>NC_135132.1:615000-9722523 GCF_050908995.1 Andrena cerasifolii
CCACCACCATCTGACGATCGTGGATTTGTCAGTTGGAGTTCTTGGCCCCCGAAGGGTATGGTGGAGTAACGGAAATGCTGGTTGGCTCCGCCTGAACGTAGCCATGTGGCTGTTATTTATTCTTATTGTTAGCGTAATAGTTGTATGCGTTACGAAGCTATGCGTAGACCAATACGAGATGAAGCTATGAAGATAGAATCAATGTTCTAACCAATAAAACTCCTGAATTTTTTCGGAGCAAACGCACACCTATTCTGATGTATGTACATACTTCTACGATCGTCTGTCAAGCTGTCATTCAATAGGCAGACGCCATCGCGAAAAGACGTATCGAGATTACCACATTATCCTTGTATAAGACGTTTCTTGTTGTTCACCATTCTTGCAGTTTCATGTTGTGTTGTTGTATTAAACCTTATTCTGCCAAACCGAGCAACCCCCGTTACACGAAAACGTAACAATGGTGTCAGAAGAGGGATGCCCACCCGCGCATCCGCGGCCTCTACGAACATTTCTCCTGCAGCGACGGGTGATGCCTCTATACAGGAGCTGTTCACCTCCCTCCAGTTAAGCATCGTGGGACAGATGCGGGAACAGCGGAGGGACGACGAAGCCCGCTGGCAGAGGCAAGACCGTCGCAGGAACGAGAAGGAAGCCGCCGACCGACAGACACAAGTGGCTTTCGAGGCGCGCATGTCGAACATGGAGGAACGAATTCAGATCGTAACTGCCTCATTACAAAACGGCCATAGTTCGGTTGGTAGCGGCGCGAACCCTCGGGGTGAGGAGAATGTGCCTGATGTAAATAGTGTTGTAAATAGTGTTCCCCCGGTGCATATCCCCGCAACCGTCAGTGTGCCCGCCGCTGCCCCATTGTCGGAACCGCACGTTTTCAATTTGGGATACGCTGTGAAACGGACAATGTTTGATGGGAAAAATTCGTGGGAGGTGTACAAGGTGCAATTGGAAACGATCGCGCGCGCAAATGGTTGGAATGACCAAAAAAAGGCTACAGCCTTAATCGCTTCCCTCGGGGGCACTGCAAGGAGCGTCCTCACAACGCTCTTCGCTGCCAAATGCAAAAATTTCGCGGAATTGGTTTTGGCGCTCGAATTCCGTTACGGGGCGAAAAATCTGTCGAACTTAAACTACGTACTCTTCCAGAGCCATAGGCAGCGGAGGGATGAAAGCATCTTCTCGCTCGCCACCAAAATTGAACGTTTAGCGCAGTCCGCGTTCGCCGACTGCCCGGTAGAAACCCGTGACGAACTCGCCGCGTCTCAATTTGTAACGGCATTGTCAAGCTCTGTCATGCCGCGAGAACTGCGACTCGGCGGGTTCACGACCCTAAGAGCCGCATTGACCAGAGCTCTAGAAATCAAGACCGTTGAGACGATGTCTCGCGGCCCCCCGGTCGAGTCACGAAATAGGTACTCAGAAAAACGGAAGGCTAAACCCTCCGACAATTCAAGGTACCCAGAAAAGAGGAGCAGGCCAACCAAACCCGAGGATCGAACAAACTGCCCACCAAGAACCTGCTGGCGCTGTGGCAAAACGGGTCACCTGCAAAAGGACTGTTTCAAGGCCAAGAACAGCCAGACAAGAGTAGCCCCTCTAAAGAAGTCCCATCAGGGAAACGGGAAGAGGACGGCGTAAGGGGAAGACGCCGGTCCGTAAGTAACAGTCCCCCGGTCGTCAAGAGTGTGACGATGCAGGCGACGACTGGGCGTCAATGGAATCCGCCCGACGAGATTTACGTATGTGGGGAAATCATTGGTAAACCTTGTAAGATTATTCTAGATACGGGTTCTCCTATCAACCTTCTGGACAAAGAGCTACGCCATCGGGAAGGAAAAGCCCACGAAAACGCTGATGGACTTTCACGAAGACTGCGTCGAAGAAAATTGTAAGAACTGCGATCGACTGGAGAAGAAAGAAGCAGAAGAAGAAGTGCATACCACAAAGAAGATTCACAGGATATTTTGCGACGAAAGGAAGAGCGAGTGGAAACGAAGTCAGGAGAAGGATGAAGAGATCGGCTTCATCCTTAAAAAGAAGGGGGAAGGAGAGAAGCCCGGCTGTCAAGACGTTGCTCGTTTCTGCCTGCAGCTGAAATATTACTGGACAATCTGGGACTCGCTGGAAGTTCACGAAGGTTTGCTTTTCAGGAAATGGGAGTCCCACGATGGTACAACAATCGTGGCTTTTGGTGATGCCGCGCGAAAGAGTTGCAGGAGTACTAAAGGATTCCCATGATGCGCCAGCAGCTGGACACTTCGGAGTGAACAAGACCTTGGCGAAGATCCGCCAACAGTTCTTCTGGCCTACGTGTCCACAGGACGTTCAAGAGTGGTGCCGGCGGAACACGGAAGGAACTTCGAATCCTCCGTGTTCAAGGAATTGCTGAAACTGTTGGGAATCAGGAAAACGCGAACAACTCCCCTGCATCCTCAATCTGATGGGCTGGTGGAACGTTTGAATAGGACATTGCTGCAATATCTCGCGATGTTTGTTTCAGAGCACCAGCGAGATTGGGACGAGTGGATTCCCATGTTTCTCCTCGCTTATACAGGGTGTCCCACTAAGGAATGGACAGCGCGATATCTCTTAAAGTATTGTCGATAAAAATATAAAAAAATAGGGAATTGCATGGTTCGAGGGGGCCCATTTATTAGCGCGAACGAATTTTGTTTTCGATTATTATTTTAAAAGATACGATGGTCAAGTTCGGTTATTCAAATGGAACTATTTTTTTTGAAGACCTGAGTTGATAGTGCGTTCCAAGACAAATTCAATAAGCTTTAATGTATACACTTTATTTCCACTGGTTTTTAAAATATTGCGCTTGCAAATTTACTGATTTTCACTGCAAGAAACCCCTCTGGAATGGCAAAAACCGGGGGCGGACTTACTGGCGCCACGGGTGGCACTGCCTGTTGAAATGGATACTTACCTGCCAAAGGTCTACGCCAGAAATGGCAGGCCCAAAGGCTGGACAATTCTTTTCCGTCAGAAATGCTACTTAGGTAGGTACATCTGCGGTATCGAGAAGCGCATCGTTACTTTTATTTCGCACTTGCTTCTACGCTCGGATGGCCGGTACTTTTGGGAGGGATGCAAGTTGGATTGGTTAGGTTAGGAGGAGTGAAAGTTGCTAGACTAAATTTCAACCATAGGGAGCAGATTGTATCAGAACCAATCGGATTTGCTGCTCAGGTACACGACACCATCCAAAGTTAAGGGTCGCAACGTCAAGTGCGTCCGGGTTAATGTACCCAATATTCACTTCACTGCACGCCTACTAACACTGATCACTTAATTTATTTTTCATGGAACGTGTTGTTCTTACGTTATGAAAATTTTTGGAAATGAATGAGAACTTGGCGTTCGGAGCCGTGGGTATTTCTGCGCAAATTCTCACACTGCAGCACTTGCGTCCCCGTTGTTCGGGGGGTTCACTCAGAACCTCGAGTAATACTCTTGAGCAGAGAACATTTCTGCGACGCGATTGCTTGCTGACTGATAAGATTTTTTTGCCAAGCGACTTCTTCTACCCCCAAATAGTTTCTCTCGTTCCATTATGAGTTGGCCCCCACCAGCACAAGAGGCATCAGGTGAAAGAAGCCAGCACATTTTCGAAACACACGTGCTTCGCAGAAGTGCAACGAACGGACTATCGTGCACTTTTACAAAAGTCCGCGTTCCGTTCTTTTACTGCCAATGTAGCCATTGCTTCGAGGTAGGCAGCAGACACCACGTGTTTCGGTTCGAAAGGGTCCGAAGAGAAGAGAAACAGACAGTGTTCGAGTTGCTATAAAGAAGAAAATCCTGTTTCCTGTTTCCCTTTTCCGATACCCTGAGTTCATGTCTGCTACGAGGCGGAACGAACTAAGCCATAAATTACCCAAAACTGTAGTAAACCGTTGTCTACCGTCGACTAACGGGACAATATGGTCATAAACCGCGACCCTAGCGAAATGCTCTGGCCGATCAGCCTGATGAATTTTTGGCAACTACCAATTAAAAAGTATTATTCAACACCAATGCGGCTCGCAAAGAGACACAGGAAGAAAGAAAGCTATAGTTTGCTGACTGCGCGTAGTCCCGCCTGCTTCGTCCTACCTTAAAATTAAAGACGGATCCCTTATCTCTCGAGTATAAACACGCGCTTGAATTTCAAAAGAAAAGCACGCGTCGACGTATTCCGTGCGAGAGACGGTGGGCTTGAAGTCCGATTGGCCCCAAACTAACCAATCTGCCTTGCATCCCTCCCAAACGGCCACTGCCCTGAAAAGGCCCTCTTCACAGCAATATCGCCCCCATAAGGCCCACCTCCTCTCGCACGGAATACGTCGACGCGTGCTTTTGTTTTGAAATTCGAGCACGTGTTTATACTCGAGAGATAAACAGGCCCGATTGGTTAGTTTGGGGCCAATCGAACTATAAAGCCCACCTTTTCTCGTACGGAATACGTCAACGCGTATTGTCCTTGAATTGCGCCCCGTCTCAGGTAAAGCAACCGCGCGCGATTACAGTCAGCTGACCGTACCGCTACCACCCCCTATTTCCTCACTTAGGTCAAACAACAGGTCGACAGAAGAATTGCAGGAGAATTTTACTATCCCACTCTTGGCCAATGACACTGTTTTTATAATAATCAGATTTGTAAGTTTCAGCTTGTCATTATCTTCATTATGTGTTGAAAAAGTGACATTGCTCAATGGTAACCACGAGAAGGTGGTGGGCTCTTTCCATCAGGAGAGGATAAGGATGGGTCTGGAGGATGGCATGGATAACAGTCAAATGACGGGGTTAGTAGTAAGGCTAGGCGGGTTCTAGACCAGGTCCTCTGTGGCGAGCGCGGGGCGGGGGGAAGTGAGGGCGCGCGGGGGAGCGCGGCGGAGAGAATCATTGGCGCGGGGCCTGCGGGGAGTGGAAGAGCGGTTGCGCGCGCACGAGCCACGGAGTGGGGGAAGCCGTAATCGTGGAGGGGATCAGTCCGGGCCGAACCGCCGCGGAGGCCTCTCCAGACCTGGCCCATCATCGGAAATTTTTCAGAGGGAGGCATTGACCCCCGAAAAAATCTCTTTCAGAACTTGGCCCACCCGAAAATTCTTTCAGACCTAACCCAGGGTGGGGACTGTCCTAGAAATTTTTTTTTCCAAACCAATATGCATCAGAAATTGTTTCGGACAATGTAGGGAAAGATCGGCGTTTCTCAACACCGCGTCTTCGAGGGAAAGAGACGGAGAATTACTTTAACCTTAAAATTCTAGGAGAGACAGGGACACCACTACATAGGGGATAGAATCGCATGCATTCTAAAGCTAACAGTATTTCAAAGCGTTCCGATTTAAGGTCGCTGCGTTTCGCGCGATCTCGCGTAATTCGACTCCTCTGGAGCAGCCGTGCAGGGTGATGTCACTTGGCAGCGCGAAGAACGAAATAGAATTATGCAGCGTAAGCAGAAATCTTTTTTTCTCAACGCAGAGAAATAATAATTATTGAAACGGCGAATCTTAAAAATTAGGCGGTGAGAGGAGGAACACGGGTGAATGAAATGGAGAAATAATATACGTTTAAGATATATATTGTTACAAATCATAAAATTAAAAGAATATAATTTAACATTTTTTACTACGAGCATCATCCACAATACGATTGATTGCACATGCTAACAATTCACAATCGATCAATGAATGCTGTTCGAAGTGTTCGCTTTCAGAAATTAATTTTACATAATCTGTTGGCGCGATAGCGCTACGTAGAACGTCTACGAAAGTGGCATATTTACTGCTTACAGAGTACATATTTTCAGTTAGCCACGTGTACATATGTTCAATGCAATGATTGTACGCGAATAGTTTACACATCGTGGCTTCAGTCATATATATGACAACGCGATTATCGGTGATTTTAATAAGTTGATCATCATGCATACGCGTGAACTCTAGTCGTAAATGATCAATTATAATGTGAGTTTGGAGCGATGTTGCGTTGCTGCGTAATCGTTGGAGTATGTCCACCTCGTTTTGTAGCAGGAGCTTCCACGTAGATATAGAAAAGCTTAACTCGCTGCCTTTATTGTCGGCTATGGCGATCTCGACGTGACCCAAATCCATACCAATGCGAATTCCTATAGTTAGACGTTTATAAGCTGTTGCAGTTAGTGGATAATCACGCCCCAGGATCCGTACGATTGATGGTTTCGATGTTTTCATCGTTTTTAGCGATACGGATCCAGAACTGTAAAAAACAAGTACATGAAATTGATACTTCGGTCGTTTGCGTTTACAGTGAATGAAGTAAATGAAAAGTGTATAGTAACGCGTACATACCTCAAATTGGATTGTTGATGATGTTGGTGCTGCTGTTGTTGGCACTTATTTGGAAACCCACCATCGTTGCCGGCTGCGTAAGATGAATCGTTTAAGCTGTGTTTGTACATTTTGATGTGCACTATATTTTTTACGGAGTACCGTCTGTTCCGTCAAAGTCACTGAGGCTACTGAGCGATTGATGGAATAGCGTCCAAGAGCTCGGCTTAAATAGAGGTGCAATTGCCTCCCCCACCACAGTATTTTATTTTAAAGCTACCAATTTTTCCATAATGTTTTCCAATCTTAACATCGCAGCATATCGCGCGATTGTATGTAATTTGAGCCCCACCTTCAAGGATAAAAGTCTCGACACGTGTTGAATGTAATATAATATCTGTGAAAGCGCCGAATCTTAGAATTATGCGGTGTTAGCAGAAACTGTGTCGGATGATTTTGTGCGCTAATTCGTCATACGCGCGAATCATAGAAAGAATTATGCTGTATCGGCAGAAACTGCACAGAACCATGCTGGGACGGATCGTCGTTTTTGCATGCGGTGCATTCGAGGGATGGGAGTACGCCAAAAGAGTTAGGCAGAGATACCAAACCATGGTATCAGTCTTAAAAGCGCACTCTAAACTGCACAAAGTCTCAAATCGCTGCAACGTGTTGCGCGGAAAAGACACATTCCATTTACAACCATGGGAGAATTCGCGCAAGTAAAACGTCAATTGTTGGATCAATCTGCACGATTTATTTCACGCGAAGAGTACCTCGCGTGGGAAGAACGGTGCAACGAGTGCATCGGAACGTTGGAAGAACACAGCCGAGTGAAACGCCCGCGATTATCGATCGGTGTTCAGCAATCGCTGATTACTCGAATCGCGCGGCTCGAAGGATTAAAATATTCGTTGCACGGACGTTTCGTGCATGAAGGTGCCGGACATTCGAGCACAGGACTTTTGTGGCGCGAAATAGACACTGCGTTCGATAGTCGCGTATTAACTGGTGCCGTGTTAAATTCGAATTATATCGAGCCGCGCAACTTCCTCCAGGATGCGGGGACCATTGTGCTGGAGCATGTGCGGGGAGCTTTGAGGAAACATCAGAGCCTCAAAGTGAACACTGTGTTTAACGGTGAATTTGTGGCGGGTGACAAGCATGGTTGTAAAAGCATCAACACCCGAAACTGCGAACTCTTCAACACATCCGATCTGCAGGAGTGGTACCAGCGATGTGTCGTCGAACCCACCCTGGTATCGCTGGAAGAGTTCCAGGAACGCGATAGCGGATGAGCATTGACGACGATTCTCAACCTAACCGTCAATGTTAATAAGTACAATCCGCTGCGTGCCGGGTGTCACTTCAAGTTGCCTCGGAAATTGTCGCTGAAGAAGGCGACGATTAGTGTGCAATCCCCGGACAATGCATGTTTCGCGTGGGCAGTGGTGGCAGCTCTCCATCCAGCCGAAATACACGTTGATCGCTCAAGTTCATACCCCAACTATGCATCCGTGCTAAATCTCCAGGGCATTCAGTTTCCAATGTCCCTGGAGCAGCTTGGGAAGTTTGAGCGGCAGAACGGCATCTCCGTCAACGTGTACACCTTCGGGATGGAGAAAGGATCGACGGTCTTTCCGCTGCGCCTCACCAGCCAAAAGAGGGATCGACACGTCAATCTGCTCTACACGCCGAATCATGAGCACGGCGATGTAGGGCACTTTGTGCTGATCAAGGACTTATCCCGGCTGGTGAGCGCACAGTTGAGCAAGAAGAAGGCAAAGAAATTCATCTGTGATCGGTATGTATATAAATTTATGAAACGTTGAAAAAATATCGTTGAAAAAAAAAATTAAATAAAAAATTTTTGATTTTTTGCAGATGCATGCACTACTTTGGATCTGCCGAGAAGTTGGAGGCCCATTCGCTGGACTGCGGGCAAATGAATGATTGCGCCATCCTGTTGCCCAGTGAAGGAAACAATCTGCTCAAATTCAGCAACCACTGTATGAAGGAGCGGCTCCCCTTCGTGGTGTACTCTGATCTTGAGTGCATCATTGAAAAAACAGAGGACAATCACCGAATGGGTGAAATGGATAGTAAATTGCGCGCGTATCAACACCATAAACTGCACAGCATTGCATATTATATGCATTGCTCGTACGATACATCACTGTCGACGTATCGATGTCGCCGCGACGCGGATTGTGTTTCATGGTTCGTCAACGAACTGGAAAATTTTGCAAACTTCGCCAAACCCATTCTGACCAGCAATGTTCCCATGCTTGATTTAACTCCCGAACAATGGACGACATTTCGCGATGCAACACACTGTCATATTTACGAAGAACCATTCAAGGCTGAAGATGTACGAGTTCGCGATCATTGCCATCTATCCGGACGGTTTAGAGGCCCAGCACATTCGGAGTGCAAATTATAAAAATGCGTTTTACATTCCTATAGTTTTCCATAATTTATCCGGCTACGATTCGTATTTCATTATCGAGGAAATAGCTACCGCTTTCGAAGGCAGCGTTGACGTATTGCCCATAACGAAAGAAAAGTACATTTCATTCACAGAAAATGTTGAAGATACGGCTGACTCAGACTCGCGAAAATGTATTAAATTGCGATTCATCGATTCGTACGAATTTCTCAATAGCTGTCTCGACAAATTAGCATCTTTTCTTAGCGCGGATAAATTAAAAATTTTACGATCCGAATTTGAAACATTATCCATCGAAGATTTCAATTTATTGACGCGAAAGGGTGTATTTCCATACGAATACCTTGATTGTGCGAACAAGCTGCAGGATCCATGCTTACCACCGCGCGAGTCATTCTACAGTTCGTTAACGGGTGAGACTGTATCCGAGAGCGATTACGCACACGCCGAGATTGTCTGGCAGCGTTTCGGGATTAGAACCTTGGGCGAATACAGCGACTTGTATTTGAAAACAGATGTCTTGTTATTGGCAGATATTTGTGAAAATTTTCGCGAAAGTTGTATCAAGAGTTACGGAGTAGATTCAGCGCATTATTATACTTTACCTGGCCTTACGTGGGATGCCATGCTAAAACATACCAAAATTACATTCGAATTGCTCACAGACGTTGATATGGTCATGTTTATCGAACGCGGTATACGTGGCGGTTTAAGCCAATGTTCCGGAAGATACGCACACGCCAATAACAAGTACATGTCATCGTACGACCCATCGGAACAGTCATCGTACTTGATGTACTTTGACGTGAACAATTTGTACGGATGGGCAATGTGCCAGCCCCTACCATACGCCAAATTTCAATGGGTCGAAGATGTCGCAAATTTTGACGTGTCTTCGATCGCTGTCGATTCGCCCATGGGATACATTCTCGAGGTAGATCTGGAATATCCGCAACGTCTGCACGACGCTCACGCCGATCTACCGTTCTGCCCGACGCGTGCCAAACCACCTGGCAGCAGACAGGACAAGTTACTCGCGACGGTATACGATAAGCAGCGTTACGTTATCCATTATCGCAACCTGCAGCAGTGCACGAGTCACGGTCTTCGTATTACAAAGATACACCGCGCGCTTCAATTCGCTCAATCTCCCTGGCTCCGCGATTACATCGAACTCAATACACGGTTTAGAACATGCGCGACAAACGACTTTGAAAAAATTTGTACAAATTGATGAACAACGCGGTATTCGGTAAAACTATGGAAAATGTGCGAAATCAGGTGGAGATAAAACTTTTAACACATTGGGAAGGACGATATGGCGCGGAGGCAACGATCGCGAAACCGAATTTCCACAGCAGAAGTGTTTTTTCGGAAAATTTAATAGCTGTTGAATTGCGAAAACTCGAGGTGAAATTCAACAAATCGATATACGTGGGTATGTGCATTCTAGACATATGAAAAATTTGTTTGTACGAATTTCATCACGAGTACATGTCTCCCCTGCACGCTCAAAATTGTAAAATTCTATACACAGACACTGATAGCCTCATCTATCACATTCAATGCGATGATATCTACGAGTCCATGAAACGCAATATCGATGGATTCGACACAAGCGATTATCCTACTGACAATCCATATAATATGCCCCGCTTAAATAAGAAGGTCCCGGGGCTGATGAAGGACGAAAATAATGGGATGATATTGACCGAATTCGTAGGTCTTAGAGCGAAAATGTATGCACTTCACGTAAACGGCAAAAAAGATACGAAAAAGGCGAAAGGCGTCAAGACCAACGTCATAGCCAGAACGATAACTTTCGACGACTACGCGCAGTGTTTGCAAAAGGAGATCGAAATGGTTCGCAGGCAATCATGCATACGGTCGAAATTGCACAAAGTGTACACAATTTCGGAATCCAAAATCGCTCTAAGTCCATACGATGACAAACGGTATATCGTACCCGATTCAACTGACACGCTGCCCTGGGGACATTATAGAATACCATTGTAAAATAAAAAATTATTGTATTTATTAACTCGTTCTTATAAATAGCGGAATTATTGCATAAAAATAAAATAAAATTCTTTGCACATGTATAGGAATAGTGGAATTATGTAAAATAAAATTGCTCACACATATATATCATTGTATTTTATTGAATCATGTATTATTATTATTATTATTTTACAATACATTATTTTTATTTATCCAAGAATTGTGTGATTTATCAAACCCCAGCCACTTGACGTATACCTTATCCCCCTTTCTACGCAGCACTTTTTCCACTAGATACACATCAGGATCGGTGACGCGTTGCAGCTCGTGTTCATAGAATCCTCCGGCAACGGGTTTTCCACAGGAATCGACGAGCAGATACGTCGCGGGATTAGTTGCCTGTACTTTGGCTATCTCGAACACCTCCGTTGTCCAATTCGGCGTATAGCCTTTATCGAAGATGGTTTTAAATTTGCTCACGCGCACAAACTCGCCCAACTCGAATCTCGCTGGAGCAGCGATCTTTAGGTTGCTGTATACGGTGGCTAGCAGCTTGTCGGCGATCGCAGGGGTAACATCGCAAGGACGCATTCCGATGGTTCTATGTTTTCGCGCGTTATACTCTGCAAGTAGACGCGGTAGCGCATCGGTCCATCTATAGGTTCCATTGAGCGTAAACAGTTTCCACATATTGTTCTTCAAAGTTCGATTGAAACGTTCTACGACGGAGGCCTTCATCACTGAATACGTTGAATAATGATTAATGTCGTGCTTCTTCAAGAGTTTCTGCACATCGGTGTTGTAAAATTCTTTTCCTTGATCGGTTTGCAAATTTTTCGGATATCGATCTCTAAATATCTTTGCAATCGCTTTAGTCACCTCAGCGCCACTTTTAGTCTTGAGCGGCAACGCCCATGCATACTTGCTCAACACATCGATGACGGTGAGTATGTAGTGGTGACCCTGGTTGAATCGCGAGTATGGACGCATTTCTACAATGTCAGCTTGCCACAGATCGTCGTATCCACGCACTATGACGCGCCTCCGAAGAAAATGTCTTCGAGCTGGAGCGTGCTATTCCTCCACAAGTTGTAGCTTCTTGTGGCCATGGTTTTCTTCACTCATGGATTTCGATAATGGCTGCATGTTTGATCGCAGATGTATCTTTGCCACGAATGATGTGATAATTATCGTGTACGTGCATTATGTGCTCTCCACCGCCCCAAGGAAATTCTGGACAAGTTCAACCGTCTCGCATGATTCTCCTTCGCATTGTTGCTGCGGGATAGGATTCAGTGCTTGCGATATCTTTTGAACGCTGTTTTGCAACGTCAGCATATCTCTCTGAAACGCGACCAGCTTCATCTCTAATTCTTCCTGCTGCTCTCTCAAAAGTTTAATGCTCTTTTCCACATATAGTTTATTAACGGCATCTGTGTCGGCCACCGGCTAAGCTACGCGTCGTATCTTGCGCGATTTTGCATCAAAGTCGGCACCGGTCACGCAAAGAGCGTTATCACGCATATAATTTCGAAGCATGCCGCTCCATTTGTAATAGTCCATTGTAGCTGCTCCACTCTTCTCGAGCGATACCCCAAATTTGTTGATCGGCATCTCGACGCATACAGTGCACATCATCGGCGTGCGGTTTAATTTATAATGAGGCCTGCCTCGCGGAGTTCCTCGATAATCGATAGAATTTCGTTGTCGTGCGAGTTGTTACCCGCCTGACGCGACGCTTCCAGCAAACGCAATCGATCCACCAGCTCGTTGGGATCATCCCAGTGCACATAATCGATCTTGTTATCGTTTACCACCATGACTCGCGATGTCCTTAGACCTTTCCCCGCTTTACTGGTCAATACACGGGGTAGTAGTGGCGCAATTACATGTTTGTACTTGTATCCCTTGTTACCCAATATGGGGTTTTGTGCGCTATGGCCACGTCTGTGAGCATTCGTCATCAGCAGTATACTTTTGTATTTTTGTTTATCAGCATCTGTGTATATAGCATCATCGGGAATTCTCTTGAAAATCAGTTCGTACAGATCGGGCGTTCCTCCATATCTTACACCGTCTATGATTATATTATCATCCTTGTCCATATCGAAAACCTTATCCCTCAGCATCATTCCACTACCACCAAAGTGTACACCGCACACATAATCTATGGTCGTATCCCTATCTCCACTTAGGATTGCGCTCATGTATTTTTGTCCCAGCGGACCGAAATGGTTGCGAAACGTTTCTTGCCCCTCGGATGTTTGGAGTTGCTCTCTAATAGATGCTGCAAGCGACTCATCGGCAGAAGTTTCATACACGTCTTCGTCATCATTAGTTGTGAGCGACTGTACATCGAGAAATGTATTTATTGACGCAGGAGGAACCGTGGAATCGTTTGATGCGACATTCAACCGTTTCCGCTTCGATTGAACTGGTGTGGAGGTTACGAGCGAATTTTCCAATGACATGTATGACTGTTTACTATTTCTTTTACACGATGCGTTCCATTTCGGCCGGATTTTTGTTTTAGGCGTTAATGTTTCAATGCTCATACTCGTCGCAGGTGATATGTCAGCTTCTGTCTCAGCAGTATTTTCCACAATATGTTTTAAGGGCTCGGTAATAGGTTTAAAGTATCTTTCCAGCGCGATATCTTCATCCATCTTGTCAGTCTTCAAAGACTGATGTTTCCTGCGAATGGATTCGCTGGTTTCTGCAATTTCCATCGCTATTCTCTCGCGATCCTTAATCTCCTGACTACTAATCATCATTGTATCGCAGACGTTGCTTTCCCACCGACGTGTTGACGACGATTGAGCATCTCACGGTACCGCAAACTCGTTAAATCCCTTTCTATAACGTCCATTGGACATTGCGCTATCTTTATCTATCACCATGAAACCATACTCCCGCTGCCAACAATTACGACACAAAGCGCAGAAATCCTCGTAAGACATATCAGTGTTTACATGATCGTTGTACGCATGTTTCAAGTTGGTACCATCCTGCTTAAACAGTATCAACAGATTCGCATTGTCGCGTATAAGATGTTTGGGAATCTTTGCATACGTCTGACAGAGATAGAAGCAGTCGACGTTCGAGTGGCGCCCCATTGCAAAGTATTCCCTTATCGTATCTTGCTTGTCGCATGCCACGTCATCAAAGATAAAAATGGAATTCGGAAGCGATTCGCTCGGTGGGATGACGTCACTGTTATTTGAAAATGTAAAGTAGCCAATTTCATCTATCGGAGTCAATAAATTCTCCAAATACTTATATTTTGGCTGTTGCAACGACTTGGAATACACGTACACGTTCTCGAAGCACACGCCGTGAGGACTTTCCAACAAGCTGACCAGCACGTTGGTCTTTCCACAATTTGATGGGCCACAAATGAGGCAGCGTATAGTGTTTGGTAGCATGCTACCGTGTCTGCGTCTCGTTTTCGGAGACATCATTTGCGATTTATCATCAAAATTGGTCACGCGTATCGCCACAGGTTGTCGCACGAATCGCATCCTCTTCGTGAACTGCGAAAAAAGATTTTGATACGTCGAAGCTGCGGTGCGCTCTATTTATAGGCTCGCGCCGAAGCAAAACACCTCATTATTCAAAATGCTTCTGATCCTGTCGGATAATTGTGATATTCGAGACCTAACCGCCGAGCAGTTGAAATATATACCAAAGATTATTCTACTGCGAGAGTTTGGCAGACACATCGATCAGTTGTGGGACAGACTCCCCGAGCATATAAAAGCCGATTCTGAGGTTCAGCAGTATCGTCGGTGCTTGGAACATTATAATCGCCCTTGGCAGCGAACGCATATCGACGGTCCAGCACCATTGATTAAAAACTGCAGCGAATGTCGCCGAAGAGAGTAAAGAAAGGTTGTGGTCTCTTAAATCGGGCGATAAACGCGTTACCTATCGAATTACATATTCCGGGATATCAGTTTTGTGGTCCAGGAACTCATCTGGCAAAACGATTGGCTAGAGGCAATCGAGGCATCAATCCGTTGGACGCAGCGTGTCGCGAACACGATATTGCATATTCGCGTAGCAACGACCTCGGTGAAAGGCACACGGCAGATAAGGTTCTCGCTGACAAAGCGCGAAAACGCATCGTTGCGCGAGACTCGACTCTGGGTGAAAGAGGTGCTGCTACACCTGTTTGGGCAGCTATGAAAGCTAAGACGAAAATCGGAATGGGGATGAAAACAAAATCCCGCAAAAGGACTGTAAGCAGAGCATCGCAAAAGCGGATACTTCCGGTGGCAAAACGAGGTGGCATATTACCACTTCTCCCGCTGCTAGGTATTCTCGGATCATTAGCCGGTGGAGCAGCGGGGATCGCCAAGGCGGTAAACGATAATAAGGCGGCGCAACATCAGCTGCAGGAAATGCAGCGTCATAATCGCACCATGGAAGGTCGCGGACTTTATCTCGCATCATACAAGCGCGGACAGGGAATATCGAAACAAAAAAAAAACGCCGAAAAGAAAATAAAAATGCCCGAGGGCGTAACTACAGATGCGCAATTGGGGGAGTTGGCAAAACGTATGCGCATTCCATTTTTTAGAGGTGTTTTTATGCGCAATGCACTACCTGTTGGAGGAGTACGTCGAAACGAGAGCGGTATCGTGAATTTGGATAATGTCGAGGGACCGGGGACTCATTGGGTGGCTTATGCGAAGAGGGGGCGTCGAGCTGTATACTTCGACTGCTTTGGCAATCTTCGACCGCCTAAGGAATTGGTACAATATCTGGATAAAGATGTCGTGAAAATTGAATACAATCACGCGCCTTATCAGGAGTACAATCAGAGCAATTGTGGTCAACTATGTCTACGCTTTCTACAAACGATTACCCGCAAATTTAAGGATTGACTTCTCACCACTTTGATTCAGTACGAGTCCAGTCGTACAGCTTGGAATATGTCGGTAACATTCACTCTAACCGGCAAGAGTAGCACCCTCGCGGTGAGCTATTTTCCACCCATAGATTTGAGCGACGATGATTACGAGCTTAGCCTAACAACCCTTGAAACTTACCATACAATACCCAACATCGACTCGAGCAACGATAAATTCTACTTCACCACAAACTATGAGACCAACAGCAGCGTCGACACCATCCATGAATACATTACGATTCCCCACGGTTCATACGAATTAGACGCCATTGTCAAGTATTTGAAACAACGATTACTCGAGCGGTATCCTCAAAAACTCGATGGCACCGATGCCAACGATGGCAGCGACAACGATGAGTATCCTATAGTGTTGCGCCCCAACAACAACACCATGAAAAGTGAGCTGTACTGCTCATTCATTGTAGACTTTACGAAGCCCAATAACATTGGATCGTTACTGGGTTTCTCGACGAATCGCGTATTAGAACCGGGACAGTGGCACGAATCGGACGATCCGATTAATATCATGAATGTGAACATTATTCGCGTAGAATGTAGCGTGACCGCTGGCGCGTACAGCAATGGGAAGCGCGTACATACGATACATGAATTTTCTCCCAGAGTACCGCCGGGATATAAGATATCGGAAACGCCCGCGCAGATCATTTACCTTCCAATCACCGCACAGGTCATTTCGGATCTAACGATACGCGTTGTGGATCAAGACGGACGGTTGCTTGATTTTCGAGGTGAAGAGATTACCATCAGACTGCACGTACGACGACGTCGATGATAATACATGTGGTGCGGTCGAATGAGATGCTTGTGTTGAACGACTCCAGAAACACGTTTCTTCCAAACGAAATTGTTTGCAACAACAACAACAACAAGAAGAAGAACAACAACAACTGCAACAGCTCTGATTACGCTAAAAGAAGAGGCTCAGTGCTGCGAACATTGCATTTTTGAAATCGCTGGGATTCATTGTACGCAATTAAGTTGAAAAATGACCGACATTCTAAGCATTGGCGCGAAGCCGACGTTTGATGATCGCATCGTCAAGCTTGAGACTCACACATACAACCCTTACGTCAACACGACGTTTGGATACAGCGATGAGATAAGAATACCTATACAGCAACAGGATTTATACACATTACCGTGTGAAAGTTTCCTCTACCTGGAGGGGAAATTGACGATAAATAAGCCGAATGATTAAACAACGGTGATGTTGGGACATAATTGCATGGCATTCATATTTGATGAGATTCGATACGAACTGAATGGTGTGGAGATTGATCGTAACAGAAACGTTGGAATAACTAGCACGCTTAAAAACTATGTATGGATGACATCCGATGAAGACAAAAATATGGAGAATGCGGGATGGGGCTTGAAACGGCACGATGAGCTAATAGTGAAAAATCATTTCAATTTTTGCATTCCGCTCAAATATTTGTTGGGATTTTGCGAGGACTGCAAACGCATGGTTATTAATGCACGTCACGAATTGATTTTAATACGATCGCGCAACGATAACAATTCTCTAATAGGATCGCCGACGTTGGAACCAGAAATTGAATTACTTAAAGTCCCCACCCTGGGTTAGGTCTGAAAGAATTTTCGGGTGGGCCAAGTTCTGTAAGAGATTTTTTCGGGGGTCAATGCCTCCCTCTGAAAAATTTCCGACGATGGGCCAGGTCTGGAGAGGCCTCCGCGGCGGTTCGGCCCGGACTGATCCCATCCACGATTACGGCTTCCCCCACTCCGCGGCTCGTGCGCGCGCAACCGCTCTTCCACTCCCCGCAGGCCCCACGCCAATGATTCTCTCCGCCGCGCTCCCCCGCGCTCCCTTCAGAGGACCTGGTCTAGAACCCGCCTAGCCTTACTACTGAAGTTAACGGTTCGAAGTAAGAAGGTAGTCGAAAGCGTCCAGTTCAGTTTAGTCTCATATACAGGGTGTCCCAAAAATGTCGGAGTTCCTTGAAAGGGGGGCCTCAGGGGATGATTTGAAACAACTTTTTCCTTAGCGAAAATATTGTCCGAAGCTTCGTTAACGAGATATTAACAAAAACCCCCGACCAATCAGAGCGCGCGCCTTCCGCCCGAGCTTCCGTTGTAGCGTTGGCTACGCGGTAGGCGGCTGCGCTTGTACTACGAAGGTACGAACAAGCAAGTCGGCATGCATCGAAGGAAACCGCGTTACACAGTTTTTTTTTAAAGCAAAATCTTAAATAATAATTGTTTGAAGTGAGAGGACAAGAAATACGCAAATTTCGTTTTCAAATAAGGCATAAACGAAAAGGTAATGTAACAAAACATGTACAACAAGTGATCATAATTCGGTATTGAGGTAAAAATCAGTAGTTTAATCACGGCCAACATAACTAAATTTAAAAAAGAATATTAAGTGTATGAATAAATTCTTTCAGATTGGATTTACATAATCGGTATAAAGCAACCGAATTTCTATCGCAGAGATATTCGTAAGCTACCAGAAAAATGGCAAAAGGTAATTAACAATAATGGAAATTATTTCGATGATTGAGTTGTTTTCATATTTTTTAAATCAAACTGTTATTGAACCCTAAAATCGAACAGAATTTATTTCTACACATAATAATCACTAATAAATTAAATAACACTCACCCCTTCGGGCATTCCTTTCCTTCCTTTTCGGAAACCTGTGTCACTATGTAGGTCACTGTGTCGATCCTGGTCATAGGTGGACGAAAAGATTTATGGTAGGGTTGCGCCCAGTGCTCAGCTGATCGCAGGTATACGACACCACCCGAAGGTAAGGATCGCAACGTCAAGTGCGTCCGAGTTAATGTACCGAATATTCATTTCACTGCACGGTCACTAACACTGATCACTTAATTTACTTTTCATGGAACGTGTTGTTCCTACGTTATAAAATTGGTGGCCCCGAAAGTGGCCAATTACTTTTAGTTGAGCAGTTGCTCGATGTGACCACCCTCAGCGTCTATGCACGCCTTGCAGCATCATTGACTCCATTGAGAATGATCTTGACGCCAAACGCCGAATCGTATCCTCGCTGGGGGTTTGGATGTGCGGGTATTCCCGTGCAAACGCTCGCACAGTAGCACTTGCGTCCCCGTTGATCCGAGCGTACACCCAGAACATGGCGTAACATTCTAGAGCGGAGAACATTTCTGGGACGAGATTGCTAGCTGACTGACAGGATTTTTTCCAAGCAACTTCCTCTAACCCCAAGTAGTTTCTCTCGTTCCATTATGAGTTAACTCCCACCAGAACAAGAGGCTTTAGGTAAAAAGAAGCCAGCACATTTTCGAAACACACGTTCTTTGCAGATGTGCAACGAACGACCCATCCTACACTTTCACCTAAGTCCGTGCTCCGTTCTTTTACTGCCAATGTACCCGTTGCTTCGAGATAGACAGCAGACACCACGTGTTTCGGTTCAAAAGGGCCCGAAGAGAAGAGAAACAGAAAGTCTTCGAGTTGCTATAAAGAAGAAAAGGCATACCAACCCTGTTTCCGTTTTCCAATATCCTGAGTTCACGTCAGCTACGAGGCGGAACCAGCTAAGTCATAAATTACCCAAAACAAATCGTTCTCTACCGCCGACTCGCAGGACAATACGGTCATAAACCGCGACCCTGGCGAAATGCTTTGGCCCATCAGCCTGATGAATTTTAAATACGTCTCGCGGAGAGACACAGGAAGAAAGGGGGTAACTCGTTTACTGCGTGTAGTCCCACCTGCTTCGTCCTTCCTTCCAATTAAAGGCAGGTCCCTTATCTCTCGAGTATAAGCACGCGCTCGAATTTCAAAACAAAAGCACGCGTTGACGTATTCCGTGCGAGAAAAGGTGAGCATGAAGTCCGATTGGTCGTAACCTAAAAAAATCTGCCCTGCATCTCTCCCAAACGGCCACTGTTATGAAGAGGCCCTCTTCACAGCAAATATCCCCTCCCTGAAGCCCACCTTCTCTCGCACGGAATACGTCGACGCGTGCTGTTTTGAACTTCAAGCGCGTGTTTATACTGGTGGGCCTTGGGGAGGAGACATGGCTGAGAAGAAGGCCTCGTCAAAACAGTGACCGTTTGGGAGAGATGCAGGGCAGATTGGTTAGAAGCAACGGGTACATTGGCAGTAAAAGAACGGAGCACGGACTTAGGTGAAAGTGTAGGATGGGTCGTTCGTTGCACATCTGCAAAGAACGTGTGTTTCGAAAATGTGCTGGCTTCTTTTTACCTAAAGCCTCTTGTTCTGGTGGGAGTTAACTCATAATGGAACGAGAGAAACTACTTGGGGTTAGAGGAAGTTGCTTGGAAAAAATCCTGTCAGTCAGCTAGCAATCTCGTCCCAGAAATGTTCTCCGCTCTAGAATGTTACGCCATGTTCTGGGTGTACGCTCGGATCAACGGGGACGCAAGTGCTACTGTGCGAGCGTTTGCACGGGAATACCCGCACATCCAAACCCCCAGCGAGGATACGATTCGGCGTTTGGCGTCAAGATCATTCTCAATGGAGTCAATGATGCTGCAAGGCGTGCATAGACGCTGAGGGTGGTCACATCGAGCAACTGCTCAACTAAAAGTAATTGGCCACTTTCGGGGCCACCAATTTTATAACGTAGGAACAACACGTTCCATGAAAAGTAAATTAAGTGATCACTGTTAGTGACCGTGCAGTGAAATGAATATTCGGTACATTAACTCGGACGCACTTGACGTTGCGATCCTTACCTTCGGGTGGTGTCGTATACCTGCGATCAGCTGAGCACTGGGCGCAACCCTACCATAAATCTTTTCGTCCACCTATGACCAGGATCGACACAGTGACCTACATAGTGACACAGGTTTCCGAAAAGGAAGGAAAGGAATGCCCGAAGGGGTGAGTGTTATTTAATTTATTAGTGATTATTATGTGTAGAAATAAATTCTGTTCGATTTTAGGGTTCAATAACAGTTTGATTTAAAAAATATGAAAACAACTCAATCATCGAAATAATTTCCATTATTGTTAATTACCTTTTGCCATTTTTCTGGTAGCTTACGAATATCTCTGCGATAGAAATTCGGTTGCTTTATACCGATTATGTAAATCCAATCTGAAAGAATTTATTCATACACTTAATATTCTTTTTTAAATTTAGTTATGTTGGCCGTGATTAAACTACTGATTTTTACCTCAATACCGAATTATGATCACTTGTTGTACATGTTTTGTTACATTACCTTTTCGTTTATGCCTTATTTGAAAACGAAATTTGCGTATTTCTTGTCCTCTCACTTCAAACAATTATTATTTAAGATTCTGCTTTAAAAAAAAAACTGTGTAACGCGGTTTCCTTCGATGCATGCCGACTTGCTTGTTCGTACCTTCGTAGTACAAGCGCAGCCGCCTACCGCGTAGCCAACGCTACAACGGAAGCTCGGGCGGAAGACGCGCGCTCTGATTGGTCGGGGGTATTTGTTAATATCTCGTTAACGAAGCTTCGGACAATATTTTCGCTAAGGAAAAAGTTGTTTCAAATCACCCCCTGAGTCACCCCTTTCAAGGAACTCCGACATTTTTGGGACACCCTGTATAAGTAAGCCGCAGGGCCAGTTCAGTTTAGTCTCTGTACAACGGACGAACCTCTACTTGTATTAAATATACATATTCTATTCCAAAAGGATTCCTGTTGTCTTTCGGTATTACAATCCCTTCACCTTTTATACTTGTGCGACGGTGACTAAAACGTATCGTGAGAATCTAAGAGTGCTCGATCTACAACTCTTGTGCGTCGTCAAGCCCAAACGTACGAACAATTAAATACGTCGACGAAAAGCGACAGCCCACAAATTATGATCGTACTCCTTCTCCGGTCAGTAGATGTAATATTATGATTACGTATTTCTTTGTCCAGATAATCCCATAGATGCTCTATGGGATTGATATGTGGTGATTATGGCGGGGTTTTCAAATATTTTGGTGTGTTATATAAAACCCTTTGCCTAGTATTATGTAATACTTTGGTGAGTTATATAAAACCATTTGCCTATTACATAATACTAGACAAATGGTTTATATAACACTCCAAAATATTTGAAAACCCCGCTATAATCACCATAATCAATCCCATAGAGCATCTATGGGATTATCTGGACAAAAAAATACGTAATCATAATATTACATCTAAAGAACGTTTAAAAGCCACTCTGCCAGCAGAGTAGAGTAAAATGCAGCCTGCTATAACATCCAACTTAGCAAATTCCATACCAAGTAGCCTCGAAGCTATTATAAAATCAAAAGGCAATCCCACCAATTATCAAAACATTAAATATATAGTTTATTTCCATAGTTTATTAATTCTTTATTCAACTGTACGAATCCTTTTTGCGCGTCCATTTCTACACGTTTATCTGTTTTAGATAATATCTTTGTAAATGTTAAAGGGAATAAAATTTTGTTTATACAAAATCTATTCTACAAACATCGAAGAATATTTATTAATCATTGTTTCCCGTTAAAATTGATTACTGACAGGTATATACAACGTTTTACTTTAAATTGGTCGCTGTACGAATTCTTTTTACACCGACTGTATATGTATTGAAAAAAGATTCTTTTCTATGCTATAATTTATTTAATTTTTATTTTTGCGTTTAAATTGTATTTACAATTAGTTATTTAGTAAGTTAATGGAAAGTATTATTTGCATGATATTGTTCCGGCTATGGGGAGCACCCCCCCCCCCCATGGACATCGTGGCAATGTTAATAAATGAACCAGAAAACACTCAAGACTACTATAAATCACTGTACACGAAGTTAGAAACGATAATTATAAATTGACAAAGGATGTGGAGATATATAGAAGTAGTGTTAAAAAAAAAAAACTTTTAATACTTACGATGGAAGTTGAACGCACTTTCAGCACAAAATATCCAACTTGTGTTGTGCACTGAGGCTTCTGAGAAAGCCGAATTACCTACATGCGCTGAATGTAACTGTTTAGTGCACTGTTTACGATGAACTGATCTTGCCGTACAAGGTTTCTTCGCAAGTTGATACTAAAACGACGGTATTGGTTTGCATACCGAAAAACGGGGGTGAAATGAGCTTTCTGATTAGTCATTTCCGAAAAAGGGGATGAGGAAGGAAGAACTGTCGATCGCAAAAGGTAGGGAAAAAATTAGGGTTTTTCCCGATCCGCGATTCCGGTGGATCAGAAAACCGCGTACGGTGCCGCACGGTCAAAATTTCCACCAAACCTGGTCCGCGGTCATCTGGTACGCAGCTGAGCAAGTGGGGTTTATTGTACTCTTACCGGCCCTAAAACAATTTGCAGAACTGCTTCTCCGTCTATTGTGATGTACAAAAATGACAATAATACATTTGAAGTCATTTGCGCCCTAACAGAAGGTACAAGACTGTTTCTGTAAGGGCCATTCCATGCCACGCGATTCCTTTTGAAACTCGATGTCTAGGATGTGTTCCATGTGAAAGTAGAGGGGATTAAGTCCTCATTTTTGTACTTTCGAAATTGTTTAAAACAGACAAGTTTGGTAACTACCCGCAATGATAACTACCCTCAATCTCATATCGTGTGAGGAAGAAACAAACAAGACGCCGAGATACGGAATGACTGAGCGATGTTGAAAGTTGAAAGTGATGGCGAAAATGTGGGAGACAAGCCACGGCAGAGAACTCCCTTCATTTCATTTGAAACACAGTTTCCAGCAATCGGTGGCCGCGACGTAGTAAACCCCTTCAAACATTTCAAGTAGTATGGAGTGTGAAGTAGTGATGGGCGTGATACCGTTCAAGCAGTATCGATACCCAGCGGTGAAGTATCATGGTATCACAAGCACGTATGTGCTTTGTAGGTATCAACATCTTGGCTGGACTTGGTATCGATACTATTCGAACCCGAATCAAGCATGCATAGGTATCGAAACAGTAATGAGTACTTGGAAAGAATCGTTTCCAAAATGATACCTACAAAAGTCTCGGTCTTTTAAACTCGACTGCGTTCGGATCCGACGTTGAGCATACAAAGTCTCGCGATAAGGGACCCCTGAATAAATTGACAAGAAAAAAGAATGGATACAAGGGAAGTAAGCGAAATAAACGTATTAAAAGACTAATTATTTTACCTATTTAAAAATAATATTTTATTTACGATATTATCTTTTAATCGATTTCTTTTTTTGCTAATTAACTCGCCTGTTTTTGAAAATTAATAAGATTGTATGTTCCTTTAGTAATGTGTGCATGATATTGTTTATTGCTGAATAATAATATTTTCTAACGTATATATCGCAGAAGCTATAGAGGTACCATTGGGGCAAAAAGTCCCTCAGACTGAAAATATATATTTTATTATTTATTTTCATAATAAGATGGCGAAAGTATAACGAAATGATGCCAAAGTCTTTAAATAGTGTTTTTGTTTTAGTTGGGCGATTTTTTTTAGTTTTTAGTTCAAAATGAGTCTCTGACTTATATTTTATTTTTTTTGTTAAAGAAATCATGCTTTCCTTTATATATTGTATACCAAAAACAATTGGTTTAATAAATATTCGTTGATTTGAAGAGTTTTTTACTTAATTAGTTTAATATAAGGTACACGAAAAGGCATTAGGGACTTTCTACCCTATGCAATGGACTTTTTGCCCCGTACGTGGGGCAAGAAGTCTATTTTGCATTGACAAACATTGTGTGGTATAAACCAACAGAAAATAACAGTATCAACAAACGAACTTCGTGAACGTAAAGCACAATAGCGGACAATCCGTTTTCTTCCTCTGTCTCTGCAGGAGGCGTATTGATAGTGGATAATACTTTGTAGTTGCTATATTGGTGGCATTTTTCTCACGTGCGTCGAGACAAAAGCGGGTTCAGAGCCAGGCAAAAATTCATTCATTCTTTACGATGGATAATTTATTATTTTTCCAAGAACGTTTGGACAACTTCTGTTTGCCAGATTTCTAAAGGGCAGTAAAAGAACTTTAAGAATTTTAGACATTGTTCAGTCCGTGTTAATCCGTATATTGCTCTGTCGCCGGGTAGTACGTACGACGGCTTCGGACCTGCACGTAGGTACTGTTGTTAATCGCCACGCCGACTCGCGGGACAATACGGCCGTAAACCGTGACCTTAGCGAAACGGTCCGGCCGATCAGCCCTGGTAAGTTTTTGGCAACCAGTGTGGCATTTTCCTCCTCTACATCGTCAAGGGTGAGAGGGTTCCTCCTCTACGAACGAATTCACTCAGGGAAGGTGCCCCTTTTTCGAGGAACGGTGTTCCCAATGTGTGTTTCATAATTATATTAAAACTAAAATTACTTTCATGCATATGAAAAAGATGTCACCGATATAGCAATTAAAAAGTATTGTCCACCATCAATACGCCACCTAGAGGCTGGAGGGACGCAGGAAGAAAAGGGGTTGCCGGCTGACTGCGCGTGTTCCCGCCTGCATCGTATTCCTTTCAAATTAAAGACAGATCCCATATCCTTCGAATAATCACGCGCTCCAATATCAAAACAAAAGCAGGCACAGACGTATGCACTGCGAGAAAGGGTGAGGCGTAGGGAGGAGATTATATTATGACCAATCGGACCTGCATTCGTTGCAGACGCAACGTTTCCACCTTTTCATAGTAATATTTTCTTTTTATGGCCCACCTTTTCTCGCAGCGCATATGTCAGTGCGCCCTTTTGTTTATAAAAAATTGTAGCGCGTGTTTATAATGAAGAGATAAGGGATCCGACTCCAATCCGAAGGGAAGAAGTCACAGGCAGGATCACGCGCAGTCACCGGACAACTCCTTTTCTTCCTGCATCCCTCCACGAGGCGTATTGCCGCCTCCCGCGAGTAATCTCGTGTGATTTTTTTAACACAACAGCGAGTCGGCCAGGTTGTATGAATTAATAACAATGCAAGGGTGTAGTAAAGAAAAGAAAGACAAATTATTCAGTAAAATAGAGCATTAACGTCTATCATATGGTAATTGCATTATTATTATTGAAAATGTAATTTTTAGATTTTTGATTGTGTTTATGACAATATTAGCAATGGATTAAATTCATTCCCCTAGATCCATCCGCCATGATTAAAAAAATGACGCAAGTCCATACCTTCAATAATTTAGGTCATTAAAATTAATTTCTGTAGGCGGGTTTCGTAAAAACCACCGAAAGCAGGTAACTTCGAAGATTTTTATTTTTTAAACAATTTCGAATCTACAAAAATGAGGACTTAACCCTCCCTAATTTCATATGGTCTACCATATATTTCAATATCATGAAAATCCGAGACATCGAGGATTTTAGAAAAGTATCGCATCTGCTTCTATTTTCCACGCTGAACGCAATGCACTTCAAACTCCCTTTGATGTGCGGAAGAAAGCCGACAACGGTCGGCTCAGGCCATGTGCCTTCACCGGCATTCGCGAGTTGGGTCGCATGCGCCGAGTCGCCACGAAGGACACGTCCACACTAGCATATGGGTTCACGCTCACATTTTCTGACGTAGAAACATGCGGTCCTGGCTACCGTTTCTCCCGTCCACATCAGAATATTCGTGCGCGCTCAGCTTGCTCAGCGTATACTCATACAGGTCTGGACCCGGCTTTACATATATTTTATATGTTTGTACATTTATATGTTTTTTTTTATATTTTAATGTTTGTAAATATATGTATGTATATGCATATCTATACAGTATATAGTTATAAATGCACATATAACTCACTAATACCTTCTCCTTATTTCCTAGTAATACCCCACAGCTGTAAACACGAATCACCACGTAGTAACAAAAATTTTATATTCTTTTTCAAGAAAATCTGTTATTAACTAGTATAAAAAAATGTTGATACTGTAAAACTAATATATATTATTAGCGGAACTCAAATTTGTCCGAATTGCGTTGTGTTTGGTTTCATTTTTATTAGAAATATCTCATCCATACGTTGGAAATATTCTCATTATGTTAAAACAAAAAATATAACAATTTTATTCGAGCTTGTCACGCATACTATTACTGTGAAGTATCTACCGCCGGATGGTCGTAGAGGGTCGCCTGTTTATGAGCAGTCCTACAATGGAAAGGGATGTGGATCGCCAGGTATCGTCAGAAATGTTCGTTCGCTGCGTTTCTACCGTCGCGAACATCCTCGAGAACGTTCGTACGCGGAGTTCTGTTCGTGTTCGCGGCGGTGTGGACACGACGAACACAGACGAAAACGTTCGCGAACAATGTTTTTGTTCGTGTTCGCCTTGGTGGAGACCCGGGGTAAGACACTTATCTATTTCGCGTTCTGAAATATCGGAGTGCTGTTGCTGTTCGTGGTCGATAAGAATGAA
The DNA here is from genome assembly GCF_050908995.1 of Andrena cerasifolii. Lineage (NCBI taxonomy): Eukaryota > Metazoa > Arthropoda > Insecta > Hymenoptera > Andrenidae > Andrena > Andrena cerasifolii. The sequence goes on from NC_135132.1 coordinate 642,032, forward strand.
TTTTTCTGTGTGAGAAATTGCATGCAGGTGGTGCTCAGTCACTGATGGAATAGTAGCCAAGGCGTATAACATATAGAAGGTTTCTTCCACAATTGGGATTTGAATTTCGAAGCAAAGCTTATTACCGTTTAAAACAAACATTTTTGTAAGCAAATTCGCCAGGATCGCTCGTGAGTAGATGTTTTATGCTAAAATTTGTCTTTAAAACTGTGAGAATGGATTTTATTTGTTCAGAATCGATGAGTACTGTATCAATTTTGCCTTGTCTTCCGTTTGTTACAACCGATCGGTGATTTTCTATCATTTCACTATGTTCTGACACAATTTCTGAGAATTCGAGTAGGTATTGAAGAGTTAATTCGTGCGCATTTAGTTTTTCTATGGCTATCTCAGTGGAGTTAGATAAGTTTTGAATAAATGTAATTATCTTAAGCTTAAAATTCTCATTATCTCTAATTGTAAGTGTAGTTTTTAAGATTGAAGTTTCGTTGGCTATTAAAGTACTAAGTCTACGGTTGTCTACATACAACTTTTCGATCTCGGCGTTATAATAGTTAGCATCGCTTTGGCTAACAATAAGTGTTGTATAGCGAGCAAAGCGTCGATTTTGTAGGAGGTTGTAAATCTCCTCGACACAATGTCACTTACTCTTACGACGTCTTGCGGTCATAAGAGCTCACTGGATTCGAAGGTTACTGATAGGTGTGTCGTTCAATAAAATGAGACACCCCGATTAATAAGTAACAATGAATAAGTAACTTTATTATTCTTCAATGAGACAGCCCTGGTGTATGCGGGTACAAAAGATATGATTCGGTGCGAATACGTTCGATTTCTGTTGGCTTCTGCCCCCGGAGGAGCTTGACTTCACGCAGGAAGACTATGGAACCTCCTTCAGAGGGTGTGTCTTGGAAAAAAGAGGTGGTCGAAACTATTAGCTATTGGTGAGACGCGATGTGGAAATGGTTCATGGAAAATGCAACGGAAAGGGAAATCTTAACGAATAATCAGCCCATGAGCCGGTCGCCGCACGGCCATCTGTTTATTATTGCGGCTGTCTGGAGACCCTTGGCCGTGACTCGGGTAGATTGCCTGAATTTTCACGTCAAGTACCGTAACGCTAAAAGTTTACAACCCTCGTATCAAGTCTACGAGGCGCGGACTGACAGACCGAATGTCTAACAGATGTGGCGTCGAAAAGGACAAGGCATCCTTGTGCGTCCTTAGTGGTCTGGTGAAGCTAACGCTCAACATACCGCCCCCTTTTGAACGGTTACGTTTAATAATAAAGAGAGAACAAGAAAAACGCTAAGATACTAAGCATACGCAACTGAATATAAAGGTCACGGTTTGCTGTGTCTTGTACAATGATGACTGCGTCGTTACACGAAATTTGTACATGGATACGTAATTACAGTGTGACGCCCATAATTTACCAAGTAAGCTTATTAGATTAAATACAGAGAGAGAGAAAAAAAACTTGTGATTAATGCATACATGCTAACTTATTGTACTTTGCAGTAAGCTACAATAGAACAGATATATATATATATATATATATATATATATATATAAAAGAAAAAATCCACACAGGATTACCCTCAATCATTACTCCTCCAACAACAACGGAGCTAGTTTCTTAACACTACGCTTGTATATCCCGTTTATAGTTTTTACTGTCACCACACGGACGATACCATCCTCACCAGGATGTAAGGCAATGATGCGTCCCATGGGCCAGTGTAATGGTGGTGAATTGTCCTCCCTCAAAATGACCAGCGTACCTTCGGTTATGGCAGGTACCTGGTCTCCATGCCATTTCTTCCTGACTGACAATGCGTTCAGGTAGTCCTTGTACCATCTATGCCAGAAATGCTGGCGAAGCTGCTGCACATGTTGCCAGGAGGACAGACGACCTGTTTTGATGTCAGTGAGGTCGCACTCGGGAGTGCTTGTTAATGAGTCCCCAATTAGGAAATGACCGGGTGTCAATGGTGTTAAATCATTGGGGTCAGTCGATAAAGGAGTTAATGGTCGGGAATTAAGAATGGCCTCTATTTCAGTCAAACAAGTAACTAATTCTTCGAACGTGAGCAACGTGTTGCCTAAAATGCGTATAAGATGGTGCTTTACTGACTTAACTGCCGCTTCCCATAGCCCACCAAAGTGTGGGCTACGGGGAGGAATGAAATGCCAACGGACATGTTGGTCTAATAGAAACTTCTGAACGTGATCATTATGTTCTTCTGACAGAATCATTTTTCGGACCTTTTGCAACTCATGATTAGCACCTACAAAGTTAGTGCCATTGTCGCTGTATATATCTGTACTTCTTCCTCGCCTAGCAAAAAACCGTTTTAAGGCTGCAAGAAACGCGTCGGATGTCAAATCGCCTACCAATTCTATATGAACTGCTCTCGTGCTGAAGCATACGAAAACGGCTACATAAACTTTGATTTTCTTCGTATTTCGATGTTTCTTCTCTTTTATAAAGAGTGGACCGCAATAATCAACACCGGTGATCAAGAATGGTCGCTGGAAGGTGACTCTGTCCTTCGGGAGTTGTCCCATTGGATACTGAAATGTTATAGGTGCCAATTTCTGACAGGTAGTACACCTCTGAATGACGGATTTTACCACGACCATTCCATTCACAGGCCAATATTTTTGTCGTACCGCATGCAGCGTACCCTGTGCCCCAATGTGCCCATGGGCAACGTGCGCTTCTCGTATAAGCAAACTGGTCACATGATGTTTCTGAGGTAACAACACCGGATGTTTTGTTGAATACGGTAAATTTGACTTCTCGAGCCTTCCCCCTACTCTTAAAAGCCCGTTGTCATCAATGAACGGACATAATGCTTTAAACCGAGTGATGTGACTATGTGCTGAATTGGCCTTGAGATCATGTAATTCCTTTGAAAATACTGCACCCTGCACCATTTTTATTATCCGAACTCGTGCCCGTTGTAATTCGTCCAATGTCATTGGACCTATCTGCTTCGCCTTTGTGTAAGCGTTGTTACAAAATCTCAAGCAGTACACAACGACCCGAGTTAACATGGCAAATGATGAATACCTTTCTAAAAATTGGACCTCAGAATGGGATGCTACACTCAACACTACTACCTTCCGTTTCTCGGGAAGTTCAATCGGCTGCAAATTGGTCTGCGGCCACGTGTCTTCTGTCTGAGATAACCAATGAGGCCCACTGAACCAAATGTTCGTTGCAAGAAATTCCGGGACACTGGCCCCCCTTGAAAGTATATCCGCGGCATTGTCCTGCGACGGTACGTGAGACCATTGATCTGGGCTCGTGTCTTGCTGTATTTGACTCACGCGATTTGCAACAAACTGCTTGAGCGTGTGTGGTGCAGTATGTATCCAATGCAATGTGATCGTCGAATCCGACCAAAACATTACTTTCTCAAACGACACATCAATTGCTTTAATAACAGTACGATACAGTTTCGCGAGTAACACTGCAGCACACAGCTCCAACCTAGGCAGTGATTGCACCTTTAATGGTGCCACCCTAGATCTTGACGAAACTAGCCGTACCCCCGACTTAGACTTGCCATCCGTTGTCCTAATATATATGCAAGCTCCGTAAGCTCTCTCACTTGCATCACAAAACCCGTGTAACTGGAGGACTCTGTGATTATCGCCTATAACGCGCCGAGGAATGACCAATTCCTCGAGTGATTTTAATTGAGACTCAAAAGTGACCCACGCGCTGTGAATATCCACTGGGACCGACTCATCCCAATCGAGGTGACACTTCCAAAGGGCCTGCATTATAAGTTTTGCTTGCACAATCACCGGACCTACTAATCCGAGTGGGTCAAAAAGCTGTGCGATTCGTGATAGAATAGTCCGCTTTGTAACCCTTTGCAACGGTTCCACATACTTAATTGTATAACCTAAACTATCTGGCTTGGCTTTCCAAAACAACCCCAAAGTTTTCTTGCCATCTGTGGCATCTAAAACCATGTGATCACTATGATCAGTATTCCCTAACGATTCTACTAACTGGGATTCGTTTGACAACCACTGTCGCAGTTGAAAACCCCCTTTTGCTGTGATGCTAATCAAGTCATCCCTTAAAAGCAATGCCTCGTCAAAACTCTGTGCCCCAGTCAAAACATCATCTATGTAAAAATCATTTAATAACACCTTCGCGGCGACTGGATGCGTTTTACCTTCATCGTGCGCGAGTTGGTGCAATGTTCGAACTGCCAAAAACGGAGCTGATGCGGTTCCATACGTCACAGTATTCAGCTGGTACGTTTTAATTGGATTCGTGATATTTTCGCGCCAAAGAATTTTGTGATATTTTCTATCAGCTACGTTCAAATCTACCTGTCTGTACATCTTTGCAATGTCAGCGGTCAGGACGTATTTATGCACTCGAAAACGCGTGACTAAACTAACTAAGTCTTGCTGAATGGTGGGTCCTACCATTAATGTACTGTTTAATGTTACACCCGATGACGACTGTGCAGATGCATCGAACACTACTCGAATTTTAGTCGTGACACTGTCTGTTTTTATGACTGGGTGATGGGGTAAATAACAACCGGCGTTAACATCGTCGACGATTTCAGTCATGTGATTGAGCTGTTCATATTCCCTTAAGAAAGCTACGTATTGTGATTTCCTGTCTAGATTTCTATTCAGAGACCGCTCCAGACTGAGATACCGTTTCATAGCCATGTGATATGTTTCTCCTAACTTGTCTTTGTTATCGTTAAAAGGCAGACTCACTGTGTACCTGCCACTCATAGAATCGCGACTCGTGTGTGAAGCGTAATGCTCCTCACATGCTTGTTCTTCGGGCGAACAGATTTTTCCTGAAGGGCATTCTTCGAGATTCCAAAACTTACTAATATCAGCATGAAGTGTTTCGAAAGTCAAATGGCAATTGACTGGTCGGATTTCCTGGTTTTCTAAGTATTTTCCAACGACAATCCAACCCAATAGCGTTTTCTGCAATTTAGCGTTGGGATCCTTTAATGCGATGCGTCCCACGCTCATGAGATCCCAAAAATATTCTCCCCCGATAATCCCGTCTATCTCGCCAGGCAAGTGAAATGTAGGGTCAGCTAAATGTATTCCAGCAGGAATTTCTAATGCTTCTCTATAAATTACATCCTGTGGCAGTGGTTGTGAAACCTCCTTAGCTACTAGAAAGTTTACATTGAAATTGTATCCCGAGCAACGCGATTTGATTTGTGCTTGTGTTATTTTATTGATCTCAGATGACATTGCGTTTGTCCCACGAAGAGGAACAACAATTGGTTGAGTACGCAACCCAATCCGTTTGCATGCGCGCTCAGATAGGAAATGCGAATCTGCACACGAATCCAATACAACGCGGCAGCTATGGGTTTTCCCGGCCCCGTTTACGATATCAATAATAGCGGTAGCAAAGATTATTTTCGGCCGACCCTTGAATGCGGCACAGGTACTATTTACCTGCACGGCCGGTGGTATGGGCGTCGGCTCCGCATGCAATAGCGTATGGTGTCGGTTATGACACCGACGGCAGGTAGTTGCTTGGCAATTGTTCACCATATGATTTCGGCGTAAACAGTTGAAACACAACTGCTTCTCCTTTACTAATTTCGATCGCTCTGGTACCGAAAGCTTAACGAATTGCTCACAATTCTGAGAAACATGAGATCCTCTACAAAAGTTACAGAATGCTGTTGTCTGCGTGGCCAGTACCGTATTTGACCGTAATTCTCGCGCAGGCGGTTTATTGCGGGTTGACTGAGAATACCGATTACGATTATTGCCCTGCGCTTGAGGTGGTGACGCACCTGAGGTTTCCGGTGAACCTACAGGCTCAATCACCTTGCATCGGTCGTGTAAAAACAGAAACAATTCGTCCATCATTGGAAAGGGAGTGCTTTTATTCTGTTCCTTCCATTTCAACACTGTCTCGTTATCCAATTTGGACGTGAGCAAATGGATAAGCAGTGTATCGACGGTCAGTTGCTCTAATGATTTTAACGAGCGATAATGCGCTTCTACGCGGTTTACAAACACTCTCAATTCGCTGTAGGATGATTTTAATACCGGTGACGTATCGAATAGCACTTTGATATGATTGGCGACTATGACAGCCGGCTGATTATAGCGCTTCTCTAACAGACCCCACGCGACTGTGTAATTGTTTGCCGAATTCCCTACTGATTCTATAGTTTTGGCGGCTTCGTCCTTTAGGCACGACCGCAAGTACATTAGTTTTTTACAATCGTTGATCTTTGGATTCTCTTGTATTGATGAACGAAACTGATCAGAAAACCCAGGCCACTCCTCGTAGACTCCAGCAAACACGGGCAGATTGATTTTTGGCAAATATATATCGCTATCTATAGACTCGGTGTGCGATTGTGGTGATGCTCGACTGATAGGCGTTTCGACTCCGACCGCACCTCTCACTTCTAATGTTGCTAATGATTGTGCGACAGACTTCACGCGCTCTAATATGTCCAAAGCACGCGCCTTACAAGTACCAAACATGGATTTTATTGAAACTCGTTCACGCATATAATCCCCGGTTTCATCTGCTGCATCTAAATCAATCTGAGTTTTGCAAAAGATCGCGTATTCCGTCTCGATCTCGTTGTATTGCACTTTGATCTCACTACCAGACATTCCGGATTCGTACCCCTCTATTAAAAGCCTAAAGTTCTCCAACTCTAACTTGAAAGCTTCGCGTCTTAACTTCAGAGTTTTAATACGTTCTTCTACAGAAGGAGGCATGTTGCGGTTTCTTTTTTTTTTTCTTTTTCGACAATGGAAATACGGATATGAGAGATTAGGATTCGCACACGGATTCAGGGAAGAACTCAAAAAACAAGCGCTCGGACTCACGTTACTGACGTCCCTGGATCCTTCCGATGCAATGCTGGACTTGGCGTTGTATGGGCTGCTGACCGACGCACCGCTGATGGTTACAGCTGATGTCCAAGCCGGTATCTCGTCGCATCCGCCACTGCTATATTTGATGACCCACAATGGATCAGGTAGCGATCCTCCTTCCTAGGTGCTCTGCGACTCTGCTACGGCACGTTGTCGTACCCCTGGATCTCAGCTACTGGACTCCTTAATGTTGAAGTCGCTCTGCGCAACTGGACATCAGATGCTGGCCTCCTTGTTGTTGGCGTGCATGACGCACCAATCACGTTCACAGCACTTGTATATTGTTATTGATGATGCGGATCAGTGCTCCTCTGGCACAGTAAAAGATCCGGCTCGAAGGACCAAAATGTATAGCGAGCAAAGCGTCGATTTTGTAGGAGGTTGTAAATCTCCTCGACACAATGTCACTTACTCTTACGACGTCTTGCGGTCATAAGAGCTCACTGGATTCGAAGGTTACTGATAGGTGTGTCGTTCAATAAAATGAGACACCCCGATTAATAAGTAACAATGAATAAGTAACTTTATTATTCTTCAATGAGACAGCCCTGGTGTATGCGGGTACAAAAGATATGATTCGGTGCGAATACGTTCGATTTCTGTTGGCTTCTGCCCCCGGAGGAGCTTGACTTCACGCAGGAAGACTATGGAACCTCCTTCAGAGGGTGTGTCTTGGAAAAAAGAGGTGGTCGAAACTATTAGCTATTGGTGAGACGCGATGTGGAAATGGTTCATGGAAAATGCAACGGAAAGGGAAATCTTAACGAATAATCAGCCCATGAGCCGGTCGCCGCACGGCCATCTGTTTATTATTGCGGCTGTCTGGAGACCCTTGGCCGTGACTCGGGTAGATTGCCTGAATTTTCACGTCAAGTACCGTAACGCTAAAAGTTTACAACCCTCGTATCAAGTCTACGAGGCGCGGACTGACAGACCGAATGTCTAACAGATGTGGCGTCGAAAAGGACAAGGCATCCTTGTGCGTCCTTAGTGGTCTGGTGAAGCTAACGCTCAACAAGTGTGCCGAAGAGTATATTAGATAGTTCTCCGATACGATTAAGTATGCCTCGCTTACGACGAGTGTTACGTTCTAGGCTAATGGGTTTGCTGTATCCTAAACAAGTCAATAGGGTATCTCTTTGAACTAAAGTACGCTTGAACCTATTAATAATATCAGTCAAAACTGACGTGGATTGTGGTCCGGCTTGTGTGAAGAGCGGATGATGCAGCGTTTGTGCGATTTGGAGCTCCGTTTGTTGAACTTCTCGCAAGTCGACATAGACAACGGTTTTCCATTGGCGATGATACAGGTTTGTAGGACTGATTGCGTCTAGGTAGAGATTTGGAGTGCGTTCAAATCGGGTGACGGTCACTGGCGACTGGATTTCGTTACCTGAGACTCCGGAGAGTAGGAGGAGAATGGGCAACAGCGTCATCATGATCTGTAAAAGTTTCAAAGTTTATCGTATGTACGGTTTGAGACGGTTTCCATGGACCTTATACCTCCGATTGTCCTTTAGAATGTCGTAATTGGGTGATGCTGATTTGATGATAGTGTATGGTCCTAGCCATTCCGCATCTAATTTTGATGTAGGGCTATCGTGCTGAGTTCGACTAAGTCTACTATCTTGCTACGCTTTGTGTTTCTGCCTGTTGGTTTTATTCCTTTTTCTTCCTACTTCCAGATAAGCATTGTGTCTCTGCTTCCAGGAGTTGAATAGTTCTTATTTTGAAAGTGTAGGAGTGGATGATATGGTTGAGGGAAGATTAGCCTTCCTTCCGAAAGTTAGTTCGAATGGTGATAAACCTATGCCTTCGTGACAGGCCGTGTTGCATCCCATGCAAATCATATTTAGCCTGTTATCCCAGTTATTATCCTTGCCGTGGAGTGCTGTTCGAATAAGATCTTTTAAGAGTGCATGAGTTCTTTCTAATGCTCCGTTGCTTTCCGGGTGGAAGGCAGTCGTACGAATGTGTCTGATATTTAAAGTGTTTTCGAATTCTTGCATTAACTTACTAATGAAGTTCATTCCATTATCCGTTAATATATGTTTTGGAGAAGAGAATATATAGGTATAATGGTTAATCAATCCATTGATAATATCGGAGGTCTGTGTCTGTTTTAGGGGAATGAGGGTAAGATACTTTGTCAACATGTCCTGGACAGAAAGTATATATGAATTTCCTTTAGCTGTAGTTACTAGGGGACTATAGATATCCTTTGCGATTTTGTCACTTGGTTCCATGGGAGTGTCTGAGATCACCGCTTCTTCTCGGAAGCGGACACAAGTTAATTTGTTCCTTTGACAGTTGTCACAAACTTTGACGAAATCTGATACATCCTTTTCCAAATTTGTCCAATTAGCTTTTTCATGCACCTTTGCGATGGGTTTACTTTGTCCCAGGTGTTGCCCTACGGTTGAATTATGGCATTCTAGGAATATTTGTTCTTTAAAATATTACTTTAGCTGTAGGCGCGTACTTATCATCGAGGAATCGTAGGTATTCCTGTATCCAATAATTTTCTACTTCCGTATAGGGATCAGACGAGAGTTGAAATTTGATTTGCTTGAGTTGCTTATCGGTCTTATCAATCATTTCTTTAAGACGGAAAAGCCAGGCGTGGTGGATTTCCCTGAGTTGCTGCACCAATGATGAATCAGAGGGTCTGAACTTCAGAAAGTCCAAATCTGCCACTTCGATGTTCTTCTTCTGTGGCATTCTTGAAGCCACTTGAGGTTGAGTAGATTTCTGGGCCCCAATGATTGTGGTGGATGATGGAATGCAGTGAGAGCTGAGATGACAGATGAGATCCTTCTTGACGTAGGTGAGCTCAGAGCTCGTTGAGATTGAGAGTTCGAAGCTGCTTGGTAGTTGAGAATGGCGCTGAAGTTTGACTGCGCCGACAGTGATATCTATTGTTCTGCAAACAGGCGTACCTCGTCGAGGAACGAGCTGTGAGCGTACGTGAGAATGTTGCCATCAAGGGCTTGTAAAGTATTGAAACGACCCACCTGAGACCTGGTGTTGAAATTGGTGAGTCCTGAGCCTTGAATTTGTGAGTTGATATCCCCTCGTTTAGGCTGGTGAGATGAGCCCATGCGTCTGTATGTGTTTGAGCTGTGTTCGCAATGGCGGGATATGGATTGGACATTTTTCTCTTTTTCTTTAATTGCACAGCTTCTTTTATTTGTTGATTTTAATTGTACATACTTTTATACTGCATGTTAGTTTGTAGGATGTATAATGTAACTTCTATTTGTATTACGCGCTCCCGCGCGACCAATAAGTGGTCGGCTTACTCAATCTCGTTGTTCCCGTGGTTCGGGTGGACCGAGTAGCTCGGGCCGCGGGAGCGGCGGGGTGCGAGTACCGATCTTTTTGGCGATCCGCGAGGCAGAGGTTGGCCGCCGGCTTCTTGTTCGTGCTTCGCGAGTGGAAACACGCGTTCTATTGATCTCTACGATCGAACGTTTCTCGGCCTCGGCTTCGAGCCCATTTCATAACGACAGAATTCGCTGTACGACAACGCATATTTTCTGTGCTTCACCGAGACGAACTGTGTCTTCGGAGATTCAATGAGCAGACAATATACACACTACCTAACACACGTGTCGAAATCTATTGGGTTAATTCAAGTATCCACTCTTTTACCTTTTTTCGAGAATAGTCAAGATTTCGCGAGTCGAAGTCCACGTTGCTCATTTTCTACTCCTTCGAGCCGGATGTTGCGCCGAGGCGTTTTCACCGCAGGCCACCCCGACGCAAAGGAGTAGAATAATAGACACGGACGCACACACGACTGAACTGTATTGTTACACAGGGCAATATCGGTTACAAAGGTGCGACCCGTATGTCCGAACGCAATGGCGTTCGGTACAAGACCTCCTCTCGTCGGCCTCTCGATCGTCCTCTTGAAGGAGGCCAACCTTCTTCTATCTTCAGCTGCGAGCACCAGCAGGCTATGCAGGGGCCTATACCCGGTGCTCGCAACACGGATAATATCCGGATTTCATTGGATGCTCCGGATTAAATCAGATCCTTAACGGTTCGCGTGTGCATGCTTCGCGAACCTTTTGGAAGCTTCTACGGCACGTGTAGCAAGTGCGTAATGAAGTGCTCGGCGCGTTTCCGTTTCTTCTCCACGACTTCCGTTCGGTGCTTCGGGAAAGTGAGCCGATCCTGTGCTTCATTGCGACGCTGTTCGCGTGGGTTCCGAGTGTGCTCCAAATATCTTTTCGTCGTACTAGCGTGCACGCGGTCGCTTTCTGGTGAAGGATGGCGTCCTCGCTGAAGGATCTAGTTCTCGAGCAGGACGAAACCGCAGGACGTATCGAATGGCTCCTGATCAACCTACGTAAGTTGGGAAAAAATAATATAACCCTTTCGATGCTGAAAACCCGAAGGGAACTTCTAGAGGACTATTAGAAGACCTTTACCTCGGGTCATGCTGTGTCATTCGCGCGCCGGAAGCCTCCGCGAGTGATTACGTTAAAAATGATTGGTACGCGGACGTTGAGGAGGTTTACCTTCAACATTCAGCCGCACTGAGAGACATGCAGCGCGAGGTGGAACCGGACCTTAAACGCGTATCTAGGGGCGATGCCGTTTCCGGGAGCACTGAGGTCGATGACGACTCCGCCCTCCTGAATCTTTCGCTACCGACTTTCTCAGGAGATCTCCTGGCGTGGGAGAGTTTCCGCGATTGTTTCAGGTCATTGATCCACGACTCTACTTGTATTTCCAAGGTCAGGAAGTTGGAATATTCAAAGTCGACACTAACGGGTGAGGCCGCGACTATGTTGGAGCGTACTACTGTCACCGCGGCAAACTACAACGGCGCTTGGGCCAGTCTGCAGAAAAGGTACGAAAATCAACGGATTCTCTCAGCCGAGCGCATGAGGAGTTTAGTAAACTGTGCCCCGGTGACTAAGGCACGCTCTGCAGACATCAAACGCCTGCTCGACGAGTTTCGTCAGGCCATCGTATCCTTCATATCTTTCAAACGACTTGTCGCGGAATGGGACGAGTGGTTCGTTTTCCTTTTCGCTGAAAAATTGGACCCCACGTCCCGACGCGACTGGGAAATCACACTTACCGACCGCACAACGAGCCCCAAGTTTTCTGACATCGAGGATTTCTTCGAGAATAGGGTCCATGCCCTCTACGCTTCGCACAATCAGGAGCCAACTCCGCTTTCGAAGCAACGTGACGCAAAGCGGAGGACGAAGGCGTCCGAACGTACCAGGATCGCGTTGCTGGTGAAAGCTGATGCCCCACCTAAAAGGGGCAACCCAAAACGTCAATGTCCGCTGTGCCAGGGGAATCACAATTTGAATTATTGCCCGAAATTCAAGGTGATGAGCGCGGGCGATCGCAAGGCTCAGGCAGTCAAGGTTGGCGTTTGTTTATCTTGTTTGAACCTTGGACACGTCGTGTCGACTTGCCCTTCAGCGTTTCGGTGCCTGGTGTGCGATTCAAAACATCACACTCTACTGCACGACGCTTACCTACCTTCCGAGGTTAGGACGGACAACAATAACGACGTTCAAACAGAATCCTCCTCTAAAGCCTTGGTGAACTCTATTTGTGCCAAGCGTCTAGTCCTTCTAGCAACGGCTTGTGTGCGTCTTGTGGCTCCCAATGGTCGATTCGTGTCGGTTCGAGCGGTGTTATATCCAGGCGCTGATGCGTCGTTCGTTAGCGAATAGGTAGTTCAAACGCTTCGTTTGAAAAGGGAGACGTCGGAACGGCTAAATATGAAGTGGAAGCGATGTTGACTACGGATTTTAACTCTTCTTTTAAAATCCCATTTCATGCGTTGGTTGCACGGGAGGTGATGCCACCGATACCCTCCTGCTTGGCCTCCGTGACCGGCTGGGGCCATATAACGGGGCTTCAGCTCGCCGACGCGGAGTTCCACACGCCGTCGCGGGTCGATATTTTGCTTGGTGCAGACGTTTGCAATGTCCTGGTTGGAGAGACGCGCCAGGGACCCAGAGGCACCCGTGCGGCTACGCACACACCTTTTGGCTGGGTCTTATTTGGTCCGGCGTCTCAGGATACTGAAGTTGCGGTGCCTCCGACGCGACGGGTGTACCATACGAGCACTTAGGACCCGATCTTGGTCCAATTGCAGCGGTTTTGGGAGCTGGATGACGTTAAGGAGACATTGCCACTGAGCCCTGAGGAACACTGGTGCAAGGAGCACTTCCAGACCTCCCATCAGCGGAACGAGGTCGGGAGATACGTGATGTGTCTGTCGTTTCGTCCAGACGGCCCTGGGTCTCTGGGCTCGTCCAGACCAGCTGCGTTGAGAGTGCTGCTGAGCAATGAAAGGCGACAGCAGAAGGATTCAGGGCTCCGCGAAAACTACACCGATTTTCTGGACGAGTATCTTAAACTCGGGCACATGGAACTCGTGCTGGAGGGATCGGGCAACGCCTCCTTTGTGTACTATCTCCCCCATCATTATAGTGTTAATTAAGTAATTGTACTAATTACTTATGTCAGATGCTGTCCACGGTCACATATATTCCCTCGGAGGTGGCCTGTGGAATCTTAGACTGTATTCTGTGTGTTCGCATTTCAGGATTGTTCCGTGTAATTCCGTATTCAATGCGAATCATTGCCGAAACGTTGCTCATACGGTACGAGTGCAACATTGCGCTCGCAACGTATGAACAATGTTTCGGCAACCAATCCGCAATGAATACGGACTTACATATTTTCACTCCTCGTTTTTATTAGCTATAACCAATTAAACGGCAATAGTGGGGACCTTGGCAGTAATTAGAACGTGTAACACTTTTTTACAAATATCTTTTGTTGCTGTACATAGTTTATGAGTTTGTTTAAACTCTATAGTGTTAATTAAATAATTGTATTAATTACTTATATCACATATGTCGACAAACAGAATATAATCTTACATTGTACTTGCAACTGTAAGCCGCGGGCCTGGAAAGCTAATTCCGGGCCTGGGTTTTTTCCCTACGCCTGGTCACCGTATGGTCGGTCAAGGGTACTCGCCGACTACGTAGCTGAAGATGACGCGACCGTTTTATGATAGGGTAGCTAGAAGCGAGAGCTATAAGGTTTAAGCAAACTGTTAAACTGTATACAGCAATAAAATATATTTGTAAAGAAGTCTGAACTGTGAAATGTAAATCCCCGTCGCGTTCCTCACAAACACGGTAAATACTACCGATATTTTTATTTTTGGCCCACTGCCCGAAACATTGCGTGACCATTGCTGTAAAATCTCAGAAATGTTGCGCGACCATTGCTGTAAAATCGCAATTTACTTGTAACGTATCGGCAACATTCCGTGCAATGTCACAAATATTAAATCGCAACGTAACTGAGACATTTCTGCAACAAATGTGCTGTAGGAGATAATACTTGTATGTTTCACCTCGCACAAGTTCGCAATCTTCTTCCAATATTACCGAGAGTAATATAGAACTTTCTCCGAATTTAGAAGAAAATCAGAATTTTGCCTCGTTCGAAAATTCACAGACTTCTGAAGAAATAGCAACTGAATTGAATAGTCCTAATTCAGCTTCTTCATTGGCAGAGTGGGCTGTAACACATAAAATTGCACATCGAGCAATAAATGATTTACTCCCGATTTTAAAAAGATCAGTTTCCAGCACGTTACATGCCGGAACGCTTTTAAAAACAGTTAGAAACGTATATTTAAACGTATCAAAACATATAATTATCATCATTTGGGATTAAAAAATAGCACATTCCGTACTTTGCGGTGAGAACTAGCACAGTATCCTGTTTCGCCACGAAGAATTAAACGTTTTGGGTTCTACTGCAGAAATTATCATGTTTCCGCGCGTGGTTAGTTTAAATCTCCACAAAATTACCTTTTTTAAAAAAAGGTACAAAAAAAGTGCGTCAAGTATAAAAAAGAAATTACCCCCGAGGGGTGTAAAAATTATCCAGTCATTAATAAACACTACAAAATGTGTGAAATCTCCACAAAATTACCTTTTTTAAAAAAAGGTACAAAAAAGTGCGCCAAGTATACGCGCGCGCAGACGACCGAAAAAAAGCTGTCGTAAATTTAGTAATGTGCTATATTTAGCTTTACAAAATTAATGATATATAAAAATTCCGCAAATTATAACAATGGCTATTTATACAAACAAAAAATGTATTAAATATTATTAACCAGAAATATTTTTATTTTATACAAATAAATATTTCAATAGCAATAAATATTTTATTTAAAATACTTGGCGCTGCGAAACTGAAAAATGTTAGTTGTCTTGGTTTAAATAATAAAATAAGACAAGACACCACTGAGACAAGGAAGAAAGAAAAATATTAATGCAATTTATACATATTTATTCAGTTTAGCAACATCAATTCGGAGCGTAGCGCCTAGTATTTTGAATAAAATATTTATTGCTATTGAAATATTTATTTGCGTTGCGTCGCAAGATAGAAGGTGGTTGAGACCCACTGAACAGAGGGTTTATACCTGTCCATCGAACGCGCCGAGAAGCGCAGGCAATTTTTGTCGCTTATGCTTGGGCAAGTCAGCCTGTGACGTTGTTACGCTATGCGCCAGGCTGGCGCCAAAAGACAAGGATCATCCCGAACCCGTGACAAAGGACCATCGCATAACTTCTCGTTAACCGATAGATCCTAGCGCTAGATCTCTCCGGACCTTCGCAATAGATCTTGGCGGTAGATCTCCCAAGAGGATCTTCCCGCCAAATCTTCCCGCCTGATTTTCCCGCCAGACTTTCCCGCCAAAAACCGAGGAAAGCGTCGTGCCCTCAAGGGGTATAAAACCCCTGGAGCTCCACCAACGCCAGAGACTCCAGTACGGACCACTGACCTAAACACTTGTTAACGCGTAACCTTAAGCACGGTTTTCATTCTCGTAATAAAAGTCTATCTACAACAAACTCTAAAGTTACTGAGAAAGCACGAGTGTCTTCTCTACATCGTAACAACGTCACCAGCGGTTCTGGCCTTCCTGGGAAAAACCAACGGTTTCGGCTAAGACGCTTTCCCACATTTTCTGCGAAACGTGCGGGAAGCTCACGATATCTTGACCAATCGCGAGCGTTAGACGGTAACCCTCCATACTTTTTACTTCCGCTTCCTGACTGACCAGCACATCCATTTTACAGTTCCGAATCACTTACTCACAGACCATCGAACCGTCAACACTATATTTTTCTTGCTTCACTCACCATAACCCATAACCACAATATTATTTTAATAAATTATTATAGATTCCGAATTAAAGTGCAGATTTACTTAACGTAAGTCATCATAACGCGGCGTTATTTCATTAATTTGAAATAAGGAAAAGCAAGTGTCAGGCGGCCTTACAACCCGCCAGCTTAACAGCACTTCAACAATTTGTATAAAATAAAAATATTTCTGCTTAATATTATTTAATACATTTTTTGTTTGTATAAGTAGCCATTGTTATAATTGGCGCAAATTTTGTATATCATTAATTTTGTAAAGCTAAATATAGCACATTAATAAATTTACGACAGTTTTTCTTCGTTCGTCTGCGCGCGCGTATACTTGGCGCACTTTTTTGTACCTTTTTTTAAAAAAGGTAATTTTGTGGAGATTTCACACATTTTGTAGTGTTTATTGATGACTGGATAATTTTTACACCCCCCGGGGGTAATTTCTTTTTTAAATATATTGTATTGTCATCGAAACTACGCACGCCTGTGAAGCTTCAAGACAACTGGATTGGTGGAATTGGTTTAAATTTGAGATTTCAGATGTGAACCAAACATACAAGAAGCAAACAGAATCGAAGCTAAATAAAATCGTTTAATTAATATAATACTATGTCACAATAAATTTTGTTCTCTGGTAGATCACACTGTATCATCTTCTGCTTCGATTATCTGTAAATATATAAAATCTACATTTTAGTTACAACATAATGTAGAACTTATATAGAAATAGAGTGGCCCTTTGCTATAGTAAGTGTAGAGACTACAAAATGTGTCCGAAGGAGGTGAGAACGTACGGCAGAAAGTCTTGTCGCAGGAAATTTAAATGCTAGTGGCAATTCAGCGAACATGGACGAAGAGATCCAATATTTTTGACGCACAATTTATTGGTGTTGGAATAAAATTAATTTAGTATGTTTATTGGTGAATTAAAATATTATTAATGGGAAACTAATCAAATTAATGAATAGCGTGGCAACTACTGTAGATTTTAAAGTATTACGAATGTCTTTCACAAAAGATTGAAAAGAATCAAGGGAGATGTGTTTTCAGCATACTTTCGTCACTAATGTGACTTGCTCTACGTTGCAAGCAATCGACTCTAATTTTCTTAATTCTTAATGCTACGTTTTTTGACAAATTATTTGACAAATTTCAAGAAACTTGTACGAAAGAAGCTGCTTCTCTGTCAAACCTTCTCTAGACAACTTCCAAGTCTGTGCGTCCGCTTCGTTTCTATAAGCTGAACATAAAAAGTCTATTAACAAATTTTGGCGGCTTACCTAGTTTATTGAAGCAATAATTCAGTGTCCTATTTCAAAAATATATAAAACTTACCTTGACATGTTATGATTCATTCTGGCTCTCACGTGACAACAATTTGCTACGCGATTGGCCGAAACCTTCATCGAATGAACGACGTGCCTGAGAGACATTTCCTCACCATTCCATGTTCTCCTCTTGCCCACATTTGACGATGGAGAAAATCTCTTAACATAAAATTCGGGAAATTGCAACTTTGCATCAAAATATCTGAGCTCATAAGGCACGTAGAAACAAAATGAGGACACTTTTCTCATGTAAATCAAACCCAAGCTATCCATTAAGACCAATCAAAACTTAATCGGATCAACCATTATTGAGATTCGATAATCGAAGGGTTCTTCCAAAACCTGCTCGGCGTAATATGGGCACGGCCGTCTTGCGCTGCGCATGAACTTGGCGCGAGACCAAAGAGGAGATATAATAAGAGGCGTCACTCGACAAGGACAGACATAAACTAGGATAATCACTAGAAAACCAATTTAAATGCCCATTCGGCAATGATCGGTAAACCACGCTAAACTTCGGCAATAATCAGCAAATTGCGGTAAGGTACATTTAGTCGATTTGAATATCCCGCTCGAATAGACAACCAATTTAAATGCCAAGGTCAAGTAAGGACTTCAAAGGTTCCGCCCGGAGTGACGCCTCTTATTATATCTCCTCTTTGGCGAGACACCACCGTGTCTTTTGATTGGTTTACAATATGTGGTGTTGTGGGAAACCGTGGACAAAAGTAACACCTCAGGAACACTCACGCATATCTCAGTCATTGAAACATCTGGCAAGATGTATTCCAGTCGAGTTTCACAGAAAGCCCCAAAGTCTAGATGATGCAAGCAGATGGAAAGCAACGGATTATCGACAATTCTTATTCTACACTGGTCCAGTAGTTTTGTTAAAGAATATAAGCGACGACAGATATTTGAATTTTATGGCTTTACATGCAGCTTCAGTTATTTTATCAAATTCCAGACATTATGGTCGTATTGATGACGCATCAAAATTGTTAAAAAACATTATTCACACATTTAAAATGTTATATGGTTCAGAAAAGGTATCGCAAAATATTCACAATCTTTTACATATCTCGCAGGATGTTAGAAATCATGAGCCACTTGATAATTTCAGCAGCTGCTTTCCTTTTGAAAATGTTTTGCAAAGTATTTTACAGTTTGTTAGGAAGAATGTCAAACCGTTACAGCAAGTAGTAAAACGACACAGTGAGGAATCCAATTTTGTTAGCAATAATAAGCATCCTAATGTTGTATTTCCTTCCCTGATAACCAGATCAGGCAGCAGGATCTGCCGGCAGCTGCGATGCAGCCTACGTCCGCATTCAGCTACGGTTCTGCCGGCAGGGTCTGCTTGTCAGGGTCTGCCGGCAGATCGACGGCAGATCGACGGCAGGTCCTGCTGCTCGCCTGACACATCCAACAGCGCCATCTGAAGGCCACAATTGCCAAAGAATTTCCTACGCGTGACGTCACATGGACCAACGTGCATCCCTACCCCACATGACCAACAAGCAGATTCTACAGTTTATTAAATAATTAATTCTCCTTATTTCAAAAAGTATTTATTCTTTCTTTAATAATATACAGGATCAGTGATTACAATTGTTACAAAATAATATAAGCGCATATAAATCCAAAGAGGGACTTTCAACATTTACATTTACAAATCCACGTCCCGTAACCACTGGTACCTAGTAGGGGCGATATCAGGAAATTTCATTCAGTATTTTCGACTTCTTTTTTGTGTAGAATCACCATGTTCCGCGTTGTGTTAGCGGTGAAAACAAATACAATATTAGCATAAAATTAAACGTAACGTATGAATAAACAGAATACATGCGATACTTACTTCAGCTCCATCTCCACACAGTACACAGTCTAGGCGATCATACATGCTCCTGCGAACATTAAAATTTATAAGAAAATATGTCTTAAATTATTATCTACTAAACAAGACGCTGAACATTCGCACTTCGCGCATAACCCTACTTTTCTGTCTTCTAGATAATGTGAATCTCGATGTCCGCGACGTAGATAATTAGAAATTATTCAATTCCATAATTACGTTTGCCTTCTGGATACGCCGAGATGATTTGTTTGAATATTGATGGATGAGATTACTTAGAATATTCTTTGAGCGTACGTCTTCAAGCACAACGGGCAACGGGTGCCACTTCCAGTTTTCGAGGTCTGAGGTGGCAGTCACTGGCGGTGGCAGTCAGTGCCGGCAAAATCAAAGAATATTCCAAGTAATTTCATCCATCAATGTCCAGACAAAGCATCTCGTCGTATCCAGAAGGCAAACGTAATTATAGAATTGAATAATTTCTAATTATCTACGTCGCGGACATCGAGATTCGCATTATCTAGAAGACAGAAAAGTAGGGTTATGCGCGAAGTGCGAATGTTCAGCGTCTTGTTTAGTAGATAATAATTTAAGACATATTTTCTTATAAATTTTAATGTTCGCAGGAGCATGTATGATCGCCTAGACTGTGTACTGTGTGGAGATGGAGCTGAAGTAAGTATCGCATGTATTCTGTTTATTCATACTGTTATGTGACACTGCCCGAACCACCCGAAAACGGTCGTCACGTGACACTTCTCGACCTACCCGAACAGTCGTGACGCTGTTATGTGACACTGCCCGAACCACCCGAAAACGGTCGTCACGTGACACTTCACGACCTACCCGAACAGTCGTGACGCTGTTATGTGACACTGCCCGAATCACCCGAAAACGGTCGTCACATGACACTTCACGACCTACCCGAACAGTCGTCATGCGACTCCCACTAAATTACGCCAGCGTACCCCTGGAGTTAGGCATGTGCAGCAGCCGGTTAGTGTAAGGTGGCCTGCACGTGCTTTCTCCCTTTTCCAGGAGACGCCGGACCCCCCAGTTTTCCAGGTCACGTGGGCTACGCCAAATCCCTTGTTCTAACAAGGGATAAAAGGACGGAGCTCCTCGAAAACAGGGTCAGTCGATTCCTCCGTGTACAAGCTAACTCGTGTACTCTTTGTCACATTTCTGTACGAATCCAATTTGTGTTGTTAAATAAAAAACTTAGCTTGGAAGAAAACTCTCTTCCATCTCTCAACCCATAACAATACGTTACGTTTAATTTTATGCTAATATTGTATTTGTTTTCAGCGCTAACACAACGCGGAACATGGTGATTCTACACAAAAAAGAAGTCGAAAATACTGAATGAAATTTCCTGATATCGCCCCTACTAGGTACCAGTGGTTACGGGACGTGGATTTGTAAATGTAAATGTTGAAAGTCCCTCTTTGGATTTATATGCGCTTATATTATTTTGTAACAATTGTAATCACTGATCCTGTATATTATTAAAGAAAGAATAAATACTTTTTGAAATAAGTAGAATTAATTATTTAATAAACTGTAGAATCTGCTTGTTGGTCATGTGGAGTAGGGATGCACGTTGGTCCATGTGACGTCACGCGTAGGAAATTCTTTGGCAATTGTGGCCTTCAGATGGCGCTGTTGGATGTGTCAGGCGAGCAGCAGGACCTGCCGTCGATCTGCCGTCGATCTGCCGGCAGACCCTGACAAGCAGACCCTGCCGGCAGAACCGTAGCTGAATGCGGACGTAGGCTGCATCGCAGCTGCCGGCAGATCCTGCTGCCTGATCTGGTTATCAGGGTTTACGCTTGTCACAAATTTTTATAAGAAACCATTCAAATCATCTAAAATAGGAATTTTTCAAGTACAAGCATGTCATTTAAGTTCTTTTCAAACTTTTGACGTTAAAGATATTGCTTACAAATGTGTAAAATTAGAAATTGACCAAACAATTATTATTTTTCCATTACTTCACTCCACTAAGTTTTCAGAAGTATAATAAATCTTTCTATATTATTTAAGGCGCACATCCAACATTTTTGTACTGTAACGGCAAGTCGTGACTACATTTACTTCTCGCAAAAGAACAATGTCAGTACCCAATCTCACTCATTTTTCAGCATTTATGGTGAAACACAATACTGCGCGCACACACACACACGCACGCACGCACGCACCCACCCATATACAGGGTGGGCCCTGTTTCTTTGTATACCACATAAAATATCTCTGCTGCTTTTTACATGTGACCAGCCACCTCTCCTCCCACCATGCATCCTCCGACGCCTAACAATAACTTTGATGCTTGTTTTGTTTTTCCTTACATAAATTTTTAGTAGTATAAAATCCCCATAAAAAAACTTTAAAAAAGTAAAAAAATTACGCCAAGTACATGAAATCAAATAAATTAGAATATTATTCTAATAATTAGAATATAAAAAAAGATGTGAAATCAAAATGAGCTGCAAGTACATAAAGGTGCTTTTCTACTGCGCTTAAGATGACACAACTACATATACACAGCAAAAATGCTGTGTTCATACCATTACCCGTATCGCGGACATTGGAATAATGTGAAGATAAAATGTAACATCTAGACATCTGCCTAGATGTCCATGGCCTAGAAGTCAAATACTTGGCGTGGCCAGGCAAGGTTAAGGTGTCAATGAATAAGAATTATTTAAAAACGCAAAATAATGAAAGTGTATTCATATTGGCAGAGTTTTAAATTGACAAATTATGTGGAAGCTTGTGAGAGGAAAGATATCGGTGTCGATGAATGATCTTAGAATTATTTTAAGACGCAATATAATGAAAATATACTCATATTGTCAGAATTTTAAATTGACAAATTACACTAGTTTACAAAATGAAATAGATTGCATGTACATTTGATGAGAGGTGATTTTTCTTACAGATTTTCTCCCGCTGAATTCGAAAATCAAGGTTAAAACTTTTTCTATGGAACAGTTTTTAAGATATTGTGATTTTAAAATATGTTTACCTCTTTTCACTTTAAAAACCATATCTGGAGCTAAATGTGTCCGATTTGGTCGTTTTTGGTACCAAATGAAACACACTGAAATGATGAACAAATATGTATAATGAGATCTTTAATTGGTTAAGCGGTTCAAAAGATATTGATGAAAATACTCCACAGTTAAAAAAAATTAAATTTTTGAGCTTGTTCTGTGGCCATGGAAAAATAGAAACCGATAAAAAAAACGTCCAGTTTCTCTTCATATGCGTAAAGCTGATACTTTTACACAAAAATAACACCAACCAAAAGTAAATCAACCGAAAAATGACAAAGTTATTAGCGATTGAGTGAATAAATCCAAATCCCATATTTTGGCAAGCGACCATGCCGGCAACGTTTTTTTTTTGTTCTCACGTTGACGCCACTGCTACAGTGAAAACTGACATTTCGTTTTGAATAAAACAACACAATTTTGATTGTTAAAAAACATACGAAAGAACCCAACTTTATGCTTCAGAATATTTTATAAATAGTTTTGGCTCTTGCTCTTGCTACTGCCGCATAAACCCATTTGGTATTTCTACCAAAACCAGTCGAGTTGCTCAGGCAAAAGTAACAATCTGTCGTATGGCAGAGCGGCTCTCTCTCCACATCATCGGTACACCAAATTTTATGTATCGTCTAATTTGGAATAAAAATTCACGTTATTCATGACATGTTTATATGAAACCATCAACAATTTAAACTTACTTTGAACCAGAACCCCACGCGGTAAGAGTTCTATGACACGATAAACACACTTTATTTGGTGTCCACCTCTTATAAAAAGTTGCAGGTGCTATTCCAAAATATTGCAGACAATTTTGTTGTAATGAATCCGTAAAACTACGTCTATTTGCCCCAGGGACAAAATTACCACACACGTATCAGAAATTGTTCGGATCGTTTACGCACTGGAATGGACTGATTGTAACGTTAAGGAAATGGCTCCGAGCTCGTCGACGACGAGATCCTCTTAGTCCTCCCATAGATCCTTGTTGTCTAATCAGAACGATGACATCCCTCAAGCTTCATCAGTGGGTTGTCCTCTAGCCATCTCTCCGTCTTTGCCCCTTCCTTCGCGCTTCCCTCCGCTCTCGGCTGGTGGTCGAGGCACGCTTTCCAAGTACATAGTTTACATAGGCTACATATATTACATTCATACCGAAAAGGTATTTATAACTCGGCCTTTCTCGACCGGAGTTTTTACCCTTACAGGACACCGACAATTATCCAAAGCGAAGACAGAATTTTAAGTGGTTTTACGAGACGAGCCGCTGCCCGTTCGATGAAATTTGGCATGCAGATGTGGAAGGAAAAGTTAAGCTATTTATTATCCTCGCCTGGCGTAACTGTAGTTTTGAAAGCTATTGAATGCAATCCCAGGTTCTCGCACACCTTCTGAGTTCAAGCATCAGCTACCAGCATTGTAAGGTCACGTTCAAAAACTAGCACGGAAAAACCCTCGAGAAACACAACGCGCTCTACGTATTTATGAGTCCTGACAATAAACTCTTCCTCGTCCTCCGTTTCAAATCTCGCTGCTGCGTACATATCGATTACATGCAAATTTCCAGCCACGTTCAAGCGGCAGCGTAACAATAGAGATGAGTGCAGTACATGCGCTAGTGGCGCCCTCTGCGCCGAGCTTTGCATCATCTTCCCCATTGGTGACCTAGCGTATGTACGTTAGAATTATTTTGAATTACTTATGCTTACTTACCTATGTGAAATTTGAATTCGATACGCTGTTCTGTCACCGTGTCTTTATAAGATATAATAAATCAAGCATTTTAAAACTACAATGCCGCTAAACATTATTAATAAGATTATAGTAATGAAATCCATATTCACGTGAATTTATGTGTTATTTTAAATAGAAGTACGTTCACGAATTTCATGGTAGTATTAAGTGTTCTAAGGAGAATGTCTGAGCGGGAAAAAATATATAATCTTTTTTTGTCTTTCATCATACATACAACAGGCTGTATAATTGTCCTCATTTCGTGTTAACAATTTGTATATAATTCAGTAGAAACAATATTGTTAACTGACAAAATTCTATTTTTGTATAAAGAACAAACGTGTTCTTAACCTCTAACCACTACCTATATACAATATTGTATGAACTCGTTTCTTCTAATATAGATTTTCTGGTGTGAATAAAGAATTCCAAATACATCGAGTAGCAGAATGGTTAACGAAAATGAAGATGGTGAGAACGTTTCTGATGAGGCGATGGAAGTTGACGAAGAAAATCCTGCGATTGGTTCAGACGAAGAAGGTGGACTAAGAGTAGATGATGATATATATATACCACCGCCTCCCAAGAATATCAGTGAAATTGATATTAATGGTTCTAGACTTATGATTACTAAGATTGCTAATGAGAATTTTAAAAGTTATGGTAATATGCAAGTAATTGGTCCATTTCATAAGGTAAATGTTAATATTTTGTACATTTTAATACAAGCTATCGGTAAATTAGTAATTTGTTTATCTTCTCTTTCTTATAGTGCTTTTCAGCTATTGTTGGACCAAATGGAAGCGGTAAAAGCAACATCATAGATTCAATGTTATTTGTATTTGGATATAGAGCTAGTAAGATACGATCAAAAAAAATATCAGTTCTAATACACAATTCCAATCAGTATCAGAATCTTAATAGCTGTACAGTATCTGTGTACTTCCAGCAAATAATTGATAAAGTATGTTATAGATTAAAGTAATAATCCTTTGGCTGTACTTCGGAATGGCTCCAGTGGCCGATTGACACGAGGTTTGAGGGGAAGGGTGGGGAGGGTGTGTGGACCCTAAATCTAAAATTGTTGCTTCGGGAATTTATTAGTTTACGAGATATTAATAAAAAAACTTTTAGTATTTCTGTTGACTTATTCCGACATTACGCATTCCACTTTCCAATTTGTTCTGGATATTAGTATTGGTTGGGGCTAAATTAGTGCAGGGGACGTGTGAAGCGATGTAAGTTTGGGGATTTGAACCAGAAACTTGGAGATGCGATCCATCCTATTATACAGGGTGGATACCTATTACTGTATTAATAGGCAATACTCTAGGGGAGTGATTCTATAGGCCAAAATAAGACGAAAATATAGAATACAATTTCTTAATATCGCGCTCCGTTTTCGAGAAAATTGGCTTTAAATTTCAACTAAATACGCGTGCTATTTAGGCGCCTGAGGGGCACGCGGAGGTACAGGGAGCGCGTCCAGCTGCCCGTAGGACAAATTGGGGGGAGGGCAGGATGAAACCCCGTTAGGGCTACGTATATACAGTTCAAAAAAATAATTTGTAAAAAAAAATTAACAATAATTTTTTATTTATATTTCGGAAACTAATAAATTCCTGAAGCTACAATGTTAGATTTAGGGTCCACACTCCCTCCACACCCATCCCCTCAAGCCTCGTGTCGATCGGCCACTGGGGCCATTTGGAAGTATATCCAATCCATTAAATAAAATTTCAAACAAATTTTGTAAAATCGTGATTTTGTTTTAGCCCGAGGGAGACTATGATGTTGTTCCAAACAGCGAATTTGTTATATCTCGAAAAGCATTCAAAGATAATTCATCATGCTATGAACTGAACAACAAGAAAGTGCAGTTCAAAGAGATCGCAAAGCTTTTAAGATCTTATGGTGTGGATTTGGATCACAATCGTTTCTTAATTTTACAGGTATGTTGCCTTTTAATATACCTGTAACGTTTCATTTTTGTTGTAATTCTGTATTAGGGTAAATGATACAGTAGTTGACCACCTAAGAGCTTCAGTTTAGGTAAACGCTATGGAATAAATAACTTGAATTTTATAAATGAAATTTTGTTATACCAAGCGAAAAGAAAAATATTGAAGATGATTATAACACTAAAGAAACTTTGAAGAAATCGGTAGTTTCAATGTTATGCTATTATAAAGAAACATAACTCAAAAGTATAGTTATTGACCAGTCGTGGCATAGTTGTTGACCGATTTAGGTACATTTGTTGACCACTTACTGAATATAAATGAAAGTGGCATATTTTTTACTGTAAAATCATTTTTATTAAATCCATCTGTCACCAAATTAAAATCAAAGACATATTGTCTTGGAGCAGGGTGAGTTTCATGTGCACTTTTCACGACGTATGCCGTGCACTTTGCCGCAGTCTCATTGGCTTCTCATTTCCTTTTTTTTTATTCTTAGATTTCTCTCTCACCTGCTCTTTCTTTTCTTCTTCTTCTTCTTCTTCATCTTCTCTTTGCATCTCTTAGCCTATCTCTCTTTTTCTTCTTTTGCTGTTTGCTTTTCTTTTTTTTTATTTCGTTAAGCGCCTTTGACCTCCGAATTATCGTACCGACCCCCGGACCAATGAAAACTCAGAAGTCATCGGGGGTGCATACCCGAAACCATATTAAAGCAGGGCACATTGCCCCATGCCTCCAAAGATCTAAATTAATTTTCATCGCGGTCTTTCAGCACGAAAATTACGAGTGGTCAATAACTGTATTACTGTGCATTCGTCGAACCAGTTATTGAACACCCCCCAAAACACAGTATAATCACGTTCTACACGACTAGACGTATGACGAATGTTAATATTGGGCCCTTGTCACCTATTGTGATCAATGGTATTCGCGGCAAACAAAATTGAACAATGATTATACAGTCATTAAACAAGTCGCTGCTCTAAAGATGCCCACTAAGCCCTTACCTTCTTTGAGAGTTGAAATTACACGTTTTCCTTTCCGATGATCTCACGGCGGAATGCTTGTACTGAAATCATCGATTCATGGTTGAAATGAAAGGTAGAACCGTCTTTTCTGATCAAATTGCATCATTGATGCGGAAGCGCGCATGTTTATTAGACTATGGCGGCAGAAATTTGAAGTGGTCAACTACTGTACCCTGGTCAATAACTGTATCGTTTACCCTATATTATATTTAATTATTATAATAGGGAGAAGTTGAACAAATAGCAATGATGAAGCCGAAGGCACAAAATGAAAATGATACTGGTATGCTCGAATTTTTGGAAGATATAATTGGAACGGTACGTTACAAAGAACCGCTAGAGAAGTTATCGGAAAAGGTAGAAGTCTTATCGGAATATAGAGTCGAGAAGTTAAATCGTTTGAGAATTGTTGAAAAGGAGAAAACAAGTTTGGAGGAACCGATGCAAGAAGCAGTTCAATATCTGCAACAGGAAAATACAGTTACGAGAATGCAACGTCTACTTTACCATTGTAAAAGGTAGCTTCAACTAATCAAATGTTTTAATTAAGTATTTATTGTAAAAATAATATTATATTTATCTGTAATGGAAATTTGTTCTGACAGATTTGAGACTACAAAAGGTGTTACAGAGCATGTGAACAAAATGAATGAGTTGGAGAAAGACTTATTGGATCTTGCAAATAAAATGAAAGAAGTACATGATGAAAAGGAACAGAAACAAAAAATAATTATGGAAAGGGGTAAAAAATGGGATAATTTGCAGCAGCAAAAAGACGAAGTCGCGGGAAAATTTGATATTATACGGAAAGATGATGAATCACTTCATGCGGAACTAGTGGAGACAAACAAACGGAGAAAAGCTAACATTGCATCTTTAAAAGCAGTAAAACTTATTTTATTATTTTCAATATAAAAGTTGAAACAATTTTCAATTTCAATGATTCAGTAATGGAAGGGCATTTTTAGGAGAAGTCTTTGTTGGAAGAACTCAGCCAAGTTCCTAAAAAAAACATGAAAAATATTCAAGAATGTGAAGAACTTATTGAAACGCATATAAAGAACAAAGAAAAGGAAGAAGCAATATTAGAATCACTGATGGCTGGATTACGCGAAAAGACTGAACCGTTGCTGAACGAACGTGCTAAGCTTGAAAAGAAATTAATATCTCTGAGGAAGGATGTCGATCAAGCACAAGCAGCTTTTAATATTGCACAGTCCGAGCTAGAATTATATACTTCTGTAGAATCTACAGAGAAGGAGAAATTAGAAAAATTAAAGAGCTCTTTAAAATCAACAGTAGACGATTTAATGGAGAGAAAGCTACAGCTGGAAAACTTAAAAGTAAAAATTCCAAACAGTCAACGAGATGTAGTACGAGCACAGCAGGAATTGGAAAGAGTGAAAATTAGGGAAGTTGAAATGAGTGCAAATCTGAAAAGGATGAGGGTCTCGTTTGACGAACAAAAGTTTGCTATGCAAGCGAGTAAGTCAAGAAATAAAATTTTAGACAGCTTAATGCGGGAGAAGAGGGAGGGTAGGGTTCCTGGTATATTTGGTAGATTGGTAGGTAAATTACAATTTTTTTTTCATGTAATAGTTGATCAAATCTAGCTTACCTACTTGTATTTTTCTTACATGTAGGGTGATCTTGGCGCTATAGATGGGAAGTACGACGTTGCAATTTCAACAGCATGCGGCCCTTTGGACAATATTGTAGTGGACACTGTAACGACTGCGCAAACATGCATAACGTTCCTTCGGCAGAACGACATAGGTCGCGCAACGTTTATACCACTCGAAAAACAGCAACGTTTATTGTCGAGATGTAGACAAAAGATACAAACTCCTGAGAACGTCCCAAGACTCTTTGATCTTGTACACGTTGAAGACGAGAGAGTACTACCAGCGTTTTATTATGGGCTACAGGATACATTGGTAGCAAACGATTTAGATCAAGCAACACGTATTGCATACGGTCAGAAGCGTTTCAGGGTAGTTACATTGAAAGGTGAATTAATCGAATTGTCAGGCACAATGAGTGGTGGCGGGCGAACAGTGTTCAAAGGCAGAATGGGTCAAAAGGTATTAAGAAACGAACTTGCAACGGTAGATATTGAAATGTTGCAATCAGATTTGGATAAAACGTACAAAGAGTGCAACCAACTTAGGGCTCAACAACAATCTCTAGAAAATCAGATTCGCACCCTGAATGTAGATTTACAAGAAATGGAAGTGGGCGAAAAAAAGTTACGCATTCAAGTAAAAACTTTACAAGAGCAAGAACCATCTCTACGAACGCAGCTGAAGATTCAAGAAAAGGTAGTTGCAGATTCGGCGTCAAATCCAAAGAAGGTTGAACAGTTGCAAAAAGCAATGAACAGTGCTAAAGAATGTCTGGGGGAAGTGAAGGAAAGATCAAAGTCTATAGAGAATGAAGTAGTACGTATTAATAAATCGATAGAGGAAATATCGGGGAACCGAGTGAAAGATCAACAGAAAAAAATATCTGACTTCTGCAAATCGGTTGATAAAGCTAAAGCTGAAATATGTCGATTACAAGTTGCGATTAAAACGACTGAGAGGAACGTGAAGAAGATTGAACAGCAAATAGACTGTCTCGAGAATGATGTGCATGCTTGCGAACAAAGACTTCGTGATATTCAAAAAGAGAAACAGAAATTGGAAGAGCAAGGAAAAGAACATTTGAGAGAACTTAATGAACTTACGGAAGCTCTTTCGGAAAGAGACTATGCTACGGCATCGCTTAAAGAAGAGTTGAACGCTCTGCAAGCCCGGGAGAATAAAATGAAAGTAGTTAAAATTGATCTCGATCAGAAGATGAAAGATTGTAAAAGTGCAATAAAGGAGTTGAAACAACAAATCCCGGAGTATACAAGAAGAATAGCCGAGTTAAAGCTTCAAGCAATACCTGGGGAAACTTCAGAAGGATTTCAAGAATTAACGGAAGAAGAGCTTAATACGCTAGACGAGAAAGTTCTTTTAGTTAACTTGCAAAAAGCTAAAAACAGATTACCTGCAGAGATTCCGAATATGCAGGTTATTGCCGAGTATAAGGAAAAAGATGCGTTATATTTACAACGTGCCGCAGATCTTGAAAAGATAACTTCTGAGCGTAACAGGATACGTGATATTTATGAAACAGCAAGGCGTCGTAGAATTCAAGAATTTCTCGCAGGTTTCACCATAATTACGGACAAATTAAAGGAAATGTATCAAATGATTACATTAGGTGGTGACGCGGAATTGGAATTGGTTGATTCTTTGGACCCTTTTAGTGAAGGAATTGCTTTTAGCGTAAGGCCACCTAAGAAATCTTGGAAAAATATTTGCAATCTTAGCGGCGGTGAAAAAACCTTGAGTTCCTTAGCGCTTGTATTCGCGTTACATCATTATAAGCCAACTCCATTATATTTTATGGATGAAATAGATGCCGCCTTGGACTTCAAAAATGTTTCAATTGTTGGAAATTACATCAAAGAAAGAACGAAAAATGCACAGTTTATAATTATATCTTTAAGGTCGAATATGTTCGAACTTGCAGATTATCTTGTGGGAATATACAAGACATACAATTGTACTAAAAGTGTTACTGTTGACTTGAGAAAATATTACGAGAGAAATGGAATTACTCCTCCAACGCAAATTACTTCTAAACAAATGTATTCCACTCAGATGCAGAAATTCTCGGTGCAAAGCCAGCATAAAGAACGTTATGCAACACCGCGTACGAATAACGGGGAAGCCACAGACAAAAACCAAGAAACAAACAAAAATACACTCAAGTAAGTTATAACAATTTTTTCGGGATACATATTCCGAATTCTTAAAATTATATGGCTGCTTTCTCTTCTTGAAAAAGTTACATTTGAAAAATATTTGGTTTACGTATCAATTTTACCTAGGGCCCAAGAAATTCTGATTGCTTATAAAAAGTACACTTGTTATTGCCAGTTATGTACAAATGTTTATTAGGCCTTATGTTGTCCTTTCGGCTGTTATGCTCGATGAATAAAATTCAGTTTCCTTTATGAAGTCATTAAAATTAGAACTCTATTGAAAAATATCGGCAAAGAAAGAGCTCTAGTTATTTTTTAATATCAATGGATAGTTCTAATACAGACGAGCTCGCCTGTGATTTTAGGTTGTACAAGTTGCGAGACAAAGAAATTAATTCTTCTATTCTATTTTTTCAGTTTACCTGACCTAGGATTGTGTTCTACGCCAGAAAAGAAATCTCTTCAAAATGAACATACGAATGCGAGTAGTAGATTAAGTACAGACGATTCAAATACTGATATACCTTTGAAAAAAAAGCGTAAATTATGAATTACAAAAGGATTATGTCATACACAATATATTCTACTTTAATCCTTCCACGCGATTATATCCGAATCTAGTGATTGCTTAAAAAAAATATATCAGATGGGGTAATTTGTTGGTCAGTATAACTTTGTTTCAAATCTTTCCTTGATTTGAAGATCGTCTTCATTGTTATCAGTTGCAATCATATACTTCCTTCATTTGGGCTTATACCTTTTGCACAGACAAATACAACGACTTAAGGGGTTATACTTAGTCAGGCGGCCGAAAAGAGGCGAATGTTTGTCAATTTTTTTTTAAAAAGCGGAAGCATATATTTTTACAAAACTTTTTGCGTTTCAAAGAGCAACATTTAAAGAATATTTGGTAATTTTTTCGTGGAAAAATATTTACGTTTATAACAAAATAACAACCCACATCCAAGAAGCCTTTTTAAAAATTTGCTTTTGCGGTGAGCACTGCCATTCGGAATCAGATTATCTAAAATCAAAATACAAAAAAGATTTCGTTAATATATTAATGTATCCTCAGATTGACGAAGGGAATTTTCCGAAATATTAATTTAAAACAAAATGACGGCTATTTAAAATTGAAATCCTGATTTTTTCGTGCATAAATCATGCGATTTAGATTTTAGACAATCTGATTCCGAATGGCAGTGCTCACCGCAAAAGCAAATTTTTAAAAAGGCTTCTTGGATGTGGGTTGTTATTTTGTTATAAACGTAAATATTTTTCCACGAAAAAATTACCAAATATTCTTTAAATGTTGCTCTTTTAAGCGCAAAAAGTTTTATAAAAATATATGCTTCCGCTTCTTACAAAAAAATCACAAATATTCGCCTCTTTTCGGCCTGACCAGGTATAACCCCTTAATGTCAAATCCGGGTAAAATTTCCATAAATAACTTCCGGAACTTAGGTCAATCATAAAATTCGGAAATACATCTGTGAAAGGTGGTACACTGTGAGTACTCCTGTAATTGTAAGTTTTATTTGTAATTCGCAATTTCGCTGCATGTGTAATATAATCTTTATTCATTTCGCTACTAAGACGAACCCGGCAACGAAGCATTAACGCCGTCGCGCATTTTGGCGAAATGCGGCGAAGCGAAACGCGGAGATACGAAGAAAAAAGTTTATGAACAATTGATTTTCATGGACCAGCGATAATTAATTAATTATTATTAATTTCTTCTATTCGCCAAAATGCGCGACGGCCTTAATAAATACGAAGGTGTTGTGGTCTGATCTTCTAAGAACGTATGCTCATTACTATGTAGTAAACATCGGTATCCTCCATCGGATTCATTTTATATTTATAAGTTTGATTAAATTGCAGGGAAACATCTTTGATTTTTAGCGTACAGTAAGATTTGAATGGAATTTATTGAAATTTAACTTGAAACAACTTTAATGTGCCAGGTCATTGGATTTGTCTGTAGATAAACTCTAAGCGTAGATAAGAAAAAGTATACAAGTCCAGTTATAAAGAACAATTATAAATAGAAATAAAAAACTTAAAACGACCTCCATATTACGGAAGCAACTTAATTTGGCAGAAACTGAAATTTGATTTGAAACATTTTGTAAAACAACCATTAGATTTGTGCAGCCGAAATAGTGGTACAGTCGGGAAGGAGGTGATTCCTAGTGTTACAGTAAATAAAAAGTGCAGAATAAAGTTTTTTTATACGGAGCTTAGTGTTCGAGAACATCGATTTTGAAAATTTGTTGGGTATGTACATTGCACACGTGCACCTGACTATAAGAATTGGCAGAATGCAACAGTAAATGTAGTGCAAATGTAGATGGAATAAATCTGAGATGAAACAAGTCGAAATTTAGTTTTTTTTTTAATGAGAGTTTGTCCTTAAGAAAGTCGAGTTTCAACATCCGTTGAGTATACTTGTACTTGACTAAAAATTGGTTCCACTTAGAAATGAATTTTCTCGAAAACAAAGCCCCATTCAAAGAAAATTATTCTACAATTTCGACCTATTTATTCACGGTTCGTTCCATTCGCAGTTCTCGGTATTTACTGGCAAATTCTGCATCTTTTTAGTCGGTTGCATGCGTACTTAGGAATTTTTCAAAATATTTATGGTAATTTACTTTGACAGTACTCGAAATTTGTATACATGAGAAATGTTATATGTGCGAATAATATAAATTTAAAATATAAGTTATGAAATGTATTCAAATAATATCTGCAACATTTATTTCTACAGAATTCTACAGAAAAATTCGTGATTTGTATTTGCGAAGCTATGTCTAAGTTTCTGATTATAGACACATAAGATCTATCCGTCGTATCTATCCGAAGAATCTTTGTAATGTAATAATTGTTTCCGTGGTAAATTACTTAACAACCAACGTCATAATATACCATGAATTAAAACTATTATCCGCATTTTTAAGCTGGAAGGCACGAAAAGATGCTTGTATAAAGTAACTGAAAATGTTTTTGGCATTATTTAAAAAAATTTTCAAGGTAGTGATAGTTTTGTAAATTTATACTTTATACATACTATATTTTTGTACGTGTAAAGAAGGATAAAATGGATAAATAGAGAGGAATAAGAATGAGATATAATTATTACTATTCTTAAGACCATAATAAAAACAATTGATCTATTTAGATATATATACATCATGTGATCGTTATCAGCTGTCAAATGAGACGTAAGTAGTTGATAAGTCATTCTTTCGTGTACTTCAACCGACTAAGTGAGATACTCGGTTGTAGAACTCGATCGAAATATTGTTTCAGTGGACATTGGTCGAAGAGTGGGAAACTAATTGCGAAGGAGCGGAAACAGATTTACAAGAAAAAGGAGGGGGGTTCGTGTGTCGGTGGGGGTGCGTGCCTGATATAGGTATTATCGAGTAAGAGATTTGAATTTGAACAGTCTGTGTTTGACAGTGCCAGATATGACAACCACGAAGAATGAGATGGCCTTAGTAGATATCGTGGAAAAAGGATCAAACAAAATGTCAGGTACGTCACCGAACTCTTCGCGCCAAATTGTTTTATTAATTTAATTGTTTGCAAAACTGGAATCTGTTTATATGATGCGTTACTTTTAAAGCCCACGATTAACAAGTTTACAAGCCATTTGGAAGATAAGTATGTAATGAAGTAGTTCTAATCAGAAGCGTCTTAAGATCATTGTAGGCCCCTGGGCAAAGCAATGCACTGGGGTCCCCTGAATAGGACTTAAAATCAGACTGTTTTTTATTTGCAGGCCCCTACTATCATGGGGCCCCTGGCGACTGCCAAGAGTGCCCTTGACATAAAGACGCCACTGGTTCTAATTATCTGTCACTTATACGGGATGAAATTTATTTCATTTTGTAGTTTCTATAATTGTCACGTTAGGCAGAAACTAAACTAATTGTTATTCTGTGTTGTTTCATTTATTTATTTGTATTTTAAAACTGTAGCAAGCATTTGATATTTTTTTTAGCTCTAATTCATTGAATTTTGCACACATAAGTTTATGTCCGTATTATTTATTCATATATTCCACCTTGCACGTAAAGTGTTATAAGTTACCTTCCCGGGAACTATTATTAGTACTATCGATAAAACTGCTCTTTATTTTGTTCTTTTTGTTATTAGAGAGTTCAATGGTGTCTCTTTATATGACGTCCATATGTACTATACTCACAATCAGTCCACATGGTTAATTTCTGGCGACCACGTAGGCACAAGAAGAAAGTATCCCTTCCCAAATAGGTGTCTTGTAACAAGAAAGAGAGCGAGTAAGGTGCGCATCGCCTGTAATACAGTTAGTAAAAAAGTATTTGGACGCTTTTTAAAATCGCATAACTTTTTTTACAATTGGTCCAAACGACATGAGTTTTTTCTTGAGAAGCTGATTTCGGGAATTTCGCAATTTTCGACCTTATTCTGCGACCTTTAAGCGTTTATAGCTCAAGGCAACGTTAACCGATTTTGATGAAATTTTAGGCATGTATATAACTTACTTCAATCTACAATCGGTTTTTTTTTAATCTCCATTACAGGCTCACAAAAGAGTTTAAAAAACTACCTTTACTATTTTTTCTGGTATTCCGATTAATTCCATTTTTTCTTCAAAACTACGAAACACGTCACTTAGCAAACTAATCCTTCTAGCTTCTCAATAAAAACTCGTGTTGTTTGGACTAATTCTACAAAAGTTATGCAATTTTAAAAAGCGTCCAAATACCTACTACTTCACTAACTGTGTGGTTCTCCTTCGTGCGTATGTGGTCGCCCGGAAGGTATCATGTTCTCTTTTTACACTAGTTTACAGCCATTTTGCGCAGTAGGATGCCACTATTTTTTCTTATGTAAAATGGCCCGCTGATTCCGCAAATAAGGTCCAAAAAATTTTCTATGGATACGTTTTCGAGATATCGACAGGTGAACTTTTTACCTGTCTGTCAAAAAGGTAGTCCCACTTAAATGCGAATATCTCGTGTTGCAAATCTCCGATTCGGTAAAAAATGATATCAAATTAAAGATAATTGAATCACCAACAAATGTACCTTACAAAATTTTCAAATCGGTTCAGTAAGGTGAATGTCCCAATTTCTGCTCATGTCCCTATTTCTGATCATTTCGTATTTTTCTTATTATTATATGCGTTACGTTTCTACTATAGTTGCAACAACATAATTCTAAATTATTTACGCGAGTGTTGCACGAGCTTGGGTCAATACATACATCGCTATTTTTCATTTAGAGCATTATATATTTCATTACAATTTACTAATAGTTAAACATCTTGAAATATCTTTCTTAAATAGTTTTTGAATTGGTTGATTTATTATTAAAGAATTAATCAATTACTCTGCAAATTTGGATCACAAACAAATTTTTTACACCTTCTTTATGACGAGCTACCTCTTAAATGAGCAGAAATTGGGACATTCACCTTACTTCGGGTGAAACCGACGGAAATATATGAAAAAAGTCATTTTTCTTGACTGAAATTGAGATCGACAATTCATTTAATCATCTGGGAAAAATCGAAATCGCAACAATGGACCCAGTTTCTCATTTTTTACGTTGAGTCTGCACTTTTACGAAAAAACCAAGCTGCTACTAAAGAAAATCCATGGATAAATACCGAAGCCGAAGACAATTGTGTGAAAACACTGAAATTCCATTTTTTCCCTCGGTTTTTGTGTTTTTTTTCAATTTTATTGTGTTATTTCAATTTTAATTCATCCTGTTCAATTTTTTCAAGTATTTTGTTAACGTGTGTGTTTTAGAAATAATAAAAATCCACTAAAAATTAAAAAATAATTCTTTTCTTGTACTACAATTTCAATGGTGTTTTTTCACTTTAAATAAAATCGTGGAGCATTTTTAATAAAATCGTGTAATATAAATTTTGTTTTATATATTTCTACTCCTAGTTCATTTTCTGTCGTATGGCTTCCATTTTTTTTCGATCATGCGTAAATATGTCCCTGAAGATCCATTTCTTATTATCTCACTTGAATTTTTTCTCGGAAAGTCTTAGTGACGTAAGTAAATGACGAATACGGAGAGAGATTCCATCAGAATATGAACGCTATTGAGCGGCGGTATCATGGATTTTGAGATGAGACAATGATGGGAGATTATATTTGGTTCCTCATAACAAAAACGAATCTCAGAACGAACAAAGGACAAAATAAAAAAATATATATAAAAAATGTATGTTAAACGATTTTATTAAAAATGTAGTAAAAAATAAATTAAAATGCACTAAAAACTAAAAAATAATTATTTTCTTTTACTTCAATTTTGATGGTTAAAATGGTGTTTGATCACTTTAAATAAAATCGTGGGGCACCATGTGCAACCAGAAGTTGAAGTATTAAAGTGATTCATATCTTCTTTTGAAATATCGTGCCCCACGATTTTATTTAATGTGATATTAACCATCAAAATTGAAGTACAAGAAAAGAATTATTTTTTAGTGTATTTCAATTTAGTTTTTACTACACTTTTAATAAAATCGTTTAACATAAAATGTTTTTTGATATATTTTTTTATTTATTTTCTAGGGCCGGTATTCATAGTCACTACTTATTCTTAAGCAAATGCTTAAGCATTCGGCATCCTTTAGTAGCTACTAGGTTAGTTTTAGTTTTACTATTCGTACATACGTGACGGATCATTTCTCGATAAATTGTGTATTTTCGGTAATCGCGATGCGACTAGCGTCCCGAACGCAGCGGCTTTTTGTCGTTTTCGTAAAAAAACGCGAGTGGCCCACTTCAAATCGTTTGGATTTGTGGTTATGGGTTATATTTATTGACGACTGAGTAATTTTTTCACCCGTTCGGGGTTAATTTTTTTTTTAAATATAGTATTGTCATCCAAACTGCGCACGCCTGCAAAGTTTCAAGACAATTGGATAGTTGGAAGTGAGTTAAATTTGAGTTGCCAGATTTGAACCATATATACATACAAACAAACAAACAAACATATATAGGATCGAAGCTAAATAAAATCGTTCAAAAAGAGCCAGAACTATTTCTAAAACACACACATGTACACTAACAAAATAATTAAACAAATGTACAGAATTAATTAAAATTGAAATAACGCAATAAAATGGAAAAAACACCAAAACCAAGAAAAATGAAATTTTAGTGTTTTCACACAATTGCCTCTAGCTTCTTTATTTATCCATAGATTTTCTTCAGTAGTAGCTTGTTTTCTTTGTATAAGTGCAGACTCGACGTAAGAAATGAGAAACTCGGCCCATTTTTGCGATTTCGATTTTTACTAGATGATTAAATGAATTGTCGATTCATGCCGAAAATTTTGCCAAAATGGTTATAAAAATTTAGTGATATGTGTCATATCAAGTACTAAAGGAACATCATTGTCACGATGTAATACGTGTGTATCCATCACGAACCCATGTACATAGCAGAAGGATGTCTTAAAGATATTTTAAAGACGTCGAGGTCAGGCGTTCAAGACGTCGTAAAGACATACAGTAAGGTCCAGAAGACGCCTTAAAGACGTCCAAAATTACAATATCCCACGCATTACAGACGTCTGAAAAACGTCAATTGTGCGTCTGTTTTAGGACTGGACGGCTTTAGAACGTCTTTTGGGCGTTTTTAAACGTCTGTGTGCTATCTGGGTATGGTACGTATGTATTTAAGACGTCTTAAATATTGCTTGGGCACGTCCGAATCAAGCGTTTCGAAGGCGTTTCTAAGACGTCTTGGTTAGGTCTGAAAGAAGTCTTTAAAAGATGTTTTCAAAGGGACATTCAGACGCTGATGCATGTCGCAGTTAAACACTGATGCATGCATCATGATGCAGGTTTCGTGATTCTTGCATCTTGCTCACATGCCTAGCTGATGAGCAAGATGTCAGTTCCGCTTCTGATGCTGAAACACGGAAACCGATCTACAGACGTAGCAACATGCATCATGAAACCTGCATCATGATGCATGCATCAGTGTTTCACTGCAACATGCATCAGCGTCTGGATGTGCCTTTAAGACGTTTTCCAGACGTTTATCGGTACTGGTTTGATTTAATATTAAAAGGAAGTAAATGGTTTTCAAAATAACATCAAACTCTACAACAATTAATTTCATTTATATAATTCCAATTAGTTTTATTTGTATTATTATTATTATTATATATGCAATCTGTATAAAACCTGTTTGCAAACATTCGTTCAAAAACCTTTAAACAAATGCCTCTGTGGGATCAGGAACCCCCATAGCATAAGGGGGGACACGGAATAACGAAGACCGGGGGAAGTCGGCGGTAGTTGAGGTGATTAAGGCGGCTGGCCAGCGCGCAAATCTGGAGATCGCGAGTTTGAGTCCAGTCCGGAGGCTTCCCTTTTTTCCGTGATCCTCGACACCTTTATGTTTTGGTTTTCCATTGATTATGAGAGCAAATGTTCATAAACATTTGTATGTACATAAGTAGATCTGGATCACTGAGCTCTAAACAAACCTGGAAAGTAAACAGAGCAATGGCGGCCAATCCTGGAAAGAGGGAAGATAACCGGTGAACCTATCTCTGTCTTAAAACAGGCTATGGATGTATAGTGCATGTGAGCGAAGTTACCCGCGCACAACATGCATACATGACACACATAGTACTTAGAAGAGTAGGGCATTATTTAAATAAGAAATTATTTAAATGACGTATCAAAAAAAGAGATAAGACTAACCCGAGTCAATTTTTAATCGAAGCATCCATGATTGAAGTAGTTCAATCATGGGGATTCAATCGTCGGCTATGATTGAACTACTTCAATCATGGGGATTCAATCGTCGGCCATAATTGAACTACTTCAATCATGGGGATTCAATCGTCGGCCATGATTGAACTACTTCAATCATGGGGATTCAATCGTCGGCCATGATTGAACTACTTTCAATCATGGGTATTCAATCATGATTGAATGAACAGTGTTCTCGTATTTAATCGTATTTTAGTCGATTGAAGCTCGATAACCTTGGCGAGCTTCGAGACTCGCGAGAGCCTTTGGTCAATGCCGCGCGAGGCCCGAGCCGAGCGACATTGTATCGTTCACTCGTCTAAACTGGCGCCTAGAGTTGCTCGGCGATGTGTCATCGATTATACGGAAAGTGAATTTCTTTATTTTTCTTCGAATCAATATGAAAGTGACACGAATGGATTCCTGGCGTTCTCCCGATTAGGGTCAGAAAATAATTTAAATCGGACTATTCTTAACAAAACGGGTTTTCAATCCAATTCAAGCTCCCGACTTTAAACATCTGAAAAAAATACTACCATATTGGCTGAAGTGTTTTCTATAAAATAAGTCTATCTGTTGTTGGTAATTTGTATATAAAACGTTAAAAATAGCGGTGCGTCCCGTTACTGGTAAGCGAGCCGCGCGCTCCGCTATTAAGGCACGGTTATAAACATGTGTAATGTGCGCTGCAGAACATTCTTGAAAGGGTCGATTTTAATGTGTAGACTGTGGACGCGTAACGAGGGACCTCGTGCAACATGAAGTCGCGGACGCGAATGCTTGCGTGCATCGTCGAAACCAGCGGAAAGAATACAGTCTTCTGATTGTTGAAAAACCTTTGGGCTCGGATTATTAGGAAAGACCCATACACCCCACCGGTTTGCTGTCTTGCTGCGAGCGAGGACCTTCGGGCCCCAGTAGACCGCCCGTTGACAGCTGAGAGCAATAAAACCGACGGGCCACGTAAAATGTTCATGTTTTTGATAAGTGCTGATGAAAGTATTACCAATCGATTTCTCATGTCTTCCCGATGAAAATGGCCCCCAAAATGATATAATTCGGACCATAATTAAGGATACTACGTGAGAAATTTATTTGCAGAATTGAAAGCTCGTTTCGTTAAAATAGTCCGATTTAAATTATTTTCTGACCAATTAATCGGCTGAACGCCAGGAATCCATTAGTGTCACTTTCATATTGATACGATGAAAAATAAGGAAATTCCCTTTCCGTATAATTGATGACACATCGCCGAGCAACTCCAGGCGCCAGTTTAGATGGGTGAATGATACAATGTCGCTCGGCTCGGGCCTCGCGCGGCATCGATCAAAGACTCTCGCGAGTCTCAAGGTTCGCCAAGGTTAGTCGAGCTTCAATCGACTAAAATATGATTGAATCCGAGAACACTGTTCATTCAATCATGATTAAATCCCCATGATTGAAGGTAGTTCAATCATGGCCGACGATTGAATCCCCATGATTTCGATCATGAGCGCTTCGATTATAAATTGCCTCGAGTTAGTCTTATTCATGAGTCTCGAATAGAATTTTCGTCTTTTAGTCGAACTCAATTTTTTATTTGAAATAATTTTTTGCCCATCTCTGGTACTGAGTGAGGGGGATAATAGGAAGAAGGATAGGTTCACCGCTTATCTTCTATTTCCCTCGGACCGCTGTCGTGTGGAGAAGAAAAAGCGGGAGAGGAGAGCGCGGGGAGGGGAAAGAGGAGTAGATGGAATGAAAAAATGAGTATGGATAAGAAATTTTGTAAACCAAGTCCATTTCGAGGCTGCAAAGGCTTTAATTAATAAATACTTACTTACTAGTTTATCTACAATTTGCATCAGAAGATTACCTATTTTTTCGGGCCGTCACAGTAGTTTACCCCCTTAAGAAGTGAGAAATCTTCGACTTCCGCATTTCTTTATTCTCTCTCTCTCTCTCTCTCTCTCTCTCTCTCTCTCTCTCTCTCTCTCTCACGTGCTTCACCCATTTCCCACTACTCTGAAATCTCACACCCAGGTATACAAATTCCTTGACTGTCTCAATCTGCTTTCCTCTCCATTTCCATTCCCATTTTCTTTCTCTCCCCCTTTCTTAAACTTTGGACTTCTCAGCGTTCAAGGTCAGCATCTTTCTGTCCAGATACTTTTCCAATCTCCTCATTAAAAGCTCCAATTCCTCCTACCTTTTCCCTACCATCACAATATCATCGCCGTACGCCAGAGAACAAAATTTCCTTCTGTCCACCACCATTCTCCCGCTCTGCTCCATAAACAGCTCGTCCTCTATGTCTGCTATACAAGTTATAAATAGCGTTGGGCTGAGCACGCATCCTTGTCGCCCCCCCTCACTCGTCCAGAATTTCTCCGTTACCTTCTCTCCCCCCCCTTACTATGTTGCTTATTTCTACATAAACAATTTAACCTATTCTATTAACCCTTTTCGTATCCCTCTTCTGGCCATCATTTTCCATAATATCCCCCTGTTGACTTTGTTGAACACCGCCTTCAGGTCCACGAAGAATGCCGCGACCTTATCACCTTTACTTTCCAGCTCCCGTTCTATAACGTGCTGCAGAACGTATACGTTATCAATCGTACTTCTACCTTTCCTAAATCCCGCCTGCGTTTCCGGTAAAGCTTCTTCCTCCTCTAATCTGTCGTTTAAGACTCGTATATTCTGTACGCTGTATTTAACAGGGATATACCCCTGAAATTAGCCGTGTTTCCGGTGTCTCCCTTCTTGTGTAAGGGGACGATTATCCCTTTCTTCCATTGTCTCGGGAACTCTTCTCCCCTCCAGACCCGTCACATCAGTTCCATTAGTCTTTTTCTCGTCTTACCCTCACACGCTTTCCACGCTTCCCCGGGTATTCCATCTATCCTCGTTGCCTTCTTTGCCTTTAATCTTCTTATCTGTTCCTCTATTTCCTCTTATTTTATCTCCTCCTCAGCTTCTTCTGTTATATGCTCTCTTCCTTCTCTCTCCACGTTTACCCCCGCTCCTCCCAGCATATCCGTGAAGTGCACTTTCCATTCTTCTCTACTTATATTCCTTCCTACCTCCTGTCTCTTTTTCCGCCTGTTGTTGTTAATATACCGCCACAATTGTGCTTCTGTCCTTACATTCCTTATTTCTACTATCATCTCCTCGCTCTTCTCTCTCTTTTCTTTGCACGTCCTCTTGAAACTCTTCTTCATTTCCAGAAATCCTTTTCTCGCTATTCTTCCCTTCCGCCATCTCCGATAACTTCTTCTCATTTTCCTCTTCTCTGACCGGCATTGTTTGTCCCACTACTCATGTTTTTCTAATCCCTTCTCTTTCCATACAATTTCCTTCGTGTCCAAACGCCCTCTCACTTTATCCTCCAGTTCTTTCAATGCGTCCTGTATTTCTTCCTTATCATATTTTATCTCTCCTGTCTCTTTAAATCTCTGTATACTGTCTTCCTCCCATTTAATCAGCTTCTGTTTCTTCCTCTCTTCCCTGCTCCTCCTTCTTATCAGACCCCCCTTCAGTAGAGACACAGCGGTTGGTGGTCCGACTCTGTTCTGTCCCCCTCTTCAAATCTGTCCACCTCCCCCACATTCTCGGTACTTAGAATAGCATAATCTATAACAGTCGCGCCCTGAGCTCCGACGTACGTAAATTCTCCTTCCTCATCCCCCACTACATTGCCGTTGGTCACATGCCATCCTCTGTCTTCCACCAGCCTCAACAAGCAGCCCCCCTCCCCCATTTTTAACCTCATCCTTCGATCTTCTTTCCTTATACCAGCGCTGTCCAACGTAGGGGCCCCTCACGCGCCTGCTTCCCTTTCCAATCTTTCTTTCCCGCAGCGTCCCTTTCGTTGTCAAGGAAACCGCGCGACGCTACGAACGCTGCCATGACGGGCTAGCCGGGCTAGCGGCTGGTCTGTCATGGTCGCCTCTTTAGTGTCGCGCGGTATCCCTGACAACGCGAACGAGAGTGGGAGAACCAAGCTCCTGCGGGAGTGACCTTGGACAGCGCTGCCTTATACTTTTCCAGTTCCTCCTCCATTGTTTCTTGGACATACATGTAACCTTCAATCCCTATCCGCGCATTAAAGTCCCCTCCTATGACTAACTTTCCTCCCTCTTCTTCTCTTATTACATTTTTAATCTTCCTTGCCGTTTCCCCATATTTTCATTGTTGTATACCGTCTATACTCTCCACTTCTCTGCGTC
The DNA here is from genome assembly GCF_050908995.1 of Andrena cerasifolii. Lineage (NCBI taxonomy): Eukaryota > Metazoa > Arthropoda > Insecta > Hymenoptera > Andrenidae > Andrena > Andrena cerasifolii. The sequence continues at coordinate 685,967 of NC_135132.1, forward strand.
AACGTCTAGCATCCTTCCCACTGCACCCTCTACGTCTTCTAACTCTTCTTCGCCCTTGTATTCCTCTCTTACCCCTGTTAGAATCTCTCCTTTAGCCCTCCCTCTGTTCCATTCTCTCTCCGCGTCTTGATGTTTCCATATGTATATCTTTGGCAACCGTTCCTTATACTTCTCCCAGCTTTCTTTTTCCATCCACGTTTCCACCAATCCCATAAAGTAAAAATCGCTCACATACGCCCAGAAGTCCTTGTCTTTTCCTTTCACCCTCGCCACATTCCAAAACAGCATTTTCCTGTCTCCCCTACTTTTGCCGTCTGTCCTCATTTCCCCCTGTTTCTCTGGCTGGCTGTCTCTAAAAAATTCTGTTGACAATCCCTCATCTTCCCCTCCCGTATCTTCCAGTCAACCCATTCACCATTTACTCCAATTTTTTGGTACTCGGCTTTTGCCACTCTTCCCTTTTTCCTTTCGTCTGCTGCCGGCCGATTCTCCGTTGAGTTTCCCTTTCCCCCCATGTCAGATCCTGTTCTATAAAAATATCCGTTCCTTTCAGTTTGCATTTGCTCTTCAGGCCCTGCAGCTTCTCCTCCCAGCTGCTACATCTCGCTACCACAAGCTTTCGACCTTCCCTTCCACTTTCTTTTACCCAGTCAATCTTGCATTGTAACTCCAGTTTTTCTGAGAATAGTCTCTCGATCCCTTCCTTCCCTCTTATTCCTCCTCTTTCTAAACCCCTAATCGTTATGTTCTTCCTGCTTTCTCTTCTCTCTTGCAACTCTATACGTCTTTTTATTTTCACCACTTTCTCCTTTTCTTTTCTTGTCCCCGCTCCCATTCGTCTCTCGACCTTGCTACTCAGCTCCTCCATCCACTGTCTCAGTTCTCCCTCCCGCCGCGTTTCTCTCTCCCCCTCTCTTTCCTTTTGTCCCAGATTCTTTTCTATCTTCTCCATCTTCTTCTCTAGACCACTTCTCTCTTTCTTCCATTCTTCGTCCTTGTGCTCTATTAGTTTCCTTATTTCCCTTATCTCTTCCTTTGCTTCCTCTTTCGCTTTTCTCACCTCTTCCTTGCTGCTTTTAATCTCCGCCATGAGCATACCTAACATATCCATTACCTCTCCCATACTCTTTTCACCCTTCCCTCCTGATTCTGTTACCTTTTCCGCCTTCTGTCTCCCCACTCCCTTACTCTGCCCTGCCTTCCCTTCCCTATCTTCATGGACAAACTTGTCCAAAACTCCTCGCCCTTCTCTTTTATGCCTCTCGGCGTTTGTTGGCCTACCTACTTTCGCCTTGTCCGACTCCCTCCGCCTTTCGATTTTTTCCATTCCGCTACCTATTTTACCTACCATTGCTACCTTTACTCCAACCCTTTCCTACTTTACCGGCCTGTCGCGTGCCCTCCACTGTTCTAACCAGCAAATCTCCCTTTTCTTTTATTTCCTTATTTCAGTATATCTCCTAATTTCTATACGTTCTCTGATGTCTTCATTTATTCCTTCCTATCCACTCTTCCCCCTTCCACTTCCCTTCTTCGTCTCCTATCCCTGTATTCGCCTATCTTATCCTTTACCTATTACACTTACTCACATACAACACTCACGCATTCACCGCCACTAACCAAGTCCTTGTAGAGAAACTAATCAGCCGATTAAATTGCGGTTTAGTACTTGATTTTGGCATATTGTAAAGCATTACAAACCATTATAAAAATTAAGAAAATATATAGATATGTCACGAGATGGCTCCGAACTGATGGTCTTTCTTTAACGGTACCTCCTAATTCAAATTTGGATTGGCAAAAATAAAAAAACAAAAGTTGTCTATTAAGTCTAATGTTATGCCTAATCATTAACAGACCCGTTATTTAATACTTTGAAAATTCGCTGAATAACAGCGTATTGAAGAAAAGGATGCCGAGTTTCGCAATGATTCGTCTGTAAATCCCATAAAAAAAGGAATTTTCAAAAAGTGGTCCGTTAGTGCTTAGAGAATGTAGCAACAAAGATATCTGCAAAATTGGTCACAATTGCATCAATACAGGTTGAGAAATCATGTAACACTGTTTTGAAAAGTATCGTTTGGTGCGCAGACATTCGAGCATGCGTTCGGCTCTGTATCTCCAAAACTAAGCTGTATTTATATTTCAAACCTTTTGCATGTCATTCTAGAGATTTCAAACTAACATGTAGGTGAAAAAAATACGATTTTTCGACCGTTTTACAGTATTCTAACCCCTTAATAGGCACTCCAACCCCTTCGAGGGTCGAAAGCCATAAAATTCGGTGAGGCACTGCGGGGGGTTGTCCTCGCCATGGGGTACGAGGCGGCATCTCTTTGACGGTCGTCGCTGGAGAATCACTCCGTATATAAATATGTATCCCAGAGAGTACACAGACGTCTTATTGTTAGAGACATCCATTTCTGACTTTCAAGACGTCTTGAAGATGTGTGGTAAAAAATTTAACCTTGACGGGGAATCGAATCTAGGCAATCCGCTTATGAAGTAATCGTTATTTGCACCTACCCAAGGCATTTCCTTGTAAACTATTCCAACTTTTAGGTACATAATAAACTTAATTGTTTATAATAAAAGCATTTTGGCGCGAAATATTTTATAGAATGTCAACATTCGACCTCTAGACTCGTTCCTCAAATTGTCATAAGACGGAGACGTCTTTAAGACGTAATTTTTATACGTCGTTAAGACGTCCAAATAAGGTCGTAACACGTTCACTCCAAAAGCAGATGTAAACTGGACGCCTATAAGACGTCGTGTGCTACAGTATTGTCTCGTTAGCGACTCAATTTTGTGTACACGATACCGACTCTTCGCTATCCCCACCACTTTTGTCTCACTCTTGCCCGGCGAAAGCTAGAGCGAGATGGAACGAGAGCGAGCGAGAGGCACTGAAAGCGAGCGAGGACGGTACGAGACCGACGACGCGTTGATGTTTTATCTCGCTCCGTCTTTCGGACGCCTGACACTCTGTCCTTTGCGTGCGCGACGGGCGTGCGCGATGGTCGCAAGCGCGTATCGTGGGCACGAAACCGCTTCGCAAAATCTTGACGCAGGCCCGGTTCAAGTCTTTTTTGCGCCCTAGGCGAACTTGGCAAATTGTAATATTTTATTTTGAAGTATATTTTAAACAATACCAGCAATGAAAATACCATTATGCACCTCTTGTCGACTTTCCGCCCTAGGCAGTGGCCTAATTTTGCTTATAGGGACAAGCTAAGCTTACAGGCAGAGATCATTATGTACATAGCCAAAGAAAGTACATGTACAGGGTGTCCCACTAAGGAGTGGACAGCGCGATATCTCTTAAAGTATTGTCGATAAAAATATAAAAAAAATAGGGAATTGCATGGTTCGAGGGGGCCCATTTATTAGCGCGAACGAATTTTGTTTTCGATTATTATTTTAAAAGATACGATGGTCAAGTTCGGTTTTTCAAATGGAACTATTTTTTTTGAAGACCTGAGTTGATAGTGCGTTCCAAGACAAATTCAATAAGCTTTAATGTATACACTTTATTTCCACTGGTTTTTAAGATATTGCGCTTGCAAATTTACTGATTTTCACTGGAAGAAAACCCTCTGGAATAGGAAGGACCGGGGTCGGTCTTACTGGCGCTACGGGTGGCATTGCCTGTTGAAACTGATACCTACCTGCCAAAGGTCTACGACAGGGTTCGCAGGTCCAAAAGCTGGACAATTCTTTTCCGTGAGAAATGCTACTTAGGTAGGTACATCTGCGGTATCGAGAAGCGCATCGTTACTTTTATTTCGCACTTGCTTCTACGCTCGGATGGCCGGTTCTTTTGGGAGGGATGCAAGTTGGATTGGTTAGCTTAGGAGGAGTGAAAGTTGCTAGACTAAATTTCAACCATAGGGAGCAGATTGTGTCAAAAGAATTGTCCAGCCTTTGGGCCTGCCATTTCTGGCGTAGACCTTTGGCAGGTAAGTATCCATTTCAACAGGCAGTGCCACCCGTGGCGCCAGTAAGACCGCCCCCGGTTTTTGCCATTCCAGAGGGTTTTCTTCCAGTGAAAATCAGTAATTTTGCAAGCGCAATATCTTAAAAACCAGTGGAAATAAAGTGTATACATTAAAGCTTATTGAATTTGTCTTGGAACGCACTATCAACTCAGGTCTTCAAAAAAAATAGTTCCATTTGAAAAACCGAACTTGACCATCGTATCTTTTAAAATAATAATCGAAAACAAAATTCGTTCGCGCTAATAAATGGGCCCCCTCGAACCATGCAATTCCCTATTTTTTTTATATTTTTATCGACAATACTTTAAGAGATATCGCGCTGTCCACTCCTTAGTGGGACACCCTGTATAACGTGTCTTAGACTAAATAAATCATTTATACTTTTGAAAAATTAAATTCTAATATTTTCTATTTTATGTACATATTTGTAACAACTATGCCAAATTTCCTAAATGAAAGGAAAGCCAATCTCGACGACCTTCGTACAATTGTATATATCAGCAACCAAGCAACAATTCATGCGCAGTCGGAGCACATACATAATTGTACGAAGGACGTCGAAATTGGCCTTCCTTTCATTTAGGAAATTTGGCATAGTTGTTACAAATATGTACATAAAATAGAAAATATTAGAATTTCATTTTTCAAAAGTATAAATGATTTATTTAGTCTAAGACACGTTATATATGTACTTTCTTTGGCTATGTACATAATGATCTCTGCCTGTAAGCTTAGCTTGTCCCTATAAGCAAAATTAGGCCACTGCCTAGGGCGGAAAGTCGACAAGAGGTGCACAATGGTATTTTCATTGCTGGTATTGTTGAAAATATACTTTAAAATAAAATATTACAAATTGCACTGCAACTGTTTTAAACTACGAATAAAAATTCAGAGTAAGGTCATCAATAAACTCAAATAAATGTATTATAATAAAGGGCGCAATTTGACAAGTTCGCCTAGGGCGCAAAAAAGATTCGTGACGGGCCTGCGTCAAGATTTTGCGAAGCGGTTTTCGTGCCCACGGTAAGCGCTTGCGACCATCGCGCACGCTCGCCGCGCACGCAGTGTTCTATCTCGCTCCCCCCTCCGGCCAAAAAGAAGCGAGAAACGAACACTCGGAATTAGGGCTCTGTTCACGATACCGACTCAACGCCGGTCCCGACCAGCGAGTCGCTAACGAGACAATACTGTATCTGGTTGTACACTATTCGGGATGTTACATATGTAAAACATCAAGTGATGATTGCTGTTCATACAGGAAATAAAGGCGTGAAAACGTATTCGTTTCGCTATGCATTAATAATTACAACGATATTATCAGACATTCAAAATAGAAAAATAGACCTATGTTTATAAATATGCGCACATTATTTGAAATATTTCGTAATATATTTTGTGACATACTGACCTTGATATATTTATTTCAAAGCTTCTTTTTGTAAAGCAATTGGGAATTTTTATTCCTCCATATTCTTGTACCGGGTGTTGAAAAAGGAATGGCGACAAAAGTTTACGAAAATATTGTTTTGAGAAAAACGCGTTCAAAGTTTACATGAGCAGCTTAGATAGCCCGCACTACTATTCATTCAAACCTCTGTAACTCAGCCAATTTTAAGTTTTCGCCAAAAAGCCTTCCGTGAGACATTTCTAGGATTATAAGGATCAAAATAAAGCAACAAAAAATCGATTTTTATGCCGTCCAAAGTAGAAAAACTCCTTAAGGGGACATTCTACCGCCTCCTTCGAAAATTCAACTAATTTTCGGTGATAGGTTTAATAATCAAATAGATACTTAGCGTTTTCGAACTTTTGGGGTACAGTATTTCCTCGTTAGCGGCTCGCTGGTCGGGACCGGCGTTGAGTCGGTATCGTGAACAGAGCCTTAATTCCGAGTGTTCGTTTCTCGCTTCTTTCTGGCCGGAGGGGGGAGCGACATGGAACACTGCGTGCGCGGCGAGCGTGCGCGATAGTCGCAAGCGTTTACCGTGGGCACGAAAACCGCTTCGCAAAATCTTGACGTAGGCCCGTCACAAATCTTTTTTGCGCCCTAGGCGAACTTGTCAAATTGCGCCCCTTATTATAATACATTTATTTGAGTTTATTGATGACCTTACTCTGAATTTTTATTAGTAGTTTAAAACATTTGCAGTATAATTTGTAATATTTTATTTTAAAGTATATTTTCAACAATACCAACAATGAAAATACCAGCAATGAAAGTCGACAAGAGGTGCAAAATGGTATTTTCATTGCTGGTATTGTTTTTCAACAATACCAGTATATTTTCATATACTTTAAAATAAAATATTACAAATTGCACTGCAACTGTTTTAAACTACAAATAAAAATTCAGTGTAAGGTCATCAATAAACTCAAATAAATGTATTATAATAATGGGCGCAATTTGACAATTTCGCCTAGGGCACAAAAAAGACTTGAGCCGGGCCTGCGACAAGATTTTGCGAAGCTGTTTCGTGCCCACGATACGCGTTTGCGACCATCGTGTCCGCAAAGGACAGAGTGTCAGACGTCCGAAAGACGGAGCGAGGCAAAACATGAACGCATCGTCTGTCTCGTACCGTCCTCGCTCGCTTTCAGTGCCTCTCGCTCGCTCTCGTTCCATCTCGCTCTCGCTTTCGCCGGACAAGAGTGAGTCAAAAGTGGTGGGGATAGCGAAAAGTCGGTATCGTGTACACAAAATCGAGGCGCTAACGAGGAAATACTGTATATTGTACCACTCTGGGAACACAAGAAAAAATCTTTGTTGCTTGTTTATTTCATTTATTTACATAAATATTTCGCAGTAATGTTGGCGTCTTCAGAATTTGACCTCTTTCTGGCAGTTGAAATTTCGGACGACTGGATCATCGAAAATAAAAAAAAAACAAATATATTTTTAATTTGCAGGAATATAGCTATCTGGGTTACCGTAAATATGTTAATTTTTTTTTTAATATTTTCCCACTTTTTTATATCGATTAAATAGAAAAGAAATGCCACTGTCGGTACTTTCAACTTTGATCGACCGTCATTTTAATAATTATTCTTTCACGGCATACCAGATAACCATACTCCTGAAAATTAGAAATATGTTTGGTTTTTTTATTTCCCATGAACCAGTCGTCCAAAATTGCAACAGCCAGCAAAGGGTCAAATTCTGAAGGCGCCAACTTCACTGCGAAATATTGATGTAAACAAATGAAATAAACGAACAACAATTTTTTTGTAGTAATTCAAGAGTGGTGGAATATACCCCCACAAATTTGAAAACGTTAAGTGTTTATTTCATTATATGAACCATCACCGAATAGTAGCCGAATTTTCGTCAGAGACTGTAGAATGTCCCCCTAAATGGATATATCCAAAAATGTAATTTTTTTATATTATTCTATGTATAAACATAAAAAAATCAATGCACGAAACTCTCACGCGTTAGAAGTGAAACTTCTTATTAAGTATCAAAACCGTTCATTTTTCTTAATGCAAATAAGTTTTATTCCTCTGCATGTTCATCGAGAAGCAAACTGTGTGGTATATAGCTTCTCCTGGTGCAATACGAAGATACTTTTCATCATTCCATAAGAGTGCTTGCTGTTGTGCAATGAGATTATCTTCGATTGGTACCTATATCATAAACATATCAAATTTGGTCTAAACTTGGTATCCTACAATTTTCGAGGTCGCTGATTATGAATCTGAAGTTAATGTTGCAAAAACCAAATGGTGAATCTAATATCACTGGTATAAACGCTATTTTCAAGTTAATTTTTGTAAAAATTGTTTATTTTCCGATTTTTGACTAAACCGATATAATTAAAATGTCGAATGTCCAATTTAATACAAAATTTTTTTAAAAATTATATTGAAATTTTTATTTTTTCCGATTCTAATGACAAAACTCAACATTTCTGCGTTTAGCAGGTCACGTAGTTCAAGTATATTGTCGAAAATAATAAAAGAAAACTATGGATTAGAAGCGTTGTTTGAAATAACGAATTCTGTTCTATTCATAATATACTAAATGCACTTGGCACTTTAAATTTAAATATCTTAAAAAAACCGCAAATTTTCTCAATTGGATATCATACTTGACATGTTACTTTATATCAAGAAACTTGTTACAACGTGACACTCGGTGACACTCATCTTTGTTTTCCTTGCGTTTTATTAAAACATGACTTAGATTTATAACATATTGAGAAGGGAATTACCAGGGTAAATTTAAAGATATTTTACTTCGTTTCTGTGAAAAGTTTTGTTTATAACACCTACTCTATTGGTAAACTGTTTCATATATGGATCTTTTCAGATAAACTTTCTCTGACACATTAAATATGCTCCCATTTTCAAAATATTAAGGAGCATGAACATATATTTAACCTTTAGAGGGCCGGATTGGCCACTATAGTGGCCACCTAAGAATTTGGATACTTTGCCGGCCATTTTGGTGGTATATATGCATAAATTTTAAGTAAATAACAATTTTAATGAAAAAATCCCGGCCCTCTAAAGGTTAAGAAATTCAAGCGGTATTTGATGCCTGAGCGCTGAACGTCTTAATAATGATTTTGACTTTTTCCATTTCGGACAAATTCAGGCAGTTGAAAGTGACGTTAATATAAGGCTTAATGTTCCCTAAATTATTATGCAAAAAATCACGGAGGTATTTAATTTGGTACATTTTTTAAAAGTCCCCTCGAAGTTGATAAACATTTAACATAAAATATTAGCACAAATTGTTAGTATTGTAAAAAACTGGCTTGGCAGTTTTGAAGATTTGGCAGTATTAAACAAAACTTATAAAAATCAAATGGAAAGCATAAACATTCCGCCAATGGCAAGTGTTTGAAAAAATGCACCGAGATTTGGAATAAATTTCTAGTGTCACTTTTGACAGCACTTCAGATTCTTGACTTTTGTACATTACGTCGAACACTGTACCACGATCCGTAGCATCGTCGGCGAACACTCTATCGCCGCAGCTACAACCGCTGATTGGAAACATTGCTTTCGTATTCGAACTTCTATACTCCAACCACACAAAACTTTACACTCAAATTTTTCAAAAACAAAGGCTTATTTTGAAAACTCCCATTAGGGTCTTGTCCCAAATGTCGATGATCTTGAAATATCGAGAAATATGACCTTGAGAAAAAAATCTTCTTCATCACAATAATTGCCTCGAAGTAAACATTTTTTTTCTTAGAAATTTCCTCGTATCATTAAAAACAACGGAAATATTTTAGGTTTAAATGGTAGGTGATATTGCAGGAATACTGCACGGCAATGTGTGCGCAATATTGCAGGTATATTGCATGAACCTTGCCATTGTAGTATTATACAGCAATGTTTCCACAACAAAGTGTGTTGTAGGGGTAGAAACGTAAGAAAAACCTTTATTTAATGCATATTGATATTACCGTCCTCATCATCATCGCCATCGTCATGGTCACCACCGTCATTATGATTATTATTATTATTATTAAATGGGACAAAACTCTTTAGTATAAAACGATGTATAGTTAATATGAACAATAGAGGTGTTACAATCACAAAACAAAAAATGAAAACAAATTATAAGAGATATGCATACATAGTTACTAACTAATACCTAACAGTGACAATTCAAAAATCTTCATTCACGTATGACGCTCAATACAGAATTTATGAACATTGAAAGAGAGTAACAAAATACATCCACATTGTTATAAAATAAGTAGGACAGCATACCTACACAGGTAGGATATATAGTACTTACAGGGTGTTTATAAAAATGTGGAAGTCGTTTTCAGGATCGGTTCTACTCACCAAAATAACAAAAAAAGTTGGCATACACAAGCAGGTATGTATAAGCATTTTTATATTTCGTAAAACACGGTCTCGAAACGCCTATTAAAGTGGCATTTAACCCCAGCTGTGTTTACGCGGATCAATATATTCATTATCATTTTGCCTTTGTTTTTTTAAAGGCGAGAAGGAAATGATATGAATGAGTCAGCTGGTTATATGCATGCTGGGCCGGTGTTTTACGAAATATAAAAATGCTTATAAGTGCAAACTAAGCATTATCGGATATATGCGTATACCATCATTTTTTAATATTTTGGTGAGTAAAATCGATCCTGAAAACATGTACCACATTTTTGTTAAACACCCTGTAAATTAATATATTAGTTTGTAATCATCGATTTTCTTAGCATCAATTAATTAATTAACATTGTAGCCAGGTGTCTATTGCTTGGCCGAATTTTTATCCACTTGATTAAATTAACAATTTATTTTGTTTCTTTCATTCTCACATAGTCGATCGTTAGCTACTTGTAAAAAAATTTCGAGCTTGTTTGTGATATTAGTACTGCGTTAACCATTCTCTGTTCTTTTTTAGTTCTCCATGTCTGTTCTTACTAACTACACACTGAGCTGGTCGAATTAATTTCGAAACTGCATATATTTTATTAGGTAGGAATTATAACGGTTCGATATATTTATATCATGGTTTTGAAAATGAAGAAGAAATAGGCGTTCACACGCAACTGTGAATACTTTTTGAAATTGTTGTTTGAATTTTTTTATTGATTTGATAAATGTTATTTTCGTACCACATCAGTCGAATTCATTATTGAAAGAATGATTTAGAATTTAGATTTGTTTTGTTTACTTATTTTTATTTACTACTCTTTTATATATTAGCAACTTTGATTATATCGTAATCAATACGTTCTTGTATTAAACTAATTGAATAGAAAATTCAGTATCGTTCCGTCGGCTGTTACTAAAGTAACACGGAAGAAACCATATCTACGATATAATCGGACTCTACTCGCACAGATACGTAATCGCGATAAAAATAGTGTAGATAATTTCGATTAACCCACTTTTCATGACAGAATCTTAAAAGTTCATCGGTAGTGTAGCCTATCGGATGATCATGTAACGGTAATTGAGAAATCCATGATAATTCGAGGATAAATGCGTTCAGGCGCAACACAGACGTACACGTAATAGATTCGAAAAGTTTATCTCCTCATACAAATACGTAGCATGTGGCATGAATATGTTAATAAACATACTTATGCAACAGGGAGTACATATATAATACTACATACTTGCGAATACTTTTGTTTTTCTTTCTTGTAAAATAGCACGATAAAGTTACGTCGCGTCGCGGCCTCCAATAATGGCAGCCTTGATTATTTGTGGGAAAGGGTGCCGTTTATTGGGTTCGAAAAACTACATATCTAAGGAATTGTAGAAATTGACTTTACTTTATACGGTACATATGTACATAGATAGAAGATAACGAGCAGCAAACGAGCAATTACGATAGTTCTGCTTATAAATAATTGCGTAAGAAGTTGATCCATTAATTTTATTGAGAATCATTAAGAGCTGACGAAATTGTATCATGAGTTAATTGCAGCCTCACGGTAGTTGTGGTTCTAATTTAAAATTGATTGTTTAATTATTTCTAATATGGATTGATTACTAAAAATGATCAAATATGCACATCATCACTTGGAGCGGCATCGGCGTTTTCACGACGAAGAATTTCCACCTTGTGCACGGCAATAACGTTGCTGTAAAGTATTATTGAGTGTTTCCATGTCTCTGTTTTCAAAACAAACCCAACACGGATTTCGCTTTGTACATCGCTGTTTCGCCGATCCCGTTCTTCAGCAATAATCGTAATTGAGCCTTCGATGAGTCATCCACTTATGAAAATTGAATTCTTATATTTTCTATTACATCTTCACGATATCAGAAATTGGAGACTTTGACGGCCCGAACTTACACTAGCGAATAAAAAAGTTAGCACTTTCTCGGTTTCTTCTATTTTTGTTATTTTTTAGCATACATTTGGGACTATGGTATATTTGATATGCATATTCCGATGGAGAATTTAAAGCTGTATAAAAACCAGTTAAAATTGAATTTATTTAACGGAGAAACAAAAGTGTTAGATGACATTGAAGGGGGTAACACATTTTTGGAACCGACAAAGAAGTTACTACGTTTAGTAACTTTTTAGGTTGTCCTAAAAGCAAAATATGCCCCCACAAAATATTAGATTTTTATATTAATGTTCAAAAGTGGTAACATTTTGTTGGCATTAAAAGTGTGTTGTCATCCTTAATGTTATGTAGGGTTTTTGTTTGTTAGTAAAATAAATTCAGCTGTAACTGGGTGTTATACAGCTTTTAATTCTCTTTCAGAATATGTATATTAGACACAAACTGCAGTTTTGAGTTGATATTGAAAAGTAATAGAAGTAGGGTGGTTTAAAAAAGTGAAACTTTTTTGTCCGCTACTGTATCCAGTTACTGTTTGAGGCTTACGGGTGTAACCCTTTTCCTTAGAAAACAGGGTGATCAAAAATACCCAAATTTATGGTTCGTTTAACAGCTAAAATTTTAAGAGGGAGAGGGAGAGGGAGGAGAAAGGGAGAGGGATTACACATTCTCACATTGGCGTGTACGTCTACGTTAATCGGTATAAAAGCGACGTTAGTCAGTCCTGTGGACTGCATTACACCACGTACGCTCGAGTATTAACAAGTGTCGTTCGTGGCAATTTTCCCTCCGACCAATCGGGGCGTATAATCATATATACAGGGTGTCCCAAACATACTGCGGTTCCTTGAAGGGGGTGACTCAGGGGGTTATTGTAAACAACTTTTCCCTTTGCGAAAATGTTCTCCGAGTTTTCGTTAACGAGATATTAACAAAAAGCACCGACCAATCAGAGTGCGAGCCTTCCGCTGGAGCAATCCTGCTAGCGTGGTCGCGTGCCGGACCGCGCTGCGCGTACGAACAAGCAAGACCTCATGCATCGAAGGAAATTGCGTAGAATGGCAAATGAAAAAGACGTAACAAAAAAATCGAACCTTTTACCATGGTTTGTTTGCCATTTAAAGTGAATAACGAATAAAGGATAAATAGATGAAAATCATGTGTAACGTAAAAAGACGAATACACACTTGTTTTTTTTTTTTAGAAGAATCGAGAATAATAATTATTTGTAGTGAGAGTATAAGGAACAGGTAAATTTCTTTTTTTTAATAACGTACAAACGAAAAGGTAATGTAACAGAGAACGAACGAAAAGTGATCGTAGTTCGTTATTGTGATAAAAATCCGTAGTTCAATAACGGCCGACACTGTTGCTGATAATGAATAAAAGTCCGTTTAAAAACTCAGAAGAAAAATTTACGTACGGAAATGTGGAGAATTATCGCCGGAAATTAGCCATCGCTTGCTTTAAATTTAAAAACGAATGATCACCAATAAAGTAACTAAAACTCACCCTTGTTGGAAATTCGCCTGCAGCTTGAAAACCTGCGTCACTGGGTCACTGAATCGATTCTGGTCATCGATGGACGAGCTCGGTGCACAGCTGGTCACAGGTATACGAAACTACCCAAAGTTAAGGGTCGCAATGTCAGGTGCGTCCAGGTTAATCTACCGAATATTCACTTCACGGCACGGTTACTAACACTGATCACTTAATTCACTTTTCATGGAACGTGTTGTTCCTACGTTTTAAAAATCAGTGGCCCCGAAAGGGGTCGATTGTTGTTAATGTGAGAATGGCTCCACGTGGCCACCGCCATTGACGTTGCATTGCTCAACCCGGAGAATTAATTGCCTTTGAACGCCCTGCAATGTTTGCGGCGTAATGTTTTCCACTGCTGCGTGAATAAGCGCAATGGCTTCTTCGGGTGTATCCACCGGTTGACGATACACCTCATTCTGAAATGATTGTTGTTCAACAAATACAAAACGTAAGTAAAAAAAAAGGAATATCTACAACATGAATAAATAAAGAATAACAGCAATAATCAAATTACCTTCAGGTAGCCCCGAAAAAAAAATTCAGCGGATTCATATCCGGTGACCGTGGGGGCCACGCAACGTGGGCCTCCCGCCCGCCGCGGCCGATCCACCTGTCCTGAAAGGTTTCACCTAAATAAGCGCGGACATTCGGGGCGTAGTGTGGCCCAGCACCATCATGCTGGTAGTACATGTTCTGTCGGATCTCATATGGAATATCGTCCATAAGATCCGGCAGAACATTTTCCAGAAAATCATTATACTTTGGGCCGTCTAGCCTGTCTGGCATAATGTACGGCCCAACGATAAATTCGCCACAAATGCCGGCCCATAGGTTGATCGACCAACGGATTTATGCTGCACGTGGACGAAGTGCTAGGGGATTTTCGTCGCTCCACACATGCATATTGTGGGAATTGTAGCATCCTTCCCTGTAGAAGAGTGCTTCATCCGTCCACAATATGTATTTGGTGAACGACGGATTCCTTCGCACTTCTCCCAACAGCCACGTGGAATACTGAAACCGCTGGATGTAATCCCCGGGGTGCAAATGTTGCACCAGTACATATTTGTACGGATGCAACAGGCGATCCCTGAGAATTCGGTGCACCGTCATGCGGCTGACACTAGAACAAAATGCTAAAACATCCACTATTAGATAACATTTTTTGTTCTTAATTAATAATTGCTGCTGGTATCTTGAACTGTGACTTACTTTAGGCGGCGACTCAAGATGCGGACACTGATCGTTGGATCTGCTTCAACGGCGTCGATGATTCTCTCGACGGTGCCCAGATTTCGCGCTGCTGCGGGTCTACCCACCTCGCTGCCTCGCGGCATCATGGACCCCGTCGAGAAAAGCCTCGACGCTAAACGGCGAAACGTATCCTCGCTTGGCGTTTGGATACCAGGATATTCTAGCGCAAATGCTCGCGCAGCAGCACTTGCGTCCCCGTTATTCCGGACGTACACCCAGAACATCCTATAATATTCTTGGGCCGTGAACATTTCTGGGACGTGATTGCTAGCTAGCTGACAAGATTTTTTCCAAGTAACTTCCTCTACCCCCAAGTAGCTTCTCTAGTTCCATTAGAAACAGACAGTGTTCGAGTTGGTATAAAGAAGAAAATGCATAGCATTTCTCTTTCCCCTTTCCGATACCCTGAGTTCACCTCTGCTACGAGGCGGAACCAATTAAGTCATAAATTATCCAAAACTGTAGGAAAACGTTCTCTAACGCCGACTAGCGGGACAATACGGTCATAAACCGCAATCCTGGCGAAATGCTCTGGCCGATCAGCCTGATTAATTTTGGGGAACTAGAATTTAAAAAGTATTAGCCAACATCAATACGCCTCGCCGAGAGACACAAAAGAAGAAGAACAGCGGTAGTCCGCTGCCTGCGCGTGGTCCCACCTGCGTCGTCCTCCCTACAAGTTCGAAACAGATCCCTTATCTCTCGAGTATAAACACGCGCTCGAATTTCAAAACAAAAGCACGCGTCGATGTATTCCGTGCGAGAGAAGGTTTGCCTTGTGGAGGCGATATTGCTGTGAAGAGGGCCTTTTCAGGACAGTGGCCATTTGGGACGGATGCAAGGCACATTGGTTAGATTAGGGCCAATTGGACTTCAAGCCCACCGTTTCTCGCACGGAATACGTCGACGCGTGCTTTTGTTTTGAAATTCGAGCGGGTGTTTATACTCGAGAGATAAGGGATCTGTTTCGAATTTGTAGGGAGGACGACGCAGGCGGGACCACGCGCAGGCAGCGGACTACCGCTTTTCTTCCTGTGTCTCTCCGCGAGGCGTATTGATTTTGGCTAATACTTTTTAAATTCTAGTTCCCCAAAATTAATCAGGCTGATCGGCCAGAGCATTTCGCCAGGATCGCGGTTTATGACCGCATTGTCCCGCTAGTCGGCGGTAGAGAACGTTTTCGTACAGTTTTGGATAATTTATGACTTAATTGGTTCCGCCTCGTAGCAGAGGTGAACTCAGGGTATCGGAAAGGGGAAAGAGAAATGCTATGCATTTTCTTCTTTATACGAACTCGAACACTGTCTGTTTCTCTTCCCTTCGGACCCTTTCGAACCGATACACGTGGTGTCTGCTTTCTATCTCGAAGCAACGGGTACATTGGCAGTAAAAGGACGGAGCGCGGGCTTTTGTGAAAGTGTACGCTGGTTCGTTCGTTGCACTTCTGCAAAGCACGTGTATTTCGAAAGTGTGCTGGCTTCTTTTTACCTAAAGCCTTTTGTCCTGATGGGAGTTAACTCATAATGGAACTAGAGAAACTACTTGGGGGTAGAGGAAGTTACTTGGAAAAAATCTTGTCAGCTAGCTAACAATCACGTCCCAGAAATGTTCACGGCCCAAGAATATTACAGGATGTTCTGGGTGTACGTCCGGAACAACGGGGACGCAAGTGCTGCTGCGCGAGCATTTGCGCTTGAATATCCTGGTATCCAAACGCCAAGCGAGGATACGTTTCGCCGTTTAGCGTCGAGGCTTTTCTCGACGGGGTCCATGATGCCGCGAGGCAGCGAGGTGGGTAGACCCGCAGCAGCGCGAAATCTGGGCACCGTCGAGAGAATCATCGACGCCGTTGAAGTAGATCCAACGATCAGTGTCCGCATCTTGAGTCGCCGCCTAAAGTAAGTCACAGTTCAAGATAACTGCAGCAATTATTAATTAAGAACAAAAAATGTTATCTAATAGTGGATGTTTTAGCATTTTGTTCTAGTGTCAGCCGCATGACGGTGCACGGAATTCTCAGGGATCGCCTGTTGCATCCGTACAAATATGTACTGGTGCAACATTTGCACCCCGGGGATTACATCCAGCGGTTTCAGTATTCCACGTGGCTGTTGGGAGAAGTGCGAAGGAATCCGTCGTTCACCAAATACATATTGTGGACGGATGAAGCACTCTTCTACAGGGAAGGATGCTACAATTCCCACAATATGCATGTGTGGAGCGACGAAAATCCCCTAGCACTTCGTCCACGTGCAGCACAAATCCGTTGGTCGATCAACCTATGGGCCGGCATTTGTGGCGAATTTATCGTTGGGCCGTACATTATGCCAGATAGGCTAGACGGCCCAAAGTATAATGATTTTCTGGAAAATGTTCTGCCGGATCTTATGGACGATATTCCATATGAGATCCGACAGAACATGTACTACCAGCATGATGGTGCTGGGCCACACTACGCCGCGAATGTCCGCGCTTATTTAGGTGAAACCTTTCAGGACAGGTGGATCGGCCGCGGCGGGCGGGAGGCCCACGTTGCGTGGCCCCCACGGTCACCGGATATGAATCCGCTGGATTTTTTCTTCTGGGGCTACCTGAAGGTAATTTGATTATTGCTGTTATTCTTTATTTATTCATGTTGTAGATATTCTTTTTTTTTACTTACGTTTTGTATTTGTTGAACAACAATCATTTCAGAATGAGGTGTATCGTCAACCGGTGGACACACCCGAAGAAGCCGTTGCGCTATTAATTCTCCGGGTTGAGCAATGCAACGTCAATGGCGGTGGCCACGTGGAGCCATTCTCACATTAACAACAATCGGCCCCTTTCGGGGCCACTAATTTTTAAAACGTAGGAACAACACGTTCCATGAAAAGTAAATTAAGTGATCAGTGTTAGTAACCGTGCCGTGAAGTGAATATTCGGTAGATTAACCTGGACGCACCTGACATTGCGACCCTTAACTTTGGGTAGTTTCGTATACCTGTGACCAGCTGTGCACCGAGCTCGTCCATCGATGACCAGGATCGATTCAGTGACCCAGTGACGCAGGTTTTCAAGCTGCAGGCGAATTTCCAACAAGGGTGAGTTTTAGTTACTTTATTGATGATCATTCATTTTTTAATTTAAAGCAAGCGATGGCTAATTTCCGGCGATAATTCTCCACATTTCCGTACGTAAATTTTTCTTCTGAGTTTTTAAACGGACTTTTATTCATTATCAGCAACAGTGTCGGCCGTTATTGAACTACGGATTTTTATCACAATAACGAACTACGATCACTTTTCGTTCGTTCTCTGTTACATTACCTTTTTGTTTGTACGTTATTAAAAAAAAGAAATTTACCTGTTCCTTATACTCTCACTACAAATAATTATTATTCTCGATTCTTCTAAAAAAAAAAAACAACTGTGTATTCGTCTTTTTACGTTACACATGATTTTCATCTATTTATCCTTTATTCGTTATTCACTTTAAATGGCAAACAAACCATGGTAAAAGGTCTGGATTCATGCCGCGTCGAGATCGCCATACCCGACAATAAAGGTAGCGTCTCGAGCTTTTCAATTTCTACGTGGATGCTCCTGCTATAAAACGAGGCGGACATACTCCAACAATTACGCAGCAACGCAATATCGCCTCAAATCCACATCGTAACTGACCCTTTACGATTAGAATTCACGCGTATGCATGATGATCAACTTATTAAAATCACCGATAATCGCGGTGTCATATATATGACTGAAGCCACGATGCGTAAACTAGTTGCGTATGAATACTGCATCGATCATATGTTCACCTGGTTGACAGAAAATATGTACTCTATAAGCAATAAATACGCCACCTTCGTACACGTTCTACGTACTGCTACCGCACCAACGAATTATGTGAAATTAACTTCTGAAAGCGGGTACTTCGAACAACATTCTTTGCTCGATTGTGAATTGTTAGTGTTAGGATTGCAATCCATGTTACGCTATGTAAACCACGTACCACTACAGTACATACACATATATGTTTAATAATAAAGATATAACAATTTATAAAATGTATTTTTATTGAAAACAGTATGTGTTTATTCATGTACATCCATGCATGCGCATTTGCGTAAAACAACGTTCGTATGGGAGGGATATTCTTGCTTGCGGGTGAAGGAAGCAGTCGCCGCTGTCGTTATCCTCATCGCCGCCGTTGTGCTCATCGCTATAGAAAACAAAAAACATAATTCTTATACATATATATTCGTTTCTCCGCATATGATGCGTAAAGCAGATGCAATGCGTATGTAGGACTTACATTAGGTGACGGTACGTATATAATTCCATATCTTATCGATGTTCTCCAGCGCGCAAACGCCCGCGTTGTTGTGAAACGCGCATCGTGGGGCATTCGTTGAAGACATCGACTTCAGGTTAGGAACGTCCGTATCATCGTAGTTGTCCACGGTGTCAGTTTTCGAGTGTGCCTACTCGAGCCGAAGTGGCTTGTTCGTGACGCTTTGTCGCCACGGCGGTCCTTCGGATAACGAATAACGAGGAACGAATAACGACTAAAAATTTATTCGTTATTCTCGAATAACTTCACTGTATTCAAACTTTTTATTCGAAGATTAGTCAAAGAACAATTTAGTCGAATAATGCCCAACTCTGGCGTAAACCCTTAAATCGCATTTTTCTTCGAATCCTGAAGGCCTAGACAAATTCTGCGAACAGATTTGAATTCGGCGCGTCAAAGTCTATACGAAATGATGTATAACAAGCCAAGAAAAACTTCGACCACACGTTATAACGGAAAAACCGAAATTTTCTTCGAAAATGCCAAGTTTGGCGTAGATTTCCAAGGTCAAAACTTGTTTGTCATACATTCTCAATATTTTTCGCTTATTTGCAACATCTTAGCTTTAACCTCGGAAAAGTTTCATCCCTCTATATCCTATTCCTATCAAAAGCTCTACGATTTTGACACAAAAAAGAGCAGTTTGTCCCACTGTGCGGCCGTCTCAATCTTTGAAATATTCGGAGCGATACCCGAATAATTATCGCTCTATGCTTTCGTCGGCGGATGTTTACACGAACACAATGCCGCACAGTGGGACGGATCGACGCTTAAGTAGGCAGTCACTTCATTTTTTACATATTTCGTCATTTATTGATTATAATCTAAGATTCCAGGTAATATATTATATAATAAATACAATAATTTTTTTTCTCGTCGCTCTTTTTAACAATTTGACTCTTAATGTTGATTTCTATATATTTATATGGATCGGGGCTTATTAATAAATTATTTAGAACATCTTGATTTGTCATTTTTCGGCTGCTCTTTTTCCGTATAATTCGCAGTAGTTTTTGAAATCTTTATTTCGGGCTTTGTGGCCTTCCTCTGTTAAATATTCAAAAAAAAATTCTTAAAACATTTTTAGATTATCATTTTTAAAAAATGATCAGCATTTTTATATTGAAATAGTTTTAGTTAGTGTGACGTACCGGCCCCACCACATGGGTCATGCCGGTTAGTCTCCGCCAGCGCCACTAGAGGTCTACTCTTCTCGTAAGTCCTATCGTCCACTCTCGAATATATATATATATATATATATATATATATATATATAGACCCTGCCCTAGACAAACGGGGACTAAGAGGAAATAAACTTGGAACTTGTATATATATATTTCCGTTTGTCTAGGGCAGGGGCCGTCAGCTATAGCCCCACTGATGAGTCTGGCTGACGGTCCCCCAAAACGAAACACGTACATCTCTTCTTTTCCTCCTCGATCTTTAATGTCAATCCACCTGCCCCGCACAGTACTCCAAAAAGTGTGACCGACCAAAGGGATTACGGTTACGCCGGAGGCGACGGGGAAAGATTCCTCTTTACATTCCCGAATCAATCACCAATCACCATCTCGGTTTCGGACGTAACAGTTAGTCTTTTTCTTGTAATAAAAAATGTAAGTACTTATATTCTGTTGCCAAATTAAGATTTATTGTTACCATTTTTGTATTTTTCTGAATTAAAACAATTGTCCGCATTTGTTCGTAAATTACCTCATAATTCTGGATAGATTCAATTTCATAAATTTCAATTATTTATATCCGTCTGCATCCGACCCTTTGAAAAATCGATATTTTTTTTGCACAAAAGCAGGTGCATGTCAGGAAAAATATACTTCAACGCTAGGACAGGAAATGAGGGGGGACCGGGTGCGTGATTGGGGAGAAAAGTAAAACAAGGAGATCAGTAGATAAAGTGGTAAACAGAGAAGGGAGAATACTCGTCGATAAGATAGAAGAAAGAGGATGGTCAATAATGAATGGAAGTCTAGGGAGAGAGTGAGGGTGGACATTTGTAGGAGAAGTGGGGAGATCAGTAATCGATTACGTTATAACGAACGAGAAAGCAGCGGAAGAAATCAGAATGGTAAAAGAGGGTGACAGAATTGAATTCGATCATCTGCCATTGAAAGTTGAGGTAGAGGGGCCCGAGCTGCGTGGAAGTGAGCGAAAACAGTGGGTGAAAGTGATTGAAAGAAGTGACTGGACTGAAGAAGGCATTGGTCATTATCATCTTAAATCAGAAGGTTGGGTTAACACAGAGGAGGGGAACGACGGTGCATGGAATGAATTAAAAAAGAAGGTCAAGGAATCGATTAAGAAAAATAAGCTGAAGATAACACTCTGAAGGTTGGGGAAGAGAGAGTGGCATAGTAAGGAGTGGAAAAGAAGGAAAAGGGAGCTTAGAAGAGTTTTAAGGAACTGAAAAAAGGGAAAGGTTAGAAGTGAAGAATACCTGGAAAAAGGAGAGGATACAAAAAATGGTCCAAAGACGAGAAGATGAGACATGAGAGAGAAGAAGAAAAAATCAAGGGAATTAAAACAGAGGCGGAAGCATGGAAATATATCAACAAATTCAGGAGGAAAAGAGAAAGAATAAGGGGAGACAAAAATATTGTTAGTTGAAAAACTCACTTTATGGAATTATTGGGGGAAACGAACAGAAAGGCAGGGCTGAAGATGGGAGAGGAAGAGGTCGATAACGGGAAAGGAGGGCACGCGATAACGAGGGAAGAATTTATAGAACAATTAAGAAAGCTAAAACGGGGTAAAGCGCCGGAACAGGATGGAATTGAGAATGAAGCGTGGGTGTACATGGAGAGAGGGATAGGGGAGGGGTTTCTAGCTGTGACGAGAGGAATTTGGAGATGTGGAGGAATTCCAAAAGACTGGAATAAGGGTGCAATAAGCCCAATTTTCAAAAAAGGAAATATGGAGGAGATTGTAAACTATAGGGGAATAACCCTGATGAGCACAGCATACAACGTGTATGCGGGCGTATTGAACACGAAATTAACAGACGAGATGGAAGGGAAGCTACCGCAGTCACAATTCGGTTTTAGGAGGAATAGAGCTGTGCTGGATGCAGTGTACGTATTGAACTATGTAGTTAATAAGGAACTCAGCGGAGGGAGCAAAATATTTGCATTCTTCGCGGACTTGAAGGCAGCGTTTGATACAGTGGGCAGGACAATTATGAACGAGATGCTGATAAAAGCAGGAACAAGTGAACAGGTAAGAAGAAGGGTAATGGAGACATATAAAGAGACGAGGAATGTAGTTAAAGTGGGGAAAGCATATTCAGAGGAATCTTGGACAGAAAAAGGAGTGCGCCAAGGTTGCCCTTTGAGTCCAACACTGTTCAATGTGATTATGATGGATTTAGAGGAAGAAATGAGGAATGGACAGGCGGGAGGGGTAGTGGTAGGAAAGGAGAAGTTCTGGACAATTGTATATGCAGATGATTTGGTGCTATTGGCAAGAAGCGAAACGAAACTCAGGGACATGATCAACAGATTCAGGAAATTTTTGGTTGCGAAAAGATTAAGGTTAAGTCCTGAAAAGTTGAAAGTAATGGTATTCGAAAGGGGTAGAGGAAGAGGAAGGAATTGGAGCTGGGGGAAAGAAACCTTGGAGGAAGTAAAGGATATAAGGTATTTGGGGTTCATTGTACAGAAAAACGGAGGGACAGAAAAGCACATAAAGGGAAGAATTAAGAAAGCGACGATAGCAATGAAAAGTGCATGGGCATTAGGGAAGATTTCGGAAAAAGGATGAGATTATTAGAAGGATTAGCGGGCAGTGTGGCTTCATTTGGAGCGGAGATATGGGGGTGGAAAACGAGACTAGACTGGATAAAGTCCAAAGGAAGTGTGTCAAATGGATACTGGGTCTAGAGACAAGAACCCCAAACGACATTGTGGCGGAAGAATGTAAATTAAAAGAATGGGAATTACAGACAATAAAGAGGGCAATTAAGTATAAAGAGGCAAGCAGCAAATCAGACAAGATGCTAGTGGTTGAGTGTATGAAAGAAATGGAGAGAGAAAGGCCGGTAAAAGGAAAAGCAAGGTGGGAGACAAGAAGAAGGGTATTCTTTGAAAGTATGGGAATAAATAAAGAAGAATTGAATGAACTGAGGGAGGAAAATTAAGACGTCGTCTGAACCCTGTGTGAAAGGACCTGGAGGGTTAGGAGCGTAGAGAGGATGTAACGTCCCTACTTCCTATTGGGGGTCGCGATTTTGTGGAATTTATATATTTATCCGCTTTCGAGCAAGTCCAGGGACTTTATGGTCTGGGATAGTTGAGAGGGATAGAGGGTAGATTAAAATACATTTTTCTTTCCGTGATTACCTTAATTTACCCGCGGCGAGGGCAGGTCCAACGGGATCAACTTCCCCACGATGGGAGCCGCTGGTATTCCTGAAATTTCTGGCGCTGCATCGGGCTTAGATCTGGCCTACTCCCCGGGAACCAGGATAATCCCGAATTCAGGGGGTTGTCTGCTCTGACTGCCGAGATCTTCACGACTCCTAAGAGCTCGGCACCTTTGCCGGTGCGTCACGAAACTGCCACTTTAGTTTGCGTAACTGCACATGTCGTACCGCACGATGATTTCTGGGCATTCGTCTTTTTGGAAGTTAAAATAGCAATTATTAGTCAACCGATAAATCGCTCTCCACCTACCGCACCAGGTGCTACCGCTGGCAACATTCTGCTCTTTACTGGCACCATCGGCGGAGGCAAGTGTGATTTTTCCACATTCGCAATCATTGATTTAGAAATTCATTAATATTTAAATAGATCACGCCTTACGATTAATCTCTGGTAAAACCGCGGGCAACGTTCTACTCATAGGTGGTACCATTAATCAGCGCAACCCGTGGCCTGTCAATGCACATTTTCGTAATTTAGTTTACTTTACCAAGAGACGAGCGCCGGATTTATAGGATGGGATAAGGGGGTGGAAACACTTTACTCACTGATATTATAATAAAACAATCACCTTTATTTTTCTGTTGGTGGTTGTAACACTTTTTAAGTCTTCTAAGGGAGTACACACGTCACGTGACCTGGCCGATTTGGCAGGTCGGTATTACAGCAGGTTTTTTCTGCACTGAAATGGTATTACCCATAGATACGACACTACCTGGTGCACGCGAGAGGGAGCTGTTTGCTATTTCCATATTTTATTCTGAATAAGGAAAGAAATTCTCAGATGTTGCGTTGTACTTATACAAATTTAAACGTATAGTCGGCTGGTGCTGCAAACGTAGAAAATTCATTGTACATTTTAATTACTTAAAATGTGCTTATGCTACAATATTCTACGTTAGCAGTAAGGAATTATAAGGGAAAAGGAAAAATAGATGAGGAGATGTCCCCAGAAAATGAAGTTTGTTAATTTAGACATTTTTTTATTAGCAAAGCATCGAAACAGAACATGAAATACACTTATTACACGTCCTATGCAGAAAGCAGTTATGAACAAAAATTATATATAAAATTTGTTGGATGTTGAATTGAACTAGTGAAAATGCGCTGGCTGGATGCGCGTGATTATTATATGGTCGGCTCCTCGAATGACAGAAAATATAACCTAACTATAAGCTATATGACAACAAATGTTTAGTGGCTATTTCGTTCTTTTACGAAACATTTGTGAACTTTTTAGCATCCTCCCAAAACATTATTATTACGCCGCAACAGCATCTTTAGGAAATCTAGTATAGCAATTAGGTTATATTTTCTGTCACTTTGAGGAGCCAGCCATATAATAATCACGCGCATTCAGCCTGCGCATTTTCTGTAGTCCGGTCGGTGTCATGGAAGGGGTACCTCCTCCATCCTGCATTTGTGGTAGTTGAAATGATATTTCTGAGCCCAGTGAAATGCATGGGCCATTCCAGGCAAAATCGGACACTTTTCGGAGTAACATTTCAGATTTAGATGAAACTTGGATATATTGTAGTATTTAGGGATATATAGGCATATCTCGACGGATTTTTCAATATGTCAAAAATTGTGGATCTTACAGCTCTTTGAAATATAATGTTAACTTTTTTTCAAAAAATTATAACTGTTGAACTAACAAACTGATCAAAATGAGCCTTTGGGTGCTTACAATGAAGACATAAGAGTACCTAATAAATTTTATTTCACGAAAAATTTTTTTTTTTAAATTTATTTTGCAATTGTTCTAAACAAATGCCATGATTTAATAGCGGGGCACTATTTAAAATTTTGAAAAAGTAAGGGAATAGTCCTATTTGTCTCTTTTACACACCCGCTTTGAGAAATACGGACACTTTAAAATTGGCCAAATGAAAATTAACCGAATGTGACGCTGTGTCGCCCAGCACCGGCTCGACAAATTCAACCATATGGTATACAATGACTTTCAAGGCCACGCAAGGTTAGGAAGTAAAGAAATAGATAGTTCCATATTGTAGTACGCACGGCTCAGCCACACGAGCCGGTGCTAAGCGACGCGGCGTCACATTCAATTAATTTGTATGCGACCAATTTTAAAGTCTCCGCGTTTCTAAAAACGTGTCCGTAAAGAGCACAAGTAGTCCTATATCCTCATTTTTTTCAAATTTTTAAATAGTGTCCTGGTAGTATAAAATTGCATTTGTTGAGAACAATTTCAAAATAAATGGTCTAAAATTTTTTTTTTAAGTGTCGTAATTGTTATTAGGTACTCTTATTTCCCCACTGTAAGCACCCAAAAGCGCATTCTTATCTGTATCTTAATTCAACAGTTATAATTTAATGAAAAAAAAGTCAATTTCCACAATTGTGAAATTTTTTAAAAACCTATGACATACGTTTATATATATCACTAAAGACTACAACATATTTCAGTTTCACCAAAATCCCAAATGGTAATTCGTAAGTAATAAAAGATTAAAAAGGATAGAGTGTTACACGTATTCAGTAAATTCTGTCACATCGAACCTCGGTTCGAAATTTAATTTGTACGATGTAAGTAGGTATAGGTATTCAGCGAACAGTATTCTCCGATGCTCGCGGTGGCTCGCGGTTACTTTGTCGCTGTCGATGGGTCGTAAAAGAGAAGGTGAGAACGGGGGGCATAGCAGCCGAGAAATAAAGCCAGCGCCTCGGTCTGCTAACACAGATACACAGCGTTGCCAGCAACATTATGCAAGACCACTTACTTAGCGGAAGGGGAACACCTACAGGAGTGGTGGTAACGTATGCGTGAAGACATTGCTGACGCACACGTTGCCACCACTCCTATGGGTGTTCCTCTCCGCTAAATAAGTGGTCCTGCATAATGTTGCTGGCAACCCTGCAGATACACAACAATTTTTCAATAACAATAAGGGCTTAACTTTTTTACTTTCAGTTTTTTCTGCATAAATATTTTTTTTTCAAATATTGATAACATTTTCCTAATCATAATGAGAGCAAACGTGATACAATGTCGAATTTTCTTTTCTTTCTGCTCAAATTCCTTTACACTGTGCCCTAGATTTCACCAGCCCATTGCGTTGTAATTTAAACTTCACGCTCTAAACAAAAACGTTTTCCTATTTTCAATATATAGGTATTTGCTGAGGGAAATTAGAATAAGTCACATCTATTATTTTATGTTGTTTTATTTTTTTAACCCTGTCTGCATTTTAAATATTATCTAAGGACTATTTAACTTAGGAGATAGGACCGTAAAGGTTTACAAAAAAGGTCAGGGAGTCAAATGTTGACTGATTTGGAGACTTATTCTTATTATATGTTCTATACAATAGTCGGAAGAATAAAAAATAATAATAGTAAGAGCATTATTTCAAATAATTACTGTAACATCCATATTCTGAAAAGATGATATCAGTAAATCAATACTTCCAGTATTAGTAAAAAAGTTTCAATCTCTCTTTTTTTATTTCCAATAATGTGGCCATATAATTATAACATAAATACAACAGCGATTTCAAGTGATGTATGGGTTACTGTAAAAGCGTTAATTTAGTAAATGTATACAGTTCCCAGCAGTTCGTAGTCAATGTATGCCTAAAATGAATATAACCTAACCTACAATCGTCCGAAAATGCATACATTGACTCCATCATGCTTTTATTGTGGCTCGTATATCCAGCTATCGCTTCAGTTTTGCTATGAATCCACGTTGGCAGTCCTCCCATGTAGGCGCCATTTCGTAGCTACCACCTCAACTAAATTTGTCACGTGACTTGCTCTGTATTATCGCCAATATGGCGGAACTCTGATTTGGGAATGCAGTCACGATTTTTCATTTTTCGTTCTTATATGAGCAGATTTTGGCCTGGGAGAGGTCTCATTCGAAAGAAGAAGATTCAATGCGGAGCGCTGTGCTCACCGTTTGAGTCACAAAACTCTTTTTTGTGACCTAAAAATGCTTGGATTCTGCGGGTATATTTTGTCGACTTTTGCTTTACTTTGGACACTGATATTATTACATATCAACACAATCTCGTTGAACCATGAGCAGAGCGCTCCGCATTGAACCTTCCTCTTTCGAATGAGACCTCGCCCAGCCCAAAATCTGCTTATATAATGACGAAAAATGAAAAATCCCGAACCCATGTTTCGGGCCTGATTGTGTCGGTATACAGCGCGCTGCATTACCCGTGTCTACCACCTTAAGCGGCACACACACACACACACACACACACACACACACACACACACACACACACACACACACGCACGCACGCACGCACGCACGCACGCACGCACGCACGCACGCACACACACACACACACACACACACACACACACACATTTCTTAAAAAGAAAAGTAATTAGTTATGAATAGTCATTAATAATAAGCTCCGCGGGTGAACTGTCCCTTTTTATAGGGCAATTTGTCACTCCTTTTCCAGTTTTGTCACACGACAATTAGGATGGTGGGAGATGAAATCCCCCAATCATCTGCCACGGAATCCACCTGAAGAATTAGTTCCATGGGGCTATCCGAGAGTTTTATTTACTGCAGAATTTGAGCTATTGCGCACCTATTTCGGTGTCTTCTCCGTGACTTAAGACGGATTTCTGCCGTTATATGAAAACCTCAGCAGCGTCGATAGTTAAATTCTTATTCTAATTCTTATTTTTAAGTTTTTATGCTATTGGGTTTCGATGTACTCTGTACGATTGGTTTCGTACAGTCCACGTACTAGGGATTGAAGTTAATACACATCGGTTCCGTATTGGAGCTCGATTTACGGGAAATAAATGGAGAGCAGGCTTCTGGCGATGATCAGGAGCGCAGATCCGTGAGGGTGTCGGCTGCATTGGCTGATAGGGGCTTCCGTCCCACGCTGAACGTCAGCTGGTCTTGGCTGGGCCTTCCTGATGTGTGTGTAGCCGGCTGGCCGTCACCTCCTGTGATAGCTGCTCTCCTGCTCGCTGTTGCCGTCCGTCGATTCTCGGCTTGATCTCTTCTTATCGCGATTTTCGGTTATAGTGCCTTACCGGCTATGTATTGTGTTGATAACTTATGTGAGGTGTGGTTATAATACCTCTAAAGTTCGAAATAGTAAATATAATGATTTAAAGGTTAATTAATAGTAGACTCCACGTCGCGGGACGTGACACAGGGTAAGGAGAATAAATGAATCAAGATACAATACGGAATATAAGGTCATAATAACGGAGCAGCTACCGAAGTACCTGCAAGGAAGGATAAAGGATAGGGACAGGAAGATAATGGCAAGGTATAGATGCGGGAACGGCATAGGTGGAAACCAACACTGGAAAGGAACGGTAGAAAAGATCTGCAGGATGTGTGGGACAAAAGAGGAAAACCTGGAGCGTGTTAACAGAATGTATGCAAACCAAAAGTGAAAAGCCTCTGGAAGTAATACTGGACGAGGACGGGAAAGGAATAGAAATACAGTATTTCCTCGTTAGCGGCTCGCTGGTCGGGACCGACGTTGAGTCGGTATCGTGAACAGAGCGCTAATTCCGAGTGTTCGTTTCTCGCTTCTTTCTGGCCGGAGGGGGGTGCGAGATGGAACACTGCGTGCGCGGCGAGCGTGCGCGATGGTCGCAAGCGCTTACCGTGGGCACGAAAACCGCTTTGCAAAATCTTGACGCAGGCCCGTCACAAATCTTTTTTGCGCCCTAGGTGAACTTGTCAAATTGCGCCCTTTATTATAATACATTTATTTGAGTTTATTGATGACCTTACTCTGAATTTTTATTAGTAGTTTAAAACATTTGCAGTATAATTTGTAATATTTTATTTTAAAATATATTTTCAACAATACCAGCAATGAAAATACCAGCAATGAAAGTCGACAAGAGGTGCAAAATGGTATTTTCATTGCTGGTATTGTTGAAAATATATTTTAAAATAAAATATTACAAATTATACTGCAAATGTTTTAAACTATAAATAAAAATGCAGAGTCAGGTCATCAATAAACTCAAATAAATGTATTATAATAAAGGGCGCAATTTGACAAGTTCGCCTAGGGCACAAAAAAGACTTGAGCCGGGCCTGCGTCAAGATTTGCGAAGCTGTTTCGTGCCCACGATACGCGCTTGCGACCATCGTGCACGCAAAGGACAGAGTGTCAGGCGTCCGAAAGACGGAGCGAAACAAAACATGAACGCATCGTCTGTCTCGTACCGTCCTCGCTCGCTCTCGTTCCATCTCGCTCTTGCTTTCGCCGGACAAAAGTGAGACAAAAGTGGTGGGGATAGCGAAAAGTCGGTATCGTGTACACAAAATCGAGGCGCTAACGAGGAAATACTGTACTAAGGAAGATTGAAGCAGAGAGAGAATGAAGAGAGACGGAGAGGAGAGGTCGCGTCAGAGAGAGAGTACAACGGATTACTAAAGAGAGGAAAACTGTGTTATAGTTTTTAAGGTTAGAAAGTTGAGCAATGCGATATTTAAGAACGGAGAATGAAGATAGGAGGATGGAAATGGGAGTAACAGAGTACAATAAAGTATAGAGGCTGAAGTATATAAATATATAAAGGTGCTTAGATGTATAGGTAGTGTACAGGAGTAAACGGTGAGAGATAGATATTAATGTGGACAGATTCTTATACATATATTTGAAAGCATAAAGTAGGAAATAAGACTAATGTATAAACCGGAAGCCATCCGAAGCCGCGAGGTACGGATTATGTAAAATAAAAAAATAATAATTAATATAACAAGAGGAAGAATAGCGAAAAACGGCTTGAACTCGACTTTAACGCGTGCAGCTACATGCGACTCACGGACAACAAGAAGGAAGTCCTCAACTCATACCGGAAACCACGTAGCTTCTTTGCATGCTAGCAACCTATAATCGTTGTTACAATTCTCTACTGAATAACGCCAGAATGGCCAACAATAATTTTGAGGTTTTTTTTCTGTAATAGAAAGGTAGGAAGTGGAGTTAGTACAGGTTTGTCCTCTTAAGCAGACGACGCTCGGATGACAAGTCGTCCCCATAACGAAAGGATATACTATTCAGTTCGCCGTTCGTCTCTGGCCGCGCCCAGATCTGAACCGAACGGCGAACCGAACGCCACTTGAGACTCCCTAATGCCGCGTTCCTACGTGTGGAACGTATATTTCTAGCGATTTTCGCCTGTTTAGACAGAGTCTCGTGGCTCGCGACAGCTAAAAATTGAAGGACAGAGAGTGTTTAGAGTAGTACAGACCAAAGGTTTGCCTGCCATATGACACCGAGGAAGGGACCTCGGGGCCCTCGACCAAAGAAAAGTCAGGCTCGCCGAGATGTTCGGGCTGTTCCCAGCCGATGTCAGTAAAGTCCCGAACCATCAAAGGAATGACTCACCCACATAGGGTAAACCACTGTAGAGGTGCATCCCTGTTCCTCACACCACAATGACTTGTTGTCGTCCTTGCCATTGGGGGTGTCAAATAGTTTGAAGAAGCAAGACAAGTTGGTAATGAACGAAGAGTGTTCCGCAGATCTTCCCAAGCGTACCTACGCCTATAGTTCGAAATGTCTACGAATCTCAGAATAGTTTCACCGTTCTCACGAGCACCATGTCCGTAGATCAAGCAGCCGCTGCGTATATCTGCATGTATTACATTTGTAAAAAAAAAACAGACAGCAACAGACCTTTGGTTTGCACTAATCTAAACACTCTCTGACCTTCAATCTTTAGCTGTCGCAAGCCACGAGACTCTGTCTAAACTGGCGAAAATCGCTAGAAATATACGTTCCACACATAGGAACGCGGCATTAGGAAGTCTCAAGTGGCGTTCGGTTCGCCGTTCGGGTCAGATCTGGACGCGGCCTCCGCCGCGTTTTTTCCGTAATACGTTGCCGCCACTATCTCCAACAAAATTTATAGCTTGTTGCTGTCGCGTGCCCTCTCGTTCATTCTCAGTCTCTCGTAGTCGCCGCGGCGACTACAAAAGAAGTAGAGAAATGTACTTCCACGAAATGTACTAACGAAACTGGAGACCCGGATTTATAATACGAAAACACTGTATAGGTAGGGGTGCGCTACTAAGTAACGTCTTCCCCTACTTACGTACAAGATAAGCTTCCAAGAGCCTGGGTTCACCGTTTTACCCTTACTACAAACGTTTGCCAGGAGTGTCGTCATCGCCGCGAGAGTACCACTTTTCCGTAGCAAAAGACGCTTATCGGGTACCTAAACCGAGTAGACACAGTTTTTGCTAAAAAAAAGGTTTGCTTATACAGGGTGTCCCGGAATTGAGGGACAACCCGGAACATGCAATATCCTGATGCAAGAATACATCGGAATATCCTATACCATTTTGGGATCCGAGGCTTCTTTCTCAGGATATTAACAGTTGAATATTAGCGGTGCATCTTCCGGGATGTGGGGTTCGAAACCGAAAAAGCTGATGCGGAACAGTGACCACACTAGTACATCAAACTGTGAAAAAGGGTTAGTGGCGGAATCCCATGCTGGTGTACTGCCTACTTATTTAACGCTATCGAAGTAGTATATTGCTTGTCGGGGTGTTATTCTGCAGGGAGAGTATTTTGTTGTACCAAGGCGCCTGGGAAAAAACCGAGATCCATTGAATGATCGAGGTCAGAGGAGAAATTATTTGATTAATTTCATTAATTTTGTGTTATCTGTTTTTGTACCAGCATGTAAAATTATAACACCTGTCTTATGGTCGGTCTTCTCGTTTATGATAAGTACTCTGATAACGTTAACTTCCTATACAGGATTTTGAAATTATCAATAATTGATCTTATTTGGATCCTTTCTCCTACGATTAAAAGTCAATGGACCCTTTTAAAATGTATGTGCAAAAGTATACCTTACACGATTAGGATTAATTACATTTTCTTAAGGCAAAAATTGTAATATTTCAGGTGGATATGGGATCAGACATCTGCAAGTTCTCCTGCTTTTCTTAGGAATGGTGATCGGGTACTGTCTTCGAGTGAGCATGTCAGAAGCTATAGTTGCAATGACATCTAATGAATCATCTGAGGCAAGTAGTACATCGTTAGAATTTCGATTAATCCGGCAGTTAATGTTTCAATTCCGGCATTTAATTTCATGGCATTTTATTTGCCTTTAAGTAACACGAATAATTCTTAACTCCCAATTGGTGAGGTGGGGTTTCATGGACCCTACGATAATGCTTGTTTATTTTGGCGCTTTTTGACGTTAAGATACAAAACAACTAATTTGTTCCATCTTACGAGACAAAGGCGGGCTCAGAGCGAGGCGAAAATTCAAAATCTTTTACGGTAGACAATTGTTTGTTCTCGAATTTTGACTGTCATCGTTCTGAGATAATCCGTTGAATTGTTCTGTCAGCGGGTGGTATACGGTAACCTCGGACCGACGCATACCGTCATCCACCGGTGACTTGTGGGACAATACGGTCATAAACCGCGACCCTGGTGAGAAGTTCCGATTGAATAACCTGACTACGTTTTCTAGCCAGATGTCTGATTTTTCTTCCGCTACGTCACAAAGGAGAAAGATCCTCCTTCACCACCGAAATCGCGGAAGCAAGGTTCCTCCTCTTCAAGGAAAAGCTAGCCAATCAGCAATTTGGCACCTCCCGAAATTCTAATGTCTTGTCTACCTTTGACGTCGAAAAGGTGGACGGGTACAGATCTCAATCATCTCTCGAGTGAACTCACTCGTTTCGAGAGTGAACTCATTCGTCTCTCGGTAGAACTCGATCGGCACTCTCTTGATACAGTCAACGAATAGACAGCATCACTTGGTCTAGTCAAGCCTTCGTGACTAAGACTATGAATCGAAAATAGTTCTCTTGCTCAAGTCATCGTTCGGACTAGAGCACTTTGTCTTGTTAAACATTCGTGACTAAGAGTATCAGAACATAAATACATTCGTGTTCGTGTCTGGCCATCGTACGGACCAGCAAGATCCCTTTTCCATCGCATCAATTATAAACAGTCACTTACAATTAATTTGGCGAGTGATAAAGCCGCCGGCACTGCGTTCTACGGAGTTCATTGGGTCTTACAACCCCAAGAGAAAGGACAAAATCTTTCGCGCGTGTGTTGGTAGCTTTTCGCCCCGACCCCCAATGCAGGCAGTGCCCAGGCACTGTGGTGGGTGGGGCGTTATCGGCGAAAGCCATCCTGCCGGGATCGAGCTTGCGCTGGCGGCTCTACCTCCTCGTGGTCCCCACTGGACAGCGTTCCGCGCCGCCACGCGACGCGTAACGCTGACTAAACGAGCCGCCGCCCTTCGGGGTAGATCCAACTTGCCCAGTGATTCCTAGCGGATGAGGACAGGGTTTTTCCAAGCACCATTTCGACAGAACATCTACGCCGAATTTCCCTTGGCAGCGGACCGTGACGACTGTTAAATTTTGCTCACACCACCTTGCAAGCCAAATGCTCGTATAGGCGAAAGCCTGAGGAAGAGCGCGCCCCTTTTGGGCCAAGACGGCTATACTAGATGTCGGTAGCTTTTCACCAGGGGCAGGTGGTTCTTCTAACCCCTGTACGGGCGGTTGCGTTCCCGGTGTACCCGATTCGCATGAGGACTGGCATGCGATTTTATGCAAGGCCGTCCCCGGCCACCAGAGCGTCCCTGGTGGTCCTGGGTGAGTGCATGCACCCCACAGAGAGCAGAAGATAGCCAGGGACTTAGTCTGGTTGCGAATGTATTATATTTCTCGTGACCTGGCATCCTGCTCAGAGAGTAAAATTCCTACAGTGGACGCCGTGGAGTCAAGCGTGGTCCTTCTCTGCTTTTTCCGACCCGGCCCTGGCGGGGTCGCTAGTTATGTACTGCTAATACCACCTTCCAAGCCAAATGCTCGTATAGGCGAAAGCCTGAGGAAGAGCGCGCCCCTTTTGGGCCAAGACGGCTATACTAGATGTCGGTAGCTTACTGCCAGCGGCGGTGGCCACGATGGAAACACCGGTTCTCCTTCGATCACCGAAGTTAAGCATCGTGGGGTGCGTACCGGGGAAGGATGGGTGACCGTTTTTCTCCTGGTGTGTCGCTTGCTGCTGGCAACCTTACGGGTAGGTTTCCCCGGTTGCGAACGTATATAATTCGTGACCGTTACGGCCCTGCCCAATAGCAAAAATTCCTTACGGTGATCCCATCGAGTCAAGACGTGGTCTTTCAGACCTCACTCTGCTTTCCGTCCACCCTGCGGCCTGCACGGTGGTCTCCTAGAAAGAGATTAAATGCTTACTCCATCTTGCTTGGTTTCAATGCTGTTATACAGGAAACTCTGAGGCGTAGCGCGTCAATTGGACCTTGAATAAACCGACACTATCTGTCGGTAGCTTACAAATTGTTCCTTTATATTCTTTACAAATCAAATTTTATTCGAAGCACTCGTATTAATGTTCTTACTGAAAAGACCTGAATGCTTCTTTCCGAAGAAAAAGTCAAAATTTGATTGTGTAAATACAAATAAAGATTCCTACCATCTGACCAATTAAGTAACGAAGTTTTCAACTCATCCATCAAAATACGTTCAGGATGGCGTAACCTATTTTATAATCGCTATTACAATAAAATATGGACAGAAATGTTTTGGGGTTATAACGCTATAGAGTACGAGACGCATTTAGAATTTTGTTGAAATTAAATAGAAAATTAATAATGTATAAATAGGACTTCCATTTCCGGTCTGTAAGAAGCGTGACGTGTGAGTGAGCAGTGTGAGAGATAGAAGTGGATAAGGTGTTAGTAGGGCAGGTAGGGAGTGAAAAGTGGGTGCAGAGGGAGAAGGGGGAGCTGGGAGTGAAGGGAGAGATAGGGCGAGGAAAAGGGGAGTGAGGGAGAGGAAGAAAACAGGGTGGAAGCACGCGAGTGTTGGGGTTAGGGTAAGGAGGGAAGGATTGAGCGGGAGTGGAAAAGGCGGGAGAGTGGAGAAAGAGAGGAAGAGAGAGAGACATCGGGCGGTGAAGAAAGGAAATAAGGATATAGCGGAGACAGTAGATAAAGTAGGAAGAGAAGTAGTGAGAGAAGGGGAAATAGGCGGAAGGTAAAGAAGAGAGGATGGAAGGGAAAGAGGGAGAAAAGGGACAGGAAAGAGGAACAGGGTCATGGAGAAGAGAGTGGAATAGAAGCGTTCCAAAAGAGTAGGAAGGTAGGAAGATCACCGGAGGGAGAAAGAGAGGGCGGGGAGGAATAGAGAGGCTAATAAAGGAAAAGAGGGCGGAGATGAGGAAGGATCTGAAGGAAGTAAAGGAACAAGGGAGAGAGGCGAGGGATGATATGGCGTTATTAAGAGAAAAAATGGAAGAATGGGAGGAGAAGTGGAGAAGAGAAAAGAAAGAGTTGGGAAATAGAATGGAAAGGGTGGAAAAAAGATTAGAGGAAGTGGAGAGAGAGGAGGAGAAGATCAAGGAAATGGAGGAGAGGCTAAAGAATTTAGAAATGAGGAGGAAAAGGAGGAGGGAGTCGGAGAAGGAAGGAGAGAGGAAGGGGTGGGGAAGGACGCAGGACGGGAAGAATGGGAAACAAGGGTTCAGGGGATGGAAAGAAAACTAGAAATGAAAGAGACAGAAGAGAGAAGGATGAACATTATAATTAAAGGGGTAGGTAGGGAGGGAACGGCGATGAGGAGGGCAAAGGAAGTGCTGGATGTAGTAGGGATACAGGGGAGAATAGAGGGAGTGAGGGAGCTTGGAGGAAGAGGGCAAGGGAGGGAGGAAGTGATGCTGGAGGTGAAAATGGAGAGCATGGAAGTGAAGAGGGAAATAATGAGGAATAAAGGAAAGCTAAAAAGGAGAAAGGAAAGGATAGGAGACGATCTGACCTGGAAAGAAAGAAAGATGCAATGGCAGTTAAGGGTGTTAGGAGAAGACGAGGAAAGAAAAAGGAATAGAGTGAGAGTAAAGTACGGGAAGATAGAGATAGAGGGGAAAACGTGGTTCTGGGATGAGCAGGGGGAGGTACTAAGAGACTGGAGAGGGAAGGAGAGGGGAAGGGCAGAATGGGGAGCAAAATAGGTGCGAGAAGGAGAAAGGGACTGGGAAGAGGTGGGAAAGAAAGAAGGGAGACAGGGAGCGGAAGGATCAAAAAACTAAGGGTGAAGGGAGAGAAAAGGGGAGCGACAGAACAAACGGAAGAAACGAAAAGCTGGAGGATAGCGTTCTGGAATGTAGCGGGGGTGGCAAACAAGGAGGTGGAATTTTGGAAGGGGGTAGGGGAATGGGAAGTAATAGTGCTTTTGGAGACATGGATAGAAGAAAAGGCATGGAACAGGATTAAGCACAGGCTGCCGACGGGATACAGGTGGAAGACGCAGTGGGCAAAGAGAAGGAATAAGAGGGAGAGAGCGATGGGAGGCATAGTGATAGGAGTGAGGGAAGAGATGGAAGTAGGACAGGAACGAGATCAGGGAGAAGAAGAAGGAATTTTGGTGGAAAGAATAAAGGCGGGGGAGGAGGAATGGATGGTGGTGGCAGTATACGTGAACGAGGACATGGAGAGGAAGCTGGAAAGGATCAGAGGATGGATGGAGGGGCAGAAGGAGGGAGAGAGGACAATAATAGGGGGGGGGGGGGACTTCAATGCGAGGACAGGAACGCTAGGCGGCAGGATAGAGGGAGGAGAGGGGGAATAATGTCGAAAGATAGGAACGTAAATAGGGACGGAAGAAGTTTAGTAAAACTAATAGATGAGACGGGGTGGGAAATCTTGAACGGGAACATAGAGGGGGACGAAGAGGGGGAATACACGTACACGGGGGGAAGAGGGGCAACGGTGATCGACTATGTGTTGGGGGATGAGAGGACGAGAATGGGGGTGGATAGGATGGAGATAGGGGACAGAGTGGAGTCAGATCACTACCCGATGGTGGTGACGATGAGGGAGGGAGGAGTGGGGGAGAGAAGAGGAAAAGTGAGGGAAAGAAAGGTAGGAGGAGGGCGGTGGTCGGCATGGATGAAAGAGGAGTTTATGAGGGGGGTGGAAGGAGTGGGCATAGAAGGGCAAGGGATACAGGAGGCGGTGAGTAAGATGGCAGAAAGGATTAAGGAGGTGATGAGGAAAGGGGAGGAGACGGGGGACAAGGAGATGAGGCGGAAGGAGGGGTGGTGGGACGGAGAAACCAGGGAAATGAAGAGGCAGGTGAGAAGAGGGCTAAGGAGATGGAGAGGGGGGGGCGAGGGAAGAGTATAAAAGGAAAAGGAGAGAGTACAAAGAACTGTGCGAGAGAAAAAAAGGGGAAGAGAGGGAGAGGCTGATAAGGGAGGTGGCGGAAGCGAAAACGGAAAACAAAGTATGGGAGATAGTGAACAGGGGAAGGAAAAAAAGGAAGCGGGTGGACGAAAAGATAAAGAGAGAGGAGTGGAAGAAATATTTCATGGGACTGCTAGGGGGAGTGGAAAACAGGGTAAGGATGGGAGGGGAGGGGAATAGGAGGAAGGGAGAGGAAGAAGGAATAAGCAAAGAGGAAATAAGAAAGGTATTGAGGAGACTGAAGGAGGGAAAGGCGATGGTAGGGGACGGGATACCAAACGAAGCCTGGAAATTTGGCGGAGAGAAGGGGGCAGAGGCAGCATGGGAGATTTGCAGGAGGGTATGGGAGGGAGAAGGATGGCCGCAGGGGTGGAAGGAGGGGTTAATAGCGCCACTGGTGAAGAAGGGAAGGGGGACTGGGGTGCAGGACTACAGGGGAGTTACGCTTATGCCGACCCTGTATAAGGTGTATGCAGCGGTGCTAGGAGAGAGACTGGAACAGGAGGTGGAAGGGAAGGGGATGATCCCGGAAAATCAAGCAGGGTTCAGGAGAGGGAGAGGAACAGTGGACCAAATTTATGTGCTAAATCACATGATAGGGAAGCAAACCAGAAGGGGCAAGGGTAAACTGGCAGCGCTGTTCGTGGATCTGAAGGCTGCGTTCGACACGGTGGACAGGAGTAAATTATGGGAGGCAATGGAGAAGAGAGGGGTAAGGGAGGGGCTGAGGGAGAGGGTTAAGGAAATATATAGGGAGACAATTAGTAGAGTAAAGGTGGGAGGGGAGATGAGGGAGGAATTCTGTACATCGAAAGGTCTAAGGCAAGGGTGCCCGCTGAGCCCCATTCTGTTCAACCTGCTGATAGCGGATGTGGAGGAGGAGATAAATAAAGGGACTTGGGGAGGGGTGAGAATAGGAGGCAGGAGGATATGCTCCCTGGCATATGCGGACGACCTAGTGTTGCTGGCGGGAAAAGAGGAAGAGATGGAGAGTATGATCAGGCGTTTAGAAAGATACTTGGAGGGAAAGAACCTGGAGGTTAATGTGGCGAAGACAAAGGTGGTAAGGTTCAGAAAAGGGGGAGGGAGAGACAGAAAGGTGGAATGGAAATGGAAAGGAAGGGAGATTGAGGAGGTAAAGGAGTTTTAGTATTTAGGGTATGTGTTCAAGAAAAACGGGGGACATGAGGCGCACATACAGGACAGGGTGAAAAAGGCAGGGGTCGTAATGAGACAGGTCTGGGGAATTGGAAAAAGGAAGTTTGGAAAGGACTGGGGAAGGAGGATGTGGCTGTTCGATGCGCTGGTGTGGACGGTTTTGGGGTACGGGGCGGAGGTATGGGGGTGGAAGGAGAGGGAGGAGGTAGAGAGGGTACAGGAAAGGTTCATAAGGTGGTCGTTGGGGGTAGATTGGAGGACGCCAGGATATATGGTGAGGGAGGAGACAAAGAGGGAAAAGCTGAGGACGTGGGCGGGGGGAAGGGCGTGGAGGTACGAAGAGAAGCCGAGCAGGGGAGAGGGAGGGGAGTTGGCCAGACTATGTCTGAAAGAGGTGAAGGAGAGGGAGAGGGAGGAGGGGAGGGAGTTGTCAAAGTGGGAAATAGAGAGAAAGGAGTTTAGGATGGAGAGAGGAGGGAGTGAAGGTAACGAAAGGGAACGGGAAAGAGGGGGGTATGAAGAGATGGAGAAGGAAGACAGCAGGAGACAGGCAGAGGAGAGAAGGGAAAAAATAAGGGAGTCTAAATACAACAGGTGGTACAGGGAGATAGTGGCAAGGGGGATACCGAAATACCTGGCAGCGGGATGGAGTGAAGGGAGGTGCAGGAGGGTAGCAAGGTTTAGGCTGGGGAACGAAATGAGGGGGGGGGAGGTACTGGGAGAAGGAAGAGGAGATGCAGGATATGTGGGGGGGGGGAAGAAGAGACGTGGGAACACGTATTAGAGAGATATGCAAGGGAAGAAGAGGGAGGGGAGAGAGGAATAGGGGAAATGATAAAGGAAATATTGGATGAACGAGGTAAGGGAGAGGAATGGATGAAGAGGTTAGTGGAAATGAGAGGGGAGGGGGAAGGAGGAACCGGGGAGAAAGGAGAGGGAAGGAGGGAGGGAGAAAGGAACTACAGTATTGTCTCGTTAGCGACTCGCTGGTCGGGACCGGCGTTGAGTCGGTATCGTGAACAGAACCCTAATTCCGAGTGTTCGTTTCTCGCTTCTTTCTGGCCGGAGGGGGGAGCGAGATGGAACACTGCGTGCGCGGCGAGCGTGCGCGATGGTCGCAAGCGCAAAGGACAGAATGTCAGGCGTCCGAAAGACGGAGCGAGACAAAACATCAACGCGTCGTCGGTCTCGTACCGTCCTCGCTCGCTTTCAGTGCCTGTCGCTCGCTCTCGTTCCATCTCGCTCCAGCTTTCGCCGGGCAAGAGTGAGACAAAAGTGGTGGGGATAGCGAAGAGTCGGTATCGTGTACACAAAATCGAGTCGCTAACGAGGAAATACTGTAATGAATGAAAGGAGGAATGGAGTGAAAGAAAGGAAATGGAAGTCGAAGGCGGAGGAAAGGGGAGGAGACGAGAGCGGAGAAGGCTTAGTTTTAAGAGGCGAAAACGACAGGCGCGGGATAAATGGGAACAGAGTAAGCGCGTGGATAAAGAGCGGAGAGCGGCGAGCGAGAAAGCGGAGAGGGAGAGCGAGCGAGGCGAGTGCGACGAAAGTAGGATAAGGACTTAAGATAAGGATAGGATAAGATTAGGTTAAGGAAAATGTAAAGGAGACCTGTAACCCTAAGGGGAAGCAATAAACCACATACATAATAATGTATAAATAAAATATAGTTTTCAAACACATTTATGATTAATCATATATTGAATATATTTTACAAGCACAAAAAAGTATTGGCACACTCGTGAAAAACTTTGTGCTATGATATCCAAACATCTTCCTCTGCATAATAATGTACGGAAATATTGATTTTCAATTGTAAAAACAAATTCTTAAAATCAGCCAATATTTGTGTTCTGGTGAAGAATGAATGATTGTAAAACATTTTTATTAGTTATGTGTTATCAAAAATAGTTTCGAAAATAATATCCTATTTTCGTCAAACAATATACCTACATTCTATCGAAGAAGAGAAGTACAACATAGGAATAAAGGAAATAGATATAAAGGAAAATAGCCGAGAACAGCAAAAGTAAGGTCACCTCGGTATAAACGGCAAAAACGCTAAAATAGCCGGCATGGGCCACGGGTAGTGGGTCACTGCACTATTAAAAACTATATGTATATAACCGGTGAAAAGATTAAACATCGAAAAAATAAGTATTAACACCAGGAAAGGCTTCGTACAATCGAGCCGTCTAAGCTAACAGGCGTCAGTGTTTGGGGGCGTACGGGAAAATACGCCGCCGTTCTGAATGTGTTAAGAGATAAGAACTTAATATCTTATTCAAATTGTTTGAACATATATCTATGATAAGGTACATATTATAAAGAAACATTAACTTTGATGAATCTACATTGAAAAGCGATTATTATGAAGTATCTACTCATTTGCGTTTAAAAGATAAGATTAATCTCGCCACTTGGTACATGCACCTAACAGATTTTATCACATATAAAAATTCAAAGTTTTCTTATTATAATTATTCCATGTACCATGAACTGAGTGCGTACTGCGTACGAAATGACTTAAGTACTTTTTAATGTTACTTTCGGGTTTGTTCGGGTTTCTCTACATATGTACATAGTATAAAATAAAGTCCCCGGTAGGCGTCTGTTTGTTCGCGCTAATCTCGAGAACCACTGGACGGACTGCGATGCAGCCCCCCCCCCCCATTGAGCATTCTCGAATTGACGGCGATAAGCTTTTAACCAAGATTTTATAACATTTCCTTGTGAACAACATTAATCGTTTTTCCTTCTGACGTCAACACGAAAAGATTTTGTTCTGATGTGACACGCGAAAGCGCCACGTAAAGTTGCTCATGAGAAAAACATTCTCCACTTAGGTCAACTCCAGCCACGTTAAGTGTCTGACTCTGTGCTTTATTTATTGTCATGGCAAACCAGACTCTTATCGGGAATTGAATTCGTTTGAAATTAAAGGGGAAATCTGATGGAATCATTGGAATTCTCGGTATTAAAATTATTTCTCCAGTACCACAGCAAGTTAAAATAGTAGCTTCAATCAGAAAGTGTTTCAAAGTTTTTATTTGCATCCCATTGCATAATTTCGGCGGGTTTAGATTACGTAACAATATAATAGGGGTCCCCACTTTCAAAGTCAGTTTGTGTAGTGTTTGAAAGATCATGGATTTCAGAATAAACGTTATCAATCAACGTTATCAATCATGCTG
The DNA here is from genome assembly GCF_050908995.1 of Andrena cerasifolii. NCBI lineage: Eukaryota > Metazoa > Arthropoda > Insecta > Hymenoptera > Andrenidae > Andrena > Andrena cerasifolii. Next base: position 727,918 of record NC_135132.1, read on the forward strand.
ACCGAAACACATAAATCATGATTGAGGTTAATTATCGATTAAATATACTATTATCTTCTGAAGATAAGAGTATTCTCATATTAATTTTGAGTGCCAATTTTGTTTCATCCGGCCAAATGTAAGATCTTTTTAAAGAAGTGTTTACCGCGTCAGCTCTCGTTCCTCTCGCCACAACTGGTAAGATTTGACGAAAATCTCCGGAGAACAAAATTGTGCAGCCACCCATAAGTGTGTTCATATTTCTTAGATCATGTATGGTCCTATCTAGGGCTTCCACCGAAGTTTTATGGGACATTGTAGCCTCATCCCAAACAATTAATAAACAGTTTCGAATTAATTTGGCGGCATTACTTTGTTTTGAAATATTACATACGCTTGTATCATCATTACAAACTTTCAGAGGAAGTTTAAATGTCGTATGTGCCGTTCTTCTTCCACTTCCAAAAGAGTGGCTGCAATCCCAGATGATGCGACGGCAAGAGCAATATTACCACCAGACCACACTTTAGCGAGCAACAAATTAATCAAACATGTTTTACCTGTGCCTGCAGGGGCATCTAGGAAAAACATCTTACCCTCTTTGTTTGTTATGCTAAATATTCTGGTGTCATAAGCTTTTTTTGATCGGGGTTCAGACGGTGTTTTTTCTGAACGACGGTTTGTAAGAGCCGCGATTGATCATATGGCATCTCCCTTAAGTAGTCACTACTGTTCAGCTGTAGGTTATTGTTATCTGGCAAAGGAAGTCCAAACTGTTTGATAGATTTGCTTGCAAGTGATTCTACTATTCTGTTCACTTCAATCAACAGACAGTTTCCACTACCAATAGCGTATTATTCAGAAGATGCAAATGAATCCTGGCATAAACTTTATAGGAAAAATATGATAATGCATTCACGACAAAATAGTCGAAAGAATAGAATGTTAGACGTTTTTAATCGAGCAATATACTTAACCGACCCGAAAATTTCAATTATGTTAATAAACAATCGATTAAAGTTGTACGAACAAAATAATGAATCTGCAGAAATTAAAAAATTCGTTGATGAGAAGTAAGGTAAAAAGATTAAATACTTACCTTAATTCATGTGCAAATGACAGCGACAATGACAGCGATACGTCAAGTGATCACGAGATGTAAAACATTCAATATTTTAAAATAAACATTAAAAATTCTTATTTTGCTTGTGTAATAATATATGAAAATACAATATACCTCCACACCAGTGGGTTATCAAATCATTTCAACGAAAAAATTATGATTCATTAGTTTATTTCACAAAAATCGATTTTTTTCAAAATCCTGAGGGAGTAGACAAATTTTGCGAACGGATTTGAAATCAGCGCGACAAAGTCTATGGGAAATGATGTACAACATGTCAAAAAAAAATTTTAACCGAACATGGTAATGGATAAAACATAATTTTATTGTAAAATTTCAAGTTTAACACAGATTTTCAAAGGTAAAAAACGTTTGTACCATAATTTCATTAATTTTCCCATATTCTGTAATCTATCAGCTTTAATTTAAAAGCATCATCACTCTATCTCATTTCTATCAAAAGTTCTTTGTTTTTGAAACAAACTACCTCACTTTTGCCCAGTGCGCGGCGCGCCAGACGCCGCGCGGCACGCAAAAGTACGTGAAGCCGGATCGCGGCGGTCCTTCATGCAGGCCACTACTTACAGATAGCGAGTTCGGGCTCCCATTTCTACGTCCACTCCACATGCTTTTTACACGATCCACCGCAGTGGTGTATTGTGGGCCATTCCTTTTCGGAGTAACATTTCAGATTTAGATGAAACTTGGATATATTGTAGTCTTTAGGGATATATAGGCATATCTCGACGAATTTTTCAAAATGTCAAAAATTGTGGATCTTACAGCTCTTTGAAATATAATGTTAACTTTTTTTCAAAAAATTATAACTGTTGAACTAACAAACTGATCAAAATGAGTATTTGGGTGCTTACAATGAAGACATAAGAGTACCTAATAAAAATTATTTCACGAAATTTTTTTTTTTAAATTTATTTTGCAATTGTTCTAAACAAATGCCATGATTTAATAGCGGGGCACTATTTAAAAATTTGAAAAAGTAAGGGTATAGTCCTATTTGTCTCTTTTACGGACCCGTTTTGAGAAATATGGACACTTTAAAATTGGCCAAATGAAAATTAGCCGAATGTGACGCTGTGTCGCCCAGCACCGGCTCGACAAATTCAACCATATGGTATACAATGACTTTCAAGGCCACGCAAGGTTAGGAAGTAAAGAAATAGATAGTTCCATATTGTAGTACGCACGGCTCAGCCAGACGAGCCGGTGCTAAGCGACGCGGCGTCACATTCAATTAATTTGCATGCGACCAATTTTAAAGTCTCCGCGTGTCTAAAAACGTGTCCGTAAAGAGCACAAGTAGCCCTATATCCTCATTTTTTTCAAAATTTTAAATAGTGTCCTGGTAGTATAAAATTGCATTTGTTGCGAACAATTTCAAAATAAATGGTCTAAAATTTTTTTTTTAAGTGTCGTAATTGTTATTAGGTACTCTTATTTCCCCACTGTAAGCACCCAAAAGCGCATTCTTATCTGTTTCTTAGTTCAACAGTTATAATTTAATGACAAAAAAGTCAATTTCCACAATTGTGAAATTTTTTAAAAACATATGACATACGTTTATATATATCACTAAAGACTACAACATATTTCAGTTTCACCAAAATTCCAAATGGTAATTCGTAAGTAATAAAAGATTAAAAAGGATAGAGTGTTTCACGTATTCATTAAATTCTGTCGCATCGAACCTCGGTTCGAAATTTAATTTGTACGATGTAAGTAGGTATAGGTATTCAGCGAACAGTATTCTCCGATGCTCGCGGTTGTTCGCGGTTACTTTGCCGCTGTCGATGGCTCGTAAAAGAGAAGGATAGAACGGGGGTCACTTACTTAGCGGAAGGGGAACACCTACAGGAGTGGCGGTAACGTATGCGTGAAGATGTTGCTGACGCACACATTACCACCACTCCTGTGGGTGTTCCTCTCCGCTAAATAAGTGGTCCTGCATAATGTTGCTGGCAACCCTGCAGATACATAACAATTTTTCAATAACAATAAGGGCTTAACTTTTTTTACTTTTAGTTTTTTCTGCATAAACATTTTTTTTTTTCAAATATTGATAACATTTTCCTAATCATAATGAGAGCAAACGTGATACAATGTCGAATTTTCTTTTCTCTCTGCTCAAATTCCTTTACACTGTGCCCTAGATTCACCAGCCCATTGTGTTGTTATTTAAACTTCACGCTCTAAACAAAAACGTTTTCCTATTTTCAAAACATAGGTATTTGCTGAGTGAAATTAAAATAAGTCACATCTATTATTTTATGTTGTTTTATTTTTTTAACCCTGTCTGCATTTTAAATATTATCTAAGGACTATTTAACTTAGGAGATAGGACCGTAAAGGTTTACAAAAAAGGTCAGGGAGTCAAATGTTGACTGATTTGGAGACTTATTCTTATTATATGTTCTATACAATAGTCGGAAGAATAAAAAAGAATAATAGTAAGAGCAATATTTCAAATAATTACTGTAACATCCATATTCTGAAAAGATGATATCAGTAAATCAATACTTCCAGTATTAGTAAAAAAGTTTCAATCTCTCTTTTTTTATTTCCAATAATGTGGCCATATAATTATAACATAAATACGACAGCGATTTCAAGTGATGTAAGTGTTACTGTAAAAGCGTTAATTTAGTAAATGTATACAGTTCCCAGCAGTTCGTAGTCAATGTATGCCTAAAATGCATATAACCGTTAGGTTATTAATCTCTAATCGTACGAAAATGGACACATTGACTGCATCACGCTTTTACTGTGGCACATGTATCCAGCTAACTCTTCAGTTTTGCTATGATTCCACGTTGTCAGTCCTCTCGAGTAGGCGCCATCTCGTATCCACTACCTCAACTAAATTTGTCACGTGACTTGCTCTGTATTATCGCCAATATGGCGGAACTCGTATTTGGGAATGCATAAACATGCCCGAAACATGGGTTGGGGGCATACGTTGTTTGTCCTTATATGAGCTGATTTTGGACTGGGTGAGGTCTCATTCGACGGAGGAAGGTTCAATGCAGCCTGCTATGATCATCGTTTGAGTCACAAAACTCTTTTAGTGACCTAAAAATACTTGGATTCATGCGGGTGTATTTTGTCGACTTTTGCTCTACTTTCAACACTAATATTATTAGATATCAACACAATCTCGTTGAACCATGACCAGAGCGGGCTGCATTGAACCTTCATCTTTCGAATGAGTCCCCGCCCAGCCCAAAATTTGCTCATATAAGGACAAACAACGTATGCCCCCAACCCATGTTTCGGGCCAGATTGTGTCGGTATACAGCGAGCTGCATTACCCGTGCCTACCCTCTTAACGCGCGTGACTACCACCACAGACGAGTGCTGTCTGTGCTACCAGTGTCGACAGCACATGTTTTGCCGAACTATTTCGCGTCTGTATTGAAAACAAAACGTGACTTACCACTTCTGTTGGTGGTTTCTGAAAGAAAAATGTCTGCTGTATCGCATGTAGTAGTAAAATTTTCTCCTAGACCCTTAGTTTCTGAAATATATAGAAAGATATCTGCAAAAAATTGTGCATTTCGGGTGTCCTTTTCCCTTTGATCGTTGTATAAACATTTAAATGCTTATAATTCAATAATAACTTATATCGTTGTGTTCCCGTGGGTTCATAGAATAATTGGACAGATCATGCAACCAAATAACCATTATTGTTTTAACCCAAAAGATGTTCAAAGTTGAAAATTTGCATTTTTTCAAAATCGAATTTCTCGAAAACAGAGGGTGCTGGCGATAAACGGTTTACGGATTCGTTTTCAGCGCACAAAAATCTATAAGAACCGGCTACTGAATGTTACAGAACAGAAAAAAAGTTTAATTTTGTTGGACAGTGTAATTTAAAAAATGCTGTTAGCGTCGTATTACGGGGATTATTTGCGATATCATTGGCATTATTTTCAGTGAAATAGACGCGTTGCCCATTTTCTAAATGCACGGCAACATGAGTGATTGTAGGCGCTTGTTCGTGTACACTGAACGATAAAATCCGCCACGCTGCCTCGGAGCTACATATGTATCATCCGGATTGATATTGTAGAATCTCATTTGTAGATTGTATGCTGAAAGTAGCCTGATCGCTGCCTTTATTTATGTACTTACACACATAGTTAATGGATTACTATGAACTACATAATTCAACGTTGATGTGCCCGTCAAAAATTGTAAGGAGAACTGGATTATAGGGTACAACCCATCGGTTATCTATTTCATTGTTCCGGTTAGTTGCAGTTTCTCCGCTGTCATCAGGTGACAACCTACTGTATTTGGGATACCCATCATTACCAGTAGATGTGCAAGTTTGAAAATGTTTTGGATATTTTTTGGTGCAAACTCCTTCACGCATGCAAGGCGAATTTGTATTTAACGCGCCGCATGGGCCATGAATCCATATGCTATGACACAATATCGTGTAACGTTGGGCCTGTCTGTTTATTTGGCAATTCTGCTGAAAGTACTTTATCTATCTGGTCCAGTCTAATTTTGTTTTGCAACCATAGCAGAAGATGGACATCAGGCAGTCCACGTTTCTGCCATTCGACAGTGTACATGTAGCAGCGAGTTGGGCCAAATATTTTGACTTTATTAATTAAAAACATTAGTTTTTGAATTTTCAAATGAAATACCCTGTTTACTATGTCGTATCTGTCTTGTGGTGTTGTATTGGTATGGAGACTTTTTTTTAATTTCAGTCCACTTAGGATTACAGGTGCAAGTAATAAACAAATCAGGTTTGCCATAGTTCCTAACGTAAGTCATCGCATGTTGTGTTCGTTCATGGCAATCCAGTAAAAGATGATGATAATATGACCACCTCGCCGATATCGCTAACATGTTCGTTTTCCCGCAAAGCATCTAGCAAATGGATGTAATTTTCCCGTCGTAGTTTTGTTTGATTATTTCAAATGTAGGCTAAATGTTCCGATTCTATTTTAGCAAACTGATCTACCAAATACTGGTTCATTAGCATTCTACATCTAAGTATTGTATTAAAATTATTGAGCCTTGTCATTATTCGGTAACAGTAATAATTCATACATGGCACCGTTTTACGTAGTGATGTCCTAGTTATTGAGTCAAGTTGAGAAATATTTATCGAATAACCGTGTTTGCCTCTACATAATATTAAAGGATATTGCAAGGTGTCATAAGCTCTGTGACTTCAAGCAATTTTGTGAAGGTTGTTATCTCGACTACAGAATACTATAACTCTTCTGTTAAATTGTTGCCCGGTTATCACAACAGCTACTTCACTCGTAGAAGGGGCGTTATACCGGCCACGATGTTCATCGACAGGCACTTTGTCGGCGTGGATAACAATTTTGAAGTTCGGTACGTTTCGTGAGACACTATCAATCGCAATTTTAAAAGACTGAATTTTTATGGCAGTGTAACATTTCTTGCAAATACCTCACCAAGGAAGTATCAAGAGCTTGTCGAGCGATGTTACATCGACTTGAAGCTTGTATTTCAGGGTCCGCGATAAAATAAATCTGGAGGAATTTGTGATCATTTTGATCAGAAGGAAACAGACTATCGGCCCAATGGTATACTTGTCCTTGTACCTCAAAAGTCGGCATAAAGCCACAATCGATAAATTGTGTACTCATAAATGAGGTCATTTGAAATGCATTATTATACTAACGTATGTGGTTCATAAATTCGTACATAAATTTGTTCTAGTTTAATTTTCCCTTGCAAACAACACATACCTTTTGATTCGTCTTTCCATTTCAGAGCTGAACAATATTTACCAACAATAGACATAGTACCTACAGAAACTGAAGTATCATTTTTATAATTTATGGATGAATCATAATTCATAGCGGAATATTCTTTATCGGACCACAAACCATTTATTCACATTTATACCACATTTATTCTTTCATTTCGAGTTACACGTCTCCTTTCTCTGACATTAGCATGTCTGGTCCTGTCAGCAGATAGACGATTGTTTCGCTCAACAGAGGACTCCCTTTCTCGCTCAGAATGTTGCTTATTTCGAAGTGCAGAGTGACGATTGTTACGTTCAATAGACGACTGTCTTTGTCTTTGTAAAGCCGTTCTTTCTCTGGTATTTGACAATCGAGATTCTCTTTCTTGGTCAGTGTCATTAATACAGGATAAACGAAATCTTTAGCGCCCGATGTACCACGACCTATTTTTGTTTTCCGTCTCGGCATAATGGGTAATCACGTTGAAATAAAATGAAAAAGTATATGTATGTATGGATGGATTCGTTTAGTTAATGATTAATGATTAATGATAAAGATAATGATAGAAAATCGAAATAATTAAGAAGCTATTTAAAGCACGGTCAAGCTGTAGGTGTGAGATACAGGTCCATATGCGCAATATGTAGAATCTGGATCTTATACATAGCGTGGCGAGCACCGCTCTGCGCGAAAGAGATGCGCGTGACGGTTGCCGCACAGTGGTGGGGATGCTGAGTCACATCGTATAGCTGTACTGTGAGCGCTGCGATTTAGGCAAATCTTGCTTCACTAAAATCGTCATTGCTCGACTTCTTTTTGTTATAGGTTAATGTTGCATACACTAAAACCTTCCTCGAGAAATGCTCTACCAAACGGTGAAAACCGCATCACAATCCGTCCAGTGGTTCTCGAGATTAGCGCGATCAAACATACAGACGCCTACCGGGGACTTTATTTTGTACTATGTAGAGATAGAGATTCTGTATTACACGCCTTCCCATATTACACAGTTCGACAGCTATCTGAACTTGTAACATTCAATAGCCGTTTCTTATGAGTTTTCGTGCCCTGAAAACGAATCCGTACCCGTTTGTCGCCATCACCCTCAGTTTTTCAGAAATTCGATTTTGAAAAGAAACTACAAATTTTCATCTTTGAACATCTTTTGTGTCGAAACGGTAATAGTTATTCGGTTGCTCGTTCCGTGAAATTATTCTATAAACGCTCCCGAATACAACGATAGGGTAGACCGGGGCGGTAGTAACACTTTGACTTTGGAATACGATTACGCAAAAACTATTACAGTTACAACAACAGTTTTTTTTACGAAAATGTTACTTACTTATCTGACATTATTTTAGCCACAACAGTTTCGCTGCATGTCAAGTAATATTCCGGTTATTAATAAAAAATGAGAAGCGGAGAAAGTGTTAAAACCGTCCCTGATTCCGGGTCGGTTGTAACACTGCATGGAGTCTATAGTAGCACAAATTTAACTTTACAAAATTAAAATATTTATTGATTTTAATTATTACAATAAATAAAAAAAGTAAAATTTATAATCAATTATGCGGTGTCGCCATTGTGGCAGAAATAGAAAACGTTTTGGCTGGTGCATTCTTCAGGTGATCAGTCTTACATTCATTACATTGCACCCATTTTTTATTTGGTTTGCTTGTGCTGTGCTATAGGATTCCATGCAAACAAGGCAATATTATAAATCTTCATTATCACTATTGGGTTCTGTCGCGGCACAACCGACCCCGACTGCCAATGTTACAATCGCCCCCGACCAGGTTTTTGAACTTAAATTATAAATTTTTATTAACGAGATATTTAAAAATGATAACTAACAATTAGTATTACTTAAAAAATGACCAAATTAAATATTAAAAAATAGAGAAAACACGTACTTGCAAAGGGAGTATTTATATTACAATTTTAAATCTGTAACGAAAAGTTACTTTAGGGTATTGAATAGTTATTGTCTTCACTATGCACGTCTATTGTGTATCTATACTGCTAAGATATGGATGTGTGTATTCGAAATGTCATTCTTCATCATATGTATATCCAAAATTTATTATAGTATATCATAAATTTATATTAACGTGTTACAATTGCCCCCCCCTGTTACTATCGCCACCGGTTTACAGTATAAGTTACTATTGCATTATGAACATTTAAATATGTTTAAACATCGATCAAAGGGAAAAGGACACCTGAAATACACCAATTTTCGCAGATACCTTTCTATATATTTCAAAAACTGAGGGGCTAGGAGAAAATTAGAGCCCTCCACGCGATACAGCATACATTTTTTCTTCGGAAAGCACCAACAGAAGTGGTAAGTCACGTTTGTTTCAATACAGAAGCGAAATAGTTTGGCAAAACGCATGGTGCCGACAGTAGTAGTCAACGGCGCACAGTGGGACAAACTGCTCCTTTTTGTGTCAAAATCGTAGAACTTTTGATAGGAATAAGATAGAGGGATGAATCTTTTTAATAAAATGGATAATGAATAAGAGGGATAAATTGCATAGGTCCTCGATCGAGAATCATTAACCAATCCTACATATCTACTTTTACTATAATCATGCTTCAAGTGATTGAAGAGAGGTAAGTAAATTGAAACGAGTGAATACTTACGTTATTTGTTGCAAAATGAATGTGTAATCATAACGAAATATACATTTACTTTAAAATAGTTTTCAGCCTGTTTAAGGGGAGGTTCTGGTCTAGAGCCCCCCAAAAATAGGTGATATTTAGGAATTAATTAAAGGAAAACTACTATATATAATTTAATGGGACTTGTTGCATTGTATTAAGGATGTCTTAGATTATAGAAATATATTTTTTGTTTTATAATTAATCATTGCAGACAGCCTTGGGGAGCCGTTAAAGTCAAGGCGTCAAAAAATTGATCCAAATCGGTGGGACCTTTATCTTCAAAAGTTATTATCCGATTCGACTGAAACCTTGTTTACTTTGAAGATTATTCTTTTGGCTAGGGGGGGGGGCTAAAAAATACAAAAATTACATTTTTTTTAGAAAATAACGACACTTCAAGTTTGAAATCACTTTTCCCTGTATTTTTCGTCCTTTAATCGCCTTTGAAAATTATAAATTTTTAACTTTTTGTATTTTTTAGCGCCCACCTAGCCACAAGAATAATCTTCAAAATAAAAAAAGTTTCTGTCGAATCGGATAATAACTTTTGAAGATACAGGTCCCACCGTTTTGAGAACACTGTTTCGAGAAAAACGCATTTGAAGTTTTATGTGAGCGCCGGAGTGGACGGTTGTTGCCCATGCATTTGCCGCTACTCAAATGGCTATAACTTGGGGAATTTTACAAATTTCAACAAATCCTTTTAAACACGTTTTCCTAAAAGGTTGAACATTCGAAAAATGAAATAAAAAAAATCGACATTTAGACCAGAACCTCCCCTTAACGAAGAAAACGGATGTGACAGCGATGTGTTTAAGCACCAAACCTCGAACATTTTTCTTGTTTGTCAAAAGTTGTTATCGATTTTTTCAACTTAAATCACATTTTTCTTCGAAACCTGAAGGGCTAGATCAATTCCGCGGCCATATTTGAATTCAGCGCGTCAAAATCTATAGGAAATGATGTATAACAAGTAAACGAAAAACTTAAACCACAACTTATAACGTAAAAACCGAAATATTCTTCGAAAATGTCAACTTTGACTACGATTTTCAAGGTCAAAACTTGTTTGGCATACATTCTCAACATTTTTCCCTTAGTCTGCAACATCTTAGCTTTAACCTCCAAAAAGATTCATCCCTCTATCTTATTCCTATTAAAAGTTCTACGATTTTTACATAAAAAAGGAGCAGGTTGTCCCACTATGCGCCGTGTGACGGTTGTGGAGGTCCACATTCACGGAACTCCTGTAGGTTTCGTAATGCGATGCGCAATAGCTGCGGGAAACAGGGACACATCGCGAGGGTCTGTAGGGCAAAGAGACCAGCGTAGACTGCAGGCCAAATTACAGAGACCGAGTTACCGGCGGATCAGATTGATGTTTTACAACGTTTGAACGAGGTGCATGACATTCGCGTCGCGACGTTCACGGCCAAGCGAATGATTAACGTTCAAATCGACGGGTGCAACCTGGAGATAGAGCTCGATACTGGAGCACCTTGCGGAATTATCAGCGAAGAGATTCTAAGTACGATTAAACGAAATTTTGTTTTGCAGCCAACCGATAGATAGTTTGCAAGTTACACGGGTTATCGCGTTCGCTGTATTGGCCGCATTCCCGTCAATGCGACGGCTCCATATCAATACTACACATTACGATATTACACAAGCAATTTAGCGCACATCAAAATAGGACACAGAATATAGTGCACATACAATTTAGAACAGTGGTGAGCAACCTTTGGTCCGAAGTAGGCTACAAGTGGAAACCTACTACTCTATGCGGGCCACAATATTAAATACATAAATACACTAATCAAATAATTTTACTTTATGGGATGAATTTGTTATTTCTGACATTGATTTACAATAAAACTTTTTTTTTTAAATTTGATTTACAGTTTATTAGTAATATATACACAGTAATATATACTTACCTACATAATATATTATAAACAGGTATATGTGATATTTTTCTAATTAAATGAAATTAAATAACTATTCAAATTTACTTAATTTCTTCTCCTGTTCCGTACGTACTAACGTCTCCATGGTTAGATTGAAACTGATGGAGAATCAAAATTAACACTTGCCGCTTGTATCAAAGGACGCGCAAGACGCAGCGTCTTATTGACGTGCTGCAAAATTGACGCGTACCGTTAAAAAATTGGATGCGCAAGACGAAGCGTCATATTGACGCGACAGCAAAATAACGCGTGCCGCTCGTGTGCACTGGGCCTTAGATAGAAATAGATTCGTTCTACACCCCACACCAAATCTAAACTATAAACTGTGCGCGGAACTATTACGTTACTAACCACGCTCGGTTTTGATTCGGGTCCCAGAACCTAAGGAGGTCTTCGGATCCCGACTGGGCACGCTTGCGCGGTAACCTATCACGGCGCATGGTGGCCTCTTTAGCGTTTTGCAGTTTGTCTGACAACGCAGTCATGCTGCGGCAAAGGAACGGTTGGAAGGGAAAGCAGGCGAGTGAGGGGCCCTACCGCTAGATAGCGCTGATACACGGGAGCTTTCCAATGGCTCGTGATCTGGCGAGCAGTGGGAAAGTCCCCAAAGGTATAGCATGTTTGGTACTCACATTCGTTTACCTTTTCTATCTATGTGTAGGATCAAGGAAAAAAGGGAAGCCTCGACACGGGACTCGAAACCGCGATCTGCAGATTCGTTGCGTGCTGGCCAGTCGCCTTAGCCACCTTGGCTACCCCGGGAGATGGAGTACCTGGGTACCCGTGAGATACCCGGAGAGAGAAAAATTTCCCGGGTAGGCGCTACCCGGGTAAACTACCCGGGATACCCCAGACACCCGACTCTCAGAGACCCGAGATCTCATAGAATACCGTTCCATACTTGTAGCCACACTGAACGGCGTGGCCTTCGGGTCGAAGGCTTCGACCCCCGTGGAGACAGGAATACCCATTAAGAAGTGAGAAATCTCCAGTTTTGAATTTCTCATCAGATCTTTGCGGAAACGACGCCAAACGATTCCTTATGTTTCTCTGATGAAAATACCACCAAGAACGATGTAATTCGGACCATAATGAAGAAATTTCCATGAACAAATGTTTTGCATAATTTCAAATTCACTTCGTCAAAAATTGTCCGATTTACATGAAATTTGTTATGATTTTCATCGGAAAAACATAAGGAATTCATCGGTGTCACTTCCATATCGATACGATAAAGAGTTAAGAATTATTTTATTTCTGAATCAGGTATGAATCCTCGACCGACCGCAGTGAATCGAGGTCGGCCCCCCGTAGTCGAGGGTAAAATATTCATTATAGTATATTAAGTATATTAAAATTAAGAAGTTCTTTATTGTTCATCGTGTCGATATGGAAGTGATACCAATGGATTTCTGGCGTTCTCTCGATTAAAATTATACTTTTACACCAGCAACACAATCATAAGAAGAGTAGACTTTTTTTAGCACACTCTCTTATTTTAGTGAGCAGGGAAAAATTAAATAAACATAAAATTGGATGAAAATGTTAGAGGGGTTAAAAAATCGAATAAAGAGAAGTGGTAAGAAGAAAGAGCGAAAGCCGGAAAACAGGAATAGGAATGACCTGAACAGGAATGACCTGAAGGTCGTTTATGATTTTTGGGAAGTATGTACGTTACGGACGGAGGTCTGCCATGCAGATATGCAGTTAGAGCGCTCTAGCTGGTAATTCAAGAAAGTTAGTGTTAGGCACGTAGTGAAAATTACAATCCCCCCACCCCCCATAAACATGACTCATGTATGAAAGAAGCTAATTCCCTTTAATTCTCGAAAAAAATTAAAAAGTTCAAATGCAAAGACTTTGAAATCAACTTTGCTAATTCCAATTGTATACAAATCAATTCAGTATTCAGATTTTCAGCTTCCGTTTTAAGTAATTAGCGGGCAGTATGAAGATCATTTTACGATCGAAGATAATAAAAACTTGGTAGAGACTAATTTAAACGAATCAACGTCAGTAGTGGATTAAGAGAGATGCGGATTTTTTTCTTATACAATGGCCCGCTAATTACTTAAAACCGAAACTGCAAATCTGATCACTGAATTGATTTGTATACAATTGGAATTAGCAAAGTTGATTTCACAATCTTTGCATCTGAACTTTTTTAATTTTTTCGAGAATTAAAGAGAATTAGCTTCTTTCATACATGAGTCATGTTTATGAAGGTGTGTGTGTGTGGGGGGGGGGGATTTCATCACTTTTTTCTTACATACAGATAATTCTAACGTAGAAGTACAAATAATACTCATTTTTGTCCTCTACTTTTTCATGAATTGGAGGGGGGTAGGGCAGAGGAGTGACATTATAAGATACTGCTTTCGAAAGGCGACATCTACTGGCGTCAAGTGGAAAAGTAAAACGACAATGGCGACATCTACTGGCGTCAAGTACTAGCGCTACGTGGCGTCTGACTGTCTCGTAAAAAAGAGTATCATTTTGATAACTATTAATTCGGAATAATTCCTTTATCTGTTAGAAAAACAGCTTGAAACATTAAGTAAAACGACAAATGGGTTAAAAAAAAAATTATTCGCTGGATCATGTTAAAACACCGGAACTATGCCTAAGATAAGATAATAAGGCTAAAATAGCTGCGGGGTCGTACTCATTTCGCTAGCATTCGTGTATAGAGACATGGTCGCTCAGTGTGCCTATGGGTAGAGGGGGAAGGGGAATTAGCTTCCAGACGCAGCCGCGTCTGTTGATAGTGATCAAAAGAAAACGTTGGACGGTCAATTGCTGCGGCCGCACACGAATCTACTGTTACGATGTATAAGCTTCGATGAAGGTCAATTCTGTGACGAACTAAATACTTTAAATTTATTAAAGGATAATGAGATACAATCTGAAAGTCTGATCGATCTTTCGGATACCTGATTAAGACTGTTCGCTCCGCTGTTACGCATCCGCGTCGCACGCGTATTCGTTGTACCTCCTCTCCCTCACCTATGCCACCAAATTCGATCACAATTTCAAATTGCCCATTCTCATTTTCGCACTGTCATTTTCACTTCAACCATTGAACCTAGGCGAAGCCTGAATAAATGAAACAAAATCATCCGTCATCACAATTTTGTATTTATTTAACCCTTTCACTGCTGAGTAAAATAAAAAAGTGTAGTAGAAAATTCTTTTTAAGATTTGTATTACTTGCCTAAAAGAGGTCCGTTCTTGGTGCTATTTTAATCGGGAAAACATAAGGAATCAATTGGCGTATTTAACGTACATATAACTATTCAATTTTCAACTCCTTTCCGCCTACAAAAAAATAACATATATACGCTATACAATGTTTGCGCTATGTGCGAGATTAGTGGAGCACGATATATATTTTCTGGAGTTAAGGCTACCGTCTCATTTTTGTTATGGTCCGAATCGATCGAAGCGTCCCCAGTAAACAGACGGACCCTAATGAAACTACTGCGGTCGATAAAAAGAACTTGTACAGAGGTGACATCTCCAGGTACTCTATGTAGACTAATTTTTTACGCATAGTTGCTACATTTTCTGTTCTCTCTGTCTCTGCCGCGCTGTTGCCACAGTTCCTTCTATCGAGAAGTCTTGAAGGAATACGGCACGAGAGCTGCGTCTAGCGTTAGAGCAGGGATCAGTGGACTCCAGCTACCGCTGATGGAGGGGGGAACACCTACAGGAGCGTTGGTTATGTGTGCGTGACTGACATAGGCGCAGTTCATGACACATTACAAAAGATAGAGAGGTTGGGTAGTGAAGTTAGGAAACATGTCAATGAAACAATACTAATTTGCGTATCAATAGTTTTTATTTATACGTAGAGGGATGTAATATTTTGTATAATCAATGTGCAATTTCAAAGCATAAAATTTTAATAAGGTACATCACCGAAGTGTAACACGCTGATCGTAATGAAATTTATAAATACTATAATTCTTCTAAAAATATATGACGCTTTCTTTTTTACCTAACTATACATCAAAATAATCTTTTATATTAACATGAATTATCTCTTGTTTAAATACAAATTTAATAACGAAATCATTTTTTTTAAACATCAATTTAGACAAAAAGTATATTTCAATACTTTTGTACATGCTTTTCTTCGGAATTGTTATTCCACGGTTGTAAAAATTTATTAATATAAATTAGAGATCAGTACTAACAATACATATATTTTGGAATGTCTCATTAAACGATTTTATTTAACTACGATCCTGTGTTTGTTTGTATGTTTAATTCAAATCTGGAAGTTCAATTTTAATCCACTTCCAACCATCCAATTGTCTTGAAACTTTGCAGGGGTGCGTAGTTTGGATGGCAATACAAAATTATGAAAAAAAACTCTGCGGGGGTGAACAAATTACCCAGGCACCAATAAATAAACACCCATAGCCACAAATCCAATCGACTTAAAATAAACCACTCGCGTTCTTTACGAACTTTTAGCACTGTACAGTTCAAGCAAACTTTTAAATTGCATACAGCAATAAAAGATATTTGTAAAGAAGTTTGAGCTGTGAAATGTAAATCCACAAACACTAAAAACTAGAAAATAAAAAAATTTATAAAAAAATTATAATATACGATTTTATTAAAAATGCATTAAAAACTAAAAAATAATTATTTTCTATACTACAATTTCGATGGTGTATTTTCACTTTAAATAAAATCGTGGGGCAGGATATCTCGCAACAAATTGATTTCGACACTTGATGCTGTACTAAATTGATTCATATTCTGTTATGAAATATCCTGCTCCACGTTTTTATTTAAAGTTTAAAAACACCATCGAAATTGTAGTACAAGATTATAATTATTTTTTAGTTGTTAGTGCCTTTTTGATAAAATTGTGTAACACATTATTTTTTTATATATATTTTTTGTCTCTAATCAAGTTACAGTCATCACAATAAACCAATCCAACTTCATTCGAGAATTGAAATAAGACATTCAAGCTTTCACCCCCTTGACATGGATGAGTACAGATAAAAAAAAGTGCCATATATTTTTCGAAGAATTATATTCTCTTATTACTTTCTCTCATTCTGGGTAATTCCTCTTCTCCATTGACGGTCTTCCTACAATTTTGCCAGGTCGCTCGTAACGAAATGTGACGCATGCAGTGTGGATCTGTAACACATCATTAAAAACATTAGGAAATAATTAATTGTTGTTTTACAAGCGTACAAAATTTTACCGTAGATTTATAAGCTGTCAAACTTTACCTGAAATATGGTACTTATTAATCCATTTGTCCTGGCATTACTGTCCCATACACCATGTTTGCAGTAATTTTGTAAAATGTCCGCCTGTAAGAAATGATCGCAGAAATTTCGGTAAATTTGCTATAAAAGTAAAAGTTTGTTTCTGTTCCAATTCTGGAATGATGTTTTTTTCATTCTCTTAATTCTTTCCATCGCAGAAATATTCTAGTTGTGCACATTCTTTGTGTTCACCAAACACGTGGCTCGGAACATTCTGTATGTTGCCATACAAATTCTTTGTTTTCTCGTCGATTGATATATTCTGATTGTATCTAAACTTTGCGGTGTTTAAGATGTCCGTGCGTATCCGGCGAATGCTACTTTCCACAGCTTGCCTCAACGGTCCAGGTGTAGTCTTCTTCACAATCGCTTTCATTTTGGTGGAAAAGTTTCGCAACAAATGATTCGTGCATTCAATTTTTTTTACGCGAATCTGTCTCTTATACGGGTCAACATCAATAATCTTCTTATACACGCTGCTGTCGACATTAGCAATCAGAGTAGAATAAACAAGCCCACGTTTCTAGTATTGAATCCTTCTACTATAGCATCGCTTTCCATAGCAGTCGATGTTCGAGATGTGTTCCAGTTTTTGAAGCATATGTGCTTTCGAGGTCCTTTCTTGTTTTTCGCAGCAATCCGACAAATTCTGCACACTTTATTTCGAACGCCGTAAAATAAAACTTTCTTCGTATAATAGCCAACTATCACGCCGACTCCATACGCAGAATCGTAACATCCACTGCGGTACGATCTCTTCATCCAGTTTCCGTCGGCCACAACGGGGATATGAGGGGTCCCTGATCTGGGAAGAACGTCGCCTCTTTCAATCGCCAAACGTTTTTCTTCTTCAGCCGCTGCTAACATCTCTTCTTCTGCAGCAACAATTACAAACTTGACGAATTCATCTTGATTCTTCAGTTCGACATGCAACGTATGTTCACTCCTGCAAAAGTGTGTTCCAACTGGGCATAACTGCTTCCACATAAAATTGTTGCATTACGGCACCCTGATTGTTACCCTTTTTTTGGCTTCGTCCGATTGATTGCGGATTTCAGATTTGTAATGGCATAAAGTGCACATTACGCTGAAGATGTTTTTGAAGCCACACCGTTTCACACCAGTTATTCGTACGAGTTCAATGCCACAGTCTTCAATACCACATTTTGAAAATTCATTATATCGTTGCTATTTAGGTGATGCGATTGTTATTGCGGTTCGCTCTTTGCAACTTTTTCTATAACAAAGTTGTCTTCTTCGTTACCTTCTGGTATTTCAGTTCTCAATTCTTCCAACGCCTCTTCAGTTTCTCCCGAACTACCCGTATCAGTATCTTCATCGGATGGCGAATACATTATCTCTTGTTGTGTATCATTTCGTCCATCGAATGTTGATGGTTCCTCTACTATACGTTCTTCGGCCACTTCTTCTGGATGTTGTCCTGCGGCAGTGTCGTCTGCCGTTTTTGCGCTTTCTTGTTTTTTCTTCTGAAAGGCTAAAGACGCTCTCTTTCCGCGATATATTTTCCGTTTCGGTAATCTCTTTGCGTACGGACGTAATTTTCGCGGACGAAACGCAGAATTATTGTCCATATGTTCTCGCACGTCCTTTATGTTCACATTTTCAGTGACACTCATTTTACACTACCCCAACAAACACAACACAAACACAAACATAAACTCCTTCTGTTCGTTCATACACAGTGTTCCGTCCCGATTATCGCGACGGTTATGAGGTGTTGTCGTTGTGGTGGTTTTTAGTTATACAACTGCCTGCCAAGTCGCTTCCCGAAAAGCTTTTGGGTGGCAAGGAAGGGATGAACTCGTGGGAAGGAACGAGGATGTAGTACGTTGGCGATCTCCTGAGTGAGGGCGTACAGCCCGAGTCAAGGACAGCTACGGTAATGGTCGATACTCGAAAACGCAAAAACCGAATGACCAAGCAACCTGCCAGATGACAACAATAAAACCCTAAAACGGCGCAATGCAGCTACGTAACTACAAATATTTCCCCCTAATTAGCGGAACGCCGCGGTAGGTGGTAAAACTCTTCGAAAGGGATCGGTTTAACGTAGACGGCGAAGCCCGGCAAAAACAAAGCGACACCACGCGGTCGAACGTGAAATGTAGTGTTACGTCCCTACTTCCTATTTGGGGCGCGATTTTATGGAGATTATGTATCGTGTCCGCTTTTAAGCTAGTCCAGGACTTTACGCTGTGGGATAGTTGGGAATCTCTGTGGACGTACATTAACATGATATATTAAACATGCTTACTTTTTATTTGTCAATGGGTATTCGCCGCCAGACCACAGGCTCCTTGAGCGCCACGTCGATTTCCTTTACGTAGTTCGATTTCGGCGGGGCCTAATCGCCGGGTGACACCACGACCCCTTGCTCGTCCGGATTAATGGGTTCTACGGCACGGATGCAGGAGGTGCTCGTCGCTTTCAGCAAAGTAGAATATTCAGCTGGCGCACTTTTATATTCTAATGCTAACCGGCGTAGCTGGTTTTTCCTCGCGGCTCTGTGACCTCTGGGCATCACCACCTTTTATATTCGGGATTGATTTGATTAGGTTCTCTTTGTTCCCGGGACTATGGTTCATGTCTAATTTCCGATGACACCGTGGGCGGCTATCCGCTTATAAGTTTCACTTTCGACAGACGCAAAACACGATCGCGTATGAAACATTTCGATGACATCGTGGGCGGCTTTCCGCTTGTAAGTGCCACCTGTATTGGAAGCAAATTGCGAACTTTTAAGGGGGTAGACATGGGTAATGCAGCCCGCTGTATACCGACACAATCTGGCCCGAAACATGGGTTTGGGGGCATACGTTGTTTGTCCTTATATGAGCAAATTTTGGGCTAGGCGGGGTCTCATTCGAAAGATGAAGGTTCAATGCAGCCCGCTTTGGTCATGGTTCAACGAGATTGTGTTGATATCTAATAATATGAGTGTTGAAAGCAGAGCAAAAGTCGACAAAATACACCCGCGTGAATCAAAGTATTTTTAGGTCACTAAAAGAGTTTTGTGACTCAAACGATGCCCATAGCGGGCTGCATTGAACCTTCCTCTTTCGAATGAGACCTCATACAGTCCAAAATCTGCTCATATAAGGACAAACAACCTATGCCCATGGTTGCATTCCCAAATCAGAGTTCCGCCATATTGGCGATAATACAGGCAAGTCACGTGACAAATTTAGTTGAGGTAGTAGCTACGAAATGGCGCCTACACGGGAGGACTGCCAACGTAGATTCATAGCAAAACTGAAGCGATAGCTGGATATACGAGCCACAATAAAAGCATGATGGAGTCAATGTATGCATTTTCGGACGATTGTAGGTTAGGTTATATTCATTTTAGGCATACATTGACTACGAACTGCTGGGAACTGTATACATTTACTAAATTAACGCTTTTACAGTAACCCATACATCACTTGAAATCGCTGTCGTATTTATGTTATAATTATATGGCCACATTATTGGAAATAAAAAAAGAGAGATTGAAACTTTTTTACTAATACTGGAAGTATTGATTTACTGATATCATCTTTTCAGAATATGGATGTTACAGTAATTATTTGAAATATTGCTCTTACTATTATTCTTTTTTATTCTTCCGACTATTGTATAGAACATATAATAAGAATAAGTCTCCAAATCAGTCAACATTTGACTCCCTGACCTTTTTTGTAAACCTTTACGGTCCTATCTCCTAAGTTAAATTGTCCTTAGATGATATTTAAAATGCAGACAGGGTTAAAAAAAATAAAACAACATAAAATAATAGATGTGACTTATTTTAATTTCACTCAGCAAATACCTATATATTGAAAATAGGAAAACGTTTTTGTTTAGAGCGTGAAGTTTAAATTACAACACAATGGGCTGGTGAAATCTAGGGCACAGTGTAAAGGAATTTCAGCAGAAAGAAAAGAAAATTCGACATTGTATCACGTTTGCTCTCATTATGATTAGGAAAATGTTATCAATATTTGAAAAAAAAAATATTTATGCAGAAAAAACTAAAAGTAAAAAAGTTAAGCCCTTATTGTTATTGAAAAATTGTTGTGTATCTGCAGGGTTGCCAGCAACATTATGCAGGACCACTTATTTAGCGGAGAGGAACACCCACAGGAGTGGTGGTAATGTGTGCGTCAGCAATGTCTTCACGCATACGTTACCACCACTCCTGTAGGTGTTCCCCTTCCGCTAAGTAAGTGGTCTTGCATAATGTTGCTGGCAACGCTGTGTATCTGTGTTAGCAGACCGAGGCGCTGGCTTTATTTCTCGGCTGCTATGACCCCCGTTCTCACCTTCTCTTTTACGACCCATCGACAGCGACAAAGTAACCGCGAGCCACCGCGAGCATCGGAGAATACTGTTCGCTGAATACCTATACCTACTTACATCGTACAAATTAAATTTCGAACCGAGGTTCGATGCGACAGAATTTACTGAATACGTGTAACACTCTCTCCTTTTTGGTGAAACTGGAATATGTTGTAGTCTTTATTGATATATATATATATAAACGTATGTCATAGGTTTTTAAAAAATTTCCCAATTGTGGATATTGACTTTTTTTCATTAAATTATAACTGTTGAACTAAGAAACAGATAAGAATGAGCTTTTGGGTGCTTACAGTGGGGAAATAAGAGTACCTAATAGCAATTACGACACTTGAAAAAAAAAATTTTAGACCATTTATTTTGAAATTGTTCTGAACAAATGCAATTTTATACTACCAGGACACTATTTAAAAATTTGAAAAAATGAGGATATAGGGCTACTTGTGCTCTTTACGGACACGTTTTTAGAAACGCGGAGACTTTAAAATTGGTCGCATGCAAATTAATTGAATGTGACACCGCGTCGCTCAGCACCGGCTTGTCTGGCTGAGCCGTGCGTACTACAATATGGAACTATCTATTTCTTTACTTCCTAACCTTGCGTGGCCTTGAAAGTCATTGTATACCATATGGTTGAATTTGTCGAGCCGGTGCTGGGCGACACAGCGTCACATTCCGCTAATTTTCATTTGGCCAATTTTAAAGTGTCCGTATTTCTCAAAACGGGTCCGTAAAAGAGACAAATAGGACTATACCCTTACTTTTTAAATAAATACTCATTTTGATCAGTTTGTTAGTTCAACAGTTACAATTTTTTGAAAAAAAGTTAACATTATATTTCAAAGAGCTGTAAGATCCACAATTTTTGACATTTTGAACAATCCGTCGAGATATGCTTATATATCCCTAAAGACTACACCATACCCATGTTTCATCTAAATCTGAAATGTTACTTCGAAAAGTGTCCGATGTTGCATGGAATGACCCATGTATTTCACTGGGCTCAGAAATATGGATTTCCTAAAGATGCTGTTGCGGCGTAATAATAATGTTTTTGGAGGATGCTAAAAAGTTCACAAATGTTTCGTAAAAGAACGAAACAGTCACTAAACATTTGTTGTCATATAGCTTATAGTCAGGTTATATTTTCTGTCATTTCGAGGAGCCGACCACATAATAATCACGCGCATCCAGCTAGCGCATTTTCACTAGTCCAATTCAACATCCAACAAATTTTATATATAATGTTTGTTCATAACTGCTTTCTGCATAGGACGTGTAATAAGTGTATTTCATGTTCTGTTTCGATGCTTTGCTAATAAAAAAATGTCTAAACTAACAAACTTCATTTTCTGGGGACATCTCCTCATCTATTTTTCCTTTTCACTTATAATTCCTTACTGCTAACGTAGAATATTGTAGCATAAGCACATTTTAAGTAATTAAAATGTACAATGAATTTTCTACGTTTGCAGTACCAACCGACTATCCGTTTAAATTTTTATAAGTACAACGCAACATCTGAGGATTTCTTTCCTTATTCAGAATAAAATACGGAAATAGCAAACAGCTCCCTGTCGCGTGCACGAGGCAGCGGCGTAGCTATGGGTAATACCATTTCAGTGAAGAAAAAACCTGCTGTAATACCGACCTGCCAAATCGGCCAGGTCACGTGACGTGTCTACCCCCTTAAGAAACATTTTAACGGTAAAGCTATTAATCGCGGAAATCGCGCTTCACACCCGATACCCGATGATACCGTGGGCTGTCCGCTTTTAAATCTCACCATCTACGGGCGCAAATCACGATTAGTTTAATCATATTTTCTCTCATTAATCTATTATAGGAAAAGGTGATATTGCCTAAAGTATGGAAAAGGAACACGACAGTAAAACTTCACTCACTTGTATAAAATTCACAAAACCTATATTTTCACTTGAGCACCGACAATGAGCTGCTTACACTTCACTTTTTCTAAGTCTTTTTACAGTGATATTATACTGGATTGTGAGACAAGTGATTAATAATTTGAAAGAGCACGAATATTAATTATTTTAAAAGCACGAACATTAATGAGTTAAATCCATGAATATTAATGAGCTCCGCGGGTGGTCAGTCCCTTTTTATAGGGCAATTGGTCATTCCTTCTCTAGGATCTGTCACATGACAAATCCTAGGTGGGAGACCCCATCCCACAGCTTCTGCCGGAGATCTTCCAGGGAGAATCTTCCCATCGCGCTATCTGAGAGCTTTGTTTTCTAGTTTAGAAGTTTCTCTGTTTTCATCCTTTAGGTCCTCCGTTGCGACTAATGCGCATTATGTTATTCAACTCCCAGCGGCGGCGACAGCAAGATTCTTATATTAATTCATATTTTATGTTTCTACGCTATTACTTACAATACGCTCTGTACTGTGCCATACTACCAACAAGCTGCTTTTCACTTCAGAAATTGACTTTTGGCCAACTTTTCGGAAAGAGGCACCACTGTACAATGACGCCTGCCCTCTCACTCATTCTCAATCCTTCTCACTCCCCGCGGAAATTACAAAAGAACTAATGGGGATAGGGATGATCACTTTTCAAGACAGAAGTTCCGATTATTTTTCAAATAAGCACTGTACCTACATCTTATGTTGATAGATGCAATGACATGTGTTTTTATCTTTTTATCTAGGTTCTTTGTTATTTAACACTGTATAATCAGTTCTATTTTCTAAACGCAGATGGATAAATATTTTATAGCGTTCTCAAAGTTATTTAGACTACTACAGTTTGTAATACTCCATTGTGCTTAAAATTATCATTATTTCATATTCTGTCTGATACTGCTCCCATTTGAGATATTAGTTGCTATCTTGAAAGTTGTGATAGGCATTCGGGTGATTAAGATTAAAAAAGATAATTTTATTGAGAATAACGTTGTGGCATATATAGATCGTTCCTAAGGATTCTTATTTTTGTAAACAGGTGTACAATTGGACTCTACAAGAAAAATCGATGATACTGAGTTCCTTCTTTTGGGGCTATACAGCTATGCAAATACCAAGCGGTTACATAGCAGGAGCCTGGAGCGCACAGAAGCTGCTTAGCTATGGGATGCTACTTTGTGGTGTCTTCAACATTTTGACGCCGATTGCTGCGCGGTATGCCGATTGGGTCGGTGTGTGCGTTTGTCGGATAGTCATGGGTCTCTGTCAAAGCTGCCTTCTACCTAGTATACATACCCTCCTTTCCAAGTGGGCACCCCCTTCTGAGAGAGCACGACTTGGTGAGAATTGATAGAACTATCGATGACATAACCTTATATTATCATCAAGAATGGACAATTATTCACATTCGTCCAGAATGATACAACAAACGTAGAAAAATGCGTGCACAGCATTGGGAGCAGATGGCTTTTTTAATTGAACTATTAAACCTCACACGCTCGAATTTATTTTTATCAATATAAAGTACGAACAGAGACAACTGTTAAAGGTACCACGATTTATTTAACGACATACAGTGGAAAGTGTTAGTAGCACACACCACGGTTTCAAGATAAGGTATCATCAAGTACATTGCCTATTTCAATAGCCAAACCAAATGAATGGCTATAAGGCATTGTCGTGAGCATTAATAGGTAGTTGATGCCAAAACATTCATATGACTCGGTTTGGCTATTGTGTTTATAGGGTACTATCTTTAATACTCGGCTTCGCCCAAAATTTAGAGTTTGATTTTATAAAAAAATGTTTTTTTATTTTTTTTTAAATAGTCAGATTCGTCTGGATTAGTCAAGCATAATGAGCTGAGGCATATTTTGTGATCCCAGAGTTTATCGTTCGAAAGTTTTTAGGCGACAGACAAACACACAAACATAATAGAAGCTTTCTGCTTTATATGTAGAGGATGTCATAAATGCTATTACTTTATTGCATACTGAAACATCTGTTTTTAAGTAGCTACCTACATTTAGTTTAGCTGAAGCTACTAAACAGTACATTGCGTGACAAGGGAGAGAAGAAAGCGATTTCGACGAGCGTGAAGTTTCACGCGAGGAAAAATCGCGTCTCTCCCTTGTCACGCGCAATACATTTTTCAACACCTGCATGAAAGGTGTGTTTTTGATAGCCTGCTGAGCAATTCGCAAAAAAATACACATGATCGATAACGATTAGTCGAACAAATGTATCATTATACCACAGGGTAACGCCAAACTTCAGTTTCCTTGGGAGCAAAGTAAAAAATTGCGAATAAACATGCGCGTAAAATCTTTTTTCCTTGGGAGAAAAGTAGAAAACGCAAATACATCTGAAATTGGTCATTTTGCTCTCGCTCAGCAGGCTTAAAAAACACCCATTTTCATGCAGACGTTGAAAAAAATGTTTTGTGACTTAAAAAATGATTCAAATTTGACTTCCGTACATCCACAAATGTCGAGATACTTCCCTGGTAATGCGATGGGAAACGAAATTACAATTAACACATTCACTAGGTAAGTAGGTAGGGGAGAGCGGGGACAAACGTAACGGCGTCATGAAAATAACACACCTTTTCCCCCTATCCACAAACATTTCCAAAACGTTTGCTCTACACAGTTACATGTGTATAGCGTCTCTTTTATTGTACTGAGTGATGCTTAGCAGTAACACAAATCGTATACCTTGGGCAAGCTAAAATTGTTATTTAGATCATTGAGGTAAGTTTCTCCTATTTTGTTTTTTTGTTAATATTTATAGTTAAAGTATAGATATTAAACCAATTATTTGCTAGAGTGTTCTTAGATAATGTCGTTAGAAGTTCCAGTACTTCAACAAGTTTTCTATAGTTTGAATGTGATAACATTTCTATTCTGAAAAACATGGTTGGGGACAAAAGTAACGTGTCACTATGGGGACGAAAGTAACATGTTACTTGGGCGAGCAAAATTGCATACAGGATAGAAATTCTTCAGATCATAATGATTGTCTATGTCTGGTTTCTTTGGACCCTTTCAGTGAAAGCTGTTCGAGAGAGAAGTGGATCCAATGTCTAGATTTAAAAGGGTTAGTCCCACGAAGCCTGCACCATGGGTGATTTTCACTACGTATGTCATAATTTTAATTCGGAGAATGTAAAATTTAATACCTATCATTCAACTAAATACACAATACCAAAGAAATGTCCGAAGCTGGTTATGCTTTCTATCTTTCGTTATTTAAAATTTATTTGTTTTTATCGGTACTTAAAATATGTGTATTTAAATGGGTTTTTCTATGTTTTTTTTTTATAATAAAAATCCTATTTTGCATTGGAAGAAGTGTTTTACTTAATTCTCCTCAAAATAATTAGTATTACTTTCGCCCCCACTGTATGTTACTTTCCTCGTACCCCTGCAGGACAAAAGTAACAATGACAGTCACCGCGTACAACTACCATAACTCTTTGACTACTTATCACGTAAGGCTGAATTTGGGCTCAAATGATAGACCAAGGGTGTGTTCCAATTCACACATTATGCGCATAGACTGCAGAGAAAACCGTTCCGTTTCGGCCTATGCGTGTATTGGTGGCGTTGGTGGCACATAGGATTCTCTAGAATTCTCTCACTTCTAGCGCATGAAGCGTGCAGTTCACGCGCGCATGCGTATTTGTCTCTTTACGTACGCTTTGAAAAACATACACGAAATTATGTGGCCCCCTGCTCGAAGTGACAAAAAATATAACCTACATATATGCTACATGACAATAAATGTTTATTGGATATTTCGTTCTTTTAAGCTGCATTCGTCAACTTTTTATGATTTAACATCTTTCCAAAATATTATTGTTACGCCGCAACGGTATCTTTATGAAATCGGGTATAGCATATAGGTTATATTTTCTGTCACTTCGAGGAGCGGATTTTCTGTCTTCGAAGTGATAGAAAATATAACCTATATGCTACATGACAATAAATGTTTATTGAATATTTCGTTCTTTTACGCTACATTTGTGAACTTTTTATATATTTTTCTATTAATTTAACAGTTTTCCCACTTCTTTTATAAAGAAAAATCATTGCCGGAATTACCCCACGTTAATTCCGTAATTCCAGTCAAATGGACATTTTTGTGTTATTGCTTCCAACTTTGTTACAACGTAAATTTATGCTTTCTCGGTCATACTACTAAAAACTAGACACTTCAAACTATCAATTCATATAAAAGAAACTAGCAAATGTGTAAGTTGCTCAAATTGTATAGCGTTTTTTATTTATGTTGCAGGAATTACCCTGCTTTTCCCTGTTTGCAGTATTTGAATTCGGAATACAGAAGCACACGTAAAGCGACAAATACGTATGCGCGCCAAATGTGCATTAGCTGCCCATGGTTTGATTTTCTGTAGATTCTAGGGAATTCTACGAATCAGGTTATGCCGCCTTTGCACTCATTGCATGAAACGCAACCAACGCAACAGACCCAATTTCGAAGCGAACAGCACATCTAGAAAGTTTTGGGCAGAGTCGAAACGGAAAATGAGAATGGAAGCAAATACGTGGCGCGCATTGTTATTTCTTAAAGACTTTTACTGCTAAGTTTTTCGAACGTGTTCTTATAATGCTAAGGTACGATAGCCTGCGATTGTATTCAATGGCCTTCAAAACCTTCAATTTACCCCCGGCGCGGATAATAAATAATTTCATTTTTCCTTTACACATCTGCTTACCAAATTTCGCTGGGTAAGCAGCAGTTCGTCCTGTAAAACTCATAAAATATGATCTTCCCTTTCAATAATTGCCGCTGTTCAAGAAGAATAGAAAAACTCGAGTTGAGAAAATCCAGGAACCAATAAAGTCATTAAATTTCGTTAGGAGTTGGTCCCCGATTCTTAGGACGAAGTAGCCGATGTAGTTAGAAAGCGTGCTTCGACCACCGCCCAAAAGTCTCGAATTAAATTTAACGTAATCCATCCAACTGCATAGCTAATTGTAAGTAAGTTTGAACATTCCCGCGCAACCTCGCGAGCATCAAACACATCGAAAACCGTTCCGTTTCGTTACTGCGGTTCATGCACTGTTGGAAACGGAACGCTGTGAATGCGCGAAGCGACTGCGCTGCGGTCTATGCGCAGTAAGCGTGAATCGGAACACATCCCAAGAAACATACTATCTGCAGGCATAATTGTCATTTTTATATCTATAAAAGGTAATTGTAGGCTAGGCCAAATGTAAAAAATGTTACTTTTGTCCCCGCTCTCCCCTACATAATGTCAAGACGAGTAATCTGAAATAGTAAATGCACCATCGCACTATTAAATAGTTTACTTTTTGAGCCGTATGAACTTTTTAAAACATATAGAAGTCACGGAAAAATGATATTTTTTACACCTACGATCTTCTTCCAGGATGAATCAAAGAAATAACTTAATTGTTTATGAGAAATAGATAAATTTGAAACTGATAAAAATGGACAACTACAATTCAGTATCACACATCTGCATATATAGTGTATTACAATTATGCAATATCTAGAAACAAGTATACCTATCGCAGCAGCATAATTGTTGCTATTTACAGTAATAATTATCGTTATTGTTTGCTTTAATATACATATAACCTAAATAATAGACCACATATACACACATGCAAGTGATATGTAGCAGTAAAAAGTATCTACATTTGCGTTTAAAAACACACCTTTTTTTTCAGTCTTTTCGGCGATGCGCGGCGTTCATTCGCGTGGCAAAGAAATCCCGGCATAGCGCGCACACGATCGCTTTTAACGCCCGCGTCGTCGTAAAAGCCGACCCTTTCAAGGGCTCCAAACCGCTCGAAAATCCGAGAAACTCGTAAATCTGACACCAGTGGGAACGTCCTTCTGCAACAAATCAGCCTTGCGCGTCGAAAAAAACGTGCGCGGCGCGTCGTTGCACTAGTGGGACCTGGCCTTAAGGGGTTATACCAAGTCAGGCGGCCGAAAAGAGGCGAATATTTGTGAAATTCTTTTGAAGAAGCGGAAGCGTATATTTTAACAAAACTTTTTGCGTTTAAAAGAGCAACATTTAAAGAACATTTGGTAATTTTTTCGTAGAAAAATATTTACGTTTATAATAAAGTAACAACCGACAACCAAGAAGCATTTTTAAAAATTTGGTTTTGCGGTGAGCACTGCCATTCGGAACCAGATTGTCTAAAATCTAAATCGCGTGATTTTTGCACGAAAAAATCAGTATTTCAACTTTATATAGCCGCCATTTTGTTTTAAATTAATATTTCGGAAAATTCTCTTCGTCAACCTGAGGATACATTAATATACTAACGAAATCTTTTTTGTATTTTGATTTTAGCAGTGCTCACCGCAAAATCAAAATTTTAAAAATGCTTCTTGGTTGTCGGTTGTTACTTTATTATAAACGTAAATATTTTTCTTCGAAAAAATTACGAAATATTCTTTAAATGTTGCTCTTTTAAGCGCAAAATTTTTGTAAAAATATACTCTTCCGCTTCTTCAAAGAAATTCACAAATATTCATCTCTTTTCGGCCGCCTAACTAGGTATAACCCCTTAAGAACGGCCGCTACTGTTTCCGGAGCGAGCGCATTACTCTTGGCAAGGTTTTTGTTCTATGCTCCTCAAGACCTTGCTTGCACCAAGTACCGCGGCCGCTAACGTCTCTGGAGCGAGCTCGATGCCTTTGTGGAAGCGAGGTTTATAGCCTTCGAATGTTCAGTCCCAAGAGGAGCATCAGTATCTTCTATACCACAGACGAGGTATAGAATAGACCTATCACCTTATGGGACTTCGTGTCGCCACCCAATCTGTGTTACCGACCCATAATTTGAGGACTGAATTTAGCGACCTCTGTTCATGAACAGCGGCCAACTCAAGAACTACTCTGAAATGTGTTGAAATACTTAAATGTGTGTGCGTGCTTGTATACGTGTGACTTGTTTAGAGTGAGAGTTTAACATAGAGGGCGGGCTTTCGCTAAGCTATGCTTTGGCTCGGTTTGTCAACGACTCACGTCGGATTTCTTTCTGAAAAGCTATTTCGGGGATCAGGAGCCTATATGGCGCTGAAATATGGCACTTCTTGAGAGCTTATACAAGCTATAAATTGCAAGATGAAATTGATTGTTAGTATTTTTCGTGAAGTGTAACATTTAATTAATATTTTCACATGTCGAACACGAAAAAATATTAAAAATTGACGCTGCTACTGACATTCCCTCAAATTTCTGCACTTCGCGCGTGTCTAAATAGACGGTGCCCATCCTACGACACGTAAAAGTCATTGGAAATAATGAATTTAAACGTTTTTGTAAAATTTATATTCGTAGTCTTTTGGACCCGCGGCCCCTAAATCCCTACGTGTCGTTACAAATTGATTGGCTCTGTCCTTATAAGTACTGAAAATTAACTATTTAAAATTTATAAAAAAAACATCTACGATGTAAGTACACGAGCGTAGGTAGCACTTACATTAAGATCTGGGTACACATATCAGTTTCGTGTCAGTCATGGGCGTCCGGAGTGGGGTGCAAAAGGGGCAGTTGGCCCCCCTGACTTTTGAGAAAAAAATCGCCTATTTTTAAGAACTTGTCTCTATTAAGTTTATACTAAAAAAGTGAATAATTCGAAATTTAGAATTCTAAAATTCTGAAAGTGAATAATACTAAATCCGACAATTTCGGAATTAAATATTTAATTAAATTGGCAATACAAAATGAGTTTAAAAAAACAAGCGGGCTACTCGTTTTTTCATTAATATAATTTTCACCACCGTCACTTCAAAGTTACCCCACCCCGTGGAAAAAAAGTCTACAGACGCCCGTGGTGTCAGTTCACGTAGAATTCAAGTACTCTTCATTACTTTCCTCAATTACTTTACTCTAAGTACTTTATATTACAGTCATTAAAAATAATCAGAATTATATCATGTTTGGTGTTATTTTTATCAGAAAAACACTAGTAATTCATTAGTGATACGTCTATGATAGAAATTGGCATAGTCATTACTGAATGGCCTATTGCTGACTTTGTCCTTATGCCACTAGTCTAGCGTTTATGATCTCCGAGCCGCGTCGTTTGAAAGCTTTTACCTAAGAACCCATCAGGGTCGTAAAAAAAGGTACGCGTTACCGTTCAACCGATTTCAAGAGAAAGGCCAGAATATCGTGGCCATCCAATTTTAACTTTCTGAATATGAATACAGATCCGACACTGAAGGAATCCGATCGCGTCCGAGTTTTGCCGAGCCGATCTGAAATCAAATTGCCCGCTCATGGCGGCTATGCTTGCAGCCCGAAACGAGTCTCGGGATCCCGAAAACTTCGGGTTCTCGAAGAATACGAAAGTAACGGGATCCCGCCCGATCTCGCCCGAAAGTTTCCGGCCCGTCCCGAGCCCGAAACGTCGGGTACCCGCACACCCCTGGCTGTCAGCGTCCGCTGTACAGCGGTGAGCCCCGAGCTTCAAAAATTTTCGGATGGTCTCTTTCAAATGAACGTGGCAAAGAGCTATTGGGAATTTCCCGGCCCAGGTAAACGAGCCGCGCGCTCCGCTTTTATGATCGGTTTACCACTCACACCCCAGATCACTGTAATGAGGTTTGCAAACAATGTCGACTGGTCTCGTACCCGTCTCAATTTCAAAATTTTCAGCTAAGACAGGGTTGAGCGCGGCACTATACCCCTGTACGGAGAGATTTTTCTCCACCAGCGGGGAAATAGTTACAATACTGGCGCATCGTTCCAAAAAATGGAAGATCATAATTAAAGCCGAATTCAAAAAAATATGAAATGCGCTAAAAAGTAAAAAGTAATTTTGTTCCTTATTTAATCTACGACACTTAATTTTTTTATATCGGCGCCTCATCATTTGCACTGTGTAAATCTGGCGCCGACTTAAAAAAATTGAGTGTCGTAGATTAAATTTTGATTTCAAATAATTTTTTGCCCATCCTGGTAATTTCAAGGTACATACAACTTGCAGCGACAAAGTTTTTCCTTAATATACAAGGAAGATTTTCACCAATTTTCACACTGATTAATAAATAATTGTAGATGATATGACGATATATATATAAATCTCTTCGCGCCGCCAACAGTCAACAGCCGCGTATAATGCGCTATTTAGCACTTTTATCACTCGCGTTGACAGTTGGCGCCGTGCGAGAAAAATATATATCGTCATATCTTCTACAATTATTTATTAATCAGTTTGAAAATTGGTGAAAATCTTCCTTGTATATTAAGGAAAAACTTTGTCGCTGCAAGTTATATGTACCTCAAAATTGCCTCGATACTTTTTAACGGCGAACGTTGAAAAACACGGGTTATGTCCAGTATTATTTTTTAATTAAATATTATTACATTTTTTAACATAAGGGTTTTGTGCATACATTTCACGGTTTCGCTAGAGTTTTCAGAGTTCTATGTTTCAAGTCTCATAACGATCCGTTAATATTTACTCAAGTTATCGCAATTTATGTTTAAAGAAATAATGATTTTGGTCGAAATTTTGTTTGTTTATAATTTTTGTCTCGAATACTAATAATTCGATAAAAATACTATAAATAGAAAAAATGTGTGCCGTGACGAGCTTTACAACACTATATTTTTTAAAATCCAGTTTAACAAAATTTAAGTTTCCAATCTTTCTTAGCGTTCGGACAATAATTTTTCCCATTTTCGAGCGCTAGTCCCCTTATTCTATCCGAGCCCTCAATTGTTCTAATAGCTATGGAGGAGAATGAATTCCTTTTAAAAAAAAATGTATCGAATATTTTTGGCTACTCTACAGACTTGCAACATTGCAGCAAAATCGGTGTGTACGGGTTCGATATGTTCCTTTTAAATAATATAGTACAGTAGAAGGATATTATTATTATTATTATTTTTATTATTATATGTCTGTATTATATCGTATAGACCATCATTAATGTATGCGGAAACACATGATACATGGGTGGGGTTCAGCAACAGGTGCTCTTAAAAAACATTAAAGTCCTGGTTTTACAAATTACGTTATTGCAAGGGAATGAAATTTGTTTTGCGTTAAATAAACCGGAATAGGACAGCAAGGTTAAAAGACGAATGTGATATCGTTTTATTTTCTTCCT
This sequence comes from Andrena cerasifolii, assembly GCF_050908995.1. Classification (NCBI taxonomy): domain Eukaryota; kingdom Metazoa; phylum Arthropoda; class Insecta; order Hymenoptera; family Andrenidae; genus Andrena; species Andrena cerasifolii. Next base: position 761,146 of record NC_135132.1, read on the forward strand.
CCGTTCTCTTCCGTTGAACGGAATATGTTCGTAAAACGATTTTTAAATTGATACTCTAACAGAAACATTTGTAAATCGCGGGCTTTGACTCTCAAAACATAACCTAGTTTTACTCGTGCTTAATTCTAGTTCCTACCACGCGTAGCGTTACAATCTGTTTTGAGACTTCACCGGTAATGTTGCATGCGACACTAAAATGGTAAGTGGGTCCTAGGACCCCCCAAACCGGTGACACAAAAATACATTGCTTGATAGGTCTATTCTATACCTCGTCTGTGTCTATACTCTGAAAGTCCGCCGGTACCTTTTCCGGAGCTAGTTGAATTTTGCTGGTTGGTACTTAGCCATCTCTAGATATGAGCATTCGCTAGCTGTACAGAGCCTTGACTGACTTGTTGTGCTGCGTACGCCTGCTTTTATACTCGGGAATTGATAACGTTGCGCATGCGTAACGAATCGTTTTACAATTTACTCGCTTATTACATTATATCTAATTTTGTATCCTTACTAGCACTTATAATTAATTATTCCTAATGTTTTTATGCCATTTGTTTCTTTAATATTTGCTTAGATTATAAATTATATGTAAAAGTATGTACAGAAGGTCTCCGCGATAATACAGAACGATTATTTTACCGACGGTCGGTAACGCCGGGTTTGAATCCGCGTGGAACGTTACACTTGCAACGATTGCTGAGCCGCGTGTAAATCAGATGAATAAAAAATAATTATATGTATACAAGGTGTCCCAAAAATGTTGGAGTTCCTTGAAAGGGGTAACTCACTGGGTGATTTGAAACAACTTTTTCCTTAGCGAAAATATTGTCCAAAGCTTCGTTAACGAGATATTAACAAAAACCGCCGACCAATCAGAGCGCGCGCCTTCCGCCCGAGCTCCCGTTGTAGCGTTGGCTACGCGGTAGGCGGCTGCGCTTGTACTACGAAGGTACGAACAAGCAAGTCGGCATGCATCGAAGGAAACCGCGTTACACATTTTCTTTTATAGCAGAATCTTAAATAATAATTGTTTGAAGTGAGAAAACAAGAAATACGTAAATTTCGTTTTCAAATAAGGCATAAACAAAAAGGTAATGTAACAAAAAAAGTGTGACAAGTGATCATAATTCGTTATTGAGGTAAACATCCGTAGTTTAATCACGGCCAACATAACTAAATTTAAAAAATAATATTATGTGTATGAATAAATTCTTTCAGACTGGATTTACATAATCGGTATAAAGCAACCGAATTTCTATAGCAGTGATATTCGTAAGCTACCATAAAATTGGCAAAAGGTAATTAACAATAATGGAAATTATTTCGATGATTGAGTTGTTTTCATATTTTTTAAATCAAACTGCTATTGAACCCTAAAAACGAACAGAATTTATTTCTACACCTAATAATCACTAATAAATTAAATAACACTCACCCCTACGGGCATTCCTTTCCTTCCTTTCCTTCCTTTTCGGAAACCTGTGTTACTAAATAGGTCACTGTGCCGATCCTGGTCATCGGTGGACGAAAAGATTTATGGTAGGGTTGCGCCCAGTGCTCAGCTGATCGCAGGTATACGACACTACCCGAAGGTAAGGATCGCAACGTCAAGTGCATCCGGGTTAATGTACCGAATATTCACTTCACTGCACGGCCACTAACACTGATCACATAATTTACTTTTCATGGAACGTGTTGTTCCTATGTTATAAAATTGGTGGCCCCGAAAGGGGCCGATTACTGTTAGTTGAGCAGTTGCTCGATGTGACCACCCTCAGCGTCTATGCACGCCTTGCAGCATCATTGACTCCGTTGAGAATAATTTTGACGCCAAACGCCGAATCGTATCCTCGCTGGGGGTTTGGATGTACGAGTATTCCCGTGCAAACGCTCGCACAGTAGAACTTGCGTCCCCGTTGATCCGGGCGTACACCCAGAACATGGCGTAACATTCTTCAGCGGAGAACATTTCTGGGACGAGATTGCTAGCTGACTGACAGAATTTTTTCCAACCAACTTCCTCTACCCCCAAGTAGTTTCTCCCGTTCCATTATGAGTTAACTCCCACCAGAACAAGAGGCTTTAGGTAAAAAGAAGCCAGCACATTTTTTAAACACACGTTCTTTGCAGATGTGCAACGAACGATCGATCCTACACTTTCACCTAAGTCCGCGCTCCGTCCTTTTACTGCCAATGTACCCGTTGCTTCGAGATAGACAGCAGACACCACGTGTTTCTCTTCAAAAGGGCCCGAAGAGAAGAGAAACAGAAAGTCTTCCCGTTGCTATAAAGAAGAAAAGGTATTCCAACCCTGTTTCCGTTATCCAATTAATTTTAAATACGTCTCGCGGAGAGACACAGGAAGAAAGGGGGTAACTCGCTGACTGCGCGTAGTCCCACCTGCTTCGTCCTTCCTTCCAATTAAAGGCAGGTCCCTTATCTCTCGAGTATAAGCACGCGCTCGAATTTCAAAACAAAAGCACGCGTTGACGTATTCCGTGCGAGAAAAGGTGGGCATGATGTCCGATTGGTCGTAACCTAACAAAAATCTGCCCTGCATCCCTCCCAAACGGCCACTGTTTTGAAGAGGCCTTCTTCAGAGCCATGTCTCCTCCACAAGGCCCACCAGTATAAACACGCACTCGAATTTCAAAACAAAAGCACGCGTCCGACTGGTCCTAATCTAACCAATCTGCCCTGCATACCTCCCAAACGGCCACTGTTTTGAAGAGGCCTTCTTCACAGCAATATCTCCTTCCTGAAGCCCACCTCATCTCGCACGGAATATGTCGACGCGTGCTTTTGTTTTGAAATTCAAGCACGTGTTTATACTGGTGGGCCTTGGGGAGGAGACATGGCTGAGAAGAAGGCCTCTTCAAAACAGTGGCCGTTTGGGAGAGGTGCAGGGCAGATTGGTTAGGTTACGACCAATCGGAATTCATGTCCACCTTTTCTCGCACGGAATACGTCAACGCGTGCTTTTGTTTGGTAATTTTAGCGCGTGCTTATACACGAGAGATAAGGGATCTGTCTTTAATTTGAAGGAAACACGAAGGAGGCGGGACTACGCGCAGTAAACGTGTTACCCCCTTTCTTCCTGTATCTCTCCGCGAGGCGTATTGATGTTGGATATTACTTTTTAATTGCTAGTTCCCAAAATTAAGCAGGCTGGTCAGCCAAAGCATTTCGCCAGGGTCGCGGTTTATTACCATATTGTCCTGTGAGTTGGCGGTAGAGAACGATTTATTTTGAGTAATTTATGGCTTAGCTGGTTCCGCCTCGTAGCTGACGTGACCTCAGGGTATTGGAAAACGGAAACGGGGATTGGTATGCCTTTTCTTCTTTATAGCAACTCGAAGACTTTCTGTTTTTCTTCTCTTCGAGCCCTTTTGAACCGAAACACGTGGTGTCCGCTGTCTATCTCGAAGCAACGGGTACATTGGCAGTAAAAGGACGGAGCGCGGACTGAAAGTGTAGGATCGATCGTTCGTTGCACATCTGCAAAGAACGTGTGTTTAAAAAATGTGCTGGCTTCTTTTTACCTAAAGCCTCTTGTTCTGGTGGGAGTTAACTCATAATGGAACGGGAGAAACTACTTGGGGGTAGAGGAAGTTGGTTGGAAAAAATCCTGTCAGTCAGCTAGCAATCTCGTCCCAGAAATGTTCTCCGCTCAAGAATATTACGGCATGTTCTGGGTGTACGCCTGCAACAACGGGGACGAAAGTGCAACGGGAATACCCGCACATCCAAACCCCCAGCGAGGATACGATTCGGCGTTTGGCGTCAAGATCATTCTCAACGGAGTCAATGATGCCGCAAGGCGTGCATTGACACTGAGGGTGATCACACCGAGCAACTGCTCAACTAACAGTAATCGGCCCCTTTCGGGGCCACCAATTTTATAACGTAGGAACAACACGTTCCATGAAAAGTAAATTATGTGATCAGTGTTAGTGGCCGTGCAGTGAAGTGAATATTCGGTACATTAACCTGGACGCACTTGACGTTGCGATCCTTACCTTCGGGTGGTGTCGCAACCCTACCATAAATCTTTTCGTCCACCGATGACCAGGATCGACACAGTGACCTACATAGTGACACAGGTTTCCGAAAAGGAAGGAAAGGAATGCCCGAAGGGGTGAGTGTTATTTAATTTATTAGTGATTATTATGTGTAGAAATAAATTCTGTTCGATTTTAGGGTTCAATAACAGTTTGATTTAAAAAATATGAAAACAACTCAATCATCGAAATAATTTCCATTATTGTTAATTACCTTTTGCTATTTTTCTGGTAGCTTACGAAAATCTCTGCGATAGAAATTCGGTTGCTTTATACCGATTATGTAAATCCAGTCTGAAAGAATTTATTCATACATCTATTATCATTGTTTAAATTTAGTTATGTTGGCCGTGATTAAACTACGGATTTTTACCTCAATAACGAATTATGATCACTTGTCACACTTTTTTTGTTACATTACCTTTTCGTTTATGCCTTATTTGAAAACGAAATTTACGTATTTCTTGTTTTCTCACTTCAAACAATTATTATTTAAGATTCTGCTATAAAAGAAAGTGTGTAACGCGGTTTCCTTCGATGCATGCCGACTTGCTTGTTCGAACCTTCGTAGTACAAGCGCAGCCGCCTACCGCGTAGCCAACGCTACAACGGGAGCTCGGGCGGAAGGCGCGCGCTCTGATTGGTCGGGGTTTTTTGTTAATATCTCGTTAACGAAGCTTTGGACAATATTTTCGCTAAGGAAAAAGTTGTTTCAAATCACCCCCTGAGTCACCCCTTTCAAGGAACTCCGACATTTTTGGGACACCCTGTATAACATATAAATACGCGGAGTATTATTACGGTAATGGGTGTTTGTTGGAGGAAATGAAAACTATCTGTCACGGCGACGAACTATTCTTATTTTCGTACGTATTCAACATATTTTTCTTAAACTCGTGCTGTCTGTCTTTACAGCCAAATATTAGGCATTGTCCGAGAACGTAACTTTCGCTTTATGACTTTCTGGACAATAGGCTTATTGGTTCACCATACGTTGTAAAATGTTTGGGGAAAGTTTTGTCACCGGTGTTGGAGAGGTATTAACCGTTTAACCGTTTTCCTCATCTGGTAGAATAATTTAAGAAACCCAAGTGACCAATAGAAAGGCCGAGGTCCGAATGTATCTCCAATGGTACACCATGACGACACACCACGTTTTGTAGAAGAGCTCTTGCCACTGTGACAGCTCGCTGGTCTGGCATCGCGATGTCTTCAGGCCACCTGGTTTAATAGTTCGCCACAACCAGCATAAATCTGTTCCCGGCATGGGACCTCGGGAGCGGACCCACAACGTCCAGTGCGAGCCTCTCGAACGGAGCTCCAACGTTGTAAACTCTTAAGTTCGCCGATCCCCTCTGACGTGGTCTCTTCTTCGCCGCACAGGTGTCACACCGCCGGCACCACTCTTCAACGTCTTGTCGACACGAAGACCAGAAGAACTGTTGACGTATCTTCGCCAAGGTCTTGTTCACTCCAAAGTGTCCAGCTGCCGGGGCATCATGAAACTCCCTCAGCACCTCTGCAACCCTTTCACGCAGCACCACCAAGAGCCACGAGGTCGTTGTACCATCGTGGCACTCCCACTTCCTGAGAAGCAGACCTTCCGTAACTTCCAACGAGTCCCAGATGGACCAGTAATATCATTCAGTTGAGGAGAGAAACGAGCGACGTCCTGCCAGACGGGTTTCTCTCCTTTCCCCTTCTTTTCTAGGATGAAGCCGATTTCTTCATCCTTCCTCTGGCTTTGTCTCCATCTCTCGGCGTTCTCTCTTTCGGCGAAAAGTCTACGGATCCTCTTCATCGTCTGCACTTCCACTTCTGTTTCCTTTTTCTCGAGTCGGTTGCAGTTCGTACAATCTTCTTCGGAGCAAGGTCTTCTGAACAAACCATCCTGCATTTCTGGACCTCCAGTCGCCTCCTGTATCGCCACACTCTTGACGACCGGGGGACTGCTCCTTACGGTCGGGCGTCCCCTCCTTACGCTGTCCTCTTGGCGTTTCCCTTGTAGGGCTTCCTGGGAGGGGCTGCTTGCGCCTGGCCGTTCTTGGCCTTATAGCAGTCCCTTTGAACGTGACCCGTCTTGCCACAGGGCCATCAGGTCCTCGGCGGGTTGTCCGTTCGGTCCTCGGGTTTGTTGGACCTCCAATTTTTTGCCGGGTACCTTTCAAAAGTGTTGGAGGTGCTGCGAGATATCGCCTCAACGGCCTTCGATCTCCAGAGCTCTGGTCACGGCGGCTCTTAGAGACGTGAAACCGCAGAGTCGCAGTTCCCGCTGCATGACAGAGCTAAACAATGTTGTTACGAATTAAGACGCGGAGTGTTTGTAGCAGGTTTCAGCTGGGTAGCCGGCGAAAGCAGACTGCGCTAATCGCTCGATCTTGGTGGCAAGTGAGGAAATGCTCTCATCTCTCCGCTGCCTACGGCTCTGAAAGAGTACATAATTCATATTTGATAAATTCTTCGCCCCGCGGCGGAATTCGCGTGCCGAAACTAGATCTACGAAACTTTCACATTCGGCAGCGGACAGAGTTGTGAGGACGCTCCTCGCCGAATCCCCAAGGGAAGCGATCAAGGCTGTAGCCTTTTTTTCGTCGTTCCAGCCGTTAGCGCGCGCGATAGTCTCGAACTGTACTTTATACTCTTCCCACGAGGTTTTCCCATCGAAAATTGTCGGTTTCACAATGTATCCCAGACTGAGTACGCGCGGTTCCGAAAAAGGGGCAGCGGCGGGCGCACCGACGGGGGCAGGATCAACCGCCGGGAGAACACTATTTACACCACTACTATTTACATCGGTCACTATCTCCTCACCCCGAGGATTCGCGCCGCCGCCAACTGAACCATGGACGTTCTGTAATGAAGTGGTTACGACCTGGATGCGTTCCTCTAAGTTCGACATGCGCGCCTCGAAAGCCGCCTGTGTTCTTCGGTCGGCGATTTCCTGTTCCTCCCTGCGAAGGTCCTCCCTCTGCCAGCGGGCCTCGTCGTCTCTTCGCTGTTCCCGCATCTGTCCCACGATGCTTAGTTGTAGGCTGGTGAACAAATCCTGTAGGGACGCGTCGCCCGTCGCTCCAGGGGAAGGCTTCGCGAAGGCCGCGGAATCGCGAGTGGGTATCCCACTTCTGACACCAGTGTTATATTTTTTGGTAACGGAGGTTGCTCGGTTTGGCATAATAACGTTTAAGGGGTCTCCCTAGTGTGACGCCTGGAAAATAGGGCTATATTTGGGAATGTTTTTGAAGGAAATGTACTTGATATTGCGGTTTCTAACTTTGGGGTATTTATTCAGTTACATTTTGACAATCTACTTGAATTTTTTGAAGCATTAATGATAATTATATTTTATGTTATAAGGGTTATAATGAAAAGCTCGCAAAAAAACGCCTGCTGCTGGCGATCACGATTTCGGCTGCCATGGTTATCTGAAACAAAAAACACAGTTATTTTCTTAATCTATATGAATGTAGCTAGGACTTGAACTAGAATGAAAATAGAAAATCACCAAATAAAAAAATGGCGGCGCTTTAAAGAAAAGTTTTCATTTCGCGGCAAAAAAGTGGTCAGTTTTTTGAGCTGCAAAATTCGAATTTTGCAAATATTGACTTCATTCTAGGTCAGATCCTAAGAGAACACGCACTCAATATATATGTTAAGTTTTAAGTCGTTTGGTTGAGTAGTTTTGGAGATATCGTGATCGCCGGGCCGAAAAATGTAGTTTCGAGTAAAACGCGTTTAAAGATTCAAGTACCATTTTTGAAATAATAAATCATACTTACGATTAGTCTCCGATGCCTGGCCCATAGAGTACACCTTCCTCTTCTTCATACAATTCTTGTAAAGCTGCATTTGCTTTCCTTCGAGCAGTTCGAGCTGCTTTTGATGCTTCCTGATGCCTTTTCTCTCCAAGGCAAACTCTGTTCACGTCTTGCGAATCGGCAAAACTTTTGGCTTCTGGGCCAATTTTTATTCCCATCGTATTTAATACTCTTAACAGTGACTGGTAGCCATCGTTAAATATGCAAGTTGCTAAATATGTTGCTACTTCAACTGTTTTTGGCCCAGAGTATATATGTTTTGGAGCGAAATGCCAAATTAACTGATTAAAACTTTCGTTATTGTTCTGTGTGTTTCCGCCTAGACATTGCTCTATCAATTCGCGTTGGGATAAACTGGTATAAATGGGCTTTATAACCTGCTGTACGAGTTCAGTAAGGGGTGGATCATGAGTGTAATTGTCGAGGGCGCCTTTTGCTTCAGCGCGGCGCCACGAACACCAGCTTTCGGCTCCGGTAGGGCAGTAATCATGTTCGGGGGCTGTATCAGTGGAGCACTTATGGTGATACGTTGCCCAAATCGCATTCTTCATTTCCTCCACTGAATCCGTGTGTCGTGTAATTGCTAACCCATAATATGCTGTTAAATCATTTATTAACTTATCCGTTAATTTTCCCGGACCTTTTCCCCCTATTCCTTTATGTTTCTTTTTTTCTGCTCTCAAACGAGAACCCATCCTTTTTTTAACGTGTAAAACACACTCTAACTTTTTCACCTGCACGTCATATGGATTCAAATCCACAATGCCTTTATACGTTTTACTGTCGCCATCGCCAATGTAGCGAGTATACATGGCGCCATATCCTTGCATCGATCTGGCGAACATTTCAGAAATACCATCTACCTCCATCTTCCCGGCAGATCCTTCATGGTTCACTGAACACTGGTTTTGGTGATTCCTTTTCCATTCATCGTATTCTTCCTCGTCGTCAATTTTCTTTTCCCACATTTCACACATCTTACAATATGAGCATTTTATAGCTACATCTATTGCTTTATTGGTATATTTCCCAATAAATGTTGCAACGCCGATTAGGGAAGAAAATCCTCTCTTCTTCCAAGTACCATCTCCAGAAACTGTTAAATTTATATTTGACTTCTCCTTCTCAAAAGTACTTCGCTTCTCCTCGTCCATCGCCAAGTTTGTACTGAATTCGAAAACAGCTTTTGAGGCAGTGTACAGATTTTCTAAACCGGCATAGTATGTATTACTATAGAATTCTTTTGCCAAGTCCATCAATCCGCAGAATAGGTTCAGGCCTTTATTTCCTATCCCCAATAAACGCATGACGCATACTATTCTGCGATTTATTTCGTATGCATTAGAAATCAACGGACACGAATTGATGTAAGTGACGTTGCATTCGCACTGCACTCCAATCTTAAAACCTAAGCCACGCACACTCGTTTCAGTAAATTTAATGTCTTTATGGCACACTTTGCATTCAATTAACTGACTAATTGCAGTAAATACCGAAAAAAAGTCCACAAAACGATAGCCGTGCGTTCGGGTCACTTCAATGTCTTCTTCGTTGCCTTCTACTAACTTCTTAGCCGAAGTGCTGGCAAAACTCACGTCTTGTTCAAAAGTGTAGCGGTTTCCTGTAAATCTTCTTTTCTTGTTTCGGCTTAAATAGCCTTTCGAATGCTCCTTATCGCTCTTTCTGGACATTTTCTTTCACTTTGCTCACTTCTGTTTTGCTCAGGAGTCTACGATGCACTCGTCGTCACGAGTCTACGATGCACACTGAATCACACCCGCTATAACACTTGGAGGGGCCCCTTTAGCACAGAAGGGGACGGTACAGGTAGCCAGGTCATAGGAAACTCTGGAGGTAACGGTTTTTAAAGTCAAAAAGGTCGACCTTCGGTACAAGCGTGGAGGGCTCCGATTCATACCTGCGCGCCCGGTCGCGCGCTACTGTTCATAGCTCACAGCGTTGCCAAAATTTCGAATTCAGCTATAATATTTTAGGAATATGTTCTTAAGATGTTGAACTTTCAGAAAAAAACAAAAAATCGATTTTTTTGAACCGTCACACTAGGGAGACCCCTTAATACAGCAATACAACATGGAACTACAAGAACGTCTAGTATACAAAGGAACTTTAACAAGGGCAATTAGTATCTCGATCCGTCTGCTCGTAGAGGCGTCTGGCTCTCGACTGACAGCTTGACAGGCGCTCGATCGTATCGTCTTCTTCTCGTTCGTCTTCTTGTTTCTGTCGCGAGCACCAGCAGGCACTGGATTCTATAATTTCCTTACAAATTAATAGTATTTACAGAAAATTCTTGTTTGTTCTGGTGCTTCAACTATCCTACTATGGATTTGTATTGACAAAATTCTGTGTACTTAATATTCAAGAAATTACATTTTCCTCTATTCAAACCACTGTGGGCCGCCCAGGTGCCTTCTTTAGTAAATCAGTCTATAGTCTTAGATCCATCTGTGAACAGTAATATGTAGTTAGGCATGGATTCGCGTATTTCTTCGTGGAGACTCTTATATATAGTCGAACTAATTTCACTCTTTTCGCCACTGCTAGATTAAAATTTACTGATTGCAGATGCATAATCCATGACGGTTCATTTTGGTGTTTCTTTTTGCCGATAACAGACAGGTTTATATTAATATCAGCATCAGCTTAATATTTGCTGATCCTTACATAAAACGATGTGGGCAATCCTACTTTCTTCGCATATGTGCTCTTGAATCTTTCTGTAAATATATTTTGATATACAGGATTGTTAAGAGATGCCGCAAAATTTGTAGCATAGTTTGTTGAAAAGAGCTTCCTTCTTTCGTCTAATGCTAGTTCACCTAAAACCGCTAGTATAATGTTGATTGGGCTGCTGCGAAATGCTCCGCATGCCATTCTGAAGGCAGAGTTATGGATTGTGCTTATAGTTCTAAGATCAGATTTTCTAGCCTAGTCATAAACAATACTACCATAATCAATTTTGAATCTGATTATTGCTTCGTTTGTGCTTATTAGAATTGCTTGGTCCGCTCCCCAACCGGAGGCTGACAATGATTTGATTAGATTTAAGCGTCTTTTACAGTCATCTGTGGAGTTTTTAATGTGGTGTTTCCATGTATGCCGATACCGTTGTTTCCATTGTATTAAGTATAATCAAAATATAATTGTAGGAGATATAAATATAATTTTACGACTGCCCATAAAATTAATTAATAGGTTAATAGTAGGTACCCGTGTTTAAATGTGGCCAATCAGAGCGAGAATAAAGTTAATGTAAGTATTCTTTTTAACACGTTCCGCACGGACGATTTTTTAGAACTTTCCCGAATAACAGCAATTTTCTTTTTCCGTGTTTTCATTACTTACTTGCCATAAGGGATGGAATAGAAACAACTTTTATAATAAAAAAATATTGTAAACCGGTTTTTTAGGTCTTGTGTCATAAGACATCAACTGGTCGCGGGGTTGGCCACAATCGGCAGACCGCAAGTTGCAAATGCAGATTGATGGAATACGGTTTGAGGGAATAATACTTCGGTTTCAACCACAAAATGTATTTCTAATAATAAAAATGTGTATACATATCATCTATTTCTTTTGTGAAATGGGATAAAACAGTCCAGGCAGAGGTCTGGCTTTCCTTCACAATTAGGACAAAATGTCGTTGAAAATTTGTTTATATTTTTTTTTATAAGATAGTTGACACCTTTTCTGCGTTCGCCTTTTACCTAGGGGGGGGGGGGGTCTATTTTGAGGAAATGGTTCGGCTTTGTAGTAGTCGGGGTGATATAAGCCCTTGTCTCTGGGCCAGATAAGTATTTTAGGATTTTCCGCTGAAATTTCAGCACATCCCAACCGCTTTGTCCCGAATATCTTTTAAATAATAAAAATGAGTTCAACAACAGTATCTCCAAAATATGGAACCCTAGTTTCTTGTACGACTTCAATGATTGGCGCGTTCGAATGTAAGAAGATAGGAGCTGATCAGTCCGATCAATCCCTCCCATATGTTTATCGTATTGGAGCACGACCATTGGATTTTGTTTTTGAACTCCTCTTTTTAAGGTGTTTTGGACCAAATCCCCCGAAGATCAAGAGGAAACCATCAAAACATTTCTTTTGTCTTTCCATTTGGAGACATTTATTCCATCACTTGTTCATTGTTGAACAACTTGTCCAGGATTGAGTTTTTTGCCAACAACTTGAACTGGGTTATTTTTCCTATCGCTCCTCAGGGTTCCAATTACAAAGGTTCAGGCCCCCGTCAAGCATCTCGGAGGTGAAAACGACACTGTTGTAAATATTGTCCATAAATTCTGAATTCTTCAGACCCTCCATCAACTTTTGGACAGCTTTATTGGTATGTCCTCGGCCTCCGAGTTCCCTATCGCGTGCACCGGCGTAAATGAGAAACCGATGAATGAGCCCATCATTTTCTGTCAAGATATATAATTTTATCCCGTATTTGTGGGCCTTGTTGGGAATGTATGATCTAAATGCAACGCAACTTCTCCATGCCGCCATTGACTCGTCTAAACTAATCTCCCTCCCCGGTTCGTGGACTTCTAACATTTTGTTGTTAAAATACCGAGCTATAAAACTGATCTTGTACAGAGGATCCTCCGGTGCCGGTTCCCCTTCTGCAGGATTTTCTGCGAAATGGAGACACTGGAGGATCATTATAAATCTATCTCTAGGCATTCTGCTCGATAAAAATGTACAATTAAATTAGTCGCTTTTCTCTCAATAGAAATGTAAGCGCGGTAGTTTCATCACCCCCGTATGGAAAAATAAGCCTAAAAAAGTTTAAATTCGTCCAGTGTAAGGTCCTTCCACTTTGAAATTTTAAGCGACTAGATATTTGCAAATTTGTTAGTTTCGTCTATTACTTCCAGTAAAAGTCGTCCGTAAATAATAGGGAAAAATAATCAGAAGGGGAATTGGAGCTGGAGATTATTTTGAGACCCCCATTACGAGCGAACTGTGGGTCAGGTACATACTCGTATAATGGGGGATTATCGTTCCAGTCAAACAAGGTCGACGTTGCGGGATCTGTAGCACTGTCATTGTTACACTCATCGGAGCATTGTGGAGATTTTTCGTCGGTTTCTCCAAATAAGGACCACAATGTAGACTATGATGACCCAGACATTTCTTCATCAGTAAATTGCGCAGTATGATCACCGTCGTCGTCGTCGTCGTCATTATCGGTGTCATAACTTGCATCTGAATTTGAGCTTTCATCAAGCATTCTTAACATTTGCCTGGCGCTGAGGTCGGTCAGATGAAAATTTTCCAGTTGCTGACTGTATCTTTTTCTCTTCTTATTCGGTGGCTCTGTAGATGCTGCGAATGAATTTCTACTGGTTCCGGGAATCGGTTTACCTACAAATTTGAAAAATATAATAATACTGCAACAGAAATTGCGAGTGAAATATGCCGAAAACTATTTAATTTTCAAACAAAATGTCAAACAAAATTATAATTGCACAACGGATGTTTATGTATTTACAAGTGTAAACATGCAAAAGTGTACAAGGATGTGACCAAATGCAAAAATATATAAAATATCAAAAGTAAAGCATATGTTAGAACATTTAGAAGATAAGACAAACGTTTATTCAGTTATGTGTGTCTGTACAAATATGCATTTACATAAACATCGCAGTCTAATTACAATACATAGAACAATTTGTTTCTCAAGTCCTTAGTTTTCTCTGACAAAATAAGAAGATTAACTCACCATCGGGATCCATATTTTGGAAAACTTCGGTCGGTGAGTAGGTGCTGGATAGGTATGGTATCCAACCTCGGGTGGTAAAAAATGCCAGAATATGTTTCTTATCAAGAAATTGGTTGCACTGAATGTGCTGCCTATATATCGCCATTCTTTTGCCGAAATCTTGACAAGGTCGTAAATTTCGTTGCGATTCGATAATCGACGACTATGGACGGCTGTTCAGATTATAATCATAACACTGAATACTGTGTTACACTGAACACTGAGCCACTGAACAAAGTATTTGTACGAAATGCGTCTGGTGTTGATGCGTACAGAAGACTAACTGCTGTGTTCTCCGGTTTCAGAGTCGAAAAGTAAAATCCAAATTTGGAGAGGGTAAGTTTTGGGGGTGTAAAAACTACCTGATTGTTTCGAGTAAAGCAGGAAAACGTGAAGTTTATAGGCTAATGGAGGTACGCATAGCGTAAAGTTATAAAGTTATAAAGTCGTAAAGTCGTAAAGTCGTAAAGTCGTAAAGTCGTAAAGTCGTAAAGTCGTCAAGTCGTCAAGTCGTCAAGTCGTAAAGTGATAAAGCCATAAAGTCGCCACATCTGTTGACCATATTTTGGATATCATTGAAATAAGTTAGAAAATGCAAATTATTGGTACATCCGTTGAATTTAGGGGTATATTGCTTTCTGACATTCTAATTCGATTTCTGGTGTCGATCACTGAATCCGAACGGTACCAGGTGGTAGCCAAAACAATAATCAAGAAGGATTTAGTCACATAAATCAACCAAATCCGAACCAAAACCACCAAAATCGAGAAATAGTCGAGCGTCGTTGAGGATGCGCATTGTGTCTTATGACATCAGCCGTGCGGAACGTGTTAAGATCGATCTCTTTTCTCACGATTTATTGATCTTATCACTGATCCTTCATAAAAGATCGATTCTTAGGATCGATCCCATCTTTGACCAGAATCGCCATCACTGCGTGCAACCCGCGGCGTCAAGCGCCCGTGTATTGCAAGCCTTATTATCGTCGACTTCTGTTGGTCACCAGCGTAATGGTGGCCACGTCTTGATTAGGGTAAGTCGGGGAGAGATACCCCACTTTTTTGTGATTATTTTTTGACAAAAATATATTTGCAAAAGGAAATACATTTAGATAAATAATATAAAATTTAATTAAAATAATCATACACTTAAAAAAATAAAATAAAATTGCAGTCTATGCGAAAGGCCATCTCACCCGGTTTTCCGGATAAGATGACCCATATAAAAAAGACATGTTATGAGATTAATCAGACGAAAAATTATTTCTTTTTCTTGCACAGAACTTTTCCACATTCATTGCATAAATTCAAAGATGTTGAGCATCCTTCGTGAAACCATTTTTTACAGCTCATACAGCGAACCCAGTCATCGGGTTTCGATGTACAGCTGTACTGCTCCCTACAACCCACCAATTTTTCCACTTTGGACTGCTTCTACGGCTTGCAACAATGTCTCGTTTGTCCATAACTTCCTACGCTAATTATATCTTTGTTCATATTTCGTTGGCATGTTCTACAAAAACATTTACTAGCTGTTATGCATGATTTTATTATGGCACAACTATCCCCGAAAAAATTGGAACAACTAACCCGAAAGTCAAGGAGCGCTGACTCGCTTGTTTTTTCAATAATGCTACGACAATATCTCATCACAAGAACGTAAATGTAATCTCTAAACATTCTATTAACGCACTGCATTCAGAAAAAGTTATTACTTTTTCGTAAAACGTCAGTAAATTATAATTTAACCGTCCAAAAATGCACAATTTTTTTGTTGCATAAATTCATATATTGTGGGTGTTGTATCTTATTTCTAACGTTTTCAGTATTGAACGAAGTAGTTTTACCTAAATAGTCCAAAGAAAGCAAAATATGACATATAACACATTCTATTCTGTTTCATACATTACAGTTTATTACACAGAAATATAACAAAAAGCAATTAAAAATGCATTTGGGTGTGATATATCTTGAAACAAGCCACGACACACGAAAACCACAAAATTGAGGTTGGAAGAATACTATAAGAAAGACTAAATGCTAGTTACGCAAAAACTGAAGGAATGAATAACAGGAGACGGCAAAGATTCTGAATAGTATTATTATATATTTATTCAATATACAACGGATTGTGTTCAGAAAGCAAGGAAACATGTAGATTACATGTCTTACAATTTGTATAAGATAGCACTACTTCGACGCACAAATATCAACGGCTAAATTAAACAATCCGCCAAGCAGCGAACGAATAAACTACATGTCCGTGACAGTCGCGGGCATGTACAGATTGGTACGATTCAGCGTGCCCGGCTACGTTGCGGGCATAGAGCGTTAAGGTTAAAGAACACGTAGAAAATTTTCGAGAATAGTCAATTTTTACATTACAAATAACTTACCTGATTTCACAGTTAAAAGCAAACAGAAAACACGATTAATGCGCCGTGTGAGCGACGCGCAATATACAACTAAAAAAAGCTGAAAATCGCAACGTTCTAGAACATGAACGTGATAGAGCCATTTCAGCTGCCTTCCGTGAGGAGTGGTGACCGAGGGTGTGACCGGCGCATAATGGTTCCTGACACCGCAGGAAGGCGAACTAAATTCATATGACTGTTATTTATACGTTATTCATTATAAATGGAACGATTTTAGGGGTTCCTTGAGCCGCGCAATCTGATTCTGATATTATTTTTTTCTAGGATAACGAACTACCCTTATAAATAACTTTTATAGTGGTTTATACTTGTTTTTTCTAATATTTTTGTAGCATAATTGTTTTTTCGGTTGAATAGCAAATGCTAAAATAACTTTTTATTTTGCAATAAAACATCAAACCAGACAGGATGATTGGCTACATCATGGATTATGCATTATACATATATTAACAATAGAATGAAAATGATTTAAAGAATTGTATTTATTTTGAAACACCTATAATTTTTTTACCTATTTATGTGTTGCATTTGTTCTAGGAACGTTTGCTTATGCTGGAGCACAGTTCGGTACTGTGATATCTTTTCCAATTTCTGGAGTATTAGCCGTGTCAAGTACTGGTTGGGCATCTATATTTTACGTTTTCGGCAGTCTCGCCATACTTTGGAGTATCTCATTTCTCATTGTTGGTTTCGACAGTCCGGCGGTACACCCACGGATATCAGAAAGGGAGAAACAGTACATAGAAGATAGTTTAAAAACTGCTGAGGAACAGGAAACATCAGTTAACAAACCCGTAAGAATTTTGTTATTCAATATAATATTACCACATTTATACTATTGGGAAGATCAAAAAGTTGATTTCTTTCTAAAGAACACTGTAGGTAATTAGTTGGTGCTAATTTCGTTATAAATCTAATCGAACCTATAGAATTTGGAAAATTAACTTGGCATTATTCACTTCATGTATGAATATTTAAAAATTCTTTAATTTATAGTTTCGAGATTTAGATTCGGAATGCAAGAATATATACATATGTTAGTAATATTATAGAGCGTTTATAAATATGTGGGACAATATTTCAGGGTTGGTTCCACTCAACAAGATAATAAGAAAAGTTGGTATATGTATATGTCCGATAATGCTTAGTTTTGCAGTTATAAGCATTTTTATATTCCGTAAAATACCGGCCCAAAACGTCTATTAAAGGGCAACGGGCAGACTGGCGCGTTCGTCAGTTTGGCCTAATATTCTATATTTTCATCCATATCTTTTCCTTCGCGCCTTTAGAAAACAAGGCGAAATAATAATCAATATATCGATCCGTAGAAACACAGCTGGGCTTCGTTAAATGCCACTTTGTGCAACATTAATAGCTGTTTCGGTCCCGTGTTCCAGGAAATATAAAAATGCTTATCACTGCAAAACTAAGCGTTATCGGACATATTCGTATACCAACTTGTCTTATTATCTTGATGAGTAAAATCCATCCTGAACATTATCGCATATATTTATAAACACCCTGTATATCAACTACCCTCCAGATGGTTACAATGCAACGGTTGTTAAAAAACACTTTGAGCTATGTATGAAAAGCAGGGACGAGGTACCTATAGGGCTGTTGATATTTGGATGATTGGCAAATAGTGTCGATAATTCTGTATTGTGCCTATCCGACATATTGGTTCACCACTCATTAAGGGGCTGTACTTATTCGGTCACATTGTTTATACAGAGTGTCTCAAAATTGGGGGACAATCCGGAACATGCAATATCCTGATGCAAAAAGACATCAAAATGTCCTGTACCGTTTTGGCATTCGAGGCTTCCTTCTCGATATATTAACAGTTGAATATTTGCGGTCGAGCTTCCGGGCGTGGTCGCTGCTGTTTTGTCATATGAGCGATACGTGATCGCCATGCTTCGGCCTAGTGCGCGACGAGCTTAAAGCCGAAACAACTGACCGCGGAGGACTAAACCCCCGCACATCCACGCAGAAGACACGCGTAGATACAGACCCCGCACACAGTAGAACCGACCGATTCAAACCGTGAACGAGCGATCCCGCTTTTGTCCCGACGCACGTGAGAAAGATGCCACCAATATAGAAATTAGAAAGTATTACCCACAATCCATACGTCTCGTGGAGAGACACAGGAAGAAAAGGGGTAGTCCGCTGACGGCGCGTGGTTCCGCCTGCGTCGTCCTTCCTTCAAATTGGAGATGGATTCCTTATCTCTCGAGTATAAACACGCGCTCGAATTTCAAAGCAGAAGTTCGCGTTGACGTATTCCGTGCGAGGAAAGGTGGGCCTTGGGGAGGAGATATTGCTGTGAAAAGGGCCTCTTCAAGAGAGTGGCCTTTTGGGACGGATGCAGGGCAGATTGGTTAGGTTAGGAGCAATCGGACTTCAAACCTACCTTCTCTCACACGGAATGCGCCAACGCGTGCTTTTGTTTTGAAAATCGAGCGCGTGTATACATTCTGTCAAAAAAGTACCGGGAATCGATCATTTAAAAAGCTCGCTTAAAGGGATTGTTAAAATTCTTTTTGTCGCTAAGTTGGCACACCTGTCCACCTGACCTGAGTTTGAGCGTCACTTGTCATTTAGTTTGTTTACAGTGCGCCATTGTGTCAGTTCATCTCAAGTGTGTTTTGCGATTTTTACAATGGATAAAAATATCGAACAAAGAATCTGTCTGAAATTTTGCATTGCAAATGGAATTTCGTGTGCCGAAGCGCTGAAAATGTTACATAAGGCTTACGGTGAATCGACTTTATCAAAAACACGTGCGTATGAGTGGTATAGTGCATTTAAAAGCGGTCGAGATGTGGTGGAAGATTTGCCTCGCTCTGGTCGGCCATCAACGTCTTCAACTGAACTTCACATCGCTAAAGTAAAGGAAATGGTGGCTGGAAATCGTCGTTTAAGTCTGAGAGAGATAGCCACCGAAATTTCTGTGTCTCACGAATCAATTCGTACCATTTTAAACGATTGTTTGGGCATGAAACGCGGTGCCGCTCGACTAGTGCCGAAAGACCTGAATTTTCTGCAAAAACTCAATCGCGTTAGGGTCGCTGAAGACATGTTAGAACGAGTCAATTCCGACCCCACATTCATAAAACGCATTGTAACTGCTGATGAGACATGGGTTTACGAGTTTGACATGCAAACCAGTCAACAAGCTTCGGAATGGCGCCATCCAATTGAGCCGAAACCGAAAAAAGCACGTCAAAGTCGATCAAAAGTGAAGGTGATGTTGACAGTTTTTTTCGATTACCGCGGTGTTGTGCACTCGGAATTCTTGCAACAAGGTAAGACAGTAAATGAAGAATATTATCTGAGCGTTATTGGTCGTTTGAGAGAGCAAATTCGTCGAAAAAGACCAGATTTGTGGAAAGAAAACTCATGGATTTTGCACCACGATAGCGCACCATCTCACAAGGCTATTATTGTGAACGAATTTCTGGCCAAAAACTCAACAAATCTTATCGAGCAGCCACCGTATTCCCCTGATATGGCTCCGGCCGACTTTTTTCTTTTTCCAAAACTGAAATTACCACTTCAAGGCACCCGTTTTCAGTCGATAGATGACATAAAAGAGAATTCGCGGCGAGTACTGAAGTTGATTCCAAAAAATGCATTCAAAAAATATTTTGATGATTGGGTTCTTCGTTGGTATAAGTGTATTATTTCGAAAGGGGGCCAATTGAAGGCGATACAATAAATTTGGATGATAATACATATTTTGTGTTTCATTGACCAATTCCCGGGACTTTTTTGACAGAATGTATACTCGAGAGATAAGGGATCCGTCTCCAATTTGAAGGGAAGACGTTGCGGGCGGGATCACGCGCAGTGAGCGGACTACCCGTTTTCTTCCTGGTTCCCCCCGCACGACATCTTGGCAGCATTGAACAGTAGAAACTCTAGAAAGGTCGTGAAATCAGTAGCATGTTAAAACAAACATAATTCGGGATTTAGGATCAGGGAAGTGACAGGAATATTACGAGATAAGGACTTCGGCCTCTTTCAGGATGACACAGTCGTCATCTATTGACATCAATTGGTGTCGTTACTCGATACTTCACTTATCGTCAGAGGGACTGCAATATATTGTACAATAATATTGAACGTTTAAAGGGCGCGTCAGGGCGCAAATTACTTCAAATGTATTATGGCCATTTGTGTAGGTACATCACTATAACTAGACGGAAACCATTTCTATAAATTGTTTCAGGGTCGGTACAATAATCCTGACTTCGTCAGCTGCATACCAGATGACTGCGGACCAGGTTCGGGGCAAAGTTTTACCGTTCGGTACCCTACGCGGTTTTCTGATGTATCGGAACCGCGAACCGGGAAAAACCCTAATTTTTCCCTTTCCTCCAGCGAACGACAGTTCTCCCTTCACCGCCCACCTTTCTCGGAAATGACTGTTCAGAAAGCTCATTTCATCCCTGTTTTTCGGTATGCAAACCAATAGCGTCGGTTTAGTGTCAACTTGCGAAGAAAGCTTGCACGGCAAAATCAGTTCGTAGAGAACAGTGAAGCTAATACCTTCAGTGCAGTGTACCGTGTACCTATAGTTCATTCGACTCCACAAGTACAAACAAAAATTGGATATTTTGTCCTAACAGTTCGACTTCAATTGTAAGTACTGAAAGTTATTAATATTTTTTTTAATGCTACTTCTATGTATCTATATCTGTACCTATTATATGATCATTCCACGCGAAATCGCACACTTTTCGGAGTAAGATTTCGGATGTTGGTGAAACTCGGATATGCTGTAGTCTTTAGTGATATATAAACGTACCTCGAAGGATTTTTCAAAATTTTAACAATTGTGGATGTTACAGCTCTTTGAAACATAGAGTTGACCTTTCTTCAATAAATTATAACTGTTGAACTAAGAAAGTCATAAAAATGAGCTTTTGGGAGCTCACAGTGGAGACAAGAGTACCTAATAAAAATTATTTCATTTTGAAGAAACAAATTTTTGACCATTTATTTTGTAATTGTTCTAAATAAATGCAATTTTCTCAGAATACGTACCTTTTTAAACATTTGAAAAAAATGAGGATATAGCCCTGTTTGTCCTTTTTATGGACACGTTTTCAAAACTATGGACACTTTAAAATTGGCCAAATGAAATTATCTGAATGCAACGCTGTGTTGCCAACACCGACTGGACTGGCGTGAGATATATTTTGAACTATCTATCGGGTAGCTTGAATTTATTTATTTCATTCCTGACCTTGTGTGGCCATGAAGGTCATAGTATACCATATAGTTGAATTTGTTTTCACAGTCACTTTCATATTGGGTAATCAAATATACAGCACTCCAATTTAAAAACTGAAGGTCACCTTTGTTTCTTGAAAAATATTGCTAACACCAAAACTTGACATAGCGTATTATGTTGTGTATAAAAAACAGTAAAAGTTTTCCTCTTTCAGTTTTTTGACAAATAATTACCATTTGCGAGATCCCTGTATAAGAGTAGCAGGTATAGCCGCTTGGCCGCTGCTAGTACCGCACGGATCACGCCAGTGCAGCTGGTACTGGCGACGCAGCATCGCATTCAAATAATTTCATTTGGCCAATTTTATGGTGTCCATAGTTTTGAAATCGTATCCGTAAAGAAGACAAACAGGACTATATCCTCATTTTTTTAAATGTTTAAAAAGGTACGTATTTTGAGAAAATTGCATTTGTTTAGAACAATTGCAAAATAAATGGACAGAAATTTGTTTCTTCAAAATGAAATAATTTTTATTAGGTACTCTTGTCTCCACTGTGAGCTCCCAAAAGCTCATTTTGTATCACTTTCTTAGTTCAACAGTTATAATTTATTGAAAAAAGGTCAACTCTATATTTTAAAGAGCTGTAAGATGAACAATTTTTAAAATTTTGAAAAATCCTTCGAGGTACGTTTATATATCACTAAAGACTACAACATATCCGAGTTTCACCAACATCCGAAATCTTACTCCGAAAAGTGTGCGATTTCGCGTGGAATGACTCAAATTTTATATTTTGAAGATTAACTATTTATTTTATTAACTTGATCAGGAGAGGAACATTTTGAATAACCTTACAAATAATTAATCCAAATTGAAATAATTATTGAGATAATTTAATTTATAAAAATTAGTTAATGAGTCTGATAATACATATATTTGGAAAATATATCATAGAAATAATATTTTCTATTAACTCACTAAATAACTAATTGTAAATTTAATTTAAACCTCAAAAGAAATTAAATAATTTAAAACATAAGAAAGAAACTTTTTTCAGCCATACCTCCAATTCAAATAATTACCAAAATATGATGTATTAAAATTATTATAAATTTAAATGAATTTAATTGATATATAATAAATATTAATGAAATAAAAAATCCTATAAAAATAATTCTCAAATATTCAGCTATAAAAATTAAAGTAAATAAAAAAAAGTCTCTCTAAAATATTCATGATGAAACTAATTCTGACTCCCCCTCAACTAAATTAAAAGGAGTTCGATTTAATTCAATTAATACAAATATATCTTTATGTAGAGTATACAACAATGGAAGAATGGTCACCCGAGGAATGTCTCCAATTAATCGGAGAATATGATTGCGCGGCAGAAAATTACCAGCTTGCTTGGCTCATTTCAGCAACAAAGGGCGAAAGGAAATCATTCCGTAGGTACTGGGAAAGGTAAGTCGAAAAAAATTGTTGGCCTTCCATAACGTATTGTAGTACTTTCTGAATTCGAAGAATATATCATTCGCATTCTTTATTTAATTATTGAAATGATTGTTACATTGCAGCAAGAAAGGAAGTATATAAATCTAAATAGTTCGCATTCCACAGAATGCAGTTTTTGCTCGACAGGAATAAACCCAGGCAAACCATAAATACACGAAATGTAAGTAAAATATGGTTTTACAAAATGGGTGTATTTAAACAATGTCCGTCACGCACAGTTATTCTGCCAAGGGACAGTTCCGTTGGTAACGAAATAGTCTGTAAATTCTCGTCTAATGTTCCGTGAGTTTTGTGACGGTCCCCGAGGTACATTGTCAAGTGGCAGAAAGGATGAATTGTTGGCAGTGGTCTGTGTTAAAGTCCTCCAGCTTCCTACTACTATTTCCCCATTACGTTCATTGTCCACCAACCCTGATGGGCAGTATGATGCTCTCGAAGTGGTCGATTTTCTCAGAAAATTGTGTAGATACACAATTGTTAGTGTTATTATCTCAGCTCTTTCCGGCTGGAATAGCATTGGTTTCCTTAAAATCCGAAACACTGAAGAACATATACCAAAAACATTCTCTACTACTCTTCGAGCCCTACTTAGGCGATAATTATATATTCTTTCTCTGGTTCCTTTATTGTGATTCCCCGAATACGGTTTCATTATATTTTCGGTGAGAGAAAATGCCTCGTCACCTAGTATGACGCACGGCATGTTCATATTTATTCTAGGCAGTGGAGT
Organism: Andrena cerasifolii; assembly: GCF_050908995.1. Taxonomy (NCBI): domain Eukaryota; kingdom Metazoa; phylum Arthropoda; class Insecta; order Hymenoptera; family Andrenidae; genus Andrena; species Andrena cerasifolii. Next base: position 784,730 of record NC_135132.1, read on the forward strand.
TTTTTCGGGTAAGGCTAAATCTTTACTCTCAATTTTTTTTTGTACAGTTCCGTGTGTTTGAAAACACCACTATCCGAAATTCTACCTTTGCAGCCTACATCCACAAATAGAAAATTATAATCTTCATATACAAGTGCAAACAATACAATACTGAAAAAGGATTTGTAATTGTAGTATTCACCGCCACTGTTCATAGGACATTGCCCCCACGCAGTGCGGGAAATTACATTTACTTTCGAACTGGGAAGCTATGCTTTCCCACTCTTCCGTAGTTGACGGCATCTAGAAAAACACATAACTGTATAAAAGACGCGATATATGAATGTATACAGGGTGAATGAATAACGACTATCACCAGAAAAACACATAACTGTATAAAAGACGCGATATATGAATGTATACAGGGTGAATGAATAACGACTATCACCGGAATTATTTATTGATTTGAGCAAAAATTATCGATTACAACATAGTACTTCGAAAAACATGCGGTGTCATTTTAAAAACTGAAGGCCACGATGATATCTCAGACAATATAATGTATAAAAAAAAATGTGGTGCTGGACAAGCACTACCGAATACAATATATTTTATATAAAACACTTTTTTCTAAAAACAATAAGTAACGAGTTATTTCAAGAGACAGTTATTATTAACTCACCCTGTATAAAGATCTGGAAGGATCACTATAAAACTGGTATACATGACAAAGAAATGAAGAACACAAATTTTAAGGACACTAATTGAGACTGAAACAGCAATCTAATTCAATATATTATTTTACAGGAAACTTTATTGTATACGGGGGCGGAGGCTGACTGTGGTTAAACCCGGCCATCTACTCCGCCGAACGATGGCGAAATTGCTGGACCGTCCGGAATAACGGATAACATTAATTCAGCACCACCATCACCATCGCCATCACCACCACCACCGCCACCACCACGAGCACGAAAAAAAAAACACGAAACGAGGAAGGTCCTCGAGTGGAACAGACGTTTCAAATATTGCAAAATACGTATGAACAAATCAATACGTCGATGTAAGGCGACAGATTTGGAACGTACGGGGAACATATAGTGCACAAATTGCGATTATATTCTGCGAGGGTCGCATCGATTGTGGAACACCACATAAATAATGTTAATGTTCCAGGCGGATATGGGGCATTACGAAAATTATGTAAGCTATGCTATCCACCCTCCCCCCACACAAACCCTTTCACATCACATCCCACTCCCATTTATCCCTCGAGCCCGAGTACATTCATAACAAACCCCATGACTCCCACAGATCATGCAACTGTACATTATACATATTCCCCATACCCACAATAAAGTTACTTTAAAATTAAATTTGTAGTTTCTACTTACCTTTACACAACTTCTTAAACCTTCCGGCTTAAGAAAACGTAATTACATATCCCGCTTTGTTGTTTGAGTGCTGCATAAATTAAATGACAAAAATGTGACACATCTCATCTCCGCTTGCGCTCCGCTCTCTAAACATAACACAGTTCGACAGCCATCTGGACTTGTAACATACAATAGCCGTTTCTTATAGGTTTTCGTGTGCTGAAATTGAATCCGGAAACCGTTCGTCGCAATCACCCTCAGTTTTTGAGAAATTCGATTTTGAAAAAAAAAACTGCAAAATTCAACTTTGAACAACTGTTGTGTTGAAACAATAATAGTTATTTGGTTGCTTGTTCCATCGAATTATTCTATGATCTCTCCCGAATACAACGATATAAATTATTAGTGCATTACGAACATTTAAATATGTTTAAACATCGATCAAAGGGAGAAGGACACCCGAAATACACCAATTTTCGCAGATACCTTTCTATATATTTCAAAAACTGAGGGTTTCGGAGAAAATCTGACTACTCCATGCGATACAGCAGACATTTTTCCTTCGGAAACCATCAACAGAAGTGGTGAGTCACGTTTTATTTTCAATACAGAAGGTACTCACGCGCGTTAAGCGATTGTATTAGGCTGAGCGGCAGTGGATCGCGCTCCGTCGCACAGTGGTTCCAAAGTAACTTTTTTTGGACAAAATTTCGTATCTCCATCAATTCTTAATCGATTTTTGTCTTTTTTTGCTTGATTTGTCGGGGATTAAATTTGGTATAATATCATATAGTAGTTTTCCAAATTTTTCTTTAGGGATTAAAAAAAGCAAAGAAATTCTGAACTCTTGGTTCCGAAACAACAAGTTTATTAACCTGTTTTTTCCATATACCTATCATTAAATGAAGATAAAATAAAAAATAAAAATAGATTAAACAATTCAAATTTAAACAATAAAACTAATGTTAGCCTTCTTCCATGTAGTCTACATCTTCTGTGTCTTTTTCATAATTGGACAAAAGATATTTTGCGTCTTTTTCAAGTTCGACAGATGGAGTTGGCCATTGTGATCTCAAATTCGAAATTAAAAGATGCGATGTTATTAACAAATTATGCATCACATCCTCATTTGTCGAACTTCTGTCCGCGCCGCACATTTTGCCAAACTCTTTCGATTCTGTATTGAAAACAAAAGGTGTTTTACCACTTCTGTTGGTGGTTTCCGAAGGAAAAATGTCTGCTGCATCGCATGTAGTAGTCAGATTTTCTCAAAATCCTTAGTTTTTGAAAAATATATACAGGGTGTCCCACTAAGGAGTGGACAGCGCGATATCTCTTAAAGTATTGTCGATAAAAATATAAAAAAAATATGGAATTGCATGGTTCGAGGGGGCCCATTTATTAGCGCGAACGATTTTTGTTTTCGATTATTATTTTAAAAGATACGATGGTCAAGTTCGGTTTTTCAAATGGAACTATTTTTTTTGAAGACCTGAGTTGATAGTGCGTTCCAAGACAAATTCAATAAGCTTTAATGTATACACTTTATTTCCACTGGTTTTTAAGATATTGCGCTTGCAAAATTACTGATTTTCACTGGAAGAAAACCCTCTGGAATAGGAAGGACCGGGGTCGGTCTTACTGGCGCTACGGGTGGCATTGCCTGTTGAAATTGATACCTACCTGCCAAAGGTCTACGACAGGGTTCGCAGGCCCAAAAGCTGGACAATTCTTTTCCGTGAGAAATGCTACTTAGGTAGGTACATCTGCGGTATCGAGAAGCGCATCGTTACTTTTATTTCGCACTTGCTTCTACGCTCGGATGGCCGGTTCTTTTGGGAGGGATGCAAGTTGGATTGGTTAGGTTAGGAGGAGTGAAAGTTGCTAGACTAAATTTCAACCATAGGGAGCAGATTGTGTCAAAAGAAAAGAATTGTCCAGCCTTTGGGCCTGCCATTTCTGGCGTAGACCTTTGGCAGGTAAGTATCCATTTCAACAGGCAGTGCCACCCGTGGCGCCAGTAAGACCGCCCCCGGTTTTTGCCATTCCAGAGGGGTTTCTTGCAGTGAAAATCAGTAAATTTGCAAGCGCAATATCTTAAAAACCAGTGGAAATAAAGTGTATACATTAAAGCTTATTGAATTTGTCTTGGAACGCACTATCAACTCAGGTCTTCAAAAAAAATAGTTCCATTTGAAAAACCGAACTTGACCATCGTATCTTTTAAAATAATAATCGAAAACAAAATTCGTTCGCGCTAATAAATGGGCCCCCTCGAACCATGCAATTCCATATTTTTTTTATATTTTTATCGACAATACTTTAAGAGATATCGCGCTGTCCACTCCTTAGTGGGACACCCTGTAGAAAGATATCCGCAAAAATTTATGCATTTCGGGTGTCCTTTTCCCTTTGATCGTTATTTAAACATATTTAAATGTTCATAATGCACTAATAACTTATATCGTTGCATTCTAGTGGGGTCATAGAATAATTTGACGGAATAAGCAACCGAATAACTATTAGTGTTTCAACACAAAAGATGTTCAAAGTTGAAAATTTGCAGTTTTTTTCAAAATCGAATTTGTCTAAAACTGAGGGTGATGGCGACAAATACTTTGCGGATTCGTTTTCAGCGCACAAAAATCTATAAGAAACGGCTATTGAATGTCAGAGAACAGGGAAAAAGTAAAATTTTGTTGTACAGTGTTATTAGATGAAGATGAAGAAAAAATAGTAAAAGAAAGGCGAAGGCGAATATGCACCCTGCTTTAATTCAGAGAAAATTTTATTCGTTCAGGGAGCATTATTACCTTTGTTGAAAGTATCGAAGCAGGTAATTAATATTTGCACAATTTACTAGTAAGACAAGGAGGAAATTTAAACAATGTGACTTTCAAGGTACGAGAAATGTACAAAACCTGTTGATTCCGCGCTGAGCGGTGCAGGATTTTCGGCGTTGAGCGGCTCGGTGGAAAGGAGAGCAGAGGTGATGAAATCGATATAGGTGTGGGACAGAACTCTTTATTTCCCGTGATCCAACTCTAACCACGGGACGTCACAACACACTTACAACACACGTACACACGATTATTATAATAGAATGGCGCCTAGGCGCTTGGCGAAAGCGGTCGCGAAGAAAAATAACTGTTTGGATAGTGGCGCAATGGGTGCAAGCGGACACTCGTTGGACGGTGTTGTTCTAGGAACTAACGGGCGTCGGGCGAGCGCTCCGCGAATATCGTTAGCGGTGAAAACATGGTAAACGCGCCGCAGCTAACCCACCAGCTGGTGTGATGAGTAAATCGTGCGGCGCGCTGCCTGCGGCCGCAACACCTGTTTTAATTTGAAGTGGGGCCTGCTCCATAGCAGTTGTTAGAAGAATAGGCCTAGCAACGCCATCTCCCGGATGTACTTGCGTTACGGCATAATAACTCTCTGTGCGGCATGTTTGCTCATGTGGACCGTCAATCATCGACTCCCTCGAAATCTGCGCTGATTTCCTCGATCTCTTTTCGCTGAAATCGCCACCGCTTACAGATCTCGCTTAATCACTGTGCTCGTTTCGTTGTCTTGCTTAACCTGTGCTCGCGCTTTGCGCCTCGAGCTTAGCCTCTGTGGCTTGTACTTTGCTTAATACTCCTAGTAATTCTATTCACTGAGTGCCTTAACTGATTAAAGTAAGACGTTCGCGTTTAAAGCCGTAATTAAAGCTCCACGCGAATTCGTTTGTCCACGTTTTATTGTATTAAAGCTAAGTGTACATAGTATTATTAAAATTGGTGTAAGTCTTAAACTACGCGTCGCATTTCTCCACCGCGAACCTGACCATACCGAACCAGCTGGCGTGATCCGAGAGCTATTTTCTGCACAGCAGTTAAAAAGGACGTAAAAAATAAAAAATACTGAGCTTACGTAATCGTTCCTCCTGAGGGTTAGCGGGGATGTGCTGGAGGTGCCGCAGTAGTGCCGGCTCAGAACGGTAGTCCAAGGCCGTCGAGTAAATGACTGCGAGTTCGTGGGTATAACGGGCATTACTGGGCTGGATACCGCGTGTAGAAAGATCCCGGTCAGGTCCAGCTGGCTAAGAATGTAATAGTGGCTTAAGCTAATCGTTAAACTAACGCGTTGACTAGAAAGTCACCGATGGCGAATCGCGAACGGCGCGTCGCTGACCGGGAAGCCTGTAGTCCGGTCGCTCAGTGAGTAAAACCCGCTGAAGAAACGGAGGCTGTAGGATGTTCTCCGGGGTAGACAAAGCCTGTCCCTAAGATTGACGGTGGATGTCGACCTGCGTCCAGAGGTAGGCGAACTCGCTATCCCCTGGGAACCGTGAAGGTAATGGGAGTGAAAAATATACAAAGACGCACCTTGGATATACGAGAGCTCTTTGGGAGAGTGCTAGCCGTATGCCTGACGCTCGTGCGAAGACAAGCCAAATGACGCCACGGGCGCGTACAGGCACTACTACTGTGCTTTTGTAGACGCCACGTGAGACACAGTGAATCGTGAACATTTTTATAGTGTTTCATTCTATGAAGTGTAATTGAAGTTACAATATGAATAAGGAATCAGGTAAGACAAATACTTAATACTTTTGCATCAACAGAATTGTAGAAATGATATTTTTTGTATATACTACGCACTATATTGATGTATCGTCATGATATTAGAAATGTACTAATAATGGATATTTTATACATAGGCAGTGATGGCAGCATTGCTGGACCTAGCAGTGGAGCTTTTATAAGCTCAGATGTAGAGACCGATTCAAGTAAGATGCATCTTTAATTTATTAGTGTCTGAAATCATAGATTTAGAAACGGAACGTAGTTTCTTTGTTCAATGATTATTTTCGTGAAATTGTTTTTCTAATATTGTGTGAATAAAAATTAGTATTTAATGAATAGGCAGTGATAGCACCTTCATCGTTCCCGCTGTGAAGGAAGGAAGGAGACAAACATTTCGGCAATGTCGGCTGCAGGACCCAGCCTTTCAATCGTGGCTGCAACAAGTCCAGGAAGACCCGTACCTTGGAAAATGTACAATTTGTTACAAATATATTACAGCAAGGAAGTGTAATTTACAGCACCATGCAAACAGCGAAAAACATATCAACAACATGAAATATGGAAAAGTAACAAATACAGATGAAGAGACAAGGAGTTCTTAAAGACGAGGTAAAGAAAGTAGAAATAAGAGTATGCACTGATACAATAGAGCTTAATAGACCCTTTCAGTTATTCAACCATTTTGTTAGAATTCACAGGAGGCATTCAAAACCCCAAATGTACTCTGAATCCGAAGAAAACGAAAACTATAAGTATGTATGTAATAAATAAGTCCATTGTTACAAAAACTATAGAAAATGTACAGGGCAAATTTTTTTCGGTTTTGATCCACGAAACGACAGATGTATCCAATATGAAAATTCTTTGCTTTTTAATGCGTTACGTTCACAAAGAACAGTTATGTACAGATTGATTAGATTTAATTATGATTAAGGAAGCTACAGCAGAAAAGGTATATCAGTGTTATCGAGATTCTTTAAAGAAGTATAATTTGCCTATAAGTGACATGTTGGGGTGTGCATGGATACTGCAAATGTCATGGTGGGAGCACATAATTCATTGACTTTTCGTTTAGTAGCAGATAATGGCGAAGTTTGTGCTTTACCTTGCATTTGGCTGCGCGCCACGCGTGCGAATGCTTGCCACATCATGTTGAGAAGTTTCTGCATTCTCTTTATTCGTACTTCTCGCAAAGTCCTAGACGACTGTGTATGTTAGAAGCTACGCAACAGTTTATGACTGCTGCAAAGCGGCAGCCACCGGCACCTAGATGGCTAACACTATCTGAATGTATAAAAATAGTGTTAAATTAGTGAACAGTTTTATTTAGTGTGTTAGTGGAGGCATCAACAGAAGAAGATTCTGATGTCGTAAACAGAATATTTTCAAGTTTGAATTGTCTTTTCACCAAGGCGTATTTGCAATTTATGGATTATTTATTACAAATATTTACTAAACTGTACAAATTATTTCAAAGCTCGAAAGTGTTACTTCACCGCCTGCTCCCTAAATGTTACAGATTGTTAAAATCATTGGGATGCAATTTCGTACAATCTAAAAATTTGAAGCAACCAAATATACACAAAATTGACGTCAATAATGAAGATAATTTACTACCACTAACAACAATTTTTACTGGGGCAGGATGTATGAATGCACTGAGTCAAATAGCAAATGGTAATTTGAATTTGGTAGTGAACGAAGAAATGTTACAATTTTATAGAAACATACAGAAATGATACAAATCGGGCTTCAAAAATATTGTGGATAGAGTACCAGTAAAAGACTTTCAATGTTATCATTTTTAAATTCCTTGGGACCAGAATTTTGTAAATAAAATAAAATAAACAAGAAACGAATATTCAGGATGTAATGATTTTTGTAAAAATAAAAACATAAGATTAATGTTAAAAAAGTTCATTTTTTATTATAAAAGTTGACAAGCAATATTAAAGAATTAATATTATCTTTCTTTAGTAAAATGAAATATTTGTTGTTATATTGATGTTCTCGATATATCGATACCTCTTCTATGATATATATCGTATATCGATATGTATGCCTCGATATATCGATATTTTGAAATATTTTTACATCCTTAGTGACGCCGCGGCCAACCAGCGTCGATATCATATTTCCCGGCGATGCTGGTTGGCCGCAGTGTTGGTTCGTCTCCCATCGTGGCGTCTCACGCACACATTACCACCGCTCCCTGCAGGTGTTTCCCCCCTCCATCAATGTAGTTTAAGTCCGTCGATCCCTGCGGTCGTGGTACAGTATTTCCTCGTTAGCGGCTCGCTGGTCGGGACCGGCGTTGAGTCGGTATCGTGAACAGAGCCCTAATTCCGAGTGTTCGTTTCTCGCTTCTTTCTGGCCGGAGGGGGGAGCGAGATGGAACACTGCGTGCGCGGCGAGCGTGCGCGATGGTCGCAAGCGCTTACCGTGGGCACGAAAACCGCTTCGCAAAATCTTGACGTAGGCCCGTCACAAATCTTTTTTGCGCCCTAGGCGAACTTGTCAAATTGCGCCCCTTATTATAATACATTTATTTGAGTTTATTGATGACCTTAGTCTGAATTTTTATTAGTAGTTTAAAACATTTGCAGTATAATTTGTAATATTTTATTTTAAAGTATATTTTCAACAATACCAACAATGAAAATACCAGCAATGAAAGTCGACAAGAGGTGCAAAATGGTATTTTCATTGCTGGTATTGTTGAAATATACTTTAAAATAAAATATTACAAATTGCACTGCAACTGTTTTAAACTACAAATAAAAATTCAGAGTAAGGTCATCAATAAACTCAAATAAATGTATTATAATAAAGGGCGCAATTTGACAAGTTCGCCTAGGGCACAAAAAAGACTTGAGCCGGGCCTGCGACAAGATTTTGCGAAGCTGTTTCGTGCCCACGATACGCGTTTGCGACCATCGTGTCCGCAAAGGACAGAGTGTCAGACGTCCGAAAGACGGAGCGAGGCAAAACATGAACGCATCGTCTGTCTCGTACCGTCCTCGCTCGCTTTCAGTGCCTCTCGCTCGCTCTCGTTCCATCTCGCTCTCGCTTTCGCCGGACAAGAGTGAGACAAAGTGGTGGGGATAGCGAAAAGTCGGTATCGTGTACACAAAATCGAGGCGCTAACGAGGAAATACTGTAGTCTCCCGCTTGGGCCCGCCGCGCTGGCCTATATGCGGTGCTACGCTACCTTTGCCAACGCGAGCGCCGCTCGGCGCGTGGCCACCTCGCGGCCGCGCTTGGTAGCGGCGGGTCGCGTCGGGCGCGAGTGGCGGGGGAAAGATCGGCGTCCCACCGATATAACTCGTTACACCTGTTCTATTTAATACTTTTGCAATTTCATCCCATACTTCTATCTTGTCAGTATTATCACGGCCAACGGCGGTGGCCACGATGGAAACACCGGTTCTCGTTCGATCTCCGAAGTTAAGCATCGTGGAGCGCGGACCGGGGAAATATGGGTGACCGTTTTTCTTCTGGTGGCGTCGCTTGCTGCTGGCAACCTTACGGGTAGGTTTCCCCGGTTGCGAACGTATATAATTCGTGACTGTTACGGCCTGCCTAATAGCAAAAATTCCTTACGGTGATCCCATCGAGTCAAGACGTGATCTTTCTTTCAGACCTCACTCTGCTTTTTGTCCACCCTGTGGCCTGCACGGTGGTTTCCTAGAAAGAGATTAAATGCTCACTCCATTTTGCTTGGTTTCAATGCTACTATACAGGAAACTCTGAGACGCAGCGCGTCAGTTGGACCTTGAATAAACCGACACTATGTGTCAGTATTTTCGTTATAAGTAGAACACCCTATGGACAAATTTAATTAATATTTCATCCATAATTACGAAAATGTACACGTATATTTATTTATACAACACTCAAGCTCAACCACGCTTCAAGATTGTCTCGATAGAATGACCGCACTCTATTGAGTGTAGCGTGATCCGTCTCCTCTGTAGCGTCTCCTCTGATGTGAATGCTTTTATTTAAATCAGTGCAATCAATTTTTCAGTGAGCGTGATTGTCTCTTCAGCATCATGTCCCGTGAGCCCTACTGGAATTTATCCTTTAAAGTGATTTTAGATGTAGAAAATTTGACTTAAATAGTTAAGGATAATGAATAAACTTCTTAATCAAGTTAATAAAATATTCAAGATTTTCACTTACATTTAATTCCGTTTTTTTTGCAGTCAAGACTTCTAATATCTTTTTAGTGAAATTTTGATTCCATTCGTTGTAGCACAATTGATCCAATATTTGAATGCGTTTATCTGTTTCTTACATATTCTAATTAAGACATTTCTCAGAGCCATCCAATTACCGTTTCAACTCTTGGCAACTCGTTATCGTATCCAGGATTTAGTACGTGATACTTGCACTGCCAGGCTTTTCCATATGAACAGATTTCCCTCTCGTATTTTTAGATTCCATTTAAGTGGCGCAAATACAAAATACTGTACACATTAATGATTGCAATCTAATACTAATCCGGTAGTGTAAATCTTAGGGATAATGTATAGGAAGAGTTATAAGAACCAGAATAATTCCTATAATGTTACAATTAACACATCATTTTTATTATACGTTTTTGTGAACACAGTCACATACAGTAAACTAATAATTTGCTTTGATACGTATCACATTGATTTTCTGGCAAACATCATACCGAAACGAATTTGTTTTAAATTACTTATTTATCTGATGCCGGCTAACGTAGACCAATCTTTTGCACATTTCATTATATCCTCGTATATTCTCAGAGGAAATCGTGGCCTTAGCAACAAACTGTATTAAAAGAGATATATCATGATAAATTCACTACGGCAAGACAGTATTCATTTTAATCCCATATTGATCCCTCCTGATCGTTTCGTTATTATATATTTTTGTGAGAGGATGACTTTTAAAACTGTGTCGAAACTTGTTAAAAAACAAGAATTGCAAAAGAAGATGCATACTCTTATATTTGGAACATGTTATTTGTGATTCCACTTCAAAAGTTGAACTCAAACGTTAAGTCCGCATGATGAAACAATTTTTACAGTCACTTATTGTTAGAGAACAGCGCAAAAAACTACTGAAATTTCAAAGTTTACATAATCATTGAAAGAAAAATATTGCTGTTAGTAACCTCTGAGATCTTTTTGCATTGCCTCAAAAAATTTGTTGTATAATATTTTAAAAATAAATTTAAATAAAATCCTTCATATATGCAGTCGTTCCACAATTAAAATGTAAAATAGTCGTTTGCAGTATTCGTTAAGCACCAATCTACAAATTTATAATACACTTACGTACTATTCTGTCATCCTTTACAGGCAAGGAAAACACCATGGAAAGCAATTTTCACTTCGGTTCCGATGTGGGCTCTCATAATTGTTCATTGTGGGCAAAATTGGGGATACTGGACTCTCATCACCGAAATGCCAACTTACATGTCCGCCGTCTTACGTTATGATATCCAGCAGGTAATTAAATAATAATTGTGTTTCTATACAATTACTCAAAATTAAGTGAAATGTGATTCTATGTTTCATAACAAAACGTAAAGTTTGTTAAATGTATTAAATTTTGAACATCAGTGCCAATAAGATAATTACAAAGCTCTTTAAATTGCATCTTCAGAATAGTGTACTGAATAATTTAAGTACATATTTAATAATGTTTTAAATAATATTAAATGTAAAATAAATAATCATGTGGCATTATGTAATCTTATATGTTGTACAATATAAGAAGTATTATGTCTCGGCCGACTCGAGTGTAGATCGAGTTCACCGGCGCAAACAAACGTTAGTGGTTCTGATTGGTGTAAATTCTGATTGGTGCGCATATAAGACTGAAAATGAGGGCTCCATATCAATATTACACAGTACGATATGACACTTGCAATTCAGCGCACATCAAAATAGGACACAGAATATAGTGCACATACAATTTAGAACACATGCAGTTTAACGCAAATTTTTTTAGTGCACATCAGGATAGCGCACAGCAAGGTTTCACACACAAGATAATAAACACAAGATAGTGCACATGCAATTTAGAACATGCAGTTTAACGCACGTTTTTTTAGTGCACATCAGGATAGCGCACAGCAAAATTTTACGCACAAGATAGTAATGTACTTGCCGATGAAATGGGCCCTCGCTCTTCTCGTCGCCGTCGACTGTTTGGCAGCTGATGGTATTAGTATTGGTTGGGGTTAAATTAGGGCGTGGAGGGGGGGGGGGAGCCTGCTCGCGGGCGCGTAAAGCATAGTAGCGAACCGATGAGTTTGAGGATGTACGAAATGAGACTGCGGTTACGAGTATCGCGTGATGAGGTCAGTATCGCTATTGTTGTCAAGGTCATCATTCTGAACATTTCCCTTTAAACTTTTTAAGGGGCGGCTTTGGTTTGCGAGATATTCGCAAAAAACTTTAATTAACACTAGAATTACCTAGTTTAACACATACTCACATCGGTTCGCTACCATGCTTTACGCGCCTGCGAGCGAGCGCGCGCCCCCCGCCCCATCTAGCCCCAAACCAATACTAATACCGTTGGCTGTTTTTCATATGTTTTTGACAACATATGTCAAGGTCATTGAAATCGGTGAGGAAGTAACTTTCAATATATTGTTGCGCCGGGGCGTTTTCACCACAGGCCACCCCGACGCAAAGGAGTAGAATAATAGACACGGACGCACACACGACTGAACTATATTGTTACACAGACCAATAGTTTACAAAGGTGCGACCCGTACGTCCGAACGCAATGGCGTTCGGTACAAGATCTCCTTCTCTTCGGCCTCTCGATCGTCCTGTTGAAGGGAGCCGACCTTCTTCTATCTTCAGCTGCGAGCACCAGCAGGCTATGCACGGGCCTATACCCGGTGCTCGCAACAATATTATGCCGATTTTTTTTTAATATCGCCGAAACCAAGGCCGACTGCCAAAAAGTTTAAAGGGAAATGTTGTTTAGAATGACGACCTTGACAACATATGTGAAGGTTATCGAAATCGGCGATGGTCCAGTTCATCGGCAAGTATACCGTGCTACTGGTATACACTAAATAAAATGTGTATTAAACTGCATGTGTTCTAAATTGTATGTGCACTATATTCTGTGTCTTATTTTGATGTGCGCTTTTTGATTTTATTTTGGCAAAGATAGAAAACTATCTTGTTTGGAATTGGCCCAAACAGCCACAGGCCAAGCCGGCGCGGATGCGCTGCCTATTTCGCGCGCGGTTTGAAAACTGTTGACGCGACTAACTCGCGGTATGCACGATCGCTGTGATGAGATCGGTCGGGTTATCTGTTGACGCGCACTTCACCTAATTAGTAAATTGTCTCGCTACATCACACGGACGGCTTTGTATCGCCTACGCGGTCCTAGTCCGTCTCAGGACAAACAGCTGTTAGGTAGGGTGCTGACGTCACAGAATACGGCGAAACGACACGATCTATCGCCGTGATCGCTCTCTTCCTCTGCGAACCGTCGATAAGAGTACTCCTTTATCTCGTGTGCTTGCGCTGTTCTGGTACGGTCCAGAGTATTCTAATCCGAACTGCCCGGTTCGGCCGCTAACTCTCACGTGCTTTCGTGTTATAGTAAAATAAGCTCAGTGTTATTTCTGTGTTAGTTTAATTGGACAAATTTGTAATATATTTGTACACACGTCTTGTAAATACAAAGTGACCGTGACCTTAGTTCAAACTTAACCCAACGATTATTCTTAACGACTAATTTACACGCTAACTTAATCCTAAAACCGTAACTAATCCGCGAGCGGTCGGAGCTCTAGCACTCGTGCTCGTACATTTTGGTCCTTCGAGCCGGAGTCCGGAGTAATCGCGAGAACTTTCTATTGACCGGTTCTGGAATCTTCTACCGCGAACACGTGGTGACCGCGCTTCGCTTTCGACCTTCGCGATGACCGACAAGATCAACGCTCAGATCGACATGTTTCATCGCTTATCCCGCGTCTACGACAACCTGAAAAAGAAAGGCATAGCTAAAATCACTAGCGCTATGATACAATCGCGCTTGAACATGCTCGAAAATCACTGGTCTCAGTTCACGACTCAGCACGCGGCGCTGATGGAGTCGCGAACCGCCGAGCAAGGAAAGCACGATTACTTTACGATGGACTGCTTTAGTATAGCCGAAGAGTCCTTCATAGATCAGCAGGCTCAACTCCTTGACCTGCGAGAGGAGATCGCCGGGACACAAACCCAGGCTGCGAACGCGACGCTGCCGTCGGGACAGGCAGAGGGCGGCGAGTTCCGGCAACGTGCTCTGTTGCCACGCATTAACCTACCGATCTTTGACGGACGATATAGCGCATGGGCTCCCTTCTACGATCTATTCGTATCGCTCGTGATTCAGGATACGTCGCTAAAAAATATCGACCGCTTCCACTATCTACGTGGCTGCCTGAAAGGCGAGGCGGTCGAGTTAATACGAAATATTAAGACTACTGAATCTAATTTCAAAAGTGCCTAGACGGCGCTTCAGGAGCGCTTCCAAAACAAACGCCGCTTGGTACGCGCGCAGCTAGTGAGCCTCAATGACCTTCAGCCCGTCAAGAAGGAGTCGTCCGTGGAGCTGAAAGGACTGTACTATGCTACGTGGGACGTCGTCGACGCAGTCGCCGACACGGGTCGACCAGGCCCGACGGATTGGATCGTTCATTTAACGTTGGAGCGGCTAGATCTCCAATCGCGCCGTAAATGGGAAACCGCGCTCGGGTCCACCACGGAGCCACCTACCTTGGAAGAGCTGAAGAAGTTTATCGACTCACGCATCCACAGCGTGGAGGCGTTGAAAGATCGACGGGGCGAGCGACGGGGAGAGGATACGAACGACAAGCGAGCGGGCACCAAATCCGCTCAGGTGCATCAGATCGCCACTGGGCGGGAATCAACCAAGGCGTGTGGACTGTGCAAGGGTTCGCACTATCTATTCTTCTGCCCTCGCTACCAGGACGCACTGCGCCCCGTGATACTGGGAACGTCCCGGGTGCGCGCATATACTCCAGCTGGACAATACGCCGTCGTCCGAGCCCTGATCGACCCCGGTAGCGAAGTAATACTCATCTCTGATCAACTCGTCAAGCAGCTGGGACTCAACCGACAACGGGCACGAATCCCGTTGGCCTTCGCGGGCGGCGCGCGCTCGCAGCTTGGTGTGGACCGATGTGACGCCGGATCAGGACCAGAGGCGTGGCGTGAGTGTTCCTGTATTTGCCTTGGTCAACTTGTCCAGCTATAAGCCTCATACACTTCCCGACTTGGACCGCTGGGGTCATATGCATGGCCTGCAATGGGCCGATCCGCTTCAGGCCAATCAGGATCCCGTGGAACTGCTACTTGGAGCGGACGTCTACAACGAGATCCTGCTGGACGGCGTTCGCAAGGGACTTCCGGATTCTTTGGATGGATCGTCACTTGAGGGGTCAAGGCAGCTCACGGCCCTCATCCAGAGCAAATGAGCCCTACAGTACAGTTTTTTCAGCTCATGCGGACTTAACAAACAAGTTGGAAAAATTCTGGGAACAGGAGGAGGTCCAAGTGAAACCTACCTTGACACGCGACGAGCAGGCCTGCGAGGAGCATTTCCTCGCCACTCATCGACGTACGTCCGAAGGCCGGTTCGTCGTCTGAGTGCCCTTCATGAGTCGGCCGGAACTGGGCATCTCAAAACTTGCAGCTCTGCGTACCCTGGCCGAAGCCGACGATGCAGCGTCGATTTCAAAATGACGCTGAGTTCTTCAAGGTCTACATGGACGACGTCCTGTCTGGGGCCCCAACGGTCGAAGAGGCCCGCAGTCTTCAAGTGGAACTGGCTCATCTCTGCAAGGCGAGTGGCTTTCGACTTCAGAAATGGGCATCAAATTCACAGAACTTCTTGCGAACTATTGCTATCGACGACCTGGGGTCCTCACGCCAATGGGACACGGACACCACGCACAGCGTGCTAGGCATCCAGTGGCTCCCAGAGGACGACCGGTTCCAGATTTGCTGTCTTCAGGGCTGTTCTTCGGCGAGGAACACGAAGCGCATCGTGCTCAGTCAAGCGGCCTAGATCTTCAACCCTCTGGGTTGGCTCGCGCCTGTCACAGTATGAGCGAAGAGTTTTATCCAGTCATTCTGCCTACTTAAGACGGACTGGGACTAACCTCTTTCATCAAAGGAGGAAAGCTTGTGGCGTGAGTTCATCGGCGCCCTACCTGCTCTACGCGACGTGCAGATTTCTCATTGGTTGGGCCTGACTTCGACCCAGCAAACCATTGAGGTCCACGGCTTCTCGGATGCTTCCGAACGAGCTTTCTCGGCCGTGGTCTACCTGCGGGTCAGCGGCGACAACGGCCAGAGGCAGATCAGCCTCATCATTGCGAAGACGAAGGTAGCCCCGCTCAAGCGAGTGTCGCTTCCGAGACTTGAACTGTGCGGTGCTCACCTGCTCACCCGGCTGACCGCACGAACACTGGAGGCACTGGGGCTGACGGTCGATGCAGTGCACCTGTGGACGGATTCACTGGTGACACTGGGCTGGATTCAATCGCACTCAAGCAGATGGCAGGCTTACGTGGCTAATAGGGTGGCAGACATCCAACGCACGCTGCCAAACGCCCGATGACATCACGTGAGAAGCCAGGACAATCCGGCGGATTGTGCCTCCCGGAGATTGTCACCAACGGAGCTGCCCAACCATCCGCTGTGGTGGACTGAACCGACGTGGCTCGCTGTCACGGATCACTGGACCGGTGAGACGATCCCGACACCCGACCAGGACATGGAGGAGCAACGACAAGCTCTACACATTCAGGCAGTGCCGGAAACCGCGGTAAGCATGTACCTGGCCAGATTCTTTAACCTTCGACGTCTCCATAGGGTAACTGCCTGGTGCTGTCGATGGCTGCGCAAGCATCAAGGCACACCGAAGCCCTACCTAGCCGGCCACGAGCTCCAGGAAACGCAACACCGACTGGTGAGACTGGTGTCTTCTGATCTTTTCTATGTTTCTATTTCTGTATGTACCAAAGGGTTTTTTCCCGTATATAAATAAATAAATAAATATTGCAAATATATTAATAATAACACCTCTGTGAACATGTATCCCTCTGCTCAACTATCCCACCTTTACCATACGGACTGACCCAACGTTGATAACTTTAAACATTAATAATTTGAGCAGTGGGACGAGGGGGGAAATGATCGTTACGTGATTATTTAGAGGAGAGTGTACTGAAACTATTGCAATTGGTCCGAAAGTGAAACTTTTTGGCGTTTGGAAGATATTCCTAATCAAATTTGAAAAATGTCACTATTTTCGTTACTGCATATAAAAATATTTTTTAATGGATTGTTTATATTAGTTACTAATAAAAGAAGATATTTATCACAAAAGCCTGATCTTTAATTTAAACAAACCGATTTGTTGCTACTTTCCTTTATTATTCGAATTATCCTTATAACTTGGAAACGTATAGCTTCCCAAACATTTTGCTCAAACCACTGTAAGGGGCATTAAATATTGTACCGAAACAAACATAAGTAAATTTTATATCACAAAAGAAGTTAAAAAAAAAAATAAATAAATGCAAAAATACTAAATTATACATCATTAGAAAGGAATAATTTTTTCCTATTTTTTGGCGTAAATTTCATTCCGATATCTTAAGAAAAAGACCCAAAAGGCGGCAAATTTTAAATCCGGCCCACTGTGTTAGAGCTGATCAAGTACCCGGAAAAAGCAAGCCGAGCCTGGCTCGGCTTGAAAAACCGAGCCGAGCCGGGTACCCGAAAGAACCGAGCGGCTCGGACAGAACCAAGTACTTGAATATTTTTCAAGCGGCCCGAAAGAAACCGGGCGGATTGGATGGAACCGAGCGGATTGAATGTTTCCAAGCGGCCCAAAAGAAACCGGGCGGATTGGATGGAACCGAGCGGATTGAATTTTTCCAAGCGGCCCGAAAGAAACCGGGCGGCTTAGAAAGTAAGCGGGCGGGCCCTAAGAAACCGGGTAGCTTGGAAAGAAACGAACGGTCCGAATGAAGGTCGAGCGGACCGCTCGTTTCTTTCCAAGCCACCCGGTTTCTTTGGGCCGCTTGGAAAAATTCAATCCTCTTCGTTCTATCCAATCCGCCCGGTTTCTTCCGGGCCGCTTGGAAAACATCAAGTACTTGGTTCTATCCGAGCCGCTCGGTTTCATCCAATCCGCCCGGTTCTTTCGGACCGCTTGAAAAACATTCAAGTACTTGGTTCTATCCTAGTCGCTCGGTTCTTTCGGGTACCTGGCTCGGCTTGGAAACCGAGTCCCGGATTGGTTCGGATTTCAAGCTACCCGAATATTCAAGTACTCGTACAGCTCTACACTGTGTGGCGTCATCATTCCTCGGAGTCAAGTGCCTTACGCACTGGGTGGCTTTTCCGATGGGACTGGCGCGGGGATGCGGGGCAGATTGGGGACCGTTGGGTCAGCGGTGCGAAAGGTTAGAGCTAGTGGAGACTTGGTGGAGAGCGCGTCGTCTTGGGCGTATTGCGGGAAGATTTATAAATTGACTACGCTTCGGTTCCACATTTACTTATATTCATATACAGATTGTCCCAGAATTGAGGGACATCCCGGAACATGCAATATCCTAATGCAAAAAGAAATCGAAAAGTCCTTAACCGTTTTGGAATCTGGGGTTTGGTTTTCGAGATATTAAGAAAAAAGCCCGACCAATCAGAGCGCGAGGCTTCCGCTGGAGCTTCCGCGCTAGTGTGGCTGCGGGCCGGGCCGCGCTGCGACTACGAACAAGCAAGGCGGCATGCATCGAAGGAAATTGCGTAGAATGATAAATAAAAAAAACGTAACAAAAAAATCTAACCTTTTGCCATGCTTTGTTTGCCATTTAAAGTGAATAATGAATAAAGGATAAATGGATGAAAATCACGTGTAACGTAAAAAGACGAATACACAGTTGTTTTTTTTTTAGAAGAATCGAAAGTAATAATTATTTGGAGTCACAGGATAAGGAACGCGTAAATTTCCTTTTTTAATAACGTACAAACGAAAAGGTATGCAACAGGGAACGAACGAAAAGTTATCGTAGTTGGTTATTATGATAAAAATCCGTAGTTCAATAACGGCCCAAACTGTTGTTGATAATGAATAAGTCCGTTTAAAAACTGCGAAGAAAAATTTACGTACGGAAATTTGGAGAATTATCGCCTGCGTTAAATTTAAAAAATAATAGTCGCCAATAATATAACTGAAACTCACCCTTCCGGAAATTCACCTACACCTTGAAAACCTGTGTCACTAGATCACAGAACCGATCCTGGTCAACGACAGACGCGCCGAGTGCACAGCTGATCTCAGGTACACGACACCATCCAAAGTTAAGGGTCGCAACGTCAAGTGCGTCCGTTAATGTACCGAATATTCACTTCACTGCACGCCT
Source organism: Andrena cerasifolii (assembly GCF_050908995.1). NCBI lineage: Eukaryota > Metazoa > Arthropoda > Insecta > Hymenoptera > Andrenidae > Andrena > Andrena cerasifolii. The sequence goes on from NC_135132.1 coordinate 804,115, forward strand.
ACTAACACTGATCACACTTTCACAAAAGCCCGCGCTCCGTCCTTTTACGTGTTTCGGTTCAAAAGGGTCCGAAGAGAAGAGAAACAGAAAGTCTTCGAGTTGCTATAAAGAAGAAAAGGCATACCATTCCTGTTTCCGTTTTCCAATACCCTGAGTTTACGTCTGCTACGAGGCGGAACCAACAAAGCCGTAAATTACCCAAAACTGCGCGTAGTCCCGCCTGCTTTGTCCTACCTTCAAATTAAAGACGGATCCCTTATCTCTCGAGTATAAGCACGGCGCGCGACCACGCAAGCGCGGGAGCTCCAGCGGAAGGCTCGCGCTCTGATTGGTCGGGCTTTTTTCTTAATATCTCGAAAACGAAACCCCAGATACGAAAACGGTTAAGGACTTTTCGATTTCTTTTTGCATCAGGATATTGTATGTTCCGGGATGTCCCTCAATTCTGGGACACCCTGTATATCCATGTTAATAAACTATTTTATTATTATATGCATATGTTGAGTCGTCACACTTTCTAAAATCCCCACAATTGTTGTGAAAAGCTTTTGCAAATGGTTCATTTGATACTTTATTTAATGCTTTCCTTAAAATTCATGATGTTGATAAACAATAGGCTAGTTGTATCTGTACCAATACTTTCATAAATTGAGAAATTGAATTTTTATTCATTTATTTATTATTTTAGTTCTGGAACCTCAGAATCTAATGTTCTTATTTTCTTTTTTGTGATTTTATCCTGAATGTAGTGCCTCCATAAATCGGACGTAAGAGGCATCTAACGAAATGTATCTTTATTTGTAGCAGCCTTTGAATTTTTTCTACACTTTTTGTGTCTGAATGTTTTAACCTTTTAGCTATTCTACGCCACGCCTTTAGTGGCTTCCGTTTATGTCATCTTTTGGAACAGTACGCCGCTATTGTGGCTTTTACACGCAGGTGGCGAAAAATCTCTCCGTATAGGGGTATAGCTCCGCGATCAACCCTGTCAGAGTTAAAAGTTTGAAATTTAGACTGAGGCGGGAAATTCGGAATAACTGTTTGCAACGTCAATTTGAAAAAGACCATCCTAGAATTCTCGAAGCTCGGGCATCACTGCTGTTCAGCAGTCTTTGGCAGCCCTTGAACGCCGCACAGTGGGAGACACTGCTCCTTTTTGTGTCAAAATCGTAGGGCTTTTGATAGGAATAGAATGGAGGAATGAATCTTTTTCGAGGTTGAAGCTAAGATGTACAATAAGGGAAAAATATTGAGAATGTATGACAAACAAGTTTTGACCTTGAAAATCTACGTCAAACTTGACATATTCGAAGAAAATTTCGGTTTTTCCGTTTCAACGCGTGGTTGAAGTTATTTCTTGACTTGTTCTACATCATTTCGTATAGATTTTGACGCACTGAATTCAAATCTGTGAGCAGAATTTGTCTAGGCCTTCAGGATTCGAAGAAAAATGCGATTTAAGGAGTTACGCTCACAAGGGACGGTCGACATCCTGGAAATTCAGACAATTATGAAACTTGGAGTGTAAGTAGAGTAGTTCATCCGTAACGCAACCCTATCTTTTGTTGGTGCCTTAATGCAACTTTTTGGGGTGAAATCACTCCTTGGAGAAAATGCAGAATTTTATTTTCCCTGGAATATCTCGAGAACGGTAAGAAATATCGAAAAGAAGTTTAAACAGAAGGTACATCGATTTCTTATATCTACAAAACCGTGTAAAAATAATTTTCGAAAAATCCATATTTTTCAAGTTACCCCCACCACTAACCCTTAAAGTTAAGTTTTTGTATTTTGTAAATATATGCTGAAATCAAACAATACAGCGTGTACAAAAAGCGATGAGTCTTGCTTAAATAATTGAAAGCTGTCTAAATTTTCTATAAATAATAATTTAAATATGGCTTTCAGAAACCACTTTATTAATGGAAACTGCTAAAATGGACTTCAAATTGGGTAATAGAGGTTTTATTTGTTTGTCAAAGAAAATATGGCACATCCACTATTTATATGCATGAAAAGAGATCATCCACAGGTATTTCAGCATATGTATAGAAAATACAAAAACTTAATTTTAAGACATGGTGGTGGGGGCAACTTGAGAACTATGAATTTTTTTTTAATTATTTTTATGCGGTTTTATGGATATAAGAAAACGATGTATCTTTTGTTTAAACTTCATTTCGATATCTCTTACCATTCTCAAAATATTCCACGGAAAAGAAATTTCTGTATTTTTTGCAAGGTATGAATTTACCCCCAAAAATTGCATTATGACACCAACAAAACTAGAGTTGCGTTACGGATGAACTGCTCTACTTGGATACCGAGTTTCATAATTTTTTGAATTTCTGGGTTGCCGAACGTCCCTTGTCAGCGTAATCTCTTAAATCGCATTTTTCATCAAATTCTGAAGGCCTAGACAAATTCTGCGAACAGATTCGAATTCAACACGTCAAAATCTATAGGAAATAATGTATAACAAGTGAAGAAAAGCTTCAACCACGCGTTATAACGGAAAATCCGAAATTTTCAACTTTGACGTAGATTTCGAAGGTCAAAACTTGTTTCTCATATATTCTGAATATTTTTTCCTTATTCTGCATCATCTTAGATTTAACCTAAAAAAAGATTCATCTGTCTATCTTATTCATATCAAAAGCTCTATGATTTTGACACAAAAAGGAGCAGTTTGTCCCATTGTGCGGGGTGTCAGGCGGCAACTCTTCGAGTCCAGTCGCTGGAGGATCACTGTAGTGTCTTAAAAGAGGGACGGGATTTTTGACTGTAAATAAGGATTACTACCCCCCCCCTCCCCCCTCTTCTATTGTTGCCGTGATGAATGGGGCAGTTTACGTATGCGTGAGTCTTTCTCACTTTACGTGATAAGGCAATAAAAGCAAGCCGAACTGACTCCCTGTTCTTTCGAGACAAATCTGTATATTGAACGCGAACTCCGAGTCTTATTAAGGTCGTTTATATAACAACTGTGGTCTTTATACAATAACGTACCCTACTATTCTAGAATTTTTTAACACCAAAATTTTTGTATTACAGAATGGCCTTATATCGGCTCTTCCATATCTGGCAATGTGGATTCTAAGTTTTCCAACAAGCTGGCTAAGCGATTACGCTCTGGAAAAAGGTGTTTCAAGAGGTGTAGCCAGAAAGGTGTGCAACACTATTGCTCATTGGGGACCAGGAATAGCTTTGATCTGCCTAGCTGTAATACCCAAACACACACAATTTGTAGCTGTGGCTATTCTCGTGGTGGCTGTAGCATTGAACGCTGGATCGCTTTGCGGATTTCAAATTAATCACATCGATTTGAGTCCAAATTTTGCCGGTACAATGATGTCCATCACAAATTGTATCGCATCCGTGATTGCAATAATCGCCCCGCTGATTTGCGGCAAGATCGTGACTGACGAGGTACATTTAACCAGAATAATTATTTTCTACAGGGTGTCTCAAAAATGTCGAAGTTCCTTGAAAGTGGTGACTCGAAACCACTTTTTCCTTAACCCGGGAGTAGGCGCGCCAAATAACTTACGTTAGTAGGCGAACGTCGGTCATTTCGACCGATGGTAATGTAATCAGAAATTAATAAAATGACTAAAATAATATAAATAATGCATAACATTGTATTTTACTTACTTCAGAATCGATATACGTAAATAATCTTCATTTTTTATGATAAAATGATTAATCGTATTACAATATTATGAGTTCTGGAAAATTTATGTTTATACAAATGATGCATTGTAATTGATTTTAAAAATAAAATGTTATATAAAAATTTGTGCGAATGCAAAATATAAAATTACATTGTCTATTTATCAATTTGAATTTATCACTTGATTTTTAATTTTCAATAATAGTAATTATCTAATATATTTTATATTTATATTTGTTTTTCAAAAAATATACTTATAAATTTATGGTTTCATAAACGTATTAAATATTTATATTTTCCTCGGATTAGAAACTGCATCTTGAGAATAAAGAATAAATACTTACGTTTCCTTCGCTCAAAGTACACGCCTCCTCTACATCTGATATTTCTATATCCGCGGAATCAATTTCCGAATCTGTATCGTGATCGGATTGTATAACATAATCGGAATCTTCTGCGGAATCACTGATCTCGTCTTCAATGTTTTCAATCAATAAGAAATCTCGAAATTAGTATTAGCGATGATTGCCACACAGTACGCGTCGTACGCGACAGACGAAATGAGACTAACGTTAGCAGGCGCGCTATGGTCGAAAAGACCGACGCGTAAAAATGTATGATTTAAAACCTACACGAGTGCGCTAAGTGTCGCTCCGTAACATAAATAAGTCAAGAACTCCTTCAAAGAGGAATAGCTCCACGGAAAAAGTAAACAGTCGAACGCTATGGATCATGTTTCAAAACATATGAAATCGTCGGTCGAAAAGATCGACACGCGCCTACTCCCGGGTTAAAGAAAATGTTCACCGAGGCTTTGTTAATGAGATTTAACAAAAAACCCTGACCAATCAGAGCGCGAGTCTGCTGGCCGAGCTCCCGTAGTAGCGTGACAACGCGTTGCATTTATGCTATGAAGAAGCAAGTCGGCATACATCAAACGAAATTGAATAGAAAAGCAAATGAAAGAGATGTAACCATTCACCTGCAGCTTGAAAACCTGATTCACTAGGTCACTGTACCGATCCTGATTATCGACGGACGCGCCTAGTGTACAACTGGTTCCAGGTATACTACCTAACCGAAATACAACGGGTAATCGTCTACCTGGACCAGTTGTGCACTAGGCGCGTCCGTCGATAATTTAGGATCGGTTCAGGGACCTAGTGAATCAGGTTTTCAAGCTGCAGGTGAATTGTTATATATTTTTCATTTGTTTTTCTACGCAATTTCTTTTGATGTATGCCGACTTGCTTCTTGGTAGTATAAGCGCAGCGCTTAGCCACGCTACCGCGGGAGCTCGGCCGGTAGACTTGTGCTCTGATTGGTCGGGGATTTTTGTTAATATCTTGTTCCCAAAGCCTCAGAGAACATTTTCGCTAAGGAAACAGTCGTTTCGAGTTACCACACGAGTCACCCCTTTCAAGGAACTCAAACATTTTTTTATACTACATGCAGGGTGGGGCATTTAAATGGGAACACCTAAATATCTCCCTTATTTATGGTCGTATAGAAAAAGTCGTTAGGACAAGGTTTCATTATTTTAAAGGGCACATGTAGGGTAGGCAGGACGGTTTAGCGGATTCCGATGTTTACATCAAGGTGTTTCTTAGAAATATCTGTTGTATTAAAAAAAATCAAAAGCTTTGCACGTCAAAATTATAAATTTAAAAAAAATGATACTGTAAGCAAAAACATTAATGTATTTAAGCATAAAATCATGAAAATTCTACTCATAGTCCGTATCATCTGTAGATGGATGGTACGGCTAGTCGATGGACAGTTTAGAACCAATAGATGAACGGGTGTCTGGCTAGACGTGTAAACGGCTTATTAGCTATAGTAGGTACCTAGATTAAGGCATGTTTTGTTAAAATATAGTTTATTTCATCAAAATTAAAAACGTATGCAATCTTCATTGTCCGAAAATTGTGCACAAGGTTATGGCCCTAGAGTGCAAATAAGTGAGGTTATGTCTAGTCTAAAGTGACCAGAGGTTCTGGATCGTGTGGGACTGTCCCGGATTGGACATGTAACCTTTTTAATATTTTCGTAGAGGCGCAAAGTAAAAATATATATCCATATAGATATTTTTGATATTCTATAATCTATGTGGTTAATTTTTTGTTATGAAAAAAAGGGTTTTTAATTTTGTTTTAATTTATCAGAAGTATGTCTTTCTTCTATAATTAAATAAACTAAGAAAATGATGTCCTTACGAAGGTGGTAAGCTTCTTTTTACATGTCCCACATTCTAACATAAAACGTCTGGTCACTTTAGTCCAGCCAAAAAGTTGCAACGGGGAAGGAAATATTGTGTGTTTATATAATTCATTATTTTCTTTCATTTATTCTAATCGATAACATAATTTAACAGGGAATTAAAATTTTTTATTAGTTTCTTTAACAGATTCAACTATTAAATCCAGTAAAATTTCGTTCTTTCCACTTTTCGCTGTTTAGATTTGTTTCTTGTAGTATTAACGGATTACAAACTGTATTTACAGTACTGGAATTTCTTTGTGAAATTTCTTTTCAATTTCACTTCGTCAGGATGCATGGGAAAACCGCAATATCCGCAGATAGCCATCTGTCTGCAGTCTAACATCAGAATGGTAGCAGGGTCTGGCATGAGAGCGCAGAGATTGACATCGGAACCGTAGTCGTCTGTGTCCACAGATGGCTGCGTTCTTAGGTGCAGAGCCTGATGTCAGATCGGCAGCAGATCGACAGCAGATTCTGCCGTCTGCTTGGCACAGCCAACAGCGCCATCTGAGGGCCAGAATTACCAATTTCCTAAGCGTGACGTCACATGGCCGTCCCTACACACCAACACAAATGTACCGTTACTGCTGTAGGTGTATCCCTACCCCTATATAACCTGCCAGCAGATTGTGCAGTTATTAAATAATTAATTCTACTTATTTCCAAAAGTATTTATTCTTTCTCAACAATTGTTACAGAATAATATAAGTAGCGCATATAAATTCGAAGAAGAACATTCAATATTTACATTTACAAATTAAAACATCACAACACATTTACAATTTTAGGTGCGATATCAGAAGATTTTCTATATTTTCGACTTCTTTTTTGTATAGAATCACCATACAATTTGTGACGGCCACCTGCGTGGGCGTCACTCGGGATCGGGGAGACTCGGCCGGTAGCTCAGTCGAGTCGCAGGGTTCGGTTCTTCTCGAGTCTCTATCTCGACTGGTAATTTCAAAAGCCTTTATTCTTCCTTATGTACAGTTTCACTTATCCTAGGTTTATGTACATTGGTTATTAAATCTATCAGTTCGTATATACAGTTACGAGTAATTTCCGACGCGGGCATCCAACGATACGTCGGAGTCGACGGAGCGGGGTATCTGATTATAAGAGGGGAGAGGTTGCGTGTCTCCAGAGAGCCCGGGCAATGTCCAGCCGCTCTACGGAAGGCAGTACGGAGGCTCGGTCGACCGAGGCCTGGGCAATATCCAGCCACCTCGCCTACAGTACAGGAAGGTTCGGAGTGTTTCTCGGAGAGCCCGGGCAATGTCCAGCCACTCTACTGAGAAGCGGTGCGGAGGTACGGTCAGCCAAGGTCCGGGCAATATCCAGCCACCTTGACTACGGTACGGGACGTATTCTGAGAGCCTGGGCAATGTCCAGCCACTTTATCGAGAACGGTGTGGTTATGGAAGAGTTACGCCGAAGCGTCCACAATGGTTTGAATCCGGGCAATTTCCAGTCATTTCCTCCTGTGGTGAGAGGGCTCCTTAACCCCCACTCAGCTGCTCCTCTTCGGCTGCCGCGGGGCTTATATGCTACTCCGCAGTAATTGTAACTGCGGGAAAGAGACGCGATCTAGGGGGACGGCGCGTACTAATTTTCGGAATCGTGGGTCGCGGGGTGGGGGGATCCGCTGCGGCGCGGCGTGCCTCGGCTCGGCTCGGATCGGATCGGCGCGTCTCGTGACGCTTCGTCACAAATTCCATATTCCGTATTGTGTTAACGCTGAAAACAAATAGAACATTAGTACAAAGTTAAACGTAACATATGAATAAACAGGATACATGCGATACTTCAGCTCCATCTCCGCACAGTACACACCTTAGGCGATCATGGAATCCTGCGAACATTAACATTTATAAGAAAACATGTGTTGAATTATTATTTACGAAACAAGACGCTAAACATTCGCGCATAACCCTACTTTTCTGTCTTGCAGATAATGCGAATCTTGATTTCCGCGACGTAGATAATTGGAAATTATTCAATTTCATAATTACCTTTGCTTTCTGGATACTTCGAGATGATTTGTCTGGATATTGGTGCTTCGAATCGGGTAGAATATTTTTCGGTTTTGTCGGCACGGACTGCCTCTATCAAAGACAGTCATCGCCAACTGAGCCCTCGAAAACGAACGCAAACTGGACGTAGAGTCTTGACCAATTACGAGTTTCGGCACTATGGCGGAGCCAATCCGAGCGTAGCCCATTGTACCGCCACATTGCTACAGATGTTACATCTACATACCATACCGTTTGTTCAAAGTAGTATCCGTTGTGCTTGAAGACGAACACTCGGAAATCGAGATTCACATTATCTGCAAGACAAAAAAGTAGGGTTATGCGCGAAAGTTTAGCGTCTTGTTTCGTAAATAATAATTTAACACATGTTTTCTTATAAATGTTAATGTTCGCAGGAGCATGCATGATCGCCTAGGGTGTGTACTGTGCGAAGATTGAGCTGAAGTAAGTATCGCATGTATCCTGTTTATTCATATGTTACGTTTAACTTTATACTAATGTTCTATTTGTTTTCAGCGTTCACACAATACGGAATATGGAATTGTATGGTGATTCTACACAAAAAAGAAGTCGAAAATATAGAAAATCTTCTGATATCGCACCTAATATTGTTAATGTATTGTGATATTGTGATTTGTAAATGTAAATATTGAATGTTCTTCTTCGAATTTATATGCGCTACTTATATTATTCTGTAACAATTATCGAGAAAGAATAAATACTTTTGAAAATAAATAAAATTAATTATTTAATGAACTGCACAATCTGCTGGCAGGTTATATAGGGGTAGGAATACACCTACAATAGTAACGGTACATTTGTGTTGGTGTGTAGGAATGTTCATGTGACGTCACGCATAGGAAATTGGTAATTCTGGGCCTCAGATGGCGCTGTTGGCAGTGCCAAGCGGACGACAGAATCTGCTCTCGATCTGCTGCCGATTTGATATCAGGCACTGACATCAGGCTCTGCACCTCAGAACGCAGCCATCTGCGGAGACAGACGACTACGGTTCTGATATCAGATTCTGCTGCCCAGATCTGGCTATCAGGGTCGGTAGTCTTAACTTTCGTCTTACTCTGGTGTCTGAAATCAACCCATAAATTTTTTAAACACCCTGTATCTAGAGACGCGGTAGCGCCTCGACGCCAAGTACATGTTTCGACACCCTGTATATGTTGACTGTCGCTACCGCTATCATTTACTCGTCGCCCGGCTATTCCAACCTAACCTGAAACTTATTTCATTAATATCTCATCACGCCTGCAATATTTTCTAAATTTAAAGGCTTTTTTCTTATGTAAACCGCATATAAGCTTTTGAATAAAACCAAATTCAATAAAATCGGTCCATATGGTAATATCGTCTCATGGATCTGTCGGAAATGGTAAGATTTTTTAAGAAAAAATTCGCGTTATGTCGACAAAATTTGGTTGAAGAAGGAGAATCATTTTCCACACGAGCCTTGAGGGGATAGGTGGGGAGGGGGTGTGGACCCTAAATCTAAAACTGTAGCTTCGAGAATTTATTGGTTTCCGAAATATTAATAAAAAATTATTTTTAATTTTTTTTACAAATTATTTTTTTTTAACTATACAGGGTGTCCCACTAAGGAATGGACAGCGCGATATCTCTTAAAGTATTGTCGATAAAAATATTAAAAAAATAGGGAATTGCATGGTTGGAGGGGGCCCATTTATTAGCGCGAACGAATTTTGTTTTCGATTATTATTTTAAAAGATACGATGGTCAAGTTCGGTTTTTCAAATGGAACTATTTTTTTTGAAGACCTGAGTTGATAGTGCGTTCCAAGACAAATTCAATAAGCTTTAATGTATACACTTTATTTCCACTGGTTTTTAAGATATTGCGCTTGCAAATTTACTGATTTTCACTGCAAGAAACCCCTCTGGAATGGCAAAAACCGGAGGCGGTCTTACTGGCGCCACGGGTGGCACTGCCTGTTGAAATGGATACTTACCTGCCAAAGGTCTACGCCAGAAATGGCAGGCCCAAAGGCTGGACAATTCTTTTCCGTCAGAAGTGCTACTTAGGTAGGTACATCTGCGGTATCGAGAAGCGCATCGTTACTTTTATTTCGCACTTGCTTCTACGCTCGGATGGCCGGTTTTTTTTGGGAGGGATGCAAGTTGGATTGGTTCTGATACAATCTGCTCCCTATGGTTGAAATTTAGTCTAGCAACTTTCACTCCTCCTAACCTAACCAATCCGACTTGCATCCCTCCCAAAAGAACCGGCCATCCGAGCGTAGAAGCAAGTGCGAAATAAAAGTAACGATGCGCTTCTCGATACCGCAGATGTACCTACCTAAGTAGCATTTCTGACGGAAAAGAATTGTCCAGCCTTTGGGCCTGCCATTTCTGGCGTAGACCTTTGGCAGGTAAGTATCCATTTCAACAGGCAGTGCCACCCGTGGCGCCAGTAAGACCGCCCCCGGTTTTTGCCATTCCAGACGGGTTTCTTGCAGTGAAAATCAGTAAATTTGCAAGCGCAATATCTTTAAAACCAGTGGAAATAAAGTGTATACATTAAAGCTTATTGAATTTGTCTTGGAACGCACTATCAACTCAGGTCTTCAAAAAAAATAGTTCCATTTGAAAAACCGAACTTGACCATCGTATCTTTTAAAATAATAGTCGAAAACAAAATTCGTTCGCGCTAATAAATGGGCCCCCTCCAACCATGCAATTCCCTATTTTTTTAATATTTTTATCGACAATACTTTAAGAGATATCGCGCTGTCCATTCCTTAGTGGGACACCCTGTATATACGTAGTCCTAACTATCCTTCCCTCCCCCCAATTTGTCCTACGGACAGCTGGAAGCCTTCGCCTTACCTCCGCGTGCCTCTCAGGCGCATAAATTGCATGCATATTTAGCTGAAATTCAATGCCAATTTTCTCGAAAACGAAGCGCGATATTAAAAAATTGTATTCTATATTTTCGTCTTATTTTGGCCTGTAGAATCACCCCCCTAGAGTATTGCCTATCAATAAGTAGGTATCCACCCTGTATAATAGGATGGATTGCATCTCCAAGTTTCTGGCGCAAATCTCCAAACTTATATCACTATACGTGCCCCCCGCACTAATCTAGCCCCAACTAATACTAATATCCAGAACAAGTTGGGAAGTGGAATGCGTGATGTCGGAATAAGTCAGCAGAAATACTAAAAGTTTTTTTTATTAATATCTCGTAAACTAATAAATTCCCGAACGGACGATGATCCCTGCTGAATAATCCCGAGAGTCGACGAAGGAAGAACGAACCATGTGTTAGTTTCTAGAGATTTGTGGGGAGGGGTGGGAAGGGTGTTTGTACCCTAAATCTAAAAATTGTACATATATAGCTATTACTATTGAATTATAACCTGCCAAGTGTCAATCACTCATTATAACCTGCCAAGTGTCAATCACTCATCATAACCTGCCAAGTGTCAAATAATTTGATTTGAAATGTCACGAGTTTTTACACCACATAGGACACTGAATTATTGTCTCAATTAACAAGGTAAGTCGCAAAATTTTTTTAATAGACTTTATGTAGAATCGCGGACTTGGAAGTTGTCCGGAGAAGGTTCGACAGAGAAGCATCTTCTTTTGCATAAGTTTCTGGAAATTTATTCTATGCATGTACAAAATAATATATTATAACAAATTGCATTGCATTTAAATTTCCAGATATTTTTATTCCAGCAAATTATTTTTAATTTATAGATTGTATGTAAAGCTTATAGAAATTAAGGAGACGCACAGGCTTGAATAGAAAGGAAGGGGATGTACAGGCTTGGAGGTTGTCCGGAGAAGGTTAGATGAAGACAATCAATATATAATATTTACTACGATAGACAGAGAAGCATCTTCTTTCGCACAAGTTTTTGGAAATTTGTTAAATAAGGTAAAGCGACAAAATTTGTCAAAAGCCATAAGAATTACGAAAATTATGACGGACTGCTTGCAATGTAGAGCAAGTCACATTAGTGTAGAAAGTACGCTGAAAAGGCATCTTCCTTGATACTTTTCAATCTTTTGTGAAACATATATTCGTAATAGTATATTTTAATTTTAAAATCCACAGTAGTTGCCACGCTATTCATTACTTTTAATAGTTTCTCATTAACAATATTTCAATTAACCAATAAACATATTAAATTAATCTTATTCCAAATTCCAACACCAATAAATTGTGCGTTAAAAATATTGGATCTCTTCGTTCATTTTCGCTAAATTACCATTAGCATTTAAATTCCCTGCAACAAGAGTTTCTACCGTATGCTCTCACCTCCTTTGGACAGATTAAAGTCCATTTCGCGAGCAGCGCGCGTGGAGAAATCAGCCACCACCACCTGACGACCGTGGATTGGCAGTTGAAGTTGCTTGGCCCCCGAAGGGTATGGTGGGGTAACGGGAACGCTGCTGGACTCCGTCCGAACGTAGCCGTGTGGCTGTTGTTTATTCTTAGCGTAATAGTTGTGTGCGTTATGAAGCTATGCGTAAACCAATACGAGTTGAAACTATCGAGAAAGAAACAATGTTCTGACCAATAAAACTCCTGAATTTTTTCCGACCTAACACACATACCTATTCTGATGTATGCATGTATTTCTACGCTAAGAACTCGGCTTGGCCTACACGTCTGAAGCTTGGCGCTATCCCCACCACTTCTGACTTGCTCTTGTTCTGCGAAGACGAGAGCGAGATACAATGAGAACGAGTCAGGGGGACTGAAAGCAAGCAAGGAACGGTACAAGACAGATGACGCGTTGATACATACTTTGTCTCGCTCCGTTTTTCGTACGCCTGATACTCCGTCCTTTGCGTGCGCGCCGGGCACGAGCGTGTTTAGACTCGCTTTCATTCCATCTCGCTCTCGCCTTCGGTAAGAAAGAAGCGAGAAACGACCACTCGGAATCGCTGCATGTGTGCGTACCTCTCGGACACAGAATCCCCACCGCGCAACGAGCACGCGTAGCCCGAGAGAGAGTGAGAACGTAGAGAAAGGAGCACCGAGTAGGCAAGCGGTGTGGTGGAAGAATACCCCTCCCGAAACTCACCGCCCAATATATATAAAATGGACTTTAAGGCCCTTTACACGGACGTTCTTGTGCGCGGTCCGGCGCGCCATCTTGCGCGCCAACTGCCAGCGGGCTACGGAACAGTACGTGAATGCCGGAGACAGCGGGTTCGGCTTCACATTTCTACGTCGGCTCCATCCACATGTTTTTTCCACTATCCAGCGCAGTCTTGTATTGTGTACTACCTATTCGATGTATATTATCGATCTGCGAAACGATCGGCAAGACACGATCGCGTTATACGTTCGCGAGAAGTATACAAATTCCTCTATATACCTGGCTTAGAGAGGATATCATAAATGCTGTTACTGTAGGGCACACTGAAACATCTCTTTTTACGAAGCTACATTTGGTTGACCTGAAGGTGCTACAAATTATAGAAATGGTTTATGACTCAGTTATGGCGCGCCAGAAAGTACCACAGTCCTGCCCGCGCGCAAACCTCGACTCCAGAAGAGTTTACATAAGAGACAGAAAACGTAGTTGGAAAAGGAAAACGGCACTTGAAATCAAGGGTTCGGCGTGGCGCGTGGATTTCCGACAGTGCGGAAAGTTCTGAAGCGCGCGACGCGCTTCTAGCCAAGCCTCTGCGAGCTGCTACATGCGGTAGAAAGTAAACGCGAATTATTTAAAACCAAATAATTAAGTATATTTTCTTCCAGTTTTGTGGCTTGATTTGTTAACCTTTAGGGAATATGAAAAAAAAATGTATGTAAAAATAGTGGTTACCCCGGAATTATTGTGTTTCAAATAGAGAGCTCTACAAAACTCATATGTGCACTGTTACCATAAAATCAGCAGTTATTGTTGTCTGAAATACAAAATTTAGAAATTTGTGTAATCTGTATAAGTGTGGTTACCGCTATGCGAACTAGGCATGTATGTAGATGGAAAAAGAAACGGCAGAAAGTAATAAAGAGGTACATACAGGGTGTCCGCGGGAACAGTAAACAGTTGAATATTTCCTAACGTATTCGAGATAGAAAAAAAATGTGTATAGAGAGAACTCAAAAATGTTGAGAATAGTGCGGTTTATTGAAATATAGAGATAAATAATGAGGTGATACAGTTAATAGAGAGGTAACAGTTCGCGATACGAGAGATTACACTGTAGAGATACAAGAGACTACTGCTCTGCATAACCGAGCACACGAGTCGGTCACGAGAGCGAGAGTGTGTGTGTGAGTGTATGTGAGGTGTTGTGTGGAAGAGTATGTATGTATGATCGCGAAAAGTAAATATGAAATCAATCAGCTGCTTGAGAATGTTCGTGGTTTCTTGTGGCTGATGTGAAAGAGAGGGAGAGAAAAAGAAAGATAGATAGCGAGAGAGATAAATAAAGAGAGAGATCATTTTGCCGAAACACAATGTTTATATGGGATTGCATGGTTCGATGGGGCAAATTTATTAGGCCAGACGATTTTTTTCTTACATTGTTATTTTAAAAGATACGATGGTCAAGTTCTGTTTTTTAAATCTGCGGAAATTAATCACCCACATAGTTGTCAATCAAATCAGTTTTGACCCTTTCTTAAATCGCGTTCACTTCTTACTAGAGATCCCGGCGTAGAACGTGTATTGAAGATACACGCGAACACGTGTATCGAAATTCACGGATCGTAGTATCCGTGTACTGAAATTCATGGGTACACGTGTATCGAAATATACGGTTTCACGATCCGGTTTCAGATATCCATATTTATTTTTTTAACTAAATATCCGAATGTTTAGATTTTACACAAATAGTTTGCGATAGGTAGGTACAGACATAATTTACTAGGTTGCAGATGAAAATAAATAACATTATGATTTTGGTTAATAAAATTTAATCTATTAATCCTTTATTAATCTATTTCAGACGATTACAACGACTGATTTTATGCTAACAGTGCGCATATGAGTTTTGTAAGGCACTCTATTTGAAGCACTATAACTGCGGATATAACCACTATTTTTGTTGAAATATATTGTATTATATTCCTTCGGTAGTATATAGTCCGTGTTGTGCAAATTAATGTTTTTGTTTGTTTGGTATTTTGAATGTCCCGCGTGTGTACGAGGAGCTTGTGTGTTCTAGTTAGTACTATTGCTAAGCACTTTGTATGGTGGCGCTGGTGTCTAACGTGTATGTGTCTCCGGGCTTCCGGACACTCGATCGGTTGCTTGGCTGCGGTGTTGACGTGTCTGAACGTAAACGGATATTTTTTATTTTAGCTTTCTCACCACGTGTTAACAGTTTTTCTCTCATTTCTTTTTATGGTGATTGTATGTACATGCAGTATTTTATCTTCTAACAAAGCTTTGGCTAATAGTGAAATATATTAAACATTTTTTGTCTCAAACAAGGCCAGTGGTGCGTTTATTTAGTAACCCAATAATTTTTGCATACAATTTTTTTTTCATATTCCCTAAAGATTGACAAATCAAGCCACAAAACTGGAAGTAAATATATTTAATTATTTGGTTTTAAATAATTCGCGTTCAGTTCCTACCGCTTGTAGCGGCTAGCAGAAGCTTGGCTCCCAGGCGCGGCGCACGCTTCAGAACTTTCCGCACTGTCGGAAATCCACGCGCCACGCCGAACACTGGATTTCAAGTGCCGTTTTCCTTTTCCAACTACCTTTTCTGTCTCTTATGTAAACTCTTCTGGAGTCGAGGTTTGCGCGCGGGCAGGACTGTGGTGCTTTCTGGTGCGCCACAATTTTTCGAACGTGCCACGCAAGAGCGTGGATGAAAAATTTGACCTGCATCACGCGCAATCAGAAGACTACTTTTCATCAAAACATCTTGCATACCTATGTGTTTTTATTGTCTATCAATATTACTTTTTATATTTAAACAAGCAATGACATGGTAATTATTGCCGTTAAGAGTAATAATTATGATTGTCATAACAGTGAATGTATTAACTGCAATTTCATTTGCCATCGCATTACCGGGGAAACATTTGGACATTTTTTAATGTACCCTTGTAAAATTTTACGGCCGTTATAACTGACAAGGGAAGATCCCGAACTCGAAAATTCAAGAAATTCTGGAACTTTGTGAATATGTAGGGGATTTCCTCCTGATTACAACGCAAATTTTGTTTGCTGCCCAAATTCACTCGAAGGGGGGAAATTAACCTCTGAAAATTCGGCTATTTTCCGATTTTGTGTTACAACTTGCGAACTGCAGGAGGTAGAAAAAAAATTTCAAGACAAAAGTTACTTCTTTTAATTAAATCTATCATTTGGTGGAAAAGTTATTTTACAGCTCACGAGTTATAATACTAAATCGGAAAATAACCGGTTATTCAGGTGCCAATTACACCCCTTTAGATTGAATTTGGGCAGCAAACAAAAGTTGCTTTATAATCGGGAAGAAATTCCCTTCATGTTTACAGAATTTCAGAATTTTTCGAATTTCCGGGTTCGGGATGTTCTCTTGTGAGTCATAAACCATTTCCATAATTTGTAGCACCTTCAGGTCAACCAAATGTAGCTTCGTAAAAACAGATGTTACAGTGTGTCATACAGTAACAGCATTTATGATATCCCCTATTAGCCAGGTATATCTAGGAATTCGTATACTTTTCGCGAACTTATATTGCGATCGTGTCATGCCAATCGTTTCGCAGATCGATAATATACATCGAACAGGTAGTACACAATACACCACTGCGGTGAATCGTGGAAAGAAGCATGTGGATAGAGTCGATGCAGAAATATGAGGCTGAACCCGCTGTCTCTAAGTAGTGTCGAGTGTATAACCTTCTGGCGTGCACGAAGGAGCGCCGCGCTCCTGCGTTCATGTACTTTTGCGTGCCGCGCGGCGTGTGGCGCGACTCACCGCGTGCAGGAACGTCCGTGTGAAGAGCCCTAATTTATCCATTTTCGTACGATTGTAGGTTAGGTTATACAGGGTGTCCCAAAAATGTCGGAGTTCCTTGAAAGGGGTGACTCAGGGGGTGATTTGAAACAACTTTTTCCTTAGCAAAAATATTGTCCGAAGCTTCGTTAACGAGATATTAACAAAAAACCCCGACCAATCAGAGCGCGCGCCTTCCACCCGAGCTCCCGTTGTAGCGTTGGCTACGCGGCAGGCGGCTGCGCTTGTACTACGAAGGTATGAACAAGCAAGTCGGCATGCACCGAAGGAAACCGCGTTACACAGTTTTATTTTAAAGCGGAATCTTAAATAATAATTGTTTGAAGTGAGAGGACAAGAAATACGCAAATTTCGTTTTCAAAAAAGGCATAAACGAAAAGGTAATGTAACAAAAAATGTACGACAAGTGATCATAGTTCGTTATTGAGGTAAAAATCCGTAGCTTAATTACGGCCAACATAACTAAATTTAAAAAATAATATTAGGTGTGTGAATAAATTCTTTCAGACTGGATTTACATAATCGGCATAAAGCAACCGAATTTCTATCGCAGTGATATTCGTAATCTACCAGAAAAATGGCAAAAGGTAATTAACAATAATGGAAATTATTTCGATAATTGAGTTGTTTTTATTTTTTTTTTAAATCAAACTGTTATTGAAACCTAAAATCGAACAGAATTTATTTCTACACTTAATAATCACTAATAAATTAAATAACACTCACCCCTACGGGCATTCCTTTCCTTTCTTTCCTTCCTTTTCGGAAACCTGTGTCACTAAATAGGTCACTGTGCCGATCCTGGTCATCGGTGGACGAAAAGATTTATGGCAGGGTTGCGCCCACTGCTCAGCTGTTCGCAGGTATAACACCACCCGAAGGTAAGGATCGCAACGTCAAGTGCGTCCGGGTTAATGTACCGAATATTCACTTCACTGCATGGTCACTAACACTGATCACTTAATTTACTTTTCATGGAACGTGTTGTTCCTACGTTATAAAATTGGTGGCCCCGAAAGGGGCCGATTACTGTTAGTTGAGCAGTTGCTCGATGTGACCACCCTCAGTGTCTATGCACGCCTTGCGGCATCATTGACTCCGTTGAGAATGATCTTGACGCCAAACGCCGAATCGTATCCTCGCTGGGGGTTTGGATGTGCGGGTATTCCCGTAGCACTTGCGTCCCCGTTGTTCCGGGCGTACACCCAGAACAACGCGTAATATTCTTGAGCGGAGAACATTTCTGGGACGAGATTGCTAGCTGACCGGCAGGATTTTTTCCAAGCAACTTCCTCTACCCCCAAGTAGTTTCTCTCGTTCTATTATGAGTTGACCCCCACGAGAACAAGAGGCTTTAGGTAAAAAGAAGCCATCACATTTTTTAAACACACGTTCTTTGCTGATGTGCAACGAACGACCCATCCTACACTTTCACCTAAGTCCGTGTTCCGTCCTTTTACTGCCAATGTATCCGTTGCTTCGAGATAGACAGCAGACACCACGTGTTTCGGTTCAAAATGGCCCGAAGAGAAGAGAAACAGAAAGTCTTCCAGTTGCTATAAAGAAGAAAAGGCATACCAACCCTGTTTCCGTTATCCAATTAATTTTAAATACGTCTCGAGGAGAGACACAGGAAGAAAGGGGGTAACTCGCTGACTGCGCGTAGTCCCACCTGCTTCGTCCTTCCGTCCAATTAAAGGCATGTCCCTTATCTCTCGAATATAAGCACGCGCTAAAATTACCAAACAAAAGCACGCGTTGACGTATTCCGTGCGAGAAAAGGTGAGCATGAATTCCGATTGGTCGTAACCTAACCAATCTGCCCTGCACCTCTCCCAAACGGCCACTGTTTTGAAGAGGCCTTCTTCTCAGCCATGTCTCCTCCCCAAGGCCCACCAGTATAAACACGCACTCGAATTTCAAAACAAAAGCACGCGTCCGATTGGTCCTAATCTAACCAATCTGCCTTGTATCCCTCTGAAGCGGCCACTGTCTTGAAGAGGCCTTCTTCACAGCAATATCTCCTCCCTGAAGCCTACCTTCTCTCGCACGGAATACGTCGACGCGTGCTTATGTTTTGAAATTCAAGCGATGTTTATACTGATGGGCCTTGGGGAGGAGACATGGCTGAGAAGAAGGCCTCTTCAAAACAGTGGCCGTTTGGGAGAGATGCAGAGCAGATTTGTTAGGTTACGACCAATCGGAATTCATGCCCACCTTTTCTCGCACGGAACACGTCAACGCGTGCTTTTGTTTGGTAATTTTAGCGCGTGCTTATACTCGAGAGATAAGGGATCTGTCTTTAATTTGAAGGAAACACGAAGCAGGCGGGACTACGCGCAGTAAACGAGTTACCCCCTTTCTTCCTGTATCTCTCCGCGAGGCGTATTGATGTTGGATATTACTTTTTAAATGCTAGTTCCCAAAAATTAATCAGGCTGGTCGGCCAAAGCATTTCGCCAGGGTCGCGGTTTATTTCCATATTGTCCTGCGAGTCGGCGGTAGAGAACGATTTATTTTGGGTAATTTATGGCTTAGCTGGTTCCGCCTCGTAGCAGACGTGAACTCAGGGTATCGGAAAAGGGAAACAGGAAACAGTATTTTTTTCTTTATAGCAACTCGAAGACTTTCCGTTTCTCTTCTCTTCGGACCCTTTCGAACCGAAGCACGTGGTGTCTGCTGCCTACCTCGAAGCAACGGGTACATTGACAGTAAAAGGATGGAGCGCGAACTTAGGTGAAAGTGTAGGATGGGTCGTTCGTTGCACATCTGCAAAGAACGTGTGTTTAAAAAATGTGCTGGCTTCTTTTTACCTAAAGCCTCTTGTTCTGGTGGGAGTTAACTCATAATGGAACGAGAGAAACTACTTGGGGGTAGAGGAAGTTGCTTGGAAAAAATCCTGCCGGTCAGCTAGCAATCTCGTCCCAGAAATGTTCTCCGCTTAAGAATATTACGCGTTGTTCTGGGTGTACGCCTGGAACAACGGGAACGCAAGTGCTACTGTGCGAGCGCTTGCACGAGAATACCTGCACATTCAAACCCCCAGCGAGGGTACGATTCGGCGTTTGGCGTCAAGATTATTCTCAACGGAGTCAATGATGCCGCAAGGCGTACATAGACGCTGAGGGTGGTCACATCGAGCAACTGCTCAACTAACAGTAATCGGCCCCTTTCGGGGCCACCAATTTTATAACGTAGGAACAACACGTTCCATGAAAAGTAAATTTAGTGATCAGTGTTATTGGCCGTGCAGTGAAGTAAATATTCGGTATATTAACCCGGATGCACTTGACGTTGCGATCCTTACCTTCGGGTGGTGTTATACCTGCGATCAGCTGAGCACTGGGCGCAACCCTACCATAAATCTTTTCGTCCACCGATGACCAGGATCGGCACAGTGACCTACATAATGACACAGGTTTCCAAAAAGGAAGGAAAGGGTGAATTTATTTCTACACATAATAATCACTAATAAATTAAGTAACACTCACCCCTTCGGGCGTAGAAATAAATTCTGTTCGATTTTAGGGTTTAATAACAGTTTGATTTAAAAAATATGAAAACAACTCAATCATCGAAATAATTTCCATTATTGTTAATTACCTTTTGCCATTTTTCTGGTAGCTTACGAATATCACTGCGATAGAAATTCGGTTGCTTTATACCGATTATGTAAATCCAGTCTGAAAGAATTTATTCATACACCTAATATTATTTTTTAAATTTAGTTATGTTGGCCGTGATTAAACTACGGATTTTTACCTCAATAACGAATTATGATCACTTGTTGTACATTTTTTGTTACATTACCTTTTCGTTTATGCCTTATTTGAAAACGAAATTTGCGTATTTCTTGTCCTATCACGTCAAACAATTATTATTAAAGATTCTGCTTTAAAAAAAAAACTGTTTAACGCGGTTTCCTTCGATGCATGGTTCGACTTGCTTGTTCGTACCTTCGTAGTACAAGCGCAGCCGCCTACCGCGTAGCCAACGCTACAACGGGAGCTCGGGCGGAAGGCGCGCGCTCTGATTGGTCGGGGATTTTTGTTAATATCTTGTTAACGAAGCTTCGGACAATATTTTCGCTAAGGAAAAAGTTGTTTCAAATCACCCCCTGAGTCATCCCTTTCAAGGAACTCCGACATTTTTGGGACACACTGTATGCATTTTAGGCATACATTGACTAGGAACTGTTACGAACTCTATACATTTACTAAATTAACGCTTTTACCGTGACATCACTTGAAATCGCTGTCGAATTTGTGTTATAATTATATGACCACATTATTTAAAATAAAAAAGGAGAGATTAGAATTTTTTTTACTAATACCGGAAATATTGATTTACTGATTTCATATTTTCAGAATGTGGAAGTTACAGCAATTATTTGCAATTATTGCTCTTATTATTATTCTTCCGACTATTGTATAAAATATATAACAAGGAAAAGTCTCCTGATTTTTTTTTTTGTAATTCTTTACGGTCCTATGCAGAGACGTGCATTATTTAAGTAAAAGGATTTACTTTCGAATGGCCCCAATGGCCGATCAACACGAGGTTTGGGTGAGGGCTGGGGAGGGGGTGTGTACTCTAAATCTAAAATTCTATATATCTTCGGATGCTTATTAGTTTTCTTTGTTTATTCGAAAACCTTTCATTTTGGGCTTCGAATAATTTTTCATCTTTCATTGCATCTTTATCCTGAGATCGTATTCAGATATGTTGGCCGGTAGATTCGTTTTCGCGAATAGCGATCGAGGAGAAATCACTCACTACCATCTGACGATCATGGATTTATCAGTTGGAGTTGCTTGGCCCCTGAAGGGTATGGTGGGGTAACGGGAATGCTGCTCGGTTCCGTCTGAACGTAGCCGTGTGGCTGTTACTTATTCTTATTGTTAGCGTAATAGTTGGGTGCGTTACGAAGCTATGCGTAGACGGGATGAAGTGATCGAGAAAGAATAAATGTTCTGACCAATAAAACTCCTGAATTTGTTCGGAGCTAACCCAGACCTATTCTAATGTATTTATTTCTACTCTAAGAACTCGGTTTCGCCTACGCGTCAGGTATCCCCACCACTTCTGGCTAGAGCGAGATAGAACGAGAGCGAGTCAGAAAACGTTGAGAAAAGGAACACCGAGGCAGGCAAGCGATATAGTGGGAGAATACGCGTCACGAAACTCACGTGTCATCGATTATCTCCATAAAAAACTTTAAAACAGAAAAAAAATTACGCCAAGTACATGAAATCAAATAAATCACAAAAAATAGAAGATAATAATAATTACAAAATAAAAAAGGATGTGAAATCAAATTGAGTTGCAAATACATAAAGGTGCTTTCAGTCAAATACTTGGTCTGGCGAGGCAAGGTCAAGGTGTTGATGAATAAGAATTATTTAAAAACGCAAAATAATGAAAGTGTACTCATATTGTCAGAATTTTAAATTGACAAATTATCTGAAAGCCCGCGAGAGGGAAGGTATGGGTATCGATGATCTGAGAATACCTAGCCTCGGCAGGTCAAGTATTTGACTGAAAGCAGCTTTATGTACTTGCCTTGAACTGTCGCTGATGGATTCCTTGGGGTTTTCCGATGAAAACCATGCCAAATGTCGTATAAATCGGACAACTAAGGAATACAAATAGCTTGTGTCAAAGTATTCCGATTTGCATGATATTTGGTATGATTTTCATCAGAAAAACATAAGGAATCGATTGGTGTCACTTCCCTTTCGATACGATGAAGAAAAGAATTTCTTAATACGCTATAATAGATATTTCACCCTCAACTGCGGGGGTCGACCTCAATTCGCTTCGTCCGGCCCAGGATTCATACGTTTTTTCCGGAAAAAGCCATAAAATTCGGTGAGGCACTGCGGGGGGTTATCCTCACCACGGGGTACAAGGCCGCATCCTTTGACGGGCGTAGCTCCAGAATCACCCTGTGTCATTTGTGCAGTGTGTGACCCGACTACCCTCCGTGTAATCGGTCTGCGGGAATTAGGGCGCATGTTCGAACATTATCAGTACTCCTGCCCGAGAGGAATACGATTTACTTTAATTATAGTGCATGCGTGTTTTGTAATAATGTGTTTCTATCATCTCCTGAGTTCAATAACTGGCATCCAGACATCTACGCTCCTACAATCCACCGCCAAAACGCCTCGTGGAGAGACACAGGAAGAAAAGGGGTAGCCCGCTGTCGACGTGTGGTCCTTCCCAAAAATTCGAACAGATCCCTTATCTCTCGAGTATAAACATGAACTCCAATATCAAAACAAAAGCATGCGTTGACGTATTCCGTGCGAGAGAAGGCGGACATTGGGGAGGAGGTATTTCTGTGAAGAGGGCCTCTTCAAGAGAGCAGCCGTTTGGGAGGGATGCAAATTCGATTGGTCCTAATACAATCTGCTCCCTATGGTTGAAATTTGTTCTAGCAACGTTCACACCTCCTAACCAAACCAATCGAATTTGCATCCCTCTCAAAAGAACCAGCCATCCGAGCGTAGAAGGAAGT
Source organism: Andrena cerasifolii (assembly GCF_050908995.1). Lineage (NCBI taxonomy): Eukaryota > Metazoa > Arthropoda > Insecta > Hymenoptera > Andrenidae > Andrena > Andrena cerasifolii. The sequence goes on from NC_135132.1 coordinate 827,571, forward strand.
GCGAAATAAAAGACTATTGAAGTCGAAAATTCAGTCATATTTTCCTACTTCTCCTTGCGTACAAACTCTAAGTTAATTTTATGATGTTTTGAAACATTAACGGTGCGCTTCTTGATACTGCAGATGTGCCTACCTAAGTAGCATTTCTGACAGACAAGAATTGTCCAGCCTTTGGGCCTGCGAACCCTGTCGTAGACCATTGGCAGGTAGGTATCTGTTTCAACGAGCAATGCCACCCGTGGTGAAAGCAAGACCGCCTCCGGTGTTTGCAATTCCAGCGGGTTTTCTTCCAGTGAAAATCAGTAAATTTGCAAGCGCAATATCTCAAAAACCAGTGGAAATAAAGTGTATATATTAAAGCATATTGAATTTGTCTTGGAACGCACTATCAACTGATTTCTTTAAATAATAGTTCCATTTAAAAAACCGAACTTGACCATCGTATCTTTTAAAATAATAATGAAAGAAAAAAATCGTCAGCGCTAATAAATTGGCCCTCTCGAACCATGCGATTCCATGTAAAAAAAAATTATCTCTAATACTTTAGGAGATATCCGGCTGTCCAGTCTTCCCGCGGACACCCTGTATATAAAAGCCCCATTTTAGTTGCAACTGAACATAGAACTTATAGAAATAGAGTGGCCTGTGTATGAGAGTGGAGAGTGTATGACAGAAGGTCTTGTTGCAGGAAATTTAAAAGCTAATGGTAATTTAGCGAAAATGAACGAAGAGATCCAATATGTTTTGAACGCACAATGGCTAGAATAAAATTAATAACATTAACAAAAAATTGCATGTTTATTGGTGTATTGAAATAAATATTGTTAATGGGAAACTAATAAAGTTAATGAAAAGCGTGGGAACTACTGGGGATTTTAAATTATTACGAATATATTTCACAAAGAATTGAAAAGTATCAAGGGATGCGTTTTCAGCGTACTTTTTTCACTGATGTGACCTGCTCTACCTTGCAAGCATTCCGCCATAATTTTCTTAATTCTTAGTGCTATGCTAATTTGACAAATTTTGGCGATTCACCTTATTTGACAAATTTCCAGAAACTTGTGCGAAACAAAATGCTTCTCTGTCTATATCAGGGACAGAGATCTAACCAGGACCTTCTCCGGACAACCTCCAAGCCTGTGCATCCCCTTCATTTCTATCCAAGCTTGTGCGTCCCCTTTATTTCTATCCAAGCCTGTGCGTCCCCTTCATTTCTATCCAAGCCTGTGCGTCCCCTTCATTTCTATAAGCTTTATATAGAAATTCTAATGTAAAAATAGTTTGCTGCTATAAAAACAATATATTATTTTGTACATGCACAGTATAAATGCCTAGAAACTTGTGCGAAAGAAGATGCTTCTCTGTCGAACCTTCTCCGGACAACTTCCAAGTCTGTGTGTCTTCTTCGTTTCTATAAGCTCTGCATAAAAAGTCTATTAAAAAATTTTGGCGACTTACCTTGTTAATTGAGACAGTAATTCAGCTTCTTATGTGGTGTAAGGACTCGTGACATTTCAGAAAATTTTGCCAACTTTCCTTATTTGACACTTGGTAGGTTATATTTCAATAATATACATAGGTATATGTACAAGGATGGACGACGATCCCTGCCGAATGATCCCGAGAGTCGACGAACGAAACATACCAGTTTCTTTTCGCTGAAGCTGTGCGTGTAATGCGTATACGTATTATGTTGACGAAAATTTTCTTGAAGAAGAAGAAGGAGGAGAATCAGAAGAATAATTTTACCGTTTCCGATTGATCCATGAGACGATATTACTATATCTTTGTCATGCGTGGACCGATTTTATTGAACTTGGTCTTATTCGAAAGCATATATGCGGTTTACATATGAAAAATGCCTTTAAATTTAGAAAATATTGCAGGCGTGATAAGATATTAATGAAATAAGTTTCAGGTTAGGTTGGATTAGCCGGGCGACGAGTAAATGATAGCGGTAGCGACAGTCGACATATATAGGGTGTCGAAACATGTACTTGGCGTCGAGACGCTACCGCGTCTCTAGATACAGAAACATAATTTGTTTATTTTTCATCGTATCAATATGAAAGTGACACCAATGGATTACTTGCATTCTTCCGATTAAATTGACAGAAAATAATTTAAATTGGACTATTTTTAACGAAACGGGCTTTCAATTCTGCAAAAAATTTGCCACGTAATTTCCTTAATTGTGGTCCGAATTATATCACTTTTAGATCCAATTTGATCGAAAAAGACATGAGGAATCGATTGACGTCACTTTCGTAAAGACCTGATTAGAAATGCAGAACTGCAGATTTGTCTCTGCTTAGTGCGCAACCGCGCATGGCCCTGCTGGTTTTGAGCGTCGAAACCCACGAAACTCAGCGAGTCGCATGATTGCCAGTGTAAAGGACAAGAGGGGACTTACCATAGCGAAGGAAAGTCAGAATTCTATAGAACTCAAATCGAGAAAGACTTTGCTGACAAACTTTATATTCACGTCAAATAAATACTTGAATTGTAAAATTTAGACGAAGAAATATTGTTGTATTTCGCCAGTTCTTACATATGCATTACTTGGTTGGGAAATCCTGATCGCAGAATTTCATGCATTTACCTATTGAAATGTTGCTTCAAGTCATCGGGCAAATGCATTGCTTCTTCTCGCACGTGCATATATCTGTTCGCGAGTAGGTGTCACGGATAACACGACTTTGGTTCCCCAAATAAATTCACCGTTATTAGGTCCCTCGCCCGAAACCGCTTGCCAAGGAGACTGAACGACGTAAACTGAGTGCGAGTGAAATAGCGAACCTGCGAGAGATCCTCGGTCGACTGAATATTGAAATGTTTATATTTCTCATTACACCTTGATAAAAGTGTTACCACCGATGGATTGGTGAGTTCATGTCCACGGAAATGAATGCGAGACGCGAAGCAATTCGATCCATTTTTTCTTATGAATACATGATTAGGACACACACTACTTTCACTAAAAATGGGCCGAATTGCTCCATGTTTGACAGAATTTTCATCGAGAAACTCTAAAAACTCCATTGGTAATACTTTCATCAACACTTATCAAAATCATGAACATTTTATTTGGCCCGTCGGTTTTATTGCTCTCGGCTGTCAGCGGGTGGTCTACTAGGACCCGAAGGTCCTCGCTCGCAGCGAGAAAGCAAAAGAGTGGGGTTGGTAGGTCTTTCCCGATAATCCGAGCCCAACCATTTGGGTGCGCAGCTTCATGCTGCGCGTCAAAAAGTATTATTTTAATTACAATTAGTAATTCAGTTTGTAAGTGCAATTAAATAAGGCGTTACTAAAATCAAGCACAGTTCATTAATTTTAACTAATTGACCAATTCATTTATTTTTTAATTCATTAACGCATAAGTGCTCTGGTGAAGAACGTCGTAATACCGAACTAATATTCTAGACCCTAGAAGCTACGATATTGTCAATATGCAGTTGAAATGCGCGCCACTTCACACTATCGTTTCTTAACATTTATACGGGGTGATTCTCTGGCTAGAATCGTCAAACGCGATGCTCGCCAACAATCATGTGTCTCGCTGAGTTTCGTGGGCTTCGATGTTCGAAACTGGTGGGACCATACAATGTTGCGCACTAAACAGTGACGAATCTGATGTTTTGCAATTTCCAATCAGATATTTGCGAAAATGACGCTAATCGATTCCTTATATTTTCTTAATTAAATTGGCCACAAAAATGATATAATTTCGACCATAATTAAGAAAATTACGTGAAAAAATTGTTTGCAGAATTAAAAGCCTGTTTCGATAAAAATAGTCCGATTTAAATTATTTTCTGTCAATTTAATCGGGAGAATGACAGGAATCCATTGGTGTCACTGTCATATTGATACAATGAAAAATAAACAAATTCTGTCCTTGTATAATCGATGGCAACATCGCAATAGCACCTTAGCTAACCTATGCTAACAAACTTCATTTTCTGGGGACATCCCCTCATCTATTTTTTCTTTTCACTTGTAATTCCTTACTGTCAACGTAGCATATTGTAGCATAAGCACATTTCAAGTAATTAAAATGTACAATTAATTTCTACATTTGCACTACCAGCAGACTTTCCGTATAAATTTTTACAAGTATAACGCAACAGTTGAAAATTTATTTCCACGTTCACAATAGAATATGGAAGTAGCAAACAGTTCCCTCTCGCGTTCACAAGGTAGCCGCGTATCTATCGGTATTATCATTTCTCTAATACCGACCAGCCAAATCGGCCAGGTCACGTGACGTGTCTACCCCCTTAATAACCGGGAACACTTTCGAAAGGGAGACAGCGGATACGCGGGCGAACCGTCGCCATTTAAACTTCTTCCTGCATTACTCGCAACCGCTGTTCGCTACTACCCAACACACTTCCTTGTAAACACTTTTAATTTCTGGGTACATAACTAGTATTAATTGTTTATAAAAATTGCGCAGTGACGCGAAATATTCTACAAACTATCATCATTCAACCTTTATACTCATTCCTTAAAATTTCACATTCGTCTTAAGGGGTTATAGAACTATTGAACGACTGAAATCGACGGTTTCTTGCCGGTTGGATTGCTTAGATACCAAATAATCACCATACGGGCATTTTCATAGTTTTTTATGTACGCTTTTACAATTAATGTAAAATAAAAAAATTGTCAGAATGTTGAAAATTATTCAAGTTATTTGAAGCTAAACATGGTCCCGCGTACCGCGCAGCTGTAATCGGTGTACATAGTCCCAGGTGAACCAATCATCTAAAAGCAAAATGCTTTAGGGTGAGTAAATTCTACACTAATAGTTATCGTGTGAAATTTTGCTGGGCGAATTTAAACGAAATTTTTTTTTATTAATTGAGCGTTTAGAGTCGCATCTACTTCTATGGTCTTTAGCGACTACATTGGGTGCGTAAGATCAATTAGTCATCGTGCGAATTAGTGAAAAGAAAAGAAAGTAGAATAGAAAAGGAAAAAAAGAAAAATGTTCCTGGGGCTCAGACATCTCAGGTACTGGTGAGCACAGACGCTAAATCAGTTGTCGGATTCCAATATCTTCAAGGAAGGTGAGCACATTGTTGAAGGTATCCGGATCGGTGAGCATCTGTTTGAGGTCGGTGCCAATTTTATGTTGGTTTCGATTTGCTGAGTACTTAACACATTCGACCAGTATGTGCTGGATGATGACACGTACTTTGTAGACATCACATTCTGTCGGTTCATTCTTGGTAATGAGGTGGGAGTGGGTCAAGTGAGTGTGACCGATTCTCAATCGAGTGAGTGTCACTTGGTCTTTCCGGTCTTCTAAGCAGATTCCGTTTCTTTCAGGGATATACTTCCTAATCAGGTGCAGTTTGGTGGTTTTGCCCGTTTTTCATTCTTCATCCCATAGGGCCTGGACTGCGATACGAATCGGGGTTTTGAGATCATTGTAATGCACAGAGATAGGGACGTCAGGCACTGGTAGTGAGCATGCTGACTTGGCTAGGGAATCAGCCTTTTCGTTTCCTTCAATACCCACATGAGATGGTATCCAAATTAAAATAATCTCTTTGCCCCGATTTTTAAGAATATAGAGGGTGTCTTGCAGTTCTTGGGTAATGTGGTCACCTTTGCTGGAGTCTGTGATTGCGTCAATAGCAGACATAGAGTCAGTGAGAATGGCAAACAGGGAGTTGTCATTTTTTTCTATAAATTTCACAGCCTGTAAAATAGCATATGTTTCACATCTGAGTATGCTGTAGGACTCCGGTAATTTATATCGCAAATTATCTTCTGGTGTAACCACCGAGCATCCACATCCGGTTTTTGATTTCGATCCGTCAGTATATATTTGGATGTAATTAGGAAAGGAGTTAAGGATGCTATTTAAGGCTGTTTTAAAGTTGTTTGAGTCAATTTGGTTTTTCGGAAGTTCGCGAAGACCAGTGTTCATAGTTGGTGATGGAAATTCCCAAAAAGGTGATATGTAAAGTCTTCTACAGGCAATCCTGGGGAGTTTCCAGTTTATTTCTTGTAAGTAAGTGTTCAGTCTAATGTATAAAGGCACAGGAACATTGGAGTGTTTTTTATAATCCTCCCGATAGTCTCCAAGGAAAAGATTACAATACACAGGGTTGTGAGGCGTTGAGGCAATCGAAGTCGTATAGGTCAGGCTTAATTGTTTTCTCCTGTGATCTAGTGGCGATTCTCCAGCTTCAGCGAGAATGCTGCTAATTGGACTAGAGATAAAGGCGCCCATAGCAATTCTCAATCCAGCGTTGTGTATGGGGGAGATCATGTTAAATGCGATTGGTTTGGCCGAATTATATATCACAGATCCATAGTCCAGTTTGGACCTGACAATGGTTTTGTAGGTACTTATCAATAACTTTTGGTCGGATCCCCAATTTCTTTTAGCGAGACTTTTAATGATGTTTAGCTTTTTCCTACACGCTAATTTCAGGTACTTAAGGTGGAGGATCCAGGTGAGTTTTTGGTCAAAGAGGAGCCCTAGAATTTGGATTGTGTGTACTACTTCCAGTTGGTGGTTGTTCAGGTAGAGAGTGGGGTCATGGATACAAGATTTCTTTTTTGAGAAAACTATGCACTTGGTTTTTGATTTGGAGTATTTAAAACCAGTTTTCCCTGCCCACACTTGGAGGTTCTTGACACAGTCCTGAACTATTTCTTGTGTAAGGAGGAAATCCTTTCCAGTACAGTATACTGTAACATCATCAGCGAAGACACTCTTTTTTAGAGGCTGGGGAATACATTTAGTTATGTCATTGAAGGATATTAAAAAAAGTGTAACACTCAGATCAGATCCCTGAGGCACTCCATTCTCAAGTTTAACCCTTTTAGAGAGATGTCCGTTAACTCTGACCTGGATGAATCTTTCTAGAAGGAAATTTTTGATAAAAATTAGCATTGATACGTCAACTCCATTTTCGAGTAGGATATGAAGGATTCTGTCTCTCCACACTATTTCATAACACTTCTCAATGTCCAATGAGACCGCCAGAAGGTGTTGGTCGTTAATGAATGCATCACATATGCATGTTTCAAGATCAACCAGAGAGTCAAGAGTAGATCGGTGTCGTCTGAAAGCACTCTGGTGGATGTTGAAAAATCCCTTGCTTTCCAAAAACCATTTAAATCTGTTGTTGACTATCCTTTCCATGGTCTTACACATATTGCATGTTAAGGCGATGGGTCGGTAACTGCTGGCTTTCAATTGGTCTTTTCCAGGTTTTTGGATTGGCACTATAAGAGTTTCTCTCCATCTATTTGGGAAGACTTTGTGAGTCCATATGTAGTTGAACAACTTAAGCACGTATTCTAAGCCTTTCAAAGGTAGGTTTTTGAGGAGAATGTTGGGGATTTTATCAGGCCCTGGGCTAGTGTTTTTAGATTGCTTAAGTGCTGACATAAGTTCAGATAACAGAAAAGGAGAATTTATAGTTGAGTTATTGTTTTCTTCGAATCTCGGGCCAAAGTGATTTTCGGTGTCACGTTTAAAGATGAGAAATTTTTTTTCGTAATTTTCGTTACTGGAATTTAATGCATAATTACCGGCCAGTACGTCAGCAATTTCAGTAGAGTCAGCTGAAATGGACCCATCAGCTCTTTGTAATGCCGTAACACATGTAGAGGTCAAAATTCCCCCAATTGTGTTGATCTTTTTCCATGCGTTGGAGCTTGGGGTATTGTATTTTAACGATCAGATATAGGTGATCCACGAGTTCCCACTGCTCTGTTTTGTTGTTTTCCTTGCGATGGCTCGCAGTTTTTTTAATTCGATCATATTGTCAGTAGTCTTATGTTTTTTATAGCCGTTGAAAGCATGTTTTTTCTGTTTAATAGCTTCTTCGATTTCAGAGTTCCACCAAGGGAGTTGTTTTTTAATTGATTTGCGGGACGTTTTTGGTATAGCAAGGTCAGCCGCCTCAGCGATGGTGTCCACTAATTCTGTGACAATGCAGTCAATGTCAATTGTATTATCGATTGATGGAGTTTTCAGTTGGTCAATTTTGGTATTAATTGAAGATTGGTAAAGCACCCAATCAGCTTTTTTAAATTTCCATCTCGGGATGTGATTGTATAAGGTAGGATGAGGGTTTTGAAATTCCAATTTAATAGGGAAGTGATCGCTATCATAGAGGTCTTCCAGAGCTTCCCAGTCTAGCCTGTGAGCTATACCAGCACTGCAAAAGGAGAGGTCAATCGAACTGAAGGATGCATTGGAGGTGTTGAAATGAGTAAGCTGGTTATTGTTTAGAAGAAAGACTTCTGGTTTATCTAGAAGCTTTTCAATTTTCTTTTCTCTTGAATCAGTGTGTTTCGAGCCCCGCAGATGATTGTGGCTGTTGAAATCTCCTAGTAGGATATATGGTTTTGGAAGTTGATGAATGAGGTTCTTGAGTTCGAGGAGACTGAAGTCACAGCGGTTTGGGATGTAGACGTTACAGATACATAGTTCATTAGGGGATAATATTGATACCGCGACAGCTTCTAAATTAGTTGTGAGTGACACTGTCTTGTGATGAAAGGATTTGTTGAAGTAGATTGACACACCTCCCCTAGCGAAATTTGTGTTTAGACGGCTCTTGAATACGGAATCATATCCTTTGACCGTAGCACAGAGGGAATCCTTGAAATTTGTTTCTTGCAGACAGATTATGGAAGGGTTTAGTTCCTTGGTAAGCAGTTGTAGACTTTCGCGACGGGGGTAAAAACCGTTCATATTTCATTGGATAATTTTCATAGCCATTTATTAGATCTGAGTATAAGCGTTATTCGTGTGTCTTCGCTGTGTCTTCAGACAATGAGTGGGAATCGTCTTCAGAGCAGGAGATAAAAAGATCATTTAGAGTTTTTTCTAGTAGATTCGCAATTTTCGTGCTTCTATACTTGGCAGAGCGGTCTGTTAGTTTTGGGTGTAATTCTCTCACCATAGCGATGAGAGACGCAGTGTCGTCAGTGTACTCTGAAGCAATGGTAATTGGATTTAAAACTCCCGATGCCCTATCGAAGAAACTTTTGTACTGTGTAAAATTTAGGGGATACTTTGTTGTAGAATTTTCGAGGAAAAATTTGATCGGATCCAAGAGATCATCAACGGACTTGTAGTTATCAGAGGTGATGGAATTACTTTTCTTAACCTTTTTCAGTTGTGCCGGTTTCGTAGGTTTCCATTCCTCGTCAGTTTTGGTAGGAATGTTCTTGTTTTGGTCCACTGGGTTTTCCAGTTTGTCAATTTTTGTACAGGAACCTGTGTCGGAGAGAGGGCGTTTGTTTCCCACGATTGAAGATACAATAATTTGGCTTTGAGGTGGAAGAAGCTCAGGAAAACCCTTTTTCTGGTTTCTCATGGACGAATCCTGGTCCTGAGAGGCGATATTTAAATTTTTGGGTAATACCGGTAATTGAGAATAGATTGCATCACTGGATTTATCAGATGTCGCCTTAGGAATAACTTTACAGTTTTTTGCAATATGCCCTGCTTGTTTGCAAAGAAAGCATGTCACCGTATCAGTTGTAAGGTATATCCAATAGGAGGTGTCTTCATAGTTTATTTGTAGTGACTCGGGAATTTTTGAAACACTGTCGGGATGTATATAGACCTGCCTTCGGAAACTAAGTATGTGAGCAAAACCAGGCTCAGGTATTCCTGCTCTTAGAAATGTTATTTGGGAGGTCATATTACCTCCAATGTTTTCAAGTGCTGCAGTTATAACAGAGTGTGGGATAACGGGACAGACATTCGATAGCATCAGTTTCTTGTGTTTTGTGATTAGTAGTCGAAGTTCCAGTGAATGCTCCTTTATATTGACAGTATTATATTTGTCCGTAAGGTTGTCCGCTAGTTGTTTACTGGCTAGGAACATGCATACCCGTCCATTGGAAATTTTGGAGGCGAATCTGATGTTGGTTGGTCCGACCAGTTTGCCTATTTCAGTTGTGTATTCGGATAAAGGGATATCCAGTTTTGACTCGATGGCAATTGCTTGGTCCTTTTTGGGGAATACGTCTCGTTTTGCAGCAGCAGCGTAGCTGTTTCTCTTGTTGGTGGAATCATTTTGGTTCTGGGCAGTGGGGATGAGTAGACTTTGGGTATTTACACTAGATTGGGTAGCCATGGTGAACAGAGTGCAATGAGGTGCATACTTTCACTGGGAGAGAGACACAGGTTCACTCACACTCGAAAAACACACCTTGTAGAAACGCTAAGGGAATTTGGCACACGCGATCAAAACGTAAACACTGGTGACGCTCGTGAAATACGTCCGCTTGAGCTAGCGTTGTCAACGCGACTGTTAAACGAAAATGGTAAAAGTTACACACGAATCAATTTTCCCCCAAATTTTTATGGGGAAAAATCGTATTTAATCAGTTATAAAATGTTTTACAAACATCTAATGTTCATGCGGAAATTCCACACGAGAATAGAGAATGGAATTCTACAGCTTCAGTTAAAATTTTAAGTGAAAATATTCATTCGTTCAAGAGTTATGATGTACACCGTGTTTGAAAATATAGTTTCGAGATAAACGGCTTCAAAGTGTAGTCTCCTACGCACTCAATTACGTTTAGCGCTATAATTTCTGTAATTACTCGGATTTCTTCACGAAACATTTTTGTAAATGTTCACAAAACATGGCACTTTCAGTATTAATAATAATGAAATCAATTTTTCAAGATTTCAATAGTCCTATACCCCCTTAAGACAGACGTCTTTAAGATGTCTGAAGACAGGTGTCTTAAAGATGTCCTAATAAGGTCGTAAGACTTTCAGACCAAAAACAGACGGAAAATGGACATCTTTAAGACGTCGTGTGCTATCTGGGTATCGATGACAAAAACACCTTTTTCTGAACTGCTTTTATTTTCACTTCTTTAGACTAAAGTGTAAAAATGTAAAATAATGAATAAATTCCAAGACTACATACAACAAAACTTTAGTGAGCCAACTATGGCCTGACATTAGCAAACTGCGATGTATGTACGCATTTATAAATAAGAAATGAAAAATCGCACCTTGGAATAGAATAACAGGTTTTTGGATGTAGCAAAGTTTCTGACATTTGTAAGACATTTAAATGTTGGCTTACTTTGGTTGGCCCAATGTTGTATCATCGTTGCATTTTTTTTTTTGTAAATTAACCAACTATAGTAATTGTAGGCCCAACATTGAATATACGTAGGCAAACTATTGTAACTTTTTTTTGTCCTAGGCCCTATTTGGGGAATTTGTAGGCAAAAACGCTAACTATATCCCAACTAATTTGGCTACTGTTGGCCAACCAAAAATGCCACCAGGGTATTTTTCGCATAGAATCACCACCTCTCCGCTTGTACCACCGGTTACGGGATACATACACTGTATATTGGGGTTGATGAGAAATAAGTAGAAAGTTTGAAAGTATGCGAAATGTGGTAATTTCTAATATAATGACGAATTCACACGTAGAGGTATATCTAGCTGGGAGGTACGGAGTGCCGGGTAATATCCCATGTGTCTCTACATCAACAAAGCTTCTTTCTACATAATATAAGTGATTAAGTTGTTAATTCGTGATATTTTTCTTACAGGCGAATGTGACACAATGGGGCATAGTCTTCTATCTAGCCGCTGGCATTTACTTTATCGGGAACTTAGTTTTTATCGTGTTCGGCGAAGCTGAGATTCAACCTTGGGATGAACCTGAAATTACAGATAATGTAAAACCAACCAAAAAAGAATCTATAATAGCGTAAACCTGTACGACAGTGTGTTGTTCCTTATTAAACCTTAAAAAAAGATATTGTAATTTTAAGAATTTATGTACGGTAAGTATCAAGAGCGTTTAACCAACGTCCAAATTTGATAGATACAAAAAAACACGTAACAAATTATAGATGGTGTGAATTCCGACCAATTACATATTCGAATATTTGCGAAGCGAAAATAAAAAGCCCCTGCGGTCAAACGTTAACACCGATGTGCAATATTGATACGTAATGTCCACTTTTAAAATTTTCAATTTAAAAACTTAAAACTCATCCATATTATTATAAGTAACGGAAGTCCTCTTAAGTTCCTAGTTAAAGAACAAACCTGCTTCATACATTCTTCTATCTTTATATTGTTTAAACTGTGATTACGGAATGGTCATATAAAATTGTTTCTTTCCAAAGCATAAAAACACATAAATACGGAAAAGCACTATATGAGTTAAAATTTTTTGGCGAAACTTCCGAAAACCGATCAAACCGGATTTAACTATAATTTTGAAGATAGTTTTATTTTGCATAAAGACGATGTTTACGAGAAGGATTTTTTGCGACTCCAAAGTAAAGACCTAAAATTGAGATAAAAATGTTTTACCATTTTAGTGCCATTTCCAACGTTACCGACACTGCCTAAAATAAAATTACAACAGTATATAGTACATTCTCTTTATTAGTTCCCCGTATATACACATTTTATATCTTGTAATAATTGGTAAAATGGATCCCCTCTGGTCGTTTTTACACATCGGTCCGCTAACACGCTTTACGCGCCCGCGAGCGGGCGCGCGCCCCGCACCCGTCTGGCCCCAACCAATACTAATACCCGGGACAAGTTGGAAAGTGGAATGCGTTGCGTCGGAGTAAGTCAGAAGAAGTTTTTCGCAAATATCTCGGAAACGTGTCGGTATAAGTCAACAGAAATATTGTTAAGAGGGGGACCGTGGTAAAGTGATTAAAAAAAATCGGTAATCCTTTTATGTTCAATTACCTCTGTATCTTTTGCTGAATGCAAACAGAAAACGTGGAAAGCTTGGGTGTAACGTAGTCATATTTCAAGTGTCAGTAATGTAAACAGTCATTTGGAACGCTCTTAAGAATTTCGGTTCAGCATTCACACTATCACAGACGAGGTATAGAATAGACCTATCACCTTATGGGACTTCGTGTCGCCACCCAATCTGTGTTACCGACCCATAATTTGAGGACTGAATTTAGCGACCTCTGTTCATGAACAGCGGCCAACTCAAGAACTACTCTGAAATGTGTTGAAATACTTAAATATGTGTGCGTGTTTGTATACGTGCGACTTGTTTAGAGTGAGAGTTTAACATAGAGGGCGGGCTTTCGCTAAGCTACGCTTTGGCTCGGTTTGTCAACGACTCACGCCGGATTTCTTTCTGAAAACCTATTTCGGGGATCAGGAGCCTATATGGCGCTGAAATATGGCACTTCTTGAGAGCTTATACAAGCTATAAATTGCAAGATGAAATTGATTGTTAGTATTTTTCGTGAAGTGGAACATTTAATTAATATTTTCACATGTCGTACACGGAAAAATATTAAAAATTGACGCTGCTACTGACATTCCCGCAAATTTCTGCACTTCGCGCGTGTCTAAATAGACGGTGCCCATCCTACGACACTTAAAAGTCATTGAAAATAATGAATTTAAACGTTTTTGTAAAATTTATATTGGTAGTCTTTTGGACCCGAGGCCCCTAAATCCCTACGTGTCGTTACAAATTGATTGGCTCTGTCCTTATTAACTACCGAAAATTAACTATTTAAAAATTAGAAAAAAAAAACATCTACGATGTAAATATACGAGCGTATGTAGCGCTTACGTTAAGATCTGGGTACACATATCAGTTCCGTGTCAGTCATGGGCATCCGGAGTGGGGTGCAAAAGGGGCAGTTTTCCCCCCTGTCTTTTGAGAAAAAATCGCCTATTTTGAAGAACTTGTCTCTATTAAGTTTATACTAAAAAAGTGAATAATTCGAAATTTAGAATTCTATAATTCTGAAAGTGAATAATACTAAATCCGACAATTTCGGATTTAAATTTTTAATTAAATTGGCAATACGAAATGAGTTAAAAAAAGCAAGCGGGATACTCGTTTTTTCATTACTATAATTTTCACCACCGTCACTTCAAAGTTACCCCAACCCGTGGAAAAGTTCACGTAGAATTCAAGTACTCTTCATTACTTTCCTCAATTACTTTACTCCAAGTACTTTCTATTACAGTCATAAAAATAATCAGAATTATATCATGTTTGGTGTTATTTTTATCAGAAAAACACTAGTAATCCATTACTGACACGTCTATGATAGAAATTGGCATAGTCATTACTGAATGGCCTATTGCTGACTTTGTCCTTATGCCACTAGTCTAGCGTTTATGACCTCCGAGCCGCGTCGTTCGAAAGGTTTTACCTAAAAACCCATCAGGGTCGTAAAAAAAGGTACGCGTTACCGTTCACCCGATTTCAAGAGATAGGCCAGAATATCATGGCCATCCAATTTTAACTTCCTGAATATGAATACAGATGCGACACTGAAGGAATCCGATCGCGTCCGAGTTTTGCCGAGCCGATCTGAAATCAAATTGCCCGCTCATGGCGGCGATGCTTGCAGTCCGAAACGAGTCTCGGGATCCCGAAAACTTCGGGTTCTCGAGCAATACGAAAGTAACAGCATTCCGCCCGATCTCGCCCGAAAGTTTCAAGTCTCATAACGATCCGTTAATATTTACTCAAGTTATCGCAACTTATGTTTAAAGAAATAATGATTTTGGTCAAAATTTTGTTTGTTTATAATTTTTGTCTCGAATACTAATAATTCGATAAAAATACTGTAAATAGAAAAAAAATGTGTGCCGTGACGAGCTTTACAACACTATATATTTTAAAATCCAGTTTAACAAAATTTAAGTTTCCAATCTTTCTTAGCGTTCGGACAATAATTTTTCCCATTTTCGAGCGCTAGTCCCCTTATTGTATCCGAGCCCTCAATTGTTCTAATAGCTATGGAGGAGAATGAATTCCTTTTTAAAAAAAAATGTATCGAATATTTTTGGCTACTCTACAGACTTGCAAAATTGCAGCAAAATCGGTGTGTACGGGTTCGATATGTTCCTTTTAAATAATTTAGTACAGTAGAAGGATATTATTATTATTATTTTTTATTATTATATGTCTGTATTATATCGTATAGACCATCATTAATGTATGCGGAAACGCATGATACATAGGTGGGGTTCAGCAACAGGTGCTCTTAAAAAACATTAAAGTCCTGTTTTTACAAATTACGTTATTGCAAGGGATTGAAATTTGTTTTGCGTTAAATAAACCGGAATAGGACAGCAAGGTTAAAAGACGAATGTGATATCGTTTTATTTTCTTCCTCCGTTCTCTTCCGTTGAACGGAATATGTTCATAAGACGATTTTTAAATTGTTACTCTAACAGAAACAGTTGTAAATCGCGGGCTTTGACTCTCAAAACATAACCTAGTTTTAGTCGTGTTTAATTCTAGTTCCTACCACGCGTAGCGTTACAATCTGTTTTGAGACTTCACCGGTAACTTTGCATGCGACACTAAAATGGTAAGGGGGTCCTAAGACCCCCCAAACCGGCAACACAAAAATACATTGCTTGGTAGGTCTATTCTATACCTCGTCTGTGACACTATGTTATAATCTCATCCTACGCTGTGTCGGTAATGCAGAAACTGACATTACAGTAGTAAAACCTGTTTCGTAAAATTTTAGGTCTAACTTTTCAAGTCGCCAAAATCTTTCTCGCAAATAATGTGTTTGAGTAAAAGAAACCTATTTTCTGAATTTCAGTCGAATCGAAAGATGGAAGGTTTCTAAATTTCAGGGAGTGACACTAAAATGGTAAAATACATTTTTCGCAAAATTTGGACCTTAACTTTCGAGTCGCAGAAAACGCTTCTCGCAAACATTGTTTTTAGGTAAAATGAAGTTGTTTGCAGAATTTCAGTCAAATTGGGTTTGACCGGTTTTCGGAAGTACAGCCAATTTTTTATTACAAGTAAGGTAACGCTAATTTGGAGACAATCGCACTGGCTAAGATACCGAATTTTTCATTAAAAATCTTAAACGTTGGCATACAATATTATTAACTACTATTTCGATCATTCAGGACAATTCAAGTTTCGTATTTATTAAATTTTATAAATAATTTTTTCGAATAATATCCTTTAGTGGAACCTGTGCATATCATCGTAATAAATCGATCGGTCTTCGCCACGCCCCCCGGCTATGTCCGTCTTGGCGGCAGTTGATCGTGTACAAGTAAGAGCTCGAAATAAATTGTAAACATTAAAACATCACAAACTCCGCGTATTATTATTGCGATTTTAAAACCTTTGAATTATGTCAAATGCAAAATGACTAAAGTTAAGCAAGCCCAAAGATGTAACATCTTTTAGATAGCTATTAGTGGTGTTACGTATAGTTTCGTAAGAAATGTCATCACCTGTAGAAACGTGTGCGTATGATTATGTATGTATACAGGATGTCCCAAAAATGTCGGAGTTCCTTGAACAGGGTGACTCAGGGGGTGATTTGAAACAACTTTTTCCTTAGCGAAAATATTGTCCGAAGCTTCGTTAACGAGATATTAACAAAAAACCCCAACCAATCAGAGCGTGCGCCTTCCGCCCGAGCTCCCGCGGTAGCGTTGGCTACGCGATAGGCGGCTGCGCTTGTACTACGAACGTACGAACAAGCAAGTCGGCATGCAACGAAGGAAACCGCGTTACACAGACTACGGTAAGGAACGTATTCAGAGAGGCTGGGCAATATCCAGCCACTCTATCGAAACGGTATGGTTACGTAGGAGTCACGCTGAAGTAGCATAATAGTTTGAATCCGGGCAATTTCCAGTCATTCGCTCCTGTGGTTAGAGGGCTCTTTAATTCCCATACAGCTATCCATCTTCGACTGCCGCGGGGCTTATATACTACTCCGTGGTAATTGTACCTGCGGGAAAGAGACTCGATCCAGGGTGACGGCGCGTACTAATTCTCGGAATCGCGTGTCGCGGGGTGGAGGATTCGCTGCGGCGTGTCGCGTCTCGGCCCGGCTCGGATCGCATCGGCGCGCCTCGTGACGCTTCGTTACAACAATAATGGAAATTATTTCGATGATTTAATTGTTTTCATATTTTTTAAATCGAACTGTTATTGTACCCTAAAATCGGAAAGAATTTATTTCTATACCTAATAATCACCCGTAAAACTCATCCTTTCGGACATTCCTTTCCTTTCTTTTCGGAAACCTGTGTCACTAAGTAGGTCACTGTACCGATCCTGGTTATAGGTGGATGAAAAGATTTATGGTAGGGTAGCCCCCAGTGCTCAGCTGATCGCAGGTATACGACGCCTCCCAAAGGTAAGGGCCGCAACGTCAAGTGCGTTCGGGTTAATGTACCGAATATTCACTTCACTGCACGGCTACTAACACTGATCACTTAATTTATTTTTCATGGAACGAGTTGTTCCTACGTTATAAAATTGGTGGCCCCGAAAGGTTAGGAAGTTAATTGAGCAGTTGCTCTATGTGGCCACACTCAGCGTCTATGCAAGCCTCAGCACGTACAATCACCTGTCTTTGAACGGCCTGCAATGTTTGTGGTGTTATGTTTGCCACTGCAGCGTGAATTTTGTCTTCCAGTGTATTCACTGGCTGACGGTACACCTCATCCTGAAATGATTGTTGTACAATGTCACGTCCCGGGTGAAGGTCTTTTTAGGGGAATGACATAGTTGGGGTAGATCAGGAGGAAGCCTTGGCACGAAAACCAGTTTCGCGACACAAGGCTACTTGGGGGAGTTTAGGCACGAAAACCATCTTCGCGGCACTAATAAGGAACACTATTCAATTGATGATTGAATCACGCAGATTTCTTTATATAGATCGAAAGTATTTGTCACAAAGGTCACAAAAATGCAAATTGAAGATGCTCCCAACAGCTGGTCTGACCTTGAAAAATCAACAAAGGTAGAAAAGGGGAAAAAAGAAAAATGAGGGAAAGAAAATGACAAATCTGTCAGTTCAAATTTAAATATCTCTGTTATATGAAAATACATTAGAGTAAATGAATGATAATTCATTAATGATAGATAATAATTAGAAAAAAATAATGATAATAAATGATAATACTAATGATGTCAGTGACATGTTTAGACTATCTCGTTGACCAAGGTACGAAAGAAACAGTGTTCGCTTGTTGCAGTCATTGTGAAATTTATTATTGCTTCAATCACTTTTTTAAACCTTCTTGTCGACAATTATCATAAATGTAATGGTTAATATTACCCACTGTTGTGATTTCATTAGCATATCATTTATTATCATTAATTTTTCCTAATTAATATCTATCATTAATCTATTATCATTAATTTACTATAATGTATTTTCATATAATAGAGATAATTAAATTTGGACACACGGATTTGTCATTTTCTTTCTCTCATTTTTCTTCTTTCCCCGGTTCCACCTTTGTAGATTTTTCAAGGTCAGACCAGCCTTTGGGAGCATCTTTAGTTTACATTTGTGTGACCTTTGTGACATATACTTTCGATCTATATAAAAACATCTGCGCCATTCCATCATCAATTGACTAGTGTTCTTTGTAAGGAAGATAGGACTTTGGCACGTAAACCAGTTTCGCGGCACAAAGTGAGGCAGGAGTTAGGCACGAAAACCAGTTTCGCGGCACTAGGAACGATGGGAGTTAGGCACGAAAACCAGTTTCGCGGTACTAGGAAAGATGGGAGTTAGGCACGAAAACCAGCTTCGCGGCACAAGCAACCAGGGAAGGTAAAGCAGTAATCAAGCACCAGAGTGACACCCGTTAGACACAAGCATGGGCATTTAAAGTCCTGATATTTGGATTTACCGTTGCATTAATATAAGAAACCTCGCGTTTTATTTCTTTGTAATAGAGGTAACGGTATGGTCGTACAAGGCCTATACGAAAGTAAGCCTTGTAAACACTGTAAGAAATCCCGGACTTCGCGAACCGAGATCAGCTGTTGCAGTAGCTTGTTATGATTCGGTAATTCCGTAACTGAAGGAACACTACAATAATTCGAAGCGTTATTTAGAATATGAACGTTTATTCAGTTTAAAGCACGAGTATATGCCGTGCACTGTTAATGCGATAGCGGTAATATTATAATAATGCGTGGGACGTTAAGCATTAGCACAAAACATTTATATAAACAGTAAGCAATAGCAGTATGTATGGGCATGAAATATGTGAGTACTACAAATTGATAAAGATATGAAGTACAAAAGCATTTAGCAATAAACAATGATACAAGAATGCGATAAGCATAAGCAATAAATGAGATAGAAATGCGATAAGCAATAAGGAAAAATATGAAAGGCGAGAGCAATAGTTACAATATAAATGGTGGTGATATTCAATAATAAAATAAGTAATTATAGTCGCTTACAATGGATGTCGAAGGTGATTTTCTCGTCGAGCGTAGTCGCACTGAGTTTGATACACGTTTAGCAAAATGTTATTTCCTTATAAATGTTTCCGTAGAAGAGATTTCGGTAGAAACGATTTCCGTAGAAGAGGTTTCCGTAGAAGAAATTTCCGTAGAAGAGGGCTACGGCCTCTGAGGCCCTTGTATTTATACGGTGTTTACATATGAGGGGTGTGCGCGGTATGCACCGTGACTCATGCACGAAATATGCGTCGCAATAGGACTTCCGGGTTTTTTATAAAGGGCATTCGAAAAGGACTTCGCAATATTATTTCCGGGGTTTTTTATGAGGGGCGCTCGAGAAAGGGTACTCAAACTGGTTAAATGTGGTTTGCGTGTTTTGATTGGAACGAGGTAAGAGTGGCTTTGACTCATTGGGTCGTAGGGAGGTCGTGAGACGTAGTCTCGATGTAAGAGGGTTTTTGGGACGAGGGAGTTGTTTAGACTTTGAAAGTGAGGGAGGAGATCGTGTCTTGTAGGGCGTAGAGGGAAGGGGATTTCGTCGTTGATCATCTTGAGATGGGGACCGCTAAGGTACATCGTCAAGGTGGTCGGTGGTTGGGGAAAAGGAGTAAGATTTGAATTCGAGGGATTTTGGCGAAGATTTGGAGTAATTTGTGGGGAAGACTCTAATTACGACTGCGCGAAAAATAGTGGGACCTCACAACAACAATTACAAAACGTAAGTAAAAAAAGAATACCTATAAAAAAAATAACAGCAATAATGATATTAACTTCAGGTAGCCACAGAAGAAAAAATCCAGCGAGGTCATATTCAGTGACCGTGGGGGCCACGCAACAGGACCGCTGCGGCCTATCCACCTGTCCTGGAAGGTTTCATTTAGGTAGTCGCGGGCAATTGTGATGCAGTGAGGTCCATCCCCGTCTTGCTGATAGTACATGTTCCGTCGGATCTCATTTGGAATATGGTTCATGAGATCCGGCAGAACATGCTCTAAAAACACTTTATACGCTGGGCCGTCCATCCCGTCTGGCAGCATGTACGGCCCAACGATGTAGTCACCACAAATGCCGGCCCATACATTAATCGACCGACGGACTTGTGCTGTGCGTGTCCGAAGCGCTAGTAGATTCTCGTCGCTCCACAAATCCCGATTGTGGGAATTGAAGCACCCTTCCCTATTGAAGAGTGCTTCGTCCGTCCACAATATGTATTTGCAGAACGACGGATTCCATTGCACTTCTCCTAACAGCCACACTGAATACTCAACCCGCTGGTCGCTATCCCCGGGGTGCAAATGTTGCACCCGTACATAGCTGTACGGATGCAACATGTTTTCCCTCAGAGTTCGGTGTGCCGTCATTCTGCTGGCACTAGAAGAAAATACAGAAACATCCATTATTAGATAGCATTTGTTTTCCTTAATTAATAATTGCTGCAGTTATCTTGTACTGTGATTTACTCTAGACGGCGGCTCAAGTCGTGCACGCTGACGGTCGGGTCTTCGTCTATGGCGTCCAACACGTTCTCTTCTACCGCAAGGTTCCGCGCGGCTCTGGGTTTACCCATGTCACTGCCTCGCGGCATCATCGATCCCGTCGAGTGTAATCTTGATGCCAAACGCCTAATCGTACCCTCGCTTGGGGTTTCGATGCGCGGGTATTCCCGTGCCAACGCTCGCATAGTAGCACTTACGTCCCCGTTGTTCCGGGCGTACACCCAGAACATCGCGTAATATTCTTTAGTAAAGTACATTTCTGGGACGAGATTGCTAGCTGACTGACAGGATGTATTCCAAGCAACTTCCTTTACCCCAAGTAGTTTCTATCGGTTCGCAGCTCGCTCATGGTGGTATCTTCTGTGTCCTGGGCTTTAGCGACATAAACTGTCCGTCCCATCTTTGCCTTAATAAAACGCGGCCTTCTCCCCGCCAACACGCAAAAGGAGGAGAACGCGACAGTCCTGTATGCCGCCGTTAGCCTTGTAAGGGCTGTTCTTTGCGCCGTCCTCAGGATTGTCCTGCCGGCCTCAATCTCCATTGCCGGTGCCCATACCGGAACCGTGTATAGGAAGACTGACTCCCACACTAAGTAGTACAATCTCCTGGGGTACTGCGACGGTTCCGTGGTATTCGGAAAAATCGCCGCCAATGCACGTGCCACTCTGTCGGCCCTTTCCGCCACCTCAGTCAAATGACGTCGGAAATTACGGAGGCTATCAAAGCGGACCCCCAGGTATTTAACCGCGGCCGCCGTTGTGACTGCCCCTATTACTCGTATATCCCTGATCCTCTCAATTCGCATGCCCGTGAGGTATATGGCCTCGTTTTTTCTGCCGCCAGTTCAAGCCCAATCTCTCTATCTATCGCGGCAGCCATCATACTCTCAAGCTGGGTGGGGTCCCTAGCTGAGAACATAATACAAAGTATTGTAAAGTAATTCAAGACCTCGGTCTTCTTCAGCATCCGTGTCAGACCCCTGTTCACCACCATGACGTAGATAACCGACGTGCCACCATTGCGGTGAAATGTGTAGCTCTATCCTTACCGGCACTGGCCTAGTCTGGCTATGAACCCCATGCACGCGGTCCCTGTCTTATCCGTGTTCTTTCCGCCCCCACCGTGGATTTCGCGTTTAAATCCCCTGCACAAATTATCCCTCTGCTCGGTGTTGTCTGGGTCTCAAGGATGTCCTCCAGGTCATCCATATCCCTAAGGAATTCCGATATTTTCTTACTGGGAGTACAGTTCTCTAACCTAAGTTCTCTACCAGTGTTTCGCTAACAACCACCGCTCAATCCCTTCCGCCGCGGCGGCGGGAGCAAGGAAGGCGAATCTGCCGTTAAACCCGGTGATCAAGATAGACGCATCTCCGGATGCGTCATTGGCCCACTCCGGGAGCTGCTTATAAGGCTCTGATATTATTACCAGCTCCAGGTTCATCTGGCTTGCATTATGCAGCAGATCTTGCGCGAGCCTGCATGCATTTAGGGGCCATAATGCATTTGGGGGGTTTCGTACATCGCGCAATGGTATGATCCATGTCCGTGCATCTTCTGCACCTCTCACCCCCCCCCCACCCTCCTTGAATTATCGGACACCACCTCGCTACACCCAACTGGTGGCAGGCATAGCATCGTACAAACTTCCTCAGTGGCCTAGCCTTGGCCATCGTGAGGCCTATCCTAAACATTAACGTGTCGGCCCCTCTCTTTAACACATTTGAGGGAACCTCCACTACGGCAATCTGGGACCCTCCCAGACCTAACTTTAGCGTTCTCATCATTATCCTGCCCCCCTCCGTTTCAAGGGCTTCCCCTAGTGCCTCAGTAAGCGAGGACCGGTCGACCAACGGGTCGATCTCCCTAATCTCGAGGGCTGTCCCGCAGCGGGGTCCCGATCACCTCCCCCCCCCCGACATTTCTCTCAGAGCCGTAGTCAGCTCTCCGCACGAGTCGTCCCTTCCAACTCTAACAGGGCCTGGCCCGGACGTGTCCTTTAACCGCCTTAATACCTGTGAGGGCCTCCCTACGGAGGGTGACTGCAAGCCAGTAGGTCTCTAAATAAGATGACCCCTCTTTATGTTTTATAAGAACCGCCTCTGGACGCTTCTTATCTCTCTTCCGTTCCTGTTTCCGCAGGGTTCCGTGCGCCGGGGGCCGCGATCCTGAGGGATTCTGAGGAGCCAGAGCGGTCTGCTGCTGAATTCCGAACGACGGGTCCCGCTGCTGGGGGGGGGGGGCTCATAACCTCCGGTACCTGTAGCCCAGGTAAGGGGAGCATTCCTGGTTGCTGAGTCGGCTGCTGCTGCTGCAGAGTCTGTCGGTGTTGTTGCTGCTGGGACTTTATCATAGTCTGCAGCTTCTGACGCTTCTGCTTTTTACGCTAGCGCTAGGACAGCTGCTGCTGCCATGCCCCCTGCTGCTGCTGTTGACGCGTAATGCCTGGTCCTAAACCCGGGTTCCCCATCCCGCTAGGCCCTGAGGGGGGGGGGCGGGTCCATCTCCATCTCGCTCCCGCCCTTCGGGTCCGTCATCGTCCCGTGTGGGGCCAGGGTCCTGCCCTTGGTCACCACCTCCTTGAAAAGTCTGCTGTTCGCACAGTCCTCACTCTGCGGGGTGGTCAGGATCCTCTTCTTAGCCCCCTTGGCCCCGTCATTTTTAGGGGGGGGGGAGGGCCTTCTTACCGCTACCCTTCTTGGATTTCTGGTGCTGTAGCCAGGGAGGGGGGGGGGGGTGCTGTTAGACATCAGCTCCTCTGTTTGTACTCCCTAGTCCCGGGTAACCCTCCGAGGGGGTTCGGGGGTTACTTGGGCCCCAGGAACCCTGGGTGCCCGACCCTGTGCATCGAGGGTGGTGTCGTCCCCGGCAGGGATGTCTCGAGTGTCCGCGCCTTGTGGGTAACCACATTGTTCCTCCACCTGTGCATAACGTGGGTGGCCATAGCTTCGGCGACCATGACCGTCGCTTCCCCGCAACGCCTGGTTGCCTCCTTAGCGGCCTTGGTCACCACAGGGTTCGGGTTCTCCTCCCCTGCGGTCACAACTTCCCCGAATTCCGCGGACAGGGAAGCCATCATGTCTGCCAGTTTAGCTAGACTGGGTCGGCCATTTTGGATCGGGAACGGACGCGCCTCGTGACACTCCGCAGTTTTCGGTTCTTTTAGTCGGTATAAACCAAGTTGATTTTTGCTTCGAGTGTTTCCTCGTGACGCGTAAGTGATTGTGAACATTTTGGGATTTTAGGAAGTGCGTTACCTGTGGTGGAATTCCAGAAATTGTCGGAAATCGAGATAGCGTCGGTTGGAGGGGTCGCTCGACTCGCGCCATATACGTGCTCTCAAAATCGCGCACCTCAGTGACGCCCACTGCACGTGCGTGGAAATCACAGGCCCATTCGGTTCAGTATATCTCTCCAGCATCTATTTTCAATGTTCCCATCAGATCGAGTCATATTTAGATAAAATCCGGAAAATTGTCATTGAATTGCCGAGACAAAAATTAATAATCGCAACAGACACCAACGCGAAATCGACCCTCTGATACTGTAGACACAACGACGCGCGCGGAGATATGATCGAGGAGACTTTATCCCTTCTGGATCTAGCTGTTCTCAATGAGTCCGACAACCCACCCACGTCCATTTCCCACTTTGGTACATTAAACATCGATATCACGATGGCATCCGGGCCGGCCATTAATCTAGTCAGAAACTGGACCTTTCACGAATGCTGGACCTCCAGCCACCATCACGCCATCTGGTTCACTCTCAGCCCCTGCAACACTTCTCCGTACACGATCCGCCATCCCCGTTTTAAGACCACCAGAGCCAACTGGGAGAGATTCCACGATTTGTTCTCCACTGAAATATACCGCAACCCCATTCACTTCACGCCGACCACCACCTCGCGCGTCGAGAATTTCGCCGAAACGATCCAAAGTAATATCTTAGCTGCGTGTGATTCTTCTCTTAAGAAGAATGCCCCCATCAAAAATCTGTCGCCTGGTGGACCGGGGAGCTAACCGATATGAAGAAAAGATCCAATAAAGCCCGCTGCGTGTTTCAATCAGAATCCGACTCAATCCGCAGACTAGACAATAAAGTAAAGTACCGTAAACTCAGAAGACAGCACACCGCAAGCATTTATAAAACCAGGCGAGAGGGCTACCGGAATTTCATCACAGAGGTAGGCAATGCCAACCCCTAGGGCACCGTCTAGAAACTCCGCACAGGGAAAATCACGCCAGACAAAGCTCTCTCGATACCGAACACAGGCCCTAATCGCTCGAACACCTGGGAGAAGGCTGTCCTTAAACTCCTTAACTCGCTGGTACCGGACGACAATGAGGACACCACAGAGGCGCAGAGAGAGAGAGACGCGCGTTCAGCGCCTCTCCCCCTGCGTCCAAGACCGCCCTCGACTTCACGCTCTCGGAAGCGCAGAGGACGATCTTCGGCCTCAAGAACAGGAAGGCTCCAGAGCAGGACCTGATTGAGGTCGAGGTAGTCAAGGCCTCGTTCCCGGTGGCACCCGAAACCTTCCTTTCCCTTTTCAACGCGTGCCTAAATACCGGCTGCTTCCACAGTATCTGGAAAACCGGCTCAATCCGAACCCTTCTCAAGGGCCCCGATCGTGACGAGGCTTTCACTAGCTCGTATTGACCCACATGTCTCGTCCCAGTGTTAGGCAAAGCTTCGAGAAACTCATCCTAATGTCGATTTAGACAAGGTCTTTCCACCGAAGACGCCATTATTAAGATGAAGGAGGTCGCGGCAACATCCACCGAGAAATATGTCCTCGTGATCCATTTCCATATAAAGGGCGCGTTCGATAGTGTTTGGTGGCCGAGCATCCTCTCTCGATTAAAAGAGAGGGGCTGCCCGAGCAATATCTTCGACGTTATGACCGACTACCTCAGCAATCGGACCGTTAAGCTTGTCGTTGGGCACCGTGAGGTACAGAAGCGAGTCATGTGGAGCTGCCCCCAAGGCTCCATTCACGGGCCCGGCCTTTGGAACTTAGTTTTTGACGATCTGCTCGCCACACTGAAATTGGACGGATTCGAGGCTTTCACGTACGCGGACGATCTGTTGCAGAGCGGTTCTCAAACCCTTTGACGAATCCGCCGCGACCATTACACACAACTGGTGCACGAACGAAAAACTCGAGTTCTCGGTCGAAAAGTCAGAGATTTTTCTTATGAAAGGCAAATTGGACATCAGGAAGCCCCCCACTATCAGAATAGGATCCCGTGACATCCGCATGGTTCAGACGATGAGGTACCAAGGAGTGCACTTCGATATGGGCATGAGGGTCAACGATCATGTTCCTATGGTTAAAACGAGTTGGACCGAGAGGTTTAAGTCACTGTCGATTGTAGAAAGGCAAAAGTGGGGTCTCAGATACAACACCCTCCGTGTCCTTTATAAATGTCTCTTCGTTCCCATCGCGACATACGCGGCTGCTGCGTGGCACGAATACCTCAATAAGACCTGCGCACAGGTCTTATTATCGGCCCAAAAACAGGTTCTCCTGAAGGTAACGAAGGCCTATAAAACAACCTCCATAACAGCCATACCAGTAATAGCAGGCGTTCTCCCCCATCGACCTCCATGTCACCTTAGCATCTATCAGATATAAAGTCAGGAAAGGGATTAACTTCTCCCTCGGCGAATACCGGTTCCTCGAACACGCGACGATCACACCACCTCAAAGAGCTATGCCAGAGATACTCTACGCGATCTGGGAACGTCGTTGGGACGATTCCCCCGACGGCCGTCATACTTATAGTATTTTCTCGAATATCAGACACCGTCTAGAAATCACCTGGTTACAGCCCGATCACTACGCAGTTCAATTCTTATCAGGACACGGCGATTTCGCGTCAAAACTAAAATCCCTGGGCCTCGCGGAGAGCAATGCGTGAGGCTGCAGCGGGGGCGAGGAGACTGCTCTGCATGTCTTTCTGCACTGCTCGCTGCACGAGACTGAACGAGAGAAACTCAGGCTTATCACTTTAGAAAAGAATCTCCCCTGGCCACCGACCCCTCACCAACTCGTAACACAGAGCACATTTAGTGCAATAATGAGCACCTCAAAATCCACACTGGTAAAAAAAGAATCGGCCTGGAAATCCCTCTCCAAATACTTCCACCCAGCACCAACAGATCCCGCAGCTGCAGCAACTCCCTCGCACCGAGCAGATTAATACAATTGTTCTGTTTCAGCCACGTCACCCGCCCCGACCCGCAGCGCAGGCAGTGCCCAGGTACTGTGGCGGGTGGGGCGTTATCGACGAAAGCCATCCTGCCGGGATCGAGCTTACGCTGGTGGCTCTATCTCCCAGTGGTCCCCACTGGATAGCGTTCCGCGCCGCATCGCGGCGTGTAGCGCTGACTAAACGAGCCGCCGCCCTCGGGGTAGATCCTACTTGCCCAGTGATTCCTAGCGGATGAGGGCAGGGTTTTTCCAAGCACCATTTCGGCAGAACATCTACTCCGAATTTCCCTTGGAAGCGGACCGCAACGATGGTTAAATTTTTACACACACCACCTTGCCGGCCAAATGCTCGTATAGGCGAAAGCCTGAGGTAGAGCGCGCCCCATCCGGGCCAAGATGGCTACACTAGTTACCAGTTTAGCTAGCAGTCGTGACATCTTAGCCATTTAGGTCAATTCCTGCCATATCGATCATAGGTATTCTCTTTTGTACCGACCACAAGTCGTAACCTAGATGAACCAATATCATTTATTACTATTTTGCGTTCTATTTCGACCAAGCGTCATTTATATTATTATTTTGGGTTCAATTTCAACCAGGGAGTCGAGACCGAAGCTGAAACCGAAATTCAGACCGTTCACATATCGGTCAAGTAACCAGTAACCGCAACGAAAGTGGAGAGAAATTCTGACCATAATAGTGATAGGATGCAAAAGGGAACTGAATCTCCTGACCAATTGCAGTATGGTCGGGAATCGGGGACCGTAATTCTGAGACGAACGGGGACCGGTCGCCACTTAATAGGGCTCTTTACACGCACGTTCTTGCGCGCGGTCCGGCGCGCGGTCTTGTGCGCCACGCGCCAGCGAGCCACGGAAAAGTACATGAACGCCGGAGCGAAGGAAGGAGCGCGGTCCTTCGTGCTCGCCAGAATGTTATACACTCGGCACTACTTAGAGACAGCGGGTTCGGCCTCACATTTCTACGTCGGCACAATCGATATGTTTTTTTCCACGATCCAGCGCAGTTTTGTAATGTGTACTACCTGCTCAATGTATATTATCGATCTCCGAAACGATTGACAAGACACGATCGCGATATAAGTTCGCGAAAACTATACGAATTCCTCGATATGCCTGGCTAATAGAGGATATCATAAATGCTGTTACTGTAGGGCACACTGTAACATCTGTTTTTACGAAGCTACATTTGGTTGACTTGAAGGTGCTACAAATTGTGGAAATGGTTTATGACACACTTATAATGGCTATAAGATTTTATAAGTGTACATTAAAAAATGTCCAAATGTTTCCCCGGCAATGCGATGGCAAATGAAATTGCAGTTAACACATTCACTTTTCTGACGATCATAATTATTATTATTGACGGCAATAATTACCATGTCATTGCTTGTTTTAATATAAAAACTAATATTGATAGACAATAAATACACATAGGTATGCAAGATGTTTTGAAGAAAAGGGGTAGTCTTCTGATTGTGCGTGATGCAGGTCAAATTTTTCACCCTCGTTCTTGCGTGGCACGTTCGAAAAAGTGTGGCGCGCCAGAAAGCACCACAGTCCTGCCTGCGCACAAACCTCGACTCCAGAAGAGTTTACATAAGAGACAGAAAAGGTAGTTTGAAAAGGAAAACGGCACTTGAAACCAAGGGATCGGCGTGGTGCATTGATTTCCGACAGTGCAGAAATCCCGAAGCGCGCGCCGCGCCTGGAAGCCAAGCCTCTCCGAGCCGCTACAAGCGGTAGAAACTGAACGCGAATTATTTAAAACCAAATAATTCAATATATTTACTTCCACTTTTGTGGCTTCATTTGTCAATCTTTAGGGAATATGAAAAAAAATTGTATGTAAAAATGGTGGTTATATCGGGAGTTATAATGCTTCAAGTAGAGCGCCTTACAAAATTTAAAATTTTTTGTAATCTGTATGAGTGTGACTACCGCCGAGCGAACCCTTGAATCTAGGTATGTATGTAGATGGAAAAAGAAACGGCAGAAAGTAATAAAGAGGTATATACAGGGTGTCCGCGGGAATAGTAAACAGTTGGATATTTCCTAGCGTATTCGAGATAGAAAAACAATGTGTATAGAGAGAACTCAAAAATGTTGAGAATAGTGCGGTTTATTGAGATGTAGAGATAGATAATGAGATGATACAGTTAATAGAGAGGTAACAGTTCGCGACACGAGAGATTACACTGTAGAGATACAAGAGACTACTGCTCTGTATAACTCAGCACTCGGGTCGGTCACGAGAGCGAGAGTATGTGTGTGAGTGTATGAGAGGTGTTGTGTGGAAGAGTATGTATGTATGATCGCGAAAAGTAAATATGAAGTCAATCAGCTGCTTGAGATTGTTCGTAGTTTCTTGCGGCTAATATGAAAGAGAGAGAGAGAGAGAGAGAAAAAAAAAAGAAAGATAGAGAGAGATATATAAATAAAGAGAGAGATGATTTTGCCGAAACACTATGTTTATATGGGATTGCATGGTTCGCTGGGGCAAATTTATTAGGTCAGACGATTTTTTTCTTACATTATTATTTTAAATGTTTTTTAATTCTGCGGAAATTAACCACCCGCATAGTTGTCAGTCAAATCAGTTTTGACCCTTTCTTAAATTGCGTTCACTTCTTACTAGAGATCACGGCGTAGAACGTGTATTGAAGATACACGTAAACACGTGTATCGAAATTCACGGATCGTAGTATCCCTGTACTCGTGTACTGAAATTCACGGGTACACGTATGTCCACATACAGGGTGTCCCACTTAAGACAAGACAGCGCGATATCTCCTAAAGTATTGGAGATAAAAAATTTAAAAAATATGCAATTGAATGGTTCGAGAGGGCCAATTTATTAGCCGAGACGATTTTATTATTATTATTATTTTGAAAGATACGATGGTCAAGTTCGTTTTTTCAAATGGAACTATTTTTTTGAAGACCTGAGTTGATAGTGCGTTCCAAGACAAATTCAATAAGCTTTAATGTATACACTTTATTTCCACTAGTTTTAAGATATTGCGCTTGCAAATTTACTGATTTTCACTGGAAGAAAACCCTCTGGAATAGCGAGGACCGGGGTCGGTCTTACTGGCGCTACGGGTGGCATTGTCTGTTGAAACTGATAACTACCTGCCAAAGGTCTACGACAGGGTTCCCAGGCCCAAAAGCTGGACAATTCTATTCCGTCAGAAATGCTACTTAGGTAGGTACATCTGCGGTATCGAGAAGCGCACCGTTACTTTTATTTCGCACTTGCATCTACGCTCAAGATGGTCGGTTCTTTTGGGAGGGATGTAAGTTGGATTGGTTAGGTTAGGAGGAGTGAAACTTGCTAGACTAAATTCCAACCATAGGGAGCAGATTGTATCAGAACCAATCGCATTTGCATCCCTCACAAACGGCTGCTCTCTTGAAGAGGCCCTCTTCATAGCAATACCTCCTCCCCAATGCCCACCCTCTCTCGCACGGAATACGTCAACGCATGCTTTTGTTTTGATATCGAAGCTTGTTTTTTCCCCCTTTTCTTCCTGTGTCTCTTCACGAGGAGTATTGCCGGTGGATTGTAGGAGCGTGGATGTCTGGATGGCAGTTGTTGAATTCAGGAGACAATAGAAACACTTTATTACAAAACACACATGTACTGTAATTAAAGTAAATCGTATTCCTCATCGGGCCTCTTCAAGAGAGCAGCCGTTTGTGAGGGATGCAAATCCGATTGGTTCTGATAAAATCTGGTCTCTATGGTTGGAACTTAGTCCAGCAAGTTTCACTCCTCCTAACCTAATCAATCCAACTTACATCCCTCCCAAGAGAACCGGCCATCCGAGCGTAGATGCAAGTGCGAAATAAAAGTAACGTTACCCTTCTCGATACCGCAGATGTACCTACGTAAGTAGCATTTCTGACGGAATAGAATTGTCCAGCTTTTGGGCCTGGGAACCCTGTCGTAGACCTTTGGCAGGTAGGTATCAGTTGCAACAGGCAATGCCACCCGTAGCGCCAGTAAGACCGACCCCGGTCCTTACTATTCCAGAGGGATTTCTTCCAGTGAAAATCAGTAATTTTGCAAGCGCAATATCTTTAAAACTAGTGGAAATAAAGTGTATACATTAAAGCTTATTGAATTTGTCTTGGAACGCACTATCAACTCAGGTCTTCAAAAAAAAATAGTTCCATTTGAAAAACCGAACTTGACCATCGTATCTTTTAAAATAATAATAATAAAAAAATCGGGTTCTAAAACAGGTCCTCTGAGGGGAACGCGGGGGCGGGGGAAAGTGAGGGCGCGCGGGGAACGCGGCGGAGAGAAAGATGGGCGAGGAGCCAGCGGGGAGAGGAAGACCGTGTGCGCGCGCACAAGCCGCGGAGTGGGGGAAGCCATAATCGTGGAGGGGATCAGTCCGAGCCGAGCCGCCGCCGAGGCCTCTCCAGACCTGGCCCACCGTCGGAAATTTTTCAGAGGGAGGCATTGACCCCCGAAAAAATCTCTTTCAGAACTTGGCCCACCCGAAATTTTTTTCGGACCTAACCCAGGGCGGGGACTGTCCTAGAAATTTTTTTCCATACCAATATGCATCAGAAATTGTTTCGTACGATGTCGGGAAAGATCAGCGTTTTTCGACACCGCGTCTTCGAGGGAAAGAGACGGAGCATTACTTTAAAGTTAAAATTCGAGGAGGGAAAGAGACACCACTACATAGGAGATAGAATCGCATGAATTCTAAAGCCAACAGTATTTCAAAGCGTTCCGATTTAACGTTGCAACGTTTTGCGCGATCTCGCGTAATTAGACTACTCTGGAGCGGCCGCGCAGGGTGATGTCACTTGACGGCGCGAAGAACGAAATAGATTTATGCAGCGTCAGTAGAAATCTTTTTTCCCAACGCAGAGAAATAATAATTATTGAAACGGCGAATCTTAAAAATTAGGCGGTGAGGGGAGGAACACGGGTAAATAAAATTGAGAAATAATATATGTTTAAGAAATATATATTGTTACAAATAATAATATGAAAGAATAATATGAAGGAATAATATAGAATATAAAAAAAAACATAATTAAAATTTATTTGGCTTAATTATCCCACTCGATAACATCATCCGCAAATAGATTAGTTAATGGTAAATCCATAGGAACTTGCACATGGTCAGTTTGAACTGCAACAACACTATCCCGAAGCCCCGATACTATATTCCTATAGGTATTAAGGGGGTAGACACGTCACGTGACCTGGCCGATTCAGCAGGTCGGTATTACAGCATTTTTTACTGCACAGAAATGGTAATACCGATAGATCGACGATTACCCGGTGAACGCGAGAGGGAGCTGTTTGCTATTTCTGTATTCTATTCTGAATAAGGAAAGAAATTCTCAGCTGTTCCGTTATACTTATAAAAGTTTAAACGGAAAGTCGGCTGGTACTGTAAACGTAGAAAATTCATTGTACATTTTAATTACTTGAAATGTGCTTATGCTACAATATTCTACGTTAGCAGTAAGGAATTCTAAGTGAAAAGGGAAAATAGATGAGGGAATGTCCCCAGAAAATGAAATTTGTTAGGTTAGACATTTTTTTACTATCAAAGCACCGAAACAACATGAAATACACTTATTACACGTCCTCTGCAGAAAGCAGTTATCAACAAACATTATATATACAGAATTGTATTGAATGTTGAATTGGGCTAGTGAAAATGCGCAGACTGGATACGCGTGATTATTATGTGGTCGGCTCCTCGAAGTGACAGAAAATATAACCTAAATATATCCTATATGACAACAAATGTTTAGTGGCTATTTCAGCTTCAAAGGCATCGCCTTAAAGTTGCAAATAAGAGGCGCAGGTCTTTCAAGAGGCGTTCGAAAATTCTGCGTCTCTTCGTTAAACAGTCACTGTCTCGAAACATCTGCGCCACTTCTCGCTCTTTAATTTGCTCTCCGGAGACGTTACTTTGTGCCACCTCTTTCGACATCATGTTCTCCTGTTACGAAGCCTGATTTTAGAGATATCTGAAAATTTTCGCCAGAGTTTGGCCAATATATGAGGAGAACATGAAGTGGAAAGAGGTATACTAAATTTCAGCTTCAAAGGCATCGGCTTAAAGTTGCAAATAAGAGGCGCAGGCCTTTCAAGAGGCGTTAGAAAATTCTGCGCCACTTCTCGCTCTGTAATTTGCTCTCCGGAGACATTACTTTGTGCCACCTCTTTCAACATCATGTTCTCCTGTTACAAAGCCCAATTTTGTGCATTCTGAAAATTTTTGCCAGATTTTGGCCCAGGTATCAGGAGAACATGAAGCGAAGAGAGGTATTCTGATTTTCAGCTTCGAAGGCATCCTCGATTCTCTCTCCGAAGACGTTACTTAATGCCACCTCTTTCGACATCATGTTCTCCTGTTACAAAGCCCAATTTTGTGCATTCTGAAAGTTTTTGCCAGATTTTGGCCAATATATCAGGAGAACATGAAGCGAAAAGAGGTATTCTGAATTTCAGCTTCGAAGGCATCCTCGATTCTCTCTCCGAAGACGTTACTTAGCGCCACCTCTTTCGACATCATGTTCTCCTGTTACAAAGCCCAATTTTGTGCATTCTGAAAATTTTTGCCAGATTTTGGCCCAGGTATCAGGAGAACATGAAGCGAAAAGAGGTATTCTGAATTTCAGCTTCGAAGGCATCCTCGATTCTCTCTCCGAAGACGTTACTTAGTGCCACCTCTTTCGACGGCATGTTCTCCTGTTACAAAGCCCAATTTTGTGCATTCTGAAAATTTTCGCCAGATTTTGGCCAATGTATCAGGAGAACATGAAGCGAAAAGAGGTATTCTGAATTTCAGCTTCGAAGGCATCCTCGATTCTCTCTCCGAAGACGTTACTTAGTGCCACCTCTTTCGACATCATGTTCTCCTGTTACAAAGCCCAATTTTGTGCATTCTGAAAATTTTCGCCAGATTTTGGCCAATATATCAGGAGAACATGAAGCGAAAAGAGGTATACTAAATTTCAGCTTCGAAGGCATCCTCGATTCTCTCTCCGAAGACGTTACTTAGTGCCACCTCTTTCGACATCATGTTCTCCTGTTATAAAGCCCAATTTTGTGCATTCTGAAAATTTTTGGAATACCTCGCAAAGGAATTGTAACTTTGTATATTTCAATAAAATGCTGAAGCAGAGAGGACTTTAAAAATTGTGAAAAACTCACCAGTTCCAGTATCTCGCTGAAATATTCCAACTTGCACTTATTCTTCCATCTTAACACTATATTCGTATTCTGGGGTTCGGTAGGAACAATCGAACAACATTTTAAGTTACATATTTTATTCTTACATTCTACCATAGTATTGCAAGTTAAAGAAATTCTTATATACGACTAGAATATTTGACAATCGCAGCCATTGGCTCGGTTCTCACCGATTACCAGGTCTCACCGCGAGGAGGTTGCTGCGCTTGGAGACCCGTAGAGAGATAGATGGAATCAAAGTTCCATCGATCTCCCTGTACATGAAGCCTACTAAACCAAAGAGATGGATGGAAACAAAGTTCCATCGATCCCTTCGGTTTAGATATAGAATCTAGGGAACTGCCAAGCAATCACTCGATTAAAAGAAATTCAGGAAAGAAGGAAAGGCGAAGGGTAAGCATGAAACAAGTATTGGACGGCGCAGTTCCTACCACCCTGCTGTCCAAGTCGAAAGGGAAAAGCGCTCGGCGCCTCCCAGACGATTCCTGTTGCTCCGATGCGACTCGTCAGGAGCAAACACTTGACCTGACTCAAGCCGTCCAACACGGAGATTGGGTAATCGAACCGGGTGACTTACGCAGGCAGTGTACCAAAAGGTGCACCCCCTACGCCCGAAACTTTTCCCTTTGGACAAGAACACCAAGGGATGAAACTGATCCACCCATACCGATTCCATGCTCAGTCACTTGCTTCCGCAAACGGAAGCAGCGGTGACCTCCTCATCACAGATGAGGAGCCAATAAACGAACAACAAAGTTAACGATTTAGTGACTGCTTGGCAATTTTACATGGGACCTTAAATACTTCATACTATAATAAATTAGCCTAGGCTTCCTTAGATGTCTTCTTTCACTGTCACTTTGCACGATCACTTTTCACTAGTATCTTTTTAAATATATCGTGTTATTAACTCCATTCCCCGAGTAACGGTGAACCTGAAAAGCTGAAACAATCAACTACTATATGTTAGTAACGGTGTGGTCGGCCTGGAAAGAAATTAAGGAAAAGCTTATTGAG
The DNA here is from genome assembly GCF_050908995.1 of Andrena cerasifolii. NCBI lineage: Eukaryota > Metazoa > Arthropoda > Insecta > Hymenoptera > Andrenidae > Andrena > Andrena cerasifolii. Next base: position 862,828 of record NC_135132.1, read on the forward strand.
TTGGAGACGATCGAGATAATTTCGACCAACAGCAGAGCACGCACGAGCATGCAAAACCACCGCAGAGATAAGTACTTGAAGGAAAGAGCAGAGAATGTAGACCCATCGATGAGATGCATGACAGAGTGACAGAAGTCACAAAAAACCATCGAAGACATAGACGAGATGAAACGAATCAGGGAAAACCATCGAAGACATCGACGAGATGATATGAATCAGGGAAAACCATCGAAGACATCGACGAGATGAAATGAATCAGAGAAAACCATCGAAGACATCGACGAGATGAAATAAATCAGGAAAAACCATCGAAGACATGAAATGAATCAGGGAAAACCATCGAAGACATCGACGAGATGAAATGAATCAGAGAAAACCAGCGAAGAAATTCACGAAAATGAAATAAATCATTTAAACCCATCGAAGAAATGCATCAAATAAAATAAATCATGCAAACCCATCGAAGAAATACACAAAATAGAACGACTCGCGCAAAATTCTCGAAAGTATGCATGGAAATAGTACAGATGATGGAAAACGACCGAAGAAATCAGATTTGACATTCGCAAAACAATAAAATTTTAAATGACTTACCGAACCCCAAAATTTCATCAGCACCAAGCGAATAAACGAACCCAGGCCAGAGGGGCGAGAGGCTGGCGGAAGAACCAGGGTTGAAATCCTGACCAGGTCCCCAGGAAGTCCAGTGGATCCAGGTGGCTCGGCAGCTCCGGGGGGAGGGGGAGGAAGAACCAGGTCCCCAGGAACTCCAGTGGATCGAGGTGGCTCGGCAGCTCCAGGGGAGGACGGGGAGGAAGAACCAGGGTTGAACCCCTGACCAGGTCCCCAGGAAGTCCAGTGGATCGAGGTGGCTCGGCAGCTCCGGGGGGAGGGGGAGGAAGAACCAGGGTTGAACCCCTGACCAGGTCCCCAGGAAGTCCAGTGGATCCAGGTGGCTTGGCAGCTCCGGGGGGAGGGGGAGGAAGAACCAGGTCCCCAGGAAGTCCAGTGGATCGAGGTGGCTCGGCAGCTCCAGGGGGAGGGGGAGGAAGAACCAGGGTTGAACCCCTGACCAGGTCCCCAGGAAGTCCAGTGGATCCAGGTGGCTCGGCAGCTCCGGGGGGAGGGGGAGGAAGAACCAGGGTTGAACCCCTGACCAGGTCCCCAGGAAGTCCAGTGGATCCAGGTGGCTCGGCAGCTCCGGGGGGAGGGGGAGGAAGAACCAGGTCCCCAGGAAGTCCAGTGGATCGAGGTGGCTCGGCAGCTCCAGGGGGGAGGGGGAGGAAGAACCAGGGTTGAACCCCTGACCAGGTCCCCAGGAAGTCCAGTGGATCCAGGTGGCTCGGCAGCTCCGGGAGGAGGGGGAGGAAGAACCAGGTCCCCAGGAACTCCAGTGGATCGAGGTGGCTCGGCAGCTCCAGGGGAGGAGGGGGAGGAAGAACCAGGGTTGAACCCCTGACCAGGTCCCCAGGAAGTCCAGTGGATCCAGGTGGCTCGGCAGCTCCAGGGTTCCCGGAGGTCCTTCAAGTCCGGAGGACCGACGACGACTGAGTACATGAAGATCTGTGAGCTCCTTATGTAGACTTCGAGGAATGATGTCCCCCGATCAAAACAAGGTCGACGGTTAGTTACAATTGCGAAATCCAGCGAATTCTTCGGCAAAAATGGATTTTCGGCTAAAATATCCATTCCAGTGGCTATTGCTGTGACAAATAATGTTAACAACATTTACACTAACCGCCCAGTATAAATTATTATTAACTATAATCGATAGAACTCGAGATATCAAGCAATTTGTAACATTTGGCCTTGGATTTGCAAATGATTTTCTGCGCCGACTGAATTCTCTTTTATTTTCAATGTTTAATCGTTCGATACATTAATGTGAATGCTTATACATATCACGTAGTATTATTTATAATGTATAAATACGTTTTAGTTGAACTTAGTGTAAGTGAATAGTTGCAGGAATATTTGGAGAAATATGAGTGAGATACTTGTTTCTCCCCCTTAGTTACTAACATAGGCGAAGTATAGGCTAAAACGATAGACCTATCACCTTATGGGAATTCGCGTTCGCATCACTAACACGTAGAGGCACGGTACTCTATGAAACACTTTTTGGCAGGCACAGGCACTGACTCTACAATCGCGTTGCACACGATTACAAAATCATTTTCTGTTTTTAAACATCCTTCAGTTTCTGAAAAAGTCTTCTAAGTAACGGGTATATCTGAATGGAATCCTGTTAAATTAACAGGCCTCCCACATGGTCCAGTAATCGATGAAATTGAGAAATCACGAGATAATATGCACTATGCCATGCACACACTTCACTGAACCGATGAATTTCTCAGGGCTAGACAAACTTTTATTTCACAATGCGGGTTTCAAAAGTAACTCGATTTGCAGTTGCATCCATGCACCACAAGACACTCATGCATCATGCAACTTTCTGCGAGACTTTTAAAATTAGATTTTACTGTAAATTTCAGTGTTGGCGGTAAACTAATATTAGGGGCAAACGGAATCCAATTATTATTACTTCACTGGAATGATTAAACAGTGCATTAGAAATTTGTGGGAATATCAGTAACAGCGTGAATTTTTAATACTTTTTTCGGCGCACGATACGTGAAAGGGTTCGCAAGGGTACGCAAAGTGCTAATAAACAATGTCATCTTGCAATTTATAGCTTGCACGGACTTTGAAGAAATGCCATTTCTGAACGCCATAGTGTCTTGATCCACGAAATGGATTTTCGGAGAGAAATCCGCGTGAGTCGTTGACCGACCGAGCCAAAGCATACCGTAACAAAAGCCTACCCTCTTATGTCAAACTCTCTCTCTAAACAAGTCACACGTATGCAAGTACGCAACACCTTTCAGCATTTCAACACATTTCAGAGTAGTTGCTGAGTTGGACGCTGTTCATGAACAGAGGTCGCTAAATTCAGTCCTCAAATTATGGTTCGGTAACACAGATTGGGTGGCGACACGAAGTCCCATAAGGTGATGGGTTTATTCTATACCTCGTCTGTGGTTTTGCTAGGAATCCACGTTGGCAGTCCTCCCGAGTAGGCGCCATCTCGTATCTACTACCTCAACTAAATTTGTCAAGTGACTTGCTATGTATTATCGCCAATATGGCGGAACTCTGATTTGGGAATGTAGTCACGATTTTTCGTTTTTCGTTCTTATATGAGCAGATTTTTGCCTGGGAGAGGTTTCATTCGAAAGAAGAAGATTCAATGCGGAGCGCTCTGCTCACCGTTTGAGTCACAAAACTCTTTTAGTGACCTAAAAATGCTTGGATTCTGCGGGTATATTTTGTCGACTTTTGCTTTACTTTAGACACTGATATTATTACATATCAACACAATCTCGTTGAACCATGAGCAGAGCGCTCCGCATTGAACCTTCCTCTTTCGAATGAGACCTCGCCCAGCCCCAAATCTGCTCATATAAGGACGAAAAACGAAAAATCCCGAACCCATGTTTCGGGCCAGATTGTGTCGGTATACAGCGCGCTGCATTACCCGTGTCTACCCCCTTAAAATCAATATTTTCCGCTCTGACGTTTCGCCAAGCCACACTCTTTGGATGATACGCATGATTATTCCAAGATATAGTTATTTGTACATTATCATCATCATCGAAATCGCCTAAAAACGTTTGTTGTGCATATCGATGCATCCAATATTCCTCATCATCCTTGAAGTAGTCGTGTATTGGATTATCGCATTTTTTAAAAACTTTTATAAAAATGTCGCCATCCTGATTAGCTTCCGCCTCATAAAGTTCTGCACATCGAATTGCTTCGGTTTGAACCGCAACATTTCAACAGGCCACATACACTTTCGGGCTGGATGAATGCATAACTGCCGCAGCAGCGGTGATCGTATCGGTAGCCGGACGTTTCAAATTCATGGGAATGACGTAATCTGAAACCGATTTTTCTTATAATTCTCAAAGTTACTAACACAACGATTCACTAAAATATGATAATGGAAACTTACGGTATTAATCGATTGTATTTCCATGCGTTGAACGATTGATAATATCCTTCAAAAGCAATCTTCTTCAAAGCAATTTCACTTAACACAAAAAATGAAAAAAGTGTTTCAAAGAACTGTCAAAGTGACTGCACGCTGACCACGCTTTGAAGACAACTGGTCTCGTTGCATCTCCAAGCTCCCACATGTGGGCCCATGCCTAAAGTTGCATAGCTTCGCAAAGTAGGATGCCTTTGTTCTTCGCCTCCTTCATCACAGGCCACCTGCATTTTCGCTGACCATCCTCACCGTTTATACATATTCGAATTATTCACTAACCATCCTCAAAGTGCACTTATCATGTTCTTCGAATTCTTCTGCCTTCTTCTTTGGACACATCATTCGACTAGGTCACACCACTTTTGATCGCGTATCGAACGTGTATTGGACGTCTATTGAACCACTTTCAACGCATAACGTACCACTTTCAACGTCTATCGTACCACTCTGAACGTGTATCAAACGTGTATTGGACCACTTTCAACGTCTATCGTACCACTCTGAACGTGTATCGAACGTCTATTGAACCACTTTCAACGTCTATCATACCACTTTCAACGCCTAACGTACCACTCTGAATGTCTATCAAACGTCTATCGTACCACTTTCAATGTCTATCGTACCACTTTCAACGCCTAACGTACCACTCTGAACGTCTATCAAACGTCTATCGTACCACTTTCATCGCCTAACGTACCACTCTGAACGTCTATGAAACGTCTATCATACGCTTTGATCATGAATCGTACTACTTCTACACAATAATTACAACTATCGTCTTAATCTAGCGTGCATGCAGGAGGTTGGTGGTTGAGGAGGGTGAAGAAAAACAGTTATGCATTAAAAATTGATTATATTTTATTTGTGTATTTCCCTCTGGCGTTTAGACCATCAGTTGAATATTTTAAATACATTTTGCATGGCACAGTGCTTTGCGTGTCTGCCACATCCCAGAGTATTAACTACATTTAGCTTATTTAGGGATTTGATATCCTCGTAGTCAATGTCCAGCGTCTCGATGATCACGTCCACTCTCGTATATTCATTGAGGAAATCCAGGAGCCAATCGCGTTTCTGCAGCCCTTTAACGTATACGACATGGGATGTGTCATCTTCCTCGTCGATCGCATCGGCTACAGCTTTCATAATTAGCTGTTTAGCCATACTGTACGGAACGTCTCCATCTTCCCAACGTAGTCCATGATGTTTTGCCACCAACCACCAGATGCTCGATTTGTCGGATTTTGTAAGAAGATATTGCGGCATCGAACTCCCAAAAATATAGTGCGAGAAAATTGTTCCCTTTCGTAGGTCCGCCACTTCCTCCGCGACAAATCTTCCATCGACGATGAACCCTTGCAGGTCAACGAATGTTGGTACGAGCATTATCGATACAATTTAGGGGTCCGTTCGCTTCCAAGACAGACTGGAGAATGCGGTCTTTCTCGTAAAACATCTGGATTTTCACGATGAAATTTTGGTATGATTTTGGCACAGAAGAGGGCAGGCAAGTAGCGTGGCAATTTAATTGATTTTGCGTACCACGTTTGTCAGCGGATTGTATTCAACCACCCGATCGTGCAGAATCAGACAGTAGGCCGTGGTATTTGCAGGCACATTCTCTTTACACTCGAATTCTATGCGCACGTCCACGGTACCATTCTTGATCGACTCATTTTGTCGCGAGCAATCAATCACCACGAGGGGACCAATTTGCAAAAATTCATCCACTGTGAATAATGCATCATTGCTACCATGCTCATAATGCGATTTATGGAATTGCGTATACATGTGATACAAGATGGCATGCTTATTCTTATCAAAGTCCAAATTCAGGTCATCGTATGGGTAAAATTCCGAGTTGAGAAAAAGTTTTACATTGGTCATTTTGCTGTCATTGAACCGAGTAACATCTTCGGTTATCTTATTCTTTCGTTCAGTCTGTAGACCAAGGGTAGTGCATCGCGGCTTCTCTAGCTCCGCAGATGCCTTCACGGCCCACGAATGCTTGGTCGTGCTCTGTAAGAAAGGATACTCGTACAGATCCCACGATTGAAAACAAATGCTCAGGTTTTGTCCAATTTCCAGAGTATGTAACAGCGATAGCTTAGTAACATCGTTTCAAAGGTTGTTAGACCAAGCTCGTAATCATCGTCGCTGAAATCTATGGGTGGATAGTAGCTCGCCGCGAGGGTGCTACTCTTGCCGGTTAGAGTGAATGTTAACGACATATTCCAAGCTGTACGACTGGACTCGTACTGAATCAAAGTGGTGAGAAGTCAATCCTTAAATTTGCGGCCAATCGTTTGTAGAAAGCGTAGACATAGTTGTCCACAATTGCTTTGATCGTACTTCTGATAAGACGTTCGATTGTATTCGATTTTCACTGCATCTTTATCCAGATATTGTACCAATTGCTTAGGCGGTCGAAGATTCCCAAAGCTGTCGAAGTATACAGCTCGACGCCCTCTCTTCGCATACGCCACCCAATGAGTCCCCGGTCCCTCGATATTGTCCAAATTTACGATACCGCTCTTGTTTCGACATACTCCTCCGGGTGGTAGCGCGTTGCGCATAAAAGCACCTCTAAAGAATAGAATACGCATTCGTTTTGCCAACTCCTCCAATTGCGCATCTGTAGTTACGCTCTCGGGCATTTTTATTTTCTGTTCGACGTTTTTTTTTCGTTTCGATATTCCCTGTCCGCGCTTGTATGATGCGAGATAAAGTCTGTGACCTTCCATTGAGCGATTATGACGTTGCAGTTCCTGCAGCTGATGTTGCGCCGGGGCGCAATGGGGCGCCACTCGGACGTTGACTGCTTCTATCTCTGTCAGACGTATGCAAAGATTCCCTTATCGTATCTTGCTTGTCGCAGGCCACGTCATCAAAGATAAAAATGGAATTCGGAAGCGATTCGCTCGGTGGGATGACGTCACTGTTATTCGAAAATGTAAAGTAGCCAATTTCATCTATCGCAGTCAATAAATTCTCCAAATACTTATATTTCGGCTGTTGCAACGACTTGGAATACACGTACACGTTCTCAAAGCGGACGCCGTGAGGAATTTCCAAAAAGCTGACCAGCACGTTGGTCTTTCCACAATTTGATGGGCCACAAATGCGGCAGCGTATAGTGTTTGGCAGCATGCTACCGTGTCTGCGTGTCGTTTTTTTCGGAGACATCATTTGCGATTTATCGTCAAAATTAGTCACGCGTACCGCCACAGGTTGTCGCACGAATCGCATCCTCTCCGTGAACCATGAAAAATGATTTTGATACGTCGAAGCGGCGACGCGCCCTATTTATAGGTCCGCGCCGAAGCAAAAGAGCTCATTATTTAAAATGCTTCTGATCCTGTCGAATAATTGTGATATTCGAGACCTAACCGCTGAGCAGTTGAAATATATACCAAAGATTATTCTACTGCGAGAGTTTAGCAGACACATCGATCAGTTGTGGGACAGACTCCCCGAGCATATAAAAGTCGATTCCGAGGTTCAGCAGCATCGTCGGTGCTTGGAACATTATAATCGCCCTTGGCAGCGAACGCATATCGACGGTCCAGCACCATTGATTAAAAACTACATACGAATGTCGCCGAAGAGAGTAAAGAAAGGTTGTGGTCTGTTAAATCGGGCGATAAACGCGCTACCTATCAAATTACATATTCCGGGAATCAGTTTTGCGGTCCAGGAACTCATCAACTATGTCTACGCTTTCTACAAACGATAGGCCGCAAATTTAAGAATTGACTTCTCACAACTTTGATTCAGTACAAGTCCAGTCGTACAGCTTGGAATATGGCAATAACCGGCAAGAGTAGCACCCTCGCGGCGAGCTACTTTCCACCCATAGATTTCAGCGACGATGATTACGAGCTTGGTCTAACAACCTTTGAAACTTATCACACAATACCGAACATCGACTCGAGCAACGATAAATTCTACTTCGCCGTAAACTATGATGTCAACAGCAGCGTTGACACCAGCCATGAATACATTACGATTCCCCACGGTTCCTTCGAACTAGACGCCATTGCCAAGTATTTGAAGCAGCGATTACTCGAACGGTATCCTCAACATCTCGGTGGCACCGATTACAACAATGACGATGGTGACAACGATATGTATCCTATAGTGTTGCGCGCCAACACCAACGCCATGAAAAGCGAGCTGTACTGTCGGTTCGCCGTAGACTTTACAAAGCCCAATAACATTGGATCGTTACTGGGATTCTCGACGAATCGCGTATTGGAACCGGGACAGTGGCACGAATCGGACGATCCGATTAATATCATGAACGTGAACATTATTCGCGTAGAATGTAGCGTGACCGCTGGTGCGTACAACAATGGGACACGTGTACACACGATACATGAATTTTCTCCGGGAGTCCCACCAGGATATAAGATATCGGAAACGCCCGCGCAGATCATTTACCTTCCAATCACCGCACAGATCATATCGGATCAAACGATACGCGTAGTGGATCAAGACGAACGGGTTACTTGATTTTCGAGGTGAAGAGATTACCATCAGACTGCACGTACGACGATGATAATACGCGTGGTGCGAACGAAAGAGATGCTTGTATTGAACGACTCCAGAAACCCGTTTCTTCCAAGTGAAATTGTTTACAACAGCAACTGCAACAGCTTCGATCACGGTAAAAAGAAGAGGCTCACTGCTGCGAACATTGCATTTTTTAAATCATTGGGATTCATTGTACGCATTTAAGTTGAAAAAAATGGTTGACGTTCTAAGCATTGGAGGGAAGCCGACGTTTGATGATCGCATTGTCAAGCTTGAGACTCATACATACAATCCATACGTCAACACGACGTTTGGGTACAGCGATGAGATAAGAACACCTATACAGCAGCAGGATTTATACACATTGCCGTGTGAAAGTTTCCTCTACCTGGAGGGGAAATTGAAGATAAATAAGCCAAACGATGCATTAACGGTGACGTTGGGAAATAATTGGCGTTCTTGTTCGATGAGATTCGATACGAGCTGAATGGCGTGCAGATTGATCGTACACAGAAACGTTGGAATAACTAGCACGCTTAAAAACTATGTATCGCTGACACCTGGCGAAGCCAAAAATATGGAGAATGCTGGATGGGGCTTGAAACGACGCGATGGACCCATATTGAAAAATCCTTTAAATTTTTGCCTCCAACTCAAATATTTGCTGGGATTTTGTGAGAACTACAAACGCATGATTATTAATGCGCGTCACGAATTGATTTTAATACGATCGCGCAACGATAACAATTCTCTAATAGAATCGCCGATGTTGGAGCCAGAAATTGAATTACTTAAAGTGTAATGGCGGATGCCTCACGTGACGCTAAACGATGTTACTAAGCTATCGCTGTTACATACTCTGGAAATTGGACAAAACCTGAGCATTTGTTTTCAATCGTGGGATCTGTACGAGTATCCTTTCTTACAGAGCACGACCAAGCATTCGTGGGCCGTGAAGGCATCTGCGGAGCTAGAGAAGCCGCGATGCACTACCCTTGGTCTACAGACTGAACGAAAGAATAAGATAACCGAAGATGTTACTCGGTTCAATGACAGCAAAATGACCAATGTAAAACTTTTTCTCAACTCGGAATTTTACCCATACGATGACCTGAATTTGGACTTTGATAAGAATAAGCATGCCATCTTGTATCACATGTATACGCAATTCCATAAATCGCATTATGAGCATGGTAGCAATGATGCATTATTCACAGTGGATGAATTTTTGCAAATTGGTCCCCTCGTGGTGATTGATTGCTCGCGACAAAATGAGTCGATCAAGAATGGTACCGTGGACGTGCGCATAGAATTCGAGTGTAAAGAGAATGTGCCTGCAAATACCACGGCCTACTGTCTGATTCTGCACGATCGGGTGGTTGAATACAATCCGCTGACAAACGTGGTACGCAAAATCAATTAAATTGCCACGCTACTTGCCTGCCCTCTTCTGTGCCAAAATCATACCAAAATTTCATCGTGAAAATCCAGATGTTTTACGAGAAAGACCGCATTCTCCAGTCTGTCTTGGAAGCGAACGGACCCCTAAATTGTATCGATAATGCTCGTACCAACATTCGTTGACCTGCAAGGGTTCATCGTCGATGGAAGATTTGTCGCGGAGGAAGTGGCGGACCTACGAAAGGGAACAATTTTCTCGCACTATATTTTTGGGAGTTCGATGCCGCAATATCTTCTTACAAAATCCGACAAATCGAGCATCTGGTGGTTGGTGGCAAAACATCATGGACTACGTTGGGAAGATGGAGACGTTCCGTACAGTATGGCTAAACAGCTAATTATGAAAGCTGTAGCCGATGCGATCGACGAGGAAGATGACACATCCCATGTCGTATACGTTAAAGGGCTGCAGAAACGCGATTGGCTCCTGGATTTCCTCAATGAATATACGAGAGTGGACGTGATCATCGAGACGCTGGACATTGACTACGAGGATATCAAATCCCTAAATAAGCTAAATGTAGTTAATACTCTGGGATGTGGCAGACACGCAAAGCACTGTGCCATGCAAAATGTATTTAAAATATTCAACTGATGGTCTAAACGCCAGAGGGAAATACACAAATAAAATATAATCAATTTTTAATGCATAACTGTTTTTCTTCACCCTCCTCAACCACCAACCTCCTGCATGCACGCTAGATTAAGACGATAGTTGTAATTATTGTGTAGAAGTAGTACGATTCATGATCAAAGCGTATGATAGACGTTTCATAGACGTTCAGAGTGGTACGTTAGGCGATGAAAGTGGTACGATAGACGTTTGATAGACGTTCAGAGTGGTACGTTAGGCGTTGAAAGTGGTACGATAGACATTGAAAGTGGTACGATAGACGTTTGATAGACATTCAGAGTGGTACGTTAGGCGTTGAAAGTGGTATGATAGACGTTGAAAGTGGTTCAATAGACGTTCGATACACGTTCAGAGTGGTACGATAGACGTTGAAAGTGGTCCAATACACGTTTGATACACGTTCAGAGTGGTACGATAGACGTTGAAAGTGGTACGTTATGCGTTGAAAGTGGTTCAATAGACGTCCAATACACGTTCGATACGCGATCAAAAGTGGTGTGACCTAGTCGAATGATGTGTCCAAAGAAGAAGGCAGAAGAATTCGAAGAACATGATAAGTGCACTTTGAGGATGGTTAGTGAATAATTCGAATATGTATAAACGGTGAGGATGGTCAGCGAAAATGCAGGTGGCCTGTGATGAAGGAGGCGAAGAACAAAGGCATCCTACTTTGCGAAGCTATGCAACTTTAGGCATGGGCCCACATGTGGGAGCTTGGAGATGCAACGAGACCAGTTGTCTTCAAAGCGTGGTCAGCGTGCAGTCACTTTGACAGTTCTTTGAAACACTTTTTTCATTTTTTGTGTTAAGTGAAATTGCTTTGAAGAAGATTGCTTTTGAAGGATATTATCAATCGTTCAACGCATGGAAATACAATCGATTAATACCGTAAGTTTCCATTATCATATTTTAGTGAATCGTTGTGTTAGTAACTTTGAGAATTATAAGAAAAATCGGTTTCAGATTACGTCATTCCCATGAATTTGAAACGTCCGGCTACCGATACAATCACCGCTGCTGCGGCAGTTATGCATTCATCCAGCCCGAAAGTGTATGTGGCCTGTTGAAATGTTGCGGTTCAAACCGAAGCAATTCGATGTGCAGAACTTTATGAGGCGGAAGCTAATCAGGATGGCGACATTTTTATAAAAGTTTTTAAAAAATGCGATAATCCAATACACGACTACTTCAAGGATGATGAGGAATATTGGATGCATCGATATGCACAACAAACGTTTTTAGGCGATTTCGATGATGATGATAATGTACAAATAACTATATCTTGGAATAATCATGCGTATCATCCAAAGAGTGTGGCTTGGCGAAACGTCAGAGCGGAAAATATTGATTTTAAGGGGGTAGACACGGGTAATGCAGCGCGCTGTATACCGACACAATCTGGCCCGAAACATGGGTTCGGGATTTTTCGTTTTTCGTCCTTATATGAGCAGATTTGGGGCTGGGCGAGGTCTCATTCGAAAGAGGAAGGTTCAATGCGGAGCGCTCTGCTCATGGTTCAACGAGATTGTGTTGATATGTAATAATATCAGTGTCTAAAGTAAAGCAAAAGTCGACAAAATATACCCGCAGAATCCAAGCATTTTTAGGTCACTAAAAGAGTTTTGTGACTCAAACGGTGAGCAGAGCGCTCCGCATTGAATCTTCTTCTTTCGAATGAAACCTCTCCCAGGCAAAAATCTGCTCATATAAGAACGAAAAACGAAAAATCGTGACTACATTCCCAAATCAGAGTTCCGCCATATTGGCGATAATACATAGCAAGTCACTTGACAAATTTAGTTGAGGTAGTAGATACGAGATGGCGCCTACTCGGGAGGACTGCCAACGTGGATTCCTAGCAAAACCACAGACGAGGTATAGAATAAACCCATCACCTTATGGGACTTCGTGTCGCCACCCAATCTGTGTTACCGAACCATAATTTGAGGACTGAATTTAGCGACCTCTGTTCATGAACAGCGTCCAACTCAGCAACTACTCTGAAATGTGTTGAAATGCTGAAAGGTGTTGCGTACTTGCATACGTGTGACTTGTTTAGAGAGAGAGTTTGACATAAGAGGGTAGGCTTTTGTTACGGTATGCTTTGGCTCGGTCGGTCAACGACTCACGCGGATTTCTCTCCGAAAATCCATTTCGTGGATCAAGACACTATGGCGTTCAGAAATGGCATTTCTTCAAAGTCCGTGCAAGCTATAAATTGCAAGATGACATTGTTTATTAGCACTTTGCGTACCCTTGCGAACCCTTTCACGTATCGTGCGCCGAAAAAAGTATTAAAAATTCACGCTGTTACTGATATTCCCACAAATTTCTAATGCACTGTTTAATCATTCCAGTGAAGTAATAATAATTGGATTCCGTTTGCCCCTAATATTAGTTTACCGCCAACACTGAAATTTACAGTAAAATCTAATTTTAAAAGTCTCGCAGAAAGTTGCATGATGCATGAGTGTCTTGTGGTGCATGGATGCAACTGCAAATCGAGTTACTTTTGAAACCCGCATTGTGAAATAAAAGTTTGTCTAGCCCTGAGAAATTCATCGGTTCAGTGAAGTGTGTGCATGGCATAGTGCATATTATCTCGTGATTTCTCAATTTCATCGATTACTGGACCATGTGGGAGGCCTGTTAATTTAACAGGATTCCATTCAGATATACCCGTTACTTAGAAGACTTTTTCAGAAACTGAAGGATGTTTAAAAACAGAAAATGATTTTGTAATCGTGTGCAACGCGATTGTAGAGTCAGTGCCTGTGCCTGCCAAAAAGTGTTTCATAGAGTACCGTGCCTCTACGTGTTAGTGATGCGAACGCGAATTCCCATAAGGTGATAGGTCTATCGTTTTAGCCTATACTTCGCCTATGTTAGTAACTAAGGGGGAGAAACAAGTATCTCACTCATATTTCTCCAAATATTCCTGCAACTATTCACTTACACTAAGTTCAACTAAAACGTATTTATACATTATAAATAATACTACGTGATATGTATAAGCATTCACATTAATGTATCGAACGATTAAACATTGAAAATAAAAGAGAATTCAGTCGGCGCAGAAAATCATTTGCAAATCCAAGGCCAAATGTTACAAATTGCTTGATATCTCGAGTTCTATCGATTATAGTTAATAATAATTTATACTGGGCGGTTAGTGTAAATGTTGTTAACATTATTTGTCACAGCAATAGCCACTGGAATGGATATTTTAGCCGAAAATCCATTTTTGCCGAAGAATTCGCTGGATTTCGCAATTGTAACTAACCGTCGACCTTGTTTTGATCGGGGGACATCATTCCTCGAAGTCTACATAAGGAGCTCACAGATCTTCATGTACTCAGTCGTCGTCGGTCCTCCGGACTTGAAGGACCTCCGGGAACCCTGGAGCTGCCGAGCCACCTGGATCCACTGGACTTCCTGGGGACCTGGTCAGGGGTTCAACCCTGGTTCTTCCTCCCCCTCCTCCCCTGGAGCTGCCGAGCCACCTCGATCCACTGGAGTTCCTGGGGACCTGGTTCTTCCTCCCCCTCCTCCCGGAGCTGCCGAGCCACCTGGATCCACTGGACTTCCTGGGGACCTGGTCAGGGGTTCAACCCTGGTTCTTCCTCCCCCTCCCCCCTGGAGCTGCCGAGCCACCTCGATCCACTGGACTTCCTGGGGACCTGGTTCTTCCTCCCCCTCCCCCCGGAGCTGCCGAGCCACCTGGATCCACTGGACTTCCTGGGGACCTGGTCAGGGGTTCAACCCTGGTTCTTCCTCCCCCTCCCCCCGGAGCTGCCGAGCCACCTGGATCCACTGGACTTCCTGGGGACCTGGTCAGGGGTTCAACCCTGGTTCTTCCTCCCCCTCCCCCTGGAGCTGCCGAGCCACCTCGATCCACTGGACTTCCTGGGGACCTGGTTCTTCCTCCCCCTCCCCCCGGAGCTGCCAAGCCACCTGGATCCACTGGACTTCCTGGGGACCTGGTCAGGGGTTCAACCCTGGTTCTTCCTCCCCCTCCCCCCGGAGCTGCCGAGCCACCTCGATCCACTGGACTTCCTGGGGACCTGGTCAGGGGTTCAACCCTGGTTCTTCCTCCCCGTCCTCCCCTGGAGCTGCCGAGCCACCTCGATCCACTGGAGTTCCTGGGGACCTGGTTCTTCCTCCCCCTCCCCCCGGAGCTGCCGAGCCACCTGGATCCACTGGACTTCCTGGGGACCTGGTCAGGATTTCAACCCTGGTTCTTCCGCCAGCCTCTCGCCCCTCTGGCCTGGGTTCGTTTATTCGCTTGGTGCTGATGAAATTTTGGGGTTCGGTAAGTCATTTAAAATTTTATTGTTTTGCGAATGTCAAATCTGATTTCTTCGGTCGTTTTCCATCATCTGTACTATTTCCATGCATACTTTCGAGAATTTTGCGCGAGTCGTTCTATTTTGTGTATTTCTTCGATGGGTTTGCATGATTTATTTTATTTGATGCATTTCTTCGATGGGTTTAAATGATTTATTTCATTTTCGTGAATTTCTTCGCTGGTTTTCTCTGATTCATTTCATCTCGTCGATGTCTTCGATGGTTTTCCCTGATTCATTTCATGTCTTCGATGGTTTTTCCTGATTTATTTCATCTCGTCGATGTCTTCGATGGTTTTCTCTGATTCATTTCATCTCGTCGATGTCTTCGATGGTTTTCCCTGATTCATATCATCTCGTCGATGTCTTCGATGGTTTTCCCTGATTCGTTTCATCTCGTCTATGTCTTCGATGGTTTTTTGTGACTTCTGTCACTCTGTCATGCATCTCATCGATGGGTCTACATTCTCTGCTCTTTCCTTCAAGTACTTATCTCTGCGGTGGTTTTGCATGCTCGTGCGTGCTCTGCTGTTGGTCGAAATTATCTCGATCGTCTCCAACTCAATAAGCTTTTCCTTAATTTCTTTCCAGGCCGACCACACCGTTACTAACATATAGTAGTTGATTGTTTCAGCTTTTCAGGTTCACCGTTACTCGGGGAATGGAGTTAATAACACGATATATTTAAAAAGATACTAGTGAAAAGTGATCGTGCAAAGTGACAGTGAAAGAAGACATCTAAGGAAGCCTAGGCTAATTTATTATAGTATGAAGTATTTAAGGTCCCATGTAAAATTGCCAAGCAGTCACTAAATCATTAACTTTGTTGTTCGTTTATTGGCTCCTCATCTGTGATGAGGAGGTCACCGCTGCTTCCGTTTGCGGAAGCAAGTGACTGAGCATGGAATCGGTATGGGTGGATCAGTTTCATCCCTTGGTGTTCTTGTCCAAAGGGAAAAGTTTCGGGCGTAGGGGGTGCACCTTTTGGTACACTGCCTGCGTAAGTCACCCGGTTCGATTACCCAATCTCCGTGTTGGACGGCTTGAGTCAGGTCAAGTGTTTGCTCCTGACGAGTCGCATCGGAGCAACAGGAATCGTCTGGGAGGCGCCGAGCGCTTTTCCCTTTCGACTTGGACAGCAGGGTGGTAGGAACTGCGCCGTCCAATACTTGTTTCATGCTTACCCTTCGCCTTTCCTTCTTTCCTGAATTTCTTTTAATCGAGTGATTGCTTGGCAGTTCCCTAGATTCTATATCTAAACCGAAGGGATCGATGGAACTTTGTTTCCATCCATCTCTTTGGTTTAGTAGGCTTCATGTACAGGGAGATCGATGGAACTTTGATTCCATCTATCTCTCTACGGGTCTCCAAGCGCAGCAACCTCCTCGCGGTGAGACCTGGTAATCGGTGAGAACCGAGCCAATGGCTGCGATTGTCAAATATTCTAGTCGTATATAAGAATTTCTTTAACTTGCAATACTATGGTAGAATGTAAGAATAAAATATGTAACTTAAAATGTTGTTCGATTGTTCCTACCGAACCCCAGAATACGAATATAGTGTTAAGATGGAAGAATAAGTGCAAGTTGGAATATTTCAGCGAGATACTGGAACTGGTGAGTTTTTCACAATTTTTAAAGTCCTCTCTGCTTCAGCATTTTATTGAAATATACAAAGTTACAATTCCTTTGCGAGGTATTCCAAAAATTTTCAGAATGCACAAAATTGGGCTTTATAACAGGAGAACATGATGTCGAAAGAGGTGGCACTAAGTAACGTCTTCGGAGAGAGAATCGAGGATGCCTTCGAAGCTGAAATTTAGTATACCTCTTTTCGCTTCATGTTCTCCTGATATATTGGCCAAAATCTGGCGAAAATTTTCAGAATGCACAAAATTGGGCTTTGTAACAGGAGAACATGATGTCGAAAGAGGTGGCACTAAGTAACGTCTTCGGAGAGAGAATCGAGGATGCCTTCGAAGCTGAAATTCAGAATACCTCTTTTCGCTTCATGCTCTCCTGATACATTGGCCAAAATCTGGCGAAAATTTTCAGAATGCACAAAATTGGGCTTTGTAACAGGAGAACATGCCGTCGAAAGAGGTGGCACTAAGTAACGTCTTCGGAGAGAGAATCGAGGATGCCTTCGAAGCTGAAATTCAGAATACCTCTTTTCGCTTCATGTTCTCCTGATACCTGGGCCAAAATCTGGCAAAAATTTTCAGAATGCACAAAATTGGGCTTTGTAACAGGAGAACATGATGTCGAAAGAGGTGGCGCTAAGTAACGTCTTCGGAGAGAGAATCGAGGATGCCTTCGAAGCTGAAATTCAGAATACCTCTTTTCGCTTCATGTTCTCCTGATATATTGGCCAAAATCTGGCAAAAATTTTCAGAATGCACAAAATTGGGCTTTGTAACAGGAGAACATGATGTTGAAAGAGGTGGCACAAAGTAATGTCTCCGGAGAGCAAATTACAGAGCGAGAAGTGGCGCAGAATTTTCTAACGCCTCTTGAAAGGCCTGCGCCTCTTATTTGCAACTTTAAGCCGATGCCTTTGAAGCTGAAATTTAGTATACCTCTTTCCACTTCATGTTCTCCTCATATATTGGCCAAACTCTGGCGAAAATTTTCAGATATCTCTAAAATCAGGCTTCGTAACAGGAGAACATGATGTCGAAAGAGGTGGCACAAAGTAACGTCTCCGGAGAGCAAATTAAAGAGCGAGAAGTGGCGCAGATGTTTCGAGACAGTGACTGTTTAACGAAGAGACGCAGAATTTTCGAACGCCTCTTGAAAGACCTGCGCCTCTTATTTGCAACTTTAAGGCGATGCCTTTGAAGCTGAAATAGCCACTAAACATTTGTTGTCATATAGGATATATTTAGGTTATATTTTCTGTCACTTCGAGGAGCCGACCACATAATAATCACGCGTATCCAGTCTGCGCATTTTCACTAGCCCAATTCAACATTCAATACAATTCTGTATATATAATGTTTGTTGATAACTGCTTTCTGCAGAGGACGTGTAATAAGTGTATTTCATGTTGTTTCGGTGCTTTGATAGTAAAAAAATATCTAACCTAACAAATTTCATTTTCTGGGGACATTCCCTCATCTATTTTCCCTTTTCACTTAGAATTCCTTACTGCTAACGTAGAATATTGTAGCATAAGCACATTTCAAGTAATTAAAATGTACAATGAATTTTCTACGTTTACAGTACCAGCCGACTTTCCGTTTAAACTTTTATAAGTATAACGGAACAGCTGAGAATTTCTTTCCTTATTCAGAATAGAATACAGAAATAGCAAACAGCTCCCTCTCGCGTTCACCGGGTAATCGTCGATCTATCGGTATTACCATTTCTGTGCAGTAAAAAATGCTGTAATACCGACCTGCTGAATCGGCCAGGTCACGTGACGTGTCTACCCCCTTAATACCTATAGGAATATAGTATCGGGGCTTCGGGATAGTGTTGTTGCAGTTCAAACTGACCATGTGCAAGTTCCTATGGATTTACCATTAACTAATCTATTTGCGGATGATGTTATCGAGTGGGATAATTAAGCCAAATAAATTTTAATTATGTTTTTTTTATATTCTATATTATTCCTTCATATTATTCTTTCATATTATTATTTGTAACAATATATATTTCTTAAACATATATTATTTCTCAATTTTATTTACCCGTGTTCCTCCCCTCACCGCCTAATTTTTAAGATTCGCCGTTTCAATAATTATTATTTCTCTGCGTTGGGAAAAAAGATTTCTACTGACGCTGCATAAATCTATTTCGTTCTTCGCGCCGTCAAGTGACATCACCCTGCGCGGCCGCTCCAGAGTAGTCTAATTACGCGAGATCGCGCAAAACGTTGCAACGTTAAATCGGAACGCTTTGAAATACTGTTGGCTTTAGAATTCATGCGATTCTATCTCCTATGTAGTGGTGTCTCTTTCCCTCCTAGAATTTTAACTTTAAAGTAATGCTCCGTCTCTTTCCCTCGAAGACGCGGTGTCGAAAAACGCTGATCTTTCCCGACATCGTACGAAACAATTTCTGATGCATATTGGTATGGAAAAAAATTTCTAGGACAGTCCCCGCCCTGGGTTAGGTCCGAAAAAAATTTCGGGTGGGCCAAGTTCTGAAAGAGATTTTTTCGGGGGTCAATGCCTCCCTCTAAAAAATATCCGACGGTGGACCAGGTCTGGAGAGGCCTCCGCGGCGGTTCGGCTCGGACTGATCCCCTCCACGATTACCGCTTCCTCCACTCCGCGGCTCGTGCGCGCGCACACGGTCTTCCTCTCCCCGCAGGCTCCGCGCCCATCTTTCTCTCCGCCGCTCTCCCCCGCGCACCGTCACTTTCCCCGCCCCCGCGCTCCCCTCAGAGGACCATATCTAGAACCCGCTTAGCCTTACTACTACCTGCGATCAGCTGAACACTGCGATCAGCTGGGCGCTACCCTACCATAAATCTTTTCGCCTACCGATCACCAGGATCGGCACAGTGACCTAGTGGCCAGAGATGGACAAACATAATATCTAGCTAATATCTAGATTATCGGTACTATACGTTTATCAGTTATTCGAAGATCGAATAAGATGATTTATCTTTATTTAAAACGCTAGAGATGAAGCTGGTTATTCGACGGGAGTTCCTCCGACGGAAAAAGATACTTCATTTATTCGAAGGCCATTCACCTTGGGTTTCGAATAACGATTCAACTTTCATTGTACCTTTATACTAGAAGGTCGAATAACCGGCGAGAGCCTTTGTGGCCCGATCCACGCGCGGTCGCCGTTGCTCGGCCATGTTTCATCGATTCTACAGAATCTGAATTTATTTTTTTTTCTTCGTATGAAGATGAAAGTGACACCAATGGATTCCTGATATTATCCCGATTAATTGGACAGAAAATAATTTAAATTGGACTATTTTTAACGAAACGGACTTTCAATTCTGCAAACAAATTTTTCCCGTAATTTCCTTAATTATGGTCCGAAATATATCATTTTGGGGGCTATTTTCATCGGGAAGACATAAGGAATCTGTTGGTAATAATTTTATCAACACTTATCAAAACCATGAACACTTTATCTGGCCCGTCGATTTTATCACTCTCGGCTGTCATCGGGTGGTCTTGTCTTCTTCCACCTAGGGCCCGAAGGTCTTCGCTCGAAGCGAGAAAGCAAAACAGTGGGGTAGATAGGTCTACTATCTATCTATCGGGAAAGATAATCGGAGCCCAAAGGCTCCTCAACAATCGGAAGACTACATATTCTTTCTGATGCTTTCGACGATGCATGCAACCGTTTGCGTGCGCGGATCGACGTTGCGTGTCAAAAAATATTCTTTTAATTACAATTAGTAATTCACTTTGTAAGTGAAATTAAATTAGGCGTCATTAAAATCACGCGCAGTTCATTAATTTTAACTATTAATGCAGTGCCCTGGTTAAGAACATCGTAATAGGGTGTTAATACTCTAGGCCCTAGAATATACGATATTGTGCACTTCACACGGTAGGTAGTAGACCGCCCGTTGACAGCCGAGAGCAATAAAACCGACGAACCCGGTAAAATGTTCATGCTTTTGATAAGTGTTGACAAAAGTATCACCAATCGATTCCTTATGTCTTCCCGATGAAAATAGCCCCAAAAATGATATAATTCGGACCATAATTTAGGAAAGTACGTGGAAAATTTGTTTCAAGAATTAAAAGCCCGTTTCGTTAAAAATAGTCCGATTTAAATTGTTTTCTGTCCAATTAATCGGGAGAATGCCAGGAATCCATTGGTGTCACTTTCATCTTCATACGATGAAAAATAAACAAATTCAGATTCTGTAGAATCGATGACACATGACAGAGCAACGGCGACTGCGCGCGGATCGGGCCGCAAAGACTCTCGCCGGTTATTCGACCTTCTAGTATAAAGATACAATGAAAGTTGAACCGTTATTCGAAACCCAAGGTGAAAGGCCTTCGAATAAACGAAGTATCTTTTTCCGTTGGAGAAACTCCCGGCGAATAACCAGCTTCATCTCTGGCGCTTTGAATAAAGATAAATCATCTGGTTCGATCTTCGAATAACGGAAAAAGACGAATTCTCTTTATTTGAAAAGTTATTTCAATCACTTTTTATCCGAAAGGGTGAGTTTTATTTAATTTATTGGTGATTATTAGGTGTAGAAATAGGTGTAGAATTAGGTGTAGAATTCTTTCCGATTGTAGAGTACAATAACAGTTTGATTTAAAAAATATGAAAACAACTCAATCTGTTCGAGAATATACTCGAGTTTGGTGAAATAAACTGAGGTTGATTTGAGACAGAAGATCCGTATAACGTGTATTTCTTTGGTTCGAGATTACCGGTTACGAATTAACGACTGACGAGAGACAAGACAATAGACAGGTGACGAGGCAGAGAGAGGAGAGAGAGCGGGATAGAGGTAGGACAAAGACGAACATAGCGGAAATCAGAGGAGCGGGGATTCGCGGTACAAAGATCGATACATGAAGGGACGGAGAGACCAAGAGACAGAGACAAATCGAGGACGAAAGATTGGTCGTGTGTCGGCAATCGTTCGTGGACAGTCGGTTATTTAAAATAGACATCGTTACAATTTCGAACATTTTCGCTCGCCTTGCCATGACCGTCATGGCAATTTATAATCCGCAGCTCTGTCGGCCGGGAGCACGCACAATTTCGGGACCGGGCGACGCACACTGGCGAAAATGCCCGAAAATCTGGCCAAAAGTCCAAATACAAAGATTTTTATTTGCCAAATCTAATTAGTGCAATTCGTTTATAACCTATCTGTGCACAATTTTCCG
Organism: Andrena cerasifolii; assembly: GCF_050908995.1. NCBI lineage: Eukaryota > Metazoa > Arthropoda > Insecta > Hymenoptera > Andrenidae > Andrena > Andrena cerasifolii. Next base: position 884,700 of record NC_135132.1, read on the forward strand.
TTAATTGAAATTTTTTTAACTGCAGCCCTTTTGAAGATATATCAGTTCAAAGTTGACGATCGAAATTTAACGCGCTACTTTAAGATTTATTTTCAGATTATCCAGTATATCTATCAAAGTAAGTAGTATATATTATGATGTAGGATCACATGCACTATTTTTGTTTTATATGCGGACTCTCTGAAAGCTGTTATAAACGAGTACTGACAACATATACATTTTTTGTCTATTACTAAGCAAAACGTTGATAATGCCGCGAGATGCCGCACCGTTCTTTTTATGTAAATTGAAACTCAAGGTATGCATAATAAGGCGCCGTTGCAGAATTTTGCCCCTTTTTGCCATTTTGGCAAATATCAGCGTTTATGTGCACACTGACACAAGTAGAATTTCCGCTCAGTTCGGTCTTTACATATCCGCAAGTGGTACTATTTATTTAATGTTTTAAAAGGGATCCCTTTCAGTTAATATACAATTCTAGTGTTAATTTTTTATTTTCCAATCCATTGTATACGCATAAATGTAGTTCTCCGCTTTGTTTTACATGCTTATTCAACACGCAACGTACTTACGATCCCGCTGGTTCGTCTATCGGTTTTGTGATAATGCACGCAATTGTGGAAGATTCTAGAATTCTGTGGCATAATTTACAAAAGATTATCGATGTTCCGCACCACGGTATAGGCCACTCGTTGGAATATTAAGTACGCTGCTTCCAGGTAATTTCATAGAATGGAATCCAAGGAATCGCCAGCGTACGCACCCTTGCGAGTAACGGAGATGCGGATGGTCGGAAAAAAAGCGGTAGGTAGGTATACAAGTATCCGCGACCACGTTGCCAAATGACTACATTGACTAGCATTTTAAGGAACTGGGTTTTCCCACTACAGGGAAAATCAGATTCTCACGTCTACTTACGTCCATCACCAAGGGCCTCAAGTCAGTCTTGCGATAATCTCCACAGCAATTAGTAACGCGCGGTTGGTGTTAAAATATTTTGTAGTGTGTTTTAAAATAAATGGATATGGAACTAGTTGCTGGAAGCTGTCAAGCTACTTATGTCTCATTTAGTAGAAATGAGCTTGTGATCATGTTAAGAAACTGTACGTCAAGAAATTATACAACAAAATGTGAACATCTTCTCGAAGAATTAAAAAAAGCCACAGGTGGTTGCGAATTTTCCAAAGAAACCAAAAAACCTTTGATTGACTTTAAATAAAAATTTAAAAATAAGTTAACTGCATCTAGAAGATGTTACAAAAAATTGTGCAATAAATTGAATTGACATAATATGATAATAAATTAAACATAATTGAATTTCCCATTAGTGCAATTCATAGTTGAAGGGGAAGACCACCAACTAATTTCTCTACATCAAGTGAAAGGTCAAAGAGAAGAAAACCAGAAGAAATTCGATCGCAGTTTACTCCAGAAGAGATGAGTTACGGTGCTCAAATGGAATTTCGGGAAAAAAACGTAAAGGGCATGCTGCCACTGTCATAAGAGACATTGTGTTTTCCACTCCGAAACGAGCTTCAAAATACAGAGAAGCATATAAGAAGGCAAGTGATGCAGTTCAAACATATTCACATGACGCAGCTTTATCATTAATAGTAGACGCAAAATTAACAAAATTTCAGTACAATGCGATTAGAATGCTGCCCAAGCACATAAGAGTTATATGTACCCCAATTATGAAGCTGTCACTGCAGTCAGAAAAAGGTGTTATCCACAACAAATATCTATTGGAGAAACAATTGCAGAGGTATGCTTACAATGTTTACTCGATCACACAATTCATATAAACTATATTTACAATCTTTAAGGACAAAGTTACACTTATTATTCACAATTCTGTACAACGGTCATACACAGTTAAATAAATGACTATTTACACGAAGCTTAATATTTAATCTGATGCACAGTTATATATTTTAAGTATTTAGCACTAATTTGTAAGCGAAGCAGATTCGCGAACGTTCTAGCAAGTCGAAGATCGAGGCAAGTTCAACGGTTCTAGCGGCGCAAGCAAGGTGCGTCAGCAAAAGCGTGAGTCCCTGAATAATAGTGTAACGTCCCACGGGGTGTCGAACCCAGCGTTACCGACCGTCGATAAAGTAGAACTGTACTACATTACCACGAAGTCAATCTGTGTTACCGCGCATAGGCATTATAAATACTTTTATACATAATTTACGGTATAAGCGAATATTAAAGGAATAAATGGTATAGGGACATTAGAAATAATTAAATACAAATACTGACACCACGTGTTTCGGTTCGAAAGGGCCCGAAGAGAAGAGAAACAGAAAGTCTTCGAGCTGCTGTCTATCTCGAAGCAACGGGTACATTGGCAGTAAAAGGACGGAGCGCGGACTTATGTGAAAGTGGAGGATGGGTCGTTCGTTGCACTTCTGCAAAGCACGTGTGTTTCGAAAATGTGCTGGCTTCTTTTTACCTAAAGCTTCTTGTCCTGGTGGGAGTTAACTCATAATGGAACGAGAGAAACTACTTGCGGGTAGAGGAAGTTGCTTGGAAAAAATCCTGTCAGTCAGCTAGCAATCTCGTCCCAGAAATGTTCACCGCTCAAGAATATTACGATGATGTTCTGGGTGTACGCCGGGATCAACGGGAACGCAAGTGCTACTGCGCGAGCGTTTGCACGGGAATACCCGCACATCCAAACCCCCAGCGAGGGTACGATTCGGCGTTTTGCGTCAAGATTATTCTCAACGGAGTCACTGATGCCGCAAGGCGTGCATAGACGCTGAGGGTGGTTACATCGAGCAACTGCTCAACTAACAGTAATCGGCCCCTTTTGGGGCCACCAATTTTATAACGTAGGAACAACACGTTCCATGAAAAGCAAATTAAGTCATCAGTGTTAATGGCCGTGCAGTGAAGTGAATATTCGGTACATTAACCCGGACGCACTTGACGTTGCGATCCTTATCTTCGGGTGGTGTCGTATACCTGCGATCAGCTGAGCAGTGGGCGCAACCCTACCATAAATCTTTTCGTCCACCGATGACCAGGATCGGCACAGTGACCTACTTAGTGACACAGGTTTCCGAAACGGAAGGGAAGGAAGGAAAGGAATGCTCGTAGGGGTGATTGTTATTTAATTTATTAGAAATAAATTCTGTTCGATTTTAGGGTTCAATAACAGTTTGATTTAAAAAGTATGAAAACAACTCAACCATCGAAATAATTTCCATTTTTGTTAATTACCTTTTGCCATTTTTCTGGTAGCTTACGAATATCACTGCGATAGAAATTCGGTTGCTTTATACTGATTATGTAAATCCAATCGGAAAGACTTTATTCATACACCTAATATTATTTTTTTAAATTATTTATGTTGGCCGTAATTAAACTACGGATTTTTACCTCAATAACGAATTACGATCACTTGTCGTACATTTTCTATTACATTACCTTTTCGTTTATGCCTTATTTGAAAACGAAATTTGCGTATTTCTTGTTCTCTCACTTCAAACTATTATTATTTAAGATTCTGCTATAAAAAAAAAGCTGTGTAACGCGGTTTCCTTCGATGCATGCCGACTTGCTTATTCGTACCTTCGTAGTACAAGGGCAGTCGCTTACCGCGTAGCCAACGCTACAACGGGAGCTCGGGCGGAAGGCGCGCGCTCTGATTGGTCGGGGTTTTTTGTTAATATCTCGTTAACGAAGCTTTGGACAATATTTTCGCTAAGGAAAAAATTGTTTCAAATCACCCCCTGAGTTATCCCTTTCAAGGAACTCCGACATTTTTGGGACACCCTGTATACACACATATTTCATAGCTTTAGAATTACATAGCATACATAACATATAAGATATAAAAAACCACAAAAACCCAAAAAACATACATATATAATCGTAGGTAGTATTAATATTATTGTTATTATTGTTCTTGTTATTAAAGTTAACTGTTGTTAAATAAATAGTCATTACAAGTTATAAGTTCGAATTTAAATTCTTAGCTCTATTACCGACGAATCCCCACCTATCCTGTATTCGAGGGGACGCCGCTCTCCTCTCGAAGCTTGCAGCGTTCAGTTGTCTTCCGACGACGAAACGTTACAATTGTGTAATTAAGGCTAAAGTACTTAAAGCTAACAGAATCCTAAACCTAAACCTCTCGCGATCATCTCCAAAGTTTGTGACGTGCGCGTTTCCTTATTTGATAACATTTTTTGGTCCTTCGAGCCGGATCAGCGCCGTTGGATCCTGCGGTTTCTGGAACGTTCGGGATTGCTCGTGAGTGTTGTGCGTAATCGTTGTGCGCGACCTTCAACCTCTTTTGAACAGTGGCTCACCTAATAAGGAGTCAGAACGATCTTAACGGTCGTAACAGACCAGGGCTTTCGAGAATTTAAAGAAGCTAAGTGAAAATAATTTTACCGAGTCAACAATCCAGACGAGATTGGACCAGCTCCGACGGAATTGGAGGAAGTACGAGGAGCAGCATGACGAGCTGCTTAGAGGCCGACGACGACCTAGTAGAAAGTGACTACTTCCGGGACAGCCATATCCCCCTTACGGAGGAAGTTTTCCTTGTTGAGGAAGCGATGTTCCTGGAGAAGTTGAAGGAACTTTTCAGAACCGAAAGAGTCGAGGAGGTCATGGTGGGACCGTCGAGAGCCCCAACCACATCCGCCGCGCCAGCCTTTCATTCTCGTGCATCGCTACCGCGAATCCCGTTCCCCGGCTTTGACGGCCAGTACGACGAATGGCCTAGATATCGGGACTTCTTCTGCTCACTCGTATTGAGCGATGCCACGTTGACGGATGTGGAACGCTTGCATTACCTCCGTGGAAGTTTGAGTGGCGACGCGAGCCTCGTCCTCAGGAATCTGCCGATTCGGGATGAGACCTTCGAGAACGTCTGGGCCCTGCTGGTAGAACAATATGATAACAAACGATTACAGGTAAAGGCCCAGATGGCGGCCATATTTAATTTGCCAGCCATCACGCGTGAATCGGGCCTGGAGCTCAAATGTTTTTTCTTCGACCTCTGCGGCCCCTGCGGCCCTGACACGTCCTTTCGATGCCACGGGGGACTGGTTGGTACATCTGGTGATGGAGAGGTTTAACCGGCAGTTGAGGAGGGAATGGGAGGCGTTAGAGGAAGAAGATCGCAAACCCGAGGGACGGCCGTCACGCTCTGTGGAAAATAAGAAAACGGCGAAGTGTGCTTCAGTTGAGTAAGCCTAAGCGTCGAGAGACTCTTCTGGCGAAACACCTTTGCTTTAATTGTCTGGGCAAACATCGGGCCGCCGACTGCAAATCCGATAAGCGCTGCCAGGAGTACCACACTTCTCTCCAGGACGGAACCGATAGCCCTAATCCAGACGACCCGGAGTTATCGGTCAACGTGGGAAGGTCCGGACTAAGGAAAGGCCACTCTCGTGCCGCGGGGAGCTTGTCGACTGTTCTGTTAGCTACCGCCCGGATAGTGGTTTCTCCGTAGTTTTTTAAATATCCTCACATAAAGACTGAAAATGCTCAGTGCATGTTATAAATGAAAAATCTAATATTACGGACAATGGCAGTACCAAGTTTTTTAAAATATCTTTTTTAAAATAATAGTTCGCGATATTAGCCTCGAGGTTATTATGCGCCTCTTTAAATAGTGCGTCAAAATTTTTAAAATTACACATATCAGACACACATGTGCAGCAACATTTAAATCGGATATCTGTGCATAATTTGAGTAATATTGTTGACGCGTCCATGCAAGTACCAGTGACGGTAGAATCATCGTGGGAAATGATATATTGGTTACTGTGTTCTTCTGCTTCTATAAAACCATAGATATTTTCCGAATTCTGAGCAATCATGGCAAAATTGTGCAGTCAAAAGAGAGTTGCCGCTTCGTCCTCTTCACAATTTCCTTTCACAGTTTTCGCCGCAGTTAAATTGTTACTGAGAAGCAATTTGAAGGATATTTCAAAATGCTGCGGCGTAGGATTAGTATTTCTGCCTCCGTGGCTTCTAATCATCCCAAAAAATTTTCTAGCAGGTCCTGATTAATATACCACGGCGAAAAACGTTTGAATTCCATTTGTTGAAGGGTCCGCCACAATCTTTGAAATCCCTTTAACGTGAAATTAAAATTTCTAAGTGACGGCACACTTTTAGGTTTTCTCGTTTTCTTATCAACAAATTGGATATTTTTTACCATACAACGACTGTCCTCTTCCCAAAAGGTGGAGTGACAGCTACTGCCGGTCACTTCATTTCGGAGGGCATTTTTCGTTGATTATTGGTCCTGCTTTCTACCATTGACAGAATCGAATGCATCGTTGAAGAATTTAATTACCTCAGATGTGGTTACACCTTACTTTGTATAAAGGCATGCTTTGCATCCCTGCAATAGTCCGCACTGCACCTCTAAATAGGATAAATTGTTTTTCTTTTCATGTGAAATAGAAATGTAATGTACAGAAAAAATACAAACGTTTGATACAAGTTAAATGTCTTACAGTAATCACAATAAATCAACCCAATTTCATTTTAGAATTTAAATTAGACATTCAAGCTATCACCCCCTTGATATGGATGATTACAGATAAAAAAAGTTCTCTTATTATCTTCTCTCATTCTGGGTACTTCCTCTTCTCCATTGGCGGTCTTCCTACAATTTTGCCAGATCGCTCATAATGAAATCTGACGTATGGCAGTGTGGATCTGTAACACATTATGTAATAGAAATACTTAATTGTTGTCTTATAAGTGTACAAAATTTTACCTTAGATTTATAAAGTGTCAAACATTACTGGAAATATGGTACTCATTATTTCATGTAGCACTCCATTTGCCCTGGCATTACCGTCCCATACACCGCGTGCGCAGTAATTTTATAAAAAGTCCGTCTGTAAGAAATGGTCGCATACATTTTGGTAAGTTAGGTTTAAAAATAAAAGTTTGATTCAATATTTTGTCGAACATCATGCATACCCGCGACGCCCGTATACATATACCAGACTGGCGTCCGTTCACCAAACCGAACTCGGCATCCTTACGTATGGAAATAATTTGCAACGTAGATCCGCATCTGTATCTTTTCTTCTACCTTGCGTCTGTCTTCTGTCTATCTGCTCCTGTAAACTTAGAAATGTGTCTGAAAAAATTAAAGGCTGAATTAAATTTATTATTTCCTTTTTCACTTTCTTGGGAAAGTTAATACATCAGCAATCAGAGTAGAATAAACGAGCCCATGTTTTTTACGCTAGCATTGAATCCTTCAACTATAGCATCGCTTTCCATAGCAGTCGATGCTCGAGATGTGTTCCAGTTTTTGAAGCATATGTGCTTTTGGGATTCTTTCTTGTTTTTCGCAGCAATCCGACAAATTCTGCAAACTTTATTTCGAACGCCGTAAAATAAAACTTTCTTCGTATGATAGCCAACTATCACGCCGACTCTAGACACAGAATCGTAACGTCCACTGCGGTAGGATCTCTTCATCCAGCTTCCTTCGGCCACAACGGGGATGTGAGGGGTCCCTGATCCGGGAAGAGCGTTGCCTCTTTCAATCGCCAAACGTTTTTCTTCTTCAGCCGCTGCTAACATCTCTTCTTCTGCAGCGGCAATTGCAGACTTGACGAATTCATCTTGATTCTTCACAAAGTCTCTCTTGGACATGTAACTTATGTTTACTCCCGCCAAAGTGTGTTCCAACTGAGCATAACTGCCTCCACATAAAATTGTTGCATTATCAGCGCACTGATTGCTATCCACTTCTTCGGCTTCGTGCGATTGATTGCGGATTTCAGCTTTGTAATGGCATAAGGTGCACATTCCGCTTGAAGCCACACCGTTTCACACCAGTTATTCGTAGGTGTTCAATGCCACAGTCTTCCCTATGTTTGTTCTTGCGGCTCGCTCTTCGCAACTTTTTCTACAACGAAGTTTTCTTCTTCGTTACTTTCTACATCCGTGCCTTCTGGTATTTCGGTTCTCAGTTCTTCTAGCGCCTCTTCAGTTTCTCCCGAACTGGCCGTATTAGTGTCTTCATCGGATGGCGAGTGCATTGTCTCTTGGGGCGTATGATTTCGTCCATCGGATGTGGATGGTTAATCAACCATACGTTCCTCGGCCACTTATTCTGGATGTTGTCCTACGGCAGTGTCGTCTGTCGTTTTTACCCTTTCCTTAAGGGTCAAAAGCCTTCTCTTTTCGCGATATACTTTCCGTACCGAAAATCTTCTTGCGGACGGGCGTAAGCGTCGCTGACGAAACGGAGCATTATTGTCCATATCTTCTTGCATATCCTGCATATTCACATTTAGAGTGTCACTCATTTTACATTAAACCAACAAACACAACACAAACACAATACAACACAACGCAACACAACACAACTCAAAATCCTTCTGTCCGTTGCAAGAAAACGTCAACGCGTACCGTGAACGTCACGCGTGAATACGATGATGCATCTGTGGTGCGATCTAAAACAAATGACGATCTACAAACCAGACAACGACACAAACAGTCCGTTGCGGTCAGTCAGTTGGAAGAAAGCTAACGACACAGACGTAATTTTTTCCAACGTTATTGTTGACGAGATGGAGGATATGAATAATGTAAGTATTATATTGTATACTATTATACAGAGTGATTCTCTGGCTAGTGTCTTCAAAGGCGATGCCGCCAATAAGCCGCGCATCGCTGAGTTTCGTGGATTTCGACGCTCGAGACGAGATTCACTACGGCATAATAAAAAATTCTTTATTCTTCACCGAATCGATATTACAGTGATACCAATAAATTCCTGGCGTTCTCCCGATTAAAATCATGTTAAATGTCATGTAAATCGGACTATTTTCATCGAAGTTAGCTTGGAGCCATTTTCATCGGCACGACATCGATTGACGCCATTTTCGCAAAGATCTGATGAGAAATGCAGAGCGTGAAGTTCGTCACTTCCACGAAACTCAGCGAGGCGCGGCTTATTCGCGGCATTGTCTTTACGACTCTAGCGAGAGAATCACGCTGTACAATCTTACTATTTGCCATAAAATAATACATTCATTATTTCGTTTCCAGATCAAGAATGCATTCATGAACTGGCGCCAGCCGGCGAACGAGGAGGGGAAAGAGAGAGAGGAGAAAAAAAAAGAGAGGACAGAAAGCAGGAGGAGGAGGAGAAAGATAGGGAGGAGGAGAAAAAGAAGAAGGAAGCGGAGGTGCAGAAAAATGAGGAGAAAACGAGGAAAATGAAGAAAGAAATGTCGAAGGCAAGTTATGTTGAATGTATGTGTGTTTCTAAAGTTTATTTGGTATGAACAGCGATGGCGAAGCGCGGCAAAAACGAAACGACACCGCGTGGTCGAACGTGAAATGTAGTCCTACAGCATAATTAAAGAATTTTTAAGTAGAAAATGTAATTTTAAATGTACTGTTTCAGATGAAAAAGGAGCTCCGGCGGCTGCGTTACCAGCGCGGGCGTGGCGGGGGCAACACCAGTGGCCGGGGTGGATGGCGCCGGGGAGAATGGCACCGAGGAGGCTGCGGCGGAAGGTGCGGAGGAAGCAGGAGGGGGGGGGCAGAACATTTATAAAATTATTAAAAAATTAATAAAAAAAAATTTTACTGATTAGTGTCATGTGTTTTATTCAGAAATAAAAGTGATGCATTTTGGTTGGAATGGACAATGTCGTATATACGGTTCATTCCACGCCAAGTGGATCACTTTATACACACAATGGCTGAGATTTTATTCAAATTGAAACACGCTGTAGTGCATGTGAAAATAAGAGGTGTTCAAGTTGTCAGATTTTGCCACATTCAAAATTGTTTTATAAATATAGACCTTCAAAGTACCCAACTTACATAGATTTTTTTAAATCTACCTTTCGAATTTGGCAAAATCATTATTTAAATCCTCCTTATTTTCACATGGACTCTAACATATTTCAATTTGAACAAAATCCCCAGGACAACGGTCAGGAAATAGCCGCGGGGGAACAATATATATATACTCATAAGAAAATATTGTTGTTTGTTTTGATAGAATGCAAAACTTCCACATTCGTTATCGTATCGACATGAACGTTTCAGTAACATACTCCTGAGATTTTCCAGATGAAAATAAATATAAATCGGATTATTTTTAGCATTTTTAGATTAGAAATGATACATTTACTTTACATTTACATTTAAAATGGTACAATTATCTCGCACAGTTCTAGAAATAATGTGAATTATACCGTGTTTGAACATTGGCATTTTAATCTGGAAAATCTCAGCAATATGTTACTGAATACTGAAAACTTCACGTTTTACATTTTATTGTATGCCTCTCGAACCGAAATCAAAAGCTGCCGCCGAACAGCCCAAGTCCTCAGGTCGAAGAGAGATCGCGCCGGTTCGGTTAAACAAGCTGCCGAAAGTTGTTTGAAGCCTTCGAATAAAAGTCGAGTAAACTACGGATAAAGATGAAAACCTTACTCGACGGTTGGAATAAACAAATTATTCTTCTTCGAATAAAAAAATTATCTTTCGCCGTCGAATGAATTCACTTCGGTTCATAACGGATAAACATAAAGTATCTTTTATTTGACTTTATCCATATATTATCTTTGCCCATCTCTGTTCTCCAGCCGCTTCGCCGTGATTCATTCAAGCCTCCCTGACGACAAAAGTAATAGGAGAAATGCGGCAACAGCGCGATCCGACTATCGATACATCTCGGCAACTATGTCTTTCCTACATTTATCGGCTAGCTTGGACTTCCACCGATTCTGATGGTACATGGCGCGAATATACCATAAACGCCGGTGACGGAGAATACTTGAAGCCTCATTCTGTCATTTCTCGAGTCTGTCTCAGTACATAATTCATAAATTCATTATTATTTCAATTTACGGTGCTTATTAGCGTTCAAACGCATCAGACCACCCTGTACGGATGTCTGCTAGAGGCAACTATACCCGCAAAAACTTCCTTCTAGCCGATTCCAGGACGAAAGTTGTAATTTACGGTTTGTTTACTACACGCGTATACGTACACGCTTAACTTAGCTTGTGTGAGCGTACTCACACACTTCAAGGCGCAGTGAGACGGCCCCCTTAATGCATCGCATTAATTGAATACCACTGGTAGCTGCTTTACAAAAATTGTGCGATAAAGGAATCTTCCAATTTGTGTGAATTCGTCTCAACATAAATACAAGTGTGTTACGAATTACAACAGTTAGATTCTGTTTATAAAATTATTTATTAATAAAATGGTGTCCCTCTTTTTGTGTCAAGACAATTAAGTCATTTACAACTGGGATAGGGACTTCGGTAGCACGAATAATTAGATTACACGAGTGAACTTTCTTGTTTGAGACCAGACTATTAACTGACGCTCCGCGCCGAAAAACTCTTCCTTTTTAAAATGCTGGGTAGAGAGGTTTTCACCCTCTACCCTCGAATGGCCAAGATGGAGGGAAAGCCCAAATATACACACAATCCAAAGTGCATTGCTGACGAAGTCCAGACATTGGCATCGGCGGAAAGACATTACAGCGTAGACCTTGAAAATCCTTGGGCTTCACGATTTCGAGGACTGCTCTTGTGCCCAAGGGTTACTGCCTAGTCCCTCGCCAGATGAGCATGTCGAGCTCAAGGGAGGTCTCCGCCTTAGTTGTGTGCCAAAATGCACGGCCAACATTCGGGACTACATCTGGGTTTGCTTACTAAAACTTTCCCTGATCTGGCCATTCGTTACGCACGTAACAAGTGCATGGTCGGCAAACTTATTAGTTCTACCATTGCCCCAATTTTCGAATCCTATGATTCCATCTTCGCGTCGGGAATAAGAAAGTTGTGATTGCAAGGAAACTTCGTCCCATAGCAGGACGCATACCTTCTCGTTCTTAGACATATTGGACCCCTGTTTTTTCAAGTGATCAAAAATCAATTGGTTGACACCAGCTTTTAAAGGGATTTTGTGTAAAAATTTGTAATGAACGTGGGGTGGACAGAATAAAAATCCTGCTAAGAAGTCAATAACATTGCGGGGACTGTTTCAAAATACCGTATAAAACAAATTGTAAATATTCAAATAGCAAATTTAATTAAATGAAGAATTACAATTATATCGCACCATTATTATGTACAATATTATATTTTCAAAAATTAATGAAACCGACATGATGGGTGACAATTTTCACTTACATTAGCTTTATTGTGTACATTCCGAATCTGCATTTCTAGAAATCCTAGTTATGTTTTAAATAGACTTTTCTGTTTTTTCATGTGCACCGTTCCCATGTACTTTTTAGCACTTCCTAACCTCTTGTAACCGTGTTCCGGAGCGGTTACTAACCGGATGGGGAAGGTATAGGGCGGCCGAGTGAATGAAGCGGGGTGAAGTAGCTGAACGAGTTTTATTAAAACGCGTGTAGAAGAGAGTCCGGCCAGGTCTATGCTGGCTAACAGGAGTGTCTCGACTTAACCTAGCACACCGACGCGGGCGCATCGCGGACGCGGTCGCGGTGCGAAGGTCGGCACGACGAGTCGACGATGGGTGAAGGAAGGTGGGGTGGTCGTTCTAGTGCCCTGGTTGTGGTGTCCACCAATGACAGGGAAGTTTTGAGTCCGATCGCCCAGTGGGTTAAACCCGCGGGAGATACGGAAACTGTAGGATGTCCTCCGGAGCAGGTGTAGCCTGTCCCCAAGATCGACTGCGTCTAGAGGTCGGCGAGCTCGCGTTCCTCTAGGATCCGTGGAGGTAGGGGAAACTAAAAAGACACAGTGATACAGCTTGCACGTAACAAGAGATCGCTGGGAGAAGTCTAACCGTTCTCCGAACGCTCGTGGTAGATTCTGCCTGATGGGCCCGCCGCGCTGGTGTTGCGCGGTCTGCTGGAGATTTCTATATAGGCGGCTGGTCCGTGCCCGTGGAGCGCTGAAACACTCAGCTCGCAAGTTGCGCGCGAATTTCAATGGTCGAGAGAAATGAAATAAAACGCTTTCTGGAACATTGGATTTTAATAGATAGCTCGATGTTGGCTGTTTTACTAACAAGTTCGATCTGATGTTTTTACAAAATCACTCCTCGCTTGTAACCTCCGAGCGCCCTACTCCTCCAATTTCGGTGTGTTCCTCTGTCTCCTTCCCTGGATCCTTTCGTCCAATCAAGGTGGTGTTGTCCCTCAAACTTCGTCAGGGGGTTGTCCTTCAGCCATCTCTCCGCCCTTGGCCCTTCCTTCGCGCTTCCCTTCACTCTCGGCTGGTGGTCGAGGTACGCTTTCCGTTTACGTAGTCTATTTACATTACATACATATCTAGCAGGTAGGTAAGCGCAACCCTTAGGGTCAAGACGACGTCGCCGGCGCAAAGTTTATGATTTTATGACTTTCCCGAGCTGAGTTTTTACCCTAACAGGACATCGGCAATTATTGAAAGCGAGGACAGAATTTTGAGTCGTTTTACGAGACGAGCAGCTGCTCGCTCGTCGAAACCTGGCACGCAGATGTGGAAGGAAAAGTTAAGCCATTTATTATCCTCGCTTGGCCTAACTGTAGTCTTGAAATTTACTGAATGCTATCCCAGATTCTCGTATGCCTTCCGAGTTCAGGTATCCTATTAATATTGTATGAGCACGTTCGAAAAACTGGTATGGAAAAACCCTTGAGAAGCACAACGCGCTCTACGTGTTTACGAGTCCTGGCAATAAACTCTTCCTCGTTCCCGTTCCAATCTCGCTTAAAACCTTCCAGATGTGTTGTTCGTTTCAAACCCGCATGCCTACAATAAATCTTTCCGCTACAAAGGATTTTGAATTTCGCTCTACATCTAGTTTCGATATCTCTATGTCATATAGCTAACTTCACGCAATCACATATATTTAACCAGCGGAAACCGCAACACTGGCTTATATGCGGCGCCACGCAAACTTCGCGAGCGAGAGCGTCGCTCGGCGCGCAGCCATCTCGCGGCCGCACTCGGTAGCGGCGGGCAGCGCCAGGCGCGAGTGATGAGGGGAAGATCAGCGTCCCACCGTTATAACTCGTTACACTCTCTTTTAATGTGCCCAGAATATGCATATTGATTGTTTCTTTAATAAAGTAGAAGCTATCCTATGTAAACGCCCAGCCACTGGCGTTAACTTGCTTTTTTTTGTTATTGAACCAAGCGGTACTCGTCTTTTACAAGTTTTGGGAGTTGACTGGATGGCTACCTTCGCAGCAGAATCGGAAGATGAGGAAGGTGTATTCTGCACACTTGAGGCAGATTCAGGAACAGTATGTACACCAATTGTTAATGCATAATTGCTCTATTCCTTCATCAGGAGTTTCACTACTCTTACAAGGAATGATCTGTATATTATCAGAACTGGGCAAAAGCATTAGATTTTCCAACCTACAATGCCTCTGCGTCTTCTCATCTTCTACTCTCATATTTTTTAATGCGGCAGAAGAACTGATGTTTAACATCAATTCAGGAATTGCATCTTGTTTCAATGTTTGACGAATAAGTATACTGTTATAGGAACTTTTCAAAAAATGCAGTTGACAAACTTTATATTTGCGTAATTCATTACATGTGTGACCATGCAGGCTTGGATTACACTGTCTAACAGCCATTTTGGTCTGTAACATTCAATAGCCGTTTCTTATAGATTTCTGTGCGCTGAAAACAAATCCGCAAACCATTTGTCGCCATCACCCTGAGTTTTTGAGAAATTCGATGTTGAAAAAAACTGCAAATATTCAACTTTGAACATCTTTTGTGTCGAAACGGTAATAGTTATTCGGTTGCTTGTCACGTCAAATTATTCTATAAATCCTCCCGAATACAACGATACAAGTTATTGGTGCATTATGAACATTTAAATTTGTTTAAACAACGATCAAAGGGGAAAGAACACCCGAAATGCACCCACTTTTGCAGATATCTTTAAATTTATTTGCAAATCTAAGGGTCTAGATGAAAATCTGACTACTCCACGCGATGCGGTAGAGATTTTTCCTTTGCGAAGCTTCAACAAAAGTGGTAAGTCATGTTTTGTTTTCAATACAAAAGCGAAATAGTTTAGCAAAACGTGCGGCGTCGGCAATGGTAGTCAACGGCGGCGCGCGAGTCACTGCCGCTCAGCCTTACAAAATCGCGTCCGTGTCGCACGTTTTGCCAAACTCTTTCGTTTCTGTACAGTCTTATACCCCCTTAAAGTGACATATAGCAACCGAAATTGTAGTGCAAGAAATGAGTTACTTTTCAGTTTTTAGTGCATATTTAATAAAAATCGTTTAACATAACAATTCTTTATCGTATATTTTTTTTATTATCGAAATTATATTTACATTATACTAATCAATTTTTCATGTAATTTCCTTAATTATTGTCTGAATTATGTCGTTTCTAGGGCCCTTTTCATCGGGAAAACATAAAGAATCGATTGAAGCCATTTTCGCAAAGATCTGGTGAGAAATGCAGAACTTCAGATTCGTCACGTCTTAGTGCGCAACATTGTATGGCCCCCCTGGTCTCGAGCGTCGAAGACCCCGAATCTCAGCGAGGCTCCGCTTGTTCTCAGCACTGCCTTGGAGGACTCTAGCGAGAGAATCACCCTGTATTACGTTACATCTTGCTAATATCAGATTGATTTCAAGTAATGCAACTTGCTTTGGATGGATGTTTTCCTATACTTTTTTCAGTCATACCTTTAGCTACTATTTACATAACAATTAGTCGATAAGTTTAATGCTAATAAAACAACACCATTTTTGGCAGTATAGCGACAAAGTATCCGATAGATGGTATAATAAGGTTGAACAAAGTGATGATAAATATTTCGGTTAATGGAATTAATTTCCCCGTGTTTTTATAAATACGTTTCCAGTGATAGTTGAAGAATTGTGCATAACACGTAAATGTATTATGTTGCCATTATATTTGTACACTTTTTGCTAATATGTGAATGAAAAGTGCAATAACAATTTGTATAAAATGAAGCTTCCAGGCTTGCTTCGGTATCCTATTTTTGATATTTGTTATTTCTTTAATTTATTTTGCAATGAATATAATAATACAGTAGTTAGTTAGTAGATGTGTATGTGCTCTAAATTTAAGGGGTCATTCTACTTTGATCGGCCGAAAGATGAAGCTATTTTTAAAGACTTTTTCTCCATAATTACAACATATAATGAAATAAATCTGTTTGCAATTTATTAAGCTACTCTTATATTATACAAAAAAAGTGAAAAGTTCTTTATTAATTTGTTTAAAATGTTTTTTATAGCGTCAATGTGACACCTACAAAAAAGAGGTATGTTCGTGATTTCCCGCCTCAGGCTTATCTGAAACAAAAAATTCGAAAAGATTCTTAATCTGTATGAGTGTCGCTATCGCCCGTAGCTCGATTAACAATTTTTATTGAGAAATAACAAAATGACCTCGGTTTGAAAGAAAATGTTCCTCAAAAAGGTGTTTTCTCGAATGTTCCCCGCGAAAAATCTCGGTTATTTTTCGACGAAACTTGTTAATTGAGCTACGGGCGATAGCGATACTCACACAGATTAAGAATCTTTTCAATTTTTCTGTTTCAGATAAGCCTGAGCCGGGAAATCGCCTGCGCCACGAACATACCTATTTTTTGAAGGTGTCACATTGAGACTATAAAAAAACATTTGTAATAAATTGAAAAAAAATCTGTTTAAATTTTGTTGTATAACATAAGAGTAACTTAATAAATTTCAAAAATATTTATTTCATTATATGTTGTATTTATTGAGAAAAAAGTCGTTAAAAATAGCTTCATTTTTCGGCCGATTAAAGTAGAATAACCCCTTAATTGCAAATAAACCCTCACTTGACACCAGAATATTGTAATATCGGAAACATAATAAACATTTCGAGTAAACTTGTTACATGCTCGATTATGTGTAACATTTACAATTGACTACTATAATATTTAACAGAATGCCACCTTACAATTATTACTGATGACGTTTGAGATAAAGAAATCATGCATATGTAACGGGACATGCAATAAATACAACACATAATAACTGGTAAGTTGTGGGTGTTCACTAAATGCGTAATGTTTACAAATATATTTCTTAAATACATTAAATAAGATATTCATTTTTATAATCCATACTCTATGTAACTGGCACGATGACATAAGAGAACACATAACTAAGTTCATTTAACCGACGGTTCACTTACGATTAGTGATTACAATTCTTTAAACGTGTTTTTCATTTAGATTTTCAGAAGAATTTAATGGGTGGACAATCGGCCGTTGTTTTATCACATTACGATTTGAAACTAAAAGTTCTAAAGTAAATAGAGACTTAATAAGCAGCAAACGTAGGAGAATGCTTTCGAGATTACCGCATTTTTATGTAATCGGTATCATTCCAATTTAGTTGTAATTAACTGTCGATAAATTTACAGTAAGTGTGGACCTTGATTTACGAAATTCATATCTCTGGGGAAAACTAATTTATTTGTAGTATGGGTCATGTTAATGGCCGCCAAATGATACAAGTAAAGAATTTTCGTCTTCTTAAAAAGCATGAAAGTACTAAATCTGTAGTAGAAGCACAGCGAAAGTAACCACAATGTTGGTAATTTACTAATAATAACATTTACGGTACAATATTAGTACGAGCTGTTCACTGTGATTCTCAGACTGAATCTTATCGACGCAAATATCAGCTATCGTGTCACGAGATTTTGCCCCCCCAGAGAAGATTTATCGCTTCAGAACGTGAAGTCGTTTTGATTTATATCTGAAGCTTGACCATGTAATTACGAATGGCGTAAACTGCTGCCAGAATTCTCTTACGAACTATACGAGATTTTGGTTTGCGGTTTCGAGTTTGCCCGGTCGATTCATTGGGTTCAAAAGAATAATGTTCATTTAAACCATTTTTCCTTTCCGCTCCAACGACTGACAATGCAAATATTAGTCATTCCGTGATTTATGGCACGTGCAATCTGTTCTTATATAACAAATATTTATAAACGTCAATGTTGTATTCTACAACAATGCATGCGTATTTTATATTTTTCAATTAGATAAGAGACAAATGTGATAATATACGGTTGTGTATACGTCTCGCAAAGCGTGCAAGTTGAAGAAAGAGAGTGGGAGAATCCCTTTTCGGTGATGGACTATAAAACCACGATCGTCCGATTGATGGATCGTAGTGTCTTTTTCGCGATTTACCTCGGAACTCAACCCTACCAAAGAAGTCGTGTGCACAGAGGAATTTCCTTATCGATATGACGCGCTCACACGCAATGAAGAGAGTCTCCATCATTTCCATCTCGGACAGAATGCAGATACCGACGACCAAACCTAAAGGTACCTGTCGCAAAGTTATTTTACGGGTTTTATTTCACAGGCACCGTAGAAACAATCGTTGGGCGCGTTCAGGAGACCGTAAAACGACAATAACGATATCAAGTGGTTCGTGATTGCATTATCGTTGAAAACGCAACCGCACTTTTCCATGGATTACTTTATCTACTTTTACGTCTGTTTGTGTTTGGATTTGCAGTTTTCTTTTCTCATTTCTGGCGGCATTTCTTAAAACCCGCGGATATATTTCAATCGATTTTATATTTGATTCTTATTCTATACACCGAGTTCCCTTGATTCTTGAACACCAACCGCACTCGTACAGTGAAAGAGCCGGCCCTCGTTCGCGCGCTACGCAAGAGAAACATAGGAAACGTCGAGGAGGGGCCGGCTTTCACTGTATGCGTGTGCCGCTGCGATCCGATAATCGAGGGAACTTATATTAGTTTGATACTAGTGTGTAGAGAAACGTATGCTACAAATGCGTAAATTGAATAAACAATGAAACCGATCATTCCGACTGATAATGAACAGAAATCAATCTGATCCTGATTTAGTGTCACTGATAAGCCGTTATTTGTCACGACTTCTGCAATGATTAGCTACGCTTGTCCTCATTTAAAATCGTGCTTCTCACGTGCCTGGGATCTCCCACTCAAGCAATTATTTTTTTACGTTTCTTCAAATGTTTTTTTATCGAATTTCATTGGACGGGCGCTTTCAATGACGTTTTAGTTTTTTTAGCTCTCTCATTAAGGAAGTGAGCATTTCACGTTCAAACAATTAATATATTCTCTTCATTAAGTTTGTCCAGTAAGAATACCACTAATCTCTTTATGCATTCGATTGGAATACACTACAAAAGTAAGGTACCCTTAAATAAAAATTCTTTCCATCTAATTCTCAATAAAAACATATCTACTTCCTTTAGTCTATCAGGCAGAATTATCTTGAAAATTAAAAATAAGAAATTATCTTTTATATTAGAAGAATAGCTAAAGATCAATGCTACAGGAGCAATATTTTTTTCTTTTATGTTTTTCATAAATTTTCATATTCTTCCTATATCCTTTCGAAAATACCATACAAATTATTCAATTTTCTCCGTAAATTTATTCAAATAAATGCCTTTAAAATTTGAGTTGGTCGGATTGTGAGGATAATTAACCCTACTACCTTACCCAATTGTATTCATTCCTTTAACTCGACCATGTCCCTCGGGCCTTTTTTGACCCCCCTGTTTCTTCATTTCGTTGAGGGTTACTTAATTTCTGGCGTTACGTTAAATGTGTAGATGAACAGAACTGAAGGCCGTAGCAGGGTTTGGAACGCGTTGCACAATTGTGAGCAGCGTGGCATAAGATAATGAATTTTCGTGCAACGTGTGCAGCATACGTACGTGACGAATCATATTTGAATTTCAAGACGTGACGCGTATGCAAGTTCCTCAATGCCAGATTTCTCGTAATGTCCTAGAGACATGGAATAAATGAATTACTCGTCCGCATTCCTTGCATCGGCCAGTTCGGTGGAATGCAGAGAAACATAGAAATGCAGCTGCTTATCTTAAGGAGTAGACTGATAAACACTATTAAGGGGACGCTGACATGCGACTTGTATACTGATAAAAACTGATTAAAATTAAACAACTACGCCAGTGAATTATCGAATATTAACACAATATAGTCGACGCAGGCTATAAAACAAACGTGTAGTTTGTAACAAAGAAGGTATCCGTTAGGGCTGGGACTATTCGAATATTTTACAAGTATTCGAATGCTACGAATAAACTTCGAATATTTGAGTATTCGAATGTTATTATTCGAATACTAGAAGAACACATCAGTATAGTATGGTGTGAAGTGGGTAAAAATTAGCTTATAAGATTTCACCCTGACAAATGAACCTAAAGAACTTGATTTATAATTCACACCATACTATTCGAATACTTAAATATTTGAATAAATATTCGAATATTTAAGTATTTGAATAGTGTTAGAATACTTGGGTATTTGAATAGTGTTCGAATACTTGGGTATTCGAATTATATTCGCCAAATAATTGAGCAACTGAAGTATTCGAATTTTCGAATACCGAAAAATTCGACAAATAGTCCCAGCCCTAGTATCCGTACATCTTAACCTCTTAATTTCACCAGCATTGACTTTTTATATAAAACCCCGAAACAAAGTACGACAGAATATACTCAAGGTGTTTAACTTTCAGAAAATACACATTCTATTATGCATTTATGATAATTATTATTATTGTTATTGTCCATATACTATTCTACATATTACGCACATTATCACTATGCGTATCTCTACGTTATACATATTTGTAAGTTAGATATTTTCACAAAAATTTCACCGACTTTATAAGATACAGATACACTTATTTTATACAAGAAGTACGTATGTAAGTGAGAATTCACTGCTGTGATTTAGAAAATTAAAACTTAAATTCCATAGCAATGTCCAAGAAATAATATTGCGTATAAAACAGTTTTCACAAATGATCTAAAAGAAATGCAACAACAAAAATGTTTAGCTTAGTAACATCAAATAGATGAATCTCTGGATTCTATTGAAGTCTTTTAATATTTGGAAGTAACAATGTATAGGAAGAATATTGTTTTTCCGAGAAAATATTTGAAAGCAAAGCATAATTAAAAGCATAATTAAACCATTTACAAATGTGTTTACACGCATATAAACCTGAATTACGTTAGTAACTGTTCAGATATTCTCGATTCATTAATGTTACCCATACAGAAGTTAATATTGTAGAAATATTGTTAAAATATTGCAAATATCCTTACAATATTTCTGCCATATTGTGTAAATATTGCCATGCAATGTTGTATTGAAAATATTGTGCAAACATTGCAGCAATATTCTGAAGCTATTCTGAACTATTACTTCGACAATTATATACTTAACATCGCGTGGGTTTTACAGTGTATCTCTTCTAACTGGATACGCTAGAATATCTTTCGGACCGTTAATGATATGAAAAAATTATTATTATGAGAGATGTTTGGTACGTCCCACGATTTTGGCATCATTGGTCACACCTCCCCGGGTAAAGGCGATGTGTTGTATCAAGAATGTAAGAATGTGTAGCTGTATATCTACGAGCTTGTACTACTGCCGCCACAACGCTGATAGCCGACGTTATTGCCTGGAGCTTCGCCCGCAGCATTGCCCGCGGGCAACGGTGGGTGCCCTTTGTTAAAGTGAAATTAGACGGAAATCTTTCCAATCTACGGAATAAATCCCAGCAAGCTAAATTTTGGTATGGGCCTTTATTTGGTTGTTTTAAACAATATGTGAAAAGTCCCCATCGATCCGAGCGCCGCTAAAAATTTTACAGAGGGTTGAAAAAAATAATAACAGTTTTTCGCGAATATCTCGTTATCTAGCAGTTTTCCGATAAAAAGAGTTATTATGAATTTTATAGGTTAGGGAATTCTCTATAAAAAGGTGCTATGAGTTTTTTTTCGTAGGAGTAACCATTTTCATGTATGTCGGGTTACTAAGTTTCAACCCCCATACTTTTGACAAGGAAAAATCTCGAACCTGGACATTCAAAAAATTCTGAAACTCTGTAAATATGTAGGGGATGTCCTCCTGAGTACAAGACAATTTTGTTTGCTGCCCAAAATCACTCCAAAAGGGTGCAATTGACCCCTGAAATTTTTTTTATTTTGTATTATTACCCGCAAAATGTAGGA
This sequence comes from Andrena cerasifolii, assembly GCF_050908995.1. Lineage (NCBI taxonomy): Eukaryota > Metazoa > Arthropoda > Insecta > Hymenoptera > Andrenidae > Andrena > Andrena cerasifolii. Next base: position 906,757 of record NC_135132.1, read on the forward strand.
GATAGAAAAAAAGTGTTCAGGAGAAAGTTACATCTTTTAATTAGGACTATCATTTGGTAAATTATAGTTCTTACAGTTCTTACGGTTCGCGAGTTATAACACAAAATCGAGAAAAAAAAACGGTATTTCAGGGGTCAATTTCACACCCCTAGAGTAAATTTGGGCAGCAAACAAAATTGCGTTGTATTCAGGAGGACATCCCCTATGTATTTACAATGTTTCATAATTTTTTGAATTTCCAGGTTCAGGTTCCTCCCTTGTCAAAATATGAATGTTGAAACTTGGTAACCCGACAAACACGAAAATGACTACTGCAACAAAAAAACTCATACTACCTTTTTTGTAGAGAATTTCTTAACCTATAAATTTCATAATAACTTTTTTTATCGGAAAACTGCTAGATAACGAGATATTCGCGAAAAACTACTATTATTTTTCAACCGTCTGTAAAATTTTTAGCGGCGCTCGGGTCGATGGAGACTTTTGACATATTGTTTAAAACGACGAAAAATGGCTCATACCAATATTTAGCTTGCTGGGATTTATTCGGAAGACAGATCCTAATTTCACTGGACTACTTGTCCGCTAGACCATAGGCTGAACAGCGCTGCCGTAGGGTCATTACAGCTTAAAATAATTTTCATTTTGTGATTGCAAAATATATTTTCGGCACTACTGCTGGATATGTTGCAGAAGTGTCGCAGTATCATTGCTGCAATCTTGCAAACAAGCGGACATAGAGATGTTACAGTAACAACTCCAAAATATTTCCTGCAATATTTCGAATCTTGCAAGGAAACGTTACTACAAGACGTTTCTGGAATGTTGCGTGCCGTATGGGTATTGACGGTTAACCAATTGCAAAATTATAAAAAGTAATTATTCAAATATATTTTTTTCGTAAGTCTCAACTTACTTATTTAAGCAGAATATATAGAAAAGTATATATTATATAATTACGATTTTGGGTGGTCATCTGTGACCGGCAGCAGTTTTTTCAGTGGCAATCTGGTCACTGATGGTCAGTGATGACCGGCGTTACGAAATATTTTAAAATGCTTGCAACAAATGAACACCTTCGAATATTAGAATTTGCACAATATATATGATAACTAGGTAACAGTGTATATTAAAAAGTGCGCTATTTAACAATTAATATTTTTTGTTTTTATTAATACATGTAATATTTCACAAAAATTAAATATTACGGAGAACTTCATTAAGAAACAACGAAGACAGTGACATTTCTTGGAACAGTGGTAAAAGTAGATGACTTCCGAAAGAACTAGAAAAATGGCGCAAAATGACGGTTGTTTTTACGATCAGTTACACTCGTTGACATAATGAGTTACACGTTATATAAGTTGTGCATACATATATTAGGTAATATTTGAGGTATGACAGGGTCATCTCGTGTGTGGCAAAACTGTCATACGTCAAATCGATATGACTGCAATCACAAAGATACGACGGTATCTACAAAGCGTTTAAGCTCTCATTCTTTCCTATAGACATGGAAAAATAAATATTCCCAGTTAAGCTTACATTCGAACTATTTCTCTTGAATTGATACATAAGAGTAGGAAAGTTTCGATCACCCTTCTGAGAACAACCTACATCGGCAGACAATAGTTTGTTTGTTATTGCTATTAGGGATGAACTTCAGTAACATTACAAATAAACAAAAATTTGAAAATTGGAAGAATGAATCTTTATGCCCCTTGCAAAATTTTAGAAAAATTGATTCGGCAGTTTTTAAATTATTTAACTTTCAATTTAACATGTATTCTTATGGAAAAACGCAATATTAGGAAATATAACTACAAATTTAAGAGTGAAATAATAGGCCAAAGTTTTTGAAATCTTATGTACAGAAAGATCAGCCACTAAACAAAATTCTCACAAAAATCCTGGACAATTGATTCGATGGTTTATTTTTAAATAAAAGAAAATTATACGAAAACTTGATTTTTCTTTGGGTTTTGGCTCACTTTTCACTGACTTTCGTGTAAGTAATAATAAATTTGAAAAAAAATAAAACCACCTTAAAAAAAATAAAAATGCACTAAAAAGTAAAAAATAATTTTTATCCTTATTTAATCTACGACTCTCAATTTTGTTATGTCGGCGCCTGATCAGTTGCACCGTGTAAGTCTGACGCCGACTTAAAAAAAAAATGAGAGTCGCAGATTAAATAAGGAACAAAATTATTGTTTACTTTTTAGTCAATTTTAGTTTTTTTAAGTTGGGTTTAATTTTTTTTAAAATTCTTTTATTTTTTACAGTTTAGTTACTTCAGTTGTATAACTAAATATATTTTGAAAAATAGGGAAGGGCCTACAACAAGAGTTGCTCGTAAAAAAGAGCCGTTTGTTAGAATTGCAAGATTCCAAAAATAAGCGACTTGAAAAAGTGAGAATATGGATGTCTCAAATTCTTTATATGGGGTCTGCAACTCAACGCGCGGAAATACTTGCGAGAATACAAGAAACACAAATTATGTTAAGAGGCGAAGTTTGAATTAACCAGTACAAGCAAAGTATTGAGCCAATATTGATACAGTGTAGGATGAGGCCACCGGGGTATCGCCCTGTTTCGAATAAAAAAAGATCATCAAAATCGGAGCATATGCTGAGGAGTTATGCGCGGACAAACATAAAAAAAATATATACGGTCGAATCTGTTGAACTTTTAGTTTATAAGCAGGTAACGTCGAGACGTAGTTGACCACACTTATATAACAAAACGTATTTATTCTGATATAAAGCACATACAGTGACTGCGCAAAAAATATAATAAAAAGATATAAAGTACATGAAACAAGTCCGAGATAAATACAACGAACTCTTATAACCGTCTTCTTACCGCTCACTTTTACTAGCTTTCTGACTGTGCACGCGCTCGCTCAACATCATGGCAGCACCTGCATTTGTGTCGCCACCGCATGGCGCCTAATACAATATTAATTTCTAACACTCCCTTAATTTTGTATCAGATCAGCGCTTACATCTTAACTTATTAGTTCGGCTTTAAACTTATTAAATCTTACACGACACAACCCTTTAGTACATATGTCTGCGATTTGGTTTTCTATAGAACAATAATTTATATTTAAAATTTTAGCCTTAGCTGTATGATATATTAGGTGAAACTTAATATCTATATGTCTTGAATTGATCTCTTATTTGTTACCCAGTTTTTAATTAGCTTAATAGCGCTTTGATTGTCTATATTTAAGTTTAACTTTGCTTTATTCCTTGTCAGCTCTTTAATTAACGGTCTGATTTCTAGCAGTTCCATACAACACTCCGTTGCCGCAACATACTCTGCTTCTGTAGTCGATTCTGCTTCCTCGAACACCAGCTTATAGGGTCTCCAGCGTACATGATAATATACCCTGTTGTACAGGGTCATCCGTTAAAACTGCAACCTACGCGCGCGCGAACAGACGAAAATGGCAACACCGCCTCACGGACGCATTCCACTACAACCATTCGCGGGCCCAGCACACGATGGCGTGTTTATAGGGAAAAATTGTGAATAAATTATTTTATGCCCTATTCCTACGTATTTCGACCTGCTGATTTAAAATATATTGTTATTTTTGTTGTGAACTAAAAAATGGTCAAAATGAAGGTTTTATTTCCTTACAAAAGAAACATAACTCATAAACTATTTATATGGATGAAAAGAAGTTATCCAATGGTATTTCTGTATATATTTACAAAATACAAAAACTGAATTTTAAGGGTTAGTGGTTGGGGTAACTTGAAAGGTCTGGATGTTTTGAAAATTAGTTTTACGCGGTTTTGTAGATATAAAAAAAGATGTATTTTCTGTTTAAACTTCTTTTCGATATCTCTCACCATTCTCAAAATATTCCACGAAAATGAAATTTTTTTTTCGAGTGGTAATTTCAGCCCCTAAAACCGTACGATGGCACCAACAAAAAATATAGTTGTGTTACGGATGAATTACTCTACATGCACACCATGTTTCACAATTTTCTGAATTTCCGGGTTCCCTAACTTCCCTTGTTAATCAGCTATTGACCATTCGGACGTTAAGGGGACATTCTACAGTCTCGGCTGAAAGTTTTTATAATGAAATTAACATTTAACGTTTTCAAACTTTTGAGGGTATATTCTACCACTCTTGAAGCACAAGAGAAAATCTTTGTTGTTTGTTTAATTCATTTGTTTACATAAATATTTCACAGTCAAGTTGGCGTCTTTAGAGTTGCTGGCGGTTGAAATTTCGGGCGACTGGATCACTTGAAATAAAAAACCAAACATATTTTTATTTTGCACGAGTATGCAGGCTATCCGGTTTACCGCGAATATGTTAATTTTTTAATATTTTTCCATTTTTTTATATTGATTAAATAGGAAAGAAATGCCATTTTCGGCACTTCCTACTCTGATCGATCATCATTTTAGTAATTTTTGTCGAAAATTGTTTTTTCACTGTATACTCGACAACCACACTCTTGCAAATTAAAAATATGTTTGGTTTTTTTATTTCAAATGATCCAGTCGTCCGAAATTTCAACCGCCAGCAATTCTAAAGACGCCATAATCATTGCGGAATATTTATGTAAACAAATGAATTAAACAAACAACAAAGATTTTCTCTTGCATTTCAAGAGTGGTAGAATACACCCCTAAAAGTTTTAAAAAGTTAAGTGTTTATTTCATTATAAAAACCATCACTGAAAAGTAGCCGAATTTTCGGCCGAAACTGTAGAATGTCCCCCTAAGTACTTAATGAGATACCATTGGCTATGAACCATTGATGAACCATTCTGCAGTTATCAAAGCATAGCTATAAAGTCATTTGTCTAATTTTCTGTACAATAAGGCATCGCGCACTCCCGGTACAGCCTACCTGTTTTAATATCGGGTACTCGCACCCTTCTCGCCGCTACTTGGGGGTTTATGGTTTTACATACATTCAGAGGTAATAAAAACAGAGAAAATGCGATTGCCTGTTTTTGAAGGAAAAACCCTTGAATTCCTTCTCTACCATTTCTTTTGTCCCTTTTCATCCCTTAGCCAATAACAATAGTTTTCTACCCCCACCTTTACACCCCCGAGTAAACTTGCCTTCAAACTAATTGATGTGAAATCAGAAATCACCAAGAGCTCAAACGAGCAATACGTATTGTTTTGTACCGTGCAACCAGTTCGCAATTAGTTCGCGTTTAATTTAATATAAATAGTGAAAAATAGGGAGAATTGTTACTAGAAAAATTTTACATAAAAAATATAGTGAGTTCCGTGGTAACATGAAAAGACTAACTGATTTTGTTATCGATACCTTTCATATACCAGTTAAGAATAAGGAAAAAGTGCAACGACATTTAGAGACACATTTTCTCTCGAAATATAAGAAACGGTGGAGAAACTGTTACAGCATTGAAAGGCGATTTCTTTTAACGTATGAAGCGTGGTTAAACGAAGATTTTACAATACCGGATGAGTTGTGTGCCGGGTCTTCATCCAATCGTGCAGTAGGCAGATCGAAAAAGACATTCGACAGTTCTGGGGATCGATTGAAAAGGAAGAAGATTGCTGAGCTTGAAGCAAGTACATCCACTGCGGAATTAACGTACGCAACAACTATTAGTCTGCGCAAATAAGGAGACGTGGCAGCGGCGGAAATTGTGAAAAAGATCACGACAACAACTCCGACACGTGGTCAGAAAATATTGAGAAGCCCGGATCGAAGTTCCATGCCTGTTGAAGAAGCCTTGGGCATGATTATGTTTGAAGGTTTGAGCAGGGCTACAATATACAGGGCATTATTATTCACGACTTTTAATAGTAGGCCACAGTTGCCTTTTATAATGTTATTTAAGCTGTGAAAGTTTGATCTTGATCAACAAATTTTTTGAGGTGCCGCAAGCCAGTAAAAAGTCACACAATCAGTAAATATGAATTTTTGAATGGCTTGCGGCACCTCAAAAAATTTGTTGATGAAGATCAAACTTTCACAGCTTAAAGAACTTTATAAAAGGCAACTTTTGTCCACTATTAGAAGTCACGAATAATAAAAAATATTTCGCCCCTACTTCCAACCTAGGCTACATACAGAAATTTAAGAAATCGTGCGCTTAAACACGGACATAACTTGTATCCTTCTGAGTACGCGTTATCTAAAGCACGCAAGGAAACTTATCCAGAAGAAGGAATTCACATAAATGAGGAAGTATACAAAGTAAGGTTACAATCCCTCCTTGATCAAACCGCCAAACAAATCATACTTTCTAAGGATTACAAGGGCAATACATCTTGCATATTAACTGTAAAATATGAATTCGATGGAAGCTCGGGACATTCGGGGTGGAAGCAAAAGGGACTTAGCGAAGAGGAAACTGACGAGTACCTCTTCCTGTGCTCCATGGTACCACTGGAATTAAAAGAGGATACTAGTGAAGAAGTTATTTGGAAGAATCCTCGGCCATGCAGTACACGTTTTTGCCGGCCCATCCGGCTTCAGTGGAAGCACAAAACTAATGAAGTTATTATAGCTGAAAAAATGAACGTGGAAGAGCAAATTACGCAAGTGACTCCATTCAAAGTTGGTGACGTTTTAGTTAATTATAAGTAGTGCTATGACCGACACGAGCACTCAGAAGTGCTATTTATGCAATGAAACACCAAAAACTATGAACAAATTGGATGAGCATAATTTGTGAAGAATATTTACAATTTGGATTATCAAATCTGCATTGCTACATCCGGTTTTTGGAATGTATTTTACATATTTCTTAGACTAGATTTTTGTTCGCGGACTGCAACAAAAAAAAAGTGGAGACAATGAATTACTAGCAAAGCGTAAAAAAATGGTGCAGGAAAAGTTTTGGACTCACATGGGATTGAAAGTTGACCGTGTAAAACAATCCTATGGAAATACAAATGACGGTAATACTGCTAGACGTATATTTAACAATCCTCATTTAACAGCAGATATCACTGGAGTTAATGAAGAATATACCTCCCCCCCCCCCACACACCCATCATAAACATGACTCATGTATGAAAGAAGCTAATTCCCTTTAATTCTCGAAAAAATTAAAAAAGTTCAGATGCAAAGATTGTGAAATCAACTTTGCTAATTCCAATTGTATACCTACAAATCAATTCAGTGCTCAGATTTTCAGATTCGGTTTTAAGTAATTAGCGGCCCGTATGAAGATCATTTTACGATCGAAGATAATAAAAACTTGGTAGAGACTAATTTAAACGAATTAAAGTCAGTAGTGGATTAAGAGAGATGCGGATTTTTTCTTATACAACTAATTACTGAGCATTGAATTGATTTGTATACAATTGGAATTAGCAAAGTTGATTTCACAATCTTTGCATCTGAACTTTTTTAATTTTTTCAAGAATTAAAGAGAATTAGCTCCTTTCATACATGAGTCAAGTTTATGAAGGTGTGTGGAGGAGGGGGGATTTCATCACTTTTTTCTTACATACAGATAAATCTAACGTAGAAGTACAAATAATACTCTTTTTTGTCCTCTACTTGTTCATGTATTGGAGGGGGGTAGGGCAGAGGAGTTACATTATAAGATACTGCCACAGACAAGGTATAGAATAGACCTGCCAAGCAATGTATTTTTGTGTCGCCGGTTCGGGGGATCCTAGGACCCCCTTACCATTTTAGTGTCGCATGCAACGTTACTGGTGAAGTTTCAAAACAGATTGTAACGCTACGCGTGGTAGGAACTAGAATTAAACACGAGTAAAACTAGGTTATGTTTTGAGAGTCAAAGCCCGCGATTTACAACTGTTTCTGTTAGAGTAACAATTTAAAAATCGTCTTATGAACATATTCCGTTCAACGGAAGAGAACGGAGGAAGAAAATAAAACGATATCACATTCGTCTTTTAACCTTGCTGTCCTATTCCGGTTTATTTAACGCAAAACAAATTTCAATCCCTTGCAATAACGTAATTTGTAAAAACAGGACTTTAATGTTTTTTAAGAGCACCTGTTGCTGAACCCTACCTATGTATCATGTGTTTCCGCATACATTAATGATGGTCTATACGATATAATACAGACATATAATAATAAAAAAAATAATAATAATAATATCCTTCTATTGTACTATATTATTTAAAAGGAACATATCGAACCCGTACACACCGATTTTGCTGCAATTTTGCAAGTCCGTAGAGTAGCCAAAAATATTCGATACATATTTTTTTAAAAAGGAATTCATTCTCCTCCATAGCTATTAGAACAATTGAGGGCTCGGATACAATAAGGGGACTAGCGCTCGAAAATGGGAAAAATTATTGTCCGAACGCTAAGAAAGATTGGAAACTTAAATTTTGTTAAACTGGATTTTAAAAAATATAGTGTTGTAAAGCTCGTCACGGCACACATTTTTTCTATTTACAGTATTTTTTATCGAATTATTAGTATTCGAGAAAAAAATTATAAACAAACAAAATTTCGACCAAAATCATTATATCTTTAAACATAAATTGCGATAACTTGAGTAAATATTAACGGATCGTTATGAGACTTGAAACATAAAACTCAGAAAACTCTAGCGGAGCCGTAAAATGTATGCACAAAACCCTTGTGTTAAAAAATGTAATAATATTTAATTAAAAAGTAATACTGGACATAACCCATGCTTTTCAACGTTCGCCGTTAAAAAGTATCGAGGCAATTTTGAGGTACATATATCTTGCAGCGACAAAGTTTTTCCTTAATATACAAGGATAATTTTCACCAATTTTCAAACTGATTAATAAATAATTGTAGATGATATGACGATATATATAAATCTCTTCGCGCCGCCAACAGTCAACAGCCGCGTATAATGCGCTATTTAGCAGTTTTATCACTCGCGTTGACAGTTGGCGCCGTGCGAGAAATATATATATCGTCATATCTTCTACAAATATTTATTAATCAGTTTGAAAATTGGTGAAAATTATCCTTGTATATTAAGGAAAAACTTTATCGCTGCAAGTTATGTACCTCAAAATTACCAGGATGGACAACAAATTATTTGAAATCAAAATTTAATCTGCGACACTCAATTTTTTTAAGTCGGCGCCAAATTTAAACAGTGCAAATGATGAGGCGCCGATATAACAGAAATTGAGTATCGTAGATTAAATAAGGAACAAAATTACTCTTTACTTTTTAGCGCATTTCATATTTTTTTGAAGTTGGCTTTAATTATCATTTTCCATTTTTTGGAACGATGCGCCAGTATTGTGACTTTTACACGCTGGTGGCGAAAAATCTCTCCGTACAGGGGTATAGCGCCGCGGTCAACCCTGTCTTAGCTGAAAATTTTGAAATTGAGACGGGTACGAGACCAGTCGACATTGTTTGCAAACCTCATTACAGTGATATGGGGTGTGAGTGGTAAACCGATCGTAAAAGCGGAGCGCGCGGCTTGCTTACCTGGGCCGGGAAATTCCCAATAGCTCTTTGCCACGTTCATTTGAAAGAGACCATCCCAAAATTTTCGAAGCTCAGGGCTCACCGCTGTCCAGCGGACGCTGACAGCCAGGGGTGTGCGGGTACCCGACGTTTCGGGCTCGGGACGGGCCGGAAACTTTCGGGCGAGATCGGGCGGAATCCTGTTACTTTCGTATTGCTCGAGAACCCGAAGTTTTCGGGATCCCGAGACTCGTTTCGGACTGCAAGCATCGCCGCCATGAGCGGGCAATTTGATTTCCGATCGGCTCGGCAAAACGCGGACGCGATCGGATTCCTTCAGTGTCGCATCTGTATTCATATTCAGGAAGTTAAAATTGGATGGCCATGATATTCTGGCCTATCTCTTGAAATCGGTTGAACGGTAACGCGTACCTTTTTTTACGACCCTGATGGGTTTTTAGGTAAAAGCTTTCGAACGACGCGGCTCGGAGGTCATAAACGCTGGACTAGTGGCATAAGGACAAAGTCAGCAATAGGCCATTCAGTAATGACTATGCCAATTTCTATCATAGACGTGTCAGTAATGGATTACTAGTGTTTTTCTGATAAAAATAACACCAAACATGATATAATTCTGATTATTTTTAATGACTGTAATAGAAAGTACTTGGAGTAAAGTAATTGAGGAAAGTAATGAAGAGTACTTGAATTCTACGTGAACTTTTCCACGGGTTGGGGTAACTTTGAAGTGACGGTGGTGAAAATTATAGTAATGAAAAAACGAGTATCCCGCTTGCTTTTTTGAACTCATTTTGTATTGCCAATTTAATTAAAAATTTAAATCCGAAATTGTCGGATTTAGTATTATTCACTTTCAGAATTTTAGAATTCTAAATTTCGAATTATTCACTTTTTTAGTATAAACTTAATAGAGACAAGTTCTTAAAAATAGGCGATTTTTTTCTCAAAAGACAGGGGGGAAAACTGCCCCTTTTGCACCCCACTCCGGATGCCCATGACTGACACGGAACTGATATGTGTACCCAGATCTTAACGTAAGCGCTACATACGCTCGTATAGTTAATTTTCGGTAGTTAATAAGGACAGAGCCAATCAATTTGTAACGACACGTAGGGATTTAGGGGCCTCGGGTCCAAAAGACTACAAATATAAATTTTACAAAAACGTTTAAATTCATTATTTTCAATGACTTTTAAGTGTCGTAGGATGGGCACCGTCTATTTAGACACGCGCGAAGTGCAGAAATTTGCGGGAATGTCAGTAGCAGCGTCAATTTTTAATATTTTTCCGTGTACGACATGTGAAAATATTAATTAAATGTTCCACTTCACGAAAAATACTAACAATCAATTTCATCTTGCAATTTATAGCTTGTATAAGCTCTCAAGAAGTGCCATATTTCAGCGCCATATAGGCTCCTGATCCCCGAAATAGGTTTTCAGAAAGAAATCCGGCGTGAGTCGTTGACAAACCGAGCCAAAGCATAGCTTAGCGAAAGCCCGCCCTCTATGTTAAACTCTCGCTCTAAACAAGTCGCACGTATACAAGCACGCACACATATTTAAGTATTTCAACACATTTCAGAGTAATTCTTGAGTTGGCCGCTGTTCATTAACAGATGTCGCTAAATTCAGTCCTCAAATTATGGGTCGGTAACACAGATTGGGTGGCGACACGAAGTCCCATAAGGTGATAGGTCTATTCTATACCTCGTCTGTGATACTGCTTTCGAAAGACGACATCTACTGGCGTCAAGTGAAAAGAAACGACAATGGCGACATCTACTGGCGTCAAGTATTAGCGCTACGTGGTGTCTGACTGTCTCGTAAAAAAAGTATCATTTTGATAACTATTAATTCAGAATAATTCTTTTATCTTTTAGAAAAACAGATTGAAACATTAAGTAAAACGACAAATGGGTTAAAAAAAATTATTCGCTGGATCATGTTAAAACACCGGAACTATGTTTAAGATAAGATAATAAGGCCAAAATAGCTGCGGGGTCGTACCCATTTCGCTAGCATTCGTGTATAGAGACATGATTGCTCATGTGTCTATGGGTAGAGGGGGAAGGGGAATTAGCTTCCAGACGCGACCGAATGTGGCTTTTATAACATTGTGTTGAATAAAACATGATATAAATTTAATTTGCGTCATAACTTGCTAGGTGCATGATATTCTTATTGTCAGTTACTTTTGTACCTCTTCTTACAACTTTGAGGGGTGGTTTTACCCCCTAAATATGTAAACAGGCCAAAATAAAAAGACACGTATTTCTTATTTTTCGGTCCTCTAAAACATATCCAAAATCCAAAGGAATCGGAGGGAACCTCTCCTTGTAAGTCCAAAAAAAGGAGACGGTTTGCTGCCTAGTTACTTTTACTTTACAATGGTTTTCGGCACCTAACACAAAAAGGTGCATCTAGCAGCAGCCGATTCCTTTTCCATTCGATAGTACACAGTTCTGCCTTCCTTATAAAACAACTTTTAGCGTGGCACATTTTTTATATACGTAAAATTGCCGCAAATAAAATGTGCTTACTTAAGAACGTTACATAAAAGGTTAAAAGAATCGGAAAACGTTGGTCTATGGGTCATTTTGTTCGCCTTGAAATATACTATACTGTCAACTATATCACAGATCTGTTGCAATCTTTGATGCACGAAACACAGAAGAAATAGAACGCCACGAGAAGTGCCTCCAAAATTTTGTTCAAATTTAAACATTTATAGAGCAGTCGGTAATAATTTTAAAGAAAAAACAAACTTTGGCAATCATACTACACGTATTTCAGAACATTTTCATGTGTTTACATTTTCAGTATCAGGTCAAATTGGAAATTGATTTTATTCACAATTCCCTAGAAAACACGCCACTGTGCGGCGTTTGGAGGGCTGCTAGCGACCGCTGGACAGCAGTGATGCCCGAGCTTAGAAAATTTTAGAATGGTCTCTTTCAAATTAACGTCGCAAAGATCTATTTGAAATTTCCCGGCCCGGGTTGAAGAATTTGGGGCCATGTTCGTATAACTTTTGAACTATAAAAGATATCGGAATGCAATTTGCGCCGCAAAATGAGAAAAAATTATTCCCTCTTAATGATGGATAATTTAAATTTGTTTACATTTACTTAATTTTTCTTTTATCAATTTTATAACCATAATTGTTGTGAAAAGCTTTTGCAAACCGTTTATTTGATACTGTATTTAATGTTCTTTTTAAAAATCATGGTGTTGATAAACAATAGGCTAGTTGTTTCTCTATCATTACTTTCATAAATCGAGAAATGAAATTTTTATTCAATTATAGTTCTGCTAACCTCAGAATCTATTGTTCTGGTTTTCTTTTTTATAATTTTATCCTTAATGCAGTGCAGGCATAGATCGAACGTAACGGGTAACTAATAGGACGTGTCTTTGATTGTAGCGGTGTTTGATTTTTTTCCCACAATTTTTGTGACCGAGTGTTTTAACCTTTTAGCTACTTAACGCCACGCCTATACCGGTTTCCGTTAATGTCATTTTTTGGAACGATGCGTCATTATTTTGGCTTTTACACGCAGGTGGCGGAAAACCTCTCCGTACAGGGGTATAGCGCCACGGTCAACCTTGTCGTAGCTAAAATTTTTTAAATTAAGACGGGTACGAAACCAGTCGACATTAGGGCCCATTAAGGGGTTATACCTAGTCAGGCGGTCGAAAAGAGGCGAATATTTGTGAATTTTTTTTAAGAAGCGGATGCGTATATTTTTACAGAACTTTTTGCGCTTAAAAGAGCAACATTTAAAGAATATTTGGTAATTTTTTCGTACACAAATATTTAAGTTTATAATGCAAAAATCACGCGAGAAAATCAGGATTTCAAATTTAAAAGCTGCCATTTTGTTTTAAATTAATGTTTCGGAAAATTCTCTCCGTCAACCTGAGGATACATTAATATACTAACGAAATCTTTTTTGTTTTTTGATTTTAGATAATCTGGTTCCGAATGGCAATGCTCACCGCAAAACCAAATTTTTAAAAATGATTCTTGGATGTCGCATGTTATTTTATTATAAACGTAAATATTTTTCTAAAAAAATTACCAAATGTTCTTTAAATGTTGCTCTTTTAAGCGCAAAAAGTTGTGTAAAAATATACGCTTCCGCTTCTTCAAAAAAATTCACAATTATTCGCCACTTTTCGACCGCCTGACTAGGCATAACCCCTTAAACTTACGTTCTTGCGCGCAGTCCAGCGCGCCACACGGCGCGTGGCAGATAAAAGTACGTGAACGCCGGAGTGCGACGCTCCTTCGTGCACGCTAGAAGATTATACTCCGCACTACTTAAAGACAGCGGGTTCGGCCTCATATCTCTACGTCGACTCCATCCACATGTTTTTTTCCACGATCCACCGCAGTGGTATATTGTGTACTACCTGTTCGATGTATATTATCGATCTGCGAAACGATTGGCAAGACACGATCGCGATATATTTGCAGTTAACACATTCACTTTTCTGACCATCATAATTATTATTATTGACGGCAATAATTACCATGTCATTGCTTGTTTTAATATAAAAACTAATATTGATAGACAATAAATACACATAGGTATGCAAGATGTTTTGAAGAAAAGGGGTAGTCTTCTGATTGTGCGTGATGCAGGTCAAATTTTTCACCCTCGCTCTTGCGTGGCACGTTCGAAAAATTGTGGCGCACCAGAAAGCACCACAATCCTGCCCGCGCGCAAACCTCGACTCCAGAAGAGTTTACATAAGAGACGGAAAAGGTAGTTAGAAAAGGAAAACGGCACTTGAAACCAAGGGTTCGGCGTGGCGCGTGGATTTCCGACAGTGCAGAATTCCTGAAGCACGTCGAGCCTGGCAGCCAAGCCTCTGCGAGCTGCTACAAGCGGTAGGAAGTGAACGCGAATTTTTTAAAGCCAAACAATTAAATATACCTATTTACTTCCAGCTTTGCGGCTTCATTTATCTTTAGGGAATATGAAAAAAATTGTATGCAAAAATAGTGGTTATTTCCGCAGTTATAGTGCTTCATATAGAGCGCCTTACAAAACTCATATGCGCACTGTTAGCATAAAATCAGTCGTTGTAGTCGCCTGAAATAGATTAATAAAGGATTAATAGATTAAATTTTATTAACCAAAATCATGATGTTATTTATTTTCATCTGCAACCTAGTAAATTATGTCTGTACCTACCTATCGCAAACTATTTGCGTAAAATCTAAACATTCGGATATTTAGTTAAAAAAATAAATATGGATATCTGAAACCGGATTGTGAAACCGTATATTTCGATACACGTGTACCCGTGAATTTCAGTATACGGATACTACGATCCGTGAATTTCGATACACGTGTTCGCGTGTATCTTCAATACACGTTCTACGTCGGGATCTCTAGTAAGAAGTGAACGCGATTTAAGAAAGGGTCAAAACTGATTTGATTGACAACTATGCGGGTGGTTAATTTCCGCAGATTTAAAAAACAGAACTAGACCATCGTATCTTTTAAAATAATAATGTAAGAAAAAAATCGTCTGGCCTAATAAATTTGCCCCATCGAACCATGCAATCCCATATAAACATTGTCGTCCTCCCTTCAAATTAAAGACGGCTCTCTTATGTCTCGAGTATAAACACGCTTTGGGATATGGAAACAAAAGGTCGCTTGACGTATGTGTTGCTAGAGAAGGTAAGCCGAGATATATATATAGGTAAGAATGAGATTATATTATAACCAATCGGAGCTGCAGTTGTTACAGCTTCCACCTCTTCGTGCCCCGAATCATCGCGCGTCCTTCTGTTTTCATATTCGAGCACGTGTATGAACTCGAGCGATACGGGATCCCCTTGTAATTTGAAGGGAGGACGGCGGTGCAGGCGGGACCCCGCGCGCGCAAACTACCTGTTCCCCGGTCTCTACGCAAAGGGTATTGACCGTTTTATATTAGGTGTTTCTGAAAATATACCAGCAGTGGCTTGCTGATGTCGAGGACAAGAACCGTTTATGAAAATCAAACGCTGCGCAAATCATTTTTCGCCCTTTTCTAAGGGGTCACCCTACCTTGATGGCCTAAAAAGCAGCGCGATATTTGGGATGTTTTTAAGAGAAACCAACAAATTATATTAATTGAAAACTTTATGCCTATATTTGTACAAATTTAAGCAACATGTAAAAAAATATTTAAAAAACGGTACCTAAAACTTTAAACGTGTTTTTCTCAAAACGATGTTTTTTCGAATTTTTTAGCATGACATCTGAAAAATCAAACACCGGATTTACTTCAAACTTGGCATATATCTTCAGTAGATGTCCCATTCTCGCCGGTACTAAAACTAAGTCGGTCGTTGCAAAATTAGACTGTTGCGACTAAAAAAAAACAGTGAATTTGTTTGCAGAAATCGAAATCCGTTTTAGAAACTGACATTTTTTTTTTAATTTTCAGCAATTCTCATTTATTCTAGTTCTGGCAGTAGCCACACTAATACAGATTACACAAATTTATAAATTTTCTATTTCAGACGAATACAACGACTGATTTTATGCTGACAGTGCGCACATCAGTTTTGTAAGGCGCTCTATTTGAAGCACTATAACTCCGGATATAACTACTATTTTCGCATACAATTTTTTTTCATATTCCCTAAAGATTGACAAATGAAGCCACAAAGCTGGAAGTAAATAGGTATCCCCATAAAAAACTTAAAAAAAAAGTAAAAAAAATACGCCAAGTACATGAAATCAAATAAATCACAAAAAATAGAAGATAGTAATAATTACAAAATAAAAAAAATATATGTGAAATCAAAATGAGCTGCAAGTACATAAAGGTGCTTTCCAACTGCGCTTAAGATGACACAACTACATATACACAGCTAAAATGCTGTGTTCATAGCTTCCATTACTCATATCGCGGACATTTTAATGAACCCATCTAAACGAATCAAAATTAATGATATACAAAAACTGCGCCAATTATAACAATGGCTATTTCTACAAAGAAAAAAGGTATTAAATAATATTATGCAGATATATTTTTATACAAATAAATATTTTAATACGAATAAATATATTATTCAAAATACTTGGCGCTGCGCTCCGAATTGGTGTTGCTAAACTGAATAAATATGTTTTAATTGCATTAAACTTTCTCACTCTTTCTTGCGCGAATAAATCTGACTGCGTTTCTAGTATGTATATGTACATTATGTATTTTAGATTGTAAAGGAGTTATTGTAAATTATTAATACTAAGACAATTAGCATTTCTTCGGTTTCACAGCGCCAAGTATTTTGAATAATATATTTATTCGTTTTAAAATATTTATTTGTATAAAAATATATCTGCTTAATATTATTTAATACATTTTTTTCTTTGTAGAAATAGTCATTGTTATAATTGGCGCAATTTTTGTATATCATTAATTTTGATTCTTTTAGATGGGTTCATTAAAATGTCCGCGATATGAGTAATGTAAGCTATGAACACAGCATTTTAGCTGTGTATATGTAGTTGTGTCATCTTAAGCGCAGTTGGAAAACACCTTTATGTACTTGCAGCTCATTTTGATTTCACATATTTTTTTTTATTTTGTAATTATTATTATCTTCTATTTTTTATGATTTATTTGATTTCATGTACTTGACGTAATTTTGTTTTTTTTTTTACTTTTTTTTTTAAGTTTTTTATGGGGATATCACTTCTTTTTACAAAGATAATTTGCATAGGAAATGACTTCAGATAATTTTTAATTTTATATTATTATTATCTTCTATAAAGTATGTAAAACAGTTTACAAAATTCTTTTTTAAACTATTTTTTAGTATTCTCCAAAGAACGAATATAAACTAAATAAATTGGTGATAATCCATCCTCTAATGTAGAAAAATACAAATATTTAACAGTAAATATGGTGTACCTTGGATTCTAAGTTTATTAAATATTTTCTAATTAAACATACCTCTGGCATTGATTAAATATATAAATTATGTTATACGTCTTCAGTGGATTAGTGGAATTGGTTTAAAATTGAGTTTTCAGATATGAACCCTGATAGCCAGATCTGGGCAGCAAAATCTGACGTCAGAACTGCAGCAGTCTGTGTCCGCATTTGGCTGCGTTCTGATGTGCAGAGCCTGAGGTGCAGTGCCTGATGTCAGATGGACAGCAGATCGACAGCAGATCGACAGCAGATTTCGCCATCTGCTAGGCACAGCAACAGCGCCATCTGTAGGCAATTGCTTGGTAATTCTGGATCTCAGATGGCGCTGTTGCTGTGCCTAGCAGACGGCAAAATCTGCTGTCGATCTGCTGTCCATCTGACATCAGGCACTGCACCTCAGGCTCTGCACATCAGAACGCAGCCAAATGCGGACACAGACTGCTGCAGTTCTGACGTCAGATTCTGCTGCCCAGATCTGGCTATCAGGGAAGCAAACATACAAGAAGAAAACAGAGCATCGAAGCTGAATAAAATCGTTTAATTATTAATATAATACTATGTCACAATAAATTATTTTCTCTGACGTAGATCACTCTGTTATTATAGATATAATAATGTTCATCTCTTTTGTTATTGCGATTCGACTGTATGTGTGTGACTGTTTGTCATGTATGATTGATAGTGGCACCGCGTGCGAACTCTGAGTGTAACGAAGGTGCGAAACGATAGTGACGCATTTCCTTCTTCGTTGTTGCCCGTTGCGCATTGTGGTTCATTGTAAGATATAAAGAGTACAACGAGATTATTGAAAAGGGATTCAACTTATATCTAATCTAAACCAAATATATTTACTAATACTAAAGACAAGTGTGGTCACTTATTAAATTATCCAATATCATAAAATCTGTATCATCTTCTACTTTGATTATCTGTAAATATATAAAATCCACATTTTAGTGATTTTAGTTACAACTTAACGTACAATTTATATAGAAATAGAGTGGCATTTTGGTATTATAAGTGTAGAGACTACAAAATATGTCCGAAGCAGGTGAGAGCGTATGTCAAAAAGTCTTGTTGCAGAAAATTTAAATGCTAATGGTAATAATGCAGCGAAAATGAACGAAGAGGTCCAATATTTTCAACACACAATTTATTGGTTTTGGAATAAAATTAGTTTAATATGTTTATTGGTGAATTGAAATATTGTTAATGGGAACCTAAAAAATTAATGAATTAATGAATAGCGTGGCAACTACTGTGGATTTTAATTAAAGTATTACAAATGTCTTCCACAAAAAAATGAAAAGCATCAAGGGAGATGTGTTTTCAGCGTACTTTCTTCACTAATGTGACTTGCTCTACAATGCAAGCAGTCCACCATAATCTATTTTCTTAATTCTTAATAAAATGTCTTTTGACAAATTTTGGCGATTTACCTTATTTTACAAGTTTCCAGAAACTTGTGCGAAACAAGATACTCTGTCTATCTATCTAATCTTCTCCGGACAGCCTCCAAGCCTGTGCATCCCCTTCATTTTTATCCATCCAAGCCTGTGCGACCCGTTGAATTCTATCCCAGACTGTGCTCTCCCTTCATTACTGTAATATAAGCTTTACATAAAAACTCTAAATTGCTGGTATATAAATATCTGGCAATTTAAATACAATGCAATTTGTTACTACAATATATTATTTTGTACATGCATGGTACAAATTTCCAGAAACTTATGCAAAAGGAGATGCTTCTCTGTCGAACCTTCTACGGACAACTTCCAAGTCTGCGACTCTGCATAAGAAATCTATTAAAAATATTTTGGAGACTTACCTAGTTAATTGAGACAATAATTCAGTCTCTTATGTAGTGTAAAAACTCGTGACATTTCACATTTGGACTCAACTTATTTGACACTTGACACGTTATGATGGATTGACACTTGGCAGGTTAGTTCAAAATAGTATACATAACTATATGTATAATGACGGACGACGATCCCTGCCGAATGGTCTCAAGAGTCGACAAATCGACGATCAAAACATGTGTTAGTATCGTTTTGGTTGAAAGTGTGCGTGTAACGCGTATACGTTAGACCGAAATTTTAACCGAATCGACAAAGTCGAAGATGCGACTTAAAGAGAAAAGACTGATCTTTCTATTGCTTTTTTCATGAACGTTCTACGATGAGTGTATCACTTGCTAGAAGCAATTAAAGTAAAAAAAAAACGGTTTTTACTTCAAAGTTGAATAACTCGGCCAAAAAAAATCGCACAAGAAATGTATTACTCTCTTTTTACACAGGAATGTAGCCGCTTTCGACTGGTGTAAATGGAATTTCTGTAAAAAAATTCATGCTCCCCGTGGAACATCGCAAAGTTGAAGAAAATTTTTTAAAATTGACCAAGTGTTCTTTATATTGCTATAACTTTGCCGAAAAGCAATGCATCTAAAATTTGAAAAAGCGGCTTAAAGTAGAGATTCCACGCTTTCGTACCATATTTTCATAATATCGATACGACTATTTTTACCGGAGTTATGACCATGTGAACTTGCCCCTATTTTTCGGGCTCCTAGAAGTGATCCTTTAATTAATGTGAGGAGTGTAGTAGCGACATCGACATATACAGTGTGTCTTTCATGTACTTGGCGTCGAGACGCTACCGCGTCTATAGATATTTAATTGTTTGGCTTTAAAAAATTCGCGTCCACTGCCTACCGCTTGTAGCAGCTCGCAGAGTCTTGGCTGCCAGGCTCGGCGAGCGCTTCAGAACTTTCCGCACTGTCGAAAATCCACGCGCCACGCCGAACCCTTGGTTTCAAGTGCCGTTTTCCTTTTCTAACTACCTTTTCCGTCTCTTATGTAAACTCTTCTGGAGTCGAGGTTTGCGCGCGGGCAGGACCGTGGTGATTTCTGGGCGCGCTATACTTTTTCGAACGTGCCACGCAAGAGCGTGGGTGAAAAATTTGACCTGCATCACGCGCAATCAGAAGACGACCCCCTTTCTTCGAAACATCTTGCATGTTACTTCTCTTCAGCATTTATCTTACGTATAACATCACTTACATACCTATGTGTATTTATTGTCTACCAATATTAATTTTTATATTAAAACAAGCAATGACATGGTAATTATTGCCGTCAATAATAGTAATTATGATCGTCATAACAGTGAAAGTGTTAACTGCAATTTCATTTGCCATCGCATTGCCGGGGAAACATCTGGACATTTTTTAATGTAGCCTTGTAAAATTTTACAGTCGTTATAACTGAGTTATAAACCATTTTCATAATTTGTACCACCTTCAGGTCAACCAAATGTAGCTTCGTAAAAACAGATGTTACAGTGTGCCATATAGTAACAGGATTTATGATATCCTCTATGAGCCAGGTATATCTAGGATTTCGTATACTATTCGCGAACTTATATCGCGATCGTGTCTTGCCAATCGTTTCGCAGATCGATAATATACATCGAACAGGTAGTACACAATATACCACTGCGGTGGATCGTGGAAAAAAACATGTGGATGGAGTCGACGTAGAGATATAAGGCCGAACCCGCTGTCTTTAAGTAGTGCGGAGTATAACCTTCTAGCGTGCAGGAAGGAACGCTCCGGCGTTCACGTACTTTTGCCTGCCACGCGCCGTGTGGCGCGCTGGACCGCGCGCAAGAACGTACGTGTAAATGGCCTTATTGTTTTCAAACGTCATTACAGTGATCTGGGGTGCGATTGGTAAACCGATCATAAAGGCGGGGCGCGGCTCGCTTACCTTGGCCGGGAAATTCCGCACAGCTCTTTGCGACGTTAATTTGAAGGAGACACATCCTACAATTTTCGAAGCTCGGGCATCACAGCTGTTTAGCGGTCGTTGGCAGCCCTCCGAACGCCGGGCCAGTGAATAGGCGTAGCGGAATGCGTCCGTGAGGCGGTGTTGCCATTTCGTATGTTTGCGCGCGCGTAGGTTGCAGTTTACAGATAAACTGTAAGCAGAGCGTCAGCACGGGACCGTCGCTCATCTACTGTTTCGGTAAACTTGTCGAAACGCTACCTCCTCATCGATTTCAGTGACCTTGACACATATTGTCAAGGTCATCATTCTAAACAATATTTCCCTTTAAACTTTTTGGCGGTCGGCTTTGGTTTACGAGATATTCGGAATAAACTTTACTTAACACTAGAACTACCGACGGTTTCACAGCCGACGATATTAGTATTGGTTGGGGCTAGATCAGGGCGAGGGGCGCGCGCTCGCTTGCAGGCGCGTAAAGAATGGTAGCTAACCGATGTGAGTATGTGTTAAACTCAGTAGTTCTAGTGTTAACTAAACTTTTTGCAAACATCGCGTAAACTAAAGCCGACCGCCAAAAAGTTTAAAGGGAAATGTTTAGAATGATCACCTTGACAACAATAGCGATATTGACCTAATCGCGCGATGGATGAACCGCAGTCCCATTTTGAACATCCCGAAACTCACATCGGTTCGCTAACATGCTTTACGCGCCCCCGTCCCTGATCTAGCCCCAATACAAATTCCGTCCGTTGTGAAACCGTTAGTAGTTCTAGTGTTAAGTAATGTTTCTGCCGGATATCTCGTAAACCAAAGCCGACCGCCAAAAGGTTTAAAGGGGAATGTTGTTTAGAATGATGATCTTGACAACATAGGTACGCATACGCTGCCCCGGTGGAGTACATATACAGGGTGTTCCAAAAATGTCGGAGTTCCTTGAAAGGGGTAACTCAGGGGGTGATTTGAATCAACTTTTTCCTTAGCGAAAATATTGAACGAAGCTTCGTTAACGAGATATTAACAAAAACCCCCGACCAATCAGAGCGCGCGCCTTCCGCCGGAGCTCCCGTTGTAGCGTTGGCTACGCGGTAGGCGGCTACGCTTGTACTACGAAGGTACGAACAAGCAAGTCGGCATGCATCGAAGGAAACCGCGTTACACAGCTTTTTTTTTAAGCAGAATCTTAAATAATAATTGTTTGAAGTGAGAGGACAAGAAATACGCAAATTTCATTTTCAAATAAGGCATAAACGAAAAGGTAATGTAACAAAAAATGTACGACAAGTGATCATAATTCATTATTGAGATAAAAATCCATAGTTTAATCAAGGCCAACATAACTAAATTTAAACAATAATAATAGGTGTATGAATAAATTCTATCAGACTGGATTTACATAATCGGTATAAAGCAACCGAATTTCTATCGCAGATGATTGAGTTGTTTTCATATTTTTTAAATCAAACTGTTATTAAACCCTAAAATCGAACAGAATTTATTTCTACGCCCGAAGGGGTGAGTGTTATTTAATTTATTAGTGATTATTATGTGTAGAAATAAATTCACCCTTTCCTTCCTTTTTGGAAACCTGTGTCACTCTGTAGGTCACTGTGCCGATCCTGGTCATCGGTGGACGAAAAGATTTATGGTAGGGTTGCGCCCAGTGCTCAGCTGATCGCAGGTATACGACACCACCCGAAGGTAAGGATCGCAACGTCAAGTGCATCCGGGTTAATGTACCGAATATTTACTTCACTGCACGGCCAATAACACTGATCACTAAATTTACTTTTCATGGAACGTGTTGTTCCTACGTTATAAAATTGGTGGCCCCGAAAGGGGCCGATTACTGTTAGTTGAGCAGTTGCTCGATGTGACCACCCTCAGCGTCTATGTACGCCTTGCGGCATCATTGACTCCGTTGAGAATAATCTTGACGCCAAACGCCGAATCGTACCCTCGCTGGGGGTTTGGATGTGCAGGTATTCTCGTGCAAGCGCTCGCACAGTAGCACTTGCGTTCCCGTTGTTCCAGGCGTACACCCAGAACAACGCGTAATATTCTTGAGCGGAGAACATTTCTGGGACGAGATTGCTAGCTGACTGACAAGATTTTTTCCAAGCAACTTCCTCCACCCCCAAGTAGTTTCTCTCGTTCCACCATGAGAAAACTCCCACCAGGACAAAAGGCTTTAGGTAAACAGACGCCAGCACATTTTTGAAATACACGTGCTTTGCAGAAGTGCAACGAACGACCCATCCTACACTTTCACAAAAGCCCGCGCTCGGTCCTTTTACTGCCAATGTACCCGTTGTTTCGAGATAGTCAGCAGACACCACGAGTTTGGGTTTGAAAGGGCTCGAAGGCAAGAGAAACGGAAAGTCTTCGAGTTGCTATAAAGAAGAAAAGGCATACCATTCCTGTTTCCGTTTTCGAATACCCTGAGTTCACGTCAGCTACGAGGCAGAACCAGCTAAGCCATAAATTACCCAAAACAAATCATTCTCTACCGCCAACTCGCAGGACAATACGGTCATAAACCGCGATCCTGGCGAAATGCTTTGGCCGACCAGCCTGATTAATTTTAAATACGTCTCGCGGAGAGACACAGGAAGAAAGGGGGTAACTCGCTGACTGCGCATAATCCCACCTGCTTCGTCCTTCCTTCCAATTAAATGCAGGACCCTTATCTCTCGAGTATAAGCATGCGCTCGAATTTCAAAACAAAAGCACGCGTCCGATTGGTCCTAATCTAACCAATCTGCCCTGTATCCCTCTGAAGCGGCCACTGTCTTGAAGAGGCCTTCTTCACAGCCATGTCTCCTCCCCAAGGCCCACCTTCTCTCGCACGGAATACGTCGACATGTGCTTTTGTTTTGTAATTCTAGCGCGTGCTTATACTCGAGAGATAAGGGATCTGTCTTTAATTTGGAGGAAACACGAAGCAGGCGGGACTACGCGCAGTAAACGAGTTACCCCCTTTCTTCCTGTATCTCTCCGCGAGGTGTATTGATGTTGGATATTACTTTTTAATTTGCTAGTTCACAAAATTAATCAAGCTGGTCAGCCAAAGCATTTGGCCAGGGTCGCGGTTTATGACTGTATTGTCCTGCGAGTCGGCGGTAGAGAACGATTTGTTTTGGGTAATTTATGGCTTAGCTGGTTACGCCTCGTAGCTGAGGTGAACTCAGGGTATTGGAAAACGGAAACTCCCTCATGGTATGCCTTTTCTTCTTTATAGCAACTCGAAGACTTTCTGTTGCTCTTCTCTTCGGGCCCTTTCGAACTGGAACACGTGGTGTCTGCTGTCTATCTCGAAGCAACAGGTATATTGGCAGTAAAAGAACGGAGCGCGGACTTAGGTGAAAGTGTAGGATGGGTCGTTCGTTGCACATC
Source organism: Andrena cerasifolii (assembly GCF_050908995.1). Classification (NCBI taxonomy): domain Eukaryota; kingdom Metazoa; phylum Arthropoda; class Insecta; order Hymenoptera; family Andrenidae; genus Andrena; species Andrena cerasifolii. The sequence goes on from NC_135132.1 coordinate 931,337, forward strand.
TGCAAAGAACGTGTGTTTCGAAAATGTGCTGGCTTCTTTTTACCTAAAGCCTCTTGTTCTGGTGGGAGTTAACTCATAATGGAACGAGAGAAACTACTTGGGGGTAGAGGAAGTTGCTTGGAAAAAATCCTGTCAGATAGCTAGCAATCTCGTCCCAGAAATGTTCTCCGCTCAAGAATGTTACGCCATGTTCTGGGTGTACGCCCGGATCAACGGGGACGCAAGTGCTACTGTGCGAGCGTTTGCACGGGAATACCCGCACATCCAAACCCCCAGCGAGGATACGATTCGGTGTTTGGCGTCAAGCTCATTCTCAACGGAGTCAATGATGCTGCAAGGCGTGCATAGACGCTGAGGGTGGTCACATCGAGCAACTGCTCAACTAACAGTAATCGGCCCCTTTCGGGGCCACCAATTTTATAACGTAGGAACAACGTGCATGCCGACTTACTTGTTCATACCTTCGTAGTACAAGCGCAGCCGCCTGCCGCGTAGCCAACGCTACAACGGGAGCTCGGGCGGAAGGCGCGCGCTCTGATTGGTCGGGGGTTTTTGTTAATATCTCGTTAACGAAGCTTCGGACAATATTTTCGCTAAGGAAAAAGTTGTTTCAAATCACCCCCTGAGTCACCCCTTTCAAGGAACTCCGACATTTTTGGGACACCCTGTATATTTAAATACTGCACTCCCTCCCCTCTGTACAGTATTTCAGTTAACTTATTGCGAAACAACGCATTTCACTTTCTAATTTGTCCAGGGTATTAGTATTGGTTGGGGCTAGACCAGTGCGGGGAGCACGTAAAGCATGGTAGCGAACCGATGTGAGTTTGGGCATAACCTAAAATAATTTTTTCCTGAGGAAAAGTAGGAAGAGGGTGCGTTTTTAGTATCTCAGGATCTGTGATTATACTCACTAATACAACCGTGCCAGGCCCGTGGCATACGTGGTATAGCAGGCTTGGGAATTAAGTGAACGCGGCGGCCGATTTTCAGAGGCAACGCCTCCTTTCTCCCGCCGTGCGTCTTGGCCCCAGCGGCGGCCCGGCTGCTTGGAGCGCCTCAGGCCCGTACCATATGAACCACGCGTGACGCATTGAGACGACATTGTATCAATAGGTTTCCACATCGTCCCAGAGAGCACGATTTTCGATGCGTTTTTGTTTTGTCAACGCGCCACGCGCGGTTCACGTGGTATGGGTCTGAGACCCTCGAAACACCTTGACCGCCGCGGAGGCCAAGACGCGCGGCGAGAGAAAGAAGGCGGTGTCTCCGAAAATCGGCCGCCGCATTCACTTAATTCCCAAGCCTGTTGTATAGTATTGGTTAAAAAAAAAGTATCCATTCAAATTGAAGCATAATAGTTGGTCACATTGTGGGTTAGAATATACGTCAAACGTTCACAGTCCTTTTTACTTAATACCTTTTTACTGAATATATTCCTAAACTCAAAATTGTTATTTTTGCATGTTGTTTGATACGTACTTTCGATCCATATAAATTTTCGGTGAAAAAAAGGTTTCCCAGAGAAAAAACTTTACCCAAAACTTTAAATTACAATATCTCGAAAACGAAGGCCCATTCGACAAAAAGCCGAAATGGTATTTTCATACTACATGAGTACTACGACCCCCATATTCTGTCGTTCCAAAAGCGTTTTCCACATCCGCGGTTTCCCCTTGTCAGTGGCTTTCGTTCCAGTGTAGTTACTATGATCTTTTGAGGTTGTGCATCCTTTTTCTTACATTCCCCCATTTTTGTATATTCTGCTGTTACCTCAGAATTTACTACATCATATAGATCGCTTGCTCGTAGTAGGATACTGACCTAAAATTTCCATATCTGGAAATAATCTGCAGCATTGAGTTTTTCTATTTGATGCACATCTTCTGATGTTGTCTTATCCATTTTTATTTATTTCCTCTCTTTATATATCTTTTCCTTTCCTCTTTGTTTTACTACTTTCCTGGAATACACCACGTGCTCTTTCTATCGTAACTGCGTAGTTGCGTACGTTAGGGCTGTTCGAGTACTCGAATATTCGAGTTGCTTGAAATTCGGACCGAGCCGAGCCGAGTACTCGAAAAATGCGAGCGGCTCGAATAGAACCGAGAACTTTAATTTTTTCGAGCTGAAAATACGCAGCGGGCCGAAAGAACCGAGTGGGCCGAAAGAACCGAGCAGTCCGAGTATGTGGAGTAGTTTGAAGCTTAAATGTTTCGAGTATTTACGGAAATGTTTATCTACTGGATAATTGTTCTTAATAATGTGAGTAATTAAAATGTAAACAACAAATGAAAATATTCTCCAACTATTGAAAATAATCTTCCGGGTATGTATGATTTAATAATATTCCTTCTTACGTTTTCCTTTATTTTTCTTTCTTTTTTGCTTTTTTCCTTTTTTTTTCGTTCATTATCAAACTTTAATCAAAATATTAACTGAATACGGAAATAGTAGGTAACTGAAGGGAGGGAATTAATAATAAATTAATAATAGTAACTATTTTTCGATGGAAAAGTGTGGAGATTAAATTTTTTTAAAATTTCATTAATTTCATCCTCGAAGTCTTCCAGCTCGTGGAATTCTTCAGCGTCTTCAGTAGTGGGCAATGCCCAACAAAAACTTTGACACATCATGAATTGCCACCTCGCTTTGTTTCTAAACTATCTATCTAGGACCTCTCCTGTTTCTTCTATTCATTAACGACCTTATTGACATATTCTGGAATAGTAAATTTCTACTTTATGCGGACGATCTGAAAGTCTTCCGAACTATTCGTGATGGTCAGGACGGGGAGAAACTGCAAGACAACCTGTGTAGATTCGAGCGGTGGTGCACCGCCATCAAGATGCAGTTAAATACTGACAAGAGTGTGTTAATAAGGACCCGCAGGGCTGTCAGCGTTGTAATATTTACCTATAGGTTGGGAGACGCCCCCCTGAACGAAGTCTGTGAAGCTAAAGACCTTGGTGTTACGATAGCGTCAGGCCTTGATTTTCGTAATCATTAAAGGACAGTAACCAGTGAGGCGATGAAAACACTTGGTTTTATCGCAAGATTTGGTAGGCATTTTAGAAGAGTTGAAACACTAAAGCTCTTATATGTTTCTCTCGTCAGACCGCTGTTGGAACACGCGTCGGTGGTCTGGAACCCGAGACACAAGCTATACATAAGCTATGTTGAAAAGGTTCAGCATAAATTCTTGAGACTGGCCTCAAGAGCTTCAGGTAGCCTGATGCGTTTCTATGACCATGACTATGGTCCTGCACTACGCACAACAAGGATTGCCACCCTTAGTGATCGGAGGCTTGTTTCGGATCTGATGTTTCTTTATAAACTAATACACGGTCAAATTGACTGCCCGGAGCTCTTGGCAATAGTTCGCTTTCACGCCCCACAACGGCAACTGTATCCCAGGCCCCTGTTCGAGTTTAAGGTGCCTGGGTACCATAACTACACAGCTGATCCCATTAATAGAGCTACGGATGCGGCAAACCAATACCTCACAGACATTGATATGTTCTCTACATCGCTTGATTCATTCCGGATCAAAGTACTCATTGCCAGTCGACTCTCCGAATAAAGGCGGCCACACACGTTCCGGCCCGCATGTCCGTTTGGCCTGCGCAGTCCGGACTGTACAGGCCGGGCGGAACGTGTGGGGGCACTACGGGCGTGTGTGGACGCCTTAAGGTAGGATCTCCTACCCGCGATTGGTCGCAGCGATTTGACCCAGCGACTGGGCCTAGGCTGAATCTCCTTGCCTGCGACCAGGGGTGTGCGGGTAGCCGACTTTTCGGGCTCGGGACGGGCCGGAAACTTACGAAAGTATCGCGACCCCGCCCGACCCCACCCGAAATTTTCCGACTCGTCCCGAGGGCCAGGGACCCGAGCCTCGGGACGATTCGCACACTCCTACCTGCGACCAAGTCCATTGCCACAGTGGGGCAGAATCCCAAGAAACAAGGAAACGAGTCAGAATTCAAAAGTTGGGGGAGGATTATGTATTTTTATATATTTAATGCTTTTTCCGTAGTAGCAAGGCCTAGATTATGTTGATTAGAAAACAAACAAAAAATTTGTTCAGAAGTTCCCGGAAGTGGAACTAAAAAGGGGATGATTGCTGTCAATATTTCAATTGGTTTCGTATGGAAAAAAAACTGTATGTAACTAATTATTTGCTGTTACTTAACAGAATCGACACTACTCATTTGGGGCCCCAAAAATTGTTTTCTTTTATATCACCAACAATTAAAACACGCGATTTAAAATTTTGCGCAAAAAATACATATAATCATAGACACGTGTTTACACACAGATCAGAAGTAGACGTCATGATATTTTTACCGCTTTTAGGTGCTCATATTAGTAGTCTACAGGTAACATAAAAATACATACTCCCATATCTTTTGAATTCTGACTTCTTTCCTTATTTCTTGGGATCCTGTCACACTGTGGCAATGGGTCGCAATGCAATTAATCGCAGTGCCCAGCCTGCGACTAGGTATAATGGGAAACAGACCCTCATCGCATTGTGTAGTCTCTCGAGTAGCCTAGGCTGGTACTCAAACAGACTCGCGTCAGGCTCCTACGCCTGGCGTAAACCCGACGATCGCAGACGCTTGTAGGAGAACAGATACATGCTTTCCCATTGCACCAGTATACTGCGACCAGTCGCTGCGACCAATCGCAACGACCAATCGCGGGTAGGAGATCCCGCCTTTAACTGTCTCCGGTGCGAAAGCACAATATGCTTAGGTTACTAGATTAGGTTGTCAGACTCATATCACTTTATACTATTTCCATGTTTCCATGTTTCTTGTATACTAAAGGGTTTTCCCGTTGAAAATAATAAATAATAATAATAAACTACACGCTGTACAGATGTCATATTTTGCAAACATTCAGATATCATCAAGACACACATGGAAAAACCCATAATTTTAATTCTGACTCTTTGCATTCTTTATTTATTTATACTTATTCATTTTTTTTAACGGATAACAGCCTTTGTTAACAGTGACTCGACAGAAATATAGTCCATAAGGAAATGGCAAAAAAAGAAAGAAAAATAAAGGAAAGCGCAAGAAGAAATATTAAATTATAGATACATATGCGAAAAATTATTTTCAATAGTTAGAGAATATTTTCATTTGCAGTTTAAAATTTAGTTACTCACATTATTACGAACCACTATCCAGTAAATAAACATATGTATTCTAAAATATTCAAAACATTAAGCTTCAAACTATTCGACATATCCGGACTGCTCGATTCTTTTGGCCCACTTGGTATTTTCGGCCCGCTCGGTCCTCTTCGAGCTGCTCGCAAAAATTCGAGTTCTCGGTTCTATTCGAGCCGCTCGAAAAAATTCGAGTTCCCGATTTTCTTCGAGCCGTTCGTTTTTTTTCGAGTATTCGGCTCGGTTCGGATCTTCAAACCGAGTCAGAATCGGCCCGCTTTTTCCGTGTACTCGAACATCTCTAGGGTACGTACATGCGTCGTATACTGAGCCCATAACCTATTGGACTTTTAGTTTATAAGCAGGTAACGTCGAGACGCAGTTGACCTCATTCATATAACAAAACGTATTTATTCTGATATAAAACATAAATAGTGACTGTGCAAATACTATAATAAAAAGATATGAAGTACATGAAACAAGATCTGAGATAAATATAATGAACGAACTCTTATAACCGTCCTTTTTACCGCTCGCTTTTACTAGCTTACTCACTGTGCACACGCTCGCCCAACATCATGGCAGCACCTGCATTTATGTCGCCACCGCATGCAGCTTAATACCTCCTCCTTTTTGAAGCCGGTTAAAAAGCACAATTATTTACGGTTTGTTTATTTCATTGCTAGCAGCTACATTTCAGATACATTTCAACAAAAAGGTTTATGATAAAAGATTAAATTCAATAAATTGACAAAATGAAATAAAAAGTAAAAGCGAATTCAACTAAATTTGCGATAAGAATACACCATTTCCATTTCTGACTCGTTCTCATCACAAAAAACCTTATACACATCTTGAAAATTGATTGACTATTAACTAGGATTGTCACTGAAATTCATCCTTAAGGCGTAGATTCCGGTAGCATAAATCGAGTAATTAGCAAAAAACTACAAAATTGTTGCACTATTATTGTATAGGACGATTATTTATCTTAAAACGATGTTGAATTTCCAATATTTTGCATTAAAATCCAAGCAACAAAATAATACAAATTCCATAATATCGTCAGTAAATTGAGTAACTTATGTTAAAATAGCGTTAAAGTACATAATTTATAATCTGTAAACTTATTGTTGATATTTTTTAACAACGTACGACAAACGGTAACTTCAAACTTAAAGGCCACTGGTAAAAAAATTATCGCAGCGCGTTCCGGTGAAACTCAAAAGAATCGGCAGACTCTGCACTTTAAAATGAGCTGAAGACATTGATGTTCCGGTTAGAAAACATGGAAATTTGTGCAATTTTTAAGCATATTTTCGAAAGGACATCGTAGACCGCAATTTTAACCGAATCGAGAAAACCACAAATGCGTTTTGAAGAGGAAAGATTGATCTTTCTATTGTTCTTTTCCATGAACGTTCTACGATGATTTCTTCGCTTGCTAGAAGCAACCAAAGCAAAAAAAACGGTTTTTGCTTCAAAGTTAAATAACTCGGCCCAAAAAAAATTGCACAAGAAATTTATTACTCTCTTTTTACACAGGAATGTGGCCGCTTTCGACTGGTGTAAATGAAACTTGTGTAAAGAAATTCATACTCCCGTGGAACTTTCACAAGTTGAAGAAATTTTTTTAAATTGACCAAGTGCTAAAATTTGAAAAGCTACTAAAAGTAGGGATTCCACGCTTCCAAACCACATTTTCAAAATATCGATACGACTATTTTTGCTGGAGTTATGACAATGTGTACTTGCCCCTATTTTTCGTGTTCCTAGAGGTTTTAATTAATGTGAGGAGTGTAATAACGTAATTACATTAACACAGTATTTATTGATATAACAGCAACGATAATTTATAATCTTTTGCTCATTAATATTCATAAAAGTTTCTACAGAATCTTTGTATATTAATTAGCCATCGATATCTAATCACAGGTCATTCAAGCATGGTTCCATTAAACAACATTCAATTCAAAAGCATACAGCTTAGTGAACAGTGTGACCACAATGGAGGAAAATATTCCATATATTGGTATGTTTAAAGAAAATAATAATGTGCATTAGAAACAAAAGTGAAGTAAAAATGTGAAAGGACTCCCTAAAACCGATAGGGTTCGCAATATTATTCAATTATGTATAGGTAGTGTCATGTAGTCAAAATGTCCAAGATGACACTTCAGTAATCAGCGTAAGAAATGGTGTACGGAGAGTTTTATCGGTGAACAAGTTATCGAAAACGTCACTAGGGATACTACATATACAGGGTGATAGTCACTAATCTACGGGGTGATTATACAGACGAAATCAAGAGTGATGAAATTGTGGTAATGATTTTATTTTTTGAGAAAATTGACTTTGAATTTCAGCTAAACACGCGTGCAGCGAAGTGGGTATAGTTATAGGCGCCTGAGAGGCATGCGTATTTAGCTGAAATTTAAAGGCAATTTTCTCGAACACGATTTTCTTGATTTTCGTCTTATTTTCGCCTGTAGAATTAGCCCCTAGAGCAGGCCTGCCCTTTAGGGTGCAAATACCTCCTCAAGTTCTGGGACCCGGGCAACAGCCCGGGGCTGAACTGTTAACTTGCTAACCGTTGCGTGGGTTTTAGGAGAACTGCAAGAGTGTGTGAGCGCCCATACGCGTGCGGCCCAGCTACGTAGACCCGTGGTACGAGCCAGTATGGACGCACGCACACTCTTGCAGTTCTCCCAAACCCACGCAACGGTTAGCAAGGTAACAGTTCAGCCCTGGGCTGTTGCCCGGGTCGCAGAGCTTGAGGAGGTACTTGCACCCAAAAGGGCAGGCCTGTCCTAGTCGCACTGCGACCCATTGTCACATTCGGACAGAATATCCAGAAATAAGGAAATAAGTCAGAATTCAAAACTTATGGAATTATGTTTTATTATATATTTCTTGTAAACTAATAATATAAGCTCTTATAAAAAAGAGTAAAAATATCATGACGGCTACATCTGATCTGTGTGTAAACACATGTCAAATTTTTTGTTTTGTGCAGAATTTTAAATCGAGTTCTTTAAAGTTTGGTAATGTAAAAGAAAAAAAAATGAGGTCCGAAATGAGTAGTATAGATTTTGCAAAGTAACAGCAAATAATTAGTTACATTCAGTTATTTTTCCATAAGAAACCCATTGAAAAAATATCAGTAATTATCGGCTTTTTAGTTACCTTTAATAATCTTTATATATTATACAAGTTCGCGGAAGGTAACTAATAAGCCAATAATTACTGATATTATTTCGATGGGTTTCTTATATATTTTATATGTATATATATATAGTAAATATATGTAGTAATATATATATATATGTGTATATATATATATATATATATATATATATATATATATATATATATATATATGTAGTAAATTCTTTGCTATACTCTTCACATTAATTAAAGGATCACCCCGAGGAACCCAAAAAATAGAGGCAAGTTCACATGGTCATAACTCCGGCAAAAATAGTCGCATCGATATTTTTTTGAAAATATGTTTTGAAAGCGTGGAATCCCTACTTTCAACCGTTTTTCAGATTTTAGCTGTATTGCTTTTCGGCAAAGTTATAATGATATAAAGAGTACTTGGTCAATTTAAAAAAATATCTTCAACTTGTGAAAGTTCCACGGGAGTATGAATTTCTTTACACAAATTTCATTTACACCAGTCGAAAGCGGCCACATTCCTGTGTAAAAAGAGAGTAATAAATTTCTTGTGCAATTTTTTTTTTTGGCCGAGTTATTCAACTTTGAAGCAAAAACCGTTTTTTTTTGCTTTGGTTGCTTCTAGCAAGCGAAGAAATCATCGTAGAACGTTCATGGAAAAGAACAATAGAAATATCTTCAAGACGCATTTGTGGTTCTCTCGATTCGGTTAAAATTTCGGTCTACGATGTCCTTTCGAAAATATGCTTAAAAATTGCACAAATTTCCGTGTTTTCTAACCGGAACATCAATGTCTTCAGCTCATTTTAAAGTGGAGAGTCTGCCGATTCTTTTGAGTTCCACCGGAACTCGCTGCGATAATTTTTTATCTGTGGCCTTTAAGTTTGAAGTTACCGTTTCGAAAGGGTGAGTTTTAGTTACTTTATTGCTGATAATTATTTTTTAAATTTAACGCAGACTGTGGTTAATTTCCTGCGATAATTCTCCAAATTTCCGTACATAAATTTTTCTTCGTGATTTTTAAACAGTCTTATTCAATATCAGCAACAGTGTTGGCCGTTAATGTATTACGGATTTTCATCAAAATAACGAACTACGATCACTTTTCGTTCATTTCCTGTTACATCATATTTTCGTCTGTACGATATTAACAAAAGGAAATTTGCATATTCCTTATCCTCTCACTTCAAATAATTATTATTTTCGATTCTGCTTTAAAAAGAAAACTGTATATTCGCCTTTTTACATTTGACATGCATTCCTTGCGATTTATCCTTTATTCATTATTCACTTTAAATGACAACCAAAATATAACGGAAAACTCGATTTTGTATGTCTTTTTCATTTGTTATTTTGCGCGGTTTCCTTTGATGCATGCCGATTTGCTTGTTCGTAGCACGTGCAAGCGCAGCAGCCTACCGCGTAGCCAGCGCTACCGCGGGGTTCAGCCTCTGGTTGGTCGGGGTTTTTTGTTAATACCTCGTTAACGATGCTTCAGACAATATTTTCACTAAGGAAAAACTTGTTTCAGATCACCCCTTCAATACCCCCCCCCCCCAGGGTATCCCAAAAATGGTGGAGTGATTTGTATATAAATATATATATATATATATATATATATTTATATATATATATTTATATATATATATATTTATATATTTATATATATATATATATACAGGGTGTCCCACTAAGGAATGGACAGCGCGATATCTCTTAAAGTATTGTCGATAAAAATATAAAAAAATAGGGAATTGCATGGTTTGAGGGGGCCCATTTATTAGCGCGAACGAATTTTGTTTTCGATTATTATTTTAAAAGATACGATGGTCAAGTTCGGTTTTTCAAATGGAACTATTTTTTTTTTGAAGACCTGAGTTGATAGTGCGTTCCAAGACAAATTCAATAAGCTTTAATGTATACACTTTATTTCCACTGGTTTTTAAGATATTGCGCTTGCAAATTTACTGATTTTCACTGCAAGAAACCCTTCTGGAATGGCAAAAACCGGGGGCGGTCTTACTGACGCACGGGTGGCACTGCCTGTTGAAATGGATACTTACCTGCCAAAGGTCTACGCCAGAAATGGCAGGCCCAAAGGCTGGACAATTCTTTTCCGTCAGAAATGCTACTTAGGTAGGTACATCTGCGGTATTTGTTTCTGATACAATCTGCTCCCTATGTTTGAAATTTAGTCTAGCAACTTTCACTCCTCCTAACAAATCCAACTTGCATCCCTCCCAGAAGAACCGGTCATCCGAGCGTAGAAGCAAGTGCGAAATAAAAGTAACGATGCGCTTCTCGATACCGCAGATGTACCTACCTAAGTAGCATTTCTGACGGAAAAGAATTGTATATATATATATATAAAGGGTGTTCCAAAAATGCTGCGGTTTGTTGAAGAGGGTGACTCAGGGGGTGATTACAAACAACATTTTCCTTTGCGAAAATGTTCTCCTAGGATTCGTTAACGAGATATTAACAAAAAGCACGGACCAATCACAGCCCGAGGCTAACGGCCGAGTTCCCACGTTAACGTGGCTGCGCGCCACGCTGCGACTAGGAACAAGCAACTCGGCATGCATCGAAGGAAATTGCGTAGAATGGCAAATGAAAAAGACGTAACAAATAAAATCGAACATTTCGTCATGGTTTGTTTGTCATTTAAAGTGAATAATGAATATAGGATAAATGGATGAAAATCATGTGTAACGTAAAAAGACGAATACACACTTTTTCTTTTAGAAGAATCTAAAATAATAATTATTTGAAGTGGGAGGATAAGGAATATGCAAAATTTCCTTGTGTTAATAACGTAGCCATGAAAAGGTAATGTAACAGGAAATGAAAGAAAAGTGACCGTAGTTCGTTATTGTGATAAAAATCCCTAATTCAATAACAGCCAACGCTGTTGCTGATAATGAATAAGTCTGTTTAAAAACGCCGAAGAAATATTCACATACGGAAATTTTGAGAATTGTCACCGGAAATATGCCATAGGCTGCGTTAAGTTTAAAAATTAATGATCACCAATAAAGTAACTAAAACTCATCCTTTAAAAAATTCACCAGCAGCTTGAAAAACTGTGTCACTAGGTCACTGAACCGATACCAGTCATCCACGGGCGCGTCCAGTGCATAGCTGGTCTTAGGTATACGACACCACAAGTTAATAGTCGCAACGTCAATTGCGTCCGGGTTAATGTATCGAATATCCACTTCACTGCACGGCTACTAACACTGATCACTTAATTTATTTTTCATGGAACGTGTTGTTCCGATTCTGGACCAACGCAGATGGAGGGGGTGAAGCGGGGCGGGGGTACCTCAACGAGAGCGGGGGGTGAGGCAGGGAGGGGTACCACATCTTCGGCGAGGGGTGGGTGGGAAGGGGAGGAGGAGCGCTGGTCGCCGACGTGAGAATGAGGCGGTGGAGGGGGAACGCTACTTGTCGACGCCGGGTGGAGGGTACCGCTGATGACTGATGAGTGGTGACATGATGATGCGTTGTCGGAGGCGCGAAAATTCAAAAGGATCCGTAACCCTCTTTTAGCCTGAAGGTCAGATCGCGCCAAGCGATAGTCGCGATGATTCGTGACGTTTGAACAAGGAGTGCGGGAGAAAGGCACGATCTCCCTCTCCCTCTCCCTCTCCCTCTCTGTCGCAGTCTATAGACAAAACATAGGAAGGTATGACGCGTAGAAGATGCAAGTCCAAACCTGCATAGTCCTCGCGCAAACACCTATCGTAAACATATAGCTGTAATGATGGAAGGTCTACTTCCGAAATTAATGCGCAGTATTTTCGCGTGCCCACATTCTCGGAACCGCGACAATTCAAAGCGAACCGGAGCACTTCTATCGCCCGAAGACTAGATCGCGCCCGCAATAGCCGTATCATAGCCGCGCAGTCCGTACGCGCAGGCGCGACCGCGAACGATTCGAGACGTTCGAATTAGGAGCGTGAGACGCTATCTCTCTCTCGATCAGTAGACAAAACATAGGGAGGTGTTACACGTAGCAGATGCTAGTCGAAAACTGCATAACCATCGCGTGATCACCACGCCAAAAACATATGTAGCTGTAATGATCGAAGGTCCACTTCCAACATTAACGCACATATGCTATGCGACTGTAAGTATACATGTATCGACGTTGCGTAGGTCATGTGATTTACGGACACGCGAGTACAGTTACATTGCAGGAGAATGTACCTAGTAAGGAATGAAGATCGAAAGAGCGCTAGTTTTAGGATAAGTGATATGTACCGCGGGTAGGAAAGGATTGTGTAAGGTATCAGTCGACCCTTTCAAGTGCTCCAAACCGCTCGAAAATCCGAGAAACTCATAAATCTGACCTGTGCGCGGCGCGTAGTGGCACCAGTGGGAACGTCTTTCTGCAACAAATCGGTCTTACGCGTTGAAAAAAAAGTGCGCGGAGCGCCGTTGCACTATTGAGACCCTGCTTTAAAGTTTAACACCGCGCCGAACGCGTTCGTCTAGCAACGGGGACTTGCGCATAAGCGCCCTATTTTCCATGTGTTTATTCGATTAAAATAAAAATTGATTCTTCTTTTAGTTCAAGAAATGTATTACAGTATTGTCTCGTTAGCGACTCGCTGGTCGGGACCGGCGTTGAGTCGGTATCGTGAACAGAACCCTAATTCCGAGTGTTCGTTTCTCGCTTCTTTCTGGCCGGAGGGGGGAGCGAGATGGAACACTGCGTGCGCGGCGAGCGTGCGCGATGGTCGCAAGCGCAAAGGACAGAATGTCAGGCGACCGAAAGACGGAGCGAGACAAAAATCAACGCGTCGTCGGTCTCGTACCGTCCTCGCTCGCTTTCAGTGCCTCTCGCTCGCTCTCGTTCCATCTCGCTTCAGCTTTCGCCGGGCAAGAGTGAGACAAAAGTGGTGGGCATAGCGAAGAGTCGGTATCGTGTACACCAAATCGAGTCGCTAACGAGGAAATACTGTATTAATTAAAAGAAAAATCAAATTTCTATTTATTGTACCTGCGCCACAATTCATCTTAAAAAAATACATATTTTTAAGGCCATTACACTGTTGGTCCCCCTTAACTGCCTGTAAAATCTGTTCCTTTAGGAATTTCGTTCTCAAATTTTACCTGGTCATTCTTAAGATGATGTGAGATGAAAATATAAAAAAAATTATGTTTTGACCTGAAAGTGCGCTTAAAGATATGCCCAAAAGCAGGCAATCCGCGTGCAACGGCGCACGCAGGGGCAAAGCAGGCAAGCGGTCGAGCGGTGGTATTCAAAACCAATTGCGCGTGGCATAATTCACCTCGCAAGGAGAGGATCCTACCTCTTATTAGAGGGTAAATTACCTGGGGGTGGCCCACTCCTCATTGTCAGTAACGATGGTCATAAAACCACTGATGTGTCATCATAAAATAATTTATGTCTTAGGTTTCTTAAAAATTTTATGAATTTTTTTACACGTTTGAAGTATCTTATATGCGTATTTAAACGATTACGGCTAATTTTTACTCCTAATAAGGGTGACAGGCGACAAGAACATCATCCATACAGCACATTATGGCGCAAATGAAATTTATATCAAGTTTTATTCAACACAATTTTTTACCCCTTATGAACATTGAGGGGTGGTTAACCCCCTGAGTATGAACGGGCCTCTACAAAAAAAACACGTATATCTTATTTTTCTGTCCTCTAAAACATATACAAACACTAAGAACCTAAGGACCTTTCCTTGTCAGAGAAGCTGCGACGAAATTTATCTCTTGTTCTTTATCACTTCATCCAAAATAGATGGGGGATCGTTGGATTACACCCGAAGTGCCTACCCGCTAAAATCTATTGTTTTCATTATATCCACTGTAGTCAATTGTGTTATTCACACACACACACACGTAGAAATCACACCACCCCAATAAAAATACCACATCTCTTGCACTAAGCCATGTGAAAAAAATTAAAAAAGAACACAAATTTACCCGCACCGAAGCACATAAAAAAAATAAATTTATGCGCCGTCAGATAATTGAAACTGATAACTCTTAATGATTATCAACTTCGCGATGTGTTCATGCTGGTTGAAATAAATTAATATTGACGGAGCTAGGTTGAATATGAGGATCATCAAAACGAAAATAGTTGAATTAGTTTATTTGTATGATTGCTTAGTTGATGTACTGCGTTAGGAGAATTTGGTGAGACTGACGCATGACGTCTTCGTCGGTCAACCTAAGAGAGTTTCCCTAAACTGATGCAAAGAAAGTTCAAGTATTTTAAAACTGCAATAAACGGAAAAGAAAGCAACTCCAAACCATCTGCCACATCTGGGATTATAAAGTAATGTGGGCCTACCTGCTCGACGGCACGACTCGTTCAGGTTAGCCGCTGCACTTCATAAATGAGCATTTTGTTTTGGTACTTCTCATAGTGAACACAGCTCCGCCGATATTACATTATTTGAACACATCGCGAAGAAGACAAACATTCAGTCGACCCACAAATTTACGTCGAAAAACTTACTTTAATTTTATTTATTGGGAGTTATTAGTTTCAATTGTCTGAGTACGTGTGAACGTGTTTTTTCGTGGCGAGTATTAGTGCAGGCGATGTCGTTTTTCATTCTTTTGCGTGTTTTAGTGCGGGTAAATTTGCGTTTTTTATTAAATGTTTTCACACGTTTTAGTGCAAGAGATCTGATATTGGGGGGGGGGGGTGATTTTTGCACGTGTGTGTCTCGATAATACAATTGGTTACAGTGAATATAATGGAAACGATGGATTATAGCGATTTGGCAGGTCTGGGGTAATTCAACGGTACCCTCCAATTTTGGTGAAGTGATAAAGACGAAGAGATAAATTTCGTCGCAGCTTCTTTGAGGTGAGTGACCCCATGCGACAGAGCCTTTAAATACAACCACAGCTCGACCCTTCGCATACACCGGGTCTAGGCATATTTATAAACGCTTTGAATTAACATTCGAAGCCTCAACCGCAATATCGTTATATATAATTTTCGTATTAGTCTGGTGTTTAAACACACCTTAAATTTATTCCCCCTTGTAGCTGAACACCCTGTACATATGTTTCATATTGTATATTCTTTTAGGCAATTATTTACACTTAAGCCCACTAGTTCAAATAGTAAGTAGTTTAAATATTAATATATTTAATTATTATTTATTATTCTAAACAAAATTTGTTTGAACATAATTAATGACTATAATTTCATTTGAATTTTACAGCTTGGTTTGGATGCAGACATGCGCAAGTTCTTCTAATGTCCTTCGGTTTCCTGTGCTGCTATGCCATCAGAGTCACCACATCTGTGACATTGGAAGCGATGACCAATGCCGCCAGTGCGAATCCTGACTTCGAAGTATAATTGCATCTTCATTTTTCATTTTTCTCGTTAACACTTTAAATGGCACAAGATTTGGACAACTGCCGGAAAAGGTTTATTCAGCTCGCCCCGCGCTTTGAATATATGCCGACACTTATGAAAATTTATACTTTTGTATTTCCTATTAGATCTTTATAAAAGTATTGCCATTAGATGGATTATGTACTTCTAATGAAAATGAGTAGCCATAATAGGGGCGTTCTGGATCAACCTTAGGCGAGGGGGTGAAGCGGGGCGAGGGGTTTCGTACCGAAGACGAGGGGGTGATGCGGGGTAGGGGAACGCGACTCGTGACCGCGGGAGGGGATACGCGAGGCGCGAAAATTCAAAACAACCCGCCACCCATTTTTCGACTAAAGGTCAGATCGCTCCCGCAATAGCAGCGAACGATTCGCGACGTTCGAATTTGGAGCGCGCGAGAGAGAGAGGTACGATATACATTTCTCTCTCTCTCTCTCTCTCTCTCTCTCTCTCTCTCTCTCTCTCGATTGCTGCGTCGCAGCCGCGCAATTCGGATGCGCAGGCGCGATAGCGGTGTACGATTCGCGACGTTCGAATTTGGAGTGCGCGAGCAAGGTAGGTATATATATGTTATGCGGCTCTTTCTCACTGTCTTCAGACAAAACATACGTATTATTATTATTATTAACACCATCATGTGCACAAGACGAATATGCAAGTCGAAACCCGCATCACCATCGCGTGATCACCAAGCCAAAAAACAGAACATATAATTACTATAATCGAAGGTTAACTTCCGAGAATAATGCGCATATGCTTCGGCGATCTCGCATCGCCAGAATATTATATGTAGAAGCGTGACAAGGTTTAAGGCGAAACCCTATATCTATCATTAGGGACCAGGGTGTCAGGGATTTTAGGTAGGGAGGTTCGTATATATTTAAATTGGAGCGTAACTGAGTTTACATATATTCGGATGCAATGGACATGTTTAAACGCGCGAATTTCACGTTGACCAAGGTGTAACGTTCTCGAACGAGACGTTGCCGTTTAGTTACAGGAGATTCCACAAGTAGAGCGGTTTACTCGTGGAATAGTGGGATTGGTTCGGGTGGCATGCGATAAAGAAATGAATTTCACGAACGAGAGTCCTTCTTTTAACAATAATTAACAAAAATAGTTTATTCAAAGAAAGATTATTGAGTTGAACAATAGTACGACGCGGAATTACGCGAACTTGTATTAGAACGCAACGACACGTTGATCGGTAAAACAGAATACTGTTCGATTTTCGCTCGTGACTCTAGGTCGATATAATAGAACGCAAAATTAACTTAAATATTACTTCGATCGGTACGAATGACGTTTTAGTCAAAGAAAATAGTAACTGACGCTTGGTCGAAAAGAAATAGTAGTTGACGCTTGGTCGAAAATAAATAGAACGTAGGATTGCACTTAGCTGATATAGAAATATAAAGATACGATACTAAATCGTTGATTAAATATGGAAATGTCGACTCGAAGTCGGTATGACGTATAATACGAGAATTGACTCTTTGGTCGATATAGAATGTTAAGTTGAAAGTTGAGAGTGTTCTTTATCCTGGGTTCCAATAGCTTCCAGTTGCCTATCAGCTGGTCCACGCTTTCTAGGATTGGTGCTAAGGTGCCTCGTTAAAAGCGGCCTTAGTTGTAGATTCCACGTTGCTCAGGTGTCTGGTCAAACGGCCTGAGATGGTAGCCAAGGTGCCTAGTCGAGCGCCTCGGATGGTAGAGTGCGAATGATGTTGAATGTCTTTTTGGTGCCGGTACAAGCGTCTCGGGGAGAGTCGTGAAATTAATAGTGGAATCCCAACCAATGTGCCTAGTCGAGCGCCTCGGAGAGAGTGTGAATGGTTTGGATGTCTCATGATCTCTGCTCTCTGCTGCATGCGGGTCTATATTTATACCAATCTGTGAAACCTTGCTCGCACCAATCACTTGTCGCACTTTTACGCGCACCAATTAGCTTTTGTATTTGGTTTAGACCAATCAGGTGCTACACTCGCTGTTGAGGAGTTTGAATTTCGCGCTATGCCAAAACAAGCGACGATCACAAGCCCTCAAAGAGGCGCTCGGTAAGCGCCCTCTCTACTACCGGGTAGAAGCATGCTATGTGGTTACGTCAACAGGTCGTACAATAAAGAGTTTTCTTGCTCAGCAAGATAAAGTCAAGTGAGTTTGATTTATTACAAGCCTGATATCAACACTCGCGTTTCACTCGATGTTCGAAAGATCGTACGTTTAGCGCATGCGCACTCCATCCGCTCGCGGTCCGCACTCGGTTCACTCGCTCGGTTGAATGACACTGCGCATGCGTTCACTTCACTTAGTTCTTTGACTCGTCGCTAGGTTGCATTCATCCATACGTGCATACTTGTCTTATTGCTAATACAAATGATTTAGGTAGAATATAACATAATACAAGAATTAGAATAATAAAAGGAAATATTCTAATGGCGACTCGTCGCGGTACGTTACAAAGGACTGTAAGAGTTTGTGTACCGCTAAAGAATGTAGTGCTTTTATGCAGAGGTGTGACAATGTACTAGATCTTATCGAAGTGTTTCAGTGTTCAGACCGTGTACGCGACAGTAGTAAACGTCGGGTACAAGTTATCGTTAGACATCTTAATGTAATAAAATTGGAGGCGTATTTGAAACTGTTAGAGCTGGAGGAGATTGAGGAGTAGGAGGTGGGAGAGGCGCGAACATAGTTCTAATGCTGAAAAATGGATGTAATGAAAAAAATGGATGTAATTTTGAAAGTGTATAAAACGTTGTCGCAGAGTTGTATGGATTTGTGCACGATTGAGCAATGCAAGAACTGGGTATGCAGGTACGATGAATTCATGCATCTTGAAATGCATAAGATGTACGACACCGTACGCGTGCAATCATTGTGCGAGGCAGCGTGGACCAGTATTTTTAATTATGGTGTAGAAAATTTTACACGCGAGAAGTGCGAGCTGTTGAACCATATAGCGCGATACGGTAGTGCGCGGGAATGTATGGTGTCATGTATTGTGGGAGACAAAGACACGTACAGACAGAAGTACGGATACGCGTATATACCGAAGGAGGAGTATATCACAGCGATAGCGTGTACACCATTGATGTTATTACGTGATACTGAAAATAACGTGGAGAAAGTGCGCAAAGGATTGTATCCTGTAAGGGTAATGTCCGTATATACTTTCGTAGGAGATGAATTTATTCGTTTTCTGCAAGAGCATCCGAAACGTACTAGGCCTGGTGTACCTATCCGATTTCCTGACGCGGATTTAACTACTTGGCGTAAACGTATTATGTCGGTATATAGAGTAACGACCTTTAATCTCTGATTCTGAACTGTGATTGTGAGGAAGAAAAAAAAATAAAAAAAAATAGAGATGTTCAAGAACGCGTTCGTGGTGTTGTCTCGGATGTCCGGACTTTTGAAAAGCACCGCGGAATTCCGCGACTGGATGGACAGATGTGATCAGACAATATGTCTTATCGTCGAGTATCAGCAAGGCGAACGCGTACCGGTGTGCACGAAACAGCGGATGGTATCGCTGCTTGCGCGGACAAAAATATTGCGTGCGATAGTGCGTGGACGGTTATCGCGTGAAGGTTGCGGACTCGCTGCTCGAGCGACGGTACCCAAGGTCGTGTGGGAGGAACTTGAAACCACGTTCGAGAAATTTACGAAGCATCGCGGCGTGTCCGTGAACACCGCTCTCAACGCCGAATTCATGTTTCGGAACGAGACAGACGTGAAGCGTTTCGCAACGCGTAATCAAGTACTTTTTATGTTTTCGAATGTTCGCGAGTGGTACACGAAGCAAGTGGTAGCTCCGACGTTGATCGCGATAGAGGAGTTTCAGGAACGCGAGAGCGGATGGACCTTACGGGCAGTGCAGAATCTCGTAATAAATATCAACAAACACAATCCACTCCGCGCCGGCTGCAACGTACCGCTTCCACGAGTGATCGTGGCGAAAAAAGCGGTGGTGAACGTTCAGTGCAAAGAGAACGCGTGTTTTTTGTGGTCGGTCGTCGCTATTCTGTCGTACCCGCACTATTCGACGGTGCTCCGCACGGATGCTCTGAGACTTCCCATGTCGATGGATCAGGTGCAGAAGTTCGAGGTGCCGAACGATGTATCCGTGAACGTGTACCTATGGTCCGATGACGAAGGTTGCTTGCCTCTACGCGTGACCGGCAACAAGCGAGAGGGAAGACACGCGAACCTGTTGTTGGTACAAGATCCCAAGGATGCGCAGCGGTATCATTTCGCGTGTATTCGCAGTCTCTCTCGGCTGATTTCCAGACAATTGCGCAACCATCATAGCCAAGTGTTCGTTTGCGATAGGTAAGCAAATAATAAAAAAAAATTCCAGCGATATGCGACGAAGCGTTTGCATTGTTTTTTCCGTATACGTTTTAAGTGTCTGAACTTTTCCTCATCGGCAGAACGATTACAGCAGCACACCGTGGATTGTCTGCGGTTGAACGAGAGTGCAGTAGAATTGCCGTCCGACGAGGACAAATTTTTACGATTCGAACATTATGAGAGCAAGCAACGAATGCCGTTCGTCGTATACGCAGACTTTGAGTGCTTGCTGGAGAACATCGAGCAGTCACCGATGGATCATAGTCGCACGTACGCGTATCAACGTCACAAAGCTTATAGTGTAGGATACTATGTACATTGTTCTGTCGACGAGTCTCTGCGTAGATATCGAGTGTATCGCAGCGATACCGATTGTGTAGAGTGGTTCGTGCGCGAACTGCGCGAATTTGCAAACGTTGCGTTCTCGTGGTTATGCATCAAGAAACCCCTGACGTCGTTGACGAAGCAACAGTGGCGGAGTTTTCGCGAAGCGACCGTATGTCACGTGTGCGATGGACTCTTCGACAGAGATGAAGATGACGTGAAAGTACGCGATCATTGTCACTCGACGGGAGAGTACAGGGGCGCTGCTCATAGGTCGTGCAACTTGCGGTATCAACGTTCGTGCACGATACCTGTGGTGTTCCACAACCTGTCCGGCTACGACGCGCACTTCGTGATCAAGGAGTTGGCAGACGCGTTCAAGGGCAAGATCAGCCTGCTACCGTTAACGAAACAACGTTACATCTCGTTTACGAAGAACGTGGAGGACCTCAAGGGCGAACACAAGGATTGGCGAAAAATGTTGAAGTTTGGAATCGTCGATTCCTTCATGTTCTTGGCTGCGAGTCTGCAGAAACTCGCGTCGGATCTCGGGAAAGAGAGACTGACGATTCTACGACGAGAGTTTCAACATCTACCGGACGAGCAATTCGATCTCCTGACCAGGAAGGGGATCTTCCCATACGATTACGTAACCACGTACGACAAGTTGAACGACACGCGACTGCCGCCTCGCGAAGCATTCCATAATAGACTGAACGATAGCGACGCGTCGGAGTCTGATTACGCGCACGCAACGAACGTGTGGAACAGTTTTAATACGCAGACATTACGCAAGTATAGTATACTTGTATCTCAAAAGGGACGTGCTGTTACTCGCGGACGTGTTCGAGAACTTTCGCATCGACTCTAAAGCGAGCTACGAATTGGATCCCGCGCATTATTGTACGTTACCGGCATTCACGTGGGACGCGATGCTTAAATACATGCACGTCGAATTGGAACTGCTCACTGACGTGGACATGGTGTTGTTCGTGGAGCGTGGCATACGCGGTGGCCTGAGTCAGTGTTCGCATAGGTATGCGTACGCCAACAACAAATATCTTCCGACGTCGATGTACGACTCGTCGAAACCATCCACATACTTGATGTACTTCGACGTGAACAACCTGTACGGATGGGCAATGTCCCAGGCGATGTCGCAGGGTGGATTTCGATGGATGGACGAGGTGGCGGTGGCCGATTTGGACGTAAATTCCTTGCCGGAGGACGATGGGCCCGAGGGCTATCTGCTGGAAGTGGATCTTGAGTATCCACAGGAGATTCACAACGCGCACGGCGACCTTCCGTTCTGCCCTGAACGCGAGCACGCGACCGCCGGTAAACAAACCAAGCCGCTCACCACGGTCCGCGATAAGGAGCGATATGTGATCCATTATCGATACCTGAAGCAGTGCGTTCGGTACGGACTCCGCGTATCGCGAATTCACCGTGTTCTGCGATTCGAACAATCGCATTGTTTGCGCGGTTACATTACCCTGAACACAGAGTTGAGAACGCGAGCTACCAGCGACTTTCAGAAAACGCTATACAAACTTATGAAAGACGATGGAAAATGTTCGAAATCGAGTGGACGTGCGACTGATTACGCGATGGGACGGTCGTTTTGGCGCCGAAACGTTAATTGCTAGACCTAATTTTCACAGTCGAGTAATATTTTCAGAACATTTAATCGCTATCGAGTTGCGGAAATTGAAAGTTAAATTCGATAAACCCATATACGTGGGTATGAGTGCGTTGGATGTGTCTAAGGTATGCTTGTATGAATTTCATTATGCGTATATGCGTGCGAGGTTTGCTGATCAGTGCAAGCTTTTGTATACGGACACCGACAGCCTCTTGTATCAGCTGAAGTGCGATTATGCGTACGAGGCAATGAAACGCGACGTCGTTGACCGTTTCGATACCAGCGATTACACGGCGGACAATCCGTATGGTATGCCGCGCGTAAACAAGAAAGTGCCTGGTATTATGAAGGATGAAAATAACGGCAACGTAATGACAGAGTACGTGGGATTACGCGCCAAAATGTATGCGAGTCGAGTGTGTAACGCGGCGGCGGCGGCAGCGGTAGGACGCGTTCAAGGAGAATTGTTTCCACATCAGGTTTTGAAGCGTGCGATTGAAACGCTCGACGATTGACGCTTTCATCACGCTGTACGTCGAGTAGTGGTTGATTCCGTGAGACGTCACGCATCGTTGAAACTCCGCGTTGTAGAACTCCTTTCCCATGTCGGTTTGTAGGTTTCGTGGGCATCTGCCGCTCCGTCGCAACACGGTCGCGAAAGCCGCGGTCACGTCGCGCCCGCATTTCATTTTCACGGCACAGCCCACGCGTACTTGCTGAACGTATCGATCATCGTGAGTATGTAGTTATGACCGCGATTGTAGCTATCGTATGCGCGCATTTCCACCAAGTCTGCCTGCCACAGATTATCGGAGCCTCGAGTGACGACGCGCCGCCGCGGGAAATTTCGTCTCGCGGAAGCATGCAGTTCGTCGTACTCATAACGATGATGATGACGACAATAAGTATCCGCTAGTGCTACGAGCTAACAACAACACCATGAAAAGCGAGCTGTACTGCTCGTTCGTCGTGGACTTCACGAAATCGAACAACGTGGGATCGTTGTTGAGATTCTCGACGACACGTGTTTTAACACCGAAAACCGGCACGAGTTCGACGAACTCGTGAACATTATAACCGTTAACGTGATCAGAGTAACGTGCAACGTCACTACCGGTGCGTACAGCAACGATAAACCGGTACACACGATTCACGAATTTTCGCCTCGTGTGCCCCGGGATATAAGATATCGGAAACTCGGCGACACGTCATTTACCTGCCGATCGTTGCACGAACGATATACGATCTAACGGTACGTATCTTTGATCAATATGATCGTCCTATAGATTTTCGCGGAGAAGAAACAACGATTCGCTTACACGTGCAACGGCGCTCGCGCGACAAGATAACGTGACCACGCGCACGTGAGTGCATAGCATGTTGGTGTTCGATCACACGTACGACTCGTCGTTCACCGTCGCTGCTGCTGCTGCTGCTTCTACTCCTCTCGTCTCTGTCGCGCATCATCGTCAAAGCGAAACAACATCACCACCACCACCATCAACAACAACAACAACAGGTGTGCTGATAAAAACGGGGAGCGGAACGAGAACAAGAAGAAGAAGAAGCGGAAAGCCGTTGACTCATCGAAACGCGCGTTTCCTACGATTCCTGGGATTCATCGTTACATACTAACATATCATTTATGTACATACGTACACGATGTCTACCATATTGGACGTGACGAGTAGGCTGACTTTCGACGATCATATCACAAAGATCGAGGTGCACGCTTACAATCCGTACGCTAACACGACGTTCGACAATAACGATGAGATAAGAATACCCATTCAGCAACAAGATCTGTACACGCTCCCGTGCGAAAGTTATCTGTACGTCGAAGGTCGTGTCTCTTTGATGACAGCCGCGATGACTTCCGAGGACGTGAAAGCCGCTGCGAGAGTTTTTCTGGACAACAACTGCGTCGCGTTCATGTTCGACGAGGTTCGATATGAACTGGACTGAGTGGAGATCGATCGTTCCATAAACCCGGGAATCACCACCGCGCTAAAACATTACGCGTCGTTGTCCGCCGACAGGAGCAAACCGCTGATGAACGCTGGTTGGAACCATGCCATCGCGTACGACAAAGACATTTTTAATAGCGCGGCGTTTAATTTCTGTATGCCCCTGAACGCGTTACTGGGATTGATTCGCGCGCGAGTCGATGCGAACGCGATGTCCGCAGCCTCCATTACCCCCGCGATAATACCGAAACTCAAGGTCAACAAGATACAATGGCGTATGCCCCACGTCGCGTTAGAAGAGATGAACAAATTGTCGATGCTAAGTCTCCTGCAAAGTGATCGATCGATCGCGATGAGTTTCCGATCGTGGGACCTGTACAAGTATCCATTGCTGCAAATGACTACGAAGCATACGTGGACCGTGAAAGCCTTGTCGCAGATGAAGAAACCACGATACGTGATATTCTCTATGCAAACCGATCGGAAGAATAATCTCGAGAATAGCGCGAGCAGATTCGACGCGTGCAAACTCACGAACGGACGATTGTTTCTGAATTCCGAGGCGTATCCGTACGACGACCCAAATTTGGATTTGGATAAATCTAAATACGCGCTCCTGTACGATATGTACGCGAAATTTACCCGTTCCTACTATGGCTACGGCGAACAGTTGTTGAATACGATCGAATTCTTAAGTTACGCCCCTATCGCGATCATAGGTTGTTCTCGACAGAACGAGTCGGTGAAGAGTGCAACGGTGGACGTGCCAATCGACTTCGAGTGTAGAGATAACGTACCAGCTAATATCACTGTATATTGTTTGCTCATACACGACCGTATAGTCCAGTATAGCCCTTTGACAAACGTCGTACGAAAAATCACGTGATGCATGCAACGACTACTATACCGATGATGACCGCAAAGACGTCAGTCGTTCTTCTACAACCGTCACCGATACTTCGACTAGTAATAATGTTGTCGGCAGTGGTTGATTTACAAGGTTTTAAAACTACTCGAAACTTGTTTGTGCCGAAAGAAATCGCAATTCTAACAAATCATCATCGTCAGGATATTGCGACACATCATTGGCTCTTCGAGCCCCCATACGCGTACTCGCGTCTCTCGGCATTTGAAAAACGGCAGGCGACTTGGTTATCACAAAATCATTATGGTTTGCATTGGGTAGATGGATGGATTCCGTATCGGAAACTACGATCCATGCTCACTCGTGAGCTTTCGACGGTTGACGCAATATTTGTAAAAGGAGCTGAAAAGCAGGAGTGGATCCTTGAGTTTATATCTGAACCTACATTTAATATCGTTAAAATTAACGATATGTACAATGAGCAGGAGAAAACAAAGACAGCCATCCCTGAATTTTGCATTGAAAACTGTGACACCGCCTCCAACATCAACTCTGTCATCTATGAAGACTCTAACGATGGCGATGATCGATGATGAGGGAAACATCACTGAGAACACCGTACCAACCCTAAAGATCATGTAGAGAGAGGAAAGCACTATTCGATATGAGTTAAATTCTATCACAGAGTTCGTTTACGTATCACTGTACAGTATACGCATTTTATAATATATATTCTTTTTCTATTCTTTGTATATTGCGTTCTTTAATATTATACTCTTTTTTATAAAATACTGTTTTTATATACTCCTTTTATATTATATTCTGTGTATATAGTAACGTTTTTATAATACTTTTTATATCATATGCGAAGTAATCAGTATAAATAAAAAAAAACAATTTTTCATAAATGTACGATGTCTATTTTTTTACCACTCCTTCTCTTCCTCCTCCTCCTCCTCCTCCTCCTCCTCCTACAACAACGATGATACAATTACGAATATTTCATGCAAAAATAACTCATCAATTACTACACTATCATCCTTATTTAAAATGTCTTATCTAGCATTTCGAAACAACCGAGAAAACTAAAGTTTTACCATTTTCTTTGTGATATCCCCGTACTAATTAAATACATCAGATTGTTTCTAGATCTCTCTCTCTCTCTCTCTCTCTCTCTCTCTCTCTCTCTCTCTCTCTCTCTCTCTCTACTAAACACTTAAAGGTCTATAACTTTACTCTCTCAAGTCTAAAAACGTGTGGAACTTCAAACATTTGAACTTGTCTCGAACAATTGAGAAATACAAGATAAAAGATTTTAATTAAGAAGGGCAGTACACGCGTAAAGAAACATACACTTTTTATGCGAATACACAATTTTTTTTTGTTAACTATTCCTCCTCCTCTTCTTCCTCCTCCTCTTCCTCGTACAACAATGATATACATTAGTATTGATACATTATAAATATAATAATGACGATGATACATATGCTTCTTTTGCGAATTAAGCAACATTTTACATTGGTTATGATATTGATATATTATAATTATGCACTTTATAATAATAAATATGTTTTCACAATTATTAGTGTCTCTATCGATGACGCCACATAGTGATCGCAACAGAGATGAGCTACACATAACCGATGTGATTGAACCTACACAACGAGTATGTAAGCTCACCCACGTCGCTATCGATGTGGAGTTCAAGAATTGTACATGGTACGTGTGCGTGTGAGTGTGTAAAATTACCAGCATACATATGCCATTACTGCTCTGTTAACACTTAAATACACGTTACTAGAACAACAGTGGCACATGTATGTGCGGTTCAGCCGTCAGAGCCAACATTGCCATCGTCGACGATCATAATGTCACAGTCTTCAATCGCGGAAACACTGTAGCTTAATTGACAGTAGTGTTACGGTGATTGCACACTGTGACACTATCAACAACTATCACACATATTCGACCTCCAGAAGTATCGATACGTTGACATGGACAACGATCATCTGTACATTTCAACTGTCACTGAGAAATTCATTATCAATAACAAAAAAATGTGCACAGTGATGTTGTCAACGACGCATACTCTTATTTACAGCAATGGCAACGACATCGTTACCATCACTAGTAACATCGACGTATATAAATACCTGCGCGTTGCCGCATGCCTCGGTGTCGCATCATCGAGGACGACAATCCTCGGCAACAGTATCGTCGTCGTCGTCGTCGTCGTGGACGATGATGACAGCTTTCTCGGGGAAGAATGACAGCATTCTCGAAAGGGCTGACAGCTTCCTCAGGGAGGGATGGCTGCATACTCGAGAGGGATGACTATGAAAAACTCATTACTGAAAGCGAATACTACGAACCGCACTCTTTGTTAGATTGTGAATTATTAGCGTTAGGCTTGGGTTCGATGATACGCGATGCTCGCCATGTGCCACAATAGTACGAACATGTCTATATGCTTTATCAATAAATAAACCACTTATTCACACGAATACCCGTATTGTCTGATACCTTACACGATCCTTTCCTACCCGCGGTAGATATCACTTATCCTAAAACTAACGTCCTTTCGAACGTCATTCCTTACTAAGTATTCAACGATCTCGAAACATCTATACCTATTATGCATTTCGAACATCTATACCTATTATGCATTTCTCCTGCGCTGTAACTGTGCTCGCATGACCTATGCAACGTCGTTTACACTCTCATGAATATAGAGTGATAACTGGTGCTCGCAACCGGACGTTCATGCAGCATCACATATCTCGCGTCAAATATGTTTTGTAAATCGTAATCAATATCATGTCGAATTCATCTCTCGCCGAGTGGAGTGCGAACAAAAGTATTCGTTTACATCGCTTTAATCTTCTACACATAATATTCTGGCGATGCGAGAACGCGGAAGCATATGCGCATTATTCTCGGAAGTTAACCTTCGATTATAATAACTATATGTTCTGTTTTTTGGCTTGGGGATCGCGCGATGGTGATGCAGGTTTCGACTTGCATATTCGTCTTGTGCACATGATGGTGTTAATAATAATAATACGTATGTTTTGTCTGGAGACAGTGAGAAATTCGAACGTCGCGAATCGTTCGCTGTTATCGCGGCAGCGATCTGACCTTGAGTCGGAAAGAGGGCGGGTTGTTTTGAATTTTCGCGCCTCCGACAGTGCGTGAAGAGTCATCGGCGGTATCCCCTCCCGCGGTCACGTGTCGCGTTCCCCTACCCCGCATCACCCCCTCGTCCTCGGTACGAAATCCCTCGCCCTGGGTTAATCCAGAACGCCTCTATTATGGCTACTAAAATGAATACAAATACAACCTTATCCAGACTATTTTGTAATTATACATACGTAGTTGGAATTGCTTCCAAATTCCATAGCCCAATTATTTATTTATTTACTTTAGTTAGTAAGTAAAAGGCAGTTTATAATAATTAATCTACAGGGTGTCCCACTAAGGAGTGGACAGCGCGATATCTCTTAAAGTATTGTCGATAAAAATATAAAAAAAATAGCGAATTGCATGGTTCGAGGGGGCCCATTTATTAGCGCGAACGAATTTTGTTTTCGATTATTATTTTACAAGATACGATGGTCAAGTTCGGTTTTTCAAATGGAACTATTTTTTTTGAAGACCTGAGTTGATAGTGCGTTCCAAGACAAATTCAATAAGCTTTAATGTATACACTTTATTTCCACTGGTTTTTAAGATATTGCGCTTGCAAATTTACTGATTTTCACTGCAAGAAACCCCTCTGGAATGGCAAAAACCGGGGGCGGTCTTACTGGCGCTACGGGTGGCACTGCCTGTTGAAATGGATACTTACCTGCCAAAGGTCTACGCCAGAAATGGCAGGCCCAAAGGCTGGACAATTCTTTTCCGTCAGAAATGCTACTTAGGTAGGTACATCTGCGGTATCGAGAAGCGCATCGTTACTTTTATTTCGCACTTGCTTCTACGCTCGGATGGCCGGTTCTTTTGGGAGGGATGCAAGTTGGATTGGTTAGGTTAGGAGGAGTGAAAGTTGCTAGACTAAATTACAACCATAGGGAGCAGTCTGCTCCGAGCAGATTGTATCAGAACCAATCCAACTTGCATCCCTCCCAAAAGAACCGGCCATCCGAGCGTAGAAGCAAGTGCGAAATAAAAGTAACGGTGCGCTTCTTGATACCGCAGATGTACCTGCCTAAGTAGCATTTCTGAAGGAAAAGAATTGTCCAGCCTTTGGGCTTGCCATCCCTAACCCAGACTTTTGGCAGGTAGGTATCAGTTTCAACAGGCAATGCCACCCGTGGCGCCAGTAAGACCGTCCCCGGTCCTTGCTATTCCAGAGGGTTTTCTTCCAGTGAAAATCAGTAATTTTGCAAGCGCAATATCTTAAAAACCAGTGGAAATAAAGTGTATACATTAAAGCTTATTGAATTCGTCTTGGAATGCACTATCAACACAGGTCTTCAAAAAAAATAGTTCCATTTGAAAAACCGAACTTGACCATCGTACCTTTTAAAATAATAATCGAAAAAAAATCGTCTCAGCTAATAAATTAGCCCCCTCAAACCATTAAATTACATATTTTTTTAAATTTTTCATCTTAAGTACTTTAGGAGATATCCAGCTGTCCAGTCTTCCCGCAGACACCCTGTATACTAGGGTGACCCTTATTTTCAACCTGCGATTTCTTTTGCTCCCACCCCTTAATATGATTCAATTTCATAAAAACATTGTCCCTGGAAAAGATTATTGCAATCGGACAATAGGAAAGGCTTTTGACCAGCCCTTAAAGTTTAGAATTCTTCAATGGTTTGAATTTGAAGATTTTCTCAAAAATGGTAAGCCCTATCGAAATTTTGTTAAAATAATATTAAAAGAGCATTCAATTTTCTACAATTACTGTATATATAATTTCTTCATACTTTCAACCATTTTTTAGATAATGGCGTTTGAATATAGAGAGGTCCTCACTTCGCGCATCCCCCCTGTACGGCGTGACATGTTGTCTGTAGGCGCGTAGTGCGGACCTCTCTATATTCAAACGCCATTATCTAAAAAATGGTTGGAAGCACGAACAAATTATATATACAGTATTTGTAGAAAATTTAATGCACTTTTAATATTATTTGAACAATATTTCGATAGAGCTTACCATTTTTAGAAACTGTTTAAATTCAAACTATTGATGAATCCTAAACTTTAAGGCCTGACCGAAACCCTTTTCTGTTGTCCGATTGCAATAAACTGTTCAGGAACTATTTTTTTTTTATCAAAATGCACCGTTTTAGGGGGTGAGAACAATGAAATATAAATAAGACCCACCCTAATACATACTAGTGAAATGTAAAATGTATACATACCTTTCATTGATGTTGCCAGCATTAAGTTGATGTACAGATTTCAAATGATTTGCCATCGTCGATGGCAATCCATGCTAATATAACATTGCACCACAAATATTGTAAGTTGCTTCTGCGCTGCCATCCGATTTCTTTGCGAATTTCCACACCCAACTTTTTGGATGCGGTATATCGAAAATTGTATATTATTTCCGACATGAGAAAAACAGATCTTCTTTAAAAATATCAACAAAAACGTAGTTGTTCTTAAAAGAACAGATTGTAAATCGCGTTCGTGAACTGTCAGAGATTTCAAAGCGCACTCTTTGAGGTGTTGAAAACGACTGGTCATCGAAACGGTGACAAATATCTAATACAACTTTAGCAAAAGAACTGAAAACGCCCACGTAGTGAATACCGAAATGCTATTGATTGTTAAGACAGTATACTTGGTCTTGCAAATGGTTTGTGGAAGGGATAAATTGTGTAGAAGGGATGAACTGCCAGGAAGAAATGAATTATTTAGAAACAACGAATCCTTGAAATGGATCTTGGAAATTTCGTTACCATGATCACTTCACTTTCTGCAGTTTGTCACGTTTTAGCCACATGTGTTAGCCGAGAGGAGGCGAAGTCAGCTAGCCAAAGTTTAAGACCATACCCTTATCCTTTGTAAATCTGTTAACTGATGTCACAGTGTTAAGGGTAGTAGATTCCATGAGTTTGCGCCAGCAAAATTTCACTTCCTGGCCTCCAACAGTGTAATGTAAAAAGAAAGATTTACAAGGATGTTGGGTTCCATCACTCGATTGCTTAACTCCATTTCTTTAGGATGAACACATGCACCGAAAGAGAAACTTACGCTAGAGCAGAAATTTAGATAAACTTTCTACACAAACGTCCCAGAGGATACGGACATGTGCTACCCCTACTTCTAAATCTATTCTTCTCTATCCATACACCACACCTTACAAGATATTTGCGTAAGCTACCTGCGGCGCACGGGTCTATTTTCCGAACAAAACAACGCATGGGACAAAATAAATGCAATCGCACTTCTGTAATACTATAATTTAATTAAAATTTAATGTTTCTCTACCCATAAATAACTAAACTAGATAAATTATATAGAAGTTTATTACAATTCATTACTATAGAGTTACATTAAATTTTGTTTTGTACCGTGAAATAAATTATTTTTGTGTTACTTGCTGATTTTATAATGGTATGACAAAAAATATAATTATTAATGAACAACACAATTAAAAAAATATTGTTTACCTCGTTGTATAAGCTAAAATGTGTGGCCGTTTTTATATTACATTCCCATTGTACAGTACTTAACGAAAAACAGTAGATTGGCCAATTTTAAAGTGTCCATAGTTTTTAAAACGTGCCAAAATAGAGGAAAAACAAGACTAGATCCTCAATTTGTTTCAAATTTTTAAAAAGGTACGTATTTTGAGAAAATTATATTTGTTTAAAATAATTGCAAAAACATGGTCAAATAATTTGCTTTTTAGAGTGAAATAATTTTTATTTGGTATTTTTATATATCCACTGTAAGCTACCAAAAGCTCATTTTTATCAGTCTCTTAGTTCAAAAGTTATAATTTATTGAAAAAAGGTCAACACTATATTTCAAAGAGCTGTAACATACACAATTTTTAAAATTTTTAAAAATCCTTCGAGATACGTTTATATATCACTAAAGACTATAACATAATCGAGTTTCACCACCATCCGAAATGTTACTCTGAAAAGTGTCCGATATAGCGTGGTCCTTTTACAATATGTGTAATTGGCTCGACAATTTTCCAACTTTTAAGGACTTGAAAATTTCAGCACGAACGTTATCATATACATACGTATGTATAATGCATACTTATATTCTATATGTTAAGAATTAAATGCACATTACTTTTTTACGATAATAAAAATGATTTGTTTGCTTCGCAACATAAAGAACAGAAATTACTACGCTCTGTGTGCAAAGAAAATAAAACTCAAATTATACAATTACGTATAATAAAAAAAATTTTGTTGTGCCCAATACTTTTCACTTTTCACGAATAACATCAGATTCGGCCACAGCAAGAAGAGGGTATATATGTGAAATTTTCGTTCTGTTTATTCAAGGAATTTCCATGGGATAACAACATTAAGGATACTATTCTCAGCTCCTTTTTCTGGGGTTACGTGTGCACGCAAGTAATTGGAAGCATAATAGCACATCGTTGGGGAGCTCATATACTTTTCTCGCTTGCCCAAATTATTTGCGGTTTGGTGACCCTTCCTATCCATGTGGCAGCTCATTATAGTGGCTGGGAAGCTGTTTGTGCTTCGAGAGTGATCGCTGGTTTGTGCCAAGGCACCGTACTTCCAACTCTTCACACGTTGCTCGCAAAATGGGTGCCAATAGAGGAACGGGGAAAAATGTGTAAGTGTGAAGTAAAGAAATATTTTAACTAATAAGGAATATTCAATTTATTTTCTGGAAAACGAGGTCTCTCTTACAGTCTTACAGGAATACATTTATTACACGCTTTAATTTATTTCTATATAAAAATCATTTTCCTCTTTTCAATTATTCTAATCTAATAGTTATTCTACAGGGTGTCCCACTAAGGAGTGGACAGCGCGATATCTCTTAAAGTATTGTCGATAAAAATATAAAAAATAGGGAATTGCATGGTTCGAGGGGGCCCATTTATTAGCGCGAACGAATTTTGTTTTCGATTATTATTTTAAAAGATACGATGGTCAAGTTCGGTTTTTCAAATGGAACTATTTTTTTTTTGAAGACCTGAGTTGATAGTGC
Source organism: Andrena cerasifolii (assembly GCF_050908995.1). Lineage (NCBI taxonomy): Eukaryota > Metazoa > Arthropoda > Insecta > Hymenoptera > Andrenidae > Andrena > Andrena cerasifolii. The sequence goes on from NC_135132.1 coordinate 964,442, forward strand.
GTTCCAAGACAAATTCAATAAGCTTTAATGTATACACTTTATTTCCACTGGTTTTTAAGATATTGCGCTTGCAAATTTACTGATTTTCACTGCAAGAAACCCCTCTGGAATGGCAAAAACCGGGGGCGGTCTTACTGGCGCCACGGGTGGCTCTGCCTGTTGAAATGGATACTTACCTGCCAAAGGTCTACGCCAGAAATGGCAGGCCCAAAGGCTGGACAATTCTTTTACCGGGAGGGATGCAAGTTGGATTGGTTAGGTTAGGAGGAGTGAAAGTTGCTAGACTAAATTTCAACCATAGGGAGCAGATTGTATCAGAACCAATCGGATTTGCATCCCTCACAAAAGAACCGGCCATCCGAGCGTAGAAGCAAGTGCGAAATAAAAGTAACGATGCGCTTCTCGATACCGCAGATGTACCTACCTAAGTAGCATTTCTGACGGAAAAGAATTGTCCAGCCTTTGGGCCTGCCATTTCTGGCGTAGACCTTTGGCAGGTAAGTATCCATTTCAACAGGCAGTGCCACCCGTGGCGCCAGTAAGACCGCCCCCGGTTTTTGCCATTCCAGAGGGGTTTCTTGCAGTGAAAATCAGTAAATTTGCAAGCGCAATATCTTAAAAACCAGTGGAAATAAAGTGTATACATTAAAGCTTATTGAATTTGTCTTGGAACGCACTATCAACTCAGGTCTTCAAAAAAAATAGTTCCATTTGAAAAACCGAACTTGACCATCGTATCTTTTAAAATAATAATCGAAAACAAAATTCGTTCGCGCTAATAAATGGGCCCCCTCGAACCATGCAATTCCCTATTTTTTTATATTTTTATCGACAATACTTTAAGAGATATCGCGCTGTCCACTCCTTAGTGGGACACCCTGTATGTGTTCTTCGTATTATAAAATACCCAATGAACAGAATAATATTTGTTATATCGATAAAGCTTTTGAACATTGAACAGAGGCTTGAGATCTCATGAATATCACACCAAATTTTACTTTAGATAATACCTTAACTATTGCGTTACTCACATTTTCTTGTATCACATTCGATTTATGTGTTGATAAAATCATTAAAAGTGAATCCCTAGGAGTTAGGCAAATCAAAGAATAAAATGTATTTAGATGATTAATACATAAATAATTCACTCTTTGTTCTTTCTTGATGAATTTTATTATAAATTCATTATAATTGTTCTATTATATTTGGCTTATTGTTAGATTTACTGGAAGTTCCGTAAGATTAATGTAAAATGATATTATTATGCCTCAAAACGTACAAAATTAAAATACTGAATATATTTGTATTATTCATTAAATGTACGTTATACATACAAGGTGGCCACAAATTCAGATACATCCCGGTACAGGCAGACATCTAAAAGCCTTTACCGTTTTGGGGACCGAGGCTTTGTTCTCAAGATATAAACAGTTGAATATTAGCGGTACAACTTCCGTGCCGCGCAGTTGAAAACCGAAACAGCTCAGCGGGGGGGGCAGTGGATCCTAGCGCGCACACTGCACAGTGTTCGAAAATCGAGAAAACCTGGCCAAAACATAAGGTGACCTTCGATTTATACACAAATGAGTATACTAAGGTTCTCGAGGTCGCTGATTATGAATTTGACATAAAAATTCCAAAAAACAAAATGGCGGACCCAATATGGCGAACACACATATTAGAAAAACATCATATTTGGTTTAAACTTAGTATCCTGGGGTTTTCGAGGTCGCTGATTACGAATGTTACGTCAAAATTGCAAAAAGTTTTTGTAATATTCAGGGGGGCAAGATGCGCATGTAGAGGAGACGGTTAGGAAGGGGGTGGTGACATAGCGGGTGTGAAGTTTGGGAAACAGTAGGTTTGGGAAGGACTGGGGGAAAAGAATCTGGCTGTGTGACAAGTTGGTGTGGGCTGTGGTGGAGTACCGAGTGGAGATGTGAGGATGGAAGGCGGGGGAAAAAGTGCTAGTGGTGTAGGAAAGGTTCCTGAGGTGGTTGCGGGGGGTAGGCAGAATCACGTCAGCGTATATGGTGAGGAAGGAGCTTCAAAGACAGATGATGAAGGGGCGGGCGGAGATGAGGGCGTGGGGATATGAGAGTAAACTAGAGGTAGGGGGCGGGGAGGTAGGGAGGATGTGTTCGCAAAAGATGAAAGAGAGGTGAGGAAAGGGAAAGGTGCTAGATGGCTGGGAAAACGAGAGACAATTTTTGTTTGAGGAAAAGGGGTGGAAACTGGAGGAGGTGGGAAGGGTGAGAGAAAAAGGGGAGCTGAGAGCGGAGGAAATAGTAAGAAGAGAAAGAAGGCGGCAGGAGGTGGAGAGGTGGAGGAGGATAGGGGAGTCCGTTTCAAACAAGTGGTATGGGGTAGTAAAGGGGGTGGGAGTTCCGGACTACCTAACAAAGGGATAGGTGGTAGAGGGTGGCAAGGTTCAGGCTCGGTAATGAGATGAGGGGGGATGCTGTTGGGAGGAGGAGGAAAAAAGGTGTAGGATATGTGGGTAGGGGAGGAGACGTGGGTGCACGTGTGGGAGGAGTGCATAGGGTGAGGGGAAGAGAAAGGGTGGCAGGAGATGGTGAGTGAGGTGCTAGGAGATGGGGGGAGGGTGGATGAGGAAAATAGAGTCAAGGAGAGGAGTATGAATGTATTTAGAGAACAGAGGCGTGAAAGGAGAGATTGAAGTGACAGGGGAGTCGTGTGGAAGCGGAGGTCAAGGATAGGGAAGGGGGTTGTGTATGTGTGTGTGTACGCGTGTGCAAGCGTGGGTAGCGATAAGGTTGGCGTTTTGGCGTTGCGGGTGGCTGGATAGGTAGTTTTTCAGCCACCCGGATGAGAACCACTGGACGGATTGTGATGCGGTTTCCACCGTTCTATAGAGCATTTCGTCGGGGAAGTTTACGTATACAGGGTGTCCCACTAAGGAGTGGACAGCGCGATATCTCTTAAAGTATTGTCGATAAAAATATAAAAAATAGGGAATTGCATGGTTCGAGGGGGCCCATTTATTAGCGCGAACGAATTTTGTTTCCGATTATTATTTTAAAAGATACGATGGTCAAGTTCGGTTTTTCAAATGGAACTATTTTTTTTTGAAGACCTGAGTTGATAGTGCGTTCCAAGACAAATTCAATAAGCTTTAATGTATCGCATCGTTACTTTTATTTCGCACATGCTTCTACGCTCGGATGGCCGGTTCTTTTGGGAGGGATGCAAGTTGGATTGGTTAGGTTAGGAGGAGTGAAAGTTGCTAGACTAAATTTCAACCATAGGGAGCAGATTGTATCAGAACCAATCCAACTTGCATCCCTCCCAAAAGAACCGGCCATCCGAGCGTAGAAGCAAGTGCGAAATAAAAATAACGATGCGCTTCTCGATACCGCAGATGTACCTACCTAAGTAGCATTTCTCACGGAAAAGAATTGTCCAGCCTTTGGGCCTGCCATTTCTGGCGTAGACCTTTGGCAGGTAAGTATCCATTTCAACAGGCAGTGCCACCCGTGGCGCCAGTAAGACCGCCCCCGGTTTTTGCCATTCCAGAGGGGTTTCTTGCAGTGAAAATCAGTAAATTTGCAAGCGCAATATCTTAAAAACCAGTGGAAATAAAGTGTATACATTAAAGCTTATTGAATTTGTCTTGGAACGCACTATCAACTCAGGTCTTCAAAAAAAATAGTTCCATTTGAAAAACCGAACTTGACCATCGTATCTTTTAAAATAATAATCGAAAACAAAATTCGTTCGCGCTAATAAATGGGCCCCCTCGAACTATGCAATTCCCTATTTTTTTATATTTTTATCGACAATACTTTAAGAGATATCGCGCTGTCCACTCCTTAGTGGGACACCCTGTATATATATAAATTTTATGACGTTTTGAAACATTAACGGTACGCTTCTCGCTACCGCAGATGTACCTACCTAGCATTTGTGACGAAAAAGAATTGCCCAGCCTTTGGGCCTGCCATTCCTGGCGTAGACCTTTGGCAGGTAGGTATCTGTTTCAACATGCAATACTCAACGCGTGCCACCCGTGGCGCGAACACGACCACCCCCGGTGCTTGCTATTCCAGCGGGTTTTCTTCCAGTGAAAATCAGTAAATTTGCAAGCGCAATATTTCGAAAACCAGTGAAAATAAGGTGTATACATTATAGGTTGCTGAATTTCTCTTGTAACGCACTATCAAGTGAACTCTAAAAAAATAGTTCCATTTAAAAAAACAAACTTGACCATCGTATCTTTAAAATAATAATCGAAAAAAAACGTCTCGGCTAATAAAGGACAATGTTAAGTCGCAGAGGGGATTAGTGACCTACGAACCTACAGCGTATGTTATACACCGTTGGAAAGATCTCGCCAAGACGAATCGATTGATACCATTTTTAACTTCGAAATCAAATGGGATCACCTCGAAAAATGGCCTCAAGTTCAAGATTTTGCGGTTTGGAACAAAAGATACCGGTAGTAAAATCCCGCCCCGCCTGGGGGGACCTCCGGTAGGCACCTGAGGGAAAACCGAGAGATACAAGCGATACTCTAGCAGGTTGCGGCGGCAAATGTGTCGCACGATCTTCATTTCAAGGCCGTGTTGGGCCTATGTTTGCTGCATGGGCCCCATTTCTAATGCCCGGGACGAAATCGGAAATGGATCAGTTGTTTTTCATGAACATGTTATGTTCATGATAGAATATTTGCAGGTATTATTTTGGGAATGTGCAGGTTAGCATTCAGACTAATGCGTCGCTTCTAAATTCTAAATTCCACGAATTTTAAGTACAGTTTTAAGAGTCACAAAAAGCACCAGCAATTTCACTAAGAGGGTAACAACACTCCGCCAATACTCAACTTTGGAATGAGCTGTAGCAAATAATGACAAACTTACTTTTCTCTAACTGTTGGTAATTAGTAGCCAGATAAGTGATGAAAACTGTGATGGGGTTGAAACCATAACTGGTGACTTTAGAAATTAGGGTTTTGGCCAGGTTTTCTCAATTTTCTACCACTGTGTGCTGATTCAAACCCGTGAAAATGGGTTAGCGCAATCGACGCCTTCAGCGTGTGCGTACGAGCGTACACGACCGCGCGATCTGTTGACACGGTTTTAAACTGCGTGGCCCGGAAGTTCCATCGCTAATGTTAATATCTCGAGAAGGAAGTCTCGTTTTTGCATCAGGATAAGGCATGTTCTGGGAAGTCTGTGAGTTTTGAGACACCCTGCATATTGAACACATCCTCAAATAAATATTTAATAGTTTAAATGACGCAATATCATATTAGAAAAGTAAGGTAAAAATGCAATATTTTTATGACACTTGTGAAGAATAAAAAAATGTGCCATTTCTGCAGATTGGTATTGCCATTCTTAGACCACAATTCGTATTTCTCTATCTATTCGATCATCTTAAAATCACTTTATTTTTTATAAACGATAGTTTTGCAAGATAAGATTTAGAGAATCAAAGGCTAGCAAAACTCTTTCATTGCAAATTGAAAGTTAAAAATGAAAATTTATTATTTCTATGAAAAAGAATCAAATTTTGTTCCATATATTCGAAAGAGGCACATTCACACACAAATTCGATATGACTATAAATAACAAGATATTATTTTAATGTAAAGCATAAATAAGTTGTTATTTTTATATAAGATAGCGCCCATTTTTCACTATACCACAAATTGTATTATGCAACGCATACTAATTGGTATTACGTATTTCATATCGTTGCCTAGAGTAATATTTTTGTTATTTTATTGTATCTTACATTATACAGAGTCATTATAAAAATGCGGGATATTTTTCTGGATCGGTTCTACTCACCAAAATTGTAAAAAATTTGGTATGTGCATATGTTTAATAACACTGGTTTACAGTCATTTTGCGCAGCAGATGCCACTATTTTTTCTTATGTAAAATGGCCCGCTGATTTCGAAAATAAGGTCTAAAAAATTTCTATTTATATGTTTTCGAGATATCGACAGATGAACTTTTTACCTGTCTGTCAAAAAAGTGGTCCCACTTAATTGCGAATACTTCGTGTTGCGAATGACCGATATGGTCGAAAAATATCTCAAATTAAAGACAATTTCCGTCTCGTCCTTAAAAAAACAATGCCGAAATGATAATCAATATATCGAGCCCCGGAAACACAGTTGTGTTTTACAAAATATAAAAATGCTTATACCTGCAAAACTGACCATTATTGGACATATGCGAAAAAATATCCCACATTTTAATAAATACCCTGTATAACAAACATGATAATATCGCATATAAAATTTTCCAAACTTCTACAGTGCTACCTTTGTAAGTCAAGTAACATAAGCTCTGTAGTGTTTTGCTTTGTTTGTGGTAACATTGGATATACATATTACATTAACAACTACAATTGGGTTGTGTTACAAATTATTTTTAAACTTATCTTGTATGTTTGGTACATGTAATTTAGCGACCTTCGTTTACGCGGGAGGTTGGATCGGAAACGTAATCTGTTTGCTGAGCTCAGGCCTGTTAGCAGACTCTGCTTTAGGATGGCCTAGTTGCTTCTATTTTTGGGGTGGTATTACTGTTATATCTGGGATCCTTTTCTTCTTCTTTGGAAAGGAATCACCAGCCGTACATCCAAATATACCTCAGGACGAAAGAGAATATATCGAAACTAGTCTCGGAATAACCGAAACGGAAGAGGTATGTATAATAATATCATTATTGATCAAATTTACAAAATTCAGAACAACTGTATACAGTTTTTTAACAGCTCCTGTTGCACTAACTTGAAATATTATATAAGTACCTTTTATCAGATAGTACTAGAAATATACTAGAAAAGGCAACTTGATAGGCATAATATTGTTGCGCTGGGGTGTTTCCTCGTTGACCATTCCGTCGCAAAGAATAGGGTAAGAGACGAACGAACACAGAACACAACTATATTTGAGTGTACAGAGCAATAGCTTTAAGTCAAAGCAATAAGTCTTTACAATGTAGGACTAAGGTCGTGTTCAGATATACCGGCCGGTGGATTCGTTTTCACGAGCGGCGCTCAAGGAGAAATCAGCCACCACCATCTGACGATCGTGGATTAGCAGTTGGAGTTGCTGGGCCCCCGAAGGGTACGGTGGGGCAATGGGAACGCTGATCGGCTCCGCCGACAACAGTGAACGTAGCCGTGTCGCTGTTGTTTATTATTAGCGCAATAGTTGTGTGCATTACGAAACTATGCGTAAACCAATACGAGATGAAGCTATCGAGAAAGAATCAATGCTCTGACCAATAAAATTCCTGAATTTTTTCGGACCTAACGTACACTTATTCTGATGTATGTATTTCTACGCTAAGAACTCGGTTTGGCCTACACGTCAGAAGCTTGGCGCTATCCCCGCCACTTCTGGCTCACTCTTGTTCTGCGAAGACGAGAGCGAGATAAAATGAGAACGAGTCAGGGGGACTGAAAGCAAGCGAGGAACGGTACAAGACAGATGACGCCTTGATACATACTTTGTCTCGCTCCGTTTTTCGTACGCCTAATACTCCGTCCTTTGCGTGTGCGAAGGGCATGAGCGTTTAGAATGTTTAGGGTCTCTTCCATATCATCTCGCTCTCGCCTTCGGCAAGAAAGAAGTGAAATCGACCGCTCGAAATCATGTCCCCTCTATGTACTCAAAGTGGTGGAGATGCTTCGCTGCATGTGTACGTACCTCGCGGACAGCAATCCCCACCGCGCGACGAGCAGGCGTGGCCCGAGAAAGAGGGAGAACGTAGAGAAAAGGAGCACCGAAGCAGGCAAGCGGTGTGGAGGAAGAATACCCCTCACGAAACTCACCGGCCAATATATCTGAACACGACTTTAGCTAATTTCACACGATCAGTCGTAATGGCGATTGGTACAAGACAAACAGATCATCGATATCGTTGAAAGAGACCGACCGTCTTCTCTCTTCAGGAGCGCGTACCAGCAGGTCATGAACGGGCCTATACCGTGCACACAACAATATTATAAGGATGTTGAAAATTAATGCCAAGTTGATAGGCAGGACAAATAGTACCCACCTTCTCAATCTGCTTCGCGATGTGACTTTTCTGCGCGAGCCTTCTATCTAGGGTTACACCTGGATATTTCATCACTGGGGAGGTGCGAAAGTCTGTGCCGAATATTAGGGGGCTTTAAACATAAAGTTCCGATTCCATTTGAATAGTACCATCTCCGTCTTACCTGGGTTTACTCCCCAAGTTTTGGAAGTGGCACCATTATTGGACTAGTGTGAGTGCTTCCTGCATTCTTCTAGCCATGGACATTGGGTTCTTGCTTCCGACTAAAAGGGTTATGTCGTCGACGTAACCCTGTACTATTACCCCTTATTCTCCAAGCCCACGTACTAGTTCATCCACCACCAGAATCCACACCAATGTGGAAAGCATTCCCCCCTGCGGATACCCCTGTCGGCACGAGCCCTTTTCGTGGCCCCTTCCCAGCTGACCACCACGGTTCTGGTCCGCAACATGTTGCGGATCTATTTTCCGATAGATTCCTCGACCTTAAAGCTATTTGCCGTAGAGGTTTTCAACATAGAATAATCTACTATTGAAAATGGCTCATATTAAAATTAGACTTCAAGTTTCAAAACATTTACATTATTTGTTAGGATCGAGCAGGGAGCTGTCTGTAGCTGGACTGCCAACTATCAGGGATCTGATAAGATATGGGTTGCATTTAAGGGACACCACTAATAAAAACTGATGGAATTATACCAATGCTGAACTTGTCGATGACCTAACAACTGGATTACTTGCTGAGTGGGGTAAAGCAAATACAAAATTGGCTTCTCGCTAGCTGAGACCGCCCACTACCAACCATCCCACGGACAACTACCAGCAACGAGGGGGTCTGCCTCCATGACGCCTTGAAGAACCCAGAGCACGCCAACTCACGCTGAATACACCTAGAACGTGCGCTGCGCCGAATTCTCCACCAATCCGCAGTGGTGGCACTGTACCGTTGCTAACCTCTGTATACGGCGCAGGTCCCGTCTGAAATACCCGTGTCCGGTCAGCACCAGCGCCACACAGCTGGTGACGCCACCACAATCTCTGCCCAGACAAGCCATCATGCTTGCTCATCCCCCCTCCCCCCTCTCCGAGGATCGGCAAGCGACGATCAAGCGCGGACGTCGTCGTCTCCAACCGGGGGACTAGGCGGCCGAAATCCTCGGCAATGCTTCAGTGGCTCTCCAAGATAAGGCTAAGATATTTTATCCGGGCCCCATCCTCGACACGGACATGGCCCACCGAAATTCAGGCTTGGAATGGGCTGTACGAGCCCAGCCCGCATAACTCCGCATGGGCTCCGTCTTTCGCGGAACCGCACTGAGCCCCAGAGCCTGGATTTCCGTGACGACGCACGCCAACCCTTCTTCCGCGAAGCGCATCGCCTCCGCTTAGTCTCTCCCGCCGGTTCATAGCAACGTTTCGCCAGCGTAACACGTTACGCTGACTCCAGCGGAGACAACGGCCCGCAAAACGACGTCATACGCGAGGCCCCACAGGATCGGCCCCCAAGCATCGATATCTGCAAAACCCCGTAGTATGTCTTACCCTCATTAGAGTCTCTCCTTTGGTGTGGTAAATATGTGTTCAAATTTTCGGTTCGATCAAACAATTCTAAACCCTCAAGAGGCACAAAGTTTCCAAAGAAACTGCGCTGTTGCAAACAGTTGTTTTTTAATATGCAATCCTGTATGTAAACAAATGTGTGCTAGAACTGGAGTTGGGACTATCGATTATCGATATCTTATCGATCACTTATTGATACTTAACGATATATGGATAATAACGTTAAGTTATCATTAAGTGGTGGAAGAACGAAGGTGGTACAAGTTTTCCGTTCCCCCAGTCTTTGGACTACGGCGGTAAAATATTTATGCATTCCAGGAACCTCTGTTCCAAGTGAACGATTATTTTTTAAACGTGGACAAAAAACAAATAAAGTTTATAGTATATCGTAACTTTAAGCTTGTTGCGGCAGGATTCAGAATAATCCGATTGTGCCGAAATGTTGCATACTTACCTCGCATACCAAAAGGAATAAAATTAGCGGGCGTCCCAACATTGTATCGCACCTTCAAGTTTAAAGGACACCCTAACCCTTACTACGAGCCGGGGCAGCGGCAACGCGGGGGGCCAGCAAGAAGGGTATTTCCCAAGGAATACGGTTTATGCGTTTGTTAGGTGCGTGGACGAACCTGATGCGAAATCAGGGAGCCGCTAGGATTGTTGACGGCGAGGACGAAGCTGATGCGAAATCAGGAAGCCTCTTGGACAGGCATGCACAGGACCCCCAATTGCGGGCGCGAGCGCACATTCGAGCTCGAGCTCCGAGCTTGTTTAAGGACAAGCGTGTCCGCCAACGGAGTGGGAAGCGGCTGGAGTAGTGGGAGCGGAGCGTGTAATAGACAGGTTGCCGCAGGGGTGTAGAGAGTTTGACGCTCCGAAAAGGAAGCACATTTTGGGGAATTTTTGAAAGAAAAGTACTGAATATTATAATTCCACACATTGTACTTTTATTAATTAAAAATTGAAAAATGTGTTTAAATTTTTGTATGCAATAATAGTAATTTGGTTCAAAGTTCTAACGGTACTAGTAAGAGGGGTTTGAAAAAAAAGTTTGTTGCTGGGGAACATGATTTTAGCTGTCCTAATCATCTGATACAAAAAAAAACGCAAAAATTTTCTTAATCTATGTGTGGGTATCGTATGAACTAAAATGAATGAAAAATGTTGAAAACCACAAAAATGGTTGTATTTCAAATGAAAACATTAATTTTTGGGGAAAGCATTTGTTAGTTTTCTCTATTGCAAAATTGGATTTTTGCAAATAATTACTTCATTCTAGTTCATACGATAACCATACTCATATAGATTAAGAAAAATTGTACGTGTATTGTTTCCGATGACTACGACAGCCAGAATCATGTTCGCCAAGATCAAACTTTTTTTTAAACCCCTCTTACTTCTACTATTATAACTTTGAACAAAATTAGTATTATTGTCAACAAAAATTTAAATATATTTTTCAAATCTCGATTAAGCCTCTGCATCCTGTGCCTGTATCAATTTTGATCCACCGCTTAGAATTACTAACGCATACAGTGACGGATCAGTGTATGTCAGTTGCGGCCAAGCCATCATTTAGCAGTTGGGGGTGTCATAAAAACATAAAAAGGACCTTTCCGGTGACTGCGTTGGAGCAACAATGGGAAGCTCGAGACAATACCATATTTTCCTTAGAGAAAACAAAATGGGCATACGGCCTCTGCAGTCATACAGTTCTCCACCACGAGACCTTGTACCGAGGAGTGGGGAGTGATCATACTACGGTCGAGCTCGAGGGCGCATCGACTGCCCTAGGGCAGACTTAATGTGCACCCCTGCTCTAGGAATAAAGTCAAGCGCGGACGAACCTGACTTTAATATTCAGGGAGCCGCAGGAGGGTGAAACGTCGTGAGCGAACCCCATGCGAAATTGGGGAACCACTGCGTTGGAGAGGACTCCTTGTTTTGGTGAGAGGTGCGAACGAACCTAATGCGAAATCAGGGAGTCGCGGGAAATGTTAGTGATGCCTCGTAACTCTTAATTGAAGTTTGATACAACTCGAGCGGTAAAGTTGTATCGGTGGGTATGTGCTACTAATATTATAAGAATTGCTGGGTAAAAGATGGGTTTAATGAATTTACTCGATTTACACGCGAACACGATTCGTATATTCTATAATCAATTATTGTACAAATGTAAGTGTCACGGTTAATTAATTAAATAAAGTGTGCAAGTTAACACTAGTTTTCACGGTGTTGACGCACTGGTGATGCGGGGCGCAAGAGTGGCTATTTCAATGTGCCAAATAGAATATAAACCGGACTCGCGGATTCAATGAGGTTAACTTGTGATTCTGACGGGGACTCTAGCCCGATCTTACTAGATTCAACCAACTCTGTACAAGCGTTACACGACGTGACTCTATGCGTGACTGTGTAGCTTTCGGTTCAAACCGGAGAGGGTAGAAACCAAATGGTTTATATAGTCCCGGAATGAGTGGGGATTCGCTAGGAATCTCCGTATAAGGAAATCCTAGGCGTCGTCGTCGTGTCACTCCCGTTCCCATGATCGCAATTCAGCTGGCCGAGATCATGACCCCTATTACTGGTACGTGATAACCGAAAGGCTTTTAGGACGCTTTCCCATCGCAGACGCGAGCTCGAAGTAAACGGTTGAGAGCGGCGTAGGAGAAAATTCCACATACGTAACACCCTCGCGCGTGACACCGCACCGGCCCGGATACTCTATTTACCTGTTCCACAGGTAGTTCCCGATAAGCCGTCTTAAATGGGGAGGTACGCGGTGGTATACGAGTGCCTCCGTGATTGCCCCCAGGGAAGGGTGTTAAATGTGTTGACTATATCCAACGATATAGCCAACGCCACCACACCCAGGGAAACGACCGAGACCGACAGGGACCCGTCGGAACCCAAATTGGCCAGAGCGAGACCCTACTCCGGACTGGTGTGCCGGAAGGCGGGAAGTCACTACACGCTCAAAGAGTATCCCCGCCTGGCCGAGCAGACAAATGAGCCGGTACGCGGAAGGAGAATCCGCCGGCCATCCCTCCTTTCGCAGGAGTACCAGATGCCCCCTCTTTCACAATGTGGAAAAAAGTAAGACAAGTTCAGGCGGTTTTTGGACGGTAGTTTCCAAGGACACCATCGGCCATCACCCAGGCTCTGCCGGGGATGCCATCGCGACCCAGAGCCGCGTTCTAGGCCCCGAAGCCGCCCGTCGCACCAGCCAAATCCTCTCGCACGACACCCAGTTCTGCAAACCAGAAGATCAGATCCCGCAGTTCGGTTAAAAGTCGCGCCCCCCCCCCCCCCTCCAATAATGGGGACGGGGGTATCCACGATCTCCCCGACAAACACCTGCTAAGTACTATCTTGTATCAATATACGGTCACGATTCAACGAACTGTGGAGCTCATTCCATGCCTGGGTTTTGGCCCACTTGATAGCCAGCCGCATGGCCTTCCGCGCTTCTTGATAGCCCTCCTGCAGCTGTGCAACCTCCACGCCGTCACCCCATCCTTTGCGAAGACGACGTCCAGTTCGGGTGCACCGGAGGCGCGCACGAATACACATGGAAAGCAAATCCGCAATCTCGCGCGACCATCGGTATACCGACAGTCGAGGAGAGACCCTGGGACATAGAAATGTCGTATATCGACGTCATGGCGCCCCAGGACTACTGGCCCTCTCCCTGCACGTCCTCGAGGGCCTCACCCGGTTCCTCGGACGAGGCGACCAGCGGTGGGGGCTGCCATTAAGAAGCTACCATTAAGGCAGTCCTATCGAGACGCTTCAGCACCCATCGCTGTGGCAAACGCCCATCCCGGTGGCGGGGTCGAGCATAACCGGAGCCAGTAGCTATATCCATTTGGACGCATTGATGGTCGGAGAGCGTCTCCGTCTTTACTAGCGAAGGGCGATTCCGTTAAAAAAAAAACGATACTTAAGAATCTATTCTAATGAAGCATCGATGCTTAAGAATCGATTATTTCCAAAAAGAATCCAAGAATCGATGAAAGGAATGATTAGGAATTGAATCAATAGTAAGATAAAAAGAATTTTTATTCAATCATTATATTGGAAAATACAATATGTAATATACATATATTCTGTATTTTATGCATATATTATAATATCTTTTAAAAAGGTATAGTGTATACATCCATGAAACTCACACACACACATGCGCGCGCGCGTGCATCACACACAAAATTTCAGTTTTTATATACAGTTGTAGTTTATTTACTTTACGGCATCTGAATTTCATTTTCATTTGTGGAGACTGAAAAATAAAAGATTATAATTAGAAAATTCTTAAGAATACAAAGTGTACATTTAAAAGCTTAATTATATCATGCTTCCATTTTATTAAATCCAAACTTGTATTAACAATAAAGTTGAAAGTTATTTAATAAACAAAATTAATTATACATATTCATAGCGATTAATAATTAGCAAACTTGCGTGGCAGATTCAGATAATTAATACTCACCTAGTAATTATTACTATTAAACACAGAAAGGCAAACTATGTTCCACGAGCCACGAGGGAAGCAGTTGAGACAATGATGGAGAATGCTCAATAATGCTATGGGGATACGCTGCGCGGAGGAGGTCCGTTCCCTCGTGGAACAGGGGTAGAAAAAATGTTGATTTTTTCTCGATTCTTGGTTAAACAATAATCGAGTTATCGAGAACCGATTCCTAAAATAATCGGTAAAATAATCAGAAAGAGAATTGATCGATTCTAGAGGAATCGAGTAGAATCGCTGGATACACGGCCAGATACACGGTGCACGGCTTGATGGGTCGCCTATGTGAGATCCACAATGGATTCCGCATGCCACCACTACACGCCCGCGCTTACCGAGCCGCAGTTGATCAACCGGTACTCGCACTCCGCCGCCGACACCAACACTGTCGCCCCCCACGCTGTCGTCTTGAAGGAGTCCTACGTAATAGCGTGGGCGTTGAAATCCCCTAGGACAAGCACGGTAGAGACAGACAAGGGGGACACACACCTCCCAACCTCGTCCAAGTACTCCCCGTACTCGTCGAGTCTGCATCACCCACATAATTTTTCAAAAACTCTAAATATACTACTCCCGTTACATTTCCATCGAAAATATACGGTGCATATATTTTTCGATTGAAAATACCACACCATACTGAAACTGACTGCCGATACTGGTTATTCTACCCTATACTGGTTATTATCTTCTCGTATCCACTGTGGGTTTTCCGCTGCCCACATTCTTAAATTTTGATGGCATGTCATACCATTTGAATAAAATATACATTCGTCCGTTATCATTACGTTTCTCACTAACTCTGCATCATCTTTGAGGTGCTGCAGTGTCGACATCGAAAATTGAATCCGTTGTCCGTAATCTCTACAAAATAGTTTGTGTTGTGTCTGCTTATACGACTTCAGACCATTTTTCTTTAGGATCTTATGAATTGTCGATTTCGATAAATTATAATTCGCCGCTATTTGGCGAATTGATGTCCTTGGGTTCGCATGGAACGCAGCCACAACATCTATTTCTTGCTCTGGTGTGAAAGTTGAAATTTTTCTGTAGTGTATGAACACTCCCCCTTATTTCAAAAAACACACAAATACTTTTTATTTCAAAACATACCGATTTGATGTAAACGCATTTAATTGATACAAAAAAGGCAAAACTGGATATTTAACCCTTTCTTTGTTCAGCCCATACGTCGTGCTTGCATGGGTAAAATTAAGTACTGTGCAGTGGTGAAAGAATCATTGCGGGAGGAGATTCTATCGTAACCAATTGGACCAGCGTTCTTTCCAGATACAGGGTGATTCTGGAGCTACGCCCGTCAAAGAGATGCGGCCTGGTACCCCATGGCGAGGACAACCTCCTGCAGAGTCTCACTGAATTTTATGGCATTCGACCCTCGAAGGGGTTGAAGTGCCTATTAAGAAGTGGGAAATCATTGACTTCCGCATTTCTGATCAGATCTTTGCGAAAACGACGCCAATTGGTTCCGCGTGTTTCGCCGATGAAACTGGCACCAAGAACGACGTAATTCGGACCATAATGAAGGAAATTCCATGAAAAATTCATTTCCATAACCTCAAGCTAATATCGTTAATAATATGTAGTCCGATTTGTATGATATTTGGTATCATTTTCGTCAGAAAAACATGAGAAATCCATTGGTGTGACTTCCCTTTCGATACGATGAAGAGAAGAATTTCTTAATACGCTGTAATGGATATATCACCCTCGACTGCGGGGGGTCGACCTCAATTCGCTATGTTCGGCCGAGGATTCATACCTGTTTCAGAAAAAAGCCATAAAATTCGGTGAGGTACTGCGGGGGGGGTTGTCCTCGCCACGGGGTACCAGGCCGCATACCTTGACGGGCGTAGCTCCAGAATCACCCTGTATCATTTGTACAGTGTGTAAGCTCGAGCATTGTCAGTACTCCTGCTCGAGAGGAATACGATTTTCTTTAATTATAGTACACATGTGTTTTGTAATAAAGTGTATCTATCGTCTCCTGAATTCAATAACTGACATCCAGACATCTACGCTCCTACAATCCACCATTAATACGCCTCGTGGAGAGACTCAGGAAGAAAAGGGATAGCCCGCTGTCGACGCGTGGTCCTCCTTAAAAATTCTAACAGATCACTTATCTCTCGAGTATAAACACGAGCTCCAACATCAAAACAAAAGCATGCGTTGACGTATTCCGTGCGAGAGAAGGTGGGCATTCGGGAGGAGGTATTGCTGTGTAGAGGGCCTCTTCAAGAGAGCAGCCGTTTTGGAGGGATGCAATTCCGATTGGTCCTAATACAATCTGCTCCTTATGGTTGAAATTTGGTCTAGCAACTTTCACACCTCTTAACCTAACCAATCGAACTTGCATCCCTCCCAAAACAACCGGCCATCCGAGCGTAAAACGAAGTGCGAAATATAAGACTATTGAAGGTGAAAATTTAGTCATATTTTCCTACTTTTTCTTGTGTACAAACTCTAAATAAATTTTATGACGTTTTGAAACATTAACGATGCGCTTCTCGATACCGCAGATGTACCTACCTAAGTAGCATTTCTGACGGAAAAGAATTGTCCAGCCTTTGGGCCATTCCTGGCGTAGACCATTGGCAGCTCGGTATCTGTTTCAACAGGCAATGTCACCCGTGGCGCCAACAAGACCACCCCCGTGCTTGCTATTCCAGCGGGTTTTCTTCCAGTAAATTTGCACGCGCAATATCTCAAAAACCAGTGGAAATAAAGTGTATACATTATAGCTTACTGAATTTATCTTGGAACGCACTATCAAGTGATCTCTTCAAAAAAATAGTTCCATTTAAAAAACCGAACTTGACCATAGTATCTTTTAAAATAATAATCGAAGAAAAAATTCGTCTACGCTAATAAATTGGCCCCTTCGAACCATGCAATTCCATGTAATTTTTTTTTTAATTCTAATACGTTAGAAGATATCCAGCTGTTCGGTCTTCCCGCGGACACCGTGTATATTGATACGAGGCGAAGTATTTGTGTTTCTATTTTCAGACGTAACACGGTTGTAGTGAAAGAGGCACAGATTTCATTGATTCAAGTACCGGGGTCTAACTACGTCAGTCATGTTTTTCGAACGTCGAGTTCTGGGAGAAATATTACTGGTAGTGTCATCTCACATCTAAATGAATTGAAAATCTCCCTTGAGGACTTAGATGTCGTTGATTGTGATGGAATAGCAACTAATACTGGATGGAAGAATGGTATAATTCACAAAATCGAAATGATTCTTATAAGACCTCCCCAATGGATTATTTGCCTGTTCCACTTCAATGAGCTTCCATTCAGACATTTATTAGAAGATTTAGATGGTCAACCTACAGGTCCAAAATTGTTTTGCAGTCCCGTTGGAAAGTGTCATTTGAGCTGCGAAAATGACAATGTTAAGTCCCAGAGTGGATTACTGACCTACGAGCGTGCAGCGATTGCTATACATCATTGGAAAGATTTCGTCGAGACGAATCGATAGATACCATTTTTAACTTCGAAATTAGATGGGATCACCTCGAAAAATGGCCTCAAAGTTCGAGATTTTGCGGTTTTGAATAAAAGAAACCGGTAGTAAAATCCGCACTGGCCCGCAGGACCTCGGGTAGGCACCTGACGAAAAACCGAAGGATTTAAGCAATACTCTAGCCGGCTGAGGCGGAAAATGTGCCACATGACCTTTATTTCAGGGCCGTGTTGGACCTGCGTTTGTCCCATGGGCCACTAATCCATTAGCGATTTCGTACTGGGCATTAGGAAAGCCCATAGAGCATACGCAAGGGGACCATCTCACTGGGCCTTGAAGTGTGTGCGTACGCTCTCACAAGCTACGAAAAGCGTGTACGCATACGCGATGTAGTAAACAAACCGTGTCAACTAACTTTCGTCTTGGAATCGGCAAGAAGGAAGTTTTCGCAGGTATAGTTGCCTCCAGAAGACATTCGTGCTGAGTGGTCTGGTGCATTTGAACGCTAATAAGCACCGTACGTTGAAATAATAATGAATTTATGAATCGTGTCCTGAGACAGGCTCGAGAAATGAAAGAATGAGGTGTCACGTCCCGGGTGAAGGTCTTTTTAGGGGAATGACATAGTTGAGGTAGATCGGGAGGAAGCCTCGGCACGAAAACCAGTTTCGCGACACAAGGCTAGTTGAGGGAGTTTAGGCACGAAAACCAGCTTCGCGGCACTAAGGAGGGTAGGACTTTGGCACGAAAACCAGTTTCGCGGCACAAAGTGAGGCAGGAGTTAGGCACGAAAACAAGTTTCGCGGCACTAGGAACGATGGGCGTTAGGCACGAAAACCAGTTTCGCGGCACTAGGAACGATGGGAGTTAGGCACGAAAACCAGTTTCGCGGCACTAGGAACGATGGGAGTTTTGGCACGAAAACCAGTTTCGCGGCACTAGGAACGATGGGAGTTTTGGCACGAAAACCAGCTTCGCGGCACAAGCAACCAGGGAAGGTAAAGCAGTAATCAAGCATCAGAGTGACACCCGTTAGACACAAGCATGGGTATTTAAAGTCCTGATAATTGGATTTACCGTTGCATTAATATAAGAAACCTCGCGTTATATTTCTTTGTAATAGAGGTAACGGTATGGTCGTACAAGGCCTATACGAAAGTAAGCCTTGTAAACACTGTAAGAAATCCCGGAGTTCCCGAACCCAGATCAGCTGTTGCAGTAGCTTGTTATGATTCGGTAATTCCGTAACCGAAGGATCACTACAATAATTCGAAGCGTTATTTAGAATAAGAACGTTTATTCAGTTTAAAGCATATGTGGTAATATTATAATAATGCGTGAGACGTTAAGCATTAGCACAAAACATTTATATAAATGGTAATCAATAGCAATATATAGATGAACATGAAATATGCGAGTATTAGCAATGGACAAGAATATGAAAAGCAATAAGGAAAAAATATGAAAGGGTAGAGCTGGTTACAATATAGATGGTGATGATATGCGATAGTAAAATAAGTAATTGTAATCGCTTACAGTGGTTGTCGATAGTGAATCTCTCGTCGAACGGGGTTGCACTGATTTTAATGCACGTTTAGTTACGTTCTTAAGACTGTTTCTATGGCAGAGATTTCCATAGAAGAGCTTTCTGTAGAAGAGTTTTCCGTAGAAGAGGGCTACGGCCTCTAGGGCCCTTGTATTTATACGGTGTTTAGGTATGAGGGGTGTGCGCGGTATGCACCGTGACTCATGCACGAAATATGCGTCGCAATAAGACTTCCGGGGTTTTTATAAAGGGCATTCGAAAAGGACTTCGCAATATTATTTCCGGGGTTTTTATGAGGGGCGCTCTAGAAGGGGGACTCAAACTAGTTAAATGTGGTTTAGGTGTTTTGGTTGGAACGAGGTAAGAGTGGCTTTGACTCGGTGGGTCGTAGGGAGGTCGTGAGACGTAGTCTCGATGTAAGGGGGATTTTGGGACGAGGGACTTGTTTAGACTTTGAAGGTGAGGGAGGAGCTCGTGCCTCGTAGGGCGTAGAGGGAAGGGGATTTCGTAGTAGATCACCTTGAGATGGGGACCGCTAAGGTACATCGTCAAGGTGGTCGGTAGTTGGGAAAAAGGGGTAAGATTTGAATTCGAGGGATTTTGGCGAAGATTTGGAGTAATTTGTGGGGAAGACTCTAATTACGACTGCGCGAAAAATAGTGGGACGTCACACTATTAATAAAATGTAAAACGTAACGTTTTCATTAACATACTGCAGAGATATTCCAGATTAAAATCAGTTCAAACACGGTATAAATCAGATTATTTCTAGAATAGTACTAGAAAATTAAATATAAATGTAAAATTTCTAATCTAATAATGTTAAAAATAATCCGATTTATACCCTGTTTAAATTCATTTTCATCTGGAAAATCGCAGCAGTATGTTACTGAAACGTTCATGCCGATACGATAGAAAATGTGAAAGTTTGACATTTTATTAAAACAAACAAAATAAACAATCATTGAACAATCATATCACTATATTTTTTCATAAGAAAATATAAATATTGCCCTCACTGCATACGTTACATTTCGCTCATTTGCTGCAACAACGACATAACTAAAAATTCACGATTTCTGGGAAAATGGGTTAAAAATTTTTGTTAGACAACAACCGCTTTTTCTATACTTATAACTCAAAAATTGCAAATTTTTAGTAGTGTCATTGTTCCAGCAAAACGGCGATTTCATTACGAGCGATCTGGCAAAATTGTAGAAGGACCGTCAATAGAGAAGAGGAATTACACAGAATGAGAGAAGATAATAATAATTGCGAAGTTTAGAAGGAATATTGATACGCAAATAAGTTTTGTTTCGTCCAAAGATGGGCATTATATATTATTGAAATAACTTATCAAATTATAGAGAATTTACCTTTATTCATCGTCGAATGCAAATACCCCACAGTTATTTTAATTTGAAACGCCACGGACGAATCAGTTTATTAGATAGGATCATTATTCATCCGTCGGCCACAAATAATTTTTTAAATCGAAGGCCTTCATTTTTGAGGTCCCCGAGGCCCGAGCCGAGCGTCATTGTATCGCTCACCCGTCTAACCTGGCGCCTGAAGTTGCTCGGCGATGT
Source organism: Andrena cerasifolii (assembly GCF_050908995.1). Classification (NCBI taxonomy): domain Eukaryota; kingdom Metazoa; phylum Arthropoda; class Insecta; order Hymenoptera; family Andrenidae; genus Andrena; species Andrena cerasifolii. The sequence goes on from NC_135132.1 coordinate 985,200, forward strand.
ATCATCGATTATGCAGAAACAGAATTTCTTTATTTTTCATCGTATCAATATGAAAGTGACTCTGGCGATTAAATTGACAGAAAATAATTTAAATCGAACTATTTTGAAAGAAACGGGCTATCAACTCTGCAAATAAATTTTATATCTAATATCGTTAATAATTATCCCCTCAAAATTACCTTTTTAAAAAAAAGGTACGAAAAAAGTGCGCCAAGTATACGCGCGCGCAGACAAACAAAAAAAACTGTCGTAAATTTATTAATGTGCTATATTTAGCTTTACAAAACTAATGATATACAAAAATTGCGCCAATTATAACAATGACTATTTGTACAACCAATCGGGTTTAAATTGAATAAAAGATTCATAATTGGAAGAAACAAAGAAGATAATAATATTAAGCAGGTATATTTTTATAGAAATAAATATTTCAATACCAATAAATATTTTATTCAAAATACTTGGCGCTGCGAAACCAAAAAAATGCTAACTGTCTTGGTATCTCTACATAGTATAAAATAAAGTCCCCGATAGGCGTCTGTATGTTTGATTACGCTAATCTCGAGAACCACTGGACGGATTGTGATGCGGTTTTCACCGTTTGGTAGAGCATTTCTCGAGGAAGGTTGAGGTGTATGCAACATTAACCTATGACAAAAAGAAGCCGAGCAATTACAATTTTAGTGAAGCAAGATTTACGTGAATCGTAGCGCTCGCAGAACTATGTATAAGATCCACACTAAGTAGATTTTACATATTGCGCGTATGGACCTGTATCTCCCACCTACAACTGATTGTGCTTTAAGGAGCTTCTTACTAATTTCGGTTTTCTATCATTATCATTAATCATTAATCATTAATCATTAATCGTTAATCGTCAATCGTCAATCGTCAATCGTCAATCGTTAATCGTTAATCATTAATCGTTAATCATTAATCAGTAAATATACGTATCCATCCATACATACGTATACTTATTCATTTTATTTTATCATTAAAAAAACGTATTTTATCATTAAAAAAAAGTATTTTATCATTAACGAGAATACTTTATGAGGTGGTGGGGGCTGCATCGCAGTCTGTCCAGTCCAGTGGTTTTCGAGATTAGCGCGAACAAACAAATAGACGCCTACCGGGGACTTTATTTTATACTATGTAGAGATGTAGAGAAACCCGGGCAACGCCGCGTACTTTAAGCTGGTAAATAATAAAATAAGACAAGACACCACTGAGACAAAAAAGAAAGAATAATATTAATGCAATTTATACATATTTATTCAATTTAGCAACACCAATTCGGAACGCAGGGCCAAGTATTTTCAATAAAATATTTATTGGTTTTGAAATATTTATTTCTATAAAAATATATCTGCTTAATATGATTATCTTCTTTGTTTCTTCAAATGAGGAATCTTTTATTCAATTTAAATCCAATTGTTTGTACATATAGTCGTTGTCATAATTGTCGCAATTGTTGTATATCATTAGTTTTGTAACGCTAAATATAGCACATTAATAAATTTACGACAGTTTTTTTTGTTCGTCTGCGCGCGCGCGTATACTTCGCACACTTTTTGTACCTTTTTTTTAAAAAAAGGTTATTTTGTGGGGATTTCACAAATTTTGTAGTGTTCATTAATGACTGAATAATTTTTTCACACCCTCGGAGTTATTTGTTTTTTTAAATATATTGTATTGTCATCCAAAATACGCACGTCTGCATAGCTTCAAGACAATTGGATTGGTGGAATTGGTTTAAATTTTAATTTTCAGATATGAACCAAACATACAAGAAACAAACAGAGGATCGAAGCTGAATAAAATCGTTTAATTAATATAATACTATGTCACAATCATTTTTTTCACTGATGTAGATCACACTGTATCATCTTCTGCTTCGATTATCTGAAAATATATAAAATCCACATTTTAGTTACAACTTAACGTAGAACTTATATAGAAATAGAGTCGCCCTTTGCAATAGTAACTGTAGAGACTACAAAATGTGTCCGAAGGAGGTGAGAGCGTATGGCAGAAAGTCTTGGTGCATTCAACGAAACTGAACGAAGAGATCCAATATTTTTAACGCACAATTTATTGTTGTTGGAACAAAATTAATTTAGTATGTTTATTAGTGAATTAAAATATTGTTAATGGGAAACTAATAAAATTAATGAATAACGTGGCAACTACTGTGGATTTAAAAGTATTACGAATGTCTTGCACAAAACATTGAAAAGAATCAAGGGAGATGTGTTTTCAGCATACTTTCGTCACTAATGTGACTTGCTCTACGTTGCAAGCAATCGACTCTAATTTTCTTAATTCTTAATGCTACGTTTTTTGACAAATTATTTGACAAATTTCAAGAAACTTGTACGAAAGAAGCTGCTTCTCTGTCAAACCTTCTCTAGACAACTTCCAAGTCTGTGCGTCCGCTTCGTTTCTATAAGCTGAACATAAAAAGTCTATTAACAAATTTTGGCGGCTTACCTAGTTTATTGAAGCAATAATTCAGTGTCCTATTTCAAAAATATATAAAACTTACCTTGACATGTTATGATTCATTCTGGCTCTCACGTGACAACAATTTGCTACGCGATTGGCCGAAACCTTCATCGAATGAACGACGTGCCTGAGAGACATTTCCTCACCATTTCATGTTCTCCTCTTGCCCACATTTGACGATGGAGAAAATCTCTTAACATAAAATTCGGGAAATTGCAACTTTGCATCAAAATATCTGAGCTCATAAGGCACGTAGAAACAAAACGAGGACACTTTTCTGATGTAAATCAAACCCAAGCTATCCATTAAGACCAATCAAAACTTAATCGGATCAACCATTATTGAGATTCGATAATCGAAGGGTTCTTCCAAAACCTGCTCGGCGTAATATAGGCACGACCGTCTTGCGCTGCGCATGAACTTGGCGCGAGACCAAAGAGGAGATATAATAAGAGGCGTCACTCGACAAGGACAGACATAAACTAGGATAATCACTAGAAAACCAATTTAAATGCCCATTCGGCAATGATCGGTAAACCACGCTAAACTAAGCGAGGCAAAACATGAACGCATCGTCTGTCTCGTACCGTCCTCGCTCGCTTTCAGTGCCTCTCGTTCGCTCTCGTTCCATCTCGCTCTCGCTTTCGCCGGACAAGAGTGAGACAAAAGTGGTGGGGATAGCGAAAAGTCGGTATCGTGTACACAAAATCGAGGCGCTAACGAGAAAATACTGTATAATGTAGCATACGTATTTGAGAAGAAAAAAAGTTATTGTACAAATGAGAGCAAGGTGAATACCACTATTAATTTTGTACCTAATAAGGCAAACTTAAAACATTTATTATATACGAATGGGTTATCGCATAAAATAAAACGATATTATTGCTACATTTTAGATAATACCATGAAGAATGTGTGTACCATGTTTCAAATGAATCGGACAAATAGTTTTCGATCTGCTGGAAGTTAATTCGGCCCGCTCGCTTCTTTCCATGCCGCCAAGTTTCTTTCGGGCCACTTGAAAAAAATTCAAGTACTTGGTTCTATCCAATCCGCTTGGTTCTTTTCGGTACCTGCTCTGGCCCGGTTTTTCGAGCCGAGCTAGCTCGGCTTGCTTTTTCCGGGTACTTGAACAGCTCTAGTATATATATGTACGCCATTCGTATACTATACTGATGGAATTGTGACAACGTATATACACGCCTTTCGCAGGCAAAGGGTTAAAAGTGAAAAGCAAATGTTAAGTCAACTAACCCCATCATATTTGTCAACTAACCCCACAGCCGGGATTTGTTGACTTATTCGTCTCACTACTCTAAATATAATAAACACTACAACCTAAACTTAATTAAAACGATTTTCAAATATAAGCCTGTACAAAATGTGATCTTTACTAATACCGTTGTAGCGACCTACGGTTTGTACATAGAAAACGTTTGGAATACTGATGTTTGGTTTGATTTATGATGCGCGCCAGCGAAGCTATTGTTGAGAAGGCCGCTTTCCGTTCACATGTTTTCCTTTCGAGTCTTTCGTTTACGGCCGGAATAGCTATTGCGGGTGTCATAAACCTGGAGTTTCTGATGGGCCCACGATGCAGGCCTGGCGGCCTGCAACCGGCCACGTCACGCGCTTCGGACCGGAGCTCCCGCCAAAATCGCACCCCCGTTTCCGGAAACCACGCCAAGAGCGCAAGAAATAGGGGGCGCGATTGGTATTCGGTAAATTACCTAATTAGTCAGCATTCGTTCGTTGGATTAATCAATCACCACAAATTTCCGACCGCGGGTGTCTTCCCGGAAAATCGGAAGACTGTCGAGCGTCAGTTCCGCAACAACTATCAACCGTGACTGTACCAAATGTATCGTTACATTCAACGACTCTAGTGACATTACGGAAGAAAATGACGTGCTATGCAGAAAAAATGCATTGAAGAGTTTATTGAAATATACAGAAGTGAACCTTGCCTCTGAAAGATTAATACTACAGGGTATCGTGACCATGACCTTAAAAGTACAGCCTACTTAAAATTGGTGAGCAAATTAAAAGAAATCGAGCCTTCCAGCACCAAGAAAAGTGACGTGACTAGAATTAATGGTATGCGGAGTAACTATCGGAAGGAGTTAAAGAAAATAAAGGCCTCTATGAGGACAGGATCGGGTGCAAATGAGGTGTATAAACCGACACTATGGTACTTCAACGACCTAAATTTTTTGGACGATCAGGAGACTCCTAGAAACTCTCGGTCGAATATTCAAAGGGATGCGCCTCTCATATTTGTATCTTGTTTTTGTATGAAGGGAGTGACGAAAGAAAGGAGCCTTAAATATGTTTCTTCATTCATTCTTAAATAATTGTGCCAATCTTTACGCGCAAAATGCAATTTCTTTAATAAATTAACGTGTGAATAGGGGCCCCTTTCATTAACCATTCTTTGCACTACATACTTCGTTCTATTTTGCGTCTGCATCACTTTTTTGTAGCTAATAATAAGCCTGCTACAGCTAACACGTCGTCTGTCGATGTCATGTTCGGTTGACAAAACGGTGAACACTGTAGGGCTGTTCCAGTGCCCGGAAAAAAACGAGCCAAAGCGAGCCGAGCCGAGTATCCGTAAAAACCGATCGGTCCGAAAGAACCGAGTAGCTCGAATTTTTCCGAGCGGTTCGAAAAAATCGAGCGGGCCGAATGGACTTAATTAAGTTTGGAGCAGACCGACTGTGTCGAGTAGCTTGAAGCTTGGACGTTTCGGGCAATGAAAATGTTTTGAATATTTTAGGAAACGCGTATCTACTGGAATGTGAATAATGGTTGTTAATAATGTGAATAATTATAAAGTAAACTGAAAATGAAAATACACTGGTGGACAAAATTAAAGGAACACTATAATTTCCGAAAAATTTGGTCATTTTGAAATGGCTGTTCGCGAAAAATAGTCGCAAAAAATATTTTAAAAAAGCATTTTAACGCTTCAAGTTTCTAGTTTATGATTTAAGGACACAATTTTTGTCCAGCCATTATGATACTGTTTTATCAAGGTGAAGCGCAGGAAACAAAATTTAAAAATTGTAAAATACTGTCAGGCCGGCCGGAGCGTGTAGATGCACCATCCAGCCAGCCTGTCAGGCCGGACGGAGCGTGTTTGTGTGTGGGGGGGGAGGGGAGGGGGGCACTACGGGCGTCCAGCCGACCTGCGCAGGCCGGCCGGACCGTGTGTGGCCGCCTTTACAGCAGGCTATCGATGCATAATGCATGTGAGTGAAGTTACCTGCGCATAAAATACAACATAACACAGATAGTACAGAGTGAGAGGGATAATAGGAAGAAGAATAGGTTCACCGCTTATCTTCTATTTTCCTCGGACCGCTATCACCTCTACTTCTTCCCACTGCTGTTCACTCTTCGTATTGAGGGGTGAATGGAATAATGATGACTACGGTCTCTTTCACCACACTCCTTTTAATACGCGAGAAAAGGTGATGCTCTGCGAATCAGTGTAGTAACAATTTATTATTCTAAACAGCGCGAGTCGATGCCACTAAAGGCAGTTCCACGGAGTGAGTGAGGGCGCGCGTCACCTCTGGAGGCTATTTATACAGCCCTCTCAGAGGGACGCGTCCCTCAAGCGACGCCGAAAACGCGCGGCAAATTTTGGCGCGAAAAGCGCGTCCCCGCGCTGGAAAAACCCTGACCTGGGCGAGCCTGGCTGCCAGATGCCTACGTGGCCATAGCCTGACAGGCCCACGGGGGAAAACCCAAGCGTACACAAAGCTACGGAAAAGTCGCGTCTCCAATATGGAGGCGAAGTAACAAACAACCGCTACATCACCCCCCCGGTAGTAATTAACCCTAAATTACGAGAACCCAACTTGCAGTCTATCCGGAAATTTAACTCTTCTACCGAAACGAGTAACAAAACGTACCGGCGTAGTTAAATCCGGTGCAGGTACCAACGGTAACGCGTTTCGAATAACCGGCGGAACTACAGGTGGTCTTGTGTCCATATTTCGCGGTGTCGCAGCATCAGGTAGAACAGGCAATATCTGAGTGCGATCTAGCTGGATCGGAATATCATCCGCTATAACGAACGCTGGCTTAAGTCTATTTATTGATACAACCTTATGTCTACCCTTAATATCTATTGTAAACGTCTTATCACCACGACTAATAACATCGTATGGCCCATCGTATGGCTGTTGCAAAATAGTTTTCGCCGCGTCATGCCTTATAAAAACACGCTTACACGTTTCAAGTTCTTTAAAGACAAAAACGCGGGGTGTGCCATGCCGAGACGGTGCAGACGGTCCAATATTGCGGAAATGATCACGTAATCCATGAACAAATACGGCGGTATCGGAAATTGCTGATGGCGCTAAAAATTCGCCCGGCAATCGTAATGACTCGCCAAACACCAGCTCCGCCGAAGTCGATGAAAGATCTTCCTTCTAGGCTGAGCGGATCCCCAGCAAAATGGTCGGAAGAACCTCCGTCCACCGATCATTTTGGTAGCACCGAATGGCAGCCTTGAACTGGCGGTGGAACCTTTCCACCATGCCATTAGCCGCAGGATGGTAAGCCGTGGTATGGAAATGAGTCGAGCCTAGTAAAGCGTTTAGCTCTTTAAAAAGGTACGACTCAAACTGCCGTCCCTGGTCCGTGGTCACACGCAGCGGGGTCCCGAATCGGCAGATCCAACCCTCAAAGAAGGCTCGTGCAACCGTGGCTGCCTCCTGATCGTATAGCGGAATCGCTTCTGGCCACCGCGTAAAACGATCAACGCACGTGAGGCAATACCGATATCCCTCAGACACCGGTAGAATTACAATATCAATGTTCACGTGCTCGAATCTCGCCGATGGTTGAGGAAACGATCCCAAAGGTGCAACAACGTGCTTATGGACTTTTGACCGCTGGCATGGGACAAAAGCTCGAGTCCATTCCCGACAATCCGATTTACACGACGGCCAAACATAACGCTGCGTTATCAATTTAACCGTCGCTTTGATCCCCGAATGAGACAGTCCGTGGAGGGTATTGAAGACGAGCTGACGAAAAGGACGTGTCAGGAAAGGCCGCACCCTCTCAGTCGATGTGTCGCACCAAATACGGCTGGATGATCCTGGAATCGACACGTGCTCCAGTGCCAGGCCAGAATCCCTCAGCAAAAATGATTGCAATTCCGGATCCATAGCTTGTGATGCCGCTAACGCTTCAAAGTTCACCGTCCTCTCCAGAGTTTCAAGCCTAGATAATGCGTCAGCTACCACATTATCCAGACCAGCAATATGACGGATGTCGGTGGTGAATTGGCTCACAAAACTCAAATGTCTGATTTGCCTCGGAGTATGCTTATCTGGGCTACTATTGAAGGCAAAAATCAGTGGTTTATGGTCAGTAAAAATTGTGAAAGTTCTACCTTCCAACAAATGTCTGAAATGTTTAATCGCTTTATAAATGGCCAACAACTCTCGATCAAACGTGGAATAGTTCCGTTCCGTTGTCGACAGTTTGGTGGAGAAAAAAGCTAACGGCTCCCAATCATCACCAATCTGCTACTGCAAGGCGGCGCCCACCATGGTGCTCGATGCATCGCAAGTAAGCGTCACATTTGCATTGGGCTCGGGATGCGCCAACAAGGTGGCCCGCGAAAGACCCTCCTTGCACCGGCGGAACGCGTCGCGAGCTTCAGCCGTCCATTCGACCGGGGTGCCTTAATATTATTTCCCAGGAGATCGTTCAGAGGAGCCTGTGCCTGCGCCGCCTTGGGCATGAAACGCCTATAAAAGTTTAACATGCCCAAGAACCGCCGCAACTGCTTTGCTGTAACCGGCTCTGGAAAATTGTTAATGACGTCCACTTTTTCCGTTCCCGGACGCGACCCCAGTTTCGACACTACGTAACCAAGGAATTTAACCTCTGGTTTACCGAAAACGCACTTACTCGAATTAATAACTAGGTGATATTTACACAACCGGTTAAACACAATTTTCAAATGTTCTAAATGTTCCAACTCTGACGTAGATGCTATTAAAATATCGTCAATATACGCGTAACAAAAGTCCAATCCCCGCAACACCTCGTCGATGAATCTTTGAAACGTCTGGGCAGCATTGCGGAGACCAAACGACATGAATGGGAATTCGATTAAACCAAAAGGTGTTGTAATCGCTGTCTTCGGAATGTCTTCTTCCGCCACTGGGATTTGATTGTAAGCGCGCATCAAATCTATCGTGGAGAAAATCTTCTTGCCCCTCAACGACTGCGCGAAATCTTCAATGTGGCGGATGGGGTAGCGGTCAGGTACGGAACGTGCATTAACGCCACGATAATCACCAACCGCTCTCCACAAATCCACACCGGAACCTTTGGGCACCAAATGCAGTGGAGACGACCAGCAACTTTTCGACGGCCGCGCTATTCCCAAGCGCATCATCGTCTCAAACTCCTTTTTAGCAAATTGGAGCCTATCCGGTGCAAGTCGTCTAGGCTTGCAAGCAACGGGAGGCCCCGGCGTTGTTTTAATATGGTGACACGTGTTATGATTTACCTCGACGGGCGTGTGCCTCCAGGTTTCGTAAGATCCGGATATTTCCGCAACAATGAATGGTAGACGGACTCGCTTGCCACCATCTTGACCAATGCCACCTCGTGCCGAACCGTGGTTCCTTTCGACCGCATGGTCGTAGTCGAATCGATGAGGCTCTGGTTGCGAATATCCACCAGAAGACCAAAGTGCGCCAAAAAATCGGCCCCGATAATTGGTTTGGAGACATCCGCCACTACAAATCGCCAAATAAAATCTCGACGCAGACCCAGATTCAGCGTAATCGTCGCTGTACCATAGGTCGCGATCAAAGTTCCGTTTGCCGCGGAAAGTTCGTAGTCCGATTTCGGACCATGACTGATCACAAATTTTCGGGGAACAACACAGAGGTCCGCGCCGGTGTCGACCAAAAACTGCGTATTAGTGCGCCGATCAAGCACAAAAAGACGGCGGAATGTCGGGCCGGAGTCGCTAGCCGACATCAACGACCGCCCCGAGCGTTTCCCTGGCTGTACGTGCAGGGCTCGATGCACCGATGAGCCTTATGCGCGTACCTCGCGTGGTACCAGCACATGCCGTTTTCTGCGTGCTCCCTGGATCTCGAACGCGGCCTCGAAAAACTCCGCGGACGACGCGAACGCCCCTGGTCGTACCTACGGAAGGGTTCATCCCTCCGGGAATGACGCAACTCATCGATCTGGGCTCTCATAACTTTCGTCTCCTCCTGGAGGGAAACGAGGAGTTGCAGCATCCTCTCCGCCACCATATCCATGGAACTAGAGTTTGTCGACGGACCAGGACGCGATGATTCGGCAACCACTGGCCTTCCGGGAATGGTGTCCAAGATGGCGTCCGCTAACTCAGCCGTCTTATCCAGCAACGTGTCCTTTTGCGTTGCTAAGATAGCTTGAACACTAGTGGGGAAACGTCCCAACCATAGCGTCCTCAACAAAGGCACCGAAACGTACGTCCCCGCCAAGCTTCGTAAATGTCGCAGGAATTGTGAGGGTTTACGATCCCCCATTTCCTCACGCTCGAGCAACTGACGGATCTTCTGCTCTTGTGATACGCACACGCGACTAATCAATTCGGCTTTCAATTTTTCGTATAGACCCGTCTCCGGTGGATCTAATAACACGTCCCGCACTTCCGTCATGTAACGCGGTCCTAACGCTCCGGTAACATAACTTGACTTTATCGCGTCGGAGACGATCCCAGCCGAGAGGAAATTCCTTTCCATAATACAGAACCATAGTTCTGGGTCGCTCGGCGTAAATTCTGGGACTCGGATCCCTACTCGATTTGTCGCATTCGCGGGAAACAAGGACGCTCCGTCAGTTTCACTATTTTGAGCCATGGCGCTAAATGTCTAACACAGTCTTTGAAGTACAAAGTTTTTCACACAAGCACGAAATTGCAGCACTATCACCTTCGCGTCAAATCACGTCGGGGTCACCACTTTGAGGGGTGAATGGAATAATGATGACTACGGTCTCTTTCACCACACTCCTTTTAATACGCGAGAAAAGGTGATGCTCTGCGAATCAGTGTAGTAACAATTTATTATTCTAAACAGCGCGAGTCGATGCCACTAAAGGCAGTTCCACGGAGTGAGTGAGGGCGCGCGTCACCTCTGGAGGCTATTTATACAGCCCTTTCAGAGGGACGCGTCCCTCAAGCGACGCCGAAAACGCGCGGCAAATTTTGGCGCGAAAAGCGCGTCCCCGCGCTGGAAAAACCCTGACCTGGGCGAGCCTGGCTGCCAGATGCCTACGTGGCCATAGCCTGACTCACCCAGGCCCACGGGGGAAAACCCAAGCGTACACAAAGCTACGGAAAAGTCGCGTCTCCAATATGGAGGCGAAGTAACAAACAACCGCTACAGTATGTTTAGAACTCAATGGACAGAGAGAACAGAAGATGTGGTAACTATGCGTCAAAAATTCGTCTACACAGAGTACCTCACAATGTCACCTCTGTACGAGTTCATTTTATCGACCCTAGTAGTTTCATTAGGGTCCGTTTATTTACTTCGATCAATTCGGACCATAACAAAAATGAGACGGCAGCCTTAATATTCAGGCAAAACACCAGATAGTATAAGCTTATAGTTTTTGTTAAATAAATTCCCGAAGATGGTGTTGAAAAATGGGCATTTACACTAAAATACCCCCTTAATGCTTATTATATCGTTATATTCTGCATCAGGAGCAATAGAATGATGAAATCCTTTTATTCTAAATGGTTGTTCTTTAATATGTACCTAAAAAGAAACATATGGGATGCATTATTATTATATTATAATATCGAAATGATTATTTCTTAGAAATTGCCAACACCGTGGATAGCAATGTTAACTAGTCTTCCAATGTGGGCACTGTTACTGACACAATCTGCTCATAACTGGGGCTTTTGGTTGCTTCTAACCAAAATTCCCTCCTACATGGCTTCCGCCTTGGGCTTTGATATCAAAGACGTAAGTAGTAAATTATGTATACCGTATAAATATATGTATGTATACTATACATAAATAAATGCCAATACTTGGGACTGAATTTACACACAAAAGAAGTAAAAAGTGTTATATGAACAAAGATCACGTAAATCAAAAGATGCTTAAGTATTTGAGGCTATTTTCGCCTAAAATCGATTGTTTTCGTGTTGTGTAAACTGAAAGAACTGAGCCACCATATGACCACCGATGCCTGGTCTTATTCTGGTAATTATTTACAAAATGGCAATTTCCGATGACCTTGAAATATGTTGTCAAAGTTAACATTCTGAACCACTTTTCCCATAGGGTGGCAGTACCTAATATTGCCTAGCAAAATTTAAATCGCTGTCAATTGAATAATAATTGATATTTTCCATGCAATTCGTTTCAAAGTAAACAGAAATTATTCACCTTTTACGTAGCCTAAGTTAGAATCGTAGAACCTACAAATTTTTAATTAGGAATTAAAACACGTAAGACATGTAAAATCCGGTCCTGAAAAAACTGTACCTTATATCGCCTACTCAAGAAATATTGATTAATTTATGTATATATGAGTTTTTAAAGTCATTTCCATATGTGCTTGTATTACTTATTGCTCTATAAATGTTTTTTTAACAATCATTAATTTTATTTTTATTAAAAAATTATAGAAATAGGATTTTTAAAATATTTTATTTTTTACGTTCGGATGTACATATTGGACAAATAAAGTTTATTTCGGTTGCTCCGCAAATTTCGTGACCCCATATGTAACAAACATTCCATCGAAATCATTGTTCTGCGGTAGGCGGTATTGAAAACACGCACACTGCTAAAAGAAAAACGCTATTTTCATTGCGAAAATTATTTGAATCGATTTCATTCCTTAAGTAGATCATTAATTAGGTATTTCTAGTAGATATTCTTGCATTCATAGAATTATTAGACTTACCTTCTCCGAATGTCATGTAAAATTGTGGCAGTCCAATACATTTTTACACTATTAAGATTCACTAAAATATTTCCCTTTCTGTAATTCTTGATCACATGACGCTGAAATTACAGTATGTCTTCGTACATATGTTTAGGTATTAATTCAATGCATAACCGATAAGTTTTAGTGCTTACTTTGCGAGATATAGCGACTGGCGATATTAGGAACATGGGTGATATTAGGTACGGTCACCCTACATGTTACCGTCGTTCAGTTTAGTTTTCAAGATATTTGCAAAAAACTGTGGTCGGTAGTTGATTTGGGTTAGACGGTTTAACGGCGAAGCAAGTTAGATTAGTTTAGAGGGGCCGCCAAATTTTGAGAGATTTACGATAAAAAATGTGTTTCATAAATTGATGCGCGTGAGGATTTGAACCAGCAACTAGTACTTCTAGAGTATGTTTCTGAAACACATGTTTTTATCTTTTTACCCTCACCCCAACAAACTACCGATCAGAAATTTTGTTTAATATCTCGAAAATTTCGTTAGCTTCATCATTTGCTTTGTTTTCGACTTGTGACCATCGCAATGTATTTATACAAACAGTAGATAAGCGGCTGTCCGATGCTGACGTATATATACGTTGCTGCGGACGCGTAAAGGCTGCCGTTCCATTAGAACGGCAGCCTTAAGGATACGCAGAATTCATTGCAATAGTTACAGCAATTTTTCGCGAATATGTACTCGAGAAAACGAAAGAATGCCACAAGAAGATAAATCAGGCGAATACGGAGGGCGCTCCAACGTTGTCATTGATTTTGAAGTTAAAAACTCCTTCACTATATGCAGGGCTGGGAATCATAGCGGCGTAAGTCCCAATTTTGAGAATTTGAGTTAATAACAGTTTTTAAGTCTTAAAGGATCCATCTGTTTGCTTCCACAGTGAATTAAGTTATAATTTGTAATGTATAAGTAAAAGTTGTTCAGAATGTTGAGGTTTACAATATATTTCATCAAAACCGGAGAGGTGTACCCTATTATGCACAAATTGTACCTTAAGTTTTCAGCTATTGGAGATAATTAATACTTAACTATTTATATATTTTACTATTTTTATATTTTAACTATTTATCTTAACTTTTTTAACTATTTTATCTATTAAGCAAGAATCGTAATTTCGATCTTTGTTTCAAGCCTGCTTAGAAAGTAATAAATACTATAAATTATATTTATTATTTATAGCTATTTCTCATAAAAGGCTGGATTAAAAAATATTATGTACTTAACAGTTTCTTAGAGCAACCCTTCTGTATTGAACCTTCTATCTAATTCATTTTTTTTTTATCAGAACGGTATGCTGACTTCGCTACCGTACCTAACGGCATGGATTATCAGTTTCCCGATCAGTTATTACTCAGATCTTCTCATCAAACGGAATATCTTTACGATTCAAACGTCGAGGAAAGTTTGCAACACGATTGGCCAGTGGATTCCAGCAGCTGCACTAATTGCTCTAGGATATGTTGATAAAGAGCACACTAAAATAGCAGTAGCACTTTTGGTACTCGCTGTTGCTAGTAATATTGCCATTTACTGTGGTCACAACGTAAATCACATGGATCTCAGTCCAAACTTTGCTGGCACTTTAATGGGTATTACAAATACAGCAGCAAATATTTGCAGTATTTTAGCACCACTGGTTACCAGCGTCATTGTTAAAGATCCTGTATGTATAAATTTATTTCTGGTAATTAAAATAATTTATTATTTAGGGCATATTATATGTAGGTTTAAATTATATTAAAACTTTGAGTGGCGCAATGTTTAGCGAAATACTGTTTCAAATTAATTAGATGTTTTCGAGCAGACCGGGCTGCTAGGTGACTTTTGTACAGTTCGTTCCACGGTTGAAACACTCGGCTAAAGAATACAGGGTATTTTTCTCGCGATGCTCCTCAAAGAGATGTTGCCCGGCACCCCGTAGCGAAAAGAACATCCCGCGACGCCTCACCGAGGGTTATGATTTTCGACCCTCGAAGGAGTTGAAGTGCCTATTAAGAAGTGAGAAGTCTCAAATTCCGCATTTCTCATGAGATCGTTGCAAAAACGACGCCAATCGAATCCTTATGTTTCTCCGATGAAAATAACACGAAGAACGAAGTAATTCGGACCATAATGAAGGAAAATACCTTCGTTAAAAATAGTTCGGTTTACATATATGACATGTGATATGATTTTCATCGGAAAAAACATAAGGAATCCATTGGTGTCACTTCCATATCAATACGATAAAGATAAAGAATTTAGTTTTTCAGAAACAGGTATGAAACATCGGCCGAGCGTAGCGAATGGAGGTTGACACCCCGCAGTTGAGGGTTTCATGCGGTTATACCCCCCGCATTTTCACCTAACTTTATGAAGTGAAATATTTCTGCGATATTTAAAATTTCATAAAAATGTTTCCTAGAAAAGTTGAATCATTTTGTGGGGACCAGTGTATAGTAGCAATAGTTTTATTCTGTTGGTAGGGATTAATAAGGTGAATCTTTGTTTCTTTAAAGTTTTTTAAAGGACCTTTTCTCACCTTGAAGGATATATTGTTCAAAGTCGTTGAATTCGTCTTTAAAGTTACTACCAGGTACCAACAAATAAAATATAGCATTCCATTTAAAAAA
This sequence comes from Andrena cerasifolii, assembly GCF_050908995.1. Lineage (NCBI taxonomy): Eukaryota > Metazoa > Arthropoda > Insecta > Hymenoptera > Andrenidae > Andrena > Andrena cerasifolii. The sequence goes on from NC_135132.1 coordinate 1,000,338, forward strand.
CAGAGTTGACCTTCGTGTTTTATTAAGGGAACATTCTACAGTCTCGGCCAAAAACTCGGCCACATTTCGGTGATGGTTCTTATAATGAAATAAACACTTAACGTTTTCGAACGTTTGGGGTTCGAAATTTCAAACTATTTAATCGATATAAAAAAGTTAACATATTCGTGGTAAACGGGATAGTCATACCGTTGCAAATTAAAAATATGTTAGGTTTTTTTATTTACCATGATCCAGTCGTCCGAAATTGCAACCGTCAGCAAGAGGTCAAATTCTGAAGACGCGAATTCGCCAAGTTCACTGCTAAATATTTATATAAATAAATTAAATAAACAAACAACAAAGATTTTTTCTTGTAACTCAAGAGTGGTAGAATATACCCCCAAAATTGGAAAACGTTAAGTGTTTATTTCATTATAAAAACCATCACCGAAAAGTGGCCGAATTTTCGGCCGAGACTGTAGAATGTCCCCTTAACTTAAGTCATTCCAACGGAATAAAACTATTGTTAGTGTGCGCAGCCCCCCACAAAACTATGTAACTTTTTTGGGCAACATTTTTATGAAATTTTAAATATAGCAGAAATGATTCAGATGATAAAGTTAGGTCAAACATTCTGTACAGTGTTCCCAGGATAAACGAAAAACCTCCGGCCCGGGATAATTGAGAAAGACCTACCCATCCGACTGTTTTATTTTCTCGCTACGTGGTCCAGTGAAATTACGATTCGTCTGAGGAATAATTCCCAGCAAGCTACATTTTGGTATGGGTCTTTATTTCGCCGTTTTAAACAATATGTCAAAAGTCTCCATTGATCCGATATCTGCTAACAATTTTACACAGGGTTGAATGTAAAAAGAAAACAGTTTTTCACGAATATCTTATTATCTACTAGTTCTACGGAAAAAATAGTTATTATGGAATTTGTAGCTTAGGAAATTGTCTACAAAAAGGTTATATGTGTTTTTATCGTAGGAGTAGCCATTTTCATGTATGGCGCTTTAAACTTTCAACTCTCATACTTTTGACAAGGTAAGATTCCGACCCCGAAAATTCAAAAAGTTATGAAACTGTGGATATGTAAGGGGTGTCCTCCTGAGTTCAACGCAATTTTGTTTGTTGCCCAAATTCAGTCTAAGAGGGTGAAATTGGTCTAACGCGAACGTTGTTCGCCTCGGTGTGAACGCGAAATAACAGTTTTCGCTAACAAATGACCCTACTACTGTGGTTTGCAAAAATGTTGACGGCCGGATGCTGAGCGGAGCAAGGGGGCTACCTCACTCGCGCCGCCCTACTCTCTGCCGCGGAACTTCCCAATTTCCCACTCGTATGTTCTTAGCGGCACATGCTGCATCCTTCGTCTCTTCGTCACGCGGTGCTGCTGACCGATTCGTTGACGTGACGCGTCGGCCAATAGCGACAATACGTGTGCCTTACCTCTACCACTGTGTTAGAGAACCGTGGGCCTATGACGATACACTCGATCGGACCACCAAGTTTCTGCTCGTCAACATTTTTGCAAACCGCAGTACTTAAGACGTGAAATCGTCCGGATGGTCACGGTAAACGTGGAGAGGAGGCGTTCGCGAACAAAATACGGTGATTCAGCAGAGTGGAACATTTGGGATGAACATCGACTGTTATCTCGTTCTTGTTCCTTTTAAACCGATGAAACTTGGGCCTTGCTATCCATATCAATAGTGGGGCTGCTCGTAAACAGGCGGCCCTCTATGACCATCCACTGACAGGTACATACTCCAAAAATATAGTACATATGTGTGATAAGCACGAATAAAATTTGTATAACTTTTTTTTAACTTAATCAGAATATTTGCAACGTTTTTAGCGAGATCTTTCTGGTGAAAATTAAACCAAACACGACATAATTCGGAGAATTCTTAGATCCAGACACAATATGTATCTAAGGACGGTATTCATAAACATTTCTTAAGCAAATGCTTAAGATCATCTTCTGGAAGACGATCCTATTACACTTAAAACATCAGGAATTCATAGACGTTGCTTAAGATGAGCTTAAGCATTTGCTTAGAATAAGCAATTGCTTAAGTCGCGTCTATGAATCTAGGCGGCATCTTGAGCAAATGCTTGAGATGGTCTTCAGAACATGTGTCGTCATACAAGCATTTACTTATTTGAACAAGATCTTCCTCAAGCAAATACTTAAGCATGACCTTAAGATTATCTTAAGTCACGTCTATGAATCTAGGCGGCAACTTAAGGGGGTAGACACGTCACGTGACCTGGCCGATTTGGCAGGTCGGTATTACAGCAGGTTTTTTCTGCACTGAAATGGTATTACCCATAGATACGCCGCTACCTGGTGCACGCGAGAGGGAACTGTTTGCTATTTCCGTATTTTATTCTGAATAAGGAAATAAATTCTCAACTGTTGCGTTGTACTTATAAAAATTTAAACGGATAGTCGGCTGGTACTACAAACGTAGAAAATTCATTGTACATTTTAATTACTTGAAATGTGCTTATGCTACAATATTCTACGTTAGCAGTAAGGAATTATAAGTGAAAAGGAAAAATAGATGAGGAGATGTCCCCAGAAAATGAAGTTTGTTAGTTTAGACATTTTTTTATTAGTAAAGCATCGAAACAAAACATGAAATACACTTATTACACGCCCTATGCAGAAAGCAGTTATGAACAAACATTATATATAAAATTTGTTGGATGTTGAATTGGACTAGTGAAAATGCGCTAGCTGGATGCGCGTGATTATTATGTGGTCGGCTCCTCGAAATGACAGAAAATATAACCTGACTATAAGCTATATGACAACAAATGTTTAGTGGCTGTTTCGTTCTTTTACGAAACATTTGTGAACTTTTTAGCATCCTCCCAAAACATTATTATTACGCAGTAACAGCATCTTTTGGAAATCCAGTATAGCAATTAGGTTATATTTTCTGTCACTTCGAGGACAGTAAATCCGCTTCTGGAAATGCGCAGGCTGGATGCGCGTGGTAATTATGTGGTCGGCTTCTCGAAGTGACAGAAAATATAACCTATATGCTATACCCGATTTCCTAAAGATACTATTGCGGCGTAATAATAATGTTTTGGAAGGATGATAAAAGGTTCACAAATGTAGCGTAAAAGAACGAAATAGCCACTAAACATTTATTGTCATATAGCATATACATACGTTATATTTCCTGTCACCTTGAGGAGCCAGTCATATAATAATCACGCGCATTCAGCCTGCGCATTTTCAGTAGTCCGGTCGGCGTCATGGAAGGGGTACCTCCTCCACCCTGCATTTGTGGTAGTTGAAATGATATTTCTGAGCCCAGTGAAATACATGGGCCATTCCATGCGAAATCGGACACTTTTCGGAGTAACATTTCAGATTTAGATGAAACTTGGATATGTTGTAGTCTTTAGGGATATATAGGCATATCTCGACGGATTTTTCAAAATGTCAAAAATTGTGGATCTTACAGCTCTTTGAAATATAATGTTAACTTTTTTCAAAAAATTATAACTGTTGAACTAACAAACTGATCAAAATGAGCCTTTGGGTGTTTACAGTGAAGACATAAGAGTACCAAATAAAAATTATTTCACGCAAAAAAAATTTTAAAAATTTATTTTGCAATTGTTCTAAACAAATGCCATAATTTAATAGCGGGGCACTATTTAAAAATTTGAAAAAGTAAGGGTATAGTCCTATTTGTCTCTTTTACGGACCCGTTTTGAGAAATACGGACACTTTAAAATTGGCCAAATGAAAATTAGCCGAATGTGACGCTGTGTCGCCCAGCACCGGCTCGACAAATTCAACCATATGGTATACAATGACTTTCAAGGCCACGCAAGGTTAGGAAGTAAAGAAATAGATAGTTCCATATTGTAGTACGCACGGCTCAGCCAGACGAGCCGGTGCTGAGCGACGCGGCGTCACATTCAATTAATTTGCATGCGACCAATTTTAAAGTCTCCGCGTTTCTAAAAACGTGTCCGTAAAGAGCACAAGTAGCCCTATATCCTCATTTTTTTCAAATTTTTAAATAGTGTCCTGGTAGTATAAAATTGCATTTGTTGAGAACAATTTCAAAATAAATGGTCTAAAATTTTTTTTTTTTTAAGTGTCGTATTTGTTATTAGGTACTCTTATTTCCCCACTGTAAGCACCCAAAAGCTCATTCTTATCTGTTTCTTAGTTCAACAGTTATAATTTAATGAAAAAAAGTCCATTTCCACAATTGTGAAAATTTTTAAAAACCTATGACATACATATATCACTTAAGACTATATATCACTAAAGACATATACCAGTTTCACCAAAATCCCAAATGGTAATTCGTAAGTAATAAAAGATTAAAAAGGAGAGAGTGTTACACGTATTCAGTAAATTCTGTCGCATCGAACCTCGGTTCGAAATTTAATTTGTACGATGTAAGTAGGTATAGGTATTCAGCGAACAGTATTCTCCGATGCTCGCGGTGGCTCGCGGTTATTTTGTCGCTGTCGATGGTTCGTAAAAGAGAAGGATAGAACGGGGGTCATAGCAGCCGAGAAATAAAGCCAGTGCCTCGGTCTGCTAACACAGATACACAGCGTTGCCAGCAACATTATGCAGGACCACTTATTTAGCGGAAGGGAAACACCTACAGGAGTGGTGGTAACGCATGCGTGAAGACGTTGCTGCCGCACACATTACCACCACTCCTGTGGGTGTTCCTCTCCGCTAAATAAGTGGTCCTGCATAATGTTGCTGGCAACCCTGCAGATACATAACAATTTTTCAATAACAATAAGGGCTTAACTTTTTTTACTTTTAGTTTTTTCTGCATAAACATTTTTTTTTCAAATATTGATAACATTTTCCTAATCATAATGAGAGCAAACGTGATACAATGTCGAATTTTCTTTTCTCTCTGCTCAAATTTCTTTACACTGTGCCCTAGATTCACCAGCCCATTGTGTTGTTATTTAAACTTCACGCTCTAAACAAAAACGTTTTCCTATTTTCAAAACATAGGTATTTGCTGAGGGAAATTAGAATAAGTCACATCTATTATTTTATGTTGTTTTATTTTTTTTAACCCTGTCTGCATTTTAAATATTATCTAAGGACTATTTAACTTAGGAGATAGGACCGTAAAGGTTTACAAAAAAGGTCAGGGAGTCAAATGTTGACTAATTTGGAGATTTATTCTTATTATATGTTCTATACAATAGTCGGAAGAATAAAAAATAATAATAGTAAGAGCAATATTTCAAATAATTACTGTAACATCCATATTCTGAAAAGATGATATCAGTAAATAAATACTTCCAGTATTAGTAAAAAAGTTTCAATCTCTCTTTTTTTATTTCCAATAATGTGGCCATATAATTATAACATAAATACGACAGCGATTTCAAGTGATGTATGTGTTACTGTAAAAGCGTTAATATAGTAAATGTACACAGTTCCCAGCAGTTCGTAGTCAATGTATGCCTAAAATGAATATAACCTAACCTACAATCGTCCGAAAATGCATACATTGACTCCATCATGCTTTTATTATGGCTCGTATATCCAGCTATCGCTTCAGTTTTGCTATGAATCCACGTTGGCAGTCCTCCCGAGTAGGCGCCATTTTGTATCTACTACCTCAACTAAATTTGTCACGTGACTTGCTCTGTATTATCGCCAATATGGCGGAACACTGATTTGGAAATGCAGTCACGATTTTTCGTTTTTCGTTCTTATATGAGCAGATTTTGGCCTGGGAGAGGTCTCGTTCGATAGAAGAAGATTCAATGCGGAGCGCTCTGCTCACCGTTTGAGTCACAAAACTCTTTTATTGTCCTAAAAATGCTTGGATTCTGCGGGTATATTTTGTCGACTTTTGCTTTACTTTGGACGCTGATATTATTACATGTCAACACAATCTCGTTGAACCATGAGCAGAGCGCTCCGCATTGAACCTTCCGCTTTCGAATGAGACCTCGCTCAGCCCAAAATCTGCTCATATAAGGACGAAAAACGAAAAGTCCCGAACCCATGTTTCGGGCCAGATTGTGTCGGTATACAGCGCGCTGCATTACCCGTGTCTACCCCCTTAAGCAAATGCTTAAGACGATCTTAAGCTTAAGAAACGTTTGTGAATACCGTCTTAATTGTTTTATGATATCAATACCTTTCTATATTACATAGTCAGTAATACATTTTCTTAAGAAAATAAATAAATAGATAGAAAAAATCTTATCCGGAAATGATATAGTAAAATTTAATTAATCGTCGATACCAAATACATAATGGGTATCGAATTTTTTATAGAAACAGGGTTCACAGCGATTAATTGCAGTGAATGGAGGGGGAAACACCTACAAGAGTGGTGGCAATGTGTGTGTGAACTGGCGCCTCCGCCAAGCCAGCTGACACCAGCGCCAACGCGAAGCCAGCCACGGCCAATCAGTGTCGCCGGAAAATAGGTTGTCGACGCTGGTTGGCCGTTAATTGTTTATTAATTGTTTTTGGTAGGATATTTTAACCATCTGGAAAGCAGTTAGGTTAAATACATTAGACTGTTTCTTGATCTCGACGGAGCACGTAGGTTTTTCTAACTTTACTTAAAAGGTAAAAGACGTGTGGAACTTCAAATATTTCAACATATTTTGAAAAATGAAAAAATGCTAGGTGGGACATTTTAACTAAGGAGGGCAGAATATAGGAAAGACTAATTTCTTACAACAAACATGAAAGTAAATAAATTTGTTTTAATATATTTATTTTTAGAATAATAAAAACAATTGAATAACTTCACTTTTATGCGTATATTTGAAATGCGTAATATCTATAAGGAAGAATACAAAATAGAAAGTTTTTTCAAAACTATTTATTTACAAATATTTAAAAATAATTAAATTAGTTACATTAATTATATTTCTTTGTTATTAATTACGTTGCAAATAAAAACATATATATTGAAAAACTGATTTTTTTATTCCTAAGTTCATTGGACAAGTAATGTTTTGATCTGTAAAAAGTACATAGATGTACTTTTACATTAAATGTTTATAAAAAAATTTGTTTATAACTCAATCGTGAAAATATGATGAAGAATTTAATAATGTAATACAAAGGAATAGGCATGATTAAAAATAAAATTTATGTGGTATTTTCATGCATGGCCATGCACTTACTCGTAAATTTTTTCTTGTTACATTTGGTAGTTTTGGTACTTATTTTTAGTCTAAAGGCACAAAATTTTTAAATAATTTTCATCTCAATGTTATGACAATCTGGCAAGGCAAAAACAATTTCGTTACACTTTGTCGCAAGGAACTTTTTTAGGTTACATCTAGTCCTGGTTCCGCTGAACGACACTTGGGAGGGTAACAATATTTGCAGCAACTCAACACGTTCCGTAAAAGTAGCAGACTTTATATATTTAACCTTACAGAACATTAACCTTCCAATACATGGCTTGTGTTTCAGGAACCCTTGAGAATATCGTTTTTCATTTCTTTTCGTAACGCTGATCCGAATTATAATTTTTTCCCGCTCCCAGATAGCACACGACGTCTTAAAGACGTCCATTATACGTCTGTTTTTGGTCTGAACGTCTGACGACCTTATTAAGACGTCTTTAAAATGTCGGTGTCGAGACGTTTTTAAGATGTCTGTCTTAGGCGTCTTTAAGACGTCTGTGCCAAGACATCTTTTTTATGACCTTTTTAAGACGTCTTTAAGACGTCGCTGTCAAGACGTTTCTAAGACGATTGTCTACAAACGTCGTTAGGACGTCTTTAAGACGTCTGTGTGTTATCTGGGACTTTTAATCATTTGTTTATCTAATAAATTTTCATATATGTGCAGCTATATACAATAAAGTAATAACCTTAGTATAAGTAAAAGGAACTTTGTTCATTAATAAAAATATTGATAAAACAGTGAGTCTTGGAACTCCACTCATGTACATTCGGAAATATTTTTCACTCGTGCACTGACGGGTTAAGTTTATCTTAAATTTTGTCTTACAAAATCTGATTTCAATGATAAAAAAGATTAATTTTATTAATCACTTCAATGACCAAATCAAATAATTTGCAACAGTTCGCATGTTCAAAGCTCACAAATTGGTAAATCGACTCCTCAGGCTCAGTATTAAATGAAGTTTGCTGCTGATCCCAGTTTTCGCTCATGTTGCTTCGCCCAATAGGAAAAATTACGCAGATAAACGGTGGTGGGGCTAGGCACATACCAATTAAGTGCGAGCAGTATCTCTTTCCTTTTCTACTTATTTATTTGCTCTCTCTATTTCCGGGTTAGGAGAGCAATGGCGTCGTCCAATAGAAAACGCGGACACATTTTCCGATCACTCCCTAGAGGATCACTACTCATAAGCAAGTGGAACGAGAAATTTGCGGTCGTCGTGGGCGCGGTCGATTTGGGCGCAAGTGGATCGCGCCCATTATTGGATTTAATTTGGGATTAAAATTATATTCTTATTATTTAATTATATTAACTTTTTATGATTATTGATAATAATGAATGTTTTTGTATTAATTTAAATTTGTTGTTGACTATAGTACTATTTTTAACTTTTGGTTCTTTAAGATATGTAATGTTTTATTTTTTTTTTTTAGTTAAGATTGTTAATTGTTTCTTGACAATCTATACATACGTAAACTCTGAGGTGTGAATGTATGGTGCCGTTGTCGAATGCATCACACTGGTTCGCAGCTCGCATAGCGTGCAATACCACAAACTTTAATTTTTGAATATAGGGTCTCGAAATCGTTCCACCTTTTTGGAACGCTCGCTTTACTGAAAGAACTTCAATGAATCGATTGCTGTATCGTTTTTAAATCGGTCCAAGGGTGCGACACTGGGAACAGCGTGAATTTGAGGATCAAAAGTATAACATCAAATATTGATATTTGATATTATAAATGAATAAACTGTTGTGCGCATCTTTGAAAAGAACATTTAGTCAGATTTGAAACAACTATAAACATAAAATGGTTTCTCAAAGCAGAGTGGCAATACTGTAAATATATTTACTTGTGTATATGTATATCTATATACTCGTTAATACTTTCTCCTTATTTCCCTGAGTAGTATCCTACAGCTTTAAACACGAATCACCTCCTAACAAGAATGTTACTATCTTCTTTTTCAAAAAAATCTGTTATTGACTAGTATAAAAATAGAATTGCCTCGTATATAGTTTCATTTTTAATAAACAAAATCTCATCCATACGTTGAATATATTTTCATAAAGGTAAAATAAAAAATATAAAAATTTTATATTTCTCAAAAGTGAATATGTATGCACTAGCTTCTGTCTCGCGTATTATCCCTTTGATGTATCTACCAGCGGGTGGTCGTAAAGAGTCGCTTGGTATCGAGTAATCCCAGAGGTGGAAGGAATGCGGATCGCCAGGATTCGTCAGAAACATTCGTCCGCTACATTCCCACCGAAGTACCGGCACGACATTCCCGAAAACGTTCGTATATGCGCCACATTTTGTTCGTGTTCGCGGTGGTGTGGACGCGACGAGAACAAACAAAAACGTCTGCGAACAATGTTTTTGTTGCTGCTCGCACAGGTGTGGACCCGAGAAATACCTAAAAACCAACATATACAAATGTTCATTAAGTAAAGGTTACTTTAAAAATTACTTAAAAAAACAGATACAAAAGTAATTCCTTTTAATTATTCTACTGTAGCGAATCACGGGTATCACGAGAATCGGCTTTCCTTCGGAAATTTGGCAACGTTGCATGTCACTAGAACTGCTGAGTTATACCCAGGGTTGCCAATTTAGTAGAATTTCTACTAAATATAGTAAAATAAGGTATTCATTTAGTGACTAAATTTTTATTCTGGTAGATGGTAAAAAATCTGGTAGATCACAATATAATTTTAGTAGATTTCTGGCTGTTTTCATTTTTACATGAACTGATCTTTTTATGGCAAATTCATAAAAATAAATAAATAAATTATATGAACAACACAATTTTTTGTTATAGTGAACTTATATTTTGCAATATGTCCCTCTAGGGGTTACTAGTATAATGATGAGATCAGGCTTGCTAAGATAGTAGAATTTCTACTCAAGCGATTCGCTCATCCACTCACAATATCTACTTCTTACATTGGGCCCCTATGATAGGGGAAGACCCGGGCTAACCTATAAAAGCATATGCCAAGAGAATTGCGTCGTTGGATGAGCTCATCTAATTGGCGAGATTTTTCCTGAAAGTTTTCAACTATTTCGTTGTGGTTTCAACTTTCAAAGTTATCATATTTAGTGATGACTTAACTTTTTCTTTACGGAATCACTAAGCCAACTGGCCCATGTCGCATCCAGTGTTATAGATCAGTATGGATCCTGAATTCGCCATAAAATATTAATCGATTATTTTTTTAATGCCAACTACGTACCCCCCCCCCCCCCCCCCCCCGCCACACACGCACAGAAAGTTAGTAGAATTCTAGCAGATTTTCTTCAAGGCCTTAGTAGAAAACCATCCTCCACTGTTGGCAACCCTATTTATGCCTAGTGACATGCAAAGTTACTAAATTTCCGAAGGGAAGCCGTTTTGACGCCTAGTGTATGTATAATTTGTCTATCGAATGTGGAAGGAATTCAAATTACGTATAATTGAAAGTAGTAGCCTGAATGGAGTAAGTAGTATTTGATCGCATTCCCATCCGGCAATTTTCTACTATCCATTAATAGTGGTCCTATAACTAGTTAATAAACAATATAGACCTTTAAACCTTCATTAGTGTTGACATGTGTTCAAAGCGTAAGGCGAGCTAAACAAAACTTTTTCAACTGTAGCGATCGCTTGGAAATGTCCTAACCCACTTGTAGAATCATTTCTGAAAAACTTGCGCCACTCAAAGTGTTAACAGATTTTTAAGAACCATTCTAAATAATATTAACAACTTTGACCGTGTGCTTGATCTGTATTAAAACCTACATAATATATGATTCTAAAGCAGGGCTCTCCAGCGTAGGGGCCCCTCACGCGCCTGCTTCCCTTCCAATCTTTATTTCGCGTAGCATGCCTTCCGTTGTCAAGGAGACCGCGCGACGCTACGAAGACTGCCACGACGGGCTAGCGTCCTCGCGGTTAGGGCAGGGGGGCCAAGCTTCCCTCTTACGAAAGTTGAAGCAGAGTTTGTAGCGCCTCCTACCAATAAGGTGCGTACTAAACTGTGAATGTGTGAATTGGTGTGAATCGGGACGTATGTGTATGTGTATACGTGTAATGTACCGTTTACTTTAAAACCTGTCCACGGATCGTCGCGCCAGCGACACGTATGCAGCAGATAGAAGGATAAACATTGAAATTGAATATTTCTTCTTTTCTTAGGAAAAGAAAATATATTCAATTTCTTTGTATATCCTTCTATCTGCTGCATACGCGTCACTGACGCGACAATCCATGGTCAGGCGGCATTAGAAAGGGTAAACCAGGGAAAGTGAGGACACTTCCTCGTGTCTGCGCCAAACATTTCTAAATGACGACGGTCGTCATGGTAACATTTCACCAACGTCGAAAGGTTGCGTGTCGTGCTCACTGATACACGTAGGTATGTGTGTGTGTGATATACCTAGCGCCTCCTACCAATAAGGTGCTAACTAAACGGGAAAACTTCAGCCAAACAAAGACGGCTTGGCCCCCCTGGGTTAGGGATGGAGTGCAAAATCACTAACAGTGATTTATCACAGTGATCACAGAATCATGATCACGGTCGTGAATGAAGTTAAATCACGACCGTGATCATGATTTTTTTAACATGAGTGAATTATTTACTGTCATCGTAATTCTTTATCTTGATTGTATAATTTTTTATAAAATACTTCAATATAGCTTGTGTTACAGTCAAAGCGTGCTAATTCAGCGAATATATAACTAGTATATACATTCATAAATAGTCAATGTGTGCACGCACTGATTTGATTGGCTAAAGTATTCACATATACATTATACTTTTTACCTAAAGCGAAGAAATATTCGTTAATTTAAATAGATCAAGAACGATTACATTGGTTCAAAATATACAATTGAGATTCTATGAGCACAGTGAGGACTTGAGAATGTTTTGAGAGAAAGTAGAAATTGGGGTTATGTGGCGCGTGCAAAGAGCAGTTATGCTTTCCACCAATCAGATCACGAAAATTGTAAATCACTGTTCTGCCTGCGCCAATCAGAAGCGATCACGAACATCACGGATCACTGTTCTGCCTGCACCAATCAGAAGCGATCACGAAAATCACGGATTACTGTGAAAAATCACCGTGATTGAGAATGAACGTGATCGGATCACTCGTGATTCACAAATCACGGTTCTAGCCAACACTACTCGCGGTTAGCGTCGCGCGGTATCCCTGACAACGCGGACGAGAGTGGGAGAACCTCAAGCTCCCCCGAGAGCGACCTTGGAGAGCCCTGTTTTAAAGTCCCATTATTACATATCAGCATTTGAAACATTCTATGAAAAAGTTAATGAGCATACGATAATATGGAGTTATAATTCTTTAATAATAGTTGTATAAAATAGAAAATGACTTTATGAAAATTACCTAATTTACAATACTTTCATATGTTTTAGAGCAACGTTTCAGAATGGAGAAATATATTTTTCTTGTCAGCTGTAATATATATTCTTGGAAATCTTATGTTTATTTTATTTGGCACGAGTAAAATTCAAAAATGGAATGATCCTGTGGAAAAGAAGAAAGATACTGGTTTAAATGGTGTAACAGAGTCATCAGTGGAAAATGGGTACTCCCAAAAGATGAAAGACATAGAAAGTGTGGAAATATAGAAAAAAAAGTGCAATACTACCATGACATTATGAACGTGTATGGTTTCTTGTCTTTCCTATTTATCATAACTGTTGCGAATGAATTTTTGTTGCAAAGTGAGGAGGTTTTAAAATGTGACTGTTGTACATAAAGAATTATATGTATATGTGTCTTATATTTAATATTTATTATGAAAGTAATATAATGTTAATTTTAAACAAAATTTCTATTATAAAAAACATTCAAGTGGTTTATTCTTATACTGCACGCTCATATTACAAAAGTACTGTAAAGGAATATATTTAAAATGTATTATTGTCTTTTTTTATTTGGTTTTGGTATAGATTTCCTTATTGTTTGCAAAATAAATATTGTAAATAGAATGGTTATTAGCAATGTGACATAAGTTGCTACAGGTACCATAGATGAATTACCAACTGGTATTGTCCACACAATATCTTCTATGTCCTATGACAAAAATACATAAAAATAATACATTCCTATCCATACTATTATGAAACAAGATAGTTTTGTCAGTTATATAATGGAATTTACTATCTACCTTATATGGAATTTCTCTCCATTTAGATACAAGCTGTACACATGGAGAACATAAATCAATTTTAGAAGTTCTGTGTTCTCGAATTCTTTTCTTGCACCCTAAAAGTAATGATGGTTTTTGTAAAGTCACAGGCGAGTGACTACTATTTTCATTAACATAGAGGTAACGTTGGTGTATTGGAAGTTTTAAGGTTGTCTTTGTACCAATTAAAGAGGAACAAATAGTTATATTTTGCGACGCTGCTTTGTCTGTAAACAGTTCAACATCTGTCTCTCCAATGGCACATGCTGTGTTCTAAAATATAATAAAAACCTTAAATTCATTGAACAGATGGGTAATGAAACATTTGATAAGAAACAAAAATATTATTCAAAGAAATAATATTTAAATGTAAAATTTGAATTTCATTAAAACGATATATCTAAGAATGACGTATATTACTACTTATTACTTACAATTCCTAGTCTACTCAAGTCATTTAGTTCATTAATATTGGCATATAAGCTGGATGGCAGTCTAAGAAAAAGAGCAATATAACACCCATCTACATAATCATCAAAATCTACTTGATATGTTAAGTATCTGTAAACGAGTTTGCCTTGTAAAGGTAAATAAGAACATTTCCAAAATATAAAAAAACGCGCATTCGTTGAATCCCTATTATCCGAATACTCTACTCCATTCTTTCTTCGTTTATGGAACCATTTCTTGTAAATTAAAATACTTGTAAAAATTAATATTGATTGCTATATAGAAACTTAAATGTAAAGAAATACATTCTTATCTGTTTATAATGTACCCTGATAACTATCTGTCCCCAGTCTGACATCAGATTGGTAGCAGGGTCTGGCTCTGGCATGAGAGCACAGAGTCTGACATCAGAACTGTAGCAGACGGCAGAATCTGCTGCCGATCTGACATCAGGCACTGACATCAGGCTCTGCACCTCAGAACACAGCCATCTGCGGACACAGACGACTACGGTTCTGATGTCAGATTCTGCTGCCCATATCTGGCTATCAGGGTATGCATATAAATATCATACGAAATTTATGCGCTTTTAACAATGATGTTTTATTTAATTATAAGTAAATGAGAATGTATTTCTTTCCATTTAAGTTTTTATATAGTAATCAATATTAATTTTTACGTGCATTTGTGTAAACACATAAATATATTTCTGTTACAATTCCCCTATGCCAATAGCACCAAGTGGTTGATGAGCTAATCAATTAGAAATGCATTTAACTTCAGGGAGTGTAAACTGATATGAAATTAATTTCACTTCTTGAAATAATTCCAAAAACCTTTACATTAAATAGCAGTTAAAAGACCAGAAATTAAGAATCATATTCATTCTGATTAGAGTTCTATTATTGTTGTATGCATCATTTCCCTGATTCTAGCATTTGTTCCTTGTTCTACCATATCTTAAGGCATATAAACATGGAGGAAGCATGCAATGAGCGAAAATGTAGATGACAGTAGAAAGAGAAAGATATACATTGGGGACATACTGCCACCCCTGGCGCTAGAAAGGGAGTGGGCTCCCTCATGTGTATTTTTCTCTTTTTACCGCCGTCTACATTTTCGCCCATTGCATGCTTCCTCCATGTTTATATGCTCTAACAAGAAACACTATTCAATTGATGATGGAATCACGCAGATTTTTTTATATAGATCGAAAAAATATGTCACAAAGGTCACAAAACTGTAAATTAAAGATGCTCCCAACAGCTGGTCTATGGACAGTCAGTCGGTATCGAGCAGTTGCTGTATTACTTCCCGATGACCTCACACGAGTCTCTGGCTATATTGTCGTAAGCTTTATAACAGTATTATCATTTATTATCATTAATTGTTTCTAATTACTATCTATCATTAATTTATTATCATTCATTTACTATAATGTATTTTCATATAATAGAGATAATTAAATTCGAACACACGGATTTGTCATTCTCTTTCCCTCATTTTTCTTCTGTCCCTGGTTCCACCTTTGTCGATTTTTCAAGGTCAGACCAGCTTTTGGAAGCGTGTTTAGTTTACATTTTTGTGACTTTTATGACATATACTTTCGATCTATATAAAAAAATCTGTGCCATTCCATCATCAATTGAATAGTATTCCTTGTAAGTACCATATTGAATTTCATTATGAAACTATTAAATATGTCTGTGTTAAGGTGTATAAAGAATGTTTCTAAAGTACTTATGGGGATCGAAAGACATATTTTGAGTAGGAATCATTTTTCATACCAGTTTTGGATTCTGTCTTACTATGAACTCTTCTTAATTTCTTCAAATTACGTGTACATAATGACATACATGTGAGATAACATGTGTTTATATGTGTAATACGTGTTACGCCTATAGTACTAATATACTAAAATCATAAGATTGCATTGCTAATGCATACAGACATCATGTTCTATGATAAAGTGACCAAACGTCCTGCATTGTGTGGGACAGTCCTGGATTTGAGCCCTTTGTCCCGCAAAGTGTTCCGGATTGGACATGTAATCTTTTACATTTTCCCAGTGGCATAAAGTTACTAGGGTAAACCAACCAGTGAATGACCGAATTGTTGAATCTATGGACCTTTGAGATTAATACTTGAATATATGTATTTATAACAACAAAACAACTGTTGAAATTGCATTTAAATTTATTTTTCTTGAAATTTCTATAAAAATAATTAATTATTCTTATCGCAATTTAAAAAAAAAATTACAAAATGCAAAACGTGTAGAAGCCCAGTAAATGACCGCATACTTTTAATAAGAATTGTACTTATTTATGTTTGCTTAATACCCTTAACTAAAAATATAGGATATTAAAAGTGCAACTACACTCCATTTATAAACATATAATAATGTTTAAATTTATAATTGACATTTCTTTGCCTAATGGTCATTCACTGGTATGCGGTCAATTATTGGTTGGTTTACCCTGTTTCCTCTACTTCTATTGTTGTGAAAAAAGAAATACTTTCAATTTCGTTTCAATGTATCACTTTATAATTACAAGTATGTATTTTTAAATATATTGTAAATGCTTTAATAAACTATGGAAAAGTTCTTCTCACCGATCTGTTAACCCTTTTTGTTTTGCTTGCTTGTTTGCCTGTCGCGCATTGAAAATATCTGGTCACTTTATTCTATGAAAACTCTAAATATGATTCACAAGGTGAATGCGGTTGCAAAGTTATCTGCAACCAGAACGAATAACATTGTTTTGAGTTTGTATAACTGTTTTAGTTGGAACTTGTACATAATAATTTTTAATAATTTCTATAAAATTTTCAATTTCAATTAACGTACAAATGTATATCTGACTAACAGGGTTGCCAGATCTTTGGCATTCAGCCGGAGTCTCAGGCTTTGAACCATTGTCTCTGGCCTCAGGCAGGCACAATAAAAATCTCCGGCAGAATAGAGAATATTAGCGAATTCAGCAGGCACGCACTGGCACTGCATTGGTGTAGCATGCCATACAAAAATAAAAAACTATTAAAATCTGTAACAAATTATAATAAATATTCATAATACTTTTATTATTATTATTACTCCTTTATAAGAAGTCATTGGGCGAATTCCGCTTATGCCCAAATCGTCTGAGAGTTTCATTAGGGTAGATTTCCTTATTCGCAACTAAACGCATCGTCAAGAATTTCAAAGTCGATTTTCTCGAAAATGAAGCGCAATATCAAACAATTTTATACCTCTTTCTCAACTTATTTACTTGTTACAAGTCGAAAAGAAACAGTAACTTTTTTTCATATCGTGCTTCATTTTCGAGAAAATCGACTTTGAAATTCTTGACGTTGCCTTCAGGGAAATCTAGCTTAATGAAAAGCACGAGCGATTTGGGCATAAGTGGTTTGCCCATTATAATGAATTTTAGATGCCTGTTTTCTTATTGGTCCTTTTCTCTTCCTCCCCTCCTCCCCCCCCGGCTGCAATCCTCAACGAAATTGAAATCTCCAGCAAAAGATCAGGCCTAATCTGGCAACCCTGCTGACTAAGGAGTCAGATAGCAATTATAATGTACAAATCGTTATCAGTAAAATCTTAGATTCCTGCTGAAAGTACCTACACTGCTGGAAAAATGTTATAAAATTTTTTCAGAAGGTTGCGAGCTACATGATGATGCTCCAACATTATCAGCTAACAGATAAAATATTTAGATTCTTTCAAAATAGTGTATATGACGTCTGCATGTAATATAGAAACTTTTACAACTATAAATTTAGCTTCAGACTACAAATTTGGTTGTGTTTGAAAATGTAGCTAAAGACTGGTAGTATACATTTTCAGTTAACAACTGATAACGTATTTTGTCAATTTAATTACTTCTAAATCCGTATTATGATTGATCTTTTCATTCATTATTTTAATAGACGAAGGAATGTTAAAAACTAATTCGGATAAGAGAGATTCTCTTTTCTTTATCGTATTAGTATATTTAACCTGTGAAATCCTTCTCCATCTACTTTCAACGAAACGTGTGCATTTAATTTCTCGCAAACTACTACATTTTGCAGAAGCAAAGCGAGAAATATAATAACTTGTACAAAATAACATTTAACATGACTTAGTGTCATCTTTTCACCAAAATACTCGATTAGATTTGTTTTCTGCTTTTTGACATTTTTGTACAGGTTAATTCCATGGCCAAACAATAGTAAGGATGAATCGATACCGCCACGATATCGATACTTCTACTTGTTACTTGTATCGAATGAAAGTATCGATAGTTACTTGTGAGTGTTGCGCGATTCCGAGTAAATTAGGCTGTGTTCCGAAACACGCATACTGCGCATAGACAGCAGAGAAAACCGTTCCATTTCAGTCTATGCGCTCCCAGATAGCACAAAACCGTTTTAAATACGTTTTAAAAACGTCCAGGTCGGACGTTCAGGATGTTTTGAAAACATCCAGAAAAGGTTCTAAAAACATCCATTTTCACAAACCAGAACGGTTTCAAAACGTTTTCAGGACGGTTTGTAGAACGTTTTTTGGCTTTTGCCAGTTAATAATTCTATTTTATTTAAAACTCCCGCACACTCCGCGAGCAGAGTGTTTTAGCACTCCACGGGCACCAACCCGCGTTCTGTTCTTAAAATCACCGCTAAAATACGCAACAACACCACTTTACGCACGCTTTGAAAAACATGCACCAAATTATGTGGTCCTCTCCTCAAAGTGACAGAAAATGTAACCTACATATATGCTACATGACAATAAATGTTCATTAGATATTTCATTTTTTACGCTACATTTGTCAACTTTTTATAACTTAACATCCTTCCAAAATATTATTGTTACGCCGCAAAACTTTATGAAATCGGGTATAAGATCAATGTCCGCATTTCTAATCATGTAAGAGTTCCGCTATCGTAAAAATACATTTTTATTATTTATTTGTGCATCAATCGACAAAAAACTTATTAGACGTAATATTTAACCTCCCCTTTACACATAAAACAAACAAGAAGTATTTTGAAAAACATTTTAACCTAATAATAGTCTATTTAATATCTATTATAAAATGTCTATTTCTGCTCAGCGGAAATGCTCGCATTTGTGCTCACGATCGTGACCCATTCTCTGCTTACATATCCACGTGCTATAATTATATTTTGGATAACATAAATAAACAAAATTATTTAAAGGTTTCAATGCTAATTATTCACCATTCGGAGCTACATCAGCCAGTAAAAAAAATCAAATGAACCAAAATTTGTAGAAATTTGGTGATGACATTGTATAATACTGATAATTTATCAGTAATCTTAATAAAGTAAGTCATCTCAATAGTTTATAAATTGTTTTAATTGTTATTATGGCGCAATTTATTAAAATATTTAAAAATACATGATTTTTAGTCGTATTATATTAATTTTGCGATAAAATCAGTATTATCCCTGATAGCCAGATCTGGGCAGCAGAATCTGACGTCAGAACTGCAGCAGTCTGTGTCCGCATTTGGCTGCGTTCTGATGTGCAGAGCCTGAGGTGCAGTGCCTGATGTCAGATGGACAGCAGATCGACAGCAGATTTCGCCGTCTGCTAGGCACAGCAACAGCGCCATCTGTAGGCAATTGCTTGGTAATTCTGGATCTCAGATGGCGCTGTTGCTGTGCCTATCATCAGGCACTGCACCTCAGGCTCTGCACATCAGAACGCAGCCAAATGCGGACACAGACTGCTGCAGTTCTGACGTCAGATTCTGCTGCCCAGATCTGGCTATCAGGGATAGTAAACTAAATCTAACAAGAAACAGTTTTATCGTAATATTATGTACAATACGTGTAAAAATCATGTCTTTTCAATTATTCAGATTAATTAATAAATTATAAAAAATTAAAACAATTTATAAATTAAAATAAAAGTCTTTAACCGTTGGTACCGAATACACTTCAATGCATTCGCTGTTTGTTGCTCCTACATTCTTATCTCACATCAGCTTTCTACGTTTCAGTCAAACTGAAAATAACGCCTGATACTTTTCTTCTCCGCACCATTCACGTTCTCTAGCTTCAGTCACTTTAAAAAGATGCAGTATTTTGATGTCTGTACAATTCTCTATAAATGTCTAAGTGCATTCATGGGTATTGGGTTGTGCTGTGGAGCTATTTGTATTAATATTTTTTTGCTGCAGTGCTAGATTGTGATTCAATAACTTTGCATAATTGATTGCATCTGCAGAAAGTGGTGCAAGTCCACATGCAGCAAAGCCATGTGATAAAATATTTGCCAGGTTAAGAGATTGTAAAGCAGTTTGTAGAATTGGTACAAAGTTTTATTTTGCTACAGCTATCCACCCATTTTCCATTCTCTAATCTGTGACAGCTTTTTTCCAAGCTTCGTTCAGTAGACGAAATAAGGCAACATCCATTGGCTGGGTTATATGGGTCGAATTGGGATACAATGAAATAAGTTCTATTTCATGTTCCACACAGAAATTATTTAGAGCCATTGCAGCATGTGACGAATGTCCATCTAGGTACATGACTATTGAAAATATAATTCCATTTTCAATGCACCATGGGTGCAAAACATTGATCATGAATTTCATAAAATGACTCTCCAGTCATCCACCCATTATCAGACCTTCCTACACTCCAAGCTCTTGGCACTTTGTCATTGATGGTTGATGGTAGCCTTCGGTATGAATACATAATCAATCTTGGCATGTGGTCCATGGGCATATGAAGAATGTTCAAAATGGAATACCCCTGAAGAATACATTTGTGATTTATGTAGTAATTAATTTCAAAACTAAAAAATAATATTTTTTTATTAATTTAACACTTTTCCCACTTCTTTTATAAAGAAAAATCATGGCCGGAATTACCCCACGTTAATTCCGTAATTCCGTAATTTTTGCGTTATTTCTTTCAACTTTGTTACAACGTAAATTTATGCTTTCTCGGTCATACTAATAAAAACTAGACAGTTGAAACTATCAATTCATATAACAAAAACTAGCAAATGTGTAAGTTGCTAAAATTTTATAGCGTTTCTTCCTTATAGAGCCGGAATTACCCTGCTTTTCCCTGTTTGCAGTATTCGAATTCGAAATACATAGGCACACGTAAAGCGACAAATACGCATGCGCGTAATATGCGCATTGACGGTACATGCTTTTTTCTGCATTTGCTGCATGCATTATGAACTAGTAGTTGGAGGATTCTAGGGAATTCTACGAATCAGGTAATACCGTCTATGTACTCGCTGTATGAATCGCAACCAACGCAGTGGACTCAATTTCGAAGCGAACAACACATCCCTAGAAGGTTTACGGCAGGATCGAAACGGGAGATGAGAAAGGATGTAACAAACCTCCAAAACTGCGCCTTTCCTTTTCGCATTAATAAAACCAATTAATAAGCACTTAAATACTTATATTTTTATTATATTCTTATTAATCCTACTTTTATAAGGTGTGTTTAGTATTAATATTAAAATTAGCTCAGAGTATCGCGAGACGCGAGTGCGATGAAAGAGAGAATCGAGTGATGAAGAGTGGGAGAATTGAACGCATGCGCGATCCTCAGTCAATCGGCGGATCGGCGAGAGTAAGGATCGAGAGCAGAGAAATATGCATAGCAATGAGTGGGAGAATCGAGCGTTCCACGCGCGCCTGCGCACTAACCAGTCGATTTGTAGACCGGCTGGAGAACAGATCGAGCGAGTCGAGAATGATTGACGCGTTATAGTCGAACTCCATTCCTATTGGTGCGCTCCCAAAATCCAGAACATGTATAAATACGGGCACGATAGCCCAGAGATATTCATTCTATTCTATTCGGTTCATTCGATGCCAGTCAAGAATTCTATTTCAAACAGTCAATTATTCAATGTAAAAGGATCATTTAAAGCTTATAGCTGATCCCAACATAAATTAATGCTCCAACTTTGGAAGCCGCTTTGTAGGCCCCTCGGTTCTGTCGAGCGTCCCAACCAAAGCCATAGTCGCTAAGTTTGACGAGACGTTCAGGCCGTGGAAGCCGCCTTGTAGGCCCCTTAGTTAGTTGAAGCAAAGTTATTAATTCTTATTCTCAGGTTAGTACATTACTCCTGAGCAACGTGGGACTGAGATCACTCCAGGTGGCAAACCTGACCCTGATGAAACGGAGAACAATTTAAAACGTATCTCAACTTAACATATTCAATTCCTAAATCCTAAACTATTACATAAACCTATTATCCTTCTATATTGACCGAGAGTCACTACCCATAATCTAATTCATTCTATCGACTAAGACGT
The DNA here is from genome assembly GCF_050908995.1 of Andrena cerasifolii. Lineage (NCBI taxonomy): Eukaryota > Metazoa > Arthropoda > Insecta > Hymenoptera > Andrenidae > Andrena > Andrena cerasifolii. The sequence continues at coordinate 1,022,478 of NC_135132.1, forward strand.
TATTATTAGTCATTTAAGTTATATATATCAAATTGATCGATCAAACGGGCGTTCTTTTGTACCGACCGAGAGTCGCAACCCAAGACGATCAACTTTATTTCTTTGTACCGACCGAGAGTCGCAACCTATTTAATTATTATAATTCCTTTAAAATTATAAAGAGTTAATTTATGTTTGTTTGTATAATTCAGAAGTGTTTTCCCGAATAAACACTATTAAGTTAAATTATTGTTCTTGAATTTTAATTCTTTATCGCACGCCACTCGAACCAATCCTGAAATCCTGTAAGAAGCGTTACATCACGCTCGAAACCGTTACACGCGCTATACTCTGCAAGTAGACGCGATAGCGAATCGGTCCATCTATAGGTTCCATTCAGCGTAAACAGTTTCCACATATTGTTCTTCAAAGTTCGATTGAAACGTTCTACGACGGAGGCCTTCATCACCGAATACGTTGAATAATGATTAATGTCGTACTTTTTCAAGAGTTTCTGCACATCGGTGTTGTAAAATTCTTTCCCTTGATCGGTTTGCAAATTTTTCGGATATCGATCTCTACATATCTTTGCAAACGCTTTAGTCACCTCAGCGCCACTTTTAGGAGTCTTGTCTTGGGAGGCAACGCCCATGCATACTTGCTCAACACATCGATGACGGTGAGTATGTAGTGGTGACCCTGGTTGAATCGCGAGTATGGACGCATTTCTACAATGCCAGCTTGCCACAGATCGTCGTATCCACATACTATGACGCGCCTCCGAGGAAAATGTCTTCGAGCTGGAGCGTGCAATTCCTCCACAAGTTGTAGCTTCTTGTGGCCATGGTTTTCTTCACTCATGGATTTCGATAATGGTTGCATGTTTGATCGCAGATGTATCTTTGCCACGAATGATGCGATAATTATCTTTTACGTGCATTATGTGCTCTCCACCGCCCCAAGGAAATTCTGGACAAGTTCAACCGTCTCGCATGATTCTCCTTCGCATTGTTGCTGCGGGATAGGATTCAATGCTTGCGATATCTTTTGAACGCTGTTTTGCAACGTCAGCATATCTCTCTGAAACGCAACCAGCTTCATCTCTAATTCTTCCTGCTGCTCTCTCAAAAGTTTAATGCTCTTTTCCACATATAGTTTATTAACGGCATCTGTGTCGGCCACCGGCTGAGCTACGCGTCGTATCTTGCGCGATTTTGCATCAAAGTCGGCACCGGTCACGCAAAGAGCGTTATCACGCATATAATTTCGAAGCATGCCGCTCCATTTGTAATAGTCCATTGTAGCTGCTCCATTCTTCTCGAGCGATACCCCAAATTTGTTGATCGGCATCTCGAAGCATACAGTGCATATCATCAGCGTGCGGTTTAATTTATAATGAGGCCTGCCTCGCAAAGTTCTGCTATGTTTGTACTTGTATCCCTTGTTACCCAATATGGGGTTTTGTGCGCTATGGCCACGTCTGTGAACATTCGTCATCAGCAGTATACTTTTGTATTTTTGTGTATCAGCATCTGTGTATATAGCATCATCGGGAATTCTCTTGAAAATCAGTTCGTACAGACCGGGCGTTCCTCCATATCTTACACCGTCTATGATTATATTATCATCCTTGTCCATATCGAAAGCCTTATCCCCCAGCATCATTCCACTACCACCAAAGTGTACACCGTACACATAATCTATGGTCGTATCCCTATCACCACTTAGGATTGCGCTCATGTATTTTTGTCCCAGCGGACCGAAATGGTTGCGAAACGTTTCTTGCCCCTCGGATGTTTGGAGTTGCTCTCTAATAGATGCTGCAAGCGACTCATCGGCAGAAGTTTCGTACACGTCTTCGTCATCATTGGTTGTGAGCGACTGTACATCTGGAAATGTATTTATTGACGCAGGAGGAACCGTGGAATCGTTTGATGTGACATTCAACCGTTTCCGCTTCGATTGAACTGGTGTGGAGGTTACGAGCGAATTTTCCAATGACATGTATAACTGTTTACTATTTCTTTTACGCGATGCGTTCCATTTCGGCCGGATTTTTGTTTTAGGCGTTAATGTCTCAATGCTCATACTCGTCGCAGGTGATATGATAGCTTCTGGCACAGCAGTATTTTCCACAATATGGTTTAAGGGCTCGGTAATAGGTTTAAAGTATCTTTCCAGCGCGATATCTTCATCCATCTTGTCAGTCTTCAAAGACTGATGTTTCCTGCGAATGGATTCGCTAGTTTTTGCAATTTCCATCGCTATTCTCTCGCGATCCTTAAACTCCTGACTACTAATCATCATTGTATCGCAGACGTTGCTTTCCCACTGACGTGTTGACGACGATTGAGCATCTAATGTACCGCAAACTCGTTAAATCCCTATCTATAACGTCCATTGGACATCGCGCTATCTTTATCTATCATCATGAAACCATACTCCCGCTGCCAACAATTACGACACAAAGCCCAGAAATCCTCGTAAGACATATCGGTGTTTACATGATCGTTGTACACATGTTTCAAGTTGGTACCATCCTGCTTAAACAATATCAACAGATTCGCATTGTCGCGTATAAGATGTTTGGGAATCTTTGCATACGTCTGACAGAGATAGAAGCAGTCAACGTTCGAGTGGCGCCCCATTGCAAAGTATTCCCTTATCGTATCTTGCTTGTCGCATGCCACGTCATCAAAGATAAAAATGGAATTCGGAAGCGATTCACTCGGTGGGATGACGTCACTGTTATTTGAAAATGTAAAGTAAATGTAAATGCCAATTTCATCTATCGGAGTCAATAAATTCTCCAAATACTTATATTTTGGCTGTTGCAACGACTTGGAATACACGTACACGTTCTCGAAGCACACGCCGTGAGGACTTTCCAACAAGCTGACCAGCACGTTGGTCTTTCCACAATTTGATGGGCCACAAATGAGGCAGCGTATAGTGTTTGGTAGCATGCTACCGTGTCTGCGTCTCGTTTTCGGAGACATCATTTGCGATTTATCGTCAAAGTTAGTCACACGTATCGCCACAGGTTGTCGCACGAATCGCATCCTCTCCGTGAACTGCGAAAAATGATTTTGATACGTCGAAGCTGCGGTGCGCTCTATTTATAGCCTCGCGCCGAAGCAAAACAGCTCATTATTCAAAATGCTTCTGATCCTGTCGGATAATTGTGATATTCGAGACCTAACCACTGAGCAGTTGAAATATATACCAAAGATTATTCTATTGCGAGAGTTTGGCAGACACATCGATCGGTTATGGGACAGACTCCCCGAGCATATAAAAGCCGATTCTGAGGTTCAGCAGCATCGTCGGTGCTTGGAACATTATAATCGCCCTTGGCAGTGAATGCATATCGACGGTCCAGCAGCATTGATTAAAAACTGCAGCGAATGTCGCCGAAGAGAGTAAAGAAAGGGCCTCGAGCTGTATACTTCGACAGCTTTGTCAATCTTCGACCGCCTAAGGAATTGGTACAATATCTGGATAAAGATGTCGTGAAAATCGAATACAATCACGCGCCTTATCAGGAGTACAATCAGAGCAATTGTGGTCAACTATGTCTACGCTTTCTACAAACGATTGGCCGCAAATTTAAGGATTGACTTCTCACCACTTTGATTCAGTACGAGTCCAGTCGTACAGCTTGGAATATGTCGTTAACATTCACTCTAACCGGCAAGAGTAGCACCCTCGCGGCGAGCTACTTTCCACCCATAGATTTGAGCGACGATGATTACGAGCTTGGCCTAGCAACCTTTGAAACTTACCATACAATACCCAACATCGACTCGAGCAACGATAAATTCTACTTCACCACAAACTATGAGACCAACAGCAGCGTCGACACCAGCCATGAATACATTACGATTCCCCACGGTTCATACGAATTAGATGCCATTGCCAAGTATTTGAAACAGCGATTACTCGAGCGGTATCCTCAAAAACTCGATGGCACCGATGCCAACGATGGCAGCGACAACGATGAGTATCCTATAGTGTTGCGCCCCAACAACAACACCATGAAAAGTGAGCTGTACTGCTCATTCATTGTAGACTTTACGAAGCCCAATAACATTGGATCGTTACTGGGATTCTTGACGAATCGCGTATTAGAACCGGGACAGTGGCACGAATCGGACGATCCGATTAATATGATGAATGTGAACATTATTCGCATAGAATGTAACGTGACCGCTGGCGCGTACAGCAATGGGAAGCGCGTACATACGATACATGAATTTTCTCCCAGAGTACCGCCGGGATATAAGATATCGGAAACGCCCGCACAGATCATTTACCTTCCAATCACCGCACAGGTCATTTCGGATCTAACGATACGCGTTGTGGATCAAGACGGACGGTTGCTTGATTTTCGAGGTGAAGAGATTACCATCAGACTGCACGTACGACGACGTCGATGATAATACATGTGGTGCGGTTGAATGAGATGCTTGTGTTGAACGACTCCAGAAACACGTTTCTTCCAAACGAAATTGTTTGCAACAACAACTACAACAACAACAAGAACAACAACAATAACAACTGCAACAGCTCTGATTACGCTAAAAAGAAGAGGCTCAGTGCTGCGAACATTGCATTTTTGAAATCGCTGGGATTCATTGTACGCAATTAAGTTGAAAAATGACCGACATTCTAAGCATTGGCGGGAAGCCGACGTTTGATGATCGCATCGTCAAGCTTGAGACTCACACATACAACCCTTACGTCAACACGACGTTTGGATACAGCGATGAGATAAGAATACCTATACAGCAACAGGATTTATACTAGAGGCCACGATATAGTACGTGTAGTAAAAAGACACGTGTACTAAACGTATCCGTACCTCAATCCGTGTATCTTTTAGTACACGGATACCCGTGCACAATTTCACGTGTATTTAAATACGCGTGAATTTAGATACACGTGTATTTAAATACACGTGTACTAAACGTATCCGTACCTCAATCCGTGTATCTTTTAATAAAAAAATAACTTAAATAACGGGTCCAATAAAAGTTATTTAACTTTAGATTATTTGTCGAATAAAGTTAATTTTTTTATTCGCTGAGCGTTTCAACTTCAGCGTCGAATAAAGTTTTCAACTTTAACTTTATTCAAGATGGAATAATTTTCTGACGCGCGTTCGAGCTTATTACTATTATTAATAAATTTTAACATAATTATAAAATTAACAAAATTTATTCAATCAATTGCCTATTTTGATATAAAAAAACTACGGCATTTACATTTTCTGGCAATAAACGGGATCTTTTCGGCGTAACAATATTGCCAGCAGTTGAAAAAGTTCGCTCGGAAGTAACTGATGTTGCTGGTATCAGTAAATATTTTAGTGCAAGATTCGCAATTCTTGGATACTTAGTTGTCCGCATCTTCCACCATTCAAAAGCATCAAAATCAAATCTTAATTGCGGTTCGGCGACATAAGTATCGTATTCTACAGCTAAATCTGTCATTTCATTCCGTTCGTCATTATTGTATAGATATTCTAAAGCAGTTTTGTGGAATGTCTTCTTCTGATTACTGTTTGTTGTACTTAGTGGTGAGGCTTCAAGTAAATGTTTCACTTTGGTACGTATTATATCCCTTACTTTTACTGGCTCGTGTTCCAGGTTTTTATACCTTGGATCAAAAAAGCAAGAAATATGATATAAAGTTACAACTGTGCTTCTATCCCCGTCGAGATCAAAACGTCGTACAAGTTCTGTTATTATTGTATTCTTCAATGTAGTGATACTTTCATCATCATCATTTTGTAATATTAGATGTTTTTCAATCACTTTCCTAATTAATGGTCTAACCATTGAAATTGGAGAATGACTTTCGGTACAAAGAAGGGTGGTCACAATTTGTAATGGTTTTAGAATATTAAGCAGAGATTCAATTATACCCCACTGACTCTCTGTGATTTCTAATTTTTTTGCCATGCTTGAATTGATGACGGTTCGATCTGCTATTGTATTTGAAACAGGACATCTGTTTATATTTAGTCGTTCTAACATTAAAAACGTAGAATACCACCTCGTAGAACAACATTGCAATAAGGTTGTTTTTTGCATGTCAAGTTGTTCTTGCTTTTGTTCTAATACTGCTTTCGCAATGGTTGAATGTTTAAAATGTCCCACTACTTTACTGCATTGCCGAATAAGTTGTTGTACATTTTCTTCCTTCAGTGCAGTATTTATAGCGAGTTTGACCGTGTGAGCTGCACATGTAATACTAGAAATTTCGACGGTTTCAGATATTAAAGGTATTGCATTTACCATATTTTTGGCGTTATCCGTAACAATAGCTGTAACTTTTTCGGTTATTCCCCATTCATTGAACGTCTGTCTTAATTCATCCGCTAGATTTTCGGCTGTATGTCTTTCCTCCATTTCATGCGTGGTTAAAGTGTACGAGATTGTTCGCCATTCAGAATTGATGATATCTGCATTTACAGTAATCTACGATTCTTGTGATAGTGAAGACCAGCAGTCCGTCGTACAAACTACGTTTTTAGCAGCACTAAGATTTTTTTTTATTTTGTCTTCAATCGTTCTTTTTAAAATTGTTAGCCTTTTTTATGGCTTCTTCCTTGCAAGGTTTATAGTTTGAATCAACAACACTCATAAAATTTTGAAAGCCAATACTTGAACAAAATGAAAGGGGTAACTGGTTCATTACTATCAGTTTTGCCAAAGCTTGATGTATTTGTTCTGTTCTTTTAGGATCAAATAAGCGGCTGGCCGAAGTATTAGAAGGATGAGGTTGTGAACGCTTTCGACGTTTTCTTGAACGTTGTGAATTTTCTGGGTCCGCATAATCATTTGGATATTCACAATGGTCATCTTCATCTGCTGTATTCAAAGATGGGCAAAATTTTTATTTAAATAAACTTTCGAATACCGAATAAAAATTAAAAAATTATTCGTCACGTGTCGAATAAATTTTTTAACTTTAATCGTAACTGTAACTTTCACTTTAGTCGCCGAATAATTTAAAGTTAAAGTAACTTTTATTTGATCCTTATTTAAATAATTTGTTTGTTTGTTTTTTTTTAGTTATTGCACTTTTGCAACAATTGCAAAATTAGTTAATGCACAACTCTGGCTGCATTATGGCACTCACCGATATCAGAAATTTGCTGGCTTTCGGTTGGGGGCCTTAAATTGTGTATACCAGTCAAATGTCTGCTTAAGGATCCGGTAGTTCCACCAACACATGAAAATTCGTTATTTTCTCCCTCATCACACATGTCACAGAAAGCTTTATCGCCATCACGATGGGCATGTTGCCATACCCAACTTTTCCGTTTAGACATTGTTTAAACAAATCGGAATTAACGAAAATTAATTTATAATTGAGACATTGTTTAAACAAATCGAAACCAATAAAAGACTTTTCGTTGTCTTTTTGCATTAGGATGTTGCATGTTCCTCAGAACTGAATTGATGTTTGCACATAGACGTACAAAAACGAACTAAACGTGTCTAAAAAGAAACTCGCTTATTATCAGTAATGCCTAAATTTTTTGTATCAAAATAGGTAATCGATTAAATAAATCTTGTTAATTTTGTAATTGTATTATTAGTTACAATCTGAAAATTCGTAAAACCATATTTTCCGCATATTACTCTAGTAAATATATTCAAATACATTAATTTTTTTATTAATTTCACAATCCCTCAGAGTTCTGGGATATCCATAGATATTAAAAATCTGACGAATCAAAAGTCAAAACACGTGTATCTAAATTCACGCGTATTTAAATACACGTGAAATTGTGTACGGGTACCCGTGTACTAAAAGATACACGGATTGAGGTACGGATACGTTTAGTACACGTGTACACGTGTATTTAAATACACGTGAAATAAGGACCTCTAATTTATACACATTACCGTGTGAAAGTTTCCTCTACCTGGAGGGGAAATTGACGATAAATAAGCCGAATGATGTATCAACGGTGATGTTGGGAAATAATTGCATGGCATTCATATTTGATGAGATTCGATACGAACTGAATGGTGTGGAGATTGATCGTAACAGAAACGTTGGAATAACTAGCACGCTTAAAAACTATGTATCGATGACATCTGATGAAGACAAAAATATGGAGAATGCGGGATGGGGCTTGAAACGGCACGATGAGCTAATAGTGAAAAATCATTTCAATTTTTGCATCCCGCTCAAATATTTGTTGGGATTTTGCGAGGACTACAAACGCATGGTTATTAATGCACGTCACGAATTGATTTTAATATGATCGCGCAACGATAACAATTCTCTAATAGGATCGCCGACGTTGGAACCAGAAATTGAATTACTTAAAGTGCAATGGCGGATGCCTCACGTGACGCTGAACGACGTTAATAAGCCGTCGTTGCTACATGCTTTGGAAAGTGGACAAAACCTGAGCATTAGTTTTCGCTCGTGGGATCTGTACGAGTATCCTCTCTTACAGAGCACGACCAAGCATTCGTGGGCCGTGAAGGCAGCTGCACAGTTGGAGAAGCCGCGATACATTTTATTTGCTCTACAAACTGCTCGAAAGAGTGTGATGACTGAAGATGTTACTCGATTTGACCACTGCAAATTGACCAATGTAAAACTTTTTCTCAACTCGGAATTTTACCCGTACGATGACATGAACTTGGACTTTGACAAGAATAGGCACGCCATCTTATTTAACATGTATACGCATTTTCGTAAATCGTATTACGGACATAGTTGCAACGAGGCATTATTCACCGTGGCCCAATTTTTGCAATTTGGCCCCGTCGTGATTGATTGCTCGCGACAAAATGGGTCGATCAAGAATAGCACCGTGGACGTGCGCATAGAATTTGATTGTAAAGAAAACGTATCTGCAAATACTACGGCCTACTGTCTGATTCTGCACGATCGGGTTTTTGAGTACAATCCGTTGACAAATGTGGTGCGCAAAATCAATTAAATTACTGCGCTACTTGCCCGCCCTCTCCTATACCAAATTCGTACAAAATTTCATCGTGAAAATCGAGATGCTTTACGAGAAAGACTGCATTCTCCAGTCTGTCTTGGAAGCGAACGGACCTCTAAATTGTATCGATAATGGTCGTACCAACATTCGTTGACCTGCAAGGGTTCATCGTCGATGGAAGATTTGTCGCGAAGGAAGTGGCTATCCTACGAAAGGGAACAATTCTTTCGCACTATATTTTTGGGAGTTCGATGCCACAATATCTTCTTACAAAATCCGACAAATCGAGCATCCCGTGGTTGGTGGCAAAACATCATGGACTACGTTGGGAAGATGGAGACGTTCCGTACAGTATGGCTAAACAGCTAATTATGAAAGCTATAGCCGATGCGATCGACGAGGAAGATGACACACCCCATGTTGTATACGTTAAAGGGCTGCAGAAACGCGATTGGCTCGTGAATTTCCTCGATGAAAATACGAGAGCGGACGTGATCATCGAGACGCTAGACATTGACTACGAGGATATCAAATCCCTAAATAAACTAAACGTAGTTAATACTCTGCGATGTGGCAGACACGCAAAGCACTGTGCCATGCAAAATGTATTTAAAATATTCAACTGGTGGTCTAAACGCCAGAGGGAAATACACAAATAAAATATAATCAATTTTTAATGCATAACTGTTTTTTCTTCACCCTCCTCAACCTCCAACCTTCTGCATGTACGCTTGATTAAGACGATAGTTGTAATTATTATGTACAAGTAGTACGATTCATGATCAACGCGGTACCATACACGTATGATAGATGTTCAAGTGGTCTGATAGACGTTCGATAGATGTTCAGAGTGGTATGAAAGACGTTGAAAGTTGTACGATAGACGTTGAAAGTGGTACGATAGACGTTTGATAAATGTTCAAAGTGGTACGTTAGGCGTTGAAAGTGGTACGATAGACGTTGAAAGTGGTACGATAGACGTTTGATAGACATTCAGAGTGGTACGTTAGGCGTTGAAAGTGGTACGATAGACGTTGAAAGAGGTTCAATAGACGTTCGATACACGTTCAAAGTGGTTCGATACATATTCGATACCCGTTCGATAGATGATCAAAGTGGTACGTTATGTGTTGAAAGTAGTTCGATACACGGTTGATATGCGATCAAAGTGGTGCGATTCACGTTTGATACATGTTCAATACATGTTCGATAGATGTTCAGAGTGGTGTGATAGGTGTTCAAAGTGGTTCGATACATGTTCAATACGTGATCAGAGTGGTATGGTCTAGTCGAATGATGTGCCCAAAGAAGAAGGGAGAAGAATTCGAAGAACATGATAAGTGCACTCCGAGGACGGTCAGTGAAGAAGAAGATAAGTACATGGAGAAGGATGATCAGCGAAAATGCAGGTGGCCTGTGATGAAGATGGCGAAGAACAAAGGCATCCTACTTTGCAAAGCTATGCATTTCTCGATTTCATCATAGGAGGGGGTTTTGACGTGCGAGAGCCAGGAGATGTATCGAGACTAGTCACCAGTTGTCCATCAAATCGTGAAGGCGTCAGTTCAATTTAATAATTTAACTAATTTCTGCGAAAATGGGACTACTAAGGATTGCCCCCGAGTGTGAACCTGGGGTATGTACTTAACAATTTTTTGTCATTTATCGCGTTTAACCATTGATACCGAGTGAGATTAAAATCAGACGTTTGTATAAATATTATATCGCGGGTTTCTATGTTCCAGAACTCGCCACCTTCGTCACCCCCGGGACCGCCATCGCCGCCATCGCCACCACCGTCACCCCCGTCGCCGCGCGTGTGGTCACCGGACTGGGGCTCGCCGCAGTCATCGCCGTCGCCGCCTACACCGCCTTCACCGCTGCTGCAAGTATGTAATACTTTGCATTTTTTTTTTGCGTTTGATATTTAATATGTTTTGTATCAATATTATATCGATGTTTTGTGTGTTCTAAAATTTATATTTTATGATGAACGCGCGGCTGGTGGAGGATGAGGCACCGGCGCTGGTCGAGGAGGAGGAGAATGCGGCGGGCCACGTGATGGCGGCCCGGCTGCGGCGAGGGGGACTAAGACGGCCGCGGTCCCCATCGCCACCGTCGCACGGCGTGCGACGGTTACGGCAGCCGCTGCCGCAGCCATCACCACCGCGGTCGCCGTCTCCGCCACAGCCATCATCGCCCCAATAATTTTATTTCTATTTTTATATTTATATTTTTTTATATTTATATTCTTTTTTATTTTATATTTTTATATTTATATTTTATATTTATATTCTTTTTTTATTTTATATGTTATATTTATATTCTTTTTTATTTTATATTCATTTTTATTTTCTATTTTCTATTTATATTTTATATTTTATATTCAATTCTTTTTTATTATATATTTTTATATATATATATTTATATTTATATTCTTTTATTTTATATTTTATGGAAGAACTGCGAGCGCTCATCGATCAGGGTAGTGAGGTGTCACTGGTCAGCGAAGCCCTGGCCCAGCACCTACGGCTACCCAGGAGACCGTCCAGCATCCGCATTGTGGGCATCGGCGGGCGGCACTCCGAACGAGCCCATGGACAGGTTCGTCTGGACTTCACGGCTGGGGCTATCCCTACAGGACGTCAGACCGTGACAGCGCTAGTCCTACCGCGGATCACGTCCTACCAACCACGCTTAGGTTCCCGGTCAAGAACGTGGGCACATCTGGACGACCTGCCCTTGGCGGATCCTGATTTCACCGGAGACGACCCCATTGATGTCCTCTTGGGCGCCGACGTCTATTCCATGGTCCTCATGGAAGGGGTGCGCAAGGGTCGCCTGGGAGAACCCATCGCGCAGAAGACCTCGCTGGGGTGGATCGTCTCCGGTCCTACTCCCCCGGTGGAAGAACGCAAGAAGTTGGGTGACGTCCTGCCCACCTCGCTCATCTGCACGGCGACCGACGAGCTACTGCGATTGCTACAAAGCTTCTGGGAACAGGAAGAAATGCCGGAGCCACCAACTTATTCAGTGGAGGAGCAGCGCTGTGAGGACCATTTTCAAGCTACTCACAAGCGTCTGCCCTCCGGACGCTATCAGGTCAGTCTCCCGTTCCGCGACGACGCTGTCATCGGAGAATCCCGCCACGCAGCCAAGCGCATGCTGCAAAGGATGGAGACATGCTTCAGCCGGGATCCCACTTTCGCCAGGAGCTACTTGGAATTTATGCGTGAGTACCGAGATCTCACGCACATGTCTAAAGTTTCTGGCCACGACATTACAGGCTCAACCTACTATTTACCTCATCATAGAGTACTGAAGGTAAGCAGCACCACAACCAAACTGAGAGTGGTCTTCAACGGCTCCTACCCGTCGACCAACGGAAAGAGCCTCAATGACCTGCTGCTAGTGGTCCCCAACCTAGTCCCTAGCCTCCAGCAGCTCCTCTTGCGCTGGCGGATCCACAAGGTCTGCCTGACGGCTGACGTGGAGAAAATGTACCGTCAAATCCTCGTGCAGCCGGACGACCGCCACTACCAGCGCATTCTGTGGAGGGAGAAGACCGACAATGAGCTGGGTGACTATGAACTGAAGACGGTCACCTACGGACTCGCGTGTGTCCCGTTCTTAGCTATACGCACGCTGCACCAGCTGGCCATGGATGACCAGCTACTCTTCCCTCGCGCCGCTGTGATCCTCAGACGCGACGTCTATATGGATGACGTCGTCACCGGGACTGACTCAGTACAGGAAGCCCTCGAGTTACAGGAAGAACTGCGCCAACTCTGCAAGGCGGGCGGGTTCAACTTGCGTAAGTGGGCCTCCAACGAACCTGCCTTGATGGAGCTGTTACCCACTGGCGACACCATACCCGAGGTCAAGTGGCAGACGGAAGCGACACATACCGCCCTGGGCGTCCATTGGAGCGTGCTGGATGACAGCTTTCGGGTCCGGGTACAGGCGGGCCCCGTTGGTCAGCAAGTCACTCGACGGCTGGTGCTCTCGAAGCTGGCCCGAATTTTCGACTCGCTGGAACTGGTCGCACCTGTCACCGTCACGGCAAAAATATTTCTGCAATCCCTATAGTTGTTAAAAATAGATTGGGACACATCTCTACCAACTCACGAGGCCGAGGACTGGAACCAGTTCCTGGGGGAGCTATCTACCTTAAACTCCATCGCTGTCCCATGTTGGCTGAGCCTCCACCCAGGTCCGGGAACTTCATGGATTTGCTGACGCTTCAGAACGAGCCTATGCTGCTGTCATCTACCTGCGGACCGTGAATGCTCAGAGTCAGGTACGATGCCAGCTGGTGACGGCTAAAACCAAGATCGCTCCTCTGAAGAGGGTCACTCTCCCTCGGCTCGAACTGTGCGCGACCGCGTTACTCAGCCGACTGATGTCCGTGATACGAGAGTGTATGGGACTGGAAACGGTGGCTACTCACCTGTGGAGTGATTCCGCTATTGCCCTGGATTGGATCCGCGGACACTCATCGAGGTGGAAGACGTACGTGGCCAATCGAGTAGCCTCCATCCAGCACGAGCTGCCCGACGCCCAGTGGCATCACGTTTCAGGACTAGAGAATCCAGCCGATTGTGCTTCTCGGGGCCTCCCACCTAGTCGCTTGCCGGACTTCACGCTCTGGTGGTCCGGACCTTCCTGGCTAAGCTCTCTATCGGATTGGAATCGCGGATCATCGGTGAAGAGACCGTTGACGGACCACGAGGCTAGAGTGGTCACTCACGTTGCAGCTTCGAGTGACCCAGTGATTGGTGAGAGTATTCTGACTCGGTTTTTATCCATCCAATCTCTTCTCAGATTCACGGCCTGGAGTCTGCGATGGCGCCAATACCGGAGAAGCCCAAGAAGCGACTTTCACCCGCTGACCCCGGCCGAATTGGCCGCTGCCCGCTCACGCTGGATAACCCTGGTACAACGCCAGGAGTTCACAGCAGACGTTCGACAGCTGGAGCTAGGCCGACCACTACCGAGCCGCAGTAAGCTGCTGCGCCTCACCGTTTTCCTCGACGATCAGGGATTGCTGAGAGTAGGCGGCCGACTGAAGCACGCTCGGTTGACTGTCCCCGAGAAACACCCTATCATCCTGCCAAAAGAAGGACCGTTCACTAGGCTAATCGTGGATGAGGCCCATCGCCAAACACTGCATGGTGGGGTGCAACTGACGCTAACCACACTACGCCAGCGGTACTGGATACTCCAAGGACGCCAAAGAGTAAAGGCCCACATACACCGCTGCGTCGCTTGCGTGCGCTGGCGATCAACCCCAGGCCAGCAGCTTATGGTCGACCTACCCGCGGCTCGAGTCAACCCCGGACGACCATTTCTCCAGGTCGGCCTGGACTACGCTGGACCCCTCATCCTCTTGGCATCACGTGGACGAGGCCAACGCACTCACAAGGGCTACGTTGCTGTCTTCCAGTGTCTGACCACACGCGCTCTACATCTAGAATTAATTTCTGATTATAGCACTGAGGCCTTTATTGCGGCTCTCCGTCTCTTCACTTCCCACCGAGGACTGTGTGCTGCCATTTTCAGCGACAGAGGCACCATCTTCGTGGGTGCCGAGCGAGAGCTGCGCTCCTTCCTTCCACAGTTACTCACGGAGGATAGCGGAGTCAGGGCCCACTTGAGTCGCGAGGGGATCGATTGGCGGTTCAACCCTCCATCTGCTCCGCACTACGGCGGAACCTGGGAAGCCGCAGTCAAGAGCGTTAAGCATCGTCTCCACCGCGTCATAGGCGAACAAAAACTCACGTTCGAGGAGATGACGACGCTCCTGACGCAGATTGAGGCGTGCCTCAACTCGCGCCCGTTGCAACCACTAAGTGACGATCCGGATGACGTCAGCGCCCTGACGCCTGGGCACTTCCTCATCGGCGATGCCCTGCTGTCGGTCCCTGATCCTCCCGTCGACGGTATGCCCGCTACATGGCTCTCCCGGTGGCAGCTGATTCAACAGATGCGCCTGCACTTCTGGCGGCGGTGGTCCTCGGAATACATCCAGCACCTGCTGGCCCGCAACAAATGGACGCAGCAACATCCACCACCACGCGTCGGCGATCTCTGCCTGCTACGGTCGGAGCTCCTGTC
This sequence comes from Andrena cerasifolii, assembly GCF_050908995.1. Lineage (NCBI taxonomy): Eukaryota > Metazoa > Arthropoda > Insecta > Hymenoptera > Andrenidae > Andrena > Andrena cerasifolii. Next base: position 1,037,557 of record NC_135132.1, read on the forward strand.
CCCTGCCAAGTGGCCACTAGCACGGGTCACTCAATTACACCCCGGCCCCGATGGTCTAACGCGAGTCGTAACCATCAAAACTGCGCGTACTGAGTTGCAACGGCCAATATGTAAACTCGTGTATTTGCCTTTTGTTCAGGACGATTCCGCCACACTACCAGCTACTACACAACACGCCACTTGAGTTGTGCCTCGAACTCCACCTGAGCCGCGCAGCGCCACGGTCTCCGCGACCGGATCTCGCCACTCTCCCGCCTAATTAGCAGCCAGCGATCGGCGCTTCTTTCATCAGTCGACGAAGGCGGGCGGGAAATGTTCGGAAAATTGACAACGCTGTGCCATCTCCCGAGCTGGATCATTCACGAACAGCGAGGATTCAGGACACGGCCTGCCTGCTCACGTGGAGCGTCGATCGGCGTTCCCTTCCATCGAGCGGCTATCCATGGAAGGGGTACTCGATCACGATTCCCGGAAACCGACGTCGTTTTCCTCGACCACTCGCTTTGGAAATTCTTTCGCGTACGTAACTTTCGCTTGTCTTTGTGCTTGCTCTGTCGTACTTACACGCTAAACGGCTGATCGCTTTCTGCTTAAAATCTGCTTCAACGCACCGTAGTTAAAACTGTAAGAGTGCTATATCTTAAACTGCTGTGCGGGCTTGCGGTTAAATAATAACTCTTTATTGCTTGCTTAAGGTATTTATCTAAATTTAAGACAGTGTACATAGTGTAAAATAAACTTATAGACTAAGACAATCGCTCTCGACCCTCTTTTCTGCCGCGAGTAGTTCTTCGGTAATCAGGTGCAATCCCAAAAGCTTAATTCTAAACACTATGGAAAGTGAGGAGTAAGGAATATCAAAATCGCAATTTAAGAAACGATTGTTATGAAAAATTAATAACGTACTGCAAAACAATATTCTCCATTGCGGGCAGAGAGTTCGAATATAAAAAAATTCAATCTCTGCGTGGGACATTTATGACAAAGCCACGTCACCCACCGTGCGAGCATACGGCGCAGATCGGTTATGCCGAGTTCCGACCGCGACCGCTAGGCGGCCGCGAAACCGCGAATCGTCACGCGAGCGAAGATGTACGGTCTGTCAATATAAAGGCCACAGCGAGCAATGTTGAGAGATCTTGTACAGTACATAGTAGTGTGTAAACACCGCCGGACCGTACATTCAAGACGCTCTTTTTGTATCCGTGAGGTGTGCACGTGTCGACCATAGTCACGCGGTGCCGATTACCAGCCTCCTTTCCGAAATAGGCCGAGAGCAATCTTGCGCCCTGCCCTGCCGATGAGGTGTCTCCGCGCCCAATAGGCCAGAGCCTTATTGCACATCGGAAGTCTATTGTACGACTCCCGCACGACGCGCCTTATAGACCGTCAGGGCAGAACGTTCACTACCTCCACATCCTCCGTCCCCCAGCTCGTCGCAAGCGCCGCCGCCGCGTGAATTAACGCCGCCGCGATCGAGCCGAACCGAGAACCCGCGACTCGGAATTGTATAACCAAAAATAAACAATTCTTATTTATTAGAACCACGCCTCTGATCATTCGTCGAACCTGGCCTTACCGACTGAGTCGGGATCTAACTCCTTCTCCGTCCCACCGGTAACCGTCTCGCCAACCGGAGACGGTCACATGGTTTTGAATCAATGATACCTTTATAAGGCTGACTATCACTGTCTCCAATATATGACAAATATTTTATACCATGTAATGTTTCAGATCTTGCAAACATTTCTATTGCTCCATTTACCTCCATCTTACCGGAGCTTCCTTCGTGGTTTATGGAACACTCGTTTTTATGTGATTCGAACCACTCTTCGAATTCATGTGTATTTTTCTGGGATTTTCAAAATTCACACATTTTACAGTATAAAGATTTTACGTTGAGATCTAACACATTTCCACTATAATATCCAAGTAATGTAACAACTCCTTAATAGGACGAAAAACCGCGTTGTCTCCACGTGCCGTCTCCTGAAACAACTAATCCTGCTGGTTTTAGTGTATATGGTGTTGCTGCTGCTGCGGATAAGCGTTTTTCTTCTGTAGCTGCTTCGGATAATATGAATATTTTTTACAATGCTATTATAAACCGTTTTACTAAATATTTTGGAAATGTCCATAAATCCCCAAAATTTTCGGATACCGTCGTAACCGACACCAAGAAGTCTCATTGCGATAACAATACGTCGATTAATTTCGTACGCATTTTTGATAAGAGGACAAGAATTAATGTACCGCGGTTCACAATTGTTACACATGATTTCTAATTTAAATCCAAGCCATCTAATGCTCGATTCGGCGAAAGTAATATCTCCATTACATGCCTTGCATTTGATAAAGTCACGAAGTGTTGAAAACATCGACAAAAAATTAATTATGCGATACCCATGTGCTGCGCTTATGCGTATCTTGTCTATATCATTGTTCTTTAATTTCTTCGCGGAAGCACTTGTAGAAGTTGTAGATGCCGCTTTGATTTCATGCGGATTTAGCGGTCGTATTCTTCTTCGTGGTTTGGCCACACGTCCACTTAAAATTCGTGAGCCTTTTCTATTTATTCTGTTAGACTTAGCCATGACGTTTAATAGAGTATAAAAACTCTCAAGTGAAAACCGTAATAGCACTTGATTTTCGTACACCTTAGAGAATTGATGCGTTCTGCTTGACAGTCAAGAGAAAACTACCTACTAGCATTTACAGTTTTCGCTGCGTGAAAATATTTTCAAAGGTGCAGAGTTTTATAGTAGGTAAACCCCACGAATCATCATCCGCGGCTCGGCGTGGGTCGCGGTCGGCGAGTTTCCGCGCGGCTCGGCGGATGTCCGCGCGCAAGTACACGCTCACGGCTCTATACTTCGAGAAATAATCCGAATTTAAAGCTGAAACCTTTTCTCATTCTATTTTTAAGGCTTCAAACTACTGTTTAAGCACAAAAAATCGATTTTTCTAAAATTTTACTTTGTCCTAACCCCTTAAGCGATTGTGTTACGCTGAGCGGCAGTGGGTCGCGTGAATAACCGAATAACTATTACCGTTTCGGCATAAAAGATGTTCAAAGTCGAAAATTTGCAGTTTTTTTTCAAAATAGAATTTCCCAAAAACTGAGGGTGATGGCGACAAACGGTTTGCGGATGCGTTTTCAGCGCACAAAATCTATAAGAAACGGCAATTGAATGTTACGGAACAGAAAAAAAGTTCAATTTTGTTGGACAGTGTAATTAATGATATTAATTAGGGAAAAGTCGATGCAAGAATTGATTCTAGAACCGTTTCGGAACCGATATAGAACCGAAACAATAACGGTTATGGAATCGATATGAGAAGGGAAATAGGAACCGTAACCGAAACAGATAATAATTAGAAATATTGGTTCTTCATAACAGTTATTTATAATAAATGTTCTCCATAACCGTTTTCATCAGAACCTTTATTTAACAGTTTTAAACAGTTATTTTCAGAATCGTTTCAAGCCATGCTTACAATTAGTGGTCTGGCAGACCAACAAACATGTTAAAAAAAAATTTCGACTCACAGCGACGAGGCTGAAATATGGTGGAATAATTGTTTATGTTGTAAAACCAATAGAAAACAGGAGCCGGAGGCAGTCTGCTTTTATTTAAGCAATCCACAATTATCGGTGAGTAGAATGGCAGATTTGTAAATAAAAAACATATATATAAAATTCATTTTAAAGGATGTTATTAAAAATGTAGTAAAAACTGAATAAAATGCACTAAAAACTAAAAAATAATTCTTTTCTTGTACTTCAATTTTGATGGTGTAAATATCACTTCAAATAAAATCGTTGGGCACGATATTTTACAACAGGATATAAATCACCTGTTAATACAGAAACAAAAATCGAAATGAATTTGTTGTTAGTGTAACCGTATCCCGTAACGGCTACCAACCGGGCGGGAGGGGGGGGGGGTAGAGTGACCGAGTGAACAAGGCGGGTGAATTGGATGAACGGGCTTTTATTGAGTCGCGTGTACAACAAAGCCCGGCCAGGTCTATGCTGGCTTACAAGAGGATAACGGCTTAATGTTAACCTTAACGCCTTAATCTATCACACCGGTGCCGGTTTGTTACGGGCGCGTCGCGGACGCGGCGCGAAGATCGTTGCGAGTCGCTGGGGGGTGATGAAGGAAGACGAGGCGGTCGTTCTGGTGCCCTGGCTGTGGTCTCCACCAATGGCCCTGACCGGAAAGTCTTGAGTCCGATCGCCCAGTGGGTAAAACCCGTGAGAGATACGGAGACTGTAGGATGTCTACCGGGGCAGGCGTAGCCTGTCCCTAAGATTGACGGTCGATATCGACTTGCGTCTAGAGATCAGCGAACTCGCGTTCCTCCAGGGGCCGTAGAGGTAGGGGAACCCAAAAAGACGCAGTGATGCAGCTTGTTATGTACAAGAGATCGCTTGGAGAACTCTAACCGTTCGCCGAACGCTCGTGGCAGATTCTCCCTGACGGGCCCGCCGCGCTGGCTTATATGCAGCGTCACGCGAACTTCACGAGCGAGAGCGTCGCTCGGCGCGCATCCATCTCGCGGCCGCGCTCGGTAGCAGCGGGCCGCGCCAAGCGCGAGTGATGGGGGGGAAGATCATCGTCCCACCGTTATAACTCATTACATTAGGAACTTTCCATTCGCATTAATGAAACAAAATATTTTAATTGTGGGATACAGATTGTAATGTGACTTAAAATTGATAAACTGTAGTTGATGATGTTCCACTTGCCAACCAATTTGATGAGGTTCCACTTGCAACTTCTGGTTGCACATGGTGCCCCACGATTTTATTTAAAGTGATATTAACACCATCAAATTTGAAGTACGAGAAAAAAAATATTTTTTAGTTTTTAGTGCATTTTAATTTAGTTTTTACTACATTTTTAATAAAATTGTTTGACATAAAAATTGGTTTTATATATTTTTTATTTTCTAGTTTTTAGTGTTTGTGGATTTACATTTCACAGCTCTGACTTCTTTACAAATATCTTTTAGTGCTGTATACAGGTTAAGAGTTTGCTTAAACGTTGTAGTCACTAAAGTTTTAGTTTTACTATTCGTACATACGTGACGGATCATTTCTCGATAAATTCTGTATTTTGGGTAATCGCGATGCGACTAGCGGCTTTTTGTCGTTTTCGTAAAGAAGTTGAGTGGCTCAATTCAAGTCGTTTGGATTTGTGGTTATGGGTTATATTTATTGATAACTGGGTAATTTTTTCACCCGCTCAGGGTTAATTTTTTTTTTTAAATATTGTATTGTCATGCAAACTTCGCACGCCTGCAAAGTTTCAAGACAATTAGATAGTTGGAAGTTAAATTTCAGTTGCCAGATTTGAACCATACATACAAATATACAAACAGAGGATCGGAGCTGAATAAAATCGTTTAAAAATTGTCAATTCTGGGGCCCTAAGATTGAATTACATTAGACGTAAATTAAATTAGACGTATTTTGTAGAAAGTTAGTATTTTGTTAGTAGTACTTGTCAAATTTTCGAATATTAAATTATTTTAATAGTCCCAACCGAACTACGAATCAACCCCTCCTTGTTTAATCACATACATAATCCTCCGTTTACAGAAGCCGTCCATCAGGTGGTTCGGTGATCGCGCCGAAGAGGCACGAACGCCTGAAAGACCTCGTTGCTTTCAAGCGGATACGTTGTCGAGGCGCTCCGCGACATATGATGACGGGGTAAGATTGCCACATCATATATAAATACCACTAACAAGCTGAAGTTTGCCACATCCGAACTAACATTAACGGTCTCCCTTATTCTGACGCTACCAAGTCATACCTGCCTATACGTGCGCGGACCCGCGTGCGCAGTTGCACGCGATACTCGCACGTACGGCACGCACACATACAGGGTGATTGGCTCGAAACGCCTGATCCGCCTGGCAACCATGACGAGGTCAACCCCCCGTGGTGGTGTCTCTCCGAAGTTATGGCTTTCGATCCTCGAAGGGGTTGAAGTACCTATTAAGAAGTGAGAAATCTTCGAATTCCTCATTTCTCATCAGATCTGTGCGAAAGCAACGCCAATGGATTCCTGGCGTTCCGTCGATTAAAATCATATCAAACATCATGCAAATCGGACTACTTTTACATAAGGAATACAAATAGCTTGTGTAAAAATTCAATAGTATACATAGGAGTAGTATAACAATGGGGATTCTAATTCAAATTTGAGTTTCAAGGTCATGATAAGGATTCCCCCCGACCACGAAATTCAAATTTGAGTTTGAAAATTTTCAAAATTTGTTTCTTGCCGGCGGGCGGCGGCGGCAGGCGGTGGATGACGTCATAGAGATGGCGGGGGGTATAGCGTGAGAACTGATATCGAATCAATCGACACCGAATAGATATCGAACCGATACCGAAGTGCGAACCCGTGGGTGAAGTCGGTAAGGAGGGAAATATAAATTTTAAGATATTAATTGTCACGTCCCTGGTGAAGGTCTTTTTAGGGGAATGACATAGTTGGGGTAGATCGGGAGGAAGCCTTGCCATGAAAACCAGTTTCGCGACACAAGGCTAGTTGGGGTAGTTTAGGCACGAAAACCAGCTTCGCGGCACTAAGGAGGATAGGAATTTGGCACGAAAACCAGTTTCGCGGCACAAAGTGAGGCAGGAGTTAGGCAGGAAAACAAGTTTCACGGCATTAGGAACGATGGGAGTTAGGGACGAAAACCAGTTTCGCGGCACTAGGAACGATGGGAGTTAAGCACGAAAACCAGTTTCGCGGCACTAGCAAACTGGGAGTCTCGGCACGAAAACCAGCTTCACGGCACAAGGAACCAGAGAAGGTAAAGCAGTAATCAAGCAGCAGAGTGACACCCGTTAGACACAAGCATGGGTATTTAAAGTCCTGATAATTGGATTTACCGTTACATTAATATAAGAAACCTCCCGTTATATTTTTTTATAATAGAGGTAACGGTATGGTCGTACAAGGCCTATACGAAAGTAAGCCTTGAAAACTGTTACGTCCCTACTTCCTATTTGGAGCCGCGTTTTTTTTTTGGGAGTTTATATTTTTTTTTACCCGCTTTTTAGCTAGTCCAGGGACATTGACGCTCTGGGATAGTTGAGAACTGGTCGATAGCAGATTATACTTGGGTTTTGCATTTTCTTAATTACCTCAGTGCTCTCGCGGTGATGGCGGGTCTATCGGGATCAGCCTCCACACTATACGCGCCGGTGTAATTTCGTAATTTTTGGGTGCGGTCCCGGGTTGTGGAGCTGCCCTTTCTCCGGGTGCCAGGGTAATCCCGATCTGATTGGGCACGTCTTCCCGGCTGACCGTCGGATCCTTGACAATTCCTAAGAGTCCTGATTCTCCAGCTGGTGCGTCGCTGTATGACCACTTTAATTTCCGTAGCTGCACTCGGCGACCCGCACGGTGATTTCGGGGCATTCGTCTTTTGGAATTTACGATTGCATAGGTTATTTGACCGATAATCACTTTCCACCTTTCACACCAGGCGCCACCTCGGGCAACGTTCTGCTCTTTGGTGGTACCATCGGCGGAGGCGAGCGTGATCTTCCCTCATTCGCAACATTTATTTAGAATTTCATTTATATTTAAATCTATCGCGTCGATCACGCGTTACGCTTAATCTCTGGTAAAACCGCGGGCAACGTTCTGCTCATAGGTAATACCTTCAATCAGCGCAACCCATGAACTGTCAATATGCATTTTCGTATTTGATTTCACTATTCCACAAGACGAACGTTTGATTTGGATTTGGGGAGTTGAGGGTGGAAACACTTCACTCACTGGTTTAACATAAAATTTTACCTTTATTTTTCTGTAACGTGGTTTCAACAGTTTAAGTCCCTTTTTATTGAACGCGTATTAAACAATGATAATAACGGTGATACGATAATATGGTAATCAGCTCCGCGGGTGATCAGTCCCTTTTTATAGGGCTATTGCTCACTCCTTCTCCAGGTTTGTCACATGACAATTAGGACGGTGGGAGATGAAATCTCCCAATCATTTGCCGTGGGAATCACTTGAAGAATTTGTTCCAGCGGCTATCCGAGAGTTTTGTTTACTGCAGAATTTGAGCTATTGCGCACCTATTTTGGTGTCTTCTCCGTGACTTAAGACGGATTCCTGCCGTTATACGAAACCTTCAGCAGCGTCGATAGTTAAATTCTTATTTTAATTCATATATTAGATTGTTACGCTTTTGGGTCTCGACGTACTCTGTACGATTGGTTCCGCACAGCTTACGTACTAGGGATTGAAGTTAATATACATCGAATCCGTATTGGAGCTTGATTTACGGGAAATAATGGGAGGGCAAGTGGCTAGCGATGATCAGGAGCGCAGCTCCGTGAAGGTGTTTACTCCACTGGCGGATGGGGCCTCTGTCCCACGCTGAACGTCAACTGGTGTTGGTTGGGCCTTTCTGGTGTGCGTGTAGATGGCTGGTTGCCACCTCTCATGTTAGCTGTTTTCCTGCTTGCTGTTGCCGTCCGTAGATTCACGACTCGAGCTCTTCTTACCGCGAGTTTCAATTATAGTGCCTTATCGGCTACATATTATGTTGATAATTTATGTGAGGTGGTTATAATATACCAAAGTACGAAATAGTAAATATATATGATTTAAAGAGTTAATTAATAGTAGACTCCACGTCGCGGGACGTGACAAAAACACTGTAAGAAATCCCGGAGTTCGCGAACCGAGATCAGCTGTTGCAGTAGCTTGTTATGATTCGGTAATTCCGTAACCGAAGGATCACTACAATAATTCGAAGCGTTATTTAGAATAAGAACGTTTATTCAGTTTAAAGCACGAGTATATGCCATGCACTGTTAATGTGATAGCGGTAAAATTATAATAATGCGTGGGACGTTAAGCATTAGCACAAAACATTTATATAAACAGTAAGCAATAGCAGTATGTATGGGCATGAAATGTGTGAGTACTACAAATTGATAAAGATATGAAATACAAAAGTATTTAGTAATAAACAATGATACAAGAATGCGATAAGCATAAGCAATAAAGAAAAATATGAAAGCGGAGAGCAATAGTTACAATATAAATGGTGGTGATATTCAATAATAAAATAAGTAATTATAGTCGCTTACAATGGATGTCGAAGGTGAATTTCCCGTCGAGCGTAGTCGCACTGAGTTTAATGCACGTTTAGCAAAATGTTACTTTCTTAGGAATGTTTCCGTAGAAGAGATTTCCGTAGAAGAGGTTTCCGTAGAAGAGGTTTCCGTAGAAGAGATTTCCGTAGAAGAGGGCTACGGCCTCTGGGGCCCTTGTATTTATACAGTGTTTAGGTATGAGAGGTGTGCGCGGTATGCACCGTGACTCATGCACGAAATATGCGTCGCAATAGGACTTCCGGGGTTATTATGAAGGGCATTCGAAAAGGACTTCGCAATATTATTTCCGGGGTTTTTATGAGGGGCGCTCGAGAAGGGGGACTCAAACTAGTTAAATGTGGTTTGCGTGTTTTGATTGGAACGAGGTAAGAGTGGCTTTGACTCGGTGGGTCGTAGGGAGGTCGTGAGACGTAGTCTCGATGTAAGAGGGTTTTTGGGACGAGGGACTTGTTTAGACTTTGAAGGTGAGGGAGGAGATCGTGCCTCGTAGGGCGTAGAGGGAAGGGGATTTCGTAGTAGATCATCTTGAGGTGGGGACCGCTAAGGTACATCGTCAAGGTGGTCGGTGGTTGGGAAAAAGGGGTAAGATTTGAATTCGAGGGATTTTGGCAAAGATTTGGAGTAATTTGTGGGGAAGACTCTAATTACGACTGCGCGAAAAATAGTGGGACGTCACATAATATATAACGAAAAACAGAAACTCGGGGCGACGGGACTCGAATCCAAGACCTCCGTGTTACTGGTCAGCCGCCTAACCAACTCCCCCAAACGCCGGCTTTCTGGCATTAGTCTTTCCCGAATGGTACATATACCGAAACCAGCGAAGCGTCACATATGTGACACACACACACGCACGCACGCACGCACGCACGCACGCACGCACACACACACACACACACACCATGTGCCGTTGCCAAACTTCAGCGTATAATAATTTATTTTTATGAGAAATTGTATCGGATGGTGTCGGATGATGTCGGGAAAGATCGGCGTTTTACACACCACGTATTCGGGGAACGGGGGTATGGGGAAAGAGAGAGCATTACTTAGTGGTACAATCACAGTTATTTTAAAGCTAAATTCGGGAAGGGAAAGAGACAGCACTACATTGTGGCACAAGTACATTTATTCTAAAGCTAAAATTTTTTCAAAGTGTTTTTCAATCTTCACGTCGCAGCGTATCGCGCGATCACGTTTAATTTGAACCCACCCTCAAGGATAAAGCAGCTACGCGAGATGACGTCATTTTTGCGATGCGAATGTAATATGATACTTTTGGAAACGTCGTACGTGAGAATCAAAGAAGGGTGATGTCCGCAGGGATTTGAGTTTTGCAAATATTTATCAAACATCTATCGAACGTCTATCAAAACACTTTGAACGTGTATTGAACGTCTATCGTACCACTTTGAACATCTATCGAACGTCTACCGTACCACTCCGAACGTCTATCGAACGTCTATCGGACCGCTGTGAACATGTATCGAACATTTACCGTACCACTCCGAACGTCTATCGAACCACTGTGAACATGTATGGAACATCTATCGAATGTCTATCGTACCACATTGAACATCTATCGAACCACTTTGAACATGTATTAAAAGTCTATCGTACCACTTTGAACATCTATCGAACGTCTATCATAACACTTTGAACGTGTATTGAACCACTTCTTCATTATAATTACAATCCTTGTCTTAATTTAGTGTACATTGCATGCAGAAGGTTGGGTGGAAGGGTGACGAAAAACATTTTTATATGCATTAAAAGAATTGATTATATTTATTTACGCATTTCTCTCTGGCGTCTAGACCACCAGTTAAATATTTTAAATACATTTTGCAAAACACAATGCTTTGCGTGTCTGCCACATCGCAGAGTATTAACTACATTTAGCTTATTTACAGATTTGATATCCTCGTAGTCAATGTCCAGTGTCTCAATGATCACATCCGCTCTCGTATTTTCGTCGAGGAAACCGGTAAGCCAGTCGCGTTTCTGCAACCCTTTAACTATACGATATGGGGTGCGTCATCTTCTTCATCGGTCGCACCGGCAACAGCTTTCGTAATTAGCTGTTTAGCCATACTATACGGAACGTCTCCATCTCCCCACCGTAGTCCGTGCTGTTTTGGCACCAACCACCGGATGTTTGATTTGTCAGATTTAGTAAGAAGATATTGCGGCATTGAACTCCCAAAAATATAGTGCGAGAGAATTGTTCCCTTTCGTAGGATAGCCATTTCCTTCGTGACAAATCTTCCATCGACGATGAACCCTTGCAGGTCAACGAATGTTGGTACGGCCATTATCGGTACAGAGATCTGCTCGCTTCCAAGATGGACAGGAGAATGCGGTCTTTCTCGTAAAGCATCTCGATTTTCACGATGAAATTTTGTACGAATTTGGTACAGGAGAGGGCGGGCAAGTAGCGCAGTAATTTAATTGATTTTGCGCACCACATTTGTCAGCGGATTGTATTCAACTACCCGATCGTGCAGAATCAGACAGTAGGTCGTAGTATTTGCAGGTACGTTTTCTTTACAATCAAATTCTATGCGCACGTCCACGGTGCTATTCTTGATCGACTCATTTTGTCGCGAGCAATCAATCACCACGAGGGGGCCAAATTGCAAAAATTGGGCCACGGTGAATAATGCCTCGTTGCAACTATGTCCGTAATACGATTTACGAAAATGCGTATACATGTTAAATAAGATGGCGTGCCTATTCTTGTCAAAGTCCAAGTTCATGTCATCGTACGGGTAAAATTCCGAGTTGAGAAAAAGTTTTACATTGGTCAATTTGCAGTGGTCAAATCGAGTAACATCTTCAGTCATCACATTCTTTCGAGCAGTCTGTAGAGCAAAGATAATGTATCGCGGCTTCTCCAACTGTGCAGCTGCCTTCACGGCACACGAATACTTGGTCGTGCTCTGTAAGAGAGGATACTCGTACAGATCCCACGAGCGAAAACTAATGCTCAGGTTTTGTCCACTTTCCAAAGCATGTAGCAACGACAGCTTATTAACGTCGTTCAGCGTCACGTGAGGCATCCGCCATTGCATTTTAAGTATTTCAATTTCTGGTTCCAACGTCGGCGATCCTATTAGAGAATTGTTATCGTTGCGCGATCGTATTAAAATCAATTCGTGACGTGCATTAATAACCATGCGTTTGTAGTCCTCGCAAAATCCCAACAAATATTTGAGCGGGATGCAAAAATTGAAATGATTTTTCACTATTAGCTCATCGTGCCGTTTCAAGCCCCATCCCGCATTCTCCATATTTTTGTCTTCATCAGATGTCATCGATACATAGTTTTTAAGCGTGCTAGTTATTCCAACGTTTCTGTTACGATCAATCTCCACACCATTCAGTTCGTATCGAATCTCATCAAATATGAATGCCATGCAATTATTTCCCAACATCACCGTTGATACATCATTCGGCTTATTTATCGTCAATTTCCCCTCCAGGTAGAGGAAACTTTCACACGGTAATGTGTATAAATCCTGTTGCTGTATAGGTATTCTTATCTCGTCGCTGTATCCAAACGTCGTGTTGACGTAAGGGTTGTATGTGTGAGTCTCAAGCTTGACGATGCGATCATCAAACGTCGGCTTCGCGCCAATGCTTAGAATGTCGGTCATTTTTCAACTTAATTGCGTACAATGAATCCCAGCGATTTCAAAAATGCAATGTTCGCAGCACTGAGCCTCTTCTTTTTAGCGTAATCAGAGCTGTTGCAGTTGTTGTTGTTGTTCTTGTTGTTGTTGTTGTTGTTGTTGTTGTTGCAAACAATTTCGTTTGGAAGAAACGTGTTTCTGGAGTCGTTCAAAACAAGCATCTCATGTATTATCATCGACCGCACCACATGTATTATCATCGACGTCGTCGTACGTGCAGTCTGATGGTAATTTCTTCACCTCGAAAATCAAGCAACCGTCCGTCTTGATCCACAACGCGTATCGTTAGATCCGAAATGACCTGTGCGGTGATTGGAAGGTAAATGATCTGCGCGGGCGTTTCCGATATCTTATATCCCGGCAGTACTCTGGGAGAAAATTCATGTATCGTATGTACGCGCTTCCCATTGCTGTACGCGCCAGCGGTCACGCTACATTCTACGCGAATAATGTTCACATTCATGATATTAATCGGATCGTCCGATTCGTGCCACTGTCCCGGTTCTAATACGCGATTCGTCGAGAATCCCAGTAACGATCCAATGTTATTGGGCTTCGTAAAGTCTACAATGAACGAGCAGTACAGCTCACTTTTCATGGTGTTGTTGTTGGGGCGCAATACTATACGATACTTATCGTTGTCGCTGCCATCTTTGGCATCGGTGCCATCGAGTTTTTGAGGATACCGCTCGAGTAATCATTGTTTCAACTACTTGGCAATGGCGTCTAATTCGTATGAACCGTGGGGAATCGTAATGTATTCATGGATGGTGTAGACGCTGCTGTTGGTCTCATAGTTTGTGGTGAAGTAGAATTTATCGTTGCTCGAGTCGATGTTGGGTATTGTATGGTAAGTTTCAAGGGTTGTTAGGCCAAGCTCGTAATCATCGTCGCTCAAATCTATGGGTGGAAAGTAGCTCACCGCGAGGGTGCTACTCTTGCCGGTTAGAGTGAATGTTAACGACATATTCCAAGCTGTACGACTGGACTCGTACTGAATCAAAGTGGTGAGAAGTCAATCCTTAAATTTGCGGGCAATCGTTTGTAGAAAGCGTAGACATAGTTGACCACAATTGCTCTGATTGTACTCCTGATAAGGCGCGTGATTGTATTCGATTTTCACGACATCTTTATCCAGATATTGTACCAATTCCTTAGGCGGTCGAAGATTGCCAAAGCTGTCGAAGTATACAGCTCGACGCCCCCTCTTCGCATAAGCCACCCAATGAGTCCCCGGTCCCTCGACATTATCCAAATTCACGATACCGCTCTCGTTTCGACGTACTCCTCCAACAGGTAGTGCATTGCGCATAAAAACACCTCTAAAAAATGGAATGCGCATACGTTTTGCCAACTCCCCCAATTGCGCATCTGTAGTTACGCCCTCGGGCATTTTTATTGTCTTTTCTTTTTTTTTTTTTGTTTCGATATTCCCTGTCCGCGCTTGTATGGTGCGAGATAAAGTCCGCGACCTTCCATGGTGCGATTATGACGCTGCATTTCCTGCAGCTGATGTTGCGCCGCCTTATTATCGTTTACCGCTTTGGCGATCCCCGCTGCTCCACCGGCTAATGATCCGAGAACACCTAGCAGCGGGAGAAGTGGTAATATGCCACCTCGTTTTGCCACCGGAAGTATCCGTTTTTGCGATGCTCTCCTTACAGTCCTTTTGCGGGGTTTTGTTTTCATCCCCATTCCAATTTTCGTCTTAGCTTTCATAGCTGCCCAAACAGCTGTAGCAGCACCTCTTTCACCCAGAGTCGAGTCTCGCGCAACGATGCGTTTTCGCGCTTTGTCAGCGAGAACCATATCTGCCGTGTGCCTTTCACCGAGGTCGTTGCTACGCGAATATGCAATATCGTGTTCGCGACACGCTGCGTCCAACGGATTGATGCCTCGATCGCCTCTAGCCAATCGTTTTGCCAGATGAGTTCCTGGACCACAAAACTGATATCTCGGAATATGTAATTCGATAGGTAACGCGTTTATCGCCCGATTTAACAGACCACAACCTTTCTTTACTCTCTTCGGCGACATTCGCTGCAGTTTTTAATCAATGGTGCTGGACCGTCGATATGCGTTCGCTGCCAAGGGCGATTATAATGTTCCAAGCACCGACGATACTGCTGAACCTCAGAATCGGCTTTTATATGCTCGGGGAGTCTGTCCCATAACCGATCGATGTGTCTGCCAAACTCTCGCAGTAGAATAATCTTTGGTATATATTTCAACTGCTCAGTGGTTAGGTCTCGAATATCACAATTATCCGACAGGATCAGAAGCATTTTGAATAATGAGCTGTTTTGCTTCGGCGCGAGGCTATAAATAGAGCGCACCGCAGCTTCGACGTATCAAAATCATTTTTCGCAGTTCACGGAGAGGATGCGATTCGTGCGACAACCTGTGGCGATACGTGTGACTAACTTTGACGATAAATCGCTGTACAAGAAATCCTGCCTGCTCGCGCCATCTCCCCGAACCGATAGTAATTAGGCGATCAGTGGCTCGGCCCACTGACTCATGTGGAGCAGCGATCACTGCCCCTTCCCTCGAATCGCGATCGATGGAAGGGGAAGGCTATTCCTTCCAGGAAATCGACGCCGGTTTCCTGGATCGCGCTCCGTTAGTCGCTCTGCTTTAGTTCATACGCTACGCACTCTTTTTGCTTTTCGCACCTTTGCTTAATTAAGATACGTTTTGCTTGTAACTAGCTGTGTTGCTTACTTGCTTGAGCTCCTATTTGCTGCAACCCATCTAAATTCAACCATTGCTATATTTTATTGTATATAGTGTGTAGTTTATTGAAACCGTGTACATAATTGTATAAATATATTCGTGAACGTTTTTATAAAACTCTCGTGCTAAAATAATAGACTAGGATATTCGCAGTGCCGCTCCTCTGCTAAGCTTTCTAACATTTTTGGTCCTTCGAGCCGGATACGGTGCCTGTGAAACAGTTCGCGAACGTTCGGAAGTGCGGCCCAACCGTCGCGCGTGACCTCCAACCTGCAAAACAGTGCGACATAATACAAAGAGTCAGCGTGACCTTAACGGCCGAATCTCGCTAGCCTTTCAAATCCTAAGAACAATGGAGCAAATAATCGAGAGTCAAAACGAGCTTTCGGGCAAAATCGCGCGTGCCTACGAAAACTTAAAGAAGCTAGGCGCGGCTAGAATCACTCCGGGAGCCGTTGAATCGCGTTTGGGGATGCTACGGAGAAACTGGGAGAAATTTGACCAGCAACATGATCAACTACTTGCACTGCCTGCACCAGAGAAAAGAGAGGCACCTTACTTTCGAGAAGACCGCTACGATGTGACTGAGGAGCTGTTTCTTGTCCAGGAAGCCCTGTTCGTCGACAGGCAACAGTCATTTGCCGCGGATCATAACGAGTCGGGAATGTCTAGCAACGGTTCGTCCGCGGCCGTACATTCCAAAGCCTCCTTACCTCGACTGCCTCTACCAGAGTTTGATGGGAGTTACGGATCTTGGCCAGGGTTTCGGGATCTCTTCCGATCCCTCGTTATCCGCGACGGAAGTCTTTCGGACGTAGAACGTCTACACTACCTTCGGGGTTGCATCAAGGGCGACGCTCTCCTGGCCCTTAGACATCTCCCTGTGAGAGCTGCGACCTTCGCCCGCGCTTGGGATCTGTTACAGGATCACTACGAGAACGAAAGACTGCTGGTACAAGCACAAATGGAAACATTATTTGGATTGCAGCCGCTCACTCGTGAGTCGGCCACGGAGTTCAAGACTTTTTATTTCACCTTTTGCGACTGCGTGGAGGCCCTTGCTGCGGTGGAACGTCCGTTTGATTGCTCAGGAGACTGGCTGGTCTACTTGTTGGTAGAGAAGCTGGACCAGCAGTCGCGAAGAGAATGGGAAACCCAGCTCGGCGCCCAGGCTACTCCGCCGACTTTCGCTGAACTCAAGGCGTTTATTAAAAATCGCATCACCACCGTCGGAGCGCTGGAGGGAGGCAAAGCCAAATGCCAAGCTGAAGGACGCACGACTAAAGCTGCCGGGAGCCAGAGGTCAGCCAAGGTGTTGCAGGTCACCAAGACCAACCGCTCCCAAGATTCGTGCGGGTTATGTGGAGCCAATCACTTCGTACTCTTCTGTGACCTTTATAAATCGAAGACGGTGCGTGAACGTCGTGAAGCGTTACTGACGGCTAAATTGTGCTATAATTGCCTCGGACGTCATCAAGTGAAGGACTGCGGTTCGGAGAAACGGTGCCAGCTGTGCAACGGGAAGCACCACACTACCATACACGAAGACAGCACGAACTCCAGTGAAGTCATAGAGGCTACCACTAATACCTCTTGCTGCTCGGCGAACTCCTTGTCTGCCGTGCTGCTGGCCACGGCTCGCTTGAGAGTGCTGCAACCCGACGGAGGCTCCAGAATCGTGCGTGCCCTCATTGACCAAGGTAGCGAAGTGTCACTGCTCACCGAGGCACTGGCTCAGCAGCTGCGCCTTCCACGGAGGCCAGCTAACATACGTCTTGTCGGTGTCGGTAACCATTCCCCTGAACGAATCCGTGGCAAAGTACAGCTGGAATTCACCGCTCACTTTAATTCTACGACGCGACACGTGATAGCCGCCTTGGTCTTGCCAAAGATAACCTCTTATCAGCCACGACTAGACGGCCGAACAACCAAGTGGTCTCATCTGGGTGAGCTTACTTTAGCTGACCCCAGTTTTGAATCCGAAGGGCCGATTGAAATGCTGTTGGGTGCCGATGCCCTTGCCCTCGTACTGCTTCACGGTATGGTCAAGGGTCGTACCGGAGAGCCCATAGCTCAGAACACCATACTGGGTTGGATTGTGTCCGGACCAGTGACGTCAGAAACGGGGCGTGAGTTAGCTGACAGCCGCGAGTACTCGTCCCTTCCATGCACCACTGCCGAGGAACTCCTCCCACTGGTGCGTCGTTTCTGGGAACAAGAAGAAATCGTGGTATCAAACACTTATACCACTGAAGAGCAAGCCTGCGAAGACCACTTCCGGTCGACCCACCAGCGGTTGCCCTCGGGCCGCTACATGGTCCGACTGCCACTTCGCGACCTGTGGGAACTCGGCGAGTCACGTCACGGAGCCCTACGTATGTTACAGAAGATGGAAACCAAATTCATCAAGGAACCAGCATTCGCTCAGGCCTACCAGGACTTCATGCGTGAGTATAACCAACTTACTCACATGTCTCAAGTGCGTGATCCTATCTCAGAACCCTCCTACTACCTACCTCATCACGGAGTCCTGAAGGAGAGCAGCACCACCACCAAGCTGCGAGTGGTATTCAACGGGTCGCACGTAACGACGTCGGGGCAATCATTGAACGACGCGCTGATGGTGGGGCCGAACCTGCTGCCGAGTCTCCACCAACTATTACTCCGCTGGCGTCTCTTCCGTGTCTGTCTCACTGCCGACATAGAGAAAATGTATCGTCAGATCTTACTCCATCCTGACGATCGCGGCTACCAAAAAATCCTATGGAGGGATCTCGAAGACAGTGCCATAAAGGACTACGAGCTCAACACAGTCACTTATGGTCTAGCCTGCGCCCCCTATCTTGCCATCCGCACGCTACGCCAACTCGCAGCAGACGAGCAGTCACGTTATCCTCGAGCAGCGGCCATCCTGCAACGCGACGTTTATATGGACGATGTCGTGACCGGTGCCGACTCGACACAGGAAGCCCTTGAGCTACAGCTCGAACTATGCCAACTCTGTAAGGCGGGCGGATTCAATCTACGGAAATGGGCCTCCAATGAGCCCACTCTGATGGACAAATTACCTACCGGTGACACCATTCCGGAGTGCAAATGGCAGAACGCCGAAATACACACAGCATTGGGAGTCCACTGGAGCTTGACTGACGACTGCTTCAGGGTCCAAGTACCTCCTACCGCAACTGACATCCGTGTCACTCGACGCTCTGTCCTATCTTCAATTGCTAGGATATTTGACCCGCTGGGATTAGTTTCTCCGGTTACTATTAACGCCAAAATATTCATGCAGTCTCTCTGGCTACTACAATTAGACTGGGACTCACCCTTGCCGATTACTGATGCCGACTCCTGGAGGCAGTTCATCGAAGAGCTGCCTGACCTCAACCGTATCGCCGTCCCACGCTGGCTTGGAGTACAGCAATCACCTCAGCTACTGGAGATCCATGGCTTCGCAGACGCTTCGGAGCGAGCCTACGCAGCAGTGGTGTACCTCCGAGTCGTTAACCGCGAAGACATAGCCGACACCCACTTAATCACTGCCAAAACCAAGGTGGCACCTTTGAAACGAGTCTCGCTGCCACGGTTAGAACTCTGCGCTGCCGTCCTGCTGACCAGGCTAGTGTCTATCACTTATGAGAGTTTGGGCTTGAGCGGAAAACCCATTCATTTATGGAGCGACTCCACCATCACACTAGCCTGGATACAAGGACACCCTTCCCGCTGGAAGACTTACGTGGCTAATAGGGTGTCTGAAATTCAACGCACGCTGCCTGACGCACACTGGAGCCACGTTCCCAGTCAGGACAACCCTGCTGACTGCGCCTCCCGAGGTCTATCTCCCAGCCAGCTACCTGGATTCGCTCTGTGGTGGACGGGACCTGCCTGGCTGACCACGCCGGGGAGCTGGTGCAACGTGCAACCGTCTCCACTGCCCATGACGGACCTGGAGGCCCGCACCCACACCACCGCGACGTCGGGTGAACCTGCACCGGGGGAAAACTTGTTGTTAAGATTCTCATCCGTTCACTTATTATTTAGAGTCACTGCCTGGTGCTTGCGGTGGCTGCCACGGAAACCAACCGGTACGAGAGGATGCCGTCTGACCCCAGCCGAAATAGAAGCCGCCCGGATACGGTGGCTACGTATCATTCAACTGCAGGACTTCACACCTGAAATACAGCAGCTAGAGGCAGGCCGTCCACTACCTAACCGAAGCCGGCTCCTACGAATGAACCCGTACTTGGACGAGCAAGGCCTTCTCCGTGTCGGAGGGCGTCTGCGCCATTCTAGCCTGGCACAGGACGCCCAACACCAGGTGCTGCTACCACGCGACAATCGGTTGACTGAACTGCTGGTGGCCGAGGCTCACCGTCGAACACTGCACGGTGGGACACAGCTCACATTGGCCACGCTACGCCAGAGATATTGGATTCCTCAGGGGCGACAGCGCGTCAAGGCCCTTCTCCATCGCTGCCCCACCTGCCTACGTTGGCGAGCTGCAACAGGGAACCAACTGATGGGTGATTTGCCGGCTACTCGGGTGACACCAGCTCGCCCCTTTCTGCACGTGGGGTTGGACTACGCTGGACCTTTAACTCTGCTGATGTGTCGAGGCAGAGGTCAACGCACATATAAGGGCTACGTGGCGTTGTTCGTATGCCTTAGTACTCGCGCGGTTCATTTAGAGCTCGTTTCTGATTGTAGCACAGAGGCCTTTCTCGCTGCCTTGCGGCGATTCACGTCCCGTCGAGGACTCTGCGCCGTGATTCAGAGTGACCGAGGGACCAATTTCATAGGGGCCGCCCGAGAGCTTCGTGACATGTTGGTCCACCTCGACAACGGACACGACCTCATCAGTTCGACTCTACTGAAGGATGGTATTGAGTGGAGGTTTAACCCCCCGGCTGCCCCGCATTTCGGAGGGCTATGGGAAGCGGCCGTCAAATCCACCAAATACCACCTACGGAGGGTCATCGGAGAACAACACCTCACCTATGAAGAACTTTCGACACTGCTTCATCAAATTGAGGCCTGTCTGAACTCTAGACCACTGCAAGCTATGTCCGACGATCCTGGAGACTTGCGCACGCTGACACCAGGGCATTTTTTGATCGGCGAGGCGCTGCTCAGTCTGCCCGATCCAGACGTCGATAACGTCCCATCGAATCGGCTTTCAAGGTGGCACCTACTACAACAAATGCGGTTGCAGTTCTGGCGACGTTGGTCCAGGGAATACTTACAGTCTCTTCAGGCACGCAACAAATGGGCCCAACAGCATCCACAGCCTCAAATCGGTGATCTGTGCCTCGTCAAAAATGAGCTAACTTCACCTGCCCAGTGGCCACTTGCTCGGGTCACTAAACTCCACACGGGCGCGGATGGATTAACACGCGTCGTCACTGTTAAAACTACGCGTTCCGAATTTGTACGACCCATTCAAAAATTGGTATTTCTCCCATCTGCACAGGTCCCGGAACCAATACAATCTTGATCGCTTCTCAGCCTCCATCTGCGTTGCCAGGCACCTCCACCTGAGTTCAGTGGCGCCACCGTCTCTCGATCTGACCACACCTAATCGACCAGGCCATCGATTGTTCGGGAATTTATTCATCGTTCGCTGAATGCCGGGGAGAAAATGTACAAGAAATCCTGCCTGCTCGCGCCATCTCCCCGAACCGATAGTAATTAGGCGATCAGTGGCTCGGCCCACTGACTCATGTGGAGCAGCGATCACTGCCCCTTCCCTCGAATCGCGATCGATGGAAGGGGAAGGCTATTCCTTCCAGGAAATCGACGCCGGTTTCCTGGATCGCGCTCCGTTAGTCGCTCTGCTTTAGTTCATACGCTACGCACTCTTTTTGCTTTTCGCACCTTTGCTTAATTAAGATACGTTTTGCTTGTAACTAGCTGTGTTGCTTACTTGCTTGAGCTCCTATTTGCTGCAACCCATCTAAATTCAACCATTGCTATATTTTATTGTATATAGTGTGTAGTTTATTGAAACCGTGTACATAATTGTATAAATATATTCGTGAACGTTTTTATAAAACTCTCGTGCTAAAATAATAGACTAGGATATTCGCAGTGCCGCTCCTCTGCTAAGCTTTCTAACAATCGCAAATGATGTCTCCGAAAACGAGACGCAGACACGGTAGCATGCTACCAAACACTATACGCTGCCTCATTTGTGGCCCATCAAATTGTGGAAAGACCAACGTGCTGGTCAGCTTGTTGGAAAGTCCTCACGGCGTGTGCTTCGAGAACGTGTACGTGTATTCCAAGTCGTTGCAACAGCTAAAATATAAGTATTTGGAGAATTTATTGACTCCGATAGATGAAATTGGCATTTACATTTACTTTACATTTTCAAATAACAGTGACGTCATCCCACCGAGTGAATCGCTTCCGAATTCCATTTTTATCTTTGATGACGTGGCATGCGACAAGCAAGATACGATAAGGGAATACTTTGCAATGGGGCGCCACTCGAACGTTGACTGCTTCTATCTCTGTCAGACGTATGCAAAGATTCCCAAACATCTTATACGCGACAATGCGAATCTGTTGATATTGTTTAAGCAGGATGGTACCAACTTGAAACATGTGTACAACGATCATGTAAACACCGATATGTCTTACGAGGATTTCTGGGCTTTGTGTCGTAATTGTTGGCAGCGGGAGTATGGTTTCATGATGATAGATAAAGATAGCGCGATGTCCAATGGACGTTATAGATAGGGATTTAACGAGTTTGCGGTACATTAGATGCTCAATCGTCGTCAACACGTCGGTGGGAAAGCAACGTCTGCGATACAATGATGATTAGTAGTCAGGAGTTTAAGGATCGCGAGAGAATAGCGATGGAAATTGCAAAAACTAGCGAATCCATTCGCAGGAAACATCAGTCTTTGAAGACTGACAAGATGGATGAAGATATCGCGCTGGAAAGATACTTTAAACCTATTACCGAGCCCTTAAACCATATTGTGGAAAATACTGCTGTGCCAGAAGCTATCATATCACCTGCGACGAGTATGAGCATTGAGACATTAACGCCTAAAACAAAAATCCGGCCGAAATGGAACGCATCGCGTAAAAGAAATAGTAAACAGTTATACATGTCATTGGAAAATTCGCTCGTAACCTCCACACCAGTTCAATCGAAGCGGAAACGGTTGAATGTCACATCAAACGATTCCACGGTTCCTCCTGCGTCAATAAATACATTTCCAGATGTACAGTCGCTCACAACCAATGATGACGAAGACGTGTACGAAACTTCTGCCGATGAGTCGCTTGCAGCATCTATTAGAGAGCAACTCCAAACATCCGAGGGGCAAGAAACGTTTCGCAACCATTTCGGTCCGCTGGGACAAAAATACATGAGCGCAATCCTAAGTGGTGATAGGGATACGACCATAGATTATGTGTACGGTGTACACTTTGGTGGTAGTGGAATGATGCTGGGGGATAAGGCTTTCGATATGGACAAGGATGATAATATAATCATAGACGGTGTAAGATATGGAGGAACGCCCGGTCTGTACGAACTGATTTTCAAGAGAATTCCCGATGATGCTATATACACAGATGCTGATAAACAAAAATACAAAAGTATACTGCTGATGACGAATGCTCACAGACGTGGCCATAGCGCACAAAACCCCATATTGGGTAACAAGGGATACAAGTACAAACATGTAATTGCGCCACTACTACCCCGTGTATTGACCAGTAAAGCGGGGAAAGGTCTAAGGACACCGCGAGTCATGGTGGTAAGCGATAACAAGATCGATTATGTGCACTGGGATGATCCCAACGAGCTGGTGGATCGATTGCGTTTGCTGGAAGCGTTGCGTCAGGCGGGTAACAACTCGCACGACAACGAAATTCTATCGATTATCGAGGAACTCCGTGAGGCAGGCCTCATTATAAATTAAACCGCACGGCGATGATGTGCACTGTATGCGTCGAGATGCCGATCAACAAATTTGGGGTATCGCTCGAGAAGAGTGGAGCATCTACAATGGACTATTACAAATGG
Source organism: Andrena cerasifolii (assembly GCF_050908995.1). NCBI lineage: Eukaryota > Metazoa > Arthropoda > Insecta > Hymenoptera > Andrenidae > Andrena > Andrena cerasifolii. The sequence continues at coordinate 1,061,201 of NC_135132.1, forward strand.
AGCGGCATGCTTCGAAATTATATGCGTGATAACGCTCTTTGCGTGACCGGTGCCGACTTTGATGCAAAATCGCGCAAGATACGACGCGTAGCTCAGCCGGTGGCCGACACAGATGCCGTTAATAAACTATATGTGGAAAAGAGCATTGTTCAAGAAAAATAGTACTTATTGCGCCATCTCCCGAGCCCGAGTTAACTCAGGCGTGGTGACGCAAAATTCTATCCCCCCTTGTTCATGTGGAGCATCGATCTTATCGCCGATCGATGGAAGGGGGAGAGCACGCGGATTCGAGGAAATCGAGCGAGATTTCCTCGATCTACTTGTCGCCGAGCCATCCGAGAGGTAACACCTGTTAAAACGCTTTGCCTGCTTCGCTTGAATTGCTTGAAACGCTTGCTTGCTACGAGAATCGTGCCGATTCCACGTGCTTCGCGCTGTTTAAGAATTAAACTGGTTAATCGTGCCGGGGAACCAGTACCGCTGATATTAAATTTAAAGTAATAATTGTTTAATAATTGTGCCCTATAACTCTTTATTGCATTATACTGTAAATAGACTTATATTTAAGATTACATTTAGTGCTTAAGTCAAAGACAGCCTCCACGCGAGTATCCCGATCCTGCGACGCGAGTGATCCGAAACTTTGCTAACAAGCGTTAAACTTTTGAGAGAGCAGCAGGAAGAATTAGAGATGAAGCTGGTCGCGTTTCAGAGAGATATGCTGACGTTGCAAAACAGCGTTCAAAAGATATCGCAAGCATTGAATCCTATCCGGCAGCAACAATGCGAAGGAGAATCATGCGAGACGGTTGAACTTGTCGAGAATTTCCTTGTGGCGGTGGAGAGCACATAATGCACGTACATGATAATTATCGCATCATTCGTGGCAAAGATACATCTGCGATCAAACATGCAGCCATTATCGAAATCCATGAGTAAAGAAAACCATGGCCACAAGAAGCTACAACTTGTGGAGGAATTGCACGCTCCAGCTTGAAGACATTTTCCTCGGAGGCGCGTCATGGTGCGGGGATACGACGATCTGTGGCAAGCTGACATTGTAGAAATGCGTCCATACTCGCGATTCAACCAGGGTCACCACTACATACTCACCGTCATCGATGTGTTGAGCAAGTATGCATGGGCGTTGCCGCTCAAGACTAAAAGTGGCGCTGAGGTGACTAAAGCGTTTGCAAAGATATTTAGAGATCGATATCCGAAAAATTTGCAAACCGATCAAGGAAAAGAATTTTACAACACCGATGTGCAGAAACTCTTGAAAAAGCACGACATTAATCATTATTCAACGTATTCGGTGATGAAGGCCTCCGTCGTAGAACGTTTCAATCGAACTTTGAAGAACAATATGTGGAAACTGTTTACGCTGATTGGAACCTATAGATGGACCGATTCGCTATCGCGTCTACTTGCAGAGTATAACGCGTGTAACGGTTTCGACCGTGACGTAACGCTTCTTACAGGATTTCGGGATTGGTTCGAGTGGCGTGCGATAAAGAATTAAAATTCAAGAACAAGAATTTAACTTAATAGTGTTTATTCAGGAAAACACTTCTAAATCATACAACCAAACATAAATTAACACTTTATAATTTTAAAGGAATTATAATAATTAAATAGGTTGCGACTCTCGGTCGGTACTCTTTATTCTGAATGCCTGAGACGGCGTGTGGAGTGCCACTGGTCGGTCAGGGAAGGAAGGCACTTCAACGATGGACGGATGAACGTTTTTTATTCGGCACGTGGGCGTCGTTAACAAAGAGGACGAACACTCCACGGAAGACAGCACGAATAGACACGACTGGTTAACACGCAATGGTCCGAACAAGAGACGTAACACTTTGTACTATGCGCTAGGCTCGAGGGCTCGTGAACCGTTTTTGGTCTCGCTGGGAGCGTGGGTCGCTGTGCGACCAAGAAAAAGGGCGATTCCGTGCGTGCGTTGTCGACCAGGTGTTCGCAGAACTAACTGCCGGATTCTCGGAAGCGCGCAACGCTCGAATCCGGCAAAAACGCGTGACGTCGCCCACCGTCTTACCGGACGGTGAGTCACCGTGTTTACACGCTCTCGCACGCACATTTAAACCGGCCGATCAGCGGTCGCGCTGATTAGGCCGCAACATTCCGCCCGCCTCGGCCCGGGGATCCGGACCGACCTTGGCGGACGCCGATGCAGAGCGTCCGCCCGCCGTGACATTCAATGACGCTACAAGGTGGACCGGAGTGACGCGTTACATGAATGGCGAGATGGTACAAACGTTGTTCACGTCGCGGTCTCGTCAGCGGGTGCTGGGGCACACGGGAGAAGGACGACGCGAGTGACCGGCTTAAGGGATTCGCCCTGTGCGGTGCGAACCGTCACCACTCGCACGCGACCTTCCGGACCTGGGTGAGCGCGCGAGACGCGGCCGAGTCGCCACTGCGCTGGCGGGGAGTCATCGTCTTTGAGGACAACGACATCGCCGACGCAGAGGCTTCTCCCTGGGTTAGTCCACTTACGTCGCGGCTGCAGAGAGTGGAGGTAGTCCGGTCGCCATCGCCTCCAAAAGTGGTCACGCATTCGTTGGACGAGCTCCCATCGGGCCCGAAGCGACGCCGGACCGGTCGCCGATGCCAACGGGGGCAGCGCCAAAGGGGGCGCGCCGGTCACGAAATGAGCTGGGGTGAGCGCGATGTCGTCGTCGTTGTCCGACGCGGGAACGAGAGGGCGTGAGTTGAGACATGCCTCGACCATGCACAACACCGTTGTCAACTCCTCGTACGAGAGGGTGTGATCTCGCACGACTCGATGCAGGTGATGTTTCGCGCTCTTTACCCCGGCCTCCCACAACCCCCCGAAATGCGGCGCGGCGGGGGGGATAAAACTCCACGCGATCTCCTCAGTGGCGGAAAATGCGGCGAGCTCCGGTGAGCCCACCGCGACGCCGAGCTCCCGCGCGGCACCACTGAAATTCGTGCCGTTATCGCTGTATACGCGCTGAGGGCGCCCGCGTCGGGAGACGAACCGCTGAAACGCGGCGAGGAAGGTCGCGGTGGTGTAGTCCGACACCAGCTCCAAATGCACGGCCCGCGTCGACAGGCACACGAACAGGGCGACGTATGCCTTATGAGCCTTGTACCCGCGACCTTTTGCTGGGCGTGCCATTAACGGACCCGCGTAATCGATCCCGGTATTGGCGAATGGACGGGACGGCGAGACCCGCGCGGCGGGGAGGTCAGCCATGATCTGCGTCCCGGTGGTGGCGCGGAACCGGGCGCATATTGTGCAGCGGTGCACGATCGCGCGAACCACCTCTCTTGCCCGAAGCACCCAGAAATTGTTCCTCAGGACGCTGAGGGTGAGCTGGGGCCCACCGTGCAGCGCCCTGAGGTGCGCATGCCGAATTATAAGCGCAGACACGTGATGGGCCGGAAGAACTATCGGGTGCCGAGCGTCGTACGGAAGGGGGGCATGTTGCAACCTCCCCCCTACGCGAACCAAGCCGTCCTCGTCCACGAACGGGGCCAGCTGACGGAGCGGTCTGGCCCTTCGAACCGGGTCTCCCTTTCGAATCGCGGCGATGTCGTCCGCGAAGGCCGTGCTCTGAAGCCAACGGAGCCACCACACGCGTGCTCGCTGCACCCCCGACGGACGCGACCCCCCACCCCCCGCGGTGTCGCGACGGCACAACCGCGCGAAAGTCAGCACGCGAGCCGTAATTTGGAGGAGTCGCGGCCAGGAAGAGACGCTGTCCGGCAGCGGGGCCAACGGGCAAGAGGGGGGCGACGTGGTGACATGGGTCACCATCTTTCGCCGTTCTTCCTCGATCGGTCGTGAGTCCTCCGAAACCGGGACCGCTGGCCACGCCGATGGTGCCAGCGGAAGCCACCTCGGCCCCTTCCACCAGAGCTCGTGTTGGAGTAGGTCGCGCGGGTGCATGCCTCGGGATGCACAATCGGCCGGATTGTCATGCGTCGGAACATGACGCCATGCCGCTGCCGGCACCGTGGATTGAATTTCGGCGACACGATTCGCCACGAACACGTTCCAGTGGGAGGGGTGACGCTGTAGCCACGCAAGCACCACGCGCGAGTCCGTCCAGGCGTGCATCGACGAAGGAGGCCAGGGGGCCTCGGATGTTACCCGCTGCAAGAGGCGCGCAAGAAGGACGGCGGCGCTCAGCTCGAGTCGCGGAATGTTCATGGTCTGGACCGGCGCGACCTTCGTTTTGGCAGCAAGAAGAGAGGCGTGTGCTGCTTCCCCGTGTCGGCGAACGATCCTGGAGTACACGACCGCGCCGTAGGCCCTTGGCGACGCGTCAGCGAAGCCGTGCAGCTCGCAGACCACGACGGATGCGTCATGTCCGCACCAACGCGGAATGCGCAACGACTCCAGCAGGGGAAGGGACGAGACGTGATCCTGCCATCCCTGCAGCACGTCCGGCGGGAGCGGAGCATCCCAGTCCGAGCCTCGCACCCATAGGTCCTGTAATAAAATTTTAGCAACCACCACCGCGGGCGATACCCTACCGAGCGGGTCGTACAGGCGCGCCGCCACAGACAGGATGGTGCGCTTGGTCGTTGTGGGGGTGGAAGGGGGGCCAATCATGTATCTGAACGCGTCGGTCTGTGGAATCCAATGAATCCCCAGAACCGAGTGTAAGTCCGAGCCCTCCGGGGCACAGGGGACCGGCTATTCGGACGTGGCCGAAGTTGTGTTGTCTGGTAACAGGGAACGGTGATTGGCCGCCCACTTGCGAAGCACGAACCCGCCCCGCGCAAGCAGAGTGCAGAGCTCGTCGCGATCCGCGAGTGCCGACGAGACCTCGTCTGCCCCAACTAGAACGTCATCGACGTAAAATTGAGTCCTGAGAATCTGTCGCCCTCGCGGATATCGCCCTCCTTCGTCGGTGGCTAGCTGCTGGAGAACCCGCATGGCTAAGTAAGGCGCGGAGGCGGTGTCGTAAGTGACGGTCCGGAGCCGAAACGTAAGGGGCGCTCCCCCGGGGCGACGGTGCCACAAGATGCACTGGAGGTTCGAGTCGCTCGGGTGCACGAGGATTTGCCGATACATTTTCTCGATGTCGGCCTTAAGGGCAAAGCGAGGGAGGCGCCACTGGAGAAGCACAGCCAGGATGTCGCGCTGCAGCTTCGGGCCAACCAGCATATGGTCGTTGAGGCAGGTCCCGTTCGATGTCGGACTTGACGCGTTGAACACAACGTGTAGCATGGCGTCCGCGCCGGGGGCTCTTTTCACCACGGCGTGATGGGGCAAATGCAACAACCGTGGAGACGAGTCGGCCCTCTGCGGAACGGCGACCTCCTCCATATGCCCGAGTGCTTCGTATTCGGCCAGGAACGCATGACACGACCTCTCCAGCGTCGCATCCCTTGTGAGGCGCCGGTCGAGCGAACGCAAGAGGGCGGTCGCGCGGGACCGGGACTCGCCGACATCGACCGGATGCCCGGACTTTAGCGGGAGTCGGACGACGTACCGACCGTCCGCCCGCCGCGAATGCGTGCTGACGAAATGCTGCTCGCAGCGCGCGTCGTCTGGAGCGAGAGTCGTTGGCACGGTTGCCTCCTCGACTTCCCAGAATTTCTGGAGCAACGCGTGGATGTCGTTCTCCGCGGCCACGGGCTGGGCCGTGACGTGGTGCACTGCACCGGCGGCGGGCGCACGACCGGTTGGCCCGGAGACAATCCACCCGAAGATCGTCTTTTGAGCAATCAGGGCCGAGGGGGTGCCCCGGCGCAGCCCGGGGAGCAACAGGGCTCCGAAATAGTCGGCGCCGACGATGAGGTCAATCGGGCGACGTGTGGACGGGTCTGGATCGGCGAAGTCCAGGCCGGCGAAGTCCCTCCGCTGCTTGTTCGGAGTCCATTCGGGGAAATAGTTCGAGACCTTCGACACTACGTGGGCGGTGATGGCGACGGAAGTCCTCGACGTACCAGATGGCGGCGCCAAGGTCATCCTCACCTGCGACTGCGAGGCTCCCAATTTGCTGTCCAGAGCGCTGACCAGGTTGGTCACTTGCGGTTGGCGGGGGAATCGCAGCGTCTGGACTACGGACTCCGACAGGATGGACACCTGTGCTCCTTGGTCCAGTAACGCGCGGATGGTCAGCAGCTCGCCACCCGATGACCTCACGCCGACAATCGCGGTGGCCAGCAACACTGGCGCTCCATCCGTGGGCGTCGGCGACGTGACAGAATTGATGGTAGCCGCGGTCGGCTGATCGGTACTGGCCGACGGGGTTGCAAGGGCCTCGTCGGTACCGTTTGGCGGTTCGGTGCCCGTTGGATGGAGCAGCGAGTGATGCCGCCGACTGCAACGCGAACACGTGGCTGTGACGGGACAGGACAGAGCCATGTGGCCGGGCACGAGACAGTTGAAACAGATGCGCTTATCCGCCGCGACTTCGCGACGGTGTTCGGGGCGGAGCGTCTTAAATGCCGTACACCGGTACAGCGCGTGTCGAGCCGCTCGATGATTTCGCATCTTTGGTGCGCTCGGGCGCGGCGGCTTCCTGCGCGGGTCGCGAAGCCTCCAGCGACCGAATTCGCGTCTTCATAAACTGATCGAGAGTCGCGTATGAGGGGGGGTCGGTACTGACGCCAAGCGAGAGCTCCCACTCCTCCATGAGCTCCGGATCGAGCTTCATCGTTGTCAGAGCGACGATGATGTCATCCCAATGCTCGGTGGGGCGGCCTAGGTTCGCGAGGAGGGAGAGCGCTCGGTTGATGGGGGCACGCAACCGTCTCAACTCCGTGGCCGACACACCGGCCATCGGCGGCAAGGTGAGAAGGTCACGCAGGTGTGCCGAGACGATCGCTCGCTTGTTTTCGAATTCCTGCGTTAGCAGGGCCCACGCGGGCCCGAAATTGGCCTCGGTGATTGTAATGTGGGCGATCGTCTCGGCCGCCTGGCCCTCCACCGCCGACTGCAGATACTGTAGCCGCGTCGTGTCGCTGAGGGTCGCGTTGCCGATGACCAACGACGTGAACAGATCGCGGAAACTCGGCCACTCCGTGTACTCACCAGAGAACTTAGGCAGGGCGATGGTCGGGAGGCGCGCAAGGCCTCTGCTGAATCCCTCCTGTGTCCCATCCGACGATCCCGACGTCTGCGGCGATTGGAAGGACTTGATAATTTCCCGGAGGAAGTCCCGAGCAGCCCAGTATTCGTCCTCGGCCCGAGCGAACTCCTCTTGTGCCACGAACGGGCACGCTGACCTCTCGGCGTCCGGAAGTAGGAGCTCCAGCTCCAGATTGAGGGCCTCGCACCGATTCCACGTCTCGTTCAATTTCACCAGACGGTCCTCTGCGTTTTCCTCCGTGAACTTCGCCTTCCCCATCTTCTTGAAGTTCGCGAGGAGGCGAACGGACCCTTGCAGCAGCAGGCGAATCTCCTTCACCAGCAACTGCCATTTTGGAGGTGACGTCTGGCTGATCTCCTTATCTCCATCCCGGTTCGTTGAAGCCATTCTTCAGGGCAATCCGGCCGGAAGGACCATTTTTGGTTTCGCTGGGAGCGTGGGTCGCTGGGCGACCAAGAAAAAGGGCGATTCCGTGCGTGCGTTGTCGACCAGGTGTTCGCAGAACTAACTGCCGGATTCTCGGAAGCGCGCAACGCTCGAATCCGGCAAAAACGCGTGACGTCGCCCACCGTCTTACCGGACGGTGAGTCACAGTGTTTACACGCTCTCGCACGCACATTTAAACCGGCCGATCAGCTGTCGCGCTGATTTCGGCTGCAACAGGTACAAAGAAATAAAGTTGATCGTCTTGGGTTGCGACTCTCGGTCGGTACAAAAGAACGCCCGTTTGATCGATCAATTTAATATATGTAACTTAAATGACTAATAATGACGTCTTAGTCGATAGAATGAATTAGATTATGGATAGTGACTCTCGGTCAATATAGAAGGATAATAGGTTTATGTAGTAGTTTAGGATTTAGGAATTGAATATGTTAAGTTGAGATACGTTTTAAATTGTTCTCCGTTTCATCAGGGGCAGGTTTGCCACCTGGAGTGATCTCAGTCCTACGTTGCTCAGGAGTAATGTACTAACCTGAGAATAAGAATTAATAACTTTGCTTCAACTAACTAAGGGGCCTACAAGGCGGCTTCCACGGCCTGAACGTCTCGTCAAACTTAGCGACTATGGCTTTGGTTGGGACGCTCGACAGAACCGAGGGGCCTACAAAGCGGCTTCCAAAGTTGGAGCATTAATTTATGTTGGGATCAGCTATAAGCTTTAAATGATACTTTTACATTGAATAATTGAAATAGAATTCTCGACTGGCATCGAATGAACCGAATAGAATGGAATGAATTTCTCTGGGCTATCGTGCCCGTATTTATACATGTTCTGGATTTTGGGAGCGCACCAATAGGAATGGAGTTCGACTATAACGCGTCAATCATTCTCGACTCGCTCGATCTGTTCTCCAGCCAGTCTACAAATCGACTGGTTAGTGCGCAGGCGCGCGTGGAACGCTCGGTTCTCCCACTCATTGCTATGCATATTTCTCTGCTCTCGATCCTTACTCTCGTCGATCCGCCGATCGACTGAGGATCGCGCATGCGTTCGATTCTCCCACTCTTCATCACTCGATTCTCTCTTTCATCGCACTCGCGTCTCGCGATACTCTGAGCTAATATTAATATTAATACTAAACACACCTTATAAAAGTAGGAATAATAAGAATATAATAAAAATATAAGTATTTAAGTGCTTATTAATTGGTTTTATTAACGCGAAAAAGAAAGGCGCAGTTTTGGGGGTTTGTTACAACTCGCCGCCCGGTTTAATCTCTCGTCCTCGAGAGATAGGGTTTTGGGGTATGACATTTCAAAAGGGTCAAGTGGAGGGCTTGGGCTGTTGTTTTTTTCGTCCATATATTCGAATTTTTGGACATTATCATCATCCACCATCCGTAATCTTTTCCCAGTAGTTGGAGGTGGTGCATGTCCGGAGCCGAAGAGGAAGATGTATTTCCATGCTCGTTGTCGAGGGTCAGAGGGGGATAATTTAACATAATCGCACCAATTGATTTGAGGAATGTTTATTTTACTAAGGTTTCGCCACCGAGTTTCTATTCTTTTCGTCTTTATTCTTTTAGTGCCTGCACGGCGATTCGTCATTTTTATAATTATTCTGAATTTTGAACTTGTGAAAATTACTTTGCAATTGATCCTTAAATGGTCCGTACTGATCGCCGTCGATTACTATTCTGCGCGCAATATTGATCATCTCGATATTGTTTCCTCATCTCCGCGAGCTGTTCTCTCGCGACCCCTTTGTTCTCCCCTATTAATGAGATTGATTCGGGGATTCACACGGAGACTTACTACGCAGTTTGGATAAGAAAATAAAATTTACGATATTTTTTTTTTATTTCGTGATCACTATTCGGTGATCACATTTAATGCACCTCCCTGACGGAGGATCTCATCATCATCGTCGTCAAAATTGAAATGTGCCTCAATGCACTCCGGGCATCTTCGCGCATAATAAACCGTGTATAATGTGTAATTGCACAATTGACAATCTCTATATGCTAGGGCACTTGTTTCACGCGTCAGAAGATGATTAAAAGCCAGGGGGTAAGAGAATCTGTGGTTTTCTGGCAGTCGCTCGTAGCATCCCCGACAAATTTTCCGTTTAAAAATATCATAACGGTTTTCGTAAATAATTCCCGGCCCTTGGAGGCAGACCAACCGCATTAATTGCAAATAAATCGTTGGATACTGCTCAGGCAGTATCCCGTCGAATGGTCCATAGTACTCCTCGTCCATTTCCGTTGGACGGAACGCCAAAGAATGAAATACCGGCATGCTTTAAAGTCGAAGAAAAAAAAAATTTTGCTTTATTAATCTCGTTAAATTATCAAAATAATTTATTCTTCCGATTCTTGTACTCACTTGTCTTTTCTACTATTGCTACACTATCACTTTCTATTACATTTATTTCGGTTGTTCCGATTTGAAATCTCAATGCGCACTAAATTTTTAAATTTGATCGGGTACTAATTAATACCGCGGATCTCCCCACTTTTCAAAATCACGGTCCCACACTGTTACCAATCTGATTTCGATCCCTAGTATTATTATGATTTGGTGAAATGTAAGCCTTCTTAATCCTGTCTTGATGTACAATTCTGGGGAGACGGGGACTAATTGCCAGTTTCACGTTATTATTCTCGAGAACGTCCATAATCGTGTACGGTCCGTCGTATTAATTGCTAAATTTGTTTCTTTTTTATTTTAATAGCATTACTTTTTCACCTCTATGGTATTGGACGGACGATACTTTCCTATCGTAATAATGTTTTTGTCGAAATTTCGAGTTTTCTAAGTTGTGCCTACCTATTTCGCGAATATGTATCAATTTGTTCATCAAGTTATCGATGAAATCTGGATATGTGTTCAGTGAATCATTCCTTGTCATGCTAGATGGTTGTCTAGCTTTTCTTCCGTAAATGAGTTCATATGGAGTATATTTTGTGCTTTCGTGTACACTAGTGTTGTAAGAAAATATTGCCTGTGGCAACCACTGGTCCCATTGTCTTTCTTTTGTTATATAATGTTTTAAATATTCGATTAATACATGGTGGCTTCTTTCTAGTGAGCCATTCGATTGGGGATGAAATGCGGATGTTTTATATTGTTTAATATTGAAGACTCTTGCAAATTTCCTCATAAGAGAGCCGATAAACGAAGAGCCTTGGTCTGTCAAAATTGCTTTGGGACATCCGTATTGACATATAAAGTTCTTCGTAAATGCTTCAGCTATTTCTTCGCTCGTGAATGAAACTAATGGTATGGCTAATGAATACTTAGTCAAGTTATCCTGTATTGTTAGTATGTAGCTTTTTCCTGAACGGGTATAAGGTAATGGCCCTACGATATCCATAGACACTTTGTCAAACGCGTCTAATGGTGTGTCTGTTATCACCATTGGTTCTTTTGTCTTAACACGCACTAATTTTTGTCTCTGACAACTCATACAGGTTTTAATAAATTGTTTAATATCTGATTTCATATTTTTCCAATAGAATAGACTTCTAATACGATCATATGTCTTTGTTACTCCTTTATGGCCTCCTACTGGTGATTCGTGATTTTCTTTTATGATTGTTACCCTATCCTGTTCCGTAGGTAATTGTATGGTTCCGTTACAAATCGTTACTACAATAGTGGTCTGTACAAATTTTAATTTAATTATATACCTTATTTTCTCCCATAATGTATTGTTTCCTTCCGTAGATAACGATATTTTTTTAATTCTTCTTTCTATAAGGTTATGGCACAGGTTTCCTAATACAGTGGCATACGTCTGTATTGTCGGAGAGTCCGGTATTACCATTCCTAAAATTAATTGACTTCCCTCCGAAATCCTTATTACATTTCCTACTTCGAATGAGGTTTTTGAGGTTAATTTAAACATCTCTCTTTCTTTCAACTCTATTCCTGTCTTTTCTATTGGATTGCCTTCCGTATTAACAAATATTGCTAATGTTTCTCTTCTCATCCACAAGTGATCATTTATTTCAGTAACCTTGCATTTAATTGGGATTTCACTCCTTATCTTTGGTAACCCTCTTTGTTTGGAGTTCTTTTTCCCTGGTTTATTAGATTTAAAGTTTTTATTTTTAGTGTTTTTAGGAAGTATTTTATAATTCCCGTCTCCTTCTTCCTTTAATGTTAATGGCGATACTCGTACCGATACTGTTCCCCTGGATTCTGAGGTTTTTCCTTTTTTAGGGGGGATGAGCTTGATGCTGCTGCTGCTACTGCTACAAGAATTTATTTTAAGAGGATCGCGATATACGTGGGTTTTGGGGACTTCCACTCCCTCATCGATTTCCATTATCTAATCTTCGTTAGTTATTCGCTGATTTGCAATCGGTTTGATTTTGGCTCCACATTGTCCTTGCTGATTCGTGGGTGACATTATATCGACTTCCATTCCGGATGGTCCTGATCCTTCTTGATTAACGACTGATTTAGGGGGAGGATGTACCTCCACTGACACCTGAATATTCCTGTTTACTTCAAAACTATCTGTTGACTGTTCGGTCCTTTGGGGCTCTTCAACTAACAGTTCTCTTTCCTTCGTCTTTTTTTGGACTGATCGACCTGACGGTGAGGTCGTCGTAGTCTGATGTTTCCGTTTCAATTTTCGTTTGAATTGGTAGCCGTCTATTGTTGGGTCATCGGAGTCGTCTGAGTCATCGGCATCGTTTGCATCACCTGGTCTTATTCTTTTCTGACTTGGTCGACCTGACGGTGAGGTCGTAGTGGTCTGATGTTTTCGTTTTATTTGGTAACCGTCCATTATTCGGTCATCAGAGTTGTCTGAGTCCCATGAAGAAGCATCTCCCTTTGGTTGTTTTAATGGTCTTGGATTCCCAGATTCTGTATTGGTGGTCATTTGTAACCGAGTTCGTTTTTCGCTTGCTTGTAGGGGAAGAGTAGGTATTGGATTCCTTGATAAGGCATCAGCATTGGTATTATATTTCCCGGGCTTGTAAATAATTTCGTAATCGTACTCGGCTAACCTAATTTTCCAGCGCATCAATCTTGAGGTTGGATTTGCTAATTTATGCAGCCATTCTAGTGGTTTATGATCCATTATCAATTTACACCTTTTGCCATAAACGTAGGGTCTGAAGTGTTCCATGCCGTACACTAGTGCAAGTAGTTCGCGCTCGGTCGGTGCATATCGTGTTTCGGCATCATTTAAGATTCTGGAAGCATATGCGATTGGAAGATCCTTTCCAATTTCTCACTGACTGAGAACGGCTCCCACGGCGTATCCGGAAGCGTCCGTTGTAATAATGAATGGATCGTCAAAATTTGGATATTGTAATACAGGTTCTTTGCATAACGCGTCCTTTAATATCTCGAATGCTTCTTATTGTTTATTCTTCCAAATGAAGTTATTATCTTTTTTTGTTAGATCTGATAATGGTTTAGCTATTTTTGAAAAGTCTTTTATGAACCTACGATAGTATCCTGCCAGTCCAAGGAATTGTCTCACATTCTTTATTGTTTTTGGTAATGGAAAATCTTTGACAGCTTCTAGTTTTCTTGGATCTGGTCGAACTCCATTCTCGCTAATAACGTGTCCCAAGTATGCTACTTCTTTTTTTTAAGAATTCGCATTTATCTGGCTGCAGACTTAAATTTGCTTCCCTAAGTCGTTTCATTAACCTTTCGAATTTGACTGCATGCTCTTGAAGTGAGCGAGCGTAGATTACTATGTCGTCTAAGTACACGAATAATTCTACACCCTGTAGTCCGGTAAGAACCTGATCCATCAATCTTTGAAATGTAGCAGGGGCATTCTTCAATCCAAACGGCATTCGGTTAAATTCATAGTGTCCGTAAGGAGTGGAAAATGCTGTTTTATGTTTATCATCTGGATGCATCGGGATTTGATGAAATCCAGAAGCCAAATCGAATACTGAGAAATATTTGGCGCTACCAAGTTGATCCAATATGTCTAATATATTCGGCAACGGATACGCATCTCCTATCGTTTCGTCATTCAATTCACGGAAATCAATTACTACTCTCCATTTTTTATTTCCTTTACTGTCTGGTTTCTTCGCGACTATCCATACCGGAGAGTTATAAGGAGAAGATGAAGGTTTAATTATATTATTTTTTAATAACTCGCGTATTTGTTTATTAATTTCTTCTTTGTGCACTTGCGGGTATCGATACTGTTTAGTATTTATTGGGGTATCGGTTTTCGTAATTATTCTATGTTTAATTGCGCTCGTGGCCTCTAGTCCTGTTCCGGGGATGTGGAACCTATCAGAATAACGCCTAATTAATATTTCTATATTGTTTCTCTCTTCAACATTTAAGTGGTTAGTACGGAGTAGCTCTAATACATGTTCGACATGTTCTGGGGTTTCAATAATTTCTGGCATCTCTACTTCCTCATAAGGTTCTAATTGAATGGGTGGTATCGCTATTGTTATATCCTTAGTGGATGTATTAATAATATAAAGATTAGCTAACCCATTATTATTGGTAACCAGAGCTTTTCCCATAAGAATTTTAGGATGTAAATTTAACTTAGGTACGTATCCGGTTTTAAGATCTGAGGCTAGAACTTTAACTTGCACTTGGCATCTTGATCGGTTCGGTATAACTACCTTGCAATTTTCGAATGGTAAAATATAGTCTCCTACTACTACAGCTGATCTAGAATAGTCTATCTTGGCTCCAATTTCTTTGAAAAAGGTTATACCTAATAATCCATCCTGTGCGATAGGCATTGTTTCGACAACATGGATCTCTATTTCTTTGTTTAAAAATTTGATTTTAATATATCCTATAGTAGGAAGAATACTATTGGCTATTCCTTTTAATTCGTACACAGCATCCGTGTAGATTGGAATTTCAGGAGAAATGACTTCTTGTTTAATTACGCTCAGGTCAGCACCTGTGTCTATCATCATTTGGATTTCAGGCTTGTTAAATTCCGGTCCTGATAAAGTGAGATTTGGTGATTTTCCAATTCTTAACATCTGCAAATTAAGTGCACCCTGTCTTTGTGCCGGAGTTTCCTGCGTATTATTTGGAACTTTAGACGTTCTAAATCTAGAATCTATGATCTTTTCACGATTTCTGTTATTGTTATATATTCTCTTACGGCATTGTTCAATAGTATGACCTTTGATTTTACAATATCTACATTCTATTTGCGATGCTGGTCGCGGTACTGAATTACGTTGTTGATTTATTCGTCTACATTCCTGAATAGTATGTCCCACTCGTCGGCAATGATTACAGAATTTTGGCTGCCAGGATATTTGCGATATTTGTTTCTCGGGGAGTTGACTACTACAATTCATTGTCGTATGACCATAACCAAAGCAGTTAGTACATCGCACAGAGTATGAGAGACCTTCCGCGAATCTGTTTCTCATTAAATTTTCTTGATTTTCAGCCTCGGCTTTGATCGCGGCACTAATAGTACTATCCAACTCGGCGAAATCAACTGTTCGCATTCTCGCGTAAACCTCCGGTCTCAATCCCGTCAAAAATGTCCGAATAGCATTTATTTCCGCAATTTGATTATACTGCGCGACATTCTGGGGAACTTCCGTTTCATTACACGTTTTTATTTGTTGGAGGATTTCTGAGACACGACTACTTTAATCGACAGTTGCTTCGTTCGGCAGCTGAGCGACCCTGGACAAATCTCCGTATAATTGAATCGACGAATACAGTGGGGCAAAGCGAGAATTTAGTATTCTAATTAATTCATCTATGGTGTTGTAATCACCATTCAAAACAACTCGTGAGGCTTGGCCATATAATTTATTCTTAATAATCTGTACTACTCCATACTCGGCGTTTGGTGCGACCATATTTTTCGCGTTTTTGCAACATTTTGTGTATTGGTACATTGAAATATTTCGTGCATCGAATGCCGGAACCGTATCTGCGGCATCTCTAATTCTAATCTGCGGGTGACGCATATTTTCCTGGTCTAAATGCAGGTTTTGCAGTTAGGCTGCCACCTCGTTTATAAGATCACGTTCAGCCATGATTGATCTTACTTCGCAATTGTCAAAGAAGAAAAATTCTCGTTCTTCGCTATAGGAGGGTTACTCCCTTGCCACAAAATTCGCGATTTTGCAAATCTACTATCCCACCGCTGCCACCAAAATTTGCTACCTGTAACGGTTTCGAGCGTGACGTATCGCTTCTTACATGATTTCGGGATTGGTTCGAGTGGCGTGCGATAAAGAATTAAAATTCAAGAACAAGCATTTAACTTAATAGTGTTTATTCAGGAAAACACTTCTAAATCATACAAACAAACATAAATTAACACTTTATAATTTTAAAGGAATTATAATAATTAAATAGGTTGTGACTCTCGGTCGGTACAAAGAAATAAAGTTGATCGTCTTGGGTTGCGACTCTCGGTCGGTACAAAAGAACGCCCGTTTGATCGATCAATTTAATATATGCACAGACGAGGTATAGAATAGACCTATCAAGCAATGTATTTTTGTGTCGCCGGTTTAGGGGGTGCTAGGACCCCTTGCCATTTTAATGTCGCATGCAACGTTACCGGTGAAGTCTCAAAACAGATTGTAACGCTACGCGTGGTAGGAACTAGAATTAAGCACGAGTAAAACTAGTTTATGTTTTGAGAGTCAATGCCCGCGATTTACAAATGTTTCTGTTAGAGTAACAATTTAAAAATCGTCTTATGAACATATTTCGTTCAACGGAAAAGAACGGAGGAAGAAAATAAAACGATATCACATTCGTCTTTTAACCTTGCTGTCCTATTCCGGTTTATTTAACGCAAAACAAATTTATTTAACATACAAATTTATATAAACAACAACATTATTTGTGGAAGACATGCTTTCATGATGTAACGTGGAATACCTCGCAAAGGAATTGTAACTTTGTATATTTCAATAAAATGCTGAAGCAGAGAGGACTTTAAAAATTGTGAAAAACTCAACAGTTCCAGTATCTCGCTGAAATATTCCAACTTGCACTTATTCTTCCATCTTAACACTATATTCGTATTCTGGGGTTCGGTAGGAACAATCGAACAACATTTTAAGTTACATATTTTATTCTTACATTCTACCATAGTATTGCAAGTTAAAGAAATTCTTATATACGACTAGAATATTTGACAATCGCAGCCATCGGCTCGGTTCTCACCGATTACCAGGTCTCACCGCGAGGAGGTTGCTGCGCTTGGAGACCCGTAGAGAGATAGATGGAATCAAAATTCCATCGATCTCCCTGTACATGAAGCCTACTAAACCAAAGAGATGGATGGAAACAAAGTTCCATCGATCCCTTCGGTTTAGATATAGAATCTAGGGAACTGCCAAGCAATCACTCGATTAAAAGAAATTCCAGGAAAGAAGGAAAGGCGAAGGGTAAGCATGAAACAAGTATTGGACGGCGCAGTTCCTACCACCCTGCTGTCCAAGTCGAAAGGGAAAAGCGCTCGGCGCCTCCCAGACGATTCCTGTTGCTCCGATGCGACTCGTCAGGAGCAAACACTTGACCTGACTCAAGCCGTCTAACACGGAGATTGAGTAATCGAACCGGGTGACTTACGCAGGCAGTGTACCAAAAGGTGCACCCCCTACGCCCGAAACTTTTCCCTTTGGACAAGAACACCAAGGGATGAAACTGATCCACCCATACCGATTCCATGCTCAGTCACTTGCTTCCGGAAACGGAAGCAGCGGTAACCTCCTCATCACAGATGAGGAGCCAATAAACGAACAACAAAGTTAATGATTTAGTGACTGCTTGGCAATTTTACATGGGACCTTAAATACTTCATACTATAATAAATTAGCCTAGGCTTCCTTAGATGTCTTCTTTCACTGTCACTTTGCACGATCACTTTTCACTATCACTTTCCACTAGTTTCTTTTTAAATATATTGTGTTATTAACTCCATTCCCCGAGTAACGGTGAACCTGAAAAGCTGAAACAATGAACTACTATATGTTAGTAACGGTGTGGTCGGCCTGGAAAGAAATTAAGGAAAAGTTTATTGAGTTGGAGACGATGGAGATAATTTCGACCAACAGCAGAGCACGCACGAGCATGCAAAACCACCGCAGAGATAAGTACTTGAAGGAAAGAGCAGAGAATGTAGACCCATCGATGAGATGCATGACAGAGTGACAGAAGTCACAAAAAACCATCGAAGACATAGGCGAGATGAAATGAATCAGGGAAAACCATCGAAGACATCGACGAGATGATATGAATCAGGGAAAACCATCGAAGACATCGACGAGATGAAATGAATCAGAGAAAACCATCGAAGACATCGACGAGATGAAATAAATCAGGAAAAACCATCGAAGACATGAAATGAATCAGGGAAAACCATCGAAGACATCGACGAGATGAAATGAATCAGAGAAAACCATCGAAGAAATTCACGAAAATGAAATAAATCATTTAAACCCATCGAAGAAATGCATCAAATAAAATAAATCATGCAAACCCATCGAATAAATACACAAAATAGAACGACTCGCGCAAAATCCTCGAAAGTATGCATGGAAATAGGACAGATGATGGAAAACGACCGAAAAAATCAGATTTGACATTCGCAAAACAATAAAATTTTAAATGACTTACCGAACCCCAAAATTTCATCAGCGCCAAGCGAATAAACGAACCCAGGCCAGAGGGGCGAGAGGCTGGCGGAAGAACCAGGGTTGAAATCCTGACCAGGTCCCCAGCAAGTTCAGCAGTTCCGAATGGTCCAGGTGGCTCGGCAGCTCCGGGGGGGGGGGGGGAGGAAGAACCAGGTCCCCAGGAAGTCCAGTGGATCCAGGTGGCTCGGCAGCTCCAGGGGGGAGGGGGAGGAAGAACCAGGGTTGAACCCCTGACCAGGTCCCCAGGAAGTCCAGTGGATCCAGGTGGCTCGGCAGCTCCAGGGTTCCCGGAGGTACTTCAAGCCCGGAGGACCGACGACGACTGAGTACATGAAGATCTGTGAGCTCCTTATGTAGACTTCGAGGAATGATGTCCCCCGATCAAAACAAGGTCGACGGTTAGTTACAATTGCGAAATCCAGCGAATTCTTCGGCAAAAATGGATTTTCGGCTAAAATATCCATTCCAGTGGCTATTGCTGTGACAAATAATGTTAACAACATTTACACTAACCGCCCAGTAGAAATTATTATTAACTATAATCGATAGAACTCGAGATATCAAGCAATTTGTAACATTTGGCCTTGGATTTGCAAATGATTTTCTGCGCCGACTGAATTCTCTTTTATTCTCAATGTTTAATCGTTCGATACATTAATGTTAATGCTTATACATATCACGTAGTATTATTTATAATGTATAAATACGTTTTAGTTGAACTTAGTGTAAGTGAATAGTTGCAGGAATATTTGGAGAAATATGAGTGAGATACTTGTTTCTCCCCCTTAGTTACTAACATCGGCGAAGTATAGGCTAAAACGATAGACCTATCACCTTATGGGAATTCGCGTTCACATCACTAACACGTAGAGGCACGGTACTCTATGAAACACTTTTTGGCAGGCACAGGCACTGACTCTACAATCGCGTTGCACACGATTACAAAATCATTTTCTGTTTTTAAACATCCTTCAGTTTCTGAAAAAGTCTTCTAAGTAACGGGTATATCTGAATGGAATCCTGTTAAATTAAAAGGCCTCCCACATGGTCCAGTAATCGATGAAATTGATGCGCGAATTGAGAAATCACGAGATAATATGCACTATGCCATGCACACACTTCACTGAACCGATGAATTTCTCAAGGCTAGACAAACTTTTAAGACACTCATGCATCATGCAACTTTCTGCGAGACTTTTAAAATTAGATTTTACTGTAAATTTCAGTGTTGGCGGTAAACTAATATTAGGGGCAAACGGAATCCAATTATTATTACTTCACTGGAATGATTAAACAGTGCATTAGAAACTTGTGGGAATATCAGTAACAGTGTGAATTTTTAATACTTTTTTCGGCGCACGATACGTGAAAGGGTTCGCAAGGGTATGCAAAGTGCTAATAAACAATGTCATCTTGCAATTTATAGCTTGCACGGGCTTTGAAGAAATGCCATTTCTGAACGCCATAGTATCTTGATCCACGAAATGGATTTTCGGAGAGAAATCCGCGTGAGTCGTTGACCAACCGAGCCAAAGCATACCGTAACAAAAGCCTACCCTCTTATGTCAAACTTTCTCTCTAAACAAGTCACACGTATACAAGTACGCAACACCTTTCAGCATTTCAACACATTTCAGAGTAGTTGCTGAGTTGGACGCTGTTCATGAACAGAGGTCGCTAAATTCAGTCCTCAAATTATGAGTCGGTAACACAGATTGGGTGGCGACACGAAGTCCCATAAGGTGATGGGTCTATTCTATACCTCGTCTGTGATATATGTAACTTAAATGACTAATAATGACGTCTTAGTCGATAGAATGAATTAGATTATGGATAGTGACTCTCGGTCAATATAGAAGGATAATAGGTTTATGTAGTAGTTTAGGATTTAGGAATTGAATATGTTAAATTGAGATACGTTTTAAAATGTTCTCCGTTTCATCAGGGGCAGGTTTTGCCACCTGGAGTGATCTCAGTCCCACGTTGCTCAGGAGTAATGTACTAACCTGAGAATAAGAATTAATAACTTTGCTTCAACTAACTAAGGGGCCTACAAGGCGGCTTCCACGGCCTGAACGTCTCGTCAAACTTAGCGACTATGGCTTTGGTTGGGACGCTCGACAGAACCGAGGGGCCTACAAAGCGGCTTCCAAAGTTGGAGCATTAATTTATGTTGGGATCAGCTATAAGCTTTAAATGATCCTTTTACATTGAATAATTGACTGCTTGAAATAGAATTCTCGACTGGCATCGAATGAACCGAATAGAATGGAATGAATCTCTCTGGGCTATCGTGCCCGTATTTATACATGTTCTGGATTTTGGGAGCGCACCAATAGGAATGGAGTTCGACTATAACGCGTCAATCATTCTCGACTCGCTCGATCTGTTCTCCAGCCAGTCAAAAATCGACTGGTTAGTGCGCAGGCGCGCGTGGAACACTCGGTTCTCCCACTCATTGCTATGCATATTTTTCTGCTCTCGATCCTTACTCTCGCCGATCCGCCGATCGACTGAGGATCGCGCATGCGTTCGATTCTCCCACTCTTCATCACTCGATTCTCTCTTTCATCGCACTCGCGTCTCGCGATACTCTGAGCTAATATTTATATTAATACTAAACACACCTTATAAAAGTAGGAATAATAAGAATATAATAAAAATATAAGTATTTAAGTGATTATTAATTGGTTTTATTAACGCGAAAAAGAAAGGCGCAGTTTTGGGGGTTTGTTACACGCCAGAACACGAGGGTTATCAACCATCCCGTTCAATATTTTGTACAGAAAAGTCAGGTCAAAAACTCTCCTCCTATGCTCGAGGGTCCGGATATTCGCACTGCTCATGATCTTTATAAGCTAAAAGGTGCAAGAATCTGTGCTGAACGCTCTCAAGTTGAGCCCTATATTTATCCCAACGCGGCGCCCAGATAACAGATGCGTATTCCAGGTGAGGCAGCACAAGGGTAAAGTATAGGTAACGCAGCGTGGAAGGATTCGCGAAGTCAGCGATGTTTCTGTTAATAAACCCAAGGGCTTTATTTGAGACGGCAACGATATGTGGGATGTGTTGGATAAATGAGAACGAAGAGTCTATAAGGACACCGAGGTCACGAGCAGTATCTACACTAGATATCTGAACACCTGCGATTTGGTAGGGATAACGTGAATAGTCCGATTT
This sequence comes from Andrena cerasifolii, assembly GCF_050908995.1. Taxonomy (NCBI): domain Eukaryota; kingdom Metazoa; phylum Arthropoda; class Insecta; order Hymenoptera; family Andrenidae; genus Andrena; species Andrena cerasifolii. The sequence continues at coordinate 1,082,583 of NC_135132.1, forward strand.
ACAGGCAATTTCATATGATTTTGATCGGATAAACATAAGGTATCCATTGGTATCACTTCCATATCGAAACGATAAAGAAAAAAAAATATTTTATTTCTGAAGTAGGTATAAATCCTCGGCCGTAGACCCTTTCAAGTGCGCTCGAACCAAAGTGGGACTCTGGACGCTGCGCGGCCGAAGTTTGGCCGCCGCCAATGGCTACCAGTCGCGGTTGCCGGCTGCTGGACGCGGCTAGGAAACTCAACCTTAAAGAGCCCTGATGGGTATAAATATAGGCCCGCCAGTAGCAGTCAGCAGAGATCTTCCAGAGAGATCGTCCTAGAGACATCCAGTATCCGAAATTCACCTTCTTGTGCACCCAGGGTTCCATATGATATTCCACTCAAATGCACACTCTGAGAACTGAGGCGGTCCGACCAGGCACCTTGGATACCATCTTAGGCAGCTCGACTAGGCACTTAAGCAACGTGGAATCTACAACTGAGGCCGCCTTCGACGAGGCAACTTGGCTCCCATCCTAGAAAGCGTGGACCAGCTGATAGGCAACTGGAAGCTATTCAAACCATGTGAAGAATCCATCGGTATCACTTCCATATCGATACGACCAAGAATAAAGAATTTCTTAATACGCTGTAATGAATATTTCACCTTCGACTGTGGGTCGCCGACCTCGATTCGCTGCGGTCGGCCAAGGATTCATACCTGTTTCAGAAAAACTGTATAATTTATTCTTTATCGTATCGATATGGAAGTGATACCGATGGATTCTTTACGTTTTTCAAATGAAAATTATACCAAATTTCATGTAAATCGGACTATTTTTAACGAAGTTATGGAAATCAATTTATTATGAAGATTCCTTAATTACAATCCGATTTGTGTCGTTTTTTGGACCATTTTCATCGGGAAAACATAAGGAAACGATCCACGTCACTTTCGCCAAGATCCGATGCGAAATGTAGAATTTTTTATTCGCCACGTCTTAGGGGGCAACATGGTACGGCCCCCCCTGGTCTCGAGGGTAGAAGTCCTCGAAACCCATTGAGGCACGGCTTATCGACGGCGTTGTGTCTGCAGTCTTGGCTTTCCAGGATCGGCTGCCAGGCTCGTCGCGCGCCTCAGATTCATCCGCACTGTCGGAAATCCTGATGCGCGCAACGAGCCTGGTTTCAAGTATCGTTTCTTCCTTTTCTAAGTACCTTTTCTGTCTCATATGTAAACTCTTCTGGATTCGAGGTTTGCGCGCGGGCAGGAGCGTGGTGCTTTCTGGCGTGCGGGCAGGAACGTGGTGCTTTCTGGCGCGCGGGCTGGACTGTGATGCTTGCCGGGGAAACATTTGGACATTTTTTAAAGTACCCTTGTAAAATTTTGCAGTCGTTATAACTGAGTCATAAACCATTTCCAGAATTTATAGCACCTTCAGGTCAACCAAATGTAGCTTCCTAAAGACAGATGTTTCAGTGTACCCTACAGTAACAGCATTTATGATAGCCTGGTATATCGAGGAATTTGAGATACTTTTCGCGAACGTATATCGCGATCGTGTCTTGCCGATCGTTTCGCAGATCGATGATATACATCGAACAAGTAGTACACAATACACCACTGTGGTGGATCGTGTAAAAAGCATGTGGAGTCGACGTAGAAATGGGAGCCCGAACTCGCTATCTCTAAGTAGTGACGGGTACGACCTTCTGGCCCGCGCGAAGGGGCGCCACGATGCGGCTTCACGTACTTTGGCGGGCCGCGCGGCGTGTGGCGCGCCGGCCCGCGCGCCGGACTGCACGCAAGACCGTCCGTGTAAAGGTTGAGTTTCCTAGCCGCGTCCAGCGGACGCGGCCGGCGGTGGCGGCCGGCGACCGCGGCTGGTAGCCCTTGGCGGCGGCTAAACTTCGGCCGCGCAGCGTCCAGAGTCACACTTTGGTTCGAGCGCACTTGAAAGGGTCTACGGCCGAGGGTTTATACCTGCTTCAGAAATAAAATAATTTTTTTTCTTTATCGTTTCGATATGGAAGTAACACCAATGGATTCCTTATGTTTATCCGATGAAAATCATATGAAATTGCCTGTAAATCGGACTATTATTAACGAAGACAACTTGAAACGATATAAATTTATCTTTCATGGAATTTCCTTCATATGGTCCGCATTACGTCGTTCGTGGTGTCAGTTTCATCGGCGAAACATAAGGAATCCATTGACGTCGTTTTTGCAAAGATCTGATGGGAAATGCGGAAATCCTGGACATTTCTGACTTTTTAATGATATTCGAACCCTTTCAAGGGTCGAAACTTATAACATTCGGTGAGGCACTGCGAGGGTTTGACCTCATCACGGGGTACCATACGGCATCTAAAGAGATGTGTCAAAGGACAGAATCGCCCTGTATGTAGTAGTAGAGTAAAATACAACCTGCTATGACATCCAACTAAATAAATTCTACACCAAGAAGGCTCGAAGCTATTATAAAATCAAAACGCAATCCCACAAATTATTAAAACATTAAATATTTAGGTAGTTTATTTCCATAGTTTATTGAGCTTTTTTTTACTGTACGAATACTTACTGCACGTCTATTTCTGTACGTTTATCTGCTTTTATTCCTTTTTTTTTAATGTTAAGGGGAATAAAAATTTGTTTATACAAGATCAATTCTACAAACATTTAAGAATATTTATTAATCATCTTTTTCTGTTAGATTGTAGTACTGACATGGATTTACAAATATTTACTTTAAATTGGTCGCTATACGAATATTTTTGACACTGACTGTATATAAGTACCGAGGCCTCCAACACGCCTCCCGGAAAGACAAGACACAAGAAGAAATGGGGTAGCAGTCCGCTGATTGCGCGTGGTCACGCCTGCGTCGTCCTCCTTTTAAATTAAAGACGGATCCCTTATCTCTCGAGTATCGACGTACCCGCGCACGAATATCAAAACAGAAGGATCCGCGACGTAATGGGTGCAAGGAAAGGTGGGTCATAGGGAGAATGTGTGTTAGTTACGAGTGTCTGAAATGTCGACGAAATTACAGTTTTTGTCTGTGGAGGACAAAACATTGATAGAGGATATATCAAATTTAATATTGTGTCCTTTATGATTGCAAGGAGCGAAAGAAAGTGTTCGGAGAGAAGTGTAAATTATATTAAACAGAACAGGTAGAGTATTCTTCAATTATACTTATTGCTTTATTATTGCTAATTACATTTATTTATTCTTTCATCATACATGTATGAGGCACTTAGAACCACAGAGATGCCTGTGACATTTTGTAAACTTTTCAGTTAAGAGCAGGAATAAATAATATAAGTAATTTAACGTTATATTAAAATATCATTTAAAGGCTAGAAAAATTTACAGCTAAGCAAATAATTGAAAAAAGTTCGTGCCAAAGGTATGCAAGTGATTTATTATCTCATACGCTTCAGTATAAACACCAATTACCATTGGTAACGAGAATACGAATATTAGTACGAAGAATTTCCCTGAATCTGTTGAGGGACGATAAACTCAATACAGTTTTAATAATATCTTACATCAATATTGGTATTCATAACAAACGCATGACGGAGCAGTGTATTACAGCGATGCATTGTCGCAAAAATTTAATTTGCATTGTTTCTAATGCACCTCCTCCCAACAAATACGTTACGTTACGGCAAAACAGATGCGGCACGTTGCCGCGTACATGTAATTCATAAGATGGATTCTATTATATAGGTACGATAAAAAATTACACTGTTACAAAACTCGAAATGTGCACGAAAGTTCGTGGAAATCAATAAGCAGCGACATAAAATCAGAAAGTATTATACGTACATCAGAACATAATATAAATATATATTTAAGATAATAAAATAAAATATTATTTTGTTATGGTTTCATATTGCCAAGGAACTTCTCCAGCAAGCGAAAGGAACCAGTCTGCGAAAGCGTTACGAATGTCAATAGTTTGTTTATTCAGTCTTGCATAGCATCTTGTCTTATTTGTTTTCAACGCTAATGCTTCATCTGCTACTAAAACATTTGGCATCGAAATGTCTGTGCATGGGAGAGATTTAGTAGGTGACACAAGCAAGATCGGATCACCAGTAACCGAAGCTTTTCCCCCAGCTTGTCCCTCCATAGGAACTGCCATATATTATAATATACTTGTGACTAGCATCTACAACTGCCATCAAAATAATGAAAAATGTTCCTTTATATAATTGTAAAATGCTGATCCAGAGTTTTTGGGAGCAAATATATACACATGTTTGCCATCCACTGCGCCAACACATTTCGGGATATTTGACTTTTTGATAACAGTTGGTTCGTTTTTTTTTCATTTTTCATTATTAAATTTTGACGGCATGAGCGTATTACGGATCGTGTGGAAAATTTGTTGGGCGATATTATTTACAGTTGCCTCTCCAAGACGAAAACTGGAGGCTATTGCTCGAAAAGACAATAGTGGACAGAAGCTAAAACATTATTTAAAATAACTAAAAATTAATTAAAATAAACTAATACTAATTTTGCAATTGAATAATTACGTACGTAAATTCAAAAATCATTTTTCAATATACAATTTGGTTGTGACGTTAATATAGAGTGGCTCGCATTAATATTCGGACACTTTTTGAAATTGCATAACTTTTTTAGAATTGGTCCAAACAACTTGAGATTTTTTGAAAAACTAGAAGGATTAGTTTGCTAACTGACGCGTTTCGTCGGTTTGAAAAAAATGTGTTTGGTTGGAACAGCGCTAAGAATAGTAAAGGTCAATTTTTAAACTTTTTTTCGTGAGCGTGTAATGAAAATTAAAAAAAAACCGTTTGTAGATTGCAGTAAGTTGTATACGTGCCTAAAATTTCATCAAAATCGGTTAATCTTGCTCCGAGCTACAAAAACTTATTAAACTTATTCTGATTTGATACTTTGACATCGATCTTTCATGGGAAACGTAAATGATTTTCGGACAAATTATATGTTAACTAACCCGACTATCCAATGTATAAACAATTAAATTAATCAATTTTTGATACACAAACAATATATAGTTCTAATTTTAAAAAAAGTCAATGTACCTATCTGTCATGCGTGCCATACTTGGTGAATTGTTGAAAATGTGAAATTATTATGTTCTAACGCCTCTTTCCACACAGGTGTGTTGCCATTCCACGGCCCCCTCCGGTGAATTAAAATATGTTATAAACATATTGCGGACGTCGAACCCCTGTGCACTTCCAAATCCTCCTGTTCTAACCAATGGCATCATATTGTTGCTTCCCATGCTTGCCTCGAAATCTGTTTGTTTCGCGTAACTATTATTAATAAATTCTTCACGCAACATGTTGCTGTAATAATATTATCCGTCGTTTCCGGAAGTACTGTAATTGGTGCATAGAAAATTCTGAACGTTTGAGACAATATGCCAAACGCATTCTCCGATACCCTACGGGCTCGGCACAGCCGATAATTAAAAATTGTTTTGTTTGTATCTTCTGTCGCCTGGTTTTTGGGGTACGGCTTCAACATACGTTTTGTCAATCGGAATGCCTCATCGCCCACAATTACGTGAGGGGCTGTCACGTTCGTTCCGGGAAGTGGTTTATCCATGGGAAATTTTAATTTTTCCGTATTTATGGCTTGACCCATTATGGATTTCTGGAATATTCCACTGTCTCCCTCCTTTCCATACGACCCAACATCCACAATAATAAATTTATTATTGGCATCCACCAATGCTAACAATACAATGGAGAAAAAGTTTTTGTAATTAAAATAAAGGGAACCACTATTCCGTGGACATTTAATTCTTATATGTTTCCCGTCAATAGCTCCGACACAATTTGGAAAATTCCATTTCACGAAGAAGTCATTGCTGATTCTTTCAAAATCCGCAACACTCGGCTGCGGCATAAATATGGCAACTAATTTATTGCACAATTCTTGCAATACTGCCCGTACAATTACGCTGATATAACTCGGCGATATTCTAAATGCGTACGATAAAGATTTGTACGATTCTCCAGTGGCTAGGAACCTGTAAAGAAATAAATATTTGAATTATTTCAGCTGGTGATTGTAAGAAGAGATGGAGAAACATATGCGATACATTTCTGTAGTACGGTACAGGGTCGGCAGCAAAAGAGGGAGGGAGGGAGAGAGAGAGAGAGAGAGAGAGAGAGAGAGAGAGAGAGAGCGCAGGTCAAAAAGTGCGGAACAAGGAGAATCGAATGTACAAGAGCGAAGAGAGAATGTACGGCAGAGTATGCAGCGAGTGAAGCGAGAGTATACAATGCATGTGCAAATCAGTAGTCGGGGCGTAATTATTAAGAGACAATAGGTACTTTGCATTAACTACAGTAAAAATGTACAACTGTAATAAAATTATGCGACAAAAAAATAAAATATATCTCTTGTGGAAAATTAACTTACCTCAATGTCAGGAGCAATTTATCTTCGGGTGAAATTGGTTTCTTGACTCTTGTATATGATTTTTGCTCCAAATATTTTCCAATAAGATTCAAAATGAAATGACCCTATTCTTTACTTAGCCTAAAAAATTGTCTATAGGATTCCTCGTTATCCACTAAATGCTTTGCTATCAAGATTTGTTTGGGATTGGCCACAGCGATGCAGCCAATCGGGCACGTGCACGCTGCCGCGAAGCGCGCGACTTTTAAACGCGCTATTTGATACCGGGTCCCCGGCTGGAGCGATCGCGGCGATAGCCTGGTCGGGCCATCTCGGGGCTGACAATTATACTAATTAGCTATTATCTCCCTCTCCTAATTAGCAGCATCGCGCGACACATACGTGTACCTCTCTGATTGGCCATGCATCATCGGCACCCGAACCGGTAGCTCGGCCCGCTCTGTTTCCGCGATCGCTTCCTCTTGCCTGTGAACCGCGTACCGGTAAACACCGCTGTTTCTCCTAACGCGAAAACAAATAGCTATCGGTGCTCCGATAATACGAAACAAGTATTCTTATATACTTCGCTTCGGCCTCGCGCACTCGCGTATACAATTTTTAGTAAATTAAGTGTTCTACTGTTAATAGTAATATTCAGTTCAATTAGGTATTAAGCACCCTCGTTTATTGTGACGACATTACAATAATAGTAATAGCTCTCTCTTTAATCAATATGTTTCGCCGCGTGAGCATAAAATTGGTCACGCGTTAAAAACAAGTGCGTGGTGCCCCTCGTTCTTGTGCGAACATAAAGTTGGTCCTTCGAGCCGGATACTCCGGCGATTTCGAGTGCTGTGTGGTAACCGCGTGGTGCGAGAGCTCGTTACGTGCCGCCATCATGAAGGACGCGATCGCGGATCAGGTCAAGCTGTATCATCGGCTCTCGCGTGTGTACGATAATCTAAAAAAGAAAGGTGTCGCTAAAATGACTGAAGGTTCGGTGCTAGCTAGACTGGAAATGCTAACTTCACTCTGGGAACAATTCTCGAAGCAACATGGGGCTATAGCGAAGCAATGCACTGAGGAGTGGGCAAGGCATGATTATTTTACCAAGGATTGCTTCGATCTTGCCGAAGAATCCTTTCTGGAACAAAAGGGATATCTACTAGATCTCCTTCGTGGATTTAAATGGAAGCCGGAGCCCGGCGGCATGGCCTCGACTTCCGGCGGTGCTCCTACCGCGGAGACACGATCACGTGCCACTCTGCCCCGCATTCCGCTACCCAGCTTCGATGGACGCTACAGCGAATGGCAGGTGTTCCACGATTCCTTCGTCTCGCTGGTGATCAAGGATCCCACGTTAATGGATGTGGACCGGCTACATTATTTAAAGGGCTGTGTAAAAGGTGATGCGAGTACCGTGATACGTAATCATACCACGACGGACGACAATTTTCAACCAGCCTGGGACGCTTTAAAGGAACGATTCCAGAATAAACGCCTCCTGGTGAGTGCATAGCTTACCATTTTAAATGAATTACCCACGGTGAAATGTGAATCGTCGGCGGAATTGAAACGATTGTTCTACGGAACATGGGACGTGGTAGGCGCTCTAGCCGCAATGAACTGTCCCGTGACTACTACCGACTGGCTGGTCAAAATGACTGTCGACCGACTGGACAAGCAATCGTGTCGCGAATGGGAGGCGTCTCTCGGCCTATGCACAGATCCGCCCTCCTTAGATGCTCTAAGGGTGTTCATCGAAACGCGTATTCATACGGTTGAGGCGCTGGAGAATCAACGCAAGCGTGATCCTCCTGCCGAAGACAAACAAGCAGCTCCCAAGGGGACCGCTACCAAAGGCGTCGCTGCCAAAGGCGCCGCTGTGTATCAAGTCGGCACGACGCCATCGAACGCGAAGGATTGCGGCCTGTGTAAGGGATCACATTACTTACTCTTCTGTCCCAAGTTTAAGGTACAGGACGCTGCAACGAAGAAGGCTACGGTCGCGAAATTGCAGCGCTGCTTAAACTGCCTGGGCAAGCATCAAATCGACAGTTGCCAATCGAATAAACGGTGCCAGCGGTGCGCTGAATAACACCATTCTTGTCTCCCTGATGCTTTCCCGACGGCTGCTGGTGCGGTAGTGCAGCACGTCACTCCTCGTGTGTTCAATACGCCGCCAGTGATGCTCGGCCTTGCGCGAGTTCGCACTTACACGCCGGTCGGTCAACATGTGTCGGTACGGGCTCTAATCGATCCTGGAAGTGAAGTGTTCTTAATCTCGGAGCAGCTCGTAAAACGGCTTGGGTTGAAGAGGCAGCGCGCTCGCATACCATTGCTTTTCGCCGGCGGTGCTCCGTCGCAATGCACGCGAGGGCTCGTTCATCTTGATATCACTGCCGACCGAGACGGTGAGAGTATCCTCGGCCTGTCGGCATTTGTGCTTATTGATTTGTCTAGCTACAAACCACCCGTCGTGCTCGACGGGACGATCTGGCCTCATCTTCAGGGCCTGCAGTGGGCGGAACCACGTCTCGCGAACCAGGATCCCATCGATCTGCTACTCGGTGCTGACGTCTACAACGACTTCATGTTGGAAGGCGTTCGCAAGGGCAAGCCAGGCACTCCACTGGCTCAGGAAACTACTTTTGGCTGGATTCTTACCGGCGGTCTTCGGAATGGTTGTGCTCGCAGCCGCAAGAGCGTGTCAACGGTCCAGTGCTGCTCGATCAGCCAAGAACTACCTGGCCTGTTGGAGAAATTCTGGGAGCAAGAAGAAGTCCAGATAACACCCACTCTCTCACCCGGTGACCAAGAGGAGGAGGATCACTTCCAGGCCACTCATCGACGCACGTCCGAAGGTCGTTTTGTGGTGAAACTTCCATTTAAAGTTACTCCAGAGCTGGGACCCTCGAGGCTCGCGGCACTTCGCACATTGAATTCTATGCAGCAGCGTTTTCGTAAGAATCCTGAATATGAACGAGCCTATCAAGACTTTCTACAAGAATACGAGGATCTCGGTCATATGGTGGCTGCGCGTACCCCCCCCCCCCCTGAGGGCCGACACTTTTACTTACCACATCATGGTGTCCTAAAGGCTACGAGTACCACTACGAAGCTGCGCGTAGTGTTCAATGGCTCGATGACCACGACCAATGGCAGGTCTCTTAATGACGTCCTGCACACGGGTCCCAACTTGCTACCAGCCTTAGCCGACTTGTTGCTAAGGTGGCGTCGTCATCCCATCGTCTTTGTCGCTGACGTCGAAAAGGTGTATCGACAAATCATTATACATCCAGACGACCGGGACTATCAGCGGATCCTCTGGCGAAAGGGGAAGGAATTAAAGTTGAGGGAGTATAAACTTTGCACTGTCACCTACGGATTAGGCTGTGCACCCTACCTGGCTCTACGATGCTTGCGGCAGTTGGCCACGGACGAGGCCGAGTCGTTTCCCTTGGCTTCTAAGACGATGTGCTCAGACGTTTACGTGGACGACATCCTAATGGGCGCAACTTCGGTGGAGGAGGCCTTGACTCTGCAAAAAGAATTGGATCAGCTCGCCATGGCGGGCGGCTTTCGGCTACATAAGTGGGCGTCGAACTCGCCTGAGTTCATGAGGTCGGTCCACAATGACGTCGCCGCCCTTGCCCGGCACTGGGATACGGACACCCAGCACAGCGTCTTAGGTATCCAGTGGCTTCCGGAGACTGATAATTTCCAGATCAGACTTCTGGAGGGTAGCACGAGTCCAACGACAACGAAGCGGAGCGTCCTAAGCCAGGCGGCGCAAATCTTCGACCCACTGGGCTGGCTTGCTCCTGTAACGGTATGGACAAAAATATTCATCCAGACACTCTGGACGCTCACGACTGACTGGGATGAAGCCTTACCTGTGCAATCTGAGGACGCATGGCGCGAGTTTTTGAAGGCACTTCCAGCACTTCGTTAAATCCAGATTCCACGGTGCATGGGCTTGACCTCTGTTAGCCACCAACACGCGCGAAAGTTTTATCTTTCCTCTTGGGGTTGTAAGGCCCAAGAGACTCCGTGGTACGCGATGCTGGCAACCTTATCACTCGCCAAATTAATTTTGAGTGATTATTAAATTATTCGATGAAAATGAGCTTGGTGATGTACGATGATCACACTAGCACGAATGTAAATTGTTCGATAGTCTTGGTCACGAACGCTGACCAGAGTAATTACTCAAATCCGAACGATGATTTGAGTAAGAACTGTTTGATTGATAGTTCTAGTCACGAATGCTTGACTAGATCCTCGTAAAGTTATCTGATCGTTTTAAGTGTCGATAGAGGTCTCAACCAGAGACCAGAAGTTGTTTGCTTGACAGACCGATCGAATTCTGTCCCGTCTCCCTTTTCGGCTTCGAAGGTAGACAAAGCGTTAGACTTTCGAGAGGTGCCAAAACTGCTGATTGGCCAACCTCTCCTCGAAGAGGAGGGACCTTCCTTCCTCGATTTCGGTGGTGGAGGAGGAAGACCTCTCCCCTTTGGTGACGTAGCGGAGGAAAACCAGACATCTGGCTAACAAACCTAGCTAGGTTGTTCGGTTGGAGCGTTTAGCCAGGGTCGCGGTTTATGACCGTATTGTTCTGTGAGTCAGCGGTGGACGACGGGATGTACCGGTCCGAGGTAACCGTGTACCCTCACTGACAGAACAATTTAACGGATTATCTCAGGACGAAAGTAGTCGAAAATACCAGAAAAAATGGCACGATGTCGATTGCCTTTTAGTCATCTGGCAGGCAAATGGTTCCCAACGAACGCTTCGAGAACAAACAATTGCCTACCGTTAAGACGTTGAATTTTCGCCTCGCCCCCTGAGCCCGCTTTTGTCCTTTGAAACGAAACATGCTCCCCCCGTTGAGAGGTTTCATCGATTAATGATGTGTCATAAATGCGCGAACTATGATAGAGTTTAGTATGAGAAAGATTGTGAGTATAATGTGAATTTTGATACACAAGCCTTTAAGAGTCTGGTTGGATAGGAAGCGGAGCCATCTGTCTCACGTTCCTTTTGTAGGACCCGGTGGCTGTCCGTACGGTGACAGCTCGGATGACCTTGTCATTGCCGGGATGAACCATTTCGACTCGTCCGAGACGCCACTGAAATGGCGGAAGATGGTCTTCCTTCAGCACGACGATGGTTCCCTCCGTAATGTTGTGAGCCCCTTTGGTCCACTTTTGACGCACGTTGAGCTAATTGATGTACTCCTTGTGCCACCGACTCCAGAAGTCTTGCTTGACCTTCTGAATATGTTGCCATTTACATAGCCGATTGCTTGGTGTCTGGCTGAAATCGATCTCGGGCAAACCCGTTAAAGAATCACCAATCAGAAAGTGACCAGGGGTGAGAGCTAAAGGATCATTGGGATCGGACGACAAAGGTGTTAAAGGTCGTGAATTAAGGATAGCTTCGATCTCAATGACGAACGTGTTGAACTGCTCGAATGTAAATAATTCTTCACCGACTACGCGTTTAACATGATGCTTAAATGATTTGACAGCTGCTTCCCACAGGCCGCCAAAATGAGGTGATAAGGCTGGCATGAAGTGCCACGATATCCTTTTTTCGGTAAGGAATTGTTGTATCTTCCCATCTTTCTGCAAAATTTCATGAAGTTCCGTCAATTCGTTATTGGCACCAATAAAGTTGCTGCCATTATCGGAATATATATGACGGCATATTCCTCTGCGCGCGATTAATCGTTTTAAGACCGCGACGAATGCTTCTGTTGTCATATCGCTAACTACTTCGAGATGGATGGCCTTTGTGGCAAGACAAATAAAAACGGCGACGTAGCTCTTTATTCGTGTGCGGTTTCGAAAACGTCTTTCCTTAATGTAAAATGGTCCGCAATAGTCGATGCCGCAATTGTGAAAGGGCCGGTTTTCGGTTACCCGAGCGGCAGGTAGGTGACCCATAATATAATCCGTCGCTGGTGGCTTGATGCGGAAGCACTTGACGCATTGTCGAACAATTTTGCGCGTGGCGTTCCTACCGTCAATCAGCCAGTAAGTTTGTCGAACAGCATACAGAGTAGTTGTGATACCTGCATGGTGGTTGTCGACATGCGCTTGTCGAATGATGAGATCCGTGATATGATGGCCCTTTGGAAGAAGAATCGGATGTTTTTTCTCGTATGATAACGTTGAATTTTGAAGGCGCCCTCCGACACGCAGCAGTCCCTTATCGTCGACGAATGGGTGGAGGGGAAGAAGTTTGCTCTTGTGATGTAATTGGACTCTAGTATTCAGTTGATGAATGTCTTGTGCAAAGGCGGATGATTGTACGAGTTGGATGATACGGTCGTTAGCTGCTTGAAGCTCTTCTACAGTCGGAGGCCCTTTGCTCTGATTAGGGAATCTGAATCGTAGACAGTACGCTACGATTTTCGTTAATCGAGGCAGGCTTGAATAACGATTTAATAGTTCGTTGTTTTTAACTATTGTCGCGAAACATGAAATTCGCCTCATTTCTGGAATTTCCTTGAGGAAGTTAAATCTTGATACTGGCCAAGCCGATTCCTTGTTCGAAAGCCATTTAGGACCGTGACTCCAGTTACTGTTTTGAATAAACTGAGCAGGTGGCTGACCGCGAGATAATAGGTCTGCTGGATTATCATGTGATCTGATATGTCGCCAAGCTTTGTTGTTCGTTTTGATTTGAATGTCGGCTACGCGGTTCGCGACGAAAGTTTTTAAGGTGCTTGGTTCCTTGTGAAGCCAATTCAAAACAATGGTCGAATCTGTCCAGAAGGTAGTTGTTTTGATTTCCTTTGCCGTTGCCCTTTGAACGTTTTTAAACAAAGTGGCTAAAAGAGTGGCGGCGCAAAGTTCGAGACGGGCGAGTGTGATAGTTTTTAATGGAGCAACACGAGATTTTGCACACAAAAGGTCGGTTTTGATCTGTCCGGTTTCGTTGATTGATCTTATATATATACAAGCTCCGTACGCTCGTTCGCTTGCGTCGCAGAAACCGTGTAATTCGAGGCTACGAGGCATGCGTTGTGTGACATTTCGTTTGAATGAGAGATTGTTGAGATGCATCAGATCGGTTATGAATGTATTCCATTCTGTATGTAATTTGATCGGCAAAGATTCATCCCAGTCCAGCTGCAATTGCCACAATTGCTGCATGATGATTTTTGCGGTGATAGTGACTGGTCCTAGCAGTCCTAGTGGATCGAAAATCCTTGCAATGGATGAAAGGATTGTACGTTTCGTGATTCTTTCTGTTATGTTGGAATTGACGGTATAGCTGATGTTATCTTCTCGTGCGTTCCAGAAGATGCCTAACGTCTTCACAGTTGTGGAATCTTCGAAGACCTTTGGGTGAATCTGTTCTTTCGTGAGTCCAGTGAGAAGTTTGGGCTCGTTCGATGTCCACTGTCGAATGTTTAAACCTCCTCGTTGGAGTATGTTGATGATCTCGTCGCGTAGAACCTGTGCTTCTCTAAACGTATTTGCCCCGGTCAAAAGATCATCGACGTACATATCCCTTTTCAGCGTGGTCGTAGCCTTCGGATAATTTGCCTCTTCGTCGTCCGCAAGTTGATGCAGACATCTTATGGCTTGAAATGGAGCTGAAGATAGTCCGAACGTGACTGTATTCAGCTCGTATGTTGCGATTTCGTTTTGTTCATTTCGCCATAAGATGCGCTGGTACTTACGATCCTCCGGCCGAACGAGGAATTGTCGGTACATCTTTTCGATGTCCCCGGTTAGAACATATATGTAAAGGCGAAACCGCAGGAGTAAAGAGAAGATGTCGTCCTGGATGGTAGGTCCTGTTATTAAGGTATCGTTAAGTGATAAGCCGCTGCTTGATTTTGCGGACCCGTCGAATACAACACGTACCTTCGTTGTCGTGCTGGAAGGTTTAATGACCGCGTGATGAGGCAGGTAGAAACCGTGCGAGTTGTGCGTTCGTACCTGACTCATATGACCGAGCGAGAGGTATTCTTTGATTACGGCTGAGTATTCTCGTCTTAATTCTGGGTCGCGATTTAGTTTCCGTTCCAACGAGGAAAACCGATTGACAGCCTGCGAATACGACTCACCGAGGAGTGATAATTTTTTGTTGAACGGTAGCGCAACGATGTAACGACCAGATGCGTCTCGTTGAACGTGGTTGGAAAAATGTTCTTCGCAAATTCGTTCTTCGGATGAGAGATGCCGTCCATGTGGGCCTTCTTCGACTTCCCAAAAACTCTTTAGATCGAAATCTAGTTTTGTCAGAAAGGTGTTGCGTTTTGCATGTGGTGCCGTTGAAGGTGCACTCCCCCCGATGATCCATCCGAATTGTGTTTTCTGGAGGATGAGATCCGATGCGTTATGAGGGGACAAGTTGATTTGCCCGACACTTAGAGACGCAAGTGAAGGGCCGCTTCCAATCAACATGTTTACGGGTGCTGGTCGGTGAAAATGCGGATCAGCTAATCGAATGTTCGCTGGAATTTGTAATTTCGCACGGTCGATTTGTGTATCTGGTAATAATCCAGATATTCGAGGTATCGTAAAAAATGTGAGGTTCCGCTTAAATTTTGATGAACGTGATTCGATGGTGGTCGCGACGACTTGATTGGTTACAGTGCTAATGGCATTTAGAGCTTCGATGGCTACGGGTAGTTTCCTTTTTTGAAGGCGTAATTTCGCGGCGAAGTCTTCCGTCATAAAATTTGCGTTCGCACACGTATCTATTAATGTTCGACACTCGATTGGTTGTTGGTCGAGATTAAGAACGTTGATGATTGCGGTGGCCATTAACCCTTCGGTGATTGGAATGGTTTTCCGACGGTTACGTTTTTGATTTTTTGCTCCGAATTCTTGTGGTCCGTTATGTGACGATGATAGTCAAGAATCAGCCGTTACGTGACTGGTTGATTCTTGATGTAGCTTTGTATTATGTTGTTGATTGCATACCCTACATCTTCCACCTTTACAATCGTCGGTTTGGTGATCTGATCGTAAACAATTTAAACACAATTGTGCATTGCGCGCGGCTTCGATACGTTTGTCGACAGTCATGTCAATAAATTTCGGACATTGATATGCAGCGTGCGAGTCAGTATTACACATACGGCATTTGTTTGTATAATTGGTAGCGAATGGTTGACGTTTTGCTCGAGGTGTTGGAGGTGAATATCGCCGTTTGACTGCGTTTGTGCGAGGTGAATCTGAGACATTGAGTTCGCGTCGGCGTTGCGTCTGGGCTTGTGGGCGCGGATGTGAGCGGACTACGGTCGACTCAGGTTCGTAATCTTTACATTGGTGCGATGCGGTGAATAAAAATTTAAATATTTTTGTGATTTCCGGCATTTCGATGTCCATTAAAGTTCGTTCCCACGTCTTACGAATATCGTTTCCCATGCGAGCCACGACGATGCTCGTTAGCAAGTCATTTGCAATATTTTCCCACGTGCGGCTAAGAGCTTGTAATGAACGAATGTGTAATTGCATGTAATTGGCGAGATCGAAGATGGACTCTGACGTCTCGTCGGGCATAGCCGGTGTGTCTCGAAGGAGAGCGGCGTGACGGAGAATAAGAGCGCGCTTGTTGTCATATATATCGATTAAATGATTCCAAGCCTCTTCGTAATTCTCGTCGGATATCGTGAATGCTTCTATTGCTGCTTCAGCTTTGCCCGATAATGAAAGGCGTAAGTAATTAAGCTTCTGCATACTGCTCAACGCGGATTGTGTATGAATCATGGTGGTGAATGCACCCTTAAACGTGACCCACTTTTCCATACGACCGTCGAATTTCGGTAAATCAATTTTCGGAAGTTTGACTGAAAGTCCGTACGCGGACGTGGATGGCGCAGGAGATTCTCGCGAGGCATTTTCGATATTTGTTGATGTTTGAACGCGACTGGTGGATGCTTCGCAGCTATTCAGTAAAACTACCGCTGTAGCTATAATGTCATCGAATTGATTCATGATTTCTTCGCGTTCGGCTTCAGCTTGCTCGAAATCTTCAAGTCGTGCCAATTCGTCTTGAATATCGTTGAATGTGTCAAATTGTTTCCGAAGCCGTTCGACACGATCGCGAAGTTTCACGCGTTCCTTGTCGGAGTCTTGATAGGACTCGATATATTTTGAAAAGCTGGCGATCTGTGTCTTGAATGTGCGTCGTTTAAATTTTAAATTTGATATAATCTGATTGTTATCAGTTACGTTTGCGCTCGCACGTGTGTTCGCTTTCGGTTTCGGCATTGTTGGACAGGATTACACGAAAACGGGAAAGTCACTACCAGAAACTGATTGATAATACCCAATAACGAGCCTACCTTGATCGATGGCTTCTGCGTTGGTTGAATCGTCTCAGCTTCGAATATCCACTGTTTGTTGTGGGAATTCAGGAGTCCACGCGAAAGAAGTAGTGTATATTTTTGTCACTGCACTTCCACAACCGCGACACACACACCATCCGGCTCGAAGGACCAAAATGTTAGCCACCAACACGCGCGAAAGTTTTATCTTTCCTCTTGGGGTTGTAAGGCCCAAGAGACTCCGTGGTACGCGATGCTGGCAACCTTATCACTCGCCAAATTAATTTTGAGTGATTATTAAATTATTCGATGAAAATGAGCTTGATGATGTACGATGATCACACTAGCACGAATGTAAATTGTTCGATAGTCTTGGTCACGAACGCTGACCAGAGTAATTACTCAAATCCGAACGATGATTTGAGTAAGAACTGTTTGATTGATAGTTCTAGTCACGAATGCTTGACTAGATCCTCGTAAAGTTATGTGATCGTTTTTAAGTGTCGATCGAGGTCTCAACCAGAGACCAGAAGTTGTTTGCTTGACAGACCGATCGAATTCTGTCCCGTCTCCCTTTTCGGCTTCGAAGGTAGACAAAGCGTTAGACTTTCGAGAGGTGCCAAAATTGCTGATTGGCCAACCTCTCCTCGAAGAGGAGGGACCTTCCTTCCTCGATTTCGGTGGTGGAGGAGGAAGACCTCTCCCTTTTGGTGACGTAGCGGAGGAAAACCAGACATCTGGCTAACAAACCTAGCTAGGTTGTTCGGTTGGAGCGTTTAGCCAGGGTCGCGGTTTATGACCGTATTGTTCTGTGAGTCAGCGGTGGACGACGGGATGTACCGGTCCGAGGTAACCGTGTACCCTCACTGATAGAACAATTTAACGTATTATCTCAGGACGAAAGTAGTCGAAAATACCAGAAAAAATGGCACGATGTCGATTGCCTTTTAGTCATCTGGCAGGCAAATGGTTCCCAACGAACGCTTCGAGAACAAACAATTGCCTACCGTTAAGACGTTGAATTTTCGCCTCGCCCCCTGAGCCCGCTTTTGTCCTTTGAAACGAAACAACCTCCACCAACCAATCGGTGGAAGTGCATGGTTTCTCTGACGCCTCGGAGCGAGCATACTCTGCGGTGGCGTATCTGCGTGTTCACGATTCATCAGGTGACATACAGATTCATCTTATTTCAGCCAAGACAAAGGTGGCTCCACTCAAGAAACTGTCGCTACCACGCCTCGAGCTGAGTGGCGCTCATCTACTTACACGGCTGGTGGCGCATCTTCTGTCGACTCTGGCTCTTAGGATCAACGGCGTGCATCTGTGGACTGACGCCCTGGTGGCCTTGGGTTGGGTCCAGGCTCCGTCCAGTCGGTGGCAAACCTATGTGGCTAACCGAGTAGCAGACATTCAACGCACGCTACCCCAGGCACATTGGCATCATGTTTCAGGCCAAGATAACCCGGCCGACTGTGCTTCGAGAGGACTGACACCGGCTGAACTCCCCGAGCACCCACTGTGGTGGTCGGGTCCGTCTTGGCTGGCGACGTCCAACGCTCCCCAGATGATGAGGTGAGCCTGTTTTTAAACCGATTTTCGAACTTCCGTCGACTGCTCCGAGTTATCGCCTGGTGCTGTCGATGGCTCCCGGCGTCCAAAGGGAAATGGGCAACTTACCTGACCGCTAGTGAGATACAAGCTGCCCGATCGAGGCTGGTCCGAGGCGTGCAATCTACTGCCTTTGCTTCGGAATTGGATGCTCTCCAAAGTCGCCAACCGCTGCCTAGACGAAGTCGCCTGCTTCGACTGAATCCGTTCAAGGATCAGGAGGACGGCACCTTACGCGTTGGCGGGCGGCTGCATTATTCAAGGATCACCACTGGCTGCGCTGTGGATCGCCGAGGCGCATCGGCGCTGTTTGCATGGGGGTGTGCAACTCACCCTTTCAACACTTCGACAACACTGCTGGGTTCTTCGAGGTCGCCACCTGGTGAAATCCTGCATCCATCGGTGCTCCACTTGTGTTCGATGGAGAGGCAGTACCGCGGACCAGTTGATGGGAGTGTTACCTGCACCTCGAGTAACCCCTTGTCGCCCGTTCCTGCGCGTGGGCGTAGATTATGCAGGGCCAATTTTTATACGATCCAGTCGAGGGCGCGGCCAGCACGCTCGAAAAGGTTATATCGCTCTGTTTGTGTGTCTAGCTACCAAAGCCGTGCATTTGGAGGTGGTGTCGGACGGGACAACGGAAGCCTTTTTAGCTGCCCTGAAACGACTGACCTCTCGCCGTGGCCTCTGCTCCCAGATCTACAGCGACTGCGGTACGGCATTCGTGGGTGCGGACAAGGAGCTGCGTGCCCTACTACAATCAGTCAGTTCCCAAAATAGGCAAATCCTGGACCGTCTGGCTTCTGAGGGTATCGAGTGGAAGTTTAACCCTCCTTCTGCACCTCATTTCGGCGGGATTTGGGAGGCCGCGGTGAAGTTCGTGAAGCACCACCTCCGGAGAGTGCTCGGCGAACATCGATTGACGTATGAGGAGCTGGCCACGCTCCTCGCTGAGATCGAAGCGTGTTTAAATTCTAGACCATTGGTACCGGTGTCAGATGTTCCCGATGATCTCGCTGCGTTGACGCCAGGTCATTTCTTGGTCGGTGAGGCAGTTACCGCGATACCCGAACCGAATCTGGAGGAGCTCCCAGATAATCGGCTTTCTCGGGGCAGCTGGTTCAGAAAATGCAACAGCACTTCTGGCGCTTGTGGTCGCGGGACTACCTGAACACGTTGCAGACGCGGGGTAAGTGGAGTCGCGTTCGGACGGTGATTCGGGAGGGCGATCTGTGCTTAATCAAAAGCGAACTGCAGCCGCCCTCGCGTTGGCCTCTGGCTCGAGTCGTCAAAACTCATCCGGGTCCCGATGGTCTAACACGTATTCTTACACTGAAAACGGCGACGTCGGAGTTCACTCGTCCGTTACACAAGCTTATTCTGTTACCTTTTACTGCCGCCGCGGAGGTCGATGCTGGGAGCTCTCAAGGTGACAGTGTCGATTGACGAAGACCGACATAACCTGGTCACCTCTGTCAGTATAGTAGTTAGGGCTCGATCTGCGGCACTCTTCTTGCGGAGTTAGCTTATTTTTAGTCTCTTCTCTCTTGTTTTAACTGTCTTCAATTTTTAATCACGCTTTCACTTAATACCACTTCACTATGCAGCGGCGAATCGTCTATTTCGTCAGAATATGACGAGACGGGCGGGAATGTTTGGGATTGGCCACAGCGATGCAGCCAATCGGGCACGTGCACGCTGCCGCGAAGCGCGCGACTTTTAAACGCGCTATTTGATACCGGGTCCCCGGCTGGAGCGATCGCGGCGATAGCCTGGTCGGGCCATCTCGGGGCTGACAATTATACTAATTAGCTATTATCTCCCTCTCCTAATTAGCAGCATCGCGCGACACATACGTGTACCTCTCTGATTGGCCATGCATCATCGGCACCCGAACCGGTGGCTCGGCCCGCTCTGTTTCCGCGATCGCTTCCTCTTGCCTGTGAACCGCGTACCGGTAAACACCGCTGTTTCTCCTAACGCGAAAACAAAGAGCTATCGGTGCTCCGATAATACGAAACAAGTATTCTTATATACTTCGCTTCGGCCTCGCGCACTCGCGTATACAATTTTTAGTAAATTAAGTATTCTACTGTTAATAGTAATATTCAGTTCAATTAGTTATTAAGCACCCTCGTTTATTGTGACGACATTACAATAATATTAATAGCTCTCTCTTTAATCAATACGTTTCGCCGCGTGAGCATAAAATTGGTCACGCGTTAAAAACTAGTGCGTGGTGCCCCTCGTTCTTATGCGAACAAGATTCGAGAATAACCCTCGGTCCTTCGAGTCTGTAACATCGTTTGCATTTCTTTTCTTTTCCTTGATTCTAAATAGGTTCGCAGAAGAATATCGTCGTCTTCTTCTTCCTGCAGCAATGCACGCAGCAGCAATTTGCGATTCATTATCAGAATTATAAACCGCTTTGCTGTACAAATCACGTCACAGTGTCACGTCAATACGGCACGCAATATTGAATACTGTAGAAACGTTCGTAGATCATGAATTCACAGAGATGTGTCTGCTTTGAAGGCACAAGAACGAGTGTCGTTCTAGCAAAGGTTGGGAGAGGTCCTAAGCTAAGGGCAATAAAGGTATTTATTGCATCCGTTAGGTGGGGATAAGCTATTTTGGTGTATCGGGACTTGGAGTACGCACACCTCTCCAAACTTGCTTTTCCATTTCATAAATGCGAAATAACCAGAGAAAACGTGACATATGTCTGTACATGTATATGTGGACACCTGATTCGGCCCAAGTCCCGTTCAAGAAACCAGCATCCTCCTCGAGAAGATATTACCGTGCACAGGGGGAAAGTTGTCGTTTGAAACAAATGCAGGACTGATTGGTCATAATGTAATCTCCTTCCAATGGCCAACTCTTGCTCGCAGCGCATATGTCAGCGCGTGCTTTTGATTTGATGTTTCAACGCGTATTCTGGAATAAATTATGCTACGATTCGCAATATTGGAGCATATGAATGACCAGCTTGCCATTTAATGTGTCGCTGTGACTAAAACTTGCATGTTCTATCAGTGAGAATGAAAAATCTAAAATGGTTGACGGGAAGTAAATATTTTTCTTTCGACTATTTATGAATTTTTGTCCACTAAGTACTGCTTGATGTATTTTCATGAATATTTTGTGGAAACGTGATACCTTGACTATAATTTGCGGTATTTTATCTTATCCGGTGCGTGGAGGTTTTGTACGTAAGCGTTCCTCCAACAAGAGGCCCATTTCGTCGACAAACTAGAGGAACTTACCAAGCTGGAGAAAGTCGTAGCTCGAACAGTCGAGCGCCTGTCCCGAGACGACTCTCTGCCTGAAGGCGCTAGCGTTCGTACCAAGACCTCACTGCCGAGAATACCGATTCCCGAGTTCGACGGGAAACACAGAGATTGGCCATCTTTTCGCGGTCTGTTCAACTCCCTCGTCATGAAGGAGCAGTCCTTGACGGATGCGGAGCGCCTACATTACTTACAAGGCGCCCTTACAGGAGATGCTGCTAAACTCCTACGTAATATGCCGGTGCGTGAGGAGAATTTCTAAGCGGCGTGGAAACTACTAGAAGGTCGCTATGATAACCAGCGGTTATCAGTTAAGGCGTTAATGGCCGCCATCTTTAACTTACCCACGCTTACACGAGAGTCAGGGCCTGACCTCAAGAATTTCTACTATACTTTGTGCGATTCTGTGGAAGCTCTCACAGCTATGAACAGGCCATTTGATGCCAGCGGCGAATGGCTCGTGCATCTGGTCATGGAAAGACTCGATCCCCAATCCAGGCGCGAATGGGAGACACAGCTTGGCAAGACGAAGACTCCCTCGACCTTCCAGGAGGTGAAGGACTTTTTAGAGGGACGCGTCAACACCGTGGAGGCCTTGGAAGAGCAGCGTGGTGGTCCAGCGGGAAAGGCGACGAAGCCACCTGGAACACAAAGAAACGCCAAGGTTCACCAGGTGAGCAAATCCAAAAGCTGTTCTGACCAGTGCAGTCTCTGTGGCGCTGGTCATTTTTTCTGTTTTGTGCTGACTATAAGGCTAAGGGCCCGAAAGAACGCAAAGAAGTCCTGCTAGCTAAACGCCTTTGCTTTAATTGCTTGGGGAAATATCGCGTCGCCGACTGTAAATACGACAAACGGTGTCAGGAGTGCCAGCAAAGGCACCATACCTCGATTCACAAGGCGACCTCCATTCGTGCTCCAGCCGAGACTTCGGAAGTCTCAGTAAATTTGGGGAAGTCCGAGACGAGGGAGAGCCTCCTTCGCGCCGCGGTGTGCTTCCACACCTCCTTTATTAGCTACCGCCAGGATCGTAGTGCGTTCCCCGGACGGCGAGCCAAGATTAGTGAGGGCTCTGATTGATCAAGGCAGCGAAGTCTCGCAAGCTACGGAGGATTTGGTGCAACTGCTACGACTACCAAGGCAACCTTCGAATGTACACTTAATTGGCATCGGCAACCAGCGAAAGGAGCGAGTGCGTGGAAGCATCCAACTGGAGTTCACGCCACATGGAGGCGACGGCTCACGGCAGATCACCACGGCGTTGGTGCAGCCACGGATTACGGCCTATTCTCCACAGGTCAAGCAGCAAATAAATGTTTGGACTCACCTCCAAGGTCTACCACTGGCTGATCCGGACTTCACGGCTGGCACCCAGATCGATGTCCTGTTGGGTGCCGACGTCTTCTCCATGAGGGTGAGCCCATTGCCCAAAAGACGACTTTGGGTTGGATTATATCCGGCCTTGCTACCACTGCTAATTGTGACGAACCACGTACTTCGAGCGGGCTCGTCACGCTGAAGTGCACGACGGAGGACGACCTCGTCCCGATAGTCCAACGGTTCTGGGAACAAGAAGAAGTGAGGGTGACGACTACATTCAATGCTGAGGACCAGGAGTGCGAGGATTACTTTGCGACCACTCACCAGCGTCTTTCGTCCGGGCGCTATATGGTGCGCCTCCCGTTCAAGGAGACGCAGGGACTGGGCGAGACCCGAGCCGGGGCCGTCCGTATGTTTCACCGAATGGAGTCCAAGTGCAGCAGGAACACCGACTTCAAGGAGGCCTATCACTCGTTCCTATGTGAGTACGAGGACTTAGTTCATATGTCTAAGACAAGCCATATTTACCCAGAGAGCGAGTGCTACAACCTGCCGCACCACGGAGTTTTCAAGGAGAGCAGCACTACCACCAAGCTAAGGGTGGTGTTCAATGGCTCCTACGCGACCAGTTCCGGGAAGTCACTGAACGACCTCCTCATGGTGGGACCCAACCTACTACCGAGCCTACCCCAAGTGTTGCTACGCTGGCGAACACATCGCATCTGCTTAGCTGCCGACATCGAGAAGATGTTTCGTCAGATACTTGTGCATCCGGAGGATAGGCAGTTCCAGAGGCTGTTATGGCGACAACGAGAGGAGGACGTCGTAAGCGACTACGAGTTGAACACCGTCACTTACGGCCTGGCTTGTGCTCCCTACCTAGCCATCCGCACGCTGCGGCAGCTGGCGCAGGATGAACGCTCCAAGTTTCCACGAGCGGCGACTATTCTGGAACGAGACGTCTACATGGACGATGTGTTGACTGGAGCCGATTGCAAAACGGAGCGGCGTTAATCTACGGAAGTGGGTATCTAACGCCCCCACCTTACTGAAGAAGCTCCCAGGCGAAGAGGTCCCATCGGCCGTCAACTGGGAGGAAGGCACACTCCACACAGCTTTGGGCGTCCATTGGAACGTGCGCGAGGACGAGTTCCGAGTCCGGGTAGCGGAGGATCACGCTACCCCAGTGGTTACCCGTCGCACAGTCCTCTCCCGCATTGCTCGGATCTTCGACCCACTGGGACTGCTGGCGCCGATAAATGTAACAGCCAAGATATTTCTACAATCCCTCTGGCTGTTGAATGTAGATTGGGATAGCCCGCTGCCACCAGCCGCCGAACGAGAGTGGACCTAGTTCCTGTCGTACCTGCCGAACCTAGCAGAAGTCCGCGTGCCACGCTGGTTAGGGCTTCACCCAAGGATCCAGCATCTCGAGCTCCATGGATTTGCCGACGCATCGGAAAGGGCCTTCGCCGCCGTCGTGTACTTACGCGTCGTGGACCACGACAACCGAGTACACGTTTATTTGGTCACAGCAAAGACCAAGGTGGCCCCACTGCAACGAGTCACGCTCCCGAGGCTCGAGTTGTGCGCTGCTGCACTGCTGAGCCGTCTGGTGACCGTTACGAAGAGGACTTTGCAGCTGGACAGCGTCCCGACACACCTGTGGAGTGATTCAAGGATAACTCTGGACTGGATTCGCGGTCATCCGACAAGGTGGAAAACTTACGTCGCAAATCGAGTAGCGGACATCCAGCGAGAGCTACCGGACGCCCGTTGGCATCATGTGGCAGGGAGCGAGAACCCTGCGGACTGCGCTTCAAGGGGCTTGCCACCCAATCAACTACCGAGCTTTGACTTGTGGTGGAGGGGCCCAGCCTGGCTCACCGGACCCCCTCACTGGTTGACAGACTTAGCAACCCAGGAGGAGGGTACAGACCTGGAGGCCAGAGTCCGGTCGAATCTAGTTACCAGTGATAAGGAGGTAGCACCCAATTACCTCTTTAATAATTATTCTTCCATGCAGCGTTTGCTGAGGGTAACGGCATGGTGTCTGCGCTGGTCACCACGTCGGCCAACCCAAGACGGTAGGAGCCCCTGCCTGTCGCCTGCTGAAATAGAGGCTGCCCGTCTACACTGGATCAGGGTGATCCAACGTCAGGACTTCCAAGAGGATCACCGCCAATTGCAACAGGGATCCCCGCTTATGAGTCGCAGTAAGCTACTACGACTCACACCCTTCTTAGATTCCCAAGGGTTACTGCGGGTCGGTGGGCGGTTGAAGCACGCTGCGCTGTCATCCTGGGAGAAGCACCCCATCATCCTGCCAAAAGAAGGACACTTCACGGAGCTGTTAATTGACGAAGCTCACCGAAGAACGCTACATGGAGGGACGCAACTTACCTTGGCGGCTTTACGACAAAGGTATTGGGTATTGCAGGGTCGACAGAGAGTCAAGGCCCATATTCACCGCTGCGTCACCTGTCTCCGCTGGAGGGCATCGCCAGGACAACAGTTAATGGGAAACTTACCAGCTTACCGGGTCACGCCAGCCAGGCCATTTCTACAAGTGGGCTTGGACTATGCTGGGCCCTTCACACTATTGGCTTCCCGAGGCAGGGGTCGACGAACACACAAGGGTTATGTTGCCGTATTTGTGTGTTTAACCACTCGTGCCGCCCACTTGGAGGTTGTCTCTGATTACAGTACCGAGGCCTTCCTTGCAGCACTGCGACGCTTTACCGCGAGGACGAGTTCCGAGTCCGGGTAGCGGAGGATCACGCTACCCCAGTGGTTACCCGTCGCACAGTCCTCTCCCGCATTGCTCGGATCTTCGACCCACTGGGACTGCTGGCGCCGATAAATGTAACAGCCAAGATATTTCTACAATCCCTCTGGCTGTTGAATGTAGATTGGGATAGCCCGCTGCCACCAGCCGCCGAACGAGAGTGGACCTAGTTCCTGTCGTACCTGCCGAACCTAGCAGAAGTCCGCGTGCCACGCTGGTTAGGGCTTCACCCAAGGATCCAGCATCTCGAGCTCCATGGATTTGCCGACGCATCGGAAAGGGCCTTCGCCGCCGTCGTGTACTTACGCGTCGTGGACCACGACAACCGAGTACACGTTTATTTGGTCACAGCAAAGACCAAGGTGGCCCCACTGCAACGAGTCACGCTCCCGAGGCTCGAGTTGTGCGCTGCTGCACTGCTGAGCCGTCTGGTGACCGTTACGAAGAGGACTTTGCAGCTGGACAGCGTCCCGACACACCTGTGGAGTGATTCAAGGATAACTCTGGACTGGATTCGCGGTCATCCGACAAGGTGGAAAACTTACGTCGCAAATCGAGTAGCGGACATCCAGCGAGAGCTACCGGACGCCCGTTGGCATCATGTGGCAGGGAGCGAGAACCCTGCGGACTGCGCTTCAAGGGGCTTGCCACCCAATCAACTACCGAGCTTTGACTTGTGGTGGAGGGGCCCAGCCTGGCTCACCGGACCCCCTCACTGGTTGACAGACTTAGCAACCCAGGAGGAGGGTACAGACCTGGAGGCCAGAGTCCGGTCGAATCTAGTTACCAGTGATAAGGAGGTAGCACCCAATTACCTCTTTAATAATTATTCTTCCATGCAGCGTTTGCTGAGGGTAACGGCATGGTGTCTGCGCTGGTCACCACGTCGGCCAACCCAAGACGGTAGGAGCCCCTGCCTGTCGCCTGCTGAAATAGAGGCTGCCCGTCTACACTGGATCAGGGTGATCCAACGTCAGGACTTCCAAGAGGATCACCGCCAATTGCAACAGGGATCCCCGCTTATGAGTCGCAGTAAGCTACTACGACTCACACCCTTCTTAGATTCCCAAGGGTTACTGCGGGTCGGTGGGCGGTTGAAGCACGCTGCGCTGTCATCCTGGGAGAAGCACCCCATCATCCTGCCAAAAGAAGGACACTTCACGGAGCTGTTAATTGACGAAGCTCACCGAAGAACGCTACATGGAGGGACGCAACTTACCTTGGCGGCTTTACGACAAAGGTATTGGGTATTGCAGGGTCGACAGAGAGTCAAGGCCCATATTCACCGCTGCGTCACCTGTCTCCGCTGGAGGGCATCGCCAGGACAACAGTTAATGGGAAACTTACCAGCTTACCGGGTCACGCCAGCCAGGCCATTTCTACAAGTGGGCTTGGACTATGCTGGGCCCTTCACACTATTGGCTTCCCGAGGCAGGGGTCGACGAACACACAAGGGTTATGTTGCCGTATTTGTGTGTTTAACCACTCGTGCCGCCCACTTGGAGGTTGTCTCTGATTACAGTACCGAGGCCTTCCTTGCAGCACTGCGACGCTTTACCGCGAGGCGAGGTCTCTGTTCCACCATCCACAGCGACAGAGGCACCAATTTTGTCGGGGCAGCACGGGAGCTGCGCGATAACCTGGAACCTCTGCGCAGCACAAGTGAGGTTATGCAGGCCCATCTACTAGGCGACGGCATTACTTGGCGATTCAACCCACCTGCAGCCCCGCATTTCGGGGGAATTTGGGAGGCGGCCGTGAAGGCCACAAAGCACCATCTGAGGAGGGTCATCGGCGATCAGCATCTCACATTTGAAGAGATGACGACCCTGCTTGCCCAAATTGAAGCGTGCTTGAACTCACGACCTCTGCAACCGCTGAGCGACGACCCGGGAGATGTCACGGCCCTCACACCAGGGCATTTCTTGATTGGTGACGCACTACTCGCCGTTCCCGATCCACCGGTGGAAGACGTCCCCAGGTCACGCTTGTCTCGATGGCATCTACTGCAGCAGATGAGACTGCAGTTTCGGCGTAGCTGGTCGCGCGAGTATTTACAGTCACTCCAAGCCCGCAATAAATGGACGCGATCTCACCCCCAACCACGAGTTGGGGATCTTTGTATCTTGAAGAACGAGCTTCTGCCGCCCAACAAGTGGCCACTCGCACGTATCACGCGGTTGATCCCCGGGCCGGACGGTTTCACGCGTGTTGTACATGTAAAGACTGCGCGATCGGAATTTGTAATACCAATTGTAAAACTCATATATTTACCTTTTGTTCAGGCTGCCGAAACGACGAATTCCACTTCAGATACACGGCACTAAATCACAACCGGGTCTAAATCGATGAACGATCTCCACATGGACCGGGCGGCGGCGCCGCGAGCCGCGAGCGATCACGCCATAGCGTCTCAGCCAATGCACGTTAAACCTTAGTACATTCATTCATCGAACGATGAATGGCGGGCGGGAAATGTTCAAGAAAATAGTACTTATTGCGCCATCTCCCGAGCCCGAGTTAACTCAGGCGTGGTGACGCAAAATTCTATCCCCCCCCCCCTGTTCATGTGGAGCATCGATCTTATCTCCCTTCCATCGATCGCCGATCGATGGAAGGGGGAGAGCACGCGGATTCGAGGAAATCGAGCAAGATTTCCTCGATCTACTTGTTGACGAGCCACCCGAGAGGTAACACTTGTTAAAACGCTTTTGCCTGCTTTTGCTTGACTTGCTTGAAACGTTTGCTTGCTTCGAGAATCGTGCCGATTCCACGTGCTTCGCGCTGTTTAAGAATTAAACTCGCTAATCGTGCCGGGAAGCCAGTACCGCTGCTATTAAATTAGAATTAATAATTGTTTAATCATTGTGCTCCATAAACTCTTTATTGTAATATAACTGTAAATAGACTTATATTTAAGATTAAATTTAGTGCTTAAATCAAAGACAGCCTCCACGCGAGTATCCCGATCCTGCGGCGCGTGTGATCCGAAACTTTGCTAACAGGCTCACATGAAGGCGTCGGAAGGACCCGAGTCCTTCCGACGATCAGTTCCCAGTCGACTTCGATGGCGTGCGTTAAGCAGTCACGCATTAGTGTGTATTCTCTTATGTCCTGTTCTTTCAATATATTATATCTCTATTTTTCTATAAGGCCTGTTATTATTGAGCCATCCTATCTACTACAAAGCAAAAAGAATTATTACTTTATCTTCATCCGTTCAAATGTTATAGATTTTTGGCCGCTGACGCACCGATTTTTTCCCACTGTGCGATGTCGCCCGACGCCGCGAGCAATCGTAGTCTATCGACCAATTCGTTCGGATCGTCCCACTACACGTAATCGATCGCGTTATCGGTGACTGTCATCGCATCGTCGATGGGTAATCCTCGACCTTCGTGCGTACTCTCGCCGCCGCCATTAGGGTCTCCGCTAATCAACAACGACACGATTTTCCTGTACTTGTAGGCCTGGTAGGCGTGGGCTTGCTAGCTGAATGGTCCCGTTTATGCGCGTTCGTAGACAACAAGATACCGCGGTACGCTTCGAGATCAGCATTCGTGTACACCCGATCGTTAGGTATTCGCATGAACAGCAGTTCATACAAACCTCAAGTGCCCGCGTATCGCTTCACGCTAAGGTTGTCGATCTCGCCGATGGTGAGCATGGAATCACCGATCATCAGCTGTTCATCGTCGCTTAGGTACACGCCGTACACGTTGTCGATCAGTTCCTTGGTATCGGTGAAGAACATTTGCAAATATTCATGCGATAGCAGTCCTGCTGCGTTTCGGGTGTACGCGTCGAGGTTGTCGACTGTGGTTTTCGGCTCGAGAAATTCCCGAATCGTTTCGTCTGTCTCACCCTGGCCCAGATTCAAGAATCTTTCCCGCTTCGGCTCCTCTAAGAGTTTCTGGCAGTTTCTGTCTACTGCTGGGTTTCACAGGCCATCACATTCCTCCTCTGTTCCTGATTCCTTTCCGGATCCCTCTGCTATTAACAATCACTTCCTCGATTCTCTACCTCCTACCTCTGTGTCTCCCGAGCTCATTTCCTATTATTTATCCCAGACGCGCGAGTCCTCTGCTTCCTCTAGCTTTACTTTTGCACCTTTCTCACTTGGCGATCTTTACTCTATTTTCAAAGGCATAAAACTTACCTCCTCCAACCCCTATGATATTTCTGGCATCATGATATTTAATTGTGTTCCTTACTGCCTTGATTCTCTTCTACTGTTGTGGCCAAAATGTCGACTTGTTCTTTGGAGGTTGTAAGACTCCGACGACACAATGTCACACTCCTTGCGGTTTTTTCCACCGCAAGAGTTCACTAATTGAACGGTGATTGAGGTATGTGGAAGGATAGTGGTGAAATCAAACTGACAATGTAGCGCGTAACAACATAACACTTAAAATATATTCTGACAAAACTGACTGAAAATACTTGTACACTTGAATTTCGGTAAAGTTATAATGTGCGCTGGTAGTGTCTCAGAATGCTGAATGCAATTCTGTCGATGATGATAGTACAGAGGTTTTGTTCGATCTGGTTTTTCAAGTTGCATTCAGGCTCTACCAAGCCTTTGAAAGCCCTTGCAGGGGTGTGTCTTAAAAATAAGAGGTGGTAGACTATTGCCTATTGGCTGTAAATGATTGTGGCATTGGGCGACGAAACGCACCGGAAAGGGAAGCTGAGTTCCACGAAATCGCATCGAACGGCGCGACTCCGTTTGTTTATGTCGTCTAGAGATACGCGGTCTTGACTCGGCCCAATAGCCCATATTTCACGGCACCGCTGGTAAATAGTTACGTCCCAAGATTTTAGGCCCGGACGGTCGGCTCAAGTGTTTGCCACGTGCGGATTGACGAAGCACAGGCCCAGGAAACGCTTCGAATTCAGTAATTGTATTTTTCACGCT
Source organism: Andrena cerasifolii (assembly GCF_050908995.1). Taxonomy (NCBI): domain Eukaryota; kingdom Metazoa; phylum Arthropoda; class Insecta; order Hymenoptera; family Andrenidae; genus Andrena; species Andrena cerasifolii. The sequence goes on from NC_135132.1 coordinate 1,113,212, forward strand.
CAACATCTACATATCTTCAATTTTTCTGTCCTATCAGGCTCCTTCCCCGCTGCTTGGAAGCATTCTTTTGTCTATCCTATTCCTAAGTCCGCTAATGCCACCACCCTTGATTCTCTTCGTCCTATTTCTCTTACGCCTTTCCTTTCCAAGGTTCTTGAAAAACTTTGTTTTGCACAACTGCAGAGGCACTTTGACTCTTGCAACGCTATTCCGCCTTTCCAATCTGGCTTTCGTAGAGGTTATACAGGGTGTTCCAAAAATGTCGGAGTTCCTTGAAAGGGGTGACTCAGGGGGTGATTTGAAACAACTTTTTCCTTAGCGAAAATATTGTCAGATGCTTCGTTAACGAGATATTAACAAAAAACCCCGACCAATCAGAGCGCGCGCCTTCCGCTCGAGCTCCCGTTGTAGCGTTGGCTACGCGGCAGGCGGCTGCGCTTGTACTACGAAGGTATGAACAAGCAAGTCGGCATGCACCGAAGGAAATTGCGTTACACAGTTTTACTTTAAAGCGGAATCTTAAATAATAATTGTTTGAAGTGAGAGGATAAGAAATACGCAAATTTCGTTTTCAAATAAGGCATAAACGAAAAGGTAATGTAACAAAAAAGTGTGACAAGTGATCATAATTCGTTATTGAGGTAAAAATCCATAGTTTAATCACGGCCAACATAACTAAATTTAAAAAATAATATTAGGTGTATGAATAAATTCTTTCAGACTGGATTTACATAATCGGTATAAAGCATCCGAATTTCTATCGCAGTGATATTCGTAAGCTATCAGAAATTTGGCAAAAGGTAATTAACAATAATGGAAATTATTTCGATGATTGAGTTGTTTTTATTTTATTTTTTTTTTAAATCAAACTGTTATTGAACCCTAAAATCGAACAGAATTTATTTCTACACCTAATAATCACTAATAAATTAAATAACACTCACCCCTATGGGCATTCCTTTCCTTCCTTTCCTTCCTTTACGGAAACCTGTATCACTAAGTAGGTCACTTTTTTTTTTTTTTTTTTTTTTTTGACGTGGAGAAATACCTAACGGATACCCCGGCCCCCGGGGGCGGGACGGGGTTATGTGGGGCTTGCACCCACTAAAACTCCACGGTGGTCTTCCTCGGGCGCGGAGTCGCGCGCACGAGGGGAGGGACTTTACGCGGGAGCAAACTAGCGATACATCCGCTTGCCCCCCCCCTCAGCGCAAAGGCGAACTCCGCGCTCAACAACCCCGCGCGATGACGGCGGGGCCTTCCCGAAACTCCGGCGACGCGCGACGGACCACTCGTCCGCGTCGCCACTTCTGGGGGTCGCATGGTGTTGCGGAGGGGTGAGTGTGCCCCCCGGCACCCTCACCCCGCGACCCCCGCGATCGAACAGTAACCCGGACAGTGGCCGGGCGGGGAGACGGCACCTGGTCAAATGATCCAAGGGACCGTTCTTCCGCCGCCGCACCCGGGAGAGCCGCAAACGGACACCCCGGGGCAGGGGCAGAGTGCAATGACGGTCCCGTTGACCGCCGAACTCACCCTGTCTGTTCGATCGCCTACGACGGGAGCGCGTTGAAAAAGAGCGCTTATAGCGCGGCTCCCGGGGGGGTAGCGGATGTTCGGCTACCCCCCGAGGGGGCCCTCAGAAACGAGGACCCCCAGATCTTTACGCCGCCGCCGCACGTCGCGACCTGCCACGACGCGACGCCGACGGCAACCCCGTGGCACTGCCACCACCTCCCAAGGTGGCCCCGAAGAGGGGGGCCCCCCAGACCCGGTGATTCGCCGTCGGGGAGCGGGGTGACGCGCTGAACTACGTCACCACCCGACCTCCCCCGGCTCCAGGTCATCTTCGCCGACCTCGGCGTCTGGGGGCCGCGAGACGGGACGGGTGACCCGTCATCTCCCGCTCGCGTTCCGCCTCCTCCTTCTCTCCCATGACCGCCTCCGCATACACGGAGACGGCCACCCAACACGCCCGGTCCCTCGCCATGCGACGCACGACCGTCGGCAGCGAGAGATCCGGGCCCAGCTGCAACTCGAGGACACGGCGATCGTCGATCCACTCCCGGCATCTGGCCAGGGTGTGATCCGCCGTGTCCTCGTCGCCCGAGTCGCAGCTGAAGCACCGCGACGTCTCCTCCCGCCCGATGCGACGCAGATAGGTGCCGAAACAGCCGACACCTGTGATGATCTGCGTCAGGCGGAAGGTAAGCCTGCCATACCCGCGCCCCACCCATTCGTTCATGATGGGCAGGAGCGCCCCGACAACGCGACCCTCCCGATGTTCTGGGAGGGCCAACCATTCGAGCCATTTGGCTTCCATGCGCTGCCGGGCCTGGCCCCTCGCCACTTCTTGCCCGTCGGCCAGTGGGCCCCCAGCTTCGCGGAGACCTCGGACGGCGGAATATACTTCCGCCTCCATCTCCGCGAGCAGATGGAAAGGAGGGGACCCGGCCAAGGCGGACAGTTCGACGTGTGACACCGTGCGATAAGCTCGCACGGATCGGAGGACCGCCAGGCGATGAACTCTTGCCAAAAGTTCGCGCCCAACGCGGCAGTCCTCCAGGTCGCCGGCCCAGACAGGCGCGCCGTACAGCGCCATGGACCGAACGACCGTCACGTATAACCGTCGAACACCCTCGTGTGGACCACCCAGGTTGGGCATGATTCGACGAAAGGCGAATACCTGCTTCTCCAACCTGGGTGCGAGGGTCTTGAAGTGGCGCGTGAATCGCCAGTAGGTGTCCAGGGTCAGACCGAGATACTTCATCGATCGGCCGACCCTGATGCAGGCTTCCCCGATCCTCAGGGACGCTCCGTTGGGAACACCGCTCCCAACCCTGTCCGCGAGCCACATCGCCTCGGTTTTCTCCAAGGCGACTCGCAGACCGAGCGTCCCGATCGAGGCAACGACGCGTCGCAGCGCTCTCTCCGCGAGGCCGATCGCGTCCCTCCACTTCCGCCCGGAAGCCACCACCAGAGTGTCGTCGGCGTAGCAGACCAACGAGACCTCCGGCGACGGCATCTCAACCCGCAGCACCGCGTCGTAGGCTAGGTTCCATAGCAGGGGGCCCAACACGGACCCCTGCGGAACCCCGCGGTGCACTGGAGCCACCCCGTTCCCTCCACGGCCGACGTACGACACCGATCGGTCGCGGAGGTAGTCCCGGACCAGGCGGCGAAGGTAGAGCGGGACGTTGTGAAACAGCAGCGCCCGCTCGATCGCCGCCCAGGAGACGGTGTTAAAGGCGTTGGCTATGTCTAACGAGACAGCAACGCTCACACCGCCCCCCTCGGCCGCTCGGCGCGACAGCGATCGTACGAGTTGAATCGCATCTATGGTCGATCGCTGCCGTCTGAAGCCGAATTGGCGGTCGGATAGGTCCGGGCCAACGGCCTCCAGGTGCGCGCACAGGCGGGCAGCCACGACACGCTCGAGGAGCTTGCCCGCCTCGTCCAGGAGGCATATCGGCCTATAAGCCGAGGGTGACTCCGCGGGTTTACCAGGCTTCCGGAGGAGGACCAGCCTCGCCTCCTTCCAGGCAGGGGGGAATCTGCCGGTTCTCAGGACGGCGTCGAACAGCCGCCTGAGGCCGACTCCAAGGGCACTCAACGCGCAGGCCCATACTCGCCCGGGCACACCGTCGGGACCCGGAGCCGCGTTCCTCTTACGCATTCGCTCCACCGAGGAAGCGAGCTCCTCGTCGCTGACCCCGGGGGCATCGGAAGTATCCGCACCCCCGATCAACCACGGATCCCCGGACTCGTCGGCGCCACCCTCCCCGTGTACCGGGGGAGGGGGGAACAGCGCCACTAGAACTTGGTCTAGGAGCCGGGGATCGAGGCCCTCCGTGACGGGGGGCGCCCAAGGACCGAGTTTCACGGACACGGCCTTGTACGGGCGCCCCCAAGGGTCCTCGTTGAGGGTCGCGACGAATTCCCGACAGCATTGATCTTTCGCCCGGGCTATGGCTCCGCGAAGTTCGCGCCGCGCCGCCGAAAAGGCGGAACGCAGCTCGCGGAGCCTTTCCGCCGAGACCCGCCGTCGGTCCTGACGACGGGCCCTGGTGTACTGGCGTCTGGCTGTTAAATTAGCCGCGCGGAGGTCCGCGATCTCGGCGGACCACCAGTACACCGACCTCCGACCCCCACCCGGCGGCCCGGTCCGTGGCATAGTCGCGTCGCAGATCGCCTGCAACGCGCGACGGACCCAGAGCGCGCCGGCAACGGGGTCATCGAGGACGTCGCCGGGCAACGGAGGCCAGGCGACGACGGAGGAAGCGAGCAGGGCCGCCTCAGCATCGAGGCGCGCGAGCGCCCATCGCGGTGGATGCCCTCCGACTCGGGGGGGAGGCGGGGGAGCGGAGGTGGCCAGCATCACATACATGTGATCAGAAGCTGGCTCGCAATCCTCCGCCACCCAGCAGTCAGACGTTGACGCGGCGGCCGCGGGATTCACCCAGATCAAGTCGATCACCGACTCGCCCCGCGGGCCGCGGTACGTCGTGACCGCGTGGGGGTTCTTTAGCGAGAACCCCATCGCCTCCGTCCACTCGAGAAGCACCTCGCCCCTGGAGTCCGTTCTGGGAGCACCCCACTCGGTGGCGTGAGCGTTGAAATCCCCCAGAAGCACGACCGGCTGAGCTCTCTGGGGGACTATAAAGGCCCCCAGCTCGTGTAGCCGGTCCTCGAACTCCGCGACGGAAAGTCTCGGGGCGAAGTAGCACCCAACCGCGAGGAATCCCCCCCACCGGGCAGCCATCCAGCCTCTCCCGTGTCGGGCGACCGAACACGGCAGGGCATCGCGGCCCACTCCCCACATCATCGCCACCTGCCGATCCGGATTCGTGGACCGAAAGCATCGGTCCGGCAGCGGATACGGCTCGGCGGCGACGACCAGCCCGACCCCCAACTCCAGGCGAGCCTGCTCAAGCAGGTCGTGCGCTCGCATGGAGTGGTACTAAGTAGGTGACTGTGCCGATCCTGGTCATCGGTGGACGAAAAGATTTATGGTAGGGTTGCGCCCACTGCTCAGCTGATCGCAGGTATAACACCACCCGAAGGTAAGGATCGCAACGTCAAGTGCATCCGGGTTAATGTACCGAATATTCACTTCACTGCACGGCCACTAACACTGATCACTTAATTTACATTTCATGGAACGTGTTGTTCCTACGTTATAAAATTGGTGGCCCCGAAAGTGGCCGATTACTGTTATTTGAGCAGTTGCTCGATGTGACCACCCTCAGCGTCTATGCACGCCTCAGCGCGTACAATCACTTGCCTTTGGACGGCCAGCAATGTTTGCGGCGTAATATTTGCTACTGCAGCGTGAATTCGAACAACTATGTCTTCCAGTGTATTCACTGGCTGACGGTACACCTCATCCTGAAATGATTGTTGTACAACAAATACAAAACGTAAGTAAAAAAAAGAATACTTATAAGAAAAAGTAACAGCAATAATGAAATTATCTTCAGGTAGCCCCAGAAGAAAAAATCCAGCGGGGTCATATCCGGTGACCGTGGGGGCCACGCAACAGGACCGCCGCGGCCGATCCACCTGTCCTGGAAGGTTTGATTTAGGTAGTCGCGGGCCACCTTGGGAGGTGGTGGCAGTGCCACGGGGTTGCCGTCGGCGTCGCGTCGTGGCAGGTCGCGACGTGCGGCGGCGGCGTAAAGATCTGGGGGTCCTCGTTTCTGAGGGCCCCCTCGGGGGGTAGCCGAACATCCGCTACCCCCCCGGGAGCCGCGCTATAAGCGCTCTTTTTCAACGCGCTCCCGTCGTAGGCGATCGAACAGACAGGGTGAGTTCGGCGGTCAACGGGACCGTCATTGCACTCTGCCCCTGCCCCGGGGTGTCCGCTTGCGGCTCTCCCGGGTGCGGCGGCGGAAGAACGGTCCCTTGGATCATTTGACCAGGTGCCGTCTCCCCGCCCGGCCACTGTCCGGGTTACTGTTCGATCGCGGGGGTCGCGGGGTGAGGGTGCCGGGGGGCACACTCACCCCTCCGCAACACCATGCGACCCCCAGAAGTGGCGACGCGGACGAGTGGTCCGTCGCGCGTCGCCGGAGTTTCGGGAAGGCCCCGCCGTCATCGCGCGGGGTTGTTGAGCGCGGAGTTCGCCTTTGCGCTGAGGGGGGGGCAAGCGGATGTATCGCTAGTTTGCTCCCGCGTAAAGTCCCTCCCCTCGTGCGCGCGACTCCGCGCCCGAGGAAGACCACCGTGGAGTTTTAGTGGGTGCGAGCCCCACATAACCCCTGACCCTCCCCCGAGGGTTAGGGGTATCCGTTAGGGATTTCTCCACGTCAAAAAAAAAAAAAAAAAAAAAGGTAGTCGCGGGCCTGTAGTCGTCCGTCAGGGTGCGTGGGAGCGCAAATCGAATAAGCTCTCCACGCAGGTGGGAGCCCTGACGAAGCAGGCGCGCTCCAAGGAGCGGGAGCTGGAGTCCCTGCGGGGGAGGTACGCGCGCCTGGAGGCCCGCGCGACCATGGCCGGCTTGGACGTGACGGTGTCGGAGACTCTTCCGTCCGGTCCCGCCGTGCCCGTCCCCACTCGCGGGGGGCTCCTCCCCTCGTGTGTGCCCCCCTTGGACGGTTCCTTCACCCGGGTGGGGGTGACGCCCGTGCCGGGTCCATCGTCGGCCGCGAGACCCTCCCCCCTGCGCGTTACGCCGGCGGGTGGCAACGGAAAGAAGAGGAGGAGGGTGGTGTCCCCCCGCGCTTCCTCGGCGGAATCTGCGTCCCGCGGCGCGGGCGCCAGTGTCGCGGAGCAGCCCTGGGACATGGTGCTGCGACGCATGGAGGAGCTGGAGAGAAGGGTGGAGGGACGCCTCCTCCACCTGGGAGAGGTGCTCGGCCGGGGCGAGCGGACGCGTAAGTCGGCCGGCCCGCCGTCAGCCGCTGCCCGGGAATGGGCGAAAATAGGCGGGGGCGCGTCGTTTGCGGGCGCGGTCGGGGGCCCGTCCCGCGGGGAGGGGAAGCGGGAGAGACGCCTTGCCGGCGGGCCGGTGGCTGCTTCCGCGGACGGATTGGGGGGTATTATTCCTCCTCCCGCTCTGTTTGCCTCCCCCGGTGAGGGGGGGACCGTGCCCCTCCCGGCTCCGCCGACCCGCGTTCCGGCGTCTGCCGGCGCGGGGCGTGGGAGGGGGAGGGTGAGGGGGACGACGGGGACCGCTCCTGCCGCTCGCGGGGGAGCGGGTGCTCCTCCCCCGGTCGGACGTTCGGGTGGGACGCGGGTTGTGGCTGCCGGGGCTGCCAGAACACCAAATGCGGGGGTGAAAACGCCGGTTCCCGGCGCCCCCCGCGTGCGGGCCCCGGAGCCTGGGACTCGGGTTGCCACCCAGGCCGCATGGACCCAGGTCCTCGGCCGCAAGGCCAGGAAAGCGGCGAAGGTGGCTGCCGGTGGCAGCGAAGGGGGGGTGGTACGGCGTGGGGGCGCCGCGACGCCGGCTCCTCAACGGTCGGGCGCGCCCGGGAGAGCCCTGGTCGCGATTCCGCGCGCCCCCAGATCCGCGGCGGTGGCCATCACCGCTCCGGTTGGGGGTGAGAGCGACTTCTCCGCGCGGGTCGCAGGCGCGATGGCGGCCATTAAGGTCGCCGACCTCGGCATAACATCTATGCGTCCGAGGCGCGCCGTCACCGGGGGACTCGTCCTCGAGATCCCGGGGGCGCGGGGCTCGGCCAGAGCTGCGGCCTTGAAGGCCAAGCTCGTGGAGCAGCTGGGGGGCACCGGGATAAAGGTGCATTGCCCCCAGAAGATGGCCGAGTTCCGACTCGGCGGCCTGACGGAGCTGGCGTCGGTGGAGGCGATTCGCGCTGCCATAGCGACGCAGGGAGGGTGCTCGCCGGCCGACGTCTCGGTCGGCGAGAAGCGGCGGGACCCGGCGGGACTTTTCTCCCTGTGGGTTCGCGCTCCCGCGGCGGCGGCGTCCGTGCTAGTTAGGACGGGGAGAGTTGTTGTTAACTCCCTCGCCGCACGAGTGGCGCCGCTCGCACAGAGGAGGCTCCAATGCTACCGGTGTCTGGAGTTCGGTCACGTACAGGCCAAGTGCTCCAGCCCGGTTAGCCGACGCCTCCTCTGCTACCGGTGCGGGGTTGAGGGACACACGGCGCGACGTTGTGTTGCCGTCCCCAATTGCCCCTTGTGCACCGGCGCGGGATTGCCCGGCGGACATCGTATGGGGGGCCCTGCCTGTCGGCCCCCTCCTGCGTCGGCAGCAAAGGCGGGGAGGGTGAGGGGGGCGGCCCGGGATGTTCCCGGTGTTTCCCGTGCCTCCGCGTTGACGGCGTCCCGTGCGGCGCCGTCTCCCCCGTCCCCGTCCGTGTCCGCGTCCCCTGCTGCGGCGGCTGGTCCCGCCGCGCCCGCGCCCGCCGAGAGCATGGAGACCGGCGTACTGGTCTCCACCTCGGCGGCCAAGTCCGGCCCGGGCAAACGGAAGGCCCGTGAGGAGCCCGGGGCTGCGTCCGGCGCTCTCTCTGCGCCGTCTTCGCCGGGGGACTCCCCTCGGAAGGGGTCGAGGAAGAAGAGGGAAAGGGGAAGCAGCCCAGTGCTTCCCCCGAGTGGGCCCCGACCCGAGGGGAGAGAGGCCTTTTTAAAGGCCGGGAAGGCGACCGACCCCGACGATACAACCCGAGGTTCGGGGACGGCGTGCGACACGGAGGAGGCGATTCTCCTCGCGCAGGCGATCGCCATGTCGTTCGGCGGGGGGCTTGTCTCCCCCGCCGAGGAGAGTGTCGTCGGGGCCCCCCAGCAGGCGGGGGTCGGAGCCCGACCCGAGCAGAAGCCGGTGGAGGCCGTTGACGAGGTCACGTAATGCCTCGAGGCCCGCCGATTCTGCTCGCCAACCTCAACCACTCCATGCGAGCGCACGACCTGCTTGAGCAGGCTCGCCTGGAGTTGGGGGTCGGGCTGGTCGTCGCCGCCGAGCCGTATCCGCTGCCGGACCGATGCTTTCGGTCCACGAATCCGGATCGGCAGGTGGCGATGATGTGGGGAGTGGGCCGCGGTGCCCTGCCGTGTTCGGTCGCCCGACACGGGAGAGGCTGGATGGCTGCCCGGTGGGGGGGATTCCTCGCGGTTGGGTGCTACTTCGCCCCGAGACTTTCCGTCGCGGAGTTCGAGGACCGGCTACACGAGCTGGGGGCCTTTATAGTCCCCCAGAGAGCTCAGCCGGTCGTGCTTCTGGGGGATTTCAACGCTCACGCCACCGAGTGGGGTGCTCCCAGAACGGACTCCAGGGGCGAGGTGCTTCTCGAGTGGACGGAGGCGATGGGGTTCTCGCTAAAGAACCCCCACGCAGTCACGACGTACCGCGGCCCGCGGGGCGAGTCGGTGATCGACTTGATCTGGGTGAATCCCGCGGCCGCCGCATCAACGTCTGACTGCTGGGTGGCGGAGGATTGCGAGCCAGCTTCTGATCACATGTATGTGATGCTGGCCACCTCCGCTCCCCCGCCTTCCCCCCGAGTCGGAGGGCATCCACCGCGATGGGCGCTCGCGCGCCTCGATGCTGAGGCGGCCCTGCTCGCTTCCTCCGTCGTCGCCTGGCCTCCGTTGCCCGGCGACGTCCTCGATGACCCCGTTGCCGGCGCGCTCTGGTTCCGTCGCGCGTTGCAGGCGATCTGCGACGCGACTATGTCACGGACCGGGCCGCCGGGTGGGGGTCGGAGGTCGGTGTACTGGTGGTCCGCCGAGATCGCGGACCTCCGCGCGGCTAATTTAACAGCCAGACGCCAGTACACCAGGGCCCGTCGTCAGGACCGACGGCGGGTCTCGGAGGAAAGGCTCCGCGAGCTGCGTTCCGCCTTTTCGGCGGCGCGGTGCGAACTTCGCGGAGCCATAGCCCGGGCGAAAGATCAATGCTGTCGGGAATTCGTCGCGACCCTCAACGAGGACCCTTGGGGGCGCCCGTACAAGGCTGTGTCCGTGAAACTCGGTCCTTGGGCGCCCCCCGTCACGGAGGGCCTCGATCCCCGGCTCCTAGAACAAGTTCTAGTGGCGCTGTTCCCCCCGCCCCCGGTACACGGGGAGGGTGCCGCCGACGAGTCCGGGGATCCGTGGTTGATCGGGGGTGCGGATACTTCCGATGCCGCCGGGGTCAGCGACGAGGAGCTCGCTTCCTCGGTGGAGCGAATGCGTAAGAGGAACGCGGCTCCGGGTCCCGACGGTGTGCCCGGGCGTGTATGTGCCTGCGCGTTGAGTGCCCTTGGAGTCGGCCTCAGGCGGCTGTTCGACGCCGTCCTGAGAACCGGCAGATTCCCCCCTGCCTGGAAGGAGGCGAGGCTGGTCCTCCTCCGGAAGCCTGGAAAACCCGCGGAGTCACCCTCGGCTTATAGGCCGATATGCCTCCTGGACGAGGCGGGCAAGCTCCTCGAGCGTGTCGTGGCTGCCCGCCTGTGTGCGCACCTGGAGGCCGTTGGCCCGGACCTATCCGACCGCCAATTCGGCTTCAGACGGCAGCGATCGACCATCGATGCGATTCAACTCGTACGATCGCTGTCGCGCCGAGCGGCCGAGGGGGGCGGTGTGAGCGTTGCTGTCTCGTTAGACATAGCCAACGCCTTTAACACCGTCTCCTGGGCGGCGATCGAGCGGGCGCTGCTGTTTCACAACGTCCCGCTCTACCTTCGCCGCCTGGTCCGGGACTACCTCCGCGACCGATCGGTGTCGTACGTCGGCCGTGGAGGGAACGGGGTGGCTCCAGTGCACCGCGGGGTTCCGCAGGGGTCCGTGTTGGGCCCCCTGCTATGGAACCTAGCCTACGACGCGGTGCTGCGGGTTGAGATGCCCTCGCCGGAGGTCTCGTTGGTCTGCTACGCCGACGACACTCTGGTGGTGGCTTCCGGGCGGAAGTGGAGGGACGCGATCGGCCTCGCGGAGAGAGCGCTGCGACGCGTCGTTGCCTCGATCGGGACGCTCGGTCTGCGAGTCGCCTTGGAGAAAACCGAGGCGATGTGGCTCGCGGACAGGGTTGGGAGCGGTGTCCCCAACGGAGCGTCCCTGAGGATCGGGGAAGCCTGCATCAGGGTCGGCCGATCGATGAAGTATCTCGGTCTGACCCTGGACACCTACTGGCGATTCACGCGCCACTTCAAGACCCTCGCCCCCAGGTTGGAGAAGCAGGTATTCGCCTTTCGTCGAATCATGCCCAACCTGGGTGGTCCACACGAGGGTGTTCGACGGTTATACGTGACGGTCGTTCGGTCCATGGCGCTGTACGGCGCGCCTGTCTGGGCCGGCGACCTGGAGGACTGCCGCGTTGGGCGCGAACTTTTGGCAAGAGTTCATCGCCTGGCGGTCCTCCGATCCGTGCGAGCTTATCGCACGGTGTCACACGTCGAACTGTCCGCCTTGGCCGGGTCCCCTCCTTTCCATCTGCTCGCGGAGATGGAGGCGGAAGTATATTCCGCCGTCCGAGGTCTCCGCGAAGCTGGGGGCCCACTGGCCGCCGGGCAAGAATTGGCGAGGGGCCAGGCCCGGCAGCGCATGGAAGCCAAATGGCTCGAATGGTTGGCCCTCCCAGAACATCGGGAGGGTCGCGTTGTCGGGGCGCTCCTGCCCATCATGAACGAATGGGTGGGGCGCGGGTATGGCAGGCTAACCTTCCGCCTGACACAGATCATCACAGGCGTCGGCTGTTTCGGCGCCTATCTGTGTCGAATCGGGCGGGAGGAGTCGTCGCGGTGCTTCAGCTGCGACTCGGGCGACGAGGACACGGCGGATCACACCCTGGCCAGATGCCGGGAGTGGATCGACGATCGCCGTGTCCTCGAGTTGGGGCTGGGCCCGGATCTCTCGCTGCCGACGGTCGTGCGTCGCATGGCGAGGGACCGGGCGTGTTGGGTGGCCGTCTCCGAGTACGCGGAGGCGGTCATGGGAGAGAAGGAGGAGGCAGAACGCGAGCGGGAAATAACGGGTCACCCGTCCCGTCTCGCGGCCCCCAGACGCCGAGGCCGGCGAAGATGACCTGGAGCCGGGGGAGGTCGGGTGGTGACGTAGTTCAGTGCGTCACCCCGCTCCCCGACGGCGAATCACCGGGTCTGGGGGGCCCCCTTTTCGGGGCCATCTTGGGGGGTGGTGGCAGTGCCACGGGGTTGCCGTCGGCGTCGCGTCGTGGCAGGTCGCGGCGTACGGCGGCGGCGTAAAGATCTGGGGGTCCTCGTTTCAGAAGGCCCCCTCGGGGGGTAGCCGAACATCCGCTACCCCCCCCCCCCGGGAGCCGCGCTATAAGCGCTCTTTTTTAACGCGCTCCCGTCGTAGGCGATCGAACAGATAGGGTGAGTTCGGCGGTCAACGGGACCGTCATTGCACTCTGCCCCTGCCCCGGGGTGTCCGCTTGCGGCTCTCCCGGGTGCGGCGGCGGAAGAACGGTCCCTTGGATCATTTGACCAGGTGCCGTCTCCCCGCCCGGCCACTGTCCGGGTTACTGTTCGATCGCGGGGGTCGCGGGGTGAGGGTGCCGGGGGGCACACTCACCCCTCCGCAACACCATGCGACCCCCAGAAGTGGCGACGCGGACGAGTGGTCCGTCGCGCGTCGCCGGAGTTTCGGGAAGGCCCCGCCGTCATCGCGCGGGGTTGTTGAGCGCGGAGTTTGCCTTTGCGCTGAGGGGGGGGGGGGGCAAGCGGATGTATCGCTAGTTTGCTCCCGCGTAAAGTCCCTCCCCTCGTGCGCGCGACTCCGCGCCCGAGGAAGACCACCGTGGAGTTTTAGTGGGTGGAAGCCCCACATAACCCCCGACCCTCCCCCGAGGGTTAGGGGTATCCGTTAGGGATTTCTCCACGTAAAAAAAAAAAATGTAGTCGCGGGCAATTGTGGCGTAGTGAGGTCCAGCCCCGCCTTGCTGATAGAACATGTTCCGTCGGATCTCATTTGGAATATGGTTCATGAGATCCGGCAGAACATGCTCTAAAAACACTTTATACGCTGGGCCGTCCATCCTGTCTGGCAGCATGTACGGCCCAACGATGTACTCGCCACAAATGCCGGCCCATACATTAATCGACCAACGGACTTGTGCTGCGCGTGTCCGAAGCGCTAATGGATTCTCGTCGCTCCACAAATGCCGATTGTGGGAATTGAAGCACCCTTCCCTATTGAAGAGTGCTTCGTCCGTCCACAATATGTATTTGCAGAACGACGGATTCCGCTGCACTTCTCCCAACAGCCACACTGAATACTCAACCCGCTGGTCGCCATCCCCGGGGTGCAAATGTTGCACCCGTACATAGCTGTACGGATGCAACATGTTTTCCCTCAGAGTTCGGTGTACCGTCATTCTGCTGGCACTAGAAGAAAATGCAGAAACATCCATTATTAGATAACATTTGTTTTCCTCAATTAATAATTGCTGCAGTTATCTTGTACTGTGACTTACTCTAGGCGGCGGCTCAAGTCGCGCACGCTGAGGGTTGGATCATCGTTTATGGCGTCCAACACGTTCTCTTCTACCGCAAGGTTCCGCGCGGCTCTGGGTCTACCCACGTTACTGCCTCGCGGCTTCATCGACCCCGTCGAGTATAATCTTGACGCTAAACGTCGAATTGTACCCTCGCTGGGGGTTTGGATGTGCGGGTATTCCCGTGCAAATGCACGCACGGTAGCACTTGCGTCCCCGTTGTTCCGGGCGTACACCCAGAACATCGCGTAATATTCTTGAGCGGAGAACATTTCTAGGACGAGATTGCTAGCTGACTGATAGGATTTTTTCAAGCAACTTCCTCTACCCCCAAGTAGTTTCTCTCGTTCCATTATGAGTTAACTCCCACCAGGACAAGAGGCTTTAGATAAAAAGAAGCCAGCACATTTTCGAAACACACGTGCTTTGCAGAAGTGCAACGAACGAACCATCCTACACTTTCACAAAAGCCCGTGCTCCGTCCTTTTACTGCCAATGTACCCGTTGCTTCGAGATAGACAGCAGACACCACGTGTTTCGGTTCGAAAGGGTCCGAAGAGAGGAGAAGCAGAATGTCTTCGAGTGGCTATAAAGAAGAAAATGCATACCATTCCTGTTTCCGTTTTCCGATACCTCGAGTTCACGTCTGCTACGAGGCGTAACCAATTATGTCATAAATTGTCCAAAACTGTAGGAAACAGTTCTCTATCGCCGACTAGCGGGACAATACGGTCATAAACCGCGACACCCTGGCGAAATGCTCTGGCCGATCAGCCTGATTAGTTTTAAATACGCCTCGCGGAGTGGCACAGGAAGAAAGGGGGTAACTCGCTGACTGCGCGTAGTCCCACCTGCTTCGTCCTTCCTTCCAATTAAAGGCAGGACCCTTATCTCTCGAGTATAAGCACGCGCTCGAATTTCAAAACAAAAGCACGCGTTGACGTATTCCGTGCGAGAAAAGGTGGGCATGAATTCCGATTGGTCGTAACCTAACCAATCTGCCCTGCTTCCCTCTCAAACGACCACTGACTTGAAGAGGCCCTCTTCACAGCTATGTCTCCTCCCTGAGGCCCACCTTTTCTCGCACGGAATACGTCAACGCGTGCTTTTGTTTTGAAATTCGAGCGCGTGCTTATACTCGAGAGATAAGGGTCCTGCCTCTAATTGGAAGGAAGGACGAAGCAGGTGGGACTACGCGCAGTCAGCGAGTTACCCCCTTTCTTCCTGTGCCACTCCGCGAGGCGTATTTAAAACTAATCAGGCTGATCGGCTAGAGCATTTCGCCAGGGTCGCGGTTTATGACCGTATTGTCCCGCTAGTCGGCGATAGAGAACTGTTTCCTACAGTTTTGGACAATTTATGACATAATTGGTTACGCCTCGTAGCAGACGTGAACTCGAGGTATCGGAAAACGGAAACAGGAATGGTATGCATTTTCTTCTTTATAGCCACTCGAAGACATTCTGCTTCTCCTCTCTTCGGACCCTTTCGAACCGAAACACGTGGTGTCTGCTGTCTATCTCGAAGCAACGGGTACATTGGCAGTAAAAGGACGGAGCACGGGCTTTTGTGAAAGTGTAGGATGGTTCGTTCGTTGCACTTCTGCAAAGCACGTGTGTTTCGAAAATGTGCTGGCTTCTTTTTATCTAAAGCCTCTTGTCCTGGTGGGAGTTAACTCATAATGGAACGAGAGAAACTACTTGGGGGTAGAGGAAGTTGCTTGAAAAAATCCTATCAGTCAGCTAGCAATCTCGTCCTAGAAATGTTCTCCGCTCAAGAATATTACGCGATGTTCTGGGTGTACGCCCGGAACAACGGGGACGCAAGTGCTACCGTGCGTGCATTTGCACGGGAATACCCGCACATCCAAACCCCCAGCGAGGGTACAATTCGACGTTTAGCGTCAAGATTATACTCGACGGGGTCGATGAAGCCGCGAGGCAGTAACGTGGGTAGACCCAGAGCCGCGCGGAACCTTGCGGTAGAAGAGAACGTGTTGGACGCCATAAACGATGATCCAACCCTCAGCGTGCGCGACTTGAGCCGCCGCCTAGAGTAAGTCACAGTACAAGATAACTGCAGCAATTATTAATTGAGGAAAACAAATGTTATCTAATAATGGATGTTTCTGCATTTTCTTCTAGTGCCAGCAGAATGACGGTACACCGAACTCTGAGGGAAAACATGTTGCATCCGTACAGCTATGTACGGGTGCAACATTTGCACCCCGGGGATGGCGACCAGCGGGTTGAGTATTCAGTGTGGCTGTTGGGAGAAGTGCAGCGGAATCCGTCGTTCTGCAAATACATATTGTGGACGGACGAAGCACTCTTCAATAGGGAAGGGTGCTTCAATTCCCACAATCGGCATTTGTGGAGCGACGAGAATCCATTAGCGCTTCGGACACGCGCAGCACAAGTCCGTTGGTCGATTAATGTATGGGCCGGCATTTGTGGCGAGTACATCGTTGGGCCGTACATGCTGCCAGACAGGATGGACGGCCCAGCGTATAAAGTGTTTTTAGAGCATGTTCTGCCGGATCTCATGAACCATATTCCAAATGAGATCCGACGGAACATGTTCTATCAGCAAGGCGGGGCTGGACCTCACTACGCCACAATTGCCCGCGACTACATTTTTTTTTTTACGTGGAGAAATCCCTAACGGATACCCCTAACCCTCGGGGGAGGGTCGGGGGTTATGTGGGGCTTGCACCCACTAAAACTCCACGGTGGTCGTCCTCGGATGCGGAGTAGCGCGCCTGAGGAGGAGGACTTGATGCGGGAGCAAGCTAGCGATTTGTTCGCTTGCCCCCCCCCCCCCTCACGCGCATGATGTTGATGCATACTCCGCACCGATTCCCCGAGGACTCGGGGACTTCCCTGGGGGAGTTAACTCCTCCCCCAGCTCCTAGCTCCGACGACGCGGGACGGACCACGCGTCCGCGTCGCCACGGGGTTGCTGCTACTAAGGCGGGTGGTGCCCCCCGGCACCCCTACCCCACAACCCCCGCGATCGAGTTGCGACCCGAGCCGCGACCAAAGGTCGCGGCCAAGGCGGGGGCGAAGAAAAGCAGGCCGCTGACCGGCCGCTCAACTGCCACGGAACTCGGGGAAAACGCTCCCGAGCCGCGGCAGGCTTAAAGATGCGCGGAGCGGCCGGGAACTACAACGGCCGCCCGATCCACCCCACGAACTTGATCGCACTTCACGGAGCAGCGATGTTGTGCTGCTCCGCAGGGGGGGGAGGAGGAACTCGACCCCCCCGAAACACCTCCCACTTACACATGAATAGGGCCCTTTACACGGACGGTCTTGCGCGCGGTCCGGCCCGTGGGCCGGCGCGCCACACGCCGCGCGGCCCGCAAAAGTACATGAGGCCGGATCGTGGCGCTCCTTCGCGCGGGCCAGAAGGTCGTACCCGTCACTACTTAGAGATAGCGAGTTCGGGCTCCCATTTCTACGTCGACTCCACATGCTTTGTACACGATCCACCGCAGTGGTGTATTGTGTTCTACCTGTTCGATGTATATTATCGATCTGCGAAACGATCGACAAGACACGATCGCGATATACGTTCGCGAAAAGTATACAAATTCCTCGATATACCTGGCCTATAAAGGATATCATAAATGCTGTTACTGTAGAGTACACTGAAACATCTGTTTTTACGAAGCTAAATTTGGTTGACCTGAAGGTGCTATAAATTCTAGAAATGGTTTATGACTCAGTTATAACGAGTGTAAAATTTTACAAGGGTACATTAAAAAATGTCCAAATGTTTCCCCGGCAATGCGATGGCAAATGAAATTGCAGTTAACACATTCACTGTTGTGACGATCATAAATATTACTATCAACGGCAATAATTACCATGTCACTGCTTGTTTTAATATAAAAACTAATATTGATAGACAATAAATACATATAGGTATGCAAGTGATGTTATGTCTAAGATAAATGATGAAGAGATGTAATATGCAAGATGTTTTGAAGAAGGGGGGTAGTCTTCTGATTGCTCGTGATGCAGGTCAAATTTTTCACCCACGCTCTTGCGTGGCGCGCAGCAAGAAAGCATCACAGTCCTGCCCGCGCGCAAACCTCGAATCCAGAAGAGTTTTCATAAGAGACAGAAAAGGTAGTTAGAAAAAGAAAAAACGATACTTGGAACCAGGCTCGTTGCGCGCCTCAGGATTTCCGACAGTGCGGACGAGTCTGAGGCGCGCGACGAGCCTGGCAGCCGATCCTGGCAGCCAAGACTCCAAACGCAACGCCGTCGATAAGCCGTGCCTCGATGGGTTTCGAGGACTTCGACCCTCGAGACCAGGGGGGCCGTACCATGTTGCCCCCTAAGACGTGGCGAATAAAAAATTCTACATTTCGCACCGGATCTTGGCGAAAGTGACGTGGATCGTTTCCTTATGTTTTCCCGATGAAAATGGTCCAAAAAACGACACAAATCGGATTGTAATTAAGGAATCTTCATAATAAATTGATTTCCATAACTTCGTTAAAAATAGTCCGATTTACATGAAATTTGGTATAATTTTCATTTGAAAAACGTAAAGAATCCATCGGTATCACTTCCATATCGATACGATAAAGAATAAAGTATACAGTTTTTCTGAAACAGGTATGAATCCTTGGCCGACCGCAGCGAATCGAGGTCGGCGACCCACAGTCGAGGGTGAAATATTCATTACAACGTATTGAGAAATTCTTTACTCTTCGTCGTATCGATATGAAAGCAACACTAATGGATTCCTGGCGTTCTCCCAATTAAAATGATCACAAATATCATGCAAATCGGACTACTTTTACACAAACAATACAAATTATAAAAGGAGTAGGCATTCCGTGGTCCGAACGATGACCAGAACGAGCAAAGAACCTAATAAAAAGAAAATAAATATAAGGAAAGTAATCGTAATAAACGTACTAATGGACTAATTTTTGTACCTATTTAAATATTATACGAAAAGGAAAAAACAGCCAAGCCTCTGCTTAAATTTTTTTTAAATGCTGCCAAAATATGTACAAATATAGGCATAAAGTTTTCAATTAATATAATTTGTGGGTTTCTCTGAAAATAATCCCAAATATCGCGCTCCTGTTCAAGCCGTCAAGGTAGAGTGACTCCTTAAGAAAGGGTAAAAAATTATTTGCGCAGCGTTTGGTTTCCGTAAACGGTTCTTGACCTCGACAACAGCAAGCCACTGCTAGTATATTTTCAGAAACACCTGATATCGCCAGAAACGCCAGTACGTTTGCGCACGCGGGGTCCCGCCTGCGCCGTCCTTCCTTCAAATTGCAAACGGATCCCTTATCGCTCGAGTATAAACACAACATATTTTTTTGCATGGTTACAAACTTCGTCCATTAGCTATCCGAATAGAGTGATGGATACACAAAAGTACAACTTTCATACTAAACTACGTCTTTGCCATATTTATTTTTTCTGTCTCTTCAACTATTTCTAACTTTCACTTTTACTCCTTTATAACTACCTACCCGTTCCTTCCGTTTCTGCTTCCATCTACCTGGAATGAAGGGTTCGCACAGGCCTGGTCAGCGTCAGGAACATTTGGCGACCAGGCCTTT
Organism: Andrena cerasifolii; assembly: GCF_050908995.1. NCBI lineage: Eukaryota > Metazoa > Arthropoda > Insecta > Hymenoptera > Andrenidae > Andrena > Andrena cerasifolii. Next base: position 1,132,210 of record NC_135132.1, read on the forward strand.
GCGAACCGGGGGACAGCTTTCTTTTCACCCTCTCTATGTTTTTTCTGCTTTTTCCTACTTCGTCTTTCTTCTATCTTTTTTTATTCACTATCTCTAACTCTGTCTAGTCTTTCCTTTTTAACCGGCGAAAATTCACGGAGCGTACACTTGGTCTCGAACCGGTTATCAGACAACACGTACCGCGCACGCATTTTTACTGTTTTTCCATATTTACTGTTAATTTATTACTGTTAATTGTTACTTTTAATTACTTCTGTTAATTGTTACTTTTAGTTGTTACCATTAATTTTTACCGTTACTTGGTATTGTTAATTGTTTCTGTTAATTGTTATTTTTAATTGTTACTGTTAATTGTCATTGTTAATTGTTATTTCTGGTTTAACTTCCTTGAATTGTGGTTATTATCGTTACACCAAACCACTTCAAGTGCAAGCCTGTGTGAAGAACGCGGTTTAAAAAAGTGCATCAAAAGTTTTGTCATGTTTGCGGTAAACAATGACCGGAACTTGGCTGTTGTTGTTGTTGCTGCTGCTGCTGTCCAGTTAACAGTAGCAGACCGAAGAAGAAGCAGAAGAAGAAACCGCCAGGTTTGGGTGAAAAAATACCGCGGAGACTGCAATGATCAGCCTCTTCCTCGAGAACTGCGAGAAAATTATCCGGACGATTATCGGAATTACTTGAGGATGGATTGTAAGGCGTTTGATGATCTACTGGGTTTAGTTCAAAACCGAATCAAGAAAATGGACACCATTATGAGAAAAAGTATCCCCGCAGAACAACGCCTTATCGCTACATTGAGATTTTTGGCAACTGGGCGTTCCTATGAAGATTTGAAATTTACGACAGGAATATCAGCTCCAGCGTTATGCAAAATAATTCCTGAGACATGCAAAGCACTGTATTATGCACTAAGGACAGAGTTCTTAAAGGTAAGGGTAATAATTTATTAATGAAATGATAATTCGCGCTCGTATTTATAAAACTCATATTATTATTATTATAACTCCTATTACAGTGGGGGACAAAATTATGTGGACACCCTTTAAAATCGTATAACTTGTTTAAAATTGGTCCGAACGACTTGATTTTTTTTGAGAAACTAGAAGGATTAATTTGCTAAGTGACGAGTTTCGTCGTTTTGAAAATGATCTTTCCTATTTTTTTTTGCAATTCCGACCAATCGCAACATTTTTCAAAACGACGAAACACGTTACTTGGCAAACTAATCCATCTAGCTTCTAAAAAAACTCAAGTCGTTTGGACCAATTTTGAACAAGTTATACGATTTTAAAGGGTGGCCACATAATTTTGTCCTGTATATCATTACAATTACTGTTGCTGACGTTCGTTCGGGTGTTCCCGGCTCGGCCCAGCATAGAGCCTACATTCATTATCGCAGACATCTGTGTGGGGTTTTAATGTTTTTAACAACCCTCTTCTCAACGCAGTTGCTATGATGTTGTCGGCATAAATTGCCTGCTCCGGGTCCATCCTTTGTAATTGCTTGGCAATTTTGATTCCCGTAGCTTCATACTCGGATATTTCTATCCGGCTGATAGTGGGATTCTTCAGCGCGACGGCGCAAGTTTCTAAAACTTGCATGACGGCATCATCGCTTCTTTTTTTTTTGCCGCAGCGAGAAATTTGGCCAGCCGGCCGTTTACGGCTGCTTGGACCCGGTTGCGATTCCACTTCTTCGTCCTTCGTACAAAAAAAACACATATAATTTAATAACATAAGAAATAACAAGAAAATTAAATTTTGTTTATTTTTGTATTGTTTTTTGTTTTGTCATAGTTCCCGAATAACAAGGACGAGTGGAAAAAAATAGCCGAAGGGTTTCATGACAAATGGGATTTCGTCAACTGCGGAGGTGCTATGGATGGAAAACACATCAGAATTGTTCCACCACCGGATTCCGGGGCCTTGTATTACAATTATAAAAATTATTACAGCATCGTACTAATGGCGTTAGTCGATTCAAATTACGAGTTTATTTTTGTCGATGTCGGCAAAAATGGAAGGGTATCAGATGGTGGTGTTCTCGAACACACTGAATTTATGAGACGTTTAAATAACGGGCAGTTAAATTTGCCGGAGAATAATGAAACAATGAACAATTTAAACTTCGTCTTTGTAGGCGATGAAGCGTTTCCTTTAACTAATAACTTCTTAAAGCCTTATGCTCAAAGGGAATTGGATCATGATAAAAGAATATTTAATTATAGATTATCCCGAGCTAGGAACGTAGTGGAAAATACATTTGGCATATTAGCCTCGCGATTTCGAGTATTGAATACAGCAATTAATATGAAGGTGGAAAATATATCATATGTTGTATTGGCTACCTGCGTTCTCCATAATTTCTTACGGAGACGGAGTGCAGCATATATAACGAACAACAGGAGTAGGCAGGAGGGGAATTATCAAAACGATGTAGTGCAGATGGATAATTTGGAACCCCTTAATCGTGGGAATTTAAATAACTCTGCCAAGCAAAATAGGGACCGTTATAAAGAGTATTTTGTAGGAGAAGGAAGTGTTCCGTGGCAGGAAGATATGCTGAATGCGTATAGAGCGTGAGTGTTTGATGTATGAAGGGGGTATATCCGTTTGAACCCTCGGAAAATGTATACATTTTGTGGATTTTTTTACAAGTCAACGGTTTAATGCACATGTGCCATTTTTTACTATCTTTACATAGTATTATGAACTACTCATAAAAAAAGTTTCAGTTAAGAAACTATTATTTTTGGCAAGTTATGCATACACCACCGAAAGTCGTTCCATTTTAGGGGGCTGATCGGTGGCCCTGAAAACAGCTTTATGTCGTGTGTGAAATCAAAAACAATAAAAAAAATTTATAAAGTATGTCAATAGCTACCGTCCAACGAAGTCGATTTTGAAAATTTTGAAAAATAAATAAATGGTGAGAGATCAAAGGTAAAGTTAGATTTTTCTAAGAGAAAAATCCAACTTTTTTCTTTATAAATAATAAACGGGGACTCGGAATAAAAAATGCCTTCGTTGTACGATGTGGAATGTTATTATGATTCTGCATGCAAAATTGGAAGTGAATTGGTTGAACGTAGTGCGAGTTTTTAGGGCCATCGATTAGCCGTCCAAAATGGAGAGACTTTCGGATACGTATCCATAACTTCCGAAAAACAATAGTTTTTTAACAAAAACTTTTTTTTTGAGTAGTTTCTAATACTATGTAAAGATAGTAAAAAAACGGAAAATCTGCATCAAGCCGTTGACTTGTAAAAAAATCCACAAAATACACACATTTCCCGAGGGTTCAAACGGGTGTACCCCCATAAGGGGTCCTGCCTTATAAATAATGAAATTATAGACGATCTCCCGGCATGAACAGTCGCCATTTTATTTTAGATTAATTTTTCGGAATAATAACCGATTAAGCACATGATAATTTAATATACTAACTAAATTTGTTCGAATCAGGTCAAAGCTACAGTCACGGTCACCATAAAGTGCTTAAATAAAAAAAAGCTACCGGGAGATCGTCTACAATTCCATTATTTATTTATATATTGCATTGAAAAAAAATACAAGAACTTTAAAATATATACTTTCGAATACACAACCGTTTATTTAAAAAAGTCTTCGAGTGTAATTTAATTATATGACAATGAAATAACGCCGTAATTGAATTACATTCCACATTTGAATTCAAACTTTTCAATTAATTGAATTGTTAATTACTGTAATCATCTGAGGAATTGCGATAAATATTTATATTTATCTTTCATGTGTATATGACTATGATATGTACTCGTGTAACAAACTTCGGTTAGCGATATGCCCTTTCTTTTATTTACCTTTCTCTCATTTGTTGTACAAGCTAATTTAATGTGTTGAATAGTATTAATATATATGTTAATAATAATCATTTGCGTACACCGTATAACAGGGATGCACAGACTTATTAAGACCAAGGGGCACATAGATTCACTGTGACTTATGGGAGGGCCGTCAAAAAACATGAAGGTTACCTATCATATATTATTTGTATTATTTATATGTATCATATATTATGACTTATTAAAATTAAAATAACACATGGTGAACGGGTTTGCGGGTAACACATGGTTTGGGGGCGAATGTGCACCTCTGGACAAGTGGAGATTTGTTAAGACAAACGTGCTACAAAATTGTTTATAACTTTGAAAATGATGTTTCAACGATTCCATTGTATATTGCACGTATAGGCATGGACCTACCACTACTCTGCCGCTTTGGCAGCATCTACCCAAATGGTGGGGCCTGGTCCACTGCGCACCCCTAAACGTGAACAAACACAATCCGACGTTTAAAGGGACAGAAGGTAGTGCAAGGTGGTTGACCTAGTTCGGGCCACTGTGCCAGACCCCAGCATTCGAGTACATACTACCAAAACGGCAGAGTAGTGGGTGGGCCCATGCCTATACGTGCAACGCTATATAATCGAATCGTGGAATCATCATTTTCAATGTTACAAACAATTTTGTAGCAATTTTTTTTAACGAATTCCCCCCCCCCCCCCCAACCAGTGATCATTACTTTTTGAACTCCTTGTATATTAAGTCGATCTGCGCATGCGTTAATATTATTGTTTGAATACGATTTAATTAAATTATTTTGTAATCATAATTCATGAAGTAATTCAATTGTAATTCTGCACATCTCTGTGCAATTGTAATACCCACATACTTAGTCAGCCTAATAAACTAAAATTTCACAAAAATACAACCATATGTTTCCTTTTTACTGTCTGTGTCCATTGTAAAATTATATTCAGTTTCTTGTTTACCTTCAGTACTACATTGAAATGATATTTCCACGTAGTTGGAGCCACAGAGGCTCCCTAAGAATAAAAGTTTGCAGTGACAGCATTTTAAAAAAATGTTCGATTTCTGCTAGACATTTAGCTTGTTTTCCTTGTGTAGAATTAATTTTTTACAAATTAGAAACTCGTCCGTGGTTCCAGCTATACCGAATTTTTTGAGGAGTGTATTAATAAAATAAATGAGGTCATAAATAAACTTACTTGATTGCTAGGCTGCGTCTCGGTGTCGTCCATGTCCTGTACGTCGATAGATTGACATTCAATTTCTTCGGGTTCGTCCCGCATCGCTTCCGGCTCGTCGGGGAGAGATGTCTCCTCCTCGATATTTGTGACACTCGTCGTTGGGATGTCCTGATCTTTTGTAAAGTGTAGCAAATCGTAGTACCAAAGTGATGGCACGTGTACATCTTCGGCCCCGTTCCCAGATCTTGTAGATGCCACAACTTTTCGAAATTCTTTGCGATATGTCCCACGCAAAGATTGAATTTTTTTACTTACGAACTCTCTGTCCGCATTGGGGAATATCGTTTTGCAATATGCTATTAATTTTTCGTAACAATTGTTTCTTAAATTGCGATTTTTATACTCCTTACTCCTCACTTTCCATAGAGAAGGCATTGTTTTGTATAAGGTAATTAACTCTGTTACTGCCTTCTTGCTCCACTTAGTATCTTCCATCCTAATTTTATAAGTAATTACCAAACAAATCACTGACGTAAGAGAACTATACGAACGTATTGACACTTTGACTTTTCGTTTGATTCTGACTTTTCTCCGTGCATTCACTTAAAACGTAAGCATTGGTTCCTCCCTCCATAGGTCAAAATCCTAGCGGGGGTGGTCATGGCAAAATGTAATTGGTTAAGGCGTGACAAAAGGGGCTGATTTGAGCCCAGGAGGAAATGTAAAACGCTTTCGTCCTTCTGCCCAAACGGCGGTCGTGTTATAAAAATCAGGAGTTGTAAATACGTCTTTAGTTTATGTTTCGTTGCCAGATGTGCAAGCTTAGCGAGGTATTTCCTTATTTGACCATTGTCCTGTGATTCTCAACGTTTAGTCCAGCAATAAAGACGTCGTGGGCTGAAGCCCATCAGTGACGGCATTGCGGAGAGTCCCAGGAGTAGGGCAATTAGAATGGTCACCGGTGGAACCCGCCGTTGGAGCAATATACTTTTGTCACGCCTTAACCAATTACATTTTGCCATAACCACCCCCGCTAGGAATTTGACCTATGGAGGGAGGAACCAATGCTTACGTTTTAAGTGAATGCACGGAGAAAAGGCAGAATCCATTAGTATTAGTACGTTTATTACGATTACTTTCCTTATATTTATTTTCTTTTTATTAGGTTCTTTGCTCGTTCTGGTCATCGTTCGGACCACGGAATGCCTACTCCTTTTATAATTTGTATTGTTTGTGTAAAAGTAGTCCGATTTGCATGATATTTGTGATCATTTTAATTGGGAGAACGCCAGGAATCCATTAGTGTTGCTTTCATATCGATACGACGAAGAGTAAAGAATTTCTCAATACGTTGTAATGAATATTTCACCCTCGACTGTGGGTCGCCGACCTCGATTCGCTGCGGTCGGCCAAGGATTCATACCTGTTTCAGAAAAACTGTATACTTTATTCTTTATCGTATCGATATGGAAGTGATACCGATGGATTCTTTACGTTTTTCAAATGAAAATTATACCAAATTTCATGTAAATCGGACTATTTTTAACGAAGTTATGGAAATCAATTTATTATGAAGATTCCTTAATTACAATCCGATTTGTGTCGTTTTTTGGACCATTTTCATCGGGAAAACATAAGGAAACGATCCACGTCACTTTCGCCAAGATCCGGTGCGAAATGTAGAATTTTTTATTCGCCACGTCTTAGGGGGCAACATGGTACGGCCCCCCTGGTCTCGAGGGTCGAAGTCCTCGAAACCCATCGAGGCACGGCTTATCGACGGCGTTGCGTTTGGAGTCTTGGCTGCCAGGATCGGCTGCCAGGCTCGTCGCGCGCCTCAGACTCGTCCGCACTGTCGGAAATCCTGAGGCGCGCAACGAGCCTGGTTCCAAGTATCGTTTTTTCTTTTTCTAACTACCTTTTCTGTCTCTTATGAAAACTCTTCTGGATTCGAGGTTTGCGCGCGGGCAGGAGCGTGGTGCTTTCTGGCGCGCGGGCAGGACTGTGATGCTTTCTTGCTGCGCGCCACGCAAGAGCGTGGGTGAAAAATTTGACCTGCATCACGAGCAATCAGAAGACTACCCCCCTTCTTCAAAACATCTTGCATATTACATCTCTTCATCATTTATCTTAGACATAACATCACTTGCATACCTATATGTATTTATTGTCTATCAATATTAGTTTTTATATTAAAACAAGCAGTGACATGGTAATTATTGCCGTTGATAGTAATATTTATGATCGTCACAACAGTGAATGTGTTAACTGCAATTTCATTTGCCATCGCATTGCCGGGGAAACATTTGGACATTTTTTAATGTACCCTTGTAAAATTTTACACTCGTTATAACTGAGTCATAAACCATTTCTAGAATTTATAGCACCTTCAGGTCAACCAAATTTAGCTTCGTAAAAACAGATGTTTCAGTGTACCCTACAGTAACAGCATTTATGATAGCCTGGTATATCGAGGAATTTGAGATACTTTTCGCGAACGTATATCGCGATCGTGTCTTGTCGATCGTTTCGCAGATCGATAATATACATCGAACAGGTAGAACACAATACACCACTGCGGTGGATCGTGTACAAAGCATGTGGAGTCGACGTAGAAATGGGAGCCCGAACTCGCTATCTCTAAGTAGTGACGGGTACGACCTTCTGGCCCGCGCGAAGGAGCGCCACGATCCGGCCTCACGTACTTTTGCGGGCCGCGCGGCGTGTGGCGCGCCGGCCCGCGGGCCGGACCGCGCGCAAGGCCGTCCGTGTAAAGGGCCCTATTTAAACCGGCCGATCAGCTGTCGCGCTGATTTCGGCTGCAACAGGTACAAAGAAATAAAGTTGATCGTCTTGGGTTGCGACTCTCGGTCGGTACAAAAGAACGCCCGTTTGATCGATCAATTTAATATATGTAACTTAAATGACTAATAATGACGTCTTAGTCGATAGAATGAATTAGATTATGGATAGTGACTCTCGGTCAATATAGAAGGATAATAGGTTTATGTAGTAGTTTAGGATTTAGGAATTGAATATGTTAAGTTGAGATACGTTTTAAATTGTTCTCCGTTTCATCAGGGGCAGGTTTGCCACCTGGAGTGATCTCAGTCCCACGTTGCTCAGGAGTAATGTACTAACCTGAGAATAAGAATTAATAACTTTGCTTCAACTAACTAAGGGGCCTACAAGGCGGCTTCCACGGCCTGAACGTCTCGTCAAACATAGCGACTATGGCTTTGGTTGGGACGCTCGACAGAACCGAGGGGCCTACAAAGCGGCTTCCAAAGTTGGAGCATTAATTTATGTTGGGATCAGCTATAAGCTTTAAATGATCCTTTTACATTGAATAATTGAATGTTTGAAATAGAATTCTCGACTGGCATCGAATGAACCGAATAGAATGGAATGAATCTCTCTGGGCTATCGTGCCCGTATTTATACATGTTCTGGATTTTGGGAGCGCACCAATAGGAATGGAGTTCGACTATAACGCGTCAATCATTCTCGACTCGCTCCATCTGTTCTCCAGCCAGTCTACAAATCGACTGGTTAGTGCGCAGGCGCGCGTGGAACGCTCGGTTCTCCCACTCATTGCTATGCATATTTCTCTGCTCTCGATCCTTACTCTCGCCGATCCGCCGATCGACTGAGGATCGCGCATGCGTTCGATTCTCCCACTCTTCATCACTCGATTCTCTCTTTCATCGCACTCGCGTCTCGCGATACTCTGAGCTAATATTTATATTAATACTAAACACACCTTATAAAAGTAGGAATAATAAGAATATAATAAAAATATAAGTATTTAAGTGATTATCAATTGGTTTTATTAACGCGAAAAAGAAAGGCGCAGTTTTGGGGGTTTGTTACATCTCGCCGCCCGGTTTAATCTCTCGTCCTCGAGAGATAGGGTTTTGGGGGATGACATTTTCAAAAGGGTCAAGTGGAGGGCATGGGCTGTTGTTTTCTTCGTCCATATATTCGAATTTTTGGACATCATCATCATTCACCATCCGTAATCTTTTCCCAGTAGTTGGAGGTGGTGCATGTCCGGAGCCGAAGAGGAAGATGTATTTCCATGCTCGTTGTCGAGGGTCAGAGGGGGATAATTTAACATAATCGCACCAATTGATTTGAGGAATGTCTATTTTACTAAGGTTTCGCCACTGAGTTTCTATTCTTTTCGTCTTTATTCTTTTAGTGCCTGCACGGCGATTCGTCATTTTTATAATTATTCTGAATTTTGAACTTCTGAAAATTACTTTGCAATTGATCCTTAAATGGTCCGTACTGATCGTCGTCGATTACTATTCTGCGCGCAATATTGATCATCTCGATATTGTTTCCTCATCTCCACGACCTGTTCTCTCGCGACCCCTTTGTTCTCCCCTGTTGATGAGATTGATACGGAGATTCACACGGAAACTTACTACGCAGTTTGGATAGGAAAATAAAATTTACGATATTTTTTTTTTATTTTTTTATCACATTTAATGCACCTCCCTGACGGAGGATCTCCTCATCATCGTCGTCAAAATTGAAATGTGCCTCAATGCACTCCGGGCATCTTCGCTCATAATAAACCGTGTATAATGTGTAATTGCACAATTTACAATCTCTATATGCTAGGGCACTTGTTTCATGCGTCAGAAGATGATTAAAAGCCAGGGGGTAAGAGAATCTGTGGTTTTCTGGCAGTCACTCGTAGCATCCCCGACAAATTTTCCGTTTAAAAATATCATAACGGTCTTCGTAAATAATTCCCGGCCCTTGGAGGCAGACCAACCGCATTAATTGCAAATAAATCGTTGGATACTGCTCAGTCGGTATCCCGTCGAATGGTCCATAGTACTCCTCGTCCATTTCCGTTGGACGGAACGCCAAAAAATGAAATACCGGCATGCTTTAAAGTCGAAGAAAAAAAAATTTTGCTTTATTAATCTCGTTAAATTATCAAAATAATTTATTCTTCCGATTCTTTTACTCACTTGTCTTTTCTACTATTGCTACACTATCACTTTCTATTACATTTATTTCGGTTGTTCCGATTTGAAATCTCAATGCGCACTAAATTTTTAAATTTGATCGGGTACTAATTAATACCGCGGATCTCCCCACTTTTCAAAATCACGGTCCCACACTGTTACCAATCTGATTTCGATCCCTAGTATTATTATGATTTGGTGAAATGTAAGCCTTCTTAATCCTGTCTTGATGTACGATTCTGGGGAGACGGGGACTAATTGCCAGTTTCACGTTATTATTCTCGAGAACGTCCATAATCGTGTACGGTCCGTCGTATTAATTGCTAAATTTGTTTCTTTTTTATTTTAATAGCATTACTTTTTCACCTCTATGGTATTGGACGGACGATAGTTTCCTATCGTAATAATATTTTTGTCGAAATTTCGAGTTTTCTAAGTTGTGCCTACCTATTTCGCGAATATGTATCAATTTGTTCATCAAGTTATCGATGAAATCTGGATATGTGTTCAGTGAATCATTCCTTGTCATGCTAGATGGTTGTCTAGCTTTTCTTCCGTAAATGAGTTCATATGGAGTATATTTTGTGCTTTCGTGTACACTAGTGTTGTAAGAAAACATTGCCTGTGGCAACCACTGGTCCCATTGTCTTTCTTTTGTTATATAATGTTTTAAATATCCGATTAATACATGGTGGCTTCTTTCTAGTGAGCCATTCGATTGGGGATGAAATGCGGATGTTTTATATTGTTTAATATTGAAGACTCTTGCAAATTTCCTCATAAGAGAGCCGATAAACGAAGAGCCTTGGTCTGTCAAAATTGCTTTGGGACATCCGTATTGACATATAAAGTTCTTCGTAAATGCTTCAGCTATTTCTTCGCTCGTGAATGAAACTAATGGTATGGCTAATGAATACTTAGTCAAGTTATCCTGTATTGTTAGTATGTAGCTTTTTCCTGAACGGGTATAAGGTAATGGCCCTACGATATCCATAGACACTTTGTCAAACGCGTCTAATGGTGTGTCTGTTATCACCATTGGTTCTTTTGTCTTAACACGCACTAATTTTTGTCTCTGACAACTCATACAGGTTTTAATAAATTGTTTAATATCTGATTTCATATTTTTCCAATAGAATAGACTTCTAATACGATCATATGTCTTTGTTACTCCTTTATGACCTCCTACTGGTGATTCGTGATTTTCTTTTATGATTGTTACCCTATCCTGTTCCGTAGGTAATTGTATGGTTCCGTTACAAATCGTTACTACAATATTGGTCTGTACAAATTTTAATTTAATTATATTCCTTATTTGCTCCCATAATGTATTGTTTCCTTCCCTAGATAACGATAATTTTTTAATTCTTCTTTCTATAAGGTTATGGCACATGTTTCCTAATACAGTGGCATACGTCTGTATTGTCGGAGAGTCCGGTATTACCATTCCTAAAATTAATTGACTTCCCTCCGAAATCCTTATTACATTTCCTACTTCGAATGAGGTTTTTGAGGTTAATTTAAGCATCTCTCTTTCTTTCAACTCTATTCCTGTCTTTTCTATTGGATTGCCTTCCGTATTAACAAATATTGCTAATGTTTCTCTTCTCATCCACAAGTGATCATTTATTTCAGTAACCTTGCATTTAATTGGGATTTCACTCCTTATCTTTGGTAACCCTCTTTGTTTGGAGTTCTTTTTCCCTGGTTTATTAGATTTAAAGTTTTTATTTTTAGTGTTTTTAGGAAGTATTTTATAATTCCCGTCTCCTTCTTCCTTTAATGTTAATGGCGATACTCGTACCGATACTGTTCCCCTGGATTCTGAGGTTTTTCCTTTTTTAGGGGGGATGAGCTTGATGCTGCTGCTGCTACTGCTACAAGAATTTATTTTAAGAGGATCGCGATATACGTGGGTTTTGGGGACTTCCACTCCCTCATCGATTTCCATTATCTAATCTTCGTTAGTTATTCGCTGATTTGCAATCGGTTTGATTTTGGCTCCACATTGTCCTTGCTGATTCGTGGGTGACATTATATCGACTTCCATTCCGGATGGTCCTGATCCTTCTTGATTAACGACTGATTTAGGGGGAGGATGTACCTCCACTGACACCTGAATATTCCTGTTTACTTCAAAACTATCTGTTGACTGTTCGGTCCTTTGGGGCTCTTCAACTAACAGTTCTCTTTCCTTCGTCTTTTTTTGAACTGGTCGACCTGACGGTGAGGTCGTCGTAGTCTGATGTTTCCGTTTCAATTTTCGTTTGAATTGGTAGCCGTCTATTGTTGGGTCATCGGAGTCGTCTGAGTCATCGGCATCGTTTGCATCACCTGGTCTTATTCTTTTCTGACTTGGTCGACCTGACGGTGAGGTCGTAGTGGTCTGATGTTTTCGTTTTATTTGGTAACCGTCCATTATTGGGTCATCAGAGTTGTCTGAGTCCCATGAAGAAGCATCTCCCTTTGGTTGTTTTAATGGTCTTGGATTCCCAGATTCTGTATTGGTGGTCATTTGTAACCGAGTTCGTTTTTTCGCTTGCTTGTAGGGGAAGAGTAGGTATTGGATTTCTTGATAAGGCATCAGCATTGGTATTATATTTCCCGGGCTTGTAAATAATTTCGTAATCGTACTCGGCTAACCTAATTTTCCAGCGCATCAATCTTGAGGTTGGATTTGCTAATTTATGCAGCCATTCTAGTGGTTTATGATCCATTATCAATTTACACCTTTTGCCATAAACGTAGGGTCTGAAGTGTTCCATGCCGTACACTAGTGCAAGTAGTTCGCGCTCGGTCGGTGCATATCGTGTTTCGGCATCATTTAAGATTCTGGAAGCATATGCGATTGGAAGATCCTTTCCAATTTCTCACTGACTGAGAACGGCTCCCACGGCGTATCCGGAAGCGTCCGTTGTAATAATGAATGGATCGTCAAAATTTGGATATTGTAATACAGGTTCTTTGCATAACGCGTCCTTTAATATCTCGAATGCTTCTTATTGTTTATTCTTCCAAATGAAGTTATTATCTTTTTTTGTTAGATCTGATAATGGTTTAGCTATTTTTGAAAAGTCTTTTATGAACCTACGATAGTATCCTGCCAGTCCAAGGAATTGTCTCACATTCCTTATTGTTTTTGGTAATGGAAAATCTTTGACAGCTTCTAGTGTTCTTGGATCTGGTCGAACTCCATTCTCGCTAATAACGTGTCCCAAGTATGCTACTTCTTTTTTTTTAAGAATTCGCATTTATCTGGCTGCAGACTTAAATTTGCTTCCCTAAGTCGTTTCATCAATCTTTGAAATGTAGCAGGGGCATTCTTCAATCCAAACGGCATTCGGTTAAATTCATAGTGTCCGTAAGGAGTGGAAAATGCTGTTTTATGTTTATCATCTGGATGCATCGGGATTTGATGAAATCCAGAAGCCAAATCGAATACTGAGAAATATTTGGCGCTACCAAGTTGATCCAATATGTCTAATATATTCGGCAACGGATACGCATCTCCTATCGTTTCGTCATTCAATTCACGGAAATCAATTACTACTCTCCATTTTTTATTTCCTTTACTGTCTGGTTTCTTCGCGACTATCCATACCGGAGAGTTATAAGGAGAAGATGAAGGTTTAATTATATTATTTTTTAATAACTCGCGTATTTGTTTATTAATTTCTTCTTTGTGCACTTGCGGGTATCGATACTGTTTAGTATTTATTGGGGTATCGGTTTTCGTAATTATTCTATGTTTAATTGCGCTCGTGGCCTCTAGTCCTGTTCCGGGGATGTGGAACCTATCAGAATAACGCCTAATTAATATTTCTATATTGTTTCTCTCTTCAACATTTAAGTGGTTAGTACGGAGTAGCTCTAATACATGTTCGACATGTTCTGGGGTTTCAATAATTTCTGGCATCTCTACTTCCTCATAAGGTTCTAATTGAATGGGTGGTATCGCTATTGTTATATCCTTAGTGGATGTATTAATAATATAAAGATTAGCTAACCCATTATTATTGGTAACCAGAGCTTTTCCCATAAGAATTTTAGGATGTAAATTTAACTTAGGTACGTATCCGGTTTTAAGATCTGAGGCTAGAACTTTAACTTGCACTTGGCATCTTGATCGGTTCGGTATAACTACCTTGCAATTTTCGAATGGTAAAATATAGTCTCCTACTACTACAGCTGATCTAGAATAGTCTATCTTGGCTCCAATTTCTTTGAAAAAGGTTATACCTAATAATCCATCCTGTGCGATAGGCATTGTTTCGACAACATGGATCTCTATTTCTTTGTTTAAAAATTTGATTTTAATATATCCTATAGTAGGAAGAATACTATTGGCTATTCCTTTTAATTCGTACACAGCATCCGTGTAGATTGGAATTTCAGGAGAAATGACTTCTTGTTTAATTACGCTCAGGTCAGCACCTGTGTCTATCATCATTTGGATTTCAGGCTTGTTAAATTCCGGTCCTGATAAAGTGAGATTTGGTGATTTTCCAATTCTTAACATCTGCAAATTAAGTGCACCCTGTCTTTGTGCCGGAGTTTCCTGCGTATTATTTGGAACTTTAGACGTTCTAAATCTAGAATCTATGATCTTTTCACGATTTCTGTTATTGTTATATATTCTCTTACGGCATTGTTCAATAGTATGACCTTTGATTTTACAATATCTACATTCTATTTGCGATGCTGGTCGCGGTACTGAATTACGTTGTTGATTTATTCGTCTACATTCCTGAATAGTATGTCCCACTCGTCGGCAATGATTACAGAATTTTGGCTGCCAGGATATTTGCGATATTTGTTTCTCGGGGAGTTGACTACTACAATTCATTGTCGTATGACCATAACCAAAGCAGTTAGTACATCGCACAGAGTATGAGAGACCTTCCGCGAATCTGTTTCTCATTAAATTTTCTTGATTTTCAGCCTCGGCTTTGATCGCGGCACTAATAGTACTATCCAACTCGGCGAAATCAACTGTTCGCATTCTCGCGTAAACCTCCGGTCTCAATCCCGTCAAAAATGTCCGAATAGCATTTATTTCCGCAATTTGATTATACTGCGCGACATTCTGGGGAACTTCCGTTTCATTACACGTTTTTATTTGTTGGAGGATTTCTGAGACACGACTACTTTAATCGACAGTTGCTTCGTTCGGCAGCTGAGCGACCCTGGACAAATCTCCGTATAATTGAATCGACGAATACAGTGGGGCAAAGCGAGAATTTAGTATTCTAATTAATTCATCTATGGTGTTGTAATCACCATTCAAAACAACTCGTGAGGCTTGGCCATATAATTTATTCTTAATAATCTGTACTAATCCATACTCGGCGTTTGGTGCGACCATATTTTTCGCGTTTTTGCAACATTTTGTGTATTGGTACATTGAAATATTTCGTCCATCGAATGCCGGAACCGTATCTGCGGCATCTCTAATTCTAATCTGCAGGTGACGCATATTTTCCTGGTCTAAATGCAGGTTTTGCAGTTCGGCTGCCACCTCGTTTATAAGATCACGTTCAGCCATGATTGATCTTACTTCGCAATTGTCAAAGAAGAAAAATTCTCGTTCTTCGCTATAGGAGGGTTACTCCCTTGCCACAAAATTCGCGATTTTGCAAATCTACTATCCCACCGCTGCCACCAAAAATTGTTACCTGTAACGGTTTCGAGCGTGATGTAACGCTTCTTACAGGATTTCAGGATTGGTTCGAGTGGCGTGCGATAAAGAATTAAAATTCAAGAACAAGAATTTAACTTAATAGTGTTTATTCAGGAAAACACTTCTAAATCATACAAACAAACATAAATTAACACTTTATAATTTTAAAGGAATTATAATAATTAAATAGGTTGCGACTCTCGGTCGGTACAAAGAAATAAAGTTGATCGTCTTGGGTTGCGACTCTCGGTCGGTACAAAAGAACGCCCGTTTGATCGATCAATTTAATATATGCACAGACGAGGTATAGAATAGACCTATCAAGCAATGTATTTTTGTGTCGCCGGTTTAGGGGGTGCTAGGACCCCCTTGCCATTTTAGTGTCGCATGCAACGTTACCGGTGAAGTCTCAAAACAGATTTTAACGCTACGCGTGGTAGGAACTAGAATTAAGCACGAGTAAAACCAGTTTATGTTTTGAGAGTCAATGCCCGCTATTTACAAATGTTTCTGTTAGAGTAACAATTTAAAAATCGTCTTATGAACATATTTCGTTCAACGGAAAAGAACGGAGGAAGAAAATAAAACGATATCACATTCGTCTTTTCACCTTGCTGTCCTATTCCGGTTTATTTATCGCAAAACAAATTTATTTAACATAGAAATTTATATAAACAACAACATTATTTGTGGAAGACATGCTTTCATGATGTAACGTGGAATACCTCGCAAAGGAATTGTAACTTTGTATATTTCAATAAAATGCTGAAGCAGAGAGGACTTTAAAAATTGTGAAAAACTCAACAGTTCCAGTATCTCGCTGAAATATTCCAACTTGCACTTATTCTTCCATCTTAACACTATATTCGTATTCTGGGGTTCGGTAGGAACAATCGAACAACATTTTAAGTTACATATTTTATTCTTACATTCTACCATAGTATTGCAAGTTAAAGAAATTCTTATATACGACTAGAATATTTGACAATCGCAGCCATCGGCTCGGTTCTCACCGATTACCAGGTCTCACCGCGAGGAGGTTGCTGCGCTTGGAGACCCGTAGAGAGATAGATGGAATCAAAGTTCCATCGATCTCCCTGTACATGAAGCCTACTAAACCAAAGAGATGGATGGAAACAAAGTTCCATCGATCCCTTCGGTTTAGATATAGAATCTAGGGAACTGCCAAGCAATCACTCGATTAAAAGAAATTCAGGAAAGAAGGAAAGGCGAAGGGTAAGCATGAAACAAGTATTGGACGGCGCAGTTCCTACCACCCTGCTGTCCAAGTCGAAAGGGAAAAGCGCTCGGCGCCTCCCAGACGATTCCTGTTGCTCCGATGCGACTCGTCAGGAGCAAACACTTGACCTGACTCAAGCCGTCTAACACGGAGATTGGGTAATCGAACCGGGTGACTTACGCAGGCAGTGTACCAAAAGGTGCACCCCCTACGCCCGAAACTTTTCCCTTTGGACAAGAACACCAAGGGATGAAACTGATCCACCCATACCGATTCCATGCTCAGTCACTTGCTTCCGCAAACGGAAGCAGCGGTAACCTCCTCATCACAGATGAGGAGCCAATAAACGAACAACAAAGTTAATGATTTAGTGACTGCTTGGCAATTTTACATGGGACCTTAAATACTTCATACTATAATAAATTAGCCTAGGCTTCCTTAGATGTCTTCTTTCACTGTCACTTTGCACGATCACTTTTCACTATCACTTTTCACTAGTTTCTTTTTAAATATATTTTGTTATTAACTCCATTCCCCGAGTAACGGTGAACCTGAAAAGCTGAAACAATCAACTACTATATGTTAGTAACGGTGTGGTCGGCCTGGAAAGAAATTAAGGAAAAGCTTATTGAGTTGGAGACGATCGAGATAATTTCGACCAACAGCAGAGCACGCACGAGCATGCAAAACCACCGCAGAGATAAGTACTTGAAGGAAAGAGCAGAGAATGTAGACCCATCGATGAGATGCATGACAGAGTGACAGATGGCACAAAAAACCATCGAAGACATAGACGAGATGAAATGAATCAGGGAAAACCATCGAAGGCATCGACGAGATGAAATGAATCAGAGAAAACCATCGAAGACATCGACGAGATGAAATAAATCAGGAAAAACCATCGAAGACATGAAATGAATCAGGGAAAACCATCGAAGACATCGACGAGATGAAATGAATCAGAGAAAACCATCGAAGAAATTCACGAAAATGAAATAAATCATTTAAACCCATCGAAGAAATGCATCAAATAAAATAAATCATGCAAACCCATCGAAGAAATACACAAAATAGAACGACTCGCGCAAAATTCTCGAAAGTATGCATGGAAATAGGACAGATGATGGAAAACGACCGAAGAAATCAGATTTGACATTCGCAAAACAATAAAATTTTAAATGACTTACCGAACCCCAAAATTTCATCAGCACCAAGCGAATAAACGAACCCAGGCCAGAGGGGCGAGAGGCTGGCGGAAGAACCAGGGTTGAAATCCTGACCAGGTCCCCAGCAAGTTCAGCAGTTCCGAATGGTCCAGGTGGCTCGGCAGCTCCGGGGGAGGGGGAGGAAGAACCAGGTCCCCAGGAAGTCCAGTGGATCCAGGTGGCTCGGCAGCTCCAGGGGGGAGGGGGAGGAAGAACCAGGGTTGAACCCCTGACCAGGTCCCCAGGAAGTCCAGTGGATCCAGGTGGCTCGGCAGCTCCAGGGTTCCCGGAGGTCCTTCAAGCCCGGAGGACCGACGACGACTGAGTACATGAAGATCTGTGAGCTCCTTATGTAGACTTCGAGGAATGATGTCTCCCGATCAAAACAAGGTCGACGGTTAGTTACAATTGCGAAATCCAGCGAATTCTTCGGTAAAAATGGATTTTCGGCTAAAATATCCATTCCAGTGGCTATTGCTGTGACAAATAATGTTAACAACATTTACACTAACCGCCCAGTAGAAATTATTATTAACTATAATCGATAGAACTCGAGATATCAAGCAATTTGTAACATTTGGCCTTGGATTTGCAAATGATTTTCTGCGCCGACTGAATTCTCTTTTATTCTCAATGTTTAATCGTTCGATACATTAATGTTAATGCTTATACATATCACGTAGTATTATTTATAATGTATAAATACGTTTTAGTTGAACTTAGTGTAAGTGAATAGTTGCAGGAATATTTGGAGAAATATGAGTGAGATACTTGTTTCTCCCCCTTAGTTACTAACATCGGCGAAGTATAGGCTAAAACGATAGACCTATCACCTTATGGGAATTCGCGTTCACATCACTAACACGTAGAGGCACGGTACTCTATGAAACACTTTTTGGCAGGCACAGGCACTGACTCTACAATCGCGTTGCACACGATTACAAAATCATTTTCTGTTTTTAAACATCCTTCAGTTTCTGAAAAAGTCTTCTAAGTAACGGGTATATCTGAATGGAATCCTGTTAAATTAAAAGGCCTCCCACATGGTCCAGTAATCGATGAAATTGATGCGCGAATTGAGAAATCACGAGATAATATGCACTATGCCATGCACACACTTCACTGAACCGATGAATTTCTCAAGGCTAGACAAACTTTTAAGACACTCATGCATCATGCAACTTTCTGCGAGACTTTTAAAATTAGATTTTACTGTAAATTTCAGTGTTGGCGGTAAACTAATATTAGGGGCAAACGGAATCCAATTATTATTACTTCACTGGAATGATTAAACAGTGCATTAGAAACTTGTGGGAATATCAGTAACAGCGTGAATTTTTAATACTTTTTTCGGCGCAAGATACTTGAAAGGGTTCGCAAGGGTACGCAAAGTGCTAATAAACAATGTCATCTTGCAATTTATAGCTTGCACGGGCTTTGAAGAAATGCCATTTCTGAACGCCATAGTGTCTTGATCCACGAAATGGATTTTCGGAAAGAAATCCGCGTGAGTCGTTGACCAACCGAGCCAAAGCATACCGTAACAAAAGCCTACCCTCTTATGTCAAACTCTCTCTCTAAACAAGTCACACGTATACAAGTACGCAACACCTTTCAGCATTTCAACACATTTCAGAGTAGTTGCTGAGTTGGACGCTGTTCATGAACAGAGGTCGCTAAATTCAGTCCTCAAATTATGGGTCGGTAACACAGATTGGGTGGCGACACGAAGTCCCATAAGGTGATGGGTCTATTCTATACCTCGTCTGTGATATATGTAACTTAAATGACTAATAATGACGTCTTAGTCGATAGAATGAATTAGATTATGGATAGTGACTCTCGGTCAATATAGAAGGATAATAGGTTTATGTAGTAGTTTAGGATTTAGGAATTGAATATGTTAAGTTGAGATACGTTTTAAATTGTTCTCCGTTTCATCAGGGGCAGGTTTGCCACCTGGAGTGATCTCAGTCCCACGTTGCTCAGGAGTAATGTACTAACCTGAGAATAAGAATTAATAACTTTGCTTCAACTAACTAAGGGGCCTACAAGGCGGCTTCCACGGCCTGAACGTCTCGTCAAACATAGCGACTATGGCTTTGGTTGGGACGCTCGACAGAACCGAGGGGCCTACAAAGCGGCTTCCAAAGTTGGAGCATTAATTTATGTTGGGATCAGCTATAAGCTTTAAATGATCCTTTTACATTGAATAATTGAATGTTTGAAATAGAATTCTCGACTGGCATCGAATGAACCGAATAGAATGGAATGAATCTCTCTGGGCTATCGTGCCCGTATTTATACATGTTCTGGATTTTGGGAGCGCACCAATAGGAATGGAGTTCGACTATAACGCGTCAATCATTCTCGACTCGCTCCATCTGTTCTCCAGCCAGTCTACAAATCGACTGGTTAGTGCGCAGGCGCGCGTGGAACGCTCGGTTCTCCCACTCATTGCTATGCATATTTCTCTGCTCTCGATCCTTACTCTCGCCAATCCGCCGATCGACTGAGGATCGCGCATGCGTTCGATTCTCCCACTCTTCATCACTCGATTCTCTCTTTCATCGCACTCGCGTCTCGCGATACTCTGAGCTAATATTTATATTAATACTAAACACACCTTATAAAAGTAGGAATAATAAGAATATAATAAAAATATAAGTATTTAAGTGATTATTAATTGGTTTTATTAACGCGAAAAAGAAAGGCGCAGTTTTGGGGGTTTGTTACACGCCAGAACACGAGGGTTATCAACCATCCCGTTCAATATTTTGTACAGAAAAGTCAGGTCAAAAACTCTCCTCCTATACTCAAGGGTCCGGATATTCGCACTGCTCATGATCTTTATAAGCTAAAAAGCGCAAGAATCTGTGCTGAACGCTCTCAAGTTGAGCCCTATATTTATCCCAACGCGGCGCCCAGATAACAGATGCGTATTCGAGGTGAGGCAGCACAAGGGTAAAGTATAGGTAACGCAGCGTGGAAGGATTCGCGAAGACAGCGATGTTTCTGTTAATAAACCCAAGGGCTTTATTTGAGACGGCAACGATATGTGGGATATGTTGGATAAATGAGAACGAAGAGTCTATAAGGACACCGAGGTCACGAGCAGTATCTACACTAGATATCTGAACACCTGCGATTTGGTAGGGATAACGTGAAGGATTTTTGCAACGAGACAGTCTTAAGATGTGGCACTTGCTAATATTAAGCTCGATGTGGTTCGCCAGGCACCAATCGAAAAGCCTATCAAGGTCCGATTGAAGACTTAGGGAATCAGAAGGGCACGAGAAGCGTTTATAAATTTTGAAGTCCTCTGCGAACAGTAAAAACTCGCTACCTAAGATGACCTGACGAATATCATCAACGAACAGCAAAAATAGTAAAGGTCCGAGATGGGATCCCTGGGGAACCCCTGACGTGGCGAATATCTTCCGAGAAAGAACCTACCCGACTCTAACCTGCTGGACACGCCCAGTTAAATACGAAAAGAACCAACTTAACAGTTGAGCCCTAAACCCGATGGCGGAGAGTTTATCAATGAGTAAAAAGTGATCCGCCCTATCAAAGACCTTCTTGAAGTCGGTGTAGATGACATCAACCTGCAACCTCTTGTACAGTCCCCTGGCCACGAAGTTGCAGAAGACGGCCAAGTTGGTGACGGTGGACCTACCCGATAAAAAACCATGCTGCTTGACGGATAAAGTGTTCCTGGTCAGGACACTAATTTTCTTATTGACGATAGTTTCGAACAGGTTGCTCATAATATTGAGCATCGAAATAGGTCTGTAGTTCGAGATGTCAGACTTAGCACCGGCCTTGTGGACCGGAACGATAGTGCTGACTTTCCAGGCAGACGGGAAGTGTCCATCGGTCAGAGATCGGTTGAAAATTATCCAGAGTGGTCGGGAGAGTATAAATTTACAATTCTTCAGAAAGATAGGCGGGATACCATCCTCGTCGGGACCCTTATAAATGCTCAGGCTGTCAATTTCATCGAGGCCCTCGCCTATGCTGATATTCAGGCCAGATAGATCAAGCGGCGAATTAATACCGGTGGAAGCGACACAATTCGGATATGATGTCGAATAAACCGATTCGAAAAATCTCGCGATCAAATCGGCAATCTCTGGGTTATCAGAAGAGGTTGTGTTATCTAGGAACATAGATCCGGGAAGACCATGGACGGGGCGCTTAGAATTAATAAATTTCCAGAAAGCTTTAATATTTAGTGGGATAGACGTTTCCGTGGATGCAACGTATCCCCGATAACACGATCTGGAAAGAGCTTTACACTCGGACCTGAGATGGCAAAAAGTCAGGTAATCGTGCCTGTCGTTACTTCTCTTGTAGGCAAGGTGAGCAACCTTTTTGGCCTTGATGCACGAAATTAACTCCTTAGAGAACCAACACGAATGTTTAGTAAAGTAAGCTCTCGTTACTGGTACGAAGGATTGTATCGCGTGGAAGATATGATCGTAGAGGAAGGAGACGGACTGCTCAGTTGACAAGCCCTTCAGGCGGCCGTCCTAGTCGATCGCATTCAATTTATTACTCTGTGATTCGCGGGTCCCCTTTTTCAAAGTTAAATCTACTAGACACGGAACGGCCGGCGGCCTGAGTAGCACTAAGCTGGAGATCCGCGAAAAGAGCAGGATAATAGGGATCCAGTGGTAAGAAGTGATCGGAAGCCAGTGTCAATGAGACTCCAATAAAATTAGAGAAAATCATATCAGGAAGATCCCCGCGGAAATTTGGGCACGAGTTGATTTGACGTAGATTATGTAAACAGCAGATTTCCTTGATGTATTCGTGAGCTGACAAAACATCGCCAGATACAACGCGCGGAAGACCAACAGACGCTACTACCGTAGATAGGTCGCCCCTGACACACCTGGGAAGATTATAATCACCAAACAATAGTGTGTTTTCAAGCGGAAATTGTTTGAGCACCTCATAGTATAGTATAGCATAGAGAGAATGACACTTTGGTCGATTGAATGTCAAGTTGAGAGTAAAGAGAGTTCCTTCCTCTGGGATTGAATAGCTTCCAGTTGCCTATCAGCTGGTCCACGCTTTCTAGAATGGGAGCCAAGTTACCTCGTCGAAGGCGGCCTCTGTTGTAGATTCCACGTTGCTTAAGTGCCTAGTCGAGCTGTCTAAGATGGTATCCAAGGTGCCTAGTCGGACCGCCTCAGTTCTTAGAGTGTGAATTTGAGTGGAATATCATATGGAACCCAGGGTGCACGAGAAGGTGAATTTCGGATACTGGATGTCTCTAGGACGATCTCTCTGGAAGATCTCTGCTGACTGCTGCTGGCAGGCCTATATTTATACCCATCAGGGCCCTTTACACGGACGGTCTTGCGCGCGGGCCGGCGCGCCACACGCCGCGCGACCTGCCAAAGTACGTGAAGCCGCATCGTGGCGCTCCTTCGCGCGGGCCAGAAGGTCGTACCCGTCACTACTTAGAGATAGCGAGTTCGGGCTCCCATTTCTACGTCGACTCCACATGCTTTGTACACGATCCACCGCAGTGGTGTATTGTGTTCTACCTGTTCGATGTATATTATCGATCTGCGAAACGATCGACAAGACACGATCGCGATATACGTTCGCGAAAAGTATCTCAAATTCCTCGATATACCAGGCTATCATAAATGCTGTTACTGTAGGGTACACTGAAACATCTGTCTTTAGGAAGCTACATTTGGTTGACCTGAAGGTGCTATAAATTCTGGAAATGGTTTATGACTCAGTTATAACGACTGCAAAATTTTACAAGGGTACTTTAAAAAATGTCCAAATGTTTCCCCGGCAAGCATCACAGTCCTACCCGCGCGCCAGAAAGCACCACGCTCCTGCCCGCGCGCCAGAAAGCACCACGCTCCTGCCCGCGCGCAAACCTCGAATCCAGAAGAGTTTACATAAGAGACAGAAAAGGTACTTAGAAAAGGAAGAAACGATACTTGAAACCAGGCTCGTTGCGCGCATCAGGATTTCCGACAGTGCGGACGAGTCTGAGGCGCGCGACGAGCCTGGCAGCCGATCCTGGAAAGCCAAGACTCCAGACGCAACGCCGTCGATAAGCCGTGCCTCGATGGGTTTCGAGGACTTCTACCCTCGAGACCAGGGGGGCCGTACCATTTTGCCCCCTAAGACGTGGCGAATCGAAAATTCTACATTTCGCACCGGATCTTGGCGAAAATGACGTGGATCGTTTCCTTATGTTTTCCCGATGAAAATGGTCCAAAAACGACACAAATCGGATTGTAATTAAGGAATCTTCATAATAAATTGATTTCCATAACTTCGTTAAATATAGTCAGATTTACATGAAATTTGGTATAATTTTCATTTGAAAAACGTAAAGAATCCATCGGTATCACTTCCATGTCTATACGATAAAGAATAAATTATACAGTTTTTCTGAAATAGGTATGAATCCTTGGCTGACCGCAGCGAATCGAGGTCGGCGACCCACAGTCGAGGGTGAAATATTCACTACAGCGTATTAAGAAATTCTTTATTCTTCGTCGTATCGATATGGAAGTGATACCGATGGATTCTTTACGTAGAAATGGGAGCCCGAATTCGCTATCTCTAAGTAGTGACGGGTACGACTTTGTAGCCCGCGCGAAGGAGCGCCACGATCCGGCTTCACGTATTTTGGCGGGGCGCGCGGCGTGTGGCGCGCCGGCCCGCGCGCCGAACCGCGTGCAAGACCGTCCGTGTAAAGGTTGAGTGTCCTAGCCGCGTCCGGCGGCCAAATCCTAAGCACCGCTCTTATGGAGAAGCATGCAACCGTTTTCCTAGCCGCGTTTTCGAGCGGCTGTGGCCGCGCGTCTGCTACAGCAGCAACCTAGGCTACTTAAGACGCAACACAATGCGATGAGTATCTGTTTTCCGCCATGGTGGCGGAATCTACTACCCGCGCGGCTAGCGACGGCGGCAAATCGCTTGACTGCTCCAAAGGGAGTCATACCCGCGGCCGCGCTGCGATCCAACGCGACAGTGGGACAGAATCACCAAAAATAAAGAAACATGGCAGAATTTAAAAGTTATGGGATCATGTTTTTTTTTATATATTTCTTGTAAACTAATGAGTTTCTAAAAAAGGGAAAAATATCGTGGCGGCTACTTCTGATCTGTGTGTAGACACGTGTCAAAGTTTGTATGTTTTTTCTTGTGCAAAATTTTGAATCGAGTCTTTTAAATTTTGATGATATAAATTTTTTGGGAACCGAAATGAGTAGTATCGTTTTTGGTAAGCAATAGCAAATAATTAGTTACATGCAGTTCTTTTCCATAAGAAACCCATTGAAGAAATATCAGCAATTATCGGCTTTTTGTTGCCCTCCGGGAACTTCATACATTTAACTTCGCCACTGCGAAAACAAGATTTGGCAATATTTGCCAATAGTGGATTAATTACCTGTATTATATGTCGCACTGCGAGGCTGAATTCCAAGAAATAGGGGAAAATTCAACAACATCACATTTTTCGCACTGAAACTGCGGAATATAATTAAGGAAATTCATAAAAAAAAGTATTAATATACAACTCGTACGGAGGATTGACGTTATTTAAAAAAAGTAATGTGAATAATTCCAATAAAACTAGAAGAATTTGATAAATATATCTACATACTATGGAAAGTGCAGAAATATTTGCAAACCTGTATCCATGTTATCCTATATACCAAATACTGTTCACAAAGTGTTAATACATTCCTATGAAATTATACAATATTTGGGCAACTTTCCAATCGGCTAATTGGGTGAAGGGACCCAAGATGGCAGAAATAAAGGTTTTAAAAAGTAAAGAAAAGATTGTACGTTCGAAATATTCTCATTGCAATACAAACGAAGATGTCTTAAACTTTTTATCGATTTTTTCACATGCACTACTAGTGTTTTATAAAGTAGCTTCATAAAATTCGACATTTTGAGTGAAAAAAGTGGCATGTTGAATTTTTTCTCTATTCTTGGGATTGACGCCCACTGTGCGTTGGGACAAAAGCGGGAATTCATTCATTGTTTTCGACCGATAATTTCGTATTTTTCCAAGAACGTTTCGACCACATCTGTTTGCCAGCATTTCTAAAGGGGAGTCAAGAAGGTAGTGCCGTCTTTAATAATTTTAGGCATTCTTCAGTCTCACAATGAGTTAATCCGTATATTGCTCTGTCGGTGGGTAGTACGTACGATGGGTTCGGACCCGGACATAGGTACTGCTATTAACCGCCGCGCCGTCTCGTGGGAGAATATAGTCATAAACCGTGACTATGGTCGGACGCTTGGTCGATCAGCCTGATTAACTTTTTGGATTAATAATTTGTGGGATTGCGTTTTGATTTTATAATAGCTTCGAGCCTTCTTGGTGTAAAATTTATTTAGTTGGATGTCATAGCAGGTTCTATTTTACTCTAATACTACATACAGGGCGATTCTCCAACGGCGTCTGTGGTTTGATACATCTCTTTAGATGCAGCATGGTACCCCGTGACGAGGTCAAACCCTCGCAGTGCCTCACCGAATGTTATGAGTTTTGACCCTTGAAAGGGTTCGAATATCATTAAAAAGTCAGAAATGTCCAGGATTTCCGCATTTTCCATCAGATTTTTGCAAAAACGACGTCAATGGATTCTTTATGTTTCGCCGATGAAACTGACACCACGAACGACGTAATGCGGATCACATGAAGGAAATTCCATGTAAGATAAATTTATATCGTTTCAAGTTGTCTTCGTTAATAATAGTCCGATTTACAGGCAATTTCATATGATTTTCATCGGATAAACATAAGGAATCCATTGGTGTCACTTCCATATCGAAACGATAAAGAAAAAAAAATATTTTATTTCTGAAGTAGGTATAAATCCTCGGCCGTAGACCCTTTCAAGTGCGCTCGAACCAAAGTGGGACTCTGGACGCTGCGCGGCCGAAGTTTGGCCGCCGCCAAGGGCTACCAGTCGCGGTTGCCGGCCGCTGGACGCGGCTAGGAAACTCAACCTTAAAGAGCCCTGATGGGTATAAATATAGGCCCGCTAGTAGCAGTCAGCAGAGATCTTCCAGAGAGATCGTCCTAGAGACATCCAGTATCCGAAATTCACCTTCTTGTGCACCCAGGTTTCCATATGATATTCCACTCAAATTCACACTCTGAGAACTGAGGCGGTCCGACCAGGCACCTTGGATACCATCTTAGGCAGCTCGACTAGGCACTTAAGCAACGTGGAATCTACAACTGAGGCCGCCTTCGACGAGGCAACTTGGCTCCCATCCTAGAAAGCGTGGACCAGCTGATAGGCAACTGGAAGCTATTCAAACCATGTGAAGAATCCATCGGTATCACTTCCATATCGATACGACCAAGAATAAAGAATTTCTTAATACGCTGTAATGAATATTTCACCCTCGACTGTGGTCGCCGACCTCGATTCGCTGCGGTCAGCCAAGGATTCATACCTGTTTCAGAAAAACTGTATAATTTATTCTTTATCGTATCGATATGGAAGTGATACCGATGGATTCTTTACGTTTTTCAAATGAAAATTATACCAAATTTCATGTAAATCTGACTATTTTTAACGAAGTTATGGAAATCAATTTATTATGAAGATTCCTTAATTACAATCCGATTTGTGTCGTTTTTGGACCATTTTCATCGGGAAAACATAAGGAAACGATCCACGTCATTTTCGCCAAGATCCGGTGCGAAATGTAGAATTTTCGATTCGCCACGTCTTAGGGGGCAACATGGTACGGCCCCCCTGGTCTCGAGGGTAGAAGTCCTCGAAACCCATTGAGGCACGGCTTATCGACGGCGTTGTGTCTGCAGTCTTGGCATTCCAGGATCGGCTGCCAGGTTCGTCGCGCGCCTCAGACTCGTCCGCACAGTCGGAAATCCTGAAGCGCGCAACGAGCCTGGTTTCAAGTATCGTTTCTTCCTTTTCTAAGTACCTTTTCTGTCTCTTATGTAAACTCTTCTGGATTCCAGGTTTGCGCGCGGGCAGGAGCGTAGTGCTTTCTGACGCGCGGGCAGGAGCGTGGTGCTTTCTGGCGCGCGGGCAGGACTGTGATGCTTGCCGGGGAAACATTTGGACATTTTTCAAAGTACCCTTGTAAAATTTTGCAGTCGTTATAACTGAGTCATAAACCATTTCCAGAATTTATAGCACCTTCAGGTCAACCAAATGTAGCTTCCTAAAGACAGATGTTTCAGTGTACCCTACAGTAACAGCATTTATGATAGCCTGGTATATCGAGGAATTTGAGATACTTTTCGCGAACGTATATCGCGATCGTGTCTTGCCGATCGTTTCGCAGATCGATGATATACATCGAACAAGTAGTACACAATACACCACTGCGGTGGATCGTGTAAAAAGCATGTGGAGTCGACGTAGAAATGGGAGCCCGAACTCACTATCTCTAAGTAGTGACGGGTACGACCTTCTGGCCCGCGCGAAGGAGCGCCACGATGCGGCTTCACGTACTTTGGCGGGCCGCGCGGCGTGTGGCGCGCCGGCCCGCGCGCCGGACTGCACGCAAGACCGTCCGTGTAAAGGTTGAGTTTCCTAGCCGCGTCCAGCGGACGCGGCCGGCGGTGGCGGCCGGCGACCGCGGCTGGTAGCCCTTGGCGGCGGCTAAACTTCGGCCGCGCATCGTCCAGAGTCCCACTTTGGTACGAGCGCACTTGAAAGGGTCTACGGCCGAGGGTTTATACCTGCTACAGAAATAAAATAATTTCTTTCTTTATTGTTTCGATATGGAAGTGACACCAATGGATTCCTTATGTTTATCCGATGAAAATCATATGAAATTGCCTGTAAATCGGACTATTATTAACGAAGACAACTTGAAACGATAAAAATTTATCTTTTATGGAATTTCCTTCATGTGGTCCGCATTACGTCGTTCGTGGTGTCAGTTTCATCGGCGAAACAAAAGGAATCCATTGACGTCGTTTTTGCAAAGATCTAATGGGAAATGCGGAAATCCTGGACATTTCTGACTTTTTAATGATATTCGAACCCTTTCAAGGGTCGAAACTTATAACATTCGGTGAGGCACTGCGAGGGTTTGACCTCGTCACGGGGTACCATACGGCATCTAAAGAGATGTGTCAAAGGACAGAATCGCCCTGTATGTAGTAGTAGAGTAAAATACAACCTGCTATGACATCCAACTAAATAAATTCTACACCAAGAAGGCTCGAAGCTATTATAAAATCAAAACGCAATCCCACAAATTATTAAAACATTAAATATTTAGGTAGTTTATTTCCATAGTTTATTGAGCTTTTTTTTACTGTACGAATACCTACTGCACGTCTATTTCTGTACGTTTATCTGCTTTTATTCCTTTTTTTTTAAATGTTAAGGGGAATAAAAATTTGTTTATACAAGATCAATTCTACAAACATTTAAGAATATTTATTAATCATCTTTTTCTGTTAGAATGTAGTACTGACATGGATATACAAATTTTTATTTTAAATTGGTCGCTATACGAATATTTTTGACACTGACTGTATATAAGTACCGATGCCTCCAACACGCCTCGCGGAAAGACAAGACACAAGAAGAAAAGGGGTAGCAGTCCGCTGATTGCGCGTGGTCACGCTTGCGTCGTCCTCCTTTTAAATTAAAGACGGATCCCTTATCTCTCGAGTATCGACGTACCCGCGCACGAATATCAAAACAGAAGGATCCGCGACGTAATGGGTACAAGGAAAGGTGGGTCATAGGGAGAATGTGTGTTAGTTACGAGTGTCTGAAATGTCGACGAAATTACAGTTTTTGTCTGTGGAGGACAAAACATTGATAGAGGATATATCAAATTTAATATTGTGTCCTTTATGATTGCAAGGAGCGAAAGAAAGTGTTCGGAGAGAAGTGTAAATTATATTAAACAGAACAGGTAGAGTATTCTTCAATTATACTTATTGCTTTATTATTGCTAATTACATTTATTTATTCTTTCATCATACATGTATGAGGTACTTAGAACCACAGAGATGCCTGTGACATTTTTTAAACTTTTCAGTTAAGAGCAGGAATAAATAATATAAGTAATTTAACGTTATATTAAAATATCATTTAAAGGCTAGAAAAATTTACAGCTAAGCAAATAATTGAAAAAAGTTCGTGCCAAAGGTATGCAAGTGATTTATTATCTCATACGCTTCAGTATAAACACCAATTACCATTGGTAACGAGAATACGAATATTAGAACGAAGAATTTCCCTGAATCTGTTGAGGGACGATAAACTCAATACAGTTTTAATAATATCTTACATCAATATTGGTATTCATAACAAACGCATGACGGAGCAGTGTATTACAGCGATGCATTGTCGCAAAAATTTAATTTGCATTGTTTCTAATGCACCTCCTCCCAACAAATACGTTACGTTACGGCAAAACAGATGCGGCACGTTGCCGCGTACATGTAATTCATAAGATGGATTCTATTATATAGGTACGATAAAAAATTACCCTGTTATAAAACTCGAAATGTGCACGAAAGTTCGTGGAAATCAATAAGCAGCGACATAAAATCAGAAAGTATTATACGTACATCAGAACATAATATAAATATATATTTAAGATAATAAAATAAAATATTATTTTGTTATGGTTTCATATTGCCAAGGAACTTCTCCAGCAAGCGAAATGAACCAGTCTGCGAAAGCGTTACGAATGTCAATAGTTTGTTTATTCAGTCTTGCATAGCGTCTTGTCTTATTTGTTTTCAACGCTAATGCTTCATCTGCTACTAAAACATTTGGCATCGAAATGTCTGTGCATGGGAGAGATTTAGTAGGTGAGACAAGCAAGATCGGATCACCAGTAACCGAAGCTTTTCCCCCAGCTTGTCCCTCCATAGGAACTGCCATTTATTATAATATACTTGTGACTAGCATCTACAACTGCCATCAAAATAATGAAAAATGTTCCTTTATATAATTGTAAAATGCTGATCCAGAGTTTTTGGGAGCAAATATATACACATGTTTGCCATCCACTGCGCCAACACATTTCGGGATATTTGACTTTTTGATAACAGTTGGTTCGTTTTTTTTTCATTTTTCATTATTAAATTTTGACGGCATGAGCGTATTACGGATTGTGTGGAAAATTTGTTGGGCGATATTATTTACAGTTGCCTCTCCAAGACGAAAACTGGAGGCTATTGCTCGAAAAGACAATAGTGGACAGAATCTAAAACATTATTTAAAATAACTAAAAATTAATTAAAATAAACGAATACTAATTTTGCAATTGAATAATTACGTACGTAAATTCAAAAATCATTTTTCAATATACAATTTGGTTGTGACGTTAATATACAGTGGCTCGCATTAACATTCGGACACTTTTTGAAATCGCATAACTTTTTTAGAATTGGTCCAAACAACTTGAGATTTTTTGAAAAACTAGAAGGATTAGTTTGCTAACTGACGCGTTTCGTCGGTTTGAAAAAAATGTGTTTGGTTGGAACAGCGAAAAGAATAGTAAAGGTCAATTTTTAAACTTTTTTTTGTGAGCGTGTAATGAAAATTAAAAAAAAACCGTTTGTAGATTGCAGTAAGTTGTATACGTGCCTAAAATTTCATCAAAATCGGTTAATCTTGCTCCGAGCTACAAACATTTAAAGATCGCAGAATAATGTCGAGAATCGCGAAAACTCCCGAAATTAGCGATTAATGCGAGCCACTGTAACTATTTCTCAAACTTATTCTGATTTGATACTTTGACATTGATCTTCCATGGGAAACGTAAATGATTTTCGGACAAATTATATGTTAACTAACCCGACTATCCAATGTATAAACAATTAAATTAATCAATTTTTGATACACAAACAATATATAGTTCTAATTTTAAAAAAAGTCAATGTACCTATCTGTCATGCGTGCCATACTTGGTGAATTGTTGAAAATGTGAAATTATTATGTTCTAACGCCTCTTTCCACACAGGTGTGTTGCCATTCCACGGCCCCCTCCGGTGAATTAAAATATGTTATAAACATATTGCGGACGTCGAACCCCTGTGCACTTCCAAATCCTCCTGTTCTAACCAATGGCATCATATTGTTGCTTCCCATGCTTACCTCGAAATCTGTTTGTTTCGCGTAACTATTATTAATAAATTCTTCACGCAACATGTTGCTGTAATAATATTATCCGTCGTTTCCGGAAGTACTGTAATTGGTGCATAGAAAATTCTGAACGTTTGAGACAATATGCCAAACGCATTCTCCGATACCCTACGGGCTCGGCACAGCCGATAATTAAAAATTGTTTTGTTTGTATCTTCTGTCGCCTGGTTTTTGGGGTACGGCTTCAACATACGTTTTGTCAATCGGAATGCCTCATCGCCCACAATTACGTGAGGGGCTGTCACGTTCGTTCCGGGAAGTGGTTTATCCATGGGAAATTTTAATTTTTCCGTATTTATGGCTTGACCCATTATGGATTTCTGGAATATTCCACTGTCTCCCTCCTTTCCATACGACCCAACATCCACAATAATAAATTTATAATTGGCATCCACCAATGCTAACAATACAATGGAACCACTATTCCGTGGACATTTAATTCTTATATGTTTCCTGTCAATAGCTCCGACACAATTTGGAAAATTCCATTTCACGAAGAAGTCATTGCTGATTCTTTCAAAATCCGCAACACTCGGCTGCGGCATAAATATGGCAACTAATTTATTGCACAATTCTTGCAATACTGCCCGTACAATTACGCTGATATAACTCGGCGATATTCTAAATGCGTACGATAAAGATTTGTACGATTCTCCAGTGGCTAGGAACCTGTAAAGAAATAAATATTTGAATTATTTCAGCTGGTGATTGTAAGAAGAGATGGAGAAACATATGCGATACATTTCTGTAGTACGGTACAGGGTCGGCAGCAAAAGAGGGAGGGAGGGAGAGAGAGAGAGAGAGAGAGAGAGAGAGAGAGAGAGAGAGAGAGAGAGAGAGAGAGCGCAGGTCAAAAAGTGCGGAACAAGGAGAATCGAATGTACAAGAGCGAAGAGAGAATGTACGGCAGAGTATGCAGCGAGTGAAGCGAGAGTATACAATGCATGTGCAAATCAGTAGTCGGGGCGTAATTATTAAGAGACAATAGGTACTTTGCATTAACTACAGTAAAAATGTACAACTGTAATAAAATTATGCGACAAAAAAATAAAATATATCTCTTGTGGAAAATTAACTTACCTCAATGTCAGGAGCAATTTATCTTCGGGTGAAATTGGTTTCTTGACTCTTGTATATGATTTTTGCTCCAAATATTTTCCAATAAGATTCAAAATGAAATGACCCTATTCTTTACTTAGCCTAAAAAATTGTCTATAGGATTCCTCGTTATCCACTAAATGCTTTGCTATCAAGATTTGTTTGGGATTGGCCACAGCGATGCAGCCAATCGGGCACGTGCACGCTGCCGCGAAGCGCGCGACTTTTAAACGCGCTATTTGATACCGGGTCCCCGGCTGGAGCGATCGCGGCGATAGCCTGGTCGGGCCATCTCGGGGCTGACAATTATACTAATTAGCTATTATCTCCCTCTCCTAATTAGCAGCATCGCGCGACACATACGTGTACCTCTCTGATTGGCCATGCATCATCGGCACCCGAACCGGTGGCTCGGCCCGCTCTGTTTCCGCGATCGCTTCCTCTTGCCTGTGAACCGCGTACCGGTAAACACCGCTGTTTCTCCTAACGCGAAAACAAATAGCTATCGGTGCTCCGATAATACGAAACAAGTATTCTTATATACTTCGCTTCGGCCTCGCGCACTCGCGTATACAATTTTTAGTAAATTAAGTGTTCTACTGTTAATAGTAATATTCAGTTCAATTAGGTATTAAGCACCCTCGTTTATTGTGACGACATTACAATAATAGTAATAGCTCTCTCTTTAATCAATATGTTTCGCCGCGTGAGCATAAAATTGGTCACGCGTTAAAAACAAGTGCGTGGTGCCCCTCGTTCTTGTGCGAACATAAAGTTGGTCCTTCGAGCCGGATACTCCGGCGATTTCGAGTGCTGTGTGGTAACCGCGTGGTGCGAGAGCTCGTTACGTGCCGCCATCATGAAGGACGCGATCGCGGATCAGGTCAAGCTGTATCATCGGCTCTCGCGTGTGTACGATAATCTAAAAAAGAAAGGTGTCGCTAAAATGACTGAAGGTTCGGTGCAAGCTAGACTGGAAATGCTAACTTCACTCTGGGAACAATTCTCGAAGCAACATGGGGCTATAGCGAAGCAATGCACTGAGGAGTGGGCAAGGCATGATTATTTTACCAAGGATTGCTTCGATCTTGCCGAAGAATCCTTTCTGGAACAAAAGGGATATCTACTAGATCTCCTTCGTGGATTTAAATGGAAGCCGGAGCCCGGCGGCATGGCCTCGACTTCCGGCGGTGCTCCTACCGCGGAGACACGATCACGTGCCACTCTGCCCCGCATTCCGCTACCCAGCTTCGATGGACGCTACAGCGAATGGCAGGTGTTCCACGATTCCTTCGTCTCGCTGGTGATCAAGGATCCCACGTTAATGGATGTGGACCGGCTACATTATTTAAAGGGCTGTGTAAAAGGTGATGCGAGTACCGTGATACGTAATCATACCACGACGGACGACAATTTTCAACCAGCCTGGGACGCTTTAAAGGAACGATTCCAGAATAAACGCCTCCTGGTGAGTGCATAGCTTACCATTTTAAATGAATTACCCACGGTGAAATGTGAATCGTCGGCGGAATTGAAACGATTGTTCTACGGAACATGGGACGTGGTAGGCGCTCTAGCCGCAATGAACTGTCCCGTGACTACTACCGACTGGCTGGTCAAAATGACTGTCGACCGACTGGACAAGCAATCGTGTC
Source organism: Andrena cerasifolii (assembly GCF_050908995.1). Classification (NCBI taxonomy): domain Eukaryota; kingdom Metazoa; phylum Arthropoda; class Insecta; order Hymenoptera; family Andrenidae; genus Andrena; species Andrena cerasifolii. Next base: position 1,167,288 of record NC_135132.1, read on the forward strand.
GCGAATGGGAGGCGTCTCTCGGCCTATGCACAGATCCGCCCTCCTTAGATGCTCTAAGGGTGTTCATCGAAACGCGTATTCATACGGTTGAGGCGCTGGAGAATCAACGCAAGCGTGATCCTCCTGCCGAAGACAAACAAGCAGCTCCCAAGGGGACCGCTACCAAAGGCGTCGCTGCCAAAGGCGCCGCTGTGTATCAAGTCGGCACGACGCCATCGAACGCGAAGGATTGCGGCCTGTGTAAGGGATCACATTACTTACTCTTCTGTCCCAAGTTTAAGGTACAGGACGCTGCAACGAAGAAGGCTACGGTCGCGAAATTGCAGCGCTGCTTAAACTGCCTGGGCAAGCATCAAATCGACAGTTGCCAATCGAATAAACGGTGCCAGCGGTGCGCTGAATAACACCATTCTTGTCTCCATGATGCTTTCCCGACGGCTGCTGGTGCGGTAGTGCAGCACGTCACTCCTCGTGTGTTCAATACGCCGCCAGTGATGCTCGGCCTTGCGCGAGTTCGCACTTACACGCCGGTCGGCCAACATGTGTCGGTGCGGGCTCTAATCGATCCTGGAAGTGAAGTGTTCTTAATCTCGGAGCAGCTCGTAAAACGGCTTGGATTGAAGAGGCAGCGCGCTCGCATACCATTGCTTTTCGCGGCGGTGCTCCGTCGCAATGCACGCGAGGGCTCGTTCATCTTGATATCACTGCCGACCGAGACGGTGAGAGTATCCTCGGCCTGTCGGCATTTGTGCTTATTGATTTGTCTAGCTACAAACCACCCATCGTGCTCGACGGGACGATCTGGCCTCATCTTCAGGGCTTGCAGTGGGCGGAACCACGTCTCGCGAACCAGGATCCCATCGATCTGCTACTCGGTGCTGACGTCTACAACGACTTCATGTTGGAAGGCGTTCGCAAGGGCAAGCCAGGCACTCCACTGGCTCAGGAAACTACTTTTGGCTGGATTCTTACCGGCGGTCTTCGGAATGGTTGTGCTCGCAGCCGCAAGAGCGTGTCAACGGTCCAGTGCTGCTCGATCAGCCAAGAACTACCTGGCCTGTTGGAGAAATTCTGGGAGCAAGAAGAAGTCCAGATAACACCCACTCTCTCACCCGGTGACCAAGAGGCGGAGGATCACTTCCAGGCCACTCATCGACGCACGTCCGAAGGTCGTTTTGTGGTGAGACTTCCATTTAAAGTTACTCCAGCGCTGGGACCCTCGAGGCCCGCGGCACTTCGCACATTGAATTCTATGCAGCAGCGTTTTCGTAAGAATCCTGAATATGAACGAGCCTATCAAGACTTTCTACAAGAATACGAGGATCTCGGTCATATGGTGGCTGCGCGTACCCCCCCCCCCCCCCCTGAGGGCCGACACTTTTACTTACCACATCATGGTGTCCTAAAGGCTACGAGTACCACTACGAAGCTGCGCGTAGTGTTCAATGGCTCGATGACCACGACCAATGGCAGGTCTCTTAATGACGTCCTGCACACGGGTCCCAACTTGCTACCAGCCTTAGCCGACTTGTTGCTAAGGTGGCGTCGTCATCCCATCGTCTTTGTCGCTGACGTCGAAAAGGTGTATCGACAAATCATTATACATCCAGACGACCGGGACTATCAGCGGATCCTCTGGCGAAAGGGGAAGGAATTAAAGTTGAGGGAGTATAAACTTTGCACTGTCACCTACGGATTAGGCTGTGCACCCTACCTGGCTCTACGATGCTTGCGGCAGTTGGCCACGGACGAGGCCGAGTCGTTTCCCTTGGCTTCTAAGACGATGTGCTCAGACGTTTACGTGGACGACATCCTAATGGGCGCAACTTCGGTGGAGGAGGCCTTGACTCTGCAAAAAGAATTGGATCAGCTCGCCATGGCGGGCGGCTTTCGGCTACATAAGTGGGCATCGAACTCGCCTGAGTTCATGAGGTCGGTCCACAATGACGTCGCCGCCCTTGCCCGGCACTGGGATACGGACACCCAGCACAGCGTCTTAGGTATCCAGTGGCTTCCGGAGACTGATAATTTCCAGATCAGACTTCTGGAGGGTAGCACGAGTCCAACGACAACGAAGCGGAGCGTCCTAAGCCAGGCGGCGCAAATCTTCGACCCACTGGGCTGGCTTGCTCCTGTAACGGTATGGACAAAAATATTCATCCAGACACTCTGGACGCTCACGACTGACTGGGATGAAGCCTTACCTGTGCAATCTGAGGACGCATGGCGCGAGTTTTTGAAGGCACTTCCAGCACTTCGTTAAATCCAGATTCCACGGTGCATGGGCTTGACCTCCACCAACCAATCGGTGGAAGTGCATGGTTTCTCTGACGCCTCGGAACGAGCATACTCTGCGGTGGCGTATCTGCGTGTTCACGATTCATCAGGTGACATACAGATTCATCTTATTTCAGCCAAGACAAAGGTGGCTCCACTCAAGAAACTGTCGCTACCACGCCTCGAGCTGAGTGGCGCTCATCTACTTACACGGCTGGTGGCGCATCTTCTGTCGACTCTGGCTCTTAGGATCAACGGCGTGCATCTGTGGACTGACGCCCTGGTGGCCTTGGGTTGGGTCCAGGCTCCGTCCAGTCGGTGGCAAACCTATGTGGCTAACCGAGTAGCAGACATTCAACGCACGCTACCCCAGGCACATTAGCATCATGTTTCAGGCCAAGATAACCCGGCCGACTGTGCTTCGAGAGGACTGACACCGGCCCAACTCCCCGAGCACCCACTGTGGTGGTCGGGTCCGTCTTGGCTGGCGACGAGCGAAGGGCGACTCGTCACCTTCGAAGAGCCGATAGAAATGCCCCACTATGAACGAAGACAAATTCTCCACGTCTAACGCTCCCCAGATGATGAGGTGAGCCTGTTTTTAAACCGATTTTCGAACTTCCGTCGACTGCTCCGAGTTACCGCCTGGTGCTGTCGATGGCTCCCGGCGTCCAAAGGGAAATGGGCAACTTACCTGACCGCTAGTGAGATACAAGCTGTCCGATCGAGGCTGGTCCGAGGCGTGCAATCTACTGCCTTCGCTTCGGAATTGGATGCTCTCCAAAGTAGCCAACCGCTGCCTAGACGAAGTCGCCTGCTTCGACTGAATCCGTTCAAGGATCAGGAGAACGGCACCTTACGCGTTGGCGGGCGGCTGCATTATTCAAGGATCACCTACAATCAACGACACCCTGTGATTCTTCCCGATGAATCACCACTGGCTGCGCTGTGGATCGCCGAGGCGCATCGGCGCTGTTTGCATGGGGGTGTGCAACTCACCCTTTCAACACTTCGCCAACACTGCTGGGTTCTTCGAGGTCGCCACCTGGTGAAATCTTGCATCCATCGGTGCTCCACTTGTGTTCGATGGAGAGGCAGTACCGCGGACCAGTTGATGGGAGTGTTACCTGCACCTCGAGTAACCCCTTGTCGCCCGTTCCTGCGCGTGGGCGTAGATTATGCAGGGCCAATTTTTATACGATCCAGTCGAGGGCGCGGCCAGCACGCTCGAAAAGGTTATATCGCTCTGTTTGTGTGTCTAGCTACCAAAGCCGTGCATTTGGAGGTGGTGTCGGACGGGACAACGGAAGCCTTTTTAGCTGCCCTGAAACGACTGACCTCTCGCCGTGGCCTCTGCTCCCAGATCTACAGCGACTGCGGTACGGCATTCGTGGGTGCGGACAAGGAGCTGCGTGCCCTACTACAATCAGTCAGTTCCCAAAATAGGCAACTCCTGGACCGTCTGGCTTCTGAGGGTATCGAGTGGAAGTTTAACCCTCCTTCTGCACCTCATTTCGGCGGGATTTGGGAGGCCGCGGTGAAGTTCGTGAAGCACCACCTCCGGAGAGTGCTCGGCGAACATCGATTGACATATGAGGAGCTGGCCACGCTCCTCGCTGAGATCGAAGCGTGTTTAAATTCTAGACCATTGGTACCGGTGTCAGATGTTCCCGATGATCTCGCTGCGTTGACGCCAGGTCATTTCTTGGTCGGTGAGGCAGTTACCGCGATACCCGAACCGAATCTGGAGGAGCTCCCAGACAATCGGCTTTCTCGGTGGCAGCTGGTTCAGAAAATGCAACAGCACTTCTGGCGCTTGTGGTCGCGGGACTACCTGAATACGTTGCAGACGCGGGGTAAGTGGAGTCGCGTTCGGACGGTGATTCGGGAGGGCGATCTGTGCTTAATCAAAAGCGAACTGCAGCCGCCCTCGCGTTGGCCTCTGGCTCGAGTCGTCAAAACTCATCCGGGTCCCGATGGTCTTACACGTATTCTTACACTGAAAACGGCGACGTCGGAGTTCACTCGTCCGTTACACAAGCTTATTCTGTTACCTTTTGCTGCCGCCGCGGAGGTGGATGCTGGGAGCTCTTAAGGTGACAGTGTCGATTGACGAAGACCGACATAACCTCGTCACCTCTGTCAGTATAGTAGTTAGGGCTCGATCTGCGGCACTCTTCTTGCGGAGTTAGCTTATTTTTAGTCTCTTCTCTCTTGTTTTAACTGTCTTCAATTTTTAATCACGCTTTCACTTAATACCACTTCACTATGCAGCGGCGAATCGTCTATTTCGTCAGAATATGACGAGACGGGCGGGAATGTTTGGGATTGGCCACAGCGATGCAGCGAATCGGGCACGTACACGCTGCCGCGAAGCGCGCGACTTTTAAACGCGCTATTTGATACTGGGTCCGCGGCTGGAGCGATCGCGGCGATAGCCTGGTCGGGCCATCTCGGGGCTGACAATTATACTAATTAGCTATTATCTCCCTCTCCTAATTAGCAGCATCGCGCGACTCATACGTGTACCCTTTCTGATTGGCCATTCATCATCGGCACCCGAACTGGTGGCTCGGCCCGCTCTGTTTCCGCGATCGCTTCCTCTTGCCTGTGAACCGCGTACCGGTAAACACCGCTGTTTCTCCTAACACGAAAACAAAGAGCTATCGGTGCTCCGATAATACGAAACAAGTATTCTTATATACTTCGCTTCGGCCTCGCGCACTCGCGTATACAATTTTTAGTAAATTAAGTATTGTTTCGTGTACATGCTGTATATAGTGCTTTTTCTTCTTACTAGATTTAAGACGTATCACATAAGTTACTTTTAATAATAGTGTCGCCATCTGACGCGACACAAAGCGTTCATGAACTTCTCTCCCCCCACTAATCAACTAACTACGTTTCCGCGATCGCGGAAGTCTTCTCTCCGTCTGCCAGGCAGTCGGTTCTGGTCGGTTCAATGCTCGAGTTCGCAATACTTGCGAATTCTATACTGGTTACGCGAGAGAGAAATAGTGAACGCTTGATAATATCATCGATATCTGTTCCACGCTCGCGTTACGTACGATTCATACCTGATACTCGGGTTAAAAGTTAGTGTGACACAAGAACTTGTAAAGACGAAAACTTTATTATAATCGTTCAAGCCTACGGGACGTTACAAACTAGACGATATTTAAAACTATCCTAATTCTACTCAAAATTACTTATATCTAGTTAACCTACTTCCAACTAATAAACCAAAGGACTGCGTATCGGTTACAGCCACTTGCTTTGTCTAAGATTCTAACTTAAACAAATGGTCCTTAGAGCCGGAGTTGTGGTGATTTAAAAATTCACTCTGCTGAAACAAAGGAATCCGTTACGTTGTCCGTTGTCTCCACGAGGCATCGAACGTTATCGAACATTCTCAAGCCCGTTCGAAAGGTGTAAACAGTGCCGGTCACATAGTTTTTCTGCTACCGAACGTCCTAGTATCTGAAACACAATGGATATACTCATATCAGAACAGAAATACTTGTACGGACGAATTGCAAGGTTAACGGAAAATATGAAGAAGCTCGGCACTAGCAAAATTACGAAAGGCGTAATTATTTCTCGGTTGGAACTTTTGGAAACTTACTGGACTACGTTTCTCCAGACTCACTCAAAATTGTGCGCTAGTTTCAAGGAAGAGCATCAGGAAAAACCGTACTTCAAAGACGACCACATGAGCTTGTGCGAGGAAGCTTACTTACAACAGAAGGCTAGTCTGCTCGATACTCGAGACGACTTCCCGGATGAACTGGACGAAACTGTACATACTGGAACCGACTCCCAAGGAAGGACCTTGGAAAGGATACCTATCCCTAAATTCTCTGGGGACTATCAAAACTGGCCAAGCTTTCGCGATCTGTTTCGTTCTCTGGTAATCAAAAATTCGAATCTATCTGAAGTGGATAAACTACATTATCTACAAACCAGTCTAACCGATGAAGCAGCTCGACTGATTCAGAACGTCACACTAACGACTTCAAACTTCAAGCGAGCGTGGGAGACCATTATGGAGCAGTACGACGTCCCGCGTCTCCTCATTCACGCTCACGTAACAAAGCTCCTGTCTTTGCCTGCGATGAAGAAGGAATCAGCTCAAGAACTAAAGGAATTGCTTCATGGAACTCGGAACGCAGTGGACGCGTTAGCCACGCTGAAGCTGCCTGTCGAGCACTGGAGTGCTTTCTTGGTTGTCCTCACTGCAGAACGTCTAGATCCAACAACGAGGATGGCCTGGGAGATGTCCATCGGAACGGCGCCGGAGCATCCGACCTTCGATCAAATGAAGACCTTTCTCAGTTCTCAAGTGAGAGCGCTGGTGGCGTCTGGAGGCACCGCCAGTGGATCAGCTGGTCAAAACCGTTCCGGAAGTGACAAAAACTCGTCTGGAGCTTCTACTGGAGCAGCTCGTCGGCCCAAGACGCACTGCGTTAAGAAAAACGCAAACGGGACACAAAAATGTGCTCTGTGTCAGGGCGAGCATTTTATACTGTATTGTCCGAAGTACAAGGCCATGAGTCCCCTGGAGAGGAAAAATAGGGTAATGGAAAAGCACTTGTGCTTCAATTGTCTGGCCTCGCATTCTTCTCGCGACTGCAAATCAGTCAAGCGCTGCCAACTTTGCATGGGTAAGCATCATTCCACTATCCATATTCCAATCGAACAAACTTCTTCCTCTGTTGCAATTTCGCAGGTAGACGAGCAACTCGCACATTCTGGAAAGAGCGCTTCTCCGTCGCTGAGCCCGACCACTGCTACAACTCATTGCGCTCAGGTGCAATCTCCTGGCGCTTCCGTACTTCTTGCAACTGCGTTAGTCAGAGTGGCGTCCAATTCTGGGGAGAAGGTGACCGTTCGAGCGATGATCGATCCCTGCTCCGAGGTGTCCTTGATCGGTGAGAGTATCGCTCAACTATTAAGACTCCCAAGGTCACCCACAAATATTCCAGTTATAGGAGTCGCGAAAAATAAAACATACTCGAGGGGTTCGGTAACGATTCAAGTATCACATCGCAGCCGCGATTCGATCGGTTTCTCAACACAAGCTCTGGTACTGCAGAGAATCTCCTCGTATCGGCCGAGTCCGGTTTCGGTTTCTACTTCTTGGTTTCACTTAACCGATCTTGAACTAGCTGACCCTGAATTTGCCTCCTCTAGAAAGGTTGATATTCTCTTAGGCGCGGAAGTCTATTCACAAATTATCCGTGAAGGATTACGGCACGGACCTCCTTGCACGCCGGTAGCTCAAGCTACCACTCTGGGCTGGATTCTAACCGGCTTGGTCGGCAATCCAGATAATTTCTCTAAAACGAAAGCTGCTGTCACTCTTCAGTGTACCACTGACTTCGATATATCGGAGATCTTGCAAAAATTCTGGAAGCAAGAAGAGGTGTCGGCACCACTTTCTATATTAACCGCGGAAGAGAAGGCTTGCGAAGATCACTTCGTTCGTACGCATTCTCGCGATAACAGTGGCAGGTATATCGTCCGGATACCGTTTTCTCGTTCTAATAAAGACCTCGGTCTTTCTCGTGTAACCTCCGAGGTTCTCCTAAGAAAACTGGACAGAAAATTCCATAATAGTCCTGAATTGGAAACGGCGTATCGCCAATTCATGGAAGAGTATGAGACGCTCAATCATATGACTCTGGCCGCGGAAAATGCTCGCGATACTTCTAACTTTTATTATTTACCTCACCATGGGGTAATACGTTCGTCTAGTACTACTACAAAACTTAGAGTAGTTTTCAACGCGTCGTGTAAAACGACTTCTGGTTTTTCTCTAAACGATATAGTTCATACAGGTCCGAATTTACTACCGGAAATATTCGACATTCTAACACGCTGGCGACTCCACTCCATTGTATTCTCGGCGGACATTGAAAAAATGTACCGCCAAATACGCGTCCATAACGACGACTGCGACTTCCAACGCATTCTGTGGCGGAAGAAATCCTCGGAGCCAGTACAAGCGTACCGGCTACGCACGGTAACGTACGGGATGGCGTGTGCCCCCTATCTAGCTATTCGTACGCTTAAACAATTAAGCTCGGATGAACGGGAACGCTACCCTTTAGCAGCACCGTGTTTACTAGACGACGTTTATATGGACGATGTGATTTCGGGAGCTGGAACCTTGCCGGTCGCTCTTGAACTCCAGAGAGAGTTACTTTCCTTGCTCAAGGCGGGCGGATTTAAACTTAGAAAGTGGACCTCGAATCGGCCCGAGCTCCTCGAAAATCTGCCTCACGATTATATTGCTTCTACTCCTGAACTCTCATGCAATTTCGAGGGCACTTTCTCGTTGCTAGGTTTGAAATGGCAGACCAGCCTAGACTGCTTTATTTTTACCGTATCGTCGAAAACCCGAGACGAAGCTCTAACAAAACGCGCCGTCTTTCGGGAGACTGCGAGTCTGTACGATCCGTTAGGATTTCTTGCACCGGTAATAATTGTCGCGAAAATATTAGTACAATCGCTCTGGCTCCTAAAACTGGAATGGGACGAACCGCTCCCTACTTCTTTAGTGGAAACTTGGGAACATTATTATGCCGGGTTAGGAGCTCTCTCCTCCTTGAGGATACCTCGCTGGATTCTCGTAAACCCGGAAGCTGGATCCTACGAATTACACGGTTTCGCAGACGCGTCCGAAAAAGCTTACGCCGCGGTTATATACATACGGTCCTCGTTCGATCGGTCAACTCCCCGAATAAGTTTGATCGCCTCTAAAACTAGAGTCGCTCCGTTAAAACAAAACTCTCTACCTCGCCTCGAATTGTGCGCTGCTACTCTTCTCACTCGGTTAATGATACGCGTTACTAAGGTTTTGAAATTACCACTCTGCGACGTACACCTTTGGTCGGACTCGACAATAGTTTTGAATTGGCTACAGGGACAACCCTACCAATGGAAGACATATGTCGCCAACCGCGTCTCCGAGATTCAAACCTCTCTACCGAGTGCGAAATGGCATCACGTTCGGACGAAAGAAAACCCAGCCGACTGCGCGTCGCGCGGTATAAACGGCGCTACGCTCGTGAATCATTCACTATGGTGGCAAGGGCCATCATTCTTACGAAACTCTAAGTATAATGGCGAGTCAAAGCACATGGTCGATCTCAGTACGACGGAGGAGAAACGCGTACAAACTATAGTACACACTACTACACTAACCCCGAGCTTCTCTTTAGAGGACTTCTTAGCGAGATATTCGTCACTTAAGAAATTAACTCGCGTAACTGCTTGGTGCCTGCGTTATCTGTGTCAGCTTCGACGCAAGCCCTCGCCGTTCTCTCAATTTAACTACATTCAAGCTCGCGAGATAGAGGATGCTAAACTTACCTTAGCAAAAGTTGTACAGCGCTGCGCGTTTCCTAGCGAACTCTCGATTCTGGAAAAATCCGCTACCATCTCCAGGGGGCCCCTTTCTCGTCTGGCCCCATTTCTGGACGACCAGAACGTCCTGAGGGTCGGTGGTCGCTTAAAGCATTCACTCCTGGATTTCGACCAGAAGCACCCGATTATTTTACCTGAAAAGGGAAATTTCACCGTTTTAATTATTCGTGATTGTCACGAACGAGTTCTCCACGGCGGCACTCAACTTACCTTGAGTTCGCTGCGACAAGAATACTGGATTCTCAGGGGACGACGTGCAGTCCGTAACTATATACACTCTTGTGTCACGTGTTGGCGATGGCGCGCCAAAACTTCCCAACAGCTGATGGGAAATCTTCCTTCGTCGCGCGTTACCCCAGCTAGACCTTTTCTTCACTCCGGGGTAGACTACGCTGGGCCCTTTCTAACAAAAACGTCTCCAGGACGCGGACATCGAACTCGAAAGTCCTACGTCGCCGTCTTCATTTGCTTGTGCACTCGCGCTATCCACTTGGAACTTGTCACGGATTACACAACCGACGCTTTTCTAGCCGCCTACCGTCGCTTCGTTTCTCGACGAGGTAACTGCGCTTCGATACGCAGCGACTGTGGGACAAATTTCGTCGGTGCAGACAAGGAGTTACGACGTTTGTTCTCCGACGCCTCCGACGAACTGGGGAAGTTGGCGCCTCTACTGGCCGACCTGGGTACTACCTGGATATTCAATCCACCGGCCGCTCCCCACTTCGGGGGGATCTGGGAGTCCGCCGTGAAGTCTATGAAGCATCACCTTCGTCGAGTCATTGGCGACACCCCACTGACGTTTGAGGAGATGACTACGCTCCTGAATCAAATAGAGGCTTGCCTAAATTCCAGACCGCTCTTACCGTTGAGCGACGAACCAGACAATTTTCAGTTTTTAACTCCGGGGCACTTTCTTGTAGGCTCTGCATTAATAGCAATTCCTGAACCTTCTCTCACTGCGGAGTCGTCAAATCGACTCGCTCGCTGGCAGAAAATTCAGCAAATGAGGGATCACTACTGGAAGCGGTGGTCTGCCGAATACCTCCAAGCTCTGCAAGGACGTCCGAAGTGGATCGCTGCCCACCCTAACGTTCAGCCCGGACAACTCTGCCTCGTGAAGAACGAGGCAACTCCACCAACTCACTGGCCGATTGGACGCATCACTGAAGTTCATCCTGGACCGGATGGCCTTGTACGCGTTGTCACAATCCGGACACCTAAGACGACACTACAGCGCCCTATTGCGAAAATAAGTCTTTTCCCATCGGAGCCAAGCGACGAGGCTCTATAAATCTTGGTTGCTTTCTTTGTTCATATTCGTCGCGCACCCGCTACGAAGGCGGGCGGAATGTTTCGTGTACATGCTGTATATAGTGCTTTTTCTTCTTACTAGATTTAAGACGTATCACATAAGTTACTTTTAATAATAGTGTCGCCATCTGACGCGACACAAAGCGTTCATGAGCTTCTCTCCCCCCACTAATCAACTAACTACGTTTCCGCGATCGCGGAAGTCTTCTCTCCGTCTGCCAGGCAGTCGGTTCTGGTCGGTTCAATGCTCGAGTTCGCAATACTTGCGAATTCTATACTGGTTACGCGAGAGAGAAATAGTGAACGCTTGATAATATCATCGATATCTGTTCCACGCTCGCGTTACGTACGATTCATACCTGATACTCGGGTTAAAAGTTAGTGTGACACAAGAACTTGTAAAGACGAAAACTTTATTATAATCGTTCAAGCCTACGGGACGTTACAAACTAGACGATATTTAAAACTATCCTAATTCTACTCAAAATTACTTATATCTAGTTAACCTACTTCCAACTAATAAACCAAAGGACTGCGTATCGGTTACAGCCACTTGCTTTGTCTAAGATTCTAACTTAAACAAGTATTCTACTGTTAATAGTGTCACGTCCCGGGTGAGGTCTTTTGGGAACGATGACATTAGGAAAGGAGAAAGACAGGCGCGAATCTAAAATCCAGCACTCTGAGATTTTTGGGGGAAGACCAGGCGCGAATATTAAATCCGTCACACTGAGGGTTTGGAAGGAACTTAGGCGCGAATCTTGAATCCAGCACACTGAGGGTTTGAAAGGAATTCAGGCGCGAATCTATAATCCAGCACACTGAGGGTTTGGAAGGAGAGGAACGTCAGGCGCGAATCTTGAATCCAGCACACTGAGGGTTTTGAAAGAGAGGAACGTCAGGCGCGAATCTTGAATCCAGCACACTGAGGATTTTGAAGGGAGGAACGCCAGGCGCGAATCTATAATCCAGCACACTAGTCGACCAGGGAAGTTTAAAGGCTAGAGCGTATTTGGGGAACACCCGTTAGCACTTTGTTTGGTTTACGTAATATCAGATTTACCGTTGCATAGGCACAAAAAGTTTCCTCGTAATATTTCTTGAGAAATTCGTCTATACGTGCAGCTATGCAAGGGAATGTTAGTAAACACTGTCACTGTTCTCTAGTTCGCGATCCGCGATCAGCTGTTTCGCCGACTCGTTGGTTTGTATCTTAGTACGTTCGTAACTAATGGTTGAACACAAACAACTTGAAGCAAGATTTTAAACAAAGCGATTTATTAACTTCGTTAATCGGTTATTATAATCGTGCGAGGGGGCTTTTAGAATTGGCACAATATTTGTAATATGGTTATAACATTTAATATATATATATGGACATGAGATACAATATAAGTCGTTTAATAATGATCGTTAATAATAATAATATGATAAGATTGCGATAAGCAGTTATAATAGAATAGTAAGATTGCGATAAGCAGTTATAAACAAAATAATAGAATAGTAAGATTGCGATAAGCAGTTATAAATGAAATAATAGAATTGTAAGATTGCGATAAGCAGTTATAAACGAAATAATTGAATAGTAAGATTGCGATAAGCAGTTATAAATGAAATAATTGAATAGTAAGATTGCGATAAGCAGTTATAAACAAAATAATAGAATAGTATGGTATGGTGGTGATATGCACAATAATATTAAGTAATATAAATGGCTTACGGTGATCGTCGAACACTGAGTTTAATATTAACACTTTTAAGATATACTTTTCAAGAAAGCCTTCTACCTAAGAGGTTTCTGTCGAAGAAAGAGAACTCGGCCTGTCAGGACCTCATATTTATGTACTTTTCACAGGAGTATTGTGGGGTACGCGCGGTAAAGACCTTGACACATTTCGGTTTAAGACGCAGTAGGACTTCCGGGGTTTTTACAAACGGTACGTCTATTAATAGACGTATTTATGTCACGTACGCCAAATATACGTCGCAATTAGGTTTCTGGGGTTTTTATGACTGCGAAAAGAGATACTCAACTCATCGAATGGATTTCGGGTGTTTTACGGGAAAGGGGTTATTAGAGTGGCTTGGACTTCATGAGTCGTAAAGAGGGGGTTGAGACTTGGTCTCGATTTAAGAGGGATTTGTAATGAGGGACTTGTTTGAATTTGTTTTTGGAGGGAATGATTCGTGCCTTGTAAGACGAATAGGCGAAGAGGGTTTTGAAACGATCATCTCGTGATGGGGACCGCTAAGGTACATCAGCGAGGTGGAGGTTTGTATTGATCATCCTGTGTTGTTGACCGCTAAGGTGCAACATCAAGGTGATCGGTGATTGAGGAGATGGGGTAGAAGTTGAGTTTGATAGACTTTAGTGGAGTGATTTTGAGGTTTACTAGTGGAATTGGGAATAGGAAACGCGCGAAAAATTGTGGGACGTTACACCTCCCCCCTTATATGAAGAAATGTGTACATTTCTTAACACAGGGTTAGGGTGTCTTGAAATGCGGAGGAAAAGAAAAATAAAATAAAATGTACCGTTTTGGAAAAAATAAAAATAAAATGGTTTGGAAATAATAAAATAAAATAAAATATATAGCCTATTTGGCGTAAAAGAAAAGTAAAATAAGAGATGAGAATAATAATAATAGAAAATATAAAAGAATTGATTGTATTAGGAAAGAAAAAAAAACATTTACTTATACTTAAAAATAATATGTATATATATATGTATATAAAAGAAATAGAAAATAAGGAATATTCACAAGGAAGGATGTACAAGGAAGGATAGAATTAAGGAAAGGAATTTTGGAAGGATTAGTATGGAGGAAAGGAATATTCGAGGATTGAGTAGGAGGGGTCGTCCAGGATGAACGTGAGGTCGTAACCACTCTGATAGAGGTCATCGAACCATTTTAAAAATTCGGGCGTCAGCTCTGTGTGGTCTGGGACCTTAGTCGCTGACCCCGTATTCAAAATCTCCACGACACCTGGGGGTGGAGGGATGACGGAGGGAACTTGGGAGGTGGAAGGTTGAGGAGAGGGTTGGAATTGAACGGGAGGGGGGTAATATATAGGAGGGGAATGGGAGAGTACCTCCTCGGGTATTGAAGGGCGAAATGGGGGTATTGGGTCCATCGACGTCCTCATGGGGGAATCATCAATAGTGATGACCTCCGGTTCTGCCTCCCTGATGACGATGTTCGACGTCACCTTCGGGAGAAGCTGTGAGGCGCTCCCTTCCTCCTTCATGGCCCTCTGGCGCAGCCACCGTATGTGGGAGAGCTTTCTTTTGAGGCCTCCCCCATGGGTCCTAGGCCCACTGGGTTTATGGGCCCTTTTATGAGGCATGGTGCGATCTAAGAAACGAGGTGATTTAATGTTCTTTTCTCTATAATTTATGATTAGGGTCAACCGGGGTTTTCGCGTATTTGACCAAGACGCGCCTTATTCGCGTGTATAATTTTTGTTTTCCCTTTCCATGATATTTTTAAATTCTGAGAGGGGATTACCTCTAATATCGTGTGAGGGCCAGAGTATTGATCTCCGAATTTTCCCTTTCGGGGTTCTATTAATACGAAAATCGAGTCGCCCGGTTTAAAGGTCTTCTCGCTTATGTGTCTATCGTAGTACTTTTTATAACGGAGTTTTGATTGATTTAACTTTTCTGCTGCAGCGGTTTGCAGTTCTTGCATCCTTATGTTTAATTTCGAGAGGTATTGACTATAAGTTTCATTTTCAAAGTCTTCGGGCATTCTTTTCCGACTGGGTACCCGGGCTATTTTACCGAACACTAATTCATGTGGAGTGTATCCAGTGCCCTCGTGGACGCTGGTATTATAAGAGAACGCGGCCATGTCGGTCCATTCGTCCCAGTCACTGTATCTACCGATAAACATTTTCAAATATTCTGTTAGGACAAGGTGCGATCGCTCTAGAGAGCCGTTAGTCTGTGGGTGAAAAGCTGTGGTTCGAAATTGTTCAATTTTAAATTTTTGCGCGATAGTTTTCATGAGTTTACCAGTAAAATTAGCTCCTTGGTCAGTGAGGATGGCTCTGGGAGCTCCGAATTGACAGATAAACTTTCTTATAAATGCATCTGCAATTTTTTCCGACGTCGATTGTTTGAGTGGTTCACACACGAAATATTTAGTTAATAAATCTTGCATGGTTAATATGTAGGTATTTCCTTCTCTCGTGGTGGGTAACGGTCCTACTATATCTAAGGCTATTTTATCAAAGGCGCGTCCAGGCGTGTCTGTAAGGATCATTGGTTGCCTGGTTTTAACACGAACGAGTTTCTTCCGCATACAGTCTTCGCATTTTCGAATATAATCTTCAACGGCTTTCTTCATTCCTTTCCAGAAATAGTGGTGTCTAATTCGGTTATAGGTTTTTGTTACTCCTTTATGTCCAGCTAATGCAGACGCGTGATTTTCTGTAATAATGCTTTGTCTCTTTGATTCTTCGGGGATCTGAACTATTTGTAGGCATATTGTGACCTCGATGTCTTCCTCGTCGACGGTTTCGAGAATGTCCATAATAATATCTTGCCAACTTAGCTGATCAATGTTTGTCGTTTTGGCAATACTGAATGAATATATAGTTAACTCACGTACTACATCCCTAAGAGAAGAAAGGGCTGTTCTCCAATTTGTCGTGGTTAGGGGAATATTTTGTGTTTCCTTGATAACTAACCCTACGAGAATTTGTCCCTTTTTATATGACACATGAGCCCTGCCCAGAGTGAGTTCGTTTGCTATTGTCAGTTCTCCTGCTTCTTGTAACTGTTTAGCTCCTTCGTCGCAAGGTTTCCCATCGGCACTCAAAAGGAAGACGAGCGTTTCTTTACGTAGGGACAATGGGTCGCGACTGATGGACGGTACTATTCTGATTTCTCGGTCTGGGTCAGCTTCGTATTCTGCATCATGGGAATCGTCTTGCTCAATTATTGATAAATCCGAGTCGGATGTTGACTCGTCTGATACGTTTGATTCCACTTCGGAATCGGGATCCGTTTGTATCTGGGGAACTGGGGACTGCTGAGGCGAAATATGTTCGTAAGGGGTGGTTATTTGTTCCCCTTCATTTTCCTGATTCTTTTCTTCGACGCTACTCATTGGTTCTGATAAATTTTCTTTTGTGGATTCTACTGCAGATGTTGGACCTTTTCGTACCTTCCGGTGAGGCTGCATCCGCGTAGGTTTCGTCCTTAGATGGGGTTTACTTGTGGGTTCTGAAGCAGAGGTGGATGGTCGGGAACCTCGAGGTCTTCCAGGACCTCGTGTAGGTGGGGTTTTAGTTTCTTTAGTAGTCCGAGGTTTTTTGGTATCTGGTGTGGGCCAGTCCACCCAGTCTTCGTCGGCTTCTTCTCGTGGCCGTATTGGGCATGCCTCCACTGTAGGGGGATTACGAGATAGAGCGTCGGCAAGTTTGTTGCTTTTCCCCGGTTGGTATCGAATTTCGTATTCATACTCAGCTAATTTTAAACGCCACCTAACGAGGCGTGACGTTGGATCTTTTACTCTATGTAACCAGATTAGAGGTTGATGGTCGGTAAATAAAATAAATTTCCTTCCGTATAGATAAGGTCGGAAGTGCCTAACGCAATATACGATGGCTAAAAGTTCCTTCTCTATGGTTGCGTAATTTATTTCTGCTTTATTTAGGAGGCGAGAGGCGTAAGCGATCGGTAACTCTTTTCCATCTATAGTCTGACTCAATATCCCTCCTATAGCGTAGTCAGAAGCATCTGTAGTGACGTGAAATTCCAGGTCAAAATTCGGGTATTGCAGGATAGGTTCTTTCTGCAATGCTAGTCTTAAGTGGTCAAAAGCCGTTTTCTGGGACGGTCCCCACTCAAATATTGTGTCTTTCTTCAATAGTTGGGTTAACGGACGAGCTATTTTAGAAAAGTCTGGGATAAATTTCCTATAATATCCGGTTAAACCAAGGAATTGTTTGATTCCTTTAGGTGTATTTTGTGCCGGGTAGTTTCGGACGGCTTCAATTTTTCCTGGATCAGGTTTTACTCCTTGTTCTGTAATTATGTGACCCAAATATGCGACTTCTTTGTGTAGAAATTTACATTTCGAAGGCTGAAGTTTAAGATTCGCCTCTCTTAGGCGTTGAGCAAGTTTTTTAAATTTTATTAAATGTTCTGTAAGGGAACTCGCGTAAAGGACAATATCGTCCAGATATACGAACATTTCTGTGCCTTGGAGTCCCGTGAGCGTGTGATCCATTAAACGTTGGAAAGTAGCTGGTGCATTACAAAGTCCAAATGGCATTCTAACAAACTCATAATGTCCATGAGGTGTAGAAAAGGCCGTTTTAGGCGCATCTTCCGGTTTCATAGGGATTTGGTGAAATCCGGAAGCTAGGTCGAATACGGAAAAGTATTTTGCTCCTCCTAATTGGTCTAGTATTTCGTTAATGTTTGGAAGTGGGTATGCGTCAGGAACGGTTTTTCCGTTTAAATCCCTGAAGTCAATTACCATTCTCCACAAGAGTTCCCCATTGGGTCCTGGTTTTTTAGAGACGATCCAAATAGGTGAATTATAGGGTGATAATGACGGTTTTATAATGTCGTTAGTTAGTAAATTCTTTATTTGCTTGTCTATTTCCTTCTTATGTACAGGAGGGAAGCGATATTGTTTAGTATTTACTGGCACTGGGTCCATTGTCTGGATCCCATGCTGGATAGCGTTTGTGTGGCCTAACTTCTCATCTGGTAGATGGAAGAGGTCATGGTATTTATATAAAATTCTTTGGACATGAAGTTTTTCCTCCGGATTCATGTGTTCCGTTGAAATTAGTTTGAGCACTCGTTCCATTCTTGTTGCGGTTTGTTCAGAAATTATCGATATTTCCTCACCCGACGCCATAGTAAGAGACTCCTGGAATTCTAGGGGAAGGGTTGTTTCGGCATAATGCCCTGGGGATGAGAGCGAGTGTACCTTCGCGGGTACCTCTGAATGATGGATCGACGGATCCTGGGGAAAGAGGGGCTTGAATTTTGTTAGGGTTGGAATAGGATTGACGCGTTTAGACGTCTTAGTCTCTTTCGGTCGTCTTTGTTTGGGTTCTGGAATTACAATTTCAAATTCTTCCAATTCAACAGTAGGTACAGTGATCGTCGTGTCCATTTCATTAGAATTTATAATTTGTAGGTACGCTTTGCCGTCCTTATTACGGACGAGGGCATTACCTGCATGAATACCAGTGCCTAAATCTAATCTAGGCAAATATCCTTCCTTTACGTCTGAATTTGATATGTTTACGAAGCAAACTGTTTTCGATCTAGCGGGTAGCACGAGTTGATCCTTATTTACGAACGGGATGGAGTTTCCTTCGAACTCCAACTGTTTCTTCGAGTAATGTATTGAAGCATTTTGTTTTATAAAGAATTCGGTGCCTAATATTCCTTGTGGTTTGATTGGGAAGTCGTTTTCGACTACGTGGAATGTGACATCGTTGCCCAATAGAGTTATGTTTATTGTCCCAAGGGTGAAGACGAGGTCTTTAGCGATGCCTCTTAATTGCACCTGTTTATTGATATCTATGTTTTGTGGTTGTTTTATTGTGTGAATTTTCAACAAATTCACTTCGGACCCAGTATCAATCATTAACTCTGGTGCTACTTCAAAATCCGGGGACTGAATTATTACGGACGGGGCTTCGTCGACGGCATTTAACCATGCGGTAGCGATTCTTGTTCTGGTATTCCCGATTCCGCTCGTATTAGGGCCCTTTACACGGACGGTCTTGCGCGCGGTCCGGCCCGCGGGCCGGCGCGCCACACGCCGCGCGGCCCGCAAAAGTACGTGAGGCCGGATCGTGGCGCTCCTTCGCGCGGGCCAGAAGGTCGTACCCGTCACTACTTAGAGATAGCGAGTTCGGGCTCCCATTTCTACGTCGACTCCACATGCTTTGTACACGATCCACCGCAGTGGTGTATTGTGTTCTACCTGTTCGATGTATATTATCGATCTGCGAAACGATCGACAAGACACGATCGCGATATACGTTCGCGAAAAGTATACAAATTCCTCGATATACCTGGCCTATAAAGGATATCATAAATGCTGTTACTGTAGGGTACACTGAAACATCTGTTTTTACGAAGCTAAATTTGGTTGACCTGAAGGTGCTATAAATTCTAGAAATGGTTTATGACTCAGTTATAACGAGTGTAAAATTTTACAAGGGTACATTAAAAAATGTCCAAATGTTTCCCCGGCAATGCGATGGCAAATGAAATTGCAGTTAACACATTCACTGTTGTGACGATCATAAATATTACTATCAACGGCAATAATTACCATGTCACTGCTTGTTTTAATATAAAAACTAATATTAATAGACAATAAATACATATAGGTATGCAAGTGATGTTATGTCTAAGATAAATGATGAAGAGATGTAATATGCAAGATGTTTTGAAGAAGGGGGGTAGTCTTCTGTTTGCTCGTGATGCAGGTCAAATTTTTCACCCACGCTCTTGCGTGGCGCGCAGCAAGAAAGCACCACAGTCCTGCCCGCGCGCCAGAAAGCATCGCAGTCCTGCCCGCGCGCCAGAAAGCACCACGCTCCTGCCCGCGCGCAAACCTCGAATCCAGAAGAGTTTTCATAAGAGACAGAAAAGGTAGTTAGAAAAGGAAAAAACGATACTTGGAACCAGGCTCGTTGCGCGCCTCAGGATTTCCGACAGTGCGGACGAGTCTGAGGCGCGCGACGAGCCTGGCAGCCGATCCTGGCAGCCAAGACTCCAAACGCAACGCCGTCGATAAGCCGTGCCTCGATGGGTTTCGAGGACTTCGACCCTCGAGACCAGGGGGGCCGTACCATGTTGCCCCCTAAGACGTGGCGAATAAAAAATTCTACATTTCGCACCGGATCTTGGCGAAAGTGACGTGGATCGTTTCCTTATGTTTTCCCGATGAAAATGGTCCAAAAAACGACACAAATCGGATTGTAATTAAGGAATCTTCATAATAAATTGATTTCCATAACTTCGTTAAAAATAGTCCGATTTACATGAAATTTGGTATAATTTTCATTTGAAAAACGTAAAGAATCCATCGGTATCACTTCCATATCGATACGATAAAGAATAAAGTATACAGTTTTTCTGAAACAGGTATGAATCCTTGGCCGACCGCAGCGAATCGAGGTCGGCGACCCACAGTCGAGGGTGAAATATTCATTACAACGTATTGAGAAATTCTTTACTCTTCGTCGTATCGATATGAAAGCAACACTAATGGATTCCTGGCGTTCTCCCAATTAAAATGATCACAAATATCATGCAAATCGGACTACTTTTACACAAACAATACAAATTATAAAAGGAGTAGGCATTCCGTGGTCCGAACGATGACCAGAACGAGCAAAGAACCTAATAAAAAGAAAATAAATATAAGGAAAGTAATCGTAATAAACGTACTAATACTAATGGATTCTGCCTTTTCTCCGTGCATTCACTTAAACCGTAAGCATTGGTTCCTCCCTCCATAGGTCAAATTCCTAGCGGGGGTGATTATGGCAAAATGTAATTGGTTAAGGCGGGACAAAAGTATATTGCTCCAACGGCGGGTTCCACCGGTGACCATTCTAATTGCCCTACTCCTGGGACTCTCCGCAATGCCGTCACTGATGGGCTTCAGCCCACGACGTCTTTATTGCTGGACTAAACGTTGAGAATCACAGGACAATGGTCAAATAAGGAAATACCTCGCTAAGCTTGCACATCTGGCAACGAAACATAAACTAAAGACGTATTTACAACTCCTGATTTTTATAACACGACCGCCGTTTGGGCAGAAGGACGAAAGCGTTTTACATTTCCTCCTGGGCTCAAATCAGCCCCTTTTGTCACGCCTTAACCAATTACAATTTGCCATGACCACCCCCGCTAGGATTTTGACCTATGGAGGGAGGAACCAATGCTTACGTTTTAAGTGAATGCACGCAGAAAAGTCAGAATCAAACGAAAAGTCAAAGTGTCAATACGTTTGTATAGTTCTTCTCTTACGTCAGTGATTTGTTTGGTAATTACTTATAAAATTAGGATGGAAGATACTAAGTGGAGTAAGAAGGCAGTTACAGAGTTAATTAACTTATATAAAACAATGCCTTCTCTATGGAAAGTGAGGAGTAAGGAGTACAAAAATCGTAATTTAAGACACAATTGTTACGAAAAATTAATAGCATATTGCAAGACGATATTCCCCAATGCGGACAGAGAGTTCGTAAGTAAAAAAATTCAATCTTTGCGTGGGGCATACCGCAAAGAATTCCGAAAAGTTGTGGCGTCTACAAGATCTGGGAACGGGGCCGAAGATGTACACGTGCCATCACTTTGGTACTACGATTTGCTGCACTTCACAAAAGATCAGGACGTCCCAACGGCGAGTGTCACAAATATCGAGGATGAGACATCTCTCCCCGACGAGCCGGAAGCGATGCGGGACGAACCCGAAGATATTGAAAGCCAATCTATCGACCTACAGGACATGGACGACACCGAGACGCAGCCTAGCAATCAACTAAGTTTATTTATGACCTCATTTATTTTATTAATACACTCCTCAAAAAATTCGGTATAGCTGGAACCACGGACGAGTTTCTAATTTGTAAAAAATTAATTCTACACAAGGAAAACAAGCTAAATGTCTAGCAGAAATCGAACATTTTTTTAAAATGCTGTCACTGCAAACTTTTATTCTTAGGGAGCCTCTGTGGCCCCAACTACGTGGAAATATCATTTCAATGTAGTACTGAAGGTAAACAAGAAACTGAATATAATTTTACAATGGACACAGACAGTAAAAAGGAAACATATGGTTGTATTTTTGTGAAATTTTAGTTTATTAGGGTGACTAAGTATGTGGGTATTACAATTGCACAGAGATGTGCAGAATTACAATTGAATTACTTCATGAATTATGATTACAAAATAATTTAATTAAATCGTATTCAAACAATAATATTAACGCATGCGCAGATCGACTTAATATACAAGGAGTTCAAAAAGTAATGATCACTGGTTGGGGGGGGGGGGGGGGAATTCGTTAAAAAAAATTGCTACAAAATTGTTTGTAACATTGAAAATGATGATTCCACGATTCGATTATATAGCGTTGCACGTATAGGCATGGGCCCACCCACTACTCTGCCGTTTTGGTAGTATGTACTCGAATGCTGGGGTCTGGCACAGTGGCCCGAACTAGGTCAACCACCTTGCACTACCTTCTGTCCCTTTAAACGTCGGATTGTGTTTGTTCACGTTTAGGGGTGCGCAGTGGACCAGGCCCCACCATTTGGGTAGATGCTGCCAAAGCGGCAGAGTAGTGGTAGGTCCATGCCTATACGTGCAATATACAATGGAATCGTTGAAACATCATTTTCAAAGTTATAAACAATTTTGTAGCACGTTTGTCTTAACAAATCTCCACTTGTCCAGAGGTGCACATTCGCCCCCAAACCATGTGTTACCCGCAAACCCGTTCACCATGTGTTATTTTAATTTTAATAAGTCATAATATATGATACATATAAATAATACAAATAATATATGATAGGTAACCTTCATGTTTTTTGACGGCCCTCCCATAAGTCACAGTGAATCTATGTGCCCCTTGGTCTTAATAAGTCTGTGCATCCCTGTTATACGGTGTACGCAAATGATTATTATTAACATATATATTAATACTATTCAACACATTAAATTAGCTTGTACAACAAATGAGAGAAAGGTAAATAAAAGAAAGGGCATATCGCTAACCGAAGTTTGTTACACGAGTACATATCATAGTCATATACACATGAAAGATAAATATAAATATTTATCGCAATTCCTCAGATGATTACAGTAATTAACAATTCAATTAATTGAAAAGTTTGAATTCAAATGTGGAATGTAATTCAATTACGGCGTTATTTCATTGTCATATAATTAAATTACACTCGAAGACTTTTTTAAATAAACGGTTGTGTATTCGAAAGTATATATTTTAAAGTTCTTGTATTTTTTTTCAATGCAATATATAAATAAATAATGGAATTGTAGACGATCTCCCGGTAGCTTTTTTTTATTTAAGCACTTTATGGTGACCGTGACTGTAGCTTTGACCTGATTCGAACAAATTTAGTTAGTATATTAAATTATCATGTGCTTAATCGGTTATTATTCCGAAAAATTAATCTAAAATAAAATGGCGACTGTTCATGCCGGGAGATCGTCTATAATTTCATTATTTATAAGGCAGGACCCCTTATGGGGGTACACCCGTTTGAACCCTCGGGAAATGTGTGTATTTTGTGGATTTTTTTACAAGTCAACGGCTTGATGCAGATTTTCCGTTTTTTTACTATCTTTACATAGTATTAGAAACTACTCAAAAAAAAAGTTTTTGTTAAAAAACTATTGTTTTTCGGAAGTTATGGATACGTATCCGAAAGTCTCTCCATTTTGGACGGCTAATCGATGGCCCTAAAAACTCGCACTACGTTCAACCAATTCACTTCCAATTTTGCATGCAGAATCATAATAACATTCCACATCGTACAACGAAGGCATTTTTTATTCCGAGTCCCCGTTTATTATTTATAAAGAAAAAAGTTGGATTTTTCTCTTAGAAAAATCTAACTTTACCTTTGATCTCTCACCATTTATTTATTTTTCAAAATTTTCAAAATCGACTTCGTTGGACGGTAGCTATTGACATACTTTATAAATTTTTTTTATTGTTTTTGATTTCACACACGACATAAAGCTGTTTTCAGGGCCACCGATCAGCCCCCTAAAATGGAACGACTTTCGGTGGTGTATGCATAACTTGCCAAAAATAATAGTTTCTTAACTGAAACTTTTTTTATGAGTAGTTCATAATACTATGTAAAGATAGTAAAAAATGGCACATGTGCATTAAACCGTTGACTTGTAAAAAAATCCACAAAATGTATACATTTTCCGAGGGTTCAAACGGATATACCCCCTTCATACATCAAACACTCACGCTCTATACGCATTCAGCATATCTTCCTGCCACGGAACACTTCCTTCTCCTACAAAATACTCTTTATAACGGTCCCTATTTTGCTTGGCAGAGTTATTTAAATTCCCACGATTAAGGGGTTCCAAATTATCCATCTGCACTACATCGTTTTGATAATTCCCCTCCTGCCTACTCCTGTTGTTCGTTATATATGCTGCACTCCGTCTCCGTAAGAAATTATGGAGAACGCAGGTAGCCAATACAACATATGATATATTTTCCACCTTCATATTAATTGCTGTATTCAATACTCGAAATCGCGAGGCTAATATGCCAAATGTATTTTCCACTACGTTCCTAGCTCGGGATAATCTATAATTAAATATTCTTTTATCATGATCCAATTCCCTTTGAGCATAAGGCTTTAAGAAGTTATTAGTTAAAGGAAACGCTTCATCGCCTACAAAGACGAAGTTTAAATTGTTCATTGTTTCATTATTCTCCGGCAAATTTAACTGCCCGTTATTTAAACGCCTCATAAATTCAGTGTGTTCGAGAACACCACCATCTGATACCCTTCCATTTTTGCCGACATCGACAAAAATAAACTCGTAATTTGAATCGACTAACGCCATTAGTACGATGCTGTAATAATTTTTATAATTGTAATACAAGGCCCCGGAATCCGGTGGTGGAACAATTCTGATGTGTTTTCCATCCATAGCACCTCCGCAGTTGACGAAATCCCATTTGTCATGAAACCCTTCGGCTATTTTTTTCCACTCGTCCTTGTTATTCGGGAACTATGACAAAACCAAAAACAATACAAAAATAAACAAAATTTAATTTCCTTGTTATTTCTTATGTTATTAAATTATATGTGTTTTTTTTTGTACAAAGGACGAAGAAGTGGAATCGCAACCGGGTCCAAGCAGCCGTAAACGGCCGGCTGGCCAAATTTCTCGCTGCGGCAAAAAAAAAAGAAGCGATGATGCCGTCATGCAAGTTTTAGAAACTTGCGCCGTCGCGCTGAAGAATCCGACTGTCAGCCGGATAGAAATATCCGAGTATGAAGCTACGGGAATCAAAATTGCCAAGCAATTACAAAGGATGGACCCGGAGCAGGCAATTTATGCCGACAACATTATAGCGACTGCGTTGAGAAGAGGGTTGTTAAAAACATTAAAACCCCATACAGATGTCTGCGATAATGAATGTAGGCTCTATGCTGGGCCGAGCCGGGAACACCCGAACGAACGGCAGCAACAGTAATTGTAATGATATACAGGACAAAATTATGTGGCCACCCTTTAAAATCGTATAACTTGTTCAAAATTGGTCCAAACGACTTGAGTTTTTTTTAGAAGCTAGATGGATTAGTTTGCTAAGTAACGTGTTTCGTCGTTTTGAAAAAAGTTGCGATTGGTCGGAATTGCAAAAAAAAAAATAGGGAAGATCATTTTCAAAACGACGAAA
This sequence comes from Andrena cerasifolii, assembly GCF_050908995.1. Lineage (NCBI taxonomy): Eukaryota > Metazoa > Arthropoda > Insecta > Hymenoptera > Andrenidae > Andrena > Andrena cerasifolii. Next base: position 1,192,784 of record NC_135132.1, read on the forward strand.
CTCGTCACTTAGCAAATTAATCCTTCTAGTTTCTCAAAAAAAATCAAGTCGTTCGGACCAATTTTAAACAAGTTATACGATTTTAAAGGGTGTCCACATAATTTTGTCCCCCACTGTAATAGGAGTTATAATAATAATAATATGAGTTTTATCAATACGAGCGCGAATTATCATTTCATTAATAAATTATTACCCTTACCTTTAAGAACTCTGTCCTTAGTGCATAATACAGTGCTTTGCATGTCTCAGGAATTATTTTGCATAACGCTGGAGCTGATATTCCTGTCGTAAATTTCAAATCTTCATAGGAACGCCCAGTTGCCAAAAATCTCAATGTAGCGATAAGGCGTTGTTCTGCGGGGATACTTTTTCTCATAATGGTGTCCATTTTCTTGATTCGGTTTTGAACTAAACCCAGTAGATCATCAAACGCCTTACAATCCATCCTCAAGTAATTCCGATAATCGTCCGGATAATTTTCTCGCAGTTCTCGAAGAAGAGGCTGATCATTGCAGTCTCCGCGGTATTTTTTCACCCAAACCTGGCGGTTTCTTCTTCTGCTTCTTCTTCGGTCTGCTACTGTTAACTGGACAGCAGCAGCAGCAACAACAACAACAGCCAAGTTCCGGTCATTGCTTACCGCAAACATGACAAAACTTTTGATGCACTTTTTTAAACCGCGTTCTTCACACAGGCTTGCACTTGAAGTGGTTTGGTGTAACGATAATAACCACAATTCAAGGAAGTTAAACCAGAAATAACAATTAACAATAACAATTAACAGTAACAATTAAAAATAACAATTAAAAGTCACAATTAACAGAAACAATTAACAATACCAAGTGACGGTAATAATTAATGGTAACAACTAAAAGTAACAATTAACAGAAGTAATTAAAAGTAACAATTAACAGTAATAAATTAACAGTAAATATGGAAAAACAGTAAAAATGCGTGCGCGGTACGTGTTGTCTGATAACCGGTTCGAGACCAAGTGTACGCTCCGTGAATTTTCGCCGGTTAAAAAGGAAAGACTAGACAGAGTTAGAGATAGTGAATAAAAAAAGATAGAAGAAAGATGAAGTAGGAAAAAGCAGAAAAAACATAGAGAGGGTGAAAAGAAAGCTGTCCCCCGGTTCGCAAAGGCCTGGTCGCCAAATGTTCCTGACGCTGACCAGGCCTGTGCGAACCCTTCATTCCAGGTAGATGGAAGCAGAAACGGAAGGAACGGGTAGGTAGTTATAAAGGAGTAAAAGTGAAAGTTAGAAATAGCTGAAGAGACAGAAAAAATAAATATGGCAAAGACGTAGTTTAGTATGAAAGTTGTACTTTTGTGTATCCATCACTCTATTCGGATAGCTAATGGACGAAGTTTGTAACCATGCAAACAAATATGTTGTGTTTATACTCGAGCGATAAGGGATCCGTTTGTAATTTGAAGGAAGGACGGCGCAGGCGGGACCCCGCGAAAATATACTAGCAGTGGCTTGCTGTTGTCGAGGTCAAGAACCGTTTACGGAAACCAAACGCTGCGCAAATAATTTTTTACCCTTTCTTAAGGAGTCACTCTACCTTGACGGCCTGAACAGGAGCGCGATATTTGGGATTATTTTCAGAGAAACCCACAAATTATATTAATTGAAAACTTTATGCCTATATTTGTACATATTTTGGCAGCATTTAAAAAAAATTTAAGCAGAGGCTTGGCTGTTTTTTCCTTTTCGTATAATATTTAAATAGGTACAAAAATTAGTCCATTAGTACGTTTATTACGATTACTTTCCTTATATTTATTTTCTTTTTATTAGGTTCTTTGCTCGTTCTGGTCATCGTTCGGACCACGGAATGCCTACTCCTTTTATAATTTGTATTGTTTGTGTAAAAGTAGTCCGATTTGCATGATATTTGTGATCATTTTAATTGGGAGAACGCCAGGAATCCATTAGTGTTGCTTTCATATCGATACGACGAAGAGTAAAGAATTTCTCAATACGTTGTAATGAATATTTCACCCTCGACTGTGGGTCGCCGACCTCGATTCGCTGCGGTCGGCCAAGGATTCATACCTGTTTCAGAAAAACTGTATACTTTATTCTTTATCGTATCGATATGGAAGTGATACCGATGGATTCTTTACGTTTTTCAAATGAAAATTATACCAAATTTCATGTAAATCGGACTATTTTTAACGAAGTTATGGAAATCAATTTATTATGAAGATTCCTTAATTACAATCCGATTTGTGTCGTTTTTTGGACCATTTTCATCGGGAAAACATAAGGAAACGATCCACGTCACTTTCGCCAAGATCCGGTGCGAAATGTAGAATTTTTTATTCGCCACGTCTTAGGGGGCAACATGGTACGGCCCCCCTGGTCTCGAGGGTCGAAGTCCTCGAAACCCATCGAGGCACGGCTTATCGACGGCGTTGCGTTTGGAGTCTTGGCTGCCAGGATCGGCTGCCAGGCTCGTCGCGCGCCTCAGACTCGTCCGCACTGTCGGAAATCCTGAGGCGCGCAACGAGCCTGGTTCCAAGTATCGTTTTTTCCTTTTCTAACTACCTTTTCTGTCTCTTATGAAAACTCTTCTGGATTCGAGGTTTGCGCGCGGGCAGGAGCGTGGTGCTTTCTGGCGCGCGGGCAGGACTGCGATGCTTTCTGGCGCGCGGGCAGGACTGTGGTGCTTTCTTGCTGCGCGCCACGCAAGAGCGTGGGTGAAAAATTTGACCTGCATCACGAGCAAACAGAAGACTACCCCCCTTCTTCAAAACATCTTGCATATTACATCTCTTCATCATTTATCTTAGACATAACATCACTTGCATACCTATATGTATTTATTGTCTATTAATATTAGTTTTTATATTAAAACAAGCAGTGACATGGTAATTATTGCCGTTGATAGTAATATTTATGATCGTCACAACAGTGAATGTGTTAACTGCAATTTCATTTGCCATCGCATTGCCGGGGAAACATTTGGACATTTTTTAATGTACCCTTGTAAAATTTTACACTCGTTATAACTGAGTCATAAACCATTTCTAGAATTTATAGCACCTTCAGGTCAACCAAATTTAGCTTCGTAAAAACAGATGTTTCAGTGTACCCTACAGTAACAGCATTTATGATATCCTTTATAGGCCAGGTATATCGAGGAATTTGTATACTTTTCGCGAACGTATATCGCGATCGTGTCTTGTCGATCGTTTCGCAGATCGATAATATACATCGAACAGGTAGAACACAATACACCACTGCGGTGGATCGTGTACAAAGCATGTGGAGTCGACGTAGAAATGGGAGCCCGAACTCGCTATCTCTAAGTAGTGACGGGTACGACCTTCTGGCCCGCGCGAAGGAGCGCCACGATCCGGCCTCACGTACTTTTGCGGGCCGCGCGGCGTGTGGCGCGCCGGCCCGCGGGCCGGACCGCGCGCAAGACCGTCCGTGTAAAGGGCCCTATTGTCATTGGACGCGCTCCTGCTTGGCCCGTTCCACGGTACGCGTCCGCTGTTGACCGTAGGGGCAGAGCGTTTCCCGAATCCCGTTCCTGGAAGGTTCCAGGGCTTCTCTCATTGCGATTAAATAAGCGTTTCCTACATTCAGAGATTAAATGTCCGGGCTTTTTACAATATGTGCAAATACGTAATTCCGTAGGCCTTGAAGGAGGAGGCCGGTTTTTGTCCCAGTAAGGGACCAGAGGATTGGGTGCCGGGTTTCCATATCCTACAACGCGGTTTGGAGGGTATCTCTCGAAGGGTTGTGAAACTATATTTTGATTGCCTCGGCAGGACCGTGCGTCGTGTCCTGTCTTATTGCAGAGTTGGCACGTTAATTTCGGGGCCTTTTGTTCTGAAAACCTTTGACGATCCCTGTCAATCTTCTTATCCACGAGTACAGCTAGCTCAAAAGCTTCATCGAGCGTTTCGAAATTATGTTGGAATAATCTTGTTCGTATATGGGGAGGAAGGCCATCCACAAATGAATCCAACGTCAAACGGTCTAGGTCCTCGGGATGATTCCGTGCAAAGTCGCGATAATAATCCCTATCCTCTTCCAAAATAGCGAATCGGAGATCCTTAACGCGCGAGATGTACTCTAGTACGTGTTCATTTGTTCCTTTGATAATATTTGCTAATTCTCCTCGATAGTGATCTGACGTTTTCGCGGGGGAGAATGTACGTTTTAGTTGTTTAATTAAATCATTTACAGAGTCAAAAACCCTATCCTCAACGGCCAAACAGGCTTGGTCCTGCAGTTTATTGCGTAACAACCTCGCCAGCTGGGGTTCAGCCTGCGGGGGAACCAGAGCTTTAGCCCTATTGCAGGCTCTCGCGAATTGCACCACTGGTATATTATGTCCGTTAAAGTTAGGGACCGTTTCTATGGCGTCTTTTAACGTGATCTGGGGTGTTGGATCCTGGTTCGGAATATTATTACTATTCAATGCCTCAGGAGTTTTATTGTAATTTAGCACCGGTTTTGTATCGAAACGGGAGGAACCCGGTGTAGCAAAGTTATTCGCAATTGGCGGGGGTGCAAGAAGTTTTTTCATCATTGCTTCGATATTCTGTATTTTATCGGAAAGACCTTTAAGCGTGGGTTCGGGCGGTCCGATGCCTTCGCCCGTATACGTTTTAGTTTCGGAATTTACCGCAAATCTCATGTGCAAATTGTCGATTTCGGCTCGTTTCTCACGTAATTTTTGTAATTGTTCCATTATTTCGGCGGTGGCGTTTTCCATAGCGCTATTGAAAGGCTCCGCGTCTTGGTCTAGCACGCGGAGGTTGTCGGTATCACCGGATTCGGACATTTTTAAACTCGGTAAATTTTATTATTTTAGGGTGATTTAAGAGGTTTCCTATGTTTAAGCGTCCGGCAGCAGCTACTCAAAATCTATGATATTCTCTACCCGATTTGAATTAAAGCAATTTAGGCAAATTTTTCCGCCTTCCGTGGTCGTAGCTGCTCCTCCCGAAACACAGATTAATGCGTTTGAATCTGACAAAACGCCCCGCAGCCTGCGGCTTGGGAAATATAATGTATTTTGACTTTGGCGTGAATCGCACATGTTAGTTATCAATGTCTTATGTTGCGTCAGGCAGGTTGTTTAAATTTCGTGGTAAAAGGATATTAGTGATTCAATTTCTGTTTGAAAGGAAGTACCACTGTGTACACTCGACACAATTGGTTGCGGGACGCGTTTGATATATCACGCTATTGCACCTTAGGCAATTAGGGAATGTATAGGGTGTTTGGCAGTAGTGAATTTGATACTCTGTCACCGTTTCTGTTGGTACTAGTCGGGAGCAATGTAAGCAAATTTCGTCGCCTTCGTCGTTTGTTACTATGGTCCCGGAAACACAGACCATCCACTGTATAGATGCCGTCAAATTTTGTAATTGGCGGCTCCTGTAGGCTGGTTTCCACGGACTAACGTATTCTGTATACATGCTAAATAGGCAATTGTGGGTACCGTATGTTAGGGAATTTATTCCTATTAACAGTTGACGCATCCCACCGCTGTCACCAAAATTATGTCACGTCCCGGGTGAGGTCTTTTGGGAACGATGACATTAGGAAAGGAGAAAGACAGGCGCGAATCTAAAATCCAGCACTCTGAGATTTTTGGGGGAAGACCAGGCGCGAATATTAAATCCGTCACACTGAGGGTTTGGAAGGAACTTAGGCGCGAATCTTGAATCCAGCACACTGAGGGTTTGAAAGGAATTCAGGCGCGAATCTATAATCCAGCACACTGAGGGTTTGGAAGGAGAGGAACGTCAGGCGCGAATCTTGAATCCAGCACACTGAGGGTTTTGAAAGAGAGGAACGTCAGGCGCGAATCTTGAATCCAGCACACTGAGGATTTTGAAGGGAGGAACGCCAGGCGCGAATCTATAATCCAGCACACTAGTCGACCAGGGAAGTTTAAAGGCTAGAGCGTATTTGGGGAACACCCGTTAGCACTTTGTTTGGTTTACGTAATATCAGATTTACCGTTGCATAGGCACAAAAAGTTTCCTCGTAATATTTCTTGAGAAATTCGTCTATACGTGCAGCTATGCAAGGGAATGTTAGTAAACACTGTCACTGTTCTCTAGTTCGCGATCCGCGATCAGCTGTTTCGCCGACTCGTTGGTTTGTATCTTAGTACGTTCGTAACTAATGGTTGAACACAAACAACTTGAAGCAAGATTTTAAACAAAGCGATTTATTAACTTCGTTAATCGGTTATTATAATCGTGCGAGGGGGCTTTTAGAATTGGCACAATATTTGTAATATGGTTATAACATTTAATATATATATATGGACATGAGATACAATATAAGTCGTTTAATAATGATCGTTAATAATAATAATATGATAAGATTGCGATAAGCAGTTATAATAGAATAGTAAGATTGCGATAAGCAGTTATAAACAAAATAATAGAATAGTAAGATTGCGATAAGCAGTTATAAATGAAATAATAGAATTGTAAGATTGCGATAAGCAGTTATAAACGAAATAATTGAATAGTAAGATTGCGATAAGCAGTTATAAATGAAATAATTGAATAGTAAGATTGCGATAAGCAGTTATAAACAAAATAATAGAATAGTATGGTATGGTGGTGATATGCACAATAATATTAAGTAATATAAATGGCTTACGGTGATCGTCGAACACTGAGTTTAATATTAACACTTTTAAGATATACTTTTCAAGAAAGCCTTCTACCTAAGAGGTTTCTGTCGAAGAAAGAGAACTCGGCCTGTCAGGACCTCATATTTATGTACTTTTCACAGGAGTATTGTGGGGTACGCGCGGTAAAGACCTTGACACATTTCGGTTTAAGACGCAGTAGGACTTCCGGGGTTTTTACAAACGGTACGTCTATTAATAGACGTATTTATGTCACGTACGCCAAATATACGTCGCAATTAGGTTTCTGGGGTTTTTATGACTGCGAAAAGAGATACTCAACTCATCGAATGGATTTCGGGTGTTTTACGGGAAAGGGGTTATTAGAGTGGCTTGGACTTCATGAGTCGTAAAGAGGGGGTTGAGACTTGGTCTCGATTTAAGAGGGATTTGTAATGAGGGACTTGTTTGAATTTGTTTTTGGAGGGAATGATTCGTGCCTTGTAAGACGAATAGGCGAAGAGGGTTTTGAAACGATCATCTCGTGATGGGGACCGCTAAGGTACATCAGCGAGGTGGAGGTTTGTATTGATCATCCTGTGTTGTTGACCGCTAAGGTGCAACATCAAGGTGATCGGTGATTGAGGAGATGGGGTAGAAGTTGAGTTTGATAGACTTTAGTGGAGTGATTTTGAGGTTTACTAGTGGAATTGGGAATAGGAAACGCGCGAAAAATTGTGGGACGTTACAATAGTAATATTCAGTTCAATTAGTTATTAAGCACCCTCGTTTATTGTGACGACATTACAATAATATTAATAGCTCTCTCTCTTTAATCAATACGTTTCGCCGCGTGAGCATAAAATTGGTCACGCGTTAAGAACTAGTGCGTGGTGCCCCTCGTTCTTGTGCGAACAAGATTCGAGAATAACCCTCGGTCCTTCGAGTCTGTAACATCGTTTGCATTTCTTTTCTTTTCCTTGATTCCAAATAGGCTCGCAGAAGAATATCGTCGTCTTCTTCTTCCTGCAGCAATGCACGCAGCAGCAATTTGCGATTCATTATCAGAATTATAAACCGCTTTGCTGTACAAATCACGTCACAGTGTCACGTCAATACGGTACGCAATATTGAATACTGTAGAAACGTTCGTAGATCACGAATTCACAGAGATGTGTCTGCTTTGAAGGCACAAGAACGAGTGTCGTTCTAGCAAAGGTTGGGAGAGGTCCTAAGCTAAGGACAATAAAGGTATTTATTGCATCCGTTAGGTGGGGATAAGCTATTTTGGTGTATCGGGACTTGGAGTACGCACACCTCTCCAAACTGGCTTTTCCATTTCATAAATGCGAAATAACCAGAGAAAACGTGACATATGTCTGTACATGTATATGTGGACGCCTGATTCGGCCCAAGTCCCGTTCAAGAAACCAGCATCCTCCTCGAGAAGATATTACCGTGCACAGGGGGAAAGTTGTCGTTTGAAACAAATGCAGGACTGATTGGTCATAATGTAATCTCCTTCCAATGGCCAACTCTTGCTCGCAGCGCATATGTCAGCGCGTGCTTTTGATTTGATGTTTCAACGCGTATTCTGGAATAAATTATGCTACGATTCACAATATTGGAGCATATGAATGACCAGATTGCCATTTAATGTGTCGCTGTGACTAAAACTTGCATGTTCTATCAGTGAGAATGAAAAATCTAAAATGGTCGACGGTAAGTAAATATTTTTCTTTCGACTATTTATGAATTTTTGTCCACTAAGTACTGCTTGATGTATTTTCATGAATATTTTGTGGAAACGTGATACCTTGACTATAATTTGCGGTATTTTATCTTATCCGGTGCGTGGAGGTTTTGTACGTAAGCGTTCCTCCAACAAGAGGCCCATTTCGTCGACAAACTAGAGGAACTTACCAAGCTGGAGAAAGTCGTAGCTCGAACAGTCGAGCGCCTGTCCCGAGACGACTCTCTGCCTGAAGGCGCTAGCGTTCGTACCAAGACCTCACTGCCGAGAATACCGATTCCCGAGTTCGACGGGAAACACAGAGATTGGCCATCTTTTCGCGGTCTGTTCAACTCCCTCGTCATGAAGGAGCAGTCCTTGACGGATGCGGAGCGCCTACATTACTTACAAGGCGCCCTTACAGGAGATGCTGCTAAACTCCTACGTAATATGCCGGTGCGTGAGGAGAATTTCTAAGCGGCGTGGAAACTACTAGCAGGTCGCTACGATAACCAGCGGTTATCAGTTAAGGCGTTAATGGCCGCCATCTTTAACTTACCCACGCTTACACGAGAGTCAGGGCCTGACCTCAAGAATTTCTACTATACTTTGTGCGATTCTGTGGAAGCTCTCACAGCTATGAACAGGCCATTTGATGCCAGCGGCGAATGGCTCGTGCATCTGGTCATGGAAAGACTCGATCCCCAATCCAGGCGCGAATGGGAGACACAGCTTGGCAAGACGAAGACTCCCTCGACCTTCCAGGAGGTGAAGGACTTTTTAGAGGGACGCGTCAACACCGTGGAGGCCTTGGAAGAGCAGCGTGGTGGTCCAGCGGGAAAGGCGACGAAGCCACCTGGAACACAAAAAAACGCCAAGGTTCACCAGGTGAGCAAATCCAAAAGCTCTTCTGACCAGTGCAGTCTCTGTGGCGCTGGTCATTTTATTCTGTTTTGTGCTGACTATAAGGCTAAGGGCCCGAAAGAACGCAAAGAAGTCCTGCTAGCTAAACGCCTTTGCTTTAATTGCTTGAGGAAACATCGCGTCGCCGACTGTAAATACGACAAACGGTGTCAGGAGTGCCAGCAAAGGCACCATACCTCGATTCACAAGGCGACCTCCATTCGTGCTCCAGCCGAGACTTCGGAAGTCTCAGTAAATTTGGGGAAGTCCGAGACGAGGGAGAGCCTCCTTCGCGCCGCGGTGTGCTTCCCACCTCTTTTATTAGCTACCGCCAGGATCGTAGTGCGTTCCCCGGACGGCGAGCCAAGATTAGTGAGGGCTCTGATTGATCAAGGCAGCGAAGTCTCGCAAGCTACTGAGGCTTTGGTGCAACTGCTACGACTACCAAGGCAACCTTCGAATGTACACTTAATTGGCATCGGCAACCAGCGAAAGGAGCGAGTGCGTGGAAGCATCCAACTGGAGTTCACGCCACATGGAGGCGACGGCACACGGCAGATCACCACGGCGTTGGTGCAGCCACGGATTACGGCCTATTCTCCACAGGTCAAGCAGCAAATAAATGTTTGGACTCACCTCCAAGGTCTACCACTGGCTGATCCGGACTTCACGGCTGGCACCCAGATCGATGTCCTGTTGGGTGCCGACGTCTTCTCCATGAGAGTGAGCCCATTGCCCAAAAGACGACTTTGGGTTGGATTATATCCGGCCTTACTACCACTGCTAATTCTGACGAACCACGTACTTCGAGCGGGCTCGTCACGCTGAAGTGCACGAAGGAGGACGACCTCGTCCCGATGGTCCAACGGTTCTGGGAACAAGAAGAAGTGAGGGTGACGACTACATTCAATGCTGAGGACCAGGAGTGCGAGGATTACTTTGCGACCACTCACCAGCGTCTTTCGTCCGGGCGCTATATGGTGCGCCTCCCGTTCAAGGAGACGCGGGGACTGGGCGAGACCCGAGCCGGGGCCGTCCGTATGCTTCACCGAATGGAGTCCAAGTGCAGCAGGAACACCGACTTCAAGGAGGCCTATCACTCGTTCCTACGTGAGTACGAGGACTTAGTTCATATGTCTAAGACAAGCCATATTTACCCAGAGAGTGAGTGCTACTACCTGCCGCACCACGGAGTTTTCAAGGAGAGCAGCACTACCACCAAGCTAAGGGTGGTGTTCAATGGCTCCTACGCGACCAGTTCCGGGAAGTCACTGAACGACCTCCTCATGGTGGGACCCAACCTACTACCGAGCCTACCCCAGGTGTTGCTACGCTGGCGAACACATCGCATCTGCTTAGCTGCCGACATCGAGAAGATGTTTCGTCAGATACTTGTGCATCCGGAGGATAGGCGGTTCCAGAGGCTGCTATGGCGACAACGAGAGGAGGACGTCGTAAGCGACTACGAGTTGAACACCGTCACTTACGGCCTGGCTTGTGCTCCCTACCTAGCCATCCGCACGCTGCGGCAGCTGGCGCAGGATGAACGCTCCAAGTTTCCACGAGCGGCGACTATTCTGGAACGAGACGTCTACATGGACGATGTGTTGACTGGAGCCGATTGCAAAACGGAGGCACGAGAAATTCAATCCGAGCTGCGCCAGCTCTGCAGGGCGGGCGGCTGTAATCTACGGAAGTGGGTATCTAACGCCCCCACCTTACAGAAGGAGCTCCCAGGCGAAGAGGTCCCATCGGCCGTCAACTGGGAGGAAGGCACACTCCACACAGCTTTGGGCGTCCATTGGAACGTGCGCGAGGACGAGTTCCGAGTCCGGGTAGCGGAGGATCACGCTACCCCAGTGGTTACCCGTCGCACAGTCCTCTCCCGCATTGCTCGGATCTTCGACCCACTGGGACTGCTGGCGCCGGTAAATGTAACAGCCAAGATATTTCTACAATCCCTCTGGCTGTTGAATGTAGATTGGGATAGCCCGCTGCCACCAGCCGCCGAACGAGAGTGGACCTAGTTCCTGTCGGACCTGCCGAGCCTAGCAGAAGTCCGCGTGCCACGCTGGTTAGGGCTTCACCCAAGGATCCAGCATCTCGAGCTCCATGGATTTGCCGACGCATCGGAAAGGGCCTTCGCCGCCGTCGTGTACTTACGCGTCGTGGACCACGACAACCGAGTACACGTTTATTTGGTCACAGCAAAGACCAAGGTGGCCCCACTGCAACGAGTCACGCTCCCGAGGCTCGAGTTGTGCGCTGCTGCACTGCTGAGCCGTCTGGTGACCGTTACGAAGAGAACTTTGCAGCTGGACAGCGTCCCGACACACCTGTGGAGTGATTCAAGGATAACTCTGGACTGGATTCGCGGTCATCCGACAAGGTGGAAAACTTACGTCGCAAATCGAGTAGCGGACATCCAGCGAGAGCTACCGGACGCCCGTTGGCATCATGTGACAGGGAGCGAGAACCCTGCGGACTGCGCTTCAAGGGGCTTGCCACCCAATCAACTACCGAGCTTTGACTTGTGGTGGAGGGGCTCAGCCTGGCTCACCGGACCCCCTCACTGGTTGACCGACTTAGCAACCCAGGAGGAGGGTACAGACCTGGAGGCCAGAGTCCGGTCGAATCTAGTTACCAGTGATAAGGAGGTAGCACCCAATTACCTCTTTAATAATTATTCTTCCATGCAGCGTTTGCTGAGGGTAACGGCATGGTGTCTGCGCTGGTCACCACGTCGGCCAACCCAAGACGGTAGGAGCCCCTGCCTGTCGCCTGCTGAAATAGAGGCTGCCCGTCTACACTGGATCAGGGTGATCCAACGTCAGGACTTCCAAGAGGATCACCGCCAATTGCAACAGGGATCCCCGCTTATGAGTCGCAGTAAGCTACTACGATTCACACCCTTCTTAGATTCCCAAGGGTTACTGCGGATCGGTGGGCGGTTGAAGCACGCTGCGCTGTCATCCTGGGAGAAGCACCCCATCATCCTGCCAAAAGAAGGACACTTCACGGAGCTGTTAATTGACGAAGCTCACCGAAGAACGCTACACGGAGGGACGCAACTTACCTTGGCGGCTTTACGACAAAGGTATTGGGTATTGCAGGGTCGACAGAGAGTCAAGGCCCATATTCACCGCTGCGTCACCTGTCTCCGCTGGAGGGCATCGCCAGGACAACAGTTAATGGGAAACTTACCAGCTTACCGGGTCACGCCAGCCAGGCCATTTCTACAAGTGGGCTTGGACTATGCCGGGCCCTTCACACTATTGGCTTCCCGAGGCAGGGGTCGACGAACACACAAGGGTTATGTTGCCGCGTTTGTGTGTTTAACCACTCGTGCCGCCCACTTGGAGGTCGTATATGATTACAGTACCGAGGCCTTCCTTGCAGCACTGCGACGCTTTACCGCGAGGCGAGGTCTCTGTTCCACCATCCACAGCGACAGAGGCACCAATTTTGTCGGGGCAGCACGGGAGCTGCGCGATAACCTGGAACCTCTGCGCAGCACAAGTGAGGTTATGCAGGCCCATCTACTAGGCGACGGCATTACTTGGCGATTCAACCCACCTGCAGCCCCGCATTTCGGGGGAATTTGGGAGGCGGCCGTGAAGGCCACAAAGCACCACCTGAGGAGGGTCGTCGACGATCAGCATCTCACATTTGAAGAGATGACGACCCTGCTTGCCCAAATTGAAGCGTGCTGGAATTCACGACCTCTGCAACCGCTGAGCGACGACCCGGGAGATGTCACGGCCCTCACACCAGGGCATTTCTTGATTGGTGACGCACTACTCGCCGTTCCCGATCCACCGGTGGAAGACGTCCCCAGGTCACGCTTGTCTGGATGGCATCTACTGCAGCAGATGAGACTGCAGTTTCGGCGTAGCTGGTCGCGCGAGTATTTGCAGTCACTCCAAGCCCGCAATAAATGGACGCGATCTCACCCCCAACCACGAGTTGGGGATCTTTGTATCTTGAAGAACGAGCTTCTGCCGCCCAACAAGTGGCCACTCGCACGTATCACGCGGTTGATCCCCGGGCCGGACGGTTTCACGCGTGTTGTACATGTAAAGACTGCGCGATCGGAATTTGTAAGACCAATTGTAAAACTCATATATTTACCTTTTGTTCAGGCTGCCGAAACGACGAATTCCACTTCAGATACACGGCACTAAATCACAACCGGGTCTAAATCGATGAACGATCTCCACATGGACCGGGCGGCGGCGCCGCGAGCCGCGAGCGATCACGCCATAGCGTCTCAGCCAATCCACGTTAAACCTTAGTACATTCATTCATCGAACGATGAATGGCGGGCGGGAAATGTTCAAGAAAATAGTACTTATTGCGCCATCTCCCGAGCCCGAGTTAACTCAGGCGTGGTGACGCAAAATTCTACCCCCCCCCCCCCCTTGTTCATGTGGAGCATCGATCTTATCTCCCTGCCATCGATCGGCGATCGATGGAAGGGGGAGAGCACGCGGATTCGAGGAAATCGAGCAAGATTTCCTCGATCTACTTGTCGACGAGCCACCCGAGAGGTAACACTTGTTAAAACGCTTTTGCCTGCTTTTGCTTGACTTGCTTGAAACGTTTGCTTGCTTCGAGAATCGTGCCGATTCCACGTGCTTCGCGCTGTTTAAGAATTAAACTCGCTAATCGTGCCGGGAAGCCAGTACCGCTGCTATTAAATTAGAATTAATAATTGTTTAATCATTGTGCTCCATAAACTCTTTATTGTAATATAACTGTAAATAGACTTATATTTAAGATTAAATTTAGTGCTTAAATCAAAGACAGCCTCCACGCGAGTATCCCGATCCTGCGACGCGTGTGATCCGAAACTTTGCTAACAGGCTCACATGAAGGCGTCGGAAGGACCCGAGTCCTTCCGACGATCAGTTACCAGTCGACTTCGATGGCGTGCGTTAAGCAGTCACGCATTAGTGTGTATTCTCTTATGTCCTGTTCTTTCAATATATTATATCTCTATTTTTCTATAAGGCCTGTTATTATTGAGCCATCCTATCTACTACAAAGCAAAAAGAATTATTACTTTATCTTCATCCGTTCAAATGTTATAGATTTTTGGCCGCTGACGCACCGATTTTTTCCCACTGTGCGGTGTCGCCCGACGCCGCGAGCAATCGTAGTCTATCGACCAATTCGTTCGGATCGTCCCACTACACGTAATCGATCGCGTTATCGGTGACTGTCATCGCATCGTCGATGGGTAATCCTCGACCTTCGTGCGTACTCTCGCCGCCGCCATTAGGGTCTCCGCTAATCAACAACGACACGATTTTCCTGTACTTGTAGGCCTGGTAGGCGTGGGCTTGCTAGCTGAATGGTCCCGTTTATGCGCGTTCGTAGACAACAAGATACCGCGGTACGCTTCGAGATCAGCATTCGTGTACACCCGATCGTTAGGTATTCGCATGAACAGCAGTTCATACAAACCTCAAGTGCCCGCGTATCGCTTCACGCTAAGGTTGTCGATCTCGCCGATGGTGAGCATGGAATCACCGATCATCAGCTGTTCATCGTCGCTTAGGTACACGCCGTACACGTTGTCGATCAGTTCCTTGGTATCGGTGAAGAACATTTGCAAATATTCATGCGATAGCAGTCCTGCTGCGTTTCGGGTGTACGCGTCGAGGTTGTCGACTGTGGTTTTCGGCTCGAGAAATTCCCAAATCGTTTCGTCTGTCTCACCCTGGCCCAGATTCAAGAATCTTTCCCGCTTCGGCTCCTCTAAGAGTTTCTGGCACTTTCTGTCTACTGCTGGGTTTCACAGGCCATCACATTCCTCCTCTGTTCCTGATTCCTTTCCGGATCCCTCTGCTATTAACAATCACTTCCTCGATTCTCTACCTCCTACCTCTGTGTCTCCCGAGCTCATTTCCTATTATTTATCCCAGACGCGCGAGTCCTCTGCTTCCTCTAGCTTTACTTTTGCACCTTTCTCACTTGGCGATCTTTACTCTATTTTCAAAGGCATAAAACTTACCTCCTCCAACCCCTATGATATTTCTGGCATCATGATATTTAATTGTGTTCCTTACTGCCTTGATTCTCTTCTACATATCTTCAATTTTTCTGTCCTATCAGGCTCCTTCCCCGCTGCTTGGAAGCATTATTTTGTCTATCCTATTCCTAAGTCCGCTAATGCCACCACCCTTGATTCTCTTCGTCCTATTTCTCTTACGCCTTTCCTTTCCAAGGTTCTTGAAAAACTTTGTTTTGCACAACTGCAGAGGCACTTTGACTCTTGCAACGCTATTCCGCCTTCCCAATCTGGCTTTCGTAGAGGTTATACAGGGTGTCCCAAAAATGTCGGAGTTCCTTGAAAGGGGTGACTCAGGGGGTGATTTGAAACAACTTTTTCCTTAGCGAAAATATTGTCCGAAGCTTCGTTAACGAGATATTAACAAAAACCCCCGACCAATCAGAGCGCGCGCCTTCCGCCCGAGCTCCCGTTGTAGCGTTGGCTACGCGGCAGGCGGCTGCGCTTGTACTACGAAGGTATGAACAAGCAAGTCGGCATGCACCGAAGGAAATCGCGTTACACAGTTTTACTTTAAAGCGGAATCTTAAATAATAATTGTTTGAAGTGAGAGGATAAGAAATACGCAAATTTCGTTTTCAAATAAGGCATAAACGAAAAGGTAATGTAACAAAAAAGTGTGACAAGTGATCATAATTTGTTATTGAGGTAAAAATCCGTAGTTTAATCACGGCCAACCTAACTAAATTTAAAAAATAATATTAGGTGTATGAATAAATTCTTTCAGACTGGATTTACATAATCGGTATAAAGCATCCGAATTTCTATCGCAGTGATATTCGTAAGCTATCAGAAATTTGGCAAAAGGTAATTAACAATAATGGAAATTATTTCGATGATTGAGTTGTTTTTATTTTATTTTTTTTAAATCAAACTGTTATTGAACCCTAAAATCGAACAGAATTTATTTCTACACCTAATAATCACTAATAAATTAAATAACACTCACCCCTATGGGCATTCCTTTCCTTCCCTTCCTTCCTTTACGGAGACCTGTGTCACTAAGTAGGTCACTGTGCCGATCCTGGTCATCGGTGGACGAAAAGATTTATGGTAGGGTTGCGCCCACTGCTCAGCTGATCGCAGGTATAACACCACCCGAAGGTAAGGATCGCAACGTCAAGTGCATCCGGGTTAATGTACCGAATATTCACTTCACTGCACGGCCACTAACACTGATCACTTAATTTACTTTTCATGGAACGTGTTGTTCCTACGTTATAAAATTGGTGGCCCCGAAAGGGGCCGATTACTGTTATTTGAGCAGTTGCTCGATGTGACCACCCTCAGCGTCTATGCACGCCTCAGCGCGTACAATCACTTGCCTTTGGACGGCCAGCAATGTTTGCGGCGTAATATTTGCTACTGCAGCGTGAATTCGAACAACTATGTCTTCCAGTGTATCCACTGGCTGACGGTACACCTCATCCTGAAATGATTGTTGTACAACAAATACAAAACGTAAGTAAAAAAAGAATACTTATAAGAAAAAGTAACAGCAATAATGAAATTACCTTCAGGTAGCCCCAGAAGAAAAAATCCAGCGGGGTCATATCCGGTGACCGTGGGGGCCACGCAACAGGACCGCCGCGGCCGATCCACCTGTCCTGGAAGGTTTGATTTAGGTAGTCGCGGGCGAATCTACGGTGACCAAGTAACTTTGTTCTTCTTCGTTTTCGTGGGAATTTAGTCTCTGTGCCAAGAGAACTAAAAGATGATAACTAAGCTCTACTTCTGTGGATGCCTCTGTCTTCGGGGGATTCCTACGAGTATTTTAATATATAATACTTCATGCCTAGAAACTGATTTTAATCTACGGTGAACCATATGAACCATATGCATCTTATTCGTGTAAACTTAGTCTCTGTGCCAAGAGAACTAAAAGATGATAACTAGGCTCTACTTCTGAGGACGCCACTGTCTTCAGGGGATTCCCACGAGTATTTTCATATATAATACATAAAGCTTAGTAATTTATTTGAACTCATAGTGAACAAGTAGATTCGCTTCTTCGTTTTCATGGGAACTTAGTCTCTGTGCCAAGAGGATTAAAAGATGACGACTAAGCTCTACTTTTGAAGATACCATTGTCTTCAGGGGATCACTACGAGTATTTTGATATATAATACTTCATGCCTAGGAGATAATTTGGACTAACGTGAACAAATAGACTCGTTTTCGTCGTTTTCGTGTTAACTTAGTCCCTGTGCCAAGAGAACTAAAAGACGACAACTAAGCTCTACTTCTGAGGATGCCGCTGTCTTCAGGGGATTCCTACGAGTATTTTAATATATAATACTTCATGATTAGGAACTGATTTTAATCTACGGTGATCAAGTAGCTTTGTTTTTCTTCGTTTTCGTGGGAACTTAGTCTCTGTGCCAAGAGAACTATAAGCTGACAACGAAGCTATACTTCTGAGGATGCTATCGTCTCCGGGGGATTTCTACGAGTATTTCCATATATAATACTCCATGCCTAGGAGATAATTTGGACTAACGCTGCAAAGTGACAGGCGAAGTTACGTTGCTAAGAAAGTTTACCGAAGGACTTTTTAACGTTCTGTGCGTCGCGAAGAACAATTAAAGAACAATTAATAGACTCTATTAGACTGTTCTGGTTAAATACACCAAGGGACCCTGTGCGCGAACTTTTGTGTTTTGTGTTCGCGTTTCATTCTGTGGACATAGTCGCTGGTCAAGAAGAATTAGATGACAGCGTAACATTATTTCTGGGGTCACCACTGTCTTCGGTGGACTTCCATGAGTGTTTTGATATATAATACTTTGGACTAGGGTGCTTATTTGAATCTGCGGGAATTCATGGTGCAGGAGTTTATCCGCACTGGTGGCGAATTATTAAATTTTCACCGCTTTCAATACATCGAAGTGACAGTCGCTGAAACAAGGGGGGTTTTTGGATGACAACGAAGCCCTACTTTCGAGGATATCAGTGCCTTCAGGGGTCTCCCACGAGTATTTCGATATATAATGCATTGGTCTTAAGTGTTTATTCGAGCCTGCGAACGCTATCACCTCTGGGGGACTTCTACGGTGGAGTGTCAGACTTATGTTTCCCTCGGGTGGGCAAATTGCTAGTAACAATGTCAGTTTATGTGAGGATTGAGGGACAGTGCTATCTTCTTATCTTTTCCTCTACCCTCTGCCCCTCTCATGGACTCTTCGTGCTGTTTCGTTGCCTTCAGCGAGATTTTACTGTGTTTGACGAGTGATCATCTGACAGACTAGTGGACAGGGACTTGGACTAAATCTCGCTGAAGATAGTGCACGGAGTGAATTGTGTCGCGTGTGAAGGTGTTAGTGACAGATGTTACTGGATAAAGTGCACCTTCAACGGCTGCACCACCATTGGAGTGGACTTTTCGCCGCAGTTCGTCGCTGGAACTCAACGAGGATCCTGTGAATCATCGTACGAGACTAGAGGCTCCCGGCGTCCGAGAAGGCTTCGACCAGGGCCGGAGAGAGTTTGACGACGTCCTTTCAACCATCTTTATTTTATATATTTGTGAGTGACATTTGCAACATTTTCGACTTCCGTGGAACCCGCTCGGGTTGGGCGAGATCCGGGGGCGAGCGGTGGTGGCCACTCGAGAGATAAGGGGCTAAAGGCCTCGCTCGAGATACGTCGCGAGCGCATAATGCGTGCGGGGGCCACCGGGGTTGGGAAACGTCGCTGGGACCGTGCGGGGAAGGGTTCCCGCTTACTGTCTGCCCCGGGACTGTCGGGCTCCCGACTCTCGGCCGAGGTGGACGGGTGGAGGATGAATCGCCGGGACGTAATGCTCGGCAATTAAGCCGAGTGAACCGCTGCCGTCCGGTATGACGGTCCAGTCCGCGAACACTGGGGTAGGGCAAGCGTTTGGGGCGCCGCGCGGGGTAGGGTTCCTCCTCCCTGTTAGCCCCGGGACGGTCGGGCTCACGACCTCTCGGCCGAGGTGAGCAGGAAGGGGATAACTCGCCGGGACGTTATACGCAGCAAGGCAGCTGCGTGGGTGCCTCCATCCGGTATGATGGTTGAGCTCGCGCTTCAAGGGGTAGGGCAAGCGAGGGCATCGGTGGGAGGGACAGTTCCCCAGAGGCGACGGAAACTCGCTATCGAGCTGGAGTTACGCCGTATCGTGGGCTCGTCGCTGGGTGAACTCGGCTTCCGCGCGCGATTGATAGGTGCTCTTGCATCCGTGTGCGAGACACCTATTCCGTTAGGGGTTGGCGAATTGCGTTGGGCGATCTGGCATTTATCGCGGGGTGGTGCGACAGATCCCTAGAGACGACGGGAACTCGCTTAATGCTGGGAGGAACACCGTACCGTCGGATCGTCGCTAGGGTTCTCGGCTTCCGCGCGCGGGTGGTGGGATATCAAACATTCGTGTGCGAGATGCCTATACCGCCGGGGGGAAGGGGCGCACGCCACGTGGGGACAAGGGTGGTTTTAGAGAAGCAGCTTTCGGGCGGGTATTTATTTTCAGGTGCGGATGAAAGAAGAGGACGAGCGTGCTTCGTTGATCTCGCGTTCTCCCGTGGAACCCGCTCGGGTTGGGCGAGATCCGGGGGCGAGCGGTGGTGGCCACTCGAGAGATAAGGGGCTAAAGGCCTCGCTCGAGATACGTCGCGAGCGCATAATGCGTGCGGGGGCCACCGGGGTTGGGAAACGTCGCTGGGACCGTGCGGGGAAGGGTTCCCGCCTACTGTCTGCCCCGGGACTGTCGGGCTCCCGACTCTCGGCCGAGGTGGACGGGTGGAGGATGAATCGCCGGGACGTAATGCTCGGCAATTAAGCCGAGTGAACCGCTGCCGTCCGGTATGACGGTCCAGTCCGCGAACACTGGGGTAGGGCAAGCGTTTGGGGCGCCGCGCGGGGTAGGGTTCCTCCTCCCTGTTAGCCCCGGGACGGTCGGGCTCACGACCTCTCGGCCGAGGTGAGCAGGAAGGGGATGACTCGCCGGGACGTTATACGCAGCAAGGCAGCTGCGTGGGTGCCTCCATCCGGTATGATGGTTGAGCTCGCGCTTCAAGGGGTAGGGCAAGCGAGGGCATCGGTGGGAGGGACAGTTCCCCAGAGGCGACGGAAACTCGCTATCGAGCTGGAGTTACGCCGTATCGTGGGCTCGTCGCTGGGTGAACTCGGCTTCCGCGCGCGATTGATAGGTGCTCTTGCATCCGTGTGCGAGACACCTATTCCGTTAGGGGTTGGCGAATTGCGTTGGGCGATCTGGCATTTATCGCGGGGTGGTGCGACAGATCCCTAGAGACGACGGGAACTCGCTTAATGCTGGGAGGAACACCGTACCGTCGGATCGTCGCTAGGGTTCTCGGCTTCCGCGCGCGGGTGGTGGGATATCAAACATTCGTGTGCGAGATGCCTATACCGCCGGGGGGAAGGGGCGCACGCCACGTGGGGCAACGGGGGTGGGCTTAGAGTTCGGTTCTCTCACGTAGAGAACCAACCAACTAGGGGGGAATCTGTTTTCAGGTTTAGGAAGAAAATAGGGCCAAGGCTGATGCGAGTGGGGAGTTTTGTGACGCAGCCCTCGCTGCGGTTGGTGGGTGGCGTGGCGGGCGCTGAGCGCGTCGGGTGTGCCGGCCCGGCGGCTTAGTACGGGCCATGTCCGGCCCCGAACACCTGCCTACGGCCCGCGTCCGTCCGGTGGCGAGATGCCCCTGCGCTGTCTGCTGGCCGGGGTCTGTGGCTCCCGGACTCCTCGAGTGCGGTTATTTTTCGGGGTGATATAATAGTATTGGGGGTGTTAGCTTAGGCTGGGGTTAGCGTAGGGTGAAGGGGAATCAGAACAGAAGTAGCCCGCTGGGCGCTCGGTAGGGGACCGGAGCGTCGCATGCTGAAGGGTGGAGGGGGTTGGGGGGGTTGGGCGGGGGTGTCGTGCGCGAGTGGTCCGCCTCGGCATCTTGTGTAGTGTGCCCGTTGGGGGGATCGCTTCCTTCGGGCAGGGAAACTTTGGCGCGGGACATGGGATCTGGCTCGGGTAGTCGCTTCGCGCTGGCCTTGATCTCGAGCTTGCCTATACTCCCGTGCTGCTGGCCACCGTGGAGGTTTAGTGGGGGGGAACGGCCCTGGTTCCATCCCCACATTTCCCAGACCCTCCCCGGGGTCGGGAGAGTCCAAGCCCAAGGACTTCCTCCACGTTAATATAAAAAAAATTCGAGACCAAAAATCGAGGCGGATCGGCGGCACCGTGACGCGGCATGTGCCAGTTGCGGCTGTTCTCCGACCGATCATTGCACGCCTCCGATACCTGGAAAGGCACCTCATCGACCGTCGGCTTGCCGGCGCATGGTCGATGGGGAACTCCGATGGGTTTCATGTTCTCTCAACCGGGTCGTCGACTGTGGTGGTACCCCCGGACCTTCAGGTCGCGCGGGGAGGATCCTTGGTCAGCCTGGAGCGGAGAATTTGGACGAAGTTGGGGGCCAGACCGGGAAAGTCCATATACAGCACCTCCACGTTGGTGCTCTCGGGGTTCTTGCGCGACCAAGTCGCGACGCGGACGCGGACGCGGGTATGGCACTTGCGCTCCCCTGCGATAACCTTCATCGCAGGGGTTCCTTCCAACCACCTCCTAGTGGGGTGGGATCTTCCTGTCGGCAGGGAAGTAAAATATTGCTGGGTGTTCCCCCCGCCTTAGTGGGGAGGGTTTTAGGAGACCGCCGGGCGGTGGGGTCGTCGCCCTTCAAGACAATTCCCCTATATGAAATGTCCCAAACATACGAAGCCTCGGAAACAACGCCGCTATCGGGGGGTAATCGCCCGACTCAGTTTGGTCCTGTCAGCAACCACTCTGAAGTAAGAAGTAAGACTGATGATGTTGAGCTGGGGCCGCGGGCCAACATCACTGGCGAGGGAGAGGGCGCGTTGTCGCTCCCCCCAGAAAAAGCCACAGCAGCCGACCTGGCAGTACACACGGACACGGACACGGATACGGAATGGATCATCCCGATGGAGGAACGAGAGGACGACATGTTCTCATACATGTCTTCCCCTGTCGGGGTGGAGGGTCCGCTCGAGCTTCAGGATCGGTTTTCGATCGCGTCACCGCGGGTGATCGACCTGGAGGGAGAGGCGGAGGTGTCGGGAGCATCGAGCCGGGGTGGCAAGCCAGCCACTCCAGGGGACATGTTCATCGACGAGAGCGCTAAAGGCGGTTCGATCGCGGGCGAGGAGACAGCGTCTGTCTCCTCGGTTCAGCGGGTCCGTCGCGCGGAGCGTGAAGAACGAGGCAGCGGGGACGAGACGGGGGAGGGAAGGAGTGATGCCCTGGACGACGCGGGAGTCATCCAGCGACAGCGGCATCCGGCTACAGCGGCACCTCACAACATCAGAGGGGTGCCCTATATTCGTCGCGTCGAGGTCAAAACCTCCGACGAGGTCCGGGAGATTCTGGACGTGCAGCGGGAAGTCGACAGGCTGATTGACTGCATCGACAGAGATGCTGTTTCTGTCAGCGTCGTGTCGCGGTCCCCGTCAATGTTGGGGCCGGATCCGGGCGAGGAAGTGGCTGAGCGGGACGTGCCATCGATGGTCCCGCGGGTGGTGCTTCGCAGATGCGACGGGTCCGAGCTGGAGGAGGGAGTGCCAGCTCCCGCGCCGATCGTCATCTCGTCGGACGAGGAGAGGGAGGTGGAGTGCGGTGGTGCCGTTGGTGCCGCTGAGGAGAAGGTCGGGCAGGGATTGCCCTTGCCTTTGAGGGAGGAGACGGCGGCGACGGCGCTTGGTTCGGGCGGTGCTGCGGACGGCGGTGCGAGCAGCGACGGCTCCATCGTCGCGGCGGTTTCGGGCGCGAGGCGGGCTCGTCCCGCGATTGTTTCGGAGTCCGAGGATGCTGGCGATGCTCCTGTCGGGACAGCTTCCGGGCCCGATTGTGCCGATGCCCCCCTTCCGTCGTCGGACGACGATACTGGGGCCGGCTCGGGAGGAGGCAGACCGGGATTCGTCCCTGGCAAGAGGGGCCGTAAGCCGGAGGTATGGACGGACCCGGCCAAACTCGGCCCTGGCATGAAGGCTCTCCCAGGCCGAGCGGAGCTCCGCGACTGGGCCGAGACTCTCTCGGTCGGCGGTTTGGCTGGCCAGTCCAAGGCCGAGCTGAATGCGGTCGCTGCTATCGTCAGCGCGGCCAAGAACATGAAGACGACGGATAAGCGGGCGATTAGGATCGCCATACGTCGCGCGTCCGCCGTCGCCTCGGAGCTATTCGGCCGTGCGGAGAGGGGGGAGAACCCCAATAAACCAGCGAGGGAAGTGGTGTTTCGGCAGGGGATGTGGGAGAAGAGGTCCGAGAGACTCTCCACCCAGGTCCGTGTCCTCACGGATCAGGCGCATTCGCTTGGTGAATGCCTTCACGTCCGTGACAGGGAGTTGGAGTTTCTCCGGGGCAAGTATGCCCGTCTGGAGACCCGCGCGTCGATGGCCGGGGTGGACATCGCTGAGTCGGAGCTGTTCAGCTTCCACTCCGGTGCGCCGATTCCCACGCGCGCCGAGCTCGTGCCCCCTAGTCTTCCTCCCCTTCCCCTGAATACGGCTACCGCCCGTCTCCGTGTGGGGACGGACGCCGTTCCGGGTCCTCCCTCGGCCGCGAGATCTGGCCCCCTCGAGGAGCGTCCAAGTGCTCCTCGAGCAACGAAGAGGAGGAGAGGGAGGTCACCCCCGGTTGCCGCTCCCCCGTCCGGGGTCCGTCCCAGCGGCGACGGCGAGCCCGCTCCTGTGGAGCCACCGTGGGATCTGCTCGTTCGTCGCATGGACGAACTGGAGATGCGGATGGACGGGCGCCTGCTCTCGCTGGGCAAGGTGATCGGCCGTGCGACACCAACAAATGCTGCCGTTCCGGAGGTAGGTGGGGCTGGTGTCCCCCCCCCCCCCCCAGGAATAAGAGGGAGAGAAGCGCGGCAAAGCGAGCCGGCAACGCGGTCTCCGCGGTTGTTCCGGCCGGCATCGCGACACCAAGGCCTGCGGGGGTGTCTATTCCCCCGGCGCCTTCTGCTCCATCCGCGCCTCTCCGTCCACCGACGGAGGGAAGAAAGAGGAAGAAGGAGGTTGCCCCTGTCCCCGCCGTTCCTGCCACCTCGGCTCCTGCCGGGCCTGGCGCCGTGGGTCAGTCGACCGCACCCACCCCCGCTGCTCCATCGAAGCGGGCGCGGAAGAATGCCGCGAGAGCCGCCAGAAGAGCAGCTGCTTCCGCGGCTGCTGCTGCGCCAGCAACGGTGCCCGTTGCGCAGAGACCTGGTCCCTCTGGCCCCGCCGCTGCTCCGGCGCCGGGTGAGCCTCGCCAGGTTCTGTGGACGCAGGTGCTCGGCCGTAGGGCCAAGGGTGCGGCGAGAGAGGCCGCGAGAAGTGGCGGAGTAGGGAAGGGTGGGGGTGGGAGGGTTTCCCCTGTTGCTGTCCCCCAACGTCCCCAGCGTTCGGCTGTCCCCGGGAGTCCCTCGGCGCCGATGCCGATTCCGTGTGCCCCCAAGTCCTCCGCGGTGACCATCACCGCTATCGCCGGAGAGGAGAAGGACTTCTCGGCGCGGGTCGCGGGTCGCGGGTGCGATGGCGGCCATCGACGTCTCGAGCCTCGGTATTACCACCATCCGACCGAGGCGCGCCGTAACCGGGGCTCTTGTTTTCGAGATCCCGGTGGCGCAGGGCCCGGTTCGCGCCATCGCCCTGAGGGACAAGCTCGTGGAACGGCTAGAGGGGAGTGGCATCAGGGTCCACTGCCCCTCGAAAATGGCCGAGTTCAGGGTCCACGGGCTGACTGAATTGGCGTCAGGGGAGGCGGTCCGGGCGGCCGTCGCGGCCCCCGGCGATTGCACGCCGGAAGACGTCTCCGTGGGGGAGATGCGTCGGGATGCCACCGGGTTATTTTCCCTCTGGGTTCGCGCGCCAGTGACCTCGGCGGCCCGCCTGATCAAGGCGGGTTCGATCGTCGTCAACGCTTTGACGGCGCGCGTCGCCCCGCTCGCACAGCGCAAGCTCCAGTGCTTTCGCTGCCTGGAGTTTGGTCACGTGCAGGCCAAGTGCACGAGCCCGACCAGCAGGCGCCAGCTGTGCTACCGGTGCGGAGCGGATGGACACAAGGCGCGATAGTGCGTCGCCGTTGCTAAGTGCCCGCTCTGCACCGAGGCGGGTTTACCCGGTGGACACCCAATGGGTGGACCGGCGTGTCATCCCCCGGCAAGAGTGCCGCAACGTGGGAGAGGAAGAGGAGCGGCGGCGGTTCCGGCGAGGCCTGTCGGGCCTTCCAACATCGTCCCCCCTCCAGCACCATCAATGGCACCGGAGGCCATGGAGACCGGCGCTTTGATCTCCGCCGCGACGGGATCCGGTGCCGGCAAGAGGAAGGACCGCTGTGACTCGGAGCCCTCGACGGCGGATGCCCCTTCCCCTACGCAGGGCGGGTCCCCTGTTCCTGCGAGGAAGAAGAGGGGGAAGAAAGGAGGGGGTGGCCCAGTTCCCCCTGTCGCCGAGTCATCGCCGGGGGTCGCGAGTCCTTCCTGAAGGTGAGGGGGGATGCGGGAGCCGTGGTCCCTGCGGGCGCGCGCGTCGCAACGGAGGAGGAGGTGGTGGATATGCTTCGATCCATCGCCGAATCGTACGGCGGTGGACCCGTCCCACCCGCGCGCTCGGAGGTGAACCCGGAGAGTCCCCAGAACATCGGGGAGGCAGTCCGGCCCGAGCAGGATCCGGTGGAGGCCGGCACCACTAGTCCGTGATGCCTCGTGGCCCACCGATCCTGTTAGCGAACATCAACCACTCCATGCGAGCGCACGACCTGCTGGAGCAGGCTCGCATGGAACGTGGGGTCGGGCTGGTCGTCGTCACCGAGCCGTATCCGTTGGAGGACCGATGTTATCGGTGGATGAACCCGGATCGGCAGGTGGCGATGACGTGGGGGATGGACAGAGGGTCCCCGCCGTGCTCGGTCGCCCGGCACGGACGGGGATGGATGGCGGTAAACTGGGGGGATTTCCACGTGGCGGGGTGTTACTTCGCGCCGAGACTTTCCGTCCCGGAGTTCGAGGACCGGCTGAACGAGCTGGGGTCGTATCTGACCCCCCTCGGAGCTAAACCGGTCATTATCCTGGGGGACTTCAACTCCCACGCAGTCGCGTGGGGTTCCCCCAGAACGGACTCCCGGGGCGAGGTGCTCCTCGAGTGGGCGGAGGCGATGGGGTTCGTTTTGAAGAACCCCTTAGGAGTGACGACGTGCCGTGGGCCGCGGGGTGAGTCGATGATCGACTTAATCTGGGTTAACCCCGCGGCATTTGCCGGGACGTCGCGCTGCTGGGTGGCGGAGGACATGGAGCCAGGCTCCGACCACATGTATGTCATGTTGGCTACTTCCCTCCCCGCCGCCACGCCTCCCAATGCCCCTCGTGATAACGCGCGACCCCCACGCTGGGCGCTGAAGCGTCTTGACGCTGACGCGGCTCGACTAGCGTCCTCCGTCGTCGCCTGGCCTCCTTTGCCGGGCGATGTCCTCGACGACCCAGCCAACGGTGCCCTTTGGTTCCGCCGTGCGTTGCAGAGTATCTGCGACGCCACAATGCCGCGGACCGGGGTACCGGGTTCGGGTCGGAGGTCGGCGTATTGGTGGACTCCGGAGATCGCACGTCTCCGGGCGGAGAGCCTCTCCGCGCGTCGCCAATACGTCAAGGCTCGTCGGCGAGTTCGCCGCCGGGTCACGGAGGACAAGCTCCAGGAGCTGCGCTCCGCCTTTTCCGCGGCGCGCCGAGAGCTCCGTGGGGCTATCGCCCGGGCTAAGAATGAGTCCAATCAGGAGTTCGTCGCTACCCTCAACGAAGACCCTTGGGGGCGCCCCTATAAAGCTGTTTCTATCAAGCTTGGTCCATGGGCGCCCCCGGCCACGGAAGGCCTTGATCCCCGGTTTCTCACCGAGGTCCTCGCGGCGCTATTTCCCCCTCCCCTTGTTGCCGGTGAGGGTGGTGCCGACGAGACCGGGGATCCGTGGTTGTTGAGGGGCGCCGACACTGCCGACGCCCCTGGGGTTAGCGACGAGGAGTTGGCCTCCTCGATTGCGCGGATGCGTCAGAGGAGTGCTGCTCCGGGTCCCGATGGAGTGCCCGGGCGAGTCTGGGTCTGCGTCATCGGCGCCCTTGGAGACGGCCTCAAGCGGTTATTTAACACCGTCTTGAGGACCGGAAGATTCCCCCCAGCGTGGAAGGAGGCGTGTCTGGTGCTGCTCCGCAAGCCCGGAAAGCCCGCAGAGTCTCCTTCGGCATACCGGCCGATTTGTTTGTTGGATGAGGCGGGCAAGCTCCTCGAGCGTATCGTAGCTGCCCGCCTCTGCAGCCACCTGGAGACCGTGGGCCCGGATCTTTCCGACCGCCAATTCGGCTTTAGACGGCAGCGATCGACCATCGACGCCATCCGATTGGTTCGGTCGCTGTCGCAACGGGGGGCCGAGGGAGGCGGGGTCAGTGTGGCGGTGTCGCTTGACATCGCCAACGCGTTTAACTCCGTCTCCTGGGCGGCGATCGAGCGGGCGCTTCTCTATCACAGCGTCCCGCTCTACCTTCGCCGTCTGATCCGGGATTACCTTCGCGGTCGGGTTGTTGCATACGTCGGCCGGGACGGCAACGGGGCGACTCCGGTGCACCGCGGTGTTCCGCAGGGGTCAGTGTTGGGACCCCTGCTGTGGAACCTCGCTTATGACGCGGTGCTGCGGGTGGAGATGCCGTCCCCGCGTGTATCCCTCGTCTGCTATGCGGACGACACGCTGGTGATGGCCTCCGGGCAGCGGTGGCAGGACGCGCTCAGCCTCGCCGAACAGGCACTGCGACGCGTCGTCGCCTCGATCGGGACGCTCGGGCTGCGAGTCGCTTTGGACAAATCCGAAGCAATATGGCTCGCGGACAAAGTTGGGACTGGCGTTCCCAACAGAGCGTCCCTTAGGATCGGGGAAGCCTGCATCAGGGTCGGCCGATCAATGAAGTATCTCGGTCTGACCCTGGATACCTACTGGCGATTCACGCGCCACTTCAAGACCCTCGGCCCCCGGTTGGAACGACAGGTGTTTGCCTTCAACCGCATCATGCCCAACCTTGGGGGTCCTCACGAGGGAGTCCGGCGTCTTTATGTGACGGTCATTCGGTCCATGGCGCTGTACGGCGCCCCTATATGGGCCGGTGACCTGGAGGATTGTCGCGTCGGGCGAGAGCTGCTCGCCCGTGTTCATCGACGCGTGGTCCTCCGATCCGTGCGAGCTTATCGCACGGTGTCGCATGCCGGACTGTCCGCGCTGGCGGGGTCTCCCCCGTTCCACCTGCTCGCGGAGATGGAGGCGGAGATATATTCCGCCGTCCGAGATCTCCGCGATGCCGGGAACGCCCCAGCTGACGGACACGAAGTGGCGCGAGGCCAGGCCCGGCAACGCATGGGAGCCAGGTGGCTCGAGTGGCTGGCCCTCCCAGAACATCGGGAGGGTCGCGTTGTCGGGGCGCTCCTTCCCATTATGAGGGAGTGGGTGGGGCGTAGGTACGGTAGGCTAACCTTCCGCCTGACACAGATCATCACAGGCGTCGGCTGTTTCGGCGCCTATCTGTGTCGAATCGGGCGGGAGGAGACGTCGCGGTGCTTCAGCTGCGAATCGGGCGACGAGGACACGGCGGATCACACCCTGGAACGCTGCCAGGAGTGGATCGACGACCGCCGTGTTCTGGAGGCGCAGCTGGGCCCTGATCTGTCGCTGCAGACGGTCGTGCGTCTCATGGCGGCAGACAGGGCGAATTGGGAAGCTGTCTCTGCCTTCGCAGAGGCAATTATGCTTGAGAAGGAGGAGGCCGAACGGGAGCGGGAGGTGACGGGGCACCCGTCCCATCTCGCTGCTCCGCGTCGACGTCGTCGCGTCGGCGTCGGATGACGCGGAGCCGGGGGAGGTCGGAGGGCGACGTAGTGTTCGCGTCGTCCCGCTCCCCCGTGCCTCGAAGGCTCCCTCGAGGAGTGGGAAGGATGGGGGTATTTTCCCCCCCCCCCTCAGTGTTAAGGAGGAGTTGAAGAGGGAAGGGGGGCGCGGCCGATAGAACTGTGCTGTGCAGCCGCGCCCCAGTCATGTGTTAGAGGGAGGTGTTTCGGGGGGGACGAGTTCCTCCCCCCCTGCGGAGCAGCACAACATCGCTGCTCCGTGAAGTGCGATCGAGTTCGTGGGGTGGATCGGGCGGCCGTTGTGATTCCCGGCCGCTCCGCGCATCTTTGGGCCTGCCGCGGCTCGGGAGCGTTTTCCCCGAGTTCCGTGGCAGTTGAGCGGCCGGTCAACGGCCTGCTTTTCTTCGCCCGCGCCTGGCCGCGACCTTGGGTCGCGGCTCGGGTCGCAACTCGATCGCGGGGGTTGTTGGGTGGGGGTGCCGGGGAGCACCTCCCACCTTAGTAGCAGCAACCCCGTGGCGACGCGGACGCGTGGTCCGTCCCGCGTCGTCGGAGCTGGGTGCTGGGGGAGGAGTTAACTCCCCCAGGGAAGTCCCCGAGTCCTCGGGGAATCGGTGCGGAGTATGCATCAACATCATGCGCGTGAGGGGGGGGGGGCAAGCGGACGAATCGCTAGTTTGCCCGCGCATCAAGTCCTCCTCCTCAGGCGCGCTACTCCGCATCCGAGGACGACCACCGTGGAGTTTTAGTGGGTGCAAGCCCCACATAACCCCCGACCCTCCCCCGAGGGTTAGGGGTATCCGTTAGGGATTTCTCCACGTAAAAAAAAAAGGTAGTCGCGGGCAATTGTGGCGTAGTGAGGTCCAGCCCCGCCTTGCTGATAGAACATGTTCCGTCGGATCTCATTTGGAATATGGTTCATGAGATCCGGCAGAACATGCTCTAAAAACACTTTATACGCTGGGCCGTCCATCCTGTCTGGCAGCATGTACGGCCCAACGATGTACTCGCCACAAATGCCGGCCCATACATTAATCGACCAACGGACTTGTGCTGCGTGTGTCCGAAGCGCTAGTGGATTCTCGTCGCTCCACAAATGCCGATTGTGGGAATTGAAGCACCCTTCCCTATTGAAGAGTGCTTCGTCCGTCCACAATATGTATTTGCAGAACGACGGATTCCGCTGCACTTCTCCCAACAGCCACACTGAATACTCAACCCGCTGGTCGCCATCCCCGGGGTGCAAATGTTGCACCCGTACATAGCTGTACGGATGCAACATGTTTTCCCTCAGAGTTCGGTGTACCGTCATTCTGCTGGCACTAGAAGAAAATGCAGAAACATCCATTATTAGATAACATTTGTTTTCCTCAATTAATAATTGCTGCAGTTATCTTGTACTGTGACTTACTCTAGGCGGCGGCTCAAGTCGCGCACGCTGAGGGTTGGATCATCGTTTATGGCGTCCAACACGTTCTCTTCTACCGCAAGGTTCCGCGCGGCTCTGGGTCTACCCACGTTACTGCCTCGCGGCATCATCGACCCCGTCGAGTATAATCTTGACGCTAAACGTCGAATTGTACCCTCGCTGGGGGTTTGGATGTGCGGGTATTCCCGTGCAAATGCACGCACGGTAGCACTTGCGTCCCCGTTGTTCCGGGCGTACACCCAGAACATCGCGTAATATTCTTGAGCGGAGAACATTTCTAGGACGAGATTGCTAGCTGACTGATAGGATTTTTTCAAGCAACTTCCTCTACCCCCAAGTAGTTTCTCTCGTTCCATTATGAGTTAACTCCCACCAGGACAAGAGTCTTTAGATAAAAAGAAGCCAGCACATTTTCGAAACACACGTGCTTTGCAGAAGTGCAACGAACGAACCATCCTACACTTTCACAAAAGCCTGCGCTCCGTCCTTTTACTGCCAATGTACCCGTTGCTTCGAGATAGACAGCAGACACCACGTGTTTCGGTTCGAAAGGGTCCGAAGAGAGGAGAAGCAGAAAGTCTTCGAGTGGCTATAAAGAAGAAAATGCATACCATTCCTGTTTCCGTTTTCCGATACCTCGAGTTCACGTCTGCTACGAGGCGTAACCAATTATGTCATAAATTGTCCAAAACTGTAGGAAACAGTTCTCTATCGCCGACTAGCGGGACAATACGGTCATAAACCGCGACCCTGGCGAAATGCTCTGGCCGATCAGCCTGATTAGATTTAAATACGCCTCGCGGAGTGGCACAGGAAGAAAGGGGGTAACTCGCTGACTGCGCGTAGTCCCACCTGCTTCGTCCTTCCTTCCAATTAGAGGCAGGACCCTTATCTCTCGAGTATAAGCACGCGCTCGAATTTCAAAACAAAAGCACGCGTTGACGTATTCCGTGCGAGAAAAGGTGGGCATGAATTCCGATTGGTCGTAACCTAACCAATCTGCCCTGCATTCCTCCCAAACGGCCACTGTTTTGAAGAGGCCTTCTTCACAGCCATATCTCCTCCATAAGACCCACCAGTATAAACACGCACTCGAATTTCAAAACAAAAGCACGCATCGACGTATGCCGTGCGAGAGAAGGTGGGCCTCAGGGACTTGATGCGGGAGCAAGCTAGCGATTCGTACGTTTGCCCCCCCCCCTCACGCGCATGATGTTGATGTATACTCCGCACCGATTCCCCGAGGAGTCGGGGATTTCCCTGGGGGAGTTAACTCCTCCCCCAGCTCCTAGCTCCGACGACGCGGGATGGACCACGCGTCCGCGTCGCCACGGGGTTGCTGCTACTAAGGTGGGAGGTGCCCCCCGGCACCCCCACCCCACAACCCCCGCGATCGAGTCGCGACCTGAGCCGCGACCGCAGGTCGCCGCCAAGGCGGGGGCGAAGAAAAGCAGGCCGCTGACCGGCCGCTCAACTGCCACGGAACTCGGGGATAACGCTCCCGAGCCGTGGCAGGCTTAAAGATGCGCGGAGCGGCCGGGAATTACAACGGCCGCCGGATCCACCCCACGAACTCGATCGCACTTCACGGAGCAGCGATGTTGTGCTGCTCCGCAGGGGGGGAGGAACTCGTCCCCCCCAAAACACCTCCCACTTACACATGACTGGGGCGCGGCGGCATATCAACCCGATCTTCTATCGGCCTACCGCGCCCCCCTTCCCTCGTCGCCTCTCCTTAACACAGAGGGGGGGGGAAACATCCCCCTCCTTCCCACTCCTCGAGAGAGCCTTCGAGGCACGGGGGAGCGGGACGACGCGAACACTACGTCGCCCTCCGACCACCCCGGCGCCGCGTCGTCCGACGCTAACTCGACGACGTCGACGCGGAGCAGCGAGACGGGACAGGTGCCCCGTCAACTCCCGCTCCCGTTCGGCCTCCTCCGTCTCAAACATAATTGCCTCTGCAAAGGCAGAGACAGCCTCCCAATTCACCCTGTCTACCGCCATGAGACGCACGACCGACTGTAGCGACAGATCAGGGCCCAGCTGCGCCTCCAGAACACGACGGTCGTCGATCCACTCCTGGCAGCGTTCCAGGGTGTGATCCGCCGTGTCCTCGTCGCCCGAGTCGCAGCTGAAGCACCGCGACGTCTCCTCCCGCCCGATTCGACACAGATAGGCGCCGAAACAGCCGACGCCCGTGATGATCTGCGTCAGGCGGAAGGTTAGCCTACCGTACCTACGCCCCACCCACTCCCTCATAATGGGAAGGAGCGCCCCGACAACGCGACCCTCCCGATGTTCTGGGAGGGCCAGCCACTCGAGTCACCTGGCTGCCATGCGTTGCCGGGCCTGGCCTCGCGCCACTTCGTGTCCGTCAGCTGGGGGGTTTCCCGGCATCGCGGAGACCTCGGACGGCGGAATATACTTCCGCCTCCATCTCCGCGAGCAGATGGAAAGGAGGGGACCCGGGCAAGGCGGACAGTTCGACGTGTGACACCGTGCGATAAGCTCGCACGGATCGGAGGACCGCCTGGCGATGAACTCTTGCCAAAAGTTCGCGCCCAACGCGGCAGTCCTCCAGGTCGCCGGCCCAGACAGGCGCGCCGTACAGCGCCATGGACCGAACGACCGT
Source organism: Andrena cerasifolii (assembly GCF_050908995.1). Lineage (NCBI taxonomy): Eukaryota > Metazoa > Arthropoda > Insecta > Hymenoptera > Andrenidae > Andrena > Andrena cerasifolii. The sequence goes on from NC_135132.1 coordinate 1,226,082, forward strand.
CACGTATAACCGTCGAACACCCTCGTGTGGACCACCCAGGTTGGGCATGATTCGACGAAAGGCGAATACCTGCTTCTCCAACCTGGGGGCGAGGGTCTTGAAGTGGCGCGTGAATCACCAGTAGGTGTCCAGGGTCAGACCGAGATACTTCATTGATCGGCCGACCCTGATGTAGGCATCCCCGATCCTAAGGGACGCTCTGTTGGGAACGCCAGTCCCAACTTTGTCTGCGAGCCATATTGCTTCGGATTTGTCGAAAGCGACTCGCAGCCCGAGCGTCCCGATCGAGGCGACGACGCGTCGCAGTGCCTGTTCGGCGAGGCTGAGCGCGCCCTGCCACCGCTGCCCGGAGGCCATCACCAGCGTGTCGTCTGCATAGCAGACGAGGGACACACGCGGGGTTGGCATTTCCACCCGCAGCACCGCGTCATAAGCGAGGTTCCACAGCAGGGGTCCCAACACTGACCCCTGCGGAACACCGCGGTGCACCGGAGTCGCCCCGTTGCCGTCCCGGCCGACGTATGCAACCACCCGACCGCGAAGGTAATCCCGGATCAGACGGCGAAGGTAGAGCGGGACGTTGTGATAGAGAAGCGCCCGCTCGATCGCCGCCCAGGAGACGGAGTTAAACGCGTTGGCGATGTCAAGCGACACCGCCACACTGACCCCGCCTCCCTCGGCCCCCCGTTGCGACAGCGACCGAACCAATCGGATGGCGTCGATGGTCGATCGCTGCCGTCTAAAGCCGAATTGGCGGTCGGAAAGATCCGGGCCCACGGTCTCCAGGTGGCTGCAGAGGCGGGCAGCTATGATACGCTCGAGGAGCTTGCCCGCCTCATCCAACAAACAAATCGGCCGGTATGCCGAAGGCGACTCTGCGGGCTTTCCGGGCTTGCGGAGCAGCACCAGCCACGCCTCCTTCTACGCTGGGGGGGAATCTACCGGTCCTCAAAACGGTGTTAAATAACCGCTTGAGGCCGTCTCCAAGGGCGCCGATGACGCAGACCCAGACTCGCCCGGGCACTCCATCGGGACCCGAAGCAGCACTCCTCTGACGCATCCGCGCAATCGAGGAGGCCAACTCCTCGTCGCTAACCCCAGGGGCGTCGGCAGTGTCGGCGCTCCTCAACAACCACGGATCCCCGGTCTCGTCGGCACCACCCTCACCGGCAACAAGGGGAGGGGGAAATAACGCCGCGAGGACCTCGGTGAGAAACCGGGGATCAAGGCCTTCCGTGGCCGGGGGCGCCCATGGACCAAGCTTGATAGAAACAGCTTTATAGGGGCGCCCCCAAGGGTCTTCGTTGAGGGTAGCGACGAACTCCCGATTGGACTCATCCTTAGCCCGGGCGATAGCCCCACGGAGCTCTCGGCGCGCCGCGGAAAAGGCGGAGCGCAGCTCCTGGAGCTCGTCCTCCGTGACGCGGCGGCGATCTCGCCGACGAGCCTTGACGTATTGGCGACGCGCGGAGAGGCTCTCCGCCCGGAGACGTGCGATCTCCGGAGTCCACCAATACGCCGACCTCCGATCCGAACTCGGTACCACGGTCCGCGGCATTGTGGCGTTGCAGATACTCTGCAACGCACGGCGGAACCAAAGGGCACCGTTGGCTGGGTCGTCGAGGACATCGCCCGGCAAAGGAGGCCAGGCGACGACGGAGGACGCTAGTCGGGCCGCGTCAGCGTCAAGACGCTTCAGCGCCCAGCGTGGGGGTCGCTCGTTATCACGAGGGGCATTGGGAGGCGTGGCCGCGGGGAGGGAAGTAGCCAACATGACATACATGTGGTCGGAACCTGGCTCCATGTACTCCGCCACCCAGCAGCGCGACGTCCTGGCAAATGCCGCGGGGTTAACCCAGATTAAGTCGATCATCGACTCACCCCGCGGCCCACGGTACTTCGTCACTCCTAAGGGGTTCTTCAAAACGAACCCCATCGCCTCCGCCCACTCGAGGAGCACCTCGCCCCGGGAGTCCGTTCTGGGGGAACCCCACGCGACTGCGTGGGAGTTGAAGTCCCCCAGGATAATGACCGGCTTAGCTCCGAGGGGGGTCAGATACGACCCCAGCTCGTTCAGCCGGTCCTCGAACTCCGGGACGGAAAGTCTCGGCGCGAAGTAACACCCCGCCACGTGTAAATCCCCCCAGTTTACCGCCATCCATCCCCGTCCGTGCCGGGCGACCGAGCACGGCGGGGACCCTCTGTCCATCCCCCACGTCATCGCCACCTGCCGATCCGGGTTCGTCGACCGATAACAACGGTCCTCCAACGGATACGGCTCGGTGACGACGACCAGCCCGACCCCACGTTCCATGGGAGCCTGCACCAGCAGGTCGTGCGCTCGCATGTAGTGGTTGATGTTGGCCAACAGGATCGGTGGGCCACGAGGCATCACGGGCTAGTGGTGCCGGCCTCCACCGGATCCTGCTCGGGCCGGACTGCCTCCCCGATGTTCTGGGGACTCTCCGGGTTCACCTCCGAGCGCGCGGGTGGGACAGGTCCACCGCCGTACGATTCGGCGATGGATCGAAGCATACCCACCACCTCCTCCTCCGTTACGACGCGCGCGCCCGCAGGGACCACGGCTCCCGCATCCCCCCTCACCTTGAGGAAGGACTCGCGACCACCCGGCGATGACTCGGCGACAGGGGGAACTGGGCCACCCCCAACTTTCTTCCCTCTCTTCTTCCTCGCAGGAACAGGGGACCCGCCGTGCGTAGGGGAAGGAGCATCCGCCATCGAGGGCTCCGAATCACTTCGGTCCTTCCTCTTGCCGGCACCGGATCCCGCCGCGGCGGAGATCAAAACGCCGGTCTCCATGGCCTCCGGTGCCATCGATGTTGCTGGAGGGGGGACGATTTTGGAAGGCCCGACAGGCCTCGCTGGAACCGCCACCGCTCCTCTTCCTCTCCCACGTTGCGGCACTCTTGCCGGGGGATGACACGCCGGTCCACCCATTCGGTGTCCACCGGGTAAACCCGCCTCGGTGCAGAGCGGGCACTTAGCAACAGCGACGCACTGCCGCGCCTTGTGCCCATCCGCTCCGCACCGGTAGCACAGCTGGCGCCTGCTGGTCGGGCTCGTGCATTTGGCCTGCACGTGACCAAACTCCAGGCAGCGAAAGCACTGGAGCTTGCGCTGTGCGAGCGGGGCGACGCGCGCCGTCAAAGCGTTGACAACGATCGAACCCGCCTTGATCAGGCTGGCCGCCGAGGACACTGGCGCGCGAACCCAGAGAGAAAATAACCCGGTGGCATCCCGACGCATCTTCCCCAAGGAGACGTCTTCCGGCGTGCAATCGCCGGGGGCCGCGATGGCCGCCCGGACCGCCTCCCCTGACGCCAATTCGGTCAGCCCGTGGACCCTGAACTCGGCCATTTTCGAGGGGCAGTGGACCCTGATGCCACTCCCCTCTAGCCGTTCCACGAGCTTGTCCTTCAGGGCGATGGCGCGAGCCGGGCCCTGCGCCCCCGGGATCTCGAAGACAAGAGCCCCGGTTACGGCGCGCCTCGGTCGGATGGAGGTAATACCGAGGCTGGAGACGTCGATGGCCGCCATCGCACCCGCGACCCGCGCCGAGAAGTCCTTCTCCTCTCCGGCGATAGCGGTGATGGTCACCGCGGAGGACTTGGGGGCACGCGGAATCGGCATCGGCGCCGAGGGACTCCCGGGGACAGCCGAACGCTGGGGACGCTGGGGGACAGCAACAGGGGCAACCCTCCCACCCCTACCCTTCCCTACTCCGCCACTTCTCGCGGCCTCTTTCGCCGCACCCTTGGCCCTACGGCCGAGCACCCGCGTCCACGGAACCTGGCGAGGCTCACCCGTCGCCGGAGCAGCGACGGGGGCAGAGGGACCAGGTCTCTGCGCAACGGGCACCGGTGCTGGTGCAGCAGCAGCCGCGGAAGCAGCTGCTCTGCTGGCGGCTCTCGCGGCATTCTTCCGCGCCCGCTTCGATGGAGCAGCGGGTGGGGGGGATGCGGTCGATGGACCCGCGGCCCCAGGCCCGGCAGGAGCCGAGGTGGCAGGAACGGCGGGGACAGGGGCAACCTCCTTCTTCCTCTTTCTTCCTTCCGTCGGTGGAGGGAGAGGCGCGGATGGTGCAGAAGGCGCCGGGGGACTAGACACCCCCGCAGGCCTTGGTGTCGCGATGCCGGCCGGAACAACCGCGGAGACCGCGTTGTCGGCTCGTTTCGCCGCGCTTCTCTCCCTCTTATTCCTGGGGGGGGGGGGTCAAAAGCCCCACCCACCTTCGGAACGGCAGCAGTCGTTCGCGTCGCACGGCCGATCACCTTGCCCAGCGAGAGCAGGCGCCCGTCCATCCGCCTCTCCAGTTCGTCCATGCGACGAACGAGCAGATCCCACGGTGGCTCCACAGGAGCGGGCTCGCCGTCGCCGATGGGACGGACCCCGGACGGGGGAGCGGCAACCGGTGGTGACCTCCCTCTCCTCCTCTTCGTTGCTCGAGGAGCACTTGGACGCTCCTCGAGGGGGCCAGGTCTCGCGGCCGAGGAAGGACCCGGAACGGAGTCCGTCCCCACACGGACGCGGGCGGTAGCCATAGTCAGGGGAAGGGGAGGAATACCAGGGGGCAGGAGCTCGGCGCGCGTGGGAATCGGTGCACCGGAGAGGAAGCTGAACAGCTCCGACTCAGCGATGTCCACCCCGGCCATCGACGCGCGGGTCTCCAGACGGGCATACTTGCCCCGGAGAAACTCCAACTCCCTGTCACGGACGTGAAGGCATTCGCCGAGCGAATGCGCCTGCTCCGTGAGGACACGGACCTGGGTGGAGAGTCTCTCGGACTTCTTCTCCCACATCCCCCGCCGAAACACCACCTCCCTCGCTGGTTTATTGGGGTTCTCCCCCCTCTCCGCACGGCCGAAGAGCTCCGAGGCGACGGCGGACGCGCGACGTATGGCGATCCTAATCGCCCGCTTATCCGTCGTCTTCATGTTCTTGGCCGCGCTGACGACAGCAGCGACCGCATTCAGCTCAGCCTTGGACTGACCAGCCAAACCGCCGACCGAGAGAGTCTCGGCCCAGTCGCGGAGCTCCGCTCGGCCTGGGAGAGCCTTCATGCCAGGGCCGAGCTTGGCCGGGTCCGTCCATACCTCCGGCTTACGGCCCCTCCTGCCAGGGACGAATCCCGGTCTGCCTCCTCCCGTGCCGGCCCCAGTATCGCCGTCCGACGACGGAAGGGGGGCATCGGCACAATCGGGCCCGGAAGCTGTCCCGACAGGAGCATCACCAGCATCCTCGGACTCCGAGACAATCGCGGGACGAGCCCGCCTCGCGCCCGAAACCGCCGCGACGATGGAGCCGTCGCTGCTCGCACCGCCGTCCGCAGCACCGCCCGAACCAAGCGCCGTCGCCGCCGTCTCCTCCCTCAAAGGCAAGGGCAATCCCTCAGCGGCACCAACGGCACCTCCACCGTCCACCTCCATCTCCTCGTCCGACGAGATGACAATCGGAACGGGAGCTGGGACTCCCTCCTCCAGGTCGGATCCGTCGCATCTACGTAGCACCACCCGCGGGACCATCGACGGCACGTCCCGCTCGGCCACTTCCTCGCCCGGATCCGGCCCCAGCATTGAAGGGGACCGCGACACGACGCTGACAGAAACAGCATCTCTGTCGATGCAGTCAATCAGCCTGGCGACTTCCCGCTGCACGTCCAGGATCTCCCGGACCTCGTCGGAAGTTTTAACCTCGACGCGACGAATATAGGGCACCCCTCTGGTGTTATGAGGTGCCGCTGCAGCCGGATGCCGCTGTCGCTGGATGACTCCCGCGTCGTCCAGGGCATCGCTCCTTCCCTCCCCCATCTCGTCCCCGCTGCCTCGTTCTTCCCGCTCCGCGCGACGGACCCGCTGAACCGAGGAGACAGACGCTGTCTCCTCGCCCGCGATCGAACCGCCTTTAGCGCTCTCGTCGATCATCATGTCCCCTGGAGTGGCTGGCTTGCCGCCCCGGCTCGATGCTCCCGACACCTCCGCCTCTCCCTCCAGGTCGATCACCCGCGGTGACGCGATCGAAAACCGATCCTGAAGCTCGAGCGGACCCTCCACCCCGACAGGGGAAGACATGTATGAGAACATGTCGTCCTCTCGTTCCTCCATCGGGATGATCCACTCGGTATCCGTGTCCGTGTCCGTGTTTACTGCCAGGTCGGCTGCTGTGGCTTTTTCTGGGGGGAGCGACAACGCGCCCTCTCCCTCGCCAGTGATGTTGGCCCGCGGCCCCAGCTCAACATCATCAGTCTTATTTCTTACTTCAGAGTGGTTGCTGACAGGACCAAACTGAGTCGGGCGATTACCCCCCGATAGCGGCGTTGTTTCCGAGGCTTCGTATGTTTGGGACATTTCATATAGGGGAATTGTCTTGAAGGGCGACGACCCCACCGCCCGGCGGTCTCCTAAAACCCTCCCCACTAAGGCGGGGGGAACACCCAGCAATATTTTACTTCCCTGCCGACAGGAAGATCCCACCCCACTAGGGGGTGGTTGGAAGGAACCCCTGCGATGAAGGTTATCGCAGGGGAGCGCAAGTGCCATACCCGCGTCCGCGTCCTTGTCGCGACTTGGTCGCGCAAGAACCCCGAGAGCACCAACGTGGAGGTGCGGTATATGGACTTTCCCGGTCTGGCCCCCAACTTCGTCCAAATTCTCCGCTCCAGGCTGACCAAGGATCCTCCCCGCGCGACCCGAAGGTCCGGGGGTACCACCAGAGTCGACGACCCGGTTGAGAGAACATGAAACCCATCGGAGTTCCCCATCGACCATGCGCCGGCAAGCCGACGGTCGATGAGGTGCCTTTCCAGGTATCGGAGGCGTGCAATGATCGGTCGGAGAACAGCCGCAACTGGCACATGCCGCGTCACGGTGCCGCCGATCCGCCTCGATTTTTGCTCTCGTATTTTTTTATATTAACGTGGAGGAAGTCCTTGGGCTTGGACTCTCCCGACCCCGGGGAGGGTCTGGGAAATGTGGGGATGGAACCAGGGCCGTCCCCCCCCCCCCACTAAACCTCCACGGTGGCCAGCAGCACGGGAGTATAGGCAAGCTCGAGATCAAGGCCAGCGCGAAGCGACTACCCGAGCCAGATCCCATGTCCCGCGCCAAAGTTTCCCTGCCCGAAGGAAGCGATCCCCCCAACGGGCACACTACACAAGATGCCGAGGCGGACCACTCGCGCACGACACCCCCGCCCAACCCCCCCCCAACCCCCTCCACCCTTCAGCATGCGACGCTCCGGTCCCCTACCGAGCGCCCAGCGGGCTACTTCTATTCTGATTCCCCTTCACCCTACGCTAACCCCAGCCTAAGCTAACACCCCCAATACTATTATATCACCCCGAAAAATAACCGCACTCGAGGAGTCCGGGAGCCACAGACCCCGGCCAGCAGACAGCGCAGGGGCACCTCGCCACCGGACGGACGCGGGCCGTAGGCAGGTGTTCGTGGCCAGACATGGCCCGTACTAAGCCGCCGGGCCCGCACACCCGACGCGCTCAGCGCCCGCCACGCCACCCACCAACCGCAGCTAGGGCTGCGTCACAGAACTCCCCACTCGCGTCAGCCTTGGCCCTATATTCTTCCTAAACCTGAAAACAGATTCCCCCCTAGTTGGTTGGTTCTCTACGTGAGAGAACCGAACTCTAAGCCCACCCCCGTTGCCCCCGTGGCGTGCGTCCCTTCCCCCCGGCGGTATAGGCATCTCGCACACGAATGTTTGATATCCCACCACCCGCGCGCGGAAGCCGAGAACCCTAGCGACGATCCGACGGTACGGTGTTACTCCCAGCCTTAAGCGAGTTCCCGTCGTCTCTAGGGATCTGTCGCACCACCCCGCGATAAATCCCAGATCGCCCAACGCAATTCGCCAACCCCTAACGGAATAGGTGTCTCGCACACGGATGCAAGAGCACCTATCAATCGCGCGCGGAAGCCGAGTTCACCCAGCGACGAGCCCACGATACGGCGTAACTCCAGCTCGATAGCGAGTTTCCGTCGCCTCTGGGGAACTGTCCCTCCCACCGATGCCCTCGCTTGCCCTACCCCTTGAAGCGCGAGCTCAACCACCATACCGGATGGAGGCACCCACGCAGCTGCCTTGCTGCGTATAACGTCCCGGCGAGTCATCCCCTTCCTGCTCACCTCGGCCGAGAGGTCGTGAGCCCGACCGTCCCGGGGCTAACAGGGAGGAGGAACCCTACCCCGCGCGGCGCCCCAAACGCTTGCCCTACCCCAGTGTTCGCGGGCTGGACCGTCATACCGGACGGCAGCGGTTCACTCGGCTTAATTGCCGAGCATTACGTCCCGGCGAGTCATCCTCCACCCGTCCACCTCGGCCGAGAAGTCGGGAGCCCGACAGTCCCCGGGGCAGACAGTAGGCGGGAACCCTTCCCCGCACGGTCCCAACGACGTTTCCCAACCCCGGTGGCCCTGCACGCATTATGCGCTCGCGACGTATCTCGAGCGAGGCCTTTAGCCCCTTATCTCTCGAGTGGCCACCACCGCTCGCCCCCGGATCTCGCCCAACCCGAGCGGGTTCCGCGGAAGAACGCGAGATCGACGAGCACGCTAATCCTCTTCTTTCATCCGCACCTGAAAATAAATACCCGCCCGAGAGTTGTTTCTCTAAAACCACCCTTGTCCCCACGTGGCGTGCGCCCCTTCCCCCGGCGGTATAGGCATCTCGCACACGAATGTTTGATATCCCACCACCCGCGCGCGGAAGCCGAGAACCCTAGCGACGATCCGACGGTACGGTGTTACTCCCAGCACTAAGCGAGTTCCCGTCGTCTCTAGGGATCTGTCGCACCACCCCGCGATAAATCCCAAATCGCTCAACGCAATTCGCCAACCCCAAACACCCGCGACTACCTTTTTTTTTTGACGTGGAGAAATCCCTAACGGATACCCCGCCCCCCGGGGGAGGGACGGGGTTATGTGGGGCTTGCACCCACTAAAACTCCACGGTGGTCTTCCTCGGGCGCGGAGTCGCGCGCACGAGGGGAGGGACTTTACGCGGGAGCAAACTAGCGATACATCCGCTTGCCCCCCCCCCCCCTCAGCGCAAAGGCGAACTCCGCGCTCAACAACCCCGCGCGATGACGGCGGGGCCTTCCCGGAACTCCGGCGACGCGCGACGGACCACTCGTCCGCGTCGCCACTTCTGGGGGTCGCATGGTGTTGCGGAGGGGTGAGTGTGCCCCCCGGCACCCTCACCCCGCGACCCCCGCGATCGAACAGTAACCCGGACAGTGGCCGGGCGGGGAGACGGCACCTGGTCAAATGATCCAAGGGACCGTTCTTCCGCCGCCGCACCCGGGAGAGCCGCAAGCGGACACCCCGGGGTAGGGGCAGAGTGCAATGACGGTCCCGTTGACCGCCGAACTCACCCTATCTGTTCGATCGCCTACGACGGGAGCGCGTTAAAAAAGAGCGCATATAGCGCGGCTCCCGGGGGGGTAGCGGATGTTCGGCTACCCCCCGAGGGGGCCCTCTGAAACGAGGACCCCCAGATCTTTACGCCGCCGCCGCACGTCGCGACCTGCCACGACGCGACGCCGACGGCAACCCCGTGGCACTGCCACCACCTCCCAGGATGGCCCCGAAAAGGGGGGCCCCCCAGACCCGGTGATTCGCCGTCGGGGAGCGGGGTGACGCGCTGAACTACGTCACCACCCGACCTCCCCCGGCTCCAGGTCATCTTCGCCGACCTCGGCGTCTGGGGGCCGCGAGACGGGACGGGTGACCCGTCATCTCCCGCTCGCGTTCCGCCTCCTCCTTCTCTCCCATGACCGCCTCCGCATACACGGAGACGGCCACCCAACACGCCCGGTCCCTCGCCATGCGACGCACGACCGTCACCCGCGACTACCTTTTTTTTTTTTTTTTTTTTTTTTGACGTGGAGAAATCCCTAACGGATACCCCGGCCCCCGGGGGAGGGACGGGGTTATGTGGGGCTTGCACCCACTAAAACTCCACGGTGGTCTTCCTCGGGCGCGGAGTCGCGCGCACGAGGGGAGGGACTTTACGCGGGAGCAAACTAGCGATACATCCGCTTGCCCCCCCCCCTCAGCGCAAAGGCGAACTCCGCGCTCAACAACCCCGCGCGATGACGGCGGGGCCTTCCCGAAACTCCGGCGACGCGCGACGGACCACTCGTCCGCGTCGCCACTTCTGGGGGTCGCATGGTGTTGCGGAGGGGTGAGTGTGCCCCCCGGCACCCTCACCCCGCGACCCCCGCGATCGAACAGTAACCCGGACAGTGGCCGGGCGGGGAGACGGCACCTGGTCAAATGATCCAAGGGACCGTTCTTCCGCCGCCGCACCCGGGAGAGCCGCAAGCGGACACCCCGGGGCAGGGGCAGAGTGCAATGACGGTCCCGTTGACCGCCGAACTCACCCTGTCTGTTCGATCGCCTACGACGGGAGCGCGTTGAAAAAGGGCGCTTATAGCGCGGCTCCCGGGGGGGTAGCGGATGTTCGGCTACCCCCCGAGGGGGCCCTCAGAAACGAGGACCCCCAGATCTTTACGCCGCCGCCGTACGCCGCGACCTGCCACGACGCGACGCCGACGGCAACCCCGTGGCACTGCCACCACCCCCCAAGATGGCCCCGAAAAGGGGGCCCCCCAGACCCGGTGATTCGCCGTCGGGGAGCGGGGTGACGCACTGAACTACGTCACCACCCGACCTCCCCCGGCTCCAGGTCATCTTCGCCGGCCTCGGCGTCTGGGGGCCGCGAGACGGGACGGGTGACCCGTTATTTCCCGCTCGCGTTCCGCCTCCTCCTTCTCTCCCATGACCGCCTCCGCATACTCGGAGACGGCCACCCAACACGCCCGGTCCCCCGCCATGCGACGCACGACCGTCGGCAGCGAGAGATCCGGGCCCAGCTGCAACTCGAGGACACGGCGATCGTCGATCCACTCCCGGCATCTGGCCAGGGTGTGATCCGCCGTGTCCTCGTCGCCCGAGTCGCAGCTGAAGCACCGCGACGACTCCTCCCGCCCGATTCGACACAGATAGGCGCCGAAACAGCCGACGCCTGTGATGATCTGTGTCAGGCGGAAGGTTAGCCTGCCATACCCGCGCCCCACCCATTCGTTCATGATGGGCAGGAGCGCCCCGACAACGCGACCCTCCCGATGTTCTGGGAGGGCCAACCATTCGAGCCATTTGGCTTCCATGCGCTGCCGGGCCTGGCCTCTCGCCACTTCTTGCCCGTCGGCCAGTGGGCCCCCAGCTTCGCGGAGACCTCGGACGGCGGAATATACTTCCGCCTCCATCTCCGCGAGCAGATGGAAAGGAGGGGACCCGGCCAAGGCGGACAGTTCGACGTGTGACACCGTGCGATAAGCTCGCACGGATCGGAGGACCGCCAGGCGATGAACTCTTGCCAAAAGTTCGCGCCCAACGCGGCAGTCCTCCAGGTCGCCGGCCCAGACAGGCGCGCCGTACAGCGCCATGGACCGAACGACCGTCACGTATAACCGTCGAACACCCTCGTGTGGACCACCCAGGTTGGGCATGATTCGTCGAAAGGCGAATACCTGCTTCTCCAACCTGGGGGCGAGGGTCTTGAAGTGGCGCGTGAATCGCCAGTAGGTGTCCAGGGTCAGACCGAGATACTTCATCGATCGGCCGACCCTGATGCAGGCTTCCCCGATCCTCAGGGACGCTCCGTTGGGGACACCGCTCCCAACCCTGTCCGCGAGCCACATCGCCTCGGTTTTCTCCAAGGCGACTCGCAGACCGAGCGTCCCGATACCCGCGACTACCTAAATCAAACCTTCCAGGACAGGTGGATCAGCCGCGGCGGTCCTGTTGCGTGGCCCCCACGGTCACCGGATATGACCCCGCTGGATTTTTTCTTCTGGGGCTACCTGAAGGTAATTTCATTATTGCTGTTACTTTTTCTTATAAGTATTCTTTTTTTACTTACGTTTTGTATTTGTTGTACAACAATCATTTCAGGATGAGGTGTACCGTCAGCCAGTGGATACACTGGAAGACATAGTTGTTCGAATTCACGCTGCAGTAGCAAATATTACGCCGCAAACATTGCTGGCCGTCCAAAGGCAAGTGATTGTACGCGCTGAGGCGTGCATAGACGCTGAGGGTGGTCACATCGAGCAACTGCTCAAATAACAGTAATCGGCCCCTTTCGGGGCCACCAATTTTATAACGTAGGAACAACACGTTCCATGAAAAGTAAATTAAGTGATCAGTGTTAGTGGCCGTGCAGTGAAGTGAATATTCGGTACATTAACCCGGATGCACTTGACGTTGCGATCCTTACCTTCGGGTGGTGTTATACCTGCGATCAGCTGAGCAGTGGGCGCAACCCTACCATAAATCTTTTCGTCCACCGATGACCAGGATCGGCACAGTGACCTACTTAGTGACACAGGTCTCCGTAAAGGAAGGAAGGGAAGGAAAGGAATGCCCATAGGGGTGAGTGTTATTTAATTTATTAGTGATTATTAGGTGTAGAAATAAATTCTGTTCGATTTTAGGGTTCAATAACAGTTTGATTTAAAAAAAATAAAATAAAAACAACTCAATCATCGAAATAATTTCCATTATTGTTAATTACCTTTTGCCAAATTTCTGATAGCTTACGAATATCACTGCGATAGAAATTCGGATGCTTTATACCGATTATGTAAATCCAGTCTGAAAGAATTTATTCATACACCTAATATTATTTTTTAAATTTAGTTAGGTTGGCCGTGATTAAACTACGGATTTTTACCTCAATAACAAATTATGATCACTTGTCACACTTTTTTGTTACATTACCTTTTCGTTTATGCCTTATTTGAAAACGAAATTTGCGTATTTCTTATCCTCTCACTTCAAACAATTATTATTTAAGATTCCGCTTTAAAGTAAAACTGTGTAACGCGATTTCCTTCGGTGCATGCCGACTTGCTTGTTCATACCTTCCTAGTACCAGCGCAACCGCCTGCCGCGTAGCCAACGCTACAACGGCAGCTCGGGCGGAAGGCGCGCGCTCTGATTGGTCGGAGGTTTTTGTTAATATCTCGTTAACGAAGCTTCGGACAATATTTTCGCTAAGGAAAAAGTTGTTTCAAATCACCCCCTGAGTCACCCCTTTCAAGGAACTCCGACATTTTTGGGACACCCTGTAGTACGAACACTGCCTTGTTCCACATCTCGGAAGTATCCGAAGTACAGTAGTACTTCGTGCATTTGATTCGCGTCGCTTAACTTGTATCACGTCTCTGGATTTCTCAAAAGCGTTAGATACAATTGATCACAACTTGCTATGTACCAAGTTAAGTTATCTTGGACTGTCGTCTAGTGCTTTGTTATTTCTCAAATCTTATCTTTCACCGCGCACTCAGCAGGTTGTGCTCAAACGCTCTTTACCTCTAACTTCGACTATTAGACAGACTCCTCGTGGAGTTCCGCAAGGCTCTGGGCTAGGTCCGCTTCTGTTCAGTATCTACGTGTGCGATTTGCCTGAAGTGTGTAAGCTGTGCTGATCTAGCCAAAGCAGAAATTGAAGCTGATTTACGTCGACTTATACACTGGTCTGACTCTCATGGTTTCCAGCTAAATCCTACCAAAACCACTGTCCTTGTTGCTGGTTCTCCTATCTTCCTCAGTAACCTGTCCTCTTTTGACATATCCTTTGGCTCCTCTGTTCTTGGTGTACAACCTGTATTAAAAAACTTAGGTGTGACCTTTGATCCCCATTGGTGTTTTGACCGCCATGTTGCTGTGTTGTGTCGATCTGCCTTCTCTCGCATGCGTTCCCTTTACCCTTCACGTCGTATATTGTCTACTAACACGAAGCTCTTGTTATGTCAAGCCTTAATCATTTCCATCTTTGATTATGCTGATGTAGTGTATGGTCCGTGTCTCTCCTCTTCACTTTTGTCTGTTGTCCAACGTGTGCAGAACTCGTGTCTCCGTTTCTCTTATAATATTTGTAAGTACGACCACATATCGCGTTCTTTCCAACGTTCTGGTTGGCTAAAGATGAAGCAGAGATGGATTTTCCATCTGTATAGAGAGAACTCAAAAATCGTTGTGAATAGTGCAGTTTATTGAGAGATATAGAGAACTGATGCGATACAATAGATGCGTGACGATTTATGCGAATGTTATCGAGATACTACTGCTCTGTATAACCGAGCACTCAGGTCGGTCGCGAGAGCGTGAGTGTGTGTATGAGTGTTGCGAAAGGTAAATAAGAGGTCCATCAGCTGTTTGATAATATTCTTGCGAATGATGTGAAAAGTAGAGATAGAGAGAAAGAGAGATGGACAGAGAGAGAGATATGATTCTGCTGAAACATTCCGCCCGCCTTGCCAATCTCGGCAGATTGGCGAACAGTGGAATGAATCATCGATCGAATGCGTAGTCCTCGTTGGTTGAGACTGGTAGTAAGATGAGCTTCACGATAGGCCGCCGGTACACCGAATGTTGAGTCCGAACGGTGGCGACGCGCACGAGGTTGTCCTGGCCAGGATGAACATCGATGACTCTGCCGAGAGCCCATTTGGATGGAGGATATCGTTCATCCTTGACGAGAACGAGCGATCCAATCTTGAGGGAGTGGAATCGGTGTTGCCACTTCGTGATTGTTTGAAGGTGCTGTAGATATTCGGTGCTCCAGCGTTGCCAGAAGTGCTCCAACATTTGACGTAGGAGTTGCCATCGAGAGAGTCGAGATGTTGGCAGATCGATGAGCGTAGGTTCTGGGATCGTATTTAAAGCAGAGCCCGTGAGAAAATGACCCGGAGTTAGCGCGGTCATATCGTTTGGATCATCCGAGGGTGGACAGAGAGGGCGCGAATTTAGGACGGCTTCAATCTGTGAGAGCAGCGTTGAGAATTCTTCGTAGGTGAGTCCGGTGTCTCCGATAACGCGCTTGAGATGAAATTTGACTGATTTAACGGCGGCTTCCCACTTGCCGCCGAAATGCGGTGATGAGGGTGGATTGAACTTCCATTTTGTACCGTCACTTGCGAGGATATTAGCAAGATCTTTCATCTGTTTGGATGAGGCTTGAAAGAGTTTACGTAACTCCTTATCAGCGCCGATGAAATTTGTTCCACAGTCGCTCGTGAGCGATCCACAAATGCCTCGCCGACTTGCGAAGCGTTTGTACGCGGCGAGGAACCCTTCGGAGGAATAATCGGTGGCTATCTCCAAGTGTACAGCGGATGATGAAAAACAGATGAAGACGACGATATACCCTTTGTAAGATTTGGCGCCCCGTCCTCGGAACGTCCGGAAGGTCAAAGGCCCGGCGTAATCGACTCCGGAGTGGAGGAACGGGCGCGACCGAGTCAAACGAGGTTCTGGTAGCTGCCCCATGAGTTGCTGACTGATAGCGGCTCGTTGTCGAACGCACGGTATGCAGCGATGGATGAATGCGCGAATTGGTACACGACCTCCCACGATCCAATATCGACGTCGCAACGTAGCGAGAGTGATTTGAGTTCCTCCGTGAAATGTACGGTAGTGAGTATCACGGATGATGAGAGTTGTAAGCGCGGATTCTCGAGGTAAAATGATAGGATGTTTTTCGTCATAGTCGAGAAGAGAGTTTCGAAGTCGGCCTCCGACGCGTAATATTTCCGAAGAATCAATGAAAGGAGCAAATCGAATTAACGCGGCAGACCGCGAGAGCTGCGCTCCCTGCGAGAGTTAATGAATTTCGTTCCCGAAGTACGCGGCTTGAGTTTTCTTTACCCAGTAGAGTCGAGCGGTGTTGAGTTCTTCGGGAGTAAATGGCGATGCTTGATCCGGAGTGCCCTGGATGCGTTGGAACTTGTGAACGGCTCGAGAACACAATGCCGTCACACGAAGAAGAGTCCTGAGACTTGAGAACCGCTCGACGAGAGCCCAGAGTTCTGAAGGCTCGCCTTTATTAGCGATTGCAACCGGTGTTTTGCGAATTTCAAGAGCGACGTCCGTATCAAGCGATGGGTTCGATGATGGCCAAAATGATGAGTGTTTCCACAGCCATGTCGGGCCGGTCCACCAAAGAGTCTCGTCTTTGAGTTGTCGAGGAGAGAGTCCGCGCGATGCGAAGTCCGCAGGGTTATCCTTCCCTGGGACATGGTGCCATTGAGAGTTCGAGAGCTCCTGGATCTCGGTTACGCGATTTCGAACGTAATCGGCCCACCGGCGGGCATCACCGCGAATGTAGGCGAGCGCGACCGTAGAATCTGTCCAGAGGTGAATCGGAGCTTCTTCAAGATCGAGAGTTTTTCGTATGTGCAACATAGTTCGAACTAAAAGGAGTGCGGCTGAGAGTTCGAGTCGAGGGATGGTCACTGGCTTGAGCGGAGCAACCCGAGTTTTCGCGGCCACGATTGTTACGCGAACATCATCGAGATCCGCGATCGCGCGTAAATAGATCACTGCACCGAGAGCAACTTGAGACGCGTCTGAGAATCCGTGCAATTCCACGGCGAGGTTGCGCGAGACCCGAACCATCGGGGCACTGAGATTGAAGAGACGTCTTGCAGATCCTTGTCAAAAGTCCTCCAGCGGGATTCGAATTCTTCAGGTAGCTGGTCGTCCCAGGCGAGCTTCGCTGACCAGAGTTCTTGGATGAAGATCTTTCCGCGGACGACGACAGGCGCAATCCATCCGAGAGGATCGAAGAGTTGAGCGACACGCGATAGCACGGTGCGTTTACTGATACGAGGCGGTTCGTCATGGTTGCGCGAGGCAAACACGAACGAATCCGTGTGAGGTTGCCAGAGAAGTCCGAGAGTGCGGAAGAGTTGAGCATCTTCGAGTAGCACTGACGATGATTTCTCTCGTCTTTCTGGCGGCATGAGTGCCAACAAACTTTCGTCATTGGCGGTCCATTTTTGCAATGTAAAACATCCAGCCTTGAGACAGTCATTGATTTGTTGAATTTTCTGTTGCGCTTCCGTGATGTCGTCGGCTCCTGAGAGCACGTCGTCAACGTAAATTTCACGCTGAATGATGCTCGTCGCAAGAGGAAAGCGCTATTCCTCGTCAATGGAAAGTTGACGAAGTGCACGGATTGCGAGATATGGAGCACTTGCGAGGCCGTAGGTTACAGTGCAGAGATGATACGAGAGTGGGGGATTTTCTGGATTATCCCTTCATAAGATTCGTTGCAAATCCCAGTCTTCGGGGTGTACGCCAATCTGCCGGTACATTTTCTCAATGTCCGCAGAGAAAACATATGCGTAGCGGCGCCAGCGAGTAATGACATCGGCGAGATCAATTTGAAGTTTCGGTCCAACGTGTTGTAGATCGTTGATTGAGATTCCGAAATTGGTGCGATGAGAGCCGTTAAAAACGACGCGTATCTTGGTGGTCGAGCTGGTGTTTCGCACGACTGCGTGGTGAGGAAGAAAAAATACACGACGCGGTTGAACGAGTGATTTCGGAACGAGAGCCATGTGACCGAGTGCTTCGTATTCGTTGAGAAATTCGGAGTATGCCGACTTCAAGGATGAGTTTGCAATGAATCTTTTCTCCTGTCGCGAGAGAGCGTATAACGCGGGTTTGTACGAATCGCCGAGGTCTTCTGGAAGTCGCTTGAGAGGTATCCGGACAACGTAGCGTCCATCCTGCTGGCGAGAGTGAGTTTCGATGAAGTGCTGTTCGCACTGAGCTTCTTCGTCAGACTGAGTACTGCTCGATTCAACGTTGGTTTCTTCTTGCGCCCAAAATCGTTGAACGAGGTTAAGAAGGTCGTGATCGACTGAACACTGTAGCCCTTGAGCAGGGCGAACGCTCGAATTTGAGGCCGATTCGGATTGGACAGATCCTGATAGAATCCACCCTAGAGCGGTTTGCTGAGCGATTGGGCTCCCGGGGCCGCCCCGGCGTAGCCCTTCTTCGAGAATCAAGCCGTAGACTTCGGCGCCGAGGATTAAGTCGATTTGAGTTGTTGACGAGAATTCTGGGTCAGCGAGCTCGAGCCCGTCGAGATGTGGCCATGGTTTCCTTACTACTCGGATTGAAGGCAGATAGGACGTGAGCTGCGCAAGCACGTATGCACCTATCGTGAGCGAGAATGTAGGATTGACACGTGACGCGATACTGAGATTCATAAATCCGCGAGCGACAGTCGAACATTGCGCACCAATCCCGTGAATTGGGAGAGAGACTCGTTGACGCGGCAAGTTGATACGTTGAGCGAGAGATTCTGTGATGAACGATACTTCTGATCCTTGATCGAGAAGGGCCCGAACTTCGTACTGGTCGTCGTAGCATGATGTGACCTTGATGAGAGCTGTCGCGAGCAAAACTGGCGTGTACTTGATTGAGGATGTTAAGGCGACATTGGTTGAGGCGGACGCGCTCGATTCAGTATCCTCGCGACGCGGAAGCGCGGATGCACTTGTTTGGCTCCCGGAAGCGATGGGTACCGATTGCTTCGGAGGTGAGCTCGTCCCCTTAGCGACTGACGCGCGCGGAGCTGGACCATCTGACGTGTTTGTGGTCCGATCGATCGACGTGTGATGAGGATTCCCACAGACTCTGCAGCGTTTTGCAGTTCGACAGTTACGGAATTGATGCGGACCGAGGCAGTTAAAACAAAGGTTCTTCTGTTTGACGAAGTCTAGCTTTTCTTCAATTGTTTTTCCACGATAGTCTGGACATGCGGATAGATAATGTGCGGCATTGCATAACGAGCAGGTGAACGACGATGGGTTGGTTGCAGCGTTCGGAGAATTGTCGCTTTTGAGACTCACAGTAGTCTGGTGTGATTTCGCGCCAGACGTACTTTTCGTTGCTGCAGGAGCGGCCGAACACGATTTTTGTTTCGCCGTAGCGCGTGCGAAACCCTCAAGAGCGTGTATTCGGCCTGAGATAAACTTTTGAAGTTCTGCTAATGTCGCCGATTCGGTCGTGACACCGATTTGCATTTCCCAATCGAGTAGAGATTCCGAATCGAGTTTACGCGTGACCATGAAAACAATTATGTGGTCCCAGGCGTCTGTAGGGCACCCGAGAGCGCGGAGAGATCCTAGAGATTCTTTAACTTCGCCGATCAGAGCTTTGAGCTCAGTAGGTGATTGTTGATTTACCTTTTGGAGAGAGAATAACGTGGAGAGATGCGTATCGATGAGCACTCGCTTGTTCTCGTAGCGGTCGACGAGTTCTTGCCACGCGCGTGCGAAGTTTTCATCGGTAACTTCGTACTTTCTTACGAGTTGAGCTGCTTCGCCATTAGCACTCATATTGAGATATTGCAATTTTTCGACGTCAGGTACTTCCTGGTTTTTGATGATCATCGCTGAGAAGAGATCACGAAAAGGTCGCCACTCACGATACGACCCTGAGAAGTTGGGCACGTTGAGTCGAGGGAGCTGTCGAGAAGTCGGCGTATGAGATGCGCTTGGGGCACTTGATGCTGTGGACGCCGATTGTCCTATTTTGCTCTTGAGTTGGTTAAGATACGAGAGAAGTTCACTCTTTTGGTCGGCGTAGATTTCTTCGCATTGTTCATACTGATGATCTGTGAAGTACGGTAGTACGAATCTTTCTTCAGCCTTCAAGGACGAGAGAAGATCGTGATTTTCTTGGAACTTCCTCCAATTACCGTCGAGAATTTCAAGTCTAGTTTGTATTTGCTCGGGGGTGCGCTTTTTGATTTCCAATTTCTTTACATTGGCAATGGCTCGACTGATGAGGCCGTATTGAGTGGTTTGCTTGTCAACAACAGCAGCGACTGTAGCCGACATTGTTCAAATCTTTGTAACGTACTAGCACTTGGATTGAACAACACTTCGCGACACTCCCGGAGCACGATGAGATAATTTTTTGCAGATCACGCACGTGCACGAATTTCTTTTCACGCGCGAAAATTACAACTGTTGAGAGAGAGCACGAACGTAGACACAAGAGACGAGACGAGAGCACGGCGAGGGCAAGAGTGAGAGAGAATAACCGTTGACTCTTACCGCCGCACACACACGAGACTTTCTTTGAGTTTAGAGAGCGAGTCTGCACTTTTCACTTTACTGATACTGTGCTATTCACAACAATCCGGCTCGAAGGACCAAAAAATGTATAGAGAGAACTCAAAAATCGTTGTGAATAGTGCAGTTTATTGAGAGATATAGAGAACTGATGCGATACAATAGATGCGTGACGATTTATGCGAATGTTATCGAGATACTACTGCTCTGTATAACCGAGCACTCAGGTCGGTCGCGAGAGCGTGAGTGTGTGTATGAGTGTTGCGAAAGGTAAATAAGAGGTCCATCAGCTGTTTGATAATATTCTTGCGAATGATGTGAAAAGTAGAGATAGAGAGAAAGAGAGATGGACAGAGAGAGAGATATGATTCTGCTGAAACACCATCTTTGCTGTCTTGTCTATAAGATACTTGCAACAGGTACGCCGAGGTATCTGTATGATCTGCTTCGCTCCAATTTGTCCATGCGCTCTAGCGGCTCTATGACAACGAGACGCTGTTTTGATTTGTCTGTGCCTCACCATCGCTCTTGTAAATTCACTGCGTTCTTCTCCTATATGTCTTCCTATTATTATAACCTCATTCCGTCTAATATACGTTCTCTGTCATCATTTGCTTCATTGAAGCTGAGTGCTCGTTCTATCATCCTCTCACGGTTCCCTATGTAAATGGCTTTTTCTTATTCTTATCTTGTTCCTAGTTATTTTATTTTATTGTATTTAATGTTAGTCTCTTTGTTTTCTTTCCTTTTCTTTTATCTCCCAACAACTTTTTAGGTTAGGCTGTAGAGCAGCAGTTAATGCTGAACCTCGCCTACTCGCCATTGTAATTTTAATTGTAATGGTGCAATAAAGTCATTTATTATTATTATTATTATTATTATTATTATTATTATTATCATGCTCCTCGGTTGTTTCGTAGTCATCCTCGTCGGTGTCATCGTCGTCATCGTCGTTCGAATCCGGGAGCGGAGTCTTTTCGGACCGTATCGTCGCTTCGGCTGTGGACGGAGTAAGGGATAATAGTTTTTTCTTCAACCGATGTTGTTGTTGCTGCTGCTGACGATGATGCTTCCTCTTGACGAGCAATGGTCGTAGCTTCGATGGCATTGCTGGGTTCGTTTTCAACGCAGTCGTGTTCTCGACCAAATGTTTCAACGGTTCGACGACCGGACTCGCACTCTCCTCAGCAGCAGCTTTCGTCGCTATTTTACCGATTTTCAGACTCATGTATTTCTTTCGTATAGTGTCGCTGATTTTAGCAATTTTCTTTTTCGTCTGAACGTCTCCTGACTGTTGTCTACGTCGCCGTTTCTGTTTCATTCCTTGTTGTTGCTGCGTGGTCTCCATGTTGGCACCGCTAGTCGTCTCCATCGCTGGTCCGTTAGCCATTCCCAGTGTTGCTCGATGAAGGACTCGCGGCCTACTGATGTCCTCGCGCTACCACGGACTCGTTAAATCCTCGTTGATACCGACCATCGTTAATGAAACTGTCCTTGTCGATGACTACGAAGTCGTATCGACGTCTCCAACATCTCGCGCACAGATCGTTGAACGCCTCGAACGTCATGTCCGTGTTCACGTGATCATTGTACACGCAACGCAAATTCGTACCATTCTGTTTGAACAGCACGAGAAAATTCGCGTTGTCTCTGATGAAGAGTTTCGGTATTCGCGCGTATGATTGGCACAAGTATAAGCAATCCACGCTCGCGTGCATGCCCCTGGAGAAGTATTCGCGGATAGCGGTCTGTTCGTCACACGCCACGTCGTCAAACACGAAAATCGAATCGGGTCGAGCATCTCTTGGCGGGACGATCTCGGTGGTGTCCGCGTAGGGAAAGTATCCCAGTCCGCCGACGCGCGACAACACTCGCTCCAGATACCGATACTTTGGCTGTCGCAATGATTTCGAACACACGTACACGTTCTCGAAGCACAAACCGTACGGACTCTCCAGCATGCTGAAAAGCACGTTCGTTTTCCCCTATCCGGACGGACCGCAGATCATGGCTCGCACGCTGTTCGGCAGCAACGAACCGTGTCGGCGCGATCGCCTCTCCTCCCATGTAACATCCTCCAACGTTCTGTTCGCAGTCACGCGAATAGCGTTCGGCTGTTTTGCGAATCGCATGGTCTCTCTTCGTCGAATCTGTAACACGATAACTATTTATACCCACGGGGATTGTCGAGCGACTCAGAATTGTAGTATTCGTTGAACTGATCACTATCGAAGAACCATTGACTTGCGAGTGTCCTTGTAGCCCCGTGTATCTGCATTTTCATACATTTTCACGTTACGTGTAAATCAAAGAAGAAGAAGAAGTCAACGAAGACAGGATCGGGTCTTGTGAACAGGATCATAAACTGTTTTACCGATAGAGTTACACACTCCGGGTTATCAGTTTTGCGGACCGGGGACACGTTTGCTGAAGCGATTGGCTCGCGGCGACGAAGGTATAAATCTGCTGGACGCCGCTTGTCGCGAGCACGATATCGCGTACTCGCGGCACCGGGACGTGGGGGGTCGACGAGAGGCCGATCACGCGCTAGCCGAACGAACACGAGAACGAGTGTTCGCGAATGACGCGACTTTCGTGAAAAAGCAGCAGCGACTGGAGTGTGGGCCACGATGAAAGCTGAGTCGAAAGTCGGCATGGGTATGAGAAGAAGGACTACGAGAAAGAAACGCAAGTCCAGAGGACAACAGTTGTGACGGCATCGATTCTACCGGTGGCGATACGCGATGGCTTTCTTCCGCTTCTTCTGCCTGCTCTGTCGGCTATCGGTGCATTGGCTGGTGGAGCGGCGGGTAACACCAAAGCGGTCAACGATGCGAAGGCCGCGCGAAAACAGCTGGAAGAGACTTTGCGTCATAATCGGGCAATGGAAGGACGAGGAATATATCTGGCACCGTACAAGCGCGGCGCCGGCAAGAACCTGAGACGACGACCGAGGAAAAAGAAACGTCAATCGACCGGGCTTCTTTCGAGGGGTGTTTATGGGCGATACGCTCCTCGCGCGCGTCCGGCCGAACGAATGCGGTATCGCTAATCTGGACGAGAATCGTGGCGAAGGCATACGCGTTCTTGCAAAAAAGCCGATAAGCCATTTCCCAGGCAGGTGCGTCAATTGTCGTAAATAGCGCAGTTCTCTACTCGGGTGAAGCATGTGGTCGGTGCCAAAAATGATGCGGACGCGCTTTCACGAGTCGACTCATTACGCTTACCGGTTGAGGTCGAGCTCGTTAAAGATGAAGGGGATCCAGTGGGGATTGAATCACCCGACGATCTTTTGCGAGATTACTGGCGAGACAATTGGTCCTTATATTCCCTTGAGCCTTCGGAAGACGGTCTTTAACCTATTTAAGGTCACGGATCGTAGGATCCGCCAGCGTTACGTGTGGCCCAACATGCAGCGCGACATTGCGAAGTGGTGCAGGACATGCACGGACTGCCAGCAGTCCAAGATATCGCGGCACGTTAAGTTCTTGCCCGGGCAATTTATGGCCCCCGACGGCCGTTTTGATCACGTGCACGTCGACATAGTTGGTTCCTTGCCGGAGCGTGACGGTTATAGTTACTGCATGACGATAATCCACAGATTCTCGTGGTGGGTCGAGGCAGTGCCTTTACGGGAGATTTCAGCTCAATCGGTTGAGGAAGTATTTTTCGAAACTTGGGTTTCATGATTTGGGGCACCGAAGATCTTGACTTCAGATCAAGATTCTCAGTTCGAGTCGAGGTTGTTCTCGGCACTCCTAGCCTTGATCGGTTGCGAGCGCGTTCGCACGACAGCGTATCATCCCGCATCCAATGGGCTGATCGAACACAGGCATCGCGTGGGTAACGAGTTACCGCGGTGGGACGACGATCTTGCCCCCCACTCGGCCGACCGGGGGAACGAGTACCGCACGACGCTCCTGGCCTCCACCACTCGTCCGTGAATTCCGAGAATTGGCGCGAGAGAGTCGCGCACCGCGCTGCCGAAATTTCGCGGACGGGGACATATAGGTCGGCGCACGAGCCTATTTGACAGAGTACGCCTAGAGATCTTCGGGATACCGCTTAGAGAACGCCTAGAGCGTTAGTACGAGTAGTACGCCTCTCCCAGCGACCTTCTGTGCGAAAGCTCTTGTGAAAGACCAAGCCCTCGTGTAAGCACCAGTTTTAGAGTGTCGACAGACTGAGTCACTGCGTCTTTTTGAATTCTCCCCCTCCACGGTTTCCAGAAGGACAGCGTGAGCCATCCTTTGGACGCAGGCCGTTACCCGCCATCGATCTCCCGAACAGATTCACCTCTATTCTCGAGAGCGTCCTTACAGTCTCCGATTCACAGACTCTCCTATCAGGGTCGAGTGGCAGGGCTGGCTCGCCAAAACACCGAACGGTCACACCGTCTCTCCTTTCCCACTTCGCCGAACCGCTATCGACGATCGCCATACGCGCCGTACACACCGCAACTCGCGATAGTTTAAGGTTTAGGCTAAACCGCTTATACACTGTGTGCCAGCATAGACCTGATATCGGGATACTCTGTACGTAGCTTTAAGACCGAATAAATTGTCGTACTCTACCTTACCTTTGCGTCTAGTCATTCGATCGGCGGCCCTGGATAACCGTCCTGAGCTGGCGATACGGTTCCTCCACCGTCCTACCGGTAACCCCGCGAATAACGGTTACACGTATTTAAAGCCACGATTATGTGTCATTCGGACACGAACTGGCCTCGTACCCTTTCAACCGTGCTTCTCGGACTCAGGTCGCACATGACCTTGTGACTACCAGGGGAATTTCTTCTTCCGGATGATTTTGTGCTGGATGCGAATATTTTTATCAGCGAATTTCTGGAGCACATGCGCCGGGTGCGACCAGTGCCAGTGGCACTTAAAACTTACCAGCGTAAGAGAGTTGCGTTCGCGCCCACTACCAAATACTAATTATAGTAACATCAAGACTGCTTGTACACGAAATCCTGGATGCTCGCGCCATCTCCCCGAACCGACAGTAATTAGGCGATCAGTGGCTCGGCCCGCTGACTTATGTGGAGCAGCGATCACTGCCCCTTCCCTCGACTCGCGATCGACGGAAGGGGAAGGCTATTCCTTCTAGGAAATCGACGCCGGTTTCCGGGATCGGGTTCTGTTCGTGACTCTGCTTTAGTTCACACGCTACGCACGCTTGGCTTTCTCGCACCATTGCTTCGCTAAGTTACGCCTTGTTTGTAACTAGCTGTGTTGCTTGCTTGCTTGAGCTCCTGTTTGCTGCAAACTGTCTAACTCAAATCATTACTATCCTTTAGTGTAAATAGTGTGTAGTTTATTGTAACAGTGTACATAATTTGAATATAAATATAATCTTGAACGTTTCTATAAGGCTCTCGTGCTAAATAATAGACTAAGATATTCGCAGTGCCGTCGTAACCCAAACCGTTTCTTTGTGCCGATCCTCTGAAAAGCTTTCTAACACTGCTTGTTAACTATTTTGCGGAACACGCACGTATGGGACTTGGGATTCTTCCTCTCTTTATGTTATGCACAATCCAACCAATTTTAATAAAGCGAACACACATTTAATGGTTATAACAAATGGAAGCCGTTAGACTTAAGCGTTTACAAAGAGTATCTAAATAAGCGTAATAAGCGTTAATACGCGTTTAAAGCGTGATAAGCATTAGTAAGCGTTTTAAGCACAGAGAAGTACTGTTGCAGCCGAATTTTTTTTTTTAAATTTCGGCTGCAACATTCCGCCCGCCTCGGCCCGGAGTACCGGGCCGACATTGGCGGACGACGACACAGGGCGTCCGCCCGCCGTGGCACGCAATGACGCGACAAGGTGGACCGGAGTGGCGCGTTACACAGATTGCGAGGTGGTACAGTCATTGGTTACATCGTGGTCTTCGTGAGCAAGAACGGGGGCACACGGGAGAAGGACGACGCGGGTGATCGGCCGCAGGGATTCGCCCTGTGCGGTGCGCCCTGTCACCACCCGAACGCGACCGTCCGAACCAGGGTGGACGTGCGAGACGCGGCCGAGTCGTCACTGCGCCGGCGGGGTGTCGTCGCCTTTAAGAACGACAACGTCGTCGACACAGAGACTCCTCTCCGGGCTGGTCCACTTACGTCCCGGTTGCAGAGAGTGGAGGTAGTCCGCGTGCCATCGCCCCCAAATGTCGTCACGCATCCGCTGAACGAGCTCCCATCGATCCCGCAGCGACACAGGACCGGTCGCCGACGCCACCGGGGGCAGCGCCAACGGAGGCGCGCCGGTCACAAAATGAGCTGGGGTGAGCGCGAGGTCATCGTCGTCGCCCGACGCAGGGACGAGAGGGCGCGAATTGCGGCACGCCTCGACCATACAGAGCACCGTCGTCAACTCCTTGTACGATAACGTGTGGTCGCGTACGACTCTGTGCAGGTGGTGCTTCGCGCTTTTCACTTCCGCTTTCCACCCCCCCCCCCCCCCCACCCCAAATGCGGCGCGGCCGGAGGAATGAAGCTCCATGGGATGTTTTCGGCGTCGGAAAACGCGGCGAGATCCGGCGAACCCACCGCGCCGCGGACCGCGGCGCCGAGCTCCCGCGCGGCACCCCTGAAATTCTTGCCGTTGTCGCTATGTACGCGCCGGGGACGACCGCGGCGGGAGACGAACCGCTGAAACGCGGCTAGGAAGTCGCAGTGAAGCAGTCCGACACCAGCTCCAGATGCACGGCCCGCGTCGACATGCACACGAAAAGGGCGATGTAGGCTTTGCCAGCCTTGTATCCGCGACCCTTCGCTGGTCGCGCCATAATGGGTCCCGCGTAGTCCACGCCGGTATTCTCGAACGGACGGAACGGTGAGACTCGCGCGGCGGGATGGTCGGCCATTATCTGCTTCCCCGCGGCGGCCCGGAACCGGGTGCAAACTGTGCACCGACGCACGATCGCGCGAACCGTCTCCCTCGCGCGCACCACCCAATAATTAATCCTCAAGGCGCTGAGGGTGAGCTGGGGCCCACCATGCAGCGCCCTGAGGTGCGCGTGCTGAATAATCAGGTCCGAGACGTAGTGTGCCGGAAGGACGACCGGGTGCCGGGCGTCGTAAGGGAGAGGGGCATGCTGTAGCCTTGCCCCCCACGCGAATCAAACTGTCCTCGTCCACGTACGGGGCCAGTTGGCGGAGCGGACTGGCCCTTCGGACCGCATTACCGTTCCGAATCGCGGCAATGTCGTCCGCGAGTGTCATGCCCTGGAGCCATCGGAGCCACCATATACGCGCCCGCTGCACCTCCGACAGTCGCCACTCCCCCCCCCCCCCCCGCCCCATGGTCTCGCGACGACACAACCGCGTGAAGACTAGGACGCGGGCCGTAATTCGGAGGAGTCACGGCCACGAGGAAACGCTGGCCGGTAGCGGGGCCAACGGACAGAGAGGGGGCGGCGTGGTGACATGCGTCACCGTTCGCCGCACCTCCTCCACGACCGATCGCGAGTCCTCCGAAATCGGACATGCTGGCCACGCCGATGGTGCAAGCGGAAGCCACGCCGTCCCCTTCCACCAGAGGTCGTGGTGTATCAGTTCGCGCGGGTGCATACCTCGCGAGGCACAATCGGCCGGGTTCTCCTGCATTGGTACGTGACGCCACGCGACCTCCGGCAGCGAGGACTGAATTTCCGAAACGCGGTTCGCGACAAATACGTTCCAGTGGAAGGGGTGACGCTGGAGCCACGCCAGCACCACGCGAGAGTCTGTCCAGGCGTGCGTCGTCGCGAGAGGCCAGGGGGCCTCCGAAGTTCAAGCTCAGCTCAAGACGCGGAATGCTCATCGTCTGCACCGGCGCGACCTTCGTCTTGACAGCATGGAGAGTGACGTGGGCTGCTTCCCCGTGTCGGCGAACGATCCGGGAGTAGACGACCGCGCCGTAGGGCCCAGAGGAAGCGTCGGCGAAGCCGTGCAACTCACAGGCAGCGATAGAGGCGTCGTGTTCGCACCATCGCGGGATGCGCAGCGACTCCAGGAGGGGAAGGCACGAGACGTGGTCCTGCCATCCCCGCAGCACATCCAACGGAAGCGGAGCATCCCAGTCCGAGCCTCGCACTCACAGGTCCTGCAATAAAATTTTTGCGACCACCACCGCGGGCGATATCCAGTCGAGCGGGTCGTACAGACGCGCAGCCACCATCCAATGAATCCCCAGAACCGAATGTAAATCCGAGCCCTCCGGGGCACAGGGGACCGGCGACTCGGATGTGGCCGAAGTCGCGCTGTCCAGTATTAGAGACCGGTGATTGGCCGCCTATTTCCGTAGTACGAACCCTCCCCGCGCGAGCAACGCGCAGAGGTCATCGCAATCCGCGAGGGCCGACGAGATCTCGTCCGCCCCGAACAAGACGTCATCGACGTAGAATTGGGTCTCGAGAATCTGTTCCCTCGGGGATATCGCTCTCCTTCGTCGATGGCCAGCTGCTGTAGGACACGCATGGCGAGATAGGGCGCGGAGGCGGTGCCGTAAGTAACGGCCCGGAGCCGAAACGTGGTGGGCTCGCTGTGTGAGTGCCTGTGCCACAAGATGCACTGGAGGTTCGCGTCGCTCGGGTGTACGAGGATCTGCCGGTATATCTTCTCGATGTCGGCCTTGAGGGCGAAGCGAGGGAGGCGCCACTGAAGAAGTACGGTCACGATGTCGCGCTGCAATTTTGGGCCGACCAGCATGTGATCGTTGAGGGAGGTCCCGTTCGGCGTCGGGATCGACGCGTTGAAAACGACGCGCAGCTTGGCGTTCGCGCCCGGGGTTCGCTTCACGACGCCGTGATGAGGCAAATATATACGCCGTGGAACCGCGTCGGCCCTATGAGGAACAGCGACCTCCTCCATGTGCCCGAGCGTTTCGTACTCGGCCAGAAATTCGCGATATGACTTCTCAAGCGTCGGGTCCCCCGCGAGGCGCCGATCGAGTGACCGCAAGAGGGCGGTCGCGCGCGACAGGGAATCACCGACTTCGAGCGGATGTCCGGCCTTCAGGGGGAGTCACACGATATACCGACCGTCCGCCCGCCGTGAATGCGTGCTCGCGAAGTGCTGCTCGCAGCGCGCGTCGTCTGGGGCGAGGGTCGTTGGCGACGTGACCTCTTCAATTTCCCAAAACTTCCGAAGCAACGCGTGGATGTCGGTCTCGTTCGCCACGGACTGGGCCATTATATGATGCAGCGCACCGACGGCTGGCGAACGACTGGTCGGGCCGGAAACGATTCAGCCAAGAACCGTCTGTTGGGCAATCAGGGCCCAGGGCGTGCCGCGTCGCAACCCGGGGAGGAGCAGTGCTCCGAAATAATTGGCGCCGACGATCAGGTCAATCGGACGACGGGCCGACGGATCTGGATCCGCGAAGTTCAGGCCCTCGAAATCTTTCCGCTGCGTGGTCGGAGGCCACTCTGGCACGTATGACGACACCTTGGGCACAACATGGGCGATGATGTTGATGGCTGCCGGGGTGGTCCCAGCAGGTGGCGCCAAGGTCAACTTCACCTGAGACTGCGAAGCTCCCAAATTGCCATCCAGAGCGCCGATGAAGTTGGTCACGTGCGGTTGTCGGAGGAGTCGCAGGGTCTGGACCACTGACTCCGACACGAGGGACACTTGTGCACCTTGGTCCAGCAGCGCGCGGACGGTCAACAGATCGCCGCCCGATGACCGAACGCCGACGATCGCGGTGGCCAGCAGCACTGGCGCTCCATCCGTACTCGCGGGCGACGCGATGGAACTTAGGGCAGCCGCAGAGGGCAGGCTACCACTGGCCAATGGGCCCGCAACAGGACCGTCGTCACCGCATGTCGTGTCGGAAGTCGGTGGATGGAGCAACGAATGATGCCGACGGCCGCAACGCGAACACGTGGCTGCGACGGGGCAGGATGGAGCCATGTGACCGGGCGCGAGGCGGTCAGCCGCGATCTCGCGGCGCTGTTCAAGGCGGAGGGCTTTGAACGCCATGCATCTGTACAGTGCATGTCGCGTCCGGCACACAGGGCATTGGGATCTGGTCCCGTGTGACGAAGGGCCTGGCGCAGGGTTGGTCGTACATACCCGAGCGACGGATCCGCGCGATGATTTCCCGGTCTGGCTTCGATCAGGAATTGCATGCTCCTTCGCGGGACGCGCGGCGTCAACCGATTGAATCCGCGCTTTCATAAACCGATCGAGCTCCGCGTAAGAGAGGGCGTCGGTGCTGACGCCAAGCGAGAGCTCCCACTCCTCCATCAACTCGGGATCGAGTTTCATCGTCGTCAGAGTGACGATGATGTCATCCCAATGCTCCAGGTTGGCGAGGAGAGAGAGCGCTTGATTGGTGATGGCACGCAACCGCTGCAGCTCCGCGGCCGACGCGCCCGTCATCAGCGGCAAAGTGAGAAGGTCTCGCAGGTGGGCCGACACGATCGCTCGTTTATTCTCAAATTTCTGGGTCAACAGAGACCACGCAGTGCCGAAGTTGGCTTCCGTAATTGTAATGTGGGCGATCGTCTCGGCCGCCTGGCCCTCTACCGCCGACTGCAGATATTGCAGTCGTGTCGCGTTGCTGAGGGTTGCGTTGCCGATGTCCAACGATGTAAACAGGTCGCGAAAACTCGGCCACTCCGTGTACGCACCTGAAAACTTGGGCGAAGCGATGTGCGGAAGGCGCGCAAGGCCTTTGCTGGGCTCCCCGCTGGTCGGCTCCGACGTTCCCGTTGGGGGCTAGAATGACCGGATGACCTCCCGAAGAAAGTCCCGCGCTGCCCAATATTCTCAGCTCGGACGAACTCCTCTCGAAAAAATTTGATGGGTCGCGCGGCGACAAAGAGAAGGCCGTTCGTGCATGCGAGAGCGTGTTGTTGTTATCCAAAAGGTGTTCGTGGAACTAGTTTTCAAGCCGGATCGTAGGTGGTAACGACGTCAAATCGCAATTTGAAACTTTCACACCGATTACTGTTAAGTTTATTAACAATAAACAAAATATTCCATATACCGTTTGAGAAAGCATTCCTTCAGCTTTAAAATGAATCCAAGACGATGGCATTATCTTTAAAAATGACCGAGATATTACAGTTTAAGTGATGACGCGTCAGCCGATTATATTTGAATTTTCGAAACTTTAACATTAAATATTTCGAAAACTATTTGACATAGGCCGTTGAAATTCAGTAGACTTTGTTTTTGCAAGGTTGTCGATAAATGCTGCAATTTTGAAGAGAATCAGTGAAACTACATGTTTTACCTATTCGTTTTGACGTGGCTCATACGGGTTTAGCTTGTACCATTATAAACCTATAGCTACTGCCGAAGTATATTTGTGTAGTGTGTACGCACGTGTATAATTTTCTCCTTTGCGTCGGGGTAGCCGGCAACGAAACGCCCCGGTGCAACAATATTTTCAGAACATGGATGTTATAGTAATTATTTGAAATTATTGCTCTTATGATTATTCTTTTTTATTCTTCTGACTACAAAACATATAATAAGGAAAAGTCTCCAAAAATCAGTCAACTTCCTGATTTTTTTTTATAATCGTTTACGGTCCTATGCTGAGATGGGCATTATTTGAATAAAAGGATATGTATACTTCCAAATGGCCCAAGTGGCCGATCGACACGAGGTTTAGGATAGGGGTGGGGAGGGGGTGTGTACCCTAAATCTAAAATTGTAGCTTCCGGTATTAACAATTATTGTTAAAATTTTTTAATAAATTATTTTCTTGAACTGCACACACGTAGCTCTAACGGGGATCCCTCCTCTGCCCCTCCCACTTTGTTCTACGGACAGCTCGACGCGTTCCCCTTACCTCTGCGTGCCCCTAATGCGCCTACAAGGCATTCGTATTTAACTAAAATTCAAAGCCAATTATCTCGAAAACGATTCTATTTTCGTCTTATTTTAACCTGTAGAATCACTCTCCTAGAATATTGACTAGCAATAGAGTAATAGATATCCACCCTGTTTATACACGCGTGTTTATGTATGTCCTACTATTAGGATGGATCGCATCTCCAAGTTTCTGGTTCAAATCTCCAAACTCACATCAGTTCACTACCATGCTTTACACGCTCCCGCACTAATCTAGCCTCAACCAATACTAATAACCGGGACAAGTTGGAAAGTGGAATGCGTTGTGTCAAAATAAATCAACATAAGTTTTTCGCAAATATCTCGGAAACTAAGGCCGAGCGGCGGTAACATATATGCATAGAAAAAAGTTGTTCAAAATCATGACCTTGACAACATATTTCAAGGTCATCAAAATTGGTGATGAATTCCTAAAGTAAATAATTACCACCACGAAATTTAAAAACAGCATTAAATACACTATCATATAAACAGTTTGCGAAAGCTTTTTCCAATAATTATGGTTAAAAAATTGATAGAAAAAAATTCAGTAAGTGTAAAATATGTTAAATTATCCATCATTAAGAGGAAACAATTTTTTCTCGTATTTCGGCGCAAATTGCATTCCAATATCTTTTATAGTTCAAAAGTTATACGAAAAAGGCCCTAAATTTTTCAACCCGGACCGGGAAATTCTGAATAGCTCTTTGCGACGTTAGTTTGAAAGAGACCATCCCAAAATTCTCGAAGCTCGGGCATCACTGCCGTCCAGCGGTCGCTGGTAGTTCTCCGAACACCGAGACGGTGCATGGTTGTAGTGGAATGCTTCCGTAAGGCGCTGTTGCCATTCTACCTGTTCGCGCGAGCGCGGGTTGCAGTATAAAACGCTGACCCTCTATATATATAAGAGAAACGTTGTGACGTCCCAGTCCCACCATGGATCGCACCGGTTAGTTCCTGCCAGCGCCGCTAGAGGTCTAATCTTCCTAACTCTTTCTCACAAGTCCTAACTTTCAATTTTGTTCATATATATATATATATATATACAAGTTCTGCGTCATTTCCTCTTAGTCCCCGTGTGTGTCTAGGGCAGGGTTCGTTGGCTGTAACCCTACTGATGAATCTGGCTGACGGTCCCAAGATGAAACAAACGTTCTCTACTTTTTTCCTCCTCGATTCTTCAAACGCCAATTCACTCTCTCCGCACAGTTACCATAGTCCGTAACCGGCCTTACAAGGGAACACCGCGAACCCGCGCACTCACCAATTGGAACACATCTGGATAAAGTCAAATAAAAGATACTACAGTATTGTCTCATGGAACGAGAGCGAGCAAGAGGCACTGAAAGCGAGCGAGGGTGGTGCGAGATAGACGACGAGATGTTGTTTGTCTCGCTCCGTCTTTCGGACGCCTGACACTCGTTCCATCTCGCTCCCCCTATCAGCTAAAAAGAAGCGAGAAACGAACACTGAGAATTAGGGTTCTGCTCGCGATACGAGCTCAACGCCGCGCCGGTCCCGACCAGCGAGGATTTGGGCTGTTCGGCGGCGCACAGTGGGGCATTTGGGGTCGAAACACGGCACTAAGTCCTTTTACAAAAATATCGCTAAACTGCAAATTTTCTTTTACAGGTAGTTGATTGCAGGTATTATGATTGTTTTTCATATTCATTAATTTTTAACGCGACTACACGGTTTCGAAGAAGAGAACCACGAAACTCTTCAGAATTTGTATTGTTGTTTATAATATTATTGTTTGCTTAATTCAACTAATTTTTGGTGGAATTAAGTGTTGAGGTATGTATTTGAAGTGTACCAAATTTGATTTTGATATCCCTGATATTTTTGGAATTATATCTTACTGAATGTCCCAATTTTCATTGTTTATTTTTAACGGGAGTTCAAACGAGGTAGTTAGAGGGACGAGAAGGGGTCTATGACGCTTTTTTTTTACAAAAATGCCTTTCCTGCCATTGAAATTCAAAGTAACTGAAGTCTTTTTACATGTGAAAGATGCGGAACTTTTTCCTATGTACAGTGTGCACGATATTGTCGGCAATTTGTAAAAAAGTACTATGACCCATTAAATAAACAAATTTCATTAATTTTTCTGTACCAATAGGATCACAAGCATACGTCCTAACTGAATGAAATGGAAAAATTAACGATAAATATATGATTTGGGTGAGAAAATGTTTTGTGCTGTGTTTCGACCCGAAATGCCCCACTCTGCGGCAACTTGTAATCTCGGTTGGAGAGGCGTACAATGTTGATAAAATGTAAAATGTCACGTTTTCAATATTCAGTAACATACTGCTGAGATTTTCCACATTAAAATGAATTCAAATGCGGTATAAATCGGATTATTTCTAGAACTGTACTAGATAATTAAATATAAATGCGAAACATTTCTAATCTAATAATGCTAAAAATAATCCGATTTATACCGTGTTTAAATTCATTTTCATCTGGAAAATCTCAGCAGTATGTTACTGAAACGTTCATGTCGATACAATAGAAAATGAGAAAATTTTACATTCCATTGAAACAAAGAAAATGAACAATCATTGATCAATTAGAAATAATATATATTTAAATATTTAATAATGAATAAAAATTTAAAAATTATTAATAATAATAGGGTTGCCGCCGCCGCCCCCACGGCGGCCCCCTCGGCGGCCTCCACGGCCGTACTATAACTTTTTCAGCTCCTTCTTCAACTGAAACAGTACCATAAAAATTACATCTTCTAGTTCTACGCCTACATATGAGCCGTTATTTCTTAAACTGGTATAAGTCCATTTATTCATACATTGGGATATTTAAGGCTATGCTTTTGAATCAACAAAATATTCGCATCCGTAAATCAAATCGGGTAATGTTTTTAAAACTATAAACTTGTGTAATTTTATTATGGAATAATAATCAATAAAAATGTTAAAGAAAACAAACGATTTTTTAGCTACAGATCGACTTATACCACTTTCAATAATAATACAGTATTGTCTCCGTATGTGTTCGGTTTGGTGCACACGATACGGGTTTGTTGCTATGTATCTCCACCACTTCTGTGTCACTCTTGCCCGGCGAAGGCGAGAGCGAGATGGAACGAGAGCGAGCGAGAGCCACTGAAAGCGAGCGAGACGACGGGATGATGTTTTATCTCGCTCCGTCTTTCGGACGCCTGACACTCCGTCTTTTGCGTTCGCGGCCGTCGCGCAGGCAAAGCGTTCCATCTCGCTCCCCCCTTCGGCCAGGAAGAAGCGAGAAACGAACACTCGGAATTAGAGATGTGTTCACGACAGGAGCTCAACGCCGGCCCGACCAGCGAACACTTACGGAGATAATACTGTACACACACATAATTTGAACATAACTTACTTTTGCTAGAGCTTTCTCCAACTTTTCCTCCCTGTTTTTAGTCTGCTCCTCCTTCTTCTCCTCCTTCTCTCTTTCCCGTCCTCGATTTTCATCCTCCCCCCCTCCACTTCCCCCCGACGGGTTCGGGACCGTATCTTTCATCTGGAAATGAAATGTTGAATGTATTATTTTTGGCAAATAGTAAGATGGTACAGCGTGATTCTCTCGCTAGAGTCCTCAAAGACAATAGTCTAAGAGCTGGCTATATAGGGGTCAACGTGACTCGATGCAGTCACAGTTCTTATTGTTGGATTAGTGTTGCCGAATGCGAAATCCCCATCTGCCGAGTCAGTCCGGAGAACTAACGCGGGGGTGGGCGGTCAAACAGGTAAAATTTGCAGCATAATAACGTCATTCTTGCTGTTCTGAAATTTCATATACTTATTGTTTACGCATTTAATGAACGATATGCAAAATGGCAGACCACCAAGTGCGCCCTAAAGGCGGTTGCCGTTCCAATATGCGGCCGACGGCGGTCCCACTAGGGCAAAGGAGAAACAAATGTATATTTCTCCCTTGCACTAGCGCGCAAGCCACGTATCGCGCTTTTCATCGACGCCTGTGTTAGCAATATTGAAGCACCACCGTGTAAAAGGGGCTGCAAGGTTGAGCTTACGCAGATGCGGCCAGCGTGACGCCTACAGCGACGATGGGCCCGACCAGTGCGACGCCATAAACATCATAAATTGGCATCGGGGTCCTTAGGAGTTTTCCCAAAAGGACAAGAGGGGACTTTCCACGGGACGGAAAGTCAGTCGATTACAGACCGGGACTCGAGAAAAACCTTCTCGACTCTACCGACTTTTAACAACGGAATAAATAAAACTATAACGAATAATTTAGAAAGCGAGTTAATACCCTCAACTTTAGGATCTTCTTACATCTGCCAACGTCTTATCCCCCACTTGGTGGTCTGCCATTTTGCATATCGTTCATTAAATGCGTAAACAATAAGTATATGAAATTTCAGAACAGCAAGAATCACGTTATTATGCTGCAAAATTTTACCTGTTTGACCGCCCACCCCCGCGTTAGTTCTCCGGACTGACTCGGCAGATGGGGATTTCGCATTCGGCAACACTAATCCAACAATAAGAACTGTGACTGCATCGAGTCACGTTGACCCCTATATAGCCAGCTCTCGATCTACAATGCCACCAATAAACCGTGCCTCGCTGAGTTACGTGGAAGTGACGAATTCCACGTTCTGCATTTCTCAACAGATCTTTGCGAAAATGGCGTCAATCGATGTCGTGCCGATGAAAATGGTACCACGCTAACTTCGTTAAAAATAGTCCGAATTACACGACATGATTTTAATCGGGAGAATGCCAGGAATGCATTGGTATCACTGCAATATCGATGCAATGAAGAATAAAGAATTTTTTAATACACCGTAATGAATCTCGTCGCGAGCTTTGACGTCCACGAAACTCAGCGAGGCGCGGCTTATTGGCGGCATCGCGTTTGAATACTCTAGCCAGAGAGTCACTCTGTATAATAGTATACAATATAATACTTACATTTTGTGAATCCTCCATAGCTTCTACTGCTCTATGTAGAGTTCGTGAGCCAACTGTAGCTTGCCACGCAACAAGTCCTTGGGCAGACTTATTTGTGGAGGAGGAAACACCTACAGGAGCCTTGGTTACGTGTGCGTGACTGATGCGTGCGCAGTTTACGCAACACAACCACCGTTCCTGTAGGTGTTCCCCTCCATCAGTGGCACCTCGACCACCCGATCCTTGGTTATTTAGCAGCCCGGCGACTATCTTCACAATTTCTTAGAATTCTTTATTCCAGAGTGAGAGAATCCGCGGATATACTACGGTATGACCCAACCAACGGAATGAACTGAAATTTTGAGGGGTTGGGCGGGAGGTGGAGAGACCCTCTAATATAAAATTTCAGCTGCGGATATTTCTTAGTTTCTGAGATATTAATAAAAAAATTTCGGCATAATACATTGAAATCTACCTATGTACACAGACGTTACTAACACAACCATCTTCTTCGTTTCACAGTCGACGATACAATGTACGATATTGACCTCATCGCGCGATGCTTGTAACTGCATCAGTTTTTATTCCTAATACAGTACAGTAATACTAGAGTATTTCCAAAGTCACATCGGTTCGCTGTCGTGCTTTCCGCGCCCCACGCACTGGTCTAGCTCCAACCGGTGGCCGATCGAGACGAAACGTGCCGAGTATTACGAGGGGTATTACAAAATTTCAAAAGTGGAAAATGGCGGGGGAGGGGCAGAAGGGCTCACGGGTAGGGAGGCCTCCACCAACGTAAATAAATTTCCAAAATAAATTAACAATTTTTTATTAATATTTCGGAAACGAAATATTAAAGAATACCCGAAGCTACAATTTTAGATTTAGGGTTCACACCCCCTCCCCACCCCACCCCACACCCAAACCTCATCTCGATCGGCCACTGGTGCCATTCGGAAGTATATCCTTTATTCGTTGCATTTATTCGAATAAAACTTTCGAATTAAAAAAAAAAGGTAATTATGCAGAACTGGTGTTTCCTCATCGATTTCAATTATTTTTGGATATGTTGCCGGGGATATGATTCTGAACAACTTTTTCCTATACATGTTACCGCCGCTCGACCTTCGTTGCCGAGATATTTGCCAGAAACTATCGGTATAATCCGACCATTGTTATATAGTCTGTTGAAAACCTTAGTGTTAACTTAGTTTAGTAAGCGCTAGTAACTGTAAGCCCTTTGTTCATATAGTTCTTCTGTAACTATGGGATTTTCTGTCCCGGATAATAAAATAATATAATAATAATACCGATAGTTTCTGGCAAATATCTCGGCAACGAAGGTCGAGCGGTGGTAACATGTATAGGAAAAAGTTGTTCAGAATCATGTCCCCGGCAACATATCCAAAAATAATTGAAATCGATGAGGAAACACCAGTTCTGCATAATTACCTTTTTTTTTATTCGAAAGTATTATTCGAAAATTTTATCTCTCACTTTCGAACAAAGAATTCTAAGAAATTGTGGAGATAGTCGCCGGGCTCCTCAATAACCAGGGATCGGCGGGGCTCGAGGTACCACTGATGGAGGGGAACATCTACAGGAACGGTGGTTGTGTTGCGTAAACTGCGCATGCATCAGTCACGCGCACGTAACCAACTCCTTCGGATTCACGTTTCACGTTCACGGTTCGCGTTTACGTTTTTTGTAACGGGCAGTAGGATTTTGAGTTGTGTTGCGTTGTGTTTGTGTTTGTGTTGTGTTTGTTGGTTTAGTGTGGAATGAGTGACACTCTAAATGCGAATATGCAGGATGTGGAAGAAGATATGGACAATAATTCTCCGTTTCGTCCACGAAAATTACGTCCGTCCGCAAGGAGATTTTCGAAACGGAAAGTACATCGCCAAAAGAGAAGATCTTCAGCCCTTCAGAAGAAACAAGAAAACGAAAAAACGGCAGACGACACTGCCGTAGGACATTCAGAAGAAGTGGCCGAGGAACGTATGGTAGAGGAACCATCAACATCCGATGGACAAAATCATACGTACCAAGAGATAATGCACTCGCCATCCGATGAAGACACTGATACGGCCAGTTTGGGAGAAACTGAAGAGGCGCTTCAAGAATTTGATGTTGAAAGTAACGAAGAAGAAAACTTCGTTATAGAAAAAGTTGCGAAGAACGAGTCGCAAGAGCAATCGCGTCTCCTAAATAGCAACGATGTAATGAATTTTCAAAATGTGCTTGCTCAATTGCAGAAAATAGGTAAACATGCAAAACATAGAGAAGACTGCGGCATTGAACACCTACGAATAACTGGTGTGAAACGGTGTGGCTTCAAGAGCATCTTCAGCGTAATGTGCACTTTATGCCATTACAAAGCTGAAATCCACAATCAATCGAACGAAGCCGAAGAAGTGGATAGCAATCAGGGCGCCGTTAATGCAACAATCTTATGTGGAGGCAGTTATGCTCAGTTGGAACACACTTTTGCAGGAGTGAACATACGTTGCATGTCGAAGAAAGAATTCGTGAAGAATCAAGATGAATTCGTCAAATCCGCAATTGCCGCTGCAGAAGAAGAGATGTTAGCAGCGGCTGAAGAAGAAAAACGTTTGGCGATTGAGAGAGGCGACGTTCTTCCCGGGTCAGGGACCCCTCACATCCCCGTTGTGGCCGACGGAAGCTGGATGAAGAGATCCTACCGCAGTGGATGTTACGATTCTGCGTCTGGAGTCGGCGTGATAGTTGGCTATCACACGAAAAAAGTATTATTTTACGGCGTTCGGAACAAAGTTTGCAGAATTTGTCGGATTGCTGCGAAAAACGAGAAAGAACCCCGAAAGCACACATGTTTCAAAAACTGGAAAACATCTCGAGCATCGACTGCTATGGAAAGCGATGCTATAGTAGAAGGATTCAACACTAGCGTAGAAAAACGTGGGCTCGTTTATTCTACACTGATTGCTGATGGGGACAGTAGCGTGTATAAGAAGATTATTGATGCGGACCCATATAAGAGACAGATTCGTGTAAAAAAGATTGAATGCACGAATCATTTGTTGCGAAACTTTTGCACTAAAATGAAAGCGATTGTAAAAAAGACCACATCTGGACCATTGAGACAAACTGTGGAAAGTAGCATTCGCCGGATGCGCACGGACATCGTGAAAGCCGCAAAGTTTAGATACAATCAGAATGTATCAATCGACGAGAGAACGAAGAATTTGTATGGCGACATACAGAATGTTCCAAGCCACGTGTTTGGTGAACACGCAGAGTGTGCAAGACTAGAATATTTCTGCGATGGAAAGAATAAAGAGAATGAGAAAATCATCGTTCCAGACTTGATGAAAATTGGAGTGTACCAGGACGTGAAAGAAATACTTCGTCCACTATTAGCTCATGCGGAGAGCTTACTCTATAATACTACTAATAACGCTGTGGAAAGTTTGAACGGACTAATTGCCAAGTACACTGGCGGAAAAAGATTAAATTTCGCCGAAAGAGGATCTTATACAGGGAGATGTGCTGCTGCTGTCGTGGAGTACAACAGTAACCAAGTGCACTCGCGATTGGATGCGGTTATGAAGAAGAAAACGCCCGAGGTTGTGCACCAAATGGAAGAAAAGAAAAAGAAAGAAAAGGAAAAGAAAGCTGCAAAACAGAAGGAAACGAAGGCTGTGCGATATGTACGCAAGCATTTGCCCTCGCAGAAAGATTGTGATTATGGACAAAATGCACAGAAGCCAGACATGCCATCCGAAATGTACGAACTGGAGCGGGAAAAGCATATGCAAATGCTCAGTGACTGGCAAGAGAAAAGACATGCCATTGAAGATGAAACAATCGGACAAGCAAAGAACCGCAAATGGTTGCAGTACAGGTCCAAATTGTTGACAGCATCCAATTTTGGACAAGTGTGCCGTCGCCGACCTGACACGCTTTGCGCAAATACAGTAAAATCAATTCTTTATCCGAAGATAATTAGTGCACCCGCGGTGGAATACGGGAAAGAATGCGAGAATATTGCTCGCGAAGAATTGAAGAAGCAATATACAGATATTGCGGAATGTGGATTTTTCATCGACAGCTGCATCGCCTTCTTAGGAGCTTCACCGGATGGAATCATCGGTCAAGAGGGTATTTTGGAAATCAAATGCCACAAATCAGCGGAGAACTTTACGCCTGAAGAAGCTATTGAACAAGTTCCCGCTGTCCGGCGCATGTTCACGCGTAACGCAGGTATTTCAATAAGTAAAACGCATCACTATTTTTATCAAATACAAGGCCAGTTACACATTACTGACAGAAAGTACTGTATATTTTGCCTTTGGACCCCGAAAGGGTTGAAATCTATAAAAGTAGAGAGAGATGATGCGTTTTGGAAAAGAGAAATGGAGCCAAAACTTGTTCAATTTTATTTAGAATGCATGCTACCCGAATTAATAGATA
This sequence comes from Andrena cerasifolii, assembly GCF_050908995.1. Taxonomy (NCBI): domain Eukaryota; kingdom Metazoa; phylum Arthropoda; class Insecta; order Hymenoptera; family Andrenidae; genus Andrena; species Andrena cerasifolii. The sequence continues at coordinate 1,267,268 of NC_135132.1, forward strand.
GTCGGCACAATAGGTGCATGACTATTCGGGAGCCACAATTTATTCTAGCAGAGAGAGCGAAAGAAAAACTGAAAAGCTTGAAAAAGCGAAAAAGGTCTCCCTCCAGAAATAATGAAACTATTATAACGGCCCGGCGTCGCACCGCGTTGTAAAGCGTGGTACCACTGACCCCGTCAGTGGTGACAAGTGCCAGCGATGGCACTTTTACTCGCGGATCATATGATCACGCGAGTCGATCGACGCCGCCGTCACTTCCCCAAAGAAGTGACGAAGAAAATAATAAATATGATCGATCCGGCGTCGCACCGCTGACTATCGTCAGTGGTGACAAGTGCCAGCGATGGCACTTTTACTCGCGGATCATATGATCACGCGAGTCGATCGACGCCGCCGTCACTTCCCCGAAGAAGTGAAGAAGAAAATAATAAATTTAATTCACCCTTTAATTTTTTCAGACACATTTCTAAGTTCACAGCGGAGCTGTTACTTTTTGACCCGTCGGGTAACCGGCTACCCGGAACAACTTCAAGCCATTGAATGTGGTATTGTTCGATCATTTTTACCTAATATCAAACAATACCATAGACAATAAAGCATTCAATTCCTTGAAGTTGTTTCGGGTAGCCGAGTACCCGACGGGTAAAAAAGTAACAGCTCTAGTTCACAGGAGCAGACAGACGGAATCGGGCTCGATCAAATGCGCCAGGTTGATTCACACGGGCCTCGCAGGTATACATGATGTTCGACGAATTATTGAAACAAATTTTTACTTTTATATAAAACTTACAGAAATGTCTGCGATCATTTGTTACAGGCGGATTCTTTACCAAATTACTGCAAACATGGTTTATGGGACAGTAATGTCAGGACAAATGGAATGATAAGTACCATATTTCAGGTAAAGTTTAACAGCTTATACATCTGCAGTAAAATTTTGTACGTTTACAAAACTACAATTAAGTATTTCCTAATGAACTTCATAATGTGTTACAGATCCACACTGCCTATGTCATCTTTCGGTACGAGCGACCTAAGAAAATTGTAGGAAGACCGTCAAAGAAGAAGAGGAAATACACCAAATGAGAGAAGATAATGTTATTACAGTATTGTCTCGTTAGCGGATCGCTGATCCGGATCGGTGTTGAACAGCCAGTGTGAACATAGGCCTAATTCCAAACTACGCACCTCTGCAAAGTTTCGAGGGAATTGGATGGTTGGAAGTGGTTTAAAATTGAGTTTCCACATTTGAATCAAACAAACAAACAAACAGAGGATCGTAGCTAAATAAAATCGTTTAATGGGATATTCCCAAATATCAGTATTGTTAGTACTGAACTCTGGTTTATATTGATAAATTTTTACAACCGTGGAATAACAATTCTGAAGAAAACCATGTACAAAACTATTATTGAAACAGACAATTCTTGTTGATATAAAAGATAATTTGATGTATAGTTAGATGAAAAAAAAGCGGCATATGTTTTTAGAAGAATTACAGCATTCATAAATTTCATTACGATCGGCATGTTACACTTCGGTGATGTACCTTATTCAAATTGTATGCTTTGAATTTGCACATTGATTGTACAAAGTATTGCATCGTTCTATGTATAAATAAATACTAAATTAGTATTGTTTCATTGACATGTTTCCTAACTTCACTACTCAACCTCTCTATCTTTCAATAGTGCTATCCTCCTTTACGTTCAGCGAGGCTCTGATGCTAGACGCAGGAATTGGCGGGCTCCAGCTACAGCTGATGCACGAGGAAACACCTACAGCGGTGGTTATGTGTGCGTGACTGACGCACCGCAGTTCCCCACACATAACCACCGCTCCTGTCGATGTTCCCCCCTCCATCAGCGGTACATGGAGCCCGGCGATCGCTGCCTAGACGCAGCTCTCGTGCCGTATTCCTCCAAGCTTCTCAATAGAAGGAGCTGTGGCAACAGCGCGGCAGAGACGGAGACAACAGAACATGCGGCAACTATGCTGTCAAAAATTCGTCTACGTAGAGTATCGGTAGATGTCACCATTGTACAACTTCTTTTTACCGACCGCAGTAGTTTCATTAGGGTCCGTCTGTTTACAAGGGCGCTTCGATCGATTCGGACCATAACAAAAAGGAGACGGCCCCCTTAAGTATTCGTGTTATAGTTTATACATAAGACGTTTTACAATTTAGCACCTACGCGTGGCCAATGGGGCTTTGCCGGGCTCATCGTGTCTGTGATTCAGGTGGACATGTAGCTCGGACCGCGGGAACAGTGAGGGGTGCAGGCAATACATATTTACAACGGCGGAACGCGAGACTCGGCCTTGTTCATGCTCCTTGTTTTCAGACACGCGTAAGTCTACTTTTTTCGCGACCGAATAAAACAGCCTCGTGGTTCAAGCCATAGTTTGCTTCGGTTTTATACGGAAATGCGTGCCTCGTTGCGACGAATTATTGCGTAAATACGATATTCAATCGGCTTGATTGGAATAAAATATAGTACTTTGTGTGTAAATACGTTCGAGTTTCAAATTCGACTCATATTCTAGAGAACTTCGCGAACAAAGTTAATCTGAGCATGATTAATCCTCAACGGGATTGCAGGGTCTTTCGGTCAGTACCCTTGCGTCCGTTGACCAGGGACCACCCCGTACAGGATTACCCCGATGCAAACCCCCGACGGGTGTGACGCAATCGGCTACCCGGGGGCGGAAGCTGTAATCCCGACCTGTGCTCCTGACCCCTCTTCGAAGTCGCCGCCGCCGCCGGAATTGCCACCTGCATAACCACCGAAATACCCGCCGCCGAAAATACCGCCGGACAATTCACCGACTGACCTGCTGGGTGCATCTGCAGCTTCTTAGAAATAAGAATAGGTTAAGTTAGGATAAGCTGTGTATATATTAGAGATCCCTATTTCACGTGGATTTAAATACACGTGTACTATTACCCGGCCGAAAGAAGATCCCCAAGAGGCGGGCTCGAGCATTACAGTCCGTCGCTATGACGATTGATCGAATCACCTATTTGGGCACATTTTTAAAGACGCGGCACACGTATTTTGGTTATTGGCTGAAGTAGGCACATACATTGTCGCACCGCGCGACGAAGAGAGCGAACAAAACACATCGAGATCGGGTGGAATAGAGCGATCTGACCGACGAGCGCCAAAGCAATAGCGTAGGCATCTCAGACGGTTAACCATTAATATATAATAACATAAAAATTTCCTTATTTTTCACAATATATTCAGGAAAGTATTATCATTGGTTTGGTTAGATTTTTCTGATTAAAATAAACCCAAACGCAATGTCGCACAGATTGTTTGAAAAATAAGGAAATTTTTATATACCACAGACGAGGTATAGAATAGACCTATCACCTTATGGGACTTCGTGTCGCCACCCAATCTGTGTTACCGACCCATAATTTGAGGACTGAATTTAGCGACCTCTGTTCATGAACAGAGCAACTACTCTGAAATGTGTTGAAATGCTGAAAGGTGTTTGCGTACTTGTATACGTGTGACTTGTTTAGAGAGAGAGTTTGACATAAGAGGGTAGGCTTTTGTTACGGTATGCTTTGGCTCGGTTGGTCAACGACTCACGCGGATTTCTCTCCGAAAATCCATTTCGTGGATCAAGACACTATGGCGTTCAGAAATGGCATTTCTTCAAAGCCCGTGCAAGCTATAAATTGCAAGATGACATTGTTTATTAGCACTTTGCGTACCCTTGCGAACCCTTTCACGTATCGTGCGCCGAAAAAAGTATTAAAAATTCACGCTGTTACTGATATTCCCACAAGTTTCTAATGCACTGTTTAATTATTCCAGTGAAGTAATAATAATTGGATTCCGTTTGCCCCTAATATTAGTTTACCGCCAACACTGAAATTTACAGTAAAATCTAATTTTAAAAGTCTCGCAGAAAGTTGCATGATGCATGAGTGTCTTAAAAGTTTGTCTAGCCCTGAGAAATTCATCGGTTCAGTGAAGTGTGTGCATGGCATAGTGCATATTATCTCGTGATTTCTCAATTCGCGCATCAATTTCATCGATTACTGGACCATGTGGGAGGCCTTTTAATTTAACAGGATTCCATTCAGATATACCCGTTACTTAGAAGACTTTTTCAGAAACTGAAGGATGTTTAAAAACAGAAAATGATTTTGTAATCGTGTGCAACGCGATTGTAGAGTCAGTGCCTGTGCCTGCCAAAAAGTGTTTCATAGAGTACCGTGCCTCTACGTGTTAGTGATGTGAACGCGAATTCCCATAAGGTGATAGGTCTATCGCTCTATCCTATACTTCGTCGATGTTAGTAACTAATGGAGAAACAAGTATGTCACTCATATTTTTCCAAATATTCCTGTAAATATTCATTTACACCAAGTTCAACTAAACTGTATTTATACATTATAAATAATACTATGTGATATGTATAAGCATTAACATTAATGTATCAAAGGATTAAATATGCAGAATAAAAGATAATTCATTCGGCGTAGAAAATCATTTGCAAATCCAAGGCCGAATGTTACTAATTGCTTGATATCTCGAGTTCTATCGATCATAGATAATAATAATTTATACTGGGCGGTTAGTGTAAATGTTGTTAATATTATTTGTCAAAGCAATAGCCACTGGAGTGGATATTTTAGCGGAAAATCCATTTTTGCCGAAGAATTCGTTGGATTTCGCTATTGTAATTAACCGTCGACCTTGTTTTGATCGGGGGATATCGTTCCTCGAAGTCTATGTAAGGAGCTCACGGAGCTCCATGTATTCAGTCGTCGTCGGTCTTCCGGACCTGGAGGTCCTCCGGGGACCCTGGAGCTACCGAGCCATCTGGACCAGCTGGAGTTCCTGGACTTCCTGGACTTCCTGGACTTACTGGGGACCTGGTCAGGGTTTCCACCCGCGTCCTGCCCCATCCCCCGAAGCTGCCGAGCCACCCGGACCTACTGGACTTCTTGGACTTCCTGGGGACCTGGTCAGTGTTTCAACCCTGGTTCTTCCTCTGGCCCCTCGTCCCTCTGGCCCGGGTAAGCATACTCGGTTGGTGCCGATGAAATTTTGAGGTTCGTTGAGTCATTTAAAATTGTATTGTTCTGTTAAGGCCAAAACAGATTTCTCTCCATTTCTAAGTGATTTCTTCGATTGTTTTTCATTATCTGTCCTATTTCATGCATTCCTTTGAGCATTCTTGCACGAGTCTTTCTATTTCGTGTATTTCTTCGGTGGGTTTGCATGATCTTTCCTATTTCATGCATTTTTCCGATGGATTTATATGATTTACTTTATTCGATGTATTACTTCGACGCGTTTCTTTTATTTAATGCATTTCTTCGATGGGTTTAAATGATTTATTCTGTTTCATGCATTTGTTCGATGGGTTTGCATGATTTATTTCATTTCGTGGATTTCTTCGGTGGTTTTCCATGATTTATTTCATCTCGTCGACTTCTCCGATGGTTTTGTGTGACTTCTGTCACTCGGTCATGCATCTCATCGATGGGTCTACATTCTCTGCTCTTTCCTTCATGTACTTTATCTCTGCGATGGTTTTGCATGCTCGTGCGTGCTCTTCTATACGTCGAAATTATCTCGATCCGCTCCAACTGAATAAGCTTTTGCTTAATTTCTTTACAGGCCGACAACACCGTTGCTAACATAAAATATTGATTGTTTCAGCTTTTCAGGTTCACCGTTACTCGGGGAATGGAGTTAATAACACAATATATTTAAAAAGAAACTAGTGAAAAGTGATAGTGAAAAGTGATCGTGCAAAGTGACAGTGAAAGAAGACATCTAAGGAAGCCTAGGCTAATTTATTATAGTATGAAGTATTTAAGGTCCCATGTAAAATTGCCAAGCAGTCACTAAATCATTAACTTTGTTGTTCGTTTATTGGCTCCTCATCTGTGATGAGGAGGTTACCGCTGCTTCCGTTTGCGGAAGCAAGTGACTGAGCATGGAATTGGTATGGGTGGATCGGTTTCATCCCTTGGTGTTCTTGTCCAAAGGGAAAAGTTTCGGGCGTAGGGGGTGTACCCTTCGGTACACTGCCTGCGTAAGTCACCCGGTCCGATTACCCAATCTCCGCGTTAGACGGCTTGAGTCAGGTCAAGTGTTTGCTCCTGACGAGTCGCATCGGTGCAACAGGAATCGTCTGGGAGGCGCCGAGCGCTTTTCCCTTTCGACTCGAACAGCAGGGTGGTCGGAACTGCGCCGTCCAATACTCGTTTCATGCTTACCCTTTGCCTTTCCTTCTTTCCTGAATTTCTTTTAATCGAGTGATTGCTTGGCAGTTCCCTAGATTCTATATCTAAACCGAAGGGATCGATGGAACTTTGTTTACATCCATCTCTTTGGTTTAGTAGGCTTCATGTACAGGGAGATCGATGGAACTTTGATTCCATCTATCTCTCTACGGGTCTCCAAGCGCAGCAACCTCCTCGCGGTGAGACCTGGTAATCGGTGAGAACCGAGCCGATGGCTGCGATTGTCAAATATTCTAGTCGTATATAAGAATTTCTTTAACTTGCAATACTATGGTAGAATGTAAGAATAAAATATGTAACTTAAAATGTTGTTCGATTGTTCCTACCGAACCCCAGAACACGAATATAGTGTTAAGATGGAAGAATAAGTGCAAGTTGGAATATTTCAGCGAGATACTGGAACTGTTGAGTTTTTCACAATTTTTAAAGTCCTCTCTGCTTCAGCATTTTATTGAAATATACAAAGTTACAATTCCTTTGCGAGGTATTCCACGTTACATCATGAAAGCATGTCTTCCACAAATAATGTTGTTGTTTATATAAATTTGTATGTTAAATAAATTTGTTTTGCGTTAAATAAACCGGAATAGGACAGCAAGGTTAAAAGACGAATGTGATATCGTTTTATTTTCTACCTCCGTTCTCTTCCGTTGAACGAAATATGTTCATAAGACGATTTTTAAATTGTTACTCTAACAGAAACATTTGTAAATCGCGGGCATTGACTCTCAAAACATAAACTAGTTTTACTCGTGCTTAATTCTAGTTCCTACCACGCGTAGCGTTACAATCTGTTTTGAGACTTCGCCGGTAACGTTGCATGCGACACTAAAATGGCAAGGGGGTCCTAGGACCCCCTAAACCGGCGACACAAAAATACATTGCTTGATAGGTCTATTCTATACCTCGTCTGTGATCTCACCGAGGACCACCTCGCCCGGAGGAGGTCACAATTTTTTTTACTTTCAATAGCAACGGAAATAATTTAGGTGTTCATTGTAAGTGGGACACCCTGTAAATTTCGCCTTTGCAAAACAATTTCTTAATTTTTCCATGCTTTGTTTCTCATAGAAAGATTTAGCATGGGTATAGTAGTTTCATTCAGTTTGAAACGAATATTGGAAGTGACACTAGAATTTATATAAAAACCGAAATGGTTCTCTATAACTGTTATTTAACATTATTGTTCCTTGAAGCTATTTAAAAAATTAGAATCGATATTATACCAGTTCCCAATCTCTCCAAATGTATCGTATTAATGATGTATACGCAGTGTCTATGAACTATAGCAGAGGTGATGAACCTATGGCACGCGGGTCAGAGATGGCACGTACGAAAGTTTTGCTAGTACGTGAATGATTTGCAGGTGCTATCAGTAATATCTGTATATTAATCTTAAACAATTATTATATGGTTAGATACACGTACGAATATATTTTTGGCTATACCACAATGTGAATGTCAAGTTATGAGTTATCTCTGGAATTATAATTTCAGAGATGGGCAAGAAATTATTCGTCATGAGTCGAATAAAATTGCACCGGGTTAACTTTATTCGTCGAATAAAAAAATTAACTGTGTCAAGTAATCTTAAGTTGAAATAACTTTTATTTGATCCGTTATTTAAATAATTTTTTATTTAGTTCATGCCCAACTCTGGTTAATTCTTATGAAAATCTGTTAATTTTTAAACTTGCCTCAATAAAATTTGCAATGATTCATTTTCTACTAATCTTTCCCCTATTAAAAACTGCCGGGCACGTCAGCAATTCCATAAATATTATTTATAAATTGTTTGCCCGCGCAGATAAAAAGGTTCGCCATCCTTAAACTATAGGACAAGAGTTCCTTAAAAATGCACATCCAGATGAAAGAAATCTATTTCACACATAAAACTTATTTTTCAATAGCAACGCAACGCAGTTTTTGTTATACAACAAATTAAGTTTCATGGCACATAATAGCTGTGCTAAAATTATAATTCAGTTAAATACATTAATTGTGTTGGCATTTTAAATTTTCATACTTAGAAAGAGTAAACATAGATTACAGAACTATTTTCTTGACCTTATTAAAAATTAGATAATGTGACTTATTGTTATAAAAATTGTTGCCTTATCAACAGCATATTTTTATAGATGGGATTTGGGGAAATAAATAGACAACTAATTTAATTAAATAAGATATCTGCATTTTACAAAGCAATAAGTTACACGAGAGTCCCTATACGAAATAAAAGAACAGAATTGTGAGTCGCATCTTATAATACAAATTGTAAAAAATAGCCAACATTGTTAGCCAGGTAGCGAAGTGTCAAAGATTACGGAAAATGCTTTTCATTTATAAAGAAATAAGGTTCTGCTTCAATTTCCATTTACGTTGCACATATGAACTTCTTGTATTCATACAACGCCATCAGGAAGGCGATGAGATGGTTATTATAGGCGTGGATATGTACGCTTTCACGTTATAGCATCGAAAAGCTCGATTTCCTTTGGAAGACTGGAACAACGACATCGTATGTCGACGAAAACTACTATCGGATAAAGTAGCACCAAAACGCACATTACGAAGCAAAATACAAATAGCCACGACACTTACATTTTCTTAGATATATGGTTAGTACCTACAAACTTCGTTACGATTTTGATAAACGAAAGAGCCACAAGTAAAGCCGTGTAAAGATTTGTACAAAATATTGATTTTACTTGTCGCTCCAGTTTACGCGTAAGAATTTCGCTCTATTGATTGCAGACTCTTATAAAAGATAACCTTTAATTTGATTTCCACCCTTTAATTTAAATTCACAATCACGAAAATAATACTTCAATATTGATCGACAGCGGTGACGACATTGACAGAGAAACAAAATGTATCTATCATGAACTAGCATGTGTATTTATATCATTCTCCTCCCTTGTTTTACCTCGTACCTTTTCCTTTCCGCGACTTAATCCTCGATTGTCCCATCGATGATTAAGGATTGGTGAGTAGATGCCTCAACTATAGGCACGTCAGTCGATTCTTCAGCCTTACTTTCATCGGACTTGCGATCCGATAACAGCTCGGATCAATCACTACAAATAGATGAAAATGAAACTTGTAAAGAGCAAATATGTTACAAATTAAAAAAAAAATGAATTAAGAACATGAAGTCGAAATTATAGCTGGAATACAAGAAATATTATCCTAAAACCAGCGTACAGAAAGTAAAAAAATCCTCATCTTAATATATTCATCATCAATCATTACTCTATATAATTGTCAGTTGGGATCCTGTGTCTGACCAAAAATATCTAAAATACCGTAAGGCATGGGAAGCTGAAATTTGGCATGCAGTCAGCTTTTACCCCAAAAGGATACATGGGTAGCTTAGCAACTGGAAAATCCCTCCGGAGGGGTGAGCAAATTTTAATCTACTTGGACTTACTAAATTACCATATTCAACTTTATTCTTAAATGTTAAATAACCGAGACTACGTAGTTGAGCTTTATCGTCACGCGGGCTGTTCACCATTCACATATCGCATTGGCATACTTGATTTTTCAACGGGCTATACGCCAGTTATTTTAGAAACTAGAAGTACCCACAGTGAATCATTTTACTTTTTCCATACGAATATCTTAAAACCTAGTAATTGCTTAAAAAGATGGTACAGATAAAACTGACTCTGTTTACAGGCGATGCAACTTTTGATCAATATAAGTTTGCACCAGATGAAGTCGCTTATAAAGTTTGAAGGTCACCTTCATTCTTTTCAATGAAATTATACACATTTTTTATCTACAGTTATCAGTAATGCACAGATAAATTTAATGACCTAGGATGTTCACACCATCTAGGACAGGGTTGACTAACTAGTGGCTCGCAGGCCACCGGGGGCACCTCCGCCTTACTGTTACACTCCATACCTACCAGACTCTGACGATCGCAGTCGAAAAGAGAAGGAAAGAAGGAAGAATCCACTGTGATCGTCAGAGTCTGGTAGGTATGGAGGGGGGCCGTTCAGCGTAGCAACAAAGCGGAGGAACCCCCACTGGCTCGCGAGCCACCAGTTAGTCAACCCTGATCTAGGATAATTTAGGTCTTGTGTTATGGAATTAATTTCACTTCGTTTTAGAATTCGTATTAATAGTGAGATTACACAGCCAACGAATTTGTGGGCATGGTTTTAATATTGGAGGAGTGCAAACAAAACTTGAGGAAGAGGGGTTCCAAAATTAAGGAAAACAATATTGGCTTCAATACTAAAAGCGTGTCTGCACATTCGTTGAAAGAGTGTACCATCTAAAAAAATGATAATGTCTGCAAAATCTCGGAAGCGGTTCCACCTGGATGAAAGATATATTACCCAAAAGATGCCCACCTTGAACCAAAGCAAGTTTGATCAGAAACATTTATTTAAAGAACTACTATTATTCTATTATATTATATGTCTTCTATAATCTACATAGTACACACAGCAGCAAAAGAATGCGAACTTGTTCTTTTTTTCTTCAAGGTGAAGGGATTATTATTAAATTACATATTTTAATTGAATTGAGTTTGTGCTAACACTAACTTAGCTGGTTGTCACATGTAATATTGCTCATCTGAATTTAAATGAGATTTTATGTATACCTGTCGCTGTTTTCAGTTGTTGCTTCTTCGCTACAATCCAAATCAAGTTCACCTTGAATAGCGCTTTGCAGATCGTCGATTCTTTGGAGGGCTAATCTGAGATCGTCTCTAGCAACTTTGGTCTCCGCTTCTGCAGCCTCAAGAGATTTCTCTAATTCGCGACGAGCTCGCGTGGACTCTTGTTCACGCGCCAGTGCAGAACTACCTTCGTCTCTTGCCTCGCGTAATGATCTTTGTAAACGTCTTGCTGCATCTTGAGCAGTTTGTTCCTTTGTCCTCAATAAGGCTGATTCAGATTGCAGTTTATCAACATTTTCTTTCAATCTTGTTATTTGAGTCTGTAACAAACAGATTGAGCAAACGCTCAAATGAACTACGTTGTTAATTGTATACCTTACAACGTTATTGTGAAAAATAAAGAAATGACAAATATATAAATACATAGAATTTGTAATAGGATTCATAATCCTAATAAATATAATGCAACCTACTTCCAAACGCGCCCTTGTCGTTTGTTCCAATTCAAGTTTACTTTCAAGCTCTTTAGCGCGGAACTCAAGTCGTCTTGTAGCAAGACTGTTTGCCGTAGGATCGCCCAGTTGCTCAACAGATTCCAATCGTTGTGTCAATTCTGAAAGCTGGTCCTTTAGTGACGATTTTTCAGCTTCTAGAGCAACAATTTGTACTTGCGCTTCTTGTAACTGCCCTTGTTCCGCTGATACTTGTTGAACTGCTGCTCGATACTTCTTTAAGACCTTGTAACACCATGTAATTAGTTATATATGTAAATCTTAGATTATAAAATAATTTGGAACGCCATAAAGAAATCCAATTTTACCGTTAGACTGCGAATACAATATCTAAAATTTTGTTTTATATTTCTACGAGTTTAATTACTAATTACAAATGAAGTAACAAAATAAATGTAGTGCTTAATGTAAATTTAATTTAAACTAACGTTAATTATATGATCAATCGCATAAAATTGATATTGTTTCACTCTCTCATTGTCTTTTATCGTGCAGAAGCTGCTGATGTCACACTCCAGAATAAAAGTTTAAGTAATCAAATAAAACGCTTACTTGTGCAAGCTCTTCTTCATTTTCTTCTAATTGCGAGAGTAATTCAGTTCGTTCACGGTTGGCCACATTTGCTCGTTCTTCGGCTTCGGAACGTTGACGAAGTGCTTCTTCTAGCGAAGCTTGTGACTCGTTCCATTCTTGTTCCAATGCTTGTTTTGCTTTAACTGCAGCTGCTCTAGCACACTCAGCATCTTCTAACTGATTCTTCAATTGCCGTAAAGCTGCTTTGCCTGTTGAGTCACCTTTCGACCTTTCAAGCATTGTTTGAGCATCTCTAAGCAATGCTTTTGTCCGTTTAAAGTCTCTCTTCAATCTGATATACAAATAAATTATAAATATTATGACAAGATAAAGGGAATAAACCAAAATTGTGGGATAAACTAGATCATGCAAATTGTTCGCATAAAAATAATACAAAGATCTTTGATTGTTTCGAAATCTGAGACTTCGGTTTTTTGTTATTAAAATTTAAAAATTTCACTTGCGATGCGTGCTAATTAAATGTTAGGAAACTGTTACACGTGAATACACATATACACGCATTCAAACACGAGATACAGTAGATACAGATGAATATTTGCTATAGTTTATTTCGTTACCACTAAATATTCTCATACATTATGTGTTGTACGTTTATAACGTAAATGTTTACTTTTCCGAACAATGTTTCCCGCACTAATGTAAAGGCAGGGTTAAACATGTCTAAGAGACATGCGCAAAGCCGTGCGCAACCAGAATCAGGTCCACACGCTTCAAACTGCACGAGGTCCTCCGAAAGGGTGAGCGTGAACACATATGCTAATGTGGACGTGTCATTCGTGGTGACTCGGCGCATGCGACCCGACTCGCGAATGCCGGCGAAGGCACATGGTCTGAGCCGACCGTTGTCGGTTTCCTTCCACGCATCAAAGGAAGTTTGAAGTGCATTGCATTTAGCGTGGAAGATAGAAGCAGATGTGATACTTTTCTAAAATCATCGATGTCTCGGATTTTCATGATATTGAAATATATGGTAGTCCATATGAAATTAGGGAGGGTTAAGTCCTCATTTTTGCAGATTCGAATTTATTTAAAAAATACAAATCTTCAAAGTTACCTGCTTTCGGCAATTTTTACGAAACCCGCCTACAGAAATTAATTTTAATGACTTAAATTATTGAAGGTATGGACTTGCGTCTTTTTTTTTAATCATGAAGGATGGATCTGTGTGAATGGATTTAATCCATTGCTAATATTGTCATAAACAGTTAATCAAAAATCTAAAAATGACATTTTCAACCATATAATGCAATTACCATATGAAAGACTTTAAAGCTCTATTTTACTGAATAATTTGTATTTCTTTTCTTCACTACACCCTGCATTGTTCTTAATTCATACAGCCTAACCGACTCGCTGGTGTGTTAAAAAATCACACGAGACTATTTTTAACGAATTCAGCTTGAAATGATATAAATCAATTTTTCACGAAATTTCCTTCATTATGGTCCGAATTACGTCGTTCTTGGTCTTAGTTTCATCGTTGAAACATAAGGAATCAATTGACGTCGTCTTCGCAAAGACCTGATGAGAAATGCGGAACTCTTGGACATTTCTGACTTTTTGGTTCAAAATGGTCCTCGCCACGGGGTACCAGGCGGTACCTCTTTGACAGGCGTCGCTGGAGAATCACCCTGTATTGGTAAACAGGATTGGCTCGGAGGGTTGAGCTGTAAGTTTATTTAGCTCATCACACCATCTTTACGACTGCGGAGTGGGCTAAGCTAAGCACAGAAGTTGGCGAAGAAAGATACAATGGCACTTTCGACCCCTCGGCATGCGTCATTCGTGCGCGCTCAGCCTGCTCAGCGTATACGCATTCAAGTCTGGATCCGGCTTAAGAGACGGACAAAACATGCGCAAAGCCGTGCGCAACCAGAATCAGGTCCACACGCTTCATACTGCACGCGGTCCTTCATTATGCGTCGACACATTAAAATGGACCCTTTCAAGGGTGTTCTCCAAGGTGCGTTGCACATGTTTAACTCTGCCTTTATATGCTACTATTAATTTTGTGATTCGAGGAATCCTTATTTCTATCTATAATGGAAAAATTGTATCATTTGACACCAAAGGGCACTCTCGTATGAGTCTCGTAAAACTTCGGAAATGTATTACCTAGAACATTTACAATTAACGTACAATCTATGGGAAAAGTCATCCATGCACGGTTCTCGTGCGTAAGCGCGAGCGTGTGTGTACGTTCTGTTGGTCGATCGTGTAACCGTAACTAATGTTTCGACATTCAAGTACACGAGATATAGGAATTTGAAATTTTCAGATTGTAAACTGGTAATGGATTTTAATGCGTTGACTGCCAAGCATATTTTGATGGGCTTGCCACAACATGATGCGTGTACCATATATCGAACACAGTATACTTGGCCTCTGAAGCCCATATGCACCAGAATTGATACACACTGACACGTATGCACCAAATACTGTAAAATGTGTCTAATAACGGATAAAAGTGAGACTGCTGAATAAGCATTACTACTGGACCAACAATTATATCGTGACCTCAGGGGCTGTAGTTATAGTTTTATCAGTAACAATGATTGATAAGATTATTATGTACCAGAAATGGTGCCCGTGACAGTCAACGTATTAAATTTATTAAATTGTTTGTTTCATAGCTGTGAGGCCCTATTAATGAAGAATGAAGAGAAGAGCTTCGTATCATTTCATAAGATTTTCGCTAAAATAAAGAAACAAGTTTCACCAAGATACCTCTGCATGATGTCCGCTTCTGCAACGCGCTCAGCTCGATCTTGTTCTTCAATAGCTACCAAACGTCGGTCTAACTCGTGTTTTTCGCGAAGCAGTATTGTTCTCTCTTCGTGTTCTGTTTCCAATTGTGATTCTAAGGCTTTGACTTTTTTAAGCGCATTACCGCGCACTTCGTCCAATTCTTCGTCTCTTTGTTGCATTTCCTTCCGCATTTCCTTGCGCTGTTGCTCAATGCTCATTTCAAGTCTCAGCTTTGCTTGCTGGAGCAGCTGCACTTGACCAGCGAGATCGTCGAGTTCTTCTTCTTGATCCTTTACTCTTTTTTCTAATTCGTGCTTAGCTTTCTTTAATTGTGCTACTTCTTCTTCGGTTTTACCGCCAAATGTCAGTTCCTCAAGTTCTTGGCTTAAGGTACGCAATCTTTCTTCTTTTAATTCAATTTCTAGTCTTGCATCCTAATTTCAAAAATAAAGGATACAAAAGTGAAGTTCACGAAGTGAGTGAAATATGCATAGCTGAAGTACTATAATATACTCATTTCAGTAAAGGAAAAATGGAACGGAAAATCACTATGAGAGCGTATAGGTGGATATACTTACGCTGAGATTTTGTTCTATGGTAAACTTTTCTGCGATTGCAATTTCTTTTTCCCTAGCCAGTCGTTCGCGTTGTACTTTTTCTTGTCGTAGATCATTCATCAGATTCTGAGTCTCCGAGTCAAACCTAATTAAATAAATATTCAAACTACAATATTTATAATAATAATTATACAGTTAACGATAATTAAGACTATAACGTTGAAAATGAAGAAATTATTTAAACACATTAGAATTTTGAATGGGTCTTGACATAAGAAATTTTAAGGGAATATTTCCATTTGGTACGTCAAAAAAATCCATTTTTTAAATCCCTTTTTTATAGCTTAAGATTTAGAAAATGTGTTCCCCTAATTGTGTTAATTCAATAAAATAACAAAATTGCAAATGTTTGATGGTTTGAGGCGCAAGGTTGAAGTGAATGGATTTCCAGCTTTACAAAAACATTATGACCTACACTATATACAGTACGTTTCGTAGTAGATGACACAAATAAGCAAGTAGTGATTCTACATGAAAGAATAAATGGAAAATTTGGAATACAATTTATTCATAAGACGCGTGCTGTTCGAAAAAAAATCGGTTTCAGTAAGTTTGGTTCGCATGCACCTTACTAAAAATTAGCACAATTCATTCACTGAGAATGAAACGAATCATTGTGCATAACTAAGTCGAAACTGTAAAATAACATTTTTTTTCAAGACAGTTATGTTTTTAAAAAAATCCATTTTGAAAACTCGTCAAGTACGCGTGCACTTGTTACTATTCAATTTCGATTGTACAAAAGTACTCCTTCCATTCATAGTTGTATGGGATTTACTATTGTACTCTGTCGATTCTTAGTCACATTCACGAGTACCAAACAAATTCAAAATTGATTTCCTCAAGAAGGAAACCTTCTGTGAAGTAAAATTGTTATATCCACTATTTGCTTTTTATACATAATCAGTACCATTCCAGTTATATTATCTACTACGATATACGGACCGTGCTTGCATAGTATTATGTACTACATAATAATCACTACCGCGAATAGTAATAAAAAAGTAGAAGACGGAGAGAAAGAAATATCCAACGCAGGAATGATTTGTTTGAAAAAAAACGGGCCAAGGCTTTAAAAGCCTTAAAATCAATCCGTGATGATATACCTAAAACCAGCTGTCATTTTCATTTGCTATTCTACGCAATTTCCTTCGATGCATGCCGACTTGCTTGTTGCTAGTACAAGCGTAGGGTGTAGCCACGCGTTAACTTTACATGAATATAAAGTAGGTGCATATATGTACATACAGAGTGTCCCAAAATAATGGGACAATCCGAAACATGCAAACTCTTCATGCAAAAACGACATCAAAAAGTCCTTTACCGTTTTGGGATCCGAGGCTTCGTTCTCGAGACGTTAACAATTCAATATCAGTGGTAGAATATCCGGGCCGCGCAATTTAAAGCCGAAACAGCTGACGCGGAGCAGTAACCCCTAGCACGCACACGTAGGAGGCGCATGTAGATACAGGTTCACAAACAGAGTAGAGCCGACCGCGCTGGTTCAAACCGTGAAAATGGGTCTAGCTTAGGTCCAGGCGCCCCTAATCTATTTTCACGGTTTGAAACAGCGCGCGCGGTCGGCTCTACTCTGTGTGTGAACTGTATCACCGCGCGCCTCCTGCGTGTGCGTGCCAGTGTATGCTACCGTGCGCTCAGCTGACTCGGCTTTAAATTGCGCGTCCCGGAAGTTCCACTCGGATCCCAAAACGGTAAACGACTTTTCGATGTCTTCTTGCATTAAGATATTGCATATTCCGGATTGTCTCTCAATTCTGGGACACCCTGTATGTTACCCCTACTAGAATCAAACTTAAGTCAATATATATGTGCAATATACATTTTTGCGCTCCATAGAAGCAGAAAAATATTTAAACAATATACGCTATATTTTCTTTACAGCGCCACTATTTTGTCAAGTTAATGTTTTTACTTTTCTTTCTGATAGGGGTGATAACTAGAACTGTCCAAGTAGTTTGAAAATTTATTGAACTCGGGTCAAAATTATTCTAACCAAACCATGTAGGTACTCGAGTGCCTAAGTTGCTGAATGATTCAAGCAAGCTTGAAAAAAATCCATTTTCCCCAATAATTTGAGCAGCTTGAACGTTTTAACTAAGTACTTACTTACATCCCTGCTATTGGATTTGAAATATTTACTCAAATCCTTTTGAGCTACTTGAAAAACAACAAGCTTCGATTGATCAGGGGTGTTATAAGAATAAAATGAACTCAGAGAAAAAGAGGTTATTACGAGAACAGAAGTGTTGCTATATCTTAAGAATAAAAAAATATAAAATATGTACCTATAGAGTTGATTATGCGTGGAAGTTAAGTTCTTCATATATAATTTTGTATTTGATTGTACGTAATTACTAATGTAGATACATATGTCTTCATAAGTTGAAAAATTAATAATGATTTTGAATTCCGCGAATAAAATTAGTGGGTATCAATTATGAACAGTGAATGCTACTATTTGGTATATGAGTTGTTCAGAATAACATACAGGGTGTTCAGCTACACGTGGGAATAAGTTTAAGAGGTGATTCTAGACACCAGAATAAGAAATCATGAATAACGATATTGCAGTTGAGGCTTCATTTGTTAGTTATAAGCGTTTAAACCGCTTGCTGTGCACGCGGGACAAGTCAAGAGGTCGAGTAGTGGTAGTCAAACGGCACAGTGGACTGGAAACACGCTGTTTGTGCCCAAAATTTAAAACACTGTTGTTGGAAATTAGCCTCATGGCGTTTTTCTTTTTCGGCAATGAAGACGCGCCTTATCGATGGAGGTCTTCCCGGGCATTCGGGCATCCCAATCTTCGGTTGTTCGTTCGTAACATGAACGCTTTGTAAAATTTGTAGAGACGTACCTTCGTATTAATTATATTACTATGTATTATTCTATTATTATAAATCAATAAACTACAGCTGTCATGTCGATATTTTCAACCAAAATACAGTTAATGTAATTAATATAACTGAAATGTGGTAAATGACACAAAAAATAATCAAATGTCTCTGTAAATAAAAAAAATTTAAAAAAATAAAATATAGTATAAATATAATATAGAGTTTCAAATGGAAATAAACAAAATAAACTTTAATAGGACGGAGGTGAATGAAATGGTAGAAGAATTAGAAGGAAAAGTAAATAATGCACTACGGAAAGAAGAATTAAAAATTAAAAAAATGGAAATTGAGCAACTTTAAGTGGTGGAATTCGAATTGTACAAAAAATAAAATGGAAGTCAGGAAATCCTTGAGGAACTAGAGAAGGGGTAAAGGAGAGAAAGAAGACTACAAGAAGAAAAGAAGGGAGTACAAAAAAGTGTGCGCACAAAGGAGGAGGGAATTACAAGATAATACAGAAAATGAGATAATGCAATTAAAAGGAAAAACTCAAATATTGGAATATATAAATAAAGAAAGAAAGAAAAGAATAGAAATCTCCAATAAAATAAATTTAAAGGAATGGAAGGAACATTTCAAAACATTGCTAGAAGGCGTCTACTGTAAAAAGGAAGTAGGGAAGGGGGAAGAAATAAACAACACGGAGGGGGAGGGGAAAATAACAGAAGAAGAAGTAAAAGAACAAATCAGGAAATTAACCCTTCGTGGTCACACCTTCTTATGATCACAAGTTGGTCACACAGGGTTCACTGTACCCCAGCGTTATTTTTTGAATTACCATTTTCGTATTTTTGAATCTTTTAACTTTTCAGCGATAATTGTACGTTCGTAATACTTACACAATCATGGTGTAATAGTCTTTTTCTAGAAATGTAAATTTTGATATGATAAAATTTGTAGTTGAAAATGAACAATTTTCCACGGTTGTGGGGAAAAAACGATTTTTTAATTTTTTTTTCTTGCGATAGATACCCTTTAGAAGTCGTAAAGATACGACACTTTAACTCGAAAATTATTCTTGGGGTACAATACACCCGATGTGACCACGAAGGGTTAAAAAAGAAGATAGCAGCAGGGGAAGACAAAATAGAAAATGAAACCTGAATGTTCGGTAACGAGAAAATAGTAAAAAGAATCACAGAAATTTTCAATAAAGTGTGGAAGGGAGAAGGGTTCCCGGAGAGGTGGAAAGAAGGGGTGATTTCATCAATATTCAAAACAGCAGATAAAGAAACGGTGTTCCGTCTTACGGGAACAAAGGGGGGCTCAGAGCGAGGCAGAAATTCAGCGACACTTTATTACTAGGCAATTGCTTACCGTCGAAGTCTTGGGGAGCATTTGCCTGCCAGATGTCTAATAGGTGGCAATTCGGCATCGTGCTATTTTTTTGGACACTTCGACCGTCCTCGCTCTGGGAAAATCCGTTGATTGCTCTGTCAGCGGGTGGTGTACGGTAACTTCAAAACGGTACATACCGTCGACCACCGCTGACTCGCGGGACAATACAATCATAAACCGCGACCCCGGCGAGACGCTCCGGCCGATCAACCTAGCGAGGTTTGTTAGCCAGATGTCCGGTTTTCCCTCCGCTACGTCACGAAGAAGGAGAGGATTCCTCCTCCATCACCGAAATCGTAGAGGGAAGGTTCCTCCTCTTCAAGCAAAGCTAAGCCAATCAGGCATTTTTGGCGCCTCCCAAAAATCAGATGTCTTGTCCACCTTTGACATCGAAAAGGTGGACAAGACCAGAAGTCAATGAGCTCGCGAATAGTACGGTTCGGTGTGTTTGATGAGGTCAGCATTCGGACCATCAGCACAAGCAGAGCTAAACTTCTCAGATCATCGTTCAGATCAGAATCGACACGTAATAATTTAAACAGTCACCCAATATTAATTTGGCGGGTGATAGATCGTCCGGCTTATACGCGTACCAACCGGTGAATCTAGCCTTACAACCTCGAAAGCAAAATTCTATAATTTTCACGCGTGTGCCGTGCGAACAAACGGTGAGCAATTATAGGGGTATAGCGATCCTAAACACAGCGTAAAAAATATATGCTATGGTCCTGGAAAATAGATTAAAAGAGGAATTGGAGAAGAACCGCATAATACCAGAAACACAAGCAGGATTCAGGAGCGATAGGTTGATAATAGACAACATTTTTATTCTGAACTATGTAGCCAACAGAGAAATACAGAAAAAGGAGGCAGCTGTATACCTATTTGCAGACCTAAGCGCTGCATTTTACAAACTGAATAGAGTAAAACTTCAGAACGTCATGGAAGAAAGCAAAAAAGTAAACGTTTGAGGATGAGAATCGGAGAAATTTACAGAGAAACAAGAAATACGATGAAAGCAAATGAAAAATGTCATCCAAATTCTGGACAACAAAAGGGATAAGGCTCCACCGAGTCTAACGTTATTTTGCAATATATGTAGCAGATCTGAAGGAAACCACGAGGAAAAACCAAGCAGGAGAAGTTAGAGTAGGAAAAGAAAAATTCTAGCAAATGAAACAAAGGATCTTAAGGACATGATAAGAAGATTTGGAAAATACCTCGAAGGGAAAGAGTTGCAACTGAACGCAGAAAAATCAGAGATTTTGATTTTCCATAAAGGAAGAGGGAAGAAAAAGATAGAGGAATGGGTCTAGCAGGAGAATACTCTGGAAGAAGTAAAGGAGTTTAAATACTTAGGGTACCTATAATTTACAGAAAAATGAGGGAAGATAGATGCATATAAGAGAAGCCATAAAGAAAGCAAGAATGGCAATGGCGCAGATATGGGGAATAATACAAAGAATGTTCAAGAACAATTTCGAGAGAAGAATGAGAATATTCAAAAGCATAGTTAAAAGTATCTTGATGTACGCGTCAGAAATTTGGGGATGGACGGAAGCAGAAAAAGTAGAGAAAATACAGAAGTACATAAGATGGACTTTAGGTTTGGATGTCAATACACCAGCATTTCTAATTTTGAAGGAAACAAAAGGGAACAAAGTAAAGATAAAATATGAGGAGGAACCCTGATAACCATCTGTCTCCAATCTGACATCAGATTGGGAGCACGGTCTGGCACGGGAGCGCAGAATCTGACGTCAGAACTGCAGCAGTCTGTGTCCACATTTGGCTGCGTTCTGATGTGCAGAGCCTGAGGTGCAGTGCCTGATGTCAGATGGACAGCAGATCGACAGCAGATTTCGCCGTCTGCTAGGCACAGCAACAGCGCCATCTGTATGCAATTGCTTGGTAATTCTGGATCTCAGATGGCGCTGTTGCTGTGCCTATCATCAGGCACTGCACCTCAGGCTCTGCACATCAGAACGCAGCCAAATGCGGACACAGACTGCTGCAGTTCTGACGTCAGATTCTGCTGCCAGATCTGGCTATCAGGGAAACGAAACACCTGAACAAGAATGTTGGAAAGAAACAGACGTAAAGCAAGAAGAGAAAAAGTCGAAATGGGAGGAAATGACAGGGGAATGAATTAGTGCAAGGAGACAGGGCAGAACAGGTTCAATGGCAATACGACAGAATACTAGCCGGTAACGTATATTACACAGAAATCAGGGATAGCCCGAGAGCAAAGCATCTAAACGGAAACTAAAGAGGCATAGACCAATGCATGATCGCAAGGTTTAGATGAGGGAACGAAGAGCGGGGAAATAAGTACTGGAAGGAAGAAAAAGGGACAGTATGCAGACTATGTAAAGGGGCTAGAGAGACGCTAGGTCACACGCTACAAGACTGCAAGGAGCTGAAAATGGAAACTTCAACAATAAGAGGGATACTAAAGGGAGAACAAGAAGGAGTGGAGTGGATGCGTTTGGTGGTGGGGAAAAGGGAGAAGAAAAGAAGCCCAAGATGAAGGAAGTAGCTTAAACGATAGCACAATTTTGAGTTAACCGTCCCAGAAACACTTACACACACTACACACGTAACCCCATTTTGAGGCCGAAAGGCAAAAAATAAACCCATTTACTACTTACTATAAATATAACATAAGTAAATATAATAAATATACAATAAAAATAAAATAAGTAATTATTTTAACTGCGTCCTGTACGCTACAAAAGCTCGGTTGTCTATTTGTTTAAATCCGAATAAATTTAAAAGTTGCAGGTAGTTCCAACTAAAATTTGCATTCTCTAGTTCATAATTGTCTAATAGGGTGTAGCGAAAAACACGTTTTTCGTCGGACCGAATCGTAATAGTGCCGAAAACTTGCCCACCCGTGACAGTAATACACGTGTACAATTTTAGCTCGATCGGTTTGTATCGTCTGTTCTAAACCTGGCCTTGAATTTTCGCATTGGTGAAAAATACCAAAATGTTGACATACGCAGAATATGTAACGGTTTCGTATCTGTTGCGTTCTGATGCGTATAATATAACGTAAAAGCACTTCTTATTTGCTAGAAACCAATATAGAGGGATGTGTTGTGCTGTGAAACGCAGGGAAAACATCTCTAAGAACTGGAGCTACAGCAGAAGAGGTAACATACCATTTGTTTACAATACAGAAACTGAAGAGTTTGGTAAAACGTGCTCCGCGGAGAGTGGTAGCCACGTGCGTTACGCGATTCTGTGACGCTGAGCGGTAGTGGAAAGCAAAAGGTGTTTTACCACTTCTGTTGATGGTTTCCGGAAGAAAAATGTCTGCTGCATCGCGTGGAGTAGTCAGATTTTCTACTAAACACTTAGTTTTTGTAATATATAGAAAGATATCTGCAAAAATTGGTGTTTCGTTTGTCCTTTTCCCTTTGATCGCTTTTTAAACATATTTAAATGTTTATAAGTTAATAATAACTTACATCGTTGTGTTAATAACTATTACTGTTTGAACACAAAAGATGTTCAAAGTTGTTCAACGTGATGACGACAAACGGTTTGCCGATTCATTTTCAGCGCACACAAGTCTATAAGAAAGGGCTGTTGAATGTTAAGCCGGGTATTCACCTGTGTATCCGCCTCGAATGTGCATCGGGCGCGCACCGATTGTTTGCTCGTTCGGGCCGATCCGCTTGCTGGCAGTGCATCAAAGCATGCATTCGCGTCCGAACAATACCATGGAGTGGACGCCGCAAATTTCACTCAACCCCAAACGCGCGCCGGACGCGCGCCGAGTTCCGAACGAGCAAAAAATCGGTGCGCGCCCGATGCACATTCGGAGCGAATGCACAGGTGAATACGCGGCTTTACGGATCAAAATGACTGTTGGACAGTGATACATGGAACAGGAACGAGGCGCGTGGGGCGGGGGCATAGTCACGGTGGGTGTGTTTCAATTCACGCATACTGCGCATAGACTGCAGGCAATGGTGATTGGTGGTTCATGCAGTGAGTGAATAGACTGCATAACCTAATTCGTAGAATTCCCTAGAATCCTCCAACTTTCTAGTGCATGATGCGTGCAGCAACTACAGAAAATCAAACCATAGGCAGCCAATGCACATAATGGGCGCATGCGTAGTTGTTCGAATTCGAATACTCCAATCAGGTTATGCAGTCTATACACTCACCGTATGAACCCTATTCACTCACTGCATGAACCACCAATCACCATTACTACCTGAAGTCTATGCGCAGTATGCGTGAATTGAATCACACCCTGCATCTCCAGTCCTTAGAGGTGTGTTTTCCTTAAAGATGTGATTGTGTTTGATGGATGAGATGATGGTTGAATACTGTATGAAAATGGTAGAGTTTTTACGGACTGGCTGCTGGAGATGTAAGGAGTATAACCTTTCAACTATACAGCGATGAAGATCAATTTGCCTTATCCATACTCTCTGCAATGTCGCAAATAGTTGGACCGAAATTTTCAAGTACAGTAAATATTCGTATTAAACTCGACAAACGGAGCTGGCGGCGGGCGTACTATTCCGTGTGGCCAATGCCGCGGGTAAGAATACCAAAGGGCGAGCGGGAGGGAACGAAACAGTTGACACGAAGTTGCCGTCCGGGTGTACCACGCATGATAAAGTCGGGGCTATAACGAGGATTTACTGTATTTGGCAGCTACAGTGATAGTTTTTTAAATCCAATTTTTTGGGGATTTGTCAGTGTTAAATGAATATAACTAACCGACATTTTCTATATTCTTTTCAACTACGAGTAAATATGTGAAAAACTCTCAAATTCCTTGACCCTATAATCCGTTCCATTCAAAATCTTAAAAATTACCCCCCAGAACAACAGGCCAAATATAGGCCTTTAAATAATTGATTTAAGTTGAATAATAATAATTATTAGACGACCTTTAGCGATAGTCTGATAAAAAAACCTAACATATATTTCGCGACATTACCATATCGTTTTAGGCATAAGATTAATAATTAGAAACATATTAGTTCGGTGAAATAGTTTGTTCGCTCACTGTTAGATGATGTTAGGTGCATGGAAATGTCTTTGGTAATTATTTAGAAGTTTTCCATCTTCACCGATTTCAATGATTTTTCGATATGTTGTCGGGGACACGATTCTGAAGAATTTTTTCCTATACATGTTACCGCCGCTCGACCTTCGTTTTCGAGATATTCGCGAAAAAATGCTTTTGACTTATTCCGGCGCAACGCATTCCACTTTCCAACTTGCCCCGGGTATTAGTATTGGTTGGAGCTAGATTAGAGCGGGGGGCGCGCGTCCGCGAGCGGGCGCGTAAAGCATGATGGCGAACCGATATGAGTCGAGGTGTTGACGGGCATCCGCAAGTCTCTGGTTCAAATCTCTAAACTCACATCAGTTCGCTATCATGCTTTACGCGCCCCCGCATTAATCTAGCCCCAACCAATACTAATACCCGGGACAAGTTGGAAAGTGGAATGCGTTGCGTCGGAATAAATCAACAGAAGTTTCTTGCAAATATCTCGAAAACGAAGACCGTGCGGCGGTAACAGGTATAGGAAAAACTTGTTCAGAATCTTGATCTTGATAACATATCCAAAAATCATTGAAATCGGTAAGGATGGGAAACTTCTAAATAATTACCATGTCGTTTTTTACCACAACTTCTGGTGTTTTTATCAGAAATTTTAATAAAAACTTTGATTGTTTTGCACCGACCAAACATTTAAATACGCTTTCTGCAATTAATTTCTTTGCTCAAACTAGTAACGAGATCCCAGTTTCAGGGCGATCGTAAACCTATTTTTGGAATAGTCAATCACAATAGGTTCTGCACACATCAAACGCCCAACTAAACGCTGATGCCTGCGAACGGACAACGTTACCGGCCTGGCGCACTGCCAGAAACACTTGTTGCCATCCGATACAATGAGAATAGAACATTAATGATACTCCAGGTGAAAACATTAAAATTTTTCAATTCCTGAAATCTCCCTACATAACTACTCATCTCAAGCCTTTCTGAAAAATAAATTTTGAAAAGGGACTTTCCTAAACGATTCTGACATCACATTACTAATGATGCACAAATGCTATCAAATTACTATATACAGTTAGTAAGAAATAAAGCTGTATTTGGTACGATATATCGCTCTTATAAATATTTTAGTTAAAAAATCAAAATTAATTTTAAAGCGACCTGTATATATGTATGTGACTAGAAATGAGAGCACTTATTGAATTGAAGTACCAATGAAGGAAATAGGTATTCAAATTTGAAAGGTCACGTACTTGCGTTGTTTCTTCTCTAAAAGATTATTTCTGGCTGTTTGTTCTTCTAGCAGAAGTCTCAGGTCATGCATTTCACCGTTCAACTTTTGCACGCGTCGTTTCCATTGTCCAACAACTTGACGTTGTTCTTCAACTTCTTCGTAAGCATCAGCTAACTAAAGTATGACAAATACCATTAACACGCGTTATTATATTATACATTTACTTATTCATATCACTTGTTTAAATTTATGCGTGTACATAAGGTGTAGTTTACATTGAAAACTAAAATGACTATTTCCAAATACTGTTAAATAGTTCAAAGTTCTTTAAATAGTTCGAAGATTACATTTAAACTTTACTCTTTTAATTTTATGAAACATTAACAAATTTCACTTCTCACATAAGTTTGAATTAAGATCGCCAACTTTAGCGTACGCACCTTTTTCTCCAATTGTTTCTTAAGCCCCACTAGTTGTTCGAGGTCATCTTCGTGCTGTTGCGCCATTTTTCTTTTCGTGAACTCAAGTTCTCTCACGGCGTGTTCGTACCTCTGCTTATAAACTCCCCCATCTTCACCGTCCTCCGCGTCCGATGCAATTCCATTTAAATCGGCAGCCCTCGCGTATAAAAGTTCCATTTCCAGACGTTCTGTAGCCTGCTGAAGACTCTTATTAGCCTCAGTCACATCTTGAAGCTCTCTTTCAAGACGTAAACGTTCCGAAGTTTCCGCGTCGATTCTCTCCGCTGCCAACGTTGAAGTTGAATGTTCTTCCGCGAAGTCGGCAGTCATTTCGCTTAACTGGAGTAGAAAATATAAAGAAAATAAGTTAGAAAGTAAAATAAGAACGTGTACCTAATATAATTAACTTCCTGATTAAGCGCCCAGCTTCATTAATTAATAATAAACATAATCATGGTCACATGTCTCTTTGGAAGAGGGTCATTTGAAAACATAGCGGCCTTAGCAGCCACATCGCAGTATTTTACAGCTTACGACGAGAACCTGTACCAGGTAGAGATTTGAAAGGGAGCTAATGTTGAATAATAATACAAAGAAAATTCTTAAGACACTCCTCCTCTGCTGGGCCACGAAGTTTTCCACTACTCCTCGTATACGTATTATTCATAGTTTTTCTGAAAACTGAACGCCATTGATATTTCGAAGCAGCTTCGGATTTTTTTTCGTCGTGCCATAACACATTTTAGAGATTAATTCGGATTCATTTTTCTGAACAAACTACATTTAACTCTTTACGCTGCATACACGCCTCTCAAATATGACAACATTTAACCCGGCGGCAGGCACACCCCATATTGTAACACAGCTTGTCGCTACAAGGTCAAAAATACCCAAAATTGAAACGTAAAAAACCACGGTTGCAGAATATTTTTTTTTAACTTTGTAATTTTTATGTTAAAGTACAGTGTTTTAAGAATCAAAGAAAATTTATGAAATATCTTAAAATCTTTATTAAAGTTCTTTAAAAAATTGTAACAAAAACTCAAACACTCTTCATATTTTCGCAACTAGCGCCTCTGTGGTAAATTTTACTCAGTAGCGCCTCCCGCCGAGTTAAATTAAAGTTTCGTATAGCATTGAGCAAAAGATTTCTGATAGATTATCCAGTAAATAATATGGAGTGCAAAGAGTTAACGTTCGCTCCATTATTATCTATATGCAAGCTATGTGACGATATACACTCCTGTAGGAAAAAACACATTATTTTACAGACGTTTTACGTTTTTCTACAATTTACAATATTGAAGAAAAATTGTATGTAACATGACAAACAAACAAGTATGATTTATGATTTCCGTATTTTTGCAGACATTTTCTACAATTAATAAAGATACAGTAATGACGAACAGCGGTTAGGAAGTCTAATAAAAAAGTATCGCAAGTTTCCTGGATGTAGGTGGAATGAATGATAAACTTTTATCTTAGAAATATTAATTGCTCCTACTGTACTTTCTACGTTTATGTACCTCTTGGCCAACGCTATCGGAAATAGTTCTGTCTTCCGAAGCGCGTGACAAGGAACGCCTGGAGCAAGAACTTCTCGCGACACTGTTCGATCTGCTGTAATATTGAAAGCCACGTATCATAATATTCGTAGCGCTTTGGCTTCTACCTATGCCACATCTAGGTCTGTCGTTTGGTTGAATCGCCGACAGAAAGCACAGATCGTTATCTGCGTCATCTCTGTGGCCCAGCCTTCTCCATTCATCCATTACATGATCCGTTCTCTTCAAGAACTGGGATATTTTCGACGACAGATACGAAGAGGCAGTTGCTGGCTCCAGATGAGATGCGGTAGGCTTAAAGGATTGCCTGACCTTTTGTGTCTCAAAGCCCAGAACAAAATTTAGGCTGGCATCGAAAACCACTGGAGCCTGTTCCTTGATAGATGCTTCCTCCGCTATGTCTACAGGGGCAGCATTCTCCATAGGATACACCCTTCTTGGAGGAGTTGAGAAATTTGTTGGGGAATCGATCCTTGAACGCGGTCTTGGCGAGATAGATAAGGATTTAGAGCGGTAAGACAAATTGGATGAAAGACTGGAAGGCGACAGACTCCTTATCGAGCTTGAGCCTACCACATGTGTTCTACTGGCCGGCCTTCTCAGGATGCACGGCGGTAACGGTGGTCTTTTCACGAGGTTACTCGTCTCCACGGATCTCGATAAGTTGGCAAGCACCGAGTCGCACAATTCGTTGGCTTTCTCGTTTAGTTCTTTGCTTGATAGTGGCTCTTCGAAAGTTGGCGAAGTATGTTTCGAGGTGGGGGACACCACGTTTGAGTATGATACTGGCACAGACGGCATTGTGGCGGTATTTCACCTCCCCGACCATTCAGCAGCCCAATTCAAACTATTGCCGGTAACGTTTTGCTGATAACACTGTGCATTAAAAAAAGGTGACACGATTTCCGTTTAAAAATTCGAAATTGGGTGACTCGAAAGAAGAACCGAACTTAGAACCTTAAATGGTTTTGTGCCAATGAAGTAGACTACGTACACGCTTAATTACTCGTGCACTTTGAGACCGAGTTGCACTGGTGTTTGTAACTTGTGTCGCATAGCCAGCATCATTGTTATAATACAACAAACTTACGATTTATTGAAATTGCAACAAGTACTAATGCGAAGCAAGGAAAGAAAAAATAAAAATAACATATATGCAAGAATGTCATATGAAAACTGCAAGGAGTGAGATTACGATGTTTTCGTTATTAATTAATTGAAATTGATATACAATACGAATCACTTTATGCGCAGGACGGGCTGCTCTCCTTAGCACAAGATAATCAACGTGCTCGCGCGGGAGAAGGTTCTGTGGTCGATTTGTGTATCGTCGGCATTTCAATTTCGTTTTCGGGTCGATCGGATCATCGAGCGTCTCGTCACGAGCATTTAATTGCGTAACATCGAACGGCAACGCCCGTATCGAGAGGGAGTCGCGGTGCAACTGCCTCTTCTTGGGTCAGCCGATACGCGGGCCGATTGCGTCTGTTAGAGAAGACGACGGTCACCTCGGAGTTATTCTAAGTGAAATAGAGAGTGAAGAAGATAGAAGAACGGATAGGGAGAACTATGAGGGAGCAAGAGATTCAGCCACAATTCTGGACGAATGCCAAATCTCTTGCAGAGTCTCCAAGAAAAGTCTTAGCCAGCAAAAGATAAGAGTAAGAAAAGAATGAAAAAAAAATTAACGGGCAGAAAAGTGGCTGTACAAAAAACGAAAAAGATGATCACGAAAGATGAACGTAGCAGAATATAGTGTCCGAAGGAGAGAACAAAATGTCAGAGTGATTCGTTCAACCGCGATTGAATGATAAATACGAAATGATGTAGGACACAATGCCAAGGTCGTATAAGGAATTTTCAGACAAGACGATGAGAGAATGTCGGTCACTGGAACATTTATGCCACTACGGAACGGTATAAATACATCGACGCCGCGGTGGTCTGCCGAGGAAATTCATAACGCGATAAACGTCCACTGGCAACACGCTTCGTCTGCCACAGTGAACACAATGGAACGGTACGAGTGTCATGATTAGGTAGCCGAATAGTGCTCTTCGGAGGATGTTGCTTCGATTTTTTAACAAACAATCAAACGTACACTAGCCACAGTATGCAGTGCTGGACGAAAGTATATACACTTAATTTTGTTTTTGCACGCTAGATACCCACGTTCCTGAAAATTTCGCGGAATAAGCGATGCATATAAAAAAAATGTAGCATACAAACAAATCGTCAAGCCTGGAATTTAATTTTTTCTGACTGCATCAGTTACTCCATAAAGTCGGAATGGAAAAGTAATTATCATTACACACGTTCAAGTAACACGTAAAAAAACAAACCAATCATTTACTTGAGAGAGAGTGTGTGGCAAACTTAAATGCAGATTCTAAAAATATTTTTAATTCAGAGCAATTGCCTAGAAAAATAAGTGGGAATATTTTTTCGTCGAATTAAAAGTGAACATTTTTAAAAAGACAAACTTATTGGACCGCGTTGGATAAAAAAATCGTGCGCAAAGCGAATTCAATTTTTTCTAGACCGTGTTAAATCAAAATCGTGCAAACATTTGAAGCTCTTGAAAAAAATGTTTCTGGTATATACTTTTTTTTTATAGAATTTCTTTATTTAGAATGTTACAAACCTGCATAAACGAAATAATAACACAGAACTAGTAAAAATGTGTTTTACAACCATTTTACATTTGGAAGGAGTTATTGTATAAATACTGTATTTACACAGTTTAGTTTATGGAAATATTGATGTTTATTTGTTAAAACAAAATTTTAGAATAAGTCTTTCACTGGTGCACCTTACTTTTTTTAACTAATTTTGTGTCATCTATTTTGTTTGTGTAGTTCTGTTGTGCATATAGGCAAATAAAATATTGTAAAAAGGGATCTATACAAAGTAAATATGTAGGACAAATTTCATCAATAAATAATTACTATTGTTTGTTTACTGAATTGCGTACAGTGCCAATGCTTTTATCCAGCACTGCAATTGTGACATTGGAAACTCTTGAGTGTCTAACGAAATGATATTATGTAAACAGACAGAATCGAATTAATTAAGTATCTAAGTATATGTTCAGAATTTTCAACAATAAGGGCGGTAACATTAAATGACGAGTTTGGTTGAAAGTGACATAGATACTTAGTATTTAAGACCCATTTGATTCGATGTAACAATCAAATGGACAATGGACAAGGAAGGCTAGAAGTAGGTATAATGTATTACCATTAGAGAATACAATCCCGGCTGTATTTTGGATTCCAAAAATCCCGGGATTTTATATAATTAATCCCGAGAATTTCGTGATTTTTTAAAAAATGTGAATTACTTTATGAACGCCTGAAAAATATAAAAATAAACAGAATAAAGAAGCATAGTCATTTCATAATAGTAAGGACAATAATAATAATAATAATGATGATTTATTTAAATAATAATATTAAGGCGCATATAACTAACTAAACTATATTTATTTTTACAATAATATTCTGACTTTCTCAAATTGCAACTTGTCTGAACACGTAAAGTTGAAACATTGTAGACATGTACTTTAGGTGCTTCGCTGTTTCTTTGTTCGCATTTCCAAAAATATTATCTACTCATTGAGACTTTATTATTCTACATTGTTCTACTGTTTTCGTTGTTAAAAATGATTTTAACTTATGTTTCCGACTAATAATAGAAAGTAAGTTTGTTTACTTTAAATAAAGATGCCAAATTTTAACACATAATAAATCATTTTAATTACTGAAATTTTCTATTACCCAATCCCGGGATTAGTCCCGGAATCCCGAGATAGACTTTAAAAAACCGCGGGATAGTAAATAACGACCGGGATTGTATTCCCTAATTACCATACAGTTCAGATAAGGCTTGCCTTTGAAATAGTTGGAAACGATTACAAATTAATAAAATGAAAAAAGCCAACAAATAAATTTTAACATACTTTAGCCTCCAATCTATCGTTGTCATGTTTCAGGTGATTGCGTTCCTGTTCGAGTCTTTCAACCTTTGTCCTGAGTATCTCGAGCTCCTCCTGTTCGTAAAAGCAAAATAATTTATATCGATTTCAACAAGCAAGTTGAACAACATTTCTTTATACTAATGAAATTACAGAAATTAAATTTTATTCCATTTGTGCTATGTTTGTGCGCGTTTTTCCAGTTTGCTTCGACAAATCAAGATAAAAACTATTATTAATGAAAATACGAATTATGGGCTCACCGTTTTTGCCTTTAATTGATCTTCGGTCCGATGAACATTCAATAAAGGTGCAACTTTCACGTATAATCTCCACCACGGCCATTCTCTTACGGACATCCACTTCCTGACGTTCCTCTGTATACACCTAACCGCAAGGTCTTGTAACTAAAATAATTAAATACTATGCTTATTTGTTGATACATTGTCATAATGTGCATATAAACTAACAGTGTTTCTTAAAATTTAAACAGTATATCAATTTTGATCACATATTCGTTTTTGTATCATAAATATTTTGTTCTGTTACACTGTCCAACAGCCACTTTGGTCTGTAAGATTCAATAGCCGTACCTTATAGATTTTTGTGCGCTGAAAACGAATCCGTAAACCGTTTGTCGCCATCGCCCTTAGTTTTTGAGAAATTTGCTTTTTTAAAAAACTGCAAATTTTCAACTTTGAACATCTTTTGTGTCGAAACTGTAATAGTTATTCGGTTGTTTGTTGCGTGAAATTATTCTATAAACTCTCCCGAACACAGCGGTATAAGTTATTATTGCATTATGAACAGTTAAGTACGTTTAAACAACGATCAAAAGGAAAAGTACACCCGAAATGCACTCATTTTTGAAGATATCTTTAAATTTATTTCCAAAACGAAGGGTCTAGGAGAAAATCTGACCATTCCACGCGATGCAGCGGACATTTTTCCTTCGGAAAGCATCAACAGAAGTGGTAAGTCACATTTTGTTTTCAATAAAGAAGCGAAATAGTTTGGCAAAACGTGCGGCGCGGACAGTGGTAGTCACGCGCGTTAAGCGATTGTGTGACGCTGAGCGGCAGTGGATCGCGCGCCGCCGTTGACCACCACTGTCGACGCCGCACGTTTTGCCAAACTATTTCGCTTCTGTATTGAAAACAAAACGTGACTTACCACTTCTGTTGGTGGTTTCCGAAAGAAAAATTTCTGCTGCATCGCGTGGAGTAGTTGAATTTTCTCCTAGACCCTTAGTTTTTAAAATATATAGCAAAATATCTGCAAAAATTGGTGCATTTCGGGTGTCCTTTTTCCTTTGATCGATGTTTAAACATATTCAAATGCTCATAATTAAAACAATAACTTATATCGTTGTGTTCGCGAAGGTTCATAGAATAATTTGACAGACCATGCAACCGAATAACCATTATTGTTTCAACACAAAAGATGTTCAAAGTTGAAAATTGTCATTTTTTTTCAAAAACGAATTTCTCGAAAACTGAGGGTTATGGCGGCAAACGGTTTGTGGATTCGTTTTCAGCGCACTAAAAATCTATAAGAAACGGCTATTGAATGTTACAGAACAGAAAAAAAGTTTAATTTTGATGTACAGTGTTATCAAAGTGTAGTACTACACATTCAAGAGCAAACAAATAAGTATCGTTAAAAATATGATGAGAGAAGTTTTGTTAGTGAATGATCAACGATAAGTGAATGTAAATCAAAATTAATTTAATTTATTGATTCCAACAAAATAAGTTAAAGGAAATGCGTAAGTGACTAATATATAATGGAGGTACTATGAAATTAACTGTGTCCAGGGTGTCATATTTGGGTGACCATCGTAAATATGTTTGTTGGTTTTGATGATACAAAAACTTTTACACGAACGAAGTGTTTGAAAATGATACATACAACTGACACGACATGTTTCGCAGAACCATACTTTCCTAGGTTTTAAGGCCATTTATGTTGTATTAAATGGGGCTATATATTTGTATGGACACATACAATAAAAACACTTATCAAGATGAATTCAACTACAATGAAGGTAACGAGACCTTCAGATGCTCCTAATGACATGAATATTTCTTTAAGGACAGATTCCGGTAAACAATCGATTTTTTTTCTTTCATATTTCGAATTTTCAACCTTTTAAGAATACGTGTGTAAAGTGATTTTGTGAAATTCGAAAAAATTCCTAAAGTTAGAAGCATTGGAGTAGCGGCGAACGCGCAGGTAAAACCCAGCCACTCGGAGCTCGCGTAAAACTTTAAACGCGTTTTTCTCGAAACAGTGTTCTTAAAATCGGTGGATTCCATATCTCGAAAAGTTATTATCCAATTCGACTGAAACATTTTTTAGTTTGAAGAATGTACTTCTGTGTAGTGGAGAAGCCACTAACACTTTAAAAAATTTTGAAAATTTGTAATTTTTAAAGCCCTTGAAAGGACGAAAAATACGGGCAAAAGATGATTTCAAATGTCATTTTTTGTCATTTTTAATGGTATGCAAACTAGGGAGTTCCATGCCCTTTAATAATCAGGCATTGTTTCTTATTTCAGACCAGTGGTTTAGGTGCTACAAGTTCCACCGTTTTGGATGAATTTTTTGACACCTCGACTTTGAGAACTCCCCAGTCCGGTTTGCAATGATTAATTACAATATACATATAGTTTGAGACGTCCTTAATACAATGCAAAAAGTCCGATTAAATATCACCTATTTTTATGAGCTCTAGACCGGAACATCCCCTTAAACCAATTTCGAAGAATACTAAAAGGGATACAATTTATATTATAGAAAACACCTTCCGTCTTGATATTATATACATATATACCTTTGCTGACAATTTCATTCTTAAAAAAGTGCTTAAAATAGTGATCATCCACTTTAAAACATTCTTACAGACGAGTTATGAATCAACGTTTCAATAGTTCAATCATTTGAATGGTACTAGTTTGTTGGTTTATTGGAATATTTGCATACCTATACGTAGGTACGCTACGTTTAACAGTTCTCCATGGAAATAAATGAATGGCATTAAATCAGGAGACCGTGCTGGTTGGCTTGCATTTGATTGTTTGTTCAATTGAGCGACTTGAAAACATTAAATTTATACTCTTGTAAGCTACACGTGCACGATGAACTGAGAAACTGTCTTGTTAACTCTTTGCACCCCGTGTTTGCTTCTGAGACACAACAAAGTTTAAATTAACGTTACACACTGATATTAACTCGTGTAAAAGTGGGAAATCCGTGACTCGTAGAGGCGTATTGAGTTTAAGTTTATATTTACTCCTATTTCACTACTCTTTTTACTCATCTCTCAATTTATGCGGTATTTTTGATACGCGATTTTTTTTCCAGCGGTAAATAATTCCTACGTATAGGTACAATTTTTATACGTGGTCTGAGTTTTACGGGGTCAGAAAACATATATTTATTATATGAAATTGAAGAAGTGCTAAATATGTAGGGTAAGTCCGGTATAGATCGACCACCGGGAGAGTCCGGCCAGTGTTGATAGTTTCAGACCGATGCAAGATAGGGCGCTGTGTGTCACTGACACGAAACAAATTAATGCGCTTATTGTTTACCTCACATTCACCATTGTTACAAATCCGTATTTGAATTATAAGATGCAGTTAAGACTTTATGCGAGGCTGAAAGTTTTTAGACCAAGTTATAGTGTTGGTGTTATTTGAAAAACAGGTAAGTTTATTTACACTCTTCCGATATTGGGGGATATAATATACAGTAAGGAGCATAACTGAACCAATAAACACTAGTTTTGTATAAATCTTTATTTATTGCTAAGAATGTAGAAGCATATTAAAAAATGAACATTATAGTAAGTTTTATTACAGTTAGAAGTAACATCAGAAATTTTTTCAATAATTAATCTCTCCTCGTTTAGCACTGACAAACAAAATGGATTGACTCGGTTTTGCACCACGTCCAATATTTGGCAATTTTTAATATATATATTTTTTTTAATATTTCGTCCACAACCCTTTTGCTTGCAAAACTGCACTAATTCGCTTCGGCATATTTTCTATTAATTTTTTGCAATAATCCGGAGATATTTTTTCCCACTGTTCTTGAATTCTATCGTACAAATCTGCGATTGAAGTTGGTTGGGAGTCATATGAATCCCGAAGTCGTCTTTTTAGTAAACCCCGTTGAAGTCGGGGCTGTGTGCAGGTCAATCCAGAACAGAAAATTTTTTTGTACCGAGCCAATTTTTCACACTTTTAGCAGTGTGCTTAGGGTCTCGGTCATGCATGAAAATTACATTTTCATCTTCAAAAGGCATATTTTCAACAGCGTCTATGAGATGATCTTGTAAAATATCCTTGTACATGTACTGATTCATGATGCCATTAATTCGGTGCAGTGATCCAACGCCAAATGCTGTTAGGCAACCCCAAAACATTAGGGATACGCCTCCATGTTTTACCGTTTGCTTTACATGTCGTGGTTTGAGCCTTTCATTTTTACGAATCCGGCACCATGACATGCCATCTGAACAAATTCTATTAATTTTGGTCTCGTCTGACCAAATAACCCGTTCCCATTCAGTAGTTGTCCAGTTTTGATATTTTTTAGCAAATTCCAAACGAAGTTTTATATTTCTCTTCGATAACATCGGCTTCTTTTTTTCTTAATGCTTCTAAACTCAGCTCCTCTGAGGGTTCTTTGTGCTGTCCACTTGCTTACTTGTATATCCGTATCTTCTTTTAATAATTTTTGCGGCCATGGTTGCACTTGCAGCTTCACCAGATGTGACAAACCGTATAATTCTTCGTTCATCCTGCGGTGATAATTTTTTTGGTCTTCCTCCAACATTTAATAACATATTTTTACAGTATTTTTTTCTTATTCTCTGCACTGTCGACTGACTAACACTACAATTTTTCGCCGTCTGACGTGTTGACAAGGCGTCATTCAAAACAGAAATTACTTTTTTTAAACAATTTCAAGCAATTTTCTTCATATTTGCTGTAATTCACTTGCGTACTTTTCCGTTCGACTGATTGCTAGAAACTGAGTGCTGAGACGTAAACTAATATTTTGTAAACATATCAAACTGCTAGATGTAAACATACTGCTGAAACATTCCACATAAACATTCCTTTTACTGACCGGTGCAAAACCGAGTCAATCCATTTTGTTTGTCAGTGCTAAACGAGGAGACATTAATTGTTGAAAAAATTTCTGATGTTCCTTCTAACTGTAATAAAACTTACTGTAATGTTCATTTTTTAATATTCTTCTACATTCTTAGCAATAAATAAAGATTTATACAAAATTAGTGGTTATTGGTTCAGTTATGCTCCTTACTGTACATAAAACTACGGTGTAACACCAACAATACGTATGTATTCGTTTTTAATTTTTTTTTTTATAAGGTGTTCGATCCTCTCCCTTGATTATAGGATAGTTCGACCACGATAATGCGGGACAGTCCAACCACGTTAATGCGGGAAAATCCGACCACATTAGTTAAATATACAGTGTAACTATCTGAAAAAATATGAATGGTACGAAAAATTGTTTCAGACGAAAGTTGTAAGATGTCGAGTGGGGCATAACATGTTCGTATTTTTTATTTCTTATTCTTGTAACTGACATCGAAACGTTTTCTAAACACTACCTATATGTGTCCTGTTTACTGTACTCGATAATATTCTTACAGATTAAGAAATGCCTAAGGCTTATAAAAGAAAAAGTGATAGGAGAGCTAAATGGAATGGCAACTGCTTAAAGATAACATAGAATGTGTTGAAAATGGTAGAATCGGTGTAAATGCAGCCGGTCGAAATTTTGCAATTCCAACAACAACCCTAACATTTCACCAATTCCAAAAACAGGTGCGACAGGTGGTTCGCAGAAAACGCGGTACGCAGCTTGCAACCATTCTGAGTAGTTCAGAACAGATTAGGGCACAGAAGGGCAAAAGAAATTTAAAGAAACACACGAACTCTTCCATTCCTAAGAAGAAATGCAAAAAACAGTTAGAATCTTCAGATTCAAGGAGCGACAGTCCCATTCTTCGAGAGAGCGATATGTCGTTAGAAGAGCGAGACGAAAACGAATGTGTGAGATGCGGAGGAAATTATTTTGAAACTTCGAAAAGCGACGATTGGGTTAAAATGCGCTGCAGCCGTTGGTTTCACGATAGATGCTCCAAGTACGAGAATTTTTGCGATTTATGTGGAAAACTAAAGAAGAAATAACATATCGATTAATATACTCGTGTATTATACTTTTTATAAGCTACACTTTTTGTTATTTTTCAAGGTCGGTCTCACCCGTAGCGGGTGGACCGTCTAACCCCGACATTGCGGGTGAAACCGACCAGTTGCAGTGCCAATATTTTTGGTTGAAAATGAAAATAAATATTTGAAATTTTCGCACAGTATAATTTATATATACCCTAAATTGCTTGGGCTTTGCTTTAATTTGCACGAAACGACAAGAATGCGAAAAACAACGATGCTACAATTTCTTTTCCAAAAAGTGGTCGAACTCTACTCTCCCGGACTTACAACATTTACCTATAATGATGAGATTCATGAGAATAGTATTCGAACCAATTAAAAAGAAAGCTTTGACTGCTTGGGAGTACTGTACAGTACTGACAGCGACAATGAATAGAATTTGTTTTTCTGAACTTTCATTATTATTATTTCTGTGTTAAATATGTGAAATAAATATTTCTACAACGTACACGAGCAATTCTCTTGTACGTATATATTCTTGGGCTACGTAAAAAAGACCACGTAGAACCAATACTCCGCGTAAATCAAAAGACGAGTGTATTGAATAAGCGCAGAGTTTTGTAAAAAATCTCTAGTTGACGGATGAATAAGTCGAAGTCCAAATGGATAATGGGTACCACATCTGACGTGTATCTTATAACAGATTGTATTTATTATCTAGTTGTTAATAATCCGGAAAAATGTTGTTTCTTGTCATCTGCTGTTGAAAATATATAAAAATTTGTTCAGACAAAAATTTTTATCGCGAAGGTCATGGTTCCCTTATTTGTCATTAAATCCACCTTGATATCAGATACAACCCCGTGTTAGGCAAAATATACCGCTTAAAATACCCTTTGAAATAAACATTTTTTCGTATGATAAAAAAAATTAATACGATGGTCACGTTAAATAGGACTATATTAACGAACATTTTTCAAAAAATGACAACTTCATAATACATCGATGGAAACATACAATATTACTGGGTTGGTTAATAGGATATCTGATACTTTCGAAAAAAATTAGAGGCCAATGTGCGCGAATGAAGCCACATTGCCAAATGCTACGGAGAAAAACAAAAAGACTTTTTGGTCGATCCAATATTTATTATGGACAGTATTATTTTATAGGTATATTGAAACTAACAAGAATAATGCGTTTCCGTCAACAGAATTTTCAAAATCGATGTAATCCAAGGAAGAACGTTCATTGAAAAAAGTGCAGTTTCTTTTATTAAAAATAATAAGTTGGTGGAGTTTATTTAAAGAGTCTATTTTAAAATAGTGAATAGCGTAAATATTTTATAACAGTACTAGGGGGCTGTGCCCCCCTGGCGCCTTCGGCTCCCAACCCCCCGAGGGGTCGCTTCGCTTGCCCCTTTCCTTCCAGGTACACTTTTTGCAAAATTCACTTTTATGTTCAGCAGGTGTTTTAGTTTGTGGATTAGATGTCGGGATTTGTTAGATTTATATAGACCGAAAATATAAGCTGTCTGAAATTTCGAACATCTTTATTTACAATACTTCTTTGCAAACAATATTTTCAATAACTTCTGAACTTTGAATTTTTATACCATTTTTTGAGCGGCATCTTGACAATGCAACATATAATTGTACATGGCTGAATAAAGGTCTGTTGATGTATATTCCAAAGAGATCAAAACTTTGTTCTTCAGACTTAATAGTAGTTACAGCAAATGCTAAGACTATGGGAAATTGTCTTCTGCGTAACACGAATGGTAACTTGCTTGCATTTGTATCGCCTGTATCCAATTTAATACGTGGAAGGAGCACAAAACTTCTCCAGCGTGATCACCAGTCATAATATTACCGGCTATTAAATGTTTATGCAATTTAACTATTTGTAAACGTGTACCATTGCAAAGGCCATCCTCAATGCTTAAATTTCGAATGAGCATGACAACTGATCCTACTTTCAGATGTAATTTATGCACAGGGAATCCAGGAAAGTTTTATGAATTCAAATATTTAATCTGATATTCCGACTGCACATCTGCATCTGTTTGATCAACTCCTCGAGGTTTAGCTGTATCTATACTCAAATAGGAATGATCTTCTCCATCAATTTCAATTTTTTATTATTCTGTCAGATAAACCAGTATTTGGGGAAACGGATTTGTTGTAAATATCACGAATGATGTCTAATAATTTCCAGGATTCTTGAATCTCCAAAGTTTCAATAATGCCGTTGCCAATAGCTAATAACCAGTTTGCATGTTCAACATCAGACGATCTCATACTTTTTGATAACTTTAATTGGGTACATTTGGATCATATTGTAGTTGATTTTAAAATGGAATTTCCAATTTGTGGTGGAAGGGCATATTTTATAACAGGTAAAACTTGACAAAAATCTCCACTGAAGATTACAAATTTATCACCAAAAGACGTGCTATCATTACAGAGATCTTGAAGCTATTCATCAACCATTTCCACTGTCCTATTTGGAACCATTGAAGCCTCGTCCCAAATAATTACGTCTGTTCCATATAAGTGAAGATCTTTCGGATTTTTGAAATAGCACTTTGAATATGTATCTATTTCATTTAGCAATTTAAATACACAGTGCGATGTTGTTCCTCTTGGCAAGAATATCGAAGCAATTCCTGTCCATGCAACAGTGATCATTTTTCTGTCGTTTGCACGCAGAAAATGTATCAATCCATTATATGGATACGGTTTACCAGTTCCTCCAGGTCCAACCACGAGGTAAATTTTTTCATCACTGTTTCTCAGCACCGAAGACATAAGCCAATCCAGTATAAGTAATTGATCTATATAACAACTTTTTTTCATTTCAGCAGCTTGTAAAGCTCGGTATTCTTTGTTATCGTTAAATCATTCACAGAAATAGTTTTTGTATTTTTCCCAAATATGTAAAATAATCGTAGTCGACGGGGCATCACGCATTCAACTGCCTCATCAAATATTTCGTATACAATAGCCTCAGTGTGTAGTAAATTTCTTGCTACTGCATCTTCCCTAAAAGTAGCATATCGTTTTCCTTCATAAGCTGTCAGATCATTATAACATGTGGCACCTGTAACGAAGTTCAATAATAATTTTAGGTGAAATCTTTCAGAATCTTTTGGGCTAACAAAACAGACTCTTCCAGTCTGTAACTTCTTCTTTCCTTATACGTTTAATCCACGTTGTCTTAGCATCCACACGATAGTGTTCCGGTATATTTCTGTAAAGGATATTTCTGCCAGCTGGATCTATTTTATTCACTTTAAAATATGCTGTCAAAGCTGTCATTTTTTTTTGTAGAGTACAGTATGTTGCAGATGCAAATCAACAGGTAATCTATAAATCGTATGTGAACATCCGGATAAGTAGAGGCATTTCCAATATTCCCCAAGTCGCTTTTGTAGGTCCCACATATCTGCTCTTAACAGATGATGCAATTTCATTATGATTTTCCTCTTCAATTATTTCGTTACTGTTAACATTTCTTTTTAAACTGGCTCTAGTTCTATCGTGTTCTTTGTGAATATATTTGTGAATATAGATTGTGGCCACAACTGAAGTACAATATTCCACATTATTATGGCAATCGTATTTCATTAATAGGTAAGGATTACAAGGAACCACCATTGAATTGTCCACTGCTACTAACTGTCCATTCACCGTTTTCACTTAAACACGGTAATTCACTCGTGTGCGGTTTGTGTAAGGCCGCGTCCAGATCTGAACCGAACGGCACACCGAACGCCACTTGAGACTCCCTAATGCCGCGTTCGTTTAGACAGAGTCTCGTGGCTCGCGACAGCTAAAGATTGAAGGACAGAGAGTGCTTAGAGTAGTGCAGACCGAAGGTTTGCCTGCCATATGACACCATGGAAGGGACATCTGGACCCTCGACCAAAGGAAAGTCAGGCTCGCCGAGATGTTCGGGCTGTTCCCAGCCAATGTCGGTAAAGTCCCGAACCATCAGAGGAATGGCTAACCCACATAGGGTAAACAACTGTAGTGGTGCATCCCTCTTCCTCGCACCACCATCACTTGTTGTCGTCCTTGCCATTGGGGGTGTCGAGTAGTTTGGAGAAGCAAGACAAGTTGGTGATAAACGAACAGTGTCCCACAGACCTTCCCAAGCGTACCTACGCCTATGGTTCGAAACGTCCACGGGACTCTCAGAATAGTTTCACCGTTCGCACGAGCACCATGTCCGCGGATCAAGCAGCCGCTGCGTATATCTGCATGTATTACATTTATATAAAAAAAAAAAAACAGAGACAGCAACGACGGCGGTGGTAGAGACGATTATTTTCAAATAAAGAAATTTATAGTGGTACCGCGTTATTGTTGGACATGCGGTTTCAAACTACTGGTGGACTTTACAAAAATTTTACGCGAATGTGTCCGAGTGACTTTGAATTGATATTAAATTTAATTGGAAATGACATTTCAAAAGAAAACACGGAATTTGAAAATAATCGTCGTTGCTGTCTGTTTTTTTTTTTTTTTTATAAATGTAATACATGCAGATATACGCAGCGGCTGCTTGATCCGCGGACATGGTGCTCGTGCGAACGGTGAAACTATTCTGAGAGTCCCGTGGACATTTCGAACCGTAGGCGTAGGTACGCTTGGGAAGGTCTGTGGGACACTCTTCGTTTATCACCAACT
Source organism: Andrena cerasifolii (assembly GCF_050908995.1). Taxonomy (NCBI): domain Eukaryota; kingdom Metazoa; phylum Arthropoda; class Insecta; order Hymenoptera; family Andrenidae; genus Andrena; species Andrena cerasifolii. The sequence goes on from NC_135132.1 coordinate 1,310,112, forward strand.
TATCTTGCTTTTTCAAATTACTTGACACCCCCAATTAGGGAGTCTCAAGTGGCGTTCAGTTCGCCGTTCGGTTCAGATCTGGACGCGGCCTAATGACTTTTGTTTTCAAAGCACCCTCCTCTGGTATTTCTGCCGGTATGCATTTATCAATCCGTTCTGGAGTTTTTAGTTTCTCATCGCGTTTTATTGTAAACAGCATATGTGCATGAGGTAATCCACGTTTTTGCAATTCTATTGTATACGCGTATGCAATTATAGCGACAAATAATTTTCCGCCTAATATTTCTTTCAGTAGAGCTTTAAATTTCCAAGTAAATATTCTTACAATAAGTAATGGAGTGTCACACGATTCCAGTTTACGCTACTGAAAATTTGTCAGTTCTCTTTTTATTTCTGGCCAACCAGGATTGCAGGTCATTGTTATAAAAAGGTCAGGTCTTCCATGTTTTATGACTATGGCCATTATGTCTTGATATAGTTGTTGCATATGTCGTGGACTTCCTATAAACGAAGAAGGTAATACGAATATATTGCCTAATCTTGCGTGGTTCTGAAAATTGTCCGGATTATCTCACTTCTTGATACGTGATCCATTAATCCCTGATAAAACTTGATTCTCAGTTTTTTTTGGTTGTGTAGCAAGGAATTAAGATGTTGATTTTCTATCCGAATGTATGCACGAATGACGTATTGCTGATGTAACCTGCCCCCATAATAAATAGGATTGAACTGATTTTGGTTTCTGTACATCAAACGGTAGGCATAGTACTGCAGCACTGATATCTGTTTTGTTGTACTCTCTCTTGTCTGCTTTATAAACGTTGTCCAACCTAAATCACCACTTGGAAATAATAGTGGAAAAATCATGGGATCTATATGTTTTGATAGTTTTGGTAGCCTTACACTTTCATTACTCGATTGACGATAAAGGTATAAATCTAAGTCTGAAACGATTCCGTCTTTTGAAACAATAATCGCTGTACATTCAGACGTTACAGGTATTGTATATACTCTTTTTTCAGTGTGACGTCCCGGCCCCACCACATGGGTCACGCCGGTTAGTTTCCGCCGGCGCCGCTAGAGGTCTACTCTTCTCGCAAGTCCTATCGTCCACTCTCGTTCGTATATATACAAGTTCCAAGTTTATTTCCTCCAAGTCCCCATGTGTCTAGGGTAGGGACCGTCAGCTATAGCCCTATTGATGGGAGTCTGGCTGACGATCCCAAGAACTGAAACACACACGCACATCTTCTTTTCCTCCTCGATCTTTAATACTCCAAGAAGCGTTGACCGGCCCCGAGGGATGGATTACGGTTACGCCGGAGGAGGCGACGGGGCAAGATCATCCCTCTTTACTTTCCGGAATCAATCACCAATCACCATCTCGGTTTCGGACGTAAGAGTTGAGTCAGAGGCTAAGTAGAGTGTTAAAGTATAAATAATACTCATCAGAGTTTTCTTCTACTACATCTTTTAATTCTCTGTATTTCTCAACGTATGGATTATGCTTTTCTAATATTTCTGTTACTTCACCCCAATGTAACGGAATAATTCAGTACCTGTTCCGAAGTTTGTCCTATGTCTCAAAGCAATATCAGGTTCATACATATAAATCTGACCACAATTACGATTTATTAGTAGATCCAAAAAGAGATGTTGGAGCAATATGATGAACCTGCTCCTGTACTTTCAGAACCGGAAGCCGTTTATCTGTTGTTATATCTGCTTGAAATGTTGCAAGAGCAAACATCGAGTTAAACATACCGATATCTTTTTAAAGGTTCTATCACAGAAAATTTGTTGCAATTCAATCGGGAATGGAGGTAATTCTAATAATCTCACCTTACCATTATGACAGCAACTCTTTTTGCAAAATTCATTTTTCAAAAAAATTCTGTTACAATGTCGGCACTTTTCGGTCATATCTCTGATATAGCGAGCTGTTACTAAATCGAGGTTATTTGTCTGAATTAAAGTCTGTCGTCGTTCCCTGAATTTCCTCATATGTTCTGTGGATGTTGTCGCTAGCTGTTTGAATGTCAATGCAACCCGTTCCTCTTGCAGTTGTCTTTGCCGTTCCCTACTTTCTCTTTTTCGTTCAGCAGGTGTTTTCGCTAGCTGCTTAGATGACGAAGTCCTCTCTTCTTCGCGTAGCCGTCGTCGTCGTTCCCGAAAGTCTCTAACACGTTCAGCAGATTTTTCCAATGGCGGATTCGATACCGAGCAACTATCTTCATTATCACTTATTTTTCTTTCTCGAAGAGACATTTTTACATTCAAATCTACAAATGTGCAAAAGGAGGCCCTGTTACAGTAATTTCTTTGTAATTTAATCGGGAGTAGTCATTGTCGTTTCGTACTTTCTCTTTTATATTCAACAGGTGTTACCGCTGGCTGTTTAGATGTAGAAGTTCCCTGTTCTTCTTGCAGTGTCGTTGCGGTTCTCTAAATTCTCTAACACGTTCTGCAGATTTTTTCGCTACCTGATTAGGTACCGAGCCACTGTCGTCATCTTCATTGCTATTAATTACGCGATCTCTTATTTAATGGAGTCTAAATTACAAAATGTAAATTAAATATTTATCTTTTAATCAGATTTTGTGTTTCCGTGAATGTGTAAAGTCAACAATGTTCGATGAATATTTATTACAAAGCACACTTCGAATTGCAAGTTAGTAATGCAGATTTGTTTGTAACAAAAAATTGACAAACAAATAAAGTCTTTTGTTAAACAAATAAACCCTTAAATTAATGATCACAGGGTGAGCGCAATGATTTCCCGAGGGTGTTGGGTGCCGAAGGCGCCAGATGGTTGTAGAATTTTAAATTTGAACAGTATTCCATTAAACTTGGAAAGTGTAGAAAAGATAGACAACAAACACATGTTTTGATTTCAACATGAATTAATTTCATGTCATTCCCTACCTTATCGACACAATGTAGTATAATGTATAATGGACAAACCTTTAAAAACTTACAAAAAGGGGTAGAAAAAATTGAATCAATCCCGAAAAAATAGCAATTATATAATAAAAAAAACTCCTGAGTAACCCAGACCAAACCGTGATCTTTACCGCGCAAAAGAATTGCGAAAAATTGTAGGAACAAAGTGATCTTTGATATACATATTTAATTCCCACGATTACGTTTGTGTCGGTAATAGAGTGAGTAGCGGTCAAATGGTTAAAATTTTTTTTGGAGTTGCCAAAAATCATCATTTTTTACTTAAACGAATTTATGTTTAAAATTTCAACCAATCGGGGCATGGAGGTTTTTCGGAAGTAGGGTAATTGTGGGACAGTTGCCGCACCTTACGCAAAATTGTCACCGTGTCTAAATTTTGCAACGAAAATTTGTTCCAAGGATACATATTATTAGTTGAACATCTTGCCCTACTACTAGCATTAAAGAAAATCAAAATTTCAATATTTGTCACCCTTAAAAAATTGAAACTAAAAACATCCATTTTTTAGAAGAGACGCCGCACGTGCGGGCGTGGTGCCGCATTTAAATAAACGTTTAATTTTCCATTTAAACTTATTAATTTTAACTTTCTATTTAAAAAAAATAGTAAAAGCAAAGTAAAATGAAACATCTTTTTAATTTACAGTTATAAAATACAATAAAATTGGAAAAATAAATAGGTACAGATATTATTTCTGTTTTTCTGAATTTAATTATCTTTTCTTCTTCCTTCCACATTCGTTACACATAAAATAAAAATAAAATGTGGAAAACCAGTGTAACAAGCCCACAAATATATTTGGATTATCAGATTTGTCATTAAAAAATAAATAATTTCCCTTGGGATATCGCGGTATCTATTTTGAGACACTCTGTTTGTATTTTTAACATTAAAAGCATGATTTAGTCGACTTAGGTACCTTCCGATACAGTGCGCATAAAAGTGCAGCATCTATCCCAAATGCCCGGAAGAGACGCCGCACTTTCGTATTTCCAAGTGCTATGTCCAATATGACCTATTCTGACCGAGAAGTATCCCACAGAGTTCCTTAACGTATTACAAAAGTTATATCACGAAAAACTGAACTTTTAACTACTACGATAGCAAAACTAAACTAGTCGTATAACTATTGAGGCAAAGTGCGGTTGGCTTACTTCGCAAAATAGCAAAATCTTTAAAAGTAATAATGGAAACACGTTCTCGCTTATTAATCTAACCTAAACGAACAGCCTAAAGCAAATAAAATCGACAGTGTTGAATTTTATTAACGATAACCCTGAAATACCGAAGGTGCGGCGTCTCTCCCAGTGCGGCATCTCTCCCACAATTACCCAACAGCCTTCCATTAATCTACCCTCTATCTATAAATCTTAGATAAATGTAGAAATGTATCTTTATGATTTACAATAACCCCATGTTAAAGCGTTACACAGACCGTGACGATTAAAAACAATAACTTTCATGATTTTTTTATTTATTAAGGCGAATGTCCCAATTTCTGCTCATGTCCCCATTTCTGCTCATTTCATATTTTTCTTGTTATTATAAGCGTTACGTTTGTGCTATAGTTGCAACAAAATAATTCTAAATTATTTGAATAGTTACGCGAGTGTTGCACGAGCTTGGGGCTAATCAAAATTTTTCGACCGTGTTCTAGCTGGTTGTACTAAGGAACAGCGTCACTATTGGTAATCGATAATTGGGCAGAAAATAGTTTTTGCAGTAAAAGTTTTTATTTCATAATAAAAACAGATACCGTATTGTGTTACGGGTGTAGATTTTTTACTATATTTAATTTTTTAAGTAGAAAACAGGTGATTAGGTTTAGGGTCAAGTGAATCACCGTCATGTCCGCATTTCTACTCACCAAAATTTTAGTAACATAACGTAATTCAATATATGCTGTGACCTCTATTTCTATTCGAAGGCATTTTATTTTTTGTTAATCATTATTTTATGCTTTACTGTTGTGTTAGAAAACATCTCCATAAAAGATGTAACTTAATTCTACCTGAAAAAGCAACAGATTATGTGAGCAGAAATTGGTACAAATGGTGAGTAGAAATACGTACATCGCTATTTTTCGTGAGCGGAAATACGGACATTTAGAGCATTGTATTTAATTACAAATTACTAATAGTTAAGTATCTTGAAATATCTTTCTTAAATAGTTTTTGATTTGGCTGATTTATTATTGAAGAATTAATCAATTACTCTGCAAATTTTAATCACAAACAAATTTTTTACACCTTTATGACGAGTAACCTCTTAAATGAGCAGAAATTGGGACATTCGCCTTATTTTAAAACACAACATGAATTTAATATTCCAACAGTATTCCATTAAACCTGGAAAAATGTAGAAAAGGAGGACACCAAACACTTTTTAAATAACCTTAATTTAAAGCATTTCACAAATCGTGGCATAATCGATTAAAAGCTATGACTTCCGAGATGTTTTTGTCTTTAATTTTAAAACGCAACGTGAATTTTGAATTCGAACAGTATTCCATTAAATCTGTATAAATATTGAAAAGAAGGACACCAAACACATATCTGTATTATGTATAATATCCCCACTTTAAAGCGTTACAAAAAACGTGACATTTAATGCGTTACGGAGAACGTGACATTTAAAGCGTTACGGAAAACGTGACATAATCGATAAAAAACAATGAAATCGTCACTTATGATTTTATAGATATAAGATTGATAGGATAGTTATAAATCCTTATTCTTAAAATTTTATAAAAACGCAGATAAAAGAGAAATTATTTTATATAAATGTGGAATTGATCTAAACAGTATTTATTATACGTTAAATAAACTAAACATTTAGAATGATATATATCAATAAATAAAGTATTTAGAAATGTCTCGACATGAGTGAATACTGTAGACTGGCAAGTGAAGGAACACTTTTACAAAGGTAAAAAGATGTCATGACATACTTTCAAAGCGTTGAGCTTACGACGTGCCAGATAGCCTCTACATCTTGCTTGAAGAAGAATAATGTGTCCAGTTAGTTTCTCGTCTCTTTGAGCTTCCAATCGTTCCAGTGTGCCTGATCTGAAAAATATCTGTTACCAGAAAGCAAAAAATGACTAATTTTTGAATAACAGGTGCCTGCAATAAATAGAAGGAACATTCTTAATTACACTTTGCAGTGTCAATATATTAATTGAAACAATATTCTTATACTAATACCGATATCTATCACTTTAAAAATGTGTGGTGGCATAATACATCTTTGTAAATGGAATGGAGAAAGTTTAGCGAAATTCAAAAACTTTATAATACTTTAGTATTGATATTTTATGAGGACTATAAATTGACTCGCACATATACACAGATGAATAAAGACGTCCTGCTACACTCTACTTCATTTTTCAGTCAACAATAGAAAAATACAGTAGAAGAGAAAGTTATATAGAATCGAGTGTTTAAATTTCCCATGACCTTGTTTATTCTACAGGTGTAACGATACAACGAGTTTCATTACGTTCTTTAATATTAATACGTATGCACGAATACGTATTCTTATTTGAAATGAGTACTTATTAAGAAATTTTTAATCTTTCGTTAATTATTCGTTTTTTCTAAAGCGTTACTCGACACTCAAAACACTTCTACTCCCCGTGAAAAAAGAAATCTATCCCGAGACGTATTATATTCGCGATTCATTCTATGCAATAGGGATAGAAATAAATTTTAGTCGTGAAAAGAATAGGAAAATAAATAGCAAATGAGGAGGCTGTAACATGGGAGCATTCTTAGCCTTGCCCGCTGCCTTCTACGCGTGGAATGATACTTTCTAACGGATAATTAAACATTGAAATATTATCGCGCTGTAAGTACTGCGAATCTCACTCCTCTCCGATATAAGTCAAGCAAATTTAGATGTGCAACTAAGGTACTGGAAATTTTTAACATTCCTTAATAAACCATTTCTGTGTCACAGTTTCATTCAGTCATGTTTGAAGTTTTCATGAAATTTAATTTTACTCCAGTTTACACTCAATACTGATTCAAGTTGATATTGCATTTAAGATTAAAGTAACACACCTCTAATTATTAGCACGTTTCGTGCCACCGTGGAAATTCAGATTTTTGAAAGAACCATAAAAAGTGATGAGAAAATTAGATCGCGATCTCCGTTTATACAAAGAAGCATAGCAGTTGTGCTTAATTATTCATAATTTCAACCCCTGTTGATAAGTCTGTGGGTGAGTGCAAAAGGGACCAATGTCTCGGTTAAATAAAGTTACAGTTAAAGTTAATATTATATAAAGTTTTTGCAAAAATTTCTGACTGCAATTATTGGAAAGTGTCAATTTCAACATTGGCCCTTCTCGAGCTCACCCACAGAAATATCGTGAGCCGCTAGTGACTCAGGTGGCACGGAACGTGTTAAATAGCAAAGCAATGAGGGTAGATTTTTAAGAAAACAAAAATTATGGATTTTCAGAGTCGATTAAAAAGTTGAAAGTGTAGCGACTGCAAACTGTCTAAATGCAACGCGATGATGTCTTTCGGTACGTGTCTAATGATTCGTCAAAATTGATGATCACGCGCCAAACCTGTCGTCCATCGTTGTAAGATGTGGGAGCTTTCCACTGGTCTTTACCGATATGCTCTGCGGCTTTCGTGTTCTCTCCTTTGCAACTATTGGTACTAATGTCCGTGCACGAGGTTGACATACTACTAGCAACGATGGCAGTTTTCTTTTCGGGTTCCAGTCTATCCACGACTGTAGAATTAAACATACCAATGCTGCGCAGTTCATTCTGCTGAAAGAAACGTTCTTTATCGAACTCTTGGCTCTCATTTTGAATGCTCTCTTTCCACTCCACTTCGTTTTCATTACTCATGTGGCCACTATCCTCCGAGCAATTCCCATCGGACGTGTACCCGTTGTAGTCGTTCATACTTTTCACGTTGGCGTTCTTCTTTAAAGTAGTAACAGCCTCGTTCGTCGGGGTGTTCGAAGTGGATCGCGACTTAATCCAAAGATCCTTGGCTTCTCTAGACGTTTCTGCATTCTTGCAGTTAAAGAAATTTACTAGATGCTCGATTTCCTTAGTTCTCTTACCTACCAAATGGTTATTTTTGCTTTCACGTTTAGTATCCTCGTTCCTTTGCCGAGTGGCTTTCAACGTTTCCGCGTTTACAGGTGAAATCAACACGTATCCTGTATCATTCTTCTTCTCAAAATGCTTGACTGACGTTCCACTCATCTGTTTCTCCCAAGTCTTCTTAAGCTCCTGTATATTCGACGCTTCCTTCTTCTTCCTCGACTCCTCCATACAGTCCTGACTTTCATCTCTGTCATACTCTAACCGATGTTTACATCCCCTCGCATCCTCGACCTCTTCAAAATTCCCCTCTTTATTTGCGCCTTTCTCGTTACTCAGGTTCTTCTCAACCGACTCCAGATCTCTTTCCCTCGAATTCTCTTCGATCCGAATCACAGTAGCGTGATGCTCCACCTGGATTCTACTATCAGATCGATCGTTCAGATCGATATCGACCTTGCGAGCTGTGTAGATCGAATTCGTTCTGTGAGGCGAGGCAGAGTCCACGCAATCGTTGGATTTGATCGCTGTGTCAATCTGTTCGTCGCTGTCATCGTCGTCCAACTGCGCCATCAACCGTGCAACTCGCTCCTCGAGGTTGCTGCTGGGTACCCGTATAGTTTGGCAACTCTCTTTCGACATACCGCCGAGGGCATCGCGACAGTTTTCGTAAATCCGCTCGTCCATCGAGCGATCCAGATCAACATCGTTGTTCAACAACACCGCCTGACTCGTCGTCTCTACAGCTCGATCTACTTGCGATAGATCAGCGAGAGATCGACCGACACGAGTGTTCCGTTGCGCTAGAAGCGGTATCTTACTCGGCCTCAACGACTCTCCAAAAGCCTTCCTCCCCTGGCCCCCATTCTTCGAAGTAGCTTGGATGCTCCACAGACTGACGGATCTATTGATCACTCTTCGCCGCGGAGCTTCTGGCCTGCTTTCTTTCTCCAAGGCTGCTTGCTTTCTAGCATCAGCGGAAAAAGAGCCGTTCGTTTTGAACGATTCCTCGGAATTGCCGCGAATCTCAAGGGAAACGCATCCCAGACTCGGCGAACGATCAAAGGCGATCTTCTTCCTCAGTGCTTCCGGCTTCTTCGGCAACTTTGTCGGAGTGTAGGAGAGCCTCTTCTTCAGCAATGTCCTGTCTTCGAGGATCATGCAAGATGCCGGCGGCGAAGAGACTGTCTTCGAGAGCTGTTTCTTATCATTCCGCGTAACTGTCGATGAGGATTTTGTTGTCTCAACACGGCTGTCGTGTATCGACCGGCGAGGCTTCGCCGAGGGCGGGGTACGCGTGTTGCTGTGGTCAATGTAAATACTTGTACGATTACTGTTATGCTCGTTAGAAACTGATTTGGTGGATGGTTTCGAAGCAGCTGGCGTTTTTGCAACTCGGGGCGATCTGTTTGCATGTGGCACCCCATTCTGATCGGTTGTGGGTTGCTTCCTCGAAACCGATAATGGCGCCTTTGATACGTTTGGGCTGCTTCGAGCTTTGACCAAACGGGGACCAGTATTAGCTGTCCATTTTGTCATGTTGTCCAACATCGTGAATGTTACGGTAGTAATAACTAAGTGCAAACGAAGAGAATTTTATAGATCGTTTCGTCTGTGAGCAATAATTGTGAGAGTATGTACGATTCTACGATTCTTTAAATTATTCCACATGTATGAATAGTCTTGACGAAATTTTAATACGAGCTGTTAGATTCTTGATTTTTAATAAACAGACTATTGTTTTTACAAAGGCATTGAAACACTCCTGTTTGTTGATGTTAAAGTCCTCGTCACGTTCACACTATGTTGCGAAGTTAAAACACTTTTCGTATATCAGCATACATTCCCCTAGATCGGAAGCACTCCTGGCTTTAACTATAAATTTTCAAACTGCAATTATCCCTTGCGGCTCCGAATATTCAAGGATTCAACCGGCTAAAAATCAACGGGAACACGGCACATCCTACGAAGCTTTTCTGACTCCCGATCTAATTCTCTGGCAAGGTATCCGTACAAACTGGGAATACCAATGGTGAACTCTGCGTATGTATTTCCTTCGAAAGGTACGGCTCATTCAATTGTCCATTTCACGTCTTCCTCTTCCGCACATATCTGCCCTGGCATTTTCTTCGAATCACCAGTTGTGATTGCCACTCTTTTTATCGACAACGTCTTTCTATGCGCTTGCATTCCAAACGTTTCGTCACTTGGCTACGGTAGCCGTATGCTTCCAACGCCTGTGCACGGTCGAGATTGAATCGTCGTGTCTCGGAAGAACCTTCTTGCACGAAGAACGAGCCGCGACTAAGTACCGTAAAAGCCGCGTAAAAGTGGACGTGCGTTTTATGGTTGCGAGTGAAAAGGAAAGAAAGAGTGAGAGAAACAAGGGAAGGGAAACACCGGGGGTACCGGGAAAGGGAACCAAAATAGAGAGGGGGTGAGAGGGGAGGGGGACGGTGGGCAGAGGGAGGACAGTCCAGCAAAGAGGAATGAAGAAGGATGAGAAGAAACGGAGGAAATGCATCTGCATACTGCCTCTTGCACTTCCCGACAAATTCCACGGGGAAGAGGATGCACCCGTTTAATGCGCCAGCCGTAGTTTCTTCAATCCATTCAAAGGATTCCATTCTCTATTCGCTGAAACCAGAAGATACCATTGCCGACGCGATTATCGTAATTGATAATGCACGAAGTCACTCGACGTCATCCGCAATACCAGACCAGCCGATGCGATGGAATCTTCCGGTTTACTTTGTGAATCTTATGAAATCGGCCACGATGCGATGTGACTCGTAAATTAATCAATTCTTTGCCGTGGTAAATTTCATGTACACTGGAGAGACCCAAGGGGCGTAATTTTTAAGCGATATGATAAGAAATAAAATTTTTGAACATTCAAATCGTATTTGCGGTGCTAGTGAATCGTCTCTATGGCTGACAGATTTTACATTGCCAATTAAAATTGAGTTTATTTAGGTTTTATAATTTCTTTATTCTTTGACGCGTACGAAGATGTGCAAGGTTTCCTTCGTTTTAATAAATCTTTTAATTTGTGGTAATGTTTTCGATTAACCCTTTGGGTACGATCGGTATGCACCGCGAGGAACGCCGATAGGCGTTTAGCGAATATATATAGCTAACTAATAATAGTCATTTGATGTGACGAAGCATGAACCATTTCTGTAATTACAGTTTATGTTCACAATACTGTAGCTACAAAATATTAAGTGGGCAGAAATTTATTAAAAGGTTGAGATATCATTTTGTTTCAGCGATGCAAATATAAATCATGAAACAACTAAAGCAATTTAGATTTAATGAATCGCAAATCCAATTAAATTTAATTTCTCCAAACCGTTTGAAATATTTGTACGTGTCATAGAGTATACTTTTATTACACCGCTATTTAACAGAGCATCTCTTTTCTTGGGTGAACTAAAATAAATTGATGAAACAAACATCAGTCGTTACATAGAATAAATCTACGAATCTATAGCGCTACAGAATATGAAAGATAATAATAATTTTATTTGTAAACAGAGATCCATCATGTTTAATGTTATATCGAGAAAATATGTCTGTAAATTAATATGCACTAATTCATTAAAAAATTTCACATCTAACACTGAAAGTACAGTGTAACAGCATCGCACGAACCAAACGCCGTGAATTCGTATACAGTGTTTATCGCGAAATAAATGTCTCTAAGTAAAGTTGGTGCAGGATAAAATTGTTTATTTAAGTGTATTAGCAAGATAAGAAATTCTGTTACAACAACGGTTGCCCATTGTTGAAGTAAAGCAGTTCGTCTTGCTGCTTGCGTATGTCTAAATGTCAAATGAGTAGTCTTCGTGATAGAATAGTCAGAAGAAACAACCTCCCATTCTCGACTCACAAGAAGAGGTTTTTAGGTTATGAATTATAAAAAATGCGTGTTTTTTATTTTGCATATTTAGGGGGTGTTCTCACCCCTCAAAGTTCATAGGGAGAAATACAAAAGTTTTCTATTGTGAGTTTAAACAATATTATAACATTGTGTTGAACAAAACGTGTACACAATGTTATAATATTCTTCAAACGAACAAAAGGAATTTTTATCATACATCTTCATATGAACTTTGGAGGGTGGTTTCACTTTCTAAATATGAAGCATCGAGAGCAACAACGGACCAAGCCACATTGAAAAAGAAATAATTTTTCCTATGTCATATGATTAGTACAGCCTATTGGAATATATTATTGCTACTAACGCTACTAACTCAATTTCGCAAAAAATGTGGCTTGGTCCGTTTTCACTCTCAATGCCTCGTATGCAAAAGGCCCAAATTAAAAAAAAAAAAAAACACGTATTTGTTATTTTTCGATCCTCTAAAACATATCTCAAAACCAAAGCAATCGGAGACAGATACCACCTCTTCTTATGAACGTTGAGGGGTGGCTTCACCCCCTCGATATGCAAACGGACCAAAATAAAAAAAAACACTTATTTGTTATTTTTCGGTAGTCTAAAACATATCCGAAAACCAAAGCAATCGGAGGGGGACACACCTAAAAACCTCTCTTTGTCAAAGAGAAGTAAATTATTTGGACGGGGTAATTCAACAGAGTATCATTAAAAAAGTACTCGCGTGGTCCGCTACTTTACTCGAGCTCGATTCGTATTTACCGTTATTGAAGCTAACAGCTACCATAGGCGGTAGACTTTGTCTCTCTCTCTCTCACTCTCTCTCTCTCTCTCTCTCTCTCTCTCTCTCGGGCACGCGCGCGTGTGCGCATGCGCAAACTAATTGAGAAACCGATGAACTCTCCCTTCTTTCCTCTCTTTTCTTTCTCCCCAGTTTGCATAAACGAACAGTTACACGAATCGCAATTCACTAATCTGTACCAAACAGTATTCAGTATTTCCGATGCTAACGTATTTGCAAGAAACATTAGTTTCTTGATTGCTAACAAGTTCAATAGTTATATAAGAATCGAATTTTCCTCTTAACAATTTGTAAAGGAGCAAATTAATCCGTAGCAGGTGTGCGAACAAAATTTGCTGAATTTAAGTGTTTACAAATTTTAACCTGCTCAATGGGAACGGAGAAACGTCTGATTTCATAAATAAAATTTGTAACTGATAACGTAAAAGGGAGACCCTTATGTATGACTCTCATAATCCAGGTACTAAAACTTTGTAGGAGTCAGGTGGCACATTCCTACCTCCCACCAACTGATATAACCCCTCTCGTCTTAAGCAATTTCTGAGCTATAACGCACAGCCATCCTAAATCGGTGTCACAAAATTCCTAATTCTTTCTGTCTGGAAATGGATTTTAAGAATAATAATCGATTCCATAAATCCACGTGATGCTGAGAATTTTATAATATTAAGCAATACGTTAAGCTTAACTGTTATAATAATTATTATTCTATTAATTCAGTAACGGCAGTACCAGATCAAAAATATCATTGTTTCAAATGACTTTTCAGCATAGTATAATATCGCAGCATACTTGAATGAAAATGAAAGGACAAATTAATGATAGCTCAATTAAATGCAAAACGGAAGCGCTGTGTATTAGGGTGGGCCGAAAAACCCAAATTTTCTAAACTCAAAACGGCGTAGTGCTGAAAAGTTGCCGTTGGGGAAGACAAATCGAAGTCAAAAAAAATTTTGAAATCGGTCAATGCTTGACCCTCGCGCAATGCCGTCGAAGTTTTTAATTTTTTACCGAGTTTGGCGACTTCTGTATATTTTCATAAAATTGTCATATTTCACTGTTGAGCATCAGAAAATAATAATTAAGAACATAAACACGTGAAATAGTTTTTTATATATATATTGTGGCGAAGCGGACTATCTATGTGTTTCTATTTTCGGACGTAACGCGGTTGTAGTGAAAGAGGAACATATTTTATTGATTCAAAAACCGATTCAACAGCCATTTTCATCTGTAACATTCGTAGCAATTTCTTATAGATTTTTGTGCGCTGAAAACGAATCCGCAAACCGTTTGTCGCCATCACCCTTAGTTTTTGAGAAATTTGATTTTTTTAAAAAACTGCAAATTTTCAACTTTGAACATCTTTTGTGTCGAAACAGTAATAGTTATTCGATTGTTTGTTCCGTCAAATTATTCTATGAACCCTTGCGAATACAACGATATAAGTTATTATTGCATTATTAACATTTAAATATATTTAAACAAGGATCAAATGGAAAAGGACACCCAAAATGCACCCATTTTTGAAGATATCTTTTAATTTATTTTCAAAACTAAGGGTCTAGGTGAAAATCTGATTATTCCACGCGATGCAACAGACATTTTTCTCCGGAAACCATCAACAAGTGGTAAGACACGTTTTGTTTTTAATACAGAAGCCAACAACGGCGGCGCACAGTGGTCCGAAATCCCCATATCAAGGAAAAAATATGATAGCATCAATGTGAAACCTTGAATTTATACAAAACTTGGTATCCCGGGGTTTTTGAGGTCGCTGATTACAAATCTGAAGTCAAAATTATTACAAACAAAATATCTCTTTAGTATAGGAGATATTTGTATGTCAATATTAATGATTAAATTAAAATATCTACTAAACTAATAGTTTTTCGACATAAGTAGCTTAATACTTTGTCATAGAAAATGATGAACTGAATCCAGTAATTTATTAAAAAATATATGGTTCCGTTTAACAAAACATCGGTGACTTTCATACATATGCCCTTTATGCGTCCACATATAAAAAACTAATTAAATTAAATTATGGCCTCCTAGAAACCATTCAACTATTATCTAAAACATAGTTCGATATTGTGAAAAACGAAAACAAGATACTCCAAATACTTATTGATAAAAGTTATAGAAAAAATGCTCCCTACACCAAAAACCGCAGGTTTACGCAGCTGAAACCTGTTTGGTTATGTACTCAAAGGTATAATGCACCATTAGTATTAAGTCTTACCTTGACACTAGCTGTCGCGAAAAAGTTATGTCTGATTAAACTTCGAATCAATTGTTAAAAATACCTATTTCTTCAACTTACGTCCTACTGAAATCAACGAGGGTGTCATTGACTTAATTCATGTAATATATATGTTGAGTATGAACATAATCAAATTACAAAATTTCGTTTTTCTTTTTAATTTACAGATAGTTGAAATTCTACTTGAAAGATAGTGCGTTTGTAATTTAAAATTGTAGGCGTTCTGTTCCCCAATTTTCATATTATAATTTCCTTACACATTGATGGTATTTACAGAAAATTCTTGTTGGTTCTGGCGCCTCAACGATCCTACTATGGAATTGTATTGAAAAAATTCTGTGTACTTGACATTCAAAAAATGACTTTTTTCCTCTATTCGAACCACTGTGGGGCGTACCCACTGCCGCTCAGCGACAGCCACTACCGCTGTTAGCGCCGCACGTTTTGCCAAACTCTTTTGCTACGGTATTGAAAACAAAACGTCACTTACCACTTTTGTTGGTGTTTTCCCAGGGAAAAATGTCTGCTGCATCGCAGGGAGGTATCAGATTTTTCCCTAGGCCTTTAGTTTTTGATATATAGAGAGAGATATCTGCAAAAGTTGGTGCATTTCGGGTGTCCTTTTCCATTTGATCGTTGTTTGAATATATTTAAATGTTAATAATAATATAAGCAACCGAATAACTATTACTGTTTGAACTCGAAAGATCAAAGTTGAAAATTTGCATTTTTTCAAAACGAATTTCTCGAAAGCAGAGGGTGCTGGCGACAAACGGTTTGCGGATTCGTTTTCAGCGCACAAAAATCTATAAGAAATGGCTATTGAATGTTCAGTACAACCGCGTTACGTCCAAGGATAGAAACACTTTGATAGTCCGCTTCGCCACAATATATAAAAAAAACTATTTCACGTGTTTATGTGCTTAAATAATATTTTCTGATGCTGAACAGTGAAATATGACAATTTTATGAAAATATACAGAAGTCGCCAAAGTCGGTAAAAAATTAAAAACTGACGGCGATGCGCGAGGGTCAAATATTGACCGATTTCAAAACTTTTTTTTTGCATCGATTTGTCTTTCCCAACGGCAACTTTTCCGCACTACGCCGATTCGAGTTCCGAAAATTTGGGTTTTTCGGCCCACCCTACTGTGTATTCCCATCTAAACGCCAGGCACATGTGACCGGCAGTATTCAACTCGCTTCAATTTCTACCTTCAGTTGTGAAAATTTTTCTTCGACTTTTACTCTTATAGGGGAGACCGGGGCAAAATGAACTCCGGGGTAAAATGAGCTTCCTTAATTTATTCTTTAACAATAGAATATATTTACATATTTTGGTGACGTAATAAATGTATGTAATATGACAATGATAATTATGCACATTCAGGTATCGAAAAATGGAAATTCATTTAAAAAATTAAAAATGAAGTCTTAGAGACTTCCAATTGGTTTTCTTTTCAATTTAGCTTTTTGGATAAATGAGGCTTAAATGTGTTATTTTAACTCCAAATTTTTTCAGCGTGTTTATAACAAGCTTATAAACATACATGTGCACGCATTTGAGAAAACATTAATCCTAACATTATTAAATAATTCATTTTCCACTGAGTACATATTCGGGACAAAGTGACCGGGATAAACTGAAAGAAAAGATCCGCGAGTGATGTGCGCAATAACCTAACCTGTCATTTTTATGTGAAACCTGTCTGCCAAAAAGTTATTGACGCCCATTTGAAAAAAAAATTTAGATAGAAAAATATATGTTTTTGTTGAAAAATTTATTTAGATATTATAAGTACGCATTTTATTAAAAATTATGTATGTATTTGTTTTATTTATAATATGTCAGACTGTTCATGTAAACAAAGTTCCTTTTCTTCAGAAGAAAATGAGTTTAGGTTAGTAACACAAAGTACAAAGTTACAAAGTACAAATTATTAACATTAAGCTTGTATTAATGAAATATATTTAAAAAAAATAGTTTAAATAGTTTAAAGGTTCTAATAAAGTTGATTTTATAATTATATCCTTCATTAAAACACGTATTTAATTCTGCTCGCTTTACCCCGTATATGGGGTAAAGTGGTCGATTTTGCATTTTCTTTTCAAGTTGAATTTTAATATACTTTAAGTTTATTTTAAGTATTGATATTCGTCATTTATCAATAGTAATGTTCAAATTATATTATAAATCTATTTTCACACATTTTTATTGAAAGGGAAAAATTTTATTCGACTTCAAACATTTTTCGTCCCACTTTGCCCCGGTCTCCCTTAATAGTGCTAATGCGAAAATATTATACTAATGCTAATATAGTATTATGAACAATGTTATTCATACAGCGCCTCGTGCCTCTTTCACTGCGTGAATGCGAGCTGTTCGAGATTCATCTTCGCCCGGTGCACAATCGACCAGGAGGTGATTTTATATGCAAAAACAAATCCAAGATTTAACTGGATTTTACTCCAGCGCGTACATACTTGAAAGATGTTCTTAAGAACAAAGCGTTATTTAAAAAAAAAGGTTATTCTACCATATCGTGTTATTTTTACATAAGGATTTGTTTTATATACAATTGTACAATATTGGAGCCATTCAGAAGCCAACACTGATGGACTTAAAAAATAATAATTAATAATAAATTAATAAAAAATAATAAATAAAAATATAAGATGTAACAATACTCATATGCTAAAAGTAGGTACTAGAAATGAGTAATTCACAGAAAGTGGAATTGCTCTGTTTTACTTCTATAAGGCTCATACATTGCTGCATCCTACCAATTTTTAATCAAGTTTTATGTCGTAGGGGAAATGTGTCTAAAACAATCCCTCGGGGTAAAATGATTCCTGGCTGTTCTGTGGCTATTAGTGCTGTTATTGCTTAATATCGGTGTACGAAAATTCAGCCTGTGTTATAAACAAGAAAAAATCAAAATTACTGCCTTTTATCTAAGGTAAGGTCTTTTTCAATGTTGCGTAACTTTTGTAATAAACGACTTGTGTGAGAGCTGTTTTTTTCGCGAATTTAATGACAATTCAACAATAATTTAATATATGCTTCGTTACTAAATGTAATAATTTGACGTTATATTCAACCACTGAATGTGAGTTGGATGTTTGAGGTCATATGATCCCTCTCTATTAGGGTAAAATGATCCTAGGAATCTCAGGGGGTGCGTGAAAAAATTTGAGTCTGTGAAGCTGATCTCATTTTCTTATGTTTATTAGTTGATTTGAAGTATTTCTATTTATTGATTACGTACCAAAGATTATCTAACATTTGATTTTTGTAAAAAATTGTTTTACTTTATTATGTTTGCATATTTTGTGAGACAGTTTAATTTCTGTTTTTATTTAAATAAATCAATGCTTTTTAATGTTCGTCTTATTTACTATCAGTAGGTATAAAATGATCCTGGAGGTCATTTTTCTAGGGATCCCCCGTAGGGATCATTTTATTCACATAGGTGTACAAAATGATACTTTAGTATGCCTTCACAAAAATACGAATAAAACACATAATTGATCAGGTAGCTAAATTTAATCTAAGCCAATAATAAGGTAGATAAACTAACTTACAAAAACTACTTTACTTTTATTTAAATAACGTGGTTTTGCATTGTTTATATGAATTACGCCTTAAGGGGGTCGTTTTACACCTTTCCCCTACCTATAAAACTGTGCAACTCGATTTCCATGAAAACGAAAGCTTCTGTAAAAAAAGTCTTAATCTACATTTTCGATTTGTTTTTGCACGTAGACTCATATTCTCCGTTGTACCACTAACTGCGGAGCACTGTGTATTATGCTTTCACCGTTCTTAAGTTTCAAATGCTCGTACACTTATGTATACTACATATATTGATCTAACATAGCTATAATTGCATTAGATATAGTGTAGTTCCTGATGAACATTCAAAAATTTCTTTGCAAAACGTAGATGCACACGTAGATACACAGTCAGTATCACAGAATTAATGATAATACTTACATACTATGTCCACTTTATGAACGATAAGTCCCCGTTAACCTTGTGTAAATTATGTTTTGTCATTGTGCTTGGAGAAAAGGTTTGACGTAACAAATTTTAATGAAACAGTTCTGATTGTAAAAAGGTGCGAAGGTTTTATAAAGGTTAACTTTGTCTTTACATTACACATCGTACTGTTTCGGAATCATTATTATGTAAGGTAATTTAAAATATTAGATCATTCAAAAAGCAGGAAAATTAACCTTCAGAGAAATAAAAGCTTACTGAAACGTTATTAATAAATATGTCAACTATTATAAAAAAATAATTTTTCATTCTGACTAGAGGAAGTGCAGCATATTTGGAATATTGTTGGTAATTTGGAATACCGAAGTATCTAATAAACTACTAACGCTATCTAATTTGTAACACCGTAAATAATAGGGGCTAATGACCTTCGTGGATGAACCGCCATTTTAACATTTTCGACTTAATCTGCAGCATAAGAAAACGTGAATCTGCAAAACTTTTTCAGCAAGTATTCAATCGTTCCAATCGTGGCTAAAATATGTCGAAACTTTAGAGTTAAACACTTAATCTACTCATTTGCAAGCTCCTTCTATGGTTGCCTGACAGTTTTGCGATAATTTCGAGAATACAAAGTGTGACATGAAATTTTAGGTTTCAATGCCATGTTGCTAATTCGGAATACCGAAGGTGAAGGCACAGTAAATCCTCGTTACCAGCCCGTTTCTACCATGCGTTAGGAGCCCGGCGACTATCCCCACCATTTCTTGGAATCCTTCGGACAGAGTGAGAAAACCCAATGAGCGAGCTAGAGGAGACGAAAGAGTCGCCGGCAGCTTCGTGTCGACTCTTTCGTTTCCTCTCGCTCGCTTATTGGGCTTTCTCACTCGCGCCATTGGCCGCGCGGAATAGTGTCCACAACGCGTTAGCAGCCCGCCGCCAGTCCCGTTCGTCGGGCTCGTAACGAGGATTTACTGTAATTTGGAATAATCCAAAGCTTAGCAATGCTTTTATTTCACGCGTATTCCTACATTGTGATTTTTTAGCCTGATTACATTATAAAAGAAAATAATTTTATTATCTACATGTTTTTTTTAAGTTTATAAAGTGAAGGTAAATTAGAATACTGGCATTCCAAATTACCTGCACCGTAACGAAATCGATACTTCCCGTCATTTTTCATTTAGACCAGGGCTGCACAGGGAGCCTTTTTCAGCACCTAGCGGCGAGCAACCAGCCGTGCGCCGTTACTAAGGATAGAATCAGTGAGGAGAACTGCAGTAGTGCAGGTGCGGGCCGTAGGTGCACAGCGTAAGTATATGTATATAGCTGGGTTCCTTGTGGGGCCCCAGTGCAGAGCAGGTCCCGCAATGTAATTCGGTGGGATCATGAAATTTCCAAAACATTTGCTACTGCCGGCATTTCGTATGATTTGACGGTTCGATTTTACTGATAATAAAACATTTAATGCTAATAATACTTATCTTTTCAGCGACATATCAAATAATTAGAACATTAATACTATACTGTGTATCTACATCATCGTATGATAAAATGAATCAATTATTCCATGTATAATGTACATATTAATAACGTGAAAAGTCAATAGCTTAAAAACTTGAAAAAGACCAGCAACAAGCACAGGTATGATTCAGGATGAACAGTCGATAAACTGTCAACAGCACGAGTTATAGGTAATACTGCTTTTCATTGAGTAGTGTTAGTCAACTAACGTGGTTTAATGCGTTCATTAAAAAGTAAGTGTCCCACCACGAAAATCATATCTGTAAATTCTAAAATAACAATTTTATCTTTACAATGGAACATCCCATACAGCACACTTCGTGGCGGCAACGTGGCAGGATGGTTGCACTAACCTTGCAGTGTTCCAGCGCAATGTGGATGTAACGTTGCTGCGACGTTGCCGTGCAACATTGCACGGGGCGGACATAGAATTATTGCTGCATAGTTGCATCAATGTTGCGGTGCAATATTGCACGGCAGCATTCCTGCAATATTTCTGCAACGTTACGGCAACGTTTCCACAATGTTGCAGCAACGTTGCGTCAGTATTGCGGCAACGTTGCGCCAGTATTGCGGCAACGTTTCTGCAATGTTGCCGCAATGTTGCTGCAACTAACATTTAAACTTAAAATATTTCCGTTACTTGTAATGATACGAGAAAATGTCTAAGAAAAAAAATGTTTGCTACAGAGAGACAATTATTCTGACGGAGACGATTTTTTTTCTCAAGGTTATATTTCCCGAAATTTCAAGATCATCGATGGTTTTTTTAATGGGATGGCGTATTTTCATTACTGTAACGTTATAGCCAATAAAATATAAATTCAACCATGTATAATATGTTGTCCTTTTTGTCTAGCAATCATTTTTTTCCTGAAACATTTTCTCGTATCATAACAAACAACCAGAGTTGGGCATTATTCGACTAAATTGTTCTTCGACTAACCTTTGAATAAAAATTTTGAATACAGTGAAGTTATTCGAGAATAACGAATAAATTTTTAGTCGTTATTCGTTCCTCGTTATTAGTCATTCGAAGGACCGCCGTGGCGACTAAGCGTCACGAATAAGTCGCTTCGGCTCGAGTAGGTACACTCGAAAAGTATTTTCGTGCCTCATGATACCCCCCTCGGCCCGGCCGGAGGCCCAGGGCCTCGGGGCCCGAGCCGGAGCAGCTCGGGTTCTGATCCCCGCTTATTCGTGTCGTTAAGTCGCCACGGCGGTCCTTCGAATAACGAATAACGACTAAAAATTTAGTCGAATAAAAATTTATTCGACTAATGCCCAACTCTGCAAACAACGGAGATATTTTAAATTTAAATGTTAGGTGACTCACCCTGTATATTTTAATGTGTAGAATAGCACAGGATGGAAGTTGTAGTGCATACCTACTAGTGTCACAAAACCGTAATGGAATTTATCAAAATGAGTCTTCGTTTTTTAATAATTTGAGTTTAAAGTCTTGCATAGTACGAGTAAAAGTTCGAATACGTTAGCACTCTTATTAATCAGTGGTTGTAGCTGCGGCGGTAAAGTGTTCGCCTACGACGCTACGTGTCGCCGGTTCGAAATCCCCTTGGGGGAAAAGAATTTTCTTTGAGAAAAAGAAACACGGGCTATATTTTTGGCCCTACTGTCCGAAACGATGCAGGAGGCGGACATAGAATTATTGCTGCACCCTTGCGGCAACGTTGCGTGCAATCTTGCACTGCAACCATTCTGCAACTTTGCTGCAACGAGAGTGTGCTGTATGGGATATGACACGCATTAATACAAATTTAATCCGACTTTAAAAAAAAATAAAAATGGACTACAATGTAAAAAATAATTTTGTGTTCTTTATTTAATCTACCCCTCACAATTTTTTGAAGTACGCTTCTCAATTTTTTGAAGTCGGCTCCAGAAGAAATTATCATGGTACCATCGGCTCTTTATACTCTTTCAAATAAAAGAAGAATCATCGAAAACAGTGCACGTATATGGAAGTCATGGCTGAACATACATAAAAGAAAAGAATATACGGATCGAATTGAGTAACCTCCTCCTTCTTTTTAAGTCGGTTAAAAAGACAACTTTATTTTGGAGAGAATTGATAAATGATTCTATGGCTCTATATGAACTACTCGCGCAGATGTATCTCTAAGCAGAGAAAGTTTTAACAGTTCCGTTGGAGAATAGGCTACAAATGGTTGTGTTACTTTCTGATATCCCAATAGAAGTTAAAAAAATAGCTTGAAGTATCGAAATTATGGATACTATAGTATTAATTTAGTATAGGTTCTTTTAATTAATTGTGCTCCACTGACGGATAGACAAGATGGGGGAAATACAGTGACACCATAAAAGCAATGAGGAATGAAGGTAGTGGCCCATTTAAGTTTCTGGAGTTAAACCTAAAGTCTCCTTCCGTAGGTAAATAACCCCAATACATAATCTATACGAATGTGATTGTAAAACATAAGTACCAAGAACCAATGAGGTATGGAATATTGCGAATGTTGACCGTTTTGTTCATTTAATTAGATCCATTATAAAGTATGTTGGTACTATACGTGAATACTTATTACATTGACAACTTTTCAGTGAAAAGTACATTTGACACCTTGCCCCCATTTTATCACAGTGGCATGTAGCAGAGTCGGAAAAAGGGGGATATAGTTTCAGGTTTTCTTCTGAAACAGGAAGACTATATTCAAGAAGTGTACCAAAATTGGCACAAAAGTACATCGAAATGTCACGAAATGAATTTATTAATTTCTGCGAAACTGACCACATGGTTTCTTCGTAAATGCCCATAAAAAATAGGTGTACGTGCAAATATTTTAAAAATCATGTATAGCAGTCAACGCGGCAACGTCGCACAATCGATATGTTCAGATATTCAAATAGCGAACGACGATTCAAATTCATATGAGCATTTTTTCTGACATTTTGGTTATAAAAGACGCTCCGAATGTATGCGACGTTGCCAGATCTGCTGCTCCAATTCACTACGCTAACCAATTTAATATTCTACTTTCGTATTACAATTATTTATATTAACATTGAACTTTTTAAAATATATATACACGATGTTAAAAATTATTATTATTTCTATAGTATCATACTACTTTATATTTATCGTTTATTACCCAACTCTAACTTGACTAACACAGTTGGTTAGGAACTACCTTAAGGACCCAGAACATACAAATTTGAGTTCATCGGAAAAATATCGAATACGTCTGACCAGAAAATTAAAATCCATTTTCGGATCTGCAATATCCACTGGTTGGCCCTTATGGAGTTTCTCATCCCAAACACGAATCCGAAAGCAGAACCGCTTTATCGCCCTCAGTTTTAGAAAAACATGAGTTTTTGTAAAAGCGTCCGATTTTGGGCAAAAATGAGGTATTGCGTGAAAACTAAAAACGCTAGGAAGTTCGATTTAGTCATAGAAGATAGATGAACGTTTCCTGAATATATATACTTGTGGTTTCGAATGGTTGTAAATAGCTATTAAAGTTTAAAAAAAAGAGTCGGTGTGCGTAGTTTCTACGTACTATTTTTGCATTCTTGTAAAAAGATTATTACTTGGCACGAATTCACTACACAGTATCGGATTTTCTACACATTTCCGAAGAGAAACCATCCAGGAAAAGTGTCGGAATGGTTTTTAATTCGGACAAGTCGAGAAAATACCCGACGGCAACGTATGCACAGTGTTTTGCCGCCATGCTCCGCTGCTTCGATTCGTCAGTGCCGTAGGTGTAATCGACACTACATGTATCGTCCAATAGGCACCCACTTTCTATAGATGTGTACAATGTTTGATTTTTCTCAGGTATTCCTGGATACTAATCACTGAATTATAAAGAACTTTTCTGATCACTCACAGTTTTAAACAATTTTTAAACAGGAACATTTCTTGGAAGGGACGAAATATGTAGACGAACGTAAGCAGGTACGCATCTCAACCTTCTTTTAATTACAAATCGAGTTTTAAGTTTTGCCTTTCCTAGATACTCGTTATTTACCCATACGTAAGAGTGATGTAACAGGTAAAGAGTGATACAGTGCCAATGTGACCTCCTGCAGTCCAGAATGTTTCAATGCACGTGCTTCATTCTCAAGCGATTCGGTACACTACGTGACTAACAACTGTAGGTGAATTCGTTCGCAGTGCTTCACGTAACTGTTACAACGTAGCCATTTCAATTACGGGCCCAAGTTGACAGGCGAATGTTAAAAGTGTAAGCAAACAAGAATGGATCGCAGCCTATGTAGCTCTGTAATGGGTAGCGACAAACATATCTAGCAACTTGCATTCAGAAGGGTATCACTCGGTATACCACTTAGGTAGGTATGCTACTACGAAGTGACTACATTTTTTCCACTCATTACATACACCAAATGGAGGCTGTTTTCTTGTAGTAATTTAAATGGCTAATAGTCCGTCAAAAACTAATAAGTCAATCATCCAGCTAAGCACGACTAATAACGTCTGCGGACGTGTTGGTTTACACTTGCTAGTTTACTATAAATCTGAAGTTAACGTGAAATTTGACTGAAATTTTACTATGGTTGATGCATCTGCTTTAGAAACAATAAGTGACTAGATTTTGTCTCTGCCCATCTAACAGCGCATTTTCTAACCAGATACAGCGAGTCCCAGTTGTAGGTAAATTCGTCCGTCGGGTCCATTTGCAAAAATATAACCGGCGTGGTTAGTACCTATTTACCATGTCATTATGTATCGTTTCGCTATGATCTTACTCGAACCATTTGACAAGAACAATGGATGGGATATACTGACAATGAAACAGACAGAGCAACAGCAACGAATCCCCAGCCTGTCTGTGTTGAGTGACTGGTAGTTGATGGCGATTAAATATGCGTCCGATACAAAACATCTATTGACGAAAATTTTAATTTTTATATTTTTCCTTAGCTCTTCATGAAACTATTATTAATGAATTGGTGTTGTTTGTTCCATGAAAACGAGTTCAACAGCGACCCTATTGGGATTATTTTCAGTTTCACGTAATTCGAGTCATCGCTGAAACGTAAATTAATTACACAATCTTCGAAAGGTACATTACGTTACGAAAAGTAGCACGTTTCAGTTTTGTTACGAAAAACAGCACGTTTCAGTTTGCGACGTTAAACATGCATATTTCATCGTTTCTGACGAAAATTAGCACGTTTGGTCTTCCACAGCGAAAACTAACATATTTCACTGCTTAGCTACGAAAAATAGCACATTTTGGGTTATACTGCAGAAACTATCACGTCTCGGCGCATGGTTAGTTTAAATTGTTGAAGTGCATTTTGCATCGAAGAATTCAACTTTTCAAAATATTGTTTAAAAAAATAATAACTCCATCTAATCTCCAAAATAACACGTATAAAAATTTTAATATACATAATTTAAGTACGGTATTTAATGTTTAATAAATTACCGACCTACTAAATAAAAATCGCGTCGGAAGGTATAGTGCAGGGGTGTCGAATTAGCGGCTCGCGAGTCGCAGTGGCTCCTTCTCCTCTTCGCCTGCTCCGCACAGTGGGCCGGATTCACTTATATTGGGCCATTTGGGTCTTTTTTAATACATCGGAATGACATTGATACCAAAAAATAGGAAAAAATTATTCCTTTCTAATGATGTATAATATAATATTTTTGACATTTATTTATTTATTTTTCATTTTTTTTAACAAAATTTTGAAGAAAAAAAATTGAAAACTATTCATTTGGTACTTTATTTAATGCTCTTTTCAGTGATTATAGGGAATGTTGGGGAAACTTTTCGTTTTCAAGTTATAAGGAAAAGTCGAAAAATAAAGGAATGCGGTCAAATATCGTTTTGTTTAAATTGAAGGCGAATCCTTTGCGCTAAACATCATCTTCTATTAGTAATTAACGTAAACAATTTATTAAAAAATAATTCTGAAAACAGTCAGTAAAATTGCGACATTTCTTAAAATTGACAAGGAATATCTTTCAAGTCCCAACGAGTCCCGTATTTTTACAAGGGGGAATCTTTTCAGTGCACCTTTCTCTATGCAATCACGCAAGAATCACTTCCACCTTCGTCCGGTTTCGAGAAATATTTCGGTTTGAACTCATCAGCGTCGCGTCCCACAGTGGACCGGATTTAAAATTTGCTGCCTTTTGGGTCTTTTTCTTAAGATATCGGAATTAAATTTGCGCCAAAAAATAGGGGGAAAATATTCCTTTCTAATGATGTGTAATATAATATTTTTTACATTTATTTATTTATTAATTATTTATTTGAACGTTGATAACTTTAAACATTAATAATTTGAGCAGTGGGGCGAGGGGGAAATTGATCGTTGCGTGATTATTTAGAGGAGAGTGTACTGAAACTATTGCAATTGGTCCGAAAGTGGAATTTATGGCGTTTGGAAGATATTCCTAATCAAATTTGAAAAATGTCGCTATTTTCGTTACTGCATATAAAAATATTTTTTAATGGATTGTTTATATTAGTTACTAATAAAAGAAGATATTTATCGCAAAGGCCTGGTCTTTAATTTAAACAAACCGATTTGTTGCTACTTTCCTTTATTATTCGAATTTTCCTTATAACTTGGAAACGAAAAGCTTCCTAAACATTTTGCTTAAACCACTGTAAAGGGCATTAAATACGGTACCAAACGAACAGAATTAAATTTTTTTATCACAAATAAGTTAAACAAATTAATAAATAAATAAATGTAAAAAATATTAAATTATACATCATTAGAAAGGAATAATTTTTTCCTATTTTTTAGCGTAAATTTCATTCCGATATCTTAAAGAAAAGACCCAAAAGGCGGCAAATTTTAAATCCGGCCCACTGTGCTCCGTAAAGCCGTAGGAGAACGGCCCCCTCCACACCTACTTCCCTCTGATGAATTTCTCCTCCGGGTGCCGCACTCTCTCCCTGCCGGGTCTCGTGCAACGCCTGGAGAAAAATAAGTGGGGGAACCGGCTAACCGGGGGCCCGACTCGTGCGGCTCTCGGAGTGGGGAGGTTCGACACTCCTGGTATAGTGCCTATCCCAGATATAGTGACTTAGGTGTGAAGTCCCTCAGCGGGGTCTACCCGACACCCTGCTGGGTACTGGCCGCTAAACGTGCCCCCCTACTACCTCTTGCAGGACTGTATTTAGAGAAGACCAGGACAAAACCGGGGCCCTAAGAGAAATTAAAATAGAAATTGAAGATACGGTTTATCATTATTAAAAGACATCAATTCAGCTTGGCTCCTGGCTATTAAAAATCGTCTCATATTAAATACAAATACATTTTAGTAAGGTATATGTACTACATTAGAACAGTAGTAATATCAATTAGTTTATATTAATAACTTATTTTAAATTAAAATCACTGCACGTCTTGAAGTCATTTTTGAGGTTTTATCGTGGCAGTCAGAGTGTTAAACGAATACCGAACTCTCGGAATGGGCATAGCTTGTAGCAGGTATTCACGAATCTCAGTTTATAACACGTCTCCGGTTATAAGCGTACCTAACCCAGGTAAGAGTTATAAAATGAACATCTGTGTTTTCCTTGCTATTTTCTCTGGTCTAAAAATCAGCATTTTTAGTCAAAGTAAAACTCTCGGACAGAGCGCGCGCAGCCACCAATATTCGTGTATTTAGCATCGACTCGAAAACTGACATTTTTCTTAGTGTGTGATTGTGTGTTTGTGGTGTTTTTTAACTGTGTAAAATGTTCCGACCGTGGGAAATAGCATCTTCAAGTGGGAATTGTCAAGCTGTTAATGAAGAGCTGAGAACAATAAATAATACCGATAGCGACATCAATAGCGAGGAATAGGATCAAGTGAAGAAGAGGCTACACCTGACAGAAGATATCCTAAAAATTTGTATAAATGTATATAAAAATATAAGACGTTTAGACAATCTAGAGAAAACAAAAGCATTAAAAAAACGGCGGCACTGACAGGTGTTTCGTATTCGAAACTTCGCAAAATAATTAAAAACGGAATACAGGCAGGAAAAATACGCAGAGTTGCTGGAAAATTTATATCATTAACAGCTTCCATGGAAGACATAATTCGGACAGAAATATATAATTGCTACCACTATAAAGAAATTCCAGTAATAGAATCTCTGCACCAAAAGTTGCAACGTGACTTAACTGTAGGATATACACCATCTGTAAAGATTTTAAGAATGTGTCTTTAAAAAATGGGATTCAAATTCCAAGTTATAGATAAACGCGTTGCAATCAGGGAAAGTGAACGAATTGCCAGGTGGAAGCTGTACTATTTAGATATTATAAAATCATGCCGGAATGGAGGTAAAACAATTTATTACCTTGACGAAACGTGGTATGATACCCACGACGCGGCCAAAAAAGGGTGGGCGGATAATAGTGCAAAGTGCGTTGTCCATATGCCACCAAATAAAGGGCAGCGATTAGTAATTTTGCACTATGGAAGTGAAGATGGGTGGGTGCATGGTGCCCTGAAACTGTGTGGCAAAAATATTGAAAATTCTAATATAGATTGCCATAAGAACATGGACTCCACGGTTTTTGAAAAGTGGTTTGAGGAACAACTAATTCCAAATTTAAAACCAAGTAGTGCGATTGTAATAGACAATGCACCATATCATTCCCGAATATATGAAAAAAATCCCTAACAGTAGCAGCACAAAGTTGGAAATACAAAACTTTCTACATACACATGACCTATACTTCGAAGAAACGTACACAAGAAAGGAATTACGAGAAGTTTTGAAAACAAACACATTTAATAAAACGTATATAATCGATGAAATTGCAAAGGCATATGGACGCGTCGTTTTGAGGCTGCCGTCATACTTTTGTATATTCAACCCGATTGAAATAATATGGGGAAAGCTAAAAAAAGTGTTAGGAGGCACAATAAATTCCCAAAATTCGACAATGGAGTTATAGAACTGATCCAGCAAAAAGTGAATAATATTGAAGCATTGCATTGGAAAAGAGCCATTAATAAAGTGATAAGAATTGAGGACGAATATGTTCAACGAAATTTGTTGTACAATTTTACAAATTTTATAATAAATACTGCCGATGATACTGAAGGAGAAGAAGAAGAAGAAGAAGGATAAGTTTAACGCATCGTATAAGAAAATATTAAATGGTAAATTTTAATTAATTCCTATATAATTATTATATTGATTCATAAATTCTGCACTACTGTTATAATGCAGTACATATACCTTACTAAAATGTATTTGTATTTAATATGAGACAATTTTTAATAGCCAGTAGCAAAGCTTAATTGATGTCTTTTAATAGTGATAAACCGTATCTTCAATTTCTGTTTTAATTTCTGTTAGAGCCCCGGTTTTGTCCTGGTCTTCTCTAAATACAGTCCTGCAAGAGGTAGTAGGGGGGGCACGTTTAGCGGCCAGTACCCAGCAGAGTGTCCAGTAAGACCCCGCTGAGGGACTTCACACCTAAGTCACTATACTTAAGTTGACGCACTCGATGTTTCGTAGTCAACCATCCAAATATGCTGCTTTTCATAGCTACAGTCGGAATATGCTGCTTTTCATAGCTACAGTCGGAACATGCTAGTTTTCGCTGCGAAAACCGAAACGTGATAGTTTTCGTAATAACAAAGACAAACGTGCTGTTCTTCGTAAGAAAACTGAAACGTGCTACTTTTCGTAGCGCACGTTGTAATAACTATTTAATTGTTTTGCACGAGTATAATTACAATTACGCATGGCAATTACATAATTTTGCAATTGAGGTCAGTAACTATTAAAGATTATAGGCAGTAATCTCTAATTGAATTACACAATGACATTTCAGTGATAATTTGTAATTTGTAATTTGTAATTTGTAATTTGTAATTTGTAATTTGTAATTTGTAATTTGTAATTTGTAATTTGTAATTTGTAATTTGTAATTTGTAATTTGTAATTTGTAATTTGTAATTTGTAATTTGTAATTTGTAATTTGTAATTTGTAATTTGTAATTTGTAATTTGTAATTTGTAATTTGTAATTTGTAATTTGTAATTTGTAATTTGTAATTTGTAATTTGTAATTTGTAATTTGTATTTCGTAATTTGTAATTTGTAATTTGTAATTTGTCATTTGTAATTTGTACCCTAATTTTAACCCTGTTTACAATGTGATGAAATATTTTTGAAAAATTTATTTTATCAAAATTTATCCATAAATTATTGTCGATAATTCGTTATCGCCACATTGTAGGATATAAAAAATCATAAAAAAATACAAAACTTTTTTTTATATCCTTTATAGTTTCGCAGATATTCACAATAATATGAAAACTCACAATTTCTATGGGGGAGCATTTTCACCGCTAGGCTCGTTTCATTGCCGCATCAAAAAACTGTTACGTTATTAACATCACTTGGACTACATTTCTGCAAATTTTCAATACTTCTGAATATTCAAGTTGCCGAATATCCCTTGTAAGTTGAAAATGGTATCATTTGAATCGTCATGACCAGACCTTTCGAACGACGCACGAAGATCAGATCACGGTACACTCTGAAATCATCTTCATCTGCACCTGTCCGAAGGATCACTCGCGCGATGCAAGGAAAAAAATCGCAGCGAGGGTAAAAATCTTGTACAGGGTCATCCGTTAAAACTGCAACCTACGCGCGCGCGAACAGATGAAATGGCAACACCGCCTCACGGACGCATTCCACTACAACCATTCACCGGCCGATTCAAGCTTCGATAATTTTAGGATTGTTTCTTTCAAATTAACGTCGAAAAGAGCTATTTGCAATTTCCCGGCCCGGGTTTCAATTTGGGGCCTTTTTCGTATAACTTTTGAACTATAAAAGATATCGGAATGCAATTTGCGCTGAAAAATGAGGAAAAATTATTCCCTCTTAATGATGGTGTTGGGGACCGCACGAGCCTACAGACGCGCCACGAGAGGGCGCGCGTCACGGGGCCGTGGCAGATCATGGTGTCATGGCGGATCGAGCGAGTCGGGTGTTACTTGTACCTTGTTTTCTATCTTAATGTTTAGAATATACTTGGAGGTTAGAGTCACGTCGTGTTCCATTCATTCCTATCCCACCTCATGGACATCTCAACAAATGGTTAATTTAAAATATTTTACGTTTACTTAATTTTTCTTGTATCATTTTTTATAACCACAATTGTTGTGAAAAACTTTTGCAAACCGTTTATTTGATACTGTATTTAATGCTCTTTTTAAATCACGGTGTTGATAAACAATAGGCTAGTTGTTTCTGTATCATTACTTTTATAAACTGAGAAATTCAATTTTTATTCAATTATATGTATATTATCGTAGTTCTGCAATCTCAGAATCTAACGTTCTTGTTTTCTTTTTTGTGATTTTATTCTTAATGTAGTGCATGCATAGATCGGACGCAAGGGGTATTTAACGGAATGTATCTTTATTCGTAGCGGTCTTTGAATTTTTTCTACACTTTTTGTGTCTGTATATTTTAACCATTTAGCTACTTAACGCCACGCCTAAACCGGCTTCCGTTATATTGTCATTTTTTGAAATGATGCGCCATTATTGTGGCTTTTACACGCAGGTGGCGAAAAATCTCTCCGTACAGGGGTATAGCGCCGCGGTCAACCCTGACGTTGCTAAAATTTTTGAAATTAAGACGGGTACGAAACCAGTCGACATTATTTTCAAAGCTCATTACAGTGAACTGAGGTGCGTGTGGTAAACCGATCATAAAAGCGGAGCGCGCGGCTCGCTTACCTGGGCCGGGAAATTCCGCACAGCTCTTTGCGACGTTAATTTGAAAGAGACCATCCTAAAATTTTCGAAGCTCGGGCATCACTGCTGTCCAGCGGTCGCTGGCAGCCCTCCGAACGCCGGGCCGGTTAATGGTTGTAGTGGAATGCGTCCCTGAGGCGGTGTTGCCATTTTCGTCTGTTCGCGCGCGCGTAGGTTGCAGTTTAAACGGATGACCGTGTATGTAACGCGGAATTACTATATTCTGTTTTTTTCTGATTCAAAATCTACTCATCTGTCATAGAGTAAAAGACGGAATTACCTTGAGAGAGATATCGACAATTGTTCTGTCAAAGTCCATGAACCTTCTGACTCCCGTTCCTTTGAATGTCGGCGTGTATGCTTAGAGTTCAACATTATTTGGCGAAAATAGTACTACATAAGTTGAAACATATCGCGAGTATTTTTGTTTGAATTAACTGCTACCCGTGAATACACATTGAATTCAACATGAAAATTAAGCAAGTTTTAACCCTTCGTTGACACACCTCCTTTTTCGACCAACTTTGACGCACTTGGTAGCTCACATCCACAACAATTTTTGAACGACTGCCATTCTTATCTGAAGAATTCAATCGTTATGAAAAAAATCATGGGTCAATTTCAAGGTCTCTAGAATGTATTTCAATAGTTGTTTGATTGAAAATTTATCACAGTTTTTGTAAAAAAATTCTAGATTACCATATGTCGAGAAGAAATGAAGAAAATCTTCAAAAAATTATAACTGATAAAAATTTCAATATTACAAGCTACAAATCTACAGAGTTGTTGTTTAGATATAATATTTTGAGAGAAAAAATAGTTTGTAAGTCGGCTTTAGAAAATACGTATTTATTTTGCATATAGAAGATAGGCTATTTTGGTAATTGAAAAACAGAGATTTTCATATAAACGTTTTATTTTTGTGCAAGAAATGATAGAAAGTTTTTATAGATTGTATTTTTCTGAGAAATTATGATGAAATTTATAGATTTTCCTCTTCCTCATTGTTTTGCACTACAGCTTGTACGACTGTTCGAGGGCGCAAATTATAAGCCATGGTGCTGTGTATTGTAATACAGAATGCGCAATTAATGTAATACATAATTACTATCATTCTAAGGTATACTTAGGATAAATACGAGCGAAAACAGCCGAGAGCACAATACATTTTTCTTCACTCAAAACTGACGTCTTTAACACAATTGAGTGCCTCACACCCATAACCTGCTACCTACGATCCCAGGACAACAATTGACGCTTGCCACGTTTGAGTAATAGCCCTAAAGTGTAGTAACCTTCCAATCTAACACTAGATGCTGCCACTAATCCGATATTCTACGTTTTGGACAAGGTACGGAGCGTCAAAATCAGCTTATGGGTGCCTCACATCCAGAGTGTCAACGAAGGGTTAAGTAAACAATCGTTGAAATAAAATATCATTTATTATTTTCTTATTCCTAATGCGAAGTATTTTATTCAAACATAGGTATTAAAGTATTCTATTATTCACAAATAACATTATTGACTATTTTTCAAAAACAAGGTATCTAATACTTCCCCTTAATACCGTAAAACATTTCTAACAATTTGTTTTCGAATTGTCCTAGACATGTTGTTCCTGAAATTTCTCCGGTACAACTACGGAGTGTTAAAAAAGTGATGGTACCTGCTCTCAGGCTTGAATCTATACCTCTGGATCGATGGAGGTTTGTAAAAAAATCTTGCTGCAAAATTGTTAATAACAATTTATTACAGTAACACTACTTTAACAACGTAAATTAAACGCTATATAATACAGTTAAACTCTTGTAATACAACTTTCGTATCGCGAATCGCTTGTCACGCATGCTACGCAATGGTCCGGGGACCACCTCAGTAGCCACACGGACGCTGCTTTCATTGGCGCAGGGATACATACCGATTACCGGCGCGAATTTGAACAAAAGTCAATGTTAATTTTTTTTTTTTGTGTCAACCTATTCTGCTCGCTGAAAGGGGACAATGTTTAAGAGGGACCATATGTTGCAAACGCATCGTTTTCTCAAAAACAGTAAGAATGGTTTCATCAAATAAATACATCACTTCAGCCATGCCGAAACTTTAACAATTTCTTTTTGGGAAACTGTCCGCTTGCGACATATGTCCCTTTTAAACTCTTTCTGCCTTCAGCAAGCAGAATAGGTAGATCTAAAAATAATTAACATTCATTTCCAATGTTATAAACAATTTTGCAGCAAGTTTTTTTTACAAATCTCCACCGATCCAGACGTATAGAAAGCAGTGACCACCACTTTTGTAACACGCTTACAAGTTGAATCCTTCTCTACTTCAATCGTTGCAACTATACAGTAACTGAGCTAAGCAACTAGCGTACAAAATACAACTGCCGCATTATAAGGTAAGTTCGGGTAATAAGGCCCGGCAGGTAATAAGGCTCACCTGTAATTCATCCTTGGTAGGTCAATCCACAATCTTGTTAATGCCATCTATTGCTTTTATTACGTACGAAATGTCACTCGAAGAACCCCCACGCGATTAATATAACATTTGTCGGCTATAAATTCAAGAAATGTTTCGCCGGCAAATTGCGTTGCTACAATTATAAGAATTACGTCGGTTTCTTGGCTTTATATTGAGAGTACTCATTATCCAATTACTGTACAACTATAGGTGTGTGTAGGTACATATGTTGGCAACATATTCAGAGAAAATTTATCATTTTGTAAAGTGCACGCTTAACATATAACCTCGGCAATGAGGAAGAGACAAAACTGATAATAAGGCCCACTAAAATATTAAGTGGGCTTTAAGGCTCAGGAAGTAAGCAGAGACCTCTTCCAAAGCAGGAACGATATTGAGAAGAGCTCCCAAGCACATGTCACTTCAACCAGAAGAAAAAAGATAAGATTGTGTGAGTAAGAGCCCATGCCATCCACCTCCAGAGAAAACGTGGACGGCAACTCTGCAGACAATTGGTTTTGCGAATTATGCAAAACTGCATTCAAGACAGATATGCGACAGTGTGTCGTGTGCCTCACCTGGATACACGAGGAATGCATTGGGCTCACACCTCAGGTCGAAGATGTCTTTGTTTGTCCGAATTGTACATATTAAATAGTTGGGCCTTATTACCTACAGGAAATAAAGTCCGTTTACACGGTTTTTAAAATCCTATTAATTTCCGTATTTGTTGTGTTCATATATTGTTACAAATATTACAGTGTATAGTTTAATGTCCATAGATTTCTATAAAAATAAGTTTCCAAAAATATGTACAAGTTTTATTTTATATAAAATTATAGAACCTTAGATGGGCCTTATTACCCGAACTTACCTTACTCATAAATGTTAATAACTATCGAGTAATTACTACATTAATCGATTTCGACATTAAATATCAAATGTGCAATAAAAGAAAGTGCGAGGACAGTAAATTCTCTTTAATTTTTTAACACATTCAGAACGTCTGTTGACATCGTAAAAATAATATCCAGGAATGAAAAACACAATACATATTAACACAAATAAATGAAAGTAATTAAACATTGCCTTAAGATTTGTTTAGATGATGCATGGGATACGTGTTACATTCCATATTTATAACTAGATAGTTGTGTCCGTATATTTGGTAAATAAACAGGCGCTAAAGTATTATTTACAGTCATTATGTATAGGGTAAAACTATACAATACGCCCCATTTGACAAAACGCCCCACCATTATTTTACGCACACAAACCAGGATGCATCGACGCGATCGTCAGATTCGAACTTGCCTCACAAGGGAAGATCCCGAACCCGAAAATTCAAAATATTCTGAAACTTTATGAAAATGTAGGGGATTTCCTCCTGATTACAGCGCAATTTTTGTTTACTGCCGAAATTCACTAGAAGGGGGTGAAATTAACCCCTGAAAAATCGGCTATTCTCCGATTTTGTGTTATAACTCCCGAACTGTAAGAGACAGAAAAAAAGTTTCAAGACAAAAGTTACTTCTTTTAATTAGATCTATCATTTGGTAAAAAAATATTTTACAGTTCGCGAGTTATAGCACAAATTTGGAAAATAACCGGATTTTCAGGGGTCAATTACACCCCTTTAGAGTGAATTGCGTTATAATCGGAAAACAATTCCCTACATATTCGCAAAGTTTCAGAATTTTTTAAATTTCCGGGTTCGGGATGCTCCCTTGTCAGTCGCAATAAAAACTGCCGCAATAAAAATACGAGCAAATATTACGGCTTTTAAAAAAAATATACAAGAATTTATATTTTCGGCTTTCAGATAATTTAAGAATTTCTCTATGTGAGAAATTCAATTTCCTAAGTCATTATTATTTTTGCGATAAATTCACACATGTATTTCGAAAGTAGACAAACTAATCTCTGTAAATCGTTATTGCCCAAACCTTTTTTCACTACGTTGTTGCTAACTTGAAGCCGGGGCCTTTTGTACTTCAGAATTTACAATATGCCCCAGCAAAGAATTTACAATACGCCCCACCTCAAAATCATATTTTTCACGAGCAACGTATTTCTTCTCTTTTTCGTAGATAACAGAAATGTCACGCAAATATATAAGGACTACATTACGTGCATCATGGTCAAAGAATGACCTTAATGAAATAATGGAAAAGGTTAAAAGTAAAAAAATGGGAATTAATGAAAGTATCAGAATGTGTAACATACCTTCTAGTAATGAGCGGGTAATCAAATGTGTCAAGTACCCGAGCGGTCGGGTCGGGTCGGGTAAAGTCGGGCGGGCTCGGACGGGGGCCCGGGACAGACGGGCCCACGGGTAGTCCGACTGTGTCGGGTAGCTCGATTATTCCGGGTAATGCGGTGTTTGATAAGTTGATATACGTATTCAGCGTTGTTAAACAACCGAGTACTCGACAAACATGTACAAAACTCTTTACCTACATGAAACATTAGAATACGATAATTTTCACGTGAAAAAATAATGCTTCTAACGGATTTATTCAAAATCCTCCTTAAGTAAAAATTCAACTTATGCACCTTATACAAAATTAATATACAGGTTGTATCAAATGAAGTTGATTTTGAATAAACCCGTTAGAAGCATTATTTTTTCACGTGAAAATTATCTTATTCTGAAGTTTCATATAGGTAAAGATTTTGTACATGCTTGTCGATTACTCGGTTGTTTAACAACGCTGAATACGTATATGAACTTATCAAACACCGCATTACCCGGAATAATCGAGCTACCCGACACAGTCGGACTACCCGTGGGCCCGTCTGTCGCGGGCCCCGTCCGAGCCCGCCCGACTTTACCCGACCCGACCCGAGCCCGAAAAGTCGGGTACCCGCGCACCTCTAATACCTTCAAGGACCCTAAGACGACACGTACAAACAGGAAAGTCTAAAGTTCCTTTAGGTCGTTCTCCGACTTTGAATGTAGAACACGAGAAATTAATAGTGGAACATATAAAAAAAATTAGAAATAAAAAACAAACAGAAATTCGAATACTACAGGTAGAACTAAACCAATGATAAAAATTGAGAAGGAATTTTCAAAAGAAGACATTTCCGATCAAGTTGTTGGTTTGAGAATTATTATTTAACAAAACCGGAAGGAGACTGGATAAAGAGCACATTATGCCACATGAGTCCTGTACAATGTACAATCCCCTATGTAATCCTTGCGGCAGAAAAGTCAAAGGAGAAAATGTAAATAAAAAATAATGTAATAATTTTATTCAAGATTGTTCTAATTTTGTTAATATCTTTTATAATACATATTCTATAACATTTTGATAAAAATAATAAAAAGTAATTATTTATGTCGGGGCGTATTGTCACATAGGTGGAGCGTTTTGCCTGGCAACTGTGTTATAAAACGCCCCACGTAAGGTTCAGGAAAATGATTATTTATAGTTATTTCCACTTATGTTTCTTTCACAGTTTCGGTGCAGTTGTGAAGAGTAATGGACACTTAATGCGTTTGCACAAAAAATTAAAAGAATTATTAAAAAATATTGGTTTTATAGATGTTTCTTTAAAAGTGGGGCGTATTGTATAGTTTCACCCTAGAGTCATATTACTTACAAATCACAAGAACGCTGTATTTTATTGTACTTTCGTAAATAAACATTTTACATAGTTTCAGATTTTTACCAATACAAGACGGTGCAAAGGAATGAAAATTTTACTACTATAATTGAATGTTTCGCTCCTTTAAAGTATTTATTCCTTCAGTTCTCGTATAAGTGTTTTCATATGAGCTGTCCTGTCCTTGCTGTTTTGTTGACGTGTGTGTCTGTGCTGGGGATGACGAGAGGAAGGAATGACAGCTAAGTAATGCCACAACAAACGATATTCATATCGCACATGCAACGAGTAAGTCGTTACGGAAGTGCACGAGTTTCGTGAAAGCGATGTACGGGCGAAGACGTTCTTCCCATGCTTATAGAAAAGGCTCGCGTATTCAGTTCAACCAACAGATCTTACGAAGATGGCAGTTGCATCGAGAAATTGGAAGCCGTGCAGAGAACGCATTGGAAAGCTGTTGCCGAGAATGTCTGTTGGCCTACTGTCGAACGAGAGAAAGGGGACAACATAGGAGGAAACACGAGAGAGCATCAGAGAAAAGAACTCTGACCGCGTTATGAAATTGCGAGATTCTTTTCGTGCTAACGAACATCTTTATAGCATGTATTTTACTTGACGGTGCGTTCCGACGCTTATAAACCACATGCTGCTACTAACGCGATCGAGTAAACTTTTTAAAAAATACGATTTCATTAGAGAGATTCGTTAATACGAATATTCTTAAAATTTTTATACAAAGTAGCGAAAAAGTGGGATGGACTTGAAGAATTTTTTTTCCGGTGGAGAAATGTTTTTATCAAAGAAACATTATACATTAGAGGGTCATACTTTTGTCTGTAAAATGTGAAATTTTCTTTAGAAAACTTGGAGAAGAAGAGATGACTTTATGTTTTCAGTCATAAAGTCGATTTATATGTTCAAGTGCCCGCCGTTTTGCGAAAAATTGAAAAAAAAAACAAAATCGCTTACGATCAGGACTCCTTTCTTTTGTCTACTTTAAGAATAATTTTTCCCTTTTTTTTGTTGCGAATGAAAAACCACAAGGATAGGATGGTTACCACAGGCGCCTTTCCTGAAGAAACCGTTGTTCGGAAACAGCTGCCACGGAGCTTCTCCTCCGAATTTTTTTATGAAAATTTTACATTGTATAAACAAAAGTATGTGCTTTCGAATGTATATAATGTTTCTTCGATAAAAACATTTCTCCACGGAAAAAAAATCTTCAAATCCATCCTACTTTTTCGCCTCCTAGGCGTATGTTGCCCTTTAAGGGGACCCTCCGGTCTAGCCCAAAAAAGTAGGCGATCTTTAGGAATTAATTAAAGGAAAACTACTATATATAATGTAATGGGACTTATTGCATTGTATTAAGGATGTCTTAAACTATAGAAATATATTTTTTGTTTTATAACTAATCATTGCAGACGGCACTGGGGAGTCGTAGAAAGTCAAAGCGTAAAAAAATTGATCCAAATCGGTGGGAACTGTATCTCGAAAAGTTATTATTCGATTCGACTGAAACTTCTTTTATTTTGAAGAATATACCTCTTGGTATGAGGGAAACCAGAAAAATGTAAAAAATTACACTTTTCTAGAAAATGACGACATTTGAAGTTTGAATCACTCTTTCCGTATATTTTTCATCTTTTCAACGCCTTTGAAAATTATAAATTTTCAATTTTTTGTATTATTTTCTGGTATCTTCCCCTAGCCAGATGTATATTTTTCAAAATAAAAAAAGTTTCAGTCAAATCGGATAATAACTTCTGGAAATACAGGTCCCACCGTTTTGAGAACACTGTTTCGAAAAAAACACGTTTAAAGTTTTACGTGAGTGCCGAGTGGCCGGGGCTACTCAAATGCCTATAACTTCGGGAATTTTACGAATTTCAACAAATCCTTTGAAACACATATTCCTAAAAGGTTGAACATTCGAAAAATGAAATAAAAAAATAATCGACTTTTAGACCGGAACGTCCCCTTAAAGGAAATACTGACCACTTTTTCTGAATCAGCATCAAATGAACTGTTATTTTTGAAAGTGGTATAAGTCCATTTTTTTATATATCCAGATATTTAAGGGTTTGCGCTTGAATTAATTTAAAAACATTGGCTAACGTTAATCAATTTGGATGATATTTTTAACACTATAAACGTGTTAAATTTTATTATGCAATAATGATTATTAAAATTGTTAAAAAAAATAAATAATTTTTTAGCTCCAAATGGACTTATACCACTTTCAATAATAACGTATTATAAAAAATAAAAACAATAGTTTAAGTTTAAGACAATATTTTTATAAACTTTGGCTTTATTGAAATGGATTTCTCAATGTAAAAAATAATAATTAAAAGGAAGACATGTAAGTACACGAATAATCAAGTTTATTAAGGATTAATTTCAGTTATATTAAAAAAGGAAATATAAATAAACAATTGTAAAAAGTAAATTACTTCGTTAAGATAACTAAAAATAAAAATACTTTTTTATATTCTATAGTGAAGTATTCATAGTACACAGTGACAACATACCATAATAATTTTGCTGAGGTAATTAAAAAATCACGCGAAAAAGATCAGGATTTCAACTTTAAATAGCCGCCATTTTGTTTTAAATTAATATTTTGGAAAATTCTCTCCGTCAATCGGAAGATACATTAATATACTAACGAAATATTTTTTTTTTGATTTTAGATAATCTGGTTCCGAATTGCAGTGCTCACCGCAAAACCAAATTTTTATAAATGCTTCTTGGATGTAGATTGTTACTTTATTATAAACGTAAATATTTTTCTCCGAAAAAATTACCAAATGTTCTTTAAATGTTGCCCTTGTAAGCGCATAAGGAGTCGTAATAATCAATAATATTTGTAATTAGAAACTTGTTTTAATTATAATTATTAGGCATGGACTTATTCCACTTTCAAATAAAGATTTTTGTGATAACATTTTATAACCTACAATTCTTTTGATTACTTTATCAAGAAATCGTGCTGCATTGAATATATGATTACACTGTCCAACAGCCATTTTTTCTGTAAGATTCAATAGCCGTTTCTTATAGATTTTTGTGAGCTGAAAACGAATCCACAAACCGTTGGTCGCCATCACCCTCAGTTTTTGAGAAATTCGATTTTGAAAAAAAAACTACAAATTTTCAAATTTGAACGTCTTTTGTGTCGAAACAGTACTAGTTATTCGGTTGCTTGTTGCGTCAAATTATTCTATGAACAGTCCCGAATACAGCGATATAAGTTATTGGTGCATTATGAGCATTTAAATATGTTTAAACAACGATCAACGGGAAAAGCACACCCGAAATGCACCCACTTTTGCAGATATCTTTAAATTTATTTCCAAAACTAACTGTCTAGGAGAAAATTTAACTACTCCACGCGATGCAGCGGACATTTTTCCTTCGGAAAGCATCAACAGAAGTGATAAGGCACATTTTGTTTTCAATACAGAAGCGAAATAGTTTGGCAAAACGTGCGGCGTCGACAGTGGTAGTCAACGGCGGCGCGCGATCCACTGCCGCTCAGCGTAACACAATCGCTTAACGCGCGTGACTACCACTGTCCGCGCCGCACGTTTTGCCAAACTATTTCGCTTCTGTATTGTAAACAAAACGTGAATTACCACTTCTGTTGGTGGTTTCCGAAAGAAAATTTTCTGCTGCATCGCGTAGAGTAGTTAAATTTTCTCCTAGACCCTTAGTTTTTAAAATATATAGCAAGATATCTGCAAAAATTGGTGCATTTCGGGTGTCCTTTTCCCTTTGATCGTTGTTGAAACATATTTAAATGCTTATTATTCAATAATAACTTATATCGTTGTGTCCGCGAGGGTTCATAGAATAATTTGACAGACCATGCAACCGAATAACTATTACTGTTTGAACACAAAAGATGTTCAAAGTTGAAAATTTGCCATTTTCTTAAAAAATCGAATTT
Organism: Andrena cerasifolii; assembly: GCF_050908995.1. Classification (NCBI taxonomy): domain Eukaryota; kingdom Metazoa; phylum Arthropoda; class Insecta; order Hymenoptera; family Andrenidae; genus Andrena; species Andrena cerasifolii. The sequence goes on from NC_135132.1 coordinate 1,352,442, forward strand.
CTCGAAAACTGAGGGTGATGGCGATAAACGGTTTGCGGATTCGTTTTCAGCGCACAAAAATCTATAAGACGTGGCTATTGAATGTTACAGAACAGAAAAAAGTTTAATTTTGTTGGACAGTGTTATAAATAATAAGAGGATATCTATATCTTACTAAAACTATCATTAATTCATTTTTTCCAAAAGTAGACTTATACCACTTTAAAAAAAACTCGCTCAAATATTAAACATTAGGTTTATTCTGATAAAATAAATAATATCAGTGTAAGTGTTAATAGCCATTTTATGTTAGGTGAGCCAACTGTCCCGGACTTCCCCTACGTATGTGTGTGCATGAAGCCATAACTACGAGTGTGGAATAAACTGTAACACTTGTGCCTAGTTTATATCACGTTAAATAAGACCTGTACGAATTATTAGATACGAATAGATGAAGAGGATGAAGTTTACGCTTACATTTTCGAGATACTGTATGAAAATGTAATACCAAAGTATTTAACAACATCGGTTAACAGAATTGCTGAGGCAGACTAATAAGGCGAAGGACTTCACAAAGTAGAATGGGTAGAATTATACAGCAGCCCGTAGAAGGTTACGAAATGTCCCCCATTAGAGGTACATCTTAATTATAAAGTAACAGATCCTATTGCAAATCAAGAGTTAGCCTGTAAAGGAGGAAACCTGTGATAGTAGGAAAACCAAGCAGAATTGGAAAAGCCCCGTTATAAAAATGGAAAGAAAGTGCGACAATGCCGCGGGGGCGATTTAGTTTTAGTACAAACTGAATTGCCTGCGAGCGGAGAAAGCTAAAAACTCTCACCAAAATACCGAAGGCTATACGAAATAGCGAAGGCATTGGGTAAAAAGTGTTATGGTGTTCAAGAGACATTGAGTACTACGTTGGAACCAGCGGCCTTATCAATGGATCATAGACATGAATCCATTAAGCCTTTCATAGCTCAATAAAATGATATTTATTGATATTATTGCATTCGCGGTAAGAAATATTAAAAAAAAATCGGCTTGCTCACACATACCCTCCCGTCCATAGATTACAGTACATTTACAATAAATTAACAAAGTTGGTACTCCGGGACAAAAATATAGCACACCTTAAGAATTACTTAATTTCTGTGTATTAAACATTACAAATTAAATTTTTGTTACGTACATTTGTCAGACTGCGTGTATTAACACATATAAATTAAATGAACTTAAATTTTAACAACGGATTCATTTTTATTAAAAGTAACAGAAATATTAAGGAAATATAGTGGGACAAAATGATAGCACGTTTGTTATAAAATTGGGGATATGAACAAAGTAATTGGTGATATTGAATGATCAATATTTAGTGGCACCTCATTTACATTTAATTATAGCAATCATTCTTTCTGGCAACGATTTATATAATTTTTTAATGTTTTTTGTTTTAATTGTTCCCACTCATCCTAAATACATTGTTTTAAATCATTCACATTTTGAAACTGTCTGCCAGTTTGGTACACTGCTCTGGCAAGATTTCCCCAACAATTTTCAATAATACTGAGATCCGCAGATTTTGCTGGCCAGTCTAAAAGTCGAATTCTTTTGGTAGAAAAGTACTGCTTTATCATTTTCGCAGTATGCGCGGCAGCATTATCTCGTTGAAAGATATATTTATCTCCGGCAATTTGTGTGGCATACGTATTTATTTGTTGATCAATCATTTCGAGATACATTTTGCTATTCATTCGGTCTGTAATGAATTTTATTTCCATTTTACCACGATATCCAATACCGGCCCAAATCATTACACTACCGCCTCCCATATGACGACGGCTTAAAAATTGTTCTTCCTTTCTCAAATCGTGGTAATAATAAGTAAAACCATCGGGTCCGTCCAAATTAAATCTCTTTTCGTCCGTAAATATCACTCTACGCCATTTTTTTCATATGTATATAGTTTTCTGCAAATAATAAACGGTGAAGTTTATGCAGCTCTGTTAAACACGGCTTCTTTTGCATTTTCCTTCTTATTAAATGTTTACAGTTTTGTAAAACACGTCGAACGTTCTTGACATTAGAGGAAGTGCAGTATATTTGGAGTACCAGTTTGTTTAAAACGAATAAAAAATTACAGCAGAGGATGGGAACAAATAAAACTGCATAATATCATAGGAAAACTAATAAACTTTTATATTTTAAACTCTCAGTAATAATTAAAAATACAAAAAGTAACTGAAACTTTGATCTAAATGAAAAATGACAGGAAGTATCGATTTCGTTAAGGTGTGTGTAATTTGGAATACCGCTATTCCAGATTACCTTCACTTTATAAACTTAAAAAAACCTGTAGATAATAAAATTATTTTCTTTTATGATCTAATCAGGCTGAAAAAATCACAATATAGGAACAATCTTAGGTAAATAAAATACATAAAAAGTAATATTTAAGTTAAACGATTTTATTTAACATTCAGTGAAACTAAAAAATTTAGTGTATTTTAAATAAAATCGTTTAACTTGAGTTTTTTTATATATTTTCTTTATTACTTTTAGTGTCTAAGTTTTATTTGTGGTTATAGGCTGATTTCAAGTCGTTTGGGTTTGTGGTTATGGGTTATATTTATTGATGACTGGGTAATTTTTTAAACCACTTGGGGTTATTTTTCATAATTTTGTATTGTCATCTAAACTACCTACGCCTGCAAAGTTTCGAGTCTATTGAATAGTTGGAAGTAGGTTAAAATTGAGTTTCTAGATTAGGAAATAGGTTAGATATACTTAACCCAATTATAATATAGACTGCGAAAGTTTATGGAAGTATGATATGCCACGAATATGCAAATATGCTGAAAAAGATAACGGGGTGGGGGGGGGGGTATATTTAACCTCTTTTATAAGACTGTAGTATACTAATAATTATACTGTAATAATTATATATTATATGCATCAAGCCGTCGTACCTACTATTGAATTATTAAACTTTTGAATATATATGTAACTATTATACTATTAAACTTTTTAACATATGAAACTATTAAATTTTAATGGCAAGGTTCACCAAGCCAATTTGTAAACAAATTCCGTATCTGCAAAAAGTATGAAAAATATGCAAAATGTGTAACGTATATCCAGAATATGCAAAATGTGTAAAATCGAAAATATATTTTTAACATCCTCTTAATGATGAAACATAGTTATGTCAAAGTCCCGCTTGTTTAAGTTATTCCAATACAAACATGCATTTACATAAACTTCCGCAGTCTATATTATGATTGGGGGTTAAGTATATCTAACCTATTTCCTAACCTATCTGCTCGACGTACAATGTACAGACATATATTCGGGCCGCCTCAGTTCTTTCGGGCCGCCTCGGTTCTTTCAAGCCGCTCGGTTCATTCGGGTACTCGGCTCGGCTCGGAAACCGGGTTTCAGCTTGGTTCGAATTTCAATCTACCCGAATATTTATGTACTTGAACATGCAATAACTAATAATCCGGCGTCCTCCAGTCTATCCCCATTGTCCACCTAATGCTCCTTACATGCCTCTTTGCACTCGTTCCCTCTCTGTCCCACCCCAAACTTCCCCATCAAACCCCATGATTCACAAGCCACACCAGTAGATCACCTAATCTTAATCTCCTGGCCTAGTTGTCCTTGAGTAGTCCTCCTCTTCACTATTCCCTACACCAGCCTCATAACCGCAGCTGCCTTCCTTACCCTACTTCTAAGATGTGCTTCTTGCCCACCGTTGTAACACATGAAATGATATTTCATCTCATTGCCTTTTCTCCACCCTCAACCTTTTCCAATACTACCTAGCCTTCTTCATTCTCCCTCCCCCTTTCCCGAACCATATCACATTCATCTTCTCCACATTCAGCTCCAGCTTTTTCCTTCCTAAATACACCTCTAATCCCGATAGCATTCCTCCTCCCCCCCCCCTTGGTCATCTGACATCAACTCCATGTCACCTGTGTATGCCAATATAGATCTTGTCTCCCGTTAACTTTACTCCTCCCCACCCTCTTCTCCTGAACACCTCCTCTAAATCTGCTATGACGATGTTAAAGAGCATCGGACTCAGAGGGCATCATTGCCTTACCCGCTTTGCGGTCCAGAAGATTTTCCCGGCCTCTTTCCCCACCCTCGCTCTGCTCTTCGTTTCACTGTACACCTCCTCTGTCCTTTCCCTCAAACCTGCTCTTATCCCCCTTTCTCGCTTCGCCGCCATTAACACCCCTGTGTCCACCGAATTGGACATGGCTGTTAACCTATTATACAGCCACCGGAGCCGGGTCGTCCGTGCCGTGCCGTGACGGGCCGAGCCTCTATGCTAAGCTTATGGACGGCGAGGAGCCGCCGAGCTCGGTGGAAACTCGGCGGTTCCTCGCTGCCTGCTGGGCCCGGGCTCGGTGGCCGCTCGTTGAGACGACGGGCCGGACGGGCCGAGTCCATGCCATGTCGAAGTGCAACGTTGCTGGAATTTATACTCCCAACACGTGGGGTAAATCCGGGAGACGCGGTCGACCTAATATAAAATGGCTATTAAAACTAATATAGATATTACTTATTTTATCAGAACAAACCTATATGTTCAGAATTCTTTGTTGATTCAGAAAAACTGGTAGATATTTGCTTTAAGACAATATTTACTGTAAATCGGGTTGAAAACTGAAGTCATGACATCTGACCGCCTCTCCCGAAGTGCCGGGAGAAATGGTTTTCGTCGGTGCACAGACCACTCGCGTAATTATTCATGGAGAATTAACAAAGGATAAAGTAAAATTATTTATCAGTGAATACAACTACAGATTCATTGATATTTAATTTGTTTACGCTAAACAAGTAAAGAACACATCAAAGAAAAAGTGAACTACCTATTGGCGATTAGCAAGACAAATGAATAAAAAAGTGATTAAATAAACTAAATAAACAAAAATAATAATAAAAAATAAAAAAAATATAAAAAAAATCCTAACTTAACCATCTCACCTTTCTGCAGCAAGAGATGCTCTTCTCGTTAGCTTTCAGAGAAAGAGTTAATATGGCTAAATACTTTGGCTGCATTGTCCCTCAATATCTCTACTATTTTATTATCCCAAACATTAAACGAAAATAAACTTAGAAGTATATTTTAAATACGAATCTGTACACCGCTGGTTGAGAAAAGAGGTTAAATGTAACCTGAATTTACCTTTTATAGCCTATAAATCCAGAAAAACACAGAAGGAAGCAAACTGACGCTATTCATTCAACTGTTTGGCTTCTAGAGAAGTAATTGGTCTGCAGTTTAACGCATTGTTACGTATAGAGTTTGAAATATGGCAACTCAACCAACTCTCACGACCGCGTCTCCCGGATTTACCTAGAGGAGTCATACCTGACAAGCGAAGGTCCCGAAGTGTAGCTTCATGACTTTATTGCCTACGCCTTTTTAGCTGGTCGAAAGCGAGTGACTGATCAGTTCTGAACAAATCTTCGACCAGTGAAGACCAGTGTATCAGTACCTTCAGTACGTGAAGCCCTATCAGACTGCAAAAGTTCATTGAAAAGTCACAGTTACACCTCGGGATCTTCCGTTCTGAGCAAGCTGAAGCTAATGACAGAACATTATCAGCTGAGAAATCCGGCAACCCTGAGGCGGATACGCCACGACAGGTTGCATCTCGGGCCCGTCCGGAACCCGGCCGCGCGGCCGGGCCAGGCTCTGCACTCGTCCGGAGTTCGACTCGTCCCGGCCCGTCACGGCACGGACTCTCGGTGGCTGTATACACCGACTTTAACGTGTCAAGCCATACGCTTTGATGTACCTACTGACTTTTATGTCAATCCTATAATTTAAACAATTATTTCAACGGGTTTCGCTGACTGCTAACAACGAATTTGAACTTAGATTTTCAAAATTCACCATGACCGATTCAATTTCGTGAACGATATATTAAAAAAAGCACCCACTACACAAACATTTGTATTTCTTGAATTTTTTTCGTGAATTTTGAAAATCTAAGTTCAAATTCGTAATTAGCAGTCAACCAAACTCACAATGGCCGATTCAACATAGTGGATGATATATTTAAAAAAAGCATCCACTACACACACATTTATATTTCTTGATTTTTATTTTTATTTTTTGTGAATTTTGAAAATCTAAGTTCAAATTCGTTGTTAGCAATCAGCCAACCCCCTGGAAATAATTATTTAAATTATTGGACTGACATAAAAGTCCGTACAGCGAAGCGTATGGTATATTCTTTGTCCTTCCATATTTCAGAAACTAATTGTCACCTCACCTTGAAAATTTCGTGTGACTGATATCTCGTCATAAGGTATCGTTTGGCATAAAATTTAGTTCCAAAATCGTGGGACCAAAAAGAGGCGTTTTCTTGGGTCACTTTTTGCCCGAAACAGAAAAAAAAAACAGATTTATTAGGTACAATTAACATGTTCACCGCTCAAGCTCTTAGCGTAGGCTCTACTCTCTAGTTCTCCTCTCATGTGTCCCACGAAGCCATAAAACACTTATGTATATATGATATACAATTTACACGATAAACACTTGTTTATGCGATATCTACCATGACTTTTCCATCGTTGACGCTGTCCTCAATTTTAACATAGCAGTCAAATGCGATACGCGTGATAAAAATAATTGTATAAAAAAATGTTTCGAACAAAAGTTGATCAGCATTCAATTGACAACGAACTGCAAAAGTAAACATTAATAAAAAAAAAGTGTTTATTCAATAAAAAATCAAGATCACCTCCATTTTTTCATGGAACTGTATATTTTTTATATTTCGTTCGATGAACTTTTATATTCTCTTTAAAAAAGTATTAGGATATCTAGGTCGGAAACTGATTAGTTCAGAAGTTATGAATTTTGTTCCGAACATTCATATACGCGAAACACTGAGTCGGTGCGAACGAAAAAATTGTCAGAAATATTTTGGTGAGTATCTCGGAAACTCTACCGGTAAAATATATTAGGGAAAAGGTGGGATAGTTGATCAGCGGAGATACACGATCATATCAGTTTTTTAATTAATATATTGACAAATTGTGCCTGCTGTCACGGTATCGTGGTAATGCTTGCATTATCGCAACACTTCACGTTGCAGTTTTCTTTTGGGAGCATAATAGAATAATATTGTTAGAAGCTTCGATCTTATTTGCAGTGAAAAAGTAAATATTTCGGTCTGTTTCTTCTTCCTCCTTTTCGAGTAAATGTTACATTTGCAACGATTTGAAATATATCAAGTAACAAGAAAAATTTAAAAAATTAAAAAACCCGACTGCTTAAAAAAACATTAAAAAAATTAATTTTTTAATTTAATTTTTTTATTAATTTAATTTTTTTAATGTTTTTTTTATTAATTTAATTTTTTAATGTTTTTTTAAGCAGTCGGGTTTTTTTTAATTTTTATTTAATTTTTTTTTAATGTTTTTTTATTTTTTTATATCCTATAACATTCGGAACGTCAAGACAATTCTAAAGACACCTCATTTGTCCAAATCGGTGTATCCGTACAGGCTCTAGAGCGTAACATGGACATACATACATAGCCTGATAAACACAATACCCTCCTTTGCGTGCCGCAGTCGGGTAAAAACAGCAATTTTTTATCTATTAATGCTATTTATTGATTGATTTAAATATTTAAGATGAGTGTTATTTTTCATCTTTTTCAAATCTAGTGCATTGAGGGATATTTGGTCAGGGTGTGAGATGGGATAGTTGAACAGCTGAAGATGGCCCAAAAAGAACAATAGAACGGCTAATGAAACAGAAAAATACGGCAAAGAAAGTGAGAAGGAAAATATTTTCTTCATCATCGCCTTAATCAGATGATATTTAACTGAAATGTCTTTTAAGAATGCATTTATGTTGTTTTATGTCATAGAGTTTAATTCTTTGGTTTTATTTTTTCAGTAATTCTTTCAAGTTAGTTTTAGTTTACTTTCTTTTCATGATATTCCCTTCATTTCATGTTATTGGCGAAGATAATAAATATTTTTTAGAAAGTTAATTTAATTTACTCTTAAAGTTCACTGTTCAAGTCTCTCTAATCTTTTGATCCAGTCTCCCCTTCAGTGGGGGGTACTTGTGCATAACGTCACTACCAGAAAATCTTGAATTTCAGTCAGTAAAATTAGTTTTCAGCTCTCAAATTTGTACACGTATATTGAGAATACTCTAAGAATTACAACTTACATAATTAAATACAAACAAAGCAAACCATGAATATTATTTTAATGAAAAAGCAAAATTATGACAACTATCCCACCTCTGTTCCCCAACTATATACTGTATTCTAAAGTATAGGGAAAAGTTGTTCAGTCTGTTTCTTCAAGGTCATTGAAATCTGTTAGGTTGCCCGCTTTGTAATTAACCTAATTAAATTTACCGAACCAATTAATATGTTTTAATTTTATATCATGACGTAGGTTATTTTGTATTATAATATTAGCCTTCCAACAAGGGAAGCACCAGACATGGCTCGCCCCAATTTTAACGAATCTTGGTGGGTTGATACGTCTACATCTAAAACACAGTGTGATTTTAATTTCAGCCGTAGATATCCAGCCAATTATGACAAAATTAGATGTTCAGTTCGTAAGAATCGCGTAGTTCGGTATACCTATCGCTGCAAAAAGTCGCCGTGTGCCTAGGCCCTAAGAGGAATGCCAGGAAGGAAGGGCTTATTTTTTATATGAAAATCTACTAAATGACGGAAGCCATTTTTCGTTGATAAAAACGAAATTATACAATGGAAAAAAAATCCTTCCGTGATTCAGTAGATTTTTATATAAAAAATAAGCCTACAAAATTTCAGAAAGAGTGGTGCAGTAGTTTTTGAGACACCTTGCTCACCGTTTTTAAAAAGGCTTCTAGGATGTCGTTGTATTTTTATTATACACGTAAATATTTTTCTACAAGAAAATTACCAAATGTTCTTTAAATGTTGCTCTTTTAAGTGAAAAAGTTCTGTAAAAATATATGCTTCCGCTTTTTCAAAAAATTCGCCTCTTTTTAGCCTCTTGACTAGGTACAACCCCTTAAGGTCTGCGCACACATATCCGATCCGGGTGAGATCCGTATCAGTCGTGCCAGTGGTAAGAAGAAGAGACCCAGACCTAACCCAGACCCTCTACGCCCCTCTTCTTCTTACCACTGGCACGACGGATACGGAACTGACACGGAACGGATATGTGTGCGCAGACCTTTAAGGAGAGGCGGCAGAGTGGAATTTCTCTCCCTTGCGAGTAGACTTAAGTGGAGGTAAGAATTAGAATAAGGTAGAGTAAAGTTAAGAAACTGCGTAGACAGGGTAAAACGATGTAATAAAAGGGGGAGTGGAAGCCATGTAACCCCAAGGAGGATAATAAGCTATACATACATTAATATATTTTTACTTATAATTAGTACCATTTACTAAAGAAATGTTCAACGAAATTTTGCTAGAAAAATGGAACAAGTGAAGCCCGAATTTCACAGAAAAATTAGTTGAATGAAAGCTTATAATAAAACCGCAGGAATTACGTGTGTATAAATTCAATATTGAATTTGGACGAATATTTTCTCGCACGATCTTTACTGTTTACACGGATAAATACCTAATACTTTTTTTAAATAACCTGTGTTAAATTTTATAATTGTATACACCAAAAACAAAAGTTTATTAATAAAAATTTATATTAATGTGAGTTAAAATTGCGAATTCTCACTTTGAAGTCGATTTAATATGCAAATTATTGTTACATATAGGGTCGACGGATACTTTGGTGAGTAACCGTACATGTGAACGTCCATTTAAATATTGAGTCTCGCAATCGTTGGCAGATACTTCCTACCCATAGTTCAAATAGTTTCAAGTCCATTTCGTACTTTTTTGCATTTCATTCATTTCATTAATTTAAACAAAATTTATAGATCAATATAGAGTCTATATTACAGACGAATACTATGAACGCCGAACATTTTCATTAATCCTTTATAACTCAAAAACTGTGGTATGCGTGACCTATCCTCTAAAGTATTGACATACGTTTATCAAACACCCTACATTTTCATGCACATAATTTCACCACACTGTCAGACTTGTCCACTTATTTGTCGATATAGGAATATGTAATATGTAATATGTAATATGTAGAAACGACACACCTCGATTCTTGTAATGAAAACTGAAAGTCAGAAAACTTGTGACTGATCTTCTTCGAGTTTATAAAAAAAAAATACAGAACGAAAATGTTAGTAAACAGCGATATGCAAATTAAAAAGAACACTGTATGAATTTTAACTGATGTCCTTTACACACGTGCACATACGCTCTTTTCATAAAAAAACATAAATAAATTTATTTACTAACTATGTTACGAGAGAACGTTAAAAAAATTAAATGTAAAATATTGTTGTTACCCAGCACGAGGTGCTTTGGCGACTGTTAGGTGCACAGCACTAGAAAGAGCATGGAGAAAATAATTCAATTATATTGAAGAAATAAACGAAGAAATGAAAGGTACAATCGGGACAACAAATTTACAAGAAATTGTTTATACAGTGCGTGGAGGACCAGGATGTGGAAATTGTGACATGGCTGATGTAAAAGAATGGTTTCAATCCAATAAAACTTATTTAACTGACAATCAGATAATATCGTATGTGTTTCGAATACCAGAATGAATTTTGAAGCATTTGAGGCTTCAGAAAAAAAGGGATAAGAAAGATGTAACTTTATCCAATTGAATTTTCTGAAACACTGTGTGATTTGGCGGCTAAAAAAAATTTGTGTCCATACATTTTTAACGAAATCGTGTTTAATTCCATTATTCTTTATTTCTATGCTTAATATTTTAAGACGAATATTAGAAAGTACCTAACTGTTCTAGTGCCTAAAAATTTGCTCATCTGCACATCTCTCGATTGATTCGAGTAATCGAGATGCCACGGTATTTTGCAAAGTGAATTTTAATAAACAGCTGTCATGAATCGTAAACGGCTATTTTTTAACATATTGATCCTTCTTATCGTCACAAAGAATCGAGTTTTCGTTTAGTGTTAATTTCCGTACTACGAGACATGTTTGCAAGATCGTTTGACCGTGAAAGTGCAAAAGGGGCGAATATCCCTCTTAAAAAAAGCGACACGCGCTTATAACTTTCTCGTGGCCCACATAGAAATCATTGCACTCTTCACAGTCTCTCCTGTTCGCAGAACTCGATGTTCCCCGAGGCTTTTTCGTCGCGAAAGTGTTCCACCTTGCTCGTAGTTCTTTTTTCTTTCGTCCGCGTGTCTGTTTTACTTTGCGACAGCTGTCTAATTCGTCTTGCATAACAATTTCCAATCACGAATTTCGTCGAAAAAAAGAACGCCATAGCACAGACCAAAAAACTTAATTAAGATAAATACAAATAAGACTACGAATGTGTAGTTTGCAAATTTCGCGATGAATGTTTTTTGTAAAATTATGTACCTTGCGTTGCAGTATTTTTAACCGAATTCCGAGAAATACAGGGGACGAACAACATATCCTAATATCCACATTGGCTTCAAAAATAAAAAAAAATGTATGACGCATGATTTAAATTGTTATAAAAACTAAACACGATAGTTTGTCTTCCCAGGTCAGTGTTTTACTTACTTAATAATCGATAAGTTATCAAGCTCATTAATATATTAACTGGGTAAGACAAGTCGAACCGTCACAGAAATTCAAACGCTACAGTCGATATAACATTTCATTTTTTTTATTTATGGGGTTCATTATTTCATTTTATATTTCATTTTTGTCATTCTTATCGTATGCAATTAAGATATTAAAACTGCCGCGTTTTTAATCATAATATTTTCCGAGCGAGTAATTTGTTTATTTGTTAATCTAGAAAGACATGTTTTAAATTCGGTGACTATATTCATATTAGAAATAACCTGAGGCACTTCGCATTCGCTGCGGGTTGGACGGAGTAACGCGTCCCTCGAAATTTGTAATTGCACGCAGAGGGGGTGTTTTTTGTCGACGAATGCCCCAGATTCTTTTTCTTCTACGACAACCACATATTTTCGTCCCGTATATCTTTTACCTAACACCAAGACGTGTTCAGCCATGTACTGTAATAATGCCACCTTCAAATACCATTCAACTGTGAAATTCAAAATTTAATCACAGAAATTTTAAGTTGTGAAATTAGTTTTTCCGAGTATTCAAATAGTAGTCACAATGCAATAACACATGATACCCAACATACTATCTCCGGAAAGTTTACTTGGCATTTGCACCCTATGGTAACCTGCTAATTTATCGATAAACGTTTCACGATGTGTTACTGAAAGGAAGACAGGCTCAATATGATTTTTACTTATGGAGAAAGCCGACGCGCTTTAAGGCTGGGGTCATACGAGCGTTGAAATGACGGACGTTCCAACATCCGTCGTAGCGTTATGTGTACCTAGATATTATTTTGCATAACAACTGTCGCACGAGCTATGTGCGTCAATTTGTAGGTGAGTACAACGTTGGCAACTTTGGCAATCCCTACGACGCGGCGCCACAGTGGTGCCTTTTCCCGAAAAGCTGGCCAAAAGTCAATTTCGGAAGTGAATAGCAGCTTGTTGGTAGTATGGCACATTTAATATATATATGTAAAGAGAAAATATCCTCTTTAATTGAATTTGAGCGCGCTTTGGATACTCAGCGCACGCTTCGCGGTATGATTGACAGGTGGCGCATCAATTACGACTGAGCATACAAAATTAGAGAGAGATAGGGAAGTAGAGCACATGCGCAATCCATAATTATCCGTAATTAACTTAGTATAAATTAAAATTAATAAGAAGTTAGATAAACTGAACAGAGACGAGGTGAAAATTAACTTTTATTGCCGTTTCTCTGTTTTTCGGGTAAAACCATTGTACCAACTGTAAATATAATGTAAATAGTATAAATAAAATTCAACTCTGTTTTTCAGTGAAACAATTATTCGTTAATTTCATAACCTGTTCAAGAGAAAAAAAAATTATAATTTTAACATTATATATACATATATATATATATATATATATATATATAATGTTAAAATTATAATTTTATATTATATATATAATATAATGTTAAAATTATAAATTTTTAAAAATTATATATAATGTTAAAATTATAATTTTTTTAAAATTATATATAATGTTAAAATTATAAATTTTTAAAAATTATATATAATGTTAAAATTATAATTTTTTAAAATTATATATAATGTTAAAATTATAAATGTTTAAAAATTATATATAATGTTAAAATTATAATTTTTTTTCTCTTGAACAGGTTATGAAATTAACCAATAATTGTTTCACTGAAAAACAGAGGTGAATTTTATTTATACTATTTATATTATATTTACAGTTTGTAAAATGGTCTTACCTGAAAAACAGAGAAATGGCAATAAAAGTATATATATCAGTGCAACAAATGCCGCTAGAAATTGTAAAATATAGTGATCGGTTAATGAGATATAGGCCATCAAAGTTGACGAAATTTCGTGCTTCTTAGATGGCTTGAAAACGCTAGAATGTTTAATGTATTAGGCAAAGTTCATTTTTAAAAAATTCATATGCAAAACATTTTACCATTAAGATGCGTGTTATAAACATACATTTTGCACATGAGCAATGCAAAATATCTTTGAACCTACTCTTGTACTTCCCTTCTCAAGGTGTCCTAAATCTTACTCATATTTTAGTACAACGGAAGGAAAGTAGTTAATTTATTCACCGAACTTCACACAGTGACAAGTTTCTTGACTTAAAGTTACATGCGAAGTATGATATCCAATTGAAAAATCATTTAAAGTGCCTATTAATATCTATCTACGCTCTCCGTGAACGAACCCTTTCAGGTCTGCACTTTTTGGTTTGTGGGTATTTTCTTTTCATGGTCCTTCTGTTGTCAAAAACTGCGTTCTCCTAATAGGGTGTTTTACAGAAGAGGTCCGGAAATCACGCCACAAACTGTCTAAACTGCACAGGAAGGGTTACAGTCTTGAGACATCACGAAGAAGAACGAATCAGGATATTTTCCAACGATTCTATAATCCACTCTGACCCATATATTACGCTTTCTGACGCCATTCCGAAACGCAATAAAAAAAAATTCCTCTGAAGGTTCTCGAAATGCTATGTCACAAGGAAAACGTAAATGAAAGCTCAGAGAACACAAGTACGATATCCGATTCATCAGAATCTGAATAAATGTACCTAGCGATATAGGCAATAATATTTATTACATGAATAAAATAGCATGTTCTCATTTCAAACCGCATTTATAATCCCGACTTTGTTTATTATTATTTTCAACAACATATTTGAACTATGTAATCTTCTATAAACGTAGGAATGTCGCATTTTTCATGAAAATCGAAAAAAAAAAATTTTCACAGTAATTAATATAAAAAATATTTTAAAATTAAGATCGCCATATTAAATTCGACATTTTAATTATAAAATTTTAGGCGAACATCGGAGATTTATCACAATTTCCGCAAAAATTAATTTAAAAACAAAGTTTATGCCATTGCTGTTAGGTCTTCGATATTGAAATTTGCAGTTCGGACAAGATATTCCTAATCAGCGACGCGAAGAACAATAGAGTACCAATTTTCGTGCAGATCTATCAATTTTTTAAAATGCACAACCGCCATATTGGATTCGCCATTTTGTTTTCAAAAATTTGAAGTTCAGATTCGTAATCAGCGACCCCAAAAACCTCCGAGCACCGATTTCTGACTAAATTAAAGTACGTTTTGAGGGGTTTGTCGCTGATTAGCGATTTGGAACCACTGTGCGGCGCAAAGTGGGGCTGGAGAGGAAAAAAGTCTTAAAATGAAAGTTGTATTTTTATGTATCCATCACTATATCCTGAAAGCCAATAGACCAACGTATCTAACGTATATGACAGATATGTCATATTCATGTTAATTGCAAAGAAAAATTGATCTGAAGTTAACCTTTCGTATTCTAACGGGAAACGTGTCAATATTCGTACGAGATTGTCGAATTTTTTCTGAATTCCTCTAGATATTTTTATTTTTTTTACCGCATGTATTTCGAATGTGTATAGTCTCAGCTTATTTGTGACATAAATATTTTTCGAAAATTCTTCACTGTAATCCCACTATACGACTTCAAACGAAGCTACCCAGTATTTCAAGTTTTCATTAACTCTTTTAGATTTATAAACAAAGCTCCGCCTTCCTCCGGGCTCTAGATAGTACTAATTGAAAGCAGATACCATCTACTAACAGCCATAAAACAATTGGCTGCAACTATTTGCAACTTTGGCTGTTATTAATACATAATCACCCGAGTGCGCTGTGCACTCTTCGTTTCTTCGGTTTATTACTATTTCATTTGTTAAAGATGCTTCAATTTTATTTATGTTGCTGTCCATATAACCGTTGGCTATTAACAAACAATATAAAAAAAAAGTACTTAAAAATATTGAGAGACACCGAAGTTATGACATTTTTTCCGCGAATCCTATGTTACGTTCCCCACTGTGCGCCGGGCCGGTGCATGGTTGCAGTGGAATACGTCCGTGCCGCGCTGTTGCCATTTTACCTGTTCGCCCGAGCGCAGGTTGCAAGATTAAATGATGACCCTGTAGTACCTATGCCGATTTCATTGTTTCCCGCACATCCACAGCAGTGCCACCGCCTGAATGTCGAAACCGGTACACGAACGCTTATATTAGAGACTAGCTTAAAGTACCCGGCGTTGCCCGGGCTTGTTATACATATGTATGTATCTCTGCATAGTATAAAATAAAGTCCCCAGTAACCGTCTGTTTGGTCGGATTAATCCCGAAAACCACTGGACGGACTGCGATGCAACCCCCGCCACTCCATAGAGCATTCGCGAGGAATGGTCCACTAAAATCACCACTGCTCGGCTTCCTTTTGTAATAGCTTAATGTTTGATGCACTGATGAAAACCGCATCACAATCCGTCCAGTGGTTCTGGAGATTAGCCCGAACAAACAGACAGACGCCTGCCGCGGACTTTATTTACACTATGTAGAGAAGATGATTTTGATGTGAAACTACGTCTTTCCCCGCTCTATATACAGTTAGTAGAAAAAGTATTTGGACGCTTTTTAAAATCGCATAAGGTTTTTTAGAATTGGTTTAAACGACTTGAGTTTTTTTTAGAAGCTAGAAGGATCAGTTTGCTAAGTGACGTGTTTCGTCGATTTGAAAAAAAATTTTTTTTGCAAAAAAAAAATAGTAAAGGTCATTATTGAAACTTTTTTTTGTAAGCCTGTAATGAAAATTCAGAGAATCCGGTTGTAGATTGAAGTAAAAAACGACCTTTACTAATTTTTTTTTGCTTAACCACGAAACTCAGCGAGGCGCAAGATTGCTGGCGGTATCGCCTTTGACGATTCTTGATAGAGAATCACCCTGTATTTTGCGTCGTGTTTTTCTTTTGACATTTTGCAATGATTGTACTCAGGAACTGTTATCAAGCCCTGTAACAAAAGTTGTATTTACTTTAAACAAAACGCGTAACACACGTCCGATACCGCAGCAATCTCGCTACAAACTGAGATACTACGTAAGTTTATTGCTAATATGTACTGCAGAGACCGACGAGTTAGGTTCAGGGAGGAAGACGAAGCTTCTGGGAGTACAAAAAGGCCACTAAAGATACCAGCGAAGCGAAAACGTCAGTAGCGTGCCCGACAGAAGGTGACACGGAAGCCCGCAAGATTGACTCACAAGTCACAAGGGAAGTTCGATTATCCGAACATTCTGATCTTTTTGAAACTGTGCAGGATTGTAGACCTCGATAGAAGTATCAGGCAATTCTTGGTTTGTGCCCATCGGTTCTTCAGGGTGAAAACAGCACTTAAAAGTTAATGCGTGACTTTCCTGCATATCTTGAAAATTATAGTAGACATCAAAAAATTATTACAATGAAAACTTAACGGTGTTTTATACCCTATCCCCTGCAGCACATTGTGTTGCAGGAACGTTGCGGAACCGTTGCTACACATTGCATTGTTACCGTTTGGTTGCAGGTTGCATTGCAATTTTACTGCAACATTGTGCAAACATTGCCGTGGAATATTGCAATGGACACGTTTGTACAATGTTCCTGGAATATTGCGCACACATTGCTGTGCAATAATGCAATGCCCACGTTTGTGCAATGTTTCGGGAATATTGCGCACACATTACTCGCAGAATATTGCGCACATATTGCGGTATAATACTCCCGGAATATTACGCACACATTGTCATGGAATATTACGCACCCATTGCCGTGGAATATTGCGCACATACTGCGGTACAATACTCCCGGAATATTGCGCGCACATTGCCGTGGAATATTGCGCACATACTGCTCAGCGCCGTTCCTGCAACGTTCGCACAGTATACGGGACTTAAAAATTTTCACCCGAAAATGCGGAACGTGTTTATTAAGTACAATAAATTAAATGGCAATCGGAGGGACACTGGCAATAATTGGGACATATAATACTTCTTTGCAAATATCTTTTGTTGCCGTATATAGTTTAACACTTTGTTTAAACCTAGTAGTGATAATTAAGTAATTGTATTAATTATTTATATCACATATTTTCCACGTTCACATATATTCTCTCGGAGGTGGCCTGTGGAATCTAAGACTGTATTCCGTGTGTTCGCATTTCAGGAACGTTCCGCGTAATTCCGTATTATGTGCGAACATCCCAGGAATGACGCTGAGGGCCGTTCCTGCGACATTCGCACAGAATAAGGAATTACAGTTTTAGATTCCACAGGCCAACTGCGAGGGAATATATGAGAACGTGGAAAATATGTGATATAAATAATTAATACAATTAATTATCACTACAAGGTTTATGCACACTGTTAAACTGTATACGGCAATAAAAAATGTTTGTAAAGTTGTCTGAGCTGTGCAAGGTAAATCCACAAACACTAAAAACTAGAAAATAAAAAAACTTTTAAAAAAAATTATGTTAACCGATTGTATTAAAAATGCACTAAGAACTAAAAAAAAACATTTCTTGTACTGCGCAGGATATTTCATAACAGAATATGAATCAATTTAATATAGCATCAAACGTCGAAATTAATTTGTTGTTAGATATCCGGGACGAGCCTTCATTTTTGAATAATTTGAGTTCGAAATTTTGCACGGTACGAGTTTAAGTTCGAATACGTAAGCAATCTTCTCAATCAACGGTTGTAGCTACAGCGGTAAAGTGTTCGTCTACGGTGC
Source organism: Andrena cerasifolii (assembly GCF_050908995.1). NCBI lineage: Eukaryota > Metazoa > Arthropoda > Insecta > Hymenoptera > Andrenidae > Andrena > Andrena cerasifolii. The sequence goes on from NC_135132.1 coordinate 1,370,707, forward strand.
TACAGGTCATGGGTTTGAATCTCACTGAGGTAAAAGAATTTTCTATTTATAAAAGACACATGGACGTTATACAACTACGATTCTGCACACATTTCATGTCTTCGCGTCCCGCACAGATACGGTATATACTACCGATATTTTTATTTTTGGCCCTACTGCCCGAAACGTTACGTGACCATTGCTGTGTAACATCTCCGAAACGTTGCGTGACCATTGCTGTGTAATATCCCCGAAAAGTTGTGTGAGCATTGTTGAAAAATCCCCGAAACGTTGCTGTAAAATTCCGAAACAAAGTTGCAGAAATATCTCCCGCAATGTTGTACAGGGGCGGACATAGCAATTTACTTGTAACGTTTCGGGAACATTCCGTGCAATGTTTCAGCGCAACGGTTCTGCAACGTTCCTGCAACAAAGTGTGCTGTAGGGGATAAAACTGTACAATCCAATTGTTTAAAATTTGCAATTTAAGCAAGAAAATATTCCCCACCACAAAGTTTAAAACAATTTGATTACATAGTTTTATACAGCACAAAAAACCATTAATTTTGTTTATAACATATTTTTTATATATCGTTCCCAAGGTATACTGAAAAATAGGAACACACTCATTAACCTTTAGTGGGTGTTTTCACCCTGAAAACCCGAAAATGGGCACAAACAAAAAATTTCCTGATACTTCTATCGAGGTCCTCTATAAATCTGCACAGTTTAAAAAAAATCTGAATGTTCGGGTAACCGAACTTCCCTTGTCAGATGGTGTCAGAGCCACAACCGTAGTTCTACGTGAAATATGCAGCATAATACATTTATGCTTGAGACTTTTTGTACATGGAAAGCTTCCATAGCAGTTGACTGCTCGTGCGTGAATGACCGCGCGTCAAGCAGCAATCGACATTCAACACAGCGGAACCCGCCATCCCCACTATTACAGTACTGAGCCATTCCCACTACAGCGCTGTGGAGTCGGTAGTGGGATACGAACATTTCGGTGACCTGCTCCGTGCTACGCCAACGGAGACAACGGAATTAACTGACATTTTTGTTCGTCAATAAGCTTCCTGATCTGATAGAGTAATAAAACAAAGCCTATGTCCCTCACAAGATTGTATGGAACACATCTATAAAAATCCAATCGAAATCGGTTCAGTAGATTTCGAGATTACCGCGAACATACAAACAAACAATTTTACGGTCTTTACACATTAGTAAAGAAAAGATGTACCGACTAGCTGACTATTCGGTCGGCCGTTCGTTTTCGTTGGTACTTATTTAGTTGGTTTCAATAATAATATTTATTATTTTTAACGTTTTAAGTACTTAATAATTATATTACATACAAATAGGTATAAGTATACTACATATTAAAAAATATTAAAATTATACTAATGACAGTGAAGAAAGAACATTGTATTTTTATTTCTATGCCTTATCGAGTCATATCAATAATACCAAACATTCAAGGCCGATCAATCGGCCTTTTTTGTCGACTATAGTCGGCCAACAGTCGGTACATCTCCTGCTTATGTGTTTCTTCCTGCATATATCATACTGAATACTTTGGAAACACTGTGGTGAATTTAATCATTATGACAATCCCTCTGAATTCCCAAAAATGATTTCGTTTGTTTTACTTCATTGTCGCATTCTATCTCTCAACATTATTGCGATGTGTTAAAATTTTGACAAAATTTAAAAAAATTTTAACGGCGGCTTTAGTCGGCTCTTGGTACTTTACACACAAAAAGAAGGAAAGAAAAAGCTCGTTCGTGGACACGTACGCCGGGACGAAAGGGCTAAATACATAGTTTCCACGATGTTATGGCTGCACTATAATTTTTTACATACAACTATTAGACGTACATATACATATACGTATCTAATATATTGCACACGTATTTTGGCTACACGCACGCCCTATTTTTATACATACATACTTTTTTGTGATTGCGATACCCGAATATATACAATATACAGTGGCTCGCATTAATATTCGGACACTTTTTAAAATCGCATAACTTTTTTAGAATTGGTCCAAACAACTTGAGTTTTTTTGAGAAACTAGAAGGATTAGTTTGCTAAATGACGCGTTTCGTCGTTTTGTAAAAAAATGTATTTGGTTGGAATAGCGAAAAGAATAGTAAAGGTCGATTTTTAAACTTTTTTTTGTGAGCTTGTAATGAAAATTAAAAAAAACCGTTTGTAGATTACAGTAAGTTGTATACGTGCCTAAAATTTCATCGAAATCGGTTAACGTTGCTCCGAGCTACAAACGTTTAAAAATCGCAGAATAAGGTCGAGAGAATCGCTGATTTCGGGAATTTTCGCGATTCTCGACCTTCTAGCTTCTCAAAAACACTCAAGTTGTTTGGACCAATTCTAAAAAAGTTATGCGATTTTAAAAAGTGTCCGAATATTAATGCGAGCCACTGTATGTAGGTATCAAGTTAAGGTGCAAAAACCAACTTCTCAATTATACGACTATCATCTTCTTTAAATCTTGCAACTTCGAATTCTACCTATACCTATACCGAAATTTTAAAGTTTATTTACTTACCGCTTGAGGGGACAGTTTGTATTTGGGCATTTCTTCGTTCTTACGGTGCCGGTGGTGTTTACTATTTTTTAACCACTTACTATAATATGATAGAGAATAATTGTATGTAAATTAATGAGCTTTAACCAACTATAAATTGCAATAATTTAAACTTCTATAATGTATTCCTTGTTGAAAAGAATAAAGCCACCTTGACTTAAAAGTGGAACCATATTCTTCTTTGCTCTTTTAATGCAGTTGATCAAAATCTTTGGTAGAGTACCAAAAAGAGTGGCATGTGTTACCAGAGGATTTATTTTAAACACTTCTAGAAGACAAAAATATAAAATGTGCTTCCGCTTAGAAAAATCAACAGAATCTTGTTCTAAATTACTATAATTTATTGGTGGCTGAAAACAGATTAATTTTATATGTATAAAACTGTGATCTCTCCAATTACAGCAAACGGTTTAAAAAATTGTGGATGCTATTATGATGAATATCAATTCTGTATATGTATAATTATTGAATCACTAACACTGTGTATTATCCTCGTTTTCTAGAATTGAATGTTGATTCGAGAGCACCAAGACATCACTTCGTAAAAATCAAGACAGCACTGCTTTCCCGTTAGTATTTATAACTAACAGCAGTGTGACACCAGCTAATTTTAGAGAGGTATTTTATTTCAATTTGACATATATCACTACTCTCCTTATTTCGAATCAATAACAATGAATACAGGCCTTATACACACGTCGGACAAAAAGATAACCAGACGTAAGCAATAACGTTAACTATTAAAACCCAGTATTATGCTCCTACGGTGTCAAAAAAAGGAATGAAAGAAATTTCGTTTGCTAATCATAAATCGAAAGAAAATCTATTGTCAGATAGTGAAGGTAAATAACTACGCTCTTCGAAATACTATGTTCAGTGAGAATGTGAAATAATGACAATGGTGATGACAGTGATGACCCCGAAAACTTTTCTTTTCGTCCTCGACTGATTACAAAAAATTTATCTGAAATCTGCAACCCCGCAACTGTGACCTTTCCACGTGTAGAAGTTAGAAATTCACGCGTTTGGTATCTTTTGAACATTTACATTCAAAAGATTCAACGATTATGCAATTTTCAGCTTTTTACATATAGGCAATAACTGCATTAAATGAAACATTTACTTCTGCAAATACTACCCGCTTTTAACAAAATGATGATGCGTAATGAAATGGATACATAGGTATTTGTTTTTCTATGCACAAACATGCCCCTGCAAGTGAGAATTTCAAACATTTAAACGTTATTTGCATTAGTGATATTTTTAATCGACATCAAACAAGGAGGAGGTTACTCAATTATATTTATTTTATGTATGTTCAGCCATAAGTTCCGCATAAGTGCACCGATTTCGATGATTCTCTTTTTATTTAAAGGAGTATGAAAAGCCGGCGGTACCACGTTAATTTTTTTTTTATTGTATGTTCAGCCGTAACTTCCGCATAGGTGCACCGATTCCGATGATTCTTTTTTTATTTGAAAGAGTACGAAGAGCCGGTGGTCAATTTTTTGTATTATTACCTAGATATTCTAGAATTACTTAGGATTCCAGCTTCAATGTATGTTTCTGCATAACTTTGTAACGCGCGGACCGATTTGGATGATTCTTTCGTTGTTATACAGGGTGTCCCACTAAGGAGTGGACAGCGCGATATCTCTTAAAGTATTGTCGATAAAAATATAAAAAAAATAGGGAATTGCATGGTTCGAGGGGGCCCATTTATTAGCGCGAACGAATTTTGTTTTCGATTATTATTTTAAAAGATACGATGGTCAACTTCGGTTTTTCAAATGGAACTATTTTTTTTGAAGACCTGAGTTGATAGTGCGTTCCAAGACAAATTCAATAAGCTTTAATGTATACACTTTATTTCCACTGGTTTTTAAGATATTGCGCTTGCAAAATTACTGATTTTCACTGGAAGAAAACCCTCTGGAATAGGAAGGACCGGGGTCGGTCTTACTGGCACTACGGGTGGCATTGCCTGTTGAAACTGATACCTACCTGCCAAAGGTCTACGACAGGGTTCGCAGGCCCAAAAGCTGGACAATTCTTTTCCGTCAGAAATGCTACTTAGGTAGGTACATCTGCGGTATCCAGAAGCGCATCGTTACTTTTATTTCGCACTTGCTTCTACGCTCGGATGGCCGGTTCTTTTGGGAGGGATGCAAGTTGGATTGGTTCTGATACAATCTGCTCCCTATGGTTGAAATTTAGTCTAGCAACTTTCACTCCTCCTAACCTAACCAATCCAACTTGCATCCCTCCCAAAAGAACCGGCCATCCGAGCGTAGAAGCAAGTGCGAAATAAAAGTAACGATACCTACCGAAGTAGCATTTCTGACGGAAAAGAATTGTCCAGCCTTTGGGCCTGCCATTTCTGGCGTAGACCTTTGGCAGGTAAGTATCCATTTCAACAGGCAGTGCCACCCGTGGCGCCAGTAAGACCGCCCCCGGTTTTTGCCATTCCAGAGGGGTTTCTTGCAGTGAAAATCAGTAAATTTGCAAGCGCAATATCTTAAAAACCAGTGGAAATAAAGTGTATACATTAAAGCTTATTGAATTTGTCTTGGAACGCACTATCAACTCAGGTCTTCAAAATAAATAGTTCCATTTGAAAAACCGAAGTTGACCATCGTATCTTTTAAAATAATAATCGAAAACAAAATTCGTTCGCGCTAATAAATGGGCCCCCTCGAACCATGCAATTCCCTATTTTTTTTATATTTTTATCGACAATACTTTAAGAGATATCGCGCTGTCCACTCCTTAGTGGGACACCCTGTATACGGGGTCATCCGTTAAAACTGCAACCTACGCGCGCGCGAACAGACGAAAATGGCAACACCGCCTCAGGGACGCATTCCACGCAACCATTCACCGGCTCGGCGTTCGGAGGGTTGCCAGCGACCGCTGGACAGCAGTGATGCTCGAAAAATTTTGGATGGTCTCTTTCAAATTAACATCGCAAAGAGCTGTGCGGAATTTCCCTGCCCAGGTAAGCCAGTCGCGCGCTCCGTTTTCATAATCGGTTTACCACTCGCACCTTTGAAAACAATGTCGACTGGTCTCGAAAATTTTAGGATGGTCTCTTTCAAATTAATGTCGCAAAGAATTATTTGAAATTTTTCGGCCCGGATTGAAGAATTTGGGGCCTTTTTCGTATAACTTGTGAACCATAAAAGAGATCGGAATGCAATTTGCGCCGAAAAATGAGGAAAAGTTATTCCCCCTGAATGATGGATAATTTAAAATATTTTACGTTTACTTAATTTTTCTTTTATCAATTTTTTAACCATAATTGTTGTGTAGAGGTTTTGCAAACCGTTTATTTAATACTGTATTTAATGCTCTTTTTAAAATTCATGATGCTGATAAACAATAGGCTGGTTGTTTCTGTATCATTACTTTCATAAATTGAGAAATTAAAATTTTATTCAGTTATGTGTTAGTTCTGCAAACCTCAGAATCTATTGTTCTGATTTTCTTTTTTTATAATTTTATCCTTAATGCAGTATATGCATAGATCGGACGTAACGGGTAACTAATAGAACGTGTCTTTGATTGTAGAGGTGTTAGAATTTTTTTCTACAATTTTTGAGTCCGAATGTTTTAACATTTTAGCTACACAACGCCACGCCTATACCGGCTTCCATTAATTTCGTTTTTTTGGAACGATGCGCCAGTATTATGGCTTTTTCACGCAGGTGGCAAAAAATCTCTCCGTACAGTGCCGGGGTCAATCCTATCGTAGGTAAATTTTTTTAAATTAAAACTAAAATTTTCGGCGTCACTGCTGTCCAGCGGTCGCTGGCAGCCCTCCGCACGCCGGGCCAGTGAATGGTTGTAGTGGAATGCGTCCGTGAGGCGGCGTTGCCATTTTCGTCTGTTCGCGCGCGCATAGGTTGCAGTTTTAACGGATGACCCTGTACAGGGTGATTCTCTCGGTGCGCCTGATCAAAGAGATGCCGCCTGGTCAACCGTGACGAGGTCAACCCCCCGTGGTACCTCTCCCAATTTATGGATTTCGACCTTCAAAGGAGTTGGAGTACCTATTAAGAAGTGCGAAATGTCCCGTTTCTGCATTTCTGATCAGATCTCTGCGAAAACGGTGCCAATCGATTCCTTATGTTTCGCCGATGAAACTAACACCAAAAACGACGCAATTCGGAGCATAATGAAGGAAATTACATGAAAAATTGATTTGCATAATTTCAAGCTAACTTCGTTGAAAATAGTCCGATTTACATGACACTTGGTATGGTTTTAATCGGAAAAACACAAGGAATCCATCGGTTTCACTTCCATATCGATACGATAAAGAATAAAGAATTATTTTATTTCTGAAACAGGTATGAATCCTCGGCCGACCGCAGCAAATTGGGGTGGTGCCCCGCAGTCCAGGCTGAAAATGTGAAATATTCATTGCAGCGTGTTAAGAAATTCTTTATTCTTTATCGTATCGATGTGGAAGTTACACCGATGGATTCCTTGTGTTTTTCCGATGAAAACCATACCAAATGTCATGTAAACCGGATTATTTTCAACGAAGGTAGCTTGAAATTATGCAAATCAATTTTTCATGTAATTTCCTTCATTATCACAGAGATCTGATCAGAAATGCGGAAACGGGACATTTCGCACTTCTTAATAGGTACTCCATCCCCTCCGAGGGTCGAAATCCATAAATTAGGAGAGGAATTACGGGGGGTTGACCTCGTCACGGTTGACCAGACGGCATCTCTTTGATCGGGCGCACCGAGAGAATCATCTTGTAGCTCTATTTGGCACCTCAACCTGCAAGAGTATTCCGTGCACCATCCTCAAACCAGATAGAATTTAATGGCCGCTTCTTTTGTTCGAAACCACAAAATATCGGACTTTGAGGGCATTTATTAAGGTGATCGCATCTGATTCCGAAGTTAAAAATGACGTAAATCGATTCGTCTTGACGAGATATTTCCAGTTCTGTGTAGAAATCGCTGCACGCTTTCAAGACCGTAATCACTCTACAGACTTAAATTGAACTTTTCGGACTTTTGCTTTTTATCAGCAACGCATGGAATAATCCTTGGACTTATCTTTCCTTATATTCTTGCTGTGCTAAGAAACGACGCACAGTGGTTTGATCATACTATTCAGTTTGCCTTTCTACGGTATTTGGACAACTATGAATTTTCACATCACTGTTATTTATACGTTATTCATTATAAATGGAACGATTTTAAGGTTTTTTTGAGACTTAGAACTCAAAATCGCTTTCTATCGCTTATTTCGACGCTTGATTCTGTATTTAAGTGATTCATATCTTATTATGAAATATCCTGCCCCACGATTTTATTTAAAGTGACATATCACCATCGTAATTGTAGTACCAAAAAAGAATTACTTTTTAGTTTTTAGAGTATTTTTGATGAAATTACATAAAATCGTTTAACTTATTTTTTTTTATAGTTTTTTACATACGTGCAGCAAAAAGACCAATCTTTAACACTACATACCTAGACTTAAGGGGGGAGCCTGGTGTAGCGAATCGAAGAAATCGTTTTTTTTTTTTTGCAAAAATCAATAGTTGAACATCACGACAATATGTTCCCAAAGCCGCAAAACGAAATTCGAAAAATTAAAGCGGATATAGCCGGTTTTGCTACGGAGCGCCAGGCTACCACAAAACTTTAAATGCGTTTTCTCGAAACGACAGTTTCACACTTTGCGAGCAATATTACTCCAAAAATATTTAACCAATCGACTTGGCCTTGTGCACGGATATTTGTGAACATTTTCTTCACAGAGCTAAGTTATTGGTATAATGATATTGTTTAAATAAATAACTCTTTTACACATTTAAGGGGGGGGGGGAGTCTAGTGTAGGGGGTCGAAGAAATCGATTTTTTTTTGCATAAATCAATAGTTGAACATCACGACAATATGTTCCCAAAGCCGCAAAACGAAATTCGAAAAATTAAAGCGGATATAGCCGATTTTGCTACGGAGCGCCAGGCTACCACAAAACTTGAAATGTGTTTTTCTCGAAACGACTGTTTTATACTTTGCGGGCAATGTAACTAAAAAAATATTCAACCAATCGACTTGGCCTTGTGCACGGATATTTGTGAACATTTTCTTCATAGTACTAAGATATTAGTATAATGATATTGTTTAAATAAATAACTTTTTTTTAGACATTTAAGGCAAAATTTCGTTGGAAACAGTGAACTTTTTATTCAAGAGGCCGCCATTTGTTCATTTTGCATCTTTTAAGTTTCAAATTACTTCATTCTGTGCGTACACTCATAAACTAAAAGAAAATTGTTCGATTTTTGGTTTCAGATGAAACCAAAAGACGCTACGTTGCCCGCAGTGCAATAATTGCGTCGCCAACGGACTGGGCATAACTTTGTTATTTGCCGCTCTTTTTTAATAATTTTTTTTTGTTATATACCTTAACCTGTTAATACAATATCCTGAAAGTTTCAGAAAGATCTATCAAATACTTTCTGTAAAAAAAATTCCCGAAAAATGCCTCGATTTTCATTTAGTTACACCAGGCTCCCCCCTTAAGCTACTTCTTATCAATATAAGAATATAGTGAGGCAAAGTAGGGGAAAGGTGTCTAAAACGATCCCTCGAGGTAAAATGATTCCTGGCTGTTCTGCGGCTATTAGTGCTGTTATTTCTTAATATCGATGTACAAAAGTTCAGCCCGCTCTAAGTGCCATGTAAATATCAGGACTCCGTGTGTTATAAACAAGAAAAATATCAAAATTACTGCCTTTTATGTAAGGTAAGGTCTTTTTCAATGTTGTGTAACTATTATAATAAACGGCGTAGTGTGACAGCTGTTTTTTTCGCAAATTTAATGACAATTCAACAATAATTTATTGTGTTTCGTTACCGAATGTAATAATTTGACGTTATATTCAACCACTGAATGTGAGTTGGATGTTTGGTGTCATATGATCCCTCTCTAGTAGGGTAAAATGATCTCAGGATTCGCAGGAGGTACACGAAAAAATTTGAGTCTGTGAAGCTGATCTCATTTTGTTAGTTGATTTTAAGTATTTCTATTCATTGATTATGAACAAAAAATTATCTAGTAAAATTATCTAATTTTTTAAAAAATGTTTTAATTTATTATGTTCGCATATTTTGTAATTGAGTTTAATTTCTGTTTTTATTTAAATATATCAATGCTTTTTAATGTTCGTCTTATTTACTATCAGTAGGTATAAAATGATCCTGGAGGTCATTTTTCTAGGGATCCCCCGTAGGGATAATTTTTTTCCCATAGGTGTACAAAATGATACTTTAGTATGCCTTCACAAAAATGCGAATAAAACACATAATTGATCAGGTAGCTAAATTTGATCTAAGCCAATAATAAGGTAGATAAACTAACTTACAAAAAATACTTTACTTTTATTTAAATAATGTGGTTTTGTATTTTCTGTATGAATTACGCCTTAAGGGGATCGTTTTACACATCTTTTTCCTACACTAATTTCAACAGAAAATGTGATCGTTCTGAAACATACTTTTTCCCTGTTTTCAAAGCTCTCCAAAAAAAATTTGTAGCAATTCGCATACATGTAAAAACTTAGTTCAGAGATATAAGACTGCATAGCTACGATTTTATGGATTTTCAACGAGGTCGAATATTTGACTTTAGTTCGCCTTTCTATGGTATCCGGACCACTGTGCGCCTGCTTTTCTATGATCTGTTTAATTGAAAAATATAAATTTTATATTCTAAACTTCACATAAGGCACAAAATTCAATATTTCTGAAAGTGTAACTTATTACGTCGTATTACCTTCTACATAACCCATTATTACTTCCCATTCGTCAATAATGATCAACAGAGGCGGTCGCGTCTGGAAGATAATTCCCCTTCCCCCGTACCCATAGACACACTGAGCGACCATGTCTCTATACACGAATGCTAGCGAAATGGGTACGACCCCGCAGCTATTTTGGCCTTATTATATTATCTTAGACATAGTTCCGGTGTTTTAACATGAACAAAAATTCACAAATTATGAAAAAAGTGATGAAATTCTCCCCACCCACCATAAACATGACTCATGTATGAAAGAAGCTAATTCCCTTTAATTCTCGAAAAAATTAATAAAAGCTCAGATGCAAAGATTGTGAAATCAACTTTGCTAATTCCAATTGTATACAAATCAATTTAGTGCTCATATTTTCAGCTTCGGTTTTAAGTAATTAGCGGGCCGTTGTATAAGAAAAAATCCGCATCTCTCTTAATCCACCACTGACTTCGATTCGTTTAAATTAGTCTCTACCAAGTGTTTATTATCTTCGATCGTAAAATGATCTTCATACGGCCCCTAATTATTTAAAACCGAAGCTTAAAATATTTCACAATCTTTGCATCTGAACTTTTTTAATTTTTTCGAGAATTAAAGGGAATTAGCTTCTTTCATACCTGAGTCATGTTTATGGGGGGTCATGATCACTATTCCGCATGTGACGGTTGAGGATAGAAGGTTGAGAAGCTCGATCAAAGTTTCCAATGTATTCAGAAATGTAGGACGCCGGATTTGAAAAGCTATCACTTTCTAAAACCCCCCGTCGACTATCTGAAGTTCAAGGTGTTCTTTCAGGTTGTGTGGCTGACAGAGAGTGAAAGCTGAGGAACACGAGTTTATATCCGAAATTAACAAGCATCAGAATATTACGACAAAGCTTTTTAGCTTTACTATTTGTAAGCTCCTTTGAAAAATCTACTAGGAACTATGTATTATTTAATAAATGGTAACAAAACTATTGAAAAAGACTTATACTGTGCACCAGAGCCGTCGGCAAACAGTGACATCACGAGCAGTGGTAGAGGAAGAACGAGGAACGACTTGAGGCAGTACAACACTTTCCAAAGCAGGACCCGCGAGTCCTGTGGGGTTCTCCCACTCCTGGCCGTGTTGTCAGGGATGCGCGACACTTCAGGGGAGGTTCCGGTCTAAATGTCGATTTTTTTTATTTCATTTTTCGAATATTCAATCTTTTAGGAATACGTGTTTAAAAGGATTTGTTGAAATTCGTAAAATTCCCGAAGTTATAGGCATTTGAGTAGCGGCAACAGTGTTCTCTAAACGGTGGGCGCTGTATCTCCAAAAATTATTATCCGATTCGACTGAAACTTTTTTAATTTTGAAGAATATACTTCTGGCTAGGGGGGGGGCTAGAAAAAATTACAAAAAATTAAAAATTTATAATTTTCAAAAGCGTTGAAAGGACGAAAAATACAGGGAAAAGTGATTTCAAACTTGAAGTGTCGTTATTTTCTAAAAAAATGCAATTTTGCATTTTTTTCTAGTTCCCCCCTAAACAGAAGAATAATCTTCAAAATAAAAATAGGTTCAGTCGAATCGGATAATAATTTTTGGAGATACAGCGCCCACCGATTTGGATCAATTTTTTGACGCCTTGACTTTAACGGCTACCCAAGGCCGTCTGCAATGATTAATTATAAAACAAAAAATATATTTCTATAATTTAAGACATCCTTAATACAATGCAGAAAGTCCCATTAAATTATATATAGTAGTTTTCCTTTAATTAATTCCTAAATATCACTTATTTTTTTGGGCTCTAGACCGGAACCTCCCCTTAAGGAGTCATGGCCTTTCGGGATATTTTTTAAAAAACTTAGACTTTTTGAAGCAGCAGATGTGTACGCGAAAGTATATATTTTAAAGTTCTTGTAGTTTTTTGCAATATAATATATAAATAAATAAAGGAATTATAGGCGATCTCCCGGCAACGTTTTCTTTTTAAGCACTTTACGGTGACCACTGTACTTTGGACCTGGTTCATCAAAACTAAACAATTCGACTGAATTTAGTTATAGTCGGATTTGCTAAAGAAGGCACCTTGGGATCGGGGCCAGAACTTGCGATGTTGCCGCTACACCAGGCTCGCGATTGGCGCTTCCCCTACGCGGCTCCCTACGCCTTGGCCAATGACTTTCGATTACTTATTTGTGGACCTAAGGTAATCGTTGTTTTTGTCGGGTGTATATCACTATCCTCTTCCAGAGGGCGAGGTCAACGTCCTTCCCACAGAAATTTGATAGAGTGTCGAATTTTATTGGCAATTGCGGACGGTACGCGCCATGTAAAATGAATCCGCTCCCGACACATCGCAGGGAATGGTTTTGCGCATCTCTCATTAAATTTTCATCCAAATCGTTGGAGCGGTTTTCGAGATTTTATGTTCACCATCAAACAGTGCACCGCGTACACGCCTTTACGTTTTTATTCACAACTTTTATGTACATAGAGATATTTAGACTTTCCTTTTTATGTGTTGAAGCTCATAGAATAACGATTAAAACTAGAGAAAAACGTTCTCTCTACTGTTATTTATCACTTTACAATTTGCATTTGAAAAAAGGCCTGTTTTGGGGGCAATCGAGGGTGACCTACCTCCTCAAATAAATAAAAGGTTGCCGAGAGATCGCTTATAATTCCTTTATTTACTTATATATTGCATTGCAAAAAAATCTACAAGAACTTTTAAATATATACTTTCGAACACATGACCGTTTATTTAAAAATATCAAGTTTAAAAAAAATCCTGAAAATACTTGTGTTTTCAGTCCTCACAGGTAGACATGACCCCTTAAGAGCCGACCGCCATGTACCTACAAGGTGATTCTCTCCCGACGCTACTCAAAGAGTTGCCGCCCGGCCGGCACCCCGTGGAGAAAACAACACCTCGTGATGCCTCACCGAGTGTTATGACTTTCGACCCTCGAAGGGGAAAGAATAGCCATTAAGAAATAAGAAATATCAAGTTCCGCATTTCTCATCAGATCTTTGCAAAAACAGACCCAATCCAGTCCTTATGTTTCTCCGATGAAAATAACAAGACGATGTAATTCGGATCATAATGAAGGAAATTACATGAAAAATTGATTCACATAATTTCAACCTAACTTTGTTGAAAATAATCCGATTTACATGAGATTTTGTATAATTTTAATCGGGAGAACGCCAGGAATCCATTTGTGTTGAAAAAGGCGCAATTTTACGCCATATTTTTTATGTTCGATATGCCAATGAGGAACGTTTTCTACTTTAGTTATCCCCTCTTTTACTTTTCTTCCGTTCGACAAGGCCCACTCTTCCGTTGTACTCGGCGCAAGTACCGTGTAATAGCGAGTAACAATATAATACAATTTATACCAAATTATATCATGCAAAATATACAAACATATATGTATCAAAGTACAAGCTGTATTATATATACTTATTTCTTCGCCCACACCACGAATTAATCAACAGCGTCATTTTCATATCGATACGATAATGGCTCGGTTGCATATTTTGGGGGCGAAACTATCCCTCAAAATTCTTAAGAAGAGGTACAAATGAGACTGACGACAAGAATATCATCCATACAACAAGTTATGATGCAAATGGAATATATCTCATGTTTTATTTAACACAATGTTATAATATTCTTTAACACTTAGTACAGATCGCGCATTATAACTTTGCCTCCGAGCGCACACTGAGTACGCCGTGCGTGCGAGAGAGTCTGACCGTCGGCGTTCTTTTAATTCGTTTCGAAAAACGTGCGATTGTACACGATAAGATTTTTTTCTGGGTAAAATAAGAAAATCATGATACCAAGGTAACTAACAATGGCTGTACTTCCGAATGGCCCCAGTGGTCGATCGAGACGAGATTTGTGGGGAGGGGTGGGGAAGGGTGTTTGGAACCTAAATCTAAAATTGTTGCTTCGGGAATTTATTAGTTTACGAGATATTAATAAAAAAAAACTTTTAGTATTTCTGTTGACTTATTCCGACATTACGCATTCCACTTTCCAACTTGTTTTGGATATTAGTATTGGTTGGGGCAAGATTAGTGCGAGGGGGGGGGTGTAAAGCGATGTAAGTTTGGAGATTTGAACCAGAAACTTGGAGATGCGATCCATTCTATTATACAGGGTGGATACCTATTACTTTATTGATAGGCAATACTCTGGGGGGGGGGGGGGGGGTGATAGAATACAATTTTTTAATATCGCGCTTCTTTTTCGAGAAAATTGGCTGTGAATTTCAGCTAAATATGCATGCCATTTAGGCGCCTGAGGGGCACGCGGAGGTAAGGGGAACGCGTCCAGCTGTCCGTAGGACAAATTGGGGGATGGCAGGATGAACCCCCGTTAGGGCTACGTATATGCAGTTCAAAAAAATTAAAAATAATTTGTTATTAATATTTCAGAAACTAATAAATTCCTGAAGCTACAATTTTAGATTTAGGGTCCACAACCCCTCTCCACCCATCTCTTCAACCCTCGTGTCGATCGGCCACTGGGGCCATTCGGAAGTATATCCCTAACAATAGGAATTTTTATACCTCTACTTATGAACTTTGAAGGGTTGTTTCACCCCTTAAACATACAAACATTACAAATGGGCAAAAAAAATCGTATTCGTTCTTCTTCGGTCTTCTAAAACATATTCAGAAACCAAAGCAATTGGAGGCGGACACCTAAAAACCTCTCCTTGTCAGCAGAATAGGAAAGAAAAGGAACGAACTCCATGGGGCCCGCGTCACAAAACTACTTAGTAAGTATACCCAGACCTTTAAGCGAATTTCGAATATGATTTGTTTTCAAAGTAAACGTTCAAAAATTCTCAGACAACACTTTGGATGTTTTCCAGAATATATCGACGTGAAAACACGCTAAGACTGTGCACAGGATGCAAATCCCAGGGCGTGAAAACACGTCGACGTCATCCAAAGTGTTAATCTAGAACCCTATTGAAAGAGAAAAATGTCAGACACTGTGGAACTCCCAGTCTTTGTAGTTATACTAATCAAAGGTACATATATGTTAGGTAAAATACAAATATCTAATACCAAAATTACGAAGAGCAATGGTAGAAAATGGCAAGATTCGGAAGTTTGCCGAGAAGAAAAGTTATTTCATAGCATGACTGTATATTGTAAGGAATTAGAAAATAATAATTATCTATCCTAGCAGTTTTGGGAAAGTTATAATAAACACGCGTAATTATATCTCGCCTAGTTGCTACGTTTTGTCCTCATTTTCTTCGGATGAAAGTCTATTAAAGTATAATAATGATTCAAGACGTCATTCAGTTACTAAACACATGCGAAGGTGCAAGAGTGGCGAAAGTGTTGTAAGATGTTGCTTTCGGGTGACAAAAATGTTTTGGACTTAGTTTTGGTCGACATCAATTCTTCATCGATTTACCTGGAACTTTCCTAAATCATTCGATGAAAACGCGAACGAAACATTAGAACTAAGTAGGTGAGTTATGGTGCCACGATACGTTCTTGAATTTATGTGCTTATTATAACTTTCTCACCATTTCTATGATAAATAATTGTTGCTTTCTGATTCTTTACAACAGGCTTGGGAATTAAGTGATCTTTTCGGCCGAGTTTCAGAAGCAACGCCCTCTTTCTCCCACCGCGCGTCTAGGCCCCAGCGGCGGCCCGGCTGCTTGGAGCGCCTCGGGCCCGTACCATATGAACTGCGCGTGGCGCATTGGGGCGACATTGTATCAATAGGTTTCCACATCGTCCCAGAGAGCACGATTGTCGATACGCTTTTGTTTTGTCACCCGAGGTGACTCGAGCACTATGGCCGTCGCGGGCGCCAAGACGCGCGGCAGGGGGAAGAGGGCGTTGCTATTGAAACTCGGCCGAAAAGATCACTTAATTCCCAAGCCTGTTGTAAAGAATCAGAAAGCAACAATTATTTATCATAGAAATGGTGAGAAAGTTATAATAAACACATAAATTCAAGAACGTATCGTGGTACCATAACTCACCTAGTTCTTATGTTTCATTCGCGTTTTCATCGAATGATTGTGCTCCTGAAATTTGGCCGAAAAGTTCACTTAATTCCCAAGCCTGCTTTACAATATACAGAACCGTGCCAACCACGTTTGGTGACTTTGAAAACATACCATTTTCTACCATTACTCTTCATCATTTGGAGCCTTTAAAATTGTTTTCAATGTTTTAATTAGTAACGAACCGAACACAGAAAATTCACGATGTATAACGCACATTTATGCACATTAATACATGTAGTCAAATGCTATGTGATATAACACTGTGGTCGAGACTCAAAGATCGTTATAATCCCCCTATAGATTCATAATCAGCGACCTTGAAAACTCCAGGATACCGAGTTTAAACCAAATCTGATGTTTTTCTGATATTCGCGTCTGCCATATTGGGTCCGCCATTTTTTTTCAATTTTGACTTCAGATTCGTAATCAGTAACATCGAAAACCTTAGTATACTCATTTTTGTACAAATCGAAGGCCACCTTCATGTTTTGGCCAGATTTTCTCAATTTTCGACCACTGTGCGCTGCCGCCAGACCTATCTAATCGTACTTGTCATTCTCTCAAAAATATTCTACGGGGTGTACCAAAATTAGAGGACGTTCTAGAATACGCAATATCCTGATGCAAAAAGACATCGGAAAGTTCTTTACCGTTTTGTGATCCGAGGCTTTGTTCTCTAGATATTAACAGTTGAATATTAGCAGTCGAACTTCCGGGCCGCGCAGTTAAAGCCGAGTCAGCTGAGCGCGCGATGGCGTACGCTCGCACGCACACGCAGGAGTCGCAAGTAGATACAGACTCATGAACAGAGTGGAGCTAACAGCGCTGGTTCAAACCGTGCCTCAATCAGCAACTCTACAGACCCGTACAACGAAGAAGCATTGCATAACATTGGTAATAGGTAACGAATGTTTGCTACCTCATAACCCCTTAATTGTAGTAGTTTATATTGTGCGCAGGAGAACAATCAGCGGAATAGCATCAAAGGAGCCCGAAGTCCTCTCGGACCGACTCGCGGAACCTTGGGTTGTTTCGCGGGCGCTCGGATCGGTGCGCGCCGAATGCACATTGGGGGCGAATGCACAGGTGAATACGCAGCTGTAGACATGAGTAGAATACAGGAATTTGAGGGAGCGTCACTAAGAGTGTAAATTTTTAACACTTTCAATTGTACGACACGTGAAAATATTTGTTAAATCTTCTACACGCATATTACAAAGAATATCATCTTACAGTTTCCACGTTGTGTACAGCTTAAAAAAATCCCCATTTTACAGTCTTAGAAACTCCTATACCCCCGTAAGCTATTACATATTTGTCTAATGAGGCGAGCATGTCCGATTGTGAGAAGCAACAGTAAGGTGTATCGAAAGTAATGTCCAAGTGATTAAAATAGGTACGTTCCAAAGTGATAGAGCCATGAAGTCATAAAAAACATAGAGAGTGTAAGTGAGAACTTTTTTTAACGAATGTGTAAAGATTAATGCACTCTATGCCGCGTGAGTCGCATGCGTCCACGTTGAGCTCCCCGATCAGTCCGTTCGATACTTCCGCTTTTAAATTAAACGTTTTCATAAAATATTTCTTGGTAGCATTAATTGATGCATAACTATCGCGTGTAGTACTTACAGTTATCACGTCGTAGGGCACATGCGATCTACGCAACGTGACGATCTGTTTCTTGAATATTCATTTACTTTAAATTTCATATTTCCGTATTATCGTGCTGAGTCCAACACTTGACTCCAGTCATTGTGGTAATACAGTATACCCTCCTATAACGCGGTACTCTCATAACGCGGAGCAAAAATTGCGACAGTCCTACCTACAACGCGGTACTCTAAACTCTAATAATGCGGTTTCCATATGTATAACGCGGTTCGAATTAATATGATTTGTAACTATGTAACTCTGAGTTCCTTATAACGCGGTACGAATTAATCGCGTTATGGGAGGGTTGTCTTTACACAATCAGATAATTATATGATATTTATTTATTCAGTGCAAAATGCGATATATGAAATAAATTGTATTAGGTTATTATTGTATGTTGGTCTTGAAATGTACCAAAACACAAAAACATGTGTAACAAGAACAGTGTTAGGTAGATGAAGCGTATTCCTTTACCTGTCTCAGATGTAAACCGTGTAAATACTACGACAATTTGTTTAAAACTAAATGTTTTTTACTTTGCACCTGTGTTTGATAATAATGATTTTTGTAGCCGTATAAATATGTTAGGCAGGAGTCACATTGTTAAATTCAATTATCACTATTTTAAAGAATTAAAGCTGTAAGCTCAGATGTATCACAGAGGTCTCATCTAGAATCAATATTATTTGATTTGTTTGTTAATAATATCTGAAATCTTTGCTAATTGCAAAATTTTACTTTCCGCAGACGATCCGAAGATATTCTGCTCGATTCATTATCTGGAGGGCACAGTACTATACGATTTCTGTTACACAAATCAATTCCTCGAAACATTTTGCGTATAAAAGGTATAAGGCCATCGGAAACTCAATATTTTACGAGAATATTCATCAAGTTATAGTGCCATATTACCAGAAGTGTTCGATAGAGCGATGTTACGTGTAATACAAGGAATCAAAAGTTGACTGGTCCCAATGGGGGCATTTGTCAAACATCATATTCAAATAATGTGTGAACGATTTTCCTAAATCATTAATAAAAAGTGTGTGATGTTTAGGTGGTATTTACAATGGTGTCTATTCCTACCACCATTACTAAAAATAAATCGCTCAGTTATTTTTGGCGCGCCTTACATAATGTACAGTCCATATAAAAAAGATTGTTTAATGAAAATATCACTAAGCAGTTCAATACTTTTCCGTTTGGATATCATATAATTTTATATACACTTCCAAAATGCAAACAAAGGTATAGATCGCGCATTATAATTTTGCCTCCGAGCGACCACTGAGTAGGCTGTGCGTGCGAGAGAGTCTAACCGTCGGCGTTCATGGGTGTGCGATTGTATGTTTTTCGATTCAAATTAAAAGAACGCCGACGGTCGGACTCTCTCCCACGCACCCATTGAGCTCTAAACAAACTTGGAGAGTGCACAGAGCAATGACGGCCGGTCTGAGAAAGGGGGTAGATAACGGGTGAACTTATCTCTGTTTTACAACAGGCTATGGATGTATAGTGAATTTGAGTGAAGTTACCCGCGCACAACATACATAACACGGATAGTACAGAGTGAGAGGGATAATAGGAAGAAGGATACCCAGTGAACAAACTGACCGCAGTATGCCAGCAGATTGGCAGCAGATTCAAGGAGATCCTGACTTCAGATTCGGGACCTACTATGTCCGCATTTAACTATGGTTTTGTGGTCAAAGCCTGATGTCAGGCTCCGACCGCAGATTGATATCAGATTTCAATCAGATCTTGCTGACAAAAACCGACCGCAGATTGGCGGCAGAAATCAAGCAGATCCTCATGTCCATTAAATTGTACCAGCAGATTCTCCGCAGATTTTGCCGCCAAACTGCTCGAAGGCTATGTCAACAGGATCTCCCACCAGGGGCAGGTGGTTCTTCTAACCCCTGTACGGGCGGTTGCGTTCCCGGTGTACCCGATTCGCTTGAGGACTGGCATGCGATTTTATGCAAGGCCGTCCCCGACCACCAGAGCGTCCCTGGTGGTCCTGGGTGAGTGCATGCACCCCAAAGAGAGCAGAAGATAGCCAGGGACTTAGTCTGGTTGCGAATGTATTAGATTCCTCGTGACCTGGCATCCTGCTCAGAGAGTAAAATTCCTACAGTGGACGCCGTGGAGTCAAGCGTGGTCCTTCTCTGCTTTTTCCGACCCGGCCCTGGCGGGGTCGCTAGTTATGTACTGCTAATACCACCTTGCAAGCCAAATGCTCGTATAGGCGAAAGCCTGAGGTAGAGCGCGCCCCTTTTGGGCCAAGACGGCTATACTAGATGTCAACAGGATCTGCTTGATTTCTGCTATTAAATCTGTATCAACAGACCCTGCGGACAATCTGCTCGCAGGTTAAGGCAGCACAATCTGTTGGCTTTCTGCTGTCAGTCTGCTTTCATCATCGAATATAACAAATCCTGTATCAAATCTGTAGTCTTTCTGTCATAAACATTTGTACTCAAGGGTTGCGCAAAATCTGCAAAAACGCACGTGGCTGACTGGGATAGGTTCACCGCTTATCTTCTATTTCCCTCTGTTCCCACTGCTGTTCACTTTCGAGATATGTTTAGAGCTCAATGCAGGCATGGCTGACGCACGGCCTACTCAGTGGCCGCTCGGAGGCAAAGTTATAATGCGGGATCTGTAGATATAAAGAAATAAACAATAAGGATTGACGTACCTGACTCTGGCCAACTCGGTATAAAGCCGGATCAACGTCAACGGTGAGCAGCATATCCTCCACGGCACGACGCTCATCGGCTACAGGACTACCTGGTCGGGCGTTCACGTCGCTTGATAATAAACCAAATCGTCTTCTGAACTCACTTAAGGCCATATGCTTAGGAAATCCGACTTTGTGCAGTCGAACTACATCAATTATTTGGCTTCCACGAATCTGCGAAAAAATACAATACTTTTTTAACAGAATGCATTAAAAAACATAAACCTTAAGATTTCATACAATAATAATGTGTTACTGTAACATCAGTTAAAACCAATTAATTAAATTGTCAGCGAAACAGAAAGAATATTTTAAATCAAGCTTTGTTAACGAACTTATGCAACAATCATAGTGGCAGAAAGCAACACTCTTACCTGTGATCGTAATAGAGGTACATTGATGAGGCTATCTTCACTCTGATTTGACTTTGCGGACAATAGGCTCTTGTTGTCAGTACAACCAGAATTATGTTGTGGCAACACACAATGGACGAATTTAACTCGTGTTCTTCTTAATGTCTCAACGAGTCCATCCTATAAAAAATTAAATTTTAATTTTATTCTCAATCTCCATAGAAAGTTTGTATTAAATAAAATGATCAGGAATCGTTTCTTGCCTTTGGTGTGGATAAACTAACAATAAAGACTAATCATAAAAACAAAGACTAATACTAAAGTGATGTGCAATTCGATTTCAGAAACATTTCCAACTTTTGTATGTATATTGTGGTGGAGACCGGTGACTAAGGGGAGATGCGACACCGCCAGGAAACATTTGTAAACACATGGCGACAGTTGTAGTTCCAGACGACCTGGCCACGGATATGGACCGAAGTGACACTGCCTTTGCGTACTCGTGTGTCTGAGTCAATATCTTTCGTTACGGTTATAATTATAGCTTACGTAACCCCCGAGAGCCAATAAACAGTTAATGGTAAACACAAAGATATATCTCGTTCCCTCGTGGTGTACCACACATATTATAATTATCTTCTCTAGTTGAGGCGACCCGAAAAATGTTTTACACGTATTGTGAACGGTACTGAAAGGTGAATACGCTGCAACGAAAATCTTGTTTCAATTTCTTCTTTTTTTTTGCCAAAAACTTTCAAGTTATCTAATTGTTTTACATGGATCTTAAAGTTCGGAGGCTAAAGTACATTTTAAGGTCATACTATTATGCATGATTGAAAATATATTTATGTGGTCTACAATATACAAAAAAATAAATGTGTTCTTACACGTAAAACGACATGAGTGGCCTTGAAAATTTTTAGACAAAATCACGTTGAAAAAAATTCCTGTAGCGTATTTGCTCTTTGAAATCATTTAAACATTTTAAACGCCCGAGTGTTTTATAGAATTAGTATTCCGTACAGTTCCAATTTTTGCGTTAACTGAAGACACATTGTTAGATTCGCAAAGTTTGGACATTCGATATCTTTTGAATATTGTGAAAGCGATAATGAACTGTTTGAAATCAGTCATCCTATGATTGAATTAATGTATTTCTCTACTATCCATTATTTCTGCTTGTGTTTATGATTATGACAATTGGCAGTAGCACAATTAGAGATACACATAATTAAATTAGATATACATATTCATTTAAGAGCACAGGAATGTGTGATTTTCGAATTGCACAAGAAGTTAAAAAGTTGTTTCTATTGCATTCAGTTTGTAATCTATTAAATATGCTCACAACTGTTTTTCTAATCGCAAAAGATTTTGATGACATATGCATTCTTATTTCTTTGCCATTCAACTAATGTCTGTTTTATATCGCTTTATTTATATATGGATCGCAACGACTGGACACTTGTACCTGTAATATTCAAGTGTGTAATGTTTGCATGATTATTCAATAGAAATTCAGAATCTAGTAAAACAATAAGTCTGATTAAAAACAAATGATTTTAATAAATCAAAATATCAACTGAGGTAATGGGTTATAGCAGGCCTGTCCAGGGATTTGCTCGGACGAGTAGCCGCGACAAGCCGCGAGTTGCTCTTCGCTCTCGGAGGCACCGAGCCAGGCCCAAGAGCGAAAGGTCTTCTTGGTGGAGGAATCTGTGAACGCCACTATCCCCACTCTTTTACGGCTGCCGCGCTTGCCGTCGCTCGCAACCACCCGCGGCTTCTCTTCGAGGGCAAGAGCAAAAGTTGGACAGGCCTGGGTTATAGAGTGATATGTCCATTATTTCATGGAATGAAATTTCGTATGAAAACATTTTATTCTATACTTTTTAACTTAATTATGTTCAAAGCGTTGTCTTTCTCCGAATTCTATTATGAATTACACCTCACATGAAAATCCATTTGCGTTACAACTCGACTTCTACGGATTATCGAAATACGTATCTTTAATTTCACATTGAAATTAAGTTATAAATGTGCTGTAATGTAGTACAATATAAGTTGTGCAAATTATATTTGACCATCATTAATAGGTAGCATCAATAATATATTGATTGTCATACTTACAACAGTAAATTTGACCTGCAAGCAAACATTTTTTCTTTTCACGACTGTAAATGTTCGTCGTATGCTGGAAGCCCTCCTTAAAGATTGTGAGCCTTCTAAGCCAGGGATTGAACTGCATAAAGTTCCAGAAACTCCAGCTCCACGCGCACTTACAAACAATACGCTTACATCTTCCCTGATATCAGAATAAAATGGAGCATTTGACACTTTCCATATGCGAAATATAAAAAATCCTAATTACTAGCTATTTACATACAGATAACTAAAAAATACCTTGTACTTTCTTGTAGAATTGTAATGGCACTTTTGGTAACTAGATTTTCCCGTGCGGCTTTAAGCCAGCCTGTCGCTGTGTACAGCACAGGGTTAGTACCCAGCAAGTGTTGCAAAATAAATTGATTGTTACCCGGTGCCTTTCTTAGAAGCATTTGATGATCTATTAAAAAAAAAAACATTAAGAAAAACAACTGTACAACACATTGAAGAATTCGCGTTATAAATATTTAAATACCTCGATCTCCGTAATAAGAGAACAATCGGTCCAAAAATGTCTCATCGCTGCCTCCAGGGCATACGGTTTCTTCATCCAATAACCATAAAAGTCCCTTTCTTTCCATTTGTCTACTTCCGCTAAGGTCATTTTGGCTAGTTCGTAACATGGTCGCACCTTGTGAACTTCCACGATCTAACAGGGCAATTAACCCCTGAGGCGAGCCGACCCCATCTTCATCGCAGTCGTCTTCGTAATCTACATCAATTCCTTCTTGGACGTACCTGAATTTGACATATACCAATTACACAAATTATTCAGCTTAACAGCATCCTAATTGATTTATTTCATTTGGTTGGAATGTATATACCTGTCCTTTGGCGCTACCAGTGCTGTATGATGGAAAAGTAGTTGCAAACGTTCTTGCAAGTAATTGTGACAAAGGTCCTCAAAAGAAGCCCCAGTTTGTCGTCCACACGAAGCTGGATTTTGAAAACCAGGCGAGTCGCACAATAATAAAGATGATACTGCATGTACAGAGGATGAGATGCATCTGTCAATATACAAAGAACAATATTAGCACCACTGCCCCTTGTTTATTGCTGTGCAAATAAAAATAGATGTACCTATTAATAAGGGCTGCGACACAATGGAACACTTCAGAATAAAATCCAATAAGAAGACCTTCGAGAGCGTCAAGGCCCATTATATCCTTACCCTGCTCCGTAGGGCTTGGTGTCCGAAGAGCAGGTCTTGGATTACTTGGTGTACCAGCACCAACTCCGTTAGAAGAAAACACTATTCTACTCAATTCCTCAACAGTAGTACCCAACAGCGTGGCAGCTTTCTCTGCACACTCGACTCTTGCGAACTGCCACCGACTTTGCGAACTTGTACCGATTTTAACAACGCCAGCACAACTCAAATGATATATGCCAGCTAGCACTAGCCAAATGACTTTCACATCAGCTTCAGAAATACCGAGGATCCTAAAGGCTGCCACAATACGATTGAACTCGACCATCGCTCGTTGTTTATCTTCGTGCTTTTGCAGAGGTGTAATAAATGGATTGTTCTCCGCGACTAAATTAGTAAGATGCAATTCCTTTCTGAGAGCACCCTCAGCACCTGCTAGCAACCGATAAAGAGCGTGAAACGTTGGATCACCGTTTGCTCTTTTGCCTATTCTTGACTTCTCCAATAGTAGCACCTTGTAAAGAAGAAAATCAAATAGAGTCAAAATTAAGTTTTAAAGCACTTGGGAAGCATATAATTTGTCGTTGCAAAAGTAAAATTATTAGGGGTATTTACTTTATTATTTACCACACAAAATCAGTTATTCCAATGTAAAATGAATAATTGAACACCTTAAAGTGTACTAGCTTCATTGTTTGATAATGTGGGTAAGTAATAGAATATAGGTACGTGTTACATTACCTGCAAAGAGGCAGATGCTATTTGACCCGATTGATCGAAGTCTAAACTGAAAATCTGTGTAAAACGCGTTGCATTTGAGTTCATATGTGTCCTACTGTTTCCGAAGGCCTCCATGACTGTGAAGAGGGCGTTGAGTTTCTCAATAGTCAGAACCTTTTGGGAGTATAATAGTCAATATAAATTAAGTTGCACGAGTACAAAAAAAAAGTTTTTACTAATACAATTAACCAATTTGTTCTTATTATTTTACAATCGTAAATTAGAACAAACTAATTTTTAAATACTTGTTTGATTACAAGAGAATGATCCAAAAATTTGATAGCGTTGTATAGTCTTGTTTTAAAACATATGAATATATATTCATGATTTACAACGATTACATAAAATATGATATGAGTAATGCATTAAACCACAGACATCTTTATTTACCTTATTAACTGTGCCTGCAGCCAACACAAGGTAATGAAGAGCATGCTTAAAATTTGTAGTTTTGCCCGACCCACTACGGCCAAGAAAAACTAAGGAATGGTCCCTCCGAGTCGCTAACATTCCTCTATAGGCAGCTTGCACCATCGCATAAACGTGCGGTGGCATGTCTTCACTCTTACATCCTTTGAACATTTGTGCCACCTTAATAAAGCAAAACGGAAACATTTTATTTATAGAAAATCATCTGCATGGTTTCTCTAGATAAGTGCCACGTTAAATAGTTGCTAACCGACAGAAAGTTAAATTTATATGCGGAATTTTGCTCGTCATTTTGTATGTAATACTCAAATAGTATAGAACAGTAATCATGTTTTTTTAAGATTAACGGAGGTTTTTTGAAATCACTTCGTAATTTTTAGATTAAATGCTATAGCTTGTGAAATCAGAATAAAGGATATTAATCCTGCGGAGGAATTGGTGACCTAAAAACGTGTCCTGACTGTTGTACACCGTTGTAAAGTTCTCATGTGAAATAATAAATGCACCGTTGAGTAGTAAAGTTGTAGCAAGTAGTGTAATAGCAAGTTGAAGTAGTAAATACTTTTGTAACATATAGAATTACTTATATTGACTAAGACGTACAATTTTTATGCCTTTTGATTAGTTGATACAATTTGGTCTCGTTATGACTACGACGTGCGGCTCGGCGGACAAACCGTATCTTTCACCAAACAGTAGGAATGCTATGTGGCTCGCCTTTCTTCTTTGCCGCCTTCCTTCAATACAGCGAGCGGCTCGAATACAGAGAGCGGCTCGAATACAGCGAGCGGCTCGAATACAGCGAGCGGCTCGAATACAGAGAGCGGCTCGAATACAGCGAGCGGTTCGAATACAGAGAGCGGCTCGAATACAGCGAGCGGCTCGAATACAGAGAGCGGCTCGAATACAGAGAGCGGCTCGAATACAGAGAGCGGCTCGAATACAGAGAACGGCTCGAATACAGCGAGCGGTTCGAATACAGCTGTTCGAACGTGTTTCGAGCGGCTTGAAACAATCTAGTGGCTCGAACGAGCTGAATAGATCCATACATACAATGCATGTACAATGTACATCTTTCGTGCAGATCAATATTATTGAACAGTTCGCTATATCGAGTATGATAAATGTTTCGGATGTTTTTTTAATGGAATAGATATCATGACTACAGGGTCCGACAAGGTTTTCCAACCTTAATGAAATATATCGTCTCCGATGAATTTTTGCTCGCTGAAAACGAATTTAGCGGTGAAAATGGCGTAACACGTCATGATACATGGATGTTATGAATCCGATGTTTAGTCCACTAAACAAACAATTTGTTTAAACAAATGATTGCAAAATTACATGTTTTGGTACATATAGAATCGTGTTCTGCGGGGAAAATAACTAAACAAATATGTTTATTCTAAATCTTTTTTACAATATAATTTGTAAAACAAATTTTTTAAACAATTTAATTTTACAAATCCCATCGTCGGATTCGAAATCAGTGAACATTACTGTACGCCTTTTCTTAGCCCTTTCGCTACAGTTCTCTCTGCCGGAAACTATACTCGTACTCGTTTTTTATATTAAACTCAATATTCGAATGTAAATCAAATAATTTTGTTCATAAAATTGTATTTGCAATTACCAGTTTTTTAGCGTAAATGTTTTTTGTGTGTAACTGTCAGTCGAAAATTTTCATTGCATACTTGCTATTTTGAAATGTAAACGCTTTGCATTGGACGAATATAGTAATTCATAGTAGCGAAAGGGTTAATACAGCTTACAATATTAAATGCAGCCACTGCATTGCAGTGGGGCAGCTCGAAAATTTTATTATTCCCGAAACAGATTCGAACTGCTCCCATCGTTCGAGCCACCCGTTTGTTTCAAGCCGCTCGGTTTTTTCGAGCCGCTCGGTTTTTTCGAGCCGCTCGCTTCTTTAGAGCCACTCGCTTTATTCGAGCTGCTCGCTTCATTCGAGCGCTCGGCTCGGCTCGGTTATTCGAACCGAGTATATCCCGGCTCGCTCTTTCCGAGTACTCGAACACCTCTACTATTAGTCCAGTGAAATTAGACAGAAATATGCCCGATCTACGGATCAGCAAGTTAAATTTTGGTATGGGCCTTTTTTGGTCGTTTTAAACAATATGTCAAAAGTCCCAATCGATCGGACCGCCACTAAAAATTTTACAGAGGGTTAAAAACCGGTTTTCCGCGAATATCTCGTTACCTAGCAGTTATACGACCAAAATGGCTATTATGAAATTTATAGCTTAGGAAATTCTCTACAAGAAAGGTCCTATGAGTTTCTTTCGTAGGAGTAACCATTTTTGTGTGTGTCGGATTACCAAGTTTTAACACCCATACTTTTGACAAGGGAAAATCCCGAACCCGGAAATTCAAAAAATTATGAAACTTTGTAAATATGTAGGGGATGTCCTCCTGCGTACAATGCAATTTTGTTTGCTGCCCAAATTCACTCTAAGGGGGTGCAATTGACCCCCGGTCTGGCGGTGGTGGGGTCGATAGAGACTTTTGAAATAATGTTTAAAACGATCAAATAAAGGCCTATACCAAAATTTAGCTTGCTGGGATTTATTCCGAAGAGAGATCCTAATTTCACTGAACTACTATCACGAACGAAATGAATTGCCGCTGTCGCGTGCTCTCTGGTTTATTCTTATTGTTATTCTCACGCACTCGCTACAAAAGAAGTAGCGGGGATAGAAATGTATCCTTAACAAAACTGGGGAGCCGTACTCATAACGAGACAACACTGCAATACTTCACCAATGTTCAAAGTTGAATATTTTGAGTTTTTTTTCAAAATCGAATTTCTCAAAAACTGATGGTGATGGCGACAAACGGTTTGCGGGTTCGTTTTCAGCGCACGAAAACTTATAAGAAACTCCTAGTGAATGTTACAAGTCCGAAAAAAAAGTAAAATTTTGTCGAACTGTGTTATTAGTAGAATATGTCGGTTGTCATACTTTTACGACACCGATCGTACGATGAAAGCATGGAGTTTCATTTAGAGAACGCAAAAAGATCTTGATGTGCATAACTGCGAAACATGGAAAAAAGCTTCTTAAACACCTTCAAATTCTACAAGATAAAATGGCGAAAAAACGAGAAATTACATTTCTTCGTATCTCTTATAATTTTTATATGGCACTTATCTAAAGACACCCCGTGAATTATGATAAAAGTGACATTTCATGTTATTCGCTATCAGACATCGAACCTGCGATCAGATTAAATATCCTCGGACATGTGATTTGTCCTTCGAAATATGTAACCATTTATGAAGCACTTTACGACTGATATGAAATATACAAGGTGTCCACGGGAAGACTGAACAGCTGGATATCTCCTAATGTATTGGAGATAAAAAGTAAAAAAATATGGCGTTTTTTTCGATTATTATTTTAAAAGATACGATGGTCAAGTTCGGTTTTTTAAATGGAACTATTTTTTTGAAGAGGTGAGTTGATAGTGCGTTCCAAGACGAATTCAATAAGCTTTAATGTATACACTTGATTTCCACTGGTTTTTGAGATATTGCGCTCGCAAATTTACTGATTTTCACTGCAAGAAAACCCGCTGAAATAGCAAGGACCGGGGACGGTCTTGCTGGCGCCACGGGTGGGGCCTTGCCTGTTGAAACTGATACCTACCTGCCAAAGGTCTGGGTTAGGAATGGCAGGCCCAAAGGCTTTTCCGTCAGAAATGCTACTTACTAATGTTAATGTTTCAAAACTTAAACATTAAACTCAACTTCCTCATTCAGAATAGTCTTTTATTTCGCACTTGCTTCTACGCACGGATGGCCGCTTCTTTTGGGAGGAATGCAAATCCGAATTGTCCTAATACAATCTGCTCCCTATAGTTTAGAAATTTGGTCTAGCAACTTTCACACCTCCTAACCTAACCAATCGAGCTTGCATCCCTCCCAAAAGAACCGGTCATCTGAGCGTAGAAGCAAGTGCGAAATAAAAGTAACAGTGCGCTTCTTGATACCGCAGATGTACCTACCTAAGTAGCATTTCTGACGGAAAAGAATTGTGCAGCTTTTGGGCCTGCGTATAGTGCCTCTACGAGCTATAGTGACTTAGGTGTGAAGTCACTCGGTGGGGTCTTAATCGATACCCTGCTGGGTACGGGCCGCCAAACGTGCCCCCTACTCCCTCTTGCAGGACTGTGTTTAGGGAAGACCAGGACAAAACCGGGGTCCTAAAGGGTAAAATCTCCAAAATTACCTGAAGCATGCAGTGATTTTAACTTAAAATAAGTTGTTAATATAAAATAATTTATATTACAACTGTTCTAATGCTGTACATATACCTTACTAAAATGTATTTGTATTTAATATGAGACGATTTTTAATAGCCAGTAGCAAAGCTTAATTGATGTCTTTTAATAATGATAATCAATTTCTTTTTTATTTTATTAAAATCGAAATTGTAACACTTAATCTTTAGGGCCCCGGTTTTGTGTCCTGGTCTTCCCTAAACACAGTCCTGCAAGAGGTCACGTTTAGCGGCCCATACCCAGCAGGATATCGGTTAAGACCCCGCGGAGTGGCCTCACACCTAAGTCACTATAGCTCGTAGAGGCACTATAGGTATCTGTTCCAACAGGAAAGGCCACCTGTGACGCCAGCAAGACCATCCCCGGTTCTTGCTATTTCAGCGGGTTTTCTTCCAGTGAAAATCAGTAAATTTGCAAGCGCAATATCTCAAAAACCAGTGGAAATCAAGTGTATACATTAATGCTTATTGAATTTGTCTTGGAACGCACTATCAACTCACCTCTTCAAAAAAATAGTTCCATTTAAAAAACTGAACTTGACCATCGTATATTTTAAAATAATAATCGAAAAAAAAATCGTCTGCGCTAATAAATTGGCCCTCTCGAACCATACAACGCCAT
This sequence comes from Andrena cerasifolii, assembly GCF_050908995.1. Classification (NCBI taxonomy): domain Eukaryota; kingdom Metazoa; phylum Arthropoda; class Insecta; order Hymenoptera; family Andrenidae; genus Andrena; species Andrena cerasifolii. The sequence continues at coordinate 1,401,361 of NC_135132.1, forward strand.
ATTTTTTTATTTTTTTATCTCCAATACATTAGGAGATATCCAGCTGTTCAGTCTTCCCGCGGCCACCCTGTATACCACTTTACTTTCACGATACTGAATTGTCAAACAACTTATTATAACACGTTAATATTTAAATCGTTGGGTTAAAATTGTGAAATATTTTAGTCACTGAATTATTAAATAATTTCGGGAAATAGTAGCAAAAAAAAATGAAAAGACTTATTCGGATAAGATCACCTGCCTTTTCTGAGTAAATCGCTAAGGGCGCCACCGGATTGATAATAATCATGCTATCTCCCGCATAAGTATGTATTAAATTACTAGCATAACGTTGTCTCAGTGTATGAAGAACAGAAGACTCATTGAGGAACCGTAATTGTGAAAAATCTTCAGTCTTGTCAAACTGCGGGGGATTAGCCTGCAAATAAAACAAACAGTTAGTTCAACGTAACCTACTTATTCACTGAAGTGGTTTCTACCCTCTAAGGTTTTATAGTAAATATATTTTACGCTTCGTTGTATACACTCGCAATTACTCATACTGGCTTGTTACAAACCACCATACCGTACTAGTATATAATCAAAATTATGCTTGTTTGAAGATAAAATAATTCTTAACATTAATAGTAATATCGTAACAAGATTTTACGAAATATAATAATACCTTTTCGACATCCTCTTCGTCGACAAGAAGCTCCTCGCCGGAAGCAGTTAAACGGATTCTTAATTTTCCTGTATCTGGATCTGCTGGTCCACATTTTATTGCAAGCGTAAAGCCACCTCGATGCAATAACCAAACTCTTTCGGAACTTAACCATGCCTGTTCCCGTGCCAAATGCTCCTCCGATCGTGCCTGGCAACAAAAAACAAAACGTTTCATAGTATCGTAAAATACAAAGTGTATGATGTTTCCATTTAGACAAAGCGGCAGTCGAAATGTAATTAGTGTACAGTGATGTCTCGCTACGAATACTAGATCACAGGTGGGAGTGGCGATGATCTTCAATGGAGGTCTGGCACGTTTCTCTTATTTAATTATGTCACATCTCACACGAGATGTTCGGCAACGCGAAATTTGAAAAAAATTTTAAACTACTAATAACCTAACCATTTTTCGTTTCGGCAATGAAACGGTCCTAGGGATGAAAACACACTCTCAAAGAATTTGTGAGTTTTCATATTGTCCTGGATATCTACAAAACCGCAAAAGGTATCGAAAAATAGTTTATTTAAAAGTTTTATGACTTTGGATATCCAACAATATGGTGATAAAGAAATGAATGTTCGGTAACGTCTTTCAATGACGTTAGTATCTTCATTCCAGGTAAGGGGAACGTGTCGTCCTTTCCGTAGGCCGTTCCGCTTACCCCCGCGTGGCACTTCGGTGCACGCATATGCATTTGGCTAAAATTAAAAGTCAGTTTTCTTGAAAACGAAGCGCAATATTAAAAAATTGTATTTTATATTTTCATCTTATTTTGGCCTATAGAATCACCTCCCGATTATAGGTTTACCACTCGATTATAGGTTTACCACCAATAGTGAAACACCTTGTATGTAAGTACATGTTAGCGTCAAAGTGGTTTGAAGGGAATCGAGGGCGGATAGCCTCAGGCTGTTCTGCCTTTTGAGAGTTTTATGACTGGGACTAAGGGCTAGGCTACACATACGACTGTAAGTCGTACGACAGTCGTGTCGTTTTTGCCAGGGCCTACATGACATATGGAAACGCGCACACAGAGACGGCAGGGCAACGATCAGTCGTTCAATCGGCGGGCACCTACGACTGCTTCGGATTTTGAAGTCGGTCGATTGTCACAGGATTTGCGCACGTCTATCATACGACTCAAAGTCGTATGTGTAGACTAGCCCTTAGGCTGTGTGTGGCCTTGAAGAAGGGTGCATGAGACTAAATACAGGGTCAGCGGTTGATCCTGCAACCCGCGCTCGCGCGAACTTGTAAAATGGCAACATCGCCTCACGGAAGCATTCCACTACAACCGTGCATCGCACAGTGGTTCCAAAGTGACTTTTTGCAGACAAAATTCCGTATTTCCGTCACTTCTCAACCGATTTTTGATTTTTTTGGCTCATTTTGTAGGGGATTAAATTTGCTATAATATCAAGTTCCTGAATTGCAACCAAAACGTGTTTTTTCTATCCTTTTTTCTGACAAAGTTGGATGAAAACTATAGTAGAACAATCTTTGAGGATCTATTGACACGTCAGAATGGTTGAAATACAACTTTACAAGGGCTGAAAATTTGGAATGTCTACCGAGTTTACTACAACCAGAACCGTCTAAAATATCAATTCAATATATGATTCTAGAACCTAATAGCGTTCAGAAATATCAAAGAACGTCAAAACCGTGATTTATTTTTTATGTTTTTATTATTGTTTATTAGTAAATAAAACTTTATCGAATGTTCCCGTAACCACAAACTCGTTGATTCGGAACCAAAAGTTCAGAATTTGTTTTTTTTTAATCCCTAAAGAAAATTTTGGAAAACTACTGTGTGACATTTTAGCAAATTTGATCCCAGACAAAACGAGCGAGAAAAGATAAAAATCGGTTGAGAATTCACTGAGATACGGAATTTTGTCCACAGAAAGGCACTTCGAGCGCTATCGCCAATTAAACAAAATCGGATTGACACCACCGCAGTGGCAAATGGTGGCAGCTAATTCTTTTTTTAATTTGTTTACTACATTCTTACCCACATTCCAAATGCCCAAAATGTGGTTCGGGAAGATTCGATAAAGTTTTATTTACTAATAAACAATAATAAAAACATAAAAAAATAAATCACGATTTTGACGTTCTTCGATATTTCTGAACGCTATTAGGTTCCAGAATCATATATTGAATTGATATTTTAGACGGTTCTGGTTGTAGTAAACTCGGTAGACATTCCAAATTTTCAACCCTTGTAAAGTTGTATTTCAACCATTCTGACGTGTCAACAGATCGCCTGTTTTATGCTTCCGCTATTGCCCAGTGCCGATTGAAGATTTTACGTAAAAAAACTACTTAGATAAGCAAAATTTTATCAAATTAGCCCCAAAGATTGTTCTACTATAACTTTCATCCAACTTTGTCAGAAAAAGGATACAAAAAAAACATGTTTTGGTTGCAATTCAGGAACTTGATATTATAGCAAATTTAATCCCCTACAAAATGAGCCGAAAAAATCAAAAATCGGTTGAGAATTGACGGAAATACGGAATTTTGTCCGCAAAAAGTCACTTTGCACCGGCCCAGCGGAGAGCTGCCAGCGACCACTAGACAGCAGTGGTACCCGAGCTCCGAAAATTTTAGGATGGTCTCGTTCAAATTAACGTCGCAAAGAGCTATTGGGATTTTCCGGGCCCAGATTACTGTAATGAGGTTTGAAAATAATGTCGACTGATCTCGTACGCGTCTCAAAAAGTTTTAGCCACGACAGGGTTGTCCGCGGCGCTATGCGCTTGTACGGAGAGATTTTTCGCCACCTGCGTGTAAAAGCCACAATAATGGCGCATCATTTCAAAAAATGACATTAACGGAAGCCGGTATAGGCGTGGCGTTGAGTAGCTAAAACATTCAGACACAAAAATTCTAGAAAAAGAATTCAAACACCGCTACAGTCAAAGACACGTCCCATTAGTTACCCCTTACGTCTGATCTAGGTATGCACTGCATTAAGGATAAAATTATAAAAAAAAGGAAAAGAACAATAGATTCTGAGATCTGCAGAACTAACACATAACTGAATAAAAATTTAATTTCTCAATTTTTGAAAGTAATGATACAGAAACAACTAGCCTATTGTTTATCAACACCACGGATTTTAAAAACAGCATTAAATACAGTATCAAATAAACAGTTTGCATAAGCTTTTTACAATAATTATGGTTAAAAAATTGATAGAAAAAAATTAAGTAAATGTAAAATATGTTAAATTATTCATCATTAAGAGGAAATAATTGTTGGCTTTTTAGTTAAACACAAGGAAGATTCGGGGATCTGGTTAATGATACGACACGTTTGCTTTTCTATCTTAGAGCGATCTGAGGTGGTCACCCTTCGCCGTATATTTCCGTTGTCTTGCTTGTGCGGTGTTGCCAAATCCTGGCTACATATTTCAATATGGCCCCACACGGCGCGTAACTTAAAACTACTTACACTATAGGGAAACAATTAGTCTACAATAATTGTTTCCCATTTTTCGGCGCAAATTTTATAGTTCAAAAGTTATACGAAAAAGGCCCCAAATTTTTCAACCCGGGCCGGCAAGTTCTGAATAGCTCTTTGCGACGTTAATTTGAAAGAGACCATCCCAAAATTATCGAAGCTCGGGCATCACTGCTGTCTAGGAGACGCTGGCAGCTCTCCGAACACCGAGCCGGTGCATAGTTGTAGTGGAATGCGTCCGTGAGGCGCTGTTGCCATTTCACCTGTTCGCGCGAGCGCGGGTTGCAAGATAAAACGCTGACCCTGTATGTAGTCCTGGCAACTGGCGATAGTTGGTGACCACGGTGGGTCTCCCAGCTATCAGTTGCTACAGGATTGATGGTCCCAATGAAGCGAGAGAGTTTAGAGATGGCAAGCGGCCCGACGCCGTATTGGAATTGACGGTCGTGACGTCCCCAAACAAAGATGGCCGGAGAGAGTAGGTCAGTTGCAGTCTACAATACGGCGTGAACGTGCATTTTAAGCTAAAAGAGTACTTATTTTTTATTAAAATAATAATAATGAAGCTTTCTATAAACGACATGTGCGATTTTACAAATTCAACACCCTCATGGCGCAATTTTGTTGAAGATGAAAGAGTTTTAAATGCAGATCATATAATATTTTGCGGCAGAAAAAGCGCCAAAAATGACGCATTTATTTAATTGCATTTTATTTGAAAATGTCGAATTTAAAAAATAATTCTCATGAGATTACTCGATCGTTTTTTGGCCATGGGAAAATCTTACGTGTAAAATGTTCTTACAAAGCTGGATTAAGTAGGAAGTGTAAACACAGTGTGGCTGTTTTCTTGCACCTAACAAGAGAAGAAATAAATAAGGTTCTTATTACTGGAAACAGGAGTTCAGATTTCTACAAGCATATACTGATTTTGATGTAACCTTTTTTTAAATTGTAATATTTAATCAATCAAATTGATATTTTCTTATAACAGATAATTAATTACTTTACGAATTAATTGATAGAAAATATTTATTTAATTTATTTCTAAAAGACTTAGATATTACGTAGGGTAGACGGGGGGCGGTAGTAACACTTTGACTTTGGAATACGCTTACGCAAAAACTATTACAGTTACAACAATAGTTTTTTTTACGAAAATGTTACTTACTTATCTGACATTATTTGAGCCACAACAGTTTCGCTGTATGTCAAGTAATATTCCAGTTATTAATAAAAAATGAGAAGCGAAGAAAGTGTTACAACCGTCCCCGACCCCGGGTCGGTTGAAACAGTGCATAGAGTCGATAGTAGCACAAATTTAACTTTACAAAATTAAAATATATATTGATTTTAATTATAATAATAAATGAAAAAAGTAAAATTTATAATCAATTATGCGGTGTCGCCATTGTGGCAGAAATAGAAAACGTTTTGGCTGGTGCATTCTTCAGGTGATCGATCCTTACATTCAGTAAATTGCACCCATTTTTTATTTGGTTTGCTTGTGCTGTGCTATAGGATTCCATTCAAACAAGACAATATTATTAATCTTCTTTGTCATTATTCGGTTCTGTCCCGGTACAAACGACCCCGACTGCCGATGTTACAATCGCCCCCGACCAGGTTTTTGAACTTAAATTATAAATTTGTATCGACGAGACACTTAAAAGTGATAAGTACTTGCAAAGGGAGTATTTATATTACAATTTTAAATCAGTAAGAAAAAGTTACTTTAAGGTATCGAAAAGTTATTTTCTTCACTATGCATGTCTATTGTGTATCTATACTGCTAGGATATGGATGTGTGTATTCGAAATGTTATTCTTCATCATATATCCAAAATTTGTGTTAATATCTACACTGCATTCCATATAAGAGCATACCGACGCCTCTACCGATTTGCGACCGATCTGCGCAGCTCCCACTATTACCGACGGTTTGAACCGCACGCGATTGGTCGTGGTGGTTTCTTAAAAGTGTGTTATGATTCCCTAATAACTGGTACAACCCAAACGCGGGACCTGACCGTTGTCAACGTAAATAACGTCCCGCACGAAAAGTTAACAGAGAGAGTCGAGGTCCGTGCGACGGAGAAAAACATAGGCGGTTAAGTGGGAAGTGGGGCGTAGCAACGCTTCCCGAGGGTCGTGCCTGCGCGAAACAGGTATGCTCTAATGTGGAATGCAGTGTATCATATGTTTTGAGATATTTAACGTGTTATAATCGCCCCCCTGTTACTATCGCCCCCGGTCTACCCTATATCGATTCCTCATCTTGCGTATAAAAACTATAAGTGTGGTGGTGGAAAACTCAATACTTTACGGAGTAATTTATACATATTACTGCATCAACCTGCTATTAAAAAGTATTTGCGGGTTTGACGCCTAAAAATGATACAATTTTTAGGATTTTTTTTCTAAATAACTGTACAGGACTTCCTTGATGAAACTTTTTGCATTTGATTGCTCTATGTTTACACAATAATTTCCCATTTTTATATTGTCACAAAAAAAATGTTTTTTTTTATAGAGGGAGGAGGAGTAGCCTCCTTAAAAGATAGGTGTTTGCGACGTGCAATGTAGCACCAGGTTCAATCGTCGGAAATCGAAAAATCAAATTATTTTTTATAGTTTAGGGCAACAACTAGCGGATCCCCTAAAAATATTTTTAAAAAAAATGAGAAACACCAACTGACGCCTGTTTCAATAAAAAGTAACAATTTTCGCCTATTTTTAACACCTATTTTCTTCAATTAAAAACAACAAAATCGATACGTATTAAGTATTTGTGGGGGATCCAGTAGATTGAAGTCGTAGAAAGATAATGCAAACAAACGTTAGACAAAATGACGTCTAAAAGTAATTTTCTTTCAATCGTGCACGCCAATTTGAGAAACAGTTTTTCGAGAAAACCTATTCCCCCTGAATACCGAGAGTAGATCGCATGGCCTGTTTTGCTTCTCAACGATATAACTTCGAAAATATTTCGAATTTCTTTATTCAATTTTTAACTGAACATTCTTAAGATGTTCTTAAGTGAATATGTTCTTAAAGATTCTCTTCGTGAATCTTATAAAAATTCATCATATCTATATATATATATATATATATATATATATATATATATATATATATAAGATTTTTTAATGCCCAGGTAAACCTTTGAGTATTACTGTTTCAAGGTCTGGCGGTGTTAAAGCATGTACCTTGTCGTTCTGCGGCGGCAGTCTGTTCTGTAGAAACACATCGAGGCGCTTCATACATTCCCCTGCATCATTCCCTCGAACACCTTCCTTTCGACCTTTAGCATCCTTGTTCACACTATCCTCCCCATCCTTGCACTTTCTTTTCCCCTTACTACGACCTATCTTCTTAGCCAGAGCTATCTCAACAATTTCCTCCCACTCAATGATGTCATTAATCGGTTTCACAGACCTCTGAATAACTTTACGATCTTTCCTCTGCGCGCTGTTGTCCCAAGCTTTCGGAGGTCTCTTTAAACCAAGAATTCCACAATCGCTCCCAGTGTACGGCACCGTTTGTTGGATTTCAGCGGCAATTCTTCTCCACTTCCTCTCTTTTGCCACTCTGATCATACTGCTACCGTTCCAACCTTCTTCCCCCAGTTTAACTCGACTTTCCACAGGTCCAATTCGGCGCGTATCTGGACAATCTTCCTTTTTCTTGTGAGTTCTCATGCCTGACTTTGACTGATAAGGAGGGATGTAGACGTTTCGACAAAAGACTATCTTCTCTTTCATGTCTAGCTTCTTCGATAAGTGATTTGCCGCGCCGATCGTCGTACCCGTGGACAAAGGGCGATTGTTATTAGCGATTACGAAGCCATTGTGTTCTGTTTTTAGAGGGCACGTGCTATCTCCGCCACTGCATTCCCATGAGCTGGGACGGTTCTTGCTGAACTTCTTGCCAGTCGATTTCATCGAAACGCCATTGATAACCGTCTCGTCGTACGTCATCGGATTTCTCGTCTTCGCGAACCTTTTGCAGGAGAATGAAATCGTTGGGAAACGATTGTTTTGTTTCACTACTCCATTGCCGTGCGCTTTGCCCCTACAAGATCTGTGAAGCAGATGATGGACTCTTAGGGTCTCTTTGTCAATTCCATCCTTGCTTAGAGGCATCTCGGTGAAAACGAGGTCTCGACGTTATTGCACTTACACTTTCGCACTGAATAATTGTCTTCGTTCCTTCGCAAACGATAGACACAGCTGAATTTTTTTAATTCATTGCACATAAATAATCTTTTGTCTTGTAATACAAATACTTTGTAATTTTAGGCTTGTAACATTACTCCTGATAACATTTTATTTCATCTTCACTGAAATCACAGGTTGCACTTACTCCCTACTAAATATACACATTTGCATGAAATTTAATCTTCAATTGTTCACTAATTATTTAACCAGTCTTTTTTAGTTAAAATGCTTATTTAAACGTTAACAGGTCACAGCACTCACTACACGCAAACAGACAAGTGAAACGATGCCTTTCAGAGAAAATGATACTGTAACTATTGATATGGCTGCAGGACAGGTTATAACAGGCGGTCGAAAAAATGTTAGTTTTATCTTTGATCTGGTGTTAAGTTACAAGTAAGTCAAATAGAACTCAATTCAATTACGTATTTTAAACTTTCCTAGGTATCGTGACAAAACGTCTGTGTCTGTTATCATTTAAAACACCATTTAGTTATTATCTAAGAAAAAGAAGAGAAAAAATGAAACTGTGAGAATTGAATTGTCAACGTTGAAGTTGTCTTAATACATTTACGTCAACACCACGGCAAGCACTCGATTCATGCAAGCAAAACAAATTTCCATAAAAACACGTTAACTCTGTTTTATCTTTAAAGTCAACATTTAAGCCGCTTCTTCAACACTTTCTTATCTACATAAAAAGGTGGCGTGTGTATAAGAAAACACCACAGTGCGCATATGCTTGATTGAAAATGATGTAGATTTAAACACTGAAGCAATTGTCAAGTGTTTATAAAGATAAATGAGAATTGAATTTCTTATGCTTCTCCGGTCAACGTAAACAATCCGTAAGGATTGAAACGCGCTTACAAACGTTCTTTTACGTTGGAATAAAATATGGGTAGAGGAAAAAAACCGAGATAATGCGTAGGATGGCACAAGGAGAGAGAAAGAGTGAGAGAACAGCTACGAAAGAAGGCTCCGTTACGATGAGCACCTCGAGCCCACCGGTTCTCGACTGAAACTAAAGAGCGGTACGTTGGAGATCCAAGAAGATCAGAAAAAACGAAAGTGACAGGCGTGTGCCCACGGCTGGTATTCGTCCTCCACTATAAAAGTACTTTCCCTCACTTCTCTGGCTCCCTTCCTTCTTCTTCATATATTCCTTCTTGGTTACGATACCAGCTCGTTCATTTTCAATGCGGTTTACACTCTCCCACTTCCACAAACAGACGCCTACTAAGCAACTCCATTTCCGCAGCATACACGGTGCACATACGTATGTATGTTGTAACTAATTGTTCGTAACGTGTGGCTAACGGTTTTAATGATATTTCCACGAATTTATTAAAACCGAACTCACTGTTTAATATTAACACTCGCACGCACGTTGACAAGAAACTTATGCGGACGACCATCGCTGGGTCTTTATAGCAGGGATCCGAACCGCCGCGTAACCCTAACCCTTACTCGGTTAACCAAGGAAGGTTCTGTAACCCATACTAACCGCGAGGGAACGGTTCTTAAATTCTAGAAAGAACCGAAGTAACCGGGTTAACCCGCTACGAGCGGGTTACTAGTAAAGTAAGACAGTCTAGCCTAGACTAGACGGTCATTTACGGCAAGTCAGTGGTATGTGAATCTACAGGCAATACATATTCAGATCAAATGAATACACAATGTTTAAGATATACGAGTATATAGTCCATGCAGGATCGATTAATTTTAGAGGGTTGTTAGAAACGGAATTTATACTTTATTTCTTAACCTTCAAGAATTACTCAACACCAATATCTTGTAGCATCAATATCTTCTACAGCCGTGTACGCGTTTCGCCTTATAGCTTCCATTTTCTAGCATTCGAATATTTTCGACACCTAAACCTTAGACAATAGGCAAAGGTCCCGTCATCTGGTCGACAGTCGGTCTCGTCCGTGCGGCAGGTACTACCGAAGCACCGAACAACCGGGTCCTAAACCCGCACCGTCTAGACGGTGTGAGATTTTGGACAAAAATCGGCCGACAGCGCAAATCTTGACCGATTTCAATAATTTTTTTTTTTAAATACTCGTAAAGGATTCAGCAATAACGGAGCACTGCAATAAAACCCATATCTGTTGGTCTGATTTATAGAAAACACTATTTAGCGCAACATAACATAAAAACATAAATTATACAGATTAAAGGTATTAAAAAAAAATTTTCTTCAAATTTAATATTAGCTGTAATATAAAAAATTTACTTTACATTTACAAAATTTATGTTTTAAATAAACTGCATAGCTGATTTGAATGTTGTATTTTTAACTCATATTTCAATTATGTTAGTTTTGATTTTATTTTTAATATATAAATTTAAAAATAACTTTATAATAATTGTAATTCGGAGTAATTAGAATCGAATATTTTATGGTAACTAATTTTATAATGTAATTTATAAATATAAGATTTAAATCAGCTATACAGTTTATTTAGAACATAATTTTTGTAAATTTAAAGTAAACTTTTATTTTATAGTTAATATTAAATTTACAAAAAATTAATTTTTAATACCTTTAATCTGCAAAATTTATTTATTTATGCTTTTATGTTATGTTATGCTAAATAGTATTTTCTATAGATTAGACCAACAGATACTGATTTTATGGCTATGCTCCGTTATTGCTGAATCCTTTACGAGTATTTTAGAAACAATTATTGAAATCGGTTAAGATTTGCGCTGTCGAGCGATTTTTGTCCAAAATCTTACACTGTGCGTCGGCAAACGCTCGCGATTTCGGCGCGGCCAAGTTAATCTTTGACCTCGCATATTTATTACTTTCACGTGCATGCATCACCCTACCAAGGAGTCTCCGCTATTAAAATAAAATTCATCTGTATTTGGAAACATGGTTACAACTATGTTTTTCACCGTAATACTGTAACCGCATTAACCCGGTTAGCCGGGTTACTCGGGTTACAGATGATTTCTGTTACCGGGTTAGTCGATGATACGGCGTACCGAGCCGGGTACGGGTTAGGGTTCGGTTTCCTGCTTTATACACCAACATCTTTTTTTTTTCTTTATTGGTTTATTGTCGCATCAACCGCTATGGGTTATTAGCGACATACAAATACATAGGCGTACATTTACTATTACAGTACAATAGCAATAACATTGTAAACACAGTTATAGTTGAAATATTGGGTGAGGACTAGTTATAAGTTTCTTGGTTAGATTTTGGAGTATGATTTTTCTTTCAGGAGGTAGTCGATTAACTTCTGCATTTGCGCTGGCTTGGTTAGCATTTCATCTATGTTGGTGTCAGTTGAATTCCTGAGGTTGTCAAATTTGGTACAGTTGTATAACAGGTGTTTAACTGTGATTGGGATATTCCATTCATCGCACAATTTTGGAGTAGATTCATCCATTAGGTGTCCATGTATTAGATTGGTGTGACCAATTCTGGGTCGGGTCATGACAACTTCATATCTCCTATTTAGTGTTACCTTGTATTTTGTAGTTAAAATTGCGGATTAAATCATGGATTTTTGAGGGTTTGGTTTCCCAAATGTCGTTCCATTTTTTAGTAGCAATTTTATTAATGTACTGTTTATAATCCCGGTACAGACACTGGAGTTTTGTGTCGGATATTTGAATGTGGACCAACATCTTATAAATGTAATATTCATGTAAAAATGTTTATGTAATAATCTTGAATATTTAATTTACATGTATCTTAAAATACATAACTGTTAAATTTTTATTAAAGATTTTCCATTTAATTGGCAAGAAAACAGTTTTAGGGATCACAAATATAATTCGTACATATTATACTTTTTATTGTCCCAGAGTGCAATTTGCATATAAATTGTTTGCATTTTAATATCGTGGCGTGCAATATACTGTGAAGCGGTACGACGAAAGTGGTTCTATTTTGTTCCGGAAACGCTCAGGGAGGCCTAAAGTAACAACCAAAACAGAAGATTTAAGAATAAATGATGTCTTGAAACGATGGACGACTTACAGAACATTGATAACTTTAAACACTAATAATTTGAACAGTGAGACGAGGGGGGAAATTATTGTTGCGTGATTATTTAGAGGAGAATGTGCTGAAAATATTGCAATTGGTCCGAAAGTGGAACTTTTTGGCGTTTGGAAGATATTCCTTGTCAAATTTGAAAAATGTCGCTGTTTTCGTTACTGCGTATATAATTATTTTTTAACGGATTGTTTATATTAGTTACTAATAAAAGAAGATATTTATCACAAAAGCCTGGTTTTTAATTTAAACAAACCGATTTGTTGCTACTTTCCTTTATTATTCGACTTTTCCTTATAACATGGAAACGAAAAGTTTCCCAGACATTTTACTTAAACCACTGTAAAGGACATTAAATAAGGTAGCAAATAAACAGAATTAAATTTTTTTTATCACAAATAAGTTAAAACAATTGCAAAATAAATATATAAATAAATGTAAAAAATATTAAATTATACATCATTCGAAAGGAATAATTTTGTCCTATTTTTCAATCCGATATCTTAAGAAAAATGAACCAAAAGGCGGCAAATTTTAAATCCTGCCCACTGTGCACCGTTAAATATTTTACAGAGGGTTAAAAAACGTGTTTTCGCCAATCTCTCGTTATCTAACAGTTTCACGACAAAAATAGTTATTATGAAAATTATTGCTTAGTAAATTCTCTACAACAAAGGTTATATGAGTTTTTTTCGTAGGAGTAACCATTTTCATGTATGACGGGTTCCAAGTTTTAACCCTCATACTTTTGACAAGGGAAGATCCCGAACTCGAAAATTCAAAAACTTTTGAAACTTTGTGAATATGTAGGGGATGTCCTCTTGAGTATACCGCAATTTTGTTTGCTGCCCAAATGCACTCCAAGAGGGTGCAATTCACCCCCTGATTTTTTTTCGATTTTGTATTAACACTCGGGAGCTGTAAGAGATAAAAAAAAGTTTTCAAGAAAAAGTTACGTCTTTTAATTAAGACTATCATTTGGCAAGTCACAATTCTCGGAGTTCTTAGAGTTCGCAACCCTTGGAGTGAATAAATTTAAACTTTAATCTTTGGGGAAATATAGAAGATATATAGGTATATATAACTCAATTTTTTTTTTGCTGCTCCCCTGAAAATCCGGCTATTTTTCGACTTTGTATTATAACTCGTGAACGGTAAGAACTGTAGGGACTAGTTATAAGAACTAGGGACTAATTGTAAGTTATTTCCCAACGTCGTAGATAAAATTTTCTAAAAATTGAGACGGGAGTTGGATTCGTCTTTAAAAAAACTCACACCCCAAATAATTTGTCCTGCGCCTAATAATTCCCGAGATATTCCAGAAAATGTGTTTTCGAACGCCAACATTAGGGGCTGTTTTCATCCCTTCAACAGGGTCAAATATTTTTCAGAATTCTACAAATCTGCATAGTATCGTCAAAGTCGGCATGTGCGGGTTCGATATGTTCCCTTGTCAGCGTATAATTACCTAATCATGAATATTACGAATAACACATATACATATAAGAACGTCATATAGATTTAACCCTCGTCAGACGGGACAATTTTACAACGTTAACAGACGGCAGAGGCACAATTGCACCCTCACATATTTTATATGAATATTCTCACTGTCGGTATAATTTATACGATAAATTGATAACATTTAGACTCAATGAAAATCAATAAAAAATATTTCCCAAATTTTCTTTTATAATGTAAATTATCTATTTCTTTTATTTTTTTATAATAAAATACCATTATCATTAAAAAAAATCGCATTTTTTTTCTGCATTATTTTCATACAAAATATATGAGGGCGCCACTGTGCCTATGCCGCTGTTATGGATGCAACCCTCGACAGGATCCCCTATCTTGGAAGGGGATTGAGATATTTTTCTGAGATTTGGTCTATATAAACTACACCAGAAATTTAGAGATGTCACGAAACTTCAGCGCTCCCCGGGTTCTCGAAAAAATGTTACCGCAATTTAAAAACGCAAAAGTTAGAATTGTACCTATGCCGTCTGACGAGGGTTAAAAAAAAAATTTATTAAGGGCACTTCCCGGTCAAACCATGCGAAAACAGGTGACATTTATGATTGTTTCTAGAAAAAAGTATACAATGTAAGGGTCTAAGTACAAGTTTTCGCACTTTATTCTGCTAAATGTAGAGTATAAAAAAATTGATTTCATTTTGGCCCACCCCTATGTATCTATGATATGCATCGCATACTGCATCGTTGTAAAAAGAAAAAGCGTGGACTATCGCCATGATAACTCCAGACAGGATCGTCCAAAATCCAGAAACCAAAGAAATTTCTTAATTATGCATGTGTGGTTATCATTGTTCAGAAACAATTAGACAATGATTTACATGTGTTTAAATGATAGGGTCCAGAAATTTTTTTTCGCAACATATCTGTCCGTAAAAAAGACTTGAGTGTATGGAAATTCACAATAGAGGGTAGCGCGGAAGCGAGAGTAATTACGAATAGAAACCCGTTTGAATTTTTAGATTCGGTCAAGAATTGCATTTTTTACAGTGGCGATAGTGCGCGAAAAATTGTTTCGAGAAAAACATACTTAAAATTTGACACCGAGCGCGCTCTTCTAGTGGCGGGGACTTGCCCATGAGCGCCCTATTTTCCATGTGTTTATTCGATTACAACAAAAATTTATTCCTTTTTAGTTGAATAAATGTATTATTAATTAAAAGAAAAATCATATCTCTATCTATCATAGCTGCGCCACAAGCCATCTTAAAAAAAAACACCTATTTTTAAGGCCGCCACACTTTGGTGCCCCTTAAGGGGAGGTTCCGGTCTAAAGCCCCACAAAATGGGTGATATTTAGGAATTAATTAAAGGAAAACTACTATATATAATTTAATGGGACTTTTTGCATTGTATTAAGGATGTCTTAAATTGTAGAACTATATTTTTTGTTTTATAATTAATCATTGCAGACGGCCCTGGGTAGCCGTTAAAGTCAAGGCGTCAACAAATTCATCCAAATCGGTGGGCGCTGTATCTCCAAAAGTTATTATCCAATTCGACTGAAACTCTTTTTTATTTTGAAGATTATTCTTCTGTCTAGGGGGAGGGCAGAAAAAATGCAAAAATTGAAAATTTACAATTTTCAAAGGCGTTGAAAGGACGAAAAATACAGGGAAAAGTGATTTCAAACTTGAAGTGTCGTTATTTTCTAAAAAAATGTCATTTTTGTAATTTTTTCTAGTCGCCCTCCCCCTAGATAGAAGAATAATCTTCAAAATAAAAAAGGTTTCAGTCGAATCGGATAATAATTTTTGGAGATACAGCGCCCACCGATTTGGATCAATTTTTTGACGCCTTGACTTTAACGGCTACCCAGGGCCGTCTGCAATGATTAATTATAAAACAAAAAATATATTTCTATAATTTAAGACATCCTTAATACAATGCAAAGAGTCCCATTAAATTATATATAGTAGTTTTCCTTTAATTAATTCCTAAATATCACCTATTTCTTTGGGCTCTAGACCGGAAGCTCCCCTTAATCATTTAGCCGTTTTCTCTGCCACTTTTTCGTATCTCCACCGAAACACGAGGTACCCATCCGAATTATGTAATGCATCTCGTATTTTAATCGATAACCATAAATAAAGTACTAACTGACACGTGTAGCAACGCGGGAGATTAAATGCGTGGTTACAAGCTGTATCAAAAGGCGTAATAGATACAGGAGAATATATTGCGGGAAGCGTGGGAAGTCAGGTTTTCAATGGTGCAGAAGAATTTCTTTGCGCCCCCATTACAAGTACATATTCGATTACCGAGTATAGTAAAGCATACGTTAATATTCAATTTCAGCTGCCGTTTAATTTCTGAAATCCACTGAAGAATTTATAATATCCAGCGCTACGTGCATAATAACGTCGATGTCTCACATAAACAAGGTAATAGTTGAATATGCTTAAATATATTGCCAATGTTAGAAAATAGTGCTACTTAGGTCAAGTTTAAATGTTTCAGTATTCAGTGGCCATTTTTTAGGTCAGTGTGCTCTTGTGCGCATAAAGTTGAGAAAGAAATTTCAAGATCAGTAGTTATTTCTTTAAATGACACTGCACGTTCTTCAGTATGTATAATAACAGCAATTTGCAATTAGATAAATTCAATGTCCACAGGCATTTATGGCCAATTAGGTCGTAGACGAGTTACAACTTCAGAAAGCTGTCAGGCTTAACCTTTAGAGGGCCGGGAGTTTTTCATTGAAATTGTAAATTTTATTTACTTAAAATATATGCACATATACCACTAAAATGGCAAATTAAAAAAGGCAAATTAAATTAAGTATCCAAATTCTTAGGTGGCCTCTATAATGGCTGCGAACAGTATGGCATATACTGGAGTTTTTAAAATTTGAACTTTAATATTTCTAAGCGTTTTTGATATCGCTAATCACGACTCTAAAGTCAGAGTATCGAAATTTTACACAGAAACAGTGTTGCCAACCTAAACAAGCCTAAATGAATAACAGCAGTTACATTCATATATTATTCTTTCCTCTGGCGTTACCCAGAGCTAACAACGTGGACGTAGAAAGTTTTGTAGCTCTTTTCTTGTTTTTGGCGTTTTTTCTGTTATTTTTGGATTTGTTTTTTTAGTTTTCTGATTTTACTATTTATTATGCGACCTGCAATCGCGCAACTCACTAATGCCCGTGCATTATACAAAATGAATAATGAATGTGTATCTCTTCACAGCAGCGTTCACAGCGGTTAACTGCAGTGAGTGGAGGGGGAAACACCTCCAGAAGTGGTGGTAATGTGTGCCTGAACTGCGCCTGCGTCAGCCACGCACACATTACCACCACTCCTGTAGGTGTTTCCCCCTCCACTCACTGCAATTAATCGCTGCGAACGCTGCTTTACAGCAATATCTTCTCCCCGAGGCCCACCTTCTCTCGCACGGCATACGTCAACGCGTGTTTTTGTTTTGAAATTCAAACGCTTGTTTATACTCGAGAGATAAGGGATCCGTGCTTAATTTGAAGGGGGAACGACGCAGGCGAAACCGCGCGTAGTCAGCGGACGACGCCTATTCTTTCTGTGTCTCTTCACGAAGGAGAGTTCCTTCGATGGCATCTTTACGACTGCGGATTAGGCAAAGCTAAGCACAGAAGTTGGTGAAGAAAGACACGTGGCACTTTCGACCTGCGATGCCAGATCGGGGACGGGTTCCCTCGAGAATTTCCCCCACCTCGCGCATACTACGCCGGAGCAGCGTGTTCGTGAGCTCGGCGCTTCGGAGTCCAACTCACGGACACGCAGCTCCGGCGTAGTGTGCGCGAGGTGGGGGAAATTCTCGAGGGAACCCGTCCCCGATCTGGCATCACAGCTTTCGACCCCTCCGCATGCGTCATTCGTGCGCGCTCAGCCTGCTCAGCGTATGCGCAGTCAGGTCTGCACCCGGCTTAAGGGGGGAGCCTGGTGTAGCGGATCGAAGAAATCGATTTTTTTTTTGCATAAATCAATAGTTGAACATCACGACAATATGTTCCCAAAGCCGCAAAACGAAATTCGAAAAATTAAAGCGTATATAGCCGGTTTTGCTACGGAGCGCCAGGCTACCACAAAACTTTAAATGCGTTTTTCTCGAAACGACAGTTTCACACTTTGCGGGCAATATTACTCCAAAAATATTCAACCAATCGACTTGGCCTTGTGCACGGATATTTGTGAACATTTTCTTCACAGAACTAAGTTATTGGTATAATGATATTGTTTAAATAAATAACTTTTTTTACACATTTAAGGGGGGGAGTCTAGTATAGGGGGTCGAAGAAATCGATTTTTTTTTTTGCATAAATCAATAGTTGAACATCACGACAATATGTTCCCAAAGCCGCAAAACGAAATTCGAAAAATTAAAGCGGATATAGCCGATTTTGCTACGGAGCGCCAGGCTACCACAAAACTTGAAATGTGTTTTTCTCGAAACGACAGTTTTATACTTTGCGGGCAATGTAACTAAAAAAATATTCAACCAATCGGCTTGGCCTTGTGCACGGATATTTGTGAACATTTTCTTCATAGTACTAAGTTATTAGTATAATGATATTGTTTAAATAAATAACTTTTTTTTAGACATTTAAGGCAAAATTTCGTTGGAAACAGTGAACTTTTTATTCAAGAGGCCGCCATTTGTTCATTTCGCATCTTTTAAGTTTCAAATTTCTTCATTCTATGCGTACACTCATAAACTAAAAGAAAATTGTTCGATTTTTGGTTCCAGATGAAACCAAAAGACGCTACGTTGCCCGCAGTGCAATAATTGCGTCGCCAACGGACTGGGCATAACTTTGTTACTTGCCGCTATTTTTTAATAAAATTTTTTTGTTATATACCTTAACCTGTTAATACAATATCCTGAAAGTTTCAGAAAGATCTATCAAATACTTTCTTTAAAAAAAATTCCCGAAAAATGCCTCGATTTTCATTTAGCTACACCAGGCTCCCCCCTTAAGGTGTGCTCTTGCGCACCCTTTAGCTGGCCATGCACGGAGAGGTTTCTCCGCGGTCTTCATCCATCGCGGACAAACCCGCGATCAAAGTCTGCGGCGGATCAAAACTGCAAATACTCACTAACATACAACGAAAGTTCACAGACAAATCACGTCGGATAAATCGGTCACAGATAAAACTGCGGGTTAATGGATAAAAACCGCTAGTTCATCCGCGGATTTCATCGAAACTGTGGACTTTCGTCTTGTTGAAAGTTTTCTCAGTTGTCATACAGACTTGAATGGGGTTGAAGTTTGTCACGAGAACCGTGACGGTAAATCGATCATAGACATGCACCACTAACATGCAGTTAAGTCCGCCGACTTGAAACGCGACGGAGAAAACCGCCGGGAAATCTCTCCGTGCATGGCCAGCTAATGGGGTGGAAGTTTGTCACGAGAACCGTGACGGTAAATCGATCATAGACATGCACCACTAACATGCAGTTAAATCCGCAGACTTGAAACGCGACGGATGAAGACCGCGAGGAAATCTCTCCGTGTATGGCCAGCTTTTCAGATTAGCAAATAACGTATCCTTCCCAAGATCCTCCATATTGAATTGTCACCCAATAGGATAGAATGAATTTCTCAACATTTCGATAACATGTTCGTACACTTCCATAAGCATTCATATACATAGATATTTTAATATGGCTGAAAGTGCGAATGCGCAGTAGATGACGAAAATAAGCTGCTGAGGGAGCACATCGCATTACATCATGGTTAGAACTATTGTTTTTAACTTTTGCAGCATTACGTAAAAATACACGAAAAATAGAGTCATAAAAATAAATTTTGCAATGTTCGCAAAAACGTCATCTTTTTAAGAATGTTGCTGTTTGTAGGATGAACAAAAGTACAATTTCAGTTATAAAAAAAAAAATTATTTATAAACAATTTATAATATCAATTGTTTCTCATAATTAGTTATTGCTCCATTATGATGAATTAGTTAAAACAAAAGTTGACGTTTTTATGTTATTTAACCATTTTATTAACCATTTTTACAGTAAACAGAAAAGAAAAGTACCGTGTTTAACAAAAATTTAGAAAATTTGGCGTTTAGAATTTGCTCGTGAAAACATGAATGTGAATTGGAATACGGTAAACCTTTATCTCATCTGCGTATAATTTGTTTTCTATCTTTTCTTGAAATTTCAATTTCCGCTTAAGATTTCTTAAATCATTTGGAGTGATGGAAAGAAATTAAATTTAGATGGACCCACTCATATTGGCATGCCATTAGGGAAGAAAAAAAGATTTATCTCGACACGTCATTTTGGCGGAGGCACTGTGATTGTGTGGGGAGCTTTTACTGTATCAGGGAAGCTGCCAATTGCTTTTATCACTACCAGGATGAATAGCGAGGAACATTAGAGAGTCTTAGAAGCACATTTGCTTCCATACGTTGAAGAATATGATAGAATATTTAAATTTCAACAAGATATGGCCTTCTGCATTGAGAAGTGCCAGCATTCAAGCATGGCTTACAATTTATTAGAGATCACGGTATTCAACTTTAATATGGCCAGCAAGTTCCCTGGATATAAATCCCATCGAAAACCTATGGGGGATACACGTTGGACGAATATATATGTATATATAAATAATAAACAATAGGTATTCCACAATCAAGGAATAAAAAATAGCAATTGCTAACGACTCATTATACTGTTCATAACTAATAATAATAATTGTAACTGAAACGAATATGAATTAAGGGGAAATCGAACGCCGGTATGGAAGTACAGGTAAGAACGGTTATTTAAAAAAAAAGAACTAATCGTCATTAATTTTTTATGGAAGTACCAACAGTAAGTAAGTATATCAAGCTCACAGTACACACAGATCACTATATTACCGACCACCGATAAAAATGTCAACCATCTTTTACCTTCTTTAGCAAAGACGCAAACCTTGCTTTTAGAATTTAGGGAATTGAAAAACCGTCTCGAGTCTTTTTATTTATTCGCTGTAAATAAGAAAAGTATTTGCTAGCTGATTTATAAAACGTCGCACATTGTATTATCGGTGCCTTGTTGGTTGACAGTTAATTCGATGGCGTAAATGATATGGGACTTACACGGGAGCCCACATATTTGTGGATTACACATCAACTCGACAAAATAGTCAAATTGTGGACGATACTGTATTTAATCAAACGGTTTAGCCGATCGAAATTATAAGCTAGATCTACCTCGAAGTATGTAAGACCATTCATACTCTGCCGCCTCATAGACCAGTTTGGGCGTATAAGTACGACCATGGCAATCAAAGTATCTATTAATAATACTGGGTACTCACTACCCGTCTAGTCAGCGGCAAAGAACCATTCTTTGGCAGCAGTTTCTTTTATGGAACGGTGACACAGAGAATGAATATCGTCACGAAAAATCCATCGAGTAAAGGTTTGAAGGAAGACTGTTTGCCATCCGCTAGATAAATAACTTTTAAAGATTTGGGCACACGTATCATTTCCGCGTCTCCCTGTCTCGCGGACACAAACAAATGTGAACTGCTCTATTCCAAAACAGAAAAACGATATATTTTACCACGGATACTGACGGCACTGAACCGCCACGGAACTGATATGTGTGAATTCGGGGTTAGTTATACGCAAAGCATTTCCAAATAGAGGTACTTCAAATGTAAGACCTCTAAGACCTCTAAATTCATCTGAATCACCAAACCGAAACTAGTGATAACAACTGAATATAAAATTTGTGTAGGATATAAATAACTCTAATTCTACATTTATTTGTTTTTAATAACTTGCGTCATGAATATTTAAAGAAATGTTTAAGATTCCTACATTTGAATTCTACATATGCCCAATTTCAACAGGAAAATTCTTCGATGGTGTACATAATAGAAAAGTGTCGAGTTGTTCTCCCGATTTACCGTCATCGTCTAGAACCCAGTCTATAGAATTTATTCGGATGTAGCCAACGTCTTGGAAAAAGAAGGTCCCCTTAAGGGGGTATACCCGTTTGAACCCTCGGAAAATGTATACATTTTGTGGATTTTTTTACAAGTCAACGGTTTGATGCAGATTTCCCGTTTCTTAACTATGTTTACATAGTATTATGAACTACTTATAAAAAAGTTTCAGTTAAAAAACTATTGTTTTTCGGAAGTTACGGATACATGTCCGAAAGTCTCTCGATTTTAGACGGCTAAACGGTGGCCCTAAAAACTCGCGCTACGTTCAACCAATTTACTTCAAATTTTGCATGCAGAATCATAATAAGATTCCACATCGTCCAACGAAGGCGATTTTGAAAATTTTGAAAAATAAAGAAATGGTGAGAGATCAAAGGTAAAGTTAAATTTTTCTAAGAGAAAAATCCACCTTTTTCCTTTATAAATAATAAACGGGGAATCGAAATAAAAAAAGCCTTCGTTGGACGATGCGGAATCTTATTATGATTCTGCATGCAAAATTGGAAGTGAATTGGTTGAACGTAGCGCGAGTTTTTAGGGCCACCGTTTAGCCGTCTAAAATCGAGAGACTTTCGGACATGTATCCGTAACTTCCGAAAAACAATAGTTTTTTAACTGAAACTTTTTTTATAAGTAGTTCATAATACTATGTAAACATAGTTAAAAAACGGGAAATCTGCATCAAACCGTTGACTTGTAAAAAAATCCACAAAATGTATACATTTTCCGAGGGTTCAAACGGGTATACCCCCTTAAAGATAATTTCAGAGGTAAAATAAGGTAAAAGAGGTGAACACAACTATTCAATTTTTCTCTATACACGCGAAAACAGTCTAAAAGAGGTCCTACAAACATAATGTTAAGAAATTACACGTAACGAGGTATGTACTAACAAACGTACCCAAGCCTTCGTGATCTTAGTAACCTTAGTTACAAGATTTATTAAAACAGTAAAAACAAATATAAAATACATTTTTTTTCAATGTCCTCTGTCATCGGTCATTTCACCCTTAAAATTTTATTTCTGGAGTGCAATTGAACAAACAGTTTATATCAACACGTTTTAAATTTGTGAAGAATATCATGGAATATGGTATTAGATGTAATCAAAAATCTTATGCCAATTGTATTTCAACATATGCAACAGTCATTTTTGCAACGTATCTATTCACTTTTGCAAACTAAACAATAGTGATTATTCCGTAAACTGATAGGTTTGTGACAATAAAATATCATTAAACCTCGAAGGCTTTATCTCTTAAATATACATTTTTGATTTCGTTTTACCGCACCCATCACTTCTCTTTAGAATAAGATCATCTTCTTCCACAATATCCTGTACAAAAGGACCGTATTTTTATTGCACTGGTTTAACCCTTTCGCGACGGCGATGCTAGCCGCCACTATATATATATATAATTTTGGGATCGTTTCGTGGACTCCGAAATTATCTGACGGTAGGCATTTTGGATCGTTTTGCGGACGTCTAATATATCCGACGTTACGTGCGAAAGAGTTAAAGTCAGGGGGCTACCACTCTCATTTACGATTTTGGAACAGTGTTTCAACTGCCACCTAGGCAGTTCCAATTTTTTCGAACTAAAATTCAATATGGCCCTGATCACGTGTTCATGATTCATCTGCACTGTGTACGGTACGCCATTGATATGCATTGCATGGCATTTATGAATTGTCGATTGATGCGAGCTAATACCGTACGAAACCCAAACAAACCTATCGAAAAATAAGTTTTATAAAATCAGTTTGACAGTAACAAGGTATGTATATAGTTGAATATATATATTTAATTTAGTATATGTAGAATATCTTTTTAAATTATAATGTTTTTTATAGAGCTATGTCACGACATATACTACATTAAAAATATATATTCAACTATATGATTTTATAAAACTTATTTTTCGATAGGATTGTTGATAGGATTGATGTGTCTGTTCCAGCTTTTAAGGTAAATGTCCCAAATAGCGACCCAGTCCTAATTATTGACACTTTATCCTTTATATTTAAGTATGATTTTTTTTCGGTTCGAAACGGGTGTTAAAAGTATTGAATTCGATTCATGAATATTCAAAGTATCTTGCTGATGGCTTCACTAATGTACAGGGTGTCCCACTAAGGAGTGGACAGCGCGATATCTCTTAAAGTATTGTCGATAAAAATATAAAAAAAATAGGGAATTGCATGGTTCGAGGGGGCCCATTTATTAGCGCGAACGAATTTTGTTTTCGATTATTATTTTAAAAGATACGATGGTCAAGTTCGGTTTTTCAAATGGAACTATTTTTTTTGACACCTGAGTTGATAGTGCGTTCCAAGACAAATTCAATAAGCTTTAATGTATAGACTTTATTTCCACTGGTTTTTAAGATATTGCGCTTGCAAATTTACTGATTTTCACTGCAAGAAACCCCTCTGAAATGGCAAAAACCGGGGGCGGTCTTACTGATGCCACGGGTGGTACTGCCTGTTGAAATGGATACTTACCTGCCAAAGGTCTACGCCAGAAATGGCAGGCCCAAAGGCTGGACAATTCTTTTCCGTGAGAAATGCTACTTAGGTAGGTACATCTGCGGTATCGAGAAGCGCATCGTTACTTTTATTTCGCACTTGCTTCTACGCTCGGATGGCCGGTTCTTTTGGGAGGGATGCAAGTTGGATTGGTTAGCTTAGGAGGAGTGAAAGTTGCTAGACTAAATTTCAACCATAGGAAGCAGATTGTATCAGAACCAATCCAACTTGCATCCCTCCCAAAAGAACCGGCCATCCGAGCGTAGAAGCAAGTGCGAAATAAAAGTAACGATACCTACCTAAGTAGCATTTCTGACGGAAAAGAATTGTCCAGCCTTTGGGCCTGCCATTTCTGGCGTAGACCTTTGGCAGGTAAGTATCCATTTCAACAGGCAGTACCACCCGTGGCGTCAGGAAGACCGCCCCCGGTTTTTGCCATTTCAGAGGGGTTTCTTGCAGTGAAAATCAGTAAATTTGCAAGCGCAATATCTTAAAAACCAGTGGAAATAAAGTGTATACATTAATGCTTATTGAATTTGTCTTGGAACGCACTATGAACTCAGGTCTTCAAAAAAAATAGTTCCATTTGAAAAACCGAACTTGACCATCGTATCTTTTAAAATAATAATCGGAAACAAAATTCGTTCGCGCTAATAAATGGGCCCCCTCGAACCATGCAATTCCCTATTTTTTTTATATTTTTATCGACAATACTTTAAGAGATATCGCGCTGTCCACTCCTTAGTGGGACACCCTGTATATCATAACATACAATGAAGTAATTAATAAATATTTTTCACGTGTGTCAGCTACACAGCCGTGACAAAGTAGTTTCTTGTTACCGAACTTAAGAACGGCCAAATTTGAGGTATTAAGTATTTCTTGCATGCGTATATTAATGTAAGAAAAATATATTCACGTAAGTTAAAAAATAATTATAAATTTACTATTTAAAAAAATTGCATCGAATTTTTTATTAAATTCATAATAATTATGGGGGTCAATAATCGGTACTCGTAAAATGTATGAATTCCTATTATTGACACGAGATGCCACGTCATGTTTCCATCTTACGTGTTTGTCAGTTTGCACCATAACCTCGTTAAGTAAAGATGGCTACTTAGTAAAGGCTAAAGAATATAAACGACGTAAAAACTATTCGCAACAATAACTGTTGCAAATTATTTTGTTTTGTACTAATTATTTTATAAACATCCTTTTCCGATGCAGTCATTAATTATTGTGACATTAGATTGCATGTCTCGATCAATGACACGGTATTCCACGTATTATGTACGAGTCAATGGTTCGGTCCGAGATAGGTCACTATTTGGGACGAAGAGAGAATTGAAGGTCAAAAATAGGTACACGTGCACCATATAATACATTTATTATTAATAATTATATTCGAATAATTTCATCATAGAAAGGGACAGTTTTCATACTGGAAAAGAACCAGCCATGTGATAGGCTAGTAATGAGTAACTGCGATAAATACTTTTAATATGTAAATATATTAGAACGTCCGCGTAGATCTTACAGGGTCGCTAATTGGGGCATTTACTTCAGTACAGATGAATCACGAACACGTGATCACGGCCATATTGAATTTTAGTTCGAAAAAATTGGAACCGCCTAGGTGGCAGTTGGAACACTGTTCCAAAATCGCAAATGAGAGTGGTAGCCCCCTGGTTAAAGTATAAAAGTATATAAGATTTTGATTATTTCAAAAGAAAAATATTACATTTCTTTAATTTTAAACGGACAATGTGTAACTATCATGACTGTATAACTGTGTTATAACGCTCGCAAATTGTCGCGAATGTCCAGAGCATTTAAAGCCGGGTCCAGACCTGAATGCGTATATGCTGCGCAGGCTGAGCGCGCACGAATGACGCACACGGAGGGGTCGAAAGTGCCATTGTGTCTTTCTTCACCAACTTCTGTGCTTAGCTTAGCCCACTCCGCAGTCGTAAAGATGGTGTGATTAGCTAAATAAACATACAGCTCAACCCTCCGTGTCATCCTGTTTACCAATACAGGGTGATTCTCCAGCGACGCCTATCAAAGAGGTGCCAACTGGTACCCCGTGGTGAGGACAACCCCCCACAGTGCTTCACCGAATTTTATGGGTTTCGACCCTCGAAACGGTTGGAATACCATTAAAAAGTCAGAAATGTCCAAGAGTTCCGCATTTCTCATCAGATCTTTGCGAAAACGACGTCAATTGATTCCTTATGTTTCGCCGATGAAACTAACACCAAGAACGACGTCATTCGGACCATAATGAAGGAAATTTCGTGAAAAATTGATTTATATCATTTCAAGCTGAATTCGTTAAGAATAGTTTCGTGTGATTTTTTAACACAACAGCGAGTCGATCAGGCTGTATGAATTAAGAACAATGCAGGGTGTAGTGAAGAAAAGAAAGACAATTTATTCATTAAAATAGAGCTTTAAAGTCTATCATATGGTAATTGCATTATATTGTTGAAAATGTCATTTTTAGATTTTTGATTAACTGTTTATGACAATATTAGCAATGGATTAAATTCATCCACATAGATCCATCCTTCATGATTAAACAAAAAATACGTAAATCCATACCTTCAATAATTTAGGTCATTCAAATTAATTTCTGAAAGCGGGTTTCGTAAAAATCACCGAAAGCAGGTAATTTTGAAGATTTGTATTTTTTAAACAATTTCGAATCTACAAAAATGAGGACTTAACCCTCCCTAATTTCAAATGGGCTGCCATATACTTCAATATTATGAAAATCCGAGACATCGAGGATTTCAGAAAAGTATCACATCTGCTTCTATCTTCCACGCTGAACGCAATGCACTCCAAATTCCCTTTGATGTGCGGAAGAAAACCGACGACGGTCGGCTCAGGACATGTGCCTTCGCCGGCATTCGCGAGTCGGGTCGCATGCGCCGAGTCACCACGAATGACACGTCCACACTAGCATATGCGTTCACGCTCACCCTTTCTGACGTAGAAGCATGCGGTCCTGGCTACCGTTTCACCCGTCCACATAAAAATATTCGTGCGCGCTCAGCCTGCTCAGCGTATACTCATTCAGGTCTGGACCCGGCTTAACGTGGTTCAGCGCCGGCGGAAGGTACGGGAGAAGCGGGCGACCGCCCGGGGCGCCAATTCGCGAGGGTGCTTCAATAAAAAAATTGTTGCTTAATTTAGTTATTTTTCTGTTTTATTTTTTTTTAGTATTTCTGGCATTATTCAAATAAAAAACGATGAATTACGAAAGCAACCATAACAACTTATATTATACGTCGTTTCTTGAAAGAATATTAGCTACAGTAAATTGTCGTTCTAAGATCACCGTCACGAAAAAGAAATGAATCCCACGTCGATGAGACGAACGCCTCCGTCGTCCTGTGTTTTTTAAGAAACACGCTTTTGTATAATATACAAAGTTACTCGTGGACTCTGAGAAATATTTTACCCTTTCATATATTTATACGTATTTGCAGTTTTAAGTTCTAAATATAAATGTCTATTGCAATTTGACTATAAGTTTTGTTTTGTAACATTAAAAGTTTCAAATCGAAGGATCATTGTCAGTTCTAATAACTTGCAGTACTTTCTAATAAAAGTTACATGCGAATTTTTACTAGATAATGTATACATCTTAGCAAATTCTCGTAAAATATTGAAATTCGTGTAAAACATAAAAATCTTTTGACTTTCTTTAGCCATAGAATGTTGAGAAAAAAAACTCAGGAGCACAGAATAGAAAGAGAAAACTAAATCAATCAAAAGAAAATGAATTTTCTACAAGTCGGATGAGTTCATTTTTTAAAAGAAATGTGAGCCAAATATGCAAAATCAAGAGCGTAAAAATACCGAAGGAGAAGAATATCTTGAAATCGATACAATTACTTTTGAAGAGGAAGAACGTGATGAAAATCAACCTAAAAATGTAAATACTGACGAAAAATCTTCATCTGAATATATATTTATTATGTATTATAATAAAACTAAATAAAACTATATAAAGTAAAACAGATAGTTTTTTTTATTAAAACGTTAGGAAGAGGGCGCCAAAAAATGTTTTCGCCCGGTATCATATGTATTGTCACGCCGGCCCTGACGTGGTCGCTCTCTGGCGCTATGAGCAAGGCGCACGAATATTCTGATGCGGACGAGTGAAACGGTAGCCAGGACCGCATGCTTTTACGTCAGAAAGGGTTGAGCGCGAACGCATATGTTAGTGCGGACCTATCATTCGCGTTGACTCGACGTATGCGACTCGACTCGCGAATGCCGGCGAAGGCACATGGCCTGAGCCGACCGTTGTCGGTTTTCCTCCACACATCAAAGGGAGTTTGGAGTGCATTGCGCTCAGCATGGATTCGTGGAAGATAGAAGCAAATGAGATACTTTTCTGAAATCCCCGATGTCTGGGATTTTCATGGTACTATTGAAATATATTGTAGCCCATATGAAATTAGGGAGGACTATGTCCTCATTTTTCCAGATTCAAAATTGTTTAAAAAATACAAATTATCAAAGTTTCCTGTTTTCGATGATTTTCACGAAACGGCTCAGAAATGAATTTTAATCGCCTAAAGTATTGAATGTACGGACTTGTGTCTTTTGCTTTTAATCAAGAAGGATGGATCAGTGTGAATGAATTGTTTTCGTATTTCGAGAGAAGTGTTTGCAACGTAGGTAAACATAATAGAAATGCTTTTCTTCTGCAAATTTGATGTCTGGTTAAACTGTAAAAGAATTTGAAAAAATATGTCAAATATTTTAATAAACATACTTCAAAATTATGAGTTAATTAATGTTTGCTATTTGGAGACGCTTGTTTAAACATTTCAATTTTATTCCCTACCCTAAAACGCAATCGCAAGCGGACCGTTTCAGCGCTCTACGGACGACAACTGTTGGATTGTTGGTAACACAAAAATGAATTTGGTTACGTATGAGAACCGCTGACAAAAGCAATAAACCAGAGGCCAGCGGGCCCATGGGTCTGTTAGGGAATCCTTATTCTAACTGCAAGGGTAAGAGACAGAACGCAGGCCTGTCCCTTTTCAAGTGGACAACGGACTTTTCGAATTGCCTTTGCGTTTTCTCTTCACTTCGAGTCTTGCCTTCAGCACGATACGACGTCCTTCCGAGCTGAGTAAAATAAACTAGAGTTTATAAAGAATATACTGTTTTACAGTTTATTTCATAACCCATTTCCAATAACAACCCTGTTCAAAGCCTGAATCTACCAAACAGCCACGCAAAAATGTAAACCTAATGTGTGAATATTTTGCCATGCCAAAAGAAAAAAAAATTTTAATAATTAATAATACCTAATAATGTCTTTATTTCATCACCAACTGCAAATAATTAAGTGGTGAATGGGCGTGGTGCAGCCATTACTGCTGTTTTCAAACCTAATTCTATACATAACAGTAGACTTAATGCTAAAAGTTGGACAGACGGAAGAACTATGTATGCCAAAGATACAAGAAGTATACGAAAGTTAAGAAAACTGGATAAGAATAAAGGAGCGGGCAGCACGGTTAAAAGAGAAGAGCTATGACAATGAGCAAATTTCCAGGGGAATTATAATAATAGGAAGATACATAAGAGAAGGATGCCGCAAAGTTAACAGTACGATAGGGTGGCACAGCTAATTATAAGTCAAGACATCGCGTAGAGTGGATGGACCATTACTAGCAGAGAAGTGTTTGTGCATAGCAGTTGCCTCAAGTAAATGGGTGTCTCCACATTAAGTGTTTTATGAACGAGGTAGCAGAGGTGAAGGATCCATCGTTGCTTGATCTTGAGCCATAGAACAACGACGACGTAGGGGTGTGATGTGGTTAAGCTTGCGGGCATTATAGGAAAAACGAAGACATGAATTTTGAATATGTTGAGCTGTGGACGAAAATGGAGAAGAGAGACAGGAAACATACACAACAGCAGCATAATTAAAAAGTGAAATTACTAATGATTGATTAAATAAGAGTTTGGTATGGGTTGACAGAATACGACGAGACGGATACAAGAAACGAAGACGAGCGAAGGCAGACAGAGACAACACAGCTACGTGACGATCGAAACAACCACATAGGATCAAGGGTAATACCCACTGCAGGAAATATTAGACGAAAAAAGGTTACGATGAAGTGAAGAAGAGCCCACAACTAATAACGAGGATACAGTGAGATGTAGCTGCAAAACGTGTGAATTAGCCCAAAGCGTAAGCTTTCTTATTGACTGACAAGAAGTTGATCACGTTGAGTGGTGAGGCTGATACATAGCTAATCGAAGAATAGTTGAGAAGCACGTGCTGACTTTCAGAAGGATGAAGCGAGGATGTTTTATGACGTCCGAGGCTAAGAAACTTTTGCTTTCTTCTAGTCAGCACGTGTCCTGTAATATTTCTATTTTCCCAAGTGAAAGCTCTAAGAGGATGAATGTCTAGGGAACATTTGCTACCAAATAACAGAGCCGAACTTGTAGTATTCTCGATTTGACTATCAATCAAGATGATATCTCTTTATTTTATACATCATCAGAATATGTACCTACTAAGTACAGGGTTATCCACTTAAGGGGTTACGCCACCCTGAAAGTTTTGAAAACACGATTTTTTTTTTTCTTTGCATTTTCTTATTACGTGAAGTTTTAAGAATAATTTAAGTCATTGTAGACGCAAAAATTCCCCAAAATAGCCGAGTTATAGGCTTTCAACGAAACTACATTTTCAAAGATGACCTATCGAATATCTCCAAAACTATTTGTCCGATTCATTTGAGACATGGTACACACATTCTTAATGGTATTATCTACGATGTAGCATATCAGTTTTTCCATCCTATACCCCATTCGTATATAATTAATGGTTTAAATTCGTTTTTTCATGTGAAAAACGTATAATTTTTTTTCACTTTGCTCTCATTTGTGCAATAAATTTTTTTTTCTCAAATCCCTATCCTACATCGTAGGTATTTTATTAAGGAACACGAAAATCATCGGGTTTTTGATTTCAGACGAACATGTTCGTTATAATTTGTTAGGTTAGTCACGCGTGTAACGGCGGACGAGCTTCGCGGGAGAACAAATAACTCGGTCATTTTTTCATATTTTTGTACAGTATATTGTACAATATATGCACTAATACATGCTCTACCCATAAGAAGAAAATAAATAATTTTCAACCTCATAGTATCGGTAAAAAAAATTCGTCTAGTTTAGTGCTGTTTCAAGCGCCTCAGGGTGGCGTAACCCCTTAAGCGTGGCGGCGCTCGCGCGAGTACAAATGCGAACGGCAACAAAGTCACACGCATACTTACTACTACAATTATATGTCGATACATCCGCCATCTATGGGCTGTTGCTAAAAGTATAGGTTCTTGTAGATGCCAGTAGAGAGCGCTAGGCGCTTTTGGCTGTCTGCCCAGATAACTTTACATTTGACGTAACCGACGTGGAAGAAAACGACAGTCTTTTCCCTCAGGAACTGATTGAGAATGTCAGAATGCTTGTTGAACGACGAAACCCTGGGTGATCAACAAGCATTCTACTGGCATCTACAAGAACCTATACTTATAGCAACAGCCCATAGATGGCGGATGTATCGACATATGATTGTAGTAGTAAGTATGCGTGTGACGTTGTTGCCATTCACATTTGTACTCGCGCGAGCGCCGCCAGTCGTAAGTGGATAACCCTGTATACCTAATACATAGCGGAAATCTAGTAAAATCTTGGCATTAATGGAAAATGAATAAGAGTTTACTTTTGAGAACACTGATTGTCGCCCGTATCCTTCACTTTCAAGCGGCTTGTATTGACGCCTGGTTGATGTTATAGTTTCACTACATAGATCTCTGCCAGCAACTGTACGTGGCTATATGTATGTATTTCACGAACTGTATTACGGAACGGAGAAGCCAGCAAATGTACCGTTATACGATTTCTATGCGAACTACGTTGTTGGGAGAAGTGTTCGTGCATGCGTATGTGACTGTTGTGGGGGATGCATCCATCCGTCCTTACAAAAAAACGTGAATCTGCAAAACTTTTTCAGCAAATATTCAATCGTTTCAATCATGGTTAAAATATGTCAAAACATTAGAGTGAAACACTTTATCTACTCATTTGCTTGTCCCTTGTATGGTTCCGTGTCAGTTTTGCGATAATTTCGAGAATAAAAAGCGTGACATGAGATTTTAGGTTTCAATGCCATGTTGCTAATTCGGAATACCGAGGGTGAAGATAATTTGGAATATTCCAAAGCTTAGCAATGCTTTTGTTTCACGCATAACGGCTACCGCCGCATCGGTTTGGGCCAGCGCTGTCCACTTATATTTACCTAAGATTGTTCCTATATTGTGATTTTTGAGCCTGATTACATTATAAAAGAAAATAATTTTATTATGTACAGGTTTTTTTTCAAGTTTATAAAGTGAAGGTAAATTAGAATACCGGTGTTCCAAATTACCTGCATCTTAACGAAATCGATACTTCCTGCAATATCTCATTTAGACCAAAGTTTCAGCTACTTTTTGTTTTTTATTATTACTGAGAACCGGAAATATAAAAGTTTATTAGTTTCCCTATGATATTATGCAGTTTTATTTGTTCCCATCCTCTACCGTAATTTTTTATTCGTCTTAAACAAACTGGTATTCCAAATATACTGCACTTCCTCTATAACGCCGCATCTGAGCTATTTTGCGCGACTACGCAAGTGCAGATTATATTTTCCATGTACAAAAATGTGATTATTTGTTATTTGCTAATAATCATATAAGTAACTATTAATAAAAAAAATATAATTATTTACATAGTTACCAACAAAAGGTAATTATTTACAAAAGGACAGTCCTCGCCGATTTCGATGACCTTAGAATATGTTGTCGGGGGCATAATTCTGAACAACTTTTTTCTACACATGTTACCGACGCTCGGCTTTAGTTTTCGAGATAGTCGCAAAAAACTGTGATCAGTAGTTGGTGCGGGTTTGATGGGTTATCTACCAGTGGGCCGCCATCTTTTGGGAGATTTACACATTATTTTATCTTAAATCTCCCAAGAGTTGGCAGCCTCCCTACTGGATCCATTCCGTTCATGTTTGCTTGTACTACATTCAACCACATTAATATCCACTTCAAACATCGCGCCCTCATGGTTCATGCTACACGCGACTACGCAACAGTAGCTACAATCATCTTACGTTTTTATGATCAGACTTTGGTAATTGTTTACAGGGAGAACAAAATGACGAGAAGAAGAATAAAAAAAATCAATGCGTGGACTCTCACACGTTAGAAGTGAAACTTCTTATTCAATATCAAAACCGTTAATTTTTCTTAATGTGAATAAGTTTTATTCCTCTGCATGTTCATCGAAAAGTAGACTGCGTGGTATATTTGCTTCTCCTGGTGCAATACGAAGATACTTTTCATCATTCCATAAGAGTGTTTGCTGTTGTACAGTGAGACTATCTTCGATTGGTATGTCTTCACTAATTTCATCTATAGGAATTTGATTAACATTCTCATTATGAAACAAAGATTCATAAGCTCTAATGGCGTACAGCCTGCAGAGAGGAGTTTCAAGTAGACATTGTAGCCAATTTTTTATGTTTCGTTTTTTTCACCAAACCAACTAAATAACGTGATTTAGGTACAGTAAATCACTCGTATTAAACCCGACGAACCCGTGTGGCCGATGCCGCGAGTGAGAAAACCCAAGAGTGAGTGAGGGGGAACAAAACAGTTGACACGAAGTTGGCGTCGACTCTTTCGCAGTGATGCCAGAATCGTGGGACGTAGAACAAATGCTTACCCCCACTATGACCTACCGTCGTCTCCCACTATGGCCTACCATCGTCCCTCACACTGTTCTTCCCATCGCACTGCACACAAGCATATCCCTGTGAGGTGTCTGTTGGGCTGCCGAGCACACAGACAGGAGTAGGGATCTGCTTGTGTGCAGTGCGATGGGAAGAAAGTGGGGGACGACGGTAGGCCATAGTGGGAGACGACGGTAGGTTACAGTGGGGGTAAGCATTTGTCCCACGTCCCACGATTTTGGCATCACTGCTCTTTCGTTCCCTCGCGCTCGTTCTCGGGTTCTCTCATTCTCGACCGAAGGATTCCAAGAAATGGTGAGGATTAGACGTTAGACTATAACGAAGATTTACTGTATGTATTTTTTTCTCTTAATATGAACATTGTTAACATAATGATCGTCATCATTGTTTCTTGGCAAATAATTCACCATCGTATTTGCAGACACTGGAACATTAATAATTTGCCCGAAAATCCCATCTGCATCTCGCAAGCGTCGAATTTGAATGAACGGTATCCTGGGTGAAATTAAACTCTTTGACAACAAATCTAATGTAGGTAGATGAGAAGGTATTTGTGAATATACGAAACCACTTGACTTGGATGACGTTGGAATGTTATGTATTTGTATTTTTTTGTTTTCCTGTGTGTTTCTAACACACAGGATGCCGTTTCAAGCATTTCGCTTATGTTGCCCAACGAACGATAGTCATTTTTCCTTTTTCCCTCCTCTCTCCTTCGGGTCCCAGCAGCAGCGACGCACCGGGAGACAGGTGATGGTCACCCATCTTTCCCCAGTACGCCGCCCCGTGATGTTTAACTTCGGTGATCTTATGGGAACCGGTGTTTCCATCACGGCCATGGCCGCTGGTATGTTATGTATTACTAAAATGCATTGTGTATTGCATCTGATGTTATTTTAGCGCCGCACGATGATAAGCTCCGACCACAGTGTCTTATATGAAAGAGCATATTTTTCCCTGCAGATAATATTGTCATCGATCGACGTGAAAATTTCAAGTATCCCACCCTGTAGATAGGATGGATGACTACAGTGTGTTGCTTTAGTGGAAACGCTGGAATATATTGAGCTCTATCCTAACTGGAGTGTGAACAGTAGTGGGAAGGAGTAGAGACGACAGCGGTCCGAGAGAAATCGAAAATAGTGTGTGAATGCATCCTTCTTCTTTCTACTATTCCTCTCTATCTCTACTATCCTGTAGTAAATTTGCGTGTAGTGGGGGTATAGACGCCATGCTGCTCGCCACCACGCCATGATCTTTGTTAGCATCAGTTACGACTCTCAAAATAATAATCATGAGTAATTTTAACACATTTGACTCTTTTTTTTTATTTTGCGATCATTCTTCATAAAAATATTCTTTTTTGGATATGTTTTACATTCTTGTGCACGCGGATAAGTTCACTGACAATGAGATGCACTATCCATCTATAGTCTAGTAGACAGAGAAAGCAATCCCTCGTATTTGTGTTCCTTGTCTGACCGTCCGCCTGTGCTCTGTTCACACTCTAGTTAAGCTGGGTTTACATTAGTCCAGTCACTGGATCCAGTGAGTGGTTCGACTGGAAATTGGTCGATGCCTATATTATTGTCGATGTCTCCGATCTTATAAACCGTCTAGACGATTCCAGTAACGCTGGAATGTTGTGTTCTCGGTGGAGGGGGTAAACACTGGATCGAAAAGTAGACTTTCGCTCCAGTCGAAACCTGCTGGAACGACAGCACTGTACTATTGCGAGATGTGAAGAAGCAAGACTACCCACAAGCTGAAATGTCATAGGGGCAAGGGGAATCGCCCGCTCGCTCCACCTTATCCCCTCCAAGAAGTCATGCTTTTCGGTTCTTAGCGGCTGTCCATATCCGTGGATTGTTGCGATTGGTTTCGTTCGCGTTCTTCGTCACGGGACGAACTGTGT
Organism: Andrena cerasifolii; assembly: GCF_050908995.1. Taxonomy (NCBI): domain Eukaryota; kingdom Metazoa; phylum Arthropoda; class Insecta; order Hymenoptera; family Andrenidae; genus Andrena; species Andrena cerasifolii. The sequence continues at coordinate 1,437,561 of NC_135132.1, forward strand.
TGGAGGGGATACGTTGACGCGAGCGGGCGATTCCCCTTGCCCCTGTGACATTTCAGCTTGTTGGTAGTCTTGCTTCTTCTCATCTCGCAATAGTGCTGGTATGAACACACTGTTTACATTATTCCAGTTCCAATCCAGTGCTGGACTGGATCACTGGACTGGACTAATGTAAACCCAGCTTTAGGATAGAGCTCAATGCTGGAATATTACATAGGCCGTTGAACATATGAAAAAATTGTTATCATAAGAGTTGTTTGCTATGGACGTGGCACTACGTATTGTAAATAGTTTTTCTTTATATGAAATTGTAGAGGAGATTTCAAGATAATTTTTTTTTTTCAAATGAAATAGGTACTATATATTTTTATTCACAATGCGATAGCATTTGTTAAAACGAATTGAACAGGTTGCCGAATGTAGTAATATACAATAATAATGAGATCCCAAGGACTCCGATCAACGCGAATCGCGGGTTGTTAGCTAGCTGAACCCTGCGAGGAAGACATCACCAGCGCTTGAGAATTTAGCTACAATGGCTATGGACAGGCCTGCAATTAACATAAGGAAATTCCCTGTAAAAATGCAGGGATGTTGTTGTCAGGGCACATGAAGGCAGTTTTCAAATTGTCCCATAACAACCGAACCGACAGTTTAGCAGATACTGTCAGAAAGCCAACAACTCCGTGTGTTAATAAATAATTCGATGAAAATAATAAGTAAAAAAAAACTTAGAAAGTAATTGCTTCCATTAATACTTAAGGATTTTACGATGGAATGATGGATTTGGTCAGTTTTACCAACTAGCCAAGTATATTTATTTATAAACAAAGTATCCATTCTGTACTTTTAAAATCAGTGTTCTTGGTTTCGTTTATTGCTCTGTTTTATTTCGTTTATTGTGATCCATTCATGGAGGATCATTATTGCTCCAGAAAGGCTAAGTAAGGTGCGATTATCTTTTTCCGCAATTAATAGGAAAATTTTTAAAAGTTAAAAGTTAACATTTTTCAAACATCTTCTTACATGATAGAAGTCCATTATAACTGTGAATTTTGAAATATTTATGAGTTTACTAAAGACAACCAGTGATTTTCTAATCTCCTTGAAGCCTTTATGTATTTACAAGTAAGAAAGTTATCCACAAAATTTGCCAATCATAGTTCTTTCAACGTGCTCAAAAACATTTTTAAACACCACCAATATTTGAATACTGATCACCCTTTACACTGCACCTGCCTAACCTTCTATTGTGCATCAATATGGTAGATAATTAACGACAGAGGCAACGTCGGAAAAGCACCAGGGGTGGAGATAATAAGACACTAATAACAATTACCTAGGAAAGCATTCGGCATAAGACTTGAACATTATTGTCAGAAGCAGCTTTGAAGCGCATACAAAGCTAATAAATACCCTCCCCGCACCCCATTTCCATTTGTCAACACCCGACTGGATCTCTATCGTTCTAGCAGTGTCTCCCAGTCAAAATGTATGAGGATAAGTCAAATGAAAACCATCATTTTTTTGTCCTAATTTATTGAGCAAGAGTGGTATACAACTGAATCATTTTTCTACCTAGTCTCATTGGGTCCAATACAAGTTCTCCAGCGCTTGCAAACTGCATGGATTCCTCTAAGAAAAAGTCTTTTGGTCGCGTGCGCAGCCACTCATACACCACCTGCTGCACTTCTTCAGACGTGCGGCTATTCCATTCACCGTCATTCACGATTTTACATCAGAATGTGTTCAACTGCAATCGAGTCTCTTGTCACGCGGTGTGTCTGACCCCGTTCAAGCTGAGATGATTAGTTGGAGTGAAATAATAGCCTTTTAATTTGTCGGACAATTCAGTATACATATTTATGCCGAATCACTCACAAGCGAAATAGACGGCCCCGAAGCGTACTGTCTTGTGTCTCGTCTCTAAACTGCCCTGCCCATCCACTCCCAGTGCTTTTCTCCGCCGAAAACGTGGCAAGACATTAACGCAAATAGGGAAGTACCGAGTAGAGAGCTGGAGAGAGAATAGAGAGATTTTCACAGCTGTAAAAGTGATTTTTCAGTCTGAAAAAAATTATTTAGGAAGGCCGATCCTTCTCGATTAAAATGAAGAAGGTGTGACGTCCCGGCCCCACCACATGGATCACGCCGGTTAGTTTCCGCCGGCGCCGCTAGAGGTCTACTCTTCTCGCAAGTCCCTATCGTCCACTCTCGTTCGCATATATACAGGTTTCAAGTTATTTCCTCTTAGTCCCCGTGTGTCTAGGGTAGGGGCCGTCAGCTATAGCCCTATTGATGAGAGTCTGGCTGACGATCCCAAGACCCGAAACCACGCACATCTTCTTTTCCTCCTCGATCTTTATGCCAATCCACCTGCCCCGCACAGTACTCCAAGAAGCGTGACCGGCCCCGAGGGAGGGATTACGGTTACGCCGGTGGCGACGTGGCAAGATATCCCTCTTTACGTTCCGGAATCAATCACCATCTCGGTTTCGGACGTAACAAAGGAAATCAACTAAATGCGACATATTATACTTCCCGAGATAAAAATTCATAAGCACAACCCATTTTCACGAAAATAGGAAAAAATCGAAAAATTCAAGGCCCCGTAATTTTTAAACAAATTCGAAATCGGCAAAATGATAACTTAACCCCCCTCCCCCTAATTTCATGAGGGCTACGATATATTTCAGTTTGAGCAAAATCTCAGACATCGTGGGCAGAAAGCAATCGATTTGGCGTGGAATGGACCCGGTGAGGATAGTAACTTCGAACCAATTAAAAAGAAGAGGTTGACTGCTTTGGAATACGGTACTGACAGCGACAAAGTTATTTTAAATTTGGTTTCCTGAGCTGCCATTATTATTCTTTTTGTGCAAATATGTGAAATAAATATTTTTACAACATACCTACATGGACTTTTGCCTTACGTGTTTCTGTTTTGAACTGACACACTCCTTTTACGCGATTCTCAACCGCGGAGAAAAACACATGGAACAAATACTCTGCGTAAATCGAGGGACGAGTGTATAATATTGAAACACTGCAATATTCGAGAATGTATTCGTGGCATTCGAATATATGCGAAGTATTCGAATATTCAATTACTCGAATAGTTCCACCCGTACCGCAGACTGATAACTCTTAACGTAGTAAGAGGGCGACACTGGCTGCAAGAGACGTCTACATTGAGAACCTTATGAAAAGGAGACTTGGGGAAGGTTTAACAGGGTATAGGTATACACAGGGAGATTCGCTTAGCATTAAATGCGCCTACCAAGCTGCTCCAGACATTAGAGTCTTAGCCCTTTTGATACGGGGGAGAGCGACCATCGAATGCTACTCTAGAACCGAGCCCAATGCTGAAGGCGAAACTGGTGCCAAGCTGCATTGTCGAAATGTCGCATTTTAAGAATACTATCGCCATCATGCGCTATGCTAGGCAACAAATGTGTGCTGACAACTCGAACGAAATAAAATATAGTAGGTACATACACATTTATGTGGATTTTAAAAGTCGTTTTAACCCTTGTGTCAATAACTAAAATGATCAGAATAGCTTAATAACGGATGTACCTATGTAGGTACTCCATGTGTCCTGTCTCGAAAGATCAGATATACCTACAACAATAATTTCACTCTCCTACTTTTCTAAGACTCTTTTATGACCTTTTTATGATATTCTATACTTTCTTAAGACGTCTCCCCTACTTTGACGGCCTGAAAAGGAGCGAGATATTTGGGATGTTTTTTTCTCTTTAGAGAATCCCTCAAATGATATTAATTGAAAACTTAATGCCAACATTTTAAAAAAAATTTAATTTAAAAAAAAAACGGTACCTAAAACTTTAAACGCGTTTTTCTCAAAACAATGTTTTTCGAATTGGTTAGCATGATAATCTCAAAAACCAATCACCCGATTTACTTCAAACTTGGTACCTATACATATATGTATATCTTCAGTAGATGTCCTATTCTCGTTCTTACTAAAACTAAGTTGGTTTTTGCAAAATTAAACTTTTGCGACTTTAAAAACCAGCGAATTTTTTGCAGAAATCAATGTCTGTTTTAGTCGCTGTCATTTTTTTTACTTTTCAGTACTTCTTATTTAATCTAGTTTACACGATAGCCACACTCATACAGATTTTATGCTAACCATGCGCGTATGATTTCTGAAAGGTGTTCTATTTGAAGTGCTATAACTCCGGATATAACCACTATTTTTGCATACAATTTTTTTCTCCATATTCTCTAAAGATTGGCAAATAAAGCCACAAAGCTGGAAGTAAATATATTCAATGGTTTTGCTTTAAAAAATTCCCAAAGTTCGCATCATTTTTCGTCCGTCAAGGTAGGGAGACCCCTTAAGGGGGGCGACCACTGTAATGGTCTGAAAAGTAAGGGTGTTTCCGGGAATTTTTCAACCAAACAACGCAAGTAAATCAACGTATTGCTTAGTATAGTTAATATGTACGTATCGAAGGGTAAGAAAATTTGTTTTTCAATCAAATTCATAAATCCGTTTCCTGTATACTCTTCGTCAAACTTTGCGCTACGGCAAAATCCTGCTTGTCGCGTTGACAGTGCCCAGGCCATATGGTTAATCCGAATTCAAAAAGACAAAAATATTTAGAAACTAGAAGCCTACCTCTATTACGTGCCGATCAAAAAAGTCAAAATCGCAAGGAATTACAAAATGGCCGACCACTGAAAAAAATCATGTTTTGGGGGTACAAAATTAGGGAAATGTTGATAAAAAAATATAAGGAGGTCGTTAATTTAAAATAAACTGATCGTCAGGTAATGGAGACGGGTTTTTCGTACAATAAATGCCTTTGCTCATGTCAATTGGATGTATAGATCTGAGGAAAACGCGTTCAATGTTCCGCGCGGCTCAGTCGCGCGCTCGACACCGCTTCACAGAAAATTCCATATCTCCGTCAATTTTGCGAATTTCTTCATCAAATTTGGAGAGAGCATTCTCGAAACGTACGTCGACTTTTTCGATTTTTTACAGTGATCTCCCCGCTTAAGAGACTTGAACAAAAGTGTTACCTACAACTATAATATAATCCGACACTGAAATCAATCGTCAATATTATAACCGAAAATATATTTCTAAAAAAATGGCACCAGAATTTCACCAAAATGTTACACTTTTTTCATATTAGCTGAAGATGAAAAAAAAATAAGTTATTCAGTTGTATATGCAACAAAACAAAATCTGGCGGAGATGCAATGGATCAAATGTTAGGACGATATTGTACTTACACGCAGGCGATCTACCGTTTTTCTATGCTGTATTTGACAGTGTTTCTCCTGTCATCCACCCCATAAGTATCGAGGTCGCTCTTAGCATACCGAAGGTATGCTAAAGAGGGAGACCAATTACCGCCGCGAATTTTTTACGGCAATAGCCTAAGCCGTGAAAACACCTGCACCACGAACATACTGATTTTATTTAGGTGCCATATTGACGCTTTGTAAAAAACAAGTAAAAGAAATTAAAAATATTTTAAAAATTTTTTTGGTATAATTTAAGAGTATCTTAATAAAAACCAAAAAGATTTATTTCATTCTATGTTGAATTTACTGAGAAAAAAATCTTTAAAAATAGCTTGATTGTTTAACCGTTCACAGTGGAGTACCCCCTTAAAACTGTCCATAAATTTAGAGTTTAAAAATATAAATCAAAGTAAAATTGTTCAAAGAAGGAAGAATCAGAGCAGTTTTCGAGCAATTTAGCAAGAACGTGAATTTTTTAAACAAGATATAAATAAGTACACTTGGTTATCGACACAATAGTTAAGAGGAATAACGTAGAAAAAGTCGAAATTTTCTTCGCAGTTGTATAAATTGTAACTACTTAAGAATACAGGTAGGTCTCGATTAGTGGGAGTAATAAATTCAAGAAATTGATAACGTTATTCGAATTTGCATTATTTGAATGCTTGACATACAGGAATTGGTTCTAATTTAAAGAAAATATACAATAAAGAATTCTAAATATACCTTTTCATACGTATTTTATTAAATTATAGTGGCATAAACATGTCCTATTACTTTTTAAAGTATTTTAACACTGTTGATTGCATGTCTTCTGTTTTTTATACCTTCGTATATGCAGTGATAAACCCGCAGTACTTTTTCCAAGTCAAAAGAGACTAATTGTTTCCACAGTTGTACCGAATGCAAGAAGTCTCGCGAACCTCGCATTAACTGAGCTTTTGTCAGCATTAAATGCGACCTGGTATGATTTTATAATTTGTACCAAATCGAATATCGCACTGTTTGAATTGGCACTAATCGAGACCTACCTTATGCTCTTAATTTTTTATTTTAAAATTCGAAAAAGTAGTATGGCTGCCAAACGTGTTCCCAGACTCAAATTATAAAAATTCAAACTTAATTTTCTCGAAAACGTAGATCGATATAAAAAAAAATATATTCTATATTTTCGCCTTATTTTGGCCTGTAGAATCACCCCCTAAAGGGATCACCATCAGTAGTCGAGCACCCTGTACTTTAGGTTAAGCTTACTTTTCTTTATCCGTTGAATTTTATATGACGATGCAATGATTAAAATTTGCAACGCTCGATACACTAAGGAATCGTGCGCAAATAATAATATTAGGTACCTAGGTGCAAGAGCTCTTCCACACTACCAGGTGATGCCAAGTATACGGAAATGACCTTTTTACTACACCTATTTGTACTTTCACGAGAACCGTGGCAAAAGTTCATAGATACCCTCGGAAAATACTTGGATTAAAAAAAATTTAATGTATTAGTCAGAAAATAACTGAAACGCTTGTCAACATTTCTCGTTAACCTTCCGGTACTCGCGCCTAAAAGTTTTACACGAGCACTCGCGTCGTGCACTGCGTGTACGGGTGTCTGTTTTGGCTGAACAACCGTTTTACCGTGATGTACTGTGTTGCGTATATTATATTTATTAAGAACAGGATAAAGCAAATTGTAGAATCTTAATTATAATATCTTGTACAGAATATCAGACGCCATGTATATCACACAAAGGAAAAACTGAGACTGGTACATAACGAAAAAGACCATTGACTCTGGAAATAAAAGATGTGACATAACCTAACAGAACGGAAATAAAACGAAACTGGCGCCACCTGGTATACTCAATGTTACTGACCATAAACTAAAATTACTAGATGATGAACAAAGCTATTTACAACATACTGTACCCAGCACCCCTATGTATTCTTCCAGCGGACATTTTTGCACCATGCCACGTACTTGTCAGGTTCAAATTGAGTTTGGAAGTGTCCCTGATTGAATTGAAACGAAAGTATACCGCGTATCCTGCTGGCGAGCGCGCTCGTGTACTCACAAGTTTCCCAGGTGTCGGCCTCCAATTGCTTTGGTTTTGGATATGGTTTAGAGGACCGAAAAATAAGATATACGTGTTTTTTTATTTTATCCTGTTTGCATGTTGAGGGGGTGAAACCACCCCTCAAAGGTTTTCAGGTGTTCGCTTCCGAATGTTCTGGTTTTTGGGTATACTATGACCTTCAAGGCAACACAAGGTTAGGAATGAAGTAAATATATTGAACTATCTACTAGTAGATTGAGTTTCTTCCTTTCATTCCTAACCTTGCGTGGCCTTGAAGTGTTGGAGTATACAGCGGAACAGCGATACGAGCTGTAAACAGAAGACCGAGGTCTGGACACTGTCGGTGTCACATTTATGGCCTATGCACCGCTCGGCCTCTTAAGGGGGTATACCCGTTTGAACCCTCGGAAAATGTATACATTTTGTGGATTTTTTTACAAGTCAACGGTTTGATGCAGATTTCCCGTTTTTAACTATGTTTACATAGTATTATGAACTACTTATAAAAAAAGTTTCAGTTAAAAAACTATTGTTTTTCGGAAGTTACGGATACATGTCCGAAAGTCTCTCGATTTTAGACGGCTAAACGGTGGCCCTAAAAACTCGCGCTACGTTCAACCAATTTACTTCAAATTTTGCATGCAGAATCATAATAAGATTCCGCATCGTCCAACGAAGGCTTTTTTTATTTCGATTCCCCGTTTATTATTTATAAAGGAAAAAGGTGGATTTTTCTCTTAGAAAAATTTAACTTTACCTTTGATCTCTCACCATTTCTTTATTTTTCAAAATTTTCAAAATCGCCTTCGTTGGACGATGTGGAATCTTATTATGATTCTGCATGCAAAATTTGAAGTAAATTGGTTGAACGTAGCGCGAGTTTTTAGGGCCACCGTTTAGCCGTCTAAAATCGAGAGACTTTCGGACATGTATCCGTAACTTCCGAAAAACAATAGTTTTTTAACTGAAACTTTTTTTATAAGTAGTTCATAATACTATGTAAACATAGTTAAAAACGGGAAATCTGCATCAAACCGTTGACTTGTAAAAAAATCCACAAAATGTATACATTTTCCGAGGGTTCAAACGGGTATACCCCCTTAAGGGTTTGACAACCACCGAAGACCGTGGTTGTTGAGTCAGTCCTTCTCCAGACGCTGTAGACGTTACGCGCGATCCGTTATACGAATAGTCTTATATTTCTTATATTCATCAGTATTACTATTATCTTCATTGTATTAATAAAGAGACATTATCGTATTTGCTCTATCCAGTTACTGCCCACTCTGCTAGGTTTCCCAACATGAAGGTCATAGTATACCATATGGTTGAATTTGTCTTGACAGTCGCTTTCATATTTGGTAATCAAATATATAGCATTCCATTTAAAAAACTAAAAGTCACCCTCGTTTCAAGGAAAATATTGCGAACACCAAAAATTGAGATACCGTTTTATGTTGGATATAAAAAACAGTAAGAGTTTTCCTCCTTCAGTTTTTTTTTCAAATTCTTACCATTTTCGAGAATCCTGTATAAGAATATCAGGTATAGCCACTTGGTCGCTGCGAGTACCGCGATGCTGGGCGACGAATCGTCAACTTTCGGCAATTTTTACAGGGCCAATTTTAAAATGTCCATATTTATGAAAATTTGTCTATCAAGGGAAAGGATAGAACTATATTCCCCTTTTTTAGATTTTTAAAATCGTGCCCGATGTTAAAAACCTGCATTTGTTTAAAATAATTGCACAAAAATTGTTCAATATTTTTTTTTAAACTGAAATAATTTTTTCTTAAAACTTCAATGTCTTCTGTATAAGCACCGTAAAGCTCATCTCCATCCGTTTACTACTTCCATAGCTATAATGTATTGAAAAAAAGTTAGCATTTAACTTCAAACAGCTGTAAAATCGTCATTTTTCAAAATTTTGAAAAATCCTTTGAGGTACGTTTAAATATCACTAAAGACTGAATCACTGTTTAAATATCACTAAAGGCAGAATGAATGGCGGACAAGTCGGCCTATTCGAATAATATTTTTGTATATTGAAAAATTAATTTTGTAATTTTTAAAATTAAGACCAAAGTTTTATTCCGCAGCAGCGAAGGTTTTCCGTATCGTTTGCTTTCATAAATTTCGACTCTAACTCGTTCTTTTAAACATGGATTAAGTATTGGTCTAAATAGGATGACACCATAAAAATTAACGCCACAGTAAGCAGTTGAAGGCAATAAAAATATTTTGCTCTGTCGTCATTGTTTATAGACTTTATTGAAATAATATGGGATGCGAATTATATGGTCAGCTGCCCGTAATAATTGATCAAGAGACGACTATATAACTGCGGCGTTAATTTTAATGGTGTCATTCTAGAGTCATACTTTTAAGCCATGTTTAAAGGAACGAATTCCTGTCGAAAATGAAATGAACATTTGTCTATAAATTTCTATCATGCAAGAATAGTTTTATAATTTCGAAACTTTATTCTGAAAGACTAATTATTCTCGATTAAAATAAAAGAAAATTAACTCAATGCTGTTGATAGTTTTCGAGGCAGAAATTCATAAGTAGGTCCATCATCTTTTCACGAAACATAGGCATAAATCACACAATTCTAAGTCCTATATTTTGTAACCAAGTTCAAAACCCGCTAAACAATGACTCAAACCTTTCCATAATTGCACGTGATTCACATAATACATATTGCATTCTGATCGAAATCTTTGAAAATGTGATCGAATTGGCGCGGAGTGACTTGTAAATGAAGGAATCTGTATTATCGAGCCAGTGAGGGAGACACAGTTGCGCTTGAAGATAGAAAGAGACTTCCGATCTGCTACGAGATGTGACAACGTCGCACGAAATACGGAGCGGGCATTGGGTCTCTCCCGAGCCACGCCCGCCGACTTACGGGCCGCCCAAGTGCCTTCTTTAGTAAATCCGACTATAGCAATGCTTGCCATTCTCCCTCTCCCTCCCTGTTTACCTCGACAGGGTGTATCACTGAAGCTGTTACAAGGCAATATCTCCGCTAAACTACGTAAGATAGAAACTTGTTGTTCATTGTGTGTTACTCTGTATGAAGAGGCCTTCCTATTTGCCGCAAAACAATTTCTTAAAACTACACCAGGGGAGACGAATGAATGTTACCTTCCAAATTTTAAATGGGACTGGCATTATGGAATACACAATTCTTGTATTAAATTGAATATTTTTTACTCAATATTTAAAAAAATGTACCTTCTGAAAGTTATTATTAGAGAAGCAATGTAATTATTGAACAAACTAAAATAGTAAGTATGCATTGATTGCATTAGAGAATTTCGTCGACGGAGAAAAAAGAGACAGGTATGATCATAATTACTACGATGAAAAAAAGAAACAGCTGCGTGCGAAATACAAAAAGAAATTAGAAAGAAGAAAAAATGGATAGAGGGAAACCATACTTTTAAGGGGACTAGGCAGTCGAAAAATCGATGTTTTATTGCATTTTCCGAAAGTACTATCTTTTCTCAATAAAATGCCGCTGGGTTTATAGTAAAATTCGCAAAATTGTAGATTTGACAGCTAAAAACGTCAAGCATAGTCTTAGTATATAGGTTGTGAGAGAATATGGATTGACAGCTTTTAGTGCAAGTAGAAGGAAGAAAAGGGGTTATATATATATAAAGATAAGGAAGATACACTATTGAAAGAATAAGTAAACGGAAGAAGGCAAACAGAAGGGGAAGAAAAACGAAGAACAGTAACGATGGAACGAGGACAACACAGGCAAATTCAGCAGAGAAGAACGTATATGGAAAATAGGGAACAGAAGGAACTAAGAGCCTGATAACAGACCTGTTACACGTTTTAAAGGAGATCAAGAAATGGAATATCGTAGAACTAACTGACATAATGATCACTAGAGGAACAAGTGTGGTAGAGCGTTGAAAAGAATTTACTAAAAGGGTGTATGCACGTAAAAAGGTCAGTTGGCTGTTAGGCTGCGAATGAGGATCACAAAGAAAACTAACTAGAGTGAGGGAAAGCGTAGAGAAGAAGCAGAAGGACCTATGGGGAGTAGATATAAAGGGGATGATTGAGAGATAAATGAAATAGTATTGCGAACAGTGGAATTTTATCATAATATAGAACACAGAGTAAGGTAGAAGAATCGAGATGGAGAATATATAGGATAGATACTGTTTGGATGTTCTTGCCTGATTTAACACTGTTTACTTCAGTCACCAGTCAGCGGACTCGAGAGTCACATGTCCAACTACGAACGCGATATTTCCACAATCTTTTAAATTCAAAAGTTCATTTAATATCAATTTTTATTTCCATTTTTTAAAAAATAAATTTTAACTTTCCTCGAAAATTGTTAGAATTATTGACCGAAACGTTGGAAACTGTTAAAAAGATGCTTCAAAATTGCAATTAGTTTTCGTTTAAATATTCGAAGGACCGAACCAGTGCGCCGAAACAACACTCTTTTAATTGGAAATATATAGGATAGGTTTAAAACAAAGAATAACAATAGGTTATAGCTCCAATGCAAAGAAAAGAAAGGAATGTATAGGAGATGGAAAGCAAAAAAGCATAATCCGAAAATAACGTCCTGAATGAAAATAATATTTTTACTCGGGCAACAGAAGACAAGAGGTTGGGAATGTTGGAATGGTTTGCAAACGGTAATAAATAGTGATAAATTATGTGATTGGATGTATGGGGATATGATAAGAGCTGTAGGAATTTTAATTAGAAGTCGGGGAAAATATGAAATTGGAACATTATTTAAAAAAGGAAAAGGAAAATGTAAAGAAGGAAAAAGAAAGGGATAATCTAGAGAGTGTACAGATAGAAAGATGTGGAAGGCACTGGATGTTTCGAGAGATGGGACAGAAATGAAGAAAGAGGAAATGCAGAGGCAAGGTGAATGTACTTTAAGAAAAATTAACACCGACTTAAAAAAAATAATAATGCCACTAAAAAGTAAAAAATATATATTTTTCCTTACTTAACCCTCTAGTGCATAGATTTTTAATTTACTTGGAAAAATTAGACTAGTCTAATTTGGGGGGTGAAAAAAAACCGAATCCGATGTCTGTTTTCAATTTGGAGGAAATAATTATAATAATAATAATAATAATAATAATAATATTTTTGCAGCATGAGAAGCTCATAAATGCACTTCAAACTAGATTTCTGTCAAATCGAAACGTCAGATTGACATGTTTCTTAGACCAATATGTGCGCTGTGGCACTACTATTAAGGCTGGCAAATGATAATTCCCACCCCCTGAATTAAACAGGTACCCGCCTTAAGACAGGCGTATACACTAGAGGGTTAATTTACGACTCTCAATTTTGTTACGTTGACGCCTCATCATTTGTACTGTGTAAATCTGGCGCCGACTTAAAAAATTGAGAGTCGTAGATTAAATAAGTAAAAAAAATATTTTTTACTTTTTAGTGCATTTTTATGTTTTTTTAAGTCGGTTTTAATTTTTTTATTTATTACTTTTTAATTATTTAAGTTATATTACTACATTTATTTAAAAAAAATATGGGTAGCCCTACAAAAAGTGTGAATTGAAAAAGTGAATTGAAAAAGTGAGAAGTAAGGATGTCTCAAATTCGCTATATGGGGTCTACAACTCAACCGGCGGAAATATTCTAAAATGCGAGAATGCATGAAATACCAATTATGTAAAGTGGCGAGGTTTGAATTAACCATGACTGGCAAAGTATTCGGCCAATATTGATGCAGTGTAGTATGGGATCACCGGGGCATCGCCCCTCTTTCGAAAAAAAGATCACCAAAATCGGTCCATGTACTGAGGACTTATGCGGGGACAAACGTGAAAAAAATATATACAGGTCGAATCTATAACCTCCTCCTTTTTGAAGTCGGTTAAAGAAGGAAGAGGCCTGGGCGATATGTGACTAGCGCATATCTGAGAGATATGAGAAATAATAAGGAAAGAGAGAAAAGAGAAAATGAATGAATAAAAGGGTGCAAATGGTAGAATGGATAGAGTGTATTTCATGCATAGTATGAATGGGAGAAGTGTGAAAGTAAGTGAGGAAGGAGAAGCTAGACTTCACAATAGAATGTTAGATAATACTATACTAAAAACATTACTGCTCAAAAAATCGTGGATAATGGTGTTCAAGCTTTTTTCTCTTATACAAATGAAAGTTATGTACTAATGCATACTAATAGGATTCTCTGATAGCAACCTGCCGGCAGTCTGCCAGGAGAGCGCAGAGTCTGCCGGCAGATCCGGTGTGATCTGTCTCCGCATTAGGCTACGGTCCTGCAGGCAAACCCTGCTTGTCAGCAGATCGGCAGCAGATCCCGCTGCCCGTCTGAGACATCCAACAGCGCCATCTGAAGGCCACAATTGTCAAACGATTCCCTACGCGTGTATCCCTACCCTTACATAACCAGCAAGCAGATTCTGCAGTTTAGTAAATAATTAATTCTACTTATTTCAAAAAGTATATATTCTTGCTTTAATAATATACAGGATTGGTAATTACAATTGTTACAAAATAATATAAATAGCGCATATAAATCCGAAGAGGAAGTTTCAATATTTACATTTACAAATCCATATACAGTACGTCGCGTAACCACTGGTACCTATTAGGGGCGATATCAGACAATTTTTTTTCAATATTTTCGACTTCTTTTCTGTGTAGAATTATCACATTCCCTGTTGTGTTAGCGCTGAAAACAAATACAATATTAGTATAAAATTAAATGTAACGTATAAATAAACAGGATACATGTGATACTTACTTCAGCTCCATCTCCACACAGTACACACCCTAGGCGATCATGCATGCTCCTGCGAACATTAACATTTATAAGAAAACATATGTTAAATTATTATATATGAAACAAGACGCTAAACATTCGCACTTCGCGCATAACCCTACTCTTCTGACTTACAGATAACGTGAATCTCGATTTCCGCGACGTAGATAATTGAAAATTATTCAATTCCATAATTACGTTCGATTTTTGGATACTTCGAGATGATGTCTGGGTATTGATGTTCGAAATTACTTGGAATATTCTTCGGTTTTGCCGGCACTGACTGCCAGTGACTGCCACCTGAGACCTCGAAAACGAACGCAAACTGGACGTAGAGTTTTGACCACTCTCGAGTTTCGGCACTATGGCGCAGCCAATCCAAGCGTAGCCCATTGTACCGCCACATTGGTACTCGTGGTACATCTACATACCCTTTGTTCAAAGTGGTATTCATTGTGCTTGAAGAGGAACGCTCGAAGAATATTCCACACGATTCTAAATATCAACCAGACAAATCATCTCGAAATATCCAGAAGGCGAACGTAATTGTGGAATTGAATAATTTTCAATTATCTACGTCGCGGAAATCGAGATTCACATTATGTGCAAGACAGAAAAGTAGGGTTATGCCCGAAGTGCGAATGTTTAACGTTTTGTTTTGTATATAATAATTTAACACATGTTTTCTTATAAATGTTAATGTTCGCAGGAGCATGCATGATCGCCTAGGGTGTGTACTGTGTGGAGATGGAGCTGAAGTAAGTATCGCATGTATCCAGTTTATTCATACGTTACATTTAATTTTATACTAATATTGTATTTGTTTTTAGCGCTAACACAACGGGAAATATGATGATTCTACACAGAAAAGAAGTCGAAAATTCGATTTGTAAATGTAAATTTTTAAACTTCCTCTTCGGATTTAAATGCGCATATTTATATTATTTTGTAACAATTGTAATTACCAATCCTCTATATTATTAAAGCAAGAATAAATACTTTTTGAAATAAGTAGAATTAATTATTTACTAAACTGCAGAATCTGCTTGCTGGTTATGTAAGGGTAGGAATACATGCGTAGGGAACTGTTTGGCAATTGTGGCCTTCAGAAGGCGCTGTTGGATGTGACAGACGGCAGAACCGTAGTCAAATGCGGACAGAGATCACACCGGATCTGTGGGCAGACTCTGCTGCCAGATTTGGTTATCAGAGCTTAAGACGATTGGAAACATCTTGAGTTAAAAATTAAGATTCGAGTGATCCCAAAACATCTTGCAAGAGCCGTGTATTTAGTAGCTGTTGTTAATACAGTTTGATTGTACTTCTAGTTTTATTAACAATAAATGAGGAAAGAAATAAAGGTAATACAGTATTGTCTCGTTAGCGACTCGCTGGTCGGGACCGGCGTTGAGTCGGTATCGTGAACAGAACCCTAATTCCGAGTGTTCGTTTCTCGCTTCTTTCTGGCCGGAGGGGGGAGCGAGATGGAACACTGCGTGCGCGGCGAGCGTGCGCGATGTACGCAAGCGCTTACCGTGGGCACGAAAACCGCTTCGCAAAATCTTCACGCAGGCCCGTCACAAATCTTTTTTGCGCCCTAGGCGAACTTGTCAAATTGCGCCCTTTATTATAATACATTTATTTGAGTTTATCGATGACCTTACTCTGAATTTTTATTCGTAGTTTAAAACAGTTGCAGTGCAATTTGTAATATTTTATTTTAAAGTATATTTTCAACAATACCAGCAATGAAAATACCATTGTGCACCTCTTGTCAACTTTCCGCCCTAGGCAGTGGCCTAATTTTGCTTAGAGGGACAAGCTAAGCTTACAGGCAAAGATCATTATGTACATAGCCAAAGAAAGTACATATATAACGCGTCTTAGACTAAATAAATCATTTATACTTTTGAAAAATGAAATTCTAATATTTTCTATTTTATGTACATATTTGTAACAACTATTCCAAATTTCCTAAATGAAAGGAAGGCCAATTTCGACGTCCTTCGTACAATTATGTATGTGCTCCGACTGGGCATGAATTGTTGCTTGGTTGCTGATATATACAATTAACCTAAATTTCTTCCTTTCTAATTTATCAGCTCAGACTTTATGTACAACAGTCAGTGAACTCTCCTCTAATAACCTGCTTGTTCTTTATGAATTAACCAATCATCAAAGGTCATTAACCAACTTCACCATACCCAATACCAACTGGGATAAATATACAACGTTCTGCAACCAATTTAAAATTAATCATCACATTCCCCCAGAACATGATATCACTGAAGAAATAAATAGACAAAGCTAATGACCTATACATATAAAAAATCTACTACAAAAGCCTATTGGAGAACCGTGACTCCAGATCTAGATCTCATTAAACTCAGAAATAGGTTCAGAAGGCAGAAGACTGGTAACGCAACTTATAAAATCCAACGTAACCCACTAACTCAGCAAATTCAAGAAAAAATCACTCAATTCAAACAAGAAAGTTGGAAACGTAAACTTCAATTTCTGAATGATGATCCCACCAATATTGACACCTGGAAAATTTACAAAGCTGTTAGAAACAAATCCCAAACCATACCATCGCTAACCTCTAATCTAACCACCAACTATACTGTTATAGAAAAGGCTAACCTCCTAATGTTGCAATTTGCTGAAGTCCATCAACAAACTGCAGACTCTCACTTCTCATACGACCACTAACCATTCTGTTACAATAGTTAACACAATAACTTCTGCAGAATCCGAATATGACACTTCATTCATAACCCCTACGTATGTAAGAGATATAATCAGTCATAATAGTCAAGAGCATATCAGAGCTGCACAACTTTTTAGCACCCAGCCCAGCGAGGTAGCGAACCGATGTGGGTTTTGACATTTGAACCAGAAACTTGCGGATGCCCGTCAACACCCCGACTCTGTGCGAGGGCGCCACAGCCGCCGGATATTAGGATGATTGTGGTTCTAAATCGTAGGTTTTTTGCTAGGAGGAGGATGCTTTCGAGACCACTTGTTGGGTGTGTGAGGGCTCTCGTCAACACTCCGACTCACATTGGTTAGATATCACGCTTTACGCGCCAGCGAGCGGGCGCGGGCTCCCCGCACTAATTTAGCCCCAACCAATACTAATACCCTGGTCAAGTTGGAAAGTAGATTGCGTTGTGTCGGAACAAGTCAACAGAAGTTTTTCGCAAAAATCTCGGAAATGAAGGTCCGTTTTTAAATAATTCTTATTCATTGACACCTTGACCTTGCCTGGCCACGCTAAGTATTTGACTGAAAGCACCTTTATGTACTTGCAGCTCATTTTGATTTCACATTTTTTTTTTATTTTGTAATTATTATTATATTCTATTTTTGTGATTTATTTTATTTCATGTACTTGGCGTAATTTTTTACTTTTTAAAAGTTTTTTATGGAGATAATAATAATCCAAGTACTCACCATATTTTCATGAAACCGCAAACTACCAGATCTTCGAAGCGTACCGCCACGGATATTCGCAGCAGCAAGCTCCACCTGTTGTCCGTCGCTACTACCTCGTCTAGACAATTCCGATAATTCTGCAACTGGTTGTACCTGCAAACACGGAAATATTTATTGATAATACAAATATGGTAAATTATTATCCACATTCTATCAAATATAGTGTTACAATTGTATAAATGAAATAAGGAAACGTTAAGCATACATTGGATATATGTATGATACTCCGTCGTATATGTTGGATCCGGCACGTGCGCCGAGAGGGAGCGCGCTGCGAGGCATTGTAGGGAGTACAGTATATGTCTCTCTCTTTTTTCTCCCACCTCTCCGATGTGTGGAGAGTGGTGAGATCGTCTCGGTGAGGGACGAGAAGCAAGGAGGCCATGTTGTGCACTTCTTGTCTTGCCAACTCTCACGTCGCTCGGACGTGGGAACAAATATACGGATTGTTGAATTTATGTGAGCGTTATAATTAACCCAGTCTTTCTTTACTTCTTGAACGTATATAAAGAAAATGTATTTCATTAAGTCAAATTTTACCGCGCCCCAAGCGTCGGTAAGGTAGACTGCCGTGCACGGCGGAGATAGAGAGGTACCTTAAAAGAGGCACGTGCACGTGTAAAGATATTAATTGGTCACGATAATTAATTAAGTATAAGATTAATTAGGTTATTAGTTTAAAGTTGTGTAAAGGGGAATTGCCCATTAAAGAATAGACTTTAATTGTCGTTTCTCTATTTCAGGTAAGGAGTTTGTACATAATGTAAGTTAACGTGTAAATAACGAAATAAACTCTATTTCAGAACAACACGGGGTTTGTTCTTAATCGTATATTCCCCACAAATTGAATAATATTATACATATATAAGTGACCCCACGGTGGGTCCAATAGCGTGTGTGACGACTCGGAATTAGGCAAATGCCCCTGCATAGGGGAAAGTCACTAGCCCTAAAATTCCTCGCACGCGCGCCACGAGAAATGGGTGGCCTGTCTAGGGAAAAAGGTTCCATAGAGGGAGAAATACTAGAGATCACGTTACGAGACGCACTTTGCGAGACACGGTTTTGCGAGACATGGGTTTGTACGATGCTAGTCATTGTCATTGTTATCAATAAAATTGTTATTTCGTTACCCGACTCGGCTTGTTTCTCTGAGGAAATCCCACCGACGAGTTCGAGCGGCAGCTTAACTCGCGAGGCTGTCGAAACACATAGGGAAGTAGCCCGTCCGTCGGTACCACGCTACAAACTGGCGACCCCGACGTAATCCTGGGGGGAAGCAAAACGAAATATTTATCGGGGAAGACACGGGGGAGAGTAAGTCGCACGACGAAAGAGCCGGCGACGAAGAAGATAGGGCACAACAGGTGCAGCCGGACGTCGAACAAGCTGGGGCGCAGGTAGGCCGCATTGCCATGCTACCGCCATTTTGGCGAGAGGACCCAGAGCTATGGTTCAATCAAGTAGGCCACGTTCTCGATTGTCCACATCACGCGCAATGAGACAAAATTCGCGTACATCGTGGCCAACGCTGACCCGATCGTATTACTGCATATCGCCGACATTATTAGGGCACCGCCGGCGCTAGGAAAGTACGACGCCGTCCGGGTGCGCATACTCGCTGCATTTGCAGAAGCCGAGGACGTGAAACTCTGTAGAGTTTTGAAAGGGCAATTACTGGGTGTCCTAAAATCGTCATACTATTTACAGCGCATGAGGAACGCAGCGAGCACGTAATGCTCTGATGCCGTACTGCGGTCCTTGTTCCTCGAGCAGATGCCCGAGCAAATAAGGGTGATCCTGGCTGACAACAACGACCCAGATCTGGCAACGCTCCCCGACGAGGTCATCCAGTTATAGTGACTAAGAGGGGCGGAATGCCCGTCGGTGCGATCCACTGGAGGGGGCGATGGCGGCGGCCCCCTTCCTAACACATCTTAAACACAGGAAAGGAGTAGGCTCAGAGGGCAACTCAGGTGGAACCACGGAGCATGACAACCGAGCCAGGACAATACAAGAGGGAACGAGTCCTAAAAACAAGAAGCGACTAAGGTCCTCGGGCGAGATAAGCAAGGGCCTTCGGGCGAGACAAGCAAGGGCCTTCGGGCGAGAGGTACGAACGGCAACTCCTCTTCGTGGCTCCGCTGGGGCAGGGGTTGCAGTAAGGAGGGGCAGCAAGCAAGCAAAGAAAATGGGAAGTAGCGTTACAAGCGTCGAGCGATACCGGCGCATTGGCGTCTATACACCTCAATGCGAAGGGCCGCAGGGGCGGGTGGTGGCCGCTCCAACCTGAACCGTACCTCACCACACCAGATCTTGACAAATATTATCTAATCAGACTTGATTTGACCCAGAACGGAGTGTGTGACGGGGAAAACAATGGGACGGATTTGCTCGCGAGGGCGCGGAAAGTCACAAAAGGGGGGAGTGCAAGGGAGTCGAGTCAGGGGCATAGAGAAGAAAGAAGAGACTAGGAGGGAGGGATAGCTAGCCTTACATGGGTAACAAGTCGTCCCCCACAAACCGAGGGCGAGCACACGCATGCTCACACAGCCCGCTTAGGCCACAGCAAGCTTAGGACAGAACTGCGCTGGATGTCCAAAGTGATATACAACCTCAAGATGTGGATGTTCAAGGCTCAATTCAAATTAACCTCTAAAGAAGAGAAAGGATTACGTAATGTCTGTGTTTTCACAGTACGTGTCTACATGAAAGCCTGGATCTCTGCACCTCAAGCTATCAGTGCTCCCTACAATGTCTGTTGCTGTTGAAGTTGCTAATTGATTATACGTCAATCCATTCATCTATCTCGAAGTCAGCATCACATAGGTTTTGTAATCACTTACGGTATTTATCACAGAACTTGTTGGATTACCTGCCTTCGATAGTCGGGTCAGTTCGTTAACCAAGAGACCGATGGTGACTGCCTTGCAGAATGAAGACAGCAAAAACCAAAAATATCAAAAGCATTACAAGCGAATCATTATTGCTCTTCATTCGTTCAAGAACAAACACTTGAAGGATTGTGTTACTGCTAAGTCAGTGATACTCCCGAATGTTGGAACTTCCAGATGGATTTCTCACGGTTGATCCAGACTTGTGGGAGGTTAGAGATGATTACAAAAAGGCTATGGAAACAATCAGGTCTCTAAATGTTGTTAACGACCATGCTGAACGTGGAGTGGCATTAATACTGGAATACAGTGGATTAATAACCTATGATGAAATGCAGCTACAATTCCTAGTGCAAGTTGTTGAAGACCATCGTAAATTGTACCCTAACAGCAGGAAATAGACACTGTCTGATGGGTGCGACTTTGTGAACAATAAATTAAACAAATTATCAAATATAAATATCAATGGAATGTAACGGAAATGTATAAATTAAAATAAACGCCATTATATGTTGAATTTTCATAGTTTCTATAATCTTTGTCTCACTTCAGCTACCCCTAAACATAAGAATGAATTGTCTAAAGTTCTGAAGTGAAATGTCCTTACGCACGGTAGAGTAAACTGCCCTCATACCGCTGAACGGCGAACGAAACGTTGTACCAGCGTACTGGGACTCCCTACTATAGTGGAGGGGGGACAGATGCGTAGTGGAGGGGGAACACCTACACAGCACTGCGGTATATGTATGTGTGCGTGATGACGCCAAGCCGTCACAAACCATCGACGCCAATGTAGGTGTTCCCCCCTCTACTACGGTAGGGATTTCCCTGGCAACTCTGCGCTGTACTATCCACTCCTCTGTTTTAATACCAAAACAGTTTCTTTCTGTTAGTTGAGCGACTTTGCTACATTCACCATTACTTTTCTGAGTGGTTAATAATATACACTACTTAGTTATTATTCGTTTTAACATAATAACATATTCACATTTGTGTTTAAATAATACTTCGTGCATATTATTATGTTTGTGTATTATTTTTAACACAATTAGTGTTTATCATGCCGAAAACATCAACTGAGAGAGCTTGTCGTGAGCGAAAACGTGCACAACCTCCAGATGGTTTAGTCCACCCCCTCTCCGAGAAACAAATGACGATAACTGATAAGATCACAGATTGTCGCAATTAATTGCATTCAGAACTTCTTCTGCGACCTTCAAACTTTACTTTAAGTGAGCCCTCCGGTTAAAACGCTTGAAAAATATGTGATTTTCATGAATTAAAAAAAAGAAACTTACAGTAAAAAAGTTTTTTGGACTTTGTTACTACATATTTCGAGCGCAATCGCGCTCTATCAGTTGCACGAGCTGGTCGTACTTGTCGGCACTCCGCTTGTTTTGGTTATCTCCGCGAGTATAAATCTTCGCCTATCGTTAATATGACGAAACCGCAAGTTTGCAAGGGCTGCAAATTAACAGTGGCTAATCCGATTGAGTGTCCCTCCTGTGATACTATATCTCACCCTGGATCTAAGTGTCTGTCCAGAACCGGACAACCTTGGTCACACGGGAAATTGATTGACTGTGACAACAGTAGTTCGGGGTCTCATCTTACAATTCCACAACAGGCCTTTGACCGCTCTGCTACTTACTCGCCATTATCCTCTGGCGCGTTCAACGAGGATTCCTTGTTATCCAAAGTTTATGATATGATCCAATCTCAAATTAATTCTTTTCGACTGGAAATTATCGACTTATTCAAAGCTGATATCGAGTGGATCTCTAATGACGTCTCCTCTCTCGGATCGAGGGTCGCCGATTTCGAGAACAAGCTTCTTTCCTACTCTGACTCCAAGTTACATGATGATAAGGACATTATTGCCGGAATTACGAACCGGGAGGCTCGCTCATATAATATCATGATCTCCAACATGGAAGAATCTTAATCTTCATCCGACATGGATCAAGTCATGGTTGTTTTCAATTCCATTCAACCTGGCGACTCCAACATCAAAACTACCAGGATTGGGAAGAAAACTGATAATCGTCCCCGGCTGATCCGTGTATCAATGTCTAGCAAGTCTGAAGTACTTGCTATTCTGCGTAACAAAAACCGCTACAAAGGCCCTGCCAAGATCTTCCAGGATTCCACCCCTCCGCAGCAACTTCACCTAAACAACTTAAGGAAGGAGCTTAAAAATCTACTTGACTCGGGAGTTACAGATAAGACTATTAGATATATTAATGGTGTGCCTAGAATTGTTAATGTCTCGCCTTCGTCTTATTAAAAAAAAACTAAATTTTCACTCTTTGTTTTTTTATCAAAATGTGCGCGGTCTTCGTTCTAAACTATCTGAAATACGCTGTTCTCTTTCTACTCTATCAAATGCTTATGATGTATTTATTCTCTCTGAAACATGGCTACATCACCATAGAGATACTACCACAGTGGTATTACCTCTAACGGTGAATTAGGCTTCTCCTCTTACAATATTTTCCGCTGTGACATAAACACAGATACTAGCAATCTTCTTAAAGGTGGTGGTGGCTTGATTGCGGGTAAGAATTCATATTTATGCCGACAAATTGAATTATTTCTTAACTCGATAGAACAACTTTTTGTAGAGTTCTACAGGCCTATTAGTTTGCAGAACATTATACCTAAAATATTTGAAAGCACTGTCTCAAATAAGCTTTCTTTTATTTGTAAGAACTTTATTATTGACGAGCAACATGGCTTTATGACCGGTTGTATTACCAATCTCCTTACTTATAATCATTTCCTGTCTAATTGCTTAGAAAGTGGTCTGCAAGTTGACGCCATCTATACCGACCTACGTAAAGGTTTTGATACTGTTGACTATCCTGTTGGGGACTGCGCATGCCTCCAGGAGCGCGGCCGAGAGCGGTGCCACACAGTCTTCTACGGTTACTACGTGCTGACTAGAGATGTGGGACGGAACGGCCGTCCACGTGTGTACCGGGAAATACTAAATTCCGAGAACCTTAACCCGTTCCTACTACCACTGTTCGGGACTCAACAACTGGCGCTTTGGACTGAGAAAAGTGTCCAAGAAATTCGGAAGAAAATCAGGAGAATGGCGGATACAACCGAACAGATCAAGGCTCTTACAACAGCCGTGAATAGCCTTCTCCAGCTTCAACTTTAAAGGGAAGGCGCAGGAGGAGGGCCTTCCACATCAATGGTGCCTCAACCGACATCGACGATCGACCTGCATAACCAGCTCTTCGCACGAGTGGACAAATACATATACGGGTCCAGCGACAAGACGAAACCGTTCAAAAAATGGCCGCTGAGGTATGAGTATATGATAATCACGGAAGCGGCATCTCTGCCACCAGAGATGCAAACCCGCTTGGTGGTGGACAAGCAAGGTTGCAATCATTCTGCTTCTCACAGGACAATGAGCAGCTAAAGAAAATTGTTCTACGTGTAGAGGTAAAGGACCAGAATGCAATCATGAAAAACGTCGTGGCCGAGCTCGAGGCTCATTTAAACGTAGCGACAAGCCTAAAAACTCTTGAAAACCCGGTTAAAGGTTCACCGGTAACGAGTTTAAGTGTAAATAAGTTTAAAAAGACTGAAAATAAATCCCAGAACGAAAGCTCGTCCAAGGGTAAAGATGGATAGACAACGGTCATCAATTGCGGCGGTGCGGTTGTGCTCATTCGCGAGAGAAGTGCAGGTTCCGCGATGTACTGTGCCACGCGTGCTCGAAGACAGGACATATCGCTTCCGCGTGCGGCGTTAGTGTCAAATTTCCGAAAACTGCCGGTAAAAGCGGGCGACCGGTTCCAGACCGGTCCCAAGCCGGGTTTAATTAATTTTTTTTTGTACAGTTAGTATAAGTTAGATTTACAACTTAGGTTTATTGTTCAGTTTTAAGAAAATTAGTTGTAAATAGGTTTATGTGTAGTTGTATAAGAATTTTCTGGAAATATTCACCCTTGTTGGTGTTCGATTTGTGGAAATTCTTTTGGAAAATGATGAACCTTCACTTTGAGGTTTCTTTTTCTTAAACGTTATCTCTGGTAAGGGGGTACTGTAGCCTGCGTAGCGCTGGACTTCGAGCGAAGCAGAAGACCAGGTAGGGTAATAAAGTTCAACCGAAGGTTTCGTGGCCTTTGGACTTTGCCAGGCGACGAAACCTCCCCTGTCTCAGGACTTGGGGTTTTCCCTTATTTTTGCACGCGGTACGCGTATCCTTCGGATTGGGAAGAAACGCGACCGTTGACGGCATTCAGTTTGAAGCAAGCGTCTTGAGCGGTTGTGCTTTTCGCCCGCTTAACATTTTTTACTCTAGAGAAGTTTTTGGTGTTACATCCTTAAATAAACCATATTCTTTGTTGAGTTTTATTAAGACGCGTAAGTTATTACTACCCTCGCGTCTTCCACCTCAAGGATAAGGATAAATTCTGGACAGCCAAGGTTTATTCGGGTTAGGTACGAAATACATGGTTTGGTAGATAGGACGGGGCTACAAATTTCGAAAGTGTCTCGCTGTGTTTGTACAATTTTACAAGATTCTACTGTGCCGACAGCACTTGACTTTATTCTAATGAGGCTTCCAGGAGTTACTCTGTACTCTCCCGTTTTATTGGCGTCCAGATATTATCGCTGAAGTCTCCTGCCGGAGTCCCTAAGCTGTCCGAGAGCGGCCGTTGGTCGTACCTTGTCCTCTCTCTCGGAATAGCGAATCAGGAAATGCCTTTGTGGACCTCTAATTTATACTCAATCATTGCTATCCGTGGCCACAGAAATCAACAAACGCGTCGTCAAGCGCGGGCCTCGCGAGCCGTGGTTCCGCGCCCGCACGTCTCTGCTCACGGGCGGCCTACAACCGTGGATACAAACTCGATGGTCAGCGTTTCTCAACCTGCCTTTTCTGCATGCTACAGTACATATAAAATAAAATGAAACCACGAAAGGGGGAGTTATCACAGGCGCTGAAGATCTACATGTTATTATCATCGAGAACGAGATGTGTAATATAATTGAACGATTATATGAAATGTCTCGTTCGAAGATGATTCATTCCCACCCATTCTGTATAACATCAAAGATGGACCCCTTACTTCCTGCTGAGGATCATCACTAAACTTCTGTGGAAACTCCACTCCACATCTTTCTAAACAAAATATGACGAAGAGGGCGTCAGAAGTCACCACCGCAGCACTGCGAGCGGGACCCTAGGACGCCAAATTTCAAGTTTTATACTTTGAACGTTGTGAAGTTTAGCATAACAACCATAAACTATCTGTTATTATCATCTTCGAACGAGACGTTGCATATATGAAGGATCGAGCGATTGGGATGAATGAGTCGCGAGAAGCCCGAATGGTGAAAGAAAAAAGAAGATCGTAACGGCGACAAGGGGCGATCGGCGTCGACGGTGGCGTAGGCAGTCGTCGATCGGAAGCCTCCGAAGCATGAACTATTGTGCATATTTTACTTTATTCTATTATATTTTTTTTTCATCATATTAATAAACTGGTTCTTTATCTTGCGATCCCTGTGAGTTAGCTTAAATTACAAAAAGAATCCTACATATAATTGCCATCGAACTTCGGCGGGCTCGTTTGATCGTTCAATTATGTATTATGTAAGAACGTTTGTTTCTATCACATTATGCTTACACCGGTTTAAAAATATATTGTAATTATCTTTGTGATTTTTAAATAAATGAATATTTTCTATATTTCGTTTTTATTTCTATGTAATAATATATGCATATTTACGTATTATATAATAGACAGCTCGGAATTTGGTCTCTTTGTAATAGCCTTTTTCATTTCCTTTTCTTTTATTTTCATTTCGTTATTCGCATATGCAAAATACCATTCATTCTCTGGGTAGAAATATTCATTTGCTGGTTTATATTCTTCATTCATCGGGGAAACCTGTATTTTCTTTTTAATTTAATTAATTACATTTTTCCAATTTTTTTAGATATTAAAAAATCTGATTTTTATTTGCCAAATATTGATTAATAGTATTATCATTTAGGATTCTACTGTAATAGTTACAAAACCTCTTAAGTGTGCATTCACTGGTGCGTTTACCCAAACCTCCCGAAAGTTTCGGGATCCCGAGATTCCCGAGCAATATGAGAGTATGTATCGCGATCTCACCCGGTCCCGTCCAACTTTTTTCTGATCCGCACGCACTTAACCATAATGGCCGACGATTAATGTCAGTCGCTGCATGTGACGAAGTGCAGACATACATACACAAACACGACCTAGCTACGTGTTCTCACTTCGAACTACTAAAATGGGATCCACATAACGTGCATACACAGAACAGGAAACAGGATGTCCATCGGGAGAGGACCTGCAAACGGATTAGCTGCGCATATGTACATAAATCACGTTACGTTCTTTCTAACGTCGCTTCGTCAGCTACAAAAGAGAACCAGGGCATGAACCTACAGGGAGGCCTACAAGTTTAATCGATAACTTATAGCTTACACTGGACATGCTGCCAGCACGAATGTGCACTCTTACAGTTGATACAGATACAGTACTGCTCAAAAGCAGTTGATTCTTTGTAATATGTACGTTTGATAAAAAAGAAAATGCAACATTTTCCCACATTTTTGAAATTCGTTTGTTTCGTTTTATTTCGTCACTTTAGAACTGATTTTCGAAATGCAATTTGAACATTTCAACCTGCTTTTACCAGCCTGTGTTTAACCGTGCTTCTAGGTATGACATTCTCTCTTGTATAATTAATAATTTCCAGAATTTTCGGAACCGTGAGGTGTCTATCTCTTTCAGATATTACTCCGATTCTTAATTCTTCCACTTTAGTCGCAAGTTTTGGCTTCCTTGAGTATTTCAGCTATTCCTTAGATGCTGTTGTTTGCCATCGCTAACAATGTATTTTACTTTATTTTTATTACTTCTTAATTAGTTCTCTCGACGTAAAGTCACGACAGCACTTCTAATTTTGGTCAATAGCTTGTTTATTTCCAGAAATTTGTAGACGATAATTGAATACACTTTACCTACACCCGCCAGTTACAGTCTTCCTCTCTTTGAGATACAAAAGCTGATTTCAGAGATTCGAATGTTTTTTTTTTACCAAGAGGAACTATTATGAACATTGTCAATCATAAAATGTAACATCGCCAACGTTAAAATTCCATTAAACAATAGTCAAACAAAAACTTGAATACAAGGTACACTCCTCGCATTAATTGAAGGATCATGTCTAGGAACCCGAAAAATAGGAGCAGGTTCATGTGGTCATAACTCCGGCAAAACTAGTCGCATAGATATTTTGAAAATATCGTTTGGAAGCGTATAATCTCCACTTTCAGCTGCTTTATTCAGATTGCAGCTGTATTTTGCGGCAAAGTTATAGCGATATGAAGAGCACTTGGTCAATTTTAAAAAATTTTCTTCAACTTCACAATGTTCTACGGAGAGAATGAAATTTTTTCACACTGATTCCATTTACACCAGTCGAAAGTGACCATTTTCCTGTGTAAAAACAAAGTAATCAATTTCAAGTGTTATTCAACTTTGAAGCAAAAATCGTGTTTTTTATTTTAATTGCATCTAGCAAGCGATGCAATCAACACAACGTTCACCAAAAAAAGCAATAGAAAGATCAGTCCTTCCTCTTTAAGACGCATCTTTTACTATTTCGATTCGGTTAACATTTCGGTGTACCATGTCCTTTCGAAAATATGCTTAAAAATTGTACAAATTCAATTTTTTCTTCAACTCGCTGTATCTCCGTGAGGGATCACCGGAACATCATTATCTTAAGCTTATTTTAAAGCGAAGAGACTGCAGATCCTTTTGAGTTCCACCTGAACTTGCTGCGATAACATTTTACCTGTGGCCTTTATGTTTGAAGTTACCTGTGAAGAATATCTCCATAAAAAACTTCAAAAAAGTAAAAAAATTACGCCAAGTACATGAAAGCAAATAAATCACAAAAAATAGAAGATAATAATAATTGTAAAATAAAAAAAGATGTGAAATCAAAATGAGCTGCACGTTAAAGGTAATGACAAATACAAATAAATATTTTAATACGAATAAACATTTTATTCAAAGTACTTGGCGCTGCGAAACAGAAAAAATGTTAATTGTGCTCGTATTAATAATTTACAATACTCCCTTACAATCTAAACTACATAAACATATACGTATACATATTAGAAACGCAGTCAGATTTATTCTACATATATTTAATTCTAATGTCATACGTAGCATATGCGCACGCACACATACACACATTCACGAACGTACACACAAGAAAGAAAGAAAAAGATTAATGCAATTTATACATATTTATTCAGTTTAGCGGCACCAATTCGGGACGCAGCGCCAAGTATTTTGAATAAAATGTTTATTCGTATTAAAATATTTATTTCTATTTATCATTACCTTTATGTACGTGCAGCTCATTTTGATTTCACATCTTTTTTTATTTTATAATTATTATAATCTTCTATTTTTTGTGATTTATTTGCTTTCATGTACTCGGCGTAATTTTTTTACTTTTCTGAAGTTTTTTATGGAGATCTCACTTTTTTTACAAAGATAATTTACATAGAGAATGACTTCAGATAATTTTCAATATTATAAATTATTATTATATTATTAAATGATGACTGGATAATTTTTTCATCCTCTCGGTTTTTTTTTTTTAAATATATTGTATTGTCATCCAAACTGCGCACGCCTGCAAAGCTTCAAGACAATTGGATTGGTGGAATTGGTTTAAATTGGTTTTTATCATTTAAATTAAAAAAACATTCATTTATGTATATATTTGTAAAAACACGTTTATAACTTGGTTATAACTTGACGGTAAGCTGTCAAAATTTGGAGTAGATTGCATAGTGAAGTTAGCGATTGACGAACGAAACGTGTGTTAGTTCCATTTTGGCTGAAGGTGTGCGTGTAACGCGTACATACGTATTATGTTTGACGAAAAAATTCCTTGGAGAATCAGAATCAGAAGGAAAACCATATCGTAACTGACAGGATCCATGAGACGATATTACGATATCTCTGTTATGCGAGGACCGATTTTATTGAAATTGGTCTTATTCGAAAGCTTATATGCGGTTTACATGAGAAAAATGCCTTTTAATTTAGAAAATATTGCAGGCGTGATGAGATATTAAGGAAATAAGTTTCAGGTTAGGTTGGAATGGCTCCGCGACGAGTAAAGGTACACGGTAGCGACAGTCGACATATACAGGGTGTCTTTCCTGTACTTGGCGTCGAGACGCTACCGCGTCTCTAGATTTTTTAAAATTTGACCAAGTGCTTTTTATACCACTATAACTTTGCCGATAAGCAATAAAACTAAAAACTGAAAAAGCAGCTGAAAGTAGAAATTCCACGCTATTTTTCGGGTTCCTAGGGGTAAGAAAGGTTTAAGCGAATGAAAGGCATCAATAATAGCGTTGTCTACGGATTAAAGTGCCGATGTTACACATAGGGGAGACCGGGTATGGTTGTCTCATTTTCTTATTTTGATTTTTTGTGGGTTATGTTATGGGTGCAGGGAAGTTCATTCAAACTTAGATTAATATAAACTACGTACGTCCGGCTTTATAATTGATTGATTTTGTCAACCAGATTAGGAGCTCATTCACATTATTTGCAGGAACTATTTTGTGACAACATACCCCGAGGTCGAGTTGGTTGTCACAGTATTTGGATAGCCAAGTTTATGAATAAAAAGTCGATTTAATTAAGAAAGTAATATAATTTTTTTATTGTATTTCTCACAATATCGCGCTAGAGTGCGGTAATTTATATTATAATCCTTTGCAATCCCTCTTATTGTGTAATTGCCCTTTATAACCTTTCTTGCCGCACGTAACATTAATTCCGGGCGCACCTCACCTCTGGACGTTTTCTTCTTATAAGTTTGCGACATTATTATTGAGAACTGTTGCCAAACAAACAAGAAAATAATATCACATGATAGATACAGCAAGTTGCACCGGGATTAGTTGTCACATGCGGCGAATACCTAATCCCAAATGTTCTGTGACAACTTGCCCCAAACCGTTAAACAATTTCACCTCTCTATTCATGTATTAAAAAATTTTAAAAAATACAAAAAATTCATTACAGTAAGTTAGAAAAAACTCTAAACTACGAGAATAATGCAACAATGTTATAGTCAATACTAAGAAACAACCTATACTTACTTAATAGTACGACTCCACAACGATTTGTATGATGGGGGAGGAGGCGGCGATATGTTTACGCATCGCCATGGATTCCTATTGTTTATAGTTTCTTTGATATAGCGGTTGTGACAACCTACCCGTGTGTCAACCATACCCGGTCTCCCCTACCGCGTGTCCATTTCAACTGGAAATGGTGGAATATGTTCTTAAGGGACTGATGGTATTAAAAACTGTTCTTACAGAAGTTGTTTTGGTAATTATTTAGAAGTTTTCCGTCCTCGCCGATTTCAATGATTTTTGGACATATTATCAAGATCAAGATTCTGAACAACTTTTTCCTATACATGTTACCGCCGCACGAGCTTCGCTTCCGAGATATTTGCGAAAAACTTCTGTTGATTTATTCCGACGTAACGCATTCCACTTTCCAACTTTTCCCGGGTATTAGTATTGGTTGGGGATAGATCAGTGTGATAGATCAGATGTGAGTTTAGAGATTTGAACCAGAAACTTGCGGATGCCCGTCAACACCCCGACTCATATCGATCCGCTATCATGCTTTACGCGCCCGCGTGCGCCCCCCTGCACTATTCTAGCCCCAACCAATACTAATACCCGGGACAAGTTGGAAAGTGGAATGCGTTGCGTCGGAAAAAGTCAAAAGAAGTTTTTCGCAAATATCTCGGAAACAAAGGTCGAGCGGCGGTAACATGTGTAGGAAAAAGTTGTTCAGAATCGTGTCCCCGACAACATATCCAAAAATCATTGAAATCGATGAGGAAGGAAAACTTCTAAATAATTACCGTTATTTTATATAGAGGGAGACATATGATGTAGATACTTTCTCTGCAGGTAGAGAAATGGAAGAGCTTTCAAGATCAACTTAATTTTTTAAATGGATTGCGGAATTTTTGCTGTTCATAATATGATTGTGGCGAGTTGTTTTGACGAGTCCAACGTATGTGCCTACAGGGTGCGCAAAAGTGCGGAATGAGCTTTTTCATTTGATTTATTGTGCATAAATGTGAGTTCTGTAAAAGTGTTTGTACACTTTGGATTCAGCATTCATTTCTCTATCCAACGATGTATATAGGGCGTTCCTCTACCTATAGTCCACACTCCAGGGGGGACTATACAAACGAAAATATGACGAAAATTAAGAATAACGATAATGCGGCTGAGGCCTCGTTTTGAAAAAAGTTATTTTGAATTTCAGCTAAATACGCGTGCACCGTAGGCGCCTGAGGTAATTCGGGTCGTTCCCAATAATATACTTATATTGAATACAGGCCTTAAACAAAATATCCATCCTTATTTAGTGGTAATTGTTATTCTTGGCTCTTTTCAAGTATTAGAATTTTTTAGTAACATGAGATCAATCGAGTTGCCCGAAGAATTGAAGTTATTCATTTGAAATCAAGCAGCTTGCATCCGAGCAAACCCCTCAAATCATTCGAACAGATCGAACTTTTTCAAACTTATTTGAATGTTCAAGGTATTTGAAGTATTAAAAATCCAAGTATTTTCCTCGATTATTCACCCGAGTACTTGGCTCAGCCCGATAAAACGAGTTTCACACAGTTTGAATTTCAAGTATTTAGGCAGCTCTTCCAGCGGCAACATCGATTGTTGATAAAATTTATGCGAAAGATTTTCCCTCTTCTGGCGACGTTAGGATGTTATGGTTTTTATTTCCATTGGTTGTGTACTGAATTCTACACAAAGATATGATATGCGTATAATAGAGTGTTCAAATAACAAAGCGTTCCGATAGTGAAGTCGCAGAGAGTCGTGGGGGGAGGGGCGCAACTTTGGGGTGACGTTAAAGAAAAATATAGCAATGAAAAAACACCCTGGCGATGACATCGACGAATCAGATCATGAAGATCCGAAATTTAAAAATAGTCACTTTTTTAGTATAAACTTAATAAAGATCAGTTTTTAAAAATAAGTGATTTTTTCTCAACAGCCAGGGGGGCAACTGCTCCTTTGCTCCCTCGGAGTTCGATTGGTGGAGGTTCTGTTGCAACTACATAAGCACATCATACATAGCATTGCGAAAAATGGATCAACCACATGATTCCAAGAAGACTATTCAATGTAGAATGCGTCAGAGGGATTCGACCTTTTTGTTCCACGATGTTAGCCTGGACCATAGTCAGTTTTGAGAAACAATGGCAGATCAGTTAGGTGTCTAAATAGAAGTTTATTTTCATACGACAGTCCCGGTTCAATTATAGTTTCCTTATGGACTATGAGTCATGATCCAGCTATATTAGGTACACCAATGGCAATGAACCAACCAACACAGGTCGGAAACAGCAACTTTGCTGTTCTGTAAGACACCTTCCTAACAGACCTAACCCATATCTGTGAACACCTCCACTATCACAACAATACTAACAAGGAATACTATCAAGGTGTCCAGCGCTGATTTTTTCTCTTTCAAATATGTTTTTAAGTAATATATATATATATTTTCGAAAAATGAAAAGAAAATCAATTCTTTCATGAATCCACAGAAGAATGCCCCCTTAAAGGGTGAAACAGCCTCCCAAGGTTCGAAAATCGGTATTTCCTGAATGAAGTGTTCTGCCATTACAAACGCCAAATATCGAACGAATAACGTATATTTTAGAAGCTGTTTCACCTCTTAAAAATCAGATGGGGCAAAAATAAAAATATAAGCGTTTCCTAATTTTTTTCTAAGTTTCCTAAACGTGCGCTGAGTATTCAAAGCGTGCACTTACTCCATCATTAACACTACACGTAACAATGAAGAAGTAAACGCAGAAAGTCTTTCAGTTTTCGCCAAAAACTGTAGCTGTGTAACCACGGTAATGTGGACGAGAAACAGAATCAAGTGTTCTCGTCCAGCTCAGTCCAATGTGGAAAAAAAAATTGTACCAACTGCTCCAAAATTGTTGGCTGCGATACGGGAAAAGATAGATTTTCCATGGAAAATAGATTCTCTATATAAATTATTAAAGTCTATGGGTTTTAAATGGTGGAAGAGCAATAGCATTCGAAAGGTCCTAATTGAAAGACCGAATATTGTGATTTGGAGGGAAAAATATTTAAAAGCTTTACGACATTATAGAAGTGAAAATAGGAACATTGTATATATGGACGAAACATGGGTAGACAACACCTTGTGTTTTAGCAAGTATTGGCAGAACGAGGATATGCTAGAGTATTAAAAAATAATAGTTCTTCACATCGGCTGATAATTGTCCATGCCGGTGGAAAAAATGGTTTTGTAATTGGTGCGGACCTTATTTTCAAATCCGGTACCACTACAGGAGACTACCATGGGCAAATGAATGCAGAAAATTTTGTCAAATGGATGGAACAAAAATTATTACCGAACATTCCGCATAATTCGGTAATTGTTATGGACAATGCCCCGTACCACTCCGTGCAACAAAATAAACCGCCGACAAAAAGCAATAGGAAGGGCGATATTATAGACTGGCTAAATAGAAACAAAATTCAATGTAGTGAACAAATGACCAAATTTGAGTTAATGCATCTGGTGCAAACAAATAAAAATGCCGAAAAAACATACAAAATAGACGAGTTAATAAAATCACACGGCCATAACGTACTGAGGCTGCCACCGTATATGTGCGACCTAAACCCAATAGAATTGGCCTGGGCGCAATTGAAGAGGAAGATTAGGGAAAGGAATCCGTCGTCGACAATTTCAAAAGATGATTTGCAAACATTTACTCGGGAAGCTCTAAGTGAAATTACACAGAACCAGTGGGAGAACTTTTGTAGGCACGTAGAGAAAATAGAACAGGAATATTGGTCGAATGACCGAATAATAGAAGATACAGAATTCAATTTAGGAAACAGCGATTCGGATGACAGCGACGGCAGCAGCAGCAGCAGCTCAGAAGATTTATAGGGTAAGAACGAATGAAAATTATATTCATTTTTAATTTTAAAATTATACTTGTTATTAGGAACTGTAATTATGTACTTAGAGTTCATGCTGATAAAAATGAGCCTCAATGAAATATGATAAAATATTAAATGATTTTAATAATACGATGTTAAACTTAATTTTTTTTATCATGATGTCAATTAAAAACAATCAGTGCGAGATTGCGTTTGGGCTTATTTTAATCAGAGAAATCTAACCAAACCAATGATAATACTCCTGAATATATTGTGAAAAATAAGGAAATTTTTATGTTATTATATATTAATGGTTAACCGTCTGAGATGGCTACGCTATTGCTTTGGCGCTCGTCGGTCAGATCGCTCTATTCCACTCGATCTCGATGTGTTTTGTTCGCTCTCTACTTCAGCCAATATCCAAAATACGTGTGCCGCGTCTTTAAAAGTGTGCCCAAATAGGTGATTCGACCAATCGTCATAGCGACGGACTGTATCGCCCGAGCCCGCCTCTTGGGGATCTTCTTTCGGCCGGGTAATAGTACTTATGAGTGGCACTCACAATGTATGATCAATAAGTGACACTATAAAAATGTCTGAAAAAAGGGGGGTGGAAATTTAATTTTCGTAACAAAAATTATTTTTTCCACAATTTTTTCCAGCAGATACGGTAGAGACCTTCACAAACGGTGTAGGGGAA
This sequence comes from Andrena cerasifolii, assembly GCF_050908995.1. Lineage (NCBI taxonomy): Eukaryota > Metazoa > Arthropoda > Insecta > Hymenoptera > Andrenidae > Andrena > Andrena cerasifolii. The sequence continues at coordinate 1,472,928 of NC_135132.1, forward strand.
AGGTGGGATAGTTGATCAGCGGGGATACTGTGAATGTATGCATGATTGTTTTATTGTGAATGGGCCTGCAGAGTCACGTATGCGCGAGACACCTATGGGTGAAAGTGGGAAGTAAGAGTAGTTGGAGAGAGTATGCATGGAGTGTTATACGTAGTCTATGTTCAGGATAAAGAAGAGGCAACACGTGCTGGGGAGTTCAGTACTTTGTATCTTAAAAGTATATTATATCCTAATTCTTAATGTTAAAGTGTTGTGCGATTACTATTCCCGTCCCCACAGATACATGATCACATCAGGTTTTTAATTAATATATTGGCAATGTGTGCCTGCTATCACGTTGTCACGGTAATGTTTGCATTATCGCAACACTTCTCGCTGCAGTTTTCTTTCGGGAGCATAGAATAATGTGATTAGAAGCTTTGATCTTATCTGCAGCCAAAAAGTAAATATTTCGGTCACCTTGCTCTTCCTTCTTTTCAAGTGAATGTTGCATTTTCAACGATTTGAAATATATTAAGGGGGGAGACCACTGTAAAAAATCGGAAAAATCGATTTTTCCTTTTTCACATTTTCTGAAAGACGTACGTTTCGAGAATGCTTCTCTCCGAATTTTATGAAGAAATTCGCAAAATTGACGGAGATATAGTATTTTCCGTGAAGCGATGTCAAGCGCGCGACTGAGCCGCGCGGAACATTGAACGCGTTTTCCTCAGAATGACATTTTTCAACCGCGTTGACAGTCTACAGAGAAAAGTATACGTCCAATTGACACGAGCAAGGGCATTTATTGTACGGATAACCCGTCGTTATTACGTGACGATCAGTTTTTTTTTTTCAATTAACGACCTGCTTCTATTTTTTTTATCAACATTTTCCCAATTTTGTACCCCGAAAACATGATTTTTTTTAGTCGTCTGCCATTTTATATTTTTTTGCGATTTTTATTTTTTTTTATCGTCACGTAATAGAGGTAGGCTTCTAGTTTTTAAATATTTTTGTCTTTTTGAATTCGGATTAACCATATGGCTTGGGTACTGTCAACGCGACAAGCACGATTTTGCCGCAGCGCAAAGTTTGGCAAAGAGTATACAGGAAACGGATTTATGAATTTGATTGAAAAACAAATTTTCTTACCCTTCGATATGTACATATTAACTATACTAAGCAATACGTTGATTTAATTGCGTTGTTTGATTGAAAAAAAATCCCGAAAACACGCTTAATTTTCAGACCATTACAGTGGTCTCCCCCCTTAAGTAAAAACAGCAATTCCTGGTCTATTACTGGTATTTATTGATCGATCTAAATATTTATGGTAAGTTTAATTTTTCATCTTTCTCAAATCGAGTGTATCGAGGGATACTTGAACAGGTGATCAAATATCCCTCTCTTCTGTAATCTATCGACGAGTGACAAAGGAGAACTATAGAACGGCTAATAACACAGAAAAGTACAAGGAATAGAAAAAAAAAGAAAATAACTGATGGTTTTATTAAGTGAGATACTCGTCGATATGGTTATTGTAATGTATTTGCCTTTGTTATTTACACGACATAAGAAAGATCCTTGCTATACAAAGGTATATAACGCACTAATCTAAGGTTTAGCTCGTGGTAGTTTCGTCGCTACCGCTCGTCATGAAAGACTCGGTTGATACCTAGATGGGTAAGTGTACTTGCCCATTTCTAACAATAACGAAATTTGAAAATGTCCCAAGAAGAACCACAGAACGGCTAGTGAAACAGAAAAATACGGCAAAGAAAATGAAAAGGAAAATCTTTTCTTCATCTGAATCAACTGATATCTAAGTGAAATGTCTGTTAAGAATGCATTTATGTTGTTTTATGTCATAGAGTTTAATTCTTCGGTTTTATATTTTCAGTAATTCTTTCAACTTAGTTATAGTTTACTTTCTTTTTACGATATTCTCTTTATTTCGTGGTAGGGTCATTCCACGCGAAGTCGGACACTTTTCGGAGTAACAATTCGGATTTTGGTGCAACTTGGATATGTTGTCGTCTTTAGGGACATATAAATATATCTCGAAGGATTTTTCAAAATGTCAAAAATTGTGGATGTTACAGCTCTTTGAAATATAGTGTTTACTTTTATTTCCAAAATTGTAACTATTGAACTAACAAACTGGTAAAAATGACCTTTTGGGTGATTACAGTGGAGATATAAGAGTACCTAATAAAAATTATTTCACTTAAGGGGTTATGCCTAGTCAGCTTTCGAAAAAGAACTCGATTTTCGGGATTTTTTTGTGGAATATCTACTGTATATTTTTTTACAACTATTCGCTTATTTTAAAAGTGCATATATGTAGCAACTCTCAGTAATTTTGTTCTAGAAAAATATTAAGAAATGAACGAATAACAGCCATTCTCACGGAAGCTGTTTTGATAAAGACGCTGTGCGGTGAGCAAGTTTTCTCTGAGCCGAATCAGCTAAAATTAAAAATTCAAAAACATTCTGTTAATATATCGTTGAATTCAGTAGATGAACGAAGGTTTTTACAAAAAGTTGGTTTTTGACAAAATGGCGGCCGTTTGACGCAAAATCGCGCTTTTCCGATGTTTGAATTGTTCGTTTTTCGTTAATTAAAAATACAGTTTTTGTTAAAATAAAAAATCCTTTGTTCATCCACTAGTCTTTGGTATATAAAAGAAGTCTGCAAAAGTTTAGGCCAATCGATACAGTGGTTTCCGAAATATCTTGCTCCCCGATATCAACATCACTTACGCGAGAATGGTTGTTATTCGTTAATTTTTTAATGTTTTTCTATAACAAAATAACTGAGAGTTGCTGCATATATGTACTTCTAAAATAAGCGAATAGTTGTAATAAAATATACAGTAAATATTCCACACAAAAATTCTTGAAAATCGCGTTGTTTTTCGAAAGCTGACTAGGCATAACCCCTTAATAAAAACGAATATTTGACCATTTATTTAGCAATTGTTCTTAACAAATGCAATTTTATAATTGAAGGCCCCTTTTTAAACATTTGGAAAAATAGGAGGATATAGCCCTGTTTATCCTCTTTACGGACACGTTTTCAAAAACGCGGACACTTTAAATTTGGCCAAATGAAAATTAATTGAATGTAACTCTGCGTCAAATCGCACCGGCTCGACTGGTCGCTCGGGCCGTGCGGTACTCACAGCGACCAAGCGGCTATACCTGCCACTATTATATAGGGTATTAATGAGGACCGCTGGAAGGTTTAATACCGTTAATATTTACTGGAATCTCACTCTCTGTCGATGGCACTTATTGTTTGAAACATTTTACTATCTGTGTTCTGAGTTTTCCTGCATTTCTTTTATTGGTCCTTAGACGTATTCAATTTTACCAAGGGTGGGGTTTCTTGGTTTCTTAGTCTCTGTTTTTCAGTGCCGTTATTACAGCCAAACCTTGTAGACGTGTCCATTCGTACTGCAAAAATTTCAAATGGTGCGAAAAAAGTGTTGCAATCCTTTTGCAAAACTGTCAACACCTAACTCATCCGGCCCTAAATTATATTTCATTCGCCTCGTTCGTTCGATTACAAGTGTAGTAGTCCTTTCGATGCCCGCCAGAGGTCACTACGTTCAGAGTAAAGTGTGGGGGATATCCGATTAGATAGACAACGTGACTAATCGAGGAATTTAGGAACACATCCGTCAGGTCGGGGAACAGAATATTTATTGAATGTAAACAGAAAATGTAACAAAAACCTTAGCAACTAATAAACAGAAGAACAATTAATTATAAACATTAATAACTCACTTCATTCATTCTTCATTCATTCGATAAATTATAAAGTCGCGCGCAAACAGGCATACCACAACACAGACACGAAACCCCACAAAAGAAAACAACAACCGGGATTCCCCTAACGCTTCTCCTCGTTCCGCTCTACCTTCATATCCTTTCGTAGTGCGCTGAAGTTCACACGTGTGTTTTACGATAGTTCTAATCTCATACAAGTGATCATGAGTAAACGGAAGAGAAGAAGTAACGAAGAATTATTTGAGAATCTAAACAAACAGGTGAAAATTTTACAAGAAACTATGAAGGTGTTAAAGGAGAAAAATAAAAATTATGGCGAGTCAGAAAGTGACGACGTAGTAAGATAAAAGTCAGGCGATAGTGGGTCAAGTAGCGAGGACGGAAATTCCGACGAGGAACAAAGTAAATTTTAATTTGAATCTGTCTTATACACAATGGTATTCTCCGAATATTTGGACATGAATATGTAGCCCGGTCGCAGAGGCTGAGAATAGGTTTCACGTGGTTTCAAAAGATAGGTTATATACGCTCGCACGACGTGTTGAGACATTAGAACAAGAGGAAAAGACAGGTTAATAAACCGTTTTTCTGCTTGTTGGCAGCTTATACGCTCGCATGACGTATGCATTGGAAAAAATCTAGTTCTTTCGGCGGGGCTCACGCTACATTCTTCTTAACTGGCTAGAACAGCTACATACCCTGATAGCCAGATCTGGCAGCAGAATCTGACGTCAGAACTGCAGCAGTCTGTGTCCACATTTGGCTGCGTTTTGATGTGCAGAGCCTGAGGTGCAGTGCCTGATGATAGGCACAGCAACAGCGCCATCTGAGATCCAGAATTACCAAGCAATTGCCTACAGATGGCGCTGTTGCTGTGCCTAGCAGACGGCGAAATCTGCTGTCCATCTGACATCAGGCACTGCACCTCAGGCTCTGCACATCAGAACGCAGCCAAATGCGGACACAGACTGCTGCAGTTCTGACGTCAGATTCTGCGCTCCCGTGCCAGACCTTGCTCCCAATTTGATGTCAGATTGGAGACAGATGGTTATCAGGGTACGTAAACACATGCTCGCAGGACATGTGCGTACGAGAAGGTTAAGGTCAACATGCGTGGTGGCTAGGACCACCCTGTTTTTTATCTCGATATATCAGACATACGCTCGCATGAGGGAATATGAACGGAATTAAAAGAAAAACAAATGTCCTCTCTACACATAATGGACAGAACTTAGATTCTACGATATCTTCTAGAATCGCAAATATTTTGGTTAATAAAATAAAAGTAGGATACAATTTCACAGTCAAAAATTAATTGAAAGTAAAATTGCAGGTAATAAAGAAAATTTATCAGAAGCTGGCAATGACGATAGTTTAGTGTTGATAAATCAGGAGAACTTGGTAGAACCTAATAACGAAAAAGAGGTACCAGAGAGTGTGGACGTAATAAAAGAAACACCTCCTAATGAAGACTTTGCGGAAATATTTGGAGATGACCCCTCGGCATCTAATGCTTTACAAATAAAAATACATTCCAGCATTCTTAATAGATAGAAATTCTGGTTCACAAGCGGAATAAAAAGAGAGGAGAAAGAGAATCTTTTAGGAAAATACCAAAGTCCTGGTGGCTTAGAAGTACCTAAGTTAAACCCGGAAATTCTTTTAAAATTGCCTAAACACTCAAAATCAAGAGACACCCGTATGTCCACGAGACAACAATTGGCAAGCGCTGCACTAGCAGCCCTTGGTTCGGTCATGACAACCTTGATTGAAGAAACAGATAGTATTGATAAAATTCAGGTTATGGAAAAATTACACGACGCTGGAAAGCTCATGGCCGAGATTATGCATAGTCAAACTAAATCGAGAAAAGCCTTTATTGTAGCAGGGGTTGATAAAGATACCAAAACCATGCTCGAGAACACAAAAACAGAGGAGTTTTTGTTTGGGAAGAATTTATCTGAAAAGTTTAAAGAAGCCAAAGTAATGGATAAAGTAGCCAACTCTATGAAGAAACAATCCTCTTACAAAATTCAAGGATCAGCTTCGACGGCCAAGCAGACTTTAAACTCAAACAGCCTGCTGGGAAAAAGGCCATTTCCCAACCAGTCAGGCTCACATCAAGGTTTCAAATATCCATCAGGACAGGCCAAACGACTGACCTTCAGGACGAAGCAACCACTCAACACCAAGGCACAGTATCAGGGATACAACAAAACGAGGAGTCAGAAGAGATTGAAATAAATGTAGGTTCCACTGCTGGTAGACTAAAAGGGTTTTTGAATAACTGGGAAACGATTACGTCAGATAGGTTTGTGTTAAGTTGTGTTAAAGGATATAAAATAGGTTTTCAAAAAGAAGCAAAGCAGGGTAAGGTACCATCAGTAAAATTCGATTCAGCTAAAGAGATTAAAATAGTTAAGCAAGCCATAGATAAATTACGACAAAAAGGAGCGGTAGAAAGCTACCGTGAGTAACCATGTAAAAAACAATTTCTATCAAGCTATTTTCTGGTTCCAAAGCCAGATGGCTCTTTCCGTTTTATACTAAATTTGAAACGGTTAAACAAATTTATCAATACTAGCCATTTTAAAATGGAAGATGTTCGAACAGCTGCGAAATTAATTTTCCCAGGGTACTTCATGAGCACAATTGATTTAGAAGATGCGTACTTTCTAGTACCGATTCACAAAAAAAGTCGAAAATTTCTAAGATTTGAATTACTAGGAAGTCTATACCAATTTAAGTATACCCTATGTTTACAAAACTGCTAAAACCAGTTGCTCACAGCCTAAGATCTAGGGGTCTAATGTTGGTCATATATCTAGACGATATTATGTGCATTAGTACAGATTTTGAAAATTGTAGCAAGAGTGTTAGAGAAACAGTGAAATTATTACAATTTTTTGGTTTTGTAATAAACAATAGAAAGAGTAATCTCGTTCCATCAACTACATGCAGTTTTCTCGGTTTTAAAATTAATTCAATTAAATATGCAATTGAGTTGCCAAAGGAGAAAAGAGAACGGTTGCAAAATCTTATAAAGACCTTTGAGTTAAAAGAAAATTGCTTAATCAAGGAATTCGCTGGTCCAATAGGAAAATTAATTTCAGCTTGTCCAGCAGTCGAATATGGATTGTTATACACTAAATTGTTAGAAAGAGAAAAAATCAAGGCATTATGGTCTAATAATTTCAATTATGATGCTAGAATGCTAATTCCAAAGTCAATTTTACCAGATCTTAAGTGGTGGTTACGAAAATTACCGGTAGCAATTAATACTATAAAAACAGCTGATTTCACAGTAGAAATTCATACATATTTGGGATAATAAACAAAGAAAATATCACATAAATTATAAGGAATTACTGGCAGTTAAACAGGCGTTAGAGTCGTTAGCAAATAATTTACATAATTGCCAAATTCTTTCAAGAATTGACAACACCACGGCGATATCATACGTAAGATGGGTGGTGTACGTTATTCAGCATACAACAAGTTAGCTGAAGATATCTGGCAATGGGCAGAAAAAAGGAAAATTTTACTAATTGCATCCTATATTGCATCCTCAGACAACAAGCAGGCAGACCGACTGACTAGAATAAAAAATAGCGATACAGAATGGGAGCTAAATCAATGTTATTTCGAGATTATCATAGGAAACTTTGGTATTCCAAAATTTGATTTATTTGCTACACACAGGAATACCAAATGCAAAAAATATTTTTCTTGGAAGCCAGATGCCGGGACCCTGCAAGTAGATGCATTTACTGTCGGATGGACAAATCTTGACTTGTATGCGTTTTCGCCTTTAAGTTTAATTCTAAAGACACTTGTTAAAATTAAACGAGACGCGGCGACAGGAATTATTGCTGTGCCTGATTGGCCAAGTCAATCTTGGTATCCATTATTTACAAACCTTCTTGCAGAGAAACCGCTTACAATTGGACCAAGTATTAATTTATTACTGTCTCCATGTAGGTCGAAAATACATCCGCAGGTCAAGTACCTACATTTGATAGCAGGCAAAGTATCAGGGAAGCCTTCCTAAAGAAAAATGTACCCATCACAGCAGTTGACATTGTCGTATCATCTTTAGCTTCCGGCACAACTAAACAATACGAAACAGCATTGCGAGCATGGTGGCAGTTCTGCAAAGTAACCAATTCTGAGTTTTATGAACCTACAAGAAGTAGTCTTCTAAATTTTCTAACGAAACATTTTGGAACAGGCGCATCATATGGCACCTTAAATACTTATAGATCTGCAGTATCCTTGATCTCTCAGGATAAAATAGGCGAGGATGCAATGTTCCGTCTTACGGGAACAAAGGGGGGCTCAGAGCGAGGCAGAAATTCAGCGACCCTTTATTACTAGGCAATTGCTTACCTTCGAAGTCTTGGGGAACATTTGTCTACCAGATGTCTAATAGACGGCAATCGACATCGTGCTATTTTTTTTTTGACACCTCGACCGTTTTCGCTCTGAGAAAATCCGTTAATTGCTGTGTCAGCGGGTGGTATATGGCAACTTTGAACCGGCACATACCGTCGACCATCGCTGACTCGCGGGACAATACGGTCCTAAACCGCGAACCTAGCGAGACGCTCCGGCCGATCAACCTAACGAGGTTTGGTAGCCAGATTTTCGGTTTTTCCCGCGCTACGTCACCAAGAGGGAGAAGTTCCTCCTCCACCACCGAAATCGCAGAGGGAAGGTTCCTCCTCTTCAAGGAAAGCTGAGCCAATCAGGAATTTTGGCATCTCCCAAAATTCCGAAGTCTTGTCCACATTTGACAGCGAAAAGGTGGACTAAGCAGAAGTCAATGAGCTCGCGACTAGCAAGGTTTGGTGTCTTGATCGGGTCAGCGTTCGGATCATCAGCACGAACAGAGCAAAACTTCTCTAATCATCGTACGGATCAGAATCTACATTTAAACATCGAAACAGTCACCCAATATTAATTTTGCGGGGGATAGATCGACCGGCTATACTCGTACCTCCAGGTGAATCGGGCCTTACACCCTCGAAAGAAAAATTCCGATATTTTTCACGCGTGTGTCGTGCGAACATGCAATGATATCACGTTTTTTAAAAGGAGTATATAAACTTAAGCCTACAAAAGCAAAGTATAGTCATACTTGGGATGTCTCGGTAGTATTAAATTATATAAAGAATATATATCCGTTAATAAGTTTAAGTTTAAGAGATTTGGCCGAGAAAGCAATAACTTTATTAGCTTTAAGCACTGCTCATAGGGCACAAACACTAGCATATATTAAAATATCTAACATTAAGACAGCAACAAGATGGCTTGAAATAAGAATTCCAGACCTCATTAAAACGTCAGGTCCAGGACGTTATCAGCCATTATTGATTTTACCAAAGTTTATTGAAGAGCCTGATCTGTGTGTGGCGTCGGTTATCGCCGAATATATAACGATTACCAAAGCATTAAGAGGAGAGGCTGATACTTTATTTATCGCAATAAAAAAGCCGCATAAGCCTATAGGATCTCAGACCATTGGCCGAAGGATAAAAAATGTTCTAACAAAAAGCGATATAGATACGAATATATTCTCAGCTCATTCAACGAGACATGCTGCCACATCAGCGGCATTATTTAGAGGTGTTGGCCTAGCTACAATAAGAAGAACAGCAGGCTGGTCGAATAATTCACAGGTATTTGCAACCTTTTACAACAGACCTATACTGCCAGATAATTATAAGTTTGCGAATATGATTATACCTCCTTCAAAATAATTAAGACAAATTATATCCGGTTATAAGAACCATTGTCTGTCAAATTTTTAAATATGTTTTAAGAATTACATGTAAACATAATTTTGTTTGAAAACGTTATAAAGGGCCTAATAATTAAAAAAAAAGATTATTCTTGTGACGTCCCACTATTTTTCGCGCAGTCGTAATTAGAGTTTTCCCCACAAATTACTCCAAATCTTCGCCAAAATCCCTGGAATTCAAATCTTACCCCTTTTTCCCAACTACCGACCACCTTGACGATGTACCTTAGCGGTCCCCATCTCAAGATGATCTACTACGAAATCCCCTTCCCTCCACGCCCTACGAGGCACAATCTCCTCCCTCACCTTCAAAGTCTAAACAAGTCCCTCGTCCCAAAAACCCTCTTACATCGAGACTACGTCTCACGGACCTCCCTACGACCCACCGAGTCAAAGCCACTCTTACCTCGTTCCAACCAAAACACCCAAACCACATTTAACTAGTTTGAGTCCCCCTTCTCGAGCGCCCCTCATAAAAACCCCGGAAATAATATTGCCAAGTCCTTTTCGAATGCCCTTTATAAAAACCCCGGAAGTCTTATTGCGACGCATATTTCGTGCATGAGTCACGGTGCATACCGCGCACACCCCTCATACCTAAACACCGTATAAATACAAGGGCCCCAGAGCCCGTAGCCCTCTTCTACGGAAAGCTCTTCTACGGAAAGCTCTTCTACGGAAATCTCTTCCATAGAAACAGTCTTAAGAACGTAACAATTTACTAAACGTGCATTAAAATCAGTGCAACCCCGTTCGACGAGAGATTCACTATCGACAATCACTGTAAGCGATTACAATTACTTATTTTACTATCGCATATCACCACCATCTATATTGTAACCAGCTCTACCCTTTCATATTTTTTCCTTATTGCTTTTCATATTCTTGTCCATTGCTAATACTCGCATATTTCATGTTCATCTATATATTGCTATTGATTACCATTATTTTAATGTTTTGTGCTAATGCTTAACGTCCTACGCATTATTATAATATTACCACATATGCTTTAAACTGAATAAACGTTCTTATTCTAAATAACGCTTCGAATTATTGTAGTGATCCTTCGGTTACGGAATTACCGAATCATAACAAGCTACTGCAACAGCTGATCTCGGTTCGCGAACTCCGGGATTTCTTACAGTGTTTTCAAGGCTTACTTTCGTATAGGCCTTGTACGACTATACCGTTACCTCTATTACAAAGAAATATAACGCGAGGTTTTTTATATTAATGAAACGGTAAATCCAATTATCAGAACTTTAAATACCCATGCTTGTGTCTAACGGGTGTCACTCTGGTGCTTGATTACTGCTTTAGCTTCCCTGGTTGCTTGTGCCGCAAAGCTGGTTTTCGTGCCAAAACTCCCATCGTTCCTAGTGCCGCGAAACTGGTTTTCGTGCAAAACTCCCATCGTTCCTAGTGCCGCGAAACTGGTTTTCGTGCCTAACTCCCATCGTTCCCAGTGCCGCGAAACTGGTTTTCGTGCCTAACGCCCATCGTTCCTAGTGCCGCGAAACTTGTTTTCGTGCCTAACTCCTGCCTCACTTTGTGCCGCGAAACTGGTTTTCGTGCCAAAGTCCTATCCTCCTTAGTGCCGCGAAGCTGGTTTTCGTGCCTAAACTCCCTCAACTAGCCTTGTGTCGCGAAACTGGTTTTCGTGCCAAGGCTTCCTCCCGATCTACCCCAACTATGTCATTCCCCTAAAAAGACCTTCACCCGGGACGTGACAATTGTTAAGGATAGATGGGAATAAAAATTGATATCCGCTCTAAATAACTACACTTATAATCGAACGAACGAGGCGAATGAAATATAATTGAACGATCAAACGAACTTACCTGTAAGTGAAGTTCGATCGCAATTATATGAAGAAGCCTCGTTCGAGAGATTACAACCTCACCCTAAGAGAAAAATAAAGTTTTTTCTTCGATCTCCCTAACCCCTCATTATTAATTAGCAATTTCTAGCTACTCTAAAGATATGAAGGTAGAGCGGAACGAGGAGAAGCGTTAGGGGAATCCCGGTTGTTGTTTTCTTTACTCTGAACGTAGTGACCTCTGGCGGGCATCGAAAGGACTACTACACTTGTAATCTCTCGAACGAGGCTTCTTCATATAATTGCGATCGAACTTCACTAACAGGTAAGTTTGATCGTTCAATTTTCTATGCAATATTTGAAATAACTACTCTGATGTTTTGCAATAAAATCATCGAGTTTCAACACCTAACTCATCCGGCCATAAATTTTCTTTGCAATATTCGAAATAACTACTCTGATTTTTTACAATAAAATCATGGATTTGCAATATCGGTAATCGAATTTCCAGATGTTCAAGATATTCTTCTGTTGTATATTCTATATCTACTAAATTGGATGTGTCAGTATTTGTCCATTGACAACATGAAATATATATAATAAAATGTTGTTCAAATAAGTCTTGCAATTTGTTACGCAGAGGTCCATGTCCTTGGCAATCTTTGCAATTATTCAAGTTGCAAGATTCACTAGAGACATCACAACGCATATTTGATAGTATCTCTTTGTATGTGTATGGAAAATTAAAGGATACAGGGAGCAATTTTTGGAGTTTCGCACCAGCAAGTAGTAATTTAACATTTTGATGTATAGCACATACACATACAGAATGTGTTCCACTGGCTCCTACAAGTATACACTCTTCAGGACGAAGCTGAGCAAATTTACTAAAGCCGATGTTTACCTACGGATTGTGTTCTTTAAAAAATGAATGCAATTCATTTAAGTTATTTAACAGCAAACGCTTTTGTGTATGCATTTTTAAACCGTCTCTTTTAACCGAAATACAGTCTTTTTTCCCGGGCATTATTCTACTGACTTCGTCACTCGAATAGAATAATTGCACCATGGATATGGTAGAATCAGATAATGGCACTCTTTCTTTCTTTTTGTCAAGGTAAGACAAAACACACTTTTTTAAATGTAACTGTTTGGCCACGGTTGCCATGTGCTTAGTACATCCTATTTCTTGCACCATTTGTCTAATACTCCACGATTGCGGAAGAATAGTGAGAAGATGTAACTGGTTGTCATAGTTTGTTAATTTACTGTACTTTTTCGCAATTCGGGTAACACTTCTTGCGAGAAATAATCGCGATCGTCGTCAGAAAAATTGTCTAATAATTTTCGTTTTACCGTTTCTTGCATATAATTTCAATTTTGCATTGCAATGTTACGCGATGAAAAATGTATCGAAGATATTGGCGATTGGTTAAAAATATTAAGCGTCTTATTCAGTGACCCAACAAATTATTTAAATGACGTATCAAATAAAAGAGACTTTAGTCTTATTCGTCATGAATAAGACTAACCCGAGTCAATTTTTAATCAGAGCGACCATGATTGAACTACCTTCAATCATGGGGATTCAATCATGATTGAATAAACAGTGTTGTATTCAATCGTATTTTAGTCGATTAAAGCTCGACTAACCTTGGCGAGCCTCGAGACTCGCGAGAGCCTTTGGTCGATGCCGCGCGAGGCCCGAGCCGAGCGACATTGTATCGTTCACCCGTCTAAACTGGCGCCTGGAGTTGCTCGAGATGTGTCATCGATTATACGGTAAGTGAATTTCTTTATTTTTCATTGTATCAATATGAGAGTGACACCAATAGTTTCTTGGCGTTCTCCCGATTAATTGGTCAGAAAATAATTTAAATCAGACTATTTTTAACAAAACGGGCTGTCAATCCGATTCAAGGTCCCGACTTTAAACAACCGAAAAAAATACTACCATATTGACTGAAGTGTTTTCTATAAAATAAGTATCTCTGTTGTTGGTAATTTGTATATTCAACGTTAAAAATAGCGGTGCGCCTCGTTCTAAGGTAAGCGAGCCGCGCGCTCTGCTATTAAGGCACGGTTATAAACATGTGTAATGCGCGCTGCAGAGCACCCTTGAAAGGGTCGATTTTAATGTGTAGACCAGGGGTGCACATTAAGTCTGCCCTAGGGCAGTCGATGCGCCCTCGAGCTCGACCGTAGTGTACTCACTCCCCACTCCTCGGTATAAGATCTCGTGGTGGAGAACTGTATGACTGCAGAAGCAGTATGCCCATTTTGTTTTCTCTAAGGAAAATATGGTATTGTCTCGAGCTTCCCATTGTTGCTCCAACGTAGTCACCGGAAAGGTCCTGTTTATGTTTTTATGACACCCCCAACAGCTATATGATGGCTTGGCCGCAACTGACATATACAGATCCGCCACTGTGTGTTAGCGATCTCAAGCGATGGGTCAAAATTGACCCAGGCACAGGCACAGGGTTAATCAAGATTTGAAAAATATGTTTAAATTTCTGTATGCAATAATACTAATTTTGTTCAAAGTAAGAGGGGTTTAAAAAAGTTTGATCCTGGCGAACATGATTCTGACTGTCGTAGTCATCTTAAACAAAACACGTACAATTTTTCTTAATCTATATGAGTGTGGTTATCGTGTGAACTAGAATGAAGTAATTATTTGCAAAAATCCAATTTTGCAACACAGGAAACTAACAAATGCTTCTCCTAAAAATTAATGTTTTCATTTGAAATACAACCATTTTTGTGCTTTTCAACATTTTTCATTCATTTTAGTCCATGCGATAACCATACTCGTATAGATTGAGAAAATTTTTGCGTTTTTTGTTTCAGATGATTACGACATCCAAAATCATGTTCCCCAGTAACAAATTTTTTTTCAAACCCTTCTTACTACTACCATTATAACTTTGGACCAAATTACTATTATTGCATACAAAAATTTGAACACAATTTTCAAATTTCAATTAATAAAAGTACGAAGTTTGGAATTATAATACTCAATACTTTTCTTTCAAAAATTCCCCAAAATGTGCCTTATTTTCAGATCGTCAAACTCTGGAGATCCCTGCGGCAACCTGTGTATTACACACCTAAACGCTCTGCTCTCACTACTCCAGCCGCTCCCCACTCCGTTGACCGACTCGCTTGTCCTTGAACGAGCTCAGAGCTCGAGCTCGAATGTGCGCTGGCGTCCGGAACTGGGGGGTGGGTCCTGTGCATGCCTGGTGTAGACTGGGGACGCGCAACGAGGGACCTCGTGCAACATGCAGCCGTGTACGCGAATGGTTGCGATTGTCGAAATCAGCGGAATGAATACAGTTTTCCGATTGTTGAAAAGCCTTTGGGCTCGGATTATCAGGAAAGACCCATCCACCCCACCGTTTTGCTTTCTTGCTGCGAGCGAGGACCTTCGGGCCCCAGTAGATCGCCCGTTGACAGCTGATAGCAATAAAACCGACGGGCCACATAAAATGTTCACGTTTTTGATAAGTGCTGATGAAAGTATTACCAATCGATTCCTCGTGTCTTCCCGATGAAAATGGCCCCAAAATGATATAATTCGGACCATAATTAAGGATATTACATGTGAAATTTATGTGCAGAATTGAAAGCCCGTTTCGTTAAAAATAGTCCGATTTCAATTATTTTCTGACCAATTAAGGGAAGAGGACACTGAAATTTAGAAATCCGAAAATATTTGAGACATGCGGAATTCATTTTAAGGGAAGGAAGTAGGTTTGAAGTAAAGCCCTTATGCCAGTCTGAACTCAGTTTTAATCATTGCTTTTCATAGAATTTACATTACGTTACAAAACTCAAGCATAACTTCAAAAATGTTCTTGCGCAAAGTGTGTGATGCCACAGCCTCCAGGTTTTGCAGCGAAGAAGGGTCCATAGTAAAGTAAAAAATTGTGTATCGAGAAGTTTCTACGTCTCATACTTTTTAAGCTAAAAATTATTGAATTTATTAAATGTCAACAATGCAAAATTTCATCAAATTTTTGAGGAACAGCAAGTGTAGCGCAAAGAGTTTTGCAGATTTCTTCATGCCGATACACAATTTTTTTGGTCTCATGTTGCTCTTGAAGCATGCCAAGCTGCAAGAGAATCAGACCAACAGTTTTGCGCAAGGAACATTAAATATATTAAAAAAGTAAGTTTTGAGATAAATGCATTTTAAATCTAAAGAGTAAATTCCAGACCATTTTTCCTTTATGTATAGTTTAAAATCCACCTGGTTGATACACATCCTCATCAATCTTGCGTCTCTTCCTCGCAGCAACAATTTTCTTTGTGTTTTGTTTCTTCTTTAAGCGCTTTCTTGTAGTAGATTGCTGTTGTGCACTGCAGGTTTCTCTTCTCTTGTCTCTAGCTATACTTATAGCTGAATTCAGTTGTTCGTATCGCACACATGTGGCAATACTTTGACATCACTTCATAATCCACAACGAGTCCTGTCATTATATCTATGACAAAAGCGATACCATGAAGGGAAGTATGCCCTCTCTTATCCCATGATCCATCGAATGACATCTGCGTATCGAGCACTTCACCTTCATCAACAGTGTGCATGTTTCTCACAACTTGACACCACTTCCGGAGATCACTTTCCCCGAATTCTTTATTTATTGCTTGAATTTTTTCAAGGTGTGTTTTTCATGCTGTTGATGAAAGCACATTAATACCGGTTTCCATTCCAAATCTTTCCATTGCAGCATAACCAGCTCCCACAGAGACAAAAGCATCCACCATTTTCCTATTTGTCAAGAAAGGAGGTCTTTTTGTGCTTTCATCGGTGCTTATTCTGGGACTGGTGTAAGTTTGCCAAATAATTTCCTCACAACTGGTACATCTTGCAGTCAATTTTCTTGTGAATCCCTATATGTAAAGTGACCAGATTTCCAAATTCAGAATTCAGGATGATAGGTCAAGGAGGGATAAAGAACTTTTTTTGTAAACACAAAAATATGTGTAAGGAATTTTCTATAGTTAGAAAACTAATCGAGGCAGAGTAACATTGTAATAATAAATGGGAAAAAATGTTTATAATTCAGGATAAAATGAAAATGATGAAAAGTGTGAAAATTTGGGATTATTCCGATATGTTTGAGAAGGATGGTCACTTTACCTGTACGTCAATATCCAGAATAATCATTTTTGAGTGGCAAACACTGCAAGTCCAGTTTTTGATCAACTCTTGAATTGTAGATCTGTGCACTATATAAAATTCATCCTGCACTTCAGAAACAGGTTTTTTCTTCATTATTTCTGAAGTATTCCAGCTTCTTAGTACTAGTCGCCTTCTCTTTTCCATTATCGAAATGAGCACTAGATGAAGAATCATCTATTGCAGGCTCTGTTGAGAAGAGAAATTGTCAAACGTTCAAACCATCGAGACTAGACAGGGCCATCGGCGTATCGTTGTGTGTAGGTTAAAGGATACGCGTCTGGTTTTCGTCAACTCAAGCGTAGGTCTGTTTTCCAATCGTTTATTATCGAGGTTAGAGTCATAGCCTAAGCCGGAACTGAAGTTCCCAGGGATTAAGGGTTCCACTCGAGTGGCCTCGCGTCGGCTTGTAAACTGTCGCCAATGCACCATCTTTGAGGTCATAAATTAGTTTACCGAAGTTTCTAGATTTTTCCTGAGCAGTTCCGAGATTTGGAAGGTCCCGTCCTCACGCCTCTCAACCATCCTCGCTATGGACACGCCTCCACCAATAGATAATTTATTTTACCACCTCTATGTTCTAACTCCACCAATAGATTTAGTTTTCCATCTCTGTAACTTTACGACTCCACCCCTGTGAGGAATTCTGGAGTCATCGGTCGCGAGCGAATGTGCCATCGCGGGCAGAAGCAAATTGGAGACACACTAAGAGACATCGAGCTCTGCTTGCGAGCAGAAGACGTGTCATAATACCTGTACGTTGTGAACTGAGTTTTGTGTTACTGAGTTCTTTTATTCCAAAATATAGACTAAGTATTTTGTTTTAAATTGTGTGCGGTGTTTTCCTCAATCACCCCCATCACCTGCTTCTCATTTTGGAACATCAGTTTCACATCTTTGGGCTCTTGCACGATATCACAGTGCAGGAGAAGTGGTCAGAGAATCGTGAAGCCTTACAAACTTCAACCAAAGCGACGCTCTGCCACAACAGGCTCATTTCTCTTCAATTTAGCAGCTACCGCCGCTTGTTTTGTTAAACGAATAGCACGCTTCACTCTACTCTTACTCTTGCGATATTTTCGGCTAATGAGGTCCATTTCACTCGTTTTACACAAGCTAATTTCACTGCACCGTAAAATCTCACTCTGTATTATCACGTAAACCGGAGTTCTGTAAGATTTAAAAAAATATGGTGCTTAGCGCCCGGAGAGACTGACCCCTGTCGGCAGCCACTGACCCTTTCGGGCCAGTTTAGAGAGTTACCTACTGTCAGTCACACACTGTACTTTGTAAGAAAGCGTTTGTAGTTTAGTAGGCGCAGTCAAATGGATTCTGTTACGAAACACGCGTGCGTTTTAGAATCGTGAAACGCATTTTGGCTATTAGAGAAAATAAACAATGTCAAGGCCACGCAGTTAATTTGGATTTCCCAAAACACTAGCCAGCGGTTGAACATACTCAAAGAGCTAAATAATAGAGAAATATACCGAAAAACGAAGGTTTTGGTTTTCGGCTCTTTCGCAAGGTTTTGGAAAAATAGGTTTTTCTGGCAGAAAGGCAACACTGAATGTCAAACCATGTTCTGTACGGTTGAACAAGGGTTCAAACTTGCCAAAAATGCAAAAAAAATTCTTCAAAATGGTCGGAAATCGCGATTTTTTCAGTGTCCTCTTCCCTTAATCGGCTGAACGCCAGAAATCCATTAGTGTCACTTTCATATTGATACGATGAAAAATAAAGAAATTCCCTTTCCGTATAATCGATGACACATCGCCGAGCAACTCCAGGCGCCAGTTTAGACGGGTGAACGATATAATGTCGCTCGGCTCGGGCCTCGCACGGCATCGACCAAAGGCTCTCGCGAGTATCGAGGCTCGCCAAGGTTAGTCGAGCTTTAATCGACTAAAATACAATTGAATACGAGAACACTGTTCATTCAATCATGATTGAATCCCCATGATTGAAGGTAGTTCAATCATGGCCGACGACTGAATCCCCATGATAGAAGTAGTTCAATCATGGCCGACGATTGAATCCCCATGATTTCAATCATGAGTGCTTCGATTAAAAATTGACTCGGGTTAGTCTTATTCATGAGTCTCGAATGAAATTTTCGTCTTTTAGTCGAACTCAATTTTTTATTTCAAATAATTTTTGCCCATCTCTGCTTTAAACGCTTGTAACTAACAAACGACGCCCCAGCCGTAATATCGTTACTCTTGATTTTCGCCTTATTCTGGTGTCTAGAATCATCCCTTGTATTTATTCCCACGTGTAGCCGAACCCTCTGTATAATCTAGGGTGTAATATACCGCTACAACGACCAAAAATAATTCTCACCTGTATTCAAGAAACGAAGACTCGCGTCAAGATGCTGGAATTGCATTTGGCATTAACTTGTTTTTTTCTGCAGAGTGATTTTTATTTTATCTAGTAAATAATTAAAATAATTGACAGACATTCTTAAAAAAAATGTATTGCATTCTTCTTCTCTTTTTAAATCTTCGAGGAAGTTTGCCATAATACCGTAATTGTATCTCTTTTTAATCCAATCACGGACCCAATATGTATGCCCCATTTTTATTTTTTTTTTTTTGCGAAAAGATTCAGTAAGCACAGGCTGAGGCTTTCATTATATTTTACATGACATATCTCAAACTCCAAATAAAAACAAGAGCATCTCTTTCAAAATAAGAAACAACCAAAAAAGAATCCACCACAAGAACAAATTCGCTACCACAAGATATTTGGATTGCATCGTGGAAACAACAAACAGTTCAAACCTGTTTCAACGGGCCAAAACTTTCGCGTGAGATGCCAGTTGATGAGAGATAACGTTAAAATTTGCCCAGTAGTGGAAACACATCGTGAAATAGTTGTCTCATGAGATTACCAATTCGCCACTGATATAATCCACAACTGGTGCACTAACGAGAAGTTAGAACTCTCAGCCGGAAAATCAGAACTTTTTCTGATCAACGGCACGTTTGACATTAACAGGCCCCCCACTATCAGAATAGGTAACAGCAGTATGCGCATGGTTCAGACGATCAGGTACCTCGGAGTGCATGTCGATATGGGTATGAGGGTTAACTCTCATGTCCATATGGTCAAAACGAAGTGCACCGAGAGGTTCAACGCACTGTCGGTTATGGCACGACAGGGTCTCAGGTATAATACCCTCAGGACTTTTTACAACGGTTTCTTTGTCCCCATCGCGACGTACAGTGCTGATGCACGCAGGTCTTATTATCGGCCCAAAGACAGGTTCTCCTGAGAATGACGAAGGCTTACAGAATAACATCTACAGCTACATAATTGCTGGGCGTAAAACATTCATAAAATTTGAAATACACATATTCGGCATGGCATTATTATTAAGCTTACCTTTACGGTGACGCTATTGGCAGAACTCTTGATCAGGTCGATGATTTCCTCGCGAGATTTGTCATCAACGTTGATCCCATTAACTTCGATTAATCTATCGCCAGGCAACAAACCAGTGTCATTACTGTGTTGTATCATCGAGCCAGGTTCGGCGAAGATCACCTGTCGCATCTGCACAACACCGTTCGCTGTTCGTTCGACAATCACAGCTCGTCGTAGCGAAAACCCGAAATCATTTCGCGGCGGTGGTTGCCGGTAAATTGTCAGCTCCCGTGGGTCAGGAAGCTCCAAAGGAATGATTTCGGGTAGTTGAAGGTCGACACCCTGATCTTCGAATGATGCTGATGATCGCCACCTCGAGAAACCTTGGGATTCCCCAACAGGCGACATACTGAACGGTGGCGTGGCAAAACTCGAATTTGTCGTGTCTGTTAACGAATCTGCTGACGGACTTGCGCTAGTTACCACCTGGAATAAGATAAATTGATCTTAGATTTCTGCTAAGGTAAGAAAACCAGTAAATAAACCAGCGCTGTCTGAAGTCGTGTACAAGTACACTCGGGGTTCTCCCACTATCGTCCACGTTGTCATGGACACCGCGCGACGCTAAAGAGGCGACCATGACAGACCAGCCGCTAGCCCGGCAAGCCTGTCATGGCAGCCTTTAGATCGTCGCGCGGTCTCCTTGGCAACGGAAGGCACGCTACGCGAAAGAAAGATTGGAAGGGGAAGCAGGCGCGTGAGGGGCCCCTACGCTGGACAACGCTGAAATAAACATACGAATATAAAGGACCAGTTTACGTTTACATTTATGTTTACGCTAATACAGAAGGTGTCTCTCTTTATAATCATTTTCAATTCCGAAGAAGTTGGTCCGATAGAAGTACAACAATATTTATTTATTATAATATGTTAATGTATAATACACTAATCACATAATTGTCATTAAAGGTATTATATGTATAACATAGAAAGAGAAGCTGTAACAAACTATGTCATTCGTTTGATTTAAGTTTGTGACAAACTATTGTTTACTTTCGGATTACATAATCCTTTGCGGTCTCCAGCCAGGATATTCCCAACACGGGAATTACCCATGCAGATACAATGCAAACTGATCTATTGCCCGATTTTCTAAAGAAGGCGCCTGGGCGGGGCCGTCGGCTGCGCGTGTGGTTCGGGAAAGAACCAATGCCCACTACGTACTTCATGCGACGTTGTCACGTTGCGTAGCAGATCAGAAGTCTCTTTCTATCTTGAATCGCAACTGTGTCTCTCTCACCGGCTCGATAAAACAGATTCCTTCACCTACAAGTCACTTCGCGCTAAATCGATCACATTTTTAGAGAATTTGATCAGAATACAATATTATTGTGAATAGTGAATCACATGAAATTATGGAAAGGTTTGTGTCATTGTTTAACGGGTTTTGAACTTGGTTATAAAATATAGGACTTTGAATTGTGCGATTTCTGTCTATGTCCATGAAAAGATGCTGTAGGTACTGTCGTTTGCTGAGAAGAAGAAACGTGGACGATACAAGGGGACAAGGAGGCTACTTTGCTCGTATTAGCTCCCGCCGCCTGTGTCCCGTTCGCTTACTTTGTATTCGTTGACGTTGTCGCGTTGGTCAATAGCGACAATACATGTGCCCTACCTCTAAGATTGTGTTAGAGAACGTGGGCCTATGGGGATATACCAATCCGACTGCCTCACTTCTGCCGGCATCATCTCAGCAAACGACAGTACTTATGAATTTTTATCTCAAAAGCTATCAACAGCAATGGGTTAATTTTGTTTCATTTTAATCGTGAAGAATTAACCCTTCGGAATAAAATTTTGAAATTGTATTTTTGCGATACAGAAATTTGTAGGCAAATGGTTTTCATAAATTTCGACATGAAATCGTTCTTTTAAACATGGCTTAACCCTTTCGCTACTATGGGCGACTATAGTTGCTCTCCACAAAACGTCATGTACATACGACGGGCGACTATAGTCGCTCTCCACAAAACTATTTTATTTTCCCAATCTGTTCAATATTCAATAACGTTCCGGATCCCATTAAAATACAATAGTAATATATTACTATTGTGTTTTGTTGTGTAAAAATATTAATTTCAATGTTTAATTAAAAATTTGTTTGTTGAGAAATTATAAATATCTTGTTTCAAAGAAAAGTCCCTTTTCTTCTAAAAACATGTCACGGCGGTGTTGCTCAGGCGTAAGACGTAAACCTGAACGTCGAAGACTGTCCAGTAAGACGATTTCAGGCTTGTATTCAGATGCGAACAATTTAAATAGGACATCTGTTTACATGACCTTTTTTTTTATTATTTAGATTAAACTTGTCGATTATCATTCTCCTCGTGGGTTTCAATGATTACCTTATTTAGATGTGCTGAAGCACTTATTCTGGGGCACCCTGTACAGTACCTACTTGCACCCTATCTGGATGAGGTGAAAGAAGGGAGCATCTTATTCATTAGAATTTTTCTAGAATTGAGGGGCTCAATGGAAAACAGTCACATGCCACATATGCATAAATTTTCATTTCTTCAATTATTTGTCATATAATTAATTCGTTCCTGTAATGTAGTCCACCAGTTCCTAATATAATAGCATGTACGTTTCACCGAGCAGAATCACATTAAATTTTCTTCACGTTGAAAAAAAAAACAAATCCGTATTGGAAAAGGGGCCCATGCCACTCGGCTCCTTGGAAACACCTGACAGATATTATATTATTTTCAAAATCGAGATAACAGATATGTAGAGAAATTAATCATTTATACAAAACAAACACAGAGATAAGTGATAAAATACGTTCTGATAATGCGAATAGATGGAAAGATAACGAAAGAAAAATATTAAGGAATAGTGATAAACAATATAGGTAGGTATATTATGGCGAAATAAAAAACAAAATTGAAAAAAAAATTCAGCTACAATTTGATAATGGTTGTCATTTACCAGACGAAAAACTGGCTACCTCATACTTGAAGGGGATACTGCAAGTACCGTTTAAAATAATTACAATTATGTACCGCATTTCCTATGAAAATAATTTTTCCTTCAATTTGCTTTCTTATGAAATAATAAAACGGTGGCCTTTTTCTACTGGGCCCCACAATTGTGTAGATGTTCTGATATTTTCTGATATGTTTCCACGCATTACTACACTTAATCCTGTTTTTAACTACTTTTATTTAACACGGTCTAGAAAAAAAAATGAATTCCCTTCTTGTCCGATTTGTTTTGATTGTAACTAGGTCCGATAAATCTGCCTTTTAAAAATCCTCACTTAATTTTAGTTCTAAGAAAAAATATTCCTACTTATTTTTCTAAGAAATTGCTCTCAATTAAAAAAAAATTAGACATTGCATTTTAAGGCTGCTGCACACTTGTCTGCCTTTTACGACTTACTTGACGGCAAATCAGTAACAACTATGGTCAGTCTTTATCTACAGTTGAGCCTGGAGCCAAAAATTAAAAAAAAATTAAAACCGACTTCAAGAAAAAAAAAATGCACTGAAAAGTAAAAAATAAGTTTTTTCCTCGTTTAATCTGACTTTCCATTTTTTATGTCGCCGCCTCGTCATTTGCATTGTGTATATCTGGCGCAGACTTCAAAAATATGGAGAGTTATGGATTAAATAAGGAAAAAATCTTATTTTTTATTTTTCAGAGCATTTAAATTTTTCTGAAGTCAGTTTTATTTATTTTTTATTTTTTACTTTTTAGTTATATAAGTTATATAACTACATTTATTTTTGAAAAAAATATGGGTAGGCCTACGAAAATAGCTGCACGTTAAAAAAAGAACCGTTTACTAGAAACGGATTTCTTATTTTTGGCGTAACTTCAAAACTACTTAACCGATTTTGATAAATCTTCCTCCATGACATAAGTTAATTGAAGCTAAACTGAATGCAACAAGTTTCACGAAAACCGGTCCAGTAAGTATGGACTTCGCGAACAAATATAATACATACGTACATACAAATCGAACGTAGAACCTCTTTCTTTTTGAAGCGGGTTAAAAATAAGGCTTTCGGTCAACACTAGGCTATTTATAGTCAAGTTTTTGGAATGTCAAAAATTATACGCAGATTTTTGATTACGCGGGGAGTTAACTTCCCTGACCCCCGCGTTGTTCAAGGGTCAATTCTGTTTTGCAGCGCGAAAAGCATCTAAATTTCAGTATTTCTGGTTGCTTCGTTGCTCGTGCTTTTAATGGCGTATTTACTATTCTCCGTAAAATGACGGAAACAATACCGGTCACTGTTCGGCGGCATGCCGCAACAGTATATATTTTTTTTATCAAATTGCCAAAGAGTTGCATTATAACTGTCGTTATTATTCTGGGTATGTCCTCTGGGACAAAACAAAGTAAAAAGAAGGCACTGGTGCATATTCCAGCCCTTTTATTTGGAGGATATAATAAAAAATGCCCTGACCACCAACCTCTATCTTCTTTCCTACTCCTACACCGTTTATTAAAACGGATATATATTTGGCACATGTCCGAATTTCTAATCCTTTTAGGAATATATTCGTACATTGAATTATAAAAAATAGATAAAAATAAGAATCGATTTTTTTTTTGACCGGGAAAATAAGTATGCCCCCTTGACAGGTTAACGATAATTGGCCCGGGTAGTCGATGACCCATGGGTAGACAAAATTACCCGGGTACCCGTGAGATACCTGGGTAGACAAAAATTACCCGACTACGCGGATAGACAGAAATTACCCGACTACTCGGGTAGACAGAAATTATCCGAGTGTCCGAACACCCGTGAGGCACCCGAGTAAATGAGATAGTTGAGAATTCCGATTTGACAGCCGATCGTCTTTCGACTTTCGATCAGTTTCGGCTAACATCAGTAACACGCTTCAAGCAATTAAATGTGACATTGTCTGCGTGTTACGATTATGAGAGGAGCCTTTTATGAATAACTGTAAATTATGTGCAGTACACGAAATACTGTACTTTAAATTCTCTAATAAATTTGCTGATGCATTCATGTTACTGGCATTGTCATGTACCACTGCAATTAATTTATTCGTAATGTTCCACCTTCCTACATTCCTATTTCTCATTATAACGGCTGTGACATATTCGGCGGTATGTCGTCGTGTCGTCCCAGCGTAATTACAGTTACTCACAAAATTGAGCGTACACATAGGTCGGTAATGAAAATTGACGAAAAAATGAATACAAACACACGTATTCAAAAATGAAAACACAATATATATTTTACTCGTATATTTTACTAAATAATTCGTACAAAAAAATCTAAATAAAATTGACTATTTGTCTATATTTAACAGAAATTATAAAAGTATACGTATTTTAGTGACACAAAATTGAGCGTGCACGTAGGGATTTTCACATTCCGCAGGTCTGTATTGGTTAGATGTTGGTACTATTGAAGAGGAAGTCCCGTGAAATGTCTTTCAAAGTTCGGTTGTTCAGGAAGTAGCGACAAAAAACTATCTGTTATCCGTAGATTGACGATTATAGTAGCAACGTGGCTAATAAGAGGAAGCAGACGGACATTTCAATACGAAATCTTATTGTAAAATTACATTCGCAAGGTAAATCCTTTCGTCAAGTAAGGAAAATAGTCGGCAGAACACGTTCTGCCGTACAAAAAATTATGAACAAATTTCAGTACGATGGAACAGTCCGAAATACGCCTGGCCAAGGAAGAAAGAAAATATTGTCGAACACTGTGTTGTGAGGTTGCCGGGGCTGAGATTCTCCCTGAGAATCTCGTCGGTTGCCGTGGCTGGTCTCTGAAGGGTCGTCCTCCGGGCTCCGATAGTACGGGTGTAGATGCCGGGAACGGGGATTCGGTATGAACCGAAGGTAGTGGATCTTTAGCCGGTTTAAGAGTTGGAATTCACCGTGGAGTGAACAAAGATTTATTGAGCTTGAACTGACAATGGCGCGGCGATCACGGTAGTGATCGCTAATCGATTCGCAAAAGTTGAGTGTGCCAGCCCCGTTTGGGCGATGGTTATATATGGCCATCGCTGTCCGATGACCCGTGGCTGTGCAACGTTCGTTATCCGCGCATCGTTCGCGGATTCCTTAGCATTGGGACACGTCTTGCGGGCTCGATGCTAAACGGTGGTTGTTTCACAACAACTGATGAACGATTCATTTGTCGACAAATTAAAACAAATCCGAGTACAAGTGTGCGGAAGTTAACGTTAGATGTTTCCTCATGTATAAATAAAGACGTCTTCGTAGAACATTAAGAAAAGAGGGATATAATGGCCGAGTCGCACGAAAGAAACCGTATATCTCCAAAGCAAGTAGGCAGAAACGCATAGAATTTGCAAAAACGTTTGTAAATTTTGACGAAAGTTTTCGGGGAAATGTTACATTCTCTGACGAGACTAAAATCAATTTTTTTGGACGGGATGGAAGGAAGCAAATCGTATGGCGACAGCTAAATACTGAGCACCACCATAGAAATACACGTCCAACGGTTAAACACGGAGGAGGATCCGTTATGTTATGGGGATGTACAGGGTTAGGCGATTGAAGTGTTACCAACTTCACACCGGTATATCTGGCAACGCGATATTGCCAACTATGTCAAATTCATACCAATGACAGCTGTTTATATTGTTTACAAGCTACCACAAGCATTTGCGTCTAAGTTTTATAGAACAAAAGTTATTCGAAATGGAATTCAAACGTAATAGTGTGATTGCGTTATATTTGAGTGGAAAATCACAACCAGCTATTGTTCGTGAGCTCAGGCATCTCAAAGTGAATAAAATGTTTGTGTATCGCACCATAAATCGTTATAATGATACAGGCAGCATTGCCAAACGCTATGGTGGTGGACGAAAACAAACAGCAACATCACCTGAAATGGTTCGGAAAGTGAAGGCTCGACTTGAACGAAATCCACGCCGTAGTGGTAATCAAATGGCCAAAGAACTGAAAATATCACAGCGAAGCATCCGACGCATATTCCAAAATGAGCTCAAGGTAAAGCCTTACAAGTTCCAAAAGGCACATGATCTTACACCAAAGCAAAAAAAAGTTAGACTCGAAAGAGCAAAGGAGTTGTTACGCTTGCACGAACGTGGCGAATTTCCAAACATTGTGTTCTCTGATGAGAAAAATTTCCCTATTGAGCAGTTCATAAACTCTCAAAATGATCGTGTTTACTTAACTGAACGCAGTTACGAAAATTTGAGCCTACGAACGGCAACCCGAAGTAATTTTCCATCTCAAGTAATGGTATGGGCAGCTGTGACCGCAGATGGACGCGGTCCAATCGTTTTCATCGAGCGTGGTGTCAAAGTCAATGCGACTTATTATCGGGAAAATGTTTTGGAAGCTGCTTTAAAGCCGTGGGCACGCAAACATTTCGGTCGTACACCATGGACATTCCAACAAGACTCGGCACCGGCTCATAAAGCTCGTGTGAACCAAGAATGGTTAAAAAACCATGTTCCACACTTCATTTCGTCCACACAATGGCTTTCGAATTCGCCAGATGCAAATCCGATGGACTATTCCATCTGGGCCATTTTGGAGAGCAAGGTGAGGACTAAAAAATATGCCAGTATGGATGCGCTGAAGAAAGCCATTGTACGGGAATGGGCCAAAATACCGCAAGATCATATTCGTGCAGCATGCAACTCATTTTTTAATCGTTTGAAGGCCATAGTCAAGGCAAAAGGTGGCCACATCGAGCTAAAGTGAATGGATTCTAAAATTTTTATTATTTCCACACATTTTTGTAATTTGAATCAATAAAAAATAATTTCACCCAAAAAAAATATGGTCGTTTGAATAGGTAACAGTTCAATCGCCTAACCCTGTATAGGTGCAAATGATACCGGAATTATCGAATACATAGATGGCATAATGGACAAAATTAAGTACTTAAATATCTTAAAAAAGAATCTAATAGATTCAGCAGAAAAATTAAAAATGTCGCGAGTGTATTACTTTCAACAAGATAATGATCCAAAGCATTCGTCATATATAGTTCAATTATGGTTGCTGTATAACATCCCAAAGATGCTAAAAACACCTCTCCAGTCACCTGATCTGAATCCCATCGAGAATGTCAGGGGAGAAATAAAATCGAGGATTGCAAATAACAATTTTACGAATATAGAAGATTTCAAACGAAAGTTGAAAGAAGAATGGGAAAAATTCCTCCTTCTTTAATAAAACACCTAATTTATTCTATGCCACGTCGCTTACAAGCCGTAATTGATGGCAGGGGATATGCGACAAAGTATTAATAAATGAAACGATATAGTATAAGTTTGTAAATAGTATTTTAATAAGGTGTACGCTCAATTTTGAGTCACTAAAATACGTGTACTTTTACCATTTTTTGTTAAATATAGACCAATAGTCCATTTTATTTAGAATTTTTTTTACGTATTATTTGGTAAAATATACGAATAATATATATATTGTGTTTTCATTTTTGAATAAGCGTGTTTGTATTCATTTTCCCGCCAATTTTCGTTACCAACCTAAGTGTACGCTCAATTTTCTGAGTAACTGTATGTACATCATGCGTGGAAAATGTGAAAATTTTTAGCTCCCAATTATCTGTTATAAAATGCGCCGTTGGGGATAAATAGGAATATTGCGAACGTCGACAGTTCGCAATTTTCACATTCTGATCAAAAGACATTCTAGGTATCATAGTCGTAATTTCACAATCATAACGCGCAGACAATGTCACATTTAATTGCTTGAAGTTTATTCCGTGCATTGGTGATGTTGGCCGAAAATGATCGATAGTCGAAAGAGGATCGGCTGTCAAATCAGAATTCTCAACTAATTCATTTACTCGGGTATGTCATGCATACCCAGGTAGCCGGGTAATTTCTGTCTACCCGGGTAGCCGGGTAATTTCTGTCTACCCGGGTAGCCGGGTAATTTCTGTCTACCCGGGTAGCCCGGTAATTTCTGTATACCCGGTAGCCGGGTAATTCCTGTCTACCCGGGTATTTCACGGGTCGGGTAGTAATAGCTCTATTGTAAACTGATTCCAGTGTGAACGTTGGGTACAACATGAAAATGGTAAAGGCATCCGCGCGCTCCCCCAATTCTGTGACAAAAAGCATGGGGACTTTAGGGCCAGTATTCATAGTCGCTATTTATTCTTAAGCAAAACCAGCGGCCGTAGCCGTGCACAGTGGTCCAAGAGCACCTAAAAAGTGGCCAAAAACAAGATAGAAAATTTCCGTAAGGAAAATTTATCACCATTTTCAGGACTAGTTGCAGTGCATGTAGACAAAATGTTTTGTGGATTTAACCATTCCTGCTCCATTGGCATTGGTTTTATGTTGACAAATGTATTAAAATGAGTGATATGTCTGTTCATTATAATATCAATGTTTTTCATTAATTTATGTTCAATTTATGGAATTTTATTGTTATATATATATTTGTAAATATATATCAATTAAGAATAACACAGACAAGTTATGAGAGTTGAAAGGAAATTGTAATATTCAATTCCTTATCGTTGCACTATAATCATATTTCGCAGAATGTTTACCTTTCGATTCACCATTCTCCAAGATTCCACCTCTTATAAAGAAAAATAAAGCCTGAGTGTACTATATGTAATGTATACTTTAATGTAAAACTGCTACTTTTTGCTACTTTTGTTGTTTAAATTAAATTAATGTTATAAACGAACTACCGTGCGCGTATAGGTGGCCGCAAAATGCAGCAGGCTAAATTTACAATTACAGGTGTGTCTGCCCAGACTAAATATGTACATTTAATTATCTATTACTCTTTCATACATCGTTATTATCTGTTAATGACATTATTTTTTAAATTTTGTCTGTTTCTTAATCACGGAACTAAAATCGCATTCAACGGAAACGCCTGTGTATCCTTACTTCTCACTGCTTATACTTCAATACAATGTATCAGTTTTGTCAAGAAACTCGACCAGTCGAGTTGTCGAGTCTTTTAGTTGATCAGTTGCATCCAAGCAGATCAGTTTGAAAAACGAAAAGAAAAGTATACTCGGAGTGTGTAATAATTGTAAAAGTGTTTTTTGACATTATTAATAATTTCCTTTCGGACGAGATTTTTTCCATATTAAAGAATAATTTTATTATTATTGTAGAATTTCATACATAGTACCAACTAAAGTATAGGCTTTATAGAATTAAGGCTAGACTAGGGTAAATTATTAAGTATATAATAATGGTTAAATTTACGAAACGACAAATTCTGGAATATGTTCCCCCAAAAGCAAATCTATCAGAAGCTATTAATTATATTCTGAAAGAATTGAATATTGTCTTGGAAGATGCTTGTCCACAGGATGTGCAGCGTTTGAGAGCTGCTCTTTCGACTTTAAGAACGAAACGAAATAAGAAATTTCAAGAGGCACGTCGAATTAAAGAGAAATTCGAAAAAAGAAATTCTAGTTGGCTAGATTCCGAGTTTGTAATTCCCAACATTACAATTAATGATGAAAATCAACAACCTACTTCTTCTTTTTCGAGAGTAGGTCGACTGTCTTTATCATTTGAAAATAAATCGGATCGTTCAAAGAGACGAGAGGCTGCAAACATAAGCAAATGCCTTAATCACAACCCACAAAGAATATTACAGGCATGTCGTTATGCAGCTAAATTATCTAAAGAAAAAGATTTGTGTGCTATTTTGAAAGAAATTTTTAAAAGCCCGGAACAACCAAGAAAAATTAGAAAACTGTTAGATACAAATATAGCTCCTGTAACTAAGAAACCTGAAGAAGCTTTAGCATTTCTTTTGGATAACCGTATGTCAAAAAATGTATACACCAATATGCGTTTAGAAGTAAAAGAACCTTTAATGATTTGTCGAATAAACGAATGGCACTTTTTTACCAAACAACAACGCACTTATGCACGAGATAAGTCCAACTGTTTGATAAGTCAAACTGTACTCAATATGCGATTTTGAATTTTAGGTTTTTAACATCGGATTAGTCATCAGCGACCTCGAAAACCCCTAAATAATAAGTTTCATAAATATCTGATGAAATCTTGAATTTTGGCCACTTTTTCGGTGCATCTGGACCACTGTGCCGTGATGGAAAACACCGGTTCTCGTTAGATCACCGAAGTTAAGTATCACGGGGCGGTGTACTGGGGAAAGATGGGAGACCACCTTTCCCCCGGTGCGCTGCTGCTGCTGGGACCCGATGGAGAGAGGAGGGATAAAAAAAATGGGACTATAGTTCGTTGGGCAATATAAGCAAAAATAAGCTTGAAACGCCATCCTGCTTAAAACGCAGGAAAACAATAAAAACAAACAAACATTCTTAAGCAAATCCTTAAGTATGCGGCATCCTCTACTATCCAGCAGCTAGTAAAGGATGCCGAATGCTTAAGCGTTTGCTTAAGAATAAGTAGCGACTATGAATACCGGCCTAGGTCTGTCCTACACTTCGTCTGTTATAGCAACTTCACGTCAGTACCTAACAAAAGTATAAAAACTTGATTGTCATAATTTTTTCAAGATCAATCCATTTAACATATTTTGTATTACCGAATTAATGAACAGTATGGATTTCCTTAAACGTTATTTTCTCCTTCGCAGGACTGTATAAAAATGATTTGAAAACTATTGAAAATAAGAAAGTTACTGCGGCAAGGGTTAAACAATCCGAAAATTCTACCGGAAAAAACAATAACAACATCCCCTAGGTGGTTGTTATTTGCTTACAAGTGATGATGGAATGCGTGTTCAATCGTCGCAATTTCTTAAAATGACTTTCGTCTGTTTATCGCAAATATTATATCATTTTAAATAATTGTTTCTTCGGAAAACAAATACTATGGATTTATTTAGTCTTAAAGAACTGATATGTAAGATATTGTCAGAACATATTTACGTAATTTACTTCAAGGTTTCCAAAGTAGACTTGATTTCTTTATATGAAACGATATGCTTTTGTTACCATGTTCTCGGAACTGACAAGACGATAAAGTGATCTGAACATGACATACTGACCGTTAGTTGACTTCAAAGCAGAAAATTCCATATGAAATCGGTCGCAAGTGAGAGATAAAGTGAGATACTGATTCGTACTCGTCGCTTTCTTCCTCTTTCGCCGTTCACTTGCACTCGCGACAGACTGAGTGATAAATTTTCTGGTCCAAGGTCATAGGAACATCAATGCATCATTCGGTGAATAAAAATATTGTGATAGTCAACTAAATACACATGCAGCTCACCCTTCTGAGTCATCCTGTTTTTCAATAGCTAGTCGTAAGTACCCACATTTTCCGATAACTTTCACCGATACTAGTCATCCGCGCATTTCACGACAACATCCTTCAACCTTTGCACCCTTACGCAACAACCCCTCCAGCTCTAGTTAGTACCTTAGGCCCAAGACCGCAAGACATACAGTCGGTGTAAAAAGTATTCGTACAGCGACCAATTTAAAGTAAAACTTTGTATATCCATGTCAGTAATAAATTCTTCGATGTTTGTAAAATAGATTTTGTGTAAACAAAATTTGATTCCCTTTAATATTTACAAAGATATGAACAATAAAATATATATAAAAAAAAAATTATGTTAAACGATTTTATTAAAAATGTAGTAAAAACTAAATTAAAATGTACTAAAAACTAAAAAATAATTCTTTTCTTGTACTTCAATTTTGATGGTGTTAATGTAACCTTAAATAAAATCGTGGTATGATCACCTTAAGCGGAGGTTCCGGCCTAGAGCCCCAAAAAATAGGTAATATTTATGAATTAATTAAAGAAAAACTACTATATATAATTTAATGGGATTTTTTGCACTGTATTAAGGATGTCTTAAATTATAGAAATATATTTTTCGTTTTATAATTAATCATTACAGACGGCACTGGGGAGTCGTTAAAGTCAAGGCGTCAAAAAAATCATCCAAATCGGTGGGACCTGTATCTCCAAAAGTTATTATCCGATTCGACTGAAACTTCTTTTATTTTAAAGAATATACTTCTGGCTAGGGGGGGGGCAGACAAAAATACAAAAATGACATTTTTTAGAAAATAACGATACTTGAAATTTGAAATCACTTTTTCCCTATATTGTTCGTCATTTTCACGCCTTTAAAAATTATAAATTTTCACTATTTTGTAATTTTGTCTAATATCCCCCCTAGCCAGAAGTATATGCTTCAAAGTAAAAAAAGTTTCAGTCAAATCGGTTAATAACTTTTGGAGATACAGGTCCCACCGTTTTGAGAACACTGTTTCGAGAAAAACGCGTTTAAAGTTTCGGTTGTTACCCATGCATTTGCCGCTACTCAAATGCCTATAACTTCAGGAATATTGCGAATTTCAACAAATCCTTTTAAACAAGTATTCGTAAAAAAAAAATCGACTTTCAGACCGGAACCTCTCCTTAATACTTTAACTTCTGGTTGCACATGGTACCCCACGATTTTATTTAAAGTGATATTAACACCCTCGAAATTGAAGTACAAGAAAAGAATTATTTTTTGAGTTTTTAGTTTTTAGTGTTTGTGGATTTACATTTCACAGCTCAGACTTCTTTACAAATATCTTTCATTGCTGTATACAGTTTAACAGTTTGCTAAACGTTGTAGTGCTACAGTCACTAAAAAATAATTCTTTTCTTGTACTACAATTTCTACTACGAACGCCTGCAAAGTTTTAGTTGTACTATTCGTACATACGTGACGGATCATTTCTCGATAAGTTGTGTATTTTCGGTAATCGCGATGCGACTAGCGCCCCGAACGCAGCGGCTTTTTGTCGTTTTCGTAAAGAACGCGAATGGCTCATTTCAAGTAGTTTGGATTTGAGGTTATCGGTTATATTTATTGATGACGGGGTAATTTTTTCACCCACTTGGGTTTAATTTTTTTTTTAAATATTGTATTGTCATGCAAACTACGCACGCCTGTAAAGTTTCAAGACAATTGGATAGTTGGAAGTGGGTTAAATTTGAGTTGCCAGATTTGAACCATACAAACATACAAACCACGGTGTAATAGATAGGTGTTCCGACTCCTTTTCAGAATGTGCGACTGTTTCGTCCTAGTTCTTATAGCGGCCACTAGATTGGCGCTCAAGCAGAAAAGGCTGACTTTTTGCGCATAATACTACTAAAAGCTGTACTACTACAATCACATAAATGCATGCGTACATGGATTTCTCATCACGACGCCTCTCGCGACGACCAGAGGAACCAAACAGAAATCGGCACAGAAAATCGCTGGGGTAAAGGTGCTGAGTCAGAATACCTGTCTATTACACCGTGATACAAACAAACAAACAAACAAACAGAGGACCGAAGCTAAATAAGATCGTTTAAAAACAGATAAACGTGCAGAAATGGACGCGCAAAAAGTATTCGTACAGTTGAATAAAGAATTAATAAACTATAGATATAAACTAAATATTTAATGTTTTAATAATTTGTGGGAGTGCCTTTTGATTTTATAACAGCTTCGAAGCTACTTGGTATGGAATTTACTAAGTTGGATGTTATAGCAGGCTGTATTTTACACTGCTCCTCTGGCAGAGTTGCTTTTAAACATTCTTTAGATGTAATATTATGATTACGTATTTTTTTGTCCAGAGAATCCCATAGATGCTCTATGGGATTGATATGTGGTGATTATGAAGGCGTTATCAAATGTATTGGTGTGTTATATAAAACCATTTGCCTAGTATTACATGCAGAATGCTTTGGATCATTTACATGGGTAAATATAAAATAGTCATTAAGAAGGTAGACACAAGTAATGCAGCGCGCTGTATACCGACACAATCTGGCCCGAAACATGGGTTCCGGATTTTTCGTTTTTCGTCCTAATATGAGCAGATTTTGGGCTGGGCGAGGTCTCATTCGAAAGAGGAAGGTTCAATGCGGAGCGCTCTGCTCATGGTTCAACGAGATTGTGTTGATATGTAATAATATCAGTGTCCAAAGTAAAGCAAAAGTCGACAAAATATACCCGCAGAATCCAAGCATTTTTAGGTCACTAAAAGAGTTTTGTGACTCAAACGGTGAGCAGAGCGCTCCGCATTGAATCTTCTTCTTTCGAACGAGACCTCTCCCAGGTCAAAATCTGCTCATATAAGAACGAAAAACGAAAAATCGTGACTGCATTCCCAAATCAGAGTTCCGCCATATTGGCGATAATACAGAGCAAGTCACTTGACAAATTTAGTTGAGGTAGTAGATACGAGATGGCGCCTACTCGGGAGGACTGCCAACGTGGATTCATAACAAAACTGAAGCGATAGCTGGATATACGAGCCATAATAAAAGCATGATGGAGTCAATGTATGCATTTTCGGACGATTGTAAGTTAGGTTATATTCATTTTAGGCAGACATTGACATAAGAATTGCTGGGAATTGTATACATTTACTAAATTAACGCTTTTACCGTTACATACACATCACTTGAAATCACTGTCGTATTTATGTCATAGTAATTCAGGCAGTTAGAACAACAACGGACTAACCTACATTAAAAAAAAATTCATATTGTACATCGATGGCTTACAATTAGTGCACACATATTGTATGTCCACTTTTAGCGTTTTTGAGAGAAACAGGTTCAAACATTCAATGGTACTTTATAATTACATAAATACTTTTTGCATTATTGTAATATACCCTGATAGCCAGATCTGGGCAGCAGAATCTGACGTCAGAACTGCAGCAGTCTGTGTCCGCATTTGGCTGCGTTCTGATGTGCAGAGCCTGAGGTGCAGTGCCTGATGTCAGATGGACAGCAGATTTCGCCGTCTGCTAGGCACAGCAACAGCGCCATCTGTAGGCAATTGCTGGGTAATTCTGGATCTCAGATGGCGCTGTTGCTGTGCCTAGCAGACGGCGAAATCTGCTGTCGATCTGCTGTCGATCTGCTGTCCATCTGACATCAGGCACTGCACCTCAGGCTCTGCACATCAGAATGCACCCAAATGCGGACACAGACTGCTGCAGTTCTGACGTCAGATTCTGCTGCCCAGATCTGGCTATCAGGGTAGGTATCACTGAAAGTATGTAATTAGTAGTATAAGTTAGAATCTGCAAAATTATAATAATAACTCGACAATAATGCTTGGAAGTTGGACATGCTATTGTAACCAAGTACAGAGGAGGACATACTATACTGAAGATGCTACATAAAAATGATAGAAAGGAATAATACTGGAAATAATCTCACTTCAATATTATATTTATTTTTAAAGTAACAGGAATAAAAAAGTAATTCGCGGTAGATATAGGAAGACTTTTTAGCATCCTTTCAAAACATTATTATTACGCTCTAACAGTATCTGTAGGAAATCGGGTATAGCAATTAGGTTATATTTTCTGTCACTTCGGTGACAGAAAATCCGTTCATGAAATCCGCTACTGAAAATGCGCAGGCTGGATGCGCGTGATTATTATGTGGTCGGCTCCTCAAAGTGACAGAAAATATAACCTAAGTATATGGTATATGACAACAAATGTTTAGTGGCCACTTCGTTCTTTTACGAAACATTTGTGAACTTTTTATCATCCTTTCAAAATATTATTATTACGTCACAACAGTATCTTTAGGAAATCGGGTATAGCAATTATGTTATATTTTCTGTCACTTCGAGGAGCCGACCACATAATAGTCACGCGCATCCAGCCTGCGCATTTTCACTAGCCCAATTCAACATTCAATACAATTTTGTATATATAATGTTTGTCGATAACTGCTTTCTGCAGAGGACGTGTAATAAGTGTATTTCATGTTCTGTTTCGGTGCTTTGCTAGTAAAAGAAATGTCTAACCTAACAAATTTCATTTTCTGGGGACATTCCCTCATCTATTTTCCCTTTTCACTTAGAATTCCTTACTGCTAACGTAGAATATTGTAGCATAAGCACATTTCAAGTAATTAAAATGTACAATGAATTTTCTACGTTTGCTGTACCAGCCGACTTTCCGTTTAAATTTTT
Organism: Andrena cerasifolii; assembly: GCF_050908995.1. Classification (NCBI taxonomy): domain Eukaryota; kingdom Metazoa; phylum Arthropoda; class Insecta; order Hymenoptera; family Andrenidae; genus Andrena; species Andrena cerasifolii. The sequence goes on from NC_135132.1 coordinate 1,509,904, forward strand.
ATAAGTACAACGGAACAGCTGAGAATTTCTTTCCTTATTCAGAATAGAATACAGAAATAGCAAACAGCTCCCTCTCGCGTTCACCGGGTAATCGTTGATCTATCGGTATTACCATTTCTGTGCAGAAAAAAATGCTGTAATACCGACCTGCCGAATCGGCCAGGTCACGTGACGTGTCTTAAGTCCTATTTTATTTGCACTAGCATGGATGTGCTTGTTCAGGATGTCAATATAAACTCTATGATTTATAATACCATCGGTGAAATGTAGAGATTCCACTCCAGTTGCACTCATACAGCCCCAGACAAATACAGAACCCTCTCCGCAGCATTTCATCATAGGTCGCAAATTTGCTTTCCTGAACATTGTATTCTTTTTTCTCCATACTGTGAATTGTGCTTTGGACCCAAATATTTCGAATCCACTAACACTAACAAATTCGAAATATTTGGGTCCAAAACAAACTTCACAGTATGAAGAAAAAAGAATACAGAGTTCAGGAAAGAAAATTTGTGACCTATGACGAAATACTGCGGGAGGTTCTGTATTTACCTGGGGCTGTATGAGTGCAGCTGGAGTGGATTCTCTACATTTCATCGATGGTATTATAAATCAGAGAGTTTATATTGACATCCTGAACAAGCACATTCATGCTAGTGCAAATAAAATAGGACCTAATATAAAGAATATATCAACAGAAGTTTTTCGCAAATATCTCGGAAACGAAGGTCGTGCGGCGCTAACATGTATAGGAAAAAGTTGTTCAGAATCTTGATCTTGATAACATATCTAAAAATTATTGAAATCGGTGAGGACGGAAAACTTCTAAATAATTACCTCCAATTTTGATGCGGAAATTCCATGCTATAGGGAAAGGAATTCTACACCTCCAGTTAAAATTTCAAGTGAAAATATTCATTCTTTCAAAAGTTACGATGTACAAGGTGATGTACTGTGTTTAGAAACGTTGTTTCGAGATAAACGGCTACAAAGTTAAGTTCCCTACGCCAATACCGCTCTGCGAGGCCGTTATTCAGCGGTGCACTCAGTTACGTTCAGCGCTATAATTTCCGTAATTATTCGAATTTCCTCATGAAACTTTGTTGTAAATGCTCACAAAGGATGACACTTTCAGAATTAATAGTAATAAAATAGTAATAAAAATGTCGATTTTTCGCGATTTCAATAGTCCTGTACCCCCTTAACACCACTTAAAGTGTTAAAGTACAAAGTTTATCCGTTTGATAGCAAGTATCATTTGGCCGAGCGGTGCCAAAATTGCGCTAGAATGAAATGTAAAATTCTTGAATTTCCTTGAATATGTAAATATAACCACTTTTCAATTGATTTTATTGGGTGCGTATTTATACATGGTGATTCACCTAACTTGATGGCTTGAAATTACTCGTGAATTATTAACTATACGATAACGTGTATGCACATTCGAATAATTATTTTTCGTGTATATTGTTTACGGAAAGTTTTGAAAGTATCCTTGATTTTTTTAAACGCTGTGACGAAGCCACGTCACGCGCCGTGCGAGCATACAGCGCAGATCGGTTAAGCCGAGTTCCGACCGCGGCCGCTAGGCGGCCGCGAAACCGCGGCTCGTCTCGCGAGCGAAGATGTACGGTCGGTCAATATAAAGGCCACAGCGAGCAATGTTGACAGCTCTTGTACAGTACATAGTAGTGTGTAAACACCGCCGGACCGTACATCCAAGACGCTCTTTTTGTATCCGTGAGGTGTGCACAGTGTCGACCATAGTCACACTGTGCCGATTACCAGCCTCCTTTCCGAAATAGGCCGAGAGCAATCTTGTGCCCTACCTTGCCGATGAGGTGTCTCCGCGCCCTATAGGCCAGAAGAGCCCTATTGTACATTGGAATTCTATTGTACGACTCCCGCACGACGCGCCTTATAGACCGTCAGGGCAGAACGTTCACTACCTCCACATCCTCCGTCCCCCAGCTCGTCGCAAGCGCCGCCGCCGCGTGAAGTAACGCCGCCGCGATCGAGATGAACCGAGAATTCGCGACTCCGGAATTGTATAGGAAAAAAAATAAATAATTCTTATTTATTGAACCACGCTTCTGATCATTCGTCGAACCTGGCCTTACCGACTGAGTCGGCATCCAACTCCTTCTCCGTCCCACCGGTAACCGTCACAACGCAACCACCTATATTTATTTGCTGAAATTAAAAGAGCATTAAAAATGGAGTAAATATGTGGATATTCGATCCAGATGAAATTTAAGGGGTGTTTTAAAGAATGTGAGAGTACCCCAAATATTAATTTTAGCTTCGGGAGTTCACCTGTTTGGAAGACATACTTACTTTACGGGAGGCCGCTCATTCACTGTGATGGTTGCATCACATGACGGCGTGTAACATTCATTTGTTTTTGACGAAGACAGAAAAGAAACAATTGTTGCACGCCGCCGCGCGATCCTTCTACAGTAAATGCTACTAATATAATAAATACGAAAGTGTGCTTGGATGTTTGTTACTTCAGCACGTCGCAACTATGCAATGGATCTTTTTAAAATTTTGTATACACATAGTCTAAGACCAGAAAGGACATATAGGATACTTTTTATATTGATTTTTTTTAACCTAGCTGAACTAAATCTTGCATAATTACTCTATAGAACCCTGCGGAAAATATAGGCTACTGTTGGATGCTAGCTAACCATATCAGACAAACATCCTAAAGACTAAGCATCTGCCAGTGCATCGAAAAAGTCTTCGGCGTTTGGTAATCCTGGCCGATTAATCTCCGATTGAGATACGGCGTTTACCTCTGCTGCTTTTGAATTTCATTGTAAGGATAAGGGCGTCCAACACGTTTTGATCGCGACCGGCATACCCAGAGATAATGGTCAACTCTGGAGAGAGTTAACAGGACGTTAATACCTTTACTAGTCAAAATGTCAGTGCCGAAACCGGAGGAATGGTACCGTTATCTGCACTTGGCGCAAAAGTATTGTTGCGAGCACCGGGTATAGGCCCGTGCGTAGCCTGCTGGTGCTCGCAGCTGAAGATAGAAGAAGGTCGACTCTCTTCAAGAGGTCGACAGGAAGACGGTCTTGTACCGAACACCATTGCGTTCGGACGTACGGGTCGCACCTTTGTAAACTATTGGTCTGTGTAACAATATAGTTCAATCGTGTGTGCGTCATAGTGGTACATATCTTGTTCGGGTGAATTGCGTGTTAATGAGTCGTGTCTATTCGTGCTGTCTTCCGTGGAGTGTTCGTCCTGCGTGTTCACGACGCCCACGTGCCGAATAAAAAAGGTGTTCATCCGTCCATCGTTGAAGTGCCTTCCTTCCCTGGCCGATCAGTGGCACTCCACACGCCTCCTCAGGCATTCATTTAAACATTGGTCCTTCGAGCCGGATTGTCTTGAAGAATGGCTTCAACGAACCGGGATGGAGATAATTAGAGCAGCCAGACGTCACCTCCAAAATGGCAGTTGCTGGTGAAGGAGATTCGACTGCTGCTGCAAGGGTCCGTTCGCCTCCTCGCGAACTTCAAGAAGATGGGGAAGGCGAAGTTCACGGAGGAGAACGCAGAGGACCGTCTGGTGAAGCTGAACGAAACGTGGACTCGGTGCGAGGCGCTCAATGTGGAGCTGGAGCTCCTACTTCCGGACGCCGAGAGGTCAGCGTGCCCGTTCGTGGCACACGAGGAGTTCGCTCGTGCCGAGGACGAATACTGGGCTGCTCGGGACTTCCTCCGGGAAATCATCAAGTCCTTCCAATCGCCGCAGACGTCGGGATCGTCGAATGGGACACACGAAGGATTCAGCAGAGGCCTGGCGCGCCTCCCGACCATCGCCCTGCCTAAGTTCTCTGGTGAGTACACGGAGTGGCCGAGTTTCCGCGATCTGTTCACGTCGTTGGTCATCGGCAACGCGACCCTCAGCGACACGACGCGGCTGCAGTATCTGCAGTCGGCGGTGGAGGGCCAGGCGGCCGAGACGATCGCCCATATTACAATCACCGAGGCCAATTTCGGCCCCGCGTGGGCCCTGCTAACGCAAGAATTCGAAAACACACGAGCGATCGTCTCAGCACACCTGCGTGACCTCCTCACCTTGCCGCCGATGGCCGGTGCTCCGGCCGCGGAGTTGAGACGGTTGCGTGCCCCCACCAACCGAGCGCTCTCCTCCTCACGAACCTAGGCCGCCCCACCGAGCATTGGGATGACATCATCGTCGCTCTGACTAGTCGCTCGATTAGTTCATGAAGACGCGAATTCGGTCGCTGGAGGCTTCGCGACCCGCGCAGGAAGCCGCCGCGCCCGAGCGCACCAAAGATGCGAAATCATCGAGCGGCTCCGTCGCTCGGGTGTGCACCACGACGAACCCTGCGTCCGGCCCTTCGTCCTCCGGGACGAACTCCCAGTGCCCTGTGTGTCGGGCGCGTCACGCGCTGTACCGGTGTACGGCATTTAAGACCCTCCGCCCCGAACACCGTCGCGAAGTCGCGGCAGACAAACGCGTCTGTTTCAACTGCCTCGCGCCCGGCCACATGGCCCCGTCCTGTCCCGTCACAGCCACGTGTTCGCGTTGCAGTCGGCGGCATCACTCGCTGCTCCATCCAACGAGCACCGAACCGCCAAACGGTACCGACGAGGCCCTTGCAACCCCGTCGGCCAGTACCGATCAGCCGACCGCGGCTACCATCAATTCTGTCGCGTCGCCGACGCCCACGGATGGAGCGCCAGTGTTGCTGGCCCCCGCCGTTGTCGGCGTAAGGTCATCGGGTGGCGAGCTGCTGACCATCCGCGCGTTGCTGGACCAAGGAGCACAGGTGTCCATCGTGTCGGAGTCCGTAGTCCAGACGCTGCGACTCCCCCGCCGACCGCACGTGACCAACCTGGTCGGCGCTCTGGACAGCAAATTGGGAGCCTCGCAGTCGCAGGTGAGGATGACCTTGGCGCCGCCGTCTGGTACGTCGAGGACTGCCGTCGCCATCACCGCCCACGTAGTGCCGAAGGTCTCGAACTACTTCCCCGAATGGACTCCGAACAAGCAGCGGAGGGACGTCGCCGGCCTGGACTTCGCTGATCCAGACCCGTCCACACGTCGCCCGATTGACCTCATCGTCGGCGCCGACTATTTCGGAGCCCTGTTGCTCCCCGGGCTGCGCCGGGGCACCCCCTCGGCCCTGAGTGCTCAAAAGACGATCTTCGGGTGGATTGTCTCCGGACCAACCGGTCGTGCGCCCGCCGCCGGTGCAGTGCACCACGTCACGGCCCAGCCCGTGGCCGCGGAGAACGACATCCACGCGCTGCTCCAGAAATTCTGGGAAGTCGAGGAGGCAACCGTGCCAACGACTCTCGCCCCAGACGACGCGCGCTGCGAGCAGCATTTCGTCAGCACGCATTCGTTGCCAAAACGAAGGTCGCACCGGTCCAGACCATGAGCATTCCGCGACTCGAGCTGAGCGCCGCCGTCCTTCTTGCGCGCCTCTTACAGCGGGTAACATCCGAGGCCCCCTGGCCTCCCTCGTCGACGCACGCCTGGACGGACTCGCGCGTGGTGCTTGCGTGGCTACAGCGTCACCCCTCCCACTGGAACGTGTTCGTGGCGAATCGTGTCGCCGAAATTCAATCCACGGTGCCGGCAGCGGCATGTTCCGACGCATGATAATCCGGCCAATTGTGCATCCCGAGGCATGCACCCGCGCGACCTACTCCAACACGAGCTCTGGTGGAAGGGGCCGAGGTGACTTCTGCTGGCACCATCGGCGTGGCCAGCGTGCCCGGTTTCGGAGGACTCGCGACCGTTCGAGGAAAAACGGCGAAAGATGGTGAACCATGTCACCACGTCGTCCCTTTCTTGCCCGTTGGCCCCGCTGCCGGACAGCGTCTCTTCATGGCCGCGACTCCTCCGAATTACGGCTCGCGTTCTGACTTTCGCGCGGTTGTGCCGTCGCGAAACCGCGGGGGGTGGGGGTCGCGTCCGTCGGGGGTGCAGCGAGCACGTGTGTGGTGGCTCCGTTGGCTTTAGAGCACGGCCTTCGCGGACGACATCGCCGCGATTCGAAAGAGAGACCCGGTTCGAAGGGCCAGCCCGCTCTGTCAGCTGGCCCCGTTCGTGGACGAGGACGGGTTGTTTCGCGTAGGGGGGAGGTTGCAACATGCCCCCCTTCCGTACGACGCTCGGCACCCGATAGTTCTTCCGGCCCATCACGTGTCTGCGCTTATAATTCGCCATGCGCACCTCCGGGCGCTGCACGGTGGGCCCCAGCTCACCCTCAGCGTCCTGAGGAACAATTTCTGGATGCTCCGTGCAAGAGAGGTGGCTCGCGCGATCGTGCACCGCTGCAGACTACCTCCACTCTCTGCAGCCGCGACGTAAGTGGACTAACCCAGAGAGAAGCCTCTGCGTCGGCGATGTCGTTGTCCTCAAAGGCGATGACTCCCCGCCGGCGCAGTGGCGACTCGGCCGCGTATCGCGCGCCCACCCAGGTCCGGACGGTCGCGTTCGAGTGGTGACGGTGCGCACCGCACAGGGCGAATCCCTTAGGCCGGTCACTCGCGTCGTCCTTCTCCCGTGTGCCCCCGCGCCTGCTGACGAGACCGCGGCGTGAACAACGTTTGTACCATCTCGCCATTCATGTAACGCGCCACTCCGGTCCACCTTGTAGCGTCACTGCGTGTCACGGCGGGCGGACGCTCTGCATCGGCGTCCGCCAAGGTCGGTCCGGGTCCCCGAGCCGAGGCGGGCGGAATGTTGCAGCCGAAATCAGCGCGACAGCTGATCGACCGATTTAAATGTGCGTGCGAGAGCGTGTAAACACGGTGACTCACCGTCCGGTAACATGGTTGGCGACGTCACGCGTTTTTGCCGGATTCGAGCGTTGCGCGCTTCCGAGAATCCGGCAGTTAGTTCCTCGAACACCTTGTCGACATCGCACGCACGGATTCCCGTTCTTTTCTTTGTCGCCCAGCGACCCACGCTCCCAGCGAAATCCAAAACGGTTTCACGAGCCCTCGCGCCCTGCGCATTGTACATAGTGGTACATATTTTGTTCGGGTGAATTGCGTGTTAATGAGTTGTGTCTATTCGTGCTGTCTTCCGTGGATTGTTCGTCCTGCGTGTTAACGACGCCCACGTGCCGAATAAAAAAGGTGTTCATCCGTCCATCGTTGAAGTGCCTTCCTTCCCTGGCCGACCAGTGGCACTCCACACGCCTCCTCAGGCATTCATTTAAACAAGAAGAATCACTCGATACGGGTAATTATCAATGCCGAATGGGTAACCATGTTCCAAGAAGATCATGATGACCTCCGGACCGATGCACAAGAGGACATTTCCGAAGTTCAGCAGAAGAAACAAAGTAGTTTTAATAATCGCCGAAAAGAAACCACGTGATACAAGGAGGGCGATTTAGTCGCTATCAAGCGGACGTAATACGCACCAGGATTGAAATTTCACGCGAAATTTTTAGGCCTCTACGAAGTAACAAGAGTCCTAAGGAACAACCGATACCTTGTACAAAAAATTGAAGTGTCCGCAGGGCCGTATTCGAACGCCGCGTCGCGCCAGGCGAAGCAAGGCGTACGACGGTCGCGCATAAGGGGTAGTCGCCGAAATACGTAGCAGGCGAAAGACGCTTTCGGGCGAAAGATGCGTAATCCTATGTTTTCCTTTTTGTATCTGTATTTCTATATTTTACTTTTAATAAACGTTATAATTATTCCTACAATGATATCGAGGAGGAGCAGTCTTATTTCGACTTTTGACAAGCGAAGAAGTACCACGTGTGCAAGTCACGTTTGTCATGGCGAGCAACAAGACCAAACGTACTGCGTTTTGAATAGAGCAGAAGTTATAAATTCTGCAAAAGTTGGACAATAAGATACCAGTTCAGGCAATAGTTTGTGATTATCTACCACCGTGCAGCGTATTCGCAAAAATGCCACCAAAGAAGGCGACGCATAAAGATTTGGAGGATCGTCTATACATGTGGTTTGTGGAACAAAGGGCGCTAGGAGACCCAATATTAGATTTGATATTACGTTAAAAGGCCCTAGAATTAATGAAAGAATTGGAAGACCAATCAACGTTTAAGGCAAGTGTAGGCTGGTCAATGAAATTCAAACGTCGTTATGACATACAATTGGCCAATCTTCACGGAGAGAAAGCAAGTGCAGATGCGACAACTGCAGAAGAGTTCAGATTAGATTTCGCTCGACAAATAAAAGAGGAAGGGATCCAGCACAGCAATATTTATAATATGGACGAAAGCGGCCTTATGGCTCGAAGGAGAAGAGGAAGAAGAAAATAAAGACGACATCAGGGCCCGAAGAATATTAAAAGCGCTGAAAATTTTGAAAAAGGAATGTAAAGAGGCGCCAGGATACGTTAAACGATCCTTAAAGAGCATTAAATAAACTACTAAGTAAACAATTTTCAATTTTTTTTATAACAATTAAATTCAAAAATTGAAAAAAAAACATTAAATAACCGCATAATATATTCAATTATAAACAGTTAGAAAGGGATAAATTTTTCCTATTTTATCTTGTACAGTTTAAAAGTTATACACAAATGTCACTAACTACCCCTATTCCGACCAATGTGGGGCGTCAGCCCAGCCAGAGCGCGTGTGGCCGCCTTTACACGATCCAGAAATGTGTGACGTAGCGTGAGGTAAGTACTATTGCGAGATGAAAAGAGACAAGATTACCACCAAGCTGAAATGTCACAGGGGCAAGGGGAATCGCCCGCTCGCGTCAACGTATCCCCTCCAACACAGTTCGTCCCGTGACATTTCAGCTTGGTGGTAGTCTTGTTTCTTCTCATCTCGCAATAGTACGCCGGTCGCGCTGAATTTCGGTAGAGAACTCGTGGCCCTCCGAGATCCCCATCAAATCGGGGGCGACCCAGTAGAGGAGCCCACGCAGAAGGACCACCAGGAGTGGTAATGACGGCTCACCGACGTCAAGGATCGCATTGAATTTGCTCGCGGAAATATGACACCACCCCACAAACGCAGAAACACCACTACGATTTGCGGCGATGAGATTGGCACCCCGCGATCGGTGATGAAGTTATGAAACGCAAGCACCACCTAAGTGCGGTTTAATGTTAAGCAGTTTAATGTTAAGATCGCTCCAAAATTCGCCGGCCCGTACACCGTTGGCAAAGTCTCCGGGCCGAACGTAGTGACGTTGCGAGGTGCTCGCGGAAGGACGCTGCGCGCACATATCAGCGATCTGAAACTGTGCGATCGCGGGACACCGGTGATTGGTGCGGCACCAATAAATCGGGATTTTCAACCAGTGGCGCTAACTGCATAGAGTAAAGCTACTACCAGTGATCTCGAGGAAGAAGCGCTTCATATAATTATGACTGAACTTCACTTACAGGTAAGTTCGTTTAATTATTTCATTATGCTACATCTGATGCAAAATATACCCCTGGTATTCGCTTTTCTCGGGATGAAAGGTAAAGAAAAAGTGGACAAAAAATATACCCAGAAAAAATTGGGAACCCAGTAAATGGTCTGTTGTTTGTCATCAGGCCTTTATTAAATAGTATATACAATATCTCATAAATGTCAGTAGTTTGATTAGGCTGATGTTTCTTTTGTGTTCGGTGATGCCACATCACATGTTTCGGCTTGTATTAGAGATGGCTGTGGTCGAGCTCGAAGAGGCAGAGCGTACGCACGTGAAAGACAGAGTATCATACTTTCTGTCTTTCATAGCCGACGGTCTTTCGTCCCCTCCACTTGTTCACGGGTTCTCCCACTCTCGACTGAACGATTCCAAGAAATGGTGGGGATAATCACCGGGTGCACACCGCATATACAAAACGGGGCTATAGTGAGATCTTACTGTAACCATAGTCTCATTTTTAGCATCTCCAAACGCACATCACTTTACGCTCCCGCAAGCGGGAGAGCGCCCCCCCCCCCCCGCCCTGGTATAGCCCCAACAAATGCTAATACCAGGGGCAAAGTGGAAACTGGGTTAGGTCTGGGTTAGTTGGTTAATTGGTGGAGCTAAAATTTTATATTCGAAGTCTTTCCATACCCCTCGTAATACCCACCAAGTTTCATCTCGACCGACCATCGGTGCCTTTCGGATGTACAGCCAAATATGTGTATATGTACTTAAGGGAGAACCCCACCCTGAAGCTACTAACAAAAGACAAAATTAGGAATTTATTTGTTCGTATAAATAAAAATATAGGGTTTGGATTTTTTTATACAGTTTTAAAGTATGTATCTTTATTCTACAAGAAATTTTTTTTTATGAAAAATTGTACAAAATAACGGCGAACAAAATAGCTACCCGGAGCACAGCAAAAAAACTGGCCCACACTCCCGGGAATAACTGGATCATCTGAGAAGGAAATACAAAAAAGATATATAAACAGGAATATATTACCCTTGACCTAGCGTAGGATTTTCTCAAAATTCGAATTATTTTGGAAATTATAGCAGTGTCAAGAATTGACTTTAATTTTTTACATAAAAATTTGCACTGAAATGCTTGTAAAAAAAAGAATAATTGAAATATTCAACAAAAAAAAAACAACGCTAGGTCAAAGATAATATATTCCTGTTTATATACACTAATATACAGGGTGTAAACGGTATATGTAGCGATATTTTAGGGGATGGTAGGGGAGTTGCAATGGAACATAAAAATTCTATGATATAGTGTCCGATTTGTCTCCATTTTACAGTAATAATGCCTCAAAGTTAACATGTCTATACGCTAAACTAATAGTTGCAGGATTCCATAATTTTGCAAATACATTGGGGACCATCAGTAGAGTAAGAGGATCTGAATACATTTTAAAGGTTTAAACATCGGAGATGTTTGTAGAAATGATCGCCGCTACACGCACACAGATGAGCCGTAGCACAAAGACCGTCCGACGTGAGCTGTTCAAGATGACCCAGTAACCGAGAAAGTACGGACCCCTTACAGTAGCGATCCCATTGAGGATCTATTTGGAGTGGCGGAGGCACTTAGGGTCGTCAGCTAGAAAATAACAATCAAGTGAACGAAAACTCTACACATGTTCTTTAGCCAGTCGATAGAAGTAAGCTCCTTTGACGATGTGACTGCAAAACGTGTTGTTTTTTTTTTTTCAGAAAGCGTTTCCGTTTTTAATTAAATATGCCAGATGTGAGAAAGATGCCACCAATATAGCAATTAAAAGTATTATCCATAATCAATACACGTGCTCGAATTCCAAAACAAAAGCACGCGTTGACATATTCCGTGCGAGAGAAGGTGGGCCATGGGAAGAAGATATTCCTGTGAAGAGGACCTTTTCAAGACAGAGGCTGTTTAGGAGGGATGCAAGGCAGATTGGTTAGGTTGGGAATAATCGGACTTGAAGGCCACCTTCTCACGTACGGAATACGTCAACGCGTGCTTTTGTTTCGAAATTGACCGCGTGTTTATACTCGAGAGACAAGGGATCTGTCTTTAATTTGAAGGAAAGACGAAGCAGGCGGGACTACGCGCAGTCAGCGAATTACCCCCTTTCTTACTGTGCTCACCGCGAGGCGTATTTAAAATTAATCAGGCTGATGGGCCAAAGCATTTCGCCAGGGTCGCGGTTTATGACCGTATTGTGCCGCGAGTCGGCGGTAGAGAACGGTTTCCGACAGTTTGGAGTAATTTATGACGTAATTGATTCCGCCTCGTAGCGGACATGAACTCAGGGTATCGGAAAAGGGAAATAGGAATAGTATACATTTTCTTCTTTCGAACCGAAACACGTGGTGTCTGATGTCTATCTCGAAGCAATGGGTACATTAGCAGTAAAAGGACGGAACGCGGGCTTTTGTGAAAGGGTACGATGGTTCGTTCGTTGCACTTCTGCGAAGCACGTGTGTTTCGCAAATGTGCTGGCTTCTTTTTACCTAAAGCCTCTTGTTCTGGTAGGAGATAACTCATAATGGAACGAGAGAAACTACTTCGGGGTAGAAGAAGTTGCTTGGAAAAAATCCTGTCAGTCAGCTAGCAATCACGTCGCAGAAATGTTCTCTGCTCAAGAGTATTACATGATATTCTGGGTGTACGCCCCAAACAACGGGGACGCAAGTGCTGCTGCGCGAGAATTTACAAGGGAATACCTGCGGCTTCGAACGCCAGGTGAAAATTCATTTCCACCAATTTTTATAACGTAGGAACAACACGTTACATGAAAAATAAATGAAGTGTTCAGTGCTAGTACCTAGCCGTACAGTGGAGTGAATATTCGGTACATTAACCCTAACGCACTTGATGTTGCGACTCTTAACTTTGGGTGGTGTCATATACCTGGGACCATATGTGCACTGCAGGCGTCCGTCGATGACCAGGATCGGTTCAGTGACCTAGTGACACAGATTTTTAAGCTGCAGGTGAATTTCCGAAAGGGTGAGTTTTAGTTACTTTATTGGTGATTATTAATTTTTAAACTTAACGCAGACTATGGCTTATTTCCGACGGTAATTCCCCAAATTTCCGTACGTAAATTTTTCTTCGGCGTTTTTAAACAAACTTATTCATTATCAGCAACAGTGTTAGCCGTTATTGATTTTTATCACAATAACGAACTACGATCATTTGTCGTTCATTTCCTGTTACATTACTTTTTCGTTTATGCGTTATTTGAAAACGAAATTTACGTATTTGTTGTCCTCTCACTTCAAATAATTATTATTTTCGATTCTGCTTTAAAAAAAAATGTGTATTCTTCTTTTTACGTTTGACATGATGTTCCTCGATTTATCTTTTATTCGTTATTCACAACCAAAAGATGACGAAAGGTATCGATTGCCGTCGTTTTCGCAGAGATCTGACGAGAAATGCGGAGCTGGAAGAGTTCTCACTTCTTAATAGGTATTCCAACTCCTTCGAGGGTCGAAAGCCATAAACATGCGGTGAGGCATCGCGGGGTGTTGTCTTCGCCACGGGGTACCAGGCGGCATCTCCTTGATTCGAGTCGCTGGAGGATCACCCTTAACAGTTTTTCCTTCCAAAAAACACACCACTTCGGGAATTACATGAAAGGTCAAAGGTCAATACCCTATTTCAATGTGTTAGTCTCACCAATATGCGCAAGCTACTATCCGTTTCAGACGCATGGTGCAAAATTTAAGGCATTATTACTGTAAAAAGGAGACAGATCGAACACTATGTCATAAGACTTTTATGTTCCATTGGAACTCCCCTACCACCCCCTGAACTATCGCTATGTATACCGTTTACACCCTATATCTTTTTTGTACTTCCTTCGCAGATGATTCAGTTATTCCTGTGAGTGTGGGCTATTTTTTTGCAGTGCTCCGGGAAGCTATTTTGTTCACCGTTATTTTGTACAATTTTTCATAAAAAAATTTTTTCCTAGCAGAATAAAGATTTATACTTTAAAACTGTATACAAAATCTAAACCCTATATTTTTACTGATACGAACAAATAAATCCCTAACTGTGTCTTTTGTTAGTGGCTTCAGGGTAGGGTCCCTCCTTAATAGGTCTAAAGCAGATCTTTATTGAAATATTTGCAATAGAAATATGATTCTATTTGAAATCGAATTTACGTTAGAGAAATATGTTTCTGCGTGTTTTTTTTTGTTTTACTCATGTTTTGTTTCTGTGACGTTTATATTATTTATCACACTTCATTAGTTTACTCATTTCTTTCAATGTTCTCAAAGCATTCAGCCATTCAATTATTACACCTTTTACAATCAAACTTTCATTGTACGTATCTCAGTATGTACAGTCGGGGACAAAAATAAGTGGACAGGTACTGGAAGTAGGTATCAATGAAGTTTAATTGAAATAGTACTTGTCTTATAAACTTAAGGTTTATTTATTACATATCCTAACAGTACATAGATTATTTAGTGAATAATTGAAATCCATGTTTACATTTTTGTGTGAATAAGCCATATTTAACGAAATAGTAAGCTATTTAGCGAGAGACAAAAATAAGTGGACACTTGTTTACGATATTATTGTGAGGCAAGAAATGTACACAAACATCAGGCGCAGATCACGCTTACACGCAGTGGTTCCAAACAAGCTTTTCAGTACAAATTCAGGCTTTGTAAAAGTAAGATTTATGAAAGAATTTCAGAATGTCAAAAAGAGAGGAAATTTCATATCAAATTCGCAAATTAATATTTCCGGCCTGCCATAATAAATTATGTTACCGTGTGATAGCTCAGAAGTACAATATATCTAAAAGTACGGTAGAAAAAAACTTATAAAAAGTATCTACTACGTAATACTATTGAAAATTTAAGAGGTCGTGGACGCAAACGCTGTACCACCGTACAAAACGATCGTCGAATTGCTTGCAAATGTCGACAAATCCAACGATCGCATCGCGAAACATTGTAGAAACAGTAGGATTAAACATTTCAATCAAAAACAATAAAACGAAGACTGCACAAAGTTGGATTACAATGTTGCAAGGCTAGACATAAGCCGCATATTAGTACAACAAATATGAAAAAACGTTTAGGTTTTGCTAAAAGATATGTGAATATGCCACTATCATTCTGAAAAAATATAATATCGAGTTATGAAAGTAAATTTGAGTTGCGGCAACTAAAAAAGAAGCAGCAAGTCTGGAAAAAAATAAATGAAACGTATGAAAAACCGTTTATCACCCCAACGGTTAAATTTGGTGGCGGATCATTGATGATATGGGGATGCTTCTCTTGGCATGGGATTGGTACGTTAGCACAAATTGACGGAATCATAAATGCAGATAAGTATATTGATATACTAAATGAAAATTTAGAAGAGGCTGCATGTTGAGAAGAGAAACTGTAAGGCATCAAACTAGCGAAGCCAGAAAGGGCCATCGGCGTATCGTCGTGTTTAGGTTAGAGGATACCGTCTGGTTTTCGTCAGTTTAAGCGTAGGGTTGTTGTCCAGCCATTTATTATCGAGGCTCGAGTCATCACCGAAGCCGGAACCGATGTCCCAGGGGGTAAGGATTGCACTCGGGTGGCCTCGCATCGACTTGTTTAGAGTGTCGCCAATGCACCGTATTGAAGTCATAAATTAGATGCTACTGTTTCGAGAAATGTGTTCCAGAGCAGTTCCGAGATTTCGAAGTTCCCTTTCTCACGCCTCACAACCATCCTCGCTATTGACACGCCTCCACCAATAGACAGTTTTTATCTTACCACCTCTCTGTTATAACTCCACCAATAGTTTAGCTTTGCTATCACTGTAGCTTTAAGACTCCACCCCTGCGAGGGATCTTGGAGTCATCGGTCGAGAGCGAATGTACCATCGGGGGAGAAGCAAATTAGATTCAAACGGAAGTACATCGAGCTCTGCTTGCGAGTAGAATACTCTAAAATTATACTTATACATGTTTGACAATGTGTGAACATCCTCAGTTACATTTTCATTGTTGAGTTTTTGTTAAAAATATAGACTACTTATTGTGTTTAAAGTCTGCGGTGTTTTACTCAATCACCCCCATCACCTCGCTTCTCACCTATGAACAACAGTTCAAATTGTTGGGCTCTTGCACGACATCATAGTGCAAGAGAAGTGTCAGAGAATCGTGAAGATTTACGACCTTCAACCAAAGCGACGCTCTGCCACAACACTGTATTAAAAATGGGTCTCGTCGGAGGATTTGTCTTCCAACAAGCGAATCACCCGAAACACACTGCCAAGAAAACTAAAAAAACTTTTAAGGATTCTAAAATTAAATTGCTCGAATGGCCGGCACAGAGCCCCGACTTGAATCCTATAGAGAATTTATGGAGTTTACTGGACGCGAAAGCCCCATTGGATAAGCGAAATAACAAAATCGATCTTTTAAAAAATTGGTAATTATTTAGAAATTTTCCGTCCTCACCGATTTCTATGATTTTTGGATATGTTGTCGGGGACACGATTCTGAACAACTTTTTCCTACACGTGTTACCGCCGCTCGACCTTCGTTTTCGAGATATTCGCGAAAAGCTGCTGCTACTACACAATGTATTTTGCCGTATGGGACAAAACAAATGCCGAAGCTGAGCTTTGTTTCCGAGATATTTTCGAAAAACTTCCTTCGAATTATTCCGACGCAACGCATTCCACTTTCCAACTTGTCCCGGGTATTAGTATTGGTTGGGGATAGATCAGCGCGAGGTTCTGGTTCAAATCTCTAAACTCACATCAGTTTGCTATCATGCTTTACGCGCTCGCAAGCGCCCCCCCCCCCCCCCCGCCCATACTAATCTAGCCCCAACCAATACTAATACCCCGGACAAGTTGGAAAGTGGAATGCGTTGCGTCGGAATAAGTCAAAAGAAGTTTTTCGCAAATATCTCGGAAACGAAGGTCACCTTCATCATTTGTTTTGTCCCATGCTGGCACATACAGTATTGTCTCCTTAGCGACTCGCTGGTCGGGACCGGTGTTGAGTCGGTATCGTGAACAGAACCCTAATTCCGAGTGTTCGTTTCTCGCTTCTTTCTGGCCGGAGGGGGGAGCGAGATGGAACACTGCGTGCGCGGCGAGCGTGCGCGATGGTCGCAAGCGCAAAGGACAGAATGTCAGGCGTCCGAAAGACGGAGCGAGACAAAACATCAACGCGTCGTCGGTCTCGTACCGTCCTCGCTCGCTTTTAGTGTCTCTCGCTCGCTCTCGTTCCATCTCGCTCCAGCTTTCGCCGGGCAAGAGTGAGACAAAAGTGGTGGGGATAGCGAAGAGTCGGTATCGTGTACACAAAATCGAGTCGCTAACGAGGAAATACTGTACGCTGCCACGGACGCATATTGTAGGTGGGTATACGACAGAATACATTGTGTAGTAGCAGCAGTTTTTCGTGAATATCTCGGAAACGAAGGTCGAGCGGCGGTAACATGTATAGGAAAAAGTTGTTCAGAATCGTGTCCCCGATAACATATCCGAAAATCATTGAAATCGGTGAGGACGGAAAACTTTTAAATAATTACCAAAAAATTTACAGTCAGCATTCGAAAATATTAGTAAAGATTATATTGAAAATTTAATAAACAGTATTGCACGACGTTTGGAAGCAGTAATTGAAGCAAAAGGTGGAAATACCAAGTATTAATTTTATTATGTATTTCATTTATTACTTATTTTATTATGTGTTCACTTATTTTTGTCTCTCGCCAAATAGTTTACTATTTCGTTAAATATGGCTTGTCCACACAAAAATGAAAACATGGATTTCAATTATTCACTAAGTAATCTATGTATTATAAGGATATATAAGAAATAAAACTTAAATTTGTAAGACTAGTGTTAGATACCTACTTCGCGACTTTCCCTTTTCCTACGCATCTGGACATCGTCACTCTCTAAGATTCTTAGTCCTTTTTGAGCGAACGTGACTTTACCGAAAACAAGCGGATTAGGCCGTGGGTCCTTAGGCCCCCCTTCAAAAGTGAAAGCTAACCTCTCACTCACAACCGAACTTTCTTTAAACACCTCTTCCTCCCTTACTCAATGACCAATCCTAGCTCCATTTCCCACACCCTCGCAATAGTATCTACCAATAGGATTCTCCGATTTGTCCACGTTCTTTTCCTCCGTACGCCTTTAGTTTCAGATCTCGCTTGTACATCGCACCAGCAACAAGTTCAAACTAGCTTGTAATAAAGGATATTTTTTTATACAAGTGATTTGTATCTGCATTCTCCCGGGTTCACGACACTAGTAACTAGTTCGCTTAAACTTCATTGATACTTACTTCCAGTACCTGTCCACTTTTTTTTGTCCCCGACTGTACCTTCTTTAGACCTATTATGCTTTAATATTTATTTACACAGTTTCTAATGCTCTTTTAATTTCCACAAAGAAATATAGGGTGTTTCGTTTAAAAAATCAAGTTGACCTTCAAAACTTTATGTGTAAACAATGTAGAAAAAAAATAATTATTGTAACATATGTCATCCTGGAAATAATGCAACTTTTGCTTTATATACTTTTTCGTATAGCTAATAGTTTACGAGTACCTAACTTGAAGTCGTCAAGTTACGTGAATCATGCTCTATATTCAGAGATGAACGCTTTTTCTAAAACTAACATTATAATTAACAAATAACTGTATAAACATACAGAAGCACAAGTAGAAAGTAAAACTTATTATTCATGCAACGATATCGCACTCGACGCAATTTCAGCAAAACAAGCAAGGAACACGATGCCGTCTCAATCCCTTTCCGATAATTTCGTATGTATTTGAATAAGACCATTTTACAATGTTGGAGCAGGCATTATAATATCTGAAAACAAATTTCTAATTTTATTCGACGTATTCCAGTACTATTGCGAGATGAGAAGAAACAAGACTACCGCCAAGCTGAAATGTCACAGGAGTGTTACGAGCCGGGGCTGCGGCAACGCGAGAGGCCGGCGAGAGGGGTATTTCCCAAGGAATACGGTTTATAAATTTGTTAGTTAGGTGCGCGGACGAACCTGATGCGAAATCAGGGAGCCTCTAGGAATGGAGTCAAGCGCGGACGAACCTGATTTGAAATCAGGGAGCCGCAGGAGGGTGAAACGTCGTGAACGAACCCGATGCGAAATCGGAGTGTCACTAGGATGATGTTCACAGACGAACTCGACGCGAAGTCGAGGAGCTGTTAGGAGGTTGGATTATTCACAGACGAACCTGGTGCGAAACCAGGGAGCTGTTCGGATGTTGGTAGACTTACAGACGAACCTGGTGCGAAACCAGGGAGCTGTAGGATACGGACGAACCTGATGCGAAATCAGGGAGACGTAGGAGGGTTAAGCGTGGACGAACCCGATGCGAAATCGGGGAGCCACTGGGTTGGTAAAGATTCCTTGTTTTGGTGTTGGAGGTGAACGAACCTGATGCGAAATCAGGCAGTCACAGGAAATGTTAGTAATGCCTCGTAACTCTTAATTAAAGTTTGATACAACTCGAGCGGGAAAGTTGTATCAGTGGGTGAGTGTTACTAATATTATAAGGATCGCTGGGTAAAAGATGGGTTAACGAATCTACTCGATTTACAAGTGAACACCATTAGTACATTCACTAAGTAATTATTGTACAAATATATGCGGGGCGTAAGAATGGTTATTTCATTCGTAACCCAGAATACAACTGAACTAGCGGATTCTGTGAGGTTAACTAGTGGTTCGTAAGGCGACTCGAGCCCGATCCTACTGAATCTAACCAACTCTGTACGAGCGTGACACGACGTGACTCTACGCGTGACTTCACTGCTTTGAACCAAAGAGGGTTGAAACTAAAGGGTTTATATAGTCCCAAAATGAGTGGGGATTCGTTAGAAATCTCCATATACGGAAATCCGTATGGGTCGTCGTCGCGTCACACCCGTTTCCATGGTCGTGATCCAGATGGTCGAGATCATGACTCCCCTTAGTGGTTTGTGATAAGCAAAAGGATTTTAGGGCGTTTTCCTTTCGCAGACGCGAGCTCGAAAAATTCTTGAGAGCGGCGTATGGGAAATTCCACATACCTAACAGGAGCAAGGGGAATCGCCCGCTCGCTCCACCTTATCCCCTCCAAGAAGTCCTACTTTTCGGTTCTTAGCGGCTACAATCCAAAATGTGGGATTTCTTAAGGGGGGATTGGGTGCAGCGAGCAGACGATTCGTGGTGTGACTAAGTAACTGACCACTTCCCTATTACATAGTAGTAGAATTTCCATATCTGCGGGATACTGGGATAAATATTTTGCGCAAATACACGAAACCGCATATATGAGATCTCACCGCATTAACAAAATGTAATTTCATTTACGTATATTTAAGAAAAATTAAAGTATTTGTAATAGATATCCGGACAAAACAGTAGCAAACTTTATCTACATTTGTAATTATTAAACAACGTAAATCAAACATTTTTGTGTAGGATGTTTTCAGTATTGTGAATTGAAATTCTATTCTCATTGAATGTCGAAAAAGCGACTACTTTGTAAGTAAGTAAGTAAGTATCGACAAAGTTCGCAGCGCGGCACCCTCCGTCACACTCTTAACGATAAGAGAACTCTCTTACTATTTAGAGTGCGATAAATGAACAAGATAAACAAATGATGTCTCGAAGACTTTTCGAACTGCACTAAGCAGTTTCTTCAGAACACTCTTCCAGCGAATATCGTCCAGCTTTAGTTTCAGTTTCATTTTCGTTTTTATACACAGTCTGTCCCATTTCCGATGAGACTGGTCGAAATTAACAGCCGATTGCAGCGCCATCTATTGATTCATCTATTGAATTTTGTAGACACATCTTTCATCTATCGTCACACCGAATTGCGTAGCATTTCCATTGTTCTGTCAATAGTTACGACATTATAACTAACCGTCCACTGTGTCAGTCTGTCGAAAAATCGCTATGGAGCAAAGAGCGAATATGAAGTTTTGTTTTAAGTTGGGCAAAACTGCTCAAGAAACATTCGAATCGATGAAAAACGTTTACGGTGACCAGTGTCTATCCCGTGCACAAGTATTCCGCTGGTTTGCTAGATTTCGTGATGGTCGTGAAGACCTTGAAGACGACGAACGCGCACCGAAGCCGAGAACCTCGAGGAATGAAGGAAACATTGAGAAAGTCAGCCAAATTCTGCGCTCTGACCGTTGTGTGTCCGCGAGACTTATTGAGGAGATGACTGGCATTCCTAAGAGTGTGGTCCATCGCATTCTGACCGAGGATTTGGGAAAGAGAAAGATCTGCAAGCGATTTGTTCCACATTCTCTCACGGAGGACCAAAAAGACATGAGAGTGAGTCATTGCAAAGACATGAAATCTGCCAAAAAAAGGACCCTGTATTCATGTCATCTATCGTAACTGGCGATGAAACGTGGTGCTTTCAATACGAACCACTCACCAAAAGGCAGAGCGCGACATGGAAGTCACCAGATGAGCCGAAAGAGAAGAAAGTGCGGATGCAGAAGAGTCGAATCAAAACGATGCTTACCGTTTTCTTCGATTCCAAGGGCATTATCCATAAGGAATTCGTTCCACAAGGTCAGACTGTGACTGCTCAATATTATTTGGGTGTCCTGCAGAGATTGTGGAACAGAATTCAACGTGTTCGACCGGAGTACAAGGAAGTTGGCAGTTGGTTTTTGTTGCATGATAATGCGCCGTCGCACAAAGCCCTAATTGTACGCGAGTTTTTGGCCAAAAAAAGCATCATAACGCTCGACCACCCGCCGTACTCGCCTGATCTAGCGCCGTGCGACTTCTGGCTATTTCCTAAACTCAAATTAGCGTTGAAGGGGAACACTTACAGTACAATTCCTACCATCCAGAAGGCTTCGACTGACATCCTGAACGCTATTCCGGCCCCCGAGTACCATACATGCTTCGACAAGTTTTATGATCGGTTTCAACGCTGTATTGACTCGGAGGGGGATTATTTCGAATAAATACGATGGAAGAAATGCACTCTCATCGGAAATGGGACAGACTGTGTATTCCTAGTATTATAGTTTTTGTTCAGTATTAATTATAATATTATCACTTAGTATAAATTAACATAAGTTACAATATTAAGTGTTAGTGTAGTGATAGTGTAGTGCACTATAGTTTTATTACTAATACGCATTTATTTACTATACATATGTATAATGGCCACACATAAAAAAGGACAAGCGATCCGTAGTGATGCACGGACCATGGTAAAAAGAATATCAGAAAAATGCACAGAGGAAGCATTACAAATAAAACTTCTTCCGCTACACATGCCAAATGCTCGTGCTGCAGAATATACTGGTTTCTCGAAATCAACCAACACCAAAATTTCAAAAGAAAAATCGAGTGATCCTAAAAAAGGGACTCTACCATCGCCAGGGAAAAAACGACCAAGAAGTGTAGAAAAAAATTTCCCTGTTCTCAGGAGAACAAAATAATAATAAAAAATATTATACACAATTTTTATATTGTGAAGAAAATTGTACCAAGCGGCCCGAAACTATTAGTTGCCAGCCGTGAAGAAATTGATTTTCCGTGGAAAATACACACACTACTCAAATTATTCAAAACTATGGGATTTAAATGGAAGAAATGCAGCAGTGTTAGAAAAGTGCTGATTGAAAGACCGAACATAGTGACTTGGAGAGGAGAATACTTAAAAGCACTATACCAGTACAAAAGAGAGGATAAATATATTATTTATATAGGTGAGACGTGGGTGGATAACACTTTGTTGTTTGGAAAATGTTGGCAGAGCAACGAAGAATTGGGAATATTAAAAAATACGAGTTCGTCCCACCGGTTGATAATTGTAAATGCTGGTGGTAAAAGCGGATTTGTCCCAAACGCAACCCTCATCTTCAAATCACGCAGCAAATCAGACGATTACCGCGGCCAGATGAATTACACTAATTTTGAAAAATGGACGGTTGAAAAACTATTACCAAACATTCCAGCAAATAGTATAATAGTAATGGATAATGCTCCTTATCACAGTGTCCAAATAAATAAAACCCCATCGAAATATGCGAACAAACCAGATATGATTAATTAGCTTCGACAAAATAAAAGTAGTTATTCCGAAAAAAAATGAGAAAATTTGAACTTGCAGAATTAATCGCCCAAAATAAGGCATTAGAAAAAACGTATAAAATAGATGAAATAATAAAACTTAAGGGGCATATTTTCCTAAGATTGCCGCCATATATGTGTCAGCTAAACCCCATCGAACTTGCCTGGGCACATGTAAAGAAAAATACGTGAAAAAAATACGTACACGGTAACGTTTCCTGAATTGCAGACGTTTACGCAGAAAGCGATTAATACAATAGGGATAACTGAATGGCAAAACTTTTGTAAACATGTAGAAGCAATTGAAAACAAATACTTGGAAACTGATGATTTATTAGAAAGTGCCATGGATGACTTAAATTTAGAGATGCAAAATACGGATTCCGATGATGAGAATGAAGACGATGAAGACGGTGAGGACGATGAAGACGCTGAAGTCAATGAAGACGATGAAGATGACAGCAGCTTTTCAGACGATTAGTAGGGTAAGATAACGTGAAACTTTTATTTCATTTCAATACTTATCATTGACGATTGTTATTACGTAGAATTTATCAGAATCATATTGAGGAATTTGTTTATTTCCTTAATAGCTACATAATATTCTGAGTCTCAGTCTACGCACTGTACGCCAATGTCACTATCGCTGTATCTCACTCTGTCGCGATTTGTTTCGTTCGCGTTCTTCGTTACACGGCGGACTTTGTTGGAGGGGATAAGGTGGAGCGAGCGGGCGATTCCCCTTACCCCTGTGACATTTCAGCTTGCGGGTAGTCTTGTTTCTTCTCATTTTGCAATAGTATTACGAAACAGTTGCCAAAAAGTAATCAGTTGTATGTTGTAGTTCTAACGTCCTATTTTCATGATAATTTCTCGAATATATAAATTCTGATAAATTCCGCAATGGATGCTCCCAATGTGCTAAGCTATACAAAAGTCACACCATACCAATGAAATGAATCTTATACGCCACTACACTATCCATGACATTACAAACCACTGAGCACCTCGAATGATATCAGCCATTTGCTAAATTACAAAGCCACAAAGTAATTTCGTTGTGTAAAATCTGTTCGTTAACAACTATAAAATACAAAGTATAAAATCCTCTTCTTGAACTTGGAAAGATTTTAATTTTAAAAATTTATTTCTATAAATGATAAAAAAAAGGTACGGCGTGTATCATCAACTAACCTGTAGTAATTTTGTGTCACTCTGTTGGTGGTGGTGGTGGTGATGAGGATGCTGCTGATGTTGATTCTGATTCTGTTGCGCTGACCGTTGGGGTGAAATTTGCCACGAACTTTGACCAGTCTGCATTTCTTCTTCACTGTAAGCTTCTTCTTTATATATAACGCTGCCGAATCCAGGTAAATGCGTGGGTACGTTTTGGTAGGCAATCACCTCATTCTGAAGCGTATTTCTCACTAGTAAATTACTAGCCTCCTGATAATTAGCTTCGTCCCCGTTTGACAATGTGTTTTCCTCGGAAAGTACGTTCGCCGCGCCGCCAGTGCTCAATCGTGGTCCCTTAAGAATACCCCGTTTAGGTGGTTTCGGTGGCAAAGGCGGTAAGTTCTTTCCCAGTTGGCCTCTAACGTTTTGTGACACCACCGATGATGTCGCACTCGTGATTGTCAACGAAGTTAGGGACGTTTCCGAGGAGTCACTCTGCGTCAGTCCATCTGGCGTCTTATTTATCCAATTATTGCCAGTACGCATACTCTGTCCTGAATTCGACGAATTCTGAGAATTTTCCAACAGATCGCGATCCAAGTACGCGAAAAAGGAGGCACTGTAGTCTGCTGTGATACCACTTGGCAACTTCTCCTTCTCCTTCCGACGTCCAGGGATTTTCAAAGATCTTCGAACCTGGGATTGAAATGAGTAACACGTAAGTAAGAGTATCTGACGCAGCTTAAAGGGTAATTAAACAATTGACACACATTATCCTAAGTGGGTCACAGATGACCCATGATACTTATGGGGTTATACGATAAGTTTTCATAGAACGGATAAGTGTACTTTGAAATAATGTAATTTCACATAGTGGTATAATATAATAGGAGGAAACGAAGCTGAAATTTTATCAAATTTAATATATCCGTTGCTCACCTATGTAACAAACCCCCAAAACTGCCTCTTTCTTTTTCGTTAATAAACATTAATAATAATTACTATAATACTTATATTCTTACTATTCTTACTTTTATAAGATGTGTTTAGCGTTAATATTAATATTAGCTCAGAGTACCGCGAGACGCGAGTGCGCTGAAAGAGAGAATTGAGTGATGAGGAGTGGGAGAATTAAACGCATGCGCGATCCTCAGTCGATCGGCGGATCGGCGAGAGCAAGGATCGAGAGCAGTGATGTATGCGTAACGATGAGTGGGGGAACCGAGCCTTCCACGCACGCCTGCGCACTGACCAGTCGCTCTGTAGACCGACTGGAGAGTGGATCATGCGAGCGGAGAATAACCGATGCGCAATAATCAAAACCCATTCCTATTGGTGCGCCCCCAGTACTCAGAATATGTATAAATACAGGCACGATAGCCCACAGAAATTCATTCTATTCATTCTATTTCATGAATTCACTCGATGTCAGCCTAGTACTATTCTATTCCATGCATTCAATACTTAAGGATCATTTAAAGCTAATAGCCGATCCCAACATAAATTAATGCTCGAACTTTGGAAGCCGCTTTGTGGGCCCCTCGGTTCTGTCGAGCGTCCCAACCAAAGCCATTGTTGCTAAGTTTGACGAGACGTTCCAGCCGTGGAAGCCGCTCTGTAGGCCCCTTAGTTTGTTGAAGCAAAGTTATTAATTCTTATTCTCAGGTTAGTAACATTAATCCTGAGCAACGTGGGAGTGAGATCATTCCAGGTGGCAATATCTGCCCCTGATGAAACGGAGAAACAATTGAGAACAAATCTCAACTTAAACATATTCAATCCCTAAATCCTAAGTTATGATATAATTCTATTCTTCTTCTGTATCGACCAAAGAGTCACTATCCATAAGTTAACTCCTTTCAATCGACTAAGACGTCGCTATTAGTTATTTAAGTTACTTTACTTCAAATCGATCGATCAAACGGGCATTCTTTTGTACCGACCAAGAGTCGCAACCCAAGACGATCAACTATATTCTTTGTACCGACCGAGAGTCGCAACCTAAGCACTCTAATTTCTTTAATATCATAAAGCGTTAATTTTGTTGTTTGTATAATCTAGAGGTGTTTTATTGAATAAACACTATTAAGATTAATTCTTGTTCTTGAATTTTAATTCTTTATCGCACGCCACACGAACCAATCCCAAAATCCTGTAACTCGCGTCAACGTCACGCCTAGAAACGTTACACCTATGATAATACAGGATGTATTGTAACTGATGGTACAACCCAAAAGGTAGCGATTCTACAGGAAAAATGAAATAGTGAATGTGGAATAACATTTTTATATTGAGGATTTCAGTCCCCCCCCCCCCCCCCAATATAACGTTGAATATGCGTTAAACAGAAGGGCACCTGATCAAGAATTGGCAGGAAATATGTAGAATATATATTTTGAAAATGAAACACTGCCCAAAAATCTGCCAATGCTGTAAACTAATTTTGCGTGAACGTTAACTAATGTAAGAATCGGTTCTATTTTCAACACCGATTTCCTCGAAAACAAAGTTTCGTTTGAAAAAAAGCCCTACCGCATTTTGTGTTCTCCATCAGTTTAATGGTGCCTATCAGCCCACATTCTTCTAGTATGGAATTTGAGAGGCTAATTAAAGCGTCCTCGTATGGAATTTGAGGGGCTAACTAAAGCGTCCTTATATGGAATTTGAGGGGCTAACTAAAGCGTCCTCATATGGAATTTGAGGGGCTAACTAAAGCGTCCTCGTATGGAATTTGAGGGGCTAACTAAAGCGCACCTGGTATGGAATTTGATGGTTTGATTAAAGCGTCCTTAGGATGGTTTGGTGTCAGGACCAAAAAAAACTCTCCTGCAGGCACGCCTATATTTATACTCCTTGCTGGAGCTTGACCCGCGCCAATCAGTTGCTGCGTGATTATTCGTACCAATCAGATTTTACGTCCGGTTCCCGCCAGTCGCGCACTACGCTCAGTTTAATCGGCGTCCGGTTGAACGCGCGGTCTGCGCATGCGCGCTTAAGTCGTTCACGGCGCTGGATTTAGTTTGAAGGGGCGGCAGAAAATGGCAGACCTCCAAGTGGAGGATAAGACCTTGGCAGACGTCGATGAAAAGCGTGATACGTGGCTTGCGTGTTAGTGCAAGGAAGAAGTATACATCTGTTTCTCCCTTGTATGTGAAATTTCAGAACTGCAAGAATGACGTTATTGCGCTAGAAATTTTTACCTGTTTGGCCGTCCACTCCCGCGTTAGTTCCCCGGACTGACGCGGCAGACCAGCGGTTTCATATTCGGCAACACTAATCGAACATTTTTTAATAAGAACTGTGACTGCATTGAGTCACGTTGACCCCTATATATCCAGCTCTTAGACTATGACGGATACACTGGTCTCTCATAGTCGCCTCTTTAGAGTCGCGCGGTATCGCTGACAACGTGAACAAGAGTAGGAGAACCCCGAGCGTACGCGTACGCGATCTTGGAGAGCCCTGATTTAACCCTTTCGGTGGTCTGAAATGCGCATCACCCGGCGGGGTACCTTTTTTCTGCAATGGTGTGGTGCAGCTGAGGTTTTCCAAGAAAACCTAATATTCAATTGAAAGCATTCGTGTCCTCACCACTTTCTAGCCGAAGTTCATAATATAAAAAGGGTCACAAATCCATCCAAAGAGGCTAACGAAATTGAGTTACATCTCCTTCAAGTATTTCAACGTAACCATACAGTACGTAGAGTAGCTGTCAGGCATTGTAATTATTAAACTCCTCTTTGAGATCCCCGCATTTCTCACCTCAAAACGGAGAGGTGGATTTAGGTACCGCGACAACCAAACACTTAAGGGGGGTTGCGCCTTGTGGGGCTGAAAAGTAGATAATTCTATGTGAATTTTTTGTTCAAAAATGGCGCGACAAATTAATTTGAGGTTTGGCAGGCTGTTTTGTTGTATCTTGTGCTATCGTATCGACTTTTTTGTGAAGCAGTTACAAACACACACCTTATCTATCAATTGCTATTTAATGACGGCTGTAAAAAGCATTGCTATTTTTATTGGAAGAGTTCGAGGTAAATGCTGAAGCGCGCGTCGAGGTGGTAAGTACATACTTAAGCCGCGTACAGATCGCGCCATATAACTTTGCCTCCGAGCGGCTACTGAGTAGGCCGTGAATCAGCCATGTGTGCGAGACAGAACGACCGCCGGCGATCATTTAATTCGATTCGAAAAACATACGATCGCACACGCATGTCCTGTAACTTTGATGATATTTACAAGTATAGATTCTCAGTGAACAGCTATATGACATTCTGAAGAATACAGCCGAAAATTGTCTATTATCGGGAGATGAAGGCTACTCTATTTCGTCTTGGCGTATGACACCTTGGAGAAATCCAGTAACACTTGAGCAACGGTACTATAATAAAGTATTTTGTAAAGAGCACGTTATAATTGAACGATGTTTTAGACAATTAAAAGCAAGATTGCCTGTTCTACAGTATAATGTTCACAGCAAAATTGAAAAAGTTCCTCCAATTATAACTTGTGTTGTATTGCACAACATTGTAAAATTCTTGAAAGATGACGTATTTGATTTGCTGGAAGAACCTGGTAATTTTGAACAAGATATGCAAAATGAGCATACGAATTCAAACTTACACGTTTAGGCCAGCAAAAGACAGAACATATTACACATTGTAGCGGTCATCGGTACGGCAAGATATGAACATTTGGCGTACAGATGGTCGGCATGGTTTATGACACGCGCGCCAGCAAAACTATTTTTGAGTAAGCCGCTTTCCGTTCTTTTCGTGATTTGAACAAAGCATGTTTTCTTAGAGACTTTCGTTTACGGCCTCAATAGTTATTGCGGGTATCGTAAACCTTGAGTTTCTGTAGGGCCCACGGTGCGGGGCCGGCGGCCTGCGACCGGCCACGTCACGCACCTCGGGGTCTGGGGAAATCCTGCTGCGTTACCAGAAGTATTTCTCCCGCCAAATTTCACCCCCGCTATGGTGGAAGTGCGCCGTAGACACGCGAAATAGGTGGCGCGATTTAGGGGTCCGAACGATACCGATTGGTTGACATCGGCATCGGGTCAACCAATTAGGAGGAGTTTTCTACCCGCGCGCGTCTTGCCGGAAAATTGTGCGTCCGACAGACGTCAGTCTTCATCCTGACCGCAACAAGTCTTAACGTTTGAGCAGATATAAGTCACTGAATAAAAGACTCACGTTGAACGTTATTGTGTGTTTCAATTCGGGAACAGAACCTATCCTTCTATTCCTTTACACATCAACTTTTTCATCAAATTTAGTATCTACAGGGTGTCCCACTAAGGAATGGACAGCGCTATATCTCTTAAAGTATTGTTGATAAAAATATACAAAAAATAGGGAATTGCATGGTTCGAGGGGGCCCATTTATTAGCGCGAACGAATTTTGTTTTCGATTATTATTTTAAAAGATACGATGGTCAAGTTCGGTTTTTCAAATGGAACTATTTTTTTTTTGAAGACCTGAGTTGATAGTGCGTTCCAAGACAAATTCGATAAGCTTTAATGTATACACTTTATTTCCACTGGTTTTTAAGATATTGCGCTTGTAAATTTCATGATTTTCACTGCAAGAAACCCCTCTGGAATGGCAAAAACCGGGGGCGGTCTTACTGGCGCCACGGGTGGCACTGCCTGTTGAAATGGATACTTACCTGCCAAAGGTCTACGCCAGAAATGGCAGGCCCAAAGGCTGGACAATTCTTTTCCGTCAGAAATGCTACTTAGGTAGGTACATCTGCGGTATCGAGAAGCGCATCGTTACTTTTATTTCGCACTTGCTTCTACGCTCGGATGGCCGGTTCTTTTGGGAGGGATGCAAATCCGATTGGTTCTGATACAATCTGCTCCCTATGGTTGAAATTTAGTCTAGCAACTTTCACTCCTCCTAACCTAACCAATCCAACTTGCATCCCTCCCAAAAGAACCGGCCATTCGAGCGTAGAAGCAAGTGCGAAATAAAAGTAACGATGCGCTTCTCGATACCGCAAATATTTATACCTGGAACTTTTGTGAACACCGGATTTTTTTCGACGTCTAAAATGTCCATCATCATCTCTTCCCATGATTTATATGTAATTTTCTTGTTGCCAGTTTCTGTCATATCAATTTTTTTTTTCACTGCTGCTTTCATGTTACTAATTTCTTTGGCAACTTGTTTTTTGGTTACCGAAATACTAAAAAAATTTCCATAATGCTCTGTAACGGTTTGTAAAGCAATTTCTTCTTCTTTTTTTATTTGAGGTATTTGGGATTTATTAAACAGTACTTTATGTTCTTTCATCTTTTGTATAAAAAGTAGCTGCTTATCAAATTTCTCGCTGTCACTAATACCACTACTGTCCGACATGATTATCCCAGGCAAATAAATGCTTTTGTCCATTCCACAACACGCTAAATAATGAACGTCTTGTCCATCTAAATGTTTCATGGCAACCCTGCTCACTCCTGTTCTGCAAAGGCGAGCGCGAGTCAGCAGCACTGAACGCGAGCGAGCAGGGTAGCCCGAGAGAGAGTGAGAACGTTACCGGCAGTCACAGCTACCATTTACTTATGCGGTCTAGCAAAGTCAGCAATTCCTTATGATTTTTATTCATATGAAAATAAGAAATTCCTTTTTTAAGTAATTGCTTTTTAACCAATTGACTTTGCTAATAAGGAATTGCTTATAAGAATTGGTTAGTTTTTATTCATCAGGCCCATTGTAGTACACACCTAATGTTACAAATCCGTAAAGGGTTTTATCAAAATGGGCCTTCGTTTTCGAGAAATTTGAGTTCTAAGTTTTGCGCGATGCTAGTAGTTCAGTTGCGCAAACACATTTGTGAATTCACAGAAGATCAAGAACTCGTATTTCCAAACGATGAAAATGCTATGGAAGACTATGAACTTTGCATCTCCGATGAAGTAGAGGGGGAAGAGTGGAAAGAAGACTCTGGATGCCAACAATGGGATTTGATACCGCTATCTTGTAAAAAGAGAGTTGGTGCGCTGGCGAAAGCCCATCCAAAATGGTCTCTTGAGACTTTGCAAAAGAATGGGACTCCGCGATTAAAAAAGAAGTCATATATCAAAATGTAAGACTCATTCTGCACATGTTGTAGGTATGTAATTAAAATGTGCATAGTGTTTATTATTTGGTTTATTTTTCAGTTGGGAAACAGATATTGCTGCTGGAGGGATGGTATTTGATAAATATGAAGCTATTAACGACCGGACCATAAAGCAGTTCGAAGACGCTCGAATCAACATGGAGCAGGTCATGACGCGAATTCTGCAGCAGTGGGCTATGCAGTTTGCTCATGAGCATGGGTGTGATAAATTTATTGCAAGTGAACGTTGAGCAAATCAATTTAAACAAAAATATAATATCCGCCAGAGGAAAATTACCCGGTATGTTGCAAAAGGAGAGGTTACGTCAATTGAAAATATCTTGGAGGCAGCAAAAAATTTCAAAATAAAGTAAAGGCACTATATAAAAACTACCCGGAAGATTTGGTTTTAAATAACGACCAAACAGGCTGTCAGTATCAGTCAACGATTGCTCGAACATTGTCCGTTAGGGGAGTCAAAAGAGTACTTGTGAAAACAGGTAGTTTAAATAATATTACGCATTCATAAACGGCACAGTATACATTAGCAGCCTCGGGAAAACTGGTACCGCGTGTATTCGTTTGCTTGCAGGAAACTAAAAATAAGTTTGGACCAATAGTACAAAAAGAGGTCGACAGTTATAAAAAATTATTTAAAAATATTCTTGTCACTTGCAGCACTTCCTGGAAGTTGACTACATATTTATATAAACAATATTTAACTAATGTGCTGAAACCGTATGTAAAAGGTCAACCATTTCTATTACTTGTAGATTCTTGGGGTGGGCAGACGGGATCCGTCCACGAGGAAATATTCACCGACGAAAACGCGGATGAAAAATGTAATGTAGCGATAATACCCCCTAAATGTACACCGTTTGTACAGCCCTGCGACGTATATTTTTACCGCCAGGTAAAAAATTATATTAAAAAGAGTCAAAATTGCTCATGTGCAACAGAGCATAAACGTGAGCTAACGGACCGCGACGACGTATTGCGTATCCATTCTTCAATTCACAATCAATTATGCGCGCCGATATTCAATAATATGATTAGATATGCATGGTGCGCGTCAGGATTAACGCCGGGCAATGACAAAGCCAAATTTAAAAACGTGAACGAATTTTGTTTTTCAATTAAATTCAAAATATGTAAATGTAAGACAGTGTCATTATTAGCATGCGCATAATGCAGAAAAAATTGTGTTTTGCGTGTTTTTATGATCGGTACCATCCGAAATATTGTACAGAATTCTTAAAACATACACAGGAAAATTAGAGTAATATTTGAAAAATCGAAACTGCAAGCCACTTATACTGACGCCCAAGCAAGGAAGTCCCTTCAAAGAGAAACTCACCCCCTACGAACAGTTATTCGACCAGGTATACGACTATCCCTACGGTCAGGTATGGCCGGAGCTCTAACTGCCATTAAAGTCTATTCGACGTCTTTGGCATATTTTTTAAATATATAAAATCACTCGCACTTGTAGACGTAGTAAATTGAATACATCATCGAATAATAATATTAATATTGTTGCAATTATATTATTTGTAATTTGCGGTTTTATTATATTTATATTATATCTGCACTTGTAATATACATGTAATTTGTAATCATATTATTGTGTGCAGTATTATTGTAATAATATATATTATTAACATCATTAATGTGTAAGAGTTGCGGCATTTAGGGAACGGCCTCTGGTGCAAGTGAGGCCCATAGGTGGCGCCCCGACAGTGTTGTACGTTATGTAGCGACGGAGTATAAGGGACAATCGGAGAGTTGGCGTTGGTCGTGGTGGCTAAGGCGGCTGATCAGTGCGCAACGAATCCAAAGATCGCGGGTTCGAGTCCCAGCGCCCGAGGCTCTTTTTCCGTCGCTCACAATTGGAACAAAATAAAAATTGTGTGACGCAGCCATTACAACGCAAAATAATTTTAGGTGCAGCCATTGCATGACTACAGTTAAGGAAAAGAAAAAGAAAAAAAAGACGGGGGGCACCGGAAATCGAACCGAAGACCTCCAGCATCGTAGCCAAACAGCTTACTATCGCAGCTACGGCCGTTACTTGATAACAATGTTTGGGCAACTAAACTACTAGTATCGCACAAAACTTTAAACTCATATTTCTCGAAAACGAAGGCCCATTTTGATAAAAACCCTTTACGGTTTTGTAACACTAGGTGTGTACTACAATATCCACCCAGTTTCATTCCAGAACCGATGTCAAAAGGTGTGCCATCCCCTTGTAGGTGAAACCCCCGTGTTCAACATGAGACGAAGCATGGCGTAATACGACAGCACGGAAGGATTTACAGTTTTGTGAAAAATTTTTGGGATACCAATCATAAGTATAATAGCAAATGGGAAGAAACGTATTCTTGTAAATTACGCTACTGCAACATTGTACCAAGAATTAGCAACCACCTCTCAAGTAATGAAAAATCGGAGAAACACAAGAGCAGTAACAAAGGCCTTTAGGCAACATCATAAAATGAAAGCAGTAGAGCTATACCTTGCTGTAAGTAGGGTCATTTCGAAAAAAAAAACGCACCTGAAGGAGAGATGCACCATTTCCTGTTCCGGCCGCACTAAACAATTGGTATTGAGCCCAAAACTGGCCAGTATTCGAATAAAAATTTCAACAAAAAAAAATGAAGTTATTCGAGAATATCGAATAAATTTTTATTCCGAATAAAAATTCGAAGCATCCAATAAGGGTTTCGCATGGCACGCACCAGCGCAGCGGCATATACGCGCAGGTAAGGAAGGCCTATCGGGCAAGGGTTGATAACAGTTATGATATCGGTTTCGGTTCTTAAAACAGTTATGGAGAACCGACATTCTGAATACCTGTTATAAGGAACCGATTTTCTGACTTTTAGAACCGTTCTTTTTCAGTTCTATATCAGTTTCAAGGTGGTTTGGCAATCGATTTTTACAGTTATTGAGATCGCAGTAATTATGGTTACAGATTATTCTATATAAGCATAAACATATCTTTTACAAAATCATTATGGAAGAAGCCAAAACTGAAATAATTATGCGTACCATTATTTGGTAACATGAAGTGTTCTTTAATATAAGTGCTTTTCTTGATATAGTTAAAAATAATCGGTATGGGAAATTTTTCTTATATGTTAATTCGTTTTCATGTCGTAATATCGTTTCTTTTTTACTTTCGACTGATACGCGGCATACACATTGTATTGTGTTCAACGGTTTTCAACGGTTTTCAACGGTTGAGACTTACATTGTTTTGGAACATTTCAAATAAAACTTTCTGTTGCGGCGCAAGAGACTCAGGTTCGTTTCGAAAACCAGGTAGGGCTGTGTTTCGCGAGCAGATTAGGGTATGTAACGTTTCTAAGCGTGGCGTTGACGCGAGTTACAGGATTTCGGGATAGGTTCGAGTGGCGCGCAATAAAGAAATGAATTTCACGAACCAGAATTCTGCTTAACAGTGTTTATTCAGGAAACACCTTCGACGTATAACTATTTAACAAGTTGTTGACGTTTTAGTCAATATAAAGGAATATAAACAATAGTAACGACTCTTAGGTCGAAATAGAACGCAAAATGGTATAATGACGCTTGATTGATATAGAACGTAAATAATAATTGAATGACGCTTGGTCGATATAGAACATAAATAATAAATGAATCTTAGGTTGCGACTCGTAGTCGGTACAAAAGAGAATACCTATAATTGATATAGCCGGAATTGGCCTTAACAGTTAGGTGATAGAATTTGAACGGATTGCTTGATCTGGATTTGTGAGGAGTTAGAATGTTTTATTTAGTGGTTGAGAGAGAGTTGTTCAATATACAGTATTTCCTCGTTAGCGGCTCGCTGGTCGAGACCGGCGTTGAGCCCGTATCGTGAACAGAGCCCTAATTTCGAATGATTTTTAATATGCTGTCAAAATCATGGTCCTGGTGGTGAAATGGACCCTCGTTGAAAAAATGAACTTAACACATAAAAATTTCGATGTAAGATATTAAATATTTATTGCACTTTTTGCTATAATACACAGAATAGATATTATAAATTATAATTTGTCAAGTGCCTTCTTGTGGTAGCTTTGACATATTTATGCGCATTAATAAAATGTCTTCTATAATGAGCGGTTTCATTGACGAACGGTGAGGAGACAAGATAAACTTTAACGTCGAAAATAAGCGTTCCACACTTACTTGTGTTGGCGGAATTGCTAAACAAATTGCAACAAATTATAATTTATAATATCTACTCTGTGTATTATAGCAAAAAGTGCAATAAATATTTAATATCTTACATCGAAATTTTTATTTGTTAAGTTCATTTTTTCAATGAGGGTCCATCTCACCATCAGGATCATGATTTTGACAACCAAACATTTATATTAACGAACACTTCATATTACAAAACAGTTGTATAGGTATGTACGAATGTGTACATAATATATATTTGCTTACTTATTTATAATAATTTTTAAACAATTTGGTTACACACAGTAATCGAGTAATCTATAGTTGTAATATGTTGGGATTTCGTTTACTATAAAATTCTGTACAATTGTTACAAGAATCGGTTCTATAACCACTTTGTAACTTATATAGAACCTAAAAAATAAAAGTTATAGAGCTATAGGAACCATAACTTATACTTATATAGTCTGATACTTAGGTTCTTTATAACGGTTATTCAGAATAAAGGTTCTTCATAACTCTCAGTCAGTGTTCCGTCCCTTAGACAGGATTTGGTATCTGGCGCCTTGAAAGA
The DNA here is from genome assembly GCF_050908995.1 of Andrena cerasifolii. Lineage (NCBI taxonomy): Eukaryota > Metazoa > Arthropoda > Insecta > Hymenoptera > Andrenidae > Andrena > Andrena cerasifolii. The sequence continues at coordinate 1,545,470 of NC_135132.1, forward strand.
AGTGTTTATTTCAAGGCACCAGTATTTTTAAACAAGGCGCAACTTTCCAAAGCAAGGCGCCAGTTTTCCTGGCGTGCAAGGGGATTTCAAAGGCATCGTTGTACTCAGGCGACAAGGACCTGTAGGGCCCGATGACGGATCAGAGGTCCTCGTAGAAGCCGGCCTTCCACGTCACTGACTTTCCTACGATGAATTTTCCCTTTTCCTAATTATTAGGGGAAGACCTTATTGACACCTTTGGTGGGAGTTATGCCGGATTGCGCCAATAAAGTCACAGGATTCGGTAAGACGAACTGAACGAACTCCACCCACACGGAGTCCACGTTGTGTCGCGTGCTGTTCCGTAGATCAGTTGCCCGAAAATCACCATAGGGGCAAGCAAAATCCATATTACGTAGCCAATTACTGTATATATCTGCGTCTTAAGTTGTTGTTGTCTATACTCAGTATTATTAAAGTTAGTGGTAGGAGATACTGTGGTTACAGTCATTTCAAATTCTCCCAGCCAGTCACAGTTCCCGTCGCCATTAGTTTGCCGCCGGGAAGCGTTGTTTGATAAGCAAAATTGTCAAACGCGCACCTACGTTCGCTAAGTTTAGTGAAGTACGGTCGAAACACCTATAGAAATACAGTTTTTCTCTTGTCATTCCTTCATGTAAAAATATTGTTTTTACTCCAAATGATTACATTTTATTAGCAGATGTATCAAAATATCATTATAAATATTTATTCCTTATATTTCATATATCAGACGAAATCGATAAATACATTATTCTTCAAAATGGTTGAAGACACCCTTGACAAAGGCTTAAGAAGTCACACATATATAATGCGGGCAGAATTGCTGTCAAAGATATTTCCACTGAAACAGTCCACGTTAATGAGTAAAATACATTACTATTGACTGTAATGCGAATATTGGATGGCTAGCGCAAAGATTATTCAAGGAAGTGGCTAGCTTTACAGAGAGGTCAGAATGCGCAATATGTAAATATTCGAAAATTAAACACCTTACTGGAACACAAATCGAAGACCTAAAGCTAAAAAAATCGAACAGCGAAAGATTCGAGATTTCTGTTGGGTACCAAATAGTACACGTCCCAAATATAACAGTCCCGGTGCCGTAAAAAATAAATTAATAGAAATCGGTAAATAACACGTTTTATATCTAAATTATTAACATGGTTTTCTTGCAATTTCTCTTGAGTTTTAAAGAATTGGATTTCTAGGTGATATTGTATTATTTCAAGTTTACAATACAAAAGAGGAAAAATTTTATGTAAGCTTACAAGAATTACATAAAAAGATTCATAATCCATTATGTAAAAACGGAGAGCTACACTTTCTGGGCTCTGTTATGTATTACCATAAGAGTGGCCTGCCGACAAGGCACGCAGAACAATTGTCACAAAGTGTAACAGGACGACACTATACAACAATTATATATCGCAAGGGCGATCCAACAATTTGGATAGAATTTGACGATTTAAAAAATCATTCAATAAATAGGAAGGAAAATTATAAAATTGTACCACGATTACTGATGTCCATAAAATAAATAAAATAATAAAATAAAATGATACAAAATCTGTCATTCTTTTTTCTGCACTTACATACGACCGCACTGTATAGCCTTTAAGCTATGCTACATTAACGCTGTTCTAGCGCGGTCATCGCTTCTCGAAAACGGTTGGGGCAAAAAAATTAATTCTTTGGCAAAGAATTAGCAAATAAATAGATAAAAAATATCGTATTAATTTTACGTAGGCCTTTCCAAATGGCTACACCAGCTTAATATACGTTTACTCTTGGCAGATTTTCACTCTACGGTAGATTCGAATATTGCAGTGTACGGCCGCTACCGTTTCCGGGGCGAAGCTCGTACTCTTGGCAATGTAAGCTGTAAGAACAGCCGCTACCGTTTCCGGGGCAAAGCTCATTACTCTTAGCTTGTATCTGCTGCTAGAACGGCCGCTACCGTTTCCGGGGCAAAGCTCATTACTCTTAGCTTGTATCTGCTGCTAGAACGGCCGCTAGCGTTTCCGGGGCGAAGCTCGTTACTGTTGACAGAGTTTACGAATGCTTGCCGTGCTGCGTGCGCCTCCTTTTATAGTGGTAAATTGGCGGGCTGGCGCATGCGCAGTGAGTCATATTCCGATATTTCACGTTTTACTCGCTTAATACATGTTATTTTGTTTCGCACTTTCATCAGTATTTATATTTAATTACTGCTAACGTCTCTATAACATTTGTTTCTCTAATATTCGCTTGGTTTATAATTTATGTATAAAGGTATGTTCATTGAATCTGCGCGGTATTGTAGAACAGTTTTGTATGGTAATGTAGTACAGTTTCTACTTTATCGACGGTCGGCATTATTGGGTTTGAGTCCCCGTGGGACGCTACAGTCGTGTAATTGTTTGTCCTGGAAAGTCCCATATTTGGGAAGACGTCCGTCAAAACGAAGGATCGATTTTGACTTTATTGCAAAGAAACCGTTGCTACCTCAGGTCATAGCTTAGTTTGGTTTAGAACGTTAATTTGAGCGGACGTTAGCACGCAGCATATGATTTTAGTCGGTGTAAAGTTATATTTAGTGCGTATATATAGTACGTTTACTTTTATAAATTGTGAAAATGGATAAAAAGGGATCCAGAAAAAAGCAATGCTCATGCGGAACGTGGGAAGCGGAGAGCATTTCGAGGCAACCAACACACCGTTGAGCAGAGCACGGAATTTGCCAGCACATCGGCGAAAAAGCTTCAGGATTCTGAAAACATGGACTTCACCATTTCAAAAGAATTCGGCTACTACATTCTGAACCTTTTCACCGTTTTCTCGACAATTGCCACATGTGTAATTTGTAAAATCTGTAAACGTGATGTGAAGATTTCACAGACCACTAGTCGTGGATTGGGCTTCAAAATTTGGATGAAGTGTAGTTGTAATGAAACTCTAATCAATTCATCTCCATTCATACAAAATGCGTATGAAATTAATCGTCGCATTGTATTTGTTATGAGATTGTTGAGCGTTGGCAGAGAAGGCGTGAATTTATTTTGTGGACTGATAGACATTGGGCAAGGTATGGCTTCTAATACTTATTATGCCTGCCTTGAATATATATATATCAAGCAGCGTCTGTGGTTTATGATGGCATTTTGAAAAAAAGCACTTCATGAGGAAAAGCAGTTGAATCAGCCAGCTCGAAATACCATAAATGATATGACAGTTTCCGGAGGCGGAACTTGAAAGAAGAGGGTTTTCTTCTTTATTCGGAGTTTGCACCCTCATAGGAAAATATTCGAAGAAAGTATTGGATATGGCAGTAAAAAGTAGTTTTTGTCAAAGCTGCAGTTTTTGGAGTAAGCGGAGGAAGAAGGACATTGACAAATGTAATGAGTGGTATGAAACCCACGAAGAAAACTGCTGCATAAACTATAGCGGCAGTGCCAGTAAAATAGAAATAGACGCCGTTACGGAGATGTTTTTGAGATCCAAGGAGAAACATGAAGTTCGATATATAACGTTTAATGGAGACGGAGACAGTAAAATTTTCAAAGGAATTTTGAATGTGTGTCGGATGTCTCTTCTACCGTGTGGCTCAGGAGGTCCAATACCACCTACAAGATGCTTATTATTCGGTTCACTTCTACTCTCATTCGGGACGACTGGATTTCTAAGAAGCGAATAAAGAAAGCTGAGGAAATCGTATCCACCTAGTCGAGTACGTTGGTATATATTAACGAGCGATCCACGGCAGGTGAGCGCAACACCCTGAAAGAGGCAAAGAAGTTGGCGAAGGTGCACAACTTTAAATATGTTTGGATGAGGCGTAGTATCATTTACGTAAGAAAAGATGACGCCGCTAAGACCACCCGCTTCTCATCACCATCGGATCTTAATAAGGAGCAATGATATGCATCTCGTCAAAGCCGACAACCTACAGGTCCTTCTTCTGGAGATTCTTCCTGTGACCTACGTAGCTTGTCTTCTATGGGGTCTGTTGCATCTATCTCTTCTTTTTCCTCGGCGGAGACTTCGTCGCTTGCAGCTGTGTCTGTGGCCAATTCTACTGTCTCCTCTCGGACGTTCTACGTGCTAATTCTAATTCTCTCTTTGTCGCGCATATAAATATTTGTTCTGTGACTTATCACTTCTCTGGCTTAAATGATGTTTTGCATAACCACAACTTCCGTGTCCCTGTTTATATCTGAGCTACTGTACGTGGTACGCACCTGAGGTGGCTCGAGCATTACGGCCGTCGCGGGGGCAAAGACGCGCGGCGGAAGAAAGAGGGCGTTGCTTCTAAAAATCGGCCGGAAAGAGCATTTAATTCCCAAGCCTGCCTTATACTATATTGTCGGTCGATACGTTAATTAGTGAATATCGCCATTTCGCGAGTATTAAAAGGAGTGTGGTGAAACAGGCTATAATTCATTTCCTATTCACCCCTCAGAGTGGTGACCCCGACGTGATTTGTCACGAAGGTGATCGTGCTGTAATCGTGTGCGGTAGTGGAAAACTCTAATACGCTAAGAACAACATTTTTGCAATGCTGGACAATAATGGTGCTGCCAGGTCGTCCTTAATTCCCGTGTCCGCAACTGACCGTGTCGGCATCCGGGTGACGAAATTTACGCCCAGTGATGCAGAGTTATGGTTACGCATCCTAGAGAGGAACTTCATTTCTGCTGGGATTGTGTCCGATGCCACTAAGGCCAGTTACGTAATTGAAGCGTTAGGAGCCCGGTACATTGCGGAAGTGCAGGACGTGTTGCTGGATCCATCGACATCAGGTCATTACTTATTTTATCAGAACAAACTTATATGTTCAGAAGTAATATCTATATTAGTTTTAATAGCCATTTTATATTAGGTCGAACGCGTCTCCGGGATTTACCCTACGTGTTGGGAGCATAAAATCCAGCAACGTTGCATTTCGACAGGGCACGGCCTCGGCCCGTCCGGCCCGTCGTCTCAAAGAGCGCGGTCACCAAGCCCGGGCCCAGCGGGTAACGAGGAGCCGCCGAATTCCCACCGAGCTCGGCGGCTCCTCGCCTCCATAAGCTTACAATAGAGGCTCGGCACGGCACGAACGGCCCGGCTCGGTGGCTGTATAAGCCGACCTTTAGTCGGGTGAGAGTCTCGCAAGAGCAGAAGACCCGACAGTTGCTAGAGCTGAAGGAGAGGGTGATCGTAAATCCTCCCAAATCCTGGGATACTTGGGAGGGTTTACGAGCCTGTTGCGGGCTCTCTGGTTAGGGCGGTTGCCCACAAACGTCTGAGCGATCCTACCTACGCAGAAATACACGTTGCTCGACAAAGTGGCCCTGTTGGCGGACGTCAATCTGGACACCATCCCCAATCGAACTGTGGCTGTTGAAGCGTCACTCCCCGGCCCGTCAATGTAGCCATGTTGGACAGATGTCATGGCAGACCGGGTGATGCAGCTCCTCATGTCACTCCAGGAGCAGATGGAGGTCATGAGGGGCCAGATCGACGAGTTGCGATACTCCCGAAAGGATGGGCCCTTCTGGAGGTATGAGCAGGGACGTCCGTGCGATCGGCGGAGTTTTTCGAGACAGTAATCGTGGCCAAGGGACCACGCAGAAAACGGTATGTACTGGTACCATGCAAAGTTTGCAAATAAAGCGACCGGGGGGTGGACAGTATAGGCGCCGGGCAGAAACATAGTTCATCCCGTTTTAAGTATACGCTAGATGGCGTTGTTTCGTCCTCCCACGCCCCTCACTCCGCTGGCGGTGGGGTTGCGTCTGTCTTCGTTGTACTCAGTAATCAGTTCTCAGTTGCACGTGGCCGCCATTTGCCGCCATTCACTGCCATTGTATCTGACCATATCTGACTGTCAGCTATCATTAGCAATTGTCAGTGATATTAACCTATTTTGTTGTGAGTTTAACAGTTGCCTACAGCAATAAAAGATATTTGTAAAGAAGTTCTGAGCGTAGAGAAGTATCGTGTTAGGGACGTACGAGATGTAACAATTTCATTAACTTTTTCTTATTCATAAAACACACTTTTATGAACAAGAACTTAATAAAATGAAGAGACCAATATAAAAACATACAGAAATACATAAGTAGTTATTACAAATAGTTACTGTAACAACTAATTATGTATTTCTGTATGTTTTTCTATTGGTCTCTTTATTTTATTAAGTTGTTTAATTATGTATCAGCACATTATCTGAATAATATATCCATCATCTGAACGGCCATCTGTTATCTTATCTTGGGGTTCTGAGTATACGATAGATATGGCGTCACTGGCTCTATCCTTCTGCACTGTTAAAGCATTGTAGTGTCCACCGTCTGAAAGCGTCCAATACATCGAGCCCTGCACGTATAATCGGAGAAACGCTCGGGGCGGTGGTTGATGTTGGCGCGACTCCAGATCGACGTTCCGCCGGCTTTTTAGGAACGATCGGCGTACGAATACGCAGTTTTTGGTCGACATGGAAGCCGACCCCTGCATAATTCCCCGCAAATTGATCCGCAAAAGCCCGCCGAAGCTAGGGTAAACAGGCCAGTAGCGGGACAGGGCCCAGCAGATGGACAAATCATTGGTTAATCGTTAATATTGAAAGAACTATAGTTTGAATCTACATTATTATATTTTTATTTTGTAGAAAAAACGTTTGTTGTTTTATAAAACATTAACATATTTATCAAAAAAACATTTTGTATGCAGAAAATGTATTTCTATGTACGATTTCACGACACTACGCGCGAGTCACTCGTTTGTTATTAGCTGTCATTTAGCATCGGGAATAACAAAAACACTATTTCTAAAATTAATGAAATACATACTATTACAGACGAAAATTGTACTGTAAGTGGTGAAGCCCTTAATGTTTCATCCAAGATAATTAATGAAGGTAAGTTCCATTCATAAAAAAATCTATTTTATTTAAAACATTAAACTATTTATTAAAACATTAACACATTACAGTAGATGTGAACGAATCCAAAAGGCCTCGTTTACAATCAACCAGCGATGTCAGAGACATTTGGGGGAAACACTTACTCTGGCCATCAACAGAATCTGGTAAAAAAGCTACAAAGGAAAAAGAGAAATTGCCGTTTGCAATCACATGCTCGAAATGGAGAGCACATCAACAACAGATTAAGGAGGAAAAAGCACAAAAAGAATTGCAAATAAAAGAAAGAATAATACAGCGAAAAATTAAACAGGAAGAGAATATGATAAGAAAACAGCAATTAAAAATAGAAAGAGAACGGAAACAAGAGGAAAAAGCAAAGATGAGAGAGGAAAAGGCCAAAGTACAAAAAGAGAATGCTGAGAAGAAAATTAAAGCCAAGGAAAGACAACTAAAACTGAAAGAAGAAAAGGCAAAAAGAATGAAGAAAAATGTAAATACATTTCGTAAACCATTATTAATAATGCAAGAAGCAATGGTACTAAACCAAGAAGGTGGGGCCAATACAATTCCACTGGATTTAACAGTATAATCTTGTAAAGAAAATAATTAAATGTAGAATGAAAAAATAAATTATATACGCACAATATTTCTTTCCCCGTTGCAACGTTTTGGATAGACTAAAGTGACCAGATGTTTTATGTTGGAATGCAGGACATGTAAAAAAAAGCTTAACACAATCATAAGGACACCATTTTCTTAGTTTATTTAATTATATAATAAAGACATACTTCTGATAAATTAAAACAAAATTAGAAACACTTTATCATAAGAAAAAATTATCTACATAGAATATCAATACTAACTATGTGGATATATATTTTTACTTTTTGCCACTAAGGAAATGTTAAAAAGGTTACTTATCCAAACCGGGACACTTTCTCAGACAGTTTTCAATGCGGGACAAACAGTTCAAATCCGGGACAGTCCCATACTTTTGGCTAGACATAACCTGTTGCACAGTTTTTTGGCAATGAAAACTCCATGCGTTTTTAGTTTTGATGCAATAAACTATATTTTAACAAAAAATAACTTAATTTAGGTATCTACTATAGCTAATAAAGTCTTTATGAATAGAATTTTCATCATTTTACCCTTATATACATTAATTTTTTTACTTGCAGTTATTTTTTTCTTTAAATTTGTACATTTTTACGTGCAAAGCTTTTGATTTTTGTTTAATACAACAGATATTACTAAGAAACACTTTGATGTAAACTTCGGAATCAGCTAAACTGTCCCGCTACTAGCCTGTTTACCCCACTAGGGTGAACCAACCAGTAATGAGGAAGATGACTGCAACTTTTTCCTACCCGTGACGCCACCAGCACACGTTTAAAACAATATGTAACTACTCACTTCGTACATTCCACAAATGAAAAATTCGCGCGCAAACCATTCACACATGCGCACTCATGCAAAACCGCAGTACATGCGCCAGTGGCGCCCTGTGCGCCGAGCTTTGCGTCATCTTCCCCATTGACCGCGTACCAGTGAATGACCGTTAGGCAAAGACATGTAAATTATAAATTTAAAAATTATTATATGTTTATAAATGAAGTGTAGTTGCACTTTTGATATCCGAAATTTTTAGTTACGCGTATTAAGCAAACATTAATAAGTACAATTCTTATTAAAAGTATTTAAAAAAATGTATCCCGTAGGCACTCATTCAAGAATCACCAAATTTTTAGTAAGAAGGCAGTAAGTACGTAATCTCGAAAATTATGTATTGTGCTAGTAATATTTATTGTTTTTATTTATAAACTAAATGAAAATGAGAAGAAAAACTAATTAATTATTCAAATTAATTTTATGTATAGTAAAAACAATTAGTATTCATTGTTTTAAACTTTCTGTCGGTCATTCTTTGGTATTGAAAACGGAAGCATTCTACCAGTAACTGACGGACTGGTCAAACATTGGCAGGATAGAAATTGATTACAACCAGTAAATGACTGTGAAGCCTGCTGAGCACATTTTTAAGATTATACATTTTTAAATTATAATTTACATCAAACCTGTAGAAAAAAATGAAACCTGTTTTGAAGTAGAAAAAAGTCAGAAAAGAACTTGGAAAATACGAAAACACAGAAAAAAGTAAAAAAATCGAAAAGAAAGTATAAAAAATATCAGTATAGGAAAGAAAGTCTAAAAGAAGCGGTCCACAAAGTTAGAACCAAAGTTTTAAGTGCTAATAAAGCGTCAATAAAATACAAAATACCTAAAGGTACATTAATAAACAAATTACACAATGAAAATGAACCGATAATAGGAAGAATGGGCCCACCAACTTAACTTCGGAAGAAGAAGATAAAATAAAACAATGGATAATAGATAAGGCTCGCATTGGATACCCTGTGCATCCTAATACAGCGAAAAGTGCAATAACAAATGCTTTAGACAAAGCTCCACGTCCTAACTGTTTTAAAAATATATATGCCTGGAGAGAAATGGTTTAACCCTTAACTGGTATCCTGGGGTCGCTCGTGACCCCAAGCACCCAAAGTTCGATGTACAATTTTCGGTTGTCTAAGTTGGTAAACTGAATTTCTAATTAATTTTAAAATAATAGTGTTTAACTTTCTACGCTTCTATTATTTTCTACATTACCTAAGAAGAAAATATTCATAGTGGCTGCTCTAGTGTCGACTTTACAAATTTCTGTGTCTTTTTTTATTTGGGGTCTGCCACGACCCCAGTATACCAGTCACGTTTGCCAAAAACAGTATACCAGTTAAGGGTTAAATTATTTCTGAAGAGGAAAAACACAGAAGTATCTAAAACAGGCTTGGGAATTAAGTGATCTTTTTGGTCGAGTTTCAGAAGCAACGCCCTCTTTCTCCCACCGTGCGTCTTGGCCCCCGCGGAGGCCCAGCTTGGAGCGTCTGAGACCCGTACCACGCGAACCCCGCGTAGCGCATTAGCGCGACATTGTATTAATAGATTTCATTTGCCTAGATGTTCGCGGCCTGGAAGTCAAATACTTGGCGTGGCCAGGCAAGGTATTCTCAGATCATCAATACACGTACCTTCCCTCTCGCAGGGTTTTACATAATTTGTGAATTTAAAACTCTGCCAATACGAATACACTTTCATTATTTTGCGCTTTTAAATAATTCTTATTCATCGACACCTTGACCTTGCCTGGCCACGCCAAGTATTTGACTTCCAGGCCGCGGACATCTAGGCAAATGTCTAGATGTTACATTTTATCTTCACGTTATTAAAATGTCCGCGATATGGGTAATGGCATGTATGAACACAGCGTTTTATACTGTATTCCACAGTAGAGCATACCGACGCCCCTACCGATTTGCGACCGATCTGCGCAGCTCCCACTACTACCCACTGTTTAAACCGCACGCGATTGGTCGTGGTGGTCTCCAAGGAATAACTGGTACATCTTAAACGTGTGACCTGACCGTTGTCAAGGTAAACAGTGTATCTACCGGGTACTTCTTTGGTTCCGAATATATACAGGGTGTCCCACTAAGGAATGGACAGCGCGATATCTCTTAAAGTATTGTCGATAAAAATATAAAAAAAATAAGGAATTGCATGGTTCGAGGGGGCCCATTTATTAGCGCGAACGAATTTTGTTTTCGATTATTATTTTAAAAGATACGATGGTCAAGTTCGGTTTTTCAAATGGAACTATTTTTTTTGAAGACCTGAGTTGATAGTGCGTTCCAAGACAAATTCAATAAGCTTTAATGTATACACTTTATTTCCACTGGTTTTTAAGATATTGCGCTTGCAAATTTACTGATTTTCACTGCAAGAAACCCCTCTGGAATGGCAAAAACCGGGGGCGGTCTTACTGGCGCCACACACACACACACACACTGATTTTATATAATTAGACTGACACGTTAAGAGGCTCTTGCCGAACTGAAGATTTATGTTGCTCACTGAGCGAAGGTGTTTACTGAACTGAAGGTGCGCGGTCCATGTGACGCTTGTATTTATAGGAAACGATGGAATGTCAAGTATGCGGGGAATTTGAGGTATGCGCGATGACTCATGCTTCAAATATGTGTTACGTAATTAGCTGATGAGTCATGCTCTAAATATGCAATAGCATATTCGGGGGGGGGGGGGTCCTTTGAGAAGGTGTACTGAACCCATTGGATGGATTTTATAGGATTTGATTGGGGAGGTTCGAAGGTGGAGTGCATTTGATTGGTCGTAGAGAGGGGTGAGACGTGGTCTCGAGTAATGTGGGTTTTTAGGACGAGGGACTTGTTTAGACCTTAAATAAGTGTTGGAAGGGATCGCGCCTCTAAGGCCGAAGAGGGGAAGGGGATTTCGCAATTGATCATCTGGAGATAGGAACCGCTAAGGTATATCGTTCAGATAATCTGCTGTTTGGGGTAAAGGGGTAAGAGATGAGTTTTTAGAGGTAGGTTCGGTGGAGTTGTGTAGTGAATGGTAGGGTGGTTGCTAGTCATGACCGCGCGAAAAATAGTGGGATGTCACACGCACAGAAATGAACAATGACAAAAATAATTTTGCTTGGCTGGTATCGCATTTTAAACCACTAGTTTCTAGCTGTGCGTATATAGCACTAAGTATGTCACCCCGTATATGAAGACGTGCCGTATATCGCGACGAAAAGTTAACAGAGAGAGTAGAGGACCGTGCGCCGGAGAAAAACATAGGCGGTTAAGTGGGGAGTCGGGCGTAGCAACGCCTTCTGAGGGTCGTGCCTGCGCGAAACTGGTATGCTCTAGTGTGGAATACAGTATAACTGGTAGCTCGCGGGCCACCGGGGGCACCTCCGCCTTGTTGCCACGCTGAACGGCCCCCTCCATACCTACGCAGTCGAAAAGAGAAGGAAAGAAGGAGAAATCTACCACGATCGTCAGAGTCTGGTAGGTATGGAGGGGGGGGGCGGGGGCGTTCAGCGTAGCAGCAAAGCGGAGGAGCCCCCGGTGGCTCGCGAGCCATCAGTTAGTCAACCCTGATGTAAGACAAGAATGGGGATCAAGCAACGATGGAAATACAGCACGGCGATTTTCTGGAAACGCGGAACTTGCTTCGGAAATGACTGGAATTGATGTAATGTTAATTAAGAAATTCCATACTATATTACAGGTAATTTTTTCTCCATATCGAATACATGTTACAAAATTTTAACAGTAGGTATATATGTAAAATATAAAAAAATATTTGTTTTCTCATTATGGTTATATGCCATCTTCTGTAATGAATATTGCTCCCTGTACCAAATAAATTTTAAACAGTTGTAATTAATTCAACAATTGCGTACTATATTACAGGTAACGTCCTCTACACATCGAATAGATGTTGAAAAATTTCGGGTGTATATGCGGAGATACTGCAATGAATTTTGTAGCACACTATGGCTGGTATTACATGCCAGCTTCTGCCCACAAGATATTAATGCATGGTGCAGAAATCCCCAATTGGACAACTGTCAGAAGAGGCACAGGAAACACGCCACACAGATTTAAAAAAATTTAGAAATAGGAACACCAGAAAAATATCAAGAAAGTCAACAAACGAAGATATATTTCATAAACTTCTATTGACATGCGACCCATATATATCAGCAATGCGAACAAAATCATGTCATAAAAAAATCTAGATCCTGAAGCTGAAGAATTAATATGTAAATAACAGGAAAGATAAATAGTATTCTACAAATGCATGAATTGTCACTAAATGTTTCGATACGGACCACTTTGTTTTCCCGGCTACTTTCCCTATAACTTGGAAACGAAATGTTTCCTCAACATCCGACTTAAACCTTTGAGAAGACCAATAAATAAAGTACCAAATAAACAGCTTTCAATTTGTTTTTATAACAATTAACTTAAAAAATTGTAAAAATAATAAATAAATAAATGTAGAAAATATTAAGTTATACACCATTAGATGGGGATAATTTTTACCTATTTTTTGGCGCAAATTTCGTTCCGTATTTTTTATAGTTCAAAAGCTATAGACAAATGTCACCAAATTCTTCATTCCCAACCACTGTGCGTCGGTATCGTGAAAGTTGCTGCAAGCGGTATGGTTTGAACTGATAGTCATTGTTGCTGATTTGATTTGTTTAAACAGTCTGTACGTAGAGTGAACTTCATTTCCAATTAAGCATTCATTTGGTGTGTTGTTACGTGCGTTGTTTCGACTGTAAGATATTGAGGGGGGGGGTGGGTGCGCTCTGGGTTGCCCGCGGTACGGACCTTGGCGAAGGAGGCTGGGAAGGCAGGGCACAGACGCCTGAAATTCGTCACGCGGGAGAAGATATTGTAGCGAGGGGCCCGAAAAGGTAGTGCGGAGACGTTCGGCGTGGCGTACGCATGCGATGACTGGTCAGTTAGAAGACTGTGGCTTGTAATTGTTAACATGACTGATTTTTCAAATGTATTATATTGTATACTATTATGCATTGTGATTCTTTTGCTAGAGTTCTTGAAGGCAATGCCGCCTTCTGTAGTAAATTTCGTTAGACTTTTCTTTTAGTTTATTTAAAAGACATTCAGAGGCCTTTGTGTACTCTAGCGCAAGAATCACCCTGTATGGTCATTCAATCATAGTATATGCTGTTCCGTCTTACTGGAACAAAACTGGGCTCAGAGCGAGGCGGAAATCCAACGATCCTTTATTATCAGACAATTGCTTACTTTCATCGTTTTGGGGAATATTTGCCTGCCAGATGTCTAATAGGCGACAATCCACTTCGTGCTATTTTTTTGGATACCTCGACCGTCCTCGCTCTGGGAAAATCCGGTGATTGCTCTGTCGGCAGGTGGTACACGGTAACTTCGAACCGGTACATACCGTCGACCACCGCTGACTCGCGGGACAATACGGTCATAAGCCGCAAACCTGGCGAGACGCTCCTGGCCGATCAACCTGGCGAGGTTTGATAGCCAGATGCCCGGTTTTTCCTCCGCTACGTCAGGAAGAAGGAGAGGGTTCCTCCCCCACCACCGAAATCGCAGAGGGAAGGTTCCTCCTCTTTAAGGAAAACTGGGCCAATCAGGCATTTTGGCGCCTCCGAAATTCAGATGTCTTGTCCACCTTTGACATCGAAAAGGTGGACAAGGGCAGAATTCAAACAGTTCACCACAGAGCAAATTCTCAAAATCTAAACATCGTGCGGATCAGAATCGACCAAATTAATACACTTGACTCATTTGTCATAAAATATTACAATCTTTATTATTTCAATAATTTGTCTCAATCAATGGAGTATTTCAGATGCACTACAATCAGTACAAGAAGATGGAAAAATCTTCAAGATGGCTGATGCCCCTTGCTGATCAACCGAAAGAATGGAGGGAGGATGTTGTTTCGCCTGCGGAAATCAAGAAGCTGCATAACGAAATTACACTCCGCGTCAAAATTAAGGGAACACTATAATTTCCCGAAAATTTTAGTCATTTTCAAATGGCTGTATCTCTGCGAAAAATGGTCGCAAAAAATATTTAATATACATATTTTAAAGCTTGAAGTTTATAGTTTTTGAATCTAGGACTCAATCTTCTTTCATCCATTATGATACTGTTTTATCAAGATGAAGGGCAGGAAACGAAGTTTCAGAATTTTTTGCTTCATTTGAACGTATGCGCGGGATAAAAAATTTTGTTCTGGTAAATCCAATGAAGAGCTCCTATACAGCAAACACTTCTCATTAATTTCGTTTTTTTTGGGGGGGGGGGGGGTTGCTGTATGATTTTTATTGACCGAGTTATTCGCGATCAAAGCAAAAAAGGTACTGTTCACTTTGAATACCTGTAACTTGCGAACTCATGATCATAGACAAATTTTAATGAGTGTTTTGGAAAGCTAAGAAAGTTTCCTTTCAGAACCTTCAGTTACCAATTCGACGAAATTTTTTTAATCATATTAAATCCATTTTAAAATGATGCCAAAAATTGCATATTTACCATTTTTTAGAAAACATGATGCCACTTCAAGGAAAATCATGGAATCATTCAAGTGTCCACGTTTTTTGTGAGGTAAAACTACCCCTTAAACCAGGCATACACAGGACCCCTAATTCCGGGCGCGAGCGCACATTCGAGCTCGAGCTTCGAGCTCGTTCAAGGACAAGCGAGTCCGCCCTGTGATGCCAGATCGGGGACGGGTTCCCCCGAGAATTTTCTCCACTTCGCGCACACTACGCCGGAGCAGCGTGTCCGTGACCTCGGCGCTTCGGAGTCTGACTCACGGACACGCAACTCGGCGTAGTGTGCTCGAGGTGGGGGAAATTCTCGAGGGAACCCGTCCCCGATCTGGCATCACAGAGTCCGCCCACGGAGAGGGGAGCGGCTGGAGTAGTGGGAGCGGAGCGTTTAGGTGTGTAATACACAGGTTGCTGCAGGGGTCTCCAGAGTTTGACGCTCCGAAAATAAGGCACATTTTGGGGAATTTTTGAAAGAAAAGTATTGAGTATTATAATTCCAATCTTTGTATTTTTATTAATTGAAATTTAAAAAATGCGTTCAAATTTTTGTATGCAATAATAGTAATTTGGTTCAAAGTTATAATGGTAGCAGTAAGATGGGTTTGAAAAAAAGTTTGTTGCTGGCGAACATGATTTTGGATGTCGTAATCATCTGAAACAGAAAACGCAAAAATTTTCTCAATCTATATGAGTGTAGTTATCGTATGAACTAAAATGAATGAAAATGTTGAAAAGTACAAAAATGGTTGTATTTCAAATGAAAACATTAATTTTTGGGGAAAGCATTTGTTAGTTTTCTGTGTGCAAAATTGGATCTTTGCAAATAATTACTTCATTCTAGTTCATTAGATAACATTGTAATAATTAGATAACATTAGATAAAAATTGTACGTGATTTGTTTCCGATGACAACGACAGCCAGAATCAGTTCGCCAGCATCAAACTTTTTTTAAACCCCTCTTACTGCTACCATTATAACTTTGAATAAAATTATTATTATCGCATACAAAAATTTAAACATATTTTTCAAATCTCAATTAACCATCTGTAGCCTGTGCCTGAGTCAATTTTGATCCACTGCTTGAGATCGCTAACGCATACAGTGACGGATCTGTGTATGTCAGCTGCGGCTAAGCCATCATTTAGCTGTTGAGGGTGTCATAAATACATAAACAGGACCTTTCTGGTGACTGCGTTGGAGCACAATGGGAACCTCGAGACAATACCATATTTTCCTTGGAGATAACAAAATGGGCATACGGCCTCTGCAGTCGTACAGTTCTCCACCACGAGACCTTATACCGAGGAGTGGGGAGTGAGCATATTACGGTCGAGCGAGAGGGCGCATCGACTGCCCTAGGGCAGACTTAATGTACATCCCTGCCTTAAACACTGTGCAACATGCCGGACCGATCAGAGTTTTTTTTCCGTATTTCGTCGATTGTCAAACATGCGATATGGTCTGAAAAATTGAACGTTCACCTGATTTACGTTATGATTCTCTTCAAAACGTTTTCTTTGTTCTCGCGGTTTTTGATGCGCGATTGTTGCATATTTTTGTTGTTGTTGTTAGTTCAATGTCATTTTAGTAAAAAGACAAGATTTAAAAATTTAACCCTTAACTGGTATCCTGGGATCGCTCGTGACCCCAAGCACCCAAAGTTCGATGTACAATTTTCAGTTGCCTAAGTTGGTAAACTGAATTTCTAATTAATTTTATAATAATAGTTTAACTTTCTACGCTTCTATTATTTTATACATTACCTAAGAAGAAAATATTCATAGTGGTTGCTCTAGTTGTCGACTTTATAAATTTCTATGTCCTTTTTTATTTGGGGTCTGCCACGACCCCAGTATACCAGTCACGTTTGCCAAAAACAGTATACCAGTTAAGGGTTAAGAAGAACATTTTTATCCAAACTCTTCGCAATGACGAAAACTGTACTTCAATAACTGGCATTAGCACCATGAAGTAAGAGTAAAGAGACTCATCTCTATATCCCAGACAGAAAAAAGTTGGTCACGAAAAATGTTCCATTTATGGCCAGGTTCGCCAAATGGAATAACTTGGACTTTGCCGTCGCCATCTTGAATATTCGTCTCATAATACATGTTACGTGCAGTGCGTTTGGTTCAATTCTTATACAAATTCGGTAAGTACAAGAAGTGTTTAATGTTTTGGTTGTAATTTTTATAATAAATTTTAAAGTGATTATAGTTTGGTTACAATATTATTTCTAATTACATGATATTAAAGAAAATTGTAGAATTTTCTTTAGCATAAATTTTAAATAAACTTTAGTTTTTATAACCGAAAAATATTGATATGTCCAATGGATTAATATTAATATTTAGTTATGTTTATCGTATGGTACAATATTTTGTATATTAAAAATATAAAATTAAACAAGGAAAGCACGATTTGCGTACTGCACTTTAAGCCAGAAGATATTATTAGAGAATATGCCTTTTTACAAGTCGATGGAACAGTCATCTATGTGAAAAGAGTTAAACCAAAATTAAAAAAAGAAGGAATAACTTCAATTTTTCCACTAGAAAAGATACCATACTGTCGGCAGATAGAACATAAAAATAATAATGTCGTTATATCTGGTGAGTTTTCAACTGAATGAGAAATCTCGGAAACGTCACATTCAGCGGAAGAACCAATTCCTTCTACGTCGCATGAGATGAATAAGGAAAAAAGGAAATAACCAAGTTTTCTGCTGAACATATAAATATTGGAAAAAGTACAGAGGTTTTTACAAGCTATTGGTTTGTAAACGTTAATGACAGCCATGTGATGTGGACATGTTGGGCGAACGATTTGTCATATATTTTAAGACGTGTTATAATAATAACACCAAACATGAAACTGCAATTGGAATCGAATAAAATAACAATATTATGTAATATATATGTATATTTATATCTATAATATATATTACAATGTTATTAATATGTAAAATAGGTATTTATTAGAAATAAAGAAACTTATTTTTTTGTAACTCTTTGTATCGCATAAATAAATATTATATATTATGATACCTTTCAATATTGTTACTTCTTTTTCTCTGCAACAATGTATATATTCATTTCAATTTTAATTTTGTTGAATATTGATTATACAGTATTTCCTCGTTACGGGTTCGGTTTGGTGTACACGATACGGACTTTTCGATATCTCCACCACTCTTGTCCGGCGAAAGCGAGAGCGAGATGGAACGAGAGCAAGCGAGAGGCACTGAAAGCGAGCGAGGACGGTACGAGACAAACGACGCGTTGATATTTTGTCTCGCTCCGTCTTTCGGACGCCTGACACTCCGTCTTTTGCGACCATCGCGCACGCTCGCCGCGCACGCAGTGTTCCATCTCGCTCCCCCCTTCGGCCAGAAAGAAGCGAGAGACGAACACTCAGAATTAGGGCTCTGTTCACGACACGGGCTCAACGTCGGTCCCGACCAGCGAGCCGCTAACGAGGAAATACTGTATACCTCTATAGATATGTATTCTAAATTATTCTCGTCCAGTGTTCTTCTCTCCTCTCAATTAATGTAAAAATAGTTGTTAGTATAGAATTTATATCTTTAAAATTTAATTTATACATATACGTTTTCTTTTACTTATATAATGATTATTTTACTCACACTGTAGGTTATGATTTTATTTCTTTTAAAAATTTATAACATTACTTTCCTTTCAATTTTTCATATTCACGCGTCCTACTGTAACCACGTAATAGTAGTATTCATTGCATCATCTGTACAATATTTTAGGTTTTTCGGATACATGTAAATGTACATCTCCTGTAACCATGTATTTCTAACCTTTTTGTCTCATCATCTGTCATTTACAATTTCAAGATGGCGACGATAAAGTCCAAGTTATTCGGCGAACCTCGTGATGTACGGAACAGTTTTTCTGGCCACTTTCAATCTAGGCAGACGAGTGTCCTTACTCTTACTTCATGTCCACAGCTCACGCAGCAACTTGCTACTTTAAATTCGACTTTTAGCGAACTTCTTTTTTTGCATCGAGTTATGCCCCGACGTCACCTAACTGAGTACAAAGTCGCCCAACTTGTGACTCTGTTGGAGGAAGGCCACAGCCAGCGACAAGTTGCCAATTCCTTTAGTGTTAGTTCGTCGGTTGTCAACCGTCTGTATGCTTGATTTCGAGGGAATGAACAGAACTTTCGCAGATCAGGGCAAGGGCGCAGGCGTGCGACAATTTCTCGAGAGGATAGAATGATTACCTGATATGTTCTTTGGGAGCTAATCGTCACTGGGCGCGTTATTGCGGGACAATTTGTGAACCGTTGACAGAATCCAACTCCAGCAGTACCATCAGGCGTCGATTGAGGAACGTTGGCTTACGTTCGAGGTATCCAATGCGAGTCCCGTTGCTCACTCGCACACATCAACGGCAGCGTTTGACATGCGCTCGCCATTATGTGCACTGGGGCCAGCGACAATGGGCAAATGTCCTTTTTACTGACGAGTCCCGACTTTGCCACTACAGGAACGATCGACGGGTTCGGGTCTGGCGCCATCGTGGTGAACGCCATAATACCAACCATATAAGGCCGGTCGTTACGTTCAATGATGGATCGGTTATGGTTTGGGCCGGGGCAACACGGTACTCACGTACCCC
Organism: Andrena cerasifolii; assembly: GCF_050908995.1. Lineage (NCBI taxonomy): Eukaryota > Metazoa > Arthropoda > Insecta > Hymenoptera > Andrenidae > Andrena > Andrena cerasifolii. Next base: position 1,565,032 of record NC_135132.1, read on the forward strand.
ATTAATTGTCCTCCCACCTGGTGGGATGACCGCTGCGCGGTACGTGGACGAGATTCTGCGCCCCGTTGTACTCCCTCTGCGTCAACGTATGAGGAACCGCTTCGTGCTTATGCAGGATAATGTAAGGGCGCATACGGCACGCCATACGCTACAATTTCTGCGGCAAAATAGGATATCCGTTCTTGGCCATCTAGCAGTGAGGCCAGATCTGAATCCCATTGAACATGTGTGGGACATTCTTGGGCGACGTTTGCGACAATAGTACCCGAACTTGGCGAATTTAGTAAAATTAACACACGCCCTCCGCCAAATTTGGCACAGAAATCCTCAAAGGCAAATTCGGAACTGCATTAACATGCGCAACCGATTGAGGGAAGTTATCGTGCGGCGAGGTGGCAACACCCATTATTAGACCACACACAAATGCACATAGACACACACACACACACAACGTGCGCGCGTGCTCTCATACACACACGCATCGGAAAGTGAATTTGGAGTCAGAAAATACTACGGGAGTGACGAACCGCAGAGTTTCATCGCTCCATGCTGACGCACACACAATGAACTGTAAATCCGATCGCACATGCGCCTACTCGTAGCGCGCTTTGGGTGGTGCTAATGCCATTTATTGAAGTACAGTTTCGTCATTGTGAAGTGTTTGGATAAAAATGTTTGTCTTAAATTTTTTAAATCTTTTCTTTTTACTAAAATGACATTGGACTAACAAAAAACGTGCAACAATCGTTTAAATGCCGCGACAACAAACAAAGAGTTTTGAAGAGAATCATAACGTAAAACAGGTGATTGTTCAATTTTTCAGACCATATCGCATGTTTGACCATCGAGGACATACGGAAAAAAAATCTGATCGATCCGGCCATTTACTGTAGAAAAAAGTCAATGCATACAGTGAGCGTGGTGTGCGTGAGATGTGTGGATGGGACTTGAGTGAGCACCTTTGCGTTATTTCTGTTCGTTAGCCACTCTTTGGTTGATCTGTGTCTCACGAGTAAGTTGGTCCACTACGTGTTGTGTGATACGCCGATATATATATATAATAAATTACATTGTATCATACTTATTACAATACTAGTGCCTAGCTCATTTATTATAAACCTTTCCTCTCACGCTGGTTTCTAACATTTACACAGTGTTTAAGGGGTAGTTTTACCTCACAAAAAAACGTGGACACTTGAATGATTCCATGATTTTCCTTGAAGTGGCATCATGTTTTCTTAAAAAAATGGTAAATATGCAATTTTTGGGGTCATTTGAAAATGGATTTAATATGATTTAGAAAAATCTCGTTGAATTGGCACCTAAAGGTTCTGAAAGGAAACTTTTTTAGTTTTCCAAACCACTCATGAAAAATTGTCTACGAGCATGAGTTCGCAAGTTACAGGTGTTCAAAGTAAAAAGTACCTTTTTTGCTTTGTTCGCGAATAACTCGGTCAATAAAAATCATACAACAAAACCAAAAAAAAAAAAACGAAATTAATGAGAAATGTTTGCTCTATAGGACCTCTTCATTGGATTTACCAGACAAAATTTTTAACCAAGCAAAAAATTCTGAAACTTCGTTTCCTGCCCTTCATCTTGATAAAATAGTATCATAATGGATGAAAGAAGATTGAGTTCTTGATTCAAAAACTATAAACTTCAAGCTTTAAAATGCGTTTCTTAAATATTTGTTACGACCATTTTTCACAGAGATACAGCCATTTGAAAATGACTAAAATGTTCGGAAAATTTTGACGCGGTGTGTATAAAAGTAATTATGCATATTGTGGTATTATATCTTACTTCATATGAAACTTCTTTGTAACGTTGTAATTGTGCTCTTTTAAACGATTTTTTGTTTGTTATTACTGTCTTTTAGTTGGAGAAATCATTTGAAAAAATGGCGTATAGTCAAAGGGGCAGAGGTGGGTGGAGAGGCGGGTGGAGAGGCCGAGGACGAAGAGGACTATACCAGCGTGGTGGTGGCAAACGTGATACCCAAAATATTAATGTTTATTTTTAATATTAATTATTTAATTAAATAAAATAATAATAATATTTAATTCTATAAAATAATAGTCTTTTTATTATTTTTTCTACCTTTTGTGGTTATAGACTGATTTCAATTCGTTTGGAATTGTCGTTATGTTTTAATCATTGCTCGATATAAATTGTGTATTTTCTTAATAATTCATATTCACACCTCTGTCTGTATTAATTTCCGTACACACAATTAATATTTACAATAAAGTTTATTTATTTGCATATATACAATTTATATTGAAGTTTACATGCATATAAACATCATCAACTACAATTTATCAATTTTATTTCATTTCATTAATGCGAATGAAAACTTTCTAACAACAAATTCATTTCGACGTTTGCTTCTATATTAAAGTGATTCATATCCTGTTATCAAATATCATGCCCCACGATTTTATTTAAACTGAATTATTTAAAGTGATATTAACACCATCGAAATTGTAATGCAAATTATATCACATTGTTCATGTACATATATATTCCCTCGTACACTGAATTAAATTAAATTAAATCGTATGATCCGCGAGTACAAGTGCCGCACTGTTTGGGAATGTGATAGTTCCTACTTCCGCCACACTCACTCTGACCGCAGCACCTCACGGGCGGCGATCATGGACCTAAAGGACGGTGCATAATTGCGGGGGGTTGAGGATCTCCGCGGGGAAGGAAGGAATAATTTCAGCCATCTTGTACCGATCAACTTGTGCTGCACTCTGTAGGCGAGATTACTTATTAGTACTATTAGCGTAGCTGAGCGCAGAGGTGTAAGAAGCGAAGATTTCCGACTGCAGCGCCGCCTGCGGTGGAGTAAGGAATCTCAGCTTGTGATATCTCCGCTCTATAGAATAATATTCTTTGGTAGTTTCGTGCTATGCAAGATGCGAAGAATTGAAGATTTTCTACTTCAGCGCTCCGCTTGTACATTGTTGGAACTACATTACGCTGGCTTTTTTGGCGGGATACCGTAACGGACATACGCGAACGTAGAGTAACCGTCATTCGTAGTGCTGTGTACATATTTCAGCTGGTGATCGTCCATCTTTTGAAGGCATCAACTAAACAGGTAAGTATTTTTTTTTTTCATTAATTTATATACTTTCGTTTTCTTTTTTTTATTTATCTTTTTCCTCTGTCTGTTTTTTTGGTTTTTGTCATGAATTCTCCTACAGCGAAACGCAAATATATTCCGAGAACTTTTCTTCGACAATGATTAGAGCGCGATTATTTTAAACCTGGCTACAACGCGTTTTTAACGACGACTCCAAATTTCATTGTTCCGCGTGTTGTAAAAATTATATGATTAATAGCGGGTTATCAGAAATAAAAAATCATTTTGGTACAAAATCACACGCCGAGAACGTTTCTAAATTATCCGAACGTAACAGTGCTGCTTTTGATGATTTTGATGTGAGTGATAGTCCCGAAAATATTCACGAGAAGATTCAGATTGCTGAAATTGCTTGAAATTGCTTTGAAGTTATACTTCTATTACGCATGTTATTGTTATCTTACGCGAAAATTTCCATAGGTTCGAACGTTGTCATTTGAGTTTTCAAAGTTGCATGCTAAAAACTTATGCTTTTGCACGGCGATATTCATACGAACAAACACAGCATGAATGTTCTATCGCTGAAGACCAAACAATTTCGAGTGAATCAATTGCAGATAGATTTTCATTCTGTAAAGTGTGCACTCTAGCGCTTGACAGACGGTATGAAATGCAAGGTTTAATCGGTGGTCCCGGTATTATAATCGAGATTGACGAATGCAAAATTGGACGTAGGAAATTTGAAAGAGGACGTTTGCGTGAAGGTGCATGGATATTAGGTGCAATTTTTATGGCCATTGATATTTTAAAAGTTTTTAAATAATTAAGTTTAATTTCTATTGTTTATTTTATATGAAAACTTTGGAATAGGTATGATAGAACGAGGAGGACAGAAGTATTGTTTAGAGATATGTCCTGACAACAAAGAGACGAAAATACTCTTATTTCATTAATTGAGAAACACGTAGCAGTAGGTACAGAAATACACACTGATTGATGGAAGGGCTGCGTAAATTTAGAAAAACATGGTTACGTTCACGAAACTGTGAACCATAGCACTAATTTCGTAGACCCGGAAAGCGGAGCTTATACACAAAATATAGAGTCGTCATGGCGTGTTTTGCGAGCTCGACTAAGTAGAGGTGGTATTAGAGAAGATACACTTATTGACCACATGTGTGAATTTCTATGGCGTTTTGAAATAAAAAGAGATGGGACAGATGCATTTTTACAAATAATAGAAGATATTAAATATGTATATCCTGCCGATTAATAAAACCGTTCTAAAAATCTAATCTAAACGTGTAACTATGGTCATTGTAATTCTTCCTGCCCGGGGGAGAGGGGGGAGGGGGGATGTTTTATATTTTATTTTGTCATTCCGACCCAATGCAAACCAGAGTTAGACTGTACGTCCGAATGAACAAGACTTATTGCGACAGAACCGAATTCCACTTTTCAACTTGTTCATTAGTATTGGTTTGGGCTAGATTATGGGGGCGGGGGGGGGGCGCCCGCTCGCGGGCGCGTAAAACATGGTGGCGAACCGATGTGAGTTCGGTAAATATTTGTTTTAAAAGTTCTGACAATTTACATTATACTATTTTGCGTCGGTAAGGTAGGGAATGACATCAAAATTATAAAAAAAAATCGAGTCGCCAAAAATCCTTCTCGCAAACATTATTTCTATGCAAAATTAACCTGTTTCCAAAATTTCAGCCAATTTGGAGCACGGGGGTTTTTCGGAAGTTTAGCCCAAAAGAGTAATTTTTGGAATATGTGGCAGTAAATTAAATGACAATATTTGGTCAGCATTCAGGATGTAAGCATTCAATTGACAGTAATCAGGATGTAACGTCCCACGGGAACTCGAACCCGTTAATACCGACCGTCGGTAAAATAGAATCACTCTACGTTACCGTACAAAAGCGTACTGTATTACCGTGCAGACCCATTGTAAATACTTTTATATATAATTTATGATTTAAGCGAATATTAAAGGAACAAATATTATAGAGACGTTAGGAATAATTAAATGTAGCTACTGACAAAAACGCACGACAAAATGTAGTATAATGAGCGAGTAAAATACAAAATAACAACTTGCAACTCACTGCGCATGCGCCAGCCAGCCAATTATCTGGTATAAAAGGAGGCGTGCACAGCACAGCGGCACATTCAATTTGAATACATTTCTATGATCAAACGAATGCTAGGGCCTAAGGTCGTGTTCAGATTTATTGACCGGTGAGTTTCGTAAGGCGTATTCTCCCACCATACCGCTTGCCTGCTCGGTGCTTCTTTTCTCAACGATTTTACTCTCTCTCGGGCTAGGCCTGCTCGTCACGCGGTGGGGATTCGGTGCCCGTGAGATACGTATACACGCAGCGAAGCATTCCCACCACTTTCTCGTTTCTTTCGTGCTTTCGTTCCATCTCGCTCTCGTCTTCGCAGAACAAGTGGGAGTCAGAAATGGTGGGGATAGCGCCACGCTCCTGACGTGTAGGCCAAACCGAGTTCATGGCGTAGAAATACATACATCAGAATAGGTGTGCGTTAGGTCCGAAAAAATTCAGGAGCTTTATTGGTCAGAACGTTGATTCTTTCTCGATAGCTTCAACTCGTATTGGTTTACGCATAGCTTCGTAACACACAACTACTACGCTAAGAATAAACAACAGCCACATGGTTTCGTTCAGGCGGAGCCGAGTAGCGTTCCCGTTACCCCACCATACCCTTCGGGGGCCTACCAACTTCAACTGCCAATCCACGATCATCAGGTGATGGTGGCTGATTTCTCCTCGCGCGCTGCTCGCGAAACCAAACTCACCGTCCAATATATCTGAACACGACCTTAGAGGTAGCTTAAGTACTATCCAATAGAATTGCAGCACGCTCCGGAGACGATAGCGACTGGTTCTCAGTGTACAAAGGTACTGGTGCTCCTTTTTGGACCTAGTATTTGTGAGGTTGAGAACTTTGATGCATATGTATATAAAGAAATATATTGTTGCGAGCACCGGGTATAGGCCCGTGCATAGCCTGCTGGTGCTCGCAGCTGAAGATAGAAGAAGGTCGGCTCCCTTCAAGAGGACGATCGAGAGGCCGACGAGAAAGAGGTCTTGTACCGAACGCCATTGCGTTCGGACGTACGGGTCGCACCTTTGTAAACTATTGGTCTGTGTAACAATATAGTTCAATCGTGTGTGCGTCCGTGTCTATTATTCTACTCCTTTGCGTCGGGGTAGCCTGCGATGAAAACGCCCTGGCGCAACATTGGTGTCAGAAGTGGGATCCGTAGCCACGGATCCCGAAGATACGCGAGGAGCTGTTGCGTGCGATACGCAAGGAGCCGTTGCGTGCGATTTAGCCTGCAGCTGAACAACGAGGGACAGCCACAGAAGCGGCGACAGCAACGAAGGACAGCGGCGACGGCGGTCGAGGCCCGCCGACATCGAGGGACGAACACAGGAACAGCGGGAGCAGTGACGGCGGTCGAGGCTCGGTGACATCGAGGGACGAACACAGGAGCAGCGGGAGCGGCGACGGCGGTCGAGGACCGCCGACATCGGAGCAGTTTCGAGACTTCGGCGAGGATGCTGCCGAAAAAGGAGGACATTGCTGGGTCGGCTCTGGAAGTTCGGGAAGCCGACCCACGAAAAGGAATCCGAATTTTGATTGTGTCGTTCTTGTTGGGTAACGTAGAAAACGGCAGGAGGCCGAATTTTGGTTTATTATTCTCGTTGGGTAATGTAGAGAACTGCGAGGGACAGTTACCCAATTAAACAAAAGAGCGTGTGACAGATGGGAGCGCGCGTCCTGAAGTTGGCTCTCGATGACGAGAAAACGTCGACGTTTTGACGTCTTTCGGAGGTTATCGCGAAAAGTGGTGTTCTGAAAGGACAGCGTGAGATGTGAGCGCAGGCAGAGATCTGTCAACTTTTCCTGTCGAGGTGCGGACGTGCGGCAGGACGTTTAGGAGTGGTGTCGGCGGCGTTTTTGCGGCGAGAGAGGGACGAGAAGAGCGGAGCAGGGAATTTGCATTCTACGTTTGAGCTGGGAGGTGCCCAATGGATGTGAATCTGTTTCCGGGGTCCCGAGTCGGAAACGGTCGCCAGGGCACACTGGACTACGTGCTTGTCGTCACGAGGTGTCATTGGAATTGAGGTCCGAGATTGATGCCGCGACTTGGTTTGTCTCGTTATCGCTATCTTTTCTTGTGCAAGCATGGTTTTTAAGTAGGAAGAGTTAACTTCTGCTCCCTTCTTCCTTTCCCCACTGTTTTCTTTACTATCATCCCTTTTGCCACTGGATAATGTCTCTCAGATGATTGCTCGGGCGTGTCCCATATGTTCTCCCATTGTTTCTCCATTGTTTTTTTTTTCAATATGCCTCCCCGCTGTTCTCCCAAATATGTTTTAATGACTTGTCCCGTTCTCTTCATGTGCTTTAATCACTGTTAACCGTCGAGGACATCCTGTTGTGTTGTCCGACAAAACTGATGTTTGGGGAAGCCCCGAACGACGTTACAAGAGGCCACGTAGGTTGCCGTAAAAAAAAAAAACGGTTTTCTGCGAGGACGGCGTGAGTCGACGAACGTCATTCCGATACAACGTTCAGCAATGCCGATTCGACTTGGAGCTGCAAGTAGAATCGAGGGGCTCGTCGGGTTCGGGGAATCGTCATCAGAAGAGGCCGAGTTAGGACGCTATAGAGGGAGCGTCGGAGTGTTGGTGGTGGAGGTGCGACTTCGACAGGGACGCAGGGACGTCCGGGAGTGCACGGACCACACCAAGGATTGGTGGGTGTACGGCTCTGGGTGGCAGTCAGGGATCCATGCAGTTGAGTTGCTGGCGAGCGGCGTCCCCAGGAGCGCGGATACCACCGAAGCAACGTGGAGGCGCCAGGAGTGCGCGGAGTTGCTAAGCTGCGACGCAGGGAGTTCGAGGGTGAACATCGTCGCAGAAAGGCCGAGTGCGAAGTCGCGACGGAGGGAGTTCGAGGTCGAATACTGTCGCAGGAACGCCAAACCCCTGAGAGAGAGCCCCGAGGAGTGGAGTCGTTTAGTCGAGATGAGCCGTTCGTCGACCGAAGATCAAGGAAGTCTCTTGCTCGAGGACTGGTAGAAGATCTTTACGAAGAGTCGGAAGATTAGTGTTTAAGCTAATCAGTGGACTGGGTTCCGGAGGCTACCTTCGTATTCTACCCCCTTTTCTTGAGTTGTTACAGGTTCTCGATACCCCACGACGAGGGACAAGGTGTCGGGGGACTGCCACCGCGGCCGGGATACGCGCTCCCGAATTCCCCGAATGTGCCATAATAGCGCGGCGGTCCGCAGCGGGGGCGCGGACATACGTGAAAGCGCCCCGCTAGCCCCCTGGAGGAGACCCCACGAGCCCCCGGGGCGGCCGGGATGGAGGATCTCGTGAGGTACCCAGGACAAAGAAGGAGAAGGGTGGACAGCAGACGGGAAATGGCATCCCCAATCACCAGGCGGACAAGCGGTGCTTGGACCGGCTGGAGGTGATGTTGCGGAGACGGGATCGCTAACCGGACGCACAGGACGGTCCCCTGGGACAGCACCAGAGGCCTAGAAGAGGAATGGGGCCATCAGGATGCCAAGGATTGGAGTACTGGAGGAGTATGGAAGAAAGAAGAGAGAAGACTCCACGAGCTGGGAGTACTGGGCGGATTGATCGGGGAACGGGCCGATAGCAAGCTCATTGTTTAGGTGTGAACCTCTGCTTTCGTGCTCGGCTCGCCTTTCCGTTCTCCAGGTTCTCTCGGCTCCAATGTCTTTCAATACCACAATGGATCGGCTAAAGTGTTGTCGCCCGTTTATTAGGCAACCCTGCAGATAGCTGCCTGGAGAAGTACCGGAAGGAATTTGGAATTGCGTCATCCGAGGGAGCACAGGACATCGCGTCAGCCGGAGGCGCGGCCGCGAGCCGGAGCAGTTCCAGCAACCATGCGCTAGTGAGGGGACGGCTTTCACACTTTCGCACGCGAGGGACCCAGGAGCAGGAGAGGAAAAAACGGAAGAGAAAGGAGACGATGAAAAAGAATGGCAGTGCCGACCGCCGGACGACAGGACTCCTCCACCCGTTTTTGCCCAAGAAGAGGACGTGTCGCCGAAGAAAAGAAGCCTTTTTCAAGAGAGAAGCGCCCAAGAAAGAAGACGCAAGTGGAGGGTAAGGACGGGAAAATTCTTCGGGGGAATCCGCCGTACCCACGCCTTGCCCAGGGTTTTTGGGTGGTTTTTCCCCTTGGGCGTGAAGGCGAATGCCGAGGTGCCGGACGGAAGAGGCCACGCAGCGTTTTTCCACTCTTTCGGACCAGGGTACGGCTGTCAGCAACGAAGAGACTGCAGCGGTCGGGACAACCACTCTTTCAGAGGGGGAGGCAGTGTTGCGAGCACCCTTTGGTTGGAATCCAGGGCCTGTTGGTGCTCGTGACAGGAACAAGAGGACAGCGAGAAGAAGGCGATCGGATCGATCGCCTGTCAAGCTGTCATTCGATAACCATACGCTACTACGTGCAAACGCATCGACATTTACATAATTCTCGCGCGTTTGTGATTGTATACGGTTATATCTGTTACCCTGTTCTTGTTAATGTTCTGTTGCTTCTGTTGTACTTTCGCATTAAACTTCTGCTATGCCGAGCCGAAACCATAACAATATACATATGCATCATATATATATATATATATATTTGTTTTTTAATGGTTTTTTGTAGCGTAGATACAAAAAAAAACATTAAAAACACAAAAAAAAGCATAAAACCATATACATTCTGTCAAAAAAGTACCGGGAATTGTTCAATGAAGCACAAAATATGTACTATTCATCCAAATTTATTGTATCGCCTTCAAAGTAGGCCCCTTTCGAAATAATACACTTATGCCAACGAAGAACCCAATCATCAAAACATTTTTTAAACGCATTTTTTGGAATCAACTTCAGTACTCGCCGCGAATTCTCTTTTATGTCATCTATCGACTGAAAACGGGTGCCTCGAAGTGGTAATTTCAGTTTTGGAAAAAAAAAGTCGGCCGGAGCCATATCAGGGGGATACGGTGGCTGCTCGATAAGATTTGTTGAGTTTTTGGCCAGATATTCGTTCACAATAATAGCCTTGTGAGATGGTGCATTATCGTGGTGCAAAATCCATGAGTTTTCTCTCCACAAATCTGGTCTTTTTCGACGAATTTGCTCTCTCAAACGCCGCATAACGCTCAGATAATATTCTTTATTTACTGTCTTACCTTGTGGCAAGAATTCTGAGTGCACAACACCGCGGTAATCGAAAAAAACTGTCAACATCACCTTCACTTTTGATCGACTTTGACGTGCTTTTTTCGGTTTCGGCTCAATTGGAAGGCGTCATGCCGAAGCTTGTTGACTGGTTTGCATGTCAAACTCGTAAACCCATGTCTCATTACCAGTTACAATGCGTTTTATGAATGTGGGGTCGGAATTGACTCGATCTAACATGTCTTCAGCGACCTTAACGCGATTGAGTTTTTGCAGAAAATTCAGGTCTTTCGGCACTAGTCGAGCGGCAACCCGTTTCATGCCCATACAATCGTTTAAAATGGTACGAATTGATTCGTGAGACACAGAAATTTCGGTGGCTACCTCTCTCAGACTTAAACGACGATTTCCAGCCACCATTTCCTTTACTTTAGCGATGTGAAGTTCAGTTGAAGACGTTGATGGCCGACCAGAGCGAGGCAAATCTTCCACCACCTCTCGACCGCTTTTAAATGCACTGTACCACTCATACGCACGTGTTTTTGATAAATTCGATTCACCGTAAGCCAATATGTAACATTTTCAGCGCTTCGGCACACGAAATTTCATTTGCAATGCAAAATTTCAGACAGATTCTTTGTTCGATATTTTTATCCATTGTAAAAATCGCAAAACACTTGAGATGAACTGACACAATGGCGCACTGTAAACAAACTAAATGACAAGTGACGCTCAAGCTCCGCGTGAGTATAGAGGACAGTTGTGCCAACTTAGCGACAAAAAGAATTTCCACAAACCCTTTAAGCGAGCTATTTAAATGATCGATTCCCGGTACTTTTTTGACAAAATGTATAATCGTAGCTGTAAGAAATATTAACTTATTAACTTATTATTATTATTATTATTATTATTATTATTATTATTATTATTAGGATTAAGTGTTATTGAATAAAGTCATTCTTAAGTTTAAAAGCTTGGATTTTAATCCTTTACTCCAAACCAACGAACCTCCACCTATCCTATACTCGAGGGGACGCCGCTCTCCTCTCGAGCACCTGTGACGCTCAGTTGTTTCCTAACAGCCGAACGTTACAAGAATGTCAGTCATTCGATCGAACACATTTCACGGGTGACAGTAATGGCGCCCAAAATATTTTTGTCAAATTAATGAATCTATAAATAAAAATAGAGGCTTCGAGAGCCGTAAACTTTTTTTTTCATATACACAAATTAAATAATAAATAAACAGAAACTTATGCTTGTGGTCAATAAATACATGACAGTAATTTCATCCTTTACCCTATTCCGCTGATTGGTCAAATATCGGAAGAAGCCCAGGGATCTAGGAACAAAGATTTCAAAAGATTCCGGCAATTCAACACTAGAAAATGTTCGAAGTATTCAATAAATGGGGACGTGGCGCATAACTTGTTAATATCATCAGATCCTTTAATTTCGAATAGGAAATCACAATGCCCAACTCCGTATGTTGAATTTGAAAGCGGCTAAAATTTTTTGTAGACCGGTTATAATTCGCGCCTGAAAAATTGTCTAGACATATATTACATATAGTAGGTCGCATTCACTTATTCAGCACCATTTGGATCATTTGTTTTAAGATATCTTTTCGTTATCCACACCACTGTCTCATTCTTGCCCGGCGAAGGCGAGAGTGAGATGGAACAAGAGCAAGTGGGAGGCACTGAACGCGAGCGCGGACGGTACAAGACAGACGACGCGTTGATATTTTGTCTCACTCCGTCTTTCGAACGCCTGACACTCCGTCCTTTGCGTGCGCGACGGGCGTGCGTGATGGCTGTGAGCACTCATCGTAAACACGAAATCGGCTTCCCCGAAAGCTTGACGCAGGCACGGCTCAAGTCTTTTTTGCGCCCTAGGCAAACTTGTCAAATTGTGCTCTTTATTATAAAACTGTTAGGGCGTAACTGTTAGGGGTTGACAAGAGGCGCAAAATGGTATTTTCATTGGTGGCATTGTTGAAAATAATTTTTAAAATGAAATACTACAAACTGTACAACTGTTTTAAACTACGAGTAAATATTAAGAGTAAGGTTATCAAGAACCTTAATTAAATGTATAATGAAAAATGGCGGAATTTGGCAAGCTTGCTTAGGGCGCAAAAAAGACTCGTGACGTGACTCTGGCTATCTGACCGTGGGGTCTATGCGTCGAGCAGTCACGATTAGTGATGCCAGAATCGTGGAACGTGGGACAAATGCTTACCCCCACTATGACCTACCGTCGTCTCCCACTATGGCCTACCGTCGTCCCCCATTTTCTTCCCATCGCACTGCACACAAGCATATCCCTACTTCTGTTCGTGTCTTCAGCAGGCCAACAGGCAGCTCACACAGACAGGAGTAGGGATATACTTATGTGCAGTGCGATGGGAAGAAAGTGGGGGACGACGGTAGGTCATAGTGGGGGTAAGCATTTGTCCCATGTCGCACGTTTCTGGCATCACTGGTCACGATGCGTGCAATGTGGAACCGTTTTCGTCTGAAGGCTCGCGTCCGTCGCACACGCAAAGCGTTCCATCTCGCTCCCCCCTTCGGCCAGAAAGTAGCGAGAAACGATCGCTCGGAATTAGGGCTCATTTCACGATGACGGCTCAACACCGGTCCCGACCAGCGAGCCCTTAGCGAGTAAATACTGTAATCCTTTCTAATAATGTATACTTTAATATTTTTAAAATTTTTTTCTTCAATTTTTTAACTTAATTGTGATAAAAAAAATTGAAAACTGCTCATGTAGTACTTTATCTAATGCCCTTTTCAGTGGTTTAAATCGAATGTACGAGAAACTTTTCGTTTCCAAGTTATAAGAAAAAGTAAAAAAAAATAAAGGAATGCAGCCAAATACCGTTTTGCTTAAATTAAAGGTCAATCTTTTGCGCTAAACATCATCTTCTATTAGTAATTAATGTAAATAATGTATTGAAAAATAATTCTGAATCTAGTAAGAAAAATTGCGACATTTTTTAAAATTGACAAGTCCCAACAAGTCCCAACTTTTAACCAATTGGAATATTTTCAGTACACCCTCCTCTACACGATTATGTAAAAATCACATCCTACTTCGTCCTACTTTACAAATTATTACTGTTTAAAGCAATCAGCGTTACATTCCGTCCGCGTCGCGCACTTTTATAAACTTAAGGGGGGAGCCTGGTGTAGCGGATCGAAGATATCGATTTTTTTTTGCATAAATCAATAGTTGAACATCACGACAATATGTTCCCAAAGCCGCAAAACGAAATTCGAAAAATTAAAGCGGATATAGCCGGTTTTGCTACGGAGCGCCAGGCTACCACAAAACTTTAAATGCGTTTTTCTCGAAACGACAAGTTTCACACTTTGCGGGCAATATTACTCCAAAAATATTCAACCAATCGACTTGGCCTTGTGCACGGATATTTGTGAACATTTTCTTCACAGAGCTAAGTTATTGGTATAATGATATTGTTTAAATAAATAACATTTTTTACACATTTAGGGGGGGGTGGGTCTAATGTAGGGGGTCGAAGAAATCGATTTTTTTTTGCATAAATCCATAGTTAAGCATCACGATAATATGCTCCCAAATTAGCAAAACGAAATTCGAAAAATTAAAGCGGATATAGCCGGTTTTGCTACGGAGCAGCAAGTGACGCAGTTTTACTAGAAAGCGTGAGGTGTTCTCCGCTTCACGATTCCTTCGTGACATACGGTCTGTACAATAGCTTCAACGTTTTGGCGATTATGTGCCTGTGTATAGTACATTGTTTATTGTTCATTGTTTTTGCTTGTATGCGCATTGTATGTCACTAAAGAGTCAGGGCCGTGGGGAAAACCCGATGCGTCAGCGGGCCCAGCGACTCGCTCAGGGACTTTTCGGGGGAGGGAAATCGTTTTATTGAGTGGAATTACCCTGTTTGATGGGTAAAATGATACCTGTTCGGCGGATAGTCTTCTTTGGAAAAATAAGTTTTGCTAGATGACGAACAGAGCGGGCAGAGTCGTTACGACCAGCAAAGAGAACCAATCGAACCTTTCAGAGTTTTCGCACTAGGTGTATTGTGTTGTAGTTAATCGTATTTAGATGTATCGTAATAGTTTTAGTTCTAATGAATTCCGTATTATTTATCATCTTATTATAAATATATTTATATAATAATTCTACAAGTATTTGTGAATAAACGGTTCTCTCGGGAAATACGTTGTGCTGTCCGTGAGTGTTAGTTCGAATTTCACCTCGTGCAGAAATATAATACTGAAATGGGTAATAAAATAACCAGAAGGGATAATTATCGTCCGAATATGCCGCGTCGAAGGAAATTTTTGGGAAATAAATTTTGTGATAAAAATCGCCAGCTAACAACGAGCACTTCCGCGAGAAAATTAAAATCCGCGCGTGCCAGTACAGTGATAGTGAATTCGAGTCATTGTTATAGAATCATCGAATTCGTAAGTGTATTTAGTGCCATTGCGAACATTGTAGTTTGTAAAGAGTGCGAACAAAAAATAACATTTGACGAATCTGGACATCGAGGCCTCGGCTTTAAAATAACAGCCAAGTGTACGTGTGGCACGACAAAAATAAGTTCTGGTCCATTTATCCAAAATGGCTATGAAATTAATCGGAGACTAGTCTTCGTTATGAGAATGCTGGGCATCGCAAGAGAAGGGATTAATGTTTTTTGTGGCCTTATGGATCTTGGACAAGGTCTAAGCAAAAGCTGTTACGACGATATTGTGAAACTTCTTCATGATACGACAAAAACTGCATTTGATATTCTATGCAAAAAGGCGGTTGAAGAAGAAAAAAAGAAGAATGAGGAAAATGGAAGACCTGCATCAAGTTTTAAAGTTTCCGGCGATGGATCTTGGAAAAAGCGCGGCTTTTCTTCTCTGTTTGGTGTAATTACACTAATTGGATACTACAGTGGTAAGGTGATAGATATTGTGGTTAAAGGGAGTTATTGCCAAGCATGTACATATTGGGAAAAGAAAAAAGATAATGACGATTATAAGCTGTGGTTGGAAGATCATGCTGACGAATGTTCCATAAACCATCACGGCTCCGCAGGAAAAATGGAGGTTATCTCCATGGTTGAAATGTTTTCAAGATCGGAGGAAAAGTTCGGAGTGAAATACTTGAATTATATTGGTGACGGAGACGCGAAGGCATTCAAAGCGATTGTGGACATGCAACCTTATGGCGATGATTTCGATGTAAAAAAAAGTGAATGTGTCGGCCACGTCGAGAAAAGAATGGGAAGTCGTTTGCGAAGCGTAAAAAAATCTGCTAAACTCGGAGGTAGACGAAAATTGACAGAAGTCCTTACTAAAAAATTGACAAAATATTACGGTCTAGCTATAAGAAGGAACCACGAATCCGTTGAAGAAATGCAGAAGGCTGTAATGGCTACTTTCTATCATATGATTTGTTCCGTCTTACGGGAACAAAGGGGGGCTCAGAGCGAGGCAGAAATTCAGCGACCCTTATTACTAGGCAATTGCTTACCGTCGAAGTCTTGGGGAGCATTTGCCTGCCAGATGTTTAATAGGTGGCAATTCGGCATCGTGCTATTTTTTTGGACACTTCGACCGTCCTCGCTCTGGGAAAATCCGTTGATTGCTCTGTCAGCGGGTGGTGTACGGTAACTTCAAAACGGTACATACCGTCGACCACCGCTGACTCGCGGGACAATACGATCATAAACCGCGACCCCGGCGAGAGGCTCCGGCCGATCAACCTAGCGAGATTGTTAGCCAGATGTCCGGTTTTCCCTGCGCTACGTCACGAAGAAGGAGAGGATTCCTCCTCCATCACCGAAATCTTGGAGGGAAGGTTCCTCCTCTTCAAGCAAGGCTGAGCCAATCAGGCATTTTGGCGCCTCCCAAAAATCAGATGTCTTGTCCACCTTTGACATCGAAAAGGTTCGGTGTTTTTGATGAGGTCAGCATTCGGACACATCAGCACAAGCAGAGCTAACTTCTCAGATCATCGTTCAGATCAGAATCGACACGTAATAATTTAAACAGTCACCCAATATTAATTTGGCGGGTGATACATCGTCCGGCTTATACGCGTACCAACCGGTGAATCGAGCCTTACAACCTCGAAAGCAAAATTCTATAATTTTCACGCGTGTGCCGTGCGAACATGATTTCCACCGGTGAAAACCCGCAACACCAAAACTGTCCCACAGGAACTAACTCATGGTGCAAATGGCGCGTTGCAGAAGCTGCAGGTACCATAGGAAGTTATGAGCACCTACCTGCACTTCATCCGGACGTACAGGAGCACATTCTGCCAATTTATGAAGATTTGTCACGAGTAGATTTATTAGAAAGATGCTTAGGTGGCCACACACAGAACGCGAACGAGAGTTTTAACGCCACAATATGGCGATTGGCCCCTAAACATTTAAACTGCGGCTTCAAAATCGTGGAAATCGCTTCTTTCCTGGCTGCTGGCACATTTAATGAAGGCTATAGTTTTGTGCTGCAATTAATGCAAGCACTGGACCTCATTATCGGCCGAGAGTGCAAAATGTTCGCCCATGAACACGACGCGCAGCGGCTGAAGAAACAAGAACGGCGCAGCCTCAGCAGCATCAGGGAGGAACGAACTACTCGTGGGGAACAAAATGCGGCCCCGCTCGAAGAGTTTGAGGAAGAGGAAGGTCTAATGTATGGACCTGGCATAGTGGCCATTCTGACGTGAGAAACGAAGAACGTGGGAGACCACCTTGTGCATTAATAGAATCGCGAGTTGATAATCAACCATGCAATCTCGCCGTCTCACGTTCATAATTCTCTGCTCATTTTTAATAAACGACGTACTCAGTTTTACGTGCTGTGTTTCAAACCTTTTTCACCGTCGACCTAACGTCACCGGCATTCCCCACGCGCTCAACCGTTAGATTCTCAAACACCCTTAAATAATCATAAGTATGACTAGCGTACTGCATATTTTCGCCAAAATCACGGGAATTAAATTTTCGTTCTTTTTCTTGTCTTACTTCATTTTGCAGCAATGCAATTTTTTGTTCGTGCATTTAATTTCAGCACATTTCAATTTCGATAGATCTTAGGGTTATTCTGGGGGAGACGCACCTAGCGGAGAGATGCACCAGTTACTGTTCTGGCCACACTACATAAGTGGCAGCATTGTTTCAACGCTTAAGACGCGTGCTCCTGTCTACAAACATAACCCTATTAAACAAATCACATCGATCGTGCGGTTTAAGATCATTAAATTTGAAAAACGTTTCGTTGTGTTGGGTTTCAGGCGAAAAATTTGTGTGAACGATGAGTAAATTTTTTATTACCTAGTTATCGTGTAGCTTTAACTATTATTATTGGTTTATATAGGGGCAGTAGTTTCTCCTCTCGCTATAACAACGCGTTTTAACCTTTTTTTCTGCGTAATGGTTTTTTTATGCAGAGGTGCATCTATCCCTCGATGTAGGTATAGATGCACCTCAAAATTGAAGGAGAGATGCACCATGAATTCATAGTACAATTAATCTGTTTCAGAACATGGTATATGTCCGAAAAGCAAATGCTCCTGCCAGAGCAACATGGACGGAGGAACAATTAAAACAAGCAATATCAAAATTAAAAAGTAATGAGTTGGGTTTAAATGCTGTGTCTAAGCAATATGGCATATCAAAGAAGACACTATTAAGAAGATACAGATCAGGTGATCTAGTGAAACATGGCTTGGGACCACCACCGATGCTTGGATTTGAGCATCAACGAAGATTGGTGGCTCATATTAAGCGACTTGCAGTTGCTGGCTTTGCACCAGATCGTACCCTTGTAAGATCTATAGCGTTTCAGTTTGCTGAAAAATTAAATATCAAACATATATTGTCTCAAGAGAAAAAGATGGCAGGATACGATTGGCTGAAATCATTTCTACAAAGAAATCCAGATCTTAGCATTCGTAAAGGTGAAGGGTTGTCTGTAGCAAGAGGGCAGGGGCTCAATAGACAGAGTGTAGCTGTATTTTATGAGGTTTTTCGCAATGAACTTATAAAACATAACCTTGAAAAAATGCCACAAAGCATTTATAACATGGATGAGAGTGGGATACAATTAATAAATAAACCAGGCAGTGTTATCGCAGGGAAAGGCAGTGAGGATGTTCAGGTGGTAACGTCAAAAGAGAAGGGTGAATCAGTGACTGCTGTAGCATGCAACAATGCGGAGGGTCACTTTTTGCTCCCCGTACTCATCATAAAGGGGAAAAATAAGAAGACAGCGGTTGAAAACGATTTGCCTGCAGGTTCTAAAGTTTATATGAATCAAAAGTCTTCATATATGAATAGTAAGATATTTATGTTGTGGTTGAAGGAACATTTTGTGCCAAGGAAATCTCCTGGCAAGTGTATTCTACTCCTAGATGGGCATGCTTCACATTGCAATGACCCAGATATGTTGGAGTTTGCCGATGCAAGTGACATTATCATTGTATGTCTTCCAGGGCACACAACCAATGCTCTCCAACCTTTGGATAAATCATTTTTCCATTCTTTTAAAAGCTATTATAATCAAGCAACTAAAGATTGGATGCTTTCTAATAAGGAAAGGAACATTTCAAGGAATGAAGTTGGAAAGCTGGTGTCTAAGGCATGGCAAAAGTCAGCTACGGTGCGTAATGCTACTTCTGGCTTTAGAGCCTGTGGCATTTATCCCTTCGACACAGCTGCGATTCCAGACCACTTTTTCAGTGTGTCTGATTCCACAGCACAACAAAGGTTGACTGAAATTATACAAACAACGCTTGAAAGTACTACAACATCTGATAGTTCAATATCAGAAAATTCAACAACACCAGCGAGTCCAATAGCATCTACATCAGGCATACAGAATTCATTTATTTTTCCATCACCGTCAAAATCGTTACAAGAAATTATGCCCATTCCTGTTGTTTCAACACCGAAAGGTGCTAAGAGGAATGTTGCTAAGGTATTGACTAGTGTAGAAAATATAAAGAAAAGACAATTATTAAAGGCAATTAAACAAGAAAAAATAGAAAATGCACTTGAGAGAAACATAAAGAGACAGTCTAAATCGTTCAAGACAATTTCAAAAAAGGGTAATAAAGAAAAATAAAAAAATATAACAAAGAACAAGTCGATCAAGATTGATGAAGACTCGGACAACAATTGCTATGAATGTTTGGAGGATTATAAATCAACCACTTCTAGAGTGGATTGGATTCGTTGCCCGGAATGTACAAAATGGCCCCACGAAACATGTACCATGCATCCTGCTCTCTGTAACATGTGTGGAAGAGAAAACAAAAGAATGGAAGTAGGGAGAAGGGGATACATATAAGTAGGTGCATCTCTCCCGAATCTGAAGTGCATCTCTCCCTCAGGTCTGGGGTTAGATGCACTTTTTCGAAGCTTTTTAGAAAGCATATTTTAATGTTATAATAAAGTTTTTATATATTTAATGTATTGTTTTGTGACAGAGATTGAAATAAACAATCAAATTATATTTACCAAAATTTTCAGTTATATTTATTTAAAAATTTATAAGCAATCGAAAAAAAGTGGTGCGTCTCTCCCAGAATGACCCTATATGGTGAATGACAAATTTATCGACGCTCATTGGTTAATAATTTGCGCCCAAATCTGAATGCTTCAAATGTTTAAATATGCTTCGCATCTGAAAGATGTTACAATATTTGATGCCAAAGGGAAATATCCGGTCATTATTTGTGTCCAAAGAGCAAAGTGGTTTGCTAATTTTACGAGATAATGTACAAGCTCTGTACAAAAAAGCGGATTGTAGCTATCTGTCTCTGAAATACTTTTAGCAATTTGTTCGGCCTGATCCTTCATATCGGTAAAAAATGAACCTAAACTATCGTTTTCAATCAGAGTTTGCAAGCAATTATATTCTCTACCATTATTGTCGTCGCTGGTAAAAGTAAATGACGTTATTCTATCGAGTAAATATAAGCGCTGTTTTGCGCAACTTACATCAATTCATTTTACACGTTTGTAGGTGCCAGTTCATATAAGCAATGAGCTTTAAATGCGGCATCGCATTCGTTACAAATAGCATATATCTTCAAATATGTTTCCGCTTTAAAACAAAATCAAAAATGTTCGTAGTTCATGGGCTGATGACAAACTTTTAATTTGGTCATAACTTCTTATTGGTGGGTGGATAAACGAAAATGTTTGTTGGACAAACGTGGACAAATCGTGGTCAAACGCATACCATCGTTGTTTTATAAAAATTTGCATTTGGGGGTGCCAACTTCACAGACCTCTAGTTCAAACCGTGAAAGTAGGTTAGCGCGGTCGGCTCTACTGTGTGTGTGGATCTGTATCTACGCGTGTCTTCTCCGTGTGCGTGCATACTCTCTCTCTCTCTCTCTCATACGCTGTCTCGGCTTTAAACTGCGCGGCCCGGAGGTTCCACCGCTAATATTCAACTGTTAATATCTTGCAAATGAAACCTCTGATGCCAAAACCGTAAAGGACTTTTCGATGTCTTTTTTAATCAGATTATTGCGTGTTCCAGGAAGTCCCTGAATTTTGGGACATCCTGTATAAAAATATATGTATATATATATTAATTATTAATCCCATTGTGCGAATCCTATATCGATCAAATCTATGTCCTATTATATCGACCACGTGTCATAACCTATATCGATTCATCTAGTATTTCCCAAGGAATATGGTTTATAAGCTTGTTAATTAGGGGTGCGGACAAACCGGATGCAAACTCCGGGAGCCGCTAGGATTATTGTAAATGAAGAAGAACCTGTATTTGGATTGTAAAATCAGGGAGCCTCCAGGAATGGAGTCAGTCGCGGACGAACCTGACTTTAATAATCGGGGAGCCGCACGATGGTGAAACATTGTGAACGAAGTCGATGCGAAATCCGGGTGTCACAAGGGGGATATTTGTAGCTGAACTCGGCGTATAGTCGAGGAGCTGCTAGGAGGTCTGGGTTAGGTTAGAATTCATAGGAGTGGATCGACGATCGCCGTGTCCTCGAGTTGCGGCTGGGCCCGGATCTCTCGCTGCCGACGGTCGTGCGTCGCATGGCGAGGGACCGGGCGTGTTGGGTGGCCGTCTCCGAGTACGCGGAGGCGGTCATGGGAGAGAAGGAGGAGGCAGAACGCGAGCGGGAAATAACGGGTCACCCGTCCCGTCTCGCGGCCCCCAGACGCCGAGGCCGGCGAAGATGACCTGGAGCCGGGGGAGGTCGGGTGGTGACGTAGTTCAGTGCGTCACCCCGCTCCCCGACGGCGAATCACCGGGTCTGGGGGGCCCCCTTTTCGGGGCCATCTTGGGGGGGGGGGTGGCAGTGCCACGGGGTTGCCGTCGGCGTCGCGTCGTGGCAGGTCGCGGCGTACGGCGGCGGCGTAAAGATCTGGGGGTCCTCGTTTCAGAGGGCCCCCTCGGGGGGTAGCCGAACATCCGCTACCCTCCCGGGAGCCGCGCTATAAGCGCTCTTTTTTAACGCGCTCCCGTCGTAGGCGATCGAACAGATAGGGTGAGTTCGGCGGTCAACGGGACCGTCATTGCACTCTGCCCCTGCCCCGGGGTGTCCGCTTGCGGCTCTCCCGGGTGCGGCGGCGGAAGAACGGTCCCTTGGATCATTTGACCAGGTGCCGTCTCCCCGCCCGGCCACTGTCCGGGTTACTGTTCGATCGCGGGGGTCGCGGGGTGAGGGTGCCGGGGGGCACACTCACCCCTCCGCAACACCATGCGACCCCCAGAAGTGGCGACGCGGACGAGTGGTCCGTCGCGCGTCGCCGGAGTTTCGGGAAGGCCCCGCCGTCATCGCGCGGGGTTGTTGAGCGCGGAGTTCGCCTTTGCGCTGGGGGGGGGGGGGGGCAAGCGGATGTATCGCTAGTTTGCTCCCGCGTAAAGTCCCTCCCCTCGTGCGCGCGACTCCGCGCCCGAGGAAGACCACCGTGGAGTTTTAGTGGGTGCAAGCCCCACCACATAACCCGGGGGAGGGGCGGGGTATCCGTTAGGGATTTTTCCACGTCAAAAAAAAAAAGGTTAGAATTCATAGACGAACCTGGTCTGATTCCAGGGAGCTGTTAAGAAGGTGGTATATTTACAGACGAACCTGATGCGAAATCAGGGAGCTGTTGAATACGGACGAACCTGATGCGAAATCAAGGAGCCTTCAAGGTGAAGTTTTGTAGATGAACCCGATACGAAATTGAGGAGCCTCTGGGTTGGAGAAATTTCCTTGTATGGGTGAAATCAGTGAGTCGCGAGAAATGTTGGTTATACCTCGTAACTCTAAATTAAAGTTTCATACAACTCGAGCGGTAAACTTGTATGTGCTACTCATATTATAAGGATTGCTGAGTAAAAGATGGGTTTACCGAATGTACTTGATTTTACACGTGAACACTTTCTGTATATTGGATAATCAATTATAACATAAATGTAAGTGTCCCGATCAATTAATAAGAAGTGTAAGTTACCAATATTGCACGGTGTTGATACGGGGCCTAAGAATGGCGAATAGAATATTAACCGAACTCGCGGATTTTATAGGGTTAATTTATGATTCGAAAAGGAATTTGAGCCCGATCTCACTGAATGTAACCAACTCTGTACCAGCGTGGCACACCGTGACTCTACGCGTGACTGTATAGCTCTGAGTCATCAAAGGTTGAAACCATTAGGGTTTATATAGTCCCCAAATGCGTGGGGTTTCAGTAAAATGTCCATATAAGGCAATTTTAGAAGTCGTCGCCGTGTCACTCTCGCACTCATAGCCACCATCCAGCTGGTGGGGGTCATGCTCCCCATTACTTGTAGACAATAACCGAAAAGATTTTCAGGGCATTTTCCCTTCCCAGACACAAGCTCCAAAAACTGAGATGCGGTGTATGGAAAAAATTCTTTATCTGTAGCAAATCCCCCTAATATAAAACATCGCAGTTTTTGTGATGTTTTCACCCAAGGAAGGAAAAACGTCCCACAAATCCTTTCGTAAACAAGGTGTGAAAGAAAATTGTCGGGTGTAATGTACTTATCGCTATTGTTATGTGGTGGGGCCATTGGTTTAATTGGTGCTAAGCCAGTGGTCGATGACGTCCAGGGCAGGTTCTCCAGGTAGCTGGTCCAACATCAGCTCGGCTGTGATGCCCTCCATTGTCTGCTTGATTTCCGTAAGGCAGCCTTTTGTTCTCCCCATTACCGCATCCGCGATCAGTGTTGTTCGCTGAAGCGAGCGGCATGAGTGTGGCTTAACACTCCTCAGCCGTATCCTTATCGTTTGCCAAAGCAGGGCACGGAACCGGAGTGGCAGGAACCGTAGTTTCGTCGCCAAGCCGTCCACCATTATGCTGTGGCCACCGAAAAAGATGGCACAGGTTGTTACCCTCACTTCGCTGACTTCGCCACGAATCGTCCGGGCCTGATGCTGTCCATCAATGGCAGACACAGGTGCTGCCTGGTCGACATGTAGGAGTTGAACTCTTGGTACGTGATACAAGTCACGCACGGTGATCGTCCTCATCTTTCCGTTTTGGATATGGTCTTCCGGGTCGAACAGCTTCGGCCCTTCCGGATGAATCCCCCGGTACTGTAGATGCACGGCCCTGGTGTGAGTATAGTACACACTCGATATGAAGTTTCCCAAGATCCGCGGTGTCCTGTTTGCACCGCTACGTGTCCTTGTATCCTCGTCTAGAGAAGTTTTTGTGTTATGTTCTTCGATATGCGATTTGTACTAAGTTAAGGGACCTGATGCCCTGATTTTATAGAACAGCCATCCTTAATGCGCACCCACCCTGAAACTGTGAGTGTTCCAGGTGAGGGGTTCTCGTGGGAGTGGTTTTATCCCCGTAGAAAAATGTGGCGCTTGGTCTGGGATTTTCAGATGTACTCGGTACATTTATTGTTATTTCATTACTCTCCTTATGAGGTTCTGGTTTATTGCTGATTTGACATAGGTTGAATTTCATAGCCAATATTATGTTTAATATGATCAGTATTAGAATTATGCCTTCTATGGAGAAAAAGGTAGAGATTTATACTTACCGAATGGATATTTGATGGAGTTGTTAAACCCTTTGCTCGTTGTTCTATCTCGGTAAGTGATAATGCTGCTGGGAGATCATCCCAATGTACGACGTTCTGCTCGTTCCTTTCCAGAGCTTCAAAGTGATGCTCTGTAACTTCCGGTATAATTATTGATAGGTTGTTAGATTCAGAGGAATAGTATTCAATATTTTGTGAGGCCTCGATCGTTTCCCATGATTTCAGTTATACAGTATCTATTTTTGTTTGGCATCCAGGTTTCAACTTGAATATTCCAATGGCGGAGATATTTTGTGTTACCGGTTTCTTTCCTTTGCAATAAATTTGTGCCTGTTTTATTTCTAGCATGAAGTAAAGCTAGGTAATTGGTGCATTTAAAGTCTGCCGGTATGGTTTTAAATGCACAGTCAACTTGATTTCACAAATATTCCAATTTATTGAAGTGTCGATCTGCTTGATATAATGGTAAAGTAGTTGGTCCCACAAAATTGACTGTAATGAAAGCGGCAATTCTTCGAGTATTTCTCGGTTGGCGTAAAATATTGTTGATGATCTGATGATACTGCAATGACATGAATTTGCGGCTGGATATAAGAAATTACTTTTTTTGTTCCAAGTTTGTGTATCCATGGCCAAGATTTGTATAGACAGCTTTATATAGACTGTAAATTTTCTGCTCCAGAAAGGGTATGGTGCGCTCGAAGAGTATCCTTCCTCTTGTGAATATTACATTTAAATTTGTTATTTTTTCAATTTGTTCCGTGAGTAATTCTCCCTGTGTTAAGGGAAATTTGTACACCAGCGTTTGTTTAATTTCATGAGCTGATCTCAATAGTTACCTACTCTGGTGAAAGAATAGCGGGGTGTAAAATTCCCTGCTTTACTAACAATATTGCGGCTATTAACAATAGTAGGTTGGTGCTATAATCACGGAATCCCTAATAACTGCTTCAAAACGTAGTTTATTTACGTCCGATTGTGTCGTAATACTTCGAAATGCTCGACCATCATCTTTGTCAGTTGGAAAATGTTTTTATTAAATTGACCAATCTTGCATGCATGATTGAGAATTCCCCTTTTATAATATGTGTCTGGTTCGCTATTATTTGGGTAATTTCGCATTGGTCCTTGTAAATTTTGTTTAATTCTCGCTTGTAATATTCTGCATCCACTTGTGATAAGGTTCCGATCAACACTTCACTGAGAGTGCCGAATGAATCCGAAAGGTACGCTACGCCGCGTGGAGATGTTTTAAGGTGTGAGGTGTTGCCTATTGCAGTACGTATTAAATTGCTGTAATTGCTGAATCCGGTACATCGTGTAAAGTTTAAACTGTTATATCTACCAATTTACCTGGCTAAAAGACATGTGAGTTGCGCAATTATATCTTTTGGTAAGTATTTTTTTAATTACCTTTGTGTTTTGAGTAAACAGTACACTGGTTTTCACCAAAAAAAATTTAATCCATTCACTGTCCACTGGTTTCACACAGATCGTTGTCCCCTATTACCGGATACAATCTTGTGCGTTCCTATTTGTATTAATGTTTATTATTTCGGTTTCAGTGGTTAAAAGATACATGTAACAATGATTAATTACAAGAAAAAGATTCGTGGGATGAAAATAATTTGAAAACTGTACTTCTGAAAATTCTGGAAAAAATTAGCCTAAGAGAGGCATCTTCAGGATAAGGCATTGGGAGAAGTACTTTGTTTGACAAAATAAAATCTATATAATCTGGTCAAGAAATTACTTTGCAATCTAAATTAGGTAGATTCGCCAAAACGTTCCCACCAGAATATGAAGAACAATTAATAAATTATGTGAAGGACCTGTCTAATCGTTGCTTGCCATTAATGAAGAAGGAATTTTTAAAGCTAGCTTATGATTTAGCAGTAGAACTAAAGCTTCTTCATCGCTTAAACACGGAAAAAGGAATGGCTGGGCAAACATTTTTATTATGATTGATGGCTAGACACACTGATCTTTCGCTAAGAATACCTCAGTCTACAAGCGTAATGCGAGCTGTGGGCTTTAATAAGCCGCAAGTTCAACATTTTTTTGATAATGTCGAAAAACTCAGGAAACAGTATAAGTTCTCTGCTTCTAATATATATACTTGCGACAAAACGGGAGTCAGCTGCGTGCAAAAACATCAGAAAGTCTTGGCTGCGAAGTCAATAGCCAGGTTGAAATACTCACATCAGCTGAAAGGGGCAAGAATATTACCGTCCCCTTTTTCATGAGTGCCAATGGGCAGTTCGTACCTCAGTTTTTTATTTTTCCAAGGCAGAGAATGAATCAACGTCTAATGATGAATGCTCCTGCAGAGAGTGAAGGTGCTGCTCAACCATAGGGTTAAATAAATTGCGAGTTATTCCTACAGTGGTTGCAACATTTTGCAAAATTTGCCCTTCCGTCAAAAGAGACTCCCGTGCTCCTCCTTCTAGATGGCCATAGTAGCCATAAAACTTTGGATGCTATCCATTTTTGTAGGAATCATAATATTAATTTAATAAGTTCTCCACCACACACTAGTCTCAAGCTCCAACCATTAGACAGAATATTTATGAGGCCTTTTAAAACTGTTTATTACGAACGATGTGATATGTGGATGAGAGCGAACGCAAGAGCCTTGTAGGAGGTGCATTCACGAAAGTTGGTCGATTAGAAATAGTAGTGCTTGGCTTCAAATGTACTGGAATGTATCCTTTTGATAGAAATATATTTTCAGATGTCGATTATTTAGGTTCTGATATGACAAATATTTCACTGGACGAAATAAGGGATCAACAAGGTTTGACTTCTACGATGGAGACGTCTCGAGTACCTATGTTCCTAAAGAGATAAATGAAGAGACATTAGACGTGCAGGCATTAACTAGTCCTGTCGTTAATATTTGCAAAGCCATTCTGAAAGTGTCCCCGTTACCCGATGCTAAAAAGGAGCGAACTGAAGCAAGGACAAGAAGATCTGAGAAAAGTGAAGTTCTCACTTTATCACCCCGTAAATTGTTGACTGAAGAGAAAGAGAATGGAAAAGGACAAAAGGAAAACTTAGGAAATAAGCTTAAGAAGACCAGAACACTAAAACCAAGAGAGACAAACCAGGATACTCTTTGCATAGTTTGTCTGGAAACCAACGAAGAAGACTGGGTTCAGTGTTCAAGCTGCCAAAAATGAGCACACGAGGCTTGTGCTGATATATCCGAATGTTCATAGGATTATACTTATGATCGCTTCAAACTATATTGAGACTATGCTGAGTTACGTCAGTAACTTTTACTGTGTCCGATGTACCGACGCGTGTATTGTGATTTTGATCACGTTAACGGGTGTAGCATTCATTACTTGCGACTATAACAATGCACGTTTTAAGCACTTTACGGTGACCACTGTAGCTTTGACCTGGTTCATCAGAAATAAAAAAAAATCGACCAAATTCAGTTAGTATATTAGCTTATCTGATCATTTCTGTTGCGTAGTTCTTATTTTAGAGAAAAATGAGAGTGATTCTGTGACGAAAATCGATACTTTTGCTATGAGAATTCGCCATTTTGTAGCAAATTAACTTTCCAGGATAATGAACGATTAAGGTCTAGATAATCTAATATACTAACTAAATTCACGCCACTTTTTTATTTCGGATGAGCCAGGTCAGAATTAGAGTGGTCACCGCAAACTACTGAAAAAAAGTCGCCGCTGGGAGATCGCTGATATTTATTTTATTTATTTCTATCTTCTATCGCAAAAATTGCTACAAGTAGTTTAAGATGTACACTTTCGAATACATAAAGTTTTGTTTAAAAAAAAGCCTTAAAGTTTTTCCCCCCAAAATTCCCGAATATACATGTTTTTTTCAGACCTCACAGATAGGCATAACCCCTTAAGATCATGGATTGCCTCTGGAGACGGAGGCTGATTCTCGTATTCACTGCTGGTGGATATACATATGTGAGAAGGAGCACATAGTCGAAAATCGACATAATCGGCGCCGATCATTTTTTCCTTCAGCTTACTCTAATGCGGCGGAGGCAGGTGCCGCCTTCAAGAAATCCCTTGACGTTCAGGCGTTGATGTCCATTTTCGAGGAATACACTGGCATCTGATATCCCCTGTGCTGGAACAATTTGAGACGCTGGAAGCGTACAGGACAGTTACCCTGTCACCGGTCCCGGGCCGATCAAAGCCCCATTTACCCAATTTCGGAGGACAGATGAAATCTCTGAGCTTCGATGGGCTTGCCTGATAACTTGACGTCATGTGACCCGGGTTGTTAGAGTGCGGAGGGTGGGTTTCAGAGGAAAGGGGATGACAATCGTTGCCATCCTTCGCAAGTGGACAGCGAACTCAGTAGAATTGCTGTCGGAAATTCTAGAGGACCACCGCGAAGTGTCCGACCGCTTGATGCATCAGGGCGACACCACAATGGTGCTGGACCTGCCGTGGTCTCCTTGCGAGGACACATTCCATAATTACTCCGCCACCTCAATTGGCGCCAACAAAGCGCAACTTTACGATCCCTTGGGATAGGCGTCCTCAGTCGCCATATCGGCTAAGATTTTCATGCAAGAGCTTTAGCTACGACAAATAGAGTGGGACACTCCTCCCCATCTGATCTCCTGACGCAACGAAATTATAGTCATATAATGAATTACAATTTGGATCTTCCAAATTTAGAAAAGGTGCGCATTCCCTCAAGGACCGGAATGCAACCAGATCAAATGGGTGATGAACCTCGTGGCTTCGCTGATGCCTCAACCAGAGTCTACGTGGCCGTCGTATACATTCGAATCTCACAACCCCCTAAGAAATGTGGAAATTAGTTTGGTCGCGACCAAGACAGTTTGCACCGACTTGTTAAGCACGTTGATCTACTTGAACCCTGCATTCATTTATTTTATGTATTATAACCTCAAAAAACCCTATTGTGGCGTGGGCGTGTTTAGCATTCTTGCAAAAGTGACAAAACGTGCCTCAGTTTTTTAAAATAAAATGGTAAGTGTTAAGAAAATCACATATGTAACGCCATCTCCCGTTCCCGAGCGGACCCAGGTGTGACAAATCTTTGTCTGCCCCATCTCGCTCACGCGGAGCATCGATCATGCGCTCCCCTCTATTGATCAGCAATCGATGGAAGGGGAAAAATCGCGGTTTCGAGGAAATCGACGCCGATTTCCTCGATTTACTAGTTACCGAGTCGTCTTAAAGGTAACACCTTCTAACAGCTTCAACCGATCGCTTGCTTGGCTTTGCTAAATCGCTTTGCTAAATCGCTTTGCTAAATCGCTTTGCTAAATCGCTTTGCTTAATCGCTTCGCTTGTGAAGGACCTCCGGCTGAGTCCACGTGCTTCGCTGCTTAAATAGATAGTTCCTACCGCGTAGGAAATTTAGTGCAAAAGACCTTGGAACAAACAACATTGTAAAGAATTGTGCTCCTAAACTCTTTATTGTATATAACTGAAAAATAGTATAATTTAAGATTAAAACTAGTGCTTAAAAGTAAAGTATCTTAAAACTAACGAAGACCTCTCACGCGATCCCGGTTTCCGAGACGAGCGCTATCCGTTAATTACCTAAACAGTAAATAACAAATTTTTTTGGTAATTTCGATGTATAGCAATATTTAAAGGAGGGCTTAACCCATGTATTGTGTATGATGTATTTTGGATTTTTTTAAATTTGGAGGAGAAACAAGATGGTAAGGATGAACATATCGTGTATGAAACGGCAGGCGTTTTGGTGTATAAACAAGTCAACTTTTTCTTCGTATTACTTGATTGGTTTTAGTCGATCTTTAAATGTTTCTTTTAGGCCAAAGAATTACTCGAAGCCAAACTAGGTTTATGGAAGCTATAGCTCCACCAGATCCATATATTTCCGATGTTTCTGACGATTCTGATGCAGAAGAGGATTTTCGATTTTTAAACAATCGTGGCTCTGTATTTAAAGAAGAAGAAAATGACTCAGTAGATAACTCAGAATGAATTTGAGAGGATCTTTCGGAAGATGAGAATGATATCATATTTGATTTCGATGCTGCGATACCCAGCACAAGTGGTTCCAAACGGAAGAGCGTAGATTCGAAGGTCGGACTAAACGAAGACTGTAGCAAAAGGAGAAAATGCGCTCCAAAAGTTAACTCGAAGAAAACACCGAAAGGCAAGAATAATGCAGCATCTACGTCAAGTGCCCGCGCTCAATGTAATTTCGCAATCCATTTCCGAAAAGAACCAACTAGAATACTTTTTCCAGTTCTTTCCTAAGAAATGTGTCGAAAATATCGTGGAGCAAACGAAGTTGTATTCGATGCAAAAAAAAGGGAAAATGCATTAATAGTAATTATGTGGAAATGTCCTATTTCTTAGGACGTAATATAATTATGGGCGTGTAGCGGGTAGCACAGGAGGGTGGTGCGTCGAGCGGCCACCAGAGTAGCGCTGCCGCGCTACACTCCCTGGCTGCATCCCCGCTACGCTCCCCATACCAACGCGCATGCTCCACAACCGCCCTCGCAGGGATAAAAGGAGCCAGACCCAAGTTTTGGGCAGTCACAAGTTCCAGCTCCCCGGTGTGGACGACTACCTCCCTCAGACAGCCGACTGCTTGACAGAGCTCCCCGAGTGGACCAAATTCAGTAGGCTCGCTGACAGGTCCCCTGGTTAGTGACAGTTGCTCCCTGGTGTGGATAACTACTAACCGGACCTCCGCCCTCGCGTCAGGAGTGTTCGCGTGTTAACAAATGTATTGTTGTGGAATACCGTAAATAAATGTATATAGTTGTGTAACCCGTGTTCAGTATTATTTGAAGACCCCAACCTTACCGCCACCCACGTTATAGGCGTAATTTCGTTACCCTTATAAGGGATTATTATCAACTTTATTATTGATCAACTTACACACTAGGGTGTCTCTTAAAATTCGACTTTTTAATTGACTGCGAGAAGTTTTTTTAATTTGTTCCTTTTCACTTGTAGAGCACTCATTTAAATTTTGACCTCGATACGATAAGTTTTGACCCTGCCACAAGATCCTCGAAACGTGCAAAATAAGTGTAGGACCGCGCAACCCAATTCTTACGCGGGCGCCTGCGGCAGGGTTAAAGAGAATCCAATAATGCGCGCTATGATTGTGTTTTCGCCAACGGTCGACGACATTCGACAATCGGCATTCGACGTTATCGTATTTTTTAAAAGAATGGGGATCGGTGCGGCGTCGCCGGCTGCGGAGATCGTCCCGAGACGTGAACACGAATGTTGTACTATTCTTATACTTTTCCCTCACCTCTGTGGTTACTGTTGAGAAGAGAAAGTTGAAACGTTACACTATCGAGACCAGGAAGGGCCGTCAGCCTATTGTCATGTTTATGTAGAGGACACGCGTCTGTTTTTCGTCAGTCCAAGCGTAGGGCTGTTGCTCAGTCATATATTTCCGACTGCTTAAGCCATCTCTTAAGCCGGAACTAAGGTTCCCAGGGATTAAGGGTTCCACGCGGGTGGCCTGCATCGACTTGTTTAGACTGTCGCCAAAGCATCGTAAAGCTATAAATTAAGTACCGATGTTTCGAGATTTGGAAAGTTCCCGTTCTCACGCCCCACAACCACCCTCGAGATTGACACGCCTTCGCCAATAGACAGTTTTCTTTTACCACCTCTCTGTTACAACTCCACCAATAGTTTAGTTTTGTTAGCCCTGGAACCTTAAGACTCCACCCCTACGAGGAATCTTGGAGTCATCGTTCGCGAGCTAAAGCGCCGTCGAGGCAGAAGCAAATTAGAAACACACTAAGAATCATCGAGCTCTGCTTGCGAGCAGAAGACTTTTCATAAGACTTGTACGTCGTGAAGATATGCGAACATCTCCGATAATATTTTTGTTGCTGAGTTTCTTATTTCAAATATAGACTAAGTATTGTGTTTCAAATTGTGTGCGGTGTTTTTCTCAATCACCCTCATTACGTGCTTCTCATTTTGGAACATCAGTTTTCAAATTCTTGGGCTCTTGCACGATATCATAGTGCAGGAGAAGTGGTCAGAGAATCGTGAAGATTTACAACCTTCAACCAAAGCGACGCTCTGCCATAACTGTTACCATCCCTCCCACATAAGTAATATTTCGTTTAAAATGGATTTAAATATTCAAAAGAGCAGTACAACGAAAAGAAAACTGAGACAGAGTATTTATTTAGTACATCATACAGAAGATAAATTGAGTGGAGCAAGATTACCTTCGAATTTGGAGGTGTTGAGACTTTCAATTTATCACCTACGTGCTAAGCCAGGAGAAGGCTCTCGAACTAAAGCATACTCTGCCACGGCACAACAGGTAATGCAAGTTTGGGGGAAGGCGCGTATTCCTACCCGATCAAAAAGTTGTATTGTGACTCAGCTAAAAAATGTGTATGACAAATGGAGATCACTTCAAAAAACAGCGAAGCGGCGTGATTCTACTCAAATAACAAGAGAAGCTGCTTTCCAAAAGACGTTTGATGATTTGTTTGACATTGCTCCTGTGGACGCAATGACTCGAATTAAGAATCAAGAGGACAGACAGTTTTTAATGTTACAACGAGAGAAGGGACGTGTCGGTTGTATGGGTTCTCTTGATATGAACCTTCATAAAAAAGAGAAAAGAGCAGCAGAGAGAGAGGAAAAGTTATTGAAAAGGAAGACCCGTTGTCAACAAGAAATGAAAATGTATAAGTGGAATTAATTTACTTTCTATATAAACACATGCATAATTATTTCATTATAATATCTATTATCCTGGTGCCCGTGCGAAATTCAATGAATGGCATACAGTGGCCATTAGCTCTTTTGGCTCGGATAGTACCGATGTGAGCGTAGATGACCAGTCGCATTCTGCTGAAGGTGAGATGCTCCTGTCACCAACGCCGAGTACTAAGAACACACTGGAAACAGAACCTGCAAGGAAAAAAAGAGGACGCAAAAATGCTATCTCATCAAAATTAGCAGCCACACTTGACACTGATAAAGTTAGCATTAGATCAGTGACAAGAATTGTATTTTACTCTGCTGAAAATTTCAACGTCAGTCCATCTGAAATAAATGTGAATAAGAGCTCTATGCACCGTACGAGAACAAAATATAGAAATCAGTATGCTAAATAAATCAAAACCGATTTAAAAAAAAACTGGATAACAAATCGAAGTTAGTTGTACATTTTGACGGCAAAAGAATGACACTAAACGGTGGTGCTATAGTGGAACGGTTACCCGTGCTGATCACCAGTCCTGGCATGCATGAGCAACTACTTGGCTCCCCGGCACTGCTCGATGGAACAGGCGCTGAGCAGGCGAATGCAGTAGCGTTTCTACTAAAAGAATGGGGACTTTGTGACATGGTATAAGCTGTTTGCACAGATACAACAAGTTCAAATACTGGACGGAAAAAGGGGCATGCGTTTTAATCGAGCAACAACTTGGGAAGACACTTCTATATCTTGCGTGCAGACATCACATGGCAGAGATAGTTCTGAAGGGTGTGTTTGAAGCTGCGGTCTCTATTTCGTCGGGACCAGACATTTATATTTTTAAAAGATTACAAATTCAGTGGCCCAATATTGACCAGAAGAAATTTTCAGCCTGAATAGAAGACGACGAGATTGACCCGATCCTAAGCGGAAAATTAGATGGAATACTTCAATTTGTGGAGCAAAAGTTAACTGAAAACCATTATCGTGACGACTAGACGTGACGACTACAGAGAGTTGTTGGAGCTCGCATGCATTTTTGGGAGGGACTTCGCCACACGGAATCAAATTTTACAAACGGGGCGCGATCCATAACGCACGTTTCATGTCAAGAGCAATTTATTCGATTAAAATGGTCCTGCTTAAAGATCAATTAAAAATGACGGACAGAGAAAAGAGAGGTTTGCTAACAATGAGTGTTTTCGTGGTGTTAGTGTATATAAAATATTGGTTTAGTGCATGTAACGCTACACACGCGCCCTAGAACGACTTCCAGTTTTTGAAAGATCTAAAACTTTATGAAAAGACTGACAAGTCCGTATCTGATGTGGCCTTAAAGAAATTCACTGGACATTTATGGTACCTGACTGAGGAAGTGGTAGGGTTATCACTTCTTGACAGAGACGTATGCCTTTCAGTAAAAAGGAAAATGGTGGAAAAGATTTTTCCAAAAAATTTTACCAGTAGCGGCTCTACCTCATCGTGTGCTCTTAAACGTTCCGGATTACAACGCCTAGTATTAAGACCGCAAGATGTTAGCAATTGGCTTAAAAAAGTCAAGTAAGCAAAGATTTGAGTGATTTTGAACCCCAAATACTATTAAAATCTTTGAAAGATTTGGATTGGAATACAAATTCATGCATCATGATCCTGCAACCTGGCATTCGCTGCAAGATTACAAAATTGCTTGTATGTTTTTTTCGGAAATGAATGTAACAAATGACGTGGCAGAGAGGGGTGTGGCATTGGCGCAGGAGTATTTGGAACAAGTCAAGTCTGAAGCAAATCTACAGGATTTATTAAATGTAACGCAGACCGTACGTCGAGAGACTTCAACATGTACTAAAGAAGCTCTATTCAGAACCATATTTTAAGTTTACTTAGATTTTATTTAGTTTTCTTAATGTTTTATACACAGTATTTTGTATATCATATAACATAAAAAAATCCTTCAAAAACGCTATTGTATAAGAACCATGTTATATAAACCTCGGACAAGTACAATAAAACAAAATTAACGAATATATATGAAAAAAATGCAGTTTTTACAAAATTCAAACCGCTTGTGGCAGGGTAAAATCTCATCTGATCGAGCTGAATTTATGCGAACGAACTTGCATTATTAAAGGGAAAAAAGTAAAAAAAAACTTCGCAAGGGGTGTCATCAAAAATTAAAAAAATCGGTATTATAAGGGACACCTTATTACACACGAGTCAATTCAATCGCTGATATTGTGTCAAGGGGATGATTCTTGGATATTCGAAGTTCTATTCATTTTACTGATAATTGTAATTATACACCTAAAATGCAAGATCGGTCTTTCAAGATTCGTCCAATTCTAGATATGATTCTCAATTGCTGCCTTTCCTTCCAGAAGACAGATAAAAAATGTTCAGTCGACGAAACCATGATCCCTTATAAAGAGACGAAGGCAAATAATTTAAGACATTAAACCGATAAAGTGGGGCTTCAAATTATTCGTTTTAGCCGGATCAGACGGAATAATTTACGCCTTTGTAATCTGTCAGGGTAAAAATACATTTCTATCACTAAAGGGTTCTCGTATGGATTTGACGCAACAAGAATTAAACACGGGCGTCGGTGCATCCGTCGTTATCGCTCTAGTAAAATCTATCAGCGATTAACAATTTTTGTTGGAACGTAACAGAATGGCGCCGATTTGAAAGAAAGTTGAACAAAACACCCAAAAGGAAGTTTTCTCGATTGTTCCTCAAGAAAATTCACGGTTATTTTTTGACAAAAATTGTTCATTAAGATTAAGACACTCGTACAGATTAAGAATCTTTTCGAACTTTTCAATCACCTGCGTCACGAACATACCTCATTTTTAGGTGACATGTTGGACGCTGCAGAAAACCCATTAAAACAAATTTTTTAAAAAATCTATTTAAATCGTTTGTATAGTATAAGAGTAGGTTAATAAATTACAAAAAGGTTATTTCATTGCATGCTGTATTTATTCAGAAAAAAATCTTTAAAAATAGCTCACTTAACCCACTTCCAACAATCCAATATGTAGACTTGAAACTTCGCAGGCGTACGTAGTTATGATGACAATACAAAATTTGCATCCCTTACAATTTTAAACCATAACCATCATTACAATCGACTTGAAATCAGCATCTCGTGTTAGTCTCGAACACGATGTAATCTCCGTGATCTCGGACACGACCAAAAGTCGCTGCGTTGCCTAATATAAGCATCGCGATTTCCGTAAATATACAATTTTTCGAGAAATGATCCGTCACGTACAAATAGTTCAATTTTTCAAATTGTCTTTTGTTGAAAAACTCCAACACTATACAGTAAATAATAAAAAAATATGTATAAAAAATTTTAAGTTAAACGATTTTATTGAATTTGATCAAAGATGCACTAAAAACTGAAAAATAATTATTTTCTTGTACTACAATCGCAATGGTGATACGTCACTTTAAATAAAATCGTGGGGCAGGAGATTTCATAACAGGATATGAATCAATTTATTACAGAATCAAGCGTCCAAGTGAGCGATAAAAAGCGATGAAATATCCTGCCACATGATTTTATTTAAAGTAGCATATCTCCATTGTAATTGTAGCACATGAAAAAAAATCTTTTTCAGTTCTTAGTGCATTTTTTATCAAATTAAATAAAATAGATTATCTTAACATTTTTGTAATATCTAAATATTCTAATTATTTATTTAATTCAACCTCTTTATTATCAAAAGGGCTCTGCCAAAATATGATCACAGTTGACAACATAAGGGGTTATACGTAGTCAGGAGCCAGAAAAGAGGCGAATGTTTCTGAATTTTTTTTTAAAAACGCGAAGCACATATTTTTACAGAACTTTTTGCACTTGAAAGAGTAAGATTTAAAAAATATTTTGCAATTTTTTTATAAAAAAATATTTACGTTTATAATAAAATTACAACCGACATCCAAGAAGCCGTGTTAAAAAGTTGTTTTGGGGTGAGTACAAATGGTCTTTAAATGTTGTTCTTTTAAGTACAAAAAGTTATGTAAAAATATATGCTTCCGATTATTAAAAAAAAATTCACAAACATTCGCCACTTTTCGGTCTCCTCATTTGGTATAACCCCTGAAAGAGAAAAAACAACTGAAGATAAAAGAAGAAAAAGAATGTAGAATAGAAAGAAAAGTAAAAATAAAATCGAGTAGGTACTATAAATATCTACAGTTTGTAAATCAATAATATTAGTACAAATAGATATCAACAGCAAAGAAGAAAATGGAAACAACGAACCTCCAATGGATTTAACAGTTGAATCTGTTAAACAAATTAGTTAAATTTTATAATTCTCTCCTAAATTATGTTATTTCTTAGAATAAATGAAAAAATAATAAATTATATGAGCACAGATTATTTCTTTCACCTGTCCATCTATTAGGTCTAATTTATCCATCTATTATCCATACCGTCCATCTAAGTACTGGTGATACGGACTATGAGTAGAATTTTCATCATTTTATGCTTCGATACATTACTTTTTTATTTAGAGTTAATTGTTTCTTTAAATTTATACATTTTTACGTGCAAACCCGTTGGTCTTTTAATAAAGCAAATATTTCTAAGCAAAACCTTGATGTAAACTTCAGAACCAGCTGAACTATCCATCTACTGGCTTGCTTACCCTACCATTAAAATAAGCTCTGTCACTATTATTCTAGAGACTATTTGATCGCGTCCGGCCGTGCGGTCATTCAGGTTGAAGTTTGAACGGAGTGAGATAGAATTCCTCGTACATTATTCTTTTTAGAAGCAAGGTATTAAAAAAAAAACAGATTTAATATTTCTTTCTAAAAAAAATTGTTTTTGTTTTCTAATTTTTTGCTATTAATTTATTATATGCCATATCATAAATACTTTTAATTTATTCACAAGTTATCATCCTTTACTGAAATTATTATTTTCGTACCAGTGTAACAAATTGATGACTTATCAAGAATTCGGTGTCGATAACAAAACTTTCACAAATGCTAGGGTAGGTGTGGGTATTACTGCGGATGTCCCGATTACTGCGGAGATTCTAAAACAGATCATATTTAGTGTTGGAAAGTACATAATCTTTTGAAAATTTTTGATAAAATTATTTTAAACTCTATTACAGATATTTATTAATAAGTATGTACAGCAAAGTTATTATTAATTCTTTTATCGTAGTTTGAAATTCGTCAAGGCGAGACTTCGGTCGATTTCCGATATGCCGGTCATGAACAGCTACTTGAAAAACACTTATATTTTTGTTATTAACCGTAATACATGTACTGTAGCGGTATTGCTTGATAGAATAAGAGTTATTTTTTCAGAGAAACAGTAAATCTAGTAAAGTCGTCTACATTTTAGTTTTAATTTTTATTTCTCACCGCAGTATTAGGTGCACTACTTGACACCATGTTCATGTACAGTGGCTCGCATTAATATTCGGACACTTTTTAAAATCGCATAACTTTTTTAGAATTGGTCCAAACAACATGAGTTTTTTATTTTAGAAGCTAGAAGGATTAGTTTGCTACCTGACGCGTTTCGTCGTTTTGAAAAAAAAAATGTATTTGGTTGGAATAGCGAAAAGAATAGTAAAGGTCGATTTTTAAACTTTTTTTTTGTGAGCTTGTAATGTAAATTCAAAAAAAAACCGTTTGTAGATTGCAGTAAGTTGTATACGTGCCTAAAATTTCATCAAAATCGGTTAACGTTGCTCCGAGCTACAAACGTTTAAAGATCGCAGAATAAGGTCGAGAATCGCTGATTTCGGGAATTTTCTGCGATCTTTAAATGTTTGTAGCTCGAAGCAACGTTAACCGATTTTGACGAAATTTTAGGCACGTATACAACTTACTGCAATCTACAAACGGGTTTTTTTTTTGAATTTTCATTACAAGCTCACAAAAAAAAAAGTTTAAAAATCGACCTTTACTATTCTTTTCGCTATTCCAACCAAATACATTTTTTTTCAAAACGACGAAACGCACCAGGTAGCAAACTAATCCTTCTAGCTTCTCAAAAAAACTCAAGTTGTTTGGACCAATTCTAAAAAAGTTATGCGATTTTAAAAAGTGTCCGAATATTACTGCGAGCCACTGTATTACTGCGGACCTACGACTGTATTCACTGACGTCTTGGTATATACCAATAACCTGCAAAGTACGTAACGGTGCGTACAATCACGTGTAATTCTGTAAGCATGCCGAGAAAAAATTCAAGCGAAAATAAGGAATCAAGAAATAAAAGAAAAGGCCAACGGCTATGTTGTTTAAAAGAACATTTATCTGTTGCGCTGCTAGAAATACGATATGGGAAACGAATTTCTGAAGTGTCGCGAAAGTATAACACACCAGAAAGCACATTAAGAGCTAAAAAGTTAAGCATTTATGCTGATAAAAAACCTGGTCCTGCACCTGTCCTCACTGCTGATGAAGAAAATGATTTAGTCGATTGGATTTTTCATTGTTGCGAAAAAGGTTTTCCAGTAACAAAGGCGCAATTATTGGAAAGTGTTCGGGTGATATGCGTAAATTTAAAAAGGAAGAATTCGTTTATTAATAATACGCCAGACAGAAGCTGGAATAATGGATTTTTAAAACAACATAGAGAAGTTGTTAAAAGAGTGTCTGAAAATGTGTCATTAAATAGAGCCAAAGTATCAGATTATAGTATACGTAAGTGGTTTCAAGAAGTTGGTGAAGGTATTATGTCGATTGCACCC
The DNA here is from genome assembly GCF_050908995.1 of Andrena cerasifolii. Classification (NCBI taxonomy): domain Eukaryota; kingdom Metazoa; phylum Arthropoda; class Insecta; order Hymenoptera; family Andrenidae; genus Andrena; species Andrena cerasifolii. The sequence continues at coordinate 1,604,894 of NC_135132.1, forward strand.
AATAGAGTTTGCAACTGTGACGAGACAGGCACTAACAATAGTTAATTAAAAAATAAAATTTATTTAATGTTGCTTCATTGCTTTCTAAAAAAATATGTATTATTTATAGGCATTCCTCTAAATCCTGTACCTTCATCAGTGCTTGCGCCGAAAGGTTGCAAGAATGTACATAACATAGTTGGTAATAATGAAAAAGCCAATATAACAGTTTTAGTCACAGCCAATGCTGCTGGCAATCTTGCTCCTACATTCGTCCTCTTTGCTGGAAAATCTTTACCACAGAATGCTGCAGAAATGGCACCTCTTGATTTTGCATTTGGATTTTCCCAAATGGATGGATGCTTTCCCAAAACTTTTACGAATACATTGCCAATATTTTTGAGCCATGGTTGACAAAAAATAACATTAAACGTCCTGTAATTTTATATGTTGATGGGCATAGTTCGCATATGACATTACACTTGAGCAAGTTCTGTTCGGACCATAAGATAGTTCTTGCAGCGTTGCATCCAAATGCTACGCACATTATGCAGCCTTTAGATGTGTGTGTGTGTTTCGAAGTTTAAAAGCACATTGGCTTAAAACATATCGAGCATGTTGTAAAACATCAATTAGTGTTGGCATCCATAAATACCAATTTGCTGCATTATTGAAAAGAACATTGGACAGTATGAGGATGGAAAAAATGTTAGAAAATGGTTTTAGGAAATGCGGATTGTACCCTTTTGATGTTAATGCCCTGGATTTTAGTAAGATAATGAGACGGATCCCAGATTTACCTACTACATTGACAGACGATTCTGAACCTCAAACAAATTCTCATGAAACAATAGGAAACAACTCGTTGAAAGTATTTGAAAATTTTTAACACCAAGTCATCTTGAGGCATTTAGGTTGAATACAAACCCTGTATGGGGAGGATTAAAAAAAGATGAAGGACTCTTCGAAATATGGTACAAGTTATCGCATCCTATTCTAGACAACTCCTCAAATGACCTCGATAGTGTACACAATGACATAACGTTCAATCAAACGGAGTTTGCCAATAGCAGTTATACTGCATACGAGTTGAAAGAAATTAATGACAGTAGTACTGATTCAGGAGTACTAACCGCATATGTAAAATCTACAATTATATATATAACATAATAACAATTGAGCCGTTTATTTTGAAAGTGGCCTAAGTCCATTTGTCAATGGTTTTTTGTTGACTGTAGTAACGCGTGCAACTTGAAGTCAGTATTAAAAATTTCTATATAAAAATTTTTTAAGTATAAATGGACTTAGGTCACTTTCAAAATAAACGGCTCAATTTTAATAATGATATGATAATAATATATATTATAAATATATCATTATTATCATGATATATATATATATATAAAATATAATGATATATATATATATATCATTATAATAATGATATATTTATAATATATATTATTATCATATCATTATTATCATTATTGATTGATTGTATATTTTTAAATTCCATATCTATAAATCAGTTTTTCATTTTTAACAAAGTGTTACATCGGTAATTATTTACTTTAGCGATTCCTCACCGATTTTGATAAAATTTAGATATATAATTACTTCTAATTTCCAATATAATTTTCACAGTATTAGTTAATATTAAGAGGAATTTATAAGCTGTTTTAAGAATGTACATGAAATAAATATTTATTACAGAATGCCAAAAAATTGTATGCATGAAAACAATACTTATACTTACATGGTTTTTCCAGATTGAGTCTAGTAACAGTGGTTCCACTGTAGTAAACGAAGACTGTGTTGTCTTAAATTTAGATTTAGATGTAATTACAAATATTTCTAACGAACAGGTTTTAAATAATATTGTCATATTAGCGGAGGATGACCAGATAGCCCCTTCTTCGTTAGAATCCCTTGATCTGACAACTAACAAGCAATCAAGGAAGGATACTTTCAAGGAAGAGATAGGAGAATGTTCTAGTCAATTGTTAACGAAGAATCCCCTGCATGGCATTACAAATTTAGAGGAACAAAAATCAACAACTGGATTCATACAAAAATTCTTGTATTGGCCTGATGATGCTATGTTACATCCAAAAAATAAAACAAGCGTACTTCGTAAAATCAAAACTCCATCTGTTGTCTCTGGTACTCAATGACAGCAAACCATAGAAACTAAAGAGAACGCAAAGCGTATTAAGATTGAAGAGGCAACAATCAAAAAGCAACTGAGAGTCGAAAAGCAAGTGAAAATGAAAATAGAAAAGGAGAAAATTAGAAAGAAGAAAGAAAACGACAAATCTTTAACACAGCAAAAAAGGTTGAAAAAGAGAGGCAAAAACTATTGAAACAACAAGAAAGAATGAAGAAAATTGAAGAAAGCAAAGAAGCCAAATCATGAATGTTTTTGCAAAAAGAATAAACAAAACAGTTATAGTGAAAACCTTATTAATGACATATTGTATTACCTGAGCTGTTATTAGTTATAATATATTAAATAATATTTATAGAAAAACATTGTACTTGATAACATTAAATTTACTATTCATTTAAGGACGGATGGTGCAATAAATACAACTATGTACTACTAATTACTAAGATTTAAATTATTACACATTCCTGCTGATTTTAGTAAATAAAGAAAGTTAAATAATTTTTCTAAATTAATACTTGAATATATTTAGGTATGTACAACAACGAAACAACTGTTTCAATTGCATTTAAATTTATTTTTCTTGAAATTTCTATAAATGTAATTACTTGTTCTTGTCATAATTTTTCAAAATACGATTATAAAATGCAAAGCATGTAGAAGCCCAGTTACTGGTTGGTTTACCCTACAAGTGATATTTGTACCAAGGTTATGTTTGGCCTGACATCAGACCGCAGTAATACATGCGCAGTAACTCATGCAATGACATTGATCGACAAATCTCTTTGTTTTTAATTAACTGTGCTTATTACCCCGCCCCTATATTTTTTTATGGAATTATTAATGTCCCACGTTTCTTTTAAAAAAAGAAGGAGGAACTTTCATTCACTTGAACGCCGTATCGAGGCTTCTAAAGTTAACCTACCTTAAAAGTCCGCAGTAATACCCACATCTACCCTATTGTTTTCGCAGCAGCAACTATGTTAATTCCCTTTAATTTAATTTTTTTATGATTGCTCACATAACACTCTTTATGCATTCACGCGTTGCTTCTCTTTCCCTGATTTAGAGCTCGAACTTTAATTACTTATATATTCTATATTACGAACAAAACAAATTAATGGCATGCAAAATTATATCACTAAAGCTATAATTTTAATTAAATATGTAGTTAATAAATTTGTTTTTCTGCACAATTACAATTGTCATTACAATCGTAATTGTAACTGAAATTGTCATTGCCCTGCAATTACATTTGGCAATTGCCATTGTAAATACGGCTAGCAGCGATTAACAATTACAGAAGATAATTTGTAATTGATTGAGCAATTGTAGTTGCAATTACTCTTAAATCGATTAAACATTACATTAGTAATTGATTATGCCCAACTGTGTCCTGTAGATGGACCTTTCCATGTTCCATCAAGTTGACAGTAAAGTTAAACGTTTAGGCGCAGATGTGGAAAATTGGCAGTAGGTGTGTTCGGGTCAGGGCTTGGCTCAGATCTGGATACACCTTACAAGGTCGAAGATTAAACGGATCGTTACTTCGCAGTGCCACCGAAAATTAGACAGAAAAATTTATTTGTGCCACCGCTAGTGACCTTGAAGGACTTATTTCTGCAAGTCGTTGAATTCATATTTAACCCTTTCGTTACGACCTCTTTTTTTTCGTTACGACTTCTTTTTAGATTACCGACGTGCACACTTTGCGACGCGTTGCCCCGTTCAGTGGCGGCACTCCAACAGAGCGGACTGCCGTAACGAAAGGGTTGAAGTGCCTATCAGGTACCCACATATAAAATATAGCATTCCACTTAAAAAAAGAAAGTCGACCTTCGTATATAGTTAACCCCTCCCAACAGAATGAAACTATTGTTACCATAAGCGGACCCCCACAAAAATATGCACCTTTTGTGGGAAAGATTTTTATGCAATGTTAACCCTTAACTGGTATACTGTTTTTTTCAAACGTAACTGTTATCTTGGGGTCGTGGCAGACCCCAAATAAAAAAGGACACAGAAATTTGTAAAGTCGACATTAGATCAACCTCTATGAATACCTACTTTGTTCGTAGGTAATGTATAAAATAATAGATACGTAGAAAGTTAAACTATTATGATCAAATTAATTAGAAATTCAGTTTACAAACTTAGACAACCAAATATTTTGCAGCGAACCTTGCGTGCTTGGGGTCATCACTGACCCCAGGATACCAGTTAAGGGTTAAACATAGTAGCAGAAATATTTCAAGCGATAAAGTTAGGTGAAACATCCTGTGTATAGTCTTCCTGATGTAGGAGAGTTTTTGTGGTTTTGATTGAATCCATTTGATGCTACAGTATTCTTTATTTCTCTTACGTAAATAGATACATACTTTTTTAAACCGTTCTGACAAACCGCGAGGTTTTGGTATCGACCTTTTGTGGCTTCCTTTACGGCTTCGTTCACGTATGTAATCATTTTCTGTGATTCCAACTTCAGATGGGGCCCGCGGAGAAACAATTGCTTTATTCTCAGTTATAATTTCGGAATTCAGACTAATTACGAATTCAATAATTGGCTTTTGTGTTTTGCAGGATTTCCAGTTCCTAAGATTGTTAATGCCGCTCATAGAGTCGGTGAAGATCATCTGTTTGGAATCATTAGATGAATGGTTAGTTTCTAAGGTTTCTTTTATGGTAAAGGCTTCGCAGAAGGAAATGGAACAAATATCATGTAATCTGCATATAGTTTCTTCGCTCCAAATACAAATACATAGTAGGTATAGATCATCCTGTTCCTTCGCCTGTACGTTATCTGTCTGTGAAGATTCTTATATAATTGACATACTTTTCATTGATATCATTGAAAATTTGTTTATATATTAATGGATTTGTAAATTTCCTTTGAAATTATATATTGAGATGTCTATTTTGGAGATAAAGTTAACCATGGAAGACTTTCCAATAATTGTCTGATCACTAGTTGGGGAAAATTATATTAATGTCTTTCAGATAAATGTTTCCTCACTGTTGCGGAAAGGTTTGTCTCTTATTATAAAGGTCGGTATGTTTATCAGAAAAGACATTATGGTACACTAACTTGCAGGGTGTATGAGATATTTTTGTTGCATACGAGAAGCTGAGTTTTCTTCTTCTTATATACAGAGGTTCCTCATTCGCTTTAGCAAAGATGCTCATAATAGGGCTGGGTCTGTAGGTTCCTAATGCGGATCTTAAACCTGTTGAATGAACAGAGTTTATGGTATTCAAGATATGTACATACAGATGGGGCAAGTTGAGGTGAGTCGGCCCGGGTAGGAAGAGTTGGCGGAGTCGCTATATTTCAGATTCTATACGTAAAAACGCGTTTCTATACATAAAGTGCACACCGATTGCTACTCCAGAAACCATCCAGTTGAATGAATAGCGTTATTTCGCTTCCTCCCGTGTTTTTCCCGATTTATAGGCTATAAAAGGAAAGTTGAGGTTATATTTAACCTCTTTTATAAGACAGTAATGTACCGACCCGTATATAAAATATACTTCTAAGTTAATTTTCGTTTAATGTTTTGTATAAAAGAATAGTAGAGGCAGGGGGTAGGTGCTATAAAAAGGACAGGTTTTAAATGGGACAAATCGAATTGCCAAAATTCTAAACGCATTATACATGCAAGTTATTTTCCTGTTTATGTCAACACTATTTAGTGCCCAGTGATTTGACTTTAAACTTCACTGCGGTCCCAGAGTTCGGAGGGATTCGGCTCCACTGATGGAGGGGGAAACGCCTACAGGAGCGGTGGTAATGTGTGCGTGACTGACGCAGGCGCAGTGTTTCCCCCTCCATCAGTGGAGCCGAATCCCTCCGAACTCTGGCGGTCCCACTTGCAACAGAATAGTAATCCGCAGTTGATGTTTTTCGGCAGTAAAAGAAAAATTTTCGTTGGTTTTCTGTGTCATTTCTGAGATCAAGAAACATACAAATTGTTAAAGTGTTATATCATTAAAATAGCCTGTATTGAACTGAAACGAAAATACTTAACAGGTACGGTTAATTATTGATTATTTTTTTGTTTTGAGGTTATTTTATATTAAACTCACTTATAGTCTTAAATGGGACAGCATAACAAGTCTTAAATGGGACATCCGTTTGATGGCTGTGCCTCTCATACACATGTACCGCTGGACACTAGGGGCGGTATTCTCAGTGGCTACTTATTCTTAAGCAAATGCTCAAGCATGCGGCATCCTGTACTAACGTGGTAGCTAGAGAAGGATGCCGAATGCTTAAGCCAGGGGTGTCGAACTAGCGGCTCGCGAGCCGCAGCGGCTCCCTCTCCTCTTCGCCTGCTCCGTAGAGCCGTAGGAGAATGGCCCCCTCCACACCTACTTCATTGTGATGAATTTCTCCTCCGGGTGCGGCACTCTCTCCCTGTCGGGTCTCGTGCAACGCTTGGAGAAAAATAAGTGGGGGGACCGGCTGACCCGGGGCCCGACTCGTGCGGCTCTCGGAGCGGGGAAGTTCGACACTCCTGGCTTAAGCATTTGCTTAAGAATAAGTAGCGACTGAAAATACCGCCTTACATTTTACTTTTCTATAAAGTTATTGGTGTATCATCTGATGCATAGATGGCAATGTTTTAAAGGTAATTATTTAGAAGTTTTCCATCCCCACCGATTTCAATGATTTTTGGATATGCTATCAAGATCAAGATTCTGAACAACTTTTTCCTATACATTTTACCGCCGCACGACCTTCGTTTTCGAGATATTTGCGAGAAACTTCTGTTGATTTATTCCGACGCAACGCATTCCACTTGTGAGGTTGTTCTTTTGGTTGCTGGGTGTTTAGGATTACATTGTATATAAGACCCACTCGTGACACTCGGTCGGAGAAAGTGGTCACATCGATATTTTAGCAAGAACCGGAAACATAAATCTTTCGAAAGGGACTGGTTAAATTGCGCTCTCGACCTCGTGCCAGTCGACAGAGAGATAGACCAAGCCATCAAGACCCGAGCCTCGTAAACACCATGGGTTCAAAACATCGTTTTATCGCCATCTGAAGGGGCTGCTGGTGACGTCAGGGGCCTACGGGTTTTTCCCACCTCGACGCCGGACTGTGCCCGAGGCGTGGGAGCTGATGCCCACGCACCCCACTTTCCACGGGCTCATGAAGTGGCAATGGAGGGGTGATTGCGGGTCGCACGACGCTGATTGGGCATGGCCGATTTTCCGACCACGACGAAGGAGGGTAGAACGGCTGCGAGGAGGCTCGAGGTCGAGAAACTGGCAGAAGAACATTGACGCTTGTAGAGTTCGACCATTTTTCTCACGAGTCCATACTTTGTCAAAATAGTACTTACAGTTCACACATTTTTATTATATTGTTAAGTTCGTTTAATTATGTTTATCGAATAAAGTTATGCAAAATCAATTGAATATTTCCCTATTCGAGGGTGGTCCTTCATTAGTCGGCACTCGGTTGCAAATTAAACCAACTCCGAAAGAATTCTAATTCAACCACGGGGATAAAACACTGGGTGTTGGTATGCATGGAGGCCACCGTGGTGGCATGCGGGAAGAAGCGCTGCGGGGCAGTTGCGTGCGTTCTAGAGACTAGCATTGTCGTTAGAGGTTATGTTTCTTAGTGTGTATTCTATTACATCATATCATATATTAAATATATTTTAATCTTAATGGGTTGTTTTCTCTGTCGTCTACTCCACACCACTTTCCAACTTGCCCCGGGTATTAGTATTGGTTGCGGCTAGATTAATGCGGAGGGCGCGTAAATTTGAAACAGAGACTTGCGGATGCCCGTCAACACCCCGACTCATATCGGTTCGCTATCATGCTTTACGCGCCCGCTCGCACTAATCTAGCCCCAACCAATACTAATACCCCGGACAAGTTGGGAAGTGGAATGCGTTGCGCCGGAAAAAAGTCAAAAGAAGTTTTTTGCAAATATCTCGGAAACGAAGGTCAGATGGAAAACTTCTGAATAATTGCCCTTTTAAATTATCAATTATTAGTTAATGGTGTAGGTATTGTTTCAAATTTAAGAATTAATAAAGTGAGTATTCAAAGCGACAAATTTTATCGTAAAAAATTAATAATAAATCTTTAATCTGCAGTATGAAAGCGTACCTACCTATTTTAGTAGAATTGATCTCATTTTTGTTCAAGTAGAATTGGATTCTAACCTATTTTATTATTTAAGTGTTTTATAGATTTTTTATATACGTATTTACATTTACCACTCGAGGGTATTCCTATGTTGAACTTAGTTTGTAAGATATAAATTTTATAAAAAAAATATTACTTTATAACTAAAAAAGTTGCTAAAGCATTACGATAAGTCACACTCAATGAAGATAGTAAAAAATATTGATGATTTATAATACAAGGAGTTAATTTTTTCATAGATTCCAGTGTGTTGTAGCATAAATTATAATTGTAATACTTAATAAGTTTAGTTCTATTAACGAGTCCCTTTCATGACTTATAATGTCCCATTTAAAACCACCGACTAGTAAAAGGGACATTTCCCACTTATTTGAAAATCCAAGATTTTGTTATTTTCTATTACAATTTACGAGTTTGTAATATAATTTTATTGGAGGGAAATAAAGGCGCTTTCTATTGATGTACTTGTTTCATAAATACCTATAATGACATCGTCAGAAATGGACGCTAAACAAAAGTGTCCCTTCTAAAGCACCCTCCCCTATTAAGGGACAATGCAGCGAAAGTATTTGGCAACATTACCCCTTCCTTTCAGAGCTAACGAGAAGGCCATCTCTCCTAGCACCTTAAGAGAGACGGCCAAAAGTCATGATTTTAGTTCTCAACCCGATTGTCAGGAAATACTGTCTTAAAGTAAATATCGACCAGTTATTACAGAACATATTAGGTTTACTCTGATAAAATAAATAATGCGAAGGGTAGTTTTAATAGCCATTTAATATTAGATGGGCCGACTGTCCTCAACTTACCCTATGGTTTTGCTAAGTCGTAAAGAATAGCTCCGTAGTCTAATTTAGAGCGGATTACATTTTTATAGATAGTTAAAACATCTTTTTATCTGCACTTTTAAATTCACTTATTTATATTTATTCGTCGAATACATTCAGCATTCAGGTTTCGATGTAAGTTTATTTTGTCAAAAATCAGTCTGAGAACTTTTTTTTATATGTACATTTAAGACTCCAACGATCCCAGCCACAGATTAATTTACTTATTCAGATTTCCTGTTTTTGAAAAGACTGCTCAGATTTTGTTTTAGACACTTTGAATCCTGTCTTACAGGTCCAAATGTGAATTATTTCCAATCCTTCTTGGCGTTGTGACTGTGCTGCTTCCCACCGCAGGGATCTATGATATCATCTGCGCAAATGTACATTTTAATCGGATAAGGAATGATTTTAAAGATGCCACTTATTGTTATTAGAACCAGGATCGAAACTTGCGGCAGACCGTTTTTAATTATAAGTATGAAGTATATCTAGGTGTTGCGTGATAATTTAAAACAAAGTGTAGTGAAATTGGGCCTAAGTGGAACTTACTATTTCCAACAAGACAACGACCCAAAGCATACCCCTAAAAAAACGCGAGAATGGTTGTTGTACAATGTTCCCAAACACTTGATTACACCACCACAATCCCCGATATTAATCCTATAGGAAATATATGGCACCTGTTGAATACAGAAGTACGGAAAAGAAAAATATCTAACAAGACTGATTTAAAGCGAGCGATTCTAGAAGGGTGGTCAAGATTGTCAAGGGAAATAACACAGAAACTGGTAGAATCTATGCCAAGAAGACTAAAAGTAATTATTGAGGCAAAAGAGATGCATATAAAATATTAATCATAATGTACAACTTAAATAATCGTAAGCTTTCTATCAGATGATTGCGTAAGTTCGTGCCCGATTTTCATAGATGTCGCAAACTTTACTGCACGGCGGAGTTCTCGTGTGTTTGTTTGGTTATGTGTATCCACTGAATAGGTGATAGTGTCACGTGTCATATCAGCGTCAGACATCGTTCAGTTAAGTCGATTTGTGCGTGAGAGAAATTTTTCAAAATGGAAAACGCAAAGGTATATTTGCGGCATGTAATGCTAGATGAATTTCGGAAAGGCGTGAGTGTTGGGACTGCACAAAAAAACATTCAGAGCGTTTATTTGGACCGTGCTCCTGCTCTCCGGACAGTTAAAAAGTGGTTTGGCAGATTTCGAAATGGTGATTTCATCTTGGAAGATCAACCCCGCTCTGGACGGCCTTGTGGCATTGATGACGACAGTATGTGCGCCTTGGTGGAACATAACCCAAGGATTACAACTGAGGAGATAGCTGAGAGGATGAACGTGGATAATTCGACCGTGTTTCGCCATTTAAAAAAGCTTGGATTCAGTGCCAAGCTCGATACATGGGTGCCGCATTCCTTGACTGAAAAGAACAAGCTGGACCTCATGACTGTGGCCATTTCTCTCCTTGCCAAAGCCTTTTTTGGATCGACTGATAACAGGCGATGAAAAGTGGATTCTGTACAACAATGTACACCCAAAAAGGACCTGGAAAAAGGCAAATGAAGGTGCAGAACCCGTCGCAAAATCTGGCCTGCATCCAATGAAGGTGTTGGTGAGTGTTTGGTGGGATTGTAGGGGAATTCTGCACTTCGAGCTACTCCGACGTGGCGAAACAATCACAGCGGACAAGTACTGTGAACAACTCAGTAGACTCGATGCAGCTATTCGAGAAAAACGTCCGGTTTTGGCCAATCGAAAAGGCATCATCTTCCACCACGACAATGCTAGGCCACACGTCGCCAAACTGACGCTGCGAAAACTGCAGGAGTTGCAATGGGAAGTTCTGCAGCACCCACCATATTCGCCAGATATTGCCCCTTCAGATTTTTATCTGTTTCAGTCTTTGCAGAATAGTTTGAATGGAAAGAATCTCAATTCTGAGGAAGGTGTCAAAAACTACCTCGCGATATTTTTTTAAGACAAACCAAGCTCTTTCTTCAAAACTGGAATCGATAAGCTTGTAGATCGTTGGAAAACAATTGTAGAGAAGAATGGTGACTACATACTTTACCAATAAAACTGTACTCTTTAAAATTTAACCTATGAATTTTATTTTCCAATCGGGCACGAACTTATGCAATCATCTGATACCATAATTGTAAGTGTACAAATACTTTGCTGATTTCCAGGTTCTTGTTTACATGGCATTATTTTTTGTAACCCATTATAAAAAGTTGTTAATTTGTACATTACCAATGTACATAGTACACTATTAATGGAAATAGTTATTGTTAGTGTATCACTTGTTTAAATAAAGTTATTGCAAAGAAACTAGGTGCACACATACTGTTTTGACTCACTGTAACTGAAACCGAGAAAGAAGGAGTAGTTAAAATGTTTAAAGAAGGCCAGAGAAAAGTTGACATTGCAAAAATGTTTGGTGCGAATCGTTGCGTTATCACGAAGGTTATAAAACGATGTTAAGAGTTTCAAGATTTCATAGAACTATTAAAACGGCACCACAAACCGGTAGACCGCGAAAAGCAAGTCAGAAGCTAGATCCTCGAATTGCAAAGCTCTCTAAACGCAATCCATTTTACACTGCTTCCGAAATTAAAAATGGATTGGATCTCGAAAACATTAGCAATAGGACAGTTAGCTGTCGTTTAGATGAAAATAATCTTCTTTCACGCAAAGTATGTAAGAAACAACTTGTTTGTAAAAAGAGTCGGAAAGCTCGGTTGGAGTTCGCTGAGGAGCACATTAACTGGACTGTTGTAGCGTGCGTAGCATCGAATTTTCGAGCGGAGTAGAAGGCGACCAGGTAAGGTCATAAAGTTCAACTGAAGGTTTTGTGACTGTTGGATTTGCCTGCCGACGAAACCTCCCTTGTTCTCGGGGCCCGGGGTTTTCCCAAATTTGTGCACGCGGTACGCGTTTCCTACGATTCTGGAAGGAACGTGGTGGCATTCGGTTAGAAGGACTCGTATAGAGCGGTAGCTTGTTCGTCCGTTCGATATTTTCTCCAAAGTAGTTTTTGGTGTTAAAATAAACCATATTTCTTTGTTGAGTTTGTTAGAATATCACTAAATACTGCAATCTTGTACATAGCAAAAGTGGAGGCGCCAGTAGTAACAGGCTAAGCACGCAGTTGACGAGACACAGCCATGGAAAGTAGGCGTGTAGAACCTTACATTTATTACATAATATATTTGTTATATAAGTACAGTGCACCCTCTTATTCCATTTCCACGACTCTAAATAAAGTAATCAACTCAACAGAGTTTATTAAGAAGTGTAATTTATTACCACCCTCGCGTCTCCCACCTCACTGTTACTGAGTGGTCAAAAGTTCTATGGAGTGATAAAAGTTCAACTTAATCAGAAATGACTCCAGGAGCAACGTGCGACGTCCTATTGGACATAGATTTAATGTCAAGTATCTGAAATCAACAGTAAAATTTGGTGGTGGTAATGTGATAGTGTTGGGTTGTTTCTGACGTAACGGTCCTGGCCATTAACACAAATAAAAGAAACAATGGATAGATTTGTGTATCCTGATATTTTACAAAATCATATGCTACCATTTGCTAACGAGAAAATGTAAAAAGAGTGGTCAGTTCAACATGATAATGACCCAAAACATACTTCTAAATTAATTAAGGCATTTCTCAAGTGGCCAAGTCAATCTCCAGACTTGAATCCAATTGAACATTTGTGGGATTACGTTGAACGTCAATTGAGGAGTCATCCTTTCGCCAATAAAACGGAGTTAATGCAAAAAATCACAACAATATGGTCTCAAATACCGGCTGAGATTGGTTTTCGATTAATCGAATCAATGCCACGCAGATGTCATGCAGTGACCAGTTCCAAGGGTTATCCAACATCTTACTAGATTATCACGACAATTACAGACATTACACACCGTTGTTTTTTGTTAAAAGTGGTTATAAAGCACGTTTCTTGACTTTTGTCCCAAAGCTTTTGTTTCGTTTCTTCAACCATATTAATAATTGTAGTCTTTAGACAAGTATATTCGAAAAAAACATTTATTGTATGCTGATGTATGAAATATTATTTCTTTATACTAATTTTAGTCCCGCCGTATGTATCTCAGAAGATAAAGAATATACAGTAATTCCCAAACGATTATTTTGTTTCTTAACTTTTGTCAGTAAGGTATCTGTTCGAGGATTAATTGCACCTATTCTGTCCTGACAGTTTTCATTTACTTTAAGGAGAACTATACATATGTAACGAAAGTATACTTTCGTTAATCCGAATCTTGCCGCGCTCCTCATGCTTCGCGCGCCTTTTAATGGACGACCGCTAGATGGAACGAGGGGAGATGGGTATTACGTAATAGAGCACATGTACAAAGTATACAAAAGGATATTATAGATCGAGTAAAATAAATAGAGAAGCGAGAGTTGTAAACTTTAATTGTCGTTTCTTTGTTTACAGGTAGGAGTGTAAATAATGTAAATAATTGTTGTAAATTAGCGAATAAAATTTTAAACTTTGTTTACAGAGAAACATATTTCAGTTTATTTATTCATCGCTAGCGATAATAATTAAGGAGCCTTATACATATACCCCTAAACTAATCGGCTATTTTTTCACCACTTTGTATTGGTATACTAGACAAAAATCGAAAAACCTAGCAATGAAAATTTACAAGCACCAAGACCACTGGATATGTACAACCAAAAACTGCAGAGCATTAAGTGGGTATTCTACTGTAAAACGCGCTATTTTTTCACAATTTTTGGTATTTTTTTAACGCAGCTATATAAACTTTTTCCGCTAAAATTTGATTCATATACGTATCCATGTTTTACTAATGTTTACAAAAGCGATTATCCTCATCTGAAATAAAAAAAAAAAAAATGATTCTTAATTAAGGGGGTATTCTAGTCTAGACACTCGTTTTTGAAGGTGATATTTGGAAATTAATTCTGGAAAACCTATCGCACCTACAGGGCAGGAGTTTTGCACACATATTTAGTAGTGTTTGAACTATCGACACAAATTTTTGGAATGCATTATATTGAAATTTGTACAAGTTACACGCCGAAGCGCAGGTCCTGTCATCAAAAACCGGCCCTTATCGGGCGCACGAATCGCGGCCGTCCTAGCCATCTGAAACGAAAGTACCAAGGATTTTTTAAATCTATATGAGTGTAGTTATCGCCCGAACTAGATGTAACCAAGTTCGGACATTGCTACCAAAATCGCAGCTGTTTAAAAATTTATATATGATTTTTTCGACTTTTCTTGAATTAAAACAAGGTGTGGGGGACGTTGTATTAAAACTATTGATATAATTCTAGTTCAGGCTATAGGTACGCATTCACTTTGAGTGTGTGTGAAATTTTAGCTCAATCGGTCCAGTAGTTTTTGAGAAAAATGTGCGCCCGATCTAAAAAGATTGTTTCGAGAAAAACGCGTTTAAAGTTTTTCACGCAGTACAACCTATACGACTGAAGTTGCGGTAGATAACAACTAATTTCTGTAACTTATGCCTAATCTGGTATACCAGGACCGTAAAGGAAACCTTCCTGAACTTAAAAAAAATCATGTTGGGCAGCTCTCTCTTCTCTGCTGGCAGTCATAGCCTCTTTAGATACAAAGCCCCTATAACTCTGGGAGTTTTTCGAATTTCACCTTAATATTTTAGAGACATGCTTTTGAAACCCTAAAATATTTGAAAATCAAACAAAAAAAAGTAGAATTTTTGGGTAGAATACCCCCTTAAGGCGAGTTTACAAGCGAGTTTGCATTCGTATACTGCACAATATTCTATTACAAAGTCTGGTGATATTTTACCACATGTTTTTATATGTTTACAAGAAACAGAAAATACATTTGGTCCACGAGTCCAAAAGCAAGTAAATCAATTTGTGAAAGCATATCAAAATATAATAGTAACATGTAGTAAGTCGGGGAAACTCACAAAACAATCATATATGCAATATTTGAAAAATCTTGTCAAACCATATGTGAAAGACAATAAATTTTTATTGATTGTAGATTCGTGGGGGGGGGGTGGGGGCAGGCAGGCGATGTCTACAACAAAATATTTTCTCGAGATTACAACGATAACAATAATACTAATTGGACACTGGCTATTATACCGTTGAAATGTACACCGCTAGTACAGCCCTGCGATGTGTATTTTTATCGGCAAGTTAAAATTTTTATTAAAAAATTGCAGCATTGCACATTTGTAATGGAGAGTCAGCGGGAACTTACGCAGAGAGAGGACGCAATAAAAATTCATGCATTATTGCATAACCAAATTAGTGCACCGATATTCAAACCAATGATTCTACATGCATGGTATGCAGAGGCGGATTTAACGACGGGCGCACCGGGGGCCTCAGAAGTCGGGGCCCCACAAAAACCAGCTTTCCACTTTTTGAGTTGGAACAATTTTTAATCGTTTTAGACGAAGAAGACAAGCAATCAATTAGTAATATATATATAAAAGAGAATTAGATATGAAAGGAGCTTTTCCAAATATGGAAATTATTTTGAAAATTTTGTTAACCATGCCAATTTCAAACGCATCGGGGGAACGCTTTTTTTCTTGTCTAAAAAGAATAAAAAATTATCTAAGAAACTCCATGTCGGAGGAAAGATTAAATAATATGGCTATTTTATATATAGAGAGCGAATTACTTAAAATTATTGATTGTGACGAGATAGTTAATAAGTTCGCAAAACAAAAAGCAAGAAAATTATTTATTTAAATTTTTCACTTTTGTAATTTTAATTTTAAGTAAAGTTCTATAATTTTTGTTGTTTAAATGTCTAATTATTAGTTTATTATACGCATAGTATCATTAATTATAACCATACTTTTTCGTATGTTCAACTATTAGTTCAAAACTTTGTGATTATAATTGTATTATTAATTATATTATACGTGTATTTTATTCAAATTTTATTGCAATTAAAGCATTATGAGTACATAATCTGTTTATGTGTTTAAAAATATGGTTAACGTGATTTTATTTCTCCTGTCTTTCCCTTTTTTGTAAGGGGTCCAATATTTTCTTTTGCGCCCGGGGCCTCAACCGACCTTAATCCGCCTCTGATGGTACGCGGCAGGATTAGTATTCTACGAAAAACCAAAATTTCAAAATATAAACGAAGTCTGTTTTCCACATAATTTATTATATTGCGAATATAAACAAATATCTCTGTTGAAATGTGCGTGGTGTTTTAATGACTTGTGTTTTGTATGTTTCTTTGACAAATACCGCCCCAAGTGTTGTAAAAAGAATAATTAATTAAACGAAATATTCATGGCAGAATGATTATACAGTATAAGCACAGAAATCGTTGGGAAGACTTACTCGCTCTCAACGACCAGGTATTCGACAATTCTTTTGAGCAGGTATAAGACCACCCTTATGGACAGAAGTAACGGCTATCCCACTTTACCTGCTCGACAATCGCAGGCGTCGAAAGTTTCGGAATGAAATAGTTTCGCGGTACAAGAATATGAAAGCACCGGTGAAAGAGATGATTAGAATAATAAGACTAAAAGTTTTTTTTATTAATATCTCGTAAACTAATAAATTCCCGAAGTAACAATTTTAGATTTAGGGTGCAAACACCCTCCCCACTCCACCCCACAAATCTCGTGTCGATCGGCCACTGAGGCCATTCGGAAGTATAGCCGTATTTTCATATTACAGGAGTACTACAACCCCCATATACTGTCGTTCCAAAAACGATTTCCACTGCCGCGATGTCCCCTTGTTAGCTATAGTCGGTTCCATAATTAATTCAAAACCAATTTGTTTCTTACTTTTTTCCGTTCGCGACGTGTACGAAAAACCTGACAAAATCGATATTCAATCTTTAAAGTGCCACCAGTTTTTTAATTGTCGATATTAGTGAAGGGTCGGTTGCAATAAGGAAACTAGGGGAGAAAATGGGAAAAATAATTGTTCAAACGCTAAGAAAGATTGGAAAATTAAATGTTGTTAAACTGGATTTTAAAAAATATAGTGTTGTAATGCGCGTCACGACAAACATTTTTTTCTATTTACAGTTTGTTTATCCAATCATTACTATTCGAGCTAAAAATTATAAACAGAAAATTCTTCATCGTCCAAAATCATTATTTCTTTAAACATAAATTGCGATAACTTGAGTAAATATTAACGGATCGTTATGGAACTTAAAACATAACTTCAGAAAACTCTAGCGAAGCCATAAAATGTATACACGAAACCCTTATGTTAATAAAACGCGAGTGCTAAGACTGCTAAGTAGCACATTATACGCGGCGGCGCGCGAGATTTATATATATCGTCGTATCTTCTACAATTATTTATTAATCAGCGTGAAAATTGGTGAAAAATCTTCCTTTTATATTAAGGAAAAACTTTGTCGCTGCAAGTTATACGTACCTCAAAATTGCCTCGATACTTTTTAACGGCGAACGTTGAAAAACATGGGTTATGTCCAGTATTAATTTTTAATTAAATATTATTACATTTGTTAACATAAAGGTTGCGTGCATACATTTTACGGCTTCGCTAGTGTTTTCCGAAGTTATGTTTTAAGTTTCATAACGATCCGTTAATATTTACTCAAGTTAGGCCTTCGTGACCCCGGAATCGACAATTAGAAGTACAACAAAAAATTCTTGCATAAACTGCGAAAAAACCATAGTTGAAACTTTGAACCCGTTTTTCTTGAAACACGATTTTCAAAGTCGGTGAACATCTGTGAAAACTAATCAATAGATTCACTTGCAATTTGCAGAGTGTATTCTTAAAAATATTATATACTTCGTGACGTACTTGCTAAATTTTAAATCTTAATTGTTCGACAATTGCAAAACAGAACTAAAATTTGTAAGAAAATGCAATATTAAAATTCGAAAACCGTCAGGGACTAATACCGTAAACTGGGGGAACATTGGCAGCACGGGGTAACATTGGCATACCCCGGAATTACATTGTTTTACGCCAGATTAGTAAAACTTAACCTGTTAATGCTACTTATATGTAATGCTATTATTGCTATTAACCCTTAACTGGTATACTGTTTTTGGCAAACGTGACTGGTATACTGGGGTCGTGGCAGACCCCAAATAAAAAAGGGCACAGAAATTTGTAAAGTCGACACTAGAGCAACCACTATGAATATTTTCTTCTTAGGTAATGTAGAAAATAATATAAGCGTAGAAAGTTAAACTATTATTATAAAATTAATTAGAAATTCAGTTTACCAACTTAGACAACCGAAAATTGTACATCGAACTTTGGGTGCTTGGGGTCATGAGCGACCCCAGGATACCAGTTAAGGGTTAAGATGTAAAAAATAAAATAAAATAAACAAATTTAAGTGTCAATGTATCTTATTGGCTTCGGATTAGTAAAACTTAACCCGTTAATGCTATCTATATGATGTGCCAATGTTACCCCTGTACACTAACGTTTTTAACATGTATTAAAGAAGGAAAAGGACAAAAATTTTATGCATTTTGGCACTTGTAGTACAATCACAAAAGATGCAATGTTATGATAGGATACTTAACGCAAATGTAAACATGTTAATTTTTAAATTATATAAAACAATGTTTCAAAAACCTGCCAATGTTCCCCCAGTTTACGATACTTTTATTCTACTTTTAAAATCCGTTCAATTTTTTGTTTTGGAACACATCCTTTGTACTGCACAGTATCCATCATCATCCAAAGCTGCAGGAAAATTTACGTTTCCTAACAGCAGCATCTTCTTCCGTTATTAGTATTTTTTAACCCTCGAGCGGGCGCGCTTTGTGAACTCCGTTCAGCGATCTGCGTATTTCCTTCATTAGGTCTCGGTAAGACAAACATTCCACGCGATCGTGGTGTGTTTCAAGAACCCTATGATGCTTGTGCCAGATGATTTTCATTTTTGATGTTAAAAATGTTTTACATATACTATTTTTGTGTTTTTAAATACATTTACTGCATTTTTGGATACATTGCTAATATTTTCCCATCACATTTAATTTAAGTTACCACTGTCAACAGAGAAACCGTTTCTGAAGTGTAATATATAAGGGGGCTAAAATGATTATTTTCAACTGATCAACTGAGTTCACCACGCGCCTACTCGTGTACCTCTCATTGGCGCGCCCGCCCGAGGGTTAATAAAAATTTGTGAATATCGAGATTATAAGTCTAGCTATTAGGGGGGAAAAGTTTGGTTTCCGCTCTTCTCCAGTCATATCTACTTTCGTCAAAAATAATTCCTGAACCTGTACATTCTTCAGTGGACTTTAGGTAGATGTTTCCTGACTAGGAATTAATTAAAGGAAAACTACCACAGATAATTTAATGAGACTTTTTGCATTGTATTAAGAATGTCTTAAACGATAGAAATATATATTTTGTTCTGCAATTAGTTATTTCAAATGGCACTGGCGATTCGTTGAAATGGAGGCGTCAAAAAATTCATCTAAAACGTGTAGCAAAAAATTACATTTTTTACAAATTACATTTAAAAACTAGAAATTTTCAAAAATTCGCAAATGTTAGAGATTTCTTCACCGCATAGAAGTATATTCTTCGAAATAAAAAAAAGGTTCATTCGAATCAGATACCTAATAACTTTTCGAGATATAAGTAGGACGAATTTGAAGAATTTTTTTCGGGTGGAGAAATATTTTTAACAAAGAAAATTTATATGCATCAGAAAGGTCATACTTTGGCCTGTGAAATGTGAAATTTTCATTAAAAAATTCGAAGAAGAAGCTGCGTGGTAGCTGTTTTCGTACAACGGTTTCGCGTCTGCGGTAACCATCACATCTTCGCTGTTTTTCATCTGAATCAAAAAAGGAAAAATTATTCTTAAAGTAGACAAAAAACTGGTCCTTCTTTTTTCTTCAATTTATCGCAATATGGCGGGCACATGTATTCAGCCATAAAGTTGATTTCTATATTCAAATGCCCGCTCTTTGCGACAAATTGAAAAAAAACGGCTACGAGAAGGACCAGTTTTTTTGTCTACTTTAAGAATAATTTACCATTTTTTATTCAGATGAAAAACAGCGAATATATGATGGTTGGTGCAGACGCCTTTTTTTAATGAAAATTTCATAATTTATAGACAAAAGTATGACCTTTCTAATGCACATAATGTTTCGTTGATAAAAACATTTCTCCACCGACAAAAAATTCTTAAAATGCGTCCTACTTTTTCGCATCCTTCTTTATGTTCGCAGCTTGTGTTCAACACGTCGATCTTCCAGTTTCTGCACACTTGTGCAGACAATGAAGAAATGAATGCGTATATCTTTCAATCGCTTAATTCGCCCGATTGAATGCTGAACATAAATCTATGATACGCGTGCACTCCCCATAAATTAAGAACATCTCAAGATTTTCCTCATTCCGTAACTCATAATATTACACGTGGTAAATGTTTACTTCAGGGGAGGATTCTCCAATGACTTTGAGCTTCACATATGTTGTCAAGGTCATCATTCTGAACAACATTTCCCTCTAAACTTTTTGGCACTTGACTTTGGTTTACGAGATATTCGCAAAAAACTTGGCATGATTATTGTACATTGAAATCTGCCTATACAAACGTTACTAACACAACAATCGTCTCGTCGCCGTCGCCTGTGTCACAGCGCTGCAACGAACACGTATTCGGAATCGCAGAAAGGCAAACAGGCCTTTTCTAACCTTCCAGCGTAACCAACGGCGTGCTTGCCATCGAATCTGTTTATACTTAAGGTAGCTCCTAACCAACTATGTTAGTCAAATTAGAGTTGAGTAATAAACAATAAATATAAAGTAGTATGATACTATAGAAATAATAATAATTTTTAACATCATGTATATTTTAAAAAAATTCAATGTTAATATAAATAATTGTAATACGAAAATAGAATATTAAATTGGTTAACGTAGTGAGAATTGGAGCAGCAGATCTGACAACGTCGCATTCATTTGGAGCGTATTTTATAACCAAAATGTCAGAAAAAATGTTCATATGAATTTGGATCGTCGCTCGCTATTTAAATGTTTAAACATATCGATTGTGCGACGTTGCCACGTTGACTGCTCTACGTAGTTTCTAAAAAACATTTGCACGTAAACCTATTTTTTATGGGCATTTACGAAAAAACGATGTGGTCAGTTTTGCAGAAATTAATAAATTCATTTCCCGACATTTCGATGTACTTTTGTGCCAATTTTGGTGGATATACTTCCGAATGGCCCCAGTGGCTGATGGACACGAGGTTTGAGGGGAAGGGTGAGGAGGGTGTGTGGACCCTAAATCTCAAATTGTAGCTTCGGGTATTTATTAGTTTCCGAAATATTAATAAAAAATTATTCTTAATTTTTTTACGAACTATTTTTTTAACGTAGCCCTAACGGGGATCCATCCTGCCCCCCCTCCCCCAATTTATTCTATGGACACGTTCCCCTTACCTCCGCGTGCCCCTCAGGCGTCCAAAAGGCACGCGTATTTTGCTGCAATCAATGACGACAATTTTCTCGAAAACGACGCGCGATATTAAAAAATTGTATTCTGTATTTTCGTCTTATTTTGGCCCATAGAATCACCCCCCTAGAGTATTGACTATCAATAGAGTAATAAGTATTCACCCTGTATAATAGGATGGATCGCATCCGCAAGTTTCTGGCTCAAATCTCCAAACTCACATGGATTCACTACCATGATTTACCCCCCCCCCCCCCCACCCACCCACCTGATCTAGCCAAAACCAATACTAATACCCGGAACGAGTTGAACAGTGGAATGCGTTATGTTGGAATAAGTCAACAGACATACTAAACATTTTTTTATTAATATCTCGGAAACTAATAAATTCCCGGAGCAACAATTTTAGATTTAGGGTCCACACGTGCTCCCCACCCCTCCCCTCAAACCATATGTCGATCGGCCACTGGGGCCATGCGGAAGTACAGCCATTTTGGTACACTTCTTGAATATAGTTTTCTTGCTTCGGAAGAAAAACTGAAACTATAACCCTGTTTTCATCGACTCTGCCATATGCCACTGTGGTAAAATGCATCAACTTTAATTAACAATTTCTCGATAACTATGTGGTACAACGATTTTAAACTTTGTACAAGGGTTTCTTGTATTTCAAATTAATTTTGAACGAAATTTGAAAGAATTCTTGAAATTAGTAGATTATCCAGGAACTACCTTAATGAATGCGGCGCCCCAATTGGGGAAACTTTCTAAATAGGTACCTTTGGCAACAAATACTTAATAAGACCGTTTAGAGCATTCAATCCTGACAGTGACTTAAAAACCCTACAGAAAAATCTTCACAAGTGGGATCAAATCTCAAGTGCTGGGAAGTGAAGTCGGTTGCAAGTGCGGTAACCACACCTCGCGTGTGAACAAATCGAGCTTCCGGGCGACTAAAAAGTCACAAAGTTCGGAAAAGAAGGAAAATCCGGCGTAAAAATGAACATTTCCAAAGCACGTGTGTCGGAAAACGAAGCAGAAAAAATGCGGCCGGAAGACGCCATCTTGGAATTCATACCAGAAAAACTATGGCCGGAAGCGGCCATTTTAAACAGAGAACATTCGAGATGGTCGGTACGCGCAACAGAAGGCGGGGAAGGTGGGATCTATATTATCGACGTACCGACTCGCTGCAGAACCATTATCGATTACCGATCCATAACGAATTTCTGAATTATCATAAACCGAGTGCAACTTGAACAGTTGGCGGTAGAGAGGCTGCGAGAGCTAGGCCGATAATATGGCCTGGATATCAAAGGAGCGCGAGAAAAACGGATGGCGGAACAAATAGGAATTACAGGACCACCGTTTGCAGATGATAGGACCATGGAGGCAGAGGTCGGCCCAAGTCAGGGGACGATTGCACCACTACATAGGGGGCCAGTCTCCGCGGTGGGAGCCTTGGGAGCCAACGATCTACAGACGAAAGTACAAGCGGTGATACAGGCGCTGGGGTCAAATCCAATGACACAAGAACCAGCGAATCCGACTCAAAGGGAGGCGTCGGCACCGAACGTCATTGTTTCTCCTACACCGAGCAGCAGTCCTCAGTCAAGAGCACTCCACAACTGGAGCTAAGTAAAGCTTATTTCGAAATTAATACCGTCCTTTACTGGATTAGAGGAGGTGGATGTTAAAACCTGGCTGGAAAGAATCGCCAGTGTAGGACAGTTAAACCAAATAAACGATGAGGTACTAGTGCTAGCAGCTGTTAACCAGCTAAAGGGTCAGGCGTTCAACTGGTACAACCGTCAGGAGGTGGAATCGGTGGCAACGTGGAAAATTAAAAATTTTGAAATTCGTGCGTATTTCCAAAGCACAGAATCCGTCACAATTACTCTGGCGAGAGCTACCAGCCGTACTTGGAAGTGTCGGACGGAGGAGTTTGCCGATTACGCAGAGGACAAACTAAAGTTAATGCAGTTTCTTAAACTGCCCGAAAAGGAGAAAGTGGAACTATTAGCAGAAGGAGTGAAGGACCCTTCACTGAGGAGATTTGCGTTGAACACTTGGGCAACAAGTATTCCGGAGTTTATTGAACATTTTCGAAGGATAACTGAGGTACGTCGAATGGAGCCGGAGTCCAAGGAGGCGCACAGTGGTTCCAAAGTGCCTTTTTGTGGACAAAATTCTGTATCTCCGTCAATTCTCAACCGATTTTTGATTTTTTTAGCTCGTTTTGTCGGGGATTAAATTTCCTACAATATCAAATACCTAAATTTTGAGCAAAACGTGTTTTTTTTTTAATCTTTTTTCTGACAAAGTTGGATGAAAACTTTAGTAGAACAATCTTTGGGGCTAATTTGATAAGATTTTGCTTATCTAAGTAGGTTTTTTTACGTAAAATCCTTAATTGGTACTTGGCAATAGCGGAAACATAAAAGAGACGATTTGTTGACACGTCAGAATGTTTGAAATACAACTTTACAATGACTGAAAATTTGGAATTTCTACCGAGTTTACTACAATCAGAACCGTCTGAAATATCAATTTAATGTATGATTATAGAACCCAATAGCGTTCAGAAATATTGCAGAAAGTCAAAACCGTGATTTATTTTTTTACGTTTTTATTATTGTTTATTAGTAAATAAAACTTTATCGAATCTTTCCGAACCACATCTTTTGTATTTGGAAGGTGCGTAACAATGTAATAAACAAATTCCGAACAGAATTAGCGGCCACTATTTGCCACTGCGGTGTCAATCTGATTTTGTTTAATTGGTGATAGCGCTCAAAGTGCCTTTTGTGGACAAAATTCCGTATCTCAGTGAATTCTTAACCGATTTTTATCTTTTTTTGCTGGTTTTGTCGGGGATTAAATTTGCTAAAATGTCACATAGTAGTTTTCCAAAAATTTCTTTAGGGATTAAAAAAAAAATTCTGAACTCTTTGTTCTGAAACAACGAGTTTCAACCAAAATGTGAAAGAAAGTCTATATTTTCTAACGCACAAGAAGAGGAATTTGAAAAATACATTATAGGTTGTAGCAAGGTTTTTTATGGATTGACCATTGAAAGAGTGGGAAAAATTACTTTTAGTTTTGCAGAAAAAAATAAACTAAAACACAATTTTAATAAAACATCCCAAATGGCAGGTAAAAACTGGTACTACGGATTCATAAAAAGACATCCCAACATTTCATTAAGAAAACCTGAGGCTACTTCTTTAAGTAGAATCACTGCGTTCAACGAAACAGAAGTGAAAACATTTTTCAATAATTTGGAAACCCTACAACGATCTCACCACTTCGACGGTGATCACATTTACAATGTCGACGAGACAGGCATCGCAAACGTCCAGAGAAATTCGAAAATCTTAGCCCCTAAAGGCCAGAAGCAAGTAGGAATGGCAACGAATGGTGAAAGAGGCATCGCAACAACAGTTGTGTGCGATTTCAATGCTTCGGGAAATTACATCCCTCTATTTTTTATTTTTAAAAGAAAGCGTCTGAACGGCCAACTATTACGAGGAGGTGCCGAGAACATGATTGCTGCAGTCAGCGATTCCAGCTGGACCAATGAAAATTTATTCGTGGACTGGTTGCAGTATGTTGAGAAAAGAAAGCGTAGTAATTTTAAACCATCGACCAAGAAAGGGACATCGGCGTATTGACATGTTTAGATTTGAGGATGCGCGCCTGTTTTGCGTCGACTCAAGCGTAGGGCTGTTGTCCCGCCATATATCACCGGGGTTCGAGTCTTGGCCTAAGACGGAACTGAGTTTCCCAGAGGATAAGGTTTCCACTCGGGTGGCCTCGCACCAATGCACAGTAGTCTGGAAAGCGGCGTTTTGTGGCCAAAAGTCAATTTTTCAACTTCAATGTTTACAGAATTTTTTTTCCCCTATGTATTGATAACCCCTGAAACCTTCAAACTCCAATGATATTATATATTTCAGGCAATTCTATAATCAGATATAGTGTCATAAAGTGTAAATCATGAAATTTTAAGTGAAACTAATTGTTGTAATTACTCATTATAGAACAATAAAATATGGGTTTGTATTACACCAGTATGTAGGTAAGTAAATATATTTTAGTTATTTATATGTGTTATAAGCATTTCTTAATGCGTGTATAAACAATGTAAAATTTATAACTATTTACACTTTGAGAAGGCTTATAAACAAATGATTAGAAGTGATACACGTCGGACCTATTTTATATGAAAGCTTAGACAATTGCTGTTCAGATCATGTAAATTTTAAGTGGAACTTCCTGCAACCTTTGGCCCTATAGGGATTTTAAAATCCGTCGCGCGAGGAGTTTTGGCGGTCTGAACGCGTGTCCCTATGCAACCACTTGAAAGGCGCCTGAGGAGTTTGAGGGAAATCTGAAACGCTTTCATTGCGTGGACCTTATCTTCTGTTAGTATTAATTCATATAAACACTGGATATTGGCTCGTTCGAAGTGTCTTTCTGCCTCCTCGGATTAGTCTTTTACCGAATGCGCACAGTGAACCATCTCTTGAAGTTTGATGTTTTCATTTAGTTTTATATATTACAGTATAAATTCTCTAAATTAAAATTTAGTTATGTATGTATATTATAGTTATATTTTACATGTATTATAATTTTATTCATAAGTTTGTTAGTTTAGAGTAAAACAGTGTATAGTGTACAGTGTTGTAGTGTATATCGTGGACTTTTGTTATAATTATATCAAAGACTTTATACGTATAATAATGTCGCCAGATTCTTCAGGTATGTTTCACTTCTATATTGCATCGAACATTTTTTTTCGTACAAAGGGCACACAGAAGTTTTTATTTTTGTAGACCAGTACTACTTGAAGAATGAAGACCTTTTCAACGCATGGCACAATGAAAGTAATTTAAATAAAAAGATAACTGCCGTTTCCGCCTTCATTTTCGACGGAATAAAACAGACTGATATTTCTGACAGTTACAAAAAATCAGTTGAAAATAAAGTACGCGTGTTCTGCAGTAATTTGTCTAATAAATGGAAACGTTCTCACCGAATATTATACAAATTTAGATCGAAGCATCAGGAATGGTTAGAGGAGCATTTCACTTTTGAAAAATATAGTAACATTAATTCAGAAAATTCAACATCTGTAGGACGGCCTCGTTTATCATATGAAGAAAAATTGTCGCGATCACAAAGACGGGAAGCAGCAGAACTTTCGGAAGAAATGAATGAAGAATTGGGTTTAATCGTGCATGCAAAAAGTATGGCAGCACGTAAAAGATGAAACGAAAATTTAGCTGTAGTTCTAAATGAAACAGTGAGAAGTCCTAACCGCGTAAAAAAAATGAGGAAATTGCTTTTTTACGATAAACAAGAGCCAATAATTGGATTCAGAAGACGTATAATAATCAGGCATTTATATGTATATTTCAGCTATATTTATCAATCAGTTTTTGTCTTACTTCTTTACTCGTACTTTCGTTTTACGTTCTTTTTTTTTATCTTTTTAATGTTGTCTACTTTTCCAAAAACGCTAACTTAACTAAATGTAATCGAATTTTATTATAAAAGCAATTAATTTTATTATAAAAGTTACAAAATAGCCATAAACATGTCTAGAATTTTGCCGTGATATTTCATTCTTTTGTGCACAGTAACAATTACTATTCTTTTAATAATTCACTCTAAATAATCGTATTACATCACAATTAGTATAAATAGTCGTAATAGATCAAAATATGTGCGGAAAGAAATCGATATAAGTATTATTTGAATTTTGGCCACGAAACGCCGCTCTCCAGACCACTGTGCAATGTATTTAGATTATCGCCGAGGTACTCTCGTAAAACTATAAATTAGATCTTCGAGAAACATTGTCCAGGGCAGTTCCGATTTTGGAAGATTCCCTCTCCTACGCCTCACAACCATCCTCGACCTCGACACGCCTCCACCAATAGTTTACGTTCTTTCATCCCTTTTTCTTTAAGACTCCACCCCTGCAAGAATTTTAGAAGCTTTCCGAGCTTCTATAAGGCTCCTTAATTATTATCGCTAGCGATGAATAAATAAACTGAAATATGTTTCTCTGTAAACAAAGGTTAAAATTTTATTCGCTAATTTACAACAATTATTTACATTATTTACACTCCTACCTGTAAACAAAGAAACGACAATTAAAGTTTACAACTCTCGCTTCTCTATTTATTTTACTCGATCTATAATATCGTTTTGTATACTTTGTACATGTGCTCTATTACGTAATACCCATCTCCCCTCGTTCCATCTAGCGGTCGTCCATTAAAAGGCGCGCGAAGCATGAGGAGCGCGGCAAGATTCGGATTAACGAAAGTATACTTTCGTTACATACAGTCGACTATTGTTGTTATTGTTATTAAAGTGTAATTTTCTTTACCACCCATCCACATCGTTTTCGGCATTTGAGAAACGATTGCGGCTTGGCAATCTCGCTCGAGCATATTCGTACTCAACACAGTACCTCATTTCATTTTCTAAACCATCCAAAGGAAGTCTCATATTATTAGTCCTGGATAACCACGAAAGCCACGAAAGCCTTTGTTACGAGTTACAACAGTTAGATTCTGTTTATAAAATTATTTATTAATAAAATGGTGTCCCTCTTTTTGTGTCAAGACAATTAAGTGATTTACCACTGGGATAGGGACTTCGGTAGCACGAATAATTAGATTACACGAGTGAACTTTCTTGTTTGAGACCAGACTATCAACTGACGCTCCGCGCCGAAAAACTCTTCCTTTTAAAATGCTGGGTAGAGAGGTTTTCACCCTCTACCCTCGAATGGCCAAGATGGAGGGAAAGCCCAAATATACGCACGATCCAAAGTGCATTGCTGACGAAGTCCAGACATTGGCATCGGCGGAAAGACATTACAGCGTAGACCTTGAAAATCCTTGGGCTTCACGATTTCGAGGACTGCTCTTGTGCCCAAGGGTTACTACCTAGTCCCTCGCCAGATGAGCGTGTCGAGCTCAAGGGAGGTCTCCGCCTTAGTTGTTTGCCAAAATGCACGGCCAACATTCGGGACTACATCTGGGTTTGCTTACTAAAACTTTCCCTGATCTGGCCATTCGTTACGCACGTAACACCTTGATTGTTACGAGTTAGGCCCGGTGCAGAGGAGCGGTTTGCGGCAGTTTGCCGCTGCGTCCATTCGCGGTGAAGCAATACCTGCGTTCGTCGAAACGAACGCAAACATACCGCTTAGTAGCCGCAAAACTTTCCGTCTGCACCGGGCCTTATGTCGCCAACATGGAATCCATTTGTTGTCCCTTCATCCGCATACCTCGCAT
Organism: Andrena cerasifolii; assembly: GCF_050908995.1. Taxonomy (NCBI): domain Eukaryota; kingdom Metazoa; phylum Arthropoda; class Insecta; order Hymenoptera; family Andrenidae; genus Andrena; species Andrena cerasifolii. The sequence continues at coordinate 1,633,853 of NC_135132.1, forward strand.
CGTATGCAACCACTAGACTTAACATATTTTGGTCCACTGAAGACTGCAGAGAATGTGATTTACATATGGCCGGGAATATAGGACGCAGAATTACACAGTATGAAGTGGTTGAAATGTTGATGAAGGCATTTAATCGCATTAGTAATTTAGAACAGGCATCTGTTGAGTATTAAGGTACATTCATATTCAACGTGATTCACGAGAACAATACCATGAGCGAGACAACGCCATCTAGTGTATGTATGATGTGTGCAGTAGTATGAAAGAGACGTGTGCGTGAGCCTCGTGAGAGAACTTTGTGTAAAATCAAAGTGTATTGTAATAAACCAGTTGGTTAGTAGAATTTCTTCACCACGTATCTTTTATGCAACAGCATCAAATGGATTCCGTGCAGCAGGGATTTTCCCATTGGATCCCAACAAATTTGATGAATATTCACCACTGCAATAACTGAGGCTGCGCAACCAGAAGCTTTATATAATATGCAGACATCGCTGGATGAACCTGGAGCTACAATCAATCAATCGGTACTACTGTCAGATATTGTCCCTCTACCTACTTTGCCACAGAATGGTACGAAACAGAATCTTGGGAAGAAGCATTCAATTATTATAACCAGTACCCCAATGAAAGAAGTTTTATGGAGACAAAAAAGAGAAGAATGATAAATAGGAGGACACAGAAGTGCCAAAGAATGAGAAGAAGAAAAATGATAAAGTAAATAAGAAATGTGTTAGGAATTTGAAAACTTTTTATGAGGAATACCTGGTGGCGAAAGCAGAGGAAGAACCAAAGTAGAAAAAAAGGACGAGAAATGTTGATAAAGAAATTTTATATATATCTGTATTTCTTGTGATGAAATATATACACACCCACCCATCGAAGACTGGATAATGTGTTACAAATGTAACTCATGTGCACACGAAAGATGCAGCGGCAGCAGTGAAAGCACATCTAGAGGCTTTCTGGGCGATTTCTGCGATATATAGCTCTGTTCGTGATTACCCCATGCAGTGTTCGCGATTACCCCACGGCAGTCGGGTAATTACGAACACCAAGGGTTTGATTTTTTTATTATAAAGTTAATTTTGATTACAATTTTTCCAAAATTCGTTATAGTAGTTTACAGAGGAATAGTTTAAGTATGTTTGTAAATAAAAAACAAATTTGTATCTCACATAGTTTTCGTTCTGTTTGCTTTTTTGCTTAGGTGTTCCCAATTACCCCAGTCTCCCCTAAGTATCCAACGAACATAAAACAATTACAAGGGTTTCTAGGACTAAGGAATTACTTCAGAAAATTCATTAAAGACTATGCCCTCAAGGCTAGGCCATTAGATAACTTAACTACAAAGAATACGAATTCTGATTTCAACGAAGATTGTAGACAAGCCTTCGATTTGTTAAAAGCGGAACTAACATCGTTCCCGGGTTAACGTATTTATAATCCGGCGGCAAAAACAGAATTGCTGACAGATGCGAGTAGTCAGGGATACGGAGCTACATATATTGTTACAAAAGCAGAAGCCAGGAGATACAGCGCCTATAGCGTATTTCAGTAAAGCCACCAATGAGGCCGAAAAGAAATACCATAGTTTTGAATTAGAGACACTAGCTATTGTAAAAGCCTTAGAACGTTTCCACGTTTATCTACAGGGGGTAGTTTTCCGTATCATAACCGACTGTAATTCGCTCGCACTAGCAGTAAAAAAGATAAATATTAATCCTCGTCGCATAGCACGATGGACCTTAACTTTCCAGAATTATAAATTTGAATTAGTCCATAGATCATCTGATAAGAAGGCACATGTTGATTTATTGAGTCTTTATATACTGACAGTAAACGCTATCTCCTCGGAGGACGAGTTACGGACAATTATCAGATCCAAAACTGAAAGAGATAGCCGAGCATGTAGAGTTACACGGCAGCAAATCGTTCAAGTTAATTGGTGGGATTTTATTTAAAGAATATAAAGACAAGGATTTATTTGTGGTTCCCGAAGGAATGGTTAACAACGTCATACGACTATATCATGATGAGGTAGCACATGTGGGCGTGAAAAAACCCAATACGGAATAATGAATCACTACTGGTTTCCAAATCTCAAACTTAAAATTAGGCAATACCTTGATAATTGCGTTAAATGTTTGTCTTATTCAATAGCGGGAGAAAAGGCCGAAGGGGAAATGTTGATTTATGAAAAAGAGACGGTCCTTTCCAGACAATACACATAGATCATTTCGGACCTATAGCGTAAACAAAAGATAAGTTCAAATATATATTAGTAATCATAGATGCTTTCGCCAAGTTTGTGTGGCTGTTTTCAACCCAATCGACCGGGACGGACGAGTCAGTAGAATGTCTAAGTATGGTATTCAAGTTATTGGGATACCCCAAAAGGATTGTTAGCGACCGGGGTTCCGCGTTTACGTCAAACAACTTCGCGAAATTTGTAACCGAAAGGGGGATAACTCATGTCATAACGGCGGTAGCCTCTCCATAGCCGAACGGCGCAGTAAAACGGGTTAACAGATTTCTAAAATCGACCCAAAAGACCCGATAGAGTGGAAAGAAAAGCTTACGAAGGTCCAATATGTTATCAATAACCCGTTAAACATGGCTATAAACTCCACCCCCAGTAGGGCTTTGTTCTGTTTTGATCAACGACGAATAGAGGATGAGGACCTATGCTCAATAATAGACAATCTACGCAAATTAGGCCAAGATTACTCAAAACATCGAATAGATGCACAATTTACGACGCAATAAGTAAACCGTAAGCTTCAAGAGTACAATAAAGTTCAATATGACAAACGTCATAGAAAGATTTCGCTATACAAGGTGGGGGGTTACGTCCTGGTAAGAAAACTGCAGCACAAAGTTGGTACCAATACGAATTTCGAACTTCGTAGTTACTGACATTCCGGGATATCTTTCCTCAAGACCGTGCGATACCATTTTGTCGGCTGACAAAATAAAGCCCTGGATCCGCCTGAAAGAACCTGACATGGGGACAAGAGATAACATAACAGATGGAAATGAAAGATAGGGATAGAAACCAATAGGGAGTCTGATATCCTACGCGTGTATTATATATTTATATCCTTTCGGCTAATCACAATTGTTCGGGATGAACAACTTGGTCAGGCTGGCCGAACTGTAAGATTTAGGCGGTAAGAGGTCACTGGTATGAGTGTTCCGTCTTACTGGAACAAAGAGGGCGAGGCGGAAATACAGCGATCCTTATTACCTGGCACTTGCTTATTTTAGAAGCGTTTTAGGGAGCATTTGCCTGCCAGATGTCTAATAGGTAGCAATCGACATCGCGCTATTTTTTTGGACACCTCGACCGTCCTCGCTCTGGGAAAATCCGTTGATTGCTCTGTCAGCAGTTGGTATACGGTAACTTTAAACCGGTACATACCATCGACCACCGCTGACTCGCGGGACAATACGGTCCTAAACCGCGACCCTGGCGAGACGCTCCGGCCGATCAACCTAGCGAGGATTGGTAGCCAGATGCCCGGTTTTCCCTCCGCTACGTCACGAAGAAGGAGAGGATTCCTCCTCCATCACCGAAATCGCAGAGGGAAGGTTTCTCCTCTTCAAGGAAAGCTGAGCCAATCAGGCATTTTGGCGCCTCCCAAAATTCAGATGTCTTGTCCACCTTTGACATCGAAAAGGTGGACAAGAGCAGAATTCAATCGACTATCGACTAACAAGGTTCGTCTGCTTGGATCCAGTCAACGTTCGGACTACAAGCGCGAACAGAGCAATTCCTCACAATTTGATCATTTGATAGGCGGGTGATAAGAACGTCCGATTACACGCGTTCAGCAAAGTGAATCGGGCCTTACAACCCCGAAAGGAAACGTTAAATTTCCACGCGCGTGTCGGTACGAACAATGAGTGGACAGATGAAGTCGAACGCTTCACGAGTGAACAGGTGTGATTGGCACGAGCGAGAGTGCGTGATTCATATAACTCGGGGTACGAAACGGTGGAAAGGCCAAAGTTCGAATCGAGCGTTATTACTTTATAATTCGTTCCGCGAAAAGACAGCGGGTGCAACGAGAACCAGGCGAACGGGCCAGAACATCGTGCGCAGTGCAATTGCTACAACGGCCTTTTCTAACCTTTCATCTTAACCAACAGCGTGCTTACCAACGAATCTGTTTAAGCTCAATGGATGCGGCGCCCCAACTGGGGAAACTTTCTAAATATCTTTGGCAATAAATACTTAATAAGACCGTTTAGAGCATTCAATCCTGGCATTGATTTAAACACCCTACCACCACCATGTTTTACGCGCCCGCAAGCGGACGCCCCCCCCCCCCCACGCTGCACTAACCTAGCCCCAACCAATACTAATACCGTCGGCTATGAAACCAGGGGTAGTTCTAGTGTGAAGTTTTTTGCGAATATCTCGTAAACCAAAGCCGAGAGCCAAAAAGTTTAGAGGGAAATTTTGTTCAGAACGATGACCTTGACAACACATGTTAAGGTCATTGAAATCGGAGATTCCTCCCCTAAAGTAAACATTTACCTTACACGTTATTCTACACTTGACAAGCATGCACGGTGTTAAAAAAGCAGTACAAGACTGTTAACATCTCATGTGCCTTCTGATTGTAAGATACTGGTGCCGACAAAAGATATTTACATAGGTACATCAGTTATCAATGGTGAAGTATGTAGGTACATAACGACCAATACTAACCGTGCAATAGGCTAAGTATCTCCGGCGCGGAGCGCTCGCGCCGCACAGTGGGGCACGTAACATAGGATTCGCGGAAAAAATGTCATAACTTCGGTGTTTCTCAATATTTTTAAGTACTTTTTTTTTATATTGTTTGTTAATAGCCAACGGTTATATGGACAGCAACATAAATAAAATTGAAGCATCTTTAACAAATGAAATAGTAATAAACCGAAGAAACGAGTGCACAGCGCACTCGGGTGATTATGTATTAATAACAGCCAAAGTTGCAAATAGTTGCAGCCAATTTTTTTACGGCTGTTAGTAGATGGTATCTGCTTTCAATTAGTACTATCTAGAGCCCGGAGGAAGGCGGAGCTTTGTTTATAAACCTAAAAGAGTTAATGAAAACTTGAAATACTGGGTAGCTCGAATACTTAATTTTTATTTTTTATTTAGTGATGATAATATTACATGTCCATACAATCTAAAACTATCAAAAATATAAACTATGCAAAAATAGCGAGAGATACCACTGTGATGAGTTTCTGCGAAATCGCATACACAGCGCACTTGGGTGATTATGTATTAATAACAGCCAAAGTTGCAAATAGTTGCAGCCAATTTTTTTATGGCTGTTAGTAGATGATATCTGCTTTCAATTAGTACTATCTAGAGCCCGGAGGAAGGCGGAGCTTTGTTCATAAACCTAAAAGAGTTAATGAAAACTTGAAATACTGGGTAGCTTCGTTTGAAGTCGTATAGTGGGATTACAGTGAAGAGTTTTCGAAAAATATTTATGTCACAAATAAGCTGATACTATACACATTCGAAATACATGCGGTAAAAAGTAAAAATATCTAGAGGAATTCAGAAAAAATTCGACAATCTCGTACGAATATTGACACGTTTCCCGTTAGAATACGAAAGGTTAACTTCAGATCAATTTTTCTTTGCAATTAACATGAATATGACATATCTGTCATATACGTTAGATACGTTGGTCTATTGGCTTTCAGGATATAGTGATGGGTACATAAAAATACAACTTTCATTTTAAGACTTTTTTCCTCTCCAGCCCCACTGTGCGCCGTCTCTCGGATTTTTTTTTTCAATTTTGGGAGTATACGAGCGGCAACTGTTTAAGATTCAAACGTGAAATATGCGTTTTGTAATTTATTGTTTAACGGGTTGTACGTGGTTACAATAACATTAAAATACAGTAAAATAATGGTTTTAATAATAAAAGCTGGATTTCAAGCAGTAAATACCAGTCTATTTCGACAAAAAAGTTTGACAAAAGGCCTAAAATTATTACAAAGTTTTCATGTAAGTGAAGTTCGAGAGGAAATTGATGAAAATAAGAATCATCATATAATTGGCCACGTTTTAGTACAAAAAATAATGTAAATATATATAAAGTTAAAGTTGAGGTAATTGCGTACTGTTTAAAATTCCAAACTATTATAAATAAGTACACTGTAAACATTACATAGAGTTTTCCAATTTCAGTACAATTGTTTTATTATGTGCTAGCTATAATAAACCCTATAATTTCAGTTGAATCTAAATAGATCCGTAAAAAATACAACTTGTAATTGTAAAGGTGGTAAGGGCTTTTGCAAGCATGCTGCCTCTATTTGCATTTTCGTTAATGTTAAGAACAGTTATTCGAAGACAAATGAGTCTATGGGCTAGGTAAATATTTTCGGCGCGGAGCGCTCACGACGTCTCTCGGATTTTTTTTTAAATATTGGAAGTATACGGGCGGCAACTGTTTAAAATTCAAACGTGCAGTATGCGTTTTGTAATTTGTTGTTTAACGAATTGTACGTGATTACGGGTATAATGTAAATATATATAAAGTTGAAGTTGAGGTAATTACGTACTGTTTAAAATTCGAAACTATTATAAATAAGTACAACATTACATAGGGTTTTCAAAATTCTGTACGATTGTTTTATTATGTACTAACTATAATAAACCCTATTATTTCAGTCAGGACTATGTGCACATACTGATACACAGAAATGAAGAGTTCTTAGTGGACGTTATACCTAAAATTGAAAGATTTTATTACGTATATTTTATAAAGTTATTGCCATCGCCTTGTTGCGTGGCCGTCCAGTGAATTTCCTACAGAGTTTATCCTTTAACTAATTCCAAACATTTAAAACTTCCGCTAATTTCACCCTCATTCCTTTCCCTACTATATTCAACCATGTCATTCGATTAATCATCCCACTTTTCAAAAAAGTGACCGCGAGGCGGCACCCTCCGCGGTACTTACCTACCCCATAACACGAGAAAGTTCACGGAAATACTTTTCGCCTCAATGTTTTTATCGCCATATTATTCGATTCGATAAAAAAATAATTTTTATTAGGCTCGTTGAATTTGCCTCAATGCCTACTAGCAGCTAGCTGATAGGCAAAAAAACTACATATAAGGTTATACACAAAAAAGTTGCAGGTGACTTAGAAAATTTATTTAAAAAAAATACAGATAAAATCTAATGTCCACACTTTGAAGATCGTTTAAACACATATCATCTATGACAAACAAAATTTGATCGGTCCACTAGCACATTTCGCAGTTCCTCCTATATAATGTAACGCAGCGCTGGCCACCGGTGCAGAGGAGTGCTTATCGATTAGCGATACATTATCAGCGCCTTATTGATACTTAACAACATGTCGTTAATATCGTTAAGGCGAATAGAAACGACTGAGGTAGAATAAGACGTACAATAGCGGACAAAAAATTTACCACTTTTTCGAATCACCCCCTACTTCTATTACTTTTCAATATCAACTCAAAACTGCAGTATGTGCCTAATACACATGTTCTGAAAGAGAATTAAAAGCTGTATAAAACCCAGTTACAGATGAATTTATTTAACTAACAAACAAAAACCGTACATAACGTTAAACGAGACAACACACTTTTAAAGCCAACAAAAAGTTACCACTTTTGAGCATTAATAAAATAAATCTAATATTTTGTGGGAGCACCTTTTGCTTTTAGGGCAACCTGAACAGTTACTAAACGTGGTAACTTCTTGGTCGGCCCCAAAAATGTTTTACCCCGTTCAATGTCATGTAACACTTTTGTTTGTCAGTTACATAAATTCATCTTTAACTGGATTTTATACAGCTTAAAATTCTCCATCAGAATATGCATATTAAACACACAACAGTCCCAAATATATGCTAAAGAATAACAGAAATAGAACAAATCGAAAAAGTGGTAACTTTTTTGTCCGCTACTGTATTAATTGCAATAAAATCACTCAAAATCTATTTATTTTTACTGGGACTTATTACAGATAACATATCAGTGTACTTTGGTTGTAATCTTGTTTTCCTATTTGAAAGAATGTGTCCTCTTTTGGAAAATAATCCTTCACTTGGCACAAAAGTTGCCGGTATTGATAAATGCTTGATAGCCATGGTGCAAAGTTTTGGGAAGTTTATTGCACCTTCTACATTCCACCACGCGACTAGGTCACGCTTTCTATATTTATTATGTCACATTTCAAGTGTCTGTAAAAGTGAAAACATTAGAATATATTACTCCTTGTATTTATACACTTTGTACATATATTGAGAATAGATAAATATTTACCTTCTTAACTCATATTTTATTGATGCAGGATCGTAATCTATTTTTTTTTTGTCAAAGTCTGCCCAAATACTGTCGTTAGCTATTCAAACACTCTTGACTGATTTGAAGAAATTTTATAATTCCATAAATATATCAGCAGATGTTATCATCAGGGACCCTAACTGTTATAACCTAAATTTTAAAAGTTATGGCATAAGAATTAATATTTTTGTTTAAATGATTTTGTTTATAATAACCATTATTGTCGACCGAAATATTTTTTGGTCACTGATAATCATTATTGACGACGGAAATATTTTTTCATCACTGTTATAGACGACGGAAATTCTTTTCGGTTACGAATAACCATTATTGACGACGGAAATTGTTTTCGGTTACGAATAACCATTATCGTTGACGAGATTTGTTTTTGGTTACGGTATAATCAATATCTATTGCGGAAATTTTATTTTGGTTACGGCGTAACCAATATATATTGCGGGAGTTTTATTTTAGTCACTCTAGTTCATCATCATTTTTTATAAATATTATTACGAATAATTTGTATTTATATAACGATATACTGTGACGTTCCACTATTATTCGCGCGGTACTAATTCAATTCTTCCCCACAAATCTCTCCACAACTAAACTAAAATCCCTCAAACTCAAGTCTTACCCCCCTTCCCCAATCAAATGATCGTTTTGACGATGTATTGGGTTGGCAACTAAGTGATTGCGGATTTTGTCGATAGATGGTGTTAGCACATTCTGTCGTTTTGTCAACGTGTTCAAAGGACCTAATGTATATTGTTTTCTTGCTGTTTGAACTTCCACCTTTAATTAGTAAGAAAATTGTATCGATTAGTTATTTAGTTTCGTTTTTATCCCAATTTAAAATGGAAGGAAAAAACGCGCATTTCAGACATATTTTATTGTATTATTTCCGAAAAGGCAGGAACGCATCGCAAGCTTACAAGAAGTTACGTGCCGTATATGGGAATGAAGCCTTGAAGGAGAGGCAGTGTCAAAATTGGTTTGCCAAATTTCGTTCTGGTGATTTTTCACTGGAAAATGCGCAACGATCTGGCCGTCCAGTTGAAGTTGATGAGAGCCATATCAAGGCCATTATCGATTCAGATCGTCATAGCACAACACGTGAGATTGCAGAGAAGCTTAATGTATCGCATACATGTATTAAAAAAAAAATTAAAACAGCTTGGCGATGTTAAGGGGAGGTTCTGGTCTAGAGCCCCCCAAAATAGGTGATATTTAGGAATTAATTAAAGGAAAACTACTAAATATAATTTAATGGGACTTGTTGCATTGTATTAAGGATGTCTTAGATTATAGAAGTATATTTTTTGTTTTATAATTAATCATTGCAGACAGCCTTGGGGAGTCGTTAAAGTCAAGGCGTCAAAAAATTGATCCAAATCGGTGGGACCTCTATCCCCAAAAGTTATTATCCGATTCGACTGAAACCTCGTTTATTTTGAAGATTATTCTTTTGGCTAGGGGGGGGGGGGGCAAAAATACAAAAATTACATTTCTTAGAAAATAACGACACTTTAAGTTTGAAATCACTTTTCCCTGTATTTTTCGTCCTTTCATCGCCTTTGAAAATTATAAATTTTCAACTTTTTGTAATTTTTTTTAGTTCCCCTCCCCGTAGCCAAAAGAATAATCTTCACAATAAAAAAAGTTTCAGTCGAATCGGATAATAACTAATCTACTCAAATGCCTATAACTTCGGGAATTTTACGAATTTCAACAAATACTTTTAAACACGTATTCCTAAAAGGTTGAACATTCGAAAAATGAAATAAAAAAAAAAATCGACATTTAGACCAGAACCTCCCCTTAAGAAACTCGATTTATGGGTCCCTCGTCAGCTTAAGGAAATTCATTTGACGAAACGCATTAGCATTTGCGATTCGCTTCTGAAACGCAACGAAATTGATCCATTTCTGAAACGACTGATTACTGGCGACGAAAAGTGGGTAGTTTATAACAACGTTAACCGAAAAAGATCTTGGGTGAAGCAGGATGAACCAGCCCAGACAACAGCAGAAGCTGAGATCCACCAAACAAAGATTATGCTGTCAGTTTGGTGGGATTATAAAGGAACTCTGCACTTCGAATTTTTACCAAGAAACCAAACGGTTAATTCAAACGTCTACGTTCAACAACTCACCAAACTGAGCGATGCAGTTCAAGAAAAGCGGCCAAAATTGGCAAATCGGGAGGGTGTTGTTTTCCAACATGATAATGCAACGCCCCACGCATCTTTGATCACTCGCCAAAAATTATTGGAGCTAGGTTGGGATGTGTTGTCATATCCACCATATAACCCTGACCTTGCGCCTTCAGATTTCCATTTATTTCGTTCCATGCAGAACTCCTTAAGGTAGTACTACCGATACGCGTTGAGTCAAGTGCGTATTAGATCGTCTTTTGATTTCCGTGGTGATTTGATTTGGCAACGTAGCACGATTGATTGTGTAGTTTTCTTCTGCTCGCTTGAAGCTTGAACTTAGCATTGTATAGAAATATAGAAAAATGACCTCGAATAAAAGTGAAAAAGTTAGAAATAATAAGAAAGAGAGAAAAAGACTTTTCTGGAAAGGAAAACTTGTATCGGAGAAGGTATTTAATAAAAGGGTACAACAAACTGAACTAGGTAAACGCTTGCACATAGTAGGATTGGATAAACAAAATCCTAACCTCGAAAATAATAAAAAAGTAATCGTGGAACGCCAAACTCCTCAAAAACTTTGTAGAAAGTGCAAAACAGGACTTTCGATAGAAGATCTCAAAGAAGATCAACGATATGGCTTAGCGTCTAAATTTGACGTAGAATGTCGACATTGTCATACCGTTACTACTGCTTGGACTGATCAACTGTACGTACGATCTAATCCAAAAATTAATGTTGATACCGATACGACAGTCCTTGGTATGTAAAGTTATATTAAAGTTAGTAATTAATTGGGGAAACATATATTTATGAGATTATTTTACAGGTACTTTAAATGAAGATTCTGTTAACGGTACTGTTAGTGATTTTGATCTTTATGGACGTCGAATAATTCACTTAAAAACATTAGGTTCACAAATGTTTTGTATTAAATGCAAATCCTTACTTTGTATGCTGGACATTAAAGACGAGAGACAATGTGGCCTAGCATCAGTATTTAAGGTAGCATGTCGACATTGCGAAGTAATTACTAGCGTATGTACAGATAAACAGCATAAGGTACCAAATCAGTCTAATACAAAACTTCAAGAATGTGCTTTTACTTGGAACGAGGCGATAAATAAAATCTCTTTTGCCAAGCAATTACCAAAGGCTCTAAAACGACTAGATGTTTTAAAAGACTACACTTCTCATTCAATGAGGCGAAAGATCGTTGCTGCTAATATTTCTTTAGAAATGATGACTACATCATACAAGCAAAACAAATATGAAGGTTTACTAAATATTTTAGGACCAGATAAAAATGGCATTGTCAGAGTTACAAAAAATCGAAAAGTCTTAGACAAACTTTGTAATTATTTTAAAAATAATTCAAACAGTGTTAATAATATTCTAGGATAAGATGCAAATATTGATGTTTTAAATATTTTATTAAATGTTAAATGTGCAATAATTTATAAACAAATGATATATGTTACTTGCAATAAAACTTAATATTTTTGAATAATTGTTATTTTTATTATTTTGTATAATACTATTTTATTATTTATGTATTAATTCATCTCATTCTTTTAAAATTCTGATAGAAAGAGCGTCGAGTATCGCTTGTACATACTAAGCGCATTTCAAACTGCGCGGTCTTACCAACCTCTTTGCGACGTTGCCAAATCGTGCGTATAATGGCCGAGTGAGCTCAGATGATTTTATTTATTTGCTTATATTAGCTATAAAAATTGGTGAATCAACATTTGGATACATGCATTATGTTTATGGAATATTAAATCTATATTTCTCTCAGTTTCATCAAAAACTGAACTGGCTATTAATGTGAATTTTTGTTGAAAAGGTCATTTCCCATAAGACTACGTGTTAACAGTGGAAACGTAAAATTGTTAATAACTTTTTTCTGGGTTGGTGTAAATTTCCAAAAATTTACATGAGTCAGTGTAAGATCAAAACAAACTACTGTACAAAGTTTCAGAATTTTCTGAACAGTATTTCAAAACCGGTAGTACTACCTTAAATGGTACAATTTTTAATGACGCTGATGATGTAAAATCTTATTTAATTCAGTTTTTTGCTGGCAAAAATCAGAAGTTTTATGAGCATGCAATTATGAGACTGCCTGAAAGATGGCCAAAGGTCATCGACGAAAACTGACAATACCTAATTTAATAAAGTTATATTTTCAAGTGCAATCTTTGAATTTTCCTTTTTATTTAAAATTCGCAGTCACTTAGCTGCCAACCCAATACCTTAGCGGTCCCCATCTCAAGATGATCAAGTATGAAAACCCCTTCCCTATTCGCCCTACGAGGCACGAATTCCTCCCTCATATTTAAATTCAAACAAGTCCCTCGTCCCAAAAACACGCTAACTCGAGACCACGTCTCACCCCCTCTCTACGACCCCCCAAATCAAAGCCACTATCAACCCTTTCCAATCAAAACACCCAAGATCCATCCAATGGGTCGAGTATTCCATTTCGAACACCCCAAATAAAAACCCCCGAAGTCTTATTGCGACGCATATTTAGAGCATGAGTCATCAACACGTTTTAATTATAGATGCATATTTCGCACATGAGTCATGGTGCATACTGCGCATGCCCCTCATTCCTGACATTCCTGAAAATCATATAAATACAAGGGCCCGAGAGGCCGGAGCTCTTCTACGAAAAACACCCCCGCGAAGTAAATCGTATTATCGACCATTTTTATTGTGATATTCTAACATTCTATTCAGTGCCCAACGAATTATTATAAATCTACAGGAACTACTGTAAGCGATTATTACTTACTTTTGCTAACGGCATAGCATAGCACACCATCATTGTTTTTGTGCTACCAAAATCCGGTGACTTCTTAATTGTTTTTATGAAAGTCTTGAATTTTACGGACCATATCAGAGGTTTGCGCCGAAATGACACATGTTCTACACATCCTGCAATTTTTTCCAAGTCGATTTGCACCTCAATTCGCTCGCAATCAGGAGAAAATGAAGAGGAAAAAATATTCGAGAAAAACGCATTTAAAGTTTCTGGGCAAAGGCGACGCTATAGGTTGCCGCTTCACGTTTTTAGCTGTCAAATCTACAATTTTGCAAATTTTACTATAAACCAAGCGGCATTTTATTGAGAAAAGATAGTACTTTCGGAAAATACAATAAAAAATCGATTTTTCGACTGCCTAGTCCCCTTAAGGGAAGTCCCAATACCTGACCGCATTGTCCAACCGGTAAAGTGTCTGTGTTTTTTTTTCTCAAATTTTTGTATATCAAAAGTTTAAGTACAAGAATATTGTACATAAATTAACTTATTTTTTTTCAAGTCATATTTTTAGTCAATTTCATGCTACACTTTCAACATAACCTAAAAGTGTATTTGCTTTTTCACTTTCAGTATTGTTTGTAATAGTATAATTTGTAGATTTCAAAATAAAAAATAGAACGAAAGTGCAAAAGAATAAAAAGAAATATAGTCAAGAAGATGTTTATAATGCGTTAGAAGCAATACAAAAGGGAGTGACGATTAGAAAAGCCGCAGAGCAATTCAAAGTTCCGAAAACGACATTGCGGGCGAAATTGAACGAAATAATTCCTGTTGAAGGTGTTGGAGGACCTAATACCATTTTAACCCTTAACTGGTATACTGTTTTTGGCAAACGTGACTGGTATACTGGGGTCGTGGCAGACCCCAAATAAAAAAGGGCACAGAAATTTGTAAAGTCGACACTAGAGCAACCACTATGAATATTTTCTTCTTAGGTAATGTAGAAAATAATATAAGCGTAGAAAGTTAAACTATTATTATAAAATTAATTAGAAATTCAGTTTACCAACTTAGACAACCGAAAATTGTACATCGAACTTTGGGTGCTTGGGGTCATGAGCGACCCCAGGATACCAGTTAAGGGTTAACATACAGTGAAGAAAAACACATGAATGGATCTTCCATTGCAGCGAAAGGGGACTTCCCATTTCAAAGTCCCAGCTCTTTGAAACAATACAGAAACTGGTCATTGAGCTGAAAGGACCGAATCCTTTTACAAATAATATGCCAGGTAGGCATTGGTGGGAGAGCTTTTGCCGCAGACACCCAGAAATTTCCCCGAGGCTCGCTCAAAATTATCCATAAGCAGAGCCACTGAAAATGTCTTCAGGGATTGGTTTCAGGAAGTCGAAACTCATTTAAATAAAATAAATCTACACAATATACAACCCCTGGCAGTAAGTTTGGGACCAAACGCAAACATACTAAATTAACGAGAAACACCAATATTTTTTATGTATAATTTGCAACGGTATATATATGAAACGCGTGGTAATGTTAAATTGGTCTATTTTTAAGTAAAAGCACCAAAAATAATTAAGAATTTTGTTTATTATAATTATACTGGTAATGTTAAATTGGTCTATTTTACAGTAAAAGCACCAAAAATGATTAAGAATTTTGTTTATTATATAATACAAAATATGGAAGAAACAAAATGTGTCTGGGAAATAAGTATGGAACAATATAAATTTGCAAAGAGATTAACAATAATTTTTTCAGTATTTATATTACCTAGTATTTTCTGACATTTGTACATGCATATTAGTTAGTTACTTCATGGTTTTCATTTCATTATTCTCTTTTCAATACTCTTCTCCTGAAATCCGAATCATAACAAAGCCACTGGTAAAGTTGACACTCCAATGTTTATGTTTTGTCACTGTTTACTGCACTCGCTTACTCGCGAGTCTCGATCATGCGCCACAAAGTGGGAACAATACTGGAAACGTAAGTCTACGACATCTACCGAAGTCAGTGTATTTTGAGACAGTAAACAAGCAAGTCGGATGAATAAAACATGCCGCCAGGCAAACATTTATCTAACGATTTAAAGTTACGCAGAATTGCATTATTGAAAGAAGGTAATACTCAGCAAAAAGTAGTGGAAATTTTGAATTGTAGCCGAAGTGCGGTAAGTAACATAAAAGGAAAATTTAACGAGACGGGCAGTGTGGTGAATCGCAAAACAGGCGGACGTCCGCGCTCAACTTCAAGAAGAGATGACAGACGATTAAGACAGATCGTAAGGAAAATGAGAAGAGCCACGTCTCGCGAAATCAATGAAAAAATGGGGCATTCTTTCTGCAAAGCAAGGACAAAGCCATTTCTCACTAAAGAACACAAAAAGAAACGTTTAGAATGGTGTAAGAAGTACAGTGGGTGAAAAAAGTATTGGCACACCCAGTTTTCTCGGAATATCTTTAAACTATAAAGTAATCTATCAATATTAACTATGTTTATTAGTGTCTTTTGACTCACATAAATAGTATGTTTACTGAGAATTCTCAGTTATTTGGTATAAGGAAGTAAAGTAAAGAAAATGAGAAATCCATAGTCAAATAAGTATTGGCACACGTACGGTTCAACTATAAGAACAAGTGTTACTCGGTTTCGTACGCGACAAATTCGGTTCTAGGAACGTAAACATAAACAGAATTCACTGTTGCTTCTCTCAGTTAACACAATCAGTTTGTGTTTACACTTTGAACAAGAATCACGTCTACGAAGAAGAGCGAGTTAGCATTGTGCGTGCGAAAGGAAATTCTTTCGTTACATAAAAGTGGTGAGAGCTACCGAAAAATCGGTAATTCATTAAATTTAAGTTTCTCGGCAGTGAGAAATGTAATAAAGAAATTTAAGGAAACTGGTAGCGTCGAGAAGTACTTACAACTAGAGAACGAAGAGACATCATCAAAGAAGCAATAAAAAATCCTTTTGTAAGTGCCAAAAGTTTATCTGTTGACATCGCAACATATTCGGGAAAAGAAGCGAATGCCCAAACAGTCCGAGATGTTTTACATTCTGCGGAAATTTATGGTAGAGCAGCGAGAAATAAACCGTTCATTAATGAGAAGAATAGGGAGAAACGCTTCGGTATTGCAAAAATATATATAAATAAGACAATGGAATTTTGGAAGACGGTTATTTTCTCGGATGAGAGCAAGTTTAATCTTTTCGGCTCTGATGGAAAAAGATTTGTATGGAGGAAACCGAATACCGAATTAAATCAAAAGAATATTATTCCTACAGTGAAATACGGTGGTGGTCACGTTATGGTATGGGGCTGGGTTAGGTCATACCATGGAGTAGGAGACGTCTATATCGACGTGTTGCGAAATAATTTATTAACGAGTGCAACAAAAATGGGCATAAATGGAAAATTTCTTTTCCAACAAGACAATGACCCGAAGCACATGGCAAGGAAAACAAGAGAATGATTACTATACAATGTAGCAAAACAACTCCCTACACCACCTCAATCCCCGGATATTAATCCGATAGAAAATCTTTGGCATATTTTAGATTTAAAAATCCGTAAAAGGAAAATAAAAAATAACACTTTTAGAAGAGTGGTCTAACATTTCACCGGAAATTACGCAAAAGCTGGTCGAATCGATACCTAATCGATTACAGGCTGTAATTAAGGCCAAAGGCATGCACACCAAATATTAGGTAAGTTCAATATTGTTCATATTGTTTATTATTGTGCATTCCTCAATAACGTCGTATGTGTGCCAATACTTATTTGACTATGGATTTTTCCATTTCTTTACTTTACTTCGTATACCAAATAACTGAGAATTCTCAGTAAACATACTATTTATGTGTGTCAAAAGCCACTAATAAACATAGTTAATATTAATAAATTACTTTATAGTTTAAAGATATTCCAAGAAAACTGGGTGTGCCAATACTTTTTTCACCCACTGTATGCGCATTGGACTACAGAAGATTGGAGTAAAATTGTTTTCAGCGATGAATCGCTGTATGCATTGGAGGAGGAGATGATGCAGGACACTTCGTGTGGAGAACACCAATTGAAAAATTTAGTGAAGATTCTTTGAATTTTAAAATAAAATGTCCAAAGTCGTATATGGTCTGGAGCTGTATGACAACTCAAGGAGTTGGACAAATATGCATTTTGTATAAAAATTGTGAACTCTGAAGTATATATTCATATATTAGAACACTTTTTAATACCGAGTTTAGATCAGTGGTTCGAGGACTCGGATGATTTTTATTTTCAACATGACAATGCAAGTTGTCATCGAAGCAAGATAGTTCAAAACTACCTTCAACAAAAAGGCTTTCGAACCATAAAATGGCCAGCAAATAGCCCAGATTTAAGTCCAATCGAAAATTTGTGGGCACTTTGGAAACAATTTATACGCGACAAAAAACCAAAAAATAAAAATGAACTTTTGGAAGCCATTAATTAAGCTGTCATGGAAACAAATTTTGACATCACAGTGTAAAAACTTGATTACATCGATGCCAAAACGTATACAAGCTGCGATACGTGCACGTGGGAACGTCGCAAAATACTAGGTAATATAAATATTAAATCAATTATTGTTAATTTCTTTGCAAATTCATAATGTTACATACTTTTTTCCAGAACATCGGTCCGTTCCATACTTATTTCCCAGACACATTTTGTTTCTTCCATATTTGTATTATATAATAAACAAAATTCTTAATTATTTTTGGTGCTTTTACTTTAAAATAGACCAATTTAACATTGCCACGCGTTTCATATATATACCGTTGCATATTATACATAAAAAACATTGGTGTTTCTCGTTAATTTCGTATGTTTGCGTTTGGTCCCAAACTTATTGCCAGGGGTTGTAGATCCATCGAGAATATTTCATTTGGACGAGTCTGGTTTTTTCCTGGTCCCAAAGGCAGACAGAGTGCTCGCTCGGAGAGGGACTAAGTCCGTATATAAAGTTGTACATGCAGATGAGAAGGAAAGTATTACTACATTATTTACAGTAAATGCTGCGGGTACAATGCTCACACCAATGATACTCTTTTCGTACCAAAGAATACCAGCAAGTATTACCAACACCTTGCCATCAGGATGGATCATTGGTAATGCAGAGCGGGGGTGGATGACGGCAGAGAGTTTTCTTGATCATATAACTACAAAATTTCATCCATGGCTTGTAACAAATAGAATTAAATTTCCGGTCATTCTATACCTGGCTCTATCGCAGTTCTGCAAAGCCAAGCAAATTGAATTAATCGCATTATACCCGAATGCAACGCATGTATTACAGCCACTGGATGTTCCAGTCTTTCACCCCTTGAAAGCGAAATGGAAGAAGGTTGTCGACGAATGGAGGACTACACATTCACAAAAATTAAAACGAGAAAATTTTGCTCCAATTTTAAAGACAGCTATCGATTCTTCTTCTAATTTGCAAATTACTATCCAGCATGGCTTCCAAACGTGTGGACTGTTTCCATATAATGCAAATGCAGTAGATTTTAATGTTTTAAATAAAAAAAAAAGAAAAGTAAAGAAGTGCAAAACTTAGAAGTTATAAGATCTAGCAAAGAAGATAAAGATAAGGAACATCTGAAGTATTTTGAAAGTAGATTAAATGTAGTTGAGCTTCAAGATTTTCAAAACGCTGTATCCAATGGAACCTTCACGATTTCGAAAAGTTCTAACGAGGGATTATTACAGTATTGGCTTAGCATGAAACATCTCACTGGTGAAACTTCATAAAAAATACAACTATATTAATTAAAATTAATATTAAAATAGTTTAATATTCCTTTAATTAAGTTGTATTTATCTATTCTATGCAAGAATGATTTACTTATTTTCTTATATTATAATTAAATAGTTAATACTATTTGCTGTAGGAAAAATTGTTAGTACTTGTGTGAGTGTTAATGGGGAGGATTCTACTGTGCACATGCATGGAAGTACAGTGGAGGTTGTACAGTCACTGCCTTGCATGCCTAATCCTTTAGATGTAGATATTAATAATGCACAAGTAGTTGTAATACAACAAGAAGATGAGAATAACTTAATAGTAAATACAGAAACTTTAAGTACAATTAATGTTATTTGTAACAGTTATTATGTCAAATATTTGACTTAAATATATAGAAACTAATGATAAATAAATACAGTTTGTGGCAACGACATCTTATTCGCAGGATCCAGGGAAGATTTTCCATATAATAAAGAACCTTTAAATGCCATTGCAATTGAAGTAGAAACTACGAATAAAGAAATTATGAACGTCAGTAATGAAAATGAGGCTCATATAGGAGTAGAAGATTTACGTGCGACAATATCTACAGAAAATGAAAAGAGCACTATTCTTAATGAAATTCAAAACACAGAATGTAATAAAAGCAAAGGTGCATATGTATCAAAGTTTTTATTATGTATCACTAGTTATATGACTTTTAATAAAAAAAATTACACAGATATTAATTCTACATGCATTGAAGAAGATTCCAGAAAAAAATGCCATTGCCTTTAAAAGGGGTATTGAATATGCCAAAAGAAATGGGAAAAAAGAAGAAGAAAAAGAAAACAATTAGTCACGTACTGACATCCGATGAAGGCAAGAACACCATTTGAGAATTCAGGAGGAGAAATTGAAGAAAAAAAAGGGAAATCGAAGAAAGAAAGAAATATAGAGAAGAATAAAAAAAAACTGATGAAAACGAAGTTTAAAAAGCAGCAGCAGCAGCAATCAGGAAGAAAATAGACGACGAAATTAAAAAAATAATGGCTCAAAAAAGTAATATTAAAAAAGAATGCATTTGAAATATCATTATTCTTCTTTACCAATGATTATTAAACATTATGTAACTACCCACTTCATACATTCCACAAATGAAAAATTCGCGCGCATACTATTCACACAAACACTAGTGGCGCCCTCTGCGCCAAGCTTTGCGACATCTTCCCCATTGACCAGGTATTGGGACACCAAAAATGGGACGCTGGGACAAATCAGAATTCTATTGTCCATGTACTGGTACACATAACTACTTGTGTTTTTACTCAATTTAATTAAAATAACCCACTGAAAACAAGTTTCTGGTAGCTCATTTGATAGAAAGAAGTAACGTTTATCTGAACACTGACACTTTTATTAAAAAGAACATTTATATTTAGTCCATTTTTAAGATATACTACTTTGATATCCTTAAGTGTCCAGTTAGTGGTACTTTTACCTTATGTTAAAATGGTAAAAACTAATTTAATATCTACAGAAATGCGATATTAACTAAAATAATTCCAATTTACAGCCGAGCAACAGTAACAATATTTTAACAATTGATGCACATATAGGTATAAATGAGGGTATATAGGAAAATTTTGATAATGCAATTTTGCATCAATAAAAAACGAATCGAACACTTAAATATTTTATAATGATATAATTTCGAGGAAAATATATGTGTATGTTAAATTCGTATTTATAATATATAACTTACAACACACATATAAATATACAAATTCTTTCAGACAGGAGAACAAGATTACAGCCCAAATACACTAATATGTTGCCTACAATAAGTTCAAATAAAAATAAATGGATTTTAAATGACTTTATTACAACTAATGCATTCTACCTCAACCGCTTCTATTCACCTCAACGATATCTGAAGAATATTATCAATACATCGGAATACCGATAAGATTCGATATTGCCGACATTTAGTGAGTCACAGGTTCCAACCGTCCCTTCCCCACACTATATAGAAATAGTAGCTTTGACTCGCTGTGGTAACGGGTGTCCCTAATTACTTACACACGTCACGCGTAGCGTTTGAGCTTCCTTGACGACAGAGACGTTAGCCTGTAATGGTCACCTCTTTAGCGTCGCGCGGTATCCCTGACGACGCGGTCGGGAGTGGGGGAACGTCAAAGAGCTCACGAGCCCTGTCTTGGGCAACGCTGATGTCACGTTTCCTACTCTGTAGTATATGTATGTTCACGTAATAATAGTACTAACAGTAATACAGCAAACTCCCTTGTAAAAAGAATCGATTCTGTGGGAATTTATTTCAGAAAGTACATGCAAATTTTTATGCAATGGTTTTTCTATTCAGATGAAGGACACTTTAACAGGTTATTATATTATGTTTTGGTATAAAAATATTTAGTTATTGCAAAATTACAACTGATTTCCCAGAAGCTGTTTCTAGATCGGTGACCACGATTTCTCCAAAACCGCTACACCAATTTTTCTGAAACTTTGTAGGTTTCTTCTAGGTATTCAAATCTAGTATTTAATCGAAGCATTTGTTTTTCCAATGCATAGTTTTTGTTTTATGGATGAAAAATGAGTGTTTTTCTAAGAAAATCGATCATTTCACTTTAAACATCTGCCATTTTGTCCCAGATTAATATTTTATAAAACGGAACGATTAAAGACTAGATAAACTATTGTGCTAACTAAATCTTCTTCGTTTTTTTATTTAAGATAACCCAGTTCCGAATAATGTTGGTCACCGCAAAACATGTTTCTAAAAACAGCTTCCGGGAAATCAGTTGTAATTGTGCAATAACTAAATATTTTTATACCAAAACATAATATAATAACTTGTTAAAGTGTCCTTCATCTGAATACAAAAGCCATTGCATAAAAATTTGCATGTACTTTCTGAAATAAATTCCCAAAGATTCGATTCTTTTTCTACCTCCTGACGGTAGGTAACCCCTTAATCGAAAAATATATGACATATCATTTAAAAATAATATATAATTTAACCTTACGACTATTTATTGCTTGCGTCACATGAGAATTATACAAATCCTCCTATCATTACGGTGCACTGACTGTATTCATTCCAAAAATCTTTTGCCACGGTCCGTGCACAGTCAGAATATTAAATTTTTGATAGATCCTTAAAAAGTGCTAAAAAGATTGCATTACAATTTTAGTAACAAAATTAAAGTCCTAACACTTTCAGCTTTTTCCTTTATTTTATTTCAAAATTAAGGGGCAACACCACTGTAACGGCACAAAAACGTAGTGTCCCTTTGACAATCGTTTGCGGGTAAACAAAGAAATAAGTGGAAAATCTGTTTAAACGTCTTTATTGTATACATCTTATATAGTTTCAGGCTATTCTTTTTTTCTTTTCTTTGTTTTTAAAATAGCATTTTAAACGCCTTTTCTCGGAACCACGTGTTTCAAATTAGCCAACAACACCATTTGAACAAATTTTATTCGATTCACTTGAAATTTTTACAGTAGCTTCTAAACTACATTCTCCATCGAAGTACGTATCGAAATTGTAAAATATTGTTTTTCTTAGAAATGGTAAGCGTTTCAGCATAAAGTTCACTCTCTAGCTCCATTCAACCATTTTCAGCTCACAAATTGTACATAACTTTAAAAGTTTTCATCAAATCATAAAATCTACTTCAATGGAGAATGTAGTTTAGAAGCTACTGTAAAATTTTCAAGTGAATCGAATAAAATTTGTCCAAATGGTGCTGCTGGCCAATTTGAAAAATGTGGTTCCAAGAAAAATGCGTTTAAGGGAAGGTTCCGGTCTAAAAATCGATTTTTTTGTATTTCATTTTTCGAATGATCAACCTTTTAGGAATAATGTTTAAATGGATGTTTTGAATTTCGTAAAAACCGGCCACTTGGCGCTGACGTAAAACTTTAAACGCGTTTTTCTCGAAACAGAGTTCTCAAAACGGTGGGACCTGTATCTCCAGAAGTTATTATCCGATTCGACTGAAGCTTTTTTTATTTTGAAGAATATATTTCTGGTTACGGGGGAAACTAAAAAAAAAATACAAAAATTGAAGATTTATAAATTTTAAAGGCGTTGTAAGGACGAAAAATATAGAGAAAAAGTGATTTCAAACTTAAAGTGGCGTTATTTTCTAAGAAATGTAATTTTTGTATTTTTGCCCCCCCCCCCCCAGCCAGAAGTATAGTCTTCAAAATAAAAAAAGTTTCAATCGAATCGGATAATAACTTTTGGAGATACAGGTCCCGCCGATTTGGATGAATTTTTTGACGCCTCGACTTTAACGACTCCCCAGTGACGTCTGCAATGATTAATTATAAAACCAAAAATATATTTCTGTAATTTAAAACATCCTTAATACAATGCAAAAAGTTCCATCAAATTATATATAGTAGTTTTCCTTTAATTAATTCCTAAATATAACCTATTTTTATGGGCTTTAGACCGAAACCTCCCCTTAAAGTGCCATTTTAAAAAAAAAGAAAATAAAAAATAGCTCGAAACTACTTAACCTTTAGAGGGCCGGGCTGGCCACTATGGTGGCCACCTAAGAATTTGGATACTTTGCCGGCGATTTTGGTGGTATATATGCATAAATTTTAAGTAAATGAAATTTACAATTTCAATGAAAAAATCCCGGCCCTCTAAGGCTAAGATGATAAGGTTAAGATGTGTATAATAAAGGCGTTTAAACAGATTTTCCACTTATTTCATTGTGTACACACAAACAATTGTCAAAGGTACACTACGTTTTTGAGCCGCTATAGTGGTGTTACCAGGATTGCCACCTCTCCGGTTTTCGCCCGGAGACTCCGGGTTTTGAAACAAATCTTCGGGCTTCGGTTTTACTGGAAAAATCTCCGGGTTGTAGAAAAAAAATGAGATAATAAAAAATTGTGATATTATACAATGGCTCCAATTTTATATACAATAATAGTTATTAATTAAAAAAACAGATACTTCTAAATTCTGAATTGTTTGAGTTCAAAACAATTGCACATTTGTTTTCCGGATATTCGAGAACAAATCTTTTTTGCTTTTTCCATCTCCGGGTTTATATTCGAAACTCAGGGTTGGAATGTGTGGCACTCCGGGATTTATATGGTTCTAAGGTGGCAACCCTGGGTGTTACCCCTTAAGTCCGAAGAATGTTCATTTCGTTCGACAAGTTTCCTTTATGATAAAGACTGTGAACCACGGATAAGCTACGTAACACGGAATGTGACAATTTTGTTTTCCTGCTGATCTTCTCCACGAAAATGTGACCGGTTAAAGAGTGGCCGTATAAGGGGGAGTGTAGGGGAAGCCGAAGCTAGTTGATACGTTCTTCAGTTTTCAATTTTAAATTTTTTTTTGCATTAATTACTTAATAGTAAATATCCCAAAATATACTTTGGCCATTCCTCTTTAATATGTAGTAAACGAAAACTTGAGAAAATACATGCAAAATGCATGAAAAAATGTTATTTGAAAGGTGGCAAAATGTATCCATTTACCCCACTGCGGGGCTAGTTGATACGTTATTCTGTTTTCAATTTTTTTCATTTTTTATTTGTATTAATTACTTAATAACAAATATGCCAAAATATACTTTGACCCTTCCTCTTTAATATATAGTAAACGAAAACTTGAGAAAATACATACAAAATGAATGAAAAAATGTTATTTGGACGAAGGCAAAGTGTATCAATTTACCCCACTGCGGGGCTAGTTGATACGATATTCTGTTTTCAATTATTTTCATTTTTTATTTGAATTAATTCCTTAATAACAAATATGCTAAAATATACTTTGGTCCTTCCTCTTTAATATGTTGTAAATGAAAACTTGAGAAAATACATACAAAATGAATGAAAAAATGTTATTTGGACGAAGGCAAAGTGTATCAATTTATCCCATTGCGGGGCTAGTCGATACGTTTTTCAGTTTTCAATTTTGTTCATCTTTGTTTGAATTAATTACTTGATAACAAATATACTAAAATATACTTTGGTCCTTCCTCTTTAATATGTTGTAAATGAAAAGTTAAGAAAATACATACAAAATGAATGAAAAAATGTTATTTGGACGAAGGTATAATGTATCAATTTACCCCACTGCGGGGCTAGCTGATACGATATTCTGTTTTCAATTATTTTAATTTTTTATTTGAATTAATTACTTAATAACAAATATGTCAAAATATACTTTGGTCCTTCCTCTTTACTATTTAGTAAGCGAAAATTTGAGAAAATACATACAAACTGAATGAAAAAATGTTACTTGGACGATGAATTTGGATGTATCAAAACTATTTACTGTTTCCCCATATAAACGAAAACAGTTAAAAAACGATTGTTAACGTCAATGTACACAGACGTACGCTGGATCGTAGGAAAGAATTGAACAACAAACTTCACATATCTCGCTCAAATGGAGCTACATATATACGGTGTCGAGATAATTCGTCTGTATCAACTAGCCCCGGTCTCCCCTACTGTACATAAGGAATATGTAGTTACAAGCATGGGCTTATGCAGAACTAACAAAAAGACGTAGATTTGTCTCGTTTTAGAATGTTAAATTTATACAGTCAAAACAGATGAACGCGTTAATTGTTTTGAAATATTGGAGAATTAATATGTGCGATACATCGTCACGGCTGCGGCGAACAGTTCGTTGTCGTCATCGACGCGTGCCACCTAATCAAACCCGCCCCATTTTATGCGCACAGTGTATCGCAAGTTGCACGTGTGGGAACACATCATAACGTGTTTCACTGCACCGCAAAGGAAAAATATAGATAAAAAATGAGATTTCGACCAATGAGTTGGGTTTAACAAATCATAGGAATTTATCTATGTCCACATCCTGCTTGACGCTGATAAGCACGGCAGAAAACATGTACAGCTGGTCGAAGAGATATAGTACATATCAGAAAAATCCGGATTAATAATTTCTAAAAACTATCAAGCTGAATTCAACGATTGCAAAAAAGTTGCGCGTTTCTTGCATTATAAGTAGAGAAAGTACGTAAATTACAAAAGTAAATGTTTGTATATATGTAAGTAGGGTAAATGTGCCTTATTTCGGCCACTACCCAATAGTCAGACTTTTCGGAAATAAATTGCTTAGAAATAAGAAATTAGGAATAAAATATTTAAACGAAACAATGATCAGTGTACTCTGTCCTTCGAATGTGGGAAGTTTCATGCCTTTAGCGGTAAAAATATGAACTGCAGAAAATATTATTGTGTTGGCGATTGGATGGTTGACGATTAGTGAGTCAATTTGAATTAATTTAGTACTATAGGCGACACTTGGAAATAGTGTATACCAACACTAATACGAAGTTTTTTATGCTCAAATTTTGAATACGCGATTAATAACATTCGAATGAACTTTTCGTGAAATTATAATTGCATTTGAACTTAGGATAGTATTTTTGAAGTGGCCGACTATTGGCATTCAAAATATAAAGAAAACCAAAAGTCAGCCGCCGCGGTTGGCTACTGGATATTGTTAAGAAATCGCCAATTTGAACCGTATTCACCAAACAAATAAAGCTCACTTTCCGGAATCATCCGTTTTTATTGTTTTCCGCCAAAATTAATGTAAAACCAGTGTTCGGTAGTCTTAAAACACGAAACAGCTGACGGCTAGACGACTGGTCTAGTAGTCGGCCGTTATAATTTAAATAATTAGAATTTTCAGAAAAAATAAATTTTTAAATTTTGAGTATGGTAGATGAGCCAATTACTGTGCCCTGCTTCACGACTTCCGGAGATTTCGCTAGTAAAAATAACTACAGTAATGTAATTGTCCTTTCTTAAGAACTTAAAGATAAATTTCAAAGTTTCTTTTACCGATATAAATTTTCTCATGAAACAAATTTCAAATCTTCTTTGATTATTATTAAACATAAAAAGAAGAAGGTCTGGAGTCAGTTACTGTGTGCCTATAATATCCAAAGATCAATTAATGTGCCTCAGTTACTGTGCTCCCTCCCCGAATACTGTGCTGCAATTACTGTGCTCTTTCCCAGAATACTGTGCGTCAATAACTGTGGAAATAAAAATTTAATATTTAACATACTTTAATAAATTTTAATAGCGATAATATCGATAATAATTTAATTACAAGAAATAAATGTGAATAAATTTTTCATATTTATAGTTCTTTTCTTTAAACATATGACGGAGATGTGCTTGAGGTTATGTTTAACACGTGGTAAGCGTTAGTTTAGGCAGCACAGTAACTAACGCATCGAGCGAAAACCAGTCCAGTTATTGTGTACAGTAAATGACACTACTTCCAAATTGGTTTCAGTTACTGAATTTATTGAAAATAAAAACAAAAATTCAAATAGATAATTGGTGTTTTGTTTATCTGTAATTTAAATACGTTTTAGTAATATAATTAACGCTGTGATGTCTTACCTAGAACGGTTTATTTTACTAAATATTGACCTACATTCGTTCAGTAGGTACTTTCTTCAGCTTTTTCATAAGTTTTACAGAAAACTTCGCGAGTTCATTATCAAAAAATTGAAATAATTTTTTTAGTATTTTAAGAACTTCTGGGCGTTACAAGTTTAATTTTAAAAAATAAATAATTAATTAAATTTCAGTAAAAACATTTAATATCTCTTATTGGATAAATATACAATTAATTAAGCTTAAAAATAAACTAGAGGCACAGTAATTGGGTACCGCACAGAAATTGGCTCCTCTATCCTACACACATCATGAATTTTGAACCACTTAACATTCTGACGATTAACAATAACTATATTATAGGGTGGCAGATACATGTAAAACCCGATAGAAGAACCTGGCTGACTACTGGCATATTTTACTGACTGACTATTAGTAAAAAGGACGTTTTTGGATATTTTAAATATTTTAAATAAAAATTGTTATACTATTAATCATCCACACGTTTGAAAAATAGATACTTTAAAGAATTTAACTGTCAATAACGCATTTAAAAAATAGTATATTAATAACAACAACGCGTAACATGAATTTCCGCTTTCCCTTAAATGGCCGACTACTGGCACAGTTACCCTACTCTTCTTCTGCAGCAGAAAAATCTACTGTTTCCAGCAAATTATTATTATTTGTAGTGTTGAAACTGCTGAGTTCAGTGGTCTATAAACTATACTAATTTTTCTTTCAAATCTTCTACAGTTTTAGGCTCCTTTAGTGTACTGAATGCATGTTTACATTCTCCGTCATAATTTACCAACTGCGAGTAAACAGTGTTATTTGGGTTACTCACAATGACTTAAGGGTGTATTGGACCTATCTTCAAAATGGTAGCAAGTTGATGAAAATTTATGAGATTGTTCTTTCTAATCTTCCTGATGTGCTCCAAAAAATTTAAACGAATTCTCTAAATGATTGCTGAGTTAAGGGTCCCCCAAACCAACGCGAATATCCGCTCCGCGCCGCGGATCAGATAAGGCAGCAGTTTTTTATACGTGGCTGTTTATGGGCAGCCTTATCTGATCCGCGGCGGAACCGCAGCCGCCGCGAATATTCGCGTTGGTCTTTGGGAGCCTTTATAACGATTTTAATTTTCACTGATTTTACACGTGCTCCTATGGAAAGAGATGACCTTTACAGATAAAACAGCTGAAAAAATGTTGAAGAAATAGTACCAATGTTTTCAATTTTTTTGTTTACATGTATAAGGTGAATGAACCAATTTCTGCTCATTTAAGAGGTTACTCGTCAGAAAGACGGTGTAAAAAATTTGTTTGCGATCAAAATTTGCAGAGTAAATGATTAATTCTTTAATAATAAATCAACCAGTCGAAAACTATTTAAGAAATATATTTCAAGATGTTTAACTACTAGTAATTTTTAATTAAATATAATGCTTTAAATGTCCGTATTTCTGCTCACGAAAAATAGCGATGTACGTATTTCTGCTCACCATTTTTACCAATCTCTGCTCACATAATATGTTGCCTTTTCAGGTTAAAATAAGTTACATCCTTTATGGAGATGTTTTATAACACAACAGTAGAGCATAAAATAATGATAAACAAAAAAAATGCCTTCGAATAGAAATAGAGGTTACAGCATATATTGAATTGTGAGGTTATGTTGCTAAAATTTTGGTGAGTAGAAATGCGGACGCGACGGTGATTCACTTGACCCTAAACCTAATCACATGTCTTCCACTTAAAATAATCAAAAATAGTAAAAAATCTACATCCAGAGCACAATACGGTATCTGTTTTTGTTATTAAATAAGAACTTTTACTGCAAAAACTATTTTTTGCCCAATTATCAAATACAAATAGTGACCCTGTTCCTTATCACAATCAGCTAAAACACGGTCGAAAAATCATGAGTCTCATTTTAAAAGTTTTTCGTACTTTGATTAGCACCAAGCTCGTGCAACACTCGCGTAAATGTTCAAATAATTTAGAATTATTTTGTTGTAACTATAGTACAAACGTGACGCTTATAATCATAAGAAAAATACAAAATGAGCAGAAATGGGGACATGAGCAGAAATTGGGACATTCACCTTATGGGTAGATGAAAATATCTGCCAAGTTTCAATTGTTTTCCCTACACCGTTTTAAAGAAATAAATTATAACTTGAGAAAATTGTGAATTCAGAGAATTTTCACTGCCAAAAGTATAGCAAGTAATACTTGAGAAAGCATTTGTAAAGTGAAAAATACCTTTCTATGAGTAAAAATAAGACTCCAACTGTTGTTCGAGTTCCTTACATCTATATTAATTATGCGTAACACGAAGATATTCAAATATTTCAAGTTTCATATAAGGTGAATGTCCCAATTTCTGCTCATGTCCCCATTTCGGCTCATTTCGTATTTTTCTTATTATTATATGCGTTCCGTTTGTACTATAGGTGCAACAAAATAATTATAAATTATTTAAACATTTACGCGACTGTTGCACGAGCTTGGGTCAATACATCGCTATTTTTCATGAGCAGAAATACGGACATTTAGAGCATTATATATTTAATTACAAATTACTAATAGTTAAACATCTTGAAATATTTTTCTTAAATAGTTTTTGAATTGGTTGATTTATTATTAAAGGATTAATCAATTACTCTGCAAATTTTCATCACAAACAAATTTTTTACACCTTTTTCATGACAAATTACCTCTTAAATGAGCAGAAATTGGGACATTCACCTTACTTTTGTCTAATATTGTACGTCCGATACATCCTTCAACATAACGTATTCGTTCCATTATTTTTGTGTTTATTCAAAACAAATTATTATCATAATGCTGCCTTTAATGCCTGAAAAACCGTATTAGAAAAAACTCACTAACCGAAAAGAGCTGACATAAACCTAATAAAGTCACGTAGCTCACGTTCCCCGTAACCAGGGAGGGAATGAGAACTTAATAGAAAGATATGTTTTTATACGACGAAAGAACTGCATACTCATGGGCTGAGTAAGCGGCAGACACGCAACACGCGCTAACGCGACGAGAGGGACGCAGACAGCAACGAACCTAGCGCGCTTCTATCAAGGAATATTAAAAACAAGCGAGCCGAAAGAAAAGGAAATAGGTACATACTTCGTCCAAGCGTAGTAATTCCTCCGCGGACATGCTGCTGCGATCTCGTTTCTTGACATCTTTCCGTTCCTTTTTTTCGCGCTTCCGCTTCTCCTTGTCGTCCTTCTCCGTGGCCTTCTTCATAAAGTTAAACATCTTCTCATTCACGGTAGAATCTTGAGTGGAACGCGAGAAAGAGATAACGCAGGATATCTCCTCCCTTGATTGCTTGCGCGTACACACTTTTACGCGCAGTCGCGTATTTCAGTCGACCCCGTACGCATACATAACGCGACACTGTCCATCGAGACTGACTACGCAGGCAACATCGCGTCCCGTGCGAGCACTAAACAGCCGACAAAAATCATTCCAACGTAGCGTTACGATGCCAGAGGATGACGGAAAGTGCAGTGACCGTATACACACTCGCTCAAGAAGTTGTGTACGCGCTAAGCGAGCGGAAATCGGTACGTAACAGAAAACTCCCTGTCGCGAGCCAATTGCAAGTAAACAACGATACACGTCCCTTCCGATGGCCCGTTATCTTACGAAGCAAGCACGAGCGCGTTTCGGTACTCCCGCCATTCGATTAATAATAACGAGCGCGGTGAAAAATAATGCATTACTCGCGGGCCCTTCCACTGTGCCTTAATACGCGCCGAGCACGCGAAGCCGGGCACTGAATACGTTATTAAGATTTTCAGCCGACGATCGGCGGCACGGCGAGACGTAACGCGTACAAGGGCATGAACCTACCGGGGCGAACTGTTTCTTCATGGCCGGTCGTTTCCGGCATTCGATCCCGTTGAGATGTGTATACAGAAACGGAGTTCTCGCTAGATTATACCGCTGCCTGGTGCTCGCGTCGCCCCCAACTTCGTGAACGGAGGAGTACGGGTACGGTTGCCGAGAATGGGGTGGAAGCGTATTTCCAGGACCAAAATACAACGCCGCGAAGTTTCACGAATATGCAATGGTTTGCCGATCTTCCTGCTAATTTACTTTCAGTTTATTTCATTGAGAAGCATCATTACACGGGCGTGCCAACGAACTTTTGCCGTCGAAAGACTTTCAAGCCGCTGAACCGAGCGGAGTCGAGTCAAATCGGTATGTGCCGACGACGACGGGAGAAGGTGGAAAGGAAAGATAGGAATACGCGTGCCTAGAACAACAACGAGGAAGGGGAAAGGCACTGGGAAGGGAGAAAGAGAAGCAGGAGTGAAAGAACACGACGAATCTACATGTCACTGTTCACCACACCTTATTCTCACGCTCTTTCGAGGGGCCGAAAGGCTCTGCTTGTAAACAAATGCCGTTTTAATCTCCGGAGTGATTGTTCCGCGATTGGCCCGCGTATGTACCAATTGCTTCTTTCTACGTGTCACCAGCGAGGAAGCTGTGAAAGTAGCCGATGATATCACACGGGACAGATATACGACGCGATCCCCGATACGCGACGAAACTGACAGCCAGCGCGGCACGAGACACGCGTCACAATAAAGCCACTATACCGCCACTCGCCATTCACCAGGCCGAAGACGCGTGCGATTCGTCTACTGCACAACCGCGCTACCTCAGAATGACAAATGCCATCGTTCGGTTGGAAAACAATCGTGTAAGAGTCCTCGAGGGTGCACAGCAGTCTAGCCCATTAGATCGTTTCTCTGGTCCTAAAAGCACAGTCAATGGTAAACGAAAGTTCAACGGTGCACTCGTGCCGTAACACCGACCACTGTCATGGCAGACGACTCTAAGCGAATTGCGAGTAGGACCGGTGGCGACTGCTGGCGCCCTAAACTGAATCACGGCTTGCAGGCCCGCACCCTTCTTTTCACTCCGCGTTGCTGCGCATGCGCTGCTAATCAATATGTTATCGACTGAACAAGTAAAGCAAACATCTTTTCAATTTTAACTAACTAAAACCTTTAACATCTACGATTCCAGAAATGAATATTATTGGACAATCGTACATTAATACTTCTATATTGTTTAATGTTTCTATGTTGTTAATTAGAAATATAAACTCGATACTTTCTCGTATGTTAATTAAATATTTTGCAATTATTCGAATAAATATATCAATTGCATTGTCAATCTACTCGTTTGGAATTAAATATTGATATGATTATTTATCGCCCTTACAAAATATCTATTTAATTGCCTTTTCGACGGTGGCTCTTTTCCTGCTCGGTCGACATCATGCTGGGAGTGAATACGTAATCAAACGTGACTTCCTACAGCTGGCAGCACGTAACAGAATTTTTTCGAGTAGAGGCATAATTTCAATTGAACCTAGAGAATTGCCCCGATATCGTGTTGTGACGTCGCGTTAACCGGCTTTTCGTTACGAGTTCACTCGAATGTTGATAACGAATTACTCTTTATAAAGTACAATGTTTCGGGGTCTGTCGAATGTTCGTACGCTCCTCTCCATCGTAAATGTTGAAGCGTGTTTACATACTAGTAACAGTAAAATTCTCGCATCGAGTCGACCGACGCGACGTCTGTGTGCAGCAAACGCACAGTGCCCCACTGTCGGCGAGATTATCGAACAATGGAGCCACCGGTTCGAAAACGCAGGCGTTCCAGAACCGGTAGAGTCGATCGAGCACATCCTTGCACACGTCATAGGCACTAGCAAGGTATCACAATTACTAAATAGCGCTCGCGGCGACTACTAATCCATAAACATTAGTAACTACATTACTAGTCGTACTATACAGGATGTTTCTTCATATGTGAAAAGTACATACAGTGATTCACAGCCATAATCGTACACTCTTTAAAATCGCATAACTTTTTTAAAATTAATCCAAACAACTTGAGTTTTTTTAGAATGTAGAAGGATTAGTTTGCTGAGTGACGTGATTCGTCGTTCCGAAAAAAATGCATGTGTCGGAATGACAAAAAAAAATGGAAAAGGTCGTTTTTTAAACTTTTTTATGAGCCTGTAACGAAATTAAAAAAAAACATTTGTAGATTGAAGTAAGTTGTATACGTGTCTAAAATTTCATGAAAATCGGTTAACGTTACTCTGAGCTATAAACGCTTAAAGATCGCAGAATAGCGTAAATTCCCAAAATCAGCGATTCTCAACCTTATTCTGCGATGTTTAAGCGTTTATAGCTCAGAGCAAGGTTAACTGATTTTCATGAAATTTTAGACACGTATACAACTTACTTCAATCTACAAACTTTTTTTTTAATTTTCGTTACAGGCTCACAAAAAAAAGTTTAAAAAACGACCTTTTCTATTTTTCTTTTCTATTCCGACCAAGTGCATTTTTTTCGTAACGACGAATCACGTCACTCAGCAAACTAATCCTTCTAGCTTCTAAAACAAAACTCAAGTCGTTTGGGTTAATTTTAAAAAAGTTATGCGATTTTAAAGAGTGTACGATTATGGCTGTGAGCCACTGTATGTATGCCCAATATGATTTGCTCTTCAAATTACAGCTATTTCATGCTTTAACTGTTCTTTTACCTCCAAAGGAAACTGCCGAAAGGAGCGCTTCTATTTGGAACACAAACTTCGGTCCATCTCCTCGTAGATTCTCTGGCATATTCAGAAAGTTTGAATATTGTGTGGGCTTGCTAGCACCTTGTTCTTCACGATAACAAAGTATCTTGACGTTGTCAGTAACTTTTATGTAAATGATGGATTCTAGGTACCCCTGCAAATAATAATTGAATGGGGCCCAGGTTTAAAGAATGAGCTGACCAGGCGATAAGACCTGTTCATTTAAGTAGCATTTAGCTTCTCCATTGAAGTGAAGCAGAGCACTATTATAGATAATCCACGTACAGCGGATGAGCACTTATGGCTAGGGATGAATTGATAGAAGTAAATACGAGTATATACTCGATACTTTCGTTTCGATACGAAGTAATTTTAGTATCTATACCTAGGGTTGCGCTACAAAGTAGGTATCGAAGAAAAGTACTCGTATCGAATGGGGCGAGTATCGACGTTCTACATGAAAGATAAAAGCAAATATAGATACACTTGTCCAAAAATATCTAGAAAATACAGATATCGATAACGCTTTCAATTCTCGATATCAAGTGCTTTTAGCAGCACTGTTTTCAGTTCCGATACCTTCTTGGCAGCAGGAAAAAGAAATGGCTATCCAACTTGATTTTTTGTATAGCTGAGATCACGGAATGCCATGTGACAACCCTACCTAGTACAAACAACTCATTGATTCTATATATGAATAAAAAAGTATTGAATTTGATTCGATGCAAGTAGGGTAAACTGTACAATGATTGGCACCCTAAGCGGAAATCCCAACTGGAATGTCTACATTTTTTTGTGAAGTTTTCATATGGTCTTAATTTTCAGTTGTTATAAATGATTATGGTTTTCTCATTAAGGATGTATTGGACCCATCTTCAAAGTGATACCAAGTGGATGAAAATTTGTGAAATTGTTCTTTCTAATCTTCCTGATGTGCTCCAAAAATTTTAAACGAATTCACTAAATGGTTGCTGAGTTATAACGATTTTAATTTTCACTGATTTTACGTGTACTCTTATGGAAAGAGAAGACCTTGACCGATAAAACAGCTGAAAAAATGTTGAAGAAATAGTACCAATGTTTTCAATTTTTTTTTACATGTATATGCAGGGTTGCTAGATCAGGCTTGATCTTTTTCCGGAGATTTTAATTTCGTTGAGGATCATTGAGGATTGCAGTCGGGCGGGGGAGGGGGAGAGAGAGAGAAAAAGGGCCAATAAGAAAACAGGCATCTAAAATTCATTATAATAATGACTTCTTATAAAGGAGTAATAATAATAAACGTATTATATGACTATTTATTAGAATTTGTTACAGATTTTAATAATTTTCTATTTTTTTATGGCATGTTTCACCAGTGCAGTGCCAGTGCGTGCCTGCCGAATTCGCATTATCGAAAATTAATTCTCTATTCTGCCGGAGATTTTTATTGTGCCTGCCTGAGACCAGAGACAACAGTTCAAAACCTGAGATTCCGGCTGAATGCCGAAGATCTGGCAACCCTGAGTATATGAGTAGATGAAAATATCTGCCAAGTTTCAATTGTTTTCACTACACCGTTTTAAAGAAATAAATTATAACTTGAAAAAATTGTGAATTCAGGGCATTTTCACTGCCAAAAGTATAGCAAATAATACTTGAGAAAGCATTTGTAAAGTGAAAAATACGTTCCTAGGAGTATAAATAAGACTCCAACTGTCGTTCGAGTTCCTTACATCTAGATTTACTATACGTGAGACGAAGTATTTCAAGTTTCATATACTTTTGTCTAATATTGTACGTCCGATACATCCTTAAAATA
The DNA here is from genome assembly GCF_050908995.1 of Andrena cerasifolii. NCBI lineage: Eukaryota > Metazoa > Arthropoda > Insecta > Hymenoptera > Andrenidae > Andrena > Andrena cerasifolii. The sequence continues at coordinate 1,669,816 of NC_135132.1, forward strand.
AAACATCTTTGAGTACTCATTAAGTTTTTTATTTTAAAAATATTCAACGAAAAACAGAAATATGCATAAATGTACAATCATTGACACCCTAAAATTTGAGATTATATACAAAAACATATGTAGTTAAAAACGAAGTTTACATTGTTTAAACCGACTGTTTCATTCACTATTAAATACCTACAACACTTAGTAAATCTGTATTTCAATCCATTACTTAGTAATAAAGTGACACAATATATTTATCTACCCCGTATCAGAATTTTAAGAAAACGCCTAAAACTCAGGCCTTTGTCCCACTTTGTGATGTTGCCAGATGTAAAATGTGTAGTTCAACAACTGGGCTTCGCAGTGTTGTAGTGAAAGGAAAATAAGAAATTATAAAAAAGTAGGGGAGATAGGGGTAGGTTGTAACACGGGGTAAATTGTAACATAAGTAAAATCTTTTGAACGACCAATCTGGTAATCCACAGCATGCAAGAGCTGCTTGACGATATTAGCACCGTCGGTTTTAGTGACACAAACGAGCATTGTGTATTCATTTTGTGGTTATAGCCCAGAATTTTAGTATGTATATAGAGCACGTAGGTAAAATTTGTCTTAGCACTTTTATTTCAATTAACCGCCATTAGAAACCGTTTGAATTTTTGCTTCTTTGTCCCAAACGAATCAGTACGCATTGGTTTATTATAATGTGTACGCATTTTAATAATTTGATGTTTAGTTTCTCGTTTGCTGAGATAAAACGCAAAAATTCAAGCACGGGGTAAATTGTAACATGTTACTACTTACTCCGCTCTAAATGGTGATAACGCAAACAAGCTATTTGCTGTCACACTGGAAAAAGATGCTCTAGACGAACAACAGGACAATCGAGAATCCAAAAAGTAGAACAGAAGTATGAAGGCAAAAGAAAGCGAAGAAGATTTTAATAGAATCAGATGAATAAGCAATGGTTGTTTAACTCATGTATATCAAATGTTTAATAATGATCTGTATTTTCATTTATATTTTTTTAGAAATGTTTATTTGTGTTCATATTTGTATTTAAATAAGTAAAACTGATGTGTTACAATTTACCCCACACATTATTACTCTTTACCCCGGACTGGGGCACATTGTAACAAAGGTTCAGATTTGTTTAAGATGAAGCTAGATGTCTAAGTGTCCAAGATTTTGTCACGTTCTTACACTCAATGGGTTCACCACATATGTAAGTAGTAAGTCATGCAAATTATTTCCTGATTGAGGGAAACACTTTTGAGAAAAAACTGTGAAAACTTTTTTTGTTACAATCTGCCCCCGTCTCCCCTACTTTCTAAGTTTGTACTTCTTAATATTTGGCTTTTTAATCAAGAGTGCCAATGATTAGTGCAGTGCCAGCATTAGTGCAGTTTACCCTAGGTACCGATACTTTCATTTGATACAAGTAATGAGTAAAAGTATCGATACCTTGGCGGTATGGATTCATCCCTACTTATGGCGCTATATCTATTGTCGAGATAGCCAGAGTTAGTATACAAGTGGCAGGGACCTGGTCATTGATTCTTGTGTCAATCATCTTTTGTTCAATCTAGGGAATGTCGCTCTTCCTATTAATGCATAGAAGGGGAAGAAGGCATGTGCCAATTTCCACCTATTTAGACACCCCCAAGTAGGGAGGTGCTAAATTCACATACCAACTTTGGCTGCTCCGACAATAGTAGTACGTGTAAGTCATTCTGCACAATTGGCAGAGGAATGCTATAGTTAGTTTTGTAAGTAAAATGAAAGGTCCTACCAAATTATCAATATGAATAACTTGGCCCACTGACTCCTAAAAGTATTTGGACGCACTTTACAATGGAATGACCCTTTCAAAGTAGGGTCTAGCGACTTGAATTTTTTTGAGAAGCTGGAAGAATTATAGCAAATTCAGTATCTCGCACTGACTCTGTGCGGGTGTCAGAAAATGAGTTGTATTCGTTGTTTCTGATAGAGACGAAGATAGCTCTATAAGAATCAACCAATTCAAGTCATTTTCTGGCACCAACACAGAGTCAGTGCGAGATACCGAATTCGCTATTAGTTTACTCGATGTGGCACGAAGAAAATAGCGAAGGTCCCTTTTTCAACCTTTTTTATCCGAGTCTGTATTGAAAATGTAAAAATCACGTTTGGAGATTTAAGTACGTTGCAAGCAACATGCTGAAAATTTCATCGAAATCAGTTAACGTAGCTATGAGGTACAAACAGTTATAAATAGTGAAAATCACACATTTCGGCTGAAAACTGCGTTTACCGATTTCGGTGAAATTTTCAGTATGTGTACAACTTACTTAAATCTACAAACGGGATTTTTACATTTGCAATACAGATTCAGATAAAACAGTTGAAAAAGCGACCTCCACTATTTTCTTCGCTATTCCGACCAATTGCAATTTTTTTGAACACGCCGAAACACGTCAACGAGTAAACTAATCCTTCTAGATTCTCAAAAAAATTCAAGTCGTTTGACCCAACTTTGAAAAGGTTATTCTGTTGTAAAGTGCGTCCGTTTCAGGAGTCACTGTACATATTGTTTCCAAATTGTAAAAGAACAAATCGGACTGTCAATTAAAAGCAAGGTCATATTAGACATTTGTTTATATGAACTTTTCTGCAGTATATCCAAATGTTAAAAAATACCCTGTATAGTAAGATTTTGTTTCTCCATTTTTTTTGTAATGTTACTTTTCTGTCACATATGTATCTATACATTCAAATCTTTCGAATAAATATGCAATGATTAAAGAAAGAAATCTAGATTCAATACTTTATCAATAATCTATATCATATCAAGAGAAAACGAAGGTCTATTCTTGTAAACAGGGCTTGAAAACTGTTATAATATCGATTTCGGTTCTCCAAACGGTTATGAAGAATCTTTATTCTGAATAACTGTTATGAAGAACCGAAATTTCCAACTATTCTCTGTTTCAGTTACGGTTCCTATTTCCTTCCTCATATCAGTTCCATAACCGTTATTTTTTCGGTTCTATATCGGTTCCGAAACGGTTCTAGAATCAATTCTTGTATTGACTTTTCCCTAATTGATATCATTAATTATTGTAGCTGCAGATTAGGAAAAAATTAATATAAGAATTGATTCTGGAACCGATATAGAACCGAAAAAATAACGGTTATGGAACTGATATGAAGAGGGAAATAGGAACCGTAACCGAAACAGATAATAATTGGAAATTTCGGTTCTTCATAACAGTTATTTGGAATAAAAGTTCTCCATAACCGTTTTAATCAGAACCTTTATGTAACAGTTTTAAACAGTTATTTTCGGAACCGTTTCAAGCTCTGCTTGTAAATAAATATAAAACAAATACTGTTCTATCATAGTTGCTTCTCCTTACTTTATTATTCGATTACCTTCATAATTTCTTTCTAACGAATATTGCCTTGTCGATAATAAAGTTTGTAAGAATATAAAGGAAGTTTGTTTTAGACCATAGATGTTGTAAATGCACGAAATGAACAACTGACATTGGATCAGTGTCGTAAGTTGGAATCATTATGCGAATGCCGATTATGTAGGTAAAAATCTTTGCAAACATTGTATTTATCATACAGATGCATTTCACGCATTCTACGGTTGTTTATAAAGATCAGATTTTTATTTTTACAGGATGCCAGTTCAGTATATAATAGGAGAATGGGACTTTCGAGATATTACTTTAAAATTAGTACCACCGATTTTTATTCCACGACCAGAAACAGAGATACTAGTTGACTTCGTTTTAAAGAGACTAAATTCCTCGCAAAAGGAAAAACATGAAATTTTAGAAGTTGGATGCGGTTCTGGAGCAATATCCCTTGCAATTGCTCATATTAATAAAACAGTGACTATCATCATATCCCACCACTTATCAATTTTCCGTACCTTTAGCTGTTCACATTGACATTGCTTTTCAATGATTAAAAATATGAATACCTATTTATGTGAGGAGTAATGACATTGTTTTGTAGGTAAATTGTATAGCAATTGACGCAAACAGGCAGGCATGCGAATTAACTAAAGAAAATCGAGATCAACTAGGTTTAGAGCGCCAGATAACAATTATGCATGCAACTCTTAAAGATAACGGAGTAATTGAACTTTCACACAAATTAAACGGATCCGAAGATTTCGATTTAAATTCAAAGAGTTTTGACTTTATAGTTAGCAATCCTCCTTATATACCGAGCAAGCAGATACCTACATTAACTCCTGAAATTAAAGTGTAATTGGATTACATTTCTATGCATATAAATATTCTACTTTAAATAAATTTTATACGAGTACTTGAATAGATTTTACTTTTGAAATGTTATTTATATGTTGCTTTTTGTCTTCTTTTCCAGCTATGAAGATCTGAGAGCACTTGATGGAGGAGATGATGGATTGAAAGTGATTAAACCTTTATTAAAATACGCTGCTACTGCTTTAAAACCCGGCGGACATTTGCTTTTAGAAGTCGATTCGACTCATCCTGAATACATCAAATTTTTTACGAAGAAGTATCCAGATCTTAATCTGCAGTACGAACATACATACAAAGATTTTTGTAATAATGATAGATTTGTTGAAATATTAAAAGTATCGTAAGACCAAAAAATAGATCAAGGAAAAGTATGATATTTAACAAGTGACAATTCATTTGTAGCTATCATGCAAATAATTATTATTTAATATAAAATAATAATAATACAACTGCAAAATTATAAAATCCAATATCCATACTTTACATTGGGCGAATTCCACTTACGCCCAATTCACCCGCAACGCCCGTGGTTAACATTCCAAAATTTATGAAAATCTCTTGAAATATAGAAGAGAAATGTGCGAAAGAGCCATTATCGGAAAATACAGGTTTTTAAGTATAAATTACGACTCGAAAACAGGAACATATAATTTATGATATTCATTTTAATACAAAAGCGGAAAATTCCTACGGTCGTGGGCGCGGGCGATTTGGGCGTAAATGGAATTCGCTCATTATCGACGTTTGTACATTAGTTAAAATATAAATCATATGCTACCAATTGCATAGGCTCAATGTAACATAATTAAGTCAGCATATGAGTGGGATCCTTTCATATGAATTTAACTGCTAAATCAAATATAGCATCTTAGCATTTGCTTAATAAATGATGAATACAGTTAAACTGTTGCTCAATTTTTAAAGTGCTTTAATTAAAACGCCTCGGTAAAAATTAAATACAAATTGAGATACTTAAAACAGTTTGTTTGTGATTCGTTAAATACATCATGCCTTAATTAAAAAACTATCATATATTCATTGTAATGGAGTGATATTTATTATCTAATACAATAGTTCTTAGCAGAAAAAGATGAAAGTATTGTATATCCTGTAAATAATTCATTCGTGTTGAATTATGATATGTACACAATGAAAACTAAGAGTACAAAATTGTAATGTTTGTGAATAAATAAATAAATAAACCAAAATGAATATAAATAAGATTGTCGCTGATGTATCTTATTCAATTAATGTTGTTCGTACAAAGACGTACAACAATACTTTTAAAGTCTTATCCAATTTCTTTCTTTTCAATCTTGTGGTAAAACAAATAATGTCTATTTCTTACAATAACATGAATACCTATCCAAAGGCGAGTGCTTCCCATAAAATAAATCTACTTCCTTAAGTTCGACGATTTTTTTAAAAAAATCGCCCCAACGAATAATTGAATAATTAAAATAAAGAAAAATATCGAATATATCACATGATGTACAAAGAATATTATTATAAAAATTTCTAGAGTGTATATAAATTTTTACAAATATATTTCAAATATCTTTTTAAAATACTTTTTTCGTCCTTTGTGTGAATATTTATTGCTTAACGATATTAGCCTTTTTAGTCTCTTTTCATTGTATGCTTCTCCATGTTGATTGCACTATCTGCATCGTTCATTGCGAAGAAAACTTTTCAAGTTCTTTTTTGATCGAAGCAATTAACGGTACTGCCGGATCCTCCGACGGAAGTTGGCATTCTACAAGTATACGGTTCGCGTCTACATCCGGCAGATTGGGCCTATGAAACGGGCCAGCACTTAATGGCCTGGAGCCCCAGCTACTACGAGATCGAGCTGGTGCTGAATATTCGTTTTCCCCAACACTTTGCTCGGCATGTCTTTGTGGTTGTGATGGCCGAGCTCGTGACTTCATCTCTGTTGTCGGCGATGACACTGGACTGCAAAAAGAAATAGACATTAAATTTCGTAGATGTTTAAATAACAATGTGTTAGGATTAGATTATCAACTCTTTAACAGCTTTAACTTATGACACAATGCTAAACTCATGATATAAACTATACTGATTTAGAGCTACTGCAAATTAGTAACATAATTATAATGAAATTCTATGAACATATAATACTAAATATTTCATTGTGAGTACATATAACAAATTATATAGGTAAATGATTGACATTTTCTTGGAACAAACAAAATGTGGTACTAGTGTTTTTGTAGAGCTACCTGCAGTTGTTCGATTGAACAATGATTTAGGGTGGACTATGCTATATAAATGTTTTATATATTACCGCACCTTTCTAATGGACAGTGTTAAACATAAATAATCAGTTTCTGGTGTTAATTTGAGAAAGGAAATTTCTATGCAATGAAGAATGTGCAATGATCATGGATTGTTGCAGTAAAAATGATCACTAAATTACAAAATAAACTAGTAAGAAATTTAAGTCCTTTGAAAAACTTTTCATTCTTCTTGTAAAATATCATTTTCTATTGAGTGTTGCGGGGCCGCCTGGGACTTCTGATGGCTTGAGGGAATTTCCGTGTGGTTTGGTGCCCGTGGAGCCCTGAAGGGCTCTGTTCGCAAAACGTGCTAAATTAAATGAACTAAATGTCTTTAAGATAGAACTCAAACTCAATAAACTTATTAAACTGAACTAAATTGAATTGTTAAATGATTCGAAACTATTTAGAAATAGAACGAGGATTTTATTATGGAGATAAAAGCTGGATTTATTACAACGCGTCAGGACTGTATCAAGGTCGGTGATAAATTGCGAGGCGAAGAAACAAGCTTCTTCGTACGTTCCTCTTTTTATTAATACAATGTTTTCGAGCGATAAGGAAGGAGGCGAAGACAAATTTCTAATGTTGTAAAGTTCATCCTTAATTCTTTTCTGTTCAAACCTCGCGCTTTAAGAGCTTGCGCTAAACGCCGCTAGAGTGAGGATCGCAACATGAGTGTCTAGTAATTCTCTAGGGAGTGATCGGAACAACGTGTATCGTCGCTGATTGGTTGCCGCGATTTTGGAGCAAAAGCGGTGGTAGACAGAGAAAGAAACTGTAAAAAAGAAAGAGACAGAAATACTGACAGGAAGAGAGACAGAAATACTGATAGAAAGAGATAGATATGTTTATTTCCGGTTTTGTTCCAAGATGGTTGCGGTTAAACCGATCACTCCCTAGAGGATCACTATGAGCATCAGCACTTTAGTATATTTGCAGTTGTTAGGCCGGTATCCAAGCATTTGCTTAAGAATAAGTAGCGACTATGAATACCGGCCTTATACATATGTACACTAGGCGTCAAAACGGCTTCCCTTCGGAAATTTGGCAACGTTGCATGTCACTAGGCATAACTCAGCGGTTCTAGTGACATGCAACGTTGCCACATTTCCGAAGGGAAGCCGATTCTGGCGCCTAGTGTATGCACACCTTAGATGGAATGTTAGCAATATGAAAAGTATCAAAGAATTCAATAATTATTGAAAATATGATCATCGTTTACATTTAATTTAAAAAGTCATAACATTAACCTTGATATTAGATCAATGTCCTATAAAGTTATTTGTAATTTGATTGATAGACTATACAGAAGAGTTGTATGACTTATGATTACACGTTGATATAAAGAAACATTCAGAATTGTTTCGGAATGCTTCTACATGCAATATCTCTGTGTTAAAAAATTATGCACCTGTATGCACAAATGGTAGCTAGTTAATTCTCAAAATTGATATCCCATATGGTTCTACATACTATATATTTAGTATTTATTGAAAATATTAAACAAAAGGGATGTAAAACTTTGTAATTTTAGTAAAATACACTTATCGGAGCATAAACTTACAGAAATAGAAAAAATCATCGGAAAACTAGCTACAAAGACATATTTGTCAACAAAACTATTACATTTATGAACTCGTATGTTTATATAGAATCTGTAAAATACCGTTTTGTCACGGATTCTTGATTAAAATTAACATACGGATTTTATAAATTGGTAGTTTTATTCATAAATATTTGTTTTTATAGTTATTTTTCTGATAATTATATACATGTTCTATGTAACTATGCATAGGTATGTTCCTTTTAAGTTCAAAACTGTTATATTCAGTACTCACGTGCGTTGATATTATTTAAAACAACAATTCTAAATCCTTTAATTCAACTCTATTTAATTATTATGTAGAATGTAAAACTTTAAGTAGATAGATATTTATAAAATAAAGATTAGAAGACACGCACGTCAACTGTTTGCACTCAACAGATTGGCGCTTAATCGATAAACTCAGTCGCTAAGGACCGAATTTTTTTTTTAGTACAACGAACTGTGGACCGAAATTTATGTACTAAATGCTTACAACATTGCCGGTCTCTTTTAATACGCGGTTGTCTTAACTGTGTCAAACATTTTCTGACTTTGTTTGTAAAAAAGGGTGTGTATTTCGAAATAAATATATGTAAGTACACAAAGTGTTCATAAATTGTTTGGTCAAACTTTATCAGCATACTCCTCTAATCCTTTTATTAAGAGTGTCGTATAAAAATGAGTTCGCAAATGTACCGTTGGATGTAAGAAGGGCCCCCTCAGTGCCACAAGTCAGTTTCGAAAAAAATATCTGTGAACATTACGAAATTAAATATTTTTTATGCATAGTGAAGTTGTTGTAAAACTGTTTATAATATTTGAAAATTTGATATATCTCCTGTGTAGTTGCATCAATAACCGACTTAAAAAAAGGAGAAGGTTATAGATTCGACCCGTATATATTTTTTTATGTTTGTCCCCCCATAACTTCTCAGCATATGAACCGATTTTGATAATGTTTTTTTTATTCGAAAGAGGGCGGTGGTTCCTCCTACATTGCGTCGATATTGGCCCAATATTTTACCAGTTCTGGATAATAATAAAGACTATTGTGACCTAATTATTATTATGTTGTGTACATATACGCTTATCTCCTAAGTATGTTGTGTCAATATATATAAACCTAAAAAGACAAAAAATAAAAAAATTTAAAATAAAATTAAAACCGACTTCAAAAAAATAAAAATGCACTAAAAAGTGAAAAATAATTGAATCCCTTATTTAATTATTAAATTATTTCTTACTTTTTAGTGCATTTTTATTCTTTCGAAGTCGGTTTTAATTTTTTATTTAATATTTTTGCTATCGGAAGTATGTAATAAATTAACCAGTGAAATTAATTTTAATTATAGCCTTCTCAGGCCCTTGCATAACATGGAGAAATATAGAAAAAATGTTGTTTTTCAACATTATTTTTTATTATTTATTTCATATTTGCATAACATTTATAAACAACGACATAACAGTAGTAAACTTTTTTTTAAAAAAAAAGTAAAAAACCAATTTCAAAGGTATACTAAAGAGAATAAAATTTTTTTTTTAAGTTGTTAGTGCCAAAACAGAAATAAAATTAAATCGGCTGGACGCGTGGGGTACCACTAAATGTTTAGTATGCTAATAGAATATAATTCATAAATGTTTAAAAATTGATTTAATTTTGTTTCTATTTTGGCACCGACGACTTAAAAATAAATTATTTTATCCTTTTTAGCGCACCTTGGAAGTCGGTTTTTTACTTTGTTTTTTAAAAAAAGTTTATTATTTTTTAATTTTCAGTTATATTTGTTCGAAGTCGGTTAAAAAACATTTATCATGGTACCAATTGGAGAACATATTCCATACAACAACGAAAGAATCATCCAAATCGGACCACGCGTTACAAAGTTATGCGCGAACATACATTCATAATGAAATATACGTGACGGATTGAGAACCTTCTCCTTTTGAAGTCGGTTAAAAAATAGTCATAGATCGTGTCATGTTCAGGTATGACGTATGTTTGGTTTAGATACGAGTTAGGGTGAGTTGGTCAACATCGATTCCCAAAGTTTACTATAGCTCTATCAATTTTAAAAGACACGGCAATGAAATTTAGAGGGCATATGTAGAAAAGAATGAGGAATCTAATTATGCGTTTTATGCAAAGAGGGTCAGAAGGTACGTATACACGACGACACTTTTGTGTCTAGATCAAGTGCCTTTTGTGTCTAGCTAGAGCTAGTTGCAGTGTCTTGAGTCTAGCTCTAGTTGCAACTCCCGCGACGATAGGTCAAATTCAGTGTCGCGGACTGCTCTAGGCAGTTTCCAATCTTCAGGAAATTTTTTTGAGTGTCGTATACACTTGATCTAAGCACAAAAGTGTCGTCGTATATACGTACCTTGACTGTCCTGAGGTCGTTCTTGCACCCAACAGTATAAATGCTTCTTTTCAAAGTTATAGGTGTTGAAAATTGCTTGTTAGAGAAAATAATCTGACATTTGACTGATTGTGAAATGTGAAGCATGTAAATATTATTTTATATTACTGTGATGTATTAAGGTATACAGACAGTCATAGTTGGATATCAAATATGTAACAATAAGGACAGTATCGAAGTTCCAAACCCTAATCCATTTTATATAGGGTATCCCAAGATAGTGGAATAATCCGAAACACGCCAATTCTTCATGCAAAAAGACATTGAAAAGTGTTGCTAGTGGGCAAATATCAGTATACACTTGATATTAGAATAATGAGAGAAACTTTATTAGGCAATACACGTGCTTCTGCACTCATTGAAGACGTAACCGGAAGTGCGTTACAGAGGATAGAAAACATAACGTCACTAGATGGCGTCGTTGAAAACATAATAGCGCGCGTTATTCAACAAAAAGTCCTTTACCATTTTGGGATCCCAGGCTTGGTTCTCGAGATATTAACAGTTGGATATTAGCGGTGCAACTTCCGGGGCGCGTAGTTTAAAGCCGAGTCAGCTGAGCGTGCGGTAGCGTGCGCTCGCACACACGCAGGAGATGTGCGTAGATACAGTTTCACACACACACACACACACACACACACACACACACACACGCAGTAGAGTCGATTGCGCTAACCCATTTTTGAAGTTTGAACCAGCGCGGTAGGGTCCACTGTGTGTGTGGGGGGAAGGGGGGGCTGTATCTACGCATGCTTTCTGCGTGTGCGTGCCAGGCATCGCTGCTCCGTGCTCAGCTGTTTCGGCTTTAAAACTGCGCAGTCCGAAAGTTTCACCGCTAATATTTAACTGTTAATATCTCGAAAACCAAACCACGGGTCCAAAAACGGTAAAGGACTTTTCGGTGTCTTTTTGCACGAAGAGTTTGCATGTTTCGGATTGTCCCATTATTTTACGACACTGTATGTAGAGCTGGCGGCGCGCAACGTATCCATGTCTTGTCATGGATCACGAACTCCATTCGATTGCAATTGATCACTGATTAAAAGAAATTGGATTGTTTGTGTTGTTTTTGGCAGATTGAGACGACAGGAGAATCGACTTGCAGAAAGTTATACTAAGTGCTCATGAATATCACCAGATAGGTAAAAGAAGCCATTGGAAGCTCAGATGTTTATTTGTGGAGGACATTTGTAGCACTTATTGTAAACTTTCCTTCGGTTACACTTCGGAGCGGAAACGCATTCATAAAAATCGTTCCCAAAAGCGTAGCCCATATTTTTTATTCACCCTGTATGATTATCATGTACCTACTTAAGAACGATATCTTTTATTCATTTATTATTCCGTGAAGAATTTAAGAGTATTTTCAAATTTTTAATAAAAAATATGAGTTGTCAAAGTTTTAATTGTCTGTTGAAATTACTTCGTCAGATTCAATTGATATGATTGTATTTGGAAATTGGTTCATTCTTATTTATGACTTTCTTTAACATTTAAAATAACTTGCAAGTTGCACGAATTACAGCCGAGACCCCACGGATTCGATGATTGCGCGTTGCTGGACCCGAATCGGCACACAGTCAAGAAGTGCTTACTGTATTTCGATGTATACTCTACGGTAACCAAGAAATTACTATCTTTTTACTTGATTTACATTTCTTTTCACTCTTTTCATATATAATTTTTTTGTGGTAAATATGCATAAAAGGGCACACTTCACCGATTTTTATAAAATTTGAATAGGTTGTAAAACTCAACATTCTGAACAAGTTTTTCCTATAGTTTCCGAGATATTCGCAAAAAAATGCTGCTACTACTACAATGTATTCCCCCGTATACCTACATACAGTACGCGTCCGTGGCAGCGTATGCGTCAGCACGGGACAAAACAAATGATGAAGCTATTCTTCGTTTCCGAGATATTTGCGAAAAACTTCTTTTGACTTATTTCGACGGAACGCATTTCACTTTCCAATTTGTCCCGGGTATTAGTATTGGTTGGGGCTAGATTAGTGCGGGGAGCGCGTAAAGCATGGTAGCGAACCGTTGTGAGTCGGGGTGTTGACGGGCAATCACAAGTTTCTGATTCAAATCTCCAAACCCACATCGGTTCGTTAACATGTTTACGCGCCCGCGAGTCCCCCCCCCCCCACCACTAATCCAGCCCCAACCAATAGTAATATCTGGGGCGAGTTAGAAAGCGGAATGTGTTGCGTCGGAATAAATCAACAGAAGTTTTTCGCAAATATCTCGGAAATAAAGGTGGAGTGGTGGTAACATATATGGGAAAAAGTTGTTCAGAATGTTGAGTTTTATAACATATTTCAAGGTCATAAAAATCGGTGAGATGTACCTTTTTATGCATAATTACCATTTTTGTGAGAAACAGAAAGCCTTAGCACCTATACGTGTATACATTTTTCTTCTTAATTATTATTTTACTTGTATGACTATATACGATTGTTTAGTATGTCACGCCGTCCGATACTCATATCGCCACCCAGCAATCCAAAGCTTCACATCGGTTCGAACTTCAGACATAACTATAATATTTGCCCCTCGACGCTGTAAATTCCGACAATAAGAATTAATTTCGTTGTCAAGGAAGAATAAAGGAACGTCAGTCCTTTCAAGCCCTATTGCCGTGTGACGTTCATTTTGTCCGCCTCTAAGTCTAACTGAGGCAGTGAGAGCAACAACGGACTAACCCACATTTTTTTTCGAAATGGAGTTAGTAGTAATAATAGTAGTAATAATAGTGAAGGTCGTTTTAGGGGAATGACATAGTTGGGGTAGATCGGGAGGAAGCTTTGGCACGAAAACCAGTTTCGCGACACAAGGCTAGTTGGGGGAGTTTAGGCACGAAAACCAGCTTCGCGGCACTAAGGAGGGTAGGACTTTGGCACGAAAACCAGTTTCGCGGCACAAAGTGAGGCAGGAGTTAGGCAGGAAAACAAGTTTCACGGCACTAGGAACGATGGGAGTTAGGCACGAAAACCAGTTTCGCGGCACTAGGAACGATGGGAGTTAGGCACGAAAACCAGTTTCGCGGCACTAGGAACGATGGGAGTTAAGCACGAAAACCAGTTTCGCGGCACAAAGTGAGGCAGGAGTTAGGCACGAAAACAAGTTTCGCGGCACTAGGAACGATGGGAGTTAGGCACGAAAACCAGTTTCGCGGCACTAGCAAACTGGGAGTCTCGGCACGAAAACCAGCTTCACGGCACAAGCAACCAGAGAAGGTAAAGCAGTAATCAAGCACCAGAGTGACACCCGTTAGACACAAGCATGGGTATTTAAAGTCCTGATAATTGGATTTACCGTTGCATTAATATAAGAAACCTCGCGTTATATTTCTTTATAATAGAGGTAACGGTATGGTCGTACAAGGCCTATACGAAAGTAAGCCTTGTAAACACTGTAAGAAATCCCGGAGTTCGCGAACCGAGATCAACTGTTGCAGTAGCTTGTTATGATTCGGTAATTCCGTAACCGAAGGATCACTACAATAATTCGAAGCGTTATTTAGAATAAGAACGTTTATTCAGTTTAAAGCACGAGTATATGCCATGCACTGTTAATGCGATAGCGGTAATATTATAATAATGCGTGGGACGTTAAGCATTAGCACAAAACATTTATATAAACAGTAAGCAATAGCAGTATGTATGGGCATGAAATGTGTGAGTACTACAAATTGATAAAGATATGAAATACAAAAGCATTTAGCAATAAACAATGATACAAGAATGCGATAAGCATAAGCAATAAAGAAAAATATGAAAGGGGAGAGCAATAGTTACAATATACATCGTGGTGATATTCAATAATAAAATAAGTAATTATAGTCGCTTACAATGGATGTCGAAGGTGAATCTCTCGTCGAGCGGGGTTGCACTGATTTTAATGCACGTCTTAGCAAATTGTTACTTCCTTAGAAATGTTTCCGTAGATGAGATTTCCGTAGAAGAGGTTTCCGTAGAAGAGATTTCCGTAGAAGAGGGGTACGGCCTCTGGGGCCCTTGTATTTATACGGTGTTTAGGTATGAGGGGTGTGCGCGGTATACACCGTGACTCATGCTCGAAATATGCGTCGCAATAGGACTTCCGGGGTTTTTATAAAGGGCATTCGAAAAGGACTTCGCAATATTATTTCCGGGGTTTTTATGAGGGGCGCTCGAGAAGGGGGACTCAAAATAGTTAAATGTGGTTTGTACTTGATGAGTCGTAGAGAGGGGATGGGACGTGGTCTCGATTTAAGGGTTTTTTTTGGGACGAGGGACTTGTTTGAATTTTGAAGGTGAGGGAGGAGATCGTGCCTCGTAGGGCGTAGAGGGAAGGGGATTTCGTAGTAGATCACCTTGAGATGGGAACCGCTAAGGTACATCGTCAAGGTGGTCGGTGGTTGGGGAAAAGGGGTAAGATTTGAATTCGAGGGATTTTGGCGAAGATTGGTGTAATTTGCGGGGAAGACTCTAATTACGACTGCGCGAAAAATAGTGGGACGTCACACTCTACTAATCATATAGAATAGGGAAATTTTTTTTTTAATGCGGGTTAGTCCGTTGTTGCTCTCACTGCCTCAATTAATACAAAAACGTACTGCATGACCCGAAATTATTATTAGACCGCGTCTACCTCTAAAGCGGCCCCTGAATAGGTAATATTACTGCACAGAAAGAAAGATCCTGGAAGGCGGCGCACCGCTGTGACGATTGGTTTTTGTCACCGATTGGTGCACACTCATAAAGACAGGGCACACGTAGTTTTGTTATTGGCGGAATCGGCCACATCTACTTACTACAATGTAACAGACGGAGGTTCAGGCGGAGCTAACGGCGGTCTGCACCGTCTGCCAGGAGCCTTCTTTCTGTGCAGTAATAAAGCGGCCCCTACACGATGAGACTTGTCTCAAGACATGTCTCGAGACAGGCCTCTCTCTCTTCTTTTCTCCACCTTGCTAGCGCGAGACATCAGACATCGTCTCGAGGCATGCCACAAGATTAATGATGCTCTAGGGAGTGATCGGAACAACGTGTATCGTCGCTGATTGGTTGCCGCAATTTTGGAGCAAAAGCGGAAGCAGACGGAGAAAGAAACTGTAAAAAAGAAAGAGACAGAAATACTGATAGAAAGAGATTGATATGTTTATTTCCGGTTTTGCTCCAAGATGGCTGCGGATATACCGATCACTCCCTAGAGGATTACTACTCAAGACAAGTCTCATCGTGTAGGGCAGGCTTAAGGAGCTGCCGCGTCACGAGTCTTATTTAGAAATAAAACATTGCTTTATTTCATGTCCACCGGTTTCACATGCTATTTCGAGCCGTTCAGCAGGACACATGCGAACCAATAGTACTCTAGTTTTATATTGTGTCACCAATTTTGCGAATTTTCCCGTGCCAATTAATAAGTTACAAAAACATTTAAACTATTTGTGTCACTTTACATACCCTTGCTTCCCTTTACATAAAGTGTAGGAAAAGTAAGTATAAGTACCTAATATAAGTAGATCTTCCTCTGGTCTCCGAAAAGATAGTAAGAACGTCTGGAGCACCTGTTGCCGAAGTCGGTCGCGTTACACATGATTGCAGATCCGATTTTGGATCTCTGCTTCCGAAGAGGCTGAAGGAATCTTCTAAAAGCTCGTGTAGCCTTTTTCTCGCTCGACGTACAGGTCCAATTGATGATGCTACATAAGTTAGATCATCAGTTCCTGATGTGTCATTACCTGAAATAATTGTTCAAAAGATTGTGAAATGGAGCGAGTGTCGCTTATACGTATAATTTGTAAACAGGTTGTGTTCAACAAAAAAAAAATTTTTATTCGTAAAGTTTTAAAACACAATACCCATTGCTTCCATGTAGGTATTGTTATACAACCAAACTGTAAGTGCCTAGACTCATTTACAGATTTAAATGCTATTTTGTAAACGGTTAAAAATCTTGATTTTTAACTTCCCCAGAGCATAAGAAGAGATATCAATAACAAGTGACATTGCATATGACATTACAGTAGTAAATATTTAACTGTAATCACTATTAATAAATGATTCTGCATCGTAATAAAAACATGAGAAATACCTTCAGTAGACAATGCTTGTCGTCGAAGGTTCCAAACTAGAGGACCAACAACTCCAGGATCTTTGGTAGCACTTGAAGTTCGCGCGAAAAACTTATCGCCGATTTCGTTGCCTTTAGATGTAGCACGCACTAGTTCAGGGGAATCTACATCTAAATGTTTTACCTAGAAACGTAATGTTTACTTAAAGAAGTATACTCCCTGTCATTTAAGAAGGAACCCGTTTCGCGCGTGTAGAATGAGCTCATTGGCTTCGAAAAACCGTTGGTGGGGGTACAGCCAATAGTGGCTTCTCCCGGCACCAATGAGCGTCAACCTGCGCAGAACCGGTCTAAACTCGTCGATCGGCAGGTTCCTTCTTAAATGACAGGGAGTATAAATATAAATAAAATGTTACAGAGATCGTAACAACTATTCAGAGCTTCTAAGATCTGGAAAAGGCTATAGAACTATTTTAAAAATAAGTAAAGATAGAATGACGTGGTAGACTCAAATATGGCTCCCTATGATAAAACTTATCTACCTCTCGTCACAATTTTGCTCAAATGTAAGAACCTATATACCAAAGAAGTGCAGTACCCATCTTTTTCAATAAAATCATAAATTGCTTTACATAAATGGTATTTTTGTTATTTTGCATATACAATTATTAGGATAATGGCATTGAGATGTAAATACCTTATACTCATAAAACATCTTCTTAAAACATAACGCATCTAAAGTTACGTTTTGGACTAACTATAGCTAAATAAATCAACCATGTGATATTAAGTCATGTACACAGCATTCACTATTGAACATTAAAGTTTTCATATCTTCTATTTAATCTTCTAGAGAGGATTACCGATGAATCGATGAGGTACTTTCTATGAAAATGAGTTCAGACATGACGTAATTTGGACTTTGTAGTTCCACTATGTAGTGTGTGAATTATACATTATGTACGTGTAAGTGAAACTAGACTGAATTACGTCGTGTTATATAGAGTGTTTATAAAAATGGGGGACATTTTTTCAGGATCGGTTCTACTCACCCAATCATTAAAAAAAGTTGGTATACGAATATGTCCGATAATGCTTAATATTACTACAGTTAAGCATTTTTATATTCGGTAAAACACCGGTCCGAATGCCTATTAAAGGGCAATCGGCTGACAGGCGGATCATAATTTTTTAATATTGTTGCTTTAATACTATTATACGTAAATGGATGATAAGAATTGTTTAAAATGATTTTTTACTAGCTTTCTGTTAATACAACAACTTCTTGTACTGGTGAAAAAGATTTGACTACTAGAAGATAAGTTTAATGGATTATAAAATATTTTCCTTTGTTTTCTATCATCAATCAAGGAAGAGTCATAAATAGAGGTGTGCGAGAACCCGAAAATGTCGGGTCGGGTCGGAATGAGAATTTTTTTCGGAATGGTGACGGGTTCCCGAGGGTTTCGGGATTCTCGAAAGTGTCGGGATTCGTATTATTAGGACTGACTGATGTTTGTACTTCGGTAAAACAATAATGCCTCTACACTTTTTGTTACGATGCGTTGAATGTGTGATGTCGTATTCATTAAACGGGTCCTTGGAATTTTTGGGAGTCCAGCGACTCTCGCGAGAATCCCGACCCGACCCGATGTCTTCCCGACCTGGGGTTCTCGCACATCTCTAGTCATAGAGCCTTTTCCAGATTCTAAGATTTTCCCCGAATATTAAACATACGATTTTCTGGTATTTTGAAGTATATTTTGAATGAAATTTCTTTTAAAATAGTCATTTTTACCGTACAAATAAAATGCTACGCACTATAACTGGTTCCAAAACTCTAGATAGAGGTTCAACCCCTTTCATACTGGGGAACTCTTTACAAGATGGCATAGAAAGATATGAATGTGGCGAGGCTGTGGCTTCTTCTTCATCATCATCGCCATCATCTTCTTCTTCAGCTTTTTCTCTTTTTCTCTTATAGTTGGTGTCCAGAGAATCAAATGTTTCTAAATGATCAACTATCACATCTGTCGAATCAGAGGTTCTAGGCGTGTTGATGGCGTTTGTTCGTGACAATCTTTCATGTACCATTCTAAAAATAAGTAGCTATGTTTAAAAATCACTTGAAAGTACAAGCTATTGTCAATGAACTTTTGGTAGCAAATTTTAAATAATAACGAGAAGGGTATTAAACAATTAATAAATTAAAATAGACAGTATCCCATCTTTCACTATTAGACCCATTATTATTTGAAAGAATGTTTTCTACAGAAACTAAATGTGTTCATTCAAGGCATTGTATTATACAATTATTTCCATATTATATGATGGCACACTTCCTGTTGAACAGGAAGCTGAACACTTCTTTCCGCGCGGTTCGTAGAAAACGCTATGGATGCTCGCCTCCTCGGAATGCCCATCGGGGCATCACTGTCACAGGACCTCAAACTGGGTGAACTTGCCGCACGGTTGATGTCTTAATACAGGAGTGTCGAACTTCCCCACTCCGAGAGCCGCACGAGTCGGGCCCCGGGTCAGCCGGTTCCCCCACTTATTTTTCTCCAGGCGTTGCACGAGACCCGACAGGCAGTGATGCCAGAACGGTGGGTTTTGTCCCACGGCCGCTACCACCACTCCACGACCAAGCGTACCCCCTCCTAGCGTCCGTACCGCACCACACAAGCATACCCGTCCCTCCATCCGTGTGCCGTACGCGCTGCCTGGCCACCGCTCTCCGGCGAGAATTCGTTTTCCCGACATCGAAGCGCTTGGCGCGCAAGCGAAAAATCAAGACTTCAAATCCCGGTGCGGATATTACTTTTTTTTTTTTAATTATTCACTAATTTCTCTTTCTATATTCTCAGCAGACTAAAGCCTTATAAACTATTAATTTACTAAGCATTTTCGAAGCTTGATTTGCTGCTAAAGTGCGATCCTCTTTTGGCTTGTATCGCACCACTCCAAGCGTAAGTACCCTACATTCTGTCAGTGTGCCGTACGCGCTGCCTGGCCGGCGCTCTCCGCCGAAAATTCATTTCATCGAGGTTTGAACCTCAATGCGAAGATTCTACTTTTTTCATTAATTATTTTCTAACTTCTCTTTCTATATTCTCAGTAGAATAAAAACTTGAAAACTGTTAATATACAAAGAATTTTCGCTGCAGCCTAATGTACAATGTTGGTCTTCTGCCTTTTGTATACATAAACAGAAATAATTCCTTGAAATGATACTTACAAAATAAGCGCCGTTCTAGGATGGACTCCTTAAAATTCACGTCACAATGAGCAGTTACAAGCCAAAAGAGGATCGCACTTTAGCAGCAAATCAAGCTTCGCAAATGCTTAGTAAATTAATAGTTTTTAAGCCTTTAGTCTGCTGAGAATATAGAAAGAGAAATTAGTGAATAATTAAAAAAAAAAAGTAATATCCGCACCGGGATTTGAAGTCTTGATTTTTCGCTTGCGCGCCAAGCGCTTCGATGTCGGGAAAACGAATTCTCGCCGGAGAGCGGTGGCCAGGCAGCGCGTACGGCACACGGATGGAGGGACGGGTATGCTTGTGTGGTGCGGTACGGACGCTAGGAGAGGGTACGCTTGGTCGTGGAGTGGTGGTAGCGGCCGTGGGACAAAACCCACCGTTCTGGCATCACTGCCCGACAGGGAGAGAGCGCGGCTCCCGGAGGAGAAATTCGTCAGAGCGAAGTAGGTGTGGAGGGGGCCGTTCTCCTACGACTCTACGGAGCAGGCGGAGAGGAGAAGGAGCCACTGCGGCTCGGGAGCCGGTAGTTCGACACCCCTGTCTTAATACATCATACGCCTCATCAACGATGCTCGTCTATTTCTCGGCTTGAGAGGTTTGGGTTTAAATTTGGTTGATTTGTATGCGTGAATCCTACTGCAGTATTGTTTTGGGCACCACCTAGTGCCGTTCGTTTTCAGTAATCGGCACCAAAAATCAAAAGTAAAATGTCAGAAAAGTCTCGTAGTAGCGATCAACCCGTAAAGTAAACGAATGTAGCAATAATTTGTAGTCCCTAACTTACTTCCACGATACCAACATAGGTACTGTCATCTGTCGTCAAAATATGTTCATCAGATCTGCAGACTTTAGGATTTTAAAACTTATTACGAATACATTTTTTTCTTGATAAAACCGAAGTACTATTCTCTGATATCTTATTTCATCAATCTGCATTTCATACTGGAGTAAAATCACGATAAAGGGGCGGAAGCAAGCAATCTGCGTTACAAATATCTTGCGGGACTGGCGACTATGGTCAACGCCGCGACCGGTTGATGTCATATGACATCAGAACTAAAACACCGGTTTACTATAATTTTTTTATTATAGAATGTTTTTATTCAATTGTTCTGGATAAGTAACTCTACTTAAACTTTACTTCGGTGCACGCGTACTCGGAAAAAATTCCAAACTGATTTTTTTAATAACGAAATAGTTTAATCATATGATGCTCTGAATGAAACCATATAAGTTTTGTAGAAAATATTTGAAATACTATTGAAATACTAAACCTCAAGGATATATTCCTGGGAATAAAGTTAGCTAGGGCATGTGACTAGAATATGTTGATGGTTAAACCTAAAAGTGGTATCAGATGTATAAAATTTAAATCGTCCAATTTTGGCGCACCTTTCGTACCTTGCCTTTTTTGAAGAATGCTCCCAAGGATTCGGTTGTCCTGCTGTTTTTTTATGTTCTTTATCGTTACCGTTCGAAACCTCGTGAATTCCTACTTCGAGCCTGTCAGGTGTTTCGGGACTATCTGGAGTCCTCGATATATTTCGAGAAGCCTGTGTCTGACTTGTATTCTGAGTCTGTTAATAAGAAGAATTGTTTCAGTATTTTGCTTTGCTTGTATGTACTATCTACCCGGTGTAATAAAGTCGTATTATTATGATTATTTGTTAAGTAACGACATGGTACAAAGTTCATTCTTAGAAATTTAAAATTAGAATGATATTTGAAAACGTGTATGCATAAGTTATTAAAAGTTATTAAAAAATAAAGAGATTTTAAACATAAAATAACTGTCCACAAATCTGGAAACATACGTATAGGAAATTATTGTTTTGGGGATTAGAAATGTGTGTAGTACAGGGTCATCATTTAATCTTGCAACCCGCGCTCGCGCGAACAGGTAAGACGACAACAGCGCCTCATGGACGCATTCCACTACAATCATGCACCGGCCCGTGGTGCGGAGTGGGGCCAGCGGCTGCTGGCCAGCAGTGATGCCAGAGCTTCGAAAATTTTAGGATGGTCTCTTTCAAATTAACGTCTCAAACGCCCAGGTAAGCGAGCCGCGCGCTCTGCTTTAATGATCGGTTTACTTGTCACACCCCAGATTACTGTAATGAGGTTTGAAAACCATGTCGACTGGTCTCGTACCCTCTTCATTTAAATTTTTTTAGCTACAACAGGGTTGACCGCAGCGCTATACCCCTGTACGGAGTAATTCTTTTTTATATTGTACTCCGTAAAGAAAAAACATTAAATAGAAAACCGGTGCTAAAATTTGGGGACGCCAGAAATTTTCGTGCATAAGGGCGCCAACCATCCACGCGCCGGCCCTGTATGCATGCACTGCATTAAGGATAAAATCATAAAAAAAAATCAGGACAATAAATTCTGAGGTCTGCAGAACTAACACATAATTGAATAAAATTTTAATTTCTCTATTAATGAAAGTAATGATACAAAAACAACTAGCCTATTGTTTATCAACGCCATGAATTTTAAGAACAGCATTAAATACAGTGTAAAATAAAGTTTGCAAAAGCTTTTCACAACAATTGTGGTTAAAAAATTGATAACAGAAGAATTAAGTAAACGTAAAATATTTTATAGTATTCATCATTAAGAGAGAATACTTTTTCCTCATTTTTCGGCGCAAATTGCATTCCGATATTTTTTATAGTTGAAAAGTTATTCGAAAAAGGCCCCAAATTCTTCAACCCGGGCCGGGAAATTCAGAAAGACCATCCTAAAATTTTCGAAGCTCAGGCATCACTGCTGTCCTGCGACCGCTGGCATCTCTACAAACGTCGGGCCGGTACATGGTTGTAGTGGAATGCGACCGTAAGGCGCTGTTGCCGTTTTACCTGTTCGCGCGAGCGCGGGGTGCAAGATTAAATGATGACTCTGTATAGATAGAACTGTTATACAGGATGAGCTAGCGATCCTCAAGGGAGTGATCGGGATAACCGCAGCCATTTTGGAGCAAAACCGGAAATAACATAACCTAAACGTATATCTATCTCTTTCTGTCAGTATTTTTCTCTCTTTCTGTCAGTATATCTGTCTCTTTCTTTTTTACAGTTTCTTTCTGTGTCTACTTCCGCTTTTACTCCAAATCGCGGCAACCAATCAGCGATGATACACGTTGTTCCGATCACTCCCTAGAGGATCACTAGGATGAGCTGAGTGGACAGACGATACAATGATGCAGGGGGTATTTTTCGAGCTAACAGTAAAAAAAATTAAATACGGCCCGACCAGCTGGTCAATTTGGGACCCGGAACGCTCTTTGTGGCTCCCAGATGGTCGAGCTCGGAGCCGATAATACTGAGGCCATACAACGGATGGGGAAAACTGTACTAATGTGCTTGCAGATTTGTATCCGTGGGCTTAAATAACTGGCACTCTTGGGGGCCCAGAGAGCAGAATTTTGTCGCCCATTTACATCATTTCGGGGCTCCTTCCTTGCTATCACTAAAGGACCTGAAGTCTCTACACTCACGGATTGCTTCACCACGGACCGCGGCTCCCGCTAGCTATGTGACATTGAACTCGAAAAGTGCGGCTCCTGGAGCGATGAGTTGATCGGCCTGACGTAGAAGAAAATATCTCGTATTTGTATAATATTCTCGTATGGAACTTTGTTCTCAATAAAATCGAATTTCAAAAATCGTGAGGTACGCCTACACTTGTCATAATTCTCAAATTTACGGATTTCACTGTAGAGTACCTATTATCTATACCAGACCTGCTCTTTAGGGTGCCAATACCTCCTCAAGTTCTGGGACTCGGGCAACAGTCGAGCGCAGAACTGTTACGCTGCTAACCACAGCATGGGCTGTGAGAGAACTGCAAGACTGTGCGTGTGTCCATACTGGCTATCAGACAGCAGTGCAAAGTTGAAACAACAATATTTGGCAAAAAATTGCTCGTTTTTCGCGTGTAAAAAAATGTAGGCAAAGAAAAAGGAAACAGTAAATCGGTTCATTAATTTTTAGTTATGATAATCACCGACTTTGAAAACGCGATTTTGAGGGAAACGCGTATATAGTTTTGGGTCTTGTTTATACCTAAATAGAGAATTAACTTTTTAACTTACACAGAGTAATCGATTCCTGGTCCATATAAACCTATCCTAAACTTTTCGAGCGATTGGCACCAAGTTAACTATGCGTGCACTCGGTTCTGTGCGCTGCGGATCCACTTTGGAACTGTGCAGGTATATTTTTGAGATTCCAAACATTATGAAAATGCAAACAAAAAAAATCAGAAAAAAATTCACAGTGGCTTCCACCTTTAAATACGATTTTGTTATTGAATAAGTTGTTACGTACTGTAAGAGCCGACAACGATGGGATTCTACGAATCCCATCAGCAACGCGGCAACGTCGCGAGGCGTACGTCACGTCGACCGTGAGGACCGCCTGGTAACAGAATTCCGGGAGAGACGGCACGACTCGACACTAGGGGTGTTCGATTCACCTCAAAGAATCGATTTTTGAATCGATTCAAAATGGAATTATAAGAATCGATCCTTCTAAAAAATCTGAACCAAAGAATCGATTCTGGAAGAATCGAGATGAAAAGAATCGCCATAAAACTTTTTTCCCCAAAATTAGTACATATACATACATAGAAGTCGGATTTGTATAATTTTGAAAGAATCGATATAAAAAATATTTTTACAAGGAACAATTTGGGATAGTTGTTGAAGGGCATTGTATTGAATAGAAGAAATATTTTGCTATTCATTTTAAATATTTTATTCATTATGTAATTGTCATTATTTCATTGATAAGGAATTTAAAAACAATAATCGCTGTAAATGTTCAGGTGATAAACTATTTCTGTGATCAGTTAAAATATTTCCGGTTTTGGAAAATACACAAGGAAGGAAGAAAGAAGAATGATAAAGATCCAGAACTGTCCAGAATCATCCAGAACATAAGAATCGTTTATAAATTTGGCGCGAATCCTGTATAAATTTGGCAGGAATCGTGTATAAATGGCGGGAAACGTATAAGACCAGGAAAACCTACGCAAAAAGTAGTTTGGTCCTTTCACTCGTGGCAATTAACTCCCCCAGACGGCAAAAAATCGATTGTCGATTCTTACATTAAAGAATCGATTCTGGGGAAAATCGGATACCAAAGAATCGATTCAAAAGATCGATCTTTTAACCAAAAGAATCGATTTTCTGAAGAATCGAATCGGAATCGAATACCCCTAATGCCAAAAGTGTAGTCATTGTAGTGACCCGTAGAAACAACCATCCTACAGTACGCAGACCTATCTCTGACTTTTATCCCTTTCGGGTGTCCGGAATGCGCGTGACCCGGCGGGGTCACCGTTTCCTGCAATGGTGTGATGCAGCCGAGTTTTCCCCGAGAACCTAATATTCAATTGAAGACATTCATGTCCCCACTACTTTCCAGCCGATTTTCACTGTATATAAAGGGCCACGAATGCATTCTCGGGGGCTCATTTCACGTCTAGTACGCATAGATGAAAAAGGCCTACGGGATCGAGTGACATTCTCCTTCAAGTATTATTTCGACTTAAACCATTCAGTACGTAGAGTTGCTATTAGGTGTAATTATTAAACTCTTTGAGACCCCTGCATTTCTCAGTGCGTCAAAACCGAGAAATGGACTTAGGTACCGCGACAACCAAACACTTCAACAATTGTAGAGACTGAGCTTATAGAATATAATTAGTTATTTCATATTCAGAGTTCTTTTATTTGAATCTAATCATCATCTGAATTTGCACAGTGAGAGTAACCCACATAGATACATTTTTACCGATCGAGGTATATCGCATTATAAATTTACGAGGCTAAACTAACATATCTAGTGGCTCCTGAGGATACCAGACCCCGGTTCGTCCACGAAAACCAACCTCCTAGTGGCTCCCAGGGATACCAGACCCCGATTCGTCCACGAAAACTAACCTCCTAGTGGCTCCCGGGAATACCAGACCCCGGTTCGTCCACGAAATCCAACCTCTTAGTGGCTCCCGGGGATACCAGACCCCGGTTCGTCCACGACTTCCATCTTCTTAGCGGCTCCCGGGGATACCAGACCCCGGTTCGTCCACGAAATCCAACCTCTTAGTGGCTCCCGGGGATACCAGACCCCGGTTCGTCCACGACTTCCATCTTCTTAGCGGCTCCCGGGGATACCAGACCCCGGTTCGTCCGTGAACACTTACCTTCCTAGTGGCTTCCAGAAATATCAGACCCCGCTTCGTCCACGACAACCACCTCCTTATAGCGGCTTCCGGGAATACCAGATCCCTGTTCGTCCGCTACTAGCAACCTCCAACAAACAAACTCAAATCCTCGGCTTCGCAGCCGCTAATCTTATTACCCTCAGCCTCGGCTCGTAACAAAGTAATATGCATAAGCAATAAACTTATTTTGTCACAAATTTTGTCACAATCATTGGGAAACGGTTCTCTATTTTATTCCATTTTCTTTTTCCCATTCCCTACATATCAACATTCGTAATACATATAATGTATTTATGATAACTCGAACTTTCCGGACTTTCTCTAATATTTTATATCAATGATACTGCTTGGACAAAAGTAATCAAAAAGCCCGTGAGATATTGAATACTCATCCAGCATTCAAAACCTATCAAGACTTTCAAGAGTTTTAAGTTTCGAATCATGTTCGAAGTGATTCGGATCTTCCGCCTGATATACAATTCAGATTCGAAGCGATTCAAATGCTTTTGATGCGATCAAGACTTTCAAGAGTTTTAAGTTTCGAATCATGTTCGAAGTGATTCGGATCTTCCGCCTGATATACAATTCAGATTCGAAGCGATTCAAATGTTTTTGATGCGATCATTAGTTGCATCATAGTTGAAAATAAATAGTTGCATTGCGGGTGATGCTGTTTCACTCTTACACACGCGTCTATACCTGCCTATCCCCTTTACTACGGGATAGTAAGTACATTTACTACAGGATAGTGTATACAATATGTGTAATAAAGGATAGACACCCACCCAACGCAACTATCTACCTCGACCCGACCCGTCGCCGGTTTTACGTGCCATCTTTGCATTCCAGATACATATTCTGTAGTTCAATGGTCGCTACTAATTCGACTGTACATAAATGTATGTTGAAATTTCACCGATATATAATATATAATTTAATCAAGAAGTTAAAATTATAGGATTAGACAATTCGGATATAAACACAACAACATCTTATTTAAAGATATGTATTTATTTAGAAAATTTAGAAACTTACCTAACTAATAAATACATTGTACATATATACATGCAGGTAACTCGTATAATTTTACAAATATAATCACTTACAAATACAAAATTATATAACTAATAAATATGTATATACACATACGTGCTGCCGTTTAGTGTGCATTATTGCACCGATATATATCAACTAGAAAATTGTATAACTAACAAATTTATACACAGTTAGTCGAAATATAGGTCAGTAATAAAAATATAGTCAGTGTACGATGAAATGCTATCTTTGGGATGAAATTCTCTTTTTTATAAACATGGAACGTCATCATGTACTTACTACTTTAAATGTATTAGTATGGTTGAAAACAGTTATGAAGAATAACTGTTATGAGGAACTGAAATTTCTGGCTATAGCAATTTCGATTACGGTTCTAAAACCATTATTTTTTTCGATTCTAGAATTGTTTTTCGTATCGATTTTACAGTAATTAAACTTCCGAGCACCACGTGAAGAAATGTCACACCTCGTACTTACAGGGTGGAGTATGACAATACGTATTACATTTTGTTTTACATATACGTGGTGATTATAAGATCAAATGAGGGAAGATTATTCATATTCCGACTTTTTATTATAACATTAAAAACTAACATCAATTTTCATTAACAAAAGTTAGAAAACTAGTCATTTAATCGGTGACACTGCACCAACCGGCAACGTCGCAGCTCCAGCTACACAGAGAACCAACACTCGCAGTTTCCTATTTCAGTTATAATTTTGATATTTAAATGTTCTGGGGGGTGTCATACCCCCCTGGTGCATGGACGGTTAAAATTTGTAGTATTACGGTTGCAGATTATTGCGTATAAGCATACTGTTTACAAAATCATTATGAAAAAAACTGAAATAATTGACATGCCGGTATTTTTTAATATAAGGGCTTTTCTTCAAACAGTTAAAACTAATCGGCAAAGGAAATTTTTCTTATGCGTTGATTCGTTTTCATGTAGTTTTGGAACCGATATAATAACAGTTTTAGAAACGATATAATAACGGTTTTAGAACCGTATCCGAAATCGATATAGCCACAAATTTTGGTTCCTTATAACACTTGTTTAAAATATTGGTTCTTCAGAACTGTTTAGTGAAGAACCGTTATATGATAACAGTTGGAAACAATTACTCCTAGAACGGTTTCAAGCTTTGAAATGAAAAATGGTTGTCACTTTGCAAAATTCAGACGTGTATTATTTGTAATCACGCGCAATGCAAACTTAAATCGGTAGGAAAACAGATTGCCCAATTTAGATGACGAGTTTTTCAACTCATTTCAGAACTTCTACATATGCACTCCAAAATTATTTTACCTATAAACTTTGCGATCATAAGGTGTGCCTCAGCTCGTTATGCCTGACTAATCCAGAAGAATGTGACCATTTTCACAAAAAATGAAAACTTTTTTTTATATAATCAGAATCTAAATTTCGGGCGAAGCCGAATAGTAAAGCTAGTGCATATATAAATGCAGCTAATGCACACCAATGCACGCAACACTTATAACTACTTATAACTATATAATTTATATAATAATGTATTAGCTTGTTCCAAAAGTTCCTTTCTTAATTTACAAACTCGGTTTTCTTTGGCACACGCGCAGCTCGGTCGTTTTTTGTTGATGTTATGATATTCGATAGCCTTTTAGGTTCTCAGCAGTGCGTTTATTCGCTCGCAGTGTCTTCCTATGCGTTCCGAAAGATGGAAAACCAGAAAAGACATTTTCGGTATATCTCTTCGGCCGTTCGAAACAAGTTAGTCTGCGGATAGCGCTCCTTCTGACAATTATTTGTTCCTTTTTCTAAAAAATTCTCCTTGTAAAAAAAAAAATCGGTTCTTCGAATGACACGAAAAAACACTTCGATATAATAATATATGTAGTTCGATAAATTATATCGTTCATGAAGTTTTGTACGCTTAATGTGTAGTAAGAAAACGAAAAGAATTTTTGGGACAGTCTAATACACACATACAGGGTGTCCCATTTTAATCTTCCCAGATAAATATCTCGAAAAATATGAATGATAAGGAAAAATGCTTCAGGCGAATGTTATTGGAAACGAGGGGGGCATATCATGCTAGCATCAACAGACGCGGTCGCGTCTGGAAGCTAATTCCCCCTTCCCCTCTACCCATAGGCACACTGAGCGACCATGTCTCTATACACGAAAGATAGCGAAATCGACAGGTCGTCGGAGCTATTTTAGCCTTATTATCTTATTTCATGACATACCGCCGGTGTTTTTACATGATTAAGCGAATCATTTTTTTTTTCGAACCCATATGTCGTTTTACTTAAGGTATCGAGCTATTTGTCTAAAAGATATAAGATTTATTCCAAATTAATAGTTATAAAAATGATACTTTTAGGATTACGAGTTATGACGTCACGTTTTCCTCCTCCACTTGACGCCAGTAGGTGTCGCCTCGAAAGCATAATTTATAAATGTCGCTTGGCTGTCATTCAATGAAAAGAAATCATACGTTTACACGATTTTATTCAGCTTCGATCCTGTGTTTGCTTCTTGTATGTTTGCTACATATCTGAAAACTCGGATTTAACACAAAATCCACCAATCCACTGAATACGTATTACCATACGTATAACATAATTTACATATTTAATCAAGGTTAAAGGTAGGATTAATTAGAAAATATTTAATAAACTTATTAAAAAAAAAAAACATATCTGAGATTAACGGAAAGGAACATGTAACATTCGCATACGTTAATATCCACGCACAGTATCGTGGCCGAGGCCGTGGTCGTGGTCGGGGCCGTGGCGGTCAGGAGGAAAGCCGTTAAGGCGGAAAAGTTTATTAACTTAATATTGTTAATTTATTTATAATTTATTAAGTAATAAATTTCTTTCCTCGCATATATTCGTTTTCTTCATTCCTTAAAACCGAAGCTGAAAATCTGAGCACTGAATTGATTTGTGGCCAAGAAAGGAATGTCAAGTATAAAAAGTGACAGAGGAATCAGTGTTCGAACGGAGAACGAGAATACAATTGAAATTAGCAAAATTGATTTCACAATCTTTGCATGAGAATGTTTTTAATGTTTTTCGTGAATTAAAGGTACAATTGGAATTAGCAAAGATGATTTCACAATCTTTGCGTGAGAACTTTTTTCGTGAATTAAAGGGAATTAGCTTCTTTCATACATGATTTGTTTGACTGTACCGCTAATGCCGGCGGCATGTAAACTTTGGAAGTTCATATTTCGGTAATGGTTTGTGAGAAAAACATATACTGAATTCTTAAGAGTAGACTCGCGCAACGATGACTTCGACGAGGCTGTTGGTTGATAGGAAATCGGCAGGGAAAGCGCTACGACCAATCGCGTGCGCAGGCAGTACTTACAGTTAGTGTGAGCTGCACAGATCGGTTGCAAATCGATAGGGGCGTAGGTCTACTCTTATATGGAATGGTACATATGTAGGTAATGTTTTTGAAACTTTTCGACGTCATCTGCGAGAATATGAAATAAAGAATACAGATTCGCATTTAAAAATTTAAATGTGACCTTCACAGGGCTTCTCAATGTCATTGCAAGGACAAACAAATACCAGTATGATATCTCCCCCTCCAGAGCCGTTCCTGGGTTTTGGTCGCCCAAGTGCACCTTCTACACCCCCACCAGGAGGCCCCCCCCCCATTCCTACAACTTTGACCTGAAACATTTTTCCGTATCATTCATATTTTTCGAGACATTTACCTGGGGAGTGTACACACAACAATACTCAGTATTCATGAATACAGGAAGGTGTACGTGTAAGTGGAAGCACATCGATATCTCCATAAATTATAAATTATAAATAATAGTCGAATTGTGGTCCTCTTCGAAATAATATACATGTGAATTTTTTGTACTATAGTCAATATTTATGAAGGTATCGAAGTAATTAGGTTTCACTTGCGTGCCTTATCCTATACTTACAACATGTGCAATTGTATCGAATTACAATAGATCACGTCAGTCTATTAATATTGTTTGATTGTTGATTGATTGACTGTTTGATTGTTGATTGTTTGATTGTTGATTGTTGGATAGTTCATTGTCTGATTGTTGATTGTTTGATAGTTCATTGTTTGATTGATCATTGCTTGATTGTTCATTGTTTGATTGTTCGTTGTTTGATTGTTCGTTGTTTGATTGTTCATTGTTTGATTGCTGATTGTTGGATTGGTCATTGTTTGATACTCGATATACCTTGGTACTTGTAACCGTTTCACCTCCAGTAAATGTGTTACGTTAGGGACCAAACACGGTTGTGTACTTAACATCAATGAACATTTTAAATTGAAATCCGACATTGCTGTGCGAAATGTCGATTTTGTTTTTTTCAAAATAGAAAATAATTTTTCATTCATGTATGTTGAACCGAACATTGCCATTACCTTTGACACGAGTTTATGTAATCGTGGATATTTATCCTGGGGGAAGTTCTTATAAAAATTACCAATATCGTTTCCAGTCTGAAATTTGCCCTTCATGAAAATATTACACGTTAAGTCTATTAATTCTAACTGAAACTGTGGTGGAACATCAAGTATGTCTACTGAAAATGGTGATCCAACTATTTTAAAATCATTTTCAAGTGCATATAAATCATGAAATCGTTTGGAGAATTCATCATCTAAATTGCGCAATATGTCTTCGTAACGATTCAAATTTATATCTGGCGTGATTACGGATCCGAGTTTTGCAAAGTGGCAAACATTTCTCATTTCAAACTGTCTCGTCCACAATTTAATTTTCGCTTTAAACGCGCAAATCGAATCGTAATAATTTATAACCGTTCTGTCTTTTTCTTGAAGATGTATATTCAATACGCTTAAATGGTCTGTTATATCCGAAAAGAACGCTAAATCGCACACCCAATCATCATTTTCTAGTTCTGGTACACGATAATCTATTATGTCCATAAAAAGGACAATTTCATTCCGAAGATGGAAAAATTGATCTAGAATTTCCCCTGGGCTAAGCCACCGTACTTTGGTATGTAATAGTAGCTCGCCATGCTCAGATTCTATGTCATTTAAAAAAGTTTTAAACCGTTTATGCTTCAAATCATTCGACCGAATATAATTCGTAATTCGAAGTATTACTGACATTACGTGTTGCAATTCGATACTTTTCGCACATAGATTCTGTTGGTGTACCATCCCATGTATGACGCTAGGTTCCGGAGGAACTGCAAGATTTTTTAACTTCGTTCGGAGGCGGTCAACGAAATCTATATATTTATCCATCATGGCGGAAGTACCGTTGGTTGTAACGGATACCAGTTTCTCCCAGTCTAAATGAATATTATCCACCGCGTCCTCTACATACGACAGAATGTTCTCTGCTGTAGTTGTGTGAGTTAAGGAACAAAAATCTAACAGTCCCTCAATTACTTCTAAATTCTCGTTCACTCCTCGAATGAATATCGCCAAATGGCGTGCCCCCGAGAGGTCTGTGGTTTCATCCACAGCCAGACTAAATCCAGTGAATTTTTGTCCTAAATCGGTTAATTGCCGCGTTATATCGTTCGACATCTCCTGTATGCGGCGCGTTATAGTCGCCCGAGACAGACTTATCGCATCAAAATGTTTAAGTTCCTCCGGGCAAAGTTCACCTGTCGTCCGCAACCAATTTCTTATAAATTCCCCGTTTGTATAAGGGCGCGACGATTTTGCAATCTTGAATGCAATTTTGTAACTACATCGAACTGCCTCCTCCTTATTAATGAAGTCGCTTAGTTCGTCCTGTGATGAAAACAATGTCTTGCTATAGTACTTTATACGCATTTACAAACAAGGATTGATAATCACAACATAATCTTATAACAAGATATATATATATATATAGATAGTATGTAGGACAGGGATTTTTCCACGTCAGATTGATCACTTTTTTCGTCGATATTAGGGAAATGAATCAACACTTCCTTCTACAGTAAATCCTCGTTACTAGCCCGACGAACGGGACTGGCGGCGGCAGAGTTAGGAGCGATGGGGCCTAAGTGATGGAGGGGGAAAGACCTACAGGAGTGGTGGTAATGTGTGCGCAAACTGACGCCAGCGCCAAGCCAGTCGAGTGGCCGCAACGCAAAGCCAGCCAGCTTCGCCGGGAAATAGATTATCGACGCTGGTTGGCCGTGGCTGGCTTCGCGTTGGGGCCACTTGACTGGCTTGGCGCTGACGTCAGTTCGCGCACGCATTACCAACTCTCCTGTAGGTGTTTCCCCCTCTATCACTTAGGCCATATCGCTCCTAACTCTGGGCGGCGGACTCATAGCGCGTTGTGGACACTATTCCGCGCGGCCAATGGCGCAAGTGAGAAAACCCAAGAGCGAGCGAGAGGAGATGAAAGAGCCTATCCCTCGATCCAGGATTCCCCCACTCTCGTCGGAAGGATTCCATGAAATGGTGGGGATAGTCGCCGGGCTTCTAACACGTGGTAGAAACGGGCTGGTACCGAGTGCGTACTGTATCACTCTCAATATTTATGTTCTGCTTCAGCATATAACCTTGTACTTGTAGTTATTTTAAAAATAATCAGTGCTCTTTTTAACTATGTAAAATACAATTTACTTATTTCTAATACAAACAATAGTCAATAATATTCAAAGCCACACTTGTAATATTCAATTGGACGCCGTTCTCATCATTGGATTAACTTACAAATAGTAATAATCAATTTTTTGAGGTCCTTCTTATAAAATGATGACTTAAACCCCTCCCCCCATTTCACGTGGGCCACGTCATATTTCATTTTGATGAAAATCCCTGACATAGAGTCATTCGGGGCAATATGCCACCGTAGGTGATATGCCAATTCTCAATAATTTTTTAAATAATGCACAGATAACGTTACATTTGCACTAATTCCGTTCAATTTAGTTTAACTGCTAAGACGACAATAGATTTTGGCTTTTACCTTCTTTTATTTTCAGTAAATCCTGGTAAGTTATAAAATTATCGTCTTGATCTAATATCACACTGTAACTAGAATGCAGATTATGCATTTGTGTGAACAGGCCTACAAAAAATCACCAGCTTATGATAAAGTATACTAACAAACGAATTTTATAACCTCTCACACATCCGTTAAAACTATGTACTTTGTGGAGAGATTTTCAATTCTTCTTTTTATGGCCATGAGGAGTAATATGCCACATGTTTGTCGGTATAATATATGCCACTTGTGTCATAAACTCGTATCTTTATAATTCTTTTTATTTAATGGCATCGAGTTGTTTTTGTTTCGTATTAGAACCAGGGGCGGCTTTAGTATACTTGGCACCCCGGGCAAGATTCGCATGGCGCTCCTCCAAGGGCACGAAAATCAATTAGCAGAACGGATATAAAGGAATAAACGCATACAGCGGCTCCCCTACAGATTTAGCGCCCCGGGCGATCGCCCTGCCTGCCCCCCCCCCCCCTTAAAACCGGCCCTGATTAGAACCATGCCTAAGAAGTATATACGAACTTCAAACCGTGCGGCTTGGTCAGAAGAAAGTTTAAAGGAAGCCATTCGAATGGTGAAGGAGGCCCGTACTACAATCTGACAGTCTTCAAAAGATTCCGGCATACCATATCGTACACTCACAAGGGAAGATCCCGAACCCGAAAATTCAAGAAATTCTGAAACTTTGTCAATATGTAGGG
Organism: Andrena cerasifolii; assembly: GCF_050908995.1. Lineage (NCBI taxonomy): Eukaryota > Metazoa > Arthropoda > Insecta > Hymenoptera > Andrenidae > Andrena > Andrena cerasifolii. The sequence goes on from NC_135132.1 coordinate 1,704,665, forward strand.
GATTTCCTCCTGGTTACAACTCAATTTTTTTTTGCTGCCCAAATTCACTCGAAGGTGGTGAAATTAACCCCCAAAAATTCGGCTATTTTCCGATTTTGTGTTATAACTCGGGAACTGTAAGAGATAGAAAAAAAGTTTTAAGACAAAAGTTACTTCTTTTGATTAGATCTATCATTTGGAAAAAAATTATTTTACAGTTCACGAGTTATAACACGAAATCGGAAAATAACCGTACTTTCAGGGGTCAATTACACCCCCTTAGAGTGAATTTGTGCAGCAAACAAAAATTCCGTTGTAATCAGGTGGAAATTCCCTACATATTCACAAAGTTTCAGAATTTTTTTAATTTTCGGGTTCGGGATGTTCCCTTGTCAGACGAAGAATAGCTATCGATAACGACGCGAAGATTCCTCTTGGACGTAGGCCTTGTTTAACCTTTAGAGGGCCGGAATTTTTTCATTGAAATTGTAAATTTTAATTACTTAAAATTTATGCACATATACCAATAAAACGGTATGGCATATACTGGGATTTTTAAAATTTGAACTTTAATGTTTCTAAGGGTTTTTGATATCGCTAATCACGATTCTAAGGTCACAGTGTCGAAATTTTACACAGAAACAGTGTTGCCAACCTTATTCTTTCCTTTGGCGTTACCCAGAGCTAACGATGTAGACGTAGAAAGTTTTGTAGCTTTTTTTTTGTTTTTGGGGTTTTTTGTGTTATTTTTGGATTTGTTTCTTTAGTTTTCTGATTTTACTATTTATTATGCAAGCTGCAGTCGTGGAACTCACTAATGAATAACGAACGTGTATCCTTTCCTTCATTTCATTTACAAGTGCTAAGGGTTTTACTGAATCTTGATCCGAATGGCTCCACTTCTCATCTGCCCAACCCCCTAGATTAATAGGTCATTTTCCAAAATTACTGGATAAAAACCGACGATGCAATTTGTGTTCATTACGACAAACTAGACGTCAAACTCTTTATATATGGTCTACACGTGACTGCATTGTGCATAACACCTTGTTTTGAGGATTTCCATACGAAACAATCAATACCGTAAATTCGAATTTCCGACATATAAATTCATTCTTTTTTTCATTAGGGAGGACAAGAAGTATGAACAAACAGATAAAAAAACGCAACAAAGAGATACACATTCATTATCCAGTTTGTATAATGCATGGGCATTAGTGAGTTGTACGACTGCAGCTCGCATAATAGTAAAATCAGAAAACTAAAAAAAAAACAAATCCAAGAATAACACAAAAAAACCCCAAGACAAGAAAAGAGCTACAAAACTTTCTGCGTCCACGTCGTTAGCTCTGGGTAACGCCAAAGGAAAGAATAATATATGTATGAATTGAAACTGCTGTTACTCATTTAGGCTTGTTTAGGTTGGCAACACTGTTTCTGCGTAAAATTTCGATACTCTGACCTTAGAATCGTGATTAGCGGTATCAAAAACCCTTAGAAACGTTTAAAATTTTCAATGGCCACTATAGTGGCCAGCCTGGCCCTCTGAAGGTTAAAAGATCATGAGTCAGACTTAAGGAGGTTCGATACCGGAGCAAAAATAATGAGAAATCTTTGAAAAGTGTTTTGATCTAATGTCCAAAGTGTAGTCCGCATTGTGTTAAAATTTCAAGTCGATTGACAGCACGGTTTATGAAAAAATTCAAATCAAAGTTGCGCTCTTATACACAGGCTGTTATGGGAGAAGCGATAAAATTTCTATAAAATGTTACACAGAGTCCTAAAAAATGTTGCAATGAAAAGTTTAAGTATTCCTATGAAATTCTAAAAAAAAAAATTGGACATTTACCGTACGGTTTATTAGATAATTGAATAAATAGTCAGCAATGTGCTCGTATTTTTGGAACTGCCTGAAGGAACTGTTTGAAACGTGGCAACGCTGTAGGCCAGGTAGTCATCTATACAGTGTATACTTGTACAAAGGATACAGTAAAAATTTGTGAAAACACTACCAAGCTGTAAACATGTATTTAGTAATTTGTTGCGACCCAGTACGAACGCGCAAAGGGACGCCACAAGTGTAGAGTGGAAAGAGAAAAAAAGATGGACGCAAAGCGACGTTGCCGCATTTCGCTCGTATATCTTACGCTACATTTAATGAAAATATTATATTTCTAACTGCATTAAACATACTTTTTGTTTAATTGAATTCCAAAACAAAATATGTAGTAATAATTTTATTAGGAATAGACATGTAAATAACATTTTTGTCTACATCATTTTTTTTATCTAAGATTGGTATCACTGCAGAGCTCCCATGTATAAGCATAGGGTTACCCCTCTCGCCGCCTGCCCCGCAAGTGAGGTATCGAACCTTCTTAATGCAATCCTTAAAACGTATGGAAAAGTCAGGCTACTTTTTAACACCACGATCTGTACGGCAATTAGCTTATTGTTTTGTGGAAGCCAATAACATGCCTAACCCCTTTAATAGTGAAACCAAAACAGCTGGATATGAATGGTTGAAGGCATTTCTGAATAGGCACCCTGATCTAACAATACGTAAAGCTCAAAGTATCTCAACTGCCCGTGGTCTGGACATGTCTAAAAAAGAAATTAAACAATACTTCGATTTATTGCAAGAAACGTTGACTAGTCATGATTTGGTTGGTAAACCTAGCAAAATTTATAATGTTGACGAAACTGGATTGCAACTGAATAATAATTCTGGTCGCTAGATTCTCCAAAATTTGTGTGATTAGTTCGCACTTCATAGCTTGTGGCATATTACATCAGACCTTGTGGCTAGAGTTTATACAAAAATCAACTTTTGAAAAAACCGGTTTTCGAATTCTACTATTACCACAAAACTGTTTTCGAATTTTCACAAAAAATATAATTAAAATAGAAAATAAATATCTGTACTTATTTAAAAAAAAATCAGTTTTTTTATGGAAATATTTATGGAAATACAACAATATAACAAAATAAAATATATTCTATCTATACAAAACCAAATAAATAAAAAAAAATTAAAATAACTATAATTCGTACAATTTTTTAGTTCATTTAATATTTATGGATCTACAAAAATATAACACAATAAAATACACAGCATACAAAACCAAATGAAAAAAAACTGAAATAACTAAAATCCGCACCAAATATAAATTATAAATCTTTATTTCATTTAGTATTTTTGTTTCGAAAATATGAACTCATGAAGATTAGTTTTACAGTAAACTGTTACCTACTACAATATACTTGTGTCCGAGGCGATTTCAAGTAAAAATGTTAACATTTTTAATTAAATAATTAATTCACTTTTACATATTAATTCTAGTATATAAAACCGTTTTTTTTTTTAAATTTAAACCCCGTTTTCGAATTTTACAAATTTATAAAAACAACTCGCTTTTTAAACCCGGTTTTGAAAAACTGACAAACCCTACTTGTGGCATATTTACCCACCACTTGGTTAATATGCCAGTTTCGAGGACTTTTGTATTTGTACGTTTTTCATTGAACTATAAAAGTTACATTTCTCTACTAATTAGTTACACTTTCAGATGCTTTTTATCTTTTTCCACTATATCTATTTATACTTGTAAGATATCACGTTTCAAAGTTAACTGTGACATATTCCCCCGAATGACCCTAAATGCACAAAAGTGATCGATGTGACATGGAATGATCCGTATAAAGTAAGTAAATGTCCCCGTTTCCACTCATGTATCGATTTCTTCTTATTATAAATTTTACGTTTGTACTATAGTTCTAACAAAATAATTCTAAATTATTTGAGCGCTTACGCGAATGTTGCACAAGCTTGGGTCTAAAGAAAGTGCAGCATAAGCAACGAACAAATTTTAAAACAACAGACTCACGATCTTTTTATCGTGTTAAATAGCTGTTTTTGTTAAGGACCGGCGACACCATTGGTATTTAATAATTGGACAAAGAATAGTCTTTGCAGTGAAGGTTCTTATTTAATAACAAAAACGGATACTGTATTGTGCTCTCGATTTAGATTTTTTACTATTTCTAATTTTTTCAAGTAGATACAGATGATGTCCGCATTTCTACTCACCAAAATTTTAGTAAGGTAACCTCCAAAATTCAATATACATACTTATGTATATTGTAACCTCTTTTCCTATTCGAAGGGATTTTATTTCTTACATATCATTATGTTATGCTTTAAAAATAATTTTATTTACATTTTTCATAGTTTTGAAGATGGAGAATGAAGAATCAGGTAGCAGTAGCGAAAGAAGGGAAAAGTTGTAACAGGAATGATTAGAAATAAGTATACTAATGAAGTAATAATGAATGCAATAAATGCTAACAAAGAATATAAAATATCAGTTTCAACGTTGAATGGAATTAATTATTAAATAACTGTAATTTTATGACTATTATCTTTTCTGTTCCGAGAACACTATTATAAAATCCAGTGTATTAACTGAAACTTTTATTCCATACATTCATGTGTAAATAAGAAGCTTTTATTTTTTTGAATGTAGAAAAAAGTTCTAGTTAACTCTTCGTTGACACTCTGGGTGTGAGCCACCCATAAGCTGATATTGACGCTCTGTATCTTCTATACGCAAAATAAATAGTTTTTTTCCAAAGCCGACTTACTCACTACTTTTTCTCTCAAAGTATTATATCCGAACAACAACACTGTAGATTTTTAGCTTCTAATATTGAAATTTGTGAAAGTTACAACTTTTTAAAGATTTTTTTTGTTTTTTCTTGACATGTGGTAATCTAGAATTTTTTTACAAAAACGACCATAAAATTAAAATAAAAAATCTATTAGAATACATTCTAGAGACTTCGAAATTGACCCATGATTTTTTTCACAACAATTGGATTTTTTAGAGGAGAATGGCAGTCGTTCAAAAGTTGCTCTGGTATTGCTCAGGTATGTCAAAGTTGATCGAAAAAGGAGGTGTGTCAACGAAGGGTTAAACAACAACATTTAATCTGCTGTGAAAAAAAGTTATGACAAGCAGATTTCTTGAAAATGTTGTGGGGTAGATAGATCTGAACTGGACACCTTAAGGATGAACTTCAGTAGCATACAAAATAAGCGAAAATCTCTGAAAATTGGAGGCATGAATCTTTATGCAATAGTAAACCCCACTGCAAAAATTTAGAAAAATTGATTCGGTAGTTTTTTAAATTAGGTATTTAACTGTCAATTTAACATGGAATTTCCAGATCATAAAAATTATGTATATATAAGAGTTTTATTAAGAGGTTATACCTAGTCAGGCGGCCGAGAAGAGGTGAATGTTTGTGAATTTTTTGTAAAAAGCCGAAGCATACATTTTTACAGAACTTTTTGCACTTAAAAGAGCAACATTTAAAGAACATTTGGTATTTTTTTCGTAGAAAAATATTTACGTTTATAATAAAATAACAACCCACGTCCAAGAAGCCTTTTTAAAAATTTGCTTTTACGGTGAACACTGCCATTCGGAACCAGATTATCTAAAATCAAAATACAGAAAAGATTTTGTTAATATATTAATGTATCCTCAGATTGACGGAGGGAATTTTCCGAAATATTGATTTAAAATAAAATGGCGGCAGTTTAAAGTTGAAATCCTGATTTCTTTCGCGTGATATTTGCAAGAAAAAATCAGGATTTCAACTTTAAACTGCCGCCATTTTGTTTTAAATCAATATTTCGGAAAATTCCCTCCGTCAATCCGAGGATTTTTAAAATTTTTTTTAAAAGGCTTCTTAGATGTGGGTTGTTATTTTATTATAAACACAAATATTTTTCTACGAAAAAATTGCTAAATATTCTTTAAATGTTGCTCTTTTAAGCACAAAAGTTTTGTAATAATGTATGCTTCCGCTTCTTAAAAAAAAATTCACAAATATTCGCCTCTTTTCGGTCGCCTGACTAGGTATAACCCCTACATAGGGGTTCATAGGTATTAATATAAGTAAGATATATATGATCAACACTCACCAAATACAATACATTGGCACACTTTTCACTGCTTTTGATGTAAGTAAAAAGGAAAATTATAGTTTAATATTTCATTTCTAGCAGTTGCATTTCAGGTACATTCCAACAAACAAGTTTATGATAAAAGATCAAGTATTCAATAAATTGACAAAATAAGATAAAAAATAAGAGCGAATTCAACTGAATTTGAGATAAAAATACACCATTGCCATTTCCAACTGGTTTTCATCACATTAAAAAGCCTTATTAATATCATGGAAATGGATTAACTTTTGGCTAAGATTGTGACTGAAGTTCATCCTTAAACCATTCGGTGAAAATAATTATATAAAAATCAGAATGTGCTTTCTCTCCGATATGTATCCTTCTTCCAATTCCTGAAATGATACAAATTAAAATAATATTCCCAACTTTTATATTTTACCCTGAAATATCTATTCAAAAGCATATGATCCTCCAGAACTTTTATTAATCAAATATAAGATAACTGTTAAAACTGAACTCTTACAACAAAGTTCAAACGCTAATGCACAAAGTTAATATAAAACAGAAAAGTAGTGATTTTTAAGTTAACAGCTCGATAAATAACCTTTACTTATTAAAGTTAGCAGTTTTACACGACCCCTGGAGTAAGTCCTATCGTAAAAAGCAGCGGTCCAAATACTGTATTAAGGGGTCTCCTTAGTTTGACCTTCTGAAAATAAGGCAAATTATTGGGAATTTCTTAGAAAAAATCGAATCTTATAATTCTAATCTTTCTCTGGTATATTCATTGATATTCGAAGAATGTGCTCAAATCTTTTCAAATGATAATAATAATTTTGGTCAAAGTTACAGTGGTAGTTGTAAGAGGGCTTTGAAAAAAGTTTGTTGGTGGCAAACATGATTCTGGCTCGCATAGTCATTTGAAGTAATGAACGCAAATTTTTCTTGATCTATGGATATGAGTGTAGTTATCACATGAACTAGAATGAATGAAAAATATTGAAAAACACGAAAATGTTTCAAGTGATAATTTTCATTTCTCAGAAAAGAATTTGTTAGTTTCCTGTGTTTTGCGAAACTCGAATTTTGCAAATGACTTCTAAGTTCATATGATAAGCATACTCATATAGAGCAAGAATACTTTTGCATTATTTGTTTCAGACGGCTATGACAAGTGAAATCATGTTCACCAGCTACAAACTTTTTATCAAACCCCTCTTACTATTACATGCAAAGTTTGGAATTAAGAACCTATCTTTAAAATGGTACCAAGTTGTTGAAAATTTGTGAGATTGTACTTTCTAATCTTCCTGATGTGCTCCAAAAATTTTAAACGAATTCATGTTAGAGTTTTAGTTTGACTGTTCCCCATTTGAGGTGACTAAAACGGTGTAGTGGCGCTGATCAAGAAAGAGCTTTACTTTTTTTTTATGTTGGCTATAAGATTGTACCACGACGAACGATTACTACGTTTCAACTAAGCACTATTTTTGTACTATTTCTGTTTGAACTAATACACACCTTTATATGTTCTTTATACCAGTACGCTACTCTACTTTATTTACCAAAAAACCTAACAATTCACTAAATGATTGCTGAGTTATAACGATTTTAATTTTCACTGATTTTACACGTACTCTTATGGAAAGAGACGACCTTTGCAGATAAAACAGCTGAAAAAATGTTGAAGAAATAGTACCAATGTTTTCGAAGGGAGGTGCAACACAAGAAATAGTAGAGAGAGAACAGAGTATTTAAATAGAAACGGGTTCAGTCAATTAGGTATAGAATTAGAAAAAGGGGAAGGGAAGGAAATATCGAGAATACTGAAAGAGAGGGACAGAGAAAAGCAAAAGCAATGGAATAGGATAAGGGAAGCAAAATACAACAAAATGTACAAGTACATATGTAGGGTAAACTTGCCAAGATATTTGGAAGAGAGAGGAGTAAGAGGAAACCAGAGTCTTATGGCAAGAGCAAGGTGCGGAGATATGGAAGAGGGGAATAGGTATTGGATGAAAGAGGAGGATAGAAGGTGTAAGCTATGCGAAAGAGATATAGGGTCGTTAAAGCATCTGGTGGAGGAATGTACAGGTCTGGAAAGAATAAATATAAGTGTGGAAAAAATACTTCAGGAGAGAAGGGTTGAGGAGGTAGTGGAATGGCTAAGGGATGTAGAAAGAAGGTGGAAAGAAAAAGATAAGGAAGGAAAGAGCGAAATGATACCAAAGAATAATAATGTGCAATAGAATGGAATGGTAGGAGAGGGAATAGTTTAGTAGAAAAGTAGATAGTATGGGAGAGAGGGTGCGTTAATTATATAGGGTAATAATCATGGGTGTGAATAAGTGTGAGAGAGAATGATAGGTGGGTAGTTGCAATGTTAGGAATATAATTGTAAACCAAGTCAAATTTCTAGACCGCAAGGTTGAAATTAAATAAATATATATAGGGTAAACCAACCAGTGAATGACCGAATTGTTGAATCTATGAACCTTTGAATACTTGAATATATTTATATATAACAACAAAACTGTTGAGATTGCATTTAAATTTATTTTTCTTGAAATTTCTATAAAAATAATTACTTATTTTTATTGTAATTTAAAAAGAAACAATTATAAAATGCATAACGTGTAGAAGCCCAGTAAATGATCGCATACTCTTAATAAGAATTGTACTTATTAATGTTTGCTTAACACGCGTAACTAAAAATATAGGATATTAAAAGTGTAACTACACTCCATTTATAAACATATAATGTTTAAATTTATAATTGACATTTCTTTGCCTAATGGTCATTCACTGGTATGCGGTCAATTACTGGTTGGTTTACCCTACAGTGGCTCACAGCCATAATCGTACACTCTTTAAAATAGCATAACATTTTTAAAATTGGTCCAAACGACTTGAGTTTTTTCGAGAAGCTAGAAGGATTAGTTTGCTAAGTGACATGTTTCATCGTTTTGAAAAAAATGCAATTGGCCGGAGTAGCAAAAAAAAATAGTAAAGGTCGTTTTTTCAACTTTTTTTTGTGAGCCTGTAATGAAAATTTAAAAAAAAAAAACGTTTTTAGATTGAAGTTGTATACGTGTCTAAAATTTCATGAAAATCGTTTAACGTTGCTCTGAGCTATAAACGCTTAAAGATCGCAGAATAAGGTTGAGAATCGCTGATTTTGGGAATTTCCGCGATTCTCGACCTTATTCTAGCTTCTAAAACAAAACTCAAGTCGTTTGGGTTAATTTTAAAAAAGTTATGCGATTTTTAAGTGTGTAAGATTATGGCTGTGATCCACTGTATATATTACCAGTTTTCAATTTTTTTTTACATGTAGTATAGGGGTAGATGAAAGTATCTGCCAAGTTTCAATTGTTTTCACTACACCGTTTTAAAGAAATAAATTATAACTTGAAAAAAAATTGTGAATTCAGGGCATTTTCACTGCCAAAAGTATAGCAAATAATACTTGAGAAGGCATTTGTAAAGTGAAAAATACGTTCCTAGGAGTAAAAATAAGACTGCAACTGTGTTCGAGTTCCTTACTATGCGTAACATGAAGATATTCAAGTATTTCAAATTTCACATACTTTTGTCTAATATTGTACGTCCGATACATCCTTAAGGATGAACTTCAGTGACAATCTTAGCCAAAAGTTAATCCATTTCCAAGATATTAATAAGGCTTTTTCTGCAATGAAAGCCAGTCGGAAATGGCAATGGTGTATTTTTTATTTTTATTTTTTCGCAAATTCAGTTGAATTCGCTCTTATTTTTTATCTTGTTTTGTCCATTTATTGAATATTTGATCTTTTACCATAAACTTGTTTGTTGGAATGTACCTGAAATGCAACTGCTAGAAATGAAATAATCAAACTATAATTTTCCTTTTTACTTACATGAAAAGCAGTGAGTGTTGATCATATATATCTTAATTATATTAATAAAACTCTTCCATGTTAAATTGAAAGTTAAATACCTAATTTAAAAACTACCGAATCAATTTTTCTAAATTTTTGTAGGGGGTTTTACTATTGCATGAAGATTCATGCCTCCAATTTTCAAAGATCTTCGCTTATATTGTATGTTACTGAAGTTCATCTTTAAAAGACTCCAATATGTTTCTTTTAAAAAATTCCCAATAATTTGCCTGATTTTCAGAGCATCAGACTAGGGAGACTCTTTAATGGAGAAGGAGGAGGACAATGTTTAGTTGATTGGATAGTTTTTGTGGGCAGTAAAGGTTTTCCTTTAACCCAAAATATCTTTTTGGATAGTATCAGATTATTAATAAGAGAGTTAAGAGAGGAAAATCCATTTACTGGAGGCAGGCCAGGAAAGTATTATTTTGAGGAATATTGATAGTCATTATAGAAGAGTTTAATAACCCTTCCTTGACACTCTGGGTGTGAGCCACCCATGAGCTGATTTTGACGCTCCGTACCTTTTCCAATAGGTAGATTCTACGTAGAATACCATGGATATTCGAGGAATATCTCTATTTTTTCAATTACCGAAATAGCCTTCCTTCTATATGCAAAATAAATACTTTTTTTTCTAAAGCCCACTTTTAAACTATTTTCCTCTCAAAATGTTATATCCCAACAACAACTCTGTAGTTTTTTAGCTTCTAATATTGAAATTTGTAAAAGTTACAATTTTTTAAAGATTTTCTTCGTTTTTCCTCAACATATGGAAATCTAGAATTTTTCTACAAAAACTGGTAAAATTTCAATTAAAAAACTATTGGAATACATTCTAGAGACCTTGATATTGATCTATGATTTTTTTCATAACGATTGGATTCTGTAGATGAAAATGGCAGTCGTTCAAAAATTGTTCTGTGTGTGAGCCACCCAGTATGTCGAAGTTGATTGAAAAAAGAGGTGTGTCAATGAAGGGTTAATTTAAGTAAAATCTGAAATTAAAACAACGATGGGAGAAAAATCAGCACTCAACAGAGGGGAACTTAAAAAAAAAAATAAGGGAAAAAGCAGCACTCACAGAAGGGATGAAGTAATGTAAGAACAAGAAGCAATAATTTTAAGTTTGGTAGAAATCAGTAGTATTTTTATTTCAATAAATATTTGTTCCAAAATTATAAATAGCTTCATTTACTATTATGTTACAAAACCTATCCATACAAGATGTAACTTATTCCTATTTGAAGGGGCAACATACTATGTCGGTAGAAATTGGTAGAAATGGTGGGTAGAAATACGTACATCGCTATTTTTCGTGAGCGAAAATACGGACATTCGAATCATTGTATTTAATTAGTGATTATTAATAATTAACCTCTAACTGGGCACGTGAGGTTTAATAGATCCCAACCAGCTTTAAACGTTCGTAACATTGTTATTTTAATGCACTCTAGTGGAAAGAAAATAATATACATTATAGACGTTTTTCATATATGGTGGGACAAACACCACGTAACTAGGGATGGAGTGCAAAATCACAAACAGTGATTTATCACAGTGATCGCAGAATCACGATCACGGTCGGGATTTAACTTCAATAAAAAAAGTGATTTTTTTTAACTTGAGTGAATTGTTTACTGTGATCGTAATTCTCGATCTTGATTGAATTATTTTTTATAAAATACTTCAATACAGCTTGTGTTACAGTCAAAGCGTGCTAATTCGGCGAATATATAGAATACGCATTCATAAATAGTCAATATATGCACGCACTGATTTGATTGGCTAAAGTATTCACATATACATTATACTTTTTAACTAAAGTGAAGAAATATTCGTTAATTTAAATAGATCAAGAACAATTACATTGGTTCAAAATATACAATTGAGATTCTGTAAGAACAGTGAGGACTCGAGAATGTTTCGAGAGAAAGTAGAAATTGGGGTTATGTGGCGCGTGCAAAGAGCAGTTATGTTCTCCACAAATCAGAAGCGATCATGAAAATCGCGAATCACTGTTCTGCCTGCACCAATCAGAAGCGATCGCGAAAATCACGGATCACTGTGAAAAATCACCGTGATTGGGAACTAACGTGATCGAATCACTCGTGATTTACAAATCACGGTTCTAGCCAACACTACACGTGACCGACCATGTGATTTTAAAGCACGTGACCACTCAAAGGTTAAACACCTTGCAATATCTATATGAAATATTTTTTTGAATTAATTGAATTAGTACACAGACAATTTTTTTACACCTTCTTTATGACGAATGAACGCTTAAACGAGTAGAAATTGGGGCATTTACCTTAATACAAAATAACTTACTATGACCGGAACATTGTTCTCCGCTTGTGATATGTTTTCCTTTAATATCTGAATTACTTGGAGGCGTTCTTCTCCCTTCAGATTGGCATAATCCTTAGCGTGGTTGGCGTCATAATGACGCTTCAAATTGTAACTTTTTACACATGAGAATAGTTTCAAACACGCGAGGCATTTGATGCTACCTTCGTGCTCAGTAAACAGGTACGCTTCTTCCCACGAGGGCTTAAAAGGTGCTATGGCATGTGGAGCCTTCCTTTTCGAACTTGAAGCTTCATCCATAATTGCATGCACTTATGCAATATATCCACCAGTCACTTGTTTAACACTTGAAATGCACACGTAACGTACCCACGCAACAAGTAGAAAATCGCTAAACGAAGTGCCCGTTGGGGACTAACACTTTGGTTCTGACAGAATTTTAATTATCTGTCATTGCAGACCTGTACTACTGGTCGAATTAAGAGCTGGAAGCCTTCTACGCAGCTCTGAGAGCCATGGAAGAGCAAGGCGTGGAGTTGTTACTTAGGTCGTTAGCTATAGAATAGGTGGCGCAACGCTGTCCAAGCCAGGGCTCGCGAGCCCGTGAGATTCTCCCACTCCCGTCCGCGTTGCCAGGGATACCGCGCGACGCTAAAGAGGCGACCATGACAGGCTAGCGTTTCCGTCGTCAAGGTAGTTCAGGCGCTACACATTATGCGTGGATTAGTGACACACACCGCCGCAGCGAGCCAATGCTACTATTTCCCGCGAACACTACGCGGGGAAGGACCGGTTGGAAGGGGCAGCAGGGGCGCGAGGGGCCTGACTGCTGGACAGCGCTGGACTGTGTGTGCATTCTCCTTGCAATCTTCTCAACGCATTGCGGGACACAAGTGGGGTCTGCACTCACGGATTGCCCCACCACAGGCGACGCGGTTTCCGAGGCGCTATTTTCTGGCTCCCACGAGCTATCGGCTCCGACAATGACCGAGCAGTCCAAGCACCCTGCTAGCAGTTACCAGAGCAACGATTTGTGCAGCAGAGATGTGCAAAATTTAATCTAATTACTAATTACTGATTACTAATTACAATTGAAATGCAATTGTGAACTCGCTTACGAATACCTTTCTGTAATCGTTCATTTTTACTAACCTCAATTACAATTGAAATACTGTAATTGTAATTGTGCAAAATAATTACAGTAAGTCTCACGATACAAAGTTACGTCTAATAAATTGAGGTTTGTAAATATTTTTCTTAAATGATGATGTCATTAAACAAAAGAACAACTTACACGTTTTGTAAAAATTTGTAAAAAATCCAGGAACCAATGTACAAATAAGTAAATAGCTACTTACACTCCAAGAATCACAATTAACAAATTTTTCTTCAATATTTCTACTCTGCAGTTACGAAAATAAAATGAAAGAATTGAGATAATTATAATGATATGTACACATTACTACATATTTTTTTCTACATTGTTATGTATTCACAAACAGTATCTTACATCTTAATTAGCACATCGACATTATTACACCATATTAATAATATAACGTAGAATAAACAAAAATAAAATTTCTATGCAATTGTAATTGCCCTACACAATTACAATTAATAACTATGTAATTATAATCGCTCTGCACAATTACAATTGTCATTGTAATTGACCCACAACTACATTTGGCAATTACCATGGTAATTGGAGTCCAGAGGAGCGATAGGGGCGATCGTCCCCTCTCCCCAAAAGTTATAAAATAGAAAAATATTATGACATTGTGTATGATTCTGTATAAATAATTAATATGAATTTAATTATTTAGATTATAGTATCACATAGAGATAGTAAAATATAAATTACAAGCAAATTTAAAATCTTGTACTTATGTACTTTAAATATTTCGCCCCCTCCAAGACAGGTGTCTGAATCCGCCTCTGAGCAATTAAGGATTACTGAAGGTAAGGAGTACATCACTTGTAATTGATTTAGTAATTCCATTGTGACTAACTACTTGTGACAAACAATTCAATTTTGTTTGATGCCCAACTTCACTCTAAGGCGGTGAAAATGACCCCTGAAAATTCTCCAATTTTGTTATTACTCGCGATTTGTAAGATCTGAAAGAACAGTAAGCTATCATATGATAGTCATAATTAAAAGAAGTAACATTTTCCTAAAAACTTTTTTTTATCTCTTATACTTCGCGAGTAATAATACAAAATCGGAAATTTTTCAAGGATCAATTTCACCCTTTAACAGTGAATTTGGCAGTAAACAAAATTGCGTTGTACTCAGGAGGACGTCCCCTAAAACTTTGTACGGCGTCATACATGAAAATGATTACTCTTACGAAAAAACTCATAGAATCTTTTTTGTAGAGAATTTGCTAAGTTACAAATTTCATAATAACTATTTTTGTCGTAAAACTGATAGATAACGAGATATTCGCGAAAAACTTTTGTTTTTTACCTTTGACCCTCTGCAGAATTTTTGGCGGCGGTCACATCGATGGGTACTTTTGACATATTGTTTAAAACGGCGACATAAAGGCCCATACAAAAATTTAGCTTGCTGGATTAGTTAATTATTCTGCAAATTGGCCAAATTTTCGTTTAATTTCACTGAACTAAGAAACGAACGAGTAAAGAAGGCAAATGTAGTGTTAAGACAAATCTGGGGAATAGGAGAAAGGAAGTAAAAATATGATTTGAGGCATTGAGAGCAAAAACGGAGTAACCCACATTTTTTGCGAAATTGAGTTAGTAGCAATAATGTATTCCAATAGGGTGTGACTAATCATATAAAATCGGAAAAATTAAATTTTTTTAATGTGGGTTAGTCCGATTTTGCTCCCAATGCTTCATATATATGTGAGGGGTAGGAATGGTATGTATGTGATATATGAAAATGGTTCATGTTTATGGATATGGTTTATGTGTATGTACGTATAGTATATGTTTATAGTATGTGTTTATGTACAGTATAAGTTTATATTATGTGTTTATGTATAGTATAAGTGTATAGTACTTATAGATTAGGGATTTTTATGTGGGAGACGTAAAGGCATATATATGTATCTGTGGGTATTTGTAATGTACACGCCTGTATATTGAGCGTACAATAATATGTATAGGTCATACGAGAATGAGTGTTGTTAACTATACAGTGTGCACATGAAAACTAAGTCCATTTCAGATATGTGAAGCCGAAATAAATATTATCTATCTATATACTTATGTCAGCTATCGGGAGCCAGAAACCCCGCCTTCCGGAGTCGCGGTCGGTGGTGGGGCAATCCGTGTGTGTAGAAACCTTAGGTTCCTTATTGATAACACGCAAGGAGCTCCGAAATAATGTAAAGGGGGGGAAAAAATGTTGCTCCCTAGGCCCCCAAGAGTGCCAGTTATTTAAGCCTACGGGTACAAGCCTGCACACACATTACTACAGCTTCCCCCACCGCGGTGTATGTAGTCGGCTCCGACCTCGAATCCCGCGCGGAGCTGCAAGCTATGTACAAGCGGCGCTCCAGCTCTCAAATCGACCGGCTGACCGAGTACTGGGGAGAACCTGAGCGTGGAATAGTATGTAGAAGAAACATACATACATATACAGGGTGATTCTACAAGTCAAAATAAAACGAAAATATAACATACAAGTTTATAACAGCCCCCTTCGTTTTCGAGAAAATTGAGTTTAAATTTTATCCGAATAAGTACGCGTAGGTACACCGCAGTACAGTTTTAATTAGGTAAATAAAACCTTTTTTACACGACGATATGTGTATCGCGAATCACGTATTCGGTACACGTCCCTAAGCCGCCAAAACTACACTTTGGTGTACGCCAGAGTTGGGCTAAATGTAATTAAATTAGAAATTAGGATTGAAATGTAATTGTGTAATTCAATTACAGATTACTTTCTGTAATCGTTAATTTAGTTTACCACAATTACAACTGTAATTGACACATGTAATTGTAAATGTAATTGTGCAAAACAATTACATACACTCCTCACATTAATTGATGGGTCGGATGCAATAAGGGGACTAGCGCTCGAAAATGGGAAAAATTATTGTCCAAACGCTAAGAAAGATTGGAAAATTAAATGTTAAACTGAATTTTAAAAAATATAGTGTTGTAAAGCTCGTCACGACACACAATTTTTTCTATTTACAGTTTGTTTATCGGATCATTACTATTCGAGCTAAAAATTATAAATAAATAATTTTTCATTTTCCAAAATCATTATTTCTTTAAACATAAATTGCAATAACTTGAGTAAATATTAAGGGATCGCTATGAGACTTAAAACATAACTTCAGAAAACTCTAGCGAAGCCGTAAAATGTATGCACGAAACCCCTATGTTAAAACATGTAATAATATTTAATTAAAAAGTAATATTGGACATAATCCATGTTTTTCAACGTTCGTCGTTAAAAAGCGACAATATAACTTGCAGCGACAAAGTTTTCCCTTAATATACAAAGAAAATTTTCACAATTTTTCACACTGATTAATAAATAATTGTAGAAGATATGACGATATATATAAATCCCGCGCGGCACCAACAGTAAACGTGAGTATTAAGACTGCCAAACAGCGCATTATATATATCGCCATATCTTCTACAATTATTTATTAATCTGTGTGAAAATTGGTGAAAATCTTCCTTGTATATTAAGGAAAAACTTTGTCGCTGTAAGTTATATGTACCTCAAAGTTGCATCGATACTTTTTAACGGCGAACGTTGAAAAACATGGGTTATGTCCAATATTACTTTTTAATTAAATATTATTACATTTGTTAACATAAGGGTTTTGTGCATACATTTTACGGCTTCGCTAGAGTTTTCCGAAGTTATGTTTTAAGTTTCATAACGATCCGTTAATATTTACTCAAGTTATCGCAATTTATGTATAAAGAAATAATGATTTTGGACGATGAAAAATTTTTTGTTTATAATTTTTAGCTCGAATAGTAATGATTGGATAAACAAACTGTAAATAGAAAAAATGTGTGTCGTGACGAGCTTTACAAAACTATATTTTTTAAAATACAGTTTAACAACATTTAATTTTCCAATATTTCTTAGCGTTTGGACAATACTTTTTCGCATTTTCGAGCGCTAAGTAGTCCCCTTATTGCATCCGAGCCCTCAATTGTTCCTTCAAAATTTTCAAATCGGTTCAGTAGTTCGGGTGAAATCCATGGAAATATGTGAAAAAAGTAATTTTTCTCGCCCGAAATTGAGATCGACAATTCACTGAATCATCTGGGAAAAATTGAAATCGCAACAATGGGCCCAGTTTCTTATTTTTTACGTTGAGTCTGCACTTTTACGAAGAAAACAAGCTGCTACTGATGAAAATCTATGGATAAATACCGAAACTAGAGACAATTGTGTGAAAACACTAAAATTTTATTTTGTCTCGGTTTTTGTGTTTTTTTCAGTTTTATTGTGTTAATTCAATTTTAATTCATTCTGTACATTTTTTCAAGTATGTTGTTAACATGTGTGTGTTTTAAAAATAATAAAAATGCACTAAAAACTAAAAAATAATTATTTTTTTGCACTACTATTTCGATGGTGTTTTTTCACATTAAATAAAATCGTGGAGCATTTTTAATAAAATTGTTTAACATAAATTTTCCTTTATAGATTTCTACTCGTAGTTCATTTTCTATTTTATGGGCTTTCATTTTTTTTTCCAACATCCATTTCTTCTTGTCTCACTTGAATTTTTTCCCGGAAAATCTTAGTGACGTAAATAAATGATGAACACGGAGAGAGTCCATCAGAATATGAAGGGTATTGAGCGACGGTATCATAGATTTTGGGATGAGACAATGATGGGAGTTTATAATTTGGTTCCTCATAAGAGAAACGAATCCCAAAACGAACAAAAGACAAAAAAAGAACCAGAACTATTTCTAAAACACACATATGTACACTAACAAAATACTTGAACAAATGTACAGAATTAATTAAAATTGAAATAACGCAATAAAATGGAGAAAAAAACACCAAAACCAAGAAAAAATGAAATTTTAGTGTTTTCACACAATTGCCTCTAGCTTCTTTATTTATCCATAGATTTTCTTTAGTAGCCGCTTGTTTTCTTCGGAAAAGTGCAAACTCAACGTAAATAATGAAAAACTCGGCCCATATTTGCGATTTCGATTTTTCCCAGATTATTCAATGAATTGTCGATTTCAATTTCGGTCGAAAAAAATGACATTTTTCACATTTTTCCATCGATTTCACCTGAACTACTGAACCGATTTGAAAATTGTGTCAGGAACATTTGTTGGTGATTCAATTATCTTCAATTTGATATAATGTTCGACCATATCGGTCATTCGCAACACGAGATATTCGCAATTAAGTGGGACCCCTTTTTTTGACAGACAGGTAAAAAGTTCACTTGACGATATCTCGAAAACGTATCTATAGAAAATTTTGTAGACCTTATTTTCGGAATCAGCGGGCCATTTTACATAAGAAAACAATAGTGTCATCTGCTGCGCAATTTATTATTTTTATTTTATAAACTAGTTTAATTAAAGTTAGTAAATACTTTTTTAAATGATGAAACCATTTATAAATATTAATTTGTTTTCAGCCGTTAAACAAAACAAATTACAGATTCGTGAAAATTTGTAACGAATCTTGTCACCGATGTGCAAAAGAGTGGAAATGTTAGAGTTGACGTACAGTGGGTAAAAAAGTCTGTGAAATCACAAAGGAATGTGAAAAATGTATAAAAAATGAAAAATGGTGGTTTATTTATAAAGAAACATAGAATACAATATTAATGATCTGCCTATCTTAAATTGCAACAAGTTAAATTATTGTATACAAAAGGTATAGAAGTTAATAGCACGTCGTGACAGAAATTCGTGCCAAAAAAAAAACTGCTTAGAGGAAACCGGGGCAAAGTGATGCGAAGAAAGTTTGAAGTCGAATAAAATTTTTCCCTTTCAATAAAAATGTGTGGAAATAGATTTATAATATAATTTGAACATTACTATTGATAAATGACGGATAGCAATACTTAAAATAAACTTAAAGTATATTAAAATTCAAGTTGAAAAGAAAATGCCAAAACGACCATTTTACCCCATATATGGGGTAAAGTGAGCTGAAATAAAAAACGAGTTTTAATTAAGGATATAGTTAAGTATTAACCCCTTGCGCTGGGATGACGTGTGTAGCACGTAAGTTTCTGTTGTTTCTGAACCTTGGTTATCAAAAACTGTGGCAGATTTTTCATTTTTTTTGAGGTTAGATTCTGTTTCATCTCGCCGCGTGCTTTCCCAGCTAGCTGACAGGTTAGGTTAATGCGCACATCACTCGCGCATCCTTTCTTTGCAGCTCAGTTAACCCCAGTCACTTTGCCCCGAAAGTGTACTCACAAGGAGAGTATTTTAGGTGTCCGCCTCCGATCATTTTGATTTTTGGATATGTTATAGAGGACCGAAAAATAAGAAATACGTGTTTTTTTATTTTTCCCCGTTTTCATATTTGGGGGGTGAAAACTGCGTTCAAAGTTAGGGTTGAAAAATCATTTTTGTGGATTTTTGAAAATCTGGTGAGTCAGTCATATTTCGCATTCAAAGACACAAAATTCGTCCATTGACACTATTCCCCTATCTCTAATAGTTCTCGAGATATTCCACAAAAATGATTTTTCAACCCTAACTTTGAACGCAGTTTTCATCCTCCAAATATGAAAACGGGGAAAAATAAAAAAACACGTATTTCTTATTTTTCGGTCCTCTATAACATATCCAAAAATCAAAATGATCAGAGGCGGACACCTAAAATACTGTCCTTGTCAGTGGAAAATTAATTATTTAATAATGTTAGGATTAATGATTTCTCAAACGCGTGTACATGGATATTTATAAGCTTGTTATAAACACACAGAAAATATTTGGTGTTAAAATAACACAATTAAGACTTATTTATCCAAAAAGCTAAATTGAAAAGGAAACCAATTTAGAAGTCTCTAAGACTTCATTTTTAATTTTTTAAATGAATTTCCATTTTTCGATATCTGAATATGCATAATTATCATTGTGGTATTACACACATTTATTACGTCGCCAAAATTTGTAAATACATTCTATTGTTAAAGAATGAACAACTAAATACTTTTAAATTAATATTCTGTTGGATTCCCTTGGTTTTTTATAACATCCCGCAAACGGTTGCGCATGGAATTCACTAATTTGTTCGTATCCTCCATTGATATTTTGTTCCATTCTTCTTGTAATACTGTTTTTGACGCTACTTTGGGTGTGTAGTATGTTTCCTTATGTGTCGTTCAAATAATTCCCATAAATGTTCAATTGGATTTCAATTCGATGATTGGGGAGGTGTGCGCAGTTGTCTTTTTGCATTGTACATTGTACAACAACCATTCTTTCACTAGATACGAAGCATGTTTGGGATCGTTATCCTGTTCGAACGCGTAATCATCTTCTAATCCAAATTTTGCCGCACTCTGGTGTAAATTATTTCGTAAAATATTTAAATATGCATGGTTGTCCATGGTTCCATCGATAAAACAGAAATTTTCAACACCGTTAGCAGCTATACAACCCCAAACCACAGACGAGGTACTGGAGTATAAATTTTACAAAAACGTTTAAATTCATTATTTTCAATGACTTTTACGTGTCGTAGGATGGGCACCGTCTATTTAGACACGCGAGAAGTGCAGAAATTTGCGGGAATGTCAGTAGCAGCGTCAATTTTTAATATTTTTCCGTGTACGACATGTGAAAATATTAATTAAATGTTCCACTTCACGAAAAACACTAACAATCAATTTCATCTTGCAATTTATAGCTTGTATAAGCTCTCAAGAAGTGCCATATTTCAGCGCCATATAGGCTACTGATCCCCGAAATAGGTTTTCAGAAAGAAATCCGGCGTGAGTCGTTGACAAACCGAGCCAAAGCATAGCTTAGCGAAAGCCCGCCCTCTATGTTAAACTCTCACTCTAAACAAGTCGCACGTATACAAGCACGCACACATATTTAAGTATTTCAACACATTTCAGAGTAGTTCTTGAGTTGACCGCTGTTCGTGAACAGAGGTCGCTAAATTCAGTCCTCAAATTATGGGTCGGTAACACAGATTGGGTGGCGACACGAAGTCGCATAAGGTGATAGGTCTATTCTATACCTCGTCTGTGCCCAAACCATTACGTTTCCACCTCCATGTTTGACGGTAGGGTGGGTGTTCTTCGGATTAAATTGTCGTTCCGTTTCCTCCAAACCATTGTTCGTCCGTCTCACCCGAATAAATTAAATTTACATTCATCGCTGAAGATGACTTTGTCCCAAAATTCTTGCGGTTTGTCCACATATTCTTTTGCGAATGCTGGCCGTTTATTCTTTTTAGTTGCAGACACCAAAGTGTTTACGCCTTGCGACGCGTCCGCGGTAATCTGCTTTTTTCAAAACATTTCACACAGATTGGCGATAATATTCTTGTTACCATTTTTTGCAATGTCATTTGCAATTTTTGGAAGCACATTGTCTTGAATACTATTTTTGGGGCTAAAAATATAGCAAAATTTGGGTTTTTTTTTTAAGAAACATGGGATTGGATTCATCTGAAATTTGAACCATGTTTTTATACATGTTTGAAGAAGTTGCAAGTTTATTTTAATTTTTAATAATAAATATAGAAGTTATGCATGATTGACCATCACGCCGCGCAAAATTCGTCGTCCGCAGGTGTGCATGATATTTATATTCCAGGTAATCTGGGACAGAAAAATAAAACGGCGTTTTACTTAATACATGTGTAGCTTTAGTTTGGCGAACTAGAATAACACAAAAAAGTTTATTGAGGAGAGTGATGAGTTTTCAAACTGAACGGTCTGAACCTTTAATTTTTGCTATCCCAATTTTACGCCAATTTTCTTATGTAACAAAAAAGGTATACAATAACTTATCAGTAATCTGGTTCATCAAACTGAAGGTACATAGGGGAGAGTCGTACAGTACCGACCAGCTTCCAGTACCGACCAAAGCTATACTCCCTGTCATTTAAGAAGGAACCTGCCGACCGACGAGTTTAGGACCGGTTCTGCGCAGGTTGACGCTCATTGGTGCCGGGAGAAGCCACTATTGGCTGTATCCCCACCAACGCTATTTCGGAGCCAATGAGTTCATTCTACATGCGCGAAACGGGTTCCTTCTTAAATGACACGGAGTATAGTTCTCGCTTCTTCGACCAGATATTAGCACTTTATATGTATTAACAAATGAAAATGACAATTTTCTATAACCTATTTCGGGGTCATATTGTTTACTCCATTGCTCTCGATGTTCTGAGGCATTAAACGTATACGTTGATATTCAGTGGGTTAAAAGTTATTTTTTAAAGCTAATCTTTTGTTTCTCATGTGAGTAAATAATTTTGTTCTATTACGTATACTATCTCTAGTCTATTAAGTTTACTAAAACGCCCTAGTTTTGCAATATTTTTTTGTACATAATATGTATATCATGATTCAAAATGTTTCCCCGTGTTTGTCATGCAGTACCGACCAATAGACTGTCAACCAGTAGAGACCAAATTTTTCTTATTTGTAAGTTCAATCTGTTAGCAACTCAGATTAATTTATAAGATGTTCATCTAACCTTCCTTCTACCTAGTCCCGCAGAAAAATAAAGTAAATAAGGATAGGTATGATAACCTCCGGTAGTTCATACTAACCGGTATGAAGAAGTCATCCAGTGTGTTATTTGCAAGCACAGTTGGGAATTAACTAAATACAAAATTATTTAGATAAGGATCAAACAAAAGTTACTTTAACTGTAGATTATTCGACGAATAAAGTTAATTTTTTTATTTGATGAGAATTTATTCGACGGACAAAGTTAACTTTTTTATTCGGTGAGAATTTATTCGATGAATAAAGTTAATTTTTTTATTCGTTATTCGAAATTTTATTTAAATAAAAAATTTTCTCATTTCTGTTTGCAAGGCATCATTTGACAAAAATTGGGTGCAGTGTACCGAATGTGAAAGTTGAGCACACGTCGAATGCACAGATCCGGAGAATATTAATTATTATATTGCGATGTTTGTACAAATAAAATTTGAAAAGAATCTTGTATTGTACCAATTAAATGCCTTTTTATTAACATTGTTAATCATTTAGACCTAAAAATTTACTAAGTTAGTAGTTGGTCGGTACTGGACGACAATTTTTCGTTTCCTAGAAATTACAACTTTTTTACTTTCGCGAATTATCAATTCTTATTATTAAATTTCACAAAAATAATTTCCCTCCTCTTATTAAGTTCCATCCATACTACAAACACGTTTTTGAATTTCCGATTTTTATCGACTCTACCCCAGGATATAACAAAAGAACTTAGAGCGGTCGCCACTGCACGACTCTCCCCTATGTATAAGCTAAAACACTGTTTCATTTTTCTGTTTCAGATTACCTGGAAGATAAATATAATGCATATCACCGGGCGATGAATTTTGCGCGGCGTGATAGTCGATCATGCATAACTCCTATATTTATTATTAAAAATTAATTAAAAAAACTGCAACATCTTCAAACATGCATAAAAACAAGGTCCAAATTTTAGACGAATATAATGGCTAGTTTCTTAAAAAAAATCCCAACTTTTGCTATATTTTTAGCCTCAGAAATAGGATTCCCATTTGGGGGTTTTTGCTTAAAAGTGTGTGAAAAATGGGCAGATTTTACGAATTTTTCCCTCCAAAACAAACGTTCTACATAGTTCTGGTAGAATTATTAAAGTGAGTTCTAACACGACACAGTCTTAAAATGCAGCTATGAGCTCACGCTACAAATAACCAAAAGTGGACGTCCCTTCAAAGATGGGGAATTTGTCAAAGAATGTTTAACAACATGGGCGAATCTCTTATATTCCAACCATGCTGAACATTTCCGAGCTGTGGCTTTGTCATGCAATACCGTCACGAGGAGGGTCGAAGAGATGACAGCGGACGTTACGGAACAATTGACTGTTGCGAGCCATAGACTCTGCCGATCGCAGTCGAAATGAGAAGGAAAGAGCGAGAAACCCACTGCGATCGTCAGTGTCTGGTAGGTATGGAGGGGAGCTGTTCAGCGTAGCAGCAAAGCGGAGGAGCCCCCAGTGGCTCGCGAGCAGTGATCAGGGGGGCCAAGCTTCCCTCTTACGAAAGTTGAAGCAGAGTTTGTAGCGCCTCCTACCAATGAGGTGCGTACTAAACTGTGAATGTGTGAATTGGTGTGAATCGGGACGTATGTGTATGTGTATACTTGTAATGCACCGTTTACTTTAAAACCTGTCCACGGATCGTCGCGCCAGCGACACGTATGCAGTAGATAGAAGGATAAACATTGAAATTGAATATTTCTTCTTTTCTTAGGAAAAGAAAATATGTCCAATTTCTTTGTATATCCTTCTATGTGCTGCATACGCGTCACTGACGCGACAATCCGTGGTCAGACGGCCTTAGAAAGGGTAAACCAGGGAAAGTGAGGACACTTCCTCGTGCCTGCGCCAAACATTTCTAAATGACGACGGTCGTCATGGTAACATTTCACCAACGTCGAAAGGTTGTGTGTCGTGCTCACTGATACACGTAGGTATGTGTGTGTGATGTACCTAGCGCCTCCTACCAATGCGGTGCTAACTAAACGGGAAAACTTCAGCCAAACAAAGACGGCTTGGTCCCCCTGGCAGTGATGCCAGAATCGTGGGACGCGGGACCAAATGCTTACTCCCACTATGCCCTACCGTCGTCCCCCACTTTCTTCCCATCGCACTGCACACAAACATATCCCTACCCCTGTACGTGTGCGTTGCCTGTTGGGCTGTCGAGTATACGGGCAGGGGTAGGGATATGCTTGTGTGCAGTGCGATGGAAACAAAGTGGGGGACTGGGATTGTAACCCGCCCGGAACGGGTTACTAGTAACATAAGACAGTCTGGTTTAGGCAGCCACTTAACGTATTCTGGTCATCTGGCCGAAAAAAGGAGCAATCTTTATGAATTTTTTACTCAATGAATAACAAATATAATCGTGCAAAACTTTTTACATAATATTCATCTACTTGTGCCCTGCTCAATTTTTCGGCCAGATGACCAGAGTACCTCCTTAAGTGGCTGTCTGGACTAGACTGTCTTATGCAGCGCTGTCCAAGGTCGCTCCCGTGGGAGCTTGGGATTCTCCCACTCTCGTCCGCGTTGTCAGGGATATCGTGCGATGCTAACCGCGAAGACGCTAGCCCGGCTAGCCCGTCATGGCAGCCTTCTTAGCATCGCGCGGTCTCCTTGACAACGGAAGGCAGGCTGTGCGAGAGAAAGATTGGAAGGGGAAGCAGGCGCGTGAGGGGCCCTTACGCTGGACAGCGCTGGTCTTATGTTACTAGTAACCGGCTCCGAGCGGGTTACAATCCTTGGTGGGGGACGACGGTAGGGCATAGTGGGGGTAAGCATTTGGTCCCCCGTCCTACGATTCTGGCATCACTGCTCGCGAGCCACCAGTTAGTCAACCCTGGTGTAGACCTTATTCTTTATAGGACCTTAGACCTTATTCGATTTCGAATCACAATTCTAACCCTAATTGTAAGTAGCCTAACAGGTGCTTGCAGACACTTCACGAACGAAATAGCAGTCTATTACACTTTTCAAAGCATTTTAACCGATCATAACTATATCATAGCAATTCAATATTGATTGGGAGTCCATTCGAAACGTTAATTAAATAAATAATTAACAAGTAAATAGCGTTGAAATTTTTTTTATACACGAGGGCCTGCATCTTTCGAACGCATGAATTCCCCAAGCTAAAATTTCATATTTAGGGTCTATCCTCTCCCCTCATGAAACCCACCAAGTTTCATCGCGATCGGCCGTTGTGGCTATTCGGAAGAACAGCTGTTATCGCAACCAAGAAATAACTCTATCCTGAGAAACAATGTTCTAAATATATTTCACTAATTATATTAATTAAATAATAATGAATAGGGGAAATATATCATTAACATAAATGTTAAGTAAAGCATTTTCTTTAATACAATATATCAAATAGACTCGTGTGATTGCACAATTAATTATTGGAGGAAACGAACTTATGAGTTTTTTTTATATATTTTAATCATAATATCAGTCTACGAATAGGTAGTTACTATGTGCTTATCTTTTGATTGAATAATTTTCTATTTCTAATGGTAGATAATTAGGATTAGGAAACAGTTTTCAAGTAAACAAAATAATAATAATTAAAAAAATAAAATTACCTAAAGAAAATTCTATTTTGTCGGTTTTAATTGACAGAAATCCGGACATATGGTAAATGACGATTACGTAAAAAAGGAACATCAGAACGGAAAATAACAGACTTTTTTGACACAGTGGCGTACAGACTACGGGGCCCGTGTCCCTGTGGGTTAAGATAATGTCTTACCATGTACTATATTGAGCAAAGATTAATTAATCGAACTTACCTTAATTTCCCTTTGTGATGTTGAGAAAGCAACATTGTCAGGGCCAGCGGATGCATAATCCTGTTTCTTCTTTAAAATACTGCGATTCAGTGGTGCAGCCACAGCACTGTGTGCTCTTTTTCTTTTAGCTGTAAAAATTAATCCCGCCAGTATGAAAGCTAAAAGAATAAAGCCAGCGCCTGCTGCACCAACCAGTAACCATGCATCTCGTTTTCTTGAAAGAGCCAATGGTTGAGATTCTTTTAGATAAGCTACATGTGAAAGAGAATGTACAAAAATATTTTTTACGAACATCCGAAATTAAAAAGCAAATTGATTATCCGTATTTGAAATTAAACTGCGATACAGAGTGTCCCTGAAAAAATGATCTTGACGATGTCCAAAGCTCATATTTAATCAGATAAATGTTATAGTATTTTCATATGGCCATCATTTTTTATCGTGTAAAATTCAATTCTCCGCAAAAGTGACTAACGCATCTCTTATTGCACAATGGACATCTACAATATTTAATGCAGTATTAATGTTACTTTTAATACTAAGTACTTGTATTACTACCCAATGTTACTTCAAACACGTTTTTTACTCAGTTTTTTTAATTTTCGCATAATGTAAATATAAACACTAAAAAGGGAAGGCGGTCAAATCGCCGTGTCAGATTTTTTTCGTACTTTGAGATTGTGTACTGCACCACTGCTTCAAATCAATTTGTACAGAATGAAGCTCCAACGCTCAGCCGTTTGTTTGTAATATCTATGGATTTAAAGTTTGTTACACCCAAGAAAGCTAACAACTTTGGAAGGTTCTAGTTTCCCGCACAAAAGGTCCCGGGTATTAAATAAAAATTCTTTTCCTTGCTAAAGAACTAGTGAATGTTTATTTTTGTATTTAAGTTTTATTTAATTCTCTAATTAATTTCGGTGATTTTTAATTATACTTATATATTTCTTCGGGAACCTGATTTTTTTAAATCAATATTATAAATAAATGGCTGAGCGTTGGAAATTAATTCTCTTTTTTACCTTCTATCTTATTACACATGCATTTTCGACACTATGTTATGTAAAATATGGACGAATCGTCTGTTGTGTTTATCTGCTGTACGGTGGCAGTGGAGCTGTTGAGGTACTCGAATATTCGAGCAGCTTGACATTCGGACCGAGCCGAGCCGGATACCCGTAAAAACCGGGCAACTCGAAAAAATCGGTTAATAAATATAGAAAAAATTGCGATCTTATTATAAACGTTTGAATATGTACATCTTGCGTAATTAATTTTGGTTAATTCTTTATTAAAAAACAAAGAAAAAGGTTGAAAAGATAGCTAAACCAAAAAGAAGTATATGAATATTGAATATTCTTCTATACAGGGTGTTTATAAATATGTGGGACAATATTACAGGGTCGGTTCTACTCTTCAAGATAATAAGAAACGTTGGTATACGCATATGTCCGATAATGCTTAGTTTTGCAGTGATAAGCATTTTTAAAGCATTTCGTAAAACATGGGTCCGAAACACCTATTAAAGTGGCATTTAACGAAACCCACCTGTGTTTCCGCGAATGGATATGTTGAGTATCATTTCACCTTCCATTTTTTAAAGGCGCGATGGAAAGAGGATGGATTGAAATTATATTATATTAAGTCTGCTGGTTGCCCTTTAATAGACATTTCGGGCTGATATTTTACGGAATATAAAAATGTTTATACATAACTGCAAAACTAAGCATTATCGGACATATGCGTATACCAACTTTTCTTATTACCTTGATGAGTAGAACCGATCCTAAAATATTGTCCAACATATTTATAAACACCGTGTATAAATGACAAAAATGAAAAAAGAAACAGATTTGAATTAATTATTTATTTTTAATAGTTACAGAATATTTTTATTTACCGTTTACATTTTAATTCTTTAGATTATTGATAATCATCATTGACATCCCAGCAGAAAAATATTTCTTAAAATATTCCTAACATTCATACTTTTCGAAATATTTCACCTACTCGACATAGTTGGACTGCTGGAAACACATTCGAGGCGCTCGGATCTTCCGAGCCACCCGAAACAATTCGGGCTACCTGGATCTTTTGAGTCGCCCAAATAAATTCAGGCTACCCGGATCTTTTGAGTCGCCCAAATAAATTCGGGCGACCCGGTTTTTTCGAGCCGCTCGGTTTTTACGGGTAAGTACCCGGTTCGGCTCGGTCAGTCGAGTCGAGTCAATCTCGGCTCGTTTTATTCGAGTACACGAGCAGTGTTGGAGAAAAATACCCTACCGGAGTCCGGACTCCGATCCTAGCGAGGCGGAACGCATGCGCGCGATGACGCGGTGTCGTCCAACCAATCAACGCCAGATGGGAAATGATGGGAAACGAAACGACGCCAGCGCCAAGCCAAGCCAACTAGCCAAGTCAAGTGAGGCCGCAACCAACCAGCGTTGACAACCGAATCGGTAGGGTATATTTCTCCAACACTGTACACGAGTCACGAACAGCCCTAGTTAGCAGTATGTCGCGAGAGAAGATTTCATCGCGGGATTGTTCGAGAACTATATGTATACATGTTTAATCGGTGGGCCATCTGGTAATGATCGCGATGATGGTGTGAGGACGACGATGGGTTTGGGCCCACGGCGAAGAACGGTACACCATGCGGCCCAAGAGAACAGTCTTACAATTAGGAGACATACCCTATAGGTGCGAATCCACGACTAGATTTTACATAAGACTTTTCTATCATGAGACATAAATCTCAGCGACAACTAAATGTAAATAATGGAAATAGTCGCGAGAGATGAGATTTTTGAAAATATATCATGAAACTTGTCTCATGAGAATCTAGTTTCATGAAACTATGACAAAATAATTAAAAGACAATAACATAATGAAATAATTGTCTCATGAGATTCAAGTCTCACATGAGATTTTAATTTCCATTTAATAATTATAATAATTCTTTTATTTCCATTATTTACATTTCGTTGCCGCTGAGATTTTTGTCTCATAATAGAAAAATCGCATGTGTGGGATCAGGAACCCCCCCCCACTATAAGAGGACACGGAGTAACGAAAGACCGGGGGGAGTCGGCGGTAGCCGAGGTGGCTAAGGCGCCTGGCCAGCAGTCTTTTTCGAACCGTCGTGGTGCTAGGGTGTGCCTGAGCTGCTCGTCCAGCATTGCTATCTCTGTACAAGCATGCTGGCTAGCCTTTGGCCCACTACATTAATTATCCAGTAGTACTATCTGTACACTATTCTCATAGTATTCTCAATCAATAAGGGCACAAAGATTGAGTGTAAAAGTGAACCAGCCTCGGGAGCCTCGGCCCCGCCATCTATAACAAGAAGGAAGTACGCCCTCGCGATGCCAATGAAGCGAAACCCCGCACAGAAAACGTCTCCTCTCTTGCCTCTCCACTTGTGACCAATATGGGGCCTACTTTAAAGGACAACCCCTTAATCATCAAGTTCATCGAAGACAGTGATTCCAAATCATCAAAAAACCTCAAACAAGTGCTTAAAGGGAAAACATCGAAAAGATACAATCCAATGCCAATCATTCAAAAAAAGACAGTGGAGCGCCTAACGGAAACAATCTATCCACGCCGCCAATCATCTCAAGTAAACCCAAACAAGTGAATCTTCACACAACCAATATGGATGTCGAGCCTACAACTTCAAAGGACTCCCCTAAACCCTCATACGAAGAACTCCTAGCCACAATCGAGAAACTAAACAATCTCGTAAACAACCTCTCCAAACAACTGGAAGAAGAACGCTTCTTCAATGAGTCTTCAAAGAAAGCACGAGAAAATATGCATTCTCTATTCACCAAGTTCAACAAATTTGAAGCGCTACAACCATCCGATTCCGCGGCAGGTATAGAACCCCTAAAAAGCAGAGGTGACGAACTACCTGCAAGCTCTAAAAGGTCTTATTCGGCACCAAGTCAGGAAACCAACTCCACCAACAAAAAAAAAGGCAACTGGTACCTTCAACCCTGGAGCAACCGGAGCCACTTCTCCCCCCATGGTCTCACTCTCAGCGGTCCTCAACTCATCAACGGGTAAAACCCCCAGACCGCCCACCATTAATATTATCAATAACCCCCCAAAAGCGACAATTGACCTCATAAAAAACGCTAACCTATACACAAACTTTTTCATAAAAAAGATCAGCGACAACAAACACCTCTTACATGTACAGACTCTATCAGACTTTAAAAACGTTTGCACTCTGCTAAAAAATAACAACGTTCAATTTTTCACCTACACCCCGAAAAATGAGAAAGTTCAAAATGTACTTCTTAAAAATCTGGATGGTAATTTTGACACACAAGAAATCCTAGACGAATTAAAAAGCAAATTTCCAGCCTAAACTTCCTTAGCTGTAATAAATTTTACACTTCGCGTTCCCTAAAAGAGAATAAAGATCTATCTGTATTTCTAATTAAACTATCAGCAGATAGTAAAACTGATAAACTTAACCAAATCAAAGTACTCCTATACTCAGCGGTGAAATGGGACAAACTCAACATAAAACATCAAGTCCAATGTAGGCGCTGCCAGCGAATAGGTCACGCGGCGATTAGCTGCAATCTAGAATTTAGATGCGTAAAATGTAATGATAAACACGGCCCAGGTGATTGTAAACTTCCCCCTCTTAACCACACAGATCGCACAAATGAAATAGACAAGCCATTCTGCGTGCACTGCAAAGAATTCGGACACCCGGTTTCCTACAGGGGATGCCCTAACCTCAAAGAATTTAAGCAAAGAATAAAAGAACTTCGTAAACAAAAACTCCTTATTAAAGAAAAACGTCTGAAACACATAAATAGCACAATAAACCCAAAAATCTCTTTTAGTCAAGCTGTTTCCGGCAAGTCAACTCAACAGGCATTCGTCCCGCCCCCAAAAAGAACTACCTCGCACGCAAAAGAAGAGAACTTAACCACCTCCTCCACCTCAAATATTTTGGAGGAAACAAAAAAAACAACATTTCCGAATCTGTTAATCAACAACTTAACAAAATTGCAGAACAAGTTCGAATAAATTCCCAAAATATCACGTCCATACTTAGTATTGTAGATATTGATGGATAGCATTTTCAATCGTGCAGTTGAAGAAAAAATCTCAATCAATAATTTCAGGTTTATATCCATAAATGTGAACTCTATAATTACTAACGAAAGAAGATCATCACTAGCGGACTTCCTAGCTTTACATAATCCAAACATAGCTCTTCTATGCGAAACCAAATTAAATCCCCTTCACAACCTTAGTTTCGCAAATTTCAACCCAATAAGAACTGATAGACCTAACTCCAAACAAGGAGGGGGTACGGCGTTCCTTATAAAAAAAAACATCAAATTCAATATTCTTCAAGCCAACTCAGAGCAAGCAAACAAAGTCCTCGAAACCACCATCATCGAAACTAAATTCTGTAATGGTAAAAAATTCTTTTTCATAGCGGCCTACGCTCCGTCCAGCCACAAGAAAGAATTCATTTACGAACTAAAATGCCTTTTCGAGTGTCTTAAACTAGATCACCTAAATAACTACTACATAATAGCCGGCGATCTTAACGCCAAACATCACTCCTGGGGAAATCAATCAGCTTGCAAAAGAGGCACGTCTCTCTACATATGGTACCTAAATAACCAAATTAAATACAAACTGTCATTACGAGGCACCTCAACTCCATCGTTCCCCAAAAGCGGTGCATACATTGATTTATGTCTAGCCGACGCCAGAATTACTTTCAACAACCTAACATCAAACAAAATTAACTGCATGAATTATGACAGCGACCATAATGCACTTTACTTCACTTTATCTCTAGACTTATTCCCCCTGCTTGATTTCGAAGGCAATCAAGAAGAAAATAGAAGAAATTTCCACAAAGCGAACTGGCCAAAATTTTCTAAATTATTAGCTGCCTCCAGCGCAAACCTTAACATTCCCCCAGACAGAAATCTCTCAATACAAGAAGTAGACAACTTCCTAGACCAATTAAATAAAAACATCACATACGCAATCTCAACAATCAGTCCCAATACACAACACAAATATCACCTCCACGGATAAATACATCACCCCATCGATTATAAACCTGCGTTTAATCAAAAGTTCAATCATTACAAGCATTCATAATCTATCGCGCCATATCAACATTGATGACCACACAGCTACTCTTATCTCTGACCTAAAAAGAACCCTTAAAATCATCAGATACAAAATCAAACTCAAGTTTCGGGACTGCGTCAGCAACCACTGGAGAACCAAAATAACTAACACATCTATTAACAACTCGAATGATCTTTTCCCAAACATAAATAAAATTTTTAGAAAAAAACTGGGCCTCCACAGAAGCCCTAAAAGTGCACCCCAACTCAATAGATCTGCTAAATAAAGCTGGCATAAACTCAGCTACGTTGAATAAAGACACTGGCAACAACTTCATGATTACAAACCCAACAGACAAACTTAATCTACTCGGTGTACATTTTCAAGAAGTTCACACCCAAAATGAAAATCTAGGAAATCCTCATCTAAACAACATTATCAAGGAAAAATAGGCCTACTCAGACAAGAAATGAATACGGATTTCTCCAACAACTCCTCAGTTTGCAATTTCTCACCATCCTACGCATCAGACAACCTCAACGACTCCGTGGTTCCACAAAATTATTTCACAAATTTTACCTCTCTTCAACTCAAATTCGCCAAGCTGAATAACAAAAAATCCTCAAGCTTTGATGGAATCCCTAACATCGCGCTTAAAAAATTACCGTCAAATTTTCGGCATCATCTTTAACAATTGTTTAAACATAGCTTACTTTCCATCAGCTTGGAAAACAGCTAAGTTAATAACCATAAAGAAAAAAGACAAAGACGACTCTTAACAAATTTACTACCACATTAGCATTATACCATACCTGTACATACAAGTTAACACTCATTTCTGTATATTATACCTAATATAGAATACTCAACATGTATATATCATATATTATATTCTCACGAACTTATGTAATATACATCCCCCGCTACTTTTAAGGACAAAGCCAAAGCGCAAGTACCTGATACCCAGCCATGCACTGGTAGCTAGCAACATTCACATAGTACTCATGCCTGCTACTGTTCTCTATCCCTGTTCTTCTCCCGCTTAGTCATGGTAGTATAGTTTTTACAAAATTCCGCCGTTTTTCTATACTTTTATATTATTATGGTTTAAGTTCCTCTGATTAACTTTTATCTATCATAAACATATAGCATTAAGTGCAATCTCCCTTGAAGGTACCCTTCTGGGCATATAACTGTGTAGACTACGCGTACTCGTTTATAGAGTCTTTAGTCTATTATCTATTTCCCTGTCTAACTCATTCCGTTTATACGTTTAAGAATTCCTTGTTATCTCCTGTTATTGTTATTTTATATATTATTTCTTTGTTGGCATTAATAAACGTATACAAAAAAAAGGCGCCTGGCCAGCGCGCAACGAAACAGAAGATCGTGGGTTCGCTTCCCGTTTCCGAGGCTCCCTTTTTTCCGTGATCCTACACATGTAAAATCTCATCGTGGAAATAGCACCGTCAGGATAGTGGCGAGTGGGTATAGCGATTGAGTCGAAAATACAACGATATAAACCTATTCTAAATTTCGAATTTTCTAACGATTGATAGCACACTTTTTATGCTGTTTTACCTTCCCTACCGCTCCATTTAAGGAGTCTATCTTTTTCAGAAACACCCTGTATATTAGGTCTGTCGGAAAGCATTGTCGTTTTCTTTCATCCTTATTTACCCCGGAATTTAAAGTTGCATAATACATATTATTATTTGTTGTGTCTTTTCACGATATTAGGTATGCTTTATTAAATTCACACCGACTACCATTCCACGCTCTTTGTTAGTCTGACTATTACACAATGCTATCTCGACTTCCTTACGCTCTCAGATTCTCTCTTTATTCCCGTCCATACGATCCTTTCTCCCCGTTCTTTCACCTGCTCTTGCTCTTTTCGCTAATTATCGTATCACGCACTCAGTTCTCCCTTATGCCACTCACACGCGTTAGCATTCTTTCTCTAGCTCTCTCTCTGTCTATCTCTCCCTTTCTCCCCTCTCTCTCTATCTATTTATCTCTATCTGAGGTTCATTCGTTCCTCAGCAATCGCACAGATACACTCTACACATTTGGAATTTATTTTTATTATCTTTAACCGACGTATCTATAAACGCCTGTGAAATTTCGAAACTGAGCATTAGTTTCTGGGTGAAATGTTGCAATACATACATACTAGTGGACACGGTGTATTTGCAGAATTGTGTAGTTTACGGGCTTTGCAGAGGGAAAAGTACATTTACTGCTACTAAAAATTTATATGTCAATCTTAGACGCGATACCATACATATATACAAACACTGCAAATATAGTTGACAATCTTAGAGCATATATACATGGATGTCTCATTGAAAGTTTGAAACTGTCGCCAACATGGTGCGAGAGAGAAAAACATCGTGCGAGCGAGAGAAGTACAGAGGAATAATCGACCGTAATACGCATGCGCCGATATCGTGAAATTTGCTGCAAGCGGTATGGTTTGAAGTGATACGCGGTGCATGATTTCATCGTTTATTTGTTTTCGCAAACGAAGCTGAAAGATTGGTTGAAAATATTGAAAACGTAAGGTAATCCCCCGTTATGAGTCCGTCGAACTCAGTGATGCCAGAACCGTGGGTTTTCGCCCACGAGCGCTACCCCCACTCTATAACCAAGCGTACCCCCATTCAACGACCAAACGTACCCCCTCCTAGCGCCTGTACCGCACCACACAAGCATTCCCCGCCCCTCTATCCGTGTGCCGTACGCGCTGCCTGGCCGGTGCTCTCCGGCGAGAATTCGTTTTACCGACATCGAAGCGCTTGGGTCACAAGCAAAAAGTCGCGAGTTCAAATCCCGGCGTAGATATTCTACTTTTTTTCTTTAATTATTCTCTAATTACTCTTTCTATATTGTCAGGAGAATAAAGACTTGAAAACTGTTAATTTACAAAACATTTTCGAAGCTTGATTTGCTGCTAAAGATGCGATCCCCTTCTGGCTTGTACCGCACCACTATAAGCGGATATTACCTTCTGTCCGTGTGCCGTACGCGCTGCCTAGCCCGGCGCTCTCCGCCAAGAATTCATTTTACCGAGATCCTAGAGCTTAGGACGCAAACAGAAAACCCGAGGTTCAGATTCCGGTGCGAAGAGTCTACCTTTTTCATTAATTATTCTCTAACTTCTCTCTCTCTATATTCTCAGTAGAATAAAAACTTGAAAACTGTTAATTTACAAAGCATTTTCGCAGATGGCTAATATACGATGTTGCTCTTCTGCCTTTTTTATACATAAACAGAAATAATTCCTTCAAATGCTACTTACAAAATAAGCTCCTTTCTAGAATGGATTCTTTAAAATTCACCTCACAATGAATAGTTAAAAGATTCGGTGATTTCCGTCTTAGGTAAGCGAGTCGCCGGCTCCACTATTACGGTCGGCTTACCACTCGCACCCCGGATTACTGTAATGAGGTTTGAAAACAATATCGACAGGTCTCATACCAGTCTCAATATCAATTATACCTACGGAAGAGTTTTACTAACCCGTTCTTGGTCAGTGACACTCTTTCCGTGTTAATCAGGTTCATACATACACTCTTCCTCGGATTATTGAAATGCTTTTGGCCCCGGATTATCCGGAAAGACCTACCCACACCACAGTTTTGCTTCCTCGCTACGAGCGAGGTCTTGCGGTACCGGGTAGACCACCCGTTGACTGCTGAAAGCAATAAAACCGTTGGGCCAGGTAAAATACCCAGTACAGAAAAAAATAGACCGAATTGCTTCGTGTTTGGACTTATTGTCGTCGGCATAAACTCACCAATCCATCGGAAATACTCTGATCAAGCTGTAATGAAAAATATGAAAATTTTCATATATTCTGTACTGGATAACTCAAGTCGCTGTCGATCAAGGGTCACCCGTTGGTGCGCTATGTCACTCACTCCCGGTTCACGTCGCTTAGTATTCTGGTCACATGGTTCGGGCGAGGGCCCTGACAAAGATGAATCTATTTAGTGCTAACTACTGCCTCGGATCATGGAGAATTTTCCGGTCCCGAATATTGCTCCATAATCCGAGGAACACTGTATCTGCTTATTTGCCCGTCGATTATTTAAAAAAATTGTGCCTCTGCTCGATGGAAATCACGAGAAGGTGGTGGGTCGATCGTAATAGCGGAGCGGGCGGCTTGTTTACCTGAAACGGAAATCACCGATTCTGTAACTGTTCATTGTGACGTGAATTTTAAAGAGTCCATCCTAGAAAAGAGCTTATTTTGTAAGTAGCAATTCATGGAATTATTTCTGTTTATGTATAAAAAAAGGCAGAAGATCAACATCGTACATTAGCCAGCTACGAAAATGCTTTATAAATTAATAGTTTTCAAGTTTTTATT
Organism: Andrena cerasifolii; assembly: GCF_050908995.1. Classification (NCBI taxonomy): domain Eukaryota; kingdom Metazoa; phylum Arthropoda; class Insecta; order Hymenoptera; family Andrenidae; genus Andrena; species Andrena cerasifolii. The sequence continues at coordinate 1,741,874 of NC_135132.1, forward strand.
CTGCTGTGAATATAGAAAGAGAAATCACAAAATAATTAATGAAAAAAGTAGAATCCTTCGCATCCGGATTTGAACCTCGGTGAAATGAATTCTCGGCGGAGAGCGCTGAGCCAGGCAGCGCGTACGGCACACGGATAGAGGGACGGGTATGCTTGTGTGGTGCCGCACAGGGTGCTAGGAGGGGGTGCGCTTAGTCGTAGAATGGGGGTACGCTTGGTCATAGAGTGGGGGTAGCGCCCGTGGGTGAAAACCCACGGTTCTGGCATCACTGGTCGGAACCGCACGTTCTCAGTTTGGGATACGCTGTGAAACCGACAATGTTTGATGGGAAAACTTCGTGGGAGGAGTACAAGGTGCAATTTGAAACGATCGCGCGCGCAAATGGTTGGAATGACCAAAAAAAGGCTACAGCCTTGATCGCTTCCCTCGGTGGCACTGCGAGGAGCGTCCTTACGACGCTCTCCGCTGCCCAATCCGAAAGTTTCGCGGAATTGGTTTCGGCGCTTGAATTCCGTTACGGGGTGAAAAATCTGTCCAACTTGAACTACGTACTCTTCCAGAGCCATAGGCAGCAGAGGGATGAAAGCATCTCCTCGCTCGCCACCAAAATTGAACGTTTAGCGCAGTCTGAGTTCGCCGACTGCCCGGTAGAAATCCGTGACAAACGCGCCGCGTCTGAATTTGTAACGGCATTGTCGAGCTCTGTCATGCAGCAGGAACTGCGACTCGGCGGGTTCACGACTCTAAGTGCCGCCCTGACCAGAGCTCTAGAAATCGAGGCCGTTGAGGCGATGTCTCTCGGCCCCCCGGTCGAGTCACGAAATAGGTACTCAGAAAAACATAAGGCTAAACCCTCCGACAATTCAAGATACCCAGAAAAGAAGAGCAGGCCAACCAAACCCGAGGATCGAACAGACTACCCACCAAGAACCTGCTGGCTCTGTGGCAAAACGGGTCACCTGCAAAAGGACTGTTTTAAGGCCAAGAACTGCCAGACAAGAGTAGCCCCTCTAAAGAAGCCCTATCAGGGAAACGGGAAGAGGACGGCGCAAGGGGGAGACGCCGGTCCGTAAGGAACAGTACCCCGGTCGTCAAGAGTGTAGCGATGCAGGAGGCGACTGGGCGTCAATGAAATCCGGCCGACGAGATTTACGTATGTGGGAAAATCAGTGGGAAATCTTGTAAGATTATTCTAGATACAGGTTCTCCTACCAACCTTCTGGACAAAGAGCTGTGTGCGTCCAAGGACATCGCCCGAACAAGACTCGACATTCGCTCGACTACTGGAGAGAAAATGAAAGTGTTCGGTAAGAAGAGCTAGGGAGTTAGCGTTGGAGGACTTTCAAGCGTAGCAGACTTCTACGTTGTCGACATGGTGGAGAAGTGCATCCTGGGAGCAGCGTTCCTGAAGAAACACCGTTGCAGCATCGACCTATCCCGGAATGTGCTGTACCTTCCCGGCAAACCGGAGATACGCTTTGGTGAGCCGACCACCGAGAAGAAGAAACTAGAAGAGTAAAGGGAAACGGTCGTCCCACAGCATTTGGAAGAGCTGTATATACGCTGCTCGTCAGGTTTGACAGAAAGACAGAAAAAGTTATTTGCTGAATTACTTTGCGAATTTCAGGACGTTTTCGCTTCGGATTCGAGTGCGATCGGGAATTGTGACTGGGTGAGACACACGGTCAACACCGGGGATTGCCCTCCCATTAAACAGGCGCCACGGAGGTTGCCTTTACACCGTCGTGCCGAAGTGGAGGAATTACTTAAGAAGATGAAGGCTCAGGGCGTCATCGAGGAATCGCGAAGTCCCTGGTCTTCCCCGATCGTCCTCGTCAAGAAGAAAGATGGAAGCATACGGTTCTGCGTGGATTTCCGACGCCTGAACGAGATAACGAAGCAGGACTCGTATCCTCTGCCCTGTATAGAGGATACCCTGGATGCCCTTTTCGGTTATTCTTGGTTGTCAACTGTAGATTCGCAGAGCGGATACTGGCAGATCTCTATGGACGAAATGGACCGAGAGAAAACTGCGTTTTCAGTTGGTACAGGGTTGTGGCAATTCAAAGTGATGCCCTTTGGATTATGCAACGCCCCCGCAACGTTCGAACGTTTGATGGAGGATGTACTCCAAGATTTGACCTGGAAAATCTGCATAGTCTACCTGGACGACATCATCATCTGCGAAAATGATTTCGAGCAGGAGCTCGAATGTCTTCGAGCCGCGTTTTCTCGTCTACGTCAGGTCGGACTATTACTGAGCCCCAAGAAATGCTCCTTCTTCTGCCGTGAGGTGAAATATCTGGGTCACATCATAACGGAGAGTGGAGTCAAGACGGATCCGGAGAAAATTAAAGCCATTTCAGAATAGCCACAGTCAAAGAACGTCACGGAATTAAGAAGTTTCCTAGGATTGTGCACTTACTACCGGAAATTTGTAAAGGATTTCTCCAGAATCACCAAACCCCTGCATCGCCTTACCGAGACCAAACAGAACTACCAATGGACCGAAGAATGGCAAGGAGTTTTCCAAGAGCTGAAGAGGAAACTAACCGGAGCCCCGATACTAGCCTACTCAGTGATAGACAAGAATTTCATTCTGGACACGGACGCCTCTAATTTCGCCATAGGCGGCGTCCTCTCACAGGAACACGAAGGACAGGAAAAGGCCGTTGCTTATTTCTCCAAGACCTTGGGAAAAGCGGAAAGGAACTACTGCGTGACTCGGAGAGAGTTACTGGCGGTGGTGAAATCCGTCGAGCATTTCCACCACTACCTCCACGGAAATCTTTAGTAAAAGGCGAAAGATTTATGCGTGTTTTGAAGGGAGACCAGAAGAGGCCACACAGCGCCTTCTCCACTCTTCCGGACCAGGGTACGGCTGCCAGCAACGAAGAGGCTGCAGCGGTCGGGACGACAGCTCTTCCAGAGGGGGAAGCAGTGTTACGAGCACCCTTTGGACGGAATCCAAGGCCTGCTGGTGCTCGCGATTGGAACAAGAGGACAGCGAGAAGAAAGCGATCGGATCGATCGCCTGTCATGCTGTCATTCGATAGCCAGACGCTATTACGTGCAGACGCATCGATACTTACACTTTTCCCGTGCATTAGAGATTGTATTCGGTTACTTCTGTTCTTGTTAATGTTCTGTTACTCTTACTGTACTGTTACATTAAACTTCCGTTATGTCAAACCGAAATCATAACAATATTGTAAACTATTATACAGTGTGATTGTTTCGCTATAGTCCTCAAAGGCGATGCCGCTAATAACCCGCGTCTCGCTAAGTTACGTGGATTTCAACGCTCGAGACCAGGGAGGTCTCAGAATATTTCCAAGCAAACCGGGCGAAGATAAAACGACACCGCGCGGTCGGCTTATTGGTGGCATCGCCTTTCAGGACTCTAGGGATTGTTTGCAAAAATCGATGTCTGTTTTAGACGCTGCCATTTTTTTTACTTTTCAGTATTTCTCATTTAATCTAGTTCAGACGATAGCCACATTCATACAAATTACACAAATTTTTGAATTTTCTATTTCAGACAACTACAACGGCTGAATTTATGCTAACCATGCGCATATGATTTTTGTAAGGCATTCTATTTGAAACCTTATAACTCCGTATAACTACTATAACTACTATTTTAACGTACAATTTTGTTCATATTCTCTAAAGATTGAAAAATAAAGCCACAAAGCTGGAAGTAAATACACTTAATGGTTTTGGTTTTAAAAAATACCAAGTTCGTATCATTTATCGTCCGTCAAGGTTTTTTGAGAAGTATTTTCTCAACAAACATAAAAAGAAGCTTTCCAAAACTTTAAGAGGGTTTACTGTATATTCAAAAAACAAGAAAACTTTTTTTTATTCAATAATAATTCATTTAATATTGTTTTATTGGTATATCTTCATAGCGCCGCGCTGCCAGAGTTGTCAAATTGTGTAGGTACATCCTAGCGGATCCAATTTTTGCCTGAAATAAAAAAGGCGAATTTTTTCTTAATTGACATGGATTTATATTGTCGATGAATGAAAAACATTTATGCAGAAATTAAATTAAACCACATTTTTTTGCATAGAACGTCGAAATTTTTCCGTCAAAATCGTAACTTTTTCGTTAAAGTCCCATAACTTTGTCAATTTTAGACTTTTTTCTAATTTGTTTAATACCCCGACAATATAAATTCATGTAAATTAAAAAAACTTCGGCTTTTTTATTTTGGGCAAAAATTGGATCCGCTAGATACACAATTTGACATCTCCGGCGGCGCGGGGCTACGAAGATAAAAAATAAAACTATACCTATTAAATGAATTATTCTTGAATAAAAAAAGTTTCTTGTTGTCTGAATATACAATAAAACATCCTTAAACTTTTGGAAAGATTCTCTTCATATTTGTTGAGAAAATAATTCGTAAAAAATCACCGTGTTTTCAGCGTCCTAAACCAGTTTCCCTCAAAAGGGGGGAAGCCACTTTGACTGTTGAAAACAAAGGTTACTTTCAAGGCATTCTCTTATAATGAAATGTAACTTTCTACGAAAAATCTTTATTACCATCTGAAAATACATATTTAACTAACATTTTATGCTCCTATATTGAATATTTTTTAACAATATGGCCACAGCATATGATAACGTTAGGCTCTGCAAAAACCATTTATAAAATGGGCAGTCGTGTAACTTTCGGTAAACGTTTACTTTAGGGGAGGCATCTCCCATATCCTTGACCTTGACATATGTTATCAAGGTCATCATTCTGAACAACATTTCCCTCTAAACTTTTTGGCGGTCGGCCTTAGTTTAAGAGATATTAATAAACTACTTTCGGCATGAATATATTGAAATCTGTTTCACAACCGACGGTATTAGAATTGGTTGGGGCTAGATTGCGGACGCATAAAGCATGGTAGCGAACCGATGTGAGTATGTGTTAAACTTGGCAGTTCCAGTGTTAACTAAAGTTTTTTGCGAATATCTCAGAAACTAAAGCCGACCGCCAAAAAGTTTAAAGGGACATGTTCAGAATGATGACATTGGCAACAATAGCGATATTGACCTCATCGCGCGATGCTTGTAACCGCAGTATCATTTTAAACATCCCCAAACTCACATCGGTTCGCTAGCATGCTTAGGATGCAGACCTGAATGCGTATACGCTGGGCAGGCTGAGCGCGCACGAATGTCGCATGCGGAGGGATCGAAAGTGCCATGAGTCTTTTTTCGCCAACTTCTGTGCGTAGCTTAGCCCAATCCGCAGTCGTAAAGATGCCATCGAAGGAACTCTCCCTCGTGGACACAGGAAGAAAAGGAGTAGTTCGCTGACTACGCGTGGTTCCGCTTGCGTCTTCCTTTCTTCAAATTAAACACGGATCTCTTCTCTTTCCAGTATAAACGCGCGCTCGAATTTCACAACAAAAGCACGCGTTGACGTACTCCATGAAGAGGACTTCTTCACCTGTGTGGATTCGAGCGGTGGTGCACCGCCAACAAGATGCAGTTAAACACTGCCAACTATGTTTTTATGAGGGCCCATAGGGCTGTCAGTGTTGTGGTATTGACTTACAGGTTGAGCGACACCCCCCTGGTCGAGGTCTCTGAAGTTAATATGACCTCGGTGTTATGATAGCGTCGGGCCTTGATTTTCGAAGCCACTATAGGTCAATGACCAGTAAAGCGATGAAAACCCTTGGCTTCATTGCAAGGTTTGGCAGGCATTTCAGAAGTGTTGAGTCACTAAAACTCTTATATGTGTCACTTGTTAGACCGCTGTTGGAACATGCGTCGGTGGTCTGGAACCCAAGACATAAGCTATACATAAGCTTTGTCGAAAGGGTTCAACATAAATTTTTTAGCCTGGCTTCAAGAGCTTCGGGTTGCCCAATGCGTTTCTATGACCATGACTATGGTCCGGCACTTCGGACAACAAGGATTGCTACCCTTAGTGATCGGAGGCTTGTTTCCGATCTGATGTTCCTGTGTAAGTTAATTCACGGTCAAATTGACTACCCGGAGCTCTTGGCAACAGTACGCTTTCACGCCCCACAACAGCATCTGCGCTCCAGACCCCTGTTTGTGTCTAAAGTACCTGGGTACTTTAACTACACAGCTGATCCCATCAATAGAGCTATGTATGCGGCGAACCAATACCTCACTGATATTGATGTGTTCTCTATATCGTGTGATTCATTCCGGCACAAATTGCTCAGTCGACTCTCCGAGTAACTGTCCCCGATGCGTAAGCACATATGCTTAGGTTATTAGAATAAGTTACCAGACTCATTTCTCTTTGTACTAGTTAACATGTTTTGTATGCTAAAGGGTATTCCCGTAGATAAAAATAATAATAATAATAAAAGAGTGGCCGTTTGGGACGGATGCAGGGCAGATTGGTTAGGTTACAACCAATCGGACTTCAAGCCCACCTTCTTTCGCACGAAATACGCCAACGCGTGCTTTTGTTTTGAAATTCGAGCGCGTGTATATAGTTGAGAGATAAGGGATCCGTCTCCAATTTGAAGGGAAGATGACGTAGGTGGGGTCACGCGCAGTGAGCGGACTACTCTTTTTCTTCCTGCATCCCTCCACGAAGCGTATTGCTGTACCCCACGAGTAATCTCGTGTGATTTTCTAATACAACAGCGTTCAGCGGTCAGGTTGTATGAATTGAGAAGAATACAGGGTGTAGGGAAGAAAAGAAAGACAAATTATTCATTAAAATAGAGCTTTAAAGTCTATCATATGGTAAATGCATTATATTGTAAAAAATGTAATTTTTTTATTTTTCATTAACTGTTTATGATAATATTAGCAATGGATTAAATTCATTCACATAGATCCATCTTTCATGACAAAAAAAAGACGCAAGTTCATGCCTTCAATAATTTAGGTCATTAAAATTCATTTTTAATGGCGGGTTTCGTAAAAATCGCCGAAAGCAGGGAACTTCGAAGATTTTTATTTTTTTAAAAATTTCGAAACTAGAAAAATGAGTATTTAGCCCTCCCTAATTTCATATGGACTACAATATATTTCAATATCATGAAAATCCGAGACATCGAGGATTTGAGAAAAGTATCTCATCTGCTTCTATCATCCACGCTGAGCGCAATGCACTCCAAACTTCCTTTCATTCCGGCATTCGCGACTCGGGCCGCATGCGTCGAGTCACCACGTATGACACGTCCACACTAGCATATGTGTTCACGCTCACCCTTTCTAACGTAGAAGCATGCGGCCCTGGCTACCGTTTCATCCGTCCACAACAGAATATTCCTGCGCGTTCAGCCTTGCTCAACATATACCTCATTCAGGTCCGGGTCCGGCTTTACGTGGCCGCAAGCGGGCGGGTGCCCCCCGCACTAACCTAGCCCCAACCAATACTAATACCGTCGGTAGTTCAAGTGTTAAGTAATGTTTTTTGCGAATATCTCGTAAACCAAAGCCGACGGCCAAAAAGTTTAAAAGGAAATGTTGTTGAGAATGATAACCTTGACAACATATGTTAAGGTCATTGAAATCGCGAGGAGGTAGCTTTTCAACAAGTTTACCCTACTTGTTATTGACGCTTGTATTAGTACGTATTTTCCGTCAATAGCGCAATGCGGAAAATGCCAAATTTCCTCAAATGCATCTGATATTTTCTTCCACGCTTCTTCAGTTGATAGAATCTGAAAATTTCAATATTAATTTAATTTTCTTGCTTCATTTTATTTAGACTATCGATGGGGATAAATCGGTGGATGAAATCGCGACTGACCCTGTCGACATCACGCGCGCGGAAATATTAATAGCAAACCAATTTAAATTGAAGCCGGTCAAGAGGAAAGAAGATCCTAAAATCGACCAAGTAATAAAATTATTTTCTTTTATGATCCAATCAGGCTCAAAATTCACAATATAGGAACAATCTTAGGTAAATATAAATGGACAGCGGTGGCCCACACCGACGCGGGGGTAGCCGTTACGCGTGAAACAAAACCATCGCTATAAGCCAGCTCCGCCCTAGGTCTCAACTCTCGAAAATCAAACTATAATAATACCCCACATGCTTCTTCTTCCTTCATTCCAAATTCTACAAGTCCTGTTTCTTTACTTACACCCAATTTAATCCCATTTTGAATAGAAACCCACTCATTTAATAAAAATTCAAATGCGTACCTATGACACCTATTCCACATCTTCTGATTGACCACATCCATCTCCATTTTCGAATACCTCAGACTCTACACTTCACGGAAAATTAAAATTGTACTGATTTATCTATCTGTATTATATAATAATTTTTTAAATAAATACTTTGCTATGTATAATGATTCATAAATAACTTACTTTTTCATGATGAATCAAACTGTCAATTATGGTTTGACACACTTCTGGTACGATTTTGGAAATAACTTGTTTTGAGTTTTTAAAAAGATGTTGTAAACTACTATACGAATCTCTGATTGCAAGAAATCTTAAAGTAATTGCCAATCTTTCTTCGGGCGTAATTGCTTTTCTGTAGGCAGTATCTTGCTTTGCAACCTTATCGCGAATATAATTTAATATAATAAAAAAATCTTCTGATACATCCTCGTGAGGTTTTTAAATTGGTTACTTCCTACTTCAGCATTTAAATCTCGTCGAAATGTTTCATTGCACCTGCTAGTATATATTTTCTTCGTCCATCAACGTTTCTTCTTTTTATATCCTTTTCTTTAAAGCAATGTATACAACACAATGAAACTAGCACTAGCTATTGCAATATTTTCATGCATGATTTTTCTTCTCGTTCTTTGAATGAACACTGCACGAGCAAATCGGTGCGCGCCCGATGCACATTCGGTGCGAATGTTCAGGTGAATACGCGGCTTTAGTTGAATACGCGGTTTTAGGTAGCTTCTGTTTTATGATTACTATTTACTTCTAAAATATTATTGCCTCCCAGATCTAATAAATTCATTTAAAAAATGGTTACGCAATTGAATTATCGAATATAGTGTGCTCTACAAGTATTCAAGTAAATAATTTTCTTTCAAAAAACAAAATAGTTGTATATAAAAATAAATTGTAAAAATCTTATAATTCTTTTATACAAATTAGTTGTACAAAATCAAGACAGTATTTAAGAATTAAGTGTAAAAAAACGTGTAAATATTCGAAATCCTACGTCTTTCAAAAATAAATAAAATCAATACTTTCTATCAATTAATTCTTAAACTAATTAATTCTCTGTTATACAAAAATATTAATTTGATTGATTAAACATTACTGTATAAAAAAGGTTTCATCGAAATTATCATACGCTTGTACAAAGCTGAATTCTTGTTTCTAGTAATTGTTGGTAAAAGCGGTTTGACAATCCGCGCGGTTGGATGTCGCCTAGCGTAGTACATCCGGTTGTCCTTCGAGAATGTACCTTTGTATATGCAAGAGCGGGGGTTATCCAGTTTCATCTGTCTGTGATCTCAGTTACCGAACGAACACACAAAATTGTATCCTACTTATCATTAAATAACTATTATTATATATCTCGTAACTGCGATTCTGAGTCCCCAGTTTTTCTTCGCCCTATTAGTCCTGTTCCAACAGTAATAAGAACTTAATTTATGTCTTCTCTTGTTGTAGAATAGAATGTTGTAGAATACGCTTTTTTATTTTTTATTTTTTTAAACATTCAAGTTCATATAATGGATTTGATGTGTAGGTACTTTTCCATAGACTTTGTATGAGCTATTTTCCATAAACATTTAGTATCGGTGCATGAAACTAAATCCAAATCATCAACATCCATTCTGCTTAAGTGCAAGAAAACAGCCATACTGTGTTTATATTTCTTATTTAATTCAACTTTGCAAGAACATTTTACATGTAAGATTTTTCCAGCAGCAAGATTACTTTTTAAATTCGACGTTTGCAAACAAAATGCGATCAAATAAATAGAGTCAATGCTGAAACTTTTCCTACCGCAAAATATTATATGTTCTGCATTTAAAACTTTTTCACTTTCAACATAATTGCGGCATGAAGGTTTTGATTTTGTAAAATTACATATGTCGTTTATATGCAGAAAGCGTTATTATTATTTATTTACGCTTGAAATGTACGGTCACGCTGTATTGTAGATTACAACCGAGTAGAACTGTTTGGGTACTCGAATATTCGAGCAGCTTGAAATTCGGACCGAGCTGGGACTCGGTTTTCGAGCCGAGAATTTTTTCGGGCGGCTTGAAAAATCCGGGTAGTCCGAATTGTTTCGGGTGACTCGGAAATTCCGAGTGCCTCGAATCTGGTTCGAGCAGTCCGACCACGGACCTGAAGGCAGTTATGCCAGAATCGTGGGTTTTCGCCCACGGGCGCTACCCCCACTCTATGACCAAGCGTACCCCCATTCTACGACTAAGCGTACCCCCTCCTAGCACCCTGTACCGCACCACACAAGCACACCCGTACCTTTATCCGTGTGCCGTACGCGCTGCCTGGCTCGGCGCTCTCCGCCAAGAATTCATTTGACCGATATTCAAATCCCGATGCGAAGGATTCTACTTTTTCCATTAATTATTTTCTAATTTCTCTTTCTATATTCTCAGCAGAATAAAAACTTGAAAACTATTAATTTATAAAGCATTTTCGTAGCTGGCTAATGTACGATGTTGATCTTCTGCCTTTTTTTATACATAAACAGAAATAATTCCATGAATTGCTACTTACAAAATAAGCTCTTTTCTAGGATGGACTCTTTAAAATTCACGTCACAATGAACAGTTACAGAATCGGTGATTTCCGTTTCAGGTAAACAAGCCGCCCGCTCCGCTATTACGATCGACCCACCACCTTCTCGTGATTTTCATCGAGCAGAGACACAATTTTCTAAAATATCGACGGGCAAATAAGCAGATACAGTGTTCCTCGGATTATGGAGCAATATTCGGGACCGGAAAATTCTCCATGATCCGAGGCAGTAGTTAGCACTAAATAGATTCAGCTTTGGCAGGGCCCTCGCCCGAACTATCTGACCAGAAGACTAAGCGACGTGAACCGGGAGTGAGTGACATAGCGCACCAACAGGTGACCCGCGATCGACAGCGACTTGAGTTATCCAGTACAGAATATATGAAAATTTTCATATTTTTCATTACAGCTTGATCAGAGTATTTCCGATGGATTGGTGAGTTTATGCCGACGACAATAAGTCCAAACACGAAGCAATTCGGTCTATTTTTTTCTGTACTGGGTATTTTACCTGGCCCAACGGTTTTATTGCTTTCAGCAGTCAACGGGTGGTCTACCTAGGACCGCAAGTCCTCGCTCGCAGCGAGGAAGCACAACTGTGGTGTGGGTAGGTCTTTCCGGATAATCCGGGGTCAAAAGCATTTCAATAATCCCAGGAAGAGTGTATGTATGAACCTGATTAACACGGGAAGAGTATCACTGACCAAGAACGGGTTAGTAAAACTCTTCCGTAGGTATAACTGATATTGAGACTGGTATGAGACCTGTCGATATTGTTTTCAAACCTCATTACAGTAATCCGGGGTGCGAGTGGTAAGCCGACCTAATAGTGGAGCGGGCGACTCGCTTACCTAAGACGGAAATCACCGAATCTTTTAACTATTCATTGTGAGGTGAATTTTAAAGAGTCCATTCTAGAAAGGAGCTTATTTTGTAAGTAGCATTTGAAAGAATTATTTCTGTTTATGTATAAAAAAGGCAGAAGAGCAACATCGTACATTAGTCATCTGCGAAAATGCTTTGTAAATGAACAGTTTTCAAGTTTTTATTCTACTGAGAATACAGAGAGAGAAGTTAGAGAATAATTAATGAAAAAGGTAGACTCTTCGCACCGGAATTTCAACCTCGGATTTTCTGTTTGCGACATAAGCTCTAGGATCTCGGTAAAACGAATTCTCGCCGGAGAGCGCCGGCCAGGCAGCGCGTACGGCACACGGAAAGAGGGACGGTTATGCTTGCGTGGTACGGTACGCTTGAATGGGGGTACGCTTGGTCATAGAGTGGGGGTAGCGCCCGTGGGCGAAAACCCACGGTTCTGGCATCACTGCCTGAAGGACAGTGCCTAGTTCCGGGGGGTTACAGCGAAAGACGGAAGGGGCTGCGATGTGAGGGACGACTGGTGGTGTCCTCTATAGCCGAGTATAAGTTTTAGAAATAGCATCATTCATTGGTATATCCTTGTGATGCCATTGTGGAAAACGGTGCAAAACAGTGTAAAAGCATTGGCAAAGTAACTCGCATGCGTGTAGTGTATTTATATAATTGTCTTATTATTTGGGATGCTTTCGAAATTACGTAAGTAATGTTAAATTTTCTAGTAAAATAGTAAAAGTATTGTATTTGAAGGTTAAAAATTAGTATAGAAATGTAAATAAATTATTAGTATTTAGGTGGTAATCGACCCCAAAAATGCCGAGCTGCATTTTGAAGAACACTGCCTGTCACCAGTGACTTCCACGGCATTTAACGCACGAATAATCAAATTTAAAATGTTTTGTCAGAAGAAATTTTCCACGGTATGGCACAGATGGCACCACCAGTCGTCCCTCAAAAAGCGGCTGGAAGACGTCGATTCCCCTTCCGTCATTCGCTTCAAGCCCCGCGTCCATAAGCCTAGCTATGCACTGTCCTTCAGGTCCATGAGTCCGACTGTGTCGAGTGTGAGGTTATTTTTATTATAAGATAGAGTTGTATATATTAGTGACACTTAGGTTTAGTACTAGGTTTAAGTTGGTATGACTGTGAGAAAAAACGGATCCGGAAAGGACTCGTGGTCGAAAGGGGGACACGTGGTTGGGCGCGTGATGTAGAGAGTAGGTGCGAGAGTGTGCGTGCATTGAATTTATCAATTTTATCTATAATTATATTCATTATAACTTTGGTAAATGTGATTGTTACATTATTGAAAGAACCCAACCACCATTTTGCAGCAACATCGAGTAGATGAAATATTTCGAACGGTATGGAATATTTCCAGAAATATTTTTCTGCTGGGATGTAAATGATGGTTATCAATAATGTGAAGAATTAAAATGTAAACGGTAAATAGAAATATTCGGTAACAATTGAAAATAATGAATTGATTCCAAACTGTTTTTTTATCGTTTTTGTCATGTTCTCTTTGGTTTAATTTTCATTTCAACCTTTTTCTTTGTTTTTTAATAAATACATAAAGAAATAATTGCGATCTGCTCGTAAACGGTTGAATATTTAAAAAAATTCGGGCTACCCGGATTTTACGGGTACCCGGCTCGCTCTATTCGAGTACCCGAACAGCCCTGCAACCGACCTACTCTCTCTGGTCATTTTTGTTTTGGTGACGTCACGACCACCAATCCTAATAGTGTAGGTAAAATAGTAATCGATAAAAACATTGTCGGTGATTTCAAGGTAACCCCTGGAACAAGCGGGAAAGACTAAAACTCTCCGCACCAACCAAGTCGCTTCCAACCAAACGCCCGCCGGTAATATCCGGCATCCATTGAAAGACCCGTAGATACGAGCGCCGGATCTATCCATATATCCGATATCCATAAAAAACTAAACCAGATTGCCGAAGACTGTGTCGCGCCGTAGCAAAAGGGTTAAGGAGTATGAAAAGCGTCAGAAGTTTCCAACAGACCTATGATTTAAGTCTCAATAAAAGAAAGCGTGTTATTCTTATATCTTTCATAAAAACTTTAACTTATGACAAGGTTGAAAGAAATTATTTTTCATTATATTAAAGAAAGTATGTTAGTTATAATTGTTTAGATGCTATTATGAAGAAGAATGAAAATGGAAGTGTATTATAAAGTACAATATTGAGTTATTTGAGCACTTGACTATTTGATTTAAATGAAGCACAAATTGCACCAGCAACATATCAATAAAGTAATATGACATTCATGAAAATAAAATAATTTTTCATTTATTCTTTAAAGATTTTCTGATTCTCATATGTACAGTGCTACATATGTACAATGTACAGTCTCATGGTGTAGAGAAATATTATAAATAATTGTGATTATGATTCGAACTTACGTTCACTTTGAATAAGAACTGGTGCACCAAGTTCTAGAGCCACTTCCTGTGGTGACAAGAGAGCCATGTCCCTAGCAGCTGTTTCAGCAGGTACTGGTTTTCCACCTAGGTGAACAGAGTAGATCAGCCTTGTAGCACCACCGTCTGTTACACTTGTATTTTGCATCCTAACATGAACAGTTTCGACTGCAGAAATGTCCATTAAACGTAGTTCTGAATGCATTTCTGTGCCTTCTGATTCAATGACATTTGATATCTGCTTTTCTGGGATTGGTTGATTCTCCGAAGGAACGTGTGCTTTATGTGCCATAGACGATAAGTTAAAGGATGCATCATTTTGCATATTTTGTTGATTTAAGTTGTCTGTAGAGTTTTCACTATCATCTGTCGATTTGGTGGTGAACATAACATTTTCATTTGATAATATTGCTTCTTTTTCTATGACATTTAAATTTGTTGAATGAAGAGGGTCGCCCACATAAACAGATTTATTGTAGTTCGCTAATGTAGATGCTTGGGATTTTAAATTTATTTCAGCTGGCAATGCAATAGCTGAACTTGCTGAATTCACTGATACTTCTTGGCTAGTAGAAATCTCTGCCTGAAAGAATGTTATAATGTGTTTATAAAAATTCCATTTCCTATTACCCTCAGTTTTAATTGTACATTTAAGACAAAATAATTATAGCAATAATTATCACTGTGCTAAACTATTTCCTTACTATTTATTGATGAATTAATTTGATTTTAAAAATAAATTTTACTCTTTATGAAAAAGTAAATATAAGTATAAAACTGATAATCCTTGCTTTGTGCTTTTAAAAATATATTTATATTTCATTATTAATATATAATATATATTTTATCTTTGTATATTATTTTATATGAAATGTCTCAAGGAATATAAGCTCTACAATGTATTTGGTCTCGACTTTTGTTATTATTTCAACAGCTCAACAAATTTTAGTTCCCACTTACTCTTGAATAATTTGATAACTACAATATTGGTAATGGCATAAAATATTCTTTTAATAAATGCACCTTGCTCCTGACAAGTGCTCTCTCTCCTGCAAGTCTCTGAGATTGTGGATCTGTTTGTAAAAGACCAAGGTGACGTTGCTGTTGCCTTGAGAATGCAGTTCGGTACAAGCGAGCTAATTTCAATTCAATTTTAGGCGGTATAGCTTCACCACTGCGAAGGACTGTGAGCAACCAGTACCTACGAATATAACAAACAAAACAAATTATATAGATAGATTTAAAATTTATACATACAGTCCGCGAAATTTCCATAGTTCCGCGTAATATTTCTTTGTAATATTATAAGAATTGAATGGATTCTTATTGTGGACGTAATATTAGTTTGATAAGAAGGACAACTAAACAATTCTAAATATATGTTTTTATGCAGACAATTTTATTGGATAATTGTAGTTATAGTAAGAGGATGGGGCGAAATTTCCATAATTACACTTAATATACTGTGTAACGTGGATTGTACGGGCAGGGTGGCAATAGAAAGAAATACGCACCAATGACAAAACTATTTACATTTATTAAGATCTAACACTATGTACATGGAGACACGTGAACAACTTTACACGAAGGCGATGATCCGCTTAGGAATCGTCCACACCAGGGAGCGATTGTTAAAACCTTGCGAACTAGCCTGTCAGAAGTCTACCGATTCTGGTCCACTCGGGGAGCGCTATCTGTTAGTCACCTGTCAGGGTAGTCGTCCGCACAAGGGAGCGACTTTGTCAGAGCTGGGACTTAGACTGGTTAACTTTTGGGTCTTGGCTCCTTTTATCCCTGCGAGGGTGGTCTGGGAGCATGCGCATTGGCATGGGGTGCGGAGCGGGGGTGCAGCCAGGGCCCGTAGTGCAGCAGCGCTACTCTGGTGGTCGCTTGACGCACCACCCTCCCGTGCTATCCACTACAACTGCTTTATTTATTCTATAAAACAAAATGTTTTGTTTATAAATTACATGTTAATAATGTGTATTTGTTTACGCGTCCCTGTCGTCGATTCTTCGCGAAGCGGGACTTCACCTGTTTTCTTCTTGTTACGAGCGACAGCATGTGCGTTGGACGCTGCGCCGTTTTTAGCGTTAGATCTCGTCTATCGAGCCTCCAGTCTAATCTCATAGCGACACTGAAGTGAGGTAACGCCGTTTAATAAATAACCTTCGCTATAGTTTGAATAAGAACGATATGTTTTGAAATCCTCCCCTAACTTCTTCAAACACGTGCTTGTGGTGCGATTCGACGCGTCACCCTAACCGGTCCGGAATAATACTAAAGTCTATTTCATATACATAGATTGATGGTACGATCGAAAGAGAATCGATTGCTAAATTACCGACAACTTCTGCATCAATATTTAGTGGACAAGTACACCAAGATTGTAACCGAAAGGTTGCTGTACATCCGATTGAATCAGGAGAAATTGCGAGTCGATGACTATATCCACTTGAAAGATGCAGTTGTGAATGATGGAAATGCTGCAAATCACGGAAAATTTGTAATTCTTCCGTCTACGTACACCAAAGGTCCACATAACATCTACGAGTACGCTCAAGACGCGCTCACTTACGTTCGTTGCGGAGGAAAGCCGTTGCTGTTTATCACATTCACGTTCAATCCAAACTGCAAGGAGGTAGATGAGGCTTTAATTAACGGTCAATCACGAACGGGTCGGTATGATTTGGTTGCATGAATCTTTCGGCAAGAAATGATTAAATTCATAAATGTTCTGACCCAAGGTCAAGTTTCTGCCGCTGTGAAATACTGGCTGTACTCTGTGGAATGGCAAAAGCGGGGATTCTGGCACGCACGCCTCTGGATCTGGCTGGAAAACACATTGAAGCCGAATCAAATTAATCAGATCATCTCAGCAGAAATTCCCGATCCAGACATTGACAAGAAGCTTCATGACATCGTTATTATAAACATGGAACATGGCCATTGCGGCGCTTTGAATTGATAGTCTTCGTGCATGAAGAATAAGTTGTGCAGCAAAATGTTCTGACGCCAATTCTTAAAAGAGATGCAAACCGCAACTGATGGTTATCCACTCTATCAAGGCCAGAAACCTGAAGATGATGGTCAAACAGCAATCATCAAGATGAAGTCAGAGGATATTGAGATTGATAATCGCTGGATTAACCCATACAGTCCTTTGTTGTTGAAGATGTTTGACGTTCATATCAATGTTGAATATTGTAACTCAGTAAAGTGTATCGAATAGATTCTTAAGTACGTCCACAAGGATTCTGATCAAGCTATATTTGCCTTTCAGTCCAGTGACAATAACGTTGATGAAATCTCGGAGTACCTACCAACCGGACCGGCATATCTTCAGCAATGAAGCAGCGGGCGCATTTTCGGTTTCCATATTCATGAACGATACCCGACAGTTGTTCACCTTCATGTTCACCTTGAGAATGGTCAGAAAGTTTATTTCAATCAAGGCAACTTGCAAAATATCCTCGTCAATCTCGCAAACACAACATTGACTGCATTTCTTAAACTGTGCGAAATTGACGACTTTACAAAGACATTGTTGTACTGTGAAGTTCGTAAGTATTACACGTGGGACAAGTAAAAGAAAGTCTTCCGTCGACGCAAACAAGGCGCAATCTTTGAAGGGCATATCGGAGTTCGATCTGGTAATGCTTTTGGCCGCGTATATACTGTACATTTGAGAAATTTCGATTGTTACTACCTTAGAATGCTGCTGCACAAAGTCAAAGGCTGAACTTCAGGGGTGTGCGGGTACCCGACATTTGGGGCTCGGGACGGGCCGGAAACTTTCGGGCGGGATCGAAAGTTTCGGGATCCAGAGACTCGATTCGGGCTACAAGCATGACCGCCATGAGCGGGCAATTTGATTTCAGGTCGGTTCGGCAAAACTCGGACGCGATTAGCTCGAAAGCCAGCTATTAAGAACAGACCGAGACGGAAAGGATTATGTATATCATTTATATCACTACCAGTGATAAGTTTTTACCTTTTTGTCTCCTGTTGAATCATAATTTATATCTTATTATTCATTTACATATATATTTTCATTATTATCAAATAGCCTGTGACTACTGAATATATCCATATACGTACTTAAATAAATGCCACATTCAAAATTTGGGAAGGAGACTATTTTTATATCGACAATATTTTAAAATCTTAATAAAATATACTTCATACTTAGTACTTTATGTACAACTATAAGCACACAGAAAGGAATATTTCCTGTATGTGTCATAGTAATAAAAATATACGGGAAGGCGAATATTTTATTATTTCAAATTAACATGTAAGAAACATAATGGTTCTACGTTCTCAGGTAACAATTTTGTTCGGTTACTGACAACGATATTTCCAACAGTGGAAGGCACCGCTGTTCCGTCTTACGGGACAAAAGCAGGCTAAGGGCGAGGCGAAAACTCAACGTCGTTTACGGTGGGCAATTATTTGTTCTCGAAACGTTCGTTGGGAACCATTTGCCTGCCAGATGACTAAGAGGCAATCGACATCGTGTCACTCTGTCCCTGTCTCACTCTTGTCCGGCGAAGGCGAGAGTGAGATGGAATGAGAGCGAGCGAGAGGCACTGAAAGCGAGCGAGGACGGTACAAGACAGACGACGCGTTGATGTTTTGTCTCGCTCCGTCTTTCGGACGCCTGACACTCTGTCCTTTGCGTGTGCGACGGGCTTGCGACCATCGCGCACGCTCGCCGCGCGCGCAGTGTTCCATCTCGCTCCCCCCTTCGGCCAGAAAGAAGCGAGAAACGAACACTCGGAATTAGGGCTCTGTTCACGATACGGGCTCAACGCTGGTCCCGACCAGCGAGCCGCTAACGAGGAAATACCGTATTTGTTTGGGATTGGCCCAAACGGCCACAGGTCAAGCCAGCGTGGATTAAAGGCTCCCCCAAACCGACTAACGCGACTAAATCGCGGTAGGTATGCACGATCGCAGTGATGAGATCGGTCGGGCCATCTGTTGACGCGCACCTCAGCTAATTACGCAGCTCTCTCACTTCATCGCGCGGCCGGCTTTGTTTCGCCGGCTCGGTCCTCGTCCAGCTCAGGACGAACAGCTGTCACGTGGGGTGCTGACGTCACAGAGTTCGGCGGAACGGCCCGATCTATACCGCGATCGCTCCTTCTTCTGCGAACCGTCGACAAGACAACAGTATTCTTTCATCACGCGTGCTTGCGCTGCTCTGGAACGGTCCAGAGTCTTTTAATCCGAACTGCTCGGTTCGGCCTCTAACTCTCGCGTACTTTCGCGCTATAGTAAAATAAGTTCAGTGTTATTTCTGTGTTAGTTTAATTGGACAAATCTGTGATATATTTGTGCACGCGTCTTGTAAATATAAATTGACCGTGACCTTAGTTCAAACTTAATAACTGTACACTAGCGAACAAAAAAGTTACCACGTTCCGATTTGTTCTATTTTTGTTATTTTTTAGCATACGTTTGGGACGGTGTATGTTTAATATGCATATTTTGATGGAGAATTTAAAGCTGTATAAAACCCAGTTAAAGTTAAATTTATTTAACTGACAAACAAAAGTGTTATATGACATTGAACGGGGTAACACATTTTTGGAGCCGACAAAGAAGTTACCACGTTTAGTAACGTTTTAGGTTGTCCTAAAAGCAAAAGATGCCGCCACAAAATATATTTTTTTTATTAATATTCAAAAGTGGTAACTTTTTGTTAGCTTTAAAAGTGTGTTGTCTTGTTTAATGGTATGTAGGGTTTTTGTTTGTTAGTTAAATAAATTCAACTGTAACTGGGTTATATATAGCTTATAATTCTCTTTCAGAATATGTATATTAGGCACATACGGTAGTTTTGAGTTGATATTGAAAAGTAATAGAAGTAGGGTGGTTCAAAAAAGTGGTAATTTTTTGTCCGCTACTGTACGTAATGATTATCTTTAACGGCTATTTTATACGCTAATTTCATCGTAAACCTTAAGGGGGCGTCTCCTTTTTGTTATGGTCCGAATCGATCGAAGCGCCCTTGTAAACAGACGGACCCTAATGAAACTACTGCGGTCGGTAAAAAGAAGTTGTACAATGGTGACATCTACCGGTACTCTACGTAGACGAATTTTTGACAACATAGTTGCCGCATGTTCTGTTGTCTCCGTCTCTGCCGCGCTGTTGCCACAGCTCCTTCTATTGAGAAGCTTGGAGGAATACGGCACGAGAGCTGCGTCTAGGCAGCGATCACCAGGCTCCATGTACCGCTGATGGAGGGGGAACATCGACAGGAGCGGTGGTTATGTGTGAGGAACTGCGGTGCGTCAGTCACGCATACGTAACCAAGGCTCCTGTAGGTGTTTCCCCCTCCACAAATAAGTCTGCCCAAGGACTTGTTGCGTGGCAAGCAACAGTTGGCTCACGAACTCTAGAGCAATAGAGACCATGCAGAATTCACAAAATGTAAGTATTATATTGTATACTATTATACAGAGTGACTCTCTGGCTAGAGTATTCAAACGCGATGCCGCCAATAAGCCGCGCCTCGCTGAGTTTCGTGGACGTCGAAGCTCGCGACGAGATTCATTACGGTGTATTAAAAAATTCTTTATTCTTCATTGCATCGATATTGCAGTGATACCAATGCATTCCTGGCATTCTCCCGATTAAAATCATGTCGTGTAATTCGGACTATTTTTAACGAAGTTATCGTGGTACCATTTTCATCGGCACGACATCGATTGACGCCATTTTCGCAAAGATCTGTTGAGAAATGCAGAACGTGGAATTCGTCACTTTCACGTAACTCAGCGAGGCACGGTTTATTGGTGGCATTGTAGATCGAGAGCTGGCTATATAGGGGTCAACGTGACTCGATGCAGTCACAGTTCTTATTGTTGGATTAGTGTTGCCGAATGCGAAATCCCCGTCTGCCGAGTCAGTCCGGAGAACTAACGCGGGGGTGGGCGGTCAAACAGGTAAAATTTGCAGCATAATAACGTCATTCTTGCTGTTCTGAAATTTCATATACTTATTGTTTACGCATTTAATGAACGATATGCAAAATGGCAGACCACCAAGTGGGCCCTAAAGGCGGCTGCCGTTCCAATATGCGGCCGACGGCGGTCCCACTAGGGCAAAGGAGAAACAAATGTATATTTCTCCCTTGCACTAGCGCGCAAGCCACGTATCGCGCTTTTCATCGACGTCTGCCAACGTCTTATCCCCCACTTGGTGGTCTGCCATTTTGCATATCGTTCATTATGCGTAAACAATAAGTATATGAAATTTCAGAAAAGCAAGAATGACGTTCATTATGCTGCAAATTTTACCTGCTTGACCGTTCACCCCCGCGTTAGTTCTCCGGACTGACTCGGCAGACGGGGCTTTCGCATTCGGCAACACTAATCCAACAATAAGAACTATGACTGCATCGAGTTACGTTGACCCCTATCTATCCAGCTCTTAGACTATTGTCTTTGAGGACTCTAGCGAGAGAATCGCACTGTACCATCTTACTATTTGCCAAAAATAATACATTCAACATTTCATTTCCAGATGAAAGATACGGTCCCGACCCCGTCGGGGGGAAGTGGAGGGGGGAGGAGGAGAAGAAGGAGGAGAGGAATCAAAGTAGGGAGGAAAAATTAGAAAAAGCTCTAGCAAAAGTAAGTTATGTTGAAATTATGTGTGTGTACAGTATTATCTCCGTAAGTGTTCGCTGGTCGGGCCGGCGTTGAGCTCCTGTCGTGAACAGATCTCTAATTCCGAGTGTTCGTTTCTCGCTTCTTCCTGGCCGAAGGGGGGAGCGAGATGGAACGCTTTGCCTGCGCGACGGCCGCGAACGCAAAAGACGGAGTGTCAGGCGTCCGAAAGACGGAGCGAGATAAAACATCATCCCGTCGTCTCGCTCGCTTTCAGTGGCTCTCGCTCGCTCTCGTTCCATCTCGCTCTCGCCTTCGCCGGGCAAGAGTGACACAGAAGTGGTGGAGATACATAGCAAGAAACCCGTATCGTGTGCACCAAACCGAACACATACGGAGACAATACTGTATTATTATTGAAAGTGGTATAAGTCGATCTGTAGCTAAAAAATCGTTTGTTTTCTTTAACATTTTTATTGATTATTATTCCATAATAAAATTACACAAGTTTATAGTTTTAAAAACATTACCCGATTTGATTTACGGATGCGAATATTTTGTTGATTCAAAAGCATACCCTTAAATATCCCAATGTATGAATAAATGGACTTATACCAGTTTAAGAAATAACGGCTCATATGTAGGCGTAGAACTAGAAGATGT
This sequence comes from Andrena cerasifolii, assembly GCF_050908995.1. Lineage (NCBI taxonomy): Eukaryota > Metazoa > Arthropoda > Insecta > Hymenoptera > Andrenidae > Andrena > Andrena cerasifolii. The sequence goes on from NC_135132.1 coordinate 1,764,194, forward strand.
AATTTTTATGGTACTGTTTCAGTTGAAGAAGGAGCTGAAAAGTTTGAAGTACGGCCGTGGAGGCCGCCGAGGGGGCCGCCGAGGGGGCCGCCGTGGGGGCTGCGGCGGCAACCCCATTATCATTAATAATTATTAATATTATAATATAAATATTAAATATTTAAAAATATAATAATTCTAATTGATCAATGATTGTTCATTTTCTTTGTTTCAATGGAATGTAAAATTTTCTCATTTTCTATTGTATCGACATGAACGTTTCAGTAACATACTGCTGAGATTTTCCAGATGAAAATGAATTTAAACACGGTATAAATCGGATTATTTTTAGCATTATTAGATTAGAAATGTTTCGCATTTATATTTAATTATCCGATTTATACCGCATTTGAATTCATTTTAATGTGGAAAATCTCAGCAGTATGTTACTGAATATTGAAAACGTGACATTTTACATTTTATCAACATTGTACGCCTCTCCAACCGAGATTACAAGTTGCCGCAGAGTGGGGCATTTCGGGTCGAAACACGGCACAAAACATTTTCTCACCCAAATCATATATTTATCGTTAATTTTTCCATTTCATTCAGTTAGGACGTATACTTGTGATCCTATTGATACAGAAAAATTAATGAAATTTCTTTATTTAATGGGTCATAGTACTTTTTTACAAATTGCCGACAATATCGTGCACACTGTACATAGGAAAAAGTTCCGCATCTTTCACATGTAAAAAGACTTCAGTTACTTTGAATTTCAATGGCAGGAAAGGCATTTTTGTAAAAAAAAAGCGTCATAGACCCCTTCTCGTCCCTCTAACTACCTCGTTTGAACTCCCGTTAAAAATAAACAATGAAAATTGGGACATTCAGTAAGATATAATTCCAAAAATATCATGGATATCAAAATCAAATTTGGTACACTTCAAATACATACCTCAACACTTAATTCCACCAAAAATTAGTTGAATTAAGCAAACAATAATACTATAAACAACAATACAAATTCTGAAGAGTTTCGTGGTTCTCTTCTTCGAAACCGTGTAGTCGCGTTAAAAATTAATGAATATGAAAAACAATCATAATACCTGCTGTTTCGTGTACATGCTGTATATAGTGCTTTTTCTTCTTACTAGATTTAAGACGTATCACATAAGTTACTTTTAATAATAGTGTCGCCATCTGACGCGACAGAAAGCGTTCATGAGCTTCTCTCCCCCCACTAATCAACTAACTACGTTTCCGCGATCGCGGAAGTCTTCTCTCCGTCTGCCAGGCAGTCGGTTCTGGTCGGTTCAATGCTCGTGTTCGCAATACTTGCGAATTCTATACTGGTTACGCGAGAGAGAAATAGTGAACGCTTGATAATATCATCGATATCTGTTCCACGCTCGCGTTACGTACGATTCATACCTGATACTCGGGTTAAAAGTTAGTGTGACACAAGAACTTGTAAAGACGAAAACTTTATTATAATCGTTCAAGCCTACGGGACGTTACAAACTAGACGATATTTAAAACTATCCTAATTCTACTCAAATTTACTTATATCTAGTTAACCTACTTCCAACTAATAAACCAAAGGACTGCGTATCGGTTACAGCCACTTGCTTTGTCTAAGATTCTAACTTAAACACCTGCAATCAACTACCTGTAAAAGAAAATTTGCAGTTTAGCGATATTTTTGTAAAAGGACTTAGTGCCGTGTTTCGACCCCAAATGCCCCACTGTGCGCCGCCGAACAGCCCAAATCCTCGCTGGTCGGGACCGGCGCGGCGTTGAGCTCGTATCGCGAGCAGAGCCCTAATTCTCAGTGTTCGTTTCTCGCTTCTTTTTAGCTGATAGGGGGAGCGAGATGGAACGAGTGTCAGGCGTCCGAAAGACGGAGCGAGACAAACAACATCTCGTCGTCTATCTCGCACCACCCTCGCTCGCTTTCAGTGCCTCTTGCTCGCTCTCGTTCCATGAGACAATACTGTAGTATCTTTTATTTGACTTTATCCAGATATTATCTTTGCCCATCTCTGTTCTCCAACTGCTTCGCCGTGATTCATTCAAGCCTCCTTGATGGAAAAATATTGATAGGGGAAATGCGGCAACAGCGCGATTCGACTCTCGATACGTCTCGGCAACTATGTCTTTCCTACATTTATCGGCTAGATTGGACTTCCACCGGTTTTGATGGTACAAGGCACGAATATACCATCAACGCCGGTGACGGAGAAACCTTGAAGCCTCATTCTGTCATTTTTCGGGCTGTCCTGAGTACACGATTCATAAATTCATTATTATTTCAACGTACGGTGCTTATTAGCGTTCAAACGGACCAGACCACCCTGCACGAAAGTCTACCGAAGGCAACTAAACCCGCAAAAACGTCCACCGTGCCGATTCCAGGACGAAAGTTGTAATTTACGGTTTGTTTATTACATCGCGTATACGCAGGCCCGGCGGAACCATGCGCCGCACAAGGGCGCCAGCCGAATGGGACGCTAAAAAAACTAGATCGTACGCTTAATAATAAAGGAATCTAATACCTCACATAAACCAAATATAAATGTAATTCTTTTAAACATATTAAATAGAAAACAAGTGCAAAAAATTGGGGACAACAAAAATTTTTTTGCACAAGGGCGCCAGCTAACCTCGCGGCGGCCCTGCCTACACGTCACGCTGGTGCTACATGGCTGCAGTGCACCATTAGCGCCACCAACGGAGAAGCCTTGAAGCTTCATTCGGACAGTTTTCGAGTCATAAATTCATTATTATTTCAAAGTTGGGTGCTTATTAGCGTTCAAACGCACCAGACCACCCTGCACAGATGTCTACTAGAGGCAACTGTACCCTCAAAAACTTCCTTCTTGCCGATTCCAGGACGAAAGTTGTAATTTACGATTTGCTTACTACACGCGTATACGTGCACGCTTTTCCTAGCTTGTGTGAGCGTATGCACACATTCAAGGCCCGGTGAGACGGCAGCCGTAAGTGTTAATAAACTATATTTAATCTATCAAAGATATTGTTTTACTTAATAAGAACCAAAACTATAACAGTATGCTTATAGTTGTTCGTACGTTTTCGATTTTAAATCTGAACCTATCCCGAAAAAGATAATACCCTATATATTCCCTTCACACAAAGTACTAAGTATGAAGTATATTTTATTAAGATTTTAAAATATTGTCGATATAAAAATAGTGTTTCTCCCAAATTTTGAAAAATTGTATTTATTTAAGTAACAAGAAAACAAGCACATGCCACCGTTTTCTGATTTTAGCGGAAAGCAAGTTGGAGGAAAAATTATTTTCATAAGAAATGCGGTACGATATTGTAATTAATTTAGGCAGCACTTGAACTACATGGTAAATGACAACTATTATCAATTTTTTGCTGAAAAATTACTTTTATTAGGTCAGTTTTTACTAAATTTTACTTCGAATAATTCATTGGTTATTAGCTCCTACAATTTGAATATTTTTTAACAAATTGAAAAATTATATTGCTAAATATGTGTTGTATATTGACTTCCGTTTCCGGTCGCGTGAGAGATAGGTGTGCAAAAGTGTGCGGTGTGTTGGAGTGTGAAAAGCGTAGTGAGAGAGTGTGTAAATGGCAGTGAGTGAGTGGTGAAGGTGAGGATTTGGGGAGGAAGGGAAGAGGGCGAGGTGTATGGGTGGTAGAGGTGCTAAAGTGAGAGAGGAACATTTGGAGGTTAGGATGGCGCGACAGGCGTGGTGTTAAGGCTGCCGTCTCACCGGGCCTTGAATGTGTGAGTACGCTCACTCAAGCTAGGAAAAGCGTGTACGTATAAGCGAAACCGTTTCAACCAACTTTCATCTTGGAATCGGCAAGAAGGAAGTTTTTGAGGGTACAGTTGCCTCTAGTAGACATCAGTGTAGGGTGGTCTGGTGCGTTTGAACGCTAATAAGCACCCAACTTTGAAATAATAATGAATTTATGACTCGAAAACTGTCCGAATGAAGCTTCAAGGCTTCTCCGTTGGTGGCGCTAATGGTGCACTGCAGCCATGTAGCACCAGCGTGACGTGTAGGCAGGGCCGACGCGAGGTTAGCTGGCGCCCTTGTGCAAAAAATTTTTGTTGTCCCCAATTTTTTGCACTTGTTTTCTATTTAATATGTTTAAAAGAATTACATTTATATTTAGTTTATGTGAGGTGTTAAATTCCTTTATTATTAAGCGTACGATCTAGTTTTTTTAGCGTCCCATTCGGCTGGCGCCCTTGTGCGGCGCATGGTTCCGCCGGGCCTGCGTATACGCGATGTAGTAAACAAACCGTAAATTACAACTTTCGTCCTGGAATCGGCACGGTGGACGTTTTTGCGGGTTTAGTTGCCTTCAGTAGACTTTCGTGCAGGGTGGTCTGGTCCGTTTGAACGCTAATAAGCACCGTACGTTGAAATAATAATGAATTTATGAATCGTGTACTGAGACAGACACGAGAAATGACAGAATGAGGCTTCAAGTATTCTCCGTCACTGGCGCTGATGGTATATTCACGCTACATAGCATCAGAATCGGTGGAAGTCCAAGCTAGCCAAAAAATGTAGGAAAGACATAGTTGCCGATACGTATTGAGTCGTATCGCGTGGTTGCGGCATTTCCCCTATTACTATTTTGTGGTCAGGGAAGCTTGATAGTGAAGTGAAATTAGGATCTGACTGCGGAATAATTCCCAGCAAGCCAAATTTTTATATGGGCCTTTATTTCGTTGTTTTAAGCAATATGTCAGAAGTCACCATCAATGTGACCGTCGATGAAAATTTTACAGAGAATCAAAGGTTAAAGAAAGGTCTTTCTCGAATGTTATCTAAGTATCAGTTTTACGACAAGAATAGTTATTATAAAATTTGTAGCTTAACAAAATTCGGCACAAAAAAGATTATGAGTTTTTTCGTAGGAGTAACCATTCATGTATATGTATATATCGTGGCGTACAAAATTTTAACCCTTATTACTTTTGACAAGGGCAGATCTCGAACCCGTAATTTAAAAAATTATGAAACTTTGTGAAAATGTAGAGGGTGTCCTCCTGAGTACAACGCAATTTTATTTGCTGCTCAAATTCACTCCAAGTGGGTGAAATTGACCCCTGAAAATTTTCCGATTTTGTGTTATTACTCGCGAACTGTAAAAGATAGAAAAAAGTTTTTCAGAAAAAAGTTAGTTCTTATAATTAGGACTATCATTTGGGAACTTACAGGTCTTACAGTTTGCGAGTTACAACACGAAATCGGAAAAAAGCCGGATATTCGGGGGTCAATTTCACCCCCTTCGAGTGAATTTGGACAGCAAAAAATTTGCGTAATTCATACATATATCTCTTCTATACATCCCCAAAGATTAAAGTTTAAGTTTTTACCCTTTGGCTAATAGGGACTGTTGACATATTGTTTAAAACGACGAAATAAAAACCCGTACAAAAGTTTTGCTTACTGGGAATTATTCCGCAGATTGACCATATTTCCGTCTAATTTTACTGGACTATGAATGAACGGTAAGCGGCTGGCAGGGCTTGAAACTGTTATTATAAAGATTTCGGTTCTTGAAAGAGTTATGAAGAACCTTTATTCGGAATAACCGTTATAAAGAACCTAAATATCAGACTATATAAGTATAAGTTACGGTTCCTATATAGCTCTGTAACTTTTATTTTTTAGGTTCTATATAAGTTACAAAGCGGTTATAGAACCGATTCTTGTAACGATTGTACAGAATTTTACAGTAAATGAAATCACAACATATTACAACTATAGATTACTCTGTTTAATCAAATTGTTTAAAAATTATTATAAATAAGTAAGCAAATATATATTATGTACACATTTGTACATATGTATACAAGTGATCCTTGCATACCGCCGAGTGTATACATATACATATGTACAAATGTGTACATAAAAAATATTTGCTTACTTATTTATAATAATTTTTAAACAATTTGGTTACACACAGTAATCTATAGTTGTAATATGTGGTGATTTCATTTACAAATTTCATGTAAAATTCTGTACAGTCGTTACAAGAATCGGTTCTATAAACGCTTTGTAACTTATATAGAACCTAAAAAATAAAAGTTATAGAACCTAAAAAATAAAAGTTATAGAGGTATATAGGAACCGTAACTTATATTTATATAGTCTGATATTTAGGTTCTTTATAACGGTTATTCCGAATAAAGGTTCTTCATAACTCTTTCAGTCAGAACCTTTATATAACAGTTTGAAATAATTATTTTCGAAACCTATTCAAGCCCTGGCGGCTGGAGAAGCACAGATAGAAAAGAATAGCCCGAGCGCAGAAGAAGATATCCGAGATAAGAACGATATTTAATATTAAGTCATTCAACGTCAAACGAATCACTTTTTGCCTTGTGGGATTTTGAGCGATCTGGCCAAATTGTAGGAAAATCGTCAATGGAGAATTACACAGAATGAGAGAAGATAATAAGAATTGCGAAGTTAAGAAGGGCATTATCAAAATAAAAAACTATTTAAATAACAAATCAAATAAAAGAGACTTCATCTTAATCCGTCGTTGAATAAAAATAACCCGAGTTATCTTTATTTGAAGCGCCACGGATGAATAAGCTTATTCGACGGAAGTTCATCCGACGGCCACAGATACTTTGTTTATTCGAAGGCCTTTCATTGTTAAGTATTCGAAAGGCCAAGGGGTTTATGATGCGGACGTGGTCTCTTTGCTATTTTTGAACTTAAGAGTTTCATTAGCGCGATTATCGTGACTGGTAGACATTTGGTATAATAAATAGGGGAAACTTCAAATCCCAGTTATGACGGGTACCCTTGGAGCCTCTCCTGACGCTCAATAGCGATTGACGTATCCTAAACTCCATGGACAGGCCACGCACGTGAGGGTCGTGTCTTCCGCGGGACCTTGGGGTCTGCCTCGGGGTCTCGGTAGAATTTCTCCCCACTGCATTTTGTTTATGCGGAAAGGTGGGCGGAGTGTGGACAATTTTCGGGAAACCGCCCAACGTGCCACATTTCAAAACTGATTGGTGTATGAACATTTCCACCCTGATCGGACCTCCGTAGTAGAGGTTGGTGGTGGGATAAACCGAGGTCTCGTTAGAGGGGTCGCGGAGGAGGAAGATCAGAACTCAACTGAGAAACGTCACAAAAAGGTTCTCGACTCTTGTCAGCCTTAGAAACGGCCATACATACATATACACATTTATACTTTGACTCTTGTCGACCACAGTAACGGTCAATTGTAATAAACGTTATTGTTTTAAAAATCGAGCGTGTTACTGAACCAGCATTCATCCACGTAACAATTACGCTCAAAACATTGGTCTTTCGAGCCGGATATCGTGTTCAGTGTATCGGTATTCAAGTGACACCAGGACTTTGTGAGAATTTGAGTCACGTATATCCCCGGACTTGGATACATTCAGGTGTGATTGACAATCTCGATCAGTACCACGGACTAGCCGGTCAGCACCCTGCAACTTGGATCTGCTGACAGGCATCGCCATTGGGACACCAGGAGCAGTTTCTGTTGGAATCTTCTGAACTGGCGGTTTCGTTAGCGTTTTCTGGACTTTCGTCACGAAGGTGACGGTGTCGACATCCTGCACGAGATTCCGTAGCTGCGCCTCTATTCCGAAGACTGGGTCAGTGGAGGCAGGAGATCAACGCACCGATCCCTTAAGTATCCTCAACTTCCATAAGGTCTTTCTTGCACGATTTGAACTGTGATTATTTTGCGCGTTTGATATGGACGCATCGTTGAAAAGGTTGGTTATGGAGCGCGGTCAGGTCAAAGCCAAACTCACTCGTTTCAGAACGTATTTTGAATCGTTGGACAGTTCTGCACCCGTGCGGGAACTCCACGAACGAACGGGGAAATTGTCATTGTTATTCGAAAATAAATTCGACGGGATTCAATCGGAAATCGAGATTAGTGTAAGTGGCACCGAATCAGAAGCAACACATTCTGAGGAACGTGAAATATTCGAGAATCTGTAGTATATAAGTACATCTCGGCTGCTAAAGAACGTATTGAACAGGCATCACGTCCAGTGCCAAGTACATCGCGTACTCCGACGACGGAAGTTTCGTCATACGGTGTGGTGGATCACCAGTTTACTGTGCCACTTCCTAAGCTAAAGTTACCGGCGTTCGAAGGTACGTGTGGCGACTGGATTCGATTTCGGGATACGTTTGAGTCGGTTATTAACACGAGTGACAAGCTATCGAGCATCCAGAAATTTCACTATTTAGATTCCGCGTTAAATGGCGAGGCTGCACGAACCATCCATACTTTGGGGGTTTCGGAGGCAAATTATGTCCGAGCATGGGCAGCTTTAAGGGCACGGTACGATGACTTGCAAGCATTGACTCTGCATCACGTCAAAGCATTGTTTGATGTTCAGGTGGTGACAAAGACGTCATATTCAAGTATAAGACAGCTTTACGATGATTACAACAATCATTTGCTAACTTTGAAGTCATTAAATGAACTCGTCGATTCGTGGGATTGTATAATTGTCCATCTAATATCAACAAAATTTGATTCCGTGACGAAACGTGAGTGGGATAAGCGGGTAATGAAGATAGCTGATAGGCTAACGTGGAAACAAATGGCAGAGTTTTTAGAATACCAATGCAAGTATCTACAAAGTTCTGCCATCGATAAACCAGTTGCACCGCACATGCCATCGAAATCGTCGAATAAGTCATTTCCGGATGTTAAGCGTGAGTGTCCGGTAAGTACTGTATCATACATAGCGAGAACGTCTGAGAAATGTCATCTGTGCACTGAGGAACATGCACTGTTTGGGTCTGACCAATTCCAGAGACTGACACCCGTAGAACGTAGTAATAAGGTTCGACAAATGAACCTCTGCTTTAATTACCTGCAACCGAGGCATCAAAATAAGTTTTGTACGCGCGGGTCATGTAGGAAATGTGGCAAAAAGCACCACACGGCGTTACACTTTGAAACTCCTGCATCGCTCCGCGAACCCGAGGTATTGGCCCGTGAAATCGAGGTAGATACAATTACAACGCCTGCGGTACCTGGGGCTCGTGTTTCCTTGGCAAGTACGCATTTTATCTGGGACGGGTTATACGTGCTATTAGCAACCGCGGTTGTCGATTTGGAGGATAGTGAGGGTAGGAAACACAAATGTAGAGCACTTTTAGATCCGGGTTCACATTCCCATTTCTTGACAGAGGAATTATTTACGAAATTAGGGCTATCTTGTCATCTATTTACTGGAACGTTTTCGGGAGTAGCACACCAATTATGTACTATCGATAATTGGACTCACACGAAATTACATTCACGTTTCACTTCCTTTGAAACATCTCTGCGATGTTTAATACTTCCGAAAATAACAGATGATCTCCCTAACGTGTCGATAAAACGAGACGTAATACCGATTCCGTCAAATTTGAAGATAGCAGATCCGCAGTTTTATGAAACGGGAAAAATTGACGTACTGCTTGGTGGAGGTTTGTTTTGGAAATTGCTATGCGTGGGTCAACAGGACCTCGGATCAAGTTATCCGATAGTACAAAAAACGCAGTTAGGCTGGATAGTTGCGGGAGGTATGTGTCTGTGTCCGCGTTACGAACGGCCAAAAGTTGCATGTCATATGGTTACAAATGATGATCTACAAGCTCAATTGCAGAGGTTCTGGACCGTGGGAGAAGGGGCTACGTGCCACGATAAGACTGCCTATAGCGAGTGCGAGCAATATTTTCGGGATACAACTACGCGAGACGCCAGTGGACGATTTGTAGTTAGAATTCCGTTTAAACCAGAGATTAGAACGCTTGGAGACTCGCGTAAGATGGCGGAGAAACGTTTTTATTCGATTGAATGTAAAGTCAGTAGGAATATCGGATTACGAAGGGAATACGTCGCATTCATGCAACAGTACGAGGATTTAGGACATATGACGCGAATTACATGTGGTCAGGTAATTACGTCGGGATATTATCTGCCACATCATGCGGTGATCAAACAAATCAGCACAACGACTAAACTCCGCGTTGTCTTCGATGGTTCGGCAAAAACCACAGCGGGGTTATCGATAAATGAAGTACAGAAAGTAGGGCCGACGGTACAGGACACGTTATTGGCTATCGCGCTACGTTTCCGAAGGCATAGGTACGTCCTGTCGGCAGACGTGGAAAAAATGTATCGACAGATCCTTATTGCACCAGACGAACGGTGTTTTCAAAGAATCTTATGGCGACCCACCGATAGGTTTCCAGTTCAAACATACAAACTTAACACGGTTACATACGGGACAGCCTCCGTGCCGTTTTTGGCAACAAAGGTTCTTACACAACTAGGCAAGGATAATGCTGTGACCTTTTCAGCGGCAAGTTGGGCGATAATGAAAGATTTTTATGTTGACGATCTGCTGACGGGCGCGAATACAATTGACGAAGTTAGGATATTACGTCAACAAATTTCGCAGATTTTGAGTACCGCGGGGTTCACATTGCGAAAATGGGCGTCAAATGATCCGCGTATTTTAGATAACCACGACGAACGTCCACAACGGGTGGAGATTAAGGCTGACAAGGATCCAAAAACTTTGGGCCTTTTGTGGGTAGTACAAGACGATTTGTTACGGTATTCGGTTACGACTTCGTCTCCGCAACGCATAACAAAACGCAGCATCTTGTCGGAAATATCAAAGATCCTCTCGGTTTGGTAGGTCCAGCGACAATTCGGGCAAAAATGATTTTGCAAAGGTTGTGGTAACTTAGAGTGTTGTGGGATGAATCGTTACCAGAAGATGTGCACACGGAATGGCAAGGTTTTTCAACGCCAATTAGCTTCGCTCAACGAAATAAATATTCCGAGGCTCGCAATGATCGGGACGACAGACAAGGTCGAGCTTCATGGGTTTTGTGATGCCTCCGAGAAGGCATATGGGGCGTGTGTCGGGTAATAATCAAGGCGTATTTATGTGTGTTTGTTTGCTTTGCAACTAAAGCGGTTCATCTTGAATTAGCTTCTGACCTTACTACCGAAGCTGTTCTCAATTCTCTACGCCGATTCATAACACGCCGAGGTCGATGTAGTCACATTTTCTCGGACAATGACACCAATTTCGTCGGAGCTCGTAATAAGTTGAGGGATCTCGGAATTTTATTATCAGATAATGAGCACCGATCGCAGACCTCCGACTTCTGTAGTACGGAAGGTATTCAATGGCACTTTATACCTCCCCACGCACCCAATTTTGGCGGTCTGTGGGAAAGTGCAGTAAAATCAGCGAAGTACCATTTGAGGCAAGTGATTGGACAAACGACTTTAACGTTTAAAGAGTTCTATACGGTTTTAACGCAGGTCGAATCGTGCATGAATTCTAGACCTTTGTGTCCATTGACCGACGATCCGTCCGACCTTACTCCTCTCACACCTAGCCATTTCCTATTGGTGGCTTAATGACGTATTTGCCAGACCCTGATCTTCGAAACGTTAAACCAGCTCGGTTGATTAGATACCAGCATCTGCAGTACATGTTACAGCATTTTTGGACGAGGTGGCAGAAGGAGTACTTACATCAGCTCCACCAGCGGACCAAATGGCGGACAAGCACTCCAGCTAAATTCGGTCCAGGGACACTGATGGTCGTCAAGGATGATAACACCCCACCACTCAAATGGCACATGGGGAGGTTCGTAGAAGTCCATCCTGGCAAGGATGGTGTCACACGCGTTGTCAGCGTCACGCTATCTGACAGCACTGTCAAACGACCAGTGAAAAAGATTTGTATCCTGCCATTAGACGACGAAGCAGAAGGACGATCTGAAGCACCCCAGCCAGCCGTGTAGGCTCAGGGTCTAGCCGAGGAACGAGTTGTGTAGTGATATGGATACTTGTAGAGCTTTAACACTTAATGGACTAGTTTTAATACGCACTTTATGTTAATACTTGTTACGACGTGTACTGTTCAAAGACATTTAGGCTAAGTTCTGTGTTTTTTCTTATGTATAACTTGTCATTTTTGTATGTACTCGACATTTTCGATGCTTTAGTATTACTCATTTATGTTAGCATTTTACGACGTCTGTTGAACGCGATGCCAACCATTCTCCATGGTGTCTGATGAAGGCTTCAAACAACTGATGGATGTTGTGGAGCCTCGATACCGGATCGCCGGCCGGGCCACATTCGCCGACGAAATCGTGCCGCGGGTATTCGAAACAGAAAGAAAGTGCAGGACATCATCAACGAGGATGCGAAAACTGTAAGTATAACTTCTCCAATGTTTATGACATTTATCACTATCTTTTATGTCATATTGAAGAACATTTGTAACTATATTAAAGATATACACCTACACATTAACTGTTTTGGATTTGACACGGACATTCGCATTTACCACGGACGGCTGCACGTCACGCTCGAAGGAGCGTTTCATTTCGTTAACGGTGCATTACCTAAATGCAGATTTTTTATTGAAAAATTACATGTTACAAATAGAGTGCGTCACAGAGGCGCACACAAGCGAGAATCTCAATTGCAAAAAAGTTTAAGCGTGGGACCTACTGAGAGAGGACCTCACAATTTTCGTTACCACAGATAACGCGGCCAACATTGCTAAAGCAATCAAACTCTGCGATAAGTGAGCGTATCCCTTGTTACGCCCATACGCTGCAGGTAAATAAACAGTTGAATGTTAAAATGAATAATAGATCGTTAACATTTCCTATGTAATGCAGCGAGTTTTTTTTCAGTTAATGGTAAAGGACTCCATTGAAAAATCCAAAGACCTCAATGACATCCTAAAAAAGTGCAAAACCATTGTCACCTTCTTTCATCGGTCTGCGGTGGCATTCGAAAAATTGCAAACGGTCCAGGAACAGGACAATCCCGACTTCAAGCCCCTAAAACTAATCGGCAACGTGACGCGCGATGGAAATCGCAGTACGACATGCTGAGTTGCTTACTCGAGGTACAGCACGCAATTAATACAGTTGTGTCAACGGGGAATGTCGGACATCGTGACAAGTAGCGAGTGGAAATTATTCCAACAAGCAACGCTGCTAATGACCGTAGAAGATTCTCCAACGCTCTACCGGTATATTTCTTCCATTAACTACCTACAGTAGTCGTTATCCTGCCGAATGCATGATACTATATCGAAAGACGGTTCTCAATTCCGACAAGACCTGTTAGAATCAATGATAATTACGATGATTCTGGACCCTCGCATCAAGGACCGGTTATTGTCGGCAGACGCCAAAGATTCGGCTCACACGACCCTGTGTTCGTTTGCGAATAAGTACCTCGAGGTAAGCGGCGTGAATGTCGGGAGTGAGGCAAGCGCACCGTCGAGCGGAACGTCAGATAAGTGTGAAACAATGATCAGATTATGTGATACTATGTTTCATGTTGTATGTTATATATTTTATTTCTATGACAGAATCAGCGTTAAGGACGTTGAAAGACTTTTGTACCGATATTGGGAGGAACGAGCTGGAGATTCCGGATGACTCGCTCCAAGCAGAGATCGAAAGCCAAATGGAGGAAAAAGTTACATCGGCGGAATTATGTATTCTACAGTGGTGGAGGGAGAATAGGACGCGATATCCCAAACTGGCGCGTGCAGCACAGAACATTTTGGGCGTGCCAGCATCGCAGGCGTATAGCGAGAGGCTATTTTCGCGTACCGGCAACGTAGTCACAGAAAAGCGGACATGCCTCCTGTGACACAGGGTGGAACAGCTCTGTATTCTATCAGCGAGTATGTGCCAATAACATTGGTACATGCAAAAAAACCTTATTAATTTACTAATGGGCGATCTACGATTTCCATTGAGTTTTAACTATCTAACAGTCCCTGCAATTGTGTTCATTTTGTTACAGCAGGTCTACGCAGTGTAGTGTAAATTATACCGTTTTCATAGGCGCAAAATCTTTTTAGAGCCACCATGATGTACAAAGTCCGACCGAGCAACCTCCCCGCGGTGTACATCGGTTAATGCTAATGCTGGCGGCACGTGACCTTCGCAGAACTTTTCAAGGTCATCGGAAGGTCAAACAAATAACAATATGATATGCCCCCCTCATGTAATATAATGTAATAGGGCCCTTTACACGGACGCTCTTGTGCGCCACACGCCGCCGCGCCGGCGGCCGCCACGCAAAAGTATGTGAACGCCGGAGCGTCCTCCTTTGTGCACGCCAGAAGGTTATACTCGGCACTACTTAGAGACAGCGGGTTCGGACTCAGATTTCTACGTCGCCTCCTCATGTTTTTTCCACGATACAGCGCAATCTTACATTGTGTATTACCTGTTCAATGTATATTATCGATCTGCGAAACGATCGGCAAGACGATCGCGGTATACATCCGCGAAAAGTATACGAATTCCTCGATATACCTGGCTTATAGAGGATATCATAAATGCTGTTATTGTAGGGCACACTGAAACATCTGTTTTTTCGAAGCTACATTTGGTTGACCTCAAGGTGGTACAAATCATGGAAATGGTTTATGACTCAATTATAACGACTGTAAAATTTTGCAAAACTACATTAAAAAATGTCCGCATATTTCCCGAGAATGCGATGGCAAATGAAATTGCAGTTAACACATTCACTGTTGTGACGATTATAATTATTACTATTGGCGGAAATAATTACCATGCCATTGCTTGTTCTAATATAAAAACTAATATTGATAGACAATAAATACACATAGGTATGCAAGTAATGTTATATGTAAAATAAATGATGAAGAGATGTAATATGCAAGATGTTTTGAACAAAAGGGGCAGTCTTCTGATTGCGCGTGATGCAGGTCAAATTGAAAGCGTGGCGCGCCAGAATTGGGAAAACTAAGCACGACAGTTCTGCCCGCGCGCAATTTACATAAGAGACAGAAAAGGTAGTTAGAAGTAGAAAACGGCACTTGAAACCAAGGGTTCGGCGTGGCGCGTGGACTTTCCGACAGTGCGGAAAGTTCTGAAGCGCGCGCCGCGCCTGGCAGCCTGGTTTTTACTTTTTGGTAAAAAATACCTGCTCCTTTTATGATTTGTATTACTTGTGTAAAAGTAGTCCGATTTGCATGACATTTCATATGATTTTAATTGGGAGAACATCAGGAAGCCACTGGTGTCACTTCCATAGCGATACGATTAAGAATAAAAAATTTCTTAATACGCTGAAATGAATATTTCACATTTTCACCCTTGATTGCGGAGCGCCGACCTCGATTCGCTGCGGCCGGCCGAGGATTCATACCTGTTTCAGAAAAACAGCATTCTGTATTCTTTATCGTATCGATATGGAAGTGATACTGATGGATTCCTTATGTTTTTAAAATGAAAATTATACCAAATTTCATGTAAATCGGACTATTTTTAACGAAGCTAGCGAGTACTTTGGGTAGCGAACTAGCTTGACACTCATGAAAAAAGACTAGTATCACGCCCGTCACTAATCAATACGCCGCGCGGAGACGGAGCACAATCTTTTTTTATATTCCCTAAAGATTGAAGCCACAACGTTGGAAGTAAATATATTTAATGTCACTGGGTCATTAAACCGATCCTGGTCATCGACGGACGCGTCCAGTGCACAGCTGGTTCCAGGTATACGACGCGACCCAAAGTAAAGCGTCGCAACGTTAAGTGCGTTCGGATTAATGTATCGAATATTCACTTCACTGCACGGCTACTAACACTAATCACTTCATTTATTTTTCACGGAACCTGTTGTCCCTACGTTATAAAAATTTGTGGAAATGAATTTTCACTTGGCGTTCGGAGCCGCGGGTACAGCCGCGCAAATGCTCGTACAACAGTAGTTGCGGCTCCATTGTTCCGGGCATACCCTTGTGTAGAAAACATTTCCCTGATGCGATTGCTAACTGACTGACAGGATTTCTTCCAAGGAGCTTGCGCTATCCCCAAGTACATACTTTCTCTCATTCCATTATGAGTTAACTCCCACCAGGATAACCGGCCTTAGGTAAAAAGAAGCCACCCCATTTTCGAAATACACGTGCTTTGCAGAAGTGCAACGAACGAACCCATCGGAGCAGCCAAAAATTCATCAGGCTGATCGGCCTGAGCATTTCGCTAAGGTCGCAGACAGAGGATTAGAAAATCCTGTTTTCTGTTTCCCTTTTCCGACATCTTGAGTTCGCTACGAGGCGGAACCAGCTAAGCCATAAATTTCTCAAAACTGTAGAAAACGTACGAGTGCGTCTCCATACCGGGTATATCATATTGGGTGTTCTGTACCTCCCACCAACCTCCCATCCAGATCTTTATGATAAGCATGCTTGTTGCGTTACGGAGCTTTTTCATGAGTTTAGCGATGACGTGTTTTGTATTTTTGGTGATTTTAACCTTCCCCATGCAGTCTGGCCTCTTGTCTCCTGCTCAACTTGCACTAAAAAACCTGGTATCTCTGCCCATGAATCTATGGCTATTGACCTCCTCCTTGAGGGGTACAGTTACTGTGGCCTGGCTCAGGCAAATACGATTTTTAACTCTTATGATAGTATGCTAGATTTAATCTTTGTTAATGACTCCGTGATAGTTGTTGATAATGCTATTAATTACCTAATCTCTCCGGATCAGTATCATCCACCAGAAATAGTGCATCTGAGCAATCAATTCTTGTCTTCGTGCCATACCAGTGGCAGTACTACCTACACGGACTTCAAACATGCCGACTATCATAGCATTATCAACTACTTGAACGCTGTTGACTGGGATTCGGTGACTAGAGAGGTGGACCCGAACACTGCCGTTGATCGTCTTTACTCTCATCTGAACGCAGTTATTGCTGCTTTTGTCCCTGTGAGGACAGTTAAGCGCTCTTCCTATCCACGGTGGTTTTCGCCACGATTGAGATATCTCATTCGGGAAAAGAAGAGAGCGCATAAACTATATAAAACCTCCAATTTGCTTAGCGATTACTTGACCTTCTCTAGTCTCCGCTCTCAATGCAAACTACTAATGAAGAATGACTATCGTGCGTATGTTGCCACCGTCGAAAGCTCTGTCCGGTACGACGTTCAGAAGTTCTGGTACTGGTTAATGCTAAGCGCGGTAACCACGGACTTCCTAGTACCATGCACCATGGAACTTATTCGGCATCGTCGCCCTCGTCAATCGCAAATCTCTTCGCTACCTACTTTGGCTCCGTTTATGCGTCTCCGGTGGATCAACCCTCAGCCGTGATTATGGACCAAGCTTCATATAAAAATCTACACTTTAATTCACTGTCAATTTCCATTGGGGACATTTTCTCCAAGCTCAATGAGCTTGACACGAACAACAGCCCGGGTGCCAATGGTATCCTCCCTCTGTTTTTTAAACAGTGCAGCTTTATTCTCTCGAGGCCCCTTTGGAACATTTTTAATGCCACATTTGCCAGGGGAATTTTCCTCTTGGTTTGGAAGTCAAGCCTGGTTACTCCCGTATTCAAGGCTGGGGAGCGTTCTGATGTTAGTAACTATCGGCCCATTAGTAAATTATCTACATTACTTAAAGTCTTTGAAGAGCTGGTTACTGATAAGTTGTCTTCCCAGCTCTCTAGCCACCTGTGCGACGAGCAGCATGGTTTCGTGCCGAATCGTTCTACGTCCACTAATCTTGCGGTGTATCAAAGCTTTGTTTCCAGGGCTCTTGACAAGGGCTTACAGGTAGACACTGTCTATACGGATTTTCAAAAAGCTTTTGATAAAGTCAATCATTCTTTGTTACTACGCAAGCTTTACTTCTGGGGTTTTTCTGAGCCCCTCTTATCCTGGTTTAAGAGCTATCTCTCGAAGCGTGAGCAAATTGTATTGATTGAGAATTGTCGGTCTTTCCCGATTAGTGTTACCTCTGGCGTTCCTCAGGGGTAGCACCTTGGTCCCCTGCTCTTTAATGTCTTTATTAATGATATTGTTGATATATTCTCAAATACCAGTGTCTTTCTGTATGCTGACGATCTTAAGGTGTTCAGGACTATCCAGTGTGACCAGGATGCAGTCAGTATGCAGGAGGATTTATCTAGGTTTGAGCAATGGTGTACCGGGAACAGGATGCGGCTTCATACGGGGAAGTGTGTGGTGGTCAGGGCCTCTCGCGCTAGGTTTTGTGTTGTATACCCTTACAAGTTAAATAATGTAACGCTTAATGAGATCTCTGAAGTTACTGATCTTGGGGTGTGTATTGCACCGTGTTTAGACTTTAGGCCTCATTATGCGCGCTGTACAAATAAGGCTATGAGAACTCTGGGTTTTATCTCCAGATTTGCAAAGCACTTTCGAGATAGGCAGTCATTGAAACTTTTATATGTTGCCCTTGTTAGACCTCACTTAGAATATGCCTCGATTATTTGGAGCCGAAGGCATGCGAAATACATCAAATCAATTGAAAGGGTGCAACATAATTTTTTTAGGTTCGCTTTACGTGTCCTTGGGAATCCTATGGGTAGGGACGATCATGACTATCGCCCTGCGTTGACTTACTTTAATATTACTACTCTTGAGGACCGTAGACGTAGTGCTGACATGATCTTCCTATACAAGGCTATAAATGGTCATATAAATTGCTCTGATTTGCTGGCCTTGGTTACTTTCCATGCTCCGCAGAGACTTATGCGTTCTAGGCCGCTTTTTATTTCGAGGGTCCCCCAGTACCAGTATTACTCGGTAAACCCGCTTGATCAAGCTATGTATGCGGCGAACTAATACTTTAGCGACATTGACCCGTTTACTGCCTCCCTAAGTTCGTTTTTGTCGTTGCTAAATAGGCATGTTACTCACTTTTGAGCAGACAATTAGTGTATAGTTTATAGTTTATAGTATTTACTCAGTTACGTGTTACCTCCAGAATCTTAACTGATCAGACTGCCATTCCTACTGATTATGTATAGTTTGTATGCTATGGGTATTCCCGTTTATTAATAAATAATAATAAATAATAATAAATAAAACCGTTCACTACCGCCGACTCGCGGGACAATACGGTCATAAACCCCGGCGCGCGGCTACGCTAGCACGGGAACTCGGCCGCCAGACTCGCGCTCTGATTGGTCGGTGCTTTTTGTTAATATCTCGTTAACGAAACCTCGGAGAATATTTTGTCAAAGGAAGAAGTTGTTTCCAATCACCCCCTAAGTCACCCCCTTCAAGGAACCGCAGCATTTTTGGAACACCCTGTATAAACCCTTTGATTTCAACTCTCGTTGGTTCAAAGCTACACAGTCACGCGTAGAATTACGTCGTGCTACGCTCGTATGGAGTTGGTTAAGGAGGGAGGTTACCCTCGATAGCCCTAAAAAAGGCCTTTTTTCAAACGCAAATTGTAAAGTGATAAATAACAGCAGGGAGAAGGCTTTTTTTCTAGTTTTAATCGTTATTCTATGAGCTTTAACACCAAACAAGAAAAGTCTAAATATCTCTATGTACATAAATGTTGAGAGTAAAAACGTAAAGGCGTGTACCCGGTGCACCGTTTGATTGCGAACATAAAATCTCGAAATCCGCTCCAATTTGGATGAAAATTTAATGAGAGATGCAGAATACAATTCCCTACGATGTGTCGGGAGCAGATTTTCGAATAAAAATAATACAATTTTTATGTTGAAAAATACGATTTTATTTTTTTTTAAGAATTTATCTCTAAAATCTGCACCCGACACATCGTAGGGAATGGTGTTCTGCATCTCTCATTAAATTTTCAACCAAATCGTTGGAGCGGTTTTCCAGATTTTATGTTCACCATAAAACGGTGCACCGGGTACATGCCTTTACGATTTTACTCACAACTTTTATGTACACAGAGATATTTAGACTTTTCTTTTTTTGTGTTAAAGCTCATAGAATAACGATTAAAACTAGAAAAAGCGTTCTCTCTACAGTTATTTATCACTTTACAATTTGCGTGTGAAAAAAGGCCTGTTTTACGGCTATCGAGGGTAACCTATCCCCCCAACTCCACAACCCCTGCCAATAAGTTTGGAACCAAACGCAAAGATACGAAACTAACGAGAAATACCAATATTTTGTATTGGTAATGTTAAATTGGTCTATTTTAAAGTAAAAACACAAAAAATAATTAAGAATTTCGTTTATTATGTAATTATTATGTAATAAAATATATAGAAGAAACAAAATGTTGCTTGGTAATAAGTATGGATTCGACCGAAGTTCTGGTAAAAAGTATGGAACATTATAAATTTGCAAAGAGATTAACAATAATTTTTTCAGTATTTATATTATCTAGTATTTTCTAACATTTGTATGTACATGCATATTAGTTAGTTACTTCAAGTCAGTGTATCATGAGACAGTAATCGAGCAAGTCGCATGAAAAAACATGCCGCCACGCAAACATTTATTTAACGATTTAAAGTTATCCATTATTGAAAGATGGCAATACTCAGCGAAAAATAGCTGATATTTTGAATTGTAGCCGATGTGCAGTAAGTAAAATAAATAGAAAATTTAACGAGATGGACAGTGTGGTGAATCGCAAAAGAGGCGGACGTCCGCGGTCAACGCACAATGTTCGATGGGTATAGGGAAATGGACAAAAATTAATAACTTCTCTCTGGAGTAAAATTTTTGAAACTAAATTTCATATTTTTTTAGAAAAGGACTTTTTTATACATCTTTGATGTTACAAGTTTTTAATTTTTTTTTAATGCATGTACGATAAGTGCGGCTAATAAGACCCAGCACGTAACATTACTTTTATTACATGCGAAATGTAATTCGAAGATGTTTCCGCGTCGTTGATATAACATTTACTGGTTGTAAATTCAACAACTGTTTCCCTCTCAACTTTCATTGCACGAATTGTAATAATTACGTCGTTTTTCTGGATTTATGTTGGGAGTCCTCATCATCCAATTACTGTACAACTACAAAGAAAAAGTATGGGAACAGATGGATGTGTAGACTAAACGTCTTATCGCTTATGGGAACGTACAAGTAGACCCTACGCTACACGGCGGGCACAGCACGGGTCTGAGCGGCGAACATCTTAATAATGATTTCGAATTGTTTTTGTTTCGGGCAAATTCGGGCAGTTGAAATTGACATTAAGGGGGAATAATTTTTCCTC
Organism: Andrena cerasifolii; assembly: GCF_050908995.1. Lineage (NCBI taxonomy): Eukaryota > Metazoa > Arthropoda > Insecta > Hymenoptera > Andrenidae > Andrena > Andrena cerasifolii. The sequence continues at coordinate 1,785,292 of NC_135132.1, forward strand.
ATTTTTCGGCGCAAGATGCATTCCGATATCTTTTATAGTTCAAAAGTTATACGATAAAGGCCCCAAATTCTTCAACCCAGGCCACTAAAGTGTCAGCGTGGCCTAATAACGCAGCTGGACCATGGCATAGATAAATATTTCCACGTGGACCGGGATCGCTGCGATCGCACTCTTAAAATGTCTACCGTTTTCTTCCCCGTCTGCTACGTCAAATTTAATATCCTCTGGCGAAAGCCAAAAACACCCTGGGGTTTTTACTGGCAGATTTACTAAAAAGCCGTACACTTTCATCATCAGCTTATAGATGGCGGAAGTAACGGCGCACGGTTTTAGCGGAATCGCGTCCGTGAGGCGCTGTTACCGTTTTATCTGTTCGCGCGAGTGCGGGTTGCAAGATTAAATGATGACCCTGTATATAGAAACATGTAGGCGGGTCGCAGATACTTGTTCGGTATCGGCATCCCTTTATTTCGGGACACCATATATAAGCTACCTCAGACATTCTCCATAATTTGAAGTATTTTCCTTTCATTTTAAAAAATCTGAAAATCTCTATTTTTCTGTTACAATCAGTTTTTGTATTCTACATACAACTTTACATGATTTCTTAGTATTCTGAAATCGATGTATTTAAGAAAGGTAAAATAAAAATAGTAAAAACCTTGGTCCGGGATCTTCTTCAATAAGGACAGCAATATTGTGATCCTCACTGTCATCTAATCTAGGTGTAGGTTCAATACAAGTGGTACATTTTGGATCATAATCAAGGTGATGGTCGTCGTGATTGTCCGTATCTTTTACTGGGGTGTAAAGCGTCACTGTATGATGAATTGTTTTGGTTTCGTAAAATGTCAGCCCTTGATTCAAATCGACCCATGGTGGAGCATCCTCTGCATCAGTCCAAAAGAAGTCTTGCAAATGAACTCGTCGTCCTGGCAGATGCTCTATCACAATGATTTCATCCTCTAAAACCAAAAATGTTTATTCGTTTACAAATCATCAAATTTAGTTGATAAACAGTGGAAATGTAGTACATCATAAAATTTTACTTATAATAATTTATATAATTAAAATATGAAGAATATTTAACTTATTTATTACTTTGATAGTGGAATTAAGTAGACGAAATCGAATTACTGTAAAGGAAACCAATGTATTGTATATCATGATAGCAATGTAAATTTACAAGTATACAAGCTTAAAAATCATTTATCCAGACGATAGTCTTTGTACAATGTACATCAGGGAAGGACGGAAATCCCGTACGCCCGTACCTCAATTAGTGGTGAGGGAACGCCACGCATGCGCGCGATGGTGGGAAACGCAACGGTGCCACTGTCAAGCCAAGCCAAGTAAAGTCAAGTGACGCCACGCCACGCTGCCAAGCTTTGAATTCGTACATTACTTTTGTAGACGCTACACGATACGTTTGTGTTTTGTGCCGATTTTTCGAGTTATATAGTGATTTATTAAAGTTTCAATATGAACAAAGAATCAGGTAAGTGGTTAGAAATGTGATAGTTCCCAATGCCTCCACACTCACTCTCACCGCAGCACCTCTTGGGTTGTGATACAGCGACGCTGATCGATGAGCGATCAACCAATGAACGACGACCGATACGCCAATCAGCGTGCCACATCAACGCTCTAGGAGAATCGACAAGACACGCGAACGGAAGTCAGCCATTTTCGGCACTCTTTGTTTTTTCGTCAAGCGTAACGGTCGTGCTCACGCAGCTCTTGAAATCATCAAAGTATTTTTGTATCTCTCAATTTCAAGTGTCTCAAAATCGCAGTTCTCAATCTCACGGTTTTATTCATCTTACAATCGCTCAAGTGTCCGCTGACACGCCTGCAATTAGTACAATTGTGGGGACGCCACGTGCTAGCGCCTACGCAGCTACATTGCTCTCACTCACTCGTTGCAGTTAACCGATCATAAATATTATCATTGTGCAGCTTCAGCAGTGTCATTCTCATTTTGTGTTTCAATAAATTGACGTGGTTTGTCACCGAAACCGCATTGTGTTAAGGGGGTAGACACGTCACGTGACCTGGCCGATTTGGCAGGTCGGTATTACAGCAGGTTTTTTCTGCACTGAAATAGTAATACCCATAGATACGCCGCTGCCTGGTGAACGCGAGAGGGCGCTGTTTGCCATTTCCGTATTCTATTCTGAATAAAGAAATTCTCAACTGTTGCGTTGTACTTTTAAAAATTTAAACGGAAAGTCGGCTGGTACTGCAAACGTAGAAAATTCATTGTACATTTTAATTACTCGAAATGTGCTTATGCTACAATATCCTACGTTAGCAATAATGAATTATAAGTGAAAAGGGAAAGTAGATGAGGGGATGTCCCCAGAAAATGAAGTTTGTTAGGTTAGACATTTTTTTATTAGCACCGAAACATAACATGAAATACACTTATTACACGTCCTGAAAGCAGTTATGGACAAACATTATATATAAAATTGTGTTGGATGTTGAATTGGACTAGTGAAAATGCGCAGGCTGGATGCGCGTGATTATTATATGGTCGGCTCCTCGAAGTGGCAGAAAATATAACCTATGTATATGCTATATGACAACAAATGTTTAGTGGCCATTTCGTTCTTTTACGAAACATTTGTGAACTTTTTATCATCCTTCCAAAACATTATTATTACGCCGCAAGAGCATCTTTAGGAAATCGAGTATAGCAATTAGGTTATATTTTCTGTCACTTCGAGGACAGAAAATCCGTTCATGAAATCTGCTACTGAGAATGCGCAGCCTGGATGCGCGTGATTATTATGTAGTCGGCTCTTCGAAGTGACAGAAAATATAACCTACATGCTATACCCGATTTCCTAAAGATACTGTTGCGGCGTAATAATAATGTTTGGGAAGGATGCTAAAAAGTTTACAAATGTAGCGTGAAAGAACGAAATAGCCACTGCACATTTGTTTTCATATAGCATATACGTAGGTTATATTTTCTGCCACTTCGAGGAGTCGACCACATAATAATCACGCTCATCTTCAGTCTGCGTATTTTCAGTAGTCCGATCGGCGTCATGGAAGGGGTACCTCCTCCACCCTGCATTTGTGGTAGTGGCAACGATATTCCTGAGCCCAGTGTACATATGTACACCCTGGTTTGATCTGTAAAAATAAATAAATTTAATAATAATTACTTTTTGTGTTTATACCACTTGAATGTAAAAACTGATACTTACACTTCCTGAAGAATCCATTATTATTGTTTCCTATTTCTCATAAAAATTTTCTTGGAATGGCACTGACCCCTTTCGATTACAGTTGCCATAGAACCTGTGATAAAAAGTTAGAACGAGTTGTAAACGATCTGAATGCAATAAAACTGTAAATGTATGTATATTATTTACTTATCTTTATGCTTGCGGAGGAGACTGCCTTCCTTTCCTCGCTTCATAGAGCATGATTTTCACCTTTAATACTTATATAACATTCCTTTTTTCATTATAAATTAACATTTTAAGATTTTAAGATTTTAAGGTTTATAACCAGGCATACGAACCCTAACCCGTACCCGGTTCGGTACTCACAGGGGAGATCCCGAACTCGAAAATTCAAAAACTTTGTGGATATGTGGGCAATGTCCTCCTGATTACAACGCAATTTTTTTGCTGCCCAAAATCGTAATAAGGGGGTGAAATTAACCCCTGAAGATTCGGCTATTGTTCGATTGTATTTTCTTACTCGCAATCTGTAAGAGATAAAAAAGAAATTTGAAGACAAAACTTACTTTTTTTAATTAGATCTATCAAATGGTGAGTTTTATCAATTGTTTAAACAATTAGAAAAAAGTTGTAAACAAAAATATTAATAATGTTTTTAAAAATTCGTTGTTTCACGTGAAATCTGAACTGGATGTTTAAATAATTATGAAACACAATGTTTATGGGGTTTATTACTTTTTAATTTGTTAAAGATGGTTCACTTCTTTTAATGTTCCTGTCCATATAACCGTTGGCTATTAACAAATAATATAAAAAAAAGTACTCAAAAATATTGGCAAACTCAATATCGGTTACAAAAGCACGACCCGCACGTCCGAACGCTATGGCGTTTAGTACAAGACAGTCTTCTGGTCGTCGTCCCGATGCTCCTCTCGAAGGGGCCGACCTTCTATCTTCAGCTACGAGCACCAGCAGGCTATGCACGGGCCTATACCCGGTGCTCGCAACACTGCTCTCCCCTCTGGAAGAGCGGACGTCCCGGCCGCATTGAATCCTCTTCGGAATCTTCATACCCCTGTCTGAAGCAGTGGTCGTGCAGCCCCGTGGCGTCTTTAGACATCCGCCTCGGCATTTGCCTTCTCGCTCAGAGGAAAACCACGGAAAAACTCTGAGCAAGGCGTGGGTATAACGCGACTTCTCGATCTGTCACGACGAAACGCTCCAACTTTTGATACCACGACGTCGCTGGAACCCTGCAGCTCTTGGTCCCACGACGAAATCCACGGGGAGCTCCGGGCGCGTTCCTCTTCCGTGTGTCCCACGACGAAATCTACAGAGAGCTCCGGGTCCAGCAGCCAGGTACGGGTACCGCGGGGCTTGAAATTCTCCCGCAACGAAACGCCCCTGGTCCTTGTCCCGCGACGTCCCTGAAACTCAACTCTGGAATGTCCCACGTGGACTCCAACGCTCCGACGCTGCATCCTCCATCATGCAGCCTCCGGAACCCCGTGCAGACTCCAGCGCTGCCTCGTCTGCAGGCAGCCTCCTCCAAAAGGACGTCCGACGACGTCACCACTGCTTTGGCGTCGTTCCCTCCTCCTCGTCGAATCCTTGGTCGCGATCGACCCTCTCCTCCAGGGACTCGTCCTCGAGGTCTGTGAAGTTGGCACCCCCAAATTCGAATTTTTAAAAAAACTCGACGGCATTCGTTTGTCCATCGTTTGCCCACGTTTGCCCAACAAAATTTTTCGTTTGCCCACCCTTCAAAAAAAAAGTAATGGACAAAAAAAAATTTCATCAGCACCCCCCTGAAAATTTTTTCATGATTTGACAGTGGGAAATGATTGTCCACCGTTACCTCACGTTTGCCCACCCAAAATTTTGTTTGAACTCCCTTAAAAAAAATAACTTAAAAACGAACAAATTAAAAAATTCCGCGTTAAAGTTCGATTTTTTTCGAAAATATTATCAAAATCGTTTGTTCCTACCGTACATGTTGAAGGTGTTTGATGGTATGTTATCCAAAATTATGCACACACTTCTTTTCGTCACTATATACGAACGACACTTCAATTTCTGGCTCTCATGGAATACTTCACACTTTTTACACATCTGCAGCATGTGCAGAATAACATCAAAGTCTATCAATGCTTTTCTATGCATTTTTCACTAATCGCCAATATAACGAGGATGTCATACACAACAAGGTAAAAAGAAGCCAGCAGATTTTCGAAACACACGTGCTTTGCAGAAGTGCAACGAAGGAACCATCCTATACTTTCACAAAAACTCGTGCTCCGTCCTTTTAATGCCAATGTACCCGTTGCTTCGAGATAGACAGCAGACACCGCGTGTTTCGGTTCGAAAGGGTCCGAAGAGAGGAGAAACAGAAAGTCTCCTCCACAAGGCCCACCTTCTCTCGCACGGCATACGTCGATGCGTGCTTTTGTTTTGAAATTCGAGTGCGTGTTTATACTGGTGGGCCTTGTGGAGGAGACATGGCTGTGAAGAAGGCCTCTTCAAAACAGTGGCCGTTTGGGAGGGATGCAGGACAGATTGGTTAGGTTACGACCAATCGGAATTCATGCCCACCTTTGCTGGCACGGAATACGTCAACGCGTGCTTTTGTTTTGAAATTCGAGCGCGTGCTTATACTCGGGAGATAAGGGATCTGTCTTTAATTTGAAGGAAGGACGAAGCAGGCGGGACTACGCGCAGTCAGCGAGTTACCCCCTTTCTTTCTGTGCCACTCCGCGAGGCGTATTTAAAATTAATCAGGCTGATCGGCCAGAGCACTTCGCCAGGGTCGCGGTTTATGACCGTATTGTCCCGCTAGTCGGCGGTAGAGAACTGTTTCCTACAGTTTTGGACAATTTATGACATAATTGGTTACGCCTCGTAGCAGACGTGAACTCGAGGTATCGGAAAACGGAAACAGGAATGGTATGCCTTTTCTCCTTTATAGCAACTCGAAGACTTTCTGTTTCTCCTCTCTTCGGACCCTTTCGAACCGAAACACGTGGTGTCTGCTGTCTATCTCGAAGCAACGGGTACATTGGCAGTAAAAGTACGGAGCACGGGCTTTTGTGAAAGTGTAGGAGGGTTCGTTCGTTGCACTTCTGCAAAGCACGTGTGTTTCGAAAATGTGCTGGCTTCTTCTTACCTAAAGCCTCTTGTCCTGGTGAGAGTTAACTCATAATGGAACGAGAGAAACTACTTGGGGGTAGAGGAAGTTGCTTGAAAAAAATCCTATCAGTCAGCTAGCAATCTCGTCCTAGAAATGTTCTCCGCTCAAGAATATTACGCGATGTTCTGGGTGTACGCCCGGAACAACGGGGACGCAAGTGCTACCGTGCGAGCGTTTGCACGGGAATACCCGCACATCCAAACCCCCAGCGAGGGTACAATTCGGCGTTTGGCGTCAAGATTATACTCGACGGGGTCGATGATGCCGCGAGGCAGTAACGTGGGTAGACCCAGAGCCGCGCGGAACCTTGCAGTAGAAGAGAACGTGTTGGACGCAATAAACGAAGATCCGACCGTCAGCGTGCGCGACTTGAGCCGCCGCCTAGAGTAAGTCACAGTACAAGATAATTGCAGCAATTATTAATTGAGGAAAACGAATGTTATCTAATAATGGATGTTTCTGCATTTTCTTCTAGTGCCAGCAGAATGACGGTACACCGAACTCTGAGGGAAAACATGTTGCATCCGTACAGCTATGTACGGGTGCAACATTTGCACCCCGGGGATGGCGACCAGCGGGTTGAGTATTCAGTGTGGCTGTTGGGAGAAGTGCAGCGGAATCCGTCGTTCTGCAAATACATATTGTGGACGGACGAAGCACTCTTCAATAGGGAAGGGTGCTTCAATTCCCACAATCGGCATTTGTGGAGCGACGAGAATCCTCTAGCGCTTCGGACACGCGCAGCACAAGTCCGTTGGTCGATTAATGTATGGGCCGGCATTTGTGGTGATTACATCGTTGGGCCGTACATGCTGCCAGACAGGATGGACGGCCCAGCGTATAAAGTGTTTTTAGAGCATGTTCTGCCGGATCTCATGAACCATATTCCAAATGAGACCCGACGGAACATGTTCTATCAGCAAGACGGGGCTGGATCTCACTACGCCACAATTGCTCGCGACTACCTAAATCAAACCTTCCAGGACAGGTAGATCGGCCTCGGCGGTCCTGTTGCGTGGCCCCCACGGTCACCGGATATGACCCCGCTGGATTTTTTCTTCTGGAGCTACCTGAAGGTAATTTCATTATTGCTGTTACTTTTTCTTATAAGTATTCTTTTTTCACTTACGTTTTGTATTTGTTGTACAACAATCATTTCAGGATGAGGTGTACCGTCAGCCAGTGGATACACTGGAAGACATAGTTGTACGAATTCACGCTGCAGTAGCAAATATTATGCCACAAATATTGCAGGCCGTCCAAAGGCAGGTGATTGTACGCGCTGAGGCGTGCATAGACGCTGAGGGTGGCCACATAGAGCAACTGCTCAATTAACAGTATTTTTATAACGTAGGAACAACATGTTCCATGAAAAATAAATTAAGTGATCAGTGTTAGTAGCCGTGCAGTGAAGTGAATAATCGGTACATTAACCCGGACGCACTTGACGTTGCGACCCTTACTTTTGGGTGGTGTCGTATACCTGCGATCAGCTGAGCATTGGGCGCTACCCTACCATAAATCTTTTCGTCCACCGATGACCAGGATCGGTACAGTGACCCAGTGACACAGGTTTCCGAAAAGGAAGGAAAGGAAGGAAAGGAATGTCCGGAAGGGTGAGTTTTATTTAATTTATTGGTGATTATTAGGAGTAGAAATAAATTCTGTTCGATTTTAGGGTTCAATAACAGTTTGATTTAAAAAATATGAAAACAACTCAATCATCGAAATAATTTCTATTATTGGTAATTATCTTTTGCCATTTTTCTGGTAGCTTACGAATATCACTGCGATAGAAATTCGGTTGCTCTACAGGGTGTCCCACTAAGGAGTGGACAGCGCGATATCTCTTAAAGTATTGTCGATAAAAATATAAAAAAAATAGGGAATTGCATGGTTCGAGGGGGCCCATTTATTAGCGCGAACGAATTTTGTTTCCGATTATTATTTTAAAAGATACGATGGTCAAGTTCGGTTTTTCAAATGGAACTATTTTTTTTTTTGAAGACCTGAGTTGATAGTGCGTTCCAAGACAAATTCAATAAGCTTTAATGTATACACTTTATTTCCACTGGTTTTTAAGATATTGCGCTTGCAAATTTACTGATTTTCACTGCAAGAAACCCCTCTGGAATGGCAAAAACCGGGGGCGGTCTTACTGGCCCCACGGGTGGCACTGCCTGTTGAAATGGATACTTACCTGCCAAAGGTCTACGCCAGAAATGGCAGGCCCAAAGGCTGGACAATTCTTTTCCGTCAGAAATGGTAGGTATTTAGGTAGGTACATCTGCGGTGTCGAGAAGCGCATCGTTACTTTTATTTCGCACTTGCTTCTACGCTCGGATGGCCGGTTCTTTTGGGAGGGATGTAAGTTGGATTTGTTAGGTTAGGAGGAGTGAAAGTGGCTAGACTAAATTTCAACCATGGGGAGCAGATTGTATCAGAACCAATCGGATTTGCATCCCTCACAAACGGCTGCTCTCTTGAAGAGGCCCGATGAGGAATACGATTTACTTTAATTATAGTACATGTGTGTTTTGTAATAAAGTGTTTCTATCGTCTCCTGAATTCAATAACTGGCATCCAGACATCTACGCTCCTACAATCCACCGGCAATACTCCTCGTGGAGAGGCACAGGAAGAAAGGGGGTATAAACACGAGCTTCGATATCAAAACAAAAGCATGCGTTGACGTATTCCGTGCGAGATAAGGTGGGCATTGCGGAGGAGGTATTGCTGTGAAAAAGGCCTCTTCAAGAGAGCAGCCGTTTGTGAGGAATGCAAATCCGATTGGTTCTGATACAATCTGCTCCCTATGGTTGAAAATTAGTCCAGCAACTTTCACTCCTCCTAACCTAACCAATCCAACTTACATCCCTCCCAAAAGAACCGGCCATTCGAGCGTAGATGCCAGTGCGAAATAAAAGTAACGGTGCGCTTCTCGATACCACAGATGTACCTACCTAAATAGCATTTCTGACGGAAAAGAATTGTCCAGTTTTTGGGCCTGCGAACCCTGTCGTAGAGCTTTGGCAGGTAGGTATCAGTTTCAACAGGCAATGCCACCCGTGGCGCCAGTAAGACCGTCCCCGGTCCTTGCTATTTCAGATGGTTTTCTTCCAGTGACAATCAGTAATTTTGCAAGCGCAATATCTTAAAAACCAGTGGAAATAAAGTGTATACATTAAAGCTTATTCAATTTGTCTTGGAATGCACTATCAACTTAGGTGTTCAAAAAGAAAATAGTTCCATTTGAAAAACCAAACTTGACCATCGTATCTTTTAAAATAATAATAAAAAAAATGTGTGCCAAACATTTGAGTTAAGTAGTTCCTCACTTTCAGACATGAAATAGAGCGATCGGCGCCGATTTGGTGGCAGTAACTGGCGAAGTTGGCCTAACAAATTGTGGCTTAAAAAACGCAGATATGTTGCTCCGGTTAGGGAGGGCAAATAAACAGGGCCAATAATGTGGTCACCCATAATTCTTGCCCACACATTGACGGAAAAACGTCCCTGGTTGAATCGCTGAATGATTGCATGGGGATTGGCATAGGCCCACATCCGCGTATTCTGCCAGTTCTGCAGAGCCGCACTTGAGAAACTACTTTCGTCTGTGAAAAGGACTCTTTCTAGGAACCGGTCATTACGTTCCAGTTTTCGCAGCATCCAACGGCAGTATATACGCCGAGCTGCATAATCGCTTGGTCGGAGTGCTTGACCCCTTTGTATTTTAAATGGTCGCAGACCTTCTTCGGGAATTATGCGTCCCACCGTCACGTGCAAACTAATAACGCGACGAGCAATGACCCGGAGACCCATTAGTGGGAATGCACGCGCTAATGCGATCACGCGTTCTTCCGTTCTCCAGGGTACGCGAGGTCTACCTGGTCTCGGGTGGTTGTTCACTCCCACATTGAGCTACGGATAGCTCCGAAAAACGATGATCGAGACGTTGATATTCCCGTCGGTACGGGACTCGTATTTCCCGGCCATTGTCCACCAACCATTGCCGATATACAGGGTGTCCCAGAATTGAGAGACATACCGGAACATGCAATATCCTGATGCAAAAAGACATCGAAAAGTCCTTAACCGTTTTGGCATCTGGGGTTTCGTTTTCGAGATATTAAGATAAAAGCCCGACGAATCACAGCGCGAGCCTTCCGCCGGAGCTCCCGCGCTAGCGTGGCCGCGCGCCGGGCCGCGCTGCGACTACGAATAAGCAAGGCGGCATGCATGGAAGGAAATTGCGCAGAATGACAATTGAAAGAGACGTAACAAAAAATCTAACCTTTTGCCATGGTTTGTTTGCCATTTAAAGTGAATAATGGATAAAGGATAAATGGATGAACATCATGTGTAACGTAAAAAGACGAATACACAGTTGTTTTTTTTTTTAGAAGAATCGAAAATAATAATTATTCGGAGTTGGAGGATAAGGAACACGTAAATTTCCTTTCTTAATACCGTACAAACGAAAAGGTACGCAACAGGGAACGAACAAAAAATGATCGTAGTTGGTTATTATGATAAAAATCCGTAGTTCAATAACGGCCAACACTGTTGTTGATAATGAATAAGTCCGTTTAAAAACTGCAAAGAAAAATTTGTGCGTTAAATTTAAAAAATAATAGTTGCCAATAATGTAACTAAAACTCACCCTTTCGGAAATTCACCTACAGCTTGAAAACCTGAGTCACTAGGTCACTGAACCGATCCTGGTCATCGACAGACGCGCCGACTGCACAGCTGATCTCAGGTACACGATACCATCCAAAGTTAAGGGTCGCAACGTCAAGTGCGTCCGAGTTAATGTACCGAATATTCACTTCACTGCACGCCTACTAACACTGATCACTTAATTTATTTTTCATGGAACGTGTTGTTCTTACGTTATAAAAATTTGTGGAAATGAATGAGAACTTGGCGTTCGGAGCCGTGGGTATTCCTGCGCAAATTCTCACACTGCAGCGCTTGCGTCCCCGTTGTTCGGGGGGTACACTCAGAACCTCGAGTAATACTCTTGAGCAGAGAACATTTCTGCGACGCGATTGCTTGCCGACTGACAAGATTTTTTTCCCAAGCGACTTCTTGTACCCCCAAATAGTTTATCTCGTTCCATTATGAGTTGACCCCCACCAGCCCAAGAGGCATCAGGTAAAAAGAAGCCAGCACATTTTCGAAACACACGTGCTTCGCAGAAGTGCAACGAACGGACTATCGTGCACTTTTACAAAAGTCCGCGTTCCGTTCTTTTACTGCCAATGTAGCCATTGCTTCGAGGTAGGCAGCAAACACCACGCGTTTCGGTTCGAAAGGGTCCGAAGAGAAGAGAAACAGACAGTATTCGAGTTGCTATAAAGAAGAAAATCCTGTTTCCTGTTTCCCTTTTCCGATACCCTGAGTTCACGTCTCTTACAAACTGGAATCAGCTAAGCCATAAATTACCCAAAACTGTAGGAAACCGTTGTCTACCGTCGACTAGTGGAACAATACGGTCAGAAACCGCGACCCTAGCGAAATGCTCTGGTCGATCAGCCTGATTAATTTTTGGCAACTACCAATTAAAAAGTATTATTCAACATCAATGCGGCTCGCGAAGAGACACAGGAAGAAAGAAAGCATATAGTTTGCTGAATGCGCGTAGTCCCGCCTGCTTCGTCCTACCTTCAAATTAAAGACGGATCCCTTAACTTTGGATGGTGTCGCGTACCTGAAATCAGCTGTGCAGTCGGCGCGTCTGTCGATGACCAGGATCGGTTCAGTGACCTAGTGACTCAGGTTTTCAAGCTGTAGGTGAATTTCCGAAAGGGGGAGTTTTAGTTACATTATTGGCAACTATTATTTTTTAAATTTAACGCACAAATTTTTCTTCGCAGTTTTTAAACGGACTTATTCATTATCAACAAACCATGGCAAAAGGTTAGATTTTTTGTTACGTCTTTTTTAATTGTCATTCTACGCAATTTCCTTCCATGCATGCCGCCTTGCTTATTCGTAGTCGCAGCGCGGCCCGGCGCGCGGCCACGCTAGCGCGGGAGCTTCAGCGGAAGGCTCGCGCTCTGATTGGTCGGGCTTTTTTCTTAATATCTCGAAAACGAAACCCCAGATCCCAAAACCGTTAAGGACTTTTCGATGTCTTTTTGCATCAGGATATTGCATGTTCCGGGATGTCCCTCATTTCTGGGACACCCCGTATTTCCCTGGCTAATGTGTGGTCCCTATTTGCTTCGTCAATGGCACGAAGCATTTGGCGTACATTTTCTCCACCGTTGCGACTCTGCCTCTTAATCGTCACTCCATGGCACTCCGGGAACACTTCTAATCACTAAATAGTAACTATTAACTAATAAATGTTAACTATACTAATCACTAAATTACACTATAATACACTAATAAATGTTCCGTGTGTGTCCAATACACACAGCCACCACACGCGATGTGATGCTAAACCCGGTGTTCCAGCGATGATGACGAACGGTGTTCGCGATGTTCGCTCCTAGGTGTTTAAGAGGAGACGAAAATCCAACTGGTTGCATTTCCTTGGTATACGAGGGACCTTGAGGTTTGGAAATTCGTCTGTGGAGGGGGAAGCCCCCTCCCTCTTGAAAAACTAAACAAAGAAAATGCAATCATCTGGTTCCCAAAAACTAACAGGCAATTTGATCGGCCTGTTCGTCTCGTCCAGGGTGGCGGTTTATGACCGTATTGTTCTGCGAGTACGCGCTGGGGAACGGTGCGCTCGGAACCCAGGTCATCACGTGCAATCCACGGAGCAATATAAGGATTAACTCAGGCCGAAGAATGTCTAATAATGGTCAATTAAGCTGAGCGATACGGCGTCGTTGCGATTTCGAATCGGTACATATATATATATGTGTGTGCAGTATATATTGCACGTGACTCAATTTTTTGCGGCAGTATTGTTATATCACTTCGTCTGATTTGACTCTAAATGTGGGATCTCTCTAGCAGTGTGCCGGTGTAATGGAGAAGCATGCACCTGTTTCTCCTACGCGTCTGACGCGCGTCTGCCTCAGCAGCAGCTTAGGCTACTCTAGACGCAAATGCATTACGATGAGTGTCTGTTAAAGGCATCCGCCGGTAAAAAAAACGAGAAATTTTTGTTTGCATATTTTCATTTAAAAAAATCTAAAAAAATGTTCAGTTAAAATTTTGGATCGAAATTCCTAACGGTACAGATTTTATAGGCAATTCAGGGGAGTCACCAGTGTGACGGCCTTTAAATAGGTGTTGTTTGAAGATGGATTGTGAAACAGGTATAATAGACTGAAATGTGATTTTTCTTTTAAATTATAATACATTTATTGACCTAAAAACAGAATAAATTTTCTTTTTAATCGAAAAAACGCATGGAAAATAGGGCACTCATGGACAAATCTCCGTCACTATAGACGAACGCACTCGGCGTAAAACTTCAAGTACGTTTTTGCGAAACAATTTTTCACGCACTTTCGCCACGGTAAAAATGCAATTCTTGACCGAATCTAAAAATTCAAACGGGATTCTACTCGTAATTACACTGGCCTTCACGCTACCCTCTATTGCGATTTTTCATACACTACATTTTTTCACGAAACATTTTTTTTGCGAAAAAACCGATGTTTCGGGGCTCCTATTGTTTAAACATTTGGCAATCATCGCCTAGTTGTTTCTTAACACTTCCTGACGGTAGCGCGATAACGACACATGTGTAATTAAGGAATAGCCTTGGTTTTTTTTTATTTTGGATGGTCCTGTCTAAAGTTATCGTGGCGCCAGTGCAGGCCTGTTTTTTTACAACGATGCAGCACGCAATGCATATGAGAGGCAGGGGTGCGCAAAAATGAAATAAAAAAATTGTTTTATAATCTGCATTTGTAGCAGAATAAAATGCAAAAAGTTTTAGACCCATGCATTGAATACTTTTTTCTAGAAAAAATCATAAAAGTCACCTATGTTTTCGCGCGATTTGACCGGCAGATGCCCTTAAAGGCGGAATCTCCTAGCCTACGTCTGCGTATATGTAATAGGTGGAAAGTTACCGCCGTTTCAAAGGAATGCATGTCCAATTGGTCAGAGTATTGCATGCTGTGCGACAGTGCAAAGGGAGTAGAATTGTAAATCCCAGAGAGAGGAAAGAAAGTGGGCTTTGACAGGTGCCTGCATTTCCGTGTGATTCCTGCGAACGCCCAGCGTACATTATAGTACACGACGGAATGCATTATATGACGCCGAGAGCGACCAAATCGAGTCATTAATAAGAGAGATACGTTATTTTTCAGGTTCAGAGAATTGATTTCAGGGCGTCAGCGCCGAGCGGAGGGAAAAACCAAGCGGGTGACGTCACCGCCGCCATCGTGGGCCGCCGGTCGGTCACGTACGCCGCCCGGGAAGCAGGCAAAGCAACAGGAGTGGGGAGCGCCCCACCGCACGCACTGAGGACAGGAGTGGGGAAACCCAGCTTGAACATGGCGCCGAGCGGGACGCTCAAAGTGGAAGGGGCAAAGGGGCGAACCAAGGCAGCAACCGCGATCCCGGTGTCGACAAAGGCGACCGCCGTTGGTACCACGACGGCAAAGAGGAAGGCGAGTACCACGCCCGTGAAGATCACGGGCCAAGTGCAGGAGGAGAAGAGGATGCAGAAGACCGCAGAAGCAGCAGCAGCACCACCACCAGCGAAGGAGAGGACGGCAGCGGAGTCAGGACCACCACCACCACCAGCGAAGGAGGGAAGGACGGCAGGAGAAGGACCACCACCAACACCAACGAAGGGGAGGACCACCGCCTCCACCAATGAGGCGGCCAGCGAGATCGAAGACAGGATCTTTGCGTACTGCATGGATCCTGTTAAAAAGATCACAAAGGAGCAGGCAATTGTAATCTTACGCTGCTTCAAGGAGATGAGGGGTTTGGCGGAGAAGACCCTGCTCAGGAGCAGCTTCCTGGAGGGGAGACTGGAGCAGGCGAACGCTCAGGCAAGGAAGTCGGAGGTGGCCTTGAGCGGCGCCGTCCAGAAGTCCCTTCAGGCGACGAGATGCCTTGAAAGGGTGGCGAAGAGAGTGGAGACTCCAGCCACCTTGTCCTATGCACACAGGGTGAAAATGGACACGGCGAAGGTTTCGCCGTCGGCAGTCCGGCCGCCCAGGAACGTCGTCATGATTTTCCCGGACGGAGAAGAGGGGAAAATTAGGACGAGCGAGGAGGCACGCGAAGCTGTCTTCACCCTGGTGAACTCTCGGAAGAGGGGGATGCAAGTGAGGACGGTTAAGCCAATCCACGCCAATGGTATTGCCGTGGAAACGACAACGCCCGGAGGCGCTGAAGGAGCTTTTGGATAATCCAAAGCTCAAGGACGCTGGACTGCAGACCAGGACACCAACGGTGAAAAACCCGAGGATGATAATTTTCGACGTCCCAAGGGAGATGTCGGAAAAGGACATCCTCGGGTGCATGCGTAAAGAGAACGCGAAAGTAATGGAAGGCGAGACTGATGAGACTTTTTCTTTATGTTTCACGACAGGAAGAAAAGACAGCGACGAGACCAACTGGGTGGCCGAAGTTTCACCGAAGCTGCGAGGGAGGCTGCTCGAGGCGATCAAAGTTTTCCTCGGGTGGAACGCGTGCAAGGTGTGCGATTTTCTCGCAGTTAGCCGGTGCTTCAAGTGCCACGGATTCGGACACATCGCCAAGCACTGCCGTCACAAGGAAGAGGTCTGCAGCCACTGCACAGGGGAAGGGCACGGGGCGGAGACGTGCCCCAAGAAGACACAGTCCGCGGTCTGCGTGAACTGCAGGCGTTTCGGACTCAAGGGGGACCATGCTGCATCCAGCAAGGAGTGCCCCACGTCCAGGAAGGCCCTCGAGAAGACAGTGATCAGGACGGTTTACCACTGCTAAGGACGACTATACGGCTGGACGAGGAATCAAGATCCTGCAGCACAACATGCAGCAATCCAGATTAGTGCCACACGAGGTCCGGTCTGAGATGGAGAAATTAGACGCTAACATCATGCTGATGCAGGAGCCGTACAGCATTAATGGACACATACCAGGATTCGACAACGGTGCAAGGGTGATATCGCGCGGTAACGTGGGACAACCGCCATGGACGGCGATCTGCGTCCGCAACCGAGGATTCACCGTGCTGGAAATCTCGGATCTGTGCACGACGCACTGCGTCTGTGTCCAGCACACTCGGGGATCATCGAACATTGACGTCACGCTCATGAGCTGGGAAGCGATACCGCTGGCGAGTACCTGGAAGGTGCACGAGACGGTCCTCCAGCGACCACAGAAGCATCGAAACCAGACTGAACTTTAATAACGGTGGCACTAAAAGGCCGTTCCAGAAACCACGGTATAACACCAGGAATGCCAAATGGGACAAGTTCCAACGAGTCCTAATACACGAGAAGCACTCTCTCTCTCTCTCTCTCTCTCTCTGAGGTTCAAATTCTTTGCGCCGAGGACGTTGAGAGTGTGGCCGCACACTTCGAACGAGTATTGACCAGCGCCTGTGACGCTGCAATACCATTAAAGAAATGGCATAACCGGTCCAAACCGTGGTGGACGGGCGAACTTACAGAACTAAAGAGAGCGTCCCATCGTGCGCGGCGGAAATTTCAGATGACCAGGGACCCAACTACAAGGGAAATCTACAAAGAAGAATGGAAGACACTCAGGAGAGTCTACAAGAAGAAGGTGGCAAATGTGAAGAATAGCACGTGACGCCTGTTTGTGACCACAAAGGGGAACAAGGAGCCGTGGAGCGTCGCAACCAAAGCAGCCCTAGGGAAGCTACGAAGCGAGGAGGCCGTTTGATCTTTGGTGCTTGCAGACGGAGAACAGACGGAGTCTTGGAGGTCCACCGCCGAGGCGCTGCTGAGGGTCCTCGTCCCAGATGACGAGGCGCGCCAGGAAACGCCAGAGCAAAAGTGGATCCGCCGCGAGATCACTGTTCAACCGGACACAGAAGCCGCGCTACCGTTCCTGGAGGAGGAACTTTGTGGTTTTGTTGGAACAGGGTTTTTCCAAGTCGCGTGCCTTCCATCTACGCATACCGTTTCCCTTGGCAGTATTCCTAAAACGATAGAGAATAACACCTTTTCTCGTGAAGGCGGTGGGTCATTCCACGCGAAGTCGGACAGTTTTCGGAGTGATATTTCGGATTTTGGTGCAACTTGGATATGTTGTAGTCTTTAGGGGTATATAAACATATCTCGAAGGATTTTTCGAAATGTCAAAAATGGTGGATTTTACAGCTCTTTAAAATATAGTGTTTACTATTTTTCAAAAATTATAACTGTTGAACTAATAAACTGATAAAAATGACCTTCTGGGTGCTTACAGTGCAGATATAAGAGTACCTAATAAAAATTATTTCACTTAATAAAAACGAATATTTGACCATTTATTTAGTAATTGTTCTAAACAAATGCAATTTTATACTTGAAGACACCTTTTTAAAAATTTGGAAAAAAAATAGGAGGATAAAGCCCTGTTTTTCTTCTTTATGGACATGTTTTGAAAAACGTGGATGTTTTAAAATTGGCCAAAGGAAAATTAATTGAATGTAACGCTGCGTCAAATCACACCGGCTCGACTGGTCGCTTGGGCCGTGCGGTACTCGCAGCGGCCAAGCGGCTATACCTGCCACTTTTATATAGGGTATTAATGACGACCGCTGCAAGGTTTAATACCGTTAATAGTTACTGGAAACTCACTCTCTGTCCTAGTGAACAGAACAGTCAACACGACAAGACCGCGTAGTCAAACTGTCCAAGCAGTCACTGTGAAATTGTGTAGATTTTGTGTATTGTATCTACGTATAGTGTATATTGTGCGAGCTTGCGAAAAAATGGAGCAACACCAGCAGCAGCAGCCTGGCCTTCCCACCTCGCCAGTGAGGAAAAATTCTTCAGGGAAGGTAACTTAATTTTTATACATTAATTGTTTTAATCGTCTCACGAATATACAGGGTGTCCCACTAAGGAGTGGACAGCGCGATATCTCTTAAAGTATTGTCGATAAAAATATAAAAAAAATAGGGAATTGCATGGTTCGAGGGGGCCCATTTATTAGCGCGAACGAATTTTGTTTTCGATTATTATTTTAAAAGATACGATGGTCAAGTTCGGTTTTTCAAATGGAACTATTTTTTTTGAAGACCTGAGTTCATAGTGCGTTCCAAGACAAATTGAATAAGCTTTAATGTATACACTTTATTTGCACTGGTTTTTAAGATATTGCGCTTGCAAATTTACTGATTTTCACTGCAAGAAACCCCTCTGGAATGGCAAAAACCGGGGGCGGTCTTACTGGCGCCACGGGTGGCACTGCCTGTTGAAATGGATACTTACCTGCCAAAGGTCTACGCCAGAAATGGCAGGCCCAAAGGCTGGACAATTCTTTTCCGTCAGAAATGCTACTTAGGTAGGTACATCTGCGGTATCGAGAAGCGCATCGTTACTTTTATTTCGCACTTGCTTCTACGCTCGGATGGCCGGTTCTTTTGGGAGGGATGCAAGTTGGATTGGTTAGGTTAGGAGGAGTGAAAGTTGCTAGACTAAATTTCAACTATAGGGAGCAGATTGTATCAGAACCAATCCAACTTGCATCCCTCCCAAAAGAACCGGCCATCCGAGCGTAGAAGCAAGTGCGAAATAAAAGTAACGATGCGCTTCTCGATACCGCAGATGTACCTACCTAAGTAGCATTTCTGACGGAAAAGAATTGTCCAGCCTTTGGGCCTGCCATTTCTGGCGTAGACCTTTGGCAGGTAAGTATCCATTTCAACAGGCAGTGCCACCCGTAGCGCCAGTAAGACCGCCCTCGGTTTTTGCCATTCCAGAGGGGTTTCTTGCAGTGAAAATCAGTAAATTTGCAAGCGCAATATCTTAAAAACCAGTGGAAATAAAGTGTATACATTAAAGCTTATTCAATTTGTCTTGGAACGCACTATCAACTCAGGTCTTCAAAAAAATTAGTTCCATTTGAAAAACCGAACTTGACCATCGTATCTTTTAAAATAATAATCGAAAACAAAATTCGTTCGCGCTAATAAATGGGCCCCCTCGAACCATGCAATTCCCTATTTTTTTTATATTTTTATCTCCAATACTTTAAGAGATATCGCGCTGTCCACTCCTTAGTGGGACACCCTGTATACAGTAAACTGGGGAACATTGGCAGATTTATGTAACATTTTGTTGTATAATATAAAAATTAACATTTTTACATTTGCTTCAAGTATCTTATTATAACATTCCATCTGTTGTAATTGTACTTCGAGTGTAAAAATGCATACAATTTTTGTCCTTTTCCTGCTTTAATACATGATAATTAACTGCCAGTGGTACCCCGTATTGCCTCATATTATAGTGTTCCGGAAAATGTAAAATATTACGTACACATATCGTAATTTCAATCTATCTCAGTTTCTTACGTTGTAAATTTGGTTTTTATAGCATGTTCGTTCTGGACAGAGAAATATCCTTATCAACATTCATAAGGAAATGATGAAGAAGAATCCCCCCACCAAATACCCAGAGATTATCGCGGCGCTGTCCAAGCAAACCGGTATCGGCCTGTCTACGGTGAGGAAAACCCTTGCTGAATACAAAGATACCGGCAATGTGACTTCTCCGAACAAAAAACGCCGAAAATTGAGCGCCATCCAAAAACTATGCGAAGGGGAGAAAGACTGAATTCGGTACAAAGTGCATGAATTTTGGTTTAGGCGGGAAATCCCGAATTTAAATAAAATTCCTTTGGCGGTGAACACAGACCCTGCCCTTGGCATGTATACAAAAAGTACTTTACATAAAATCCTGTAGGATTTAGAGTTTTCATTTTCGAAAACACACAGAAATAGCGGCCTCATTGAAAAGGAATACACAGTGCGTTGGCGACAAATATATTTGCAAAAAATAGCGCAATACAGGGCAGAAGGTCGCCACATATATTATTTGGACGAAACGTGGGTCAACGCAGGCGATTGCCAAAATAA
This sequence comes from Andrena cerasifolii, assembly GCF_050908995.1. Lineage (NCBI taxonomy): Eukaryota > Metazoa > Arthropoda > Insecta > Hymenoptera > Andrenidae > Andrena > Andrena cerasifolii. The sequence continues at coordinate 1,805,696 of NC_135132.1, forward strand.
AAAATGGATTGACAAAACTGTGCGTTCAAGCAGGGACGCGCAGGAATGTGGATTATCGGCAGGCATACCTCCACCCACCGGTAAAGGTAAACGCCTGATTTTCGTGCATATTGGGTCCGTTGACGGGTTTGTGTCTGGTGGTCTCCTATGTTTCCAATAAAAAAAAACACAGCAGACTATCATGACGAAATGAATGGTGATACATTTTTGGAATGGTTCGAAGGCATTCTGCCATCGTTAAAAGAGAATTCCGTTATTGTTATGGATAATGCGTCATACCATTCGGTAGAAGCCGAGCGTTGCCCAACAATGAACTGGACCAAGCAACTGATTATACAATGGCTTATTTCAAAGCAGCAGGCTATACCGCCATTTGCCGGTAAGGTCACGTTGATTGATATGGTTAAGCAAATCAAACGCCAGTTCGACAAATATGTCATAGACGAGCACGCAAAAGCAAACGGAAAAATAGTTCTACGACTACCTCCCTATCATTGTGAACTAAATCCCATTGAGTTGGCTGAACGATGTTAATAAGCTATCTTTGCTACATGCTTTGGAAAGTGGACAAAACCTGAGCATTAGTTTTTGCTCGTGGGATCTGTACGAGTATCCTCTCTTACAGAGCACGACCAAGCATTCGTGGGCTGTGAAGGCAGCTGCACAGTTGGAGAAGCCGCGATACATTATCTTTGCTCTACAGACTGCTCGAAAGAATGTGATGACCGAAGATGTTACCCGGTTCGACCACTGCAAATTGACCAATGTAAAACTTTTTCTCAATTCGGAATTTTACCCGTACGATGATATGAACTTGGACTTTGACAAGCATAGGCATGCCATCTTGATTAACATGTATACATATTTTCGTAAATCGTATTATGGATATAGTTGCAACGAGGCATTATTTACCGTGGCCCAATTTTTGCAATTTGGTCCCCTTGTGGTGATTGATTGCTCGCGACAAAATGAGTCGATCAAGAATAGCACCGTGGACGTGCGCATAGAATTCGACTGTAAAGAGAATGTGTCTGCAAATACTACAGCCTACTGTCTCATTATGCATGATCGTGTGGTTGAATACAATCCGCTGACAAACGTTGTGCGCAAAATCAATTAAATTGTTGCGCTATTTGCCCGCCCTCTTATGTGCCAAATTCGTACAAAAGTTCATCGTGAAAATCGAGATGCTTTACGAGAAAGACCACATTCTCCTGTCTATCTTGGAAGCGAGCGGACCTCTAAATTGTATCGATAATGGGCATACCAACATTTGTTGATCTGTAAGGGTTCATCGTTGATGGAAGATTTGTTGTCAAGGAAGTGACTGTCCTACGAAAGGGAACAATTCTCTCGCACTATATTTTTGGGAGTTCGATGCCGCAATATCTTCTTGCGAAATCTGACGAATCAAGCATCCGATGGTTGGTAGCAAAACATCATAGACTACGGTGGGAAGATGGAGACGTTCTGTACAGTATGGCTAAACAGCTAATTACGAAAGCTGTTGCCGGTGCGATCGATGGAGAAGATGATGCATCCCATATCGTATACGTTAAAGGGTTGCAGAAACGCGTCTGGCTTGCAGATTTCCTCGACAAAAATACGAGAGCGGACGTGATCATTGAGTCACTGGACATTGAATACGAGGATATCAAATCTCTAAATAAACTAAATGTAGTTAATACTCTACGATGTGATAGACCCGCAAAGCACTGTGCTGTAAAAATGTGTTTAAAATATTCAACTGGTGGTCTAAACGCCAGAGGGAAATTCATAAATAAAATATAATCAATTTTTAATGCATATACAAATGTTTTTTCTTCACTCTCCCCAACCTCCTACATGTAATGTACGCTAGATTAAGACGATGGTTACAATTATGTAGAAGTGGTTCAATATACATTCGATAGAGTGGTACGATTGACGTTCAATACATGTTCAATGTGGTACGATTGATGTGCAATACGAGATCAAAGTGGTTCGATACACGTTCGATACACGTTCAAAGTGGTATGATGCACATTCGATACACGTTCAGAGTGGTATGATACACATTCGATACACGTTCGGAGTGGTATGATACACGTTCAATATATGATCAAAGTGGTTCGATATACGTTTGATATAAGTTGAAAGTGGCATGATCTAGTCGAATGATGTGTATAAAGAAGGGGGGAGAAGAATTCGAAGATGATAAGCGCATTGAAGAAGGGAATGGTCAACGAAGAAGAAGGTGAAGAACGCCAGCATCTTATTTTGCAAACCTACGCACTTCTCGGTTTCATGATAAGGGTTCCATGGGTGAGCCTGGAGATGTTGCGAGTCCAGTTGACTTCAAAACGTTAACATATCAAGTGTTCTGAAAAAAAAAACGCCGAAATGGGTATACAACATGTGGCGTCATCACCCGATGTGTCACCGTGACAAGACATTCCTTAGGTATGTACATAACAATATTTTGACATTTTTATCGTGTTTTACCGTTGAAATCGAGTTCGATCCCGCGGCCGTAAATATTATATCGATGTTTGTTGGTTCTAGGACTCGCCAACCCCAGCACCTCCCTTGCCACAACGTTGGCCATCGCCATCGCCGCAGCCGCAGCCACCGTCGCCGCCGCCGTCACCGCCACCTCATGTATGTAATACTTTACATTGTTTTGTGTGTTTAATGTTTATTATGTTTGATGTGGTAATGTTATATCGATGTTTGCGTCTGTGTTCTAGGATATTGCATTGAATATTATGCGGGCATGGCTGGCGCAGTTGTTGGCGGAGGACGCTCAGGAAGCTGCACTATTAGAGGTGCGGATGCGGCGCTTGAGGGCGGTGATTGGCCCCATGATGGCCGCGCAGGTACGGCGGCTGCAGGTCCCATACCCGCAGCTGGGACCTCGGCGACGGCCACGGCCTCCTACACCACCATCGCCGTCCACACGCCATCATCGGAATCGACGTCGTCAGCGCCGCCGTCCCCGTCACCCTCGCCGATGGCATCATCGGGGTCGGCACCATCACCACCGTCGGCCCCGTTGCCTCCGACTCCGACGATGGAGTCGTCGTCGTCGTTGCCAACATCGTTGTCACAGTCTCCGCCCCTGTCGCCCCCGCGACGATTCGAGGACTACTCCTCACCATCGTCGGAGTCGGAGGCGACGACTCCCTAAATGTATATATTCTATTTTTCTTTTATTTTCTATTTTTCATTTATTTTCTTTTATTTTATATATATTTTTTTCTTTTATTTTATATATTTCATCTTTTATTTTGTATATTTATATTCTTTTCTATTTCTTCTTTTACATTTTTTTATATTGTATTGTATTATTTTATATTCCTTTTTTTATATTCTTTTAATTTTAAAATATATTTCACCAACATATATATTATTTCTTCATTTATTTGTCCGTCTTCCTCCTTCTTGTCTCCTTGCCACATAATTCTATAATTCGATGTTTCAAAGTATTATATTTCGTTCGCGCCTTCTTTGCGCCGTGAAAATGGCGTTATCCCGTACGGCCGCTCCAGGGGACTCAAATTACACACGTTATCGCGCGATACGCTGCGATATTCGAAATACTGTTGGCTTTAGAATGCTTGCTGCATATTTGTTTAAAAAAATATGTCTGTTTGCTACATAATGGTTCGCTAGATCGTTGATTAACAATTATTATTATTTCTCTGCGTTGGGGGGGGGGATGTCTGTTTGCAGCAGATTGGTTCGCTAGATCGGTGCGGGGGAGAAGGACAAATTTCCGGGAGCGGATCGAGTCTGTAAAAGATTTTCGAGACTCATTCCCCCCTCTGAAAAAAGTTCCGGCGGTGGGCCAGGTCTGGAGAGGTCTCCGCGGCGGCTCGGCCAGGACTGATCCCCTCCACGATTACGGCTTCCCCCACTCCGCGGCTCGTGCGCGCGCAACCAATCTCCCACTCCCCGCTTCCTCCGCGCCCACACTTCCCCCCGCTCCCGCGCTCCCCTCAGAGGGCCAGCGTTTGAATCCCCTTAGTCTTACTACTTATATCCCTAAAGACTACTACATATACAAATTTCACCAAAATTTCAAATGTTACTCGGAAAAGTGTCCGATTTCACGTGGCATGACCCTCCTAGAAAGTCTAGAATACTGTAGAGTTAGAATTGATAATAATATAATTGAAATGGTACAGCATTCCATGCGACACACAGGACCACATTTCTAATAAATGATAACCCGAAGGAATACAAATATTGCTAACGAAACATTTTGTCTTTTTACACATTCAGACAATACGACGCAGAAAGGATAGAACGGCAATCCAAATCATTATCATATTTTTAACGTTATATCTCTTAACATTCCACGAGGGGCTGCAGGGTAGTATTTGGTTTTATGGAACGTTGTAAAATAACGGCGAAACGAAGAGTCCGAGAAACACGTGTCGTTTGCCTTTCGCGAAGTAAACCCTACTTAACCGCGCCGGTGTTGGAGATCCGTCTGGTTCTCATCAAAGAGCACGCTTTCCAGCACATCACCCTGTCTCTTTAGATAACTTTTCGAAAGCGTGGGAATGACCTCGACATTCGTTACCCTCACACAAAGCGAGTCGATGGGGGCGCGTGTGACGTCTCACTATTTCTCGCGCGGTCATAATTAGAATCTTCCCCACAAATTACTCCAAATCTTCGCCAAAATCCCTCGAATTCAAATCTTACCCCTTTTTCCCAACCATCGGGCCATCTAGAAGTTGTACCTTAGCGGTCCCCATCTCGAGATGGTGAAGTACGAAATCCCCTTCCTCTCTTCGCCCTAGGAGGCACGATCTCCTCCCTGGCATTTAAATCTAGACAAGTCCCTCTTCCCAAAAACCCCCTCTAAACTCGAGACCACGTCTCACCCCCTCTCTACGACCAACCAAATCAAAGCAACTCTCACCCCTTTCCAACCAAAATACTGAAAATCCACCCAATGGGTTGAGTACCCCCTTTTTCAAACCCCCAAATAAGAACCCCTGATATTCTATTGCGACGCAATTTTGCGCATGAGTCATGGTGCATACTGCGCATACCCCTCATACATAAACACCGTATAAATACAAGGGCCCCAGAGGCCGTAGCCCTCTTCTACGGAAACTTTTCTACGGAAACTCTTCTACGGAAATCGTTTAGAAGTAAGCTATTGAAACCTAAACCTAGTTAATGCCCATTAATATTAAAATCTGTGCTACCTTGTGCGAAAGGACTATCAATCGACAGCACCCACAGATAAAGTGAACCATACACATCGGTGGGCATACCGATTACCTATTACCCGGACGAAATCCCCAAATAGATACATAGCGAGAAATCGAAATACCATCCTGTGACACCTCAATAAAAGAATATACCGTTTTATTACAAAAAAAAACTAACTTGACCTTGACATCGCTTCCAGTACCTCATTCATAAAAAAAAACGTTTGTACCATTATGTCCGATGGAACAGATACCAAACAGGAATATGTATATTAAACAATTTTCACTTATTGGAGTAGTTGGTAAGTAATAAGAGGCGTCCCTCGGTTCGAAATTGAATTGGTACAATATAGGTATAGGTATTCAGCGAACAGTATTCTCTGATTCTCGCGGTTAACTTGAAATGAGATAATCAAATCAGACAGTACTGTAACAACAATTTTGACCTCGGAATCAGATTCTGCGACCCCGAAAATCCCTGGAATGACCATCTTCATAATGATAAAGTGTGAAATGTGAACGTAAGGATTTTTAATCGCGTTTTCGGCGATTCGGACCACTGTGCACCACTCCTGTATGTGTCCTCTCCGCTAAATAAGCAGTCCTGCATAATGTTGCTGGCAACCTTATGCAGATACACAACAATTTTTCAATAATAATAACGTCTCAACTTTTTTACTTTTAAATTTTTCTGCATAAACATTTTTTCAAATACTCATAACATGTTCCTGATTACGATGAGAGCAAATATGATACAATGTAGACCATTTTTGGTCGAAACCGATATTACATCGTGTAACGTGTACGAGAAAATCTGAGTGAAAATATCTTTCTATGGAATAGAATTCTCTTTTCGCGAGGTAATATCCACAACTGCAGAGTAGTTGAGATGTCGTAAACATCTCCCCGGGCTGGGACAAAGGTTGCCAGTGAGGCCTGAAGAATTTTTCGAAGACTGCGCTTTTCGATGAAAAAATTTCGCTGAAGGTACACATGGACGTATATATTGCGGACGAAATTCCACAAAAGAAAAAAGCACTGTGTATTTCGTATTCCACAAGTAACTACATATGCTGAACACCGAATCGCAAATCATCTAAAGTGCATGTTTTATCCATTCAAAACTACGTACAACGATTGAAATAGTCGCAAATGCATTATAAAGGAAACATACCTAACGACACGCGTATGCTATGAACGTTTTATAATAAAAAACGCATATAGTTTGAAATATATTTTCTACGCTTTTCAAATGAGAGCAAACTGCTGCATTTGTATTTTCTGAACATATGTAAAGAAGAAAAGGAAAAGAAGTGTACAGAAATGTTGTGTATCGTATATAACGAAATTTAAAATTTCTATATTCCATCTCATCGGTCCGAAAGTTGAAGGAACGTACAGCTCGCTTTCTTCTTTAAGGGGGCCGTCTCCTTTTTGTTATGGTCCGAATCGATCGAAGCGCTCTTGTAAACAGACGGACCCTAATGAAACTACTGCGGTCGGTAAAAAGAAGTTGTACAATGGTGACATCTACCGATACTCTACATAGACGAATTTTTGACAGCATAGTTGCCGCATGTTCTGTTGTCTCCGTCTCTGCCGCGCTATTGCCACAGCTCCTTCTATTGAGAAGCTTGGAGGAATACGGCACGAGAGCTGCGTCTAGGCAGCGATCGCCGGGCTCCATGTACCGCTGATGGAGGGGGGAACATCGACAGGAGCGGTGGTTGTGTTGCGTAAACTGCGCACGCATCAGTCACGCACACGTAACCAAGACTCCTGTAGGTGTTTCCCCCTCCACAAATAAGTCTGCCCAAGGACTTGTTGCGTGGCAAGCAACAGTTGGCTCACGAACTCTAGAGCGATAGAAGCAATGGAGAATTCACAAAATGTAAGTATTATATTGTATACTGTTATACAGAGTGACTCTCTGGCTAGAGTATTCAAACGCGATGCCGCCAATAAGCCGCGCCTCGCTGAGTTTCGTGGACGTCGAAGCTCGCGACGAGATTCATTACGGTGTATTAAAAAATTCTTTATTCTTCATTGCATCGATATTGCAGTGATACCAATGCATTCCTGGCATTCTCCCGATTAAAATCATGTCGTGTAATTCGGACTATTTTTAACGAAGTTAGCGTGGTACCATTTTCATCGGCACGACATCGATTGACGCCATTTTCGCAAAGATCTGTTGAGAAATGCAGAACGTGGAATTCGTCACTTCCACGTAACTCAGCGAGGCACGGTTTATTGGTGGCATTGTAGATCGAGAGCTGGCTATATAGGGGTCAACGTGACTCGATGCAGTCACAGTTCTTATTGTTGGATTAGTGTTGCCGAATGCGAAATCCCCATCTGCCGAGTCAGTCCGGAGAACTAACGCGGGGGTGGGCGGTCAAGCAGGTAAAATTTGCAGCATAATAACGTCATTCTTGCTGTTCTGAAATTTCATATACTTATTGTTTACGCATTTAATGAACGATATGCAAAATGGCAGACCACCAAGTGGGGGATAAGACGTTGGCAGATGTAAGAAGATCCTACAGTTGAGGGTATTAACTCGCTTTCTAAATTATTCGTTATAGTTTTATTTATTCCGTTGTTAAAAGTCGGTAGAGTCGAGAAGGTTTTTCTCGAGTCCCGGTCTGTAATCGACTGACTTTCCGTCCCGTAGAAAGTCCCCTCTTGTCCTTTTGGGAAAACTCCTAAGGACCCCGATGCCAATTTATGATGTTTATGGCGTCGCACTGGTCGGGCCCATCGTCGCTGTAGGCGTCACGCTGGCCGCATCTGCGTAAGCTCAACCTTGCAGCCCCTTTTACAAGGTGGTGCTTCAATATTGCTAACACAGGCGTCGATGAAAAGCGCGATACGTGGCTTGCGCGCTAGTGCAAGGGAGAAATATACATTTGTTTCTCCTTTGCCCTAGTGGGACCGCCGTCGGCCGCATATTGGAACGGCAACCGCCTTTAGGGCCCACTTGGTGTCTGCCATTTTGCATATCGTTCATTAAATGCGTAAACAATAAGTATATGAAATTTCAGAACAGCAAGAATGACGTTATTATGCTGCAAATTTTACCTGCTTGACCGCCCACCCCCGCGTTAGTTCTCCGGACTGACTCGGCAGTTGGGGATTTCGCATTCGGCAACACTAATCCAACAATAAGAACTGTGACTGCATCGAGTCACGTTGACCCCTATATAGCCAGCTCTTAGACTATTGTCTTTGAGGACTCTAGCGAGAGAATCGCACTGTACCATCTTACTATTTGCCAAAAATAATACATTCAACATTTCATTTCCAGATGAAAGATACGGTCCCGACCCCGTCGGGGGGAAGTGGAGGGGGGAGGAGGAGAAGAAGGAGGAGAGGAATCAAAGTAGGGAGGAAAAATTAGAAAAAGCTCTAGCAAAAGTAAGTTATGTTGAAATTATGTGTGTGTACAGTATTATCTCCGTAAGTGTTCGCTGGTCGGGCCGGCGTTGAGCTCCTGTCGTGAACAGATCTCTAATTCCGAGTGTTCGTTTCTCGCTTCTTCCTGGCCGAAGGGGGGAGCGAGATGGAACGCTTTGCCTGCGCGACGGCCGCGAACGCAAAAGACGGAGTGTCAGGCGTCCGAAAGACGGAGCGAGATAAAACATCATCCCGTCGTCTCGCTCGCTTTCAGTGGCTCTCGCTCGCTCTCGTTCCATCTCGCTCTCGCCTTCGCCGGGCAAGAGTGACACAGAAGTGGTGGAGATACATAGCAAGAAACCCGTATCGTGTGCACCAAACCGAACACATACGGAGACAATACTGTATTATTATTGAAAGTGGTATAAGTCGATCTGTAGCTAAAAAATCGTTTGTTTTCTTTAACATTTTTATTGATTATTATTCCATAATAAAATTACACAAGTTTATAGTTTTAAAAACATTACCCGATTTGATTTACGGATGCGAATATTTTGTTGATTCAAAAGCATACCCTTAAATATCCCAATGTATGAATAAATGGACTTATACCAGTTTAAGAAATAACGGCTCATATGTAGGCGTAGAACTAGAAGATGTAATTTTTATGGTACTGTTTCAGTTGAAGAAGGAGCTGAAAAGCTTGAAGTACGGCCGTGGAGGCCGCCGAGGAGGCCGCCGAGGGGGCCGCCGAGGGGGCCGCCGTGGGGGCTGCGGCGGCAACCCCATTATCATTAATAATTATTAATATTACAATATAAATATTAAATATTTAAAAATATAATATTTCTAATTGATCAATGATTGTTCATTTTCTTTGTTTCAATGGAATGTAAAATTTTCTCATTTTCTATTGTATCGACATGAACGTTTCAGTAACATACTGCTGAGATTTTCCAGATGAAAATAAATTTAAACACGGTATAAATCGGATTATTTTTAGCATTATTAGATTAGAAATGTTTCGCATTTATATTTAATTATCTAGTACAGTTCTAGAAATAATCCGATTTATACCGCATTTGAATTCATTTTAATGTGGAAAATCTCAGCAGTATGTTACTGAATATTGAAAACGTGACATTTTACATTTTATCAACATTGTACACCTCTCCAACCGAGATTACAAGTTGCCGCAGAGTGGGGCATTTCGGGTCGAAACACAGCACAAAACATTTTCTCACCCAAATCATATATTTATCGTTAATTTTTCCATTTCATTCAGTTAGGACGTATACTTGTGATCCTATTGGTACAAAAAAATTAATGAAATTTGTTTATTTAATGGGTCATAGTACTTTTTTACAAATTGCCGACAATATCGTGCACACTGTACATAGGAAAAAGTTCCGCAACTTTCACATGTAAAAAGACTTCAGTTACTTTGAATTTCAATGGCAGGAAAGGCATTTTTGTAAAAAAAGCGTCATAGACCCCTTCTCGTCCCTCTAACTACCTCGTTTGAACTCCCGTTAAAAATAAACAATGAAAATTGGGACATTCAGTAAGATATAATTCCAAAAATATCAGGGATATCAAAATCAAATTTGGTACACTTCAAATACATACCTCAACACTTAATTCCACCAAAAATTAGTTGAATTAAGCAAACAATAATACTATAAACAACAATACAAATTCTGAAGAGTTTCGTGGTTCTCTTCTTCAAAACCGTGTAGTCGCGTTAAAAATTAATGAATATGAAAAACAATCATAATACCTGCAATCAACTACCTGTAAAAGAAAATTTTCAGTTTAGCGATATTTTTGTAAAAGGACTTAGTGCCGTGTTTCGACCCCAAATACCCCACTGTGCGCCGCCGAACAGCCCAAATCCTCGCTGGTCGGGACCGGCCCGGCGTTGAGCTCGTATCGCGAGCAGAGCCCTAATTCTCAGTGTTCGTTTCTCGCTTCTTTTTAGCTGATAGGGGGAGCGAGATGGAACGAGTGTCAGGCGTCCGAAAGACGGAGCGAGACAAACAACATCTCGTCGTCTATCTCGCACCACCCTCGCTCGCTTTCAGTGCCTCTTGCTCGCTCTCGTTCCATGAGACAATACTGTAGTATCTTTTATTTGACTTTATCCAGATATTATCTTTGCCCATCTCTGTTCTCCAACTGCTTCGCCGTGATTCATTCAAGCCTCCTCGATGGAAAAATATTGATAGGGGAAATGCGGCAACAGCGCGATTCGACTCTCGATACGTCTCGGCAACTATGTCTTTCCTACATTTATCGGCTAGATTGGACTTCCACCGGTTTTGATGGTACAAGGCACGAATATACCATCAACGCCGGTGACGGAGAAACCTTGAAGCTTCATTCTGTCATTTTTCGGGCTGTCCTGAGTACACGATTCATAAATTCATTATTATTTCAACGTACGGTGCTTATTAGCGGTCAAACGGACCAGACCACCCTGCACGAAAGTCTACCGAAGGCAACTAAACCCGCAAAAACGTCCACCGTGCCGATTCCAGGACGAAAGTTGTAATTTACTGTTTGTTTACTACATCGCGTATACGCAGGCCCGGCGGAACCATGCGCCGCACAAGGGCGCCAGCCGAATGGGACGCTAAAAAAACTAGATCGTACGCTTAATAATAAAGGAATCTAACACCTCACATAAACTAAATATAAATGTAATTCTTTTAAACATATTAAATAGAAAACAAGTGCAAAAAATTGGGGACAACAAAAATTTTTTTGCACAAGGGCGCCAGCTAACCTCGCGGCGGCCCTGCCTACACGTCACGCTGGTGCTACATGGCTGCAGTGCACCATTAGCGCCACCAACGGAGAAGCCTTGAAGCTTCATTCGGACAGTTTTCGAGTCATAAATTCATTATTATTTCAAAGTTGGGTGCTTATTAGCGTTCAAACGCACCAGACCACCCTGCACAGATGTCTACTGAAGGCAACTGTACCCGCAAAAACTTCCTTCGGGCCGATTCCAGGACGAAAGTTGTAATTTACGATTTGCTTACTACACGCGTATACGTGCACGCTTTTCCTAGCTTGTGTGAGCGTACTCACACATTCAAAGGCCCGCGGAGACGGCCCCCTTAAGGGCTGAAATCTACCGTTACTCGTTGGTGGCTTGGGTTTTTCCACCTTGCGCTTGGGTTAGTCAAGCTATGGCCACGTACACATCTGGCAGCTAGACGCACCCAGGTCTGGGTTTTTCCAGCGTGCGGAAGCGTTTCCCGCCAAAATTTTCCGCGCATTTTCGGCGTCGCTTGAGGGGCGCGTCCCTCTGGGAGGACTGTATAAATAGCCCTCCAGAAGAGCCGCTCTCTCACACTCATTCATTAGGAACCACCTGTAAAAGCCACGTCTCGTGCTCTGTAGTTTATCCGCATTCAAACATTTGTGCATAACAGTGTATTGCCTTGTATTGCCTTGTCGCGAATTAAAAGGAGTGTGGTGTAAGAGTCTCTAGTAATACTTTCCTTTTCACCCTTCACTAGCGTTGTCGCTGCATTGGTTACAGATGCTGAGATCCAGAACAGAAGAGAGTGGGGAAAAAGGACGGATATATGCGTCCTGTTCCTCTGTTTCTCATTAGGATTGGTGGTATACTGATACATTTACGACAGGGTATGCACTTCCGGGAATACTGTTTGGTGCACAGAAATGTGCACAGGCAAGAATTTTTTATTATCCTGTGCATATACTTTTGACGTATCACCGACTTTATTAGCGAAGAATTCATATTTCGTTCTACCGTTATCCTTTCCCATTCGCTTGACAGTGAAGGACCACCCCGCAAGTGCGCGGGCACGTCCTGCGTTTTCAAACCTTTGCGCATTCGAACTTTTACGCGGGCCGATGACGCACCGCTCGTTCCTTGATGCAAGTGAAATACAAAATATTGAGGGAGTGAGAAAGGCAGTTTGGGCCCTGTCCACCCTTGAGGGTAGCAAAGGCTCGATCGTCAGAAAAAAAGCGACTGTCGAGCAGTAAACATCGTAAGTACCTCTTCACGCTTACTACCCCTGCCTTTTCACTAAGTATATATGCCGGTTATTATAAAAGTGGTCTAAGTCCAACTTCTCCGTTTGTTACATTTCACTTATTTTTTACGTATTATATCAATATGATACATAATAAACGTAAAGTTCAATTTCTTTTTTTTTAATATCGATTGGCGCCACTTTTATAATAACTGACAAACTTCTACATTTTTTATTCAACCCAATACTGTATTTAGACATATTCCGGGTGAAGTTTCATTACCGTCGTAGTATTGTTGTAATTTTTTGTGTAAAATATATTTTGTCAATTGTGATTGTTTGAGTGTCCGCGTGTTTCTTACGTTCAGAGATTCGTGTATTTATTCTCACGTAGAATGAGAAATTTGTGTTATAATTTACCTGCGACATGCCTAGAAAAGGTATATACATTCGGGTGCAAGGTATGTTCCGTCTTACGGGACAAAAGCAGGCTAAGGGCGAGGCGAAAACTCAACGTCGTTTACGGTGGGCAATTATTTGTTCTCGAAACGTTCGTTGGGAACCATTTGCCTGCCAGATGACTAAGAGGCAATCGACATCGTGCCGCTTTTTCTGATAATTTCGACTACTCTCGCCCTAAGATAATCCGTTAAATTGCTCTGTCAGCGGGGGTATACGGTAACCTCGGACCGGTATATACCGTCGTTCACCATAAACCGTGACCCTGTCTAACGCTCCGACCAAGCAACGTAGCCAGGCTTGCTAGCCAGATGTCTGGTTTTTCCTCTGCTACGTCACCAAGAAGGAGAGGCTTCCTCCTCCATCGCCGAAATCACGGAAGCAAGGTTCCTCCTCTTCGAGGAAAAATTAGCCAATCAGTAATGTAGCACCTCCCCAAATTCTGAGGTCTTGTCTACCTTCGACATGGAAGAACGGTACGGGAGTTCAATCATCGCTTGAACGAACACATTCAGCCCTCTAAAAACACTGATAATCCGACAGTCGATTCCAGTGACTTAGTCAAGGCAGTCGTGACCAGACTTAGAGTCTAACTACTCTTTATTCTAGTCATCATACGGACTAGTTCGATTGATTTAATCAAGCAGTCGTGATTAAGACCATCGATAAACATTCGTAAACTTGCTTGGCCATCATACGGATCAGCAAGTTCTCTTGTCGTCACGAAATAAACAATCATTCAATATTAATTTGGCGAATGATAAAGCCATCAGCACCGCGTACCACGGAGTCTCTTGGGCCTTACAACCCCAAGAGGAAAAGTTAACTTTCGCGCGTGTGTCGATAGCTTACAAGGTAGGCTACCTTTAGTTGAAACTGAAGACAAGTGATGAAAATTATACAGTTTCTAAACATCAGAAGTGGAAAAATTGGAAATTTTAAAATCACAAAAGTTGGACTTTTGAAAATACAGATAGTTTAAAACTTGCTAACCTCGCAAATACAAATTTTGTAAATGTTTGAATTTCAAAGCATTCGGACTTGGAAATTCCAGCATTTAGAAATCTAAAGGTTGCGCTCCTGCGCTAAATCTTGGGTAAAGGAAGCCTATATTATACCCGAATGTACCAACTTGATAAATGTGTATTCTTCTACCGCACTTTCAAATCCATTTTAATTACATTCAGTAGTTTCACTGTTTCTTCGCCTCGTTTTTACATAGCAAGCAATGGAAAGAGCGCAACGGCCGGGAGATTGCAGACACCCGGGAAAGAGATGGAACGGACTCTGGCACGGGGACGGAGTCGACCCAGAACCCGGACTCCGTATCCAAGGCGAATGACAAGGTGCACCCGAACTCCGTCCCGAAGTCAGATATCAAGGAGCGGCTGAACTCCATCGTCGGAACGGAGTTCCCGAGAAATTGCAATACTATACCGGGAACTGGTCCTGAAATTAAAGAAGGAGATATGTAGATACCTGATTATTGCCAACGTCACGGTGAGATATGAAGATAAAGACAACCTGAGGGAGGCATTCTTAGACAAAACGCCCATTGTGGTGGGCACAAGAGGGGCTATGCCCACCAAGACACAGGAAAACCTGAAAGCCTTAAGGATAAGAAAGAAGGACATGGTCACCATAACCTTAATGGCCCTCCGGTCGTCACTTGAGATTGCCAATGCGTTCCTAGACTACGACCGGATAAGGTAATAATGTATGTTACTTTATGTCGTTCTACCCAATGGGGGGTAGAACGACATAAAGTAACAAGCTGGGCTTGCCTACCGGTAAGCTCAATGTAATCGTCCATCAATGAGGACCAGGCACCGGAGCGGAGGAGCAGCATGCGTACGTACATGGTGACCGCTCGGGCCGGTAAGTTAATTGTGTACGTCCCACCTGACAAACGCTGGAGCGGACAAGCACCGCGCGTATGTACACGGTGAACGTCCATGCCAAATGCATGCTACGTGTTTGACCAGGTTCCGGGGCGGACTAGCACCATGCGTGGGTACGTGGTGATCGCCCGAGCTGGTAAGTTATGCATCAAAAGAAAGAACGAAGCAGCTGCCGCGGATCATTGTATGAACCCGCCTGGCCTTTACACCAGGCGGTGCGAGTCATGACCACTATTGTGGAACATGGCGCTGAGCGGGCGACTACGAGCAGTAGGAGCCCGGGCGACGCCTCCGCGTGGCTTTTCCCGGACACGCTTATCGTGACCAAGTTCGCTTCCCCAAGGGGACTCCGTTCCTAATTTTTCCAGGCTCGTGTGACAGAGCCCTTGGCAGTGAAAGCAAGAAAGTGGCATCTCACCGCTCTGGCATCGTTAGGCCGTACTCTGGTTTACCATCTAGATGTTCTTCCCTTGTGTCTACTATTTACTTTAGTCACCGGTTAACCGATTCGTGCGTCGCACGTTCCCAGCAATGAACGTGATATTTGTTTAAAAGAAAAAAAATTTTGTATAAAAGCATACGCAGTATTTTTTTCCTTTTATCTAACTTTCCTTGAGAATGGTCATAATCATTGACCGAAACGTTGGAATTTGGTAAAAATTCTCAAAATTGCAAAATAGCTTGTATTTAATTATTTAATAAACCGAAACAGTGCGCCGAAATCATCTCTTCTAATTAGAACCACTAAATAGTGTAAACAGTAGGAATAAATTTATTTTATTATAAACAAATTTACGAAGAATATGCTGTGGTAAATTTAACCTTTATCATCGTCATTTATCAGTCGTCATTATTACAATTATCATTGTTAGAAACTGGTTAACGAACGATTCCCAAAAGGCAAAGCGATTGGCTAGCATAATTGGTATCAATTTTGTTGTTACGTCCCGATATAGGGTTTCCTGTAAATCACCCCGAGCGGTTGGAATGATTTACCGGGTTCTTGCTCTATCGAAGGGCTAAGGCCCACCTTGACTATACTTACCGGGAATATGGAAGGTGACAAGGGGTTGAAAGAATAAAGTACAGGGGATATAAGGGAGAAACGATAAGGATAAATATATTGTTACATAAATAAGATTATCCTACCTCGAGACAGCGCTTCGTCTCAGCTGTCGCTCGCTGTGTCGCTCGGGTGTCGCGCGGCACGCTTGCCGTCTCGTGTTTCGGTCGCTCGCAGTGTCGCTGACCCACGGGTAGGTCGTGGTCGCTCGCTGTGCTTCTCGGATGTCGGTGGCCTAGAGCCCGTCGTACCGCACTGTCTCTAACGTACTTCTACGCGGTCCTACGTCGGTCTCGATTGACGCGCAAGGGCTCTCCCGGCTATGCCGTTTCCTGTGTGTCGGACGGAGTTACCCTTCTTACGAATTACTATCGGCCGATCGCGCTTCGCGGAATCTGCGTGGAGACGTGGTCGCGGTATCTAGACGGTCCTCTGGTCCGTTGCGACTTCCTAACTCGAGCACTCGAATAAGAATGAATCTTTTAGCGGCTCCCGATCGCGAGCCGAACCTCGAACGATCCCTACGAATGGGGGAAACTGCCCCGTCGGCAGCTGTCGCTTGCTTCACCAATTCCCTGATTATTGAGAAATAATTGGGGAATTGGGCCGAGCGCGGTCGCTGTCCCCATCGCTGTTGCCACGGGCTCAGCACCACTCGATTGCTACACGCGAGGCGATTCCGCTGGATCGCCCTTGCGAAACAAAAGCGACGCGTGGACAGCAAGCACGGGATGGACCTAAAGGGCCCATGTAACATTGTGATTAAATTTTCTTTTCCTTCTGCTCAAATTCCTTTGCACTGAACCCTGGATTTCACCAGTTGATCCTGTTGTAATTTAAGCTTTACGCTCTAAACAAGAACATTTTCTTATTTTACAGCATAAGTATTTGCTGAATGAAATTAGAATAAGTCACGTCTGTTATTTTAAGTTATTTTATTTTATTTTTTTTTAACCCTGTCTGCATTTTAAATAGTAACTAAGGACTATTTAACTTAGGAGAAAGGACCGTAAAGAATTACTAAAAAGATCAAGGAGTTAACTGCTGACTGGTTTGGAGACTTTTCCTTGATATATGTTTTATACAATAGTCGGAAGAATAATAATAATGAGCAATAATTTCAAATAGTTATGATATCAGTATTAGTAAAAAGTTCCAGTTTCTCTTCTTTTATTTTAAATAATGTGGCCTTATAATTATAACATAAATTCGACAGCGATTTCAAATGAAGTATGTGTTACGGTAAAAGAGTTAATTTAGTAGATGTATACAGTTCCTAACAGTTCCTAGTCAATGTATGCCCAAAAAGGAAAAAAGCTAATCTACAATCATACGAAAATGCATACATTGACTGCATCACACTTTTACTGTGGCACATGTATCCAGCTAACGCTTCAGTTTTGCTATGATTCCACGTTGGCAGTCCTCCCGAGTAGACGCCATCTCGTATCCACTACCTGAACTAAATTTGGCACGTGACTTACTTGCATTATCACAAAACTCTATTAGTGACGTACAACTACTTGGAATTTGCGAGTGTATTTTGCCGATTTTTTCTCTACTTTGGACACTCATATAATAATAAGGATATCAACATAATCTCGTTGAACCACGAGCATAGCGGGCTGCATTGAACCTTCCTCTTTCGAATGAGACCTCACCCAGCCCAAAATCTGCTCATATAAGGACAAACAACGTATTCCGCCAAACCCATGTTTCGGGCCAGATTCTGACGGCATACAGAATTATTACAAAATAGCCTAAGTGAGTGGGGTTTCGACAAAGACAATATTACAATATTTTTCGTCACTAACAACGCGGTGAATATTGTGAAGGCACTAAGACTGTGTCGTACGTGGGAGCAAATGCAGGTAAATAAACAATAAAAAATAATTAAATGTTAAAATAAATAATTAATCGTGAACATTTCATATTGAATGCACCGAATTATTTTCAGTTGGTTATCAAAGATTCCATTAAAAGTTTGTAAGATTCTTTCACGGCTCTACATCTGGGGAACAAAAATTCAAAATGCAACAGAAAAAGGCTCACCCAATTCCGATCCGCTCAAGCTCATCGGCGATGTTGAAACTAGATGGGCTTCGCAACATGACATGTTAAATCGCTTGCTCAAGGCACGACTAGCAATAAACGCAATTCTCTGCGAGGCGCATATGCCGGACACTATAACCCAGCGAAGGTCAGATCAAACCATTTGGGAGCCCGGGCCCCATGATGTTTACCAGAGCCGCGCTTAAGGGAGCTGGAAAGCTAATGATAACGTAGGCACGCCACGTATAGTTAGGTGGAAATGTTTATTATTTGTTTGAAAAACACCATTCACATTATTTTACCACCGTTAAAAGTTTAAAGTCAGCCTCCAAGGGTATTTTTAAACTAAAATTCGCATTCTGGGGTTTCTTAAAATGTAAAAAGCGAATATAAACTGTGTTTTGTAAAGAAAAATTGTTTACAACCACGTTATTCAGAATGAATTACACATTTTAGCTCCTAACATCACCATTATTGAAGATAGAATTATTTTAATTATGTATAAAAATTATGTAGAGTTGCAAACATTTGCACCTATAACTTGAGAATATGTACTCTATAAAGCAAATAGAACAAAACAACACAAACATTTTCAGGTTCCATGAGGTCCCTCGCGATAGTTTAAGGTTTAGGCTAAGCCGTTTACACACTGTGTGCCAGCATAGACCTGGCCGGGATACTCTGTACGTAGCTTTAAGACCGAATAAATTGTCGTACCCTACCTTACCTCAGCGTTTAGTCATTCGGTCGGCGGCCCTGGACCACCGTCCTGAGCTGGCGATACGGTACCTCCACCGTCCCACCGGTAACCCCGCGTTTCACGGTTACAATGTCTACAAGGTGAGGGGAAGCACGGCCAGGGATAACAGAGCTTGCCTTTTTTTATGAATTTTTTCCTTTTCTGGTGACATCCTTAGATGCCGCTTGAAGGATTCGAAAGGCAGCGAGGACGTCTACAGGGTGAGGCAAAGAACGGCCAGGGATAACAGAGCTTGCTTTTTTTTTATGAATTTTTTCCTTTTGTGGCGATATCCTTAGATGCCGTTTGAAGGAGTCGAAAGGCAGCGAGGATGTCTACAAGGTGAGATGAAGCACGGCCAGGGATAACAGAGCTTGCTTTTTTTTATGAATTTTTTCCTTTTGTGGTGATATCCTTAGATGCCGCTTGAAGGAGTCGAAAGGCAGCGAGGATCTCTACAAGGTGAGGTGAAGCACGGCCAGGGATAACAGAGCTTGCTTTTTTTTTATGAATTTTTTGCCTTTTCTGGTGATTTCCTTAGATGCCGCTTCAAGGAGTCGAAAGGCAGCGAGGATGTTTTAAACGTTTTATCGACTTCTTCAGAACCAGTACTAAATACTTTTCTAGGTATCTTTGCCAAAACAAACTTTTTTTATAAAGTAGCTTGATTGAAAAAAATGGCATATTTAATTTTTTCTCTACTCTTGGGATTGACGCCCACTGTGCGTCGGAACAAAGGGGGCTCAGAGCTGAGTGACAATTCATTCGTTGTTTTGGACCGGTAATTTCATGTTTTCCCACGAACGTTTTGACAACACCTGTTTGCCAGTATTTCTAAAGGGCAATCAAGAACCTGGTGCCGCCATTAATAATTTTAGGCATTCTTCAGTCTGACAATGAGTTAATCCGTATATTGTTCTGTCGGTGGGTAGTACTTTTTAGTACTGCAGAAAAGCATTGCAAACCTACCTATTAAGGAGGAATGTACTTTTCAGTAGAGCAACGAACGTGTCTCGTGCACAATTATTGTCGCACAGGATCATACGTGGCAGCCCAATTGGCATTTCGGGAGAAATACCCGGACCCTCCAGTACTATACAAGAGTACAATCAGCCGTTTGGCACGGAAACTACGCGAGGGTGGGGGCTTGCAGAACAGGAAGCACTGCCGAAAGTCAACTGTTCTGACGAACCATAAGCTGGCCGAGTTGCAGCAAGTTCTCGAGGAAGCGCCCCATACATCATTGGCGAAGCTGCGACAACAGTGCGCTTTGTCGTACGGAAGCGCTCATTGTGCAACACAAAAGCTCCACTTGCATCCCTATCGGTATCAGACGGTTCAGCAAGACGCAGGTATTGTAAGTGGTTTCTTAATTTCCTGGAGGCAGAGGGAGTTTCTGTTGCAGATAGATTATTCTTCACGAACGTAGCCTGGTTCCATCTAGAAGGCCAGATTAACAGCCAGAACAGCAGGCGGTGGTCCATAGCGAATCCGAGGGAAATCCGGGAGAAGCCCCTTCATTCGGCGAAGATTGGTGTTTGGTGTACGATATCGCGTAAGCGACTCGTAGGACCACTCTTCTTCGACACCACCATAATGGCAGGTAAATATCAAGATCTTTTGTTTGAGTTTATTTCCCTGTTGGAACCCGAGGAAAGGGGGTGCAGGTTCCAACAGGACGGGTCACCAGCACACACAGCACGGTAAACGTTGGCGATGCTAGAAGAATTTTTTGGTGAACGGGTAATTTCGCAGGGTTTGTGGCCGCCGAGATCGTCAGATCTAACGCCTTCCGATTTCTTTTTGTGGGGTACACTGAAGGACGAGTTGTACGCCGCTAATCCGCGTACCATTGAGGAGTTGCGGAACAGTACCACTGCTTCGATCCCCAACGTTACACCGGGAACGTTGGATCGAGTGTTCGAAAAGAAGATGAAGAGGAAAGAAAGTATTTTGTAATGTTAATCAGGTTTGTTTTCCCATTAATCTAAAAGAGATGACATGTAGTTGTAATAACCCGTGTTTTATTAAATGCGCGTGGTGTTTATGCGGCTTTTGTTTTATTTGTTTCTATGATAATATGCATATAAAGGATTGTCCGAAACAGGCAAATGCACAGGAACTTCAAATTTAACAGCGATTCATTAATACATATTTCCATTCTTATAGGTATGCTCGCTATGCTGTTTATGAACATGAACCTGCGGCGTAACGCTCGCAGCTACAACAGCTTCTGTTAAGAACTTGATTGTTTTCTTATATCTAGTAACCTGTATATGTTTAAAGCCATTTTTTATAAAAACGGCTAGCGAGATACTTTTTTAATGCCCATCGGCCCCCATAATTTGAGCCCGGTCTCGTTCAAAAAGCGCTCGTCCGGATCGCGACCTTCCCTTGTAAGGCATAACGGTGATCACTTCCAGCAATATATTTAAAATATTAAAAATCGGCCCTTTTTCAGGGCCAGTAGCAATTAACGACCCTTTTTAGGGCTACCAAAAATGTTAACGAGGATAACTGTGACCAACAAACATATCATCTCAATAAACATATCAGCCATTGCCCCCAAATCGCTCACAATTTCCCATATGGTCACCATTAACCGTTAAATTTGAGATTTTTTTTAAAGTAGTACGTCGTCGGGAAGCGTAGTTAAATCAGCTACAAGCAATACATATATTTTTAATTAAAAGATGCATCGCTGAAAACATCCACGAAAAAACGGTCAAAGTTGAAATGCTAAATCTGTTCCGAACTCGCATTTTGTTAACTACAGTTACCAAAGGATTTATGCCTCGTAATAAATGTTAGCATTTTTGAAGGATATTGCACTACAATAATATTGGTCCAAGAAAGTCTTAATGAGTTAAGAATTCTAGGAACGCGCGACCGTCGACGTGACCTGGGGTTGGGCTATCTGGCGGTTCATCGCACTCAGTCACCAAGGATTTGGAAACCGGAGCTTCGAGACAGGCTGGCAAAATTCGGGTGAGATCTAGATAGCTAGAGATTCTCTTCAAATTCCGGACGAAAGTTTCGAATTCGTTTCGACCTTTATGTTCCTTGATGTGCTATCTACAAAATAAGCTCATTTCTAGAATGGTCCCTTTCAAATTAAAGTCGCAAATAGTTATAAACGTGGAATCATACGGCACGTGGATCAGCGAGCTTTGCGCGCGAATCACCGATCCACGCGCCGTGCGAACACTCATGGCTGGCCAAGCCGACTTGCCGACTCTGGGCGAGCCGAGCAAGCTCGCCAATCTACGTGCCGTCTGATTCCACCTTTAGGTAGTGAAGCGGAGAGCTCCGTCTCAAGTAAGCTAGCCGCGCGCTCCGCTTTTATAATCGGTTTACCACTCGCACCCCAGATTACTATAATGAGGTTTGAAAACAATATCAACTGGTCCCGTACCGGCCTAAGTTTCAAACTTTTAGCTATGACAGGGTTGATCGCGGCGCTATACCCCTGTACGGAGAGATTTTTCGCTGACTACGTGTAAAAGTCACCGTTACGGAAATTCTGCATTCTTACGCCATCTCCCAGGCCCACCCATAATTAGGCAATGACAACGGCCCGCTGATTCATGTGGAGCGTCGATCACTGTCCCTTCCATCAACTAGCGATCGACACTCTTCCTTCCAGGAAATCAATGCCGATTTCCTGGATCTCTTGACACCCTCTGTTCTTGTCTCGACTACGATTAACACGTAAATTTGCTTACGCTACGCGCTTCTCCTGCTCGCGCCGTTGCTTGCGAAATTCACACATCTGCTGAGTAACCTGCTTTCTCGCTTACTGCCTGCTTGTTTTGCTTAATTACTAACTTATAGCTAAAATTATTTGTGCTTTATTGCGGCTTAAACATTTAATAGTTGTGGTGTAAATAACAGTTTATTTTACTTGTGACCTTTGTACAGACAATTTGAATTATAACTGTAATCGTGATTCGTGAACGCTGTAAATACATTTTCTTGGGCTCCTAAATACTCTTATCGTTTCTTCGCACCGATCCTTACAAACTTTTGCTACCAGCCACAATAATGGCGTATCGTTCCAAAAAATGGCATAACCGGAAGTCGGTATAGGCGTGGCGTTAGGTAGCTAAAAAATTAAAATATTCAGACACAAAAATTGTAAAAAAAATTCAAAAAACCGCTACAAATAAAGACACGTTCCATTAGTTACCCCTTACGTCCGATCTACGCATATCTACATTAAGGATAAAATCATAAAAAAGAAAACAAGGGTGTCTACCCGCGATGAGGTCCGAGTGTGGTCGAAGTCGACTTCCAAACGGAGACACACTCCGCGGAGTGTTAGGCGCGCGTAAATAAACAAATAAATATGAAAACTGAGTCGCCAGGAGGTCTACACGGAAGACTATTCCGTGCAATTGTTTTCAGATCAAATTCTAACGCGCAAAGAAGCGGACGAGTAAACCGATAATACCTACAGAAAAGTAGTGTAGGTGAACAATAGGACGAAATCAACGATACGGGCGGAATCAATTTAAGGAAAATATAAAGATAGGCTTGTAAGAGAAAATGAATGTCGAAACATGCGAGAAGCCACGTCTTGTACCGGCCCGGCGTTCGAAGCTGCCAGCGAGCGCTGGATAGCAGTGATGCCCGAGCTTCGAGAATTTTAGGGTGGTCTCTTTCAAATTAACGTCGCAAAGAGCTATTCGAAATTTTCCGGCTCAGGTAAGCGAGCTTGGCGCTCCGCTTTTATGATCGGTTTACCCCGGTTACTCACACCCCAGATTACTGTAATGAGGTTTGAAAACAATATCAACTGATCCCGTACCAGCCTAAATTTCAAACTTTTAGCTACGAAAGCGTTGGCTTGATTTTTCGTCCCCTGAATGTGAAGCCACAATAGTGGCGTATCGTTTCAAAAGATGATATTAACGTAAGTCACCCCATAGTGGCGCACACCAGCATCAAGAATATGGTTCCAAGTTGGAATACGTTATTGCTACTACCTCAATTTCGAAAAGAATGTGGGTTAGTCCGTTGTTTGCTCTCACTGCCTCAGTTAACGAAATTACACATAAAATTAATTTGCACGATTGAAAGCCTGTTTCGTTAAAAGTAGTCCCATTTTAATATTTTTTTATCAATTTAATCGGGAGAATGCAACGAATTCATTACTGCCACTTTCATATTGATACGATGAAAAATAAAGAAATTCCGTTTCTGCATAATCGATGACACATCTCCAAGCAACCTCGAGCTGCAGATTAGACGGGTGAACGATACTGATACAATGTCGCTCGGTTCGAGAAGCCGACGGCTTCGATCAAAGACGCTCGAGGATCGCCCAGCTTTAAATATCTTTCGGATATAAATACATATAAATGAAAGCGAGAACATTATTCGAAGCTTCGGATGAATTCCCGTCGAATGAAAACATTATTTACGGCGCTTCAAATAATAAATAACCTGGCTTATTTATAATTGATGAGTTTCGAATAAAATTTCGGACTTTTATTCGTAACCAATTTGTTATTTAAAATAATTGTTTGCCCATCTCTGGTTCCAACTACCACTAATGCAGGGTAGGGAAGGTACACCTTCCATGCGGCCGCCCGGTCTAGTGAAAATGCGCAGGCTGGATGCGCGTGATTATTATGTGGTCCCCTCTTCGAAATGACAGAAAATATAACCTCTATGCTACATGACAATAAATGTTTATTGGCTATTTCGTTTTTTTACGCTACATTTGTGAACTCTTTATGACTTAACATCCTTCCAAAATATTATTATTACGCCGCAGCAGTATCTTTATGAAATCAGGTATAGCATATAGGTTATATTTTCTGTCACTTCGAGCTGGGGACCACATTTTCATGCACCATTCCAAAAGATGACATAAACGGAAGCCACTACAGGCGAGGCGTATAATAGCTAAAGGGTTAAAACATTCAGACATAAAAATTGTAGAAAAAATTCAACGACTGCTAGAAACAGCGACACATCCCATTAGTTACCCCGGTAATTATTTAGAAGTTTTCCGTCCTCACCGATTTCAATAATTTTTTGGATATGTTATCAAGATCAAAATTCTGAACAACTTTTTCCTATACATGTTACCGCCGCACAACCTTCGTTTCCGAGATATTTTCGAAAAACTTCTGTTGATATATTCCGACGCAACGCATTCCACTTTCCAACTTGTCCTGGGTATTAGTATTGGTTGGGCCTAGAGTAGAGCGTGGGACGCGCGCCCGCTCGCGGGCATGTAAAGCATGGTAGGGAATCGATGTGAGTTTAGAGCAGCGCTGTCCAGCGTAGGGCCCCCTCAAGCGCCTACTTCTCCTTCCAATCCTTCTTTCGCGCAGCGTGCCTTCCGTTGTCAAGGAGACCGCGCGACGCTACGAAGGCTGCCAACGCGAACGAAAGTGGGAGAACCCCAAGCTCCCGCGGGAGCGACCTTGGACAACGCTGGTTTAGGGATTTGAACCAGAAACTTACGGATGCCGACCTAACCCTGACTCTGTCCGGCAGTGCCGGCGCCGCCGGATATTAGGATGACTCTGGTTCTAAACCATAATTTTTTTTGCGAGGAAGAGGGTGCCTTCGAGAGTACCTGTTGGTTGTGTGGGGACTCCTGTCAACACCCCAACTCACATTGGTTCGCTACCATGCTTTACGCGCCCCCCGCACTAATCTAGCCCCAACCAATACTGTTCCGTCTTACGGGACAAAAGCAGGCTAAAGGCGAGGCGAAAACTCAACGTCGTTTACGGTGGGCAATTATTTGTTCTCGAAAACGTTCGTTGGGAACCATTTGCCTGCCAGATGACTAAGAGGCAATCGACATCGTGCCGCTTTTTTCTGACAATTTCGACTACTCTCGCCTAAGATAATCCGTTAAATTGCTCTGTCAGCGGGGGTATACGGTAACCTCGGACCGGTATATACCGTCGTTCACCGCTGACTCGCGGAACAATACGGCCATAAACCGTGACCCTGTCTAACGCTCCGACCAAGCAACGTAGCCAGGCTTGCTAGCCAGATGTCTGGTTTTTCCTCTGCTACGTCACCAAGAAGGACAGGCTTCCTCCTCCATCGCCGACATCACGGAAGGAAGGTTCCTCCTCTTAGAGGAAAAATTAGCCAATCAGTAATGTAGCACCTCCCCAAATTCTGAAGTCTTGTCTACCTTCGACATCGAAGGACGAGAGACGACAGAGTTCAATCATCGCTTGAACGAATACATTCAGCCCTCTAAAAACACTGATAATCCGACGGTCGATTCCAGTGATTTAGTCAAAGGCAGTCGTGACCAGACTTAGAGTCTAACTACTTATATTCTAGTCATCATATGGACTAGTTCGATTGGTCTAATCAAGCATTCGTGATTAAGACCATCGATAAACATTCGTAAACTTGCTTGGTCATCATACGGATCAGCAAGTTCTCTTGTCGTTACGGAATAAACAATCATTCAATATTAGTTTGGTGAATGATAAAGCCTTCAGCACCGCGTACCACGGAGTCTCTTGGGCCTTACAACCCCAAGAGGAAAGGTTAAATTTTCGCGCGTGTGTCGATAGCTTACAAATACTAATACCCGGGACAAGTTGGAAAGTGGAATGCGTTGCGTTGGAATAAGTCAACAGAAGTTTTCCGCAAATATCTCGGAAACAAAGGTCAGTTCGTCATTTGTTTTGCCCCATGCTGGCGCATACGCTGTCACGGATGCGTACTGTAGGTAGGTATGTATACGGCAGAATACATTATAGTAGTAGCAGCAGTTTTTCGCGAATATCTTGGAAACGAAGGTCGAGCGGCGGTAACATGTATAGGAAAAAGTTGTTCAGAATCATGACCCCGACAACATATCTAAAAAATCATTGAAATCGGTGAGGACCGAAAACTTCTAAATAATTACCGAAAAATATACATATATGCTCTAAGGATGCAGCAGACATTTTTTCCCCGGAAACCATCAACACAAATGGTAACACACGTTTTGTTTTGAATACCGTAGCGAAAAACTTTGGCAAGACGTGCGGCACCGACAGTGATTCGACAAATGCGGATGTGATGCAAAATTTGTTGATATCATCGCAAAAATATCGAAGATATAGACTCTATATCTTCGATATTTTTGCGAATTTTGGTCCTAAATTTTCAGGAAACATTCATGACATATCAAACACTGAAAATAAGAAAAAATTGTATCTTTTTCGCATATTTCGGTATATGCCCCCCCCCCTTAAATGTATAAAAAATAGTCCTCGAAAATAAAAATTCAAGTTTTTTGTTCGCCTTCATAAATAAAAAGTGTTCTAGAAGCATTTAAACTTTCAAAATTTGAGGGAAAAGAAGTTTTTTTTAGTTTTTCGGACTTTTTTCGAAAACCGTTTTTCGCGCGAGAAAAAGTAATAAAACATAAAAGATGCTCCTTGTCCGGATCTACAACTTTTGTTTGACATATTTTTTTATTTAATCAATAACTTGGAGGATATTATATAAAATAGACTTCGCGAGCTGTTAAATAATGATTTCAATGTTTAAGGGCCCAGGGACACCCTTTCCCGTGATCCGATCGAGCTCAAACTTTACACGGATTTTTTTTTAATTATTTGGAACTATTCTAGAGGGTGTCCCGAAGAAAATGCAAAAGTCGAAAATAAGAACCACCCTAGTAAACACTTTTATACATAATTTATAATTTAAGCAAATATTAAAGGAGTAAATATTATAGAAACGTTAGGAATAATTAGATATAACTAATAATAAAAAGAAAAAGTCTTCTACATCAAACTCAGTCTCAGATATCAGCCTTCCACCAGTACTTAGCCCAACTCAAGACAACGTGTCTATCGAGGTGCCCCAAATATTTCTGTTTCCAACAGATACGCAGTCCTGGTCGCGTTCAAACAAACCGACGTTTCTCCACCGAACAATTCCTACACAAAAAATAAAATACCTTCGCCTGTAGCAGACATGTCTTCCAAAGGCCAAACAATTCCAAATTCCGCTCCAGCTGAATATCTTAACGCGGCTCCAAACCTTAAAACTAACAATAACGTCAAACCCCCTCCTTTGTACATATCCAATTTCTCGTACAACATTGCTAAATTTAAAAACGAATTTGCCAAGGATTTCGGTAAGACCTTCAGCATAAAATACCTCGGTAACAGAATAAGACTTCAATTTGACAATGTCTGCAACTTTAAAAAATTCAAGCTTGCTGTAAACGAAGGCAATATCCCATATTTTATGTTCTCTCTAAACGCCGAACGTATCCTATTTATTGTCCTAAAGGGCTTCCCGGATACTCCCCCTGAGGAAATTCTTGCAGAGATAAATTCCAAAGGTTTGAAACCCACTTCCTGCTCCCCGATTCGTGGAAAAAACAAAACCGGAGCAAGTTCGTTCGTAATGTATCGTATAAATTTCCCCCGGGTAATTAACCCAACGAGGTCACCAAAATTAAAGTATTCTCCAGTATCCGTGTTTACAGGGAAAAGTTCTTGTCCAAGAAAAACCACTCTCAATGCTACCTGTGCCAGGCTTTCGGCCACTCCGCGTCTAACTGTTGTCTCCCCCGTAACTGCGTCAAATGCGCCGAAAAGCATCCGACTGTCTGAAGGACAGAGAAACTCCACCAAAATGTGTCAATTACGATGGCCAGCACACTGCTAACTATGGACAGTGCCCGGCTCTAACCAAATATCTCAGACGGCGTAACAACGCTGTTACGTATGTGGAATTTCCAATACGCCGCTCTCAACCGTTTTTCGAGCTCGCGTCTGCGAAGGGAAAACGACCTAAAATCCTTTCGCTTATCACACACCACTAATGGGGGTTGTGATCTCGACCAGCTGGATGACGACCATGGGAACGGGAGTGACACGACGACGACCCTGAAGGATTTCCTTATATGGAGATTCCTAACGAATCCCCACTCATTTTTGGACTATATAAACCCTTTGGTTTCTACCCTCTTTGGTTAAAAGCCACACAGTCACGCGTAGAGTCACGTCGTGTCATGCTCGTACAGAGTTGGTTAAATCTAGTAAGATCGAGCCCGAGTCCCTGTCAGTATCACAAGTTAATCTCATAGAATCCGCGAGTTCGGTTTATATTCTATTTGGCACTTTGAAATAGCCACTCGTACGCCCCGCAACGCCAGTGCGTCAACACCGTGCAATCTAGTGGTAACTTACAATCATTATTTAATTAATTAATCGCGATACTTACATTTGTACAATAACTCATTATTGAATATACGAATGGTGTTCACTTGTAAATCGAGTAGATACGATAAACCCATCTATTACCCAGCGATCCTTATAATATTAGTAGCACACACCCACTGATACAGCTTTACCGCTCGAGTTGTATCAAACATAAATTAAGAGTTACGAGGCATTACTAACATTTCCCGCGACTCCCTGATCTAGCATCAGGTTCGTTCGCAACCTTTCATCCAAAACAAGGAATCTTTACCAACCCAGTGGCTCCCCGATTTCGCATCGGGTTTGTCCACGTTTATCCCTCCTACGGCTCCCTGATTTCGCATCAGGTTCGTCCGCCCTCTAACTAACAAACTCATAAACCGTATTCCTTGGGAAATACCCTTCTTACCGGCCTCTCGCGTTGCCGCAGCCCCGGCTCGTAACAACGCAGCAAATCCTCCCACTGGAGTTGCTTTCAACTCGGCACCCACCTCTACAGTTCTCCCCTCCAAAGGGATAAATTTCCCTGCTTATTCTGGCCACGTTCTGCAGCAGTCCTCTCTTTCCCCGTCCTATGCAAATGTAGTCGTTGGTATACCTAAATCTCAATCCCCTATCGCTTATCAACCCATCGCCTTAGGCCCCGCCACCATAGGACCAAAGCTCCCACAAAACTCTGACAACATCAACGTAATGACGGACCGGATTGCTGCCTTGCATGAATTGAACTCAATCGCCCTGCCGTTCCCTAGCTGGAAAGTTCCATTCTTTCTGGGCCCTCCTTCAAGGTCTCGATTAATAATGCCTTTGCCCGAAATATTGTTGTGGAACGCGGGCTCTCTGCCCGCGAAACGAAATAAACTCATCTTGGCGGTCGCCAACCCGCGGGTCGGCATCGTACTCGTTACGGAAACCTGGTTGACTCCCCAAGATAAATTTTCCCTGCCTGGTTACACGGTTGTTCGCGTGGACCGAAACGTCAAACGGGTGGAGTAGCTATACTCATTCACGACTCCATTAGTTTTCTTACCTTCACTACCTCACACGTTTTTCCTTGTGATGCGTGCTTCATCAAACTAAACTCCCCCAAAATCATAGTGGGGGTGATCTACGCTCCTCCCGGGGACACTCTCAACACTGGAAATCTTGACATACTCACTAACCTGGGCTCGCCCTTCATTATCGGTGGTGACTGGAACGCTAAGCATCAATATTGGAACAACTTCTCATCCAATAAAGCAGGAAACTTTTTATTCAAGCATAGTCAAAACGGTACCGCATTGTCTACCGAGACAAATTTACCTTCAAATCTGCTAAATGCAGGCTATCTACAATTGACTTTTTCATTAGTGACTATCACTTCAACTTCTCCTGTACCACCACAGACGATTTTGACACGACCCATCGACCTGTCATATTAACACCAATGAACTCGGCATCAAACCTTAACCTGCACACCACTACAGATTAGGACAGATTTCACAACCTGACACATAACTTCAAAGTTACTCGTCCCATTCCCACGAAGTACGGGATTGACAGCTGTGTATTTGAAATTACTTAATCTTTTTCCGTTATTCATAGATCGAAAAAGTTAATATCATTATTCAAAGCGCCAGAGATGAAGCTGGTTATTCGAAGGCCTTTCACCTTGGGTTTTGAATAACGGTTCAACTTTCATTATAATGTTGCGCCAGGGCAATTCCATCGCAGGCCACCCCGACGCAAAGGAGTAGAATAATTAGACGGACGCACACACGACACAACTACATTTGGTTCATAGGCCACAGGCTATAGATACAGAATGTTACAGACTAAGCCTAACACGACCGGCCGCGATGGCGTATGCTAGAAGACCGTCTTCTTATCGGCCTCCCGATCGTCCTCTTGAAGGGAGCCAACCTTCTTCTATCTTCAGCTACGAGCACCAGCAGGCAATGCACGGGCCTATACGCGGTGCTCGCAACAATATCTTTATACTAGAAGGTCGAATAACCGGCGAGAGCCTTTGTGGCCCGACCCGCGCGTGGTCGCCGTTGCTCGGCCATGTACCATCGATTCTACAGAATTTGAATTTGTTTATTTTTCATCGTATCAATATGAAAGTGACACTAATTGATTCCTGGCATTCTCCCGATTAATTGGATAGAAAATAATTTAAATCGGACTATTTTTAACGAAACGGGCTTTCAATTCTGCAAACAAATCTTTCACGTAATTTCCTTAATTATGGTCCGAATTATATAATTTTTTAGGTCATTTTCATCGGGAAGACATAAGGAATCGATTGGTAATACTTCTATCAACACTTATCAAAAGATGAACATTTTATCTGGCCCGTCGGTTTTATTGTTCTCGGCTGTCAACGGGCGGTCTACTACCCAAGTAAGCCGAACAACAGCAACTACTCACGAGATTCCTACCACGGACGAAATTCCAATTCACGTGAAAACATATCGGTATCCACAAATACAAAAGGCCGAGGTTGATAAGCAAATTGAGAAGATGCTTAACCAGGGCAATATAAAACCTTCAACTAGTCCTTGGTTCAGTCCTATTTGGATTGTTCCAAAAAAATTAGATTGCTCCGGAGAACGCAAATGGCGTATCGTAATAGATTATAGAAAGCTCAACGATAAGACAATAGGGGACGCATACCCCCTCCCGACTATCGAAGATATTTTCGACCAATTAGGTCACGCTAGATACTTTATCACCCTCGATCTCGCGAGCGGCTTCCATCAAATCCCCATGAACCCTAGTCATTCTCCGAAAACAGCTTTTTCTACACCGAACGGTCTCTATGAAGCACCCGCCGCGTCGTGCCTGGAGTGCGGGGCAGCACTCGACGACGCGGAGCATGTTTGGATGGTCTGCCCGGAGTTTGCGTCCCAGCGCGCTGCTCTGGAGGTAGGCCTGGAGGCACCTTTGGAGGTAGCCTCCATTATCGAGAGAGCTACGGCCTCCCCCGAGAAGTGGGACCACTTCCGGACCTTCGCTACCTCCGTCATGACGGTCAGGTTAGCGAAGGAAAGGGAGGCCGACCGTCTTCGCCGCGAAGCAAGGGCGGCTGACCTTCGAGAGGCGGCCGCCCGAAAGGCACTCGATAGGCGCCGCCTTGCACGTAAAAGGAAGAGGTGAACGTCCCCTAGGGGGGGGGGGTCGGCGGGGGTGATTTCACCTCCGTCTGTTGACCCATTTCCCAGCCCCTGTACGCCACCCCTGTGTTCTTTGTTTTGTTGCTGTGTGTGGGTCCCTTTTGACCTTTTTTATGTACGTGAACCGTGTCCGTATACTACTTATTTATTTTACCCAACATCGTTGTGCGTAAGGCGGGGTATTCGTGGTGTTGTCGTCCGTGTTTATTTGTCTATATTTATTTATTTATACTTATTCACGTTCGATTTTTTATCCGCGTATTTATCCCGCTTGCACGCTATGCCGGGCATTTTACACCCGACATAGTTTTTAGCTAGTATGTAGGTACACGGCTTAGTTTATAGGTTCTTAGGTTTTATTTATTTCCTAATTTTGGCTAGGATTTTTAAAGGCACGCCACGGCGGTATAGTGGCGTTATACGGTGCGCGGCACACGTTTTCGTGAGCCGCAAGGAGGATATCTGCCCTAAGGGCGGTGATGGTGTGGCCCCACCACTTCATGGTAGCGGTACCCGAAGTACTACAACAGAAGTTCCGGGTACCGCTCACTTCTACAACAAAAAGTATGTATTAATTTTTATTATGTAATATATTATTAATTAGAATATCAATTCTAAATAAAAAAAAAACAATTTCAGATAGCCATGTCGAAGAAAAAACTCTGTACATTTACAGAAGAATTAAAAAGTGAATTTGCTTCTATAAAAAAAAAGTAAAATTGAAAACAACGTTCACTGTGATACTTGTAACAGTGATTTCTCGATTGGGTCAGGAGGTAGAAGTGATATCAAGAGACATACTTTGTCAGATAAACACAAACGAGCATTATTAGCTTCAGCTTCCTCAACAAAATTAAGTGGTTATTTTCGTAAAGTTCAATTCGGACCCAATGAAAGAGAATTAGCAATTGCCGAGGCAGTATTTGCGTATCATACTGTAATTCAAAATCACACATTATTCGCGCCAAAGTTTACTTGCGCTCGCACAAAATCTGAAGCAATTATAAAAAATGTATTTGCACCTTATATAATTGATCAACTTTTGAAAACATTGGAAACTACTGATTTTATAACAATATTTACGGATGCATCAAATCATAAGGAAACTAAATTATTTCCATCAGTAATTCGGTTTTTTTTTAATACAGACTGGGAATACAAATAAAACTTTTAGATTTGGTATCTCTCCCAGGGGAAAGTTCTGAGATAATTACGAACTCAATTATTGAAGTATTATAGAAAAATAATTTGGAAAATAAAGTTGTAGCAATTTATGACATAATTGGTTACACCTCGTAGCAGACGTGAACTCGAGGTATCGGAAAACGGAAACAGGAATGGTATGCCTTTTCTTCTTTATAGCAACTCGAAGACTTTCTGTTTCTCCTCTCTTCGGACCCTTTCGAACCGAAACACGTGGTGTCTGCTGTCTATCTCGAAGCAACAGGTACATTGGCAGTAAATGGACGGAGCACGGGCTTTTGTGAAAGTGTAAGATGGTTCGTTCGTTGCACTTCTGCAAAGCACGTGTGTTTCGAAAATGTGCTGGCTTCTTTTTACCTAAAGCCTCTTGTCCTGGTGGGAGTTAACTCATAATGGAACGAGAGAAACTACTTGGGGGTAGAGGAAGTTGCTTGAAAAAATCCTATCAGTCAGCTAGCAATCTCGTCCTAGAAATGTTCTCCGCTCAAGAATATTACGCGATGTTCTGGGTGTACGCCCGGAACAACGGGGACGCAAGTGCTACCGTGCGAGCGTTTGCACGGGAATACCCGCACATCCAAACCCCCAGCGAGGGTACAATTCGGCGTTTGGCGTCAAGATTATACTCGACGGGGTCGATGATGCCGCGAGGCAGTAACGTGGGTAGACACAGAGCCGCGTGGAACCTTGCAGTAGAAGAGAACGTGTTGGACGCAATAAACGAAGATCCGACCGTCAGCTTGCGCGACTTGAACCGCCGCCTAGAGTAAGTCACAGTACAAGATAATTGCAGCAATTATTAATTGAGGAAAACGAATGTTATCTAATAATGGATGTTTCTGCATTTTCTTCTAGTGCCAGCAGAATGACGGTACACCGAACTCTGAGGGAAAACATGTTGCATCCGTACAGCTATGTACGGGTGCAACATTTGCACCCCGGGGATGGCGACCAGCGGGTGGAGTATTCAGTGTGGGAGAAGTGCAGCGGAATCCGTCGTTCTGCAAATACATATTGTGGACGGACGAAGCACTCTTCAATAGGAAAGGGTGCTCCAATTCCCACAATCGGCATTTGTGGAGCGACGAGAATCCACTAGCGCTTCGGACACGCGCAGCACAAGTCCGTTGGTCGATTAATGTATGGGCCGGCATTTGTGGCGATTACATCGTTGGGCCGTACATGCTGCCAGACAGGATGGACGGCCCAGCGTATAATGTGTTTTTAGAGCATGTTCTGCCGGATATCATGAACCATATTCCAAATGAGATCCGACGGAACATGTTCTATCAGCAAGACAGGGCTGGACCTCACTACGCCACAATTGCCCGCGACTACCTAAATCAAACCTTCCAGGACAGGTGGATCGGCCGCGGCGGTCCTGTTGCGTGGCCCCCACGGTCACCGGATATGACCCCGCTGGATTTTTTCTTCTGGGGCTACCTGAAGGTAATTTCATTATTGCTGTTACTTTTTCTTATAAGTATTCTTTTTTTACTTACGTTTTGTATTTGTTGTACAACAATCATTTCAGGATGAGGTGTACCGTCAGCCAGTGGATACACTGGAAGACATAGTTGTTCGAATTCACGCTGCAGTAGCAAATATTACGCCGCAAACATTGCTGGCCGTCCAAAGGCAAGTGATTGTACGCGCTGAGGCGTGCATAGACGCTAAGGGTGGTCACATCGAGCAACTGCTCAAATAACAGTAATCGGCGACTTTCGGGGCCACCAATTTTATAACGTAGGAACAACACGTTCCATGAAAAGTAAATTAAGTGATCAGTGTTAGTGGCCGTGCAGTGAAGTGAATATTCGGTACATTAACCCGGATGCACTTGACGTTGCGATCCTTACCTTCGGGTGGTGTTATACCTGCGATCAGCTGAGCAGTGGGCGCAACCCTACCATAAATCTTTTCGTCCACCGATGACCAGGATCGGCACAGTGACCTACTTAGTGACACAGGTTTCCGTAAAGGAAGGAAAGGAAGGAAAGGAAGGAAAGGAATGCCCATAGGGGTGAGTGCTATTTAATTTATTAGTGATTATTAGGTGTAGAAATAAATTCTGTACGATTTTAGGGTTCAATAACAGTTTGATTTAAAAAAAAAAAAAAATAAAAACAACTCAATCATCGAAATAATTTCCATTATTATTAATTACCTTTTGCCAATTTTCTGGTAGCTTACGAATATCACTGCGATAGAAATTCGGTTGCTTTATACCGATTATGTAAATCCAGTCTGAAAGAATTTATTCATACACCTAATATTATTTTTTAAATTTAGTTATGTTGGCCGTGATTAAACTACGGATTTTTACCTCAATAACGAATTATGATCACTTGTCACACTTTTTTTGTTACATTACCTTTTCGTTTATGCCTTATTTGAAAACGAAATTTGCGTATTTCTTGTCCTCTCACTTCAAACAATTATTATTTAAGATTCCGCTTTAAAGTAAAACTGTGTAACGCGATTTCCTTCGGTGCATGCCGACTTGCTTGTTCATACCTTCGTAGTACAAGCGCAGCCGCCTGCCGCGTAGCCAACGCTACAACGGGAGCTCGGGCGGAAGGCGCGCGCTCTGATTGGTCGGGGGTTTTTGTTAATATCTCGTTAACGAAGCTTCGGACAATATTTTCGCTAAGGAAAAAGTTGTTTCAAATCACCCCCTGAGTCACCCCTTTCAAGGAACTCCGACATTTTTGGGACACCCTGTATATGCGCTTGCTGGGATATAGTAAGACTAGATGGTTAGCTTTGATGCCTGCGATTGAAAGAGTTTTAAAATTGTATTCTCCTTTAAAATCATATTTCTTGTCCATCGACAACTGCCCAAGTATTCTAAAATCTTTTTTTGAAGATGACAGCGCAGAAGTATGGTTGTATTTCATGCATAGTGAAGCAGCAATATTTCATAGTACAGTGACAAAAATTGAAGGTGATAAAATTACTGTTATAGAGGTTGTTACAGAAATAGACGATTTAAAATTCAAATTGAAAGAAAGAATGAATACACAGTATCTACCACTGACTGTACGCAGTCAGTTAAGAAAGTTAGCAGAGAATGGTTGGTCCAAAATAGATTCCTTCAAATCCAATGTTAACATGTTCTATAAAAAATGCATCGAATATTTAGAACCTCGCTTATTACAATTTGAACACATTGATTCGTTTAAGTGGATTAATCTTAAAAGCAGTATTAATTGGCGATATTATTTCTAAATTTAAATTCACTTTTCGACAGTGTCAATAGTAGGGCCATTTTGGATAACGAAAGTAACGCCACAGATATTTGGAATAAGTGTATAAACTTATTCCAAAGTATGCGATTTATCAAACGCAAAGCGGGAGATAAAGAGTATCCTGCGGCGTTGCAGAATTGGATACATACCCTGAAAGGGTTCAAAATTCTCAGGTCTTATTTGCTGGATTTTGGGTTTGCAGGATTCAGAACCAGAGATTTTAACCAAGATCCTTTGGAAAATTTTTTCTCGCTGGTAAGACAACATGGTGGAAAAAATACAAATCCGACTTGTTCAGTATTTACCGGATACTACAAGTCATTGCTCATAAATTCATTGTTTTCCAACTCAGGAAGACAAAACTGTGAGGCAGATTGTAGTGAAAATTTGTTAAATGTTAAAGAAATTTTCGAATTTTCCTCTCGTAATCAAAATTCTCAATTTTCTAATAATGCAGTACCAGTAGTAGCTGTAGAATCAATAGAGTCAATTTTGCAAAATTATGATGCTACTACTGTCAATTTAGATTACTTAGAACCGTTTATTCAAGCTTGTGCTACGTGTTGCCAAGCTTTTTTAACACAAAAAAAATTAATATTACAATTTATGCGAGAGGTTCATGTTTTAACTAAATACTGTTTCGATAACTTCGCGGAACATTGTAATTTAAAAATTTTAATTCACACTTGTCTAAGCCTTTCAGTTGATGTCGACTTGAGCGATTGCCTTTTAGGGCATCTCAAAGTGTATTTGACCGACAACTATGTCGATCATGTATTAAAGAAATGTATTTCTTCCACCAATAGGCTACTACATTGTTCCGAAGAACCTATGCTTCCAATGTCTGGTTTGTCATTATGTGCTTTGACGTATGGCAGATCACATTCGAAGCAAAGGTTCTAATTGTGCTTTTGTATACCCGAATCTACTTTTAAATCTTTTTGCATGTATGCGATTGCAGTATGAGTGTGTAATGCATTTTTTATTATGTATATATATATATATATATGTTTGGCTATCGAACTGTTGCATGTGTGTTTAATTTTTTATATTGCCTGTGCGTTTAATTTTTTATACTGCATGTGCGTTTAATTTTTTATATTACATGAGTGTTTGACTTATTATATTGCCCGTGCGTCTCATTTTTTATATTGTCTGCGCGTTTAATTTTTTATATTGCATGTGCGTTTAATTTTTTATATTACATGAGTGTTTGACTTATTATATTGCCCGTGCGTCTCATTTTTTATATTGCCTCTCCGTTTCATTTTTTATATTGCCTCTACCTTTCATTTTTTATATTACATGAGTGTTTGACTTTTTATATTTGCATGTAGGAGTGAAAAAAATTAAATTTTAGAATGATCAGAAATCCTTGAAATGGCGTCCTCACTTTCCCTGATTTACCTTTTCTAAGGCCGTCTGACCATGGATCGTCACGTCAGTGACGCGTATGCAGCACATAGAAGGATATACAAAGAAATTGGACATATTTTCTTTTCCTATGAAAAGAAGAAATATTCAATTTCAATGTTTATCCTTCTATCTGCTGCATGCGTGTCGCTGGCGCGACGATCCGTGGACAGTTTTTAAAGTAGGTAAGCGGTGCATTACACATATACACATATACATACGTCCCGATTCACACATTCACAGTTTAGTACGCACCTAGTAAGCAGGAGGCGCTACAAACTCTGCTTCAACTTTCGTAAGAGGGAAGCTTGGCCCCCCTGGTTCCAGCTAGGAAATGGTGGGTGTTATCAATTTTTTTCGTTGGTCACAGAAACTTCCCTTTTGCATCTTTTAACCACCTACGTGGATATTTCCAACCCATAAGGAAAAAGTTCCCTTCTTTCGAAAGGGCCAATGGCATCTTCTGACAAATTTTCCTCAGACTTGGAAAACAGTCTGTGGATCAGAAGTCATTAGACTTTTACAGAACCCACCAGTTCTTTGGCGCGAACGCATCCAGGCGCAAAATGTATTTAACGGTGAAGGATAAGGTGGAATTAGTTCGTCTACGCCGTGATGCACACTTGTCATATCGGGAAGTGGCTACCAAGTTTCATCAACGACATCCCGATAGAGCACCACCGAGTCCGCAAACGGTAAGTCTTTATCTTCATTTAGTGAAATACATACAGTTAAATACTGAATCTTTAACCCTTTTGCTACGGCGCCTCGGTCTGCGGCGGCGCCACTACCGACCGGGAGTCCGCGCCACATGTGTACCCTTTTCGCTACGGCGCACAGTGGGGCAAAGTGATGAAGTTTGTCAAAATCAAAGAACTTTTGATAGAAATGACACAGAGCGATGATTTTTTTTTAGGTTGCGACGTCCCACTTTTTTTCGCGCAGTCGTAATTAGAGTCTTCCCCACAAATTACTCCAAATCTTCGCCAAAATCCCTCGAATTCAAATCTTACCCTTTTTTCCCGACCACCGACCACCTTGACGATGCACCTTAGCGGTCCCCATCTCAAGATGATCTACTACGAAATACCCTTCCCTCTACGCCCTACGAGGCCCGATCTCCTCCCTCACCTTCAAAGTCTAAACAAGTCCCTCGTCCCAAAAACCCTCTTACATCGAGACTACGTCTCACGACCAAATAATAAAGATAAGGACAAGCTGGAACTTACAAATCTGATTATTATAAAAACAGTGTCATTGGCCAAGAGTGGGTTAGTAAAATTCTCCAGCAAATTCTGTCGACCTGTTTTTTGACCTCACTGAAGAAATATGGGGTGGTAGCTGTACGGTCAGCTGACTGTAATCGCGCGCGGTTGCTTTACCTGAGACGGGGCGCCCCATTGTCTCTTTTTACAATCGCGACCTCCAAGTGAAACGGTAAAGGACTTTTCTATGTCTTCTGGCATCAGGAAAATGCATGTCCCGGATTGTCCGTCAATTCAGGGACAATACGCGTTGACGTATTTCGTGCGAGAGAAGGTGGGCTTGAAGTTCGATTGGTCCTAAACTCACCAATCGGGCCTGCTTATCTCCCGTGTCTAAGTACGCGCTCGAATTTCAAGACAAAAGCATGCGTCGACGTATTCCGTGCGAGAGAAGGTGGGCCTTGGGGAGGAAATATTGCAGTGAAGAGGGCCTCTTCAGAACAGTGACCGTTTGGGAGGCATACAGGGCAGATTGGTTAGATTAGGGCCAATCGGACTTCAAACCCACCGTCTCTTGCACGGAATACGTCCACGCGTGCTTTTGTTTCGAAATTCGAGCGCGTGTTTAGTCTCGAGAGATAAGGGATCCTTCTTTAATTTGAACGTAGGACGAAGCAGGCGGGACTACGCGCAGTTGTGAGTAATTTATAGCTTAGTTGGTTCCGCCTCGTAGCAGACGTGAACTCAGGGTATCGGAAAAGGAAAACAGGATACAGGAAACATGTCTTTCTTTATAGCAATTCGAAGACTTTCTGTTTCTCTTCTCTTCGGACCCTTTCGAACCGAAACACGTGGTGTCTGCTGCCTACCTCGAAGCAATGGCTACATTGGCGGTAAAAGAACGGAACGCGGACTTTTGTAAAAGTGCACGATAGTCCGTTCGTTGCACTTCTGCGAAGCACGTGTGTTTCGAAAATGTGCTGGCTTCTTTTTACCTGATGCCTCTTGGGCTGGTGGGGGTCAACTCATAATGGAACGAGATAAACTATTTGGGGGTAGAAGAAGTCGCTTGGAAAAAAAATCTTGTCAGTCGGCAAGCAATCGCGTCGCAGAAATGTTCTCTGCTCAAGAGTATTACTCGAGGTTCTGAGTGTACCCCCCGAACAACGGGGACGCAAGTGCTGCAGTGTGAGAATTTGTGCAGGAATACTCACGGCTCCGAACGCTAAGTTCTCATTCATTTCCACAAATTTTTATAACGTAGGAACAACACGTCCCATGAAAAAAATAAATCAGTGTTAGTAGGCGTGCAGTGAAATGAATATTCGGTACATTAACCCGGACGCACTTGACGTTGCGACCCTTAACTTTGGATGGTGTCGCGTACCTGAGATCAGCTGTGCACTCGGCGCGTCTGTCGA
Source organism: Andrena cerasifolii (assembly GCF_050908995.1). Taxonomy (NCBI): domain Eukaryota; kingdom Metazoa; phylum Arthropoda; class Insecta; order Hymenoptera; family Andrenidae; genus Andrena; species Andrena cerasifolii. The sequence goes on from NC_135132.1 coordinate 1,846,391, forward strand.
TGACCAGGATCGGTTCAGTGACCTAGTGACTCAGGTTTTCAAGCTGTAGGTGAATTTCTGAAAGGGTGTGTTTTAGTTACATTATTGGCGACTATTATTTTTTAAATTTAACGCAGGCTATGGCTTATTTCCGGCGATAATTCTCCAAATTTCCGTACGTAAATTTTTCTTCGCTGTTTTTAAACGGCCTCATTCATTATCAACAACAGTGTTGGCCGTTATTGAACTACGGATTTTTATCATAATAACCAACTACGATCACTTTTCGTTCGTTCCCTGTTGCATACTTTTTCGTTTGTACGTTATTAAAAAAGGAAATTTACGTGTTCCTTATCCTCTCACTCCAAATAATTATTATTTTCGATTCTTTAAAAAAAAAAACAACTGTGATTTCGTCTTTTTACGTTTCACATGATTTTCATCCATTTATCCTTTATTCATTATGCACTTTAAATGGCAAACAAACCATGCAAAAGGTTAGATTTTTTTGTTTCGTCTTTTTCATTTGTCATTCTACGCAATTTCCTTCGATGCATGCCGCCTTGCTTGCGCGGGAGCTCCAGCGGAAGGCTCGCGCTCTGATTGGTTGAGCTTTTTTCTTAATATCTCGAAAACGAAACCCCAGATCCCAAAACGGTTAAGGACTTTTCGATGTCTTTTTGCATCAGGATATTGCATGTTCCGGGAAGTCCCTCTATTCTGGGACACCCTGTATTTTTCGATTGAAAATACCACAACACATTAAAACCGAGCCGCGGTACTGGTTATTATCTTATTTTGATAGCATGTCATGCCCTTCGTATAAAATATACGTACATTCGTCCGTTAGCATTAAGTTTCGTACAAACTGCTCATCGTCTTCCATTTTCAGCAGTATCCGCATCGCAAATTCAATCCGTAGTCCAAAATCTCTATCAAATAGTTTATACGGCTCCAAACCATTTTTCTTTACGATTTTATGTACTGTCGGTGTTGAGTCGCCAATCTGAATGGTCACTGTATGTGTCCTTCTGCGCCGCGTGTAAAGATCGCTATGGTGCTCGACCGACGCTCTACATAAATTGGTCCTTCGAGCCGGATCTCGTGCCACGAGGCCCTAGATTCGCATCCACACGCCCAGAGGAGATTCAGCTGCACAGGAGTGTGGCATCCTGCATTTTCACCAATACAGTCTGGAGACAGCAGCCCACAGGACGCTGCATCCAACACAAGGACCGGCGAATTCGACAGTGTTAGCAGAGCACTCTATTCGCCAGGAATAACGTCCTGGTCAACGCATCAGCCAACGCCAAAAGGGCTGCTGAGCAGCATCCATAACGGCAGAAAGCGTGAAGGAAGCGCGTCGGTTCACGGTAATCAATTCGTCCTCAATTCGCGCCCTATAACACCGATGTCGTGCGACCCAAACGACCTGACTGCGCTCACCCCCGCGCAATTCCTCATTGGCGCCCCGTTGACAACTATCCCCGATTACGATTTCTCCACAGTGCCGATCGGGCGTTCATCAGCCTGGGAACACGTCCAGAAAATGAGAAATCATTTTTCGACCCAATGGCGTAATGAATATTTACAGCAGCAGACGGTTCGCAAGAAGTGACACACAGGTCAGGTCCGGGACATTCCGTTGGGTACGCTGGTGGTCGTTCGTGAGGACACCACGCCACCGTTGAGCTGGCCACTTGGACGAATCTCCACCGTGCATCCAGGTGACGACGACGTCATCGGCGCATTGCGCGAAGCGCATCGCGCCGATTCCAATAGATACGTAATCTCCTCATTGCACATAAAGTTGAACCTATGTTTTATTCTTAGACATAAGGTACTAGTGCATAAGTTGTAACCTACCGTCAGAACATTGCGTTAATTCAATCTTCTGCGTGTTTGTAATCGGCGCCAAGAGGAGGGCCTTCCAGAGGAGGAGGAAAAAGAACGATCCCCGCCTCGAAGATCTGAGGCGGGAGTATTCTCGCTCCCGGAGAGCTGTCCAAGTTCTCATTTGGCGCTCCAAGGAGAACCTCTGGAGGGACCTCTGTAGCACCGTCGATTCCGATGCGTGGAGGAAGCCGTACAAGATCGTTATGGCTAGGCTGGAAGGTAAGGCACCGCGAATGGCGATGTCCCGGGCCCAGATAGGGGCCACGGTGGGACGCCCTTTTTACCACCTCCGCGGTGCCCCCCCCCTCCCCCCCCTCGGCTGGTCTCCCCCGCAGTCAGCGGCAGGGGACACTCCGAAGCTGGCTTGCGGGCTTCCGCGTCCCCAAGGTTAGCGACGACCTCGTCAAGCAGGCGTTGGCTTGCGTCAAGCCCAAAAAAGCCCCGGGCCTCGATAGGGTTCCGTTCGAGGTCGTGGTATCCACGGCCAAGGCGGACCCCGAGGCGATCCGAGCGATGGTCACCGACACCCTGACGAGGGGTGTGATCCCGGCTGTGTTGAAGATGGCGAGAGTCATCCTGATTCCCAAGCCGGGTAAGGATCCCTTATCCCCTTCGGCCTATAGACCGATATCCGTGCTCCCGGCCTTATCGAAGGTCTGGGAGTACGTGGTGAAGGGGATTATCGAGCAACAAATCGGTAGGGATCCCTTCCACCCCAGCCAGTTTGGCTTTCGTCGGGGTGTTGGCACCGTGGAGGCCGCCACGGAGATGGCGTTTTTCGCGGAAGGGTGTAGGAAGGCTCAGAAAATCTGCACCCTCCTCTCTCTGGACGTCAGCAACGCGTTTAATACGCTTCGTTGAGACGTCATCATCCGCGAGCTCGAGAGAAGGGGTGTGGACCCCTACACCCTGACCACGCTCGGGGATTATTTTAATGGTAGGGGGATCACCGTACACTCCGAGGAGGGCACGGTGGTCCGTAGTATATACGCGGGCGTTCCACAGGGGTCCGTTCTAGGGCCCTTTCTGTGGAACGCCGTATACGACGGACTCCTCACCGAGTTGAGCGCGAGTAGATTCGTCCGCCCCGTGGCGTACGCGGACGACCTAGCGCGACCTTCCCCAACTCGAGGTTATGATGGCGACCGCAATGGCCAGGGTAAAGAGCTGGTTCGACAGAACCGGGCTCTCCTTGGCCGCGGAAAAAACGGAGGCCATCTTTCTGACCGGGCAGAGGATCGACAAGTTCGTAAAACTGCCGATCCTTGGGACCGAGGTGTCCATCTCTGCCACGGTGAGATACTTGGGGGTGGTATTCGACGCGCGTCGTACATACCGCCCCCACCTGGAGAGGGTCGCGGCGAGAGCGGACAGGGTTTCCGGGGCGCTGGCAGCAGTGATGCCAGAACGGTGGGTTTTGTCCCACGGCCGCTACCACCACTCCACGACCAAGCGTACCCCCTCCTAGCGTCCGTACCGCACCACACAAGCATACCCGTCCCTCCATCCGTGTGCCGTACGCGCTGCCTGGCCACCGCTCTCCGGCGAGAATTCGTTTTCCCGACATCGAAGCGCTTGGCGCGCAAGCGAAAAATCAAGACTTCAAATCCCGGTGCGGATATTACTTTTTTTTTTTAATTATTCACTAATTTCTCTTTCTATATTCTCGGCAGACTAAAGGCTTAAAAACTATTAATTTACTAAGCATTTTCGAAGCTTGATTTGCTGCTAAAGTGCGATCCTCTTTTGGCTTGTATCGCACCACTCTCCGCCGAGAATTCATTTCATCGAGGTTTGAACCTTAATGCGAAGATTCTACTTTTTTCATTAATTATTTTCTAACTTCTCTTTCTATATTCTCAGTAGAATAAAAACTTGAAAACTGTTAATTTACAAAGAATTTTCGCAGCAGGCTAATGTACGATGTTGGTCTTCTGCCTTTTGTATACATGAACAGAAATAATTCCTTGAAATGCTACTTACAAAATAAGCGCCGTTCTAGGATGGACTCCTTAAAATTCACGTCACAATGAGCAGTTACAGAATCGGTGATTTCCGTTTCAGGTAAGCGAGCCGCCCGCTCCGCTATTACGGTCGGCTTACCACTCGCACCCCAGATTACTGTAATGAGGTTTGAAAACAATATCGACTGGTCTCGTACCCGTCGCAATAATGTCATTTATAATTTTTAAAACCCCTTCTGGTATAGAATTTTAATTATATCAAGTTAATAGATTTGTCTTTTAAACAAAATCAACTTCCTCTGGCTCAAGTTGATCTAGGCCCTCAGTGTGAGGAATTCCTAGAAGATGCGACAAGCAAGGGAATGACAGAAGTTGAAGTTTCCTCCTTCCGCGAAAATTGCTTACGATTTTATATTACCGTAAGCAATGAAATTAAGGCTCGTCTTCCCCACGACGATATTTTACTTAAACAGTTGACGATTTTCAAATCGGACACTGCCCTATTCCATTGCGACAGACAGCAAACTTTCAAGATGTTTTAGCTGTCGCTCGTACGGCACACTGACAGAAGGTAGGGTACTTACGCTTGGAGTGGTGCGATACAAGCCAAAAGAGGATCGCACTTTAGCAGCAAATCAAGCTTCGAAAATGCTTAGTAAATTAATATTTTTTAAGCCTTTAGGCTGCTGAGAATATAGAAAGAGAAATTAGTGAGTAATTAAAAAAAAAAAGTAATATCCGCACCGGGATTTGAAGTCTTGATTTTTCGCTTGCGCGCCAAGCGCTTCGATGTCGGGAAAACGAATTCTCGCCGGAGAGCGGTGGCCAGGCAGCGCGTACGGCACACGGTTGGAGGGACGGGTATGCTTGTGTGGTGCGGTACGGACGCTAGGAGGGGGTACGCTTGGTCGTGGAGTGGTGGTAGCGGCCGTGGGACAAAACCCACCGTTCTGGCATCACTGGCTGGCAGCGCTGCTGCCGAACACCCGGGGCCCGTCCCTCCACTCTAAGAGACTCTATTACTCCGTGTGGGAATCCGTCATCCTGTACGGTTCATTATGTTCCGAATTACGTCGTTCTTGGTGTCAGATCCATCGGCGAAACATACGGAATCGATGTGTGTCGTTTTCGCAAAGATCTGATAAGAAATGCGCGAGTCGAAGATTACTCAGTTCTTAATAGGCACTCAAACCCCTTCGAGGGTCGAAAGCCATAAAAGTCGGGTGAGGCACTGCGAAGGGCAGCCCTCGCCACGGGGTACCAAGCCGCATCTCCTTGACGAGCGTCGGGCAACTCCTGCCCGAGAGGAATACGATTTACTTTAATTACAGTACATGTGTGTTTTGTAATAAAGTGTTTCTATCGTCTCCTGAATTCAACAACTGGCATCCAGACATCTACGCTCTTACAATCCACCGGCAATACTCCTCGTGGAGAGACACAGGAAGAAAGGGGGTATAAACACGAGCTTCGATATCAAAACAAAAGCATGCGTTGGCGTATTCCGTGCGAGAGAAGGTGGGCATTGGGGAGGAGGTATTGCTGTGAAGAGGGCCTCTTCAAGAGAGCAGCCGTTTGTGAGGGATGCAAATCCGATTGGTTCTGATACAATCTGCTCCCTATGGTTGAAATTTAGTCTAGCAACTAACACTCCTCCTGACCTAACCAATCCAACTTACATCCCTCCGAAAAGAACCGGCCATCCGAGCGTAGATGCAAGTGCGAAATAAAAGTAACGGTGCGCTTCTCGATACCGCAGATGTACCTACCTAAGTAGCATTTCTGACGGAAAAGAATTATCCAGCTTTTGGGCCTGCGAACCCTGTCGTAGACCTTTGGCAGGTAGGTATCAGTTTCAACAGGCAATGCCACCCGTGGCGCCAGTAAGACCGTCCCCGGTCCTTGCTATTTCAGATGATTTCTTCCAGTGACAATCAGTAATTTTGCAAGCGCAATATTTTAAAAACCAGTGGAAATTAAGTGTATACATTAAAGCTTATTCAATTTGTCTTGAAACGCACTATTAACTCAGGTGTTCAAAAAAAAAAATAGTTCCATTTGAAAAACCGAACTTGACCATCGTATCTTTTAAAATAATAATAAAAAAAAATCGTCTCGGCTAATAAATTAACCCCCTCGAACCATTCAATTACATATTTTTTAAAATTTTTTATCTCCAATACTTTAGGAGATATCGCGATGTCCAGTCTTAGGTAGGACACCCTGTATATGTAATAAATATGTATAAATTGCGTTTCTAATATGTATATGTTGATGTATTTTAGATTGTAACGGAGTTATTGTAAATTATTAATACTAAGACAATTAACATGCTTTTCGGTTTCGCGGCGCCAAGTAGTTTGAATAAAATATTTATTGGTATAGAAATATTTATTTGTATAAAATAAAAATATATCTGCTTAATATTATTTAATACATTTTTTCTTTGTATAAATAGCCATTGTTATAATTGGCGCAATTTTTGTGTATCATTAGTTTTGTAAAGCTAAATATAGCACATTAATAAATTTACGACAGTTTTTTTCGTTCGTCTGCGCGCGCGCGCGGATACTTGGCGCACTTTTTTATACCTTTTTTTAATAAAGGTAATTTTGTGGAGATTTCACACATTTTGTAGTGTTTATTGATGACTGGATAATTTTTCACCCCCTTAGGGGTTATTTTGTTTTAAAAATATATTGTATTGTAATCCAAAGTATGCACGCCTGCAAAACTTCAAGACAATTAGATTGGTGAAATTGGTTTAAATTTGAGTTTTTAGATATGAACCAAACATACTAGAAGCAAACAGAGGATCGAAGCTGAATAAAATCGTTTAATTAATATAATACTGTCACAATAAATTTTGTTCTCTGGTAGATTACACTGCATCATCTTCTGCTTCGATTATCTGTAAATATATTGTTGAAATACGAGTAAATTTAGCTTATGTATGACTGAGCGCCACTGTACAGGTTGAGTGTGACTGGGGAGTATAGCGTTCGCGAGCAAGGTGTCGCGCACGCATAGGAGTTGGAAAAGAGACACTCTTGTGTACTGATGAAATGGGAGAATGAATACTTTTGTAGTTACTTGAATATATCACTATGAATATATAAAAACCCATAATGTCTCAATTTATATTGGTACCTTCACCTGCTCAGGAACCTCTTATTTTAACATATATAAAATCCACATTTTAGTTACAACATAATGTAGAACTTATATAGAAATAAAGTGGCCCTTTGCTATAGTAAGTGTAGAGACTACAAAATGTGTCCGAAGGAGGTGAGAGCGTATGGCAGAAAGTCTTGTCGTAGAAAATTTAAATGCTGAATGGTAATAATTCAGCGAAAATGAATGAAGAGATCCAAAATTTTGAACGCTCAATTTATGGTGTTGGAATAAAATTAATTTAGTATGTTTATTGATGAATTAAATTAATATTGTTAATAGGAAACTAATAAAATTAATGATTAGCATAGCAACTACTGTGAACTTTAAAGTATTACGAATGTATTTCACAAAAGATTGGAAAGAATCAAGGGAGATGTTTTTTCAGCGTATTTTCTTCACTAATGTGACTTGCTCTACATTGCAAGCAATCGACTATAATTTTCTGAATTCTTAATGCTATATCTTTTGACAAATTTTGTCGATTTACCTTATTTGACAAGTTTCCAGAAACTTGTGCAACAGAAGATGCACCTCTGTCTATCTAACCTTCTGTGGAAAACCTCTAAGCCTGTACGTCCCCTTCATTTTTACCCAAGCCTGTGCGCCCCTTCATTTCTATAAGCTTTACATAGAAACTCTAAATTAAAAATAATTTGCTGGTATAAAAATATCAGGCAAATTAAATGCAATATGTTACAATATATTATTTTGTACAAGCGTGGTACAAATTTCCAGAAACTTGCGCGAAACAAGGTGCTGCTCCGTTGAACCTTCTCCGTACAACTTCCATGTCTGTGCATCTCCTTCGTTTCTATCAGCTCTACTTAAAAAGTTTATTAAAATTTTTTAGCGCTTTACCTTGTTAATTGAGACAATAATTCAGTGTTCCATTTGGTGTAAAAACTCGTGACATTTAAAAAATTGGAACAACTTACCTTATTTGACACTGGGCAGGTTATGCTGGATTGACACTAGCTAGGTTACGTTACTAGCGACCTGAACGTGGAAGCTACTTTTTGTCTTTTTCGTGCTGCGTAAATTGGCGGTACATTTCCTCACCCTTTCATGTTCCCCTCTTGCCTACACTTGACGACGACGATGCTTAATCTTTTAGAACATAAAATTCGGCAAATTGGAACTTTGCATTGAAATATCTCAGCTCATAAGGCACGTAGGAACAAAACGAAGACACTTTTCTTATGTAAATCAAACCCAAGCTATCCATTAAGACCATTCAAAATCTAATCGGATCAACCACTATTGAGATTCGATAATCGAAGGGTTCTCGATAGCAGGTCGTGGCGTAATATAGACACTCTGTGTCTCGGGCTGTGCGTGTACTTGGCGCGAGACACTACCGTGTCTCTTGAACCGACAGGGGCGTAGAACCTAACCTCAACAAGGTAGATTGCATACAACGCGCTATGAAACCAAGAGATCAAAAGGAAATTAAGATGTTTTTAGGTCTAGTAGGTTATTATCAAAAATTCATTAAAGACTTGTCCACAATCGCAAAACTTTTAACACAATTACTAAAGAAAGACGTTACTTTTGTTTGGGCCAGGCCTGCTCAGCTAGGCTATGGCAGGCAAGAGCGCTCTCGATTGCTCGTGAGCAACAGTGAACGGTGGAAAATACAGGAATGATCAAACTATTTCGCGGAGGGGGAATAACCAATCAACGCCAAGGTGGGAAAGGAACGGCGCCACCGTCAAGCCAAGCCAAGCCAAGGCAAGGCAAGTGACGCCACGCTTTCGATTCTCATCATAGCGTCATCACCGCCAAACCAAGCTAGCCAAGGGAAATGAGGCCGCAGCCAACCAGCGTCGACAACAGCTTCCCCGCTTGGCTAGCTTGGTTTGGCTCGACGGTGGCGCCTTTCGTTTCCCACCTTGGCGTTGATTGGTTATTCCCCCTCCGCGAAATACTTTGATCATTCCTGTATTTTCCACCGTTCACTGGTGAGCAAAGCGAAGAGCGACACCGTGAGCAGTTTCCCCACCCTGTGGCTACTGGCTGCCGTAGTATGCGTGTAAACTGTAAGGTGGGTTGCTGACGTTCAGCGGCACTCCTGGCCAGCAGAACGTATTGAATCGAAATGGGGTGAAATGCAACGAGTCATTGAGACGTCGACAGCTAACTTTCTTTCTGAACAGTATTGTAATTTTTAGATAGCTTACCGTTACAAAGAAACAACAGCATTTTGTCGCATTTATATACATGTAATATTGATTAGGGTTTACAATACGGACGTGACATTTCACGTTTTTCGTGAAGTGCCGTTCGTAAAGTGTACAACTCATCGTTTCTAAAATAGCCCGTTATAAAAGGAAAAACATTTAACTTATTGCTGAAATTCCCAGTATGACATATGTTTATTATATATAATTATTACCCCTATGTACTCCTTTCTTTAAAAAAATATTGTCAAATAATAATTCTATACGTGGTGTATGTCAATATTTTTTAAACCTGTATCAGTGGCTCTGTAAATATGTTGAGGAAGTTAAAAAACGTTCAGGAAATAGCAAAACAAATTTCTGTACACATCCAATTTTTCGCTACACATCGTACATCTAAGCAAAGCTGGTTGCTAGCTTTAATGGGCCTCAGACTCCTCACTTACGAACACTCCCTACCACGACACTGTTGCTCATGAAGGCGTGGTTTAGCGCTTACGACGCTCTTTCCCCACCGCTCTTGAAAATTATTGCCCGGCGGACATTCAGCCGTTCAGGACTGGTTTGGGCGAATGAACAGGAACAAGCATTCCTTACTTTAAGGGGGTAGACACGGGTAATGCAGCGCGCTGTATACCGACACAATCTGGCCCGAAACATGGGTTCGGGATTTTTCGTTTTTCGTTCTTATATGAGCAGATTTTGGGCTGGGCGTGGTCTCATTCGAAAGAGGAAGGTTTAATGCGGAGCGCTCTGCTCATGGTTCAACGAGATTGTGTTGATATGTAATAATATCAGTGTCCAAAGTAAAGCAAAAGTCGACAAAGTATATACGCAGAATCCAAGCATTTTTAGGTCACTAAAAGAGTTTTGTGACTCAAACGGTGAGCAGAGCGCTCCGCATTGAATCTTCATCTTTCGAATGAGACCTCTCCCAGGCCAAAATCTGCTCATATAAGAACGAAAAACGAAAAATCGTGACTGCATTCCCAAATCAAAGTTCCGCCATATTGGCGATAATACAGAGCAAGTCACGTGACAAATTTAGTTGGGGTAGTAGATACGAGATGGCGCCTACTCGGGAGGACTGCCAACGTGGATTCATAGCAAAACTCATAGACATATATAGACAGAGGAGGACATACTATACTGAATGATATTATATAAAAATGAATGAAAAGAATAATACTGGAAATAATCTCACTTCAATATTATATTTATTTTGAAAGTAATAGGAATAAAAAAGTATAATTCGCGGTAGATATAGGAAGACTTTAAAATTTTTTTATTTATTGTCACATTTTTTCAAGATTATTTTCATCCTCTGTCATGGACACACAACATTTGTGCACTCAGCATAATAAATTCAGGGACATACAATAAACAAAAATATCATTTTTGATGAATTTATAAAAAAGATAAAAATGTAATTTTTATGCAGCATAAAGAAACAGTCAAGCACTATTTCTTGCATATAAAAACTCAAATTTCATAAAAAGTGGACATACAATATGTGTGCACTAAGCCATCGATATGATTACTAGAGCCTATTGGAATACGTTATTGCTACTAACTCACTTCGAAAAAAAAATGTGGGTTAGTCCGTTGTTGCTCTCACTGCCTCAATTATATGGCAAAATACCAGAGATGAGCATTATAACCCGAGCCAATTTTTATTTGAAACGTGGGGAATTCAATTGTCGGCCATGAATAATTTTCTCGTATTTATTTGTATGTGGTCGGCTCCTCGAAGTGACAGAAAATATAACCTAAGTATATGGTATATGACAACAAATGTTTAGTGGCCATTTCGTTCTTTTACAAACCATTTGTGAACTTTTTATCATCCTTTCAAAATATTATTATTACGTCTCAACAGTATCTTTAGGAAATCGGGTATAGCAATTATACATCCAGCCTGCGCATTTTCACTAGCCCAATTCAACATTCAATACAATTTTGTATATATAATGTTTGTTGGTAACTGCTTTCTGCAGAGGACGTGTAATAAGTGTATTTCATGTTCTGTTTCGGTGCTTTGCTAGTAAAAGAAATGTCTAACCTAACAAATTTCATTTTCTGGGGACATTCCCTCATCTATTTTCCCTTTTCACTTAGAATTCCTTACTGCTAACGTAGAATATTGTAACATAAGCACATTTCAAGTAATTAAAATGTACAATGAATTTTCTACGTTTACAGTACCAGCCGACTTTCCGTTTAAATTTTTATAACTACAACGGAGCAGCTGAGAATTTCTTTCCTTATACAGAATAGAATACAGAAATAGCAAACAGCTCCCTCTCGCGTTCACCGGGTAATCGTTGATCTATCGGTATTACCATTGCTGTGCAGAAAAAAATGCTGTAATACCGACCTGCCGAATCGGCCAGGTCACGTGACGTGTCTACCCCCGTAAAAGAGAAATTAATAGATAAACCTATTCTCCAGTACCCAGATTTTTCAAAGCGATTCATCTTAACTACCGATGCCTCCAATGTAGGTATTGGTGGTGTGCTATCGAAAATAAAAAATAATGCAGACTTGCCTATCATATTACTCTCGAACTTTCAACAAATCAGAACAAAATTATTCAACGACCGAAAAGGAACTATTAGCAATAGTCAGCTCAATAGAACATTTTAGACCCTATTCATACGGACAAGATTTTATAATATATACCGATCAACGGCCATTACAATGGTTCTTTAACTGTCAAAATCCATCTTCTAGGCTAGTTAGATGGCGATTAAGACTTGTGGAGTATCAATATCAAATCAAATACATACAAACCAGGCAGAATTAATTCAAATGCAGGCGGATTATCCAGATTGACAGCAGAAACTCAAAGTCAAATTAATATAAAAATTAGGACTGAAAGATCTTATGAAGACTTTATAAAATTCGAAAACACAAATCAAGAAAAGACAAATTCACCACTAAAAAAAAAACCCATCTTACTATTTTGGTCTCAGGATCTAAATGAAAATAATCAGTATTCAAAATATATCTCAGATTAATTTGACATTAACAAAGTCACTCCCACGACAAATGGTGTTTGCAAACTAGAAAATCAAGGTCAAATTGTTTACATACTATTTCCTACACACATGCACTTCGATAAAATAGAATTAAAAAACGTATTCGAGTGCCTAATAAATGTGAGATACCATATTAAGGAAGAAACATTCATTTTAATCCCTCCAGGTGAAAAACATAATATAAATTCAACGCGTCTAGCTAATATGTTAAAATTTGTATTTTCCAAAAATGAGATTAAAATATATGATAGTAGTAGAATAGAACTTCAGAATGCTGAACAAATTAGACAAATATTAAAAGAAAACCACGACAGTACACTTTCGGGACACTACGGATTCAACAAAACTTACTCTAAAATTTAAAAAACATTATCATTGGGATACAATGAAAGAAGATATTAAGAAGTACGTCAGAGTCTGTCCGTCGTGCCATAAAACAAATTTGAAACCTACAAAACAGCCCATGGAAATCACAAGCACGTCGGAACAACCCTTCAAAAGGTTAGCTTTACCTAGATGTATACCAGAAGTCATTTAAGAAGGAACCCGTTTCGCGCATGTCAGAATGAGCTTATTGGCTCCGAAAGAGCGTTGGTGGGGGTACAGCCAATAGTGGCTTCTCCCGGCACCAATGAGCGTCAACCTGCGCAGAACCGGTTTAAAACTCGTCGATCGGCAGGTTCCTTCTTAAATGACAGGGAGTATAGTAGGACTGCTACTTTTGACCGAAGCTGGTAATAAATTCATTTTAACTATGCAAGATGACCTAACGAAATTTAGTTTCGCAGAAGCAATACCTAATCACGAAGCCATAACAATAGCAGCAGTTCTGACTAAAATTGTTACGTATTTCGGTATTCCCAAAACTATACTGTCAGATCAAGGGGCCGATTTCATGTCACAACTAATGAAAGATCAAACTAAATTACACTAGTTTACAAAACCCAAAAAATTATTTTTGATCGACACACCACTATGAAATTCTTATGTAAGGTGGTCCCCTAAACTCAGAAATCGAGATGAGACGAAATCCTATAGACACGTTTTTGAGATATCGCCCGATGAATATTTTGGTAATTTTTTAAGAAGACGACCCGACGTTTTTGGCCATATCTCGCGTTAGAGTTGACCGATTTGATCGCGACGACTCTTAAATTATAGATAATTAAATTGCATACAACTCTTTTTAATACAGTGTTTTCCAATCGGACTTAGTTTAAGCGGAATAGAGCGAAACTTAAGAAAAATGTAATGTTTTGGGGCCGAAATTGAAATCGAAAATTCACTACATAGCCTGGTAGACATAGAAATTATCATGCGACGTCCAGTTTCTTATTTTTTTACGTAGAGTGCGCACCTTTACGAAGAAAACAAGCCCAATCTGAGTAAAGTCCATGCAAAAATAAGGAAGTTATAGGCGATAGAGCGGGAGTGCCTATTTTCAACTTTTTCCCTATTTTTGCATTTCTTCCTGTTTCTTGGCAAATTTCGTATTTGTCTTCAATGAAAACAAATTTAAATGTATTCTGCTGCACATGGTGCCCCACGATTTTATTTAAAGTGATATTAACACCATCAAAATTCAAGTACAAGAAAACAATTATTTTTTAGTTTTTAGTGCATTTCAATTTAGTTTTTATGTGAACTTTTCCTCTTGGAAACCTTTTTTCTCACCGAAAATTTATATAGATCGAAAGCACGTATCAAATAATATGCAAAAATAACATTTTGAGTTTAGGAATCTATTCGTTGAAAAGTTATGGGGCGAAAAATATGCAAAATTTTGACATATTTGTTAACCTTTATTGTGTAGTTTCTTTGTTTTTCGAAACGGCTACATTGAAGGATGATTCGACAGCATAAAATACTTATAGCGCATTCGGTACCTCGCACTGACTCTGCGCTGGTGCCAGAAAATGACTTGGATTGGTTGCTTCTGCTAGAAACGAAGATAGCTCTATAAGAATCAACCAATTCAAGTCATTTTTTGGCACCAGTGCAAAGTCAGTGCGAGTTACCGAATTCGCTATTAGGGTGTTTCGAAAATACTTTAAAATACTTTTTTTTATATTTATATAACATAAAAGGACAATTTTGTTTGAAATGTAAAAAAAAGTATTGTAAAGTATTTTCGAAATACTATTTAAGTATTTAAATAAATACTGCACTCCCTGCCCTCTGTACAGTATTTCGGTTGACTTATTCCGAAACAACGCATTCCACTTTCTAATTTGTCCAGAGTATTAGTATTGGTTGGGGCTAGATTAACGGGGGCGGGGGGAGGGGGGGGAGCGCATGCGGTCGCGTAAAGCCGTAAAGCATGGTAGCGAACCGATGTGAGTTTGGGCATAACCTAAAATAATTTTTTCCCAGGAAAAGTAGGAAGAGGTGCGTTTTTAGTATCTGAGGGTCTGTGATTATACTCACCAATGCGACCGTGCCAGGCCCGTGGCCTACTTTGTATAGTATTGGTTAAAAAAAAAGGATCCATTCAAATTGAAGCATAATAGTTGGTCACATTAGGGGTTAGAATATACGTCAATATTTCACAGTCCCTTTCACTTAATAAATTTTTGCTGAATAGATTCCTAAACTCAAAATTATTATTTTTGCATGTTGTTCGATACGTGCTTTCGATCCATATAAATTTTCGGTGAAAAAAGGTTTCCTAGAGGAAAAGTTTACCCTTGTTTTTACTACATTTTTGTACAAAATGTAGTAAAAACTAGGGTAAACTTTTCCCTAGTTTTAGGGAACTAGGGTAAACATTTTGTACAAAAATGTAGTAAAAACAAGGGTAAACTTTTCCTCTGGGAAATAAAAAATATATAAAAAAATTTATGTTAAACGATTTTATTAAATTGTTCAACATAAATTTTTTTTATATATTTTTTATTTTCAACACCTGCATGAAAATAGGTGTTTTATTACGCCTGCTGAGCGGGAGCAAAATGGCAAATTTCAGACGTATTCGCGTTTTCTACTTTTTTCCCAAGGAAACTGGAGTTTGGGGTTACCCCGTGGTATGAAGATGCAACTGTTCGACTAATCGTTATCGATCATGTGTGTTTTATCTTGATATTACAACTGTTACAGTACCCCTTTTTATTAAGGGGACCTTCCGGTCCAGAGCCCCAAAAAATAGGTGATCTTTAGGAATTAATTAAAGAAAAACTACTATATATAATTTAATGTGATTTTCTTGCATTGTGTTAAGGATGTCTTAAATTATAGAAATATATTTTTTGTTTTATAATTAATCATTGCAGACGGCACTGGGGACTCGTTAAAGTCAAGGCGTCAACAGATTGATCCAAATCGGTGAAACCTGTATCTCCAAAAGTTATTATCCGATTCGACTGAAACTTCTTTTATTTTGAAGAATATAGATCTGGCTAGGGGGGGGGGGCAGACAAAATTATAAAAATGGCATTTTTCTAGAAAATAACGACACTTGAAGTTTGAAATCACTTGTTCCCTATATTTGCCATCCTTTCAACGCCTTTGATAATTATAAATTTTCAAATTTTTGTATTTTTTTCTGGTATCCCCCCTAGCCGGAAGTATGTTCTTCAAAATAAAAAAAGTTTTAGTCGAATCGGTTAATAACTTTTGGAAATATAGGGCCCACCGTTTTGAGAACACTGTTTCGAGAAAAACGCGTTTAAAGTTTTACATGGGCACCGAGTGGCCGGTTGTTGCCCATGCATTTGCCGCTACTCAAATGCCTATAACTTCGGGAATTTTACGAATTTCAACCAATCCTTTTAAACACGTATTCCTAAAATGTTGAACATTCGAAAAACGAAATAAAAAAAAATCGACTTTTAGACCGGAACCTCCCCTTAAAAGATAAAATGAGTAATAATGAGAGTGATAGCGATACGGGATACCACACGCCCCCCCCCACCCCCCCCCCACCCCCCCCCCCCCAAGTAGCAGAAGCTGCAAAAGCGATTGAGGTAAATTTGCTGCGTCGAAATCAAAAGGAAGGTACGAGACGGTGTATTCTCCCTGTCATTTAAGAAGGAACCTGCCGACCGACGAGTTTAAATCGGTTCTGCGCAGGTTGACGCTCATTGGTGCCGGGAGAAGGGACTATTGGCTATTCCCCCACCAACGCTTTTTCGGAGCCAATGCGCTCATTCTACATGCGCGAAACGGGTTCCTTCTTAAATGACAGGGAGAATACAACAAATTTATGGACTGGCGAGCTAACCACAAATTAGAATCATTATCGGAAGCAGTTTTTTTAGTTTATTTTGTTGGAAATAAATCGAAAAAAAGCAATCGAACATGCATATTTTTTTGCAGGCTATCAATAACACACCTTTCGTGCAGGTATTGAAAAAAGTATTGTGCGTGACACGGGAGAGACGCGATCGTGCCTCGCGTGAAATGCTGCCCGCTCGTCGGAATCGCTTTCTTCTCTCCCTTGTCACGCAATGTACTATTTCGGTCCTATATAACATATCCAAAAATCAAAGCAATCGGAGGCGGACACCTGGGAAACTCTTTGTGAGTACACGGGTGCGCTCTCCGGCAGGATACGCGGCATACTTTCGTTTGCATTCAATCAGACACACTTCCAAACTGAATTTGAACCTGACAAGTACGTAGCATAATGCAAAAAATGTCTGCTGGGAGAATACATAGGGGTGCTGGGTGAAATACATCACGGTAAAACGTTTTTTTCAGCCAAAAACTGACCTCCGTGTACTGGGTACACCCGCGCGACTGCCGACGGGTTCAGGGGGAACACCACTGTGACGGCAGGAAGAGTAAGCCATTTTTAAGAATTTTTTCCTGAAATAATTTACAGTTACCACAGAAAATGTGTATTACCTACGTTTAGTACAAGGTCTTAAGACGCAGTAAAAAAATATAAATAGAAAAACATGCATAAACTTTAATATATTAATTAATCTTCTAGACCCCCACGCGCGCTGGTCGAACGTGTCACTATGGAACACTAGATCCGAAATAAAATTTCATTTTTTTTTATAAACTATATGAGTGTACTTTCCGTTATACGTACGCATTTCTTAAACAAATTATTTTTGTAAAAGTGCTGCGCTTTAGAAGAAAAGTTTCGAAAATCCGCGAATAAGATGGACAGTTTTTCGAGCGTATTTCAAAGAATTTGCTTTCAATCAAAGAAACCGTACGTGCCATGGAAACTACACATATAGTTTATAAAAAAAAATGAAATTTTATTTCGGACCTGGTGATCCATAGTTACACATTCGACCACCGCGCGTGGGGGGTCTAGAAGATGAATTAATATATTAAAATTTATGCATGTTTTTCTATTTATTTTTTTCATAGTCTCTTAAGACATTTTAATGAAGGTAGGTAATACAAATTTTCTATGTTTTATGTTTTATTGGTTTTCCTGTGTTTTAAGCAAGATGGCGTTTCAAGCTTATTTTTGCTTATATTGCCCAACGAACTATAGTCCCATTCTCTTTTTCCCTCCTCTCTCCTTCGGGTCCCAGCAGCAGCATCGCACTGGGAGAAAGGTGGTCGGTCGGTCTCCCATCTTTCCCCAGTACACCGCCCCGTGATGCTTAACTTCGGTGATCTAACGAGAACCGGTGTTTTCCATCACGGCTACGGCCGCTGATCAAATTTTCTATGATAACTGTAAATTATTCCTGAAGAAAATTCTTAAAAACAGCTTACTTTTCCGGCCGTCACTGTGGTGTTCCTCCTTAACATCGTTATTCACAATTTTTTCAGTACTCTTGGTATTAAAAAAAAGCAGTCCACATAAGATAATGCAGAGCCATAAGATAACTATTATCTCGACGTGTTAAGTGAGTTAAGTCTTTTAAAATTGTGTACGATTTTGTAGCTAGGAAGATATAAAACGCATATGTGGACCTCAGATCCAGAGTCTATTAAGCCGACCTTTTTCAAAAATGACATTTTACATGTTTCCCCTGTCAAATTTTTCACCCTTTCGGAAATATGTAAAATGTCATTTTTTTTTTAAAAAAAGTCGACTTAATACAATATGGCTCTGGAGTTCAGATATATATTTTAAAGTATCTTCCTCTTGTATTGTTTTTTTTTACTTCTGCTGTTTCTATTTGTGTTAATTTAACTAAACTGGAAACTCGTGAAAACTTGGAAAATTCTTTTATATGAAGATTCTATTGTACTTTATGTGCCACTATTAAAGTCAACAGCCAATTATTAGTATTATCAACAAAATTCAAAGTGACATTTTTCATTTTCAATTTGATTCTGTTTTCACCCTGAGATCCATTAGAAATCCCCACTGAGCAGTCTCTGTGCGACCACCAAATTTTATTAACAAACTCGCACATTCAAAGTGCAGTTTTCTGTCAAAGATCTCTAACCTAAAGTGTTTAATTTACAACAATGTTTTACAGTAAATCATGGAATTTCGAAGGATCAAATCCTCCACAAAGCTGAACTTTTTGCAAGCATTTTAAGAATTTCGCTTTCCAACCGTCATATTACTTTTTCCTGCACGTACAGGCTTATTCTTCTTTGTTTTGTTAGGGCGACCTGATTTCATGGTCCGTTTGCACTTCCGGCTCGGAAGTATCATACAAATTTCGTACACTCTATCCTCTGCAATTTTATGATTAGCGTGTCTGCAGAAAGTAACGCGCTGATACTATTGTACGGTGAGTGCAGTAGATTTAGACGAGTAAGTAATGCACACAATATTGATAACTTCAATACAATCAGCCCCTTGAATGTATTAATCTTTGTTGGAATATGTACAACGATAGACTGTTCCTAGAGTTAGAGTGTCAGGGACTTTAAGGACCCGGTAACTTATGAGTTTCCTTTCTTTCGCTACAGGAGACCCAAAAGAGGGGAAAACGGTCTTCTCGACCCCTGCGCTTCTCAGTCCGAGAAAACCCTCCAAAGGGATAACTTGTATCGCGCTAAAGACAGTATTCTTTCTATTACTTTTAGTTTAAGTTTTATACAGTTCTTATTATCATTATTATACTGACGTTCGACTGTGTAACTTTTATTTTCTTGAATAAATAAACATTATATTCTAACAATCTTGAATGGATCATTACAACGTCATGGTAATAATACAAGGTGTCCCACGAGTATCGTCGTGAACTTTCAGGACTTTCTTTCAACTTTACAAAAAAGTTTTTGTAGACAAAAGTTGAACTATGTATTTAAGTGTGGATAATTTCCGAAAACCAAAGCTTCTTTACCTGCATTATTCCAGAGATATGGATGGTACCTTCTGTTTTTAAAAATGGAACTGTAGCATTTTTTAATATATTGTATTAGAACGAATCACGAATCAAGCAGAAACACAAATAAAGTATAAAAAGTTATGGCTACTCACACTCTGTATTCAGTCTTCTTTTCTTAAGGGGTTAGCTACCGTCAGGAGGTAGAAACAGAATCGATTCTTTGGGAATTTATTTCAGAAAGTACATGCATATATTTATGCAATGGTTTTGTATTCAGATGAGGGACACTTTAACAGGTTATTATATATTATGTTTTGGTATAAAAGTATTTACTTATTGCAAAATTATAGCTGATTTCCCGGAAGCTGCTTTTACACCTGTGACCACGATTTCTCCAAAATCGCTTCACCAATCTTTCTGAAATTTTTTAGGTTTCTTCTAGACATTCAAATCTAGTCTTTAATCGAAGCATTTGTTTTTCCAATGCATAGTTTTTATTTTATTGATGAAAAAAACTTATTTTTAGCTAGAAATACTCATTTTTCACCCATAAAATAAAAACTATGCATTGGAAAAACAAATGCTTCGATTAAAGACTGGATTTGAAGGTCTAGAAGAAACCTAAAAAATTTCAGAAAGATTGGTGAAGCGGTTTTGGAGAAATCGTGGTCACCGGTGTAAAAACAGCTTCCGGTAAATCAGTTGTAATTTTCCAGTAACTCAATATTTTTTTATACCAAAACATAATATAAAAACCTGTTAAAGTATCCCTCATCTGAATACAAAAACCATTGCATAAATATATGCATGTACATTCTGAAATAAATTGCCAAAGAATTGATTCTTTTTCTACCTCCTGAAGGTAGCTAACCCCTTAAGGGCTTATACCTAGTCAGGCGGCCGAAAGGAGTCGAATATTTGTGATTTTTTTTTTGAAGAAGCGGAAGCATATATTTTTACAAAATTTTTTGCGCTTAAAAGAACAATATTTAAAGAACATTTGGTAATTTTTTCGTAGAAAAATATTTACGTTTATAATAAAGTAACACCCGACATCCAAGAAGCCTTTTTAAAAATTTGGTTTTGAAGTGAGCACTGCCATTCGGAACCGGATTATCTAAAATAAAAAAAAAAAAAGATTTGGTTAGCATATTAATGTATCCTCCGAGTAACGGAGGGAATTTCCGAAATATTAATTTGAAACAAAATGGCGGCTACTTAAAGTTGAAATCATGATTTTTTTCGCAGGATTTTTGCACGAAAAAAAACAGGATTTCAACTTTAAGTAGCCGCCATTTTGTTTTAAATTAATGTTTCGGAAATTCCCTCCTAACGGAGGATTAACATCGGAGGATACATTACTATGCTAACCAAATCTTTTTTGTTTTTTTTTTTATTTTAGATAATCTAGTTCCGAATGGCAGTGCTCACCGCAAAATCAAAATTTTAAAAATGCTTCTTGTATGTCGGTTGTTACTTTATTATAAACGTAAATATTTTTCTACGAAAAAATTACCAAATGTTCTTTAAATGTTGCTCTTTTAAGCGCAAACAGTTTTGTAAAAATATATGCTTCCGCTTGTTAAAAAAAAATTCACAAATATTCGCCTCTTTTCGGCCGCCTGACTAGGTATAACCCCTTAATAAATCTGTTTTATTGCAACAGTATATACAAACCACAAAGTGCAAGGTGATATTATTTGTTCGTAATATACGTGAAAAAGAATATTCGACAAACATTTTCACATACAGTGAATTTAGAAATAGTAAAAATTGATAGATACTATTATTGTCGCTCTCGCAAACCCTTTCACTCTGCGCCTGTCAAAACGGTTACCATTCTACCATCCGTAGAAATGATATGGAACGATAAACCAAAATATATTTTTGTGGTATATACTTGTAGCTTTCAAATCACGAGGACACTATGCAATATTTTTTACTTGAGAATGGTAGATTAATTGTTTTGTTACGTTGACTTTTCGTGATAAATTCATTGCCGCTTTTTTTAAAAACTATTCAACGTAATTAATAATTAAAAATCCGCTCGTGACACCATGCAACAGGCTATAAACAATATCTATAGCAAATGTAAAGATAATTGGTCGAGTTGTTTCGCAGTTATCGTGGTCACCGTGTTTAATAGCGCGTTCCGAGAGAAATACGGTTACAGTGCCTGACAGCTTTTCCTATTCTCTGACTTCCAGCTTACTTTTATTAATTTCACATACTTCGCAGTATGCACATTTACTAAAGGTGCGTCCTCACTAGCGAACGGTTCGCGAACACTGTTCGCAAACAATGCTCGCAACTTGTTCGCAAACTTTTTATAACCATCGCTCGTGTGAAGGCGCGTCCTCACTAGCGAACAGTTCGCGAACAGACGATTCTTAGGAAACTTAAGGAGGTTCGATACCTCACTTGCGGGGCAGGCGGCGAGAGGGGTAAGCCTATGCTTATACATGGGAGCTCTGCAGTGATACCAATCTTAGATAAAAAAAATTATGTAGACAAAAATGTTATTTACATGTCTATTCCTAATAAAATTATTACTACATATTTTCTTTTGGAATTCAATTAAACAAAAAGTATGTTTAATGCAGTTAGAAATATAATATTTTCATTAAAAGTAGCGTAAAATATGCGAGCGAAATGCGGCAACGTCGCTTTGCGTCCATCTTTTTTTCTCTTTCCACTTTACACTTGTGGCGTCGCAACATGTAGCGGTCATCGGTACGGCAAAATATGAACATTTGGCGCACAGATGGTCGGCATGGTTTATGACACGCGCGCCAGCAAAACTATTTTTGAGTAAGCCGCTTTCCGTTCTTTTCGTGATTTGAACAAAGCATGTTTTCTTAGAGACTTTCGTTTACGGCCTCAATAGTTATTGCGGGTATCGTAAACCTTGAGTTTCTGTAGGGCCCACGGTGCGGGGCCGGCGGCCTGCGACCGGCCACGTCACGCACCTCGGGGTCTGGGGAAATCCTGCTGCGTTACCAGAAGTATTTCTCCCGCCAAATTTCACCCCCGCTATGGTGGAAGCGCGCCGTAGACGCGCGAAATAGGTGGCGCGATTTAGGGGTCCGAACGATACCGATTGGTTGACATCGGCATCGGGTCAACCAATTAGGAGGAGTTTTCTACCCGCGCGCGTCTTGCCGGAAAATTGTGCGTCGGGCAGACGTCAGTCTTCATCCTGACCTCAACAAGTCTTAACGTTTGAGCAGATATAAGTCACTGAATAAAAGACTCACGTTGAAGGTTATTGTGTGTTTCAATTCGGGAACAGAACCTATCCTTCTATTCCTTTAAACAAATTACTAAATACATGTTTACAGCTTGGTAGTGTTTTTACAAATTTTTACTGTATCCTTTGTACAAGTATACACTGTATAGATGACTACCTGGCGTACAGCGTTGCCACGTTTCAAACAGTTCCTTCAGGCAGTTCCAAAAATACGAGCACATTGCTGTCTATTTATTCAATTATCTAATAAACCGTACGGTAAATGTCCAAATTTTTTTTAGAATTTCATAGGAATACTTAAGCTTTTCATTGCAACATTTTTTAGGACTTTCTCACTATTTTTAAGGACTCTGTGTAACATTTTATAGAAATTTTATCGCTTCTCCCATAACAGCCTGTGTATAAGCGCAACTTTGATTTCAATTTTTTCATAAACCGTGCTGTCAATCGACTTGAAATTTTAACACAATGCGGACTACACTTTGGACATTAGATCAAAACACTTTTCAAAGATTTTTCATTATTTTTGCTCCGGTATCGAACCTCCTTAATTCCCATACTGTTCGTGAGCAGTTCGCGAACGCTGGTGAAGACGCACCTTAACTCGGTGGGAGGCGCTACTGGGTAAAATTTACCACAGAGGCGCTAGTTGCGAAAATATGAAGACTTTTTAAGATTTTGTAACAATTTTTTAAAGAACTTTAATAAATTTTTTTAGATATTTCTCAATTTTGTTTGATTCTTAAAACACTGTACTTTATCATAAAAATTACAAAGTTAAAAAAATATTCTGAAACCGTGTTTTTTTATGTTTCAATTTTGGGTATTTTTGACCCGGTAGCGACAACCTGTGCTACAATATGGGGTGCGCCTCCCGCCGGGTTAAGAAGATCGACCACTTTGTCCAAATAAATTCCTCTGTATAGAAATTTCCTACACACGTGTAGTAACTGCGTGTACTGCATTATTAAGGAGGCATAGTACTTTCTTTGCCCGAAAATAAAGCATTCTGTATGAATTTTTTTCTATATGAAAATGAAAAGCCAGAAAGGTGGAGTTTATTGCAAATAAAAGATCACTGTTTGGAAGTATTAAAAGAATATTTATTAAAAAAAATCACCTCCCTCCCCTCGCTATAGTCGCTCAAAATTGGTCCCACGTGGTAAAGTAGAATTGCGGTGCCATGAATTCCGCGTTCTATGCTTATATGAAACATAAAAACAAATCAAGACATTAAAATTTATTACATTTTGTGGTCGTTTACAGAGCCGATTCTTAAATTTCGCATTTAAAACAAAATGGCAGACTGTCAATCCTACAGCTTCAGTGTCGAAAATCGATACCTACATTTTGACAGTCCGCTGTTTTATAATAAATGCGAAATTGAAGAATCGGCTCGGTCAACGACCGCAAAATGTAATAAATTTTAATGTCTTGATTTATGTTTATGTTTCAGACAAGCAAAGAAGGCGGAATTTATGGCACCGCAATTGGGGAGTTGCCAGTATTTGAAAAAAAGGGAAAAGTAGTGAAATCTACAGATTTATTAATGAAAAACCTAAAATGATAGAAATATTAATAAAACACTTATTCGTTTTACCAAAATTTAATAAATAAAATTGACGTTTTTAAGTTCTGAGTCATGTGATCTGAAACGCCAATCACGGCGCGTGACGTCATTGTGCAGTAAACAGCGATTTATATATAGCGACGAATGACACTTATATATATATATTATTATTGGCAATGGAAAAGAACTTCGTTAAAGGTGACAGCACAAATTTACCAACACTGGACGCTATTATGGTGGTCAGCTATGTCGCTACAAATCCAGACTTCTGTTCTGCCGAATACACTTATTGCGAATATTTGTTTCCAGCGGAACATGAATAAATGACTTCTTCGGCGTACGTATCGAAGTGTTCCCACAACAGGGAACAGCACAGTAATGATGATAATTTTTATTCGCCATTATTTTTGTGAGAAAAATTCACTCCTTACTTTCCCTAACCTCAACTTTCCGTGTTTACTGCACGTGACGTCACAAATGGTCACGTGACCATGCAGTGCGTTTTCGCGGCAATTTTTTTATTTCAAATAAAAATTACATTTTTTTCATGTTAGAGGTGTAGCAAAAAATTAATATTTTTTTTCCAAGCATATTTTATCATAATGAACAGTTTTAAACACTTTTAAAAATTTTGTCAACTCCCCAATTCTACTCTACCGCGAGGGACCAACTTAGGCGCTTTTTTTTTAATAAAAATTCTTTTAATACTTTCAAACAGTGATCTTTCATTTGCAACAGACCCCACCTTTTTAGCTTTTCAATTTCATATAGAAAAAAATTCATACAGGATGCTTAAATTTAGGGCAAAGAAAGTACTACCCCCCCTTAAAATACGAATTTTAATACGGGACCACTTGTATATTTCTGTTTATACGTCAGACTACAAGATCGTAAGAAAAATAATTTTATATTTCCAAAGTTTTATGCCTTCTTAAGACGCGAGATGTAAAATTTGAATTGCCTCGTTTATCGTTTACAAACATGCGTTAAACATAAGTTCAGTCTGTTTTTACACGATAGACACGGCCACGAAACATTCGGGTAAAAAAAGGTACCGTATATATGAAGAAATAGGGCATTGTGTTCAGATCACGAAAACCAGTAAAAATAATAGGTACCAACGGTAAACCAATTGGGATTTCTTCAAAGCAATTTCCTAGATAAGTACGTAGAAATATTCTTTCTTAGAATTAAAATTAACCCGGCGGGAGCCGCATCCCACAGGTTGTCGCTACCGGGTCAAAAATACACAAAATTGAAACGTAAAAAAACACGGTTTCAGAATATTTTTTTTTAACTTCGTAATTTTTATGTTAAAGTACAGTGCTATGAGATTCAAGCAAAATTTATGAAATATCTTAAAAAATTTATTAAAGTTCTTTAAAAAATTGTAACAAAAACTCAAACAGTCTTCATATTTTCGCAACTAGCGCCTCTGTGGAAGATTTTTAAAAGGGCCAAGAGTGATCCAAGAAATCGCCTCTTTTTGGTCCCATGATTTTGGAACTGAATTTTATACCAAATGATACCTTATGACGAGACATCAATCACTTGAAATTTTCAAGTTGAGGTGACAATTAGTTTCTGAGATGTGGGAAGTGAAAGAAGTGAAAATTCGTTAACGCGTCGGCCCATGCGCTTCGATGTACGGACTTTTATGTCAGCGCGATAATTTAAACAATTATTTCCAGGGGTTTTGCTGACTGCTGACAACGAATTTGAACTTAGATTTTCAAAATTCACAAAAAAAATAAAAATCAGGAAATATAAATGTCTGTGCCGTGGGTGCTTTTTTAATATATCGTCCATCATATTGAATCGGTCATTGTGAATTTTGAAAATCTAATTTCAAATTCGTTGTTAGCAGTCAGCAAAACTCACAATGGTCGATTCAATATGGTGGGCGATATATTTAAAAAACACACACTACACAGGCATTTATGTTTCTTGATTTTTATTATTTTTTTTGTGAATTTTGAAAATCTAACAAGGGGAGGACACCATGAGGTAGACAACGATTTTGATGAGCTTTGGCACGCTGGATCTATGCCAAAAAAAAGTAAATAGGTGTCCAAGCGTTTCTGCCAATGGGTCTTAATAATAGAGATATTTACATGGAAATTATTAAACATTTCATAGTGGCCGTGGGGTTTTAGTGGGTAAAAATCCCACACTACCCTGGCGTCCGCGGGAGATCCCCTTCTGGAGGCGTCGGGTGCCTTTTGAAGATGTCTCCACGTTAAAAAATACTTTATACATTTTTTTTTATAAATTACTTTTTTATAATTTTTTTTTAACTTGGGGAAATCAAAAGGCACCCCAACGCCTCCAGAAGGGAATCCCCCGGGGGCGCCAGGGTAGTGTGGGATTTTTACCCATTAAAACCCCACGGCCACTATGAAATTTTTAATAATTTCCATGTAAATATCTCTATTATTAAGGCCCATTGGTAGAAACGCTCGGACACCTATTTACTTATTTTCGACATAGATCCATCGTGCCAAGGCTCATCAAAATCGGTGTCTACCTCATAGTGTCCTCCCTTTGTAAGTTCAAATTCGTTGTTAGCTTTCAGCAAAACCTCTGGAAGTAATTGTTTAAATTATTAATTCTTTCACTTCCCATATCTCAGAAACTAATAGTCACCTCAACTTGAAAATTTCGTGTGATTGATATCTCATCATAAGGTATCGTTTGGCATAAAATTCAGTTGCAAAATCGTGGGACCAAAAAGAGGCGAAAAAAGGCCTGATTTTTGAGTCACTTTTTATCGAAACGCATTAGATCAAAATAAATCGTGCAGAAAGAGAATTTGTTTCACGAAGAACAATATTGTTGCTTTACTCTTTTTCTCAGAATACTTTACACAAAAAATGTTCCATTCAAATGTTATGCAATTATCCAGTCTATTCAGCCGTTCTTATATTTCTTGCATAACAAATGAACGTAAATAAATATTTAGGGAAAATAGATTGAAAAATTGTCTCCTCGAAGAAATAAACTTTGTTAATACTCACAATAAACATAATATTCGCGATGCTCTGAAACATAAGTCCTGTAAATTAAGTATTTGTACAACTATAACAGTTTGGTAGATGGGACGAAATGTTTGAAGTTGAAGAAATTCATTGATTTTCTGATTACACTGTCCAACACGATTTTTGTTCCGCAATATCCACTGGGTGATTCTTATAGAGTTTTTCGCCCTGAACACGTCTCCGCAAACCGTTTATCGCCATCATCCTCAGTTTTTGAGAAATTCCATTTTGAAAAAAAAACTGCAAATTTTCAAATTTGAACATCTTTTCCGCCGAAACGGTAATAGTTATTGGGTTGCTCGTTGTGTCAAATTATTCTATGAACCCTCCCGAATACAACGATATAAGTTATTGGGTGCATTATGAACATTTAAATATGTTTAAACATCGATCAAAGGTAAAAGAACACCCCAAATGCACCCACTTTTGCAGATATTTTTAAATTTATTTCCAAAACTAAGGGTCTAGGTGAAAATCTGACCATTCCACGTGATGCAACGGAAAATTTTCCTTCAGAAAGCATCAACAGAAGTGGTAAGACACATTTTGTTTTCAATACAGAAGCGAAATAGTTTGGCAAAACGTGCGGCGTCGACAGTGGTGGTCAACGGCGGCGCGCGATACACTGCCGCTCAGCGTCACACAATCGCTTAACGCGCGTGACTACCACTGTCCGCGCCGCACGTTTTGCCAAACTATTTCGCTTCTGTATTGAAAACAAAACGTGACTCACCACTTCTGTTAGTGGTTTTCGAAAGAAAATTTTCTGCTGCATCGCGTGGAGTAGTTAAATTTTCTCCTAGACCCCTAGTTTTCGAAATATA
This sequence comes from Andrena cerasifolii, assembly GCF_050908995.1. Classification (NCBI taxonomy): domain Eukaryota; kingdom Metazoa; phylum Arthropoda; class Insecta; order Hymenoptera; family Andrenidae; genus Andrena; species Andrena cerasifolii. The sequence continues at coordinate 1,874,515 of NC_135132.1, forward strand.
TAGCAAAATATCTGCAAAAATTGGTGCATTTCGGGTGTCCTTTTCCCTTTGATCGTTGTTTAAACATATTTAAATGCTTATAATTCAATAATAACTTATATCGTTGTGTTCGCGAAGGTTCATAGAATAATTTGACGGAACAACCAACCGAATAACTATTACCGTTTCGACAGAAACGATGTTCAAAGTTGAAAATTTGCAGTTTTTTTTAAAATCGTATTTCTCAAAAACTGAGGGTGATGGTGACAAACGGTTTGCGAATTCGTTTTCAGCGCACGAAAACCTATAAGAAACGGCTATTGAATGTTACAGAACAGAAAAAAAAGTTCAATTTTGTTGGACAGTATTATCATACCTCACCACTTTTATACGCAGAATAATAATAAAAAAAAAAAAGAAACATGCAGTTCTATTCGGAAAAAGAATTGGCAATATTAAAATGCGCATTCGTTTCCATTGGGGCACGAGAAATCACCACCATATGATGACCCACTCGATAAGAGACAACTTTTTCTTCGAATGTTTCTTCGTACCTAGACAACTATGCCAATTAAGTGATTCGTCTTATACATACATGTATCCCGGGTACTTTTACCTGGATGATGATGTTAAATCGATAGGAAGCTGTGTTTCTATGGTGAACATAAGATAAATCCAAATAAATTGCATTATTGGCCGTCGCGATTTTACAATTCCGTTTAGAATTCGTGCCCTTCTTAAACTTTCTCATACATACATTCTTGCACATTATAAAATGCTCCTCCCTTTTTCCACTCCAATCACTTGCGCAAAACGAAAAAGTTTACTACCAATAGCGCGATAATAAAGTAATGATATCGCTAGTTTATCACCAAAAACATACCTAAACGAAAATCTGAAAATATATCTTTCCTTCAATACGTCGAATTAACACTTATCGAATTATTACACAAATCCGAAAGAAATTAATACTTTTTCATGCAAATACTTATATGTAAGAAAGTACACAGTGTCAAAAAAAAAGTAAATGCGTGAGTGTGCGTAGGTACCTATATTAAAAATGTCTGATAGAAGGAGAAACTGGGGCTCCAAATTAATTCCTTACTTTCCTCATAGTTTAGGTAAAAAAAAACTACTAATTAGAAATATTACAAAGAGAATAGCCAAAGTGTGACCATATATATGAACAGGAATCAACAGTTTTATGTCACATTTTAAACCCAATACTATATGCGATCAAACTCGTGAAATGCCAAAATTTGCTTCTGAATTTTGGTGCCCTTAGAAATTTCATCGAATATTTATACCGATTTATAATTGATAGACAGTTCCGGTTGCGTGGAAACATTCTGAAGCATCGTATCCTCCAGGAACTAGGGAGTAATAGAGTTGCGTACTTACGTAAATCGCAATAGTCACGTGTATGTGTGTGTGTACCGGGAAGCGTGCCGCCGATAATAATATCGATCAGTTGACGCACACCTGCAGCCTACTATTGAATTACTTAAGCTGTCTTTTGCACCACACTTGAAACCCCTAGTACACCAAACTACATCGATTCGAGTAGTTGTAGTCCACTAGCCCATGGAAGCTTGTGGGACTCCGCGACGTGGGAAGCAGCGAATTCCGTTCGCGAATCACCCGGCGATGGCGATGCCCGTACACCGTACGAATCGAATACATACGTATGTACCTACAGTGCCCTTCGAAATGTTTGCGTCTGAGAAGACGGAAGAACGGAACAACAATCGATACGCGCGCCTACGGGCAATCGACGCGCAACGAAACCGAGATCGTAATATTTTGTAAACGCCGATTCTCGCTCGATTCGATGATCATATTCGGTAATATCTTTCTATTTTGCTGCACGAGCATTTAGAAATTCACTTTTCTTAAAGCCATTGCCCGTTTACAAGCACCAATAATTCTGCGGAATTTGATTTATCGAAAAGAATACATGGAAACGTTGAAATGTTATCGCCTGTTACAGCGATGCTAGAGGACTGCTTGAAAGTCGTCTGACACAAACTGTACGTTCAATGTTTACATGGCGCAACACTGCGAAAGGGGAAGAGCATAAACATTTCGAAACTAGAATACAAGGGGAAGCGTGAGGAGAAAAATAATAAGCCAACACCGAGTACGACGTTATTCGGTCGTCCACATATGCGTTAGCCTTAATTAATCTCTGCAGTTCCGCAAATGTGGGTTTGCTGTCAACTGGCTAGTTCGACGCAACTGTTTACGCGAGACAACAGAACTATTAGCATTGACGATCTTATTTATTTGTATATACACCGAGTGAGAAGGAAACTGACCAGTTCCCGGTGGAAGGGAGGCTTGCACTCTGGAGACATTCGAGATTTGTAGAAGAATGATTACGATATGTACGACTGCACTGAATGAAACTGACAACACCGTACATAAAGCACCGCAGAGCAGCATTGCGCCGGGCGCGTTCCGCTCTCTACTAAAGAGACGCAGATATACTACGCTGCCAACGGTCCTACTATGCTACCTGGCTGGCTAATCTAAACCTAAACGGTTGCGAATCGTCGCGCCAACACAACTTTTTCACCGTCGCGCATGCCTTGGAAAGCAGCTCATCCCTACGCTTTAATTGTTTACATGCACCGATTATACACTCATCCCTCGATTTACGCGGTAAATAATCCCTCCGTTTACGCGATACATTCTACACGCGATCTCATTTTACGCGGTCAGAAAATATATCCTTATTACAACGAAACTGGAACAGAAGTGTTGAATATTTTTTCTAGGGATGAGAATTTGAAGCAATTGAAAAGGAAAGGTTAACTGCTTTGGAGTGCGGTGCTGACCACGAATAAAATTTAATTTCTTTATTCGAAGTTTCATTATTACTGTTTTTGTGCAAATATGTGAGACACATATTTTTACAATATAAGCGGTTTTTTAGGTACATTTTTGTACTGGCAGTAACTGCGCGTAAATCAAGGGACGAGGTTACCTAACACGTTACTTAAATGTGTCAGACCCCCATTGATTGTGGTTATTAAAAGTAAGGTTTATGAACCTTACTTTTTCCCTTCCCTACCGTTACATATCACTCCGTGACAGGTTATCCGATAAATAAATCTACAACAGAACCCTGCAGATTCGTTTCGAGCACTCCGTAAAGGCAGAGTTAGGAGCGATGGGGCCGTAGTGATGGAGGGGGAAAAACCTACAGGAGCGGCGGTAATGTGTGCGTGACTGACGCAGGCGCAGTTCATGCACACATAACCACCACTCCTGTAGGTGTTTCCCCCTCCATTCACTGCGGCCCCATCGCTCCTAACTCTGCGTAAAGGTTGCAAGTTATCCCCACTACTTTTTGGGACTGCTCTAAGCAACTCGTCGATCAGGTAACTTGACGTGAGTGTCCAGCAGGGAAACACGATTGGTTCACAGCTATTAATATGCGTAGAAACGAAATATCTATACTTTCAATTCTTTTTCCTTTTATGCGCTTTTAAATGATTGGCCTGATCGACGCGATAAAAATAAGATGAAACAGTACTATATTTGAATTAATTTTTAGCTAATTATGTGCAATGGCGTAACTAGGTTTTTTATTTGGGGGGGGGGGCAGGTCCCATCTTCTCCCCCTCCCCCTCTCTTTTTTTTATAGGTAGAGGAAATCTTTGTATACATATACATTTTATAACAATCATTTACCTATGTATTTATTTAATAGTAAAACAAAGAGTAAACTCAATGAAAAATGATTGATTATTTAACGGACGAATGTATTTCTCTTATTTTGATAGTTTGTAGGGAGGGGCCATTTCATGTTTTGGGGGGGCTAGGCCCACCCGGCCCCCTAACTAGTTACGCCAATGATTATGTGCAGTATTTTGCTCGATGTCATGCGCTCATAACGTCCAAAATCACTCACTTCTATACTGCATTCCACTTTAGAGTAGACTCGTTCTGCGCAGGGATAAACCGTTGATTGGTACGAAACCGGCAGGGAAAGTGCTAGGACCAATCGCGTGTGTCAGATCCGCGGGAGCTGCGCAGATCGGTCGCAAATCGGTAGGGGCGTAGGTCTACTCTTATATGGAATGGAGATTAGATTACTGTTGGTTAGGAAATTCTTTTACTTCTTTGTTTGCGGCGTACCTATCTTACCAGCAATTTAGCGCCTCGGTGCCAAGATGCCGTAAAACAGCGAGGACATTGACGTGCTGACACTTCGACTGCAAATCAAATTCCCGGTTGGTCCATGACGGTGAACATACAGCGAGTGCTACTGAATCTCGCGCAATCGTCCAATAGTCGCGTAAACGGTTCAGGAATCCAGAGGAATGTGTAGATTGTTTAAAAGTCAGAGAAACAAATTGTCGATACAAAATAATATGGCAATAATATACTGTATTTTTTTCCGTTTAATCATTATCATACGAATCATTACCATTTAATCATATTATTATTACTTACAAGTTCATGCTGCGGTTGTTTTGTCGGAGGATGTACGTGTTTATATATGTGTATATTTCATTACGAACTTATTACAACCGTTACTATTATTATTATTCTTAGCGATATCAGTACCATGATTCGTGTTTCGTATTTTATCATATTCGTTAACGTCGTTACCACTGTTACCACTCTGTCGTCATCCTTACCGTCATCGTTGTCGCCATAATCGTTACCGTTATTAGCAGTATTATCAACGTTTTATTGTCATCATTATCATCATCGTTGCCAACATAATCGCTTTTATACTTGATTTAACACAGTAAGACACAACGCCACACTGACACTTATATAATACATTACGAAATTGACATGTTAATCAAATAGACACGCGTTATTAGGTTCTGTGCTCTGATAATGTAGCCCCATTACATAAAATTAACTCCCATTCTCGCCTCGTTAGGGTTGCCTTCAACAATAAAAATACGCTACTCTCAGGGACCGTACAAATTTGTCGCATAATTTCTTTGCCGTGTATATGCACGCACGCATACATCTATTTAAATGTATGTAATTCGTATTTATATATTTCCTTCGAAAACGCGTAAACATGATTGTCGATGCATATATACAAAAATTATTTACATTTTCACTGTCTCGAAGATCTTACTACTCCCCTAAAAACCCAATTCCCACCAGGTTCCTCGATACACGTACGAAATCATACCCAGGAAATTCAATACTTGTACCACAGAGCATTATTAATATAATTTTTATAGTTTTTTTTTTCTTATATTGCAAGAAATTCTAACAACTCCTGCTTAATTTCGATTTTAAAACGAGTTGCTGTACAAACGATTAAATGTCCTTCCCCTACAAATATATATTACTACAATATAAATTTCATGCCAACGAACTAACTTTTCTTTAAGTCGCGATAAACATTTAGGTAGAAGTCGTTATAAAAACTATTTTCAATATTTCAGATATAAAATGATCTTCAATATACAAGCAAAGTATACGTTTTGCAGCTTAACAATTGCAATGTTAACACGAAAGGTCCAATCTATATATTTCTTTTGTTTATAACGCGCACATTCCAATACACAAACGGATCTAAGTTGTTGTTTTATTCATAATTGACAATAAATACATCTAATTCTTCATTTATCGAGTTACATTAAGAGAAGGAATTAGTGCGAATAAATGTATATTTGTATGTATGGTTGGCGGACAGAATATAGCAACATACTTAGGGCACACTTGAGTGGTGTGCATAGCGATATCTTTGATGATACAAGTCGCAAAATGTGCTTTTTGTCACTCACTAAAGGGGTCTACAGATTTCAAATGCTTATCCAACTGTGGATACCGCGGCTCTCAAATGAGCCATTGTTTTCGCCTCTCCAACCCCCGCGGTACTTTTCACCACGTCGCTATATCTGTTCCACCAACATTATGCATGTACGATGAATGGTTGAATGGATGATTGTATGTATGAGTTAATATCGCGTGTTGCAATTGACGTTATTAACACACATCGTCGCGCGATGTTGATTGTACTAATTAAAACGGAATAACTGAACTGAACGTGACATAATATAATAAGAACGCTCGCTGATCGTATTTGTCGATACCTGGAAGAACAAGGAGCAGAAAAGCATCCGGAACTGAATGCGAACACATTATGAAATTACAGTAATGGAATCGAGGCAGAATTCAGCCAACCAGGGCGACAGCCTTTTTCTTCTCCCTTTACCGTCTTTTTTCCTTTTCGTTCCGTTACATTTTCAAGTCGCAGTCCAGCTGCTGGGTGAGGTGTTGTGTGCTCAGATACGCAGAGGGAACGAACAAAGCAACACGCAGGATTAACCGGGATGCAAGAGGAACCCGATGGAATCGATTAATTAAATAATTTTCACATAAATCTCATCATTTAAATAATTTACGTTCGCGTATGTACAGAGCACTTGATTTACGCATTTTCGCTATTGCCTCAAACATGCCTACAATCTTTTCTCACGGAACCGTGTCATCGTATCGACAATCAATAACAATAACAACATCAGCAACAGTTCTTAACATTTGTTGTACTAGTCACACTAGCATTACGTATTATTCCATATTCCGTTAAAACGTATTTGAATAAATCTCCACCATCTATTCCCTTCGATCGATGTGCATGGCACCTAAAATTTGAACAGGGCAAAATAAACAAAGGAGATGGCAGTCCTTTGTCTTCCCTTCCATTCCTTTGCTTCACAATTTCAATCGTGGAGCTGGTACGGCGGTACGTTAATCGTTGAATAATTCCAATAACTCTTTGCTCATTCATAATTGTAAAGAATGAATGAAGATATATGAATGTTACACTTCAACGCCGAGTACCCTGTCGACCACGTACTCGTACCTCATCGGTTCTTCACTGTCATTCTCTTCGGACGACTTCAAGCTCTCGCCTTGACCATTTTCCGTGCACTGTACTTTCGTGTCAGCAGGTCGACCTTTAGCGTTCATAGATTTCTGCGTATTGTTTGCCGGGACGTCTTCGGTCAAATTTGTGACGATGTTAGTGGTGGCACCGTCAGTTGTTGCGGACACATTCCCGCTAGGAACACTATCTGAGCGTGCAATCAGATTCGAAACAGCTTGAGCACCAGACTTGGTGACCGTCGATTCACTGGTTATTGGCTCCGAGGCATATCTCTTATGCTGAGCACCCGGTATGGATGGTAGTGACGTATTCACGTACGATGAATCTTCTGGTGGAAGTACAGGAACATTGAGATTGACGCGTGTAAAGAAAGCCATCTTTTCCCTGAAACAGAAAGTTAATATCCGTTTAAAGTTTTCCTAGTGAAGAGAATGTTACTGCATAATCTATAATGAAATGCAAGTAGAATATATGTATGTATGTAGGAGTGAGTAGTGTATGCGTAGAGGACTCTACTTTTCACTTTCATGGATTTGTATGTACGCCTATTTGTTTTGCATGTACACTAGGCGCTAGAATCGGCTTCCCTTCGGAAATTTGGCAACGTTGCATGTCACTAGAACCGCTGAGTTATGCCTAGTGACATGCGGCGTTGCCAAATTTCCGAGGGGAAGCTGTTTTGACGCTTAGTGTACAGTTCCGTCCTACAGAATACAAGCGAGTTCAAAGCGAAGCGAAAATTCATTCATTATATTACGACTGATATTTTCATATTTTAGAGGCCCGGGTCGAAAACATTTGCTAACCATATATTCCAACGGCAACGTGTAGGAGTTTCAAATTATTTCCAAGAAAGTCACAGAAAAGAGAGCGTGATTGTGGGAGCGTGGATGGCTAATCACTCGTAACACAGTTCGCGTTCTTAATAACGGTTTCCTTTTATGATTGAATAAACACGTGTTACACGTTCGACGGACGATAATTGAAGCGATCGGGATCGCGCTGTTCGTGTGGGCTCGCTCACCCTCTCGGACGCTATCGGGCGCTATCGGGCGCTCTCGGCGGATCGCTCGCTCAGGGACGTCGAAGACGCTTCCCTAAAAGAGCGAGGCCCTACAAACGAAAACGTGCCATCTTCGCGCTGAACAATCTGTTATTTTTCGCTAATCCACCGCCAACTCACGGGACAGTGCGGTCATAAACCGCGACCCTGAACGAGACGTATTAGCCCAGGCCCGTCCAACTTTTGCTCTTGCCTTCGAAGGGCAACCGCGGGAGGTTGCGAGCGAAGGCAAGAGCGACGGTTGTGCCCCACCATTGGGACCTTTCGCTCTTGAGGGACGCGAAGGGCCTGGCTCGGTGCCTTCAAGAGCGACTCGCGGTTGCTCGTGCGAGCAAATCCCTGGACAGGCCTGTACTAACCGATCGATCTGGAGAATTTTTGGGAACCAGAATTTGCATTCCCCTTCTCAACTTCGAGGAGGAAGAGAGGGTTCCTCCTCTACCGACGAATTTACAGAGGAGAGGTACTCTCCTCCTCCAAGGAAGTGCGAAAAATCTTTGCCCCGAAAAAATCTAACGCCAAGTCCACTCTCTGAATTTCGGAAAAGTTCAAACACATTTTGTTCATCTTAAATCTCTCAGAAAGTGATGGCCTCCCCGTTAAGTAGACCTGACCCCAAACAACTACCGAGACCTACACACGAAGCGTTAATAACTTTTTAACAAACAACGAGCGATGACTGAAACCTTCTGTAGGTCACTCAGGGAGGTGACCTTAACAACATATGTCAAGGTCAAGGTCAAGGTCAAGGTCATTGAAGGTGGGTCTCCTAAACAGCATGTTTACCGTAAATATAAATAAAAGTTGGTAAGCTAAGTTAATTCCTCCAATACGCAAAATTAGAGTTGTGACATCAGTTCTCAGAGCCAGGATTGCCGGTGTTCATGGCAAAAAGCTCTCCAGTAGAAAAGTTACGATATTATAAGCACACTAAATCGCCTTTTCATGTAGATGATGAAGGTGCTACTCATCCAGTGGCGGATTTAACAGGGCGGCTGATGAGCTGTTGCCGTCTGGGCCCCTGCCCAGAAGGCCCCCCAGGGCCCCAACTCCCGAAAAAAATTATGAGTAACTGGGTACAGGTATCCGAACACTACATTTTTTTCGTACCACTATACTTGCTCGGTTTTAGTAAACTACGTTTTAATTTTCCCGAAAAATGAGCCTCTCAGAACGTTTGCCACCTGGGCCTTTTTTCTTAAATCCGCCACTGCACTCATCCTATTTATAATGACTTATCTTGTGACGATTTACTGGAAAAATACGTCAGTGAATTTGTGAAAAATAGCAATGAGAGTTATAATGCTTCTCATACAGTAAATGACCCCAGAAATCCCCTTCATGCAGTTCGCTAGTTTTAAAATTGTAGCTTACAGCTACGAGCACATTCAACGCTAGTATGAATCATTTTTTGAAAATTATGGACGTGTTACGTGTTACAGAGGAATTACTATGGGAAATAACAGCACAAATATTGTGCATAGCAGAACAGCGCGAACATGCGGAGTGCGCGTCAGCATCGCAAACGCTCACCACTTCGAATGAGAATGTTCATAAACGAGGTAGACATAAATACTTGTGACCTGCTAAATCTAAGGAAATTAGGAGATCTGTTGTGCAAAAAGTCAGATAGGGTGGACTTAAAGGGACGTGAACTTTTAACAGATGTGAGTAGCACATGAGTGGTGTAATGATGCAGAAATACAAGAAGGATGCACCAGGAGATAGAGGAGTCGGAAGAGAGTGTTCAGGTGGATCAGAGAGGAGTGTAATAGTGAGAGAGAAAGAGAGAGAGAGGGGGGGGGGTAAAAATAGGATGTAATATATTATGAAGCATAAATTAATAAATGGGGGGCAGAGGATGTACAAAGGAATAGGAAGGTCTGATACACTACAATGCGTGGATTTAGATAGTACAGTTTAAGATATACTGGGTGTTTTTTTAACATATGAAACCTACTTAGCGGCGGCCGCGGACACAAAAAATTGAAAAATTCATATAAACATGTGTCGCATTTAACCTTGCTCCGAGTTACAGCCATTTTTATACTCCACTAATTATTAATGACAAACTCAGCTACTATGTACTATAACTACATGACCTACTTCATTACGAACAGGCCTGCTAGTTCCTCAGACTTGAATGCACTGAATTTTTATTACTGAGGCGACTTGAAAACGAGTGTTTATTCAACGCCCATTCCCAGTGTTGAAATGCTTCGTCAACATATGTACACAAAGCTCCCAACAAATCCGGCAAATATCTGGAATTTTTAAAAGATTGAGAAACTCTACGGCACGGCGACTGCAGGCTTGCAATCAGGCCGAAGGTGGCCATATCGAACACTTCCTATAAAGGTAAGCAGTTGCACATTACTGGGGTACAAAAATGGCTGCAACTCGAGAACAAGGTCGAATGCCGCAAATATTTTCGTGAACTTTTCTTCATTGTTTTTGTGTCCCCCGTCCACTGGTGAAGTGGTTCACACATGTTAAAAAACAGTCTGCATAGCATATATCATTGCGGTATAATATTGTGGTACAGTATTACAGAATTGTAAAACCGTGTCCCTGTCTTGCGATTAATACTAAAATAAAAATTTCTTTATCTCTAAAAATATGTAAGAACAGAATTACATATTTGTAAAGCGCGCGAAGCAACAAGGCGTTCGCCGTGGAGCGTCTGGCCGGAAAACAGAGGAAGATCGAGGTATGCCACCGTCCGCAGCCGACTCGTCGAATAAGGTAGGTTTTGCTAGCCGAACGAACGACACGTCTGCGTTTTATTAACCTTCCCCGATTCCCTTACGAATAATTGTATCTTTGTCAATGTACATTTGAACCAAAAATTATGGAAGACGATCGCAGAAACGTCTGTGTTAATCAAGACTAAAATTTCGCGCAGTAAGTAAGTGTGCTCATTAATTAAATGTACTCGAGTATGTAAATGTAAATGAAATGTATTGCATGTTGGTATACATACTTGAACGAAATAATGTCGGGTTTTCCCTTGCCAGCTTTGGTCTTTCTTAGTTTGTAGATTTCTTTCGAAGTCCTCTTCAACATTTTCTCCACTCTCTTATCCTCGGCGCTCTTTCCATTCTTTCCACTTTCGGCCTGTGCCATAAGATGCTGGAACTTGTGATCCTCCAGCAGCCATGTTGCAAAATCGGTATCTCCTTTCTCCCGCGCTTGCTCTAACCTTTGCTTCAATTCCCGCAATCTGCTGAGCTCGTCTTGAAGATTGCTCAGTCTCGCGTGCTGTGCTTGAAGATCCAATTCAAGATCCAGGGAGGTTCGAGCAGTAGGCGGCAAATTATTGGTCTTCTTCGACACTGCTTTACAACTGAGCGCAGACGAAGGACGTCGCCACCGAAGAGATCGTCTTTCGACCGAATTTCGTTGGAACGGTCCGCCTCTGCGATACAGTGGCATGCTACTGTCACTGTCGCTTCGATTCAGCTGCAGAAAGAAATGCGAAATAATAAAAAAAAATTATAGAAATTGAAAGTAACATAGTAGTAACATATTTACAATGTGATGATAATACATATGTAGTAAATCTGATGCATGTGTGCGACACTCACCCGACAAATATAGTGGTTCTTGCTAACTGCGGCACTAGGTGAAAATGTTTGGCTCCTTTTAATTACAATAGAATTTTTATCGTCATACATAGCATTAGGAACAACCCCGGCCGCAGAGAGTTTCCTCTGTTTTCCCTGTTCAGGGATAAAAACACATTCCGTGTTGGTTTCCTTATCTTGGGTCTGTTTTGCCTCTTCATTTAACTCTTCATCTTCCTGTTATTTACAATTACACAGTATTAATTAAACGTTGCAACAATGGTGTAATAATAATAAAACACAGATAAATGCAGAGATTACACTGTGATTAACCATCTGGACCCATCTTGCGATTAAATGTCACACTACTTCTGTTACTTGTTGTTTATTAGTACCAGTTCTTTAAGAGAATGAGAGTTATAGATCATAACGAGTTGAAAATCTAATGTAAAAGCTTATCCTGGGATGTGTACATGAAATTATACTATGGGTCAAAATGGACCCTGCGTCCGTCACGCGGCCAACTAATAGCACGTCAGTCGCTGGCTAGTGATGGGATTTGAAGCGCTCCGAAGCTCTTGGTTCGATTCGTTGGTCGGTTTCGTACCTGTATGTACAGAATGCCGCCTGGCACCCCGTGGCGAGGACAACACACCCCAGTAAATCCTCACCAAATTTTATGGCTTTCGACCCTCGAAGGGGTTTGAATACCATTAAAATGTGAGAAATGTCTAGGATTTCCGAATTTCACATCAGATCTCTGCGAAAACGACGCCAACCGATTGCTTATGTTTCGCCAATGAAACTAACACCAAGGCCGGTATTCATAGTCACTACTTATTCTTAAGCACATGCTTAAGCATTCGGCATCCTTTATTAGCTACTAGGATAGCAGAGGATGCCGCGTGCTTAAGCATTTGCTTAAAAATAAGTAGCGACAATGAATACCGGCCCAAGAACGACGTAATTCGGACCATAATGAAGGAAATTCCATGAAAAATCGAATTATATCATTTGAAGCTGCCTTTGTTAAAAATAGTCCGATTTACATGAAATTTCATATGATTTTCATCGGAAAAACATAAGGAATCTATCGGTGTCACTTCCATATCGATACGATAAAGAATAAAGGATTATTTTATTTCTGAAACAGCGATTCCACGTTGGCGCCCCGCTGTCGGGGTAAAAATGTGAATTATTCATTTCACCGTATTAAGAAATTCTGTATTTTTTATCGTATCGATATGGAAGTGACACCGTTAGATTCCTTACGTTTTGCCAATGAAAATCATACCAAATTTCATGTAAATCGGACTATTTTTAACGAAGTCAACTTCAAATGATATAATTCAATTTTTCATGGATTTCCTTCATTATAGTCCGAATTACGTCGTTCTTGGTGTTAGTTTCATCGGCGAAACATAAGGAATCGATTGGCGTAGTTTTCGCAAAGATCTGACGAGAAATTCAGAAATCCTAGACATTTTTCACTTTTTAATGGTATTCAAACTCCTTCGAGGGTCGAAAGCCATACAATTTGGTGAGGCACTGGGGAGTGTTGTCCTCGCCACGGGGTACCAGGCGGCATTCTGTACACACGGGTCCGAAACCTACCAAGGTTTCGAACTAAGAGTTTCGAGACTTCGAAGCCGACCAAGACTTTGCAAGAGTTTTAAGCTTCGAATCATGTTCGAAGCGCTTCGAAGTAGTCGCCTGACATTCAATACCGATTCGAAGCGGTTCGAAGCGCTTCGAGTCCCATCACTATCGCTGGCTGTCCAAAGGTTGCAGAGTGATTCACACTATAATCATCTGTTAGAAAACGGTTGAAAAACGTAATTCTAAGTGAGCAATATTACCTCGTGCTCCAAGACGTCTTCCAAGACATTATCCTCCATCATGAATTCCACAATAATTCCCTCCTCATCGCTGTCCTCGCTTCCGCTTTCGCTACCGCCGTTTTCATCCTCTTCTTCAGGGCTTCCCAAGCAATTAGCCAGCTCCTCCAGCCTTAACGAGATAGCTGTTTGTAGCTCGTCGCATCCTTGATTTCTTGTCAAGGTAGACGTCTGAGAGCTGATAATTGTACTTTCGTCGCTGCTCTCTTCTTTAGTATTTTGCCCGCTGCGATAGACCGATATGTCTGACTCTTGCTTATCGTGTTTCGTTTGCCTGGCGACGCTGATGGAGATGCTGTTGCTGTTGCTGGTGCTCGTGCTAGGACTGTCCGGTGGCTGCATGAAGCGGAAGGAGAGTATGTTGTACCATTTCACGCTCGGCGATTCTGGGCTAAAGTCTGCAAGGGATACTTGTGCAGATCCCTGAAAGGAAAGATTGTTCACGTGATGAAACAGCTCCGCAACATATGACTTCACGTGTGAACGCGGTTAAAAAAATTTATAGAGCTTCTCTAAAGCATTGGAAGACAACTAATGGAGGAAAACTAATCTTAGTGGGTGTAAAGCAACAACTAAATTAAACTGAATTGTTACTTGATAAATGGAACTTATAAAAACAAACGAAAGTGCTTTAATAAACATAGGTTTGCAGAATAATTGTTTTCGAGATAATTCAGTTGTCCATCTTGGCACTTAACTTCTTTCTCTAATTATACATTTTGTGGAATAACTATCACAGAGATTAAAATATAGAAAATTTTAGAATTCAAAGATAAAACTTGTCACCCAAAACTTCGGCATTTAAAGCAAATGTTCATCGTCTAAAATCTAGAAATCCCTGAGATTTTCCGTGTTATTTGGCCACTACTAGTGAATACGTAAACAAAACTAAATACTTGTCGAAGTTATGCATACCATGAGTTGTCCAGATACCAGTAATTCTATAATACCCGCGATTATACAAAAAAGCTTAGCTAACGAAATAAAAAGCTGAGTAACTCGAAGACGATTACGTTGAGAGGCTATATTTGTCAAGACTTTTTAGTTCGTTTTTTGTTAGTTCTATTAGCCAATTAAGTCTTTACCTGTAATTCCGAAGCACGTTATATCAAAGGAAATGCAAGAGAATGAGCAGCAAAAAGCACGTACCAAGCACTCCTCAGACTCACTGCTTGTGCACCAAACGTTAACTTGCAGTGTCTTCGTGTACAATTTGTTGAGTGGCACGACAATTGGAAATGTCTCGCCAAAGGTTGGTTTCTGCAAGTCCACGACAGGTTTCGTACAGCACATGTGATTAACAGGTGGCTGCATCGGAAGTAATGCAGCTTTTATGTACCTAGAAACATATCAATGCAAAAACAACTATTATTTAATTCCATCTCGATTATATCTACTACATTCAGAAATTAAAATATGTGTTCGTATAGTACATCTCACACATTGTATGGAGTTCCATATTCTTCCCAAAATTTCTTTAAATTTGTTAAACTGCTTTGCAAAGAATTATTTTTGTTCATTAGCAGGTACAAAGTCGTGGTTTCATCATATTTGTATAAATGTTACGCTGTCTTATGTCATCATTATAAATCACAGGCTACATCTACCTGTTTCATAATAATAGTGACAGTAGCAAGTAATTTGTATTAATTACAATACAAAAGATTATTAGTAGTAGTGTTTAAGAAAAGTAAGTATAATCAAACAAAAATCAACCACATGAAATTCATGATGACTATTCTGCGGCATTTTATTTTCGTCCAAACTACCCAGTCAGCCACATCCGTTTTGCAGATTTTACTCAACATCTGAGTAGGGGAGATCGGGGCTAGTTGATACTTTTTTCAGTTTTCAATTTTTTTATTTTTTATTTGAATTAATTACTTAATAAAAAATATGCCAAAATATACTTTGGTCCTTCCTCTTTAATATATAGTAAGCGAAAACTTGAGAAAATACATACAAAATGAATGAAAAAATGTTATTTGAACGAAGGTAAAATGTATCAATTTACCTCACTGCGGGGCTAGTCGATACGTTATTCTGTTTTCAATTTTTTTATTTTTTATTTGAATTAATTACTTAATAAAAAATATGCCAAAATATACTTTGGTCCTTCCTCTTTAATATATAGTAAGCGAAAACTTGAGAAAATACGTACAAAATGAATGAAAAAATGTTATTTGGACGATCAATTTGGATCAATATATCTCGCTGAAATGGAGCTACACATATACGGTGTCGAGATAATTCGTCTGCATCAACTAGCCCCGGTCTCCCCTACAAATGTTTGTGACAGAAAGACTACAGATTTGATACAGGATTTATTATATTCAATGATGAAAGCAGACTGACAGCAGAAAGCCAACAGATTGTGCTGCCTTAAACTGCGAGCAGATTAGCGGCAGGGTCTGCTGATAAAATTTAATAGCTGAAATCGATCAGATTCTGTGCAACGCGATTTGGGGGCAGATAGACAGCAGGGTCTGCTCGGTATCTGCCGCCAATCTGCTGTCAGATCCTGACATCAGGATCTGACCACAGAACCAAAGTTAAATGCGGACATAGTAGGCCCCAAATCTGGCGCAGGATCTACTCGAATCTGTTGCCAATCTGCTGGCATACTGCGGTCAGTTTGTTTACTGGGTATAAACAATGTTTCCAGGAGCATCGACTAAATTCTACCAATTGAGTAAACAGGAATAGGTCTGAAAACGTTTTAAGTACATTCTCGTTATAGACATTGAATGTTGTACATCAGAGGAATGATTTCAGCATTTAAATGAACTGTTGCTTAATCGACTGCACCTGCTACTTCTATGAAATAGGAGGTACATTTATACTCGAACCATTTATACTTTGAAGCAACATGAATATTGTTATGCTACATACAACGTGTTTTATCATATACTAGCTTAAGGATGTATTGGAGCTATCTTCAAAATGGTACGAAGTTGATGAAAACTTGTGAAATTGTTCTTTCTAATCTTGCTGATGTGCTCCAAAAATTTTAAACGAATTCACTAAATGATTGCTGAGTTATAACGATTTTAATTTTCACTGATTTTACACGTACTCTTATGGAAAGAGACGACCTAGACAGATAAAGCAGCTGAAAAAATGATGAAGAAATAGTACCAATGTTTTCATTTTTTTTTTATATGTAGTATATGGGTAGATGGAAATATCTGCCAAGTTTCAATTGTTTTCACTACACTGTTTTAAAGAAATAAATTATATCTTGAGAAAATTGTGAATTCAGGGCATTTTCACTGCCAAATGGGTGGCAAATAATACTTGAGAAAGCATTTGTAAAGTGAAAAATACCCTCCTAGGAGGAAAAATAAGACTCCAACTGTGTTCGAGTTCCTTACATCTAGATACTTTTGTCTAATGTTGTACGTCCGGTACATCCTTAATGTGTACCCGGCGTTACCCGGGCAAAACTTTGATTAATCATCACAAGGTGTCAAGGGGACGAAAAGGGGTGGAAATACCAGATTTCATGGTAGCCTATATTTTCCGCAAGGTTCTAGAAAGTAATACCAATTGTCCACTAAAAGTATGTATGTAATTCTGGTATAACATTTTCAACCTATTTAGTATTACTATGGCAAATCATTGTTAACTTGATCAGAATTACTTAAGAATGATTGTGGAAATTTTGCGGAATCATTTCGCAATAATATACTAGTATACACATAATTCTGTCATCACATAACAATTACATTGCTGCTGTAAGTACACTGACTAAATCTGTCATACAGAGGACCTCATGTTTCATCATGTACAAAAAAAACTACTGTACACTGTAATGTACGCTGTTCCATAAAATACTTTAAAATTTTTGGGTTAACATTTTGGTTAAAATTTGGAGTTAACAGCATCCACCAAAAGACCATATGGTGTATAATAGTCTTTACTGATATTTATTGAAGTTGAAGTTACACCGATGTGACAGCGCTTTGTAAGTACTAAGGGTGCAAACGTTATTTGTTGCTGCTACTGTGCGACAGAGATCTTTGTCAACACACTGTACGAAATTGTCAAACGATAATTTCAAATACGTCAGGAACTATCAAACGTATTCGACAATGAATGAAACGATATTGCAAAGAATCCGTTCTTGTTGAAGAAGCCCGCTTCAAACACTTCCTTTGAGGTGCAATTTTAAACAAATGCAAGTCAATGAAAAAGGACTGGGGAATTTGGACACGATTCAAAATGTGTATATATAATTAAAAATAATCCGAATATAGTCGTGTTGAACTGATTTTCATCGGGCAAGTAAAACTTATAGTGTGCGATCTATAGTTCACGACCCTAGAGTGCGTAGAAATCAGGGCTTGAAGAGGTTTCGAAAATAACTGTTTCAAACTGTTATATAAAGGATCTGACTGAAAGAATTGTGAAGAACCTTTATTCTGAATAACCGTTATGAAGAACCTAAATATCAGACTGTTTAAGTATAAGTTACGGTTCCTATATACAGTGGCGGATTTAAGAAAAAAGGCCCAGGTGGCAAACGTTCTGAGGGGCCCATTTTTCGGGAAAATGAAGAACTACTTTACTAAAAGGTGGTAAGTGTACAGAAAAGTATAGAAAAAAATATACTGCTTGGATAAAATCATAATGTATTTTTGAAGGCAGGGCCCTAGGGGGGGCTTTTGAACAAGGCCCCATTTTTCGGGAAAATAGTCCGGTAGTTTACTAAAAACAGGCTCAGTGTAATAATACGGAAAAAGATATACTTTGGATAAAATCATAATTTCTTTTAAGGATGGGGCCCTGGGTGGGCCTTCTGAGCAGGGGCCCAGGTGGCAACTGCTCATCGGCCGCCCTGTTAAGGGGTCATTCTGGTTAGCGCGCCGATAAATTCAGCGATTTTCAGGAATTTATTGCGAAGACAGAAAGTATAGTAATGGAATAAAACTTTTTTCTATTGATTAAACTATATTTCTATAATAAATAAAAAATATAAAAGTAATAAAATTATTGCTTTTAAAATGGTTTTGCATTTTGACAACATATTAAAAAATCATTGAAATCGGTGAGGTAGACCATCAGCGGTATAACAACCAAACATATATATTAACGAACACTTCATATTACAAAGCAGTTGTATACGATTTCGTTTGCTGTAAAAATTCTGTACAATAGTTACAAGAATCGGTTCTATAACCGCTTTGTAACTTATATAAAACCTAAAAAATAAAAGTTATAGAGGTATATAGGAACCGTAACTTATACTTATATAGTCTGATATTTAGGTTCTTTACAACGGTTATTCCGAATAAAGGTTCTTCATAACTCTTTCAAGAACCGAAATCTTTATAATAACGGTTTCAAGCCCTGATAGAAATAGAACCACGTAAGTGCAACCTTGCAATAGACGATGAATGATAGATTTGGTGGTTTGTACCCTCGGGAATATCGTTTTACACACCACTTGAGAGAATCTTAAGTTGTTTACTATGTATGTATATTTCTGCAAAGCATAGAATGTATATCCTGTTGACCAAATTGACATAACTGTATTCAATGAATGGCAAAACCGTAGATTAAAGTAAATACTCACACTTGCGAGTTGTTAGGAATAAAAAGAGCAGCCAGGTTCCTCGCGCGTTCAATTCCAACATGCAGTAGACCGTCACTAACCGAGTACCTAAACAAATAAGTTGTTTCTCTAAGCATTTCTTCTTACAGAAGCATATCTACACAAAGTAGAGTAATTGTTTTAAGTTCTAAACTAATATAAAAAAGAAAGTGACACAAACCTAAGCTTAATTTGCACCTGAGCCGTCTCCAGACTCATCTCACCAAGTGCTAACGAGTCGACGTCTCCGATTACACCAGAGAGTCTCCTTCGATTGGAGGCCTCAAAGACTCCCGAGTCACCCGCGACGCTTTCGTCAGAAACAGCGGCTGAAACGGACCTCGTGTTGGTGCCAGAACTGCTCGCTCTTGATCGAATTCCAGTGGGTGGCGGTGTCTCGCTGATGGGTGAGAGGGGTGGCGGCTCCTGTGGCGGTGCCTGATGTTGCACAACAGGAGCCACGGGCCTGCCAAGACCGCTGCCTTGAGACATATTCCCTGACTGCAGTTCGACAGGTGGATGAGGACCGCCTACAAGCTTAAGACGATCTTGGGGACCAGGGCAGCATTGCTCCTGCGACGATGTTTGCTGCTGGCTGAGCTTAAGTTCCGCTAGTCGATCCTCCAATTGATTTCCATCAAGGTGAGTGGTGGCCGAGGTGGTGGGTCTTTGATACTGCCGTCTCTGCATTTCCACGTGCTCGTACGCGGGTGGTGGCCCCATCGGAGCGTTTTCATAGAGCGGCGAGACTGGGGGGCTGACGCTGGAAAGGCTTGACCTTGGCGAGAGACTTGGCTGAGATCTACCAGACGAGGGCGTGCTGACGAGATTATTTTGTTCGGAACCCCTCAGCAATCTGTCCACGCGTCTGTGTAGATCCACCATATCCACTGGGCGTTCCTGTTGCGAGCTGGCGGGGCCCAGACACTGGGGCCCGCCGTAAATATCGGTGAAACTCAATCCAGAGCTTAGAGAACCTTTGCTGCTGGTCGTACTGAGGCTTCCAAGGCTGGAACTGCTGCTCACCGAGAGTGTGCTCGCGCTTAGCGTCTTCAGCTGCCCTTCGAGCATCGCCATGGAACGTAAAGCGTCTCTCAACTGCTGCAACAACAGTTGTTTCTCCTCGTGAAGCCGCACACGGTCGGTGATAGTCTTGTTCGATAGTTCTAGCGCGTTGTTCAAATCTTGCTCGAGGCGGCGAATCTCGCTCTGGATCTTTTTCATGTCCTGTTGCGTCCTAGTACGTGGCGTGATACTTCTAAGCTCTCTGAGCAACTGCTCCTTTTCTTGAAACAGCAATAGCTTGTCCTTGTCGCTCTCCGTCTGACCAGGTGTCACTTTTTCCTCGAGGTCTGCCAATTGCTGTTGAATATGCTGTATCCTCTTCCTCGCTTCGTCGTATTGCAACCTCATGCGCGCCATCTCGGCTAAACGGGTGCCAATTGGTACCAGCTCGCCTGACAAGTCGGTCTGGGACGCTGTGCTGAGCTTCTCCTGGGGCAAGCTCAGCGTGCTAGCTTCGGGGCTACCTTCGCAGAGTTGTAGTCTTGTTAACTCGTCCTTCAGCTGCGCCAGAGACTGCATTAGCTCGGCCTTTTCCTTCTCGCCCGAACTCAGGGACTTTTGAATATTACGAAGCTCTGTCATGATCGCCTGAGCCTCCGTGATATTGTAACAACCTCCATGGTGACCGCTCAACTTTTGCTCGACGCTGTCCAAGTAAAAAGAGATTAGAATTTCGATCTTAAATTGCAATAAGAATTTTTGGCAATTGCGATCAAGTAGAAGCAATGCACAGGGTGTCTTTTAAGAGTGGTTCAACACTTCACAGGCTTATTCTTCTCTGAATTAAATAAAAAATGGACAGTCAACATAGGTCCACAGAGCAATCCTTATAAACAACGATTTTCTGTTTCTATAGTCTAAGTCATCATCATCTATCCACGGCTTACGGTAAAAAAAAAAAGTGAATTCTGGGATGTATTTAATTACTTTAGTATTTTAAGGGGCATTCCATGCATAGTCCTTTCACTTCAACATAACACGAATTCGTACTTCTTTAAAAATTCTACTGAAGAGTTTGCATATCTCTACAAAAAAGCCTTTAATCTTTAAATGCATTTGCCACCGCAAACTTTGTTCAGCTACCCGACAGTAATTATAAAATGGTGTAGATCTCCACCAGGCTGAAGTACAGAATCGCTGTTTAATCTGAACGCTTTGATCTGTGAAACTATGTTGCAATGTTTTAAACCACCATTCAAGAACGCCCTGTATACAATTTTTGCTACCTTATGCAATGAATTTAATTATACGTTGCTTCGTCACGCGATGAAGCCAGCCTCTCAAAAGCCAAACTGATCAACTGCATCAAATAAAACCTAGGGGATGCTGATCATTTAAGCACTAACTCTGTGTTTGAGTACTAAAATTGAGAAATTTGCGAAAAAATGGGGTGGCCAGTTCGGCTTCTGAACCCCTCAAATGTTGCTAGACTGGAACCGTTCGCTGAAGTTCGGAGAACGATTCTTGAAACGGAGCGATCGATATCGTACCTTACAAGAGTGTCTACTCCTCGCTGCGTACAGTTCATTTCTGCTCGGATCTGTTCGAGCTCCCGTTTCAGCCGAGAAACTCGACTCCTCGCGAGCGCGACATCGGATTTCAGAAGATCCGGATCATACTTGGTACTCAATGAACTTGAACTGGAGCACACTGTGAACAAGACAAGTCGGTCGCTAGTTACCCTTCTTCATTTTGCAATTTTCAATGCGATGAGTGATAATATAAAATTGAATAATAAAATAGCAGATTTCATTCAAATTTTCTAAAGTCAATTCCCACGCTATCGACACACTTTAATGGACTTTCCGGGCACTGAAAACTTGGAGCGATTAAGTACTGTCAGTATTAGGGTGTACTCACAACTTGTACGTGATGCGCCGAGCGTCGTTAAAGCATTATTGAGGTGATTGTACTCATCCTGGGCCAGACATAGCCTCTGCTGTTTTACGTCATAGATTTCCTTCTTTGCCTGCAACACAAATGCAAAGGTGCTCATGAGAAAAAGTCACTCGCACGATTACTAAATCGCCACGAAAATTCTTCACAACTTCTGTTTACGTTGGATACTTTTTTTAAGCAGGCTTTGCAAACGCATTAATCATTAAATCACAAGAAATGGTTGTACGATATATATCGATTAGAGGATAGTTAGGGTTTGCAGTGTCGTAACTTAGGGTCGAACCAATTTACGCGCTTAAATTAGCACTTGCCACGTAAGTAAATTCTGTGTTCGAAAGTAAGATTGATTTCGGAATAGCAGGTCGCTCTTTCGCTCTGATCACGGCGTCAGAATTCGATGGAAACCACGCACAGTGGGACGGATCGACGTTTAGGTAGGCATTCAGTTCATTTCTTACATATTTCATCATTTAAGGATTATAATCTAAGATTACAGGTAATATATTATATAATAAATACAATAAACTTTTTTTTTCTCGTCGCTCTTTTTAATAATGGGACTTCAAGAGTCCCTTCGTGTTGATTTTCATACATATACATGGAAATCAACATGAAGGGACTCTTGAAGTTAATTTGGCAATAGAATATAAGTGTTTATATTTTTCATTACAAGAAAAAGACTAACTAAAACTATTCCAATGTGTAAAAGCTGAGCATTTTCTAAAAATGGAAATCTAAAATTTTGTTTAGAATATTTAACCGAGGAAGCCCAGAACGCCCGAAATAATGATTTTAAAAACTACTGCGAATTATATGCAAAAAGAGCAGCCGAAAAATGACAAATCAAGATGTTCTAAATAATTTTTTAATAAGCCCCGATCCATATATATGAATGTATATATATATATGAAAATCAACATGAAGGGACTCTTGAAGTCCCATTATTAAAAAGAGCGACGAGAAAAAAAAATGATTATTGTATTTATTATACAATATATTACCTGTAATCTTAGATTATAATCATTAAATGATGAAATGTGTAAGAAATGAACTGAATGCCTACCTAAACGTCGATCCGTCCCACTGTGCCACGTGACGTTCTAATCGGATGGTCTTTGGGTTTTAAAACGGGGAAATGGCACGGATTGACACAAGGGTTGTATCCGAGCATATTCAGAATGTACTGTTTCACTATATTTTGTATCCTAAGTGATCTTTTATTTATGCAACACGAGATAATATTGTGGGACGATAAATATTACACTAAAAAAAGGAACACCGGTATTGAAGCTGCCGTTTCTTCTCATACTATTTCATCATCAACGCACGAACGTGGACGAAAGAAATATGTACACAGAAATAATTTCAAACATTTGGAAGTTACTGAAGAATCTTTTTCTATGCTTAACGCACTAACAAGGGAACACCCCGAACCCGGAATTTCGAAAAATTCTAAAACTTTGTGAATATGTAGGGAATTTCCTTCCGATTACAACGCAATGTTTGTTTGCTCCCCAAATTCACTCAAAGGGGGTGTAATTTACCCCTGAACATCCGGTTATTTTACGATTTTGTGTTATAATTCGCGAACTGTAATAAAATTTGTTTACCAAATGCTAGATCTAATTAAAAGAAGTAACTTTTGCCTTGGAAGTTTTTTCCTATCTCTTACAGTTCGCGAGTTATAACGCGAAATCGAAAAATAGCCGAATTTTCAGGGGTTAATTTTACCCCCTTCGGGTGAATTTGGGCTGGAAACAAAAATTGCGTTGCAACGAGGAGGAAATCCCCTACCTATTCACAAAGTTTCAGAATTTTTTGAATTTTCTGGTTCGGGATCTTCCCTTGTAAGATTGAAGAATTCTGATGAACTCGTGCACTCAAAAGATGAAGGTGGCAAAAATGAATCCCATTAATTTACGAATGGTGCGCATAACGTTTCACGATAAACGTAGAGTTCATGGAGGTGTTTGAACTAGTTGCTTCTTAGTAAACTTGAGAAACTTTAAGTCGCAGGTACTGATCACTGGGATACCATGAAGAGCACTGACTATTCCACAGTAATGTCTTCTGGAATTTCACACGAACCGGGTCGCGAGATAGGAGTAATATATAAACTACGTAAGAATACTCGTGGCCCTTACGTATTCACAATAATAATACGCAGAGGCGTCTGTGTCATCGCGCCTGTAGCACTGCTCCCAGTAGAACCTCTGTATCTGCTCGTCATTCTCGTAGTCGTTGTGATAGCACATTCTCATTCGATATTGGGAGACGACGTTCTCGTAAATTTGCTCCTGCTGATACGGCTGCTCGCTGGAACGTTGTCGTTGGGAATATTGCTGGCGTTGTCGTTGCTGCTGCTGTTGCTGCTGTTGTTGCAGGCGGTGGTGCGCGTGCTGGTGGTAATTGTCAACGTAGGTGCGGTATTGATGCGCCGGTACGAGTACGCAGAGTGTATACTGACGGTCCATGCCGGGTACACAGTATAGACTAGGCACGATACACGATGCCTTCTTCTTCTTCTCCTTCTTCTTCTTCTTCTTCTTCTTCTTCTGCTTCTTCCTTCTCCTCCTCCTCCACCCTCCCTCCCTCCCCCTCCTCCACCACCTCTTCTTCTAATCCTTCTTCTTGTTCCTCTCCTTGCCCTTTTTCCTCTTCTTCTTCTTCTTCCTCTTCCTCTTCTACTTGTTCCTCTCCTTGCCCTTTTTCCTCCTCTTCTTGTTCCTCTTCCTCGTCTTCTTCTTCCTCTCCTTGTCCCTTTTCCTCTTCGCCTTCTTCCTCTTCTATCCCGCCGAGCGTATATCTTTTCTCCTCACCTCATCTTTGCGAAGGTCTCGTCGAGACTGGCCGGTTTACGGGGCCCGAAATTCCAATCCCAACCTCTGTGGGTCTCAATTTTTAAGGGATCCCACCTTTTTTCTTTCCTCTTTTTGCCTTCCCTTCCTTCGCTCTTGCACCACCCGGTTGCTCCTCTCCCTCCATCCTCCGTTCCATCCTGCTTTTACCTACTACCCTCCCTCCCTCCCCCCCCCCTCTTCGTCGCATCTAACATCCTTCCTCTCCTTCTCTCCCTTTCCTCCGTTTCGTTCTCCCGTCCCTGTCTCTTTCCCGCTCCGGCGTGTACGCGCGGACTGACTCGATCCTCCGTATACGCATACCTTCCGTCCTCTCTTTTCTGCCCGCTCCTTCGATAGTCTTTTTACACCGATCTCGCTCCAACCACGGTGGCTTCAAGCGGCTCTTTCTTGCCCGGTGTAAAAAGGCGGGCCTCGTCCCGAAGCTCCGCAGGACCGTCGCAACGGGGCCCTTGTGCCCCCCACCCTTCTCCTATCCCCCGTTTCTGCCTCCTCCCTTGGATCACCTCCGCCCCTCCCGCAGCGATTCTATGCATTTTGTACAGCACTCATTTCAGCATGCTGAATCCACTTGATATCACCAGATACGTATATACACTAGCACTCACTTGCCAACAATGAATACGTACGGTATCGTAACACGGGACCTTGTTCGCTGTTATCCTTGCCGGGGGTCCCCTCGCATATTTCTCAGATCTTTTAGACTCTTTACATGGTAAATTAGATTAACGACAGTCACCGGAGAAAGTCATTCTGGAAATCGCTTGCCTCCTTTCAGCGAACGTTATCCTTTCCGTGTTTACTGTTCTGCAGTACTCGGCGCTGGGCTTATAAGAAATTACTTAAAATACAAGGGAAAATGCCTGGGGTAATAAAATTATGCTGTTGAAGCAACTGTTATTTTTCCGCGAGAACAAATGGTCCCAATGGTCCCAATGTCAGAAAGTAGCCCCGAGAGTATCTGAATGTCAAGATCTGGATTAGATTGCGCCTGGAATTCCAGCATTGTAGCCATTATTGAGGCTACCCACGAGGGCGTACAGATTTTCAGTGATACGAATGTTGTGGTATGCCGGCTTGAAATGCAGGGCGCCGCGGGGCGAGCGGACGATACTGTCATTGGCGGAGCCCGGGCAGTAAGGGACGGGAGGAGGGATAGAGCGAGGGGCCGGGGCGCGGGAAAAGAGAGGAAAGAGGGCCTGGCGAGGTCACGGTACGACCCTGCTGGACGTGGACCCATCTCGGACTCTCTGGTCGGTAGTAGAATCGACCTTGAATCGCGCATTATGCTTCGTCCTTGTTGGAATTTCTGGGACCACTACTGGCCCATCAGCCGTGTCTCTGATCATCTAAGAGTAGGCCCGGTGGACCTTGGCATATGTCCCCTCCCCGTCAGAAGGCCCGCTCCGTGGCAGTAGTGATGGGACCAATTCTCCTTCCTCGTGCGCATTACCCATTCTTTGACAGGCATTATCGATCGGGAACACCTATTATAATTTCTTTGCGCCTATCAGACGCGTGTAAAGATACTAAAACCAATCACACAAGCAGTCCCAGACCGGCAACCATGTATGTGGGTGTACTATTCACTTTGTTCTTGTACTTGAATGCTCTCGTAATTGAGATACATGGGCGTACACCGCACAAGTAACATTTTACTTTTACTGGCCCAAAATGGGTGTCCCTAAATCGAACAAGCCCTCTCTGAGAATATTTTCATTGACAAGTGCTCATCTCAGTATGAGAACAAAAATTTACTGCGAATGAATGGTATCGCTTATTAAAATAAAACAAGTCAGTCAAACGAGTTTCAATGACTAACAAGGAAACGCTTCCAACCCGAAAATTCTGATTTTAACGAAACTTCGTGCGAATGTAGAGCATATTGGAGTAAGCAACGTACAATTTTATTTTTCTGCGGAAATTCACTCTGAAGGGAAATTACTCCTTAAAGTTATCGCGTTTTTTTTTCTTTTTTTTAATATAACTTTATTTTTCTTTTGGTAACGTGCTAGAGCATGACAAGCCGAACAATTCTTGCATTCAAAGTTTTGTCAAATTTCCGCAGAAAAATAAAATTGCACCTTGCATAATCCAATTCACTAAAATCAGAATTTTCGAGCAGGGAGCCCGAATTGATATTGCGAATTTTATTGACGCGCATTGAAATTAGCTTTGTTCTAATATCCCAATGGACTTTATGAAATCATTTATATCAATCCCGTCCGTATTACTCGTCTGCCAATTTGATTTCTGCACGAGTAGCGATTTTACTGCAATTCAAAATTTTTATTAAAATTGCAGTACGGGATTGTTCGATTACCATAAGTATTGGGTCGATTCCATCACTATGCGCCCGAGAATTTCGCCCCACCACGGCTTCTGCTCCTACCTTCGTGCCACCTCGCCACCCCAAAACCGCCGAAGGATCACGGGGCTCGAGCACCGCGCGCATATTTCTCGGTCCACACTATTATTGTCGGAGGCTCCGCAGATGCTATCGTGTACGAGCCGGTTCGCTCGCCTCGCGGAAAGAGGGTCTTATTTTTCTACATCCTCCTCCTCCTCCTCTCTCCCCCTCCCGTCCCACCCCCACCCCACCCTCCCTCGTCTTCCTCCGTTCTCTTCCTCCACAAGCAAAGCCCTTTTTACCTTCGTCCTACCTTTGCATCTCCCTATGTATCTATCATTCTTTTTTCTCCCCCACAAGAGAAGCTTCCTCCCATTCCATAGCATATCCCAAAACCTCTTCCGCTTTAGATACTTTCTACGGCAAACGCGGCAGTCAGTGTCGCCCGCGATACACTTCCCTTTTATTCGATCTGTCACAGTGATTATAGTAAGTTACTTGGCCCACTCAACTGGGACGTGTAAAAATTTGTTGAAACGTATGCAACGAAGGGAACAGAATTTTTGTACTACGGTCGAACCTTCATAACTCGAAACAAAAGGGGAGGGGAAAATCTTCGAATTGCAGAGGTTGGTTTATCGAGTTTTCGAATAACAGAGGTTCAACAAACGAAAACTCGAGTTATAGAGGCTTTGTGCGAGTATTAATTTTTCGACTTGTGAAGCTGTAAAGCAAGGCAAATTCAAGTTTTAAAGGTCAAATTGTTTACTGGATAACTATAATCAAATATACCTACAACTTATGTACTACATATATACTTATATATATATATATACAAATAATTATAAGACACAATGTATGCTAGATTTATTACTCTTCGTTACATCTTAAAAAAATTTGTGATTTTGCTATGTGGTTTTACAAGTCTTTTAGTGTATTGCAAATCAATAGCATTTTCAATATTTTGAGATCCCTCTACGAAATTTCGTAATACATAAGTAAAAGTAAACTTCGACTTGTAGAGGTTGGAGTTCTTCTAAATTCGAGTTGTAGAGTTGAAATGCATAATTTTACATACAAAATATAGTTCGAGTTAAGGAAGTTTTATTTCGAGTTGTAGAGGTGTTTACATCGAAGCGGAAGGGAATGAAGAAAATTTTCAACTTATAGAGGTTTTCGAGTTATCGAGGTTCGAGTTATCGAGTTTCGACTTATCGAGGTACGAGTTATCGAGGTACGAGTTATCAAGGTACGAGTTATCAAGGTTCGAGTTATCGAGGTTCGAGTTATCGAGGTTCGAGTTATCGAGGTTCGAGTTATCGAGGTTCGAGTTATCGAGGTTCGAGTTATCGAGGTTCGAGTTATCGAGGTTCGAGTTATCGAGGTTCGAGTTATCGAGGTTCGAGTTATCGAGGTTCGAGTTATCGAGGTTCGAGTTATCGATGTTCGACTGTACTGTTCTATGATAATTATTTTTCATCACATTTTTTGTTTCCTTCCTTTTTTATGGATCGGCTACACGTTGACAGTAACTGTATGCCCAGGAATGAAGTTTAACAAAATGAAATAAAACTTCTTGGCTTAATTGAAGCAGGACCCTTTTGCTACGAGTTGCAGAGTGTAATTCGGAGAAAAAGTGCCCTGCTTCAATTAAGCCAAGAAGTTTTATTTCATTTTGTTAAACTTCATTCCTGGGCATACAGTTACGATCAATGTGTAGCCAATCCATAAAAAAGGAAGGAAACAAAAAATGTGACGAACACGAAGACGAAGACGACGAAGACGACGAAGACGACGAAGACGACGAAGACGAAGACGACGACGAAAAGGACGGGATGGGATGGGAATGCTTCACGACAGATTTATTCCAAACTACTTCTTATTGTCGAAGTCAGCGATACAGCAAGAAGGTGGAATTTAAGAAGTCACCATACAAGAAGAGAAGCCCGGCTCGAATAAATATACAGACATACAAAATAACAAATATATCACGCTGTGCTATACATAATTAATGCATTTATATCGCCTAACATAACAACTAGTTAAACCTTGCTTCATCAAATAAATACATCATTATTCACCACGACGGTACAACTTTATGATCCACGCCATATAAAGCTTGTAACAACTGAAAACCATTAGGAATGTCTACCTACACATACGTGAATAATTGCAAGGGTGGAAAAATAGAGACGAGGGAGGGATCAAACGGCATACAATGCCTGTAAACATTTTTTCCATCTTGGCAAGCCTTTGCACCGCGCGTAGCTCACGTGCATCGACGGAAGGGTATCGAACCGTCACTGTGGAATGAACAGTAAAGTACGAACCAGTCACGTGTCATTAAGGAATTCATAAAAAAAAAGTTACATAAAATTCCTCTCGTGGTAAGAACCCAGGGTTTTGAATCAAACGAACTATTTGCTTCGCTAGAGTCCTCCATGCATTTTGAAAGAACATAACTTATAGGAAAAGATGCAATACCAATCCCCGAGAAATACCGCGCACACACGTGCGCGCGTACCGACATTCCTCAGCCTTCTGTCGTTTAAGTCTCTGCACGCTTATATGCCAATACCTTCAACTGGAAGGGGTGAAAAACAGAAAAACGCCTATCTCGCTTGCACTGAA
Source organism: Andrena cerasifolii (assembly GCF_050908995.1). NCBI lineage: Eukaryota > Metazoa > Arthropoda > Insecta > Hymenoptera > Andrenidae > Andrena > Andrena cerasifolii. The sequence goes on from NC_135132.1 coordinate 1,904,297, forward strand.
CAAACAGGGCCAAAAACTACGACGAATAAATAATCAGAATAATAAAATCAGTCAGGGAAAGGGAGAAAGAGACTGGGGATGAGATGTGCCTCAGCTGCTTACGGGCAAATGAGTGAAACGAAAATAATACCTCTGTGGACTTGGCAGAGACAAAAGGCGGGGAGAAGGGCAGTTAGGAAGCAGGAAGAGAGCAAGCGAAGCATGTTGGGGAAAATCCTAAGCGCGACGAAGAAGGAGAGATCCTGAATTACATCAGGAAAGGATTAGGGGAGGGTGAAAATGCGCAGGCAAATAGGGAGGGGCGAATAGAGTGCAGTGGAAGTAGCAGTATTAGCAGCAGTATCAGTGATAGTTGTAGCAATCGCACAGCAGTGGTAGTACTACCGTAGTAGGAGTAGTAGCAGCAGCAGCGGTAGGAAAGAGGGGAGAGGAGAGCCTGTAAATATCGATGACGGCGATGGTAGTGGTAATGGTAAGATAGTGGAAGAGGAGGAGGGTTTGGAATGCAGCCGAGTGAGGAATTCAGGCCCCTCCCGCATATTTATCCGAGCACTGCTCGGCGGTCCGCGAGGCTCTGCTCCGGGCCCCTTTTATAGTGCGCCACCACTGTACCCCTTATACAACGGCGATACAAAAGAGGGGTAAATATCCGCGGTGCCAGTGCCAGGCCATTATGCGCATAGATCTATTCAGGAATGCCCAGCGTGCTTCATAATTGGGCACACTCGTAAGATCACGCGAATACGCAACATGGCAGAATTTCGTAACTCAGTTCTTCATCGAATGTTAAAGAGCTCGATACCCGGGCGAAAGCAGGCGGCCTGCTCTACGATCTAGAGGGACGAAATGAATTTCTGTGCCCGGAAATTATAAGGTGGCTTAATAACGTGCGAAATTTTCTGAGACACCCTGTTTTGCTTTCAGTGGACGTAATATATGTTACTGTAAAAGTTCGGGGACCAGTGAATCCTGGAATATACCAGCTGGAAGTTCGGAATATCTTATAAAATATTTGAACGGCCTTTTGTCGCGAGGGTTGATCAGTAAATCCTGATATTTACCAGCGTCTGTTGGTGGTGGTTTGTGTATTTGGGACTGTTGCGTATATTATATTTATTAAGAACAGGATAAAGCAAATTGTAGAATCTTAATTATAATATCTTGTACAGAATATCAGACCCCATGTATATCACACAAAGGGAAAACTGAGACTGGTACATAACGAAAAAGACCATTGACTCTGGAAATAAAAGATGTGACATAACCTAACAGAACGGAAATAAAACGAAACTGGCGCCACCTGGTATACTCAATGTTACTGACCATAAACTGAAATTACTAGATGATGAACAAAGCTATTTACAACAGGGACTTTTGTCGCCTCGTAGCGGCGAGTGTTAGGATTTGCCGATAAATTCTAAGATTCCCCGGCTCCGAAACTTTTCTAGGAACGCATACAGTGCTGGAAATATTTATTGCACCGCGTTGTTTATTTATACGTACCTCCCTTATTATTAGTAGTAGGGAAATGTTCATCGCAAAATTGTGTGGTCCACCATCGTGGCCAAAATAAGTCGGAAAGGAATCACTTTATCAGTCATGTTGGTATGAAACTTGTGCGTACAACGTGAAGTTCAGAGTGACGCAATAAATGTTTCCAGGGCTGTATAGGTACTAAGATGCATTATGAAAAATTGTAAACACAAAGGTTGAAACTAGAACGTAATGGTGTGGTTATTTGGTATCTGATAGAAAAAAAGTTTGCGTAAACAAGGGTCTGCGAAATATTTGTTTTTGATGAAAGAAGATATTCAAACGACAACGAGGGTGTAATGCAAAGTTTAGAATGTTAGCCGCTAATTGTCGGCTAAGTTTATGAAAAGTAATCGCTTTAACGCGTTGACTGCCGCGCGCGTTTACAGTGAAATCTCCTTCAGGCCACGAGTACCGCTGTACGAAGCGTATTCTGCTGGGTATTCCCAGCGATATTTAAAAATGCGAATCGCTGATTGTCGCAAGAATAACCTCCCGCCCCGTTTGTTTCCAAGGTATCATTCTCGGTCATTTATTTTCGTTACTTCGCATTTGTTTAAAGCTTTGCATTCTACATAAATTTTGTTTTAAAGTTTTGCATTCTACATAAATTTTGTTTTAAAGTTTTGCATTCTTAATAAACCATTTTCGTTTTACTTTCATAACAATAGTTTATACTAAAAAATATTCTATTATAAGTTTAAGTTATATTAATAAATATAGTTTATATTAATTAATATTCAATAGTTTTGTTACTTCCTTCTTAATAAACCATTTTCGTATTACTTTTATAACAATAGTTTATACTAAAAAATATGGTATTATAAATTTAAGTTATATTAATAAATATAGTTTATATTAATTAATATTCAATAGTTTTGTTACTTCCTCTGCGAAATATCTTTTCAAACACATACGAATGTTCTGCGCAAGTAGTCAAATAAGCATCACCCCAATGGTAGTCAACGTGTTAAGGGGGTAGGTTACCCTCGATAGCCCTAACACGGGCCTTTTTTCAAACGCAAATTGTAAAGTGATAAATAACAGTAGAGAGAACGTTTTTGTCTAGTTTTAATCGTTATTCTATGAGCTTTAACACCAAATAGGAATAGTCTAAATATCTTTATGTACATGAAAGTTGTGAGTAAAAACGTAAAGGCGTGTACCCAGTGCACCTTTTTGTGGTGAACATAAAATCTCGAAAACCACTCCAACGATTTGGATGAAAATTTAATGAGAGATGCTGAAAACCATTCCCTACGATATGTCGGGAGCAGATTTTCGAAAAAAAAAATACAATTTTTATGTTGAAAAATACGATTTTATTGATTTCTTGTATGAAAAATATTTTTTATCTTTTTTTAAGAATTTATCTCGACCAGAGTTGTAATTATGTATTGCGGGGGAGTAAGTGGGGTCTCTAGTTTCTGTTACCCTTTCTTTCTTTCGAATTCCTGTTATTTTACGTGTAGTTTTATCCAAATTTTGTAAATTTCAACTCAACATCCGAATATGAAAATAATTAGATTTGAAACATGAGTTTTCATATTGCTGTGAATATATGGGAGACCGAAAAAGATATCGAAAAAAGTTGCAATTAAAGTTTTATGGTTTCTGATATTCTACGATATATTAATAAAGAATTTACGAAAAAAAATAATTTTCAAAATTTACCCGCACCACCCTTTTTCAAAAATTCGTTCTCTCCATATTTGTAGAATGTAAAAAACCATAACACTTAACTTACATTAAACTGTTTTTCGATGTCTTTTTCGATTTCGCAGATATTCACGAGAATATAAAAACGCACAATTTCTTTGAGGGAGTGTTTTCAACCCTAGGACCGTTTCATTACCGAAATAAAAAAATGGTTACGCTATTAGCATCACTTGAACTACATTTCCGTAAGGTATCAAATTTTTTTGAATTTTCGAGTTGCCAAACATCTTTTGTCAACCATATTTCAACCACCTCTTTTGAGAACCAATTATATGAAGCTACAGTATGCATTATGGTAATGAAAATCGAAGAAGTCGTAGAAACTAGGTCTAGTACAAATTGTTTAAAAATTGCAGGAGCGTATAGGCAATGTAGATATGTGATACAATTAGAAGTACCTACTTATGCCAGATACATTCGATGCGCGAGACTATGAAGTAATACAATAATTTAAGGGGGTGTAACCATTTGAAAGTGTCAAAGATCGGTTTTTTTTCTATTTACATATTTTCATAGATTGATATTTTAGAAATATTATAAATCAAGTCCGATGTAAAAATTCGGAAGATTGAGGAAGTTATAGGCATTTGAGTGAAACAACTCGGGTAGCACGGGGTGGCGGGGGCGCACAGTGGTCGAAAATGACACAGTCGGCGTCAAAATTCAATTCCCACGCCAAATCGAAAGGAAAATCAACGACCCTTGGCATACTGGGGTATTAGGTATCGCTGATTACGAATCCGTTGCAGGTTTTTTGAAAAAGAGGATGGCGGATCCAATATGGCCGCTCAAAGTTGGCAAAAACTGGAAAAATAAGAATCCTACGAACGATACACGTTTATTCAAAACCTACAGCTATAACTATATATTTTATGAATCTATAAATGTGCATCACACTCTATAGAATGATATTCTAATGAATAGTTGTTAAAAAGTTATTGTTAACAATAAAAAAAACAACATTGTTTACTAATTTTATCATTTCTGCGACAAATACTGCAAATACGTGATTATTCTAACCATTAAATATTTATCGGAGACGAAAATAAAGATTATTGACATAAAAAAATGTTAGTATAATTGTTTATTAATAATTTGTTTAAACAATTTTTTAACAAAGTGACTGAAATCCATTTCGTACAATCAAATTAATCATATTTTGTTGTAACATTAATATAAACAACTAATAACAATTAATTGTTATTAAAGAATTTGTTAACATAATCCATTTCAGTAATATTCAACAAGATAAGTGCAATTTGGAAGTTACATTGTTTTTATGAGGTAGGTACCCACTAAGTACGGATTCTTGGAAATTTCATCCCCAAGAGCTTTTGAGGGATCCGTGAAAACAAATTATACCCCTTTTCACCCCCTTAGGGGTTGATCAGTGCAAAATCCTGAAATTAAGTTTTAGGTATTTGTGTGGGCAACCGTTGTAAGTGAAAACCAAGGTGATATCTAATCGGACCTAAGAGATCTTAAGGAGTCCGAGAAAATAAATTTGACCCCTTTTCACCCCCTTGCGGGGCGGCAATGTCCGTTTAATTTTCAATAATAACAATAATAATTACGGTGGCCCTAAAAACTCGCGCTACGTTCAACCAATTCACTTCGAATTTTGCATGCAGAATCGTAATAAGATTCCGCATCGTCTTACAAGGGCTTTTTTTATTCTGATTCCCCGTTTATTAATTGTAAAGAAAAAAGGTGGACTTTTCACTTAGAAAAATCCAACTTTACCTTTGATCTCTCACTATTTATTTATTTTTCAAAAATTTTCAAAATGCGCCCCGTGGGACGATAGCTATTAACATATTTTATAAGAAAATTTTAATGTTTCTGATTTCAAGCACGACCTTCAGCTTTTTTCAGGGCCACCGTTTAGTCGTCTAAAGTCGAGAGACTTTCGGATATGTATCTATAACTTCCGAAAAACAATAGTTTTTTAACTGAAACTTTTTTTATAAGTAGTTCACAATACTATGTAAAGATAGTAAAAAAACGGGAAATCTTCATCAAGCCGTTGACTTGTAAAAAAATCCACAAAATGCACACATTTTCCGAGGGTGCAAAGGGGTATACCCCCTTAAAGTGGCTGTGATGTACTTAAAAATTAGGTAGTTTGCGGAGTCAGCCATGTTTAGTAGGTGCTCCTTTCTCGAAACTGTAAGTTGCAGAATGTATCTTTATGATAACGCTTTCGTATCACTCAGACTAGCTCGTGTTTCGTTTGGACGTCACCCTTGTTAACTCGTAATTGAAGCACAAAAGTCAAAGTAACGGCAAGAACGTTATTTTCGTCGATGCTGCGTGGCCACTGACTTTGCACTTTCTTTGTTGAAGATATAAATACAAATTCAAATTGCATAACGTAATCAATGCAACATTTGTACGTATTAAGAGGGAAAAAATAAAATCACGTATTAAGAGGGAAAAAATAAAATCACTTATTAAGAGGGAAAAAATAAAATCACGTATTAAGAGGGAAAAAATAAAATCACGTATTAAGAGGGAAAAAAATTAAAAATAAAATAAAATAATAAGAGGAAAAAAATAAAATCACGTATTAAGAGGGAATAAATAAAATCACTTATTAAGAGGGAAAAAATAAAATCACTTATTAAGAGGGAAAAAATAAAATCACTTATTAAGAGGGAAAAAATAAAATCACTTATTAAGAGGGAAAAAATAAAATCACTTATTAAGAGGGAAAAAATAAAATCACTTATTAAGAGGGAAAAAATAAAATCACTTATTAAGAGGGAAAAAATAAAATCACTTATTAAGAGGGAAAAAATAAAATCACTTATTAAGAGGGAAAAAATAAAATCACGTATTAAGAGGGAAAATAAAAAATAAAATCACGTATTAAGAGGGAAAAAAATAAAAAATAAAATCACGTATTAAGAGGGAAAAAAATAAAAAATAAAATTACGTATTAAGAGGGAAAAAAATAAAAAATAAAATCACGTATTAAGAGGGGAAAAATAAAATCGCGTATTAAGAGGGAAAAAAATAAAATCACTTCTAATTTGTAGCTACTTTCTTCCCCTTGAGTTAAACAACGTTAATTGATTGAAATTTCGAAGAATCAACGTAAGGAATCCACCAATCCATCGCAAAAGGTTTCTACATTCCATTATAAATTGTTTCTCAAATGATGTAAACTGAAGTATTAATATTTAAAAAAAAATTCCAGGTAAAATACTCTCCACGCACAATACGCGATGTATGCACGAAGCGGCAATTACCGACTAATTTATTTTGTTGTTCATGTGTTATTCATGTGTTTTTGTCAAAACAAGAATGGGCAGGGAGGATTGATGTAATGCGGTTGAAATGTAGATGTAGTAGCAGGCGCATAGGAAAAAGAAACGGTGGTAACCGGGCCGATGATCGGGGAAAGTACTTCTTCTGCTGGACAGCTGCTGCTGAACAAAGGCCAAGGGATATAAAAGAGGAATTTCTTGGGGCGCACGTGGTTCTCGGGGAAAAGAGAGAAGAGAAAAGGAGAATACATGGCTAACTCAAAGGATCGACTACACATGTGGCCTGTTTGCGAGCTTTCGAATATTTCTCTCTTTTCGCTTCTAATGCTCCATCTCACCCAGTGTATTTATGAGCGCATTCCGTCTAAGTACGTCGATATCATTTTCTCTGAATATTTTTAATTTACGAATCTCCTCCGACTGATAAAATTCTCTTCCAGCAAGAGAATCTCGTTAGCATGATGTTCAAAGAAACTTTTGTTGATGCGAAGTGGAACGTTGTCTAAGTCAATGCAAATCGGTTGATAACGAAATACGTGACTAATTGCAAGACCTCATCTTTTGGGGTTTCAAAGGGGTTTTAGTTTCTTTCTATATTTTTCTATCCTTACTTTCTTGCTATCTATGACCTTTTGCCACTTTTCTGGTAAAAGTATTTAAAAGCAGGTGTAGTGAAAAATTTTTTTTCCTATATTTAACATCACTGAGTACATAACAGTGAGCGAACGAATTTAATATTTCATTATGCGACAACGATTTTAACAGCCTGCAAGTACAAACGTTTAAACTGGACCGCTAAAATAGATACCACTTGATCAGTCACAGACCATGCGTACACGATCGGTTTGCAGAGGTTGATGGATCGGCTCTCCCTACTTAAGTGGTTAACAGCTGCTTGTATTTCTATCTTCCGATACAAAGCACTTGGGTTCTAACAAAATTTAATAACTTTCATTCGGAATGGGCATACGACACTGCTACTGTATTCACCTGAATACCTATTCAACGTTGCACCAGATGTTATTGTTTAAAAGAAATAAAATACTAGCAAATTGTAGAAATTGTCTATGTGGTATCAACATATAGAGTTTATTGGTAGGGGAGACCAGGGCAAAGTGACGCGAAAAAAGTTGGAAGTCGAATAAAATTTTTCCCTCTCAATAAAAATGTGTGGAAATAGATTTGTAATATAATTGGAACGTTACTATTAATAAATGACGAATAGCAATACTTAAAATAAACTTAAAGTATTTTAAAATTCAACTTGAAAAGAAAATGCCAAAAGCACTTTACCCACTTTAATTAAGGATATAGGTAATTATTAACACCTTGCGTTGGGATGACGTATGTAGCACGTCAGTTTTTTTTTTTTTTTTTTGAACCGTGTTTGTCAAAAATTGTGGCAGATTTTTTTTATTTTTTTTTTTATGTTAGATTCTGTTCCACCACGCCGCGTGGTTTCCCAGCTAGCTGACAGGTTAGGTTATTGCGCACGTCACTCGCGCATTTTTTTTGCAGCTCACAAGGGGAGGACACCATAAGGTTAGACACCGATTTTGGTGTCTAACTAGGTGTCCGAGCATTTCTGCCAATGGGCCTTAATAATAGAGGTATTTATATGGAAATTATTAAAAATTTCATAGTGACCGAGGGGTTTTAGCGGGTTAAAATCCCACACTACCCTGGCGTCCCCGGGGGATTCCCCTCTGAAGGAGTCGAGGTGCTATTTGAGGATTTCCCCAAATTAAAAAAAAAATAATAAAAAAAAATTTATAAAAAAAAATTTATAAAGTTTTTTTTTAACGTGGAGACACCTTCAAAAGGCACCCCGACGCCTCCAGAAGGGAATCTCCCGGGACGCCAGGGTAGTGCGGGATTTTTACCCACTAAAACCCCAGGGCCACTATGAAATTTTTAACAATTTACATGTAAATATCTTTATTATTAGGACCCATTGGCAGAAACGCTCGGACACCTATTTACTTATTTTCGACAAAGATCCAGCGCGCCAAGGCTCATCAAAATCGGTGTCTACCTTCTTTTGTTAGTTGTCTTTTCATAAAGAATAAGAGTTTTCATTAACTTCATACTAGGTCCGGTCCGAAACTACACATTTCATGAACATGCTTTCTAGCAAAATTCTTTTCATTTGAATCAATTGGAACCTCTGCTTTTTAGTTATCATTGCAAAACAAAATAAAAATCCTCTTTAATGATCCCTCTGTAGCGTCATATATAACGCATATTTTTGACTAAACAAACGTGTTTTTCGAAGCTTATGATGTTAATAACCTTCATGCCAAAAAACAAGTCTCAGTTTCAATTTGTTTTTTTGTTGTAATTAATTGAAACAGAAGTGCTTGTAGACAGGAACGATTGCCTGGTACCCTTAAGGGGCCAATAAATATTAAAAATGAAGTCATTAATAAAGTTAGCTGAGAGTTGACTGTCTTAATTTTGGAAACGAGTTATTTAATCTTTTCCCTGCGAAGACCATACACTGTGACTTAATAACAACTGCCATCTAAAATCACCCATTATTCATCAACTTCATCAGAAATTGTTTTATATCAACCATGTTGTATACGATGGGGCTCATCAAACAGAAACGTTTTGCTTCTTTTTGTACCATAACTCTTCGAGATGTCAAGGTGACTTTAAATTTTCCAACCGGCACAGTGTATTTTTTACAGCTGATAATGAAACAAATTCACTGGCGTATAACAAAGTGGCCATGAAGAGACCTTCAACCTCAAACCATGCAGATAATGCATCAAGATTAATTGTATCACTTGCTTCCAATATTTGTATTTACAGAATATGTTTGAAATTATCGCCGCTCACATCGCGATATTATTCTGCGCACTGTCGGAATGAATGACGAAGAGCTGGAAATGTACGAGGCGTTAATACGCGTTAATACGTTTTAATATGCTGTCAGATGTTTGGAGATGTACACTGCCGCTCATAAGTCCTAGGGTTTTAAATAAAACTGGTATTTTGATGTAGATTATGAACCTTTAACTACATTAACCACATATATAAGTATCTCCATACGGTCACAGTGAGTTACACGATTTAATCGCGATGAAATTAATAATTTTTTCTATATGAATTACTTGAAAATTTATTCGCGTGCCGTTCACGAGGCTTGGTCAATGATGCTGCCTATCTTCTTCACAAATACCTACACAAAGGTATTATTCTTCTAGGGGGAACCCTTGATCGTTTACTGTACCACTTCAAGAAGGACCCAGAGCTCCCCAGTCCTTCATCCGAGATTAGTCTTAATCGAATAGGGGTGTAGTCACAATGTCGAGGAATAGAAAAGAGTAGGACTTTGAAAAAAGGTCAAAGATTGTTGAATCGTCAGAAAAAGTTTATAGTATTAGAGAAAGTTGTGAAACAGTGGGTGTTTGGAAGTCTTCTGCAGCTTACACAATCCGAAAATGTGACAACTGTCCTAAGAATTATGAGCGGGAGTGTACATAGCTGGCGCATCTTGATAAACAGCACCTTTTAATGTACAGTAGGAGCCAGAATCGGCTTCCCTTCGGAAATTTGGCAACGCCGCATGTCACTAGGCATAACTCAGCGGTTCTAGTTCGCATCTTGATAAACAACACCTTTTAATGTACAGTAGGAGCCAGAATCGGCTTCCCTTCGGAAATTTGGCAACGCCGCATGTCACTAGGCATAACTCAGCGGTTCTAGTTCGCATCTTGATAAACAACACCTTTTAATGTACAGTAAGATCCAGAATCGGCTTCCCTTCGGAAATTTGGCAACGTCGCATGTCACTAGGCATAACTCAGCGGTTCTAGTTCGCATCTTGATAAACAACACCTTTTAATGTACAGTAGGAGCCAGAATCGGCTTCCCTTCGGAAATTTGGCAACGCCGCATATCACTAAGCATAACTCAGCGGTTCTAGTTCGCATCTTGATAAACAACACCTTTTAATGTACAGTAGAAGCCAGAGTCGGCTTCCCTTCGGAAATTTGGCAACGTCGCATGTCACCAGGCATAACTCAGCGGTTCTAGTTCGCATCTTGATAAACAACACCTTTTAATGTACAGTAGGAGGCAGAATTGGCTTCCCATCGGAAATTTGGCAACGTCGCATGTCACCAGGCATAACTCAGCGGTTCCAGTTCGCATCTTGATAAACAACACCTTTTAATGTACAGTAGGAGCCAGAATCGGCTTCCCTTCGGAAATTTGGCAACGCCGCATGTCACCAGGCATAACTCAGCGGTTCTAGTTCGCATCTTGATAAACAACACCTTTTAATGTACACTAGGAACCAGAATCGGCTTCCCTTCGGAAATTTGGCAACGTCGCATGTCACTAGGCATAACTCAGCGGTTCTAGTTCGCATCTTGATAAACAACACCTTTTAATGTACACTAGGAGGCAGAATCGGCTTCCCGTCGGAAATTTGGCAACGCCGCATGTCACCAGGCATAGTTCTAGTTCGCATCTTGATAAACAACACCTTTTAATGTACACTAGGAGGCAGAATCGGCTTCCCGTCGGAAATTTGGCAACGCCGCATGTCACCAGGCATAACTCAGCGGTTCTAGTTCGCTTCTTGATAAACAACACCTTTTAATGTACAGTAGGAGCCAGAATCGACTTCCCTTCGAAAATTTGGCAACGTCGCATGTCACTAGGCATAACTCAGCGGTTCTAGTTCGCATCTTGATAAGCAACAGCTTTTAATGTACACTAGGAGGCAGAATCGGCTTCCCTTCGGAAATTTGGCAACGCCGCATATCACTAAGCATAACTCAGCGGTTCTAGTTCGCATCTTGATAAACAACACCTTTTAATGTACAGTAGAAGCCAGAGTCGGCTTCCCTTCGGAAATTTGGCAACGTCGCATGTCACCAGGCATAACTCAGCGGTTCTAGTTCGTATCTTGATAAACAACACCTTTTAATGTACAATAGGAGCCAGAATCGGCTTCCCTTCGGAAATTTGACAACGTCGCATGTCACTAGGCATAACTCAGCGTTTCTAGTGACATGCAGCGTTGCCAAATTTCCGAAGGGAAGCCGATTCTGCCTCCTAGTGTACATTAAAAGGTGTTGCTTATCAAGATGCGAACTAGAACCGCTGAGTTATGCCTAGTGACATGCAACGTTGCCAAATTTCCGAAGGGAAGCCATTTTGACGCCTGCCCCACCAAAGAGAAGATATAATAAGAGGCGTCACTCGATAAGGACAGACATAAACTAGGGAAATCACTAGACAACCAATTTAAATGCCCATTCGGCAATGATCGGTAAACCATGGTAAACTTCGGCAATTATCAGCAAACTGCGGTAAGATACATTTAGTCGATTTGAATATCCCGCTCGAATAGACAACCAATTTAAATGCCAAGGTCAAGTAAGGACTTCAAAGGTTTCGCCCGGACTGACGCCCCCTCTTATTATATCTCCTCTTTGACCCCACAAGAAAATGCCCCCACTTTGTTATGGGTCAGTGAATTCGTCATTTTTTTATCAGCTACAGCACAGTACTAAAAAAATGGCGGTGCCAATTCAAAAAGTCAAGGTCACCTTGATATCTCGGTAAATATAGGAAACAAAAAAAGTGAAACGCGTCTTTTCGATGGGCCCCATTGAATATAACAACTTTGATATAAAACAATTTTTGATAAATTCATATAAATAATGTTTTTTCGCATAGCAGCTGTCATATGCGCACTCTGCGTGCAGGGTGCATTAAAACATACGAGCATAACTTCAGGGGTAAATGCAACATACAAGAATAATGGAAAAAGTTTATTGTATAAACATTTGTTTGTGTTTCAATAATTCTCGTTACAAATTCAGCTGGCATAACTGATTTCACAATTAAATATTAACAAATAATCAGTAACATATGGGGCATGCATTGAAAGCCGAGCTGGTCACTTCAAGCACTATCCTTGAAGTAGGTCTTCTGTGAGGACTCTCCACTAGGCAAGACAAGCTAGATAGGGTGACTGTACTTAATATCGCCACCCGCTATATCTCGCAAAGTAAGCTCTAAAATTTATCGGTTATGCACTGAATTAGTACCTAAACATATGTAGGAAGACATACTGTAATTGCAGCATTAGGGTTTGCCGGTTTTTAAATACCGGGTTTAAAAAATAGTTTTTATTTATTAATTTGTAAAATTCGAAAACCGAGTTTTAAATTTAACAAATCGGTTTTATATATTAGAATTAATATGCAGAAATGAAGTAATTATTTAATTAGAAACGTTAACATTTTGACTTGAAACTCGCCTCAGACACAAGCATATTGTAGTATGTAACAGTTTACTCATTACTGTAAAACTGTATTCACGAGTTCATATTTTTTTTAAGAAAAGTACTAAATGGAATAAAGATTTATAATTTGGTACCACTGTAAAAAATGTATATTTTGTGCGGATTTTAGTTTTTTTTTTCATTTATTTTTCATTTATTTATTTCAGTCTATTTTATTGTGTTATATTTTTGTAGATCCATGAATATTAAATGAACTAAAAAATTGTACGGGTTTTAGTTAATTTAATTTTTATTTATTTATTTGGTTTTGTATAGATACAGTATATTTTATTTTGTTATATTTTTGTAATACCATAAATATTAAGGAAACTGAACATTTCCTATTTTAATTATATATTTTTTGTTAAAAATCGAAAACCGGTTTGTTCAAAAGTCGGTTTTTATATAAACCCTATGCAGCATCGTGTGATCAACGATTACAGAAAGAGAAGTATTTTAGTGAATCTTAATAGTGAAAAAATTTATTCGACTGCCACAATCTTACATCACATTTGGAGAAGGTAGGTAATTCTAATAATTCCGTAAATGCAAGAATATCTACTAGAAAAACCTAATTAATGATATACTTAAGGACTGTAATCGATTGAAATAATTTTTATAATGAAAATAACGCTTTTCTTTTAGCAGTATACGTGTTCTCAATACCGCCTACCGAAGAACAATGGTTTCGATGTAATATTTGTTACAGGCGAGGTCACGAAATGTGCGGAGCAACCGAAATAAACTTCATTTGTCCAATTTCCAAAAAATAAAATATTATAAAAATCCTGTTTCTATATTTTTATAATAAAAAAACATTTTTTTAAACCTAATCTTAATCAAAGATTGTTTTAAAAAACATTTATAGAGTAAGAAGTAATAAAAGCACATGTGAAAATGACTTTAAAAACTCATACATACATGAATTAATCAATATTTCATGAGTTGGCGATATTAGATACACTTTTTTCAGGACCCGATTTTTGCATGTCTTACTTTTTTTTGTCCTAATTAAAAATTTGTAGGCTTCAACGATTCTAACTTATGCTACATGGAAGATGAATAATTTCTCTTTACTTTGAAACGAACTGCCTGCAAAAATATCAATTATTATTCGATTGCCAGCGATTTAATTTTTACCTGGCGATATTAGGTACAGTCACCCTGCGACAAATGTTCATATGAAATTTCTTTACCATTTTTTACACATCCTGTATATACGACCTTCGCGATGCGATGCGTATTTACAATGACGTACGTACTTATATTGAATTTCTTATGCTTGTTTCTTCGTTTAGCTAATAAGATGTAATTGTAGACACCATGCAGGATGGATCATAATTAGTAGTACAAACGAAATACAAGTGCAGTGAAATGTTTTCGTACGTGACTTTGCTTTCGCTAAAGTCAATGACGAAGATTCGCCTGATACATACTTGTTCAGTGTCAGTACCTACCGTTCGGCCACCTACTGTTTTATATTTCTACTTGTGGGTCATGTATTATTAGATTTCCACCAATCTAAGAGGTTTATACTTCATGGCATAACACTTTCTGAGAAATAAGTTAGTACGTAAGTTGTCTGGATTCCCCAGTGTTTTATTAAAAAATCTATTAATTTTGATTTCATTCCACCTAATTGACGAATGATAATATAAAGGTGACTTTTGTAGTTAGTGAAATTAATTAAGAAAAATTGTGTTTATAATTTAAGAAACGTATCATTTTCACTTGTTCTACTCTGAGCAACCGATTTTGAAATCGTAGCATATCGGTATCCCGAACCGACGCCGCCCGACTGCTTCCGACTATGGACGAAAGTTTGGGGCCCGCCCGAGCATTCGTATCTCGCGAGGGCCCGCCCGAGCCCGCCCGACTGTTCCCGACCCCACTCGAACCCGTAATCTCGGGTACCCGCACACACCTGCCCAATTACATAATTTCGGGGCACCTTGCTTGCTATCAGTAAAGGGTCTGAGGTCTATACACTCATGGAGTGCCCCACCACGGACCGCGGCTCTCGGAGGCGTGGTTTCTGGCTCCCGATAGCTATATCTACGGCTCTGAGTCCCTAAAAGAGTGGCTCCTTGAGCCACGAGCTGGCCGGGCCTGTCGCAGGCTTCGTACACGTAGGGTAAAGGACCCAATTACTGCCACCTACCCAATTACTGTCACCCTAAGCTGTTTTGCTTAAAATAACGAATAAATCTTGTGAAATGATACATAAAAAAAATTACCATACAACTGAAACTGTAATTTATATGATACAAAAAACAGCACTTAATTTTTTCTTCGTTAATTCGGATGAAACGATCAAACATTTTAAGCGGATATTAGGAGAGTGAAAAGGATGACTTCCTTACTAGCCAACGACAAAACAAGACGTTAAATAAAATGCTGTAATTATAATGTTTAAGTTATTAACATAACAAAATTGAATGTTTTAGATAATATATATCTCAATGATTCATTAGGTCTGTTTATTTATTAATTGGGTGACAGTGATTGGTACAAGCGTTTCAAGCATTTTGGTATTACTGTCATTGCAGTAGATGCTCCTGTACATGAGACGACATAACCTTAAAATGAGATAAACAGTATTAGGTTAGGTGACAGTAATGGGCAAGATGACTGCAACTTTTTCCCACCCGTGACGCCACCAGCGCACGTGTAAAACATTATGTAACTACCTACCCACTTCATACATTCCACAAATGAAAAATTCGCGCGCAAATCTCGCGCATGCGCACTCGTGCAAAACCACAGTGCATGCGCTCGTGGCGCCCCCTGCGCCGGGCTTGCGCAATCTTCCCCATTGGGGTGTCAGTGATTCAGTCAAATACATTTGAAGGGTGTCAGTAATAGATCCCGAAATATATTTTTGAAATTAATGAATTTATACATAAAAATCGAAGTTTTAAGATCCACCAATTTTTTTTCATCAAGTAAACATATTAAATAATAATAAATAACAAGAACAACATATACTTTTAGTTTATAAGTATAAAACTGTAAGATAATGTCAGAGTCAACGCTTAAAGTGTCAGTAATTGGGTCCTCTACCCTATGCGACGAATCAGCAAAATCTCGAATGAAATTTTATTCCCTACTTTTTTTTATTTTAACCGTCAAGCTGCTTTCGGTTTTGCCACGAATTACGTCCCACCATTTACATACAGTTCCTCGCAAAACTATCCGTCCACCCTATATATTAAATCGACTTCAAAGTAACAATTCGCAATTCTAGCTCACATTAATATAAACCTTGATTAATGTAGGTAGGTACTTTTGCTTTGAATGCATTCAGTTGAAAAATTGCACACAGTTTATTTAAAAAAAAAAAACTATTATTATCCATGGGAGTAGCGAAGATCGTGGAAGAAAATATTCTCCCAAATTCAATATTTAATTTCTACAAACGTAATGACAATAAATTAATATTTTATAAGCTTTAATCTATTGTGCATAGATGTAACTAATTTTTTTGTAAAATTTGGACTTTTCTTGTTCCATTTTTCTAGCAAAATTTCTTCGAGCATTTTTCTTTAGCAGTAGGTAGCTACTAACTTAAAGTGACCACATATTTTCTGTTCCAATGCGGGACAAGCAAGCAAGCAAAAAAAAGGGTTAACAGATCCGAGAGGAGATCTTTTCCGTGGTTTATTAAAGCATCTACAGTATATTTTTTAAAATATATTATAGTATTTTTATACATACTTGTGATTATAAAGTGATACATTGAAACGAAATTAAAAATATTTCCTTTTTATTCACAACAAAAAAAGTAGAGGAAACAGTAACTTTATATCACTGCGAAAATGTAAAGGGTTGCATGTCCAATCCGGAACACTTTGTGGGACACTTTTCAATGCGGGACAAAGGGCTCAAATGCGGGACGTCTGGTCACTTTATACTAACTAAAAGTATATTAATCAAGGTTTATACCAATTTAACATTCCTTAAATAAGTAAAATATGTTGTGCGTGAGGGGTGGGCGAATGCCTGGAAATCAGCGATTCTCGACCTTATTCTGCGATCTTTAAACGTTTGTAGCTCGGAGCAACGTTAACCGATTTTGGTGAAATTTTAGGCACGTATACAACTTACCGCAATCTACAAACGGTTTTTTTTTTAAATTTTCATTACAAGCTCATAAAATAAAGTTTAAAAATCGACCTTTACTATTTTTTTCGCTATTCCGACCAAATACATTTTTTTCCAAAACGACCAAATACGTCATTTAGCAAACTAATCCTTCTAGCTTCTGAAAAAAACTCAAGTCGTTTGGACCAATTCTAAAAAAGTTATGCGATTTTAAAAAGTGTCCGAATATTAATGCGAGCCACTGTATATGATCTATATAAACCTGAACGAAAGATATACAATTGTTCCCAAACATTTCGTAACCATTGATATAAGTATAATTCCCTGAGCGCCGCTGATTCACGAAAAATTCTTGGAGTTCTCTTACCGCACAGTGTCAGCACTGTTGGTTACGTGCGCGCCGCAGCGAAAGGGTTAAATGCCAGGCAGTCGAGCGCGCGGTAGCGTATCAGCGCGCAAGAAATACGCCTAGATGAACGTCCATGTGCTTTGTACAAATACCGTTAACGAGTTACGTACTGGTACATATTCGAGGTTTTTAACATATACCTACTTTCACTAGTCTTAACAATATTTCGCTGCCAGCAGGAAAAAACGTTTTAGATAAGCGAGCTTGAATAAGGGGTCAGTGCACTGTGACGGTTCGGAAAATGAAGCTGTTTTTAAAGATTTTTTTCTCCGTAGATACAACAGATAATGCAATAAATCTTTTTGGTATTTATTAAGCTACTCTTGTGTTATACAAAAAAAATTTTAAAGAATTTTTTTGATTTGTTTTATATCTTTAAACGCGACTATCTTAAAACAACATTTTTTTCAACTGGTGCAGGTGATTGCAAAGAAACTATTTGACCAATCAGTTTGAAATTTTTACACGTTATTCAGGACGTCAGTGGCTATGGCCGGGACGCGGAAACCTTTTTGGATTAACCATTTCATACTTTTTACAAGGCTAAATGATTGAAAAGTTCACCGTATTTCGACACTTAAACTTCAAACCTCCGCCAGGTTGTTAATTTTTTATCAGTAAAAATAATCTTGGTTCCGGCGATAACCACACTCGTAATGATTACGATACACTTTGAATTTTTTCCAAGGCGCTCACATCAGTGCGATATGTATTTAAAAAAAACTGTTAAAAATTTAAAATAGATTTTTTGTATACTGTCAATAAGTGTATTAATAAGTAGACAAAACATTATTTACGTTGGACATTCCATTTGCTAAAAAATAAATCCTAAAAAATGACAATTTTTCATTTCGCAGTGGACTGACCCCTTAAAAATAAAATATAACAAAATAAGGATATTATTCCGAAAGGGACCGGTGGCCGATCGAGATGAGGTTTAGGGGAAAGGGTGGGGAGGGGGTGTGGACTCTAAATCTAAATTTATAGCTTCGGGAATTTATTAGTTTCCGAAATATAAATAAAAAAGTATTGTTCATTTTTTTTTTAAATTTTTTTTTGGACTATGGTGCAGGCATCCCTACTAGGGATTGCAAACCGGTAAATCGGTATATCGGTTTGAAGCTTTTTTCACTGATAACGTAGTAGATATCGACGGAATTATGCGCTACATATATGCGCTACATTGCTATACATACAATTTTTACCGGTAATTAGCCAAATTTCTCGCGATCTACCGGTAAATATCGACAAATACATAATTTACCAGTAAATATCGAGAAATACATAATTTACCGGTAAATATCGAGAAATACATAATTTACCGGTAAATATCGTGAAATACGTAATTTATCGAATTCCCGATAAAAATTTGGCGAATTACCGGTAAAAATTTGGCGAATTACCGGTAAAAATTGTATATATAGCAGTGGTCGGATCGATGGGGACTTCTGACATATTGTTTAAAACGACCAAATAAAGGCCCATACCAAGGTTTAGCTTGCTGGGATTTATTCCGAAGACAGATCCTAATTTCACTGGACTAAATGTTTTATTTCTCGCAAGCGAAGATCCACCCCCTCGAAAATTCATTTTTTTTTTTAAACTTTGGGGGTATGCAGATGTTAATATAGGTATGTATTACGCAATTTTTTTTTTTGCTGCCCAAATTCACTCTAAGGGGTGAAATTGACCTCTGAAAATCCGTTTTTTTTTCTCGATTTTGTGTTATAACTCGCGAACCGTAAGAACTGTAAGAACTATAACTTACCAAACGATAGTCCTAATTAAAAGAAGTAATTTTTTCCTGAACACTTTTTTTCTATCTCCTACAGTTCGCGAGCAATAATACAAAATAAAAAATATTTCAGGGGTCAATTTCACCCCCTTAGAGTGAATTTGGGCAGCAAACGAAATTGCGTTGTACTCAGGAGGACTTCCCCTACATATTTACAAAGTTTCATCATTTTTTGAATTTCAGGGTTCGGGATCTTGCCTTGTCAAGTGTATGGGGGTTGAAACTTGGTACCCCGGACCTACATGAAAATGGTTACTCCTACGAAAAAACTCATACGACCTTTTTTGTAGAGAATTTCCTAGGCTATAAATTGTATAATAACTATTTTTACCGCAAAACTGCTAGATAATGAGATATTCGTGAAAAACAGTTGATTTTTCAACCCTCTGTAAAATTTTTAGCGGCGGTCGGAACGATGGGGACTTCTGACATATTGTTTAAAACGACCAAATAAAGTCCCATACCAAAATTTAGCTTGGTGGGATTTATTCCGAAGACAGATCCTAATTTCACTGGACCATGGTGCGCACATGCGTGGTCGCGCTCTCGATCGTCTGCACGCACCGGAGTCGGAAGTCGGGCCACTCATTTTTAAATGCTTCTCCTTCGAAAGCATTGCCTCCAAATGAACAATAATAAAAGACTTTTCGCTTCCCTTGACACGTGCCATTATCGTGCCTAGCTTGTCCGCTTCTTTTAAGGCACCCTGTATAATCATACGAGACAGTATTCTTCTAATCGGATGTGCTATCAATTTAATACAATTTTTATCCGTCGTATAAGTCACACTCGGACAGAAAAGTAATTGCATTTTAATCCCTAAGATAGTCAGGGATTAAAAGTTGTTCAGAGAAGAATTCGTACAAAATCGTATGAGAAATCACCTTGATGCATAGCATACCTTCATCTCCTGCTACATTTTAAACTACTGCCACTGTAACACGAGCCAAATAGTGTAATTTCTTCATTACGCACCAATTTCCCGCAAATTCAAGCAGTAGTTGCCTTGAATTAATGCATCGAATTGGAAATCATAAGACGGCAAGTAATAATAAAGAGTGCAAGTGTTTGATATAAGAAATTCTCGAAATATAATTGACGCGTATATAAAACTAGCTTTACTACTCGGCTTCGCCTGAAAGGGTCTAGCAGGGTGAGCATGAGCAAACGGCCCCTATCCCTCCGTTTAAAGGTAGTACGGGGGTAAACACCCTTAACGTTACTATTTTTTTTCTCGATTACTAGTTGAGATATTTTAATTTTTAAAAAACGAAAAAATAGCTACAAACTAACTGTACTTCATATATTTTTCTCTGAATTGTAAATCAATTATTAAGGGTAGAAAAAATAATTAATTTTTTGGGGGTGGTTTTTTAGAAACAACCCTTTGAGTGACCACCTCCAAAAAAATCGAGAACAATGCTCTGTTATCGAACTATTATATAAAAAAAACTGAAGGTGGTCGAGATGGTGGAACATAGTTAAGTAATTTAAAGAAGATCATTACATTATAGATATGTGGGGATGTGACGAGAAATAAATTTCTAAATAATATCATTAATCTAAATAAATCTAACGAACCTAATAACATCAAGTATTACAATAAACTTTGGTCTTTTCTTCGTGGCAATTTTTAGAGAGCGTAAAGGTGAATGTAGCTGCCGAACAACGCGCATGCCCTAAATTCGAATATTTCCCAGATATTAATATTTGTATGTCAGACTATAATTCTCTTATTTGAGAATATGTAAACCATTTGTGTCGAAGATTAGAAAAATATACTGTACGAAATATACGCGATAATTATATTTAATGCATATTCAAGGTAAAGCTCCATACAAATATTAATATCTGTGAAATATTCGTATTTAGCGCATGCGCGTTGTTCCACAGCTACCTTCATCTTCATACTTCGATCTCCGAAACGAACCGCAATTGTTTCTTCCATTCGCATTTAAATGACACGTACTCAGGCTCGCGACAAATACTCTTTCTTGTCAGATATTTATAATATAATGACCTTCTTTTACTTATATAACTATGTTCCACCATCTCGACCATCTTTAGGTTTTTTTACATACTAGCTCGATAACAGAGCATTATTCTTGATTTTTTGGAGGTGGTCACTCAAGGGGTTGTTTCCAAAAACCACCCCCAAATTTTTTTTTTCTACCCTTAATAATTGATTTACAATTTAGAGAAACATATATGAAGTTCAGTTAGTATGTAGCTATTTTTCATTTTTTTTTAAAATTAAAGCATCTTAATTAATAACCGAGAAAAAATAATAATAACATTAAGGGCGTTTACCCCCGTACTACCCTTAAACGGGGTGGGGTAACGATCTAAAACTTTACATAATGGTGTTTCAAGCAAGGAGCATTGTTTAAAAAATAAAAACTCCAAGAATCGGCAAGGAGGCCGTTTACCCACGCTTACCCTGCTAGACCCTTAGATTCCGGTTTAATAAAAAAAAATTATTTATTTAATTTTTTTTGTGAAAATGGTATTCATCTGGATTAGCTAGGCATAATAATCTGGGACACATTTCGGGACCCCAGAGTTTACCGTTCGAAAGTTTTTGGGCGACAGACAAACACAAACACTTTCTGGTTTATATATTAAAATTTATGAAATTACTGAAACAGTCCTTTTTAATTTTAACAATCTTCATTTCAGAGAACACTGAAGGAATGAATATAAATATACATACGAACAAACATTGGAGGGTGATATTATTTCAAAAAATATCTTTCAATTGTGTCATTATGTGATATAAAACCATGAAAGTTATAAATTTCCTTTAAATAGCCTGCTTCACAAATGGGCAGTGAGAGCAACAAGGGGCTAATCCACATTTTTTTTAAATTGAGTTAGTAGCAATAGCGTGTTCCACTAGGCTCTACTAATATAAAATAGGGGGAATTTTTTTTTTTAATGTGAGTTAGTCTATTGTCGCTTTTACAGCCTCAAATGTATGAGCAGATGGTGTAAATGGAAACACGTTGATTTGTACCGAGACATGTCTCAAAATTGTGGACGAACTTTTTGAGGAAACCCCTTCTACTGCGAGTATTTGTGTGTCAATGGCCGCTCGTGAAAAACTAGAACGTGAACCAAAAATTCATCTTCATCGATTGCTAGTGATGGGGGAGGGGTGGGGGGATTATATCGCTCATTCGCTGCAACAAGGACATAACTAAAAATTCACGATATTTTAGGAAACAGATTAAAAATTTTGTTAAACAACAACCGCTTTTTCTATAGTAATACTCAAGAACTGCAAATTTTTAGTTGTGTCGTTGTTGCAGCAAATGAGCGATATGTTACTGCAATATTTATGTCTCATATTTTCTCATCTGAACATTGAGCGATATAGCATTACAGTAGGAATAATTAATAATACGGCAGTATTGATGGCTGATTTCTAACACTTCCAGAATAAAACACGGAATTAAGTATTTTTTTCAATTTCAAAATACCGAAGTAGGGTTAAGTAACCAGTGAGTGACCGAATTGTTGAATCTATGGACCAGAGTTGGGCAAAGTGTAATCTAATTACAAATTGCAAATTACGGTTAAACTGTAATTGTGTAATTGATTACACATTATTTTCTGTAATCGTTCATTTAGATAGTTGACAAAACCAAGTGGTCAACTACCTAAATGAACGATTACAGAAAATAATGTGTAATTAATTACACAATTACAGTTTAACCGTAATTTGCAATTTGTAATTAGATTACATTTTGCCCAACTCTGCTATGGACCTTTGAGATTAATACTTGAATATATTGATGTATAACAACAGAACTGTTGAAATTGCATTTAAATTTCTTAAAATTTCTATAAAAATAATTACTATTTCTAATCGTAATTTAAAAAAAAAATTATACAATGCAAAACCTGTAGAAACCCAGTAAATGACCGCATACTTTTAATAAGAATTGTACTTATTAATGTTTGCTTAATACGCGTAACTAAAAACATAGGATATTAAAACTGCAACTACACTTCATTTATAAACATATAATAATGCTTAAATTCATAACTGACATTTCTTTGCCTAATGTTCATTCACTGGTATGCGTTCAATTACTGGTTGGTTTACTCTGCACGAGACACACTCGTAAAAAGAGAAACATCCCCTTTTATCCGAATCACAACTGTCGTATCAACCCAAAGCGTGGGAACAATTCTACAAAACGCCAACATTCCGTTCCGTTTAAAAAACATCGACGACCTTCTCCTTGAAATGTCCTTGACAGCATAATATTCCAAAGCAAGAAGCAAGTGAATCCGATAAAGTGGGCCCCTAAAGCATTTCAATCTTGCCTAACAATTTTTTTCCACCGCGACAATATTTTTAAAAATACCCATAACAGTTATCGCATTTTACGCGCGTCACCCAGCAAAGCTTTAAAATAATTGCAGACGATAGAAGAAGCCAAAATACACGTGAAAATAAATATCAAAATAAAAAAAAAAAAATCGCTCCCTGCGAGAAGCTATTCAGCGATCGTTTTGTTTACAGCGAAACGTCCCATGCGCGTCATCTAAGTAACGCCGGAGCACGGTCGCAGTAGTCTTGTAACTTTGATTCAAGGGGACGTTTATTAGCCAGCCTGTCGAGATCTACAATTTCAGATACGACTCGTTAAAACGGCGAGTTTCCATTTCTGGCCGTTTCCTCGTTAGAGCCGCACGACAATTAAGTTCGAGTCCCCTGATTTGCAATGCCGTCGAAATCCACGGATTTATCTCTTCGGTATCGGCCCCGCGACTCGGGGAATACTCGGAGCAAATACAAAGTAGGGAAAAGAAAGCGCCAGGCAGCGGCCGAATTGCTGCGGCCGCGAATGAGCTACGCACTCTAAAGATAAGTTTCCCCGGAGAGTTATTTTCCAGCGGTCGTAGAAGGAATGCACACCAGACGAAGCCAGCACGACGATCGAACGCGTAAAGATACGTTCACATGCGGCCGAGTGGGCGCGTCGCGATCAAGTGGCGGCGGCGAGCGGTAGCAGGCCCGGGCGATACGCGCGATGCGCACGGCTCGATGGAACGAGCAGAACGAGCTTCAACCGGCGGGAGGGGGCGCGGGGCGAAAGGCGGGGGGGAGGGGGCAGGAGAGGAGGAGGAAGAAGGCAGGTTGCGGTGGCGAGCGAGCGATGCTGATATGAATGGAATGCGATGCCATTATCGCGGTGTACATACCGATAACTCGATGCCCCGTAGCGAGCGAAGGTACCTACGGACTAAGCAAAAGCTCGTAACTTCTGAGCAATCGTATATCTGTGGACAAAATGTACCCCGCAAGTCTTTTTGCATTTTAAGGGCGTTAAGGAGAACGAAATTCGGGGCCGGAAAAAGAAAACAATGAAAGCAACTGGCCGATACCGATCGAGCGCCTGTACCGACTTGTTGTGCGGCTCGACGAATAATGCTCAAGGTCGCCGTCGGTAATCTAGTTAGAGGAGCCAATTGGCGAAGTAACGATAGACTTTCACACTCGATTGACCGAATACATAGTGTAACACCATTGTGAATATTACGGTGTTAAAAAATAAGAAAAATCGCGCTTCGAACTGGACGGAAGAACTTGAAATTTATTGCGAGAATTGACACGTTTTCATTGTTATGAGTCTGTCGTATTGGCATTTTCTGTGGCTATCACTGGAAACATTGGCGCTTCTATGCTATCACCGTCATGCCACTAGTGGACAAATAACTAACTACCCATTATTACCAAATTCACACAGTCACTCTATACACTCACTCTCACTTTTTCTCCGACTATGGACAAGCTCACACGCTACAGCTGTAGATACATATAACGCATACCATTTTGGAATTTGCCACGGTTTTATTGTAAAGTTCATATCACGTTTTCATGTGTTTGTTATTGAATAAATAATTAAATATATACAAAAATATAATTCACCTTTCTCACGCAATTATTTGAATATAGCCATAAACGCTATATTTCTTATTTCCGCGGCGCCATCTGGTGGCGAAAATTGAAGCAGTCTAATCGGGTTAGTTGTCACCTGTTATTGGCTGTATTGGGAGTTTCGACTGTTTCATGAACGATTTTGTAAAATTTAACAGGCTATTTAATGACAAATACATTATTGCAATATTTCAATACTTGTGTGGCAACAGTCCTGTAACGCGATTCACCCGATTGCAGAGCTTACTTTAGTAGATGGCGCTCTCACAATATTTCCCAATACGAAGCTCCTCTTTTAATTTCCTGCCACCTTTAATTCTCGCAGTTGAGATTTAATAAACATTTACGCAAAGCGGAGTTGTGGTAATATAGGCTGAAGGATGTAAAAATTAAAAATGCGTCCAGTGAAGCATCGATGAGTATCTTTATGAAATGGTGAAATATCTGAAACATCCCTGTTCTTTGTCAAAGATAAAAGCAGATAGGAAAAACGATTACAGTGCTGGGTTAGGTTCACTTACAAGGGGAGGACACCATGAGGTAGACACCGATTTTGATGAGCCTTGGCACGCTGAATCTATGTCTAAAATAAGTAAATAGGTGTCTGAGGCAGGGCTTGAAACCGTTATTATAAAGATTTCGGTTCTTGACAGAGTTATGATGAACCTTTATTCGGAATAACCGTTATAAAGAACCTAAATATCAGACTATATAAGTATAAGTTACGGTTCCTATATAGCTCTATAACTTTTATTTTTTAGGTTATATATAAGTTCTAAGATTCTTGTAACGATTGTACAGAATTTTACAGTAAATGAAATCACAACATATTACAACTATAGATTACTCTGTTTAATCAAATTGTTTAAAAATTATTATAATTAAGTTAGCAAATATATATTACGTACACATTTGTACATATGTATACAAGTGATCCTTGCATACCGCCGAGTGTATACATATACATATGTACAAATGTGTACATAATATATATTTGCTTACTTATTTATAATAATTTTTAAACAATTTGGTTACACACAGTAATCTATAGTTGTAATATGTGGTGATTTCATTTACAAATTTCATGTAAAATTCTGTACAGTCGTTACAAGAATCGGTTCTATAAACGCTTTGCAACTTATATAGAACCTAAAAAATAAAAGTTATAGAACCTAAAAAATAAAAGTTATAGAGCTATATAGGAACCGTAACTTATATTTATATAGTCTGATATTTAGGTTCTTTATAACGGTTATTCCGAATAAAGCTTCTTCATAACTCTTTCAGTCAGAACCTTTATATAACAGTTTGAAACAGTTATTTTCGAAACCTATTCAAGCCCTGGTCTGAGGGTTTCTGCCAATGGGCCTTATTAAAAATTTCATAGTGGCAGTGGGGTTTTAATGGGTAAAAATCCCATACTACCCTTGCGCCCGCGGGAGATTCCCTTCTGGAGGCGTCGGGATGCCTTTTGAAGATGTCTCCGCGTTAAAAAAAATTTATAAATTTTTTTTTATAAATTACTTTTTTTATAATTTTTTTTTAACTTGGAGAAATCTTCAAAAGGCACCCCAACGCCTCCAGAAGGGAATCTCCCGAGGACCCCAGGTTTGTGTGGGATTTTTACCCACTAAAACCCCACGGCCACTATGAAATTTTGAATAATTTCCATGTAAATATCTCTATTATTAAGGCCCATTGGCAGAAATGCTCGGACACCTATATATTTATTTTCGACATAGATTCATCGTACCAAGGTTCATCAAAATCGGTGTCTACCTCATGGTGTCCTCTCCTTGTTAGTTAAAAAATTTAAAACGTACCAGTCCCTGTTGAATCGGCAGAATTATTCCCCACTGCACACGAACAAGTGCCAGTCATAGATAAATCTAACTTCAATAGAAAATCAATCTTTACTTATGTACTACTAGTGTACTACTATTTGTGTTTTAACTTCTAAAGTATCTACATAGGTGTACAAGAATATGAGAAATTATCAACTCGTCTAAAGTCGCCCGATACTCGCGAATGCATTAATTACTATATCTCCAAATCAATAGATACCTTATCGACGTAATGTACACATATGAGCCCAATTCAAGATTTAAAACACTTATACTACAAACAGCAATGACTACATTGCTACGAAGCATACAATCACTCAAAAAAGTCTACACTAGGGCGGAGCGATACTATATAGGCGAAAATTTAAATTTGAATTTTCTGTTGGCCTGGGTGCGGGATAGTTGTCTGTTGATTATCCAAACACAACTGTACAAAAATTTTGGAAAAATATTCATGTCTGCAGGTTCCTTTCTTTCTTAAAAATGTAAAAATTCACGATGTGAATCTTATTTTTTACATTTTTAAGAGAGAAAGGTTAATTTTTAAAAAAAATTTATACTTGTGTTTGGTTAATCAAAAGACAACTATCCCCCACCCAGGCCAACTGAAAATTTAGATTTAAACTTTCGCCTATATAGTATGATTATATAACCATTTTTAGGAGAAAAAGGAACCTGCAGACATGAACGTTTTTTCCATTTTTTTTTTTTTTTTACATAATCATATGATTATATAATCATTTTTAGGAGAAAAAGGAACCTGAACACATGAATATTTTTCCAAATTTTTTTTTACAGTTGTGTTTGGTTAATCAAAAGATAACTATGCCACACCCAGGCCACCTGAAAATTTAAATTTAAATTTTCGCCTATATAGTATAATTATATAACCATTTTTATGAGAAAAAGGAACGTGAACACATGAATATTTTTCCAAAAAAATTTTTACAGTTGTGTTTGGTTAATCAAAAGATAACTATCCCGCACCCAGACCAACTGAAAATTCAAATTTAAATTTTCCCGTCCACCCTAGTCTACACGCCCCGTCTTCATCGAAATACACCCATCAGAGTGACTAAAACTACCGAAATTTGCAGAATATTCAAAATTATGAGATTTATGTACCTAAATTTTTTACTGACTGTACATGTGAATTTAACTTTTCAAGCTTGTAAACTATATAGATATCCGTTAAGTATAACATACATAGTAGAGTTTGTCGGTTTCAAAAAACCGGATTTAAATACCGTTTTTTTTATAATGTTGTAAAATTCGATAACAGGGTTTCAAGTTTAAAAAAAAAGATTTTATTGCTTGAATTAATTATTTAAGTGAAAACTTTGACATTTTGACTTGACATCGCCTCGGACACAAGCATATTGCAATAGGTAACAATTTACTGTAAAAATAATCGTCATGAGTTCATTTTTTCGAAAGAAAAACATGAAATGAAATAAAGATTTATAATTTATATATTGTACGGAGTTTAGATATTTTAGTTCTTTTCATTTGATTTTGCATGTAGTGTATTTTATTCTGTTATATTTTTGTAGATCCATAAATATTAAACAAACTCAAAAATTATACGGATTTGTACGGATTTTAGTTACTTTAATTTTTTTTATTTACTTGGTTTTGTATAGATAGAGTATATTTTGTTATATTTTTGTAATTCCATAAATATTAAAAAAAACGAAATTTTTTAAAATAAGTACAAATATTTCCTTTCTATTTTAATTACATTTTTTGTATTTTCTTTTTGTATAAATATATTTATTGTGTCATATTTTTGTAATTCCATAGATATTAACAAAACTGAAATTTTTAAAAATAAGTACAACTATTTATTTTAATTATATTTGTTTGCGAGAATTTGAAAACCGGTTTACCTGGTTTGGGGTGAATAGTGCAATTCGAAAACCGGGTTTTCCAAAAATCGATTTTTGTATAAACCCTAATACACAGCAAGGCGAGAGGATTAAATTTCCACCATATTTCTCTCAAATATAGTGGATGATATTTAAAACTGTCCACCAGCTTTGCCTTCCTACTTTTGCAATCACTGTGAGAATATTTTGTTTATACCGTTGCTCATTTAAATGCGACGAGTAACACAAAGTTTGATCGCATAGCAATGCAGTTTTAACGTATGTAACAACTACAGAGAAAGTAGGACCTAGTAGGACTGAGCGCAAGCGAAAGCACAGCGCGAGCGATTAGGTACGAAAAGTAAGGAAAAGAGAAAGGGTTTGCAAAGCAAACTGGAAAGTAAAGGTGTGAGAATTTGAAGAAGAACGTGAAAAGGATAAGTAGGAATAAAGGCAGCGAGAGGGCTGAGGAGTGTGAAGAGAAGTCGACGCAGGGAGCACAGGCAGTAGGCTTGTGAAGTTATTAGGGAATGGCAAATGAGGGAATGGTGGCGGGAACTCGGGGATTCCCTCAAGAGTTGATAGCTTAGGAGATGAAGGAAGAATAGTAACAGAGGATAAGCGAGAAGAGATAAGGAGGTAAGAAGGTCAAAGAAAGAAAGGCCAACTGACGTAAAAAAATATAGACAACATGCAGAAAGAAACAGGTGAAGAAGAAAGTGAATAAATTAATAGCTAGGGCTAATAAGAGTGGAAGCATGCAGGAAAGCAATGGATATTGGTTAAGTTGGAAGGAGAGAAGGTGTGTGTTATGTGAAAGGGGCAGAGGAAATTAAAACACTGGGTAGAAGAATGTGAAAGACTGGGAGAAGAATGTGAAAGACTGGACCCAGGAAAGGTAACAGAAGAGCTGGAGCTAGAAGGGAGAAGATCAGAGAAAGTAGATAAATTGGCTGAGATATGTAGAGAAGAAAGACGCGGGGATGGATTAAAAAAGTAAAGAAAATGTTACCAAAACTTCCTAGAAGAGTTACTCAAACATATAGGGTAAAGAACCCAATTACTGACACCTAACCAATTACTGTGAGCTTAAGCTAATTTACTTAAAATAACGAATGATTAAACGTTGTGAAGTCATACACAAAAAGAATTATGTAATTCAACCTATAATCTATACTACAGATTATATACTATAGTTTTATTTATTCGTTATTTTAAGTAAAATAGCTTAAGGTGGCAGTAATTGGGTCCTTTACCCTACTTAACCCTCGTACAACGAATGCAGGGTCTTTTTCATCCAACTCTGACAAAGTCGATCACGATGTTACATTTGTGACGGCAATGGCAAAATCTTAATATATAAAGCAGAAAGCTTCTACATGTTTGTGTGTTTGTCCGTCGCCTAAAAACTTTTGAATGTTAAACTCTGGGATCACGAAATGTACCTCAGTTTATTATGCCTGACTAATCCAGGTGAATGTGATCATTTTCACAAAAGGAACTAAAAAAATTTTTTTTATATAATCAGAATCGAAATTTTGGGCACAGCCGAGTAGTAAAGCTAGTATAGTACAAGATGCCTAAATTGCAGTAACATTATTTATAAAATCATACAGGAGGTAAACCTATTTTATGTATCAAATGTACGTGAATATTTTTTTACGTATTTTTAATTACCTATTTGTGTGGGATTAATTCATTTTATATTCAATTTTTTCGCGAAAGCCGTTTACCATAGAAATGTTGCCATGGGTCAAACTGACCCTGCATTCGTCTTACGCGACCATATTCACCATTCGTCTTCCGAGGGTTAAAGATAAATAGAATGCTTGTTAATATATAGATAGAGTATAGAAGTTTCTATAAAGAAATCTTATAATTTTAGTACACAGTTAGTAGATAAGAGAGGGGTGAGTGACGGAGAAAGGTAGTCTAATTAATTAGGCAAATAGGTGATAGAGTTATTGTTGGAAGTAAAATAATAGATGGAGTTAGCGAGGAGGTTTTCGTCGTGTATGTATGAGTGGCTGACGTGGGTGCGTGTGTACGAACTGCGCAGTAGAGGCACAAACAAATGCTGTTGCCGAATGTACGATTGAAATATATATTCGTAATATAGTATAGTAACTGTAGAGTTAAGAGAGCACGTGTTGCGCAGTACCTTACTAATTATTAATTAAAGATTATACAGAGAGGTGAAGAATAATAAACAAAATTATTTGTGACTATCTGAAATTCCATTGTTATTTGATAAAAAACACAACAGTTATCATAAAGGAAAGGTAGAATATGTAGGTTTAGATTATACGTACATATGCATAAGCAAATAATGTAAGTTAGGGCACATTAGAATAAGGGTGGAAGAGAGGTAATGTATTAAGAATTTAATGTAAGTCATAGTGGGAGTGAATAAAAGTGTGTAATGGAGAGTATGACAATAACTTGAATTTACATATATATGTAAATATGTAAATTGTGTAAATAGTGAAATAGTGAAATAGTGAAATAGTGAAATAGTGAAATAGTGAAATAGTGAAATAGTGAAATATGTAAATATGTAAATTAAATTAAATTTATATATTTATATTTATATGTAAATTGTGTAAATAGTGAAATAGTGAAATTAAATTAAATTTATATATTTATATATATATAAATTTAATTCAATTTACATATTTACATATTTACATATTTATATATTTACATATTCACTATTTCACTATTTCACTATTTCACTAGTTCACTATTTACACAATTTACATATTTACATATATATGTAAATTCAAATTATTGTCATACTCTCCATTACACACTTTTATTCACTCCCACTCACTCTCATTTACTCCCACAATGACTTACATTAAATTCTAAATATTCCCTTAAAATTGCCATTACCTCTCTTCCACCCCTACACTAATGTGCCGTAACTTACATTATTTGCTTATACATATGTATGTATAATCTAAACCTACATATTCTACCTTTATTTTATGATAACTCTGTCACCTATTTGCCTAATTAATTAGACTACCTTTCTCCGTCACTCACTCCCCCTCTCTTATCTACTAATTGCGTCCCAAAATTATAAGATTTATAGATATATATAGGAAGGTATCCCGCATTGAAAATC
Organism: Andrena cerasifolii; assembly: GCF_050908995.1. NCBI lineage: Eukaryota > Metazoa > Arthropoda > Insecta > Hymenoptera > Andrenidae > Andrena > Andrena cerasifolii. The sequence goes on from NC_135132.1 coordinate 1,936,234, forward strand.
ATCCATCTATAATATTTAAAGATTCCACGACCTAAAATAGTAATAATCCACCCAAATCTACGGTTACTTACGATTAGTTTAGTAATGTGCATCATATGCCTCGAAACATTTCAAACAAATCACGTCAGCTACGACTTACTTCGAACACACTTCAAATCCGAACAATTTTTGAATCTGTGATCGGTCTTGAAAATTTAAATACAGCGGTGGTCAACCTTTACAGTTAAATAAAATCTTGATCGCCTGATCAAACAATTTATAATTTTCCCAGCCGCCTACATCCCTCCTATCTTTTCGCAATTAGCCTTCCAGTGTGAGTTCCCTTTATAATTTCCCAAAATTGTACACTGCACATTATTTGGGTAACGACAATGGTCGAATGTTTCCACGCCGATTATATGTTAGCAATAATGAAGCATCACCTTGTAAAAGGGGCTGCAAAGTTGAGCTTACGCAGATGGGCCCGACCAGTGCGACACCATAAATATCATAAATTGGCATCGGGGTCCTTAAGAGTTTTTCCCAAAAGGACAAGAGGGGACTTTCCACGGAAAGGCAGTCGATTACAGACCGGGACTCGGGAAAGACCTTCTCGACTCTACCGATTTTTAACAACGGAATAAAACTGTAACGATTAATTTAGAAAGCGAGTTAATACTCCCAATTTTAAAATATTCTTACATATAAGTATGCCTTATTTTTATAGAATGTATTTTCTGTAAATAATGGTGGGCAATTTTCACTGCGAAAGACTGTACATAAAATACGCGACGTGATTCACATTCAAGCGCTATCAAGATCTTCTGGCACTCTTGGGAGACAACTGCGTTATCAATCACGTGATGCATTACAAAGGAACCTATTGATTCGCGCCGACGTTTGTTTTGCAATCGACACTGAATCGATTCAAGTTATTATCTACATGCCATTCTAGACAGGACACTCGAATACACACTAACATTTTTACAAGAACACTCGCAAATCCTAACCAGCTTATAATTCCATTACAATAATCTGTTGCTTGTTATTAAGAAAAACCTATACACGACTTCCTCGAATTTTCCTTATAATAATTTTAAACAACCACAGACGACATAGGTGCAACGAAAAAGTACAGCGACGTGCTCTTGCACATTTCAAAAGAACGTATCGCATTTCGTGATCGTGGCTCGCCGGAAATCGCCATAGAAGAAATTAGAAATCCTGAGGTATGTGTTTGGTATGCGTATCGCTTTACGGTGCTCGGCCGCTTCGAAGAAGCCGGCAGCTGATACACACTGGCGCATTCTCTTTGGATGAATGTCAAGCGTTATATTGGGATTTCCAGGGAATTGTCTTATCATGAAAATGAAGATGGGGAGATAAAACACTGAGCACCGGCACAGCATTACAATGACCAGAGAGCGTCGATATCGATTACGTTCTACATCCTTGTTTCTATTCTGTCGCGCTAACGTAAGATGCGCGCACATGTACCAGAAACTAACGCGATACGAAGCCAGACAATGGGACTTGTCAGCTTTATTGCAGAGAATGTGCGCTACTGGAAATATTCATTAGGTCACTCCAGTGTTTAACATGCTATCGCGTGAACCTCGCTTAATATTAGAATCGAGAAATTATTATTGCGCGATTGTTGACACAATATTTGATGCTTTGGGGGGGGGGGGGGGGGGGATTTCGAGGTAAAAAAATCGAAATTTTTTCGGTTGTGCATGATAGCCACTAGTCTTACAAGTATTTTAAAAAAAATTTCATCGAAAAATTCGAAAAATTGCGAGAGTTACGGCGTAAAAAGTAACAGGCGTGCCGGTAGACGCGCCGCACCGTGGTCCCAAATCGCTAAAGGCTGGCCCAAATTCAATTTTCGAAGTATGTAGCGGCTTTTTGCTATTATAGCAGATTTGTTGTGTATATATCAGTGCATCAAATGCCGCTTGAATTTTTTTAAATATATTGATTGGTTACTGAGATATAGGCGGTCAAAGTTGACGAAATTTTATGCTCCTTAATGTCTTGGAAATGGGAGCATGTTTAATGTGTCAGAGGAAGTTTTTTCTGAAAAAATCGATATGTGAAACAGTTTACCATTAAAGTAGGTGTTATAAACATAAACTTTCCATAGATACAAAATAATTTTTTTTTTTTTAATTTACCCTTGTAATTCCGTTCTCAATATGCTATAAATCTAAATCATGTTTTAATAAAACGGAAGGAAAACAAAGACGAGTGTCACCGAGTGTCATGCTGTAACAAGTTTCTTAATGCAAAGTAACATGTCAAGTGTGATATCCAATTGAGAATATTTGCGAAAGTTTGCGGTTTTTTAAGAATTTTAAATTTAAAGCGCCAAGTGTATTATTTAGTATATGAATAAAACAGCATTTGTTATTTCAAACAACGCTTATAATCCATAGTTTTCTTTTATTATTTTCGACAATATACTGGAACTACGTGATCTACTAAACGGAGAAATGTTGAGTTTTTTCAGTAGAATCAGAAAAAATAAAATTTTTAAAATAATTTTTAAAAAAGTTTTTGAATTAACGTAGTCATGTTAAAATCGACGTTCTAATTATGTCGTTTTAGTCAAAATTCGAAAACTAATCAATTTTCACAAAATTAATTTTAAAAAAATACTTTTACACCAGTGATATTAGATCCGCCATTTGTTTTTTTTTTGCAATTTTGACTTCAGATTCGTAATCAGCGACCTCGAAAACTGTAGGATACCAAGTTTAAACCAAATTTGATATATTTCTGATATACGCGTCTGCCATATTTGATTCGCCATTTTGTTTTAAAATTTTTGAATTCTACATTCGTAATCAGCAACCCCAAAACCCCCCGAGCATTGATTTCTGACTAAATTGAAGTACGCTTTGAGGGGTTTGCCGCTTTTTAGCGATTTGGCACCACTGTGCGCTGCGGCAGGCATTAAAGCCGTTTTTCTCAAAACTGTTTCTCAAGACGGTGACCATCGTAACTCGAGAACGGATCGATATTTTTTGTTGAAATTTTAACTAAACCTACAAAACACTTTTCTCCACAACGTGGAGCTCGCTCACTAAGATCGCATAACTTTAACATCATTTAAGACAACATTTATCACAGAATTACGTCAGTAAAATTCTTCAAAGTTGATATTTGTTGTATAACTCCGTGAATTTTTATTAAAATTTTCGACCAAGTTTCACATTGTAGATTTCGAGTTAAAGGATACTCATAAACAGCGATTTTGCTTGTAGATGAGTCGGTTCATCGGAATCCCGTTCGCCGCATGGGGGCGCGCATTGCGCAAGCATTCGCTTTGATGTCTTGTATATTAATTAATTTTTAATACTTTGTAAACATTCTTAGTCGAAAGTACGTCTTATATCCCTAAGAAAGAATTGTTTAAAGAGCAAATGGTTTAAATTATTACTGACTCTACAATCTAGCTGAGAAGCAACCGTTGATTTTAGCTGTCTAACACCCACGTACCCCCTCAAGGAGACTAGGCAGTCGAAAAATCGATTTTTTATTGCATTTTCCGAAAGTACTATCTTTTCTGAATAAAATGCCGTTTGGTTTATAGTAAAATTCGCAAAATTGTAGATTTGGCAGCTAAAAACGTCAAGCGGCAACCTATTGGCATTTTCTTAGTTCCGCGGCGCCATCTGGTGGCGAAAATTAAAGCAGTCTAATCGGGTTAGTTTCACCTGTTATTGGCAGTATTGGGAGTTTCGACTGTTTCATGATCAATTTGTAAAATTTAACAGACTATTTAATGACAAAAACATTATTGCAATATTTCAATACTTGTGTGGCAACAGTCCTGTAACGCGATTCACCCGATTGCAGAGCTTACTTTAGTAGATGGCGCTCTCACAATATTTCCCAATGGCGTCGCCTTTGCCCAGAAACTTTACACGCGTTTTTCTCGACTCTTTTTTTCTCTTCATTTTTTCCTGATTGCGAACGAATGGTGGTTCAGATCGACTTGGAAAAAATTACAGGATGTGTAAAACACATGCCATTTTCGGCCACACCTCTGATATGGTCCGTAAAAATTCGAGATTTTCATAAAAAAATTAAAAAGTTACCGGATTTTAGTAGCGCACAAAGAACGAATTTTTCTCAGAAAAATCGCCGTTTTTCAGCCACCAATCGCATAATTTTGATTTAATTTTTGTTTTTATACGTTTGGCCGCAAACTATGAATAAAAAAAACAGGAATCACACCTTGGAAATCGGATTGCGTCACATCTTAAGACCGATATTAAGGCAAAACGACGGAAAAACGTTAAAATGTTTACCCGTCTGCAGCGTCATTTTTAAAGCACATATATATTTCTTACCATTTATTTTTCAATCCGTATGGTAGTAATAAACATTGGGTAAAAGGATACATCTGGATGTGCTCTCATTTTTTAACAAATAAATAAAGGACAGAGTCTCTTTTTCACGAAAAACGACTGCCTAGTCCACTTAATACGATGCCCAAAATAATTTCCAATCACTGATATCATTTAAAAACATGGGTTATGTCGAGTATTACTTTTTAATTAAATATTATTACATTTATTAACATAAGGGTTTTGTGCATACCTTCTACAGCTTCGCTAGAGTTTTCTAAAGTTACGTTTTAAGTTTCATAACGACCCGTTAATATTTACTCGAGCTATCGCAATTTATGTTTAAAGAAATAATGATTTTAGACGATGAAATATTTTTGTTTATAATTTTTAACTCGAACAGTAATGATTGGATAAACGAACTGCAAATAGAAAAAATGTGTGTCGTGACGAGCTTTACAACAGTATATTTTTTAAAATTCAGTTGAACAACATTTAATTTTCCAATCTTTCTTAGCGTTCGCACAATAATTTTTCCCATTTTCGAGCGCTAGTCCCATTATTGCATCCGACCCTTCAATTGTTATATCCAATATTCCTCGGATTATTGAAATGCTTTTTTCTCCGGATTATCGGGAAAGACCTACCCACCCCACAGTTTTTATTCCTCGCTGCAAGCGGGGGCCTGCGGTCCAATAAAACTATTGGGCCAGGTAAAATACCCAGTACAGACAAATGAAATGTTCATGTTTTAGATAAATGTTCATGAAAGTATTATCAATGGAGTTCATAAGGTTTCTCGATGAAAAGGGGTTCAAACTCAAGCAATTCGGTCCATTTTTGTAATTTACCAATTTTGTAATTTACAGACTGGAAAGTGACTTCTTCCCGTTACACTTTATGTAATACTGCAGAAGAGAATTTAAATAGAGCATATCAACGACTTCGCCAAATTGTAAAGTGTCTGCTGTAGATTGCTTAAATGCAGCCTTCAGAACAAATTGCCTGGATGTTTAGTACATATTTGGTGTTACGAGGATTGGCAAATTACTTCGATAATTGGAGGAGAAATGTTGTTAGTTAATCACCAGAAGCGTGCTTTTCCCTTAAACCGGGGAACTGGACTTCTAATCGTGTTTTCATAATCAATAAAAAAAATTAAAAAAAAAAATTAAAAGCTACTTAAAAAAAATAAAAATGCGCTAAAAAGTAAAAAGTAATTTTGTTCCTTATTTAATCTACGACTCTGAATATATTTATGTCGGCGCCTCTTAATTTGCACTGTGTAAATTTTGTGGCCGACTTAAAAGAAAATATGAGAGTCGTAGACTAAATAAGGAACAGAATGATTTTTTACTTTTTAGCGGATTTTTATTTTTTTGAAGTTGGTTTAAATTTTTTTTAAATTGTTTTATTTTTTACTTTTTAATTATTTAAGTTATATACCTACATTTGTTTAAATAATATTATATTATTAATATTATAATTATTAATATTATATATATATATATATATGTATATATATATATATATAATCAGAGGGGCTGAAAGCAAGCGAGAAACGTTACGAGAAAGACGACGCACAGTGGTCTGGATACCTACTTTCAGCGGCCAAAATTTTAATTTTTCTCAACCATGAATCTGGCACCAAAAATTCAAAACTCAAGATGGCAAATTCAAATTTTTAGCAAAATTGAAAACACCTTTATTTCGATTTTTTCCAATGCAAATTTCATTTTCTATTATATAATTCGACTGTTTATCGTAAATTATTAATAAAAAAACACTATTATAATTAACAAAAAAAATCGTGGCGAAAATTAAATATCAATTTTTTCCGCACAAATTATTGTTTTATCACGGAATTCAATTAAATACTTATATTTTTTTTAAAAGAATCAGTTCTAACATTATCTTTAACTAAATAAATACAACTAAACAAATAAATAAGTATTATACATATACACGCAATGAAGACATCTGATAACGTCCGCTTCTTCCAAATCGCTACTCAAGCGGGTACGCAGCTACACGCGTCTAAGACGCCCAAATACCTCGAGCGTGATTTCTAAAAGTCTGCATAAAATTGAAGACGACAGGAGACTGCACTTGAAATTTGCGTGCTCTTGTTAGCAATTGTGTAAGCTTTCGTGTAAGAAATGTCCGACCTTAATCACTTTTAATCATTTTTTTACAAGCCTTCTCAAAGTTTAAATTGATATAAACATTGCACTCTTTGTACATCGACTAAAAAATGCTTACAGCACATATGAATAAGTGAAATATACTTCTTTACCTGTATAACTGTATAATACAAATACGTATTTTGATATTCTATAATGAGTAATTAAAACAATTAGATTCACATAAAATTTCATGATTTTGACTTCGAAATATTATATCTAATCAAAGAATCATATGAAGAAGAAAAGATATGCGGATTTAGAAGCTCTGGAGGGTTGTCAATTCGTACAAAAAAAAATACATTGTAAAGTTGAAGTTGAGAAATTGAATTTTGGCCACCCTCCAGACCACTGTGCGACGCGTTGATATTTTGTCTCGCTCTGTTTTTCGAACGCCGGATACTTCGTCCTTTGCCACTTCGTGCATACAATGCATTATAATGAACAGATTTCTAATTTTCAGTATAACTTGAAAACTACTGGACCGATTTTGGCAATTCTTTCTCCGTGACCTAAGTCGATCGAAGCCAGACGAAATGCAACAAGTTTCACCAAAATCGGTTCAGTAGTTACGGAGAAATTCACGTACAAACATAGTACGTATAACATACATACAAACCCCTCGAATTGAGAACCCCTGTCTTTTTTTTAAGTCAGTTAAAAATAGACCGAATTGCTTCGTGTTTGGACTCATTTTCATCGGCATAAACTCTCCAATCCATCGGTAATACTCTCACCAAGGTGTAACCAGTAAAATGAAAAGTTTCACATTCAATACTGAATGACTCAATTCGCCGTCGACCGAGGGTCTCCCGCTGGTGCGCCATTTCACTCGCTCTCGCTTTACATCGATCAGTCTCCTTGTCAGACGGTTCGGGCGAGGGCCCTGACGAGGGTCAGTTTATTAGGCGCTAACTACTTCCCCTGCCCCGGTTTATCGAGAATTCTCCGGTCCCAAATCTTTCTCGATAATCCGGGGAAGACTGTATTGAGTACAGATTATTTTATACAACAATTTTTCAGTCAACGCATAACTTGGGAGTTACTCAGGTGTGCGAGTTTAGTGGGCCACCCTGTATATATGAGCAAGAATAAAATAATGGTTTGCAAAATTAAAAATTCAGCCTCGAAGATGAACCTCGATTTCGATTCTAACCCACCTACTTTCAACGGGACGATTTTTTGTCATATTTTGACAATTGTGCAAATTAGGTAGGGGAAGATATTTGAAAGAAAATTTGGATATACTTCGGAATGGCCCCAGTGGCCGATCAACACGAGATTTGAGGGGAGGGGTGGGGGAGGGGGTGTGGACCCTAAATCTCAAATTGTAGCTTCGGGTATTTATTAATTTCCGAAATAATAATAAAAAATTATTGTTAATTTTTTTACAAAATATTTTCTTGAACTGCGCACACGTAGCCCTAACGGGGATACATCCTACCCCCTCCCCCAATTTATTCTACGGACAATTGACCGCTTCCCCCTACTTCCGCGTGCCCCTCAGCCGCCTGAAAAGAGTGAAAAGCACTCGTATTTACCTGAAATTCAAAGCCAATTTTCTCGAAAACGAAGCGCGATATTAAAAAATTGTATTCTATATTTTCGTCTTATTTTGGCCTGTAGAATCCCCCCTCCCCCCTAGAGTATTGTCTATCAATAGAGTAATAGGTATCCACCCTGTTTAATAGGATGGATCTTATCCGCAAGTTTCTGGTTCAAATCTCCAAACTCACATCGATTCGCTACCATGCTTTACGCGCCCCCTGCACTGATCTAGCCCCAACCAATACTAATACCCGGGACAAGTTGAAAAGTGGAATGCGTTATGTCGGATCAAGTTAACAGACGTACTAAAAGTTTTCTTATTAATATCTCGGAAACTAATAAATTCCCGAAGCAACAATTTTAGATTTAGGGTCCACACACCCTCCCCACCCTTCCCCTCAAACCTCACGTCGATCGGCCACTGCGGCCATTCGGAGGTATAGCCAAAAATTTATTTATCTTCAATATAAATATTCAACGAAGAAAAAATTTGTTCCATTTTAAAAAATGTAAAAAATATGAACAATCAGCAACCCCTATCATCGTAGCAATGTCAAAAAGTCCCAAAAATATTAAAGGACCTATTGATTTCTAAAATACGAAGTGAAAGGATTGTTATTCCTAGGAATTTCGAAGACAGTGCCTTGTAATATTTTATTTAGTTCACCCTGTGTGTAACAAAGTTATGTTTTTCTTTTCTTTTCTACTCTGATTCAATTTAGTCAACAACGTCAATACCTATATTGAACGAAACAAGTGCATAATGCTTCGCAGGAATCTACACACGTACAATCGAAATCGCACAAATGTAACCCCAAGCAAATAGTTGGAAAACTTTAAATCAATTCTGTTGATTAAAGAAGAGAGATTTCCAAATATGCCATTTTATCGCGAATGCTACTTTTTTCCCACCAATAACATTCGAAATAATCTTTTTTTTAAATATAGCAGATGTGGTGTGATCGCGTGCACAATCACAGCAGCTGAATTTGAATCTAGAGTACGTCACCGAGTGTTTCTTATCAGCCAATGATAATTTCTCGATAATCGCGCTTTATGCATACCTGCGTTGATAAGAAACAGTCGTTTCGTGATTCAAACGCGTTCTATAATCCGAGGCACGCAGATATCTTGCAGGAAAACGCAACTAGTGACATACATGGGAAAACGGAAATACTACAAATTCTAAAAAATTTAATCAGATGTAATATTTCCCAGTAAAATCTTATTGAACAAAAGCCAATTAATATTTATTTTTTTTTATAAAAAAAAGACCTTTACAAGGGAAGGACATCATGTGGTAGACACCGATTTTTATGAGCCTTGGCACGATGGATCTATGTCGAAAAAAAATAAATAGGTGTCCGAGCGTTTCTGCCAATGGGCCTTAACGTGGGGTTTTAGTGGGTAGAAATCCCACACTACCCTGACGCCCGCGGGAGATTCCCTTCTGGAGGCGTCGGGGAGCCTTTTGAAGATGTCTCCACGTTAAAAAAAACTTTATAAATTTTTTTTTATAAATTACTTTTTCTATAATTTATTTATTTATTTTTTTTTTAACTTGGGGAAATCTTCAAAAGGCACCCCGACTCCTTCAGAGGGGAATCCCCCGAGGGCGCCAGGGTAGTGTGGGATTTTTACCCATTAAAACCCCACGGCCACTATGAAATTTTTTATAAATTCCAAGTAAATATCTCTATTATTAAGGCCCATTGACAGAAACGCTCGGACACCTAGGGTAAAGGACCCAATTACTGACACCTAACCAATTACTGTCACCTTAAGCTATTTTACTTAAAATAACGAATAAATAAACGTTGTAAAGTCATACAGAAAAAAAATTATGTAATTCAACCTATAATCTATACTACAGATTATATACTATAGTTTATTTATTCGTTATTTTAAGTAAAATAGCTTAAGGTGTCAGTAATTGGGTCCTTTACCTTATTTACTTATTTTCGACATAGATCCATCGTGCCAAGGCTCATCAAAATCGGCGTCTACCACATGGTGTCCTCCCCTTGTTAGTATAAGAATACGTTGCAGTCACAGACCAAGTCTCCTTCAATAATCTACGATTGCTGTAATAAATATTTAATATTTCTCCGTGGACTTCAGACGAAACTTGCGACATCTCGAGCAGTGTGCATACAAGCGAAGCAGTGCAGCACTGATTATTGCTGGCCGTGAGAAAATGTTCCCTCCAAGGAACTAACCCGCTAATAAGGTGTCATAAACAGAATTGTAACGTAATACAACCGCGAAGTAGGAGGAAGTACGGGACGACAAATGCAGAGGAAAGGGTGTTTCCTTCCTTAGCCTTCCTGGTTCTTCAGAAGTACAGTGCAAGAACATCTGGTAAATCTAGTCTGCGAACGAATGTTCACACGACAGTCTACAAATTATACTTTCGGGTTTCATGACAGTTATAAATATCGAACGATTTTCCTACGAGTACTTTAAACATTTGCAATAATGAAATTAACCCTTAGTATCATGATTTTTTTATTTAATTCAGAAAAATTCTTATCCGTCCATTTCTGTCCACATTTCATCGTAAAAATAAGCAAAAAATTCCTAGTGTAACAATTGTTTATATAAATGAAAAAATATGCATATAACACCAGTGTTAAACCGTGCATAAAGGTACCTATGTATTATAATATTAAGCGAATGCTCGGTTTTGCAGAATTTTATGCTAGTGTTACATACTAAATAAAATCTGAAATAATTGAGAGAAAAATTAGCATTTCCCTGGTATTTTCAGTGGTCCTGGCGAAATGAAGAGTTGTAATCAACAATGCGAGACAGTGTATCACAGTAGAATTTCTACGGATGTATTTCTGCCCTTAGGACACTTGTTACGTAGTAACGCTTTAAAGTTCACGAAAAAGCCCCCAAATAGCGCGCATGATTTTAAGCAATTCGTGTACCACGGATGGTACACTATGATACTAAGGGTTAATGGCATCTGGAATATTGGTAATATGGGAACTGAGAACGTGTAAAAGTGGTATAAAAATTTGGAATCTATTATAACGAAATATAAACAGCATTAATGAATTAAAGAGGCAAGAGGGATGAATTGTGTATTACACCTTACATATTGTTGTTATTATTAGGCTGCAATTTTCAGCATTCTAAAATGTGTTTGTCACATTACCTAATTTGATTATGGACTGATGACAATCATGGATATTCGGGTAATTGGACGACCAGATTGGAATATGTTGATTCAAATCAGATATTCAGATAAGATTCGGCAGATAACAATAACGTTCAACTTGTTGTCGATAGTATTTCCTTTCCCGGAAATCGAACTCTTGTTTACATTCTACGCATGTTTCGCTATATAATAATCAGTACATATGGCAGATGATCAACACTGACAAAAACTTGGTCTCCCAGAATTGCAAAAAATCAAGTTGTTCGAATTTCTGCTTGAATCTACAAGAAAAATGACAAGGAGAGGTTCCAGGTGTCCGCCTCCGATTGCTTTGAATTTTGGATATGTTTTAGAGGACCGAAAAATAAGATACACGTGTTTTTTTATAGCGGCTCGTTTTCATATTTAGGGGATGAAATGAAAATAATTATTTATTGTTTTCATTCTATTATTTTAATTCTAATAATAATGATTGGATGGCCCTTTTAACTTTATTTGAGTTAAATTTTTTAGGATATATTCAAGATCGTAAAGGGCCGAATAAGCTGGGATTTTGTGGATTGTTGCAGCCTTTTAGTGATGTAATTAAGTTATTAAACAAGGAATTTTTTTTATTGATAAGATAAATTTATATTTATATTATTTTAGAGTAATTTTAATTTTAGTATTATCTATAACAGTTGGATTAATTTATCCATTTTTTTTTAATGGGTGTAGAAAAAAATTTGGAAGATTGTATTTGATGTGTACCCTGCAATAATTGGTGGATGAGCCTCAAATTCTAATTACTCAATATTAGGAGCAATTCGGTCAATTGCACAATCTGTTACTTCATAAAGTAAGATTGTTTTTAATAATATTTACTGTAATTTTGTTAACTAAAAGATATTCATTTGAGGAATTATATAAATTTCAATTTTATATTAAATTTGTTTTTGTTTTAATACCAATTTATTTAATATTTTTAATTAGATTATTAATTGAATTAAATCGAACACCTTTTGATTCATCCTCTCAAAGTTATAAGATTTTCAGGTGTTCGTCTCTGATTGCTTTGGTTTTTGGATATGTTTTAACGTACCGAAAAAGAAGAAACAGGTGTCTTTTTATTTCGACCCGTTTGCATGTTTAGGGGGTGAAACCACCCCTCAAAGTACATAAGGGGTACAAAATTGTGTCGAGTAAAACTTCGTATGAAAATACATATCCAAAAACCAAAGCAATCGGAAGCGGGCACCACCTATTCTTATGAAATTTGAGGGCTGGTTTCACCCCCCAAATATGCAAACAGGCCAAAATAAGAAGACACATATTTCTTATTTATTGGTCCTCTACAACATATCCAAAATTCAAAGCAATCGGAGGCGGGCACCAACTATTCTTATGAACCTTGAGGGGTGGTTTCACCCCCTAAACATTCAAGCAGGCCAAAATAAAAAGACACCTGTTTCTTATTTTTAGGTCCTCTAAAACATATCCAAAAAACAAAGCAATCGGAAGCGGGCATCTGAAAATCTTATAACTTTGGGGGTTGCTTTCACCCCCTAAATATGAAAACGGGCCGCTATAAAAAAACACGTATATCTTATTTTTCGGCTCTCTAAAACATATCCAAAATTCAAAGCTATCGGAGATGAACACCTGAAAATCTTATAACTTTGGGGGTTGGTTTCACCCCCTAAATATGAAAACGGCCCGGTATAAAAAAAAAATCAGAGCAATCGAAGGCGGCCACTAACTATTCTCCCTAGTGGCATTTCTGGTTGGCCCACAGTATCCCCAAGTTGGGAATTAGTTGGCCATCATAATGCCAACAATAAATGCTACTAGGGCTTATGCATTTGTTTGGGTGGTTTCACCCCCTAAACATTCAAGCAGGCCAAAATAAAAAGACACCTTTACTTATTTTTCGGTCCTCTCAAAAATATCCAAAAAACAAAGCAATCGGAGATGAAAACCTGAAAATCTTATTACTTTGGGGGTTGGTTTCACCCCCTAAATATGAAAACGGGCCGCTATAAAAAAACACGTATATCTCATTTTTCTCTCCTTGTAAGTAAACATTAAAACTGGATATTGCATCTAGTATCACTTTTTTAATTTTTTAGTTTAAAATGTGACTTTGTGTATGTAATCGTAACGAAAAACATTAAATAAGCGCCCTGTATTATAAATTAAGAAACATTTTCAAAAATACAATGCGGATAAATGAAGTAGATTAAGATTCGTAACTACCAGTAGAAGACTTCGTTTTGCATTACATTCATTCAACAATATTGTATGCGATACAATAAAAATTTAAGAAAAGAAAAGTGCATGTCTCCTCCTTAACGCGCAAAATCTACTCTTCGAACGACCATGTACGTATAGAATTTTTCGATAACAGAGATTACTAATATGACAAAGGGGACATGAATAACTCACTTAAATGGTGAAAATAAAGAAGGAGGTGAAACGAAAAAGAGGGAGCAGAAATAAAAGGGAAAAAAAGACGGAAGAGAGAAGCGTGAAATTCCACCGGGTGTCTAAAAATAGTCGGTTAAAAAAAGGAATAATAACACGGGTACGTATATATATCTGGTGGCAGGGTAAAATCGTCGGTCTATTTATGTATCGTCCGGTAGAGATGGAATCCCGATCCCTTCGCGTGGTCGTTAACATTGTTTGCCACTGGAAGAGAGCCGTAGGAATGTGAAAAGCTGCGCCGGCAAATGGCGAGCAACAACGCCGTAAGGTCGGTCGTGCTTCTTACCGCATTCCCCCTATTTTTCTTTACGGTATTTCTGAAGCAGATTCTTCCCGGCGTTCGCATGAGAATTTTACGGGGAATGTGTATGATTAGCCTCTATAAAACGACGGGAAAAAATGTAGAACGAAAATATTCCGGAGTATTGGTGGAGGATGAATGTTAAGCTCGAGAGCACACGCGCGCGGACTAAAATGCCATCTGCTCTGGAAATCTCAATGCGAGAACGATACGTTTCGCGTGACGATGTCGAAGCTGAATGTGAAATGCAGCTTTCGATGAAGTGGAAGTCAACATATATATATTCCAGCGGTTAGCTTTTAAAAAACCAGCTATTACATGTACTGCATTCGAAAACAATTACGGCGAAGCTTATTGAAAAGCTTTGATTATATATAGTTCGAAGAAGTATTATAGAAAGAAGAAAATATTTATTCATAAATATTCCGCATAGCCCGGTGTGATTCTATTTCTTTGGCATCGGCGCGAAAGAGTAAACGGCATGGCGTAGTCGATTCGCATCACCGCGGGGCATCATCCCGACGAGTATCGAAGGACAGTAGCACATCCGCTCGTGCACACGGTCGTACACCCTCGGGAGTCCTCGTAGCTCTTCGTGGATCCGTTCGTGGATCGCCTGGGGGCCCTACGAGCGTAATACCGGTAGCCACTACGCCAAAAGGGTCGCATAGCGCGAGAAGAGAAAAAAGGAAGATAGAAGGACAGAAAGAGAGAAAGACAGAATGAAAGAACCAGGCGAGAACGAAAGATCCAGGGCCGAGGTCCGAGAGGACAGGACGGGGGGGCTTGCTGGAACTGGCATCTTTTCTTCAAGATGCATTCAGACTTGGGAGAAGGGTCTGTGGGCGATGGGATCAATATCCTCGCGTACTCTTTCCAACATCCTATTACTGACTGTTCCGATGATACTACGGCTATCACCTGATTTATATAATTTTCACTTCACCGAGATTATCGTTGTTGATGCTGCGCGATCGCAGGCACTGGGAAATCCAAATTATTTATATACGTTTCACCGTTGCGTGTTTCGAGTGTCCTTTCCTTTCGCTTTACTAGTTTCAATTTTTTGCACCATTTCTTATAGAAGAGTAGCGAAATTCTACGCGGTGGGTTTGGAACAATGCCAGCTTTCGTAATAAAATTACGTTGATTGTATCCGAATTCGATGGTTTGTTAAGAGTAACAGCAGTGGATTAACAGCAGTCGTTTTTTTTAATCGGAGGTATTTTAATTTTGTTATGTTTGGCAAGCAATTTTCACTTACATTAGTAAAAGTATTGAGAAGAAAATATCAAAATAAATTAGTCCCACTCGATACTAATTATTAAGTGGGATCGATATCCCACTCAATAAGAATTCATTACTTGCTGATTAATGACGAGCAATAATAATAGTTATAAAAATTCAATACCCCGTTCAAGAATAAATGGAATAAAAAAAAATGAATCGTAAAGGGAAAAAGTAACAACAAAACGTCAGAAACGCATAAACGTTTGTATGGTAATGTCCGATACCGGGTGGTATTTAAAATATTATGTTGAACACTTTTCGTAAATATCACATAAACGTTCAGCCAGCGGTCCCTTCATTTTTATTCCATTTTACATCCTTAGGAGAAGCAGATTGAAATTAACTATTACTTAGCTTATTAATCTGCATATTTATAAATCAAATACGCTGCACAAATTAAATAATTATTATAATACCAAGGGTAACAAAATTTAAAGACTTTCCTTCGAGTATCAACAAGTTCATTCTTCAGCCATCGGAACAAAGATTTATTCCGAGAGACGCATCGCTAAAGGTTCACGCGGGGCTGCAAAGTTATATCCATGCATAAGCGATAAATTATGCAGCAATTTGATCGTAAGTACCTAATTGCTTGAAAACTATAAGCAAACTTCAAGTTAACCCCATCGCTAGTGGAGTTTTTCATCTTTCTCTGGCTCGCCTCCTCTCTTTCCCGCTACAGGGCCACGCACAGACTTTCTCTATCTTCCCAGACTGCCGCTATCTTGGGCCCAGCAGAGACGATGGAATGAGTGCTGCCGCTGGGCGAGGGGGGAAGGCCGTGAAGAGGGGAAGTCATTGGCAGGAGCCAGTACGATGGACAAGGGAGGGAAGAGGGGAGGAGAACGAGGTTCGAACGGACGGGAGACATTCCAATCTCTCGTGGCAAGCTTGCTGCTTGCCTGCTTCGCTTCGCTCGCTTGCCTGCTTGCCCGTTTGCCAAGATATCGTCCTAAAGCCGGCCTACGCTACGTCGAATGGCACACGGCATCGTAACCGTATAACAGTGCTGTCCACAGGTGGGGCCCTTTACGTGCCTTTGCCCCCCCCCTCCCCCCTCCTCTATAACGCCGTGTTTTACCCGTGTATAAAGCGCGCGCACACACACAAAATAGGGATATGAGGAATGGTAACGGAGGCAGACCGGAGAACGGTGTCCAATCTCCAGGGCTTAAGCTCTTTTCATAGAGGAAGCTAGTTTAAAGGACGCGAGAAGTAGATGCCCGAAATATCAGTCGCGACTCACATTAGTGCCCCGTGTGAAGAGACCCTGTGGTTGAACAGCACTGGCGTGTAATCTCGCGACGCGATCGTCATAGCTGATTTCGCCGGATAGTACAGGGAATGAATATTCCCTCGAATAGTCTCGTTACGAATGTCAGAGTGTCAGAATATGAGGGAAACATTCTATGAACGTAGGCACTTCTTTAAGATAGACAAGCTCGATTAAATAGCTTCTCCGTGCGTTTTACGCGATCACGCCTGCTGTGCGTCAGAACAGAAATATCTAAGCTAAAATCTATTAGAGAGAGAGAGACACGCGAGAAAACCCGTCGCAGCTAATCGAACGAACGTGCGTCCGAAATTTCACTACGCTGGCTACACCGACGACGATATAAATGACTGCCGTTTCGTTCCGGAGCTGCTGTGGCGTGCGTCTGTGTACACGCAGAAGGGCACCTTCAAACGCGTATATGTACAGTGAATGCTATTTCGAGCATGGAGATGCAGACATGCGCGTATTTCGATGTTTTCTATTCAATACCATCGTTTTCGCTCGCATTGTTGGTAACGAGCGCCGTTCTCGAGCAGACATCTGCACGGTCGCCTGTAACGCACGTTTTAAATTAACGGCCAGCCGGTTCCTATTTGCAGAGGGTCGCGGTACGTCCTATTCCATTTCACAGATTAACGTGGATAAGAATGCTTGGGACTGGTCAGTGACGAGGCTCGACACAACAGATAAACTATGACCGAACTACGCGACAATTGATAGATTCCCAGGTAATTAAGATACAGCGCTGTTTTAAAGGCAGCGAGGGGCGAACTCGCTGGCGTCCTTGAGTGCGCTGCTGACGCGTCAACGGCCCAGGGAACCGTTTAGCAGGCTTTTTCGACACTACAGTACGTTAAAGCCCTGCGGTGTGTACGCGTGTACGAATGTAACCAAATAAGTGTGATTCCGCAACGAGTAGCGAAGATACATTTGGCGGCTTGTATCCTCAAGGGTATCGCTTTCTACGTCACTTGAGTGGGCTTCAGGTTCGTCGCTATAATATCTCTGCATATGGCATTTAGTGTACTATATCGCAGTGATACGCGTAAGAAGCCTTTAAGTAATTTATTCACTACTTAATTACGTTATTAATAAAAATTTATGTACCGTTTTTTCTGTGTAAATAACATTGTGTAAGGCAGTGTGTAGCTCAGAAATAAGACTCTTTCTGTAACTCCATGGATATATTGTATTTTTTGTTATTGTTTCCCCATTAAAATCAGGCACTATATTTCTGATGTTTTCAAACATTACTGCTTCAACGTTCGCGGCTGTGATAGAAACGAAATCGTAAATTCTCCTGTCAGCAGCCTATGATATACGCGCGAGGTCCGAGGTATCTCCACATTCCTCGGTATTTTTAGTGCCATTGCTTGAGATGCGCGGAGGAATGATTTCTCTTTAAACTTGGTGAGAACGCGAAAAGTTCGGAGCTGGATTTCCGCGAAAGGCTGGAACGCACGTGCATAACATAGGTATAATATAAGCATCAGGATCTACAACTTCCTCCGGCGGTGTCATAATCGGTTTCGTATCTGTCCGCCCGCGTCGACAAGCGGTACAAGAACTGAGCGAGCAAAAATAAATGGCAATTAAAATTCCACTCGCATCTCGCTGCCTGGCAGAGAGTCGTCAGGCATTGTAGAGACGACGGAAAGGAAGCTCAGCAGAGTGAAGCAGATGGGAGTGAGAAAAATTGAAAGAAAAATGAAAATAGCGGAAACTCGGAAGGCGAAAAAAAAAACGCGTTGCAGGCAAAAAATGGAGGGCGGGCGGAGGAAGTGCGTGTATTACAAGCGACTAAAAATATATCAAGAATAATTCGGAAAACTCTGTTTGCAAAAACTTTTAACCACTTTAATTCACGAACACAGTGTGCACCGATAATATTTGTTGCGCATGGATTGTAATATTGTTGTGAAACTTCAATATATTAATTATTATTTTTCAGCATTATATATTACTTCTCTGTCACTTTCGCGATTTTTTCCTTAAAAAAATAGAAGCCAATTCGGTTCAAGGCACTGAATCACGGCACTTTTCAAGTCACCTATTTTACGTAATATTGTCCAACACGATTTTTCTTCCGCATTATCCACTGGGTGATTCTTGTAGTTTTTCACCCTGAACACGAATCCGCAAACCGTTTGTCGCCATCACCCTCAGTTTTTGAGAAATTCGATTTTGAAAAAAAAATGCAAATTTTCAACTTTGAACATTTTTTGTGTCGAAACGGTAATAGTTATTCGGTTGCTCGATGCGTCAAATTATTCTATGAACCCTTCCGAATACAGCGATATAAGTTATTGGTGTATTATGAACATTTAAATATGTTTAAACAACGATCAAAACGAAAAGTACACCCAAAATGCACTCATTTTTGAAGATATCTTTCAATTTATTTCCAAAACTAAGGGTCGAGGAGAAAATCTGACCATTCCACGCGATGCAGCGGACATTTTTCCTTAGGAGAGCATCAACAGAAGTGGTAAGACTCATTTTGTTTTCGATACAGAAGCGAAATAGTTTGGCAAAACGTGCGGCGCGGACAGTGGTGGTCAACGGCGGCGCGCGATGCACTGCCGCTCAGCGTCACACAATCGCTTAACGCGCGTGACTACCACTGTCCGCGCCGCACGTTTTGCCAAACTATTTCGCTTCTGTATTGAAAACAAAACGTGACTTACCACTTCTGTTAGTGGTTTCCGAAAGAAAATTTTCTGCTGCATCGCGTGGAGTAGTCAGATTTTCTCCTAGACCCCTAGTTTTCAAAATATATAGCAAAATATCTGCAAAAATTGGTGCATTTCGGGTGCCCTTTTCCCTTTGATCGTTGTTTAAACATATTTAAATGCTTGTAATTCAATAATAACTTATATCGTTGTGTTCGCGAGGGTTCATAGAATAGAATAAGTTGAAAAGGGTATAGCCGAATAAGGTGTTCAAAATTGCCCCAGAGCCAAATTCGAGTTGCGATGGGTCATTCGATAGCTTATCAAAAAAGAACTATTTTTGGCAATTTTCAAGTTGATATCTTGATCTGGGGGGTAGTAAAGGGCAGAAATTGAGAAAAAACATGTTTTTCAATTTTTGCCCTTTACTACCCCCCAGATCAAGATATCAACTTGAAAATTGCCAAAAATAGTTCTTTTTTGATAAGCTATCGAATGACCCATCGCAACTCGAATTTGGCTCTGGGGCAATTTTGAACACCTTATTCGGCTATACCCTTTGCAGTTTTTTTGAAAATCGAATTTCTCAAAAACTAAGGGTGATGGGAACAAACGGTTTGCGAATTCGTTTTCAGCGCACGAAAACCTACGGCTATTGAATGTTACAGAATAGAAAAAAAGTTCAATTTTGTTGGACAGTGTAATTTTTTACACCTAAAAGCTCTGTAACGATTAGAATAAATACAAATTTGTAACAGTAAATTCCACCGTCGAATAAAGTTAATTTTTGAGAAATCATTTACTATAGCTAAATGTGGCTCTACGAGTAAAATCATAAATGCTTCATTACCGGAGCCTATTAATCTTCGAAACTTTTTAGAAACCGGTGCTGACTCTGCCTGACTTTTGAAACATCTCTGTATAGCCCATAAATATTTTTAATGAAAATTGCAACACCATCCCGTTTTTATTAAATTTACCGCACACGCAGTGGCCTAAACCAGTTTCATTAACATTAGTTTTACTAATTTCTTGCAAGAAGAAAATCTAGCAAAAAGTGACTTTGATCAATTGATGCAGGATCGAAGATGAGCTAAGATTTTTTAGCCGGCACGCAAATTAGAATTTATGAATAATGGCGATATAAAAATGTATCTGCATGAAAAATGAAAGCAGTGGCAGAGCTTATGAAACTACCCCATATTAAGATCATTCGATTTGTATTTATTTTTATTCAGCCTTCTCGTAATTGTTATAGAAGTGATTACTAAAATGATGGATAGAATTTTTTTCTTTGTAACGAGAATGTAAGGGAATTTCTTAGAGAGACAATCCAACATTTCTTATTTTAAGTAATGTAGGTGCAAAATTCAAAGACAAAATCGTATAAGACACAAGACAAAGAATTTCGTGTGACACGCTTAATAATGCGACGTACTGAAAGTATATGCTACTACGTACCCTTAAGGGGTTACGCCACCCTGAAAGTTTTGAAAAAATAATTTTTTTTTCTTTGCATTTTCTTATCACGTGAAGTTTTAAGATTAAAAATAAGCGAAGCTCTTTGAAAATTAGAGGAATGAATCTTTATGCAATAGTAAAACCACCTGCAAAATTTCAGAAAAATTGATTCGGTAGTTTTTAAATTATTTAACTTATGGGAAAATGCAATATCGAGAAATATAACTACAAAATTAAAAGTGAAATAATGGGCCCAAGTTTTTGAAATCTTCTGTGCAGAAAGATCAAACACTGAACAAAATTGTCACAAGAATTGTTCAACTGAATTTGCGATAAAAAATACACCATTGCTATTTCTGACGAGTTCTCATCACAGAAAAAAGCTTTATTAATATCTGAGAAATTGATTAACTTTTGCGTAAGATTGTCACTGTAATTCATCCTTAAGTCATGGTAGATGCAAAAATTCCCCAAAATAGCCGAGTTATAGACTTTAAACGAGGCGCGGATGTCGATATATTCAACTTTTAACTATTCAACTTTTTTTTCTTCTTTTGCGTTTTTCTCGAAACTATATTTTCAAAGGTGAAATATCAAATATCTCCAAAACTATTCATCCGATAGATTTCAAACTCGGTACGCATATTCTTAATGGTATTGCCTACAATGTAGCATAACATTTTTTTCATGCGATAACCCATTCGTATATAATAAATGTTTAAGTTCGTTTTGTGAGGTGAAAAACGAATAATTTTCTTCATCTTGCTCTCATTTGTGCAATAATATTTTTTCTCTCAAATCCGTATGCTGCATTGTAGGTATTTTATTAAGGAACACGAAAATCATCATGTTTTTCATTTCAGATAAGCCTGGGCGTTATAATTTGCTATATCAGTCAAGGATGCAACGGCGGACGAGCTCCGCGGGACAACAAATAACTCGGTGATTTTTTAACATTTCTGTACAATATTTATACAATATATGCACTAATACATGTTCTACCCATAAGAACAAAATAAATAATTTTCAACCTCAGTATCAGTAAAAAAAAATCCCCCAAATTAACCCCTTAATTTCGAATGTAAGGGCTAATATAAATTTTGATATTTTTAAAAAATCCCCAACGTTCTGGTTGACTCATCATGCTTTCTTACAGTCCATATCTTCGACGCAATTATAACCAACGCTTTTACACTGGCCATATTCGTGCCAGTAATTATGGAAATGACCTAAATTAAAAAGAAAAAAAAAAGTACACAAATGCCAATTTCAATTTTTCTACTTTTTTGAGTTAGCCATTTTTGTGATTGCTGAAACATTTGGCAACTTGATCGCAATTATATGAAAGGGTCCGTGAATAAGCTATGGTTGAAAAGCAGCACAGTTTCAGTAAGTTTCGTTTCGAATTCCGAAATCGATTATACTAAGACGTTTCGTCGCTACACAAACCTCTCGCGCCAAGGTTAATTTTCGTCTTCGCGAATTCCTCCGTACACTTTCGAAATTCCTCGACGTTACATCATAGCCTAGTTGCCGGCACAGTTTGGTGGGTTTGTCAATGGAGCATTGCATAAAGGGGCAACTATGGAGAACCGGTTGAAGGTACTACGGATGTCATAGTTATTGTCTGTCAATAATTGTGTTGGAATAACAGAAGCTTACGCACTACTCGTGATATTAGTAACGCCCTCGTGCATACGTGCGCGCGTGTGTTCAGCGCACTGTGCAAGGTAGCTTCTTATGACGTCACGGGACCGAGAAACAGATATTTCTTGCGCTCCTTTACTAGGAACCACTATTAGCGAATAACAAAAGCAATCAACGACTAGATAAACAGAAATGGATTTTACTAATAATCAAGAGAAGCCAGGGGTTGAAAACAGTTATGCTTTCGGTTCTCAAAACAGTTATGAGAACCGAAATAATCTTGAAACAGTTACGAGTGAAAACGCTTCTGGCCTATATCGGTTCCGGTTCTACAGAACCGATATTATATTGGTTCCGTAGCGGTTATATGTCGGTTATACAGTAAACTCTCGCTAGGGGATGGGCTCGCCTCAACCATGCGTAAGCGCCTTTTAAATTATGATTAAATAATAATGGTGCAGTAGGAAGAGTTTAAGGCTCCACACATCTGACAAGGGAAGATCCCGAACCCGACAATTCAAAAAATTCTGAAACTTTGTGAATATGTAGGGGATTTCCTCCTGATTATAACGCAATTATTTGTTTACTGCTCAAATTCGCTCTAAGGGGTTTTAACTGACCCCTGAAAATCTGGTTATATTCCGAACTCGTGAACTGTAAAATAATTTTTTACTAAATGATAGATCTAAATAAAAGAAGTAATTTTGATCTTGAAATCTTTTTTCTATCTTTTACAGTTTGCGAGTTATAACACAAAATCGAGAAATAACCGGATTTTCAGGGGCCAATTTACACCCCCTTAGAGTGAATTTGGGCAGCAAACAAAAATTGCATTGTAATCAGGAGGTAATTCCCTACGTATTCACGAAGCTTTAGAATTTTTTGAATTTTCGAGTTCGGGATGTTCCGTTGCAAGTGTGCGGTGCTTAGGGCGGTGCGTGGTGCTTGTAGCGTGAACCTCCCTTACGATCTTGCGGTCTCAGAG
Organism: Andrena cerasifolii; assembly: GCF_050908995.1. Taxonomy (NCBI): domain Eukaryota; kingdom Metazoa; phylum Arthropoda; class Insecta; order Hymenoptera; family Andrenidae; genus Andrena; species Andrena cerasifolii. The sequence continues at coordinate 1,959,569 of NC_135132.1, forward strand.
AGGTGTCTGAGGTGATTGACCTGGGGGTGTCTACGTTCCTAGAATTTCTAAAATTTAGTTTATTCCCTAAAGTGGGGGTGGTCAAATTTAGTAATTTAATTTCAGTTAATTGATTAATTGAATTAATTGATCTATAAATGTAGATTTTAAATTGAAATTGCTTATACAGTGATTTTTAGTATAATGTGTAGAGATTTAATTTAATAATGAATGAAGGTTTGAATTAGTTACTAATTTTAATAAAGGTAATTTTAGTGCCAGCAACAGCGGTTAAACTAAATTTGTAAATTAATCTACTTCATTTTTGAATTGGTGAATTTATACTAAACATATTTAATTAAGTTGATTTAAAGTATGGTGAAATATTTTTAATTATTATATTAAGTTTTATTTAATGCTTTGATTTCAGGAACCACTACATACGCTGTACCAGTAAGGCATTAAGAACCCTTGGATTCCTTTCCAGCATGAAGAGGCATTTTAGAAATACAGATGCAATTAAACTATTACATGTTGCCCTTGTTGGGCCGCATGTTGAATACGCTCCAGTCATCTGGAATCCGAAGCGTGGCAAATATAGTAGTTTGATTGAAAGGGTCCAACACAAATTTGTTGAGGTTTGCCGCTCGTATTTTCGGTAAGCCTATGGACTGTACTGACCACAATTATAGCCCTATCATAGCTCTCTTGAATATCCCTACTCTCGTGGATCGTAGACGTATCGCGGATATGATGTTTTTGAATAATGTCTTAAATGGTCACATAGACTGTTCTGCGTTAATAACCAGTGTTTCTCTTATTGCGCCGCAGAGGCATTTGCGATCCAGGCCTCTACTCTTTCCGGGACTACCTCAATATCGTCACTACTCGGTTGACCCCATAAATCGCGCCATGAGTGTGGCTAATCAATATTTTAATGGCATGGACCCTTTTTGTCTCTCTAGAAGTTCGTTCCGGTCTTTGTTATATAGTCGGTCGGATGAAATCTATGGTGAAAAGTTAGTTGAACAAGTGCTAGTCATTGTTAACGCTGTCGTTTATGTATTTTTGTAACTACTGGGATATTTTTGTCACAATTATATTATAATAATAATAATAATAATAATAATAATAATAATAATAATAATAATAATAATAATAATAATAATAATAATAATAATAATAATAATAATAATAATAATAATAATAATAATAATAATAATAATAATAATAATAATAATAATAATAATAATAGTAATAATAATAATAGTAATAATAATAATAATAATAATAATAAATCTGTGAAGAATAAATTGATTCTCAAAAGGAGTTTGAAATATATATATTTTTTTTAAGTTACGTTTAAGTTAAACCCTTATTAATGTGGCGTGCCCCCTTACTGTTATAAAACCGATATATAGGGGAAGGTGGGGCAAGACGGGGTACCCCACGTATCTCGTGATACAAATGCACTAATTAAAATTGAGCATACGCGTTAGATGCATCGCTATCGGCACCGTCAGTGAGCAGCGAAATCAATGAAACATGTGGACGCGTGACGAAGTTAGATAAGAATTTATAATTTATTTGGACTTCCTTACTTTTTCCTTATTTTCAGCACCCGTGACAGTGATATAATAATATAGAAGATCTCCGGTATATGTATGTGTTTCTGAGGCAGAATTTAGCTGACTATATGGTACGTATAGTGGCTCGCATTAATATTCGGACAGTTTTTAAAATCGCATAACTTTTTTAGAATTGGTCCAAACAACTTGAGTTTTTTTTTGAGAAGCTAGAAGGATTAGTTTGGTAACTGACGCGTTTCGTCGTTTTAAAAAAAAATGTATTTGGTTGGAACAGCGAAAAAAATAGTAAAGGTCGATTTTTAAACTTTAAGAATCGCTGATTTCGGGAATTTTCGCGATTCTCGACCTTATTCTGCGATCTTTAAACGTTTGTAGCTCGCAGCAACGTTAATCGATTTTGGTGAAATTTTAGGCACGTATACAACTTACTGCAATCTACAAACTGTTTTTTTTTTAATTTTCATTACAAGCTCACAAAAAATAGTTTAAAAATCGACCTTTACTATTCTTTTCGCTATTCCGACCAAATACATTTTTTTTTCAAAACGGCCAAATACGTCATTTAGCAAACTAATCCTTCTAGCTTCTCAAGAAAACTCAAGTTGTTTGGTCCAATTCTAAAAAAGTTATGCGATTTTAAAAAGTGTCCGAATATTAATGCGAGTCACTGTATATTATTTTATACTTTTGTGAATAATGTTTCGGGCAGTGTTCGTATGATTGTAGTGAGACGAGAAGGGGCATGCTGGGGCGAGCACCAAACTTAGATTTGGTGCTTGAACAGTAAAAGCATGTTCTTTCCCTTAAGTTTCTGGATGGCGCATAGGGTACAGGACCCAATTACTGTCACCTAACCAATTACTGTGACCTTAAGCTATTTTACTTAAAATAACGAATAAATAAACGTTGTAAAGTCATACAAAAAAGAATTATGTAAATCAACCTATAATCTATACTGTAAAATATATACTATAGTTTATTTATTCGTTATTTTAAGTAAAATAGCTTAAAGTGACAGTAATTGGTTAGGTGTCAGTAATTGGGTCCTTTACCCTAGAGGGAGATATTCCGTAAAAGTGCAGGACAGTTGATGCAACCATTGACAATTTTGAATAAACAACACAGATCAGCAATTCGCCTGTAATAATGTGAGTAATTAAAATGTAAACTTCAAATGAAAGTGTTCTCTAATTATTGAAAATAAACAAAGTCGAAATAATAATATTAATAATAATTACAAACCATTATCCAGTATATAAACATATTCTAAAATATTCGAAACAATCAAACTTCTAACTACTCGACACACCGTGCTGTTCGGTACGTTCGGCCCACTCGGTACTTTTGGGCCCGCTCGAAAAAATTCGAGTCCTCGGTTCTATTCGAGCCGCTCGAAAAAAAATCGAGTTCTCGGTTCTATTCGAGCCGCTCGAAAAAGAATCGAGTTCTCGGTTCTATTCGAGCCGCTCGAAAAAAATTCGAGTTCTCGGTTCTATTCGAGCCGCTCGAAAAAAAATCGAGTTCTCGGTTCTATTCGAGCCGCTCGAAAAAATTCGAGTTCTCGGTTCTATTTCTATCGCTCGCTTTTTCCGAGTACTCGGCTCGGCTCGGTCCGAATTTCCAGCTACTCGAATATTCGAGTACTCGTACAGCCCTAAATTAAAGCTACCCAAAGCACTTTGATATCGATACCTGTCACATAACATCCACATATACGCTAGAGGAATTTGCTTTAAAATCTACTTTTGCGATCAAAGTTACCCATCTGACGGTATGCACTTTTTTCTAATTTTTAATTACCTCTGTGATCGATTGTTTTACTTAGCTTTAATTGTTTATCTTCGTTAAACATTAATTAGGTATATGTAGTGCAGGCATTACTATGTAACTAGAGTGAATCACCCAACACTAGAACCTAAATATAAATGTCTCTGTTGCGTTTAACGACCCGAGAAAATATCTACAGGAAAAACTCTTTATTTCGAGGAAGCAAATGATATAATGCATAATACTTTTTCCTCGACGTCAAATTTATTCATCATCGCGGTATTATAGTTGAGAGAAAGAGAAAAAATTCAACCACGCATTAGTTGAATTTCTCAAAACACTGTTGCTCTAAAATTCCGACTCGTTTGTTCATTACGTTCGCAGTTATATTAAACTGTTTTTAATACACAGCCTGAAATTAAAAGAAAAATGCCATTCGACATTTTCGACTTAGTTTTTCATATAGAATCATCAGTGTTTGGTTGTGTCATCAGTTACAAGACACTCTGCGTGTAGCGCTGGTATGCGCACATCAGTATGATACAACGACTGGGACTGTATTGGCCGCACTGCGACACTGTTCATTGTCTGCACGCCTGGCCTGCTTTGGTATGCGGAGGTCTTAGGCCTTTTTCACACGAAACATTTTTATGTTTGGCGACTGGTGTTTTTTTTTATATATTCGCAGGTTTCTTATCCGTTTTTATACTTTTCAAATTAACATTACCTCCTCTGGCGATGAATGAACATACTGGAATTACTAGTCGTCAAAAGGGATTGCAAAATTACTGATTTTTTTAATTAATGGTAATTCGGTAAAATTTTTATTCAAAACCGCTTTACCGATAATTTACCGGTATTTTTTAAGGTATTGAAAATATAAGAGTGAACATTACAAAAAAACTTCTTTTTAACTCTAATCGAGCATTATTAAAAATATATGGAAATAAAACTATTCTGAACATGAAATATAAAATAATATAACAGAAAATAGATATATTTGTATAACTATTGACAATACTTATTAATATGGATCGTCACCACGAAAACAATGAAAAGATTCTTAACTTACATACATAATTAAATATTTTTTATTTAACAATTCTTTTTATCAAATAAGCACGAAAACATACCTAATTCGTCTAAACTTTGGTCTCCTGATCGCTACCTAATTTTTGTACAAAATAATCCAGCCACGGATAAAGCGCTCTCAGATTCTACACTTGTTGGCCGGGTAGGCATTATGAAATCATATGCCATTCATAGTATATATTTTCTCCTTAATTTTTCTACTTGAAAATACGTCCATTTTTTCATGACTGATTCAGATCCTCAGTTTTCTTTTGCATCAGAGTTGGTTCTTCATGAGATACTTCGGTTTTTGTCTTTATTAGTAATTGAAGTGTTTTTTTACTGATAACGTAGTAGATGTCTTTATGAACTAATTAATAAACGCATATATGCGCTATATTGCTGTATGTAATTTATTGAATTACCGGTAAAAATTTGGCGAATTACCGGTAAAAATTTTAGGGTATTTCTCACGATTTACTGGGAAACCCCTAGTTGCAATCCCTAGTCGTCAACCACAAAAGTGTCTCGTGTGAAAAAGTCCTGAAATGTGAACTTTGCCTCTGAGAAACCTTTTTCTTCACAGAAAATTTATATGGATCGACAGCACGTGTCAAATAACATGCAAAAATAATAATTTTGAGTTTAGGAATCTCTTCGTTGAAAAGTTATGAGGCAAAAAACTTGCAAAATTTTGACAGTTTTTTTTACCTTTATTGTGACAGTTGCAGTGGTTGTCGCATATGATTCGTTGCTGGAGGTTGGAGGGGTAGGAGTATGTAGTTTCTTTGTTTTTCGAAACGGCTACATTGAGGGGTTTCGACAGCATAAAATACTTAGGGTGTTTCAAAAATATTTTGAAATACTTTTTTTACGTTTCGAACAAAATTGTCTTTTTATGTTATATATTTAAATACTGCACTCCCTCCCCTCTGCACAGTACTTCCGTTGACTTATTCCGGAACAACGCATTCCACTTTCTAATTTCTCCAGGGTATTAGTATTGGTTGGGGCTAGATTAGTGCGGGGGCGTAGGGGAGGCCGGGGCAAAGTGGGACGAAAAATGTTTGAAGTCGAATAAAATTTTTCCCTTTCAATAAAAGTGTGTGAAAATAGATTTATAATATAATTTGAACATTGCTATTGATAAATGACGAATATCAATACTTAAAATAAACTTAAAGTATATTAAAATTCTACTTGAAAAGAAAATGCAAAATCGACCACTTTGAAAGTGAGCAGAAATAAAATACGTGTTTTAATAAAGGATATAATTATAAAATCAACTTTATTAGAACTTTTAAACTATTTAAACTATTTTTTTTTAAATATATTTCATTAATACAAGCTTAATGTTAATAATTTGTACTTTGTAACTTTGTACTTTGTGCTACTAACCTAAACTCATTTTCTTCTGAAAATGTGTTTTTAAAGGAACTTTGTTTACATGAACAGTCTGACATATTATAAATAAAACAAATACATACACACTTTTTAATAAAATACGTACTTATAATATCTAAATAAATTTTTCAACAAAAACATATATTTTTCTATCTAATTTTTTTTTCAAATGGGCTTCAATAATTTTTGGCAGACAGGTTTCACATAAAAATAACGATGTTTTAATAAGATGCGCATCTTTTCTTTGCAGCTCAGTTTACCTCGGTCACTTTGCCCCGAATGTGTACTCAGTGGAAAATTAATTATTTAATAATGTTAGTATTAATGTTTTCTCAAACGCGTATGTTTATAAACTTGTTATAAACACGCAGAAAAAAAATGGAGTAAAAATAACACATTTAAGACTCACTTATCCAAAAAGCTAAATTGAAAAAAAAACAATTGGAAGTCTCTAACACTTCATTTTTAATTTTTTAAATGAATTTTCATTTTTCGATGCCTGAATGTGCATAATTATCATTGTCGTATTACATACATTTATTACGTCACCAAAATTTCTAAATATATTCTATTGTTAAAGAATAAATTAAGGAAGCTCATTTTACCCCGGGGTTCACTTTGCCCCGGTCTCCCCTAAAGCATGGTAGCAAACCGATGTGAGATTGAGCATAAACTAAAATAATTTTTTCCCCAGGAAAAGTAGGAAGAGGGTGCGTTTTTATTATCTGAGGGTATGCAATGTGGCCTTTCTTGTATAGTATTGGTTAAAAAAAAAGTATCCATTCAAATTGAAGCATAATAGTTGGTCACATTGGGGGTTAGAAAATTAGTAAAAATTTCACAGTCCCTTTTATTTAATAATTTTTTACTGAATATATTCCTAAACTCAAAATTGTTATTTTTGCATGTTGCTTGGTACGTGCTTTCGATCCATATAAATTTTCGGTGGAAAAAAAGTTTCCGAGAGGAAAAGTTTACCCGCCCTTAAGGTTGCAGCATGCGTAATGATCCACTATCAATTCAAATACCTACTTGTTAAACGCATATGTAGAGCTGCCCACCCATTTTCCATTGACGAAAAATACGAATTCGAAATTATATTAATTCTTATGAAACGCTTTTCTTCAATGAATTTTTTTATCACTTATATTATTTTTACAATAAAAAAATCATATGAAATGACTAGCTTTATTACTCGGTTTCGCCCGAAATTTAGATTCAGATTTTATAAAAAAAAAATTTTTTAGGTTTTTTTTTTAAATGCTCACATTTTTCTGGATTAGTCAGGAATAATCAGCTGAGGTACATTTCGTGATCCCAGAGTTTATCTTTCGAAAGTTTTTAGGTGGCAGAGAAGCACGTAAACATAGAGAAGCTTTCTGCTTTTATATATTAAGATTTCAGGTCTAGAAATCCCAGCGAAATTATTTCAAAGTTCGACTATTCTTTCTCAGTTGCAATCTCGATTAAATGGAGAATTAGTGCAACGATAAGAAAATAGATATCCGCGTGGTACTTGCACGGTAATGCCCCATGATAGTGATATGTATATCGCTTTCGCAGACGAGTTTCTTCGTTTATGAGTGCTCATTTGTACGCAGCACAGGAAATTATATAATTGCATCCTTCGACTAACGGCTTAGTGAATCTAATGAATTTAAATTACTATTATAAGTTGAATTATATAAAATGTATTTTGTTTCGACCAGATTTGTAATTCGCAAGATTTGCTCACTGGGTTAAAATTAGCAGTAAGTTTACCTCGGTTTAATACACGGCTGATCGAATTGGAAAGAGGAAGCTCTGAATAAAATAAAATGTGCATTAAAATAGTACTTATAATTACGTCTAAATTGTTTCTTTGGGAGTTGTTTGCTTGGGGAAATATTACTTCTTGTCAAACATGCAGAGCAACATATTAAAATATAACGTGCTCATAAGTAATGAAATTATTATTAGCATTTCCCCAAAACTTACCACCTATTAGCGTGCTTAAGGGAGGCGGCAATAATTAAAGGGCTTTTTTAGACTTACCTCAAGGACGTCCTGTGCGGTCTGGAGGTATTCACGAAGCATAGCCTCTTGAATAGCACGCCATTCTTGCCTTGGATCCTCGAGTTGAGTCGTCTCTGTAACAAACAGTTGAAGAAAAATGTTGTATAACTTTATCTATAATTACGTACGTTTAATTCGCAGCATGCTCGACACCAAGAGTTATGAAAGAAACACGAACGAACGATAGCTGGAAATTTTTGCTGCAATAAATATTTTGTATTTTCATTCACCTTTTTGAAACTTGAAACGCAAAGTAAGTACTCGTTATGGTGGACGAAACATATGTGCATAAATATAGGACGATCATATTAAGATTTACGTGGAATACAAATTACTTGCTTTCATCCATTGTAAATAATCTATTGAACAACTTGATGCATTATTTATTGACAGTGAATGCTTTAGGACTTTTTACAGGGCTCCATAAAAACTGTTTGGCTGTAGGGGAGACCGGGGCTAGTCGATACGTTTTTCAGTTTTCAATTTTTTTCATCTTTGTTTGAATTAATTACTTGATAACAAATATGCCAAAATATACTTTGGTCCTTCCTCTTTAATATGTTGTAAATTAAAAGTTGAGAAAATACATACAAAATGAATGAAAAAATGTTACTTGGGCGAAGGTAAAATGTATCAATTTACCCCACAGTTATTCTGTTTTCAATTTTTTTCATTTTTTATTTGAATTAATTACTTGATAACAAATATGCCAAAATATACTTTGGTCCTTCCTCTTTAATATGTTGTAAATGAAAAGTTGAGAAAATACATACAAAATGAATGAAAAAATGTTACTTGGGCGAAGGTAAAATGTATCAATTTACCCCACGGTTATTCTGTTTTCAATTTTTTTCATTTTTTATTTGAATTAATTCCTTAATAACACATATGCCAAAATATACTTTGGTCCTTCCTCTTTAATATTTAGTAAACGGAAACTTGAGAAAATACATACAGAATGAATGAAAAAATGTTATTTTGATGATCAATTTGGATGTATCAAAACTATTTACGTTTTCTCTATATAAACAGTTAAAAAACGATTGTTAACGTCAATGTACACACACGTACGCTGAATCATAGGAAAGAATTGGACAGCAATCTTCACATATCTGGCTCAAATGGAGCTACACATATACGGTGTCGAGATAATTCGTCTGTATCAACTAACCCCGAGTCTCCCCTACTTCCGAAAGGGACCGGTGGTTGATCGAGATGAAACTTGGTGGGTATTACGAGGGGTGCGGAAAGACCCCAAATATAAAATTTTAGTATCAGAATCTAAATTGCGGGGAAGCCGAGTAGTAAAACTAGTGTAGATATAATGATAAAATTAGTAGATAATTTAGTAAACTTATTCTTTTTTAATAAATAAGTTGAAGGAAGTCGGCTTTAATATTCATCTGTTTATCAAAAACATGACCTTTTGTTTATAGTTTAAGGATGAATTACAGTGACAATCTTCCCCAAAAGTTAATTAAAAAGTTAAGTCAATTTCTCAGATATTAATAAAGATTTTTTCTGTGATGAGAACTCGTCAGAAATAGCAATGGTGTATTTTTATCGCAAATTCAGTTGAATTCGCTCTTACTTATTATTTTATTTTATCAATTCATTGAATATTTGATCTTTTATCATAAACTTGTTTGTTGGAATGTGCCTGAAAGCGCAAGTTTTCGTGTCACTTTCATTTAAAAAAAAAAACTATCGAATCAATTGTCCTGAATTCTTTTGACAATTTTGTTCAGTGTTTGATCTTTCTGCACACAAGATTTCAAAAACTTGGGCCCATTATTTCACTTTTAATTTTGTAGTTATAGTTCTCGATATTGCATTTTCCCATAAGTTAAATAATTTAAAAACTACCGAATCAATTTTTCTGAAATTTTGCAGGGGGTTTTACTATCGCATAAAGATTCATTCCTCTAATTTTCAAACAGTTTCGCTTATTTTTAATGTTACTGAAGTTCGCCCTTAAGGTCCGCTCTGGCCAGTGAATTATTTTTTAAATGGCTACAGTATATTGACTGTACAAAGGTGGCATGATCTTCGAATCTATGTCTATGTAACACTTTTTACATGTTTTGACAAGTGCCATGGGTTTTCCAACTCCTTAAAATTCTAATGTTTAATGTCTTGTAAAATTGCATCGTTGTAAATTACACTACTTTCTTAAAAGTTAGATACACAAGATCTATAAAATAAACATTAACGTGCATAATGCGTCAACATTTCCGATGACATGTAAAGAGGAAACTAATACTCACGGTTGACATGATTAATGTAGTATGCACCCACATGCTTGTCATAAGCTTCCTCCCATCCAAGTGGAAGCTCATTTCCGATACAGTCTGCGAACGTTTGAGGTTTTGTAAATCTGTAATAAAAAAAAAACAAAGACACTATCAAGAAGTTGCATCGATAAAGAATCACATGTGATATTTTTTCGACCTACTGATAACGTTACAAAGAATTTCATGACGTATCTTGAATCCTCGCGGTAGGAACAACATTTGTCTAGAGTTGGGCATAATTTCATTTGTATGACGAATAACAGGTAGCTAAAAAGTAACAAATTGGCTTTTATATATATATATATATATATATATATATATATATATATATATATATATATATTTAATCGTTATTTGCATTATTTGTTATCTGTAGCTTCTATTCTTTGCGTAGTATCATAAAATGGCATTCATTCATGCGAAAACAGTTATCAGTCAGCAGACAGTGAATACTATCAAAAGCTATTAACCTCGTTATTCGATTACATAATAATGAATTATTCGACAGAAGAGAATGTATTTGGATAGTTATGCTAGATAAATATTTATTCGAAATAATTTCAACAATGCCCAACTCTGGATACGCCATATTTTAAAACAGAGTTTTCCTCATTTTCCTCGGTTTCATTATTGCCAGAGATTTGCATAGACGTGATTAAATAACTAAGCAAACGGTTTATTGATCCGAGCATCAACGTTTCTCTTAAATAAGTGCTGCGAATGAGTTGCTGTCCTCATAAGTTAGAGAGTTGAAAAAATTTCCAGCGTCGATGTTTCGATATTGTGTTGGAGTTGCGACAATTTTTTTTAATTTATAGTTAGAAAAATTATAACTGTAAGTACAGCATTGGATTCTATAGTCCTTTCACTGTATTTTGACGTTTTACCCGGTTCTTTATCTCACGCTGAAGTGGAAATATTAAATATTTACTAAAGTACCCCATGTGGGGCCAAACGGAACACCTACAGTAGCGGACAAGAAAGTTGTCACTTTTTCGAATCACCCTACAACTATTACTTTTCAATACCAACTCAAAACTGCAGTACACTAGGCGCCAGAATCATAGACATATATAGACAGAGCGTAAGCTGAGGGGGGTGTAAGATTCGCGGTAAGGGGAGCGATACAGGCAAATCGAGTAACGCAATGGATATGCATGCCGAATGCTTCCGAAGCTAACCCGACGTGCCTCTATCTGACTTCTGCCTTTTCCCCTCCAAGCCTACCGTTCCCCTGGCCTATAGTCCCATCTTCTGCTCCGTCTATATATGTCTGGCCAGAATCGGCTTCTCTTCGGCAATTTGGCAACGTTGCATGTCCCTAGAACCGCGGAGTTATGCCTAGTGACATGCAACGTTGCCAAATTTCCGAGGGGAAGCCGTTTTGACGCCTAGTGTACATGCCCAATATACATATTCTGAAAGAGAATTAAAAGCTGTATAAAACCCAGTTACAGTTGAATTTATTTAACTAACAAACAAAAAACCTACATAACATTAAACAAGACAACACAGTTTTAAAGCCAGCAAAACATTACCACTTTTGAACATTAATAATAAAATCAATTATTTTGTGGGGGCACCTTTTGCGTTTAGGACAACCTAAAAAGTTACTAAACGTGGTAATAACTTCTTTGTCGGACCCAAAAATGTGTTACCCCGTTCAATGTCATGTAACACTTTTGTTTGTCAGTTAAATAAATTCAACTTTAACTGGGTTTTGTACAGCTTTAAATTCTCCATCAGAATATGCATATTAAACATACCACAGTCCCAAATGTATGTTAAAAAAATAACAGAAATAGAACAAATCGAAAAAGTGGTAACTTTTTTGTCCGCTAGTGTATTACGTTTGGGGAAGAATTGAAATGTCTCTTATATACTGTAGTACGTATTTATTCTTTCTTGAAATTTGTACTTTCTTTGCATTTTTATATTTATATTTGAGTCTTCAACAATTTTCATGTTACTTTATAATATCTTATCTTATCTGTACCTATAATATATACTTTTGGTAGGATACGTGTCCCCATTGCGGTGCCTTTATATTTAAAAAAAAACAGTACAAAAAACTCGCATAAATAAATAGGGAAAGAATTTTTCTTAAGTAAGTTAAACTATTAATGTATGTGTTACAAACGAGAATCCTGCATTTTTAAACAATTAAATCATAGTAAAAAAATTTCAAAAATGAATAAGAAGATTTCGATGGATTTACTCAAATCCTTACTGGAAACGGCAAGGGACACGTATTTTACAAACATTAATAAATTGATAATTATCATGATTTGCAATTATGTAAAGTGTTTATTATATCATAAAAGGTTCAAATTTTATGAAAAAATAGCAAAATGAGCACTTTTAAAACGTTTCCATATTTTTTAAAGCGAAGCCAGTAATAGAGATAGGAATTTAACGCTTGTCCCTATAACTGTGCCCCTCGAAGCCCACTGGCTCCCTCTGTAACTGCTAAACCTAACCTCACTTTCGTTTCTCAGAACGGGTGAACAGAAATTTATATTTGATTTTGCTTTTGTAATGAAGAGGTAATTTTTTAAATTACGTACAAACACCTCTCGTAGAGAAAAAAAATGTTTTGAACGGTTGGAAGTTCGAAGATATAACCTAACCTTCAAAAAAGGGCACCGTAATACGGACAACACACTTTTCAGGGCCCAGTAATTGGGACAAAAACATGTATATTTTATTCCAATTGAAAAAATATGAAAAATTAACATTTTTAACCCGAAAAAAATGCCTTAATAAAGAGAAAGGTTCAAAAAACCAATATAAATTTTCACCAATCGAAATTAAAGTAAGAGAAGTCAGTAATTAATTCCTTAGTGAGCAAGTCAGCGTCAAAGTACCGCAATACGGGACACGTGCCCTAAATTAATACTCTATAAATCATAAAAACAAAAATTTTGTATTTTCGCATAGTTTTAAATGAGTGTTCCATTTTACCCCACCACTTAGCGAAACGAATATTTCAATACATTCGAAAAATCTAATTTTCCTTCGTTACCAAATATTTTTCTTAACAATGCCTTTGATTTTCTAGTAATAATGAAGTCCCAGGTCTCCTTTTCCCTTGGACTTTTTGCTACCACACTACAAAGTTAGGTGGTCCGTTTTGCCCACCCTAAAGCACGTGAAGTATTCACAAACGTTGTAAAAAAAATTTCGATAGATTGTGAAATTTGTTGAGCACCCCCGATGCGTTCCCAAAATTTTCGCAGATATATGTGTATACGTATATATACTAGGTTTGGTATCTGATTCCGTCATATTTTTATATTTTACATATATATGTAACAACGAGATAGTATCCTGCATGCAAAATAACCTGACCTCTGGAGGCCAACGACTAACTGGAGTTTATTGTGGCGAAAGTGAAATGAAATCGGTAGTCGACACAAGAGGATGCGAATACCAACGGGCACACGACGCGATGATGAAGAATATCAATCCCTATTTCCCTCACCTGCTTTTACATCAATACTTTACCTTTTCACTTATTTAGTCGTGTTAAAGTTTGGGAATGGAATAATATAATTTGAATTAGGACCGTAAAAATTGTTCTAATTAGAAGAGATGATTGACTGGTTCGGTCTATTAAATAATTAAATAAAAGCTATTTTGCAATTTTGAGAATTTAAAAATTTGATAAAAGCATACGCAGTATTTTTTCCTTTTATCTAACTTTCCTTGAGAATGGCCGTAATTACTGACCGAAGCGTTGGAATTTGATAAAAATTCTCAAAATTGCAAAATAGCTTTTATTTAATTATTTAATAGGCCGAACCAGTGCTTCGAAATCATTTCTTCTAATTAGAACAATTTTTGCGGTCGAAATTCAAATTATATTATTTAAAATGGATGGCGATAATGATCATAATCATTGACCGAAACGTTGGAATTTGGTAAAAATTCTCAAAATTGTAAAACAGCTTTTATTTAATTATTTAATAGACCGAACCAGTCAATCACCTCTTCTAATTAGAACAATTTTTACGGTCGAAATTCAAATTATATTATTTATAAAAGCATACGTAGTATTTTTTCCCTTTTATCTAACTTTCCTTGAGAATGGAAATCACTGACCGAAACGTTGGAATTTGGTAAAAGTTCTCAAAATTGTAAAACAGCCTTTATTTAATTATTTAATACACCGAACCAGTGCGCCGAAATCATCTCTTCTATTTAGGAATGGAAATTATTAATTATATACAATTCAGTCTATGTTTAGATTATCGTAGACTAATAAATAAAATTATGGCTATAGCTCCACATATAAAGACGCACAAAATGCAATGTAGGCAAACAAAATTCGATGAAGCCTTATTCTGAATCTAGAAGATCAATCCCTATTTTTATTCGTTTTTAATTTCTTTTTAAGGGGCCATGCTCAGTCAGGAGGCCGAAAAAGGGTGGTCTTTGGAAATTTTTTACTCAAAAGCTATAACACATTTCTCAAAAAATCTTTTTTCCTTTTAAGGATTGCATCTAGTACCGTGCATCATAATTTTGTATTTAAAAATATTTATCAATAACTAAGTTATTGTCCATCACTCGAAGGTTCTCTAAAACCATCTAAAATAAAAAAATCAAAAGAATTTACTTATTATATTATATTATCTAGTATTTGAACGAAGGATTTTTCGAAATATTGATTTGGGAAAAAATGGCTGATGTTTAAAGTAAAAGTTTCAATTTTTATCATAAACCGTGCCTGATTTTCGTCAATTAAAAGAAAACTAAGCATCGGATAAAAAAATTCTTCGTTCAAACACTAAATAATATAATATAATAAGTAAATTCCTTTGAATTTTTTATTTTAGATGATCGACTTTCGAGCAGGAGTGGTCACCGCAGAAGCCTTTTTTTTAGAGAACCTTCTTGTGATGAACAATAACTTAGTTATTGATAAATATTTTTAAATTAAAAAATTACGATGCACGGTACTAGATGCAATCCTTAAAAGAAAAAAAGATTTTTTGAGAAATGTGTTATAGCTTTTGAGTAAAAAATTTCCAAAGACAACCCTTTTTCCGGCCTCCTGACTGAGCATGACCCCTTAAGTTTTCTAAAATTTCAATCCACTGCGAGCTGTGTTTACGACAAATAAATAATCGAACACGCAAAACTGTTGCAAGAATTTCATAAATAAGTGGCATCGATCACAAAACTTTCTTACTAATCTTGCGAGATTCACTAAATACACAGTGATTATTTCAACGACCAATAATAAACATAATTTAGAACATTCGACATCGAGTTCCTAGCTCACATATAATATAAATGTAAACAAACACTGCAATTCACAAAAATGCCCATTTTGCCTTTCGTTATTCATGCCTGCACTATTCCAACGCGACGGCAGTCGAAACGAAAGGGAAGCGTATTCGCAAAGCCCCGCGCGCACCGTGCTCACAATCACATAAATAGGTGATTCGAAAGCGTTAATCTATATTATAAAATATCAGGGATATAATAGTATCTTAGTTCCTTTTCCGCCGTGTGATTCACATTTTTAATGCGCCCTTGGCCTTACCACGTCGTTGTCCTACAATGCCGAGGAAGGAGGAGGAGTAGGAGGGTCAAGAACGTACATCATGACGGAGGAATAACGTGGACAGCAGTGAAGGGGGCAGGAGGAGAAGCGAAGATGGTGGGGAGCGGGAAGATGCGAGGAGGAAGAGGGGAGGAGGAATTGCGGCGGAGGAGGAGGACAGGGTCAAGCAAGGGACAAATCAAACACTGATCATACACTACCATCGAGATAGCTATGGTATGCCAAGGTTAAGCCGACTTAGCGAACTTTCAGTTTCTCATCGATCGGCTAAATTGGAGCAGATCGATGCAACGATTTCTACTTTCCCCGCAATTTCTTTAAATATCGAAGAATACCAATCTTGGACGCCGCGGCACGGAATGTGTAATGGAAATTGATACTTTTAAGCCTCGATGTAAATACATTTATAGAACTTGAAGTTTTCAATACTGTGACGAGCTTCTCGAAAATATTTTTCTACAGTAGGGTAACGCATTTGGCGCACGAATACGAGATTCATTCACCGGGTAAAGCTAGACAGAAAAAAAGTTAAAATCGAGACGGTTGCAAACTGTACGATTGCTGTTTCCTCGAAACCATTGCGACTGGTTCTTTCTATTTAAGGAGAACTTTTTTCGAAACTTTCGCTTACTACATATTCTCGCAGAAAAATTACAGGCATTGTTTCAAGGCCTCCCGACGGCTCGTGACTTGTTCCAAGAGGGGCGATAAAAAGTAACAGAAAGAATGGAAAAAGTTAATTTAGAAATAATTATACCTCTCTGTTCTTAAACATATAAATACCAGCTTAGATAAAAGTGCGTTGCGCATAGAATAAAGAATTTGATTACCTAAAGTAGTTTTTAAATAAATGTAAAATCTGTGTATTAAAATGTTTTGTGCTGGTCTGCTAGCGATAGTGGTATAAAATTGCAAACACATGTTACAGGTATGTACATATCAAGTTCAGATTAATATAACATACCCGCATGCTAGACTAATAACAATATTAACGGAACATCCGTTTAGCGTCTATGAAAATGATATTCTTGCAAACAGGATAAGATCTTATCAAATAATTCTTCAGCAATTAATTATCGGAGCGAGAGTTTTTCGAGCGGCAAGTGTAGTGGCATTTCGTAATAAAACTTTCAAGAATGCCTTTGCGATGGTAGAGTGGCCAAGTGAAGGTTACTAGTGTGCGTGTTTGTACGCGCGTGTGTGTGCGGCAGGGGAGGGGGACACGGGCCGCCACTGCGTTGCGAGAGCCAAGTTGTATCAAATAGTTTTATTGAGCGAGAAGGACAGAACATCTCGAGACCGAGCGTTCAGAAAGTTTCTAAAAAATAATAATGCTAAAGTACTTAAGTCATTCGTTTTTTATCGCCACATTATGCTTAGTGCTTACTACGTAATGAAATCTATTGCAATGTGCAATATAAATAATAAAAAAAATATCTTCCACTTAAAATTGTATCGCACATGTAATTTTCTTTATTACAGATAAATATTTGTTACTTTCGTTTAATTTCCAATTTCATTCGGATATGTAGCGATATCCACGAAAAGACATCATAAAGTCTTATAATTTTTGGTACGTTTAATGTTCACACGTAACATCGCGATAGATTTCGAACAGAGAATTTTTACATTTTTGGTTCCTGAAAATCCTCTTTAAGATACTATTGAAAACAATTTTGCTTCGTCTAAACGTCGAGAATAACGATACTGGAATGTACCTATACTAACCTTTTTGACGCGGAGATTCAAACCGTCAGCCTGCGCTTGTGTGCGTGGTCATGCGCATTTGAATAGATGGAGATAAGTTCAAATGCCTGCTACAATATTGTTTTGTAGAAAGCTGAGTCAAATATTTTTATGTCGTGAAAGCACCTCTCCCCCTAGTCTGTTATGTTTGCCTGGCCTTATGTTTTTGATTCGCTAGATGATCAAATTTTAGACCTAGCCACTCACTAATAATACACTATGTACTAAATACTGTACTAAACTCATAGTTAGGAATTTATGTTTACGTCAGTTGAAGCATTTCTCAGCCAGAATCAATAATTGAAGTATAGGTCACCGAAGCAGTGGCCAACGGCTGAATGCGCAAGCCCAAACCGAAAAGTGGGGACGCTGCTAGACTCTGACCAGCCGTGCATTCCTCCTTTTTTCACGAACTGCTATCCTCGCTACCCTACGTAATGTAAACAAACGCAGAGTAGAAACACTGCACGTGCAGTGCACATGGGCGAACGATCGATCGCCCAGAGTTTTCGACAATAAAGTTGCTGCAAGCAAATAGCATTGTTGACTGACAGCCAAAGGACACAAGGTCTTATTCCACAAATGGGCCAAGTTATGCAGAAAGCTATCAACCCTCAAAGATCTGAAATTTAGTAAATTAAGTTTGAAAATTTTAATTGTTAAAGAAAAGTAGCTCTATTTCTATTGGGTATATTTTATTTCCTGTTATTCTTTTACAATGTTTTTTAATGGGTTATTTCTTAGTGTATAATTAATATTATTTAAATTTTTTTGTAGTTTTTGTTTTAAAGCCTGAAAAGGAACAATGGCTTGGTAGGTTTAATAATTATATAGTGAAAGAGTTGGTCTATGGGTTGGTAATTTTTTGCAAAATAAAGATCATAAAAGTATGGGATTTCTCTGGTAGCATTTCTGGTTGGCCCACAGTATCCCCAAGTTGGAAATTAGTTGGCCATCAAAATGCCAACAATAAATGTTAGTAGGGTTGTACTGTGTTCGACTAATTTTTGTCATTTTGAGGGTTGGTAGGTTTTTGCATAACTTGTCTCAAATATTTTTCGTTTCTAGCTCCCTTCTCGGATCCTCTTCTAACTGTCACCACTGCCCTAGAGACGATTATCATCCTTATAGGGATACTTACTAGAATTCTTAGTTTGGCTTGCAGAGCTACAATAACTAATCTGAGACTTATTCAAGTGTACAAAGCGATATTCTTGAAGATACAACTCACCAAAGTTCTGCTTACTCCAGCGAGTAGCATTCCTGTATACTATACATTCATACCAAGAAGTTCCCTAGGATTTACTGTGGGTCTGTTTTAAAACTTGGAGATTTCAGTAATGGGGCGGTTGATTTTAAGAAATCGCCAAAAGGCGAAGTAAAGTCAAATTTTCGACCTCGTTAAAAATCAATGACTTCACTCACAAGGAGAGGAATTTTGGATATGTTTTAGAGGACCGAAAAAATAAGATATACATGTTTTTTTATAGCGGCCCGTTTTCATATTTAGGGGGTGAAACCAACCCCCAAAGTTATACAATTTTCAGGTTTTCGTCTCCGATTGGTTTGGTTTTTGGATATGTTTTAGAGGACCGAAAAATACGATACACGTGTTTTTTATAGCAGCCCGTTTTCATATTTTGGGGGTTGAAACCAACCCCCAAAGTTATAAGATTTTCAGGTTTTCATCTCCGATTGGTTTGGTTTTTGGATATGTTTTAGAGGACCGAAAAATAAGATATACGTGTTTTTTATAGCATCCCGTTTTCATATTTTGGGGGTGAAACCAACCCCCAAAGTTATAAGATTTTCAGGTTTTCATCTTTGATTGTTTTGTTTTTTGGATATGTTTTAGAGGACTGAAAAATAAGAAACACGTGTCTTTTTATTTTGGCCTGCTTGAATGTTTAGGGGGTGAAACTACCCTCCAAAGTTCATAAGAATAGTTGGTGCCCGCCTCCGATTGCTTTGAATTTTGGATATGTTTTAGAGGACCGAAAAATAAGAAATACGTGTTCCGATGATCCAGTTGTCCGAAATTTCAACCGCCAGCAATTCTGAAAACGCCAACTTCACTGCGAAATTTTTAAGTAAACGAGTAAAATAAACAAAGATTCTTTTTTGTATTTCAAGAATGGTACAATATACCCCCGAAATTCG
Source organism: Andrena cerasifolii (assembly GCF_050908995.1). NCBI lineage: Eukaryota > Metazoa > Arthropoda > Insecta > Hymenoptera > Andrenidae > Andrena > Andrena cerasifolii. The sequence continues at coordinate 1,979,209 of NC_135132.1, forward strand.
AAAACGTTAAGTGTGTATTTCATTATAAAAACCATCACCAAAAAGTGGCGGATTTTTCGACCGAGAGAGTAAAATGTCCCCTTAAGCAAATAAATGCCCTTTATAAATCAGAAAGAAATTACTTTGCTAGAACAACGTGGGTGCTCGTGTTCGTTCTATGGATTCATTTAAATTATGTCCTATACATTTTATTGTACATATCTTCGAATCCAAAAAAGGTATTAGGGGGGTATTCTGGTCTAACGGGCAAAAAAAAATCGATTTTTTTTTGCATTTTCTACCGGTACATTACATGGGTAATTCGTGTGCAAAAGGATTTTTTTCCAATTCATATTATTTGCAGGGTTACAGGGTACAAAATAGGTAGGTATATGGCGCGCTCAGTGAGCAGGACGGGCGACGCATAACAGTTTTGTTCCTGCAACTGTATTTCGGCAAAGTTTCGACGAACTGTTTTTTACTGGGGGTGGGGGGTGGGGTGGGGGGTGAATTTCTGTGTTTTTTAAAACACAAAAATCGAGTATTTGGTTACAAAGAGACCGTTACTCTCCTAGGTCACCTTTCTGTCTAAATTGTACGCAAAACTTTAAACGCGTTTTTCTCGAAACCATGTTTTTCGAACCGGGGACCATGATATTTCAAGATCGGCTGGACCAACTCAGTCCAAGTTTTGCATATATTATCAGCACACATGTGGCTATCGTCCCTACCAGAATTATGATAAAATATTTTGTTTTTACACTTTCACAGACCTTTAAAGTTGAAAAATTGTGCGAAAATCGAAACTTAATTTTCAAACCGCCGCCATTTGCTTAATTTTCAATATTTTTTTATCATTCTAGTAGGGACGATAGCCACAGGCATACGGATAAAGAATCTCTTTTCATTTTTTGTTGTAGATCATTAGAACTTTGATTAGATTTTTTTCACCATTACTTTAAGGTGCCTTTCCACTGTGACGCCCTCATAAAGTACCGCTGCTTGGAACTTTTTTTGCCTCAAAAAGAATATGTTTACTAGATTGACGATTTTCCAATTTATTAATACGTGCTTTGAGAATACAAAATTATTTTCTTCATATATTTTGAATGCTTGATTGCGCCAAAATAAGGGGGTGTAATATGCGCTGTAAAATAAAAGACGCCTCGACTGCGTGATCGATTTCAGAGAAACCGTGAGTCTGAAAGAAAAAAAACAAATAGATTTCTAATCCGTATGACTGTCGCTATGGCAGGGACTAAAATTAATTAGATTGATGAAAAATTAACAAAATGGCGGACGTTCAAAGTTGAACTATCGAAATTAGCTAAATTCTTTAATCATTCTGCGACGTAAAAGATGAGAAAAAAAACAACGAAAATGTGTGATTCTAGTTCGGACCATGGCGACAGTCATGCTGACTATAAATCTCCCTGATACCACCGCCCCAGGTACATGGTTCCTTTAAAATCGAGCACGCAGTCAAAGCGTCTTTTTTTCACAGTGCATTTTTCACCCCCTTATTTTGGGGCATGCAAGCATTAAAAAAATAGGAAAAAAAATTGTTGTATTCCCAAAACACATATTAATAAATAGAAGAAACTTCAATTTAGTAAACGCATTCATTTTGTGAAAAAAAAATTCTAAACAGTGGTACTTTATCAGTTCGTCACAGTGGAAAGACACCTTAAAGCAGTCAATTGCGTTTGATTTTAATTTTTGTCTATTGACAAAATTTGTAAAGATAGTTCAAACATCAATAAACATGTAGCAATAAACTAAATAATAATAAAATTAATGGGTTCTTTGTAAAAAAATCCGAAATAACGCGACGAAAACCCCCTTAAGGTAGTTTCTTGTAATTCATCCTATATATTGTGCGATAGTTCTGAACAATATTAAATAATGATAAACGTCCAAAAGATTGTGCAGTATTTGATACGTAACTTATTGCGTAGGTACATATGTACACTCATTAATTATCAGCGTGCTCTGTTTCATTGTTCGCTGGTGACTAATTTGTGCGGCGGTGTATGAGTAGCAGATGTCACTCGAATGTATTTCCAACTATTACTAATATGTTTATCAGGGTGTGTCAATTTTTTCAATGTTCTAATTTTAAAAACCACTAGTGGAAAAACGCTACAATTTCAGGTTTAAAATTAACCACTACCTTTAAATTTTGTGTAACACATTATTTAGCTAATTGGATTTTTTTTTGAAATTATAAAAAATACGAAAATTAGTGAAATTATTTAAAAAAAATTTTAATAATTGAGCTTATGAACGGCAACAGAAGCAAACAAGATATCGCTTCTTTGGTGTACTTTGTTAAATAGGATTAAATTTACTACATAGATGACATATGGCTAGATTTGTTGCTAAAGTTACATATATTTCATTTTGTAATAAATACACATTTCCATACATTTTCATGCGAATGTAACAAATACTAATACCCACATAATTTTATTTTCATTTTCATGTTTTTATGTAAGCAGGACTCACTTTAAGCAATATATGAATATGTAATTTGTAGTTAAATCTTACTTAATTTTCACTTTTTTTCAACTGTGATTAGCTAAACCTCACTCAAATCAATTTCTGAGGATAGTTTCAGATTCAGAATTAAAAACAGCATTACTTTGTCACTAGTCATTTCCAAATTTTCAAAAATTTTATATTTACCCACAAAATCGACACACCCTAATGTTTATACTTCACTTTTACCATTTTATTCGTACCAATTATTATCAATCGGTTTCCCCGTGACGTTATTCCACAAGTTCAATTTTCTCTAATTTTCTACTAGTCGTCATGACGTACAAAATAAAAGATCTGTGTCGATGCGCGCAGCCTTGCTTCGCTAATGAAAATTAATTCTCTGCCAAAGGGAAAAGGTAGGGGAGACCGGGGCAAGTTGATACAGACGAATTATCTCGACACCGTATATGTGTAGCTCCATTTGAGCAAGATATGTGAAGATTGTTGTTCAATTATTTCCTACGATCCAGCGTACGTGTGTATGCATTGACTTTAACAATCGTTTTTTAACTGTTTTCGTTTATATACAGAAAAAGTAAATAGTTTTGATACATCCAAATTGATCGTCCAAATAACATTTTTTCATTCATTTTGTATGTATTTTCTCAAGTTTTCGTTTACTACATATTAAAGAGGCAGGACCAAAGTATATTTTGACATATTTGTTATTAAGGAATTAATTCAAACAAAAAATGGAAAAAATTGAAAACAGAATAACTGTGGGGTAAATTGATACATTTTACCTTCGTCCAAGTAACATTTTTTCATTCATTTTGTATGTATTTTCTCAACTTTTCATTTACAACATATTAAAGAGGAAGGACCAAAGTATATTTTAGCATATTTGTTATCAAGTAATTAATTCAAATAAAAAATGAAAAAAATTGAAAACAGAATAACCGTGGGGTAAATTGATACATTTTACCTTCGCCCAAGTAACATTTTTTCATTCATTTTGTATGCATTTTCTCAAGTTTTCATTTACAACATATTAAAGAGGAAGGACCAAAGTATATTTTGGCATATTTGTTATCAAGTAATTAATTCAAATAAAAAATGAAAAAAATTGAAAATAGAATAACCGTGGGGTAAATTGATACATTATACCTTCGTTCAAATAACATTTTTTCATTCATTTTGTGTGTATTTTCTCAACTTTTCATTTACAACATATTAAAGAGGAAGGACCAAAGTATATTTTAGCATATTTGTTATCAAGTAATTAATTCAAATAAAAAATGAAAAAAATTGAAAACAGAATAACCGTGGGGTAAATTGATACATTTTACCTTCGCCCAAGTAACATTTTTTCATTCATTTTGTATGCATTTTCTCAAGTTTTCATTTACAACATATTAAAGAGGAAGGACCAAAGTATATTTTGGCATATTTGTTATCAAGTAATTAATTCAAATAAAAAATGAAAAAAATTGAAAATAGAATAACCGTGGGGTAAATTGATACATTATACCTTCGTTCAAATAACATTTTTTCATTCATTTTGTGTGTATTTTCTCAACTTTTCATTTACAACATATTAAAGAGGAAGGACCAAAGTATATTTTAGCATATTTGTTATCAAGTAATTAATTCAAATAAAAAATGAAAAAAATTGAAAATAGAATAACCGTGGGGTAAATTGATACATTATACCTTCGTTCAAATAACATTTTTTCATTCATTTTGTGTGTATTTTCTCAACTTTTCATTTACAACATATTAAAGAGGAAGGACCAAAGTATATTTTAGCATATTTGTTATTAAGTAATTATTTCAAATAAAAAATGAAAAAAATTGAAAACAGAATAACTGTGGGGTAAATTGATACATTTTACCTTCGTCCAAGTAACATTTTTTCATTCATTTTGTATGTATTTTCTCAACTTTTCATTTACAACATATTAAAGAGGAAGGACCAAAGTATATTTTGACATATTTGTTATTAAGGAATTAATTCAAATAAAAAATGGAAAAAATTGAAAACAGAATAACTGTGGGGTAAAATGATACATTTTACCTTCGTCCAAATAACATTTTTTCATTCATTTTGTATGTATTTTCTCAACTTTTTATATACAACATATTAAAGAGGAATTACCAACGTATATTTTGGCATATTTGTTATCAAGTAATTAATTCAAACAAAGATGAAAAAAATTGAAAACTGAAAAACGTATCGACTAGCCCCGGTCTCCCCTATTGACAATGTCAGAGGGGAAAAGGTATCATCCATCGGTAGTTGAGCATGTTCGTCCGTGAAGGGTGATTACTCGAAAACAGGTGTGACTGTTTCACGTCCAGATGATACAAACGGCCCTGAATGTAACGCCAATTGCGAGCAAACAAACACCTATGCGTGGGCATACAAATCGCGTAGGTGTCCCTCCGCGACTACCTGGCTTTGGCCCAAGGGCATTTTACTTGTGCATTACGGAACGCGTGCACGTCGTCGATATCGCTCACGTTTTCGTACTTTTACCTGTACGAGGAGTGAGGGCACTTCGGAACTGTTGCAGGTCGAAACAAGGAAAAATCCATGTGCATTGTTACTTGTTACGTGAACCGTTGTCATTCGTAAGTAGAACGTACCAAGTTTTTATTATACGTCGCGTTTCGAATGGACATTAACTTCAAGATTTCACTTTGGGGAGGGGTATTCCTATGTTTCGCATCGTTTTTTTTTTGGCGGTGAATATCATGTAAAAAACACTATACGGTCAATGATTTTGAAATTTCTCTCACATGCACTTATGTTTGAAAAAACTGTACAAAACTTTTCACGCAATTACCTCTGTACTTGTAACGTTGATAGCTGTTGATAAAATCTCAGAGAAACATCCACCTCTACCTGAATAAAATATGCATACAAACTGGTCACATTCTAAGGGATTTTTTGTGTCTTTTAAAGTTTGTGAAAAATAAGCTGTTGTGTACTTTATCTGCGTGTAAAGTAGTTACTCGGTTAAATCATTACTTACGATTAGATGTCATGGAAGCTAGTTTAAAGAACATGGTTTTGAGTTTTAATGTAGGGGTAAGTGGGGCAAAACCGGGTGCGCGGGTCAGACTGGGTATCATTGTTTTTCTAAGGGCACGTTTATGTTGGAGATGCGATAATAGCGAAGGAAAATAAATATTTCTTTCTCGACGCTTTTATCGTTGGTCATCTATGTGGTAGGGGAGACCGGGGCTAGATCCTATACAGCACACTTCGTTGCAGCAGTATTGCAGGAACGTTGCTGCAATATTGTGTTGTTGCAGGTTGCATTGGAATATTGCAGGAACGATGCTGCAATATTGTTGTGCATTATTGGAGTGGCAACGATCCTGCAATATTGCAGCAATATTGGAAGTTCGTTGCCGTGCAATGTTCCATTGGCAACGATCCTACAATATTCCTGCAATATTGCGCGCACATCGACGTGCAATGTTCCATTGGCAACGATCCTACAATATTCCTGCAATATTGGGCACACATCGTTGTGCAATGTTCCAGTGGCAACGCCCCAGCAAAATTGCACCCACATTACCGTACGATATTGCAGAAATATTGGGGTGGCAACGCTCCTGCAATGTATCGCGCCCGTATCGCCGTGCAATGTTCCAGTGGCAACGATTCTACAATATTTATGCAATATTGCGCGCACATCGACGTGCAATGTTCCATTAGCAACGATCCTACAATATTCCTGCAATATTGGGCGCACATCGTCGTGCAATGTTCCAGTGGCAACGATTCTACAATATTCCTGCAATATTGCGCGCACATCGACGTGCAATGTTCCATTAGCAACGATCCTACAATATTCCTGCAATATTGCGCGCACATCGACGTGCAATGTTCCATTGGCAACGATCCTACAATATTCCTGCAATATTGGGCACACATCGTTGTGCAATGTTCCAGTGGCAACGCCCCAGCAAAATTGCACCCACATTACCGTACGATATTGCAGAAATATTGGGGTGGCAACGCTCCTGCAATGTATCGCGCCCGTATCGCCGTGCAATGTTCCAGTGGCAACGATTCTACAATATTTATGCAATATTGCGCGCCCGTATCGCCGTGCAATGTTCCATTAGCAACGATCCTACAATATTCCTGCAATATTGGGCGCACATCGTCGTGCAATGTTCCAGTGGCAACGATTCTACAATATTCCTGCAATATTGCGCGCACATCGACGTGCAATGTTCCATTAGCAACGATCCTACAATATTCCTGCAATATTGCGCGCACATCGACGTGCAATGTTCCATTGGCAACGATCCTACAATATTCCTGCAATATTGCGCGCACATCGTCGTGCAATGTTCCAGTGGCAACGATTCTACAATATTTATGCAATATTGCGCGCACATCGACGTGCAATGTTCCATTGGCAACGATCCTACAATATTCCTGCAATATTGGGCGCACATCGTCGTGCAATGTTCCAGTGGCAAGGCCCCAGCAAAATTGCACCCACATTACCGTACGATATTGCAGAAATATTGGAGTGGCAACGCTCCTGCAATGTATCGCCCGCATCGCCGTGCAATGTTCCAGTGGCAACGATCCTACAATATTTATGCAATGTTGCGCGCACATCGACGTGCAGGGTTCCAGTGGCAAAGCCCAAAGAAATGTACGCACATATTGCCGCGCAATACTGTAGTGAAAAATACTGTAGAAACATTACAGCAATATTCTGAAGCAACTATGACTTTGCAAAATTTGTCGAAATATGTACATGACGTCGAGTAGATTCTGCAGCATGTTTCATTTATATACATACAGTAAAGAAAAGGCAGATGAGAAATAAAACCACCACAAATAATAGACACGAGTCCCCGTATGAAACGGACGACGATAATTACTGCAACTGATTTCAGTTGTTTTTTATTATTTTGAAAATAGATTTTTTTGTATATTTATTGTAATAGATTCTTACCATTAATAAATTTACTTTTGTCCAAAAAAATATAATTATATTACTCATAATAAGCCTCGTTTCGTAAAATTTAATCCTGTAACAACTTGCCCCGTATTGTGTAACAACTACCCCCTACTCGGGGCACGTTGGTACAACATGTCTCGACCTTCAAAATGGCTTGTTTCAAAGTCATGGTTTTCGTTTAATTACATGCGATAGCGGTCATCGGTAGAGGAAAGAACGTACTTTAAGTGAGAGTCATTGATAGTATTGAATATGGAATGCAAAAAAAATAAAAAATAAAAAACTGAAAAATGTAACAAGTAGCCCCGGTCTCCCCTAAGCGTTGCACTAATCGCAGCTCCAACATAAACGTACCCTAAGACAAGAGCTGCGATACGCACCCAACGTATGGTGTTTAGTAGGGTGTGTCGATTTTGTGGGTAAATATAAAATTTTTGAAAATTTGGAAATGACTAGTGACAAAGTAATGCTGTTTTTAATTCTGAATCTGAAACTATCTTCAGAAATTGATTTGAGTGAAGTTTAGCTAATCACAGTTGAAAAAAAGTGAAAATTAAGTAAGATTTAACTACAAATTACATATTCATATATTGCTTAAAGTGAGTCTTGCTTACATAAAAACATGGAAATGAAAATAAAATTATGTGGATATTAGTATTTGTTACATTCGCATGAAAATGTATGGAAATGTGTATTTATTACAAAATGAAAATATATGTAAGTTTAGCAACAGATCTAGCCATATGTCATCTATGTAGTAAATTGAATCCTATTTAACAAAGTACACCAAAGAAGCGATATCTTGTTTGCTTTTGTTGCGATTTATAAGCTCAATTATTAAATTTTTGTTTAATAATTTTACTAATTTTCGTATTTTTCTATAATTTCAAAAGAAATTCCAATTAGCTAAATAATGTGTTACACAAATTTTAAAGGTAGTGGTTAATTTTAAACCTGAAATTGTAGCGTTTTTCCACTAGTGGTTTTTAAAATTAAAACATTGACAAAATTGATACACCATAGTGTTTAGTGTTCCTTCTCGAGAATGCTTTCTCGAGAATTTTATAATTGCTTAATTCTTATTTCTCGAGAAATTTTATAATTGCTTATTTCTTATTTCTCGAGAGATACTACAATTTCTCGAGAAACTTAAATCTAGGAAAAGTATTATAAATCTCTTTTATTTTCGTAAATGAATGTATTACTAGTTAATCGTGAACGCATAAACACATCTGCAATTTATAATACATGTTATTAATAACATTAGAACCTATATGAATTCCAATAGAAATCACAGTACAGAAGATTCGATATTATTAACTGCTGAAGGAGCTCTTAAATCCTTATTTAAAAATTTAGAAAAATTGTATACTGAATTAAGTATCTAATGAATTTCTTGTGGCTATTGAAGAAGAAATATAGAAAAGAGGAGGTAAGACTATTGTACCCCATACAAAATTTTTGCATGATCCAGAATTTCTTCCAAAAGGGTCAAAAGACCCAATTTCTCATTTAATATATATATATATATATATATATTTATGAAAATATAACAGTAACAGATTTTGGCACAAAAAAGAAATAGATTCGCTAACGCTACATTAGACGCATTGTGTTATTTAAAAATAAATTTTAAGACCAAAAAGTAATATTTCGCTTTGTACAAATTTTGTATTAAATAAATAAATATCTATTTTTTCATTTACACAAGTTTTGTATAAATTAGACAGGAATAATCATTTAGTTAAAGTTTTCTTGTGTTTTTGATAAATATTATCAACATTATTCCAAAAATATAATTTTTCCAATATTTTTTCTATTTCTCGAGAATTCTCAAGAAATATGATCTCATTTCTGATTTCTCGTGAAACAAAAAATATGGAGAAATCAGGAACACTAATGGTGTTACATTCGGGTGGACCTCACGACGGTATGAGATCAATGGCAGCGCAAGGGACCGTCGTATTTTTTCATCCAGAGAAGTTTAAAAATTTCGAGCTGAAAAGTTCCAGTGTTGCGTTGGTGAATTGCCTTTTTTATACCACTTGGATTTAAAGAATCTATCACGGTAAGTATTTTTACGTTTTACCCGGCTCTTTATCGCATGTTGAAGTGTAAATATTTAATGTTTAGTAAATCACCTGATTTGGGGCAAAACCGGGTGTTCGAGTATGGGGCAAAATCGGGTACCCATACTTTCTATGTATGGCGTAAATGTCTTATAGAAGCTGATTTCTAATCTTTAAAAAATCCAACAATAATCTTGATTATATGTATAGATCACGGATGGGCTCGTGAGATTTGCACAAATATTGAGGAGGGCGACGAGACCTTTATTTGTGATTTTTGTGCACTAGATAAATTAAAATAAATTTATGTACAAATTAATATTTCTTAAAATATCTTTCTTTATGGTTTATAAAATGATAGTAATAATGGTTTTATAATTATATCATATTTTATGGGTTTTTTAATAGGTACCCGATATTACCCACATTTAAATGGTAAAACCGGGTACTTGCATACTTCCGAGAAAACTTGTTTTCCTGTGCGCCAAATAGTTTTTTTTTTTAAAATAAGAACTCTCATTTTCTAATTCTGTAAGGTCCAATTAAGATTTCTAGCGGTGTCCAAAGTTTATTTTACCGTCTGACTTTATGCTAGGAGGAGAAATACATTAGGCACCCCTTTATGCCCCACTTTCCCCTACATTATATGGTTGGTCGATTTTAAAAAACCGGGTTTAAAAACCGGGTTTTATTTATGAATTTGTAAAATTCGGAAACCGGGTTTTAAATTTAACAAACCGGTTTTATATATTAGAATTAATATGCAGAAATGAATTAGTTATTTAATTAGAAACGTTAACATTTTGACTTGAAACTCGCCTCGAACACAAGCCTACTGTAATTTGTAACAGTTTACTCATTACTGTAAAACTGTATTCATAAGTTCATATTTTCTGAAGAAAAACACTAAATGGAATAAAGATTTATAATTTGGTATCACTGTAAAAAAATTATATTTTGTGCGGATTTTAGTTTTTTTTCATTTGGTTTTGTATGCAGTCTATTTTATTGTGTTACATTTTTGTAGATCCATAAATATTAATTGAACTCAAAAATTGTACGGACTTTAATTAATTTAAATTTTATTTATTTATTTGGTTTTATGTAGATACAGTATAATTTATTTTGTTATATTTCTTACCATAAGGGGTCGCTTTTGACCCTTCATGAAATAAACGTCGATTTTTAGAAAGAAATTCTTAATTTATCAAAGGAAATAATTCGCAACATAACTTCTGATTTCTATTAAAATAACCAAACATATAATTTTATTTTTATAAATAAAATAATCAATTAATCACACTTTTTACATACGACTGGTTTCTCAAATACTTTCTTTAAAAAAAAATCCCTAAAAATGCCTCGATTTTCAGCTAGATCTACCTAGCACGGTCAAAACAACATGTTTCTTTGGGAATTTTTTCTAGAAAAACCGATAAACTTGTATTATTAAACATTAGCCTATTGCAAAGAGTACATCTTACGGATATTTCAGTATTTTTCGTGGTGAAAAGTATTGAAAGGTTTGTGAGTTATAGGCGATGCCCGAGACGTCTCTTTTTTTTAGGCACTTTGCGATGACAACCGTAGCTCGGTGCAGGATCATCCAAAATTGAAAATTCGATTTTTTTTAGGTAGTATATGAAATTATCTAGACGCTATCGGGCCCGATTTAGGAAAAATTATTTTGAGACAAAATGGCGACTGTGCAAAATTGGGGCATCGATATTTGGCAAAAAATCGCTCGTTTTTCGAGTGTAAAAAAATTCTAGGCAAAAAAAAGGAAAAGCTCCCGATAGCGCTTAGATATTTAACCCTAAAATAAGCCTGCAAAGCCTCGAGTAAATCGGTTCATTAATTTTTTTGTTACGTGTGTCACCGACTTTGAAAACATGAATTTGAGGAAAACGCGTTTAAGGGAACCTTCCGGTCTAAAAGTCGATTTTTTTTATTTCATTTTGCGAATGTTCAATCTTTTAGGAATACGTGTTTAAAAGGATTTGTTGAAATTGTAAAAGTTTAAACGCGTTTTTCTCGAAACAGTGTTCTCAAAACGGTGGGACCTGTATCTCCAAAAGTTATTATCCGATTCGACTGAAACTTTTTTTATTTTGAAGAATATACTTCTGGCTAGAGATGATACCAGAAAAAAATACAAAAATTGAAAATTTATAATTTTCAAAGGCGTTGAAAGGGTGAAAAATATAGGGAAAAAGTGATTTCAAACTTCAAGTGTCGTTATTCTCTAAAAAAATGTTATTTGTGTAATTTGTTCTGGTTTCCCCTTGCCAGAAGTATATTCTTCAAAATAAAAAAAGTTTCAGTCGAATCGGATAATAACTTTTGGAGATACAGGTTTCACCGATTGGGATCAATTTTTTTACGCCTTGACTTTAACGAGTCCCAGTGCCGTCTGCAATGATTAATTATTATAAAACAAAAAATATATTTCTATAACTTAAGACATCCTTAATACAACGCAAAAAGTCCCATTAAATTATATACAGTAGTTTTCCGTTAATTAATTCCTAAAGATCACCTATTTTTTGGGTCTCTAGACCGGAGGGTCCCTTAAAGTTTTGGGCCTGAGCGCTACACCGAGGAACCCTACCTGCTTCCACGCGTATAACTTCGTCAATTTTGGTCGGATTAACTTGACACTTTCAGGGAACATTTTCAAGATGTTGTACTACTCCAAGAAAATATAAAAATCGATTTTTCGAAAATTTCTAGGTAGGCCTCCCCCTTAAGAAATTGCAATAAAAAATGTCGATTCTTTCCCCGTTGAAGTAGAAATACCCGCTGCACTTGAAACACTTAATTTATTTTTGTACATGTGCAAGTAATATACGTAAAGCTTACTATAAATATTAACAATAGTGCTACATCATGCGACAGGGTTAAACTGGCTCTAAAGCTACAATTGATCTTCTCTAAATAATGATTTATCTACTATATTTAATACGTCTATCAAATATACTGAAACCAATTTTGACTATCGCTCATGTCGACAAAGATGTTCAGCTTACAAAACGTTCAACGTCTAGTCATAAAAAAAATTCTAAGAAAAGAATCTCTTTTGGTCAGTTGACTCTGTACTCAGCTTACAGGAATTTCATCTTGGTTTGCCTTCGTTCCCTGTATGCGGCCTGTGTCACGGCCTAGGAATGTATCGAATTTCCAAGTTTGGAAACACTCCTGCCTCATAATTCCTGCTGCGGCTTGGTCGCGTACGTATACACGTACATATGTATGCGTCTACGCAATATCACGGTGCTCTGGCTCTCACTGACATTATCCGTTCGTATAAGAAGCGGCGTGCGAATAAATTTCTTACAGAGAAAAATACAGGCCAACTTGCGGACGAGTGCTAGCGAATGCTGGATGTAAACACCGTGAAATTTGTTCAAATAAAATAACCACCAAGTCAATCACAACAGTCGTAACTCTTTCTCCTTGCATTAATTGTGAAACATCGAATCTAGTTTCGCGGGTATTGGTTATTTTGCTTATGCAATGTAATTTAAATGTCACGAGTTGTGTTTGTTTGCTGAGGTCGAGTTTAATGATATTTCGCAGCAAATTATTTATTTTAAATTAATTCCATTTTATTTCGCAGGGCATTTAAAAGTATGTACGCGAATGACTCTGTTGTGGCTGAATTGATGAAAAAGTAATAAAAGCGGAAGTCGCCGACTGACGTTGGGTTGCGTTCATCATAATTGTATCCTATGTCGTTGAACTCGTCTGAACAGCTGCTTCCATATGGGTAAAAAAAGCTGCCTGTTCGCACTTGAACAAATTGTTTAAGCCACCATGGAGCTTATTAAAATTAAAGCTTTTTCATTTTTTCAACTTTTTGGAACAAAGGATTCAGAAAAATATTTTTTCTAAATTCTGTTTTCTACGTATAAATTAGAAATTCTTTCATTTCTGAATCTTAAATCTAACCCTTAATTCCCTTAAGGGAGTTTTTTGCTACTTTGGGAGCGTATATTTTAGGGTTTTTTAATAATTTTTTTCTAGCAGAGATATCACGTTTGCCATTCAAACGTATATATGTTATTGAAGTAGATTTATTGAACTTTCGAAAAACATTTTTTGTTTGTACGTATTCGTGCCAGGAGTCGTTCAGTGTTGCGTTGATTTGGAGCGTTCGGTCCATGTGCCTTCTATCCCCTCTGCCATCCTTCTGGATGAACGGACGGTCAGAAATCAGAAAGTAAAATTGATTTACAATCTAAATAAGTGTAGTTTTCGTTTGAACCACGGATATTGAATTTGAACTATAATTTTTAAAATGGCGGCGGTTCAGAGCAAAGTAATACGAATTTCACCAAATTCTCACCGTTTCAACACCCGAAGAGAGTAGAAAATGTCATCAGGGGTGAATAGCCGTGGTTCACAGGAAAGCTATAGAATCTTTTAACCGCATGTTCCAAGTTTCAAGGCAATCGCGTCATTACTTTTTTCGAAATCGTGGCAGAAGTTCACGTAAACATTTTTTTTTAGAAAAACGCGTTTAAAATTTACCTGAGCCACTTAGATAGCCCGTACTATTGTTCATTCAAACCTCTATAACTCGCTAATTTCAAGTTTTCGCCGGAACATTTCCAGGGGTGTAAGGATAAAAATAAAGCCCCCAAAAAATCGATTTTTTTTAGGCGTCCAAAGTAGAAAACTCCCTTAGGTCAAACTATTATACTCTGTGTCAAACTCAACAGCGAGTGCAACTGACTCCAGGTTGCATGTTCAGAACTGAAATCTTCCAGAAATATGTTCAATTTGTTTGAAGATTCGTCACGATTATTGAATTCGAGAAACAAGAATTCACGAAACGATTATTATACAAAATATATTTACCGTACCAAATTTGATTATATCGTAGATAAATCTCGGGAAATAGTAGGGGAGACCGGGGCTAGCTGACTAATTTTTAACATTTCTAATTTTTTATAAATAGACCATTGGTATTTTGTTGACTTGTCGCACACCAAACGTTTACAAATTTCATTACAGTCGCATTAACGAAAGAAGGCGCCTGGGCGGCCCGTAGGCCGGCGCGCGTGGCTCGGGAGAGACCCAATGGCTGCTCCGTATTTCGTGCGACGTTGCCACGTTGTGCAGCAGATCGGACGTCTCTTTCTATCTTCAAGCGCAACTGTGTCTCTCTCACTCGCTCGATAAAACAGATTCCTTCATCTACGAGTCACTCCACGCCAAGTCGATCACATTTTTAGAGACTTTGATCAGAATGCAATATGTATTTTGTGAATCACGTGAAATTATGAAAACATCTTTTTCACGAATAATCAACAGTTAAAGAAGGTGATAGTATGTGTAGACCTGATCATCGTAAAAAGAATGTCATTGGCCAAGAGTGGATTAATGAAACTCTTCATCGGTTAATAACAGCTCATGCCGACGTTAATTTTAAAAATTCCATGCTCGAAAGCAGAATATTTCGTATGTGAAATTTGCAAAATAAAACTTTGGTTATAATTTTTAAAATTACAAGATTAATTTTTCGATATAAAAAAAAAATATTAAAATAGCCCGCACTTTCTAGATTAAAATGAAAAAAGAATGAATTCAATACGATAAGGAGTTTCCGAGATAAAAATTCACAAGTACAGCTCGGTTTCATGAAAGAAGGCAAAAATTGAAGAAATTCAAACCCAGCAAAGTGATGACTGAAATCCCTTCCTATATAATATTTCAGTTTGAACAACATCCCTGACATCGAGTGCTAAAAGTGGTCGATTTGCCTGGAGTGACGCTAAATAGTCGAAAGTCATTGGCCAAGGCGTAGGGAGCCGCGTAGGGGAAGCACCAATCGCGAGCCTGGAGCAGCGGCAACGTCGCAACTTCTGGCCCCGATCTCAAGGCGCCTTCTTTCGTTAATTCGACTATAGGTATACAGGCTTAATTTTTAAAACTGTTTTAACTGAGTCTAGGTCGTAGTTTTTATTATATTTAGAGTAGTGAGACGAATAAGTCAACAAACCCCGGCTGTGGGGTTAATTGACTTGACATTTACTTTTTAGTTTTAACCCTTTGCCTGCGAAAGGCGTATATATACGCTGTCACAGATCCATCAATATAGTATAGGAAAGGCGTACATATATATCCCACGACCAGCAAATTTTTTTTATTTTTTTCACTCCTTCACACTGTTATTTTTTTTATTTAGTATCACGGTGGTAGATACTGTAATTATTTTCTACTTGTTTGTTATGGTCTATTTGGAAGACCTGAGAGTTTGAAGGGAGGATAGGGTGTAAACTGTAGGGGTGAGTTTGGAGGGATTTGTGGTGGGGGAAGTGGATTTGAGCAGCTAAACTCTTTGCCTCGACTGTATTTTGAGGATAAAAAGTGCAATTTTTAGTGGTATTCCTATGCTTAGTCAAGTAACCCCGTCCGACATTGGCAATGTGTTAAGGGTCGTACGTACAAAACCTTCACGCACCGGATAAAATAAAATACCCTAAATTATAGCAGTACTTATAGTGGACAAAAATTCATAAATAGTCGATTTTTAGATTTTTCATTCCCACTGATAGAACACGCGAGTTTTTGTCACGGTGACACATTAAATGGCAAGCTGGTCATTCATATGCTTCAATATTGCGAATCGCAGCATAATTTATAACATAATACAACAATTAAAAGGGAATTAGTCAACTAGCCCCGGTCTCCCCTATACGAGAATAGCAAACAACGAATTCAAACTCTTCCATTTCAGATTACTTTTTAATAGCATTGAATACCGACATACGACATCAACAACGAAAGCTTGTCAAATGGGACATCAAATGACAGAAGTATTCAATATTTTCTTCGATTACACGTGTCGATTCTACTATGTAAATGAACGAATCCTATGCGTCATGTGGATGGAACGCCTCAAAATCGAAAGCAAAAATCGTGAAACCTCTCGTTGATTCATACTCCTCTGTTAGCTGCGTCAAAATATCTCGTACAAGAGTCACATGTTTGAATCAGTAGTTTCATTCCTATGACTACAATATTCTGCAATTTCGTCATTCAATTAATGCATACAGAGAAAAAATAATGAAGCTGATACTGCATTCTGATGTTTGGTAAACAGAAATATTATTCAATTACACAAGTGCCACATGATAGGCACAATTTCTATGACCTTCATTTCTATTCCAAAATCTCTGCACAGAGACATACTTGAATCCTCTAAAACTTTCCTGACGCTATTTCCAGAAACAATGATATATCATCCCCAGTGGCGGATTTAACAGGGCGGCCGATTAGCGGTTGCCGCCTGGGCCCCTTCCCAGAAGGCCCCCCACCCAGGGCCCCATCCTTAAAAAAAATTATGAATTTATCCAAACTATATTTTTTTCTGTACCACTACACTGAGACCGTTTTTAGTAAACTACCTCTTCATTTTCCTGGAAAAACGAGTCCCTCCAGAAGTCCCCGTAGGGCCCCAACCGTAAAAAAAATTACGATCTTAACCAAACTATATTTTTTCAGTACTACTACTCTTAGCCCGCTTTTAGTAAACTACCTCTTCATTTTCCTGGAAAAACGGGTCCCTCTAGAAGTCCCTGTAGGGCCCCATCCTTAAAAAAAATTATGAATTTATCCAACCTATATTTTTTTCTGTACCACTACACTGACACCGTTTTTAGTAAACTACCTCTTCATTTTCCAGGAAAAACGAGTCCCTCCAGAAGTCCCCGTAGGGCCCCAACCGTAAAAAAAATTACGATCTTATCCAAACTATATTTTTTCAGTACTACTACTCTTAGCCCGCTTTTAGTAAACTACCTCTTCATTTTCCCGAAAAAATGGGCCCCTCAGAACGTTTGCCACCTGGGCCTTTTTTCTTAAATCTGCCACTGATCATCCCATTAAAAATATGTATAACATTATTTTCAGCGTACTTGCGGTAGAAGAAGTTCAAAATTTTATTCTCAGTACTAACGAAAACAAATGTGTAACACAGGAACTAAGTAGTATGTACTTATAAATATTTGAGCCGTTTATTTTGAAAGTGGCGTAAATCCCATTGTGATTTTCAAATGGATATGGAAAATATTGTGCAATAAAACTTTTTGAGATCACACCTTTATATTCAATTATCAAGGTAGCAGTTTAATTATCAATGTGCAATGAATTTGTTATAAACAATTTAATCTCAAATTTCACTTTCGATCCGCTGACGGATTCATACGGGTCTCCGGACATGCCCTTGTAATTTTCAGCCATTTGTTAATAATTTGTTTATAACAAATTAATTGCATATTACAAAGTAAATGTCTGCGGAACATAAAGCAGTCACAACTAAAACTACAGCATACAGATAAAATGCACGAAAAATGTATTGAATTACGCGACTTGGACGAAAAAAAACGAGACCAATCACAATCTAAAATATAAGGACTTAATGGATTTATTATATTATATACCACCTGCACACTATAATTATTTTAAATCACTCCCGCATACAAAAACTGGAGAAGACTGAATAATAATTAATAAAACATTATTTATTTTAATGTAAAAATTACTTAACAAAGAATAAAAGATTAATATTTTTTTGATTTTATAACATAAAAGTGTATACATTTATTTTTATTTCACGGGAAATTTACTTTTCCTGTGGACTTATGCTTTCTTAAGAATTGAAAACGTCATTTCATTGATTCTGAAAGTGGCGTAAGTCCATTCATAGGCATCAAACACATATTATTTCTTAAATAATGTTAATTATGCTAATTGGGATGATAAATTTGACACCCTTGGAAACCCAAAAACATTATACTACCATGTTATCTGTTACTCATATTTTTAAATTTAATCCAACGCAAACCCTTCAATATCTCGATTCGAACATAAATGGACTTACGCCACTTTCAAAATAAACGGCTCATTTATTGTCAAAGTCTGCAAATTAAGCCTAAAATCCAATATTAATTCTTTATTTCAAGAATTTGCACTAAACTAATGGATTACTTCGCCTAACCATCGTTACTGTTATAAAGAATCAAAAATCAAAATATTAGTAAAATATTTTTGTTCTAGGAGCATTCGTTTACGAGACAATGGGGTTTAAAAACATGTCTGATGTGTGCGCACTTGGCTAAGAATTGGCAGAGTGCAGTAGTGAATATGGAACAAGTGTGGATGAATCAGTGCTTGCGGAGGAATGGGTAGAAATTGCAAAGAAATTTTCCATCAAACAATGCCTCGTTTTCGAGAGAATTAGTTTTGGAACTGAAATCAGTTTTCAGCCAAGTGTGCATGTACTTACTCGATTGATTTTAAAATCTTTTTTTTTTAAAGCAAAGCATGGTTAAAGAAAAGTTATTTTGTAATTTCGACTTATTTTTGCAGATGGATTTGTTTCATCCGCGATTGTACAATATTTATTATTGCATTCTGCTAATTTTTAGTCAGGTGCGAGCATATCTGAAGAATTTTCTAACTCGATTTTCCAAAACCTAAGGCCCTTAAAATAAAACTTTATTTTGTACTTGAATTTAAAATTAAAAGAGTATATTACAGACAACCCGAAATTCAAATAATGTAAGAAATATGTAAACAGGAATAGTGATGCAACCAGAGACAATAAAACTATTGATTAAATCCTAAATTTAGTTCACTTGAGATTATTAAAAAAAGACCTTCACTCTACAGACAGCTGTATGTTATTGAAGTATTCATAAACAAGTTTGATAAATTAACACTGAATTCCTAAACAACTGTTTTGCCAATTAAAATTCTAAATATCCTTGCCTCCGATTATTATAAATTAAAACACACATTCAATGTTTTTCACAGTTATTAGCTAACAGCGAATATCTTCAATGCACGCACAAACTACAAGAACTAATAACAGTAGCCACTATTTATACAGAAAATGATCGAATCAAGGATATATTTCTTCATAACACCACAGTAACACTTATCGAGAGCACTATATGTCTCATTCAAGCCATCAAAATAATTGGAAACAATTACTGCATTATTGCCAGGGAGCTTATTGATATAGTAGTGGCAAGATCAAAGTCGATAAAATTACAACCAAGAACATTTCAATTCCGTAGGGAATTAAAAATGATATTCTATTTGTATTATAATTTGGAAAATAATTTTTTTATGTCTAAAGACGAATAATGTAAAATTATGTTTGAAAGCGACAATCAAGTAGAAGTTCAAATTGAAATATCGAAACCAAAAAGAACTGGAATTTTTCTGATATCTACGCTTGTATAATTTAATAATTATTCTCTGTATTTACTTCTGTATTTCTTGAAATAAGTAATGCAAAATTATGTTTAATATTCTGAATTAAATTAAAATAAGGTAATCCATATGTATACTTAAACAAACACTTGTATATATATTTGTATTGTAATTTAACAACTGTTATTGCCTATTCTCAAACAATATTAGCTAGTGTGAAGATAAGTTTAATATCTAATGTAAGTTAAGATATGAATTTAAAAGTCAAAATGGGGAACAATCACAGCATCTATATTAGTGTTTGTTGGTTTTTAAAAACCGGGTTCAAAAATCGTTTTTTTTTATAAATTTGTAAAATTCGAAAACCGGTTTTTAAATTTAAAAAAGCCGGTTTTAGATACTAGAATTAATATGTAAAAATGAACTAATTATTTAATTAAAAACGTTAGCATTTTTCTTGAAACCGCCTCGGACACAAACATATTGCAGTAGGTAACAGTTTACTGTAAAACTAATCTTCATGAGTTCACATTTTCGAAAGAAAAATACTAAATGAAATAAAGATTTATAATGTATATTTTGCACGGATTTTAGTTATTTTAATTTTTTTATTTATTAGGTTTTGTATAGATAAAGTTAATTTTATTTTGTTATATTTTTGTAATTTCACAAATATTAAAAAACTGAAAATTTTTAAAATAAGTACAAATATTTATTTTCTATTTTAATTACATTTTTTGTGAAAATTCGAAAACCGGTTTTTTGGGAATAGTGGAATTAGAAAACCGTTTTTTTTCAAAACTCGGTTTTTGTATAAACCCTAATCTATATCTATAACATACTTTACTCTATTGCACATATAACTATAAGCTAATTTTTCTATCAACTAATTTCATTAATGAAATAATTTTATTATTAATCCCTTCAGTTCTGAGAGTGAAGAAAGCTTAGCCTATACGCTATGCGGAATTGTCAATGTCCTATTTATTAACCATACTCGCTGAACGCCTATAAGCGTTTCTCACACAAGCTGTATGCACTGAACTCTGAAATAGAGTAGGGGTGCAAGTTTTTCGCCCAGATTCCAACATCGTGTAAGTCCAGCAGAAGAAGAAAAGAAAGAAATTAGGCGAAGGAAAAAGTAGAAATTTTTCTTAATTTTTTATTACCCGACAGTAAGTACTTCGAGTACCAGTACTTACTTTGGACTATAATTCCATCGTAAAGTATTATCGACTTGATTTTTTCGACGTGGTATTAACGTTCCAAATGCTGAGATACAACAATAACAACATTTTTATGAAAACTAACATCTTCGTTATTATTGTTATTATTTTTAATGCGACAGCATTTTTCATGTCTCGTACCTTAAGCAAAAAAAAAGTTTAAATACAGCTAATAAACAGATGCGCCACGCTGCAATATGTGCAGCTGCAATGGGAAAAGTGGCTCGAGGGGTGCGCGCGTCGGAATGTCCAATTTAAATCTCCAAGCAGGAAAAGGAAGAGAGGCGAGCTACAAACTTCGAAGAATAAGAATTTCGAGATTTCGGGGAACGAAAGTCGATACGCGGAACACGTATGCCACTGTTGTTCGCGTGCCAAATGTGCAAACAAAAACAGGGGCAAACGCTAAGTAGTTAAGTAATCTATGCGCTCGAATTGCGGGACGATAACTCGAGTAAAAAACAAGTATTAATCGTGCGACTGAAAGCTGAAATTCAAGTAGGTATATCACTCTCAATAAAGTAATTATTGCTCCCCTTCACTCGTATGATGGTCGAACGGCACAACTGTTCAAAATTTTCAACAACGATGTTTCTGAGCTATGTCTGACGATTATCTGCCAGTATCGCATTGCAACTTCCATTGGTCACTTCGAATTTCACGGCAACGGAAGGAAAATTGAAATGAAAGAACGAAAGAGTATCGAAGACGGGACATATTAACACGAAATCAAAATCGAAAGAGTAATACCCTTGTAGCAGGGTCTATTTTTAGGCTCCACTCAGTTGCATGTCGTTACACACCGGTTAGCCCCGTAAGATGGTTTACTTACACTGCGATCTACAGTTACGCATACACATTAATCTAGGCAACGTGGATATACGTAAAACGGTGTAGATAGACAGAACTTTTCTAAGCATCTACAGCAAAGCATTAGCTTGGATTTATTTTTAATCTGCGAATTATTTGGATTTTTACACGAGGCTGCCGCAATCGCAACTGAACTCGATTAAAATGATTAATGTAACCACTGATCTTTAATCATAGAAAGGAAGTAGCATCTGAATTCCTGCAAGTGTTCACACATTGTGAAATTCAATCTACAGCTTATATGGGTTCTGCGCACTGTTACGGAACACATGCATAAAAATCGTAGTATTTTTTTTTTGCTGCCACACGTAGATAAAACGTGTTTTCGAACAACTCCAATATTCTTTAATATTATGCTTCTCCACGAATGTGTAAAGAGGTAGGAATAATATAAGTTCGCTAGACATAATAAATGAAAATAGAAGTGATTGGCAAATTCAATGTTTTTATTATCGAATCAGATGGAATATAACGAAAATATAATTTCTCAGTCGAGAAAGAAATAATAGTCTTGTTTTCGCGTTAGACCTGATCGTGAGATTTCTCGAGTTTTTCACCGAGAGCGTGCGGCGGCCCTGGCGACTGGAATGCGGGCGCGGCGAGTCCTCGGTGTATGAATATACGCATACACATAATAGATACACACGCTCGAGGAGCTTAAGGGGCGCTCACACGGGGGCAACGTAACGTCAGAAATATTTCGCGTTCCCGCTTACCCATATCGGCGGAGAGGCACACGTACGTTTCATCGCGATACAGCGCCGCGTTACGTTGCCTCCATTTATTATTATTCCGAAATTAACGAACGCCGCGCGTAAGGAGCACACGCGGCTTTGAATAATATCCCATTTAGCACGTGCTCGAATGCACAACAAATATGTATATACGTATAAAATGGCCTACCTGTCCCTCGGATCGATCCACGTTGTTTTCCTCGTGTTGTGATCAATGAAATACACTTTTCCGTCGAAGTCTTGCGCGACGTCCCACCCTTCCGGAAGCGGTATCTCCCCATTCCGTCTCCTTGGCATATTTCACTGCGCTCTAAATCCATCCAAAATTCTCTATCACCGACTAGTCGTCGACAGGCATGCGTCTCTGTGTCTGCGAGCGCACACTAACCGCGCTACATGCACGCTGAATTGACATACGAGAAAGAGAGATAGTCGATATATGTATAACAGAGATAAAGAGGGTCAGTCGAATGGTAAAAAAAAAAAAAGAAGGCACGCAAAAGCTATACACACTGACATACAGTGGAATGGAAATAGAAAGGATGTATTGCAAATCACTGATTATATACATGCGCACATACGCGTGCGCGCGCACACAGGACACTATCGAGCATACTTGTACGGATGTACGCACACATGCGCTCTCTCTCGCTCTCTCTCTCTCTCTCTCTCTCTCGCTCTCTCTCTCTCTCTGTCCACGCTCACTCGCTCGCTCGCTACTCCGCCATCATGAATACCTCATTATCATGAGCGGAGTGACGTCAGAGTCCCCGCCTTCAGATTCCTCTCGAGCGGAATTCCACCGTTAACATAGCTGGCTGCTGAAGAAAAGTCCACTGTTGGTATCTTGCCTTGAGACGGGTACCGTGGCTCTACATTTGCACGAGTGCGCGTATTGAAGCCTGTTGCAGTATCGTAACACTTTTTTCTCAATCTCGCACTTGGTCACTTTGCGATTTTATTCCGGGAGAATATAGAAATGACACACAGCCCCTAAATTATTCCCCTTACACCACAGAAACAACCGAATTCTATAGGAAATACACTTTCACCTCTTCTGCCGTCTCACTCGTGCTTCACTCGATTTTACACTCTTATCCAGTATTTCTCAAGACCTTGATTCTACATCACGCCCGGTGTATTACCTGTACACCACTCGCCGATCTCAATCGTACCCTCGACACTTATTACTTGCTTTACACTATCGAAAGAAAACTGGTTCCTTTTTAGAAAATGTTCGCACTCGTCGTGTCGGGCACTTATGGACGTGGTCGGGGCGCCAGTTTCGTCCGGATATCAATTAAACTGTTGAAAAATAGTTCCAGCCTGTCACAGTCACGTCGTCCTTCTTTTTTCTTTCTTTTTTTCGGCAAGAGCATGAACAGCGACGAGAGTTTCTCAGATCGGAGACGGGATAGTATCTACGTCTGCGACCCGCTTTAAGAAGCGCACGCTAATGCCGGTATTGTCGGGTACATTTCACCGCGCTCCCTTTTCCCTCTTGCAGCTAAACTTCCCGTTCGCTCTGTGCAACAGGCATCGCAAATTGACGCGACGTTTCTTTCGAGAAATGTCAGAGCTCGCCTTTAAGTCCACCGCGCGCTATTTCACTCCGCTTTTACTTACACAATAGGACACTGTTACAATTACCGCAAGACACTTTTGCTTATTCGTGGATCGAATTGGACGTGACTTCGCAGGAATCGCACATTCTATAAAGCCCGCTGGTTCAAGTGCCAAGAATACGGGCAAACTACTCCGTTTAGACGATGCTACAACCTCGCGCCAACTACAAGCATGTTGAGTGTTTGAAACATGCCACTGAACGTTCATACCGTGTGCGCTTAGCAGTGCTTCTCGCTTACTCTCTCTTCCTCTTCGCCTTAACGCGTATACCGATGAGAACCGAACGTAATCCCCTCCCAGGCCTCGTACTCTCCTTCTTACTCTATCTTTCTCTTGGCTTGCCCCTTCCACCGGCCAGAAGCTTCCGTGTCTCTGACCGCTGTGCACGAACGACGACGGGAACAGACGAACGCGATGCCCTTTCGATGGTTTCGCATATTTTCCGTTATGTTGCATTGGCGGCACCACCGTACAACTTCTAACGCAGGTGCACTCGAGACCGTTCAACATCCGGGACGAATGGGTAAATTGATGGTAATCCATCGGCGCCCCTGTCATTATAAGATTATAATGCCTTATAAGTTTCTCTGGTATGCGAGCATATTGCTTTCTCTTTTTTCTCTCCTACTATTTTCATTGATGCTCAGCTTCTAACAGTTGTCAAAACTGAACCGGGAAACTCGTGCACTTAATTACACGTAAATCCTTTACTATTGATCGATCTTGATTCTTCGCTTAGTCGATGTGAAGCTTCGATTGGGTACGGAATTGCTAACAATTATAGGAGCAATGCGAGGAACAAATCATTTTTACAATTACAGAATCCGAACAGTTTGTCGTTTCTGCAGTGGAATTATTTTCTTCCTGGGATGTTCAAAATATAAGTTCCACGAAATCTTTTTTATTAGTTTTGGAACGAGTAAACACTTTTAGTGGTAATATTTTTCATCTATTTTCTATTTCACTTGTTCTTGTGCCAGACACAATAGAAGGCGTATTGATGTTGTACGAAATTGAAGAATGTTGTACTCCAGTTATACGATCGTGAATTGCTTTTTTTCGCATGCGCAGTACGTTTTTGACTAGCGACGAGAATCATATGAACATTTTATGAAGTGCCTGAACTACTACCTACTCGAACGTATATATGCACAATCGGTTCAAAAATATCGTTCCAAGTACATACCACAAATGTACAATGGGGAAGGTGCCCCTTCCTAATCGTAATCCGACTTTGGGCCATGCGCAAACTTGGTGCGCATAAAATTATTATGCGGTCGACCGCTCTACGGTGAGGATGGAGAAGGTGGACAATATGGATGTCGATATTACAACAAAATTTATATTACACTAACTTTATTAATCGGCTTTGCCCGCAATTTAGATTCTGATTTTATAAAAACAAAATTTATTTTTTTTTGTGAAAATAGGAACATTCATCTGGATTAGCTAGGCATAATGAACTGGGACACATTTCGTGATCCCAGTGTTTACCGTTCGAAAGTTTTTAGGCAACAGGAAAACATAAAACACTTTCTGCTTATATATTAAGATATTTCTACTGTATTTCTAAATTTTTTTATAGATTTGAATATCCTCGTGTAACTGTACACTTTATGAGACTATTATTCGCCCTAGATATAATAATAAACATCACTATAAAAATAAGGAAAATTAAACAGACTGGACTATTTAACACGTGTTATATGTTAATACATAAACACTCTTCAATACCAAAATGATTTTGTATTAATTACATATGAATGCAAAAAGAGTTAATGTTAACTCTTAAGTGTAAAGAATATTTCAAATAATTTAACTACTGATTTAGTACTGAATTGATCTCTGTATTTATAGAGAAGTGACTTTTAATTTACACACAAACAGTAATGAATTAAGTACATATCCTCTATTTTAAAAAATCGTTTCTACCAAAATCAAAGAAATACTGTACATCATATAAATAATAGTCAGCAATAATCATTTCAACGTTTTATTTGTAATAATAATATTTAAAATATGAACATCTTAGGAACTTTTCCTTCTCTACTCAAGCTTCTTTCAATGGTGGATATACAAAATATTATATTAATAGTCTACTAATACCTTTTTTTTCCTTGACTCATGAAACGTTTATTTAAGTGTTGCAATAACATTTGTAATTTCTCCCTATGAAAGGTGTACATTTAAAATACATTTAGAATTTATAAGAGCAAATGCATCAAATTTGTTTATCCTCTGCATAATTTTTTACAATAATAGCACATACTAATTCGATTTTTAGAGTTTGCATTTATCAACAATTGCATCCTTGTAAGCTTATATCTTGAAATGTAATTTGCACATTGCATCACAATGTAGTCAAACAATTGTATTGACCTAGTGATTCACTCATATCATTATTTCAGTTTTCTTCATTCTGTTCATTCCATATTTCTCATTCTCTAACGAAAAATACTTCTTTAGCAAGCTTAGGATTTTTATAGCAAATAAAATACAAATAAAATGCTCATATCGTACAACACATAAATCTGTAAACATGAAAACTAAATATGAAATTGCTCATAACCTAGTAAAATACATCGAACTCAGCAAATGGGTATATAAATTAAAGATGAAAATGATCACTCAGATAAAGTGTCTTCATAACGCGTGGTTACGAATACAAATTCTAATCTTCTAAACTCGAATGACTACAATCACGAATTTTACAAATTTGCTGCATCAACGCGACGTTACGGTAGGATCTCCGAGTTGATAAAAAGTAAAACGCTAGAGTGCAGAATGATACGATAGTAACTGAAAATTTGTCACACCGCATTCATATCGCCATTCACTTCCACTTCCACTTCCACTTCCACCCACGAGCGGTCGACGGCATGGAAGGCATAATAATAATTTTATGCGCAGCTAGTCCGCGCACAATCCGAAGTCACAATACGGCTGGAGGGGATATCCCCCCTAGCATACGTCTGTGGTAGTTGTAACGATATTTTTCGGCCGAATGCTGTACGAAACATGTTCAATTGTACAGGGTTATCCACTGGCGGCGCTCGCGCGAGTACAAATGAGAACGGCAACAGCGTCACACGCATACGACTACTACAATCATATGTCGATACATCCGCCATCTATGGAGTGTTGCTAAAAGTATAGGTTCGTGTAGATGCCAGTAGAGAGCACAAGGCGCTTTTGGCTGTCTCCCCAGATAACTTTACACTTGACGTAACCAAAGGCGAAAAAAGCAACAGCCGTTTTACCACTACTCCGTCGTGGTAAACCTCACTGACGGTGCGCGCGGATTTTATCGTAGCGCATCATTATTGGGTAAACTTGCCGATGAACTGGGCCCTCGCCGATTTCGATGACCTTCACATATATTGTCAAGGTCATCATTCTGATCAACATTTCCCTTTAAATTTTTCGGCGGTCGGCCTTAGTTTCGGAGATATTAATAAAAAACTTTCGGCATAATATATTGAAAGCTACCTCCTCACCGAATTCAATGACCTTTACATATGTTGTCAAAAACATATGAAAAACTTTCGGCCTAATATATTGAAATCTGTTTCACAGCCGACGGTATTAGTATTGGTTAGGACTAGATGGAGCCAGGGGGCGCGTAAAGCATGGTAGCGAACCAAGGTATGTGTAATACTCGGTAATTCTAGTGTTAAGTAAAGTTTTTTACGAATATCTCGCAAACCAAAGCCGACAGTTAAAAAGTTTAAAGGGAAATGTTGTTCAGAATGACGACTTTGACAACATATGTGAAGGTCATCGAAATCGGCGAGGGCCCAGATCATCGGCAAGTTTACCCATCAGGGTGGATGTTCCACTTACCGTGCCCTGTCCCAATTACCGTGCCTTTATGCTTAAAAAAGTCGTGCAATAAAACTCGCATAAATAAATAAGGAAATAATTTTTTTAATTAAATTAAACTATTAATGTATATGTTACAAACGAGAAGGTTGCATTTTTAAACAATTAAAGCATAGTAAAAAAAATTTCAAAAATGCATATGAAGATTTCAATGGATTTACCCAAATCCTTACTGGAAACGGCAAGGAACACGTACTTTACAGAAGTGAATAAATTGATAATTATCATGATTCGCACTTATGTAAAGTGTTTATTAAGTCATAAAAGGTTAAAATTTTATGATAAATTAGCAAAATGAGCACTTTTGAAACGTTTTCGTATTTTTAAAGTGAATCCGGTAATTGGGGCAGGAATTTAACGCTTGTCCCTATTACCGTACCCCTCGAAACCCACTGGCTCCCTCTGTAACTGCTAAACCTAAACTTACTTTCGTTTCGCAGAACGGGTGAACAGAAATTTGTATTTGCATATTTTGCTTTTGTAATGAAAAGGTTATATCAAAATTACATAAAAACACCTCTCGTAGAGCAAAGAAATGTTTTGAACAGTTCAAAGTTCAAAGACATAACCTAACCGCGGGAACGCTATTCAAAAAAGGGGGCACGGGAATAGGGACAACGCATTTTTCGAGGCACAGTAAATGGGACAAAAACATGTATTTTTATTTCAATTAAAATAATATGGAAAATTAACATTTTCAACCCGAAAAAATGCCTTAATAAAGAAAAAAGTTCGAAACACCAATATAAATTTTCACCAAGCAAAATTAAAGTAAGAGAAGTTAGTAATTAATTCCTTCGCGAGCAAGTCGGCGTTAAAGCACAGTAATTGGGACATCTACCCTATTGTTGTAACTTGAATCGTAGGTTTTCCCTCAGAAACTAATTGTAAAGTTATCTGGAGAGTCATCTAAAAGCGCTTTGCGCTCTCTACTGGCGTCTACACAAACCTACACTTTTAGCAGCATCCCACAGATGGCGGATGTATCGACATATGATTGCAGTAGCAAATATGAGTGTGACGCTTTGTCGTTCTCATTTGTAATCGCGCGAGCACCACCAGGGGATAACCCTGTACATTTGCATGTGTAAAGTATAGTTACGCGCGTACTTGCATACGCATGTCCGGCGAGTGTTCTTTTTCCCATGCTGTGTGAAATACATGAGTTCCATGCGAACTGCAACACATATAGGAGGTAGTGGTGGAATTTTATGTTGCTGCCAGTTATTTCTAAGAAGTAAACTTAGAGCCAGCGCGAAGTTATAATGGCAACATCCGAGAGCGATGATTTCGAAAGCGCTGACGAAGAAATGAGCCACGACAAGCCTGCAAAAAGAAGTACACAGCAGTGGTGTTCGTCAGCGGCAATAGATTCAGAATCTGACGACGATACGGAATACATACCGCGAATGCCATATGCAAATATGATTTGCGATAGAAAAATAGGGAGGTATTCCTCAGAGGCAAGTATGACGACAAGCGAGAAGAAACCTCGGAGAGACATAATAAACGAAAGTAAAGACAACAATGCCGAGGATAAACAATCAATTACTACTACCACAGAAAATTCCGAGGAAACTAAGGAAGAGCTAACAGACACAAGATTCGCAGAAGTCAAGTTACAAGAATCCGAAAAAAAGACAAACTTAAAAAAAAGTAAAATTGCCACGAAAATCATGCCTAAGTCCACTGAGGAAGATTGCACTTTGCAAAAATTAGGTCCAAAGAAGTTGGCAACAAAGCTTACGCAAAGTAATGCTCGCGCAACTGACACAGCTGATATAGCAGGAGATATTACTAAAATTGACGTGTCACCAAGAGAGGAAACAATTTTTTGTAACGAATCCTTCATAACGAATGAATTAACCGAATTAGATGTGCCGGAGGAAATGCTGTCCAACAAAAAGTTTAAAGAAGTATTTAAACCCGAAGGTTGGGAAGGACTGGGGAATGAAATTGAATTACCCGAGGAGTTGACGGAGGAGAAATTACAGCCTATATTGAAAAGACTATCTTTGGCGGGGGAGGAAGCACAGAACTCTTCCGGGGGATGGGGTTGGGGTACTTGGGGTGTAAACTCATTAATCAACACAGCCAGTGCTGGCGTTTCTACTTTGACTAGTCATGTATCGCACGGACTGACGCTTTTGGAAGAATCTATTACTGTATCTGAGGAAGCTAAAGTCACTGAAATGGAGGGCGAAGAAAATTCTGTGACCAATGGTAGCATATTGTTTTCAAAATTTCTCACTTTATTCTCTTGATACCCTACAAAATTACTTAAAATAAACTAAACAAGTTTACGTGTAATCATAAGTATGTTCCAAGACCTTGTGAGAATTACCAGAATTTCTAGTATTATACATTTGTTGTAATTAATTTTGTTTCCAGATAATAAGGCGGAGGAGTCCCCTGAAGAGCAACAGTCTTTTTTTGGATTTGGAAATTTTATATCAGGCGTATCGTCGATAACGAAACTGGTCGAATCGACTGGGAGTAAAGTTATGACTGGCGGGTTGGATACCTTGGAAGCCATTGGTAAGAAAACGATGGAAGTTTTACAGGAAGGTGACCCAGGCTTAAAGAAGAAGAGAGCTCTTTTTACGACTGAGACGGATGGACCAAGTTTGTCACAGATTCTCCAAGAATCTAAAGAAAGAGCGGAGAGCATAGAGAAAACGATGGAAGAAAAGCAACAGATGAGAAAAGTGCACTTTGAGAGCCTTTTCGATGATTACCAAGGTCTTGTCCACTTGGAAGCTTTGGAAATGTTGTCGAAACAAAGCGCTATTAAAATACAACAACGTTTAATGAGCTTAGATACAGATGAATTAAATTCTGTTGAAGAGACACTAGAAGAAGTGAAAGAATTATGTGATTTAGACGAAGATGATGAAAGAGAAGCAGATGTGTTGGAGGATGATTTAAGATCCAGGCTACAGGATGCTTCTAATAACCTTGGAATCAGTATTACCTTTACAAATTTTTTTAAAGTAATTTATATACTACTAACATACATATGCGTACAGTCGTTCCCAGTTAACTTGATAAATTTACCTCGGTAAAATTGATAGGAAATCATCCCCAATTGTATTATTTTTTGCTTGGTAACCTTTTTGACCGAGCTCTTGAGAATAGGGGACGGGAAGAAACGAAGATAACGCTAGCAATTAATCTTTAGAAGGCCGGGATTTTTTCATTGAAATTGTAAATTTTATTTACTTAAAATTTATGCACATTTCCCAATAAAACGGTATGGCATATACTGGGATTTTTAAAATTTGAACTTTAATGTTTCTAAGGGTTTTTGATACGGCTAATCACGATTCTAAGTTCAGAGTGTCGAAATTTTAGACAGAAACAGTGTTGCCAACCTAAACAAGCCTAAATGAATAACAGTAGTTAAATTCATATATTATTCTTTCCTTTGGCGTTACCCAGAGCTAACGACGTGGACGTACAAAGTTTTGTAGCTCTTTTTTTGTTTTTTGGGTTATTTTTGGATTTGGTTTTTTAGTTTTCTGATTTTACTATTTATTATGCGAGCTGCATTCGTGCAACTCACTAATGCCCGTGCATTATACAAAATGAATAATGAACGTGGATCCTTTCCTTCATTTCGTTTACAAGTGCTTAGGGCTTTACTGAATCTTCATCCGAATGAGTCCACTTCTCATCTACCCAAACCCTCTCGACTAATAGGTTGTCATTTTCCATAATTACTGGATAAAAAACGGCGATGCAATTTGTGTTCATTACGACAAACTACTTAGACGTCGAACTCTTTATATATGCTCTACATGTGACTGCATTGTGCATAACACCCTGTTTTGAGGATTTCCATACGAAACAATCAATACCGTAAATTCGAGTTTCCGATATATAAATTCATTATTTTTTTTTCATTTGGAAGGACAAGAAGTATGAACAAACAGATAAAAAACTCAACAAAGAGATACACATTCATTATTCATTTTATATAATGCATGGGCATTAGTGAGTTGGACGACTGCAGCTCGCATAATAAATAGTAAAATCAGAAAACTAAAAAAACAAATCCAAAAATAACCCAAAAAACAAAAAAAGAGCTACAAAACTTTCTACGTCCACGTCGTTAGCTCTGGGTAACGCCAAAGGAAAGAATAATATATGAATGCAGTAACTGCTGTTATTCATTTAAGCTTGTTTAGGTTGGCAACACTGTTTCGGCGTAAATTTCGATACTCTGACCTTAGGTTCGTGATTAGCGATATCAAAAACCCTTAGAAACATTTAAAATTTTCAATGGCCACTATAGTGGCCAGCCCGGCCCTTTAAAGGTTAAGAAGAGAAAATGTCAAGTTCCGTATTTCCCATTAGATCTTCACGAAAGTGACACCATTCGGTCCCCTGTGTTCTCCCGATTAAAAGACACCAGATGCCGTGTAAAACGGACTATTAGTAACGAAGTTTCAGTCAAGCGTCGATTATCCGAACTACTTGGGATCGAGGTTGTTCAGAAAATCGAATTGTTCCGAGAATGAAGCATGCATGTACTTACCCAGTTTATAACTATAGAAATTACACTTAAATGTACTGTACATACATAGGTATCATGCAGTTCCAAGAAGTGGCGGGGACAGCGTTGATGCAACACTGATTCGGATAATTGACGCTCTACTGTACAAAGAAAAATAATTTACATAATTGCAGGCTATCTTCGGTAAAAATAGTCCGATTTACATGGTATTTGGTGTCTTTTAATCGGGGAAACACAAGGAATCGATTGGTGTCACTTTGGTACAGATCCGATGGAAAATGCGGAACTTGACATTTTCATACCTTAATGTGCGTTATCTGTTTCTTACCGTCCCCTATTTTCCAGTTCCGAAAACCATAAAATCAGTGAAGCGTAAAATCGGAGGTGTGAAATTCGCCTACTACCCCGAATGCAAGTATTTAAGTGGACCGGGAACAATGGTATACGCACAGGGGAAGTCACCTAAGATTGTACTTGCATCTAGTCTGTGGAAATGAATGTTCGATTTAAAGGCAGGGCCGGCGTGAACTTTTGCGGGGCCAACAAAAAAACGCATTTATATGTATGTACTTCTGAATTCTATAATAATAAATATTTATGCATAGGACCCCGCAAAATTGACGATGAGCTTTTCATGGACCGCGGGGCCGGGTTCCGCGCTGAACCCGCCTCGCGCCGGCCCTGCTCAAAGGGGCGCATAAGTTGATAAAAATCACTTTTTTCAGCATACCACTGCCTAAGTTTTTAAAGTGTATGCGAAGTTTCAATGATCCTGGTTGCATGTTTTCTTAAGCTGTTTTCTCAATCCAAGCTAACAGTCTGGCAAAGACCTTGTTGACATTTATGATAAACATTATATTTGTTAATATGGTAATGCTGATTACAGCTCACTTGGTTTTATGCTTAGGTTCTCTACAGTGATTAGGAGGAAACTAGTGATGTATAAATAATTTTCTGAACGTTTCAAGTTCAATACTACATAAAACAGCTATTTCTTTTAAAAATGAATTAGATTGTTAGGCAAGTTTTGCTGCCACCGAAGTTGGTACACAACTTCGCAAACTGGTGTACGAATGTTATAAAATTTGAGAACCTTGAAAAAGATTAGCTATACAATTGCAATGGAACTTAGTTAAACATCCAAGTATGTACTGCTAAATGAGGCATTGAGAGCAACAACGGACTAACCCTAGTATTCGGTAAGCGGAGAAATAGGCGATCTAAAAAGTAGGGTTTCAACAGCATTTTCTTTTGCAGGCGTTCTTGCCAGTGCAGTCGTAATTTTTAGCTTATCATACTATTTGAAATGCTTCTGAATGAAGACAATTAATTTTTCATTCAATTTTAATAAGCGCTGCTCACAGATGTCACCTCAAAATGTTAACGCAACAAACGATTTTATTATGCCATATAGTTTTAAATTGTGAAAAATAAATATTTCCTATTTTATATGATACAACGGAATACATCACTGCTACTAACTCAATTTCGCAAAAATGTGGGTTACTCCGTTTTTGTTCTGAAGGAGAAATTTTAGTATCTAGATATAAAAGTAACAAAGAACAAATAGCCATATTACAGATTATGCTTTGTAATTATAAGTTCATAAGCCAAGAGCATTTGAACAGCAGGGTGGAATTACAATGCAATTATTATAACTGCGCATGAAAATCAGTGTCTAATAATAGCAATTACTGATGATACTAATGAAGAGATATTAAGAACAATTGCACATTTAACTACAATGTGAGCACTAGTTGCAGCACTTTTGTATGCGTATTATTTAAATGGTATAACAGTGCTTTCATAGAAAAGTATAATAGGAATATCTCTTATTATTATCTTATACTATAAAGCAGAAAGTGTTTCGTATGTTTGTGTGTTTGTCTGTTGCTTAAAAACTTTTGAACGGTAAACTTGGGGGTCAAGAAGTGTACCTCGGCTCATGCCTGGCTAATCCAGATAAATGACTATTTTCACCAAAAAAAAAAAATAAAAAAAATGTTTTTCTTTTATAAAATCAGAATCTAAATTTCGGGCGAAGCCGAGTAGTAAAGCTAGTTATAATATATAAAAAAATAAGTCCTGACTGACTCATCAACGCCCAGCTCAAACCGTTTAACCTAGGAACGTGAAATTTGGAAAGTATATTGTTCCCATGACATAGGACGCATTCCCTAAGGAAGGATTTTTGGAAATTCCATCCCCAAAGGGGTGAAAGGCGGTAAAATGTATTTTCTCGGACGACCAAATACCTCTTAGGACCAATTAGATATCAACTTGCTTCTTACTCACAAAGATTACCCACATAAATGTCTAAAAATAAATTTCAGGATTTTTCCCTAACCAACCCATAAGGGGGTGAAATGTATTGTCACGGGTTCCTCAAAATCTCTTAGGCCCGATTAGATATCAACTTGGTTTTTACTTCGAAAGGTTACCCGCATAAGTGCCTAAAAACTAATTTCAGGATTTTGCCCTAACCAACCCCTAAGAGGGTGAAGAGGGGTGAAATGTGTTTTCATGGAGTTCTTAATATCTCTTAGGCCCGAAGCGAAGCGCGGGGTGTTTTGCTAGTTGTCAATTAATCTTATTTCCATTAATTCGGTTCTGCTCATTTCGATATACATATCGAAATTCCACTGTACTGAAGTTCCTAGGAATAAAATGTAAATATTTTTTTTAGGCATAGTGGTATGTAATTTGGTTCAGCAATTTAAAAATAAGAACGTGTTTAAAGTTGCATTGGAGAGAAAGAGTACAAAATTGCATATTACACTTTCTCTCTTAAACTTTTTTGATACTTCGAAATACCATGGATATTTGTAATTACAGTATTAGGTGACTCACCCTATATATGAATCGAATAAAGCAGCAGTAATATGTAAAGTGAATTTTTGTTTTTAGATTTGGGAAGATTCTAAAACTTATCTTACACCACCTGTTAGACATAATGACCAAGAGGTATTGGAGCAAGCTGTATCTGTGTTGGCAAAATTCACAGCTTTCTCCGTAGAGAGATTTCATAAAATTGCGGAATTGCTTCTAATCAAAGAACACAGAACCACTGTGGACGAAGCTGACACATTAGTTCTATTGGCACATATTTTCTCCAATCAAACTGGAATACTAGCAAATGATTACTGTCATGCATTGAAGGTATTTTCTGAAACTTCGGACAAGCCGAATGATGTTAATGGTAGTATAACAACGATTTATATGAAGGTAAGAAAACCTGGTTGCATTGTATTAATTATATGAATGCCTGTGTGTAACAAGGTTCTTCTCTTCGGCAGGCTTCAAAAGCAAGTTCATATATTCAAGATGCTTTCAGGCTGTTGATTCCCATTATACAAGTTGGTGCTATTTAATGACCAGTGGAAGTATTGTTTTGATGATAGTTATAATGAAACTTTTTTAACGGAGATTTCTCCTTCTTTATCTTTATCTATACGTATAGATAAAATAATTTATATTATTATGAATTAAAAAGTAGGGGTGGGTTCGAACTTTTAAACCCTCGAAACTCGAACCCGAAACTTTCGAGACTCGAAATTCTCAAAATTCGAAGTGCTTATTTCGTTTTGTAAGTGGAACATCTTCTTTTAGGAACTAAAGTGAACAAAATTTTTGCACAAACCTCTATTGGCCATAGTTGAACAAAATATAACAATATACAAATTCGCTAGGCACGCTGCGAACAATTCTTTATTCATTCGAGAGTTTCGTATCACGAAAAAAGTGCAACTCGAAACTTTCCTGGGTTTCGAGGTTTCGACGCTTCGAGAAACCCATCCCTAAAAAATATATATTATATAGTTATCGCTAGATGATATAATTAATAAAAATTAACTGAAATTTAATAAATTTATTATACATACAGGAGTTGTCTCAGTATGCACAACCTATTTCAGGGATAAATTCAGTATTTGTGTATCACGAAGTATATTTATGTAGAATTTAAATTGATTTTAATTCTGATATTGCTTTCCAGTTGTGTCTATTTCAGTGCTTCAGTAATACTGTTGGTAAATCGAAGTTTCGAGTATAACTAATTTTATTAAACTATTTTGTCTACGAACACACTATATCACCTGCCTTCTTACAGTTCCATAAGTGCCGTTAAGTCCGTCAATTTATTTAAGTGAAGAACTAACATAACTGAAGCAAGACAACTGTGTATAAAACATTTTTTAAAATCAATGCTATATTTACACGTTTACACTCAAAACCAAAGTACTTATTCCGGGTACTGACGTCCAGATAATAAAATATACGTACGTATAAAGTTGAACGAGTTGCTTTTTCAAAAATGACTCGATGCAAATATTCAGTTTGTACTGATGCCTGATACTGTATGTTTCGCAAACCAAACTATATATCATTCTCGAACCAGGGATTGAAGCGGTTCCGAAAATAACTGTTTCAAACAGTTATATATCGGTTTTGACTGAAACAGTTATGAAGAACCTATATTCTGAATAACTGTTATAAGGAACCGAAATTTCTGACTATATCGATTTCGGTTACAGTTCTACAGAACCGATATTATATCGGTTATAACGGTTCTAGAACTGTTATTTTTTCGGTTCTAAAACCGAATTGAAATAAGTAGATATTACGCTTACAAATTACTGTATATTAAGAATTTATTGTGAAGTATTTCTAAGAAATTTAATAATCTACAATTTAATCAGAAATTATGGTTCTATTTTATCGCACTGTTTCATGTCTCGGATGGCCGTGTTGGCTTAAACGCTTAAGCTAAAAATTCTTTACGTCTTGTTAAGCCGCGTATTCACC
Organism: Andrena cerasifolii; assembly: GCF_050908995.1. Lineage (NCBI taxonomy): Eukaryota > Metazoa > Arthropoda > Insecta > Hymenoptera > Andrenidae > Andrena > Andrena cerasifolii. The sequence continues at coordinate 2,016,631 of NC_135132.1, forward strand.
TGAGCTCCGATCGAGCAAAAAATCGGTGCGCGCCGAATGCGCAGGTGAATACACGGCTTTAGGCACGTTCAGAGTTCAGCGGAGCGTCCGCGCTAGGGGTGCGGAGCAAATTACCTATACATTGTATAGGAGCATTCGTCCGCAATGATTACTGTGAAACAAACGCAAGCTTTCACAGTCAAGCAGATTCCGCCACGGAGTAATAAACAGCCACACATCAAAACATTGATGTAGATACGGTACTGAGATGATGACTAAAGCAAGACGTCTGCGTTCTAATTGCGTTGACAAAATAAATCCATGCACAGCCATCGGAGAGTTAAAACATATAACAATTTCGTAGGAACAATATAAGAATCAATTTACGAACCGAAATAAACCGACTCTAGAACCGTTTTAGAACCGAAAAAATAACTGTTCTAGAACCGTTATAACATCGGTTCTAGAACCGTAACCGAAATCGATGTAGTCAGAAATTTCGGTTCCTTATAACAGTTATCCAGAATATCGGTTCTTCATAACTATTTCAAGAACCGAAACCGATATCATAACTGTTTTAAACCCCTGTTTCGAACATATAGAATATATATTTTTAAATTATTCTAGATTATGGTACTGCGCTTCTAGACCAGGCCTGTCGAACTTTTGCTCTTGCCCTCGAAGGGCAGCCGCGGGTGGTTGCGAGCGAAGGCAAGAGCGACGGCAAAAGCGGCAGCCGTAAAAGAGTGGGGATAGGTAACGTTCACAGATTCCCCCACTAAGAAGGCCTTTCGCTCTTGGGCCCATAGACATATATAGACAGAGCGTAAGCTGAGGGGGGTGTGAGATTCGCGGTAAGGGGAGCGATACAGGCAAATTCGGTAACGCAGTGGATATACATGCCGAATGCTTCCGAAGCTAACCCGACGTGCCTGTATCTGACCTCTGCCTTTTCCCCTCCAAGCCTATAGTCCCAGCTTCTGCTCCGTCTATATATGTCTATGCTTGGGCCTGGCTCAGTGCCTTCGAGGGCGAAGAGCAACTCGCGGCTGCCCGTGCGAGCAAATCCCTGGACAGGCATGTTCTAGACGACTGTGACGTCGAAATGAACAATCTATAGGGTCAGCTACTCGTGGACTGAATTCTAAAGCCGCGTATTCACCTGTGCATTCGCCCCGAATATGCATCGGGCGTGCACCGATTTTTTGCTCGTCCGAAGCTCGGCGCGCGTTCGGGCTTGAGTGAATTTTGCGGCGTCCACTTCATGGTATCGTTCGGACGCGAATGCACGCTTTGATGGACCGCCAGCAAGCGGATCGGCCCGAACGAGCAAAAAATCGGTGCGCGCCCGATGCACATTCGGGGTGAATGTACAGGTGAATACGCGGCTTAATAATATTGGAATACATTTGAATGAAACTCATTATACCACTTTGTACAATATTTATCTAAATGTGTCCTCTGACAGGAGAATTAGTAATGCAATCATTGAAGACACTCCCTATAATTATCATTATACTTTGCGTTGTTGGTTCTGAGGGTTACTTGTATCTAAAATCCGTGTGATGCTTTCTGAAAATAAAACATTAAAGAAATCAGAGAATAAGAACGTGCTTCGGATGGGCTTTTTTTACTGTTACAAAGTGCTGAATCTATTCTTGAAGGGGACCTGCGCGTTAGAACACATTTCGTATCATCTTATAGTTCCGTTAGTCTATAAAAAGAACAATATATTCTGTAGCAATGTTTAATTAATTAAATAATTTGCAAAATAACTGTATTTTTGAATATTATCATTTCTTCACTGTGCACATGAAATACATTTATAATTCTAGGTGTACGTTAAATAAAAGAAAGTATATGTAGCGATAGTAAAGAAAATGTGGCATGCAAATATTTTCTCGTCACGAACGAATGTGATTTGGTGTTAGATACAGATATTAATGCTACACGATATAATAAAACAGAAAGTAGAAAACAATATATTAAGCGCGGCTCAGAGTGATACGAGAATAAATGTAGGCACAATTTAATGTTTTCCTCGTTTATTACCAACAGGGGGTTTTTGAAGTTGGAAACTCGAACTTGATTCGCTTGTTGGTAAAGGTGCTGTAAGGTTTGTTGGGGTATTAAAAGTCAAACTTGCAGTTGGTGGTTTCAATGATGTGCCTAGATTAATGTTAGTAGCAGATGATGTTGGTATTGTATTTCCCCAAACTGTAACAACATATACACTGAATTACTTTGAATCTATTTCGCTGCGCTAGCTTGACTTTTATAAAACAGGTAAAACTGTATATAAATTCAAGTAGATTAATATTGTCATTGAAAAAATAATGTATTAGCAATGGCAACGATATTGGGATGTTGAAGTATATCGTTGCAACTAACACTTACAGATACCCATAAAATATTAGTAGAATCCTTATGCGCGATACAGATCCCATATGTGTTAAATGTACCTTTCAGTTAATGCAAGCATCTTTTTTTATAATCACGAAGACAACAGAAGCGATTAAAGCACATATAAAATATCCAGCCATTTCTCAACAAGTGCAGGTTTCGATTTGTTCGTACTTTACTGTTTCCCGGCGAAGTTTTGAGAAAGGAAGGAAAAAACACTTATTCTTTTTAAATACGTTTCCGTACGTAAGTTATGTACGTTAGGTAAATAAGCTTGGAGCCCCTTCCCACAAGTGACAACACAAAAAGAAACTGAAGTATAAATTTAATACCTTACAAACTAAAATAGATCCCTTATTCTTTTCCTGGAAAGGTAAAATCAAAATCAAGTCACAGAAATAAAGGACATGAGTTGAAAATATTTATAAACGAAACAGCGACAAACAGCTCTAATATCTACTAAAAGGACATTATATGTTAGTTAAATCTACCTCATACTAAATCCACGCAAGACCTGAAGGTAGGAGATGTTTATGGGATAGTTGAAACAACGGAAAAACGTTGTCTTAGGGATTTTGTTTTTAATAAGGATATATTGACACTATAATATCACATGACTTATTTACCTAATGTATTTCGTGTGTCGTAACCTCCTGGTCTGTTAGAGTTTAATACCGTCGAGGAGAGAAAACTTTTATTTCCTGCAAATATGAAATATAAATGGAATATAGAGCAAATTAAATATATTGGCCATTATTGAATAATAATAGAAAAAGATATTACCGGGTCCAAACGGAGTCGGGCCACTTGTAATTTTTCCAACGTTACTTCGAGATGCTCTTCCATCTAATTTAATGTCTTCGAAAACGTTTGTATTATCTTTCAAGACGTACTTTCTGAAATTAAGGTACTGCTCCTTCTGCTGCTGTACCTTGGAATGTACTCCCTGTAATTTACCAGCAACAGCTACGAGAGACTCGTGAAGCTTACTCATAGCCATCGTCAATTCTAAAAACCAGTCACAAAGCATTGTCAAAATATCGTCTCTTTAAACTTAAGGGGTTATACCTAGTCATGCGGCCCAAAAGAGGCGAATGTTTGTGAATATTTTTTGAAAAAGCGGAAGCATATATTCTTACGGAACTTTTTGTGCTTTTTAAGAGCAACATTTAAAGAACATTTGGTAATTTTTTCGTAGAAAAATATTTACGTTAATAATAAAGTAACAACTGACATCCAAGCATTTTTAAAAATATGGTTTTGTGGTGAGCACTGCCATTCGGAACCAGATTATCTTAAATCAAAAAACAAAAAAGATTTCGTTAGTATATTAATGTATCCTCAGATTGACGGAGAGAATTTCCCGAAATATTAATTTAAAACAAAATGGTGGCTATTTAAAGTTGAAATCCTGATTTTTTCGTGCAAAAATCACGCGAAAAAAATCAGGATTTCAACTTTAAATAGCCGCCATTTTGTTTTAAATTAATATTTCGGAAATTCCCTCCGTTAATCGGAATATACATTAATATATTAACGAAATCGTTTTTGTATTTCGATTTTAGATAATCTAGTTCCGAATGACAGTGCTCACCGCAAAACCAAATTTTTAAAAATTGCTTCTTGGATGCGGTTGTTACTTTATTATAAACGTAAATATTTTTCCACGAAAAAATTTTTGACCTAGAACAGAAAACCGAAAATTTTTTAATTATATTTAAGATTATCTCGGGAAGTATACGAGAAAATTAAAAAAAAACTGATTTTTGTACGAATGGTGTGTGATTGAACACAACCTCGAAATTGTTGAAGCGTTTTGTTCAATCACACACCATTCTTACAAAAGACAGTATTCTTTAATTTCCTCGTGTACTTCCCGAGATAATCTTATATATAATTAAAAAATTTTCGGTTTTCTGTTCTAGGTCAAAAATTGAAGTAGAAATCTTTCCGGCCGCGGAACACTGTTTTTCAGAATTAGCTTCATTTGTTGCCCCGCGGCGCCGCCATTTTGCATTAAAAAAATTAAAAAAAAAATAGATCATACTTCAAGATATGTACAATAAGGTCTTCGGTCAAATTTTGTATTCCATTCACTATACTCGCATAAAAAATTCTCAAAATCAGGCTGCCTTTCCGGCCTCTACAGTGGCATTACCCCTTAACTACAAGCAAGAAATTACCTTGCGGCGTTAGGGTTCTTGGAGTCATCATGGTCTGAATATGCTTCTCTGTAGTTTCGATTTGAGATCTAAATAACATTAAATCGTGCTCAAAACTATCAACCAATTCCATGAAGAATAACAGCGGTGCATTGTTTTCATATTGTAATCCTGGTGGAGTATCGTGAGTCCTTTGAGCTATCTCATGGTTCTGTAATGCTTTCGCTGTGTCTTGCTTCAGTTTATCGGCGGAGGAACGATCTCGCTGGACAGACCCAGCTAACGTAGTTAAAATTTCCATTAATAACGCTGTGTCTTCGGCGCATCGATTTAACGGCCTCGCGGAACCTCTTGCTATATCCGAAGACAATACTTTTTGCTCTTTTACAAACTCCCTGGAAATTAAAAATTTGCGCTGATATCAACTCTGCCTGATTTTAATATCTCTTAATATATCTATTTATCTCTTATCGACGTGCATTACGAAGAGTAACACTGTTCATTTGCCTTACGAAGACTAGCACGCTGCTCATTCTGACCATGAAGAACAGAATTTTTCGATTTTCTTCTCGAAAAGTAGTATCATCGCCACCAAGAATAGTATGTTTTGCTCTTTCGCGACGAAAGGTAACACATTTCGGTCCTTTGCTTGAATAAAGTTAAAGTTGAAAAATTTATTCGATGGTCGACGAATAAAAAAATTTAACTTTATTCGACACATGATGAATAATTTTTTTTTTTAACTATTATTCGTTCTAAACAATGACATTAGGCCCTGTGCAGACGAGCGATTTGCGGCACCTTGCTGTGCGCGTTTTAGCAGAACATAAATTTATATGAAGCAGCTCACACGGGACGCAAAGTTTTGCGGCTACTAAGCGGCATGTTTGCGTTCGTTTTGACGAACACAGGTATTGCTTCACCGCGAATGAACGCAGCGGCAACCTGCCGCAAACCGCTCGTCTGCACCGGGCCTTAGTGACGTTTATGAATACAAACATTGAAAAATACGCGACGCAGTAACTTCATACTATTATCGATTTTTTAACATCTTTCGGAAAAAAGCGAAATAATATATAATTCTTAAACCTGATACTATTTTTTATAACAATATGCTATTGAAGCGAAAATAAACATATTGCGTTTTATTTGTTATAATAAGAAAATAAACTTTACACATTCTCGTATAATATTGACAAAAATATTTATCTGTTACACACCACCCGAACCTAGCATTGCAAAATTAGCTTCTTCCTGTGCTACATCATTTTTATTATTATTTTCTAATGGAGTTGGACGAGGCATATTACAATTATTCCACCACTTAGAATCTGTAATTGTTTCATTCATTTAGCTAAATCTCGTTTAAAGAAGCAGAGATATTTTAAAATTTTATCAATTTATTACGTACAATAGAGCGTCAATTATCCGAACCGCCGATTATTCGAACACCAGTGCTGTATCATCGCTATACCCACCATTTCTTCGAACCAGTGTAGCGCTACCAATTGATTAATTGACTTTTGCGTAATATAAATTAACGCAGTAGGACTCTTGTATTTAATAAGTAATTCTAGATGTAATTCCTATTAGTTATAAACTGTCTAAATTACTTCATTTTCCGAACTGTTCGATTATCCGAATTTCTGAATCACCTCGGTCCCAAGTAGTTCGGAAAATTGACGCTCTACTGTACTGCTGTACTTACAATCATCTTGTATTTGTATTTTTTGTTTTTCCTGTGCTTTTACGCAGGATGGGCGTTTCAAGCATTTTACTTATATTGCCCAACGAACATTTTAGTCAATCCATTCATTTTTCCCCCTCCTCTCTCCTTCGGGTCCCAGCAGCAGCAACCGCAACGGGAGAAAGGTGATGTGTGGTCACCCATCTTTCCCCAGTACACCGCCCCGTGATGCTTAACTTCGGTGATCTAACGAGAACCGGTGTATTCATCACGGCTACGGCCGCTGGTATCATCATCTTCGCTATTAGACATTGTAAACTAGTCACAATCTTTCACAATATATGAGCAATAAGCGACAATACAGGCAACTGGTAGTCATTCTACTCTTCGGAAAACAAATGAAACATGCTACTTTTCGCTGCAGCATTTGAAATCAGAGACTCCTACCGGTACGTAAAATACCGGTATTATATCGGTATTTTTCGGTTGTATCTTCATAACCCTTATAGAAACCGAAATACGAAAATACCGGTATATTTATCTATATTTACCGGTAATTTTTTCGATTTTCCTATATTATTACAATTTTCAAGATATTTGTAAGCAGAGATTTAAAACTGGTATTATGTTAGCGAAATTATATCGAAGCAGATATAGTACCGAAATCGCTGTAATACCGAAACAAAAAGAATTACCAGCACTTTTCTGGTAACATGTAATAGTGTGGTCGCGACTGAAAAAGAATACGATGGTATGTACAATGTTACAATCGTCGATCTGAAATGCCAATGTCGTCTGCCTTATGCCAGAAAGGGATAGCGGGAAGACTCGGCGCTAAAGTGGAGCTGGAATATAAACAAATGAAGATTTGTTGTCGACATCAGGGACAAGAGCGTGGAGACTCGTCAGTCTGATGATCGACCATTGAGTGAATAGGTACTAGCAGCAGTGAAAGATTTTTGAAATCTATTAATTTATTAAGTACTAGCTTCACTACTCGGCTTCGCCCGAAATTTAGATTCTAATTTTATAAAAGAAAAAAATTTTGTTTAGTTTTTTTTGGGGAAAATAGTCACATTTATCTGGATTAGCCAGGCATAATGAGCCGAGGTACATTTCGCGACCCCCGAGTTTACCGTTCGCAAGTTTTTAGGCGACAGACACACAAACATACGAAACACTTTCTGCTTTATAGTATAAGATTTATAGATTACCTAAGTAGTACTGAATTTATTACTTTAGTCAATCGACTAGTGTAATAGTTACTAAGTTATTGTTTGTTTATTATTAGATTATTAGCCCTGATAGCCAGATCTGGGTAGCAGAATCTGACATCAGAACCGTGGTCGTCTGTGTCCGCAGATGGCTGCGTTCTGAGGTGCAGAGCCTGATGTCAGATCGGCAGCAGATCCGCAACAGATTCTGCCATCTGCTATGGTTCTGACGTCAGACTCTGCGCTGTCATGCCAGAGCCAGACCCTGCTACCAATCTGATGTCAGACTGGAGACAGATGGTTATCAGGGAGATTATTAAGTAGTATACTATTAATTTATTTTTAGTTCATTACGGTTATTGTTAGAGTTACTATTAGTGTTGTTGTTAGTGGTAGGGTTACTGTTAGGGTTATGGAGGTATTACCGGAAAATATCGAAACTTACCATGTCACCGAAAGAAATACCGAACAAATATCGGTATTTATTTTGGTTTTCGGTAACATATCGGTTTCGGTATTTATCTGTTTCGGTATTTATCTGTTTCGGTACGATATCGGTTTCGGTATCATACCGGTATTAAGTCCCTGTTTGAAACGAGCTACTGCTCGTGGCAAGCTGTGAATCATGCTTGGTATCGTGGTATAATCGAAACATGCTTGTGATCGTCAGAAACATTGAAACGTGCTTCTTCTCGTGATAGATTGAAATGTGCTACTTTTCGTAACGCAAGTCCTTACGATGTACTGTATAATAGTTACTTGAATTTATCTATCGTCTGTATCAGTTCCGGTGGCCAAACATTGTCTTTCGCAGTGACTGGACTATTAATGCCTTGCGAGAGACCTTTACTGCGTACAGATACATCTAAACCTCCTAGTCCTTTATTGGTAGTAGTTGTGGTAACGGCAGTAACGTTAGGTGGTTTTGCTCCTAACAAGCCACCGCCGGTGTTCGATCCACCGAAAAGTGGTGCTGTAAACGTACACGCATATTCGTAATAATAATAACAGTAATGATATCAAGAACAAACTTTATGTTTCACATACTTGTGGTGCTAGGCGCGCCAAAGCTAACGGTTCCAACTGCAGATGTGTTAGTTGGAGCGCCGAATGTTAAACTGGTACTCGCTGCGGGAGTGCCAAAGTTAAGGCCGCTGAATAGTGGTGCGCTAGTAGTTGGAGTTGGAAATAAGCTGGTAGTAGTAGTTGCGGTGGTTGTGTTTGATCCTAAAGCTAAACCAGTCGGTTGTGTTTGCGGCGCGGTTGCGGGTGTGCTATTGAACCCAAAACTAAGGCCAGCCGTTGTTGTTTGTGTCGCAGATGCTCCAAAAGGTAGCGCGAGTGCTGGTGCAGTCGAGCCGAAAGGTGTACTAGTTAAATTGAAACCTGTGGCTGGTCTGAGAAAATGTAATGGATTATTAATGATCCAACGTATATTGACGGAGGAAAATTTGTTATTCTGTTAGATTTTATTTAATTTTTTTTAATTTTATATCAAGGTTAGGATTAAACGTAAGATTACACATACTTTTGGCCGAATCCGAAACTCGTATTGCTCGTAGTTGCAGGTGCGCCGAAAGTAAACGTCGACATTCTTTCCAGGTGAAATTAGTAACATAAATAGATCACGTTTTTGTGCTTTAAATACGAAATTATTGTGTGTAAGTTAAAGTGCGTTAAACTGTGCTTAATGGTAAATCACGCTACGACGCTCAATCACGCTAAAGCTGCTATTAGTTGGTATAAGGTTTACAGCGATTAATTGCAGTGAATAGAGGGGGAAACACCTATAGAAGGGGTGGTAATGTGTGCGTGAACTGACGCCAGCGCCAAGCCAGCCAAGTGGCGCTAACGCGAAGCTAACCACGGCCAATCAGCATCGCCGGGAAATAGATTGTCGACGCTGATTGGCCGTGGTTAGCTTCGCGTTAGCGCCACTTGGCTGGCTTGGCGCTGGCGTCAGTTCACGCACACATTACCACCCCTTCTATAGGTGTTTCCCCCTCTATTCACTGCAATTAATCGCTGTGAACCCTGGCTGCTATTCAAAAAGCGCCATCTTCGATACAAAGATATCCCGTTTAAATTAAACTGGTCTTCGCAGAGCGCCAAACGCTGGTTACACTCGCAGGCACCAATTCTTGTCTCTGTTTCTTGTAAGTAATAATAAATAGATAAAACGTAAGGTGGCATCTGTCTTGTTTGATAAAAAAAATCAGTTTTTACCATAGACCTAAGAATTAAATGGACGGAGCACAAAGCTGCGGGGCCTAAGCTCGTGTCAGTAAGGGAGTGCATGATACTGCGCATGTGGTGGTGGACGATCGGTGATTGGGTAATGAAAGTGACATATCACTGATAAGAGGCATTGCCTCTTTTATATTTTTTTATGGTTGAGTTTGTCGTTGAGTTTGAAACGTTAATACGTAATTGCAACATTATATTTTAGTCTCTTAAGACTTGGTAAAACTTATGCCACTCGTCAATTGAGGGGCTCATATGTAAGTACATATATATAGAAGTAATATATAAGTATACATATATAGTTTTATACATATAAGCATATTTTAATACACCCTATATAAGCTTTCTGTTTCAAATAAAGCGCGACGCATGCGTACTACTCCGCCAATCACAAGACGTCCACCACGACTTCTCTCCTCCCGATCGACTGGCTCGACCCCCTCGTCTATGTTGAGACTTTGTGCTCCGTCTATTTAATTCTTAGGTCCATTGGTTTTACTCATTGTCAATATTATTCCTTAACCTTGAACGTAAGATCGATACGTCTAATTTGTATATTTCAAATGTTCCCGCAATTTTAACAGTTCAGCGCACAAGTATTGAAATTGACTGTAGGACCTTTTTTCAAGATTTTCTTCGCCCTCCCCCCCCCCCGCCCCGGATTGTTTCAAAACAATGAAAAAAAATCTGGGCTCTTGAACATTTAAATAATTCAGCTCACAAAGTCGATTTTATATAATATCCTCCAAGTTATTGATTACATAAAAAAATATGGCAAACAAAAGTTGTAGATCCAGACAAGGAGCATCTTTTAGGTTTTATTGCTTTTTCTCGTGCGACAAACGGTTTTCGTAAAAAGTTCGAAAACTTGAAGAAAAAAAATATTTTTCAAATTTTGAAAGTTTAAATCCTTCTCGAACATTTTTTATTTATGAAGGCGAATAAAAAATTGTAATTTTTATTTTCGAGGACTATTTTTAATTAAAAATCTTATCTTTTTGCATATACTGAGATATGCAAAAAAGATAAAAAAAAAAATTTCATATTTTCTGTGTTTGATATGTCATGAAGTTTCATGAAAATTAGGGACCGAATTCGCAGAAATATGATAGAATCATAATAGAAGTGAAGTATGCTCATTGTTTACAGAGACTTAACAGCATTAACCTTTAGGGTTGAAAATAAAAAATACACATTTCTTTTAGTGTTCAAAAATAAGAAATCTTCGAGGTACATCAAATTTTCAAAATTTAAAAAAAAAATCGGACATGAAATCTTGCACTTTTTAGACAATAAAGAAGAAACTATGAATCAAATAAAAAAACCGCGCTGTCAAAAATCTGAGTAGTAGTGTGTCATATAGCCATGCAAAATTTAATTTTCAGGAAACATTCATGACATATCAAACACTGAAAATATGGAGAAAACAAAATTTGATTTGGAATGTCTCGGTATATGCTGCACCTTAGGGGCATCCGCCGGTAAAAAAATCGATTTTTTTTGCATATTTTCATTCAACATCTCAAAAATATCCCGTTCAAATTTTAGATCGAAATTCCTAATGGTACAGATTTTACAGGCAATTCAGGGGAGTCACCAGTGTGACGGCCTTTAAATAGGTGTTTTTTAAAGATGGATTGTGACGCAGGTGTAATAGACAGAAATGTAATTTTTCTTTTAATTAATAATACATTTATCGATCTAAAAAAAAATCAATTTTTATTTTAATCGAATAAAGGCATGGAGAATAGGGCGCTCACGGGCAAGTCCCCGTCATTAAATAGACGAAGGTGCTCGGCGTCAAACTTTAATTACGTTTTTCTCGAAAAAAATTTTCTCGCACTATCGCCACGATAAAAAATGCAATTCTTGACCGAATTTAAAAATTCAAATGGGATGCTACTCGTAATTACGCTGGCTTTCGCGCTACCCTCTATTGCGAATTTTCATCCACTCAATTTTTTTACGAAACATTTTTATGCGAAAAAACTCATGTCTCAGGGACCCTATCGTTTAAACATTTGGCAATCATCGCTCAGTTGTTTCTTAACACTGCCTGAGGGTAGCGCGATAGCCACACATGTGTAATTAAGGATTATCTTTGGTTTTTTGATGATCCTGTGTAAAGTTATCGTGGCGATAGTGCAGGCCAGTTTTTTTACAACGATGCAGCACGCAATGTACATCAGAGGCAGGGGTGGGCAAAAATGAAATAAATCAATTGTTTTATACTCTACATTTGTAGCAGAATAAAGTGCAAAAAGTTTTAGACCCATGCATTCAGGGGTGGGTTTGGGATTTTCGGGAGGGGGGGGGGGCGCAGGGCGAATCCAAGATTTTCTTGAGGAGGGGGGTGGCGTAGGTCTGAGAAATAAACCAGGGACCCTTCCCGATAATATTTCCCTGCTAAATGAAAGTGTTTTTTTTTTTTGGTATCAATTTATCATATTCTCTCATATTGCTAAGTTAAAATAAGTATTTTGCAAATTAAAATAAGTATCTTTCCCTTGAGGGAGGGGCGCGCGCCCCCTCTGAATCCGCCACTGCATACATTGTATACTTTTTTCTAGGAAAAATCATAAAAGTCACCTGTTTTCGCGCGATTGGACCAGCAGATGCCCTTAAATGTTTAAAAAATAGTCCTCGAAAATAAAAATTACAATTTTTTTCTTCGCCTCCATAAATAAAAAGTATTCGAGAAGGATTTAAACTTTCAAAATTTGAAAAATAATTTTTTTTCTTCAATTTTTCGAACTTTTTTCGAAAACCGTTCGTCGCACGAGAAAAAGCAATAAAACCTAAAAGATGCTCCTTGTCTGGATCTACAACTTTTGTTGTAATCAATAACTTGGAGGATATAAATATAATCGACTTTGCGAGCTGTTAAATAATTACTTAAATGTTCAAGGGCCCAGGGGCACCTTTTCCCGTTATCTGCTGTGGCTCAAACTTACACAGATCTTTTTTTATTATTTGGAATTATTCTGAGGGGCACCGCAACGAAAATTCAGAAGTCGAAAATAAGAGCCACCCTACTGCATACATTTAACAGAAGAAATAATCTTATAATATTTTCATATTACAATTAATTTTCAAAATTAAAACCTCACGAGTTGTTAGTTGTGACTTTATAAAATGTATTCAATCTTGTTTGGATTTAAATGAAGAGGGACATAGATTCACTGCTGACATTAAACATCATAGCAACCGATGAAAGTGATCTAGTAATTCTGTTAAGACAAGATCCTAGGAAAAGAATCAATATAGTCATATTTTTCTTACGGGAAACTAAACGGAGAGTTCTAGGTAATATTTCAATTTATTATTAAATGTGCCTACAGTATTGTATGATATAAATTAGGGGACAATACAATGTTTTTATCTCTTCGTAAAGTAGTAAATGTCTTCTTTGTATGTATGCGACAATGCTCTAATAATTATACATTTCATCTATAGGAGATGGGATCAATTCAACAAGGTTTGCCAAATCGGTACACACAGACTATCACAAAGTTGATTGCTGGTTCGGGTTCGTACATGGGCGCTTCTAAAATGATCACAGTTGCAAAGACTAAAGAAAACAGAGGTAAAACATTTTGCTCCTACTCGTAAAATTTGTTTCCAACGTTTTCAGGTATCGCTTAACACTTTTTGTTTTGGTGACTTATTAATTTCGAACATTGTTTAGGTTTAATATTTCTCTTGGATGTATAAATACTTCAGTCTCATGTGAAATGAAGAGAGAAAGGAAATTGTACTTAACGTTTACATACAGTTTAGAATACACCCCGTACATAGTATCCTTTACAGAGTATGAATCACATAATTATTGTAAAATGACACCTCAACGTTATACTCTGTAATTACAAATACATCGAGACACTGTATTCTTAATATTTTTCCTTCGTATATTAAGAATATATTTCTAGGTACTTTGCAATGGCGTGCGATTATTATAAATATTCCATTCAATTTATATATAAGTATTAATAATGTCATGCAAAATCAATCATAAACAATGGCTGGCAATTTACAAAAGTCGGGAAATTATTCGTTGACTTCAAATATTACATTTAATTCTCGACGATAACGTGTGTTCTGTAAAACCTTGTAAATACTTATTTATAATAGTCCGCTTTGGAGTTGAAAAGTTCACTGTCGAAACGAAACTTCGCGCATCACCAATATTTCTTTGACCACAACATATGTATTACTAATTTCGCTACATGTAATTCACGCACTAGACTTCATCATTTACTTGGCTTAAACACTGTTTTAACAGAAATATACAGGGTGGGCCAAAATTCGCGGTACGACCGAAGAGGGGGTTATTCTTCGCGCAAAAATTAATCGCAAATTCGCAATGAAACTTTCTCACGAAGGCTCGTTTTTTGAAAAGATCAAATTCCATTTACAAAGTTGATTTTTTTTTATGGAACAAAACGTCGTGTTAGAAGCTTGTATCGCGCATTCTCAATTTATTTTATTACGAAGGTTACCTCGTTTTGGGTTTCGCTACAAATTTTATTCCACCCTGTATAAGCATATGCAAGCAACTTACGTATATCATAAGTAGCTTATAACTTGATCAGTTTCACTCACACCTTAATGTAATAAATAATTCATTTTATATACAAATTGTATTCCTCTCTAAAATGTTGAAATTCACAAAAACAGTTTTCTAAAATATTCAAACACGCTTCTTTGTTCATCTGTAGTGTTGTGCATACTCAATCGCAATTGCTATTTCCAGAATAATGGTGCCGCTTTATATATTTTCACAGAATCCTTAATGTTTCAATAATCAAAATGCAAATGTTAAATATTCAAGTTGCACCCATTATTCTGATAATAGCATCGAAGTCACAGGTGTCGTATTTTAAAATGGAAATATTGTTTATAGATAATTTCTTCAGTGATTATACAATATTTAAAATAGAGTATTTTTGTTTTCTTCTTTTTTTTTACGGAAAATTTACTATATCATTATGACAACAGAATAGGGCTCTACGAAATCATTATTGATTACCTGTTCGTTTATAATGTTTTACTATGCTTTGGTATGCCACTAAATATTAATTCAAAAAATTTTCATACGCAACATCGCATAGACGCACGGTCCGTTTCATACGAAGAGAGAAAATCAAATACTCTACTGTACCCAATAATACGATTTTCTGCTACAGCGCACCGACGAAACTTATCGCGATTCAAATTCATTATTTTAAATGTAACAGTCGAGTTTGTTATGAGTAAAGCAATTGCGACGATTAAACTTATGCGACAACTTTCCCATATTCGTTAACAAAATGCACAACTTTAGATTATTTTTATTTTACATTAAATGCTTTCTTTTTTAAACGAAGGCCACTTAACGCAAGATCTATTGCAATTGTAATGGTTATTTCTAAGAATAATCCTTTAAAGGATTCGTTCCGTTTTATAAAAATATTACACAAATTTTAGACGATGTATTATTAAGATAAGTTCGTAATTAAATTTTGCTAAAATTCTGTCTAAACTTAGAAGAATTAATTTCCGCGAGTATAAACGTACTTTTATAATTTCATATGCTTTACATTACGAATTAATTATTTAAATAGTATCACAAGGCGCATGTGATTGGTTTGTTTTTGATATTTCTGTAAGTAGCTTAAATAAACTAATACAAACTCTTAACCATTAGGCCACATTCAGATAACTAGAACCGTTTCTCTTTGAGATCAATAGGCATGAATAACTTTTCGTTATTATATCGTACAAGAAGCAAACTATAACACTTACAATAGTCGAATATAAGTTTTAGGAAAAATCAAGTATATTAGAATGACAATACACAGAGCGTAAAAATACATGCAGTAATGTCGATATTCCATGTTATTAATTATAAAGAATATACGGAATGTTGCATTCTCTGTAATTTGACGAACTAACTTAAGTATTAATGCTAATAAATCTCGCAATGTTTACGTCCAACTGAATAGCTCTATTCTTTTGTATTCAAACGAAACAAGTATATTTGTCATGGATAGGTGTTTCGTACACTGTCATCTGAAACAATATTTCTGTGCTGCCGCTACATTTATTAAAACATTTCTTAACTGTCGTTGTAATGACAAAAAACAGTATTAGCTGATCCCAGCATTGAATATTGTCACGTCAGCATGTTCAATGTATATAGAAAATATCAGATTCGGGTTACCATAAAAACAATGTTTCAGTACCACTCTAGTCATTTTTCTGGATTTGTACATTGAAATATGGATCCTTACACAGAATATGTATACCGCATCAATAAAGATCAGGAATATTTTTTGGGATATCGTAAATAATAATAAAAGAGGATGTACATAAATTTACATGTGCGAGTCTTTCTTTTTTTAATTATGATCTATAAAAAGTTTCAATTTACATATATATTAGATTACATTCTCTTTTGGCTAATTTTATACAAAGTTAGGATTACTTTTTAAAATCCAGTGTAATTTACATATGCGTTGAAAAAAAAAATTGTCTCTCACTCAAACATAATGCGTTAATATATCGTACACATTTATATACAGTACAGGGCATCTAGAAGTATACACTCGAATTTCTCTATTACATTTGAATCTGAGAAAAGTAACGGAAATGGAAGTTGCTCAGTTTGAAGTATAAATTTAATACAAAAGCTCATGGTTTTTCACGTCCAAAGGTCGTCAGTGCTTCTCTTAACGAATTCATGTACATATTTCTTCCATAATTATGCGAAGGAATATGTATTTATCACTGTCGACTTAAACGCATCACACGCATACTTGATGTAAAATATTACCCGGTGTCTCACTGTTCCTTTGTGTGCGATTGCTACTCCAATATTAATCATTCAAAGGACTATATCAAGCATCTCATGATGCGCACGAGCAAACAATAAATCTATAAATACATATCGTGAAATTTATTTTTAGTAAGAGGTATAGGTGTATGCAACTGGTTGCGACTGCTTATTTATTAAAATGTAAATAATATATAATTTGGAAAGCGAAAACCTACAACATTGTGTGTGTGTACAACAAATCACTGATTTGTAGCATTTGTCATGTATTTGCCCTTGTCAATGAATTTACATAAGTGTATCGAGTAAGTTTGGTTCTCGAAAGAAAGACCAGACGTGCCAGGAATTTCTCTCCTTTCCCAAGTTGCAGTAGTCGCATAGTTATATGGTGGCACTTAAAAAGAAACGCTAATGCGTTCGATCCTTAAAAGTTCAGAAAACTATTGTTAGTTTTTCAGAAGTTCAAATGCAACGAACATATTCAAATGTATGTGTTTAGGTATCTGATTCTTGATAAATTCGATAAAAGATTTTAGGACGTAAAAGCAAAGTGTCTATGAATATAAGATTTATAAAAACGTTCTGCGTTACTTGGAGGCATACAATATTAAAAAAAATTTCCCCGATTTTTATTAACGCTCTGTGTAGTACATACATAGAAAGAAAAATCTCATGTAAGCTAATATACATTGTACTCGATATATGTAATAAGTATGTCTGAAAATGTCACTTGGAACAGCATTTAATAACAATGGCAAAAGCATCCAGTTCATTCCGATTCATTACGTAGATAGCAACGTTTAAAATCATTTCATAAGAAAACTGAATCGCAAAGTTATACATTGCAATATTTATTACAAAGTCATAATATGAAAAATGTTAATTTTCTGTTTAAATAGAAAAAGAACTCGTGTATTTTATTACCCGAATATTATTTGCTTCGCGAGTAGAACATATTTGTATCTGCGATTTATTCGTACATAATTGCCGCATAAATAGCTGTTCCAATATCATGATTGTAAACTGTACAAGACTTACAAAATTGATTAACATGTTAATTGTCACGCTTGCATATGCATAAAGTGTAAGATATTTATTATAAAATAACCGAACGCGAGGAGCATGTAACAGTTAAAGAGTATGATTTCTTTAGTAACTTGTTACAAAAATGCAGAACAGCAATTGAGGTCAAATAAATACATTGCATTGACTGTCAGTAAACGAGTTAATATATATATATATTGTAAAACTTTCACGAGAGATCTTTGGTTCTGTAGGTACAGATTTGTCTCGAAAGAAGGTCCTTATTTGATCCCAAACCGTCACCTCCTTTCGAGACAGGGAGCCTTTTCGGCCTGCCTTATCGCGTAGAATGAGAGAGACTGGGAATGAGCGAGGCAGATCGGGAGCCCGTTTCGCTCATACACAATCTGCCTTAAGGTCGATTTACACAGCCAACGAGGACGGGCCCAAGATGCAACCTGTCGTGGCGTATCCGCCGCAGCGTTGCCGGATTTTATGCTCGCACACGTAGATGAGTTAAACCTGAGCTGATAATGTTCTGTCATTAGCTTTTGCAGTCTGATACCGAAGGTACTGATACATGGTTTTGGTATTTTATGAGATATTCAATGTTAAATGAATTTTCAAGGAGAGGAGTCGGACCTCTCTGTGAATTCGTCGGTGGAGGAGGAATCCTCTCCTTCTTGATGAAGTAGGGTAGGAAAATGAACATCTGGTTCTCACAAACTACTTAGTTTGAACGTAGGTATACACGGACATTTTTATCCAATCTCTTCGCAATGACAAAAACTGCACTTTGGGTGGTGTTAATGCCAATACTATTAAAGTACAGTTTCTGTCATATGACTCCTCTACGTGTTGCGAGCATAAAATTCAGCAACGTTACACTCCGACATGGCACGGACTCGGCCTGTCGTCTCAACGAGCGGCCGCCGAGCACGGGCCAAGCGGGGAACGAGGAGCCACCGAGTTTCCACCGAGCTCGGTGGCTCCTCGCCGGCCATAACCTTACCACAGGCTCGGCTGGTCCCCGGCCCATTCTCGTTGGCTGTATAAACCGACCTTTATTCGCCGCGGCATCAACAGAAGAGGTGGAGGGGATAGCGATCAGCTTAATTCGAGACAGAAACCCCGTTCTTCTTTCGAGACACTACTGTATGTGCTACGTTTATCTTTATCCCTCACAATCACCTCATTTAGGTATAAGAATAACAAAAATTTAGATGAATAAACATGTGTTAACGTGGTCAGTATTCAAAACCCTCATGCACAGTATATGTATATAATACATCGTTTTCTTTTAAAATGTGGGTTCTGAATGTGGCCTTATGCATCTGAAACCAAGATCAGCATCTGATCGTGAGTTGCAAAAATTGAAAACATTTTGATCCATAATTATATCATATTCTAAGCAATTCCAAAAAGACTGTATATGTTGTTTTTTTTTTTGCACACTATTAATGACTGTGACATTTCATACTACGTATTGTTACTGTATAATCATTATGCTTTATCATTTCTTACGATGCTTATATGTTAAGTTGAGAAAATAATTCTTTTTTATATAATAAGCAATGTGTTTAATTTGTTCTTCCATAAATATTTAATTTCCCTTAAGTCTTCTTTATGGATCAATGTTCCCCATGAAAAATGGGAATTCAATAATTTAAATGGGAGCTTAATTTGCACGCAAGTTTAAAAGTATATTCATTTTCATTGGTATAACAAATTATCACTACCTAATTAAATAATAATAATAATAATAAAAAAAAGGAAACAAGTCCTAATCACCGATTTCAGGACCACTGTATATTAATTATTAATTATTGTATTATGTTCAATAGTGAGCTTGTCATAATGCTAAAAAATTTTCATACAATACGATTTGCTAGAAAGCACAAAGGGTGTTATAATTTCCGCGAAATTTATTCTGTTCTGAAATCTTTCTAGCTTACTTTGGTTTTAGTAAATTTCTGGATATCACGAGTAAATAATAAACTCTTTTACTTGACAAACGATACTTTTACACATTGTTCTATTTGTTCTCAATCATACGCAAAACTCATTTGTTCACGTGATTAAACGAGGACTGTGTAAACCTTCGACTTGAGTGTCAATTTGAGGGCAATGCTGAGTATCTGGCGGACCCCAGTCATGTAAGTTCCCACTGTTAGCTAATCTGTGCGTAAGTCGATGTGCTATCGAGAAACCTCCACTACCTTCCAATTGTGTTAAGACTATGATGACTTGTCTAGAATTAATTCGTTACGTTCAATTGCTATAGATTTGTCGTTCGTAGAAACTGAACGAAAACAATGCTTTACCTGTGAAGTGGAGGAACACTATCGGCAGTTCTGAGTTGTCCTCTGGTGGAGACAACGTTATAGCTTTCATGGCAGTCACATTTTACATGAATCCATTTATTTACATGACGATTTTCTACCATTACTACAAGTCCGGCCCAACCTTTGGTTAAGTAATAAGCAGTCATACCCTCTCTTCCCTAGAAACGAATGTTTTATAACTGTCTCGTCATAGAGGTAATAATTATTTACTCAGTCCCGTAAGAATCCTTACTTCGTGCCGCTGCCCCTTTGCTAGAGTTAAACTTATAATAGCATCAGCCAAGACAAATGCTGGTGGAGAAATTTGTTCAACTAAAAGTCGTTTCGAGCTGTGAATGGCAAGGACATATTCAGGGTAACTGGAAGTGTCTTCCATTCCTGTATGCCAATGATTGAAAGCCAAACAGACAACAATGTACAAATCTCTTTCTAGCATTTTGTGACACCCAACAAATCCACGTACTTGTCGTTTGCTATGCTCTACCAGCCTTCCCACTTCTGGTGCCGCTGGGGACCGTGTGCGAAACACGACCACGCACAAGTCCAACTGAGAACGTTGTGATTTTTCAGAATTCCTAAACGTGTATACAGCAATTGTATTATATCGAGCAGACAACTCGAGCCATTAAACGGAATTAAATGAATGTAATAGGATTCACCTCTGCCCTTCCTGGAACAATGTAAATTCCGTCTCCGTGGGTTCCAATACTGTTAGCAATACGCACGATAAGTGTCTGAGAGAAGATAAAGGAGGAAGGGTCCCGCGTAATCTAACTTCGCTCCATCCGACTCTAGTCTTACAAATATCAATGCAATCGAAGTATTTCAACACGTCGTCAAAGGAAATCCAAAAGACACCGTCAGATGCACCGTGTGGCATAAGCATTTCTCGTAATTGTGGTGTCCATATAGGACTATCGTCAGACCAGTCACCCTTCCAGCTGTAATGACCCCAAGGATTACGCAGTCTTAATAATCGTATTCCCTGTAAGATATATAACTCTTAAAGTATTTCCTTATAAAGTTTATCATAAATATAGACATTTGTGTTTGGTTCCTATTTGAATGTCGCAGGATATGTAAAGCAAAGGAGGTAACGCGTGAACGCGTGGTGGCAAGGTTCAGGGCAGAAAATGATGAGGAGGAACGTACAGGAATTGGAGAAATATTGGGTAACAGAGGGGTATGCGAGAGTCGACAGGGAAGAGGGTAAGGTAGAATTACATATAGGAGAAAACACGAAGGAGGAAAGAAAGAAGTAGAGGTAAGGCAGCATGAAAGTCGATATAAACGAATAATGTAAAGAAGGATGTGAGTGAAACTGGGAGCAAGGAGCGACGAAGTAAGTGTAAACTTTAGCGCACAAGGTAACGTAAAAGATTAATAATTTACGAAATTATAATCGAAAGAAGTATTATAGAGTTATTATATTATATATTCCTACCTGTACGTCTCGCACATCGAGAACAGAGTAGGCATGCCTAGAGAAAACAATGTTAAATTACGTGTCACGAGAAGCTGAGTATAAACATACTAAACAGCTACCCAGAGCAAGACTGACGGGTTCTAGGAAAATAAAGAAAAACCAAGTGCCCAGAACTTTTTCGAACGAGTGACCCGTTGTTTGCGCGCGCTATTCTCACAGTGTCCACTCTGTATCCGTTTACGAAATGGATGAAGGGGTCGACAGCAAGTTGGGTCCTCTCAACTCCGCTCGTTCCTCCACTTTCTTGTTGTCCAAAACTGAGTCGGTTTTGCTCTGGGCAGCTGTACTTAAAATTTCTCCAATCTATCGAATTCACCTTGGTCTCAAACCTTTACGTTGATATTCTTCTTCGTCAACTTTCATATTACCACCTCCACAACTAGCACCCATTAAAAACAGAGCTTGCCTAGACGATAAAAGTTGCGCCCATATTAAATCCCTATCAAGTTCATCTTCACTTGGTAAAGCAGATGGTTGCAAAGGCACACTCTCACAAGGGGCGCCTGTAAGTGTTGCTAGACCTTCTATAGCGCGCCCGGATACTAAAGCTTCGTAGCAACCATGAATTTTTGCTACTGCCTTTTCAATTAATGGCACCCAAAGTTGTTTTCTTTTTGCCTATGTGTTTGAGTAAAATTAGGAACAGAAATTAACAAATTCTACTACTTGACGTTGCATCAAATGATAAAACAGAGGACAATGTTAAAGAGAATCGGATGGCAGCATTTTTATCGTGACAGTTCATAGCTTGAATATTTGCAGACAGGGGAAAAATAGAAAACGCTTGGTACTTGAGACACGCAAATATCAAATGTGTTCCATGCTGCTCATTACAAGAACACGGTAGTTACTGCCCAGATAGCACACAGACGTCTTAAAGACGTCCTAAAGACGTCTGTTTTAGACTTTCAAGACGTCTTAAAGACGTTTGCTATTGTCGTAAAGACGTCTTAAAGACGTCTAAGACCGGCATCTTAGAAACGTCTTGACAGCGACGTCTTAAAGACGTCTTAATAAAGTCGCCAGACGTTCAGACCAAAAACAGACGTAAAATGGACGACTTTAAGACGTCGTGTGCTATCTGGGTGACATAAAATTTTCAATGGTGTCACAAGGGCACACTTTAATCCAAGATCTCTCTACAAATTTAACGTTGTCCTTATATCGATTGCAAAGATGTTAACCTGAGAATATACTAGGTGACCTCTTTTATCACAGGGTAACAAGTCATCGACGAGTACTGTGGTCCATTTCCCATCTTTGCACAATCGTACTTGGTAAGCTCCCTCCGGGCAAGTTTCTCTCATTACTAGAACTCTTTTCACGAGCTCGTCACTTTCAGCTAAAACAGCTAAAGCTGAAAGTAACCAACAGTTTCCTAAAACACCTTGCGAGATATCAGAGGGCAAAGGTGTTCTGAAAACAGCCCAAGGCAGTTTGGAATCGACAGTAGAATCAACATTGATTTGATGAGGCCTTCTCCATTGAACAACGTGGTTGTCTTTTGTTTCAGCTGGATTATAATACAAGGACTTTGGCGCTGGCGGGAATGAGTCATCGACAAAAGGTTCATTTGTCTATAAAGTAAACGAATAATACAATAATATAAATACTTCGCACTATGTAGAGGGACAGTTTTAGACCTGAAGTTTAACCCCCATTATTTGAGTCTTTTTCTATAGTAGCAGTGAGATGCAATTCCATTTCCTTTTTAAATACAACCAATGTTTCTTTTTTACATCAATCAAATTTCATCTTTATTCTGCACGTAAAGAATGATAATCGAATAGAGGAATACTTTGTAAAATATTCTTGTTCCTCGCAATGTTTACTATGAATCCATTTATAAGTGATTGCGAGAATAAATTACTTACACATAAATATCAACTATTTTAATAATGTTCGACAACAAACATAGCAGGACGTACTTGGAGAATTGTTTGAACAGTTATTGCAGCAATATAGTAGATTCTTGATATAAAAATAACTCGTACAGTAGAAAGACAATAAAAAAAATCGGTTAATGTAAAAAAATGTCCCATCCCATTTGAAAACTATTCACGGAAAAAAAAAAATTAAGGTGAATGTCCCAATTTCTGCTCATGTCCCCATTTCTGCTCATTTCATATTTTTCTTATTATTATATGCGTTACGATTGTACTATAGTTGCAACAAAATAATTCTAAGTTATTTAAACATTTACCCGAGTGTTGCACGAACTTGGGGCAATACATACATCGCTATTTTTCATAAGCAGAAATACGGATATTTAGAGCATTGTATATTTAATTACAAATTACTAATAGTTAAACATCTTGAAATATCTTTCTTAAATAGTTTTTGAATTGGTTGATTTATTATTAAAGAATTAATCAATTAATCTGCAAATTTTGATCACAAACAATTTTTTTACACCTTCTTTATGACGAGTTACCTCTTAAATGAGCAGAAATTGGAACATTCACCTTATAGAAACTTATAGCGAATTCGGTATCTCGCACTGACTCTGTGCGGGTGCCAGAAAATGAGTTGGATTGGTTGTTTCTGATAGAGACGAAGATAGTTTTATAATAGCGAATTCGGTATCTCGCACTGACTTTGTGCTGGTACCAGAAAATGACTTGGATTGGTTGATTCTTATAGAGCTACCTTTGTCTCTATCAGAAACAACTAATCCAACTTATTTTCTGGCATCAACACAGAGTCAGTGCGAGATACCGAATTCGCTATAAGAATCAACCAATTTAAGTCATTTTCTGTGAACAGCTCAGAGTCAGTGCGAGATTCCGAATTCGCTAATAGATTCTGCTCCACTACGTATCTCCTTTTACAGTCTTTTGTTTCCGTTTAAATAGTACAACTCCTCTGCATAAGGGAATTATCCTATACAATCATGAATCAATCAATATTACCTCTTTACAGTAACGAACAATTCGTTCCCATTTCTCCAGTGCTTCTCTTTCTTCGATTTGTCTTAAATTTTCCATAACTACGCTTTCTTGCCGTTGTATCGTGAGTGTACTTGTGCCAGATTCAATAATTCTAGGCCTGTCACCTGATAGTTGAGATAAGGTTTTTGAAATTTGGCACATTTCACAGATTCCATTTGTACTCTTATTTTCGTATGTGCACAGTTTACACTGCCACTAAAATAATTCACATATATTGTATATATCGAACTTATACGATGTGGATATGAAATAACCAGTAGCAAGGTATACGGACAATATTCGTTTTGAAGTGATTAGTTATAAGTAAAAGAATCGTACTTGACCATGAGTGGGATCTTTAACTCTTGAATGTCTTTTATCTCCAACCGAAGAACCATTTCGTCTCACGGAATTCCTGTGCCTCGGAGTAACCACTTTCGAATTTACAGGCGTCGTACAAAGTCTAGGACTTGGACTCCTCGATCCGAACACTCTATTTTCTCTGGGTACATCTAGAAAATCTGCTAATGTCTTACAAGCGTTACAGGTTTGTGCTGACAGCGGATTCCTTAACGTACACGATGGGCACACCCAGCTTTCACCTTTTCGTAATGTAGCGTCCTCTAAATGCATAATACTTCGAAGCTTCGAGCCGCCACATGCCTCGCACGTTGTTCTCGAAGCGGCATTCAACAATGTGCATTTCTTACAGGTCCATACCGGAGAAGGTGGATCGATCTGATCGTCTAAATCGGATTCCGCCGTGGCTAGCGTAGCGGTTTTCTGTGGGATGTATCTTACGCTATCTCTGGATACTACAATTGGAGACTGCGTGTGCATCGAGCAGCTTGTCCCATCTTTCGTGACGGTTATTAAGGTAGGCTGTGTTAGCGAGGGAGGCGATTGGAAAGATCCGCATATATCGCACCCCGTCGACCATAGCGGATTATACGCGTAAGAACACTTCTGGCAAGTCCACATGCGTTTCAGTGAGCTTACATTCGATACATCCCCAACAGGACTAGTCGCCTCGCTGTGTGCCTTTATGGGTACAAGGCCTAATTTATTGTTTTGCTTTTTTGGCAATGGCGGTGGTATATCGGGGTTGGTAATCCCAATGTAAGAATATCTTGGTCTCGTGTTAAAGCCAACAGAATGCGGCGGTACCGCGGGTGGTTCATCTTCGTTCAGACTTCTACGATTAATAATTTTCTTCTGAGACACATTCGTCACAGACTCAACGTCGGAAAATGATCGCCTGTAAGACAGTGGACCTGCAGAAGATAAAGCACGAGGTTCCCAAGCAGGTACACTGATAACTACTCCACTACAAGGGGCTGGGCTTCTAGGAGCTTCACATGCTTCGCATTGTTCTAGGCCAGGAGCATTGTCAAGGGTGCAATTGTCACAACTCCAGAGAGCATCATCTTGTCGTGCTTCTGAGACTACTAGACTCGTTGGTCTTTGAATTGCATGGTCGGATAATTTATGCACAACAGAGCCATTAGATAAAGAGCGACTAACTTTAGACTTCACTCGCTCATATATTGAAGGACTATGTCTTTTTGGTGAACGCTGAGAGGTACTATTAGTATTTGTATAAGAAAGTGTAGTAGACTCCATGGCTTCTATCGGTAGTAGGGTCCAGTCTTCTCTATCGACTTGCCTTCTTTCGCTACGACTTATGCTTGTTAACTGTGCCATATCTGTAGAGGACAAATTCAATATTAAACACCGGACGGTACAGCTTTCGCTCTTAATGCTTCTAAGTAATATCCAGCCTTACTCATAATCTTTGCATCGTTCGCAGATGTGCTCGTTGCGCTAGAACCATTCAAAATATTGGCCAAGAATTCGGACGCAACCTTCAGGCGACTTGTCTTGCGTAAATTTTGTTTTTTACTTTTACGAGCTCCGATTTGCCTCTTATCAGTTTCAAATATCGAGCAGTCAGCATCACAAGCTGCACAGGTCAACGCAGAGCTGCAACTGTTCTCTAATAAACAACGAACGCAAGTCCATTGCGTTATTAAGGAAGGTAAAGAAGAGGATCGTTTAATTGGCTCTTCTTTACAAGGCCTTCCGTTCCAGGAATCATGATGTACTTTTTTCGTGTGGTTATCGAGTGTAATTAAATTTTCCTGAAAGCTAGAAACGAGTGTAAAAAAATACAACAGTTAATAAAGAAGCAGCGGCCGACCCGTTTACATGTGATACAAAGGAGTAGGAGAGAATTAAAAAAGATGCTTGAATTCCATGCTTTGCAAGGAGACTTGGATATCTTCAATAATTTATTATACACAAAAATCATAGCATGAGTACACAAACATAAAACAGGATATACATGAAAACATATGTTAATTTTATTAATTGGTATAATTTGGATACATAAAACGCTTTACATTAATAACAAATGGCATGCCTGCATTTGTAGATGCAATAATATTTGTCATATCTACGTTTGCGCAGGTATGCAATAAACAAACATAACAAGACTTGGAAATTCAACTACTGAGGCTGTTAAAACAGCTATTATATTCCCCGCGTTTATAAATCCCGTGAAATCCTCGGAAGCATTTAGTGCTTCCGACAATAAACCACTTCAGGGAGAGATAAAATAAATTTTATAACACAGGGAGTACATTATCGGGGAAATGAGATACTGTGTCGGGCGATGGTACTCGTAAATCATAGGAAATTTCGAACTCGCGATTTCGTTACACTGTGTACAAACACAGGGGAAATCGGAGAAGGAGGGAGGCGGTGGTAAGGGAGGGAAGAGGATGCCGCGTAGAGGGACGAGTTAACAATTTCCTCACCGATGTTTGAGATCGGTTTCGACGTGCTGATGAATTGTCGGATGAGTACCGTCCGCTGCTGGCTTGTTAAGACGAAACCGCGGCGGAGGAGTTGGCGGGACAGACACTGAAAACGATTCACTGTCCTCTTCGTCCCTTTTCCTTCCCTCCCCCCCTTGCTTTGGAATTGCTTCGCACCTAAAGCTCAGATCGAGCCTAAAGTTTGCCTTCTCATCACTCCTGAGCCGAGTAAGGCCGCACCTGGCGCATCGCGTGCTCTCTGTTGGATTTATCAGAGCGCACTCCGAGCAATGCCACTGCAGCACCGATGCGATCGAGCCCATTCTCTACGCGTAGTCATGGCTCCTTCGCTCAGAGGATCACTGACTTCTTTAGCCGCGATCCCTTTATTAACAAAAACCACCACACCTCTACGCGGACACGAGGATCAACGATACCGTAGAATACCTTCCGACAGTATTCCTTTTGACCGCGGCGATTGCCCACCGTTCTTTGTCATATGTTCCAAGACGGCCATCTTTTCTAACCCCTTCCTTCTGTTCATCCAATGCTTTTAGTCCGCCTTTTCCTTTTCTCCTCTCCTCCTTCACGTTGATGTTGTGCTACACAGCGAAAACACAAATGTACGTTCGCAACATCAGTCTATCTACGTTTCTCTTCCCCTCTCACTTTCTATGCATCCTTTTATTTCGTACGATTCATCTTCACAATTTCTTGCCTTCCAGCTCCATCGAACTTATACATGTATGCACGGTCGATAACTTAATTTGCCGTTTATGTAAAGACAAAGTTTAACAGAACGAAACGTCAATTACGAATGGGGTAGACATCTGTATATATGCACGACTGTTTCTGAGCTCTCGTTGTGTTGACTACACGGGCTCCAACACAGGGCTGTATAATGTGTATTGATGTAACGATCGTGGCTCATCAATGTAGAACTTCTTTTAATATTTATTTAGATCTTGTATTTTGTATGAAATCTTATTGATGGTACTGTTTTGAAATAAGAGAAGTTTGTGTTCGGCAGAATTAATTTTGGGTTAATATTTCATTTATATTTCAAGTATTTATACATTTGGTAAGTAGATACATTTCGAATAGTAAAATAAGTTCACAATATATTTTTTATATTCATGAATCCACATTTGTTATTTTATTATATATTATATGTGGGATGAGATAAAGCTGATATTATCTCCGAGAAGACTTATGAACTTAAAGAACAAAATATAACGAAGATCCGTAAATATCCGCGATATTTTAAAGAAATTTTATTCAGTATGTTGGTTCGGGTTAGTTACATATGAAATTTTAGTTATGATTATAAGTGCTCCAATTTCTTTTTATACGTTACTGGTTTGCGCAAGTTGTGTAGGGTATTTCAATTCCAGGATAGGCCGTTTTAGCAAGTACACAAAGAAAAAGACGTCTTGATAGATAAGACTCAGAATTTATAATAACAAAAATCAATGTACAATAAATTAGCATAAAACGATGGTAACATAAGAATATGTATAATAAAAGAACATTCAAACATATTACACTACAATCAAATTCACACATTCCTTAAATTAAATAATCGCGCACAAACTACGCAGGCGTGCCACTTTCATACTAAAACCCTACAGTTGTGTGGGATTTTACGTTTGAGTGTGGTATGCCTGTTTGTCTGTTTTGCGCGCGGCTTTGTAAATTACGGAATGAACGAAGTATGCTATTAATGTTTTTATATTTCCTTTGTTACAAATATTTATTAGTTGCTAAGATTTTGTTACAATATCAGTTTGATTGATAATATATTCCATTCTCCAACCGTAAAGACGTGTTCCTGAATTCTTCCATTAATCACGTAATTCTAATTCCTCTCTTTCTAATCGTGCATCCCCTACAGTTGTTATAGGGCGGTATTCTCAGTCGCTACTTATTCTTAAACAAATGCTTAAGCATGCAGCATCCTCTACTGACCTAGTAGTTAGTAAAGGATACCGCATGCTTAACCATTTGCTTAAGAAT
The DNA here is from genome assembly GCF_050908995.1 of Andrena cerasifolii. NCBI lineage: Eukaryota > Metazoa > Arthropoda > Insecta > Hymenoptera > Andrenidae > Andrena > Andrena cerasifolii. The sequence goes on from NC_135132.1 coordinate 2,045,753, forward strand.
AACTAGCGACTGAGAATACCGCCCATAGAGACACTATAATAAGAGTCTAGACACGAGAAGGCCACTTTTTGATTGGTCCACCATTTCTGATCGAAATCCTGCGAGAGAGAAAGAGATAGAGTACTAAAGAGGTGATTATGCTCATCCGCCATATTGGGTCCTCTGGAGAAGATTATTGAGTACCCGCCTTTTTTAGTATTGTCAAATTCGCTTTATAAACCAAATATAAACTTAAATGTAATAAAATACTCTAATAATGTGTCGTGCTACTATGCATCAATATCAACAACGCATATTTTATTTATAAAGTGAATCTGGCAATATCCAAAAAGGCGGGTACTTAAAAATCTTCTTTCTCCGGAGGACCTAATATGGCGGATGCGCATACTTACCTTTTTAGTGCTCCAAAGAAGATAGGCCGGTATTCATAGTCGCTACTTATTTTTCAGCAAATGCTTAAACATTCGGCATCCTTTACTAGCTACTAGGTTAGGAGAGGATGCAGCATGCTTAAGCATTTGCTGAAGAATAAGTAGCGACAATGAATACCGGCCATGTACACCATTTCACTCTTAACAACTCTTACGTTTATGGCGGTATTTTACTATCTATTAATCTGAAAATGTGCATTTGGGTAGTATAAAAATAATGTATATATATTCATAACATAACCTTTTTGGGCCATTTTTGTAAGGAATATTTTTTAGCCATAAAGCTCGACGTTCGGAACATTTGGGAAAAACTCTCAAAATATAACCCTTTTCTGAGGTGTTATTACAAAGGGGTGCTGTACATCCAACCATTTTGTATAAATCACTCGCAATTAGAATTTCTTGACATACCTATGTATATACCTATTTATGTGAAGTAAACAGAAGTAAAATACCGCCATAAACGTAAGAGTTGTTAAGAGTGGTTAAGAGTGAAATGGTGTATATCTCTTTCTCTCTCGTGGAATTTCGATCAAACATGGCGGACAGTGGCTCGTGTCCAGACTCTTGTTATAGTGTCTCTAAGTTGTTATGCACAATAGCGACATCTGTAAGAAAAAGATATTCTTATCAACACAGACAAATTATAAGCACGGTAATATCACCGAGTCCCTGTGGCGCAGAGGATAGCGCGTTGGACTTCTAATCCAAAGGTCGTGGGTTCGATCCCCACCAGGGATGTTTTGTTGAAAGCTTAACCCCACCGGGGTTGGTTTTTATTTGTAATCTACTACACTACTACAGTGGTTCTTTTTTTTCTTATCGTGTGCATGTATATTTTCAGGATGTGTAATTAACAGCTGTAGAAGTTAATAGCTAAAAAATTTTGTTTCAGGGCTAGTTATTTTTGTGGTGGTCATTCTGCGGTCAAATTATTTATGTAATAGGGGCACATGTTATACGGGCCATTCCACGCCATTCGATTACTTTTGTATCTCGATGTCAGGGATTTTGATTATATTTAAATATATTTTAGTCCATATGAAATTAGGGGGGGTTTAAGTCATCATTTTTCTAGTTTCGCAAATGTTTAAAAAATACAAGTCCTCAAAGTTTACAGTTGAAAGTTTACGGTATACGGATTTCAGTCTTTTCTTTATAATTTTATTTTAATCATTAAGGGTGAATCTCTGAATATTTTTTTTTGTGGCCCAAAAAATGTTTTTGCAATGTAAAAATAATGAAAATATGTATATGCGTATCACCAATCGCACAAAGTTAACTAAAAAATTATTTAGAAACTCCGAACCTTCTCGAGTAAGATGAAACGAAAGTCTGTGAATGCAATTAATTCAAAAATTAGAAAAAATGTACATACACATTTTCAGTATTTCAAGTTGTGCTTCATGCAAGCTTATGTGAGGAGTGCTCCTACAATAATCACATTACTTCCATAACAATAGCAACAAAAATAATGTTATATAGTTCCAATTGAAGTGAAGTCAACTGATTCAAAGCCACGTGGCTCTTAATGTAACCTGTTTGTTTTTGAAAGAACTGTTAGAGGTTTTCTAGATTCCAAGGAGATAATCCAAAATTAGTTAATAAAGATTAAGATGTTAACGCCTCTTCGAAAATTATATATATGAGCGTAGAGATAAAATCTACTTTACCAGTAGTAGCATGACATGAATTCGAACTTGGGATTATTTTGGCATGCAATCAATATGCTCCTATCTCACTATTCTTTACACATGATTTTGTACGTATGTAGAGGTACGGTAGAGATACTTATATATACATATGCAAGTGTGTTTGAAAAGTGTAAAATTTTAAACACGATTTTTTCGTGAAATCTTGAATGCCATATGTATATAACTGCCTAGTATAATTTTGTTACTCATACTTTGTACACTCCTCTGGTTAATAAACTCATTCGATAGAAAATAAAACAGCATCACAGATGTTTAATAAAATAGTAATTGAATTGTTAGAAAATACAAATAATTTCGATGATAAAAATAAAAAATGTAACCGATTTATCAAATATTCGTACCATGAGAGAGGGCAACGAATACTGGCTTGTAGGATTTCGGTCCGGCAGATGTCGCCGCTAATGTTTAGTCCTCCTTGACGACCATGTATTAATTGATGTACCTACATGGCCAACACTTGGAGGACTTGCTGCGTGGCGGGGGTTCGGATGTATGTGGTGGTATATTTGTGTTTTAAGCTCAGTGTTTTTCTCGCATTATAACATCATACAGATATTATATTAGTTATCAATTGCTTAAATTTAGCAAGTAAAATGAGAACACAGGTGTGGATGGAACGGGTAAGACGGAAAAATATTATAAACATCATGGGAGGAAAGAGGTAGAGGAAACGAGGGGATTTGAACCCACGATCTTTGGAACACGAACCCGTGCCGCTACCTACGTTGCCATTGCACGCTAGTAGTAATTTAGTTCTTTTACGTGTATATATATAAAACTAAAATATAGTTTTTTCAGAAAATATGGTACAGGTTTAATTGTTACTAAGTTTATAAATACTTATTTGGAAAACAATAATATTATATTAACAACAATAATAAAATAGATATTTCATAGTTTAATATTATATCCATTCAAATGATTTCAATTAATTGAAATTATAAATCAACTTAACTAACAGTTAGCTATAATTTGTAACAAAAAAAAAAAACGGTAACACAATTTTTGTATTTAATTATTATCAGATTTAAAATATGACTATATAACACCAAATAATTTCGTTAATCGATGAGTGTGTATTAAAAATATACATAAGGTTTACGTTCCTCGTGTTATTAAAAAGAGAGTAGGTACAATATTTTTATGTGTACACGAAGAATCCATGTTCTAATGTTATATTTATGTTTATTATTCATATATAGGTTTATTATTTTTTGCAATTCTAGCCCGTGGGTCACTAAGTCAGTGGCGTCACTTGGAGGGGGGGGGGGGGGGTGCTAGTGGTGGTGGTAAAAAGGGTACCAATAATTTGGAAACGCCGAAAATTTGTTAACAGTAAAATTTGTTATACTTCAATTTTTGTAATATTTTCGATTGTCTGTTCTCTCTTATATGATATAAAAAATAAGTTTATAAAAATCGACGGGTGGGTCATTTAAGAAGCCTTCGTGGGTCAGTGTCTGACCCGCGGGGTCATATGTTCGCCCCCACTGTTCTAAAGAATGAAAAATAATAATAACTTTGGGGATTTTTTGTGATATTAAGAAAATTACGAATCATTTATTTTTTTGTATTTGTATTTTTTGTTTTCCTGTGTGTTTCTAACACACAGGATGGCGTTTCAAGCATTTCGCTTATATTGCCCAACGAACGATAGTCATTTTCCTTTTTCTCTCCTCTCTCCTTCGGGTCCCAGCAGCAGCGACGCACCGGGAGACAAGTGATGGTCACCCATCTTTCCCCAGTACGCCGCCCCGTGATGTTTCACTTCGGTGATCTTACGGGAACCGGTGTTTCCATCACGGCCATGGCCGCTGGTTTACGAATCATTTATTAATCTGATCTTGTATATAGCGAAAGCATGGACATGCGAAGAGAGGGACGAGGTACAGTGCGCGCAAGAGAGACAGTCTACCAGATATAGTGATGTCTTAAAAACGGCAGGTGGTGAATGGCAATAGTCAATAGCCCTGGGAAGCATTAAGTGAATTTTTCTATTGACTGGTCTTTTCTACTTTTTCTCTGCGCTTATTCTATACTTCTACATTCCTACCGGACACGGAATTTTCTTGACGAAATGTGGTTTTAAAGGAGGTGATTTAGGAGGTTAAACGAAGTAAAAATATTCCTATAACAACACGTGACATCCAGGGCCGGCGCGAGGCGGGTTCAGCGCGTTCCCCGAAACCAGGCCCCGAGCTTTAAAAGGCCCCGCGGCCCACGAAAATCTCATCGTAAATTTTGCAGATCTCTATGCATAGATATTCATTACTATAAAATTTCTTTAAAAGGCCCTGTAGTCCACGAAAAGCTTATCGTAACTTTTGCGGGGCCCTATACATAGATATTCATTATTATAAAATTTAGAAGTACAATATAAATGCGTTTTTCTTTAGCATCGCACGATTTGGGAACCAGGCCCCGCGCAATTTGGGGAACCAGGCCCTGCAAAGATTCACGTCGGCCCTGATAATATAAAGAACGTATACTCAACGAAATAAATGTCTACATAGTCGGAACATATCACCGTCACGAAGCTATAACATGTAAGCTTATGTTGCACATTATTGATATTATTACAGTATCGATATCATTAACTTGTTATTTTATCACACTATGTATACAAAGTATATAGACACGTAAATGTTGTTGACTAGATGTAGTAGACCCGTAAATGTTGATAATGGAGAGTTGCTATCAAGTTCTTATGAGATAAAGACGTGTTTTCCTTTTCATAAATTGTCTCATTTAATATTGTCGAACATGCCGCACTGATGTAATAGTAAACCGCGTTACAATATACAGGGTGTTCCAGAATAAGTGGGAAATATTTTAGGGGTGACTTTGGCACATCTAAGCAATAAAAAAAGTTCATATAAACATATGATCTATTTGATTTTGTTTTCGAGTTATAGCGAATTATGTATCGCCCATTGAAGTGTTGAAACTCGTCTTGAAATAATTGAACAAGGTTTCCAACGCATCCGAGTAAGACAGTCATTGGGTAAGACGTCTGCAGGCTTGTATTCAGATACGAATATATCTTATGAAAGTAAGCAGATACAGTTTGTTGCAAATCAAATTCGCTATAACTCGAAAACAAAATGAAGTACGACATGTGAAGGGTTCAGAAGCCAATCAGTATAAGTCTTTCCCTGAAAATGAGTTATGTACTGGAAGAGTTCAATTTTCAAATTCATGGTGATTTGAGTCGCGAAAACAAATTTTTAAACTCCGCAGAGCGCTGCGATGTGGTAAAATTTTCGAGAAAAAAACCATCTTGACATTAAAATTATTGTTAATTATTAAGAATTATTGTACGATATTTTAATTTCTTCCTGAAGTTATAACAGCTCAGAGATTGACTATTTTTCAGCGAAAATTTCGCTTTATCTTTTATTTTGACACACCAGGGACGGACGCAGGGGGGGGGGGTGGCGGGGGCCCCAAACAGAAAGAGAAAAAAAGTAAAAGGAACGGAGTTGTATCAAGCGCCTGAAAGCCGAAGCGAGACAAAGTATCAACGCGTCGCGCGTCACTGTCTCGCCCCCCCCCCCCCCCAAATAAAATCCAGAGGGCGCCACTGTGACACACAGTATATTATTTGATGATATGGAACATTGTGTATACTTCAATGAAAGCTGTTTCAGAGGTTAAAAGAGCAGATACAGGAAACTTTGTGTTCGTCTGTTATCGTAATAGCTTGGGTTTCATTTGTCGTTATGCAGTCGTAGTCGAGCGCATTTAAATTGTTACCCCGATTAACCTCCTATGTACCAGAAAGACCACCTATAAACTTATTGATATACATATAGCAGGGCCACTCACGTGTAAACAATTACCTACGTAAATTCAAGGTCAAATTTTTTGTTCAATATTTAGTTCATTTGGAATATTTTTCCTACAACCCTTTATAACTGTCAGGTAACATATTATATTATCTGGGCTTTTAGAAAAGCTCCATATTCAACTATCACGAGCCAAAGTAGGAGTCTCAAACCTTCACTTTACAATGCAATGTTTACAAAATGAAATTATAATTTGCCCGTTAATTTATATACAATCTTTAATACTTTTCATCCTTTCAGTCGGTAGATAGAACATATTGCAAAAAAAACATTTTAATTTTCAATTTCGAGGACAAATTCGTTTAACAGTTTTCCGTCGTTCTGCGAAAGTCGTGACGAATAATTCTTTTACAGCCTGTACAGGATGAGTCACTACATTTGCATTGGGTTTATCTCTGAAGTAGTTGATCTATAGATAGTAGAAGAGGGACATGTTAAATGAAAAAGCTGAATGGCATAAAAATGTCTTTTCGTGACATCGATCTTTTTTTAAGTTCAGCGATGTATTGAAATACTGCAAGCACATTGCTTTCTTAAATGTAATTGCTGTTGAATGAATGAAAAGCGAAAATCCGTAATTTTATTGCTGTAACTTCTCTGGGCAAGCATAGCATGTAAACTTTGTTATTTACAGTTTAATTTATAAATATAAATTGCCTCATATTTAATGACTTTAAGAATAAGAAATTTATTAGGTGATATTAGAGAGGATATTATATTCTTGGTTATCTATTCTTCGGTTTTGCAAAACAACGTACTTATAAAAATGAAGAAAACCAAATAACAAACATACAGTGGCTCACAGCCATAATCGTACACTCTTTAAAATCGCATAACTTTTTTAAAATTAATCCAAACGACTTGAGTTTTTTTTAGAAGCTAGAGGGGTTAGTTTGCTAAGTGACGTGATTCGTCGTTTTGAAAAAATGCACTTGGTCAGAGTAGCAAAAAAAAAAATAGAAAAGGTCGTTTTTTCAATTTTTTTTTTGTGAGCCTGTAATGAAAATTCAAAAAACCTGTTTGTAGATTGAAGTAAGTTGTATACGTGTCTAAAATTTCATGAAAATCGGTTAACGTTGCTCTGAGCTATAAACGCTTAAAGATCGCAGAATAAGGTTGAGAATCGCTGATATTGGGAATTTCAACGTTAATCGACTTTCATGAAATTTTAGACACGTATACAACTTACTTCAATCTACAAACGGTGTTTTTTTTAATTTTCATTACAGGCTCACAAAAAAAGTTGAAAAAACTACCTTTTTGAAAAAAATGCACTTGGTCGGAATAGCAAAAAATATATATTTTTTCTATTCCGACCAAGTGCATTTTTTTCAAAACGACGAATCACGTCACTCAGCAAACTAATCCTTCTAGCTTCTAAAAAAAACTCAAGTCGTTTGGATTAATTTTAAAAAAGTTATGCGATTTTAAAAAGTGTACGATTATGGCTGTGAGCCACTGTGTATATTATTGGAATCCAGGTGAGAATCGTACATATAAACCAATTATATGTACAGGGTGTTTCGTGTATCTTGTCCATTTGAATGTCTCCGTTATTTTACAATTAAACATTTTACATGGAAGTAAAAATATTTCCAACTTTTCCATTTTCCTCAAACTACATATCATGATTATTCTGACTTGAAGTTATTAAAAGTTAACCTATAATACACGGCTCAATTCATTTTATTATTACTGCCATAATACAGTAAATATATGTCGTGTTACTATAAAGAACACCGTTAATGACCTTGAAAACTCGAATATTTCTGTCTTTACAATAGACAACTTCCTCCGATTTTTAATATTGCATTTTCCCAGAAACTGATTACCATTTAAAGAATAAACGTGAATTTCACATTGAAAAAAATCGTACTTTTCTGTAATTATTAAAAAATTAAGATTGAAATTTAGAAAACGGAGTACCTACATTTAGGTATTTTACTTTTAATTTATTTTTAAAACCCATCGAAGATTTTCCTTGTGATAACCTTGTGATTTTCCTTGACATAACCTCCAAAAATATACATCTCCTATCGGCATCGATAACTCCGTTATAGTTATTATTATTTTTCAACTGAAATTTGCGAATATCTGAGTAATAAATATACCTTTTAATTATATTTCCACTTATACCTTTTCCTGACGGAATTCAGGAATTTCTATCTTTTTTTACACCTCAAGGTAAGTATAATCCCTTAACCCCCTTAAACCCCTTAAAGGGAGGTTTCGCTCTAAAAATCGATTATTTTTTATTTCATTTTTCGAATGTTCAACCCTTTAGGAATACGTGTTTAAAAAGATTTGTTGAAATTCGTAAAATTCCCGAAGTTATAGTAGCGGCAAATGCACGGGTATGTAACACCCGGCCACTTCGCACTCACGAAAAACTTTAAACACGTTTTTTCTCGAAGCAGTGTTCTCAAAACCGGTGAAACCTGTATCTCCAAGTTACTATCCGATTCGACTGAAACTTTTTTTATTTTGAAGAATATACTTCTGGCTCGTGGATAGGCCAGTAAAATGTAAAAAGATTAAAAAATTATAATTCTAACAGGCGTTTAAAGGACGAAAAATATAGGGAAAAAGTGATTTCAGACTTCAAGTGTCGTTATTTTCTCAAAAAAAGTCATTTTTGTAATTTTTTCTGGTTTAGTCCACGAGCGTGTATCATGCCTTTTAATAATTTGGCATTGTTTGTTTATTTCAGACCAATGCTTTAGATGTTACAGGTTCCAACGATTTGGATGAATTTTTTAACGCCTCGACTTTAACGACTCCCCAGTGCCGTCTGCAATGATTAATTATAAAACAAAAAATATATTTCTATAATTTAAGACATCGTCAATGCAATACAAAAAGTCTCATTAAGTTATATGCAGCAGTTTTCCTTTAATTAATTCCTAAAGATCACCTATTTTTATGGGCCCTAGACCAGAACAGCCCCTTAAGTTACTATTTCTACGTTGTCTTAATACTTTTATTAAAATTTCTTAATAAATGACTAAAAAAATTAATTTTTCACAGCTGTGAAAACTTTAAAACTGCTATACTGTAAAATCAGGAAAACCGGACATATGAGGTTTTGCCGTCTGACCACAAAAATGTTTGAATACCTAAATCTTGCATAATTCATTTTTCCAAATTAATTTTTTTATTTAATTAATGCAAGATCACAATACTAATCTGTTTCAACGAGGATGGGAAATATTTGAGGCACAGGGAGCAAAAACGTACTAATCCAGTTTTTTTCGTAATTGAGTTAGTAGTAATAATGTATTCCAATAGGCTGTACTGATCATATAAAATAACAAAAAAAATTTTTTTCTTAATGTGGGTCAGTTCGTTTTTACTCTCAATGCCTCATTTGTAGGAGAGCATATGAAATCGCAAGAAATAAAATAAATAATATATTCGTACATAACATATTATTGCGCCGATGGGGTGTTGCCTCGTTGGCCATCGTCACGATATCAATTATTGATACACAAACACGCCAACTCAGCTATAATTGTCTATACACAATGTTCGGAACAATAACTATTAGTTTATAACGGAGGATCAGTAAATCTTATACGTCCGGTCGTTATGACGCTCGGCTATAAATTAACGGCAAATCGATATTCCCACCGTCGATGAAGAAGACCAACCGTCTTCTGTCTGCTGAAGCGAGCACCAATTAGCAATGTACACCAGTGCACTCGGTGCTCGCAATAATATCAGAGTTGGGCAAAATATAATGTAATTACCAATTACAAATTACGATTAAATTGTAATTGGGTAATTAATTAATCGTAATTTGGAATTTGTAATTAGATAACTTTGTGCCCAACTCTGAACAATATAATATATTTAAATAGCGTTTAAACAGTTTAATTATACGCTGTGGTATATTACGCACATTGACTATATACATACTATACTAAAGATTACATAAATACCATATACACATACTCCATAGATTATAGATACTGCATATATACATTATTGTTACGTTTCAGCAGCCTCCCGGCCATGATTGCAGGTTCAATGACACTGTCCAAAAAAAAATAAACTTTTTTTCTGTTCTGTAACATTCAATAGCCGTTTCTTATAGATTTTTGTGCGCTGAAAACGAATCCGTAAACCGTTTGTCGACATCACCCTTAGTTTTCGAGAAATTCGATTTTGAAAAAAAAATGCAAATTTTCAACTTTGAACATTTTTTGTGTTCAAGCAATAATAGTTATTCCGTTGCATTGTCTGCCAAATTATTCTATGAACCCTCGTGAACACAACGATATAAGTTATTATTGTATAAACAACGATCAAAGGGAAAAGAACACCCGAAATGCACCAATTTTTCCAGATATCTTGCTATATATTTTAAAAACTAAGCGTCTAGGAGAAAATCTGACTACTCCACGCGACGCGGCAGACATTTTTCCATCGGAAACCACCAACAGAAGTGATTAGTCACGTTTTGTTTTCAATACAGAAGCGAAATAGTTTGGCAAAACGTGCGGCGCGGACAGTGGTACTCACGCGCGTTAAGCGATTGTGTGACGCTGAGCGGCAGTGTATCGCGCGCCGCCGTTGACCACCACTGTCGACGCCGCACGTTTTGCCAAACTATTTCGCTTCTGTCTTGAAAACAAAATGTGTCTTACCAGTTCTGTTGATGCTATCCGAAGGAAAAATGTCCGCTGCATCGCATGGAATGGTCAGATTTTCTCCTAGATCCTTAATTTTGGAAATAATTTGAAAGATATCTTCAAAAATGAGTGCATTTCTGGAGTACTTTTCCCTTTGATCGTTGTTTAAACATATTTAAATGTCCATAATGCACCAATAACTTATATCGCTGTATTCGGGAGGGTTTATAGAATAATTTGACGCAACAAGCAACCGAATAACTATTACTGTTTCGACACAAACGATGTTCCAAGTTGAAAATTTACAGTTTTTTTTTCAAAATCGAATTTCTCAAAAACTGAGGGTGATGGCGACAAACGGTTTGCGGATTCGTTTTCAGCGCACAAAAATCTATAAGAAACGGCTACTGAATCTTACAGACCAAAATGGCTGTTGGACAGTGTTACACACAAGTAACACAAACTATATTTGACAAGGCCCAATACAAAGAGCAACAACTATTAGCTATGCAACAAGAGCAATAGGTAATCTGTATGTCCGTCCTCAATAGCTTTCGTTACAAGATTGACAGTTGATCAATATTCGGACTGTCATTGAAGAAGACCCACCGTCTTCTATCTGCTGAAGCGAGTGCCAGTCGGCAATCTACACCAATACACTCGGTGCTCACAACATTATTAAATAAATAGTATCTATACACATACTAAATTACTTAACGTACCATCCGTTTACACACGTACTAAATAGAAAATAGGGGAGAGTAGGGTAAAACGGAACATCAATGTTTCTCGTAGAAAAGAGCTGCGAATGAGTTGGTATCATGTGACATGGGACCAAACGGTCCTCACAGCATTTCATGAGAGACCATAGACCTGTGCACACGTTACTTTTCGATTAATCGTGTTGTACAAATTTCCGGTATTGAAGTTTGGATATTGTGTTGTAGTTTCGACCACTTTTCTTCACTTGGATTTAAAAAACTGATAACGGCAAGAACACCGTTGGATTCTATAGTCCTTACGCTACATTCTGACGGTTTACCCAGTTCTTTACCTCACGCTGAAGTGTAAATATTAAATATTTACTAAGTTACCTCATGTGGGGCAAAGCGGAAGATTTTTGCGTGGGGTAAAACGGAACGCCAATTATGTATGGGAGACAATGGAAACGTCTCTTAGTACGTGTTTATTTTTTCTTTTAATCATTAAATAATTTTATTCAGCTTCGACCCTCTTCTTGTTCGTACGTTCGTTCGCTCGCCAAGGTTTGGGTTGCTCAGCCTCATCTAGGGTTGCTCAGCCTCATCTAGGGTTGCCAACTCCTTTTCTGGAAAATATAGTACTTTATATTGCGAAATGTGATAAAAAATATAGTAAATTGTGAAAAAATATAGTACTCTTCAGAGGAAAGTGGCAGAAAATAAAACTACATTAAAACAACATTAACCCGCCAAATCAACACCAGAGGTGAGCCACGCGTCGAGCCATTTCACGGTTCGGCTGAGCGTCCGAAGTTGTCAATCGCACACTTCTTAGCCCCGTTACGCAGTTGCAACAAAGGTGCCGGTAACTTGGCTACCGAGGCTTATGATGTGTAAATACATGTATATGCGGCCCGAAATAATTGAGATGAAAAGACATCTACTAACCACGACTCTGACCCTTGGTTGTTTACGTTTCGCCCGTTCGACGTACACTAGGCGCCAGAATCGGCTTCCCCTCGGAAGTTTGGCAACGTTGCATGTCACTAGAACCGCTTATAGCACATTCGGCAACCTGCACTAGTGCGCACTGAGTGCGAACTCTTTCGCTTCCAATTAGGTAAAATTCGCACTCAGTGCGCACCAATGCGACCGTCCGAATTCGCTATTAGTTACGCCTAGTGACTAGGGATTGCAAATGTACTGATTTAATTCAATTACCGGTAATTCGGTAAAATTTCCAATCGAAACCGGTTTATCGGTAATTTACCGGTATTGAAAATATAAGAGTAAACATTACAAAGAACTTTTTTTTAACTCTAATCGAGCATTATAAAAATTACACGCAAATGAAACTGTTTTGAACATAAAATATAAAATGATATAACACAAAATAGATATATTTGTATAACTAATAGCAATACTTATTAATGTGGCCCTTCATCACGAAAACAACGAAAAGAATCTTAACTTACATACGTAATTAAATATTTTTTTATTTGACAATTCTTTTCAACAAATAAGCGCGGAAAACATAATTTGTCTAAATTTTCGTCTCCTGAACGCGACCTAATTTTTTTTACAAAATAATCCAGTCACTTGGGCAGTCATTAAGAAATCATATGCCATTTGTATACGTATACTTTCTTCTTACTTTCTCTACTTGACAATACATGCATTTTTTTAACGACTTGATTCAGATATTTAGTTTTCTTTTTGGATGAGAATTGGTTCTTCATGAGATACTTCGGTTATCGTCTTTATTAGTAATTTAAGTATGTTTTCACTGATAACGCAGTAGATGTCGACGGAATTAATGAACGCATATATGCGCTATATTGCTGTACGTGATTTATCGAATTACCGGTAAAAATTTCGCGAATTACCGGTAAGAATTTGAGAGTATTTCCCGCGATCCACCGGGAAACCGGTAAACCGATTTACCGGTACTGCAATCCCTACTATTGACATGCAACGTTGCCAAATTTCCGAAGGGAAGCCGTTTTGACTAGAGATCCCTATTTCACGTGTATTTAAATACACGTGTACACGTGTATTAAACGTATCCGTACCTCAATCCGTGTATCTTTTAGTACACGGGTACCCGTGCACTATTTCACGTGTATTTAAATACACGTGAATTTAGATACACGTGTATTTATAAATACACGTATATTAACGTATCCGTATTTTGATTCGTCTGATTTTTAATATCTATAGATATCCCAGAACTCTGAGGGATTGCGAAATTCATAAAAGAATTAATGTATTTAAATATATTTACTAGAATAATATGTGGAAAGTATGGTTTTACAAATTTTCAGATTATAAGTAATAACACAATTATAAAATTAACAAGATTTATTTAATCGATTACCTATTTTGATAATCCTTAAAATTGAAAAACATCATTCGGTTGTATTACACTTATTGCTTAAGTGACCGCCATTGCCCATTCTCCCGTAGTTGATGCCCAATTCTGATCAAAATAAACAAATACGTTGATACACGTGTATTTAAATACACGTGAAATAGTGCACGGGTACCCGTGTATTAAAAGCTATATGGATCGAGGTACGGATATATGTAATACACGTGTACCCGTGTACACGTGTCTTTTTGCTACACGTATCATACCGTGGTCTCTAGTTTTGACGCCTAGTGTACCACGGGTCTCACCCGTGCTTGCCATCTATGGCCCAATCAGCGTACCACGGGTCTCACCCGTGCTTGCCATCTTTGGCCCGATCGAGATACCACGAGCCTCACTCGATGTTGTAAGCCAAGGGATTAAGACATCTTATTTTTCAAATATGTATTTTTTGTGCATTTTGCAATATTAATTAATTAATTGTCTTTAGCAAATATGTCAAAGGTTTGATTGCACTGAAAGGTATGACAAAGTAGAAACATTTATATACTATTCTATTTGAACACAAATTAATAGTTCCGTCGAAAACAACTTGCGACACTCTATATACACGTAAATATAAACGTTTAGTGGGACAACCAATGGCCTTTGGCCCTTAGCTAGTGGATGAGTAAGCCAGGATTTGCCCGAACTTGAACCTTGGAATAGAAAGTGAACGCGATGATGAGTAACAGGTTTTGGAAATAGCATCTAAATAGACGGGACTATACATATAGTTGGATAAACCCTTCAGTGACTCACAATCAGAGCTAATGTAACACTGGTAATTCAACAGTTCGTATTAACGGCTCTTAATACGAAGATATGAAGATGTATTGTTTTAGAACTTCAGTTTAACTTTAATCCGCTCGTCTAATTACAAATTTTTATTTGAAACTATAATTCATTCACAAAACATAAGGCTCGCAATGAATGATAACATTGGATATAAAGTTACTCACAAAAGTATCCGCCCACCCCATACATACAACATATTTTACTTATTTAAGTAATATTAAATTCAGAATTGCCCATTATAATTTACATTAGTACAAACCTTGATTACCAAAGCAATAGTCAAAGAAATTTTGATAGAAGAATGGAACAAGGTAAGTTGAATCTATGCATAATAAATTAAAGCTTATGATAAAATCGCAGGAATATTAGAAGAATACTAACTTATTGTAATTACGTTTGTATAAATTAAATACTGAATTTGGACGAATATTTTTTTGCACGATCTTTCTTACTTCCACAGACAATAATACTGTTTTTTATATAAACTCCTATACGGCACACTCTCGTTGCAGCAATGTTGCAGGATGGTTGCAGTGCAAGATTGCAATGTTGCACGGCAACGGCGCAGCAACGTTACATCGACATTGCGCTGCAACCATGCAACACTGCAAGGTTACTGCAACGTTGCCGCCACAAAAAATTACTCGGTATTGAATCATAAGTATCGAGTATTTACTCGTATTTACTTGGATCGGTTCGTACCTACACGCGAGCCGCCGGGGGTTCCCCCGCTTTGTTGCTACGCTGAACGCCCCCCCCCCCCCCCATACCTACCAGACTCTGACGATCACAGTGGATTTCTCCTTCTTTCCTTCTCTTTTCGACTGCGATTGTCAGAGTCTGGTTGGTATGGAGGGGGGCCGTTCAGCGTAGCAGCAAGGCGGAGGTGCCCCTGGTGGCTCACAAGCCACGAAATAGTCAATCCTGACATAAGACATGAAATCGATTCAAATATTTTTCCTAACGAAAATATCGGTTTCTTTTAGCAGTATGCGTGTTCTCAAGACCGTCTACCGGAGAACAATGGTTTCGATGTGATGTTTGTTACAAATGGGGTCACGAAATGTGCGGAGCAACCGAAATAAACTTTATTTGACCAATATGTACATCCGAACGTAAAAAATATTGGAAATTAGTTATTAAATAAATGAGACTTTTATATTTTATAGTTTAGTTTTATTTCGCGACTAGGAAAGAATGCCTTTCTAACACGGTATACCGAACAGAAGTAAAGCTCTTCTCTAACAACGGACTGTTTTATCACCGTCGCCGGATATTGAAAGAAAAGACGCTCTACAGACGTATTATTATCTTTTACTATATTCAGGTTTCCCTGAATGTTGAATCATTTTTGCCTTTTAATAATTACAGTAATCCAACAAAAAATAAAATATTTTAAAAATCGTATTTCTATATTTTTGTAATGAAAACAAAATCAAAGATGGATGAAAAACATTTATAGAGCAAGAAATAATAGAAGCACACGTGAAAATGACTTTAAAAATTCATATACATATACATGAATTAATCAATATTTTTTGAGTAGGCGATATTAGGTACAGTTTTTTCAGGACCGGTTTTTTTGCCTGTCTTAAGTTTTTTAATTCCTAATTAAAAATTTGTAGGTTTCAACGATTCTAATTCATGCTACGTGAAAGATGAATAATTTCTCTTTACTTTGAAACGAATTGCATGCAAAGATATCAATTATTATTCAATTGACAGCGATTTAACTTTTGCTAGGCGATATTAGGTACGGTCACCCTATATAATGTTTGAACTATCTAAAAATACTTAAGTAGCAGCGGGATTTTATGTGGCACCTATCCGCACACCATTTTTATTAATAAAATTTGATCAATAAAATTTACCTGCAGTTTACGATGCAACCTTAAACCTTTGAACTTTAATGGTTCTTAGAGCGTTGTAGTTATCGTCTCTCATGGTCATTAGGTACTTATCATCCAACATGATATTATTATTCTTCACGCGGACATGTTAGTTAATCTATTTGTCTGTAACTAACAAGTAATAGAACGAATAAGACATTTTTATGCGGAAAGGTGGAATAAGAGATTATCTCAGGTATTACGCAACAGGGGCGGATTTGGGGATTTAAGGGGGGGGGGGTGCAGGGGCGAATCCAAGATTTTCTTGAGGAGGGGAGGCGTAAGTCTGAGAAATAAACCAGGGACCTTCCCGATAATATTTTCCTGCTAAATGAAAAAGTGTTTTTTTTTCGATATCAATTTATCATATTTGTTCTCATATTGCTAAGTTAAAATAAGTATTTTGCACATTAAAATAAGTATTTTTTGCAAATTAATGTAAGTATTTTTCCCTTGAGGGAGGGGTGCGCGCCCCCGCGAACCCCCCTCTGACTCCGCCACTATTACAAAAACTATTAAGTTCATTATCACTTTTATTGCATATGGTTTGCTGCTTGAAAACGCTTTCAGCAGTTAAGGGGAGGTTCCAGTCTAAAAATCGATTTTTTTTTATTTGTGTTGGGTCCTTCGAAGGAGACGAGGAAGGGGCATGTATAGACGGAGTAAACACGACAGTAACTGGAAACTAACTTTAATATAATTGTCGAAAGGTGTACAAGTATTCGCGTCGTACGAATAGGCTAGCGGCCATATTGCAACTCCTGGGGCCCGGATGCACGCGGGCCTCCACCATGCGTTGCAGCGACCTCTGGTGGTGCTGCGCAATACCCAACAATTTGATTTTTCGCGTGTTCAACCTTTTAGGAATACGTGTTTAAAAGGATTTGTTGAAATTCGCAAAATTCCCCAAGTTATAGGCATTTGAGTAGCGGCAAATGTATGGGCGCAACAACCGGCCCCTCGGCGCTCACGTAAAACTTTAAACGCGTTTTTCTCGAAACAGTGTTCTCAAAATGGTGGGACCTGTATCTCCAAAAGTTATTAACCGATTTGACTGAAACTTTTTTTATTTTGAAGAATATACTTCTGGCTAGGGGGGGGGGCAGACAAAATTACAAAATAGTGAAAATTTATAATTTTTAAAGGCATGGAAAGAACGAACAGTATAGGGAAAAAGTGATTTCAAACTTAAAGTGTCGTTATTTTTTAAGAAATGTCATTTTTGTAATTTTGTCTGCCTTCCCCCTAGCCAGAAGTATATTTTTTAAAATAAAAGAAGTTTCAGTCGAATCGGATAATAACTTTTGGAGATACAGGTTCCACCGATTTGGATGATTTTTTTGATGCCTTGACTTTAACGACTCCCCAGTGCCGTCTGCAATGATTAATTATAAAACAAAAAATATATTTCTATAATTTAAGACATCCTCAATGTAATGCAAGAAATCCTATTAAGTTATATGTAGTAGTTTTCCTTTAATTAATTCCTAAAGATCACCTATTTTTTGGGGCTCTAGACCGGAACCTCCCCTTAAGGGGTTAGAGTGTTAGACCACCTTCGCCAGGTCAAGAAATACCGCATCTTTGGGAATTTAATTCTAAGTGACAAAAACACTGTTATCGATAAAAAATTTTCAATTAATCCTCCGATATCGTCCGACCATCAATTTTTTCGATTGATTGAAAAATAACAAAATAGCTACACTTTGAAGCAAAAAGCTAATTTTCGTGTGTAAGAAAATGGACTTTATTTACGCATAAGTCAAGTAAAAATTAAATTATCGAAAAAATTGACGGTCGGACGATGGAGAATGCATTTAAGAACTTCTGCGCAAAATTGTATAAAAATCCATTGAGTTTTACTGAAATTACAGCGTACACCGTTCCGGAAAACGTGGTTTCGAGAAAAACATATTTAAAGCTTTCGGTATGTTTTGATATTTGAAAAAAAATGTATAAATTATTCAAAGATGTCCCTATCTTCATTGAAAAAATTTTATCGATAAAAGTGTTGTTGTCACTTATAAATGAATTCCCAAAGGTGCGATATTTCTTGACCTGGCCAAGTTGGCCTAACCCCTTAAGGCTATGTTTTGATATTTGAAAAAAAAATTGTATCAATTATTCAAAGATGTCTCTATCTTCATTGAAAAAATTTTATCGATAAAAGTGTTGTTGTCACTTCGAAATAAATTCCCAAAGATGCGATATTTCTTGACCTGGCCAAGGTGGCCTAACCCCTTAAGGGGTTAGGCCACCTTGAACGGAGCAAAATTGCAGTCACTTTCGGCATTTTTTTTAGGAAGATAATGAAATGAACAGAAAATTTAATGTAAAGACTGTTATTCTACAACTCTCGCCGGAAAAAATCGTATTTTTTTCCCCACAAAATGGCGACGGTAGAGCCGTGATGCGCAAGATCTTGAGGAGCGACGTTTTCCACGGTGTTCAATCTCACGGCTATACCGTTTAACCTAGAACAAAAAACCAAAAAGTTTTATTTTCTCCATGACTAAATCTAGAGAAGTACCTAGCGGTTTTGCGATATCTTGAATATATCCTTTGCAATTGACACTTTTATAAAAAAAAACTACCCTTTTTCCCCAGGGTCACCATTCCGAGACAAATTAATATTTCCGGATTTCCCTACGCACTTCACTAGATCGAGGCATGTAGAAAATAAAACTTTTTAGTTTTTTGTTCTAAGTCAAACGATATAGCCGTGAGATTGAACACCGTGGAAAACGTCGCTCCTTAAAATCTTTTGTACCACGGCTCTACCGCCGCCATTTTGTAAGAAAAAAAAATACGATTTTTTCCGGCGAGAGTTGTACAATAACAGTCTTTACATTAAATTTTCAGTTTATTTCATTATCTTCCTAAAAAAAATGCCGAAAGTGACTGCAATTTTGCTCCGCCCAAGGTGGCCCAACCCCTCAAACAAATACAGGGCGTCTTATTTAATTCTATCATTTCAAAGATTTCTTCTAGATTCAGAATTCGAAATTTTTCGTTCCATGCGAAGGAGAAACGAAGGTCAACATGCTTCTTTTACGCGACGTAGTATAATTTCTTTAATACTGTCCGATAACAGATTCTGAGATAGGTTCAAGGGCGTAGGTACTTAAATGTCCCACGCAAAGAAAAGTTGTTTCGAAAGATGACAGTCGGTCACACACAGCAAATAGGTACTTCGTTTCCCCACATTCTATTGTGTTGTAGGCTCCCACAGTGCACAGTGAGTAATGCGAGAGACAAATCTGGATAAATACTCTACCTACTGGCTGTTTTCCCCCCGCCACTGCATTTCACGTTGACCACTTTAAATACCGACTGCAACTTGAAATGGCAAACTGAAAAATGTTCACAAGTAAATCTGGATAAATATCTGTATTTATAAACGCGTGAGATCCAATTATACAAACGAAACGATATTTTTTACGAATTTGGAAATTATGCAAATAGAGAAATTTTTTAACGAATCACTGTCATTGACCTTGAAAGACCTCGTTGAGGTCGGTGAAGTCGTTTTAAATATTGCTGTCGGATACCATCAAGAAAGTTATAGTAAATATACTGAATATGCGAAGGAAAGAAAGGTGAAGTTTATTTATCCGCCACACCTTTACCTCGAGCGAAAAATATTTTTATCTATAATGCTAGTGGAACTATACAACACTTCACAAATCTTTTTTAGATTACCGAAGGCAGAGGAAGTTGTAGAGGAAATGTCAGGTGCCAGAGTTAAGTGGGACACCCTGTACATGCGCATACGTAGGTACTACTGACGTCAGTGATTTTATCGAAGAGAACACAAAAGATAAATTGGATAAACGTGAAAACAGATATATTCTAATCTTGCAACGAAATGGTATAGGGCAAAGGCCAGATGCCAGTATCCTTCATACTGCAGAAATAGTAAACAATGACCTCGACAATAAATAGCAGGAAGATTAATTCATCCACGGTCTAAATTAACCCTTAACTGGTATACCGTTTTTGGCAAACGTGGCTGGTATACTGGGGTCGTGGCAGACCCCAAATAAAGAAGGACACAGAAATTTGTAAAGTCGACCCTAGATCAACCTCTATGAATATTTTGTTCTTAGGTAATGTATAAAATAATAGAAACCTAGAAAGTTAAACTATTATTATAAAATTAATTAGGAAAACAGTTTACAAGCTTAGGCAACCAAAAATTTTACAGCGAACCTTGCGTGCCTGGGGTCACGAGCGACCCCAAGATACCAGTTAAGGGTTAAAGAAACAAAATATGTTCCCTCTAGAAGTGAGCTTCAAAAAGAGTTGTCCAGCACACTTCCTTCATTTGTTTATTTTTAACTTTTCTTTTATTAGATATAGAAACGTACAATTTAGTGCATTTATTGTTCCAATATAGCAGAGGGAGGAAATATTGCAAAAAATTAAAAAAAAAAAGTAGGGGAGACCGGGGCCGGTTGTTACAAAGCAGTTTAAATTTTTTTCGCTTGCACTATCACTTCGACGATGAAGTGGCTGACGTGTTTCAACCATACACGGTTGTGTATGTTGTTTGTTTGTAGTCGGTTCACGCGTTGTCACTTTATTACAGATTTTGTTGTTGTTGTGTTTTCGGTACTAATAGTAACTTTTCTCTTTGTACTTCGATCTTTTCTACCGAACAGACAGATAAATGTATGTAAATTAATACTACCACGTTTGAATCAGTGCTCCTTTAGCTGCAGATTCGTACCAAGAACATGAGAATACACCAAACTGGTATGAACTTACAGCTTTTTATACAGAATGGTGTCAACCGGGGCAAGTTCTTACACAAGACAAGGGGCATGTTGTTAAAGAGGGAAAGAGGCATGTTGTTGTATTGTATCTAGTAATTAATTTATTAATTTAACCCTTTCAACGGTTAAAAGAAAAAACGAAAAGTAAAAATCAAAACCTAAAAAGATTTTATTAAAAAATTTTAAAAAGGAAACTGATGACATAAAAATAAAAAAACAACATACAGTATAGAAAAGGCAGATGAGAAATAAAACCACCACAAATAATAGACACGAGTCCCCGTATGAAACGGACTTTTATTATTTTTAAAATGGATTTTTTATTGTATATTTATTGTAATAGATTCTTACCATTAATAAATTTACTTCTGTCCAAGAAAATATAATTATATTACTCATAATAAGCCTCGTTTCGTAAAATTTAATCCTGTAACAACTTGCTCCGTATTGTGTTACAACTACCCCCTACTAGGGGCACGTTGATACAACATGTCTCGACCTTCAAAATGGCTTGTTTCAAAGTCATTGTTCTCGTTTAATTGCATGCGATAGCGGTCATCGGTAGAGGAAAGAACGTACTTTAAGTGAGAGTCGTTGATAGTATTGAATATCCAATACAAAAAAAATAAAAAATAAAAAACTGAAAATTGTAACAACTAGCCCCGGTCTCCCCTATTAGAATTGCCTGATACTTGAATAGGTAATTCAAGTACTTGAAATTCAAGTCCAGTAAAATTCCTTTTTTCGAACCGAGCCAAATACTCGATTATCCAAGTAACACTTGAGATAGCTTAAATATTCGAACAAGCTTGATAAAATTGAATAATTTTAGTGGCTTGAGTGCTTGATTTCAAATGAATAACTTACAAGGGAACATCGCGAACCCGGACTCACCGATTGTAACGCAACTTTGTGGGTTTTTAGAGTGATTCAAAACAAGAAAAACGGTGTCTTTCATTTGGGCCCTATCGCCCTTTAAGGGGGTGAAAACTAACCTCAAACTCAAATTGGCACTTCCACTTTTTCGCGTATAACTCCTAAAATACAAGAGACAGAAAAAAGTGTTTTGAACAAAAGTTTAATGGTGCAATAAGCGCTACAAACTGCCGTTAACAAAATTTTGAAAAGATTTTTTCGTCAGTTATATATTTTTTTTTTAACTCTTTTCAAAATTCTGTTAACGGAAGTTTGTAGGGCTTATTGCACCATTAAACTTTTGTTTGAAACATTTTTTTCTGTCCCTTGTACTTTGAGAGTTATACGCGAAAAAGTGCAAGTGCCAATTTCAGTTTGAGGTTAGTTTTCATCCCCCTAAAGGGTGATAGGGCCCAAATGAAAGACACCATTGTTCTTGTTTTGAATCACTCTAAAAACCCACAAAGTTGCGTTACAATCGGTGAGTACGGGTTCGCGGTGTTCCCTTGTTAATGATACTTGATTTATTAGCGAATACTAGCACTCATAATTGATACCCAGTAGTTTTATTCACGGAGCCTAAAATTATTATCAATTTTTCAATTTCGACAGGCATATTTATGTACATTAGTAATTATATATCTACAATGAACTTATATGAATATCATATGAATGACAGAAGTGTGATTTCAAACTGTGTTAAGAGAAAAATGGCTGTAAAACATAACTTTATTTACAACTTGTATCTGAAACATGTTTCCATAGAGTCACGGGTATTTTCAGGAATATACGTTTAAACATGTTGGTGAATCGTAGACACAACTTGTTTTGTATTAATTAATTATTACTGTAGGTTAGGGTGGCTCTTCTTTTCGACTTTAGAATTTTCTTCGGGACACCCTCCAGAATAGTTCCAAATAATTAAAAAAAAACGGATAAAGTTTGAGCTCGATCGGATAAAGGGAAAGGGTGCCCCTGGGCCCTTAAACATTTAAATCATTATTTAACAGCTCGCGAAGTAGATTTTATATAATATCCTCCAAGTTATGGACTGAATAAAAAAATATGTCAAACAAAAGTTGTAGATACGAACAAGGAGTATCTTTTATGTTCTATTACTTTTTCTCGTGCGACAAACGATTTTCGAAAAAAGTCCGCAAAACTAAAAAAAACTTTTTCCCCCAAATTTTGAAAGTTTAAATGCTTCTAGAACACTTTTTATTTATGAAGGCGAACAAAAAACTGGAATTTTTATTTTCGAGGACTATTTTTTTAGACATTTAAGGGGGGCATGTACCGAAGTATGCGAAAAAGATTAAAAAATTTTTTTTCTTATTTTCTGTGTTTGATGTTTGATAGGCTCCTATATCTTCGCAAAACTATCGAAATATGAGACTCTATATCTTCGATATTTTTGTGAATTTCGGTCCCAAATTTTCAGGAAACATTCATGACATATCAGACACTGAAAATACGAAATGTTTTTTTATCTTTTTCGCATATTTCGGTATTAGCCCCCCTGTTAAATGTTTAAAAAATAGTCCTCAAAAATAAAAATTCCATTTTTTGACGCAACAAGCAACCGAATAACTATTATTGTTTCAACACAAAAGATGTTCAAAGTTGAAAATTTGCATTTTTTTTCAAAATCGAATTTCTCAAAAACTAAGGGTGGTGGTGACAAACGGTTTGCGAATTCGTTTTCAGCGCTCGAAAACCTATAAGAAACGGCTATTGAATGTTGCAGAACAGAGAAAAAAGTTGAATTTTGTTGGACAGTGCTATATGCGAAGTTTTCGACAACTCGGTGACTCAAACCTCGCGCACCCCCCTTGTGAATCTTTTAAGAGTCCAGTCAGAAGGGTTCTTATGCCCTTTTCGTGAGTCATAGGAGCGCTGACACTTCGGGAAGTGATTACTCAATTGTTTTCGACGATATTTTCTCTGTGGTGGCGTAGTATCCCTTCCCATAGGCGCGTGCCCTTGTTGTCAAATTGGGCTGACTGAATGTCTCAATAATTTGCTTAAAAACGTTATAATCAAAGTTGGTAAGAAATTGCAAATTTATTACAAAACCTGGTAAAGTGCGGTACGAAAGGTTATACACACCAGAAATTCATGGATTAACGTATGTAAATAATTTTATAACAATGTCGCGTTTGGTGAAAAATTGCAGCTGTTCAAAATATTGCGCAGAAAAAGCATAGGAATTATGAGGCCCAAGAAACTGCTTTGCATTTTTCTTTTCAGTGAACCATTCAAAAATTGGAAAGGGGGAATAATGGATTCCAACAAATTAAATATAACACTGTCATTGATTGTAATTCTCAAATTCACAGGAAAAGTATTATATGTATAACGATGAACATTTCTCGACCAGGAACGCTTCCAGTATCTATATGTGCAGATAAAAATGGGCCCATAATAATGATAAAAAACGATATAACCCATTTTCTGCAGAAAGTGACATTACCTAATACATACCATCTCTACTCTGTAATTATTACATTTTTGCGACGAATTTTATCTCGTTTTCCCTAATTAACAGTTTGTTGATAAGAATCTATATAATGTTATTGGGCCGGAATAATCACAAAACTGAGTTTCTCTCTCTGTAAAAGAGTTTTTTTTTATTTTATTGTTTCTGTTCTTATTTACAACTATTTACAACTATTTACAACGCTTAGCTGTAAAAGAGAAACGACATTAATTGCCAATTATTCCCCAATTACAATCTCTATTTCCTGTTGTCTTTTAATTCGTGGAGCCTTGTCCTTGCACTGGTGTTTACTCCTCAGTCTTCCTAACCTCCTCAGCCAACGCGCCGTGAGTGCGCGGGCTAATTTAAAAGGGAGTACCCTGTACTTTCTTTACATCTATATACATAATACATATGAAAGGTAAGGGGAAAACGGGGAAGGTCTCGTGATTTTGCGATTTATAGCATATTTTGTTGGTGGCAACTGGAACTACAGCCCAGCTTCAATTGCGCCCGGAAGATAACGTTAAAGATTTGGTGTCCTGATTAAAAAGAGGAAATGTCCACTCTGCACTGGGACAAAACAAGGAATGTCCCCACTCTTTGCGCAAGCGTTAGTTTCTGTCGTCGATATGAAACAAGAAATTATGATAAGGATGATAAGTTGAATGGAGATCTTTCCTGCGAGATAAATTCGTTAAGAGACATCTATTCCCCATTTATTAAGTGAAGGAAATGCGATTATTACGTGATATTTTTTATCGAACCACCTATAATTAAAAAAAGATGAACCAGTTAGAAAAAAAACAGAGTATATACAGAATTGCCTATTTCAAAAGCAGAATAAGAAGGTCTCATGGTTTTAAAAAAAATTTGCGATCCTAAGGCTCAGCGTTTTGATGAGACGGTGTCCCATGCATAACAAGTAAATGAGAAACAAAATATATGACAATTAATAAAACGAGTGGCTTTCCTTGTTTTGATAATAATAGGACTGGACATTTCTTACTTTGTTTCAATATACTGCCTTGTTCGAACTTGAGAAAATATTAAATTAATGTAAAACAATTATTATGTTATTGCTTATTTTTTTCTGATGCCTAATTAGGGTATAAGCTTCGTGTTATGAAGAATGCAGATCGATTCATTGAGCCTTGTTTCTTCACTGGTGGATTAAAGTATTAGGACTTAATTTTCTCGATAAAGCTGTTCTATGACGACATTCCCTGTTTTTCTTCATAGGCTTCATATGAACCGTTATTTTTTAAAGTGCTGCAACTCCATTTGTTCGTGTTTCGAGATATTTAACCTTTTTGCATTTTACTCTGCTTATAAAATATTTTTTAAAGTTAAAAAAGAAACATCGGATTTAAATCACTTGCGAAAATAATTGCTCATGCGTGGATCACTCTCAATCTGGATACATGTTTGACTGACAAGATAGCTCGTCATGACCAGTCAACAGGTTAAATATACGAATGGTATCGAACACTTCCAGCGATTTTATTTAATATCATTCTATATCTACACTTCACGTTTGTCGCGGTTTTGAAGTATTTACAGAAAACAATTTGAGGAAGCCACCAGACGACAATCAGGAGTGTACATACATACATATACTCAGTTTCGAGTCGCCTTATCTATTAGGCAGAAATAAACAGGACGTATCGTATCATATGCGATAACCGAGAAACGTCTTTCCTTCTGTCGAGCATAGCCCAATAAACCGGCAATGAAGTTTCACAGAAGCGATAATGGTTTGGCCAACTGTTTGTATTTGTATCATCCCTCTGTAGGACACTTGCACTTTTGTATATTTAAGACTGTACAGGCTTACAGGGTTTTAACCTTTAGAGGGCCGGGATTTTTTCATTGAAATTGTAAATTTTATTAACTTAAAATTTATGCATATATACCACCAAATTGGCCGGCAAGGTATCCAAATTCTTAAGGTGAAATCTGACGACACGTGGATCGACGAGACGGCTCGGCTCGTCCAGGCTCGCCAGGGCTCCTCCAGGCTCGCCGGGGCTCCTCCAGGCTCGCCGGGGCTCCTCCAGGCTCGCCAGGGCTCCTCCAGGCTCGCCAGGGCTCCTCCAGGCTCGCCAGGGCTCCTCCAGGCTAGAGCTGTACGAGTACTTGAATATTCGGGTAGCTTGAAATCCGAACCAATCCGGGACTCGGTTTCCAAGCCGAGCCGGGTACCCGAAAGAACCGAGCGGCTCGGACAGAACCAAGTACTTGAATTTTTTTCAAGCGGCCCGAAAGAAACCGGGCGGATTGGATGGAACCGAGCGGATTGAATTTTTCCAAGCGGCCCGAAAGAAACCGGGCGGCTTGGAAAGTAAGCGGGCGGGCCCTAAGAAACCGGGTGGCTTGGAAAGAAACGAATGGTCCGCTCGACCTTCATTCGGACCGTTCGTTTCTTTCCAAGCCGCCCGGTTTCTTTCGGGCCGCTTGGAAAAATTCAATCCGCTCGGTTCCATCCAATCCGCCCGGTTTCTTTCGGGCCGCTTGAAAAAAATTCAAGTACTTGGTTCTGTCCGAGCCGCTCGGTTCTTTCGGGTACCCGGCTCGGCTCGGCTTGCTTTTTCCGGGTACTTGATCAGCTCTACTCCAGGCTCGCCAGGGCTCCTCCAGGCTCGCCAGGGCTCCTCCAGGCTCGCCAGGGCTCCTCCAGGCTCGCCAGGGCTCCTCCAGGCTCGCCAGGGCTCCTCCAGGCTCGCCAGGGCTCCTCCAGGCTCGCCAGGGCTCCTCCAGGCTCGCCAGGGCTCCTCCAGGCTCGCCAGGGCTCCTCCAGGCTCGCCAGGGCTCCTCCAGGCTCGCCAGGTCTCGCCGAACCACGTGCTGTCAGATTTCACCTTTAGGTGGCCCCTATTGGCATTTTCTTATTTCCGCTACGCAATCTGGTGGCGAAAATTAAAGCAGCCTAATCGGGTCAGCTGTCACATGTAATTGGCAGTATTGGGAATTTCTACTGTTTGATGATCGATTTTGTAAAATTTAACAGACTATTTAATGACAAAAACATTATTGCACTGTTTCAATCCTTGTGTGACACCAGTCCTGTAACGCGATTCACCCGATTACAGAGCTTACTTTAGTAGATGGCGCTCTCACAGTATTTCCCAATAGTGGCCAGCCTGGCCCTCTAAAGGTTAAAAAAACACTCTGGCATTCGGGGTGTGTGTCTGGGGGGGGGGGGAGAGCAGGGTAGTGTGGAATTCTTACCCACTAAAATACCCTAAAGAACTCCCTTAATTTTTATTCGCGGAAAAATGTCTCGGGATAAATTTTTTTTTATTTGGAGTTTAAAGTAGCATCGACTGCATAGGTCATTAGCGAGTATACATCACTTCAATAGCAACTTTATATATTTATTTTGTCGTTGAGGATTCTGATATTCTTACAAAATTTGATTACGTTTTTCTGGTGTGATATATGCTTATCATTAATATTGTAATTCTTTCTTTATTGGGACTATTTCTGACATTTACTGATTATATGGTTCATTGATAGGCATACGTCACAGACATCGCACGTAACCGAAGGGTTATGGTTTAAAATAAGGGATACCATACGCCTCGGTTTTCAACCCTTATTGGTTTTCTTATTTCTTGATTTTTGACGGAATTCTACGAAGAAATTAAGAACAATGAAACACTTCTAAAGAAAGTTTTATGTGCAGAAAAATATGACTTAGCTCTCAAATAAATTTTCGGCTACTTGTAATTATTATTGTGGTATTCATCATGAGTTTTCTGAATGTCTTTTTTATATAGGTACAGTTTTGAAGCTAATGGAAAGACAAATTGAATGATGTACAATGTCGTGATCATAAATCTGATTGAGAGTAATCGTCCCGAAAAAAATCTAAAATTGTTGCTTCGGGAATTTATTAGTTTACGAGATATTAATAAAAAAACTTTTAGTATTTCTGTTGACTTATTCCGACATTACGCATTCCACTTTCCAACTTGTTCTGGATATTAGTATTGGTTGGGGCTAGATTAGTGCGGAGGGCGCGTAAAGTACCCCAATACTCTAGGGGGGTGTTTCTACAGGCCAAAATAAGACGATAATATAGAATATAATTTTTTAATATCGCGCTTCGTTTTCGAGAAAATTGGCTTTGAATTTCAGCTATGATGCCATTTATGTAGGACAAATTGGGGGGAGGGCAGGATGAAACCCCGTTAGGGTTACGTATATACAGTTCAAAAAGATAATTTGTAAAAAAAAATTAACAATACTTAATTTTTTATTAATATTTCGGTAACTAATAAATTCCCGAAGCTACAATTTTAGATTTAGGGTCCACACCCCCTCCCCACCCATCCCCTCAAGCCTCGAGTCGATCGGCCACTGGGGCCATTCGGAAGTATATCCGATTTGGATTCAAGGATACCTCAAAGCAGAGGTGACGAGCTGGCCGCTCGTTTCCCTCATTGCTTGCTCCGCTGAGTCGTAGGAGTCGTAGAAGAACAGTCCCCTCCATACCTATTTGGCTTCTACGCTCTACATACATATACTAGCGGCAGTAGCGGCTCGCGAGCCGCACGGAGTTTTCTTTATATTGTTGATAGTGGGGGAACCGGCTGACTAATTGTGAGAATGGGGCTGGTGCGGCTCCCGGCGGAGGTAGTTCGTCAGCTCTGCCTCAAGGTCATCACACTCGTGCAGTGAAGGAACCGGCCTCTTCTTAAATGCTCCCCACATCTCTCTTAACTAAGAGTTCTAAGGCAGATTCATACTTATTGTTACCTATCAGTTCCGTGACGGTTCAGTTCCGTCAGAGTCAGTGGTCTCTTTGCGTTAGTGTCAGTAACTGACACGGACAAGTGTGAACTGCTCCATTCCAAAAGAGGAAAACGATATTTTTTACCACTGACAATGACCAAACTGAATCGTCACGGAACTGATGTGTGTGAATCCGCATTTACGCATTGTGCCTAGGAATTATTAAATTTGTCTTTGCATCAGCTACTATGTGTAAAAAAAATATCATCTTCCATTATGAGGGAATGAAATTGACCTTGAGATCTTAAAAAACGCAAGACTCAGAAGAAATTAACTTCAACTATTCAACAAACATATGTACTCTTTCTGGGACAGTTGTCTGTAATATGAAAATTCAGGCAGTTGTGGGTTACGTCTGGGTTTCATACAGTTCACAATTATTTTGAATGAAATGGTGTAATGTCGTATGAATCTGCCTTGGAACTTTAAATAAAATCGTGAGGTAGGATATTTTATAACAGGATATAAATCAATTTCGTACAGAATCAAGCGTCGAAATGAGCGATAAAAATCGATGAAATATCCTGCCCCACGATTTAATTTAAAGTGACATTTCACCATCGTAATTGTAGTACAAGAAAATAATTATTTTTTAGTTTTTAGTACATTTTTAATCTAATTAAATAAAATCGTTGCAGGGTTACTGGTACGGTAGAAATAATTACGCGCTTGGTGGTAAATACTGTATCTATTTTCAATATCGTTACTGCCGTCGCTTGCTCACGCGAGACTAACTGGCTGGGGCACGCTTAGCCCCTCCACGTCGGTTTTGAAAGGCTCTCCGCTAGGACGAGGAAAGGTCGCGACTCGCAACCGTTTGTTTTGACGCGCTACGTTTCCTGAAACTTGCTGCGACCAGTCGTGGGTCCGTATTTTACCTATCGTAGAAAAATGAATTCTTTACGTATAGAATAAAGGCTGGAATAGACACGTCGAGTAATTTAGTAATTTACCATTGTCTTACTAAACTACTTGACTAATTTTTTTGTCCACACACGGTAAATTACTAAATTGCTACTCGTCTAAAAAACTGGACGTGTCTGAACCAGCCTTAAGACGTAGTAAATAGCTTAACTTTATTGCGTTTATGTACTTTACTGTATAAAATCATTTTATTTGAAAAAACAACGTTGCAGACTGTGTAACGCTATAATCTGCATGGACATATCGTATTCATTAAATTCAGAATTGCAACAACATACTTATTGTTGGATGATGAATTTTTTCAACCACTTAAAGTAGAACTGCATCTTTGGATTCCACACTGATTATTGATTTTTAATAATCTTGACATTTTCCGTTAAGTAAATTATTCGACAATGTCTTTCGAGTTGGAATTTTCTGAGTCGGATTCAATTTATGAACAAAGTTCCTAAAATGGTCAGATTCAATAATACTAAATGGAATGTTACATCCAAAGAAATAATCAAAGGAATAATCATGTCGATATATGTAAAAATTCGAGTATCTTTTGCACACCAAAGATATGAAATTTACTAAAAAAATTTCAAATTATTTATAACTTTATAATTACATTACAATCTTTCTTTTTGAAGTAATTTAAAATATTGTGCAGTAAAATTCCAGGCAATGGGTAGAGGTTAATAGTTTGTATTTGAATTTTTTACATTGACTACATTTTCTACAATTATTTACATTTTTCACGTACGTGCGTCACGTAGTAAATTCGATGCAACGTAGTAAACCGACCACTGGCTGCAACGCGTTCCGCTCGCCACAGTCGTTTAAAATTTCTTGTATATGTTTCTTTCATAATTTAGAATCTATTTTTGGTAACACTCTTTTGCAACAAAAAAAATGTATTATTCAAAGACCTATGGAAAGCATGTTTATGCTTATTTTGAATGTTGGAAAGTTTATTCGAAATGTTTAATACGGATGTAAGCACAAAACCCATCCTGGCCTGCAGGAGAGTTCAAGGCCACTTGAGTGGGCTGTTTATTGCCCTAAGCCGAGGAAAAGGACGTGCCAGGGGAAATTTGGTGGCCAACGGAAAAGAGCGCTTGGGGGACTCGGAACGTAACTGTCGAGGAAGGCAGTCGACCGTTCTAAACGGTCTCTAGCAAATGCAAACTCAGTGTATTATTTTCGCATAAAATAAAGTGATTGTTAATTCCTTAAGTAAGAGGTTTACTCCGCTACACGGATGTGTATTTCTGAAGCGTCGGGATTATAAATATCACTGAAGGAAACTCCGGGGGCTCACGGGAAGTGCCTTTGTGCTTTAAATTCCTCTTTTGTAGATGATACGTTAACGGTTTTCAGCTCTTGCATCTGCTGAGATTCTTGGATCAAAAGAAAAGCGGCCTTACGTTGGAACCTGGAGGTATATACCTACATAGTATGTATGTGTATTGCATATGTATACGCGTGAATTCTATGCGCACCCTATGACCATGAAAGCTATTGTCAACTGCGAACAGATTCTACTTGTACATGTTACGAAAGGTTCCGACCTGCCTGCGTAGATCTGATTTACTGTACATCGTCGAAAGTGTAGTGTTTTGACTATACATGGGTAATAATTATTTGAACTGCAAAATAAAAAGTAAGTGTAATTATGCAGTATAGGGAAAGCAGCTCCGATGACCTCGACCTTGACATATGTTGTTAAGGGGAAACACCACTGACGGTCAGAAAAGTAAGCCGTTTTTAAGAATTTTTTCAGGAGTAATTTACAGTTTTCACAGAAAATTTTTATTACCTACTTTTAGTACCTACAATGTCTTAAGAAATTATACAAAAAAAAAATATAACATCATGCATAAATTTTAATATATTAATTAATCTTCTAGACCCCTCACGCGCGCTGGTCGAATGTGTAACTATGGAACAGCAGGTCCAAAATCAAATTACATTTTTTTTTATAAACTATATGAGTATAGTTTCCGTTATACGTATCCACTTTTTAAACAAATTATTTTTGTAAAAATGGCGCGTTTTAGAAGAAAAGTTTCAAAAGTCCGCGAATAAGATGGACAGTTTTTCAGGCGTATCTAAAAAAATTTGTTTTCGATCAAAGAATCCGTATGTGCAACGGAAACTACACTCATATAGTTTATAAAAAAAAAATGAAATTTGATTTCGACCCTGCTGTTCCATAGTTACACATCCTACCAGTGTGCGTGAGGAGTTTAGATTCTAGAAGATTAATTAATATATCAAATTTATGCATGTGTTTCTACTCATTTTTTTTTTTAGTCTCCTAAGACATTGTACTAAATGTAGGTAATACAAATTTTATATGAAAACTATAAATAATACCTGAAAAATTCTTAAAAATGACTTACTCTTCCGGCCGTCACAGTGGTGTTCTCCCTTATTGAGGACATGGCCCTGAGTAAGTTTTCCTCATAACGTAATCGGCGGTCTCTTACAGTTTTTTAGATATATTTATATAAATGGTACTTATTCGGAATTAGGTGCACCTCACCGATTTTAATGACCTTTAAACATCATTCTGAACAACTTTTCTCTATACATGCCACTGCCAATCGGCTTAGTTTTCGAAATATTAAAGAAACCTTCTGTGCTCCCGCTCACTAAGTTATGTACCAATATTCTAGAATGCTGCAGTATGTATACATATGTCACGAGGTATCGGTATAGATTTGGGGATAGATGGGGGGGGGGGAGAGGTCTCGCGTCAGCGGTGCCCGCAGCCACGTGTATCTCTTCTTCTTCTTCTCTATGTATATAAAGAAAAACGTATGTTTTCTTGTTCCCTCACAACTCAGGAACTAATAGATCAATTTCGTTGCGGCTTTTTTTAGCGTGTAGTACAATTCTCGGGGAAGGTTCAAGGCTATATATCATCTCGATATTACTAAATGGGACTGAGTAATAAGCGAAATAGTGAAGAGAGGCAGACCTTCTCTTACATGGCGTCCACAGTTCTGCGCACAAGAGATGCGCGTGACGGTCTCCCGCACAGTGGTGGGGATGCTTGAGGATCACATCGTTTGTCAAACATGTATATAAAAGAAGTCCTGACTGACTGACTCATCAACGCCCAGCTCAAACTGTTTAATCTAAATAGGAACGTGAAATTTGGAAGGTACACTGTTTTCACGACGTACACGCCCACTAAGGAAGAATTTTTGGAAATTCCGTCCCCAAAGAGGTGAAAAGGGGTAAAATGTACTTTTTCGGATGCCTTAATATCTTTTAGGTCCGATTAGATTATCAACTTGGTTCTTACTTTTAAAGATTGGCCACACAAATCCATAAAAAATAATTTCAGAATTTTGCCCTAATCAATCCCTTAAGGGGGTGGAAAGGGGTAAACTGTGATTAGATATCAACTCGGTATTTGAATATGAAGGTTATCCACACAAATCCATAAAAAATAATTTTAGAATTTTGCCCTAATCAATCCCTAAGGGGGTGAAATGTATTTTCACGGATTCCTCAAAATCTTTTAGGCCCGATTAGATATCAACTTGGTTTTTTACTTCGAAAGGTTACCCACATAAATGCCTAAAAACCAATTTCAGCATTTTGCCCTAATCAACCTCTAGGGGGTGGTGAGAAGGGGTGAAATGTGTTTTCATGGAGTCCTTTATATCTCTTAGGCCCGAAGCGAAGCGCGAGTATATTTGCTAGTGTCTTACACACCGCAAATATAAAATTTTAGCTTCGGGTATTTATTAGTTTCCGAGATATTAATAAAAAATTATTGTCAGTTATTTCGTTTACAATTTTCTTTTGAAGTACATATACGTAGCTGCGGGCCTCCCAATCTGTCCCCAAACCTGTACCGACACCTCGGAAATGATTACCAGTGGTATACCTTCTTTTTCTAATAACTTTTTAATAAACAATGCCCGTCGATTAAGTTATAAGGAAAAGTTACTAAAGGCCATGTCCTTAACAGAATATACCAGGGTCGTCGGAGCTGTCTCCCCTATACTGCATTATTAAAAAAAAATAAGATATGGTGTCGGACAACAGAATAAAAGTATTGTTACTATACGCCGGTCCTCGCAAAGCTATGTAAATTTTGTACTAAACATTTTTATGTAATTTTAAATTGTATGACAGAAATGTTTCAGGTATCAAAGTTAGGCGGAACACCCTGTATAATACTTTAGCCAATAAGGACAGTAATACAATTTATTTATTCTACGGTTCCGTCGACAATTTTAAAAATAACTTTAGTAGACTGCTTCAACTTGGGTAACCTACAATACGTATCAATCCTTTGTGGAGGATAAATCCATATATGCATTCAGTTTGTACGAGGAACATCGATTTGCGTTCAGTGAATACCGTGGACACATAAGACTAGAAGATTTCCGCACACGATGTACTTATGTAGGTACGCTAAGCGTTTCAACTTCTGTACTCAAAAGATTAACCTCTACCTATCAGTAATGCCAGAATCATGGGACGCGGGACCAAATGCTTACCCCCACCATGACCTACCGTCGTCCCCCACTTTCTTCCCATCGCACTGCACACAAGCATATCCCTACCCCTGTCCGTGTACTCGGCAGCCCAACAGGCAACGCATACGTACAGGAGTAGGGATATGCTTGTGTGCAGTCCGATGGGAAGAAAGTGGGGGACGACGGTAGGCCATGGTGGGGGTAAGCATTTGATCAAAGAGGAGATATAATAAGAGGCGTCACTCGACAAGGACAGACATTGTAGGAGTTTCAAATTATTTCCTGTAGGTATAATAAACTATCACAATAATCAGCGTTAAATTTCTTGGGACAAACTTAACGTTGTAAAACGTAAAACTCCCAACCATGCGGTGGTAGGAAGGTAATGCAGAACTACCGAGAAAGTCGCAGAAAAGAGAGCGTGGATGGTTAATCACTGTTAACACAATTCGCGTTCTTAATAACGGTTTCCTTTAATAGTTGAACAAGCACGTGTTACGCGTTCGACGGACGATAATTGAAAAATTGGGATCGCGCTGTTCGTGTGGGCTCGCTCACGCGCTCGGACGCTATCGGGCGCTATCGGGCGCTCTCGGGCGCTCTCGGCGGATCGCTCGCTCAGGGACGTCGAAGACGCTTGTCTAAAAGGGCGAGGCCCTACAACATAAACTAGGAAGAGCACTAGACAACCAATTTAAATGCCCATTCGGCAATGATCGGTAAACCACGCTAAACTTCGGCAATAATCAGCAAATTGCGGTAAGGTGCATTTAGTCAATTTGAATATCCCGCTCGAATAGACAACCAATTTAAATGCCAAGGTCAAGTAAGGACTTCAAAGGTTCCGCCCGGAGTGACGCCTCTTATTATATCTCCTCTTTGATTTGGTCCCGCGTCCCACGATTCTGGCATCACTGCTACACAGGGTCAGCGTTTTATCCTGCAACCCGCGCTCGCGCGAACAGGTAAAATGGCAACAGCGCCTCACGAACGCATGACACTACAACCATGTACCGTCCCGGCGTTCGGAGAGCTGCCAGCGACCGCTGGACAGCAGTGATACTCGAGCTTCGAGAATTTTGGGATGGTCTCTTTCAAATTAACGTCGCAAAGAGCAATTCAGAATTTCTCGGCCCGGGTTGATGATTTTGGAGCCTTTTTCGTAT
Organism: Andrena cerasifolii; assembly: GCF_050908995.1. Lineage (NCBI taxonomy): Eukaryota > Metazoa > Arthropoda > Insecta > Hymenoptera > Andrenidae > Andrena > Andrena cerasifolii. The sequence continues at coordinate 2,081,728 of NC_135132.1, forward strand.
AACTTTTGAAATATAAAAGATATTGGAATGCAATTTGCGCCGAAAAATGAGAAAAAAATATTCTCCCTTAATGATGGATAATTTAACATATTTTACATTTACTTAATATTTTCTATCAATTTGTTTTAACCATAATTGTTGTATAAAGCTTTTGCAAACTGTTTATTTGATTCTGTATTTAATGCTGCTTTTAAAATTCGTGGTGTTGATAAACAATAAGCTAGTTGTTTCTGTATCATTACTTTCAGAAATTGAGAAATTAAATTTTTATTCAATTATGTGTTAGTTCTGCAGACCTCAGAATCTATTGTTCTGCTTTTCTTTTTTATAATTTTATCCTTAATGCAGTGCACACCTAAATCAGAAGTATGGGGTAACTAATGGACCGTGTCTTTGATTGTAGCGGTGTTTGAATTCTTTTTCTAGAATTTTTGTGTCTGAATGCTTTAGCTCAGGGGTGCACAGGGAGCCGTTTTTAGCGCCTAGCTGGGAGCAACCCGCCTGTCCCGTTGCTAAGGTTAGAATCGGTGAGGCGAACTGCAGTAGTGTATATAGCTGGATCAAGTCATACCAAATGCACGTGCACTACTGCAGTTCGCCTCACCGATTCTAACCTTAGCAACGGGACAGGCGGGTTGCTCGCAGCTAGGCGCTAAAAACGGCTCCCTGTACACTCCTGCTTAGCTATTCAACGCCACGCCTATACCGGCTTCCGTTAATGTCATTTTTTGGAGCGATGCGCCATTATTGTGGCTTTTACACGCAGGTGGTGAAAAATCTCTCCTACAAGGATATAGCGCCGCGGTCAACCCTGTCGTAGCTAAAATTTTTTAAATTCAGACGGGTACGAGATCAGTCGACATTATTTTCAAACCTCATTACAGTAATCTGGGGTGCGAGAGGTAAACCGATCATAAAAGCGGGGCGGGCGGCTCGATTACCTGGGCCGGAAATTCTTAATAGCTCTTTGCGATGTTAATTTGAAAGAGACCATCCTAAAATTTTCGGAGCTCGGGCATCACTGCTGTCCAGCGGTCCCTGGTAGCTCTCCGCTGGGCCGATGCATGGTTGTAGTGGAATGCGTCCGTGAGGCGTTGTTGCCATTTCTCAAGTTCGCGCGAGCGCGGGTTGCAGGATAAAACGCTGACCCTGTATATACATATTTACATATATGATCATGGGCGTCCGCAAGGGGGAAGGGGGGAGGGGTAGTCCCCTTTGGCTTGAGAAAAAATTACATATTTTTAAAAACTAATTTGTATTAAATTTATCTAACTAAAAACGTGAATATTTTTAAATTTAAATTTTTAATTTATAATTAAATTGGCGCTACAAAATCGGCTCAAATATGCAACAAAACTTATATATGATTCTTTTTTTATAATCCCACTACATGTTAATTTTTTTTTTGCTCGACCATTTTTCTGATGCGTTTAGTAATTATTACTTGTATCATAGGCTATTAACTCGTTTATATAGATATTTAATACGCAATTGCAAGAAAATTGTGTTATCACGTATTGAAGTATAGATGAATAAAATCGTTACATGAATGAAATATTTTAGACTTATTTCATTGTGACGTAACAAACTTTTATAAAACGTTTGTTATCTACATCGCGTATTCGGCGTAGTATTTGTCAAAACGTCCTTTATATTTGCTAATTTTAGATTTCTTAATGAAAAATGATAATTTATCAGCAGTCGACGCAAATATTGTGATAGACAGTCTGTATCAAAATATTTTCAGCGTTTGTTGTTTACTCTGCTTAATCTGCAGGATAAGTGCAACTAAACAGATTTAATACCGCAGACGAGAGACTTCGTCTGTCGTAATACGTTTATTCGCGATGCAGTGTCTGTTATCTAGGGGAGATTAATTTGCATGGAATACATATTGCTCGTTCTATTATCATTTAATCATACAAATAACGTGTTTTATTTAAGTTTAATTGGCTGAATATCACGGGTCGTTTAACCTTCTCCTGAAGATAGTTTGCGCACGCGCCTTAAGGTTTCACGACTAGACACATACAGTGGGTTGTCAAATTATTATACTCAAACAAAAAAGTTTATATTTTGTAAGTTTAAGCGATGGAATAAAATAGATGTCTCGTTTTTGATGTTATAATATTATTTTTTTAATACTAGTATATGTATTTACGAATAAAAACTAAATACATTTATATAGGTTTAAGAATATATTGTACGAGAAATACAATTAGTCAATATTTGGTGACTCCGCCTTTAGCTTTTATGATGGCTTGGATTCGGCTAGGCATGCTTTCGATGCATACTGTGTCTATATCCTGCAGTTTTGAAGTGTTGTGCCATACTCTGATTATATTCTCTATTTGTTCTGTCTTATTTGTAATAATTTTATCCCCGCCCTTTTAAAAACAAATGAGATTTATATATTGAAAAATTACTCACAATGTTGCCAGATGTTGTAGCTAATTAATAAATAAAGAAACAATAACATTCATGCATTGTTACTTTAATTACAGCCACGATTTTCACAGATTTTGACGAAAATTTGTTCGGTATAATAATTCGGCCACCCTCTGTATATAGGTATCCAGGGGTGTGCGGGTACCCGACATTTCGGGCTCGGGACGGGCCGAAAACTTTCCGGCGGGATCGGACGGGATCACGAGACTTGCTTCGGGCTACAAGCATGACCGCCATGAGCGGACAATTTGATTTCAGGTCGCCTCGGCAAAACTCGGACGCGATCGGCTCGAAAGCCAGCTATTAAGAGGAGACTGAGACGGAAAGGATTATGTATATCATTTATATCACTACCAGTGATAAGTTTTTACCTTTTTGTCTCCTGTTGAATCATAATTTGTATCTTATTATTCATTTACATATATATTTTCATTGATACCGAATAGTCTGTGAATACTGAATATGTTCATATACGTAGTTAAATAAATGGCATATTCAAAACTTGAGAGGAAGACTATTTTTAGTTCGACAATATTTAAAAATCTTAATAAAATAATATTTTATTAAATGTATTATTTTATACGTCTTATTTAAGTACGTATATGGACATATCCAGTATTCACAGACTAATTAATAGCAATGAAAATACATATATATATATATAAATGAATAATAAGATACAAATTATGATTAAACAGGAGACAGAAAGGTAAAATTTTATCACTGGTATTGATATAAATGATACACAATTCTTTCCGCCTCGGTCTCCTGTTAATAGCTGTCTTTCGAGCCGATCGCGTCCGAGTTTTGCCGAGCCGACCTGAAATCAAATTGCCCGCTCATGGCGGCCATGCTTGTAGCCCAAATCGAGTCTCGGGATCCCGAAAACTTCGGGATCTCAAGCAATATGAAAGTATCGGGACCCTGCCCGAAATTTTCCGAGCCGCCCCGAGGGCCGGGAACCCGAGCCTCGGGACCATAGACATATATAGACGGAGCGTAAGCTGAGGGAGGTGTAAGATTCGCGGTAAGGGGAGCGATACAGGCAAATCGGGTAACGCAGTGGTTATACGTGCTGAATGCTTCCGAAGCTAACCCGACGTGCCTGTATCTGACCTCTGCCTTTTCCCCTCCAAGCCTACCGTTCCCCTCGCCGATAGTCCCAGCTTCTGCTCCGTCTATATATGTCTATGCGCGGGACGATCCGCACACTCCTATAGGTATCTATTACCTTCAGACATTAAAGGCCTTTTCACGTGAGGTGGTTCAAAACTGGTACTTCGCACGGGGCGTGCACGAGATTCGAATCATCGATTTAATTAAAAATTTTCGTACTGTAAAAATATAAAAAATTTTAATGCAGGCATGAAATGGAGTTCAAAGTTTTGCCTTTTCCAGAACCTCGATATGTAGGTACGTAGTATCTACTCATGTAGGGTGCGTTCCGATTCACGCATACTGCGGATGAAGTGCAGAGACAACCGTTCCGTTTTAGTTACTGCGCGCAGTGGTGGTGCAGGGAATTCCCTAGAATTCTTTCACTTCCGGTGCAGCAGCGTGCAACAAACGCAGAAACTCCGAGACTTTTCCTGCTGACTTTTCAGAGACATTTTTCGGTTTATTGTTTGTATTTAAGTTCTGGTCATTTTTAATTTGTTACTTTGACATTAGTAGAATTGTAAACATACCCTGTACATATTACAAATACATTTTGACCTGAATTCAAGGATATTTCTATATCTTCATAAACAGACACTTCGGCATACTTTAGTGTACGCAGACTTTTTATACCTAGTGTAGGTAAGTAGTTTCTTTAGCGCCCCCTTTATCTGGCGCCCTTATGCGGCGCATAACTGTTGTGTACCAGGAGATTAAACACTCGTTCCAAAAAACTTAAAACGATACTTTATTTAAAAGTAAAAACTCTTCCAGTACATGGAGTTTACGGAGAATATAATTTTAGCTTTGTAACTGCTAAGACGCTGTGTACTGTCTGAAGCTATGAATCCAACTACCCTCAAGGGTCCTACAAGCAGATAGCCCTTGCGGAAAAACCGAAAAGACATTTCGAGCCCCCCATCGACTCGCCTTGGGTTTGGGCAACGAAGGTCGAAGTCAGCCTCACGCTTTCTAATGGTTACTGAAGAAAGACAGGGTGAAGTGCTAGAGAGCGTGCTCTTTGACAAGAACCAAACGGATCTCCAACATAACTTGCATAATGGGTTCCGCCGGCCCTGGGTCTGATCAAGCGAGTGGTTTGATTGGAAATGAAACAGTCGATCACTGGACTAGACTAATGTACACCCAGCTTAATCGGCGTTCAGACGTGCGGGTTGTTTCGTGGATACCGGATATATCCAGCGTTCATCTCTGCGGGTTGGTTCGTGGATGCCCGATATATCCGGCGTTAGAAGCGAAAGGGTTAATAGTATCAAGGTTATTGTAAACAACGTTTCTTTATCCATTGTAGCATCCATTTTGATGTCGCATGAAACACAGGAAAAAGCGTTCCGTTTTCAAGAACGCATGAACCGCAGTAACGAAATGAATGCTCGAAGTCACTGCGTTGCGATCTATGCACTCACTGCGTGAATCGGAACGCAGTGAAGGCACCCATAGAAAAGGAGTCTTGTAACTGGGGATATGCGGGCAATCGGGTTAGGTCGGGAGAAGTCGGGCGGGTCTCCACGACATACGAATGCTCGGGCAGCCCGACGGTGAGGCGTCTGTGAATCGCTGCAGCTCTCGATTGTCATTTCTACCTAAATTAGCTATACAACTTCAATCCGGACGAATCCGGAACCAATTCTTTTTGCATTGTAATACAAACCGTTACCAGATATGATAACACCAGGATAAGCATCGGAACACACAGAAGTTCAACAAAATCGTGAATAAAATCTTATGATCGCAAAAACTGAATCCTTGATTATTTCCAAATATTAATACCTATAGAAAGATATGTGAGGAAGAAGTAAAAACTGTTTGAAAGTGCAGTATACATAGGTATACTCATTACTCAGGCCCGGCGCGTGGTTTTTTTCTTGTGTGTGCGATAAATGTTGGGCCCCTTTCCGAATTTTTTTTTCAATAAATCGAGCATCTTCAGAATCGTGTCCCACTCTCGATATATTACCACTGCCGGTCCCGAGTCGCGACAATACACCGAGAGAAGACTGTATAAATCATATTTGTAGCAACATAACAAGTCGTTCATTTTTAATTTAAAAATTTATCTCATATTTTTTTTAAGTCTTCGACGCTTTTCCCGTTGCGGCGCCTATGTGTATCGCGCATTTTGCACACGCAACCAACCGGGCCTGTATACATACGTACACGTACCTACCTGAAAGTTTTCATAATGCAAGAATTTACACAATTTCCTTAAGGATGTTTGGGGCGTACAATATCAGACAAAAGTATATGAAATTTGAAATACACGAATATCTACGTTTTACGCACAGTAAATTTAGATGTAAGGAACTCGAACGACAGATGGACTCTTATTTTTACTCCTAGAGAGGTATCTTTCACTTTACAAATGCTTTTTCAAGTATTATTTGCGGTTTTCTTCATTTACGAGCCTAAACTTTTGACAGTGAAGATGCCGTGAATTCAACTGTGTAAATAACTAATAACCGAACGATGTTTCAAAGACTGAATGAGAAAGGAAAGTGCGGCATAAAATATTTTAACCTTCGACGAAGAACACTGCTTCATGAATGCATAAATAAAACACAGAATATTGATGCATTGTTACTTAAATATATTCAACTACCTCAGGCAGCAAACATTTTACGGCTTGTGCAAATTTTTGAAATCGAGTATTTCCGGCCTTGTGGTACGAGTACCCCATTGTTCGACGCAGGGCCGGCTTTAGGGGGGGGGGGCAAGCAGGGCGGACGCCCGGGGCGCCAAATTTGTAAGGGCGCCGCTGTGTGCGTTTATTCATTTATATGCGTTCTGCTAATTAATTTTCGTGCCCTTGGAGGGGCGCCATGATAATCTTGCCCGGGGGTGCAAAGTATGCTAAAGCCGCCCCTGGTGCGACGTCCAAAAATGATGTCTTAAAGATGTCTGTCTTATGAATTTTTGAGGGAGGAGTCTACAGGTCGAATGATGACATGCTATAAAATATTTCGCGCCATTACGCATTTTTATTTTTTTTATTTTTTTTTATAAACAATTAAGATCAATATGTAAGTACCTAAAAGTTGAAATAGTTTACGAGGAAGTGTCTTGGGTATTCATGTCTTCAATTTTTGTATTTAGTAAACAAATTTTAATATTTCAGTTAAGTTTTATAATAATTATCCGAATAAATTGTTGTCTTATAAATACTTAATGCTATATGTCCAAACAAATTTTACGTTATTGATAGACACAACGAATATTACAATATGAGAATATGTATATTAAATAATTAGGGGTGTGTAAATACCCTATCTGAAGTGAGTAAAAAGTGATTATAACGGGGCAGGCCAAAATGGGACGTAAATTTTGTAAGAACATGTCTACATGTATTATCTACAGATAATACGTACGTACTATATATATATATGTGTATACGTTTACTTACGATTTTAGTCAAGTATCTTTCTGTAATCAGATTATTATCTGTTATATTATCTTTGTTAATTTAGAATACGAAACACTTAGAAAAGAAGGATATAATTCCAATTTTAATATTTAACAACAAACTTTTATTGACGATACTTACGAAAAAGAATATTCATGCGTTCTATATACGCCGTATCTTATTATTTTCCCATTTGTCATTTATACTTTGGTCTCTAGCAATTATATGAAATCATCATTGGAAGCAATAGGTACCTACCATGTTTTTCCCGCTATTATTAATTAATGTTAACTTACGCTTACAATAACCGAATTCTCATGCGAAATTAAATATAAAAAACATTTTATTGGCACATATTTCTTTCAACTTGCTTGTACGATTAAAAATCAGTAGTTCCCATAGAATTGAATATTAATTCGACATAAGTACTATTTCGTTTGAGAATGCAATATCGGATGGGTACTGCTTCTCTACGGATCCAAGAAAATTATAAATACAAACGTAATTTTGGGGCAATACATTTATTCCTCGTATATGCACGTGCACGTACACACACTTTATGCTGCATAATTTACGTTATATACAAATACGTGATTGCTGTAAATATATCTATACACGTTCGCGCGATGGCGACACGAAACTACAAATACTTGTCTGGAACTCATACATCGGCTTAAACAGAAGAATTTCAAAGTACATACGTAAGTACTCGGTAGTTATGCGAAATATATAAAAAAAAAAAGAAACTCGAAGGGCTAACTTCCTACTACATACCTAACCTCTAACAGTAAACGACAGACAAAAAACCTCAATCGCTTCGCTTTATATTCTCGTTCATTCATGCAGACAATTTCTTATGGTTAGTGAATTAGTGATCGTTCACAAGCATTCGTTCCTATGTTTACCTAGTATTTACAAAAGACGCGATCAGTGGTACGTATTTGCGTCGAATGATGCGCCAGGAGTACACGGGAACGACGATTTACATGTAAGTTCGTCGCGCGTCAGAGTACGTACGTACAAGTTATCGATTCGTTATTGAACGAGACACAATCAAAGAATCTTGAGTAACGCAAACTGAACGTATCAACACGGTGACTGCGATCCAACGGTTCGTCTGCCACGCTTCCGGGGATCGTGGAGAATCTAGTTTTCTCTGTTCCTGTTTCTTGTTACAGTCGATAGGTTGCGCTACTGGTAACAGGGGCGCATCGAAGTCTACTGTAACGATAACGCCATCGTCTACGTAATATCACAGATAACCTCTCACTGTTGTACCACAAAAATCATGGTTACATCGATAATTAAAGATAATATCACTTCGCAAACGTCTTGATTTCCACCGAATTTCCTAATTGACTATCCCATACAATTGTTCGTAATTGAGCTGTTTAACATACAAACACATACAAAATTATTCACCGTGTAACTAACAAGTGCGAAGGTGTTTGGACAAGTTTCTTGCTATGCATCTTTGAGTTCTAGACTGGCAACGAAAATGGACACGTGGGACATGTTCAAATTGGTTTTGATCGTATGAGAATGTATCGCAATGAAACTCGGGCCAGGTGGCGCTCTGATCGTAGTGCTCAAGATAGCGTCGAGTCGTTTCCCATCTTGGCGTTGATTAGATTGACGCTTAGACCATATATGCCACGAGTCATAGTGAAGCAAAGATAACGGGCAAAAGTGACGTCACTTGTGGGCAAAAGATAATTCAAAATGGTGGATAGTACCTCATACCGTATATACAAGTGAGGTTATGTCTTTTTCTGTGAATAATTTTTGAATAATTATTAATAAAGGTGCAAACATGTTGTATAAAGAATTGCAAAGACAATGATTAAATCGCATTTTCGGAAATATTTATACATCGCTGTAACTTCCATCATTACTTTGCCCACATGTGACGTCACGTAGATGATTTAATCTTTGCGTCAAGGCAGTTATTTGAAGCCGTGTCTATAAGTATATATGGTCTAAGGATTGACGCACGGTGTAATAGACAGGTGTTCCGACTCTGCACCTTTTACCCCAGCGATTTTCTGCCGGTTTCTGTTTAGTTCCCCTGGCCGCCGCGAGAGGCGTCGTGACTTACAAGGAAACATATCGAACCCGAAAATTCTGATTGTAATGAAACTCCGTACGATTGTAGAGCATGTCGGAGTATGTAAGAAACGATTTTTTTTTTCTGCGGAAAAACACTCCGAGGGGGTGAAATCAGCCCCCAAATTTTCAGCGATTTTTCGTTTTTCGAGTATAACTTTGTAACGGTGCGAGGTAGAAGAAAACCGTAAATGGACAAAATGTTCAGTGTTTGATGCCGTATAACGTGCTGCAAAATAAATGTTTGTACGTCCAACAGTTTATAAATAAATTAAAATTTTCGTTATTTTACATATAATTTTTTTTCCGTGTAAAAGTTATAATTCGCAATGCTTTACTAAAATGTAAAAGGAAACAATTTTGGTTCATTTGTTTATTTGTTTACAAAAATTTTCCGCCTTTGTCCATATTACTACCATCTGCCACTTGACAATCGAGGATTTCGACGAAACTTGGTATACAAGCACACCATTTGGAACTATTCGACAAGTATTTGTCTGTATCGGCGGAAATTCATGTTTACAGGGTGAAACTACTCCCTCAAGATTTAGGGGTGGGAACCTTCTAAAGCGTGTAACCGAAAAAGTAATAGACATAGAAAGAAATGTTAAATACAAAAATTACTCGAATTTTTATGAGGAATAATATAATTTACAGTTAATAAATGAAATTTTAATTGCTATTTGTTAATTCCCAAAACAATATAATTGTGCCTAACACTGCTCGTAAATAGTATTGTATTTGATTCTTCCTTACCTTGGTCAATTTCTGTACAATGTTTGTCACGAGTGGAAACAGGCGACTCTCAAATGCAAATTATCGTTCTCGACCACGACGTTTTATTTACAACACCGGCCACCGTAATCGTGACCTTCTGCCCAACAGATCGTATACGTGCATAACGATTCTATTCACATCGCTGTGTGGGTAACCGTGGTTACGATTGTTGTGACCAGACAAATTTAAAATAGAAAAGCCAATCTACGCAGCGATTTAAAAATAGTTGTTATGTCGATAAAAAAGCCGTGGAAAAACAGCGAGTACGTTGGCCGATGTTGTATATAAAACGCAACGATCCAGAATGAAAATTCGCATTTGTGAGTCGATTGTCAAGGTTCGCGCATAGTTCTCACCACATTACGGTACGCAACTCATTACAGCCCTAGTGTAAGACCTGTACTGTTCGATAGTCATCCTAGTCTTTCGATTCTGACATTTGTTAAAGGTGCACGTTTGTAAGAATGGCGCGAATAAATCCTGTTCGTGTTATCCAGTTGCTCGTGACAACATTCGACGTAGCGAATATAAATCGACCGGATGCGAACCAACAAGAGGTGGAACTGCACGATATTGTAGCAGATATTATACGAAGAAGTGTCGAGGACGCAACTTTTACCATGGAAACAGACACAGCGTTGGAATTCCTTCAACCATTTCGACCACATTCAGAAGAGTTCGTTGATGAAGAGGCACTATCGCCAGAAGACTTACTTGAGGTATTTGAGTCAACGCAAGATGAGGAGCAAGCCTGCGTTCCAGAAGAAGGTGGGCTCGTGGACTTGGAATACAAACAAAACGCAGTCGATTATTGGAAAGGTGGTAAGAAAAAGCGTCTGTCACTTGAGAGCGTTAGACAAAAGTTGAGAAAGGTAAAATCGGTGTCACAGTTATACAGGTGGGAGCATTATTTAGAAAAGGGAGGGAATCGAAGGGAAAAACTAATGCAAATATCCCGTTCTGTTTTTAATCAGTTTTGTGCTTCTACGGACGTAAACGGTATAATCCATGATACTGATTTGCAACAATGGGCGTTGGAAGCAAATATAGCGGTTTCTCTTCAAAATTTTAAAGCCTCGCCAATGTGGATTGTCACGTCCCGCGACGTGGAGTCTACTATTAATTAACTCTTTAAATCATATATATTTACTATTTCGTACTTTGGTATATTATAACCACCTCACATAAATTATCAACATAATATGTAGCCGATAAGGCACTATAATTGAAACTCGCGGTAAGAAGAGCTCGAGTCGTGAATCTACGGACGGCAACAGCAAGCAGGAAAACAGCTAACACGAGAGGTGGCAACCAGCCATCTACACGCACACCAGAAAGGCCCAACCAACACCAGTTGACGTTCAGCGTGGGACAGAGGCCCCATCCGCCAGTGGAGTAAACACCTTCACGGAGCTGCGCTCCTGATCATCGCTAGCCACTTGCCCTCCCATTATTTCCCGTAAATCAAGCTCCAATACGGATTCGATGTATATTAACTTCAATCCCTAGTACGTAAGCTGTGCGGAACCAATCGTACAGAGTACGTCGAGACCCAAAAGCGTAACAATCTAATATATGAATTAAAATAAGAATTTAACTATCGACGCTGCTGAAGGTTTCGTATAACGGCAGGAATCCGTCTTAAGTCACGGAGAAGACACCAAAATAGGTGCGCAATAGCTCAAATTCTGCAGTAAACAAAACTCTCGGATAGCCGCTGGAACAAATTCTTCAAGTGATTCCCACGGCAAATGATTGGGAGATTTCATCTCCCACCGTCCTAATTGTCATGTGACAAACCTGGAGAAGGAGTGAGCAATAGCCCTATAAAAAGGGACTGATCACCCGCGGAGCTGATTACCATATTATCGTATCACCGTTATTATCATTGTTTAATACGCGTTCAATAAAAAGGGACTTAAACTGTTGAAACCACGTTACAGAAAAATAAAGGTAAAATTTTATGTTAAACCAGTGAGTGAAGTGTTTCCACCCTCAACTCCCCAAATCCAAATCAAACGTTCGTCTTGTGGAATAGTGAAATCAAATACGAAAATGCATATTGACAGTTCACGGGTTGCGTTGATTGAAGGTATTACCTATGAGCAGAACGTTGCCCGCGGTTTTACCAGAGATTAAGCGTAACGCGTAATCGACGCGATAGATTTAAATATAAATGAAATTCTAAATAAATGTTGCGAATGAGGGAAGATCACGCTCACCTCCGCCGATGGTACCACCAAAGAGCAGAACGTTGCCCGAGGTGGCGCCTGGTGTGAAAGGTGGAAAGTGATTATCGGTCAAATAACCTATGCAATCGTGAATTCCAAAAGACGAATGCCCCGAAATCACCGTGCGGGTCGCCGAGTGCAGCTACGGAAATTAAAGTGGTCATACAGCGACGCACCAGCTGGGGAATCAGGACTCTTAGGAATTGTCAAGGATCCGACGGTCAGCCGGGAAGACGTGCCCAATCAGATCGGGATTACCCTGGCACCCGGAGAAAGGGCGGCTCCACAACCCGGGACCGCACCCAAAAATTACGAAATTACACCGGCGCGTATAGTGTGGAGGCTGATTCCGATAGACCCGCCATCACCGCGAGAGCACTGAGGTAATTAAGAAAATGCAAAACCCAAGTATAATCTGCTATCGACCAGTTCTCAACTATCCCAGAGCGTCAATGTCCCTGGACTAGCTAAAAAGCGGGTAAAAAGAATATAAACTCCAAAAAAAAACGCGGCTCCAAATAGGAAGTAGGGACGTAACACAGACAAATACTTGTCGAATAGTTCCAAATAGTGTGCTTGTATACCAAGTTTCATTGAAATCCTCGATTGTCAAGTGGCAGATGGTAGTAATATGGACAAAGGCGAAAAATTTTTGTAAAGAAAGGAACCAAAATTTTTTCCTTTTACATTTTTGTAAACCATTGCGAATTATTACTTTTACATGGAAAAAGATCGTCCCCAACCCTCACGGTTAGAAATTATATGTACAACTTCTACCTCGCACCGTTACAAAGTTATACTCGAAAAACGAAAAATCGCTGAAAAAAATCGTTTCTTACATACTCCGACATGCTCTACAATCGTATGGAGTTTCATTACAATCAGAATTTTCGGGTTCGATATGTTTCCTTGTTAGAAGGTATATAAATATGTGTTAATGAGATCGTGGTAGTAGAGATTTTAATGGTATTACTGAGCTTGCCAGGGAAATCCTACGCGTAATGGAGGGGGAACATGCCACGCATGCGCGTGATGATGCTGTCATTTGACTGAACCTTGGCGTCGATTGGTTCGACGTCAGGGGGTCATCACGCGCATGCGTGGCGTGTTCCCCCTCCACTACGAGTAGGAATTCCATACCAGGCCTGTATATATACGTAAATGCCTTTATAACAGCCACGAAATCTGCCGGCCGCCAAAAGAATTAGGACGAAAAAGTTGCACATTCTGGACAGGAGTCGGAACACCTGTCTATTACACCTTGGTTTGACGTCACTGCGTCATCACGCGCATGTTCAGACGCTATCCTGAGCACTACGATCAGGGCGCCACCTCGCAGTTTCATTTGCGATACATTCTCATTCAATAGATCCGATGTGATATTACATGTATGTACAACATTTCTATTAGATGATGTATGGGTGTTTGTACTAAATACTGCGACTACATATCTGGAGAATATAATGTGGATTCGTCGATAGAGTTGACTAAATAAAAAGGGTTGTATAAGATTGTTTACTTGTGAGAGCCCGATGAAGTTTTCTATAAAGAGTAACATAATTTTGGTCCGTTATATAATAAATGCCTCAAGGTTAACGACGGCAAACATATTGCGACACATGACAGTGCATGCGTAATTTTTAAATTAACGCTACGCACTACAATAAGTGGAATCAAATTCGTAATTTACATTTTAAAGAGGAAACGAGTTCGTACTCCTTTTGCCCATTAATCTGCAATTCATGAAGATTCTGTTAACGTATCGATCGATATGTATCGTTAATTAGCGGTATATAATTCAGTTACAACAAATATTATAACTCATGAAGAAATGCATTTAAAAAACAACTTGATATATATATTGTATTCTCAACAGAATCAATTCACATCGATAAATAATCGGTACCATCCTCGGCTCCTATCGCAATTGCTATCGGTAATAGTTGTGGGGGAGACCGGGGCAAAGTGGGGAGGAAAAAGTTTGAAGTCGAATAAAATTTTTCCCTTTCAATATAAATGTTTGGAAATAGATTTATGATATAATTAAAACATTGCTGTTGATAAATGACGAATAGCAATACTTAAAATAAACTTAGAGTATATTAAAAATCAACTTGAAAGAAATGATGCAAGAGGTATCATTCTACCCCATATATGCGGTAAAGTGAATTCCTATCCGGGGTAAAGTGAGGTGCAACAAAATAAGAACTTTAATTAAGGATATAGGTAAATATTTACTCCTTGCGCTGGAACGACGTGTGTAGCACGGCAGCCTCTAGCTTTTTTGCACCGTGGTTGTCAAAAACTGTGGCAGATTTTCCATTTTTTTTAGGTTAGTTTCTGTTCCACCACGCCACGTGGTTTCCTAGCCAACTGATAGGTTAGGATATTGCGCACATCACTTGCGCATTGGTTGTTAGCAGCCATTTGCAGCTCAGTTTACCCCGGTCACTTTACCCCGAATATGTACTCACAAGGAGAATATTTTAGGTGTCCGCCTCCGATCATTTTGATTTTTGGATATGTTATAGGGGACCGAAAAATAAGAAATACGTGTTTTTTTATTTTTCCCCGTTTTCATATTTGGGGGGTTGAAAACTGCGTTCAAAGTTAGGGTTGAAAAATCATTTTTGTGGAATATCTCGAGAACTATTAGAGATAGGGGAATAGTGTCAATGGACGAATTTTGTGTCTTTGAATGCGAAATATGACTGACTCACCAGATTTTCAAAAAGTCCATTTGTTTAAATAATACATAAAAAATTGTTATTTTTTGTTAATAATTCTTGTAAATCTTCATCTACTTCCATGCAAATTTATTTTCTTATTTATTTCAGTATTCCTGGTATAAAAGTGGGTATATAGACGAGAAAGCAGGAGATTTTGAGAACCCTGAGTACTTCGCTTTTGACCAGAATACACAAACAGCTGTAATTAGATGCTCGTAGTGTCAGAAATCATTTTGTTTGAAACACTTCTTTCATGAATACCATTTTTGTGATCAATATGAACCATAAGGTCTGCGATAATGTAAACACATTCATTTGAGGACGTAGCCCTACAGACACCTCGTACTCGAAATGGCAATTTTCTTCACATTAGAAGTAATATCTAGTATACAAAAGGAAATTATATGCGTATTAGATATGTTTTGTTTAGAATTTTATTTCTAGATGACTTGAGAACTACATTTCCCTGTAGGAGGACACCTTACTATAAGTAAACTTCAATAATAATTATATTTGTTAATTTGTAGGAAATACAAATTCTGATTTATCCGTATTTTCGGTTCGGCTGTGAAGTATAAGAAAATAAATTTCCATGAAAATATTTCGCATTCAGAGACACAAAATTCGTCCATTGACACTATTCCCCTATCTCCAATAGTTCTCGAGATATTCCACAAAAATGATTTTTCAACCCTAACTTTGAACGCAGTTTTAAATCTAAAATAGTTTGGGAAAAGTTAGTTGACTTGAAGATAGTATGGAATGCCTTAGTATGGTTGAAAGCCAATAATCCTCTATACTCAGAAATTGTTTTACCACAATCGCACGATTTATTGCTGAGTGCCACCCCCCAAATATGAAAACGGGGAAAAATAAAAAACACGTATTTCTTATTTTTCGGTCCTCTATAACATGTCCAAAAATCAAAATGATCGGAGGCGGACACCTAAAATACTCCCCTTGTCAGTGGAAAATGAATTATTTAATAACGTTAGGATTAATGTTTTCTCAAACGCGTGTACATGTATGTTTATAAGCTTGTTATAAACACGCAGAAAAAATTTGGAGTTAAAATCACACATTTAAGACTCATTTATCCAAAAAGTTAAATTGAAAAGAAAACCAATTGGAAGTCTCTAAAACTTCATTTTCAATTTTTTAAATGAATTTCCATTTTTCGATATCTGAATGTGCATAATTATCATTGTGATATTACACACATTTATTACGTCACAAAAATTTGTGAATGTATTCTATTGTTAAAGAATAAATTAAGAAAGCTCATTTTACCCCGAGGTTCACTTTGCCCCGGTCTCCCCTATAATATTTCGAATATCGACAGATCTTTGAACTTGTATTAACGGTTAGTTCGAGGGGCACAAAAAAAGTAAGGCGAACTTAATTCGTAACGATTCGTCGAGATCAGATTCAAGTCGGTCCAATTAGGAGAAGAGTGATGACATCCTTTAAGGGTTGGTCAAGATAGTAAAGGTCTAGCGAAACGCGACATATACGCAAGCAGGAACGTACAATTGGGTATATAATGGTTCACTATACAAGAATAAATAAAAAATGTGGAATTAAGTTTTTTCACACGAACCATAGTTTTTAAAGAATATTTAATTCTAAGACTCATCCAGCTGCTTATCTAGCACGTGTGCTTCCGACTAAAGATTGGCAGAATACAGAAATAAATACAACACAACTGCAATTAAAATATTAATTCTCAGGCAAAAATAGTTCAAAATTTTGGGAAATTTTTTTTGCCAGTGGAGTTTTAAAATCCTTCAAGTGTGCGTGTTTGGATTGAGATTGACAAAAGAACACCACGAACCCGTACTCACCGATTTCAATGAAACTTTTTGAAGAGTGATCCAAGACAAGAATAACGATATGGTTTAAAGTGAAATGGGCGCTCTCACTTTTTCGAGTATAGCTCTTAAAGTACAAGAGATAGAGAAAACTGTTTCGAATAACAGTTTTATGGCACGATAAGCGCTACAAACTTGCGTCAACAGAATTTGAAACAAGTTTTTCTTTCTTGAAAAAAAAAAATTACCACACATTATTTTTAATAATTTTTACACTTTCGTAATAACTAAAAATATTGCGTGTTTTATTCTGAATTCAGCCGTATATACTGATTTTACAATGCATCATCGGCTTATGGAGTAGTACACGGTTCCGCGCTACAACACATAGTAAACACGTGGCGTTTGCTGCAGCCGTAATATGTGACGATAATAAATATGACAACATATTCAAAGATATTAAAATATATTACGTATAAAACAGCCAGATATATTGCAACCCATATTTTTAAAGGTAGTGACGTTTGATTTGCAAGACAGTGATTAATTTCAACCGAAGTTTGTACAATGCCATTAATTATGCAATTTTTGTAAAACAAACAATGTAATCATCTGATTGTAAGTTCCAAGAGCCTAGAGCTCCCCTGACAAGGGAACACCGCGAACCCGGACTCACCGATTGGACCGCAACTTTGTGGGTTTTTAGAGTGTCTCAAAAGAAGAACAACGGTGCGTTTCATTTGGGCCCTATCGCCCTTTAAGGGGTTGCAAAATAACCTCAAAGTCAAATTGGTATTTCCACGTTTTCGCGTATAACTCTCAAAGTACAACAGACAGAAAAAAATGTTTCAAACAAAAGTTTAATGGCGCAAAAAGCGCTACAAAATAACGTTAACACAATTTTTGAAAAAAAAATTTTTCTTAAAAAAAAAATTTACCCTCAAGTTATTTTTTAACAATTTTTCCATTTACATAATAATTAAAAATATAGGGTGTTTTTTTGTGAATTCAACCGTGTATATGAATTGTATAATGCCGATAGGCTTATGGAGTTACACGATGGCAAGTACACGGTGCGCACGGTTGCGCGCTCACAACGCATAGTAAGTTGCGTAATAAGACTCGTTTTGGTTGCTGCAGGCCTTAATACATGACGGCGCCAAATATGATAATATTCAAAGCTGCTAAAGTGTATTATCTATAATTTATTACTTATAAAATAAACGAGCGTATCGAGCTATTTTTAATGGTGTTCATATTTGTTTGTGGAAGGTATATTTAATCATTTGATAAAAGTGTTGACACAACTACCATATTTGTTTTGCAGAGGTACATTTAGCACGAGGTGTTTTCAAGTGTATGGTTAATTATTGATAATGTCGCATGACTGTTTGTGAAGTTCCCGTTATTAATGCATAAGATTAACTAGTCATGCCGTTTTTGAAGAAACAAATTTATCTTGCATGCGACATCCTTGTATCCTTATCTTTCTGTCTCATTATAAATACCAAGTTTTCGCAGCTCAACTTCATACTCGTTGTCACTGGCATTCTTTTAACTGCAAGCGGTACAAGTTCCCGATAAAACGGTGGTAATTAATTTACTGGTAACTGCTCTACATATATCTAGAATACCGCCGTCTCCTATCAATCATAGGGAAATCGAATTACCAGAAACCATACATACCATAATAGTTGACAGTAAGAATGACGTTTCATTCACAACCGACTGTGTTACTACCCTGGGATTTGAAGAGCTAGCGCCACCCCAAGAATGCGAGTTTGTTCAAGACGATAAAATCCAGGAAGACGAAGAATTTACTATCAATGAATTTGATGATGCGTGTGCCCCAGGTGAAAGTGGTAACGTAGATTTAAATTATAAAATTCGAGCTGCTGAGGTATGGAGCAGCTCAAAAGACCGGAAACCTCTGGGCAGTGTGCAACATCAATTCAGGAAAGTTAAATCAGTTCCACAATTCTATCGCTGGGAAGCAGCGTTGGCGAACGGTGGTACACGAAGAGAACAGCTGTTATCTATCGTGCAATATGTGTTGGACAAATTTCAAGCTGCTATCGATCAGGGCTCATTGTTAAAAATAACGCGAGGTAAATTTTTTTTTTTAAGAAAAAAATTTTTCAAAAATTTTGCTAGCGCTATTTTGTAGCGCTTATTGCGCCAGTAAACTTTTGTTTGAAATATTTCTTTCTGTCTGCTGTACTTTGAGGGTTATGCGCGAAAAAGTGGAAGTGCCAATTTGAATTGGAGGTTAGTCTTCACCCCCTTAAGGGGGGAATTTCTTTTTTTTTGGTCAAAAAATCGATTTTTTGTTTTTTACAGAATCTTGTAGTTTAACTTTGTAGGAATGTCTCTGCAAAATTTTAAGTCAAAATTCATAAAATTTTCAAAGTTATGGACTTTTGAAGTAAGGTATATATTTGGCGGCAAGTGATCGAGCGATCGATACTCCCAGAATCCATGGTACTGTTGTAAAACGTTTATGTTATTGGAGTCGTAGTTTTCTAACAGCCAAGTTCAAATGTATTTGCAGTGACATAAGCATAATTTGACAAAGACATCTTTAGTGACTTCGTTTCGTTCGCCTTGACTCTTGAGCAGTTAGGCCTAAAAGGACGGTGTCAACAGCTGCGGAGCAGACCTACGGTCTGCTTACAAGTACGTGTCGAAAGACAATTTCCAGATGTGAGAAGGAAAAGTCTCTCTATCCTCTTGAACTCTTTAGAGATATTTGTTCGCTTACGTTGCTTGGAACGAGCAGAATGTCTTCGGCTTTTGAAACGTGCACTTCGCTCTCTTCCTGTGAATCTCGATATTATTGTGTTATTGTTTAAACTGTTATTTGTGTTTTTGTTTAAACTGTTATTTGTGTTTTTGTTATTAGTTATTTATGATCTCTTTCTTTGTTTTGTTTTGTCATAGTTTTATTGTTAAATAACTTCATTTGAACACGAGTGCCATGGATAGAAAGCAGCATAGAGGAAGTTCTACGCGTGCTGATAGAACTAAAAAAAGGAAATTCACGGGAAATATTCATACTCGTGAAAGAGAAATTTCATTTGCGAGTACGTCTGCTAAAAAATTAGCATCAACGAATCTTGAAGATTTTACTGTGAATCCAAGCCATGGATATCGGATTATTGCTTTTTTATCAGTTTTCACTGCAATATCTCAATTTGTTGTATGTAAAGTGTGTAAAGGACAAGTGAATTTTTGTGAAACTAATTCTCGTGGATTAGGATTTAAAATCACAATAGAGTGTAAATGTGGTTCTCAATACATAAATTCGTGCCCTTTGATCGATGGTAAATCCTATGAAATAAATAGAAGAATTATTTTAGTTTTGAGAATGTTGGGAGTTGGCAAAGAAGGTTTAAATACATTTTGTGGCCTCATGGACATTTGTCAAGGAATTAGTTCCACTCTATATTATACTTCTTTAGATAGTATATATTCAGGAGCTAAAACAGTTTTTGATATTTTGAGAAGGAAAGCAGTAGAAGAGGAAAAAATAAAAAATGCTGAAAATGGGAACCCGATGACAGAGATCACAGTCT
Source organism: Andrena cerasifolii (assembly GCF_050908995.1). Classification (NCBI taxonomy): domain Eukaryota; kingdom Metazoa; phylum Arthropoda; class Insecta; order Hymenoptera; family Andrenidae; genus Andrena; species Andrena cerasifolii. Next base: position 2,101,987 of record NC_135132.1, read on the forward strand.
CCGGCGATGGTACATGGAAAAAGAGAGGATTCAATTCATTATTTGGAGTCACATCACTTATTGGAAAATATTCTAGCAAAATAATCGATATCGTAGTGAAATCTTCATATTGCCATGGTTGTAAAGTGTGGGAATCAAAATCTGGTACGGTGGAATACGACCTGTGGATGGAAGAACACAAGGACGAGTGCACTGCTAACCATAGCGGGTCGTCCGGAAAGATGGAAGTGGATGGCATGAAGGAAATGTTCCTGCGATCTGTAGAATATTTTGGAATAAGATATAGAAACTATATTGGTGATGGAGACACAAAGACATTTAAAGCATTGCTCGAGGAAAATCCATATGGTGACGATTTTATATTGAAGAAAAAAGAATGTGTAGGTCATGTAGAGAAACGTATGGGATCGCGGCTAAGAAACATAAAGAAGACCAAGAAACTCGGAGGAAAAAATAAATTAACTGATAAATTAATTAAACAATTAACAGTGTACTATGGTTTAGCTATCAGAAGACATTCAGGTTCTATCGATGACATGTACGAAGCTATATGGGCAACATATTATCATAAAATATCTTCAGATAAATATCCCAAACACATGTACTGTCCAAAGGGGTCTGGTAGTTGGTGTAAATGGCGTAAAGCTGAAGCTGAAGGTACTCTTAAACAATTTAACCACGAGCCACCACTTCATGAAGACGTTGCAAAAGAAATAAAATCAATTTATGAAGATTTATCTTCAAAAGAATTATTAGAAAGGTGTTTGGGTGGTGAAACTCAAAATAACAATGAGAGTTTCAACTCGTCGCTCTGGCGACTTGCCCCCAAACACCTTCATTGTGGACTGAAAACAATTGAGATTTCAGCATTTATAGCAGCAGGCATTTTTAATGAAGGCTGCTATGCAATTTTAAATATCATGGACAATATTGGTATCGTTATTGGAGATCAATGCAAAAGTTTCGCCACGACTAGAGATGAATGGCGATTACAAAGATCGGCGAGACGAAGCCTTGAAGCAACGAAAAAGGCCCGTACAGAGGCTAGAATGGCAAATTTAGAAAAAAATCAATTCGACGAGCAAGAGGAAGGAATAATCTACGGACCTGGAATAGCTGATTAGTTGTAAGTACCTGATATTTGTTCAGTAACTGCACTACAAACTTTAAACGCGTTTTTCTCGACACAACTTTTTCGTAGCTGGTTGACATGATTTAAAAAAAAGTACTGGATCGATCAACTTGAAATTTTAACTGCATGTTAAGAAAGAATTCTTTTATCGTTTGACCTACAGGCAAGACGATAGGTTGTATATATTTTTTTTAATTATCAAAAGTTCGGGTAATTTTTTGCAAAAAATCGAACATCTGAATTTAAACAGTTACCATTTCTCGAAAAATATATTTTTTTTATTCATTGTAGGTCAAACGATAATTATATGTGTATAAAATAAAATCTCATTAGAATTTTTGATTTCAGATAAACTGGAGGGCAGATATCATGTCAACCGTTAATGAAGCAATTGTGCGGAGCGTCCTAGTTCACGGGCAACTGAAACTGTATTTTTAAGTGAACTGAACTGAAAAAATTTATATAACATAATGAAAGTGTTACTAACACATATACAAAGTTTCAAATTAATTAATGTTACATTTTTGTTTATAAAAAATCCTAAAGTATCGATATTTTTGACCAAGAAAAAAGAAATTCCCCCCTTAAAGGGCGATAGGGCACAAATGAAACGCACCGTTGTTCTTGGCTTGAGTCACTCTATAAACCCACAAAGTTGCGTTCCAATCGGTGAGTCCGGGTTCGCGGTGTTCCCCGGGAGTCTGATATGATGTGCCGGAAAGTTCAGAGTGTTATTGTCCTCTTCTATTTTCAACTGTATGGTCAATAATTATCGATAGTTTTGTAGGGCTGTTTGTATTACTTTCATATCTAATGTTCTATAAATTGCATAACATTATTTAATAATTCTAAAATTCAGATACAAATTGTTTCGTGCTACATATCATTTCGACCAAATTCCTATTTTATTCTTCATGTAGGCGCGTGCGAAATTCTTCGTCCTCAAGTGGTTGAAGAAAATAAAATTTTCTTTTGCACAAGATGCTTCTTCCATATCCATTAATAATTATGACTCATTGCAAATGTACAAGGTTAGTTAACCAAGCGGTTTTTAAGAACCAAAACTTATTTTGCACAATACATTTTTGTTTTGTCAAAATGTATAAATCCGGCAAATGTAATTAATTTACTGGTGACGACTCTACATATATATCCAGAATACCGTCGTCTCCTATCAATCACAAGGAAGTCTAGTTATCAGAATTTTTTTTAAACCCAATGAAGGTTTATTATCAGAAATTATACATACTATAATAGTTGATAGTAAGAATGACGTTTCATTCACAACCGACTATGTTACGACCCTGGGGTTTGAAGACCTAGTGCGACCCCAAGAATGCGCCTTTGTTCAAGACGATAATATCCAGGACGACGAAGAATTAACTAGCAATGAATTTGTTGATAGCTGTGTCCCAGGTGAAAGTGGTAACGTAGAGTTAACTTGCAAAACTCGAACTGCCGAGCTTTGGGGAAGTGTAAAAATGTCACGAAGGACACTCGGCAGTGTGCTAACGTAAGTTGAGGAAAGTTAAATTGGTCTAACCATTATTCTATCAGTGGGAAGAAACATTGGCGAGAGGTGGTACAGAGAAAATATGTTATCTCTCGTGAAGTGTTGGGCAAATTTCAACACAAATGTAGGATACGATTGTTTACAGTGCGTGTCCTTGCTTCGGAACTGTTGCGCGGCGGAGTGTGTTGAGAGAGCGCATGCGTGCGGGGGAAGACGCGACGTTGCCACGGCGCACAGTGGTCTGGAATTAAGAATTTGGTGACATTTGTCTGTAGCTTTTAACCTATGTAAATTATCGAAACGAAATTTGCGCCAAAAAATAGGAAAAAATCTTGCCGTTCTAATGATGCATAACTTAATCATTTTTACATTTATTTATTTATTCCTTTTTCAATTTTTTTAAGTTAATTGTTATGAAAAAATTTAATAGCTGTTTAATTGGTACTTTATTTAATACTCTTTTCAGTGGTTTAAGTCGCATGTTGAGAAAACTTTTCGTTTCCAAGTTATAAGGAAAGTCGAATAGTAGAGGAGAGTAGTGAAAATTGCTTGTTTTTAAATTAAAGAGCAGTCTTGTGCGATAAAATGGCATCTTTTATTAGTAATTAATGTAAATAATCCGTTAAAAACGTAATGCTGAATGCAGTATGGTAAATTTTCGAGATTCTTTACTTTAAGAGAGGATATCATTGAAGTCCCAAAAAGTCCCAGATTCTACCAAATTGAAATATTTTCAGCATATCTTCCTCTACGTAATCACGTAAGAATCATTTCCAACTTCGTCCAACTTTTCAAATTATTACAGTTTAAAGCCGTGCAGAAATTATAGAACACGGATTACTTCCAATTGGACAACTCTCTGAAGAGGCACAGGAAACGCGTCACAAAGATTTTTAAAAAATTTAGAAATAGGAATACGAGAAAAATGTCAAGAAAATCAACGAATGAGGATATATGTCACAAACTTCTGTTAACATCCGAACCATATATATCAGCAATCCGAATAAAATCACGTAATAAAAAGAAAAAAGAATCTAGATCCTGAAGCTGAAGAATTAATATGTAAATAACAGGAAAGATAAATGGTATTCGACAAATGCATGAATTGTCACTAAATTTTTCGACCTGCACCTCTTTGTTTTCCCGACTACTTTCCTTATATCTTGGAAACGAAAAGTTTTCTCAACATGCGACTTAAACCACTGAAAAGAGTATTAAATAATGTACTAATTAAACAGCTATGTAATTTTTTTTATAACAATTAACTTAAAAAAATTGAAAAAAGAATAAATAAATAAATGTAAAAATTATTAAGTTATGCATCATTACAACGAGACGATTTTTTCCTATTTTTTGGCGCAAATTTCGTTTCGATAATTTACATAGGTTAAAAGCTATAGACAAATGTCACCAAATCCTTAATTCCAGACCACTGTGCGGCGCGGCACGACCGCGCAGCGTTTAGAGACCGTTATCTAACATGTGCCAGAGTTGCGGTCTAACCTACAGTATTCGTTTTTATATCTTAATAAATGTGTACTTATAATTCTCAAACAGACTCCCTTGATCCCTACACAGATTCGTGTGGACCTAATCTGGAAATCCATTCCGATCGTACGTTGAAAGTACACCGTGGTGAAAAGACTGTAGAAGCATGCGTGGAATCAGTGTCCTTAATCACACATAGTTATACGATTTCCACGAGCGATCAATTACTGTCACCCCGGTTTATGGTGTTAAAAGAAACTAGCGGCGAATTTGGACCCAGGGTGGCAGAAAATTTATTAACCCTTAACTGGTATCCTGGGGTCGCTCGTGACCCCAAGCACCCAAAGTTCGATGTACAATTTTCGGTTGTCTAAGTTGGTAAACTGAATTTCTAATTAATTTTATAATAATAGTTTAACTTTCTTCTATTATTTTCTGCATTACCTAAGAAGAAAATATTCATAGTGGTTGCTTCAGTGTCGACTTTACAAATTTCTGTGCCCTTTTTTATTTGGGGTCTGCCACGACCCCAGTATACCAGTCACGTTTGCCAAAAACAGTATACCAGTTAAGGGTTAACACCGGCTAATGTGTTCCTGATCTGACTGCTTCGAAATTTGGGACGTCGATTAATGTTGCTAACGTAATAAACATGTTAGCCACTACGTTTCAAATTGCAAGTATAGCACAGTGTTTTATTATTTTACCTTTTGTTTTTGTAATTTTCAATATCTACGAAATGTAATTATTTTTAATCATGGTATACGTAATTGTTAACTTTCCGTTGAACAATTTTATGGCGGAAGGTGTTGTATAGCAACGTCATTTAAATCTATTTCTGTATATAAAGTATTAGTCAGCGCATTAGTTTTCTAGATAGCAATAGTAAGCATCCTAAACAAAGTATTAGTCAACGCGTTAGTGTTCCACATAGCAATAGTAAGCATCCTAAATTCTTTCTTCTATGACCTTATCCGTTCCTTATTACTCATCCTTGTACCTTGATCTCTGTGCCTCATCCCTTAACGACCGTTAAACTCAGGACAACCCCCACTTTTCAGCTTATCGAAAACCGTGTGTGTGTGTGTGTGTGTGTGTGTGTGTGTGTGTGTGTGTGTGTGTGTGTGTGTGTGTGTGTGTGTGTGTGTGTGTGTGTGTGTGTGTGTGTGTGTGTGTGTGTGTGTGTGTGTGTGTGTGTGTGTGTGTGTGTGTGTGTGTGTGTGTGTGTGTGTGTGTGTGTGTGTGTGTGTGTGTGTGTGTGTGTGTGTGTGTGTGTGTGTGTGTGTGTGTGTGTGTGTGTGTGTGTGTGTGTATATATATTACACGCAATTCTTCCAGCAGTAGCACAGAAGCACTTGAGCACTTCAGCCCGAATAGTCTGGACACGAGAATCTAGTTCTGAATCTATAATCTAGAATTTTTCTGTAATCGTCTTAGTTTCCGTTCTTTGTATAAAGTTATTTAATAAAATAAAAGTAATACTAAAAATACGGAATACAACAGCAGACACCTCTGCACTCGGTAGAAACGGAACTGCACAATGAAATTTGGGACATTATAGAAAAGTTTCAAAACATACACTCCCTAACACATCACTCAATAAGTCCCCGGTCTGACCCAGAGATGGCAATATTGTTGACAAACCCACGTGATTTCCGGGTAGTACTAACCTTCAAACAGTATGTGTAAAAATTTCATGGCATTCTGACCCTTAGTTTAGAGGGTACAGTCGTTTTAGTGACCCCAGTTTTATAATTTGCAAGACAATGGATAGAAAGGAATTTCGTGTGTTGATTAAACACTGTTTTTTGATGGGGAAAAATACTGTTGGAGCCAGACAGTGGCTTGATAAGCATTATGGGGACTCTGCAGCAGGGAAATCAACTATTATTGACTGGTATGCTAAATTTAAACGCGGTCGTACAAGCACCGATGATGATGAACGCTCTGGTCGCCCAAAATCGGCAGTTGTTCCGGAAAACATAAAAAATGTCCACAAAATAGTTTTAAAAGACCGTAAAATGAAGTTGCGCGAGATAGCTGACACCTTGAAGATCCCAGAAGGTAGTGCCTTTACAGTTTTACATGAAAAGTTGGGCATGCGCAAGTTGCTTTCGAAGTGGGTGCCGCGTTTGCTCACACCGGACCAGAAACAGCAACGCGTCGACGATTCAGAGCGCTGTTTGGAGCTGTTCAAGCGAAATAAAAAGGATTTCTTGCGTCGCTATGTGACAAGGGATGAAACATGGATCCACCACTACACGCCTGAATCAAAAATAGCGTCAGCTGAGTGGATAGCAGCCGGTGAAAGTCGCCCAAAGCGACCAAAAACTCAAAAGTCGGCTGGCAAGATTCTGGCGTCCGAATTTTGGTCATCGACTATCTTCAGAAAGGCAAAACCATCAATAGTGAATATTACATGGTATTACTGGATCGATTGAGTGCAGAAATCAAGAAAAAACTGCCCCACATGCAAAAGAACAAAGTGCTGTTTCACCAGAACAATGCCTCGTGTCACAAGTCGATGAAGACAATGGCTAGATTGTATGAATTACATTTTGAATTGCTTCCCCATCCACCGTACTCTCCAGATTTGGCCCCCAGCGACTACTGGCTTTTTGCGGACACGAAAAAAATGCTGCAGGGAAAGAAATCTGGCTCCACTGAAGAAGTGATTGCCGAAACTGAGGCTTATTTTGAGAGCAAAGACAAATCGTTTTACAAAAGGGCATCGAAAAGTTAGGGGAGCGTTGGAATGAATGTATCACTCGTGCAGGAGAGTATGTTGATGAATAAAGTGGAATTACAAAAAAATTGTTTTTCTTAGTTAGACCGGAGACTTATTGAGAACCATCAGAACCACATGGTGCACAAGTTGCAGAGTACATTATGCCTGCAGAAGAAGAAGAGGAAGACAGTTTTGAACCTGCAGAATGTACCGTTGATGACGAAGGTGGGAAAGTTGACTTAAGTTATAAGAGAAAAGCAGTAACGTTTTGGAAAAGCGGAACAAAGGCACGTTAATCACTTACCAATGTACAGAAAAATTACCGCATAGTTAAATCTTTGCAGCAGCTATACAGGTGGGAGGCGAGTGTAGAGAGAGGTGGAACAAATGCAGATAAATTTGCACTTATTGCAGAGTAAGTACTGTAAAAGTTTGAAGAAGCTTGTGACAGAAGATCTATTGTTCATGACACGAATTTAACCTTTAAGTACCGACGTGTGGTCTGACAGACACTCTGAGAGTTCGAAAAGTCTAGTTACATTTGTTAGCGAGGACGTATCCCCACGCGCTTCTCTCTACCCCTCGGACAGTTGCCCGGCAGCGTTCGTGGAGAGTGGCTATGTCGGCGCGTGCAATTCCGGTAAGTTTTGATTAGTATAAGATCGCGAGTGGTCTGTCAGACCACTCGTCTGTACTTATGTAACTTCTTTTGGCACGACGTTTTTCAGATTACATCGTTTTTCTCTTTTACTTTCAGACAATTATAAAAATGGATCAGCCATGTACTTCGGGTATGAAACGGGCAGCCACAAATGAAAATAAGAGCGTTCCTGTCAGTAAGAGAAAATATCAAACAAGGCCTCAAAATAAAGACCACGAAGAAATTTTCGCGGAATGGCTAAATGAGAGCTCAGAGTCCGAGTCTGGCGATATCGACCCGAATTTTGTTGCCTTGGAGAGTGACCATGATTCGGCATCTGAACAGGAAGAGTCAGAAGGTGAAGAAACGATGTCTGAGGAACAAGAAATTGAAGCCAACGAGGCCAATCGATCGCGATTTTATTTTGGCAAAAATCCATTCAAGTGGAGCAAAACTCCGTCCAATACCAGCGGCGTGCGCACACCTCGGCACAACATTGTAATAGCGTTGAAATATATTGTATTATATTCCTTCGTTAGGATATAGTCCGTGTTGTGCAAATTAATGTTTTTGTTTGTTTGGTATTTTGAATGTCCCGCGTGTGTACGAGGAGCTCGTGTGTTCTAGTTAGTACTATTGCTAAGCACTTTGTATGGTGGCGCTGGTGTCTAACGTGTATGTGTCTCCGGGCTTCCGGGACACTCCATCGGTCGCTTGGCTGCGGTGTTGACGTTGTTACGCTATGCGCCAGGCTGGCGCCAAAAGACAAGGATCATCCCGAACCCGTGACAAAGGACCATCGCATAACTTCTCGTTAACCGATAGATCCTAGCGCTAGATCTCTCCGGACCTTCGCAATAGATCTTGGCGGTAGATCTCCCAAGAGGATCTTCCCGCCAAATCTTCCCGCCTGATATTCCCGCCAGACTTTCCCGCCAAAAATCGAGGAAAGCGTCGTGCCCTCAAGGGGTATAAAACCCCTGGAGCTCCACCAACGCTAGAGACTCCAGTACGGACCACTGACCTAAACACTTGTTAACGCGTAACCTTAAGCACGGTTTTCATTCTCGTAATAAAAGTCTATCTACAACAAACTCTAAAGTTACTGAGAAAGCACGAATGTCTTCTCTACATCGTAACAACGTGTCTGAACGTAAAGGTTATTTTTTATTTTAGCTTTCTCACCACGTGTTAACAGTTTTTCTCTCATTTCTTTTTATGGTGATTGTATGTACATGCAGCATTTTGTCTTCTAACAAAGCTTTGGCTAATAGTGAAATATATTAAACATTTTTTTGTCTCAAACAAGGCCAGTGGTGCGTTTATTTAGTAACCCAATAAATAGCATCTGCAACATCGTCTTCAACCCTCTCCAAAGCTGAGCCGAAAGATCCTTTACACATATGGCGTAAGTTTCTTGCTGATTCTATGTATCAGGGGATTCTTACTTGGACCAATGTAAAGTTGCAAAAATACAGAGAACCATTTAAAACTATAACAGAGTTGCATGATATCGATGAAATTCAGCTGAATGCTTCCTGGGACTCCTATATTCAGCGGTATTCAAATCCAACCACGAAGACTGTGATTTGTTGTTTACAACTGATGGTGCTGGCCGCGAAATTTTCAGATGTGTTTTTTCAAAAAACAGATTTATGTATCTTCTGAACTGCCTGCGTTTTGACAACCCTGACACAAGATCAGAAAGACTAAGGGAAGACAAAGCTGCAGCAATATCATTTGTGTTCAATGCGTTCGTAAACAACTGTCGAAAAAATTACAAGATGGGCATAAATGCGACCATTGACGAGGTGTTGATTGGGTTTAGAGGCCGCTCGCATCTCATTATCTATATGCCTCAAAAGCTTGCCAAGTATGGCTTGAAGGTACAAGCAATTTGCGACTCGAAGACATTTTATTTTTATGATGGTTACATATATTCTGGGAAAGGATCAGAGGGCGAAGGATTGACAGAAGAAGAAAGAAACTCCAGGTGCCCACACAATGTGTATGGAGATTCATCAGGGACTTGCGCGGCAGTAACCGAAATATTACCGCTGATAATTGGTACAGTTCTGTACAGTGTGTCGAAGAGCTGAAAAAAGAGGCCTGGCATTTGTTGGCACTCTAAGAAAGAATAACAGAGAAACACCTCCTGACTTTTTACCAAAAAAAAACTCGTGGTGTTGGTTCTACGCTTTGCGGATTTACCAAAGATATTACGCTTGTCTCCCATGTGCCAAAAAAGAACAAAGCTGTTCTTCTGCTTTCGTCTATGCTTCACAATGAAGAAGTAAATGATGAAGACAATAGACCGGAAATTATATCATACTATAATCGACAAAAAGTGTTCAAATTATAACAGTAGTCGACGAACACGGCGTTGGTCGATGGCAATATTTTTTGGGATGTTAGACCTAAGCGCCATAAATGCAGGTATTTTGTATAATTTGCACTCGCATGAAAAAGCAGTAGGCAGATCTGTCTTCTTGAAACAACTGGCAAGATCTCTGGTCGTTCCACAAATGCAGCGCCGGGTTCTGAATAAACATCTACCAAGAGAATTACGCTTGTCGATAAATAGAGTTTTGGGCCAGATGCACCAGAAAATGTAAGGGAAGAAAATGAAGCAGAGGGAAATCAAAGCAGAAAACTCTGTCACATCTGTCCTTCAAAACTAAAACGCAAGACTGCTTACAAATGTGACGCTTGCATGAAACATGTTTGCCTACAATGCAGCAAGCCTGTATGCAAAGACTGTTTGTAAACTTTGATAGTTCTTACAATTTGATGCCTTGTGATTTTCAAGAGAACTGTTGATTATTTGTTTTATTTTTATTTTTATTGATTATCTAGTTATTAATCTTTAACCCTTAACTGGTATCCTGGGGTCGCTCGTGACCCCAAGCACCCAAAGTTCGATGTACAATTTTCAGTTGTCTAAGTTGGTAAACTGAATTTCTAATTAATTTTATAATAATACTTTAACTTTCTACGCTTCTATTATTTTATACATTACCTAAGATGAAAATATTCATAGTGGTTGCTCTAGTGTCGACTTTACAAATTTCTGTGTCCTTTTTTATTTGGGGTCTGCCACGACCCCAGTATACCAGTCGCGTTTGCCAAAAACAGTATACCAGTTAAGGGTTAAGAAAAAAATGTTGTCAAGAAAAAATGATTGTTTAATTAATAAATGTTAATTATTAAGATGTTAATTTTTTTCCCCCAAATAATTTGAGACTGCAATATTAATGTTTATAATTAGTAATAAATGTGAAAACTTCTATATTTTGTTTTACTTATACAATAACCAGATATATTAACAATACATAGAAACGTTTTTTTTTAGAAGAATATCAGGAAACATAAAAGTTTTCGTTAGTAAAGCTATGGTGGTCTAGCAGACGTCACGTCGGTACTTATGTAACTAAAATAGCACGTCGGTACTCAAAGGTTAAGATTGTGGGCCTTGGAGGCAAAAAGCCAGGTGGACCTACCCCAATTCGTGGCAGGTAAATTGTGGATTTGGAACTTTAACACTGCGCATAGGATTGTGTCCCGCAAGATAACAACATTCACGACGCAATTTACGTTTGAAGATATAGACAATATTAAAAATATCGCAGAATCGTTTGTTTCTCGCGTAAAGTCTGACACCCCAGCTGTCGGAGGTGAAGAAATTTATAATGCAGACGAGTGTAGCTTCAACCTTGAAATACATTCTGGGCGAACATTGGCGAAATTAGGAGTGAAAACAGCAGAAACGATGATTCAATCGGTATCTTCTGCAGCACATAGCTACACCATAATGCCTATTAATCAACAAGCGGACGTCTTCTTTCACCACTAAACATAGTTTTGAAGGAATCTACAGGGACACTTGGTTCGATAGTGCAAAGAACTCTATTCCGTTCGGTTAATATTTACATCGGAGCTTCGAAGTCACGAAAACTCACGTCTGAACATTTTAAAACTTGGTTTAGCGAAGTGTACCTAGGGAATACTGGGTGTAGAAGCATGCTCCTACTCGGCTCGTGGACGGGACACTGCCCAAATGAGTTACAGCAGTTGATTCCACAAGACAAGGAAGTAACTTTTTCAATGATTCACAAAAAAAAAAAACGACGGGCATCGTTCAGCCTTTAGATGTGGTTGGATTCCGGATTTGGGACAATTTCGTGCGGACATTTTCGGATAATGTGATTCTCCAAGAGAGAGGTGTCAATTTGCACTTACGTAATGAAATAAGTAAATCGCAGTCCCTAACCCACAACCAGTTTTCTTCGCCAAGATTCAAAAACCTTTTTGAATATGCTTGGTTTAAGAGCGGATATCTAGAAACCCATCCCAGCGAATTTCAAAATCCTGTAGAATTTTGTTATTTCAGGAATGGAAAGCTTATACCCAAATGTAGTATTTCTGGGGAGCCGGCTTTTATGCGATGTGCGTGGTGTAGCAAGTATCAATTACAAACTGTAATTTTCAATGTATCTATCGTCTTCGATTAGTGTAATTCTTCCAATGTATAATCAAACAATACAACATGTACAAAAAGAGACTGCAAATGTTTAAATGTTACTTTATGCGGCCACTTCATTAATAAAAACTGCTATAATGTTATAATTAAATTTAATATTAATTGTAACATTATATATTAGTGGGATAAGTAAGTAAAATTGATTTAGTATTACTATTATTATTGATAAACTTAATTTCTGCATTTTTTCAAGGGGTGATTTCACCCCTAAAAATTGCATTATGGCACCAACAAAAAATAGGGTTGTGTTACGGATGAACTACTCTACTTGCACACCGAGTTTCATAATTTTCTGAATTTCCGGGTTGCCGAACGTCCCTTGTGAGTGTATCAGGAGACGGAACGTGGAAAAAAGAGAGGCTTTAGTTCTTCTGCCAAGCTTGCAATTTGTGGAATTAGAAGAAAAATGATTTTACTGGGTTAGGTACCTAATACGTACAAAGAATTTTGCACTATACCCCATATCGGAAACTCTGAAAATATTTAAAAATTCAGAGAGCAAGCACCAAGTAAAATATATTGCATATGTATATAGGCGATGGCAATAGCAAGACTTTCAAGGGAATTTTAGATAGTCAATCGTACGATCGTACAATTGGTACGAAAAAGAGTACATGAAAAGATAAACGTTACATCTGTTACAAGAAAAGAAGTTTAAACAAAAGTAGCTTTTTTTGTATATGTACAAAACTGCCAAAAAATAATTATCAAAAAATCCATGCTTTGCAAGTTACCCCCACTACCAACCCTTAAAATTAAGATTTTGTACTTTGTAAATATATGGAGCAATACATCTGGATATTAGTTTAAAACTCTTTTCATAGATCGGCACTTTTAACGCCGTTAAAAAGACGCAAAAAAAATGAAACTTTAAAGTGCCGCCATTTCATGAATTTTTAATTTTTGTTTCTAAATGTGCTACCTACGATAGCCATACTCTTACTGAATAAAAATCTTTTTGTTTTTTTTGCTCTAGATCAGCGGAACAGCCGGAATCGTGTACGCCATGAGGATGACCCATATCTCCATTAATTATTACTATATATGGCTGAATTTTTTTACAATTTACTGAAATGTTAATAAATATGTATGGATAATGCTCACAGAGAAACTATGATTTTGTGCGTCATCCTTAAAAAAGGGCAAAAAATTGGCCTTCTAAACGGGAATACCTCTTAAGAGTTATATTCGAAGTGAGAGCGCCTGTTTGACTTTGAGGGTAGTTGTCACACCCTTACAGGGCGGTTGGGCTCGAATGAAGCACACCGTTACTCTTGTCCTGAATCACTCTATAAACCCACAAGGTTTTATTCTAATCAGTGAGTCCGGGTTCGCGGTGTTCCCTTGTGAGTTCCATTTTCGTATCGATTTTCTAAAAAACACCACCACGCTCGAAAAAAGTTATTCTACAATTTCGATTCACTTTTCAAAAAGTTCCCATTTCACCCGCAATTGTACCATATTTATTTCTGTATCCTACCCACTCTCGAATTCGATTTTGTCGAAAACGAAGGTTCGTGTAAAAAAAACTTTACGCCGCATTCTCATTATATTTTTGCAGGAGTAATCAGCCTATGCTCGGCTGCACCACCCCGTATACGTGTAACCGGTCCCGTTTCACATGCTCGACCGACTCGCAAAGGAAGTTCTTTCTAGACAGCGATCAGGTGAACCCACCTCGCGGTTACCAGGTTGAAGTTAACGGTTGTTTTCGCGCAGAAAGAGAAGCACCACCACTGTGCGGTCGAATCACGTAGTTAGATCCCTGGAGATAGGTGAAATGTTGGCTATCCTCTTCTTCGCCCTACCGTTTTTCCGCTGTACCTTCTTGTGGCAGAGTTTTATTCTCCCTCGTGTTTCTCTGCTTCCCTTTAGCCAGCTCCTCTCTCTCTCACTCCCCCGTTTTCCGCGTACGCAATCCCTCTCTCTCTGTCTCTCTTCCTCTGCGCCGGCTGAAAGGAAAGCTGCGATTGGTCACAGCTGGCTAGGATCGATGATGCTGCTGGCTGCTAAAACCTAGTGCCAACATGGCCTCGTGATACGTTTCTCGAAGCCCTGATAACGCGCAGTGACGATTCTTAAAGATCGCCAGCACGTACAATCCTTGTAGCGAAACTACTCGAGGTCAGGATCTGTTGGCTCGGTCCTATTTACAACTGGTCGTGGTTTTATTCCGATATTTTCAGTCACGAAAAATATAATTCGTGCTCCGTCAGTCGCAGACACTCCTGTAATGCGAAATAGCCTTTTTTCGCAATACGAAAGTAGAGGGTCCACTCAAAACTGTGATGCTTGCATTGAGGAGAAAATTGTTGGATCGAGGAGACAGAAAGCTAAATAATAATATTCCTCTTTTTCGAGTTCTCTGTTCGTAGTATGAGGAAAATTTGTCCATTGGCTTTCGGCCGTCCGCCGTAAATGACAAACGTCACGAAACGGTGCCTAAAACTCGAATATTCGAGAATTCGAATATTGTCCTTAGAGATCTAAATCTCCTCCTCCTCCACGATCGGCAGGCTGCTTTGATGCATCAACGGGCTCGTTCTCGCAGTAAAAGCTATTATCCAATAATCCAGTTCCTGTTTGTTTTCCATAAGGAAGGTTAATGCAATGGGAGAATCGATGCCTTTTTGCCTAACGAGGAATCCTTCGTCGCCGTATCGTTCCACTATCGTGTTCTTCAGGTTCAGCACACCCAATGGTCTGCACACCTTTTTTTGTGGGTAAATTACAGCGAAATGTTCGACACTGGTCCGATAGACCTTCACTTGAACGCTTTGGCGATGACCGTTCGGGCCCACCAAGGTCATATAGCCGCTCATATTCTCAGTGTTCCAGCAAGAGTCCACGTTCGAGTCCTTCAGGCTCGACTGGTTGAATTGCAGGAAGTTGGTATGCATCGCTACATCGGCTGGCATTTTGTCCTCTTACTCGTTTTATTTCCTTCAATTAGGCCCCAAGATCAACCACCCACCGAAGGAGTTTTAATGAAAATTAGCACGGTATCGGACAGATTTTACTACGCTTTAGTAGTTTAGTAGAGTTGGTTTAGGGATTAACGACTCTTTCACCACGTAATATTTAAATAACGTAGTAAACGCACTCCCGATCC
The DNA here is from genome assembly GCF_050908995.1 of Andrena cerasifolii. Taxonomy (NCBI): domain Eukaryota; kingdom Metazoa; phylum Arthropoda; class Insecta; order Hymenoptera; family Andrenidae; genus Andrena; species Andrena cerasifolii. Next base: position 2,117,140 of record NC_135132.1, read on the forward strand.
AGCGAACCGTACATACCACCACTACTCTTCGTAGCGAACTGTAGCGAACTATCCGTGTGAACTTTCACCGCAGACTATTTATACAAGATGCGCGTTCCGCTGGGAAGTGTACGCATGCGCGAGGATATACGCGCAAGAGGTTCCAAAAGATGTCACCACAACACAATGGGTGTCTACATGCGTTATTATAATTCAAAATCTCATGCCCTACAGTGCCCTACATTGTGATAAAAATAATCGGGTTATAGAATAATTTTAAATTCCGAGCTTTGCGTTCGTTAATGACGTTAATCGTACGGTTCTTTTGTATACCTATTAAACATTCTTTATCCAAAGATCCGACATAACAGTTATTTTTCAAATATTTTCGAAAAGAATCATCGAGAAAAAGTTAATTTTTATTCAAATGAAAGTCAATCGGTAACCATTATTGTAAACGGAAATATTTTCTGGTCACTAATAACCATTATTGACGACCAAAATTGTTTTCGGGCCTGAACTTCCGAAAACCCCTATGGTCCGAATTGGCTGAAATTTTGGGAACAGTTTCATTTTGCATAGAAATAATGTTTGCGAGAAGGATTTTTGGCGAGTTGAAATTATTTTTAGCAATTTAATGTCATTCCCTACCTTACCGACGCAAGGTAGTATAATGATCAAAACTTTTAAAACAAATAATTACCGAACTCACATCGGTTCACTACCATGCTTTACGCGCCCCCGCACTAATCTGACCCCAAACAATATTAATATCCAGAACAACTTGGAAAGTCGAATGCATTGTGTCGGAATAAGTCTGGTTCATTCGGAAGTGCAGCCTAACTGTGATTTGCATTGGGTCGGAATGCCAAAATAAAATATAAAACATCCCCTCCGTAGCAGGAATTACAATGACCAAAGTTACAGGATTGGATTAGGTTTTTAGAACGATTTTATTAACCAACAGGATATACATATTTAATATCTTCTATTATTTGTAAAAACGGATCTGTCCTGTCTTTATTTTTATTTCAAAACGCCATAGAAATTCAAGGAGAGGTTCCCAGAAGTTCGCCTCCGATAGCTTTAAATTTTGGATATGTTTTAAAGGACCGAAAAATGAGATATATGTGATTTTTTATAGTGCCCGTTTTCATATTTAGGGGGTGAAACCAACCCCCAAAGTTATAAGATTTTCAGGTGTTTATCGCCGATTGCTTTGGTTTTTGGATATGTTTTAGAGAACCGAAAAATAAGAAATACGTGTCTTTTTATTTTGGCCCGTTTGCATGTTTAGGGGGTAAAACCACCCTCCAATGTTCATAAGAATAGTTGGTGCCCGCCTCCGATTGCTTTGAATTTTGGACGTGTTTTAGAGGACCGAAAAATAAGATATACGTGTTTTTTTAAAGCGGCACGTTTTTATACTTAGGGGGTGAAACCAACCCCCAAAGTTATAAGATTTTCAGGTGTTCATCTCCGATTGCTTTGATTTTTCGATATGTTTTAGAGCAGGCTTGGGAATTAAGTGAACGCGGCGGCCGATTTTCAGATGCAACGCCTCCTTTCTCCTGCCGCGCGTCTTGGCCCCCGCGGCGGCCAAGGTGCTTGGAGCGCCTCAGGCTCGTATCATATGAACCGCGCGTGACGCACTGGGGCAAGATTGTATCAATAGGTTTCCACATCGTCTCAGAGAGCACGATTTTCGATGCATTTTTGTTTTGTCATCGCGCCACGCTCGGTTCACGTGGTACGGGCCTGAGGCGCTCCAAGCATCTAGGCCGCCGCGGGGGCCATGACGCGCAGCGGGGGAAAGAAGGCGTTGTCTCCGAAAATCGGCCGCCGCGTTTACTTAATTCCCAAGCCTGTTTTAGAGGACCAAAAAATAAAAAATACGTGTTTTTTATAGCGGCCCTTTTTCATATTTAGGGGGTGAAACCACACATATAATTTTGAGGGATGGTTTCACTCCCTAAATATGAAATCGGGCCAAAATAAAAAACCACCCTAAAAACTTTGAGGGGTGGTTTCACTCCCTAAACATGCAAATAGTCCGTTATAAGAAAACACGTATTTCTTATTTTTCGGTCCCCTAAAACATATCCAAAAACCAAAGCAATCGGAGACGGGCACCAACTATTCTTTTGAAGTTTTAGGTTGGTTTCACCCCCTAAATATGAAAACGGGGCGCAATAAAAAAATACGTATTTCTTATTTTTCGGTACTCTAAAATATATCGAAAATTCAAAGCAATCGGAGGCGGACATCTGGGAACCTATCCTTGTTAGTCGAGCTCGCAAAACACGCCATGACGACTGTGTATAAGCTAGGGAAGCTACAAACCGGTAAATCGGTAAATCGGTTTGAAGCTTTTTTTCACTGGTAACGTAGTAGATATCGACGGAATTATGCGGTACATATATGCGCTACTATTTCTTGCAATGTACCGGCAAATATCGAGAAATACGTATTTCTCACGATCTACCGGTAAATATCGAGAAATACGTAATTTATCGAATTCCCGGTAAAAATTTGGCGAATTACCGGTAAAAATTGTATGTATAGCAATGTAGCGCATATATATAGCGCATAATTCCGTCGAAATCTACTACGTTATCAGTGAAAAAAAAACATCAAACCGATTTACCGATTTACCGGTTTGCAATCCCTAGTATAAGCTCCGCTTTCGGCTATACTTCCGAAAACCGGTCAAACCCGATTGGGCTGAAATTTTGCAAATAGCTTCATTTTGCATAAAAATAACGTTTGCGAGAAGGATTTTTGGCGACTCGAAAATTTTTTTTTTACCATTTCAATGTCATTCTCTATCTTACCGACAGAGCGGAGAATCGGATTCAACAGTTATTCAGTGCATTCTCCTTATTAATCTCCTAAAATCTATAAAACAGAGATCAACTTAGAAAGAGATATCAGCTTGATACTGGGTATTAGTATTGGTTTTGGGTTAGTTTGGGGCGGGGGGCGCGCGCCCGCTCGCGGGCGCGTAAAGCATGGTAGCGAACCGATGTGAGTTTACACGGGGCCAAGCTTCAATGCATTCTCCTTATTAAATTTGACTCAAATTTTGCAAAAATAAAGTGAATAATAAAGAGAATGTTTGAATAACTGTTGAATCCGATTCTCGACTCTGTCGGTAAGATAGAGAATGACATTGAAATGGTAAAAAAAAATTTTTCGAGTCGCCAAAAATCCTTCTCGCAAACGTTATTTTTATGCAAAATGAAGCTATTTGCAAAATTTCAGCCCAATCGGGTTTGACCGGTTTTCGGAAGTTTCGCCCCGCTTTCTAAATTTACATAGCCCTTCCAACAATCCGTACGTATTTCTGAATCTACTGCTACGTGTTTCTGATCAATATTGCACAATAATATTGAGCGTCTCCGGGCCGCTTAATGGTGAGAGTATTTTCGTCTCGTTTGTTTCCAGGAAATATCTCTAAACGATACTTCTGTCTTCCTCGCTCTATGATACCTATTCCAAATTTTTCACATAAAATAAACAATAGAAATTAAACTAACTATTTAAACACTTTTAAAATAACAATAGTCATAAAATTTGCACCCAATGCCCAAGCTCCTTCACGCAAACATCCTTCTTCAAATTTCCTGCGTCCAATTTTGCATTCGTCAATCTCGACTATTACACCAGGAACACCGATTAAACCTTCTATTTTGTACCGTCTGTCAAGCGCTAAAGTGCACACTTCTCTACAAAAGGAACATCTATCTGCAATTGATTCAGTTGAAACGGTTTGGCCTCCAGCGATAGAATATTCATGCTGCGTTTGTTCGTATGTATATCGCCATGCAAAAGCATAATTTATTAGCATGCAATTTTGGAAAGTCGAATGACAACGTTCGAACCTATGGAAATTTTCAAGTAAGATAAATAATAACATGCATAATAAAAGTATAATTTCAAAATAAGTTAGACAATAAAATTAATAACTACCATGAATTATGTGCGGCTGTAATACTATGATGATATTTTCCTGATTTATAACAGCGAGAGTAGTCCAAACCTCCTCTTCTTTCGATATAAACCATCTTTCCTTATGTTTTGCACAGCACTTTTCCCTGGGAATAAAAGATATTTCCTCTAGCCACTCAATTGCTGTTTCCCGCCCATTCATTTTCTTGGCAAGGAAAAATAAATTTATATGATTCATTGTTACGCAAAGACCTTACCAGTAACGATGAACCACAACGAACTGAATAACTTTTCATAACAATTGAAACCAGCAGGTTCTGTGGCTTTAGAGCCACCTCCAAAGTGTCGGTAACATAGGAAGTGACACTTAAACGGTAAATAAAAAAGTTTGAAGTCGCCAAAAATCCTTCTCGCAGACATTGTTTCTATGCAAAATGAAACTGTTTCCAAAATTTCAGCCAATTCGTAGCATGGGGGTTTTCGGAAGTACAGCCCCGCAAATCTCTGCACTCCGCGCATGTCTAAACAGACGGTGCCCACTAGGGTGGCTCTTAGATTCGACTTTTGAATTTTCTTCGGGGCACCCTCCAGAATATTTAAAAAAAAAATCCGTGTAAAGTTTGAGCTCGATCGGATAACGGGAAAGGGCCCTGGGCCCTTAAACATTTAAATCATTATTTAACAGCTCGCGAAGTCGATTTTATATAATATCCTCCAAGTTATTCATTAGGAGCATCTTTTATGTTGTATTACTTTTTCTCGTGCGATAAACGGTTTTCGAAAAAAGTCAGAAAAACTAAAAAAAACTTTTTTTCATCAAGTTTTGAAAGTTTATATGCTTCTAGAACACTGTTTATTTATGAAGACGGACGAAAAAAATGGAATTTTTATTTTCGAGCACTATTTTTTAAACATTTAAGGGGGGGGGCATATATCGAAATATGCGAAAAAGATAAAAAAAATCTTATTTTCAGTGTTTGATATGTCATGAATGTTTCCTGAAAATTTGGGACCGAAATTTGAAAAAATATCGAAGATATAAAGTCTCATATTTCGAGCCTATCAAACATATCAAACACTGAAAGTAAGATTTTTTTTATCTTTTTCGCATATTTCAGAACATGCCCCCCCCCCTTAAATGTCTAAAAAGTAGTCCTCGAAAATAAATATTCAATTTTTTTTTCGCCTTCATAAATAAAAAATGTGCTAGAAGCATTTTAAACTTTGAAAATTTGAGGAAAATTTTTTTTTTTAGTTTTTCGGACTTTTATCAAAAACCGTTTGTCGTACGAGAAAAAGTAATAGAACTACAACTTTTGTTTGACATATTTTTTTATTCAGTTCATAACTTGGAGGATATTATATAAAATCGACTTCGCGAGCTGTTACATAATGATTTAAATGTTTAATGATTTTTTTTAATTATTTGCAACTATTCTGGAGCGTGCCCCGAAAAAATCTTGACAAAAAATTTTACCAAGAGTAAATAAGAACCACCCTAGTGCCCACCCTACGACATGTGTACCTAAATTAAATCATGAAAACAAGGAATCCAAACGTTTTTGAAAAATTTATATTCGTAGTTTTCGGGACCCGAGGAAATTTTACAATAGTTTGTTTATTGCTTGGGAACGGTACATTAGTAACTAACTTTTCCTTTCGTTACAAATTGATTGGCTATTTCCTTATTAACTATTGTATGGATTTAAAAATTGCAAAAAAACATCTACGATGTAAGTACCCGATCGTATTGCTTGCGTTAAGGTCTGCTGTCGTTATTCCTGGATATGCACATATGAGAAAATAGTTATTGTACTTTTTAAGGAACAAGTGAAAAGAAGTTTCATTTTGGGATATTTGCGAAATCATCCCTAATTAACTTAATAATGTGGCAGTCGATCCTGGAGATTTCTGCTGTATTGTATAAATTTTTGCTGTTTTCATACCGTTTGTAATTGGATCTTTCACTTCTATATAAATTTGTACACGCCCTTAGACATTTTCTGTAAAATTTCCTATACTCTTCCATCATGTGAGGGCTGACGTTATACCACACTGGGCACCCGTAGGTGAGAATCCGCGGTTCGACTGTGACGACGAACAACGGCCGGCCTATGTGACTAACATGGTCGCTCAGTGTACCTATGGGTAGAGAGGTAAGGGGAATTAGCTTCCAGACGCGACCATCGTCTCTTAATCCAACCATGCTACTGTTTTGACGTGAATACGTCTTTAAAATCGGCACAGTACTGGGGGGGGGCATGCACGAAAAGTCGAGCGTTACCAAAATAGTGGCGAAAACGGGAGATAATGTTTCGTCTTATACCTTCAAAATTAAAAGCGACATCCAAACAATAAACATAGCGTCGGGTAGACAAAGGATGTCCGTACTTGAGATTACCTTCGGACCGAGTGCGTAACCGCTTTGAGCGTGGTCCGGAAAAGTACAGCATTTAAGGGGTTAGGTGACACTAGCGACGCTGAAAACTAGGCAACTTGTAAGTGGCAGTAAAATAAAAGTAAACAACCGATTAATACGAAATTTTGTACTTTATTTAAGTATAATAAGTATTATAAAAAACCGCTGCAATATTTAACAAAAATTTATAACTAAGTCCGTACGACGCCTTTTTCCGGAACACCTTATTTTTTTAATGCCCAACTGGTGTGCAGGATTCCGGCAGAACGGCTATTACTTGCAATAAAAACAGAAAAGATTTCTTTAATTGTGATAAATTCCTAAGCATTGACGATCAAACATTTCAAAGTTTGTAAACATTAACAAAATGGCGGGTGTTTCAAATTTAGAGTTCGAATTTCGACGAAAAATGAGTCAAATTATTGCTCATGTTTTGCAAAAAAATTAGAAAATTTAAAAAAAAAACGGATCGTCAATGCTTAATAAATGTAATAGCAAGGATAACTATCAATTTTCAAAGCGATTGATCAAATAGAACTCGAGCAGTCCTGCACACCAGTTGGGCATTAAAAAATAAGGTGTTCCGGAAAAAGGCGTCGTACGGACTTAGTTATAAATTTTTGTTAAACATTGCAGCGGTTTTTTTTTAAATACTTATTATACTTAAATAAAGTACAAAGTTTCGTATTAATCGGTTGTTTACTTTTATTTTACTGCCACTTACAAGTTGCCTAGTTTTCCGCATCGCTAGAGTTACCTAACCCCTTAAATGTTAAAAACTAGATTTGGCCGAACGCGAGCGAGGAACGGCACGAAACAGACGACGCGCACGCAAAGGACGAAATGTCACGCGCCCGAAAGACAGAAAAAACATCAACTGCGTCCGCCCCGCACTGCTCCCCGCACGGCCACAGCCACCCAACTCGCTCGCGCCTTCGGCAAGAAAAAAACAAGAAGGGCCAAGGTTACGGTGGACGTGTTTTCGCCAGAAAAATAGATTTTGCTTCTGTGTAAACAAAAACATGCATCGGTGTGATACATTTCGGCTTCGTCACTGATATCACGGGATTTTGCCCGAGAACGCGTCCACTGAAACCATGGCCTTAGACGCTTACCGCCGGTCCCGAAGCGCAAGCTTGTAAGAACTGCGAAAGTGAGTTTCTTCATCCTAATGTCTCGATGGCTAACATTGAATTCTTGGTGTTCCAAATGCTCGGAAAATATACAGAAAGTGTAGAGAAAGTTGTTCCCACAATGGAAGTAGACACCGAAGTCTCCATCATAGTCAGCGGAGACTTCAACGTCGACGTTACTACAAATACTTCACTTCTCGACTTCACGAACAGAGAATTCAACTTAAGGAGGTTCGATACCGGAGAAAAAATAATGAGAAAATTTTGAAAAGTGTTTTAATCTAATGTTCAAAGTGTAGTCCGCATTGTGTCAAAATTTCAAGTCGATTGACAGCACGGTTTTTGAAAAAATTGAAATCAAAGTTGCGCTCTTATACACAGGCTGTTATGGGAGAAGCGATACAATTTCTATAAAATGTTACACAGAGTCCATAAAAATAGTGAGAAAGTCCTAAAAAAATATTGCAATGAAAAGCTTACGTATTCCTACGAAATTCTAAAAAAGAAAATCGGACATGAACCGTACGGTTTATTAGATAATTGAATAAATAGACAGCAACGTGCTCGTATTTTTGGAACTGCCTGAAGGAACTGTTTGAAACGTGGCAACGCTGTACGCCAGGTAGTCATCTATACAGTGTATACTTGTACAAAGGGTACAGTAAAAATTTGTAAAAACACTACCAAGCTGTAAACATGTATTTAGTAATTTGTTGCGAACCAGTACGAACGCGCAAATGGACGCCACAAGTGTCAGATGGAAAGAGAAAAAAAGATGGACGCGAAGCGACGTTGCCGCATTTCACTCGCATATTTTACGCTACTTGTAATGAAAATATTGTGTTTCTAGCTGCATTAAACATACTTTTTGTTTAATTGAATTCCAAAACAAGCAGTGCAGTAATAATTTTATTAGTAGTAGACATGTAAATAACATTTTTGTCTACATAATTTTTTTTTATCTAAGATTGGTATCACTGCAGAGCACCCATGTATAAGCATAGGCCGCTGCCCCACAAGTGAGGTATCGAACCGCCTTAACCTACGTATCAACCGCATCACCGACCACGTTTGGAAAAACTAGCGTTGATCTTACATTCGCCAGAAATCTAGAAGTATCTTGCATGCCATTTGTTGCATAGTTTAGCTATCACAGGCCTATAATCAATAAAATTATCCTTGAATATTAATATGAAACTTCTTCAATATCCAAGTATTCACGTCAAAAACTGCGGGCTGTGTCCTCGACACAACCTACCCGATTTTGTTTTAATTTATCGTATGCCTGGTGACTGGGAAATGTGTAATTTGACTCGTTAGTTACTAAGGGCAACAGATCCCCGAATAATGGTATCGCTCCTTTGGCGGTCGGAATTCCGTGCCTGTTCCAATAGGTGTACCTTTTCGTCAAGTAGATAACCAGTAGGATCAACGCACCTAGGGTTGCCACCCGAAAAATTACTTATCTAGGACAGAGAGCATTAAAACCCCGGACGTTTGCACCTGAAACCCGGACAGTTTTAATTATTTCTTATATTAGGTACGATATCTCAAGAAACAAAATTCTGTAAATCATACACTGTAACCGTAGTCGAGAAATAAAGGTAAAATATTTATGACTTTTTGAGTGAGCAGCGTCGAAAAACTCGGATCACAACAAAAAATCCCTCCGGACGTCCCCGGAAGCCCTAAAAAAGAGGATAAACCCGGGAAACCCGGGCTGCGCTAGAGTCAAACATGCACAAGCCATTTTCTCTTCTTTCCGCAGAGTAAAAATTAAAAGTTACATGTGAATCGTGTGACACACTCCTTTTAGCAACAGCTGCTGTTCTAAACTGAAATCTACATCTGTTGTGTAACAGTCGTTGATCACTTTATCACTTTATGTGAGACGCAAAGGGGGTGACTCTACTCTGTTATCATCGCAACAACGATTACGAACTTGCGCGTGTAGAACGCTACATGCGCTATCAATGTCTGGCAATGATCTTCCTGTAATTGTTTTTTCCATCACGGGGGCATTGTACAGACTATGGTGGAGGTCAGATACATTGGCGGCCAGGGCGCGTGAGGGGTAACTCCTATCATACCGCATGCCTGTCTCAGCGCTCTTTATTTTAACGTTCTCGCTCCCTCTCGTGTTACGGTATGAACATGCGTAAGGCTCACTGGAAGGGACCGATTTCTCCTTGATCGCTGTTCTCAAAACTACTTTAGCCCTGCCAAAACATCCGATCTCCCTTGGTAATAATGGAAACAATCAGATGCTCAAGCGGACTTGATACTTCTTCAGCGCAAATGGCAGTAAATGTGGAAAAGTGTAGAGGTGATCGCAAATGCATTGCGTTTTGTCAGTGTGGTGAGAAATCGTGCTTTGCTGGTCATTCACCATGGAAACCACTCGCTGATTAGACGACTGGAAATCATCGCTCGATCACTTTGTAAATTGTTAAACATTGGATTCATTTCGTTTTGGTGCATTGGCAAACATTGTGATTGAGATTCGGTGGCCTGTGAGCGCGGATTTGTTACATTACAATTGAATGTACTCGTCCGCGGAAAGAGCTGTCGTCAGAATGTGATTAAATCCTTGACTAACAAGCTCTAGGTGCTCGTAGTACAAGGCGTTTCGAAAGAAAATTGTCACTTATGTCTAGTTGACCTAAATCGGTCTCAATTTATACAGAAGGGAATTTAAGTTGAAGGATCTTTGAAGGGGATTGAGATGAGTATTTTATTGAGTATACTGTTCACAGATGGGTGAAAGATCGGACATCCTTAAGCTACATAATGCAGGTAGGGTGAACAATAAATGAGAACGAACTGGGTGAAACGCATAATAGGTGTGCAGTTGGAATTGCAACAAGTTTTAACGATTCGCTCGAGGTGGTGCACCGTTCAAAAAGGTTCGAGGCAGTAATTTCCCTGGCGAAAATGATTTGCAACACGAATGCTCCATTAAGGGCACCCAATCAAACATACGCGCGCGCTTTTTATTGGAACTGTTCCCCAGCGCTTACACTTTCCGCAAGTTTGTCGGGCTTCCGCGTTCCCGACGTGCCAGACGATGAGATATTCATATAAAATATATGTAGAATATGTGCGCGCGCGCGCGTACATTTAGCGCAGTTATGTGTATATGAAAACCACTCAAGGAACCAGTTGAAGTCTCTGAGACGCGGAAGATAGACTTGTGCTCGATACAAACCCGCGCAAACAGCTTGTGTCTTTCCGAATTTTTATTCATCTGCCTTCATCCTTTGCTTAAAAAATATAGACTACAGCAACCTTAGAGTCAACGCCAGATAAAATATGTTGTAATAATATGTTTTCGTCTATTTATCGAAATATAATCGTCCTTCACAAGTAGTGGCGGCGCGATAACGATGTTGACAAGTAATGAAATAACAGCGCACATATAAGCACGATAACAGAAGAGTCTTTCGCCTCAGGATGAGAAAGTGACTTGCTATTTCAATAACACATTCTATTGACTCCGTATAAATTGGAATCTTAATGTGACGATAAGGTAGACTTATTATGTTTAGTATTATGAAAGGAGAGTGGCGAGGTGTTAACGATATCCTCCTATCATTTATTTCCATAGAATATCGTGCATTTCACGTGACAACGTAAACCGTGAAATGAATATTACAAGGGCAATAGTCTCGCCATGTTACATGCATAGAATAAGTATGACGACCGTGGCAAATGTCGCTCAAAGTTTGGAGATATACACCCACAAGCCTCCGACCGGAGCTGATAGGAAATATGCCGGTGACAATTTCAAAGGCAGCTGGGTCTTTGGCGACAGTTCTAGTCTGTAGTTATTCAACAAGCTAGCCAAACAAGCTTTTAACTGAAGTAGGGCCATTCTCATTCCAACGCACATCCTTGGTCCCTCCCCGAAAGGAAGGAAGGTCATTTTTGGAATGTCCTGCTTCCTGTCTTCGCTGAATCGATCTGGATCGAAAACTTCCGGATCAGGCCAGTGCTCGGGGTCATGATGCAAAGACCACACGGGTATAGCGATCTCCGTGCCAGGTTTCACGCGGCAACGCAGCCCATCCGATCCCTCCAGCTCGAACTCCGCCGTGCAGCGTTTGCTCATGGTGCCAATAGCGCTGAAACATCTTTGCGACTCGTCCATCACTTGATCCATGTACTTCATTTCTTTTAACCCTTCGAAAGTTAATTGACTGCCGTGCTTGGCGATCGTGGACTGCACTTCCGCCCTCAATTTCTCCTGGACGTCTTTGTGCGCTGCCAATTGATAGCCAATGAAGCTGAGAGTGATGCTAGATGTCTCGAACCCATCGGCGTAGAGGGACGCCATGTGAGCAGCGAGAGCATCTTTGCTCAGTTTCTCATCATTTGTCTTTTCAAGGTCCGCCATTAGCTGAAGGAAGTCGTTCCTCGGCGTGGTGTCCTTTTTTCTGACCTCGAGACTCTCGTCGACTAGACTTCTAAACAACTTCTCCAGAGGCTTCGGGAACAAATTGACTCTCAGTATGTGATTCAACGTGGGCAAGAAAAATACAATAGTTTGCGATATCGCGGTTATGGCATTTGGCTTGAAAATCTCGTCGCCGATTCTGTCGAAAGCCATTGGATGCGATTCGTCGTCGAAGCAGTGCCCTTCGATGCCGAAACCAGCATTCGCCACAACTTCGCCCGTAAATTTTGAGAACAGATATTTCAGCTCGACCTCGTACTTGTCACTCGACTTCAGCCGCCTGTCCAAAAAATCTTGGAATTTCTTGCACACTCCACTGACAGCCACGAAAAGGATTTTCAGTCTCATGCTGGAAAACGCCCAGGTCAACCGCTTTCTTCCTGACACCCAAGCATCGCCGTTGCAGAAAAACGGATTCGTGGCTAATAGAGGATCCACGTCTGGTATAACCGTCACCGAATTGTCGTGGAAGCTTGAAAAGTTGGTCTGCAAGACGGTCTTCACCAAATGTGGTTCACGAACTAACAGTACCGGGTTTGTGAATTTGTAGAATCCAACCATGCTACGGTTCTTGAAGTCTTCGTACAGCTTGATAGTCAGGTCTAAATAACTTGACCTCACAGTCAGTAAGGGTAACGTATGACCCAGCAATGGTAGTATTCCTTTAGCGGTCGGGATTCCTCGCCTCTTCCAATAGGTGCACGTCTTCAGCAAATATAATATCAGTAAACTTAAAGCACCCACGACTAAAGTCACACACGTGCACGTCATTGTTCTCGTTCGTTGCGAAGAGCAATACGGCGCGCGACGTTGATCAGTACAATTCTGATCGCCAACTGCCCTGCTAAACTTGAATATACGACGTATCATATGGATGTACACATGGTACATAGAGTAGGTATTACTGATACGTGATTGTGTTAACTGAGATGCAAAGGCGTAAATGTTCGGAATAGAAAATTACGCCTTAGCTTTGGAAAGACAAGTACGCGTGTGCGAAGTGCTTCTATTAATTCGACGTGGATTACGAAAAGTAGCACGTTTCATTTTTTTTACGAAAAGTAGCACGTTTCGGTTTGCCACGTAAAGAAGCACATTTCATCGTTTCTGATGAATATTAGCACGTTTGGTCTTCCGCCACGAAAACTAATATATTTGACTGCTTACAATTAGTCACGAAGAATAGCACATTTCGTACTTTGCGGCTAAAACTAGCGCATGATCCTGTTTCGCCACGAAGAATAGCACGTTTTGGATTATTCTGCAGAAACTGTCGCGTTTCGGCGCGTGGACGGTTTAAATTGTTGAAGTGCATTTTGCATCGAAGAATTCAACTTTTGAAAATATTGTTTAATAAATAATAACTCCATCTAATATTCAAAACGAAACACGCGTGTAAATTTTAATCTACATAATTTAAGTGCGGTATTTTAATGTTTAATAAATTACCGACCTAGTACTAAATAAAAATAGCGTCCGAAGGTATTTAAGTTGGCGCACTCGATGTTTCGTAGCCAACCATCCAAATGTGTTCGCAGCGAAAACCGAGACGAAATAGTTTTCGTAATAACGAAGATAAACGTGCTGTTTTTCGTAAGAAAATTTGAACATTTATAGCATTATTATTTTCTTTATATTATCGTAGTCTACTATTGACGATTTGAACAATCAAATGACAGCAATACGCTGCGCCATTTCATAACAATATTGTAGCACATGTTGAATTGACTCCCTCTTGTTTTCATCTCTCTCTGTTGAAGCTCTGTACCCCTTAATGCCGTGGCCTTCTCGTAGCGGTGATCTTTATGGAAACTTTCGTAAGTACTGAGCAGATTCGTAATTCATCCTCCTTCCGCGATGATACACGCCGAGGGCCGCTGGCTCCCGGACTAATGGCTAGGCTCCGCAAACTCTGTTCGTTTTCGCACTAGGGAAACTATCGGGAAACTGTTTTGTTTCTCGGCCAACTCTTACAGTTCCGTTTTCAAATACATACGCCGCGCGTCTATGCGCGAGAGATAAGTGACGAAACGAAGCTAGAGCGTTCGCGAGCAATTTACCAAGCGGAGCAGTGCTTTCTGCTCGATAACGGTGCAATCGACCAAACTTCACGTTCATTCAAAACAAGCGAGTTTTTATACACCCGCTTCCAGTTATGTAATAGTTAGAGAACTAAAGTCTCCTGGGCGAGTAAATTAATTTATGCGGGGGCGTCGATTTGTTAGCGAATTTTATATTCTTGGGAGTTTGTTAAGTGGTGCTGACGCGGTGCCTGCTACCGGTAAGGCGTTCCGTCTCTCGCCTGTCTTTGCCCCCCTGGATTCGACCAAAGGCAGACTCTGGTAATTATGTCGAGCGCGTAGCAGCGTCGCCTCCATTGTGCTGTTACGTGTTGCCTAAAATACGTTCATCAAAACAGCCGTCTAATAGTAAACACAAATGTATTTACTATTAGTTGCTCAGTGACGAATTCCTTGGGCCTGCTCATGACTCGGACGCCTTATCAAAAGGGTACGAGGTTCGTGTCACGGCAGACACGTCATCGTGAATGCGCCTCTATGGACGCATCACCCTGTACCCCACCACCAAAAGGGGTACATATAATAGGACCCAAAAAACAAGAGTATTTTCATTATCGTCATTATCATTAAGTTACTCACGCGCAGCAGAGTATTCGAGGATACATTGCCCGCAAAGTGTAAAACTGTCGTTTCGAGAAAAACGCATTTAAAGTTTTGTGGTAGCCTGGCGCTCCGTAGCAAAACCGGCTATATCCGCTTTAATTTTTCGAATTTCGTTTTGCTGATTTGGGAGCATATTATCGCGATGTTTAACTATGGATTTATGCAAAAAAAATCGATTTCTTCGATCCGCTACACCAGGCTCCCCCCTTAAGACCAGAACTAAAGATCAAGTCACTTCCACGTAGCGTATGTATAGGTTTTGTAAATATTTTTAAATAAACATAAGTGTTGTATATAAAGTAATATATAATTTACGTATGTTAAAATGTTAGTTTATAACGCCTAATTACCCATTTTATAAAATTTAATAAAATTACACATTTTATGTGTAAAAACGTCATATTAAATTATTTCTTTAATATCATATTAAGTTTGATGTTTAGAAGTACCTAATATGAAACAAAAATAATTAAAAAATATTGAGAAACGCCGAAGTTATGAGTTTTTTCCACTTTCTCCTCTATGCAGCGGACCACTGTGCGCCGGGTGGTTCCTTGGCATTCGACCCTTTCGAATTTAGTAACATATGTACTTGATTCTAAGTCACGCTTTACCTTCCGCACCAAGTGACACCGCGGCACAGTGCGTTGATACGTGGACAAAAATTGAAAAATCAAATATTTTGCAGGGTGATATTTATCATCTTACATTTACATCAATATGTCCCGGAATCAAATTAGGTTATGGTTGCTAGGTTACCGCAATTGTTTACGATGTTTTTTACCATCTTAACCTGCAAAGTAATTACTTCAAGCGACACTCGCAATTCATATGCGGTAGAGTTACTTTTTCTTTTTATTTAGACCTTAACAATATTTATTAATCTTGGCTTACTTTATTAACCATGGATTCTAGTATTATGGGTATGTGTGCTTCAAAATTATTGTTTAGGCTTATGGCCTTACTGATCATTAGAAAACTTCTTAGTCCCGAGAATGAAAATTTTATTTCAACCGACGTTTTAAAAAATACGTAACAAAACGTATGCGTGATTTTTTTTATATTTTGTTCGCCTAACTACTTTATGGAAATAACATCCTCATCTGCTACTACCTACGATTATTTGATAAATACATTTTTCTTAGAAAGAAGTGTGTAGATCAAGAATTCTAATATCTTTGAAAAGTGGATTTCTTTCGTCCAAAGCAAACAAATTATGGAATTTATGACCACATTTTGGGACTTTTAAATATAAAACAGTGTCCGGAAATGATTGATAACGATTTGAAAAAAAAAGTGCAGCCTTTTTGACTTGACTATTCGTAGGTCCAAGAAAGCTTGTTATATATTTAAAATATATTTTAATGAAACAATTCTAACTTCAAATGCACGTAATAAAAATAATTTGATTAAAAAATGTTTCGAACAACAGTTAATCAGTATTCAGTTGACAACAAATTGCAAAAGTAAATATTGATAAAAAACTTTTTATGCAATGAAAAATCAAGATCCCCTCAATGTTTTTAATGAAACTGTATATTTTATTATATGTCAATCGATGCATCTTTATATTCTCTTTAAAAAAAGTATTAGAGTATTTCGGTCGAAAATTGATTATTTCAGACGTTATGAGTTTTGTCCCGAACGCCCATATATGTATAGTGCCTCAACGAGCTATAGTGACTTACGTGTGAGGCCACTCAGCGGGGTCTTAACCGATATCCTGCTGGGTATGGACCGCTAAACGTGGCCTCCTACTACCTCCTGTAGGACTGTGTTTAGGGAAGACCTGGACAAAACCGAGGCCCTAAAGATTAACTCTTACAATTTCGATTTTAATAACATAAAAAAGAAATTAAAGAAATCGATTGTTTGTTTGTGGCAGTCATAAAAATAACAGAACAAAAGCAATGTGTCAAAAATGTTGTAAAAATGTGTGCGAGAAGCACAGTCACATAATTACAAACTGTGTAAACTGTGAAAGCGAGCAGCAGGCGGATGTGGACTAATTTTCTGTTTATCATGTTCATCGCCATTAATATTCTATGTTCATTGAATAAAATATTATTAATCAACTAATGTAATTTCGATTTTCTTCTGTGAGACCTAAAATTGTCTAAATTTAGAGGTAAAACAACGAGAACTCCGATTGCGGTGTAAAAGCCGCAGCACGCCCACTCATGCAAGTCTGAAGAGCGCGCCCACCGAAGGGTTAAGACGCATTTCTGTCGTTATACGAAACCCTCAATACCGTCGATGATCAGGCGCTTACCTTAATTCTTATTTCGGATTTTTACGCTATTGGTTTACAGTTGGTTTTGTACGGTAAGTTTGGTACATCTTCTGTACCGGGGATTGAAGTGAAATACAATGTGGAAGATGACGCAAAGCTCGGCGCAGAGGGCGCCACTAGTGCATGTATTTGCGCGCGAATTTTTCATTTGTGGAATGTATGAAGTGGGTAGTTACAAATTGTTTTACACGTGTGCTAGTGGCGGCACGGGTGGGAAAAAGTTGCAGTCATCTTCCCCGTTGATTCGTTATTTTACTTGATCTACGGGTAATAGAAGGGAGGGCAAATTTGTGGCGATGACCAGGAGAATAGATGGGCGAAGGTGTCGGCTGCGCTGGTGGATGGGGCCTCTGACCCATCAGCTGGCGTTCGCTGGGTCTTCGTAGTGTGCGTGTGATCGGCTGGCTGGCCGCTACCTCCTTTAATGGCTGCTCTCCAGTTCGCTGTTGCCGACCGTTGAATCCCGTCTTGATGTCTTCTTATCTTTTATTTTCGATTATAGTGCCTTATATTAATACCTCTAGAGTAGGTACGAAATATTCAATAAGTAATTGGATAACTTAATTGTGGATCGACTCTACGTCACAGGACGTGACATCCGTTCAGGCGTGAAAGAAGGACAAACAAACAGATAACGTTTCACTTTTACATATTAGTAGGAATATTACCTCTCTCTGTGTTTATTCCTTTCAAGTGTCGACCAATGGGCTGTCATAAAGAGTCGATAGCTTCTGGACAATTTCAGAAACTGACTGAATATAGTCATACCTATTGTAATCTGCTCTCCTTAGTTAAAGTATACTATCTAGCATTTTACCCTTTTTTCAAGAATTGTGGAAATATTTTAAGTTCCACACATCTTTTACCTTTTAAGTAAAGTTAGAAAACCCTGCGTGTTTCGTAGAGATCTAGGAACAGTCTAATTAGTTTATTTTTTTACAAGGACGGCACAAAGAAAATAATAAAACTTCAGTTTTCTCGGATGTTTCGAAATGCTAGATAGGACATTTTAACTAAGGAGGGCAGTGTTTCTATATCTATTTAAAAGGGGGCTAGGAATAGAGGACTGTATAATACTGTATTTTAGTATATTTAAAAATGATTCGAAGATCTTAATCGTAAATATTTGAAAACGTTTATAAGATCGTCTTGAAAAATCATAATTTTTAATAGTTTCCTCAACAGGTTAGTCAATTGAATGCCAGGAGGCTCAAAGAAATTATTTAAACTTTTAAAGACAGTTGTTGGAAATATAAAAGAATTAATGATGGCTATAGGTCCCTAGTAAGAATCCCACTAAATATAAAGAATCCAATAAAACAACTTTTTTCCCGCTTAGGACTACAATTCAATTTTCCGTGTACATATAACTAGCAATAAGAGACTGTACAAATGTTTATTACGCGGTTGTAATTATATAATATTTGTGATGGAAATTTATGGAAATAAGTGCAAATTGTGCTTCCATCAAAATCTATTACTAAAGGGAATTATGCAACATGTTTCTTGAAATTAATCGTAAGCATTCAGGCCGGTTTTAACCGACTTCAACAAGGAGGAGTTTACAGATTCGACCCGTATGTATTTTTTTTATTTTTTTTTTATGTGTGTCACCGCATAACTCCTCAGCATATGGACCGATTTTGATGATCTTTTTTTTATTCGAAAGAGGGCGGTGGTCCCATTCTACACTGCATCAATATTAGTCCAACACTTTGCCAGTTCTGGTTAATAATAAAGACTATTTACATATTGTACAAGCATATCTCCTAAGCATGTTGTGTCAATATATATAAAACTGAAAAAAAATTTAGAACCGACTTAAAAAAAATAAAAATACACTAAAATGTAAAAAGTAATTTAATCTCTTATTTAATCCACACTCTCATATTTTTTAAGTCGACGTATCATCATTTGCACTGTGTAAATCTGGCGCCGACTTACAAAATATGAGAGTCGTAGATTAAATAAGAGATTACATTATTTTTTACATTTTAGTGTATTTTTATTTTTATTTAAGCCGGTTTTAATTTTTGTTTTAATGGATTTCAAATGTTTCCGATAACATTTAATTTTAATTCCTACCACTCGTAGCATTGTAATCTTATTTTTGACTGAATCGATAACGCTGGGTGTGACGTGAAAATGGTAAGGGAGCTCGCGAGCCCCCCGAGTGTGTGACACAAAATTACATTGCGTGGTAGGTTTATCCTATACCTGGTCTGAGCTAGGACCCCACAAACCGTGACTGAAAAATGCATTGGTTGATAGGTCTATTCTATACATCGTCTGTGGTTAAGGTTACGTTCTATTATATCGACCACGCGTCGCGGTCAAGACCGATAAAATCTATATTCTTCTATACCGATTTAAAGATCAGCGTTACAATTTATATTTTGTTTCGTTTATTGGGAAATACTGTGAGAGCGCCATCTACTAAAGTAAGCTTTGTAATCGTGTCAATTGCGTTACAGGACTGGTGTCACACAAGTATTGAAACAGTGCAATAATGTTTTTGTCATTAAGGGGGTAGACACGGGTAATGCAGCGCTCTTTATACCGACATAACCTGGCCCGAAACATGGGTTTGCGCGCTGACGTTGTTTGTCCATATATGAGCAAATTTTGGGCTGGGCGAGGTCTCATTCGAAAGATGAAGGTTGAATGCAGCCCGCTCTGCTCATGGTTCAAAGAGATTGTGTTGATATGTAATAATATGAGTGTCCAAAGTAGAGAAAAAGTGGGCGAAATTCACTCGCAGGCTGCCGTCTCATCGGGCCTTGAATGTGTGCGTACGCTCACACAAGCTAGGAAAAGCGTGTAAGTATACGTGATGTAGTAAACAGACCGTTTCAACCAACTTACGTCGTGGAATCGGCAAGAAAGAAGCTTTTGCGGGTATAGTTGCCTCCAGTAGACATCCGTGCAGGCGAGTCTGGTGCGATTGAACGCTAATAGGCTATACTTCCGAAAACCGGTCAAACCCGATTGGGCTGAAATTTTGCAAATAGCTTCATTTTGCATAAAAATAACGTTTGCGAGAAGGATTTTTGGCGACTCGAAAATTTTTTTTTTACCATTTCAATGTCATTCTCTATCTTACCGACAGAGCGGAGAATCGGATTCAACAGTTATTCAGTGCATTCTCCTTATTAATCTCCTAAAATCTATAAAACAGAGATCAACTTAGAAAGAGATATCAGCTTGATACTGGGTATTAGTATTGGTTTTGGGTTAGTTTGGGGCGGGGGGCGCGCGCCCGCTCGCGGGCGCGTAAAGCATGGTAGCGAACCGATGTGAGTTTACACGGGGCCAAGCTTCAATGCATTCTCCTTATTAAATTTGACTCAAATTTTGCAAAAATAAAGTGAATAATAAAGAGAATGTTTGAATAACTGTTGAATCCGATTCTCGACTCTGTCGGTAAGATAGAGAATGACATTGAAATGGTAAAAAAAAAATTTTCGAGTCGCCAAAAATCCTTCTCGCAAACGTTATTTTTATGCAAAATGAAGCTATTTGCAAAATTTCAGCCCAATCGGGTTTGACCGGTTTTCGGAAGTTTCGCCCGCTAATAAGCACCGTAGTTGAAATAATAGTGAATTTATAGCTCGTGTACTGAGACAGACTCGAGAAATGACAGAATTATGCTTCAAGGATTCTCCGTCCCCGGCGCTAATGGTATATTCCCGCCATGTACCATCAGAACCGGTGGAAGTCCAAGCTAGCCGATAAATGTAGGGAAGACATAGTTGCCGATACGTATCGAGAGTCGTATCGCGTTGTTGCCGCATTTCCCCTATTACTATTTGTCGTCAGGAAGGCTAGAATGCATCACGACGAAGCGGCTGGAGAACAAAGATAGGCAAAGATAATATCTGGATAAATTAGAATAAAAGATACATTATGTTTATCCGTTATCTCTCTTCGAGCTGCGGATTTGGGCTATTCGGCGGTTTCTAATCTCGGTTCGAAAGGCATATAGTGTTGCTTGCGGTGGATTATGTATTAATAAAATGTAAAACGTAATGTTTTTACCCGACTGCGGCACGTAAAGGATAGTATTGTGTTTATCAGGCTATGTTTGTTTGTCCAGATGTTACGCTCTAGAGCCTGTACGGATACACCGATTTGGACAAATGAGGTGTCTTTAGAAATGTCCTAGGATATATAATTTTCAAAATTGTGAGATAGAAATAAAAAAATTGGAAGGACTTGTAAGTAGTGATCTGGATCCGAGGAGAGTTTTTAACATCTCTCACTACAATGTTTCCTTGAACTAAATAGGCTACGGCCCTTGCCATACAATATTGCTATATATAACTAAAAAATAAAAAATAAAAAAAAAATTAAAAACCCGACTGCTTAAAAGGGGAACTAAAATGACAAAAACGAGACGTAATTTATTTATACATGGTATATTATTTATCACAAATAGGATAAGAATATGATGACAATTTAAATAATTACAAGCATGTACCGCAATGACTAAAAGTGTTTCAAGCTGGTAACAAAAAGAGGTGGACATCATCAATGCAAATTCATGCGTATATAGTGATATTTCAACTTCAGCGTATATTGTAAATTATACAATGTTTCTCTCTTTGTCCGTGTGGGGAATACTGTTAGCGTTATTAATAGCCTATCGAATCTAATTAGGGCGAACAGCGATACACAATATTGAATGTAATGTAATGTTCGAATGTAATTACATCAAATCATTTATGATAAATAATATACCATATATAAATGAATTAAGTCTTGTTTTCGTCATTTTAGTTCCCTTTTTAAGCAGTCGGGTTTTTTTTAAATGTTGTTAATTTTTAGTATCATACTGCTGAGATTTTCCAGATTAAAATGAGTTGAAACATGGTATAAATCGGTTTATTTCATAACCCATGTTTTTCAACGTTCGCCGTTAAAAAGTATCGAGGCAATTTTGAGGTACATATAACTTTTAGCGACAAAGTTTTTCCTTAATATACAAGCAAAATTTTCACCAACTTTCACACTGATTCATAAGTAATTGTAGAAGATAGGGCGATATATAAAAATTCCGCGCGGCACCAACTATATCAACGCGAGTACTAAAACTGCTAAAAAGCGCAACTAACCCAGACCATATCTTCTACAATTATTGATTAATCAGTGTGAAAATTTGTGAAAATCTTGCTTGTATATTAAGGAAAAACTTTGTCGCTGCAAATTGTATGTACCTCAAAATTGCCTCGAAACTTTTTAATGGCGAACGTTGAAAAACATGGGTTATGTACAGTATTAGTTTTTAATTAAATATTACATTTTTTAACATAAGGGTTTTGTGCATACATTTCACGGCTTCGCTAGAGTTTTCTGAAGTTACGTTTTAAGTCTCATAACGATCCCTTAATATTTACTCAAGTTATCGCAATTTATATTTAAAGAAATAATGATTTTGGATGATGAAAATTTTTTTAAACAAACTGTAAACAGAAAAAATGTGTCCTGACGAGCTTTACAACACTATATTTTTTAAAATTCAGTTTAATAACATTTAATTTCCCAATCTTTCTTAGCGTTTGGACAATTATTTTTCCCATTTTCGAGCGCTAATCCCCTGATTGCGTCCGACCCTTCAATTGCACATTGATTATACAAAATATTACATCCTGCTACGTATATATAAAAAATATTGATTCGCAAATTAGTATTGTTTCATTGACATGTTTCCTAACTTCACTACTCAATCTCTCTACCTTTCACTTTTGCTGTCCTCTACGCTCAGCGAGGCTCTGCCGCTAGACGCAGCTCTCGTGCCGTATTCCTTCAAGACTTCTCGATAGAAAGAGATGTGGCCACAGCGCGGGAGAGACAGAGAGAACAGAAGATGTGGCAACAATGCATAAAAAATTCGTCTACACAGAGTACCTGGGGATCTCATCTCCGTACAACTTCTTTTTATCGACCGCAGTAGTTTCATTAGGGTCCGTCTGTTTACAAGGGACGCTTCGATCGATTCGGACCATAACAAAAATGAGACGACAGCCTTAAATAGTCTGTGAAATTTTACAAAATCGATCATCAAGCAGTCGAAATTCCCAATACTGGCAATTACATGTGACAGCTAACCCGATTAGACTGCTTTAATTTTCGCCACCAGATTGCGTAGCGGAAATAAGAAAATGCCAATATAAACCGAAAGAGTCACAATAATTATATTCTTTCATATTAACAAAGCGTTATTATTTATGTTCAAATGTTGTGTATTAAAAGTGTTTCTTTTGAATAAACACTGTTAAGTAGAATTCTTGTTCGTGAAATTCATTTCTTTATCGCACGCCACTCGAACCAATCTCTAATTCTTGTAACTCGCGTTAACGCCACGCCTAGGAACGTTACACAAGTACGCATATATATGTGCCATAAGAGATGAGTCTTCAGTTTCAGGATGGGAAAGCGATTTGCTATTTCAATAACACATTCTATTGACCCTGTACAAATTTAAATCTTAATGTGCTAATAATCTAGACTTGTTATATTTAATGATGAGAGCAGAGTGGGTAGGTGCTAACGATATCCTCGTATCATTTATTTCCATAGAAGATCGTGCATTTCACGCGACGACGTAAATCGTGATATGAATATTACAAGGCCGTAGTCTGGCTACGTTACATGCATAGAATAAGTATGACGACCGTGACAAATGTCGCTCAAAGTTTGGATATATACACCCACAAGCCTCCGACCGGAGCTGATAGGAAATATGCCGGTGACAATTTCAAAGGCAGCTGGGTCTTTGGCGACAGTTCTAGTCTGTAGTTATTCAACAAGCTAGCCAAACAAGCTTTTAACTGAAGTAGGGCCATTCTCATTCCAACGCACATCCTTGGTCCCTCCCCGAAAGGAAGGAAGGTCATTTTTTGAATGTCCTGCTTTCTGTCTTCGCTGAATCGATCTGGATCGAAAACTTCCGGATCAGGCCAGTGCTCGGGATCATGATGCAAAGACCACACGGGTATAGCGATCTCCGTGCCAGGTTTCACGCGGCAACGCAGCCCATCCGATCCCTCCAGCTCGAACTCCGCCGTGCAGCGTTTGCTCATGGTGCCAAAAGCGCTGAAACACCTTTGCGACTCGTTCATCACTTGATCCATGTACTTCATTTCTTTTAATCCTTCGAAAGTTAATTGACCGCCGTGTTTGGCGATCGTGGACTGCACTTCCGCCCTCAATTTTTCCTGGACGTCTTTGTGCGCTGCCAATTGATAGCCAATGAAGCTGAGGGTGATGCTGGATGTCTCGAACCCATCGGCGTAGAGAGACGCCATGTGAGCAGTGAGAACATCTTTGCTCAGTTTCTCTTCATTTGTCTTTTCAAGGTCCACCATTAGCTGAAGGAGGTCGTTCCTCGGCATGCTGTCCTTTTTTCTGGCCTCGAGACACTCGTCGACTAAATTTCTGAAGAACTTCTCCAGACGCTTCGGGAAAACACTGACTCTCAGTATGTGATTCAACGTGGGCATGAAAAACACAACAGTTTGGAATATCGCATTTATGGCTTTTGGCTTGAAAATCTCGTCGCCGATTCTGTCGAAAGCCATTGGATGCGATTCATCGTCGAAGCAGTGCCCTTCGATGCCGAAACCAGCATTCGCCACAACTTCGCCCGTAAATTTTGAGAACAGATATTTCAGCTCGACCTCGTACTTGTCACTCGACTTCAGCCGCCTGTCCAAAAAATCTTGGAATTTCTTGCACACTCCACTGACAGCCACGAAAAGGATTTTCAGCCTCATGCTGGAAAACGCCCAGGTCAATCGCTTTCTTCCTGACACCCAAGCATCGCCGTTACAGAAAAACGGATTCGTGGCTAATAGAGGATCCACGTCTGGTATAACCGCCACCGAATTGTCGTGGAAGCTTGAAAAGTTGGTCTGCAAGACGGTCTTCACCAAATGTGGTTCACGAACTAACAGTACCGGGTTTGCGAATTTGTAGAATCCAACCATGCTACGGTTCTTGAAATTTTCGTACAGCTTGATAGTCAGGTCCAAATAACTTGACCTCACAGTCAGTAAGGGTAACGTATGACCCAGCAATGGTAGTATTCCTTTAGCGGTCGGGATTCCTCGCCTCTTCCAATAGGTGTACGTCTTCAGCAAATATATTATCAGTAAACTTAAAGCACCCACGACTAAAGTCACACACGTGCACTCCATTGTTCTCGTTCGTTGCGAAGAGCAATACGGGGCGCGACGTTTATCAGTACAATTCTGATCGCCAACTGCCCTGCTAAACTTGCATAAACGACGCATCATATGGATGGACACATGTTACATGGACTAGATGTTACTAGTACATGGCTGTGTTAACTGAGATGCAAAGGCGTAAATGCTCGAAATAGAAAATTACGCGTTAGCTCTAGGAAAACAAGTACGCGTGTGCGAGGTGCTTCTATTAATTATTAATATCACGCACATCTGTTCCTGGTATGCTATGGTATTACTATTTTCATCGTATTATCGTAATATGCTATTCAGGATTTGACTGCATTTCATAACAATATTGTAGTGTTTAATTGACTCCCTCCTGTTTTTATCTCTCGCTAACCGCAACTGTGCTCCCTGTTGCTCTGTTGTACCCGTTAATGCCGTGGCCTTCTCGCGGCGGTGAACATTTGAAAACTTTGGTAAGTACCGAGCAGATTCGTAATTCATCCTCGAGATGAATTACGCGAGAGATAAGTGATGAAACGATGCTGGAGCGTTCACGAGCGATTTGCTAAGCGGAAGTCTCGATGTCGATGTCATCGATCAGGCCTTCATTCAAAGCAAGCGGGTTTTTATACAGCTGCTCCTTTTTATGTAATAGTTAGAGGTAAAATCTCTTGAGCGAGTAAATTACATTGGCGTCGATTTGTCAGCGGATCTTGGATTCTTAGGAGTTTGTTAAATGGTGCTTACGCGTAGCCTGCTACCGATAAAGCGTCCCCTGTCTCGCCTCTCTTCTCCTCCCCTGGTCTCTGCCAAAGGCAGCCTCTGGTAATTAAGTGGCCATGCATAGTTGGCAGGTGAAAACATGATTTTCGGGATTTTTTGTGGAAAATCTACTGTATATTTTTTACAAGTATTTGCTTATTTTAAAAGTAGGACAGAGTGGGGCTAAAAGTCCCGCTTTTCATACAAACCTATGTAAAATTTAGTAATAACAATCTAGAGATATCTGGTGTTATTTTGTGTAGACTATAACTATTATGCTTTACGATCACGAAGTTCGTTTATTGATATTATTATTTTCTGTTGAGTTATACCACAAAATGTTTGTCAATGCGAAATGGACTTCTTGCCCCACGCACGGGGCAAAATGTCCCTAATGTCTTTTCGTGTAATATTAAACTAAATAAGTAAAAAACTCTTTTCAATTCAACAAATGTTTATTAAACCAACTCTTTTTGGTACCTATAAATACAATATTGAAAGGAAAGCATGACTTCTTTAACAAAAAATAAAAATATAAGTTAAAGGTTCACTTTGAACTAAAAACTAAAAAAAATCGCTCAACAAAAATACTATTTAAAGGCTTTGGCATCATTTCTTTATATTTTGGCCATCTTATTATGAAAACAAATAATGAAATATATGTTTTCAGTCTGAGGGAGTTTTTGCCCTAATGGTACCTCTATAGTTTCTGCGATATTGAGCCGTTTATTTTGAAAGTGACCTAAGTCCATTTAGACTTAAAAAATTTTTATATAGAAATTTTTAATACTGACTTCAAGTTGCACGCGTTACTACAGTCAACAAAAAGCCATTGACAAATGGACTTAGGCCACTTTCAAAATAAACGGCTCAGAAAATATTATCATTCAGCAATAAACAATATCATGCAGACATTATTAGAGGAACATACAATCGTACTTGGCT
Organism: Andrena cerasifolii; assembly: GCF_050908995.1. NCBI lineage: Eukaryota > Metazoa > Arthropoda > Insecta > Hymenoptera > Andrenidae > Andrena > Andrena cerasifolii. The sequence goes on from NC_135132.1 coordinate 2,143,957, forward strand.
GATACAATTTTAAACTGTGGTTTACTTCGTATGAAACAATAAAGACGACGTATTTCTTTTGGTTTTCGATACATAAAATAACGAAGGCGTCGTGTAATTCGCACGAACGTCCAGGAGCGACTGGCGACTCTGTAGTCACCTCCGTTTCTTCTCGCCTTTTACTTAGTATACTGCGAAACTCAATACATTGCTTAGGAATAAAGATTTTGAATTCAGGACTTTTTACCCGCCGGACTTTTAGCCCCACCCTACTCTACATATACTCAGCAGCTCTCATTGTCAGTAATTTTGTGGGGCCCCGCCTGCGCCGTCTTCCCTTCAAATCCCTTATCGCTCGAGTATATACACGCGCGCGAATATTTGAAAATTTCAAGATCTATTCCGTTTGTATAAATGTAATATTGCATTTTTTATGTTCAATTTTCACTACTAATATATTTTCATAAACACTTAATGTGAAAGAACCTCTTGTTCCCCTTTTTCTTTTCTTTGTATTTTTTTCTTAATTCCTGTGACATCTGTAATTTCGATATTCCAATAATATTTATTTTAATCTTACGTACTTTGTCATACTTCACTTACCTGATTTCTGAAATTATGAATTTTCCGTTGAATTTCTTCTGCGGGGCTTTCAAACTTCGCCCCAATTTTGCTAATTATTGTATTTTTCTTTTCGTGATTTTTGTAGTCGATATCAGTCGATATCTCGCGTATCCCACAACATTTGATGCTGCTCATATAAAGGTGCGTTTAGACCAAACGAAGGAATGCTCATTCGCCCGCCATTTCGACAAAATTCGTGCACATTTAGTATAAACGGCAATCTTCACTTGCAACTCTTCATCACTTAGATTTTGTCGAATTGGGGAGCGAACGAGCATTCGTTCGTTTGGTCTGAGCGCACCTTAACCTTTAGAGGGCCGGGCTGGCCACTATAATAATGGCCATTGAAAATTTAAAAATTTGGACTAATGTTTCTAAGGGTTTTTGATATCGCTAATCACGATTCTATGGTCAGAGAAACGAAATTTTACGCAGAAACAGTGTTGCCAACCTAAACAAGCCTAAATGAATAACAGCAGTTACATTCATATATTATTCTTTCCATTGGCGTTACCCAGAGCAAACGACGTGGACGTAGAAAGTTTTTTAGCTCTTTTTTTGTTTTTGGGGTTTTTGTGTTATTTTTGGATTTGTTTTTTTAGTTTTTTGATTTTACTATTTATTATGCGAGCTGCAGTCGTGCAACTCACTAATCCCCATGCATTATACAAAATGAATAATGAACGTATATCCTTTCCCTCATTTAGTTTACAAGTGCTTAGAGCTTTACTGAATCTTGATCCAAATGACTCAACTTCTCATCTGCCAAAACCCTCTCGACTCCCCCCCCCTCTCGGTCATTTTCCAAAATTACTGGATAAAAACCGACGATGCAATTTGTGTTCATTACGACAAACTAGACGTCGAACTCTTTATACATGCTCTATAATATATGTCAAAACAGGATGTTATGCAAGCTGCAATCGTGCAACTCATTAATGCCCATGCATTATACAAAATGAATAATGAATGTGTACCTCTTTGTTGAGTTTTTTTTATCTGTTTGTTCATACTTCTTGTCCTACCAAATGAAAAAATAATAATGAATTTATATGTCAGAAATTCGAATTTACGGTATTGATTGTTTCGTATGGAAATCCTTTTGAGGAAATCCTTGAAAGCTATTGAATGCAATCCCAGGTTCTCGCACACCTTCTGAGTTCAAGCATCAGCTACCAGCATTGTAAGGTCACGTTCAAAAACTAGCACGGAAAAACCCTCGGGAAACACAACGCGCTCTACGTATTTATGAGTCCTGACAATAAACTCTTCCTCGTCTTCCGTTTCAAATCTCGCTCCTGCGTACATATCGATTACATGCAAATTCCCAGCCACGATGAAGCGATAGCGCAACACCACAGACGAGGTACATATTCAGATCTGATATCCGTCACCATGACATCTGGTGGCGAAAAGTAGATACGCTCGTTGGATACAGACAGCGTGTGGGGAAAGGTATTTTGGTCGGTTGAGAGTGGGGGAAGTTACGCACGTCCACGCATGCGCGTGATGACGCCGCGACGTCAAACCAATCAACGCCAAGGTGGGAAACGAAACGGCGCCACCGTCAAGCCAAGTGAGGACGCGGCCAACCAGCGTCGCCAGGGAATCGGTTGCTATAGTGATCCTCTAGGGCAGGCCTTCCCAAGTAGGGGAAATGCACTCCTAAAACAGATGTTTCGGTTCTCCCTCCACCGGTGCGCCTTCAGCTAAGGTGGGACGACTCCTACAACCCTCTCTCCGAGGAGACAGTAACGTCGCTGGGAAGCATGTTGGGCGCTTTAGGGCGAAAGTACCAAATGTGTCAAATTTTTATAGGAAATTTCATAATGACTTAAAAATAGTAGGAAAAATTAAAATTTAAACTAGCATTTCAAAATGACGTAAAAAGAATTACAAAAAATGTATTACATACATTGTTAAATTAAAATTTAAACTAGCATTTCAAAATGACGTAAAAAGAATTACAAAAAATGTATTATATACATTGTTAAATTAAAATTTAAACTAGTTAAAATTTAAACTAGTTTAAATTTTAATTTAACAATGTATAAACTAGTTTAAATTTTAACTAGTTTAAATTTTAATTTAACAATGTATAAACTAGTTTAAATTTTAACTAGTTTAAATTTTAATTTAATAATGTACGTAATACATTTTTTGTAATTCTTTTTACGTCATTTTGAAATGCTAGTTTAAATTTTAATTTTTCCTACTATTTTTAAGTCATCAAACATCTGTTTTAGGAGTGCATTTCCCCTACTTGGGAAGACCTGCTCTAGGGAGTGATCGGTATAACCGCAGCCATCTTGCAGTAAAACCGGAAATAAACATATCTATCTCTTTCTATCAGTATTTATCTCTCTCTTTCTGTCAGTATTTCTGTCTCTTTCTAGCAGTATTTTTGTCTCTTTCTTTTTTACAGTTTCTTTTTCTGTCTACTTCCGCTTTTGCTCCAAAATGGCGGCAACCAATCAGCGACGATACACGTTGTTCAGATCACTCCCTCGAGGATCACTAGGTTGTTAACGCTGGTTGGCTGCGGCCTCACTTGGCTTCACAGTGGCGCCACTTCGTTTCCCATCTTGGCGTTGATTGGTTCGACGTTGCGGCGTCATCACCCGCATGCGTGGGAGTGCGTAAGCGTAACTTCCTCCGCTCTCAACCGGCCAAAACTCCCACAACGCTGGATACAGATCATTTATATTTTACATCAATCCCTGCCCGATCTCGTGCCGTTGCATTGGAGGTCGTTAAAGCTTAAGTTCCCTATACATATATTATTTATTGACATGGAGGTGGGGTTTTTTTCTCCGCGTTCTAAATCAAAAAGCAGAATTAAGTGTGCAGTAAGAGGATGCGAGAGCAGAGCAAATAAAAATTCCAATGTACGGTTTCATTGCTTTCCACAGCCAAATGAACGCTTTGTGTACAAGAAAAATGTATTTGGCAATGTGGAGAAAATCGACCGTTTAAAAGCATGGAAAATTGCATTCAAAATTTGTGAAATTACTCCAAGTATGAAAGTGTGCTCACTGCATTTTAAGAAACAAGATTACATACTGCCAGGTAATCGACATAGAAAGAAGCGAGGGTAAACCTATGGCTAAGGTGTAAATATATACATGCATAAGTACCATATGTTAAATGCAAATAAATGGTTCATTTATATTATTTTCATTCTATATAGATGCCGCGTCGAAACAGAAAAATTTAAAAAAAATTGCTATCCCATCGTGCAACTTGCCAAGCAGTAGCACAAACGAAGTACACATTGCAGCTAATAAAGTAAGGATCGAAAGACGGATAAAAAGGAGAGAAAATGTAGAAGTGGAAATGCAAATGATTAAAACAGAACAAAACATAAAAACAGAAATGAGTATGGTAGATGAAAATGAAGAAGGAAACCACATACTTGAACACGTACATGAAGTATACGCAGAGAAAGCCACAGATTTTACTGTGCCATTATTTAAAGATGCTGAAGTACAAGTGCAGAATGATTGTATAAATTCGAAATTCATTAATTTTATCAGGAACGATAGTGAATTGAATATTGCCACAGGAATTGAATCTTTCAATATTCTTAATACCATCGTTGGCATCATAAAGCTTGTACATGGAACCAAATTTGAAGGAAACAATGTGCGAATGAATACACTGGAGAGAGTTGTTATGACGTACGTAAAGTTAAAGCAGAACTTGTCGTACAGTTTCTTGGCAATTCTGTTTAACTCTTACACAGCGGAGCATTGCGAGCGAGTGTTTCATGATACTGTGAAGATATTGAGTGAGTGCTTGAAAGTGGCGATTCGCTGGCCAACGAAAGAAGATATTGCCAAGAATTTGCCTGAATCTTTCGAAGGTTTTGAGAATGTTAGAGTGGTACTGGATTACATTGAGACATTCATCCAAGAACCAACGAATCTGAGTTGTCAAGTACCGACGAATTCCAGGAATAAAGAAACGTGCAAGATAATGATAGGAGTTACCCCAGCAGGAAATATTTCATTTATAAGTAAACCTTACAGTGGGATAGTAAGTGACCTGAATATATTCCAACAAAGTGATTTAACAAAATTGTTAGAACCTGGTGATGCAATAATGGTTGACAGAGGATTTCTAATTGATGAAATATGTGCAGTGAATCGTGGGAAGTACATAAAACCATCATTGTTAAAAGATAGGAAGCAGTGCACTAAGGCAGAGTCAATTGTAACATCGAAAATAGCTAGAGTTCATATCGAACGATTCAACCAGAGAATAAATACTTTCCAAATCGTAGGTTCAAAAATGCCTGCTGCACTTGTGCCGCTTCTAGAAGATATTTTTACAGTTATTTGTGCTACAATTAATATCAGTTCTTCACTTTTGAGTGATCAGAAATTGGTATAATTATAATTACAAATTTATAGAATAATGTATAATTATGTATATGTAATGTAGGTTAGGCACATTATAATAAAATTATGTCCGTTTATTATAATCCAGTTCGATAGAATTTTGAGTATAAAAATACTAAGGTACATTAATCCTAAAACTCATTGTTCCTGAGATATTCAAAATTGTCCATGCTATTACTTTGATTCGAAGCTACATATATCCAGTACACTTCGCATATTAAATCCACGTCCGTAAATAATTTATTAAGGAATTAGAAGATAGCGAAGATTCGTTGCATCCTAAGCGAAGTTGTACAACGCTCCGTTGTATGGCTCTGGGTTGTACTTCCGAAAACCCCGATGCTCTGTAGAGCTGTACGAGTACTTGAATATTCGGGTAGCTTAAAATCCGAACCAATCCGGGACTCGGTTTCCAAGCCGAGCCAGGTACCCGAAAGAACCGAGCGACTCGGATAGAACCAAGTACTTGAATGTTTTCCAAGCGGCCCGGAAGAAACCGGGCGGATTGGATAGAACGAAGAGGATTGAATTTTTCCAAGCGGCCCGAAAGAAACCGGGTGGCTTGGAAAGAAACGAGCGGTCCGCTCGACCTTCATTCGGACCGTTCGTTTCTTTCCAAGCCACCCGGTTTCTTAGGGCCCGCCCGCTTACTTTCCAAGCCGCCCGGTTTCTTTCGGGCCGCTTGGAAAAATTCAATCCGCTCGGTTCCATCCAATCCGCCCGGTTTCTTTCGGGCCGCTTGAAAAAAATTCAAGTACTTGGTTCTGTCCGTGCCGCTCGGTTCTTTCGGGTACCCGGCTCGGCTCGGTTTTTCAAGCCGAGCCAGGCTCGGCTTGCTTTTTCCGGATACTTGATCAGCTCTAATGCTCTGAAGAGGCTGAAATTTTGTAAATAGGTTCTTTGGCTGTATTTCCAAAAACCCCCATGCTTTTGAAAATAGGTTTTTTTCTGACAAAAATGATGATTGCAAGAAGGATTTTTGGCGACTTGAATTTTTTTTTACCATTTAAGTATCACCCCCTATGTTACCGACATCGTCGTAATCGTGGGAGATTCGAAGATGGCTCTTAAGAGGACCTTCCGGTCTAAAAGTCGATTTTTTTTTTATTTCATTTTTCGAATGTTCAACCTTTTAGGAATACGTGTTTAAACGGATTTGTTGAAATTCCCTAAGTTATAGGCATTTGAGTAGCGGTAAATGCATGGGCAACAACCGGCCACTCGGCGCCCACGTAAAACTTTAAGCAGATATATTTTTATACAAATAAATATTTTAATACGAATAAATATTTTATTCAAAATACTTGGCGCTGCTCACCGAATTGGTGTTGCTAAACTGAATACATATGTATGTATAAATTGCATTAATCTTTTTCTTTCTTTCTTGTGCGTGCGTTCGTGAATGTGTGTATGTGTGCGTTTGCATATGCTACGTATGATATTAGAGTTAAATATATGTAGAATAAATCTGACTGCGTTTGTAATATGTATATGTATATGTTTATGCATTTTAGATTGTAAGGGAGTTATTGTAAATTATTAATACTAAGACATTTATTGTTTTTTCGGTTTCGCAGTGCCAAGTATTTTGAATAAAATATTTATTCGTATTAAAATATTTATTTGTATAAAAATATATCTGCTTAATATTATTTAATAATACATTTTTTCTTTTTATAAATAGCCATTGTTATAATTGGCGCAAAATTTTTGTATATCATTAATTTTGTAAAGCTATTAATTTACGACAATGTTTTTAAATTGGATCCTTTTTGATTGGTTAATTAAAGCACCGTTAGAAAGCGCAGTTAGAAAGCACCTTTATGTACTTGCAGCTCATTTTGATTTCACATCTTTTTTTACATTGTATATTTTCTTTTTTTTTCTGATTTATATTATTATCTTCTATTTTTTCTGGTTGTATATTTTCTTCTATTTTTTTTTGCGATTTATATTATTATCTTCTTTTTTGTGATTTATTTGTTACATGTACTTGGCGTAATTTTTTTACTTTTTTGAAGTTTTTATGGGGATATTCGTTACAGCCCTACTACAAACGGAACATGCTAGTTTTCGCAGCGAAAACCGAAACGTGATAAGTTTTCGTGCCAACGAAGACAAACGTGCTGTTTTTCGTAAGAAAATTAAAACGTGCTACTTTTAGTAACGCACGATATGATACTATTTAGAAATTTAACTTGAATCTTATGAATAAATTTAAACTTTAATCTTTGGGGATATGTAGAGGATACATACCGTGCCCCGATGGAAAGAAGTCGGTCGAGAAACTCTAGGGTCCGAATAGTATATCCCTATTGGCCGGCGCGACAACGTCGACGAATACAAAGTAAGCAAACGGGACACGGGCGGTGGGAGCCAATGCGAGCGAAGAACCCCTCTTGTCCCTGTGACATTTCAACCGTCTTCTTTCCATCGGACCACAGTAGGTATGTATTACGCAATATTTTTTGCTGCCCAAATTACCTCTAAGGGGATGAATTTATTGACCTACGAAAATCCGGCTATTTTCCGATTTTGTGTTAAAACTCGCGAACTCTAAGATCTGTGAGAACTGTAACTTACCAAATGATAGTCCTAATTCAAAAGAAGTAACTTTTTCCAGAAAAACTTTTTTCTATCTCCTACAGTTCGCGACTAATAATACAAAATCGAAAAAATTTCAGGGGTCATTTGCACCCTCCTGGATTGAATTTGGGCAGCAATCAAAATTGCTGTATGAATACAGCAGGATGTCCCCTATATATTCACAAATTGTCATAATTTTTTGAAATTCCGGGTTCGGGATTTCCCTTGTCAAAAGTATGAAGGGTGAAGCTTTGTAGCCTGTCATACATGAAAATGGTTACTCTTACGAAAAAACTCGTAAAACCTTTTTTGTAGAGAATTTCCTAAGCTACGAATTTCATAATAACTATTTTTGTCGTAATACTGATAGCTAACCCGATATTTGACAAAAACAGCTTTTTGTACCTTCAACACTGTACAATTTTTAGCGGATGTCGGATGGATGTAGCTTGCTGGGAATTATTCCGTAGACAGATCCTAATTTCACTGGACTATTTTGCATTTCGAGTTTCCAGTTGTTTCGCACCTTTCTTTAGAAAAGGCGAGATAAGTACTTACTTTAAAGCCATTTTCTGTAAGTTCAATTCTACCTCTTTCGAAACCTCTGTCAAGTACGAAAATGTCTGCAAGTTTGAAGTACATACTCCGTAATCCACTTTGTATTGATTACAGATTTAAAAATGTCAGCATCTAAAAGTGTTGCTGCCCATAGACTATCTGGTCCAAATATATTAATAAATTAGCTGACCCGTTACCCAGTTTCACTCGGGAATTATTATTATTATTTATTATTTTAGATAGCATATTTACAAATAGCCTATAATCTAATCTAGGACGTATGTAATGTATGTTCAAAATTTCATGGAAATCCGTGCAACCGTTTAGGCGTAAAAGACGGACAAACAAACAAACAGACAACAAGTTTCACTTTCATAAATTCGTCTTCTGGCTACTGCTATGTCGCTCTTTGCAAGCGAAAATTCGTGCTCTTATTTAAATAAATATACGTGCCATGACTAATTGTAATTACAACATCTACATCTGCAGTGACTCCCAGTGGCGGACTTAAGGGAAGAGGTCCAGGTGGCAAACGTTTTGGGACACTCTATATATATAACAGAATTACATATACGCACGTGTGGTGTGAAAAATTTGGGAAACAAAAAAAAACAATATAATAGATAAAATCATAATTTTTTTTTAGAAGATGGGACCCTTTGAGGGAGGGGAGGGGGGCTTCTGGGCAGGGGCCCCGGCAGCAACTGCTCATCGGCCGGCCGTTAAATTCGCCAGGGTGACTCGATTTCAGCGAAAAGCTATTATTGTTGTGGTTTCTTGTCGCAACTTTCTGCGAGTAATATTATTTAAATAAAGGTACATGAAGTTTTGGGTTAAATTGCCCCTTGCAATAGCAATTATGCGGTTCACCACCGCTTGAGACAGATGCAAAAATATGGCGATTTCAGTTTGGGAAAAACCGCGGTATAAATACATAAGGTAAATCCCTAATTGCATAGTTGCATTGCGGTGTCTACTTTCGGGTAAGTAGGTACCGAAAATTGGTCACGCTCTAGTCCTGTTCAGTGTCCAGTGGCGGATTTAAGAAGGCCCAGGTGACAAACGTTCTGGAACACCCTGTATACATAACGGAAATACAAATAAATTTACTCGCGCGTGGTATGAAAATTATGGGAAACAAAAAAAATATAGTGTTTTGGATAAAATCATAATTTTTTGGAAGATGGGGTCCTGAGGTAGCCCAGGCGGCAACTACTCATCAACCGCCCATTAAATCCGCCACTGGTCCTGTCAAATATTTAAATTCACGATCACTGAAATTATCAAAAAATGGCACATTGTTCGTATCAGTTGATATATTATATAAACATAAATTATCGATTAAAGTATACCCATACAGCACATTTTTTTGCATAAACGTTGCTGCAATATTGCAATACCGTTTCCGTAATGTATCAGCAGTATTGCAGGGGCGGATTTGGGATTTTCGCGAGGGGTGGGGGCGCAGGTCTGAGAAATAAACCAGGGACCTTTCCCGATAATATTTTCATGTTAAATGAACAAGTGTTTTTTTTTATCAATTTATCATATTTTCTCTCATATTGCTAAGTTAAAATAAGTATTTTGTAAATTAAAATAAGTATCTTTCCGTTGAGGGAGGGGCGCCCCCCCCTGAATCCGCCACTGCAGTATTGTCGAAATGCAATATTGCAAATCTTGCACTGCAGCAATGCTCAGACATTACTGCAATGTTATATGCTGTATGGGCATTAACGTAAAAACGATAACTTTCAATTTATCCGTGACCTATTTCCGAAATAATTAATTTTGTTATGTAACTTAAATGTGTAGTAATATTAAGTGTATTTATTACACATATATAGTGTACATTACGTAATACGTAAATAAGTGATTTAAAATTTCATTTTTCAGAATATATATTAAAGAAAGAATAGCAAACTTTGTTCACAACTTTATATTAGGATGAAGTCACGTAACAGTTGAAATTTGGCGTTTCAATTACAAATTAGGTTGTACTTACGAAGTAAGTGATCATTTTACCTGCGTTTGAAAAGTATCAATTGAAATCAAACTTTTGTACAGATGGCACATACATCGATGTTCGGCGACAGGGGCGACACAAGTCTTATTTTGGTTCAGAAATTAATCTACAACCGTGAAGAGTGCTGGTACACGGCTGTGCTTTTTCGCAGCATTTGCTCGGGGTTAAATTTTTAAGTACTTGTTTATCGGAGATCAAGAACTGAAAGAATGACCCGTAAGTTTTTTTTCAAGTATTTTCTTGTTGTAACGTGTGGCGCCGTTGTAATATGACGGAGAAAACGTGGAACAACTTATATTTTACGTCTGCCATTTGTTTGCCGAATAACCTTAAGATCGAAGAACAAATATCTGCCTATAAGTTTCTCTTACGAATTACAATTTTATTGTTTATCTACACTATTCGTGCAACGTAATCCCCTTAAATGCGCCTAGACGTCATATTTTTTATTACTCGCAACGACATTTCACCTCCTTCTTTTTTCTTTATGTTTAAGGATTTACTTCGCTGTTTTATAGTTTGTTTTCCGCGTGTATACGTAAGCTCGTTTACGCTGCGGCTTCCATGTCTCTTATTCGTCTTATTACAGACATTTGATTTTATATTTCGCGTGTATACAAATTGCTTAGTTGTTTAGTTCGGGGTCCAAAATCCGGCGGTTCTAGAAAATTCTCAAAATGGCTTTTTACGTTCGTTTACAATTGTATTTTATTGTCTCGTACGTAGACTTGATAAATACATTTCACTTATAATTTACTACACCCGGTAATTTTAAACACGCGTTTCTTACTGGCAAATGTTATTTTAACATGAAGCTGCGAAATGTAATTTCTTACATTATTCTATTATCGTATTTAATGACGTTATGCTTCTCATTGTAGGTGGAAACCAGCGCGAACTAGCACGAGCCAAAAATATGAAAAAAACTGTAAAGAAATCAGCTGCCGAGCAAGACAGTAATAAGGGTCTCTCATTGGAACAGCGCAAAGCACGGTAATAATGAAAAAGCTGGACTCGCGAATATCTACTGTGTACTGGAACCAGGGATTGAAACAGTTCCGAAAATAACTGTTTCAAATAGTTATATGTCGGTTCTGACTGAAACAGTTATGAACAGGGTTTGAAAACTGTTATAATATCGATTTCGGTTCTGAAGAACCTTTATTCCGAATAACTGTTGTGAAGAACTGAAATTTCCAACTATTACCTTATTCAGTTACGGTTCCTATTTCCTTCCTCGTATCGGTTCCATAACAGTTATTTTTTCGGTTCTATATCAGGTCCGAAGCGGTCCTAGAATCAATTCTTGTATCGACTTTTCCCTAATTAATATTATTGTAGCTGCAGATTACTGTATATGTGCATTAGGGTGGAGCGGACAATTTAAATTTGAATTTTCAGTTGGCCTGGGTGCGGGGTAGTTGTCTTTCGATTACCCAAACACAACGGTAAACAAATTTTGGAAAAATAATCATGTCTGCGGGTTCCTTTTTCTCCTAAAAATGATTATATAATCAAATGGAAGACCAGGGATAGTTTGGACAATTTTTTAGTAACCCTCGTCAGGCGGCACAATTTTACAATGTTAACAGACAGCAGAGGCATAATTGCACCCTTACATATTATACATGAATATTCTCACTGTCGGTAGGGTAACTGTGCCACTAGTCGGCCATTTACGGGAAAGCGGAAATTCATGTTACGCGTTGTTATTATCAATATACTATTTTTTAAACGCGTTATTGACAGTTAAATTCTTTAAAGTATCTATTTTTCAAATGTGTGGACGACTTTTTTAATAGTATGACGATTTTTATTTAAAATATCTAAAATACCCAGGAACGTCCTTTTTACGAATAGTCAACCAGTAAAATCCTAACTCCAGCCTTTCATATGCCAGTAGTCAGCCAGGTTCTTCTATCAGGTGATACATGTATCTGCCACCCTATAGTATAGTTATTGTTAATCGACAGAATGTTAAGTAGTTCAAAATTCATGATGTGTGTACTCAAAATTTAAAAATTTCTTTTTTTTTTAAATTCTAATTATTTAAATTATAACGGCCGACTACTAGACCAATCGTCTAGTGGTCAGCGGTTTTGTGTTCGTTTTGTGTTTTAGACGACCGACCACTGGTGTTACATTAATTTTGGCGGGAAACAATAAAAACGGATGATTCCGGAAAGTGAGTTTTATTTGTTTGGTAAATATGGTTCAAATTGGCGATTTCTTAACAATATCCTGTAGCCAACTGGGGCTGCTGAGGATTGATTTTCTTTATATTTTAAATGCCAATACTTGGCCACGTCAAAAATACTTACTAACCTAAATTTAAATGCAATTATAATTTCACGAAAAGTTCATTCGAATGCTATTAATCGCGTATTCAAAATTTGAACATAAAAACCTTCGTATTAGTGTTGGTATACACTATTTCCAAGTATCGCCTATAGTACTAAATTAATTCAAATTGACTCACCAGTCGTCAACCATCCAATCGCCAACACAGTAAAGTTTTCTGCAGTTCATATTTTTACCGCTAAAGGCATGAAACTTCCCACATTCGAAAGACAGAGTACACTGATCATTGTTTCGTTTAAATATTTTATTCCTAATTTCTTATTTCTAAACAATTTATTTCTGAAAAGGCTGACTATTAGGTAGGGGCCGAAATAAGGCACATTTACCTTAAGAATTGATCCTGGAACCGATATAGAACCGAAAAAATAACGTTTATGTAGCTGATATGAAGAGGGAAATAGGGACTGTAACCGAAACAGATAATAGTTGGAAATTTCGGTTCTTCATAACAGTTATTTGAAGTAAAAGTTCTCCATAACCGTGTTTTAATCAGAACCTTTATATAACAGTTTTAAACAGTTATTTTCGGAACCGTTTCAAGCCCTGGTTATGAAGAACCGATATTCTGAATAACTGTTATAAGGAACCGAAATTTCTGACTGTATCGATTTTGGTCACGATTCTACAGAACCGATATTGTATCGGTTATAACGGTTCTAGAACGGTTCTGGATTTGATTCTCGCATCGATTTTACAGGAATTGAAATAAGTAGATGTTACGCTTGCAGATTACTGTATTTTACGAATTTATTTTAAGAAATTCAATAACCTACAATTTAATCAGAAATGATGCTTTTATTTTATCGCACTGTTTCAACTCTCGGATGGCCGTGCACGTTTTTTTTTGTACAAGAGCTTCTCCAAACATCTCAACCCGCGATGATTGGCTTAAGCTAAAAATTGTTTACGTTAGGCCCGTTTCAGAGTTCAGCGGAGCAAATTACCTATACATTGTATAGGAGCAGTCGTCCGCATTCGCACCACACGATGACTTTGAAACAAACGCAAGCTTTCACACTTTCACGGTCAAGCGGATTCCGCCACGGAGTAATAAACAGCTACATATCAAAACATTCAAATTGGGTTAGCAAAATAAATTCATGCACAGTAGGAGGGCGGAGCGGAAAATTTAAATTTGAATTTTCAGTTGGCCTGGGTGCGGGATAGTTATCTTCTGATTAACCAAACCCAACTGTAAAAAAAATTTGGAAAAATATTCATGTCTGCAGGTTCCTTTTTCTCCTAAAAATGATTATATAATCATACTATAGGGGGAGTCCGGGAAACGTGATCATATGGGAGAGTTGAGCCGCTTCAAATATCTGTTTTAAATTTCGCGGTAGGCGGGCGGTTGTCAAGCCATAGCGTGCGAATTCTTTACCGTTACCATGTCACGTGACAAAATGACGATCGGTAGTCCGCTTTAACTGTGAGTCGGGAAAACGTGTTTCTTCGTGTTCAGTGTGAAATACAAAGTAAAAGCTCAATTCAAGTATGTAAGATAATTATTATAGTGTCTAAAGTTTGTGGCTAGTTATTATAAACTAAAGCAAATTGTTGTTCTTTTTTATTTGTTCCCGAGTTACTAGAGTATGGTCAAATCTCCCCACATGGTGCATCATATCTCTCGGCGCTCGAGGAGAGATGAGCCAAATCTCATTTTTTATAAAATTTAATTTAGTGCTTACATTTATTAACTTATTGAAATGATATAACCCTCAAATTATAGTCTGATAACAAGGCTTTACTGTGACATAAATATAAAATCGATGCATTTCTTACTAGATTTCTTGGACCGAATAGTAAAAGGTGGTTCAACTCTCCCGGAGTCCCCCTATAGGCGAAAATTTAAATTTGAATTTTCAGTTGACCTGGCTGTGTGTGGGATAATTGTCTTGATTAACCAAACACAACTGTAAAAAAAATTTTGAAAAAATATTCATGTCTGCAGGTTTCTTTATCTCCTAAAAATATTTATATGATCAGCTAGTATATAATCATTTTTAGGAGAAAAAGGAACCTGCAGACATGACTATTTTTCCAAAATTTTTTTACAGTTGTGTTTGGTTAATCAAAAGACAATTACTCCACACACACCCAGGCCAACTGAAAATTCAAATTTGAATTTTCGCCTATAGGGGGAGTCCCACACCCAGGCTAACTGAAAATTCAAATTTAAATTTTCGCCTATGTAGTATCACTCCGCCCTAATGCACAGCCATCGGAGAGTTAAAACAAATAACAATTCCGTAGGAACAATATAAGAATCAATTTACGAACCGAAATCAACCGACTCCAGAACCGTTTTAGAACTGAAAAAATTCTAGAACCGTTATAACCGATATAATATCGGTTCTAGAACCATAACTGAAATCGATGTAGTCAGAAATTTTGGTTCCTTATAACAATTATCCAGAATATCGGTTCTTCATAACTGTTTCAAGAACTGAAACCGATATCATAACTGTTTTAAACCCCTGACTGAAACTTTTCGAAAGAATTTTAAAATTATGCTATTAAATGTTTAATTTCTCTCAGTGAATACGATAATGGTTAACCGAATCTAATATAGTTGTAACATAAATCTCTGGGAAAGTTCTGTTACGATATAAATAATGCCCATTGTTATTTAGGACTCGTTGCCATTTTATGGAGAGCTTATTTCTCCCGTTCCCAGAAAGATCAGTTTCACAGTGGAAAATGTTTAGGCACTGTATATGCGACTTTGTTGTTACTGTTGCATTTTTTACCATTTGACCATTTGCACTCGAGCGTTCGTGCACAGCATCCTTTTGCGCCAATGCGCGAGAATATTGCGTGGCGATGAAAGTACTTACCAATTTGAAAGGATATAATGGATGACTGCTTAATTTCTAATCCAAGTAATGGGGCATTTTTTGAAACTCGGTTTCTGTACGTGGGTGAGTGTTGTCACGATAGAAAGTTTTAATGGAAATATTTAATTCGTCCGACTGTCGATCGCTTACACTGCCATGGCATGCAGCGGACATGCTGGTTTCTCGATGGTAGAATCGGTAACAATCATGGTACATACATTGCTGTGGGTCTATCATTTCGAAAGAATATCCCAAGCTCGTCGGAACTGCACATGTTATTTTAGTTTTTAGAGATGTACTATTATCACACGGTTGACAGCCACTGATAGTTAATGTACACCAATTCCAGCTGACGTGGTTAATGATTTATACTACTTCGTAGCTTCATCTGTGTGTAATAGACTCAGAGAAAATCTGTAGCAGTTAAAAACTGTCCGATTCGTTATGGACAAACATGTTATGAATAAAAGCAATGGACCTTTCCCATAGACCAAGTAGTTTCAATTATAATTATTTCAAATGTATGTACCAAAAGAATAAAATTTACATTTCTGAACGATTCCGTATGCATCTGGTTACATAAAATTGCTTTTGTAATTTTAGAGATGCCGAACGAATGAGAGAAAAACAACTTAAAAAACAGCAAGACCAACCAGACAAAGCTAAACAAGGTGCAAGATAATCCTTCCAACGGGGCATGTAAATTTTTCGCTGAATTCAGTATAAAACTTGAACAAACACATTCTTAAAATTCCTGATTGTAAAGCACCAAACTTATGCTTAATGTGAGTGCATAAAGGATTCATAGTGGTTTTGATCGATCATAGAAAACATCTTCAGACTGTATACCAGAGAATGATATACTACGGAACTTAGTCAAAATAATCATGTTATTTATATGTTATTCGTAAAACCAGTAATAGTCAATGATATAAAGCTATTGTTACCTATACATTAATGGTCAAAGAAACTACGCATTTGACTGGTTTGTTTAGATATAAGGATCTTAATTGATTAAATATGAGGGTATTTGTAGTACTAATTTCCAAGTTGTAAGCTGAAATTTTCGGTTATTTAATACATCGTGTAAGTGGTTTTAACGAACTATGATATATAAGGAAGGCGTGTACTTCTATCATTTTATTTGGCTCGTAATAAATTATTCAATTTTAAAATAGATATCTTCAATTTTCCTGCTCCGTATGAGTATTTTTTTTTTAACGATATCCATAATCTGAAGGGATAATGGTGGAAAATTATAAAAATTGAGCATTCATTGGAAAAATAAGAATGCCATAGAATATGAATATTTGAAGCGCGTAGTAACTACGAATACCCATTGTTTAATTGAGAAATGCAGGGATAGTCATAATAATTAGGGTTGACAATGTACAGAGTTAAGAGCGTCTTTCTTTACATTTGAAATTTGGTGTTTCTCAGAGAACCCGGTACGATGAAGTCAGTATTGACACAGTGATAGTTTCAGCTATAGCTGCAACGAGTACGAATATTAAATTCGAGATTTTCGTAAGTGTAAATAATTTAATTCTATTCTCGATAATATAAATGACGGTGTAATCAAGATTTGTTTGAATACTCCTCATCAACAGAATGAACAGTGTAGTTTCGTAGTAATCTCATAGTGAATGTTGTAAGATAGAAAAGTAGTAAACGTTTGTATAGATTGTGAAATATCAATAAGTATAATTACCAGTTTGATGTCCAATAGTATTATGAAGCTTGTTATTAAATTAAAATGACACAATTTTGAAATGTCGATTCTTCTTCATGAAATACTCCTGCTATAGAGGGAATGGCACATAAACCGTTTATCACACGATTGGTCAAACTTTAGGAGCGTATTCTACTTATCTTAATCTTTCAGCGTGGAGGCTTTCTGCCCAGAACAGTATCTAGCTGTGGGATGAATTGCATTGGTCGAAACCTTAACCCCTGCTATTAAGGGGTTATACCTAGTCCGGCGGCCCAAAAGAGGCGAATATTTGTGAATTTTTTTTGAAGACGCGGAAGCATATATTTTTACAAAACTTTTTGCGCTTAAAAGAGCAACATTTGAAGAACATTTCGTAATTATTTAGTAGAAAAATATTTACGTTTATAATAAAGTAACAACCGACATCCAAAAAGCATTTTTAAAAATTTGGTTTTGCGGCGAGTACTGCCATTCGGAACTAGATTATTTAAAATAAAAAAACAAAGAAGATTTCGTTAGTATATTAATGTATCCTCCGATTAACGGAGGGAATTTCCGAAATATTAATTTAAAACAAAATGGCGGCTATTTAAAGTTGAAATCCTGATTTTTTCGTGCAAAAATCCCGCGAAAAAAGTGAGGTGAGTAGAATATGTACATTTCTAAAGTTTCGCCACTTATTTCAGTTACACCTTGTACAAAACTTATCTATAGCTTCTATTATTTATCGCAGCCGTATTTTTACCATAACATCTGTTTTTAGGTTTTTACCTAACGGTCAAAACTAGTTGTGATAAAATTGAGTAAAAAGGATGCGTTGGTAACAGCGTGTCTGGGTTACCGATTTTTTAAAAAAATTTCCGTAATGTAGTTAGTTTTACTCTATACAGAATAATGTGCTAAACGCATAGGGCGCATTATTCAAAATGTCGCGGGAAAATCGTGTTAAAGCTTCGTCTTTTGAAACTATTACACACTGTTACACACTGTTACACACTGTTACATATGTACATACTTACCTATACTTAAGAGTAAAATGAACGTTCCAAGTGTTCGTTTTCTGCTTCCATACACGGCTTCAAATATTTTAGATCTTTATTTTTAGATGCATTTATCTTATCTGAACAACACCTAGTATTTTTCAGCGTAGCTGAGTGATTCAGTGTTGGAATTTATCAGAGCCTAAGTATGTTGAGGCACAAGACGGAGACTTGGAACATTTCTTTCGGTGCTCAATAATTGGATGTATATGTATACATACCGTGTTATTTTGATGAATCCGGAGCTGGGGAAGTACAGTGTTGTCCCGTTAAGAGCATAGGCCCTCCGTTTCGTTAAGAGAACATTTCTATCCCCGCTACTTCTGTAGTCGCCGCGACGCGTGCGAGAGACTAAGAAAGAGAGCGAGAGGGCACATGACAGTGACAAGTCATAGTAGTAGGTATAACTAAAAAAGGACGGCGAAGACGAAAGGCGAGTCGAAGAGCATGACGTTTCGGTACGACACCGCCCTGTCCCTCCCGAGTGGCGTGCTTATAATGGGACATCACTGTAAAACCGGGTCCAGGCTGCGTATGGGCCATTTCACACCGACTCGATCACGTTTGTATATACCTGGATGTCAGGGATTTTGATGATATTGAAGTATGTATTGTAAGCTTCCAGGAACAGGATGGGTAAATTAGTAAAAACTCAAGATTGTCTTAACTCTAATAGGTATAGATTTTACTTGGTGACTTTCCTTTACATACACTGTATGCATAGGGCCCCCAATTCCGGGCGCGAGCGCACATTCGAGCTCGAAGCTCAGTTCGAGCTCGTTGAAGGACAAGCGAGTCCGCCAACGGAGTGGGGAGCGGCTGGAGTAGTGGGAGCAGAGCGTTTGGCTGTGTAATATACACGCTGCCGGCGGCAGGGGTCTTCAGAGTTTGACGCTCCGAAAATAAGGCACATTTTGGGGAATTTTTTAAAGAAAACTATTGAGTATTATAATTCCAAACTTTGTACTTTTATTAATTGAAATTTGAAAAATGTGTTCAATTTTTTGTATGCAATAATAGTAAATTGGTTCAAAGTTATAATGGTAGTAGTAAGTATGATTTTGGCTGTCGTCATCTGAAACAAAAAACGCAAAATTTTGCTTAATATATATGAGTTTGGTTATCGTATGAACTAAAATGAATGAAAAATGTTGAAAAGCACAAAAACTGTTGTATTTCAAATGAAAACATTAATTTTTGGGAAAAGCATTTGTTAGTTTTCTGTGTTGCTAAATTGGATTTTTGCAAATAATTACTTCATTCTAGTTCATACGATAACCACACTCATATATACTCCCTGTCATTTAAGAAGGAACCAGCCGACCGACGAGATTAGACCGGTTCTGCGCAGGTTGGCGCTCATTGGTGCCGGGAGAAGCCACTATTGGCTGTACCCCCACCAACGCCTTTTCGGAGCCAATGAGCTCATTCTACATGCGCGAAACGGGTTCCTTCTTAAATGATTCCTGGTGTAGATTAAGAAAAATTGTACGTGTTTTGCTTCCGATGACTACGACAGCCAGAATCATGTTCGCCAATATCATTTTTTTTTAAACCCCTCTTACTGCTACCATTATAACTTTAACCAAAATTATTATTTTTGCATAAAAAATTTAAACATACAAATCTCAATTAACCCTCCGTATCCTGCGCCTGAGTCCATTTTGACCCACCCCTTGAGCTGTGTATGACAGTCGCGGCCAAGCGATCATTTACCTGTCGGGTGTGTCATAACAACATAAACAGGGCCTTTTCGGTGACTGTGTTGGGGCAACACTGGGAAGCTCGAGACAATACCATACAGGGTCAGCATTTTATCCTGCACCCCGCGCTCGCGCGAACAGGTAAGAATGCACCAGCGCCTCACGGACGCATTCCACTACAACCATGCACCCGCACGGCGTTCGGAGAGCTGCCAGCGACATCTGGACAGCAGTGATGCCCGAGCTTCGAAAATTTTAGGTTGGTCCCTTTCAAATTAACGTCGCAAAGAGCTATCTATTCGGAATTTCCCGGCCCGGGTTGAAGAACTTGGGGCCTTTTCCGTATATCTTTTGAACTATAAAAGATATCGGAATGCAATTTGCGCTGAAAAATGAGGAAAAATTACTCCCTCTTAATTTTTCTTTTATCAATTTTTTAACCATAATTGTTATGAAAAGCTTTTGCAAACTGTTTATTTGATACTGTATTTAATGCTCCTTTTAAAATTCATGGTGTTGATAAACAATAGGCTAGTTATTTCTGTATTTGTACTTTCATAAATTGAGATATTAAATTTAAAGTTAGTTCTGCAGACCTCAGATGTTACTCTTTTCTGAACTCTACATATACCGAAACTAACGGGGCGTCACCTATGTGCCAATCGCACCACAGTCCGTTCCCAACCACCAATGCCTACATTAATAATTTATTTTTACCAATTACTTGCTATGTCAATGGCGCTCAGTCGGCATGAGTTTCGTAGTAGAAATATTCGCATGGACAAATATCGGATATCATTTCACATAGGATACCATAAACTGGGGGAACATTGGCAAGTTTTTGAAACATTATGTTTACATTTGCTTTAAGTATCCTATCATAGCATTGCATCTTTTGTGATTGTACTACAAGTGTCAAAATGCATAAAATTTTTGTCCTTTTCCTTCTCTAATACATGTTAAAAACGTTAGTGTACCGGGGTAACATTGGCACATCATATAGATAGTATTAACGGGTTAAGTTTTACTAATTTGAATCCAGTAAGATACATTGACACTTAAATTTGTTTATTTTATTTTATTTTTTACATCTTAATAGCATTAATAGCATTACATATAAATAACATTAACAGGTTAAGTTTTACTAATCTGACGTAAAACAATGTAATCTCGGCGTATGCCAATGTTACCCCGTGCTGCCAATGTTCCCCCAGTTTACGGTATGACTCTGCTGTAAAATTTTAATAAAATTTTAAAACTTCGTATTCCACGTCTTACGAGATAAATAATATATACAGAGGATTGTGTAGGCAAGGATGTTATAAATGTCATACGTTTCTTATTAAAAGATATACTGCTTCTAATCTCTGTCAGACGTATGCAAAAATTCCCAATCATCTTATATGCGACAATGCGAATCTGCTGATTCTGTTTAAGTAGGATGGTACCAACTTGAAACATGTGTACAACGGTCATGTAAACACTGACGTGTCTTACAGGGATTTCTACGTGTTATGTCGTAATTGTTGGCAACACAAACATGGCTACGTAGTAATAGACAAGGATAATTCGATGTTCATTGGACTTTATAGAAAGGTATTTAATGAGTCCGCGATACCGTGAGGCGGTTAGTCGTCATTGGTATATCGGTGAGGAAGCATCTTCTGGAATCTAGAATACAGCGATGATCAGTATTCTGGAGATTAGGGATCGCGAGAGAATAGCGAAGGAAATTGCAAGAACGAGCGAATCCATTCGCAAGAAACGTCAGGCTTTGAAAACTGGCAAGATGGAGGAAGCTATCCCGTTGAAGAGATACTTTAAACCTGTTACCGAGCCCTTAAAACATATTGCGGGAAATACCGCTGCGACAGAAGCTGACATATCATCACCGATTAGTACGAACATTGAATCGAATGAAACCTTAACACCTAAAACAAAAATCCGACCGAAGGGGAACTCAACGAACCAGACACATAGGAAACCACCATGCATGTCACCAGAAAATTCACTCCTAAGCTCTACGCCAATTCAATCGAGAAAAGGAAACCATGGTTACAAAAAGCAACAACTTGTGGAGGAATTGTATGCCCCAGCTGGAAGACATTTTCCCCGTAGACGCGTCATAGTGCATGGATATGATGATCTGTGGCAAGCTGATGTGGTAGAAATGCGTCGTTACTCGCCATTCAACCAAGGTCACCACTACATACTCACCGTTATCGATGTGCTGAGCAAGTATGCATGGGCTGTGCCGCTGAAGACTAAAAGTGGTGCTGAGGTGACTAAAGCGTTCGCAAAGATATTTAGAGATCGGTATCCGAAAAATTTGCAAACCGCTCAAGGAAAAGAATTTTACAACACCGATGTACAGAAACTTTTGATAAAACATAGTATTAATCATTATTCGACGTATTCGGTGATGCAGGCCTCCGTCGTAAAACGGTTCAATCGTACTTTGAAGAACAACATGTGGAAACTGTTTGCGCTCAATGGAACCTGTAGATGGATCGATGTGCTACCGCGTCTAGTTGTAGAGTATAATGCACGTAAACATAGAACTATCGGAATGCGACCTTGCGATGTTACCCCTGCGATCGCCGATAAGCTGTTAAGCACGGTATACAAGAACATAAAGATTGGTGCTCCAGCGAGATTCAAGTTGGGCGAGTTTGTGCGCGTGAGCAAATTTAAAACCATCTTCGATAAAGGCTATACGCCGAATTGGACAACAGAGGTCTTCAAGATAGTCAAAGTGCAGACAACTAATCCCGTAATTTATCTGCTCCACGATTCCTGCGGAAAACCTGTTGCTGGAGTGTTGCAAAAATAATAGAGTAATGTATTTATTGAGATAATCGAGGTGTACCTCGCACACGTTACATTGATCAAAAAGGTTATATATAAGAACAAAAGAAAGTCAGAAAGGGAACAAAGAATATAAGAAATATACGCCAAGGGGAAGACCCGCTTGGCGTGTGACGGCGCTCTCAGCGCCATCTCAGAGCAGAGTTGACAATATTTATCCAACATGGAGGATTCTATGAACACGAGTTACATCGCGTCGCCAATCCCAATGTGTATCTAGTGGAAAAGTGTAACGTAAGAAGGGTATACGTGAAATGGTTAGGGATTGACCATTCGCACAACTCTTGGATAGACAAAAATATATGTGTACATGTTTAATAAATGCAATTGTATGTTCTATACGTATGTGGATAATTTTATTTTACATAATAATTTCTATTTACAATGGTATCCTGTAATGTCCCCATGGTAACGTGTCAGTTGAATCGGGAACGATATACCGCTTGTCGTCGTATGGACTTAGAGCGATTTTCGATTCCGATATGGTATACACTTTGCGCAATTTGGATCTTATACACGATTGTCGGCGAACCATTTCAATCTCGTTTTGCAAGCACTGCGTATAATCGTCGAAAGTTATCGTCCGGGCTACGACATTAGTTTTGACACCTTTCGCCTTTTTCGTATCTTCTTTACCATCTACTCGCAGTGCGTACATTTTTGCTCTAAGCCCTACGAATTCAGTCATTATCGCCCCATTGTTCTCGTCTTTCATCAACCCCGGAATCTTCTTATTTACAAGCGGTATATCGTACGCGTTACTGGCTGGATAATCGCTTGTATCGAACCTACCAATATTGCGTTTCATCATCTCGTAGACATCCTCGCATTGGATATGATAAATCAGACTATCTCGGTGTACATTACTTTAGAATTTTGATGGTGCAGGGGAGACATGTAATCGTGGTGAAATTCATACAAACAAATTTTTTATATGTCCAGAATGCACATACCCACATATATTGGTTTATAGAATTTCACCTCGAGTTTACGCAATTTGACGGCGATTAAATTCTCCGAAAATACGCTTCTGCTGTGAAAATTTGGTTTTGCGATCATTGCCTCTGCACCGAATCGTCCATCCCAGTGTGTTACAAGTTTTACATTCACACGATTCCGCACATTTTCCATAGTTTTACCAAATACCGCGTTTTCCATCAATTTGTACAATTTTTTTTCAAAGTCGTTTGTCGCGCATGTTCTAAATCGCGTATTAAGTTTAATATATCCGCGGAGCCAGGGGGATTGGGCGAATTGAACTATGCGGTGTATCTTTGTAATACGAAGACCGTGACGCGTGCACTGCTGCAGGTTGCGATAGTGGATAACGTAACGCTGCTTATCGTATAATGTCGCGAGTACCTTGTCCTGTTTTTTGCCAGGTGGTTTGGCACGCGTCGGGCAGAACGGTAGATCGGTGTGAGCATCGTGCAGACGTTGCGGATATTCCAAATCTACCTCCAGAATGTAACCTGTGGGCGAATCGACAGCGATTGATGACACGTCAAACTTCGTGACATTGTCGACCCATTGAAATTTGGCGTATGGCAAAGGTTGACACATTGCCCATCCATACAAATTGTTTACGTCAAAGTAGATCAGAAGATAGTGTCGGTTTATTCAAGGTCGAACTGACGCGCTGCGCCTCAGAGTTTCCTCTATAGCAGCATTGAAACCAAGCAAGATGGAGTGAGCATTTAATCTCTTTCTCGGAGACCACCGTGCAGGCCACAGGGTGGACGGAAAGCAGAGTGAGGTCTGAAAGACCACGTCTTAACTCGATGGGATTCACCGTAAGGAATTTTTGCTTTTGGGCAGGCCATAACACGGTCACTAATTATAAACGTTCGCAACCGGGGAAACCTACCCGTAAGTTTGCCAGCAGCAAGCAACGCACCAGGAGAAAAACGGTCACCCATCTTTCCCCGATACGCGCCCCACGATGCTTAACTTCGGTGATCGAACGAGAACCGGTGTTTCCATCGCGGCCACCGCCGCTGGCTCGTCAAAGTACATCAAGTACGACGATAGTTTTGATGGGTCGTAAGACTGCATGCACTTGTTATTGGCTTCTGCATATCTGCCGGAACATTGGCTTAAACCGCCACGTATACCGCGTTCGATAAACATGACCATATCGATGTCGGTGAGTAATTCGAACGTAATTTTGGTATGTTTTAGCATAGCGTCCCATGTGAAGCCTGGCAAAGTATAATAATACGCGGGATCTAATCCATAACTCTTGATACAACTGTCGCGAAAATTTTCAAAAATATCAGCTAATAACAAGACATTTGTTTTCAAGTACAAGTCGCTGTATTCGCCCAATGTTTTAATGTTGAAACGCCGCCAGACGTCCTCGGCGTGTGCATAATCGCTCTTGGATACAGCCTCACCCGTTAACGAATTGTAGAATGAGTCGCGCGGCGGTAAGCACGGGTCCTGCAGATTGTTCGCGCAATCAAGGTATTCGAACGGAAAGACACCCTTTCGCGTCAGTAAATGAAAATCTTCAGCGGATAATTTTTCATATTCAGATCTTAAAATCTTCAATTTGTCATTGTTGAGAAAAGATGCCAATTTGTCGAGACTGCTATTTAGAAATTTGTACGAATCGATAAACCGTAGCTTTATACAATTTCGCGTCTCTGATTATTCAGCCGTGTCTTTGACATTTTTCGTAAATGAAATATATTTTTCTTTAGTTATGGGTACGCTGCCTTCAAATGCAGTAGCTATTTCCTCGATAATAAAATGCGAATCGTAACCGGATAAATTATGGAAAACTATAGGAATGCAGAGCGAATTTTTATAATTTAAATTACACGCCGAATGCGCGAGGCCTCTGAATCCGTTTTTTTTTTATTTCGTGTTATAACTCGCGAACCGTAAAAACTGTAAGAACTATAATTTACCAAATGTTAGTCCTGATTAAAAGAAGTAACTTTTTTCTGAACACTGTTTTCTATCTCCTACAGTTCGCGAGTAATAATACAAAATGGATAAATGTTCAGGGGTGAATTGCACCCTCTTGAAAGGAATTTGGGCAGCGAACAAAATTGCGTTGTACTCAGGAGGACATCCCCTACATATTTACAGAGTTTCATAATTTTTTTAATTTCCGGGTTCGAGATCTTCCCTTGTCAAAAGTACGGGGGTTGAAACTTGGTAATCCGACATGAAAATGGTTACTCTTACGAACAATACTCATAGGGCCTTTCTTGTAGACAGTTTCCTAAGCTATAAATTTCATAATAACTATTTTTTATGTAAACCTGCTAGATAACGAGATGTTCGCGAAAAACAGTTTTTTTACTTTTTTAACCCTCTGTAAAATTTTCAGCGTCAAATTTTCAGAAACATGTCACCTCGAGGAGAAATTTGCAAAATAAAAATTTCTTTATTATTTGACGTTACATAAATAATTTTACAATTTCAAAAAATATTATTCAAATAGGCAGAACCTTCTACATTAAAATAAAAAAAGAATGAACCTAATGCGATATATAGTTTCTGAGATAAAAACTCATAAGTACAGCTCGATTTCACGAACTTAGGGAAAAACTACGCCCTCTACCGTATTACTGTAACCCGCTCTGAGAGCGGGTTAACCGGGTAACTCTGTGCATGGATTCCTAGGGTTATTCGGTTATGCGGGTCAGCCTACGGTACTGAGAACCGAACCGGCTTAGGGTTACGGTTACAATCCCTGGTTTCCAACGAAAACGCCGAAAAACAACCCGAAGGCGGTGACTCCTCTGGTCCCCGCTTCGCTCCGAATTAGCTATAAGACTCTGTACAAACCATGAGCCGGCTCTCTGATCAATAGCACACACACGATACAGTACGCGCTTCGCCTGTCATCCAGATCCGGACAGAATAAACTTATTTAACCTTACAGTGAGTTCCAACTCTTTAACCCGCAACGATCCCCTACCTTCGGTTTCCAACCGAATATTCCCGTCCCGGCATTTTCACCTGAATCTTTCGGAGCCCGTTGGACGACGACTGTCAAGGACGACCCGGAACACCCCGAGATTCTAGCCAGAATCTCGACCCCAGACGCCTTGGCACAACATGTGGCTAATAAATGTTGGAAATTTTGCAAGCATAGCGTGGAACAAGGTTGCCAGATCATCGGCATTCAGCCGGAGTCTCAGGTTTTGAACCGTTGTCTCTGGCCTCAGGCAGGCACAATAAAAATCTCCAGCAGAATAGAGAATATTAGCGAATTCGGCAGGCACGCACTTGCACTGGTGTTGCATGCCATACAAAAATAAAAAAACTATTCAAATCTGTAACAAATTCGAATAAGTATTCATAATACTTTTATTATTATTATTACTCCTTCATAAGAAGTCATTATTATAATGAATTTTAGATGTCTGTTTTCTTATTGACCCTTTTTTCTCTCACTCCTCACCCTCCCGCCCGACTGCAATCCTCAAGAAAATTGAAATCTCCGGCAAGAGATCAGGCCTGATCTGGCAACCCTGGCGTGGAATGTTTATTCAAACAGGGGCTTGTTTTATATTTATTTCCCATACTTTATTGCACTTTCCCAGAAAGAGTACATTTTTAACATATTTTTTAATCATGAATTGTAACTGTTAGTACAAATTACAGTTATTCGAAATATCAACATCAAGGCAATAAAAGTCATGTAATTTTATAGTTCCATACGTATCACTTATTGGAAGACCAAATGTAATTGCTAACATGGGAAAGAAAATGTAATACACCATGTCATATGACAAACATACAGTCTAGCCTCTAAAGACCAAACCCCATACAAAGTAGTCTCTTTATGGTTAGAAAACATTTTGACTTAAGTCTATTTCAACGAAACATTCTTATTATGTGTATTTTCGTTTTTTCGATAAAGTGCATTTCAGCTCTCCAGTGTGTCAGGAAGGAGGGAAATTCCACTCCGTTACTCGCAGATCTTCGACTTTTGTCTTTTCAATAAGTAAGGAACGACATTATACATTGAGCATTCATTTTGTTATACTAAGTATACAGCTTGACGCAAAATTGAAAAACTTCACGTGACACATAGTTTTCAGTTTCTCTGCGTATAATAAAGATTGGTAATGAATTTTGTAGATAAAAGAACCATAAATTTAAAAAATGTAATTAATGCTGAATAAAAGCATATAGGAATACATGTTATTTTCTTAAATTTAACAATCTTGTTTCATAGTACATGTTTTTAAAATGTCTAATCGTCTTTGCATGGAATAACGTGATTTATGCAGTCCACGCAAGTTTTTCTAAAAAAATTGAAATTAAATAGGAACGTGATGAAACAG
Source organism: Andrena cerasifolii (assembly GCF_050908995.1). Lineage (NCBI taxonomy): Eukaryota > Metazoa > Arthropoda > Insecta > Hymenoptera > Andrenidae > Andrena > Andrena cerasifolii. Next base: position 2,171,965 of record NC_135132.1, read on the forward strand.
CATTTTCATCGAAATAAACATATCTAAAGGAAAATGTAGCATTAAAATGATCGTTATATTACTGCCACTGAAATAAATATTTAAAACTACTACTGAATGAGAACTGGAAATTTCTAACAAGAGAACATTCCGAACCCGGAAATTCAAAAAATTCTGAAACTTTGTGAATATGTAGGGAATTTCCTCCTGATTATAACGCAATTTTTCTTTGCTGCCCAAATTCACTCGAAGGGGGTGAAATTGACCCCCGAAAATTCGGCTATTTTCCGATTTTGTGTTATAACTCGCAAAATGTAAGAGATAGAAAAAAAATTTCAAGACAAAAGTTACTTCTTTTAATTAGATCTATCATTTGGTAAAAAAAATATTTTACAGTTCACGAGTTATAACAGAAAATCGAGAAATAACCGGATTTTCAGGGGTCAATTACACCCCCGCTCGAGTGAATTTGGGCAGCAAACAAAAATTGCGTTGTAATCAGGAGGAAATCCCCTACATATTCACAAAGTTTCAGAATATTTTGAATTTTCGGGTTCGGGATCTTCCCTTGTAAGCAAGTAAAAGCTGCTTTCACACAGCATAAATGGCACTCTGATATAAAGTGTTGGATCTGTTCACCCTGGAAATAGGAGATTTATTTGAAATGCGGACTGGAATTTCGGTTTGTTTAAATATCTAAATATTTGAAATTTAATGTAAAAATACGTAATATCGGAGTATCAAGTGAATTCCTTCCCTTTAGATTTATCACCCTTTTATCGTTTCCCTTATATTATAACAAATATTTAAGATCTGTAGCGATCGATAAAACGAACACGATTTTTTTTTTCTATTACACATAGAAAACCAGGATTGATTTACTCCTAGAAAAATTGGAAGTTATACATATTTGATTAATATGTATTAATAAGAAGTTACGCATAGATTCAGCCGGTTCCAAAATTGTAATTCTACTTCAACATCGATAAGTTGATCTCCTTGCCAACTTAAGAAGAGAATTGCGATTACTTAAAAAGGTCACTAGTATCGTACAGATAACTAAGTAGAAAAAGTACATTCCCGCCAGGTTTTTCCCTCAATGCTCGCACCAGCTAATGATTATTATTTGTTTAGTACTTTGTTAAATAATAATTGGTCATATATTAGCTTGTTTGCACCTGACAACTCAGGTGTATTACACGAAATATTTTAGTAATGCAGCGCAGAATTTCTACCACGCTACTAGAATTACAATTCCAAACCGAGTCTTCTGAATATGACACTTAATATATAATAGTTATCGAGCTAATTCTAATCTAAAATTCTCCGCAGGGAATGTATTGCTTTCTTACGTGTGAAATGTTTCGACGATGTAAATGAAAATACTGAAATGTTTTATTCTGCGATTATCAAAAATATCAAAAGATGCGAGATTATCATGGTTGGTAAATATAATATTCTATAAATTATACGTCCTCCGTTGTTTCGAGGCACATAAAGGTCGATTTACACTATACAGCACGGGCCAACACGTACCGGCAACAACATAGTCCGTCACCGGTACGACAATGTCATGCATGCGTCTACACTACTCCGGCAACAATCCGGCAGTTCACGTTTAGCAGTCGAAATGAGCGGATCACCCAGAGACGAGGAATTGGATCTTCTAGTCTTACTTTTAGACGAAGAGGATGCCGCAGCCAAAAGAGCGATAAAGCGAAATAGAATTTGGGTATATCCAATATTAAAATAGAGAAAAGTCGAAGGGGAGTATTGGAATTTATTCATAGATTTACTAAAATAGTACGATAAGTTTTACCAATACTTTAGAATGCCGCGATGCAATTTTTTTGAATTGTTAAAATGGATTGCATACAACGGCACGCATAACTTAAGGGGTCATTCTGGTTAGCGCGCCGATAAATTCAGCGGTTTTCAGGAATTTATTGCGAAGACAGGAATTATAATAATGGAATAAAACTTTCCTCTATTGATTAAACTACATGTCTACAATAAATAAAAAATATAAAAGTAATAAAATTATTGCTTTTGAAATGGTTTTGCAGGCGATTTTGATGACATGTTTAAAAATTCATGCCTCGCTTGTGCAGGTGATTTCAGCAGTTGGACTTATCTGAATCCAAAAATACAAACAGATTCTTGATCAGTATGACTGTCGCTATGGCCCGAACTAAAATAAATGATTTATCCTTAAAATTAACAAAATGGCGGGCAAAATACAAGAATCAATGTATTTCGGCTGTGTTTTCTGTGCTATTTTCGATTTTAAAAGTAGGTTAGACCCAACAGAAATACTTGGTTGTAGTACCGACCAGAGGCATAGGTGTGTAGAATAAGCAGTTCAATTTATAAAGCAATCGGTTCGACAGATTTTGAGATTTTTAAAAACGCGTTCAAAGTTTTCATCTATAGAGGCCCAGCCTCTGCGCTCCCTACAAAATGCCTATGTAGAAGCTAAAATAATTGGAATTTTTCAATGAAAATTTAACAGTACATTCGTGAGGATATGTACTTTCGAAGAATGTTAAAAAACAAATCTATTTTTTTCAAACCGTCTAACCAGAATGACCTCTTAACATGCTCTATCAATTTTTCCGAATTCATCCTCTGCTGCATGCGGTCTCTGCCGTTTACTGATTTACACTGGCAGACCAGCGACGGACCGTCACGAACCGGCAGAACATTCTTTGCGACCATGTCGATCGGCGTCGGTTCGTTTCGTAGACGGAACGCTGCAGGTCGGTGCCGGATAGCGTAAACAGTCCCATTTAAGGCCGCGTCCAGATCTGAACCGAACGGCGAACCGAACGCCATTTGAGACTCCCTAATGCCGCGTTCCTGCGTGTGGAACATATATTTCTAGCGATTTTCGCCAGTTTAGACAGAGTCTCGTGGCTCGCGACAGCTAAAGATTCAAAGACAGAGAGTGTTTAGAGTAGTGCAGACCAAAGGTTTGCCTGCTATATGACACCGAGGAAGGGACCTCGGGACCCTCGACCTAAGGAACGTCAGGCTCGCCGAGATGTTCGGCCTGTTCCCAGCCGATGTCGGTGAAGTCCCGAACCATCGAAGGAGTGGCTCACCCACATAGGGTAAACAACTGTAGTGGTGCATCCCTGTCCTTCAGACCAGCATGACTTATTGTCGTCCTTGCCGTTGGGGGTGTCAAGTAGTTTAAAGAAGCAAGACAAGTTGGTGATAAACGAAGAGTGTCCCACAGACCTTCCCAAGCAACAGACCTTTGGTCTGCACTACTCTAAACACTCTCTGTCCTTCAATCTTTAGCTGTCGCGGGCCTCGAGACTCTGTCTAAACTGGCGAAAGTCGCTAGAAATATACGTTCCACACGCAGGAACGCGGCTTTAGAGAGTCTCAAGTGGCGTTCGGTTCGCCGTTCGGTTCAGATCTGGACGCGGCCTAAAACGCATGTTACAATGTTTTGTCGCGCTGTTGCTGGCACGTGTCGGTCCGTGCTGTATAGTGTTAATCGACCTTAAGACAGATCTGTTTTCCACAAAAGTATGGAGACATCCCGTGTACATTGTAACGCTTAAGAAACGATCCAATTAAAGACTAAATGGCGAAATATAAACATTTGCTAAAGTCTCTTTTCGTCACTCCGAAGTTAATCAGTGAAAAGAACGCCGTGATAATATTCTTACAAACGTTTCGTACACATATGAAATTGTTTTTCTTTTTAATACTAGTATTCATTATTATACGGTATAAATATTTGCTTACATCTATTTCGATGACATATTGTTACTGTATGTTTTTGTCCCTTTTTCACAAGATAAAATAGAGGACATGATGTATTTGAAAATCTGATAGAAGTTATTTCTTCCTTCTGCTAAAACTACAACAATAATAAAGAATGCTGATTGAGCTTAACTACTGTAACTACTTACTATTACAACATTATACCTGCAACATTAGCACCATATCTGTATTAGTTTGTAGGTGAGTTGCGCAATGAGAGCTTAGTGTAATTAAATTAAGTTTGTTGTTTTTCTTTTGCGTGGAAACATAACCGCATTTCTAAAATTGCACGTTGTGTCAAGTTTTTTTCGAATACAAGATAAATAATAAAATTCGAAATTATCGGCAGGTAATTAAGGCAATTATACGTAGCGTTTTGTAAAATAACGTAAAAATGAGAATAAAGCTTATTTCGGGAAAAACGTAATTACTTGAGAAACATACTTGAAGAAGTACTTGAAAAATTGGAAGAGTTTATGGAATGTTGTAAAATCAATGGAACGCCAAGAAACACACCGTCTGAATTGCAGCTTACAGTTACAAATATTTAAATATCAAATAAACTGGCATTGCTCAGTGTTTCTTTCACAAGTGAGCTACCTAGAATTTCTATTATGTAGAGCTGTTGGAGTACTGGGAAAAAGCCAGCCGGGATATACTCGGTTCGAATAACTGAGCTGAACCGAGCGGCTCTAAAGAAGCGAGCGGGTTGGAAAGAATCGGGTGACTCGACCGATCCGAGCACGCGAGCATGTTGGCATGATGGCACCCGATTGTTTCCAGCCGCTCGCTTCATTCGAGTCCCGGCTCGACTCGAATTTCGAGCTACTCAGGGCTTCCTTAACCAGTGGACTAAATGGGCTATAGCCCAGGGACGCCGGTGATCTAAGGGCGCTTAAGAATCAAGTATGTTGAAATAATTTTTTTTTTAATTTTTTATGAGAGGAGGGACACGACAACCGTTAAGTCCATACGATGTACCGCCTTGCACCGATTGGAAAAAAGCTGTAGTCTGTACGGTGTATAGAGTTGGTATGTGAAGAATTAGGGCGCCAAATCTTTTTAGCCCAGGGCGCTCAAATTTGTTAAGACGGCCCTGGAGCTACTCGAATATTCTAGTACTCGAACAGCTCTACTATTATGCACCACTAGTTGGAGCATTAAATAGTATAATGAATAAAATATCTGTGTCTTTCCTGCAGCAACAGATTTTGTCAGATATAAGCATAGCAAACAGTACTGTTTCGAAAAATATTATGAAAGTCCATTTACAAGGCAACATCTCCCAAGTGGTCCTCCGTGATTTAAACGAGCTTCCGCACAATGATAGAGCTTGAAGTACTGAACCTAATGATATATGGTTTTAGATGCAAACGGGTAACTATTTACGAGATATTATGTTATACTTTTACGTGGCTTTATCTAGCGTAGTATAAAAACGGCTTTCAACGATGCCGTCTAAATCCTGCTGGGGCCGCAAAGCGAACGCACCAATCCATCAACAAATACACGCACACAACCCATAGAGACCAAACCTGGCCCATTCGGACTGAGAGCAAATTGCCACGAACCTTAAGCGAATATTGTAACACGATGTACGTACCAACATTCTAAATATTGTATATAAAATATAAACATAACCTACAAAAATACTTTAACTACTCATTAACACTCCACCACCCCTCCTGTTCATAGGTTTTGCTTCAAATTTTCCCTACTCACCTATCACAAGCCACAACACCTAACTTCAAGCCCGAAATGAACATTTAAAACCCCACTTCAACGTGTAAGATGTCTCCGGGGCAGGAAATCTAGCTCAAGACTTCCGCTATATTATATTATAACTCCTTGGATAATATCCATGTACGCAGGATGAATAAATGTAAATGGGGAAATGGTTGAATGGCTCGGTAGCGTAGTGCGTAAACATCTCACGAAAGATATTATCGGAAACCAGAACGCACTTTTTAAACAAAGTAGCTTTCCCAGCAGAATTAAACACCAAAAAGTGTTTCTGCTGAAATATTTCTTTAGGCAGATATTCTTCATGCGTGGTACTTTTTTGTTGCAAATGTTTTTATGGTATTTATCGCAGTAATATATGTATGTAACGCTTGTGAATAATGCAAAAATATATTTAAGTAACACAAGTAAAACTTCAGAAGTGTGAAAATAGAAATCCAGATTTTATTATTTAATTAAATAAAAATTCTAAAATGTCAGGATTCGAACCTGCGTGCGAAATTAAATATTCACGCGGATCGGAAATTTTATGCACTACGCTACCGAGTAATCGTTGAAAGCCGTTTTTATACTACGCTAGATAAGGGTACGTAAAACTTTAACATTAAACATCGAGTAAACGATTAACCGTCTGCACCCAAAAACATATCATCACTAGCTTCAGTACTTCAAGCTCTATCATTGTGCGGAAGCTCGTTTAAATCTCGGTGGACCACTTGGGGATGTTCCCCTGTTAGGATGCGAAATACTAATTATTTTATAAGAATTACCAAATAAAGTTTTAGAATGTACAAGTGCTGTAAAGTACATTTTCTCAAAAATTGATTTTTTTTAATTTTGATTTATAAATAGTGTGTGCGGCTTGTAATAGTACGCGGACGTTTTGCCATTAAACTGGCATTCAATAAGTAAACGAATTTTAAAAAGTGTATCGAAATGTTTGATTTCCTTCTGAAGCAAACAATGTAGAAAATTCAGAACAATATGAAACCTGCCGTTTTAGTAGCATTAACTCTTAAATAGCGTGCAATATCCAACGTTCACTGATGATGAATAATTTATCACAATTTAACTAGTAAATCCTGGGAGAGAATATATTACTACAAACTGTATTTTGCTCAGATGTAGTTTTGTCGAAGAATGGTTTTTTTAAAATTGGTTAATGTCCATTGAGTCATGACTCTCGAGTTTTATTGAGCTTTGTAACAATACCCCAGTTATTGTGAGTCTCTTGGAGTGGCTGATATATTTCTTTATTCAATATAAAATCACGACACTTACGGATCGTGTAATTGTCTTCTGCGGGAGCAAATAATTATGATGTTAAAGACTGCAGTAATTGGCAGTGAAAAACTAGAGAAGGAATCGTCAGAAATGATCGAAGAAACAATAGGTGTCTTCTTATCTGCTCGGATTTCCAAGATGTCAATTTAAAGATTAAGGGAGCATATAGTGCAAGTCTGGGCGATGCAATGCGCATGAAGGTGTGACGGGTGCGTCGAGGATGGAGGGGGTGGTGGCAGCGGAGGTGGTGGTGGCGGCGGTGGTGGTGGCGGCGGCGGTGGTGGTGGCGGTGGTGGAGGTGGTGATATATAAAGCCACCCGGCACCGGTTCGCCAAACAGTGCCTGATGCAGAAGGGACCGGAAACAGCGGACTGGCGGTACTTCCGCTTGTTACATGTGCGGTCGGTCCACCCTCCACTCACATTACCTAAAATAAATAAGTAATATAACTGGTGCAAGCACATATAAGCAATCATTGTTGACAATTTTAGAAATTCTCCAAGTCGTATAAAGTCTTATATTACATCAGAGGTGTACAAAGGGCCACTCTGACCTGGCGCACAGAATAGCAAACAGGTCCGAGCGGCTCCTTGTGCACCTCTGCATTACTTAATCTTATAAATAGCAATTTCGTTAAAAATAAAATTGTTATTTCAACATTAGTCAAAGTATCAGCTGACACAAATTTAACGTAAAAGGCGAGAAGTAGATACCACACAGGTCAATACGTGAATAAAATAACTAATCATTTTTATACAAAAGAATATCACTTCTATAATAATTTTTTAATAATTTTGTACGCGTGTCATTTATATGCGCATGGAGATAACTGTAAAGGGGCCTCCAGACGCTGATACATATTGCAGTGAAACATTGATACATGCTTTATGATATTGGTTTCATGAAACTTGCATCTTGCTCAGACGCCTAGCTGGTGAGCATGTATCAACGTTTCACTGCAACATGCATCAGCGTCTGGAGGCCCCTTAACAGTTGAGAACTTGAGAAATACTCGTGATGTAAACGATATTCGAGAAATTGCCTCGTGATGTAAACGATATTCAACCTCACTATAGGCACGAAAATGATTTTACTTTTATCGGCTATGGGACCCATCGCACAAGTACAGCCGACAGCGAAAACCTCGATTCGCAAAATAAATTATTCACTAATGTCACTAAATTTTTTATATTTTTCATTACATCATTATAAAAGTATTACCAATAGATTGGTGAGATTTCACTAATGAAAATGAGTACAAACACGACCTCATTCGGATTATTTTCAATTATACAGGGTGTCCCAAAATTGCGGAACGATCCGGAAAATGCAATATTCTGATGCAAGAAGACATCGAGAAGTCTTTTACAGTTTGGGGTTCGAAGCTTCGTTCTCGAGATATTAACAGTTGAATATTAGCGGTCAAACTTCCGGGCCGCGTAATTTAAGGGGATCCTTCGGTCAAAACGCTCGAAAATAGATGAATTTATAAATTTTTTATAAGAAGAGGTTATAACATATCTTAAAAAAATGTTTTTGATTCTTATTAATACACTTTTTAGAGTACAAAAAAATGTTGTTTTATATTTTCGATTTTGATGCATTGTCTAAGTGGCTCTTAGCCCACACACAGACCGCGGCGTTAACCCATTTTCACGATTTGAACCAGTGTACAGTAAGTACTCGTTATAAGCCCGTTTCTACAATGCGTTGTACGCCCGGCGATTATCGGGAGTGAGAGGCTCTTTCGTTTCCTCTTGCTCGCTCTTAGGTTTTCTCACTCCCACCATTGGCCGCGCAGAATAGTCTCCACAACGCACCGTACGCCCGCCGCCAGCCCCGTTCGTCGGGCTTATAACGAGTGCGTACTGTAGTCGGTTCTACTGTGTGTGTGGGTCAGCATCCACGCGTGCTTCCTGGTTGTGTACGCTGGCGTGAGCTCAGATGACAGCAACCATTAATATTTCAAGACCGAAGCCTCGGATCCCAACATGGTAAAGGACTTTTCCTTGCAACAGGTTATTGTATGTTCCCGATTGTCCCTTAATTCTGGGACACCCTGTATATGTAATGAATAATAAGATACAAATTATGATTTAAAAGAAGACAGAGAGGTGGTAACTAATCACTCGTTGCTGCTAACTAAAAACATCTATTTGAAGTAGATCGAGGGTTCTCTGCTGCGGACTGATTGCGAGGGTTCACTTTCCTTGTCGAATGATTCGATCGGAGACTAGCCGGGCGGGAAATTAATTGGGTGCTAAATATACTACACTTCGAAATACAGAATTCCCCCCACTGTTTAGACGCGTTGATAGAGTACGCTCCTGCGCCTATAAAGCAGGCCCAGCCAGCTCGTCGCTTCAGGAGTCGCTCTTTTGGGACCTCAGATTCGCATTGCTATCGAGAGCCGGAAACGACGCCACTGAGGGTCGCGGTACATGGTGGCTCAATCCGCGAGTGTAGAGCAGGCTTGGGAATTAACTGCTCTTTTCGGTCGATTTTCAGAAGCAACGCCCTCTTTCTTCCGCCGCACGTCTTGCCCCTCGCGACGACCGTAATGCTCGGGACACCTCAGGCGCGTAACATATGAACCGCGCGTGGTGCATTAGAGCGACACTCGTATCAATAGGTTTCCATATCGTCCCACACGGTACTATTCTCAATGCGTTTTGTTTTCGTCAACGCGCCACGTATCTTTACTTTAACTTCACAGCTATTACAATGTATACATAGGAATAAGAAAAGCGTTGTCCCTCATACGGTGAATGGTTAATACGAAATTATACCTGTAAGATCTGACTGGCTTCGAAAGCTGTCCCAGGTAGTAATATGACTGGGCTGCTGACGTGTCCACTTTCTACGCATATCATGTTTGGAAATTCATCATCGCCGAAGTCAGGTATGTCGCGGGCCTTCTCCTGCCAAGGATTCCAAACCACTGTGTCAGGGAAGTTGTACTTTTGAACTCGCATTTTCCTACCAGACACGACGTTAGTAATAATATGTTCCGGTTGTGTGTTCTGGTAAATTCTATCTGTCCATTCACACACCGTTACTACGTCGCGACCCTCTTGAAAGATTTGGTTATCCCTCGTCTATGAACAAAAACATGTTATTTAACAAGTATTAACAGAAACACACATGCTTCTATAAGAGTTCAGAGTGCTAGCGAGACCTCCGCGCATGCCCACACAAAAAATGGAAAAACGGGGCGAAGATGTCGAGCCCCTCCACTTTAGAGCGAGAATTTTATGAAGATAGCGATGACTAGACTCGAGGTTTGATAGACGATCTACTTATCCGGGCATTACTATTGGATAACTGGTAACCAAAGGCTCTCAGACTCCTGTGCTTATTTCTATAAACTTTACTATTGCTTCGTATACCTACACCGTGGGTATGGGAAAGAAAAGACTCCGTGGAAGGTCTTTAGTTGTCAGTTACTCAATAGTAATACCTCGATACTAGATCGCCTTATGGTGGAGATCGCATACATTGGCCGGTCAGAGCAAATGAGGGGTAACACCCACCATACCGCTTTTCTGCCGAAACGCTCCTTTCCTCAACGTTCTTATTTTTTCTCACGGTGCGCCATAGGAGGAGTCGAGCAGCGATTCCTGTTACCATCAGGGTTTCCAGGCGATGGTTTTATACAGCGCTGTCCAGCGGTGGGCCTCCTCACGCGCCTGCTTCCTCTTCCAACCGCTCTATCCCCACACAATATTCGCGAGGAATATGCAGTGGTACCATTGGCTCGCTGTGACGACGCGTGGTACTAATACACACATGTGGGAGAACCCCGCTGGGTACGCGTGCTCTGGCTTGGACAGCGCTGCTTCAAAGTAAGGGCCATGTGATGCCACATACATCATATAGAGCTATATATACTAAACGAGTTGTGCACATCATACTATGTTGCTATGATGTGTCCTCTTTTCACTAGTCCCTACTACGTCACTGATTGTGAGTTCCAAATTCCAATAGCTATTTCCCCTTACTATTCCCTACTAGGTCATATGAACTTCAAGCGCTTTACTTCTGGCAACGCTGCTCACTATTCCCTCTGGGAGTTTCACAACTCGAAGTAACAACTCCATGAGCACGCGTTAGACTCGCATAGAGAGAGTCGATGTCCCCTCGATCGCTGTTCGCGAAACTGCTTAGACCGGCCAATATCTATGAACTCCACCACAGGAAACCTTGAATGTACACAGCGTTCATCTTAAGAGTAACCCTACATCCCTACCGATTTTCGAGCGATTTGCGCATCCCCCACTGTCTACGCACCTGGCCCACACGATTACTCGTAGCGATATCGCTGTCGGTTTCCTACCAATTAACGGTACAGCCCAGAGCTCTCCAAGGTCGCTTACGCGTAAGGTCGGGGTTCTCCCACTCTCATCCGCGTTGTCAAGTATACCGCGCGACGCTAACCCGTCATGGCAGCCTTTGTAGCGTCGCGCGGTCTCCTTTACAACGGAAGGCACGCTGCGCGAAAGAAAGATTGGAAGGGGAAGCAGGCGGTGAGGGACCCCTACGCTGGGGGCCCTGGTATAGCCGTAGGCCAGCGCTGCCCATCGTAGGGCCCCCTCACGCGCCTGCTTCCCCTTCCAATCTTTCTTTCGCGCTGCGTTCGCTAGCGTCTTCGCGGTTAGCGCCGCGCGGTATCCCTGACAACGCAGACGAGAGTGGGGGAACCCCGAGTGTACGCGTACACGACCTTGCATAGCGCTGCCGTAGGCGGTTAGCCCTCAGAGTTATTTCTGCGTGGAACGAGGTGTTACTCTTAGGATGAACTTGTTATTTCTGCGGAATACATACTCCTTCAGTGGAGGGTGTCAATGGCTCCGCCCACTTTCATAACTTACGTTGGGGCATGCGCATTGGAGAGCTCACTATTTCTCAGTATATCATTTGCTAATTATATCAGCAGTAGTTGTGATTACTTTACTATACAACTGCCGGTAATTCAACACTGTTTTCATTATTGAAAACGATAAATTATGCAACGTACTGTATTAATTGCGTACCTTGTCGATAAAAGTGCATCCGTGAAGTCCCGTAATTTGGCATCTTCGAACATCCGGAACTTTAAAGTAGGTGTGTAATAGCAAATTAAAGCTAAACGTGTGATCTTTGCTGGGATTGTATACGCCGATGTTGAAATGTAGCTCCTTCTCTCGAAGAATTAATCTGTACGTTAACCTAAAGGGGTAATTCCACATGGAGCGGGTGAATTCGCTGTCCATTATAGAGAATATTGCCTCAACATCGCCGCTGGGTAATCGTTCAGGTTGCTTCTCTACGTTCCAACGAATGATCCTTGCAAAACCATGGGGTGGTCCAAATGTCCATGGTCCAAATTGCGCTGATGGAAGTGAAAGCAACGGATAATTAACATTTCATGCGTTGTTCGATTACCGGGGGAATTGCATATACATACATCCCTCAGGATAATATAAAATCACTATATAATACACGGTAGCCAATATTTTGAAAGCTACATATAATATCACTAATTCACTAATTAAACATGTAATTTTGTTATTTAATTGATTCCGTAAATCTAATTATTTCGAACACTCTAGCAAAGGGATATGTGTTATTTTCACATAAATTACGAAATTTACAGAAATTAGTTTTTGCAAACGTTCAAGTTAGGTATTTTGCATGTGAAAGTGTCGCATCTGTTTAAAATCAGTTTTAAACTATCCTAGAGAAATTTGTGTAAAAATGAAAACTAGGTGATCGCAACTAATTTTCTCAATATTGATTGTTCATGTTTTTTTTCAGGTTTTAATGATTTGTTTACAACTATTGGTTTATATAAACACTTTTAAGTGATTTGTTTCACCTCTTAAAGCAATTATTCTAACAATGCACTTTGTTCTGTCTCGTATACTTACGGAAGACAAATGGAATGCCTCCTCTAATAGCCTTCTTTCCGTCAAATACAGCCTGCTTACTGAAACACAGAGAGAATTGGTTATTAGTTAAAGTGTGAGGTAAAAAAAAACAATTTAAATATAATAATTTTCACATAAAATTTTGTCCTGATATCCTTGAAAGTAGGATGAAATCTTTAAGTACTATTATAATACTGAAAAGTGCAAAACATAATTTAATAAAAACATTATTTACGTATTTTCGGAATATAATTTATAGTGCATAATAAATGCGTTGCGTTGTTACAGTGAGTACATTGTTCAGCCTTAATAGTGGTAATTGAACTTAAAATAGAAATTAAAATTTTTATAGTAATTTATAGTTTGTAAGATTGCATATCTTCTTGGTTAGACCACTGTGTTCAAAACGCGTGTTACAGAAGGTTTGAGGATAAGGAAATTCGAAATTTGCCTTGGGAGTATATTAACACATATTTTTCCTACTATTGTATAACAGAAATTTCCCTTCGTTTTGTAAAAAAAAATCCACGACTGTTGTGTCTCTAGAACGTTTTTATAAAATTAAGTTTATAATAAAATATTGTCGTACCTTGCGTTTGTATAGTACCTATTTACAGCTTTCTTAATGTTTCTTTATAATCCATTAATACTAAATCTATACGTGCAATTGGTCCCGAGACCTATTATTATTATTATTGTTACTGTTATTGTTATTATTATAATATTAAAGGACTGACATTACAAAAAAAAGAGAGTAAGTACTATGTCACGAGCATTTTTTAGTTTAATTGAAACCACTTATGTGTACACACAGAGTGTACATACACATGCAAAAAAAGCCGAAAAAATAGAATTAATTTTTTCATAAAAGCCTAGGTTTTCGAGAAAATCGGATTTAAAAACGCGATTAGTGCACATACATTTGGCTGAGATTTGGTAAGAATACAGGAAAAAGTGCACGTGTAATGGATCTTTCCAAAAAAGAGTCGAAATTGTAGTCGAAACGGATTTTGAAAATTGTTTTTCTTGGAAGCAAAGTCCCGGTGAAAGAAAGTTATTCAATAATTTCGAACTAAGTAGTTTTAGATGGAGATTCATTTCATTTACAGATGTAGCATATTTACTGATCCATTCTGCTGATTTTTAGTCAGGTGCGCGTGAATTAAGCTAGTTTTTAAATTATATTCTCTCGAAAATGGGGACTTATATGAAAACATTTCATTGCACATCGTTGATTTATTTTTGCACGAGGAATCACCTCCTTTTTAGTTGCACCATAATTTGTGTAAACCCCCAGTTTTTGTAAGTTCAAGTTTCTAGGCACTACGAAAATTCGCGAATGTTGCTAGTGGTGGAGATCAACCCTCCTAAGACGCGTTCTTTCATATGATTTATGATGAGCGTTAAATTATTATGTTGATTTCTCGAAAATGCGTGCCCCCCCCCCCAAAATCATAATAGTTCTAATATATAAGCTACTGAACAGGTGTTGTCAAAATAAAAGTATCCGCATGAGGGTATATTAAGGGGTTACACCTAGTCAGGCGCCCAAAAAGAGGCGAATGTTTGTGAATTTTTTTTGGAAAAGTGGAAGCATATATTCTTACAGAAGTTTTTGCCCTAAAGGAGCAACATTTAAAGAACATTTGGTTATTTTTTCGTAGAAAAATATTTACGTTTATAATAAAGTAACAACCGATATCCAAGAAGCATTTTTAAAAATTTGGTTTTGCGGTGAGCACTGCCATTCGGAACCAGATTATCTAAAATAAAAAAAAAAACAAAAAAGATTTCGTTAGTTAATGATAATCTTCCGATTGGCGAAAAGAATTTTGCGAAATATTAATTCAAAACAAAATGGCGGCTATTTAAAGTTGAAATTCTGATTTTTTTCGCGTGAGTTTTGCACGAAAAAAGCAGGATTTCAACTTTAAATAGCCGCCATTTTGTTTTTAATTAATATTTCGGGAAATTCTCTCCGTCGATCGGAAGATACATTAATATAATAACGAAATCTTTTTTGTTTTTAGATAATCTGGTTCCGAATGGCAGTGCTCGCCGCAAAACACAGTTGTGCTAATTGAATTTCACTGTAATTCAATTACTGGGTTTTCAATAGACAATTAGTGATTAAAAATCCAATTGTTTATAATGTTTATTGGAGTAAGTTTAACATTTTCAATGTGTGAAAATAATATGTGAAATTAGTCCAAATCCAGGTAAAATTAAAATATATACTTCAGGGTGTCCAAAAAATCAGAATGAATGAGTGGATATAGGATTGGGTCTCCTCCGCCCATTGGATCGAAAAATGATGAATTTAAATTAAGATCTGATAATAATATTGCGATGGCTCCAGCTAGTACTGGAAGTGAAATTAATAAAAGAATTGTAGTAATGAATACTGATTACGGGAATAAGGGTAATTACACTGTAATTCAATTACGTAATTTAATTGCATTATATTTCAATTACATAGTAATTGAATTACGTTGTAACTGAATTACATAATTCAAAATTTTGAATTAATTCAATTCCAAATTACTGCAATTGTATGTGTAATTGAATTACAATGTACTTGAAATACAATGTAATTAAATTATAGCTCGAAACTCTGAAGAAGTGAGAAAAGAAGTGGAAAAAATGTAAGAAAGGAGTTTATTTCCCTTTATATATTATAAATTTATGAATCATACCACATTCAGCACTCGTAATAATTTTTTTTTGTTCGAAGCCATTACCTACATATTTCTTTCCCACCTGTTATTACCTCTCAATTTGGTTACCTCTTAATTCGTAATTATGATTCAATTACATTGTAGTATGCAATTACAATTGCAAATACATTGCAATTACAAATTAAAATACATTGCAATTACAAATTGCGATGTATTTTAATTGAATGCAAGATCTGAATTACAAATTACAATGTAATTGAATACGATGTAATTGAATTATTATAATTCATGGAGTAATTCAATTGTAATTCTGCACAACTCTGCCGCAAAAGCAAATTTTTAAAAAGGCTTCCTGTATGTGGGTTGTTATTTTATTATAAACGTAAATATTTTTCCACGAAAAAATTACCAAATGTTCTTTAAATGTTACTCTTTTAAGTGCAAAATGTTCTGTAAGAATATATGCTTCCACTTTTTCAATAAAAATTCACAAATATTCGCCTCTTTTCGACCGCCTGACTAATAGGTATAACCCCTTAAAGAGGAGTTCTACAAAGAAGATGTTAAAAATCTTTTCCAACTGAAGCAAAAATAAAAAAGTGAAAACTCATTAGAAACCATTTATGCTTATTCAATTCGCCGAACGAATATCTCTCTATATGCGACAGCGGTGGGAACATTTTAAACAATATTTCGGACCCAGTAAAAAAACGAATAATCTGAAAAAATCTGTTGTATTGTTTAAAGTGTTTGAACCACAGAGCTGCCAATGCTCACAAACATAATTTCGGACAGAAACAATCGGCGAGGGAATGACATGATAACCAAGTCATATTCACAATCAAGTCGTATCTGACGAATTTAAAAAATTAATTTCCTTCTAAACAGAGCCCAGTTCAAAAAAAGTGAAAGCCACATTTTTCGTTTCAATAATCGTTCTAATTTTGGTCGTTTCAACAATTACGTCCTACCCTGTACAGAATATCTGTTGTAGAAGACTAGAATCAAAATTTGACTTAAAATAAACACCCATTTGGCGTACCTCCTTAAGGATTAATTTGTGGATTTACGTTGGCTTTGACAATTTTATGGCGCACTTAAATCAAATACAATTTTATTTAAAACGTAAGGTGATATCTTTCAGGTCTTCCAAAAAGTCGATTTTTTTTATTTCATTTTTCGAATGTTCAACCCTTTAGGAATACGTGTTTAAAAGGATTTTTGAAATTCGTAAAATTCCCGAAGTTATAGGCATTTGAGTAGCGTCAAATGCGTGGGCAACAACCTGCCACTCGGCGCCCACGTAAAACTTTAAACGCGTTTTTCCCGAAACAGTGTTCTCAAAACGGTGGGACCTGTATCTTCAAAAGTTATTATCCGATTCGACTGAAACTTTTTTTATTTTGAAGAATATACTTCAGGCTAGGGGGATACCAGAAAAAAATACAAAAATTGAAAATTTATAATTTTCTAAGGCGTTGAAAGGATGAAAACTATAGGGAAAAAGTGATGTCAAAATTCAAGTGTCGTTGTTTTTTAAAAAATGTCATTTTTGTATTTTTTTCTGGTTTCCCCTCTACCCAGAAGTATACTCTTCAAAATAAGAAAAGTTTCAGTCGAATCGGATAATAACTATTGGAAATACAGGTGGTCCCACCGATTTGGATCAATTTGTTGACGCCTCGACTTTAACGACTCCCCAGTGCCGTCTGCAATGATTAATTATAAAACAAAAAATATGTTTCTACAATTTAAGACATCCTTAATACAATGCAAAAAGTCCCATCAAATTATATATAGTAGTTTTCCGTTAATTAATTCCTAAAGATCACCTGCTTCTTTGGGCTCTAGACCGGAAAGTCCCTCAAGGATTAATTTGTGGATTTACGTTGGCTTTGACAATTTAACGATGCACTTGAATCTTACACAATTTTATTTAAAACGTAAGGTGATACCTTTCAGGTCTTCCTACTTAGTTATGTAAAAAAGAAAAATTCAAAGTGAAATAAAAAAAAAATCATTAAAACAGAACAAATTATTACTAATAATTCTGGATTACAGAATTAACCCTTCTCACTTCTAGTAATAAAACGAAGAACAGAACTTTCTGCGTTAAATTGGAGGAGGAAAGGAAACAACCATTCCTCTTGTTTCTAGTGGAACAAATATGGTAGTTAATAGCATTTTCGTTAAATCGCAGAAAATTAAAGCTAACTTTCTTCTGCACGCAACAACAGCCTCTCTGTCTTCCTCCAAGATTGATTCCTTTCTTTTAATCAGAACATCTTGCACCTTGCTCTTCTAATATTCCTCTATTTCGTTCCATTGTTCTCACATTCTTTACCATTCGTCCTCCAATTTTCTTCTTGCCCTTCTCTTTCGCCTCTTTCATCACGACCTCTTTCGCTTTTTTTTCGCGGCGCTCATGTATGTGCAAAGATAAGTATAAAGTACGAAGGTGGATGCACGGCGGTCATTAGTCAAGGTTGTCACAGGCCAGGAAGATGTCTTTAAGACCGCGCGTGAGTGTGGGGGGTTGAATTTACAAAGAGAAAGTGGGAAATCGAAATTCACGCTTCACTTTGTCATCTGAAATGTCCTGGGAAATTAAATTTCATTTAAGAACTATTTCCATTGATTCTTGTGAATAAATGCAATTGCACTATTTCTGGTTTAACTCGGCGGGAGGCGCTGCTGGGTGAAATTTACCACAGTGGCGCTAGTTGCGAAAATATGAAGACTGAGTTTTTGTTACAATTTTTTAAACAACTTTAATAAAGATTTTAAGATATTTCATAAATTTTCTTTCATTCTTAAAACACTGTACTTTATCATAAAAATTACAAAGTTAAAAAAAATATATTTTGAAACTGTGGTTTTTCACGTTTCAATTTTGGGTATTTTTGACCCGGTAGCGGCAACCTGTGTTACAATATGGGGTGCGCCTCCCGCCGGGTTATCTATAGTTCCTAAGTATTTGTCCACGCATAACCAATATTGTTCGGTGTGACAACGAGTCGACACGAAATCTGTGAGTTAAGGGGTCTTTCCACTGTGACACCCTCATAAAGTACCGCTGTTTAGAATTTTTTTTTTGTCACCAAAAGAATTTGTTTACTAAATTGAAGTTTCTTCTATTTATTAATATGTGTTTTGGGAATACAACAATTTTTTTTCCTATTTTTTTAATGCTTGCATGCCCCAAAATAAAGGGGTGTAATATGCGCTGTGAAAAAAAAGACGCTTCGACTGCGTGCTCGATTTTGGAGGAACCATGTACCTGGGGAGGTGGTATCAGGGTGATTTGTAATCAGCATGATTGTCGCCATGGTCCGAACTAGAATCACACATTTTCGTTGTTTTTTTCTCATTTTTTACGTCGTAAAATGATTAAAGAATTTAGCTAATTTCGATAGTTCAGTTTTGGACGTCCGCCATTTTGTTAATTTTTCGTCAATCTAATTAATTTTAGTCCCTGTCATAGCGACAGTCATACGGATTAGAAATCTATTTATTTTTTTTGTTTCAGACACACGGTTTCTCTAAAATCGATCACGCAGTCGAGGCAGAATGATTAAAAAATTTAGCTAATTTCGATAGTTCAACTTTGGACGTCCGCCATTTTGTTAATTTTTCATCAATCTAATTAATTTTAGTCCCTGCCATAGCGACAGTCGTACGGATTAGAAATCTATTTGCTTTTTTGTTTCAGACACACGGTTTCTCTAAAATCGATCACGCAGTCAAGGCAGAATGATTAAAAAATTTAGCTAATTTCGATAGTTCAACTTTGGGCGTCCGCCATTTTGTTAATTTTTCATCAATCTAATTAATTTTAGTCCCTGCCATAGCGACAGTCGTACGGATTAGAAATCTATTTGTTTTTTTTCTTTCAGACACACGGTTTCTCTGAAATCGATCACGCAGTCGAGGCGTCTTTTATTTTACAGCGCACATTACACCCCCTTATTTTGGCGCAATCAAGCATTCAAAAACTATGAAGAAAATAATTTTGTACTCTCAAAGCACGTATTAATAAATTGGAAAAACATCAATCTAGTAAACATATTCTTTTTGAGACAAAAAAAGTTTGCAGGCAGCGGTACTTTATGAGGGCGTCACAGTGGAAAGGCACCTTAATTAAAATTACAGCACACAGAAATTGTGCATTTGTTTAAAAGCAACGTTTAATAACCAAATTCCCTGTTTCGTCTAAAACTGACTTTCATCTCCATTATATACTATCTCTGTTTTCAGTGACAGAGAAGTAAAAAAAAATTAATTAAATTAATTTTTTGAATCATGTTAACATTATTTATTACACTTTTTTCAAGAATGGGATTTTCGGCTTTAACAAAATGCCAAGTGCATTGTTTTTCACTGAAGACCAAAATCCCACTTTCGAATGAAAGTAGAGTTGGTCTGTTTTACCAACAAGCCAGCGATAACTGAAATACCCCTCGCCAGCCACAAAACTGTCCCGTGTGAAAAGGCCTTAATGAGTGTAAAATGGTATCGATTTGTGTTCACTGCGAAAGTAGGCACTATACCCTATTTATGAGGCCAAAACAGGGGAAACGAATCTCTTCCAGTAGCTAACTCAATTAAAAAAAAAAATAGCACCGACACATAAAAATGCATATTACAACAATTTTGCAGAATTAAAAAGCACTTGCAGCAAAATATAATATAGTTCTCAGTTAAAACTGCTCCGTTTATTTCTTGGACACGTTTAAGCACCTCGAACTACCCGTTTCCCTCACACGTGCAAACTATGCGCACAGCTTCCAGGGGAACTCTTCAGAGCCAGTGCATCCCAAAACTGCATCATTCGGTCTAAAATGTCCTTAAAAAAAAATCATAAAATATCGAGGCATCGCATTCTGCAAACAGGACTGCTGGTGAAATCGATTCTACCCAATCAGGGCCGCAGGAGCAATTTCCAAATGAATCACGCGATCTTCTTTCGGCCGGAACGTGAGGCTACCGCGAATCTACTATTGTCAATGCACAGTGCAGGGCACCGTGGTATCTTTGAAGCCAACGTGTAATCTATTTTCCTGGATACGTAAACTGTGGAAGGTGGAGGTAATCCCATCCGTTTGCACGATCTCTCGAGGCGAATGGTATACAAGGAAGCTGGGGGAGGGAGCGGAGCGGAGTGGAGGGAGCGATGTACCACCACGAAGTACGACGCGGTGGTAGGAACGCGGCTGACGCCAAGCAAAAACGATCGGCGCTGTCTGCCGTGCTTTTTGCGGGCATCACAGTTTCCAACCTCCTCCTGGCCGTTTCTAGCTGCTGTTATCCCCCGTTGCTACTGCTGCTCCGCTGCTGATCGTGAACGGCACCCAATTCCCGATGCGGTTACGTCTGCTATTCCACAGAATATTCCCGGCTCGAGTAAATCAAGCAAAGCTTGGTGAAAAGAACACTTGCACGCGCAAATGTTACTGGGCACTGTCAGAAGTGCATGCGTAATAAGCGGAACGAACTTTTCAGCTATTTTTTTTTTAGCGTTTGGATAGAGCGGTTTTAGGCGGGGGAGTTGGGGGAAATTTCTGATGCAGGGGGTGCAGATTTGGACTGCTTAAATACATTCGAAGTTTGTAAAAACTGTTTTAAGTTTAGGGGTATAGAATTACTTACGAAAGTATCCGTCCACCCTATGTGTAATATATTTTACACATGGAATCGAGTTTAAAGTAAGAATTCATCATTATAATACATATTATGTAATATAAACCTTGATTAATATACTTCTGCTTTGGGTGCATTGCATTGTAAAAATGTAGACAGTTAATAACACAGTTGGACAAAATTTGAGTTTTTTCGGACTTGTAACATTCAATAGTCGTTTCTTATACTCCCCTCCCCAGTTAAACTGTACTGTCTAGCATTTTTTCATTTTTCAAGATATGTTGAAATATTTGAAGTTCCACAGGTCTTTTACCTTTTACGTAAAGTTAGAAAACTCTACGTGCTTCGTGAAAGTTTATAAACAGTGTAATGTATTTAACCTAACTTATTTCCAAATGGTTATAATATCCTATCTAAAACAATTAATTAATTAATCACCTACCGGTACACCTATTACAAAAAATTATGTTAGGCTGTTACGAAATAATAACAACATGTTTTAATTTAAATGAAGGAAAATAAGGACGGTACAAAGTAAATCATAAAACTTCAGTTTTCTCGGTTGTTTCAAATTTTAGATAGGACATTTTAACTAAAGAAGACAGTATAGGTTTTCGTGCGCTGAAAACGAACCCGCAAACCGTTTGTCGCCATCACCCTCGGTTTTTGAGAAATTCGATTTTTTAAAAAAAACGCAAATTTTCAAATTTGAACATCTTTTGTGTTCAAACAGTAATAGTTATTCGGTTGCATGGTCTGTTAAATTATTCTATGAACCCTCGTGAACACAACGATATAAGTTATTATTGCATTGTGAACATTTAAATGTGTTTAAACATCGATCAAAGGGAAAAGGACACCCGAAATGCACCCATTTTTGAAGATATCTTTCAATTTATTTCCAAAACTAAGGGTCTAGGAGAAAATCTGACTGCTCCACGCGACGCGGCAGACATTTTTCCTTCGGATAGCATCAACAGAAGTGGTAAGACACATCTTGTTTTCAATACAGAAGCGAAACAGTTTGGCAAAACGTGCGGCGCGGACAGTGGTAGTCACGCGCGTTAAGCGATTGTGTGACTTTGAGCGCCAGTGGACCGCGCGCCGCCGTTGACTACCACTGTCGGCGCCGCACGTTTTGCCAAACTATTTTGCTTCTGTATTGAAAACAAGATGTGTTTTACCACTTCTGTTGATGCTATCCGAAGGAAAAATGTCTGCCGCGTCGCGTGGAGTAGTCAGATTTTCTCCTAGACCCTTAGTTTTGGAAATAAATTGAAAGATATGTTCAAAAATGGTTCCCTTTGATCGATGTTTAAACATATTTAAATGTTCATAATGCAATAAAAACTTATATCGGTGTATTCGAGAGTGTATTATACAACCGAATAACTATTACTGTTTCGACACAAAAGTTGTTCAAAATTTGCAGTTTTTTTTTTTCAAAATCGAATTTCTCAAAAACTGAGGGTGATGGCGACAAACGGTTTGCGGATTCGTTTTCAAAATGTCGTTTATTAAATGTCACAAGTCCAGATGGCTATCGAACTGTGTAATTTAATTCCAAAAGCAATTAAGACTGTGGATTCGTAAAATCAACTGAGTGCCGAATATAAACACATATTTGGAAATATAAAGATACATGGAAGATAGGCCTTAGTCAGGCACTTATTAAATATTTCAATTTTGACTCATGTTTCATTTATCCCTTTCCAAGATGCGAGGAACCCTACAATGGAATCCGTATACGGTCCTGGGTCTTGCTATCTCAATCGGCGCTTACACTTGACTGTTTAATTTGTGATCCCATTATAACTCTTCCACGCAATAGACGCAATTAATCAAACACAATAGCGGAGTGGTTACATATTTATGTATTTAAATGAAAAATATATGTAATTTATTCAAATTCGTGATGCTATGGAGTGGCAATATTATTCTCTTGGATAACTGTATTTTCTACTAAGGGTCTCCCATTAAAATTTAAAAAAAAATCGTTTTTTTTATATTTTGGTAGCAGGGCTTGAAAACTGTTGTAATATCGATTTCAGTTCTCCAAACGGTTATGAAGAACCGAAATTTCCAACTATTATCTGTTTCAGTTACGGTTCCTATTTCCTTCCTCATATCGGTTCCATAACAGTTATTTTTTCGGTTCTATATCGGTTCCGAAACGGTTCAAGAATCAATTCTTGTATCGAATTTTTCCTAATTAATATCTCTAATTATTGTAGCTGCAGATTACTGTATATGTGCATATTCTTTACAAAATCCTTATAGAAAAAGAAGAAACATTTATACATATCATATATAATAAAGCGTTGAAATAAATAAATCAGCTACATATTTCTTACATTCACACGCACTATATCATTCAGAAAAGGAAGTTAAAAGTTTCTCCTGTTTTTGTAAGGATTTTGTAAAAAAAAAAGATGAACATCCTACATCAATCTACAGCTTCGATAATGAATGATATCAATTAGGGAAAAGTCGATATAAAAATTGATTCTGGATCCGTTTCGGAATCAATATAGAACCGAAAAAATAAAGGTTATGGAACTGATGTGAAGAGGGAAATAGGAACCGTAACCGAAACAGATAATAGTTGGAAATTTCGGTTGTTCATAACAGTTATTTGGAATAAAGTTTCTCCATAACCGTTTTAATCAGAACCTTTATATAACAGTTTTAAACAGTTCTTTTCGGAACCGTTTCAAGCCCTGTTTGGTAGTACACCATCTGAAAAATGCCCAGTTAATATTTGGCGTCAACATTCATAGCCATGTAGAGTCTACAGGTATAAAAAGTGACCCGTTCATATCTACAGCAGTTAAAGCTTAAACTTGCTCCTCGAAGTAGAAATTTTAACGTAATAAATTAAAAATAGATGTTGATTTCAACAAAATTTTCGAAAAATTTAGCTCCTCCAACTAGAAATTTTAAGGAAATGATTTAAAATAGAATTTAATTTCAACAAAATTTACAACAAATTTTGCTCTTCCAACTAGAAAGTTTAACGTAAGCAATTAAAATTGAAGTTAATTGCAACAAAATTTTCGAAAAATTAACTCCTCCAACTAGAAATTTTTACGTAAGCAATTAAAATAGAAGTTAATTGCAACAAAATTTTCGAAAAATTTAGCTCCTCCAACTAGAATTTTTGACGTAAGCAATTAAAATAGAAGTTAATTTAAAAAAAATATTCGAAAAATGTAGTTCCTCCGACTGGAAATTTTAAAGAAATAAATAAAAATAATATTCAACAATATTATCTGTTTTTCTCAAAACTTGTTTTCTTAAAACTGCGGAAGTCCTAATAAAAAAAAAATAATCGATCGATTTCAAAAATTCTTGCGGCATTTCGTTCATTACTAAATTCGCCGTGGAATCATCTATGATGGTAACTGTGGGAAGAATCGTTTTCATTTTATAAACCTTTCCGTGCGCAAAATGACCCATTTTTTTCGATGTTTGTGGTTCAAACGTCTGCCAACACATGAGATTACAATATTTTGCTATATCCGTAGACGATTCCACGAACAATGTTACGAACTTTAAGAATTTCCGTGGTTCTTCATTTCAGATACCTAATTCTACGAAGTGTTAAAAATTCCACAGATGAGGAATTGTTTTTTGTATCGCTCGGACAGTCACAACCACCAACAGTCAGCAGTATTAGATAAAATTTCAAAAAAAAAATTTGTATCATCTTTAAAGATGTACAAATGCAATCCAAAAATTTTTTTTAACCTACGACGTTTACTTTTTTTAAAATAAAATCCTACAAATTATTTATTTCCGGAGTGATTTGATGGAAGGGTAGCCTTAAACCAAAGTAATGTATTCTCCCTGTCATTTAAGAAGGAACCCGTTTCGCGCATGTAGAATGAGCTCATTGGCTCCGAAGAAGCGTTGGTGGGGGTACAGCCAATAGTCGCTTCTCCCGGCACCAATGAGCGTCAACCTGCGCAGAACCGGTCTAAAACTCGTCGGTCGGCAGGTTCCTTCTTAAATGACAGGGAGAATAGACATAATAAAAACTGAAATACGAATAAAGACATTTTCCTTACTGATATACCATTTGTAATCAGGGTTGCCACCATATAAATCCCGGAGCGCCACACATTCCAACCCCGAGATTCGAATATAAACCCGGAGATGGAAAAAGCAAAAAAAAAAGGTTTGTTCTCGAATATCCGGAAAACAGATGTACAATTATTCTTGTAAGCTCAAACAATTCAGAATTTAAAAGTACCTGTTTTTTTTAATTAATGAGTTTTATTGCATATAAAATTGATACCATTGTATAATACCACAATTTCTTATTATCTCATTTTTCTTCTACAACCCGGAGATTTTTCCGGTGAAACTGGAGCCCGGAGATTTGCTTCAAAACCCGACGTCTCCGGGCGAAAACCGGAGAGGTGGCAACCCTGTTTGTAATATGTATGTACATAATAATAATAATAATATAGTTGCGGAAGACTTAATATTTGTAGTTTTATATCTACTATGCATATGTACACATTGTAAACCAGAATTTCAATTCCTTTTTAAATCAGTGAATACCCAGAACATTATTTCCGTCTGTTATTAAAAATAGGTGTCAGTGACGAATAATACGCGGACATTTATATGTATTGATATTTTTCTTATGGAGTAAACGTTAAACGCATATTCTGTATTGATTTGTTAGTTTTATCATACTGGAGCACCAGACAACATTCAAACAAAAATTTATTTGCACTCATTATTATACTCGAAACAGTGGGGTAACATAATTATATACAATTTGTTTGTCACTTTCAAAAAGGTATCGAAGTTCCAAACTAAAATATTTTACAGGGAAATATAACAATTTTTAACTTTTTTATTTTCTTAAATAAACTATTGCTATGTTTTTATTCGAGGTCATCGTGGTGTCTGGTTGGATTAATTTTTTTCTACCGGCTACAACAATGTAATAATAAATACGTATCGTTACTATATAAGTCGATGTCGATAACCTTGAAAACTCGGAGAGAATATGACTTGGGGAGAAAAATTAATCATATTTGTCCTCTCAAAGCAAGCCGGTTCTTTCTGACATATAATTTCGTACGATTCAGGGTAATGGGGATATTAAGATGGACCAGATAAATAAAATATCCTATGCAATATCTGTGGGACATTAATTAACATATTCGCCCGTTAATCGAGTAGAGATTCTTCGCTAAATTCTACGCTTATTAAATATAAAACTGTGGAATAGAAAGAATGTAGTGCAGTGATTTCAAACTCAATGACTGACTTGATTTTACAAATCTCGAATTCTTCTATATTTACACGGTTAATCCTTAACTGGTATCCTGGGGTCGCTCGTGACCCCAAGCACCCAAAGTTCGATGTACAATTTTCGGTTGTCTAAGTTGGTAAACTGAATTTCTAATTAATTTTATAATAATAGTTTAATTTTCTACGCTTCTCTACCTAAGAAGAAAATATTCATGGTGGTTGCTCTAGTGTCGACTTTACAAATTTCTGTGTCCTTTTTTATTTGGGGTCTGCCACGACCCCAGTATACCAGTCACGTTTGCCAAAAACAGTATACCAGTTAAGAGTTAAAGATGTCAGCGTGAAACGTCCAGAAAAATCTTGGTACGTGTGAGAGAAATACCTTGATCCGTGCAATTGATTTTACGAATTAGGATCTTACTCATATTTCAGACGGATTGTCTTACACAAGTGTCTTATAGATTTCTCGCTTTTTGAATCAGTGTTATCTCTCGCAAGTGCCTGCGAGGTGTGACAATAAAGTTTCGAAGATAATTCATTTAAACATTTTATTTTGAGAATTAAACAGATGCGAGGCTATCGTCGTCAAAGTACTCTCCTTGTATAATTCACAGTGTACACAACATTTCTGGTGTCTGTTTTAATACCCGCGCTACATTATTTTGAATTTCAGGAACTGACTGAAAATGCGTTCCTTTCGTGACTCCTATTACAGTATTTCCTCGTTAACGGCTCGCTGGTCGGGACCGGCGTTGAGCCCGTATCGTGAACGTGGCCCTAATTCCGAGTGTTCGCTTCTGGTCGAAGGGGGGAGCGAGATGGAACACTGCGTGCGCGGCGAGCGTGCGCGATGGTCGCAAGCGCTTACCGTGAACACGAAAACCGCTTAGTAAAATCTTGGCGCAGGCCCGGCTCAAGTCTTTTTTGCGCCCTAGGCGAACTTGTCAAATTGCGCCCTCTGTTATATAACATTTATTTGAGTTTATTGATGACCTTACTCTGAATTTTTATTCGCAGTTTAAAACAGTTGCAGTGCAATTTGTAATATTGTATTTTAAAGTATATTTTCAACAATTCCAGCAATGAAAATACCATTTTGCACCTCTTGTCGACTTTCATTGCTGGTATTGTTGAAAATATACTTTAAAATACAATATTACAAATTGCACTGCAACTGTTTTAAACTGCGAATAAAAATTCAGAGTAAGGTCATCGATAAACTCAAATAAATGTACTATAATACAGGGCACAATTTGACAAGTTCGCCTAGAGCGTAAAAAAGACTTGAGCCGGGCCTGCGTCAAGAGGGAACCCTCCTGGGAACCCTCCCGTCCCAATTGTTTCCTTTTGAAATTTGGTAGCCTCAGTCGCATCTTTAGCATCGCCAAACTCACATTGGTTGGCTACCATGCTTTACGCGCCTCCCGCACTAATCTACCTCCAACCAATACTAATACCCGGGACAATTTGGAAAGTGGAATGCGTTGTGTGGATATAGGTCAACAGTAATATTGTTAAGCAGTGGCGGATACAGAGGGGGGCGCCCCCCCCAAGGGTGAAATACTTATTTTAATTTGCAAAATACTTATTTTAACTTAACAATATGAGTGAAAATATGATAAATTGATAAAAAAAAAACACTTTTTCATTTAGCAGGAAAATATGGATTCTCCCCTCAAGAAAATCTTGGATTCGGCTCTGCCCCCCCCCCTCTCGAAAATCCCAAATACGCCCCTGTTGTTAAGAGCAGAGACCGTGGTAAAGTGATTAAAAAGGATCGGTAAGGTGTACCATTTTATGCACAATTTTATTACCCCTGTATTTTTTTAATGCATTAATTGCCGAAGCTAAAATTTTATATTTGGGGTCTTTCCACACCCTTCGTAATTACCCACCAAGTTTCATCTCGATCGGCCACCGGTCCCTTTCGGAAGTACAGCCTAGATTTTCACTATGATGCCGACGAAATGGGGACGTGCCGCAAATATTGGCAAAAACAATCGGATAAAGGGTGCGTTTCACTTACGCCGATTTTCATTACGTATCTCGACCGCGCGGGCGATTTTGGTGCAAGTGGAATTCGCCCTAAATTGTTCGGCAGTACCAACCAACCAGTGCCGATTGGCAAATGGCGATGCAGTGGGGACGCGGCTTAAGGGGGTATACCCGTTTGAACCCTCGGAAAATGTATACATTTTGTGGATTTTTTTACAAGTCAACGGTTTGATGCAGATTTCCCGTTTTTTAACTATGTTTACATAGTATTATGAACTACTTATAAAAAAAGTTTCAGTTAAAAAACTATTGTTTTTCGGAAGTTACGGATACATGTCCGAAAGTCTCTCGATTTTAGACGGCTAAACGGTGGCCCTAAAAACTCGCGCTACGTTCAACCAATTTACTTCAAATTTTGCATGCAGAATCATAATAAGATTCCGCATCGTCCAACGAAGGCTTTTTTTATTTCGATTCCCCGTTTATTATTTATAAAGGAAAAAGGTGGATTTTTCTCTTAGAAAAATTTAACTTTACCTTTGATCTCTCACCATTTCTTTATTTTTCAAAATTTTCAAAATCGCCTTCGTTGGACGATGTGGAATCTTATTATGATTCTGCATGCAAAATTTGAAGTAAATTGGTTGAACGTAGCGCGAGTTTTTAGGGCCACCGTTTAGCCGTCTAAAATCGAGAGACTTTCGGACATGTATCCGTAACTTCCGAAAAACAATAGTTTTTTAACTGAAACTTTTTTTATAAGTAGTTCATAATACTATGTAAACATAGTTAAAAAACGGGAAATCTGCATCAAACCGTTGACTTGTAAAAAAATCCACAAAATGTATACATTTTCCGAGGGTGCAAACGGGTATACCCCCTTAATGTGATGATGCAAAATTCACGACCAGACGCGTCTCTACGCGAACCAACTTGCACAATGACTGAAACGATTGACAATGTTTACTTGTCGCATGCAGGTAGGTGGAGGGGAGTGACTGCTCACAATGTTGCCACTTTGAAAGAAATGAAATTATTCTCGAAACTTTATTGTCACACCGTATGTTCGAGGATCCTGTCTCTATCCACTGTCCATATAAGTTTCTTGTTTGCAGACAGATTGCACGATGTGGAATATAATTTTTTTTTCAATAATAAGTAATGCCTTGATCACATTGAAAGAGCGTATACCAAGAGAAAGTAACTGCTCTTTAACGCCGAGTATCAGCATATCGTTGGAGCTATTTGTACTCCGTGCATCGCATATTATAAAACGTAGTAAAAGTCTTAAGCCGGTTGCAACTAATTATAATTGACAACATTTTATGCGCAAGTCTATGTGCAGGTCCTAGCAATTATATAGGGTGTCTAGCCATGAGTAGCATAACCACAAAGAAGGTGATTTTGAGTACATACAAATACAAGTGGAAAATGTAGTATAACAGTATAGTAAATGTGAATAAATGTAAAATATTCTTTTTTCTAGGTGCCTTAAGCCGGGTCCACATTTGTTACCGCACCGCGTTCCGTTACCGCGACCTGTTACCTATCTGACCGGTCGTGGTAGCAAGTGTAGACGATGTCGGACGATTCCGAGACATTTAACGGCCGAACCAAGTGACGAGTCACAGTATGCAGTAACGGAACATCGTTAGATAGGTAATAGGTGGCGGTAACAGAGCGGCGTGCGGTAACAAATGTGGACCCGGCTTTAGCTTGAAAAGTTCCCAGGTACGCATAGATCTGATTCAAAATTCAGGGACTGTAGCAATAAATATGGTATAATATCGTATAAAATAAATCCCTGTGCAAAAATAAGTAAAAATTGTAGAATGACTTTCTGCAATTATTGGGAGTAGGGTACTCAGCACCGATTTCAATGACTTTGAAATATGTTATCGGGAGCATGGTTCTCATCGACTTTTCCCTATACGTGTTACCTCCGCTCGGTTTAGTTTCTACGATATTAAACCCCCGGTGCTCCCAGTCACTGATTGTAAGTTAGCAATATTCGAGAATGGTTCATGTCACGAGGTATCGGTATAGGTTTGGAGCTAGAAATGGGGTGGGGGGGGGGTGTTAGGGAAGCCCGTAGCTACGTGTATATAGTGTGGACCCCAAATATACAATTATAGTTTCGCGCATTTATCAATTTCCATGATACTAATAAAAATTACTGTTAATTCTTTTTTTTTTAATTTTTTGAATTACACATACGTAGCTGCAGACCTCCCTAACGGGAGGAGTCCAGCGGTAACATGTATAGAGCAAAATTAATGAAGTTGGAATTTCGACCGTAAAATTTTTTTTTTTTAAATTTAAATTAAATTTAATTGACCGAAACTGTGCGCCGAAATCATGTTTTAAATTTTTTTTAAAAAAATAGAGAACAATTGTTTAACATGTTGACCTCGGCAGCATATTTCAAGGTCATTGAAATCGGGGCTGAGGACCCTATTCCCTATAAATAGTTGCCCAACTTTCTTTCGAACACAACGTGTTCGACAAAATCGATTTAAAAAATCTTCGACTAACGATAAAAATCGGTTCCATTTTCGAAACTGATTTTCTCAGAAACCAATCGTTTGAAAAACTGTTTAGGGTCTTCATCTACTAAAATCTACTATTTCAGAAGGATTCATGTCGTACACAGTTATACCTACCATATTTGCTCCGTTTTTTGACAATTTTTAGTGAAATTCACGTGCATCAGGCGAGTTCTTAAACTAATTTTTTTTAAACGACTCCTATACCAAATTTTGATCCACATTTTCCACTTACTTTTGCTGGTAGATTCACCTTCTCGAGTGCACCGCTCATTGTGGAGCACGCTGTATATAATTATTCAGCTAAATGATGTAAAGGAGAGAAAATTGCTGTTCCATATAAAACTGGAACTGGAACGGTCAGAATGGAATTACGAGCATCAGTGCTTTTATGCATAATTTTGTGATGCTAATAAGGTGTTCTTAGTAGATAATCGCAAATTAATTGCAGTGATGAACAAGTTTGTTACGAAACGAATACAAAGTAAGAACAAGAGCAGTAATATAAATTCTACTATGTAGGCACTAGCTTCGTACAATTAGTTTATTGAAATAGCAGAAAATAATAACAGATTACAAATTATAATACACAAGCAAATGTGGTAATTTGCTGACAAATGTTGACACTGCTGCTGATAGGTTTCCTATTGAAATAAATGTTGCGAAGGAATGGCCAGATAGATAATCATGAAAATGAAATAATTTATATATGACACCACTTATGCGTAGTATTCGGCGCTGACTTTTGGAATTTAATATTTCAATGCACAAATCATCTGTCTTCGTAAAGTTATTGTCATATAAAACTCGTGTTGTTATAACTTATGCATTAATCTTATATCGATTGTATTTGATATATCAAATTATTTATTAGTAACAGAACACATTGTATTATACAGATTTAGGCTATTGAAATAAAATATTTTAGAAATTATTATTCAAATGATATGCTATCTTATTTGACTAGTGGTTACTTTTAAATACTCAAACGTTATTTTATTTTTACAAAGAAGTGATTTTTCCTTGGTTACTAGTTAAATGATTGTTTATTTTATTTTATATTTGAATAAGTGTTTCTTGAAATAATCTCGCAAATAATTTCTGGTACAATGGTCTTTCAGACAAAATGTTCGAAATCAGAACAGTTCTATGAGCGAACGCTGTTAAATTTCAAGATAAAATTATTGTTTAAGAATTCCAATATTGTACTTTGCGTTATTTGTTCATAATATTATACTTTTATTTAACAGAGTTTACTGAAGTAAACAATTATCTTGAAATAATTTACATGGTCTTGGCATAAAATGAAGTTACTATTTCGAAGTTATTTTTAAAATAACAATAGAGTAATTCAAATAATTTATTATTTCAAATATTATTCTTCATTGGGTTTCAAATAATGCGAAGAATATTATAACGGTATAAAGTGAAAATATTATAACGGTATAAGTGAAAAATCCAACGTTCAAATACACGTAATCAGGACGATTTTACATACAAGGGAGAAATATGATCATAAACAAGATTAAAATTTCACATAAAAGATTTATCTGTACATAATGTGTATGAACAAGATTATACAAGTAGTCAAAATGAACCCTGAATCTGCCAGCGACTGCTGACATCCATCTAAGAATCTAAGGGTTGATTCTTTGGTGCTATGAATCAAACTGTATATGTTTACTCAGTATGAAAATCAAGCTACTATGATCATAAATATTCTGCGCGCATTGCAATATTAATATGCACATACGATCATTCCAAGGTTATGTTGTAATGGTTAAGCACATTTCTTATAACACCACGTTAACAAAGATACGCAATTCTATTTAAAATTTTCAAACTTCGAGAACTTTAATTTGAAACATATTTTCTTTCGAGCAGAATATTTGTATCTAAACATATGAACTGCGACAGCCCTTTCTATGGACATTCGTATTTAGTTGTACGGATTAATTCCGGGACAATATCCTGATGCAAAAAGACATCAAAAAGTCCTTTACCGCTTTGAGATCCGAGGCTTCGTTCTCGAGATATTAACAGTTGAATATTAGCGGTCCAAGTTTCGGGCCGCGCAGTTTAAAGCCGAAACAGCTGAGCGCCGAGCAGTGACCCCTCGCACGCACACGCAAGAGGCGCGCGTAGGTACAGACCCACGCACACGAAAGAGCCGACCGCGCTGATTCAAACCGTGAAATGGGTTAGCGCGGTCGGCAAGCGCAACAACAATAGAATAAATTTGTAGGTATAATAAAGGTGCAAATACACTTAAGGGGATTATGCCATCTTAGAGATATCAAAAGGTCGATTTCGTTTTTCGTTTTAAATGATACCTTACACAGTCCTAAAAACACGATACAATTGGTTTCACCATTTTCACAAAAATCAATATTTTGAATAGCCCCTATGTACTTCTACAGTAAATGTCATATGAATAATGAAAATTTCGGTTTTTTGTCTTAGGTTAATACATACGGGACTTCTACTGCAAATCGTGGGGAGGGTCTTGTCAAAATCTGCAAGACTGGAAGAGTACCAACAACGGCATTTTGTGAAAAAAGAACTGTTACAATTTTTTTACATAACATAAGGCTTATCGAATAAAGCCCTCAAAAAGTTTTTTCATTTATTTCATTATTTCACCTCCCAAAATTCTGAAACTTACATATGATTTTCGGGCCTTCAAGGTGGCCTAATCCCTTAAAGCAGTGTTTCCCAACTTTTTCTGAGTCGCGGTTTCCTTTTATAATATTTAAATAACTTGCACCGCCCATATAACTTAAATTTAATAAGGTAAAGAAAATACATTAAAAATAGGTATTTCAGAATATAATTCTAAGTTACTAATATTTTAAAAAAAAACCTAAAACCGTGCCCCCCCCCCGAAAAACACTTCGCGACCCACCGGTTGGGAATCACTGTCGTAAAGAATATTAAGAGCTAAATGTATCATTTTTATTTTTAGAAATTTTATAGTCCTGCTATTGTGAAATTATTTTATTTGGATGAAATTCCTTATCGAAATCACTTCAAATACAGTATGATTTATAAATAGATGCCAATATTTCAGGGAGCAAATCCACATAAATCGTACATAGCATAGCTTTTCAAGTGTAGGGAATTGAGGGAAATGTCCTGCCTCGCTTGTCAACCCTTGCTGTATCTTTGCACCCTTTTTGCAGTTCATTACATTTAAATTGTGCCAAAAATATAAATCCAAGAAACTTGCGGCATCAATCCGTTCTAATTCAAAATTTATGGTACGTGCGATCTATATTTGTATAAGAGTTTTTGCTTACATTAGTATGTAAATTCACATCCATAAATATTGGCATGCATGTACAAGTCACTCTGTATTTCATACCTCGTTTCTTTCTTTTTTTTTAATAACTATATAATTACACTTGGCAATTTAATATTTATACTGTTGCATTCAAAATACTCCTCATCGCTAGCGTTTCAGCTCAATATTAATGTTTTAAAAAAATATTCAGAAGACCACTACATAAAGTTGCGTAAATACAAATAAATTCTTTAAATAAAAAATTTTAATTAAAAGTTTTTCATATTCTAAATGAAACTCTCTCTGTTTACCCTAGTTGCCGTTGGGCTTTGAAGGTGAAAACGACGTGTAATTAGTTAGCATGTTGGTGATCGTGTGCTAGATTGAAAAATATAAAAACAAAGGGGGAAAACTGGGACATCTTAGCGAGGCCTGTTTCATAAAACAAGCAGGAGGGCGGGATTTTTTAACGCACAAGTCCTCGACGGGTTCGCCGTACGCAGAATGTTAGTGCTGCAGCTCTACACTGAGGTTTAGTAGAAACCAATATCAGAAACAACAACAACCGAACTAAAATCTCATTTTATTAAAACCGACGTCACTTTGCTTTACTTCTTCTGATGAATAGTAAATTTTATTTAAAATGCAAAGTATTTATTTTTAAAATTAAATACTGCTTCAGTATTTGACGCATGCGAAACTGAAATTACTGTGGACCACCACAGCCTTCATTGCAACAAATTTTCGGCGAACACACTGCACTTTAATACTACCCCCTCGACCGCAAAAGACAACCTGAACCAGTCTAAAGAAGTATTAGAGCTGTTAACATTTTTAAAGTAAATTAAACTTTACCAAAAAGTGTAACGTGTAATTTATAGTTCGAACTAAGTCGCTAATAACACTTTTATAATGCTAGATGCGACCGTAAAGAATTAATAAAAATTAGAAAAAGTGCCTTGCTCGTAAATCAAAGTTAAATACAAGGCAAAGCAGAAGATAAGTAATCGACGATGACTGTTATATAATTTTACTAATAATTGTACTGTGGGAAGTAGTTAAATAAAAGATCGACATAATTTTAATTAGAAAGATTTTTTTCTGTAAATGAGGAAGCATTATAGAAGTATATATTAACATATCTGCACAGAGGTTAAATGAAAGAATAAATTAATCATTAGTCGGAGTCTTAATGAAGTTTTTACGTCTCTTTGGAATATATAAAATCTGATGGAAGATAATCTGTACCATTATTCTCCGTGTACGATCATCCTGCATGAAGGGATTACCGAGAAAACGGACACCCGGTGTATACTGAAGCTCTCTACTGCAGGCTTTGCTGCAGCTGAGAGTTTTTGCCTTATTCCCAGTTAAAAGCAGCCATGGCAGTTAACTACGAAGTATTTGTGCTGCGAAAAATTTAGCGCGAGCATTGTTTAATATTCCACTATTTTCAGTTTCAAATTATATAAATAAATCGAATATATTTCTTTAGGTTATATTAGAGATTCATGGTGTAGATATTAACACACTTTTAATGTTGTGAGTTAAGAACTAATTTCTTTATGAAATTATTTTTTAAGAACGACAAAACAAATTTGTAGGGTACATGCAGCATTTGCGGTCACTTTAAGGTATTGCACCAGTTCTGGCCACTTCTTAAAAAATATAATATTTTTCCGTGTAAGCAATAAGTGAAACCTTATATTTCTGGCGGTATACTAAACAAAATATTTATGATGTGAAATTCTCCACATAATAATGATCTGCAAACAATTTAAAAATAAGATAATTATGCACATGGCCAAAAATAGTTTAATGGCCTTGATGTTTTATCAAAAACCCGAAATGTTTTCTGTATTTGCATGTAACACTTCTTAATTACATCATATTACAATTATCATTTAATTTGCGAATGATTTGCAGGTAGTCAAGATTTTGTCGTATGCGTAATATGTAATGATTTTATTAAGGCTGAATTATTTAACATTATTACCTTCAAATTTTTTTTTTTTAAAGGAAGAAATAGTTTAATTGTGATTATGTTCATTGAATTCGTTTTAATTGTAATGTCAGTTACGTTAATAGTTCAAGTTGCGTTTATAGCAGCAGAAATCTGTAACTCGCTTTTTGCACTGTTACTTGCTGTGTATGTATCTAGGGCGAATCACCACCCATTATCAGACAAACAATTTTCATTTCTTTTAACAATATACAAAAAATATATGAGAAGGAAATTATTTGGTTGGAGCTTTGTCGGCTTTGTCAATTTTGTAATAAATATATGTTTATTGTACACTGCTACTAATAATAATAATATTAACAATGGCTTTATTAGATACAAAGTGAATTACAATAAATTACAAAATTAGAATAAAAAATAAAAGAAGGGTACAGATAAAAATAAAAGAAGGGTAATCTGTTAATATTACTAATAATAGTAATATTAACAATGGCTTTATTAGATACAAAGTGAATTACTATAAATTACACAATGAAAATAAAAAATAAAAGAAGGGTACAGATAAAAATAAAAGAAGGGTAATATCTGTACCCTTCTCTTATTTTTTATTTTCATTGTGTAATTTATTGTAATTCACTTTGTATCTAATAAAGCCATTGTTAATATTATTATTATTAGTAGCAGTGTACAATAAACATATATTTATTATAAAATTGACGAAGTCATCGTCTACGAAAAATTATTTATATTTGTCTCCTCCAACCAAATAATTTCCTTCTCATATATTTTTCGTATATTGTTAAAAGAAATGAAAATTGTTTGTATGATAATGGGTGGCGATTCGCCCTAGATACATACACAGCAAGTAAATTAAATTAAAATCCTTAGACCACGTGTAAACTACTCACTGAATGAAGAAACCTTTCGAAAAAAATTCATGAAATTACGGGGACATGCAATAGAATACTTACTTTGTTTTTTACTATTTTCGTTCAGGGCATATAATCACTATTAATTAATAGTTTATAGAATTCTATAAACTGGAAATCTGACTCGGTATTTGATAGAATGCTGCATGTTGAATCCAAAAGAATTAAGCTACATAAACTGTTCGTTTATATTTTCATTTGACATATTACTACCATTATAAAAAATTTAACCAACCAAATCCAGTTAACATTATTTTCACGGTTAAACAAAACTACTTAATTCGAAGTGGAAAAGTTTCACATACGATAGATAGAGCTTAAACTTACTCTCATTACATGTTACATATGCATGTGCTACTGAAAATAAAATAAATATAACAAATCAATGTAGCCATATTCAAGATGGTAACATAATATATCGTTCTTAATATTAAGCATTATTGTAGCAGCATTTTAGATAAATCCGCCCATCCCAGAGGTATAACATATTTTACTTATTTAACTACTGTTCAATTTGGAATATATTTTTAATTACCACCCACCAAAGAAATGCTCAAAGAAATTTTGCTAGAATAATGGAACAAGATTAAAATTAGTTGAATCTGTGTATAATAAATTAAAGCTTACAGTAAAATTGCAGGAATATTAAAAGAATATTAACCCTTCGTTGACACACCTCCTTTTTCGATCAATTCTGACATACCTGGGTGGCTCACACCCAGAGCAATTTTCCAACGACTGCCATTCTCATCCAAAGAATCCAATTATTATGGAAAAAATCATGGATCAATTTCAAGGTATCTAGAATGTATTCCAACAGTTTTTTCATTGAAACTGTATCACACTTTTTGTAAAAAAAAAATTAAATTACCACACGTCGAAAGAAACGAAGAAAATCTTTAAAAAATCCTAACTTTTACAAATTTCAATATTAGAATCTAAAAATCTACAGAGTTGTTGTTGGGATATAATACTTTGAGAGAAAAAATAGTTTGCACGTGGGCTTTGGAAAAAAAACAGCTTATGGGTGGCTCAAACCCAGAGTGTCAACTAAGGGTTAACTCATCGCAATTACATTTGTATAAATTAAACACAGAATTTGGGCAAATATTTTTTGCACGATCTTGCTACTTACACGAATAATACCTAATACTTTTTCAAACGAACCGTACAATTTCTCAATTTAATGCGCAGCAAACAAAACTCTATCAACGTGAATTAGAATAATAATCGCGAAGTCTTCCTATAAAGCCGGCTTTAATATATAAAATATATTACACACAGGGTGGACGAATACTTTCGCAAGGATCTGTACATACACCGTACTGATTAACGCAATAAAAAACGTCATAACGCCAAACAAAATCAGCGAAGAAACTTAGGGTCGACAAACAGGATTCTAATTTTGTTTCCGATATAAGACCGCGGGGTTTTATAGCCACGGATACTGTGCAAATGTCCAAGTTACTACTCGCCCGGAGTTCTGACGAGGCTGGTGGTTTTTGCGTCTCCGTGTTTTCAATGGTTGACACAGCAATAGTAGCAATAGCATCGGTGGTAGTAGGAGCAGCAATAGCAGTTCCAGGAGAGGCTGCAGGATTGGCAGCGCCCTCCCCCTGAACCCAGCCCCCTGCTCGCCCCCCCAGCAGATACCCGCTTCCTGCTGCGGTGGAACTTTGTTTAACTAAGGCCAGCAAGAAGTAAACCTATTTATACTAGGTCGGACACGTTTACACTGGAGTGCCTGTCCGTGGCCACTTCTGCTCTCCTCGGAGTTGCCCTTATCCTCGAACCTTCGGGTGAAACTCTGGGCAAAGTATGGCCCTAACAGCTGTTGATAAACGAGAATGTTCCTTGCAAAAAGTTGTATTGCTGTCGGAACTTCACGGCGTCATCCTACCCATAAATCTGACTGCGACTGTTGGTGATGAACAGTCTGACTGTATGTACAGGCAGCATGCAGGGTTTTACGAAACTCCTTCACAGGACTTTTATGCTTCCCCGCCTCTTTCTGGTCCAACCTAATCCACTCGTCATTCGACCAGAGTCCCTTTGCTCGGTCTTGAATTTGTTAAGGACGAACTTCAGTCGCGTACGAAATAAGCGAAAATCGTTGAAAATTAGAGGCATGAATCTTTATGCGATAGTAAAAGCCCCTGCAGAAATTTGGAAAAATTGATTCGGTAGTTTTTAAATTAGGTATTTAACTTTTAATTTAACATGGAATTTCTGAATCGTGAGAATTGTGTATATATAAGAGTTTTGGTAATGTAATTGAGATATATATGGTCAACAATCACCAAATACAACACATTGGCACACTTTTCACTGCTTTTCGTGTAAGTAAAAAGGAAAATTATAGTCTGATTGTTTCATTTCTAGCAGTTGCGTTTCAGGTAGATTCTAATAAACAAGTTTGTAATAAGAAATCAAGTATTCAATAAATTGAGAAAATAAGATAAAAAGTAACAGCGAATTCAACTGAATTTGAGATAAAAATATGGTTTTCATCACAGGAAAAAGCCTTATTAATTATGTTCGTGACTAGCGCTTCTTTTCTCATTTTTTATTTTATTATTCTGTAACTTACTGTAATTATCTTTTGCTATAAGTATTCTTGTTCTTAGCGGGCTTGTCCCGTGAATAAATAAATAAATAAAAAATAAAAAAAATTAATATCTTGGAAATGGATTAACTTTTGGCTAAGATTGTCACTGAAGTTTGAAAAATAAAAGAATATAGGCACTATATTTTGTTTGAATACAAAAGATGTTGAAAGTTGAAAATTTGCAGATTTTTCAAAATCGAATTTCTAAAACTGAGGGCGATGGCGATAAACGGTTTGCGGATTCGTTTTCAGCGCACAAAAATCTATAAGAAACGGCTATTGAATGTTACAGAACAGAAAAACAGTTTAATTTTGTTGGACTGAAATTAATCTAGACGTAAGGAGTAGAAAAACAATTGAGGGC
This sequence comes from Andrena cerasifolii, assembly GCF_050908995.1. Taxonomy (NCBI): domain Eukaryota; kingdom Metazoa; phylum Arthropoda; class Insecta; order Hymenoptera; family Andrenidae; genus Andrena; species Andrena cerasifolii. The sequence continues at coordinate 2,211,941 of NC_135132.1, forward strand.
TCGGATGCAATAAGGGGTGTTTACACGCAATATTTACAATATTTACACTGTTTTGTTTACAATATTCTGTTCTTTTATAAATTTTTCTTTTTCTCCTATTTCCTATCTTTCCTTTTTCATTTTCTTTTTGCTTATCTTTTCTTCTTTATTTATTTTTTTTTTTTTATCGCAATATTTTTTGTAATATATAATCATATAATAGTGAGAACGTCATGTCTTTGCAGTGTGACGCGATTGTACGCAGCTGCTGACTGATGGTGCCGCGCGGGATTTATATATATCGTTATATCTTCTATAATTATTTATTAATCAGTATGAAAATTGGTGAAAAACTTCCTTGTATATTAAGAAAAAACTTTGTCGCTGCAAGTTATATGTACCTTAAAATTCCCTCGATACTTTTTAACGGCGAACGTTGAAAGACATGGGTTATGTCCAGTATTACTTTTAAATTAAATATTATTACATTTTTTAACATAAGAGATTTGTGCATACATTTCACGGCTTCGCTAGAGTTTTCTGAGTTTTATGTTTCAAGTCTCATAACGATCCGTTAATATTTACTCGAGTTATCGCAATTTATGTTTAAAGAAATAATGATTTTGATCGAAGAAATTTTGTTTGTTTATAATTTTTATCTCGAATACTAATGATTGGATAAAAAAATTGTAAATACAAAAAATGTGTGTCGTGGCGAGCTTTACAACATTATATTTTTTAAAATACAGTTTAACAACATTTAATTTTCAAATATTTCTTAGCGTTTGGACAATACTTTTTCCCATTTTCGAGCGCTAGTCCCCTGATTGCATCCGAGCCCTCAATTGATCTAGACGTAAGGAGTAGAAAAACAATTAAAATTTTCTTTGAGACGGTAGTTACATCTTAATATATAAAGCAGAAAGCTTCTATATGTTTGTCTATCACCTAAAAACTTGCGAACGATAAATTCAGACTAATCCAGATGAATGTGACCATTTTCACAGAAAAAAAACTAAAAAAATTTTTTTTTTCTAAAATCAGAATTGTCTGTCGCCTAAAAACTTTAGAACGGTAAACTCTGGTGTCACGAAATACGTCCCAGCTCATTATGCCCAAATAATCCAGATGAATGTAACTATTTGTCACAAAAATGAAATAAATAAATAATTTTTTTTTATATAAAATCAGAATCTAAATTTCGTGCGAAGTCGAGTAGTAAAGCTAGTACTGTATAGAAGCAAGTTCTAGTTGGCTACAAAATGTGCGCGTAACGGATTTCTTGCAAGATCGTGATAACGAGCGATTTGGCGGCTTTCTGTGGGGTCCGTACATAATGTCGATCTAACAATAAGTGGACGAGTAGGCCGCAAACTAGCGAATTCTTCGAGAATGATGCCGTTACATTCCTTGGCATCTTCGTTCTGGTGATTTTAAATCTTGCCACGGCTACTCGCCTGACATTTCAGTCAGTGTTTCTTCTAATTCTCCAAAATTAGAATAATTGCAGTAAAAAAAAAATTGCAGTAAAAAAATCAGTCTAGTGGCATTGTGAGCTGCTAATGAATTCAAACAAAACAAAATTTCTTACCATAATTATGCATCTCATTAAATTTCATTATTTATATTATGCTCTTAAATATTGTTTTCTTTTTTAGAAAAACGAAAGGGAAGCAAGGTTGTTTCCTTCTTGTATTATATCATGTATTTGATTATGTTTGTTCAACTGTAATTCATTATAATTAATTACACACGCGGTGCCTCGCGTATATTAATTGTCGCCATGAAATTTCAGGACTTTCCTTGAACTTTATAAAAAATTGTTTCGGGGAAAAGTTGACCTGTATTTAAGTTAAAGTGACCAGATATTTTCTGTTCCAATGCGGGTCAAGCAAGCAAGCAAAAAAAAGGGTTAACAGATCCAAGAGGAGATCGTTTGGTAATTATTTACTTTAGCGATTCCTCGCCGATTTTGATGAAATTTGGATATGTTGTAAAACTCCATATTTTGAACAACTTTTTCCTATACATGTTACCGCCGCTCGGTCTTAGTTTCCGAGATATTCGCAAAAATATTTTTTAAATCTGGAGTTTACAACATACCCAAATTTCATAAAAATCGCTGAGGAATCGCCAAAGTAAATAATTACGAAAAATATTTATTTTTGCACAACAAAAAAAGTAGAGGAAGCAATAACTTTATGCCATTGCGAAAATGTAAAAGGTTACATGTCCAATCCGGGACACTTTTCAACGCGGGACGTCTGGTCACTTTAATTTAAGGGGGGAGCCTGGTGTAACTAAATGAAAATCGAGGCATTTTTCGGGAATTTTTTTTAAAGAAAGTATTTGATAGATCTTTCTGAAACTTTCAGGATATTGTATTAACAGGTTAAGGTATATAACAAAAAAAAATTATTAAAAAAGAGCGGCAAATAACAAAGTTATGCCCAGTCCGTTGGCGACGCAATTATTGCACTGCGGGCAACGTAGCGTCTTTTGGTTTCATCTGAAACCAAAAATCGAACAATTTTCTTTTAGTTTATGAGTGTACGCACAGAATGAAGTAATTTGAAACTTAAAAGATGCAAAATGAACAAATGGCGGCCTCTTGAATAAAAAGTTCACTGTTTCCAACGAAATTTTGCCTTAAATGTCTAAAAAAAAGTTATTTATTTAAACAATATCATTATACTAATAACTTAGTACTATGAAGAAAATGTTCACAAATATCCGTGCACAAGGCCAAGTCGATTGGTTGAATATTTTTTTAGTTACATTGCCCGCAAAGTGTGAAACTGTCGTTTCGAGAAAAACGCATTTAAAGTTTTGTGGTAGCCTGGCGCTCCGTAGCAAAATCGGCTATATCCGCTTTAATTTTTCGAATTTCGTTTTGCGGCTTTGGGAACATATTGTCGTGATGTTCAACTATTGATTTATGCAAAAAAAAAATCGATTTCTTCGATCCGCTACACCAGGCTCCCCCCTTAAGTGTACCTACACGACTTCTGTAAACCAGAGTGCATCTGCATTTCTTCGGGAGATATGCATGTTACCTTATGCTTTTCAAATATATCATCTTTTAATTATTTGTCATTAGAACCAATCATGACAAATTCAATGACTATACTGTCCTGTTTAGTTAAAATGTCCTATATAACATTTTGAAACAGCCGAGGAAATTGAAGTTTAATTATTTACTTTGTACCGGCCTTATTTTGCTTCGTTCAAATTAAAACATGTTGCCATTATTTCGTAACAGCCTAATATAATTTTTTTTAATAGATGTACCGGTAGGTGATGTGTTATTAACGTACCAATTAATTAATTGTTTTAGATAGGATATTATAACCATTTGGAAAGAAGTTAGGTTAAATATATTAGACTGTTTATAAATTTTTACGAAGCACGCAGAGTTTACTAACTTTACTTAACACGTTGACTGCCGCGCGCGTTTACAGTGAAATCCCCTTCAGGCCACGAGTACCGCTGTACGAAGCGTATTCTGCTGGGTATTCCCAGCGATATTTAAAAATGCGAATCGCTGATTTATTTTCGTTACTTCGCATTTGTTTCTCATCTCGCCACTGTACAGGGTCAGTTTGACTCTTTGCCGAGTAACGAGCGGTATAACTTAAAATCTCTACCCTAATACCATTTTTCTTTTTTACCATCTGTACCATTTTCGTATTACTTTCATAACAATAGTTTATACTAAAAAATATTCTATTATAAATTTCAGTTATGTTAATAAATATAGTTTATATTAATTAATATTCAATAGTTTTGTTACTTCCTCCGCGAAATATCTTTTCAAACACATAAGAATGTTCTGCGCAAGTAGTCAAATAAGCGTCACCCCAGTACGGGTGACGCGGCCCGATCAGAAACTTTACTGTCACCCGAATACGGGTCACGTGGCAGTCAACGTGTTAAAAGGTAAAAGACGCGTGGAACTTGAAATATTTCAACATATCTCTAAAAATGCAAAAATGCTAGACAGGACAGTTTAACTAAGGAGGGTAGTATACCTACATAAGATAAAAAAAGACACAACTAGATACTTAGGTAAATAAAATATATTTTTAAAAATACTGTTTTAGTTCAAAATAGTTTCGACGGAAAAATAATGGGAGAAATTCACGTACGAATTTAAAACAGTATTATATGCTAATCTTTTTGTATTATAACATACTACTGTCACAACAGGACTCGTATTATTTACAGGACTTGCATTACTTAGTTATGCAGAAAGCTACCAACCCTCAAAATGAGAAAAAAAAATAGTTGAACGCAGTATGGATCCCACAATTTTGTGATTTTTATTTTTACAAAATTACCAACTCATAGAACAACATTATACAATTATTAAAACTACCAAGACATAGTTCCATTTTAGGCTTAAAGATTAAAAGGTATGGAATATTTGAAATAATACTATTCACTGTTACATAGCCCATTAAAAAACATTGTAAAATAATAATAAGAAATAAAATATACCTAACAGAAATAAAGCTACTTAGCAATTAAAGTCTTCAAACTAAATCTACTCAGATTCAGATCATTGAGGGTTGGTAGCTTTCAGCATAACTAGGCCCATTTAATAATCTTTATTCTTCATTTTCTATAAAGCGAACGCCTATAGGAGAGAAGGCCAAAAGAGTTTGTCTGTGTACAGTTTATACTTTAGCTGAGAAAAGCGTCAAACAAATTTGAGATATCACTTTGACATAGTCCATAGTCTCCTTCTGAGAGTGAGCGAAATAGAACAACAGCGAGGGTCTCTGCCTAATTATGCCTCGATCTAGGAAGCGTTTGTGATGGATTATCACCAACTCTCGGATGGCGAAGGAAGTGATCACACGGAAGTCGACGCGTCGAGGCGTCGGGACGCCTGGGTCAGTTTGGACCCGCATTAACTATCGCACTATATGCGTTTTAAACGGTGTTCCTTTCCTTAAGGTGGGTCCTCACCAGCGAACAGTTCCCGAACAGGAAATTCAATTCCCATACTGTTTGTGAACAGTTGTTGTTTGTTTGTTTGTTAGTGTTTGTTAGGTACGCAGTCCTATCTTTGAACTTTTAAACCCTTTCGGGTGTCCGGAATGCGCGTGACCCGGCGGGGTCACAGTTTCCTGCAGTGGTGGGATGCAACCGAGTTTTCCCGGAAAACCTAATATTCAACGAAGGTATTCATATCCCCACTACTGTTTTACCGAATTTCATGATATAAAAAGGGCCACGAATTAATACTCGGGGGCTCATTTCAAGACTAACACGCGTAGACGAAAGAGGCTTGCGAGACCAAGTAGTATTTTCCTTCGAGCATTGTACCAACCTTTACCATACAGTACGTAGAGTTGCTGATAGGTGTTGTGACTGTTAACTCTTATTTTTTTGAGACCCCCGCATTTCTCAGTGCGTTAAAAGCGAGAGGTGGACCTAGGTACCGCGACAGAAACACTAAACACTTGTAAAAGACTGAGATTATATACAGAATATAATTAGTAATTATAAATTCAGTGTTCTCTTCAATCATCATCCGAATTTCCTCTTTGAGACCAACCCACAAAGATACCCCTTTACCGCTCAAGGGGTATCACATTATAAAGTTACGAGGCTAAACTAACATTCCTAGTGGCTCCCGGGGGTACCAGACCCCGGTTCGTCCACGACAACCACCTTCCTAGTGGCTCCCGGGGATACCAGACCCCGGTTCGTCCGCTACTAACAAACTCTAACAAACAAATTCAATCCTCGGCCTCGCAGCCGCCACTCTCATTGCCCTCAGCCTCGGCTCGTAACATTTTTATTGTTTTCCTGTGTTTTAAGCAGGATGGCGTTTCAAGCTTATTTTTGCTTATATTGCTCAACGAACTATAGTCCCATTTTTTTTTGTTCCCTCCTCTCTCCTTCGGGTCCCAGCAGCAGCAGCGCACCGGGAGAAAGGTGGTCACCCATCTTTCCCCAGTACACCGCCCCGTGATGCTTAACGGGTGATCTAACGAGAACCGGTGTTTTCCATCACGGCTACGGCCGCTGGTTTCGTGAACAGTTCGCGAACGATGGTGCAGACGCACCTTTAGAGCAGTACAGAGTCATTTTTTCGATTTCTCAAGTTTTCCCTACTATCGTTACATTCGGTAACGTTACGCTTGGGTCTAAACAGACCCAGCGCTGCAGGACACAAATCAAACACAACTGGATTGATTAGGTCGTCCTCATGAAAGTGTGTTCAAACATGTTCTCATGATATCCCCTCAGATAAAGCGATAAAGTTAAATTACATAGCGACTGCATATTGAAATTCAACATTATTTTAATTCGTATAGGTAGAACCAAATGTGCCAGTCAGTGAGAACCGTCATTTACGAAGAATTATTATGAACAAATACTTCCAAGTAAAATTGAAATTGGTTAAATGAAATAATAATATGGATTCCGAAGTCTATTAAACATAAGTGTTCGTTAAGATTGCTATCAGTGTTAAGCATTTATGTAAGTTTTATTATTACTTTACAGATTGCAGTATGGAACTATAATATCGTATAGGGTGCTACAGTTTTTAGCGGACAAATTTGGAGAATATATTCTAAAGGTACCCAAAATGAGAGAAAATGTTATAAAATATAAATGATATAATATTGATTAAGAGACAGAGTAGTATGAAGTTATTTAGAGTGGTCGCTATACATCGCTTGAAAATTAAGATAAATTAAAGGCAATTTAAAGAAAAAATTGTAGTATACCAGAAATAAATTTTCTTCAATTAAATAGTCAGTTTAATAAATTCTTGATGTGACAATCGTTTTGTTGTATGCAGAATTCCCAACACGTTCTTATTTAGGATAATTGTTATTTTTACTGTTATATTCAACTCATTATTAAATTATTAAATTTTGATAAATACTTCATATTTAAGTTAATAAGTTCATCCTTAGTTGTAATACTTCGGTGTAAAGTTTTTACTCATTGTCAGTCTCCTACTATTTACTACTTTGACAATTCTCAATAACGAATTGATAACGAACCTATCTACATATATGAAATTGTGCACGTCAATGCACTCACTTTGAAGTTGCAGAAATACATTATGCTATATAATGATACTCAATCTTTTACATAGTATTTACAAAAAGGGGAAAGGTTACAAAGGCAAGTTCTGGCAAAGGGAAGAACAAGAGATAATATCCATTTAGAAAGTGAAACTTACGGTTAGTGAAGTATAAATTAATTATTTAAAATTCTGTTTGAAATTACAGCAAACATGTATAAAATAAATACTATTCGCACTGTCGCGTAACTATACATATTATATAATATAGTAAACATGTCAGAATTTAAATTACGCTACGTTTGTATTAAGGGATCATGCCTAGTTGGCAGGCGGGAAAAAACGTGATTTTCAGGAATTTTTTGTGAAAAATCTAATGTATATTTTTTATAACTATTTGCTTATTTTAGAAGTACATATATTCAGCAACACTCAGTAATTTTGTTACCTAACCCAGACCCCTAAAGGGGTCATGCCAGTGGCGGATTTAACAGGGCGGCTGATGAGCAGTTGCCAGCTGGGCCCCTGCTCGGAAGGCCCCATCAGGGCCCCAAAAAAGTTATGATTTTATCCAAACTATATTCTTTACTGTAATATTACACTGAGTCCGTTTTCAGTAAACTACCGCTTTAGTTTCCCGAAAAATGGGCCCACTCAGAAGGCCCTCCCCTAGTCTTCAAAAATAAATCATGATTTTATCTAAGCACTTTTTTCTATACATTTCTGTACATTTACCCCCTTTTAGTAAACTACCTCTTCATTTTCCCGAAAAATGGGCCCTTCAACATTTGCCACCTGGGCCTTTTTTCTTAAATCCGCCACTGGGCCTAGTTGGCAGACGAAAAAGAACGTCATTTTCGGGAATTTTTTGTGAAAAATGTGATGAATGTTTCTTAAAACTATTTCCTTATTTTAGAAGTACATAGATTCAGCAACCCTCAGGAATTTTGTTATAGGAAAATATTACATAATAAAGGAATAACAGCCACTATCGTGGAAGCTGTTTTTATAATGGCGCTGCGCGGTGAGCACAATTTCTCCGAACCGGATTATCTGAAATCAGAAAGTGAAGAAGATTCTGTTAATATATGAGTTTGTATCTGATTCGTAAATAAAGGATTTTACAAAAAAATGATTTCAGACAAAATGGCGGACGTTTAACGCAAAATCATGATTTTTCTATGTCTGAATTGTTCGTTTTTCGTGAATTAAAAATAGAGTTTTCCTCAAAAACAAAAATCCTTCGTTCACGAACTAGATAAACTCACATACTAACAGAATCTTCTTCACCTTTCGATTTCAGATGATCCGGCTCGGAGAAATAGTGCTCACCGCAAACAAAAATAGTTTCCGGAAGAGTGGCTGTTATTCGTTCATTTTTTAATATTTTCCTATAACAAAATTACTGAGAGTTGCTGAATATATGTACTTTTACAATAAACAAATAGTTATAAAAAATATACATTAGATTTTCCACAAAAAATTCCTGAAAATTACGTTTTTTTCCCTGCCAACTAGGCATGACACCTTAAAAACAGTTGACGCAACCCTTCGTGGCTTGTTTGTACAATTATTTCAAAACTGAAATTATTTGCTCGTTTCACCCCACCCAGTATAATACCGCGATGGGTTATAGGCTCGGCCATAGACTAATGATCCCAGGGCCTGCGGTTTTTGTCGGCATTCTACAACATTCCCATTCAAGTGGATTCTGTTCTGAAGGCTTCACGGCATTATTTTCCGTCCACAGAACACTGTGGACCATACATTGCCCGCGCTTCACACTTCAACTGTCCTACACGTAGAATCTAATCAATTTCTTCATTTGTTTCGTTGCCTTGGGCTTCTGTTACATCCGAGCCAAGACAATAAACTTCCGTGAATAATTCATTTAAAAATTTTATTTCCAAAATCGAACAGGCGTTAAGCCATCCGCTTGAGACTGCACACACCCCATTCAGTTCCTGGTATTTATTTCAACACCCCCGTTACGTTATTTTGAATTTCAGAGGATGATGGAAAATGCATTCCCACCGTGACTCATTTTACTTGAGGAAGTGAAAAAAAAAGTTACAAGGAGACAAATCAGGCGGATACGGAGGGTGCTCCAACGTTGCGATCGATTTTGAGGTTAGGAACTGCTTCACCAGAATGGCTAATGTGCGGGTACGTTATCACGATGCGAAATCCACGATCACGCGCATCTTTACGCGAACTAACTTGCGCAACGACTAAAATGATTGACAATGTTTACCTTTCTCATGTAGGTAGAAGGGGGGCGGGGCAAATTACGAGATGGAGGGGGGAGGTAACTGTTTATGTACACTGTTGCCACATTGACAGAAACAATTTTATTCTCGAAACTTTATTGTCCCACCTCGTGGTGCATACTCCTTTTTATGCATTTATTATTGGCGAAAATGTTCAAATCCGCAAACGAAAGAAGTAGGACAATGAAAGGGGTGGGTTGAGAGATTAGTTATTTCGAGGTTATGTTCTGGATTCAACATTTAGGATCAATTATTTTAAGGAAGATATAATTTAGGTTTCTGATTTTATTTGTGCTTAGTAATTGAAAAAAGGGACTCTTTTTTATAAATTCGTTGTGAGGATACTGACAATGGAACACCGCGAACCCTTGCTCACCGATTGGAACGTCAACTACAGTAACTCGCATTAATATTCGGACACTTTTTAAAATCGCATAACTTTTTTAGAATTGTTCTAAACGACTTGAGTTTTTTTTTAGAAGCTAAAAGGATTAGTTTGCTAACTGACGCGTTTCGTCGTTTTGAAAAAAAAATGTATTTGGTTGGAATAGCGAAAAAATAGTAAAGGTCGATTTTTAAACTTTAAGAATCGCTGATTTCGGGAATTTTCGCGATTCTTGACCTTATTTTGCGATCTTTAAACGTTTGTAGCTCGGAGCAACGTTAACCGATTTTCATGAAATTTACTGCAATCTACAAACGGTTTTTTTGAATTTTCATTACAAGCTCACGAAAAAAAGTTTAAAAATCGACCTTTACTATTCTTTTCGCTATTTCAATCAAATACATTTTTTTTAAAAACGACGGAACGCGTCAGTTAGCGAACTAATCCTTCTAGCTTCTCAAAAAAACTCAAGTTGTTTGGACCAATTCTAAAAAAGTTATGCGATTTTAAAAAGTGTCCGAATATTAAGGATGAACTTCAGTGACAATCTTAGCCAAAAGTTAGTCCATTTCCAAGATATTAATTAGGCCTTTTCCTGCGATGAAAACCAGTCAGAAATGGCAATGGTGTATTTTTATCGCAAATTCAGTTGAATTCGCACTTATTTTTTATCTTATTTTGCCAATTTATTGAATATTTGATGATTTATCATTAACTTATTTGATGGCATATACCTGAAATGCAACTGCTAGAAATTAAATAATCAAACTATAATTTTCCTTTTTACTTATATGAAAAGCTGTGAAAAGCGTGTCAATGTGTTGTATTTGGTGAGTGTTGATCATATATATCTTAATTATATTAATAAAACTCTTATATATACATAATCTTCATGAGTCGGAAATTCCTTGTGATCGTGGCAACGCAGCTCAATGAGAAAATATTCTCGTGCAGTAGTTGGTAGTACTCGCGAGCTTCAATCGTGTCCAATCGCGTCGCGTGTGTGTCGCATAACCTACAATTTTTGTTGGAATTTTATGCGATACACAATGTTCAAAGCACAATCAGCTAAATGAATATAAATATAAATAAAATACTATTAATGACAATATTGTTATATCCATTTTTTTAATTTCTTTTCAATCAAATTTAATCATTTTTCTAATATTATCTTTACTCCTTTTTTATTGTCATATAAAATTCATAATTCAAAAATTTGTTGAACTTTGTTTAACTCTCTAAGGCCTAGACCCTTGAATCCTTATTTCAAAAGTTAAATATAGACAAGTGATCAAATTTTACGCACTTTTAAAATGAGTATTTTCTGGTGTTAAAAATAAATTGTGCTTCATTTTTCCCACGAATACACTATTGCCATTTCATCTGGTTTATATATATAGCAAGAAAATTTTCTACTCTTTGACAAAAGATGAATATGAAAATTATATTCACATGTCTATATACTGATAATTACGCATTTTCATTAAAAATCGCAGACACTGCCACGAATATGGAACAAAACGCAGTAATGTGTTTCAAATATTCCCGCCTCTAGAGCTGATTGCGGCGTTGCCGCACTTTCACAGTTACTCAGCTGACAATCCAAGAAAAGACAGTTTCCCGTGTCATTTTCTTTCGATTATTCAAAAACCATCGAATGAATTGTCCGGAATTTTTGTGACAATTTTGTTCAGTGTTTGATCTTCCTGTACACAAGATTTAAAAAACTTTGGCCTATTATTTCACCCTTAATTTTGTAGTTATATTCTCAATATTGCGTTTCCCATAAGAATACATGTTAAATTGAAAGTTAAATAATTTGAAAACTACCGAATCAATTTTTCTTAAATTTTGCGGAGGGTTTTACTATTGCATAAAGATTGATGCCTCCAATTTTCAAAGATTTTCGCTTATTTTGAATGTTACTGAAGTTCATCCTTAATGCGAGCCACTGTAACTCATCACAGACACGACTGTCAAGCGAGCGAAGTACAACGATAATTTCAAACTAAACATCTGAGGATTCTCGTTCAATACTGTCGCTGCTTTCTAGAGAATATCGACGTGAAAATAGGCTAAAGTCGCGCATAAAGCGCCGGCACCACTCAAATTGTTAAGTTGTAACCGATGCCATTTGTAGAAAATCCTAAAGTATTATACTGTTAATGTATAGTCTGTCCGTTTCTTCTTTGTCACTAAGTCCAGGAATAGATACGCTTATGCTCAGTGTATGGCAACCGAATTCAACAAAGAACGTTGAAATAATTGTCACTGTTTACATACGTTTGCGTATTATCACCCAGTGTGGCTGAAATAGGCAAAGAACACTTAACCATCATTTCATCCCTTCCCGAAGGTGAAGTAGACGTTTGTATACCTGCATCCGTTTCATTCAGCATTCCTATGTGTGCATCTTCGTCTTTTGTCCTCTCATGCCCTCATTTCCTATCCTTAAAGCCCCAACCCAGAAACAGTTAGCTCACCCTACACTGTGGGGGCTAGCTTTATAAACGCGACTGAGAGCAAGTGGCGGTCCCTACTCTCGCAACTAGACCCTTTCCTAGACGCCTTTTCATAAGGTTCTAAACATATATTTTTTGGTTAAGGGGGTAGTCTAATCTGGAACTTTCACAATTTTTTTTTTGCATTTTCTTAAAGTATATGTGTTCGAAAGCATGTCTGCAAAAGGATTGGTTTGAATTCGTAAAATTAACTTAGTTACAAATGTTTGAACTACACAACTTTAAAAGGTGCTTTTCTCGAAAGCTCATTTCTTGAAATGGTGTACACGATATTTAAATTTCTAGCTAACCGATTCACTTAAAATTTTGAGGGAATCTTCAGCACATTTGCTGTTATTGCGTGATGCAAAACTTTTAAAATCTGTTGTTTTTTCTTACTTCTTTAAGGATCGGTAAATTACGTAAGGCCTTTTGGGGGAGTGGAGGGGGTCGCGAATTTCTTAGGTTAATATTTTTTAACCTAATTTTCAATAAATACAAATTCCATCATTAATGCTCCAGAAAAGTAGTTTTAGTTTAAATTTCTCGAAACCGAGTTAAATGAATTATATAAACCTTTAAAAGAACTTTAATAACTGACAAAATTAAGTGTAAAAAATATTACGTAAGGAGGGGGTTGGAATATCAAATCTTACGAATTCTTATACTGGGGGATGGAGGCCGCAAGAATTCACCAAAATTACCCTTACGTAATTTAAGGACGGCCCCTTAGCATGCTAAAGACAACTAAATATTGAAAAAGTCATAAACCAGATTCAAAGTGTCGTCATTTTTTTAATAATCAAGATTCTTATTTTATTCTGCTTCACGTCATAGCCACATTCATACTGATCAAGATGCTTCTTCATTTTTTTGTTTCGTATTAGCAGAATGGCCGGAATCGTCTACACCAGTAAGACATTTTTGTTTAAAGGTTCTCCATAAAACCAAATACAACTTATGTAATTTTGATTATTTTTAATGGAAAGAAATTATCTATGTACTTTAAATATCAGTAAATATTTGCGTGCAATATGTGCGTGCAAAAAATTTAGGTTCCCTTTGGAAAAAAATCCTAAAAATTCTAGACTACAATACCCCCTTAACATCTTGTTTTGCTCCCTGAAAAAGTACCTGCATACTTTGTGCACACGTTTCTATTATTTCTAACCACATTTTTTTATACAAGTTTAAGGTACCTATAGAAAAATAGTTTGCATAATAAAATTGGAGATTTCAGTGAATTATTAGGAATTAAATTGTCGAGGGAATATATTAAGTTGAAAGACATTGCCAAGTGATGGCAGACAGTCAGTTGCATACTAATAAATGATAGTGGAGCGAAGTGGAGTATTAGCTGTTGTTAAATGCCTACAACGCTGCTCCCCTATACAATATAGCGCCTCCGACGAAATGGGTTATATGATTCATAATCGGTCCTACGATTTTAGGGTCAATTTCATAATTGTATTAGAAGCAATTTCTATCAAAATATTAGGTCGGTGCAAAAGTTCGTTCGTTCACTGTCAGGTGATATTAGGTGTACGGGCCTGCCTTTTTTTACAATACCTACGTGTGCTTTTACTTAAAAAAAAATAGCGAATGGTCAAAGCCAAGGAAAGTACTTTGATCAAAAATAATTATTGACCATGTCGACCATGTTAATATTTGCATACGTAAATATTGGGATGAGAAACATTTACATATGCATCCTTGTGTAAAACAGTTCGTACTCTACGTGGCGAATATTTAATTATACATAATTATAGATAACTCACGAGTTATTAATTTTAGAAATGTCACTTTGATTATTTATCAAAGTTGGAAAGAATATGCACTAATCCTAGCAGGAGTTCCTTACTTCCCTTCACATTGCTACCTTCACAATAGTATGTTACTAAAATTTAGAAGGGGGAATTAATATTCACAATTTTTTATAAATAAATCCAATATTTCTAAGGTGTTTAACAACATTGCATCATCACTGAAAAATCATCATACAAATATACGTCAGCAAATATTTTCTTCACGAGCTTCTCAATTTCATCTCACCAACTATCCAATATGTTTGAATATTCCTGACGTGTTTTAAGTCATGTATGAATATGATAGCGACTTTCTACGTGGTGGAGAATTAAGAGTCTAACAGGTACTAACTGAAAACAATCATTTGCAAATATACTGAAGTAGATGTGAGGTATAAAAAATTAGAAAGGGGTTTAGAAAATCTAGGAATTAGGCGATGTGGGCTCTTGCATCAAACCAATAACCAATAACTTATTGTGACTGTTGTAATTATATTTGATATTCAATTGTGATTATCTGTATTCTGCTGTTACAGGGTTAGGTCTAATAGCAGTCTTACAGCTTTACCAATATTGCATTTACACATTAATTATTTATCAATAATTAATTATAATTTGTATACCATTCAATTAGCGTGATAGAAACAATTTAATAACCTAATAATGATAATAGTAATATTCATCCGATGTTGAAAAAGATTTATATGCTCCAAGTTTATTACTGCGTTGAAAATTGTTCGTTAGTGTACATCGTCCACCATATCTATAAGTTGCAAATAATACATTTCCGAATCTCAGATTTGGACGAAACTTTTTGTTACATAGATTAGTGTAACATGTTTGCATAAATTTTTTTTTAAATTTACTTCAAACTACAAGAATGAAAGAAAGAAAAAAATATATATTATAATAAATATATTATAATATATTATAATATATTAATATAAATATATATTTTAAAGAAAAAAAAATATATTTTTTGCATACCTACCTCATTAAATGTTTTTGATTCGAAGAAATCATGTCAATCAGAATTTTATGGTCAAGATATTAAACGAAGAAAAAAAAATATTTGTATTGAAAGAATTAAAATAAAAGTTTGTGAGAAGGAAAACTAATACAGAAATGGTAATTTTCTATATAATATAGTGAGCACAAGTGTTCCCATTGGTTGCAATTGAAACAAAACATTAATAAAGTGTGCTACTATTTCAATAAAACAGATAGTGCTGTGTAAATTAAATTACTGCACCTACTTAACTCCTATTTCATAGTTTCGTTTTACCACTTAGAGTTTCCGTTTCCTTATTCACAGATGTTGCCATATTGGGCATAGACGAAAATATCTGTATGGGGGGCTGCCTGGGATAGCCAACTGGAAAGAAACGAGACATCTGCTTGTTCCTGCAGTTCCGCTGTCAGCAACAGATTCCATGTCGTCAAAATTAAGACACCCAACCGGTGGAACACGATGCCAGATATACGGATAAATACATTGCCACGAAGATAGTTATTTATTTCAGCAGTTATAAACTGAACTTTGTAGAAAGCATTAGATATCATATGATGAAATTGAAATACTGACAAACAGCATTAATTCGTCGTTAAGGTAGTTCCTGGATAATCTACTAAATTCAAGAATTCTTTCAAATTTCGTTCAAAACTAATTTCGAATACAAGACACCCTTGTACAAAGTTTAAAATCGATTTACAGTGGCATATGGCAGAGTCGAAACAAAGGGGGTTACAGTTTCAGTTTTTCTTCTGAAACAGGAAAACTATATTCAAGAAGTGTACCAAAATTGGCGCAAAAGTACATCGAAATGTCAGGAAATGAATTTATTAATTTCTGCGAAACTGACCACATGGTTTCTTCGTAAATGCCCATAAAAAATAGGTTTACCTGCAAATTTTTTAGAAACTACGTAGAGCAGTCAACGTGGCAACGTCGCACAATCGATATTTTCAGATATTTAAATAGCGAACGACGATTCAAATTCATACGAACATTTTTTCTGACATTTTGGTTATAAAAGATGCTCCAAATGAATGCGACGTTGCCAGATCTGCTGCTCCAATTCAGTAGGCTAATCAATTTAATATTCTATTTATTTTCGTATTACAATTATTTATATTAACATTGATTTTTTAAAATATATATATACACGATGTTAAAAATTATTATTATGATTTCTATAGTATCATGCTACTTTGTATTTATCGTTTATTACTCAACTCTAATGGACTAACATAGTTGGTTAAGAGCTACCTTAAACAGAAATAGTTAAACAAAATTAATTTATTGGAAATACCAAATTCGTTTAACAGGATTAATTATTCAGAAACTGTTGATTCGTTAAACAGAATTAATTTGTTAGGAACACTGAATTCGTTAAACATAAATAATGTAATTGAAATTCTGATATTGGTAACGAGAATTTATTTCACAGAAATTCCAAATGACATATTAAAATTGAAATTTGGAATAGAACTACGAAGTGTCATAATATATGACAAATATAAAAGGCACTATATACAGGGTGTTCACGAAATCGTGATACCAGCGGAAATATATATAAGACTCCATTTTCGAGAAAACCGAGTTTGAAAATAGAACCAATTCCTAAACCAGTGCACGCACATTTACCGGATTTTGAAAATCGATTTCTTAAAATGATGTCGAATTTAATAACAGCACAATTTGTTTGCGTTGAACCTGGCCCTTAAGGTAGTTCCTGAATATTCTACTAAAATCAAGAATTCTTTCAAATTTCGTTCGAAACTAATTTTGAATACAAGACACCCTTGTACAAAGTTTACAATCGATTTACCACATAGTTATCGAGAAACTGTTAATTAAAGTTGATGCATTTTAACACAGTGGCATATAGCAGAGTCGGAAAAAGGAAGTTATAGTTTCAGGTTTCCTTCTGAAACAGGAAAACTATTTTCTAGAAGTGTGCCAAAATTGGCACAAAAGTACATCGAAATGTCAGGAAATGAATTTATTAATTTCTGCGAAACTGACCACATGGTTTCTTCGTAAATGCCCATAAAAAATAGGTTTACCTGCAAATTTTTTAGAAACTACGTAGAGCAGTCAACGTGGCAACGTCGCACAATCGATATTTTCAGATATTTAAATAGCGAACGACGATTCAAATTCATACGAACATTTTTTCTGACATTTTGGTTATAAAAGACGCTCCAAATGAATGCGACGTTGCCAGATCTGCTGCTCCAATTCACTACGCTAACCAATTTAATATTCTATTTATTTTCGTATTACAATTATTTATATTAACATTGATTTTTTATAAAATATATATACACGATGTTAAAAATTATTATTATTATTTCTATAGAATCATACTACTTTATATTTATCGTTTATTACCCAACTCTAATTTGACTAACACAGTTGGTTAGGAACTACCTTAATGCCATTGTACTTTATTCTTACTGTGAAAATCCTCCGTTCCTTTTCTCTAATTTTATTTTTTGTTTCTCTGTATTTCTATTGCGTTTTTCTGCTTCTATTTATTGTACCGCGTACGTGGTGTGATAAAGCCGTATTACTATTGTTGTTGTTATTATGAATATATTTATTATTTTTATTATTTATATGATAGTACTGAGTAGCTGTCTATGGTAAATGCTGGAGAAGATACCAACAGCTCTAATTTTTTATCACTGTGATGCAAGCACCATGACTGATTGGTAGGCGCGTTGTGTTTGGCAAAGTAATTAAGCAAATGAATGTAAGCAGTTATGGAGATCGCTTCGGAGACGTTGAACTACTTAAGGAAAAATATTTCTAATATACTCCAAATTTATTTGTTTCTATTTTAGTATTCTCTATGAAAGTACATATTATTATATACAGAGCTCCTCAAAATTGTACGTCCACTCCAAATTTGTTGCTTTTGATATTTTTGGGTGAGCCTAAAACCTGAGAAACAATTCCAGTATTTTTGGGGTAGGCTGGAAAACATGGGCTTGCAAAACATCGGACCTTTAGCATTATACTCAATGGATATTTATCCAAAA
Source organism: Andrena cerasifolii (assembly GCF_050908995.1). Taxonomy (NCBI): domain Eukaryota; kingdom Metazoa; phylum Arthropoda; class Insecta; order Hymenoptera; family Andrenidae; genus Andrena; species Andrena cerasifolii. The sequence goes on from NC_135132.1 coordinate 2,229,985, forward strand.
ATTATTTTTGCATCCTGAAAATTATACGTGCACCACAGTTTAATTACGTTTTTGGGTAAAATAAATGACATTTTTTAGCTTATTAATTGTTGTTAACCCTCAGACAATAGTAAAATTGGTTTGTACATATCCGAAGAGTAATTTGCCCGTCCAATAAAATTTTATGATCATACTTATTTTCATTCTCCACATCGATGGCTTACAAGGGGTTCTTCAGGTTTGACAATTTCAGAAAATTTTGATACTTTGTACACGCGAAGGTCTTCACTCTGACATTCCCCAAAGCAGTAAGACGCCTTTTTCAGCCAAATTCGAGATTACTTGAAGTTATTACAAGTATTAAAAAAAATTATTAAAAGGAAACGGTCAATTAGGTACTCCACTTATTCTTTTAAAAAATAATAGGCAGTCAGCTTACATCAAGTGACTTCAAGTTCACACTCGTACTTACGTTCACATTATTCAAGCTGTATTTCAAGGTAAGTAAAAGTTGAAGGACTCCTTACTTCGCTAGAAACTTGGAAGATTTTTTTTTACATGTTTCTGAAGATTTTTTTTGAAAGGTGTCTTTGTTACACCCTTGCCTTTTTTGTTATATTATTTCAAGTGAAGTGAATAACAGGTTCACGTTGGTAAAGTAGCTTCAAGTTACTTGAATTCAAGGGACTTGAAGTCAAGCTTGACTAATCTGAACGAGACTTAAGACTATATCTTGAAGGAACTCGTAGTATTAGCTGTGCGTTGTTATTTGTGTGTATTGTTTAAATTGTGAAAATGCGACAAACAAGTATTATCTGAAATGAAAAAGACTCAAATCGAGGCCTTTCAGGAGAACACCACTGTGACGGCCGGAAAGGTAAGCCATTTTTAAGATTTTTTTCCAGGAATAATTTACAGTTTTCATATCAAATTGTTACTACCTACCTTTAGTACAGTGTCTTAAGAGACTATAAAAAAATAGTGGAAAATGAGTGGAAAAACATGCATAAATATTAATATATTAATTAATCTTCTAGACCCCGCACGCGCGCTGGTCGAATGTAGGGCTGGGACTATTCGTCGAATTTTTCGGTATTCGAATATTCGAATACTTCAGTTGCTCAATTATTTGGCGAATATAATTCAAACATCCAAGTATTCGAATACTATTCGAATATTCAAGTATTCGAATACTATTCGAATATTCAAGTATTCGAATACTATTCGAATACCATTCGAATATTCAAGTATTCGAATACCATTCGAATATTCAAGTATTCGAATACCATTCGAATATTCAAGTATTCGAATATCATTCGAATATTCAAGTATTAGAATACTATTCGAATATTTAAGTATTCGAATATCATTCGAATATTCAAGTATTCGAATACTATTCGAATATTTAAGTATTCGAATACTATGGTGTGAATTATAAATTAAGTACTTTAGGTTCATTTGTCAGGGTGAAATCTTGTAAGCTAATTTTGACCCACTTTACACCATACTATTCGAATACATCAGTTTATTCGTAGCATTCGAATACTTGTAAAATATTCGGATATTAAATTATTCTAATAGTCCCAGCCCTAGTCGAATGTGTAACTATGGAACAGCAGGTCCGAAATCAAATTTCATTTTTTTATAAACTATATGAATGTAGTTTCCTTTTTTGCCTTGCAGCAAAAAAGAAATACACGCGCAACACCTCTCTGCCAGAGATAAAAGAAGTATTATCAAGGAGGCCTCAAATTCTACACTCACAACAAAGGAACAATTGCGAACTGGGCGTCTCGATTGAGACTATACGTCGGGTTATGAAGAAGAGCCCTCATTTCGTTTGTGCCAAACTACTATCAGCCCCGCGTTTGAAGTAGAGCTGTTACTTCTTGACCCGTCGGGTACCCGGATTAGGGTTCTTACTTTTCGCGGGTTTCCGGTCCACCGGGTCCACCCGGGTTTGCGGGTAATACGGTTACGATTACCCGATACTCGTGTTATACGTAATCGACGAAATACCGGTTATTGCAGTGGATCGTAAGAAACATTACACCTGTCTTATATCCATCTGTAATCTGTAAAATATTTCAACGTGAAAGAAAAAGTAGAAATTAAAAATATTGTATTACGTAACGTTTGTGTACAATGCACATGTAATGTTTTAATAGTAAGTTCAGTCGCTTCATTCTGGATCTTTATTCATATATAAAAAAATTCGTTTTTTTATATAAAATAGTACACTCGTTTCGTTGTCTTCTTTCTCGTACATTTCCTTTTAAATCCTTTCTTATATGGCCATAACCCAGTAATAGTACTATTACCCGGCCGAAAGAAGATCCCCAAGAGGCGGGCTCGGGTGATACAGTCCGTCGCTATGACGATTGGTCAAATCACCTATTTTGGCACACTTTTAAAGACGCGACACACGAATTTTGGTTATTGGCTGAAGTAGGCACATACATTGTCGCACCGCGCGACGAAGAGAGCGCACAAAACACATCGAGATCGAGTGGAATAGAGCGATCTGACCGACGAACGCCAAAGCAATAGCGTAGGCATCTCAGACGGTTAACCATTAATATATAATAACATAAAAATTTCCTTATTTTTCACAATATATTCAGGAAAGTATTATCATTGGTTTGGTTAGATTTTTCTGATTAAAATAAGCCCAAACGCAATCTCGCACAGATTGTTTAAAAAATAAGGAAATTTTTATGTTATTATATATTAATGGTTAACCGTCTGAGATGCCTACGCTATTGCTTTGGCGCTCGTCGGTCAGATCGCTCTATTCCACCCGATCTCGATGTGTTTTGTTCGCTCTCTTTGTCGCGCGATGCGACAATGTATGTGCCTACTTCAGCCAATAACCAAAATTCGTGTGTCGCGTCTTTAAAAGTGTGCCAAAATAGGTGATTCGACCAATCGTCATAGCGACGGACTGTATCGCCCGAGCCCGCCTCTTGGGGATCTTCTTTCGGCCGGGTAATAGTACGTTGCGTGACAAGGGAGAGAAGAAAGTGATTTCGACGAGCGCGAAGTTTGCTGTCCGAGATGGCTGCCGAACTGTGTTATCCGTATCATACGAGTATCGAGTACTCGTAACCGTATTACCCGCAGACCTGGGTAGCGCCTGGGTAACCGGGTACCACCCGGGTAGCACCTGGGTAACCGGGTATCACCCGGGTAGCGCCCGGGTAACCCGATTTTCACCCGAATAGCGCCTGGGTAACCCGATTTTCACCCGAATAGCGCCTGGGTAACCCGATTTTCACCCGAATAGCGCCTGGGTAACCGGGTACCACCCGGGTAGCGCCTGGGTAACCGGGTATCACCCGGGTAGCGCCCGGGTAACCGGGTATCACCCGGGTAGCGCCTGGGTAACCCGATTTTCACCCGAATAGCGCCTGGGTAACCCGATTTTCACCCGGGTAGCGCCTGGGTAACCCGGTTTTCATCCGAGTAGCGCCTGGGTAACCGGGTACCATCCGGGTAGCGCCTGGGTAACCGGGTATCACCCGGGTAGCGCCTGGGTAACCCGGTTTTCATCCGAGTAGCGCCTGGGTAACCGGGTACCATCCGGGTAGCGCCTGGGTAACCGGGTATCACCCGGGTAGCGCCTGGGTAACCCGGTTTTCACCCGAATAACGCTTGGGTAACCGGGTACCACCCGGGTAGCGCCTGGGTAACCGGGTATCACCCGGGTAGCGCCTGGGTAACCCGGTTTTCACCCGAGTAGCGCCTGGGTAACCGGGTATCACCCGGGTAGCGCCCGGGTCACCGGGTATCAAGAGCCCTAACCCGGACATTACCCGGGATAACTTCAAGCAATTGAATGTAGTACTGTCTGTAGTATAGTCTGATGTTAGCCGAAAATGATCGAACATTACCCTTAGGGCGGTATTCTCAGTCGCTACTTATTCTTAAGCAAAAGCTTAAGTATGCGGCATCCTCTACTAACCTAGTAGCTAGTAAAGGATGCCGAATGCTTAAGCATTTGCTTAAGAATAAGTAGCGACTGAGAATACCGCCCTTAGAGCTCATACTACTGGAGGTCTCATTGCCTTATGTCTCCTGTCCTCGAAACTGTCGCCAACATCCCGCGAGAGAGAAATACATGTGCGAGCTGGTACGAGTGAGAGGTGTACACCGGCGCATGCGCATTGCGAGCGATTGGGATTCCCTCGTACTACCTCTCTCGCTCGCTCCATCGAGAAAGTATCTCTTTCTCTCTCGCACGATGTTGGCGACAGTTTCGGGCTCCCAATGAGACCTCCATGTCTATGTGCTCTAAGACAATACCACATTCAATGGCTTGAAGTTATTCCGGGTAACCGGGTACCCGACGGGTCAAAAAGTAATAGCTCTAGTTTGAAGGCTCCTCACTTTGAAAAACGATTGTTACGCTGCAATAACGTCAGCAATAGTTCAAAACAATGGTTTAACGATAGAAGAATCACTTTATTGGGCTGGCCACATTGCTGCCCCATCCTAATCCGATGAAAAATGTGTGGAGCATTATTGCGCGCCGTAATTATGCAGGAAATCGAGCATATAATACCTACACTCCAACAGTTGAAAGCAGCAATTCAAATAACTTGGGAAGGCATTGCAATGCAGATTTTAATTTATTTAGTGAACACTATGTGAAATAGAGTATTTGATTTAATTAGTAAGACAGGAAAGGTTATTAATTACTAAATTTGTAGTTTCCTATCTTCTCGTTATTAAAATATTAACCATTTTCCTGTTATTTCGAGGTAAAGCGAAATTAAAACGAAGTGGACGTATAATCTTGTGGCTGTAAAAAATCAATATTTGAATAAATATTCATTGTGTTAACTACCAGAGGTCCAATTTGTTCCAGTCGCACGTTTTTCAACACCCCAAAAAACATGGGCAAATTAGCCAGGCTTTAAGTCCACATGGAAATATCAAAACCTCAACATTTGGGGTAGACGTACAATTTTGTCGAGCACTTTACATACGTACACAATATCCCCTATCGCGTCACTCACAAATTTACGTCATGCGCACAATTTTCATAGCAATACGATTGATGAAATGATTCGTGCACAACTTCTTTAGCCAAGAAAGTGAGCTACACATTTTTGTAAATAAATTTTGCAATAATAATTTTCCTAGTACTAATCAAACAGTATAGATGATAACGAGTTTATTCGAGTGGTGCAACAATTATTTCCAGTACTATATATGTTGTAAATGGTTCGAATATTTGTGAGACGTTAAAGTTAGAGACTATTGCGTTCATTAGTTGTTATGTAGAAAACTATATGAATTAAATAAATAAATTTTATGTTTCCGCCTCTAGATCAAAACCAAAAAATAAACATACAAAGCAGTATCGTATGGAGTGTAATGACGAATACAAATATTAAGTCAAGTTACCGCAGATGGAAAATTTAAATCTTTATTTTTCATTACGTATCGTGGAACAAATATGCTGTGGAAATTTCTTTGTTGGCAACCCTTGTTTTTTGTTAACCACTATTACGTATTAAGTGGATCAAAAAGTAGTTTAAAAAAATTTCACTGTTATTTCATTTTATTATATTTCATATTTAAACGATTTTATTCTCCTTAAGTGTAATAGTTTACAAAAACATAACAATTCAGCTACAGTAACATACAAATTCAGACTTTAAACTCAATTCTTTGATGGTGACTGTAAGATAAAATTCTTCTAAAACTTTCAAATTCCAATAGGAGCTTAAGGGGTGAGTCCACTGTGAAGTCGTGAAAAATTGTCATTTTTTAGGATTTATTTTTTAGTAAACGGAATGTCCAACGTAAATTATTTTTTGTCTACTTACTAATACACTTATTGACAGTATAAAGAAAAATTTATTTTAAATTTTTAACAGTTTTTTTTAAATATATATCGCACAGATGTGAGCCTTGAGAAAGCGATGCAGCGCTGGTGCAGGTGATTCCGGGAGAACGATGCATTCGAAACAAAAAATTCAAAGTGTGTTGTAGTCACTATGAGTGTGGTTATCGCCGGAACTAGGATTATTTTTACTGATAAAAAATTAACAAAATGGCGGAGGTTTGAAGTTTAAGTGTCGAAATACGGTGAATTTTTCAATCATTTCGCCTTGTAAAAAGTATGAAATGGTTAATCCAAAAAGGTTTCCGTGGTCCCAGCCATAGCCACTGATGTTCTGAATAACGTGTAAAATTTTCAAACTGATTAGTCAAATAGTTTCTTTGCAATCACCTGCACCAATTGAAAAAAATGTTGTTTTGAGATAGTCGCGTTTAAAGTTATAAAACAAATTAAAAAAATTCTTTTAAATTTTTTTGTATAATACAAGAGTAGCTTAATAAATACCAAAAAGATTTATTGCAATATATGTCGTATCTACGGAGAAAAAAATCTTTAAAAATGGCTTAATTTTTCAAACAACCCTAGTATAAATCACTTATATATCAATAAGCTTCTTGTTGTATAATTATCTCCTGATCTATAAATAATTTATATATCCATATAGTTCAAATGTATTTATATAACGGAATATATATTTATTCATACACCAATTCATAAATATAAACGTATTTATATAAATTATTTATAGTATAATAAGTTCATTATTAGTCATTCATTAGTATAACCCCTTAAACAACACTAGCATTTAAAAGAACGAATATAACAATTTTATGCGAACAAAATAAAACTGGTGCATAAAACCCTGACGCTATAAAGGCGCTTAGTATCTTCATTCTATACACATATGTAAAAGAATATTGCATATAAGAGTATGCACCTAACTAATCCGAATTAAATTTACCATTAATCACAGAAAATAATAACAAACCACTATCTTTATTTCAACCATTCTATTTTCATTATCCGTAGCAATTTACAGAATGACAATAAAAAATCGCTACAAAATCATACGGATTTCTAAAACTAAATACAAACATTTCCCAGCGAAAAAAAGTACCGAATTTTTGGCTCAACTTACATAACACCCACAGTAACGCAAACGAAAGACAAAAGCACCGTGCAATTTCCAAAGTCCAAGTATAAACGCGCATTAATAGACGCGAGTATTACAAAGGCGTGTTTCTCTGGCGCGTCGCGTCGCGCAGAAAGGGAGATCCATATCGTGTCAGGCATACCGACGTAACTTTTATAAGCATTTCTTACGGAAATTGGAGTAAATTACGGCATGCCTGCCAACTGTCATCGGCACACGGGTTCCCCAGTCCTCTATATTCCTTGCACACATTTCCAGGGCTAGTTCTCCGGATCGATAAAGATTTTATTTCCGAAGAAATATTCGGCTGGAATCCAAGGGGACGCGAAAAGGACAGACAGGTGGTCTTGACAGCGCCTTTAAAAGTCGGAAGAACCGATGACTGGCAACTGGCGAGGGGCCCTGAACCTCGTGTAAAAGGTATGTACTGGTCCAGAGCGCCCTTGCCTTCGCTCCGTCAGTTTTTTCATCGTCTGCTCCCGGACTGCCGCCTTTAAAGCGATCGTCACGGGTACCGCGCTTTTACGCGGTCCTTTCTCAGCAGGTGTGCACGCATGTCTTACTCACTGTTAGTATCTTCCATTGCGGTCGCCTCTTACCACTGCCAATACTAAGAGATGTGTAAATCGTTGTACACTGCTGGGAATATTTGCGGCACCGCTCGAGCACAGTGCTGGACGAAAGTTTTAATACAGCGCGGGATTCGATGCACAAACGTCTGTAGAAGTTTCGGTGTCGCCTGTGCATTCTCTCCGGCACGTAACTTTATTTCAACTGCAGTCACTCGGAAAAGTATCCGCCCACTATATACGTATTATATATTTTAATTAGAGCAATGTTTAATTCGGAATTATCCAGTAAAATTTACGTTTGTGTAAACCTTGATTTATTTTTAGTTAGTTCCAGCTGTCGAAGAAATGCTCAAAGAAATTTAGCTGCAAGAATGGAACAGGGGAGGCAGAATTTCACGGAGAATTAGTTGAATCTGTGCGTAATAGATTGAAGCTTGTAATAAAATCGCAGGAATAGCAGATGAATATTAATTTATAATTAAATATTGTTATTACCTTCCACGGGGAATAATACTTTTTTTTTAATGAATTGTGTACAATTCAGGGCCCGGATGCAATAAGGGGACTTGCGCTCGAAAGTGGGAGAAATTATTGTCCAAACGCTAAGATTGGAAGGTTAATTGTTGGTAAACTGAATTTTAAAAAATATAGTGTTGTAAAGCTCGTCATGACACACATTTTTTCTATTTACAGTTTGTTTGTCCGATCATTACTATTCGAGCTAAAAATTATAAACGAAAAATTGTTCATCGTCCAAAATCATTATTTCTTTAAACATAAATTGCGATAACTTGAGTAAATATTAAAGGATCGTTATGAAACTTGAAATATAACTTCAGAAAACTCTGGCGAAGCCGTGAAATGTATGCGCAAAACCCTTATGTTAACAAATGTAATAATATTTAATTAAAAAGGAATACATGTTTTTCAACGTTCGCTGTTAAAAAGAATCGAGGCAAGGAAGAGTTTCACCAATTTTCACACTGATTAATAAATAATTGTAGAAGATGTGACGATATATAAATCTCGCGTGCCATCAAGAGTTAACGCTAGTGCTACGACTGCCATGCAGCGCATTATACGCGGCCGCTGACTGTTGGTGACGCGCGAGATTTATATATATCGTCATATCTTCTACAATTATTTATTAATCAGTGTGAAAAATGGTGAAAATCTTCCTTGTATATTAAGGAAAAACTTTGTCGCTGCAAGTTATATGTACCTAAAAATTTCCTCGAAACTTTTTAACGGCGAACGTTGAAAGATATGGGTTATGTCCAGTATTACTTTTAAATGAAATATTATAACATTTTTTAACATAAGAGATTTGTGCATACATTTCACGGCTTCGCTAGAGTTTTCTGAGTTTTATGTTTCAAGTCTCATAACGATCCGTTAATATTTACTCGAGTTATCGCAATTTATGTTTAAAGAAATAATGATTTTGGTCGAAGAAATTTTTTTTGTTTATAATTTTTATCTCGAATAGTAATGATTGGATAAACAAACTGTAAATAGAAAGAATGTGTGTCGTGACGAGCTTTACGACACTATATTTTTTAAAATACAGTTTAACAATATTTAATTTTCAAATATTTCTTAGCGTTTGGACAATACTTTTTCCCATTTTCGAGCGCTAGTCCCCTGATTGCATCCGAGCCCTCAATTTTTCACTTGGAAACAAAGGTATATTAATCTGTATTAGAATTGCAAAGTCTTACTTTGAAGCCGATTTAACGTGTAAAGTGTGTTACGTATAGGGTGGCAGATACTCTTGTGATAGTTAAGGGTATATTTAAAGAGAACGTTTTTGCAGGTAAACAGAACAGTGTGATAGTCCAGGAAAATTCGATGGAAATATGGCCAATCTAGGGAATAATGGGCCTTTATTTCGTCGTTTTAAACAATATGTCAAAAGTTCCCATCGATCCGCTAAAACTTTTACAGGGGGTTGTAGGTAAAAAAAATTGTTTTCGCGAATATCTCGTTAGCTATCAGTTTTGCGACAAAAAATAGTTATTGTGAAATTTATAGCTTAGGAAATTTTCTACAAAAAAGGTTAAATGAGTTTTTTCGTAGGAATAACCATTTTCACGTATGACGGGTTACCAAGTTTCAACCCTCATACTTTTGACAAGGGAAGATCTCGAAGCCGGAAATTCGAACAATTATGAAACTGTGAATATGTAGGGGATATCTTCCTGAGTACAACGGAATTTTTGTTTGCTGCCCAAATTCACTTCGAGAGGGTGCAATTGACCCCTGAAAATTGTTCGATCTCGCTGTATTCGGGAGGATTTATAGAATAATTTGACGCAACAAGCAACCGAATAACTATTACTGTTTCGACACAAAAGATGTTCCAAAGTTGAAAATTTGCAGTTTTTTTTCAAAATCGAATTTCTCAAAAAAGAAACGCCTATTGAATGTTACAGACCAAAATGGCTGTTAGACAGTGTAATTTGGCCATTCTCTTTAAATAATAATAATTTTTTGAACGGCCTCCTGGATCACTGAGATATTTCACCTTCAGAGTTTCATCCTTGGGATGCAACGAAACAAGCAAACTCCATAAACAAATTCGAAAATTCTAAAGAAATCACGCCAACTAGTATGTGCCAACAAATGTAACCATCATTTTTGCAATGTATCGCTCTTGACGTATAAAAAAATAACAGCCACTTGGTAACAGTGGTACCGTTAAATTCGTTTATATATGTAATGTTTACAGGAACCGTATTATTTCGTTTTAACTTTCTAATTAGCTCTCTGGAGACCGTCTTTCTCCACAACACCCTGTATAAAGTACGATACGTATACCTTGGTACAGTGACACGCGTTCTCCAAGTTTTACGACAAGCTTCAGGCATTCAGTTAGAGAAATGCGACTATGTGAATGCATCTCATAATATCCTAACTAGAATGATAGGAAGAGTACAAGAATTTTCCATTAAAGAGCAAGAGGGTTGCTAAGTGTTTAAGGGGAATTGTTTTATCATAATGATGAGGATTAATGTCTTACAGCTAATGGTATGGTCGATATAGCATTTAAATAAGAGCAATTACAACAACAGTGGCGGATTTAAGAGAAAAGGCCCAGGTGGCAAACGTTGAGGGGCCCATTTTTCAGGAAAATGAAGAGGTAGTTTACTAAAACGGGGTGAATGTACAGAAAAGTATAGGGAAAAAAGTGCTTGGGTAAAATCATAATTTATTTTTGAAGACAGGGCGCTAGGAGGTGGGCCTTCTGAGCTGGGCCCATTTTTCGAGAAACTAAAACGGTAGTTTACTGAAAACATGATCAGTGTAATAATACAGAAAATGACTATAGTTAGGATAAAATCATAATTTTTTTTTAAGGATGGGGCCCTGGTGGGGCCTTCCGAACAGGGGCCCAGGTGGCAAACGTTGAGGGGCCCATTTTTTCGGGAAAATGAAGAGGTAGTTTACTAAAACGGGGTGAATATACAGAAAAGTATAGAAAGAAAAATGCTTGGATAAAATCATAATTTATTTTTGAAAATAGGGCGCTAGGGGCTGGACCTTCTGAGCTGGGCCCATTTTTCGGGAAACTAAAACGGTAGTTTACTGAAAACATGATCTGTGTAATAATAATACAGAAAATGAATATAGTTAGGATAAAATCGTAATTTTTTTTTAAGGATGGAGCCCTGATGGGGCCTTCCGAACAGGGGCCCAGGTGGCAAACGTTGAGGGGCCCATTTTTTCGGGAAAATGAAGAGGTAGTTTACTAAAACGGGGTGAATGTACAGAAAAGTATAGAAAGAAAAATGCTTGGATAAAATCATAATTTATTTTTGAAGACAGGGCGCTAGGAGGTGGGCCTTCTGAGCTGGGCCCATTTTTCTGGAAGCTAAAACGGTAGTTTACTGAAAACGGGCTCAGTGTAATAATACAGAAAAAGAATATAGTTTGGATAAAATCATATTTTTTTTAAGGATGGGGCCCTGGTGGGGCCTTCCGAACAGGGGCCCAGGTGGCAACTGCTCATTGGCCGCCCTGTTAAATCCGCCACTGACAACCAAGCAATGGAAGGAATACGCTTCGTTTGTTCTGATGATAAAATAACATGACATTAAAAAGTTTAATAATTGTTTGATCTCTATCATTTCAGACTCATAGTATTTTCTAATTAATTGCAAGACTATATTTGACACTACTCGTACAAATTGTTCAAAAATAATATTCTTCGTAAATGTTGATTCGTTTGAAAAAAAAAAAACAGAGTAATACGACCATGTGTCGCTGTGGGTTTATCTGCAATGTTTTTTTTGTTCGTGCATTGCCATAGGGACGGTATAATGTCGAATGAATGAACGAGATAAATATGCAAAGTAGCTGCATGCAAATAATCATATAACTGATATTAGGCTTAGCACTTTTAGAATAAGATATATTCAATGATTTTATACCTAAGTAAATTTAAGACATTATAGGAAAATAATCCCCTTTTGAAGATATTTCATCCCTTCGTGTTTAGTTTATAAATGCTTTCTATATGCTATTTTGATTAACTACTCAAATGCTTTGGCGTTTTTTATATAAGATAATTTTTTTTACTAATTATCTAATACGAAATGTATATTAAATAAATGTGTAATTCACGTAGCTTTCATATGTAACGTTATTACGTTAAGAAACTGGGCATGTCCATATTTTTTATAATCGGGTTTTATATTTTTGTTTTAAGTTTCATTATTTACTTCGCAAAAATTTTAGATTATACTATAGAAATGGCTATGGATTCGCCAATTTGATCCAAACTTTTTGCAATGAATTTAAAATGGTAATGCGGCAACGCATGTTTGCACATTCGTGCACGTATACATTATTTATGGAGATATTTAATGTTACAGTTTTGGCAAATTGATGACGGCTCTTGATTATTATAAGTGAAAGGAAGTGTACCGTATTCCAACTCGGCAGAATTGGTAAAATAGTAGATTAATAATCAGAAGTTTATACATTCATGTTTCTGCTTGGACTAGTTTCATTTCAATGTTTCATTTCAATCTACATTTTAAATACCTTCTTTTTTACTATTCTCGTTATTTATAATTCTAGAGCGATTTTTTTAACTTTACTAAACATTCTAGGAACACGACAAACGCGACTGACTGTGAGTATGTCTGTGGAGACATTTTTTGGATATAAATAAAATTTTTGATAGATATTTTTTAATGGATAAATTTTAGGCTGGTCTACTGTTATCGTATACATTTCCGTTTTACATTAAGTTACTCGTGGAAATCCTAAACTTCGTAACATAAATCTTTAAAAAATGATTTCAAACACCATGACGAATGGCAGGGACATTTTGTCAGTCACAAACTTTGAGAAATGTTGCAGAGATCTTAAGATATTAGTTTTAAGATAGGTAGTCAAACACAAATGGCCAATAAATTGGAACGAAAACACAGGGCCCCAACAGACTCGAATATTATTAATAACTTTTACTAGCTTATCCATTCTACGATATTATTAGTGCATTTTTCTGTTTGTGATAGTCCATCAATTGACGGAGAGAATTTCCCGAAATATTAATTTAAAACAAAATGGTGGCTATTTAAAGTTGAAATCCTGATTTTTTCGTGCAAAAATCACGCGAAAAAATCAGGATTTCAACTTTAAATAGCCACCATTTTGTTCTGAATTAATATTTCGGAAAATTCTCTCCGTCGATCGGAAGATATATTAATATACTAACGAAATCTTTTTTGTTTTTTGATTTTAAATAATCTGGTTCCGAATGGCAGTGCTCACCTCAAAAGCAAATTTGTAAAAATGCCTCTTGGATGTCGGTTGTTACTTTATTATAAACATAAGTATTTTTCTACGAAAAAATTACCAAATGTTCTTTAAATGTTGCTCTCTTAAGTTCAAAAAGTTCTGTAAGAATATATGCTTCCGCTTTTTCAAAAAAAATTCACAAACATTCGCCTCTTTAATTAAAAAGAGAAGATCAGATATAATTCGAATTTCCTGAAAAAATTTAATAAAACCTGTTGATCAACCTAATACGTTTCATCATCTCCATCGCTGTGTTCGCCGAATGCAATCAAACATTATCCTAGTGAAAAAGAACTTGGACCGTTTCGATTCACATTAAGATTTGAGATTGTGGTATTAATTTTATTAGCAATTTATTTAATTGCTGGTTGTTATCAATTTTTTCGACTTGTCAAACTCCATTAAATATTGAATAACATCGAATTCGATAAAAAAATTGAACCGGAATTATTATTCTTGCAGTCCAGAAAACGCTGATAAAATACTCTTAAAATGAAATCCTGATTTGGACCCAAAAATGGGGTCTAATCGCGAGTGATCTATTTAAGGGGTCAGTCCACTGTGACGGTTTGAAATATTAAGCTATTTTTAAAGATTTTTATTATTGTATTATATAGAAAAAATTTAAAAGAATTTTTTTAATTTGTTTTAAAACTTAAAATGAAATTATCTCAAAACAACATTTTTTCAACTGGTGCAGGTGATTGCAAAAAAACTATTAGACTAATCGGTCTGAAATTTTTACACGCTATTCAGAACATCAGCGGCTATGGCCAGGACCACGGAAACCTTTGTGGATTAACCATTTCATACTTTTTACAAGGCGAAATAATTGAAAAATTCACCGTATTTCGACACTTAAACTTCAAACCTCCGCCATTTTGTTAATTTTTTATCAGTAAAAATAATCCTGATTCCGGCGATAACTACACTCATAATGATTACAACACACTTTGAATTTTTTGTTTCACATGCGTCGTTCTCCCGGAATCACATGCACCAGCACTGCATCGCTTTCTCAAGGCGCTCACATAAGTGCGATATATATTTAAAAAAAACAGTTAAAAATTTAAAATAAATTTTTCTTTATACTGTCAATAAGTGTATTAATAAGTAGACAAAAAATGATTTACGTTGGACATTCCGTTTACTAAAAAATAAATCCTAAAAAATATCAATTTCTCACGACTTCGCAGTGGACTGACCCCTTAACAAGTCTTTTGCGCCTCATTATCATAACCTACTGCTCGCTCTAGTCCCGATTTAACTGGGAGGATCGCATTGCTCTTACACACTTTTACTAATCTACGTTGATACTCTTCGTTTAGAACATCTTGTTGTTTGCACGTATTCTTGACAGTGCTCCCTTACATTGTCGTCTCATTTATAAATTGATACATTAAGCGATGCCGTAAACGAGTTTCGTTAAGTCTCATTTTAATAATTTTTTACGAGAACAAAGTACAGCATGGGAATGTTTCAAAGACTGAATAGAGGTTGGAGAACGTAAGATCGTTTAATGAGAACGCGCACAAACGAGATAACAGGCGACGTTACTTATGGAAATGCCCGGTAAATGTTTCGACAATTTTTAAAAAATGTTGGTAAGCGACATTTAACAGAAATTTATACCTAGGAACGTAGATTGATTTCGATAATTCGATCGCATATTTATTTGGTTACGCTAAAAATGACAGTAAGGTCGAAGCCAGATATATTGGCCGGTGAGTTTCGTGAGGGGTACTCTCCCACCACACCGTTTGCCTGCCTCGGTGCTCCTTTTCTCAACGTTTTCTGACTCGCTCTCGTTCCATCTCGCTCTCGCCTTCGCAGAACAAGAGTGAGCCAGAAGTGGTGGGGGTAGCGCCAAGCTTCTAGCGTGTAGGCCAAACCGAGCTTTCAGCGTAGAAACGCACAAATCAGAATAGGTGTGCGTTAGCTCCGAAAAAATTCAGGAGCTTTAATGGTCAGAACATTGATTCTTTCTCGATAGCTTCATCTCGATATTGGGCTACGCATAGCTTCGTAACACACACAACTATTACGCTAAGAATAAATAACAGCCAAACGGCTAGGTTCAGGCGGAGCCGACCAGCGTTCCCGCTACCCCACCATACCCTGCGAGAGCCACGCAACTCCACTGACAAATACACGATCGTCAGGTGGTGGTGGTTGATTTCTCCTCGATCGCTGCTCGCGAAAACGAATTCACCGGCCAATATATCTGGCTTCAACCTTACTTCGTTTGACTTGTCGTAGTATATAGTATTGAAATTTTAATTTAATGTTAGGGGTCATCCTTAAGGAGGTTCGATACCTCACTTGCGGGGCAGGCGGCGTGAGGGGTCAGCCTATGTATATAGAGTTAGGAACGATGGGGCCGCAGTGATGGAGGGGGAATGTGTGCGTGACTAACGCAGGCATAACCACCAATCCTGTAGGTGTTTCCCCCTCCATTCACTGCAGCCCCATCGCTCCTAACTCTGCTTATACATGGGAGCTCTGCAGTGATCCCAATCTTAGATAAAAAAAATTATGTAGACAAAAATGTTATTTACATGTCTATTCCTAATAAAATTATTACTACACTCTTTGTTTTCGAATTCAATTAAACAAAAAGTATGTTTAATGCAGCTAGAAACACAATATTTTTATTAAAAGTAGCGTAACATATGCGAGTGAAATGCGGCAACGTCGCTTTGCGTCCATCTTTTTTTCCATCTCTTTCCATCTCACACTTGTGACGTATTTTTGCGCGTTCGTACTGGTTCGCAACAAATTACTAAATACATGTTTACAGCTTGGTAAGTAGTGTTTTCACCAATTTTTACTGTATCCTTTGTACAAGTATACGCTGTATAGATGACTACCTGGCGTACAGCGTTGCCACGTTTCAAGCAGTTCCTTTAGGCAGTTCCAAAAGTACGAGCACTTTGCTGTCTATTTATTCAATTATCTAATAAACCGTACGGTTCATGTCCGATTTTTTTTTTAGAATTTCATGGGAATACTTAAGCTTTTCATTGCAATATTTTTTTAGGACTTTCTCACTATTTTTATGGACTCTGTGTAACATTTTATAGAAATTTTATCGCTTCTCCCATAACAGCCTGTGTATAAGAGCGCAACTTTGATTTCAATTTTTTCAAAAACCGTGCGGTCAATTAATTTTAAATTTTTACACAATGCGGACTACACTTTGAACATTAGATTGAAACACTTTTCAAAGATTTCTCATTATTTCTTCTCCAGTATCGAACCTCCTTAAATTACGTAAGGCTTTTTGGGGAAGGAGGGGGGCGCGAATTTCTTACGTTTTCTTACAAGGGAGGGGGGAGTCAGGTAGCGTCTTACGTTATATTTTAACCTAATTTTCAATAAATACAAATTCTATCATTAATATTCCAGAAAATGAGTTTTAGTTTAAATTTCCCGAAGCCGAATTAAACGAATTATATAAACCTTTAAAATAAATTTAATAGCTGAAAAAGTTAAATGTATAAAATATTACGTAAGGAGGGGGTTGGAATATCGAATCTTACGAATTCTTATACTGGGGTGGGAGGGGGGTAAGAATTCGCCGAAATTACCCTTACGTAATTTAAGGACGGACCCTTATGGTGTAAAATAATTTTCATATATATATTAAACAAATGCACACACTGTATGTTTTTAACTTTCTATAAATGTGTTTACACATATTTGAAACTCAACACCTTTTATGTTACATGCTACTCCATTTTTTTGAATTATGATCCTGTAAGCGTTCGTTATACTCACATTTGCAGTAAAATAACAATGAATTGTAAAATAAATGCAGGAAGAAATGAAATTTATTCGATAATACTAATGTTATTGATAAAGACGGTATTAATCTTAATAATATTATTTTTTAGATTATATTTGAATTGCTATTGTATAGTTACCTGAAACGTGCTGTAGGTATATGCAATTTAGATACACGAAAATTACGAAAAATCCTTTAAACTATTCATATCTTCAAATCATCCGCATATTATAAAAATCGAATTACTAAATTGAGTTGCAATATTAAAAAATTCGTACTTTCGTATTTGATCGCAAGTAAAATATTAGAAACAACACCTAATTGCATAAATCGCGTTTGGGTCAAATTTGTTTGTTCAATTGAAGCAGGATAAGCTTTCAATGTATCAGTGAACCTTAACAATTACGCGTACGCATCTAAATAATATTTCACATACAATTATCAAAAATTTATTTCATTAACACAAAGGGAACAAACAGTACGAACTTACCTGACGAACAGCTGTTCCTGGTTATTAACTCTCCAGGACACCACGGTGGCCCCTAGAACACGAAAAATTTCGATCAGAATCTCGATTCAACAATTCTTTCCTCACTCTGAGACGCGAAAACGACAGTGAACTTGCTGCTAATTGTATTAATTCGCACCCGGTTCAACTCTGCCGCCGCGCACGCTTGCAACGTAACTGCAATTCGTAATCGAAAATTTAAAAAAAAAACTACGGCCTGTTTACAACGACGGCATCTTAGCGAATTTGGTTCCCGTTTTAATTGGCTCTGAAGTGTACTCTACGTACAGAATGTACGAGGAAAGCTATACCGAGAAGAACACATCATATTTCACATGAAAATTACAAACGGTCAACTTGTCGATACGCAAATGTATGTGAACCCGCAAATGCACGTAAAGAACTGCACAAAAACTAGAGGTTAGGCTTGAGTAAAGGCGCGCACACACTTCGCCGTCTCGAACGACTTCAGACACACGAGCCAGATCTGGGAGCGGCGCTTTGTCAGTCCATTACAACGTATCCATTCGAACCTTGCTGCCAGTCTACTGTTTTTTCTTTTGCTTTTTTCAACGGTAACTGATGATGTCGGGATACAACTTTTTCGGAGCAAAAACTGACCGTGCAAAATTACTAGGTTAGTATCGGGCTCGCACGGTATTTCAGGGGACTGGTGAGAAAATCTGATAGCCAATTCGCAGATCCGACCGTTTTCAGTAATCTGTACGCGCGCACACACCGTGTAAATTTATCGTGCAGGTGGTATTGTTGCCTCTGTCGAGCACGACAACGCTGGTAGCCGCTGCCATGTTTGAATCGTGAATGCGCCGCCGGCTTCTCGCCCGACGCAATCCAACCTTTGTTCAATGCCCCGGGTTCGCCCCCCACCACTTCGATCTTGTTACTTTTTATACACAAGTCATTTGCCGTCGAGCGCCATCTACGAATCGCTTCAGGCACTCTGCGAAGCCAGAAACCACTTGCCCTCGGTAAGGACGAAATTCGCGTCCACTGAACAGATAATTCCGAACTGTTTTAGTTAATGCCGGTGTATATTGAAAAATATGAACGCTGTAGATAATGAATAGTTTTCAGTGGGAAGTGTACGCTTCAATTGTTTCTTTAAAGTGGATTAGATAGGGTAGATGTCCCGATTACCGTGCCCTGTCCCTATGACCGTGCCTTTATGCTTAAAGAAGCCGTGCAAAACAACTCGCATAAATAAATAAGGAAAGAAATTTGTTTAATTAAGTTAATCTATTAATTTACGCGTTACAAACGAGAAGGTTGCATTTTTAAACAATTTAAGCATAGTAAAAAAAATTTCAAAAATGTATATGAAGATTTCGATGGATTTACCTAAATCCTTACCGGAAACGGTAAGCAACACGTACTTTACAGGAGTGAATAAATTCATAATTATCGTGATTTGCACTTATGTAAAGTGTTTATTATATCATAAAAGGTTCAAATTTTATGAAAAATAGCTAAATGAGCACTTTTGAAACGTTATCGTATTTTTAAAGTGGATACGGTAATTGGGACGGGAATTTAACGCTTATCCCTATTACCGTGCCCCTCGAAGCCCACTGGCTCCCTCTGTAACTGCTAAACCTAACCTTACTTTCGTTTCGCAGAACGGGTGAACAGAAATTTGTATTTGCATACTTTGCTTTTGTAATGAAAAGGTCTTATTAAAATTACACAAAAACACCTCTCGTAGAGCAAAGAAATGTTTTGAATAGTTCAAAGTTCAAAGACATAACCTAACCGCGGGAACGCTATTCAAAAAAGGGGGCACGGGAATAGGGACAACGCATTTTTCGAGGCACGGTAATTGGGACAAAAACATGTATTCTTATTTCAATTAAAAAAATATGAAAAATTAACATTTTCAACTCGAAAAAATGCCATAATAAAAAGGAAAGTTCAAAACACCAATATAAATTTTCACCAAGCAAAATTAAAATAAGAGAAGTCAGTAATTAATTCCGGTAATTGGGACATCTACCCTACATTGAAATTGAGTAATCTTTATTAATAAAGGGGAACGTTTATGTTATAACTACAATAGTTTGTGTTATTTAACACTATTACCTTGTTTAGAGTATTATGTTATTATCATTGTCTAAAGAAATTCAATACATTTTCATCGTATTACAAAAAGAAAATTTTTAAGAAATTTTAAACTACATAGATATCTCGTGAGCCGATTTTTTCCTGTTCGATTTTACAGATGAGAAATCTCGCGAATTTTCTTCTATTGTGTGGCGTTTTGGACAAGACATCACGTATCTATAATTAATAATTTATCATCTTTATGGTCTGACTTGACTTTAGGCAGAATATTTTTTAAATACTTGCTGGAAGTTTAATAACTTTTTAAAGATTATATAAACAATAAAATGAAAAATATATATAAAAATGGATCCAGAGATTAGCAGTCATTACATACGCAATATATTTTCATCTTATCTAAAGCACCAATAAATGAAAAAATGAAGAAAGGTCGCGAGATATCTATCTCGTTTGTAAAATCCAACAAAAAAAAACTCAGCCTACGAGATATCTTGTCCCAGATTTAAAATGGTCTATATAAACAATTACACATTATTCTGTAAATACAAGAAATTCTAATAAATTTTAGAACACATCATAGTGGACTCTAATACCGCCATAATTTGATTCTAACTCTTTGCTACGCTTTTCCTCGTACCGGTCCCAAGCACAATTAGGCTTTTGTGACATTTGGGGCGGAGTTTTCGAACTTCCCGCCACAAATCGAATCCACCGGCCAATCACGCTATCCAATTGCTGCGCCCGTGAACGGCAACGCCGCGTTCGGTGTGCTGCGTTGGAAACGTGGCATCCTCGCGACGGCGAGCCAGTGGATGGGACCGGTTGACAGATAGTTTGGTGTTCTGCTACTGTGATGTGTTCTCGTTCATTGTGCTGTGCCGTTGTGCGCTGTGTCAAGTTGTCGGGAAATTCGCTGGAAAGTCGCGCACCGGCGACAGTTACCATCGTTTACCGCAACGACATCGTGTGAATCGAGTATAATCAACGGGCAGTGTGTGGTGCTGTGGAGCAGGGGACGATGAAGGCCGGGGGGATAATTCGGGTGGCGACTTGAGGGCAGAAATGTTGAAATTTGGCAGCAAGAGTGACGTTACAGTGGTGCATCGCGCCACTATCCGACTTTTAGATGACGCCGAAATTATCCACTGCGACTTTCAGGTAAGGTACCCATTCACGAGTGATGGCACGCGACGAGCTATCGACGACGCTCGTACACGCGCTTCTTCTACCCCTTTTCTTCCAGCGACCGGTAACGATCGCCCACTGAAACAAGCCGAGGGTTCGCTACTCTGTGAACTTGAAAAATACTATTCCCCTCGGAAATTTCTCTTCGCTTCCCCTACGATTATAACTTAGGCTTCGTCAGAGCGGAACAACCGTTTCGATTGGTCCTAGGAAACTACTTGTACCATCGTTCTCATTGCCAAAAGAGATCCCCTTGCATTTAATACCAGCATCGATCATTATTTTTACGTAAGAAATTCATGCGGAAAATCGAATGTCTTTAAGCGTTGTGTGTCAAGTGCAATGCTAGTGTTGTTTTGCTCAGTTTCGTGCACGCATAACTGCTATCGATGGGGACTTGTATTCTCTTGTAGTGCAATTAGGCGGAGAACTGCGTAGATATTTTCGGCAGTAAGTCGACTAAGTTGGTTCGATTTTAGGTTTTTTTTTGAATTTTAGAATTTTTGAGCAAGCGAGGATAATATAGCTTCCGCGTAAGGTTAGTCGAAGTTAGGAATGGCACACTCCTATTTTAACTGCCCACTCATTGTGTACACCTATGCGTATAGGTACATTATATCAAACTAATGTCGGACCCTCGTGTGGTAGGACCACGTGCACTTACTGACAGCAGTGACGGTTGCTTTTTTTTAATTGATCTAGGTAAACCTGCTCCGCCTGTGTTACACACGAATGTACTCCACCTTCGTTTTAATTGTTGTTGTCAAACACCGACTGTCCAACATTTGCTTCCCGTTATTTAACCGTATTTAATTAATGAGACGGATTCATGGAAAGATGTTGGGTATTAATTAAACGTAATTAATAGACACTCTGTCTTGTTGATTTTTGTATCACGCGTCTTTAAATATTTATAATTTATGCTATTTATTTATATAGTAAGATGCAAATGAAAATGTTGCAAATATGGCAGTTTATGTATGCATTTATCAATTCACGAATGGATATTTTTTGGCCTCTTTAATATTAAAGTAAATTTATAAAAATCGTGTTCAAATTGATAGTTAAATTTTCGTGAATATTAGAATAAAAAATGTTGCAAGTTATTGTGCACAATATTCATAACTAATTACCATAATTCCGTTTTATATTTTCAAATTTCATAAGATTTTGGTAATTTGGATTTTAAATAATTTACCGTGCGTCGACATGAATAATACTGTTCGAAATAGTTAAGTGTGTAGATAATGGCTTTTTTTAGTCTTCATAAGCTTCACTACTTGTTTTTACCCCACGTGCATAGTAGAATAAATTTATGAAAGTATTTTTCATACATCTGTGATTGTATATACACATCGATATCGGTAATTGTATTTTGAAAACAATTCCATATAAATCCTGGGCACTGATACAGTATTTTTAAATGAAACAATTTGTTTCTACACACTTCGTATATTGTTTTGTAATTTTGTTTGTAAATGGTAGGAAATTCGTCGCACTTTACCGGTAGAATTAGCTAATATTTTTTCTACACTGTTCATGATCGGCATAAAATTATTTTTTCTGCTTGTATTTCTATAAGTATTAGAACCCATATAAACAAAAATGCTAAAGGAAAGATTTTTTACTTTTTCTACCGTTTATCAATTATTTTAAGCGGCATTTATCTAAAGACACCCTGTATATACCCACGTGGATCGATTACTTGTTCGTTCAAAGGACGAATCGAAAATTTTAGGAAACCGATATTCGTCATACACGTACTTATATTAATGTAAAACACACTTTCAAAAAATTTTGTTAAACAGCGCACCGTCTAGTTTTCCGTTATTAATTGTAACTACATGACAAACACAGCATGCAATTTCTTGCGCAGTGTAAGAAAAAACAGGGTACACACTTGCTATGTCTGAAGCTTGTGGGATTTAATATATATGTACGCGTGTACAAGACGTTTTTTTGTAAAGTGATCCTCGTTGTTATTTCTAGACCTTGGAAATTCTTATAAATTACTGCGTTCGGACGGATGCACTGTACGGTATCATTATTATTATTATTTTGAAAATGATTATTTTGTAAGAAGATTACTAACAAGGGGGGGACATCATGTGGTAGACACCGATTTTGATTAGCCTTGGCACGATGGTTCTATGTCGAAAATAAGTAAATAAGGTAAAGGATCCAATTACTGTCACCTTAAGCTATTTTACTTAAAATAACGAATAAATAAAACTATAGTATATAATCTATAGTACAGATAATAGGTTGAATTACATAATTCTTTTTGTGTATGACTTTACAACGTTTATTTATTCGTTATTTTGAGTAAAATAGCTTAAGGTGACAGTAATTGGTTAGGTGTCAGTAATTGGGTCCTTTATCCTAGGTGTCCCAGCGTTTTTGCCAATGAGCCTTAATAATAGAGATATTTACATGGAAATTATTAAAAATTTCATAGTGGCCGCGGGGTTTTAGTGGACAAAAATCTCACACTACCATGGCGCCCTCGGGGGATTCCCCTCTGAAAGAGTCGGGGTGCTTTTTGAAGATTTCCCCAAGTTAAAAAAAAAATTTATAAAACAAAATTTATTAAGTTTTTTTTAACGTGGATACATCTTCAAAAGGCACCCTGACGCCTCCAAAAGGGAATCTCCCGCGGGCGCCAGGGTAGTGTGGGATTTTTACCCACTAAAACCCCACGGCCAATATGAAATTTTGGCTGTACTTCCGAATGGCCCCAGTGGCCGATCGACACTAGATTTGTGCGGAGGGGTTGGGAGGGTGTTTTGACCCTAAATCTAAAATTGTTGCTTCGGGAATTTATTAGTTTACGAGATATTAATAAAAAACTTTTAGTATTTCTTTTGACTTATTCCGACATTATGCATTCCACTTTCCAACTTGTTCTGGATATTAGTATTGGTTGGGGCTAGATTAGTGCGGGGGGCGCGTAAAGCGACGTAAGTTTGGAGATTTGCGCCAGAAACTTGGAGATGCGATCCATCCTATTATACAGGGTGGATACCTGTTAATTTATTGATAGGCAATACTCTAGGGGGTGATTCTACAGGCTAGAATAAGACGAAAATATGAAATACAATTTTTTAATATCGCGCTTCGTTTTCGAGAAAATTGGCTTTGAATTTCAGCTATATATGCATGCCATTTAGGCGCCTGAGGGGCACGCGGAGGTAAGGGGAACGCGTCCAGCTGTCCGTAGGATACATTGGGGGGAGGGCAGGATGAAACCCCGTTAGGGTTATGTATATGCCGTTCAAAAAAATAATTTGTAAACAAAAATTAACAATATTTTTTTATTAATATTTCGGAAACTAATAAATTCCCGAAGCTACAATTTTAGATTTAGGGTCCACACCCCCTCCCCACCCATCCCTTCAAGCCCCGTGTCGATCGGCCACTGGGGCCATTCGGAAGTGTATCTGAATTTTTTAATAATTTCCATGTATATATCTCTATTATTAAGGCCTATTGGCTGAAACGCTCGGACACCTATTTACTTATTTTCGACATAGATCCATCGTGCCAAGGCTCATAAAAATTGGTGTCTACCACATGGTGTCCTCCCCTTGTAAGCCTTTAAAAATAAAATCGTGTTTCAAATCAAATTTTATGTGTATTCTATACTCTACGCAATTATTCATACACAAAAGTATCCGCCCACCCCATACGTATAATATATTTTACTTATTTAAGTAGTTAGACTCAGGATTACCCATTATTATTTGCGTTATTATAAACCTTGATTAATATATTTTTAATTAGTACCATCTACCAGAGGAATACTTCAGGGCTGTGGAGTCGGAGTCGGAGTCGAAAAAATATATGCCGACTCCAACACCGACTCCATATTAGTAAATTTAAAAAAAAAAATCCGAGCTGTGAGCTCTACGTGTTTATACATACTCGCGATATATTTTTGTTTAACACTCGTACGATGATTGCAGGGTCATTTGGGCCCAACTTTGACGAAGTCAGGCTCCAACTCAGTTCTCAGATTACAATCGCCAATGGAGTTTTTGAACGACACTCGTTGTCGCTCTAAAGCAATATTGTCGGCACTACTTTGAAAGGACACATTTCTGCATTCGTCGAAGCCCGTGACCGCAGTAACCCAGTCAGTCCAGTTTCACAAAATTTGTTACCGTCGCTTTAGCTTTTTATACAGTAGATATATAATATATACAAACATACTATATATTAAATATTAGTAATTACTAAATACATATATATATATTATATATTATATAATATTATATATTACATACTATATATTAAATATTAGTAATTACTAAATATATATATATATATATATATATATATATATATAATATATTATATATATATATTTAGTAATTACTAATATTTAATATATAGTATGTTTGTATATATTATATATCTACTGTATAAAAAGCTAAAGCGACGGTAACAAATTTTATATAATTTCATATATATATATATATATACACATGTACTGAGTATATTAACAATCTATTATAAATGCAGGAGTCGGAGTAGGGGTCGGAGTCGGTGGTAAAAAAAAAGAGGAGTCGGGGTCGGAGTTAGGAGTTTTGACTGCCGACTCCGCAGCCCTGGAATACTCAACAAAATTTTGCTAGGCCAGAGGAACATAATAAGCTCGAATTTCATAAAAAATTATTTCAATTCGTGCATAACAAAATAAAGATTATAATAAAATCGCAGGGATATTAGAAATATAAATATTGAATTCGGCGAATATTTGTTTGCACTATCTTCGCTACTTCCACGAATAATACTTTTTTTTATATAAACTGTGTACAATTTTTCAATATAATGCACCCAAAACAAAAGTATATTAATCAAGGTTTATATTGATATGTATTAGAATTGCGAATTCTTACTTTGAAGCTGATTTAATATGTAAAATATTTTACATATAGGGTGGACGGATTCTTTTGGGAGTAACTGTATTTTATCCTATGTAACGCGATATGAAAGTTGCTTCTTACACAGATTCAGTGACCTATTGTACAAGGTCATTTAGAATCATAACCACATGCTGGAATGATTTTGAAAGTATATTTACAATAATAATTAGATTACACAATAGCTGCTCAAGATTCGGAGCATTGCTTGTTTGTAAAATTTGTTGTGAACTAATTTTATTGTAATGAAATTTCTTTCAAATACAGCTGTTTCGTTACGGGCTAGAAAATGTAATCTTTCATTTACAGAGACAGAAACTTTGTCCAGTAAACAGTCATTTCACGCTATATGCTCCCGTGCTAATTGCCTATGCTCTCAAGCTTCAGAGATTTCATCAGCTTCAGATTTTACCGGGTCTGTCATATACAGGGTGGCTCTTAGTAAGAGGTGTATGAAACAGTTGTTGAATTATTTTTGGGAGATACGGGAAAACATAAGATAGCTTTCCGTCATTATTTTTTATGTAGAATCTCGTTCTATCAACGACCCAGATTTTTAGTTTCTGCATATGGTTCTAGAATCACTTGTAGCTTTTAAATGCGATACTCTCGTTCGTGCTTCAGTATAATGAAAGTAGAAACGAAAACAGGCCCAACTGATATTTAAAAAAGAAGAAATAATTATTATATAATTTTTGACTATTTACAAATTTTAGAGTTGTTATTGCCAGAATAAATATGATTATGCAACCGGTCGAGCATTTTGTAACAAGTTATATTCGTGAATTATTTCCATTAATTAGTGTTAATGAAGTTAGTACTTGAATTATTTCAAACAAGTTTCGAGACATTCAATAAAAATTTTCTTACATAAAATATGATAAACTTTTGCCGTTTCCAGTATCCCCTAGGTTAGCAACTATTTTATGCATGTCTACGGATGCTGTAGTTTTTACAGACGCTGCATATTGCGATAAGATAAGGTATGGATTACTAAATTTCCTGTCGATTTTCCGTTCGTTCTTTTTTTCAGCATGTACATATATTCATGAATAATAATTTGTATTTTTCCTAATTGTATCAATAAATATCATTGAAAATAATATTTTAATGTGAAAGTTATTTATTTATTTATTTTTTTTAAAGAACCCACATTTTATTTGAGAGAAATTACACGCGAGGTGCCAATCACAGACCGGTTAATAAAAGAAGATGAACATTTTTATTTAAAAAACAATAGTGTTGGCAATCTCAATTATGTTGAAACTGTTAAATTTTTTTAATAAATTTTTATTATTATTCCCTCAAACTCTGTATGGGTATTTTTGAAACTGATTTTACGTTAATACAGTCAACACTATTCCTACCGACACTTCACTTATACGTCACGAAATAGGCGTCAGGGTGCCTTTTGATATCTTCGCTTTAAAAAAAAATTTTTTTTATGAATTTTTTTTTTAAAAATTCTTTTTTTTAACTTGCGGAAATCTTCAAAAGGCACCCCGACTCCTCCAGAGGGGAATCACCCGGGGGCGCCAGAGTAGTTGCGGGATTTTTACCCACTAAATTCCCACGGCCACTATAAATTTTTTTAATAATTTCCATGTAAATATCTCTATTATTAAGGCCCATTGGCAGAAACGCTCGGACACCTATTTACTTATTTTCGACATAGATCCATCGTGCCAAGGCTCATCAAAATCGATGACTACTATAGGTGACCTCCCCTTGTGAGTTAATAAAAATATAATTGCTTCGAGAATTATTGTTTGCGTGCAATCAATTTTGATTATTAAAAGATGCCACTCTTAAGCCTATATTTTATCTTCTGGATTGGCACGGGCGTGTTTTTACGCCTAGACGATTCAATTCACTGCCTGGCATTGGCGCATTTTCACGCCGAGACTCTGCTGGGAAGCATATAAAGTACAATTTCCCCTGTTATAGTTACGTTTGTCATCAAAGCATGCATTTCTGTTAGATATTCGTGATAATTTTACAAGTAGATTCTTCAGGATTTTTCGATAAAATTAAATTGAAGGATCACCTCCTTCGGAGTGTTTTTAGTTTCACGTAATTCGAACCACTCATTTTGCAAATGAAAGGGATATTAGGTACGCGTAATTAAAAGCAGTCCGGATGAGGTGGAGTTTGAATAAGCTTACAAAACCATTTGAAAAGTTAGCGAAGGCATAATGAAAAATACAGAAATGAAGATTTTCATTCGTAGCTGACTCATTTGTCACGTACAATCGCTCTGCCCGCCAGCCCCAGATTGGCCCGTGCTTTCCGTACGATTACAGAATAAGAAGATAAAATACATTTGCCTTACTCTTGGTGTATCCTGTTCCTGGAAAGTGATTGGTTTAAAGGCGAAATAATTTAGATTGTTTTCTCGAACAGAAACTACCCGCCTTCGCTATATGCGCATAGACCCATTTAATTCACGTGCATATAACCGGCACTTAGTTTAATGCGTTTTCGCTAGTAAAATCACGTAACACACATTTATTTGAAATATGGCAAGAGTGACTTGACCCCGAAGACTTAAACGAAACACAAAAATAATATGTAATCAATAAATTGCAATCAAATTACGTTTTCAGGAGATAAACATAAGAGCTTCCTGGTTCATTATAGCTAAAAATAAAAAAATAGAAAACATTTCTTAAATAATTTTTGAAAAATTATGTATAAACTGTAGCCTCTGTTTTTACGCAATCGAAAAATGGCGGGTAGCTCCAGACTCAATTTTCAACAATTATCTAGCATTCTAGGTGTTCGCGGTTCTCTACATACATTAAAGTTGAGGAAGTGCAGTATATTTGGAATACCAGTTTGTTTAAGACTAATAAAAAATTACAGCAGAGGATGGGAACAAATAAAATTGCATAATATCATAGGAAAACTAATAAACTTTTATTTTTTAAATTCTCAGTAATAATAAAAAACAAAAAGTAACTGAAACTTTGATCCAAATGAAAAATGACAGGAAGTATTGATTTCGGTAAGGTGCAGGTAATTTGGAATACCGCTATTCCAGTTTACCTTCACTTTATAAACTTAAAAAAAACATGTAGATAATAAAATTATTTTCTTTTATGATTTAATCAGGCTGAACAATCACAATATAGGAACAATCTTAGGTAAATAAAATACATAAAAAGTAATATTTAAGTTAAACGATTTTATTTAAAATTCAGTAAAAACTAAAAAATGTAGTGTAAATAAAATCGTTTAACTTAAGTTTTTTTTATATATTTTTTTTATTACTTAGTTTTTAGTGTCTAAGTTTTATTTGTGGTTATAGGCTGATTTCAAGTCGTTTGGATTTGTGGTTATGGGTTATATTTATTGATGACTGGGTAATTTTTTAAACCAATTGGGGTTATTTTTCATAATTTTGTATTGTCATTTAAACTACGTACGCCTGCAAAGTTTCAAGTCTATTGGATAGTTGGAAGTGGGTTAAAGTTGAGTTTCTAGATTCGAACCAACAAACATAAAAACATGCATACATACATACAAACAAGCAGAGGATCGAAGCTGAATAAAATCGTTTAAAAATCGTTTAATAAATGGCCAGCGCTGCACAGTGTAACGAGTATATAAGAAAAAAAAATCAATTTTCCATTAAGATACAGTTATTTACATGTAATTGATATGTTAATCATATTTGTACATAAAAAAATTAATTTTTAATATAAAATAATTCATTAAAATATATTTTTGAACATAATTTTCATTAGTTAATCATATGGTGCATACTTTTGTAAAACAAATAAAATATATATTTTTTTAAATACATTTAAACACAAATTAATAAAAAACATATGACACAATTATAAAAAAAATAAAATTAATTTTTTAAATAATTTGTATTGCTAGTAAATTTTAAATTATTCATTCTTATTATACATCTTCATCACTATCAGTTGAATCTGGAGGAATTCAAAGCTCAGTGTCTTTTAAAAATAAATATCCTAGCACAAATTTGTCTAATTTTTCGTTTTATTAATGTGTTTCTTCTCACGTGGGAGCACTCGGGAGCAGATAAAATTTACACCAAATTAAAGGGCGTAAAAAGAACTAATTGTAGTAAAAAAAATAAAAGAACCGATGTTTCGTTTTTTTAAATTCTCTCCAGAAGTTAGAAGATGCGACACAACAAAGTAATAATTTGAGCCACTAGTACGTATGCACATCTTTAAATGCAAGAACTTTTAATTAATAAAACGAAAGAAGGATATATTTTGCTTATTTTCAAAAAAGAAAAAAAGAAAACAACCTATAAATACAACAAAAATGCAGTGGGTAAATATTTCCTATGTGCAGTCTGTGGAAGCTTGCGTTTAGTTATTCGACTTTGAACGTAATTACTGATCTTAAATCCTTTACTTATGTTGCTAAGTTATGGTGTTCTTATGTCGGAGGACTGTTTACTACCAATTCCATGAAATGAAATACAAAATTTAAGAACTCAAATTTTTGCTTTTTGAACACGTGCCGCGACACTGTGCGCTGGCCCAAACCGACGCGGCGGCTGTGATGCCAGATCGGGGACGGGTTCCCTCGAGAATTTCCCCCACCTCGCGCACACTACGCCGGAGCTGCGTGTCCGTGAGTCAGCTCCGAAGCGCTGAGCTCACGGACCCGCTGCTGCGGCATAGTATGCGCGAGGTGGGGGAAATTCTCGAGGGAACCCGTCCCCGACCTGGCATCACAGCGCGGCGGTAGCCGCTACTCGTGAAACAAAAGCATCTCTGGAATATTCCAAACTATCTTCACCTTCGGTATTCCGAATTAGCAACATTGCATTGAAACCTAAAATTTCATGTCACACTTTGTATTCTCGAAATTATCGTAAAACTGTCAGGCAACAATAGAAGGAGCATGCATATGAGTAGATTAAGTGTTTAACTCTAAAGTTTCGACATATCTTAGCCATGCTTGGAACGATTGAATACTTGCTGAAAAAGTTTTACAGATTCACGTTTTCTTATTCTGCAGATTAAGTCGAAAATGTTAAAGTGGCGGTTCATCCACAAATGTCATTAGTTAACAGGTCATTAGCCCCTGTTATTTACGGTGTTACAAATTAATACGAAAAGTATTCCAAATATGCTGCACTTCCTCTAATTTAAATTTGACGGATCCATATTTGCACATTCTTTATGGGCCCAATCTTTGAATTTATTTCATTGGGTCCAGTCTTCTTCGAAAGTTTCTCCGCAAACGATGTATTGCGTTCCTTGATATTCCTCTTGATAAAATTTTTTTTTAAATGTTTTCTGTTGCTTTATGTTGTTTACTTTTAGTGGCCATGCTTTTTGCACCAAGTTATTCCTTTTCTGTGTTTTCCCGCTAATGAGATGCAATGTGTTTCTTAGAAGCATCGGGCAAAGGTGATACATAACAGTTTAATTGTATATCTATTGCGTAAGTTGTGTTGCTCATTGAAGCTATTGGTTCAGAAGGAGCCTCTCTGGAAGTATAACTTGTAGAAAACTGATTCCCTCCATAACATAAAATTGCTTCTTTTATCTTATTTTCATCCCACTTGCCTCTGTTGCTAGGTGGTTCCTTAAATTCTAACACTCCTATAACCGTATTCTAAAACGAATATATTTATATTCTTTAGCATCTCTAAGTAGTACAAATTAATAAGGAATCGTATACCTCGTATAAGAAATGTATCGGTTTTAAAACTTAAGAGGGGGTTGCGCCTTGTTGGGCCGAAAAATAAGTAATTCTTTGTGATTTTTTTCTACAAAAAGGGTTCGACAAATTAATTTGAGGTTTGGCAGGCTGTTTTATTGTGTCTTGAACTACTGTTCTGAATTTTTGTGTGACGGTGAAAAAAAAAACATGGCAGATACAAAAAGAGCGATGAAAAATCATCGGGTGGTCCTGGCGTTGACGAAAAGTACTGTAAGGTTTATCCGAAACACAAAAAAGAAAAGAGATTCTTAATCTATATGAATGTGGCTGTCGGTGGTAGTATATTAAAATTTAATGCCGTATCTGTTACCGTTCCTTTTTTATTTAAAGCAGTTTTCCCGATTTTGCGGCAAAACCTGTTTCAGACTCAAATCAGGACGCTTCGCCTTCTTCAAAAGACTGTCATTTTAACATTTTTTTATATTTATTAATAAACCTACTACCACTGATAGCCACATTCATATAGATTAAGAGTCTATTTTCTTTTTTGTGTGTCGGATAAACCTTACAGTACTTTTCGTCAACGCCAGGACCACTCGATTATTTTTCAACGCTCATTATATATCTGCCATGTTTTTTTTTCACTGTCACACAAAAATTCAGAACAATAGTTCAAGATACAATAAAGCAGCCTGCCAAACCTGAAATTAATTTGTCGAACCGTTTTTCTAGAAAAAACTCACAAAGAATTACCTATTTTTCGACCCAACAAGGCGCAAACCCTCCTTAAGGGTCGTAAAAGTGTCCAAAGGTACCCGGCATGTTAGTGAGCGGGAGTACTCGATTGACTCGATCAAACATTTTTAAAAGGAATTTAACTAAATGTTGGAGAATCTTACAACCTATTGAATTGTTAATACTAAAATCAATAAAACATGCAACAATACTTACACTTAATACGCAACAAGCATCGGTGAAATTCAATGGCCTCGGTAATGTCTCCTTCAGCGGGAAGAAAACACATTATAATATCTAATTCGCATGGCGTGCACACTACTAAGTAGGCTACTACTAACTTGCAATTGTTTCTGAGCTCGGGCAGACTTGATATATTCGGTCATTTATTTGTCTACGTGGCTTACAAGTAGGGCTGCCATCTGTAAAATCATTCATCCAGGGCAGAGAGCATTAAAACCCCGGACGTTTCCACTTGAAACCCGGACATTTTTAATTACACAGTTCGACAAAATTTGACTTTTTTCGGACTTGTAACATTCAATAGCTGTTTCTTATAGCTTTTCGTCCCCTGAAAACGAATCCGCAAACCGTTTGTCGCCATCACCCTCAGTTTTTGAGAAATTCGATTTTAAAAAAAAAAAATAAAAATTTTCAAATTTGAACATCTTTTGTGTTCAAACAATAATAGTTATTCGGTTGCATGGTCTGTTAAATTATTCTATGAACCCTCGCGAACACATCGATATAAGTTATGATTGAATTATAAGCATTTGAATATGTTTAGACAACGATCAAAGGGAAAAGGACACCCGAAATGCGCCAATTTTTGAAGATATCTTGCTATATATTTTAAAAATTAATGGTCTAGGAGAAAATTTGACTACTCCACGCGATGCAGCAGAAATTTTTCTTTCGGAAACCATCAACAGAAGTGGAAAGTCACGTTTTGTTTCCAATACAGAAGCGAAATAGTTTGGCAAAACGTGCGGCGCGGACAGTGGTAGTCACGCGCGTTAAGCGATTGTGTGACGCTGAGCGGCAGTGTATCGCGCGCCGCCGTTGACTACCACTGTCGACGTCGCACGTTTTGCCAAACTATTTCGCTTCTGTATGGAAAACAAAACGTGACTTTCCACTTCTGTTGGTGGTTTCCGAAGGAAAAATGTCTGCCGCGTCGCGTGGAGTAGCCAGATTTTCTCCTAGACCCTTAGTTTTGGAAATAAATTGAAAGATATCTTCAAAAATGGGTGCATTTCGGGTGTACTTTTCTCTTTGATCGTTGTTTAAACATATTTAAATGTTCATAATGCACCAATAACTTATATCGCTGTATTCGGGAGGATTTATAGAATAATTTGACGCAACAAGAAACCGAATAACTATTACTGTTTCCACACAAAAAATGTTCAAATTTGCATATTTGCAGTCTTTTTCAAAATCGAATTTCTCAAAAACTGAGGGTGATGGCGACAAACGGTTTGCGGATTCGTTTTCAGCGCACAAAAATCTATAAGAAACGGCTATTGAATCTTACAGACCAAAATGGCTGTTGGACAGTGAAATCTGAGCACTGAATCGATTTGTATACAATTGGAATTAGCAAACTTGATTTCACAACCTTTAGATCTGAACTTTTTTAATTTTTTCGAGAATTAAAGGGAATTAGCTTCTTTCATACATAAGTGATGTTTATGGGGGGGGGGGGGGGAATTTCACCACTTTTTTCTTACATACAGCTAAATCTAACGTAGAAGTACAAATAATACTCTTTTTTGTCGTCGACTTTTTCATGTATTTGAGGGGGGTAGGGCAGAGGAGTGACATTATAAGATTTCTGGTAAAAGGTTTTCGTCTGTCGATTCTGCTTTGGAAAGGCGACATCTACTGGCGTCAAGTGGAGAAGTAAAACGAGAATGGCGACATCTACTGGCGTCAAGTACTACCGCTACGTGACGTCTGACTCTCTCGTAAAAAAGTATCATTTTGATAACTATTAATTCAGAATGATTCTTTTATCTTTTAGAAAAACAGCTTGAAACATTAAGTAAAACGACAAATGGGTTACAAAAAGTATAATTATTCGCTGGATCATGTTAAAACACCGGAACTGTCTAAGATAAGATAATAAGGCGAAAATATCTGCAAGGTCGTACCCATTTCGCTAGCATTCGTGTATAGAGACATGGTCGCTCAGTGTGCCTATGGGGTGAGGGGGAAGGGGAATTAGCTTCCAGACGTGACCGCGTCTGATATTCTGATATTCTGATATTGAAAGAGGGTAACAAATTTCCGACGAAAATTGGGCAAGTAACAATATAAAATAAATGAATTAACTAATACTATACATAACTAGCTAGTCTAAACTTAACAAAATCTAGCAGTATAAGTTTTCCTGTGAATTATTGACTGTTAGGTAATCAAATTCATTAAACTTTCCTGCATAGTTAAAAATAGTCCATTCATCGAGAGAGCAAGTATGAAACAGTTTCCTTTCCCAAACGGCGAAATCGCCAAGCACTCGGTTAACCAAAGGTCAAATGAGTAAAGATTCGAATAAATTTCTGCGAACGTACGCTGGTTATTTTCGGGAAAAATAGGACGCGAGAAACTTTCAATGCCGTCAAAATCGCGTCATCGAAAAATTCGTAACAGAATCGGGGAAATTGCGTGTGCCAAATTTGCATGTCGCCAGTGTAGCTAAACTGTTCTGCGTCCGAGGACTTGTTTTCATAAAAATTGATTGTCGAAGTCCTCCATATGCGCTTGTATTTGACGAAGGTAGGCTTATATTGTAAATATTGAAGAGAATGTACACACAAAGTACCTACGTACAATAGTTTGATATCCAAATTTATTATTTTTCTGTTTCGAAAATGGAACCTTGGGCAAAAGAGATTTGTTCGAAATTATCCATTTATTTTTACACAAATTACGTAATTGTCAGTGTTCGATGCACTATATATATATATACTAGTTTTTTAGCCTGTCTTCGCCAGGCATTACTATCCTATATAATAAGGCACCTAAGATAACCACAATTTTTGTTGGAAATCCCCCTAGAAACAATTTTCGCTGCGAAATACGAAATTTTACAACTTTTGGGTACCAGAAGGGTAGGTGTCTAATTAGTCTGCTGAAGGGAATCTGGAGGGGCCTAAGTCACATACAGTGAGTAAAAAAAGTTTTTGGACGGTTTTTGAAATCGCATAACTTTTCTGGAATTGGTCCAAACGACATGAGTTTTTTTTTAGAAGCTAGAAGGATTAGTTTGCTAAGTGACGTGTTTCGCTGTTTTGAAAAAAAAATGCATTTGTTCCAAATAGAAAAAAAATTGTAAAGGTCGTTTTTTTAAGAATAAGGTCGAAAATCGCGAAATTCCCGAAATCAGCGATTTTCGACCTTATTCTGCGATCTTTAAGCGTTTATAGCTCGGAGCAACGTTAACCGATTTTGATGCAATTTTAGGTACATATGTAACTTACTTCAATCTACAAACGGGTTTTTTGAATTTTCATTACAGGCTCACAAAAAAAAGTTAAAAAAACGACCTTTACAATTTTTTTTTTCTATTCCGACCAAATGCATTTTTTTCAAAACGGCGAAACACGTCACTTAGCAAACTAATCCTTCTAGCTTCTAAAAAAAACTCATGTCGTTTGGACCAATTCTAAAAAAGTTATGCGATTTCAAAAACCGTCCAAATACTTTTTTTACTCACTGTACATGCCCAGACTCCCCTTGAGCCCCCCCCCCTCTAGAAACGAAATAATTCTCGATATTATTACAACAACTAATGTGTGACAAAGCCCCCGAATTCAAGAAATTTGTGGAGCATATTCACTCTTACAACACCGCTTTATCGTTTGCCTCCATTAGAGCTCAAATAAAGGACGCATTTCGACTCTGCGTTGAGCGCGCGTTTGTACATCCTCACTTCTTGGAATCCTTCGGTGGAGAGGGAGAGAACTTAGTGAGGGAGCGAAAGAGGACGAAAGATTCGACACGAAGTTACCGTCGGCTACGAAAGAGAGAAAGCATGATACTTCGTCTCGTTTCGTCTTTCAGCTCGTGCTCGAGCTCGACCCGCTTGCGGGCCTACATACAATGCAGTAGCGGCTACTACGTTGTACATAACACCTGTTTTAAGCCACAGGGACTACCCATTATCGAATTTTCCAGGTGTTGGATTTTTTGCGGCATCTTTGGGTGCCGAGGAAACGTCATGCCGAATCTGAACCTTGTAGGTCATCGGGAATTACGAAAGAAAGCCTCTGGAAAGGTTTTGCTAACAAACGAACATCCTCCTTAAGCGTCTTATTATATAGGAGGATAGTGTTACCACTTAAAATGCTAAATAATACATTGTGGGACATTTGTTGATAAATTAGGAGATTACGTTAAACGACTAATGGACAAGAAGTGCATACATACACATAATAAAAGCATCTTGACAAGTAGTAACAATAACTAGTATAGTATATTGATAAATTTATAGTGCCTGTAACGAGTCAAATCTAATGGCACATGGAAGCTAACTTGCCATTTAGAAAATCTAGTTTATGTACAAGTGCCAATGTTAGCTGTAACTAAAGTGACCAGACGTCCCGCATTTGAGTCCTTTGTCCCGCACTGAAAAGTGTCCCGCAAAGTGTCGCGGATTGGACATGTAACCTTTTACATTTTCGCATTGGCATAAAGTTACTGTTTCCTCTACTTTTTTTGTTGTGAAAAAAATATATATTTTTAATTTCGTTTCAATGTATCATCTTATAATCACAAGTATGTATTTTTAAATATATTGTAAATGCTTTAATAAACTACGGAAAAGATCTCCTCACGCATCTGTTAACCTTTATTTATTTATTTTTTACTTTTTTTTATTTTATACTTTTTTTCATTTTTTACCTTTTTTTAAATAAAACCTTGTATTGCCATCACACCCACGCACGCCTACAAAGAATCAAGACAATAGGACTGGTGGAAGTGGGTGAAAATTGAAAAATTGGGTTGCCAGATTTGAATCATACACCAAACATACAGAGGATCGAAGCTAATATAAATCGTTTAAAAAGTATAGTCATGGTCGAGAAAAAAACAAGTTATAGTGCAGCTTATACGCAGCAAACCGTAAGAATTTGAGCTGAACCCATTCTAAAATAATTTTCTTACAATCACATCTATTGATCGCCACGATAAATTAATTCTTTGAAGATTTTAGTCCTTTTAACCATGTCTATCTACTTTTAGTCTCTTTAGTTTGCTTTTCAAGGATGCACGTGTTAACTATCACATCCTCAAGGATGAAATTTGTAGAAAAACAGGCGAAGTTGGTTGATAACTTACAAATATAAGGAATTATTTTATTCATCAAAGTACGCACCCATATTGTCTATACCCTTTTGCTATTTAAGCGGCAGGTTGTTCAGGCCGGTGGTGTAAAACCCTGGCGGACGAGAGTCAATGAATTCCTGGGAGGCCAGTTTTACAGCATTGTCGGAAATAAATTGTTTTCCTATTAAAAAGTTGTCCAAATTGCCGAAGAAGTGGTAGTCAGTGGGGGCTAGGTCTGGTGAGTATGGATGATGATGAAGAAGTTCCAGCTCCAATTCCTGTAGTTGTGCCACAGTCATTTTTGCAGTGTGTGGCCTAACGTTATCGTGCAATAAGATAGGAGTCGATCTGTTGACCAATCTAGGCTGTTTTTCTTTAAGTTGGGCCGGGTTTCATGAACTCATAATGGATTACACCTGCGCTAGACCACCAAACAGTCACCATCAGCTTCTTTTGACGAATATTGCGCTTTGGAGTGTGTTTTGGTAATTCATCCTTGTCCAACCACTGTGCTGAACGTTTGCGACTGTCATATTGGATCCATTTCCCATCACAAGTGACAATTCGATTAAAAAATGGATCAGATTTGTGAGGAGAAAGCAACATCAAGCAAGCTTCCAAACGCTTTTGTTTCTGTTTTTCACTCAGTTCATATGGAACCCACTTATCCAGCTTTTTCACTTTACCGATTTGAGCTAAATGCGTTAATATTGTTTGTTTGCTGGCACCAAACTTCAACGATAATTCATAGGCACTCTGAGATGGGTCAG
The DNA here is from genome assembly GCF_050908995.1 of Andrena cerasifolii. NCBI lineage: Eukaryota > Metazoa > Arthropoda > Insecta > Hymenoptera > Andrenidae > Andrena > Andrena cerasifolii. The sequence goes on from NC_135132.1 coordinate 2,268,338, forward strand.
ACTCAACGGTGACCTTGAGTTCGTCATTATTTGTGGAGTTGTTTTTTCTTATCTTTAATATAAGTCTCGTTGTTTGTACGGTAGATGGCAGCTGCCACTCCCAGCTTACATTCCATGCTTAGAACGCCATCTTGTATTTATATTTTTTGGGGTTATGTACTTCCTGTTCGGACCTCGTGGTTGAAAAGGGTGCATTCAGAGACGCACGTGTATTTTTCAGTATTAATATATATCATCACTGTTTCTAATAAACAAACAATCAATTTGTGTTTGGGTGTTTTATTTTTTCCTCCACATTATTGACCTTTGATTCTGGGCGACCGCGCGGCTCATTTGTGAGGTCAAAGTTACCTCTACGAAATTTGGCGAACCAATTTGATACTGTCTGCTCTGTAGTAACGCTAGAGCCAAATACACTATTAATGTTTCGCGCGGTCTGCGATGCCTTACAAGGAGAGTATTTTAGGTGTCCGCCTCCGATCATTTTGATTTTTGGATATGTCATAGAGGACCGAAAAATAAGAAATACGTGTTTTTTTATTTTTCCCCGTTTTCATATTTGGGGGGTGAAAACTGCGTTCAAAGTTAGGGTTGAAAAATCATTTTTGTGGAATATCTCGAGAACTATTAGAGATAGGGGAATAGTGTCAATGGACGAATTTTGTGTCTTTGAATGCGAAATATGACTGACTCGCCAGATTTTCAAAAATCCACAAAAATGATTTTTCACCCCTAACTTTGAACGCAGTTTTCACCCTCCAAATATGAAAACGGGGAAAAATAAAAAAACACGTATTTTTTATTTTTCGGTCCTCTATAACATATCCAAAAATCAAAATGATCGGAGGCGGACACCTAAAATGCTCTTCTTGTTAGTTCCGCGTAGGAACTCATACTTCATAATAGTGCGAATTTCCGACCGTTCCATTTCCAACAAAATTAATTTTCAAAAAAGTTTTTAATATTTTGTAGTGCTTACAATGATTTCTTTAAACAGGCGAGGTATGTAACTTTCTAACAAAAAAAAACAGAACGGTAAAATGTTGCGTATATTATATTTATTAAGAACAGGATAAAGCAAATTGTAGAATCTTAATTATAATATCTTGTACAGAATATCAGACGCCATGTATATCACACAAAGGAAAAACTGAGACTGGTACATAACGAAAAAGACCATTGACTCTGGAAATAAAAGATGTGACATAACCTAACAGAACGGAAATAAAACGAAACTGGCGCCACCTGGTATACTCAATGTTACTGACCATAAACTAAAATTACTAGATGATGAACAAAGCTATTTACAACATAAAATATTAAGCCAATGTCAAATAATAAGCTGTAAAGTTAGCAATATTCTTAGCTACAAATTTCATCCTTGCCAACCTAATAGTATCGATATAAACAGCATTAATCAAAGTTGAAATTTCGATACTGTATGAAACGCTGCTCTACCCTTGAACCTTGTTGTTTGAGGAAAACGTAGTCGATTCTTGAAATTGTATCGTGGAAAATACACGAAGCAGTTCTGAGAGATTCGAGGAAAAATACACTGTTTACGACGGAACACGTCCCACGGTGCGACGTCGAGGACGTCCAACGAATTACCGATCGCTGGCCGTGTATTTCTGACTCCAGTTGTATAACAATTTCATAAGATCAACCTTGCATCCTGCATACAGAATTTCGTGCACTGTAAAATCGCCCCAGAACTCGTGTGCCATTTTGAACAGCACCTGGTTAAAATATTCATGTTCTGGGTGGTACGTTCCCAAAGAGGATGATTCTTTTATGAAAAGTCGAAGGTACGGAATAAATGTTTCGCACCGCAGCGTCTGTTTCTAAAAAAAGGTTTTATTGAAATCATTCGGCACACGTGTGTGCTCCAAAATTACTGCAGCGTACCTAGTTAGTGTCTATATTTTGAAAAATAGTTTTAATGTTAAAGGTACCTGCAGAGTTTCAAGGATTAGCCCTTCGTTGACACACTGGGTGCGAGCCACCCATAAACTGATTTTGAAGCTGTGTATCTTCTATGTGCAAAATAAATACCTTTTCTCCAAAGCCGACTTATAAACCATTTTTTTTCTCAAAATATTGTATCTGAACAACAATTCTGTAGATTCTTAGCTTCGAATATTGAAATTTGTAAAAGTTACAATGCTTTGAAGATTTTCTTCACTTTTCTCGACATGTAGTAATCTAGAATTTTTCCACAAAAACTGCGGTAAAATTTCAAAAAAAAAATTATTGGAATATATTCTAGAGACCTTGAAAATGACCCATGATTTTTTTCATAACGATTGGACTCTTTGGATGGGAATGGCAGTGGTTGAAAAATTGCTCTGGGTGTGAGCCACCCAGGTATGTCAAAGTTGTTCGAAAAAAGAGGTGTGTCAACGATGGGTTAGTAATATATACAGTGACTCGCATTAATATTCGTACACTTTTTAAAATCGCATAACTTTTTTAGAATTCGTCCAAACGACTTGAGTTTTTTTTTAGAAGTTAGAAAGATTAGTTTGCTAAATGACGTATTTGGTCGTTTTGAAAAAAAATGTATTTGGTCGGAATAGCGAAAAAAATAGTAAAGGTCGATTTTTAAACTTTTTTGTGAGCTTGTAATAAAAATTAAAAAAAACCGTTTGTAGATTGCAGTAAATTTCATGAAAATCGGTTAACGTTGCTCCGAGCTACAAACGTTTAAAGATCGCAGAATAAGGTCGAGAATAGCGAAAATTCCCGAAATCAGCGATTCTTAAAGTTTAAAAATCGACCTTTACTATTTTTTTCGCTATTCCAACCAAATACATTTTTTTTCAAAACGACGAAACGCGTCAGTTAGCAAACTAATCCTTCTAGCTTCTAAAAAATACTCAAGTCGTTTGGACCAATTCTAAAAAAGTTATGCGATTTTAAAAAGTGTCCGAATATTAATGCGAGTCACTGTAACTCATATATAGTAAGTAACGATAATTTAGTTTGCAGAGTTTACCTACTTGTGTATGCAGTACCATTTCTAACGATTGTTACATTTATCCTTCGAACGCGGGGTAATCCAACTGGAAAGTGATTGTTAGTATGTGCACAATGAAATTAACAGACACAAACATGCACCTAAAAAGTAATAATAACAATAACGACTATTATCAACACATGCATGATTGTGAGGTAGTTCCTCAACACGCACCAGGGAACAGACTGACAGTTCACATTACTACTGCAACTAATAACCAGACGCAGTAAGCATGAAAGGAAAGCCAAGATAATAAACAATGGTACGTCTTTATTACAGACACTTGCACATAAAATACGAATGAAAAGGAAGAAAATCACAAGAAACATTGTCACAACTGTGGTGTCAAAGACGAGATTTGAGTAAAAAGCTGAACAACGTACAATTGAAAATTTCATAATAGTAGGTAGGGGAAAGTGGGGTAAAACGGAACACCAATGTTTCTGTTAGATAAGAGCTGCGAATGAGTTGGTATCGCGTGACATGGAACCAAAGGGTCCTCATAGCATTTTGTGATAGACCATAGACCCCTGCACACGTTATTTTTCCATTAAGGGAGTTGGAAAAATTTCCGGTATCGACGTTTCAATATTGCGTTGGACTTTCGACCACTTTTCGGTACTTGGATTTGGGAAATTAATAACGGTAAATACATCGTTGGATTCTATAGTCCTTGCGCTACATTTTGACGTATATAAAGTTCTTTACCTCGCGCTGAAGTGTAAATATTAAATGTTTACTAAATGACTGCATGTAAAGGGTGGGCCCACGAGGCCTGCACCAGTGCTGAAAAGGAAGATGATACATTTGTATGTGATTTTTGTTCATAAAATAATAAACACACCGTATTAATCTATCCTTCTTTTACGATATTATATTTATATTTGATTATTTTCCGTAATTTTCATGTTATCTAATAAAATATTTTCTCTTATATGTATAATATATATTTTTGTTATATTTTATTTGCAATTGTTATGCCTAAAACATATATTTATAGATTTTAACATAAATCAATACTTTTTAAATCATAAAAATAAAGATTTTGTACGTTTACATGGTCTTCAAATGGGTGTTCCGTTTTACCCCATCATTTCAGCGAGGCGAAGATTTCAATACCTCCGGTAAATTTCATTTTCCGTCGTTCCCAAAGATTTTTCTTAACAATGACTTTGATTTTCTTATAGTCTAAGGTCCGCTGAAGACTCCTGTTGAAGTCTCGTGTCGTTTTCTCCCCCCGATTTTAAGTTATCACCCTCCAAAGTTAAGCGTTCCGTTTTACCCCACCTTCCCCTAAATAATAACAGTAATGAAAAATAGTAAGAAAAATATAAATTGTTTATAATAACAGTAACGAAAAATAATGCGACAATACAACGATTAGATTCTTTAGATGAGATGGCAGTCGTTCAAAAATTCTTCTGGGTGTGAGCCACCTAAGTATGTCAAAGTTGATCGAAAAGAGGGGTGTGTCAACGAAGGGTTAATAAAATAAAATTAAGAATACAAACAGCTTTGCATCGCTACGCAATAAAAGATTTAATAATTAATTCCACACCTATTTCGCTTATACGATACAAATTGTTTAAAAAGCAGCTTAGCTTCGAATAACAATCAGCTTTTGTTCAATAGCATTATTTTATTATTGTAATAGATAAAAGGATAGTCTGAATAGTATTATCTTTATGGAATATCAGTCGTGTTGTAGGTATCATGTGTCCTTCAAGAGTTTTTTTAACACATTACATATATTTGGCACAAAAGATACATATTCAGAAAGCCTCTCTTCTTTCGTTCAGTCACGTGGTAGAAGGAGGATGTTCCGTAGAACTTATTGGCTTATCGTCTCGAGATGGGACAAACTTTTCCCCGTTTTTCAAGAGTAGGTACTCTGCCGTTGAATGTATTGATGTTAGTAGTTTTGTGTGGATTGAGATGTACATAAATATATCGAGAGCAAGTGAATCTAGCATGCAAAACATAATAGAAGACGAATACGAGTTCGTGGTAGGTATATTTTTACGTAATTCGATTGCGGACATTGACGTCCTATTTTGGTTTTCGAATTTTACAAATTCATAAATAAAAATCGGTCTTTGAAAACCGATAAACCGTAATCATTACCCTTATGTACAGAGCAGTAAAAGGTTTCTCGTTTTCTAGTATTTTTAGCTGGCGCATAAAAATTGACGTGTTCCATTAAGTAGGTATGGACAATCAGTGTCTTCAGTAATAAATTTAAAGAGAAAAGACAGATCAGCTACTGATCTATGATCAATTGGGGTTGACATGTTGAGTGCTGACAATATACTACAAAATAAAAAAATATAAGAAAAAAAATTCATATAAGTATATTTTTACGTAATTCGATTGCGGAAATTGGCGTCCTATTTTGACGGGGAAATGTTTACTGTTGGTGAAATTGTAAATAACAAATCTGTCTAATCGAGATATTAGAATTAATCATTTCTCATCATATGTACCTACATATTGGGTTGTCTGGAAAGTTCGTGTCGATTTTCGCTAGGTAGTACGTAATTCAGAGTTGGGCAAATTTTTATTCGATTGTTGAATAAAGGATAACGAATAAAGAATAAAGATAATTGAACAGTAAGAGTGAAAGCGTTGAAAAAAATCGGGTGGTCCTGGCTCAGACGGAAAGTAGGGGTGACCGGGTATGGTTGTCCCATTTTCATATTTTTATTTTTTTATAGGTTATGGCTGCAGGGAAGTTCATTAAAACTTAGATTAATGTGAACTACGCACGTCCGACTCTATAAAAAAAATTGGTCCTGTGGATTTTGTCAACCAGATTAGGAGCTAATTCACATTATTGGGATCTGACATTCGTCACCATGACATCTGGCGGTGGAATGTAGAAGCGCTCGATGGGTACACTTTAGGGCGGAGCGGGAAATTTAAAATTGAATTTTCAGTTGGCCTGGGTGCGGGATAGTTGTCTTTTGATTAACCAAACACAACTGTAAAAAAACTTTTGGAAAAATATTCGTGTCTGCAGGTTCCTTTTTCTCCTAAAAATGATTATATGATCAGCTAGTATATAATCATTTTTAGGAGAAAAATGAACCCGCAGACACGAATATTTTCCAAATTTTTTTTACTGTTGTGTTTGGTTAACCAAAAGACAACTATCCCGCACCCAGGCCAACTGAAAATCCAAATTTAATTTATTCCCCAGATAATGTGTCATCCTATTATCGTCTTGTTCTCTGCAAACTTCCTTTAATGGGAGAAACTTCAATAGTGTAGATCAATTAAAAAATCATTTCAGTCAATTTATTGCGAACAAATCTGATAGTTTTTGAGAAAATGGAATTTCCAAATTGCTCGAAAGCTGGCGAAAGATTGTAGAACTGTTACAAGCCGAGGCTGAGGGCGACGAGATTGGCGGCTACGAAGCCGAGGATTTGAGATTGTTTTATGGGGTTTGTTAGTTGCGGACGAACCGGTGCCTGGCTAACACCGGTAGCCGCGTGACCCCTGCGCGGGTGTCTCGATAGCCCAATGGATTACAGTGGGTACAACGGAAGCAATGGATTTCAGCGAGTAGGCAGGTCTGGTGTAATCCAACGGTACCTTTTAACTTTTGATTAAGTGTCGCAGTAAATTTCGTCGAAGCTTCTCTGAGGTAAGTGACCATGACCACCCCGTTCGACAGTGGCTTTGGCTACCACTGCTCAATCCTTCGATTGCCGGCTTTTGGACATATCTTTGGACGCTCATAACTTAGTAGACTTCGGATGTTTGTGCACGCAATATATGCAAATATGCCATGTCTATTTTCATCGAATTTGTTAAGGGTAGACCGGTAGCTCTCAATCTCTTTATTGTGGCTGGAAGAATTTGTAAATGTGTCTTAATAAATGTTAAATTTTGAGCAACTTGTGCCTGTTGGAAAACATTCTGAGCAGTTGCAATTGCAACGGCATTATTTCCATTAAAAGTTTCAACAGTCTATTTGCAGAAATAGGGTAAAGGTACCAGTAGTTGACCCTGAATCAGTAGTTGACAACTTTTCAGAAAAACGTGAAAAATATGACTTTTAGAAGTGCAACTACTCCTTTTCACAGTTCGCCACTTCTAGAAACCTTATTTTTCACGTTTTTCTAAAAAGTTGTCAACTACTGATACCTGGCCAACTACTGATACATTGCCAGCTACTGTTACTTTTACAAATAAATAGTGAAAATTAATATTTTAATTATTTTTGGGTGTTAAGAGAAAAAAAATGGCCGAGCCTCTTTAATTTTATCGAAATCGTTTATGTGTACCGGACGATTGTAATGAATTAGTCTCCGCTAATGACTTATTCTATCGCATGATATCAACATTGGTACTTACCGCTAATGTCACCTGACGGCTCGATAATTGATTTATAATCGCAACCATATACAGTGTTACGTACGCAGCCCTATCTATGAACTTTTAAACCCTTTCGGGTGTCCGGAATGCGCGTGACCCGGCGGGGTTACAGTTTCCGGCAGTGGCGGGATGCAACCGAGTTTTCCCGGAAAACCTAATATTCAAAGAAGGTATTCATATCCCCACTACTTTTTAGCCGAATTTCACGATATAAAAAGGGCCACGAATCAATGCTCGGGGGCTCATTTCCAGTCTAGTACGCGTAGACGAAAGAGGCTTGCGAGATCGAGTATTATTTCAACTTTAACCAGACAGTACGTAGAGTCACTGATAGGTGTTGTAATTATTAAGCTCTTTGAGACCCCCGCATTTCTCAGTGCGTTAGAGCCGAGAGGTCCGGACCTAGGTACCGCGACAAAAACACGTAAACATTTGTAAAGACTGAACTTACAGAATATAATTAGTTATTATAAATTCAGTGTTCTATTCAATCACCATCCGAATTTCCTCTTTGAGATCAACCCACAAAGATACCTCTTTACCGCTCAAGGGGTATCACATTATAAAGTTACGAGGCTAAACTAACATTCCTAGTGGCTCCAGGGGATACCAGACCCCGGTTCGTCCACGACAACCATCTTCCTAGTGGCTCCCGGGGATACCAGACCCCGGTTCGTCCACGATATCCACCTTCCTAGCGGCTCCCGGGGATACCAGACCTCGGTTCGTCCGTGAAACTTTACCTTCCTAGTGGCTCCCGGGGATACCAGACCCCGGTTCGTCCACGACATCCAACCTCCTTATAGCGGCTCCCGGGGATACCAGACCCCGGTTCGTCCACGAAAACTAACCTCCCAGTGGCTCCCGGGGATACCAGACCCCGGTTCGTCCACGATATCCACCTTCCTAGCGGCTCCCGGGGATACCAGACCTTGGTTCGTCCGTGAAACTTTACCTTCCTAGTGGCTCCCGGGGATACCAGACCCCGGTTCGTCCACGACATCCAACCTCCTTATAGCGGCTCCCGGGGATACCAGACCCCGGTTCGTCCACGAAAACTAACCTCCTGGTGGCTCCCGGGGATACCAGACCCCGGTTCGTCCACGATATCCACCTTCCTAGCGGCTCCCGGGGATACCAGACCTCGGTTCGTCCGTGAAACTTTACCTTCCTAGTGGCTCCCGGGGATACCAGACCCCGGTTCGTCCACGACATCCAACCTCCTTATAGCGGCTCCCGGGGATACCAGACCCCGGTTCGTCCACGAAAACTAACCTCCTAGTGGCTCCCGGGGATACCAGACCCCGGTTCGTCCACGACAACCATCTTCCTAGTGGCTCCCGGGGATACCAGACCCCGGTTCGTCCACGATATCCACCTTCCTAGCGGCTCCCGGGGATACCAGACCTCGGTTCGTCCGTGAAACTTTACCTTCCTAGTGGCTCCCGGGGATACCAGACCCCGGTTCGTCCACGACATCCAACCTCCTTATAGCGGCTCCCGGGGATACCAGACCCCGGTTCGTCCGCTACTAACAAACTCTAAAAAACAAATACAATCCTCGGCCTCGCAGCCGCCATTCTCATTGCCCTCAGCCTCGGCTTGTAACAACAGTGATATCAATGTATGCATTTGCCTAAACATCCGCAGTGTACTCATAACTAACAAACGAAGCCTGAACCGCAACATCGTTATTCTTGATTTCCGTCTCATTCTGGTGTGTAGGATCACCCCTCAAATGTTCTCCCTGCAGTAGTCGAACACCCTGTACATATGATGCCTATATTGCCAGCACAGCCATACCTGACAGATCTACCGGAACGTGTGTTTGATAAAACTGTGCAGTTATGTTGACCTTTGCGGGCGACCGGAGCAAATACGAAAAATCATTCGATATGTTTCAGCCGGACTAGCCTGCGCAGGTACGGCTGTGCAATGTGCATCTACCGGATGCCCGTAGTGCTCCCATACGCTCCGGTGAACCTGTCAGTAGGGCAGAGTAGGGTTTTACGGAACGGGTGGGTAAAACGTTTTAGATAACCGATCATGTATTTTTCGCATTCCGGTATATACAGGGTCAGCGTTTTATCCTGCAACCCGCGCTCGCGCGAACTTGTAGAATGGCAACAGCGCCTCACGGACGCATTCCACTACAACCATGTATCGGCCCAGCGGAGAGCTGCCAGCTGCCTGGACAGCAGTGATGCCCGACCTCCGAAAATTTTAGGATGGTCCCTTTCAAATTAACGTCGCAAAAAGCTATTGGGAATTTCCCGGCCTAGGTGAATTTAAAAAATTTTAGCTACGACAGGGTGGAGTAGGAAAGATTTTTCGCCACCTGCATGTAGAAGCCACAATAATGGCGCATCGTTCCAAAAAATGAAACTAACGGAAGCCGGTATAGGCGTGGCGTTGAGTAGCTAAAACATTCAGACACAAAAATTCTAGAAAAAAAATTCAAACACCGCTACAATCACAGACACGTCCCATTAGCAAGCCCTTACGATAAAATCATAAAGAAGAAAGTCAGAACAATATATGCCGAGGTCTGCAGAACTAACACATAATGGAATAAAAATTTAAGTTCTCAATTTCTGAAAGTAATGATACAGAAACAACTAGCCTATTGTTTACCAGCAGCACGATTTTTAAAAACAGCATTAAATACAGTATCAAATAAGCAGTCTGCAAAAGCTTTTTACAACACTCATGGTTAAAAAACTGATAGAAAAAAATTATGTAAATTTAAAATATTTTTGGGCTATAGCTCTTTTAGCCCACTGGTTAAGGAGGGCCAGTTCGCCACTAGCATTTTTCTTGCATTTTTAAGTTGGATACAAATGCATCAAAGTTAAAGGGTGGGCCTATGAGGCTTGCACCAGTGCTGAAAAGCAAGATGATACATTTGTATGTGATTTTTGTTCTTAAAATAATAAACCAACTGTATTAATCTATCCTTTTTTAAGATGTTATATTTATATTTGATTATTTTCAGTAATTTTCATGTTATCTGGTAAAATATTCTTATGTGTATAATATATATTTTTGTTACATTTTATTTGCAATAGTTATACCTAAAACACATATTTATAGTTTCTTATATAAATCAATACTTTTTAAATCATAAAAATAAAGATTTTGTACGTTTACATGGTCTTCAAATGGGTCTTCAATTTTTAACAAAGTCTTTGATTTTCTTATAGTCTAAGGTCCACTGAATACTCCTACTGGAAGTCCCTTGTCTTTTTTTCTTTCCGATTTTATGTTATAACACTTCAAAGTTAGGTGTTCCATATTACCCCACTCTTCTCTAGTCTCAGTTTTGTCGGCTGAACATGACGTCGACAGACGACGTTTCAGTGATAGTAGGCTTATTATTGTAGTAACATAAAACGAGATACATGGTGTAAAGAATGGACGAAAAAAAGAAAAGTTTATTCGCGTGTAAACTTGTTAAACAATTGCAGTTTGCACCTAAAGATTGGCACAATTATTTAAGACTGAATGAAGAAACCCATTTAAGGCTCCTTTCTTTAGTTACTCCATTAACTAAAAAGAAAGATACTGCTATAAGAAACGCCATTTCACCGCACGAGAGGTTAATAAATTGCAACTTTAACCCTTGTACGGAAATTGGGTCATTTTGACCAAAAAGCGAGTCACAAATCCTCAATCCCCTTTTACTAATGTATTATTTGGACTGAATCTCCTTCATATCTTTAAGTAACTAATAACCGTCAATAATATATAATAATAACATATTTTTAATTTTTAAAAAAAAATTATTGTTGAATTTGAAGAAGTTCTTAAAATATTAAATCGTTATCATTAAATGAACTGAGTTTTATATTTGTATGCTTGTTTCTTGCAAATATATGACATTGCATCTTTACTTCTCCGTGTATCTTTACAAATTCCGTATAAGGGTTAAGATTTCATGCAACTGGATGAAACTACGATCTTAAATTTTCTACAAGTAAAATACGTTTTCACGCATTTTCTGCCTCGTCTGCGGCGTCGCGACAACTGAGCACCGCTAAATTACGTGAGGGTAATTTAGGGATTTCTTACACTCTCCCTCCCCCAGTATAAGAATTTGCGAGATTTTATACCACCCTCTCCCTTCGTTACGTAATATTTTTTACATTGCATTTCCTCAGTTATTAAATTTTTTTTAATAGTTTATATAATTCATTTAACTCTGTTTCGGGAAATATAAACTAAAATTAGCTACTTTTCTAGAACATTAATGAAACAATTTAGGGTTTATACAAAAACCGACTTTTGAAAGAACCGGTTTTCGAATTCCATTATTCCCCAAAAGCGGGTTAAACCGGTTTTCGAATTTTAACAAAAATATAGTTAAAATAGAAAATAAATATTTGTCCTTATTTTAAAAGTGTTCAGTTTTTTTTAATATTTATGGAATTATAAAAATGTACTCTATCTATACAAAACCAAATAAATAAAAAACTAAAATAACTAAAATCCGTACAAAATATAATTTATAAATCTTTATTTCATTTAGCATTGTTCTTCCGAAAATATGAACTCATGAAGATTCGTTGTACAGTAAACTGTTACCTACTACAATATATGCTAACGTAAAAATGTTAACGTTCTTAATTAAATAATTAATTAATTTTGACATATTAATTCAAGTATATAAAACCGGTTTTTAAACACGGTTTTTAAAAACCGAGAAACCCTAATACATTTTGTATTTATTCTTTTTAGAAACATCTCTGCATACTCGAATAAATTTATATATTAACATATTAATGGTAATATAAAACAACTAGAATTATACGAACTTAAAGTTCATCGTTTGTCCATGGATTTTGGATCCAATCCCTGATTGATTCTATACTAGAGAGTGAATTTCTTTACAGAGTTAATTTTCCTCTATCCTATACAATACGAGTTGATGTATTTACCACTAATATCACTTTTTTAAGAAAATAAGAATATCAAAGCATTACAACATTAAAATCCATTTTAAAACCTTATGTTAAGATGCGAATGATGAGAATTCTCTTCTGTCAAAATGACCCTGTATGCGCTTGACTATTAACCCAACGGCCGCTCAAGGGTTAAACAATACACGACGGAAATCGAGTTCAAATTATAATTGCTTATGTCTGAAGAACGGAACCTGAAGTTGAAGAGTCAGACAGAACTTGATTTCCTTGACCCGATGATTTTGCACGTTTGGATTTGTTCCATCATTTTGGGGGACGTTTTATATTTTGCATTCATATCAGTGAACAAAATAGGAGATACAAAATCAGTTTAATAATTCAACGACAAATGTACTTACACGTTGTGGGAAGTTAGACATATAGGTACCTATATGTAATTACATATCCCCATAAAAACTTCAACAAAGTAAAAAAATTACACTAAGTACATGAAAAAGTCAAGGATGGAAAAGAGTGTTATTAAATTAATCACAAAAATAATAGAAGATAATAATAATTACAATAGGGTAAACTCGGGTAAGTCCGTGATAGTTATAGAATTTGTTTATTAACTGCTAATATTTACGTATTCTGAAAATGAATCTAGGATATAATGATAGGTCAGACAACAGGGAAACAAATAATAGGTTAATAGAAATTTACTAAGCATATTTAATTGAAAATATACAAAATTGTCATGACGTACTCTGGTTACTCCGTGATAGTAGTATCAGCTACATTTTTTATATTACTTTACATTATTTTAAATGATTTTAAATTATTTCATATTATTTTATATTATTATTATTTTGTGCATAATCAATCGTTTAATGATCGTTAGATGTCTGAGACGTAAGGAAACATTGTTTGTGGTATTCACCATAAAAATTTCTCAAACAGCGCAATCAGATACGCAGTCTCAGGCACACGAAAAATAAGAATTTAGTCACTTTTCATAAGCAAAAATAACAATGATGCCTTATTGTATGATAATTTCAAGAGTAAGACTTGTTGAAGTGTCGTTTTACCATCACTTACCTGCAGTTTGAGCTTTCCATTTATCTTCTAAAGCACGTATAATACATAAACAAGCGATCGTCCGCAACCACACTGCATTCCACATTAGAGCATACCTGTTTCGCGCAGGCACGACCCTCGCGAGGCGTTGCTACGCCTGACTCCCCACTTAACCGCCTATGTTTTTCTCCGTCGCACTGCCCTCTACTCTCTCTGTTAAATTTTCGTGCGGCACGTCTTCATATACGGGGTGACATAATTAGTGCTATATACGCACAGCTAGAAACTAGTGGTTTAAAATGTGATTCCAGCCAAGCAAAATTATTTTTGTCATTATTCATTTCTGTGCGTATATATACTTTAATGATTTTTTTTTGCTTCTTTATGTTCTCGATAATAATTAATATTTCCAGATGATAATCAATTAGTTTATTCTAAATTTACAAAGAAACAGATATGTACTTCAGCAAGAATAAAAAAGATGCATACAATGTATATACCTAAGGAATTGCTGTAATATTTACAATAAGTTTTTTCTGGTACTTGGACAAATACATTAATAGAATTTAAGCACTCTCTCTGTTAACTTTTCGTGCAGGACGTTGTTTATGTTGACAACGGTCAGGTCCCGCGTTTGGGATGTACCAGTTATTCCTTGGAAACCACCACGACCAATCGCGTGCGGTTCAACCCGTCGATAATAGTGGGAGCTGCGCAGATCGGTCGCAAATCGGTAGGGGCGTCGGTATGCTCTTATATGGAATGCAGTGTAGCACGCAAAATTTCACGAATAATGTGCTGCTGGAACAAAATGCTCTCTCACTCTATCACACTAACTTCAATTGATTAATTATTTTACCACAACATAAACTAGAAGATCAACGCTGTCTGGTAGTGTCTGCCCCATCTAAATTGAGTCTGACAATTTAGAGTTACAGATAAATGAAAAAGTATCACGGAGTAACCTGTACCACGAACTTACCCGAGTTTACCCTATGAAAAAAGATGTGAAATCAAAATAACCTGCAAGTACATAAAGGTGCTTCCCAGTGTGACGGTCTGGACTTGAGGACGCAGAAGAGTTGGAATCCGTAGATCGTGCAATCTTAGATTCTCACGATACGTTTTAGACACCGCGCACAAATATACCGTATAGGTGAAGAGATTATATAAAGAGAGAGCCGATTTTTATGATCGCGCAAAACTCAAGACCTATTGAATCGATCTTCCTGAAATTTTAACACGTTATTCCGGCATACTTTAGGATGGACATAGGCTATGTAGCATGTCTAAGAAACGCGTTATTAACATGTAATTTATGCGTAAACATTTCATGTGTACGGCTGTTTTGCAGACCACGTGACCCGTGTATACGACAGTCTACTTCGCGCGCGCATGCGCATATTCGGCCCGCGCGATACCTCGCCCGTAGTAGTACAGTGATGTCACCACCAGATGGCAAAGCTTTTCGCGCGCTTTCTCGCTAGAGATTTGGATTACCGCGGACATATATGTTAGAATGATCGTATAGTTATTGGTTACAAGTTGCTGTTGCAGATTTGTGTGTACCCCATGTGGATGTTAGGGTAGATGGGGCTGTTACTGCAGACTTTTAAGGTAGGTTAACTTTAAAACCCTCGATACGGCGTTCAAATGAATGAAAGTTCGTCCTTCTTTTCTTAAAAGAAAGGTGGTACCTTAATAATTCCATAAAAAAATATGAGGGCGGGTTGATAAGCACAGTTAATTAAAAACACAGAGATTTGTCGATCAATGTCATTGCAGGTGTTACTGCGGACATGCATGCATTACTACGGGTTAATTACCAACGAAATACCAGTTACTGCGCATGTATTACTGCGGTCCGACGTCAGGCGAAACATAACCTTAGTACAAATATCATGTCAGTGAATACGGTCGGAAGAAAGGTTAGATTGCGCTGTCGTCGGTCCGCAGTAATACATGCACATGGTGTAAAGTACTGCACCTAATACTGCGGTGAGAAATAAAAATTAAAACTAAAATGCAGGTGACTGATTTACTGTTTTTCTGAAAAAATAACTCTTACTCTATCGAGTAATAACGCTGCATTACATGTATTACTCTTAATAACAAAAATATAAATGTGTTTCAAGTAGGTGTTCATGACCGCCATATCGGGAATCGATCGAAGTTTCGCCTTGACGAATTTCAAACTACGATAAAAGAATTAACAATAACTTTGCTGTACATATTTATTAATAATTATCTGTAATAGAGTGTAAAATAATTTTATCAAAAATTTTCAAGAGATTATGTACTTCCCAACATTAAATATGATCTGTTTTAGAATATCCGCAGTAATACCCCCACCTACCCTACTATGCCCCGGATGCGACCAAATTTGTCAAGGTATCATATCCACTCCTGCTCGACGTATGCAATACTAGCTTTGCTACTCAGCTTCACCCAAAATTTAGATTCTGATTTTATACAAAAAATTGTTTTTTATTTATTTATCTTTGTTGTGAAAATAGCCACGTTCATCTGGATTAGGTAGATATAATGAGCTGGGAGAAATTTCGTGACTCCTGAGTTTACTGTTCGAATGTTTTTAGGCGACAGACAAAAACACACAAACACTTTCTGCTTTATATATTAAGATATACTGGTAAATCCTGGACTTATAAGAGTGAATGTTACCGGAAGGTTTGCATTGAATTATGATCCAGGAATTAACTAGGTATGTTAACTTAGGAGAAGTTCAAATAGGAGCGATGGATATGTCAGAAACACTACTTTTAGGCGCGGCAAGAGCTACAACGAGACGCGCTCCAGGATAGTTCTGGGGTAAGTGCCGTAGGGGGTTCATCACAGTCCTCTTACCAAAAGGCATAGCCTTCCCCACTCCGTGGCCAGATCCTCCAGGAACAGAGTTCCTATTCATTAGCAATACGGCGGCGGGCCGCTTGCCATTCCCATATTCTTTGTCTCATTCTAAACAACCAATCCTTCGACACCCGATAGCTAGGAGACCCAACGTGGTCACCAGCCATCGCCCGTCGCCAGGACTGTTTAGTCTCGCGTACCCTCTACAATCAGGACCGCACACAGGCCAAGTCCCTGCCATAAAATCTCTGAAGGCAAGACAGCATGGGGTCATCCGCCCTCGGCCGCCCCCATAAATTTGGTGACGCTAATATGTGGCATCATTGCTACGGCAGGTGATGCGCAACAACAATTCATCCTAATGTCAGAAAATCATTATACCAAGAATGATATCTTCTCCGAAATATTACAAAGAAATCAAGCTTTTCTTTCAAAATACTTAATTTCCTCAAAAGATATTAATTCTAATAAACATGAATTAGTCACGCTAATATCTCGGGCGAAGCCGAGATGGGGGACGCTAGTATTTAATATAAGTAAAGGTTCGGTGGTTGTACAGAGACTAAAACTGCCCACCCTGCGGCTTACAGACTTATGTATATGTACGTCTTACGGTCTAGAGGTGGAGGGTTTGATGCGTAAGGGTGCAAAGGTAGAAAGATGCTGTGGAGGAGTGCGCGGATGACTAGCTGGTATGACTTTTGGTAAACAGGATGACTCGGAGGGTTGAGCTGTATATTTATTTAGCTGACTATCCCACCAGCAGCGTGCAAAGGCGACAAATACTTGGCGAACGAAACGTGTGTTAGTTTCTTTTGGTCGAAGGTGTGCGTGTGACGCGTATACGCATTATGTCGACGAAAATTTTGACTGGAGAATCATAAGAACGAGAAGAAGAAGAAAATCTTACCATCTTCGTATGACACATGACAACATATTACGGTATCTCTGTCACACGTGGACCAATTTTATTGAATTTGGTCTTATTCGAAAGCTTACATGCGGTTTACATCAGAAAAATGCCTTTAAATTTAGGAAATATTGCAGGCGTGATGAGATATTAATGAAATAAGTCTCAGGTAAGGTTGGATTAGCCGGTTTACAAGTAAAAGATACGCGTCTCTAGATTAGATAGCAAACTAAGTAGTTTCAGTTTGTTGTATTTGGAATCTAAATATAGGTCGTCAAATTTTGCATTGATATTGTTGCGCCGGGGCGTTTTCACGTTGACCACCCCGCACACTGTTCGATGTAATGTACAAAAGTCAAGAATCTAAAGCGTTCGATCCACAAATCCTTGTATCTTAAAATGCTAAGAAAGGAACGTAGGTTTTAATGCTACCCATAACTTTTGCTGAATTTACCTATTTGTTGTCAAAAATGACTTTTTTCATTTTTTCAAACACGTGCCATAGGCGGAATGTTTATGCTTTTCATTTGTTTTTCATAAGTTGTGTTTAATACTGTCATACTTTCAAAACTGCCACGTCAGTTTGTTACAATACTAACAATTTGTACGAATTTTTTATGTTAAATGTTAATCAACTTCACGGGGACTTTTAAAAAAAGTACCAAAAACTACCTGCGTGATTTTTTGTATATTAATTTAGGGAACATTAAGCATTTCAGCTGCCCGAATTTGCCCGAAACAGAAGAAAGTAAAAATGATTATTAAGACGTTCGCCGCTCAGACCCGTGCTGCGCCCGTCGCGTAGCGTAGGGTTATGTGAAAACAACAGACAGGAAAATTTTATGTATTTGTATTTGTATTTTTGTTTTTCCTGTGTTTTGACACAGGATGGCGTTTCAAGCATTTTGCTTATATTGCTCAACGAACATTAGTCATTCATTTCTCCCTCCTCTCTCCTTCGGGTCCCAGCAGCAACAGCGCACCGGGAGAAAGGTGGTCTCCCATCTTTCCCCGGTACACCGCCCCGTGATGCTTAACTTCGGTGATCTAACGAGAACCGGTGTTTTTCCATCACGGCTACGGCCGCTGGTAAAAATTGTATGTTTTTAAAAACCTTGTAAATGGGCCCTGTTCTGTGTAGAGCAGGTATTTAAACACGTGCTTTGAAACTCTTCCCTATCTGTTTTGTGACTTCCTCATTTTCGAGGTTATACACATGTATACATATATATGTTAAACGTGTACTTTACAAAATCATCAATTTTCCGGGAATACGTTACTAACATATGTACTTATACATACTTGTAGTTGCACAATAAATGGATGATGAGGACTCCCAACATAAATCAGAAAAACGACGTAATTATAATTCGTACAATGAAAGTTGAGGGGAAAGCAGTTGTTGAATTTACAACCGGTAAATGTTATATCAACGACGCCGAAACATCGTCGAATGACATTTCGTATGTATTAAAAGCAATATTACCTGCTGGGCCTTATTACCCGCACTTACCGTACATGCATTAAAAAATAAAAAAATAAAAAAACCTGTAACATCGAAGATGTATAAAAAAAGTCCTTTTATAAATAAATATGAAATTTATTTTCAAAAATTTTACTCCAGAGAGAAGTTATTAATTTTTGTCCATTTCCCTATACCCATCGAACATTGTGCCCCGACGCAAAGGGGTAGAAATAATAACACGGATGTACACACGACTGAAGTGTATTGTTACATAGAGCAATAGCGGTTACAAAAGTACGACACAAGTTCGGTACAAGACCGTCTTCTGGTCGGCCTCATGATCGTCCTCTTGAAGGGGGCCGACCTTCTTCTTTCTTCAGCTACGAGCACTACCGTCAAGGACCCAGTCCCTGATCAGAACCCAATTCCTGATCAGTTTAGGAAAATAAACCAAATAATAAGCTTATTATGATACAAATTTATTCTAACAAATTACTAAATAATTATGAAATATTTTGAAATTTATACGCAAAATTTGGTAGCTCATAGTAAAACGTGTAAAGGTGATCAGGAACTGCTCCCTTCGCATTTTTCACTTTCAAAGTTAAATTATAAAATCATTATTATTACGTGTGCACTTTTTTAAATACCAAATTAAAGATAAAACATAGATTTACTGAAATAACAAAATATCTTTTGAATTTGGTTAAGTTTTCCCTTTACACGTTTAAAAACCCGCGGTAGTTACTCTTAAGTGATCAGGAACTGGGTCCTTGACGGTGTTATGAAGGAGTTAGGTGAATATAAAAGATCACTAATACGTTCACTAACTTCAAACGTTAATATATACTTATTACAATGTTCGGACACAATATACTCGGAATATGCGCGGTAACCTCGGTAACCTCGGTAACCGTTTACACGAAGAAATCAGGAGTGTTTCGGCGTTGATACTAATACAAGAACTGCGCCTAGGTCAAGGGAGACAAGCTTATATACTGTCGAGATAGTGTAGGAGGAATAATAATCACTGATTTAACACTGAGGTGTATATGTATATTTATTAAATGAAGTAAGTAAAGAAGTATAAATTCCGGTGTTCGCGCTTGCGACTCGCAATGGTCTCTGCGGCAAGCGGCGCGTCGCCCGGTCACTTTTTAGAAAAAGTGGCAACGCACGGCTACGTCGAGCGTCGATTGTTAATCGACGTCATTTCAGTCGCCGGCAAAATAATGTCATGCTACGCATTTTCGGTCTGCTTTGACCTTGACGCGCGCGCCCGCGTTAGTATTGGACTTCGCGGCCCTACAATAGGTAGGTACGTAAGGGCGAGCCTGCCCTTTGGATATGACTCGAAGTGACGAATCCTGCGTGGTGATGCGGCAGTTTGGGATGACGCGTTGTTGTTGAGAATACACCCAGACTCTCCTTGTGTATTCTTACTCATTACAACGGTACACCCGGTGCTCGCAACACTGCTCCCCTCTTGGAAGAGCGCTCGTCCCGGCCGCATTGGATCCTCTTCGAAATCTTCGTACCCCGGCCTGAAGAAGCATGACCCCGAGCTTCGTATTAGTTTCATTTAGCATTTCGAAGAGTAAAAGCGTGGATTAAGGGAAAGTATGGATATGATAGTATCATATGATAGTTCCACTAAAAATAAATCTCAAGGAGAGAGAAAGAAAATTGTCACAGTGGATTCCTTGACAAATTGTCATGCTAGAACGCGGATAGTTGGTTCAGAACCTAGTGGGAGTTGTGAGTTATACAATGTGCAATGCATAATGTCTATTTTTAGCGTTTACACTTCTGTTTACGACAACCTGGAGGTAGCACCACTACTTTTCAGATACTTAACGAACGAAAATAAGAAGGGTAAAGGAAGTGTAATAAATTCGCGGCCTGGTGGCTGACATATTCTCACGACGCAGGTCATCAACTTGGTTCAAATTTTGCATGTACAGTTACTCGCGAAAGTATCCGCCCACGCCAGACGAAAAGCATATTTTACTTATTTTAGTATTGTTAAATTCAGAATTACCTGCCCATTATAATTTACATCAGTATAAACCTTGATCATAATATTATTAATTACTACCATCTACCAAAGAAATTTCGTTAGATGAATGGAACAGGATAAGCCCGAATTTCACAGACAATTAGGTTGTTGCATAATCTATGCATAATAGATTAAAGCTTATAATAAAATCGCAGGTATAGTAGAATAATATTAACTTATTGTAATTATGTTTGTGTAAAGTAAATATTGAATTTTGGCGAATATTTTTTGCACGACCTTGCTACGTCCATGGATAAGTAATACTTTTTTTTTTTATTAAACTGTGTGCAATTTCTAAATTTAATGCGCAGGCAACAAAAGTATATTAATCAAGGTTTATATTAATGTGAATTAGAATTGCGAATTCTTACTTCGAAGTCGATTTAATAAGCATGCAAAGTAGGTTACATATAGGGTGGCCGAATATTTTTGTGAGTAACTGTACTACATATGTAACAACGTATTAAACCCATGAGGTCCATTACAGAAATATTCGTGAAAAAAATCAGATTCAAAGTTAAAATTAAAATCGTAATTAAGTTTCAGTGGCAACTCATCTGTAATCTACATAAATAGTAATTCTAGATAGGGTAAATGTGCCTTACTCCGGCCCCTACCCCATAGTCAGCCTTTTTGGAAATAAATTGCTTAGATATAAGAAATTAGGAATAAAATCTTAATCATTTAAACGAGACAATGTTCAGTCTAGTCCCTCCTTCAAAGGTGGAAAATTTCATGCCTCTAGTGACAAAAATATGAACTACAGTAAGACTTATTGTGATGGCGATTAGATGGCTGACGACTGGTGAGTCGGTTTGAATTATTTTAGTAGTATATGCGGCAGTTGGAAATTGTGTATACCAACAATAATACGAAGTTTTATGTGTTAAAATTTTGAATACTCAATTAATAACATTCGAATGGGTTGTTTTTGGAATTATAATTGTATTTAAATTTAGGTTAGAATGTGCTTTTTGAAGTGGCCAACTATTGGCATTCAAAATACAAGGTAAACCAATAGTCAGGCTTTAAGAAATAGCCAATTTGAACTGTATTTATCAAGTAAATAAAGCTCACTTTCCTGGACCATCGGTTTTTATTGATTCCCGCCGAAATTACCGCAAAACCAGTGGTCGGCCGTCTAAAACACAAACGGCCGAGGATTGGCACCTATTGGTTTAGTAATCGGCGCACAGTGGGACAAAACGACCCGACGGTGATCAAAAATCTATAACTTTCGTTCTGGTCTAGATATTTTAATAAAATTTCGACTAACTAAACCGCAAATTTACGGCCTTTAAGTTGTATTAATATAAATGATATTAACCCTCGGAGGCCCGTGCTAGGACCGTGCATTTAGACCCATGTTTCGGAAAAGTGAGGCTACTGGCCAACTACAATTCACATTTTATTAACAACCTTACTAATTACACTGTTCAACAAAATTGAACTTTTTTTCTGTTGTGTAACATTCAATAGCCGTTTCTTATAGATTTTTGGGCGCTGAAAACGAATCCGTAAACCGTTTATCGCCATCACCCTCAGTTTTCGAGAAATTCGATTTTTTAAAAAAAATGTAAATTTTCAATTTTGAATATCTTTTGTGTTCAAACAATAAAAGTTATTTGCTTGCATGGTCTGTTAAATTATTCAATGAACCCTCGTGAACACAACGATATAAGTTATGATTGAATTATAAGCATTTAAATATGTTTAAACAACTATCAAAGGGAAAAGGACACCCGAAATGCGCCAATTTTTGCAGATATCTTGCTATATATTTTAAAAATTAATGGTCTAGGAGAAAATTTGACTACTCCACGCGATGCAGCAGAAAATTTTCTATCGGAAATCACTAACAGAAGTGGTAAGTCACGTTTTGTTTTCAATACAGAAGCGAAATAGTTTGGCAAAACGTGCGGCGCGGACAGTGGTAGTCACGCGCGTTAAGCGATTGTGTAACGCTGAGCGACAGTGTATCGCGCGCCGCCGTTGACCACCACTGTCGACGCCGCATGTTTTGCCAAACTATTTCGCTTCTGTATTGAAGACAAAATGTGTCTTACCACTTCTGTTGATGCTTTCCGAAGGAAAAATGTCTGCCACGTCGCGTGGTGTAGTCAGATTTTCTCCTAGACCCTTAGTTTGGGAAATAAAATTAAAGATATCTGCGGAAGTGGGTGAATTTCGGGTGATCTTTTCTCTTTGATCGTTGTTTAAACATATTTAAATGCTTATAATGCAATAATAACTTATATCGTTGTATTCAGGAGGGTTCATAGAATAATTTAACGGATCAACCAAATAAGAATAACTATTATTGTTTTGACACAAAAGATGTTCAAAGTTGAAAATTTGCTTTTTTTTCAAAATCGAATTTCTCGAAAACTGAGGGTGATGGCAACAAACGGTTTCCGCATTTGTTTTCAGCGCACAAAAATCTATAAGAAACGCATATTGAATCTTACAGACCAAAATGGCTGTTGGACAGTGTTATTGTATTATATTGTGGTAAACCCCGTTTTTAAACGATTTTATTCAGCTTCGATCCTCTGTTTGTTTGTTTGTTTGTTTGTATGTTTGTTTGTATGTTTGTTTGTATGTTTGTTTGTATGTTTGTTTGTTTGTCTGTTTGTCTGTTTGTCTGTTTGTCTGTTTGTTTTTGTCTGTTTGTTTTTGTCTATTTGTTTTTGTCTGTTTGTTTTTGTCTGTTTGTTTGTCTGTTTGTGTGTTTGTATGGTTCAAATCTGGCAACTCAAATTTAACCCACTTCCAACTATCCAATTGTCTTGAAACTTTGCAGGCGTTTGTATATCACCATCGAAATTGTAGTACAAGAAAAGAATTACTTTTTAGTGACTGTAGCACTACAACGTTTAAGCAAACTGTTAAACTGTATACAGCAATAAAATATATTTGTAAAGAAGTCTGAGCTGTGAAATGTAAATCCACAAACACTAAAAACCAGAAAATATAAAATATATCAAAAAAAAAATTATGTTAAACGATTTTATTAAAAATGTAGTAAAAACTAAATCAAAATGCAGTAAGAACTAAAAAATATTTCTTTTTTTGTACTCCAATTTTGATGGTGTTGAAATGGTGTTTGTTCACTTTAAATAAAATCGTGGGGCGCCATATGCAACCAAAATGTGAAGTGATTAAAGTGATTCATATCCTGTTTTGAAATATCGTGCCCCACGATTTTATTTAAAGTGATCAAACACCATCAAAATTGAAGTACAAGAAAAGAATTATTTTTTAGTTTTTAGTGCATTTTAATTTAGTTTTTTACTACATTTATAATAAAATTGTTTAATATAAATTCTTTTTTATATATTTTTTATTTTTTACGTGGATTGTACGAGGCTCTATTGACCTACGCGACGCGTGCCGCTCATCGTTCAATTGCCGTGTTTCAGGCGTCGCGTGTCTGAGCCGAATTTTTAAACATTAATTTCTAAGATACGAAGCATCCACTACAATTTCATTATTGATTTTCTTTTTAGTTTGTCGTGTAGAATCACCCATTTCATTTTCTGTTATCTATAATTGCCGGACACTTTGTACTATACATAGGTATAGTATTATCAAACGTATGCAATTTAAAGCTAAATATTCAAAATTAGTGAAAGTTTTTGAAGTCATTTTCTGTTTTCTACGCATACGTAGGTATATGATGAATGCTTTAAAAACATAGACGATGTATAACACATTTGAAAATTAATTAAACAATATTCATGATTACAACGCGACACGAACGTAGGTGTTTAATTACGTCTAATTACTTAGGAACGAAACATTTCCTTGTGACGAACCGTGTATCATTCGACAAAGACATGAAAGGGCAACAAAATATAAATGAGTAATCCCTTCTCAAAATCTCTTGATACTCTTTTCATATTAGAGTTGCGGTGTAATTCTCCGAATTAAAAAGGAAATAACCCTGCATAATTAATACATTGCAAGTGTAGTATGTGTAAATTATATATATAATTTCGTCAACTTTGACGGCCTACATCTCAATTAGAGCTGTTACTTTTTGACCTGTCGGGTACCACCCGGCCACCCGGAATAACTTCAAGCCATTGAATGTGGTATTGTTCTATCATTTTCGGCTAACATCAGACTATACCACAGACAATCGCAGACATAATGAATAAAGTGTAAGCAATTGCTTTTTCTTAATATTTTACTAGGAATTGCTTAAATTCATGCGAACAAAAACACAAGCATTTGCTTTATCTTGTAGGAATACCTAAACTGCCTAGGAATTGCTTAATGGAATCGCTTTTCCTTAATTTTTTAAGGAATTGCTTACAATCGAATGAATAAAGGAAGCAGTTGCTTTTGCTAAATAAGCAATTCCTTAAGGGGAGGTTCCGGTCCAGAGCCCAAAAAAATAGGTGATATTTAGGAATTAATTATAGGAAAACTACTCTATACAATTTAATGGGACTTTTTGCATTGTATTAAGGATGTCTTAAATTATAGAAATATATTTTTTGTTTTATAATTAATCATTGCAGACGGCCCTGGGTAGCCGTTAAAGTCAAGGCATCAAAAAATTGATCCAAATCGGTGAGCGCTGTATCTCCAAAAGTTATTATCCGATTCGACTGAAACCTTTTTTATTTTCAAGACTATTCTTCTGCCTAGGGAGGGGGTGGGGGGCTAGAACAAATGACAAAAAATGACATTTTTTTAGAAAATAGCAACACTTCAAGTATGAAATCACTTTTCCCTGTATTATTCGTCCTTTCAACGCCTTTGAAAATTATAAATTTTTAATTTTTTGTAATTTTTTATAGTTCACCCCCTAGCCAGAAGTATATTCTTCAAAATAAAAAAAATTTCAGTCGAATCGGATAATAATTTTTGGAGATACAGCGCCCACCGTTTTGAGAACACTGTTTCGAGAAAAACGCGTTTAAAGTTTTACGTGAGTGCCGAGTGGCCGGGTGTTACCCCTGCATTTGCCGCTACTCAAATACCTATAACTTCGGGAATTTTACGAATTTCAACAAATCCTTTTAAACACGTATTCCTAAAAAATTGAACATTCGAAAAATGAAATAAAAAAAAATCGACATTTAGACCGGAACCTCCCCTTAAGAATTTTTAAGACTGCTGTACCCCGTGCTAACGTTTGCTTAAAGGACCAATTTACTTCATCAGTATGTATTAGAGAGAAAGCGTAGGAATAAATGGCAAATAAAGCTCTTTAAACGATAATTAATTGCAGCCGTTTAAAATTCATATATGTATTATACAGGGTGTAACAAAAATATTTCCGTTCCTTAAAAGGGGTGATTTGTGGAGTGATTGCAAACGATTGCGAGCCGCGGTTCCACGCCCGTCTCGGCTCACGGGCGGCCTACAAGCGTATTTGGGTAACTTCTCGATAGTCGCGGCGTTTCTCTAAGTTTCCTTTTCTGCATGCTGCAGTCGTAATTTTTTTTACGCCGCAATAACCTATGGAAATGGCGCACTTCTTAAACGTCCGGAAAGAAAAATTTTAATAACGTGCGAAAGAAATGGAAAAATTGAAGATTTTCGAAAATTATATCTGCGAAGGCGGGCGCGAGTCAGGAGCACTGAACGCGAGCGAGCAGGGGTAGCCCGAGGGAGAGAGTGAGAACGTTACCGGCAGGCACAGCTACCTTTTACTTACACGGTCTAGCAAAGCCAGCAATTCCTTACGATTTTGATTTATATGAAAATAAGAAATTACTTTTTTGTTTAAGTAATTGCTTTTTAACCCTTAAGACCCCAAATAAAAAAGGGCACAGAAATTTGTAAAGTCGACACTAAAGCAACCACTATGAATATTTTCTTCTTAGGTAATGCAGAAAATAATAGAAGAAAGTTAAACTATTATTATAAAATTAATTAGAAATTCACTTTACCAACTTAGACAACCGAAAATTGTACATCGAACTTTGGGTGCTTGGGGTCATGAGCGACCCCAGGATACCAGTTAAGGGTTAAGCAATTGATTTGGCTAATAAGGAGTTGCTTGTAGGAATTGCTTAGTTTTTATTCATCAGGCCCAATACTACATTCGATTGTTTGAATTTATCCCGGGTAAAATCTCCGGGTACCCGGGTATCCGACGGGTCAAAAAGTAACAGCTCTAATCTCGATAACCAGTCAATATATTTAAGAAATTCGAGCGGTATTTGAAGCGCTGGTATATGAGCCGTTTATTTTGAAAGTGGCCTAAGTCCATTTATCTTCAAATCGAGATATTTAAGGGTTTGCGTTTCAATGAATTTAAAAATATACGTATAGGATACTAATGAGTCATACTGCTTAAGTGTATCTAAGGATGTTAAATTTATAGTTCCTATTAAAATAGTGGCAATTATTAAGTGAATAATATGCGTTTTCATATCAAGAATGGAGTTAGGCCACTTCCAAAATTAACAACCAGATTGATTATAAAATTTGAAGGTGCCCAAGTCCATTCAACATAATTTAAGATGCTTCAAATTGATTTTGTTAAAATCTCCCAAACCCCAAAACTTCTCAAAAATATTATTTCTTTCTTCTTCGTCGTAATTTTTTGTGCAAGCATTCCGACAACGGCAATCTTTGTTTTCGAAAAATTTTTCAGGTACAATATTTCCGGTTTTAGTACAATATCTTTTTCCTGAATTCCGTTTAATCTTTCGCACTTTTTGGATGTATGATTCATCGATCTCTTCTCCATTGTTGATCGTATCTTCATCCCCTGAAGACGAATATTGTTCTATAATTCTGTTTCGTTTTCGATTTTTTTTTAAATCATTAGTTACTATTTCTTCTTCACTATCTGAACTAAATAGTCTTGTTCTGTTCTTCCCCATGGGTGAAATAATTTCTAAAATTTAATACTAAATTTTAAGTTTTATATTAATTAAATGTACTGGTTATTCAACTAACGCAATTGTCCAAAAACTGAGGTTAACTTGTAAATACTAATTAATTAAAATTACCTTCGTCACTACTTTCTGACATTATCGATAGTAAATATCTTGATTTAAGTATAAATGGAGTTAGGCCACTTTCAAACTACACGGTTCGATTATTGAACTAACTCTGAAAACTTATGTGTCAAGAATTGTCGTATTTGCAAGGATTATAAGCAACCTGAAATGCTTTACTGCTAAATAACATGAAGTTGTACATGTAATCATGGTAACTGGAAAAAATTGAAAAATGGAGTTAGGCCACTTTCAAAATAAACGGCTCATATATACAACAAATTTGCTATAATAGCAAAAAGCTGCTATATACTTGGAAAATTGAATTTAGGCCAGCTTTTGGCGATTTGGGACCACTGTGGGACGCCTCGCCGCAGACTGGCTAGCCGACTGACAATGAGGCTCGATCCTTTCTTTCTGAAACACCATCGAAACAAGGGCATAACGCATAAAGGCTGATTTATATTATCCGCTCAGACGTGGTGCGGTGGCGGGACGGTTACGTTCGGACAAAAGCACTTATATAGTTAGTGTCTATAGTATCAGTTCGCGCCAGCACGTGGCCGATTTCTATTGTGAATAATGCAGAAGTCGCTATTGTTTTACAATGTTTTCTCATCTATTTTTAGAAGATTTACGTTGCATAGTTTTACTATTAGGTGAAGGTGAAAGAAAAAAGGAAGTGACCCCATTCTCACAAGGTCCGTAAGACTTTTAATCTAATAATAAGACGGCGTAACTCCTCATGTAGAACTTACGCTGGTCGCGTATGGCAAATCAACTCACGTGAAAACTCACGCAGGTTCCGCATCATGAGTTAATTCGCCATGAGAATTTTCAACCCTTAACTAGAAACGTTATGTCTAGTGAGTTGTATTTGGTGAATACATTTTTCACTCCTAACGTCGCATCAACCCTTTCAGTTTTTATCTGATTTTTTTTTTAAACAAAATTGTGATATCTTTCCGCTGTTGATTTACACCAGTTTATTTTTAGTGCGCATTCTGGGCTCGCTTTTGACCAAGGAATTCATAGCGCAGTAGGATAAAACAGAGAAACATTCATGGGGCGTATTGGGTGCCATTTCGAGAATTAATCTACCCTTAAAGCCTTTGAACCAGGGTCCAAGAATCTGCGGCCTTTCTTGGCAAGTTCGGTGTGGCTTTTTTGCATATTCTACCAATCGTGTAAATTACAGGATGTTCGACAACAGGTGGCGAAAATTTTAAGGGGTAGTTCTACATGTCAAAATAAGACGAAAATCGAGAATGACGAAATAGCGTTTGAGGTTTTTGTTTTGAAGTGGCTATTATTGCACCATGATTAATGGCTGAAAATACGCGCAAAAAACGTCTGACGCAAAGGACTTAAGCCGACTTACGGGTACACCACTTTGTAGGCCTAAAAGAGTGGGTAAATTCAGGTCAGGTCATTTTTCAGTGAAATATCGGGATTTTTTTAGATGTTAGGCAACATTTTAACTTTATTTTCATACATTACTTATTACTTAAGGTTTTAAGAAAAAACGGAGGTATACAACAATGTCTACCGTCATGCCTTGTCAGCTGGCTCTCAGCACAAAACCTGAGTGCAACATAAAAAATAAAAAATTCTTGTTTCAACTTAAAGAAAAATATATTTTGTTCAATGTAGCGTAGCATGTTTAATAATTCTAAAAAATAAATTAATTAAAATATTATGTAATGAAATTTTTAATAACTTTAAAAATTAATGAAATAAAATATGAACGCTGTTTGCTACGATGAAGAAAATCTATTTTTCTTTAAATTGAAGTAAGAATTTTTTATTTATTATGTTCCAATCGCTTTTGGTGCTGGAGGCCAGCTGACAAGACATGCCTGTAGGCAATGTTGTATGACACCGAAAGTAATAAATGTGTCGGTGATTATGAAAGTGGTGCAAGCAAAAAAACCTAACGAATTGAGATTTCTCTTATTTTATATTGTATTGATTTATATTTCAATACTATGAAAGAATTGTAGCAAAATAACTGTCAAGTAAGCAATGACATGATAGTGTCACTTTCATAATGAACCAGGACAGGTTCAAGTTAATAAGAAACGTGTTTGGACGTATTGTAAAGAGGTATGTAATAGATGATTGTTTGGAAATATTAACAATTGAAATATTAACAATTGAAATATTAACAATTGAAATATTAACAATTGAAATATTAACAATTGAAATATTAACAATTGCAATATTAACAATTGAAATATTAACAATTGCAATATTAACAATTGAAATATTAACAATTGAAATATTAACAATTGAAATATTATCAATTGAAATATTAACAATTGAAATATTAACAATTGAAATATTAACAATTGAAATATGAACAATTGAAATATTAACAATTGAAATATTAACAATTGAAATATTAACAATTGAAAATTAACAATTGAAATATTAACAATTGAAATATTAACAATTGAAATATTAACAATTGAAATATTAACAATTGAAATATTAACAATTGAATATTAATAATTGAAATATTAACAATTTATAAGACATACTTCTGATAAATTAAAACAAAATTAAAAACACTTTTTTCATAACAAAAAATTAACTACATAGATCATAGAATATCAAAAATAACTATATGGATATATATTTTTACTTTGTGTCACTACGAAAATGTTAAAACGGTTACATGTCAAATCGGGACAGTTCTGCACGATCCAGGACGTCTGATCACTTTAGGGTAGATATAACCTCACTTTATTTGCACTCTGGGGCCATAACCTGTTGCACAGTTTTCAAACGCTGAAGACTGCATACGTTTTTAATTTTGATGAAATAAACTATATTTTAACAAAAAATGCCTTAATCTAGGTCACTACTATATGTAATAGGCCTTTTATACGTGTAGCCAGACACCCGTCCATCTATTGGTTCTAAACTGTCCATCTACTAGCCCTATAGTCCATCTACTGGTGACACGGGATATGAGTAGAATTTTCATCATTTTATGCTTAAATGTATTAATTTTTTTACTTACAGTAATTTTTTTCTTTAAATTTATACATTTTTACGTGCAAAGCTTTTGATTTTTTTTCCTAATACAACAAATATTTCTAAGAAACACCTTGATGTAAACATCGGAATCCGCTAAACCGTCCATCTACTGGCCTGCTTACCTACAAGAGTGTCCGCGTCCGAGCGGCGAGGTCGCAGCATCCTTTCCGTGACGCTGCCATCGGGCCTGGGTTTTCCCAGGTTCTCCCGCGCACACGGTCTGAAACGGTGTGTTTGGGCTTCCGGGCGGTGGACCGCTATTTCTGGATGCCAACTTTTATAACACCACTTTTAAACTATATTTTGAGAATTAAAAATTTCCAAGTGCATACACGTATAAAATACAATATATTTATAAAATATTACATTACAATTTATTTGGGAAATATTACATTACAATTTGCACCACACAATGTGCACTTAACGATGTTCCGGAAAGGAGAGAGCGATGG
Source organism: Andrena cerasifolii (assembly GCF_050908995.1). Taxonomy (NCBI): domain Eukaryota; kingdom Metazoa; phylum Arthropoda; class Insecta; order Hymenoptera; family Andrenidae; genus Andrena; species Andrena cerasifolii. The sequence goes on from NC_135132.1 coordinate 2,299,485, forward strand.
AGAGTAAGCGTCCCCAAGCGTTCTGCAATATTTCAGAAACAGGATGTGATTTATGACACTACCCCCGCTGAATTGTAGGGATTACAGGCATATTAGTAATTATAGCAGCCCCTACTCCTGCAGGTGATGTACACGATGTACACCGAAGATTGGGAAGGACAATCATCACTCTTGGTTAACAATAAAAAGTATAAATGTATTTGAGGTTAGACTCTTGCACACGTTGTGCCGATACGCGTGTACCTTAGCTTAGTTCACGAGAGTGTTCCTCACTCTTCGGTCCACTGACATATATACTATGAATACTAGATTCCCATAAGCCGGCCGTATAGCGGTTGAAGCGAATTGAAGGTGATTTTAGATGCTAGCGCCTCCACCGTTCGACCGATGTATTAAAGGAAATAGCGCGAAGTTTGAAAAATTTGGCTTATAACAGACTAAAAGAATAGTGTAATATAATGTAGATATTATTATATTATGTACATAATGTAGTATAATCATATAATACGAATTGCCTTGTATGATGGTTGAAATTCAAAGAAATTAATCAGATCAAATGAAATTCATGAAAGCAGTGAAATAAATATATAAATGTAATATAAAACCAACTGAAGTAATGATTAATGAAGTTCGCAAAACGTGAATTTAAAATATTTGTAAACAGTTTTGTCGTTTGCTTTATTGTTATGAGTAAAGAAGATGCAGGTATGCATTTCTCATTAAATGAAATTGAATTCATAATAATACTAAAATAAATTTGTTAATCTTACAATACATATAAATATATCTGACTCTTAGAGACGTTACCTTGGGAATCCACCTAACTCCAAGTCAGTTGTATTTACCCAAAATTCATGAATATTAGGTCACACTCGCATCATCATTGGTAAGAGATTGTAGCAAAGAAATCTATCAAATAAGAAATCTTAATTTTTTATAAATCTTTAATAATTCTATATAAACCATGTTTCATTGCCTTTGCCCATTTTGGAAATTTACTTGCACAACCACTATACACTGCACAATTTAGCTACTTTTGCCAATAAACACTTTTTATATACTCGCGTCAGCGGCAGTTGGCATCGGTTGGTAACCAGTTGGCATCGGTTGGCGTGGCAAAGTGAGGCAAAGTGTGGAGCACCGCTGGTGATCGCGGGGCGAAGGGAAGTATAGTACATCGGTCGAACGATGGTGGCGCATCATGTCAAAAATCCTTCAAATCGCTTCAAGCATCTCCAATCCGTAGTACAGTATTTCCTCGTTATGGGCTCGGTTTGGTGTACACGATACGGACTTCTCGCTATCCCCACCACTTCTGTCTCACTGTTGTCCGGCGAAGGCGAGAGCGAGATGGAATGAGAGCGAGCGAGGACGGTACGAGACAGACGACGCGGTGATGTTTTGTCTCGCTCCGTCTTTCGATCACCTGACAGTCCGTCCTTTGCATGCGCGACGGGTGTGCGCGATGGTCGCAAGCGCTTACCGTGAGCCGGGCCTGCGTGAAGATTTTGCGAAGCGGTTTTCGTGCTCACGGTAAGCGCTTGCGACCATCGCGCACGCTCGCCGCGCACGCAGTGTTCCATCTCGCTCCCCCCTTCGGCTAGAAAGAAGCGAGAAACGAACACTCGGAATTAGGGCTTTGTTCACGATACGGGCTCAAAGCCGGTCCCGACCAGCGAGCCGTTAACGAGAAAATACTGTATATATATCAGTGCTTCGGTCTCGGGAGGAACAGACAGCGCTCCCTACAGGTTAACGCTGTGAGTGCCACCTAGTACAAAATCCGAGAATTAATACTGCTTTCAGAGACCTCGTGCGGCCTGGGTAGCTACTAAATCCGTGTTAACAGTGCCCCCATGCGGGTGGACCACCCGTGCTCGTGCTCGCTAAACGTATTTGATGAGTCTACAAGCCGCGCCGTGGGATCGCACCTTTAGACTAGGGACCAGATTAGACGCGGCGCGAGCAGTGGAGCTAGTTATGTATTTAGAAAGACCCATTTGACCCATGGCGTCGCATGACATCACTTCAACTACAGAATCCCATTCATTGAACTCTTGCGTTCCTATTTTATTGAAGCTCAACAGAGCACAATATCAGGGACGTTGGAAACAGAATTCTGAAAGTTTCCTGTCTGAAATCATCCATATCCAGCCTTACAGCCATTTCCTGCTGCATCAGTTTTTACCAACTCCATAAACTGCAGTTTTTTCAACGTCTACAAGCTTCCAGTCAGTCGCAAACTACTTCATCTCCATTAATGCATTCAGTTCCTCCAATCATATCTTTCGGTCAAAGATCCTGAGTTTTCGTACCACTTGAAACGCATTCAAGAAATTAGTTTACATACTTTCAACTAACATATCGTACAAGGGGACTACATGAAGTATCACGCAGCGATTAGAAGAAGGCCTCTGTTGCTTTTTGTAAATTATTATGTGTAGATACTCCATCATTTTTTATTCACGATTTTGAACTATGAACAGTCATTTGACAGAGAAAACTTATACTTTTAGCCTTCAAAGTGCCAGGATAATTCAAATTTTCAGAACAGTTTCGTTTAATTAGAACACGAGGTCACTTTGAGACTTAAGTGGAATCACTTGATTTATTCTTCCCAATGTCATTTTTATTGACAGATTACAGCAGAAAAGCGTGCTATAAGTAGAATATTATAGTTTGATATGGTAGCAGCGTATTCAGTAGGGCGGAAATATTACAATAGAATATTTGGATCGCATTGTATCGGGCAACGTCAGGTGTTTAAACATTGTTGAAAATATAATTCATTCTTTGTGTGTCATATCAGTTACAGTAATCAAATTTACATTTTTGTATGCATGTGTTATACGTTGTCAATGTTCTTCGTTATTGCTAATAGAGGTTCTGCAGATAACGTACTATAGACATTCCTGCAGAAAGAAGTCTGTGGAAGATAAGTCCGGTGAACGTGCAGGCCAAGGACGTGGACTCTGTGCACCTATCCAATGATCTGTAATGATCTATAATTATTCAGGCATTACGCGTTGAATATCGAACTTGGTGGAAATGTACTGGGTGTGAAGGAAATAGGGGGCTCGAAAGAAACGCATGGTACTCATCTTAAGGGGTTACATACTCTTGACAGGTCGGAAAATAGGGTCATTCGCATGATTTTTTTTCATGTAAAGAAACTTCTTATTTGAAAATCAAGATGTCACCTTGTTGAGTGTAAATTAAGATGCATTCTCTTCAAGAAGATATTTGATATATTAACACAGTCAGTGCGGGACCAAAAATTGTGCGGGGTCCCAGGTGGCGGGAATAGATTTTTGTACATAATGTACCCGTTTATGCTACTTTCGATATTTTAGAACATTTTAATAAAAAATAATTTGTTTTTCTCAGAAGAAAAGGCATAGTGTTTTTTTTTTGCAAACTCGTATTTCGTTTTGATTTTAGCTCGCCTATGTGGCTGTAAATTATGAGGTTGGTAAAGGTTTCGGCAAGAACGATTAAAAAAAATTATACAGTCGAATCGCGATAACTCCAGTCTCCAGGGAAGAAAAAAAATCTTCGAATTACAGAGGTTTCGGCTTATCGAGTTTTCGAGTAAGAGAGGTTCAACAAACGAAAGTTCGACTTATAGGGTAAGTGTGGGTATTACTGCGGATATTCTAAAACAGAACATATTTAGTGTTGGAAAGTACATGATCTCTTGAAAATTTTTGATAAAATTATTTTAAACTCTATCACAGATAATTATTAATAAATATGTACAGCAAAATTATTATTAATTCTTTTATCGTAGTTTGAAATTCGTCAAGGCGAAACTTCGGTCGATTCCCGATATGGCGGTCATGAACACCTACTTGAAAAACATTTATATTTTTGTTATTAACAGTAATACGTGTAATGCAGCGTTATTACTCGATAGAGTAAGAATTATTTTTTCAGAAAACCAGCGAATCAGTCATCCACATTTTAGTTTTAATTTTTATTTCTCACCGCAGTATTAGGTGCAGTACTTCACACCATGTGCATGCATTACTGCGGACTGACGACTGCGTAACCTAACCTTTTCTCCGACCGTACGTCAGCCTAACGTCCAAAGTGAGCCGCGGTGCGTGAGTGACAATTACCACTCTATAAAGAAGCCAAGAAAAAATAAAAGGGGAAAAAAAGTATAAAAAAATAACAGAAAAGTCTTTCTTATACTAATATTTCGCCTAACATCAGTTCGTAGTAATACACGCGCAGTAATTGGTATTTCGTTAGTAACTGGCACGCAGTAATGCATGCGTGTCCGCAGTAACTCCTGCAATGACATTGATGTTTCAATTTCTGTATTTTCAATTAACTATGCCTATTACCCCGCCCTCACATTTTTTTTATGGAATTATTAGGGTCCTGACTTTTTTTTTAAAAAAAGGAGGAGGGATTTTCATTCATTTGTGCGCTTCATCGAACCTTCTAAAATTAACCTATCTTAAAAGTCCGCAGTAATACCCACACTTACCCTAGAGGTTTTGTGCGACTTAATTTTTCGACTTGTGAAGCTGTAAAGCAAGGCAAATTCAAGTTTTAAAGGTCAATTGTTTATTGTATACCAATAGGGTCATTTCGGGGGATACCCACCACTTTTTTTCGATTGCTTATAAAGTGTTAAATAAATACAACTGAAAATTTAGGTAAATACAGTTTGATTGTTTATTTCAATCTCTTTCACAAAATAACATTAATAACATTAATATATAAAAACTTTATTTTAATATTAAAATACGTTTTCTAACAAATTTCGAAAAAGTGATTCGAGGGCGATGCACCTACTTATTGGTACCCTCTTCTCCCTACTTTCATTCTTTTTCTTCTCTTCTACACATATTACAGAGGGGAGGATACTGTTGCCACTCCCGTCTAGCGGCGTATTGTATAAGCTTCAGAAGCGCGAAGTTCGAATCGGATCACACGACTGTAATAGGAAAGGGAGACAAGGTGAAGTTCGCGCAAGCCTGAGGTGTTTGAAAATAGTTAGAGATTCTTTTAATGAGGGGACCTCAAGATTATAAACTAATCGATACCCACTTGGAAACCGGTGTTTGAATAAATGAACCTCCCCTTCCTCCCTTCACCTAGGTGTGTAATTACAGCGCAATGTGGTTAAACGCTCGTTTTTGCAAAAATCGATAACCGAAAGGAATCGGATCGACGTATAGGACTTTAGCTAATAAATCTGTAAATTTTCGATTGGCTCTTAGAATCTAAGACATTTTGTAATTAACAAAAGGTGGAAAAGCGATGAATTTTTAGAAAGCGTCACTTGAGCCTGAAAAGCCATCACGAGTAGTCGTATAAATAAAAGTTCAGATTGAAATTGTGTTTAAAATCGTTTATTTTCTTCCATTACAGTTACAAATTTACTAAGTTCAAGTAGTTTCATTCCATTCTTATTACTATTTTCATCATATTTACCATTCAAAAATCTGCGTCCAAGGAGCAGAGTACTTAAGGGGGCCGTCTCCTTTTTGTTATGGTCCGAATCGATCGAAGCGCCCTTGTAAACAGACGGACCCTAATAAAACTACTGCGGTCGGTAAAAAGAAGTTGTACAATGGTGACATCTACCGGTACTCTACGTAGACGAATTTTTGACAGCATAGTTGCCGCATGTTCTGTTGTCTCCGTCTCTGCCGCGCTGTTGCCACAGCTCCTTCTATTGAGAAGCTTGGAGGAATACGGCACGAGAGCTGCGTCTAGGCAGCGATCGCCGGGCTCCATGTACCGCTGATGGAGGGGGGAACATCGACAGGAGCGGTGGTTATGTGTGGGGAACTGCGGTGCGTCAGTCACGCACACATAACCACCGCTGTAGGTGTTTCCTCGTGCATCAGCTGTAGCTGGAGCCCGCCAATTCCTGCGTCTAGCATCAGAGCCTTGCTGAACGTAAAGGAGGATAGCACTATTGAAAGATAGAGAGGTTGAGTAGTGAAGTTAGGAAACATGTCAATGAAACAATACTAATTTAGTATTTATTTATACATAGAACGATGCAATACTTTGTATAATCAATGTGCAAATTCAAAGCATACAATTTGAATAAGGTACATCACCGAAGTGTAACATGCCGATCGTAATGAAATTTATGAATGCTGTAATTCTTCTAAAAACATATGCCGCTTTTTTTTCATCTAACTATACATCAAATTATCTTTTATATCAACAAGAATTGTCTGTTTCAATAATAGTTTTGTACATGGTTTTCTTCGGAATTGTTATTCCACGGTTGTAAAAATTTATCAATATAAACCAGAGTTCAGTACTAACAATACTGATATTTGGGAATGTCCCATTAAACGATTTTATTTAGCTACGATCCTCTGTTTGTTTGTTTGTTTGATTCAAATCTGGAAACTCAATTTTAAACCACTTCCAACCATCCAATTCCCTCGAAACTTTGCAGAGGTGCGTAGTTTGGTTGACAATACAAAATTATGAAAAAACTCCGAGTGGGTGAAAAAATTACCTAGTCACCAAGAAATAATAACCCATAACAATAAATCAACCATTCTTCAAGCAAACTGTTAAACTGCATACAGCAATAAGAGTAATGTAAATCCACAAACACTAAAAACTAGAAAAAGTATATTAAACAATTTATAATAAACGATTTTATGAAAAATGCATTAAAAACTAAAAAATATTTATTTTCTTATACTACAATTTCGATGGTGTATTTTCACATAAAATCGTGGAGCAGGATATCTCGCAACAAATTCATTTCGACACTTGAGGCTATACTAAATTGATTCATATTCTGTTATGAAATATCCTGAACCACGTTTTTATTTAAAGTTGAAAAACACCATCGAAATTGTAGCACAACACTAGAAGTATTTTTTAGTTGTTAGTGCCTTTTTGACGAAATCGTTTAACAGAACATTTTTTTATATATTTTTTGTTTCTAATCAAGTTATAGTCATTACAATAAATCAATCCAATACCTGCAATCAACTACCTGTAAAAGAAAATTTGCAGTTTAGCGATATTTTTGTAAAAGGACTTAGTGCCGTGTTTCGACCCCAAATGCCCCACTGTGCGCCGCCGAACAGCCCAAATCCTCGCTGGTCGGGACCAGCGCGGCGTTGAGCTCGTATCGCGAGCAGAGCCCTAATTCTCAGTGTTCGTTTCTCGCTTCTTTTTAGCTGATAGGGGGAGCGAGATGGAACGAGTGTCAGGCGTCCGAAAGACGGAGCGAGACAAACAACATCTCGTCGTCTATCTCGCACCACCCTCGCTCGCTTTCAGTGCCTCTTGCTCGCTCTCGTTCCATGAGACAATACTGTAGTATCTTTTATTTGACTTTATCCAGATATTATCTTTGCCCATCTCTGTTCTCCAACTGCTTCGCCGTGATTCATTCAAGCCTCCTTGATGGAAAAATATTGATAGGGGAAATGCGGCAACAGCGCGATTCGACTCTCGATACGTCTCGGCAACTATGTCTTTCCTACATTTATCGGCTAGATTGGACTTCCACCGGTTTTGATGGTACAAGGTACGAATATACCATCAACGCCGGTGACGGAGAAACCTTGAAGCTTCATTCTGTCATTTTTCGGGCTGTCCTGAGTACACGATTCATAAATTCATTATTATTTCAACGTACGGTGCTTATTAGCGTTCAAACGGACCAGACCACCCTGCACGAAAGTCTACCGAAGGCAACTAAACCCGCAAAAACGTCCACCGTGCCGATTCCAGGACGAAAGTTGTAATTTACGGTTTGCTTACTACATCGCGTATACGCAGGCCCGGCGGAACCATGCGCCGAACAAGGGCGCCAGCCGAATGGGACGCTAAAAAAACTAGATCGTACGCTTAATAATAAAGGAATCTAACACCTCACATAAACTAAATATAAATGTAATTCTTTTAAACATATTAAATAGAAAACAAGTGCAAAAAATTGGGGACAACAAAAATTTTTTTGCACAAGGGCGCCAGCTAACCTCGCGTCGGCCCTGCCTACACGTCACGCTGGTGCTACATGGCTGCAGTGCACCATTAGCGCCACCAACGGAGAAGCCTTGAAGCTTCATTCGGACAGTTTTCGAGTCATAAATTCATTATTATTTCAAAATGGGGTGCTTATTAGCGTTCAAACGCACCAGACCACCCTGCACAGATGTCTACTGAAGGCAACTGTACCCGCAAAAACTTCCTTCGGGCCGATTCCAGGACGAAAGTTGTAATTTACGATTTGCTTACTACACGCGTATACGTGCACGCTTTTCCTAGCTTGTGTGAGCGTACTCACACATTCAAAGGCCCGCGGAGACGGCCCCCTTAAGCACTCCACGGGCGTCGACCCTCGCCGAATTCCCTACCAAGGGTCCAGAGGACCCAAACGGCCACGCAACAATACATAGTACACTCAGCTCAAACGATTGTGGCCGATCGAGATTCGATTGTGTTCGTGCTTACTAGGGTTGGCTTTTTTTCATCGCTAACATTCTACACTATTTCATGAACATGGTGAAGGCACTGCCAAGCCACAGGTTCCCGTCTAGAACACTTCTAATTCATGTTGAAACACCACTGTGGCACCATCTGTCTATGATTGTCATAATTACATAAATCTGCTCGATCGGCTCTGTTCGCGATGCTGTAGCATAAATGACACCTAGAATAAATGACAAATGACTTTTATTGCCATGAACCTCAAGAAAAATCATAATAATTTTGACACTATAAACGATCAACTTGTAATGTCCAGAGTAAATAAATCAACGGATTTATAATGGAAGACACAAATAAATAATGCGGGATGGTGGGGTAACAAGGAAAAGAATGGAAACGAATGTTGTGTAATTCGCAGAGATGGCAAGGGTTAGGAAACCAGAATACTGAGATGAATAAAGTCTTGCGGTATTTTATTCGTAGCATTCTTCATAGGTTAAAATCTAAGACGCTTATTATTAGTGGAAATGTGCAGAGCAAAGAAGTACGCATTTATTTCCAAATCTACTATCCGTTATTTTATGTTAACAACGGGAAAGTAAACATAACCGAAGCAATGTAAATTAAAATTTGTGACAGCCTGTCACTAATAGGACTACGAGAACGTGCAACATATCAGATGGCGTCACAGTAATGTTTCCTCTAGTGATCCTCTAGGTAGTGATCGGAAAATGTGTTCCGCGTTTTCTATTGGTCGACGCAAGTGGGGTCTAAACTGGAAGTAGAGAGAGCAAGAAACTGTAAAAAAAGAAAGAGACAGAAATACTGACGGAGAGAGAGAGGGAGAAATACTGATAGAAAGAGATAGATAAAAGTTTAGGTTATGTTATTTCCGGTTTTTCTCCAAAATGGCTGCGGTTATACCGATCACTCCCTAGAGGATCACTAGTTTCCTCATGAAATAGAAATGATCTAGACGGGAACCGGTAACTTCACAGTGCCCTAAACCATGTTCATGAAATACTGTAGAATGTTAGCGATGAGAAAAAAAAACAACCGTGGTAAGCTGTTCCACAATCGAATCTCGGTCGGCCGCAATCGTTTGAGCTGAGTGTACATGTTTCGATTTGCTCACCGTTCACACAAATTTTTCGCCTGAACTCCAACACAACGAAAAGTTTTTTCAATTTTAATGAACTTAAACCGCACGATCGATGTGATTCGTTTAATAAGGTTATGTTTGTAGATAAGAACACGCGTCTTAAGCGTTGAAACAATGCTGCCACTTATGTAGTGTGGCCGGAACAGGAAGCTGTGAATCTCTCCGCTAGGTGCGTCTCTCTGGGAATGGCCCTAATCAAATATACCTACACTAGCGGACAAAAAAGTTACCACTTTCTCGATTTGTTCTATATATATATATATATATATATATTTTTTTTTTTTTTTTTTTTTTTTTTTAGCATACATTTGGGACCGTGGTATGATTAATATGCATATTCTGATGGAGAATTTAAAGCTGTATAAAACCAAGTTAAAGTTGAATTTATTTGACTGATTAACAAAAGTGTTATATGACGTTGAACGGAGTAACACATTTTTGGGGCCGACAAAGAAATTACCACGCTTAGTATCTTTTTAGGTTGTCCAAAAAGCAAAAGGTGCCCCCACAAAATATTAGATTTTTTTTATTAATGTTGAAAAGTGGTAACTTTTTGTTGGCTCTAAAAATGTGTTGTCTTGTTTAATGTTATGTAGGGTTTTTGTTTGTTAGTTAAATAAATTCAAGTGTAACTGGGTTTTATACAGCTTTTAATTCTCTTTCAAGATATGTATATTAGGCACGTACTGCAGTTTTAAGTTGATATTAAAAAGTAATAGAAGTAGGGTGGTTTGAAAAAGTGAAAACTTTTTTGTACGCTACTGTATCCAGTTACTGTTTGAGGCTGGCGGGTGTAACCCTTTTCCTTAGAAAGCAGGGTGATAGAAAATAGCCAAATTTATGGTTCGTTCAACAGCTAAAATTTTAAGAGGGAGAGGGAGGGAGAGAGGGAGAGGGAGAGGGAGAGGGACTACACATTCTCACATTGGCGTGTACGTGTACGTTAATCGGTATAAAAGCGACGTTGGTCAGTCCTGTGGACTGCATTACACCACGTACGCTCGAGTACTAACAAGTGTCGTTCGTGCCAATTTTCCCTCCAACCAATCGAGGCGTATAATCGTACATAGTGTATATCAAAATGTACAAACGTGTAAAGTAGTAACTTTTTTGTCCGCTACTGTACAACTTATGTACTACATATATACCTACATATATAAAAATAATTATAAGACACATTTTATGCACTAATCAAAAAATTGCCTCGACAAGTACTAGATTATAGTGTTAAGAAAATTCGTGCAAAATTTTATTCAAATTGGTACGCTAATCTCTGAGATATTTTCGGTGCCGCGAATGCTGTAACTATGAAGATGCCTCGGGAGAAGGAGCTGCTATGGGACCATTTCTAAAGATATCACATTTCTTTTTGAAGAGAATACAGCTTAATTTACACACAACAAGGTGTATATTTCGATTTTTACATATTGCGTTTCTTTATGTGAATAAAAAATCATAAAAACGACTATTTTCCGGCCTATCGAAGGTGTATGTCCTACTTCATGTCTAACTCGACATCACACTTTGTTCAGCCAGTCCTACGTTGTTGCGATTAGGATGAAGGGAAGGTAACTTCGGGGAGGTTTCTTCAATCCGTAGGATCTAGTCAGATTCGCAGCCAGAGTTTATTGTAATGTTCTGAGCCAGGGCCGTAGCAACGCGAGAGGCTGACGGGAGGGATATTTCCCAAGGACTAAGGTTCATCAGCTTGCTAATTAAGGGTGCGGACGAACCTGATACGAAATCAGGGAGCCGCTAGGATTATCGTAGACGAGGACCGAGAACCTGACTGTAAAATCTAAAAAAACGGTTTTTAATATTTTTTAATTACCGCGCACCAAATTAAAAAATTTGAAGAAAAAAAATCAGCACGATAGTAACAATGATATGTACTTAGAGTAAAAATATAATTATAGTTCTGCAACTGCTTCAGTACACAACTGCCATTTTCAGCATCTTTTTGCGTTTTATATTCTTCACAACTTGGATATTCAATTTAAAAATCTGAAACAATTTTCTAAAATGTGCCTCGGTAACAGAAATGCCTGTTTTTTCAAGCACTAGTACCTTTAGGAGAAATTCCCAAAAACCTAATTTTCAATTTTTGCCTTTTACTACCCCCCCCCCCCTCAAGTCGAAATACAAAGTTGGGACTTGCCACAAATTGGTTTTTTTTTAAGCTTTCGAATGACTCATCGGGAGTCGAATTCGGTTTAGGGGCACATATCACCATCTTAACTGGCTGTACCTACCCTTTTCAGACGAACTGGGTGTACACTCGAGGTCTGCTAGGCTGCTAGGAGGTCAGAGTATTCACAGACGAGCCTGGTCCCGAACCAAGGAGCTGTTAGGAGGGTGGTAGATTTACAGACGAACCTGATGCGAAATCAGGGAGTGGCGGGAAATGTTAGTTATGCCTCGTAACTCTTAATTAAAGTTTGATATAACTCGAGCGATAAAGTTTTATCGGCGGATACGTTCAGCTATCGTTATAAGGATTACCAAATGGAATAATAGATTTCAGTCGTTTACCAATGAATAACTATTCTGAAAATTGAAGAGTTGATCTTCTGAGTACCTACAAGTGTTTAGCGTCGCAATAGATAATTAAAAATGTTAAATTACCAATTATTGCACGGTGCTGACGCATTGGCGGTGCGGGGTCTAGGAGTAGCTTAGAGAAATTGCCAAATAGAATTTTAACCGAACCCCGCGGATTCTATAGGTTTAACTGTAGATTCGAAAGGGAACCTGAGCCCGAACGCAGTGGATACAGCCAACTCTTAACAAATCTGATACAACGTGACTCTATTCTCTTGGTCATATCAGAAGGAACCCGTCTCCGAGGTAGCGTTGGTTGGGGTATAGCCAATAGTAGCGCAGAACAGCGCTATAAGCAATATAAGTTCCCTCTTATATGACAGAACATCTCTTATATGAAGGAACAAGAGTAAAGATGGGGTCCTTCTCGACTCGAGGTCTAGAGAAGACTGCCTTTCCGTCCTGTGGAAAGTCCTCGGTTGTCCTTTTTGGGGAAAATCCTAAGGACCCCGATGCTAATTTTATGACAGCTATGGCGTCGCGCTAGTCGGGCCCATCGTCGCTGCACTCGTCACGCTGGCCACATCTGGCTAGGCTCACCCGTGCAGCCCCTTTTATGACGTGTGCCTAAATGTTTCTAACACTAAACCTAACCCAACAGTAACCAAAATTATAACACCAAAGCAAGAAATTTAAGAAATATTTTTGCGAATATCTCGGAAACTAAGACCGAGCGACGGTAACATGTATAGGAAAAAGCTGTTCAGAATCATGTCCCCGACAGCATATCCAAATTTCATCAAAATCTGCGAGGAATCGCTAAAGTAAATAATTACCGTTTGAATTAGTTACTTACACCCTTCCAAAAATGTAAAAGAATCGATATTTTTCACGAAAGAAAATAAATTCACCCCTTAATTACATTCATTTTCTCGATTAAATTCATTCGTTGGAGTTGACTTTGACGATTGGATTCGAAAAGCTTTCTGGAATGCTATCATCCTCAGTGTGTGCATGTAATATCGTCTGGCTCCTCCATTGGAAGTTCTTGCTGCGAATCTGTTTCAACAGTCAACTGCGATGGAGTTTCTTGTGGTCTATTGTTCGTCTGATCACTTTCACTATTCCTTGCCTTGGCGTCAAAACTGGAATCTCTGCTTGCTAAACAGTCTCTGCCTCTGACTGATTTACTAGTGTCTTTACTCGACTCATTTTCGTCCCGACTCGAAATGTTATATTGATACTTAAATCGAATATCTTTCAGTGCGTGAACCATTTTCTTTAATAATAAATAAAAGTCGCGTGTTGTGCATCTTCAGTCAAAATGCATTTCATACGTCACTGTACAAGTGTAGGTACATGGACTACCTATTATGTAGAAATCAAAATTCAACGAGCATTCTATTTGTCAGTCTAATATTAATTCGTTTTCAGTTCCTACCATTTTAGATTTTAAATCTGAGATCCGACACAGTGCAATTTTACCGAAGGTCTCGCCAATGTTATACCTACTACTCCTGTACTTACAAGGAACACGACTTACTGTATGTAAAATTTTCAATAAAATCAAGTCAGGATAGTGCGACACGTTGAATCGAACGAAATTAGCTAAGAATGTAAACTAAATAACTTCTTGTCAGATTTCGGCGACAATCGCTGGATTTCCACTGGATTATTAAATGTTGATCATTAAAATTAACAAATTTGGCGGCTTTATAATTTATTTAGAGTAATTTGTGAATTAATTGATAATCCATGATGGGAGTAACTATTATAAATTTTATGTATTGCTGTTTGAAGAATTTATTGATATATTATTTTTGCAATATTTTATTAAAATAATAATTTAAGTCAAAATGTAGATTATTATAGGTTTCATGTATTTGTATTTCAAGGTAAAAAGTAATATTCGAATTATTTTATTTTCTCTATTTTAAAAATATTTTAGAAGTCACGTTATTTTGTGACAATTTAAATAAATCGTTTCAGTATAATTGTTTATTTCAGTTAATTGTTTTAGATAAAACTGCAGATGGTTTTGAGTTTATCATACTGTATTTTGAATGATTCACGAATAAAAATATGATACTGTGAACAAAGAACGTAAAGTATAATATTGAAATTGTGAAATAATAATTTTATGTTTAGAACCAGCTGTCACTTACAGGATTGTTTTAATTTCAAACATTTCGCCTATCCACCGTGTTAGAAATTATTTGCGAGATTATTTCAGGAAACGCTTATCCACATATAAAATAAAATATATAAACATTTGATTAGTAAGCAAGTAATGAAATAATTTAGAAAAAAATTATTTTCTCATTGAAATTCTAGTCACATAAGACTTTTAGCTAACTGAAGTAAATAATTATTCTATGATTTATTAGACTTGCTGCAGTATAAGCTTACTTTTTCTAAAAATTATTTTTTAATTTATATTTCAAAAAAATTTGCCCGAGTCTGCTTCGTAAGGCCTACTTGCTTGTCTTCTGCGGTAGGGTTGCGCAAAACGTGTACAAAATTCAGGAAATTGCACAGAAATCCCTTATCGGTGCTTCGACGCACCCACACCGACTTCCAAGACCGTGCTTTGCGAGGAAATTACTGTTTACGTCTGACGAGAAATAGTTTCAAAGGATCAGAATTTATCGAATTATTGAACTGTGGATATAGAATTGCTGGAAATCCAAATTAAGTTCTTAACGTTAAACTCTATACAAAAGAGTTTTTTTTTCGTCAATTATATATTTTTTTAACTTTTTGCAAAATTTTGTTAACGCAAGTTTGTAGCGCTTATTGCACCATTAAACTTTTGTTTGAAACATTTTTTTCTGTCTGTTATACTTTAAGAGTTATACGCGAAAAAGTGGAAGTGCCCATTTGACTTTGAGGTTAGTTTTCATCGCTCACAGGGCGATTGGACCCAAATGAAACACACCGTTGTTCTTGTTTTGAGTCACTCTAAAAACCACAAAGTTGCGTTCCAGTCGGTGAGTCCAGCTTCGCGGTGTTTCGATAGGGCTTACCATTTTTTAAAAATTCTTTAAATTCAAACTATTGACGAATTTTAAACTTTAAGGCCTGGTTGTCCGATTGCAATAATCCTTTTCAGGGAATATTTTTTTATGAAATGGACCCATATTAGGGGGTGAAAGCAAAGAAATACGAAACAAAAATTTCGGCACGTATAAATAAGGGCCACCCCCTAGTACACAATCCTAAAAATAATCCAATTTATGTCGTATTTGGACTCATTTTCATCGAGAAAACCTCGCCAATCAATCCGTACTATTTTCATAAAGATGCGGTAAATATTGCGGAAAAGTAAATTTGTAACGCGCCCGGCATTTGTTTGAACTACTAGGTTTCGACCACGGTCGCTCGATATAGGACGTCTATCTCGTTTACCCTCACTATAACTGTTCTTTTGAGTTTAACCTGGTGCCACTGCAGTAGACGTTCTACTGTAGAACAGTATCTACAAATCTGACAAAATCTTTCTAAATCCTGAACCGATGAACATCTGATTCAATACGCTAGGTAAAGGTTCATAGGTTAATCAGGGACTAGGCTCAAGAGAGTACATTTTGTCTAAGTACATTTTTATATATTAAGACTACTTATATATATTATGTACATACTGTTATTTTCTTAATAAAGCTAATTATTAAAAAAAAAGGGTCTCGTTAGATCACCGAAGAAGTTAAGCATCACGGGGCGGGTACTCGGGAAAGATGGGTGACCACTTTTCTCCCGGTGCGCCGCTGCTGCTGGGACCCGAAGGAGAGAGAAAGAGGAGGAAAAAAGATAAAAAAAGGACTGACTATAGTTCGTTGGGCAATATAAAGCGATAGGCTTCAAAACGCCATCCTGTTTAACAGGAAAACAAAAATACAAATATACTTAGCACCATATTTACTGATAAATTCTGTTGCGGTTTAGTCAGGTGTATGCGTACTCGTTGTCAGTAGTTGTTGGAAATCGATTTTCTCGGAAAACAAGCCTCGTAGGACAAAACTTAATTCTGCACGTTTTGATTTACTTCTGCACAAAAAATCGCCTCGCGTCTGCTTGTACCATAATTTTGGTCACACCCTGTACATTTTTATTATACTATATTTCGGTATTTTTACAATCTGTTTATTTTGAAATATTATATCTGAATAACGTTTATACAATGCCCCTTTCACAATCCAGTAGGGCAGGGTTTCCCAAACTATGTTCCGGTGAACCTGAACAGGTGTTTCGCGATAATTTGGAAAGGTTTTTTCATCAAAGTCATTAGGTGCTTTATTCATATTTTTATGTTTATACTATATTATAGTTTTATATTTAAAAATAATTACTAAATACATAATGTGTGTTAATAACATTTTTTTTAAATTTTTAGTAGCAGGAATTACTCAACCTAAAAAATAAGCAAAGTGTTCCGTTAAAAATTCCGGGTTTGCGAAGTGTTCCATTGCAGAAAAAGTTCGGGAAACCCTGCAATAGGGAAACACCACTCAAATAAAAATTTGAAAAATAAAATTACTATAGGTACCTATAATTTAAATAAATAATTTACAAATCTGGAAAATTTATTTAATTAATGAGGATCTATATAATTCCACAGGAATCCTAAAACTATTACGCAGAAAGTGTTAAATTTTTGAATATGTACTACCAATGCCTTTATGTCTACGCTCTAACGAAAACGTTTCTTTTATTCCTGGTGAAACATCCTACTTGGCTCGTACAGTACAATAAATAAAGTTCATAATAAACTGTCATCGCAAGAAACGGTTTTCTATATCGCATACGAGTGAGTTGGTACAGACTTCGCGACACGCTCTACTTTCTTCAGTCCTTGTGTGGATAATGGTCTCCCAGATGCATCTCCGCTTGAAATCCATTCTGGTCTGAATTGTACGTATGCTACCTAACCCGGGCGTAATTTATAGGGGGTTTTACAATCTCCAGAAACTAAATCGAAATAATTTTTCCTTGTTATTAATAATGTAAGAAAATTGTAAATATTATAATTCATGAAATGTTAATTTAAATTAATGGGAGTGTGTGTGTGTGTGTGTGGTGATAGTGTGTTTCGTTTAGTAACCGTGCAACGTAAAATATTGAAGAGGAGTTGGAAGAATAATGAAGAGCTATAAAGTCACGAAGTCGTGATTAATTTATAATTCTTATTAACCATTTATTTCATTAGATTCATTTAGTTCATTAAATTTTTAATTTGTTTGGGCATTACATATAATTTTCTGTAAAAACCTATAATTATCAGAATCTCTTGAATAACTCCTCTTTAATTTTACCAGCTGACAATTAATCGGAGTAGGTGAGGTACCATGACACAAAACAGCTATCTGTGTCAACATTAAATTCGACAATAATGTCTGCTAATAATCATAATGATAATGGTAATAATAATAATACGTCTACATTATTACATATTTACAAATTACACCATCAAGTGTAGAATACAAATGATTAAACATTAGAAAATGCTTTAAGAAATTGTTTGCTGCAGTGTAAAAGGGGAGGCTCAGCAAAGAGTATATTCTACTATTAAACCTAACCTTAATAATAAACTAAACAGTGATAGGTAATACCAGCAAATGATACCCTTCGTATTTTTACACTTGACTTAGGAAAGATAAACACAGAACAAGTTTTTTTAAAGTTTTACTTTTACAGATGTCCCTAGCTACATTTGTAAACTCAATCTTTGTTACAATGCACAGTAGAATAAACTCTCTTTTGTATGTATGCACATCTGTAGAATTCACACGGCCTCTTGACCATAGCTGAAAGAAATTATCCATCATAACAAAACCGTAACAAGATAGACACTTTCACATATTCTACTGTTGTTGACTCCTATTCTTCTCTGCTTCTGTCCTTCAGTCATTAGTGAAATTAGTAATAATAATTGCTTCACTTTATAGTCTGTATTTCTCCTAAACATTTAACAGTATTTCTTCTGCACAGGCAACTTGTTTTTTTGGCTAAGTATTGCGAGATGATAAGTGCAAGATTATATTCAAATATTTAATTAATAAAAACTTTGAATAAAAATTTTGTAATGCATCAGTCCGGAAATTTTTTAGACAGCCGGTGTATTTTCCAAACCGAATGCTTCTATTAATTAATGATTATTTTAGCATGTCTATTTCCGAACTTTTTTTAACCAGGGATCGAAAAAGTTCTGGAACTTTTATTTTTAAAAACATTCTGTTAGAACTCGTATGCTTTGTTTAAGAAAATATCTGTTCCTGCGGAATTTTTATTGAAAGAAATGTTACCCTTAGGAACTTCTTTAGAAAGTGTTTTCATGGAACAAATGTTTTAGAACTTATATAATAAAAGTTCCATGGAAACAGTTATATTAGAACATTTATTAAAAAAGGTTCCAGAAGATAAAGGAAAGTACTAAACTATTAGGTACTAGTTTTATTTAACAATATAATATCATATTCTTCTGTTTATTCAATAAAAGGTATGGAAGTCATAACATTAGTAATTGATAGTTCTACAAGAAGTATTGAATAGAAAAGAGAACTTGTCAAGAATAATACGTAAATAACATTTTTGTATAACTTACATGAATCAAAATACACAAGAATTCTATAATATCTGCGTAGAAATTATCTACGTAGGTAAATATTACAAATAAATAACAAATTCAGAATATCAATTTAACTGTAATAATTATTTATTATTGTTGTAGTACTATTCATTGAATACTATTCTGTATTTGTTTCAACGATTGAGAATTGTTTTAATATTGATGAACAAATATCTGTTCCTGTTATAGAGAAATTTTTATTTCCATATTTTATAAGCTCCATTCCAACTAGAACTTTTACTTTATCAGTTCTCATGGGAACTTATAATGTGAGAACATTTTTAAAAAAGTTCCACTGTCCATGTTTCAAATAGGACCTATTGAAAAGTTCCAGAACTCTTTCGAACCCTGGCTCGGTCACATGTAGCGAAAGGAACAAGAAACGTTATTTATTCCTTGGGCTGAGAAGTCCTCCACCGTGCGGCTTATTCACTAGACCCAGCCCCGTCGGATTACCATTTATTTCGATGGCTCTGACATCACCTAGCTGATGTACACTTCAATACAGTGGAAGAGCCCTGATAATGCATTGACGGCTGCATCTACTCAAAGCCCGAAAGATAGAACAAAGGCATTGAAAATGATGGCGAATAGTTCGAGGATTGAACTCTATTCCATTTTTCTGTAAATAAAGATGCAATTTCTTCAAAAAAGGCATCGATTTAATTTATACAGCTAATATATATTAAACTCGATAAAATCAAGCACCTATCAACTTTTCCTTTTTCAGTCCCTCGATATATGCTCGAATACAATTTTTTTTATATATATTTTTTTGCATATAAAAACTCAAATTTCACAAAAAGTGGACATAGAATATTTCTGCACTAACTAGCCCTTCATTGACACAGCTATTTTTTCAATCAACATTGATATACTGGGTGGCTCACACCCAGAACAATTTTTGAACGACTGCCATTTTCATCTACAGAATCCAATCGTTATGAAAAAAATCATGAGTCAATATCAAGGTCTCTAGAATGTATTCCAATAGTTTTTTAATTGAAATTTTATCACAGTTTTTGTAGAAAATTTCTAGATTGTCATATGTCGAGAAAAAACGAAGAAAATCTTTTAAAAATTGTAACTTTTACAAATTTCAATATTAGAAGCTAAAAATCTGCAGAGTTGTTATTCAGCTGTAATATTTTGAGAAAAAATAGTTTGTAAGTCGGCTTTAAAAAAAAGGTATTTATTTTGCATATAGAAGGTAGGCTATTTCGGTAATTGAAAAAATAGAGATATTCCTCCAGTATCCACGGTATTCTACGTAGAATCTACGTATTGGAAAAGGTACAGAGCGTCAAAATCAGCTCATGGGTGGCTCACACCCAGAGTGTCAACGAAGGGGTAGGAGAGGTTCCAGGTGTCCGCCTCCGATTGCTTTGAATTTTGGATATGTTTTAAAGGACCGAAAAATAAGAAATACGTGTCTTTTTATTTTGGCCTGCTTGAATGTTTAGGGGGTGAAGCCACCCCCCAAAGTTCATAAGGATAGTTGGTGCCCGCCTCCGATTGCTTTGGTTTTCGGATATGTTTCAGGGGACAAAAAAATAAGAAATACGTGCCTCTTATTTCGACCCGTTTGTGCATGTTTAGGGAGTGAAACCACCCCTCAAAGTCCATAAGGGTTACAAAATTGTGTTAAGTAAAACTTCATATAAATTTCATTTACGTCATAATTATCCCAAAATCAAAGCAATCAGAGATGAACACCTGAAAATCAATAACTTTGATGGGTGGTTTCACCCCTTAAACATGCAGATGGGCCAAAATAAAGAGACACGTATTTCTTATTTTTCGGTTCTCTAAAACATATCCAAAATTCAAAGCAATCGGAGGAGGGCACTAACTATTCTTATGCACTTAGTTGGGTGGTTTCACCCCCTAAACATTCAAGCAGGCCAAAATAAAGGATTGTATTCCTTATTTTTCGGTCCTCTAAAACATATCCAAAAACCAAAATAAACGGAGATGAAAACCTGAAAATCTTATAACTTTGGGGGGTAGTTTCACCCCCTAAATATGAAAACGGGCCGCTATAAAAAACACGTATATCTTATTTTTCGGTCCTCTAGAACACGTCCAAAATTCAAAGCAATCGGAGGCGGGCACCAACTAGTCTTATGAATTTTGGGGGGTGGTTTTACCCCTGAAACATGCAAATGGGCCAAAATAAAAAGACACGCATTTCTTATTTTTCGTTCCTCTAAAACATATCCAAAATTCAAAGCTATCGGAGGCGGACACCTGGGAACTTCTCCTTGTTAGTCCACAAATATTCTATGTCCACTTTTTGTGAAATGTAAGTTTTTATATGCAAAAAAAAAATATATATATATATAAAATTCTATTCGTGCATACATTGAGGGACTGGAAAAAGGAAAAGTTGATAGGTACTTGATTTGCAACATCTGAAAATCTTATAATTTTAGGGGTTGGTATCACCCCCTAAATATGAAAACTGGCCGCTATAAAAAAAACACGTATATCGTGTTTTTCGGTCTTCTAAAACTTATTCAAAATTCAACGCAATCGGCGGCGGACACCTGGGCACCCCTTCTTGTAAGTGATTTTCTCACAAACTTTTAAGTTTCACATATGCAATTATACGTGCTTAACTATAGGGAAAGGGACCCCATTATCGCATAGGTTCTTAATATGGTACACTGGACATCTGCCGAAGCTATAACACCAATCGCTGCAAAACATAAAATAATGCCATTTTATAGTAGTTTTCTATCTAAAAAGCAAACAGCAATGGCCGTGCCCCCTTGGAATACCAGGCGGGTCTTAATCTGAATAGTAAACTTTAATAATTATCAAGTTTTGTGTACGTGCTCCTGAAAATCGTTTTTTCCCTCAAGCAGATATAAACCTTCGATTTTATTATATCACCTGCTACGTAAAGAGCCTAAATTATTGTTTGCAGAGATAGCATATTAATTTTTCTGTGTTAAAAGTTGATATATATTTTTATAACCTACAAGTACAAAGTTTCCCAATATCGCATACCAACCGTACCCTAATTTCGCACTGTGCCTTATTGAGGCAAGACCTTTGACTAATTCGGTTAACCACTTTTTCTTACAGCAAAAAAATTGCTCCTCCAGCGAAGCGTAAAATATAGCACAAAGAATCAATGTTGGCTACTGTACAGGCCGTAAGAAAAAAAGAGATGGGTTATTTAAGGGGACCCTCCGGTCAAAGTGCTTGAAAAATAGGTAATCTTTATGAATTTATTGATAAATTTATTGCTCTGTGAAACAATTTTCGACTTATTTTTCTTGGTGTACCCACAGGCAATTGCCAAAGCTACGCTACGTTTTTGTGCCGCTACAGTGGTGTTACCCCTTAAAGATTATGTTAAAAATACAAGTAAGACACCAGAAGACTGAGCAAATATAAAAGTTGATCGACGAACAGTCTGGTGGGATAATTTAGAAGGATAATGTTAAGTGACGTAATATCGACTACCATAGACAATATTAGGCATCCGTTTTTGTACTCACCAAAATAAGAGAAACTACTAATTTAAGAATTTTTCTATTTTTATGTAAAAATATTATTTTCTGTTTAAACGCATCCTCAGTAAATATATTTCCGAGTAACTTCGTGTAATGGAAAAATTTGTAATCCAATTTTCCTGTAAGCTACAAGGTGTTACATAAAAGCGTACAACAATGGTTCTTTCCTCTATACAAAATTCAAAGAAAATTGGTGACCAGAACCTTTTGCACCGCAATAATGTGGGATGTCAGAAAGCGTGCGATGACTTAAGATATGAATTAGTTTATTAATATGTAAAACTGTAGATCATACAAAAAGGCTTCGCAGCACGACTCCTCGCACTTTGTCTCTGCACAGTACTCAACGAAACGGTCCAAGCAAAGTCTCCACGAGATTCTGCATTTTTGGATCCTGACCCGAGGGTCCCCTAATAATTAATAATAATTTGATGTTTATCGATACATAAGCTTAAGTCTCACGATGTATCATTCTGTTGTGAGTCATGTTATCGAGTTCGTATTAAGGGTGTAGGAATATTGAAAATCCGAAAAATCGATTCTTTTATTATTATTAATTCTGAAAGTTTCATGAAGAAATTCGAATAATTACGGAAATTATGGCGCTGAACGTGATAGGGTGCGCCGTCGAGTAATGGCCTCGTAGAGCGGTATTGGCGTAGGGGGCATAACTTTGAAGCCGTTTATCTCGAATCTACATTTTTTAACATCATGTACATCATAACTCTTGAACGAATGAATATTTGCACTTGAAATTTTAACTGGAGGTGTAGATTTTCATTCTCTACAGTGTGGAATTCCCGCATCAACATTGGATGTTTGTAAACAATTTTATAACTGATTAAAGACGACTTTTTTTCGTAAAAATGTGGGGAAAAATTGATTCGTGTGTAACATTCATAGTTTTTGTTTAAATTCGACAGTAAAGTTCCACTCTGTAGTTTTTAGTGTAGAAATTACTCATTTCAAGGCATTTTGCTATTAGCGTTAAGAAACTTCAATAATGTTCAACATTCTGACAATTTTTTCCTTCAAATTACTTGCAAAAATGTGCATAAAAATTCCGAAATGTAGCGGTATGGTGATTATTTGGTATCTAAGCAACAGGGTTTATACAAAAACCGAATTTTGAAAAAAAAAAAACGGTTTTCGAATTCCACTATTCCCAAAAAAACCGGTTAAACCGGTTTTCGAATTCCACTATTCCCAAAAAACCGGTTAAACCGGTTTTCGAAATCCACTATTCCCAAAAAACCGGTTAAACCGGTTTTCGAATTCCACTATTCCCAAAAAACCGATTAAACCGGTTTTCGAATTTTCACGAAAAATATATAATTAAAATAGTAAATAAATCTTTGTACTTTTTTTTAAAAAAGTTCAGTTTACTTAATATTTATGGAATTACAAAAATATAACAAAATAAAATATACTGTATCTACACAAAACCAAATAAATAAATAAAAACTAAATTAACTAAAATCCGTACAATTTTTGAGTTCATTTAATATTTATGGATCTAAAAAAATATAACACAACAAAATAGACTGCATACAAAACCAAATGAAAAAAAAAAACTAAAATCCGCACAAAATATAATTTTTTTACAGTGGTACCAAATTATAAATCTTTATTCCATTTAGTGTTTGCTTGTTTTTATTGTTTTCCTGTGTTTTAAGCAGGATGGCGTTTCAAGCTTATTTTTCCTTATATTGCCCAACGAACTATAGTCCCATCTTTTTGTTCCCTCTCCTCTCCTTCGGGTCCCAGCAGCAGCAGCGCACCGGGAGAAAGGTGGTCTCCCATCTTTCCCCGGTACACCGCCCCGTGATGCTTAACTTCGGTGACATTTAGTATTTTTCTTCAGAAAATATGAACTGATAAATATAGTTTTACAGTAACGAGTAAACTGTTACATACTACAATATACTTATGTCCTTGGCGAGTTTCAACTCAAAATGTTAACGTTTCTAATTAAATAATTAATTCATTTCTGCATATTAATTCTAATATACATATATATAACCGTTTTTTTTTTAATTTAAAACCCGGTTTTCGAATTTTACAGATTCATAAATAAAAACCGGTTTTCAAAAACCGACAAACCCTACTAAGCAATCCAACCCAAAAGAAACCGTCGATTTTACTCGTTCAATAGTCCTGCACCCCCTTAAGAAGACCAGGGGCAAGTTTCGGGCTCTCAAGCTTATGTAATGTCTGGTTATTGATGGTATATACCAACGGGTGGCCGTTATTGTTCTTAGGGCTTCATCTGGAAATCCTTCTATTATGTCAGTGCCTGATTTTTTGGCACAGGCCCAAAACTAAATTCTATACGTCCATACTGTTATGAGAGTTGCTTTGTGTAATTCGTCGTGAAGTTGTGTTTGAGTACTACCACAGCGTAATGCGGTACACAGCTGGTGTGCTAAAGCCAGACGTGCTTCGGCAAAAACTACGAATCGTGGCATGTAAACGCGTGCGGAGTCTACATCTGCATAGTGTGACACAGCATGACAGAGTGATAGTTTAATTCTCAGAATGCACGTGAAAAAGTTGTATTTACATATCACCTTGGAGATAATTTTGTATGTACAGGGTGTAAAGAAATTATTTGTCGTGGCTTTCAGGGCTGAACCTACACCTCTGGAGGGGTGGACATTTGTTAAAAAAAGCCGTCCGCAAAATTGTTTATAACATTGAAAATTAATGTTAAATTTTTTTACGGTAGGGGAGACCGGGGCTGGTTGTCTCTAAGGCTAGGTTGACTAATTGTTAATAACTTTGCACCGACATATGCTCTACTGCGGAAAGATTCACTGTAGAAAGAAGTCACTTCTACTATGCCATGCATTTATGTCCGACCCTGCGATTTTTTCTTAAAGATTTTATTTTTTCACGCTCTACATAGTTGCAATAGAGTAAATGTTATGGGACTATTTTAAAGTTTGTTTATTAGACGATCTATTGACATAGTATTTTTGTTTATATGTACATAAATAATTGAAGGTTACACAGATTATTGAAGTCAAAATGATCGGTCGGGGCTGGTTGACTAATAACGTTAATAAGGTTTAAATTGTTATTTTGTTATTCATAAAGCGATTTTTATTTTTTGTTTAAATTTTATTATGTTATAAATACATTATAATTAATGTTTAAGTTGAAATTTTTTTCAGCTTATTATTAAAATATGAAAGAAGAAATTAATATTTTATAATGAAACAACTCTTGTGACTGTGTTATTTTATTACCACTGACAAGGAGAGTATTTTAGGTGTCCGCCTCCGATCATTTTGATTTTTGGATATGTTATAGACGACCGAAAAATAAGAAATACGTGTTTTTTTATTTTTCCCCGTTTTCATATTTGAGGGGTGAAAACTACGTTCAAAGTTAGGGTTGAAAAATCATTTTTGTGGAATATCTCGAGAACTATTAGAGATAGGGGAATAGTGTCAATGGACGAATTTTGTATCTTTGAATGCGAAATATGACTGACTCAGCAGATTTTCAAAAATCCACAAAAATGATTTTTCACCCCTAACTTTGAACGCAGTTTTCACCCCCCAAATATGAAAACGGGGAAAAATAAAAAAACACGTATTTCTTATTTTTCGGTCCTCTATAACATATCCGAAAATCAAAATGATCGGAGGCGGACACCTAAAATACTCTCCTTGTGAGATAAGTTACTAATAACATTTTCTTAACTGATTGTACCTATAGTCAACCTACCCCATACTGTAAGTCAACCAACCCCGATCATGGGGCTGGTTGACCAGCATGGAAGGTGTTAGAAAAAAATTAAAATACCTTAATTGTTGTCACATTGAGTTAGCATTAATAATTTAATCAGATAGCCAAATGTATGTCCTATCAAATATACTAACCGATTTAATGATATTTCGTCCACATAATTTATTAAAAATCAAAAACTGAAAAACTGGCCTACCAGCTCCGGTCTCGTCTAATATATTCTTCGTGTTCAGGAGAGAATACGTTTCAAGGAAACCATGTGTCACAAACGAACTCGTTTGGTCAGGAAATATTGTCAATGATTTTGTAACGTTTTGATTCTGTATAGAGAATGATCGAATAATTTCGAGTACGGATAATGTCTTCGAATATTCGAATAATTAGGAGGATTCCAATATTCAGAGTGATCGAATTTCGGATTGTACCGAATAGGAATCCGAGCATGAAATATTTTTTCACCCTTTATCGTGAAATTCTTATCATATTGTCCTTCAAAATTGTTTTTCAAGTGATAAATTTGAATCTTTATTAATCTTTGGTAAATTTACAAATTTCGAAACGAAAACAACCATTGGTATTATTATTCTAATTATTTTGCAATCGATAGTCGAACAAATCATTCAAATAAACAATAATGAATTATTCGAATAAATAAATAAATAAAATATTGTACTGCAACGAATTTTTCCGGATGAGTACGTTATATACGTATACATTTGCTCGAATCAATTAAGATAATGCATAATGCAGGTTGATATGCCATCTTCTGGCGAGTACGGAGGTATTGCTACAGCTCAACAAATTTTATGTGCCACAAACACTCCGTTGCGATGCAAAAAATTGTTGAAGTTGGCGGGAAAATTGAGGAGTGTGTAGAGCCACTCAACAAGCAGAGAAAGTGAGTGAGAGTGTGAGTGAGAGGAAACGGGGACCACTACTTGTTGAGTGACTCTGCACACTCTAATTTTTGTGCAAACTTTTACAATTTTTTGTATCGAAACGGCGTGTTTGTGGCACATGGGTTCCTTTGAACTCTTTTTTCTCATTGAGTAGAGCACGTTGACATAAAAAACTTTAACGTTACTGTTACATTATAAACAAATTTGCGGCAAGTCTTTTTTCTAGAAACGTCCACCAATCCAGAGGTGTAGATCACCCCGTGAAAGCAGTTACCATTACATAACTGTAATGGTCTGGGTTTGGTCTGGGTTAGGTCTGGGTTTTTTTTTTTTTTGGGTGTTCTTTTGAACTCATGGGGCTTCGGCCCCACCTTGAGGCCCCCGCGTGCCTAGTCACCTGGCCGGTTTGTTAGTTTTAATGTTTTTTGAGCGTTTCTGGATCGGTCAAATGCGGGGGAGGGGCGGTTGGGTGTTTAAAAAAAAAAAAAAGATCTGGAATTTGGTCCGGGTTAGGTCCGGATTAGGTCTGGGCTAGGTCGGGGTCGTATAAATATGCCCTGTACCGTAATTCTGTCGTAAGAAAAAGGCACGAGGTGCCGAGTCACCGACATGCTTCAAATTTTTCGCTCTATAATGCAGTAGACGCATAAGGTGTAGGTACTATGCAATCAAAAGTTTGCAAGACAATGGAATTCAAAGTTGTTGGAGGCCGTGATTTTTGCTGCTAACCGATACTCGTGATATTCATTACTATATATACCAGAATACATACGATATATAATAATAGAAGAGTAAAACATGTGGTTTACAATATGCTAAAATTAAGTGCAACTTCCACTCTACAACTTGCATCAGAAGATTACCTACTTTTTCAGGCCGCCACAGTAGTCTAACCCCTGAAGGGGACTAGCCAGTCAGATCGCTCGAAAATCAAGTATTTTTTGCGAATTAATTACAAGGAGGTGAATACAAATTGTGACTAGTACTTTTCGGTAATGTTTGTTAATACTATAAACAGTAAAAAAAAATATATTTAAATAATATATACATATGTATGACAGCGCTACAGTGGCCTGATATGTAGGTGTTTTGTCTGGAGCCGCTGTAATTTTGCAGTGATTCTGCCCGTAAGAAATTGCATTGTGAAATATCCCCTGAAATTGATACTTTGCCCTGACCCCCATTCTGCCCTGAACCTATTAAAAAAAAAATCAAAAATATAAGCATATCTGTTGTAAAACGGCAAATTTTACAGGAATGTGATTTTTCGCCAGGGAGAAGAGCCATTTTATTTTTTTTATTTGTCAAAATATGTAATTTTTTTTCAAATCGATTTGGACCTCCATTTTTTCGCAATCACTGCAAAACGAAGGGGAAATATGATTCCGAGAAAAACTCGTTTAAAGTTTCGAAAGACGAATTAATCTACCTGCGTGCGCGTAGAAACGCTTTATGACGCGCTCGACCTTTTCGGCTGCAAAATCCTTAATTTTGCGAATTTTGGCACAAACCAAACGGCATTTTACTCGGGAAGGGTGGTACTGACGAAAAATGCAACAAAAAAAATCGAGTTTCTGATTGCCTAGTCCCCTTATGGGGGAACAACACCTTGAAGCCCGGAAAAAAGTGCAATTTTTTTTAAATTTTTTGTTAAATATCCATATTTCGTAGGAAGGACATTGATATGGGGTTTGAATGTGCATGTAGTGGACAGTATTTTAGAATTTTTGTGTGACAAAATATACAGTTTTGATCAAGTTATAGAGGTCGCCGTAGTGCGCGATACGTCGAACACGATCTGATAGTTTCCCACTTTATTCGCGTCGCGTTCATTTTAGATAAAAAGGAGAGTTTTTTTTATTTTTTTTAATATAGTTATAGTTAAGCGTACGGAAATTTAATTACAATAATTTTGTAAGAAATGGCGGAGCTTAAAGGGGATAGTTCTAAAGTTTTGATTCAGTTTAAGGAAAAAATATATTTTGGGGTGGAAAAAATAGTAAAAACAATTTATTTTTTATTTCCGTACGCTTAACAGTAACTATATTAATATAGATTAAAAAAATGCTCTCCTTTTTTCTCTCAGATAAACGCGACGTGAATAAAGTGGGAAACCATCAAATCGTGTTCGATGCGTCGCGCTCTACGGCGACCTCTATAACTTGATTAAAACTGTATATTTCGTCACACAAAAATTCTAAAATACTGTCCACTACATGCACATTTAAATCCCATATCAATGACTTCCCTACGAAGTATGGATACCTAACATAAAATTTTAAAAAAATTATACTTTTCTCCGGGCTTCAAGGTGTTGTTCCCCCTTGAGCTACTTATCAGAGAATTTCAGTGATATAATGAGTTAATAAGAATATTAATAGCTATTTTAGCAGTAATTTTAACAGCAAAAAATCAATTTGCCCCAAAATAGCGACCTCGTATCTACCAGAGTAGCCAATTCAAACAAATCTGAGCAGTACCAGATTTTTTTAACACCACTGGCAATCTATGATGACGCGCATTCAAGCATCTGTGTTGGCTAGCGGTGGCCATTTTGAGTATTTCCTTTGAAGGTAGGCAAATACTTGTTGAAACACAAAGCTAGCAGAAACTCTGAAGCACGGTCATATTGGACACATTCTGGTACGAACTTTTCTTGTTACTTTTGTGTCCTAAATCCATCAGTGCAGTACTTTCCATGTATTACGGAACACGCTGCATTGCCGTGGCTTGGGGCAGCCCCGGATCAGCACGTAGATGGATGTAGGTACCACAGTAAATAAAGCAGGCACCATAGCACGCAACTCACTGATGATTATCCGAAACTTATTAACATCATCCTGATCACTTCATTTTTTTTTACAGAAGCTAACATCGAAGATTCATAACTTACTTGTTCGAATTAACAATAAGTGAAATTTTTACACTTATTTCTTTTGATAACTTCTTTTGAGCTGGCACAGAAAATGTTATCCTGTAATTAATTCTTCCGCATTTTTAATCGTATTTATTTTGTACTCAAAAGCAACACCTATATGCATTCAAATGTTGTATTAAACTAAACATAACGTAGTAAGATAAGTATAATGTAACCGCAACTCACTGTATTTCCATTGGAAGCAGCATCGACGATTTTCACATCATAAAAACTGTCACATCGAAACAAACGATTTGTTAATGATAATATCTGTTTCTTTAAAATAAATAAATCCATCCTCGGACAATTTTCCATGTTTTCAAAAAAGAAATAGATGTTTTGGGTGATAATGTCAGTTTTTAATTGTTATTTCAGTAACCACTTCTCTAATCGCTTTTAGCTATCAGGCATCGTTTTGTCTCAGTGTAGCCTGTTCCTTTCTCCTTGTCCCCATCGAATAGTTCGATTGATGACCCAGCCAGGCGTGAAATTAATTAGGTGCAAATTAAATCCTATAGAGGGGGAAGTTAGTATATGTAATATCCCTGTCATTTAAGAAGGAACCCGTTTCGCGCATGTAGAATGAGCTCATTGGCTCCGAGAAAGCGTTGGTGGGGGTACAGCCAATAGTGGCTTCTCCCGGCACCAATGAGCGTCCACCTGCGCAGAACCGGTCTAAGCTGGTCGGTCGGCAGGTTCCTTCTTAAATGAGAGGGAGATTAGTACATAATTAATTACAGACCTGGCTGGTCTTTCTTTCTCTCTCTATTAGCACGCAAGCAGATTTCACAAACGGGCCTATAGAGAGGGCATGCGCATAGCATTATAAGTAAACACCATGGCTAGGGTGGGTATCGGCTAAGCTGCAAGAGGCAGCTAGGTACCGCCCCAGTAAAGGATCCTCCAGACGCTGATGCATGTTGCAGTGAAACGTTGATGCATGCATCATGATGCAGGTCTCATGATACATGTTGCTACGACTGTAGATCGGTTTCCGTGTTTCAGCATCAGAAGCGGAACTGGCATCTTGCTCATCAGCTAGGCGCGTGAGCAAGATGCAAGAGTCATGAAACATGCATCAGTGTTTCGCTGCAACATGTATCAGCGTCTGGATGTCCCTTAACGTAAATAGACGTGAAAAGATGAGTTGCTGTTGACCCTGAATAACTTAAGGGGGTCCACAGGTATTTCGGGGTCAAAAAATCGAGAAAAAAATCAATTGTTTGTGATAGCCACAAGTTTTAGACGTATTACAAAGAAAATTTCATTGAAAAATTCGAAAAATTGCGAGAGTTACAACGTAAAAAGTAACAGGCGGGCCAATGCAGGTAAACGCGCCGTGGCAGGCTTTAAAGCCGCTTCTCAAAACTATGTCTCTCAAGACGGTGAACATCGTAACTCGAGAACGGATCGATATTTTTTGTAGAAATTTTAACTGAACCTACAAAATACTTTTCTCCACAATGTGGAACTCGCTCAATAAGATCGCATAACTTTAACAACATTTATCGCAGGATTACTTCAGTAAAATCCTTCAAAGTTGATATTTGTTGTATAAATCTATGGATTTTTATTAAAAATTTTCGACCAAGTTCCACATTGTGGAGGAGAGTTTTGTAGGTTCAGTTAAAATTTCAATTAAAACTATTAATGCGTTCTCGACTTATGATGCTCATCGCTTCAACGCGTGCATTGCGCAGCGCCCAGTTTGACGCTTTGTAATTCCTTTAATTTTTAACATTTTTCAGATTTCCTGGTCTTAAAATGTGCGTTACATCCACAAATAAAGTATTATAAAACGTGCAAATAGTGTGAATTATTACTTAGTCGTTCTTCAATGCACCCCAAAAGGAACCTTCCATTTTAGCCGTCTAATACCCGCGTACCCCCTTAACTCGTTGGGTGCTGACGATTTGAATGCTCACCGTACGCCACGTGCGGGCCACCTACAGTTGCATCTCTTAACCATAGTTACTGAACGCCCATGAGCGTTGCCCGCACTCACTGCATGCATTGAACGAACGTATGTGTGCGGATAGCACCCAAAGGGTTGATGGACAGTTTCGGACCGATAATCTGACCGGCCCGTTCTTTTTCTCCTAGATTAAAATTTAGGAAAGTATACAGAATTATAAGGAGAGAGAAGCACAAAGCACTGCTTGAGCCCGTAGGCCGTAGGGCAGGCCTGCCCTTTAGGGTGCAAATACCTACTCAAGTTCTGGGACCCGGGCAACAGAAGAGCGCGGAACTGTTACCTTGCTAACCGTTGCGTGGGTTTGGGACAACTGCAAGAGTGTGTGTGTGTGTGCCCATACGCGTGAGGCCCAGCTATATACTATTGCGAGATGAGAAGAAGCAAGACTACCCACAAGCTGAAATGGCACAGGGGCAAGCGGAATCACCCGCTCGCTCCACCTTATCCCCTCCAAGAAGTCCTACTTTTCGGTTCTTAGCGGCTGTCCATATCCGCGGATTGTTGCGATTGGTTTCGTTCGCGTTCTTCGTCACGGGACGAACTGTGTTGGAGGGGATACGTTGACGCGAGCCGGCGATTCCCCTTGCCCCTGTGACATTTCAGCTTGGTGGTAGTCTTGCTTCTTCTCATCTCGCAGTAGTAGACTCGTGGTAGGAGCCAGTATCGACGCATGCAGAGTCTTGCAATCTCCCGCTGCCTATGCTGTGGTTAGCAACATAACAGTTTCGCGCTAGGTTGTTCCTAGGTCCCAGAACTTGAGGAGGTATTTGCACCCTAATGGGCAGGCCTGCCGTAGGGAGTAGAGCAGCGATGGCCACATCGGGGCATTTGGGAGCCCGGTCTCCATGATGTTTACCATAGCCGCGCGGAAGGAGAGCTCGAAAGCCAATGATAACGTGGGCGTGCTACGTATAGGGAACACTGTAGTAGTGTGCGGTGCAGCCTCATACCCGTACGATAGGCTTGAATGACTGGGAATCTTGGGGGCCCCAGTGATCGCTGCCACCTGGGCTCCTAAGAGGGCCAGTTATTTCAGCCTAGGGGTACGAGCCTGCACCGCACGCTACTACTTACAGGTTTCCCTATCCGTGACGCGCCGACGTTACCATTGGCTTTCGAGCTCCCCTTCCGCTCGGCTATGGTAAACATCATGGAGACCCGGCTCCCAAATGGCCCGATGTGGCCTCGCTGGAGTAGAGAATTGATCACCAACTGACACCGATCAAGCTCGATCGAGTCCTTGAACGTCTTAATGTTTTGGATACATGAAAATATTTTCCCTCTTTCGAAATAGAACAATACCTTTATTGTTTGTAGTTGTAAGGTCATTCCCTCAAATAAAATTAACTTTCTTCTAAGAAGATTGCAAGAATTTACATCGAAGATATTCGATTTTATATCATATCCTGTGGGCAATTATTGCATAATATAATTCACGACAATTAGTAATCATTATTCATTCATTGACTTTATCGACATTTGGTGCTGACTTTGAAAGAGTGAAATTAATCCATGTGTTTCGATTAAGAGTAGTTTTCTCTTTGTTGCAGCCTCAGCACAAAGGAAAGTACATCCTCGAATACGTATGCAAGCAACTCAACATCATGGAAACGGATTATTTTGGGCTCCGCTACGTGGATCACTGTAGACAAAGAGTAAGATCGCTTACATCATAGAAATGTTGCCATTCCTTAGTGCATGTTGTGGTGGATACTGGTTACTCCGGGATATTTTCTCAGTCGGCGGTAACTCCAAGTTGCCAGACCCAGTTTAGTTCAGGAAAAAACTAACAGATAGTTGATCTCCTAATTTATGTTGCGGTAAAAGAATCAGTGAATTGAAGTTAGTGTGATGGAGTGAGAGAGCGTTTTTGTTCCAGCAGCGCATTATTTATGAAATTCTTCCTGCTACTTGTGGACGATCGCTAGTTTATGTATTGTATGTACTTTAGAAGATCAGTAGAAAATTAAAACTGCAGTGATGGTGCAATGGCACATTAACAAGACTTATTAAAATAATCCTACAGTGAGGCATCAGTGACATTTTTGCTTATGAAAAGTAACTAATTTCTTATTCTTCGTGTGCCCGAGCCTGCGTTTCTGATTGCATTGCTTGAGAAACTCTGAGGGCAAATACCAGAAACAATGTTACCTGGTTAAAAGGGTTAAACTTGAGAATGGAGTGCCTTGAGGCATCCTTGAGGATGTATTCTGAGTATTACTCCTTTTTGATAACCTCTAACGACATTACTAAACCTATTCCCTGGCCTCTAAAAAGATTATGATTCGCTGATGATGTTACAGTTCATTACAGTGGAAAAGACCTTCTCGTTACGCAAGAAGCATTTGAGGACTGTCTCAATAACCTCCAAGAGTGGACTGGGAAAACCGGCTTAAAATTTTCCAAAATTAAAACCGTGAATTGGAGGTAATAGATATAAACCCATGAATTGGAGGTAGTAGATATAATTAAAATTCTAGCGCACTTTGACCAAAAACTCACTTGGACCTCCACCGCAAATACTTGAAATCAGACTGTAACAGGAAACTGAACATCATCAAAACCCTCGCTAAAAGAAAGTGGGGATCCAAAATGGACTATGGATCCGTAATATATAACTCGGCCAAACCAAACACCTCAGACCGGATCTCCCCGTACATAATGCTGGATTGAGTGTTGCTATGGGTGCTTTTTTCTCTAATCCAACTAGCAGCGTTCTCTCTGAAGCTGGAGAATCTCCACTAGATCACAGAAGCAAACAACGAATTGTAAATCTGATCTATGCTACTGCGATAGCTTCCACCCCTTCTAATCCTGTGTATGGAAATCTCTTTCTTCGAAACTACCGGGACGAATACAAAAACACCCCGGTGCTGTTGTGCCTCTATACATTAGGGTTAAAATTAAGATAATCCGCTAAATTGCTCTGTCAGCGGGTGGTATACGGTAACCTCGGACCGGTACATACCGTCGTACACCGCTGACTCGCGGAACAATACGGTCATAAACCGTGACCCTGGCTAAACGCTCCGACCGAACAACCTAGCTAGGTTTGCTAGCCAGATGTTTGGTTTTTCCTCTGCTACGTCACTAAGAAGAAGAGGCTTCCCCTCCACCACTGAAATCGCGGAAGGAAGGTTCCTTCTCTTCGAGAAAAAGCTAGCCAATCAGCAATTTCGCACCTCCCGAATTTCATCTCTCGTCAGAACTCGATTGACACTTCACGATAAGACGACGTTACGTAGTCTAGTCAAGCATTCTTGACTAAGACTCTCAGTCAAACAGTTCTCTTACTCAAGTCATCATACGGACTTGAGTAATTAGTCTAGTCAAGCATTCGTGACTAAGACTATCAATCAACAGTTCTCTTACTCAAGTCATCATACGGACTTGAGTCTAGTCAAGGATTCGTTACTAACAAGGGACGTTCGGCAACCCGAAAATTCAGAAAATTATGAAACTCGGTGTGCAAGTAGAGTAGTTCATCCGCAACACAACCCTATTTTTTGTTGGTGCCATAATTTAATTGTTAGGTGTGAAATCACGCCTTGAAAAAAATTCAGAATTTTCTGTTCCGTGGAATATCTCGAGAACGGTGAGAGATATCGAAAAGAAGTTTAAACAAAAGTTGCATCCTTCTTTTATATCTATAAAACCGTGTAAAAATAATTTTCGAAAAATCCATATTTTTCAAGTTACCCCCACCACCAACCCTTAAAATTAAGTGTTTGTATTTTGTAAATATACCCTGAAATACCTCTGGATAATCTCTTTTCATACATATAAATAGTTTATGTGTTATATTTTTCTTTTGCAAACAAATAAAACCTCTATTACCGAATTTGAAGTCTATTTTGGCAGTTTTCATTAATAACATGATTTCTTAAAGCTATATTTAGATTATTATTTATGTGAAGTTCAGAGAGCTTTCAATTATTTAAACAAGTCAGTACGTACCTAAAATTGCATCAAAGGTAAAACTCATTAAAGCTTATCAGTGACGTGCATTAATCAGTATGATAACAGCACATTCGTACATGCATTACTTGACGTGTAATCTTATTAGGCTATTTTGGAAACCACACGATAAATAAATAATGCATGAAGATTTACAGTGATTTGCAAAATATATATGTTATTGAAAGGACGCAGAATTGCAGTGATGCCGATAACCTTGTCGAACCTTCCGATTTGCATAATGCATATGTATATGAATTTTAAGTGATTGTAAATCAATTTTACTTTTACATCCCATTAATAACATATATATATATACTGTTACAGTTAATATTAAATTTAATTATAACATTATAGCAGTTTTCATTAATGAAGTAATATTTAAACATTCGCAGTCTCTTTCTGCACGTGTTGTATTGTTTGATTATACATTGGAAGAATTATACTAATAGAAGACGATAGATACATTGAAAATTACGGTTTGTAATTGGTACAATAATGATATTCTTCATAGAAATAATTGAAACAAAAATACTTGCCACACACATTGCACATCGTATAAAAGCCGTCTCCCCGCAAATACTACATTTGGGTATAAGCTTTTCATTACTGAAGTAACAAAATTCTACAGGATTTTGAAATTCGTTGGGATGGGCTTGTAGATATCCGCTTTTAAACCAAGCATATTCAAAAAGGTTTTTGAATCTAGGCGAAGAAAACTGGTTGTGGGTTAGGGACTGCAATTTAATTATTTCATTACGTAAGTGCAAGTTGAGACCTCTCTCTTGGAGAATCACATTACTCGAAAATGTCCGCACGAAATTTTTCCAAATTCGGTAATAGAGGTTTTATTTGTTTGCAAAAAAAAATATATAACACAAACTATTTATATATATGAAAAGAGATTATCCAGAGGTATTTCAGGGTATATTTACAAAATACAAAAACTTAATTTTAAGGGTTGGTGGTGGGGGTAACTTGAAAAATATGGATTTTTCGAAAATTATTTTTACGCCGTTTTGTAGATATGAAAGAAGGATGCAACTTTTGTTTAAACTTCTTTTCGATATCTCTCACCGTTCTCGAGATATTCCACGGAAAATAAAATTCTGAATTTTTTTCAAGGGGTGATTTCACCCCTAAAAATTAAATTATGGCACCAACAAAAAATAGTGTTGTGTTACAGATGAACTACTCTACTTGCACACCGAGTTTCATAATTTTCTGAATTTTCGGGTTGCCGAACGTCCCTTGTAAGTCTATTGAACAAATTACATTCGTGCTAAAAACCTCCTTTTTCGTCGTGTAATTTAATAATCACTTAAAATTAATTTGGCGATTGATAAGGTTATCAGCACCGCGGAGTTACTTGGGCCTTACAACCCCAAGAGAAAGAACAACTTTCGCGCATGTGTCGGTAACATACACAGGCTATGACTCAAAAAAAAAAATCATGCAGAAGGAATTCCTCGGATTCCAGACGTGTAAAATCCGAGCACGGAAGTTGTCCATCAATAGATTTCAGGGGAACATGACGTTATTTTCTTTTATGCCACAAAAGTCGCAGGCGATCATTTTGGTCTCTTCGATGTTCCAGTGTGATAGGAAAGATCCTGACACTGACAAACCGGAAATGATATCCTTTTCTGATATCACGAAAGCAGGTCAGCCTTCGGAAGGTGAGAGCAGGAGGTCTTCACGCGTGTTCGTGTCAGCTGTGTAAACGTATTCGTTCTTCGCCAAAAATGCTCAGAACCAGGGTACATATGAAAGCTTGCCTCTACAAAGAAGATTACGTAACATATTTTACACATTAAATTGACTTCAATGTAAGAATTCGCAATATCTAATTTACATTAATACCTGCGTGCCTTGGTTAATACACTTTTGTTGTGGGTGCATACAATTGAAAAATTGTTTACGATTTATTTAAAAAATGTATTATTATCCGTGGAAGTAGCAGTGGATCGTGCAAAAAATATTCGCCCAAATGCAATATTTAATTTATACAAACATAATTATAAAAATATTCTTCTAATATTCCTGTAATTTTATTATAAGCTTTACTCTATTATGCATAGAGTCAACTAATTTTTTGTGAAATCCGGGCTTATCTTGTTCCATTCTTCTAGCAAAATTTCTTTGCGCATTGTTTTGATGGATGGTAATAGCTAAAGAAATAATAGATAATTCTGAATTTAACATTGCTTAAATAAGTAAAATATGTATGTAATAGGTTTGTAATACTGGGGATACTTTTATGAGTAACTCTATACCTGGCTTATAGAGGATGTCATAAACATCGTTACTTTTCTTACATACTGAAACACGAGTTTTCAAGAAGCTACTTTTATTTTGCCTGGAGGTCCTAAAAATAGTTTATGACTGATAAAAGTACTGGGAAATTTCACCCCTGTACGTCCACAAATGTCCAGACGTTTCCTTGGCAGGTGAATAGAAGATGAAATTACATCACCGCCACAGTGGCCCGGATCGAAAAATTTAGTGACATTTTTTATAACTTTTGAAGTCTAAAAGATATCGAAATGAAATTCGCGCCAAAAAACAGGAAATAATTATCCCTTTCGAATGATGTATAAGTTAGTATATTTTACGTTTATTAAATTTTTCTTTCGACAATTTTGTTACCGTAATTGTTATAAAAAAATTTTAAAACTGTTTATTTAGTACTTGTTCATTTCGTTTCCACGTTGTAAGGAAAAGTCGAATAGTATTATTAGAAATTGCGACGAAATCTACAGTTTAACTAAGGGGGGAATCTGATGTAATCGGCAGAAATCAAGATTCTTTTTGGGAATTTTTTGTAAGGAATGGCATTGCTCACCACAAAAGCAAATTTTTAAAAAGGCATTTTATTATGAACGTAAATATTTTTCTACGAAAAAATTATCAAATGTTCTTTAAATGTTGCTCTTTTAAGCGCAAACAGTTTTGTAAAAACATACGCTTCCGCTTCTTGAAAAAAAATTCACAAATACTCGCCTCTTTTCGGCCGCCTGACTAGGTATAACCCCATAAGGGGATGTTCCGGTCTACAGCGCACAAAAATAGGCGAGCTTTAGGAATTAATTAAAGGAAGACTACTATAGATAATTTAATGGGACTTTTTGCATAGTGTCGAGGATGTCTTAAACTATAAAAATATAGTTTTCTTTTGGTAATTGATCATTGCAAATGGCACTGGGTAGTGGTTGAAGTCGCGGCGTCCGAAAATTCATCCAAAATGGTGAGACGTGTAGCACGTAAACCAATGATATCAAATAAAAAAACAATGCCAGATTATTTATTAAAGGGCATGAAATTCTGTAGTGGGCAAACTTTAAAAATGGCGAAAAATGTCATTTTAAAAAAGTCAAAATAACAACACTTGAAATTCGGAATCACTTTTTCCCTATGTTTTTCGTCCTCACAACGCAAAATATATTCTTCTATTCCTCTA
Organism: Andrena cerasifolii; assembly: GCF_050908995.1. Classification (NCBI taxonomy): domain Eukaryota; kingdom Metazoa; phylum Arthropoda; class Insecta; order Hymenoptera; family Andrenidae; genus Andrena; species Andrena cerasifolii. The sequence goes on from NC_135132.1 coordinate 2,338,740, forward strand.
AAATTTCTATTGTTCTTCAAAATTCAAAAAGTTTCAATCTAATCGGTTAATAACTTTCCGAGATATTTGTTCCACCATTTGGAAGAACACTATGTGAGCGCCGAGCGGTTGGGTTCTACCCACGCATTCGTCGCTACTCAAATGTCTGTACTCTATAACTTCAGGAATTTTTGGAATTTCAAATAATCCTTTTAAACATGTGTTCTTAAAAGTTTGCACATTCGAAAAATGAAATAAAAAGAAATCGATTTTTCGACAATAAAAATCTAGACAGACATGTGGGGCGCTTACAGAAATGTTTAGAACTAAATATCTCAAAAAGTATAAGCTGTCTACTGCTATAACCATGTATATATTGCTTCGGTAAGGCGAGATCTACATGTGTCCAAAGTTGCGTTAAAATCTGGGACAGTTCCCTTGTTAGAAAGTAAACATCTGTGGAGGTAGCTACATCTGAATCTAATTAGTTGACCACGCGGCTAAACTGGGGTCAAAGAATTGAGAAATACCTTAGCATTCTTGAAACTCATGCACGCGAAGTTTTACAAATAATCAACGTGTATTTACCTACTGCAAGCCTTGAAATCGAAACAGTTTATAGTATCATTTAGGGACATGAAATGTTGAGACAATTTGGAGACATTTTATTCAGTGAATTAAAATACAAACTGCCAGTGGCGCACCCATAGGGGGACCAAGGCGTCCTGGCATCCCCCAACGAAAGAGGGAAAAGGATATTATTGTAATAACGTCTGAAGTAGTTCAAGATCAAGAGCTGTGTAAAAATAAATGAAAACTGGATTTCATTTTTTAAATAAATATTTATAATCACCTAATGAATTTTATTGGCTTTGCATTAAAAATATTTTTATCCGATCAACTCGGCTTCCCCCAGATTGAATCCTGAGTGCGCTCTTGCAAACTGCTTTCTATGGAAGAACTCAGAACTTATAAATGACCTCCATGAACGTTGAGAATATTCCAATAGTCTACTGATCACTCAGTGAGAACAGGAAGGGACAATAGTTTTCTTCAGAATGGAAAAATCTATACTGAACAATGTGACGCAAATATCATAATTCCTCGCATGTATTTATTGGTGGCCCTAAGAGTCAATTTGGCACAGGAGCTGCTATCGTTACTGGAAATGATGCTATTGTGTACAGTTTCAACCCCTTCAATAGCATTCCAACAGCTGCACATTACGCACTCCTTAAAGCCTTCAAATACATAAATAACTTCCATAACTTCGCATTTATAATCTTCTTCGACTATCTTTCCACTATCAGAAGGATCCAAGAGGTCACATCAATATGAAGATGCTCGTTCAGGGACCATGTAAGAAGCAATCAAATTCAAGCAAAACAGTGATGACCACTTGAGTCACTTCCTACAAAAACATCCGTAGAAGAGCTACATTATCAATTCTTTAGCGAAACTGACGCCTAATTGTATAAAACAGGGACTAGTTGTAGCTCTTTTCTACCTGACGGTACAAGACATTGATAAAGGGAATTGTTGAATGGCATACAGAATACTATGCTCCCTGTCATTTAAGAAGGAACCCGTTTCGCGCATGTAGAATGAGCTCATTGGCTCCGAGAAAGCGTTGGTGGGGGTACAGCCAATAGTGGCTTCTCCCGGCACCAATGAGCGTCAACCTGCGCAGAACCAGTCTAAACTCGTCGGCCGGCAGGTTCCTTCTTAAATGACAGAGAGTATATATTTGCATCACCTACAATTAATAAAAAAAAGTATTTGGATGCTTTTTAAAATCGCATAACTTTTTTAGAATTGGTCCAAACGGCATGAGTTTTTTTTTAAAAGCTAGAAGGATTAGTTTGTTAAGTGACGTATTTCGTAGTTTTGAAACAAAAAATGGAATTGGTCGAAATAACAAAAAGATAGTAAAGGTAGTTTTTTAAACTTTTTTTGTGAGCCTGTAATGATAATTTAAAAAAAAAACCGTTTGTAGATCGAAGGAAGTTGTATATGTATATGCCTAAAATTTCATCAAAATCGGTTAATGTTGCTGTTGGGGACTGCGCATGCTCCCAGGAGCGCTGACGGGAGCGCTCCCACACGGGCATCTTGGGTGACCAGTCGTGGCTTGGGACGTGACACGGAACGGCCGTGCACGTTTGTATCGCGTTATAAATAAAGCTAAGAGTTACAGTTATTAGGCATCACTTTCATCCATGTACTTTAACCTGATCCTAAAACCATTCGGGACTCAACAGTTGCTCTGGGCTATGAACGCTTAAAGATCGCAGAATAATTTCGAAAATCGCTGGTTTCGGGATTTTCGCGATTTGGATGAAATTTTAAGCATGTCTGTAACTTACTTCAATCTACAAATGTTTTTTTTTTTAATTTTCATTACAGACTCACAAAAAAAGGTTAAAAAACGACCTTTCATATGTTATGTAGGCCCTGGCATAAACGACACGACTGTCGTATGTGTAGCCTAGCCCTTTAGGCTCTCGAGAGTCTCAAGGCTCGCCAAAGTTAGTCGAGCTTCAATCGACTAAAGTATAAATGAATACGAGAAAATTATTCGCGGCCAACGATTGAATTCCCATGATTAAATTAATTCAATCATGGCGCTTCGAATAAAAATTGACTCGGGTTATTCTTATTCGTGAGTCTCGAATAAAATTTTCGTCCTTTATTTGAAATAATTGTTTGCCCATTTCTTGTAAACGGTAACGTCGCATCGCCTCTTTCGTCCGCTCTCGCTCGCTCTCGGGTTTTCTCACTCTCAACCGAAGGATTCCAAGCAGTGGCGGATTTAACAGGGCGGCCGATGAGCACTTGCCACTTGGGCCCCTTCTCGGAAGGCCCACCAGGGCCCCATCCTTAAAAAAAATTATGATTTTATTCAAACTATATTCTTTTTCTGTATTATTACACTGAGCCCGTTTTCAGTAAACTACCGTTTTAGTTTCTCGGAAAATGGGCCCCTGTTGAGAAGGCTCCCCGCTCAGAAGCCACCCCTAGAGCCCTGTCTTAAAAAATAAATTATGATTTTATCCAAGCACTTTTTTTCTATACTTTTCTGTACATTTACCCCCTTTTAGTAAACTGCCTCTTCATCTTCCCGAAAAATGGGCCCCTCAACGTTTGCCACCTGGGCCTTTTTTCTTAAATCCGCCACTGATTCCAAGAAGTGGTGGGGTAGCGACGAACGGTTAGCGTAGGTCTGTCTAGGGATTTGCTCGCACGAGCAACCGCGAGTTGCTCTTCGCTCTTGAAAGCACCGAGCCAGGCCCTTCGCGTTCCTCAAGAGCGGAAGGTCCCCATGATGGAGCACAACCGTCGCTCTTGCCTTCGCTCGCAACTACCCGCGGTTGCTCTCCGAAGGCAAGAGCAAAAGTTGAACGGGCCTGGCTTACCGCATGGTTGAGATGAGCCTATAGCGAGATGTTACTATACATTTCCATTCAAGAAAATGAAAATGATCTTGAATTCTCGAAATTTATGACCACAAAGGAAGGTTAGGGGGCGCCAAACCATCTAACTCAAACCAACTACCGATTACAGTTTTTTGCAAATATCTCGAAAACTAAAGCCGAGCGACGGTAACATGTTTAGGAAAAAGTTGTTCAGAATGATGATCTTTACAACATATTTCGAGGTCATCAAAATCGGTGCGGTGTGCCTTTTTCTATATAATTACCACATTTTCGTTCTCTTACATCTTTATTGTACCATCAAAAACAATGGTGATATTTAGAATTGTTCCAGATTAGAGTGACACCCTGTTTATTCTACTTAACCCATTGTTCTAAAGTTATATTTCGCATTGTAGACCAACTCTCTGTGAAGACAGTGTGCATGCTCCACCTTATATGGTGTATCGTAAACCGACGACCTTGATCTGAGCTTCAAACTTATCATCTGACGAATTTCTAATTCAGAGCTACTCGCGTATACTTTTCAACCACTCTACGATTAATAATTCTTATACTGTCTACAAATCATAACGCTTTCAATATTTTACAACCAAATAATGGTTTCTATTTACTTAATTCCTTTAATTGTTCATTTTATATTGTACACTACACATCAAAATATTCTGTTTCAGCATTGGTTAGATCTGGCAAAAACGGCGATTAAGCAAGTAAAAGGTTGGTTCGCATTTTTATTGCAATATCATTTTAACAAAGACCTCATTTAACAAAACATCTGCTTAAGCGGTTTTAGGTGTTTTAGTTATTGTTTTTAGTAATCGCTCACATATAACAGTTAATGGAAACGTACAATTTATTTCGTTAATATAAAATATGTACAAAGGAATATGGAATAACATAAGATCCAATTATTACGGTATACAATTATTTCAATACCAATATAATCATTAAATTATATTCTCTCAAACACAGTTTACAGAAAACGTACGTTATTTTCAGTGAAAAGTCAGGTTTCTCTGAGAAACGATAATTATAAAGTCATTTTCTAATTTAATTGCAGTACTGTTTCCATTTATACTTTCGTTCACAACAGTTTTTATCATTCAATCTTGTGATTTCTAAGTGTTAGTTCAGGGTGTAAAAAAATTATATGTCATGGTTCACACAGGTGATTCTACACCTCTGGATCGGTGGAGATCTGTTGAAAAAATAAGCCTCAAAATTGATCATGTCCTCGAAATTCAAGATTCAATTCTTTTATTTTATTGTTCTACTCTTTCGGAGGATAAAAAGTGTCACATGAACCATTTTTGTCATTCATTGCTTGAAACATTCTGTGGAACATAGCTCCTCTAGCACTTTTTCTCGTTTTGGTCAGTCAAACACGTTACAATAAAAAAAACTTTGGTTCTGAATTTCAAGGTCAAGGTCAAGTTTGTGGTACATGTTTTTAATAGATATCCACCGATCCAGAGATATAGAATCACCTGTGTCAACCATCCCATATAATTCTTTTACACCCTGTAGGGCAAGGTAGAGCAAGATGGGAACGCTAAGAAAAAATTGCTCTAGAATACTATATTTATTGATGTTGTATCTATAAAAGATATTGCATAACGTAGTGTCAGCATCTGTTTATCGAAAAATATTAAAATAAACTTGTAAAACTTAACACAAAAGACAAGAAAATACTTTTAAACATACTGACAATGCCTTGTACACAGGGCGCATCTATTTTGCACATGTCAGACACGTATAGTGCCTCTACGAGCTATAGTGACTTAGGTGTGAGGCCTCTCAGCAGGGTCTTAACCGATATCCTGCTGGGTATGGGCCCCTAAACGTGGCCTCCTACTACCTCTTGCAGGACTGTGCTTAGGGATGACCAGGACAAAACCGGGGCCCTAAAGATTAAGTAAAATAATTTCGATTTTAATAAAATAAGAAAGAAATTGAAGAAATTGATTATCAATATTAAAAGACATCAATTAAGCCTTGCTACTGGCAATTAAAATTTGTCTCGTTGTCAGCACATACTAAATAAAAATCCATTGTAGTAAGGTATATGTACTGCATTAGAACAGTTGTAATATAAATTATTTTATATTAACAACTTATTTTAAATTAAAATCACTGCATGTCTTGAAGTAATGTTGGAGACTTTGCCCTTTAGGACCCCAGTTTTGTCTTGGTCTTCCCTAAACACAGTCCTGCAAGAGGTAGTAGGAGGTACGTTTGGCGGCCCGTACCCAGCAGGGTATCGGTTAAGACCCCACTGAGTGACCTCACACCTAAGTCACTATAGCTCGTAGAGGCACTATACACAATATCTATGTTTTCGTCTTCCTCTTCGGCACATGCACAATCTTCACATTCTAAGCCAGGCCTGCCCTTTACAGTCCAAATACCTCCTGAAGTTCTAGGACCCGGGCAACAGCCTAGCGCGGGACTGTGCCAATGTTACCCGCTGCGAGAGCTGCGGGAGAACTGCATGAGTGTGCGTCCATGCTGTGGTTAGCAACGTAATAGTCCCGCGCTCGGCAGTTGCCCGGGTCCCAGAACTTCAGGAGGTATTTGCACCGTAAAGGGCAGGCCTGTTCTAAGCATAGGCATGTATAGACGGAGCAGAAGCTGGGGTTATCGGCGAGGGGAACGGTAGGCTTGGAGGGGAAAAGGCAGAAGTCAGATAGAGGCACGTCGGATTAGCTTCGGAGCATTCGGCATGCATATCCATTGCGTTACTCGATTTGCCTGTATCGCTCCCCTTACCGCGAGTCTTACACCCCCCTCAGCTTACGCTCCGTCTATATGTCTATGGTTCTAAGCACTTAACCCATCCTCCTGTTGTTTCGGAAAAGAAGTGGCCACAAAAGATACATTTGACATCGTTGCTGTCTGCCTCTAAAGAATTTTTATTTCGTTTCCGAGGAACGGTAGCTCTTCCTTTCTTCTTCTTCCTCTCCCTGAGGTCCAGTCTACGAGACACGGCGCGTTTCTTCGTTTCAGTTATCAAATTATTTCGGTATGGTGAATCTGTTAAATTGCAGTCTTCGTCACGTCGGGAAATCACATTGCGTTTCTAGGAAGTAGATTCTGAAATGCACTTGTTTCATTCACTGAATTTGGAAACTTCCAATCAGGAGTTGCATCTTTCTGGTTTGCTGCAGACTCTAAAAATGTTGAATTGCTAACTCCTTCGGTGTCTTCAGGAGATGATCTGTCGGTAGTTCTTGAAGGCATGCATTCACTACCTTGAAAGACCTGAGGATCTATTGGCCACATGCCTGTACAACGAAATCCATTAGCAGCTGTTGTCATTGAGGCGGTTTGTAACAATGCATTCTCAAACAATTTTGTAATGATATATCGTGGCAACACGCCCCGGATTCGACTGTAGCCTGTTAACTACCTCAACATCGCAGTAAGTGATGAGAGGCTTCGTTAGTGTTACCTCCAATGGATGAAAGCGATGAGTGGAGTGTGTCGGGAAACAAAGCAACATAACGCCATTTTCTCATGTTCTTTGTATGCCAGCGCTGTCCAGCGTTGGGGCCCCTCCAGCGCCTGCTTCCCCTTCCAATCTTTCTCTCGCATAGCGTGCCTTCCGTTGTCAAGGAGACCGCCATGACGGGCTAGCCGGGCTAGCGTCTCGCGGTTAGCGTCGCACGGTATCCCTGACAACGCGGACGAGAGTGGGAGAACCCCAAGCTCTCACGGGAGCCACCTTGGACAGCGCTGTTCTATGCGTTGCATGGCCATGAAACACTAATAGAATTGGGTCAGTTGTGGAAGCATTTGTAAACTGCACAAGCTGTTTAAACCGTAGGACGAATATATCAGACTGCGTTCAACCTGAAGAAGGACACACTTCGCCAAACTCCAGGTGCACAACCGTTCATCAATTCGTTCTTCATCTTCAATAGTTATTGTCTGTCCTCTCTCTGCTGGTGTCAGAGTTCCGACTTGTTTTCTGCCCTATGAGGAGATAACTTTGAATTTTAAATTTGGTCTGTTTCATCGCGATTGTATATTCGGTCTGTCGTCAATTTATATTTATCCTAAACCTGGCCCAGTAGTTCAAAAAAAAATTGAAACCGCAACTTTGTTGAAGCCCATGGTTCTCGTTGCTAAGGTGGCTTCCGAAGAGACAAGTCTTGATGTTGCTTCATAAACCCTGCGAGCCAATCCAAACCAGCTTCCCCTTTTGCTGAATGAAATCTATGCTTTTTGTTATTTTTCATTGGTAACTAAAAAGCCTCTTCTTAAATCAGTTATGGATAGGCCAAATAATACACCTTCCATTTCTAGATACTATAGTATCTCATCTAACTTTAGTTCTTTCTCCTCTTCAAGTGAAAACACAGTTTGTAAAGGTCCCAAACTATTTAGTCATCAACATTTGTTGAGGATTATTCTCGATAGAGAGCCACCTTTCTCTCCAATGCAGTTTTGGGATCAAAGCTGCAGCTGCTTTACGCTAGCCCTTTTATGCACAATTGCTTCAACGACTTTCCTCATTCAGTCTTTGGTCCAACTTTGTCGCTGTCTTTCTTCTGTACGTCCGTACCATTTTATCTAAAAATGATCGTTGGAAATGTCCCCATCTTGCTCCGAATGTTACATCCAGACTCATTGAATGATAATATCTTTATTTGTTTACGAATAACATTCATAAGCACATAAATAATTGATAATATTCAAGACACAATCTGATTGAGGATTACTTGCTGATATTCAAAAGATGGCAGATCACAATTGTTAGAAACAGAAAAATGGCCACTAAATAAGGACGCTATAAACTGACTGTAGCTATTGGTGTTGTGCAGAATTTAGCTGTCTTTTTTCTGTGTCTGTTTTTTGTAACCTAACAACGTGAAATAAACAATAATCCCATCTTGCCACCTTCTTATACATACGTATATATAGGGTGTACCAAATGTCTTGAGCACTTAAAGTTCTTCTGTTCCTGTTGATAACACGAAAAAAATGTATAAAGAAAAATATTATACAGTTTAAGGCGCCAAATATGAAGGTAAAAAGGGGGGATTATCCTTACCACTGTGAATGGCATCGGCGTGATTTCACGCCGAGGGGTTTGCATTGTATGCACAGTTTTGGCTGAGAATCCCCGAATGTTTACTTTGAAAACAAACCAATCAAGGAATCTGCCTTTGCACTTTATACACAACTTTCCTAATAGAGTCGATAACTAACAAGGGAACTTTAGCAACCCGAAAATTAAAAAAAAATCTGAAACTTTGCAGAAGCTTTTCATATTTTTGTCTCTGAAGTACACATTGAGGTTAACGTCAAAATGAGTCCAACCACGCAACATAATCTTAAAATGACATTGATCTGAAAAATTTAAAGTCAAACAACGTATGTAAGCTTTAAAATGCCAGGTTCGTTATCTCAAGCCTTTATCTTCCACTTTTGAAACTCTACTAGCGCGTGTTCAACAACATGCTACTTTTAAAAAATCTGTTGTCATCGATTGTTTAACATAATCTATAAATTTATCAATAAATGTTTCGCTACACGTTACTCAAGTAAAAACAATATCGATGTAACTTTATGGAAAATAGTGACAACGTTTAAAAAAGTAATATAATTGTACGAAAAGCGATTTTGTAACCGTAATAGCCCATCTATTTTTGTGTAACAAAAAAACGTATAAAAGTGGAAAGGGGAACACGAAGCAAACGTGATAAGTATTCTTGTAAAAGTGAATGATAGTTTAATCTTAGTCTCTAACAAGAGGAGGACATCATGTGGTAGACACAGATTTTTATGAGCCTTGGCACGATGGATCTATGTCCAAACTAAGTAAATAGGATTCCGAGCGTTTCAGCCAATTGGCTTTAATAATAGAGATTTTTACATGTAAATTATTAAAAATTTCATAGTGGCCGTGGGGTTTTAATGGGTAAAAATCCCACATTACCCTGGCGCCCCGGGGGATTCCCCTCTGAAGTAGTCGGGGTGCCTTTTGAAGATATCTCCACGTTAAAAAAAAAACGTTACAATTTTTTTTATAAATTATTTTTTTTATAATTTTTTTTTTTACTTGGGGAAATTTTCAAAGGGCACCCCGACTCCTTCAGAGGGGAATCCCCCGGGGGCGCCAGGGTAGTGCGGGATTTTTACCCAATAAAATCCCACGGCCACTTTGAAAATTTTAATAATTTCCAAATATCTCTGTTATTAAGGCCCATTGGCAGAAACGCTCGGACACCTACTTACTTATTTTCCACATAGATCCATCGTGCCAAGGTTCATCAAATAGTGTCTACCACATGGTGTCCTCCCCTTGTAAGCTCTAAACTCATTTAGAATGTGTAAGTTCAAGGTGATTTCAGATAATATAATGATGCATGATTAAACTCATCTTGGTGTTAGCTACAATACACAAGACCCAAAAATGTATAGATTCTCTCAAGAAAAAATATTAATGTCTTTGAAATGTCCTTAAAAATGGCTTCTACGACAATCCTTTCCTATCGCCATATTTGCCTTTTTCGGAGTACCTACTTTTTTCTTCAAACATTTTTTGGTATCATCAACAGCAACAGAGATATTTGTGACATACACACTGGTAGGATTGATAATAACATTCTGTTGTATGTGAGAATACTGTGTAGATATTCCTACGTTTTTTTATTAATTATTTTGTAGGAACCATTCTGTTATCAACATTCTTATAATTTCGATTATGTTTTAATCTCATTTCGTATTTTATAACTATACTATAAATACTAAACACTACATTTAAAATATGACAGAAATTAATTCGTCTCTCCTACTGCCTGTACAAAGTAGAATAAATGTAATGTAGAAGAAAGCACGTAAATTGGATTGTATGCAGCAGCGAACAGCTGTGACCAAGGCTTCGATTGCTATGCCCCTTTTCCCTCTATATTCAGTTACCGTGGGTCGATGTCACATGAAAGTTTTAAACTTTAACGACCCACTGTACTGGCCAGGTACATTTGACGAAATCCAGTACGCGTTGATTTCGGTAAAGAAACTTGAATCGCCGCAAAAAGTTAGGCCTACAAATTGAATTCGCTTTCGAAAGTGGGCAAAGATTTCGCTATGTTTTAAAATAAGTGAAACTTGTAATATAATAGTTTAGGAAGACCTTGATCCAGCAGTTGAAAGAGACACAAAGAAGGACGAGAGATATACAAATCTGACATGTTCATGTCACTCGAATTGCAAGGAAAAGTTTCATTTGAAATCGTATACTTAATTATTAATATTAAAAACTAAACAAGCCTTCTGCGATTGTTTTGTCCAGGAAAAACCTTTGAGTAACAATATTCTTTTTACACACGTAGGCAAAAGCATACTTGTAGGCGCGTCCCGCTTCTCACCATGACTGTGTTCCAGACATGGACCCGATTCTGTTTAGTTTTCGTGTGAAATTCTACCCACCAGATCCTCTAAGGTTGAAGGAAGAAATAACTAGGTATCAGGTTTACCAGCAGCTCAAGAGGGACCTTCTTCATGGACGACTCTATTGCAGTCCAGGTGAAGCAGCGCTGCTGGCGGCGTGCATCGTGCAAAGTAAGTCCATCTTCTATTAAGGAATAATTTCGAAGCAATACCTTAGAATGATTTGAGACCTGTTCTTTCGGTTCACTCACGTCACAATCTGTTGATTATCGCGTTGTGCCCAATTGCCCACACAGAACGTCCCTCTTAACTTCATACCTTCAATTATTTTCTTCACCTTTCCTGCCATAGCGCCTCAAAAAGAAATTGCTACGATATAATGAAGACAGTTTCGTTTCTGATGAAGGTGTCAGAGAAAAATGAAAATCAGCTTAGTTGGGTTACATAGAGTGCTACAGTTTTTTTAATACTAGGTACATAATATCTGGTAGCTGTCTTCAAGGTCAAGGATCTACAATTCAAGATCATTGAAGGTCAACGGAGATCATAATGTAGTCAATAGAAAATGTCATTTTATTTAGGCTGTTAGATATCGCAGGCTTATTTTCATTTGTTTGTGAACATCTTTCACCTTGCTAATTTCAACCTGTAGGGGAAAGGTGGGATAGTTGATCATAGTTTTGCTTTTTTTATTAAAATAATAATAATGGTTTGCTTTGTTTGTATTTAATTATGTAGGTTGTGATTGTAGGAGTATTCTCAATATACTTGTACAAATTTGAGAGCTGACAAATAATTTTAATGACTGAATTTCAACATTTTCTGGCAGTGACGTTATGCACAATAGGGCGGAGCGATACTGTATAGGCGAAAATTTTAATTTTCAGTTGGCCTGGGTGCGGGATAGTTGTCTTTTGATTAACTAAACAGAACTGTAAAAAAAAAATTGGAAAAATATTCATGTCTGCATATTAGCTGATCATATAATCATTTTTAGGAGAAAAAGGAACCTGCAGACACGAATATTTTTCCAAAAGTTTTCTTACAGTTGTGTTTGTTAATCAAAAGACAACTATGCCGCACCCAGGCCAACTGAAAATTTAAATTTAATTTTTCGCCTATATAGTATGACTATATAATCATTTTTAGGTGAAAAAGGAACCTGCAGACATGAATATTTTCCAAAAGTTTTTTACAGTTGTGTTTGGTTAATCAAAAGACAACTATGCCGCACCCAGGCCAACTGAAAATTCAAATTTAATTTTCCCGCTCCGCCCTAATGTGTACCCATCGAGCGCTTCTACTTTCTGCCACCAGATGTCATGGTGACGAATGTCAGATCCCAATAATGTGAATTAGCTCCTAATCTGGTTGACAAAATCCACAGGACCAATTTTTTTTATAGAGTCGAACGTACGTAGTTTATATTAATCTAAGTTTGAATGAACTTCCCTGCAGCCATAACCCATAAAAAAATCAAAATATGAAAATGGGACAACCATACCCGGTCACCCCTGCTGAAGGGGAGACTTGATCAAAAGGTTAGGGACACTTGATCAGTGAACTTTGAGAGTAAATAACACATTAACTTTCTAAAAAATATTTATTATCTTTGACAATAACATGAAATAAAAGGGATATCATAAGAAGAAAGTAAACTACACATAACTAATCTGAAAGAATTACTGAAAACAGAACACCGAAGAATTAAACTCTACGACATAAAACAACATACATGCATTCTTAAAAGACATTTCACGTAGATATCATCTGATTAAGATGCTGATGAAAAAAAGATTTTTGCGCTCACTTTCTCTGCCGTATTATTCTGTTTCTTCAGCCGTTCTATGGTTCTTTTTGGGGCATTTTCAGCTGTTCAAGTGTCCCACCTCACACACTGACCAAGTATCCCTCAATGCACTCGATTTGAAAAAGATAAAAAATGAAACTTACCTTAAATATTTAGCTGAATCAATAAATAGCATTAATAGGCCAGAAATTGCTGGTTTTACTTAATATATTTCAAATCGTTGAAAATGCAACATTTATTCGAAAAGCAAGAAGATCTAGCAGACCGAAATATTTACTTTTTGGCTGCAAATAACATCGAAGCTTCTAAAAAGATTATTCTTTACTCCAAAAAGAAAACTGCAACGTCAAGTGTTGCGAGAATGCAAACATTGCCACGATAGCGTGACAGCAGGCACAGATTGCCAATATATTAATTAAAAAACTGATGTGATCATGTATCCCCGCTGATCAACTATCCCACCTTTCGCCTATGTATTTCGATGTAATTGTTGTAAACCTGATGTGATCAATATAGGATATAGTACATTATAAGGAACGTAAATTGGTCAGTATCATGTTCAGATTTAATTCTTTGACATTATTTTGGGTAAAGAGGCTGCTTAGGGTACCCACCTCCAATGACCTTGACCTTGACACCTGTTGTCAGGGTCACCCTCCTGAGTGACCTTCAGAAGGTTTTGGCCGTCGCTCGTTGTTGGTTGAAAAGTTATTTTGTTAATAACTTTTATGAGTAACTTTTATAACATGTCAAAGTCAAGGTCATTGGAGGTGGGTCCCCTAAACAACATTTTTACCTTATTTTCTTTGGAGCGTAGTTAAAAGTCTACAACAGAACAGAATACGAAAAAACGAATTATTGTGGTTTATGTTCTACTGCAATCTCTCGAAATAATGCAATGTGTCAATAGTTTAGTGGCTCAGAGGGGTTTTAAATGTATTAAAGTGAAAGATGCCCTTTCCTGCCAATTTGGAAAATCATATGGACAATTTTGTTCACATATGATCTTCATTGACCTTGAATTGTAGGTAGTTACCAGGTAATATTTAAAAAATTACACCATATTATGTGAATACACCAAGGTGACATTTATTTCAACTTGACCTTTTTACTTATTAGAATGAAAATATTTTCATTGTACAGGGTGTTAAAAAACTGATGGTCACTGCTTACAGGGGTGTATCTACACATCTCGATCGATGGAGATTTGTAAAAAATAACACCACAAAAATGTTTATAACATTGAAAATTAACCCTTCGTTGACACACCTGTTTTTTCGATCAACTTTGACATACCTGGATGACTCACACCCAGAGCAAATTTTGAACGACTGCCATTCTCATCTAAAGAATCCAATCGCAATGAAATAAAATCATGGGTCAATTTCAAGATCTCTAGAATGTATTCCAATAGTTTTTTTTATTGAAATTTTATCAAAGTTATTGTGAAAAAATTATAGATTATCATATGTCGAGGAAAAACGAAGTAAATCTTCAAAGAATTGTTACTTTTACAAATTTCAATATTCGAAGCTAAACATCTACAGAGTTGTTGTTCAGATATAATATTTTAAGGAAAAAATAGTTTATAAGTCGGCTTTGGAGAAAAAGCATTTATTTTGCATATACAGAAGTGCTGTAGAAGGTACAAGGCGTCAAAATCAACTTATGGGTGGCTCACGCCCAGGGTGTCAACCCTAGGCGTTAATTTTAATTTTTTTTTACATCAACAGATTCTGCTCACTAATAGGAGAACAAGTCTAAGAAGAACGTATGTGTCGAAAACGCACCGTTTCTTACAAAAAATTGATAAAGTTTTGACATGGATGAAGTGATTCATGTATTGGATGAAACCGTTTTTCACGTTTTTGAGAAAACGATGCGTGTGCGAAAAGTGGTTCTTTTCAAACTTTTTGTCCTTTCAGCGAACAGAATATGATGTAAAAAGTCAACATAAATTTTCAATGTTATAAACAATTTTGTGGAATGTTTTTTTTTACGATATGCAATAGGTACCATAGTGTGAGTGTTGTCTTGTAAGGCGGGACTGATGATGATCAGAGCGTGAGCGCTTACACGAAAACGGCTCCACACATTTCGTTAAGAGCTCGACGCAGGCCCCCTGAAAGTATCAGCGCATGGCCTGTCTCGTATCGTTCCTCGCTTGCTTTTAGTCCCCCTGACTCGCTCTCACCTTCGGCAAGAAGGAAGCGATAAGCAACCGCTCGGAATCGTGTCCCCTCTACGTTAAGAGCTCACCGGCGGCGCCTTAGCGAATAAATACTGTACCGATAAACTGAATGTGTACAAAAATGTGTTTCACTGTTGATGTCCCATTGAAAATATCAGAATAATTTACTTATAGCTTTTGCATTGTAAAAATGATTTTAACGAAAATACATCAAAATCGGTTTAAAGGAACAGCATAACAATATCTCTTAAACTATTTAATTGCCAACCTTGTAATCATATATTATTTGTGTTTCACAATCTTTTTTAGAATTAACTGATACAATTTTGAACGCAAGTTCGAGAACACCTTGTATAATTTTGCAAAAAGGCTATTACCTCGGTGGTGAGTAAAACGTTCCACAGTCCTGGATTTACAACGTATTGTAAATCGTAGCCATTGCTACTATCAATATCAATACTCTTAAAGCTTTCAGAGGGAAAGAGAGAGAGAGAGAAGTTGTCAATAAAATCGCAGTTAGAAGTTGGAATATTTCCTTCCATAAAAGGCTAATTTAGAAATCACGGATTGTACACCGTATGACCGCCAGTTCCGAAAAATCGCGAAAAGTCACGTCCGTACTGTAACCCTAATCTTATTATATTAGGGCCATTCCACACGAAATCGGACACTTTTCGGAGTAACATTTCGGATGTTGGTGAAACTCGAATATGTTGTAGTTTTTAGTGATATATAAACGTATCTCGAAGGATTTTTGAATATTTTAAAAATTGTGGATGTTACAGCTCTTTGAAATATAGTGTTGACCTTTTTTCAATAAATTATAACTTTTGAACTAAGAAACTGATAAAAATGAGCTTTGGGGAGCTTACAGTGAATATATACGAGTACCTATTAAAAATTATTTCACTCTAAAAAAAAAACAAATTTTTTTTTGTTGCAATAACCATATGGTATACTATGACCTTCAAGGCCACACAAGGTTAGGAATGAAATAAATATATTGAAACTATCTATCTAGTAGATTGAGTTTCTTTCTTCCATTTCTAACCTTACCTTGTCTGGCCTTGAAGGTCATAGTATACCATATGATTATTGCAAAAAAAATGGTAAAAAATTTGTTTTTTTTAGAGTGAAATAATTTTTATTAGGTACTCTTATATATCCACTGTAAGCTCTCAAAAGCTCACTTCTATCAGTTTCTTAGTTCAAGAGTTATAATTTATTAAAAAAGGTCAACACTATATTTCATAGAGCTGTAACATCCACAATGTTTAAAATTTTCAAAAATCCTTCGAGATACGTTTATATATCACTAAAAACTACAACATATTCGAGTTTCACCAACATCCGAAATGTTACTCCGAAAAGTGTCCAATTTCGCATGAATGGCCCTGATATATACGTAAATGCGACAAAATACTGTTGGTTCCTTTCAAAGATAAGATATCTAAAAATGACTATACTTTCGAAAAAGAAAGTAGATAGTCAACTTTTTGGGTTTCAGCTCATTTCGATCCAATACGTGCTGGAAAAGCTCCTGCCTATCATCAATCCCGCCTTACAAAGAAAACACTTAAGGGACATCCAGACGCTGATGCATGTTGCAGTGAAACACTGATCGCATGCATCACGATGCAGGTTACATGACTCTTGCATCTTGCTCACGCGCCTAGCTGATGAGCAAGATGCCAGTTCTGCTTCTGTTGCTGAAACACAGAAACCGATCTACAGACGTAGCAACATGCATCATGAAACCTGCATCATGATCCATGCATCAACATTTCACTGCAACATACATCAGCGTCTGGAGGAGCCTTTACCCTACGGCACCTATTAAACATGGTGGAGGAACTGGGCTTACCGTTGCTCTTGATTCTGCTCGCAAGCAACAGAGCGCGCTCTTTTCGTATAATCAAGCATAGTCTGAACTAGGTCACGTTCAAACGAATTTCCGTCGGGTAAACCTTGCCAATCCATCGATACTATTCCCGTAAAGGTTTAATGAGAAATATGAAATTTTAAATTTTCATTAGCGGGGTAATTCAGTAGGTCGAGATTTTCTCGCTATTATTCTATCGCGTTCACTGCTACTCTCGGGAACTCAGTCAGACGTGAAGTAGGTAATTAGGTGCTAAATAACTGGCTTGCAAAAGTATTAGATACCCCGCTATTGACACGATGCTCATGTCCGCTGCGTGCATATGGGAAGGGATTACTGTACTGACTTTTCGTGTCGCTTTAATACTCAAAGATCTATGTTTTCATTGTGTCTAATATGTGGTACTAATTAATGCAACTGCGTAACGGCTAATATCTTCAACAATACTAGACTTTACTATGCTATACCGTACTGTGTCTAATTTGTAGTACCAACTTGTAAAACTGTGAAGCAGTTATTGTTCTATCCTATGCTGGACTAAATCTTAATGCCCGGCACATGTTATTTAATCTTGTTTTATGTAAGGTCGCATCTTCTCTTACAGTAATTAATGACGACATTATCTGTATATTATATTGCATCATAATTCGGATAACGCAACCAACTTTGTTGGTGCCGACCGGGAATTACGCGAATTACATGTCTTTTTTCGATGCTAGGTCAAACTCCATTATACATCAATACGTGTTAACAGAAAGACTCAGCTGGCACTTTATTCCGCCAGGTGCACCTCAGTTCGACAGTTTGTGGAAGTCCGCGGTTAAGGGGATATTCTAGTCTAGATACTCGTTTTTGAAGGTGATATTTGGAAATTAATTCTGGAAAACCTATCGCACCTACAGGGCAGGGGTTTCGCACACATATTTAGTAGTGTTTGAACCATCAACACAAATTTTTTGAATGCTTTACATTGAAATTTGTACAAGTTACACGCCGAAACGCAGGCCATGTCATTAAAAACCGGCCCCATCAGGCGCACCAATTGCGGCCGTCCTAGTCATCTGAAACGAAAGTACCAAAGATTTTTTTAATCTATATGAATGTAGTTATCGCTCGAACTAGATGTAACCAATTCCGGACATTGTTACCGAAATCGCAGCTGATTAAAAATTTATATTTGATTTTTTCAACTTTTCTTGAGCTAAAACAAGGTGTGGGGGAGGTTGTATTAAAACTATTGGTATAATTCTAGTTCGGGCTATAGGTACACATTCACTTTGAATGTGTGTGAAATTTTAGCTCAATCGGTCCAGTAGTTTTTGAGAAAAATGTGCGCCAGATCTAAAAATATTGTTTCGAGAAAAACACGTTTAAAGTTTTTCATGCAGTTACGAACTATACGACTGAAGTTACGGTAGAAAACAACTAATTTCTGTAACTTATCTCTAATCTGGTATACCAGGACTGTAGAGGAAACCTTCCTCAGCTTCAAAAAAAAATCATGTTGGGCAGCTGTCTTTTCTCTGCTGGCAGTCATAGCCTCTTTAGATACAAGGGTCGAGGGAACGACTGCCGGCCACGCTTGCGGCCTTAAGCCCCTATAACTACTCTGGGAGTTTTTCGAATTTCACCTTAATATTTTAGAGACATATTTTCGAAACCCTAAACTATTAGAAAATCAAAAAAAGGAAATCGAATTTTTGGGTAGAATACCCCCTTAAATCAGTGAAAATACATACTAACTAAAATAGCGTTTAAGTCAGCATTCGAACATCCAGACCGGGCAGTTTAAAGCCGAATCAACTGAGCGCGCAGGAGGCGCGTATATATACAGGTCCACACACACACATACAGTCGAGCCGATCATGCTAGTTCATTTCCAGTATCCACGGTTTGAACCAGCGCGGTCAGCTCTACTGTGTGCGTGGGTCTGTATCTACGGGTGCGCTCCTGCGTGTGCGCGGTAGAGGTCACCGCTCCGCATCAGCTGTTTCGGCTTTCAACCGCGCGGTCCGGGAGTTCGACTGCTAATATTCAACTGTTAATATCTCGAGAACGAAGCGTCGGATCCCAAAACGGTAAAGGACTTTTCGATGTCTTTTTGCATCAGGATATTGCGTGTTTAGGATTGTCCCACAATTTTGGAACACCTTGTTATTGAATTAAATCAGTTACCAACAGTAGTAATATTCTTATTGATTTCATTTTTACACTTTCCAAGTGTGGTTATAAAGACAAAATGGCTTGGCGGTAATTCAAAAAATTTATACGATTGTTTCTTAAAATGAAGTCTTGCATAACTTCTCCTTTCAGAAAAAAATGAAAATCGCTTTAAAATTCTGCTAAAAATGTTTACAAGTGATCGATGAGGTTTAACCATTCATATTGTTGTTATTTCATTATGAAAAGTATATAAAAATCAAAGTTGTTAATGCAGCATACAAATATTTCCTATAGCTAGGATAAATGCTACATTTAAATTCTAATTTTAAGTATCGAAGGAAGTTATGCAAAACACACGGGGATAACAGATAAATACTGGCGTTTATTGAATGGACGTGAAATACTGATAGGTATATAAACAGGTATTGGCGATTTTCGTGTATAACGTACGAAGTCGACGGTGAGGCTGCAACTAGGGTTTATACAAAAACCGATTTTCGAATTCACTATTCCC
The DNA here is from genome assembly GCF_050908995.1 of Andrena cerasifolii. Classification (NCBI taxonomy): domain Eukaryota; kingdom Metazoa; phylum Arthropoda; class Insecta; order Hymenoptera; family Andrenidae; genus Andrena; species Andrena cerasifolii. Next base: position 2,358,111 of record NC_135132.1, read on the forward strand.
CAAAAGACCGGTTACACCGGTATTCAAATTTTCACAAAAAATATTATTACAATAGAAAATAAATACTTGTACTTTTTTAACATTATTTAGTTTTTTTTTAAATATTTATGGAATTACAAAAATATAACAAAATAAAAAAAAAATAAAATAACTAAAATCCATACAAATCCACACAATTTTTTAGTTCATTTAATATTTAAGGATCTACAAAAATATAACACAATAAAATACACTGCATACAAAACCAAATGGAAAAAAACTATAATAACTAAAATCCGTACAAAATACAAATTATAAATCTTTATTTCATTTAGTATTTTTCTTCCGAAAATATGAACTCATGAAGATTACTTAATTTTACAGTAAACTGTTACCTACTACAATACGCTTGTGTCCGAGGCGATTTTAACACAAAGTGTTAACGTTTTTAATTCTAGTATATAAAACCGGATTTTTTAAATTTAAAAACCGATTTTTGAATTTTACAAATCTATAAAAAAAAACCGACAAACCCTGGCTGCAACATATCGTTCCCCCACACATACGACCACATCGCGTCCGTAACACGACAAGAGCAGCCTGGCGCCAAATACAAATAATATTTAACAGAAAGTTATTATTTTGAAAATATACATATATTTACAATGCTACTAGCCAGGGCCGTAGCAACGCGACAGGCTGGCGAGAGGGGGTATTTCGTATTTCCCAAAGAATATGGTTTATCAGCTCGTTAATTAGAGGTACGGACGAACCCGGTGGGTAATCGGGAAGCCACTGGATTGGAAAAATTTCCTTGTATAAGTGAAACGTGCGAACGAGTCTGTTGCGAAATCAGGGAGTCGCGGGAAATGTTAGTTATACCTCATAACATTAAATAAAAGTTTGAAACAACTCGAGCGATAAAATTGTATCGGTGAATACGTTCTACTATCGTTATAAGGATTACGAAGTGGAATAATGGGTTTGAACAATTTACTCGATTGTATCAGCGAATAACTGTTCTGTGTATTGAAAAGTCTGTCTTTTGAGTACAAGTTATAGTGTCGCGTTAAATAATTAACATATTAAACTATCAATTAGTGCACGGTATTGGCGCACTGGCGACGCGGGGTCTAAGAGCAGTTAGAGGAAATTATTGACTAGAATTTTAATCGAACTCGTGAATTCTATAGAGTTAACTTTAGATTCCAAAGGGAATACAACCAACTCTTAACGAACCCGATATACCGTGACACTGTGCTTAACTGTACAGTTCTGAATCGGCAAGGGTTGAAGTTACAGAGTTTTTTTTATTTTTTATTAAGAAAGTTACAGAGTTTATGTAACTCCCAAATAAATGGGGGAGTCTCTAAAAATCTCTATATATTAGGAGATCTTTAGGCATCCTTGCGTCGTGCTCCTGTTTCTAGTTGCCATCTAGTTGGTCAAGATCATGCTCCCCATATTATTTGAGATATAACAGAAGAGGTTCTAGGGCGTGTTCCTTTCCCAAACGTGAACTTGAAAATGATTTGAGAGAGAGAGAGAGAGAGAGAGAGAGAGAGAGAGAGAGAGAGCGCACAGAAAAATATTCTCCATATGTAACAACAAATTAAATTTTTCCCGTTTAAAATTTATTTTCATTTCATTCTTTAGTATGTAATTCTGGATCGCGCCTATAATTAATTAAAAAAACACGTCAAAACGTTGAAGTGAACTGTGGTCTAATACAAGAAGCTACATTACAAAAAATTTCGAACATGAACTTTATATGTATTACGGGTATCGCACTAATTCTGTACCATTTTTAATTTTAGGTGAATTAGGGGACTATGATCCTGAAATTCACGATGGAAATTACATCTCCGCGCATAAATTACTACTTAAACAGACGGACACTATCGAAGACAAAGCTATGGACCTGCATCAAACGCAGTTGAAAGGGTTCACACCAGAGCAGGCAGAAACACACTTCCTTAGGTTAGCGTCGCAATTGGACACGTACGCCGTTGACCCACATCCCGTTAAGGTAAGATATTAATTACTTTATTAAATTGAATTTGAACCGTTTTATTTAAACTCTTCTGTGTCCTGCCACAGTAATTGAATCGGGTATTTCAGTATCGACATGTGACATTTTCCAGCTTTTAAGAAAGACGATAAAAACCGTCCCATTCCAATAATTCCTGCCCTAAAAGTCAGTAAAAAATACATGTTTTAAATTGAAATTTTCTACATTGTTCTGGCAAATTAGGTAGCCCAATTTCTATTAGAGAACTAGCAAAAAAAATTTAGAAAAATGTTCAGTCGTGTTGTTTCCGCAGTAAATCACGTTTTCCTAGATATTTCGAGGGTTTTTATTTAAACTTTCCGGCTTAAAGGTGAAACTCCCCATTTTATTTGTTTGAATATATATGTCATTAAACAATAAAGAAAATTACAAGGAAAAATGTTCTGACAGATGTTCATGAATCATCTTTTCGAAGTCAGCATTAGGACTGGGCTTTCACATATCTCGTTTCAGTGCTAAACTCAACCTTTGAGACTGTTGAGACCGTCATTTCTATACCAAACGATGCGCCTTGTTAATCTGCATATAGATATATGTTTAACTCAAAACCGCCAAAAATGTCACACGTGTCGTTTCTGAAAGAACTGATTCAATAGTTGGTTCCGACGTAACACAGAACTCATAAGCCTGAAAACCACCACTAGAGACATCTGTGTTTCATCACATTGTCCCCTGCAGCTCGTCTGTTCTCATCGTCTGCATTTACACGCGTTTGTTATACCTTTTGGGATAAACAATTATTCTTTTCTGATCTTTAGAACGTAGAAAATCATGCTGTAAAACAGGGGTGTACAGGGAGCCGTTCTTAGCGCCTAGCTGCGAGCAACTCACCTGTCCCGTTTCTAAGGTTAGAATCGGTGAGGCGAACTGCAGTAGTGTACGTGCGTTTGGTATGACTTGAACCCAGCTATATACACTACTGCAGTTCTCCTCACCGATTCTAACCTTAGCAACGGGACAGGCGGGTTGCTCGCAGCTAGGCGCTAAGAACGGCTCTCTGTGCACCCCTGCTGTAAAAGAATTCTCCTTTTCCAATCACTTAAAAATTTCGCCATTTTTACTGATGCCCTTTCCACTATTGTTACAAAATGTGACTTGCACATTATTATGAGTTCACGAAAAATTAAACGATTTTGGGAAAATAGAATAAAGTAACGTAGTTGATTATTATTTCTTGTCTTTACAAAATCGTTAGATACTCTTTTCTTCTTATTGTGCATATGTGCAATCTTACCACTGTAATCAAACCGTAATATGATCAAACTGTTTAGATCAGCGCTGTCCAAGGTCGATCCCGCGGGAGCTTGGGGTTCTCCCACTCTCGTCCGCGTTGTCAGGGATAACGCTAACCGCGAAGACACTAGCCCGGCTAGCAATGATGCCAGAATCGTGGGGCGTGAGACAAATGCTTACCCCCACTATGCCCTACCGTCGTCCCCCACTTTCTTCCCATCGCACTGCACACAAGCATATCCCTACCCCTGCCCGTGTACTCGACAGCCCAACAGGTAACGCACCCGTGTACTCGAAAGCCCAACAGGCAACGCACACGTACAGGGGTAGGGATATGCTTATGTGCAGTGCGATGGGAAGAAAGTGGGGGACGACAGTAAGGCATAGTGGGGGTAAGCATTTGGTCCCACGATTCTGGCATCACTGCCGGCTATCCCGTCATGGCAGCCTTCGTAGCGTCGCGCGGTCTTCTTGACAACGGAAGGCACGCTGCGCGAAAGAAAGATTGGAAGGGGAAGCAGGCGCGTGAGGGGCCCCTACCAGTGCTGCCAGAATCGTGGGGCGTGGGACAAATGCTTACCCCTTCTACGCCCTACCGTCGTCCCCCACTTTCTTCCCATCGCACTGCACACAAGGATATCCCTACCCCTGTCCGTGTACTCGACAGCCCAATAGGCAACGCACACGTACAGGGGTAGGGATATGCTTGTGCGCAGTCTGATGGGAAGAAAGTGGGGGACGACGGTAGGGCATAGTGGGGGTAAGCATTTGGTCCCGCGTCCCACGATTCTGGCATCACTGCCGGCTAGCCCGTCATGGCAGCCTTCGTAGCGTCGCGCGGTCTCCTTGACAACGGAAGGCACGCTGCGCAAAAGAAGGATTGGAAGGAGAACCAGGCGCGAGGGGCCCCTACGCTGGACAGCGCTGGTTTAGATGTAGTTATATTTTACCATTGCACATATCGTTGGCAACTGTTTTATTGCCAAGGAAATGTTTGAGCCACCAAAATCAGCAGTCGTATCTCAGAAAGACGATGTCTCTTTTTCGTCGATTACTGTATAATACGAGTACGGTAAATCCCCATTATGAGCCCGACGAACGGGGCTGGCGGCGGGCGCATAGTGGGTTGCGGACATGATTCCGCGCGGCCAGTGACTTTGTCAACTCTTTCGTTTCCTCCCGCTCGTTGTCGGGTTCTCTCACGCTCATCCGCAGGGTTCCAAGAAATGGTGGGGATAGTCGCCGGGCTGTCAAGGGGATGTAAAAATGGGCTCATAACGGGGATTTACTGTTCTCGCAAACCCGGTTACCAAAAGTAAAAGTTAAGAGAGCCCTAGTGCGAAAGCCACAATGCATCTCCGTATAAATACCACCAGGCCGGTCGGCGAAAATCGTTGAGTGTGAAAGTGGCGTAAGTACCTCGCGCAAGATGCTTCGTACGCGTATTTTTAATAAAAATATTAATAACTCAGAAACGAAGTCTCAAACGCAATTTCGTCATTCTTGATTTTCGTCTTATTTTGGCATGTTGGATCACCCCTTAAGATTTCCGACACCTGTTGCCAAACACTCTGTATGTAGGTACGTTTGGTGATGATACTGACCTGTATCCAACATATAACTGGCGTTTGTGAATCCAGTTATTCGCGTCTTAGCACTTTGAGTATCGCGAGGTTTTGAAAAATGCCCCTTCAAATCCGCGTGAAATGCCCCTTTCCAACTAACTGCTTCTGCCAGGAATATTTTGTCCAGTTTACCCCGCGCTTTGAATACGTGTCGACTCTGATGAGAATTTAAACTTGTATATGGTGTATTAAATCTTCACGAGCGTACTGCCAATGAATAAACAAACTTTTTCTGATGAAAATGAATGCAAATACGACCTTTAACAGGCTATTTTTAAATTGTACATAATTTAAATGGCTTCCTACTTCTGTAGACCAATTATGCGTCCTGCATGATTCAAAGTAGCTCAAATGAGGTCGAGTTTAGACTCATATTCATCAACAGAATTTCGCCAGTCCATTGGTGATGCTTCGTGAAGATCTAACAGAGAATATAGAAACTATAATTTCCATTACTAAGTAGATGACCCATCGGAGGCTCAATTGCCACGCGAACGAAAGTTGGGTGCGGTGGCGATGTACAAAGCGAACTTCAAGTTTCGTTTACTTTCAAATTAAACATTCGGGGTTTCTCAGACAATATTTTCAACGTTGTCCAGAAAATATTAACGTGAAAACATGGCAAAACCATGCACGGGATGCAAATCCCTCGGCGTGAGAAAACACCACAGATACCACCTAGAGTGTTGGTTTATACTTTGCTCTTATACAGGGCCGGCTGAAACGATTATGCAAGTAATGCGCCGCATAAGGGCGCCAGCCGAAGGGGGTGCTAAAAACAACATCGCAGACTTAATAATAAAGGAATCGAACTCCCATATAAACAAAATGTAAATGTAATTCCTTTTTTATTGTACCTCGTAAAGGCAAAACATATTAAATAGAAAACAGGTGCAAAAATTTAGGGGCGCCAAAAATTTTCTTGCATAACGGCGCCAACCATCCTCGCGCCGGCCCTGCTCTTATAACTCAAATCAGATTTTTTAACAAAAAGGGCCTAACAATAATATTGTCTGAAAATATATCATTTGAAGGACCTCAATCAAATCTGCAATATAGGGAAAGGATTTTGTGTTGTCACAAATAATATCTTAAAGGCGAATTTACGAGATAAATGCATATGTACATGTCGTGGGAGCATGAAGGAACACTTGAATAAGATATATGCGTACTCTAAGTCACTCTCGCATGCTGTGCGTGTCCGCTCCTTCTAGCCTCCTCCTCGCGCCCCACGCCACCGCTAGGCGGCGCCAGGAGCGCGCCCCACGCCACCGCCAGCCGGCGCCAGGAGCGCACCCACACAACAGTGTATAAACAATAATAATTGTTGTTTAATTTATAATTCCTGTAATAATATTACTTATTTTGAATCATAAAAGGGTGATTTAAGATATACTTTTTAAAATTCGACACTCACTCGACATGCAAAAGATGATCATGACGTGAAAACGTAAATTTTATCGTTCCAAGTACAAACCTATCAAAACTTTGTTGAAATATTGAATTTTAAACGTCATAATTATATAAAAATTTGTCAATCATTCAAGAACCGGGTCCTATTCAATAAAAATCAATTCTTTTCGATTTTTTCAGGACCAGAAAGGTGTGCAACTCTATCTTGGTATTAATCACTGTGGAATTCTAACGTTTCAAGGATCTCGAAAAACAAATCATTTCCGCTGGCCGGAGGTTCAAAAGATTAACTACGAGGGAAAAATGTTTATCGTGCATTTAACGATAAGTGAGGTAACATCGCATGAAATTCATACGTTTGCTATTTCTTATACTGTTTGATGCAGTCATATGCGATATATTACTGGAATTTCAGCTCATAACTTAAGAACACGAATAAACTGATATTTTAATCAGGTTAATGCTTTACAGTTGTTGCAGTGATCTAAACTTGCTCAGATTTATAATCGTAATCTATATTGTGTTTCATTCAATCAGAATCAGTTGGACTTTCCTCGTATGTATACATTCAAAAGATACTCCGCTTAAAAAATGATAACAAGTGAACGAATTAATATTCACAAAGCTGATAAAGACATGTCACCTTCACTTTATCTGATTTCACAAACAGCATATTATTATTTTTAGTTTTCCATAAAATTTTGTGTAAAATTTTTTTTGTCTGTTTTGGAAATGGCATGTTCCATAAGAACGCTTCAGAGCAGGCCGGGCAAGTTGTGTGTAGTATTTTAACAGATGTTGCAAGTACCTATTCGATTAATGTTTAAGGCATTTGGTTTAAAAGACGTCGTTATATTATAGATTCTGGCTCAAAAATATTTCAGTTCATGTAAACACAATTTTTGTACTCAAGGTCATTTAAAGGTCATGTTTAGTTATGGTACCGAGTTTTTTTTATTTACTTCTTTTCGGTTCATACATACATTTTTACAAAAGCTTGAATATCGTATTTTTCAAAGTAGTTATCACTATGCTGAATATATTTTTTAATATGATAGAATGAATCATTAAACCAAGCTTATCACTTGTTGCGGGGTGGGTAACATAATCCCCCAGTCCGACCATTAATTAGTTTAAAAATAATAATCTTTGAATGTCTTATTAATTTTAGAAATTAGTTCAAAAACTAGGATGCAATGTCAGGGTTGTAGGAGAATGGTTCGTTAGAATTAGTACTGACAACACTACAAATAATGTTCAAAAAATTATAAATAGTCTATTATTATCATGACGACTCGATGAAAGACTCGACCGTCTAGACGAAATTATTTTGATGAAATATTTTTCATAATCCGAATAACCCGCCACAATTCTTTTACGTATATCTACGTGCGAGTGGCTATACGCTGTGACAGCGCACAGTACCGCTGTGGGTTTCCAGCAGAACACACTCAATAATCTAGCCTTTGACAAAGAACACAAAAATTGGCGATACAGAATTTGATGCTTTGGAGAGGCACGTAAATATGATGGTAATAGTATGGGTAAAGAGATAAAATAGAATCCAAGGACAATTGTATTTTCTTAAATTGATTAACTATTTTCTTATGGCAATCTTCGACAGAGTGGCTAAATTCTGAGAAAAGAAGTCGAGACAGAATAATTGGGGTTTATGTGACATAAGTCCAATAGTTTCCGAGATGTTACAGTTTTAAGATAGTGTTCACAGTGCTTCATTTCTCCCAAACTGGCGGTCTCAAAAACCAAACCCGGCATACAGAAAGGAAACAGAATGAGCAAGTTCGCATTAATATTCTTTAATGAAATAGTATGTATACACTACAAAAAGTGTTCAAAATTGTAGATTTTAAACTTGCATATCTCTGAAACTGTTGGTTTTAGGACGCATGTACCCTAATACTTTTTTCTTAGAATTTGCTTTTCTATCGAATATTGTCATAAATAAACCACTATTTCACTTAAGAAAATACAACTGATCTTGAAACTCCAACCCCATTCATAACGAAGCTACATATTGCTATGACGGTATGTGCGTCTCGAAATCATAAAGAATAATAAAGACATTTCAGATTGACAAAATATTAGTGTCTGGGTGGGAATAGGTCAGTTTTCTTATTTAAAACGAGCGCAACGCACACTGATTATATATTGTAGAACAACACTGACTGAGGCGACACGTTCTTGTTGCTGATACATCTACACAAAGACTAAAGACAATACCGGAAGGTGCGTCGAAAGTTCTGGACAAGAATCACACATGGCAGGTTATATTCTAAGAGAGATGGTTCGAGTTAATTACCCACCATGTATACAGAGTATACAGTATAATCTCTACGTGTAACCCTCTTAATCAGAGTGGTTAATCGAAAGGTTGAGTTTAATATAAAAGGTATACATGCCCTCTCATACATATTTTATCCGGCCATCACACTCATAATAATATGTATGTACACACATAAAACACCTCTTATCTTGCTGCACAGCATGTTCAGGTTATTACGGTCCAGCAGTTTTCTCACAAGTGTATAGCGGAAAATGAAAGTGCTCACTACTTTTTACGAGGACATTGGTTAGTTATACTAATTTTTTAATTGTGCATTAAGTTTCGAACAACGAAGGCAACTTGTCACTTCTTACATGGAAAGCTGTTTTTTATTTTACATCATATAAAAACGACTGCCAAGTTAAAATTTCTCAAAATTCATATAATCAATCTTGTTGCATATAACACGTTCTAAAACTGTTTCCTCTTTTCTATCATACAGCTAGTTACGAGAAACACGCGCGACAATAATAACATGAACACTCTGTATACTGTTTAATAACTCGGTAGGTACAGTAAACTCCCGCTAGGGGCTCACCTCAACTATGCGTTAAGCGCTCGTCGCTATCCCCCCCACTTCCCACCACTTCTTACAATCATTCGTTCGAGAGTGAGAGAACCCGCCTGCTACGAAAGGGAGAAAGTATGATACTTCTTCTCGCTCTGTCTTTCTCCCGCATCATCGGCGGCTCGGAATTGACGGCGCTATTCGTTAAGCGTTCGCCGCCAGCCCGAGCGCGAGCCTATAGCGTTTACTGTATTCTCTCTCTCTCTCTCTCCGTCTCTGAGTGCTCGCTAGGAGCAAAAAACACATTAGCCACGCTTAGACTTTACCCCCGCACATATACAAACACAAACACTCACAGTTACCTGTAAACCATTCGAAACAACGCATTAACATTACCCTTGAAAAACTCCCTATCCTACATATTTAATACTAATTTTTATTGTGTAACTTCATTACAGTTTTAGCAGCGGCTTTAACAAAATTCGGTTTTGTTTCAGCCCATTTTTCTAAATAATAAAACATACGATACATTTCTTGCTCCTCCATTTCACAATGGGATTCTGCCTCCGTTTCTGACTCCTCCGGGGTATCTTCGATGGTCGATTCTTCTTCCGCGCATCCCGAAATCCATTCACTTACTTCCTTAGGAGAAATGGTACCGCTAAATTGCTTTAAAACTTTCTCTCTATTAATTTCGAAATCCTGTTTTTCAGGATCCTCAGCTAAAGGCAGTCAACCCAGCAAGTTATTCCAGGAATCTGCAATGTCCACCGCTGTTATTTCGGTCCACGCCTCGCTGATTAAATTAATGCAGTCTTTTACATCGTACTCGGCGTAAAATTGCGCAACTCCATCATTATATCGGAACACTTGACTGAGTATCTTGTAGCGGAACAATTCCTTCCATTTTCGAATTACAGCTTGCTCCATTGGCTGAATAATGGCAGACGTATTGGATGGCAAAAATATTGCTTTGAAGTGGGAATCTTCCTGTGCTACTTTAGGAAGCATATGCCCCCTAAAATTATCGACTACCAGCAACACCTTTCCCTTTCGGCGATTCTCTAGCTGGTGATGTCTCACACTGGGCTTGAAGTGATTCGTGTATCAATCATTGAAAACTGCTTCGTCAACCAGCCCATGATCTTGGCTTTTATATACAACTGGCAAAATATGTTTGCAGTGCTTCAAAGCTCGCGGTTTGGCCTGTTTATTAATAAGACATTGTGTCATCATGTGTGTGCCTGTATTGTTTCTCAGTTTTCGGCTATTCAGCAATAGGTCTCCATTGTGCATCGATATTGTTTGTGGAAGGACTCTCCACAGTAAACTTGTTTCATCCATATTATATATGTCTTCTTCCGGAATATCGTCCTCAATTAATAGATCCAACAATTTATCAATGAAGTTGCCTGCAATAAGTTTGTTTGTGTCAGCCCCCTCTTCCTGGGCATTTGTAAGACGCAAGTTGTATCTCTTTTTAAAACAACAGAGCCAACGTCTACTTGCAGTATAATTTGAGGAACCACCAAGTTCTTCGCGCATCTCTACCGCCTACTCCTGCAGAACACTATCGGTTAAAGCACATCCTAGCTTGTTTCTCTACAACCCACGCATGTAGCCTAGTGTCTACGTTTTCATGTAGCGGGGGGCGCTTCCTTTTCATAATCAGAGATCTAGGATTTTTTTAATGTTGGCGAATTACTGGTGCATTCCGTCGGTATCGATATATGGAGTTCTTACGGACACCATACTTCGAAGCAAGCTTGTCTACACTAATACCACTTTCTAACTCTTGGAGAATCTGCAGGCATTCCGCCACGGTAATCTCTTTCCTTCGTATTGGAGTAGATGTCATCACGATGATTTTTATTCAGCTAATTTCCTTGGCTGTATCTATTGCTATGTACGACTGTGTTTGATGGATGAGTCGTTTTGGATTCTTGCTCCCACTATAGACTATAAAAAATAATGAAACGTTTTTCATCTTCATATAGTAACATAGTTGTACCTAGGGAATGTAGTTTAGTCCGTATGGGCTCTTTCGCTGGGATCATTTATAAAATGGAGGCTTATTTTCAGCGGTATTAATTATGGAAAAAGTTAAATTTATGCATTCAGATGAATGAACTGTCGTTCATTTAATTTGAAGATAGATTGGATGTAGACAGTGCTACCCCCATGATGTTCATGGGAATGGATTCCCATTGGTCCGTCGTGTTGACACATTAAGAATGTGTTGCACTTGTAGTAGGCCTGGTAGGTTGTAAGTTTTTCAAATATATATTTATCTTTTTATTTTATTTGGTGGGTCTGTACATTGTTTCGTATTACATACACGTATACAGAATATTGTAAATTGATAGATTACTAGGTACACGAATTAAGTTTTATTCGGCGAGTATCCTTCTGTACTCCTTTCGTGGTCACGCGGTTATGTTTACATCCATTCAGTGTCTAATTTGAACAGATAATAGGTGTTGCTTCCCGATCGGAAAGAGGACCATCATCGACGACGTCCCTCCAGTTACCTGGGCAGGTATTCCCCGAATCAATACCTTCCTTGCAAGGGAACATCCCGAAGTGACAGTCACCGATTTTGATGCGGCTCTGGTAATAAAAAAAGGAGTTCTTACAATAATGTTTGACACGTGTTGTATTCAGCTGCCATCATCCAGGATAAAGAGGTGAAAACAGCCCCCATTGTTAGGGGTAAGGAACCTAATTGATTGAATATCTTTACAACTATTAAAAGGAGAAACAAGGTTTGCATCGCATAGTTTTGATTTTTTTACAAGGAATCCAGCTAAGTAAATATATAATAGCAAATATAATAACTGTTTCTAGAATGCAAAAATAAATTTTTCAATTTATCCGTATTTTGTATTTGGGTACACAGTTTTCGCACATAAATTTACAAAAAAAACAGGATTAATTAATTAAACAGGATGTATTATTTAAACAAATCGATTTCTTTGAAATCTGATTAAGTAGCTGGATTCCTTATAAAAAAAATACATAACTTTGCGATGCAAACCGTTTTTCTGCTTGTAATAGTTATCAAGATATTCGACCAAATAGGTTTCTTACCCTCAAATTGGAGGGCTGTTTTCACTCCTTTAACATGGACGATGGCAGTAAAAAAAAATACGTGTCAAATATTTTTGTAAGAACCACGTCTACCAGAACCCCGTCAAAATCGGCGAATGTCATTTCGGAATGTTCCCTTGTTACTTTAGATCTTGAACACCTGAAGGACTGACATGCATTTATGAATCTCCCTGTATATGTATGGAAGATACTTAATTTGGGGGGATCATAGCAAAATTGAATACTATGATGCGAAAATTAATGTAATGAAAAGAATAACTAGACTCAAAGAAATTTTTGATAATCTAAGAATTTAATGTGGACTTCAGTTCTTTTTTCGGAAGTATGACAAAACTAGTTCAAACACTCCACAAACGTTAAGGCCACGCACCTTGTAATAGTACAGTATTCGCAAATAACTATTAGTTTTCACTCTTTTTAAGCGCGTTCCAAGTTCATGCGATTGGTCATGCGCAAGATAGGTGCGCATAAAATTATTCTCCTACCCGCCGCTCAATAGTGCGGACCGAAGTGGCTAAACGTGCTTTAAGGTTTGCGCACACATATCATTTCCGTGACTATTCAGTGCCGTCAGTGTCAGTAATAAAATATATCCTTTCCCTGTTTTCGAATGGAGCAGTTCACCCTTGTCCGTGTCAGTTACTGACATTGAAACAAAGAGACCATTGACACTAACGGCTCTGAACCGTCACGGAACTGATATGTATACATTAGGGTAGCCCTTATTTTCAACATGTGATTTCTTTTGCCCTCACCCCCTAATATGGTTCCATTTCATAAAAAAATATTCCCTGAAAAAGATTTTTGCAATCGGACAACAGGAAAGGGTGCCGACCAGGCCTTAAAGTTTAGAATTCATCAATGGTTTGGATGTAAAGAATTTCTCAAAAATGGTAAGCCGCATCGAAATTTTGTTCAAATAATACTAAAAGAGCATTCAATTTTCTACAATTATTCTATATACAATTTTTTCGTGCTCCCAACCATTTTTTAGATAATAGTGTTTGAATATACAGAGGTCCGCACTACACGCGTACGTCCGCAATACGTCATGCTGTACAGGTGGTACGCACAAAGTGCGGACCTTTTCATATTCAAACGCTATTATCTAAAAAATGATTGGAAGTACGTAAAAATTATACATACAGTATTTGTAGAAAATTAAATGCTCTTTTAGTATTATTTGAACAAAATTTCGATAGGGCTTACCACTTTTGAAAAATTCTTTAAATCCACATTATTGATGAATTCTAAAGTTTAAGGCCTGGTCGGCACCGTTTCCTGTTGTCCCATTGCAATAATCGTTGTTATTTGAATATTTTTTTTATAAAATGGAACCATCTTAAGGGGTGAGAGCAAAGAAATACGGAGAAAAAAAAATCGGCACGTATAAATAAGGGCCACCCTAGTGTACATAGACTATTATCCTGTCGGCAATCAGTGAATTGTCATACCAACACTTTAATTTATATCATATCCATCATTTTTTAAATATATCAACTTTTATAACCAGTGGTTGGACCCTACCCTTTAAAAATCTGCACTGGTATTATCATATTATGCAAAACATAAGAATGCAGGAATGCGGTGCAAAGTAATGTAATAAATCTTAAGTGTCAAATCTTAACATTAACAGGAGAACCACCGTAGCTTGACACAACCAATAACTTATAAATTTTTATATTAGTAGGATAATCGTGAAAATAGAAAATTACAACCATCACTAATAAAACAAAATGGGACAAAAAACAAAATCGTATTCCGTTCTTATAAAGATTCAATCTATTCTATTTTGGTTCCATTATTTTAAACTCTATTTCGCAATTCGCATAATGATTTGCGAATCTTGATATAACATTACATATACCCATCAGAGATTTTTTTTTAAACAATAGGTGTATCCATCCACCATGTAATTATACTTAAAGAAACCTGTGAATTTAAATAGATTACACTTAGCGTGTATTAAAGTGTCGGTATGTCAGTTAACGCGTACCATCAGAGCACGTCTCAGCTACTTCGTTCCACAGTATTCAGCGTGTACCTAGCGATAGAATAATTTTATGCACAGCTTCCCTGCGCATTGCCCATCACACGAGGTTTGAACGCGTCTAGGAAGGGGTGTATTCTCCGCCGTGCATATGTGATCGTCCCAAGCAATTCATGGATGGCTGATCTGCACTGTATTATACATTTTATCTTGCAACCCGCGCTCGCGCGAGCAGGTACATTGGCAACAGCGCCCCACGGACGCATTCCACTACACTATGCACCGGCTCGGTGTTCGGAGAGCTGCCAGCGACCGCTGGACAGGAGTGATGTCCGAGCTTCAAAAATTTTAGAATGGTCCCTTTGGTCCATTTTTAAACAGCTATTCGGGGCCTTTTCGTATAATTTTTTAACTATAAAAGATATCGGAATGCAATTTACGCCGAAAAATGAGGCAAAATTATTCCCTCTTAATGCTGGATAATTTAAACATATTTTACGTTTACTTAATTTTTCTTTTATCAATTTTTTAACCATAATTATTGTGGAAAGCTTTTGCAAACTGTTTAGTTGATACTGTATTTAATGCTCTTTTTAAAATTCACGGTGTTGATAAACAATAGGCTAGTTGTTTCTGTATCATTACTTTCATAAATAGAGAAATTAAATTTTTATTCAATTATGTGTTAGTTTTGCAAACCTTAGAATCTATTGTTCTGGTTTTCTTTTTTTATAATTTTATCCTTAATACAGTGCATGCATACATCGGACGTAAGGGGTAACTAATGGGACGTGTCTTTGATTGTAGCGGTGTTTGAATTTTTGTCTAAATGTTTTAACCCAGGCCCGTCCAACTTTCGGTCTTGCCTTCGAAGAGCAACCGCGGGTGGTTGCGAGCGAAGGCAAGAGCTACGGTTGTGCCCCACTATTGGGACCTATCGCGCTTGAGGGACGTGAGGGACCTGGCTCGGTGCCTTCAAGAGCGAAGAGCAACTCGCGGTTGCTCGTGCGAGCAAATCCCTGGACAGACCTGTTTTAACCTTTTAGCTACTCAACGCCACGCCTATACCGGCTTCCGTCAATGTCATTTTTTGGAACGATGCGCCATTATTATAGCTTTTACACACAGGTGGCGAAAAATTTCTTCGTACAGGGATATAGCACCGCGGTCAACCCTGTCGTAGCTAAAATTTTTTAAATTGAGACGGGTACGAGACAAGTCGACATTGTTTTCAAACCTCATTACAGTAATCTGGGGTGCGAGTGGTAAACCGATCATAAAAGCGGAGCGCGCGGCTCGATTACCTGGGCCGGGAAATTCCCAATAGCTCTTTGCGACGTTAATTTGAAAGAAACCTTCCTAAAATTCTCGAAGCTCGGAGATCACTGCTGTCCAGCGGTCGCTGGCATCTCTCCGAACGCCTGGCCGCTGCATGGTTGTAGTGGAATGCGTGCGTGAGGCGCTGTTGCCACTTTACCTGTTCGCGCGAGCGCGGGTTGCCAGTTAAAATGCTGACCTTGTATAGACTCGTGGTCTCCTTGTATTAACTGAGCTACAAATCTTTAAAGATCGCAGAATAAGGTCGAAAATCACTGATTTCGGGAATTTCCGCGATTCTCGCCCTTATTCTGCGATCTTTAAGCGTTTATAGCTCAGAGCAACGTTAACCGATTTTAATGAAATTTTAGGCATGTATATAACTTACTTCAATCTACAAACCGGTTTTTTGAATTTTCATTACAGGCTCAAAAAAAAAGGTTTAAGAAACGACCTTTACTATTTTTGTTGCTATTCCGACCAATTGCATTTTTTTCAAAACGACGTAACACGTCACTTAGCAAACTAATCCTTCTAGCTTCTAAAAAAAACTCGTGTCGTTTGGACCAATTCTAAAAAAGTTATGCGATTTTAAAAGTTGTAAACTTTCTTTCGTCCGCCACTGTACGTACTAGCTCATTATGCCTAGGTAATCCAGATGAATGTGACTATTTTCACAAAAAATAAATAAATAAAAAAAAAATTTGTTTTATAAAATCAGAATCTAAATTTCGGACGAAGCCGAGTAGTAAAGCTAGTAAAGAATAATTTTTAGTTTCTGATTTCATGTACAAGTCATGGAAATGTATTAACCCTCACACTACCAAGGTATTTTTGGAAACATGAACTACCGATTAGGAGCACTTCGTGCCCATCTTCAAGAAATAACTATATCGGGCAAATTAATGCCAGATTGAATGATAAACACTTTCGCAGCCAAGAAAACATATTTATTTATTAAGTTCAATTAAAATACAAACAAGATTATTACTGTATTTGTCACAAATAATTTGTGTGTCAGTGTTACATGTGTCAAACGTCACTCTCTTTTCATTCTGCGTTTGTTTTACATCAACAATACACAATTACCTTTGAAGCCCAGCCAAGTTAGCAAACAATCTCTTACAACACTAGCATATAGAAGCGAAACATTCAAATTGCAATGCAAATATATTCAACAATAATTCTTTTTTCCAGAATTTTAATTGGATTGATTTGTAAAATAAATACACAAATTATGATATGGTCCGCACAAAATATCCCCCTTGATAGTGCGAGGGTTAAATTAAAAGTTGGTAACCCAATTTTAGTTTGAATTCTTATTGTATTACTAAACTAACACAAAATTTCCATTGATGCACACTGTATGACTTTTGGTTTATATGATAGCATCTGAACTACTGTGATGGTCAAAAACTATTCCAGTACTAGTAAGTCATAGTAGAAATTACAATGGTTAAAGTTACCTTGATACAGATGGCTAAAACTTAACGGCTAATATTGCATATTCATTTATTTATGCTTGCCTTATTTTATTTATGCTTGTCTTCATTTATGTATTCTCGACTTTATTTATTTCTACTTTCCTTGTAAGTTGAAGAAAGAAATCTAATAAACATGGCTATCCTTTACCTCCAATATAGTAACTGATAAAAACTCAACTGTGTCAATGACAGAAGCAACTTTTGACAATGACATTGCAAATAATTTACCTACTTGTATTTATTGCACTCTGGGTGAAAGGAATAGATAATCTTACCACCAGGGCCTGATTTACGGTGGTGCAAGTAGGGCAACTGCCCAGAGGGGCAAATTTGGAGGTAGCAAAATTGGTAGAAAGAAAAAATCATAAAATGCATTTTTGAATGGAAAATCGTCAATAAAGACCAATAAAAAAGTTAAAGTTTTTGAAAAAGTGATAAAAAGAAGGTAATACATGTTTGAATTTAGTATCAAACTTATAAATTGTTTTTAAATCACCCATATAATTATTATTATACTAGGGAAAGGTTGCGTACCTATATTAAAGATCTTTACAAAAGGCTTTTGTTATTCAACAAATAGCTAAAAAAAAAGTTTCACTCGCAGTCAAAAATTATATTTTAAAATTATTATTTATAATTAAATATAAAGGGCGGCAAAAATGTTTTTTGCCCAGAGCGGCGAAAGAGCTAGATCGGGCCCTGTTTACCACGTGCTTAATTTTATGTTTATAAATACCAGTGCGCAGGTGTCCTGTGTTCGAAAAATCCTAACCTCCTATTAGTTTTGCACATACGCACTATTGTTTACACGACGGTATTGTAAAATACATGATCTATGTTGTACTTCATTGTAACTCACTCGTTCTCACTGCTTTTCATACTCGTCGCTGAAGCAGAGGTGTTTAGAGGCAAATGAGCGGGAAAGTGGAGATACTTACACTTACCTTACCCCTCTCTTCTTCACTCTCGTAATCGTTAGTCGTAGCTTGGTCATGAACACACGACAGCAGCTGCATGCGATTCACTGGCTGCGTTCAGCCTGGTTCAGTCCACAAAACCGGTGAGTGATCTCACTAGATTTTACTCGCGTCGACCAATTGGGTGCGTTCAACAGACATAACCGGTGACCAACCGGTGAGTGATCTCCCTAGATTACTCTGAACGCAACCGCTCACTTACCGGTTACTCAACATGTTTTGTAACCGGTCGCCATTTTTTGTACCAGAAATAAACTACGGTATATTTGGGATCAGGGACCAGTCTGGTTTTTCAGGATGTCGGGACCCGTTCAAAATAATAATACAAATGGAAATATAGGTTATATATTTTATTTTCTGCATTTTAAACCTATTACTTGATTCAAAAATGTATACTTACTTCAAAACTTATACGTGACATTCGAAAATGTTCTTTAAACAGATTATTGTTATATAGAGAAATTATAACCTCTGAGTAATTTTCTTTTCTTGATCTAACGCCACGTTCTGTGATTAATAAATTTGTTGGTTCCGATAATTCATCTGCTATTATTTTTATTACATTCAAATCCAAACCAATATCTAGACCTATTAATAATTCTGGATCCATGTTTTTAATATTCCCGCCAGATATACCAAATGTCATTGGTTGCTTTCAGAGTAAAATCTAGAGAGATCACTCACCGGTTGATCACCGGTTGTGTCTGCTGAACGCAGCCACTAATGCAATGGCTACGAGCAGGGTTGCCAACAGTGGAGGATGGTTTTCTACTAAGGCCTTGAAGAAATCTACTAGAATTCTACTAACTTTCTTTGCGTGCGTGTGTGTGTGTGTGGGGGGGGGGGGGGGGGGGTACGTAGTTGGCATTAAAAAAAATAATCGATTAATATTTTATGGCGAATTCAGGATCCACACTGATCTACAACACTGGATGCGACATGGGCCAGTTGGTTTAGTGATTCCTTAAAGAAAAAGTTAAGTGACCACTAAATATGAAAACTTTGAAAGTTGAAACCACAACAAAATAGTTGAAAAGTTTCAGGAAAAATCTCGCCAAATAGGTGAGCTCATCCAACGACGCAATTCTTTCGGCATATGCTTTTATAGGTTAGCCCGGGTCTTCCCCTATCATAGGGGCCGTATGTAAGAAGTAGATACTGTGAATGGACGAGTGAATCGCTTTAGTAGAAATTCTACTAAATTGGCAATCCTGGCTACGAGAAGTCGAGAACCTTATGCCCACTTTTATGAAGAGCCAGCAACCATTCGAACATTTCGAACTACCTGCGGCGCTCAATATTAGGGTTACCAACCGTACTATAATATATAGCAGGGTTGGCTAATAGCGAATTCGGTAACTCGCTCTGACTCTGCACTGGTGCCAAAAAATGACTTGGATTGGTTGATTCTTATAGAGCTATCTTCGTTTCTATCAGAAACAACCAATCCAAGTCATTTTCTGGCACCAGTGCAGAGTCAGCGCGAGGTACCGACTTCGCTATAAGGGTGCCTTCCGTTTCGCGCATTGAGTGCATAAACTGTATAGTTAGTCGCGCATGCGTATTTGTCTCTTTACGTACGCTTCGAAATACGTATGTACAAGTCCTTTTTATCGACCGCAGTAGTTTCATAAGGGTCCGTTTGTTTACTAGGGACGCTTCGATCGATTCGGACCATAACAAAAATGAGACGGCAGCCTTAAAGATATATTAGAGCAGCGCTGTCCAGCGTAGGGGCTCCTCACGCGCCTGCTTCCCCTTCCAATCTTTCTTTCGCGCAGTGTGCCTTCGGTTGTTAAGGAGACCGCGCGACGCTACGAAGGCTGCCATGACGGGCTAACCAGGCTAGCGTCTTCGCGGTTAGCGTCGCGCGGTATCCCTGACAACGCGGGCGGGAGTGGGAGAACCCCAAGCTTCCGCGGGAGCGACCTTGGTCAGCGCTGTATTAGAGATATTAAGCGTGACTAATTCATGTTTATTAGAATTGATATCTGTGTAGACAGAGTGAGGAGGGGGGCGTCGATGTCCCGAGCGAGGCGATGCGTGTTCCTAGCGCTCAGCCGCGGGCCGATCCAAATCGGCTAATGTTTACAAAGGAGCTGAGTGGGCCATCTCTGGGTGTCACCATCATTACTGTGGCTCACTCATTGTCAGCTGCTAATTACGTCATCCCGACTCACATGACTTCCAGGAATCCTAGCCAGGATTCCGGGGCGACGATTGGTTGCTTGGTTGCACCCAGTTTGTAGTGCCAATTTAATTAAAGATTTAAAATTGGAATTAAAAAATATTCACTTTTATAGTACACCCTTAATGAAGATTCGTATATTCTCAAGTCAGGGAGGGGCAGCTGCCCCCTCCCCCCATGTGTCTGCAGGGTGTCCTCGAACTTTTATACAAAAACTTACCAATCCATTTTGGTGATGATTCTGAATAAAAAATGTCATGCGACTACAGGGTCATCCGTTAATAAAACTGCAACCTACGCGCGCGCGAACAGACGAAAATGGCAACACCGCCTCACAGACACATTCCACGGCAACCATTCACCGGCCCGGCGTTCGGAGGGCTGCCAGCGACCGCTGGACAGCAGTGATGCCCGAGCTTCGAAAATTTTAGGATGGTCTCTTTCAAATTCACGTTATTGTTACGTCGAATATTTGACGTAAATTTAACCGGGCTAATAACCTTATAGGTATCTGTAACCGCAAAACATTAGACTGAAAATTTTAATAACTTCAAAGGCCCACAATTTGACGAAATACTGTTTCAAGCTGGTCAGGCCTTCTCGTATGACCACTTCTGCCGAGAATGTTTTGTCCAACCCACCCCCCTCCCCGCTTCGAACATATTCTGATAATAATGAAAATGTAAATTATTATATTTTCTCTGGCATCTTCGTAACAGTAGATATTATCAATGGTTGAGCCAGTTTTTTGCGCTAAAAATGAGTCCAAATGCGGCATCATTTGGATTCTTTTACTTATACATAGTTTGAGTCAAATCTGAATTCTGTAGGCCAATTAAATATCACGGATAATTAGAAATAATCCGAGTGAGGTTACAAGTTTAGGCTCATTTTCATCAGGAGAATCTTGCCAATCCGTTGGTACTAATTTCATAAAAATCGAATAGAAAATACAAAAATTAAAATTTTCATTAGTATTCAGATGACTTATCAGTGGCTCAACCGCTGTGCAAGCGAAGAGTCAGTGACGCAGCGAAGAATGAAACGAACCTTCTGTTATTAAAGCAAACATTACATGACCTTCGGACAATACTTTTGATGCTTTTTAGAAAATATCAACGAGAAAACACGGTAAAGCCGCATACAAGATGGAAATTCTTCGACGTATAAATAGTATTTATTAAATACGCCGACGCCGCTCAAATTGTTAATAACGTTTGATAAGAAAATGTATAACGTGCAATATAAAGGATGTCCTACGATGAGTAGTGCGGCTGGTTCACATTTTTGAGAAAATTGTGTTTGAAAACTCATTTGTTATGCGTACACTTCGCTATTAATGGGCTGAATGGAATAGCAAATACGGTACAACTGTGGATGAAAAAAGCTTTCTGCAAAAACAGATCGGAATCGTAGATTAACATCCTTAATTTTCTCGAAAACAAATTGCCGTTTTAAAAAAAAAATTATTTTACAACTTTGACTTATATTTACAGAAGAATTATTATTTATTTCATATGTAATTGCGCCAAATTCATTGTGGCATTCTGCTAATGTTTAATCAAGAAAGTGAGTTCCTGAGAAACTCTTAAAAAGACTCGTAAGAGAAATTGTATTTTGCACTTTTCATTTACTTTTTCATACTTAATCCTTTTTGAAGATAGTTTCTTTTGTCGAGTACACTACGTGAGAATAAGGAAAAATCAATCTTAAATTTCACATCTCCACAAATCCAAGTATGCGGATTCGCAACTGAAAGCCTCGATCAGTAATGTTTTTTACACTCTGTATATATATATGTTGCTACTTGCATGATGTCATTTAAAAAATTAGAAACGAGTGTAATAAGAATAACGTAAAGAATAGTGCTGGTTATTAGTTTGAGCATTCTCTGAATGTGATCGATGAATCCACCTTGACCCAATGACTGCACACAGTTTATAGGATTACCAACTCAACGAGTCTTCCAACCACCTAAAGCTCTGGAGCTTAAAGCGCTCCCACACGCGGCTTCTATTACTACGCCACGCACGTTGGTTGACGCCACGTCGTGTATGCGCACTAAGGCTGGAGGCACACAAGCACGTCAAGACGGACGTCGAAAAAAACGCTTGTGTGCCCCCACCATGTCAAACCTACTGAAGAATGTTTGGACAGATAGTCGCCTGTCACTGGCTGGGTGAATAGTGAGGATCCACCTTTACCCGCATATCCAGGTAATAAGAGCCTAAAGGCGGGATTTCCGAAGCGGCCGATCGCGGATAGGAAATCCCGCCTTTAGGCTCTTATTACTTGGATATGCGAGTAAAGGTGGGTCCTCACTATTCGTCTAGCCAGTGACAGGCCACTGTCTGTCCAAACATTCTTCAATAGGTTTGGCATGGTCATATTCACTCTCCCCGCCCACGTAGCACACTTTTCGGAATTTCAAAATATAGAAATCACATTAAAAAATTATAATCGGAATTTCACTTTATACCTTTATATCGCCTGATAACTCTTCATATACAGTATAGGATGTTTCATATCACGCGAGAATAATTTCAGAGTTGAGTAAGGCATACACAAATAATGAAAAAGGTGCATACCAAAATTTGTCGAATTTGATATTGTTATTAAATTTTCAAGCAGGCGTTTCTATGTTTCGATAATTCTTGTTACAAACTCAGCTGACGTAATTGATTGCACAACCTTGCGCAACTAAGTAATTGTTAATTGATTGTACCACTTGAGGCTTTTACGAGGACACTGCGGAATGTGATAAAAAAGTTTAATAAAGTAATTTTCATCGTTTTGCTGGAACAGAAATTTTTATCACTTTCTTTGAAAATTTACATTGTTCAACAATTTACGAAAAATAATGTTTTCAGTTTCTACTTTATACTTATATAGTAAAATAGTTTGCATACTAGGAATACAAGGCAATTGTAATGTGTATTATGATCCACTATATTAAGCAGTTAACAGGATTTCGTTGGTTAACGGTATTATTCGAGTAAACATAACCGTATTATTCGTATACTAGGGTAGTCAAGAGCTCTGAAATGCGCCACACACAAGTAAGGTTGATTTTCATTATCCACTGAAATGGCGACAAGAGACCGTTCAATGAAACATTCTACAATACATGCAGACTATTTAGGGCAAATTCCACTTACGCCCAAATCGCCCGTGATTTTCATTAAGTTACGGTTTCTCTATACGCTACTGGACGCATCGTCAAGAATTTCAAAGTCGATTTTCTCGAAAATGAAGCGCAATAACAAAAAATGTTATTCATTTTCTTTGACTTATTTACTTGTTATAAATCGAAAAGGAAGAGTAACTTTTTTTCATATCGTGCTTCATTTTCGAGAAAATCGACTTCGAAATTCTTGACGTCGCGTATATGGAAACCTACCCTAACGAAACTGACGGGCGATTTGGGCGTAAGTGGAATTCGCCCATAGAAGGAAAGGAAGCTATAATGCGAATTTAGTAGGAGTGTAATAAAAATAAAAGACATAACAAATTGAGGTACAAAGAAATTTATCCGAGCGGAGTACCACCAAATGAAATCATTGTTTTAGTTGAAAAACGTTTACGTGGGTGCAGAACCATTGAAATCTCGAAAAATCGATTTTATTATTATTTATTCTGAAAGTGTCACCCTTTGTGAACATTCAAGGGCGTCCACAGACTTTTTTCCAAGAGGGGCAACTTTGGGGTGACGGTGATGAAAAATATAGCAATGAAAAAAACGAGTAGCCCGCTTGCATTTTTGAACTCATTTTGTGGTGCCAATTTAATTAAAATATTAAATCTAAAATTCAGAAACCTTCACTTTTTTTAGCATAAACTTAATAAAGATTAGTTTTTAAAAATAAGCGATTTTTTCTCAAAAGCCAGAGGGGGGGGGGCAACTGCTCCTTTTGCATCCCCCTCCGGACGCCCATGTGAATATTTACAATAAAGTTTCATAAGGACATTCAATTAATTGCGGAAATTATAGCGCTGAACGTAATTGACTGCACCGTCAAGTAACGATGTCGCAGAGTGGTATTGGCGTTGGACAGGGCTGGGCAACTCGCGGCCCATGGGCGGCCCACGATGGGCCGCATGCGGCCCGTTCCCCGACTTGCCCACTCTGCTGGGCCGCAGGAGAACGACCCCCACCATTCTCTTTTAACTCCTATAGTGTACGCCGTACCTATATATGACCGCACTCGTAGGAGTAAAAGGAAGGGACATGGAGTGGCGGCTAATCTGCTGATGGTGGGGGAACCGGCTGTCTGGTAGTGGGGACTGTGCGGCCCGCGGCGGCGAACAAGTTGCTCAGCCCTGGCGTAGGAGACTTAGCTTTGAAGCCGTTTATCTCGAAACTACATTTTTAAACATCATTTACATCATAATTCTTGAACCAATGAATATTTTTATTTGAAATTTTAACAGGAGGTGTAGAATTCCTTTCCCTACAACGTGGAACTTCCGCAGCAGTATTCGATGTTTATAAAAAAGTTGATAACTGATGAAAGACGATTTTTCCCGTAAAAATGTGAGGATAAAATTGATTCGTGTGTAACTTTCCGAATTTTTGGTTAAATTCGTTAGTAAATTTCCACTCTGTAGTTTTTAGTGCAGAAACTACTCACCCCAAAGCATTTTGCTTTTAGAATTTAGACGATCGGTTCACCTGGGACTACATGCATAGACTACAGCTGCGCACTACGCAGCTGACAATTTTTTTTAAAAATCATTTGTAAAAGCGTGTATAAAAAGCTTTGGAAAGTACCGGTATGGTATAATTGTTTGGTAAGGAAGATAAAAGGAAGGAAAGGTTCCTGGACATCTAGAGCTTTTCCAACGAAAGCTAATGAAAAATTCCATCATTTTTATGATTGTATTTTAATTCTGTTCGTTGGAAATTTAAATACTCGTGGTTGAAGCTTAATTTACTACTTGTACTTCTGCAATCCATCATTCAAAATATTAACAATTTAAATTGATCGTTACTTTTTTAAATACGTATAAAGTTGGAAACCATATCATTCGGATATCTCTGATTCAGTAGCTTGTGGTATGCCCAAGATTCATTCATTTTGGATGGTCATGATTTTGAACTTTTGTCCCGCTAGTGACTAGACCATCAGTAGACCCGACCACTGTGCACTGCTGTATTTGTCATATCCTCCAAACTTGTTACTGTTGGAGTATCATTTACATTTACACCATTCATTGTGAAGTGTTTTAAATAGAAAAGGGAATGCAATTTTTTTTATACAAATGGGACTACTAAACTACAGTGGCGGACAAAAGAAAGTTTACAACCTTTAAAATCGCATAACTTTTTTAGAATTGGTCCAAACGACTTGAGTATTTTTTAGAAGATAGAAGGATAGGTTTGCTAAGTGACGTGTTTCGTCAGTTTGAAAAAAAAAATGCAATTGGTCGGAATATAAAAAAAAATATTAAATACAACTTTTACTATTTCGGATCCGAAGACCTCTTTGCGATTTTGGGCGCCGGGTCAGGAAAAGAGCGTGGCGGCGCCCAGAATATCAAAGAGGTCTTCGGATCCGAGCGGCTCCCTGTGCACCTCTGTTCTAAAGGTATATAACTATATACAGTGGTGGACGAAAGAAAGTTTACATCCTTTAAAATCGCATAACTTTTTTAGAATTGGTCGAAAACTTGATTTTTTTTCTAGAAGATAGAAGGATTGCTTTGCTAAGTGACATGTTTCGTAGTTTTGAAAAAAATGGAATTGATCAGAATAACAAAAAAAAAAATAGTAAAGGTCGTTTTTTAAACTTTTTTTTGTGAGCCTGTAATGAAAATTCAAAAACCCGTTTGTAGATTGAAGTAAGGTGTATTTGTATATGCCTAAAATTTGATCAAAATCGGTTAACGTTGCTCTGAGACTTCTGAGTTATGAACGTTTAATGATCGCAGAATAATTAATTAACCGATTCTGACGAAATTTTAAGTTACAACCGGGTTTTTTGAATTTTCATTACAGGCTAACAAAAGAATGTTTAAAAAACGACCTTTACTTTTTTTTTTGCTATTCTGACCAATTGCATTTTTTTTCAAACCGACGAAACACGTCACTTAGCAAAGCAATCCTTCTATCTTCTAAAAAAAATTCAAGTCGCTTGGACCAATTCTAAAAAAGGTTTGCGTAATTGCATTTTTTTCCCAAACGACGCCACGCTCGGCTCCTGACCCGGCGCCCAGAATCGCAAAGAGGTCTCCGGATCCGAGCGGTTCTTTAGGCACCTCTGCTTAAAGGTACGTCTACTATTGCGAGATGAGAAGGAACAAGAATACGACCAAGCTGAAATGTCACAGCGGCAAGGGGAATCGCCGGCTCGCGTCAACGTATCCCCTCCAACACAGTTCGTCCCGTGACGAAGAACGCGAACGAAACCAATCGCAACAATCCGCGGATATAAACAGCCGCTAAGAACCGAAAAGTAGGACTTCTTGGACGGGATAAGGTGGAGCGGGCGATTCCTCTTGCCTCTGTGACATTTCAGCTTGGTGGTAGTCTCGTTTCTTCTCATCTCGCAATAGTACACGACGACACTTTTGTGTCTAGATCAAGCCTGCCCTTTACGGTGCAAATACCTGCTGAAGTTCTGGGACCCGGGCAACAGCCGAGCGCGGGACTGTTACGTTGCTAACCACAGCATGGGCTGCGGGAGACCTGCATGAATGTTGTCCATGTAGGCTCTTACCACGAGTCTATGTGATACTATGCCACATGAACGCACACTCATGCAGTTCTCCCGCAGCTCTCGCAACGGGTAACATTGGAACAGTCCCGCGCTCGGCTGTTGCCCGGGTCCCAGAACTTCAGCAGGTATTTGCACCGTAAAGAGCAGCCCTGGTCTAGATCAAGTGTATACGACACTCCAAAAAATTTGCGGAAGATTGGAAACTGCCTAGAGCAGTCCGCGACACTGAATTTGACCTATCGTCGCGGGAGTTGCAGCTAAAGCTAATCCTCGTGGCTACTAGCAATAAACTTGCGACATTTATTGGGCAAGAAACTTGCATGAGTGTTTAGAGTACACCAATTTTTTTACGCAAGTTCTTGCCTGCAAGTAGTTGCCAGAAAAATCTTGCAGAAGATATGTCCCGCGTGTCTACACCACGGTGTAATAGACAGGTGTTCCGACTCTGTACCTTTTACCCCATCGATTTTGTGTGCCGATTTCTGTTTAGTTCCCTTGGCCGCCGCGAGAGGCGTCGTGACTTAGAAGGCATATACATATGTGTTAATGAGATTGTGGTAGTAAAGATTGTAATCGTATTACTGGGCTTGCCAGAAAAATCCTGCGCGTAATTGAGGGGGAACATGCCACGCATGCGCGTGATGACACTGTCATTTGACTGAATCTTGGCGTCGATTGGTTCAACGTCACGGGGTCATCACGCGCATGCGTGGCGTGTTCCCCTTCCACTATGAGTAGGAATTCCATACCAGGCCTGTATATATATGTAAATACCTTTACAACAGTCACGAAATCTGACGGGCGCCAGAAGAACTAGGACGAAAATGACATTCTGAACAGGAGTCGGAACACCTGTCTATTACACCATTCTACACTGCAGTGTTACGCCTGAGAGTTGACAGCTAATGTTTATACATAAAGTATCTATTATTATGTCGGTCCAACAAACTAGAATTTAGAATTAGTTGGACCAAACATTACTAAAAGTGATACAAAAATGCTGGCGTGCACGTAGATTCGAAACCGAATACTATGGTCCAGCTACTTGCTTTCTACTCTCGCCAAAAATTTCCAATTCGTTTGGAAGTAAAATCTTTCTCAGAGAGAGAAGGTTATCGGGTGTCTACACTATGATAGAATTCACTTGCTGAGACCAACTGTAGCAAGTAATCAGAACTTGCTAGAGTTACTCTCAGGCGTGTTTACACAGTGCTGACATCAACTCTCGCAATAAATGTCGCAAGTTTATTGCTAGTGGCCACGAGGCTTAGCTCTAGCTGCAACTATACTCGTTTCATCCTAAGAAAAATCCCGTTCGCGCAGGGATGATTCTGAGGAGGCGCTGGTTGGTCCGACCCCCCACTTAACCGCCTACGATTTTCTCCGCCTTACCGTCTGTTACCTCTTTGTCAACCGTTCCGCACGCGACGCCTTCATATACACGGTGGCACTATTACATATTACATAGCAAAATGTTCCAAAAACATGCCAATGTTCGCCCAGTTTACGGTAATAGTCATAAAATTAGTTATTTCATAATTAATTGCAAATTTTAACAGTTTTATTCGATCTCTGTCTGTAGGACACTTCTTTTTTTAAACGGACTCCATAAAATCAAATACAACTCATGTAATTTTCATTATTTTTACTTCAAAAAAATAATTTACATACTTTAAATATCAATAAATATGTGTGCAAAAAAACTTGTACAAAAATCTTATCGTTCCTTTGAATATAAATCCTAAAAAAGACATAATAAATGGCATTCTAAATAGACTATTTAGAACACCTCCTAAACTGATGTTATATCTGTTCGGAACCAAAGAATTACCGGGTAGATACACTGCTCTCCTGCAGTATTGACATTGACATCGGTCATGTCACGCCCTCGGAGGGGCAGGGAAGTCGGCAGGTAAAGTGCTGCGAGCAATAGCCTGCGTCGGGCCCGTAGGCGGTAGTGGGGGCTGCGCAGAACGGCCACAAAACGGTCGGGGCATAGGATTTTTCTTACGATGAAACGAGTATAGCTCTAGTTAGACACAAAAGGCACTTGATCTAGACACAAAAGTGTCGTCGTGTATCCGCACCTTTAGAAAGCGAAATAGTTGTAACAATGGGTATAATTCAATAGCATAATTCTCTTGTTTATTTTTATTATAACATGCTACAACATGAGTAAGGGAAATGATCAAACAAATAGGGATATTATTTCTACAAGACGTATGTAATCTAACAAGGAAACGTTCCCACCCCGGAAATTATAATTTTTAAATGAATCTTTGCGTGAGTGTTGAACCTATTGCAGTATGCAAGGAGAATTTTTTCTGCAAAATAGAACAAAACTTTAAATATAAGAATTGTTCAGTTTGTTATGCTCTATCACACTACCAAAGGAAAAATAGAGTTATTAAAAGATAATTTTAAGTATCCTAATATCCGCAGAAAAATTGCATACTCCAATATGCTCTAACTTCGCACGAACATTCATTAAAATCAGAATTTTTAAATTGGAAACGTTTCCTTGTAAGAAGAAAGTTGTGTACAGGATAAATAAAAATTTACTCCAAATAGTGGTGGAAATGACAAATGTTGTTTAGCAGGCGATCTACTATCGAGGTATTACTATAACCAAACACCTCGTATGAAATCATGTATTTACCATTTCTCTAGATTCCTTCTACAAATTTATTGGTACACTTATACTATGAAACATAAAAGAAAGTGTTCTTTACTGACATAACAGACATTCCCAATTCAACTTGCGTCGTATTTATTAATTTACAAATTACTTATACACATAAAATACTTATCTGGCTTAACTGACTTTTTTGATAAGTATGAAACAAATAGTGTAGGGACCTAAATACTGGCATTTGAGGACAAAATAAAAACTCATTACTATAGTTCTTGATAACTTTCTTATACATAACTTTATTTAAAATACTTGTTACCATTTGTACAGCCCTTCATGAAATGTTAATTTCTTAACTTTACAAAATAATTTTTACGTCTACTATAATTTCCCCAATAAAAAAAAAAAGAACACGAAGGTCTTACGTACAGGTACGAAACATTTTCAGTCACGCAACGTTTTGCTGTATAGAAAATTGCATTAACACCACCGAGCTGCTAGAAAATATTTACAACTTTATATTAATAAAGCTCTTCTTAATGCGATTAGTGTTACTTGTTGTTATAAATAAACGAGTAAACGTGCTAAGGGTTGTCGCCGTAGTATTGCCAGATATTTCATCCCTTTGCTCGTCTAAGTGCTAGACCAGAAACATTTGTTATACCAAACTCTCCTGTCTAAGACTTTGTATGTATTGTACGCTCGATATAGTTACGAGTTCGACTAATCTTATTATTTTCCACTGCTGGGCCTATTCAGGACGTGAGAACGAAGGTGAGTCGTTTCGTAGCAGTTGCACGGGTTGCTCGTGTTTCTTAACTTAGTTTAAACGTGTATGTTAAATTGTGTGTCGTCACGTAACGCGGTCGAATTATTTTTAATAATAATTCGATCATCAGTGTGCGGATAGAGAAGGTGATCGTGTAATTATTGCTGAAAGCTACGAGTAGAACTGTTGTGACCAGACAGCTCAATGAAACGACGTAGTCGTTTCAAGTCTTTTAAATCGGTAACTTGCTTTTCTCTGTCGTTCCTCTTAATGAACAAATTCGAAAACTTATACAAAATATATTGTCGTATAAAGTCTATTCTATCTACATTAAAATACTGTGCGTTTTTTTAATTAATATTACTCTTTGAACATTTTTAATGTTAGTATCTTAATTTTGGCATTAGCGTGTATAACAAGTATAACGAGTATTAAGTTCATAATATTATCTACACGATATCAACGAAAGAAAACATACTTTACTTCTTGAAACTTTGGGTTCGGACATATATCATATTTGTATTCACAAAATTTAAGGTCTAACATTTGACTGCTCTTTAATTTTTAGATATTTTTTTTAATGATTTTCGTTCCATTAGAGCATTTCATTGACTTCTGTAGGTATTCCCACTTTATGCTGTCATAATTCCTTATGCTTCTATATGAATTTTTGACTTTGGGATTTGTCATTTTCTAACAAGGGATGATCCCGAACCCAAAAATTCAAAAAATTCTGAAACTTTGTGAATATGTAGGGGATTTCCTCCTGATTACAACGCAGTTTTTGTTTGCCGCCCAAATTCACTCGCAGGGGGTGAAATTAACCCCTGAGAATTCGGCTATTTTCCGATTTTCTGTTATAACTCGCAGACTGTAAGAGATAGAAAAAAAGTTTCAAGACAAAAGTTATTTCTTTTAACTAGATCTATTATTTGGTAAAAAAATTATTTTACAATTCACGAGTTATAACACAAAATCGGAAAATAACCGGATTTTCAGCGGTCAATTACACCCCCTTAGGGTGACTTTGGGCAGCAAACAAAAATTGCGTTATAATCAGGAGGAATGTCCCTTCATATTCACAAAGTTTCAGAATTTTTTGAATTTCTTGGTTCGGGATGTTCCCTTGTAAGTAATATAAACTAAATAGCAATGAAAATATCAAAACTACGTAAAGTAATAATAAAAAGAAGGCACTCGGTTTAAATTAAACACATAACCTAGAACAATATCATATTTCCCATTGTGTACATTTATTATTCGAAAAATGTACGAGAAATAACTAAAGAGTGTACCCAAAATTTTCGAGCAGTAATGTATGTTATAAAATCTGTTTCCTAAATTTGTACGGCTCCAATGAAATATTTTCTATATACCCATACGTAAATTGCGGCAGAGTCGAACAAGACGGCACGCAAAGTATCAGAAATTCCTGTTAACTTGTCTGTACATGTTCTTGCTTTAACTATTAATTACTAAACTAAAGTGACCTACATGCGATAATTCGACCCCCTGTTTGAAATACTTTTATCGTTTTAAAAGGTATTAGTGTTTAGTAAGAGACCTAGTAATTTTTCCATTTTGTTTTCTCACTGTTTTATTGTTTAACGCAATTACATGGTATAACTATATTTATATATATATATATATATATATATATATATATATATATACATATATATAGAAGTAGCCCTCAAATACAACGTACATAGTGTAGAGATTTTAGTGCAACGTTTTCCCCGCAATTTTCAGAAAAAGCACACTGTTGGATTTAAGTGTCCCACGGGGTCGAACTGCCGCCACGTATGGAGATGCGCCATCGAGCAAATGTTATTTTTCACGTATGTATGCCGTTATTCAGCTGAAATGCTTTTACTGTCTTAGCACGGTCGTTTATCGCTTCAAACACTTTGCAACGTTAAGTTGAACCTATATGGAACAGCGTAGAAAATATGAATGTCACCTTGTCCCTTCTGCATAGCTTGGATCATTGAAGAAATATCGCAACCCGAAACAATCAAATCGGTACAGCATTAAAACAATCGTGTATTTGGAATTTTTATTCGTAACATTGAATTGAAAATATTTGAAATTACAGCCATCGTTAGTTTCTACGTAACGATTGTTATACAGTGGTGATTAAAAGAAAGTGTAAAAAAAGCTGCTCCTCACTTGTCGTGATGGTGACATTTTTTATTCTGTGGAATCCATCGACTTCTGATGAATACACCGGTTCTCGTTATTCGCCATTCCAAAAGCAGGTCTTGCAAGATTAGTTTCCTGTGTAATGTAGATAGACGAAATATATTTGAAATTTCAAAAATCATACTGTTACAAGGAAGCTGAGAAGAAGATGTAGGTCTAAAATAAGGGAAATTAAAGGTTTAGCCTCGCTAAGAGGTAGGGACTTTATAACATACCAAAGACTGTTGGAAATGTTGTATAGATTAGCTATAGTGGTTAAGTTTTACATGTTATGTAATGTAATAGTGCAATACAGTATATGGAAATAAGGTTCTCGTTAGATCACCGAAGTTAAGCGTCACGGGGCGGTGTACTGGGAAAAGATGGGTGACCACCTTTTTCTCCCGGTGCGCTGCTGCTGCTGGGACCCCAAGGAGAGAGGAGGGTAAAATGGAATGACTAATTAATTAATGTTCGTTGGGCAATATAAGCAAAATGCTTGAAACGCCATCCTGTGTAAATAACGTAGGAAAAGCAAAATACAAGTACAAACACCCCTGACTAATTGCTACATAGATGAGTTTCTCCTTGTTAAATTATATGTAGTATAAATTTTGTATCATCCCTCTTCTAAATTCTCTTCTAATCACTACTGTATTCAGCTGTGCAATTATCGCAAAGTGTTTTAGTAATATTTCTTATTTTCTTTAGAGCAAAACGTGTTTAAAGTTTAGTGGAAATGATTGTAAATTTCGAAAATGATCCAAGATTTTTTTGTGCGTAGATAAATGTGAAGGTACACGTCAATGTATTCCAATATGCTTTTTAGACAATATGTAACTGTATTAAATATAGGATTCGTGGTGGTAACAGTGTTCGCGAATTTCGTTTAAAAGTGTAACAAAATAAAAAAGTACTCAAACATAAAAATAAGCGCAGTGATTAAAAACAGCAAATATTTTTCCGAATGTGAGAAAAGAAATGAGTATTTCGATGAGAAATATTTAATTACCTTATTTCGGACTAATCATAGTTGTGCAACTAAATAACGTTTTTTAAACACTTAATGTCACTAACGGTGTATTATAAAGTAACACTATTTTATGTAATTGTAAAATCTCAAAAGTATTTTATTCTTTTTCTTCTCATTTTATATGAATTATTTGTGAATTAAAATTCGAAGCAGAATGCTCCTTCAATTTTCAAAACTTATTTGTCTTAGAAGTACAGAAAGAAAAGCACACATGGTGTCATGTAATACTTTGCAAGTTGCATCTATAAAACCACTGATATTGCAACTAGATATATTCTTCAATTTTCTGACTTCTATTATATAACGAAAACGATTCTGTTGTCAGATTTTTCAGAAAAGTATAAATTTGTTGCATTTCCAGCTAAGATTTGTGGGTAATGGTAATTTATTGAAAATGTGTGTCTTGGGGACAAACAATATTTTCACGTGTTTCATAGTCGTGTATTAATTACATTCAATGAATATACAGGGTGCGACAGCAACTATGGTGCAACCGTGATTAGACTATATAGTTACTCTGCAAGAATAAGTCGAAAATCGAGGACAAAATTGTTTATATAAGGCTTCAGTTTCGAAACAAATCAGTTCAAGATGTATGCATTGAAAACTCGTGCAATAGGTACACTAAAAATTTGTGAGGATCACTTCCATATCTCTCTATACAGTTGCATTTCTATAGGGTATCGTTTTCGAAAGCATTGATATGTAATAATAATAGTAACAGTACCAGAAATCGCCAAAAATCCATAGTAGAATAGAAATAAAAATGTGCAGTGAAACATGGATTCGATTCTTTATTTCCTAAAAAATTAATCAAGACTATAATAATATTAGGGAACTTAGATATAGGAAGCTGACAATTAGTGATGTACCTCAGGCTACACTTCTCCAGATGCATCGTTTGGTATTTAAACAATTGCTTATTATTAAAAAAACAATGGGTTATGGGGCATATAATTAGGCACAAAAGTCTATATACAAATATGAAATATAAAAATATGGTAATTTCGGTAATTCTGATATTTATATAGATGCTTTTATAATTGACTATACGTAGAGGATTTTTTTTCATTATTTAAACGTGTAAAATCGATCTTGCAAAAATGTTACACATCTTTTTTAACACCCTGTATAATCCACATTTGACGTGAGTAACTGACGTGAGTATTTGTCAAGGAGTATTTTATACATATTTTATTGGAAGAAATTTCATCCCGTTCAATTAAACTTGAACCAGTAATTTCAAGGAAATAACTATTTACATTGTAGGAAGTGACTATATCACAAGAGCCAAAGATAAATACAAAATTATATGTTTTAAAAAGGTCTCATTTACTGATGAAGATTTGTGTTTTAACCCTCGATAGCTAAAGTTGCATAACATGTATCGTTGGTCTGTGGAACATTAAAGGCTATTAAGAGAATTAGAGAAATGAAGATTAAACGTTCTGAATGCTTGCTAATGGTATAAATAATGATAAAATATTTGTACATACATATTTTTAAATATTTAACAGAGTCCGTAATTTCAATGTGATTTGTATGTACCCAGTTTTGGCTGACAATGAAAAATGAAATCAGTTTTGAAAAATAAATTCTTTGGACATTGAATACTACAAATGACCAAAATAGCCAGCTTGCTTGTTGTGCCCTACTTATCTAAACTTTTTCTTTTAGAAGGAATACTATTTATTGAGAGGAACCTATAATACAGTAAATAATGCAAAGTATTATTGCCACATTTGCTACAATTACACAAAATGTATTGCAGAATGTTCAAACGTATCTAATTTTAAATGATTTGTATCATTAGCTACCACTTTAGAAATTAATTGCAATCGAATCTTTTTCTCTTTTGCCATATTGTCTCTCCTTTAACGATGGAACTCCTTTTTAACAGTATTTGGGTACATACTTTAAGGGGCTAGGCAGTCGAAAAATCGATTTTTATTGTATTTTCCGAAAGTACTATCTTTTCTGAATAAAATGCCGCTTGGTTTATAGTAAAATTCGCAAAATTGTAGATTTGGCAGCTAAAAACGTCAAGCGGCAACCTATAGCGCACAAACAATGATGGTGCGCTACCGCATTCCGGTGAGTTCTTAATTTTTTTATGAAAATCTCGAATTTTTACGGACCCTATAAGAGGTTTGCCCCGAAGTGGCACATGTTTTACACATGCTGTAATTTTTTCCAAGTCGATCTGAACCTCAATTCGTTCGCAATCATGGAAAAAAGAAGAGAAAAAAATATTCGAGAAAAACGCGTTTAAAGTTTCTGGGCATAGGTGACGCTATAGGTTGCCGCTTGACGTTTTTAGCTACCAAATTTACAATTTTGCGAATTTTACTATAAACCAAGCGGTATTTTATTGAGAAAAGATAGTACTTTCGGAAAATGCAATAAAAAATTCGATTTTTCGACTGCCTAGTCCCTTTAAGTCGACTTATCAAGGGGTTACATTGACCTAGTGGTCCGGAAAAAGCATATAAGTTCAGGATTTTATTTTGGGAAAAGTATAAGTGAAAATCATACACATTTTTTTTCTACTGAAAGATATATCTTTTATCTATATTATTCTAAATTTTAATGAGATATTATTATTAACTGAAGGAGATATCGGCTTGGAGATGAGTCGTGTTTTTCTTCATCATTAGCTGGCGGACATTCCCTGGGCTAAACGATGCATCTGAAAGCAAAAATTCAAATAAATTTTAAAAATAAATAACTTTTAGAACTACCTGACGTTCTCATATTTTTAATTTTTGATCTCATTCCTGCAATAATGGAAATACTTGCAAAGCCTTCTTGAAAAAAAAATTTCCACCGAAATTCAATATTTCAACTTCAAACGGTCGCCCTTTTTTTACCAAAATACAATATTAAAATTCGGAGAACGTCAGGTACTTCTGAAAGTTATTTACTATTAAAATCTATTTGAATTTTTGCTTTCAGATGCATCGGTTGGCCTAGGGAATGTCCACCAGCTAATGCTTAAAAAAACACGACTCATACTCAAGCCGATATCTCATTTAGTTAATAATAATATCTTATGACAATTTAGAATAATATAGTTAAAGGATGTATCTTCTAGTAGAAAAACATTGTGTATAATTTTCTCTTATACTTTTCCCCCCAAAAAAACCTGAACTTCTATTCTTTTTCCGGACCTCTAGGTGGATGCAACCCCTTAAGTATCTTTTAAATGCTTCATCATGTGCGCTAAATCAGAAATTTATACAACAAGTCAAAATACACAAATTCTTTATAATAAAAGAAATCGAAAAGTTCTTTACCATTTCATAATTTGATGCTTCGTTTTTGAGATATAAGAAATTAAAAGTTGGGTGTCCGACTTCCGTGGCGCGCTATTTAAATCCTGGGTAGCTAAATGCGCGGCAAGGTATACTGACTTTTGGTAGATTAGAGACCCATGCGCAGATAAATATTGTGCACACAGTAATATGTGCTGATTCAACTGTACTTTCTTGGTCTTGAATATATTTTTATAATAGTTTCTCTGCTTCTTCATACACAAAAAACACACATTCTTTTTATTTATATAATTTTGAGGTACGTGGTATATGTAACTCATAAAAAGCATTTCATGGGTCTGAACTTTAGTTTTCGATAAGAAGACCACGCCCATTGTAAGGTCTCTTAAAGTTGCTTTCATTTGTTTTTATTTATTCATATTATTCTTATACAGCTGCTAGTTACTTTTTATTTATGTTATTCTGAACATTGTTCTAAACATAGTGGTTTATATCCCTTTTTGAAGTCTACAGTTCTGCACAGAGTATTACAGCTATAATGTTAATTTTTTAGAATTTATTTCTACAATACAATGTTTACATTACGAGCTAGTTGTAGGTTACTAAATTTTCAAATGGCCTTTTTCCATAAAGGAATATTGTGTTTGGTTATTTACGTGTTCTCGTAAGTACACATCCGACGTTTATTTATTGTAATGCTTTTATTTGTGCAAAGGTATTAGATGTGTTACATGTCTTATTTATTTGTAGTGACTTTTTTCTTTTTTCTTTTACATATGTTTCCTCGTCCATTTTTTTGCTAGACTTTTCCAAGCTTCGGAGACCCTCTATGCGAAGCAGAATGGCCGAAGCTTTTGCAATGAATGCAGAAGGGGCCACATTTCTGCAACTGTTGCTGCTTCATTATTTATTGTAATATGGCGTTGCACTCTCCTGGGTTGTGTTGTATGCTGCACTTAACACATCTGTAATTCAGATTGTAGTTAAATGCAGCATGACCATTGCGTTGGCATCTTTTGCATTGCATAGATGTTTTTTAATTATTTTTTCTTATGTGACTAGGGAGTGAGACATTCTTTATTTGTTTTAAATTCGCAAGCTTACTATTAAGTGAAAATTACTATAAATCGATTATCTTTTTTTATACGTTTGTGGGGAGAAAGGCAGCGAATGAAGTCTCCGTGTATTCAAGACCTAATTTATTAAACAACAATGACAGATGGCAAATAACACTCGTGACAGAAATACAGTATTTCCCCGTTAGCGACTCGCTGATCGGGACCGGCGTTGAGCCCGTATCGAGAACAAAGCCCTAATTCCGAGTGTTCGTTTCTCGTTTCTTTCTGGCCGAAGGGGGGAGCGAGATGGAACACTGCGTGCGCGGCGAGCGTGCGCGATGGTCGCAAGCGCTTACCGTGAGCCCGGAAATCTTGACGCAGGCCCGGCTCAAGTCCTTTTTACGCCCTAGGCGAACTTATCAAATTGCGCCCTCTGTTATATTACATTTATTTGAGTTTATTGATGACCTTACTCTGAATTTTTATTCGCAGTTTAAAACAGTTGCAGTAGAATTTGTAATATTGTATTTTAAAGTATATTTTCAACAATACCAGCAATGAAAATACCAGCAATGAAAGTCGACAAGAGGTGCAAAATGGTATTTTCATTGCTGGTATTGCAACTGTTTTAAACTGCGAATAAAAATTCAGAGTAAGGTCATCAATAAACTCAAATAAGTGTATTATAATAAAGGGCGCAATTTGACAAGTTCGCCTAGGGCGCAAAAAAGACTGAGCCGGGCCTGCGTCAAGATTTTGCGAAGCGGTTTTCGTGCCCACGGTAAGCGCTTGCGACCTGTGATGCCAGATCGGGGACGGGTTCCCTCGAGAATTTTCCCCACCTCGCGCACACTGCGCCGGAGCAGCGTGTCCGTGAGCTCGGCGCTTCGGAGTTCAACTCACGGACACGCAGCTCCGGCGTAGTGTGCGCGAGGTGGGGGAAATTCTCGAGGGAACCCGTCCCCGATCTGGCATCACAGCTTGCGACGATCGCGCGCGCGCGCGAAGGACAGAGTGTCAGGCGTCCGAAAGACGGAGTGGGACAAAACATCAACGCGTCGTCTGTCTCGTACCGTCCTCACTGGCTTTCAGTGCCTCTCGCTCGCTCTCACCTTCACCGGACGAGAGTGAGACAGAAGTGGTGGGGATAGCGAAAGTCCGTATCGTGTACACCAAACCGAGCCCATAACGAGGAAATACTGTAATGCGTAGCTGAGCCGTAGTCAAGAGCCTCGCCGAACTCCTCAATTCATGTAGACTGACTTAAATATGTCGACGCTTATTTATACCAAAGTCCATAGCGATCGACCTGTCTCGAAAAATAAATTCTTTGATCAGTCTTCCGAATTACGACACGTAGAAAGCAAGCAGTCGCTTGCATCAGAAATACAGATTTAGTTTCTGAAAACGATATCTACCGTTTAAAATATCAGTTCTGTAAGAGTAGACTCCTAAAGTTTCTAACAAAAAGTACTAGGAAAAGAAAGACAGGTGCGTGTGGGTCTAAACTGACCCAGCTATGGTCCACCATTTACAAAGAGTGTTTCCCAGGTGCTTTGATGTTTGGATATGTTTTAGGGGACCGAAAAATAGGATATACGTGTTTTTTTATAGCGGGCCGTTTTCATATTTAGGGGATCAAACCACCCCTCAAAGTTATAAGATTTTCAGGTGTTCGTCTCCGATTGCTTTGGTTTTACGATATGTTCTTTCATATGAAGTTTTACTCAATACAATTTTGTACCCCTTATGAACTTTGAGGGGTGATTTCACCCTCAAACATGCAAGCGGCTCAAAATAAAAAGACACGAATTTCTTATATTTCCGTTCTTTAAAATATATCCAAAAGCCAAAGCAATCGGACACGAACACCTGATAATCTTATAACTTTGAGGGGTGGTTTCACCCTCTAAATATGAAGAGGGGCCGCTATAACAAAAACACGTATATCCTATTTTTCCGGCCGCTAAAATATATTCAAAACCCAAAGCAATCGGAGGCGGACACCTGCGAAGCTCTCCTTGTTAGTCTTACCGTGTGATATTTAATTCACTATTGACTCCTCGAAGTTACTGTAACTTAGGCTTGCTTGAATGGATAGCTAAGTGATCTAATTGTAGGGTGAGGATATGCTAACTAAACTTTTTCTTCAGAGTAACTTTGCACGCATAGTATCTTGGATTAATTGTCCTGGGCGGCTGGGCTCAGTGGTTTATATGTTTTATTAGAAAAGCGGGTTTGCGGTAGGGGTAACTGTAGCGGTTAACAGTCAAGGTTGATGACCATAATTGGAAATATTGGGCTACGTGTCGCCTGCTTCATTTTACTTATCTGTGTTTGGTGGG
This sequence comes from Andrena cerasifolii, assembly GCF_050908995.1. NCBI lineage: Eukaryota > Metazoa > Arthropoda > Insecta > Hymenoptera > Andrenidae > Andrena > Andrena cerasifolii. Next base: position 2,398,366 of record NC_135132.1, read on the forward strand.
CTGGTACCTTGTAAGTGCAGGAACGGAGATAGGAACATAGGCGTATGGCTCCTTAACAACTTCGGCCTTCCAAGGGCTAAACTGAGTCGAAAAAACCTTCAGGGAAAAGAAAATCCTGAAATCTGTTGATTTCCGGCCAGTGATTATTATGTTGCTGCAATACAGACGCATATGCGTAAGCCGAGCATACGAGAAACAGGAGACTACCAAATCTGATCTAGCCACGTGCCAGAACCGTGAAAAGTCTGATACAAATTTTCCTTGCAGCTTTCTCACTCTTTGCAACCACTCAAATTACGTATAAAGCAATTCATATCGTCACAACTGGAGAAGATAATTAGGTACATTGTTTTAAGTGGGGAACCTTGTGTTATTGACAAGTACTCTTCTGCAGAAGTGATAGATAAGTCATGATTCAAAGTTCTGACATGTTACTTGTCGAGTACCGATAAAGATTGCATGTTTTAGCTGTCTAAATTTATTACTATGTTTAATCAGCTTTTTCTGGTCATCAAAGTGCACCTTCCTATTTTGCTGGCTCCATTTCTTTCTCCCAGTCTCACCACGAGCTTCTTCTCTGACTGATTGTGTGCTTTTCATCGTCTTTTGTATACAGTACAAGTCCACCACGCAGCACTTCTACCATGCTTTCCCCACAAGACACCATAGTTCCTCCAATATTTGGAAGTAGGATAATCAGGCGTTATTAAATGTTGCTACTGTTATGCATGCTGCTGGTGCAAGAGCTTCCATACCGCTCACCACGTGTTTCTGAGCAAGCTTCCATATCATTTTATTTAAACTCTCGTTTTTGTACAGTGTGTATCCCCTCACACATCTCTCCAGCAGCTTATCTCGGGTAAGGTTTTCATGTATTGGTTTTATGGCGTTGAACCTCCAAAGATAGTTCGCGTTTGTGGATACACGAATGCACAATTTTCTTATTCTTTCCTGCCTGGTAGATACGCCAGCTATTTCAAATAACTCTGCAGAACTGATGACGTGGGTTTCTATCAGAAGACTATTTGCGATAATATGATTTTATATCTCAATCCGAATTAGTGTGACACTTGATAGTCTTGTCATAATAGGTAGTAAGCTCTTCAATCAACCTTGATATCAATTTTCTTTTGAGGCTGGGTAGTTTTCTTGCCTTTCTAAGCTAACTAAGGTTGTGTTACTCTGGAAACATATGTATACAGGGTGTTCGACTACAGGTGGGAGAAAATTTAAGGGGTGATTCTAGACACCAGAATAAGACGAAAATCAAGAATAACGATATTGCGGTTGAGGCTTCGTTTGTTAATTATAAGCGATTAAAGATCTGCCTAAAGGTAGGCAACCCGTGTTCAACGATGCACGCGGGACATGTCAGGCGAGGGGTCGAGCAGTGGTAATCAAACCCACTGTCGCACGGAGTTACCTACTCATCTCAGAGAAGCTGTGACGAAATTTATGACACTCGACATGGCCACGCGATTCTGCGACACTTCATGCAAAATTAAAGGGTTTCGTTGAATTATACCAGACCTGCCTACTCGCTAAAAGCAATTGTTTCCATTATATTCACTGTAATCCATTGATTGTCGTAAATTTCGTCGCAACTTCCCTGAGGTGACCCCGTGCGACAGTGCCTATGATCAGCGTTACCGGGAAATACCTTAGCAGTGGCAAGATTATAATTCGTGGTGGAAGTGGAACACGCCACGCATGCGCGTGATGGCGCAGTGACGTCAAACCAATCAACGCCAAGATGGGGAACGAGCCGACGCCAGCGCCAAGCCAAGCCAAGCTAGTCAAGTCAAGTGTCCTTTTTTTTCCACTTAGTGGAAATCCCCACGGATACCCCATTCTCTCGGGGGAGGTACGAGGGTTATGTGGGACTCGAACCCACTAAAAACTACCAAGGTGACCTCCTGGCGCGGAGAACGCACTTCCGGAGGGAGGACTTGTGCGGGGTCAAACTAGCGATACTTCCGCTTGCCTCCCCACGGATGCATATAAAGCTCCTCGCGCCTATCGCCCCCTATACAGGGCCCTTCCCGAGGGAAGTCAACCCAGACCTATTCTGGTATAAGTGTTTCTACGCTAAGAACTCGATGTGGCCTACACGTCAGGAGCTTGGCCCATCACTTCCGGCTCACTCTTGTTCTGAGAGCGAGGTGGAACGAGAGCAGGTCAGAAAACGTTGAGAAAAGGAACACCGAGACAGGCAAGCTGCCACGGTGGGAAAATACCCCTTAGGAAACTCCCCCGCCACTATATCTGAACACGACTTTAGCTTGGCTTGGCTCGGTTTGGTTTGGCGCTGGCGTCGGCTCGTTTCCCATCATGGCGTCTCACACACACACATATACCGCCACTGCTGTAGGTGTTCCCCCTCCATTATAATCTTGCCACTGCTAGGGTATTTCCCGGTAACGCTGCCTATGGTCACCACTACTCCACCTTTCTTCTAGCTTAACCCGCTTGACACCGACGCACGCGGGTGCCTGCTTTTGGGCAGATCTTTAATCACGTATAACTAACAAACACAGCCTCAACCGCAATATCGTTATTCTTGATTTTCGTCTTACTCTGGTGTCTAGAGTCACCCCTAAAATTTTCTCCCACATGTAACCGAACACCCTCAAACATTTCTCTTTCTTCACTAGATATCCACCACCAGGTTTAATGTCTAATAGCTTTGAAGGTCTTGTTATCTCCAGTATACTAAATACAGGGTGTTAAAAAAAAGAGTTCAATACTTATAGGATAGATAGACAGCACACACTGAATAAAAAAATGTCTAATTTAGATGCTATCCTATGTAGCTAAACTTCAGAAAGTCTATGATGCTACGAGTTTCCCCGTTTTCAGTCTTCATTGCGGAAAGTAGTAATTGCTATACAGGGTGCTTCATAACATGTAGATATAACTTCACAAATAAATTAAACACACGAATGTAATGATAAGGGTTTACATAAATGTTTGTCAAATTTGACCCTGTTCCTTAATTACAAGCGTTTCGATCACTCTCTTTAGAAATTAAGTTAACGTATCGTAAAATATTCCGGACATCACGAAGTATTTGATGTAAATTCACATTTTTTAAAAAGTTGTATTTCTCACGGTGATTTCTCTGATATATTGATTGACAAGAAAGGGCAGTGCACATATATTATCCTCTAAGCGTGAAAAAAATTAAAGTGAATCCTATTGATTGAAGTTTAATGCAAATTCAAGAAATCGATTTTAACCATTGCATTACTCAGAAAATGTAATTTTTTTTTCACACTCCTATCACTAATGAATAAAGATTCGGTCTATTAACATGGGCACCCTGTATATATTCTAGTAATCTTTTCTATGCAAACCAGTTCTTTTTGTTCTTCATAACTACTTCGGAACAATTCTTCATAGGTTGTCAATATATAAGTAAATACTACATTGGAAGAATAAATGTCTTGACAGTTCCGCAATATACCTACGGTTCGTGGTTTTATAAGTTCACTGACACATTTCACAGAATAGATAGTACAGCAGTTAATTCCCTTGTTACGCTATTTTATCTGAAGTTTCTAAATCTATGTTGCTTTTCCTCACTAAACATATAAGTAGAGTTGCGTGCTGAACGGACTTGTCAGCTGCGTGTCATCCTTACTTCCTCTATCAGAAAAGTTTTGTCCTCGCGTGGGGCACATGCGGAGACTAATAAAAAGTTAACTTCCACATTTTCTACTAAATCTTCATAAGAGTAACACTAGTAGATGGGTCGGGTTGTTAGAATGAAAATGAGTCGAAATACGACTTCGCACCGGCTATTATTAATTTTACATAATGTGAATCACTTCTGAATCTGTGGACAAGTTGTACATCACGTACATACAATTGAAAACAGCCCAAATGAGGGACGAGTTTGTATTCATTTTCGTTAGAAAAACCTCACTAATCCACTGGCAATGCTCTCACGAAGACCAAGTGAAAATAGAAATTTAAATGTTTCTTATTATGAAATTGATCGTAAACTCGGCTGCCAGGGGAAAGGTCGCTGAGGTGGGCAGCGCAGCGAAGCAAAAAGCAATCTCCGAGTACTCTTTCCTTTCAAAGCAAAAGTCCGGGAGACATTTGGACGATACTTTCGATGCTTTCAAAAATAAAATATCACAGTGAAAATACGCCAACGCAAGCCGGGGTCTGGAAATCTCTCGGCGTGAAAATACGCCATCGCCATTCCAAGAATGATTAAATTTACGACCATCTTTGATAAGTGAACACATAATTGTCTAACACGAAGTTGCCATGTTTGAACTCACGTTTGTCAAGAAACTATTGCTAAACAATTAAAAACCTTCTTCTGAAGATGCAAGAAAAATTAGGGAAACTTCATTTTCCATACATAGAATTAATGGTACATCTTTTGTTGGCTATGTGTGCAAGCAGCCCAGACGTTTGCTTTTTCGCTCGCTTTCATCCTTAGGCACTAGGGCCAGCTGCAACGCAATTTGAGTCGAGAAAATTCCTGGAAGAGAAACTCGCCAGGGATTCCATAACTGCGTTGGCCTTGCCGAGTCACACGCAGTCAGCGAGACCCCACTTCAAATAAACACTACAAACTGATTATAAACAGTACAACTGATCATTTGAGAAATCGATAATAAATGACAATATAGCGCCTTATTATGGTCCATAGAGAAATAAAGTGTATGGAGTCCTCGTTCCAAGAAATAAGGAACACGCCAATGAAAAGAGCATAGCAAATTGATATTCTGCTTTGGGGTTGAAATAATGTATTTATTTCCTGCAAACTTCTTTTCTTATGACATCTCGTGCATTTGATCACATATTTGGTATACTCAGCTGTCAAGGGATTAAATGAGTGATTTATGTTTCGTCAGTTTACCCAGAGCGTCGGACGCACCGGTTGTAAGCGGTGGATCCATATTCTCATGGGGTACGAAATTCAAGTACACTGGAAGAACGGAGAGAGAAGTATTAGAAGAAACGGGTCCACTTCGAACGGAGGAACCACCTATACAGCGATGTCAAACCACGTGTCTTAGAAGGAAAGCTAGTAGTGTGCCAGCCACTCCAAGTACCCCTAGCCAAGATCTCGTTGAAATAAGTTAGTATACTCCCATTTAATTCTTAATCATAGCAGGCTTTATTAGTGTAATATTTAATCTTAACTGTATTAACACTTTGAGTGGCGCAACTTTTGGAAAAATGCCTCTAAGTTGGTTACGGTCATACTTTCGATGCTTTCCAAAAAATGTCGATTTGAAACAGAATCGATGAAAATCCTGCATAAGATGCAAATTCGTCAGTGTGAAGACACGCTGACGCTACTTGAAGTGTTAAGTAAACAGAAACCTCTATTAGTTTAGCATGCACGTTAAATGATTGTAAAACAATCAAATCTATAAGGGCATACGATTATTTCGATTACCTTACTTATATTTGTAGGTTTTTATGATTAGGAAATACATAGGAAATAGTTTGGTTTGTAAGATTAATTTTTCTTATTGGTATGAAAGTGTTTATGACATCATGGTTTTGGAAATTTCATGGTCACTTAGTATTGTTTTAGCTCTTTTTATAATGCAACCAACAAAAGCATGATGGAACCAGTTCAATTATACTGCATACATACATGTTACATAATTTTAGTATACATATAGAGTCTTTTAGAGAAGTTGTTTTTTCTTGGCATTAGTCGACGTTGATTGTTAATAATTATTAGCCGGGGGCCGACAATTTTAGGTGGACTCCTAAATAACGATTCGCTAATAGCACACGTAAGTTTTTATATGGTCAATTGTCTAGTAATAAGCACTGACCAGTGACCATACTTATTGTGAGTACATATAGGACGCGCAGTCCAAGCCAGAACACACGTGTTCTGTGGGATTCTCCCATTCTCGTTCGCGTCGTCACCGATACCACGCGACGCTAAAGAGGCGACCATGGCTCTAAACATGACGTGTGTATTAGCGACACACGTCGCCACAGCGAGTCAATGCTACTATTATATATTCCTCGTGAAGACAGTAAACTCTCGTTATGGGCTCGCGCTCGGGGCTGGTGACGAGCGTTTAACGAATAGTGTCGACAACTCCGAGCCGTCGATGGCACGCGCGCGCGAGAGAGAGAAAGAGAGGGAGAGAGAGAGAGAGAGGGAGAGAGACAGATCGTAAGTACGTGAAACACGCAGCGAGACAGAGTATCATACTTTCTCTCTTTCGTAGCCGAGGATAACATCGCATCAACTCAATCATCCCCTCTCGCTCACTCTTGGGTTCTTCCACTCTCGACCGAATGATTCCCCGAAGTGGAGGGGATAGCGAGGAGCGTTTAACGCATAGTTGAGATGAGCCCATAGCGAGAGTTTACTGTATTGTGCGGGGACGTGGCGGTTGGAAGGGGAAGCAGGCGCGTAAGGGTCCCACCGCTGGACAGCGCTGGTATAGGTAGACAGAGTGAGTTGTAGCCCGCTCAGGTGAAATTGAAAAGAGGGATCTGAGAAAAAGAAATCTTGGAATATGTTTGGTTGCCAGCTATCCATTTCGATTTCGTCGCTATCCCCCTCTCCGTTGCACATGGCCGGTGCACGAAAACGGCACAACTTCTTTCATGCGTGACATGCGTGAGCTGAGCACACGAGAAATAGTGAGACTGTCAACTTTCATCTAGCCCACAATCAGTGCTGTTCAAACCAGGACCCGCGAGTCCCTGGGGGTTCTTCCACTCCCATCCGCGTTGTCAGGAATATATACCGCGCGACGGTATATTTCAGACGCAAAACATGGCGTGTGCTTAGTGACATACGTGGTCAGAGCTACCCAATTGTATGCACTTCTTTAGCGTCGCGCGGTTGCTCTGACAATGTAGTGTGGGGAAGGAATGGTTGGAAAGAGAAGCAGTGCCTGAGGTGCCCCACCAACGTTGCCAGAATTAGGGAGAAAATGGTCGCGTAGCAGCGTTGCCAGAAGCAGAAAGAAAATGTCCGCGTAGGGAGCTCACAATCTGTGACTCAATAGGGAGTGGTATAGGGGGACAGCTATTGGAAGTTGGAACTCAGTGACGTACTATTACTGCAGCGCCGTTCAGCCTATGGTTTGGTGGACATGGGCACCCGCCACTGCCCGTGGGTAACGCTGCGGGCAAAGCTCCGGGCAGTGACGTCAGTTATCGTTACAGCGGAGTGGGGAGGAACGGTTGTGGCCGGAGTACGGGCTCGTAGATGCGTAGGCAGGTAGACGGTCCTTGATAATTCTGGAATTTGTACCGTATTGCCCGGGGAGGCGTGGGTACCCGTCGACTCGTGTCTGCCCCGAGAAGATAGTGTCAGCTTTTGAAGGTCCGACAGACGCGCTACACCTCAGAGTTTCCTCTATAGCAGCAATTGAAGCTTTGCAAGATGTTGTTAGCTGGGTTGTACTTTCTAGCGGTCACTGCCAGGGGAAACGGCGTGCCAAGATGTTCCGGCACGCGACTTGGAAAAACCCTGCCCTCATCCGTTAGGAATCATTGGACAAGTTGGATCTACCCCTGTCGGGGAAGCGGCTCGTTTAGTCAGCGCTCCACGTCGCGGAGCGACGGGGAGCACTGTCCAGTGGGGACCAGTCTGCCCCGGGCAGCCTGATCTGTTGCCCGTATGGACAACTCCTGAACGGCGCTGTATTATTACATAGAAAGAAGGCCCCTGCAGGCGGTGCATTCCGCCGCTAGCTCCGCCTGAACCCTTGCCTGTGACCTTCGCGGAGCCCCCTCTTCTAAGTTTTTGGCGGCACACGCTGCATAGTAATTAGTAGATGTGACCGATTTAGCCAATAACGAAAATGAAAATACGTGTGCCCTGTCTTTAGGAATGTGCCCCGGTAGGTGGTAAAAACCAATCGTCATTTCTTCGGGGCCTTCTTTCTATGCAGTAATAGTAGTAGGGAGTAGTATAGGGGGAATCCTCACATGGCGTGCACAAGTCGCATTACTCTATAGGGTGTCTGAAAATTCAAGGACTTCCCGAAACATGCAATATCCTAATGTAAGAAAATGTCGAAAAGTCCATTACCATTTTGGTATCCAAGACTTCGTTCTCGAGATATTAACAGTTGAATATTAGCAGTGGAACTTCCGGACCGCGCAGTTTATGGCTGAAGCAACTGAGCGCGTGGTAGCGTACGCTCCACGTACACGCAGGAGGCGCGTGTAGATACAGGTTCATTTACATGGTTGAACCAGCGCGGTCGGTTCTACTGTGTGTGTGTGTGTGTGTATCTACGCATCTGTATTTATGCGTGCGTCCTGCGCCGGCGTGCTAGAGGTCACTGCTCCGCGTCAGCTGTTTCGGCTTTAAACTGTGCGACCCGGAAGTGTGAGCGCTAATATTCAACTGTTAATATTTCGAGGCCGAAACCTCGGATCCCGGAACGGTAAAGGACTTTTCGATGTCTTCTTACATCAGGATATTGCATGTTCCGGGAATTTCTTGAATTTTGGGACATCCTGTATATAGCTCTATGTGACGTCACTTTGTCCCTACATTAGGGAATTCTTTTGGCAACACTGGTTCCCACCGTTGGACATTGCTGATTATTCTAGTTAGGTCGCTCGCGCGGAGTAAATGCGCATATGCATTCAATTCTGAACGCACGTTTAAGTCAAGGTCCCATTGGTGCAGGGGGTCGGGGTGTCTTTCAAGTGATCCAAACTTGTCGACACTCGTAAATATGATACATCCGCGGCGCGCAAATGCATTAGTGAGAACGTCTTTTGCGCCAAATCAGCCTGCGCATCAACCAAAATTACTTCCTCTGATCGTTTTTTATATATGACCATGATAATGTCAACAAAATATGTGGCTTTTCTCAAGTTTTCCGTCACTTCAGGGCCACCATCTTTTAGTACACTGGAAGTATAAAAATAAGTAAATTCAACGGTCTCTTAACAAAATAGGCGTAATTGCAGATTAATTAATTTTAGTAGTAGTCTGTCGTTCATTAGGTACCGTAATGTTAATGTCAGTGTATTAAAACAAATGATTAGTGACGGAAATATGGAAATGAATTTAAGTACCTACATTAATTCAAATGAATTTTTTGGACTTTTTGTTTTTTCAATCTTCACGAAGTTGAAAGATGAACATTTACGGCCTACCTACAGGCATTAGCATTAAGGGGCGGCAAGGAGGCGATAGATATAAGCACAATGCACATGATTAAGCAACTTCTTATATTAATAGAATATTTGGTAAATATTGATATACCGAGGACTCAGCCCCTATGACATTGACCTTGACATATGTAGTCAAGGTCACGCTCTTGAGTGACGTTCAGAAGGTTTTAGCCTTCGCTTGACTTTAGTTTTCGAGATATTCGCAAAAAACTCTGATCGGTAGGTACATAGTTGGTTGGGGCCAAAGTTTAGCGGCCAACTTTTGAGAGATTAAAGATAAAAAAATGATGTTCCAGAAATGGTTGGTCATGGGGATTTCAACCAGCAACTCGTGGATGAGTCACACCTTATAATCACAAGTTGGTCACACGGGGTTCACTGTACCCCCGCGTCATTTTTTGAGTTACCATTTTCGTATTTTTTAATCTTTTAACTTTTCAGTGATAAATATACGTTCGTAATACTTATACAATCATGGTCTAATAGACTTTTTCTAAAAATGTAAATTTTGATATGATAAAATTTGTAGTTGAAAATGAGCGATTTTCCACGGTTGTGGGAAAAAGTGATTTTTTAAATTTTTTTATATTTTTTTTCTTGCGATAAATCCCCTTTGGAAGTCGTAAAGACACGACATTTTAACTCGAAAATTATTCTTGGGGTACAATACACTCCGTGTGACCACGAAGGGTTAAAACTATAATTCTTCGTCTTCCGCTTTGATCTAGTACTCGTAGAGATAATGAAAGTAACTTCTACAATAATTTAATTATAAAAATAAAGCATTCTAAAACGGGGTTGACTAACTGGTGGCTCCCGAGCCGCCGGGGGCACCTCCGCCTTGCTGCCACGCTGAACGGCCCCCCTCCATACCGATCAGACTCTGACGATCGCAGTTGATCGCAGTCGATTCTCCTTCTTTCCTTCTCTTTTTGACTGCGATCGTCAGAGTCTGGGAGATATGGAGGGGGCCGTTCAGCGTGGCATCAAGGCGGAGGTGCCCCCGGCGGCTCGCGAGCCACCAGTTAGTCAACCCTGTTCTAAAATAACGGTATACATTAAAAGATTAATGTAATATTTTGTATGTAGTCTATGTATATTTCCAAATAACTATCGTTTAAAGGTACTTGGTAGATCAAATTATGCTAATGGACCATATTAGTGAAATCGTTACACGATAGTAAATGGTATGCGTAAAGTATGAAACGCTTATATAATTAAAAAATTAAAATTATCTTATAGAGTTGAAATACTTTAAATGTGTTACTACTTCATTCATAAATACGCCTGATAGAAGTGAATAAGAGTTCAGTGTCATAATTATTTAAACTTTCAAAATACGTATTGTTTCTCTTTTATGTCTAGAGTAAACAAATTTTTTTCATTTAGTTAATTATCAAGGAATATAAAATTCATGTAAGATACCGAAATAGTTAGATGCTACTTATAATTAAAAATCTGCTTAATGTTAAGCTTAAAGAAATGGCGATAGTTTCACGAGAACTCAAATAGAGCAATTTGTCAAACAAAAAATTTCAATTTTTTGATTTGGTCCAATAAATCACTCCGAGGCGGGTTACTTTTACCTCACTTTGGTTTTGCTGTCATGCATATTGACAGTAGTTGACGCTGCGACGCTTTGTGCACGGTCTATACATATGTATATGTAGAACAAATATGGCAAAGAGAGAGGATTAAAGACCCGTAAGAGGCCCTACCAATGGACATCGCTGCAATAAATTTAAGAGGTCATGCTGAGTTAGGAGGCCGAAAAAAGTGATTTCTGGGAAATTTATTTCTTAAAAACTGTAAGATCTTCTTCACAAATTATTTTCGTATTTGAAATAGTGTATTTTAGAGAGTATCTTATAATTTTTTTATTTAAAAGTATTTATCAGTAACGAAGTTGTGGCCCATCTTTCGGACGTTTTCCCCAAAAAGGTGTTTTGCAGTGACCACTACTGCTCGGTACAGAATCATCTTAAATTAAAAATTCAAAAAGATTTATTTAATATATTAAATTATCTAGTCTTTGAACAAACAACTTATTTCTCCCGTGCATATTTTTTTATTGTCTCAAAACGAGCGACTTTTTATTAAAAAATTTCAACTTTAGCTTACAACGTTCGCGATTTTGTCCCAAATTAATATTTCGAAAACTCCTTCATTCGAAGACTAGATAATTTAATATATTAAATAAATCTTTTCGAATTTTTAATTTCTAATGAGATAGGTATCCAGTGGCCATTGCAAAACACGTTTTTTAGAGGACTTTCAGGAAATCGGCTACAACTTCGCTATTGATAACTAGCTTTAAGTTAAAAAATTATGAGATACTTACTAAAATACACTATTTCAAATACGAAAATAGTTTTTGAAAAAAGATCTTACAGTTTTTGAAAAGAAACTCCCCAAATCACTATTCTTCGTCCTCCTGGCTGAGCATGACCCCTTAATATAAAAATCAATATAACTGTCTTGTAATGAAATATTCCAGATATACGACGCATACAAAATATAGACCTAGTAAAATATAGGAAACATTTACATTACAGGATATTCCAGTCTACCGCGTAGCTGTCATAGCGCAGGTTTAGATGGCGCTGGAATGTCAGAAGGTAGTACAGGGGTGCCATTCAGTTCGCCTTACTGTCCAGATAATACTCTGCCACTACTGGAGACGGTATCGGAGGATCAAGAGATTCATGGCAGGAGAAACAACGGTTAGTTTCTCTATGTGTAGTCCCATTTGACTTTTTTACATATCAGATTTTGTACTTTTGTCGTTTACGACTGCGATCTTTTATGCTGATTCGAGACGCATGGCTTGCAATTTTATCAATACCTTCGGAGTCAGTATGTCATGGAATAATGAAAGACGTAAGTAAAGGATCGTGTGACATGATTAGCGCAGCAACTTTATCAAATGCATTCTTAAAAGAATAAAACATTCGAGTTGATAGAGATAATATATTTGATAATAAGTGAAGAATTTTTAATTGTATAAATAATCCTTTTTACATGAAACACTGTACATATATTTGATATAATTCTTCCATAGGAATCAAGAAAATTTTCCGTGGAAAGCTATACAGGTTATTTTTGCTGGTCTGTTTAAGTTGGCAAAACAATTGAAACGTTTTATTACATTCAATGAAGTATTATATCGCTGTAACAGCAATATTTAACAGCTGATAAAGAGAACTAAATGTTTTGTTACAGCCCTATGATATGCCCTAACACTTTGAAATGTATGTATTCTCTGTAAGTTTTAGGGTATTTTTTAAGACACTATTTTCAATAAAAATTTGAAATTTGAGATCATTTCCCAGGAATGACTCATTTTCACCAGGGAAACATTGTTAATCTATTCGTAATACTCTCATGAATGTCAAATAGAATATACAGGATGTTCGGCAACAGGTATAAGAAACTTTATGAGCTGATTCTAGATTCCAAAATAAGACGAAAATCACGAATGACGAAATAGCGTTTGAGGCTTCCTGTCCAAGGTAATAATTGTTGAAAATATGTGCAAAAAGCGTCTGACGCGAGGGATTTACACTACTGTCGGTGCGGTAGCCAGGTTAGGCGCAGCGAGGGCAGTGCCGCAGCCATCTAGAGTCTGGACCAGAGGCGCGCAAGAAGCCGTGTTTATCTCCTAGCTGCGAGCAACCAGCGTTGCCGGGAAATGGGTTCCTGGGCAAAGTCGTAGTGGAGGAGGAACTGGGAACACACCACGCATGCGCGTGCTGACGCCATGACGTCAGACCAATCAATGCCAAGATGGAAAACGATGGGAAACGATCCGTCGCCAGCGCCAAGCCAAGCTAGCCAATCCAAGTGGTTCGTTTCCCATTGTTTCCCATCTTGGCGTTGATTGATTTGGCGTCACGTCATTATTACACGCATGTGTGGCGTGTAAGTTAGTTCCCCTCCACTACGAAGAGTTTGACCAAGAACCAATTTCCGGACAACGCTGCGAGTAACCAGCCGAGCGGTCGAGCTGTCCCGTTTCCAAGGGTAGAATCACTGAGAAGAACTGCATGTGCGTGCTCGTAGGTTCGTAGCGTAAGTATATATGGTTGGGACAGCTTGACACTCGGTTGGTTGCCCGCAACTAGAAGGTGAAAACGGCTCCTTGTGCACCTCTGGTCTAGACCATAGACCAAAAGCACGGGGCATAAAGTAGGCTTATGGACGGGGGAGTGAAGCCTTCGGGCAGGGGGTACGGTTTCATTCTTTCAGTCATCCTGTGCCGGTCAACTAGTGCTGCCATCTATGTCTTCTCGTCTCAAACTTTTCGTGGAAGTTCTAGTTTTACATCCTTTCACAATGCAAACTGGTATTTTTACGATTGGATTTATAAATAATTATACAAGAAACGACGCCACCAACAATTACTGTATACTTCTGTACCAAACGACGCCAAACGTCAAGTCACGCTAGTACTAATAAGTAAACTCGCCTACAGAGTGCACCACAAGTTAACCGGCCCAAGATGGCGGAAACAGGCGGTTCCCCTGCCGTGTTTTGCTTCAACGCTTCCGCAACTATGCTCCGTCCTTCAGGTGCATGATCTATATAGATATACCGGTGTAACGCGTGGCGTCGTATTTCATCACTTCGAATTCGAGATGAGTGGGTTTTTCGAGGTGGCTATGGTGCTGCCATCACCGTACCAAGCCTGCCTAACGCGCCCCGGCAGTAGTGTAAGTCCCTTGCGTCTGACGCTTTTTACGCGTATTTTCAACAATTAATAACTCGGAAACGGAGCCTCAAACGTAATTTCGTCTTATTCTGGCATGTAGAATCACCCCTTGATCATTCGGACACCTGTTGCCGAAGACCCTGTATAGAAATATAAAGAACAATGTTAAGCCCCACAGGGGATTACTGACCTACGAGCGTGCAGCGATTGCTGTACACAATTGGAAAGACCACGTCAAGACGAATCGATGTAATCCATTTTGAACTTCGAAATCAGATGGGATCACCTCGAAAAATGGTCTCAAAGCTCGAAATTTTGCGGTTCTGAACAAAAGGAACCGGTAGTAAAATCCCATCTGGTCCGTGGGACCTCGGGTAGGCACCTGAGGAAAAATCGAGGTATGTAAGCGATACTCTAGCACAGGGGTGTCGAACTTTCCCCACTCCGATGGCCGCACGAATCGGGGCTCCGGTCAGCCGGTTCCCCCACTTACTTTTCTCCAGGAGTTGCACGAGACCCAACAGGGAGAGAGTGCGGCACCCGGAGGAGAAATTCATCACAGTGAAGTAGGTGTGGCGGGGGCCGTTCTCCTCCGGCTCTACGGAACAGGCGGAGAGGAGAAGGAGCCACTGCGACTCGCAATCCGCTTGTTCGACACCCCACCTCTAGCAGGTTGGGGCGGCAAATGTGCCTCATGACCTTCATTTCAGGGCCGCGTTGGGCTTGCCTTTGAACTAATCAATTGGCGATGTCGTACTAAGCATTAGGATAGGGGCCCATGCGGCAAACGCAGCCCCAAGACGACCCTGAAATGAAGAGCATGAGGCACATTGACCGCTCCATCCTGCTATACTCGTTTCATCCTAAGGAAAATCCCGTTCGCGCAGAGATGATTCTGAGGAGGCGCTGGTTGGTCTGACTCCCCACATAACCGCCTACGATTTTCTCCGTCTTACCACCTGTTACCTCTCTGTCAGCCGTTCCGCAACCTGCAGTGTTGACATTGACATCGGTCATGTCACGCCCTCGGAGGGGCAGGGAAGTCGGCAGGTAAAGTGCTGCGAGCAATAGCCTGCGTCGGGCCCGTAGGCGGTAGTGGGGGCTGCGCAGAACGGCCACAAAACGGTCGGGACATAGGATTTTTCTTAGGATGAAACGAGTATAGAGTGTCGCTTACATCCCTCGGGTTTTCCTCAGGTGCCTAGCCCGGGGTCCCTGGGGCCAGCTGGGACTTTACTACCTGTTTCTTTTGTTCAAAACCGCAAAATCTCGAACTTTGAGGCCATTTTTCAAGGCGATCCCATCGGATTTCAAAGTTAAAAATGGTATCAATCGATTCGTTTTGGCGAGATCTTTCCAATGGCTTATAGCACTCGCTGCACGCTCGTAGATCAGTAATCTCCTCTGGGACTTAACATTGTCCTGTCATTAGTACTTGACTCTGGCTGGGTTGACAGGTGATAATCATCGGTTCTTTCCAGAAAATATTGACACGAAAACACGCCAAAGCCAGGTAATGAATGAAAATCTCTCGGCGTGAAAATACGTCTATGCCACTCACAGTGTTAAATTGAAACGTGGTTTGTAACATTCGTTAACATTTTGTATGATCAGTAAAATCGGCTTTAGATAGGATGGCAGCTGTAGAAATTCGAGGTTAATAACAGTGTAATCTGACTTCACAGAATCTTTCCCTTTGCACAACTATTTCTACTTCTGTTAAAATCTTCCGTTTCTTTTTTATTTACCACTGCTGTGATTATCTGTTTGTTATTGTTCTTTATATATGGTGTATTAAACTCGTATTATTATTCTTGTTAATTGTTATTAAATTGGTGTGAACGTATAATTCCGGTGTAAATATTGGATCAAGGTTATCTCGGGTTCATAATATTATAACTGATTAAATTCATCTTTGCATCAGCTATAACACAGTGCAACAAAACATGTGACGTAGAGTTTTTATTACAAAAATGAATTTGCAGTACAGTTTTACTGCAATTTGGTACTTTTTCAAATCAGATACAGTTTTGTATTCGATATTTTTTTAGAAGTTCGAAATAAATGCCTCAGGGATCGTCTGTACTTTTATAATTAACACTCTTAATACATATACATAATAATCAAACAAGAACACATTCTTCTGAATCAGCTAATAATTTCATATTTTTGGGTGTTAAGTTCATAATACTTTCTTTAGGGTAGATTTAGAGATGCAAAAAGTATCCTGACACTTAAGAACAGTGGTGTCCGTACTTTTTCACAGTATCATTAACAAGTGAATTTACATGTATTGCACAACTGTACCGTTACATCGAATTTTATAAATTTATTGTAAGTATTCCTGGATTTAGTCATGTGACTTTAATAGCGATGTACTAGGAAACCTGGACTTTGGAAACTCTCAATTCTTCTAATCGGTTTTCATTAATACTGGTCACATAAAGTAGAGTTCTGCAACTGGCGAGTGATCTAACTAACCCTAGTAGCATTTTTGGTTGGCCCACAGTAGCCAACAGTTGGGAATTAGTTGGGATATAATTAGTGTTTTTGCCTACAAAGTTCCAACATAGGGCCTACGGCATAAAAGTTACAACAGTTTGCCAACGAATATTCAAAGTTGCACCTACAATTATTATGGTTGGTTAATTAACAAAAAGTTACAACAGTTTGCCTACGAATATTCAATGTTGGGCCTACAATTGTTATGGTTGGTTAATTAACAAAAAATTTACAACGATGATTAAATGTCGTCCTACAAACGTCAGAAAATTTGCTACATCCAAAAACCTGTTATTATATTCCAAGTTGTGATTTTTCTATTCTTATTTATAAATACGTAATGTGGACGTCTGTCTTAAGACGAATGTGAAATTTTAAGGAATGAGTCTATAAAGGTCGAATGATGATATTTTGTAGAATATTTCTCGTCGCTGTGCAGTTTTTATAAAAAATTAATACTAGTTATGTAACTAGAAATTAGAAGCGTTTACAAGAAAGTGTGTTGGGTTGCTGCGAACAGTGGTTGCTTCGGAAGCGGAAAGTTTTGGTTCGATTTTCCTCACCGCGGAATTTTTTTTTTCCCAAACCAGACCTGAAGAAGACGTCTTTACGACGTCTTTTGAAGTTCTTTAAGATGGCTTCTCCACGTCTTTACGACGTCTTTTGAAAAGAAACGTTGAGTTGGGCCTTTACGTTAAGTGACGTTGGACCTGCGTTGGTTACAATCGTTGGTCCATTTAAAATTAGCGCCACACTTCAACAGTTTGCCAACGGATAACACGTCATTGGCCCAACAAACTCCCAACAAATAAATGCTACTAGGGAAACTGTTAAGTCGCTGGTCGTTTACTCGATTGGAGAAATAAATATTCTTATATATATTTCAAATATACAACGAAACAAGTTGCAGCTACTATTTCGCTGGAACGTGTGGTTAAATACAAATAGTGTATTTAACTTAATCTAAGGAACTATACTAAACGTTAGCAGCATGAAACGTGTACAATTTCAATATGCATAGCAATCAGGGCGATGTTAAATAAGTCAACCGCATGTAGGAATCCAAATATATTGTATATATACAGTATTTATTCGCTATAAGCTCGCGACTTACGATCAACATCGAGCTTACAGCCGAAGACAATATCGGGGACACGTTTCTGCGGCCGCTTTCCTCTCACTCTCGTGTTCAGCAAGACAGCTTGTGTGCTCGCTTCGCATAAGTATAGGACTAGTTCTTTCGATTCTGTTTTTTTTCTAACACAAATTCATGAAAGATTACGGCCTGGAGAATGGTCCCTTTCGTGAACACTTCTACGATATTTCGCGAATGAGTTCCGGGGGCAGAACCAAACTATAACTTCTGTCTTAGAAACATATGTAGGTGTGACGTCCCAGCCCCACCATAGGTCGCGCCGGTTAGTTTTCGCCAGCGCCGCTAGAGGTCTACTCTTCTCACAAGTAATAACTTCCAATCTCGTTCGCATATACAGGGTCATCATTTAATCTTGCAACCCGCGCTCGCGCGAACAGGTAAAATGGCCGCCGCATTCCACTACAACCATGCACCGGTATCACTGCTGTCCAGCAGTTGTGTGGGCGGTTGTTAGTTATGGGGTGGAAGTGTGGGGATGGAAAGGTAGGGAAAAGGTGGAAGGGCTGTAGGAGAGATATACGAAGTGGGTGTTCGGGATGTACCGGAATACCTCAGGGTATATCGTAAGGGAAGAACTACGGAGGGGGATGATGAAGGAAGAGGCGGGACTGAGGGGATAGAGATACGAGAGGTCGCTGGCAGCTCTCCGAACACCGGGCCGCTGCATGGTTGTAGTGCAGATTTGCCCTTTAGGGTGCATACCTCCTCAAATTCTGGGACCTGGACAACAGCCGAGGACTGAACTGTTACCTTGCTAACCGTTGCGAAGGTTTGAGAAAACTGCAAGAATGTGTGTGGGCCAATACGCGTGAGGCTCACAAGGGAGACCTTCAGGTTTGGCAATTTCAGAAAATATTGATACTTAGTGTACGTGAAGGTCTTCACTTGGGGATTAATTTCCCAAAGTAGTAAGGCGCGCTTTTCATCCAAATTCGAGAAAATCGACTTTGAAAAATGCTGAAGTCAGTGCATAGCGCTCACGACTAGTCTTACTATTGATACTTTTTTTTATTCATTTAAAGACCTGCCAAATTCGTACGAATTAACAGATATTTAAATATCATTTTCATTAAAAAACTCACATATTATTTTAAATTATCTCTAGCTTGAAAAATCGTACTTTTTATTGAATTCTTCAAAGTCAATTTTCTCGAATTTGGCTGAAAAGCGCGGCTTACTGCTTTGGGAAATTAACGTCCAAGTAAAGACCTTCATGTAAACCAAGTATTAACATATTCTGAAATTGCCAAACCTGAAGGTCCCCTTGTCAGCTATTTAGACTTGTGGTACGAACCAGTATAGATACACGCATAGTCTTGCAGTTCTCCCGCATCCCATGCTGTGGTTAGCAACGTAACATTTCCGCGCTCGGCTGTTGCCCGGGGCCCAGAACTTGAGGAGATATTTGCACCCTAAAGGGCAAGCCTGTTGTAGTGGAATGCGTCCATGAGGCGCTGTTGCCATTTTACCTATCGCGCAAGCGCGGGTTGCAAGATTAATTGGTGACCCTGTATACAAGTTCCACGTTATTTGCGCTTAGTCCCCATGTGTCTAGGGCAGGGTCCGTTAGCTGTAGCCCTACTAGTGAGTCTGGCTGACGGTCCCAAAACGAAACGCACATCTTCTTTTCCTCCACGGTCTTTAAAATGCCCATCCACCTGCCCCGCACAGTACTCTAAAAAGCGGGACCGACCCGAGGGATTACGGTTAGGCCGGAGGCGACGGGGCAAGATCCCTTTCCGTTCCGGAATCATATCACCACCATCGGTTTCGGACATAACAGTAGGTATTTACGAAATATTGTAGAAGTGCGCACAAACGGATGACAACCCTGCGAAGTTGGGCCACTCTTTGCCATGCATTTCTGTTGATGAGGACAGAATCAAACGAGCTGGTTGCACCAGAAATGGCGCCGATAACGAGGAGCTTATAGCGAGGAGATACTCTGTCTATAAGTCAGAATCTGGATAACAAGTTGGATTTGCAGAACTCTAATTTAAGCCTGCACACATACTCCGCATATACATACAAATGCATTTCCGATTTCTATTGTCTTTCCTTATTTAGAGAAACCATGCATTGCGACGCGAAACACACATACGTGCATGAATAAGTTGTAATTATAATCATTGAAAAAAATGCGTTTTGTTAAGGTATTGTCATAAGTTATAACTCATGATTACATACTTGGTTCGCACAATTCAAACGGACTGTATTTCAATGTTATTTCTCGCAAATAAACACACAGGCATTCATGTTTATATGTCATGATCGATGACTTGATTGCATGTGCAAGTTGGTTTTCAATGAATTACAAGTATTGCATGAATGTTCAACTACCCGGGTGAAAGGCTTGGACAATTAGCAAAATTGTAAATAAATATCAAAATATTTGTTCGCTTTTTCTCTATACCGGATTTTGTAAATTTCATAAAAATGCATTGAACGCTCGATAATTAATAAATGAACAATAATTAAACGCAACGCTAAAATCTTGTAAAATATGAAATCGTTGCATCATTAAACCAATAACACAACTGTAAAAAAGAACGCGACAGAAAATTAACGAGCATTACTGTGTACTGGTCTTAATTTAATTAAGTATTCACTAAATAACAAATAGGGATGAGACAAATGATGGTAGTTGATCCAAGCTTCGAATTCGAAAAACCCAGCAATAGTTATATACAATTCATAAAAGCAATTATGTTTGAGAATATGAACTATTCTGTAATTTATTAGGTAGATGGCAATATTAAATAGTAGCTTATTTTTTCTACAATTCAATACTTTACGTATAATGTTCTTCATACAGGTATGCAATGACATCAACTTCCATTACACTAGTGTTGAATGAGTGTTGCACAAGGCCAAATCAACATGGCTCTTACACCCATCTTGGCTCTACCTAATACTTAAGATTCCTTTTTACCTTATTTTGTGTTTAAACGTCACACTACATAATTATAGGTAAACCGAGCAATACTGAGACATTCCAATGCACCTGTCTGAACAGAAAATGCACCAGATTCGAATCAATGTTTCTTACCCTCTTCTCCTAACTTCATCAATAAGCCTCACTATTGCTTGGTACTCTAACACACGATATTAGTTTCTGCCTGCATTATTTGAATTCTTACTTATTTCTTCAACACTAATGCAACGTTCGTTTTTTTATTTATGATACTATAACAAATTATCCACAATCGAATTTTATATATAAAAAAATTTGTTATGTAATTAAAGCAACGAACACTAGAGTACACATAGTACAATATTATAATGTTTGCTGTGTTAAAGAAATGTTTATTATTGATATTTCAAAAATTATAAATGCATATATCTTTTTTCTACATTCGATTATATACTTTTTAGCCAATGTGTCATTGGGGTAATTGTTTTTTCCCTATGGTTATTTTGTGAATATTTACATATGTTGAAAACTAGTATAGTATTTATTTCATAATATATTTCCTACACTTTTATCGCAGAACGTCCCCTGTTTCTTCTATTTATTTTTGTCAAGAAGCCTTGCATCCGGATGTGAATAACATTTAACTGATCCGATATACACGTCAATACTCGTGAATACAACTTGTAAGAAAAAGAAAATTCACAAATTAGTTGTACTTGTTTGTATCTGCAGCAACAAATTCAGATCATATAAAAACGTTTAACATTCTAAGCAAACAAATATTTGCAATAACGTTTATGAAATTTAATTCGGCATTTTTATTTCAATGAAATTTTAAGTTTATTGAAACTAATTTATATAAATGCCTTTATACGATTTAATATGATGAATTGATATTTAAAAAATATTAAATAAATATTTTCGATACAATACGTTCTCAATTTTTTTTTTCAGTAGTACTTTTCATCATTTCGATCATAAAGTTTTTGTGAATGCGCCGCTAAATAGAATTTCTTAATATTAAAAACAAATTCAGAGTAACTGGTGAAGTGTACCCCTTCCTCAGAACTGTACATCGAGTTACGGTACACAGTGACGTACTTTTTTTATGAATTCTAATATGTAATGGTTCTCAGGTAAAAATTAAAAAGAAATAAATTATGGACTGACGAGTCGCGAAATATGAACAGTATGTCCCGCAGAGCGTGGGACTAGCCGGCAGAGGGTGATTTTTCATGAAAAAATTAATCAAGAATATAGAACAAACTTTTCTTGAATGAGGTTTTGTTTTCGAGAAAATCAATTTTTCAAATCCACCGAACATGTAAGCACCTCCCTTTTTATTTATGTTAGTTTGTACATAACTTTGGCAAGGTCGTGATTTATTATTTATCATTTCCATTGCCTTATTGTTGCTATGTATTATACATGGAGCAGTTTTCCTTGTATTTAAGGCGGTAAAACTCAGTATTATATTAAAAAGAGTTCATAGAAATTTAATGGAAAGGGCACATATACGCGTATGTATGCGGCAAAAGGGGCAACACTTTCAGCAACAGCTTTTTTCAGCTTTTATTCGGAATAAAATAAAAGTTTCAAGGAGTAAAAATTTTGTCATATTAAATATTTTTCTTTACCTCCCGTCGGTAACATAGTAGACACGATGTGGGCACAATGATCAGATCTGCTGTGGTGCCTATAGAGAGGGTATATAGCTTACTTAGCACATAATTATTTCACGCTTGGCTGAGATCTCGAGTGACTTATTTCACAAAAGTTTATATATTTTTCATTAAATGTTCGTGAAACTCGTACCGATTGATTGGTCGCGTTTTCCCAGTGAAAACGAGTCCAATCCTAACCTTATTTAAAGTGTTTTCAATCGTATATAATGTGCAACTGATTTTCCGAGTTCAGAAGTCTTTACAGTTAAAAACTAGCCCGAGGAAGATGTTTGGACTCACCAATTCATTGGCAATACTCATACAAAGATTTATTTTCAAAAATGAAAACATATAAACATTCATTATTCTCGGCTGTCAGGAGAAGGCTGTGCGCATGCGATGGGTTCGCTTGCATGGCATAAGCGTAACGAGAAAATCGTAGGAACGACTCCAGAGTCTATAGCGAGGGTGAAAAACGTACAACTACAACGAGGGTCTACTGTATGTGATTTAGTCGACGTGTGCTTGTTGGAGTTTCTGAGAAAAAAAAACGGAGCCTCGTTGAATAAAACTTCACCCTACACTTTTTATTTACCTCTTCATGAAGAATCACACCCTACCCGCCAGTACTACATATTTCGGGACACCCTGTATATACTGAAACAATTCTCTAGAATCGCAGCTTCTTTGGCTTCTTAGATCGTTGATTTGTCTTTTCCTTTTCTTTCTGTTCGTTTAGCCGTAGACGAAAAAGATACGCATGCGAGTGCCACCCACAACACCGCAACCACCACCACCACTACCATCACAACTTCCAACACCACCACAAATTGTGCGAAAGTTAGACTGAAATTCCCCAAGAGCACGTTGAAGCGACCTCAACCGTTGTACAGTCAAAAGATAGTGATAGGCTCGGAGGAATTAGCTGGCCGTGACATCGATAACATCGTCCGACAACGTATAAACACTCTCGAAAAAAGTCCGAAGGTGGTCAGATCGACGGCGTTGATAATAAAAAGCTCTAAGGTGCCGATGAAATCGCTGAAAGCTGGTAAACAGATTGCGAACGAGACGTATGTATTCCCGACTGCCGATTCAGGGACGATCATTACCACGGTGATTGATGGCCCCTTCGACCCTAACACTGGCAGGACGATCTTGCGCAGGTCCAACGAGCAGGTAAGCATGCTCGCTCGCCGGGAGGACGAGAATTCATCGCCCATGAGCATGACTGCCACGAAGAAAACAGCAAACGGTTGCATTGCGCCGGCGAGAACTGACATCGAAGATGTTAGAAACGGAGTCGAAACGACGAAACGTCAGGAAGGGACAGGTAAATTGGGTGATGGGTTCTCCTTAATGGATCGGGATCGTATGTCAATCCTTAATATCGGACAACTCTATTTTATTTATAATGCTGCATTGGATTGCTACCTTTTAACTGCCCTTCGTTATGTGCACGATTGTTTTAACAGCTGTTTGATGGGTATACAGTATTTCCTCCCTATAAACCGGCTATTCACTCTCGCTGTGTAGCCTCCAGTCATACCCACCACTCCTGTTTCGCTTACACTGGGCGAGCGTCTCACATTACGCGAGCAGCCTGCTCCAGGTAGCCCTAGAGCAGGCCAGTTCAACTGGGTTATGGCGGGCAACAGCGCTCTTGGTTGCTCGCCAGCAGAGCCAAGAGCAAGCAACGCTAAGCGCAGTTCCTTCTCCCTGTTTAATGGGTACCGTAGTATGAGTGTTGTTTTATAAGGCGGGGCGGATGATGATCCAGAGCTAGCTCGCTGCTAGCTTCAAAGCAGGGCTCCGCAACGGGCGGGTGTATCGCGGGTCAACCCGCCCGTTACCCGCCCGTCTTTCGATTCACCCGACCCACCCGTGCCCGCGGCGGATGAGTCGGGTCATCGTTGATTTCAATCCACCCGAGGCGTCCGATACGCCTGAGACATCCGAACGTCGGAAACTCCCGGAGCATGGCGTCACCACGCGTATACAACACTCTGGGCCGCCTCGGGCGGATAGAAATCAACGATAACCCGACGCATCTGCCGCGGATATCGCGGGTTAGTGAAAGTTCGGGTTCGGGTGGTTCGGGCGCATCGAGATACAGTCGGGTGACGGGCGGATCAAACCCGCCCGATGCGGGGCTCTGCTTTAAAGGTCCCCATACACCAGAAGCCTGCTCGCAGGGGGCTTGCGTGAAGCTCGTCGCATTCTCGCTATTGTCCACACACTATACGAACATATTCGACGAGCCTCTATTATGCCAAGCTCGATGCTCGGCTCATAGGCAATTTCCAGCGAGCGGAGCATTTTAACCGTTCATCCTACACACTAACGGGCATACTCGCTGGTGCATGGGAACCTTAAGGGGCCTGAGACTCCTCACTCACGAATACTCCACACTGATGCTCTTAAAGGCGTGGCTTAGCGCTCTTCGCCGCTCGTTGAACATGTCTATTCTAGAGCAATACACTAATGAAAAATGAAAGTTCATGCTGTTGCATTTTTTATTAAATCTTCATGGCATATTACCCATGGATTGGCGAGATTTTTAGAATAAAAGTGAATCCACACACGGCCTACTTTAAATTATGTATAATGTGTACAATAAATTCTCGCTATAGGCGCGCGCTCGGGGCTGGTGGCGAACGCTCAACGAATAGCGTCGACGATTTCGAGCAGTCGATGGGACGAGAGGTAGACAAAGCGTAGGCACGGGAAAGACGAAGCGGGACAAAGTGGACATGCGCTTATAACGAGAGTTTACTGTAATTCACACACCGGGGAGTCTAAACTACCTCATTGTTTGACTCATTTTTATTGGAAAAATCTTGACAATCCACCCGTGATACTCCCAACAAGATTGAATAAAATGTATAACAATTTTCATTTTCATTAACTTGTCCCTCTCAACTACCAGGTGTCGGTAGAAGGTTTTTCGCTGGTACTCTATGTCGCTCGCTTTCTGGCGTCCATTGTCATTGTTAAATGGTCAAATTGAGGACCCAGTCAAACGTGAAGTAATGAGTTGCTAAATAGCCTCCCTATAGATTCGGCAGCGGACCCAAATCATCGGTTCTATAGGGAAGGAATACTGGTACTGTATTTCGTTAGATCCCATTATGTTCCATTTCTTCTTTTACATAAGACTGCGATCAGCATGAGCCTGCATCTAGTGAAAATAAGAAGGATTGGAACGGTCTCTTCTGTGATCAGTCTTTAATAATGCACGTTATGTTAGACCTAGTTATAGATCTCATCTAGAAGTGGGTAAACATGGTGTTAGCGAATAGCGCGTTGCAAATAGAAGATTATATTGATTTTGTTCTTTAGTTTGCTTCTGCAACTGCTGACTGATGAATTCTTGCTGCATACAGTCGGCGACAGAGAAATAGCAGATTCTATTGATTTTTAAGGTTTATTACATGTTTCCAACTTTCCTTGTTTAGGAAATACAGATATATCGGTGGCTGGCCTAAAATTTCGATTTCTTTTTATACAAAAATATTTTCCACTGTCGTCATAGTATGATTTATAACATTGTCATGTTGCACTGGAACTGCACTGGATTACTTCCAGCAATTTAATTGACATGTGCGTACAATTGTCCGTCAATAAATGTTATATATTTGATAATAGTATTTAGAGTTGCAATAAATCTCTCACATTTTTCATAGTAGTCAATGCTAGCTCAACTCATTATTGTTTTGCTACCCATTTAATGATGGTTAAAAATTTGTTGTTATTTTATTAAGTCTTGAGAATAAAACTTAATACTACTTGGTTTTCGTATTTGAATTTTTTTCATCGGTGAGTATTACTTTTCATACTTTCAACAGTTTGCTTTGAAGTCATCTCACTTCATACTGCCCAGATCTCTTGTTTCTCCTATAAATTTTTCACTTTTTAATGATTCCTTCATAATTTTCTGGCGTTCGCTAAAAAATGACTATTGTGGGAACTGAATAATTTGCTTCTACCACCCATTTCCCACAAGTTTATTCGACTATAATGTGTACACAACTGTATTTATGTAAATATTGTATTATTGAATTTGCAAGTGTTATATTACTGTTCAAATTATCGCTTGTTTTTCACTGAAATTGACATTGTTTTGTACAGAATTAATACCTAGACATGTATTTTGTTGTTTTTGCTAACAAATTTCAAAATTCTGCGACTGATATAATTTTCTGTAATTATTTCCGAACTATTTGACGACTGGGAAATGTTTTAAACAAAAGTGACTCAGGTTTAAATATAAAATTATATCATATAACAAAAATTTCATTTTTAATAATTTTCGTAGAACTCACGTAGCCCTTGCTCCAGTTGTCAAATTGAAATTAATTGTATTAGGAGGAAGTTTGAATATTTTTAAGTATACGCAGAAATGTTTAAATATTTTTTACTAAAACACTTTTTGTTTGACGAATAGGTAATTTAGGATTTAATACAGACAGATCAGTTGGCGAAATTTTTGGTGCTGTTTCATCCCCTTACACTGTTTGTTAGAAAAATAAAACATAACGCGTCCAATATTTTTTAATTCTCGACGAACTCCTTTCAGCCTCAATTAAAAAGTGTACGCTCTACGATCTGTTCTATCTCTACGATATTGTGAATGTTTTCAATATGTTCACTTTTACAGAAACATACTATATATCTGTATTGAAATAGAATCTTATTTTACTGATTTTACAAAATATTAAGAAAATAAAAAATGTGCTATTTCTTTGCTCCCGACTATATACACTTAACGGATCATGGTTCTACTATTTATACAAATTACTTTACCCAATTCTAGGTTCATCCTACTTCTTACAATCTTTATATAACATAATAGTACAAGCATATAAATACGTAAACGTAACAAGTGCTTTAAACGAGAAAAAAGTACGATTCTACGAATCAAAATATGCGATACTGATTATGGAAAACTGAATTTTTTTCAAATTAAAAAAAAATATCAAGTACTGGCATTTGTGGTAAAACATGGTGCAAGGTAATTAGTTCATATGTACGGAGTGGGATAGTGAAAGATACATGTTTCTCTTGTAACATTCGGGGTCTGTATTCGCGATACTTCCATTGGTATCAAGTATAAAATATTGCAATATGAATGACAAATTCAAATCAATTAACCCTAGTAGCATTTATTGTTGGCATTTTGATGGCCAACTAATTCCCAACTTGGGGATACTGTGGGCCAACCAGAAATGCTACTAGGGAAATCCAGCGAATGTGAAATCGACATTTAATTATTTATTATAGTGTACAATACGAGGGATAAGTCTTATTAGAGGCAAATAAACAGGCGAAAATATAAAAAAAGAGAGGGGTGCGTTTATAGTTAGACAAAATTTGGTATTTCGTTGTACGGAATAATCAGTGAGAATAACTGCAATATACACAGAGTCTCACAAAATTTAACTATACGAGATATGTTTCCTACTTTAAAAATCACCATATAATATTTTCTGTAAAAATTGTATACTTTTGTGTGAGAAACTGTGCAATGCTAACATACTCATTTTATGCACAACCGATATGAATCTTACTTTCATTACAATTTGCTTAATAATAAATGCTACAAAAAACTCAAAATTATCCATTACAGTTTTTGAGACCACATTCACAGTTGGTGTAAAAAAATAGTTTAGATACCAGCAGCTGTGCGAATCTTTGAAATTCGTAAGACCATTTTACATAAAACACTTTTGTTGGGTACAACAGTATCCCCTCTCTATGAGCTCGCTTCTCACCCTCGCTGTATGCCCCAGAGTCGTAGCCATCACTTTCTTCGGTTGCTGGGCAACTGAGACACGTGTAGCCGTCTTTCGATAGCTGATAATGAGAGCAATAAGCCTGCCACGTAAGATAAGTCATCTACAACTGAAAGGTAAAAGTTCATATTTGTCCATTTTCCATTAATTCTTCATGGGAGTATTATTAATTGATTTGTTACGTTTTTTCTACGAAAATGAGTCTAAACACGACAATAATTCGATTCACTTTTTACTTATTATGTAACCTGTAATTGACACATTGACAAGAATGACTGAAGAGTCCGAATTACGGTGCGTTTGGATTCCTTTCCACGAAGACAATCCAGTAATGATATTGTCATGAAGATGTAATAAAAAATATAAAAATTTCAAATTTTCAGAAGTGAATAACATACGCCGCGCGCACGCCTACTGCTCTTGGTTGCCAAGCGAGTTATTCCATTCTCTGTCCTTCTCAAGAGGTTCGAGCGAAGACCCGGCCGCGCGTAAAATAATGAGGACCTAACTATACAACAAAGGATGTTCGGCAACTCGAAAACGAAAAAAATTTGAAATTTTGTAGAAATGTAATTCAAGTACTACTGTATAATAACGTAATCATTTTTGTTTCGGCAATGAAACGGTCCTAGGGGTGAAAACACCCCCTCATAGAAATGGTGAGTTTTCATATTCTTGTGAATATCTGCGAAACCGTAAAAAATTTAATTCAAAGCTTTATGGTTTCTGGTATCCTAAAATATGGTAATAAAGAATTTTCGATAAATATTGATTTTTTCAAAATTTATCACCACCACCTTTTTTCAAAAATTCTTTATCACCATATTGTTGTATACCGGAAACCATAAAGCTTTGAATTAATTTTTTTTTCGATATCTTCTACGGTTTCGCAGCAATTCGCGGTAATATGAAAACTCGCTGTTTCTTCGAGGGGATGTTTACACCTCTTGGACCGCTTCATTGCCGAAACAAAAACTTAACAATAAAAAATAAAACACTGTGCTCTAAAAGAGTGAAATAATAAATAATAATATTTGGATAATGTATTTACACTAGAGCTTTTCATGATATATTTTTATTCGATTTATAATTAATTAACAACCGTCATGCGTGACTTACCGCCTTACCCAACGACCGTACCTAGTCCTTACCTTAGGCCTGTCCAGCAGAGTTGGGCATTAGTCGAATAAATTTTTATTCGACTACATTTTTATTCGAATGAACTCGAATAAAAATTTCGAATAAAGTGAAGTTATTCGAGAATAACGAATAAATTTTTAGTCGACTAAATTTTTAGTCGTTATTCGTTATTCGAAGGACCGCCGTGGCGACTAAGCGGCACGAATAAGCGGGGGTCAGAACCCGAGCCGCTCCGGCGGGGGTATCATGAGGCAAGGGGAACACTTTTCGAGTGTACCTACTCGAGCCGAAGCGGCTTATTCGTAACGCTTAGTCGCCACAGCGGTCCTTCGAATAACGAATAACGAGGAATGAATAACGACTAAAAATTTAGTCGAATACAAATTTAGTCGACTAAATATTTATTCGTTATTCTCGAATAACTTCACTATATTCGAAATTTTTATTCGAAGGTTAATCGAAGAGCAATTTAGTCGAATAATGCCCAACTCTGCTTGCTCTTCGTTCTTGAAGGCACCGAGCCTGGCCCCTCGCGCCCCTCAAGAGCGAAAGGTCCTCATGGTGGAGCATAACCATCGAGGGCAAGAGCAAAAGTTGGACGAGCCTGCCTTACCTAAACGACGGCTGTTAATTAATTATACAATGACTAGCAAAATATACCCGCGCTTCGCTTCGGGCTTAAGAGATATTAAGGACTCCATGAAAATAAATTTCACCCCTTTTCACCACCCCCTTAGAGGTTGATTAGGGCAAAATCCTGAAATTGATTTTTAGGAATTTGTTTGGGTAATCTTTGTATCTAAAAACCAAGTTTATATCTAATCGGGCCTAAGAGATATTGAGATTTCTGCAGTTTCAAATTCTTTTGAAGTTTCCAGTTGCCGAACATCCCTTGTAAGTAGATATTTCTCCTAGCCCTCGTAGTATACGAACAATCCGCGGCTTACTGTATTGCCATTACGTTGTATGCTCCTCGAAACCATAAAACATTGTACTTCTAATTCGTCACTTATGCTTAGAATAGCCGAGGTGTTTAAAGTAGGCAGAGTGAGTGATTCACATTGTGCAATGTTGTTATAAAGACGAAGCACCAACATATGCCGCATCGAATAATCCTGAAAGCAGAATCTATTCGCGTTTTCATTCATTCCAATATTTTATTTGAAACAGTACTCGTGAATACAGACCCAGTACCTTAACTTCACGTACTGCATAACACAGTCTCTATCAGCTGAAGCATGAAAACATTTTTGTTTCAGTCGGTCAGCATGAGGGCGAGGTGAACGACTACTACTTCAGGGATTCCTTCGATCATTCCTCGTCGGAGAGCCAACTATTGGACGCGCCTGGCAAGTCGCACAGTCGCTCCGTGACACCTGTGCCCAAGATGCAGAAGCTTCAGAACTCGAAGCTCTGTCTTCAACAACAGCAGCACCAACACCACCAGCAGTCTAGTCGTCGCCTGGATAGCAAATTGAGACACAAAAGTCTCCGAATAGTGAGACTTTTCATTCCAGCCTTTATGCTGACGATCACGGTTCTGTTTGTTGTGATCGTTTTGGTGTTCGAAACCGACACGACGCTTTTCAACAGTCTGCGCAAGACGCCAGAAATGGTGGCCTTAAGGAACCAATATTATGTCCCCATCAAGGAGTTCCTGAGGACAAAGCTTAGCCTATTTTGATGCGATCCGACGATGGCCGGGCTGAGGTCGTCCTTTCTTGCTAAATAGCTCCCTTCAGTGCCAAGTCGAGAAAAATGTTCTTGCCGGGACCGAGGGGCGAGAATGTACGCCGTTTCTCTGTCACCTGTCCTTCTTTTCTTACATGAATTTAGTCAACTGCTTGACTTTCTTTGTTCTTTCCCCCCCTTCTTTCGTACGAATCAAAATAGACATATATATATATCTGTAAAGAAAGGAATATTCTCTACGATAAAGCGTACCTTCAGTTTATTATTTGTGTACTACATATACGACTAGGGATATTTGAATATTAGTGATTTAATATACTTGCAGGCAAAGACAAAGTCATTTATACAAGATGTCTATAGAAGGAAATCTCTTCTTTTTGTTATTTGCAGTCTTTGAAGGTGTTGGAGGATTTTATTAAGGGTTTCGTTGAATTTGTGTTTTTCTTTTTTTTTTTAATCGATTATGAAAGTAGCAAGTACGTTTTTAGGTTGGTAAATAGGAAGCAGGCAGGAAGGTCAGATAGTTTATTGCACAATATACTTTCACATTCCATTTACGACAGTACTAATTAAAACTTTAATTGAAGTTCAGAATTAAGATGTATTGAGATTACTGTATTTTCTAATGGACGGAATTTCTGCAAAAAGGTCTGATATTTTACACATACCTGATGTCCATTTCATTTCTCATCCTCTAATATGTTGAAAAATAATTTATCACTAAATGCGTGCAAAATTGTTATTGGGAACATTGTGTTTCTAGAATCTGAAGATGCAAGGAATTATAATTTATTTCAGTTTGTACGCGTACGCAATGTGGATGGAAATACAGTGATTGAATCAACACATTATGAAAGTAAATCCAACGAAGCACTTAATTTTCAGCATTAGTAACGTATCTATAGAATTCAGTATGTCTGTTATCTAAAGTGATTGTTTTGCTGGTAGTGTAGGCGATAAATGTAAAGTTTATTTAAAAAAAAAAATTTAAGTTTTACGAGATAATAAACAAAATTGTACAAAATAGGTCTATAGAATTAAGATACAATCGAGCGATTTATAACCAATGTGTATACATTCATTTGATATATTTTTATCCAATAATTGCTGATGCTATCAGTATTCTGATCGGAAATAAGGAGAACAGCATGCTTGCTAGTATTTTGTATTGGCATACATGGAGCAGATATTAATCAATTGGCATCGTAATATCACATGGAAATATTTGTTTCTGTTGACAGCAACTCTGATTTATTAGTTGTTTCCATGTTCCTACATACACATGTTTAATAGGATAAATCACTTAACATTAGAACATAAAATGTTGATCATTGAATTTAGTGCTACTAGAAAATGTCGAGGAGTAGGAATGTTTGAATGAGAAGGGCAAAGAATATTATGCAACAAGAAACGTTTTTGCACGATCACATTTTTCAGATTTTAACCCTTAGTTGACACACCTCCTTTTTCGATCAACTTTGACACACCTGGGTGGCTCACACCCAGAGCAATTTTTCAACGACTGCCATTCTCCTCTAAAAAAATCCAATTTCTGTGGAAAAAATCATGGGTCAATTTCGAAGTCTCTAGAATGTATTCCAATAGATTTTTTATTTAAATTTTATGACAGTTTTTGTAAAAAAAATCTAGATTACCTCATGTCGAGAAAAAACGAAGAAAATCTTTAAAAAATTGTAACTTTTACAAATTTCAATATTAGAAGCTACAAATCTACAGACTTGTTGTTCGGATATAATACTTTGAGAGAAAAAATAGCGCGTAAGTCGGCTTTGGAAAAAAACTATTTATTTTGCATATAGAAGGTATAGAGTTTATGGGTGGCTCACACCCAGAGTGTCAACGAAGGGTTAAGGTCGTCGAATTTATTTTTTTAATGATGTTATAAACCGATTGCCATTACTACAGTGATGTAGCTTCTAAAAAGACAATTACAATAACGTATGACATATTCTCGTTTAAATAACTTCTGGATAAGTTGTGCCCATGAAATCATGATATATACCTACGTTTAAATTATTGTGGTAGGTCCCTAATAAACATAGGAACATCATCCAGTAATGTTGTAAATTTTACAAAAATTACGAAAGAACTTTATAAATATTTATAAATTTACAGAAGAATTTTATAAACTTTATGTAAGAAATTGTTAAAGAATTTGAAGTACCAAACACTGTGCCATTGAGAGGAAAGTATTTTGATCTTGCTATTTGCCTCTTTGAAACAAACGTTTTCGTCTATTGAGATTTTCTCGTATCACCAAAAACAACAGAATTATTTTTGGTTCTAATGTAGACGACTCTATCTCTAAATATACAGAAGCCCCCACGTTATCAATACCCAGCATTTTTCTTGTACGTGGTTGGTCGAAAAAAAAACGCGAGGTCAACAGGTTCCACTGTTCTTTATGGAATATTCGATGTAATTATAGCTTTCTATCCAAAAAGGAAATTGAACATAACCTTTATAAAGCAAAGTTTTATGCCAGATTTGGGGAAAAAATCTGTTTCTTTTCTTCTTATATCATTCATTTACATGAAAAGCGCTGGTTACTAGCGTCGTGTACGCCGTGTATAATCATAAGAGCTACATAGGTTGTTTGTAATATCAATCTGAGATATTGGATTGCTTCCAAAGATTACACAGTAAATCATAAAAAGAAAGGTTATTCAAGCAGAGTAATCTATTTTGAAATAAAATGTACCTAAAATAGGATTAATCTGTTTTTATAACATATATTCATAAATTAAATTTTCGTGAATGTGATGAAGTGAAAAGAAAAGAAAAATGGAACATGCATTTTTTCTAACGTCAAAGTATTAGGTTTCGGTTTGAGGTCAACGTAGAGATGTTTTTCATTCGCTGACTGTGTTACCTGACCACACTGTAAACATTCATGAATTCACAAGATTACCTAATTATCTCCCTTTCATATGGTTACTTTTAAACATTGTTTTTCACCTTGCTATACAACGTTAACCACGAAGCAGCAGCGTATTATTTCCCTGATGCTTTGGATAAACAAGATAAAAAAAGATATTCAAAAGAGGTTAAAAAATGGCGCCAGCGTCGTATTCGATGGATGTTCTAAGTCAGCGTTGCCCGGATGGGCGGTCCGAGAGCACGAGCATCCATCGCGTTTTCCAAGGTCGCGTGGCAGGTGGCGCTGGAAACCAATGAAGTTGCTGATTTCATGTCGATTAAATTGATTTGATTTGTGGTTATAGGCTGATTTCAAGTCGTTTGGATTTGTGGTTATGGGTTATATTTATTGACGACTGGATAAATTCTTAAACCCTTGGGGGGGGGGGTTCTTTTTCTTCATAATTTTGTATTGTCGTCCAAACTATGTATGCCTGCAAAGTTTCAAGTCTATTGGATAGTCGGAAGTGGGTTAAAATTGAGTTTCTAGATTTGAACTAAACAAACATACATATGTACAAACAAACAAACAAACAGAGGATTGAAGCTGAATAAAAATCATTTAACTCGGCGGGAGGCGCTAGTAAGTAAAATTTACTAGTGATCCTCTAGGTAGTGATCAGAAAATGTGTTCCGCGTTTTCTATTGGTCGACGCAATTGGGGTCTAAACCGGAAGTAGAGGGAGCAAGGAACTGTAAAAAAAAAAGAGACAGAAATACTGATAGAAAGAGATAGATAAACGTTTAGGTTATGTTATTTCCGGTTTTGCTCCAAAATGGCTACGGTTATACCGATCACTCCCTAGAGGATCACTCAAATTTACCACAGAGGCGCTAGTTGCGAAAATATGAAAACTGAGTTTTTGTTACAATTTTTTAAAAAAACTTTAATAATGATTTTAAGATATTTCATAAATGTCGTTTGATTCTTAAAACACTGTACTTTAACATAAAAATTACAAAGTTAAAAAAATATTCTGAAACCGTGTTTTTTTAAGTTTCAATTTTGGGTATTACTGACCCAGTAGCGACAAACTGTGTGACAATATGGGGTGCGCCTCCCGCCGGGTTAATACGAAACTTTTTGTTAATCAGAGGTGTAAGTGGGACTGTTCAAGTCTGTTCCGTTCAATTATATAGTATTATTGTTTAATCATTAGTCAATTCCTGTTTATTTTCCCAGTTCCTAAAATGTAGAACATTGGGGCTCCAAGAGTCCCAGTTGTATAAGCTTACGGGTACGAGCCTGCACGCACACTACTCGAGTTTTCCCCATCCGTTACATGCCCGCAACTTCGTTGGTTTCGAGCGCCCCCTTCCGCGCGAGCTTTGGAAAACAAGATGGATGCTCGTGCTCTCGGACCGCCCATCGGAGCAACGCTGTTCTAAGCCGATCATGTCGTAAAAGCGAATATTAAAAATCTTTTTTATAAAACCCTTCGTTATTTCTCCTGAAAATATTAAGAGGGTGATAGTGCTTGCCTGCTCACTACTTTTCATTAAATTCTTTCAGTACGAGTAGCGCATGAAAAGTATGTTTCTATAATGAATTCTAGAAAGCATCACTTTAAGGAAAGACCAGTATTGACAAATAACGTTTCCGTACTAACGGCGGCATACATTTCCACTGAATTCTCATGTTAGAAACGTCAAGTAGCAATTAGACGGTTGCGGTAAAAACCCAAATAGTTAGTTAACTTTTTAAGCATTTGGTATATACACAATCTATTTATACGGTGGTAGCATTAATTAGAGTCTTTTACTTTGTCCTTTTATGTTTCAGCTGTTTATCATTTTTCTTTAAAAAAATTTGTGAATTTTTAAGTGCACCGCCGGGTGCTTTGTGATGTACACCGTGCGGGAAGGTTAATAAATTCCTGAGCACGGCAAAATTCACGGAACAATAGCATTATCTATTATTCAGAAAATTCCATGTAGGTATGTACTCTCTTGAGTTCGTACAGTCCACTTTTGCTCAAAGTTTACTGATAACCTGTGTACGTGATCCTATAGTATCTTCAGGAACCTGGCGGCTAGTTGTAGAAGTACACTTCTCTGAGTAACAGTTTACTGTTATTTTCATTCCAATAATATCAAAGTAAAGTACTTTAAAATTTTCGTAAACAAGGTGTCCAATCCGTTTGATCATCCGGTCGATTGCTCAGCTTATGATACAATTTTGTTAGGGATCCGCACATGTTTGAGTTGCTGTATTGATGATTCGTTTCACGCTAAAAATTGATTTCCCAATTCGTTTGATTATTATAGGGTGACTATTGGTGTCGAATGGCCTATCGTGTAGCTAAGAAAACGACAACCAAAAAATGTTCTCTGGACTCATGATCTTTTTCTCAACTTATTTGTAAGACACACGTATACATGCACACGTTCGAGATGAATAGAAAGCTCGAGAGTGTACAATTGTAGTACGTGAAATGAAGTATTTTAACATTAAAAACGCAGAGAAGTTAGAGACGAATATGTAATATATTATACAGGGTGTAGCATTAAGTACATTGCAGTCTAATATCGCGAGATCTAACAGAAAGTGGAATACGAAATTTTTTATTTTGGGTAAAGTGACCAGATATTTTCGGTTCCAGTGCGGGACAAGCAAGTAAGCAAGCAAGCAAAAAAAAGGGGGGTTAACTGATCCGTGCGGAGATATTTTCCATAGTTTATTAAAGCATTTACAATATATTTAAAAATACATACTTGTGATTATAAAGTGATACATTGAAGCGAAATTAAAAATATTTATTTTTTTCACAATAAAAAAAGTAGAGGAAACAGTAACCTTATGCCACTGCGAAAATGTAAAAGGTTACATGTCCAATCCGGGACACTTTGCGGGACACTTTACAATGCGGGATAAAGCACTCAAATGCGGGACTTTCCCGCATAATGCGGGGCGTCTGGTCACTTTAGTTTTGGGTAATTGCTTACTTTTGAAATGTCCATCAACCCACGCGGCACGCAACATTGCAAGAACATTGCTGTATTTCCATGCAAGCTTGAGAATATATAATGTTGCTGCATCACCCCTATGTTCATTATTTTGCAAATTTGCAGCAGTGATGTTAACCCTTATGGCCAACATTGTAGCTACCTTCATAGAAGTCTTTCTCCAAAAGAAATTCTTGAACCACCCCTGACCACGTTGAGTTTCAATGCAAGCCTACTCATTTATTAATTACGTTGTTAATTGTAAAATTAGTTACGTTGGCTGAGTTTGTGATGAGAATTAGCGAAACACAAAAATTACACGAAACAAACGCTTATACGAACTTTTTCCAAAATTCTTGTGTTCCTAATCCATCCCTGAAATTATTCTCTTGCTATTAGTTTCAAAAATATAATACAAAAAATATATGGTTTCGTCCAAAAAAAATAAGATGCCCTTATATTATTCGAATACTTTCACTTAAAAAATGAATTAATTGAATCAATTGATGTGATTTTCGAAACCAAAGAGATCCCAAAAATCAAAATTACGTACCCCGTTTAGTTTTCGAAATATTAACCTGTAGCGCATGGAACTGTTACACCCTGTATATACACTTTGCTAGGGAGCTAATCAGTTAACATTAATTATAAAAATGTTAGGCAATTTTAAACGGTCAACGAAAAGCAATTATTTGATAATTAAATGTAGATCGTAAGCAATTTAAACGTGTAAGAACGTAACAAGGATTTTTGTGAGAAATTATGGGAGCAAATTGGTGGAAGGTTTTTGTTCATAGAAACATAAAATCCTTACACTTTTAAACATTCTTGCCAATCTAAGGCCTTCGCTATATAAAATTTCTTATATATATCAATATGTGTACCCACAATCATTTTACACGATCGTTTTTATCGATTTAATATATTACATTGTGATAGCAAAATACTTTTGCTTCTTTACCATTAGTAATCATGAACTATGTTATCATGCTATTGTATAAAAATAGTAGAAGTTAAAATATTTATGTATTTTAATTTACAATATTTGGTTTGCTTTCTCCGAGCAATTTTATAATTTACATTACGCTTGAAACGATTTTTTACGTTCATCTCTTGTTTCTCTGAAAAATTCAGGGCATATGTGTTTGTTTACACGCCCCCTATCATTGCATACTATACATTTCTGTTTAAAATGAAAAGTTCTGGTGGTGTTACCAAATGTTGTCGAATGCAATATATTTTCAATTTATTTATATAAAATTTTCTTTCACTTCTTCATCACCGTAATATTCAAAGGGCATATTGAATGAAATAAATAATATTAAAAGAATTAGCAAAGGTATCCCTGTCTAGCATTATTAATGTCACATAAGGTATAAATAAATTCTCCATATGGTCGTTATTTCTCTTAGGCAACTATATCGTGACACAAAGAGTGGATGCTATTTCCTTTAACTACTATAGTATTCCTTTCAATTTTCGAATCCGTTTATGTGAAATAATTGATTCGTTGCACTTCAGAAATACAAGTTTACCAGCAACCAAATTTTGTAA
This sequence comes from Andrena cerasifolii, assembly GCF_050908995.1. NCBI lineage: Eukaryota > Metazoa > Arthropoda > Insecta > Hymenoptera > Andrenidae > Andrena > Andrena cerasifolii. The sequence continues at coordinate 2,436,533 of NC_135132.1, forward strand.
CTGGAGAAACAACTTAAGGGTGAACTTCAGTAGCAATAAAAATAAACGAAAATCTTTGAAAATTGGAGGATTGAATCCATATGCAATACTAAAACCCCCTGCAAAAATTCAGAAAAATTGATTCAGTAGTTTTTAAATTATTTAACTATAAAATTAGAAGTGAAATAATAGGCGCAAAATTGTCACAAAAATACCGAACAATTGATTCGATAGTTTTTTTTTTAAATGTCAGAAAATGACACGGAAACTTGCGCTCTCAGGTACATTCCAACAAACAAGTATATCATAAAAGATCAAATATTCAATGAATTGATAAAATAAAATAAAAAGTAAGAGTGAATTCAACTGAATGTGCGATAAAAATACACACATTGCCATTTTTGACTAGTTCTCATCACAGGAAAAAGCTTTAAGGTGAATGTCCCAATTGCTGCTCATGTCCCCATTTCTGCTCATTACGTATTTCTCTTATTATTATATGTGTTACGTTTGTACTATAGTTGCAACAAAATAATTCTAAATTATTTAAACATTTATGCCAGTGTTGCACGAGCTTGGGGCAATGTATATTATGAGCATTATATATTTAATTACAAATTACTAATAGCTAAACATCTTGAAATATTTTTCTTAAATAGTTTTTGAATTGGTTGATTTATTATTACAGAATTAATCAATTACTCTGCAAATTTTGATAACAAACAAATTTTTTACACCTTCTTTATGACGAGTTACCTCTTAAATGAGCAGCAATTGGGACATTCGCCTTATTAATATCTTGGAGATTGATTAGCTTTTGGGTAAGATTGTCACTGAATTTCATCCTTAATGGGAAGAATATTTGCACTTGCCATTCATCGATATGAGTAATGGCTGCTCAACTATTTTGTCGCTGAGTCAGTGCAATATGCGGAAATTCAGTTTTAATACAACTGTCTTAATAGCCAGTAGAATGTGTCTCAACAGTATATAGGTACTAGTAGGTGACTGAAAAATATAAAAACTGAGATATGTACGCACTGGGAAACAATTCGACAAGTGCGATTGAGTAATAAACATTTACAGCCGTTATTATATATGGTGTACGTGGAGTACATGGAGAGTTTTAATCGATCGTGGCTGATTTATGTTACTTAAAGATACCATCGCGAATGTGTGGTTGTAGATTTATTAGTGTAGGATCACGGAAAAAAGGGGATCCTCGGAAACGGGGGGACTGGGACTGGAACCCGCGATCTTCAGTTTCGTTGCGCGCTGGCGAGCCGCCTTACGAGGGAAGATCCCGAACCCGAAAATTCAAAAAATTCTGAAACTTTGTTAATATGTAGGGGATTTCCTCCTGATTACAACGCAATTTTTGTTTGCTGCCCAAATTCACTGGAAGGGGGTGAAATTAACCCCTGAAAATTCGGCTATTTTCCGATTTTGTGTTGTAACTCGGGAACGGTAAGGGATAGAAAAAAAGTTTCAAGGCAAAAGTTACTTTTTTTAATTAGATCTAGCATTTGGTAAAAAAAATTATTTTGCAGTTCCCAAGTTATCACACAAAATTGGAAAATAACCAAATTTTCAGGGGTCAATTCTTAGACCATATATACTTATAGACACGGCTTCAGATAACTGCCTTGACGCAAAGATCAAAATCATCTACGTGACGTCACATGTGGGCAAAGTAATGATGGAAGTTACAGCGATGTATAAATATTTCCGAAAATGCGATTTAATCATTGTCTTTGCAATTCTTTATACAACATGTTTGCACCTTTATTAATAATTATTAAAAAATTATTCACAGAAAAAGATATAACCTCACTTGTATATATGGTATGAGGTACTATCCACCATTTTGAATTATCTTTTGCCCACAAGTGACGTCACTTTTGCCCGTTATCTTTGCTTCACTATGACTCGTGGCTTCATATAGAGCAGGCCGTGTCTATAAGTATATATGGTCTAAGGGTCAATTACACCCCATTAGAGTGAATTTGGGCAGTAAACAAAAATTGCGTCGTAACCAGGAGGAAATTCCCTACATATTCACAAAGGTTCAGAATTTTTTGAATTTCCGGGTTTAGGATGTTCCCTTGTTAGCCACCTCGGCTACCGCCGACTCCCCTGGGTCTTCGTTACTCCGTGTCATCTTAAGTCATGGGGGTTCCTGATCCCACACTAGTAACTAAAGTTGGCTTAAAAACAAAGGATAACTGACATGTAGGCAGGGTCTGTGGAACAATATGCAAGTTATGCGCCGCATAAGGGCGTCAGCCGCAGAGGGCGCTAAAAAACTATATCCCACCCTTAATAATAAAGGAATTCAACTCCCACATAAACGAAACGTAAATGTAATTTTTTTTATTCTACCTCGTAAAGACAAAACATATTAAATAGAAAACAGGTGCAAAAATTTGGGGGCGCCAAAAATTTGTTTGCGTAAGGGCGCCAACCATCCTCGCGCCGGTCCTGCATGTAGGTACATTAGGTAAAACCGAAGACAGGAACTGAATTGTGAAGGGTGGAAAAAAGTTGTTTGTAATCACCAAGTACTAAATAGATAAATATTTACGTATTTACTAAATGCAAGTTTCATTGTATTTAAGTGAATTTCCATGGTAAAATGACATTAATAATGCTAGATGCCTGTGGTAATTTCTTTGATAGTATTTAGCGTATTCTATTTCACTTTCAATTTCTTTTATTTGACTGATACTTTGAGCAGTTTATTGATTTTTTTTTGTACTCCGTCGCAAAATAAAACAAAATATGAAAAGGAAAATTCCCTTTCGCTTGCGCTGTAATTTTTTAATCGAAATTAAATCATGTTTTCGAAATCATACAAGTCCCATTATTTTGGTACATCCTGCATATCATACGTAGCATTATGTCACCGACGAAATAAATCGAAAACGTGGAATAAAATTTTTCACGCGAGACTTTGGCTTTTGGGATAATCGATTTCGAAAACTCATAGGATACACGTTCACCTGAATGATAGGAAAAATAAACATAAAGCGGCAATAAATGTGGTACAACTGTGGATGAACTGAATCCTTCTGCAAAAGTACGTCGAACTTATAGAGCAACTTTTTTCCCAACGATGCTTTCGTTGCCTTCGACAAAATTGATTTTGAAGATGTAACCAATTCTTAATCGACTACACAAGTGTTCAATTGATTTTCAACATGGATTTTCTCGAAAATGAAATTTCGTTCAAATACACCTTACTTCACATTTTCTCTTTATTTTTAGATGCAGCATCACATCCTTTTGAGTTACTGCAAAAAATCTGAGACAATCTCTACAGTTAAGTTAATTAAAATACACAAATTTACAACGGTCACACGAAACAAATATTTTGAAACGAACATTTTTACATATCCTTGTTCATTATTCTCCAACGTAGATGAAAGCTTTTGCATTTGTTCAACATTTTGCGCCCAGGGTAGGCCACAGAGGGTGTGCAGCGGGTGCGAAGCACCCGGGCTCCGGATGTACAGGGGCCCCAAAGAAAGAAAAAATGAAAATATGAGAAAATAAAAACAGAAAACATGAGAACGAAATTTTTTTATTTGATTAAAATTGATCTAATTTTAGTAGCTTTAAACACAGAACTAACAATAGTTGTGCGGTGGTAACCATAGTATGCGATCACTGTCAAAAAAATAAATTAGAATATAATTTCTAATTTAATAATATAATGATTTAATATTATTAATGATATGGCAATAAGAAGGTCATACATATTCATATGTTTATTTGTTTATTTAATTTTCTTTATTATTGTTCTTATCATTTTTTTTCTCATAAAAACATGTTACGTTTTGTTGCCGTTGAGAAATTGCTTGGGGTCCCAAAAATATTTCTTGCATCCGGGCCCCTTTATAGAGAAGGCCGGCCCTGTTTGCGCCCCTTCTGAGGTTTCTGATTAATATAAAATTTATCCCAACAAACGTGCTCATTTCGCCTGCCCTCTAATGTGAAAAAAAATGTCTTCTCGTAACATCGATATTATAAATATTAGAACTTAAATTTCTGGAAAAAATTCACAGAATTTTACATGTAAAGATAAGTAACGAAAGAATTGTTTAACGGGAGCAAAATAATGTCTTCGTAAAAGATTTCCTCAATTGAAGAGTGTTTGTTATTTTCAGCAGAAACGATTATTTTGCACTCTTGTTTGAAACAGAGTTGGCGTTCTGTCATGTAAATGTCATAACGATAAGTACCTTTTACTTTGTTTCATTTCGCCATCTATTCCCATACTTATTTCTTCATTTGTATTCGGATTTGCATCCTCTCAAGAATTTCACAGGTTTAGTAGAAGACGCGAGAGCTAGAAAAGTATTTGATAATCGTTGAGTGCGCTACAAGTGTTCATCGTTTATTAAAGGATATCGCGTATTGCGTACAGAGACGTAAGAAATTTTTTTATTCCATGCTGTCTCGGAAAGCAATCCAAATTTCTAATTAAATGCGTTATTCGTTGCGGCGATGATTGTATGAAAATGCGCTCGAAAGTTTTCAACTTTGGTTCACGGAAATAATGTAAACCGAAAGCATCGATATAAATTGACCGACAGATAAAGGACACGAGAAAAGCGAATTGTATCTTAGAGAATCAAAAGATTTTACGACTCTTTATAATGGTACGGTCCTCGTTCACCTTTTTTGAAAGCGGGAACGACGAAGAGCAAAATTTTTTTTAAAAAAACGCAGACCGCCCGACGGGCTGCAATTCGAAAACACTTTTCGACAGAAAATAATCGATCTCTGTTGTTTCCGCAACATTTAATCTCACCCGTTTTCCTAAAAGTGCCTACGCTGTTCTAAACTTTTTTGATGCTACATTTCGCTAAGATTTCGGCAGACTGTAATGCGTCTCCTAAAATTCATTCGATATCCGCCTTAAGCTATACGAATGCGGCGGTTCGAGAAAATAAGCATGCCCCGCGTGCGTGCGCATGTGCGCTCACAAGTCACAGTAATCCCCATTTGTATGCGTGCTCGATGTCCATGCCTGTGCCTACGGACCATCACCGCTATCGTTTGCTTATTCGGCGCGAGCGATTCTTCACCCACGGAAAGCTATGAAACTGGGCGTGCCAGATGAATCGTCCACTACTGAAAGTTAAAATCTTTTCACAGATCTTTACGCGAGTATTACCGACGGATTGGTGAGGTTTTCCTGATGAAAATGAGTCCAAACACGACATACTTCGGTCTACTTTAAATTACACGTAATGTGTAATTTACACACTGCAAAGTAGAACTGGAAAATTCGAATTACATAAGCTATATATGGACTCGTTTCCGTGGATAATACTCTCACGCAGATCTATTAATAAATATACAAATTTTAATTTTCAATAGTGAAGTCGCCGCTTGGCGGCTGCCGGGAGCCTCTCGCTGATGCGCAATTTCGCTCACACTCAGTATGTATCTCGTTTACTCCCCTTGGCGGCAGAACTCTGCAATGGGCGGGTGTATCGCGGGACAACCCGCCCGTTACGCGGCCGTCTTTCAATTCACCCAGTCAGCGTTGATTTCGATCCGCCCGAAGCGCCCGAGACACCCGAGACACCCGAATCCCGAGGCTCCCGAACGCCGGAGACGGCCGAAACAACCCGAAGCAGTCACCAGTTATGACGTCACCACGCGAATGCGACTCGCTCTTGCGCACACTGTTACTCGCTCTTACCCATGACTGGTGACTGTTCGGGCGCGTCGGGCGGATAGGAATCAACGATGACCCGACTCATCCGCCGCGGGTACGGGTGGGTTACCCGCGGGTACGGGCGGGTTAGTGTAAGTTCGGGTTCGGGCGGTTCGACCGCATCCAGATGTATAGTTGTTCCATCCTAAGAAAAACCTCGTTCGCGCAGGGATGATTCTGAGGAGGCGCTGATTGGTCCGACTCCCAACTTAACCGCCTACGTTTTTCTCCGTCTTACCGCCTGTTACCTCTCTGTCAACCGTTCCGCAACCTGCAGTGTTGACATTGACATCGGTCACGTCCCGCGCTTGGAGAAGCAGGGGACCCGGCAGGTAAAGCGCTACAAACAATCGCCTGCGTCGGGCCCGTAAGCAGTAGTGGGGGGCTGCGCAGATCGGTCACAAGACGGTATGGACGTTAGCCCTGCTGGAACAGCCAGTTAGAACCGCGTTGAATTTTGAACTGGATCTATCTGGTTCAATGCGGTACCACCTGGATTTTCAAGCAGTGATTTGTGCCAGTTCAAAAACGAATCCGGTTCAATGCGGATATCCAGATCGATGGATGAAACAGGATTTACATGTGCGAAATTTATCAATTTCTATCAGGAACTGCCATTTGTATAAACCCGGAAGTTTCGTATCTGAAATTGCGGATCAAAAATCTAGCGGATTCAATCTGGAAATGCCACAAGCCCTTTCGAGTCCGTCGCGATCCGGATTGGCAGAGCAAATAATTCACGGGATGCATACCGTCGAGATTTTTACATGCATATCCGGTTTGAAACCGATAGAAAATATTTCATCGGGTTCGATCTGGAATTTACGGGAAGAAAACCGCATCAATCCGGATTTAAAATTTTTTAATGCGGTTCGAACTGGCAGCTCCAGCAGGGAGGGTTTTTCTTAGGATGGATTCAGTATAGTCGGGTGACGGGTGGATCAAACCCGCCCGTTGCGGGGCTCCGCCTTGGCGAGCGATTCGAGCGAAGGTCCATTCGAACCTGAAATAATGGGGTACTGACTACTTCCCTTTGCCCTCGTTGTATGCGAACGGTCGGTCCTGGCCAGTCTGCACACAAGGGGGGATTACTGTACATACATATATGAATGTAACAACGCTGATGTTTGTAGCAAGCTACGAGTGTAATGTCCATTCGATACTAGAGCGCTTTAATTGTTAATCAAAAGAACAAGGAGCTAAAAAGAAACCTTGGGTTTGAATTCTTATACAGAGCTGTTTCCCTAGGTACGCAAGCTTCCGACGATGCAGGAACGATTCTAAGAGATTAGAGTGGTATCGGTGCAACGTGTTTTATTGATAGTTCTAGCTCGATTCGATGGACGATGCACTGTCTAAACATGAGTTGTATAAACAAACGGATGTCAATTGCAATATAACATACCTTTGAATATAAAAGTACGAGTGTCAAGACCATTCGATGGAACGATTCAAGTTGATGAACTTTACGTGTTATTGGAGTGTTTTGTAACGCATGGGTTATCAAATTCGCGGCAAGAAGTGGATTAGCGAGTTTAAAAGCAAACACACGTTGAAAGTAAAGAGGACTCTAACACTTCACGAATTTAATAACCGTTTTGCGTTCCCGAAATCAAATTGTACTCTGCATACTCTATTCGAGATATTTGAATGCCACCCGCGACAAATTTTTTGCGCAACGAATGTTAAGCGGCAGTTCGATTTTTGTTTATTCGAAGAAGCCGAAACCAGCGATAGATAATGTTTTGGGTCGCTCAGTTTGCTGTGGCGAAGATTCCCAACTGCGCGTTATTTAGAAATTATGGTCCGTTTATGATTTGTTTATGAGAAATAACGAAAAATCGACATTGAAAATTGTGTTTCGCACCGACGCAATCATACGTAAACAATAAATGTTCTAATTCTTCATTCTGTTAGTTCTTTTGTGTACAGTCGTAGTAAAATTTGCTGTTACTCTGTTTATATACGCTTGTTAAAAATTGTAAACTCATTAAACGTACAATTTGTAATTTACACATGTCATAATCATTCGCAAATATAATCACTCGCCACTAACAATAAGTACTACTTATAATAATAGGTTAAGCTGTACCATATTTTTCATCCGAAGTAAACACGTTTCAATTAAAAATTAATTACATTCACTTGGGTACAAGTGGACATTGTTTAGACCAATAGGGAAACATATTTTAGCTTACGAACTGAGTAATACTGAAACTTGTGCTACAGAATGTTTTAAAGAAATTTGCATAACTGCAACATGTGTATCAGTCTCCATTTAATTTTGAGGTTAATGCAATTTAAGTTTTCCGATGAAAATTAAATAAGCAAGTGGTATCTTTAATGGTTGCCTCTCGATATTCATATGAAGGCTTGTGTTGTTGTTTATCAAATTCGTTAGTTTCGTTGTAAAGTTCTGAAATATACAGTTTTGTTGAATCAGATCATTTGAAATGCAATAATACTACCATCTCTCTATTAGAACCGCATTGCGCATGTGCATATGAGGTCATTCCATACGTAATGTCACTTACACGTATGAACCTATTTTGTTTACGTAGCAATTGTTCCCCAATTCTTTAGTATATAGGTACCCTATTTGGACCGTCGTATTTCAATTTTAATTTTATTGGTCGTACCATTCCTACACTGGATATTGTTCTCAATAAAAAGTTATTAAAATGAATGTGGCCAAAACTCATTTTCATGTATCTATTTGAAAAGGGAAAGAACGATTACTGGTAAGAACAGATATGAGCAAGATTGTGATATTTTAAAAACGAGCCTATATTTCTATAGTAAGATAGAAATTAATCTTTTATACGGAAATACATTGGTAATATTTTCATGAACGCTAATTCATTAGTAATGTTTTCATGAACATCTAAATTCTAAAAGAAACCATAGAAGTTAAAATTTTCTCAAGCTTAGCTGTCAAGCAATGGTTAAACTCACTTTGTTTTTAAATTTCGAAGCTTTTCAAAAAGTATTGACGTAAAAACACCGACGCCGGTCGAAAGAGTTGATGTCTAAAAGAGGTATTTATTTTTAATTATATTAATAATAATAATAATGATATAAAATAGCAAAATACCACCGCGCTTCGCTTCGGGCCTAAGAGATATTAAGGACTCCTTGAAAACATATTACACCCCTTTTTACCACCCTCTGAGGGGTTGATTAGGGCAAAATCATGACATTGGTTTTTAGGCATTTATGTGGGTATCCTTTCGAAGTTAAAACCACGGTGATATCTAATCGGGCCTAAGAAATAATGAGTCCCAGAACACATATTTCACCCCTTTTTACCTCCTTCGGGTTGGAATTTAAAAAAAATCCCTTCTTATCTATCACGTACGTCGCAAAAGGAATATATCCTCCAAATTTCATGTTTCTACGGTCAGCGATTTGGGCTGGACAGTGATGAATCCAGTGGTACACCCAGGATTTTATTTTTTGTTGGGGGGGGGGGGGGCGAGACAGATGACGCGCAATGCGTTGATACTTTGTCTCGCTCCGTCTTTCTGGTGCTTGATGCAACTCCGTTCCTTTTTTCTATTTTGTTTAGGGGCGGGGGGATCCCCCTCCGTCCCCTACGTGCGCCGCTGGATGAATCAGTGACACAACGATTATATAAGTATAGATTGGGGCATTGAGAACAAAAATAGACTAACCCACATTTTTTGCAAAATTGAGTTAGTAGCAGCAATGTATTCCAATAGGCTGTACTATAGTTTGATTTTCGAGAGTTGAGAGTTGAGACCTGAGGCGGATCCCTCGGGCGGGGCGTGGCTTAAGGAGGAACCAATGGTACGCTACGGATTGCGTGCGGCGTTGCCACGTTTTGCAGCAGATCGGCTGTCTTTTTCTATCTGCAAGCGTAACTGCGTTTCTACCACCTTGGCGGGAACTTCCTTCCCGCGACAGTTCCTTCATCCATTCCACAATGAAGTGTTATGTAGTCGTGCTTAGTTTTACATTAATCTTTAGTTTTAGTTTTTAAAATTCGTTGACTTTCAGTAGGTGAAAGTAGTTATAGTCTGATTTCCGAGAGTTGAGACCTGAGGCGGGTCCTCGGACGGGCATGGTTTAAGGAGGAACCAATGGTGGCAACGCCGCACGCAATCCGTAGCGTACCATTGGTTCCTCCTTAAACCACGCTCCGTCCGAGAGACCCGCCTCAGGTCTCAACTCTCGAAATTCTGTGTGACGCGTACCTTCCGCATTCTCCAATAAGATTCGGCACAGGTATCTGCCACTATGGAAACGGCGTTGGTTGGGCCCTCTCAAAAAGGATAGCGATAGATGCCCGACAAAGCAAACAGTAGGTAAGGTCTGGTAAGGGCCGATAAGGACTCACGACTAAACGTCGAAAGCTATTGGTCAAGACGCAGAGAGTAGAGTGAATACCACGCAGGAGAAACACCGTTAACGGGGATGGATAAGCGGCAAGATCAAAATTAAGCCAGCTCCACTGGAGATCTCAACTCTGGTTAATCAAACTACAATCATATAAAATAAGAATAAATTTTTTTTTTCCATTTCAAACCATATGGCATAACGAAATCAGCTGTTGCATTGAAATTTTGTGGTGACATCTGTGAGCAACACTTATTAAAATTAAATGGATAATTAGTTATATCTTCATTACGAAGCATTTCGTATAGTATCAGAAGGTAAAGGTTATGACTGCACTGTTAACAATGCCTGCAAAACAAAATGTTGTTGAAACCCTATTTTTTTAGATCGCCTATTTCTCCGATTATCGAGGACTAGTGTTAGTCCGTTGTTGCCCTCAATACCTCAATCAGTAGCGCACTCAGGATTCAATCTTGGGGGGGGGGGGGGGAGTTGACCGGATAAAAATATTTTTAATGTAAACCCAATAAAATTCACAAGGTGGATTATACATATTTATTTAAAAAATGAAATCCAGTTTTCCTTTCTTTTTACAAAGCTCTTGATCTTGAACTACTTCAGACGTGGTTACATTAATATCCTTTTTCCTTTTTCTTTGGGGGGGGGCAGGGCCCCTTTCCCCCACCCCCTCCACCCTTTTGGGTGCGTCACAGGCCTCAATTCATTTGAATTCTAACATCCACCATAACGAACGTCTAGATGTGGTTCTGTAGCCTGCTGGTAATATTGCAGGTGGCATGGAAAGGGTATTGGGGGTCCAGAGAGAGATCCAGAAAATCGGGTCGCAAAAAGACATTGGATGTTAGGCGATTATTGCAATTTTTCCGAAAAAGATTCCTCCTTGGACTAGTGGCGCCGTACGTCGAAATGGGAGATCTCTGCATTACCTTCTAATCACTATTTTTAGTACGATCACAGACCAGGTGTAGAATAGACCTTTCACCCTATTCTCTCCAAGGTTCCTCGATGTTGGGGCTCTAGAACCCCATTACCATTTCCGTGTCGCATCCTACGTTAACGGCTAAGCATGAAATAAGAGTGCAGCACTGCAAGCGGTAGGAAGGAAAGTTATAATAATCCCGATGCCAAATTAATACAGCATATTCAAGAGGCAAATAAATGAAAATGTTTATCAATCAGGAGTAATAGGATGGACAATGCTGAATATCTCAGAAACAATAAGTTTTAGGATTAATGCACTTTCGTACTCAGAATTCGCTTTCTATTGAATTTAACGATAAAAAATTTGACAGTACATTTGGAAAAATAAAATTGACCTCCACATCCGCTCTATCCCACCACCTGTAAAGAAACTATTTAGTTTAACCGTGTTTTGTGTTTCTTACAACCATACAACTTTGATAAATAATATTTTCGCTTATTACTTGAAATAATAGATATTTGAGGTGAACCGAGTTAGTGGGACACCTTGCATAACACAGCTTCTATACATTTCTCTGTAATACCGGCAGGTTTACCTGTGTCAATACTGGCACAGACGAGGTATTCATGAACAGAGGTCGCTAAATTCAGTCCTCAAATTATGGGTCGGTAACACAGATTGGGTGGCGACACGAAGTCCCATAAGGTGATAGGTCTATTCTATACCTCGTCTGTGATACTGGAACCATTATGTTTCCCGCACTCACCGCTCGAAAAACGGAGAGGGCGCTCGAAAACCAATGGTTGTTTCAGAATATCGGTACCTGCTTCAGAACGGTGACACTGAAGACAATACAAGACAATAGGATGAGAGCTCTATTCTATACCTGATCTGTGGTACGATAAGCTCTTTTATATGGTATCGTGGCTTTGGGCGATGTAAGTATAGTCTAATGACTGTAGTGTGTAAAGATACGGTTGCATTATATCTATCATAAATTAATATGTTAAAGCTACGTTGAAATACGATTTACAGCATGTCAATAGATAGAACACGAAGGTTTTGTATGCAATATAGGTTTATAGCTCCACTTATAAGACATATGAACCGTGATAGATGGAAATTATCATTCTTCTGCAAACTGAAGATGATTGGTGGAAGATGTCCTGTGTTAGTTCCAACTGGCTGGTTAGACATGCGCTGAAAAGTTTCTTCCATACTCCATGTATGTCCCGTTGCAGAGTGGCAGATTTTAGCGCTGAAAAATTACTTCTTAACAGCATATGTGAGGCAGTGAGAGCAACAACGGACTAACCCACATTTTTTCGAAATTAAGTTAGTAGTAATAATGTATTCCAATAGGCTCTACTAATCATATAAAATAGGAAAAAAAAAATTTTTCAATGTGGGTTAGTCCGTTGTTGCTCTCACTGCCTCATGTGTCCTAATAATATAATTTTGCATATCAAATTCATTATAAAATTGTTTGTATATTTGTCACGTTCTTCGTCTCACTTAACCGGCATTTTTTCTCATTTTTTCATTTTATAATAATCAGGAGTGGATGAAATGAAAATTACGTTACCAGCAATGCCTAGGGTTAGGTTTAGGGTGCAGTGGGGATTTTTAAAAATAATTATGTATACTATGTACAATTTATAATCCTTAATTTTATAAGAATAAACATAAGGTACAGGCACAGTCGCGCAATAAAATAAATGTAAAATATATGCAATATAAGTTCATCAATATATACTGCGAATGCGGAGATAAGCTGGACAATAGTGTCCTTGTAGGTAGGAAATGCGTAAAAATGTCAATCGGGCTTGAGATAGGTTTTTAGTCACCTTGTTATAAAAGCGCGATCCCACGGCGCGTTGGAATGATCAGCTTGGGCTAGCTACGTCTTTTGAACGTTCATGGCTTGTCGACTCACGCTCGCCAAACAGATTTGCCAAGCCTGCAAGGCCCACCGAGTCATGCGCCGTGGAAATGCACCTTTACTGACACAGGGAGAGCGCAGGGACTGAGTCATCGGTTAGGTTAAAATTTGGAATACAGCTAGTCCAGGCCAGGTAGTATAGTGATCTGTTGAATACGCAATGCTACACTTGCATGCTCATTCTGCCTCGGCTTGCCTCGTTCGCGTTCGTGCTCAAGTCTGTACCCGGCCTAAGGCGCATTACTCAAAATCCTGTGAGAAAGTCATGTTTTAAATTTTGTCTTTACCAAACTCAGTATCTGGATAAACAAGAAACACTGTTATAAAAACAATCTCACAGGCTACTTGGTCAAATTTGAGTTTAAACCATGTTATTTTTTTGTGTTCCACTTTTTTTGTTATCAACGATTTTGGAGAATTTTAAATAAATACGTTTCCCAGCCTTAAATTTTGAGGATAGTTTTCACCCCTTCGACATGAAATACAGCGGATAAAAAAACACGTGCTTAATATTTCCTAATATTTTAAACATGTGCTTAGTTACATCAAAATCGAAACTAATTAATTAATTATTAATTGCGTGATATTACTTGTTAGTCTGGCTTTATCAAATATTTGTACACTAAACGTACGAATATTGTCTACTATTAAAGTACTCGGTCATTTAACTGTAAATAATAGATATTAATAAGCACAATAATCTAAACAGCTAGCCTGATAATGGAAAGATATAGTACGATATTGAATCGTAAAATATCATTATCAGTTTTGTTGCGGGCACGTTCACGTTAACTCTATATATAAATACAATTATGATTCACGATTAAGGCGTGTACGTTTACACGAATCATATATACATCCATATAGTAAGTAACTTGGATTTTCGCGACATCTCGCATACATCTACATAACATTTTTTATTACTATATTACACACATATTATGTCCACGCCAGATGTCAGAACAATGTATACATTGGTCGGTAAATATAAAAAATATTAATACAATATTTAAACTCCAGCAAAATATCTATATCCTATCTAGCCATTTCTGATTTGAGGAAAATATCGTTCTAAAGCGATAGAGTTATGTCGATGTTTACTTTTTCATTCCAAATTTTACAGCTAATTACGCTGAACGAATAACACTAGCCTAAAAGCAAAGGAAAGGTATCCACTACTATATAGGATTTTAACAATTTTAAAAGCAGTTCCATTTAGTCAATCATTAACCTAAAAATCATTTTACCCGAATCATTTTTTCTTTCAATGATATTTCAACTTCTATATTTGTCTACATAAAAAAAAAACATGAAAAACTGTATAAATTCATTTTTCCAAATTTTAGTCTTATCGTTAGGCTATTTATGTAGTTACTGATACAGTTATAACATTAAGTAGCCCCTTAATGATAACGTTACTGAACAATCTGTTCGTGGAATTTTCGTGGATTGAGAAACAGATGTATTAAATGTATGAATGATTATACGAGCATTCCAGCTATGACTACACAACTGAAGAATATTTTTAGAATGAGCGTATCGTAGTTAGAGCGTGGTAAGTGCAGTAGAACGTGAAAGTGCCACCTGTTATCGGTACAACTACCGTTAGTGACGGCGACATCGGCCACGCTTACCAGTACACCTTTCACATTATAGGAATCTTTATTCATTGGCTCGTTCAGGAATCCTTAGAAAAATTTTCCCACTGTAAAACGACCCCTTTGTTCTAGGATCTTTTGTTCCTTCAAGTATGTCGCATTAATAATCACAATGTCATACTGATGTCTCATGTGCAGAGGTTGGCGCAAAAATCAATTCCCAATTGCAACACCTTATTTAAGTGCAACAATAGAATCGAAGGTGCTTAATTGGACTTTACAAATTGATCAACAAGTTGCATCGTCGTATTCAATTACAAGGAGGTTAAAGTTAGGTTAAACTCGTAGTTTTCAGGCTTTCGTTTTCTATGTTTTATTTTGACATCGAATCGAAGGATGTTTCCTTTCATGAAAGTTCTGCCTGCTGTAAATATTGTGTGCTACTAGTGGCACGGGGCATTGAATCTTTTTAGTAGATTAAAATACGAAAAAAGAGAGTTTTGAAAATATATCACTAGGCGTTTAACGAACGCCTCAAATTTTGACAATTTATTTCCGAGAAGGGGACCCATTTTTTTTTATTTTTTTTTTATCTCTAAAAGTTTAAAATCTAATGGGGTCTGACATTTTTCTTGATATTGTCTAAAGAGAAATATTTATATTAATAAACCACAAAGCCTAAAACGCGTAACCAAAAATATTCGGCGACAAGTCTTGAGAATGCCTCGAAAAGCTTTCAGTATTTGTTTATTAACAAATACTCCATTGCTATAGTTTGCTATAATATTTTTATAATTTTATTGGATTTTGTTTCTTCCCTCTTTGTTTGGATTTAAAGTGGCTGCTTTAACATTTCCTTACGAAACCATCTTTTCAAGCATTTCTTAGTTGAAATTATGGTACTATGTAATAATGATCATAAATATTGCGACACCATTAATCATGTGATCCACCACATAAACTAAAAGTCACAAATGAGTGTGAATTTCGTGATTAGAAATCATTTAAACTACAAAATAAAAATCAATATTTAAATTGCTGTATTATTTGAGTTTAAAAAATAATCTCTCAAGGATGATCCTACTATATTCCAAAACTAATTAAATTATAGAGTAGAATAGTTTTTTACTTTCGTTGCCTCTTTAATATAAAAATATATACTGCGAACAAATAGCGTACCTATTCTCCTTCTCATTTAAGAAGGAACCTGCCGACCGACGAGTTTAGACCGGTTCTGCGCAGGTTGACGCTCATTGGTGGCGGGAGAAGCCGCTATTGGCTGTACCCCCACCAACGCTTTTTCGGAGCCAATGAGCTCATTCTACATGCGCGAAACGGGTTCCTTCTTAAATGACACGGAGAATACATTGTTGCATTATAACCTATATTGTTGGAATTGCGAAACAGTATTTTTATTTTAAGATTTGACAGTACATATTCGCTTTCAGGTTTGCTCGCTCGTTCTAAATATTTTTAGCCTTATAGCTAATGAAAACGCTCTCTACAGGAACCAATGACGGTCAATACTCTACTGCACTTTTAACTCTTCGTGGTCACACTGGGCGTATCGCACTCCAAAAGCAATTTTCAAGTTAAAATGTCGCGCCTTTGCGACTTCTAAAGAGGATTTATCGCAAAAAATAAATAAAGTATTATTATTATTATTAAATTAACGGGAGAACCCTTTAGATACAAAGTATAGAGCAAATTAGTAAAAAGATACAGTAAATATAACAAAAACATAAAATAAAATGTAAAACAATAAAATAAAATAAAGTGAAATAAAATAAATAAAAACAAACAAAACAGTCTGAGCCCTAAGACCTAATCACAGCACCAAAGGTGCTTAAATTAATTTAGATTAAATTAAATTACTGAAGTGACAGTCTCCTGTTATGAGTGTACAATTATGAGTGTACAATTTTCACTGAAAAGTTAAAAGATTCAGAAATACGAAAATGGTAACTCAAAAATGACGCTTGGGTGCAGGGAACCCCATGTGACCAAGAAGAAGGTGTGACCACGGTTAAATAAAACTGAACACCTCACGCATTTAACCCTCGGTTGTCACACCTACTTTTTCGAACGTCGTTGTCACACTGGGTCAATTCGACCCTGCCAATATTCAATCAGTTGTTACTTAAAAACTATTTCTTAAATTAAGTCTAAAAAATTCTGAGATAAAGTCTGAACATTGTAGAATATATCCCCATCGTTGAAACTTGACATTTAAAGCGTCATCATGCTTAAAAAAAAAATTGAAGCAAGAAGAGTTCCGACAAAAAGTTTTTTGCTTAAAAAATTGCAGGGTCAATTTGACCCAGTGTGACAACCGAGGGTTAAAATAATAAAATTCAAAAATTACATGTGAAAGTGGATACCCACACTTATTCAAATACACACATATTACAATAAATGATCTTTCCATTCGTAACGAAATAATAAAATAATTCAGACGACCGATAATAAACTATTTTACGTAACTAGCAGTTATTTGCAAGTATTTGTAGTTATTTTATTTCGACAATAAAGTGATTTTCTTCTGAATTATTTCCTTACTTCGTTACGAATCGAACCCATTTTTTTTTTAATAAATGCTATTTCAAAAATCTCACGAATAATATCTGATTTTAATACTCTAACTACATAGAGGACTCAGATTTCCTTACCCTCGCTTGTCAAAGGGCAAACACACGCATAAACATAAACAGATCGACCAGTGAGCTTATAATTTCCTACTCGGATAAATGCTTGACATCAGCAATGCCAATTAAACCGTGTCAATTAGCAGTGGGTACATTCCAATATACCTACTTCACCTTATTTGTCTCTTAGGCAGATTCGAAACAGTTTCCCAAGGTCGAGGTCACCTATTGTTCCATTTAAAACGGCTAACTTAAATAGCGAGTTATTTACTTCCGTCCAAAAATACGATTCCTTATTGGCAATTATTTTCTAAACAGAAATAAGCTGATTCGACGAATTCATTATTTCAAATACTATTTCCTAATTCGTGTGTCGAGTAATGTTTGCTTAAGTCTGCTCCGATTTAGGGAGCGCGCGTAGAATTAGAACGCGACAGCACTCGTAAGAAGAATGGGCACGCTATAGGTGTTAGCCAAGCAAGTTGTAAAGCTTCCGTAGGAGAGCGAGATTCTTGGACAATTGCAAGCGACGAGCACGTTTTTCAGAACCCCGTTTCGTGATATGACGGCAGTGGCTGTGACCGGCGCGGCGCACTGACTCACCGATCAGTACACGTCTGGTCGCGGCACGGTTGAGTTCGCCTCTTGCCTCACGCGGCTTCCACCGTCAAATGTTCGAATCGATGTCTGTGACTGTTCACTGTGCTACGCTGTTGCATTCCCATGACTTAACGCAACCGCTATTATCGAGCAAAGTTTAGTGAGTGCTTCGCCTCTGAGTTTCTCTTGGATACAAACAATTGTAATTGCTGGATCGGCTGTTGGATTCACCGGGAAACATGGTAAGCGTGGAAAAGATGTGGATGAAACTAGGTAGTTCGATCAGCGCCACTGAATTGAAGTTTCACGCATAAAGGTGGATAACAACGTGGAAATCAGATTGTGTGGAAGTATGCGCATACGTACGTAGAAGTTTGTAGGCCAATTGACGGTGACATTAAAGCCGGGAAACCACCGGAAGCTAAGCTAAGCTACTTATGCTGTTTTAACGTAGCTTTTGGTGCAAACGCTTCCGTAAGAATGTGTTGAAGCTAATTTTTTTAAAACGTAGCGTGGCACAGTGGAGCGTCACGTAGCTTAGCTTAGCTTCCCGGTGAATTCCCGGCTTAACTGGTTGGAAGACAAATTTGGTATTGTACGAGTGGAAATTGAAGAACGGTTCTTTAGTCAATCTGCTTTGTACCTCTGTAGTTTGTTAATAGTGTCGTCATAGCTTGTACAGTCTATGTGGGAATAAAAATTTTAGTGGTACTCTTACTCACCCAGGCAAACTAACTACCGTGAACTGGGGTGACTTTGCCCGCCGGGGTGACTTTGCCCAATTTTTTTACTCTGACTGAAAAATTACCATGTGATTAAACTGGCTATTTTTTTTTTTTTTCGTTTGACCTTGGGGAAATTATTGCTATCGATTACAAAACAACGTATGTTCTAATTACTTCGCAATAAAATAAAGAATAAAGTTTTTCCGAAAAGTGGGCAAAGTCACCCCAGTTTACGGTAATTGATTTTTACTGTAATCGCAGATAACAAATGATCGAGCAAAAGTATGTTGCAATTTGTGTTCAATTCTTTTTCTCCTCGCGCTGTTACTTTTATCGACTAACTAGTTAGGCAATGTTAAAGTTAAATGATTTCAAATCTGATTTCTAACAAAATATTTGTTTATGTGAATTATCAGATAAGATATCGTTTTGTCGATAAGATTAGGCACGTTTTACACTTACAGATTCTATCATCAGCCGTCAATACAAAACGTGTATTTATTACAGAAAAATGCTTTTTTGAAGTTTGCTCTTACGAGGGAAGATCCCGAACCCGAAATTTCAAAAAATTATGAAACTTTGTGGATATGTAGGGGATTTCCTCCTGATTACAACGGAATTTTTGTTTGCTGCCCAAATTCACTCGAAGCGGGTGAAATTAACCCCTGAAAATTCGGCTATTTTCCGATTTTATGTTGTAACTCGGGAACGGTAAGAGATAGAAAAAAAGTTTCAAGGCAAAAGTTACTTTTTTTAATTAGATCTAGCATTTGGTAAACAAAATTATTTTATAGTTCCCAAGTTACCACAGAAAATTGGAAAATAACCGAATTTTCAGGGGTCAATTACACCCCATTAGAGTGAATTTGGGCAGTAAACAAAAATTGCGTTGTAATCAGGAGGAAATCCCCCACATATTTACAAAGTTTCAGAATTTTTTGAATTTTCGGGTTCGGGATCTTCCCTTGTTAATCACCGACGAGCATCGGACAACATTGTGTGAGCACCAAAAATGTTCTTTTATGGAAATTAAGATGCTGATGTTGCGAGAAAGTATACTGTTAATCAAAATAATTAATAAATGTGAAATCAGTTTCATTTCAATCAATGCAAACATTTTATCAAATCTAGGTGGTCGATTTTGTTGGCTGGTTTCTCTGACAAATTATGATTTCTACAAAAAGTAAAAATGCACGGTGTATTTTTCCATTTGCATAATTTCTCTCTTCAAGCTACGTGCTTACCGGACAGTGACTGTCGCGAGCTACTCTCGAGAGTGGCTTTCACACGCGCGTCGATATGATAGTTTGCGAATTTTAGGTGGGCAAATATGGAATAGCGTTGTGGTTTACTTTACTCTAGTAATAAAATGACCGATAGATCTTGAAATATAAACGAAACTTTTATTATATAAATACAGCCTCGAAACGAGCAAAATATAATCAATAGAATTATTATCTTAATACCAACATCATCAGACAGATTGACAATTATGGTTAACACGTTCCGTGCCACGTGGGTTATCAGTGACGCATGACATTTATCGGAATCAAGCTTTCCTCCAAATTGAAAAGGTGTGACTCAATTCAGTGCCGAGATCCAAATAGAATAGAATTAGAAATAGTATTGCAATTAACTATATCAATTTAGGAACTCATAAACGTCCAATACCATAATTTTGGAATCTTAATTTTTTCATTTATTAATGATGTTGCATTAATCGACAATAATCCGGACATTACAAAATATTGTTAAGGAGTAATATGTACTTTGTTTTTATTTTTCTTGTTTATTAAGTTTCTGGTTTTTGAAAAATTTTGTCCAGTTAGTATGGAAGTTATTATAATACATGGCAACTATACCATTTTGGAAGTATACTTACGTTACTATTTGCATTATAGCAACTTCCTACTAACTGAACGCGTTTTTTCAAAAGCCGAAGGGTTAAGGTCAGGGCCCTTCCTGGGTTTTGGCCGCTCAGGTGCAAAAACAATATTCCCGCCCATATTAATTCAGTATTTTTTAATTAAGAATTTAATATGCATTGGAAAAGAGTTTCGATTATTATTTGTATTAATCAAAATTTTACATATAATAAACGGCCTGCGGCCGCCCCTAGGTTTTGCCGCCCAGGGGCGGGGGCACCTTCTGCACCCCCGCCAGGAACGGCCCTGGTTAAGGTACTTTCTAACCAACTTTGTTAGTCAAATTAGAGTTGGGTAATAAATGATAAATATAAAGTAGTATGATACTATAGAAATAATAATAATAATTTTTTACATCATTTATATATTTTTTAAAAAGTTAAATGTAGTATAAATAATTGTAATACGAAAATAGAATATTAAATTGGTCAGCGTAGTGAATCGGAGCAGCAGATCTGACAACGTCGCATTCATTGGGAGCGTTTTTTATAACCAAAATGTCAGAAAGGTTTCGTTACAAAGGTAAATTGATTAAATAAATAATATTGGCAAAGAAAATTCGACAAACTTGAGAAAATTATTTAACAACAGTAAATAAATTTCAGTCACAATTATGTTATTTAATATTTTATTTACAAATTTCGGATAACTAATATGACATACAATATAATTAGCCTTCATATGAATTTGAATCGTCGTTCGCTATTTAAATGTCTAAACATATCGATAGTGCGACGTTGCCACGTTGACTGCTGTACGTAGTTGCTGAAAAATTTGCACGTAAACCTATTTTTTATGGGCATTTACGAAGAAACTATGTGGTCAGTTTTGCAGTAATTAACAAATTCATTTCCTGACATTTCGATGCACATTGCTGCCAATTTTGGCACACTTCTTGAATATAGTTTTCCTGTTTCAGAAGAAAAACTGAATTTATAACCCCTTTTTCCGACTCTGCCATATGCCACTGTGTTAAAATGCATTAACTTTAATTAACAATTTCTCGATAACTATATGGTAAATCGATTTCAAATTTTGTACAAGGGTTTCTTGCATTCCAAATTAGTTTTGCACGAAATTTCAAAGAATTCTTGAATTCAGTAGATTATTCAACGAACTACCTTAATAAGCAAAAAAAAAAAGAAACCGACAAGAAGATAATAATTGTAAATAAAATATTATTTCTTAGCACTACTCTGTAATGTATGAATTCCTCGAGATTGGTACTTAATGTAATATCATTTAGTAATAAATAAATTATAATTAAAAATTATTATATTGAATGTTTATGAGCTTCTACTTTATGTATTTAATCCTGTATTCATAAAGTACTTGAAAAATGCGATTTATTGATTTCAACTTCGTTGCTATAGTATTAGTATTGGTGTCAATATTTTCATGAAGTAGCTATCAAAATAATGTGCATTGATACTTTCGTAGAAGTATCAAATCGGAACGATATTTTTGTGAAAGTATTAAATCGATATCGATATTTTCGTAGAAGTATCAAACACATATCATTCATATAAGTATCGAAGGAGTCTCGATGCTTTTTGATACTACTCTGAAGCAGATCGAAATTTGTAGACTGGCCTAGGTAGTAAATATCGAGGCGGTATCAGTCCTAACTTTACCCCGCTGGTTTGGTTTGAAAACAAACCAAGCTCGGAGTTCTCTCTGTATATCAACAGCCCAGCCATCCTAAACTACCCCTCACGAAACTATGCAACTTTTATTAGGAACATTTATATGAAATTTTAAATATAGCAGAAATACTTCAGGTTATAGTTAGATGAAACACACTGTATAATTATAATTAGTTTGCAAAATTCGTAAGCAATTCGAAGTATGTATAATTAAATATAGCCCAAGTAATGTCGGAGTCATTTTCATCGGAAAATTTCATTTATTCATTGGTTCACTCTTTTGAAAATTAATTAGACGATATAGAAGTTTAAATTTTTAAAGTCCGTGGTGATTTGGACAAAATTTTTCCAGCAGCCTTGGCTAGACCTGGCTGACTTGAAAGAGCATTTATTAGTACACACTTGGCGCCACTCAAAATATTAAAATTCACTATATTTTTAACAGATAATAAGGGTAGGAGAATTTTCTTAAAGAAGTGTTTTAACGCAGTGGTGAGCAACCATTGGTCCGAAGTGGGCCACAAGTGGAAACCTACCCATAAATAAATATACTAATCAAAGAATATTAATTTATGAGCTGAATTTGTTATTTCTGACATTGATTTACAATAAAACGTTTTTTTAAATTTGCTTTACTGTTTATTAATAATATATATAACTATATATATTATTATTATATATATTATAAGTATAACTATATATATTATTAATAAACAGTAAATCAAATTTAATATAAATAGTTATATATATTATTAATAACCAGTAAATCAAATTTAAAAAAACGTTTTATTGTAAATCATTGTCAGAAATAACAAATTATATATATATATATATATATACACAGTATTATATACCTACCTACATATTATAATATAGACAGGTATATGTACGTATATTTTTCTAATTAAATGAATTTCAATAACTATTGAAATTTACTTAATATGAGATACTTGCTCCTGTGTCTCATAAACGAGCTTCTCAATATGGGGTGCGATATTCGAAACTGCTACTCTAATACAATTATTTAATCGTTCGTCAGCGAGTCGATTACGACGATCACTTTTTAAAATTTTCATTCTCGAGAATAGTTGCTCACACGCAAATTATAATTATACAACATTAGAAAGGGATAATTTTATCCTATTTCTTGGCGCAAAATTCATTCTGATATCCTTTAAAGTTCAAATTTTCAGATGGGCTGCTCATCACTGTTTTAGCGACAGTAATCCATTACCGGCAATACAAAGCTATTTAGAGCTTATCATACATTAAGTGATATAATAATTTGGTAAAGTTCATTTTGAAAATTAGTAATTAACCAATTACAAGTAATTTCTCTAAAATGAAAATTCATTGCTTTGGTAATAAAATAATTTCTGATAAGTGATAATTAATTACGTTTCTGTTAAAATTAATACCTACTAAATGCAAATTAACTTACATTAAATGATAATTCATTAATTTTATGTACAAATTAACCTGAGTTAAATTACAATTAATTACTTTTCTCCTAAAAGTGTGTCCTACTAAAAGAGAACTAATTACTGTTCTATTAAATTTAGTTTTTTTCTCACCCTTTGAAGCAATAGGAATTATGGCACGTTTGCGTGTGCCTGAGGACAGTCGAAGCGAAAAGTTACGGGTCTTGGTAGTATGTACAATATTAACTTTTCCGTCAGGATGTACTCTACATCTGACAAACATATAATACAGTCGAACCTCGATAACTCGAAAACCTCTATATGTCGAAATTTTTCTTTATTCCTCTACGACTCGAAAGCTCGATAAGTCGAAACCTCTATAATTCGAAGATTTTTTCCCTTCCCTGGAGATTCGAGTTATCGAAGTTCGACTGTAGCTGCGAACCTAAAGTTTTTAAGGGGAATACACAATGGTTAGTCAAAAAGTGATGTCAAATTTACAATTTATTTCTGAATTGGTTAATGTTGTCTTCCTCGATAAAAATACATTCTCCAAAGAGTAAAATAAAAGAAAAGTTATTACGGAATATTAATTTTATATGAAGTTATTCGGCGTCAAAGTTGACCCTTACGAAAAATAGTTGTTTCGTGACTGTCAACATTTCTCGAAATCACATGAATCGATTGACTTACAATTCTGACAGTACATTCTAACAATAACGTACACTGTTTATCGCGCGATCGTAGCTTTCTCACACTCCGTCGTTTGTTCTCATTTTGCATTAAAAAAGACTGAGACATTTCATGTTAAAAATTGCATTTCAGACTTTACGTGGCATCTTGTTATAAATTATTGTTTCGCAAAACTCTACGATATTGCGATGGGTAACACAGTTTTTATTGTGCTATAAAGGTTTATCGCCAATTAATCCGGTGCATTCCAAGAAACCTTGACAACTCAGATCCAAATCGACGAAAATTAACTCTCCATAAAATTAATAAATTATAATCATTTTTGTTCGCTTTTACTTTTTGAAAAGAGCATTGCTAAATCAGCTCATTTAGTACTGATATAAACCTGCATATTCCTGAATCACTTATTTAACACTTTGCATATATTATACGTGTTTATTTCTTAGGCTAAGTAACTTAAAGGCGGATTCACACATAACACTTTTGCGACGGTCGAGCGTCGTCAGTAGGGACCATTTAAAAACATTGTCGTAAATTAATATTATATTAATTTTCTATATTTAACTTTACAAAAATAATGATATACAACAGTTGCGCCAATTATCACAATGGCTATTTATGCAAAGGAAAAATCGCAATGGTACAATGAAAAAATGTATAACACTTTTGCGACGATCGAGCGTCGTCACTAGGGATGGACGATACAGTATCAATACACCCCTGTATCGATATTTTGGGTCTTAAATATCGATATTCTCTATCGATATTTGGAGCTCCGATATTTGTATGTATCGATACATAACCTACCAGTATCGAACTTCGATACTTAAATGATTATGCAATTCCATTTATTTACGAAACTTCCATTGATTAAACCAAATTAATATTTTAACATTTAGATTATGTTTATAAATAAACAGTTCACATTAAAGTATGTATAAGTTTTTCGTTTTCTCAATTTTTTCAAATAATGGACTTACACCAATACTTTCAAAATAAATGGTCCATATCGTAAAATAAAACTACTCGTATTATAAATGTACGTGTATAATAAAACAATCTAGTTTTAATTAAACTTTAATTAATCAAACCTTCAGTTTGTTATTGTTTTTTTTTTATTTCAAGTGTCGGAATGTATCGATATTTTTATTCCGATATTTTAAGTGTATCGATATTAGGGCTGTCGATACGTTTCGATACGCTGTATCGATATTTTTAAAAGTATCGCCCATCCTTAGTCGTCAGTATCGGCGGTAAAAAATATCGTTTCCCTGTTTTGGAATGTAGCATTTCACGTTTGTCCGTGTCAGTTACTGAAATGAGCAGAACAGCAAACACGTCTCCCTCATAATGAGTTTGGAGGGGGGGGAGGCGTGCGCCCTCACACGAAGATTAACTGCTAACCGTGTATTTTTATGTAATTTTAGATGCCGAACGAAATGGAGCAAAGATAAAGTCGGAACACATATTTCCCGCCATTTTAATAAAAAACAATTGTGTTGCCAAAATACACCTATTACCTGCCTACATTTTCGATACCCTTCAAATAGCACGCAACCAAATTTTTAGCTTGAAAGCTTCATTTTTCATTCAGCTACTTTTAAGCTAGCAATAAGTGCTGTCGTTTTCCTAAAGATACCGCGAATAGCAAGTCTTGTGTAACTATAATATTTTCCTGTTTTATTATTTAGAAACTAAATTATTTTCCAAATTGATAATTCAATAATAATTTAATATTTCGCAATAATCTCTGTCTAAGCCATTGTTATATACTTCTACTGCAATTAAACATATATGGCGACAAAACGATAGTAAGAAATACGAAAGATAATGGGAATGGTAATAAAAAATATGCCGTGTGCGTCCCGATATGTCAGGCAGTTTTAATTAATACGAAACCACTTCTAGGGATACGGGGTAGACTAAACACGAGCGAAATAGAACCATAAAGGTCTAAACACACTTGTTAGTTCCGTGTCAGTACCGTTCCGTCGTGCCAGTGGTAAGAAGAAGAGATCCTCTACGCCCCTCTTCTTACCACTGGCACGACGGAACGGTACTGACACGGAACTGATATGTGTGCACAGACCTTAAAGGCAGATTCACAAGTATCAGTTCCATTATGGTTTAGAAAAGACTAAAGTTCGTTGGGCTATATAAGAATGCTTCTTGAAATGCCACTTATGGTATAGGATATATATATATATATGTATGTGTACTGTACCAAGGAAAGAATAAACCTAACCTAACCTAATTATGGTTTAGACCAGCGGCCGTAGCCGTGATGGAAAACACCGGTTCTCGTTAGATCACCGAAGTTAAGCATCACGGGGCGGTGTACTGGGGAAAGATGGGTGACCACCTTTCTCCCGGTGCGCTGCTGCTGCTGGGACCCGAAGGAGAGAGGAGGGATACAAAAATGGGACTATAGTTCGTTGGGCAATATAAGAAAAAATAAGCTTGAAACGCCATCCTGCTTAAAACACAGGAAAACAATAAAAACAAACAAACATTATGGTTTAGTGCTGCCAGTGTCAGTCAAGGGCGGATCCAGAGGGGGCGATAAGGGCGACCGCCCCTCCCCCCAAGAGTAATAAAATAGTAAAATATTATGACATTGTGTATTATTCTATATAAATAATTAATGCGAATTTAATTATTTAGGCTATAGTATCAGATAGAGTTATTGAAATATAAAATACAAGCAATTTTTAAATCTTGTAAAAGAAGGTTAAAAAATGTACTTATGTATGTACTTTTACACATTTCGCCCCCTCTAAGAAAGGGTCCTGAATTCGCCTCTGGTGTCAGTAACTGACACAAGCAGGTGCTGCTGCAGTCCAAAACAGGGAAACGATATTTTTTACCACTGCCACTGACGGCGCTGAAGCGTCACGCGAGTGATACGTGTGAATTCGCCTTAAGAATAGACCATCGATCCATCTGTGACTAGCAATTTAGTATAATAGCTAGTATAAGTATCATACCTATGTAGTACGTAGTCGAGAGCGATGAGTCCTGCGTTTGGGACTTGTCATCTACTAATGATAGATAATTAAAATTCCCATCTGTGTTATTAAACCTTTTTGCAAAAATTATTAATCGGTTAGTGCGGCTTTCCTAATGAAAATCAGTCGAAACACTGTATTATCCGAATATAATGCCGCAGGCGCAGTTCATGCACACATAACCACCACTCCTGTAGGTGTTTCCCCCTCCATTCGCTGCGGCCCCATCGCTCCTAACTCTGGTTAAGACCCCATTGGCATAAAAGATTTAGCAGACGGTAATAGAGGTGACCTCCAGATTCATCCCCTAAAATTTTATTAAAATCCACCGGGGTTCAGCTGTGGGGTCCCCTTGTGAGTGACCTCACACCTAAGTCACTATAGCTCGTAGAGGCACTATACAAACGAAAATTGAAAAACCGGTAGAAGTAGGTAGAAACGTAATGAATCATTAAACATTTCCCGATAGAGTGACTAACAAGTTGAAATTGCAAACTCGGCAAGTTTTATGAGCCATGTAGACAAGTCATTCCCAGGGTTTATGAAATTCGTGACGGTGCTCGGAAGCTGACAAGAATTGAATTATTTATTAATTCCAATTTCCTCCATTGCGAATGATACCATTTGGTTTTATTTACTTCTATCACAAAGAAAACTATGGAACTAAAAATTGACATGTATGTATAATTGTACATTATATGTGTATATATACCGTCAAAATTCTGTGTATTTTTACTTATAATTTTCGGTATAGTTTTCCAGGAATAGTTTTTTTTTAAACGGGATGTTATTATTATTATTAGAGCTGAAATGTTTTTTTATATTTTGTACCAGTGCCGTCTGAACCTGGAGGCGTAAGAGGCAGTCATCTCAGGGCCCCGGAGCCCAGGGGGTACTTCGAAAAATTGGAAAATTTAAAAAAAAAAATTGTAACAGCTAGAAAAAATTTGGAATTGGCTCTCCAACTGTGACCGAAAGAAAATAACGAATACACCAGAATTCAGATTTTAAAATGAGGCCCTTTTTCGTGAATTGGGCCCCACGTTTAATCTTCTTTATTTAATTGTTTTAATACTTATCCACATCGCGTGTTAGCACGGTATGTATTTTTGATTTTATTTAATTCAGGATAATTCAGAGGGCCACATATGGAGCTCGCCTCAGAGCCCCCAGAAAACAATAAGACGGCACTGTCTTGTACATATTAGTAATTAAGAGATAAATTAATACACAATAGCATTAAGAATCCCTATATAATACTTGAAGATCATTTTACTATATGACTTATAAAAAATCACGTTTATGTTGTTTATGTACAATAATAGATACATTAGATATCTTATCGAATCCCGAATATTTGTTGCAAATCTTAATGAAAAATTAATATTGAAAAATAAGTATCGTGAGGTTTCTTACCATCAATTTGCAACAGAAACGTAAATTTTCAATTTAATATTCACATTTAATAAAAAAATATATTATGTACATTAGATTTTTTAGTGAAACTTACGAACAGTATCCGTAAAAATAATACTTGTATAATCTTCGTAACGGATTGTTCATTTTCACGATTAAAAGATTTACAGTAGTGATTCTTACGTTAGGAATGACAACAAACATCTTCATTTTGTCTTGTCAGTGAACCGAGAGAAAATGAGTCACTTCCCGTGCGTGTAGAAACAAAGGAACGCGCAACGAGTGCTCTGAATACGCTCGTAGCATGAAAAACTATCAATCAGAAGACAGTGCAGATGTTGCATTTTATTGATTCTCTGTCAAAAGTGCAGATACAGCGTGTTTCGGGAAACATGACAGATAAAAAAAAACCTAAAGCCTTCTATACTAGCAACCCACTTGTGACATTTGTCGTGCAATAAACTTGTTTATACTACGGCAATTTTATCCCGCAAATAATTGCGCGAGAAATCTCAGTCATGCCTCGTTCAGATTAGTCAAGCTACTTGACTTCAAGTCGCTTGAATTCAAGTAACATGAAACTACTTTACCAGCGTGAACTTGTTAGGGGGTCATGCTCAGTCAGGAGGTCAAAAAAAGAGTGGTCTTTGGAAATTTTTTACTCAAAAGCTATAACACATTTCTCAAAAAATCTTTTTTCCTTTTAAGCATTGCATCTAGTACCGTGCATCGTAATTTTTTTATTTAAAAATATTTATCAGTAACTAAGTTATTGTCCATCACTCGAAGGTTCTCTAAAACAAAGGCTTCTGCGGTGACCACTGCTGCTCGAAAGTCGATCATCAAAAATAAAAAATTCAAAAGAATTTACTTATTATATTATGTTATCTAGTATTTGAACGAAGTATCTTTCGAAATATTGATTTGGGAAAAATGGCTGATGTTTAAAGTAAAAGTTTCAATTTTTATCATAAATCATGCCTGATTTTCGTCAATTAAAAGAAAACTAAGCATCGGATAAAAAAATCCTTCGTATTTGTTGAAATTCGAAAAATTCCCCAAGTTGTAGGCATTTGAGTCGCGGAAAATACATGGGTCATAACCGGCTACTCGGCGCTCACGTAAAACTTCAAATGCGTTTTTCTCGAAACAGTGTTCTCAAAACGGTGGGACCTGTATCTTCAAAAGTTATTATCCGATTCGACTGAAACTTGTTTTATTTTGAAGAATATACTTCTGGCTAGGGTGAATACCAGAAAAAATACAAAAATTTGAAAATTTATAATTTTTAAAGGCGTTGAAAGGACGAAAAATACAGGGAAAAGTGATTTCAAACGTGAAGTGTCGTTATTTTCTGAAAAAAATGTAATTTTTGTAATTTTTTTTAGTCCCCCCCCCCCTAGAAAAAAGAATAATCTTCAAAATTAAAAAGGTTTCAGTCGAATCGGATAACAACTTTTGGAGATACAGGTCCCACCGATTTGGATCAATTTTTTGACGCCTTAACTTTAACGACTCCCCAGGGCTGTTTGCACTGATTAATTATAAAACAAAAAATATATTTCTATAACATAAGACATCCTTAATACAATGCAACAAGTCCCATTAAATTATATATAGTAGTTTTCCTTTAATTAATTCCTAAATATCACCTATTTTTTGGGGCTCTAGACCAGAACCTCCCCTTAAACATCAGACAACATGTGAAAAATTTTAATGCGAATTATGCTTTTGAACTACCTGTTAATGTTTAAAATATTCAGTACAAGAAAACTATTTAAAAGTATCCACTATTTATTTAAAATTAAAAAGAAAATAATTTAAAAATTCAACTATAACAATCTGTATTTATATGTGTATCTACTGTATAGGGTACTGCAAGTAATATGTACACTGTAATTACTAAAAAATATACATTTATTTTACAAATTTTTAATCGTACTTGTTTGGCACTTATGTATTTTTTGAAAATTTTATTTATTTATCATAAAAATTAAATGACAGCCTTATAGTTGTAAGTGGGCCCCTTTTGTCTCCTGACAACAAATATTTTTAGACCCAATCCGGCGTTGTTGTTACGTGTACATACAGTATTACTTCTGTTAAAAAACAAACAAAGTTTCTTAACCTTGGCGGACTCCTCCTTCATGGAAATGAAAGGAGGAAAACATAAGTTAACAAAGGTGGGAACGTGGGTTTTAACCAGGCGAGACTTCGGATGATCCCCTCCCGTCCGGACGTAGTAGACAATAACGTTCACTGATGTCACACATGCAGGATATTTGCTTTATGAGTTTATTCCTGCTACGTGCTTCCTTAAAAAGCATGAAGATTTTCTAAAAATGAGGAAAGGTGTGTCAAGGGAACTGCTGACGTGCACTCGGGTGTGGAACCAGGGGCGTCCGGAGATTTTTTTCTAGGGGGGGGGGGGGAAATTTTGGATGATGGTAAAGAAAAATATACCCCTCTTGTTTTTTAACCCATTTTGTAGTGCCAATTTAATTAAAAAGTTAAAACTGAAATTTAAAAATATTCCCTTTTTTAGTATAAACTTAATAAAGATCAGTTTTGAAAAATAAGCGATTTTTCTTAAAACCCAGGGGGGGGTAAAAGGGGCACTTGGGGGGGGGGCAAATTTAAGAATATTCCTTTTTTTAGTACAAAAATAATAAAGATCAGTTTTGAAAAATAAGCCATTTTCTCGCAAAAGCCAGGGGGCAAAAGGGGCACTTGGGGTGGGGAGGGGGGGGGGGGGCAAATTTAAGAATATTCCTTTTTTTAGTATAAAATTAATAAAGATCAGTTTTTAAAAATAAGCGATTTTTTCTCATAAGTCAAGAGGGGGAGGGCAAGTGCCCCTTTTGCCCCCCCCCCCTGCGGACGCCCATGTGTGGAACCAAACATTATGGTCCACCTACTTGCTTCTCCTCTCGCCAAAATTTTTCAGTACGTTTGAGAATAAACCCTTTCTCTCTCAAAGACAATTATAGGATGTTTACACTCACTATGATAGAATTCACTTGCCCAGACTAACTGTCGCAAACAAACTGAACTCACCTACTCGCTTACCTAAGGTGCGTTTTGACGTGACAATAAAAGTCATGACTTTCGCTGCCGTGACACTGTAGAGACAGCGTGAATCAAATGTTACGACATGGTTACAACATCGTGACATCTAGTTTTCACAACGACCAACCAAAGTCGTGACATTCACAGGGGAACACCGTGAACCCGAACTCACCTTCTTGTGGGTTTTTAGAGTGATTCAAAACAAGAACAACGGTGTGTTTCATTTGGGCCCTATCGCCCTTTAAGGTGGTGAGAACTAACCACAAATTCAAATTAGCACTTTCACTTTTTCGCGTATAACTCTCAAAGTACAACAGACAGAAAAAAATGTTTCAAACAAAAGTTTAATGGTGCAATAAGTGCTACAAACTTACATCAAAAAAATTTTGAAAAGAGTTAAAAAAAAAGTATATAACTGACGAAAAAACTGTTTTCAAAATTTTGTTAACGCAAGTTTGTAGCGCTTATTGCACCATTAAACTTTTGTTTGAAACATTTTTTTCTGTTTGTTGTACTTTGAGAGTTATACGCGAAAAAGTGAAAGTGCTATTTTGACTTTGAGGTTAGTTTTCACCACCTTAAAGGGCGATAGGGCCCAAATGAAACACACCGTTGTTCTTGCTTTGAATCACCTTAAAAACCCACAAAGTTGCGTTCCAATCGGTGAGTCCGGGTTCGCCGTGTTCCCTTGTCAGTGTCATGATCGTAAATATTACGATTTACTGTCACGTAAAAACGGACCTTTACGCTCAGGCGTGTTTACACAGACGCTGACATGAACGCTCGCAATGAATGTCGCAATTCGTTGCTAGTGTCCACAAAGCTTAAGAAATTTTTATTTACATATCGAAAATGCATACTTAATGAGACAAATATAAAAAAAACGTTTAACGCTGAATCTAAACCAAACGCGCGTTCAATGAACGTCGGCATATAGAGGGAAAGTATTTCTGTTACAAATATTTAGTTTTACATTTATTTTCCCAACAACTTTTATTTCCTACATAAGTGTGCGCTCAATTTTGTGAGTAACTGTATGTACGTCTACTTCTTAATAGCGCTGTAACCCACTAACGTCGTTTGGGCGTTTTCTCTGGGTTTTCTTTAGTAAGTGGTAAATTACAAATTAAAATGAAAGCAGCACCTGCGATTTCGACACACTCGTCGCGATCCATAGCGAACACCTTGCGCACTGTGGAACAGCTGCGAACGGCAACGAAGCTGCTGCACGGTCTTGTATGGGTTTGCGCGGCTGCGCGCAGTTCAGCGCGGTTTTTGGTCTGGATATGCCTTAAGGCCCGTTCCACACTATCGGTCCGGTCACGGTCCGGTCTCGATCAAAACATATCCGTGAGCGTCCACACTATCAAGTCGGACGAGTGTGGACGCTCAGGGATATGATTTTGGTCGAGACCGGACCGTGACCCGACCGATAGTGTGGATCTGGCCTAACAGTACCATCATCCCATAGCTATAATAAGTTCTTAAAATGACTGCCATGTATGAAAGTCATAACGCCGGTAAGGAAGTTATAACGCCGGTAAGGAAGTTATAACGTCGGTAAGGAAGTTATAACGTCGGTAAGGAAGTTATAACGCCCAATGCGGGAATATGGAATAAAACACTGGGCATCGCTCGCAGTCTTGGAAGGCGAGGCCCAGTAGTATGCATAAGGCATACAATGTAACTTAGACGCTCGAAGAAGGCCGATGACGTCACGGTCATCGACGAGAGTTCGAGAGGCTGCGTCGAAAGGACGAGAGGCATTCGTATTGACGACGCTGTATAGAACGGATCAGGGTTGTTTCTTACAGCCACGTTTTTGTACCCAAAGGTTGATACGTTGGAAAATTGACTGTCACATTTGTTGCCACGCAATTGGCGTGATACATTTTGTTGCAGCTGACAATAACATTCTATGCCTCTTCAGATTTTTTCGGGTGTTTATGTGTATATAGGGTATTCATCGTAACGGTACCCATGATTTTGGAACCACTTAGAATAATTTGACAGAAAATATTCATACATAGTAAAAATTAGTTTTTACTTGCCATCAAATTACAATTAAGTTTTCCAAAATATTATTTTTTTTTTTCAAAAATCGAGGTCACCTTCATGGTTCTAAATGGTACCATCTATTCCTGATAGTGTCGTAGAGGAGCACAAAACTAATCTAACGATAAGGATATTGTCATTAAATAATTTTTAAATGATTTTACTTAGCTTCGATCCTCTATATGTTTGGTGTTTCCTATTTGTTTGTTTGGTATATGGTTCAAATCTGGCAACTCAATTTTCATCCACATCCACCAGTCCAATTGTCTTGAAATTTTGTAGGCGCGCGTGGGTGTGATGACAATGCAATTTGTTATAAAAAAAGTAAAAAATGAGAAGAAAAAAATATAAAAATCCACAAACACTAAAAAGTAGAAAATAAAAAATATATAAAAAAATTATGTTAAACGATTTTACTAAAAATGCCCTAAAAACTCAAAATTAATTATTTTCTTGTATTATAATTTCAATGGTGATATGTGATTTTAAATAAAATCATACAAACTCGGTGATTATCCTGTAGAATTGTTCAAATCAATTGTGAAGAAAAAGGATAATCACAGAGTTTGTATGATTTTATTTAAAGTCACATGTCACCATCGAAGTTGCAGTAGGCACAGAAAAAGAATTATTTTTTAGTTTTTAGTGCATTCTTAGTAAAATTGTT
Source organism: Andrena cerasifolii (assembly GCF_050908995.1). Taxonomy (NCBI): domain Eukaryota; kingdom Metazoa; phylum Arthropoda; class Insecta; order Hymenoptera; family Andrenidae; genus Andrena; species Andrena cerasifolii. Next base: position 2,470,955 of record NC_135132.1, read on the forward strand.
TAACATAGAAATTTTTTTCTTAACATGTTACAACGAAAAGTCGTATGAAACTTGTAATATTACAGCTCGATTAGGAAGTAGTATATTGAAGAGATACAAATGTAATGTACTGACCCTTTACTTATCGTTTTCCTCTGACTTTTGTTAGATACCTACTTCGCGACTTTCCCTTTTTCTTACACATCTGGTCATCGTCACCCTCTAAGACCCTTAGCCCCTTCCGAGCGAACGTGACTTGTCTTTAAACAAGCGGATTAGGCCGTGGGTCCTGAGGCCCCCTTCCAAAGTGAAAGCTAACGTTCCGTCACCACCGAACTTTCTTCAAACCACCTCTTCCTTCCTTACTCAATGACCAATCCTAGCTCCATTTTCCACACCCTCGCAATAGAAACTTCCAATAGGATACTCCGTTGTGTCCACGTTCTTTTCCTCCGTACGTCTTTAGCTCCAGATGTCGCTTGTACATCGCACCAGCAACTTGTTCGAACTGACTTATAATGAAGGACATTTTTATACAAGTATTTGTATTTGCATTCTCCCGGGTACACGACATTTTCTCTGCAAACATGAATCAGACTAACTACCCAAATGCTGCGTAAATGTAAATACTGCATCATCCCTGCTACCCATCGTCATCGTAGCTAATGCGTCACCTACCTAAAATCCATTTCTGCCCTATCCCGTCATCCCCTCTCTTACAATTCCGAAACCTTTAAAACCCCATCGCATCCCCTTACCTAGTAGCGTTACTATTCCAAAAGCCACCAGTCTCAGTCACGGAGTCCAGTTCAAAACAGTTGAATCTCCAATATTCTTAATTTAGTTGAATAAATATCTTTCTAAATATTATTCATAAAACCGGTAGTTCAATTATCCTTGTGTCCATTACACAAGAATATTATATACGTCAGTTTATTGCCGACACTTTGTGAATTGTTTACGTTCAAATATATTCGAAATGGTTCCAAAATTGTGGAAACCGTTATGATGAACACCCTGTAGATTGCTCATTTCCTTTCACCCCCAAAATAGAACTTTGAAAGTGAGATGTTCAGTGACCGAGTTCTCGTCCGTTTGATAAATCTAGCAGAAAATGTCGTGGTAAGCATGCTTCCTAGGGGACCCACCTTCAATAACCTTGAGCTTGACATTTGTTGTCAAGGTCACCCTTCTGAGTAACCTTCAGAAGGTTTTAGCCGTCGCTCGTTATTTGTTGAAGTCTGTCAGGAAGTTTGAGGAGTAACGAGGCCAAGTTCCTGAGGAGTTTCTTGAACTGCTTGAGGTAACTCAGGGCAAGGTCAAGGTCAAGGTCACTGGAGGGGGAGGGGGGTCCCCTAAACAGCATTTTCACCACATTCAAATATACTTGCCTGGAAGCTTCGGTTAGGGTAGGTTAACAATAATAATGACAATAGTAATGCGTCTTTGTTACACTTACAGTTACATGCAAACAACCAAACAATAGCAATAATAGCAATATGCAATAATGTATGTAAACGAGTGATATAATGGCGAGATTCATCAATGGGTGGCTGTTATTAAATATAACCCAGAGCTGTGCTTGGTGTTTTTCGCAGATAGGCAATAGTTTACGAAATATTTAACAATAAACAGCGTATAATAAAAATTTATAGAGAAAAATGTTTCAATATTTTGGGGTGTTTCGTTCAACTGATGAAAAACCTGTTGGTTTTGTTTAACTAATGAAAGTTTGTTGATGCAAAAATTATCTTTTATATTACTCCTTGGAATGCATAAGAGGACAGGGCTGAAATGTTTAATGTCAGGATGTTTATGTATATCGATGGCGTGACCAACCGATAGTGTCCGTGTGCTTGACGAGTCTCTCCTCGAGAATTCATTCTGCCGGGTCGTTGCAAAACATACAGCGAATTCGGTACCTCGCGCTGACTCTGCACTGGTGCCAGAAAATGACTTGGATTGGTTGTTTCTGATAGATACGAAGATAGCTCTATAAGAATCAACCAATTCAAGTAATTTTTTGGCACCGGTGCAGAATCAGTACGAATTACCGAATTCGCTAATAAAGTCGTTGCCTTCCAAGTGTCTTAAATAAAATCTAGATTTAACACTACTGATGTGTTCTGGTATCCATGGCCTAATCTATACTATTATATAAAGAGAGAGCCGATTTTTATGTTCGCGCAAAACTCAAGACCTATTGAATCGATCTTCCTCAAATTTTAACACGTTATTCCTGCATACTCTAGGATGGATATAGGCTATGTAGCATGTCTCAGAAACGCGTTATTAACATGTAATTTATGTGTAAACATTTCATGTGTACGGCTGTTTTGAGACTACTTCGCGCGCGCATGCGCATATTCGGCCCGCGCGATACCTTACCCACAGCAGTACCGTGATGTCACCACCAGATGGCAAAGCTTTTCGCGCGCTTTCTCGCTAGAGAAGTGGATTACCGCGGACATATATGTTAGAATGATCGTATGGTTATTGGTTACAAGTTGCTATTGCAGATTTGTGTGTACCCCATGTGGATGTTACTATGCCGCGGATGCGATCAAATTTGTCAAGGTATCATATCCACTCCTGCTCGACGTATGCAGTACTAGCTTTGCTACTCAGCTTCACCCGAAATTTAGATTCTGATTTTATACAAAAAAATGTTTTTTATTTATTTATCTTTGTTATGAAAATAGCCACGTTTATCTGGATTAGGTAGATATAATGAGCTGGGAGAAATTTCGTGACCACTGAGTATACCGTTCGAATGTTTTTAGGCGACAGACAAAAACACACAAACACTTTCTGCTTTATATATTAAGATATACTGGTAAATCCTGGAGTTATAAGAGTGAATGTTACCAGGAATTAACTAGGTACGTTAACTGAGGAGAAGTTCAAATACGAGCGATGGATAATATTTGCCATCATTGCTCCGGCAGGTGATGCGCAACAACAATTCATCCTAATGTCAGAAAATCATTATACCAAGAATGTTATCTTCTCCGAAATATTACGAAGAAATCAAGCTCTTTTTCAAAATACTTAATTTCCTTAAAAGATATTAATTCTAATAAACATGAATTAGTCACGCTAATATCTCGGGCGAAGCCGAGATGGGAGACGCTATTTCGAATAAAGCCAACGTCATTGCGAAAGAAGTACATAATTAAATAGAACAGAGTCTACTATTTTCGGACTGATTTATCGTGACTGCAACGAAAAATAAGAAAAAAATGTGTAGCTAAAATATAAAGTGATCTCACGATTTCTAGATTACTATTTTTTAGCTAATACCATTTTAGTAATACCATATTTCCATTTTGCTTATAAGAAGCCTGAAATCGTAAGCGCGTAACATATTTGCGAGCGGACCATGATCTTACTGTTAAATCCCTACTAATATATAAAAGTGATACATTGTCTGTTTGTTTGTCCTTCTTTCACGCCCAAACGGCTGAACAGATTTTAATGAAATTTTGAATATACGTTACATACGTCCTAGGTTAGATGATAGGCTATTTATTTTCTCTTCTAGGCTTTTTTATTTCACCCTAAATAATTCCCGGGTGAAACCGGGTAACGGGTGAAAAATCGTAAAAAAAATTGAAAATAAAAATATTTTTAGTGTTTACGTAACAGGCTAAGCATCAATGAAGTATTTCTTCGCGCTCTGTCCACTTAGGCAGTTCTTTATGATGTGTACCTTTCGAAAACTATGTGTATAGAGCCTGTGGTTATTTTATTTTCCTCCTCCAAACACTTCCCTCAAAGAATGCTATCTTCCTTTGATATTCGCTAAAGATTGGAAAACAAAAATAAATACAAAACGACAACATTAAAAAGTGCGGAGTTCCAAACTTAATTTTGAAGAATTATGGAATTAGGTATAGTCAAACATTTCGCGAAATTGTTTCTCGAATCTCTAAACTATCCACTTGAAATTTGATAGCTCTGAAGATACCAACTGTACAGGTTTCGGCGAAACCTAACGCCTGCAATTGCCTTTCGTAATTAGCGAATGATAGAGAAAGTGGAAGAAAAAGGCGCTGCATGCACCTACCCATGTAGATGCACCTAGCGTTATGAAAGTTTCATGATGCATAATGAATCATCAATAAAGCTGTTCACTGCAACGTAATTGCGTGTATGACTATAATTATTCCACAACGTGTAAATTTTATTTCTCCAGGTTTTTACAGGGTAGCATATTCTACCCTCTTTTTGTAAATTAGGCTACAATGCATTGGAATTAAATTTGTGATCGTTATTGGTTCAAAGTTCAACATATATTAACACTTTGAGTGCGGCAACATTTTCAAAAATGCCCCTTCAGGCTTTTCTGAGCGATCGCTTATGATGGGAAGGTTTTGTTTGGGCTTCGTTTGTTTTCGAAGTAAACATTCGGAGACTTTCAGGCAACATTTTCAATGCTTCCCAGAAAATATCAATGCGAAAACGCTCGAAAACCATGCACAGGATGCACCAGTCAAAGTACTAATAGACTTTCCGGTACTCTTTAAGAGGAAGATACACGATAGAAGAGATCGGTACACTAAATAGTATACACTACTGCTTATAAGTATTTGTCCGTCCCTACTATCATAAAGCTAAGCTATGCTATGCGATGCTATGTTTTAGCGTAGCTTTTGGTGGAAACGGTTCCATAAGAATCCAATGAAGCTATTTTTGTTTAAACGTTGCATGGCATAGCGTCACATAGCTTAGCTTAGCTCCGCGGTGAATTCCCGGCTTAATTTAATATAATCAAAAGCCAACGCGAAATATGTGAGCTAATCAAACCTACAACGTAGAGTTTTATATTTGTTTGAAAACAACTTTAAACGATTGAATTTTTTTATTAAAAATTTATTGTTGCCTACGTTAAGGGGGATGTACATACACCTAGAGAGGCCGCAAAACTTACGTTCTTCTAGAATTTTTATTTCAGAAAGTATTAACCTTATTGCATCCGTAATTTTTTTTATTAATTATGTCACATCTTTGCCTCCAATACTTAATTTTTGTAAAATGATAGTAGTGTTTAAAAATATTACTCGCATAATAGAGTTATAGGAGGTAGTTCCAAATGCCTCATTAGCTGCAGTGATTTGCGGTACCCACTCCTAATGAAACCGATTTCACTCGGAAGCAAAAAGCAAATTAGTTTCTTAAAATATATTAACAAATGCTGTTTCTGGCGTGGCCGATGTAAAAAAAGTTAATTTTTAAAGAAATGGTAGCGCTCTGAATGGAACGTTCAATTTTCGGACATGAAATCTTGCCTTATTTATGCAATGAAAGAGAAACTGTGAAACAATTAAAAAATCCGCCCGTTAAAAACAGCGTAATAGTGTATCATATCACCATGAAAAATTGGAAGAAAATCGGTTAATCGTGGCTACCGTGTGTGAAAACCTGGCTTCGAGAAAGATGCATTTGTTGTATACTCCCAGTCATTTAAGAAGGAACCTGTTTCGCGCATGTAGAATGAGCTCATTGGCTCCAAAAAAGCATTGGTGGGGGTACAGCCAATAGTGGCTTCTCCCGGCACCAATGAGCGTCAAGCTGCGCAGAACCGGTCTAAACTCGTCGGTCGGCAGGTTCCTTCTTAAATGATACGAAGTATAATTCTCATCAACGTAAGGCAACGCGTTCATTTCTGTCTATATTTTCAACATTCCTGTGAATTTCGGTTCCAAATTTTGGGGAAACATTCTCGACATATCAAGCATTGAAAATATTTAAAAAAATCGATCTTTTTGACATATCGAAGTGTATGTCCCCCTTTAATAGGTGTTTCTGTTTTTAATAAAAGGGACTCATTGACTTTCGATTTTTGTATTTTCATTTTTCTTGTTGTCGCCTTTTATTAGTCTTTCGGGAAAAGAATCCGCAAGTCCGAGGGAGAACTTGAGATCGTAACTAAACATTTTTCGTAATACAGTGAGTAAAAGTTTCAGAGAAAGTTACCTATAAATACAAGCGATCGCAAGAGATAATAGTTACAAGTAATCTACTATTAATCGTGCTGCTCCAAAACAGTTTACAACCTTCTTCATTCTAACTTTCTTTTTCTTTCGGATGCCATGAAGAGCGAACCTTGAGCTATATTCGCCTCCTAGACCTCACTTTAATGGAAGAACCTTTCATACTTTTGAAAAGAGATGAAACATACGAAGGGGCAACTGTGTAGTTATGAGCAGTAGTGTAAACGACACCGCGAGTAGCATTGTAAGTGTACTAAAATCAGGAAGATCGCGCGCGGAATATGGAATCGTCCGTGATACAATGACCATGTATGTAGTTAGTTGGAAATCCTTGGTATATACTTATTGTCAAGGCAGTTCCTTATTGGTTGGGTTAGTTATACTTTAGACATTAGACACTTTACTCTAGTAGGTTAGGTTTCCCTAGTGAATTTTGAAACGCTTTTTAAATCCGACGAAGCGTGGATACTGTACAGGATTAAAATTTAGTAATAGCATAACCTGTATTCGTTGAATCTCTCCGTTGACGTTATGTATTTTGTTTTCGCTAAGTTTCTTTTTTTAATTTATTTCTGCTCCGATTTTCTGTTTTATATTTTACAGTGATGGGCGAAAGTTGATAAGTAACGCGTGATTCGGTATATATATACAGAGCAGTTCCTGGCGGGGGTGCCCCCGCATCTGGGCGGCCAAACTTAAGGGCGGCCGCAGGCCGTTTATTATATGTAGAGTTTTGACTAATAAGAATAATAATCGAAAGTCTTTTGCACGATAACTGTTTAAAATTGTGTATGTATAGATATAAAAGTAAACTCTGCATATCAAATTCCTAATTAAAAAATATTAAATTAATAAGGGCGGCAATATTGTTTTTGCACCTGGGCGGCCAAAACCCAGAAACGGCCCTGTATATATATATATAATGCGTTGTTATTTCTTCAGAGTAATTGATTGGTGATTAACAATAACAAAACTGAGTTTCTCTGTAATCAAGTAATTATATTTCGTTATTTCAGTTTATTTACACTACTATTTACAAAGTTCCTACCTTGTAATCAAGAAACGACATTTAATGCCACTGATCACCCTGTTAATCTTTATTTCCAAGTTCTGTTAATACCTTTAATTTATAATTACTCTGCGTGAATTGCCATGTGCGCAACTGTTTTCTGTTTACTGTCTCGTCCTTCACACGCTCTACTTTATTAGCGCTCGAGAGAGCGCGGCAATATTCAAATTAAATTAAAGGAATTACATTTCCTTTACACATATATATATATATATATATATATCTATATTCATAACTACACAATATAGTGCTGTAATGTTTTTTTCGTACACATTTTTATTTAGCCTTGCTCGTATATAGGGTAAACGCACCAATAAATGAACACTTAAGGCTAATGAATGAACACTTTTATAAAATTATATTTGCAGCGCGATTGATTCTACGTGCTGCAAAAATTGTGTGGATACGAAGCAAAAAATTAAAAGAAGTCTCTAAATAATTAGTTGCATATTTTAATAAATTATTTTTCTCATTTTAATATAAAATGTCCATTCACTGGTTCGTGTTCATTTACTGGTACATCCACCCTACATATGTATATTAAAACAAAACTACATAAACGAAGAAGATGAAACAAGATTAGCAAAAAATAAATGTGTTTTACAACGATTTAACGCATGTACAAAAGTATTAGTAAATCAATAAAAATATATTTGATTTTATTGTAAAAAAGGAAAAATAATAAATTATTCTATGAAAATAAAGTTTTTCACGACGTGTGCCTATACATAACAGGAACAATTCTTTTCAATATTTACCAACGTTTGGTTATCGATTCGCGCGCTGTCCCTGTACAGGGTGTCCCATTTGAAACGCACGCAATTATCTCCTGAAGTATGTATTTGGTGGACGTGCCTTCGAGGTTTCAAGGTGACCTTTGTTTGTTTAAAGGATCCTTTCACTCCAAAGACCTAAAAAATGCCATTTTTTTAAAACCTTTTTGTCACAAAAAGAATGTGTTTACTAAATCGAAGTTTTTTCTATTTATTGATACGTGTTTTGAGAATACAAAAAAAATCTATTTTCTTAATGCTCGTTTTCACCAAAACAGGTGGGTGTAAAATGCGCTTTAAAAAAAAGATGCTTCGACTGCGCGGTCGATTTCTGAGGAACCATGTGTCTGGAGCGGGGAATCAGGGAGGTTTGTAATCAGTATGCCTGTCGCTATAGCCCGAACTAGAATCACATATTTTGGTTGCTTTTTTCTCATCTTTAGCGTCGCAGAATGATGAAAAAATTTAGCTAATTTCGATATGCCATCTTCGGACGTCCGCCGTTTTGTTAATTCCTGATCAATCAAATAAAATCTACACTGCGTTCCATGTAAGAGTGTACCAACGTCCCTACCGATTTGCGACCGATCTGCGCAGCTCCCACGGATCTGACGCACGCGATTGGTCGCAGCACTTTCGCGATTGGTCGTAGCACTTTCCCCGCCGGTTTACTACCAATCAACAGTGTATCCCTGCGCGAAACGAGTACGCTCTAATGTGGAACGCAGTGTAGTTCGGGCCATAGCGACAGTCGTGCTGATTACAATTTTTTGGGTCTTCTTTTTTCAGATACATGGTTCCTTCAAAATCGACCGCGCAATCGAGGCGTCTTTTCTTTTACAGCGCCTATTACATCCACCGATTTTGGCGAAAGCAAGCATTAAGAAAATATGAAAAATTATTTTTTTTATTCTCAAATCTCGTATCAATAAATAGAAAAACTTCAATTTAGTAAACACATTCTTTTTGTGACAAAAAAAGTCCAATGCAACGTTAATATTTTTGGGCGTTATGGTGGAAGGACCCCTTTAAATAGTACTATATATTTTTATTCAGTTGTACGTTTCGCGACTAATTCATCCACCTGTAATATGTTGGTGTTCCAAGGTCATTAAAGGTTATTTATTGCCGTTCAAAATGTACCTTCCTTGAACGTCCAGAAATTGTCCCTTATCTTCGGCATTCAAAATGATGACCTCGAACATTGATGCATTGAAATCAATGCATTGATTTTCTCTATCCGTAAAAGGTCTGGGTTAGTTGCACCCTCCCCAATGTTGCAGAAGTAATTTGTTGGCAGGCACCCTTAATACGAATTTTCATATTATCTGGGGTAGAGGGTTCTTCCCCATAAACTTGACTTTTTGTGAAACCCCACAAAAAAGTCTACAGATTGTCGAATCCGGAGATCTTGGTGGGAAGGGTATTCTGGTTCCTCTTCCTCTCATATTTTCAAATACTGAAGATAAGGAAGAAATTCTGGACGTTCAACGAAGGTAAATTTTGAACGATAATAAATGACCTTGAATGACCTTGGACCACCAACACATTAGAGAATTAGAATAAAAACATATAGACCCATTTAAAAAAAACAAAGGTCACCTTGAAACCTCGAAGGCACGCCCACCTAGATAAGACTTGTGATAGTCGCAACATGTCCCCCTCGAAAGAAAGTAAGTTATACTTGAAACATGTTTTTCGATAGCAAATACTTCAGGAGATAATTGCGCGCGAAACTTCAAATGGGACACCCGGTATACTTCCACCCATGTATTTTCCTACTGATTTTATTTGCATCTATCTATGATTAGATGTGTAATAAAGTTGTATTATTATCGTTATTACTATTAGTGTCATTAATACATCGAGTGGCACAAGGATTGGCGAAACACTGTTCCAAGTCGGTCAAGGTTCTTGGAGCTATTGCCTCTGCCCGGAAAGGTTTGTCCAACTCGCCTTCGTGCTTTCAACGCATTCCAACACCAACGAAAATGATACAGCTGACCCTCGAACAACGCGAGAGTTAGGGACGCCACACAGTGGAGCAAACTGCACCCTTTTGTGTCAGCATCCTAGAACTTTTGACAGAAGTTAGATAGAGAGATGAATCTTTTGTAAGGTAAAGCTAAGATGTTGCAGAATAAGGGGGAAATATTCAAAGAGTATGACAAACAAGTTTTGAGTTCAAAAATCTATGTCAAAAAGATCTTGAAGGGCAAGACGAATTCTGCGGTCAGATTTGAATTCAGCGCGTCAAAATCTATAGGATACGATGTACAACAAGTTAAGGAAACACTTCAATCACATTATAACACGAAACCCCCGCAATTTTCCTCAGAACTGTCGACTTTGAGATAGATTTTCAAGGTCAAAACTTGTCTGGCGTACTTTTTTAATATTATCCCCTCGTTCTGCAACATCTTAGCTTTAACCTCCGAAAAGATTCATCCCTCTATCTCATTTCTATCAAAAGTTCTGCGATTTTTGACACAAAAAGTGCAGATTGTCCCACTGCGCGCCGACTCCCCGCGTAGTCGAAAATCCGCGTATAAATTTTGACTCTCCAGAAACTTAACTACAACGACCTACTTTTGAGCGGAATTATTACTGTGTGTATTCTTAAAATAAAATAAGTTGGTGAAAAGAAATGTTATTTTAAAAGTTGACGCCGCGCGTGAGAGGTCCTATTGCGTCTATTTTCCGATAGACGACACCGCTGCTGTGACGACCGTAATTTAAGGCTTATAGATGTCACGTGCCCTCTCGCTCTTTCTCACAATCAGCCCTCGCACTCGTTGCGACAGAAAATAAAGGCAAGCTGAATAGACTGATTCGAAATAAACACGTGCGCCGGCCCCGGAAATAAAATCCGCGTATAACTGGATCCGCGTTGTTCTAGGGTCAGCTGTATTTATATATTTTTTTTTAGATCTTTATCACAGTTATGGTCTATGTTTTTTTTTATGAAAATGAATCCGATTAAATCCGATTAAAATGAAATCCTATTATGAATTAAATGTAATTCGGATCACTTTTGAATTCCGTAAAGAAATTCTTCATTACGTGCGATTGAAAATAGTCCGAGTGAGGTCTAGTTTAGATTCACTTCCACCAGAAAAACTGCACTAAACCATTAGTAGGTAGGGGAGTCCGGGGCAAAGTGTCGCGAAAAAAGTTTGAAGTCGAATAAAATTTTTCTCTTTCAATAAAAATGTGTGGAAATATATTTGTAATATAATTTGAACATTACTATTGATAAATGACGAATAGCAATACTTAAAATAAACTTAAAGTATATTAAAATTCAACTTGAAAAGAAAATGCCAAAACGACCACTTTGCCCCATATATAAAGTGAGCTGCTATCTGGAGTAAAGTGAGGTGAAATAAAATACGAGTATTAATTAAGGATATAGGTAATTATTAACCCTTCGCGCTGGGACGACGTGTGTAGCTCGTCAGTTTCTGTTTTTTTTTTTAACCGTGGTTGTCAAAAACTGTGACAGATTTTTCATTTTTTTGAGGTTAGATTCTCTGCCATCACGCCGCGTTGTTTCCCAGCTAGCTGACAGGTTAGGTTATTGCGCACATCACTCACGCATCTTTTCTTTGCAGCTCAGTTTACCCCGGTCACTTTGCCCCGAATGTGTACTCAGTGGAAAATTAATTATTTAATAATGTTGGGATTAATGTTTTCTCAAACGCTTGTACATGTATGTTTATAAGCTTGTTATAAACACGCAGACAAAATTTGGAGTTAAAATAACACATTTAAGACCCATTTATCCAAAAAGCTAAATTGAAAAGAAAACCAATTGGAAGTGTCTAAAACTTCATTTTTAATTTTTTAAATGAATTTTCATTTTTCGATATCTGAATGTGCATAATTATCATTGTGGTATTACACACAATTATTACGTCACCAAAATTTGTAAATATATTATATTGTTAAAGAATAAATTAAGGAAGGATATATTTTTACACAACTTTTTGCACTTAAAAGAGCAACACTTAAAGAACATTTGGTAATTTTTTCGTAGAAAAATATTTACGTGTATTGTTATACACGTATTATTATACACGTAAATATTTTTCTACGAAAAAATTACCAAATGTTCTCTGCGCCGAGCTTTGCGTCATCTTCCCCATTGCGGCTTCATATGACAAAATTCGAAATGTGGACCACGAATAACATTTGTGGACTCATTTTGATCATAAAATTGAAATTCACTAATTCGACCGAAATAATAACGATCTAATCACTTTTCAATTTCTTCGATTATTCAAAACCAGTTAATACCGACAGCGATATGGTTTTTAATTTTTTTGTAAATGAATATTGCCATCGAAAGTTTTTATCTATTCTTGAAGTGCAATAGAAAACCTTAGATTCCATTGTGGAACGGAATGTGTAAGGGTCGAACTGTGAGGTTAACAATTTGCTGAGTCTCTTATTTCCGCTCTTCCCTTCTCTAAACTCTTATCTATGATGGACAATTTTTTAATCAATTCAAGTTGGTAATTATCCAATTTATGATGTTGGTTGTACACCAGTCGTACAACTCTAACAAGACCTCACTAGTTATAGAATTACTGCGCTGTATTTAAATTATTATTAATAACAACTTGTACTGTTCCCAAAGTCCCTTTCCACTCTTTCGGTTCGTCAATTAATTTAGATACAATAGACTTCAGAAATCAACAAATCTTCTGTTGATAATCTGCTGCTAATCAGTTGAATCTCCGATCTTCTTAGATAGATAAGATGACAACGGCATTAATACAGTGATATCTGATTGGGCTAAAGGCCAGATGGAATTGATTAATACATTCATGAAGTTTAGCCGACCATAACAGGGAACGGGAAGTTAGAAACTGTACAATTTATTATTTATACTGGATTAAATACAGCCAGTAATTCTAACCTAGTAAGATCTTGTTAGAGTTCTGCGATTGTTGTACGAGCAACGCCACAAAGTGGATAAGTAGCTAAATGAATTGATTAAAAAATTGTCCACCACAGATGTGGTTTGAGAGGAGAGAAGAACGGAAGTAAGAGACTTAAGGTCGGGGCACACATATCCGTTCCGTGCCAGCGTACCAGAGTTGGGCAAAATGTAATCTAATTACAAATTACGATTAAAATGTAATTATGTAATTGATTACACATTATTTTCTGAAATCGTTAATTTAGGTAGTTGGCAAAATTGTGGTCAACTACCTAAATTAACAATTTCAGAAAATAATGTGTAATCAAATATACAATTACATTTTGATCGTAATTTGTAATTTGTAATTAGATTACATTTTGCCCAACTCTGCAGGCTACCAGCGCAGTGGTAAGAAGAAGATATCCTCTACGCCCCTCTTCTTCTAACCACTGGTACGCTGGCACGGAATGGATATGTGTGGTCCGACCATTATTGTTAGCACACTGTTACAGAGTTGTGCAGAATTATAATTGAATTATTCTATGAATTATAATTACAAAATAATTCAATTACATCACATTCAATTACATTGTAATTCGTAATTCAGATATCATATTCAATTAAAATGCATCGCAATTCGTAATTGCAATGTAATTGCATAGTACAATGTAATTGAATTATAATTACGAATTAAGAGGTAACCAAATTGAGAGGTAATAAGAGGTGGGAAAGAAATAGGTAGGTAAAGGTTTCGAACAGAAAAAAATTATTAGGAGTGCTGAATAAGGTATTTTTCATAAATTTATAATATACTAGCAGCCACTGTCTCGAAAATATTAGCGTGACTGATTCATGATCTGTAATCTGCAATCTGTAAACTCGAGAGCCCTCGGCCACTTATTCCCGCCGCGGTGCTATTTCGCAAGCGAGAAGCGCTCGCCCGGTCGCCGCCTGGCGGTCGCGTCCCGATCTACTATTAATTAAAAGCCAGCATTTAAAAAAAATAAAAACATTAGAACCTTCCTCTCGCCAAGACGAACAAAGTGATGTAACACATTTGTGCGTACAGTTCATATTTACTCAGAAACCGCATTTCAAAGTATGCAACTTCAATTTTATATAATAGTATAGATAAAGAGAAATAAACTCCTCTGTTACCTTTTTTCCACTTTTTTTCTCACTTCCTCAGTGTCTTGAGCTGTAATTTAATTACATTGTAATTCAATTACACGCACAATTACAGTAATTAGGAATTGAATTAATCGAAAAGTTTGAATTATGTTATTGAGTTACAGCGTAATTGAATTACTATGTAATTGAAATAAAATGTAATTAAATTAAGTAATTAAATAACAGTGTAATTCAATTGCCACAACTGTGCACTGTTAATCCCATAATTCAATGCTATAATAAAATTAAGTACGACGTACTGAAACAGAATAAATATGAGATTGGCGATTTGGGAACTATTAAAGTAATGTAATTAAATTATGATACGTTTTATTAATACAATTAATAGTGCTGCGCAGTCGGTATGAATCGTGTAATATGTAAATAAAATAACTATTTTTTTTTATTAACCTCATGAAATTTTACAATTTGTTGTTGTTTTTTTTAAAACGTTTGGTAAATTATTTTAACGTATTGTTGGGTAGCATGTTGATACTTTCCCATTGCTCTGTATCTAATGGTAATTACCTGTTTATTGGTAAGGGGTTAAATATTATTTTGATGTTTTTATGCAGCCTTCTTGGTATGATTAGTTTATGCATATTTTTGGCTAGATTGCTCGGATGAATGTCCAGTCTAGTTTTATATTTGTGTAAAGTCAATAATTGTTTTTCCTTTCAAAACTGGTATTTCAGATATAGGTATTCACATGCCAAAGGCAGTGCTGTTTTAATCTGTGGACAGAGGATGCTTTGCTAACCGACCACATAATGGATGCAGAGTCTATTTTAACTAATAATATAACTTTATTCGCACACATCCCGGCATAATCCTTTATACTTTATGTAAATTTTCTTTTCATCTAAAATTCTGCTTTCCTTAAAGAAGTATGTAGTATTAACAAGTAATAGGTGACATAATAAGCTTGGTATCTAGAATAGATCTAATGGGACCCTGCAAGGCGAGCGTTAAAGAATACAGAAACAGATAGAAAGTGTGGGAATATGACTAACGTAAGGCTCGTGAGTCATAATAGCGTTTTATATGAAACGACCCAAGTTGTATTTACAATGCAAGTGCATTTATTAACCGAAAAGAAGCACTTTTGAGTTTATCGTGCTGAATGGCAACTCGTAAAAACCATTTTATGTCGAGTAGAATCACTTACGTTAAGTACACTGTATTTGTTTTAATCAAATAAACAATACGAGCTGAGATGAGGATGTGCAACAAAGTGGAAAATCAAATCTCAAAAACAATTTTTCTTAATATAGTAATTTAATGTATGGATATGCGTACATCCGTGATTGTGAAAATTGTTTAGTAATTCTGATGTCATTATAATTGTTTTTAACGTTATTTTCTTAAAAATCGTACCTTCATCTCGTATTACACGACTTGTAAATTCAATTTGTCTATACTTTTGAAAGGCACCGGTAGCCGATCGAAATGAAACTTGGTGGGTAATACGAGGAGTGTGGAAAGACTAAGCATGCTAGCGGACCGATGTGAGTTTGGGGATGCTAAAAATGAAATTGTGGTTAGAAGCATTGCGTGGTGGCATGCAACAATTGTTTCTTTCCTGCCTTCGTAAAAAATAAATATAAATGTTACACGCCGCCATAAACGAGCAAATATGCCCAAACTTGCAGGGGAGATCAGAATTGGGAAACGGTTCCAGTTGAGGGGAGGTTCCGGTCTAAAAGTCGATTTTTTTTTATTTTTTTTTTAGAATGTTGAACCTTTTTGGAATACGTGTTTAAAAGGATTTGTTGAAATTCGTAAAATTCCCGAAGTTATAGGCATTTGAGTAGCGGCAAATGCATGGGGAACCTCCGACCACTCGGCACTCTCGTAAAACTTTAAACGCGTTTTTCTCGAAACAGTGTTCTCAAAACGGTGGGACCTGTATTTCCAAAAGTTATCATCCGATTTGACTGAAACTTTTTTATTTTGAAGAATATAATACTGGCTAGGGGGGATACCAGAAAAAAATACAAAAATTTGAAAATTTATAATTATCAAAGGCGTTGAAAGGATGGAAAATATAGGGAACAAGTGATTTCAAACTTCAAGTGTCGTTATTTTCTAAAAAAAATGTCATTTTTGTAATTTTCTCTGGTTTCCCCCCAGATCAGAAGTATATTCTTCCAAATAAAAAAGTTTCAGTCGAATCGGATAACAACTTTTGGAGATACAGGTCCCACCAATTTAGATCAATTTTTTGACGCCTTGACTTTAACGACTCCCCAGTGCCGTCTGCAATGATTAATTATAAAACAAAAAATATATTTCTGTAGCTTAAGACATCCTTAATACAAAGCAAAAAGTCCGATTAAATTATATATAGTAGTTTTCCTTTAATTAATTCCTAGAGATCACCTATTTTTTGGGGCCCTAGACCGGAAGGTCCCCTTAAGGTGGCCGTTCCAATGAGCGGCTGGCGACTGCGGCCGGCGACTACTAGCCTTTTTTTTATATGTTTTTACCTTTTTTATAAGAGCATATATTATTAGTTTACAAGAAATATATATATATAAAAAAAACATAATTCCATAAGTTTTGAATTCTGACTTCTTTCCTTATTTCTGGATACTCTGTTCGAATGTGACGCTGGGTTGCAGTGCGGCTAGAGTCGCTAGTGCGGCTGGGGTCGCTAGTCCGGCTAGGGTCGCTAGTCCGACTAGGGTCGCTAGTCCGGCTAGGGTCGCTAGTCCGGCTAGGGTCGCTAGTCCGGCAAGGGTCGCTAGTCCGGCTAGGGTCGCTAGTCCGGCTGGGGTCGCAAGTCCGGCTGGGGTCGCTAGTCCGGCTGGGGTCGCTAGTGCGGCTGGGGTCGCTAGTCCGGCTAGGGTCGCTAGTCCGGCTAGGGTCGCTAGTCCGGCTAGGGTCGCTAGTCCGGCTAGGGTCGCTAGTCCGGCTAGGGTCGCTAGTCCGGCTAGGGTCGCTAGTCCGGCAAGGGTCGCTAGTCCGGCTGGGGTCGCTAGTCCGGCTGGGGTCGCTAGTCCGGCTGGGGTCGCAAGTCCGGCTGGGGTCGCTAGTCCGGCTGGGGTCGCTAGTCCGGCTAGGGTCGCTAGTCCGGCTAGGGTCGCTAGTCCGGCTAGGGTCGCTAGTCCGGCTAGGGTCGCTAGTCCGGCTAGGGTCGCTAGTCCGGCTAGGGTCGCTAGTCCGGCTAGGGTCGCTAGTCCGGCTAGGGTCGCTAGTCCGGCTAGGGTCGCTAGTCCATCTAGGGTCGCTAGTCCGGCTAGGGTCGCTAGTGCGGCTAGGAGATTCTGCTGTTATAGCGGAAAACAGACACTCATGGCATTGTGTTGTGTCTCGAGTAGCCTAGGCTGCTCATGAACCAGACGCGCAGAGGCTATAGCAATCCTGGCGCGGCCGCAGCAGTCGCAGCCGCACATAGGAGTTGAGATGAATGCTTTTCCATTGTACCAGTGTACTGCGGCTGGCGACTGCGGCCGGCGGCAAACATTTAGAGCTTTATAATCTTTAAACAAATTCGAGGCCATCAAAATGATGACTTCAACTCTCCATAATTTCACATGGACTACAAAATACTTCAGTCTGAACAAAATCCCTGATATCGACGTGCAAGATTGATCGATTTGACATGGCACCCTATACATATATCTTATACGAACTAGAACATAAAACTAAATATCCCTGATTCTGATATCCCTAACACGTATCACAAATATCTTTCAATTGCCTTTTTAGAATGATCACTCTCTTTCTCTTGAGGAGCGTCCTAGTTACCCATTGCGTGGGCTGGGTTCAATCGGTCGATGAAAACTCTGGCCTCACTGTCTTCCATTTGAATGAGGAAGTTCTTATCGACTTGAACGGCTTCCTGCGAGAAGCTTCCAAGTGAATATGGGAGTGAAAGAGAAAGGCAAATAGGGTCGATTAAACAAAAATTGTTTCGCAGTGATAGACGTTTCATCAAAGTTAGAGTTGCTTGTTTATATATCTGAAAAAATACAACACAGATAGCGAGACTGTAAAAGGAGTTACTTACAACTTTTTACAGATGAGAAATCCCTGAAAGACCACTTTTGTATTACTTGTAACAATATCACGTTATCAAACTTAAATATTCTTATCACTACAAAACAAACCGCTGAAGATGCTACTGATCACTTTACACGCGTCCTGCACGCTACATGTACAGCGTGTTTCCTAATAAGTGGCAAAACCGAAAGGGTTGTTGTCCTGCGTGAAAGAATAAATAGAAAATGTCGAATCATATTTGTTCATGGGAACCTTCCTTTTTGAGAAAATCAGTTGTTCATCGTCACCTACTACAGCGCATCACATATTTAATCATAATTCCTACCTACACAATCCACGACCTTAACATTTTGTATGGCGCTAGCGGTGGCCTAGCTTTGGCACGTTTTTGCGACGATATTATCTGAAAGCATCGGAAGTATTATTAGACGCTTCGAACGTTTGCTTTAAAAACAAAGCAAACTTGAATATCATTTTGTATATACTACATACATATGTACCTACAATACATAACTCGCGATCCCAGTGACCGTTCGCTCACGTGCAACCACGTCTGGGATGAGTTACCTATTTAGAAAAATCAAGGGTTTTATATTTTTTATAAAATATTCACAAGGGTATTCATTAGGCAATTTTTAATTCTATGTAACACACCATTTGTCTACGGAATTTAGAAGTATGTAAATAATTCGAATTATGTGCCATTAAAACTAAATAGTCCAAGTAAGGTTATTAATATTTTTATGAACATCTAATAGAGTATACATGAAGTTAAATTTTCTTTAATGTTGATATACTATGACCAAAGCGTGGAAATGATTTGGACAAAATTTTACCGATAAAAACGACACATCGAAAAAGTCTAACCGAGTTATTGTTCGAAGGGTATTTCGTTGAACCTTGCGCCATTTAGAGTCTTAAAGTACTATGGAATACCTCACAAGTATGTCCAATACATCCCTGGGGCAATACTTGAAGAAGACACTCAAGCGGACCATATAAAGACTTACTCCCTGCTGCTTTCACGGCACCACTATTTATATTTTTGCAACGCAAAGTACAACTGCATACAAAATTAATCTTTCTGTAGAAATAAATCAAAGATTGTAGAATAAATGTTTGCGAATGAGGCTTCGTTTTCAAGAAAATCGATTTAACAGTGGAATCAGTTTTTAGGCAGCTCCACGTCTATTCGAGAATTTTCAAAAAGAATTGAAAAAGAAAAGGATTTTCAAAAAGAATTGAAAAAGAACCAGATTTTCAAAAAGAATTGAAAAAGAAAAGGATTTTCAAGAAGAATTGAAAAAAAGGATTTTCAAGAAGAATTGAAGAAGAAAAGGATTTTCAAAAAGAATTGAAAAAGAACCAGATTTTCAAAAAGAATTGAAAAAGAAAAGGATTTTCAAGAAGAATTGAAAAAAAGGATTTTCAAGAAGAATTGAAAAAAGGATTTTCAAGAAGAATTGAAGAAGAAAAGGGTTTTCAAAAAGAATTGTAGAAGAAAAGGATTTTCAAAAAGAATTGAAAATGAAAAGGATTTTCAAAAAGAATTGACGAAGAAAAGGGTTTTCAAAAAGAATTGAAGCAGAAAAGGGTATTCAAGAAGAATTGAAAAAGAAAAAGATTTTCAAAAGAATCGGAATTAATTTTTGTTTGAGAAGAAAACCTCTTTCGAAAAGAATTTATGTCACAATTTTTTACCTACTTCTGAACAATTCATTTCAATTAACTTTTTTTATTTGGAAAGATGTTGTAGTTAATGATTGGACATGGACTTTTATAGAAGGATTGGGATTATTTGTAAAAACATATGTGCGGTTTCGTCAAGGCCGAATTTGGAGATTTGGCGACCCTAGGCTAACAAGCGTCTGCTGCCCTTTTCGTGAAATATCATCAAATATTTTAATTTAAAAAAGTTGAAACAATTTTAAAAATAATTCAACATGACAACCGGCATATAAGTTATTACTAATTGGCTACATTAAAGAAAAGTGTGTTGCCTTATGCCTCTGTGTTTAAAAATCACCCGGTCAAAACAGCCAAAATAAAAACATTTCGCTACCTTTTTCAATTTCTTGTCCCCAAATTGTCCGACCTAGGCTGCAGCCAGAAGGCATCGAGAAGCCATGAGACTGAAGGTTTTGAATAATACAAATTTGAAAATCTTTCGAGTTAAAATTTCAGGAAATTATTTTTTGAAATGTTATTAGATAATGTTTTAAAGAATTAGTTAATATTCAAATTGGAGCAATTACTATTTTCAAACACTAATGGATAAAACTTTGAGGATGCTCAAAATTAACAATTACATCCCGCAATTTATTTAAAATATTAAAATGCGTTTATTGTCTACAAATTGCAGAGAATATTTATATTTTCTGACCTCCGAAGCAGAAAATCTGCGTAAGACATTTTTTTATGTTAAAAAATAATAGAATACAGGTTCCATTTAATCGTCTCACTTTGTATAATATACATACATAATACATAAACAATTCTCATTTTGGCAACAATCTTATTGTAAGTCATACTTATCCTCATAAATGAGTGCTGCGGAAAATAAAATAAATGAGTGCTGCGGAAAATAAAATAAATGAAATAGGAGTTACAAAACAAAGATCGTCGTATTAATTTATATTTTATTTTTGTTCCAGGTGTATCATTGGCAGAGTCAAGATGTTAAAGTTTCGGGAGTGGATGACATGGTTTTACTCCCCAAAATCACAGAAGAAGCCATTCTTGAGAATCTTCGAAAACGATACATGGACGATTACATATTTGTATCCTTTCTTATTTGTGTTTCTAAACAATCTCAGTATATTATAAACAACTAATAGACGGAATTATAATTTTGAATTTAACAGTACAACAGTATTTAAAGGAATCATAATGATGAACACAAAATTGTAATGGCAAGAGTTTAATAAGTTTTAGCAATTCGTTTTTTTAAGTAATTAAGAATTTAAACAGTAACACATGTCTGCGGAAATGATAATAGAAACAGGTTATGTTTAAAACATAGTTTTTAAACATACAAACACTACATAAGTAATGCACATGACACAGATGTTCATGGACAATTTGATTTTCAAGATGGCTGCACCGAACACACATACATTACTTTAAAAGGCTTCTTCTCTCGTTCACTGCGACGTCTGTAAGGAGTTACACGTCATTTGGTATTGATTTGTTGTACATACACTATCATTATTTGGGTAGGATTTTAAAACAGCATTTTCCTGAACCTCGCCCATTGCGTCACAAAAAATGGAAAAACATGTATTAATCTAACGCACTTTGTTGGTGTAATAAAGAGGTATTATTATTATTATTATTTGCTCAAAGAAATTTATAATGGTTGCTGATCGGTTTTACTCGCAAAAACAGTTAACTCATATTCAAATCATTTGTGAAAAGTGTTATGTAATTGTACACACTTTGTCCCAAAAGTTTCCTAACTTTACTTGTACAAACGGCATCAGTGGCGCCATCTGACAAACACTGTTAGTCACTACTATTGAGAGATGATACTTATCATTTGTTATAACGCCATCAGTAATAGTACCTTTTAGAATTTAGACGCTCTTTCAGAAATTAGAATGGAACGAAGAGCTAATATTAAATTTTACGTAAAATTGTAAACGCCACTCGATTTGTTGCGAACACACGTTCGATTTGTTGCGACAAGCTTACGGGATTACCACGCATTACCATGTACAGGGTGTAAAAAAATGATATGTCATATCGAAAATCCAAATTCAAAGTCTAATATTTTTTTATTTTTTTCTACTTACTAGGAGGATAAAGAGTGTCAAAGGAACTATTTTTGACATTCATTGTTTTGAAACATTCTTTGGAACATACATATTTAGTTCCTTTGACAGCTTTTCTGGTTTTAGAGAATCAAACAGAATAACAAAAATTTGACACTGAATTTCAAGGAAAATGTTAATTTTGCGGATACTTTTGATAAATCTCTGGCCATCTAGAGGTGTAGAATCACCTGTGTGAATAATGACATACGTGTAATTTATTTACACCCTGCACAACAACATATGAATTGCACACAAGTAACGATTCGAAGTGTTTCAAATCTATATATACAGGGTGTCCCAAAATTGAGGGACAACCTGGAAAATGCAATATCCTGATGCAAGAAGATATCGAAAAGTCCTTTACCATTTTGGGATCCGAGGCTTCGTTCTCGAGATATTATCAGTTGAATATTAGCGGTGCAACTTCCGGGGTGCGAGGTTCGAGACCCAACTAGCTGACGCGGAACAGTGACCCCTAGCGCGCACACGGTAAATGACTTTTCGATGTCTTCTTCCATTGGATATTACATGTTTCGAATTGTCCCTCAATTCCGGGACACCCTGTATATCGAAAAATTCGAATCACTTCGAACATGATTCGAAGCATAAAACTCTTGATACGTCTTGAGTCCTGATAGGTATTGAGTCTTAGGCTGGGGGTACACGAGCGTTTTTTCGACGGACGTACGTTTACACCCCACACTAGCGTAAGTCTAATAGACTGCAATAAGGTGGCTCTATTTTCGACTTTTGAATTTTCTTTGGGGCACTCTCCAGAATAGTTCCAATTAATTAAAAAAAAAGTATCTGTGTAATTTTATTTTGCCAGTCATTATTGCAGTGAAGAAGGATATAGACAAAATTGATTGTAGTTTGGAAGTGAATAACGTAACGGAAGAGAACAGATATAGAGTTTACCTGCAAAATTTACTCTAAAGAAAACACTAACTATAAAAACACTACACTTTACGAAATACAACACAAAATATACTATACTAAAAAAAACTAAAGTACAAGAATACTGTACGATGTAAAAGTAAATGTATCGTCGCTTAAAATATCACGGAAAGTCCGTTCCTTCGCGTTCAACGGTTCCGCGTAGTGATGCCAGAATTGTGGTTTTCGCCAGTTTTCGTTCACGGGCTCTACCCTCCCACCACAACCAAGCGTACCCCCTCCTAACGTTTGTACCGCACCACACAAGCATACTCCTCTCTCTATCCGTGTGGCGTGCGCGCTGCCTGGCCGGCACTCTCCGCCGATAATTCAGGTTACCGAGTTCCAAGCGCTTGGGTCGTAAACAAAACATCTGGTGTTCAAATCCCGGTGCGGAGATTCTATTTTTTTTCTTTAATTTTTCTCTAATTTCTCTTTCTATATTCACAGGGGACTAAGAACTTGAAAACTGTTAATTTACAAAGCATTTTCGAAGCTTGATTTTGCTGCTAAAGATGCGGTCCCCTGCGGAAGGGTATGCTTGTAGTGGTGCGGTAGAAGCCATCGTTTACATATGTATACAATTCAACGACGCTTGTTTCTTGTGCGTACGTATTATGCAAAAGGTTCAACACCGGAATGTCAAACAGCATTTCGAAATATTTATACTGGAATAAGAGTATCTGACACAACAACAATTCCAAGAAATCGCCTCTTTTGGGTCCCACGATTTTGGACCTGCATTTCATGCCAAATGATACCTTATGACGAGACATTAATCACACGAAATTTTTAAGTTGAGGTGACAATTAATTTCTGAGATATGGGAGGTCAAAGAAGTGAAAATTCGTTAACGGCTCACCCATACGTTTCGATGTACGGACTTTTATGTCGGTCCGATAATTTATACAATTATTTCCAGGGGTTCTGCTGACTGCTAACAACGAATTTGAACTTAGATTTTCAAAATTTACAAAATCAAAATCAAGAACTATAAATTTCTGTGTAGTGGGTGCTTTTTTAATACATCGTCCACCATGTTGAATCGGCCATTGTGAATTTTGACAATTTAAGTTCAAATTCGTTGTTAGCAGTCAGCAAAACCTCTGGAAATAATTGTTTGAATTATCGGACTGACATAAAAGTCCGTACATCGAAGCGTATTTTTTCACTTCTTTCACCTCCCATATCTCAGAAACTAATTGTCACCCCAACTTGAAAATTTTGTGTGATTGATGTCTCATCATAAGATATCGTTTGGCATAAAATTCAGGTCCAAAATCGTGGGACCAAAAAGAGGCGAAAAAGGGCCTCATTTTTGGGTTACTGTCTGAAACCACAAGTTGTGTTAAGAATGAACAAAGAAGTGGGGAGAATATGTCCCAACGTACGGTACAGGATGTATGTACAAGGCAGATTACTCGCATCACCATCGAAATCGGCAAGAAATCGAACTTCCGTAGTCGACGTGTCAAAAAGCTACAAAACGAGCGGAGCTGCGCCCCTATCGCGTGTCGAATGTTCAAGAACTGCCTGCAACAGACTGCAGAAGACGTGTGGAATTTTGTGTATGATTCCAACGTTTGGTTCAAGAACGTCCAAATATTTTGGACATCACCTGGTTTACCGATGAAGCGTGGTTCTTTTTAAGTAGGTACATTAATTCGTAAAACACGCGCATATGGGCAGAACAAAACCCACACGAAGTGTTTGAAGCACCGTTACATTCTCAACAAATTCTAGTGTGTGGTGCCGCGTCCGGTAGACAAATTATCGGCCGCATACTTTTTCAAACAACAGTTACCACGGCAGTATACCTATTCAACGAATTCGTAAATGAATTAACAGATGACGAATTAGCAGACGGATACTTCCAACAAGTTGGAGTAACATGCCACAGCTCCAGAGCATCATTAAGGGAAATTGAAAGTTTTTCGATGAGCGGGTAGTTTCCAAAAATCTTTGGCCCTCAAGATTTCCAAATTTCACTAAAATAAGAGTATAGTAAAAAAGTGCCTACTCCCTTAGATTTGTATTGGTGTAAAAATAGTCCGATTTACATGGCATAACTCCAGCAAAAATAGTCGTATCAATATTTTGAAAATGTCTTTTGAAAGCGTGGAAGTAGTTTGACCTGCTTTTTCAGATTTTAGCTGTATTGCTTTTCGGCAAAATTATAACGATATACAGAGCACATGGTCAATTTTAAAAAAAAATTCTTCAACTTTGCGATTTTCCACGGGGAGTATGAAATATTTTACAGAGATTCCATTTGCACCAGTCGAAAGCGACCACTGTCGTGTGTATTATTGTGAGACAGAAAATTCTTTTAAACCGTAATTGCAAGGAAAAATAAAAGGGGAAAAAAAAATTTGCCAACGACACGCGGTATTCCCAAGCGGTCACCCATCCAAGTACTAACCACGCCCAATGCCGCTTAACTTCAGTGATCAGACGAGAACTGGTGTTTTTCCAGCGTGGTATGGTCGTTGACGAAAATCGTGTTGCGTATATTGAATAAAACCTTGCCAGATGTGACTATATAATGATTGCCTGACACACATTCATAAATTATTATATAAAATAATAAAAAAGGGATAAAACTTTCCCGGTAAAAGCGGTTGCTCGAAAAGGCCCGACTGACTTCAAAGTTTGGTATTTAGCCCAACCTTGCGCCAGTTTTAACACTAATAAAAATAAAAATTTCTATATTTGCTGTTAGACATCCGTGAAGGTACTATTAATGGATGTGCAAGGTTTTTCCGATGAAAATGTGTCCAAACTCGATTACGACTTTCGAACTGCATATGTATAATTGTACTGGCTTTATTACTCGGCTTCGCCCGAAATTTAGATTTTGATTTTATAAAAAAAAATTAATTTTTTTTAGTTTTTTTTGTGAAAATTGTCACATTCATCTGGATTAGTCAGGTGTAATGAGTTGAGGCACATTTCGAGATCCCAGAGTTTATCGCTCGATAGTTTTTAGGCGACAAACAAACACACAAACATGTAGAAGCTTTATGCTTTATATATTAAGATTAAAGAAAAATTGATGAAACAAATAGTAATTGCATTAGTAATTGCATTACTATGTGCATGCCATGCAAATAAAGGTGTTACAAAAAGTCCAATACTTCATAGATGGTTCGAGTTAAGCAGGGGCTATAATTTCTATGGTTTACTGTATTGCATAATCTTTTTCCATAACAAATCTTGTAGTCGATATCTTAAAGATATGGTCTAGACCAAATCTTTTTTCAGACATCTTTAAGATATCTTTAACATGTCCATAAGATATCCTAAAGATATCTTTAACATGTCCATAAGATATCTTAAAGATATCTTTAACATGTCCATAAGATATCCTAAAGATATCCTTAACATGTCTATAAGATATCTTAAAGATATCTTTAACATGTCCATAAGATATCTTAAATATATCTTTAACATGTCCATAAGATATGTTAAAGATATCTTTAACATGTTCATAAGATATGTTAAAGATATCTTTAACATGTCCATAAGATATCCTAAAGATATCGTTAACATGTCCATAAGATATCTTTAACATGTCCATAAGATATGTTAAAGATATCTTTAACATGTTCATAAGATATGTTAAAGATATCTTTAACATGTCCATAAGATATCCTAAAGATATCATTAACATGTCCATAAGATAGTTTAAAGATATCTTTAACATGTCCATAAGATATCTTAAAGATATCTTTCTTGCAAATCAGGACGTTCAAATAATCAGCTACAAAATGGACGTAAAATGGGCATTTTTAAGATGTCGTGTGCTTTCTGCGAGCCTGCACTTCTCTTCGCCTCGGTGCTTCTGGTCATTATTAATTTTCATAAATAAATAAATAAATAAATAAATAAATCTTGTAGTAAGAAACGTCATGTTCAATAATTGCTTCGAATTGTATTATCGCATTAATGATTTGCATTCCAAGATTAGAGTAATTTCCTTAATCACTACCAGACATGCATTGGCCCGGTATTAGTATCGATTAATCCTTTCAAGCAGATGCCGTACTTTGGGGAAAAAGAACTGCAGATTTACCAAGGGGCGGTGAGTCACATTTGAAATTACAAGTTGAAAATGTTGTTCATACATGTACATGGAATTTTACAAACATTCAAATTAATTCAATTTTAATTAACACTTTCCATAAAACGTAATGAAATAAATGTAAAAGTAATTCGAAAGTTTAATCCTGCTTTCATTTTAGGCACCGTATGAAAATCCTCCGCATATTTATGCATTGGCAGATGACATGTATAGAAATATGTTAATCGATAGTGAAAATCAATGTGTCATCATCAGGTAATATAAATATTATATACTTCAAGTACTTTAGTAATTCCTCAATAATTTTGTATTAACATATTTTTATCTCTAAACATTGAGGAATTTTAGAATAAGTTTCTTTTAAACAAACATATTTCTCACGTCTTATGAAATCTTAAACAATCCACTTGAAGTTGGTTTGTGAATTTTTATTTGGTAGTTCGTACTGTGGTTCCTGAAAAATGTTAAAATTGGTTGTGAACATTCTAAAAATGTTGTGGAACAAAACTGACCCATTCTTCTTCTCGGAACTCTCAGCAATCCACGCGCCAATTTAAAATTATATAAGCTGAATGTCCCAATTTCTGCTCCTTTCGTATTTTTCTTATTATTATAAGCGTTTTTATTTATTTTATTTCTTGTTAATCATTATTTTATGCTTTACTGTTGTGTTATAAAACATTTCCATAAAAGATGTAACTTATTTTTACCTGAAAAGTATTCGATAATTCGGCAGAAAATAGTTTTTGCAGTAAAAGTTCTTATTTAATAACAAAAACAGATACCGTATTGTGCTCTAGATGTAGATTTTTTTAGTATATTTAATTGTTTTAAGTAGAAAACAGGTGATTAGGTTTAGGGTTAAGTGAATCACCGCCATGTCCGCAATTCTACTCACCAAAATTTTAGTAACATAACCTCGCAATTCAATATATGCTCTAACCTCTATTTCTATTCGAAGGCATTTTATTTTTTGTTAATCATTATTTTATGCTTTACTGTCGTGTTATAAAACATCCCCATAAAAGATGTAACTTATTTTTACCTGAAAAGGCATTTCATCGCTATTTTTCGTGAGCAGAAATACGGACATTTAGATCATGGTATTTAATTACAAATTACTGATGGTTAAGCATCTTGAAATATATTTCTTAAATAGTTTTTGAATTGGTTGATTCATTATTAAAGAATTAATCAATTACTCTGCAAATTTTGGTCGCAAACAAATTTTTTACACCTTCTTTATGTCGAGTAACCTCTTAAATGAGCAGAAATTGGGACATTCACCTTAACTGTCCGGAATGAGCTTTCTTTTATTTTACTTGTCATCTGAGAAAGACAAGTTATCTTGACATTTGAAAATACATTGTGCAAGAGGAGGTAATTCACCACGAAAGTCTAATAATTACGGTCATACGAATGGAATTAACAATCTTTTGGTTTATTTTTAAAAATAGTGGCATTGTATTCTAAATAAAACCCTCTGGCAGGACACAAGTGCAATATATTATGAATAATTACGTTTTTTCACACTGAGGGAATACTAGTCGTTGTCTAGCTTCCGTTTTGATATTTTCTGAAAAGCACCAAAAGTATTGTCTAATAGGTCTAAATGTATACTTTCAAACAAATTTTCTGCTTCGACGTCTCACAAGTGAAAATTTAAATTTCTTCAGAAGAGTATTACGAATTAAGTGACATGTTTTTCCTGATGAAAATCAGTTTGAACTCGACGATATACGATGTACAGGGTGTTACAAAACTTGTGGTCACCGCTTTCAGGGGTGAATCTACACCTCTGATCGGTTGAGATTTGCGAACAAAAAAAATTGCCGCAAAATTGTTTATGATATTGAAAATTAATGTTAAATTTATTTAGATCAGAAAAAAGTTCGTAAGAAACTATGTGCCGCAAACGCACCATTTCGCCGCAAAAATTGTTAAAGTTTACGCAAAAATTAGAGTGTATACTTACAGTAGGTGGAGCCACTCTAGTAAAAAGTGACTCCTGTTTCCTCTCACTTACACTCATATTTTTTTCTTCTCCCCTTTAACCCCTTAACGACACACCAAATTTTAGAAAAACGTTCAAAAGTTACACCCTCTTTTTATGTTTCTATTTTACTACAGAAATGTTTAAAAACTGGGGTGAAATTCTGTTTTATCGAAAAAAGCGTTTATTTATAAACGATTTTATTTATTGCATCGAACGTAATATTATGGAGGTGGAATTTTGAGATTGTTCTCAAGAAACGTAATATTACGGAGGTGGGTCTTAAGGGGTTGAAAAAACAAAGGCGGCTAGGCTTTCGAGTGTGGGAAACCGGAACGAGTAGGAAAACTAGATGAGGCTCTCGAGACAGTGAAAAGCATCTCCCAAATGCCACTGCTTGGATGAGTGACTCTACCCACTCTAATTTTTGCGTAAATTTTTTACACCATTTTCTGCGTCGGAACGGTGCGTTTGCGGCACATGATTTCTTGCGAATTTGTTTTCCTCTCACTGAGCAGAACCCGATTATGTAAAAAAACAGTTAAAGTAATTTTCAATGTTATAAACACTTTTCTGGCAAGGTTCTTTTAAAAGTGTCCACCGATCTAGAGGGGTAGATTTACCCACGAAAGCAGTGGCCATTACTTTTTATTATAATTGGTGTACGGAATTTAAAATTGGTTCGAATTATGTACCTATAAATAAAGATAGTCCCAGTAAGGTCGTATTTGGACTCATTTTCATAGGAAAAACATCGCCGATCCATTGGTAGTGTTGTAATGAAAATCTAAAAGGCAGCATAGAAATTTAATTTTTCATTAGTATTTGCTTGAGTTTATAGCGCGGAATTGAGCTGGACAAAACAGATTTAAAATGGTGTTTCGTCGTGTCTAGTACCATTTTCAATGAGCTTGTGACTTTGCACATTTTCTCAACACTGCATATGTATATATTTGTTTGGCAGCGGGGAGTCTGGCGCTGGGAAAACAGTAGCAGCCAAATATATTATGTCGTATATCGCAAGGGTCAGTGGTGGTGGCACCCGAGTGCAGAAAGTGAAAGATGTAATTTTAGAATGCAATCCACTCTTAGAAGCTTTTGGAAATGCGAAAACTGTACGAAACAATAACAGCAGCAGATTTGTACGTATATTTTATTATTCTCTTGTAGTCACATAAATGTGAGAGCATACACGGGGAAAAAAATGTTCTTAATATGTAAATGAGAGAAATTAAATGTTTTTAAATAATATTTTCTTCTAGGGTAAATACGTAGAAATACTGTTTGGCTCTGGTGGTCAGCCGAATGGGGGAAAAATTTCAAATTTTCTCTTAGAAAAGTCCAGGGTGACTGGTCATAATGTCGGTGAAAGAAACTTTCATGTGTTTTATCAACTTGCAATGGGTGCAAACCAGCAAATGAAATGTAAATATCAGTTAAATATCACATTAAACAGAGTTTTAATTCATTGTGTATGTATTATGGATCACACATTTTTTAATTCATCTTAACATTTGTTTTCCTATAATATAGAAAAAGTTAATTTTTTTATAAGTATGTCGTATTCTGAAATTTGTTGCAAATTTTGAAAATTGACCCAAACAATCGCATACCTCGTTAAGAATAATGAGATACCTGCGTTTTTATTTCCTTTTATGCCATTAATTTAAAAAAATAAGCTCAAGCAATAGTAACCTGAACATGATATGTATATGCAGTATTTTATTTTGCAGCTGATTTTGGGTTAACGGATCTTGATTATTACCAATATCTTAGTTATGGTAAAAATCATAGAGTTGAGGGTACAAATGATGCTCATGAATTCCAAGAGACATTAAAGGGTAAGACTTTGTAAATAAAAATTAAATCTTTACAATTTCAAAATCATACTTCACCTTTTAAGAGTACCTATAATTAATTGTTTATATACACGCAATGATTAAAGAGTAACAAATGATAACGTGCATATCAGATTTAGAAAGATAAAAAATCGCCAAATAAATTAATACTCATGTGTATAAATTACATTCAAGACGTTACGTTTATTTTATTTGCTTAGTTAATCAATCATTCTTATAAACAATGCATGTGAGGTAATATTATCTAAAATATTAAAATATCTCATAATGTATGGCAATGGTTTATACAATAAATTATAATTTGACGGTATTCCCTCGTTACTTGCAAGACTTTCACCCTCGCTATATGTATGTATGCACGAAAGTCGGTTCTACATACTTTCTTTTGCTTCTTCATGACAACTGCGGCTGGGTGCAGCGCTCAAAATAGTTTGTTATTATGCGTACCTCACAGCCCAAGGGTTAATCATTATTTTTATCGTTGAACCCTTGTTTTTAATATAATAACATAATAATTTTGGTTTGTTTTGTTTATTTCCTCTAGGATTGAGCGTGATGGGAATAAGTGACTCAGATGTAACCGATATTTTTAGACTCGTTGCAGGAATACTTCATATAGGAAACATTCAATTTGTCGAAAACGGGAATTACTCGCAAGTCGATAATATGCAGTGTAAGTGTGCACTAATTGAAAAGCTGTGGGTACTGCAGAAATAGATGCGTAATTACATGAGAGTTGAATTAGTAGCGTAACATTGTTAAAGTTTCTATAATTTTAATGCATTATATTTAATAAATAATAGTAATTTATAGTACAATGAATTTTTTATTTTTACATACGCATGTATCTATATTACAGACAACGAATTAATTAACTTTACAATTATACTAAATGTTTTTTGTCAGTCTAATAACTAATTGATACTCTTATGTATTACTAGTTTAAAAAAATATATTAACTTCGGAAATTGTTAAACATTCTTTGTATTTTTAGGTCTTGATTTCCCAGCTTATTTGCTGCAAATCTCAGCAGAGCAACTGGCCCATAAGTTAACTTCGCGGGAGTTTGAGTCGAAGTGGGGAAGTCAATCCGAAAGCGTCGATCTCACATTAAACGTGGAACAGGCTCTTTATACTCGGGATGCTTTGGCGAAAGATATTTATGCTCGACTCTTTGATTACTTGGTGAAAGTAAGTATTATTTGTCTTTGCTATTAATTCTATAATGAACAGCTGAAAATATACAGATAATGACGTAACATATGGGGAATAATATGCACATGTAGATATAATTATTCCTATGCTTTCGGGATTAAAGAGTGTAGGTCGGGGGGAGGGTAGGGACGGGGGAACACAATGGGGCAGAGTTGCAATATAGGATAGCTGTGGGAAGTCTCAGGGAACAGGAATGAAAGGGATGAGTGCCAGAGAGTCGAGTCAATGGGGTGAGAGGGGGGTGTAGGAGGGAGGGACAGCTAGCCTTATGAGGGTAAACAAGCCGTCACCCCAACAGGCCGGAGGCATCGTACACGCGTGCTCGCGCAGTCCGAAGGCTTTTTAGCGGGGACGTGAAGTGGACCCGGCAACTCCGGGTTCAGGACGACGTTGTTACGAGTTAGAGAAGGCACTTGTGTTTTCTCAGTAACTTTAGAATTTATTGTAGATAGACTACATCATTTTGTTACAAAGATGAAAACCGTACTTAAGGTAACGCAGTGACGATGTGTTTGAGTCGGTGGTCCGTACTGGAGTCTCTGACGTCGGTGGAGCTCCAGGGGTTTTATATCCCTTGAGGGCACGACGCTTTCCTGTTTTTTGGCGGGAAAATCAGGCGGGAAGATCCTCTTGGGAGATCTAGCGCTAAGATCTATTGCGAAGGGTCGGAGAGAAGATCTGGCGCTAGGATCTATCGGGAAAGGTGTAACGGGTGGACCTAACGAGAAGTTATGAGTTGGTCCTTTGTCACAAGTTGGGGACGATCCTTGTCTATTGGCGCTAACCTGGCGCATAGCGTAACAACGTGTAAAAGCGAGCTTACGGGGTGGATAGGAGATCTGGTAGAGCGGCGTCGAGACACGGTTCCATATACCGCGAATTCATTTAGTGACGGGCTGGTACCGCCAAGGCCGGAGAGGGTGGCTTGCGCAACGCATAATGACTCCGGCGCACCTATGAGTGCGCCTTAGGTAGGGATCGCCAACCCTCGTCGATGGTTAACCCCGTGAGTACGGTCCGTCCGCAAGCTGGCCCGGGCTTATAAAAAGCGGACGCATACCCGAGAAACGGGATAGAATCCTGGCGGGTTAATGCGTACCATGAGGAGGCGGCCATCCAAAGCCATTCCCTCTTCCTCTGGGAGGAGGCCCGTCTTCCTGGGCCGTGCAAGGTATAGTGCCTATCCGAGATATAGTGACTTTGGTGTGAAGTCCCTCAGCGGGGTCTTACCCGACACACTGCTGGGTACTGGCCGCTAAACGTGCCCTCCTACTACCTCTTGCAGGTCTGTATTTAGAGAAGACCAGGACAAAACCGGGACCCTAACAGAAAATGAAACAGAAATTGAAGATACGGTTTATCATTATTAAAAGACATCAATTAAGCTTTGCTACTGGCTATTAAAAATTGTCTCATGTTAAATACAAATACATTTTAGTAAGGTACATGTACTGCATTAGAACAGTAGTGGAGAATTTATGAATCAATATAATAATTAATCAAAGCTTAATTGATGTCTTTTAATAATGATAAACCGTGTCTTTAATTTCTGTTTTATTTTCTGTTAGGGCCCCAGTTTTGTCCTGGTCTCCTCTAAATACAGCTCTGCAAGAGGTAGTAGGGGGGCACGTTTAGCGGCCAGTACCCAGCAGGATATCGGGTAAGACCCCGCTGAGGGACTTCACACCTAAGTCACTATATCTCGGATAGGCACTATAGATGGTGTGGTCCTCCGGACCAGGTGGCAAGTCGTCCCTCCCTGCTCGGCCCCGGCCGTTGAAGAGAGGCTCTTGGACCCCGTGGCAGCGCAGAGGAAAGAGATGCGGCCAGACCGGGCGGCGCGGTCAGCCCTGGGGGAACTCCCGCTCTCGGATTGTTTATACACTCACTGGCCGCATGGCCCGAGTGATACTCGGGACCCCAGTACATGCCGCATTCTCCCCCCCCCCCCGCTATAGGTCGCAACTAAATCGACTAGATATAATAATAAGATACAGTGTGCGTGAAAGCTAGAAGTAAATGGAAAATGTAAAATGAAATTTTTTGATAAGAGAAAATGCTTCCGAGAGTACTTCCAAGAAAATCGACATTGAAAATTTGTGGAGTAGGCGCGCATTTGATTAAAAGTCATGAATTAAATGAATCCTTGTACGGAAATAACTAAAAATTGTGAAATATTTTTTTTGTCCGATACGTTATTTTGAAAAAATTGAGGTGGACCATTCATCGAGTGGGTTTGTGCTTAATTAAAAATCAGTTCCACCTTTGAATTGCTTTTATCGGAAAAGAATCCTCATCCGAAAACCGATATACAATTTCCATGTAGGTACATGTTTGTACACATGTACGAGAACAGTTATACAATTTCCATGTACCTACATTTTTCTTGAATATCCGATATGAATCTACGTCATACTTGAATTACTTGAAAACTTGACGTGTATAATATGTAGTACCTAAACACGTGAATATTATGAACCTAATGAACACGACTACGAATTAGTTGAAAATTACGTCACATTTGTGTAATAATTCATACAAACTGTTTTTACATTACTTTTTTGTTTCTAATCCGAAATTATATCTTTTATTTGCAGAAAGTTAACTCAGCCATGGAAACTACTACGGGTGGTCTTCAGATTGGAATCCTGGATATCTACGGATTTGAAATCTTTGAAAAGAATGGCTTTGAGCAGTTCTGTATTAATTTTGTGAACGAAAAGTTGCAACAAATCTTCATAGAGCTGACCTTAAAGACTGAACAAGTAAGTTTATTTTTTATCTCTAACGCAGTGATAATATTCGTGCAATATTATCACATTACATTTAATTACTATTAAAACTGTACGGTATATCGAAAAATAAATGGAAGTATTTCACTATTAGTTATAACTGATTAGTTTGATAACAGTTTAATTGATTGTGAGCCAATTTTTTTTCTATTCAACTTGTTTAGCTTTCGTAAGGTTTGTAAGTCTTATTAAAAATAGTCGGTCACTGACTTTGTATACCTGAAAGATCTGTACCATTTTAATCATTAGGAAAAAAATGACGATAAGGTTTGGAGGGGCAGATAATGCTATGGCAATAATTTTGTTGCAGTTGGAGGGATAAAGGATAATTTAAGATCAAGTTATTTTTTAAATAGAATAACTGTTTCTTATTGGTAATATTCGATGACGTGGCGAATTTTAGAAAAAAGTTTTTAAAGAACATGTGTTGTAACACCAATAATTTCTGAGATATTCTATTATACTTTAAAATTTGTCTCCACAATGCTTCATTTGCAATGCCAGCTTCAGCTACTAAAATTGACATTTTGAACTTCTTTATTGTGTATATATAGCACTTGAAGCACATAGTCGAATTTTATAAGTATTTTAAAACTTTATTTATTAGTATTTTAAAACTACAATATTTCAGAAACTATTGGTTGTAGAACACATGCCCCCTAATACGTTGTTTTCTTACAATGCACAACCTTATCCCATATAACCTTAATAAACACCTATTTCATTCAAAAACTAAAACTGGCCTTGACACCATCATCACATTACATGTTATTTAAAATCATAAAACCTTGTCTTTAAGTTTTTTCTAATACTTAGGGTAGCAGAAATAAATAGTTCAGGTGTACAGAATTAGCGATCCATTCCGTATAGGGGACAATATTAAGTCGCAGAGGGCGTACTGACCTACGAGCCTACAGCGTATGCTATACACAGTTGGACAGATCTCGCCAAGACGAATCTATTGATACCAATTTTAACTTCGAAATCAGATAGGGTCACTTCGAAAAATGGCCTCAAAGTTCGAGATTTTGCGGTTATGAACAAATAGCCCAGTGAAATTAGAACACGCCACGCATGCGCCTGATGACGCTGTGACGTCAAATCACTCAATGCCAAGATGGGAAACGATGGGAAACGAACCGATGCCAGCGCCAAGCCAAGCCAAGCCAAGCGCCGGGAAATCGGTTGTCGACGTTGGTTGGCTGCGGCCTCACTTGGCTTGGCGCTGGCGTCGGTTCGTTTCCCATCGTGCTACCCCACAAAAAATGCGCAGTACTTCTCTGTCTTCTGTTTGGGCACAGGGATGCCAGCAATTTCCCTGTCGTAGTGGAGGAGGAACATACACGGAGCGGAGGGGGAACACGTCTATTAGTTTGACGTCGCGGCGTCATCACGCGCATGCGTTGAGTGTTCGCTTTCCACTACGACAGGGAAATTCCTGGCATCCCTGTTTGGGCATGCGCAGTAGATGTTTCACTAGTGTTCGGTATACATATATACAGCCGGGTACCAAGAACTAAGAACCTCGTAATATCCCTCTACAAATTAGGATGCGTTAATATTTATTTATGATGTATTCGCATATTAGATAACGTAGAACGTGCAAAATATTTAATATGTACATGTTACATGCGTGCATGCGTATATAAAATGTTTACAATGCACGTTATGTATATACATATTTTATATTATATTTTACATTGTACAATTTAAAATTTACATTTTATATTATATTACAGATTTTATTTTTTGAATTTCTTTCTTTGTAACTATTGCAACATAATTACACGCAGTTTGCGTGAGTATCGGAATTAGGTTGCCAATTAACATATTAAATAATCCGTCTCTTATATTATACCGGTTACTTTACAAATATATGACAGTACATGGTACACACAGCTTTCACGAGATACTTTCAATTATTTTCAAATACTTTGTACTCTTATGCTTTTATACATTGCGAACTAAATTTTACATAGAGAGAATGAAATGAGTTTTCATCTAATTACATCAGTGATTATAAAGACGCTGGATTTCTAAAGTACCTACATTAATTTCTCATGAAAAATTTAATAGCGAATTGTTTTGTAGACAAAAACGACATTGTGAAGGAAAAAAATCATTGAAAAATTAAGTTTTCATTTCATTAAATCGTTTGATTGACAAAATTGCCACTCGAAAATCCTTCAACAATAGAGCATGTACATATAACGGTATTGTATGATTAATGCATATATTACATTCTATTGTAATCTTTCAAAAATTCATACTGTTCGCAAATCAATCACTAATATCAACAGATGTAATTTCAAACTAATTAGAAAAATACAAAAATATTTATTCAGTCTCACAAGTTTGTAATCTTGATCCATATTTAACATCTGTCTATTTGGCAATCATAGTCGCAGAATTGAAAGGGTTGTATTTTCATATATTTACACATTTCTTATTTTTGCTCTCTTTTTCAAATCTGCGAGCTAGTTTTCTTACTTTCATTTGCTTGTGTTAGAATAAAGTATCGCTATACTCTCTAATCTTTTTGAACCAATCTTTTTTATAAACCCATATAATTGCTTCCTCCATAAACTTTTCCATTTATGTGTTATAAATAATTTTCAATAACATACAAAAACCATAAAGCAAGAAGAAGAATTTTACAATATTTTCAACAAATCTTCCCACTGCCAGTTTCCAAAAGGGGTTAGTTTCACTGTAATAAGATATGCAGCCTCAAAATAAAATTCTACGACCTAGGAAACCTTCTGAACTACCATTTACATAATGAAAAACTATAGAATATTATTGTATCGATATTATTGTGACGATTTTGGGTCGCGTTTCCTGGGGCTCGTATCACTGTGAGAGTTGTCCCTGCCAAGTGGCTACATCTATTGGTATACCGAACAATAGTGAGATTTGTTGGAAGAATTAGAGAGGGGAGTGGGAAACAAAGGAATCTATTAGATTGTGGGGCTACCAACCACCTAATTATTAGGTGTTATTAACATTATTAGCAGGCCCGGCTCGAGCCTTTTTTTGCACTCTAGGCGAACTTCTGATGATCTTACCCTGAATTTTTATTCGTAGCTTAAAACAGAGGACACGATCTTTGGGTCCTCTGCGCTACAGACCAGCCACCCTGATAGCCAGATCTGGGCAGCAGAATCTGACATCAGAACCGTAGTCGTCTGTGTCCGCAGATGGCTGCGTTCTGAGATGTAGAGCCTGATGTCAGTGCCTGATGTCAGATCAACAGCAGATCCGCAGCAGATTTTGCCGTCTGCTACGGTTCTGATGTCAGACTCTGCGCTCTCATGCCAGAGCCAGACCCTGCTACCAATCTGATGTCAGACTGAAGACAGATGGTTATCAGGGCACCTGACCAATGTCGCAAAAGCCGACCTTCCGAGATCTCTTGTTCCGAACTCCCTGTTATGGGGGTGGCTGATCCCACAAAACATTTATAG
This sequence comes from Andrena cerasifolii, assembly GCF_050908995.1. Classification (NCBI taxonomy): domain Eukaryota; kingdom Metazoa; phylum Arthropoda; class Insecta; order Hymenoptera; family Andrenidae; genus Andrena; species Andrena cerasifolii. The sequence continues at coordinate 2,509,041 of NC_135132.1, forward strand.
TACAACCTGTAATATTACATTTAAAACTTTATTTTAAAAAATGTCAATAATAAGAGATCATTTTGCGCTTCTTGTCGACTTTACGCCCTAGGGCCCAAGCAGCTACCTAATCTTGGCTATAGAGACAAGCCGGGCCTGAGTATTAGGTCCTAATACTAGCGACATGATCTTAGACGGCTTGCCAAACCTCAAATTTTTGTTTTTATTGTGTATTTTAATGCCGCATCACCTGCACGGAAGTGGTTATTAGCGACGACGATTTAAGCTAAATGAACTTCAGTGAACCAGATTTTGTTATAGAGCACTGAAACTTTCAGGAAGGAAAATACTTTTAATATTTAGTGATCATTATTAAGATCTTCATTCAGGGTTGCTCTTATTGGTAACTTTTCACGGGGCTCAGAGTATTTAAAACAGTTTAAGAGAATATGTTTCACAGTCATTTGGCAATTACATATGTCGCAGATTGAAGGATTAGTTTTCGATATCAAATAAAAATGAGTGAATGTTGTATGACCTTCAGTCTATTTGATATTACTTGTTGCTTCCGATTGAATCCAGTCGTGAATTTATCTTTATTTGTACCAAAATATTGTTCATTAATTTCTAAGGTATATAATATACTGCAGAATTCTTCGATTCTCTCTGTCTGCTGTTTTATTACCAACCATGCCCACACGTGATGGAATCCATGTAAGAATAATTATATGTATTTCCTTCTTCAGTTCCAAAGTAAACTTACTCCGCACTATTGCCACAGAATTCACGGTATGGTGTGGGGAAGCCCCATAGCTCCTCTCCATCCATACTTCTCTATCTTCTGTACGGACATGCGCACTGGAGATCTCTCTATTGCTCGGTATACCTATAGAGTGTCCCAAAATTATGGGACCAACCGAAACATGCAAATTCTTCGTGCAAAAAGAAATCGAAAAGTCCCTTACCATTTTGCAATTTGGAGCTTCGTTTTCGAGATATGAGCAGTTAAATCTCAGGGTTTCGAGTTCCGGGACGCGCTGTTTAAATCCCAGTCAGCTGAGCGCTCGGCTGCACGCACGCGCGAGGAGTACGCGACTGTGAACGCCGCGCCCGCATGCGTGTAGCGCTGACGCCACTGCCCCGCATGCATCTCCGTGAAATTCAATATACGTTACTGGTTTAAACAATTCTACACACACCAAAACCACACAGTTACTATTACTGTTTATAATAAACGTTCAAGCACATCTCCTTGTCTCTCGAGGCATTTTTTAATGACTGATGTGCATGAACACACACTCCTTCCAGTTTTATTTCATCGAATGCCGAAATGTTAGTGAAGTAAAGCTGATTTTCCTTCCTTTTGTGGGGATATATAAAACAAAAGATGGACTATGTTGATATACAATCTATGGAGCAAATTACGTGAGTGAGTAATATATATATGAGTAATAACGGCATTCGATAAAATATAACTGAAGGGCATGTGCGGTCAATTAGTCATGCATTAGTCAAGACTGCAGAAATGCTTCGAGAGACAAGGAGATGTGTTTGAACATTTATTATAACCAGTAATATAACTGTGTGGTTTTGGTGTATGTAGAATTGCTTAAACCAGTGTAAACGTATATTAAATTCCACGGAGATGCATGCGCCGCAGTGGCATCAGCGCTACACGCGAGCGGGCGTTCACCGTCGCGTGCTTCTCGCGCGTGAGTGCCTCTACATACGTGCGAACGCGCGCTCAGCTGACTGGGGTTTAAACAGCGCGCCCCGGACGTCGAAGCCCTGTATTTCAACTGCTCATATCTCGAAAACGAAGCTCCGGATTGCAAAATGGTAAAGGACTTTTCGATTTCTTTTTGCATAAAGAATTTACGTATTCCGGTTGGCCCCACAATTTTTTAACACCCTGTATAAACTACCAACCATAAGCTACAGAAGTGTCTAACGTGCAAATTCAGTAATGTTTTAGCCTATGAGTTTATCGTACGTAGCGCAAAGGTGATTCGTGGAATGTACTTTCTTATACGCAGAAATTATCGAAGGTCAGCGTTTTATCCAAATTTGTATAATCTTTCGAAACAATGTCTAAGTACAGTACGAAATTTCCAATAAACTATATGCATCGCTATCAACAGGTATCATCGCACACCCCTGACTCCTTCGAACCCTTGGAACTGAAACCCTCCGATCGAATAATCTCCGCGACTTAAACATATCGCGTCAGGCATCAGATAAGCTGTATCCTGGTAATATGTCCATTCTCCCTAGCGCGTATCTCTGGACAGGTGTAGTCTGTACCATGAAACTCCTGCTTGAAAGTTTCGATGGTGGCGCAGGTATTTGCTTAGGTAGCTCGCTAGATGTCACCATCGAATTCTCAGTGGTCGACAAATCGTCCAGCCCATAAACCGATGCTAATCTGCTTAGTTTCTTAACTTGGTTCCTTAGAATGGTTTTTGGACTTCTACCATTTGAATCAATTTGTCGATCAAATTTCTTTGGTGGTCGAATCTTCTTACTGTGCTGGGCCTTCCACTCTGTTTGTTTCTGGAGGTATGGGGTCACCCTGAGAAATCCTACGGGATCATTGCTGGATGTCGTTTTTAAGGTTAAGTCCTTCCGAAACGAGCCACTGTGACCCCTCACGTTTACGTACACTTTTGGCCTACTGTTCTTCAAGTAGTAAAGCTTCTCATCCAGGTTTTGAAGTTTTGGTGGCTCCACTAAGGCGTGCTCCTCTTCATCGAATGGCTTCAGTTTAATATTTGGCCGAAGTCCGAAGTCCCTCACACCAAATACTGAGTGCGGTATCACTTCCGGATTTGGATAGCTCTCGTTACGAACCTGGTCGGGTCGCTTCAGCATCGAATGCACTATGCTTTGAAGATTCGTAGCGTCTATTTCATCTGGACTTTGTAGTTCGATTTCTAAAAAACTGAAAGAAGAGCATGTTTTTATCGTTTTATATCAAATGCATGATTATTAAGGTGGTGTAATAGGTTTGTGTCTAAAGCTTCACTTTAACTCAAACTATAACGTTTCATTGATTAAAAACGTGGAAAAAGCTTCTTCGCCAACTCGATATACTCAAGCCCAAATTGGTCGAAAAACACCCCCCCCCCCCTAATGTAATGGGCTCGTCCCGTAAATAAATTATTATTATTATTGGTCAACAAAAATAAAATTGTGCATAATAATACTTGACCCAATATAGAGTGTTTCGTAATAGATGCTAAAACCGAAAGAATGGTGACCATAGGCGGACTCAGGAGCCTTTCTTGAAGGGGGCGAAATATGTAAAAGTACATAAGTACATTTTTGAACCTTCTTTTACGAGATTTAAGTCGTGCTTGTAATTTATATCTTAAAATCTCTATCTGATACTAATGTCATAATATTTTTCTATTTTATTACTCTTTGGGGGGGGGGGGATTGCCCCTATCGCCCCCTCTGGATCCGCCCCTGGTGGTGACTCTACATAAAAAAAAATAAGTGTGAAATGTGGAACAAAATTTCTTCATAGGAGGTTTTCCTTTCGAGGACATCACTTTTAAAAACTCGTTTAGCACGCGCATATCTCACTAGAAATTAGCACGTGATACAAATTCGCAATGTGATTCAATTGCGAATGATATGAATCCTTGTACAAAAATAAGTCGAAGTTATTGTAGAGCAAATTTTTCAAACAAAACTTTGTTTTCGCGACAATCAATTTTGTAAGTCCTTCGAGTACCAGCTCCATCTTAAACACTGATTCCCTCAAGAATAGTTTGCCGAAAATGTTGCCGTACAATTTTGGCTCGTTTTTTCACAAGAATTCATTTTATTCGCAGTTTTACTATATTCACTGATATATTCTGCTATTTTTTATTTAAGTACGTGCGTACAATATGTGTTTTCTACGTATTCTTTCATGTAGGTAGAGTGACTATTGTTTCGGTTGTGGCCACCTGTTACGGAACAGCCTGTATAGCGAGAATGAAACATCATAAGCTTCGCGAGTTATACATATGCACGTTTCTAGGCTTATGTCGTCTGATTTTTATTCATTCAAGCATCCAGATTAATTTTTACAGTATAAAAAGTTTTGTAGTAAAGGGTTCACTAAAAATGCCCTTCTAGAGTTTATAAATTCTGGAAGTCGAAAATTCTGTAAAAAATGGATTGAAAAGCTCGCTCCCGAATACAAAAAGTGTGTGAAAGCTACTGGAGACTACTTCAGCGAAAGTGTGTAATTTCTTTTCTAAACTTCTTTGGATTGAAATATGACAAAACCTTTTTGCAAACTAACATATTAACACAGATTTTTGTTTACTCTTTATTATATCATAGAATTGGTACCTGAATAGTTTCTGTTATAACAAATAATAAATATTCCAAGGGTTAGAGGTTCCAAATTTTGAAAATTAAATAAGCTGTTTATGGAATCCTTAAATCAGTAATCTTTTCAGATACCTACCGAGAAATGTATTTTTTCTTCTTAATATTGCGGACTTGGCACGTTACATAATAATTCCCAGAATTTATTTTTATTACGTCTAACGGATTTAATAACGCGGCAATTTTGAAATTACAAACACTTGAAATGTGAGATGAAGATACAAATTGTGATTACGTAGATTTATGTTCGTCAGAATAACAAGCCCATTGATTTCAATGATTCCCAAGTTTCTCGTTTAATACGTTTCCTCATTCGACTAGTCGCGCCAACTTCCAACACTACATTGAATATTTCAGAATATTGAAACAGTTCGGTATTATGCATTAATTCTTTGTGAATGAAAAAATTTATGGACGCACCCTGTATAACCTATATGTATACTGTATTTGCTATATGAACTACGTCAGTTTTAATGCAATAAATAAGTAAATAAATAAAGATCAGCAACGAGCGTGGGTTTGCTTCCTAAGGTGCCCAGTAGGGTGGACCTTAGTTGCACTTGTCGAAAAGTAATTTTGAGATTTTTGGCGGGGACACCCCCTAGAATTGCGTCATTAGAGGAAAAATAATGTGTGCTAGATTTGAAATCGCTCGGGGAACGGAAAACCATGGCGCATCGAATTTGAAAATGTTTAATTTTTGTAACTCGTTTTTCTCGATTGTAGTATATCGTTAATATACATGTTTATATATGGTTGAATTTGTCTTTTTACGCTCTGCAACGATATAGAAACAAAATATAAGACCACTCCAAAAAAAAAAATCATGACCTTGAAACCTCAAAAATTAACTTTAAAAAAAAACTTTTTTCGTTGTCATTATATTTACCTTGTGAAACAGTAGAACTTTCGTCTGAAATTTGTTTTCATATAATTATAAATAACACATCAAAGGGAAAAGAACCCCCGAAATACACCTATTTTTTGCAGATATCTTTCAATTTATTTTAAAAACTAGGGGTCTAGAAGAAAATCTGACTACTCCACGCGCTGCAGTAGACATTTTCCCCCCAGAAAACATAAACAAAAGTGGTAAGTCACGTTTGGTTTTCAATACAGAAGCCAACAGCGGTGGGCGTATCCACTGCCGCTCAGCGACTAATGCGCGCGACTACCGCTGGCGGCGCCACACGTTTTGCCAAACAATTTCGCTCCGGTACTGAAAACAAAACGTGACATACCACTTCTGTTGATTTTTTCTGAGGGGAAATTGTCTGCTGCATCGCGTGGAGTAGTCAGATTTCCCCCTAGACCCTTAGTTTTTGACATATATAGGAGATATCTGCAAAAATTGGCGCAGTTGGGATGCCCTTTTCCCTTTGATCGATGTAAATATATTTAAATGATAATAATGCAATAATAACTTATATCGTTGCTTTCTGAAGGGTTCATAGAATAATTGGACTGAACAAGCATCCGAATAACTATTACTGTTTGAACACAAATAATATTCAAAGTTGAAAATTTGCATTTTTTTTTCAAAAATCGAATTTCTCTAAAACTGAGAATGATGGCGAAAAACGGTTTGCGAATTCGCATTCAGCGCACAAAAATCTATAAGAAACGGGTATTGAATGTTACAAGTACAGATGGCGTTTGAATAATGTTACAATTAAACTCTTGCATGAGTTTGACTCCTCGTTCGGCCGAATTGTTTACTGCTAAATTATTCAATATATTTAATCCAATATTAAATTTTTTTTTACTATTTTTCCATTCTAGAGGATCCATATTTATAAAATCTGATGGAATAGTGTAATCTTGATGAAATTATCAGTTATTTCATTAAAATGTTGAAATCTGTTATTTATAAATATATGAAAAAAATTCTTAGACAGAAGTTGTACTGTTTGACAAGATAAAAATAATTTCAACGAGAAAAGTTTTTTCTGAATGACAATTTTTGAGATTTCAAGGTCATGAATTTTTTTGGAGTGGTCAAATTCAACCATGTACAAACATGTATATTAACGATATACTACAATGGAGAAAAACGAGTTACAAAAATAAAACATTTTCAAATTCGATGCGGTAGTTTCTCCGAACGGCTTTAAATTTTGCACAAAGTACTTTTCCATCCAGTCGCACAATTCTAGGGGGTGTCCCGAAGGAAATTTAGAAGTCGAAAAATATGGTCCACCCTAGGGCCCAGATTAACCCTTTGTTGACACTCTTGGTGTGAGCCACCCATAAGTTGTTTCATATGCAAAATAAATAAATCATTTTCCCCTCAAAATATTATATCCGAACAACTCTGTAGATTTTTAGCTTCTAATATTTAAATTTTTAAAAAATTTTCTTAATTTCTCCTCAATTTTTTTTTTACAAAAACTGTGAACAAATTCAATAAAAAAACTATTGGAATACATTCTAGAGACCTTGAAATTGGCCCACCATTTTTTTTATACTAATTGGATTCTTTAGGTGAGAATGGCAGACGTTCAAAAATTGCTTTGGATGTTAGCCATCCAGGTACAGTGACTCGCATTAATATTCGGACACTTTTTAAAATCGCATAACTTTTTTAGAATTGGTCCAAACGACTTGAGTTTTTTCGAGAAGCTAGAAGGATTAGTTTGCTAAATGACGCGTTTCATCGTTTTGAAAAAAAAATATATTTGGTTGGAATAGCGAAAAGAATAGTAAAGGTCGATTTTTAAACTTTTTTTTGTGAGCAAAAATTCGCGAAATCAGCGATTCTCGACCTTATTCTGCGATCTTTACACGTTTGTAGCTCGGAGCAACGTTAACCGATTTTCATGAAAATTTAGGGCACTTATACAACTTACTGCAATCTACAAACGTTTTTTTTTTTTAATTTTCATTGCAAGCTCACAAAAAAAAGTTTAAAATTCGACCTTTACTATTTTTTTCGCTACTCCGACCAAATACATTTTTTTTCAAAACGACCAAATACGTCATTTAGCAAACTAATCCTTCTATCTTCAAAAAAATACTCAAGTCGTTCGGACCAATTCTAAAAAAGTTATGCGATTTTAAAAACTGTCCTAATACTAATGCGAGTCACTGTATGTAAAAGTTGATCGAAAAAGTGGAGGAGTGTCAACGAATCGATAATAGTGAAGTAATCGGTACCTGTAATCGTTGATGTCAGGTCTCTTGACGTCTCTCGAGTTTTGCAGGAAACCTTGCAAGGACTTCCCTTCGTAGACTTTTCGATGGCTGAGTCCTTGATCCTGTTGTATATAATTTCGTGAAGAAGGTGGCCTTGGAAGTACCATCGCTGAGAATGATAGGTGTACGAGCACAAGGAGTACCGTTGTTGTGCAATAGCCTCTTGCTGCTAACATTCTGAAAATCGATTTCACATCGTGGCATATGTTTCATACATTTCAAGCGAAGCAAAGGGACATTATTAGCCCGGAATCAGGCAACGTTAACCATCAACAATCGCACAATTAAACGCCTAATACCGCGAGGCAACACCTCTAGTGAGCCGGACCATTGTTACATCGGAACCTGCTTTTCTGTAGATCCAGTTTAAATTAGTTTACAGCGGTTAGTTATTACGACATCGTTAAATCAATATCTTCAAAATGTTGCTGCAACAGTGAACGGCGATCTCGGACGCGGGCAAGGATTATGGTAAAATGGATAATGTTGAGTTGTACAAGCAGGAATTCACTTATCCAAGAACGTGCGCTGCAACATTTTCCCACAAACAAATCCTTGGTTCAGCTTCCGTTACAAAAAAAAAAATCCCCTAATTAAGATTTGCTTTCTGCATTTTAAATGGAAGCAGAAACTTAAGAAACTTAATAATAACAGTAACCATAACTGCGATAATAGTAGCACGAGCAACAGCGACAGCAGAAACATTATTAAACTCGTAACAATAATAGTAATAGCTGCGATAATATTAATATTTTTAAGAGAGAAGATGAAATGCACGCGTGTAACAGATAGAAATCTAATTATCGTAAGCAGCAAGGTGCAATAAAAATTGCTGCTGCACAGAAGCAGTTTGCTACGTTCCAATAAGGATTTACGGTGTTCCCTAACAAGAAACATCGCTTCTTTTCACCGAAGGAAGTAAGAAACCGCGGATAAGATAGTTTTAATGTTTCTGGTCAGCCACATAGAACAGCATGCAACGAGCATGTTATAATAAACCCAGTGAAAGTTTTACCTACTCGCACGGCCAGCCTGAAGGAACGAAGTGATACAATTTCTCTTATTTCGCTTATATAAGCTGCGCGTCAAATTACTATGTGTATCGTGCAATCAATGGTCTAAAACCATTAATGATAAGACGCTGGGATTATAACAAGCTGTTCTAGTCTCCTCTTGGACAGTAGGAACATTAATTAAGCACATTTCCCTATCACTTTCGAGCAGCCTGTGTAGTTTGCGGTAATAATAGAACGCGGGGTTGGGAATCCATTATTACCCAAATTTTCATCGTTCGCGGTACTTCTAGTACTTTTGCATTTCGCTCCTTTACTTTCGTTTTGCACGTGTGAAAGCGTGTGAGCAGATGTGTGCCTGTTCCTTTTTCAGGCTGGCTTTTTTGAGCTGTTCAATGTGGGGACTACAGGGTGTCCGGTAAATCATGGTGCAATTGAGAAAGAGATGAATCCTTATAAAGAAGCAGGTAAAAAATAATGAATAAGCTGGTGGCTAAGGTTTTGAGGAAATTTTTTTTTAAGCTTGAAACTATGATACTGTGGATTTTTTTTATGGATTGGACGTTTACTTTGCAATGTAATAATACTATAATAAAATCACTCACAGTTCATAATAATATTATTATTAGTGTTACTAGTTTAAAAAATCATTTCTTTGAAATGGTGTGGATAGTGTGATCCTGTATTAAATTAATATGAATTAATTGTAGCATGTTTCTAGTAAAGTTCTAGCATCCTTATAGTCGTTGAGGACTTGCTATTTTTTGGAATTAAACAATTGCTTTAATGTGGCTCCGTCAAGCTAAACAAGCACACATGACACAGGTGAAAAGTGTTTAAAACGTAGGTAATTAGGCACAAAGTAGTTTTATGTTTAAGATGATTTTTCTCTGAAGTAACTAAATGAAAAAATTTCTTCTCTATTTTTCACTTGTTTCTTTTTATCCCCTGGTCATTTATGCGCGATTTATTGGACACCCTGTATAGAAAAAGAGTATACCCACCCTGTGCCTCATAAAGTTTTGTGTTATTGCAAAATATAAGTGCGAATAATCTAAGAATAAGTTTTAATCGTTTAGTTACTCTCCCAGTATTCTTTGCCTCATATTGTTAGGAGCATTGATGGTTAGGTGCACTTGGGATGCTTCAGAATACAGAGCGTTTCAAACAAAGGATTACAAAGGATTACAATTAGACCTCATAGTGCTCATGTAACCGAGTAACAAGGTCGTGACAAACGTAAATCTTGAAACAAATTTCTATTGGGATGTATGTAATGATAGACAAAGGAGTTGTCACACCCCCTCTTTACGAGCCACACAATAAATTTGTTCTTCAATATTAAAGGTACGCCCTCTTAGGTAAACAAACGCTATTTACATTCACATTTGCGTTTCTTTAAAACCAAGAGCTGAGACTTTCATTAAAATGGGAGGAAATAACGTGAAACACCTCTGTTAAATTAAAATAAAGTACCTTTCATACTCTAATAAGCACTACTATTGGGACACGTAGTTATTAAGCCTTATTTACTTATGCAAGTGTGCACTATGAGCTCTAAAAATCTGTAATCCTTTTTTGAAACGACCTGTATATTTTTATTACTGTTTGGTTTACTTGTTGCTCTCCTAAAGAATGTACTGTTAATGTACATCATTATACGGGGTGTTCAAGTTGTTACTATCCACCGTTTCTCTTGTAAAAGCTTCACTACTTTTTATGAGAAATACTAATTTTGTAAAATAACGCTATATTTTTATATGTCATGAAAACAAGTACCAATACGAGTTTAACGATATCAGATATAGTAATGTTCAGAGATATATGAGGAAAGAAGAAGATAATTTGGAAATTGCAGGACGCTATGTTTGCTAGTAGGTACTTCTTATTAATAAGACTATGTATAGGGTGTTTAATATGACTGTGCCCTGAAATGTTCAAATTATGTCTTTCATTCCTAACCTCAATATGACTTCAACCGTTAATGTATCTTATATCATTCAATTTGCCATGACGGTCGCTTTCATACGATATAAAGCAAAGTAAAACTTTCCATTTAAACGCATTAAAGATCATCTTCGTTGGTTTCATAGTCATTGCAAATTTAAAACACTGATATAACCACTCGTGCTGCTTATAAACAGTATTAAAACTCTTTCCTCTTCTATTTTTTTTTTGTACATATTTAGCATTCACGAGACCGACGTTGGATAGTAATAACTTGAACACCCTGTAGGAGTGTCGTTAGGATAAAAACAACTAAATGAAATAGTATTAAAAATATATAAGGTGCTTCAAAAAAAGTGGCACAAAATTCTAGTGCTCACAGTGTACACCCATTTGCACGAGTAAAGTTTAATAAATATATGTGTCCCAATAGCAATATACATTAAAATGTGTGGGTGTTTTGTACAATTTCCTTCTATTCCAAATCTCCGCTAAAATTCGCTCTAAAACAGGAGGTACAGTCATTTCTTTCAGATACCTGCTATTTACAAGAAAAACACTAACAAGGGGAGGACACCTTGTGGTAGACACTGATTTTTATGAGCCTTGGCACGATGGATCTATGTCGAAAATAAGTAAATAGGTGTCCGAGCGTTTCAGTCAAGAGGCCTTAATAATAGAGATATTTATATGTAAATTATTAAAAAATTAGGGTTTTAGTGGGTAAAAATCCCACACTACCCTGGTGCCCGCGGGAGATTACCTTCTGAAGGCGTCGGGGTGCCTTTCAGAGATGTCTCTACGTTAAAAAAAACTTTATAAATTTTTTTTTATAAATAATTTTTTATTATAAATATTTTTTATAAATATTTTTTTTATAAATTTCTTTTTTAATAATTTTTTTTTTAACTTAGGGAAATCTTCAAAAGGCACCCCAACTCCTTTAGAGGGGAAAATCCCCCGGGAGCGCCGGGGTAGTGTGGGATTTTTACCCATTAAAACCCCACTGCCACTATGAAATTTTTAATAATTTCCATGTAAATATCTCAATTATTAAGGCGCATTGTCAGAAACGCTCGGACACCTATTTACTTATTTTCGACCTAGATCCATCGTGCCAAGGCTCATCAAAATCGGTGTCTACCACATGGTGTCCTCCCCTTATAAGTATTAAGGGGTATTCGTTCAAAAGTATGTGAACAATGGGTAGATTTCATAACTTGTACCTTCCAACATAAACGTTCCACATAGTTCTGGTTCCGTACATTTGTTTACTAGATAATATTTTGCCAACGCGGTTATATTAAAAGTGACAGATATTTATTATGTTAGAGGTGTTTATGTGCGGTCACTTTAAAAAATTCCTCCTTCACAATTAACACGATTGTGCCCCTTTTATTCATTGAAATGAAAAAAATACTGGCAACCCATTAATGGAGAGAATTTCACTTGTGTACCCAATTTTTTTTACGTTGATCTGTTATAAAACATGGAAATAGGTACACTTTTATAATGTTGGTGGGGGCGATAGAGAGTGGTATATAGAAGATGTATGTACAATTGGAAGTTAATTGGCTCGTTAATTTCTGAGAAATCGTGTAACCAGTTTGAAAAATGTAGTTTAGAGAAAAACGCGTTTAGAGTTAATCGTCAACTTAAGGGGTTATGCCTAGTCAGGCGGTCGAAAAGAGGCGAATATTTGTGAATTTTTTTTGAAGAAGCGGAAGCGTATATTTTTACACAACTTTTTGCGCTTCAAAGAGCAACATTTAAAGAACATTTGGTAATTTTTTCGTAGAAAAATATTTACGTTTATAATAAAATAACAAGCGACATCCAAGAAGCATTTTTAAAAATTTGGTTTTGCGGTGAGCATTGCCATTCGGAACCAGATTATCTAAAATCGAAAAACAAAAAAGATTTCGTTAGTATATTAATGTATCCTCAGGTTGACGGAGAGAATTTTCCGAAATATTAAGTTAAAACAAAATGGCGGCTATTTAAAGTTGAAATCCTGATTTTTTCGCGTGATGTTTGCAGGAAAAAATCAGGATTTCAACTTTAAATAGCCGCCATTTTGTTTTAACTTAATATTTCGGAAAATTCTCTCCGCCAACCTGAGGATACATTAATATACTAACGAAATCTTTTTTGTTTTTCGATTTTAGATAATCTGGTTCCGAATGCCAATGCTCACCGCAAAACCAAATTTTTAAAAATGCTTCTTGGATGTCGCTTTTTATTTTATTATAAACGTAAATATTTTTCTACGAAAAAATTACCAAATGTTCTTTAAATGTTGCTCTTTGAAACGCAAAAAGTTGTGTAAAAATATACGCTTCCGCTTCTTCAAAAAAAATTCACAAATATTCGCCTCTTTTCGACCGCCTGACTAGGCATAACCCCTTAAACCGCTACCAAAAATCTTTTTGAATACTCAAGAACCGTCAAACCAATAGAAAATATAAAAAAAAATAACAACGTAAGCACGCTTTATACAGACACATTGTGTTTATAATTCAATCATCAACACCAGCAAAATTTATTCAACACTGTCATCGCGCAAACCCCGATTTTCGTCGAATCAACCAGACACATGCAAAGGCGATGAAAACATGATTATAGAAACTCGGGTGACTCTACTGTCAGCTAGCTTGCCCATACTACCGAGGAACAATTGTCTTCGGTTACCCGGGGCATTCTTTTCTAGTGTCACGACCAAGTAGAGAATTGTTACTCGCCCAGGAAAGTGCCCAGCAGTAATCTTCTTAATCACACCATACTGCTCGCTGCGGAAAGTAACGGAAAAGGTCCTTCCTTTCCAAAGAGATCTATGGTTTGAGCAGTTGGTGGGTGTGGTTCTCCCGATGTAGGTTCGCGTTACAGCGGAGAACAGGTTCTCTTAAAAAGTGCAAGTGCATTCGTTGCCCTGGTGAACGTACTCGACTGTACTCGGTGAACGTAAGGGTCCACGTGGACTCGGTCTGTCAAGTGGCTTTGGTTTCTACCGGCTTCGATGCTCGCGTTTATCCACTTTCGTGTTTCGTTTTTGGCGCAGTATGGTATATTTCTAATGGACGTCACAGGAACGCGGGAAGCAGCGGAACGATGTTTGGTTTAAATTATGTTTGTCTTAAGGGGTTACATCCATCTAGAGGTCCGGAGAAAGCGTACACTTTCAGGAATTTTTTGGGGGAAAAGTATAAGTGAAAATTATACACTGTGTTTTTCTACTTAAAGATACATCTTTTAACTATATTATTCTACATTTTCATGAGATATTATTATTAACTAAAGGAGATATCTGCTGGGATGTGAGTCGTGTTTTTTTTTTTAAACATTAGCTGGTGGATATTCTCCAGGCTAAACGAAGCATCTGAAAGCAAAATTCCAAATAGATTTTTAAAATAAATAACATTCAGAAGTGCCGGATGATCTCATATTTTTAAATTTTGCTTTTGCAATGTCTTATTGAAAAAAAGAAAAAAGTTTTCCACGAAATTCGATATTTCCATTTCAAACGGTTGCCCCTTCTTACCAAAATATAATATTAAAATTCGGGGAACGCCGTAACTTTCTTCTGTAAGTTATTTATTTTTAAAATCTATTTGAATCTTTGCTTTCAGGTACATCGTAAAAAAACACGACTCACATCCAAGCCGATATCTCCTTTAGTTAATAATAATATCTCATAAAAAGTTAGAATAATATAGTTAAAAGATGTATCTTTTAGTAGAAAAACCTGACGTATGATTTTCACTTATACTTTTCCCTAAAAAATTCCTGAACTTGTCTGCTTTTTCCGGACCTCTAGATGGATGTAACCCCTTAAGGGAACCTTCTGGTCTAGAGCCCCCAAAAATAGGTGATTTTTAGGAATTGATTAAAGGAAAACTACTATATATAATTTAATGGGACTTTCTGCATTGTATTAAGGATGTCTTAAATTATAGAAATATATTTTTTGTTTTATAATTAATCATTGCAGACGGCACTGGGGAGTCATTAAAGTCAAGGCGTCAAAAAATTGATCTAAATCGGTGGGACCTGTTTCTCCAAAAGTTATTATCCGATTCTACTGAAACTTTTTTTTATTTTGGAGAATATACTTCTGGCTAGGAGGAAAACCAGAAAGAATTACAAAAATGACATTTTTTTAGAGAATAACGACACTTGAAGTTTGAAATCACTTGTTCCCTATATTTTCCATCCTTTCAACGCCTTTGATAATTATTAATTTTCAAATTTTTGTATTTTTATATGGTACCCCCCCTAGCCAGAAGTATATTCTTCAAAATAAAAAAAGTTTCAGTTGAATCGGATAATAACTGTTGGCAATACAGGTCCCACCGTTTTGAGAACATTGTTTCGAGAAAAACGCGTTTAAAGTTTTACGTGGGCGCCGAGTGGCCGGTTGTTGCCCACGCATTTGCTGCTACTCAAATGCCTATAACTTCGGGAATTTTACGAATTTCAACAAATCCTTTTAAACACGTATTCCTAAAAGGTTGAACATTTGCAAAATAAAATTTAAAAAAAACGACTTAGACCAGAAGGTCCCCTCAAGGGTACTAGGCAGTCGTCCCAGTCTAAAATGAAGCATTTCTGTTTCAATTAATTACAAAGAAACAAATTGAAACTGAGACTTGTTCTTTGGCATGAAGTTTATTAACATCATAAGCTTTAAAAAACATGTTTGTTTAGTAAAAAATTTGCATTATATATGACGCTACAGATGGATTAAAGAGGTTTTTTTTTAAAAAAAGTTTCTTTTGTTTTGTAGTGATAACTCAAAAACGGTGGTTCCAATCGATTCAAATCCAATTCGAGCATGTCCACAAAATGTGTAGTTTCGGACCAGATCTAAATTGAAGTTAATAGAAACTCTTATTTTTTATGAAAATAAACTAAGACCTCATCTTTTGGGGCTTGGGGGAGGGTAAGACCTCGTCAGTGAGGTTTTAGTTTTTTTTCCATAAAGAATAAGAGTTTTCATTATCTTCAATATTTATATTTGTGCTTTGCCTTCTCATTTGATTTAATCCGTAATAGAGAATTCATTCTTCGCGCTGTTAATTTGCATGAGAATAAATTTACCTTTCTGCATTCGCAAAAGAATGACCGAAGAGGAACTGCGCTTAATTTCTGTGAAAGTTGAAAACTCGAGTGAAATAGACCTTGCGGTTAGGAAGTAATCGAAATCGCGCGGTTTCTATTATTGCACATTTTTTCCCATTTCGCAGATAATCTTTGTCCACACTCGCTTCGAAGCGAAATTTCTCGAAAATACTGTAATCATTTACGTTTCTCTTTTGCATTCCACTTCAAATTTGGGTACCACCTGTGTTTCAAATTTTCTTTAAAATAATGTAAGTAAATATGGTTGAGCAACTATTGTACGCAATGTCGAGTGGGTACTTCAGGGGAAACCGACCTTTTATCCGTTACACGTGACACTTTTGCAGCATTACGAAGGAGAGAAATAAAGTAATCCTACACACTAAGGTCCATTGTCATCGCCCTCTCAAATTTTATTTCAAGTTTGTAAACTCAAATGCTTGACATACCTGGGTGGCTCACACCCAGAACAATTTTTCAGCGACTGCCATTCTCATCTAAAGAATCCAATAGTAATGAAAAAAATCATGGGTCAATTTCAAGGTCTCCAGATTGCATTGCAATAGATTTTTTAATGATATTTTATTTCAGCTTTTGCAAAAAAAATTCTGGATTACCATATGTCGAGAAAACGCGAAGAAAATCTTCAAAAAATTGCAGCTTCTAGAAATTTCGATATTAGAAGCTTAAAATCTACAGAGTTGTTGTTCCTGTATAATATTTTAAGGAAAAAAAAATAGTTTGTGAGTCGCCTTTGGAAAAAAGTAGTTATTTTGCATATAGAAGGTACAATGCGTCAAAATCAGTTTATGGGTGGCTCACACCCAGAGTGTCAACGGAGGGTTAATGTTAAAGTCAGTTGCACTAGCTACAATTTGTAATACACCTAAACATATTGTACATTTGATCTAAGCATATTTGGTTTTTAGAATAAAAAAATAGAAAAAATATGCTGTTTCTTTTAATAGGTAATTTTGTACATTGGTTATTATTTTTCAATTACTTTTTAATAATCCAGTAAATTCCAGTGCTGAGGAAATATAACGAATCACATATTTCACATTTTACGAAAATTATTTTTTTTATACCTTCTACATTTTTTAAATTATTTATTGATTTTAAAATTGTGTAATGCAGATGGAATTTTAATCCACTTTAACTGTCGATAATGGCTGTGTACATTAATATTCATACATTGCTTCACGAAAATAAAGGCTAACAATATTTTTTTTACTTTATTTTAGTAATCATAAATCATAAATTCATTACTTTGTAGACTCCATTTCCTATGCAGAATATTTTAAAATAATGTAGAAAATGTGGGATTACATGTATAGAAAGAAGAATCATGTATAACATAATAAGCACGTTACGTAAATATTTAAGAAGCTACAATCATAATTAGAGGCTCGAAAGAAGGACACAAATTCAGAATTTTGTTTCAGATAAAGGTATAGATTTTCCCACATTTTGATGGGCAAATAATAACTACAGGAGTTATCGCTACGAATTTTTTATTCTCTTACTAAATGGTGAAGATTTGAAGAATACATGAAATTTCCTTTTTCGTAGTTAAAAAAATATCAAGATTGAAATTTAAAAAATGAGACCGCCAGGGACGACTGCATTTAATCTA
Source organism: Andrena cerasifolii (assembly GCF_050908995.1). Lineage (NCBI taxonomy): Eukaryota > Metazoa > Arthropoda > Insecta > Hymenoptera > Andrenidae > Andrena > Andrena cerasifolii. Next base: position 2,526,315 of record NC_135132.1, read on the forward strand.
TTCTTAAAATCTGTCCCAGTTTTTATCTTTACATAAACCGTTTGGGTCTAACAGTGTCTATTGCACAACGCCTCAAAAAAACAACGCGTCTCGTGTCGGTAACCATGACTCTTTTCGTTATTAGTGCTTGTCAACCAGTATTTACGGAAATCTAATTAACAAATATGTATTATGGCAGGGGAAAAAATGGCATGAGTTTCACTTACACCTTTTATAAAAAACATTTCCTCATTTTTTTTTAGATACCATATATAGCTATCAAAATTGCTGCTTATTGAATAACCGCCACCTGAACAGTGGAACACAATTCATAGGAATCAGAAGCAGAGAGCAGAACTTATAGTAAACATGTACAAGATAATTATTCTTCTTTTAACCCTCGGTTGTCACACTGGGTCAAATTCACCCTGCAATTTTTCAAGCAACAAACTTTTTGTCCGAATTCTTATTGCTTCAAATATTTTTTTTTACAATGTTCAAACTGTATTTCGGAATTTTTGAGACTTAATTTAACAAATGGTTTGAAAAAAATTGAAAAAATTGTAAATTGGCAGGGTCAAAATTGACCCAGTGCGAAAAAGTAGGTGTGACAACCGAGGGTTAAAATTGGGGCTTCGCCAAATGTCTTAAAGTGGCTTACATAAGTTGACAAAATATGCAAAATTACTGACGAAATGGAAGAGTATTTTTTGTTCCCTACTTCTGTAATTCGTTCTTTAACCAAATGAGTTCTTCGTCACTTATTATTGGACTAAACTTACTTGGTTACTCCCCTACACACTTTCAGAAGCTTAAAGAGTGGTATTAACGTCGAAAAAATATTTCAGACACATCTCTGACGATTTCAGGGAAAACACTCAAAGGCACTATCGATTTGCCACTTGCTGCGTTTGCGGCAGCACTATGTCACAATCACAATACACAATGTCGAAGCATTACACCCATCCTTAATTGGATGAAATCGACCTGTTACTTTCAAGCCCAAATTCATATCGACTCTGGTATTTTGTGCATTCATAACACGCCAGTGGCTATTGGGAAGTAGAAAGAAAGTTTAACTCCACCGAGTCCTAATTAGGATCCAGAGCCTTCTTGCCTGTAGAATGGACACAATGAGCGAGCCCAAAACAAGTATCAGGGAGAGTCGTACAGTACTGGCCAAAGCTAGATCTCGTTTCTACTGTTAGTTGATTGCACTATCGATGGAGAAACTAATGAATACTACATATAGTCCTGAGCAACGTATTCCGGCGACGCTCTGTTTTCTTCAGTAGGTATTACCAGAGTTCTAAGAAGTTTAACGTTCACGCCGGTGTCCCGTACGACCAAAGTTATTTTTCATAGCTGATTTCTTATTTTCTGGGTCATTAAATAATTTTCGCATGTTACGTACATTATTTTTTAGACCTTTAGGTGTACATAAATGCCCCGGGTTTTGCAATTTGCTTTGTATCTTAATTTATACAAAGATACAAAACTTTTTCCACGCGCTTGTCGTGCAGTACGAAAGCAATTTTTTTAAAAAATTTTTCCTGTGATTATAGTCCTTGCCTTTTTTCTTTCTTTGTCTTTCCGCAGTATAATGTCGGAAATTAAACAGAAAAAAGGGAAATGGACGCAGAACGATATGAATGCGATTTGAAAATGCTACTGCAAAATAAAGTTAAACTAAAGTAAACTGATCTTAACTCGGAGTTTTTGTTACAATTTTTTAAAGAACTTTAATAAAGATTTTGAGATATTTCATAATTTTTTTTATTCTTAAAACACTGTAGTTTAATATAAAAATTACAGAGTTAAAAAAAATATTCTGAAACCGTGGTTTTTTACGTTTCAATTTAGGGTATTTTTGACCCGGTAGCGACAACCTGTTACAATATGAGGTGCGCCTCCCGTCTGGTTAAACTAGATTTCGGAAGATGTGGGAACTTTGTGAACATGTGGGGGATTTCCTCCTGATTACAACGCAATTTTTGTTTGCTTCCCAAATTCACTCGAAGGGGGTGAAATTAACCCCTGAAAATTCGGCTATTTTCCGATTTTCTGTTATAACTCGTGAAGAGGTAGAAAAACAGTTTCAAGACAAAAGTTACTTCTTTTAATAAGATCTATCATTTGGTAAAAAAATTATTTTACAGTTGACGAGTTATAACGCAAAATCGAAAAATAGCCGGCTTTTCAGGGGTCAAGTACACCCTCTTAGGGTGAGTTTGGGCAGGAAACAAAAATTACAGTTTGAATACGCTTTTAGAGTGGCCGGTACTGCACGACATACCCCTATGAAAATCAGGATCTAAAAAATAGCGCGCTCATATTATTAACACAGCCACTAGCGCTATCAATAATACTACTTAGCAAGAGCATATATTTTACACTACTAATCCATACTGTAATTTCCGGTGCCCTTAACTGACAACTTATTTCTGACATGTTTCTGTATTTGCTACCTGATTTTGAGCCAATTCGCAATCTTCGATACAGCTCTCCAACACCTTTTTCCCTCCCTTCCTCTATCTCCTTTTACGACCTTCTGGTTAAGTGCTTAAGGTAGGTACCTACTATAAAACACTTCATGTTGCTTATAGTAGGTACCTACTGTAAAACACTTCATGTTGCTTATAGTAGGTACCTACTATAAAACACTTCATGTTGCTTATAGTAGGTACCTACTATAAAACACTTCATGTTGCTTATAGCAGGTACCTACTATAAAACACTTCATGTTGCTTATAGTAGGTACCTGCTATAAAACACTTCATGTTGCTTATAGTAGGTACCTAGTATAAACACTTCATGTTGCTTATAGTAGGTACCTAGTAGAAACACTTCATGTTGCTTATAGTAGGTACCTACTATAAAACACTTCATGTTGCTTATAGTAGTTACCTAGTATAAACACTTCATGTTGCTTATAGTAGGTACCTAGTATAAAACACTTCATGTTGCTTATAGTAGGTACCTAGTATAAACACTTCATGTTGCTTATAGTAGGTACCTAGTAGAAACACTTCATGTTGCTTATAGTAGGTACCTACTATAAAACACTTCATGTTGCTTATAGTAGGTACCTAGTATAAACACTTCATGTTGTTTATAGTAGGTACCTACTATAAAACACTTCATGTTGCTTATAGTAGGTATCTACTATAAAACACTTTATGTTGCTTATAGTAGGTACCTACTATAAAACACTTCATGTTGCTGTATGTTTCGAAACGAGTTGCGTTATCTAGGTACGCCTAGTTTCCATATTATGGTAAAACATGTTATGAATTTTATTATCCACAACTCTACACTGTATGTCTCTAAGCAAGCACCGCGCGAAATAGTGGTCAAAGGATAAAAAGCCCGAGGAAACGTGGGGAGAATTTTCTTGATCATTTTTTATATAGAACCAAGTGGACTGTTGTACTTTTGTTTCAATATTATGAAGGAGTAAAGGTAAACCACTCAATAGACTTGCGAAGAAGCAGCAACAATTGCAGGTTTCGAATGTCGCCGTACCGTAATGGGAATGTGTTAATCCAAATGATTAGTTAAGCCTAGTCCGCTGGCGAAGAAGAACGCGATTTTCGGGAATTTTTTGTGGATTATCTACTGTATATTTTTTTACAACTATTCGCTTATTCTGAAAGTACCTACATATGTGCAGCAACTCGCAGTAATTTTGTTATAGCAAAACAGTAAAAAATGTACGAATAACAGCCATTCTGACGGAAGCTGTTTTAATAACGGCGAGCAAGATATTTCGGAAACCGCTGTATCGACTGGCCTAACCTTTTGCAGACTTCTTCTCTATACCAAAGACTAGTAGATGAACCAAGGATATTTTATTTTAACAAAAACTCTATCTTTAATTAACGAAAAACGAACAATTCGGACATCGAAAAATAGTGATTTTGCGTTAAACGGCCGTCATTTCGTCAAAAATCGACTTTTTGAAAAACCCTTCGTTCATCTACTGAATTCGACTATATATTAACAGAATCTTTTTGAATTTGTAATTTTAGATGATCCGGTTCATACGGGGAGGACACCATTCCCTTCTGGAAGCGTCGGGGTGCCTTTTGAAGATGTTTCCACTTTAAAAAAAATAAATAACTTTTTTTTATAATTTTTTTTTAACTTCGGGAAATCTTCAAAAAGCACCCCGATTCCTTCAGAGGGGAATCCCCCGGGAGCGCTAGGGTAGTGTGGGATTTTTACCCATTAAAACCCCACTGCCACTATGAAATTTTTAATAATTTCCATTTAAATATCTCTATTATTACGCTCGGACACCAATTTACTTATTTTCAGTGTCTACCACATGGTGTCCTCCCCTTGTCAGAGAAATCGCGTTCACCGCACAGTGCCTTCATCAAAACAGCTTCCACAAGAATGACTTTTATTCGTTCATTTTTTAATGTTTTTCTATAACAAAATTACTGAGAATTGCTGCATATATGTACTTTTAAAATAAGCGAATAGTTGTAAAAAAATATACAGTATATATTCCACATAAAAAATCCCGAAAATCGCGTTCTTTTTCGCCAGCTGACTAGTCACAACCCCTAAAACACGCGGTGAATCGAGTATTTGAAAAATTCTGAGTATATTAACAACAGCAGGTGGAAATTCGAAATTTTAGATTGCTTCGTCTCGTTCGAAATGAGTTATTTTAAATTGAGACTTTTTCTATTTCTCTGATATGAAAATCCAATGTGCAACATGCCATTTAATAAACACTAGAAGCAGTTTTGCTGTAATCTTGAACAACATTTAGGAAGTATTTCACGAGGCACTTGTTTAGAGACACCCTGTATGATCAAAGTAATGCATGTGAAAATGCCTGTGGTATAATTACAAACGAATAACGAAGAGAAATTTTGGAAAGTCATACGGCGCTTGTGTGTAGAAATGGTCACGGTGTACAGCGGTAAGAGTCCCAGAAAACGCAACAAAAATCGTCACAATAACTGTTCCTCGTTTTTCATCATGAAGGAAATAATATCCTATGGTATTTAAGTTCATTGGCTTGTGGTGGAATGAAATATTCCTACCTCCTCGACTCTGCCCAGTCTCAAAACCCCTTCATTCGTGTAATTGCTGTCTCCACAAGCTTTCGCAAATTTTCTCTTTTAATTAATTTATTCTTAATTGCATGAATGAAACGTAAAGTAATACTGAATGAAATTTGAAACACTTTAATTATTCCACCCCCCGCAGTGGTTAGTTTTATTCTAATGAAAATTGGAACTTCAACTTCACATTTTACGACATAGAAGAAACCCTTTTGATCCATCAGTTTCAAAATAAAAAACGATAAAATCGTATTGTGAATTTTTTTTCCTATTTTTTGGGATTCGTAATAAGAAACAGCGCAGTCATCAAAACGATTTACACAACTCCTACTTTTTTTATTGCTTATTATTATATATTATTAAATAAATGAGTGTGGTATAATATAACAATTTATAACAGTCAGTATGCTTGAAAATAAAGCACATTGTATTTTACTAGATCATGGTTAAGCATCCAATAATTTTCGTTATGTCTTCTGTCCAAGTTATTTAATTATCATTTTCTGATTTGAAAACACAAGGGATGATAAAAGCAGGTACCGCATGTTTATTATTACACAAAGGCGCACGGTACGCCACTATATAACAGTGCTTGGCAAGAAATATTCTCACCGTAACTCTGTCGAAGAGTTTGCATAATACTCGTGCTTTGTTCATAAATAATTTGCACTTGTGGAAGCACCGAGATCTGTAAGACGTTAAACGTTATCGTTCCTTAATCACAGACAGTGAACAAGGAAGAGCAGGTGTTCATACTCGTCGAGATATCCTTAATTGCATGAGGAGCCCATGCTGGGAAAATTCAATTCTTATCCACTTATATTTTTAGTGCTATAGTTACCTACAGGGTGTCCATTAATTCCGCGATTTCCTCGAAGGAGGTGGTTGAAGAAGTAAAAAGAAGACAAAAGAATCCTATAAATATGGTGTCAAAAGTGCATATATAGTGGGATGGATGCCTTAAAGGGTAAAATACCCCTTACACAGTTCGACAGCCATCTGGACTTGTAACATTCAATAGCCGTTTCTTATAGGTTTTCGTGCCCTGAAAACGAATCCGCAAACCGTTTGTCGCCATCACTCTCAGTTTTTGAGAAATTCGATTTTGAAAAAAAACTGCAAATTTTCAACTTTGAACATTTTTTGTGTCGAAACGGTAATACTTATTCGGTTGCTCGTTGCGTCAAATTATTCTACGAACCCTCCCGAATACAACGATATAAGTTATTATTGCATTATGAACATTTAAATGTGTTTAAACATCGATCAAAGGGAAAAGGACACCCGAAATGCACCCATTTTGAAGATATCTTTCAATTTATGTCCAAAACTAAGGGTCTAGGAGAAAATCTGACTATTCCACGCGATTTAGCAGACATTTTTCCATCGGAAAGCATCAACAGAAGTGGTAAGTCACGTTTTGTTTTCAATACAGAAGCGAAATAGTTTGGCAAAACGTGCGGCGCGGACAGTGGTAGTCACGCGCGTTAAGCGATTGTGTTACGCTGAGCGGCAGTGGATCGCGCGCCGCCGTTGACTACCACTGTCGGCGCCGCACGTTTTGCCAAACTATTTCGCTCCTGTGTTGAAAACAAAACGTGACTTACCACTTCTGTTGATGCTATCCGAAGGAAAAATGTCTGCCGCGTCGCGTGGAGTAGTCAGATTTTCTCCTAGACCCTTAGTTTTGGAAATAATTTGAAAGATATCCTCAAAAATGGGTGCATTTCGGGTGTCCTTTTCCTTTTGATCGATGCTTAAACATATTTAAATGTTCATAATGCACCAATAACTTATATCGGTGTATTCGGGAGTGTATTATACAACCGAATAACTATTACCGTTTCGACACAAAAGATGTTCAAAATTTGCAGTTTTTTTTTTCAAAATCGAATTTCTCAAAAACTGAGGGTGATGACCACAAACGGTTTGCGGATTCGTTCTCAGGGCACGAGAACCTATAAGAAACGGCTATTGAATGTTACAAGTTTGAAAAAAGTCAAATTTTGTCGAACTGTGTTATGGGTAAAATACCCACTCTTCTGTGCGATCGCCAATTCGCTACGAAAGTAGGTAACTGACGTATCTGTTTAAACGTATTTAGTGCAATATTTTTTCTTGTACTTAATACAGCATTTCATATTTCCTCACAATTTTGAAAATCGTTAGGGTAAACTGCTTTTTCTCTGCCCCCCCCCCCTAAAATTATAAAAAGTTATTAAAGAGGGTAAAATTCTGTAATCTATAGGGGCCCATTTTATCCGAACATGAGATGAATATGAGATAGTTATTATTAATTGTTACTAATTATCTGAAGATTATTAAGATTATATTAGACTATGACACCCCTGATTAGTTTTTTTATCGGCGGTTATTTCCTGACGTACCCCTTTTTAACATCATGTTCATAGGATTTTTTTCTTCTTTCTACCACCCCAATAGCCTTCTTAGAGGGAGTCAAGGAATTAAGGTGCACTCTGAATTTCCTTAAGAAGTTTAAGGGTTTTTGGGCAGACACGGCCTAAGATAAGCTCTAACACTTTCTAAATAAAATTCTTCTCCTCCCTTCCTTTTTGCCCGCTATTTTTGGAATTAATAACAGATGATTCACTTTTTAACTCTGTATTTTTCCTAAAATATATTTAACCTCCGAGATATTCGATATTTGTGAGGGTTCAATTCCTCGTTCATGAGCTGACAGTTCTCAAAACTCGGGGGCTGTTCCAACCCTTAAAATTGAGAATGGGCATAAATAAGAAAATATAAATCTGAAGCAGATAACAACACAGAGTACTGGACATATCTATTGCATCATTCTCGAATTTACGTAGTGTCCAAAATTTTCATAGCAATGTGACTGATAAAATGATTCGTATCCAACTTATTGTTAGTTTGGCCAAGAATAATGTGCTACACGTTTTTGTAATAAATAAATTTTGCGATAATACCTTCCTCGTACTAATACTAATAAGGGAGCCAGAAATGACAACGTGTTTTTTTTCAAGTGGCGAAATAAATATTTCCAGCACTATGCTTCAATGAGACAACAATTGGCACCAGACAGTTGTAGAACGTCCCTTGTTGGTGTGATTGGATTCTTAAAGTCAACATATATTACATGTGGATCCACTTCAATGGTGGACACAAATACGATGAAAAAAGTTCATGTAAACATTTTTTATAATCCTATTTTTCTACTGCAGTAACTTTGAATGACAAACAGAGATAGTGTAACTGATATTACTAAATGTTTGTATAAGTCTTTGTAATTGGACTTGTTTTTCATAATGGGAAATTAGCTGGTTAATTCTCTGTAAATTTGTTAACCCTTTTAGTGCCAGAGTCGATATATCGGCCCGCGCCTTATAGCACTTTACTATTCGCTTTTACTTTCTTCATGATCTTTTATACCTTTGTTATTTCTATAATTTTCAATGAATATAGAAAAACTAGTGTCATCGTTTTGTTCTCTATTTCGTCCTTAACATCCTGCTTTTTGAATCCTGTAAATATTGTTTCTTGTTTGGTTTTTATGACCATTTTCCTAAACCCTGGTAAAACCGTGAAATTCGGCCGGTTATTCTCGCATAGGCACCTCTTTTCCGCCTGGCACTAAAAGGGTTAAGCAATCAATTGAGTGAGGTATTGGAAGAAGTGCCACTTGATGTCGCACGTGACAGGTAGTTTATGCATGACAGTGCACCACCACATTTTCGTCACATTTATTAATAATTTTTAATAATTTTAATAATTTAAAAATATAAAAAAAATAAATTTAATAATTTTTTGAGAAAATCTACAACCCTGAGACTGCAGGCTTGGGCTCAGGGCGAAGGTGGCCATTTCGAACACTTCTTAAAAAGGGTAAGGAGTTGCACAGTAAGTACAAAAGCACCTACAACTGGGAAACAAGGTGAAATAGGGCACATGTTTGTAGGGCCTTTATTCACTGTTGAAGTGAATCCCACATGTTAAGATACACCCCTATAGCTTCATAAGACTTGGAAATCTACAAACAGTATTTGTGATTGTGACCATATTCTTAGCAAAGAAGAAATGTGTATAATAGGGCACACATAGATCACAATACTAACGTTATTGTACATTATTAATATCGTTAATGGAGTACGAAATCAGTGAGACAATTTCATTACGTGACATTCGGAATTATTTAAATTAAGCTTATTAATTTCGCATCAGGTCGATCATTTATCCACACCAGTCTGGAGACAGGGATCATGGGTTACAATATTTACTGTATAAATTTTTTTTAGGTCAATTGGCATAAGAAATTTACTGTGTAGGTTACTCTAGATCATTGGATAGAGACAATGAATAACAAAGGCCCTAAGTGGGAACCTTGAGGTATATACTCCTGAAACTGCTTTAAGGGGGAACCCCTATTTAGGACGCTAGGAATAAGGTGATACTTGGGAATTTTTTTCTAAGAAACTGTTAAGCGGATCTTTCCCAAACTTTCAGGGTGTTTTTGTCCACATTCAAGCAATAAAAATTAATTTTTTCGTTACAAAGTGTTCGGTAGAAATGGAGATATAGGAACACGTTCGTTAGGACTCGCACGCCGGAGTTGGAAATTTGCGGTTGTAATGGTGGCCCAAATTCTTCTCTGAAATAAAAAAACCAAGGTTTTTCTTATTTGTAATATAATTACATTGTCGATGGACCTATAACTTTGATAAATAAATTGAATCTAACAAGTCTTTTTTCATAAATAGTACGAAATATCTTGGAGCAGAATCGTAACTTTTTCTTCCAAGTCCCAGCAATTTGCCAACTTTTAACTTTTTCCCCGTTTGTTAGGTTCATCGACAATGTAATTGTACCAGAAATAATAAAAACCTTGGTTTTTTTATTTCAGGGAAGAATTTGGGCTACCATTACAACCGCAAATTTGCAATTCCGGCGCGCGAGTCCTAACGAACGTGTTCATATATCTCCATTTCCACCGAACACTTTGTAACGAAAAAATTAATTTTTACTGCTGGAATGTGAACTAAAATACCCTGAAAGTTTGGAAAAGATCCGTTCAACCGTTTCTCAGAAAAAAAATTCTCAAGAATCACCTTATTCCTAGCGTCCTAAATAGGGCTCCCCCCCCTTAATTGTGTGAGAAAAGTGGTTACTTTAACAACTAAGGTATATATCGATCACAGAGGTAGTTGCGAAGCCAATATCAATAATTCCCGTAAAAGCCAAGATTCTGTATACAATTTTTGAGCAAACGGAGAGTAATCAACAGTATCGAAGGCATTCTTTAAATCTGTGCAAATACCGCCTACTGCTGTCCATTATTTCCAGCTGTTGATATGTAATTACTACATAAATACTGCGAAGCCATGCTGAGCGTCAGAAATGAGATTTTTAATAGACTGTAATTGCGTGTACAGTAATTTTTCCAACAGGAGGGGATGAGTTGAGGACAGTAATTGTTGATCTATAACTTCGAATATCAGTCCTATCAGGATTACAAATAGTTGTAATTAAAGTAGACTTCCAAATTCAAGGGAAGAATCTAAAATCTAAGGATTTGTAAAAAATCATCCAATGTAATGGCTTTGATAGAGAATTTTTTTTAAATAAGAATAGGTGCGATAACATTGATAACACTGTAGATGTAATAACTATAGAAATTGTGTACGTGGTGATCGTAACATGTAAGGGAGAGTGGGGGTAATTTGGAACACCGACGCAAAAAAGCAAACGAAACGAAGTCTATGTGAAAAATGAATTTTTTTATTATTTGCAAACGTACTTGAACTTTTCGTCTATAAAGTACTGTTACGAAATTTTGAAAAATTATAATGAAAATCAACTTTATAGTGAAAAAGCAAAACCCTTGGTGTTAGTGATTACTCGACTGCCGTGAGGTAATCACGAGCAGAGTGCTAAATATCGCAGAAGTGGCACAGAAAGCGCAACTTCAATGGGCAACCCATAAAAAATGTTGCTACAACCTATACCTAATGTATTTTTCAAATTCCTCTTCTTGTGCGTTAGAAAAAAAATGCAATTGGTCGGAATATCGAAAAAAAAATAGTAAAGGTCGTTTTTAAAATTTTTTTTTCTTAGCCTGTAATGAAAATTCAAAAACCCCTTTTGTAGATTTAAGTAAGTTTTAAACATACAGAAAATTTCATCGAAATCGGTTAACGTGGAGAGACTACCCCATCCGATTTGTTCGTCAATACCCCATGACATAAAAAAATAAAAAAGAATTTATTTCAGAGGTTAGAATAATGATGCAAGCAATGCCTTGGCCACAAAATGTTGGTAAAAAAGTGCTTTATTTCAGCTTAAAAAAAAACAATTGTGTCATTAATTCAACAGTAATTACATGCAATTGAAAATGGACGGAATATTACTTGAAACATGATGAAAAAAATAAATTGTGTTTATCTTGCATAGCATGAGCGTTCTGTATTTATTACTTTCTGCCCGGCGTTGGATACGACCTAAACTATTAGCTAGTGGAGAGGGAACATCGTTTTTATTTATTAAAACGCCGTAAGCATCGCATTCGCGATTACCCCGCGTTCGTGTTTACCCCACTCTCCCTTATTAATTACTGTGATATATACAGTCTCGTAAATAATTTGGATTGTTGCATAAGGAAGATGATGGGCTAATTCGGAACCTATAAAAGGCAGCTGGAAGTATCAAGGGAAGTGTAGTTTGGGTGGTTGTGCTGACAAACGGGTTTCAGGGTGAGAACACACCCCCCAAAATTTTGGATTTTCATATTATCGTGCATACTTGCGAAATCGTACGGGATATAAAAAAGTTAAATGTTATGGTTTTCAATAACCTACAGTATGCCATATGGTGGTAATAAATTTGGAAAAATTTATTTTCTCGAAAATCACCACCACTGTAACTTTTTTTCGCAAATTCTTTATCTCCACGTTGTGGGTCATTTAAAAAGCATAAAACTTTGTATTTATTTTCAGGGTTCCTTTCGATTTTTTTATGGTTGTCGTTTTTTTAAGGGGTCGTTCCACACCTAATAAAAAATAGGTGCGTCATTGGGATCATTTGAAGTACATTTCTGCAAAGTAGCAGATTTCTTTTAAACTTTTTTTCAGTTAACTTAAAACGATCCTCTCAAGAAGGGGAATATACCATTTATATCAGAGATCAGAAATAATAGTTATTTTTTTAATTTTTTGGAAAAAAATCATTGAGAAAAATTAATTTTTATTTAAATGGAAATCAGTCTTCATTAAATACTGCATACATTTTCCAAAAGATCAAGTGATTAAAAAATATTAAGATTTATCTGTTTTGGTTACTGATAACCATTATTGTCAACGGAAATATTTTTTGGTCACTAATGATCATTATTGATCATTATTGACATTAATTTTTGTTTTGGTTACGAATAACCATTATCGTTGGCGAGAATTTTTTTTTTGATTACGGTGTAACCAATATCTATTGCGGAAATTTTATTTTGGTGACGGCGTAACGAATATATATTGCGGGAATTTTTTTTTGGTTACGCTATATATGAATATATGAGTGGAAATGGAAGCATATAAATACGATTTGTAAACATTAAAAATACGATAAATAGAAGCAGTCAAATCACTTGCGTTATCAAAACTGAAGACCACTTCTAATTCGTTGATTTTTTTACCCATCTTAATTAGACATCTTTTACTCAAAAGGGGAGGTCCCGAACCCGAGAATTAAAAAAATTCTGAAACTTTGTGAATATGTAGAGGATTTTCTCCTGATTACAACGCAATTTTTGTTTGCTGCCCAAATTCACTCGAAGGGGGTGAAATTAACCCCTAAAAATTCGTAAATTTTCCGATTTTACAACTCGCGAACTGTAAAAGGTAGGAAAAAAGTTTCAAGACAAAAGTTACTTCTTTTAATTAGATCTATCAAATGATAGATTTTTATACCAAATGGTATAAAAATTATTTTACAGTTCACGTGCTATAACACAAAGTCGGGAAATAAGCGGATTTTCAGGGGTCAACTACACCCCCTTAAAGTGAATTTGGGCAGTAAACAAAAATTGCGTTATAATCGGGAGGAAATTCCAGTTTAATGAGTAGACTGCGGATGTTTATGCAAATGCATATATTGGTATGCAAAAATTATTTTGCATATTACATATGCTTTATTAAAAGGCATATGCACATATGTTACATATTTCATTTATATGTATCTGACTGTATTTGATTGCGATTATAGATGAATTATCGAACCGTTACGTGACATTAGAAATAAATCACAATGCATACAGCGTTTTTCATGCGATAGAATACGTCATTAGTAGAGACTAATTGTTCGTCCATTACAACCGCCCGATGCAAATAAACAATTTCGATAAAATTAAAGAGGTTTGGCCATTTTCTTCTTCACCCCCGAAAATAGTAAAATTAATTAATTTTCACTGTTTATTTTATTTTTGTAAATAGACAGTTGAAACTTTTAATAGAAATAATGTCGTTGCAATTGCAACTGCTCAGAATTTATTTCCAATAGACACAAGTTGCTAAAAATTTAACATTTATTCAGGCACATTTACAAATTCTTCCAGCCACAATAAAGAATTTGGACATGTCTTACTTTACATACATATTTGCATATGTTCTTGCACATTTTGCGTGCATAAACATCCGCAGTCTATTAAAGAGCAATATCTGCCCTATCTGTATTAACCCTCGGTTGTCACCCTGGATACACCTGGATCACACTTATTGCTTCAAATTTTTTTTCAAGCATGATGACACTTTAAATGTCAACTTTCAACGATGGGCATATATTCTACAATGTTCAGACTTCACCTCAGAATTTTTGAGAGTTAATTTAACAAATAGTTCTTAAATAACAACTGATTGAATATTGGCAGGGTCAAATTGACCCAGTGTGACGACCACTTCTTTTTAAAACATCATATAATAAATTAATGCAGTGAAAGTTATTGTGTTCAAACGATATTATAATTAAAACCCAAAACTGGTAATTTACAATAAAATGCCTGCCATGCAAATTTGACAATTCCACTTTGCCACGAAGCATCCCAATTTTTAACATAAAATGAAAGCAAATAAGAAACTGAAAAAGAACCTTTCGCTCCACAGACAGTGTATCTTAATATTACAATAATTCTGTCAGATTTCCCAAAAACATTCAAACAAGTTCATTCAAACAGACCACCTTTGACGACAATTTTTTTTATTTTATTTTACTGTTCAAAGAATACATTTCAGCGTACCAATAGACGCTAATAAAAAGTGTATTACCGGGCACTGAGCACAGTAAATTAATCGCAAACTTGACCCTATTTTGCAAACCAACACAGTGGCTACCCTGCTTAAAGTAATTCACAGCTACACTCGTGTTAGGGGGGGACTATTGATACGACTGTTCTCACCGATGTAGTTGTTGCCTACCTAGAACAGAGGATCGGGAAATAGGTCAGTCCGAATACGATCCTCCTGGATCAATCGATCTTGTGGGTGTAGCTGCGGGCTGTCTGTGGTTATCTCAGAACTAGTGCAGGTCGCTGGGACGCGAGATCCTCGACGATAACGTTGCTGCCTCGCAAGGAACTCGGACTGCAGGTAAATCGAGTCGAGGACGAATAATGCCACTCATGAGGATCGCTGTCCGCTCTGTTTTACGTGCTCTAACATTTTACATTCATAACACGATATACCGAGCATGGTTCGCGCGCGACTCCCGCGCCTCACTGGTTCACTTACGAAGCAGCCGCGGAGAATCGAGACTCGCGTTGCACGGGCAGTGGCTCTGTTTGCACTGCGGCCAAGGATCGAGTGAAGGTAATGAAATGGCTAAGTGAAACGTTGCCTCTTTGTCCCTGTCTCTGTTCCTCTCCCTCTTCCTTTCTCTCCCCCTCCCCCTCTGTTTTTATGCGACCCTCCCCCTACGTTATCCGCCAGTGTCCACGTAACCGCCGCAATTGGTATCATGTACTACCTTCCGTGTTGCATTGTGAAATTTTGAGACACCAACACTCCACTTTGGTCCACTATTACCGCGGACTCTCGCTTCGCTACCAGCGGCTGCGTTAACCCATGGCATCATGAGTTTTTTTTATTCCACCCCGGAAAAATTCTTATGCGTCCATTTTTGTCCACCCTTCGTCGTGAAAATGAGCAGAAAATTCCTCGTGTAAGAATTTATTGTATAAATTAAAAAGTATGGATATAACGCCAGGGTTAAAAATGTTAAGCCGATACTCAGTTTTGCAGAATGTTAGGCTAGTGTTGTATGCTAGGCGTTATTATGTTCGACATCAAATTTATTCACAAAGGAAGTCCGAGATAATTGGGAGACAAATTAGCATTTACGTGGTATTAACAGTAGGCCTGGAGAAATTAAGGGTTGGAATCAATTATACGAGGCAGTGTATCACAGTAGAATTTCTGCGGATGTATTTCAGGCCTGAAGACACTTGTTACATGTGGTGATAGTAAAGGAACGCTTTAAAGTTCATGAAAAACACCCCCAATGGCGTGCATAATTTTTTCAATTCGTGTAACATGGGATGTTACACTGTGACGCTAAGGGTTAACTAATTTTTCTGTGGCAATTAAAAGCCAGAATGATACTTCCCTGTCAATTACCAGCCGGTAACAATGGTTACTAAGGGGAAGTATTTAAACTCGACTTCCTATGGAAAATGGATTATTAAATTGTATGGAAACAGAGCATGAAATTTTATATATAATTTTTTTTTGATTTTTTGTAGAAGTAGGTTTAGAATTTTTTAGATGATTTGCTTTATTTCCCATCACTTTGTAGATTTCGTATATGAAATCATTGCTCGCTGGTTTTCTTTTTTGCGGGAACTTCTTGTGTGAAAAGTTGTTCGTTATTTACATAATCATCATACCCACGAAATATGTAATTATTTTATAAAACACAGTTTTTCAAAATTGAAAAGTAGAAAGAATTAAAAAATTAGTAGATGCTTTGTTGGACTAGGTAACTTCGGAAGGCCAAATCAAACTAAACAATTATTCACTATTATATTTGGTATAAGAATTATATATAAACTTTATTTTATGATATGCAAGACGCAATATACATATACGTGCTGGTAAAACTCAGAGCGATACAAGAAGTAAGAAGAAGGTAACGGATGTATATGAAAGGAAGTAGACGGTGGCGCCTTGTTCTAAATTTGCGTTTTCAGAGCTTGCAGGTAGGCATAACCCCTTAGTTAGTTGCAAGGGGTCTATTTGACCCCACTTGTGATATTTATTTAATTTCTCATTATTTCTGATGGAATTTTTTTATTTATTATAAATTGGATTATGGCGAGCAAAATGAAATAAACAAATCATTAATGCTCCTTTATTTTTATATTAATTATTAACAATAATTAAAATGTTTTTTTTCGGCTCGCGACTGATTCGACGAGGGGATGCCAAGAAACTCAGCTACTCGAAAACGCAACAAAAATCCGTGATTGGTTTTGTCAGAAATCGAACTTGAATTACGCCTGGGGTCAAATAGACCCATGCCACTAATTAAGGGTTAAGAGTTATAGTATATGCACAAATAAACAGAGTATGTAGCTCGTTTCTCTAACATAAAACAAAGTTAGATTTTTTATATAGCTTTAAAGCAACCTTTATTTTGCTAGAAATTTTTTTTATTAAAAATTGTACAAAATTTCGACGAACAGAATGGCTTCCCGAAGGGCTGCAAAAAATCTGACCCAAAAAAGATATATTAAACTGAAATATATTATCTTCCAGCTAGCGTAGGACTTTTTTGATATTTCAATTATTCGATTTTTTACAAGCATTTCAGTGCAAATTTTATGTAAAAAATTAAAGTCGATTCTTCAAACTGCTATAATTTCCAAAATAATTCGAACTTTGAGTAAATCCTACGCTAGGTGGAAGATAATATATTCCAGTTTATATATCTTTTTTGTATTTCCTTCTCACGTGATCAAGTCATTCTCGGGAGGGTGGGCCAGTTTTTAGCAGATCTCCGGGATGCCATTTTGTACAATTTTTAATAAAAAAAATTTTCTAGCAAAATAAAGGTTGCGTTAAAATTATATAAAAATCCAAGCCCTATATTTCTATTTATACGAACAAAAAATCTCTAACTTTATGTTTTGTTAGTGGCTTCAGGGTGAGGCCCCCCCTTAAAATCAAAAAGTAACATCAACCAAAATATGGCAAAGTTCTTAAGTTGGACTACTTACAAGGGAAGATCCCGAAGCCGAAAATTCAAAAAATTCTGAAACTTTGTGAATATGTAGGGGATTTCCTCCTGATTACAATTTTACAATTTTTGTTAGCTGACCAAATTCACTCGAAGGGGGTGAAATTAACCCCCGAAAATTCGGCTATTTTCCGATTTTGTGTTATAACTCGCGAACTGTAAGAGATAGAAAAAAAGTTTCAAGACAAAAGTTACTTCTTTTAATTAGATCTATCATTTGGTAAAAAAATTATTTTACAGTTGACGAGTTATAACACAAAATCGAAAAATAGCCGGCTTTTCAGGGGTCAAGTACACCCCCTTAGAGCGAGTTTGGGTAGCAAACAAAAATTGCGTTGTAATCAGTAGGAAATTCCCTACATATTCACGAAGTTTCAGAATTTTTTGAATTTCCGGGTTTGGGATGTTCCCTCGTTAGTGAACAATTGTGCAAAAATTCATCGAAATCGCCGTGCGTCTTACGGAACGTCCCTTATCGGGAGCAAGATATGCAAGAATTGTAGAAAATGGAAGAACACAAAACATAAGTCGTTGATTGATCATTAATAGAAAGTTGTTTATTCTCACCTAACATGTGTGCCTATAAAAACGTATTCCCTTTAGAATTACCTACCTAATGTAATGAAATCACATGAAAAACCTGCATTTTAGACTTTTCTGCATTTGGGGGCGCACTTGGAGTGCAAAGAGATAATATAACGCAATGAGCTTAATAAATATATTAAATACTTCCATGATTGTTGCATAAGGTATATGGCAGAAGTCGTCGAATGAAATCGTTGAGGTTAGAGAATTTTGTTACTCCCGAACCGAGGAAAGTAACGGTTCCGTTATCCATGTAAATCTCTAGCAGGGGCATACAGTTGCACTATAATGGCGGAACTCTCTTTTATTTTCGACGATCTAGAAGATGTCGCAGGAAATCCTGCTATTCAAAGCTGAGAAAATAGGTTAAAGCGATTCATTAGTGTTTCAGACTCTATCATTCTCCCATTGCAAAATATTATGGAAATAGGATTCTTCTGGTATCCATAGTCTCGTTACTTTTTTAATGTATACATATCAGATTCCATCAGGCTATTAACATATTCGAAGAGAATTAATTTTTGTAATATGCTATTGAACTTAATTGAAGACAACATTATATATGTCCACTGCAATATTTTTCTTTTATATTTACCCTGGAATCTTGTCATTAAACATTTTCTACATGTGAATATTCTTTTTTATGTCTGTCATCTAAATGTTGTAAAATATCGAGCAGTTTGCCATACTAATTAGCATTTATCTAATAGTCAGTGGGAAAGTTCTAAATCCTTTTCTTCAAAGATACGACCTATTAGCAAGCTATAATTACATCACACTATTATTTATATTAACCATTGTATTCTTATATAATCTATATATATATATATATATATATATATATATATATATATATATTAGGTTAAGTTATGTTAGGTTAGGTTAAGTATATATATATATATATATATATATATATATATATATATATATATATTCCACTAATATTTAGGTGTCACGATGAAGCATTTAACGACAAAAAATAGCAATTTGCTCATTTATATTTTTTTTTCTTTATTTTTTTGTCGTGACACCTAAATATTAGTGGAATATATATACGTATAGGCTAGGTTAGCAATTTGCTATAAGGTATATATATATATATATATATATATATATGTGTGTACCTTAGGTTAGGTTAGCAATTTGCTCATTTATATTTTTTTATTAAAAAAAAAATATTTTCATATTAATAAAAAAATATAAATGAGCAAATTGCTAACCTAACCTAACATACCCTAACCCAAACCTAACCTAACCCAGACTTTCTAGTAGCATTTATATATATGCATTTTCTTTATTTTTTTTGTCGTTAATTGCTTCATCGTAACACCTAAATATTAGTGGAACGTAATTGGCGGTTGCGTACTGTTATCACGTCCAGGTATCACGAGTGTCATGGTAACTTTACAAAGAAAGTGACAAAATACTTTCCAAGCACTTTGTATTTTATTTCCGTCGGTTGCATTAATTATTTTTTACGATCCTTCTACTATGACTATGGTTCATAAAAGAGAAGACTACATGTTGACAGAATCTTGATATTGAGGATATTAATAGGAAAATAATTTGAAAAATGCTTTAGAAAATATTTCAAATTTGATATTTTTTAACAGTGTCAAATCGTTTTTATATAATACAAAATTCTCCTATTAATTTGTCGTGAGATTAGCTCAACGTGTAAATAGAAATTATCAAGGAAGCAGTAACAAAACTTGGTGAAATTACTATCTCCTTTTGATTCTAGGGTTCATGAAAATTGTTTGTTGCATACCTGTACATACTTTGGGAAATTAAGTTTAGTTGCAAAAGCTCTGCTAAATATAAATCAAATTTTATATATAAAACACTACTCATTTACAGGTTGATCAAAATCACAGTAATTAATATTCAGTTATAAAAACCATCTGACAAGACGTATCTTTGAAATGTTAATTATTCATTGCCAGTGCTTTGTCATAGAGAAATCTCTTCCTATTTGTGCGGCATATTGTATCCTTCATTAAAGAGAAAGTTCTGATATTTTATTAGTAGATACCAATCTGTCACTCTATAATTATTTACTCCTTTAATTACGTCTTTAATTCCTCTGTTATTAGAGAATTAACTGTGTTAACGCAAATGCACTTTACTTATGCATTATCAGCTGCAGTATTATAAATTGTTACAGAAATATAATATTTCATGCCAAGTAACGTCAAGTAGGTACGATTAAAATGTATACAATACGGGGTGTCCTATAACTAGCGGTACAAGCTGAAAATTGGTAATTCTCCTTTTAGAAATAATTCAAAAATGTTGCAAAACATTTTTTTATATGAGGTTTCCTTGTCAAGAAAATAATGACATTGAATATCCATTAGGTTCAAGTTGAACTCTATCACCTGACAGACAATTGCAAGAATGCGATTGTAAGTATAGTACAACTGCAAATAAAATGAAGAAAATCAATTTTGAAAATTCACCGAATAAGCGTAGATTTGATTAGGTACCTATTTCAACTTCATCACTGATCAGGTCCGCGTATTCGATGGATAGGCTGTCACTATTTTTAAAAAATGAGACTCCAAATAAAAAGATGTTCTTTTATATATTTTCGACTTATTTCTCCATGTAAAATAGAGTGGAGCGAAAAAATAAATTTTTCGAGATTCAGATTCTAATAGTGTGGAAAAGTTACGTACAGCTGTGAGCAGCAGAGACCTCATTTTTTTAATTTGTATGAAAAATGCCAAAACTAGACCACTTATGTATTGTATTTTCTCACTATTTTCTGTTAGTAGGGAGGCAATTGTGGACTAAAGAATACATAAAACCACCTTTAGCTGTCAGAGATACAAAATGGCCTGAAAAATAGTCAGATAATGTGAAATGGGCAGTGCCTAACGAATTTTAAAAATTCATGCTCACCAAAGCAGAGGACTATATAAATAATTATTTTTCCATATTTTTTTTTTTTGACCCTGGAAATCACCATATTTCCGGTTGTACAACCTATCTTCGCCCATCCTATAACACTTCTCTTCTCCTCCTCCTGGATTCTCGGGGAAAGTTTTAGTTAATTATTTAAATCATTACTTAACGCACAAAGTCGGTTTTATTTAATTATCCTCTAAGTTATCGATTGCATAAAAAAACGTGTCAAATAAAAGTTGACGATCCAGACAAGGAGCATCTTTTATATTGTATTACTTTTTCTCATGCGACAAACGGTTTTCGAAAAAAATCCGAAAAACTGATACACTTCTAATGTCTATATCTTCCCCAATTTTGGAATAACATTCTTGACATATCGAGCACTGGACATATGTAAGAAAAAAAATCGATCTATTTGGAATATCTAGCTGTATGCCCCTCCCCCCTTAAATTTATAAAAAATAGTCCTTGAAAATAAAAAATACACAGTTTCTTTTTTAGCCATCTAAAATGAAAAGTGTTCGAAAAGGCATTTAAACTTTCAAAAGTAGAAAGAAAAATTGTTTACTTTTTCCAGTTTTCCGGATTTTTTTCGAAAACCGTTTGTCGCACGAGAAAAAGTGAAAGAGTATAAAAGATGCTCCTTGTCTGGATCTACAACTTTTCTTTGACGTGTCTTTTGATTTTTGGAGTAAATAATAACTTAGAGAACAATTAAATCAAATCGAGTTTGTGCACTTTTAAGTAATTATTTAAATGTTTAAGCGCCCAGGGGCTCCTTTCCCCCTACCCTAAGGGGCTCAAAGTTTACACAATTTTTTTTGCCATTAAGGGGCACCTACTATTCTGGGGGGTGCCGCGAAGAAAATGTTGGAAAAAATTTTCACCAAGAGTAAGCAAGAGCCATCCTAAGTAGTGGTACCACCCCACGTTCGGTCTCCCAGCTATAGTCTATTGTAGGATTGATAGTCTGAATGAAGGAAGAGGGGAAGGGAAAGGATCTTTTGCTAAAGAATAGGGGCTCTGTTCATTAAGGATCTGGCCACGGTGTGGTGAAGGCTGGGGAAGTGGGGAAGAGGGATAGACCTGGTAAGAGGACTGTGATGAGCCACACAGCACTCACCCCAGAGCCCTGGAATTGGGTGGTCCTTCTAAACTGTTACTAACAGGTATAAATTATAACAGTAAAAAATCCAGTTTATTGAAACGTAATGCAATCAGAATTAAGGTGGATTGTCTGGAAATTTTCACCGCAGTTAACCTAGAATGCGCGCTTATCTCTCACATTATCTTCGTTCTTGAATTCTCTCGGTCTGTAACAATGGACAGCAGTTTCCCATGGACGTTCGTGTCTTTTGATCTAATTAGCTTACACGCGTTAAAATCGGCTCTTCTCTGTTGGCTTATGGGAGAAAATGGAGAGAAAACTACAGCACTGGCACGGAAAAATTAAATGAAAACGCATTTAACACAATTGTATAAACGCGAAAAGCTACAGAACTATTAAATCAAAGGGTTCGCGTTACTGTATGTACATTCGACAAACCAAATGCAACCAAAGATGGGCGAGTAAAGTAACGATGGTAGCGCAGGTAATTTGAGGTTATCAGAACAGTAGTGGTATAACCCCAAAACTTTTGTTTTGAGATAACGGCTAATGAAATTATTGAAGTTTTGAAGTTGTTGCTTAAAACTTCTACTTTTGGGTACATAGGTATGATTTTTTACAAAATATAATTGCTAAGGTGTATATTATTAGTATAAAATAATAACCAACGCTGCACAGGCCAGTATTTTGCGAGGTAAATCAGCAAAATGCTCCGTGCAAAGAAACGTTTTTGTGCTGCCATTTTGTGTATGTTTTTGTAGGGTTGCTCAGGAGACTATAGAATTAAAATTTGCTGTAAGAAGTGGTTTAGGCTGAAATGTCAATTCACCCAAAACTGTGGGTTACGCCACTGTTGCGCTGATAGCCTCATTTATCTATAACAAATTAACCAAATATATATATTTACGCATATACAGCCACTTAACATTACCATGTTAAATAACTCTTAAATCTGTTATTTTATACTGTAGTAGGCACCCGGTATTTAGGCAACGGCCTATGGTGTGCGATGAGGCCCATAGGTGGCGTCCATTTATGAGGAGTTCGGAAGACTGGGACCGGGGAGAGTCGGCGTAGCCGTGGTGGCAAACGCGACTGATCAGCACGTGGACGGCTCGGGTTCGATTCCCGGCGCCGTGGCTCTCTTTTTCCGACTCCTACAATACAAATCTGTTATACAAAAGATGTATGGCATCAAGATAGACATATGATATGCATACATATGAATCTGCATCTTTGTATTCCACCATTCAGAAAGGTATCGAATTCTGAATGTGAAAGTATTGCGATACATGTGGCTTATATTTAACACGTAATAAGATACAATGTTGCAAACATTTGAGATACAAGTAGATACCGTTACACCACCGATTTGTGAAATACAGTACTGAAAGTGGTCAGTGCTTGGAGTACTTGTTATGAACAGTAATAAATTTATCTCGAAAACTAGCGACAGAAGCTACATTTTTCCATGTCGTTGACTATAACCAAGTCTGCGCTAATATATTAGCGTAAAAACATGTCGAGGGACAGTAGCGGATTTAAAGAAAAAGGCCCAGGTGGGAAACGTTCTGGGACACTCTGTATACATAACAGAATTACAAATAAATTTACGCGCGTGTGGTAGGAAAATTATGGGAAACAGAAAACATGTGGTGTTTGGATAAAATCATATTTTTGGGGGAAGATGTGGGCCTGGAAGGGGACCTTCTGGGCGGGGCCCACGCGGCGACTGCTTATCAGCCGCTCGTTAAATCCGCCACTACCGAGGGATTCCCATTCAGTGTCTGGGGTTGCCGTGTTCTCGCGTGGATATTTTCTGGAAACCAGCAAAAGTATTGTTAGAGACTGCTCAAATTTTTCCTCTGATAAGAAACCAAGCTCAGCCTCTCAATTTTACTTTCTACTAGCTTGTAGTACCCCACGTTGCCCGGGTGTAACATAATTGGGGAGGATATAATAATGCGTGGGTAATTTTATGTTGTGAATAAAATTTTGATTTGGACATAAATATGTGTATAGGTAATTACATCACACATGTACCCTCACTTAGTGTAACTAACCTAACCCAGAGCCAACGACGTGGCCGTACTAGTTTGCGGCTCCTTTTCTTTTGTCGTTGTGTTGTTTATGTATAATTTTTGTTTGTTATTTTATACTTAATCTTTTATTTTATATGTAATTATGTTATAATCTCTACCTATATGTGCTTTCGCTTCATTCCACATTCCAGAACACCTAATATCCTCTATATTTTTACCTTCTTTCAACACAATGCTTCTCTATAGACGATATTAGGTGTTCTGGCATGCGGCGAGAGCATATATACATAGATTGAGATTAGAGCTAACACGGAAACAAGCTACATACGTATAGCTCGCGATACAGCAACTTTCAGGGTTTGGCCTTGCGCCTTGTTAATCGTCATAGCAAAGCATACCCTGGCAGGAAATGTAAGGCGTTTGAATTGAACAGGTAGATCTGAGAGAATTATGAGAATTCGGAGAATTATAACTTTCTCTCCTGTAGCACATCCGGTAAGACCAGTTGGTAACCTGCAAACGTGGTCCGTTGCACAATTTAGGAGGGTTAAGGTTTCTAAGTTAAGTTATAGGCGCACCTAATCTTGCCTGATGAGTTTAATGAATTTAAAAGTTCTACGAGATCATGGACAACGTGATCCTGAGTTACAACTGTATCTGCAGACTACTTGACAGGATATTGTTACACATATACAGTATTGATGAGCAACTCGCGACCCGCAATTGTTTAAATTGTAAATCTATATCTGTTAGGAATATTCGATGGATTGGATTTACCGTTATAAATGATAGTACACACGAATAGTACACGAAGTAGACGGTGACCCGGCGCCTTACAAAGTATAGGGTCATCAGTTTATCTTGCAACCCGCGCGCGCGCGCGCGAACAGATGGATACGGCAGCACTGCCTCACGCACGCATTCTACTACAACCATACGTCGATACTTCCGGCATCTATGAGCTGGTGTTGAAAGTGTAGGGTCTTTTAGATGCCAGCAGAGGGCGCAGGATGCTTACTGCAGTAGTGATCCTCTAGGGAGTGAGTGGAACAACGTGTATCGCCGCTGATTGGTTGCCGCGATTTTGGAGCAAAAGTGGAAGTAGACACAGAAAGAAACTGGAAAAAAAGAAAGAGACAGAAATACTGACGGAACAAAAGAGAGGGAAATAATGATAGAAAAAGATAGATATGCTTATTTCCGGTTTTGCTCCAAGATGGCTGCGGTTATACCGATCACTCCATAGACATATATAGACGGAGCAGAAGCTGGGGCGAGGGGAACGGTAGGCTTGGAGGGGAAAAGCCAGAAGTCAGATACAGGCATGTCGGGTTAGCTTCGGAAGCATTCGGCATGCATATCCACTGCGTTTACCGATTTGCCTGTATCGTTCCCCTTACCGCGAATCTTACACCCCCCTCAGCTTACGCTCCGTCTATACATCTCTATGGATCACTCCCTAGAGGATCACTACCTGCAGAATCTATGCATGCACTACATCAGTGCCGTTCAGGAGTTGCCCGTACGGGCAACAGATCAGACTGCCCGGGGCAAACACTTGTCGGCGGCGAGCAAGTCACGCCTACCCGGGCAATACGGTACAGATGCCAGGATGAACAAGGACCGTTGCGTCGGCTCAACAGTATTAGAATGAACCTACTAACACATGCCTGCCTACGCATCTACGAACCTGTACAACTATTCCTTCCCACTCTACTGTAACGATAGCTGACGTCACTGCCCGGAGCTTTGCCCACAGCGTTTGCCCCGGGCAGTGGCTGGCGCCTTTGCCCGACAAACGGTAGCCTGAACGGTGCTGCACTACATTAAGGATAAGATCATAACAAAGAAAACCAGAACATTAGATTCTGAAGCTGCAGAACTAATATAAAATTGAATAAAAATTTAATTTCTCAACTTATGAAAATGATGATGCAGAAACAACTAGCATATTGTTTATCAACACCATGAATTTTAAAGCGGGCATTAAATAAAGTATCAAGTAAACAGTTTGCAAAAGCTTTTCACAATAATTATGCTTTAAAAAATTGAAAAAAGAAAAATTAAGTAAACGTAAAATATGTTAAATTATCCATCATTAAGAGGGGATAATTTCCCCCCATTTTCCGGCGCAAATTGCATTCTGATATCTTATACAGTTGAAAAGTTATACGAAAAAGACACCAAATTCTTCAATTCTTCAGTTGGACCGTGGCATAGATAGGTATGTCCACACGGAATGGGATCGGCGTGATCGCACTGTTAAAATGGCTACCGTTTTCTTCCCCGTCTGCTACGTCATATTTAATGTCCTCTGGCGAAAGCCAAAAGCATCCTGCGCCCTCTACTGGCATGTAAAAGGCTCTACACATCAGCTCATAGATAGCGGAAGTATCGACGTATGGTTGTAGTAGAATGCGTGCGTGAGGCGGTGTTGCAGTTTGACATGTCCGCGTGCGCGCGCGGGGGGGTTGCAAGATAAACTGATAACGATGTATGTAGCCCCTTAACTACGGGCGGTTTTACCATATGTGCTCGTTCTGACTAGCGGCACCTGTGTGTAGTGGATTTGTCATTGGATTTCGAGTCTGAAGTCCATCAAAAACCATCCGGGTTTGGATAGGGGACTCTGTTTATCCTACTACTGGGATCTGTCAGGTCATTCTGGTTTTCTCTCGATACTTTTTGCCTTTTCCTTTTTCTAGGTGTAACTTCAATCCACGCGTTGGTGTGTCCACTACCTGCCTCCATAGGGGGTAAGGGTACCGTTATTTCTTCGTCCCTTACGGAACTTCTGGTTGACTCTGCTTTTCTTTTTGAGGTTCCGGCGACGTTTTCTGGGAATCTTAGCACAATGCGGGCCCTCTCTTCTTCTAACTGTGTAGTCAGATTTTCAATGTTTCTCTTCAGGCCATCTATCATTATTAATAGGTCGCTACTTATGACTTCTTCATCCTTGCTTGGAAGGTCCTGCTTCTTCTTGATCGAGCTTGATGCTTTCGGTTTCATGTCGGCAGTTATATTAAATTCACTACATAGCAGACTCTTTTTTTTTTACTAATAATACCTGGCTTCAGTGGTATTTTGCTTAATTTTTTTTTTATTTGGAGATTTTATCCAAACATGTATTGAGTGAAGAGGTAGGGTTCTCATCTCTGAAGGCTTTCAGTCTGTCACGGAAAACTTCCTGATTAATTATATTTTCACTCGCACTTTCTAGCTTCACTACATTCGCTGGGTCGGGAGAGCTTCTGTAGAAACTGTTAATTCACTTATTTTGACTGCATAAAGACACTCATAATTCAGCGAAAGTTTGAGAAATAAGAATTTCTGCAATTCGTTAAGGTAGAAGGAACGGAAGATCGTGGGCCTTAGGAGGGCACAACCGTCACCCACGAAGGTCTAAGGAGGACTCATTGCGGTCCTTTCCCAGTTGACCATTCCCCGGCCTCACGAAGCTCTAAACACGTCTAGCTCCAACGAACTACCAATCCCAGTTTTTAACAAACGACGAGCGACGGGTAAAACCATCTGAAGTAAGGTGATCATTCGTCCCTGATTCTCGGGGACAGTCTCCGGAGCACGATTTGTGTCCTCGGCAATTTTTGCCCCCAATTCTGAGTTTAAGGTAATCACTTGTCCCCGATTTTCGGTAATCGTCCCCGAATCGATATTTCTTCTTTAATGTTACAAAATGATCAATATGAAACCGAAGCCACGAGTTTGCTATTAAAATTCTATTAACTTGGCAACAGTGTACCCTGGTCTACGAGCACTAGAGCCCAGAGGTGGTCTCTAAAGGAAAATCTCATGTCCTCGGAAACCCCAAGAAAAAATGGTCACCTTAATCCGATGATCACTGAAGAGGGTGACCTTGACAACATATGTCAAGGGCAAGGCCATTGGAGGTGGGTGCCCTAAACAACATGTTTACCTATATTATTTACGGTAAAATAATCTTCACGGGCATTATTACCAAGAAATAAGAATGATCCTGCAACAATAAATTGGCATCATTATTCGGTGAAACTACGCTATTTTATACTCGCCCTCTTTAAGACTGACGCGACATTTTTGTATCATTACGTTAAACCGTTTCTCACGGCCTACACTGGCATCCATGACTTTTGCGCTCGTTTCGTCTTTGTATGGACACTGGAAACAACGAGAAACTACATTCGTAACCTTACTACGGCATTTTTCCTTTCATCGTCGGAAAGTACAGAAATATGGATGCGGGTCATTCCAAATGTAGACGGGCGGTACAGTTGTTGTCGCTTACACGCGGTACATGCAGCCTCCAGTTATGGTCGACTCTAGCAAATAAATCGTGCGTTTAGCAATACATGCAACGTCGAACGACAAGCTTCTTTTCCTTTCATACAGTGGCCTCCACAAAAGTGTGAAATTTGCACAAAGATTAAATTTATTCCATTTAATTTTATTGATCTTTTCGTAGCATTTATGGAATATAGTTATACGTAACGTAAAGTACAGTTCTTAATCTTCAAAAATGGGACAAGTGGGAATCGAATAGAGTAAATTTTCGGTTAGTAGGTGAAGGATGTTTATTATATGATACAAATACCGACATTCAAAAGTCTTCGTGGAATATTATATGTAGACATTCAAATATGAAAAACAGAGCGAAATATTTGAATACTAGAAACGAAAAATTGAATGCCTGCGTATACTTCTATTTCTGTCAGTATTTCAGTGGTATCTCCGGATAGAAAAATATGTAGATCAAACACTTGTGAAGTAAGCTTGTGAAGTAAACTGTTGTCTTTTTAATACAGTCAGTGGATGTTTTATACCATGTTCTTTTTCAAAGGCAAAAGGAAGTTGGTAGCCAAGTTTTCCACTATTCTTGTGATTGACTATTCCTTCATTTACAACTACACCTATTTCCTTGATAGTTTCCCAGTATTGAAATGCTTTCCACTCTTATCTTCTAACACAGTCCTGAACGGCAGAATGCCCGCCGGGCAAAAAATGTTCGAGAGCGGTGGGGAAAGAGCGAAGTAAGCGCTAAACCACGCCTTCATGAGCAACAGTGCCGTGGTGGGGAGTGTTCGTGAGTGAGGAGTCTGAGGCCCATTGAAGCTAGCAACCAGCGTTGCTCAGATGTATGGTGTGTAGCGAGAAACTAGATGTGTACGGAAATTTGTTTTACTATTTCCTGAACGTTTTTTAACTTCCTCAACATGTTTACAGAGTCACTGATACAGGTTTAAAAAATATTGACATACACCACGTATAGAATTATTATTTGACAATATTTTTTTAAATAAAGGAGTACATAGGGGTAATAATTATATATAATAAACATACATCATACTGGGAATTTCAGCAATAAGTTAAATGTTTTTCCTTTTATAACAGGCTATGTTGGAATCGTATTGTAAACCCTAATCCATATTATATGTATATAAATGCGACAAAATGCAGTTGTTTCCTTGTAACGGTAAGATATCTAAAAATTACAATACTTTTCAAAAAGAAAATTAGCTGTCGACGTCTCAATGACTCGTTGCATTTCACCCATGGACATAGGAATATAGGGACGGAGGAATAGTTGCGATTTTAGGGGAGGGGAGTGATACGTATGGGGGGGGGGGTACCTACATCTGCCTAGATTTGATTGGTTGCATTCTACGCATGCTCCGTACCGCTAATTATGAAAAAGTGTTTGCTACAGATTAGTACATAGAGACGTCTAATTGTAAATATATACTAACGGAGTGATTATTCACGAATATAAATTGTAAAAATAATGAAAATTGAAGAGAAATATGCAACTATAATTATTAAAATATATGAGGTGAATATGCACTGCATATCATACTACGAGAAACGCTTTAAATATGGCTGCCACTATCCCCGCTTGTGACGCGACAAACGTTCATCATCACGCATCACTGCGCTTGAGCGAAGCAACAGCCCAATAGAAAGAAGGCGTATGTTACCTCGTCGCCCCTCCCGCAAGGAGATCACCCCCTGCAACTATTCCTACGTCCCTACATTCCTATGTCTATGATTTCACCCCATTTCGATTTAATACGTTCTGCTGGCCGAGAGTGCCGCTGAACGTCAGCAATCCACCTTACGGTAAACACGCGTACTACGGTAGCTAGTGGCCACAGGGTGGGGGAACAGCTCACAGCTAGAGCACTATTTGTATTTGTATTTGTATTTGTATTTGTATTTGTATTTTTTGTTTTCCTGTGTGTTTCTAACACACAGGATGGCGTTTCAAGCATTTCGCTTATATTGCCCAACGAACGATAGTCATTTTTCCTTTTTCCCTCCTCTCTCCTTCGGGACCCAGCAGCAGCGACGCACCGGGAGACAGGTGATGGTCACCCATCTTTCCCCAGTACGCCGCCCCGTGATGTTTAACTTCGGTGATCTTACGGGAACCGGTGTTTCCATCACGGCCATGGCCGCTGGTCTAGAGCACTAAAGAGGTGAGTATGCGCATCCGCCATATTGGGTCCTCTAGAGAGAGAGAGAAATTTATTGAGTACCCGCCTTTTTGAGTATTGTCAAATTCGCTTTATAATCCAAATATAATCTTAAATGTAAGAAAATACTCTAATAATGTTTCGTGCTACCATGTATCAATATCAGCAACGCATATTTTGTTTATAAAGTGAATCTGACAATTCTTAAAAAGGCGGGTACTCAATAATTTTCTCTCTTCAGAGGACCCAATATGGCGGATGCGCATACTCACCTTTTTAGTGCTCTACCACAGCTTAGCTGTGCAGGTCTGTTTTAACATGTACCCATGTTTTAAAATTCCTTCTGATTGGCCAAAAATAACACCTTCTATTAGCTTCAGATAGCTTCTGAGTTTTTAAAAATATAACTTAATGCTCTGTATACAGCATCTTCTGCTAATTTTCTCATAGATATTTCATCACCTGCGTTATTTATGACGCTCGTGAATTGACTTTCAAAACTATGGAAAATTTTAGTCGCAGCTTCTGATAATATTTAATTTAAGTCACCTTCAGTTACGCGTTCAAAAGCCTTGGTAATCTTGACGGATTTTGTTTTGCCTATATGAATGAAATTACTCAGCTTGTATGCATATGTAAATACGTGTACACAGCATTTCGAAGTGAGGTTATAACGGCGAATTGATTATGTACCTTTAGGAAAGTTGCTTTTAATTATTGAATTTATTTTACTGTCTAAAACTGTCAAATTGTAAAACTTTTTACTTAAAAATGTGCTAGTTTTATACAGATCAGGTCTATATAGCTATATATATATAGTTTTTCTGGGTGTTTTAATACAATATAAAATGTACTCTAATTATAAGCATAGATTAAAAATTAATAATAAAATTAAAAAATTTAAAAATCTGGAATCCGATTTCTGGAGGGTAGCGGATTCCTAGACTTTCTAAAATTTAGTTTATTCCCTAAAGTGGGGGTGGTCAAATTTAGTAATTTAATTGATTTAGTCTAATTTTTTTTATTTGAAGCTTTGACTGGAACTGAAAATTTGAAAATCTGGAATCCAATTTCTCGAGGGTAGCGGATTCCTAGACTTTCTAAAATTTAGTTTATTCCCTAAAGTGGGGGTGGTCAAATTTAGTAATTTAATTGATTTAGTCTAATTTTTTTTATTTGAAGCTTTGACTGGAACTGAAAATTTGAATATCTGGAATCCAATTTCTGGAGGGTAGCGGATTCCTAGACTTTCTAAAATTTTAATATATTTGGTTACGCCTAAAGTGGCCAGACGTCCCTCATTTGAGCCCTTTGTCCCGCATTGAAAAGTGTCCCGCAAAGTGACCCGGATTGGGCACGTAACCTTTCACATTTTCGCAGTGGCATAAAGTTACTGTTTCCTCTACTTTTTTTCTTGTGAAAAAAATATTTTTAATTTCGTTTGAATGTATTACTTTATAATCACAAGTATGTATTTATAAATAAATTGTAAATGCTAAAGCATTTATTAAAATAAACTACGGAAAAGATCTCCTCACGGATCTGTTAACCCTTTCTTTTTGCTTGCTTGCTTGCTTGTCCCGCATTGGAACAGAGCATATCTAGCCACTTTAGTTATGCCTGCACTACTTACATAATTATTTCGGAAGTCTACATATGCACGAAGCTCGTGCTTCTGACATTTAACCGAATTTACAAATGAAAGGTTACCAGTAACGATATTGAGGGTACATTGCAGAAAATTCAAATCCAGAAGGTTTCGTGCTTATGTTGTTCCAAAAGATATGAGAATGGAGGAAATGGACAGTGCGTTTGTGGTGTTTGCGGGCCAAGAACCTGGTAAGGAGGTCGTCATTAACATGAAATAGAATCGTTACCCGGAGCACAGGCTAAAACGAAAGAATTGTACCACTTTTGCCGTCACCTCTCGATGCTCGCTGTAACTAGACCGCGTAAAAAAAAACGAGAGAGCTGCAAGATGACGAAATCGTTCACCTCTGAAACCACCTTTTGTCGCGAGCGGATCGTTCAGGCGAGATTCGGAGCGGAACTGCGTACTTTATCGATGTGGATCGTGAGAGATTTGAACAAACATATTACCGAAGTCAAACAAGGAAACTGTGTGAAGTTATCTATGTGTTGGTACACATAGATAACGCACACGATCATATTATAACGAAGGCTCTTCATCGTTTTACAGATTTAGTATTCCATATTTAATTATATTGCATGTAGAACGTAATTCTCTTTTAATCCGAGTTACATTCAGAGCTGCTTTCGGAATTCATTCATACGATGTGTACATTAAATACATATTTATTACAAAAACAGTGCATAATAAGATAATTAGGATCATTACATTTTTTCAGCTATATAAGTCATACGAAACTGAAACATGAGATTGATTAACGCATCACCTGCCGCTCCCGCGGGAGCGCGAGCTCACTATTTTGATCTGTAATCGTTATCGGGACCCTTCCACGCAAATTGGACACTTCTTGGAGTAACATTCCGGATTTTGCGGAAACTTGGATATGTTATAGTCTTTAGTGATATGTATGTGTATCTCGCAGGATTTTTCAAAATTGTAAGAATTGTTGATCTTGCAATAGATTGAACTTTCTATCTAATAGATGGAATCACATGTACAGAACGTAACATGAACTAGTGTTCATATGCATGGCAACGCAGGCTGAGTGGCGAAAGGTGGTTAATGGTAAACTCCGGAGTTTACATGTGTTTACTTGTTTGTTTGTACCTACATCTCTGTATTAGGGAGCCTCGGCCTGTATATATGTTAGGGATGCGCGGGTAATCAAATGTGTCGGGTACCCGAGCGGTCGGGTCGGGTCGGGTAAAGTCGGGCGGGCCCGGACGGGGGCCCGGGACAGACGGGCCCACGGGTAGTCCGACTGTGTCGGGTAGCTCGATTATTTCGGGTAATGCGGTGTTTGATAAGTTGATATACGTATTCAGCGTTTTTGAACAACCGAGTACTCGACAAGCATGTACAAAACTCTTTACCTATATGAAACTTCAGAATACGATAATTTTCCCGTGAAAAAATAATGCTTCTAACGGATTTGTTCAAAATCCTCCTTAAGTAAAAATTCAACTTATGCACCTTATACAAAATTAATATACAGGTTGTATCAAATGAAGTTCATTTTGAATAAACCCGTTAGAAGCATTATTTTTCACGTGAAAATTATCTTATTCTGAAGTTTCATATAGGTAAAGATTTTGTACATGCTTGTCGACTACTCGGTTGTTTAAAGAAGCTGAATACGTATATCAACTTATCAAACACCACATTACCGAAATAATCGGGCTACACGACACAGTCGGACTACCCGTGGGCCCGTCTGTCCCGGGCCCCCGTCCGGGCCCGCCCGACTTTACCCGACCCGACCCGAGCCCGAAAAGTCGGGTACCCGCACACCTCTAATATATGTATAACCCTACCAGCAGCAAAGTAACCATGTTTCGCGTGTCAACAGAACACTTTTAAGGTGAACTCCAACGGCGCGTGGCTCGGTGAGTCTGCTGGACGAGCACTAGTTACCGGGCTCGGTCTCGTGCAGGGATCGGCGGGCTTAAGCTACGCTGATGGAGGGGGAAACACCAAGTGGCGCCAATGCGAACCGACACCATGGCCAACCAACGTCACTGGGAAATATGTTGTCGACGCTGGTTGGCCGCGGCGTCACTCACTTGGCGTTGGTGTTGGTTCGTCTCCAATCGTGGCGTCTTACGCATACATTACCAACACCGCTCCTGTAAGTGTTTCCCCCTCCATCAGTGTAGCTTAAGCCCGCCGATCCGTGGTCTCGTGCTTGCTTGACTTGGCCTGGGCTTCCCGTGCTTTGTCGCCCCGAGAACTCGCGCTCGACAAGCAGATTCGCCGAGCCACGTGCCGTTGGAGTTCACCTTAAGCCTGTTATGGTCGCCTCTGTAGTGTCGCGCAGTTTCCTTGACGACGAAGGCACGCTGCGTGAAAGGAAGGTTGGACGGGGAAACTGGCGCATGAGTGGCCCCTACGCTGGACAGCATTACCCTACCCTGTAGAAAGAGGTGCGGTTGCGCTGTACGGCGCGATCAGCCCTGAGGGGGAACCACCGTTCTCCGATTGTTTGTAAGCTCGCGGGCCGAATGACCAGAGCTGCGCCTGGGATTGGCGGGATCGGCCAAGACTCCCCTCGTTGTCAAGTCGCTACTAATTCGAGTAATTCGACCCTATACTGAATTTCACTTAAGAGTAGACTCGTTCCGCGCAAAGATGACTCTGAGGAGGCTGTTGATTAGTAGGAAACTGGCAGAGAAACCGCTACGACCAATCGCGTGTACAGGCAATAGTAGTGGGAGCTACGCAGATCGGTTGCAAATCGGTGGGGGCGTAGGTCTACTCTTATATGGAATGGTATATACCTGTATCGTCTTATTGCCGCGAACCCTACAGCTAGGGGGATGAACCGATACCATCAAGGTATCGATACTTTTACTCACAACTAGTCTCGAAAGAAAGTACCGATATCTACTCAGTATCGAATCAAAAGTATCGATACCTACTTGTATCGAATGAAAATTAGCACGGAGTTCTTTTTTATTAATATATTTTATTAAGGAAAACGTATTTTATTTTACTTTTATTTAATGGAGAGTACCCTTTAGTTACAACGAAGCATATAAGTAAGTATGTAAGAGGCAGTTTATAATAATTAATCTAGGATAGATGTCCCGATTACCGTGTCCTGTCTCTATTACCGTGCCTTTATGCTTAAAGAAGCCGTACAAAAAAACTCGCATAAAAAAATAAGGAAAGAAACTTTTTTAATTAAGTTAAACTATTACTGTATGTGTTACAATCGAAAAGGTTGCATTTTTAAACAATTACAGCATAGCCTACCTAAATGCTTACCGGAAACAGTAAGGAACATGTACTTTGCAGAAGTGAATAAATTGATAATTATCATGATTTGCACTTATGTAAAGTGTTTATTATATCATAAAAGGTTCAAATTTTATGAAAAAATAGCAAAATGACCACTTATGAAACGTTTTCGTATTTTTAAAGTGAATCCGGTAATTGGGACAGGAATTTAACGCTTGTCCCTATCACCGTGCCCCTCGAAGCCCACTGGCTCCCTCTGTAACTGCTAAACCTAACCTTACTTTCGTTTCTCAGAACGGGTGAACAGAAATTTGTATTTGCATATTTTGCTTTTGTAATAAAAAGGCCATATTAAAATTACATAAAAACACCTCTCGTAGAGCAAAGAAATGTTTTGAACAGTTCAAAGTTAAAAGACATAACCTAACTGCGGGAACGCTATTTAGAAAAAAGGTACGACAATGGGGGACACGGGAATAGGGACAACGCATTTTTCAGGGCACGGTAATTGGCACAAAAACGTGTATTTTTATTTCAATTAAAAAAAATATGAAAATTTGACATTTTCAACCCGAAAAAAATACCTGAATAAAGAGAAAATTTCAAAACACCAATATAAATTTTCACCAAGCAAAATTAAAGTAAGAGAAGTCAGTAATTAATTCCTTCGCGAGCAAGTCGGCGTCAAAGCACGGTAATTGGGACATCTACCCTATATAACGGAAGAGAAAAAAAATATACAGAGTCGTCTCGCGGCATGGAAATAAGAGAAGTAGCATATAATAAGATATATAGATGAGGTGGGAGATGTGAGGGTTATAATAAAGTCGACGTCTGAGTAAACTCAACAAAGTAATATTTATTAGAAAAGATGCAACACGCAACCGTCTGTGTTAAAGTGGCGAGCGGACACAAAGCAGTACCGCTCAAAACGATCACAAGCAACCGAATGGCCGGTTAACGATTGCATTCCTTCCGAGTCCGAAGGAAACGCGTACCTACGAGTCACGAAAAAGGGGAGGTTTCGTCGCCTGCCAAACATCAAGGCCACGAAACCTTCGGTTCATATTTACGACCCCATGCCTGTCCGCCTTCTGCTCCTATCGAAAACCAAAGATACGCACGCCATATAGGGGTGTGGTATGTGTGACATACTAAAAGAATGCAGAAAAGAGAAAGGGAAAATAGTATTTTATTAACTAACATTTATTTGACATATAAATCCAGCAAAGAATAAATCTGATACGAGTACTTTTTTCCCGATACCACGTAGGTGGCGCAACCGTAGGTATCGATACTAAACTCGGTTTCGAAACGAAAGTATCGAGTATTTACTCATATTTACTTGCCTCGCGCATGGAACAACAAGTGCATTTTGAATTGACAAACATTTTGTGGCGTAACTCAACAAAAAATAACAGTATCAACAAATGAACTTCGTAGAAGTAAAGCATAATAGTTATAGTTTATACAAAATAACATCATATATATTTAGATTGTTATTACTAAATTTTACATAGGTTTATACGAAAAACGGGACTTTCAGCCCCACCCTACCCTGCTCTAGACCTCATTGCAACACTTCTTAATTATTGAGAAAAAAATGAAAATAGATTAGAAATGAGAGTGACAGATTATAGAAATTTCAATTTTTATTAGTCGAGGTGACATTGTTTCGTTCAAACCTGTCCCAAACCGTATACTTAAGGTTCTAGGTCCAGAACTTTTTAAATTATAATGAAAATTGGTTAATGAAAACGGTATTTATTAAATGTTTTCATCAGGGCTTGAAACGGTTCTAGAAATAACTGTTTCAAACTGTTATATATCGGTTCTCCATCAAACAGTTATGAAGAACCGATATTCTGACTATATCGGTTTCGGTTACGGTTCTAGAACCGATATTACATCGATTGTAGAACCGTTATTTTTTCGGTTCTACATATATCGGTTCCAAGGCTGTTCTGCAATCGATTTTACACTAGTATTACGGCTGCAGATTATTTTATATAAGCATAAACATAGCTTTTACAAAATCATAATGAAAAAAAAAAATATGAAACTCAAACAATTATGCATACCATTATTTTGTAACATGAAAAGTGTTCATTAATATAAGTGCTCTTCTTGAAATAGTTAAAAATAATCGATACGCGGCATAAACATTGTACAGTTTGCAACGGTTTTCAACGGCCGTTGTGACTTACTTTTGATGGAGTTAAATGTATATTTCGAAAGAAAATATCTTTGTACAAAAGTAATAATCGAAGGCACCAAGAACAAAAATGTACGCAGTAACTGGCAGCCATAGAAGAAAGCAAATCTAACCTAAGGATTACTCGGCGCTGCCACTAGATGGCAGCGCCCATTACAGTGTGTTTCCTTTTCTTCTCCAACAACTTTGTTTAGGATTATCAAATAAAAGTTTCGATTTCATGTTTTAAATATGTATTACATTTTGTATTTTAATTAATGTACGAAACGGTGCGCGCTGCTGTCTTATATGTTCATAATTTAATATTACTGTATACTATTTTATTTGCACAATGATTTGCACCATGCAAAATATTCAAAATCACTCGGTTCCGTATTATTGTGAGAAAAAATTTTTTTAAACCGTAATTATAAGGAAAAATAAAAGGGGAAAAAAATTTGCCAACGACACGCGGTATTCCCAAGCGGTCACCCATCCAAGTACTAACCACGCCCAATGCCGCTTAACTTCAGTGATCAGACGAGAACTGGTGTTTTTCCAGCGTGGTATGGTCGTTGACGAAAATCGTGTTGCGTATATTGAATAAAACCTTGCAAGATGTGATTATATAGTGATCGCCTGATATATATTCATAAATTATTACATAAAATAATAAAAAACGGATAAAACTTTCCCGGTAAAAGCGGTTGCTCGAAAAGGCTCGACTGACTACAAAGTTTGGTATTTAGCTCAAACTTGCGCCATTTAAGCTTTTTAACACTAACGAAAATTAAAATTTCTATATTTGCTCTTAGACATGTGAAGTTTTTCATATGCATTATGCTTTAATGTTCTATATTTTAGGTACACTTTGGCACAGCCGATATAATACAAGATTCAAAGAGTGACCCAAAAAATAGCCTCCTTTTGGTCCCACGATTTTGGAACTTAATTTTGTGCCATATGATACCTTATGATGAGACATCAATCGCAACAAATTTTCAAGTTAAGGTGACGATTAGTTTTTGAGATATGGGAGGTCAAAGAAGTGAAAATTCGTTAAGGAGTCATCCCATACGCTTCGATGTACGGACTTTTATGTCGGTCCGATAATTTAAACAATTATTTCCAGGGGTTTTGCTGACTGCTAACAACGAATTTGAACTTAGATTTTCAAAATTCACAAAAAAAAAAAATAAAAATTAAGAACTACAAATTTCTATGTAGTGGGTGCTTTTTTAATATATCGCCCACCATGTTGAATCGGCCATTGTGAATTTTGAAAATCTAAGTTCAAATTCATAGTTAGCAGTCAGCGAAACCACTGGAAATAATTGTTTAAATTATCAGACTGACGTAGAAGTTCGTACATCGAAGCGTATGGGATGACGCCTTAACGAATTTTCACTTCTTTGACCTCCCATATCTCAGAAACTAATCGTCACCTCAACTCGAAAATTTGTTGTGATTGATGTCTCATCATAAGGTATCATATGGCACAAAATTCCGTTCCAAAATCGTGGGACCAAAAAGTGGCCAAAAGGGCTTCATTTTTGGGCCTTGTCATTTGGCTTCTAACAGGAAAATTCGTTATTTCGGCAACTCGAAAATTCAAGAAAATCTGAAATTGCAAAAACGCAGCTCAAGTGATCCTAATAACGTAACTATTGGTTGATTCGGCAATAAAATCATCCTAAGGCTGAAAACATCCCCTTCAAAGAAATTGTGAGTTGTCATATTATTGTGAATATCTCCGAAATCGTAAAAGATTTCGAAAAAAAAGTTCAAATCAAAGTTTTATGACTTCTGATATCCTACAATATGGTGATAAAGAATTGTCGAATAAAAAATGGGGGGAATAAATATTGAAAAAAAAACTTAAACCCTCATAAAAATCCTTAGAACTTTGTATTTAACTTTTTTTATCTTTTACAGTTTAATCTGAAAACTCACAATTTCTTCGAGGGGGTGTTTTCACCCTTAGGACTGTTTTATTGCTGAATGAAAAAATAGTTATGTTATTAGCATCACTTGAGCTACATTTCTGCAAAGTTTCAGATTTTCTTGAATTTTCGAGTTGCCGAACTTCTCTTGTAAGCTGTTTGTATGAAACTTTATCCAACTGAAATAGAAAGCGATTTTGCAAGTGGCCATAATCATGTTATGCCTTCCCTCTCTAGCTTAGTAGTGTAGGAATTATTTTCGCATGAGCAGCGCGCGCATAGTTGGCGTGCGATCAAACGCGTCTTCCAACGTCATTTTTTACGTAATTGTTTCATTAGAATGCCTTCTTTTCCTGAAGATTTCGTTCATACAAAGCTGATAATCATTCTTATTCGTGAGAAAGGCTTCCAAAGAACGTTTGCTCTTGAGAATCGTCACCGTAACTACTTAGTTAGCAGCAACAAATGAATCGAATGAAATGTAAAAATTACGTTACTATGAAGCGCTTGTTTATTCTGAGACTTGATTGGCGATGGGTCCAGTTTATTTACCAGGCTGCCAATTTAATGCCGCTTTTACTAGTGAGCCTCTTTTCTCTCAGATTTCTAATTTACATTATGTAGTAAGAGAAAATATTCAATTCGACAAGCAAAGAGATGAAGTATCATAAATAAACTATTTAGTCAATTCTTATACAATGCCTATCGAAAGTTAGTTGTTTTTTTGATAAACGATATTGGAACACTGTAGAAAACTATATTTATCGTTGTTTCGATTTAAAATAATTCGAATTAAGGGGGTATTCTGGTCTGACGAGGGGTTTTCGTCGCTTGATTTCGGATTTTTTTTACAAAGAACCCATCAATTTTATTATTATTTAGTTTATTGCTACATGTTT
Source organism: Andrena cerasifolii (assembly GCF_050908995.1). Classification (NCBI taxonomy): domain Eukaryota; kingdom Metazoa; phylum Arthropoda; class Insecta; order Hymenoptera; family Andrenidae; genus Andrena; species Andrena cerasifolii. The sequence goes on from NC_135132.1 coordinate 2,566,669, forward strand.
ATTGATGTTTCAACTATCTTTACAAATTTTGTCAACAGAAAAAAATTAAAATCAAACGCAGTTGACTGCTTTAAAGTAATGGTGAAAAAAAATGACATGGGGTCACTGCGGCCATGATTGGGCTCGTTCTAGTGACTTACAACAAAAAATGAAAAGAGATTCTTTATCTGTATGCCTATGGCTATCGTCCCTACCAGAATGATAAAAAAAATATTGAAATTTAAGCGAATGGCAGCGGTTTGAAAATTAAGTTTCGATTTTCGCACAATTTTTCAACTTTAAAAATCTGTGAAAGTTTAAAAACAATATATTTTATCACAATTCCGGTAGGGACGATAGCCACATGTGTGCTGATAATATATGCAAAACTTGGACTGAGTTGGTCCAGCCGATCCTGAAATATCATGGTCACCGATTCGAAAACCATGGATTCGAAAAAAACGCGTTTAAAGTTTTGCGAACAACTTAGACAGAAAGGTGACCTAGGAGAGTAAAGGTCTCTTTGTAATCAAATGGTCAATTTTTGTGTTTTAAAAAACACAGAAATTCACCCCCCCTTCTCCACCCCCAGAAAAAAACCGTCCGCCGAAACTTTGCCGAAATACAGTTGCAGGAACAAAACTGTTACGCGTCGCCCGTCCCGCTCAGTGAGGGCGCTGTATACCTACCTATTCTGCAACACTGTAGCTCTGCAGATAATACGAATTGGAAAAAATCCTTTTGCGCACGTATTACCCATATAATGTACCCGTAGAAAATTAAAAAAAAAATCAATTTTTTTTTGCCCGTCAGACCAGAACACCCCCTTAACGTATGAATCATTTATTATTTTTTATACTTATGATAAAATGGTTTGTGGGTTTCAGGAGGAATACGTGTCGGAAAATATACAATGGACTCCGATAGAATATTTCAATAACGCGATTGTCGTGGAACTTCTCGAAGGGAAGCGTCCACCTGGACTGTTTTTAGTACTTGATGATGTTTGTGCCACGCTCCATGGCGGTAGCTCGGGAGCGGATGCGGATCTGCAAAAGGTGAAAAATCCAACTTCCAACCGTAAACAATTAATAAAATAATTACGATTAGACCCATGCCTGTTTCTAAAGAATGAGCCAAAATTTCTGATGCAACTTATCAGAAAGGGATGATTCTACACGATAAAGTAAGTCGAATGTATGAAATGAACTTCCTTTCGCTCGAGTCTTCATTTTTTAAAGATACCTAGGTATACTCTCGGAATTATTCGAATATACTTGAATACAAATATGACACGAGTAAATATGGCACAATTGCGGGTGAAATATATCTCTGTGTAAAAATAAGTCGAAATTGTAGAATAATCGTTCCTAAACAAAACTTTGTTTCCATAAAAATCAGTTTCGATGATGAAACCGATTTCCAGGCACTTATTTTTGCACAAGGATGTATTCCATCCGCAATTTACCATATTTCGTTAATGTTTAGTTACGTGCAATCGGATTTGAGTTATTTCCATAGGTATACCTATTTTTCAAAAACGAATCCTCATTGGAAAAATATTAATCTTTCAATTTCGACGCATTTTTGTAGTTGTGGAATCGCAGCTGTTTCGGTTGTATAATGAATTTTGGCCCATATTGTGTAGGATGATTGGGTTTGCGGAAGGATAAAATTTATTACTCTGCAATGGGGAAGATGACGCAAAACTCCGCGCAGAGGCGCCACTAGCGCATGTACTGCGGTTTTGCATGAGTGCGCATGCGTGAATGGTTTGCGCGCGAATTTTTCATTTGTGGAATGTACGAAGTTGGTAGTTACATATTAATATTAATGTTTTATACCACACCGATGATAAATGACACGTGCGCTGGTGGCGCCACGGGTGGGAAAAATTTGCAATCATCTTCCCCATTGGACTGCTACATCTGCAAGATGTAATTACAAATTTGTGTTCCTTCACATTAGGTCGTCTTTTTTGCTTATTTTAAAAACTTTTTTGTTTAAAATTTTCGTTTTTTTTTAAAGACCACGGAGCACTTATGTTGTAGATGGAGTTCATTTTCAATTAATATTTCGACACGTAAAATATGAATTATAAATGATTGAAAAGGCGCGTTTCTCCCTTTGCAAAAAGTTACTGAAATTCAAACACTATGAAATGTTTACTATCCTCTTTGGTAGAGTTTAATTAATTTTAGCGATTATTATAGAAATTTGCAGTTGCAGCCAATAAGCACGAGCACTTTCAAAACAAAAACGAAGGCTTCGCTATTTTTCACTATGCTGGTGTTGTTTCTTACTCGGTCGATGGATTTTGTGATAAAAATAGGGATGTGCTATTCCTGGATCTTGTAGAACTGATGCAGACCAGCACGAAGTAAGTTAATACTATTACCTTCTCGTCATTCTTAATTTTGTGACTTTCTCAAACAGACATAAATACCTATAATTGCCCCTCATTGTCAGACAAAATAAATTCATTTACTCCATTCAAATTTCCTTCATTTAAGACACATAACACTTTGTGTAAAATCCAGAAGCATTTCTTTATCTTTTATAATTTTATTCATTACACAATATATGTTCGAAAACAAACAACAGCGCACAGTATGTTTGACAAATAAATATAAAAATACATACCTAACATAAAATATATCGAATAACTCGATTTTGAAAATATTTCGTGATTCAACACTATTTGGCTGATGTATTTGCCTATTACTCATTATTTTTATTTATGTATCAGTGTTTGTCCATTTTGACGGTATATAGTAGGATTCGAATTATTGAATGGACTTGTATAGATTATTTGTCCTTACTAGTGATATTTAATAGTCGAAAATGGTGTTTGGATTTGTGGTAGCAACATATAGTGCCTCTACGAGCTATAGTGTCTTAGGTGTGGGGTACCCAGCGGGGCCTTAACTGATACCCTGCTGGGTACGGGCCGCTAAACATGCCCCCCCCCCCCTACTACCTCTTGCAGGACTGTGTTTAGGGAAGACCAGGACAAAACCTGGGCCCTAAAGGGTAAAATAAGTTATTAATATAAAATAATTTATATTGCTACTATTCTAATGCAGTACATATAAATTACTCAAATGGATTTGTATTTAATACGTGCTGACAATGAGACAATTTTTAATAGCCAGTAGCAAAGCTTAATTGGTGTCTTTTAATAATGATAAACAGTATCTTCAATTTCTGTTTTATTTTACTAAAATTGAAGTTGTAACACTTAATCTATAGAGCCCCGGTTTTGTCCTGATCCTCCCTAACCACACTCCTGCAAGAGGTTGTAGGGGGCCACGTTTAGACCCCGCTGAGTGACCTCACACCTAACAAGGGAACATCCCGAACCCGGAAATTTGAAAAATTCTGAAACTTTGGGAATATGTAGGGAATTTCCTACTGATTACAACGCAATTTTTGTTTTCTGCCCAAACTCACTCTAAGGGGGTGTAATTCCCCCCCGAAAATCCGGGTATTTTCCGATTTTGTGTAATAAATCGTGAAATGCAAAATAATTTTTTTTACCAAATGATAGATCTCATTAGAAGAAGTGACTTTTGTCTTGAAACTTTTTATCTATCTCTTACAGTTCGCGAGTTATAACACAAAATCGGAAAATAGCCGAATTTTCAGAGGTTAATTTCACCCCCTTCGAGTGGATTTGGGCAGCAAATAAAAATTGCGTTGTAATAAGGAGGAAATACCCTACATATTCATAAAGTTTCAGAATGTTTTGAATTTTCGGGTTCGGGGTTTTCCCTTATAAGTCACTATAGCTCGTAGAGGCACTATACATGCATACTGCCTTAATCTGTAAGACCACGATCTTCAAACACCACAGGCTTGATTTCTACTTACGCGATCACATTATGTAAGGACCAATTTTTTTTTTAAATTCAATGAAAAAATTAAAATGAATAAAGACTGAAAATTCGTCACTATGCTTTTTTGATTCGTCAACCAGAAATCTCAATGTGATAATGGAGGTGACATTAACAGATAACTGCATTAATCAACTCACACTTCGTCGTAGTTATTCCTGATAAATAATCAACATTGATTTTCATAAACTCCAGATCTCATGCGAACAATTTTTACTGTACAGTCTTTTATCTATTTCTACACGAAATGTCACCCCATGTTTGGTTTACCACGAAGTACGCCCCTCCCTATATACAGGCTGTCCCACTAAATCTGTCCACTTACACTTCTGTTATTTCAATTAACAAGCAAAAATGTTATTTACAATCGTTGTTTTTTTATTCTTTTTTTGTTCAAAGTTCAATCACATTTCAATTTCATCTTACAATCAATGACCACAACAATAATAAAGATCAATTTCATCAAATTTGTCTAGCAATACTAAATACTGTTTGCTTAAACAACTATTTAGTAGACAAACAAATTTGTACAGTTTATGTAATAATTCAAATATGTCGCACAAACGTACTGCTCACATTACTATTACTTTTTCGTGCAATGATCAAACAATTGGTACAGCGTAAGTAGAATAAAAAATATATTTTTTGTGTTAAACTTTACAGCCCTTTGGTTGGTACGCTGTATCCACAAGAAGCCCAAATGCAAAAAATGAAAACTCTTAAATCTAGACCTACCACTGCTGGTAACAAAATACGAAATCAAGCCAGTCGACTAGTGAACCAGTTGATGAAATGTGCCCCACATTACATCAGATGTATCAAACCGAACGAAACGAAGAAACCTCGAGATTGGGATTCAGTTCGAGTAAAGCATCAGGTATCGCTTCTGCTTAAATTAATTACAAATTTTAATCCCTTTCTCTTTGTATTTTTCATTTAACGAGACCAAAGCACGTGCAAAAACGAAACTCAAATTTGTTCATAGTTTGTAACAAAGAATTGTAATTCACGTGAAATCGGTTGCAGTTTTCTCTGGCAAAGAAATTAACATCTTCGTTAGAAACAACTAAATAAAGTAGGTGAAGTGATTTTTGTTTATGAATATGAATCAACCTTGAGTCGCCAAATACAGGATGATTCAGAATTACAAGTTGCTAGGGCAGGGGGTGGTAGGGAGTAGGAGACAATAAAAGAAACATTGTTTGCCTAGTAAACATGCAGTACTGGAAGTGTTTATTACATCACTAGTACGTATAATTTTCATAGTAATATGATTGATAAAATAATTCATATCCAACTTTTGTTGGCCAAGATGGTGAGCTACACACTTTTGCAATAATATTATCTTAGTACTGAGAATAACAGAGCTGCAAGTGATAACGTCTTTATTAGAGTGATGCAATTAATATATCCCGTACTGTACGCTCGATTCCGCAATAATTTACATGTCATTTGATATATGGAGATAGCGACATTCCTTTCCCATATTTAATATTGGTACTTATTAATATTCATTTAACTTTTTTGCTGTCATTTTTAGACCTAATTTATTGCTTAAAGTAGGGGTGCGCAGGGAGCCGTTCTTAGCGCCTAGCTGCGAGCAACCCGCCTGTCCCGTTGCTAAGGTTAGAATCGGTGAGGAGAACTGCAGTAGTCTACGTGCATTTGGTATGACTTGAACTGAGCTATGTATACTTACGCTACGAGCCTACAAGCACGCACGTACACTATTGCAGTTCTCTTCACCGATTCTAACCTTAGCAACGGGACAGGCGGGTTGCTCGCAGCTAGGCGCTAGAAACGGCTCCCTGCGCACCTCTGGCTTAAAGCATCACTAATACCTCACTCCCGCTTGCCTCCTCGAGAGGCCGGTGTATGGTGGGTTGCTCGTCTGAGGCGCCCCTAAGTCTGCATTCTTAACCCTTAACTGGTATCCTCGCTCGTGACCCCAAGCACGCAAAGTTCGATGTACAATTTTCGGTTGTCTAAGTTGGTAAACTGAATTTCTTATTAATTTTATAATAATAGTTTAACTTCCTACGCTTCTATTATTTTATACATTACCTATGAAGAAAATATTCGTAGTGGTTGCTCTAGTGTCGACTTTACAAATTTCTGTGCCCTTTTTTATTTGGGGTCTGCCACGACCCCAGTATACCAATCACGTTTGCCAAAAACAGTATACCAGTTAAGGGTTAAAGGCTTATAATTAAACAATAAAGCGAAATCGAACATGTTTTGTTAACAAAAAAATGTTTATTTTATCTTCCTTACCACCCCTGCACGATTGACCTATAATTCTGAATAACCTTGCATACATTTTTATTGCTAGTTAACAAGAACAAGGATTTTCGTAATTGACACAATTTTACTAAAAATGTGCCACAATTATTGACGTTGGCATTATAAAATTAGCGGATTGCGTTTAGAAACAACATTGGAAGCTGTACAAATTTTACAGCTTAATTTAAAAGAAGGACCAATAGGTCATAATAGGTTATAAAAGAATCCATTACTCTCTAAATTATAAACAGAATCTTATCACTTTGCATATCTTCCATAGTAATTTTTTTTACCCTCTGGTAACTTAGGTGGAGTATTTGGGTTTGAAAGAAAATATCAGAGTACGTAGAGCTGGTTTCGCATATAGAAGGCCATTCTCCAAATTCTTGCACAGATACGCAATTCTCACAAAACAGACGTGGCCACGCTGGCCTGGAGACGAGAAACAAGGAGTAGAATGGATATTAGGCAGCCTTCACATTGATCGATCGCAGTACCAACTAGGACTATCAAAATTGTTCATAAAAGCTCCAGAAACTGTAAGTTCAAATTCCAATTCCAAACTGGAGTGCACTCATCCCACGGTTTATTCGGTATTTTTTACACGCGGTCAGAAAATATATGTATAGACCACGGTGTAATAGACAGGTGTTCCGACTCTGTACCTTTTACCCCAGCGATTTTGTGTGCCGATTTCTGTTTAGTTCCCCTGGCCGCCGCGAGAGTCGTCGTGACTTAGGCCGGTATTCATAGTCTCTACTTATTCTTAAGCATGCGGCATCCTCTACTAACCTAGTAGCTAATAAAGGATGCCGAATGCTTAAGCATTTGCTTAAGAATAAGTAGCGACTATGAGTACCGGCCTTAGAAGGCATATACATATGTGTTAATGAGATTGTGGTAGTAGAGATTTTAATGGTATTACTGAGCTTGCCAGGGAAATCCTACGCGTAATGGAGGGGGAACATGCCACGCATGCGCGTGATGATGCTGTCATCTGACTGAACCTTGGCGTCGATTGGTTTGACGTCACGGGGTCATCACGCGCATGCGTGGCATGTTCCCCTTCCAATACGAGTAGGAATTCCATACCAGGCCTGTATATATATGTAAATGCCTTTACAACAGCTAGGAAATCTGCCGACCGCCAGAAGAACTAGGACGAAAAAGTCACACATTCTGGGCAGGAGTAAGAACGCCTGTCTATTATACCGTGCTATAAAACATCAATATCGCAGCCTCCGAAAGCCAAACTTGTCACTGCGCCCACGACTCCGCAATTTTGAAAAAAAAAAGAATTATCCAAAAAGAGACACAGTGATAATGGAACTAAAGTAAAACTACCAAATATTTCTAGTAATGAGAATAGTACCAAATAAAAAGAAAAGGTTGACTGCTTTGGAATACACTATTGGCAGCAACGACGAATAAAATTTAAATTTGTTTTTCTGAACTTTCATTATTATTGTTTTTATGCAAATATATGAAATAAATATTATTACATTTACGTATTTTGTTTTACCGCCGGACTGCATTTTCGCGATTCTCAACCGTGTAAAAAAGAAACACGTGAAATCATTACAATGTGGATCAATAAAGATTTTGACCGTACAATATTTTTTATACATTTTGCCAAATATGCATTAATTACATTTTATGTATTTAACTATGTATACACTAAGTATTATCTAAAATATTTAACTAATTTACGAAAGCCAATTTTCCAAATCAATTAGCATATATTATCTTTTCCACGAAATCAAAACAAAAGTTAATTAGAAGGAAACAACACATTTTTGAATCTTGAAACATATTTACATGTTCCTCCACTTGCATATATTCTCTTATATCTACATATTACTTATGTACCTGCTTCAACACAAAAGTGCAATTGAATGTTTGTTAAAATACGTAATCACGCAAAAACCGAGGTTTGAAATTGTTGCATCACGTGTTTCTATCTATATTATTTCAAGCATTTTGTTCGTAGCTGTTCATGTTGGAGGAAGCGAGGGATCGGAAGTACAATGTGTACGCTCGAGTTATTCAAAAAGCGTTTAAAAAATATTTCGCTCGCAAAACACAAGAGAAACAAAAGCGGGAAGCGGCCGATTTACTTTTTGGTCGTAAAGAACGCAGGCGAGCAAGTGTAAATAGAAATTTTGTAGGTGATTACATTGGATTAGAAGGCAGACCTCAAACGATGAGTTTAATTGGAAGAAGAGAAAAAGTCTGTTTCGCTGAAACAGTAAAGAAATATGACAGAAGGTTCAAGGTACTTGTGTAAACGTATACAGGGTGTCTTAGACATTTAGTGCAAAGGAAAGGTGAATCCTTATGCAAAAATAAATCGAAAATGTAGAATGAACTTCTTTTATACGAGGTTTTATTTTCCGGAAAATCGAATTAGTCTGGGACTAAAATAGGCAGTGCAAAAATAGTTCGAAATTGTGAAATAACTTTTTTTGGAACGGATCTTTGCTTTCGGGAAAATCGATTATCCTCGATTGCGAATGCACTCGACTACCAAGAAAAGTTTGGTAACCCGAAATTTCCGAAAAATCTGATAATTCGTAGACATGTAGTCACAGGGGCATGTTTTCTGTTCTGGTAATAAAATACCTAAATCTAGTCGTGAAAACACTCCTTTAAAGAATTTGCACATTATCCTCCACGTTTGCGAAACTGTAAAAGTTATCGAAAAAAATAAAACACAAAATTTTATGATTTAAAATCATCTACAATATGGTAGTAAAGAATTTGCAAAAAATTGCTTTTTCAGGATTCACCCCTTCCATAATATTTTTTTTTTTAATTCTTCACCACCAATTTGTTGTAGTTTATATTCAACTTTTTTCAATACCTTTATTTAATGTAAAAAGTCTCAATTTCTTTGAAATAGTACCCCCACCACCAAACTCATTTTATTATTGGAGCAAGAAATATATATGTATGTCAATGAAACCACTAAAACCACACTTCTGTAAAGTCTCAGGTTTCTTTCAGTTATCGAGATGTCAAATTTCTCTCATAGGAATCAGTTCCATCTATAAATCGTTTCTCGAAAATGAAAATAAAAGCACATTCGAAAAGAAAAAGTTATTCTACAATTTCGATTCATGTTTGGACAAGGATTTATTTCATCTGCAACTGTGCCATATTTACTTCTGGATTCTACTAATTCTTACTGAGTTTTCAAAATCGATATTCACAGAAATGAAGGATCATATAAAAAAATTTGCTTCAACACGGTACTTATTTTTGTATAAGAAATCAACCCCTCCTTTATTGTATTACAATTCGGAAATACACCCCTCATGAACTATTTTGGAAGATGTTTTATGTTATATAAATGAAATACAATTTGCAGATGAGCAGACGAGATCTAATTTTGACCAGCAAATGTTTATACTTAATTGGTCGGGAACAAATAAAGAAAGGTGCAGAGAAGGGAAAGTTGCGGGAAGTTATAAAACGAAAACTTGAATTCAATCAACTTAGTCATATTTCGTTAAGTACTCTTCAAGTAGGTCGATAGATTTGCTATTATTATTATTATTTACTATTAATATTATTATTGCGAATGGAAATAAGTTATTAATGTGTTATTTACAATTGCAGGATGATTTCATAATTATCCACACGAAAGAAGATTATGCCAGCTTTTTGGAGTCAGTATTTAAGACGGAATTTTTAATTGCCCTTAGTAAAAGATATGTCGAAGAAACTGGGCACGCCTTAAATATAAAATTTAGTAATAGGTAAAACGTTTTTATACATGTGTTTAATACATTGCGACTTGATGATTAATTAAGTTGCATTAATGTACACCTTTATTACAGTCTGGAATTCAAGGTCAAGAAAGAAGGATGGGGAAGTGGGGGAACAAGACAAGTATTATTCACGCAAATTGATTATGGTGATAAAGAAATATTGAAAGCGAATGGGAAGATTTTGAATGTTCGGATTGGTCCTGGGTTACCATCTACTATCAGTAAGCTATCCTCCACTAATATATTTATCATTTTTAAAATATTCAATCACTTCACCGTACGATCAGAAAAAATTACGATAGTGATATAATTAACCGTGTGCATGAGGTTCGGGCTACCGAATTGGCTCAAATTTTGCATACAACTACTTACAAGGGAAGATCCCAAACCCGAAAATTCAAAAAATTCTGAAACTTTGTGAATATGTAGGGGATTTCCTCCTGATTACAACGCATTTTTTGTTTGCTGCCGAAATTCACTCGAGGGGGTGAATTATTTTCGAGGGGGTGCCGAAATTTACGAATTTTCAAACCCCTGAAAATTCGTAAATTCAAGACAAAAGTTACTTCTTTTAATTAGATCTATCATTTGGTATACAAATTATTTTACAGTTGTCACGTCCCGGGTGAGGTCTTTAGGAACGATGACTATGGGGAAGGAAAAAGACAGGCGCGAATCTAAAATCCAGCACTCTGAGATTTTGGGGGGAAGACCAGGCGCGAATATTAAATCCGTCACACTGAGGGTTTGGAAGGAACTTAGGCGCGAATATTGAATCCGTCACACTGAGGGTTTGGAAGGAACTTAGGCGCGAATATTGAATCCGTCACACTGAGGGTTTGAAAGGAATTCAGGCGCGAATCTATAATCCAGCACACTGAGGGTTTGGAAGGAGAGGAACGTCAGGCGCGAATCTTGAATCCAGCACACTGAGGATTTTGAAGGGGATCAGGCGCGAATATTAAATCCGTCACTCTAATCGACCAGGGAAGGTTTTAAAAGGCGAATACACACCCTGGAAACACCTGTTAGGTCTTATTTTAGTTTTGGCTCGGTAATTGGATGTACCGTTATATTATTCGGCTCATGCAATAGTATGTTTGTAAACAGAGTAAGCGTCTCGCGTTTGTAACAGTTTCGAGCGTGATGTAACGCTTCTTACAGGATTTCAGGATTAGTTCGAGTGGCGTGCGATAAAGAATTAAAATTCAAGAACAAGAATTTAACTTAATAGTGTTTATTCAGGAAAACACTTCTGAATTATACAAACAAACATAAATTAACTCTTTATAATTTTAAAGGAATTATAATAATTAAATAGGTTGCGACTCTCGGTCGGTACAAAGAAATAAAGTTGATCGTCTTGGGTTGCGACTCTCGGTCGGTACAAAAGAACGCCCGTTTGATCGATCAATTTGATATATATATAACTTAAATGTCTAATAATAACGTCTTAGTCGATAGAATGAATTGGATTATGAATAGTGACTCTCGGTCAATATAGAAGGATAATAGGTTTATGTAATAGTTTAGGATTTAGGAATTGAATATGTTAAGTTGAGATACGTTTTGAATTGTTCTCCGTTTCATCAGGGGCAGGTTTGCCACCTGGAGTGATCTCAGTCCCACGTTGCTCAGGAGTAATGTACAAACCTGAGAATAAGAATTAATAACTTTGCTTCAACTAACTAAGGGGCCTACAAGGCGGCTTCCACGGCCTGAACGTCTCGCCAAACTTAGCGACTATGGCTTTAGTTGGGACGCTCGACAGAACCGAGGGGCCTACAAAGCGGCTTCCAAAGTTGGAGCATTAATTTATGTTGGGATCAGCTATAAGCTTTAAATGATCCTTTTACATTGAATAATTGACTGTTTGAAATAGAATTCTTGACTGGCATTGAATGAGCCGAATAGAATAGAATGAATTCTCTGGGCTATCGTGCCCGTATTTATACACGTTCTGGATTTTGGGAGCGCACCAATAGGAATGGAGTTCGACTATAACGCGTCAATCATTCTCGACTCGCTCGATCTGTTCTCCAGCCGGTCTACAAATCGACTGGTTAGTGCGCAGGCGCGCGTGGAACGCTCGATTCTCCCACTCATTGCTATGCATATTTTTCTGCTTCGATCCTTACTCTCGCCGATCCGCCGATTGACTGAGGATCGCGCATGCGTTCGATTCTCCCACTCTTCATCACTCGATTCTCTCTTTCATCGCACTCATGTCTCGCGATACTCTGAGCTAATTTTAATATTAATACAAAACACACCTTATAAAAGTAGGATTAATAAGAATATAATAAAAATATAAGTATTTAAGTACTTATTAATTGGTTTTATTAATGTGAAAAAGAAAGGCGCAGTTTTGTAGGTTTGTTACACGTTCACTAACAGAAATCAGCTGTTGCGGCAGCTTGTTTGTTTGGGATCTTTGTAACCAAAGGGTGCACACAATAATTCAAAGCGTGATTTAAAACTAAGCGGTTTATTAATAATGCTTGAGATTTTGAGCATTGGCACATGACATTGATATAGATGGTAATTAATCACAATATGAAAATATGAATATGAAGTACATAGATATAAGCAAATGAGATTATTATAGAAGCAATAAGCGTTGCTAATATGAAATATAAATGATCGCAATAAGCTTTAGAATGCAATGTAACATGGAATACAATAAGAATAGTAATGCAAAAATATATATACACAAAGAAAGCATTAATGAGAATATATAGGTAATAAACGTTAGTAATACAAAATAATGAAGGTTCGCAATAAGCTTTGATAGACAAAATAATAATAGTCAATGGTATGGAGATGAATAACAATATTAATAATTATAATTGCTTACGGTAGTTGCCGTAGAGCACTGATTTGAACACTTTTGGAATCATCCAATTATAAACTTTTCGTGATATAATTTAGTTGTTCACGGACTTTCGTGACAGAAAAATGATCGCTCTGGCCTCTCAGGACCTCGTATTTATAAGATTTTACAGGAGTATTGCGGGGGGTACGCACGGTAAAGACCTTGACATATTTAAGAAATAAGTCGTAGTAGGACTTCCGGGGTTTTTATAAACGGTACGTCTATTAATAGACGTATTTATGTACGTCGCAATTAGGTTTCTGGGGTTTTTATGACTGCGAAAAGAGATACTCAACTCGTCGTATGGATTTCGGGTGTTTTATAGGAAAGGGGTTAAATTGGCTTGGACTCTGTGAGTCGTAAAGAGGGGATTGAGACGTGGTCTCGATTTAAGAGGGTTTTTGTAACGATGGACTTGTTTGAATTCGTTTTAAAGGGAAGGATTCGTGCCTCGTGTGGCGAATAGGCGAAGGGGTTTTGTAACGATTATCTTGTATTGGGGACCGCTAAGGTACAACATCAAGGTGATCGACGATTGAGGAGATGGGGTAAGAGTTGAGTTTCAGGGACTTCGGTGGTGTGGTTTTGAGGTTTACTAATAGATTTTTTGGAATAGGACCGCGCGAAAAATAGTGGGACGTCACACAGTTCACGAGTTATAATAAAAAATCTGAAAATAACCGGATTTTCAGGGGTCAATTACACCCCCTTGGAGTGAATTTGGGCAGCAAATAAAAATTGCGTTATAATCGGGAGGAAATTCCCTACATATTCACAAAGTTTCCAAATTTTTTTAATCTCTTGGTTCGGGATGTTCCCTTGTTAGTGTACGCTGTACAGTAGTGGCCATAGAAATTGCACCAGCTTGCAGGAAATATTATATATTACTGTAAAAATAATAATATTACTAATACTACAACTACTGTGTTCCGTACTTCTGGTAAAATTCGTCGCAGCTTCTCTGAGGTGACACCGTGCGATAACGGTTTAGGTACGTCTTTGAGAACCACTGACCGACCCCTCGTCTGACTTACACTGCGTGCAGCGGTGCACGCGGATTGCCTGCTTTCAGGCATATCTTTAGACGCCTATAACTAACAAACGAAGCCTCAACCGCAATATCGTTATTTTTGATTTTCGTCTTAGCATGATGTCTAGAATCGCCCCTTAAATTTATTCCCCCGTGTAGCCGAACACCCTGTACAATTAGAGCCCTGTATAAGGGATTCAAATTCACTCTGTCAAAAGAAATCTGTTTGAATACTTGTTAGCAACAAAATAAATTTACACATGGCATCGTCGTTATATTTGCTTGATGCATTAAAATAAACTCAGTGCTTTTTAGAAAATGTTGATGCACATAATAATCTTGAAAGTCAGGCAGCTAACTGTGTACAGTATACACTTGTTTCTTATCTTTAAATTAATAAGTGTAGGGATTGAAAGGCATTGAATAATACTTCAATAAACATATGTATGTGTATAAATTAAGAGTAAATTATACTGTATACTTGTACAAACGTTTCAGAACCAAATGCTAACAGGTCATCAAGGGTAGTGATGAATCAGCAGTATTGTACGTCACCGAGCATTCATCCCGTTTCACAATCTTACCTGCAGTCGACTACAGATATGCCAACTCGCCCAGCTCCAAGGCCTGCAAACGCAAAAGAATATCAACGTGTAGATCAACCAGTTACAGCCGATCATACAGAATGTTCGAAGTTAGCTGTACCATCTCAAAGACCTACGTTACAACCAACTAAAGCTTCGAGATCGTTGCAGTTGAATCGTTCCAACATTCCACCTATGCAACCACAAGCGAAAGAGCGTGTTGAGAAGCTACCCAATAAAGTGGTAAACAATTTACCTCTTATGGGAATGTTTACCAACCCAAAAGGAACACCGCGAGGTTAGTGAAATTTTAGATTTTACTTTGCTTCTTCCATGTGGCATGTGAAAACATTAATGGACATTGGGTAAAGGACTTTAAGCAATAAGCATGACAGAATCGTTATCGGTAAAATTAAAACCATTTTGAGTTTAATGAGTTATGTGTGAGAATAAAAATAAGACAGACTAAATTTCTTCTTTGTATGAAAGACTAATTTTTCATCTTCGTTTTGGACTAATTTTTCTTTTGAACCAAGTTTTTATTTTTTGTTTGTTTTAAAGAATGATTTTCTGGTTTCTCTTTTGTTTTGTTTCTGGAGAAAGCTTTAACAAGAAACTTTAGTACATGCAGGGGCGGCTTTAGCATACTTGCCCCCCCCCGGGTAAGATTATCATGGCGCCCCTCCAAGAGCACGAAAACCAATTAGCAGAACGGATATAAATGAATAAACGCATACAGTGGCGCCCCTGGCGGTTGCCCTGCCTGCTCCCCCCACCCCCCTTAAAGCCGGCCCTGAGTACATGTTTCATTATAGTGAAATAATTGATAACTATAATACATACATATGATTCCACAGGTTTGTTGAAATTTCCTCCACCACCGTCCGAGCCACCGCCACCTCACACGCCTACAAATGTACCTGTAGGATTTAAGCTTCCATCAACCAACAGTAATGAATATATTACAAGACAAAACAAAAGTATAGGATGCAACAAAGAAATGCAGACTGTTAACGAGTACGATACGAGACAAGTATTAGACAAACCTAAAAGAGAGAACGTACCTCATGCTGTTCCAAATAATAAAACACGTCCAAAGAAACCTGCTCTCCCTAGATTACCTAAAGCTAAAGCCTTGTACGACTATCGCCCGCAAGATCTCGACGAATTGGAGCTCAAAGAGGGCGATATGATCGAAATTCTTAAAGAACGTAAGTTTTCTCAATCTATGTGCTACTTTAACTGTATTTAAATACATCTTTATTTTTATTCTTGCAAAATGATTTAGAGCGAAAATCTACATCCCCTTATTTTGATTCTTACCATCTGTCTTTCCATTTTTCAATACATAGAACACACTATATTTATTTGATACCTGACATAGTTTTTAATTTACATTACAGACGAAGGGCATAAATAATGACCCGCTGTTCCACGATTTTATAATTATTATTTGATAACAGAGTCCATCAAACAAATCAAATTGTTTATATTTCAGATGAGGGTGGTTGGTGGCATGGCAGATCGAAAGGGAAGGCAGGACTTTTTCCATCGAATTATGTTGAAAAAGTATGAAATTTCATGTAAAAAGGTAAAACTGTTATTTCAACCATGATATGCATCGATTGTTTCATACCTGAGAATTTTGAGCGACTAAAAAACTTTTTTGTGGGGAGAAAGTAATCGTTTTTCCGTTTTCAAAAGCGCCTATACTTTTCTACCATTCTTCATGGCTCGCTGCATATCGCAAAAAATGATTACTATTGTGAATTGAATTTAAGAAATAACGTTTTTTTTCTTCTAATTAGTTATTTCCAAAGTAAGCATAATTTCGTCTGAAAATCGATGTTTCACAAAGTCAGTTCCTATACAGCACGCAACATTGCTGCAATATTGCAGATTGCAATGGAATATCTCGTGCAATATATTGTGGAAACATTGCAGCAATATTCTGAAGCAACTATGACTTCGAAAAATATGTACACGACGTCGCGTGGTTTCTACAGTGTGTTTCTTCTAATTGGATTGCTAGAATATCTCGTTAGATTGTTAGGATATCTCGTATGCTGTTGAAGATAATGAGAATTGCTTAATATGGTGGGAAACATTATGTTGTGTATATAGTTTTTTTTATATATATGAAATAGTAGAGAAGATTTGAAGATCAATTTAATTTTTTTAAATAGAATACTGTACATTTTTATATACGATGTTCAGCTACAGGTGGGAATAAATTTAAGGGGTGATTCTAGACACCAGAATAAGACGAAAATCAAGAATAACGATATTGCGGTTGAGGCTTCGTTTGTCAGTTTTAAGCGATTAAAGATTTGCCTAAAGGTAGGCAACCCGCGTGTAGCGGTGCACGCGGGACAAGTCAGGCGAGGGGTTAAGCAGTAGTAATCAAAGCCACTGCCGTACGGGATCGCTCACCTCAGGGAAGCTGCGACGAAATTTACGAGAAGTACGTAACACGGAATTTAGTGCATTACAGTAATATATAATATGTCCTGCAATATTTCGATTTGTGCACAGCAATATTACTGAGACGTTTCTGCAATGTTGCGTGCTGTATGGGTTACCATAAAATCAAGTTACCAAATATTAATTTAATTAGTTTAGATTTAATCATTTATAGATTTCAGTTAAGCTTAATAATGTATACATTCTATTTCTCAATTTTGTAAAATATTTCTGATATACATACACAAGTTTTCTGGGAGAATGCAGAATTGTATTTTCTGACACAGTAACATCAGTATCATGTAAGAGTCCATAATATAACAGTAGTATCGTGATCTTTTGTCTCTAAAATCGACACTACAGTATCTCAATAATTATTTACGAGTATTACGTATGTACATTTATTATAATGCACCTG
Organism: Andrena cerasifolii; assembly: GCF_050908995.1. Lineage (NCBI taxonomy): Eukaryota > Metazoa > Arthropoda > Insecta > Hymenoptera > Andrenidae > Andrena > Andrena cerasifolii. Next base: position 2,583,970 of record NC_135132.1, read on the forward strand.
TTATAGATTAAGGTATTCTTAGATGTAAATCATTGCGACATTGATTTGTTTTTTAAGTTTTCAAACATGTGATAGTTCTTGTACATACAGTCTGTCCCACAAGAGCATACCCTCGGTATGTACGAAATGATTAATATTATGACTACAAAAAGATATACAGATCGAAATCTCATTTTGAAAACTATTGCGCATTTACTTACATAACGAATCCAATCTCTGTTAGCGATTATTACATCATAGCGTCTCAGCATTGTTTCAATTACAGTATTTTCTGCTTATACACTCCATGACCGTATCCGCTGGCGTGCATATAGGGAGGGTAGGTAGCCTATTTAGCACCTAATTATTTTACCCTCGACTGGGATTTCCGCTACGCAATCTGGTGGCGAAAATTAAAGCAGTCTAATCGGGTTAGCTGCCACATGTAATTGGCAGTATTGGGAATTTCGACTGTTTGGTAATTGATTTTGTAAAATTTAACAGACTATTTGATGACAAAAACATTATTGCACTGTTTCAATACTTGTGTGACACCAGTCCTGTAACGCGATTCACCCGATTACAGAGCTTACTTTAGTAGATGGCGCTCTCACAGTATTTCCCAATAAGAAGAGTATGAGTTACCCACTTCTGAACTCTTTTCATTTACACATACGTTTAGCAACTGTTGCAAAAATAAACGATGGTAAGAGACTTGAAACGAAGAACGTATCAGCAGAAGTACATGTGTTTAAATTATGACACCGCGCTACACGTCGCCCTTTGTAAATATTATAGATAAACTTTTGCGTGATAGACTGTATGTGTGTTTTGAATTACTGTTATAATATGTATCGAAAGTTATTTCTATTTATTTTATACATATCATATAAATATAACTGTTATAAATAATATATAAACATAAAATAAATATAAATACAACTATTTCACTTTTTTTATGTACTTTATGTACTATTATAATTCGACTATTTTTAGGATTATGGACGATGGTAGAGTATACAGGCGCACTCACACAGTGAAAGAGCCGCCCTCCTCCTAGGTCCTCCCTGTACAGTAAATTTTCGTTGTAAGATCGCCAGAGTTTGTTGGCTGTATGCTCATCTCTATCCCCTCTAATTGGAGAAATCCCCCTCGGAACCAAGCAAGCGTAAAAGACGATGTTCATTCTTTCTCATTCGCTCTCACTTCTTTCTCGGTAAATGTCCTTCTCTTCAACTGCCGACACAAAACAGAATATGTAAACACCAGCTCGAGCTGAAATGCTGTGCTCGAAGGAGGGGTTGGTTCTTTTGAGCCAATTGATTCCTTGGACCTGGAATTCTTGCTTGCGTTTGTCGCATGTGCACACAACAGGCCAATGATTCGCGAAATGTGGCAAAATCACAAAACTTACAATCAAACGGGTCGTTGAAACAGGTCAATGCGACCCTGGAATGAAGCTCATGAAGCATACTTGACGCTCCCAGCAGCTAGAGTATCTAATGCCCGTGGCTTTTTCTCAAGTGTCAATCCGAGGTCTCCCGGACCAGGTGGGATTTTGCTTCTGATTTTTTTTGTTCAACACTGCAAAATCTCGAACTTTGAGGGCATCTATTGACGTGATCCCATTTGATTTCGAAGTTAAAAACGGTGTCAATCGATTCGTCTTAACGAGATCTTTCCAGTGGTGTCTAGAAATCGCTGCACGCTCGTGGGTTTAGAGAAAAATATGATAAGTAAGTTGTTTGGACAGAGTTGCTATAAAGCCCTTAGGTATCAAGTAGGTGCCTAGTGACTAACACAATGTTAGCAGAAAACTAGTCATCCAACAATTAGGAAAGTGATTTAATGATATATTAGAAATAGGAAGATTAGAATATTAACAGATAGAGGTGTGCGAGAACCCTAGGTCGGGACGGGTCGGGAAGACATCGGGCCGGGTCGGGTCGGGTTGCCGAAAGTTTCGGGATTCCCGAGATTATCCGGGATTCCCGAGAATATTCGGGATTCGTGAGAGAGTCGGGATTCCCGAGAATATTCGGGATTCGTGAGAGAGTCGGGACTTCCGAAAGTGTCGGGATTCTCAAGAGAGCCGGGACTTCCAAAAGTGTCGGGATTCCCGAAAATTCCACGGACCCGTTTAATGAATACGACATCACACATTCAACGCGTCGTAGGCAAAAGTGTAGAGACATTGTTGATTTTTCGAAGTACAAACATCAGTCAGTCTTAATAATACGAATCCCGACATTTTCGGAAATCCCGACACCCTCGGGAACCCGTCCCGATCCCGAGAAAAATTCTCGTCTCGACCCAACCCGACATTTTTGGGTTCCCGCACACCTCTATTAACAGAACATGAAATATGTACAGTACAGTAATAGTTAAATAGGAAGGTACTAACAAATATTATAAGAGATGTCTCACGATATTTTCTTGCAGTGCTTTATTTGTTTTCAATTGTCAATAGCTATTGTGTGATACGTTTCAACACATTCATCCACATGAAGTGATTTACAATTAACACCGCTTGTAGCCAAGGAATTCACGTTCTCCTTAAGATTAAGCATTGGCAAGAATTATCATTGTTTTTACAGTTGTAATATATCATAGTTAACATTGTTGCTGACAATGAATAAAATAAATTAAGACTATTTTAGCACAATATTACATGAGGATAAATGTATAAGAGCATTTTTATAGAGTAATACACATACAGAGTATCTCCAAATAAAATGTTTCGTTCACTGAAAATCTAATTTATAATGCACCCCGTTATAGTATATTTAAGTATTAAGAAAATATTTTTGTATCTCAGTCTTGGGTAATTTAATTTTTTAAAATATTTTTGAGATTAATAATGTTCAGAATAAATGGCCGATGTAGTAATTCGCTTACTCACAGCATTACAACAATTTTATCCTGTATATTGAGTCATGATTATTTGAAAAATTATTATGAGATACGCTGCATAATTACAATCATATAGACATGTAGACGCGTGGTTTATAATCATCGCCCTAGATATAAATTTGCACTCTCAAATACAAATATAAATATTCATAGGCACTAGAATCATAAATTATTGCTAAATTAAACATATACATTATGTATGCTCCTAAGTAACATTTGCATTCCCTTAGTTAATAGTAGGAAAGATAGCCACAACGAAACAAAATCTAAATTGAGTATAATTAGATTTTAATATTGCAATGTAACATGTTAACTGGGAAAGATGAATTAACTCGTCACGCGAAGATGCCTTTGCATTGGACAAGACAAGTTAATTCGTTATGAAAGTTTGATAATTACATTCATACAAAGAGAGTAAATATAGGATACACGTCTTATGTAACATTTGCTGCGGGTAAAACGAGTTTATTCGCTTTCGATCACTTTAAATACACATTTTTATGTACACAGAGCATTTCTGGTTGGGAAACAACCCAGTTAACAGGTTAATATCTTTAGAAGTCCTATGCTTGAGTATCTGGTCTGTGAATGATCAAAAACACAGAAAAGTTTTAATTGTATTAAGGGGTCACAAAGTCCTACTACGTACAATAACATCATCTACATAAATATTACGAATATGCCACAATCATGAAGATTAATAAAAATAAAAATTTCGGTATAATAGGTATGGTGTTTCTTTACTTCGCGCGTTAAGGGGGTATTTCATTTTGGAGAGTAGAAGAACGCACACCAAAATAATAGTAAAAGTTTAAATTCATTAATTTGGACATTGTACCAAAACAAATAGCTGTTTTCTCAGCATTTACACATTTAAGGATGGATTTCATCCAATTCGGCTGATTGGAGGGTTGAGGAGCGTATTGAAAAATTTGATAGATGGACATCTAAAGTGTCATAGAGGCAAGAATAGTACAACAATTTGAAAAATCAGCTTTGCACGAATTTTTCGCAGGAGCAGACGATTCAGCTTATAAAGGGAATGCCAGATTAAGACTAAGAGCCATAAATGTATTGTTGTATGGGTTGAAACATGAACCTTTAACCTTCCACGATATTTTAGGAATAGATCAACCGATCAACTTTAAAGTTCCTAGCAAAATTGCAACAGTGTCTGCAATAGTTTCTTTGTCATGCTCTTTAAAAGTTGAAAAATATATGAAAAAAATCGAAGTCTTTTTACATGTCTCCTACTTTGTCAACGTGTATCTTCTGTATTTTTTTATTCTGCTAGCGATGATAGCCACACTTAAATAAATAAAAATTTCCTCAAATTTGTCGATCACTAAGAATGTGATGCCAATTGATAGGGAACAAAATTTTTGACAACAGCTAATAAGGACACTATTGGCAACACCTAATAACGATTATAAATATATGAGTCAATTATATACACAATTTTTCTGTGGTTTCTTGAAAACATTTCAAATCTTTTGTTGCTACAATGTTCTTTTACTTCAATCAGTCTTACTAAAAATCAATCTGAAACCACGCTCCAAATAGAAATACCCCCTTAAAGCTGGAAATGAGATCCAACACAAGTTCTTCCAAATTAAACTTGCAACATATACAGAATATTATTTTCTACTTAACATCCCTGATAGCCAGATCTGGGCAGCAGAATCTGACATCAGAACCGTAGTCGTCTGTATCCTCAGATGGCTGCGTTCTGACGTGCAGAGCCTGATGTCAGATCGGCAGCAGATCCGCAGCAGATTCTGCCGCCAGACTGCGCTCTCATGCCAGAGCCAGACCCTGCTACCAATCTGATGTCAGACTGGAGACAGATGGTTATCAGGGATGTGTATCTCCGGTGAAAGTATTATTTGCTATACGTTTGTCAGTTGATTACGGCAGTTATATTAAGTATGATATGCCTGCAACAATTCCATTATATTCGTTCGAAATTTGATCGCGTGGAAAACAGGAATCCCAAACTCTCGAAAAAGTTGCTTAATATTTTTAGCTTATTACATCAATCTAGTCTTGTATATGCATTCGTTACACTTCAAAGCAGAACATTTTATTTTACATAAAAAAATACGTGAATAACACTAATGTCCTAAACCGCCGTACAATTAGTTTTTTTTTTTACAGTTTGTCTCAATATCCAACATGTCATATTACTGACAGTATTGAAAGATTAATAAAAAAGTACTTACTAAATCGAATAAAAGTACATAAAAGTGTAATTTCTGTAACGCGTGACGTTTAATTCAAGTTCTATTATTTTTTGTAAATCTTAAATATCACACGTATTTTATGTCACGTTAGTGAAGTGTTCAACGTTTTCCTGAATCTTGTATAAATATGTTAATAAATTACTAAGATGATTGTAGGACGAAAAGTATAAAACACGCGTGTGGTTAGTTCATGTCATTTCAAACTTCTAAATAAATTATTATCATTTATTGATTTATCTCCGTGTTGTTATCAACATCTGCAATAATTACATTTCACAAAAACCAAGTAAAATATTTTTCCTATAAAAACATATTAATATGCAACATATTAGACATTACAAGATTCCAGATTTCATTTCATTTACAAAGAAACATATGGCAATTTTTTTTTTATCTACACATCCAAGAATGTATGAAGTTGATTAGGCCTCATATATATCAACATCAAATTCAGTAATAAATGATTAACGTAACATCTTAGAAAAATTGCATAATGTAGTCTTTCTAAAATGACAAATATTTTACAAAGGATAAACGCATATATTACCTCTATAAATGAAATTTGGATATCTACATGGCACAGTGTCGTTGTTAAGCTACTTTGTCACAATTCATTTCTTTTTCTCCCAAACGTGGTCAAATGTAGCGTAAAATATTATTGAATTACAGAAGTGATATACTCCGTATCGCAACTTTCCTTTTGCTTTTTCTTTTCATTTATACTGAGATCCCAGCAACTTACTTAAATGAAAGAGCTTTCGCGATGATATATTTCTTTGCTATTGCTTCTTTTTCGAGATATTTTAATCGTGTGTAAATACATTGCTATGTTATGGAAATTGTTTTTTTCCTAAAGTAGAGTAACATTTTTCGTTTTAAACGTTCACAACGTTATAACAGATTTTAGACGCTTTCATATTCTTCATTTAATGGAACGGTTTTCAATTTGAACTTAGATCTACTGCAAGGAGTTATATTGTGTTGATGCAGTACTTAATAATGAATTGATGTAAATATGGAACACTGATTGTACAACTGGTATATAATTCATGGTACAAAATAAATGTCTAAACATCACTATTTCGCAGATTATGAAATCCTTGACTTTACTGTGAAGGAAAATTTTGTATTTTCTTTGGCAACTCTACAGCATGGTATTACCTGTAATTTTTATTTTACATTGAGTCTAAATTTAACTGAAAGTTATAGTTTTACGATTTAAAGAAATTAATACTTCTTCTATCAGTTTCTTACAAAAAGTTAAAACTGTGAGGTCATTGATTTCAACGAAACACTTTGCTGCGGGTTTAAAGCAAAAATGAGCAGATACATATCTAGTTTATTATTTATACTTTACAGAAATGTTTGACGAAAAATTTCAGTAAACTGATAGCACATTTTAATTACTACGAGTGAATGATGCTAGATTACATTCAAAGTTGAGAGAATAGGTGACAAAAGACAGTATGATGCGATGCGAGCCGCTACCGAATAAGCGCTATGTACATTAGGACTGTTCGGGTACCCGAATAAAGCGAGCCGAGCCGGGTACCCGTAAAATCCGGGCGGCCCGAAAAATCCGGGTAGCTTGAATTTGTTTCGGGCGACTTGAAAAACCCGGGTAATCCAAATTGTTTCGGGCCACTTGGAAGAACCGGGTAGCCCGACTTGTTTCGGACGGCTCGGTAGAAGGGATTAGTTTGAATTGTTTCAGGATTTTCCGAGCCACCTGAAACAATTCGACCTTGTTGGCAATACAAGTGGTATTAATTTCCTCACAGATTGGTAATGCGGAAGAGTAGGAGATCTCTGCTACCTTGAAATGTAACGGTAAAACGGTCTAGAACACCGAGTTAAGAGCATTGTATAAATTGAGAGCATTGTATAAAGAGAGTGTAATATCCAGAAAGAGTTTTTTGAACTGCACAATTACTAGTGTAATCATTTATATATTTCAACTGTTAATATATTACTTAAGAAAGTTACATAATACTAAATTCATCAACTTCGTTCCCAACCAACTCCGTCATCCACATGGCCTACGCAACGTGCATAAATTCCAACAGAGCTAACCCCTTCTACCGAGCCGTCCGAAACAATTCGGGCTACCCGGTTCTTCCGAGTGGCCCGAAACAATTTGAACTACTCGGATTTTTCAAATCGCCCGAAACAAATTCAAGCTACCCGGATTTTACGAGCACCTGGCTCGGCTCGAAAACCGAGTCCCGGCTCGGTCCGAATTTCAAGTACCCGGACAGCCCTAATGTACATATTGGAGTAGGCCCGCACGCGGGTTGAGCTCGAAGACATAGAGCAGGGGTCTCGAACTTCCCCACTCGGAGAGCTGCAAGAGTTGGGCCCCAGGTCAGCCGGTTCTCCCACTTATTTTTCTCCAGGAATTGCCCGAGACACGGGAGAGGGGGGGAGGGGAGGGGAGGGGAGGGGAGATACAGACAGACAGACAGACAGAGAGAGAGAGAGAGAGAGAGAGAGAGAGAGAGAGAGAGAGAGAGAGAGAGAGAATAATTCATCAGAGTGAAGTAGGTGTCGAGGGGGCCGTCCTCCTACGGCTCTGCGAAGCAGGCGAAGAAAAGGACTCGCCAGTTCGATATTCTTGATATAGAACTTAGGCACATGAAAGACAAAGCGAGAGAGAGAGAGTATCATACCGTATCACGTATTCTCTCTTTCGTAGCATCGCGTCAACTCTTCCGTCCCCTCTCGCTCGCGCCATAGGCGCATCAGAATCGTTGACGCTATTCGTTTAGCGCTCGCCGCCAGCCCCGAACCGTGAGCCCGTAGCGAGTGGTTTCTGTAGTCGGGATGCCAGATCATCACTCATGGAATCATGAAATGTATCACTTACCTCCATAAGTATGCATTGACTTAATTAGTAAGCATTACTTACTTCGTGAAGTACCTAAGATAGTATTGCCCCACATTTTTTGAGTCGCGATTTCATTTCATAATATTCAAATAACCAGCGAGCCCCAAAAAACACTTGGCGACCCACACGTTGGGAATCACTGACTTAAGATGTGCTTCCAATTTACCAAAACATTAAGATTTAAATATTCATAGAAATAATACGCATTCGCGCGAGCACTCAAACATGTGCCTGCTCAGTTTCATTCAGGATTCAATGCAATAGGTTTTGTTGCAGTTAATGACACCATAGTTACGACCGTTTCCTATTAGACAAAAGAGCTGCTGATATCGAGTTCTATTCACTAGAAGGCTTACCTGTCATTTACTTTCGTAAGAAGGGGAGAAGGATTAAATTTTCACTGTACCACACAATTCTTATTTCGTTGAGCTAATCCAGCTCTAGATAAATCACGTTCTATTTCGTCGTCATCCTCGATACTGTAATGTAATAGAAAGTGGAAAGAAGATTATATTTCTGACTTCACCTTTATCAGTAAAATGAATTTCTAAACTGTGCGATTATTCGTAAATTGTAAGTAAATTTAGTGGGGACTCATTAGTTGTGTGCTAAACGGACACATTATTAGCGCACAAGTTATCCCCACCATTTCTTCGAACAACCTCAAGCGAGGGATATTCGAGGCCACTGGTATTTGACTGTCGGAACCAGTGCATACCCAGACCGCATGCACTTAAGGAGTTAGGCCTACCTTGGACGTTGCAAAATTGCAGTCATTATCAGCATTTTTTATCTTAGGAAGATAATGAAATAAACAGAAAATTTAATATGAAGCTTGTTATTGTATAACTTTCCCCGAAAAAAAATCGTATTTTTTTCCTACAAAATAGTGGCGGTAGAGCCGTGATATCTAAGATCTTGAGGAGCGACGTTTTCCACGGTGTTCAATATCACGGCTATACCGATTGACCTAGAACAAAAAACCGAAAATTTTTATTTTCTACATGCCTAAAACTGGAGAAGTACGTATGGAAATCCAGAAACATTAATTTGTATCGAAATGGTGAACATGGGGAGAAAAAGTGAATTTTTTTTATAAAAGTGTCAATTGCAAAGAATATGTTCAAGATATCGCAAAACCGATACGTACTTCTCTAGATTTAGGCATGTAGAAAATATAACTTTTTGGTTTTTTGTTCTAGGTCAAACGGTATAGCCGTGAGATTGAACACCGTGGAAAACGTTGGGTCCTCAAGATCTTGCGTATCACGGCTCTACCGCCGCCATTTTGTAGGAAAAAAATACGATTTTGTCCGGTGAGAGTTGTGCAATAACAGGCTTCATATTGAATTTTCTGTTTATTTCATTATCTCTCTAAAAAAAAAATGCTGAAAATGACTGCAATTTTGCTCCGTCCAAGGTGGCCTAACCCCTTAATGAGTCCCCACTATACTTTGTTAACAAGACTTTATTACAATTCGTTTTTAATTTGGAAATAACTTAATTTCAATAAGCTTCATTTCTAATAATGCAAGTAGTTTTTTTTAAAGTAGTTTTGTGGTTTTCGGCAATAGAGGAGTGAAAAAGGAACTACTAAGAGATAAAAAAATCTCGTCTTTATATTAAGTTACTTGAAATCAATATTATAAGAAAATGTAGAAATATAAATTAACATTGTATACTTACGCTCTTTCTTGACTATCGAGATGATGAACCAGTTCATCTCTTTTGTTTACAATAGAAACTAACTCTTCTAAAAGTAAGTTTTCTCGCATCTTTTGTTCAGGAGTTTTTCTCCAATCTTCTACCGCTAGTATACTTCTTAATTCGCGATTTAAAAGTTCAAACCGACGTTCTAGGTCGTCTTCTTTTTCTCTGAAATATGTAATAATATTCGAATATTACTAATTTCACTTTGCGGTAACAGTAAATGTTATTGGCATAACAGATGGAATATAATTACTTACAATATATTTAATTGCATTTGTCTTCTTAAAAGTGCATTTTTCTTATTAACAAGAGTAAACCATAGAGACATCAGTCTTTCAGTTTCATCTTCATCGTCACTTTCCATGGCGGATCGTAGTTGTTTTTCAAGTTTACCAGCTTGAATATCTATTTGAGTTTGTTCTCTTTCTAGTGCTTCTAATTCGTTTTGAATATACGATGTCATATCTTTCCCCAACTAGACATAACATTATTAATATAGCTAACATATTCGATTCAATGATTCATATTTGTACATGTCCATGTAATACATACTCCTCTAAGTGTATATGAGGTGCCATCCGGACTAGTTTTATCTGGCGAAATTCTCTCTATTATCTTGGAAAATGAGTACAAAGGGGAACCAGTTTTTTTTTCACCATCCATTACAGTTGAGGTTCCCAATATATTTCCATTATGTTCAGACTGAAATAGTTATTACTTATCGCAACTTATATAAGCTAAGATATAATTAATGGTACAATGGAAAAGGAGATAACCATTCCCTGATAGCCATATCTGGGCAGCAGAATCTGACGTCAGAACTGCAGCAGTCTGTGTCCGCATTTGGGTGCATTCTGATGTGCAGAGCCTAAGGTGCAGTGCCTGATGTCAGATGGACAGCAGATCGACAGCAGATCGACAGCAGATTTCGCCGTCTGCTAGGCACAGCAACAGCGCCATCTGAGATCCAGAATTACCAAGCAATTGCCTACAGATGGCGCTGTTGCTGTGCCTAGCAGATGGCGAAATCTGCTGTCGATCTGCTGTCGATCTGCTGTCGATCTGCTGTCGATCTGCTGTCGATCTGCTGTCGATCTGCTGTCGATCTGCTGTCGATCTGCTGTCCATCTGACATCAGGCACTGCACCTCAGGCTCTGCACATCAGAACGCAGCCAAATGCGGACACAGACTGCTGCAGTTCTGATGTCAGATTCTGCTGCCCAGATCTGGCTATCAGAGATGTTGTCCCACTTAATTTCTAAAGTACTTAATTCGCGACTCAGGCATTCAGATTTAAAAGGGAAAAATTTATCAGTGGCCTGAGTGCAGTATTTCCTCTTTATAGATATGATGATTGATGCCGCTGGCGTGTCGATAAAAATAGTAGGTAGTTGATTCAGACCTAATCATTTCCCGGTAGGCTGCTTCCTCGACTGAACCGTTCAGTAGAGAGAGTGGACGAGATACACTAAGAGCGAGCGAAATAGTTATTTAAACCGACACTCAACACCAAGAATGATAAGCCTGACGAACGGGTTAAGAGATCCAGTAATAAATATTCAATTTATTATAATTTTCATTAAATTTTCATGAGCATACTACAGATGTTTTGCCGAGGTTTTTCCGATAAAAACGAGTCCATACACGATCTTATTCCGTTTATTTTTTATTAATTCGCGATTGATTTGCTGAGTTAAGTAGAGATTTGAATTAAGTAATAGTCCGGAAAATGGTCAAAATTAGGTCATGTTTGGACTTATTTTTGTTGGGATTTCGTTGGATCATCGCTAACCCATTGGCAGTATTCTCATGAAGATTTATTGAAATATGTAAAAATATATAAACTTTTATTCTTTTCGGCTGACGACTCCAATGTACTTACTGTATGTATAGCGAGGGTAAAAATCGTGCTTACAACATGGAAATCCTATAACTTAATTGATCATAACACAATTACCCGAAAAGTGAAAGATCTGGGTTGGAATTCTGAGCCAGTAACCGGATCGGTCGATTTTTTTCCCCGGAATTCTCAAAAAATGGAACTTCCATCGTGCCTTAGGTTACAATTGTGTTACGCATAAGTGTAACACAATAACATTATAAAATGTTATTTCAATTTATGAAGAATTAAATAAAAATATTGTAATTAATAAACTCGAACTAAAACAAAAGTTTTAATTGCAAAAGAATATTTCGTAAATTGAAAACTTTTAATTTCGCTGTTATTAAGTGATTTGACGATAGCAGTATGGAGGAGTGTATATGTACTAGCATGAAAAATATTAGTACCCTTTAAGTGATTACATTATACGTTTGTGTAATTTTTGTGAATGTAAAAGTTTCATGTTGACAACTGACCTTAGCACTAAATCTATCACCGGGCGTGGATGGCGTGATGCTCCGTCTCGGACTATTATTCTGATCGTCTATCGATCGTCTGTCACTGCTATTGTCATCGCTTATTTGATTTGGACCAGCATTAACACCCATTTTTACCTCTGCTATTAAACGTCTTGCCCTTTCACGCAACTGCTGTTGCCTTTCGTCGTCGTTCTGAGCCTAAAAATTATAAAACACCCTTCCTTCCATTATACATGTTTGTTATAACTAATGGAAATAATGGATGACGTGCTAAAGTAATCTACTCTACAGAACTACTCTACACAAAAATATGAAGTTGAAAAAAAAACACAAAACCTCAATAGGACTAGCAGCAGCTGAAACAAGACCAGTCGACTTTGTCTGGTTCCTGGCCTGTTCTAAGAGCTGTCTCGCACGTTCTCTTAATTCATCATGCCGACTGACTAATGGCTAATATATAAAAAAAAATTGTTAAATTAGTTGCAAAGCAACGAAGAACTTAACAAAATATAGGAAAACTAATTATTACATGTTGAGAACGTTGCTCTCCATGTGGTGATGATACACTCTGACATTCAGAAATACCGCGACATCCCTTGTCAGTTGTACTTAGTGAATCCTATAAAAGGATGTGTTTATTTAATATATTACTATAGAAATTGCTACAGTAAAGTCTCACGACAGAAGCTAATCAACCTTTTAAAATACTACCTCAAAACGAAATTGTGCACAATAAATTATACGTCGAATTTTATATTAGGCATTAAAAATACAGAGCATGCAATCACGAACATGCACCTTCACGTAAGAAATATATGTATACAGGGTGAGTCACCTAAGACTCGCCACCTGAATAACTTCTACGGTATTTGAGACACAAATAAATGTTTGCTTTTTTCCGGAGGGAGGGGGGCAACTTTGGGATGATGGTAAAGCAAAATATACCCCCCTTGCTTTTTTTAACCCATTTTATAGTGCCAATTTAATTAAAAATTTAAAACCGAAATTTAAAAATATTCATTTCTTTAGAATAAACTTAATAAAGATCAGTTTTTAAAAATAACTGATTTTTTCTCAAAATCCAGGGGGGGGGGCAACTGCCCCTTTTGCCCCCATCCTGCAGACGCCCATGGTTGTTTGGTTCCGACGGGCCCATTCTATGGTGTGCAGAACTTTTTTTTGAGGTGGAGGTGCTTAGGAGATTTGCAGGTTAACTTAATTTTTTTTGCTGAAGCTGAATGACCTTAAATGACGCTACAAATCTCCTGAGCACCTCCCCCTCAGAAAAAGTCCTGTCTATCGCGTAAAGGGTTCCTTGGAACCAAACAACTTTTGTCTCAAACATTCGCAGCAAACAAACTGACTGCAGTATGCCAGCAGATTCGCGGCAGATACCGAGCAGATCCTGCTGCCTATCTGCCCCCAAATCGCGTTGCACAGAATCTGATCAATTTCTGCCATTAAATTGTATCAACAGGCCCTGCCGCCAATCTGCTCGCAAGTTAAGGCAGCGCAATCTGTTGGCTTTCTGCTGTCAGTCTGCTATCATTATCGAATATAACAAATCCTGTATCAAATCTGTAGTCTTTCTGCAAAAGGCGTTGAGCAAAATCTGCAAAACGGACGTGGCTGACTAGGTTTCTCATCTCAAGAACTGTAAAAGTTATTCAGGCGGTTTGTCTTAAGCGACTCACCCTTTATATGTACAAATTCAATATTGTATGTAAGTATCAATGCATACATGCTTATATACAAATAAATAAATATAAAACACTTAGAGAAATCAGTACATATATTCAATGTCACGTTCGGAAATAGTTAAAATATCTTTAAACAAAATTTTGGTTCTCTAGCAAATACTACGTCTGTATACAAAATGGCGGGCACAAAAGGAATATAAGTACGTATAAATAAAATGTTGTTATCCGCAAAACATGGAAGTATTTTACGAAATGTGTAATTCAACGGAAAAGTACACTGATTTATACTGTTAATTAAAATAAATTAATGTATTTTATAAGTATTCACGAAGTGGAAATGTGTAAATTAAAACCAAAGCAATTATCTCATTAATGAAGAGCTTAAGTGTTGGCAGTGTAAAATAATTAAAAGATACAACAATTTGCTCTAAATCTTTTGTTAATATAGTGAAATATAAAGTAGGCAACTACATAAAACGGAATGATTTGGGCAATTTCAGATATACTGACATCACGAACTGGCGTTTGTGATTTGTTAATTGAGATCGATTGAGACCATTTCTCGTCGATTATTTGAATATTTTCTTCTTCTTCGTCAGATCCGAACGGATCTGTCAATTGCCGACGGGTCATTAATATAGGACGTTGGTGTACCTGTTGTACTCTTGGTGGTGACTTACTCTGTGGTAAATTTAAATCAGTATCCCGTAATATCACTTCAGAAACAATAATTTGAAACGACATATCCAATCCTGATAATATACAATAATCATTTACAGGTTAAAAGTGAATGCATTTACATACCTTTTCCCTAGATAAATATTTTTCTTTAGTTGGCGATAACACTTTTTCTAGAATACTCTTTGAGCTGGCTAATATAATGTCCTTCACATCTTTAACGCTGGATGGTGACTTATCTTTATTGCACTGATCATGATCCTGGTTTTCCATATTCAAACTTAGATGTAATTTATTTTTTAAAGAATCAATATTGACATCCTCCTTTTTGTTATCAAATGGATTTGACCTGCGGAAGAATGACGTCGCGTCGTTAGCAGTGCTTCTAATTTCAGAGATAAATTTATTAGTATATATAAAAATCGTAATAAATGTACCGTCTATTGCTATCCGTTTTATTATTTTTATGTTCCATTTGATCCTTTTTACGCAAATTAATTATTTCCTGACCAAACAATTGTACACTCACATCCGAATTATTGTCTGTATTAAATCTGCCAATCATGTAAGAAGATTCATCTGTAGTTTTGCCTATCTGATGTACCTATGAATATGAAACAATTTCTTCATAAAGACGTGGATGCTATGGCATAAAAATTCAATATGTATGTAATACATTGCGGACGGCGCGATCATTGCATAAGATGTCCTCAGGGCTTACACACTTGTTAGTGCGCTATAAATGCTCGCGAAATCGATAGCGTCCAATACATTTAGATGCGCAATTACCTTTCAAATTTTCTGTTACAAAATGCTACAGGTCTGCATCAGCTGTACGCGATGTCAATAAATTTGTTAGAGCAGGTTTGATAAAAGTTTGATAATCTGTTGTTTTGAATTTTATAATTTTTTAAAACTGTTCGAGGATATAGGGCAAGATCGCAGGGCGGATAGGATAAGCCTGAGTTCTCGATAGTACAAGTTGATTTAGGTCTCGCTTAAGAATAGAAAAATCATTTAAAAACAAATCGATGAACTTGAAGTCTGTATAAAAAAAAAAAGGTTTTGCGGAAATGCTTTCCGATTATCACATTTGAACCTTAAAAAAAAAACCTTTGACTTAAACATTTCATTGTAGCACAGAAAGCAACTGAGATACTTCTGGTGTGCAAGTTAAGGGAAACCACTTTGTTCGAGATAGAATTGACTCGTTTCAACAAATGAAATATTCCTTTTTGTAAAATATTAATGAGAAATAATCACTATTTTCATTTGTTTATGCAGGTTTTGCATACGCAATTTACGTATATTGTACAAGAAAAAATAAATTATAAAGCAAAGTATTATAATGTACTTATTAAATACCTCTAATTCATGGCCAGTGAAATGTGCTCTCAGCTGATATAAATATGTCATCACAGCTAATTTGTCAGGTACAGTTAATATATCCATGTCCGCCGGTTCTATTACTCTAGGTATACCAAGCGCTTCTCCAGCATCAAATGCTTTTTTACAGTTACCTTTTACATCATGTGACAATAATGAATCTATATCTCTGCAATTTGCAATTAAATATAAGTCATAAGACGTTCACTGCCATCACTAATTGTAAAAACAAGTAATTTAAAAATAAATAAATGACTAATTGTAAGCGAATATTCCCTCTAAACTGCGCTGCTGCGCATCGAACACGACATCCCGCGCATCAAAGTGAATGTTTAGTTTAAACTAGTTAAAACTTTGCGCGACGAAGCGAATCGAAGAAATTAATAATAATTAATTGTCGCTGCGATTCGGTCTAACAAAACTTTACTCTTCGCATCGCAGAGCTTCGCTTCGTCACGGTTTGCCAAAATGCGTGACGGCCTTTATGCTGTCATTCTGGTAATTACGCCGCAAAATTCGGCAACATTCAGGTTTTTTTTCTCACTAAATACAATAAGTAACAATGTCAAACTTTTTTCATTTATTAATCTACTTATAATGTATATGGAACAATTGTTTAAATACACTTTTAATTGTGTTTTTTCAATGTTATCTGGAGTTCAAAATATCTCCCTGACCGGAGTGATTTAAGCTCACAGACTCATTTGAAACAAAAAAACCAAGCTGATTCTTAATCATTATGAGTACCACTATCGCAGGTGCCAGAATTAGCCACGTAAGTCAACATTTAACAAAATTGCGCGCATTCAAACTTCAAGTTTCGAAACTTTCCATTCTTACTTGAAGTTTGAATGCGCGCAATTTTGTTAAATGTTGACTTACGTGGCTAATTCTGGCACCTGCGATAGCGGTACTCATAATGATTAAGAATCAGCTTGGTTTTTTTTATTCAGATGAGTCTGTGAGCTTAAATCACTTCGGCCAGGGAGATATTTTGAACTCCAGATAACATTGAAAATAAAAAACAATTATAGTCGAATTAACGAAAGAAGGCTACTTGGGACCGGGGCCAGAATTTGCGACGTTGCCGCTACTCCAGGCTCGCGATTGGCGCTTCCCCTACGCGGCTCCCTACGCCTTGGCCAATGACTTTCGACTACTTAGCTATGGGCCTAGAGTACTAGAGTAATCGTTGTCCTTGTCGGATGTATATTGCTATCCTGTTCCAGAGGGAACCCAATGTCCTTCCCATAGAGATTTGACAGAGTGTCGAATCTTATTGGCTATTGCGGCACGCGCCATGCAGAATGAATGGCGGACAAGTGGAGGAACACAAGCTCATAGGATTTTTATTCTATTCAGCGTCATTCCACGGCAAATCGATCACTTTTTGCACTCGATGTCAGGGATTTTGTTCAAACTGAAATATTATATAGGAAGGGATTTCAGTCATCACTTTGCTGGTTTTGATTTTGTTCAATTTCTGCCTATTTTCATGAATCCGAGTTGTACTTGTGAATTTTTATCTCGGAAACTCTTTATCGTATTGAATTCATTCTTTTTTTATTTTAATCTAGAAAATGCGGGCTATTCTTATACCCTTTTTTATATTGAAAAATTAATTTTGTAATTTTTAAAATTATAACCGAAGTTTTATTTTGCAAATTTCACGTACGAAATATTCTGCTTTCGAGCATGGAATTTTGAGAATTAACGTCAGCATGAGCTGTTATTAACCGATGAAGAGTTTCATTAACCCACTCTTGGTAATGCTGTTGATAGTTTTCGAGATAGAAATTCGTAAGTACAGCATCTTTTCATGAACATAGGCAGAAATTGCACAATTCAAACTCGTATATTTTGTAACCAAGTTCAAAACCTGTTAAACAGTGACTCAAAGCTTTCCATAATTTCACGTGATTCACAAAATACATATTGCATTGTGATCAAAGTCTCTAAAATTGTGATCGATTTGGCGTGGAGTGAGTTGTAGATGCATGAATCTGTTTTATTGAGCGAGTGAGAGAGACACAGTTGCGCTTGAAGAAAAAAAGAGACGTCCGATCTGCTACACAACGTGGCAACGTCGCACGAAGTACGGAGCAGGCATTGGGTCTCCCCGAGCCACGCGCGCCGGCCTACGGGCCGCCCAGGCGCCTTCTTTCGTTAATTCGACTATAAAAGTGTATTTAAAAAATTGTTCCGTATACGTTACAAGCAGCTTAATAAATGAAAAAAAAAGTTTGACATTGTTATAAATTGTATTCACTGAGAAAAAAAGCCTGAATGTTGCCGAATTTTTCGGCGTGATTACCAAAACGACCCCTTAATGCACCTGTATATATACCACTATTCCTACCACGACCGGTCAAATGACCGTTTTTAAAATTTCGATTAGAATTTCCTATATATAACGTAATTGAATCGCCTTTAAACTTCACGACTTATCCTCAAATACACGTATGTACATTATATACTTCTGCATAAAAGAAACTATATTTGTGTACTGTCAAATTGGCTGTTATCTTCATTCTATATTAAAAAATATAAGTTGTGCTAGACCGGTCATTTGACCGGTCGCGGTAGTAATAGGTATACGTAAAGTGTCGGTAGGAATAGTGTTAAAAGTACGCGTGTATCAATTTCAAGCATATATTCAAACTATTGACGGTATGGCATTTGCTCTGGCTTTCTTTTAAGAAATTCAGTCGAAACAAATGCAATTACCGAGTAGTACGACTTGTGCCTCTGTTTCCTTTCCTCAGAGGGAACACTGCTATAAGACACTGAATTTATAAGTAGAACAAATAAATAAGATTTTTGGTACGTGGCCAAAGTCGCTAACGTATATATCTATGTTTTCTATAAAAGAAAAAACATAAATATCTTCCTATTGACCTTTGGCATTAATATATCAAACGAAAAATGACCCGAACAATTCTAAAATTTCATGTACAATTATTCTAATTTATTATACGTACATTAGGTCCGGTCTAAAGTGATGTATGATTGCACAAAATGCCATTCCGTTTCTCCATGAAGTTGTAAGATTAGTAACTTTCACACCAGGGTAGTCTTTCGTTACCTCCTTACACCATTCCAATAAATCCTGACCTGGTGTAATCTCTTTTAATCTAGGAATATTGCCATCAGTCTTAGTCAGTTCCAATGGCTGCAGTGGTAATCTTAGCGTACTGTGCTCAATATTTTTACTACAATCGTAACAAAAACTTAGTCACCAACTATGCTCTAAACATCGAGCAATGGCATTAATATAAAACGTTATATTAATAGATTAGCAGGTTGCTATCAACCTACTCGTTTTCAGCAGCAACGCTGTCCTTCAAGGGAGACTTCTCTTTAAAAGCATCGCCAATGCCTGTTAGACTAATATCACGTATAAAGCGTTCGTTATCATTTACGGGCGTAGTATCGTCCTTCGATAAACTTGCCACTGTCAAATGTAAATCATCGTTACCACAACAGTAGACACCACACCCGTGAATCTATCTTCTATGAATCTTACCACTTATCGGAGTGCTAGGTAATTCACTTTCGGTAAGACTACTCGTCATTAAATCCAGTTGCGCTGAAATATCTAAAATTTCATCGAGATTCTTCACAGATACTTCTTCAACGTCTTCAGGTATGTCTTCGTTATCAAAATCATCTAAGGGTGCAATGTCACTGTTATTGTTAACTGACATTAAGCTGGCCATACTCTGCATATCTTCGTCCCTGGTAAATAATTACGATGTTAAATGTAATTCATTACTCCTAAATAGAATTGAATATTCTGAAATAGTCTTACGTTGCTTTGCCTTCTCTTAAGAAAACGCATGACAAAGTACATTCTAAAGAAGCGCTAACGATTTTCTTTGAAGTAGGCTTCAAATCTAATTTAAGTTGCTGCTGACTAGATTCTAGGGTTGCATACTTCTTCATATTTATGTTCGTGGCCGCCACGTGCCGCCTTTTCCCCGTAGGAGATACCTATTTACAAATAGCGTTAATGAAAATTCTTTTGGCAGCCCCTGCAGCAAATAACGGTCGTTCTTTCTTACATCTTCAATTACAAATGTCCAGTCTTTATCTTCTAATTCGTGTGTCCGCGGGTCTTTAAACAGTGTCACCGACACTGTGTGATTGTCAGGCACTGCCCAGCTAATCACGCCTTTCAGTGAATCACTTAAATTCGGCTCCCAATCTAAGGGTTCTGAGCTGACCCTCCTACTACGTCTTGTCCACACAACGCTCAGCTTGTTTGGCTTCCTAAATAATATTACAAGACAGTGTCCGTAAAGATATATATCGGAGATCCATACGACGATTCATTATGTGTGTAAAATAATGCGATGCAAATATTTTTATTGTATACCTATAAATACATATTTCACAAAATATCGCATGCATAAATGAATAAAAATACAGAGACAAAACGGTAGAAGTTTCTACGCAAAGAATATATTTACAGCAAATTTTGCGTACGTAAGCAGAATCAACTTTGCGTATATACAGTGGCTCACAGCGATAAAATCGTGCACTCTTTAAAAAGGCATAACTTTTTTAAAATTGGTCCAAACAACTTGATTTTTTTTAGACGCTAGAAGGATTAGTTTGCTAAGTGACTTGATTTAGGGTTTTAAAAAAAAATGCACTTGGTCGGAAGAGGAAAAATAATAGAAAAGGTCGTTTTTTCAAGTTTTTTTTTGTGAGCCTGTAATGAAAATTCAAAAAAAAACGTTTCTAGATTGAAGTAAGTTGTATACGTGTCTAAAATTTCATGAAAATCTGTTAACCTTGCTCTGAGCTATAAACGCTTAAAGATCGCAGAATAAAATTGCAGAAATTCACAAAATCAGCGATTCTCAACCTTATTCTGCGATCTTTAAGCGTTTATAGCTCAGAGCAAGGTTAACCAATTTCCATGAAATTTTAGACACGTATACAACTTACTTCAATCTACAAATGGGTTTTTTGAATTTTTATTACAGGCTCACAAAAAAAAATTGAAGAAACGACCTTTTCTATTTTTTTTTTTGCTATTCCGACCAAGTGCATTTTTTTTCAAAACGAAGAATCACATCACTTAGCAAACTAATCCTTCTAGCTTCTAAAAAAAACTCAAGTCGTTTGGATTAATTTTAAAAAAGTAATACGATTTTAAAGAGTGTACGATTTTATGGCTGTGAGCCACTGTATACATGTTTGAGTGTTTTTACAAAAAATTAGTACATAGTTTATATTTATACTGCATTGTTTCGTCTACATATACCTGCGCTTTGCTAAAAATAAATGTTTGAAATTCATTTTAATTTTCTACGATTTGATGAAATTTAAATATCACGGAAATAAAGATACCTTTGCTTCTGATTTTTTTTAATAAAATTTAAATGCTTGCAGTCGAATTCTGATAGTTGTAGAGATAAGCAAGCTCGTAGAGTTTTTCTAATATGCTCGAAAATAAAAGGAACGAAATAATTTGCAAGAAACTTGAAAGCAAAACAAAAGAATATACGGGACACTTACCATTTTGTTGTTGTTTCCAAAGTGACTTCGTGATATGATACAGTGAATTGAAATTTTGCGGCTCTCTTGTTTACCCGCTGCAATCGTTTCCACACGGAGCTCATTTTTTACTGAGCCGTGCTTTTTCCGATGATTGTCAAAACGTCGTTCAACTTGTAATTACTTATAGGTGCATATGACGTGATACATCATTTTCTCGAAACGATTATGGAAACAAGGAAATCCGGTATTTCTTAAGGTTACAAATCGAATACTTTCCTTGTAATGCACTATTTTAGAATTAAAAAAGAGTCCAAAGTCCTGTGATCATTTATGCGTCTGACATTTCTACCTGCACCAATGTAACACGGACGCGATCATGTGTTCCTTTACAGATTTTCGAGGTCTTATTTTATTTTTAACTTATTGCATGTCTCGTTAGCATTTTTATGTTTGTAGTGTCATTTACGCGCCCACTATACTACGATAGCACACCCAATGAAAACACCACAGCCACAAGATCAAACTTTTACAACTAACTCGAACTCCTACCGTGACGAAACCTTATCGACTTATTGATCATGTACTATGCGATTCTAAGTTAGGAAACTGAGTTAAGATTACACTGAACCACTGATCTATTTATATATACTGGATACGGCTTGAGCTGAAGATTTCTGTGACGATTGAACCGCGCCATCTTTGAAAATAAACCATTTTCGCCACCTGAATGGAGTCATTGGTACTACGTTTCTGGATTCACATGTGTGTACTAGGGCTGGGACTATTCGAATAATTTAAATTTCGAATATTTTACAAGTATTCGAATGCTACGAATAAACTTCGAATACTATTCGAATACTGATGTAAAATTTACAATACTGATGTATTCGAATAGTATGGTGTGAAGTGAGTCAAAATTAACTTATAAGATTTCACCCTGACAAATGAACCTAAAGAACTTGATTTATAATTCACACCATACTATTCGAATACTTGGATATTTGAATAGAATTCGAATACTTGGATATTTGAATAGAATTCGAATACTTGGATATTTGAATAGAATTCGAATACTTGGATATTTGAATAGAATTCGAATACTTGGATATTTGAATAGAATTCGAATACTTGGATATTCGAATTATATTCACCAAATAATTGAGCAACTGAAGTATTCGAACATTCAAATATCGAAAAATTCGATAAATAGTCCCAGCCCTAGTATGTGCGATTTTTGTCCTGCTACTAGAACCGTGATTTGTGAATCACGAGTGATCCGTAATTTTCGTGATCGCTTCTGATTGGTGCAGGCAGAACAGTGAGTCGTGATTTTCGTGATTGCTTCTGATTGGTGAAGGCAGAACAGTGATTCGCGATTTTCGTGATCGCTTCTGATTGGTGGAGAGCATAACTGCTCTTTGCACGCGCCACATAACCCCAATTTCTACTTTCTCTCGAAACATTCTCAAGTCCTCACTGTTCTTTAGAATCACAATTGTATATTTTGAACCAATGTAATCGTTCTTGATCTATTTAAATTAACGAATATTTCTTCACTTAGTTAAAAAGTATAATGTATATGTGAATAGCCAATCAAATCAGTGCGTGCACACATTGACTATTTATGAATGTATATTCAATATATTCGCCGAATTAGCACGCTTTGACTGTAACACAAGCTATATTGAAGTATTTTATAAAAAAATAATTCAATCAAGATCAAGAATTACGATCACAGTAAACAATTCACTCAAGTTAAAAAAATCACAATCACGGTAGTGATTTAACTTCAATCACGACCGTGATCGTGATTCTCTGCGATCACTGTGATAAATCACTGTTAGTGATTTTGCACTCCATCCCTACCTGCTAGATCTACTTAGATTGTTAACCCTTCGTGAAGCGTTTTAGTAATAAATGAAATGACAACATGTACAACTCAGCTCAAACGATTGTGGCCGATCAAGATTCGATTGTATTCGAGCTTACTAGGGTTGGCTTTTTTTCATCGCTAACATTTTACAGTATTTCATGAACATGTAGAAGGCACTGCCAAGTTTCCGTCTAGAACACTTCTAATTCATGTTGAAACACTACTGTGGCACCATCTGCCTATGATTGTCATAATTATATTTATATCTGCGCGATCGGCTCTGTTCGCGATGCTGTAGCATAAATGACACCAAGAATAAATGTCAAATGAATTTTATTGCAATGAACAAATAATGACTTTTATTACAATGAACAAATAATGTCCAAAGTAAATAAATCAACGGATTTATAATGGAAGACACAAATAAATAAAGCGCGATGGTGGGGTAATAAGGAAAATAATGGAAACGAATGTTATGTATTTCGTAGAGATGGCAAGGGTTAGGAAACCAGAATACTGAGATGAATAAAGTCTTGCGGTATTTTATTCGTAGCAGTCTTCACAGATTAAAATCTAAGGCGCTCATTATTAGTGGAAATGTGCAGAGCAAAAAAATACGCATTTATTTTAAAATCTACTATCCGTTATTTTATGTTAACAACGGGAAATTAAACATAACCGAAGCAATGTAAATTAAATTTTGTGACAGCCTGTCACTGATAGGACTACGTGAACGTGTGTCATATCAGATGGCGTCACAGCAATGTTTCCTCATGAAATAGAAATGTTCTAGACGGGAATCGGTGACTTTACAGTGTCCTAAACCATGTTCATGAAATACTGTAGAATGTTAGCGATGAAAAAAAGCCAACCGTGGTAAGCTGTTCCACAATCGAATCTCGATCGGCCACAATCGTTTGAGCTGAGTGTGCCAACAAAATGGGAAAGATGTAAAGTCCTGAAAATGAGTTTTTTTACTAAAACAATCATACCTCTTTTATTTTTCAATTATTTTTCGTACAGACTGTGGCTGATACTAATAAGATATACTCCTTTTAGAAAATATACACTTTCATACTGTGCGTTTAAAAAAACGCATTTATTTTGAGATCTGAAGATGGTCAGTTGTGGAGTAAAAAACACGTTTAATTTGGAGAAATAATTATTTATTATTATTATAATGATTCTTATTATTATTAAGTGATAATTATGATTATTTTTATTCATAAGAAAGTAATTTAACAATGAAAAGAATTGAATCTAGTCTTCTCCCGCGCATTCGGCACACATGTACATTCTGTGTCCGTACTCATTATACACAAATATTGGGAGTAGAACATTATTATGCGACACTAGCGGTCGGTCCGCGAACTAGTAGTACTGGCCGACACAAGTCTACAAATTTTCACAGTATCGATGACCTGTATGCAGAAATAAATGTTGTGTAACAAATTGTAACGCTACAATGAACAATGATCTCTATTTAAGTTTTCATAAAAGTGCCAAAAAGTGGAGCAACTAAAATTGTTCACATTACATACTTTTACATATTCCAAAATTGTGTCTAAATGTATTGTCAACATTTTTACTGTAAGAAATAACTTTGAAATAAACTTTTATACTACTGGATCCATATAAACATATAGTAAAAGGTATACTTGCGTCGTCCATATTTGTTGTTACACTAGTGCCACCGTTCCCACGGTGGTAGATTCCTTTGCCAATAACTTGGGGGAAAAAATATTGTCACAGCCATATAAACATTACAATTTATTGAAGTAAATTTCTCGAATTAGAGTAGAATAAAAAATTGTCATTTTTTCGATAAAATTTACGCTTCATCACACATGGGTCCGAACGACCCACGCTCAAAAACGATGTTTTTGTAACGGTTGCCACTCGCCAAGGGACTTTCTGATTAAAAAATGAACGGTCTCTATCGGAAGAGGAAACCTCAAATTTGCGTAAAATGTCAGGTCAATGCCATTTCAAAACTAGTAACTTACCGGTATCAAGCTCCAAAGTTAAAAGACGAGTCTATTGAACTCAGTGTGACAATGAAGTGTTAATGGACAGATCGCTGTGGGTTGCGAGGTAGTTCCACTAATATTGAAATAAAGTGAGCACTGAGAAAGCGCCGTTTGGTTTTTTAATTCTTCTGCACCCCAGTAGAATGAGATACGCATCTCCTAATATACAGAGGAGCCCACAGATGAACAATATTAATTTTGGCGGTATAACGGTAATGTCGGATAGGCTGCGCCATGTCGCCGACAATCCTGACCAATCAGGATTGTACTGGATTACCGGCAGACTCGTGCGTTGCGTAGATTTCGAACACTCCAAGCTCAACCGTCGCAGTGCAAAGGTGTAAAGCGGAACAAGTGATTGAAAGTGATTGGAACACGTGTTGTACCTAGAAGCAGTGAAAGAAGTTGCCGAAGGGTTCCAACATCTTCTAAACACCAAGAAGAGATACGTAATTATGAACATTTATAATTTCTATAATTATCTACTTCGCGGAAACCGGTATGACATGCCACGGACGAGCGAGTTTTATCGCGGGGGCATTTCCGTCGTGTAAGACTAATAAAAGAATAAAACGCAGGACATAACGTTTAAAATGTTACATTTCATATTAGCATGTGTCGTCGTCGTCAACGCGACACATTCACGAGTGCTTCTCGGCATCGCAGTCGTCCAACATCTGTCTTGTTCAGGCCACGACGCAGTCCTCGGAAAAACTTGGTTTATAATACCCCCAAGTGTCGATTTTTGAATGCCTATGTTGGAGACTGCTAAATGACCGTTTGGGAACTCACTCATCTGTTTCGGACCTAAGGGTGTCGGTAATTTCTATCCTATCTTGTTGAAAATTGTACCAATAGATTGTTGAAGTTTTCCCGACGGAAATGACACGACATACATCGCACTAGTTTTAATAGTAACCAATTTGAATTTATATTATCCTGAATAGTGATCGAAGCAGGACGAACGAATTAAGATATTATCGCCCGAGACCTGTTTCTTTACGATGTATTTCGATACGCTCTTCAGTCGGGTATAGCATGTTGTAAGCCGTATGTTGATAAATATTGAATTCGGCATTCATCGTACATATACACAGCACAGGGCCGTCCTGGCGGTGGTGCAGAAGGTGCCACAGCCCTTGGCTTATCATATGTAATCATTTGTCAAATTTTGACTATGTAGTAAGAATAATAATCAAAACTCTTTTGCATGATAACTGTTTAAAACTATGTATATATAGATATAAAAGTAAACACTGCATATAAAACTCTTAATTAAAGAATATTAAATTAATAAGCCCGGCAATATTGTTTTTGCATCTGGATGTCAAAACCCAGGAACGGCCCTGCATATATAATTATATATGTAAATTTAGTCTTGACTCCAAATATTTACAAAAGATGGTAGGTTTGCCTCTTGCTATTATGGGAAATGTATAGGAATAATGCTTTACGCGGGTTTTAATTGAACTGAAAATGTTTGGCTTGATTATACAAAGTACTAGTAAACGGAAAAACATAAAATAGGTGACTTGAATTGAAGAAACAAAGATCTCGACAGAGTGCGGCTAACGTCTTTCGGCTTCTTGCTCAACGTCTTGCAAATTCAAACTTCGTACTATGCCGACTAACTACATATTGCCGTTTCGAGGCATCGCCTTTGTCGCCGCAAACGCACACACACACCAGGAGTGTTCGATTCACCTCAAAGAATCGATTCTTGAATCGATTCAAAATCGAATTATAAGAATCGATCCTTCTAAAAAATCTGAACCAAAAAATCGAGATGAAAAGAATCGTCATAAAACTTTTTTTTCTAAAATTAGTACATATACATAGAAGTCGGATTTGAATAATTTTGAAAGAACCTGTATAAAAAATACTTTTACAAGGAACAATTTGGGATAGTTGAAGGGCATTGTATTGAATAGAAGAAATATTTTGTTATTCATTTTAAATATTTTATTCATCATGTAATTGCCATTCTTTCATTGATAAGGAATTTAAAAGCAATAATTATTACTGCTGCTACTACTGATAATCGATGACCATTTTTTTTGTTGGCCATGTTAATGATTCATCACTATTAGGAGTAAAATTCCAAAATGGAAGTAAATAATTTATTCCATTGTTTACAATAAAAATATATAAAAAATATTTACATCACATATTTCAATTAAAATGCCAATCCTCAATAGACAAGGAACCTAAAAATAGTAATTGTTGTAAATGTTCCCCAGTTAACCGATTTCTAGCTTCATTCATAATGAGTGCATTTATTTGGCGTGTGAAAATTCAGCGATAGAATGTAAATGCACAAAACAATGTAAATGCTCGTTAAAGTTTAACGGTTAAACCCAGTGTTTACGGGAAATTGAATTTTGGGAATTTCCGAAATTCCCCACCGAAGTCCGGACCTCTGTTACAGAGCCTGTGTAACGCATGCGCAATGATGCGCGATGGCGTCAAACCAATCACGCTATGCATATCACGCACACATATACTGCACTGCTGTAGGTGTGTGCCCCCCTCCACAATCTGCCAGATTTCCAGCCAACGCTGGTGTCGAAGCAGCGGTTATATCGATATTTGGGTTGGTCAGTATCGATACAGCAATATATCGTCATATGAAATATCGATACAAAATATCGATATTTGGACCCAAAAGTATCGTTATTCCAAATATCGATACTGTGTCGCCCATCACTATAACACACCTTGGCTCCAAGGAGAGCCCAATTTCGACAACTGTTTATGTTTGTCACTTATTTCGACTATAAACGGTAACCGCCGATTATTCCGTTAACGCACTATTCCCTAGTAGCATTTGTGTTTTGGGAGTTTGTTGGGCCAATGACGTGTTATCCGTTGGCCAACTGTTGAAGTGTCGCGCTATTTTTAAATGGGCCAACGATTGTAACCAACGCAGGCCCAACTGAAGGTTTCTTTCCATAGGCCCAACTGAAGGTTTCCTTCCATAGGCCCAACTGAAGGTTTCCTTCCATAGGCCCAACTGAAGGTTTCTTTCCATAGGCCCAACTGAAAGTTTCCTTCCATAGGCCCAACTGAAAGTTTCCTTCCATAGGCCCAACTGAAGGTTTCTTTCCATAGGCCCAACTGAAAGTTACCTTCCATAGGCCCAAAGAAGGTTTCCTTCCATAGGCCAAACTGAAGGTTTCTTTCCATAGGCCCAACTGAAAGTTTCCTTCCATAGGCCCAACTGAAGGTTTCTTTCCATAGGCCCAACTGAAGGTTTCTTTCCATAGGCCCAATTGAAAATTCCTTTCCATAGGCCCAACTGAAGGTAACTTTCCATACGCCCAACAGTCGAGCCTCCACAATAAACCAACAGTAGGAAGACGGTTGGTTATACTACGCTTCAATAAAAGCCTTATTAATCTCTAAAAAAAAGTAACTACAAAGTACAATTTTCTTAAAATTTTATTTGATTACATTTTACATACATCTAGGGGTACCCACACACTCAATGAGCCATTTTACATTTTACATGAGCCGTTCACAGGACAAATCGATTAAGGAGGGGTTCCGCTTTGTGGGACCGAAAAAGTAGGTGATATTTGCGAATTTTTTTATAAAAAAACCGTTCAATGGATTTATTTAAAATTTGGCAAGTTGTTTTATTATACTTTTGAGTATTGTTACAAATTTTGATGAGAAAGATGTTGATGGAAAGTGCCCTATGGTTTATCTGAAACACAAAAACGAAAAGGGATTCTTAATCTGCATGAACATGACTATCTCTGGAACTAGAATTACGACTGTATCTGTTACCGTTCTTTTTTTATTTACATAATTCCTTGCCATTTTTGGACAAAATTTGAATTTTTTATTCAAAAGGCTACCATTTTAACAATTTTTAATTTTTCTGAATTGTTCTAGTTCCAGAGATAGCCCTGTTCATGCAGATTAAGAATCCCTTTTCGTTTTTGTGTTTCAGATAAACCATATAGGGCACTTTCCATCAACGCCAGCACCAGCCGTTTTTTTTTCAACGTTCTGCAATTAACGCTTTACACAAGCACATTTTTTTTTGTATAGCCTCATCAAAATTTGTAACAATACTCAAAAGTATAATAAAACAACTTGCCAAATTTTAAATAAATCCATTGAACGTTTTTTTTTATAAAAAATTCGCAAATATCACCTATCTTTTCGGTCCCACAAAGCGGAACCCCCCCTTAACTGTCTTAGTCATCCAAATGTTGTGATATTAATGACGATTACACCAAGTCTATTCTATCTTATTCATTCTACATGTCTTTATATGAAAAGCTACATCTATATTTATATTTATGCATTATTCAATGTTTATTTCAATTTTTATTTTAAAGGGAATTGTGCAAAACAATATATATTTCATCACATTTCTCCACTTTCTTTTTTATGGAGTTAATTATAATAATAGTTGAGTCGCCAGCGACAGCGCGTAGCCGGCTTTAATGACAAATTTCCATATTCGTAAACGGAATACAAATAAAAGTATTAGTTTCACAAAAATTGGGTAAAAGTAAACATTTTTTATGTACATTTGAAGAACAAACACATATATTTTTGGGGCGACTTACTTTGTAAATACCTATCTTGCTACTTTTTAGTGGTTTTATAAAGAAATCAGTCTTCTCTGAATAATACTGACAATGTAATTTATAAAAGGAAGAACCAGGAATCTCTTCAATAAATTTAATATTAAAAATATCTCCACGTATATTATTAAAACACGAATTAGGCATTGCTGCACTTAAAATGCAATTGCCAGGAACAGATATATATCTTATCGTACCGTCTTTATTCTTTACAGTATTTGGTTTCTGGGGCTTATATTCATTAATATGGCAAAATTTCTTTTCGCCTAATCTTTTAGCAACTTGCTCCAAAGGACGATTATGTGACCGGACCATTTCTTTAATTCTAATCATAAAATTTTCAAACGGAAATGCAGAAAAGTTATCTAAATTGGCAAAATTGAAAACATCATTTTGTAAATGAAGCAGATTATGAAAGTTATATACAAGAAGTTCCTTACGATAAACGGTAGAGATTTTACGAACAAAACAGTGTAGCAAATCATTGGCACATCTTCGCCACCGAGAATTTTGACAAAAATCAGAACATAATATGTAAATCGCACAATGTAATATCAAAAAATGTTTATATACTTTTGTTGGTAGCACATTTGCCAAAACTACAGGTCCTAAATATAAAATAAAAGATCGGAATTCCGTAGCCTTCCAATATTTAAACAACCTTAATGGCCGTGGACGCCTAGAAAATTCTGTTGGATAATTATTATCCTTGATTGCTAATAATCTTCTTGAAATTTTGTTTATATTAAACGCGTTTAGTTTACACTTCTTTGGTCCATTATCCACCCAAGCCCGGATAATTCTTTTCATAACACCTAAGCACACTAGATGCATATAATCTATCGGAACTTGGGTTACTAATCCCACATCAAGTTCTGTAAGTAGGGGAAATATGGGTAAAACCGGGACGCTAAGGATGAAAGCTCATAACTTTGACATTATTAATGTAAAAAAGAAATTGAAAGTAGGGTTCATTAGACTAAACTCTTTATTAATTAATAGTATAAATCCATTTGATTTAAAACAATAAGAAATACAAAAAAATTATGATTTAAAATTTGGTCCGTTTTTACGGTTTTACCCCATGGCCTGGGTAAAACCGGGTACCATACTAAAAACTGGCCCTAGCACCTATAGCAACGGAATTCGTCCAATTCTTCAGTCCCCCAACCAGTGCAGCCTTCGTGAGCCCACTTACAACAAGCTGTACACTGCACCCACCCTTCATTCAATTTGGATGAACCATAGGATTCTTTGCAATAATTGCAAATGTCTTCGTTGCTCCTCTTATCATTGTTTCCATCACTACTACTATCATTATCCTTCAGTCTTTTATTTAATTTTGTAGTTTTCTTTTTTTTTAGTTGTGGTCCTTTAGCAAAATTTAGTTTTAATTTTGATAACTTCCTCTTTTTCGGTTCTTTGTTATTTTCTTTGCACTCCTCAAGTTCCTGTTTATAAGGAGACGAGGTAATAATGGCGATTTTTCCTCGACGTCTATTCGTTTGAATTTTGCGAGTCATATGTGGGACTGGAATAATATCCGCAGGTGATACGATTAGTGTTGAAGAAGACGGTTTTGTTGGTGTAACAACTGTTGCTGCTATTACAGATTTTTCTTTTGCAGTTGTCAGTTTAACCGTTGATGTTATTTTATTGTTGTAAGAACCAACTACTTCTTCAACCAGATCTCTGTCGGTGGTAGTAGCAGCAGCAAAATCGATATCCGAAAAGATCTCAGGATTAGTTGGACAAATTCCTGTTTTTTTAAAACCTGCCAGAGCATTTTGTACAGTTGCTGCTTTGCAGTATGCGTCTCCAAACAATTTAGATATTTGGAACTGACTTACACTGCGCCCAGGATTATTACGGAGCCACGTCGTTACCTCTTGGCTGTAATACGTATTCAAAGGACGCATGAAACTTATGTCAAGCGGTTGCAATCTATGCGTGCAATGTGGTGGAAAACTAAGAATAATTACACCATTATCTCTTGCTTTTTCAATTAGAGGCAAATTTTTGGTGTGCGTTGTGTGGCCATCGAGGAGAAGTAGAACTGGGCATTTTTTTGTGGGTTTGACCGATTCAATAAAATGGTGTAACCAATCTACGAATAAATTACTTTGAATCCATCCGCTTGGATGGCACGCCGCAACTGTTCCGGGTGGTGCACCGTCGAGCAACTCGGCTTTCATCCGAATTCGGGGAAATATAAGAAATGGAGGGACATACATTCCTGATGCACTAAAGCAAATCACAGCTGTTGTGAGTTGCCCTCTTTCTGCTGAACTAACTATTCCCACTTGTTTTCGCCCCTTTGTAGCGATAATCTTAGAATGTTTTTTGGGCACAGTGGTGATACCCGTCTCATCGACATTAAATATTCGAGTTGGTGGGAATTTGTGGGTATCTATTAATTGGGTTAAAAGGTTAAAAAACTTAGTAACATTAATCTTGTTAAAACCCATTGCTCTCGCTATTGACGTTGGTTCTGGGGACCGAATCGAAAGTTTAGGGTGGCGTTTCAGGAAACCATAGAGCCACTCATCTCCTGCCAGTCCTTTTGCTTTATTAAAATTATGATTTATATTATTTGCTTCGGCCATTTGAAACGCAAGTCGTCGTATGTCCGTACGGGTAAGACCAAACAAACGATTTTCCATTGTCATAATATGTTGCATTATAAGATTTTCTTGCTCAGCAGAAAAAATAGTGTGGAAACGACCTAGGCCTTTCTGAGACGCGATTTTTATATCTCCACAAATTTTTAATTTTTGTACTCGATCCTCTAGTGTAGATTGAGGCACCTCGTATCGTCGTGCTGCTAACCTATAACCCATTTTCCTATTTGTAACATCCAGAATAGCGTTCCGCATGTTTTCTTCATCCCACGACTGCCGGGTAGTGACTCGTTTGTAATCACGGGGCATTTTGTTGAAGCCTGAAAAATAACACACATTTTGTCCAAAATCGGGTACCCGATATTACCCCGTACGGTTTTACCCCAGCATACAATTTTGTAAATATTACGGATTATCAACAATACCATGGCGAAATACAAACAAACTGTCTTAGTTATTTACACTTTAATATGCAACAATTAACTTAATTCACACAAGAAAGTACTTACCTGAACACTGTCAAAAGTATTGTAGGTTCTTTAAGTATCGAAAATTAGATCATAGCCTTCCAAAACACACCAGACGATATAACCTCACTATGCACGATTGTAAGACGATCGTCTTTTGTTGATGGAACAATGCACATCGTGACAATATGTGGCTGCAACTACGCGGGAAAATTTAAGGCCATTTTAAAAATAATAGCACGTCCCGGTTTTACCCAGGTACCCGGTTTTGTCCATATTTCCCCTACAGCTTGAAAGCCTGAGTCACTAGGTCTCTGAACCGATCCTGGTCATCGACAGACGCGCCGAGTGCACAGCTGATCTCAGGTACGCGACACCATCCAAAGTTAAGGGTCGCAACGTCAAGTGCGTCCGGGTTAATGTACCGAATATTCACTTCACTGCACGGCTACTAACACTGATCACTTAATTTACTTTTCATGGACGTGTTGTTCCTACGTTATAAAATTGGTGACCCCGAAAGGGGCCGATTACTGTTATTTGAGCAGTTGCTTGATATGACCACCCTCAGCGTCTATGCACGCCTTGCAGCATCATTGACTCCGTTGATAATAATCTTGACGCCAAACGCCGAATCGTAGCCTCGCTGGGGGTTTGGATGTGCGGGTATTCCTGCGCAAACGCTCGCACAGTAGCACTTGCGTCCCTGTTGATCCGAGCGTACACGTTTTAAAAATTGATGGCCCCGAAAGGGGCCGATTACTGTTATTTGAGCAGTTGCTTGATATGACCACCCTCAGCGTCTATGCACGCCTTGCAGCATCATTGACTCCGTTGATAATAATCTTGACGCCAAACGCCGAATCGTAGCCTCGCTGGGGGTTTGGATGTGCGGGTATTCCTGCGCAAACGCTCGCACAGTAGCACTTGCGTCCCTGTTGATCCGAGCGTACACGTTTTAAAAATTGATGGCCCCGAAAGGGGCCGATTACTGTTATTTGAGCAGTTGCTTGATATGACCACCCTCAGCGTCTATGCACGCCTTGCCGCATCATTGACTCCGTTGATAATAATCTTGACGCCAAACGCCGAATCGTAGCCTCGCTGGGGGTTTGGATGTGCGGGTATTCCCGCGCAAACGCTCGCATAGTAGCACTTGCGTCCCTGTTGTTCCGAGCGTACACGTTTTAAAAATTGATGGCCCCGAAAGGGGCCGATTGTTGTTAATGTAAGAATGGCTCCACGTGGCCACTGTCATTGATGTTGCATTGCTCAGCTCGGAGAATTAATTGCCTTTGTACGCCCTGCAATGTTTGCGGCGTAATGTTTTCCACTGCTGCGTGAATAAGCACAATGGCTTCTTCGGGTGTGTCCACCGGTTGACGATACACCTCATTCTGAAATGATTGTTGTTCAACAAATACAAAACGTAAGTAAAAAAAGAATAGCTACAATAGGAATAAGTAAAGAGTAACAGCAATAATCAAATTACCTTCAGGTAGTCCCAGAAGAAAAAATCCAGCGGATTCATATCCGGTAACTGTGGGGGCCACGCAACGTGGGCCTCCCGCCCGCCGCGGCCGATCCTCTTGTTCTGAAAGGTTTCACCTAAATAAGCGCGGACATTCGTGGCGTAGTGTGGCCCAGCACCATCATGCTGGTAGTACATGTTCTGTCGGATCTCATATGGAATATCGTCCATAAGATCCGGCAGAACATGTTCCAGAAAATCTATATACTTTGGGCCGTCCAGCCTGTCTGGCATAATGTACGGCCCAACGATAAATTCGCCACAAATGCCGGCTCATAGGTTGATCGACCAACGGATTTGTGCTGCACGTGGACGAAGTGCTAGGGGATTTTCGTCGCTCCACACATGCATATTGTGGGAATTGTAGCATCCTTCCCTGTCGAAGAGTGCTTCATCCGTCCACAATATGTATTTGGTGAACGACGGATTCCTTCGCACTTCTCCCAACAGCTACGTGGAATACTGAATCCGCTGGATGTAATCCCCGGGGTGCAAATGTTGCACCCGTACATATTTGTACGGATGCAACAGGCGATCCCTGAGAATTCGGTGCACCATCATGCGGCTGACACTAGAACAAAATGCAGAAACATCCACTATTAGATAACATTTTTTTTCTTAATTAATAATTGCTGCAGTTATCTTGAACTGTGACTTACTTTAGGCGGCGGATCAAGATGCGCACACTGATCGTTGGATCTGCTTCAACGGCGTCGATGATTCTCTCGACGGTGCCCAGATTTCGCGCTGCTGCGGGTCTGCCCACCTCGCTGCCTCGCGGCATCATGGACTCCGTCGAGGAAAACCTCGACGCTAAACGGCGAAACGTATCCTCGCTTGGCGTTTGGATACCAGGATATTCTAGCGCAAACGCTCGCGCAGCAGCACTTGCGTCCTCGTTGTTTCGGGCGTACACCCAGAACATCCTGTAATATTCTTGGGCCGTGAACATTTCTGGGACGTGATTGCTAGCTGACTGACAAGATTTTTTCCAAGTAACTTCCTCTACCCCCAAGTAGCTTCTCTGGTTCCATTATGAGTTAACCCCCACCAGGACAAGAGGTTTTAGGTAAAAAGGAGCCATCACATTTTCGAAACACACGTGCTTTTCAGAAGTGCAACGAACGAACCATCGTACACTTTCACAAAAGCCCGCGCTCCGTCCTTTTACTGCCAATGTACCCATTGCTTCGAGATACATATAGTCCAAATTTTATCGTGACAATATCGACAAATAAAATGCATGTCACCAACTTTGTATCCAATATGATTTAACAATGTTTGCATTACAGTTCCCTTATATGTTCTCTTAGAAACATCAAATTTACGAACCTCTCTTTGAAAACTCTCTTTGACCGCTTTGTGAAAGCTTTAAATGCTAAAGAATATCGAGATATAATCTCATCTTCGTTCAAGCTTATTTCAATATTATTTTTGTGTAATGCTTCAGCTTCTTTCCGAGCTTGCAGTGTTATTCGTGCAAGTGTTTGAAGGTCACTATCGTTTAAAGCTTTGTCTAAATTATGTAATAGGTGTTTATAAATGTACACTATTCTGTATATCATCCTCTTGAAATTTCGTAAATCCGGAAACCTAACCCCCATAAGAAGAAGTCGCAGGCCGAGAGATCCGGAGATCTAGGAGGCCATAGCACTGCTCCATTGCGACCGATCCAGCGGTTGGGAAATGTTTCGTTTAGCCATCTTGTTACCTTATTAGCGTAATGTGCCGGAGCACCATCTTGTTGAAACCACAAGTTGCGTCTTTCTGCCAGTGGCATATCGTGCAAAATATCTCCCAGATAATACTTAAAAAATTCTAAATATGCTGCTCTCGTTACATTTCCATCGAAAATATACGGTCCATATATTTTTCGATTGAAAATACCACACCATACTAAAACTGAATTGATGCCCTTGGATTCGCATGAAACGCAGCCACAACATC
This sequence comes from Andrena cerasifolii, assembly GCF_050908995.1. NCBI lineage: Eukaryota > Metazoa > Arthropoda > Insecta > Hymenoptera > Andrenidae > Andrena > Andrena cerasifolii. The sequence goes on from NC_135132.1 coordinate 2,620,412, forward strand.
AACTTCCTGATGAGGAGTGAATGTACCAATTTTCTTCGGTAGTTTATTGACGCTTCCCGTAGCTTCAAACAGCTCACAAATATTTTTGATCTGAAAACACACCGATTTCATGTAAACGCATTTAATTGATGCAAAAATGGCGAAACTGGATATTTAACCCTTTTATTGTTCAGACCATACGTCGTGCGTGCATGGATAAAATTAAGTACTGTGCAGTGGTGAAAGGATCATTGCGGGAGGAGATTCTATCGTGACCAATTGGACCGCGGCCTGGTGCCACGTGGCGAGGACAACCACCCGCAGTGCGTCACCGAATTTTAGGCCTTTCCCCCTCGAAGGGGTTGGTGTGCCTACTAAGAAGCGATAAATCTTCGAATTCCGCATTTCTCGTCAGATCTTTGCGAAAACGAGGCCAATTGATTCCTTATGTTTGGCCGATGAAGCTGACACCAAGAACGACGTAATTCGGAAAATAACGAAGGAAATGAACAATTCATTACCATAACCTCGAGCTACTTTCGTTAATAATAGTCAGATTTACGTGAAATTTGGTATAATATTCATCGGCAAAACGTAAGGAATCCATCGGGGTATCACTTCCATATCGATATGGTAATCAATAAACAATTCGTTTTTTCTGAAACAGGTATGAATCCTCGGCCGATCGTAGCGAATGCAGATCGACCCCCCGCAGTCAAGGGGTAAAAATGTGAAATATTCATTTCAGCGTAGTAAGAAATCCTTTATCCTTTATCGTATCGATATGGAAATGATGCCAATGGAATCCTTATGTTCTTCCGATTAAAATCATACCAAATACCATGTAAATCGGACAACTTTTACATAAGGAATACAAATTGCTTGTGAAAAACTAGTCCGATTTGCGTGATATTATTTGGTATGATTTCGCTCTCCTGTTACTACCGCCCCCGGTCTACCCTAACAGAAGCTTGGGAATTAATGCCAGGTGAAATGGCATTTATAATAATAATAATAATAATAATAATAATAATAATAATAATAAATCGTCTTTATTCCACACAAGATACAGAAGCAATAACAATTAGTATAGCACATAATTAACGGAACGGGCGAGGCTCAGCGTAGCTGCTATTATGCCAGACCCGGCATTTGTAGTGGTACTGAGATTGGAAGATGTTGATTGTGAAACTGACTGTGAACAACTAGTGCCAGGTGGGAGAGAATATGGGAAAGTAGCATCTGATGATGTTGTGGTTCTAGTTTCCTGAAGGGAACTACTTAAAGATCTCTTGGCACATATATAGTACATATGTAATTTCTTTGTGTCTATGTTCTTATGTAAAGAATGAGATAGATAGAACTGACTGCATCGTTGGGAAGAGAATAGCGTAATGGAAGAGAATGGATATAGAACTTACGTGTAATAAAATCGGCACTTGTATAGCTTTGAATGTTAAAGAAACACAACACTTTGTAAAAGTAAATGTACGTCGCTTAAAATGTCATGGACAGTCGGTGTTCGTTTGCCTTCGACCGTTCAGCAGTAACTACCGCGTCGCGTGGTGTGCTCCCGCAAAGTTGCCTTACCAGAAGGATACTCCCCCCCCCCCCCCCCCCCCACACACACACAACATGGCCACATCCTTTATCTGCCGACGCACAGTGGTCGGAGTAGGGGTAGCAGGTGACATTCGGCCCAAAAGTGAACTTTCTTCTATCGAAATCTACTGAATGTATACTACTTCCTAAATGTCCAATAGTCCGAAAACTGAAAATATTAATAATATTTAATAAAAATTATAATTGGGACGAACACTTAAAGTTGGACATTTTAAAGATAGCATTTTTCGCCAGAAAAAACTGCTTCCTTCTTAGAGATGCCCTGACGACCCTGTTTTAATATTTTCTCTGCGTTTTTCTTCTGGGATGAAGAGTATTTTTTTGCGTTAAGAATTAACACTGTTAACTAAAAATTACTGTTCATAATGTATTAAAAAAGTAACGCTCAATGAAATAAAGAAAATTGTCAAAGTTCTTTACAATTGACACGGAGTATCTTTCAAGTTCCATCGAGTTCCACGTAAAGATTTCAAGTGAAAATATTCATTGGTTCAAGAGTTATGATGTATATACCGTTTCTGAAAATGGTGTTTCGAGAAAACCGGTGTCAAAGTTACGTCGGCTCCATGTCAAAACTACGCAGCACAATAATACACATGCAATTTAGCACACATCAGAATAGTGCACATACAATTTAGAACACATGCGATTTATAGCGCACATACTATTTAGGAAACATGCGATTTAGGACACATGCGATTTAACGCACATTTTTTCTTAGTGCACATTAGGATAGCGCACAGCAAAATATCACGCACAACCATCTTTTCGTCACCGTTGGCTTTGAAACAGTATTAGTATTGGTTGGGGCCGGAACAGGGCGGGGGGTGCGCGCCCGCTCGCGGGCGCGTAAAGCATGGTAGCAAACCGATGTGAGTGTGTGTTAAACTCGGCAATTCTAGTGTTAAAGTAAAGTTTTTTGCGAATATCTCGTAAACCAAGGCCGAACGCTAAAAAGTTTCCCGGGTCATCTGGAGGTGAGCCTCCTTCTGCTCGGCCGCCTTCGTTTCCCGGGGGCTCGTCGCCTCCCATAGCGACGGCTCCTCGGCCCACAATGTAATAAAATCTTCGTTTTTCATCATGGCTGTTGTAAGTAAAAAAAATTAAATTTTAATTCAAAATAAAAATAAAACTCTATACATTATCCCCTTAAGCAGGTTTGATACCGGCACACAAATGATAATAAATCTTCGGAAATTGTTTGAATCTAATGTTCAAAGTGTAGTCCGCATTGTGTCAAAATTTCAAGTCGATTGACCGCACGGTTTTTGAACAAATTTAACTCAAAGTTGCGCTTTTATACACAGGTGCTCGTGAGAGAATAGATAAAATTTCTATAAAATGTTACACAGACTCCTTAAAAATGATAAGAAAGTTCTAAAAAATGTTGCAATGAAAAGCTTAAATATTAGTTAATGAAAATATTGTGTTTCTAGCGTCATCGAAGACACTTTTTGTTTAATTGAATTCTAAAACAAATATGTAGTAATAATTTTATTAGGAATAAACATGTAAATAACAGTTTTGTCTACATAATTTTTGTTGATCTAAGATTGGTATCGCTGTAGGTAGGGCTCCCATGTATAAGTATAGGCTTACCGTCTCATTAACCCCTTGACTACGGCGCACTTTGAGACGCATCATACGGTAGGAATTCAGTTACGATGTACGCCGAGAACGGCGAAATTTTGGGTAGGGATGCATTTTTGTTAAAACATATTTCAATAATCAAAAAACTGAATTTCACTACATTGAAACAATATTATTTATTTCTTTGTACTCTAAACCGAAATGCTACTATAAATATTACAAATTTAATATTAATTAAATAAGTAAACTATTTTTTCACAATATATCTAATAATCTAGTAAAGTGTGATATAATTCGAAACATGGATAAATACATAATCCTATATCACATTTCTTACATTCGTAATGTGTCTCACTTTTTTTGTTATATTTTCGACACACTATACATTTGCGCCTTGCGTTTTTCCGAATTGCTGCATTTTTTACGTATGGAGACGAAATACGCGGCTCCGCAAACGCAAAATTTCTAAGCGCCTATAGGCGCCCACAGTAGCCTATGGGTTAAGGATGTATAAAAAAATTATGTTAAATGATTTTATTAAAAATGCACTAAAAACTAAAAAATAATTTATTTCTTGTACTACAATTTTGATGGTATAAATATCACTTATGACATTGGATTGCGGGTGCGGTAAAGGTCGACACGAAGAAGACTCACGGTTATACACACAACTATATACATTTATTCAATACTTCACAGTGATACAGTTTATCGATATGTAAATACGCGATAATCTCTTGACGCGAGGGCGTAAGTCTGGATCTTAGTTGTCCACACCGGGGAGCAAGTGCCAAGAGCCGGAGACTGGGCCTGTCAGAGAGTCTAACTGATTCTTGGTCCACGAAGGGAGCGCTATCAGGCAGTCGTGCGTCTGGAGCAGTCGTCCGCACCGGGGAGCGACTAGTCAGAGCTAAGACTTGTAACTGGCCCAAACCTTGGGTCCTGCTCCTTTTATCCCTACGCGGGGGGTCTTGGAGCATGCGCGTTGGAATAGGGTGCGTAGCGAGGGTGTAAGCTAGGAAGTAGGCTGCCGCGCTACTCTGGTGCCTGCTGGGCGCACCACCCTCCTGTGCTAACCGCTACACACTTTAAATAAAATCGTGAGGCACGATATTTCATAACAGGATATGAATCACTTTAATACAGAAGCAAACGTCGAAATGAATTTGTTGTTAGAATGTCTTCATTCGTATTAATGAAAGAAAATATTTTAGTTGCGGGATACAGATTGTAATGTGACATAAAATTGATAAACTGTAGTTGATGTTGTTCCACTTGCCAACCGATACTTCAACTTCTCCTTGCGCATGGAGGCCCAAGATTTTATTTAAAGTGATATTAACAGCATGAAAATTGTAGTACAAGAGAAGAATTATGCTTTAGTTTTTAGTGAATTTTCTAGAATGAAATTTTTGGCAGGATTTCTTAAAATTTATTTTGGAAATTACAATCAGACAACAGAAGGGAATTTTGAAACAGCGTTATACTGATACTAGTAGTGTTCAGCGGGCAAATTGTGATGTGCAAGACATACTTATTGCATATTGGATGGGGGAAATTAATACAACTAAAATGGACGTGTTCGGCAAGCCGGAAATTCAGATAATTATGAAACTTGGTGTGCAACTAGAGTAGTCGATCCGTAACGCAACCCTATTCTTTGTTGCTGCCATAGTGCAGTTTTTGGGAGTGTAAGTAATCACCCGTTGAAAAAAACGCAGAATTATCTTTTCCGTGGAATATCTCGAGGACGGTGAGAGATACCAAACAGGCAAGCAACAATTCTTTAATTTTCTCTATGTACACTAATTTGATAATCTATTTTCTTTACCATTTTATATCATCTTATATTAGAAGTGATCCTTGGAGCCGGATAGAAGGATGCTTGTGGATGTTAATGGTTTGGCTGTTACAACGGGGCGGAATCATCGTAAGGTGATTCGAGAAAATTGTGAAGCGCAAAATCACGGATGTGGCGAAAGCTGTGCAAAGACGTGATGTCGTTAAATAGTAGGTCAGCACTCGAGGGGGCTTCTCCCAATGAAAACATGGAGCGATTGAGGGAAAGACCCGCAAAGTTCCAAGAATTTTGGGTGTCTTTCGGCGAGAGTCAAACCAGCATGGAGTTTTTAAATACACCAATAGGAGCACGATTTTTTCAAGAATGCTTATTTCGAACTATTGGGAGAAGGCCAATAAAATATTACAACCAACGATAAATTCTCGCAATTGAACAACGGCTGCGGTCGATCCCGATCAGCAGAATACTCTAGAGACGCTTCCAAACGTAAAACTTGCACATTATAATGTTACCTACTTTCACTGGCAAATATGAGGACTGGCTTGGGTTTTACGATATGTTTAAGTCTATCGTTCACGAAAATAAAGCGATAAGTGATACGCAAAAATTACCTGCTTTATCCTGCTTAGACTACCGTCGGGCCGCGCCGCACACCATTTAGAAACGTCTGCGGAAAATTATAGCGTTGCGTGGACTTTATTAAAGGAAATACACAATAATGAAGGGGTCGTTGTTCAAAACCATGTAAAGCAGATTGTTGACTTGCCGAGTGTAAAGGTGGGATTCTAGCGATTGCATGTGTGGCATGCGAAAAAAAGGTGCGACGATGTTGTCGGCTGCCAAAAAGTTGCCTCAGTGGAATTCTACCATCACAAAGAAATCTGCTACGCAATTAAGATCGCTATTAAGGTGCAAATGCACGATGAGACAAAAGTATCCTGTCTCCCATGAGACTTTAATCTCCGTTATTATTATTCTTTTATTTCCATTATTTACATTTTCTTGTCGCTGAGATTTTTGTCTCGTGATAGAAAAGTCTCATGTAAAATCTCATCATGGATTCGCACCTTTAGACAATGCTTTGAAACACCCGTTGTGGAACTTTGGCAGTTTTTGCGAAATAGGTGTCGTCATGCATTGGAAAACTTTTCTACTGAGGTTTCGTCTAACGAAAAACGAGATTTGAATCTGAGATAAAGCGTGCGTGCTGCTACGGTCCACGCTATTTACAAAATTGTAAGCTATATTCAGCTATGAGTCACCAGGAAAAGAATGAATTTGTAAATTGGTTTGTGCTTTGATATAATCGTTTGCGCGACAGTCCCATGACTGCAAAATTTCCGGCTGTCAAAAATGCGGGCGAAAGCACCACACGTATTTGCATACAGATGAAGCGGTTACCAAAGCGAAGCCAGAAATCACCGAAAGACAAGCGCCGAATGTAAAGTTTTTGCAGGCTATCGGGTCATCACAAGTGTTATTGTCAACCGCGATGATTACAATAGCCGAAGTTTCTGGTAAATTTCACGCATGCAGAGCGCTACTGGATTCCGAATCCCAGGGCAATTTTGTGGCAGCAGAGAGGCTGGCAAGCAAGTTGGGCTTGCCTTTGCAAAGCGTCGACATTCCCGTATTAGGTTTCAACTCCATGTTGATACATTTGCAGCATTCGATCGTGGCTTCTTCAATTAGAGGTAATATCAAATTGGCAGATTCGAATTTTAATAGGCCTTCAGGGGTTGATAATTTATTCTTTGCTTTGCGTCAGAGCCCTGCAACGGACGGGTTTGATCCACCCGGCACCCGAATGTATCTCAATGCGCCCGAACCGCCCGGACCCGAACTTGCACTAATTCACGATACCCGCGACAAACCCGCTCGTACCCGTGGCGGATAAGTCGGGCCATCGTTGATTTCTATCCACCCGACTCAGATAGCGGCCCGAGGCGTGCGAACAGTCACCATTCACGTGTGAGAGCGAGTAACTGTGTGGAAGAGCGAGTCGGATACGCGTGGTGACGTCATGACTGCTGACTACTTCGGGCTTTTCAGCCATCGGGAGTGTCGGGTGTTTGGGTGTCTCGGGTGGATAGGAATCAACACTGATCCGACTTATTTACCGCGGGCACGGACGCATCGGGTGAATCAAAAGACGACCCGGTAACAGGCGGGTTGACCCACGATATACCCGCTCGTTGCAGAGCTCTGCTTTGCGTTGGATCGTGGCGGGTCGAATTGCTGGCAATACAATAGCAAAGGCTGCGCGTAGTTTGCTTCCATGCAGCCTGGAATTCTGGGAAGTCGAATACTGCAAATTCTTTAGAGAATATTTAGACCTGGGTCACATGCGTGAGGTTACCGGAACTGAAGCTATAAAAACTGCTTACTACATACTGTTCTAGAAACACTGCGCTACCACAAAGCTTGGGGTGGTTTTCGACGCCTCTGCATAACCTAGCTCGGGAACATCTTTAAGGAGAGAAGCCCGTATAAACGGCTTATTTTTGTATCAATTTTTAGGAATTCTTCGCAAAGATACCAATGCGCTAATCCTTTCGGAACTTTAAGGGTACTTTATTTAACATTAGAACAAGTAAAAACAATTGTTATAACAGTAAAATTATAATAAATACGAAAGAAATAGAGCATTATCTGAAATAGGTTTTTTTCGAGATGCAAAACTGTGCCGATTGTAGCGCCTCTGGTAGTTATGTAAAACAGACCAGTTATATTTTTTTTCCAATTTATGTACCAATTGTAAGAATATGAACCACAAACGGGGTAAAAAAATTACATATTGTAAAAATGGCGACACTTCAAACAATTAGGTGATTTTCGCCGAAAGTTCGCGTTTTATTTGTTTAAGAACAGTGGTTAAAATTAATAATTCAGTTAAACCTTGTGGTTCATATTCTGAGGAATATTATAAACTAAAAGTATGTAAAATTTGAAGTTGATTGGTCAAATAGTTTTTGACTTATCTTCGGCGCTAATTTTGAAAACGTGGTTTAAAAAAAAAACGCGTTTAAAATGCGTTTTAGGTGCGCTCGAAGACGCGGCGACTCACCAGGCTATCAGTATGAAGTTGAATTTCAGCCTATAACTTCGAGAATATATTTTTGAAATATTTTAGAAGCGATTTATGGAAAAATGTTTGTTTTTATTTTTCGTTCGATTTATATCTTCTCTCCTTAAACGATACGATATATCGATGATAGGGCCCAAAATTCAGGAGGATCTCATGTTGATTGTGATGAGATTTCCATCGCGTGCATTTGTCCTATCTGCAGATGTACAGAAAATGTATCGCCAGGTGGCTATGCATCCCGAAGATGCTCGATATAAGAGAATTATATGGAGAGAGAATGATAGCGAACCGCTCAGAATGTTTGGAACGGCCTCCTCGTCATTTTTGGCTACTCGATGCTTGAGCAGCTTGCGCTGGACGAGGCCGAAGCGTTTCCTCTTGCGGGGGAAGTTTCGAACCGCGACTTCTACGTTGATGATCTCTCGACAGACGTTAATGATTCTCAAACTGCGAGGTCGCTGCGCGATTTGGTGAAGCTGTTGCTGTCGCTGTGGTTTCAACTTGCACTACTGGATTCTATTCCACATGTATATCTTGACGAGTCCTCAGCATGGAAGATATTGGGAACACACTGGAAACCGGAGCGCGACGCCACAAACTATGTCGTCGATCTGCCAGCTGGAAATAATCGGGTGACAAAGCGGGCATTCTTGTCACAAATTGCAATGCCCTTCGACCCTCTAGGGCCTCTGAAGGACTGAGTTCTGCGGTGGTGAGAGGAAAAATAATCATGAATGGATTATGGAAGGAAAAATGTGAGTGAGATGAATCTCTTCCGCTGGAAGTGAGTAATTCATTGGCGCTTTTGAATTCGGTTAGCTTCCCGAGAAGAATTACTATAAACAACGCTGTTAGGGTGCAGCTATGGGTTCTCGGATGCTAGCAAGAATGCACACGAAGCCTGCTTATACCTCAGATCGACCAGAGAAATATTTGTTGCTCCTCTGAAGAAGTTGCCGTTCTCGCAACTTGAATTATCCGCTTTTGTTTTGTTGTAGCGGCTCGCGTCAATCGCTACCGAGTCTCTCAAATTCAGCTCATCATTTGCGGACTGACTCCACTATAGTTTTGCAGTTGATCCATATCCCGCCCCAGAAGCTAAAAACATTTCTTGCAAATAGGGTGGCGAAGATTCAGCGTCTTACAGACGTCGACTTCCAAGGATAATCCATTCGACTTCGTTTCAAGAGAACAATCAGCTTCAGAGTTCGTGTCCAATACGTTGTGGTGCGTCGGGCCTGGTTAGCTGAGGGATGATGAAGAAAAGTGGCCCGCGACACCCATACCTTTCGGCGAGGTGCCAGAGCACCGCAGTCTTTGCTGGAGAGGTCTTTGTATCATCCGTTTTCCATGCGTCGAATGACGAAAGGCGCCATGGTCCTATTTCTCAGTCCAGAGGGCGCGAGTTGGCAACGAGATAGAGACACTATCGAAGAAATGGACTCTGGATCGGAGAAGCAACATTTTGTTGTTGAACTTGTTTTTGAATTCAACGAAGTCGCCCGGAACATTATTTTAAGCATCCTATTATATTGCATAACAAGTGGCACTTCACGGAGTCAATCATACGTGATGCGCACTTGAGGAGCATGCATTCCGGAGTGCAGACGACGCTGTACTCCGTAAGAAAGAAATTTTGGATCACGGATGGAAGGAAGATACTGCAACAATGCGTCAAGTGTTTTCGGTGCAAACCCGAAATTCCGCGATACATAATGCAATACGCATACACGCGGAGGCCCGAGTAAGTTTCAATCGGACTTTCGAAAACACGGGGGTCGATTATCCTGCGGACCGTTTCTTGTAAAGGAGAAAAAATTGCGCAATCGAGGAAAGATGATGATATACAGCGCCATATTTATATGTTGCGGGGCTCGGGAGATTCATCGCTCGAAGAGGCAATACAAGCAACATCTATACGGACCACGCGACAAATTTCGTGGGTGCTAACGATCAGTTGAAGGAAATATATGATATACTGGAATGAAATCCGTAACGAGGAGATACAAAGTTACTTGTCGACTCAAAGCATAACTTTTCACTTGATTCCTCCGCGCTAGCCACATTTTGGAGGAATTCTGGGAGGTAGCAGTGAAGATTCAAACATGATCGGAAGAGAACCAGCGGCGAATGTCTATTTCAGTTTTGAAGAATTCAACACGCTCGTGATAGAAATAGAGGCTATTCTCAATTTCATCTGATCCGAACGATGGCTCTTTGCCTCAATTATTTCTTAATCGGAGAATCTGTCCGAAACATATCAGAGCAGGATATGTTAAGTTGAATCGCCTGTCATGTTGGGAACATATCAAGAGAATCCGGCAACATTTCTGGTGCCCGTGGCAGAAGTAAATGGCAGTCTGACTGAAGCAAGAATGAAGTTGGAATGCTTAGTGCTTCTTAAGGAAGAAAATACTCCGCCCGTTTGTTGGGTTATGGGAAGAGTAGTGGAGCAAGAATAAAAGCAAATCATGGCGTGTTTAAAAGATGTGTAAAAATATTAGCGCCTCTTCCGCTTAGGGGTAACTTGTAAGAGTAATAAGTATCATTTTGTGTGTAAGTTTTAGGTTTTATTTTATAGTTGCGTTAGTTTTGTTCCGTTTCTTATTTTCACCGCAGCGCTCGCGATGCCATTGTTTTAGACAGCCACACCGCTAACGTTGGTTTTTCTTTTCTGTGTACCACGTGCGCCATTGTAAGAAAAAATATAACTAAGTATTTATATGTATGAAAAGAGATTATTCGGAGGTATTTCAGCATATATTTACAAACTGCAAAAACTTAATTTTAAAGGTTGGTGCTGGGGGTATCTTGAAAAATATGCATTTTTGGGCAAATATTTTTACGCTATTGTTTAAACTTCGTTAAGATATCATCTCTCACCGTTCTCGAGATATTCCACGGAAAAGAAAATTCTGCATTATTTTCAAATGGCTACAACAAAAAATAGGGTTTGCGTTACGGATGAACCTCTCTACTTGCACACCAAATTTCATAATTTTCTGAATTTCCGGCCTACCGAATGTCCCTTAAGTAGAGCGATGGGTTACGCTTCTGCCAATGAAAAACAAATATCTGCTATCAAACAAACACCATACGAGGCAATGTTCGGCAGAAACTCTCGCCATAGGTCTTCTATCATCCAATTTGCCGTCATCGGTATTACATAAATGATTTGGTAGCAGAAGAAAAATTAGAGGCCGTTATTAATTCTACTGATATCTGTAATAATGAAGAATAATTTGAGAATATCGAAAATGCTCCTTTTGTCGAAAGAGTCCCAGGAAATATTGATTCTTCTGAAATTGAGGTACTTACGTACGGCGGGGGGGGGGGGGGTGCCGTAGACATCGATTTTGATAAGACTTAGCACGATGGATCTATGTCGAAAATAAGTAAATCGGTGTCCGAGCGTTTAAGCCAATAGGCCTTAACAATAGAGATATTTACATGTAAATTATTAAACATTTCATAGTGGCCGTAGGGTTTTATTGGGTAAAAACCCCACACTACCCTAGCGCCCCCCGGGGGGATGTCCCTCTGGAGGCGGCGGGATACCTTTTGAAGATTTCCCTACGTTAAAAAATAAAAATTAGAAAAAATATTTAGAAAAAAAATTATAAATTTATAAACAGCGCGGCAGAGACAGAAAGAACAGAAGATGTGGCAGCTATGCGCCAAAAGTTCGTGCACACAGAGTACCTGGAGATGTCACCTATGTACAAGTTCTTTTTATCGACAGCAGTAGTTTCATTAGGGTCCGTCTGTTTACAAGGTGCAACAAAACGCGCGGAGAGATTATGTTTGCCTAAAAATTCACAAATTATGTCAGATTATGTAGATCGTGTCATTTCGGCATATTCGAGAACAATATTCGAAGAACATTTTTGGTATGTTCTGTCGTTCAACCTATAATGTCTGGTCATAGATAACTATAGATAAGTATCTCTCAGGGCTGGAGTGGGACATTTTACAGCGCCGCTCACGACGCGGCTCAGAAGTAAAACAACAGCTTCGCGAGCGGGAAATCTCTGATCCATTTGAATATACCTTATTATTGGGTTATTAAATAAACGCACCACTGGCCTTGTTTGAGACAAAAAATGTTTAATATATTTCACTATTAGCCAAAGCTTTGTTAGAAGACAAAATACTGCATGTACATACAATCACCATAAAAAGAAATGAGAGAAAAACTGTTAACACGTGGTGAGAAAGCTAAAATAAAAAATAACCGTTTACGTTCAGACACTTCAACACCGCAGCCAAGCAACCGATCGAGTGTCCCGGAAGCCCGGAGACACATACACGTTAGACACCAGCGCCACCATACAAAGTGCTTAGCAATAGTACTAACTAGAACACACAAGCTCCTCGTACACACGCGGGACATTCAAAATACCAAACAAACAAAAACATTAATTTGCACAACACGGACTATATACTACCGAAGGAATATAATACAATATATTTCAACACTTATGATCAAAAAGTATCCGGAATTTGCCAATAAAACGAAAACGGTTCAATTATTCATCGATATTTATTTTATTCCCTTCAAAGTAATCTCCATCGCAAGCAATACACATATTCCAACGCTTCTTCCAATCTTCAAAACACTTTTCATAGGCCGATTTTGGAATCGCCTTCAGCTCCTTCTGCGAATTCTTCTTTATCGCCTCAATCGTCTCAAAACGCTTTCCGCGAAGTGGTAACTTGAGTCGTGGGAACAGGAAAAAGTCACACGGGGCCATGTCAGGTGAATACGGAGCTTGCGGAACGGTACCTGCGTCTCGCAGCATAATCGGGCTCCTTCAGCAGCTGCACCGTGTGGCATCGATATGGACGCATGTGCAGCTTTTGTGTTGCAAGACGCGCGCTTCCATATGAAAAGCCGCACCGCTGCTGCAGCTTCGCCAACGACCACCTCGGCCAGCTTCTCGATCGTCAACACAGTCGACTTGCGGTGGTGCTTCCTATTCGTCAGGCTCCCATATTCTCGGAATTTCCTCGCCAAACCCCCCTTGGCACTCCAAGTACGATCTCGTGCGTAAATAAGGTTGCACGAGAAAGCTTCTCTTCTCCATTGAATACATAATTGGTATGTACCTAATGTATTCCGGTAGCACTGAAAAGTTCTGGTTTCCTTGGATCCGATGAGTCGTTTGGATGTAGCACTGAAAAGTGCTGATTGTCGTGCTGGCTATTCAGTGTAACACTGAAGAGTAATGATGCTCTGCTCTGATGCGTCGCTCAACGAAGTGCTCTGCTTCCGTGCTGGGTCAGTACTCATTCTCACTTCGAAATGTCGGCCCTTTTATAGGAACTGGTGTTTCCGTACCCGAATCTACTGCGTAGCAATGGCGCGCGTGTCGAGATCCACGCCAAATTAGGTAAGTTGTCAAAATTTTTGAAATGTCACCAGTTTTTACACCATATAGGACACTGAATTATTGTCTCAATTAACAAGGTACAGTATTTCCTCGTTACGGGCTCGGTTTGGTGTACACGATACGGACTTTTCGCTATCCCCACCACTTCTATCTCACTCTTGTCCGGCGAAGGCGAGAGCGAGAGGCACTGAAAGCGAGCGAAGGCGGTATGCGACAGAGGGACGCGTTGATGTTTTGTCTCGCTCCGTCTTTCGGACGACTGACACTCTGTCCTTTGCGTGCGTGACGGGCGTGCGCGATGGTCGCGAGCGCTTACCGTGAGCCGGGCCTGCATCAAGATTTTGCGAAGCGGTTTCCGTGCTCACGGTAAGCGCTTGCGACCATCGCGCACGCTCGCCGCGCACGCAGTGTTCCATCTCGCTCCCCCCCTTCGGCCGGAAAGAAGCGAGAAACGAACACACGGAATTAGGGCTCTGTTCACGATACGGGCTCAACGCTGGTCCCGACCAGCGAGCCGCTAACGAGGAAATACTGTAAGTCAGGCTTGGGAATTAAGTGAACGCGGCAGCCGATTTTCAGAGGCAACGCCTCCGTTTCTCCCGCCACGCGTCTTGGCCCCCGCGGCGGCCTAAGTGCTTGGAGCGCCTCAAGCCCGTACCATATGAACCGCGCGTGGCGCATTGGGGCGACATTGTATCAATAGGTTTTCATCTCGTCCCAGAGAGCACGATTTTCGAGGCGTTTTTGTTCTGTCAACGCGCTACGTACGGTTCACGTAGTACGGGCCTGAGGCGCTCCAAGCACCTATGCCGCCGCGGGGGCCAAGAAGCGCGGCGGGAGAAAGGAGACGTTGCCTCTGAAAATCAGCTGCCGCGTTCACTTAATTCTCAAACCTGAGGTAAGTCGCCAAAAGTTTTTAATAGACTATTTATGTAGAGCTTATAGAACTGAAAGTGATGCACATTGGAAGTTGTCCGGGGAAGGTTCGACAGAGAAGCATCTTCTTTCGCACAAGTTTCTGGAAATTTGTCAAATCAGGTAAATCGACAAAATTTGTCAAAAGACATAGCATTAAGAATTAAGAAAATTGTAGAGCATGACACATTAGTGAAGAAAGTACGCTGAAGACACATCTCTCTTGATTCTTTTCAATCTTTTGTGAAAGACATTCGTAACACTTTAAAATCCACAGTAGTTGCCACGCTATTCATTAATTTTATTAGTTTGCCATTAACAAGATTTCAATTCACCAATAAACATACTAAATTAATTTTATTCCAACACCAATAAATTGTACGTTAAAAATATTTATTACCATTAGCATTTAAATTTTCTGCAGCAAGACTTTCTGCCATACGCCCTCACCTCCTTCGTACACATTTTGTATTCTCTACACTTACTAAATATTTATTGGTATTGAAATATTTATTTGTATAAAATAAGAATCAATCTGCTTAATATTATTAAATACATTTTTTGTTTGTATAAATAGCCATTGTTATAATTGGCGCAATTTTGGTACATCATTAGTTTTGTAAAGCTAAATATAGCCCATTAATAAATTTACGACAGTTTTTTTTGTTCGTCTGCGCGCCCGCGCATACTTGGTGCACTTGTTTGTACCTTTTTTTAAAAAGGGTATTTTTGTGGAGATTGAAGATACGTGAAATTAATATATCTGTACTTTAATCCGAGTAATTTTTAATACACGGGTACACGTGTACATATTAACATATACATATGTTATTTCTACTTATAACTCGACGCATGTACCTTGCGCGGTAGGTTGAGAACGGTCCACTGCGCATGCCACGCCTGAGCCGTCTCCCAAGGGGCTCCACGCATGCAACGAAAAAACATTTTAAGCACTAGCGTTAATAACAAATTCGAGCTAGAGTCAGAATATTAATTGTCATTATGCAGTATATTGTACAGAGTCTATTAGGAGATGTTGGTTTAATTATTTTAAGGGGATATAAAAGCAATTTTGTTCGTAATATTTTGGACAGGGTCTGTGTAATAATGGTACGTCGCTGCCGGATGAGAAGAGGATCTCGTGAAATTTCTTGCAAACCCGTAGTGTGCAATGTTTCACACAAATTGACGATAAACTGCCGAGATGGTTGTCGCTGATGTGGAAACCGTTCCGCGTATAATTGCTTCGCACGTAATGCGCTGCAGCCAGCCTCCCCATACAAGACAATCATGTCAAACATTTCGTTGCACGAATACCCCGCATTGGTCTCCATACTTCACAAAATCACTTCCTCACTTTTCCACTTAAAAGGAGTTCGCGAGCACGTGTCGCACGATCAACGATTTCGCAGGCGTCAGCAAAATTTAAACGTCTTGTTAGGTTTCGGAGACCGAGTGTGGTGACTGTTGTGTCTTAACTGAGTTTTCGGCGTTTCCCATGGCAAAAGCAAGCGCCAACGTGGAAATTGGTCGCAGAGGCCGTGATTTGCATAGCCAATCAGGGTTGGTGAAGGACTTCGTGTTAACCCTGATTGGCTGTACGGCGGCGGATACCTGCTAGCGGAAGTATATTTTTCTGTCACGCGGAAAACATGGACATCAGGATTGCACGTAAAGGGTTGGTAGTCTTGCGACCCCCTAGACCAGAGGTGCACACTAAGTCTGCCCTAGGGCAGTCGGTGAGCCCTCGAGCTTGACCGTGGTATGCTCACCCCCACTCCTCGGTATAATGTCTCGTGGTGGGGAACTCTATGACTGCAAAGGCCGTATGCCTGTTACAACTTCAAGCATACTCGGGATAGATATACAAGACCGAACGAAAACGTACAGAATTTTATATTATATTCAGAAAGTTAATTTTAACAAATTCGCATACGTAAATTTGAGTATTTGCATTTGAAGATATCTAATAACATATATGTGATATATACATATACAGTGGGCCACAAAAGTATTCGGATGCTTATAAAGTTGGTCCAATATTAGATCCATACGTGAATATACATATATTTCTATGTATAATTTGTTAATATTTATTAATCGTGGATTCATTTCTCTTCAATTTGAAACCTTGAGTATTCCGTCATGGATGAGGTAGTTCTGAAAATAACTGATTTGTGAACGTTCTTGTTATCCCTCGTTGACAAGAGTTGGTAGTTCCGAAAAGAACTGGTTTATGAACGTTCTTGTTATCCCTCGTTAAAAAGATTTGGTAGTTCTGAAAAGAACTGATTGGTTTCACACACCATTCTCTCTCTCGCTCTCTTACTCTTATTATTAACCCTTAACTGGTATCCTGGGGTCAGTCATGACCCCAAGCACGCAAGGTTCGCTGCAAAATATTTGGTTATCTAAGTTTGTAAACTGAATTTCTAATTAATTTGATCATAATAGTTTAACTTTCTACGTATCTATTATTTTATACATTACCTACGAACAAAATAGGTATTCATAGAGGTTGATCTAATGTCGACTTTACAAATTTCTGTGTCCTTTTTTATTTGGGGTCTGCCACGACCCCAAGATAACAGTTACGTTTGAAAAAACAGTATACCAGTTAAGGGTTAAAAGAATTTTTAGAAAATTAGGAAGACACACCATCTTTAAACTGCCAATTTATACTAAACAGTTGTTTCCTCCAATCAAGTATAAAATACCTTTGTCTAAAAATTCTAACATTATATATTCTATTCCGTGCATGGGTTGTAATCAAACTTACATTGGGCAGACATCCAGGCTCTTAGAAAAACGTATTTATGAACACAAAAGGAACATTTTTTCAAAAAATAAATGTCCACGATCTGAAAATAATAATTTATACATATATTAACTTGATTCATTATTAGACAATTTCAAATGGAGTCATCCAGTCTTATCTAAAACTTATCTGATGAACACATCAATGACTAATGTTCTTTATTATAATTTAAATAAATATCCACTATCTGAAAATAATAATTTATGAATATATTAGCTTGACTAATTATTAGAAATTTTCAAATGAAGTAATCAAATCTTACCTAAAATTTAGCTAATGAATATTTTTTATATTCATAATATCTGGGTTGATCACAATCAAAATATGACTGAATATGTTAGTTTATATCTCAACACGCTTTCCAATTGGTTGTACGGTCACACCATGGACTACGGTGTAATAGGAAGGCGTTCCAACAACATATTTCTATTGTTGTGCGTTTTAGCGGGGATTTTGAAATGCGGACGTAGGTTGGTGCCCGTGGAGCGCTAAACCGCTCTGCTCGTCGGAGTGCGGGTGTTTTCAAATAAATCAAAGTACACGGAAGCTATTTTAAAGATAAACTTTGAAGTATATTTTGAACTGCTCAGAAAGCTGATTAGCGACCGAATGCCAGTAGCGTTAAGAGATAACTGTTTGTCAGTCTGTTGACAAGATTGATCTGTCTTCTTAGAAATTAACTCCTCGCTTGTCACCTCCCTACTCTTCCAATTTCGGTGCGTTTGTCCGACTCCCTCTTCGAATCCCCTCGTTCAATCCAGACGATGACATCCTTCAAGTTTCGTCAGTGGGTTGTCCTTCAGCCGTCTCTCCGTCCTTGGCCCTTCCTTCGCACTTCGCTCCACTCTCGGCTGGTGATCGAGGCACGTTTTCCAATTACATAGGCTACTTACATTACATACATATCTATCAGGTAGGTAGGTGCAACCCTTTAAGATCAAGATGACGTCGCCCGAACAACGTTTATGACTTTATGACTTTCGGTCTTTTCGACAGGAGTTTTTACCCTTACAGGACACCGGCAATTATTGGAAGCGAGGACAGAATTTTAAGTGGTTTTACGAGACTAGCAGCTGCCCGCTCAACGAAATTTGGCACGCAGATGTGGAAGGTAAAGTTAAGCTATTTATTATCCTCGTCTGGCCTAACTGTAGTTTTGAAAGCTATTCAATGCAATCCCAGGCTCTCATATGCCTTCTGCATACGTTAGTAATACAAAATAATGAAGGTTCGCAATAAGCTTTGATAGACAAAATAATAATAGTCAATGGTATGGAGATGAATAACAATATTAATAATTATAATTGCTTACGGTAGATGATGTAGAGCACTGATTTGAACACTTTTGGAATCATCCGATTATAAACTTTTCGTGATATAATTTAGTTGTTCACGGACTTTCGTGACAGAAAAAATGATCGCTCTGGCCTCTCAGGACCTCGTATTTATAAGATTTTACAGGAGTATTGCGGGGGGGTACGCGCGGTAAAGACCTTGACATATTTAAGAAATAATACGTAGTAGGACTTCCGGGGTTTTTATAAACGGTACGTCTATTAATAGACGTATTTATGACCTATTAATCAAATTTTCGTCCAAACCTGTAATTTCTGATGATACTGCAGAATGTTTAAAAAAACGTCTCGCAGTATTTCCATCATAATAAAGAGTGTTCTATTGTGACCTGTTGTTCTTTGATTGTAATTCTAGTTGGAGTTAGTTTTTCAATTTCGGTCTGTATTCTTAGTTTCTGTGTTGTAATTAATTCCAGAGATTCTTTTGTAAATATTAATTTTATCGGTCTGCAGTACCGTGTAGAAGATGGTTGAGGAGTTTGCCATAGGACTTGGGTTCCATCTGTTAGCCTCAGCGGGACCATAGAAAGCAGAAATAAATCGTTATCCTCGTGATAATTGCTTTCTTCTCCACCAATTTTTTGCTTATATATACTATGGCCTGAATTACCGTCACATCCCCATTTATAAAATAGCATTAGTGTTCTGTCGGTTTCAATCTTGTTGATTATTTCTGGTTGTGCTTGTATTAATCGTGTAGAAGTATGATCCAAAAGTGCTTGTAATTGTATTTCTGCAGCAATTTCTGTAATGTTTATATATTGCTCACATGGATAGCAATCTCTTTTTGCTTGTGCAATCTTGAAATAACTTGGGTAAATTTTTACACTTCGTGCTTTCGCTCCCGAATATATTAAACGATACTGATGTGAAGTCATTTTTGCATCTACAGTGGGTAACAAAAGTAAGTAAACACTCGAACTTTCAGGAATAAAATGGTGATAACAATAAGATTTATACAGTTGTCAAGTAACTAATTTATTAACATAATTAATAACTATGTAGGAAACAAATGTATGTACAGTGGCTCAAAGTAAAACTCGAACACTAACATTTTTGGGCCTTATAAAGCGATTGGTGGGGTAAGAAAAGAATATAAACAAAAAATAAAGCTATTTTTAGTAAGCTTTATTCAAGGTTATATAAATTCACTAAAAATAAAAACAAAATTTATTTACATTAAGTCATAAAAAAAACGAAGTTTAAAAAGTAATGGAATGTGACCTTAAAATAAAACTCGGACAGTAGAAAATTTTCATGTAGATACATATGTTTTATACTATTTGTATTTGATATTAATATTTTGTTGCTAGTCCTTTATTTGCTCTTACAGCTTTTAATCGATTCGGCATGGACAGTACTAGTTTTTCGCAATACGAAGGATCAATATTTGCCCATTCCTCTTTTAATGCTTTCTCTAAATCTTTAGCATTAGAAATAATGTGGCTTTTCAATTTTTCTTCTAAGTACGCCCATAGATGTTCGATTATAAAGTAACCATAGACGAACATTATGAGCCCGATGCTTTGGATCATTGTCCTGGTAGAAACTGTAAGAATCGGCAATACCTAACTTTTCCACACTATCCCTTGTCACGTCCCGGGTGAAGGTCTTTTTACGGGAATGACATAGTTGGGGTAGATCGGGAGGAAGCCTTGGCACGAAAACCAGTTTCGCGACACAAGGCTAGTTGAGGGAGTTTAGGCACGAAAACCAGCTTCGCGGCACTAAGGAGGATAGGACTTTGGCACGAAAACCGGTTTCGCGGCACAAAGTGAGGCAGGAGTTAGGCACGAAAACAAGTTTCGCGGCACTAGGAACGATGGGCGTTAGGCACGAAAACCAGTTTCACGGCACTAGGAACGATGGGAGTTAGGCACGAAAACCAGTTTCGCGGCACTAGGAACGATGGGAGTTTTGACACGAAAACCAGCTTCGCGGCACAAGCAACCAGGGAAGGTAAAGCAGTAATCAAGCACCAGAGTGACACCCGTTAGACACAAGCATGGGTATTTAAAGTCCTGATAATTGGATTTACCGTTGCATTAATATAAGAAACCTCGCGTTATATTTCTTTATAATAGAGGTAACTGTATGGTCGTACAAGGCCTATACGAAAGTAAGCCTTGTAAACACTGTAAGAAATCCCGGAGTTCGCGTCCGAGATCAGCTGTTGCAGTAGCCTGTTATGATTCTGTAATTCCGTAACCGAAGGATCACTACAATAATTCGAAGCGTTATTTAGAATAAGAACGTTTATTCAGTTTAAAGCATATGTGGTAATATTATAATAATGCGTGGCGCGTTAAGCATTAGCACAAAACATTTATATAAGTGGTAATCAATAGCAATATATAGATGAACATGAAATATGCGAATATTAGCAATGGACAAGAATATGAAAAGCAATAAGGAAAAAATATGAAAGGGTAGAGTTGGTTACAATATAGATGGTGGTGATATGCGATAGTAAAATAAGTAATTGTAGTCGCTTACAGTGGTTGTCGATAGTGAATCTCTCGTCGAGCGGGGTTGCACTGATTTTAATGCACGTTTAGTAAATTGTTACGTTCTTAGGACTGTTTTTATGGAAGAGATTTCCGTAGAAGAGCTTTCTGTAGAAGAGCTTTCCGTAGAAGAGGGCTACGGCCTTTATCTCCCGCTTTGCGTTTGATAAATCGCATACTTTGGAATAAGTTTATACACTTATTCCAAATATCTGTGGCGTTACTTTCGTTATCCAAAATGGCCCTACTATTGACACTGTCGAAAAGTGAATTTAAATTTAGAAATCATATCGCCGTATCTATTCCCGAAGCTCACATCTTTCTGGATTTACAAGCACTTTCCGCCTCAGTAGTGCTCATAAGTTCCATAAGAGATGCTACTTTACGCGAGAAGACTTGTGTACAATATTTGACACGCATCGTCTGAGAATGCCGAGCTGCAACGAATAATGTATTAAAAAGCATATGATCCCATGTAAAATAACAAAATTGGCCTGCATATGTCCTCTACGCGTCCACATAGGAAATACATACCCCCGGAAACCATTTCTCTTTTGTCTGACACATTTTTACCCTATGTACACTTTTCTTTAATTCTGTTAAATATTTGCGAAATATTTCAGTTTCTGGACAGTGGGTCTGGGATACATTCGATGTGCTTACGGGTAAACGGGCATTCGGATCGTGTTTCTGCTTCCCCTACTTTTTGTATGTTGTATGAGTGTGTTATGTGAATGTATTGTATGATTGTGTTAATATTAAGTGAATTATTAACATTATATTAAAAACATTTTATATATAAATAATTCTGTGTATTTTACTTACCCGACAGTATTGTCGAAGAACTTCGATGATCGCCTCACACACTTCCGGCACAATGGACGATATTACTTGTTTCGATATTTTGAATAGATACATTAAACTGGCATAAGAATCACCTGTAGCCAAGTATCTAAGCGTGACAGCTAATCGTATAGTGGGCGGAATTGCAAGACGACAATTTGTGTCTTTCTTTGCTATTTTTGGAGCCACTAAAGTCAGGAGCTCTTCAAAATCAGATTTTGTCATTCGCACAAAATTAATAAAACTACCTCTGTCATTTAATAGAAACTGTGACATTAAATCGTCACCGTAATGTTCTCCATTTCTCAAAAACGCCTTTTTCCACCAACGCCTTTTTCTTTTTCTTTTGGTGGATGCTATTACAATGAACGCGGCGCCAACACCCATAGCTATTGACGGATTCATGGCTACTAAATAGAGTTTGAAATGGACCCGAAGGGTCTTGGTCATAACGTGGGGGACACAAGTTGCCGAGTCGCCGGACACAAGTCGCTGGATACCAGCCGCTCGGTAAAAGTCGCTGGAGACAAGCCGATGCATCCCAGCGAGTCGCCAGGCGACCCGCTGGAGTCGCTGGCCATAAAGTTGCCGGCGATTATCACCCAGTCTATACGAGCCTTTAATTCTACTTGGAACGACATGCTGTTCCGTAATATTGACTAAAGTTCTAAAATCACCTCTACACCGATCAATGAAATAAGTATCCTCGAAGTGGGACCATTTTGCTGTTCTTTCTACACCGTCCAGAGTATAACGAAGATCCTTCGTTAACAAATTATTTCTAATACATTTTAATAAATGAGGCGGATCAAACAGTGGTACTATCTTTTGTTCATCTACCATGATGAACCCCTCTTCAGCCGACTTGCAATCTCTTTTCGTGTCGAAATCGCGCGTACATTTGTTGACCCTTGATCGCAAACCGAAGCAACAACTCTTAAGCGTATAAGAGTGCATTCCCGTACTATGGCCTTAAATGTACGCGCTATCGACTCCCATGAAGCGGTGCCCCTACAAAAGGAGTACGACACTGTTTGCTTCCACGGTTTATCTCCAAATATCCCTCTTAACATAAAGACCTGAACATGGTCTGCAATGTCTCTATTACGCGAAAACCCGAAATCTACTAGTCCCTCTACAATATCGGATTTGACATTATAATGAAGCCGGGGACTAAGCTTCATTTCGTAAAATACCAAGATGCAATATCTGTACCGCGAATCCTCGAAATTGTCGAGTATATTTTCGATGCTGTTGAAGACAGACTTACTAATACCGGGAGATACAATGATTTTAGTGACCAGTTTTCTTAAGGTCTCTGTGCTTGGTAAGAGGAAAATATTGGAAAGGTATCGATAAACCTTTGGACTTTGCTTCAGCAATGAAAGCGCCAAAATTTTGTTATCTAAATTGTAATGTCTATTGAACTTAGATCGTCCCATGTTACGGACTTGTAATGCAAAAAAGTCTCGCACAGTTGATGGCAGACTTTCAATGCGTTCCGCAAAGCCACGTTTTAGCAACATTTCGGTATGTTGCAAACGTTCCTTACATTCTATATGGCGTTTACGCATTTGTCTCCTTGTTTTCATCAAGGAGACAATTACCTTATACTGCCGCACCTCTTCTGGAGAAAGGCTGGATCTCCTACTTGCCCTGAACAATTTCAGCACAGGTGCTAAATAGTAAAAAGTAACACAATTTATGCATGCAAAAAAAAACTGAATTTTTTTAAGGGAGTTTTAAGAGGAACTGGATTTTGGATAAAACAACCAAGGAAATCCGAGCCACAACATCATCAGATGCTAATTTCCCATATTCACTCCCACCTGGCAATAGTTATTCACAGTCAGTTTCCCAATCAATATTTTCCGATCTCAGTACTACAAATGCCATTTCACTTGGCATTAATTCCCAACCTTCTGTTAATATCACTCAGAGTGATGTAGGATTTCTCGAGAATGTGGAAGAAATTGAAAATTTCGCCACATTCGAAAATTCTCAGACCACCGATAGTCCCAATTTATCCCAGTCATTAGCAGAGTGGGTTGTACAACATAATATTTCGCATCAAGCTATTAACGCTTTATTACCCATTTTAAAGAAATCAATATCAAGTCATTTACCCTCGGATGCCAGGACCCTTTTAAAAACTCCCAGGACTGTAGCGATTAGACGTGTCGAACCAGGGCATTATTACCATTTTGGTTTAGAATCCACCATTTTAAAACTCGCTCAGTCTCTAGATTTATCCCGTATCAAAGACAATACAATTTATATTAACATCAATGTGGACGGTTTACGACTTTGTAATAGTTCCAAGAGTCAAGTTCACCCCATTTTAGGCTGCATTGAAGGATACAATGAAGTAGGTATGATTGGTACATATCATGGGTTTGAAAAGACTAATGATGCCAACTTTTTGAAGATCTAATTAATAATGGAATTTCTATATATCACTTAAAAATAAAATCACTTATATGCGATGTACCTGCCAAATCCTTTCTTAAATATACCAAAGGCCATGCCGGCTATTCCTCTTGCACTAAATGCCACATCGTAGGTAAGAATATAGACAAGAGAACGTGCTTTCCTGAGACGGAAAATATCAGTTTAAGGACAGATGTTGATTTCAGATCCAAAACTGACCCAGACCACCATTCTGGAACTTTGATCATAGAAAAAATTCCTGGCATCCACATGATTAATTCGTTTCCGCTAGACTACATGCACCTCATTTGTCTCGGCGTAGTCAAAAAATTAGTTTCTCTGTGGTGTTGTGGCAAACGCCGTACCAAAATATCACAATTATCGCAAAACAACATATCATTGACTTTAATAAATCTATCCACCAGCATGCCAAGGGAATTTATGAGAAAACCTCGAAGCTTGGATGTTTTAAAACGGTGGAAAGCAACTGAATTCCGTCAATTTTTATTATACACAGGGCCAGTAGTTTTATTAAACAATATAACTCCCGATAGATATTTAAATTTTCTTACTCTTTACGCCGCATTTGTCATCTTGTCGCACAGAAAATATTTTGATCATCTCGATTATGCAATAGAATTATTAGAGTATTTTGTTGAAACCTTTAAATCATTATATGAACCAAAACACGTCTCACACAACGTCCATAATCTGTTAGAAACTACTTGGGGTAGAGGAAGTTGCTTGAAAAAAATCCTGTCAGTCAGCTAGCAATCTCGTTCCAGAAATGTACTCTGCTGAAGAATATTACGCGATGTTATGGGTGTAAGCCCAGGACAACGGGGACGCAAGTGCTACTGTGCGAGTGTTGGCACGGGAATACCCGCGCATCGAAACCCCAAGCGAGGGTACGATTAGGCGGTTGGCGTCAAGATTACACTCGACGGGGTGGATGATACCGCGAGGCAGTGACATGGGTAGAAAAGAACATGTTGGACGCCATAGACGACGACCCGACCGTCAGCGTGCGCGACTTGAGCCGCCGCCTACAGTAAGTCACAGTACAAACTAACTGCATCAATTATTAATTAAGGGAAACGAATGTCATGTAATAATGGATGTTTCTGCATTTTCTTCCAGTGTCAGCAGAATGACGGTACACCGAACTATGAGGGAAAACATGTTGCATCCGTACAGCTATGTACGGGTGTAACATTTGCACCCCAGGGATGGCGACCAGCGGGTTGAGGGTTCAGTGTGGTTGTTGGGAGAAATGCAACGGAATCCGTCGTTCTGCAAATACATATTGCGGACGCACTCTTCAATAGGGAAGGGTGCTTCAATTCCCACAATCGGCATTTGTGGAGAGACCAGAATCCACTAGCGCTTCGAACACGCACAGCACAAGTCCGTTGGTCGATTAATGTATCGGCCGGCATTTGTGGTGATTACATCGTTAGGCCGTACATGCTGCCAG
This sequence comes from Andrena cerasifolii, assembly GCF_050908995.1. Classification (NCBI taxonomy): domain Eukaryota; kingdom Metazoa; phylum Arthropoda; class Insecta; order Hymenoptera; family Andrenidae; genus Andrena; species Andrena cerasifolii. Next base: position 2,646,231 of record NC_135132.1, read on the forward strand.
ACAGGATGGACGGCCCAGCGTATAATGTGTTTTTAGAGCATGTTCTGCCGGATATCATGAACCATATTCCAAATGAGATCCGACGGAACATGTTCTATCAGCAAGACGGGGATGGACCTCACTACGCCACAATTGCCCGCGACTACCTAAATCAAACCTTCCAGGACAGGTGGATCGGCCGCGGCGGTCCTGTTGCGTGGCCCCCACGGTCACCGGATATGACCCCGCTGGATTTTTTCTTCTGGGGCTACCTGAAGGTAATTTCATTATTGCTGTTACTTTTTCTTATAAGTATTCTTTTTTTACTTACGTTTTGTATTTGTTGTACAACAATCATTTCAGGATGAGGTGTACCGTCAGCCAGTGGATACACTGGAAGACATAGTTGTTCGAATTCACGCTGCAGTAGCAAATATTACGCCGCAAACATTGCTGGCCGTCCAAAGGCAAGTGATTGTACGCGCTGAGGCGTGCATAGACGCTGAGGGTGGTCACATCGAGCAACTGCTCAAATAACAGTAATCGGCCCCTTTCGGGGCCACCAATTTTATAACGTAGGAACAACACGTTCCATGAAAAGTAAATTAAGTGATCAGTGTTAGTGGCCGTGCAGTGAAGTGAATATTCGGTACATTAACCCGGATGCACTTGACGTTGCGATCCTTACCTTCGGGTGGTGTTATACCTGCGATCAGCTGAGCACTGGGCGCTACCCTACCATAAATCTTTTCGTCCACCGATAACCAGGATCGGTACAGTGACCCAGTGACACAGGTTTCCGAAAAGAAAGGAAAGGAAGGTCCGAAATGGTGAGTTTTATTTAATTTATTGGTGATTATTAGGTGTAGAAATAAATTCTTTCCGATTTTAGGGTACAATAACAGTTCGATTTAAAAAAATATGAAAACAACTCAATCATCGAAATAATTTCCATTATTGTTAATTACCTTCGAGAATTTTTCTGGTAGCTTACGAATAACACCGCGATAGAAATTTGGTAGCTTTGTACTGATTATGTAAATCCAATCGGAAAGAATTTATTCATACACCTAATATTATTTTTTAAATTTAGTTATGTTGGCCGTTATTAAACTACGGATTTTTACCTCAATAACGAATTACGATCACTTGTCGTAAATTTTCTGGTACATTACCTTTTCGTTTATGCCTTATTGGAAAATGAAATTTACGTATTTCTTGTCCTCTCACTTGAAACAATTAGTATTTAAGATTCTGCTTTAAAAAAAAACTGTAACGCGGTTTCTTTCGATGAATGCCGACTTGCTTGTTCGTATGTTCGTAGTACAAGCGCAGCCGCCTACCGCTTAGCCAACGCTACCGCGGGAGTTCGGGCAGAAGGCGCGCGCTCTGATTGGTCGGGGGTTTTCGTTAATATCTCGTTAACAAAGCTTCGGACAATATTTTCGCTAAGGAAAAATTTGTTTCAAATCACCCCCTAAGTCACCCCTTTCAAGGAACTCCGACATTTTGGGGCACCCTGTATACCAGCGATTTCGATCTTATTCTGCGATCTTCAAGCGTTTGTAGCTCAGAGCAACGTTGACCGATTTAGATGGATTTTTCAGTATGCGTAGGTATATCTTATTTGAATCTAGAAAGGTCATTTTTAAAATTTTCATTAAAAGCTCACCTAAAAAAGTTTGAAAAACCGTTTTTTTTCTTGTTATTTCGAAATTTCCACATTTTTTAAAACGGCGAACACACGATATACCTATTATAGTAAACCGATCTTTCTAACTTCTAAAAAAAACCGCACTCGTTTAGTTCAATTTTTGTAAAAAGTTATGCGATTTTAAAGGGTGCATATGTTTACGTTTGTCTGCCACTGTGTGCTATAACTACTACTCTAAGTCTACCGTATATTCTATAAAATCCGATATGTATTAAGTACTCTAACATATGTTATATTTATATATTTTATGTATGGTATGGTATGTAATTCCCATTTATCCCTCGCCTGTCGTTTTCTCCTCTTACAACTACGCCTTTTCCGCTCTCGTCTCCTCCCCTTTCCTCCGCCTTCGACTTCCATTTCCTTTCTTTCACTCCATATATTTTATGTATTGTACATATATTTTAAGTGCGTATGCGATCTGTGTATTCTGTGTACACTATGTATACTTTGCTTTGTATATTCCAACCAACTACAGGTATATTCGCAGCTTATTGTACGTGCATTCAGTAGTCATTTCGCGGATGCACGTACCAGTAATTTGATTACAGAAATATAATAATTTCATTTATAATTTATAACAAATAGTATAATAATATTACGGATTGTAGTTTTTCAATATTTGTAAACACACATAGTGTAATGCAGTGGATGATATAATTTGTAGTGTACTGTAACGAAATAAATGGAAATACATTTTTATCAAATTTCATTTTATTTTAATCGTATCGATAACCGTCTTCAACACCGTCCCAATGCATTTAGCCTAATTTAGACCCTACATATATATACAAACCCTCAGGATGTACCATATTCGGGTCCATATAATTTCTCATTCCCCGCATAGATTTTCGGAAAGAAACTCGCGCTCCGAAACACATCTTTCCACATTTCAATTCATTTTAGGCTAGTTCTTGAACTGGACGCTGTCCATAAGCAGAGGGCGCTACGCCTAGTCTTCAAATTAGGAGTCGGAAATACACTTTCACTAAAATACTCTTTGAGACTGAAATGCACCTAATAGTATAGACGACGTTCTATAGATGGCGCTAAAAATCGGATGGCGCTAAAAAACCTAACCTAACATACGACGTCTTGAAACACATCCCCAAGACGTCCTTAGGACATTGTATAGATGGCGCTACTGTAGTTACACAATTTCCCTAAAACGTCCCGAAACCGTCTATAGACATCCTAGAGCCGTCCACAGACGTCCCGGGGACATTTTGTTACCAATCGGGACATTCAGACCTACAGTCCTAGAACGGACCTAAAATAGACGTCCTCGGGATGTTGTGTGCTGTGTGGGTTTCATAGTCAGTTCTTAAGCCCACACAGCACACAACCGTCCTCAAAACGTCCCGGGGACGTTCGTCCCAGACGTACCGGACGTCCCGGGGAAGTCCTGAATTAACCCATGAAAGGCTTATATAGGTCCTCCGAACGACGAATGTTACCAAATAATTGGTCCCGGGTACGTCTCGCACACAGCACACAGCTGTCCTAAAAGCGTCCCAGGGACGTCCGCCCCAGTCGTTCGGGACCTCCCGAATTTCCCACGAACGGCTTACAAAAAAAGTTATCGATAAATTAGGTCAAATGCAGCTCTTTAAAAACCGTAAGTAGGGCGCATTTAAGATGGTTATCGATACCGATTGATTATAATATAAATTTAATGAAACAAAGGGTTATCAAAATGAAATCAAAATTAATAAAAATTCATTTCTATTTACAGTTGTTTTTATTAACATACTTCAAAAAAGGAGGAGGTTCTCAATTCGACAAGTATATATATTTTTTTTATCACTGCTATTGTTACATGTCTTGGTTTATAAAATATATCATTCGTCGTATGTTTAAAAATATTTAAGAGCTTTAGGAACGATGACTATGGGGAAGGAAAAAGACAGGCGCGAATCTAAAATCCAGCACTCTGAGATTTTGAGGGAAGACCAGGCACGAATATTAAATCCGTCACTCTGGGGATTTTGAGGGAACTCAGGCGCGAATCTTGAATCCAGCACTCTGAGCGTTTTGAAGGAACTTAGGCGCGAATATTAAATCCGTCACACTGAGGGTTTGGAAGGAACTTAGGCGCGAATATTGAATTCGTCACACTGAGGGTTTGGAAGGAATTCAGGCGCGAATCTATAATCCAGCACACTGAGGGTTTTGAAGGAGAGGAACGTCAGGCGCGAATCTTGAATCCAGCACACTGAGGGTTTTGAAGGGGATCAGGCGCGAATATTAAATCCGTCACTCTAATCGACCAGGGAAGGTTTTAAAAGGCGAATACACACCCTGAAAACACCTGTTAGGTCTTATTTTGGTTTTGGCTCGGTAATTGGATTTACCGTCATATATATATATATAAAAGAAACCACACGTAATATTTCTGAGTATTATTCGGCTCATGCAATAGTATGTTTGTAAACAGAGTAAACGTCTCGCGTTCACTAACAGAAATCAGCTGTTGCGGCAGCTTGTTTGTTTGGGATTTTTGTAACCAAAGGGTGCACACAATAATTCAAAGCGTGATTTAAAACTAAGCGGTTTATTAATAATGCTTGAGATTTTGAGCATTGGCACATGACATTGATATAGATGGTAATTAATCACAATATGAAAATATGAATATGAAGTACATAGATATAAGCAAATGAGATTATTATAGAAACAATAAGCGTTGCTAATACGAAATATAAATGATCGCAATAAGCTTTAGAATGCAATATAACATGGAATACAATAAGAATAGTAATGCAAAAATATATATACACAAAGAAAGCATTAATGAGAATATATATAAGTAGGTAATAAACGTTAGTAATACAAAATAATGAAGGTTCGCAATAAGCTTTGATAGACAAAATAATAATAGTCAATGGTATGGAGATGAATAACAATATTAATAATTATAATTGCTTACGGTAGTTGCCGTAGAGCACTGATTTTAACACGTTTGGAATCATCCAATTATAAGCTTTTCGTAGTAAAATTTAATCGTTCACGTACTTTCGTGAGGCCTCCCACCATAATTCCCTCATTTTTGGAGGTGGGGGTAACAGCGACGTTGAGTTTTTAATCATTCGGGGGGTCTGGTACATCCGCGGCGTGTAGTCAGGCCCAGACTCCTCACTGCTTGAATATCTTTTTGGTTTGATTTTCCGCTTCTTTACCTCCACGTCCGATTGAAGATCGCTGGTTTCTTCTGCTTTTCAGGCCTTTGCCCTCGCCGTGGCATAATCATCTGGATGAACACTTTATTAATTAATGGGTATACTAATTAGTCACTAATTAGTAAGTAAATATAATAATAATTTCAACGTACAATAGATTCCACCGGGAAAGACCGATACGGCCAGCTTCTCCCACGATTCATCACGAAGCTCGCAGTTTTTGATTGCCAGTTATACGCGGCTAGGTTTGTAAGGTGGCCAATAACATACTCCTCCTCCTACCACCCAATCCGAGGGGAGTTCAGACACCGATCCATCAGAATGGAATTCGATGATGACCCATCCGGTATGTGCCATTTTTAATCCTGTATACACAAGTATTTGTGAAACAAAACATGTTTAGAAATTTGCTAGCGTGTATTCTTAGCTTGAAAGGTATAGCGACATTGAGATCAGAAAAAAATCAAAACTTGAATCATTAATATTATCGTCATAAAGACATTCTAAAGACAGTACAAACATTGAATGAGCATATTCTAAGTTCACACATTAATATGCTATTTCTGCGACATTAAAAAGTAGAGAAGGACCCAAATTGCATTCTTCAGAAAGGGAATTTCCTAATTTTTAAGATTTATACGGGGATACACGAATACATTTAATAAGTTTTAAAATGCTATTTTATAATCCAAAATGATGATAATTATCTGGTTTGATGCGATTAATTCTACATTTCTGGCCGTTTTGAAACCGATCTTTATAAAATGTGGAGTAAATCATTTATTGCTCGATGTGAAATTTTATGTGTTACAGCCCACTCTGCCAATGAAGAAGCTGAATTAGGACTACTCAATTCAGTTGAAAATTCTTCAGATGTCTGTGAATTTTCGAAGGAGGCATAATTCTGAATATCTTCTAAATTCGGAGAAAATTCTACATTACTTGCGGTGATATTGGAAGAAGATTGCGAACTTTTTGGAGTAATTGGTATTTGGAGTAATTTCTTTACTTTTTGGAAGTTTTTTTTAATGGGTTCTAATAATGAAATAACATAATATTATAACTTTAGATATTGAAAAGGTAATAAAAATTGTGGTTTAATCAATTTAACAATTATAATTTAGTTCATTTAATTTATCATTTCAGATCGAGGCACCAGAGCTGGACAAGCAAAACGACGTCAAGGAAACTTTATGCATTTCTTATTAAAATTAAGCAGCGCAGAGTATCCTTGGATGAGGAGGGGCGGGGCAGGAGGGGGGGGGGGCAATTAATGTACTAATGTATTTACTTAATTAAAAATTTTATTTGAAGAATCTTTGTTTCATTTAATTCATTCCTTGTTTCTTTATATTAATTATTAATATCATTAATATCACATTATTTATATTTATATTAAAGTTACAGTATATTTTGTAAATCAATTACACACTTCACTTTGTAGTCGCTGATTGCTCTTTCAGCTGTTGAAATAATTCTCTTCATGTGCATCGTTAAATGAAATAGGACACATTTACTTATTATTTATAAATTATCATACGTACTCATATGTCAAGATAATTGAATGAATAATTGCGTATGCAAAACCCTACCTGCAAATTGGTGTGTACTTAGCCTGACGTAGATCACTGCATCATCTTCTGCTTCAATTATCTGTAAATATATGTAAATAAATAGAAATATAGTGACCTTTTTTGCTATAGTAAGTGTAGTTACTAGGGTAATTATTTAGAAGTTTTCCATCCTCACCGATTTCAATGATTTTTGGATATGTTGTCGGGGACACGATTCTGAACAACTTTTTCCTATACATGTTACCGCCGCTCGACCTTTGTTTCCGAGACAAACTGCTGCTACTACACAATCTATTCTGCTGTATACCTACCTACAGTACGCGTCCGTGGCAGCGTATGCGCCAGCATGGGACAAAACAAATGACGAAGCTGACCTTTGTTTCCGAGATATTTGCGAAAAACTTCGTTTGACTTATTCCGGCACAACGCATTCCACTTTCCAACTTGTTCCGGGTATTAGTATTGGTTGGGGCTAGATTAGCGCGGGGGGCGCGCGCCCGCCCGCGGGCGCGTAAAGCATGATAGCGGGCCGATATGAGTTGGGGTGTTGACGGACATCCGCAAGTTTCTGGTTCAAATCTCTAAACTCGCATCAGTTCGCTATCATGCTTTACGCGCCCGCAAGCGGGCGCGCCACCCGCGCTGTTCTAGCCCTAACCAATACTTATTACCCGGGACAAGTTGGAAAGTGGAATGAATGCGTTGCGTCGGAATAAATCAACAGAAGTTTTTCGCAAATAGGTATCTCGGAAACGAAGGTCGTGCGGCGGTAACATGTATAGGAAAAAGTTGTTCAGAATCTTGATCTTGATAACATATCCAAAAATCGATGAGGATGGAAAACTTCTAAATAATTACCATGAAAAACAGTTTGATGCTATACAAACATATCGCAATTGAAATTTCAGCAACTTACCTTGTGTTTGAGACTGCAATTTGGTTACAATTCAATGGTACAACGATACATATTTGTAAAAACACGTTTATAACTTGGTTATAACTCGACGGTAAGCTGTCAAAATGTGGAGTGGATTGCACAGTGAAGATAGCGATTGACTTTTGGCTGAATGTGTTCGTGTAATGCGTACCGAGAGTCGACGAACGAAACATGTGTTAGATTCGGGACTGGTCTTACAGAATGGAGGAATGCGACACTGCTGAATCGACTCGATGTGATGGCTGCCCGTGGTGACCGCGTGGCCGCTATGCTGCTGGGTTAGACTTGGTGGTTGTTCGCCCGTCTAGGCCGCCTGCGAAGGTCCCGCACCACCGTCTTCCTCGTTGGTACACACGTCGTGTGCGAGAGGAGAGTAAGTCAGCGGCATTATGAAGAACGACGCACCTTATTCGCGAGAACACGTTTCCTCAATCACGTTTTCGCGACCACGTCGGGGACATTAATATTCGGATCTGTAACATCCGCGGTTCGCGTACGCGCGAGAGGAGACATTGTCCGAAATGCTTTAATAAAGACGTTTGAGGAATGTGTAACAACGTGTATATCTCTCCCACACACCAATGGTAAAACACAGTATAACAAGTACAAAGGTATAGAAGTCGCGGTACGATACGAGTCGCGGTGGTAACACGTGTGACAAACGACAATGGCGGCTTTAGAGTTGAAGCATGCGCGCGGTTGGAGGAGCTGCTTACGCCTCCGGCGTAAAGGTGCCTGCTGATGAAAGACAGGTAGCGCGCTCTGGCGGCGCGGTGCCGAAACCGCCACAGGTTAAAAGAAACAACGGGGGTACGATTTAGGCCCAGGTACGAATTAGACAAGTTTACCCTACGTTCTGTCTCTTCGCGGTGCTTCTCGAGTAGGTATGTACTTCCAGTATTACATTCGAATTACTGCAGCACCTTTATCGTACTGAAGTGGACGCAGCCTCGATATTCTACTTTTTACCGGACATTTGCGTAAAAGAACTGAACTTTTTGCTTCAAAGTGTAGCTATTTTGTTATTTTTCAACCAATCGAAAAAATTGATCGTCAGACGATAGACAACTTAGTTTATTTAAAATTCTATTGTTAAAATTTTGGCTCAGAAACCTGTTCATTAGAAATATCGTACACGCCATGGTATACTCTCGACCGCCATATTTGTTTTTAAAGAAACCTTGAAAAAAATTGTACATATTATTCAAAGATGTCTGTATCTTTATGGAACAATTTTAATCGAAAAAAGTGTTTTGTCACTTAGAAATAAATTGCCAAAGATGCTTTATCTCTTGACCTATACAAAGTGAGCTATCCCTTTAAGGGGAAGGTTCCGGTCTAAAAATCGTTTTTTTTTATTTCATTCTTCGAATGTTCAACCTTTTAATATAAGGATTTTGTGAAATTTGAAAAATTTCTGAAATTATAGGCATTTGAGTAGCGGCGAATGCGTGGGTGAAACTCGGCCACTCGACGCTCACGTAAAACGCGTTTTTCTCGAAACAGTGTTCTTCAAATCGGTGGATAAATATCTCAAAAAGTTGTTATCCGATTCGACTGAAGCGTTTTTTATTTTGAAGCATATACTTCTGTGTAGTGGGAAAACCTTTAACATTTTAAAATTTTTGAAAATTTACATTCTTTAAAGCCGTTGAAGGTAGGAAAACCATAGTGATATCAAATTTCAAGTGTAGTTATTTTGTCCAAAAATGTTATTTTTGTGATTTTTAAAGGTTTGCCCACTAGGAAATTTCGTGCCCTTTAATGATCTGGCATTGTTTTTTATTTCAGAACAATGGTTTAGATGCTACAGTTCCACCGTTTTGGATGATTCTTTTGAGGCCTCGACTTTAACGACTCCCCAGTGCCATCTACAATGATTAATTATAAAAAAATATATTTCCATAGTTTAAGACATCCTTAATACAATACAAAAAGTCTGTACAGCGTCGGTCGCTCTGGCAGTGTCGATTTTCAAATTAGAGGCGACAATGATTCTCATTTAAATAGGCGACACAACAAAGTCCCATTAAATTATATGCAGTAGTTTTTCTTTAATTAATTCCAAATGGTAACTTCAAAAATATAGGCCACAGGTAAAAAATTAGCAGCAGGGGGGTCCGCCGGAACTAAAAAAGAATCGGCAAACTCTCCGCTTTAAAATGAGCTTAATATCATGATGTTGTGGTCACCCCTCGCGGACAGAGCTGTCCTTAGACTTTGCGGGGCCCGGGGCAAAAATCGATATTATTGAAAACATCTAATTGAAAACAGATAAGCTTACGTCTCTACTTCATGCGTCACTTAGACTTGCCGAAAATCCATTCTAGAAAAATTGATACCTTGACAATTATACTTAATTCATTTAATTTTTACAAAACGAAGTTCCTGAGCGCGGGGCCCGGTGCTAAGGGCGGCTCTGCTCGTTGAGATACAGCAAGTTGAAGAAAAAATTGAGTTTCTGCAATTTTTCAGCATATATTCGAAACGCACACCGGTATACCGAAATATTAACCGAATCGAACAAGCAAAACATGTTTCTTAAAGAGGAAAGATTGATCTTCCTATTACATTTTTTATGAACGATCTACGATGATTCCTTCGCTTGCTAGAAGCAACTAAAGTAAACAAAATTTTTGCTACAAAGTTGAATAACTCGGCCCAAAAAATTCGCACAAGAAGTGTACATTACAGTGTTTTTACACAGGAATGTGGTCGCTTTCGACAGGTGTAAATTGAATCTATGTAAAAAATCCATTTTCCCTGTGGAACATCGCAAAGTTGATGAAATTGTTGTAAAATTGACAAAGTGTTCTTTATATCGCTCTAACTTTGTCGAAAAGTAATACAGCTAAAATCTGAAAAATACAGCTGAAAGTAGAGATTCCACATTTTTAAGCGATATTTTATTTTTTGATAAGATTATTTTTGCCGGAGTTATGACCATGTCAACTTGCCCCTATTTTTTGGCTTTCTAGAGGTGATGTCTTAACTAATGCGACGAGTATAGTTCGAAAGTAGTAGTCGAGTTTGGATTTATTTTCATCGAAAGAACCTTTCACATCCATTAATAATACTTTCGCGAAGGTCTAACTGCAAATATAGAAATTTTAATTTTCATTAGTGTTAAAACCTTAAATGTCGCACGGTTGGGCTAAATAAGAAACTTTGAAGTCAGTCGGGCCTTTTTGAGCCATCGCTTTTACCGGGAACGTTTTATCCTTTTTTTTTATTATTTTATATAATGATTTATGAATGTATGTCAGGCAATCATTGTGCAGTCACACCTTGCAAGGTTTTATTCAATATACGCAACACGATTTTCGTCAACGACCATACCACGCTGGAAAAACACCAGTTCTCGTCTGATCACTGAAGTTAAGCGGCATTGGGCGTGGTTAGTACTTGGATGGGTGACCGCTTGGGAATACCGCGTGTCGTTGGCAAATTTTTTTTCCCCCTTTTATTTTTCTTTGCAATTACGGTTTAAAAGAATTCTCTGTCTCACAATAATACGGAAACGTGTGATTTTGAATCTCCACAAAATTACCTTTTTTTAAAAAAAAAGGTACAAAAAAGTGCACAAACTTATACGCGCGCGCAGCGAACAAAAAAAAACTGTCGTAAATTTATTATCGTGGAATATTTAGCTTTACAAAACTAATGATATACCAAAATTTCGCCAATTATAACAATACCTATTTATACAAACAAAAAATATATTAAATAATATTCGGCAGATTTAATTTTATTTTATACAAATAAATATTTCAATACCAAAAAATTGTTGGTATTTTTATTTTCTGTAAACTACAGAAGGGGTGGATCACCCCTCATTGTCAGTAGCGATGGGAGGTCATAAACCCACAGATGTGTCATCCTAAAATAATTTATGTCTAAGGATTTTTAAGAAATTTGTGAATTTATTTAAACATTTCAAGTCTCTCAAATCTGCAGTTAAACGAGTACGGGTAGTTTACCCCCCAATAACGTTGACTGGCGACAAGAACATCATCCATACAGCAAGTTATGACGTAAATTAAATTTATATCAAGTTTTATTCAACACAATTTTGTACCCCTTATGAACTTTGCGGTGTGGTTTCACCCCCTAAACTTGCAAACGGGCCAAAATAAAAAGACACCTATTTCTTATTTTTCAGGCCTCTAAAACATATCCAAAAACCAAAGCAATCGGAGGCGGACACCTGGAAATCTCTTCTTGTTAGTGGCAAGTTAATGTCATAACGTTTGCGCGTATATCGAATCTGTTTTATTTGCGTGGTAAACGTATTTGGCTGAGTAATTTTCTTCAAGAAACAAATGTAAGATCCGGACCGAATAAATAAGGCTGAAAGCGTAACCAAAAGGCGAGGGTAAAGAAGATCTCGCCCAACGGCGGCGGGACGTGACCGGCGGCACATTCTCTTGGTACGAGGAGGGATCGCTCTTACCGACGGGCACGCGAAAAACAAAACTCACTTTTACCGTATAATTGGCAAAGAGACACGCATGTCACGTCGTCTGAAAATATCACAATAAAGTACCATAATACAAGTAACTAAAACCGCGGGTTTTATCGTCCACTGCATAACCCTGTTCTTCCTCGTTTCTTACACAAATCTACAAATCTTCTGTTTTAAGTGTCTTCAATAAGTTTATAAGTAACATTCATTTCTACATGTGAAAAGGAAATGTACCTAACGAAAATTTCTTATACGATACAGAGACTTTTGTATAGCGCAGTTTCAAAGTCGGTTGTCTACCTACATTTATTTTCGAAGCGAACGTTTTCTTTAAATTATTTATTCGACTTATGCCACTTTTCTATATGTAACAAACTACGATATACAAATTTGTCATTTAAGAAACTTTACCAGGGAAAAACATATTTTTGTTTAACATCGTATTCTTTTGATCACGAAAAACTGAAATTGAATATTTGTTTATGTGCATATTTGGCTGCTATTTCGATTACATTTTCATCGTATACTAACATTGTATGCATAGTGTATCATTGAAATAATAAAAAAAATGTAGTCCATAATTCATGTTTTTTTATTTCTTTCCTGAGTATACTAAAATGTTAGTTATTGAATACCAGTTGTCTTTACGTACAATCCCAACTTTTTGTAGTATTCAAGTCACTGAGACAGTTTCGTAAGAGTAATCAAACAGATTTAGTGTCAGGTGGGGTAGAGTGTAACAAAAAAGTTTATAATGATTGTACACAAGAGAATGTATAATAAATCAACTTTTCTTTTGGACAATCAACAGTCTTAGTCCATCAGATCCGAATTGGCAGATGTTAACAATCCTTAAAAGCTAATCAATTTGACACTTTTCCGAGATCCAATCATTGTTACAGTGTGCCCCAGATCTGGGGTACTGTTTAACAGCCTTAGGGGTACAATATAACACAATAGGACACGCTATGACAATTGCACAAAACCTTCAAAATACTAATAAAATACAAAAAAAAGCATTAACTCAAATTATATCTTTTCAAAATAATATCTGGAAATGAATAAGAATGTGCATGACGTTTTGTCTTATTTGCCATTTTAGGAAATGTTAATATAAGTTCTATATTATCCATTGCAACAGTCCTAGACCCAGTTCCAGCAGAAAGTAAAAGATATGATTTACCTTTCCATTTTTGCGCAAGGAACTGGTGTCATATTCATGTTACACAGTGTCCCCTACTGTATAAACAACAAAATATCAACTGGAATTTTATAGGTTATGAATATCGGCAAACTTTATTGTTATATCAAGCAACAAATATATGTAATTTCTTTACAAAATATTATTACTTACCAGAATTACTGTATGTTGGAATAGAAACTAAAATCTTTTATTTGAATTCGTCACGTTTAAACACAAAAAAAACTATTTTAGTAGGTATTATCACGGGAATCAAGATGATCGCATGTGCGTTTGTCAAAAACGTAGAATGACGCAATAAAGATGTTACAAAGAAACAGAAATACTTTCACTGTTATGCTGTGCCCCGTGTAGCAAGTATTTTTTCGAATAGAAGGAGCTGTACGGCTTTTACGACACAAAACACTTTTAGAGTTGGTGACTGATATTTTTTATATACATTTCCTATCTTTTCCTATTTACTTTATGCTAGGCTAGGTTTATAAAAGTATAGGTAGTGATGTACCTACGTCGCCTTTGCATAGTAATTTTTGTAATTGGTAATGATCTAACCATCTATTTATATGTATGTGGCAGTGATGTAATAAAGACCATTCATTATTATTGTTTGACCCATGTTGCTTTCGCTAAATGAGTAGGTATAACTGAAATACCCGCCATGAGCCACAAAAGTATTTTGTGGAAAGTGAAGATACGAAAGATGCTTTATTACGTGTGAATTATTGCAATTATAAATTTGAAACTCAAAAGTAAGAAAGACTCATATAAACATATATCTTATATCATCCTATTTTAGAAACACAGCTTTGTTTATGGCACCAAATATGTGTTAACACTTAAGGGGAGTACACAAAATGACCACCTCCATTTTGAATTCAAATCAGATCAAATCGTATAAATTTTTGTAATAGTCTTAAGAATTTTTGGCGCTGTGTAAATGTGATGTTCAGCTCGTTCAATCCAGTAATGTATTTCAGTATTATCAGAGCGTTGCTGCGTACCTAAGCGATAAATTTTAGACGGCCCACAGGTAATCGAAAGCTTACGAGGCTAAACGTTAATTCTAAGTACTGTGTGATCAATTTTAACCCTTCATGGTCACATATCTTTGAAGTTCCGCGGTGGTCACACTCAGTGAACGGCGGAAAATGCAAGAATGATCAAACTATTTCGCGGAGGGGGAATAACCAATCAACGCCAAGGTGGGAAACAAACGGCGCCACCGTCGAGCCAAACTAACCTAGCCAAGTGGGGAAGCTCTTGTCGACGCTGGTTGACTGCGGCCTCATTTCCCTTGGCTAGCTTGGTTTGGCGGTGATGACGCCATGATGGGAAACGAAACGGCGCCACCGTCAAACCAAGCCAAGCCAAGCCAAGCCAAGGCAGATAGTGTCGGTTTATTCAAGGTCCAACTGACGCGCTGCGCCTCAGAGTTTCCTCTATAGCAAGCATTGAAACCAAGCAAGATGGAGTGAGCGTTTAATCTCTTTCTAGGAGACCACCGGTGCAGGCCACAGGGTGGACGGAAAGCAGAGTGGGGAGGTCTGAAAGACCATGTGTCTTGACTCGATGGGATCACCGTAAGGAATTTTTGCTATTGGGCAGGCCGTAACGGTCACTAATTTTATATACGGTCGTAACCGGGGAGAAACCTACCCGTAAGGTTGCCAGCAGCAAGCGACGCACCAGGAGAAAAACGGTGACCCATCTTTCCCCGGTACGCGCCCCACGATGCTTGACTTCGGTGATCGAACGAGAACCGGTGTTTCCATCGCGGCCACCACCGCTGGCACGCAATAGATACAGCCAGTGTTTTACATTTAACGATAAAGATAGTTAAATTATTTAAAAGCTGCTTTCACGATCGCAAACGGTTGACGATGCCACGCGCCATGCGCCAGTTTGACAAATTAGGAACAGAATATTGTTGCGGATAGATTCTAAACGTAGTTTCGGAAATAATAGTCTGTTTCATACCGCCACCCTGTTCCCTATTACCACCTCTTCCCCTGCTATTATGAAGCACTGATAAAAAATCTAAAAATTTAAATTTGACGGAAACAATCTCTTGGAAAAGTCTGACTTGGACAGACATGAAAATATATTTTACTGAACCTTATGCCACTCAAAGTGCATACAATATAAAAAAAGATGAAGTAGCTAGGAAAGATACCTGTAGCAGGTCACAGCACAGTGTCTCTGGCGAAAAGGCCCTATCATAATCATCATGCATGAATCTCCTACAACACCTAATACAGTATAATAAGAGCGACTTAATGCAATACCTGTTGCAAGTGAATTTGTAAAATCAATTTCGTGGACAACACGAAGGCTACATTAAATCGTTAACAATGATTTTCAAACATACATAAATATCAAATTGCTGCTGATACCTTGAACGAACTTAAGAATTATTTACATATCTCACTTTTTGCAAGCTTTTATAATTAATAGAAAAGTGGAAGAAAAAGTAATTAGTTAGATACACAGTAACGCAGAATTAGGGCAACTGACAAACTAACATGAAATGGAAATACATAAAAAGACAGGGAAACGAAAGTACTATTACCCGGCCGAAAGAAGATCCCCAAGAGGCGGGCTCGGGCGATACAGTCCGTCGCTATGACGATTGGTCGAATCACCTATTTGGCCACACTTTTAAAGACGCGGCACACGTATTTTGGTTATTGGCTGAAGTAGGCACATGATTGTCGCACCGCGCGACGAAGAGAGCGAACAAAACACATCGAGATCGAGTGGAATAGAGCGATCTGACCGACGAGCGCCAAAGCAATAGCGTAGGCATCTCAGATAGTTAACCATTAATATATAATAACATAAAAATTTCCTTATTTTTCACAATATATTCAGGAACGTATTATCATTGGTTTGGATAGATTTTTCTGATTAAAATAAGCCCAAACGCAATTTCGCACAGATTGTTTGAAAAATAAGGAAATTTTTATGTTATTATATATTAATGGTTAACCGTCTGAGATGCCTACGCTATTGCTTTGGCGTTCGTCGGTCAGATCGCTCTATTCCACTCGATCTCGATGTGTTTTGTGCGCTCTCTTCGTCGCGCGGTGCGATAATGTATGTGCCTACTTCAGCCAATAACCAAAATTCGTGTGTCGCGTCTTTAAAAGTGTGCCAAAATAGGTGATTCGACCAATCGTCATAGCGACGGACTGTATCGCCCGAGCCCGCCTCTTGGGGATCTTCTTTCGGCCGGGTAATAGTACATGTAAGGGAAACAATTTTTTAACAATGCAGTTAAAAAAAGTAAACAAAATTTTTTTACAAAATGGCTCTTCAGTCCTTAATTTTCATTTTTCTTTTATACTTCTATGGATTGCAAGGAGAAAGTACAAAACGATTTAATGGTGGGGTCAACAAACAATTAGCCGTTTAAGTGATAAACATATTACGTAATGTCTTGACCTTGAACTTCTGTTTTGGCAGCGCTGTTCATTATAAGCTTCGGGGGCTTCCCCCACTCTGTCACTGGTCACTACATCATCAGCGATAGTTGACACTGCGTTGCGTGCGCATGCCCCACACAAGCACAATACAGCATGCGGAGGGAGACAAAATCGTGCATACGTCGAGGGGCCACGAACAACACTGAAGGGAAAATTTCGTACTCTTTATCGGCTTTGCTGATAAACGTGATACACCTATGCTGAAAATATTTATGCTTCGAAAATAATGAAGACAACAATTTTGTTATCTTGCATGTACTACTTTATGTTCATTTATCTTTTGCAATATGTGCCACTTCGTTTAAGATTTATGCACTTTTGCAACTGATATTACTCTATTATTTCTTGTACCTCTATCTTTTATTTTTAAATAAAACATTGCGTTGAATAGAAATTAATCTTTGGCTCAAAGATACTCTTGAATTGCATTTAATGTTAACTGAGTTAAGATTTTGTGTTGGCTACAGTTTTACTTCCGTTATTTTTTTAACAAATTTCACGCATACTTCTGTGTTTTCTGTATCCCTTTTGATTTTACTTTGAACCTCGGAGATTCAAATTTCGTATTTTTTAAATTTGACTTACCTGTGCACTAAATTCTACAAAACTATACCTATAATTCAAATGTTCTTCTTGACTGAATTTTCGTTTTCGTTTACAATAGAAACTTTGTATAAAAATTTAAGTCCATAGCACGGTTATTGTTATAATAGATCTTATATAAATATTATTACATATTTACGCTTAGGAATATATTGCCAAAACACAATATTTTATTAATTACGAAGCTGTACAGAGTTTTGTGTTTAATAATTTAAGAGAATATAAGTACACACCAT
This sequence comes from Andrena cerasifolii, assembly GCF_050908995.1. Taxonomy (NCBI): domain Eukaryota; kingdom Metazoa; phylum Arthropoda; class Insecta; order Hymenoptera; family Andrenidae; genus Andrena; species Andrena cerasifolii. Next base: position 2,663,604 of record NC_135132.1, read on the forward strand.
TTTCACTTAAGGGGTCATTCTACTTTAGGAACCGCCAAAAAATCAAGCTATTTTTAAAGATATTTTTCTGAGTAAATTCACCATATAATGAAAGAAATCTTTTTGGTATTTATTAAGTAACTCTTATATTATAGAAAAAAAAATAAAAAGATTTTTTTTTAATTTGTTTTAATAGGTTTTTACAGTGTTAATGTGGCACCTGAAAAATAGGTATGCTCATAGCGTAGATGATTTCAAGGCTCAGGTTTATCCGAAACAAAAAATTCCAACAGATTCTTAATCTGTATGAGTGTCGCTATAGCCCCTAGCTCAATTAACAATTTTATCAAGTATACAGGGTGTGGCCGATAGGGTAGTACCTACAAGCGAGCAGGAGGTTGACTCCTTACGCAAAAACTTTAGTTTTACAGAAATTTGATTTTGAAATTTTGTTGGGAACGCATGCGATTGATTAAGAAATAGTCGAGTGCAACAGCAAATATGGCACAGCTGCTGATAAAGTGAATCCTTGGGCAGAACTAAGTCGAAATTATACAATAGCTTTTTCTGAATAAGGCTTGTTTTCACGAAAATCGAGTTCGAAGATCCAAAAATCGGTTTCACCTTCAAATCAATTTTTTCGAAATCAACTCACAATTTCGACTTATTTGTACACGAGGATTCATTCCAGGCATAAAAAAAGAAGTATAACGCCATTTAAAAAAATGAAGGTGACTTTGAAATCTCCAACAACCCACCACCCCACAAAAAAATTATTACTGGCACGTTGTGGCTCCATTGGTACTGCATAACTTTTGTAAGTAAAGTTTTTTCATATCTCTAAAAATAACGAAGATATTCCAGGTGGTCAAAGTTGCTGTTCAACCCTGTGTAACTGAAAGTGCAAGAAGTGGTTATGAAACATGTATAGGGCAGAGTCCTACAGTACCGGCCACTTCAAGTTTTGTACTATAACTTGGGCGTTTGTTGGTAAAAATTAAATTTCAAAAAATTAATTTGTAGTACAGATTGTGCTCAATAAAAGGGAATCGTTGTTCATTTGTTTGTCCTTCTTTCACGCCTAAACAGCTGAACGGATTTCAATGAAATTTTGAATATACATTACATACATCCTAGATTAGATTATAGGCTATTTTGTTTAGGCTTTTTATTTTGGAAACATCATAAATAATTCCCCGGTGAAACCTGGTAACAGGTCAGCTAGTTTTATTTTAAAGATTACTAATTCGCTGGAATAAAACAGTTGTAATTCACAGCGAACGAAAAATTGTCCAATCCTGACCCATAACTTAGTAGATTTTAAGGTCTGGGTAATTAATAATGTTAGTAAAGACATTTAAAAATACAATAGAACATTTATTTAGGCAGGTCTACAAATATGACAGGTTAAATGGTCGATATTTTCTTGGTCTGTACAGTGCTCGTGAGCCCAACCCTTGCATTTGATGCACTGCCCCAAATCTTCGTTGAATGATTCTTTATAAATGATGCACTCAGTGACTTGTTCAATAAAACCTAGTTTAAGTTCACTTCAGTTTAGTTTAGTCTGATTTTGCTTTATAGTAGCATTTTCAAAGCCACATTCACATCGTTCTGCGCCAATTTTCTATTTTTTCTGTTTAATTTTGGACATTTTTTGCTGAAAAACAAAGAAGAAAGACCTAAAGACTTCAATAATAGGAAATTTATTTTAAAAAATTTGTCCGGTACTGCACGAGAAGCACGTAAAAAAAGTTTTAGGTTCGATGCGTGACGTACAAAGCAAATTGCAAATCCGGGGTATTTATGTATACCTAATAGTCTACAAATAATGTACGTAATATGGCAAAATTATTTAATTACCTGTAAAGTAAGAAATCAGCTATGAAAAATAACATTTTTTGCACGGAGAACCAGCGTAAACGTTAAAAGTCTTAAAACACTGGTAATACTGAAGAAAAAAGAACGTCCCCGGAATACGTTGCTCAGGACTATAGTATTTATGTATTTCTCCATCGATACTGCAATTAACTAACATTGGAAGCCAGATCTAGCTTTGATAGTAGGACTTTTCCCTAAGCATATTTACTGGGCTACAGTTTAGGAACTGAATGCTCTATACATACTATAGTTTACCACATATACTTGAGCTACAGTAGACTATTATAAGACATAAATAATAATTCATTATAATAAATAAAGCCCGGCTATTTCATTAACTCCGTTGCATTTATTAAACTTAATAAACATTGAATCTGTTCCTTTGTGACAGAAATCGAAAATGTGCTTTCGGCAGATTCGTGTACATATGGAGAAGTAAATAAACGTATACGTACCGATGAGACACTGTATCTGGGAAACACGATGTGGGTCGCAAGTTCATAGTGATTACCTTGTTCCGAATAAGTATAAAAGAGCGCCGGGAGCGATGCATGGTTTATAACGTTTAATTGTATCCAGGGTTGTGCACGGTTCATCAGAGGGGATGCTGAAGGCAGTGTTGTTACTCGCGCTCGGCGCGCTATGCGTCGCAGATGCCGCCAAATTCACGGGCAGCCGGACGGCTGACATGGACTTCGTGACTAAACAGAAAAAGGCTTACGAGCTTCTGCTTTATGTTAGGCAGAGCGACTTGATCGACGCCGAATACTACGATATTGGAAGGAACTACAACATAGAGAGTAACATAGACATGTACCAAGACAAGGTGATCAAATAATGGTGTTACAATTACACTGCATTTCAAGCTTACACGACATTCAAATTTATTCGGATTTCTATTATGATTATTATCTTGGAGATTTGAGTTCAATCGATTCGGATTTACTTGTTGCCTTCGTTATGGAGAAATATGTTAAGATTCGATTTTTTAAATAGAGTTTGTAGTTTGTAACTGGATGCGCTGACTTAAGGGGAGGTTCCTGTCTAAAAATCGATTTTTTTTATTTCATTTTTCGAATGTTCGACCTTTTAGGAATACGCGTTTAAAAGGATTTATTGAAATTCTGAAAATTCCCGAAACTGCAAATGCATGGGTAATCCCCGGCCACTCGGCACTCACGTAAAACTTTAAACGCGTTTTTCTCGAAACAGTGTTCTCAAAACGGTGGGACCTGTATTTCCAAAAGTTATTATCCGATTCGACTAAAACCTTTTTTATTTTGAAGAATATTCTTCTGTCTAGGGGGATGTCGGAAAAATTCAAAAGATTGAAAATTTATAATTTTCAAAGGCGTTGAAAGGATAAAAACTATAGGGAAAAAGTGATTTCAAACTTCAAGTGTCGTTATTTTCTAAAAAATGTTATTTTTGTAATTCTTTCTGGTTTCTCCCCTAGCCAGAAGTATATTCTTCAAAATAAAAAAAGTTTCAGTCGAATCGGATAATAACTTTTGGAGATACAGGTCCCACCGATTGGGATCAATTTTTTGACGCCTTGATTTTAATGATTCCCCAGTGCCGTGTGCAATGATTAATTATAAAACAAAAAATATATTTCTGTAGCTTAAGATATTCTTAATGCAAAGCAAAAAGTCCCATTAAATTATATATAGTAGTTTTCCTTTAATTAATTCCTAAAGTTTACCTATTTTTTGGCTCAAGACCAGAAGGTCCCCTAAGAGGGTATACCCGTTTAAACGCTCGGAAAATGTGTACATTTTGTGGCTTTTTTTACAAGTCTTGATGAAGATTTCCTGTTTCTGTATTATGTTTACATAGTATTGTGAACTACTTAATAAAAGATTCAGTTAAAAAACTATTGTTTTTCGGAAGTTATGGATACATATCCGAAACTCTCTCGAGTTTAGACGGCTACACGGTGGCCCTGAAAAAATCTGTGTCGTGTCTGAAGTGAAAAACAGTAAAATTTTCTTACAAAATATGTTAATAGCTATCGATCTATGGGGCCGATTTTGAAAATTTTGAAAAATAAAGAAATGTTTTTTTTTTAACTTGGGCAAATCTTCAAAATTTTTTAATAATTTTTAATATTTCTGTAAATATCTCTATTATTAAGGCCCATTGGCAGAAACGCTCGGACACCTATTTACTCATTTTCGACATAGATCCATCGTGCCAAGGCTTATCAAAATCGGTGTCTACCACATGGTGTCCTCCCCTTGTTAGTGATATTTACAAGCAGAAAGTTGCATAACTAATACATCTGTACACGTAACAATGTACTGTGAGTTAAGTAATATTTAGTGTGGTCAATTAATAATAGTATATACATATGTATGTACAGTACGCATCTGGTGCTCATCATTGCACTTAGCGATATTTACAAGCAGAAAGTTGCTTAACTAATAAACCAGAGTGGACCATACTGCATATTCCCTAACTCCCCCGTATATTGTTACGTGTACAGATTTATTAGTTATGCAACTTTCTGCTTGTAAATATCGTTAAGTGCAATGATGAGCTCCAGATGCGTACTGTACATATGTACATATTATATGTATATATTATAAAATAACAATTTAACCCTTATTAAAGTTATTAGTCAACCAGCCCCGATCGATCATTTTGACTTCAATAATCTATATAACCTCCAATTATTTATGTATAAACAAAAATACTATGTCAATAGATCGCCTAATAAACAAACTTTAAAATAATCCCCTAACATTTACTCTATTGTAACTATATAAAGCGTGAAAAAATAAAATCTTAAAGAAAAAATATTTACTTACGTAGTCAATTTTTCGACAAACGCTGATAAGTGTTAAAAAAACATGCGATCGCGGGGTCGGACATAAATGCATGGCATAGTAGAAGTGACTTCTTTCTACAGTAAATCTTTCCGCAATAGAACATATGTCGGTGCAAAGTTATTAACAATTAGTCAACCTACCCCTTGATACAACCAGCCCCGCTCTCCCCTATTTATCGCTGTAACAATTTTCGAGGAATTCGCTAAAGCTGTATGCTTAGGGCTAACTAAATACACACGAAACGAATTCAGTTAATCTAGTGATTCTCAACCGGTGGGTCGCAACCCCCAAGTGGGTCACGAAATGTTTTCTGGGGGATCGCCATGATTTTTTTTTTTAAATACTATTAGTTAGAATTATATTCTGAAACACTTTATTATAATGTGTTTTCTTTACCTTTTTAAATTTACCTTACCTTATGTGTGTGTGTGTGTGTCGGGGGTCGCAGGCTATTTGAATACTTAAAAGGGGTTCGTGACTCCAAAAAGGTTGACAAACACTGTGTTAGTCAAAATAACTCTATTATTCGAATAACTTCAACTCTTCACACACCTCGAATTTTCTTTAAATTTATTCCACAATAAATTAAGAAAATAGTGCTCAGCTAGCTTTTTCTGAGAGGGGTTGCTTTACACCCTTTTAGTACAATTATACATAATCACGATATTCCTATTTCAAATTGTAATTTTACTGGAGAATACAGGAAGATAGAATGTAGAATGTTCGCTAAAATTGTTCGGTTCGGGTTAAGAAACGAAGAACCTTGAATTATTTATGAAATTTTTAGAAACTACGAAGCTTTACTTTCTAAATAATTGAAGTGAAGAAATGTATTATTAAAGGACATGTATTCTTTTTTAGAATGTCGTACAAAAGTTCATCTGGTGGAGCAACCAGGGACTGCTGATGAGCCCCAGTGCTATTTTCTCTATGTACAACTCTGAACAACTTGAAGAGATGAAGATGCTGTTCGAGTTATTTTACACCGCTAAAGACTTCCAGACCTTCTACAAAACCGCTTGTTGGGCCCGGCTTCACGTAAACCCCGGCGTCTTTACGTCCGCCTTCACAGTTGCGGTGCTCTACAGAAGCGACTGCAAATACATGACACTGCCACCAATTTACGAAATCTACCCGAACCTCTTCTTCGATTCGACCATAATCCAGAAGGCGCAAAACATAAAGATGAACCGTGGTAACTATTTTCACCATGCATTGAAACATCCAGATTCAAAATCAAAAGCAACAGTTGTTCTAAATTTTCATTGCATTAAGCTTCACAGCTAATAAAAGAGCGCCCCTTGCTTTTTCTATTTCTTTAATTTATGTATGAAAATGGTTCATCATGTAGCTGGATTTCAGAAAGTACAATTTTTTGTGTATTTTTGAAGGACATTGTTTAACAACGATAAACTTTTATCAGGTGTAAGTAGTGCCAGCGCAATTGGAAACACGGAGACATATATGATCTACGCAAACTACTCTGGCGCGAACATGATGCCGTACAAAGACTCGGAATACAAGTTGGATTACTACATGGAGGATATCGGACTGAATGCTTACTATTACTACTTCCGACAAGTGTTCCCCTCTTGGCTGAGCAGCAAGAATTACGATGTCCCCAAGAATATTCGAGGAGAGCTTTACTATTTCATACACCAGCAGCTGCTGGCACGGTACGACCTCGAACGCATGTCGAACGGCCTCGGTGACGTTGAAGACTTGGACTGGTACAAGCCCATCTTCCCTGGATATTATTCGACGTTAATGTACTCCAACGGCATCCCCATTCCACAGAGAAATCGCTATTCGAGCATTCCCTACTACAAGAACAAATACCTGAAGGTACGTTTAAACTGCCTTTTCGTCACTACCCGTGTATTCCCAAACTCAAAAGTCAATAGGTGATGAATTTCGGAATGGATGATTAGCCTCATCTTGGCAACAGAATTAGTAGTGATTAGAGCTGATCAAGTACCCGGAAGAAGCAAGCCGAGCCTGGCTCGGCTTGAAAAACCGAGCCGAGCCGGGTACCCGAAAGAACCGAGCGGCTCGGACAGAACCAAGTACTTGAATTTTTTTCAAGCGGCCCGAAAGAAACCGGGCGGATAGGATGGAACCGAGCGGATTGAATTTTTCCAAGCGGCCCGAAAGAAACCGGGCGGATTGGATGGAACCGAGCGGATTGAATTTTTCCAAGCGGCCCGAAAGAAACCGGGCGGATTGGAAAGTAAGCGGGCGGGCCCTAAGAAACCGGGTGGCTTGGAAAAATTCAATCCTCTTCGTTCTATCCAATCCGCCCGGTTTCTTTCGGGCCGCTTGGAAAAATTCAAGTACTTGGTTCTATCCGAGTCGCTCGGTTCTTTCGGGTACCTGGCTCGGCTTGGAAACCGAGTCCCGGATTGGTTCGGATTTCAATCTACCCGAATATTTAAGTACTCGTACAGCTCTAGTAGTGATAGACAAATTGAGATAGTCATTTGTGTGTAATGAAGATGTATTATTATTATAAAGGAGTGGTGGGTAATAATTATATTACTTAAAAAGGTGTTAAAAATATTTCGGTGTTATCCCTTTGGGTGCTGCGGACGCATATAATCGGCGAACCCACGCGGGGAACGCTTATAGGTGTCCAGAACTTATCGGTATTAACCGCAGCAGATGGATTTCCGCGCACGGTGTACGCGCAGTAATTGAATCTTAACATCGAAAATGATAATGACGATGGAAGGGAGTGGGCTGTAATGGAAGAACATTTTTAACGTTCTAGAACATCCACGCGTTGGAGATGCGTATAATGGATGCCATTGACTCCGGTTTCATGAGGGATGAGGAAGGAAAATCAATCAACATCTACGGTCCGGAAGGTCTGAACCTCATGGCCAACGCGATCGAAGGAAACATTGATTCTTGCAACAGAAGATTCTATGGCATGTACGAGACTCTTGCGCGAGACATCCTTGGCTTCAGCATGGACTATCAAAATAAGAACAAAATGATCCCAAGCGCCATGCAATCTGATTGCACCAGCCTGAGAGATCCAGCTTTCTACATGCTTTACAAGAGGATCATGTCTTGTTTCTTCAGGTACGATACCAATCACCTTAATTTACTTTATCTCATAAACTCAAGTCATACGGTAGTACAGGTATACTGAGCGCAGTAGTGAGACGTATCTTGCGCATGCCCAACGAGAAGAGATCTCTGCAATATCTGAATTTTATGGATATAGTGATGATGTAAATCATGCAGATCATTTTACATTTAATACACATCTCGTGCCGACACATTCCAAATTGGAATTTGAATATTTCAGAATTTACGTAAACGTTTCCAAGAAATTCTTTTGTATTTCTTGTTAGGGATGATGTTCACGAAAACCGAAATTTGTGAGTGAAAAAGCTTGATGTGGTAGCGTCTCTATTGACACACGCGTTTGTAACACAGAGGTTCCTAGACGAGAATTCCTTTTTTTAGAAGGCCGTGGGGTGACGCGCAATAAAGTACTACTATGCAGGTGTGCAGGTAGATTGGTGTTTTAAGGATTGAGGAGGAAAGTGCGTTTCGTCTTGGGACCTTCAGCCAGATTTTCATCAGTAGGGCTACAATCGACAGACCCTGCTCCAAACGCATGGGGACCGAGAGTAATAAACTTGGAACTTGTATATATATAGTAAAGAGATTGGAACCTATGACTTGCGAAAAAGAATTAGGAAGATTAGATCTCTGGTGGCGTTGGCGAGCACTAATATTTGCGATCCCATGGTGGGGCTGGGACGTTGCACGTTTGTGGAGAGCATTCAAATTCTCTGGGGTCGTCGATGACCCCAGAGTGTCGTTCTAGGGTTAAATTCGAGGTTTGGCAGGTTATTTAGTGTCGAGGCGTTGCTATTGGATGATGGGGAATCAAAGACCTCCAGCAATCATGGACGCCATTGGTTTTCATCCCCTGTACTTAAGGGGACCTCCCAGTCTAGAGCCCCCCCAAAATAGGTGATATTTAGGAATTAATTAAAGGAAAACTACTGTATATAATTTAATGGGACTTTTTGCATTGTATTAAGAATGTCTTAAGCTACAGAAATATATTTTTTGTTTTATAATTAATCATTGCAGACGGCACTGGGGAGTCGTTAAAGTCAAGGCGTAAAAACATTGATCCAAATCGGTGGGAGCTGTATCTCCAAAAGTTATTATCCCATTCTACTGAATATTTTTTTATTTTGAAGAATATACTTCTGGCTAGGGGGGGGGGCAGAAAGAATTACAAAAATAACATTTTTTAGAAAATAACGACATGTGAAGTTTGAAATCACTTTTTCCCTATAGTTTTCATCCTTTTAACGCCTTTGAAAATTATAAATTTTCAATCTTTTGAATTTTTTCTGACACCCCCCTAGCCAGAATCATATTCTTCAAAATAAAAAAAGTTTCAGTCGAATCGGATAATAATTTTTGGAAATACAGGCCCCAACGTTTTGAGAACACTGTTTCGAGAAAAACGCGTTTAAAGTTTTACGTGAGTGTCGAGTGGCCGGGGGTTACCCATGCATTTGCCACTACTCAAATGCCTATAACTTCGAGAATTTTCAGAATTTCAACAAATCCTTTTAAACGCGTATTCGTGAAAGATTGAACATTCGAAAAAAGATATAAAAAAATCGACTTTTAGACCGGAAGGTCCCCTTAACTGGTCCCACAAACGTCACTACTGCTCAGTTTACCTATACAATGTACTACCTATTTTAGTTACAACATGCAGGAGCGACGAACCATTGTCGTCAAAGATTTATTGCCTTCAACCTTTAATAATTTACACAATGCTTACAGATACAAGAAATATCAGTCGATGTACAGCCAATCCGAATTGCAATTGCCTGGAGTTAAAATTGAGTCCGTGAACATTGACAAACTGTCGACCTACTTTGACAAGTGCGACACTCTGCTTAACAGCGCTGTTTTGGTTGAGAACTTCAAGGCTGGACAGAGCCTCCGTCTCAAGGCTCGCCGTCCATGCTTGAACTACGAACCCTTCACATACAGACTGAACATAAACGCAGACAAGGAAATGAAGGCCGTCCTCAGGATCTTCCTGGGCCCTGCGTTCGCCGACATGAACCAGGATCCGTTATATCTGGAGAAATACTACAAATACTTCGTAGAGATGGACAAGTTCACTGTATCACGTTAGTTGCCTTATTTATTTCAAATTTTCTTCTATACTTGGCGAACTGGTCTTTGATTTTGCACTCTCCTTTGATTAATTGTACATACTTCTTTTTCTTATTTCCTTTAAGTGCCTGAAACTCATTGCCTCACTTTCTCTCACACGTTAACCCGCCATTAGTTTTGTCATTATAGTATCAAGTGTCACGAATGTTTTAACTGAATTCGTTCCATGTGTACAGTTCGTCCTGGAAGCAACGCCATCGAACGTCAAAGTTCGGAATCTATATTCACGATGCCGGACATGATGCCAAGCGACATGTTCTACGAGAAGCTGAACAAAGCCATCAGTGGAAGCCAACCATTCATGTACTCCGAGAAATTCTTCGGCTTTAGCGAACGCCTTACTCTTCCAAGAGGTAGGCCAGAAGGAATGAAATACAAGATGTTCTTCTTCCTGAGCCAGTTCAGCGAAAGCCAAATGAGCAGTTACGAGTTACCGATGATGGGTAAAATGATGCTGGACGACAAACCCCTTGGTTTCCCTCTGGACAGACCCATGTACTCCCGGAACTTCAGCATTCCCAACATGTACTTCCAGGACGTGTACATCTACGATAAGGGAATGAAATTCTAAAGCAACACACACTTGTAGAGAAGTTGGTTACTAATTTTCAGGCTTTAAATTAACGCAAAAGAGTGGTTCAATAAAACATTCTAAAGAACGAGAATCCATGTCTTTCTTTTTCCTAATTTGCGACCAATTACATACTCGGTTTCGGGAACTCCGAAATTACAGTATTTTCGGCCTATAAGTTCGCCTGGCACTACTGTCTAGAAGTCTGGTCGCTATCCTCACCAATTTTAAGAATTCACGGATTCATTTTCTCATTTGCTTTCACTCTCGCATATTTCACCCCAATGTCAGAATCGCGGCTAGATTTGCTTGTAGGCCCATAGCCGGATCTAAATCGCGGGGTTATAGACAGAAAATACTATCCTGATAGCCAGATCTGGGCAGCAGAATCTGACGTCAGAACTGCAGCAGTCTGTGTCCGCATTTGGCTGCGTTCTGATGTGCAGAGCCTGAGGTGCAGTGCCTGATGTCAGATGGACAGCAGATCGACAGCAGATTTCGCCGTCTGCTAGGCACAGCAACAGCGCCATCTGTAGGCAATTGCTTGGTAATTCTGGACCTCAGATGGCGCTGTTGCTGTGCCTAGTAGACGGCGAAATCTACTGTCGATCTGCTGTCCATCTGACATCAGGCACTGCACCTCAGGCTCTGCACATCAGAACGCAGCCAAATGCGGACACAGACTGCTGCAGTTCTGACGTCAGATTCTGCTGCCCAGATCTGGCTATCAGGGTACACAGAAGTTTTATTACTCTCTATACATACCTACTATCTATATATGGGTCGTTCCACGTCAACCGAATCCCCTTCGAGTCCAAAATTTAACGAGACGTGGACAAACGTGTGAGGGTTTAAATTGTTCCTGTACACATGCACTTTCGAAAGAAAGTTGCCATTTTGAAAAATTCAAGCGAGCCGCGCGCTCCGTTTTTATGGTCGGTTTACCAGTCGCAAGCCAGATTACTGTACCGAAGTTTGAAAACAATGTCGACTGGTCTCGTATGTGTCTCAATTTTATTTGAAACTTTTAGCTACGACAGGGTTGACCGCGCAGCTATACCTCTGTACGCAGAGATTTTTCGCCACCTGCGTGTGAAAGCCACAATAGTGACGTACCGTTCCAAAAGATGGCATAAACGAAAGCCACTATAGGCGTGACCTACAGTAGCTAAAAGTTTATAACATTCAAACACAAAAATTGAAAACAAATTCAAAGACCGCTACAAATAAAGACACATTCTATTAGTTACTCCTTACGGTTGATCTATACACGCCTATATTACGGATAAAATCACAAAAATGAAAACAAGAACATCAGATTCTGAGAATCATAATTGAATAAAAATTTAATTTCTCAGTTTATGAAAGTAATGATACAGAAAGAACTGGCCTATTTTAAAGAGAGCATTAAGTAAAGTATCAAATATACAGCTTGCAAAAACTTTTTCAACAATTATGATTAAAAAATTGAAAAAATAAAAAGTTTACATAATAATTTTTTCCTATTGTCCGGCGCAAGTTGCATTTCGATATCATTCATAGTTCAAAAGTTAGACGAAAAGGGCACCAAATTCTTCAATCGGAGCCACTGACGCGTTAGCGTGGTTCATCGCAGTAGGTATTTCCACGCGGAACGGGATCGACGCGATCCCACTGTTAAAACGGCGATCGTTTTCTTCCCAGCCTGCTACGTCAAGTTTAATAACCTGTGGCGGAAGCCAAAAGCACCCGTGCCCTCTACTGGCATCTAAAAGACCCTACACTTTTAACATCAGCTCATAGATGGCGGAAGTATCGGCGTATGGTTGTAGTAGAATGCGTGCGTGAGGCGGTGTTGCAGTTCCCATCTATTCGCGTGCGCGCGCGCGGGTTGCAAGATATACGGATGACGCCGTACATGTGTACATAATTTCGAAAAGAACAAAACGAAAAAATTAAATGATGTAGTTTAAATAAAACTCTATACAAAGTGAGAAACAAAGTGCAATGGACAAAATAATACAGTTTTATAAACAATTCCAGTAAATGTTACTGTTAAAAAAGTGGGGCATGTAGCAAATAGTCCAGTGAAATTAGACGGAAATATAGGCAATCTGGAGAATAATTCGCAGCAAACTACTATTTTGTATGGGCCTTTATTTTGTCGTTTTAAACCAAATGTCAAACGTCTCCATCGATCCGACATCTGGTAAAAATTTTACAGAGGGTCAAAGTTAAGAAAAAACAGTTTTTCGCGAATATCGCGTTATCTATTTATAGCTCAGGAAATTGTCTACAAAAAAAGGTTTTATAAGTTCTCTTCGTAGGAGTAACCATTTTCATGTCTGACGGTTTACAAAGTTTCAACTGTCATAAGATAAATATTTCTAGAAGGCAATAAACACAATTCATTTATTAATAAAATTTTGAAAATTAATTGTAGCAGTGGCTTCTTTTGAAAAAACCTTCTCTTAGAATATGCGATTAAAATGAATACATAAATACAATAACAGTTAAAAGTACTGTAAAATACTGATAATATCAATTCAAGATAACTTTTGCAATTTCGATGCCACATAATTGTTCTATGGACTGAGTAATTTGTATTACTGGTTTCATTATTTGTGACTAAAATTTAATTTAATTTCTTATTGCCAGGTAGTCATGGCGGTAAGACATTGATTGTAAAAACTTGTTACGAATCACTGATAATTAACATAGAAAGCACTTGGCCGTTTCGTGTTGCAGAAAAAGACTAGAATTCTTTTAATGCGGCACACTTCTGCGAACGTCGTAAAATTTGATTTTTTTTCACGATTTTTTTTTTTAAGTAATAGGTACGTTCTTGCGTGTTTATCGCTATGATTCTTTTTGTAGTCTCTACAGTTACTTTTTCGACATACGTGACAATTTTTTTGACTATTTTAATTAGGTAATTGTTTATTGATTTTATCCCGTCCGCGATAGACGTGTGTGTTAGCGAGGCCAACTTCTTGGTGAAAATCAGCGAAATCAGCGATGTTAGTTTTACGGGACAGAGGAGAAATGAAGAAAGGCGAATTGCCATTATATGTAAATTCACCCTTGGTCAAAGGCGGATATTGAAATTACTGTTAATATTGAAATAAAGTTGATAGCAAGTTAAAGTTAGAGTTTCAAGAGTTCAGAAGTTGATAAGATTATTAGTTTCTCTTTTCATTTCTTTAAAGTTAACACGTGTTTAAAAAATCGTGTCACACTGGCGTAGAGTTTACCGTGCGTTCCAAAATAAATAATTTATGTTGACAATTGGCAAAGTCGCGAAAGCTTAAACTGTAAACTCCAAAATTTCATTCGTTTTCCAGTATATCCGTAATAAAAGAAAATATGATAAACGCACCATAAATTATTTATTTTAGTACGGACGATATCGATAAACATACTGATTAAGAATCTTCGTGATTTTTTGTTTTTTGTCCACCCTGAGAGCTCCAATCATATAGGTAAAAGAAAGTCGTAAGAAAGTAACTAAATAAACTACAAAAAAAATCATAACAAGAGACGTACATACCTATCACTTAAAAAAAAGAATCGTGAAAATTTTCAAATTTTCCGACGTTCACAAGAGAGTTCCCGCTTAAAAGGCAATTATTTAAATTCATTATTTACAAGATAATTGACTGAATGACTAGTGATGTACATAAAATGTTTGCGATAAAGAATACCGAAGTGGGAATCTTGCTTTGTTTACATAAAACAGCGATAAACTAGCACTCTCTCCGCCTGGATGATCGATTACAGCAGACTTTAATGTCAAAGGTGAAAAATAATCGAGTCGGAGATGTTACGGTCAAATGATTTTTCTGATATTAATTAGCGGAAATTGAAAGTGTACATATTAAAAATTTTCTACAGCACTGCCGCCACAATTAAGCCTACAAACAAATATTTATATATATTTTTTTATATTTTATGTCTATAGTTTATTTGCATTATGTTTTATATTTATATTTTTTGTAATATATTTTATTTATATATTTGTCTACTCCTCTATTCACACTCTTATTTAGTTGATATACATTCTTCATACATATTTTGATTATCTTCCGTTTTATTTATTTGTATATGTAACTTACATAAATATAAATTTTTCTATTTAATAGGGGTGAACGGGGACAAAAGTAACACTTTTTACATTTGGCCTAGCTGACAATTATCTTCTATAGATATGAAAATGAAGATTATGCCTCAAGACAGTACGTTTCTTGGTCTATCATTTGAGCCCAGATTCAGCCTTACGTGGTAAGTAGTCAAGGAGTTATGGCAGTTTGTGACTGTCATTGTTACTTTTGTCCTGCAGGGGTAGGGGAAAGTAAAACTAATTATTTTCAGGAGAATTAAGTAAAAACACTTCGTCCAACGCAAAATAGGATTTTTTATTGTAAAAACACGATAGAAAAAAAAACATTTACATAAACATATCTTAAGTACCGATAAACACAAATAAATTTTAAATAACGAAAGGTGGAAAGCATAACCAGCTTCGAACATTTCTTTGGTATTGTTGAATGATAGGTATTTTTCACCTACTCTGAATTCAAATTATGACACAAGTAGTGAAGATCACCCATGGTGCAGTCTTCTTGGGACTAACCCTTAAGATCTACACATTGGACCCACTTTTCTCTGGAACAGCTTTCACTGAAAGGGTCCAAACAAACCAAACATAGACAATCATCATCATCTGAAAAATTCCTATCCTGTATGCCATTTTGGTTGCCCAAATAACATCCCTGATAGCCAGATCTGGCAGCAGAATCTGACGTCAGAACTGCAGCAGTCTGTGTCCGCATTTGGCTGCGTTCTGATGTGCAGAGCCTGAGGTGCAGTGCCTGATGTCAGATGGACAGCAGATCGACAGTAGATTTCGCCGTCTACTAGGCACAGCAACAGCGCCATCTGAGGTCCAGAATTACCAAGCAATTGCCTACAGATGGCGCTGTTGCTGTGCCTAGCAAACGGCGAAATCTGCTGTCGATCTGCTGTCCATCTGACATCAGGCACTGCACCTCAGGTTCTGCACATCAGAACGCAGCCAAATGCGGACACAGACTGCTGTAGTTCTGACGTCAGATTCTGCGCTCTTGTGCCAGACCCTGCTCCCAATCTGATGTCAGATTGGAGACAGATGGTTATCAGGGATGTTACTTTCATCCCCATAGTGACGTGTTACCTTCATCCCCAGCCATGTTTTTCAGAATAGAACTGTTATAACATACAGGTTTGTTATAACATACATAAATAGTTTGTATAAATAAATCTTTGGTATTTTCGTTTCAGATGACTAGGACGACCGCAATTCGTGCGCCCGATGGGGCTGGTTTTTTATGACATGACCTGCGCTTCGGCGTGTAACTTGTACAAATTTTAATATAATGCATTCCAAAAATTTGTATTGATAGTACAAACACTACTAAATATGTGTGCAAAACCCCTGCCCTGTAGGTATGATAGGTTTTCCAGAATTAATTTCCAAATATCACCTTCAAAAACGAGTGTCAAAAGTAGAATACCCCCTTAATTTTTCTTGAATCTGCGAAATTATTGGGACATAAGCAATGTTTTGTCACACAATTTTGTTATGACAAACTCTATCAAAACGACTGATAAAGTGTAATCAAACTTTAAAATGAGTAAACATTTTGTTATATTAATTACTTTCGTTAATCATTACTGGCCTATTGATAATGAAATTACATACAAATACGGGTGAAAATTTTATAACAAAATGATCTACAATATATTCATTACTGGTCTGCAATACATTCATACTAATTAATCGTTGAACTTCAGGTAAAATCATGTTCACATACATTTCCTGTTCTTCTACTCAAAACTCGAAAAATTCTAAACTGGGTAACTCAAACGTTATCAGCAAATGCATTTACAATTTTAACTTTTCTCCATTCATTCCTCTTCATCTGAGAGCTTAAGGGTACCTAGATGTACAAATACAGCCCAAAAAGTTTTTTGACCCTGCGACATCTTTTAAATAAAATCATAACAATGACGAATTTCTGGAGTGATTCGATGGGAGGGTATCCTTAATTAATTTAGGCTATTACATTTCCAATAATTTAACCCCAACATAACCAAAATGAATTAATCATATGACACTTTAGTATCACATTCGGGGTTTAGCCTTCAGAAAGCTTAATTTCTCTTCGGTGATTTCATCCTTTACGCCACACTGCTTATGACCTTGTTAATTTATTACATCTTCCTTCTCCTCCTTTGTTTCTTTTTCATTCTTTTTATTTCCCCGCTGATTTTCTGCTCTTTTTTTTAAATTATATTTGTTATATGGCATAATAAAGTCGAATAATTATTATTATTAATACCACGCACTTTATTCATCTACCACGTGCTGCTCCAATTTCATTACGCGAGAGTAAATAATTAAGGGCGAATTCCACTTACGCCCGCCACGCCCGTGATCTTCATTACATGTTGCCACCATGCGGGCGATTTAGGCGAGTGCGGAATTCGTCCCAAATAATTTTAAGTCACGATTTGCGAGTCGTGACCAGGATAGCAGCAAAGTGTTTCACAAATTTTAATCGAGCGTATTTCTATTTTTTACTTATTTCTCATAAAGTGGTCAATTCTGGTTGACAGTATTTCTACCTCACCAGACTTTGGGTCGACCGTAATTCTGAGAGAAATCCTCTCTCGAATCTCGGTCGGAAGAAAACTCCTGTACGTTTGTCGCTCACCAACCTCGATTAAGATGAAACTCCTCAACGATTGGTCTCGCTGACCGCGACGTGATGTTACAAAATTCTGTTGATCGAATCAATCGAATTGCGACATGACCACGAAAACGAGATAAGATGATTGACCATCCTCGGCGACCGTGTTTCAAATCGACCCGATACATTATCGACCTGTTATCGAGAACCGTGCCATTTCGGCTTGGTATATAAACCGGCAAAAGTCTCTAGCTGCGCTAACTTTGGTTGGCCGATAATCGGGAAAATGAAGTCCATTCTGTGCGTTTTAGCCGGTCTCTTCGTACTGGCGCAGGCCGTACAGCTTCCTCCGGATGACGATGGGACTTACCTCAAGAAACAGAAAGCCATTTACGAGCTTTTCTGGCACGTGGACCAGCCTACCGTGTACAATGCGGAACTTTACCAGAAGGCGCGCGAGTTTAACATCGCCGATCATATTAACAGCTACAACGACAAGGTACTTCGACCTTTGACTTTCTAAAACGCCTATTAGAATTTAATATTAATATTCAGATTTAATGAAGTTGATATACGGTTGCTCACAAAAGTATCCGTTCACCCTGTATGTAACATATTAAATCGACTTCGAAGTAAGAATTCACAATTCTAATAACGAATTCGGTATCACGCACTGACTCTGTGCTGATGCCAGAAAATAAGTTGGATTAGGTGTTCCTGACAGAGGCGAAGATAGCTCTATAAGAATCACCCAATCCAAGTCATTTTCTGCTACCAGCACAGAGCGAGATACCGAATTCGCTATAATTCACATTAATATGAACCTTGATTAATATACTTTTATTTTAGGTGCACTCAATTGGAAAGCAGTTTATTTAAACGAGTATTATTATACGTGGAAGTAACAGAGACCGTGCAAAAAAATATTCGTCCAAATTTAATATTTAATTTATACAAACGCAGTTACGATAAGTCCGTATTCTTCTAATACTCCTGCGATTTTATTAAAAGCTTTAATCTATTATGCAGAGATTTAAATAATTTTCTATGAAATTTGGGCTTGTACCTGTTGTTTCATTCTTCTAGCAAAATTTCTTCAAGCATTTCTTCGGTAGATAATTACGAAAGACTAACTAAAAATATATAACTCAAGGTATACAGGGTGTTCCAAAAATATTGCAGGTCCTTGAAAGGGCTAACTCGTGGGGTGATTTGAAGCCACTTTTTCCTTAGCGAAAATGTTCGCCGAGGCTTTGTTAACGAGATATTAACAAAAAATACCCGACCAATCGGAGCGCGAGTCTACTACAGCGCTCAGCTGTCTTGGCTTAGAACTGCGCGGCCCGGAAGTTCCACCGCTATTATTCATCTGTTAATATCTCGAGAACAAAGCCTCTGACCTCAAAACGGTAAAGGACTTTTCGATGCCATTTTGTAACAGCATATTGCATGTTTCGGAAAGTCTCTGAATTTTGGGACACCCTGTATAGGATGGACCAATAAGAATTACCACCTGAAATATCCTCGGCGTCTTGTAGAGAGAAGTAAAGCTAAGAGAAAATTTTTTCGAATAAAAGTTGTTTGGAATAGAAGAGGCCATCGTATGGCGATAACGATTTTTTTGCAAGTGGAGGCACTTATAAGACATTTTGCTCTTACTCACATAGTTCCAGAGACATTCAACGTGGTAATTCATATTGGTCCACCCTGTATATTACGTTACGTCGCACGAATATATTTTTAAAAAAATATTTATTCCGTGTAACCTTCTTCTTTTATGACAAGAATGAATAATTAATTCCAGGATGCCGTCAACGAATTTCTAGAAAGTTGGGAGCAAGGACTGCTGCCGCGGGGTCAACTTTTCACCGTCACGAACCCCGCCTTGCTCCATCAAGCAGAGTTACTCTTCAGTGTCCTTTTCAGCGCGCGGGACTTTGAAACCTTCCACAATACGGCTGCCTGGGCTAGAGTAAACGTGAACGAGCTAATGTACATCTACTCTTTGAGCGTTGCCATACTCCATCGTTCTGACACCTGGTTCCTCAAACTGCCGCCATTATACGAGGTGATGCCAAACTACTTTTTCAACGAAGATGTTCTGCAAAAGGCTTACGACATCGCGATGGGCGACGAAGGTTAGTGAGAGGATACAATTTATGTCCATCGAGTAGACTCCAACTGTTCTACTTACAATTGGTAAAAGTGTTGCCATGGGCATGTTGTTTACTTGGGTTAGGCATCGATGAATTGTCATTATGTACCTATTCTCCCTGTCATTTAAGAAGGAACCCGTTTCGCGCATGTAGAATAGGGCTGGGACTATTTGTCGAATTTTTCGGTATTCGAATATTCGAATACTTCAGTTCCTCAATTATTTGGCGAATATAATTCGAATATTTAAGTATTCGAATACTATTCGAATATTTAAGTATTCGAATACTATTCGAATATTTAAGTATACGAATACTATTCGAATATTTAAGTATTCGAATATAATTCGAATATTCAAGTATTCGAATACTATTCGAATATTTAAGTATTCGAATACTATTCGAATATTTAAGTATTCGAATACTATTCGAATATTTAAGTATACCAATACTATTCGAATATTTAAGTATTCGAATACTATTCGAATATTTAAGTATACGAATACTATTCGAATATTTAAGTATACGAATACTATTCGAATATTTAAGTATACGAATACTATTCGAATATTTAAGTATTCGAATATAATTCGAATACTATTCGAATATTTAAGTATTCGAATACTATTCGAATATTTAAGTATTCGAATACTATTCGAATATTTAAGTATACCAATACTATTCGTATATTTAAGTATACGAATACTATTCGAATATTTAAGTATACCAATACTATTCGAATATTTAAGTATACCAATACTATTCGAATATTTAAGTATACGAATACTATTCGAATATTTAAGTATACGAATACTATTCGAATATTTAAGTATTCGAATATAATTCGAATATCCAAGTATTCGAATACTATTCGAATATTTAAGTATTCGAATACTGATGTATTCGAATAGTATGGTGTGAATTATAAATCAAGTTCTTTAGGTTCATTTGTCAGGGTGAAATCTTGTGAGCTAATTTTGACCCACTTCACACCATACTATTCGAATACATCAGTATTCGAATAGTATTCGAATAATAACATTCGAATACTCAAATATTGGAAGTTTATTCGTAGCATTCGAATACTTGTAAAATATCCGAATATTAAATTATTCGAATATTCCCAGACCTAATGTAGAATGAGCTCATTGTCTCCGAAAAAGCGTTGGTGGGGGTACAGCCAATAGTGCCTTCTCCCGGCACCAATGGGCGTGAACCTGCGCAGAACTAGTCTAAACTCGTCGGTCGGCAGGTTCCTTCTTAAATGACAGGTAGAATATATCATTCAAATTTTTAATATTTTTGTACATTGCTTTGCCTTAAAATCGAGTATGGAATAGTCGTAGTAATGCGTGGAGAATGAAAGATGGAATCCTTCAGGGACATTTAAGAATTAGTGGTGGAAGATAGTTTTGTGAAAAAGATCGAATTATGCTTCTTCTAAGTAAAAGGAAGACACGTGCATAATAAAAAATTCGTTGTTTAAGCAGAAACACAAGTAGAATGATACACAGTTATAAGTACAAACGTTGATCCCCACTGTGCGTCTAGTCCGTCTAGCGGATGGTAAGCAACCATAGAAAGTCGAATACTATCGTACTACAGGGATTTGAAATGAGTCGCGGGTTTTTCTCAGTTCATGCGTGTTTACCAGAACTCTTTGATCTATAAAAATCATAGGATGCATTCTAGTCTTCCAAATAACGGCCATTGTGGTCTATGGTTTAGTCCACCTTTCTGCTAATACTGAGTCCCTGTATGTACATACATATATGTATACGTACTGGTACATATGTGTCACTCCTTGGGCTTTAAGGCCAAGAGAAAAAGCAGTATGCCTTCCAATCACTTGGAAAAATATATTCCCACTATTTAACATATATATTTGTGGGATCAGGAACCCCCGTAGAATGAGGGGGAGCCCGGACTTCGAGTTCGCTTCCCGGCGCGCTCTCTTTTTCCGTGGCTCCCACACACGTAGGAATGACGTCAGCTATTCCTACCTATGTCAATCTCAAGCACTTGCTTTCCTTGTTCATTTCTCCTGACAACTCAAGCACAATAGCAAAAATTTCTCAATTACTATGATAGGGTAAACTTTTACTAGGTATTTAAAAAGAGCTGATGATAGAAATAGGTGCAGAAGAAACCACATGGGGAATTTCATATATTGTACCTATGTATAAAGCATTATTAGACAACCAAGTAAAACTTTATGAATAAAACCACATCATATCAGTCATGATGGCGGCTCTTTACATGTCATGGTGTGCTAAACGCTACCAAAATTAATACATGATGAAACTCTATTTTATTTATCTAACATTTCATGAAATATACATATAGAATGTTCTTCCTGTTCTCCTATGCATCGAATTCTTTTACATTACTTCACTTGACGTGACTAAGAGGAATCGACAAGGAAGAGAAGTGATAATAATAAAAACATGTTTGCGGACATGGATGTTTGCGAGTAATGCAATTCATAAGTTTAACAAACAGTGTAGTCTGTTTAATATTCGAAGATATGAATGTACCTATACCTACTTAATAGCGAGATTGTTTATGTAAAGATTGTGTGAATTTAATCAGGTACAGGTATGAAGAAGACCGTGGGTGGGACCGAGTATTTCGTAATCCCAGCTAACCACAGCACGTGGTACATGGACAGAGAAGATACACCCGAACAGAAACTGCGCTACTTCACCGAAGACGTTGGTCTGAATGCTTTCTACTTCTTAGCGAACCATGTTTACCCACCTTTCATGTCAAGCGTGAAGTACTACGTACTATACGAAAGCCGTGGTGAATACTATTTCTTCATGCACAAGCAACTTTTGGCAAGGTACGTTGTATTATGAACCTTTGTTCACACTTTTATTTCATCATACTAGATAACATTACAGAAAAATGTAAGAAAACAATGTTTCCAAAAGAACTGCATGCTAGAATTATCTCGAAGGAAGGTGACGAGTCTTTTCGGCTTGCTTTTCTTGTCTATGAGCGTTTGCTTTTGTCTCATTCGCCGCGGAAAAAACAGAAGAAGTAGGGGAATAGCCAGGGCCGGCTTTGGGGGGGGGGGGGTAGGCAGGGCGGCCGCCCGGGGCGCCAAATTTGTAGGGGCGCCACTATATGCGTTTATTCCTTTATATCCGTTCTGCTACTTGATTTTCGTGCCCTTGGGGGGGGGGCATGATAATCTTGCCCGGGGTGCGAAGTATGCTAAAGCCGCCCCTGGGGATAGCACTCAGAAGCTCCGCCCTTATAGTCGAATTAACGAAAGAAGGCTACTTGGGACCGCGGCCAGAATTTGCGACGTTGCCGCTACTCCAGGCTCGCGATTGGCGCTTCCCCTACGCGGCTCCCTGCGCCTTGGACAATGACTTTCGACTAATTAGCTGTGGGCCCAGAGTAATCGTTGTCCTTGTCGGGTGTATATTGCTATCCTCTTCCAGAGGGCGCACCCAACGTTCTTCCCATAGAGATTTGACAGAATGTCGAATCTTATTGGCTATTGCGGCACGCGCCATGCGGAATGAATGGCGGACAAGTCGAGGAATGCAGGCTCATAGGATTCTTATTCTATTTAGCGTCATTCCACGGCAAATCGATCACTTTGCTGGTTTTGAATTTGTTCAATTTTTGGCTATTTTCATGAAACCGAGATGTACTTGTGAATTTTTATCTCGGAAACTATTTATCTCATTGAATTCATTCCTTTTCATTTTAATCTGGAAAGTGCGGGCTATTCTAATACTCTTTTTTTTATATTGAAAAATTAATTTTGTAATTTTGAAAATTATAACCAATGTTTTATTTTGCAAATTTCACGGACGAAATATTCTGCTTTCGAGCATGGAATTTTGAAAATTAACGTCAGCATGAGCTGTTATTAACCGATGAAGAGTTTCATTAACCCACTCTTGGCCCCGTTTCAGGTAAAAATATTTTGCTCTGTCGACATTGTTTGTAGACTTTATTCAAATAATATGAGATGCGAGTTATATGGTCAGCTGCCCGTAATAACTGAGCAAGAGACGACTATATAACTGCGGCGTTAATTTTAATGGTGTTATCCTAGAATAATACTTTTAAGCAATGTTTAAAGGAACGAATTCCTGTTGAATTGAGAAATAGTTTTACAATTTCAAAACTTTATTCTGACAGATTAACACAGTGCTGTTGATAGTTTTCGAGATAGAAATTCGTAAGTACAGCATCTTTTCACAAACATAGGCAGAAATTGCACAATTCAAAGTCCTATATTTTGTAACCAAGTTCAAAACCCGTTAAATAAATGACTCAAACCTTTCCATAATTTCACGTGGTTCACAAAATACATATTGCATTCTGATCAAAGTCTCTAATAATGTGATCGATTTGGCGTGGAGTGACTTGTAGATGAAGGAATCTGTTTTATCGAGCGAGGAAAGAGACCCCCCTCGGACGGCCCCCCTCCATACCAACCAGACCCAGCAGATCGCAGTCGATTTCTCCTTCTTTTCCTTCGCTTTTTGACTTTAAAAAATAGTCGTCGGAAATAAAAATTTCATTTTTTTGTTTGCCTTCATAAATAAAAGGTGTTCTAGAAGCATTTAAACGTTCAAAATTTGAGGGAAAAAATGTTTTCTTTTTAGTTTTTCGGACTTTTTTCGAAAACCGTCTGTCGCACGAGAAAAAGTAATAGAACATAAAAGATGCTCGTTATCCGGATCTACAACTTTTGTTTAACATATTTTTTTACTTAATCAATAACTTGGAGGATATTATATAAAATCGACTTCGCGAGCTGTTAAATACTGATTTAAATGTTTAAGGGCCCAAGGGCACCCTTTCCCGTTATCCGATTGAGCTCAAACTTTAGACGGATTTTTTTAATTATTCGGAACTATTCTTGAGGGTGCTCCGAAGATAATCTTGAAAAAAAAATTACCAAGAGTAAATAAGAGACACCCTAACCTACATTAATGTGACTCATCCCGTTTATTACATAAATAAATTAACGCCATTCGAGAACCAAGTGCTTACATCAAGAAATTTTGGGATCTTGTAAGAAACATTTCAGGATTTAATAACTTTGTTAAGTGGTTTCAACAGTGCATTGTGAAAAATGGAGGTCATTTGAAAGATACTTTTTGTAAAGCAACTTAATCCCTGTAAAACATTGAATTCGAATGTTTGTAGTTTCGATTCAATTAAAGAAATAAGATTTTTGGTCATTTTGGAGTGAGTTATATCATTTAGTAAGTAACATTGTATGTAAGTACTTACGAAGTCATAGCACCACATGATGCATTATTACGTAGGTACCTATTATTTAAGTAGTTTCCGCTAGGAAAAGGGAATTAATGACTTAGCCACAAAATTTACACACTAATCGAATTTATTAATTAGGGAATTACTACTAGATTATAATTACTACTTGATCATAATTGCACATTAGGTTTCACGTCTCAGGTTGTAATTAGTTGGGGCTTCCGTGTGAAACGTAGTGTCCTTCAGCTTCAAGTTTCGTCAACAGTTATTTATCAGTTATTTTCATTTGTTTCACAGATCTATCAATGTCACTGTGCTTACTCGCCTTCAGTCACAGATATTCGAACATAATTAAAGATAGTTACTTCACGAATTCTTCATTAACTATTAATTTTTACCATAGAATTCAATAGTAAGAGGGTAGATAGTTCACTTAGAAAGCTACAAGAAATCTTCATAACTCGATAAAGAGGTAAAACAAAAAGATCCATCACGCATCTTTTGTTTGAAACATTTTTTCCTTGATAGAATAGTTTCCGTAGAGTTACGTGACTTATAATTGGGCGTAAGTCAGTTTTCCTGAAAACATCGACCGACTTACCGATTGTACGACTACGAATCTAGTCCCCAATTATCACAAACTGAAATGAAAAATAAGAACAAGAAAAATAAAATTAAATTTTAATCCATTTCAGATATTATCTGGAGAGGCTTTCAAATGACATGGGCGAAATTGAGTACGTGAGCTTGAACAAGCCTATTACCACTGGATACTACCCCGCAATGCACCATCGCAATGGACTTCCCCTCCCCCACAGAGAAACTGGTGCCCTCATACCTCTCCATATGCAGAAATACGTTTTGGTGAGTGGTTTAAGTTAATTAAAAAAAAAAAAAAAACAATACGAAGCTGTCGGAATTAGGTCGAAATAGATAGTTTGTCCTGGGAACTAAAACTTTAATCTTAAGTGGCTTAGTTTACACTAGGAAAAGGACTATTTGTCGAAGTATTCTCTATTCGAATATCCGAACAGTCCAAGTATTCGAATATGCATTGCATAGAATTCGAATATTATTTTCGAATTAGGGGTGTACTCAAATATTTGTGTATTGCAGGCCTGCCCTTTAGGGTGCAAATACCTCCTCAAGTCCTGGGACCCGGGCAACAGCCGAGGGCTGAACTATTACCTTGTTAACCGTTGCGTGGGTTTTGGGTGTACCCGTTATGAGTCCGTTTTTCCGCCCGTTGAGAGTCCGGCGACTATCCCCACCATTTCTTGGAAGCCTGCGGACGAGAGTGAGAGAACCGGACAAGGAGCGGGAGGACACGAAAGCGTCGACACGAAGTTGCCGTCGGGTACGAAAGAGAGAAAGCACGATACTTTGTCTCGCTCCGTCTTTCAGCTGTATGGGCCCGCACGCGGGTCGAGCTCAAGCTCTAGCTGAAAGACGGAGCGAGACAAAGTATCGTGCTTTCTCTCTTTCGTACCCGACGGCAACTTCGTGTCGACGCTTTCGGGTGTGTTCCGATTCGCGCATACTGCGCATAGACTGCAGGCAATGGTGATTGGTAGTTCATACAGTGAGTGAATAGACTGCATAACCTAATTCGTAGTATTCCCTAGAATCCTCCAACTTCTAGCGCATGATGCGTGCAGCAACTACAGAAAATCAAACCATAGGCAGCCAATGCACATAATGAGCGCATGCGTAGTTGTTCGAATTCGAATACTCCAATCAGGTTATGCAGTCTATACACTCACCTTATGTACCACCAATCACCATTGCCTGCAGTCTATGCAGTCAATGCGCGAAACGGAACACACCCTTCGTGTCCTCTCGCTCGTTGTCCGGTTCTCTCACTCGCGCCACTGGCCGCGCGGAACCATGTCCGCAAGCCACTATGAGCTGTGATGCCAGATCGGGGACGGGTTCCCTCGAGAATTTCCCCTACCTCGCGCACACTACGCCGGAGCTGCATGTCCGTGAGTTGGACTCCGAAGCGCCGAGCTCACGGACGCGCTGCTCCAGCGTGGTATGCGCGAGGTGGGGGAAATTCTCTGGGGAACCCGTCCCCGATCTGGCATCACAGACTATGAGTCCGCCGCTAGCCCCGTTCGACGGACTCATAACGGGCGATTACTGTACTGCAATTGTGTGTGCGCGCCCATACGCGTGAGACCCAGCTATATAGACTCATGGTACGAGTCAGTATGGACGCGCCCCGACCCCCAATGCAGGCAGTGCCCAGGCACTGTGGTGGGTGGGGCGTTATCGGCGAAAGCCATCCTGCCGGGATCGAGCTTGCGCTGGCGGCTCTACCTCCTCGTGGTCCCCACTGGACAGCTGACTAAACGAGCCGCCGCCCTTCGGGGTAGATCCAACTTGCCCAGTGATTCCTAGCGGATGAGGGCAGGGTTTTTCCAAGCACCATTTCGACAGAACATCTACGCCGAATTTCCCTTGGCAGCGGACCGTGACGACTGTTAAATTTTGCTCACACCACCTTGCAAGCCAAATGCTCGTATAGGCGAAAGCCTGAGGAAGAGCGCGCCCCTTTTGGGCCAAGACGGCTATACTAGATGTCAGTATGGACGCACGCACAGTCCTGCAGTTCTCCCGCAGCCCATGCTGCGGTTAGCAACGTAACAGTTCCGCGCTCGGCTGCTGCCCAGGTCCCATAACTTGAGGAGGTATTTGCACCCTAAAGCGCAGGCCTGGCGTATTGGAATTGTTGAATATCATCCGATTTTTTAAATATTCCGGTACTACATGTGAATAGTTGTGTACTTACAACGGAACATCCCCAGAAATAGATTTTTTTTTCACTCAAGTGGGCATTAATTTGTAGACTATTAAATAATATTAGAAACGCATTTCTTGTGTTTTTACTAATAAATGACTTAAGCGGGTACAACACCTCTCAAGTTCATCGGCCAAAATATTCGTCGATTCGAAAAAAGTTTAGGTCAAAAGCTACTCAGTTTTAAATACAGAACTGTGTCATCAAACTAACATCTTTTATATTTGAATATTCGAACACTGCCAGAAATATTCGTAATATTCAAGTACTTATATGAAGTATTCGAATACTGAATTATTCTAGTAGTCCCAACCGCAGTTTGTGCTACATACAATACATACAGGAATATATATAGATATTGTAGAGTTTTAATAGTTCAATAATCATTATATATTAGAAATCAATAAGTAAGTAAATTAATCAGTCGGCTGCAGTGATATACCCCACTGAAAGAAAACATTTTTCGAAAAAAATTGAGAGTTAAAAATAATGAGTGAATACGGTGATGACTATAGTTTCTTGTTTGTACCTATATAGTTGGTATGCTACTTATAATTTCCTCTAATATTACGTAGTAAATCGTTTTAAAAAAATAACACCACCAAGCTATGAAGGAATAAGAAAAGGAACAAATTCAATTAATTTCAACACATTTTCAATTAATTACAATTCATTTTTTCTTATTTAAAATAATAATCCAGAGGATTCGAAACTAATATATTAATACCTACCGTAGAAAAAGACGGATACCTCGAAAAAGATGACCTATGTTCGCGTGCCATGATTTATAAATATTTATAAATCCTATTGAATTTACAACGTAAGAAATATGTTGCAAATGTCCAATTCTCCTTGAATCTATTACAGATGCTTGAGGATCTCCACAGCAGAATCTCGAACGCAATCGACCTCAGTTACATTGAGAGCAAGCAGAACACCCACATCAACATCTTCGGAGAATATGGACTGAACATCTTGGGTAACATCGTGCAGGGTAACGCAGACACAGTTAACAAGAGATACTACGGAAGCATAGATAAACTCTGCAAGAAGGTCTTAGGATTCGGTTTGGAGACCAATGACGTATACCATACAGTACCCAGCGCGCTTGAAATGTATAGTACCAGCTTGAGAGATCCCGTTTTCTACAGCATGTACAAGCACCTCGTCTCTTACTACCTGAGGTTTGTATCATTCTATTTAATTTTCTCGGATTTATATCTACTTACGCAATTTCCATTCCCTGGTGTATGTAGGTACATAGCATTACTTTTCTTTGAATAATCATTAATTTTATAATTCCTTTTCTTTCGTCTGGAATCTTTCTTTCTGGCGGGCTCTGTAAGAAAGCAAAGAATTCTGGATTCCTAATAACAGGATCGATATCTGACGTGACTTTTGAGATGTGCATCAGCGAATTTTATTATGGGTCAAAATCGACCCTGTATCCGTGGGGCATCGGTTAATTAATTGATCATTGCTCTGACATGGGCCACTTAGTTTCTTAGAGAACCCATATAATTCAGAATTCTAGTTTTCCTTAATTCTTCTTGGGTTGTACATTAGGC
This sequence comes from Andrena cerasifolii, assembly GCF_050908995.1. Classification (NCBI taxonomy): domain Eukaryota; kingdom Metazoa; phylum Arthropoda; class Insecta; order Hymenoptera; family Andrenidae; genus Andrena; species Andrena cerasifolii. The sequence goes on from NC_135132.1 coordinate 2,692,591, forward strand.
TGGGCCGAAAAATCTTTTTTATTCTTTCCCTGTCATAGTCAAAAAAAGTTGTAGCTCTGCACAAAAAGAAATTAGATTTTTTTATTAAAAAAAAAACAGGATTAGCCGCGCCTCTTGGTCCCTAAAGGGTCGAGAACGTGCGATTTTGTTTTTGTTAAATCTGACTTGACATAGTGATAAAAAGGTGTAAGGTTGTCAAAAAGTTCACTGATTTTTTTTTTAATTTTAAAACTGTATTTAACCGCGCCCCAGGGGGTCGAAGATACCGTCTTTTCAAATGAATAGTTTTTGTAGATCATAAGGCGCAATCGGTTCCTACCAAGCTAGTAAGTCACCAAAAGCATTATCTCAATGTCTCACCGCGCCCCGGTACCAAAGGAATGTGTATTACTACATAGCCGATAGCGTCGATGCTTAAACCCTTACAAGGCACCCCTTTGACCCGGGCGCAGCTAAATATAGTTTTAAAATTATAAAAAAAAATCAGCGAGCTTTTTGACATACTTCACACATTTTTTTTCCACTCTGTCCAGTCGGATTTAAAAAAATTATTTTTGTTCGTTTTCGGCCCAGCCTATTGTACATCTCTTACGTTTCTTTTCAAATTAATAAACAGCTTGCTTCGTTCTGGATTAGATCCTGTATATTTTTGTTAAAACATCTGCAGACGTAAAAACTAGGGGCTTGTCAAACTTCAAGAAATTATATCTCGTGCCTCGTTGAATAATCTTAGAATCAGAAGGAACATCCAAAAGTTACAGCGGTAACGATAACATCTGTCTGCAGGTTTAAGGAGACTAGTCCGCCGTACACGGAAAGCGAGCTGCGTTTCCCTGGTGTGAAGATCAAGTCCGTAACTGTGGACAAACTGACGACGTACTTTGACTACTTTGACTCGATGCTGAACAACGGAGTGTCGATTCGCAGTGAGAAAGATGACCAGACTAAGCTTATTATGGCCCGGCAGTACCGACTGAACCACAAACCGTACACCTATCACATCTCTGTGAGCAGTAGCCACCTCACAAAGTCGATAGTCCGTATATTCTTGGGACCGAAAACCGATAGTCACGGGCAGGAACTTGATTTCGAGAACAACTACATGAACTTCGTTATAGTAGACCAGTGGGTCGTTGAACGTACGTATATACTTGTTCAATTTATTTTTACTATTCTAAATAGAGATTTCTCTCGAAAGAAGGTCACGGTTCGAATCATTTCTGCTTGCCTTCATTGCCTTATCGCCTAGAATAGGGAGGTGATAGTGATCGCCTTATTTCGAGCCAGCAACCCGGGCCTCCTTTCGAGACACTACTGTAATAATAATAATGATGACATTGAAGATTATGGGGGTAATAGTAAGAACGATAATATGAATAATATTAAAGCTGGGTTTACACCTGACTCCTGACTCGGCCGAGTCACTTGGTCTGCTACTCGGCCGAGTCACTTGGTCTGCTACTCGGCCGAGTCACTTGGTCTGCTACTCGGCCGAGTCACTTGGTCTGCTACTCGGCCGAGTCACTTGGTCTGCTACTCGGCCGAGTCACTTGGTCTGCTACTCGGCCGAGTCACTTGGTCTGCTACTCGGCCGAGTGAAAATCTTGGCCGATTTGCCTGCCGGACTACTCAGCCGAGTGCTAGAACCTGCGTTCAGACTGGGTGAGTGCTCGGACCAGTGAGCTCACTCGGCCGAACACTCGTCAGGTGTAAACTCAGCATAACGATACCAGTAGTAGTAACGCGTTAGCATTAGCTGAGTACAGAAAAAACGCTGTATCTGAACCTGTCCACAAGGATAAGCTAATGTAATAAGTAAAAACTAATTTAAAACTGAGACTACTTAGAATTAAAACTATATTTGGGGTTTAATTTTGTAAGAGTGAGTGGGGTACTAGGTACAGCGAAAGAGGATGAAGGATCTGATACTTCCGCCAAAGGCGGAATAGTATTATAGAGGGAAAGGGGCTGTAGTAATAAATAGATATTGAAGAAAATATGTAGGACGATGAAATAAGACGCGCATTAGCTGAGTAATAGGATATATCAATATAAATGTCAACGGAAAGATGAGGAGATACTCGTGCAATGATAGTTTGGTGTTTAAGCACCAAACAGCAGGAATTAAGTAATCAATTTAAACATACGTTTAGCGGAAAACACACTTTCGATTGAACAATCTTACCAGAAACATTATTTCTCCAATTATTAATTTTATTTCAGTGAAAATTGGACTCAACAATATCGAAAGAAGCAACCGCGAATCTGTATACGTCGCACGAGACCAAGATTCCAGCAACGACTTCTACAATAAGGTTATGAAGAGATTAAACGATTCTGACACCATGATCGTTTCTGAAAATCCGTACGGTTTCCCTGAAAGACTTGTCTTGCCCAAGGGCAAAAGGTCAGGTATGGAGTACAGGCTTTTCGTCATGGTTTCGCCGGTTGAACCAATGAAGTCCAAGGTAATCGATTCTCCTGTCTGGGGTCGTGTGTTCCACGATGGACGTTCCTTGGGATTCCCCTTGGACAGGCCATTCGACTCAAAGCACCTTCTTGGGCCCAACACGTACGTCAAGGATGTCGTTATTTTCCACAAGAAAATGGAGGAATTGAACGTCCCAGATGAGAATCCGTAAACGCGATATTTTTAAGTTATTGATCTCCGTAATTTCCTCCGCAGGGAAACCAGAAATAGAAAAAAGATGTATAAATAGGTGGAATAAAATTAATTAATGATTACATTGACAATGTTTTATAATTCCTTTTAAAAACTGCCTTGGTGTTTACATGGTATTTTCGCAGGTTTAACAATTACTTATATGAAGTATGATGGAATCTGTATTATTCGAATCCCCACCGTTCGAACACTACTTATCGGAATGTTCTAGTATATTGGAGTTTTCTATTACCTGAACCTCCATCATTTGATTATTGTATTATGAAACCCTTCTACTATTCAAACTTTCTATTATCTTTCTATTATTCCGAACAGAGTACATTATACTATAAATCAGAAAATTTATATGTTCGTGCATTTGTCTGTCGCGTAAAAACTTTCGACGTGTAAACTCTGGGGTCACGAAATGCATCTCAGCTCATTATGCCAGGCTAATCTAAATGAATATGACTATTTAAAAAAAAAAATAAAAAATAATTTTTGTTAAAAGTTTTTGACTTACGCCCCTACCGATTTGCGACCGATCTGCGCAGCTCCCACAGATCTGATACATGCGATTGGTTGTAGCGCTTTCCCTGCCGGTTTCCTACGAATCAACAGTACAAGGTCAGCATTTTATCCTGCAACCCGCGCTCGCGCGAACAGGTAAAATGGCAACAGCGCCTCACGGACGCATTCCACTACAACCATGCACCGTCCCGGCGTCCGGAGAGCTGCCGGCGACCACTGGACAGCAGTGATGCCCGAGCTTCGAGAATTTTGGGATGGTCTCTTTCAAATTAACGTCGCAAAGAGCTATTCAGAATTTCTCTTCGCTGAGCAGGTGCATGGTTGTAGTGGAATGCGTCCGTGAAGCGCTGTCGCCATTTTTACAAGTTCGCGCGAGCGCGGGTTGTAGGGTAAAACGCTGACCCTGTATATCCCTGCGCGGCACGAGTCTACTCTTAAGTGGAATGCAGTATAAATTTCGGGCGAAGCCGAGTATTAAGCTATAGTTTGATTTTCGAGAGTTGAGACCTAAGGCGGGTCCCTCGGACGGAGCGTGGCTTAAGAAGGAACCACTGGTACGCGGTGTTGCCACGTCTTGCGGCAGATCGGCTTCTTTTTATCTTCAAGCGTAACTACGTTTCTACCACCTTGGCGGGAATTTCCTTCCCGCGACAGTTCCTTCATCCATTCCACAATAAAGTGTTATGTAGTCGTGGTTAGTTTTACATTAATCTTTAGTTTTGGCTTTTAAAATTCGTTGACTTTCACTAGGTGAAAGTAGTTAGGTGAAACACCGCGTAAGTATACGGGGGTGTATTTTTTAAGTTGTCCGCCATTCATTCTGTGTGACGCGTACCTTCCGAATTCTCCAATAAGATTCGGCACAGGTATCTGTCACTATGGAAACGACATTGGTTGGGCCCTCTCGAAAAGGATAGTGATGGATGCTCGACAAAGCAAATAATAGGTAAGGGCTGATAAGGACTCACGACTAAGCAGACGAAAACTATTGGTCAAGACGCAGGGAGTAGGGTGAACGCCACGCAGGAGAAACACCCTTAACGGGCCTGAATAAGCGGCAACATCGCAAATAAGCCAGCTCCGCCCGAGGTCTCAACTCTCGAAAATCAAACTATAGTATCGCTATAAAATATACCAGCACGTGCGCTCGAGTTTCTCCCACTCTCGTCCGCATTTTCAGGGATACCGCGTGTTGGCTTTTTAGTTAAAACAAGGAGGATTCAGGGATCTGGGTAATGATAAGACACGTTTGCTTTTCTATCTTAGAGCGATCTGAGGTGGTCACCGTTCACTGTATATTTTCGTAGTATTGCTTGTGCGGTGTTGCCAAATCCTGGTTACATACTTCAATATGGCCCCACAAGGCGCGTAACTTAAAACTACTTACTCTATAGGCAAACAATTAGTCTACACCGCGCGACGCTAACCGCGAAGACGCTAGCTGGGCCAGCCCGTCAAGGTATCCTTCGCAGCGTCGAGCGGTCTCCTTCACATGTACATATCCTTAGATTAATTTAGGCTAGGTTAGATTTAATTAGGTTTAGAATTATACTTAAGACGCTCACACCAAAGTGACCTCCCTGGTTTAGAGCCGATTTCTCCAGGGAAAACACAGTACAACTGCTCTATCACTGAAAAGATAGGGAAAGCAAACTAAGTGCAATTTAACATATATTAAAAATTAAGTACCTATATTTTGTTTAAGTACGAGCGCTCGTTAGAGACTGATACCTAGTATATATTGTTATTGAATCGAGGTGCCAATTCGGCTGTGTTTATACCTAGTAAGCATTTATAAAAAACTGTTACGTATTCTTTATGGCAAAATAAACACATTTAAAAAAAAGCGGTCTCCTTGACAACGGAAGGCAGGTTGCGCGAAAGAAAGATTGGAAGGGGAAGCAGGCGCGTGAGGGCCCCCTACGCTGGACAGCACTGAAACGTACCGTCACCTACTGGTACTTTTTCGCCAACAGCTGGAACTAACTGTAATAATAATAATAATTTAATGGGAATTACACAAAAGCGTGCTATTATACAGGGTGTCTCGAGTAATTTCGCGGAGCTATATCCTTAAAACGGTTAGAGATAGAAAACAATTTCGACCGTTGAAATATCTCGCGAATTTTTTAGTTTCCGATCTTTTAACTCCAATACTTTTATACCGAAAATAATACTCCGGGATCCAGGGACACATTTTTTTTGGCAAATTCTTTTATTGTTGGTTTACCAATTTTTTTTACTATACCTGTACTGTATATTCTGCCAGTGCCTCAGCGGAACAACGCTTGAGAGCAGCGTGTCAATTATGTACGATAATATTCTGCAGAATCCTTACACGTTTGAAATTTGAAAATTTTTTATTAATTGAGGCTATCAGCGCAATAGTGGCCTAACCCACAATATTGGGTGGATTGATATTTCAGCCTAAACCATCTCTTATACAGCAAAATCTTAATTTTATAGTGGCCTGAACAACCTTCCAAAAACATCCACAAAATGGCATCACAATAACGGGTTTTTGCACTAAGCAGTTTGTTGATTTACGTCGCGCAATACCAATTCTCTAATATTCATACATTCACAGTTGTACGTATACTAATAATACACACCTTAGGAATTATATTTTTTAGAATATCGTACCTATGTACAGAAAAATAGAAATTAAAGCAAAGACTTTATAACGTTAATAATTTCACTATCCATAACCTCAAAGCAAATGTTTCGGATATACGCCACTATTGCGCTGATAGTCTCAATTGTGGACACCATAAAATGTCGAAAAATGGCTTCCTGCCACCTTAGTTGGCAGAGAAAAATTTTTTGGTGATGGTTTATATCACAAAGTGAAAGAAAAATATTTGTTGCCAGTCCTATCGCGGAGTAAAATCACTAGCAGGAGCCACCACAGATTTCCGTGGATTATAGTACTCGAAAAATATTTGACACTTATTTTTTTATCGGCAATCATACATATCTAGACTGTGTCCATCCTAAGAAAAACCTCGCCCGTGCATGGATGATTCTGAGGAGGCGCTGATTGATTCGACTCCCCACTTAACCTTTAATATTGTGCAATATTAAATATTGCACATGCTTTTTAACTATCCCCACACAAAATAATTTAATGACAATAACTTATACAGGGTGTCCCAGAATAAGGGGGAATATATGACCTATTTGACTTTGTTTTCGAGAATAGCGAATTTTGTATCGCGACAATTGAAGAGTCCTTGTAGAAAACACTGTAAGTGCCAAAATTATTAAAAATCTTTTTAGCGGAAAATGTTCTATGTGCCAATGGTAATACTATACTATAGAATTTGATTTTTGCCACTTACAGTGTGTTGTACATAGACTCTTAAATTCTTTCGTTAGGCGGACGTGAAAGAATTGAATAAGGTTTCCAGCACATCCGAGCAACAGCTGTATATATGAAGAGAGTAAGACGTCTGCAGGTTTGTATTCAGATGCGAGGTCATTTCGAATATATCTTGATGAAATTAAGCAGATACAGTTTGTTGAAAATCAAATCCCCTACAACTCGAAAAGAAAATCAGGACATATGGTTATATAATTTTTTTTATTATTTAGCTGTGCTGTAGTCACCCCTCAAATTTTCCCCACTTATTGTGGGAGACCCTGTATATATAACACTTAAGATACCTACCTTATAATTGGGAAACTTTTGATTTTTAAACTCTTGTGTACTAACAGTTTATTGCTCATTTTGGCAGGCATCATATGTACAGAAAAGGGCCATCTATTTTTGAACATACTGTATAGGTAGTATTAACGACAGAAAGGAATTAGCAATTTATTAAAAAATTGAACATTAGATATTCAAACTATTTTACTTTTAATGAAATTGCTGCAAAAAGAAACGATGAAATAGAGAACAGAATAAAAAAGCGTAATAATAAATACATTATATTTCTCAAAATAATATTTCTATGCTTTGAAGGTTTCGCAAATTCGAAAACAGTTTAAGGGAGGGCAAATAGCAAAAGGCAAGGAAAATTTAGAAACTAAGTAGAACCCAGTATCTAAAAAGTTATTAAATTTGTAATTTCCTTTTTACGAATTTATTAGTGTCTAGATGACATTTTGCATTTTAAAATGTAATAGTAGGTCATAAAGATCATAAATCATTATTGTAAAACTGCTGAACAGAAGTTTAGTTATTATATAAGTTTTATTATTTCACAATGAAAAGTGTAGTGATCGTTCCAAAATTTTTAAAAATATAAAGAAATGGCAGAATCGAGAACGTTATTACCTCTATTGTTATTATTATCGGAAACTTTCCGTGTCCTATAAGACATCGACATGAATAGCATTTTTCATCAGTGATTTTTTACAATTAGGTTTTTAGGATTTTAAAATTTTGCAACAGTTTGTTCTCTCGTAATACAACTGTGCGATTGCTTATCTTATATCTTAATTCACCGATTGCCTACACAGCTTCGTGCGATTAAAAAAAATCTGGTAATGAATTGATAACCCTTCATTTTAATTATGATGCACTTAAAAAGATTTTATAAACGGAGACACATTAATGGGTGGTTTGCTTATAACAAGTTGTATGCAAATTGCATTTCAGACTTCAGACATATTTCTATATATTGTGCAGTTAATGCAGATAAAGACTATGTAAAATATGATAACATTCACCAGACGTGTTTTTGTCATTTTATCATATGAACAAATAAAGGAAATTGTTCGTAATTTGTTAATTCATGTCAAAAAGAATGTACGTTCTTTTAAGTTTTACAGACTTAAGGGGAAAGAAATTTAGATGGAAAAAGTGTAAACATGGTTTAATAATTGGAAAAAAGTAGTGGTCCATTGTCAACCTTCAACGTGTTATACTTAAATGTCTGTCTTGACCATAAGACGTATTTACAAGACCTTTTTATACCTTTCATATAGATTTACAGTTTAAAAAAAAAAATAATCAATCTGGCAACTTCAAAATTTTACAATAACAACGACTATAATGATAATATGACTGTATTACACATCATAAAGAGTGCAATAAAAAAAATTAAATCGCAGTGGAAATAAGTAAAAGATTAAAGGATAGATGGTTTTAAAAACAGAGACAAATAGAGTGACCTCAAGATTCAAGATTCAGCGGTGCAATTTAACCCTAAAATTTTGGTGGCGAATATTTTAGGATTCGTTTATGTTCATATTCTTGTCGACCTCCACATTTTAAGATCGATTTCGCCCAAGTACCACTGACCCTGTCCATAGTCTCACCTGTGAACAATTTATAAAATTGAAATTTTTAAATTTGCTAGGATTAGAAAATATGACGAATGGAGGAATGAAAAATTTTGCGTGTATAAATAAAACTTAAAAACGTAGAAGGTAGACAATTTATATTGTCTATAAAGAAGAACGTCGATAGAAGCACATTAAGCTGATAAAACTTTTGATAAACACATTGTTCCCATAAATTTCAAACTAGACAAATTACATTTTAGTAGATAAGGTAATGTGCTGCAATCAAAGATAACATCCTGAGTATACTGACTAAATACAGGCTTTCAAAATTACCATTATGAAAAAGTGTAAAAATCTGTTTTGTATTGTACATTTAATCACCTCGAATCTCTGTGAATATAATAACCATCGTGGGAGGAATCGTTTGGAAACTAATTAATAATACTAAACTGTCATGGAGATGCCCGCCAACAGTAAGCGTAAGAATTCATATGATAAAGCAGCAGCTGTTTAGTCGGGGCAATTTCGTTTCCGGCATAAATCACCGAGTTATCACCCAGACGAAAGTATCGTCATGAATTATTAAGAAAATCTAGACTAATAAGGGAAAGGAGTGCTATGATCTGAAGTAAAAGCAAGTATTCCATTCGATAAGAGCTATCAGCGCTCGACAGCGTGTTTTTACACAATTATCTATCTGCTGTTTATAACAAATAAAGCATCGTTAAAGTAATGTATACAAACGTTTATGCACGCCAATCGAGGCGAACCTAACCGTGCACGAATTATTCCCGAGTCAATACGTGCGTGTGCGCCTGCGTGCGCGTGTTCCTGGCGTATCTTCCCAATATTCTTCAATGAAAGTTACTGAACACTTTATTTTGAGTGACCTTATACGTTATCTAGCGCGTTATAGGTCACTGGAGTTATCTGCAAGTGGTCTGTAATTTTATATGGAATTATATGTACGTGCTTTTTTTCAAAAGAATAGCGAAGATGATCTGCAAATGCAAGGAAAGATATCGCTCACACCATTACTGTATCAACGGTCGGATGCCCACTTCGAGAGTGAAGAATTTTGATCTAGCAGCACGACTTTTATCGTGAATTTTTAGCGATTCCGTAGCGACTCGCGGCTCGGGGCCAGCGGCGAGCGCTTAGCGAGTAGCGGAGACGATTTCGAGGCGCCAATGCCGCGAGCGACAGGAAACGAGAGCGGGCGAGCCTTTAGCGACTCGCGGCTCGGGGCTAGCGGCGAGCGCTTAGCGAGTAGCGGGGACGGTTTCGAGGCGCCAATGCCGCGAGCGACAGGAAACGAGCGCGAGCGAGCCTTTAGCGACGTAAAGGTACAATCCCACGGCGCGGGGCACGGTGAGGATTGTAGGCTCGTCAAATCTGTTTAGCGATCGCGAGTCTGCAAGCCATGAGCGATTTGGTGATGCAGGTAGCCTAGAGCTGACCATTCCTACGGCGCGTAGCTCGGCGTGGTTTCGCGCAATGGAAAAAAAGGAAAAATTGAAGTCCCGGATCCATAAATTCGTATATATTAAAATACTATTAAAAGAACGTAATAATACGATTCATGATTTTTAATGAATTTGCTATTTTGATATAAAAAATAATGCTAGAAATTTAGCGAATTTTTCAGTGCATTTCTTTAAACACGTGCCATTTGCGGAATATTACCGCAAGTACTGGGCTGCTGGGCGACGCAGCGTCAATTTTCGGCAATTTTTACAAGGCCAATTTTAAAATGCCCATATTTTTGACAATTAGAACATGAAGGGGAAGGATAGAACTATATTCTGTTTTTTTCCAGATTTTTAAAATCGCGCCCGTTGTTAAAAAACTGCATTTGTTTAAAATAATTGCACAAAAATGGTTAAAAAAATTATTTCTGAAACTGAAATAATTTTTTCTTAAAACTTCAATGTCTTTTCTACAAATCGCCGCAAACCTCATCTCCATCCGTTTACTACTTCCATAGTTATAATTTATTGAAAAAAAAATAGCACTTACCTTCAAACAGCTGTAAAATCGACATTTTTTAAAATTCTCAAAAATCCTTCGAGATATGTTTATATACCCCTAAAGACTACAACATATTCAAATTTCAGCCACATCCGAAATGTTGAATTATGAATTACAATGTAATTGAACACGATGTAATTTAATTATTTTGTAATTATAATTCATGGAGTAATTCAATTGCAATTCTGCACAACTCTGATCGTAGCTTAATGACGGCGGCCGCTCGTCTGAATACTCTAAGCCAGTGATGAGCAACCCGCATTTGGCCCGCCTGCCGCTGACCTGCGGTCGGCCTGAACATTGGCATATATCTTTCGAACTGTAAAAGATATCGGAATGAATTTTGCGCCAAAAAATAGGATAAAATTATCCCTTTCTAATATTGTATAATTATATATTTTTTACGTTTATTTAATTTTTTTCATTTCTGTTAACTTAATTATGATAAAAAATTGAAAACTGTTTATTTGGTACATTATTTAATGCCCTTTTAAGTGGTTTCTAATACAATTGTTTAATCGTTCGTCATTGAGTCGATTACGACGATCATTTTTTTAAATTTTCATACATATACCTGTTTATATTATAATATGTAGGTATATATTACTAATAAACAGTACATCAAATTTAAAAAAAAAACGTTTTATTGTAAATCAATGTCAGGAATAACAAATTCAGCCCATAAATTAAAATTCTTGGATTAGTTATATTTATGTATTTAATATTGCGGCCCGCGTAGAGTAGTGGGTTTCCACTTGTGGCCCACTTCGGACAAGAGGTTGCTCACCACTGCTCTAAGAAATGGTGGGGCTAGCGACGAGTGCTATCGCAGGGTTTAAAGCGAGCCCATAACGAGAGGATACTGGCAATAAGTTTGGAACCAAACACAAAGATACGAAACTAACGAGAAATACCAATACTTTTATATACAAAATAAAACGGTACACATATGAATCGCGTGGCAATGTTAAATTGTTCTATTTTAAAGTAAAAACACCAAAAATAATTAAGAACTTCGCTAATTGGATAATAAAAAATAAAGAAGAAATAAAGTGTTGCTTGGAAATAAATATGCAACAGACCGAAGTTCTGGAAAAAAAAATAACGAACATTAGGAATTTGCAAAGAAATTAAGAATAATCTATTCAATATTTATATTACCTAGTATTTTCTAACATTTTTACATGCATAATTAGGTAATTACTTCGTGGTTTTCATCTCAGTATTCTATTTTCAATACACTTTTCCTGAAATCCGAATCATAAGAAAGCGAAAAAGTTTAAGACTACCTGCAACAAAATGGCTTTAGAACCATAAAATGGCCAGCAAATATCCCAGATTTAAGTCCAATCGAAAATTGATGGGCACTCTGGAAACAATTTATAAGCGAGAAAAAAAACAGAAAATAAGACTGATCTTTTAGAAGCCATTAAGTTGTCATGGAAACAAATTTTGCCATCACAGTGTGAAAACTTGATTACATCCATGCCAAATGCTTTTTTTATTACTTATTATTGTCGCATCAACTGCTACAGGTTATTAGTGACACACATATAAGTAACACATACATTTACAATTACAATACAATAACAAATACAATTACAAATTTTACATACACACTTACTATTATTCTGTTAGTATTATATACTGCCCCTACTCTTCGTAATAAACCGCTATAACTTATACTATAAAGCAGAAAGTGTTTCGTACGTTTGCGTGTTTGTCTGTCGCCTAAAAACTTTCGAACGGTAAACTTGGGGTTCAAGAAATGTACCTCGGCTCATTATGCCTGGCTAATCCAGATAAATGTGACTATTTTTACCAAAAAAAAATTTTAAAAAAAATTTTTCTTTTATAAAATCAGAATCTAAATTTCGGGCGAAGCCGAGTAGTGAAGCTAATTATAATATTATTATATTTTATATTATAGTAAATCCAATTCTTCAACAGTATTCAGATTATTCTTGTCGTTTATACTGTGCCACTTTGCTTGTTATAAATTTGGTCGGAACCAATACCTTAGTCATGTCGATGTCAAAGTGCCAAACGGATTTCGAGTTCGGGCAGATAACTGGCTATTTACACGATTGTAGTTTTCTGCGTTGGAAGAAACAAAATATTGATAAGAAAAATCAGTTTAACGTAATGAGACGTTTAAAGTGCAAGAGTAGTATGGATTTTATCAAATACTTAATGTGTGTGTATATATATATAGAACTGAGTCAGAAACGCCGAATTACGAAGAGACATTATTATTACTTTTTATTTTACGAAATGTGATTACGCGATTACGCAAGTGATCCAAATTAAACGAAAGGAGCCTAAAATAAGCAGTAAATCAATTTTTCAAAATTGTTGGCTGGGGCCAATTTTAAAGTTACTAGTATTTATCCTTGATGAGCCTTTTTCTCAGTAAACATAAGATAATAATACAAAAGAGTAAAACTCTATATGTACCTATTTGTGGAAAACGCTTGTAAAAGCGCTACACGATTTATTCTGTTTCTATTTCTGATTCATTCTGTTTGAACCATAAATCATAGTAAATAATATAATTTGAATTTCGACTGTAAAAATTGTTCTGATTAGAACAAATGATTTCGGTGCACTGGTTCGGTCTATTGAATATCGAATTTTTATCAAATTCCAACGTTTCGGTCAGTGGTTATAATCATTTTTCAAGGAAAGTTAGATAAACGGAAAAATACTGCGTATGCTTTTGTACAAGAAAATATTTCTTTTAAATAATTATCACGTTCATTGTCTGGGTAAGGTCTTACATTTTAGGTGTCCGCCTCCGATCATTTTGATTTTTGGATGTGTTATAGAGGACCGAAAAATAAGAAATACGTGTTTTTTTATTTTTCCCCGTTTTCATATTTGGGGGGAGAAAACTGCGTTCAAAGTTAGGGTTGAAAAATCATTTTTGTGGAATATCTCGAGAACTATTAGAGATAGGGGAATAGTGTCAATGGACGAATTTTGTGTCTTTGAATGCTAAATATGACTGACTCACCAGATTTTCAAAAATCCACAAAAATGATTTTTCAACCCTAACTTTGAACGCAGTTTTCTCCCCCCAAATATGAAAACGGGGAAAAATAAAAAAAACACGTATTTCTTATTTTTCGGTCCTCTATAACATATCCAAAAATCAAAATGATCGGAGGTGGATACCTAAAATACTCTCCTTGTGAGTTAGGTCTGGGTTCGGTCTGGGTTAGGCTTATTCAATAGACCGAACCAGTGCGCCGAAATCATCTCTTCTAAATAAACCATAGTAAATACGTAAAAAATAAAGAAATCGAAGTTGAAAAATTTGCTAACAACGTTATTAATACTATATAGTGGCAATGAAATGTCGAAAATATTTTATTTTATTCACTTCACCTGATGTAGTGGTGAATGAGTCCATGAGGCGGATATTAAAATATAGACAGAACTTCTATTAAATACATACAAGAGCCAGAGGCATCCGTCTCAAATACTATGAGTACAACATGAAAATTTATACAGGGTGTTTCACCTAACGTTATCACCTGAAATATTTCTGCTATATTTTAAATTTCATAGAAATCGTTCCGTCAAAAGCTGCATAATTTTGTGGGGGGGGGGGGGGGTGAGCGTATAGCGGCAATAATTGTATCCTGTTGGGAGGGGTTAATGAGTTACGAAGTTACTTTATTTTTCTAAACGAAATGCTGTAAGTTCTTCAAGGTCAATAATGATCCAGTAAAAGACTTTAAAGAAACAAACTTTTGTCTCATTAATCACTACTCACAGAACAGAACTATTGTTACTATACGCCAGCCCCCACAAAGCTATGCAGATTTTGTAGGAAACATTTTCATGAAATTTTAAATAAAGTAGAAATATTTCATGTGGTCGAGTTAGGTGAAACACCCTGTATACTATAATAAACACAAAATACAATTATCATCGCAATACCACCGTTATCGAAAATCACATTGATAACTATTGATAATAACATACACTATATTTTCAAAACCTTGCCCTGTGTAGAATTATATGGAGTTCGAATTAAAAACAAATTTGCAATCTACAATCGAAGATATTGTAGAAACGTAGGGACGCGAGGTGTTCGATCTTGGATAAACGCTACGGGGTGGGGATGGCGGAGTATAAGAGTGACTGTGCGCCGAGCATCCGCGCTTTAGGACCATTGAGTTTTCAACTTCGGGCAAACATGTTACGGTTTTGGCTACTGGGGTTGCTGGCGGTTGGCTTCGCAACTGCAGAATATTATGACAACAAGGCTGCCGACAAGGAGTTTCTGATTAAGCAAAAGAAAGTTTACAATTTGCTGTATCACATTTCTCAGCCGAATCTGGTGAACATTCCATTGTACAACGAGGGTCGAGCATGGAGCATTCAGGACAATTTGGACAGTTACAGCAATCGGGTTAGTAACAGTTTTCTTTACCTGCATTTGTTAATAGCAGTTTTCGCAGAAATTGTATTATATCCTCGGAGAATAATGCTTCGAAAATTTTGAGAATGATATTACTTTTTGTTCCTTAATTTTTCTTTCTAATAGAATATGTACATATGTCGATTTGTGTAACTGAAATCATGTAATTGCGTATATAAAATTCATATTTCATTTGATCTTCAATTTTTTGCAGTCTTTAGCTAGTAGAATTAGTATTTTCATGTAGCACTGAAAAATGAAAGACGAAAATTAATTTGTAATTCAAGTGACTCGAGGCAAAAATTTATTACTCATTACAAATGAAATAGAAAATAAATAAAAAAAATAACTTCACGCAGAAGAATAAAAAATTTCTGATTATTGTGATTCACAAATCAGTCAGCCGATACAAATAATTGTATAAAAAGTCTTTATACTGAACTCACATAACATTTTTAACCCCGCTGGAGGCGCACCCCTTATTGTAACAGGTTGTCGCTACCGGGTGAAAAATACCCAAAATTGAAACGTAAAAAACCACGGTTTCAGAATATTTTTTTTAACTTTGTAATTTTTACGTTAAAGTACAGTGTTTTAAGAATCAAACAAAATTTATGAAATATCTTAAAATCCTCATTAAAGTTCTTTAAAAAATTGTAACAAAAACTAAAACAGTCTTCATATTTTCGCAACTAGCGCCTCTTAGGTAAATTTTACCCCTGTAGCGCCTCCCGCCGAGTTAATAATTGTGTTTTGAAAAATCATATTCCACATGAAGTATATTAAAATTCTATAAAAAGGACTATAATTTGTAGTTAAATGAAAATTTTGTTAAAAATACGTTCAGACGGCTGTGAAGGAATTCCTGCAAATGTACCAATTCGGAATGCTTCCACGAGGAGAGGTGTTTTCGATTTATTATCCGAAAATGCTTGTACAAATGGAGGCACTGTTCAACGTGTTCTACGCGGCGAACGACTTCGATATTTTCTACAAGACAGCACTTTGGGCAAGGATTAACATAAACGAGGCCCAATTTATGTTCGCCCTTTACAACGCAGTAATTAGAAGACCTGATACTCAATATATTCAACTGCCAGCGCCGTACGAAATGTACCCTTATGCCTTCTTCAACTCGGAAGTGCTTGAAAAAGCCCACCACGCCAAGATTTTTGGTAAACTGGGTAATTATCTGATTTATTTACTTAATTATTCCTTTGCTTGTTTTCTTCCCTACTTCTTCTTTCTTTTCTTCTTCGTCTCTATCCGTATTTTTTTATTTACAATAAACTTGCTCATTTTTATTTGAGTACTCAACCCACTGTTGAGAATGCTAAGGATTAAAATAATTAAAAATATTTAATGTTTTGAGATTTTGCGACATAGTATAACCAAACAGTCATTGAAAGATTCATGTTTGTTATTTGCTTTATTATATTAAATTCTCTATAAATGTGATTTCTGAATTTTTGAAGAAGTGTAATTGCACTTTCAAGACTACTGTATTAACTTCTCCCGCCGATATTCTCTGGAAGGCATCGAAACTGATGTCAGAGAGTCCCAGAATACTTTTTTCTTTTATTAATTATTTATTTAACGTTGCATTAACATCATAAGTTTATAAATTTGGTACTTAATCCTACTCGTGTCGCTTTACATTTACTTGTTTATAATTTGTTATTTTAATAGATCCGCAATTATATTTGATTTTATAAATTTATATAAGTTACAAAACGAATTATTTCGCTTGCTGTTCGTTCGTCGCACAACGCTGCTTGAAGAGTGCCTGAAATATTAAATTTGCTTCGGCGTGATTGTAAAGGACATTCATACAAAAAGTATTTAACCGTGACGAAGACTCTTCTGATATTAAATACTCGTGGGTCAGCTTGCAATGACCGATTCTCAGACGATTGAGAATTACTTGATTCCTTCGGCGTCGAGATACGGTTGAGGGTTTTTAAATATGTATAGGCTTCTTAAGGATGTATTGGACCTATCTTCAAAATGGTACCAAGTTGATGAAAATTTGTGAGATTGTTCTCTTTAATCTTTCTGGTGTGCTCCAAAATTTTTAATCGAATTCATTACACGGTTGCTGAGTTATAACGATTTTAATTTTCTCTGATTTTACACGTACTCGTGGAAAGAGGCGATCTTGACGGAAAATACAGCTGAAAAAATTGTTGAAGAAATGGTAGCAATGTTTTCAATTTTTTTGTGCATGTAGTATATGCACAGATGAAAATATCTGCCGAGTTTCAATTGTTTTCACTAAGGTGAAATGTCCCAATTTCTGCTCATTTAAGAGGTTACTCGTCAGAAAGAAGGTGTAAAAAATCTGTTTGTGATCAAAATTTGCAGAGTAATTGATTAATTCTTTAATAATAAACCAACCAGTCGAAAACTATTTAAGAAAGATATTTCAAGATCTTTAACTATTAGTAATTTGTAATTAAATATAATGGTCTACATATCCGCATCTCTGCTCACGAAAAATAGCGATGTACGTATCTGACATCCGTCACCATGACATCTGGTGGCGGAAAGTAGAAGCGGTCGTTGGGTACACATCAATCC
Source organism: Andrena cerasifolii (assembly GCF_050908995.1). NCBI lineage: Eukaryota > Metazoa > Arthropoda > Insecta > Hymenoptera > Andrenidae > Andrena > Andrena cerasifolii. The sequence goes on from NC_135132.1 coordinate 2,710,059, forward strand.
CTGCCTGTTCTCGTGCCGTTGCAAAAATTCCACTGAGCGGGATTTGAACCTGCCCAATCACAAATACTTTGCATAAAAAGGAACATTTTCGCAAAAAAACTACATTATCGTATATACAATACATGTATCTTGTACCCATATCGGCGCCATCTTGGCTAGGCCCCGCCCCCATGTCAGATCCGAATTTCTACTCACTATTTGTACCAATTTCTGCTCACATAATACCTCAGGTCCACATCGAGGTCCAAAGTAATAGTGTTCCCTAACAAATGTTACTACACATATATATCTATACTATTGTATAAAATTGAAGTCGCATACTTTGAAATGCGGTTGCTCGGTAAATATGAACTGTACCCACAAGTGTGTTACATCACTTTGTTCGTCTTGGCGAGAGGAAGGATCTAACGTTTTTATTTTATTTAAATGATTAAATAATGATTTTTACATAATAGTAGTTCGCGACGCGACCGCCAGGCGGCGACCGGGCGAAGCGCTTCTCGCTTGCGAAATAGCACCGCGGCGGGAATAAGTGGCCGAGGGCTCTCGAGTTTACAGATTGCGAATCAGTCACGCTAATATTTCGGGCTAAGCCGAGGCGGGGATGCTAGTATATATATAATAGGGATGTAATCGTACAGATGATTACACTAGTCGTGGAGAGGATAGTGCTCGCTAACTAAATTCAGAGATCCACTGGGAGTGGAACATTTGGAAAGAACATAAAGTTTTTCCCCGTTCTTGTTCCTTTGGAAACTCTTGAAATTTTGGACATGCTATTCTCTCTAATTATAAGACTGCTCGTAAATTAACAACCCCAAACGACTCCCCAGAGAAACATATTTTTTATATTTTTAGAGATACACAATTTTTATATTTTTTATTTTAACTTGATTAGAAATTTTCTAACGTATCTGCGAGATTTTCCTGGTGAAAATAAAACGAACACGACGCAATTCGGACAATTCTGAAATCCAGTTACAATATGTAATTGTTTTAGACTGGTACCTAATACTTTTCTACAACTAGTCATTTTATTAAAAAATTAAATAGTAAAGTTAAATTAATCGTCTGCTGTGTAAACTCTACAGTCAAAGATATATTGAGTACATACCGAACGTTTGCAAGGAAGGTTTGTTTTTAATTTAAGATTTAAAAAATTGGGAACTTATAAAACATGATAGAAATATTTCAAGTGTGTAAATTTTGGAAAAATGAAGAAAACAATGTTAATTTCCGTACATTTCTGCCATTAGTAATTCCTGCTTATTTCCTAACAATCGTATAAAAATGTATTGATATTATAAAACCGTTACACAGTGGCAGATTTAAGAAAAAAGGTCCAGGTGACAAACATTCTGAGGGGCCCATTTCTTCGGGGAAATGAAAAGGTAGTTTACTAGAAACGAGCTAAGTGTTGATAATAGTACAGGGAAAAGAATATAGTGTTCGGATATAATCATACATTTTTTTTTTGAAGATAGAGCCTTAGAGGGGCCTTCTAAGTAGGACCCCTTTTTCAGGAAAATGAATAGGTAGTTTACTAAAAAAGGGCTCAGTATAATAATACAGGAAAAAATATAGTTTGGATAAAATCATAATTTCTTTTTTTTTAAGAATGGGGCCTTAAGTGGGCCTTCTGGACAGGGGCCCATTTTTCGGAAAATGGAAAGGTAGTTTACTAAAAACGGGCTAAGTATAGTAGCACTGAAAAAAATATATAGTTTGGATAAAATCATAATGTTTTTTAAGAATGGGGCCTTGGGGGGCCCTCTGGGCAGGGACAAAGGCGACAACTGCTCATCGGCCGCCCTGTTAAATCCGCCACTGCCGTTACATGTTACAAGCGGAGCTGAAACTTGTCTGAATTGCGTCGTGTTTGTTTTGATTTTCATCAGGAAAAACCCGCGAATACGTTGCAAATATTCTTGTCCAGATAGAAAAATACAAATTGCATATTACTCAAAAGTGAATATGTATTTAGTTTCTGTCTCGCATACTATCCCTTTTGGAATGCTGACCAGTCGATGATCGTAAAGGGGTCGCTTGTTTTCCAGTAGTTTCAGAAATGTTATTCGTTGCGTGTTCTTACCCGGAATGAACATCCTATGTATAGACAGTTTTTACGCTGAGTTATGCTAGTGTTCAGTGGTTACCTCAGTGGTTACATGGGGAGCAGGGTTGCCAGGAGTAAACCCCATGCGGTGCAGTAGGAAGTAGTGGAGGCTGAATTCTCGTATTTGCTGCTGGGATTAGTTGTTTAAACCAGGAATCGAAAAAGTTCTGGAACTCTTATTTTTAACAAAATTCTGTTAGAACTTATATGTTTTGTTTAAGAAAATATCTGTTCCTGTGGAATTATTATTGAAAGAAATGTTACCTTAGGAACTTCTTTAGAAAGTGTTCTCATGGAACAGATATTTTAGAACCTATGTAATAAAAGTTCCATGGACACAGTTACATTAGAACATTTATTAAAAAAGTACTAAACTATTAACTACTAATTTTATTTAACAATATACTATCATAATCTTCGTGATTATTTAATAAAAGGTATGAAAATCATAACGTAAGTAATTAATAGTTTCATAAGAAGTATTGAACAGAAAAGAGAACTTGTCAAGAATAATACCCAAATAACATTTTTTTTTTATAACTTACATGAACCAAAATACACAAAAATTCTATAATATCTGCGTAGAAATTATCTGCGTAGGTAAATATTACAATAAATAGCACACTCGGAATATCAATTTAACTGTAAAAATTATTTATTATTGTTGCAGTACTATTCATTGAATAGTATTCAGTATTTGTTACAACGATTGAGAACTTTTTTAATAGTGATGAACAAAATATCTGTTCCTGTTATAGAGAAATTTTTATATTTATGTTTTATAAGTTCCACGGTCTATGATTCAAATAGATCCTATTGAAAAGTTCCAGAACCCTTTCGAACCCTGGTTTAAACTCCTTTCGTTCTATCCTACAGATCTAGATACAGGATCTGGAAATGACAAGACTTTGAACGTGGTTTCCTCATAAGATTTTGAATAGTCCATCCCAAGCATTTAATAAAATACAGTCCACGTTGTGCATTATATAACAATATTGGTAAAAACCCAAACCTCGAGCATTCCTTTCGTTAGGGACGTTAAGTAACATCTGAAACTTATTTTCAGACACACAGAAATCTGCAGGATACGACACATACATAATCCCAGCTAACTATTCCGGCTGGTACCTTAACCGTGAATACGATATGGAGAACAAGTTGAACTACTTCACAGAAGATATCGGCCTGAGCGCATATTACTTCTATTTCCGTCAGAACTATCCATTCTGGATGAATTCCAAGAATTATTACTTCCCTAATTACCGCGGAGAGGAATACCTGTATGGACACAAACAACTGATTAACAGATACAATCTGGAAAGATTGTCAAACGACTTGCCAAAGATTGGGGACTTCGATTGGCAAAGACCGTTCTACGCTGGTTACTACCCCTCTATGACATATCAAAATGGATTGCCACTACCTCAGCGGCCGCAGTGGAGTCCCGTGCCTCAGAACAAGTTCAAATACATGAAGGTAACTGGAAACTAGTTGATAACAAATTTGCAGTAAGTTCTGTGCCACATGGGTCATCGGTGGTCTATGGGAGGGATGTTCAACTAGCGGCTCCCGAGCCGCAGTGGCTCCCTCTCCTCTTCGCCTGCTCCGCAGAGCCGTAGGAGAACGTCCCCCTCCACGCCTACTTCACTCTGATGAATTTCTCCTCCGGGCGCCGCACTCTCTCCCTGCCGGGTCTCGTGCAACGCCGGGGGAAAAATAAGTGGGGGAACCGGCTGACACGGGGCCCGACTCGTGCGGCTCTCGGAGTGGGGAAGTTCGACACTCCTGATCTATGGTATTAAGGGGGAATCCTATTCTTTGGGCTAAAAACATAGCGAAATTGGGGATTTTTTTTTAAAGAAACTAGCGATTTGATTCATCTGAAATGTGGACCATATTTTGATGCATCTTTGAGGAAGTAATAGTTTTTTTTTTATTAATTTTTAACCATAAATATAGTAGTTATGCATGATCGACCATCACCGCGCGCAAAATTCGTCGTCCGTTGGTGTGCATGATATTTATCTTCCTGGTAATCTAAAACCGAAAAATGAAACGGCGTTTCACTGTATACATATGTAGCCATAATTTGGTGAGCCAGAAAAAAACCAAAATTGTTTGAGGAGTGTGGAGAGTTTTCAAATTGAAAGGTCTGAAACTTTAACATTTGCTATACAATTTTGCGCCAGTTTTCTTATGTAATCAATGAAGTATATAACTTATCGGTATCCTGGGTCACCAAAGTGTAAAGTAATGTTTGTTGGAAATACAGGCCAAATTTGAAGGTAAACGGTTCAGTGGTTACAAAAATATCGTGCACACCAGCGAACAACGACGGCGTGATGGTTGATCATTCATAACTCCTATATTTATTATTAAAAATTAATATAAAAAAAACTACAACTTCTTCAAACATGCACAAAAACGTGGTCCAAATTTCAGATTATTCGAATCGCTAGTTTCTAAAAAAAAAAATCTAAAATTTCGCTATGTTTTTAGCCCAAAGAATGGGATTCCCCAATTGATACTATTATTGGGAAATCAAAATTTCTAAAAAGGGAGTTGTATGCCCCTCGACTAGATATTAGCATAAGACAAATGAATCAAGAGGCTGAAACTACAAAGAATTTAATCTAATTTCAATTTCCCTATGATAGAGTTTTGAAATTTTTGTTGATTTCTACAATTTCAACAAAAGCCTCAAATTTCACTGTGGTACTCAACGTGTTGTACATTCATATAATTCACTGCACGTGGCAGCCATTTCGGATCATCTGGGGGAAGACTAATTAAAAATTCCTTTCTGTTTCTTATTCGGTGATGAAACGGCCCTTCCTCTTTTTCTTTATTTAGTATCACACTCATAAGTTTCGCATTTGATGAAAGCCATAGTGTTAAATGTAAATTAATGTTGAAAAATTGGTTCCATTCTTAAGAATGTAGATGGTTCGCTGAACTAATTTATTAACAGCTAATAAATAGATGAAAATTATCAAAATGTAATAGACTGAATCCAATATTTTATGAATACTGAAACTCATGATATTACAACTTGTGATTTTTGCTTGCAATTACTTTGTAACTTTAAGTTATTGTTGTACAATTATTTCGGTTTAATTGTCACACAGTTATTCTGGCTTCGATTGCTACAGAATAATAGTCATTGTATTCCAAGATGAAAATTAATTTGAATATTAAATCAGATGGAGATTTAAGCGAAATCACTTCAAAATTTCATTTCAATCATAGAAACACTGTTGATATTTAAATGAGACCACTGTAGAGAGCCAATAAAATCATAACTATTGTTTAGATTTTCGTTTACTAGTACTGTAGTTCCATAGTTATTTAAATCATTGCCAATTATTTAGCAATTCGAATTGAATCACATTTTAATTTATCAATTTGACTTCAATCATTGCAGGAAATTATGGATATGGAGTCCAGAGTATCTGGTGCAATCGATTCAGGTTTCATATTGTCTACCGACGGTAAAATGATCAATATTTACACTCCAGAAGGATTAAATATGCTCGGCAACATAATCGAAGGTAACGCCGATTCCAAGAATTTGCAGTTTTACGGAAACATCGATACCTTCGGCAGGAAGATCCTTGGTTTTAATCCAGAGGCTACGAATAGTTACCAAATTGTGCCTAGCGCTTTGGAAATATTGAGCTCTTCCATGAGGGACCCTGCGTTCTATCGTCTTTACAAGAGAATAGTTGATTACTATAAAAGGTAAGAGACAATATTTATTGTTCCTCAGCACAGACCGAAAAATTACTTTTTGGTACAGAGTTACAGGCCTGGGCATTATTTGAATGAAATCTTTTAGAGATGATTATTCAAATAATGTTGTACCATATTTAACAAAATGTTGTTTACAAACACTCGCGCGTTATTTTAATTTGAATAAGCAAGATTTTCCTCTGAATTATTTCGGTATTTGGTTACTAATGATTTCTTAATTTATTTTATATTTATATAAGCATCTTTTGAAAGGATCGCGTAAATGATGCGGGTGCCTTTCTGTTAAATTTTAACACAAAGTGATTATTTCACGATTTCAATATTGCACTTTGCGTTATTCGTTCGCAACATTATATTGCTGTTTTCGGCATACCTATTCAGAAAATAGTTTTTTCAAACTCAGGATCTTTTGTGATTTCATTTGAAACAGTTGACTTAAGTAAAAAAATGTTTTGAAATGATTTATTTGGTCTTACCACAAATCAAACTAACTTTTTCAAAAATATTTTAAAGTAGTATTATTAAAATAATTAAAATAATTCATTACTTGAAATATTTATTTACTAATTTTGTATTTGAAATATTTTTTATTAATTTTGTATTTGAAATATTTTTTATTAATTTTGTATTTGAAATAATTTTTATTAATTTTGTATTTGAAATAATTTTTGCACAAATTTGCAGAGTTAATGCTGAATTTCGGTTTTTTTAATTGTCACCCCAACTTGAAAATTTGTTGTGATTGATGTCTCATCATACGGTATCATTTGACACAAAATTCAGTTGCAAAATCGTGGGACCAAAAAGAGGCTAAAAAGGGCCTCATTTTTGGGTCACTCTTTATTTCCCGAAGTATTAACATGCATTTATGAATCACCCTGTATGAATATAATTTACATATACAGTACACACTCGTTTTAAGCTCGTGTCTACCGTACGTTGTATGCCCGGCGACTATCCCCACCATTTCTTGGAATCCTTCGGACGAGAGTAATAAAACCCAATGAGCGAGCGAGAGGCTCTTCCATTTCCTCCCGCTCGCTCTTGGGTTTTCTCACTCGCGCCATTGGCCGCGCGGAATAGTGTCCACAACGCGCTGTACGCTCGCCGCCAGCCGCGTTCGACGGACTTATAACGAGTGTATAGCAATATTGAAGCCTACAATGCGCATGCCTAGAAAGAGATTGCAAACGTAGATGGAGCCACTGGCCCTCACCACTTTATAGCGCGCATAATATGAGCATAAACGAAATTTCTGATTCGAAGTTTCTCAGGAAATCTAGTACCGAGGCATGATTATTAGTTGGCTGACCCAAGACATCTCACAAAATTCTGTACTTCCCATTTACATTATAACCTCACTATTGTTCAATATATCTCCCTATACATACAATAATCTGTAATTTTTGGCAATAAGAATTGAAAAATTTCTGTGAAGAAACTCACTTTCTCAATTTAATTATGAGCATTAAACTCCTTTCATATATAAACAAATTGCTTACAATCTTAACGAAATGAAACTACTTTGCATTGTTTAACAATAAAAACTATCTGTGATGTGTTATTTTAAAATAATAGCACTTTTCATCATTTTATTTGTTTAATATACAATGTCCACTTATCTTTGAGCTTCTAAGAATTGAAGTTATTTGAAGTGAAAATGTAACGATTTTATACAAAATTCATTCAATCTCTAGAAGATAAACAATATTAATGGTAATCATGGTTACTCGACATTTACAGCTACAAGATGCACCAGCAGCCATACAGCAAGGAAGACATTCTTTATCCAAGTTTGGTCATTGAGTCTTTCACTGTTGACAAATTAATTACTTACTTCGATCAATTTGACGCATCGATTAGTAACGGTTTATTGGTTGAGAGTCAAGCTGAAGCTGAAAAGTCTTTAATCAAAATCAGACAGTATCGTCTGAATCACAAGCCATTCAACTTCCACATGGCAATTAATACTGCTAACCCAATGAAGGCATCAATAAGGATCTTCCTTGGACCAAAATATGACTCCCACCACAAGTTAATGGAACTCCCACAAAATCTTGAAGATTTCTACGAAATTGACAATTGGATGGTTGACTGTAAGTACTTCATTTTTCATATATGTACTTTAACATTGTTTCATCTATTGACTGATTATATCAAGCGCAAAAGAAATATCAATTTGATCTTTCCCTTTTCATAAAGTTATTTTGGTAACATTTCATTTTCATCGATGATGTTAAAATACCAAATAAATTTTTAATTAAACATTTTCCAATGCACATAATCTTGAAGAAATATAAATACATTCCTCTTCTTATCTAACAGGTACATTTATTCACGTGCACTATGTGCTATTATGAATAGTACATTTTTCAATAACAAATTAAGCCAAAATTTCCTACTAATATTTATTAATAATTATCCATACTTTGTGCAAAATCGATACATCACCATAGTTCTTCTGTCCAAGTATTTGGATTTGTTGATAACTTAGCAATATGAATCTCTCCCAAACTCATATTTTCTTACATATTAACTTACGAATTTCAACTGTGATTAAATTTCCCCACTTCGCATATATTGATTCCGTGCTATTGTATTCCTTAAAAATTAACGCAATTCTATGACAATAGACATGATTCATCAAGAGTAGAATAGAAATAAATGCTACCTATAATTTTGTGCAATTCTTACCACTTTCAGTGGCGTCGACGTGTTTTCACGCTGAAAGAATTTGAACAGTTACCTGACTTTGGTGTGATTTCACGTCGATTCTTTTTGGAAAGTATCGAAATTATTGTTTAAGTATCCCTGCATGTTTACTTTGAAATCAACTCGAGCTCGGAGATTGCTTTTTATTTCGCCCGCTCGGAACCGAGCCATGAGTCATCAAATAATTAAAAGTTATATTTCAATATTATTTATTAAATCTTTACGAGAACTTTATCATTTGGTTGGCGAGGATTTCCTGATGAAAAGGAGTTCAAACACGACCTCACTTGGACTATTCTTAATTATACATAAAATAATTCGAATTACGTATAACTAAAAATATTCCAAATATGGCTGTGTTTGTACTGATATTAATCGAGAAAGCCTCATTCATTCATTGGTAATACTCTCAGGCAGATCCAATGAGAAATATAAAAACTTAATATTTTTATTGCTGTCCGCACGTATTCCAAAGGTGAGAGCGAACTGAACAAATGTTTCTCAGCAAAAGCGACTGCTTAGAAAAGCCTATCTATCTTGAAACGATATTTCGCCAAAGCGCTCAGAGTGTTAATATTCGAATATGGTACCTAATGGTACCTAATGGTACCTAATCCAGACCTAATGATACCTAATCCAGACCTAATGGTACCTAATGGTACCTAACCCAGACCTAATGGTACCTAATGGTACCTAACCTAGACCTAATGGTACCTAATGGTACCTTTTTTTTAACGTGGAGAAATCCCTAACGGATACCCCTAACCCTCGGGGGAGGGTCAGGGGTTATGTGGGGCTTGCACCCACTAAAACTCCACGGTGGTCGTCCTCGGATGCGGAGTAGCGCGCCTGAGGAGGAGGACTTGATGCGGGAGCAAGCTAGCGATTCGTCCGCTTGCCCCCCCCTCACGCGCATGATGTTGATGCATACTCCGCACCGATTCCCCGAAGACTCGGGGACTTCCCTGGGGAGAACCTAATGGTACCTAACCCAGACCTAATGGTACCAAATGGTACATATTCGAATATTAACACTCTGAGTGCTTTGGCGAAATATCGTTTTAAGATAGATAGGCTTTACTAAGCAGTCGCTTTTGCTGAGAAACATTTGTTCAGTTCGCCCTCACCTTTGGAATCTGTGCTTTGGCGAAATGTCATTATAATTTAGATAATTTATTAATATTTATTCAAATTTTTCAACAGTGAACGCTGGAACAAACAAGATTGTGCGTAGTAGCCGAAACTGCTTCTTCTTAAGCCCCGATCAAGAACCGAGCGAATTGTTCTATCACAGACTAATGAAGTCCCTCGACGACGGCGAAGAATTCACTTACAACGAAAGGATTTCCGGCTTCCCAGAGAGACTGTTGTTGCCAAAAGGCAAGAGGGAAGGAATGCCATTCCAATTATTCGTGTACGTGAGCCCAGTGTCTGCAGAACAAGTGTATACTTCTAGAATATGGGGTAATTACAAGCTTGACGAGAAACCATTTGGCTTCCCTCTGGATAAGCCGGTTTATGACTACAACTATGATGGACCCAACATGGCGTTCAAAGACGTTCTTATTTATCATAAGGAGGAATTCGATATGAATATTCCTTATTGATTACTATCCTCTTCCTTTTGTATCTTTTGAAATTATTTCTACAATAACATAATTGCATAATAAACGTTATTATATTCTTATAACTTGTTCTACTTTCTTTCATTTCCCATACCTTCTTCCAACATAGCGTATCAAATATTTTCGCAGATTATTCGGCACGACATCGACAATGTAAAACTGTCCTTATGAAACAATATTGAATCTGATAATTTCAAGTAATTTTTTTAAACTTCCTTTTTCTCTATAAGTTTATTTTTTTATCGAAGTAATTAATAACCCGTGTATTTGCAAAATGTGCAGGCCACTTTCACAGTTAGACACGCCACACGGTGTTCCGAACTATTGAAATCCGGAATCGGGGAAAAACCCAAGGCTTTCCCTCAGCGAGCAACGCTACCTTGCATTATCACCTTCGTTTCAAAATGATGAATAGTAAAATGACATTTTACGTCCACTTTAAGTGAATCAATGGCATCAATTTCTTTCTAACTTATCTGGAAAGCTCGGATCAGTGCAGGTATTCGAACTTCGAACATTTTCCTGAGCAATTTCAAACTGCAATTTGAAACACCAGACTTAGCATCTTAAACCGTGTAAATGGAATATATTTCAGAAATCCCGCGCTTTAAGGAGTTGAATACCCTTGACAGGTCGGAAAATAGGGTAATTTTTACGAGTTTTTTTCATATAAAGAAACGTCATATTTAAAAATCAAGATATACACCTTGGTGTGTATAAATTAAGCTGTAGATATTCCTTTCAAAAAGTATATTAAGAAATTGTGCCTTAGCAGCTCCATCTACCAAGGCCTGTTCATAATTACAGCATTTGCGGTAGGGGAAACCGGGGCAAAGTGAACCTCGGGGTAAAATGAGCTTCCTTAATTTGTTCTTTAACAAAAGAATAAATTTACAGATTTCGGTGACGTAATAAATGCATGTAATATAAGAATGATAATTATGCACATTCAGATATCGAAAAATGTAAATTCATTTAAAAAAGTAGAAATTAATTTTTAGATACTTCCGATTGGTTTTCTTTTCCATTTAGCTTTTCGGAAAAATGAGTCATGAATGTGATATTTTAACTCCAAATTTTTTCTGCGTGTTTAAAACAAGCTTATAAACATACACGTACACGCGTTTGCGAAAACATTAAATAGCACATTTGGGAATTTACAGCGAAAACTAACATATTTTCCGGTTTGGCCACGAAGAATAGCACGTTTTGGATTATACTGCAGAAACTATCACGTTTCAGCGCGTGGTCAGTTTAAAAGAATCCAACTGTTGAAAATATTGTTTAATAAATAATAATTCCATCTAATCTCCAAAAGACAACACATATGGCAATTTTAATCTACATAATTTAAGTAAGGGAGAGTGGGGGAATTGCGACCGCGGGGTAAACCCGAACATGCTACTTTTAGTGGCAAACCGCTCAAACGTGCTAGTTTTCGCAGCGAAAACAGAAACGTGATAGTTTTCGTCAGAACGAAGACAAACGTGCTACTTTTCGTAAGAAAATTGAAACGTGCTACTTTTCGTAACGCACGTCGATTATAGTCTGAAGAAAATTCGCGCAAAAGTTTATTCAAATGGGTCCAGTAATCTCTGAGATATTTTTAGTCCCGCAAATGCTGTAACTATGAAGAGGCCTTGGCAGAACGGGCTGCTATGGCACCATTTCTTAAGGAGGTTCCATATCGGAATACAAATGATAAGAAAGCTTTGAAAAGTGTTTTAATCTAATGTTCAAAGTGTAATCCGCATTGTGTCAAAATTTCAAGTCGACTGACTGGACGGTTTTTGAAAAAATTGAAATCAAAGTTGCGCTCTTATACACAGGCTCTTATGGGAGAAGCGGTAAAATTTCTATAAAATGTTACACAGAGTCTTTGAAAATGATAAGAAAGTTCTAAACAATGTTGCAATGAAAAGCTTAAATATTCCTGGTGAACATAAGTACTAAATTCAAATCTCTTTCTTTTTTCATCTTTGTCATGTATGTACGAACGTGTTCATATACTTCTCTTTATTTTATCTTTCTTTTCTTCTTCCTTTTTTTTCTTTTTTTTGCCTTTGTATGCGTTATATTTCGGTCGTGTCTAACAGCAAATATAGAAATTTTTATTTTCATTAGTGTTAAAACTTTAAATAGTGCAAGGTTGAGCTAAATACCAAACTGTGACGTCATTCGGGCCTTTACGTGTAATCGCTTTTACCGGAAAAGTTTTATCCATTTTTTATTATTTTATATTATAATTTATGAATATATGTCAAACGAGCATTGTACACAGTCTTGCACAGTTTTATTCAATATATGGAATACAATTTTCGTCAACGACCATTCTACGCCGGAAAAACACCAGTTCTCGTCTGATCACTGAAGTTAAGCGGCATTGGGCGTGGTTAGTACTTGGATGGGTGACCGCTTGGGAATACCGCGTGTTGTTGGCATTTTTTTTTCTCTCCTCCTATTTTATTTATACCTCCTGCTTTTATTTATCCCACAAAATTACATTTTTTTAAAAAAAAGGTACAAAAAAGTGCGCCAAGTATACGCGCGCGCGCAGACGAACAAAAAAAAACTGTTGTAAATTTATTAATGTGCTATATTTACCTTTACAAAACTAATGATATACAAAAATTGCGCCAATATTTTTGCAGATATATTTTTATAGAAATAAATATTTCAATACCAATAAATATTTTATTCGAAATACTTGGCGCTGCGCTCCGAATTGGTGTTACTAAACTGAATAAATATGTATAAATTGCATTAATATTTTTCTTTCTTTCTTGTCTCAGTGGTATCTTGTCTTATTTTATTATTTACACCAAGACAATTAACATTTTTTTGGTTTCGCAGCGCCAAGTATTTTGAATAAAATATTTATTGGTATTGAAATATTTATTTCTATAAAAATATATCTACTTAATATTATTATCTTCTTTGTTTCTTCCAATGATGAATCTTTTATTCAATTTAAATTCAATTGTTTGTACAAGCAGTCGTTGTTATAATTGGCGCAATTTTTGTATATCATTAGTTTTGTAAAGGTAAATATAGCACATTAATAAATTTACGACAGGTTTTTTTTGTTCGTCTGCGCGCGCGCGCATACTTGGCGCATGTTTTTGAACCTTTTTTGTAGAAAAAAGGTAATTTTGTGGGAATAAATAAAAGCAGGAGGTATAAATAAAATAGGAGCAGAGAAAAAAAAAATGCCAACGACACGCGGTATTCCCAAGCGGTCACCCATCCAAGTACTAACCACGCCCAATGCCGCTTAACTTCAGTGATCAGACGAGAACTGGTGTTTTTCCAGCGTGGTATGGTCGTTGACGAAAGTTGTGGTCCATATATTGAATAAAACTGTACAAAATCTAACTCGTTTGACATATATTCATAAATTATAATATAAAATAATACAAAATGGATAAAACTTTTCCGGTAAAAGCGATTGGTCGTAAAGGCCCGAATGACGTCACAGTTTGGTAGTTAGCTCAACCTTGCGCCATTTAAAGTTTTAACACTAATGAAAATTAAAATTTCTATATTTGCTGTTAGACACGACCGAAATATAACGCATACAAAGAAGACAAAAAATAAAGAAATTAAGAAAAAGTAAAAAGAAAAGAAAGATAAAATAAAGAGAAGTATATGAACACGTTCATATATAACATGAAAAAGATGAAAAAAAGAAAGAGATTTGAATTTAGTACTTATTTTCAATAGGTACAGAATATTTTCATTTACCGTTTACATTTTAATTATTCACATTATTAAGGACCATTATTTACATTTCAATAGATAAATAGTTCCTAAAATATTCGCAACATTTGTATAGCTCGAAACGTTCAAACGTCAAGCTACTCGACCAAGTCGGTATGCTCGAACTTTTCGAGCTGCTCGGAAAAATTCGAAAACTTGATTCTTTCGAGCCGCTCGGTTTTTCCGAGTACTCGGCTCGGCTCGGTTCTTTCGAGCCGCTCGGTTTTTACGAGTACTCGACTCGGCTCGGCTCGCTTTTTTCGAGTACTCGTAGTTCAAACGGCCTTAAATTTCCTGAAGTGTGGCCTGTGTCACCTGTGTGGCTCGACGCTTTGCAAACTAAAATAAAAGGACGCCGACGCCGACGCCGACGGTCATCACCAGTCGCATCAGCGGACGATCGAAACGTTACTCGCCTTCAGAGCCATAGATATATGTAATGGGCCAACAGTACCGTTAGAAAAGTACGCAACAGAGGTCTCCTTTAGCTGATGCTGACACGAGCGCCTCTTTTCGTGCAGGAAGTCTCCACTATGTGGCAGCACTAATAATCTTGCAGTCGCATGACGTTCGCTTTGTCAATACTCTTATTATTAAACACTTTGAACCATTTCTGATCCATAAGCTTGTTAAAGTTTTTATTAAATTTCGGTCGCAAAATTATATTAGTCTCTTTAGGTCAAGTAATTCATACGCGCAACTGGTACAACACATAAAAGTTATGCTGACCTCTCGATGGTGTAGACGAAATTATGTTGCTCTGTCGGTAACCGGGACTGGTGCATGAGGAATTTAAATGGGTATTCTGGTCTGACGGGTAAAAAAGAATCGATTTTTTTTGCATTTTCTACTGGCATATTATATGGGTAATACGTGTGCAAAAGGATTTTTTCCAATTCGTAATATTTGCAGATTTACAGGGTGCAGAATAGGAGGCCCAGGCGAGGTATAGGATAGACCTATCAACCAATGCATTTTTCTGTCATCGGTTTGGGGGGTCCCATGATGTAAAGATATAAGGTGTGCTCTTGCGCATCCTTTTCAAATCAGCCAATAACGTGCTCTTCCCAAGATCCTTCATATTGGATTGTCAACCAGTAGGATAGAATGAATTTGTCAACATTTCGATATGCGTTCGTCACACATGCATATGCATTGATATACATACATATTTTAATATAGCGGAAATGGGGAATGCGCAGTAAAAGACGAAAATGAGCCGCTCAGCGAGCACACCTTATATCCTTACAATTACATCATGGGGGGTCCTAGAACCTTCTTACCATTTTTGTGTCGCATGCAACGTTACCGATGAAGCCTCGAAACAGATTGTAACGTTACGTGTGGTAGGAATTAGAATTCAAGAAGTGTAAAACTAGGTGATTCGAAACCCGCGACTTACAAATGATTCTGTTAGCGTAACAATTTAAAAAACATTTTATAAACGTATTCCATGCAACGACCGAGAAAAAAGGGTCACAACAAAACAAGAACACATGCGCCTTTTAACCTTGCTGTCTTCTTCAGGTTTATTTAACGCAAAACAAATTTATTTAACATAAAATTTATATAAACAACAACATTATTTGTGGAAGACATGCTTTCATGATGTAATGTGGAATACCTCGCCAAGGACGTACAGAGTTCAAAACCATTGAAGAAATCAACGAAATGAAATAAATCATGCAACACCATCGAAGAAATGCATGAAATAGAATAAATCATGAAAACCCATCGCAGAGATACATAAAGTAGATGAGAGAATGGGAACATCGATAAGATGCATGACAGGGAAAAAGTCATGTAAAACCATCGAAGAAATACCTACCTGAAAGAGAATAAAATTCTGATTAGATATCTAGACCGAACCAAACTCACTGAATGTAAGTTTGGCTGGATCTGGACCCTTAACCTAGATCGTAGGCTTTAGCTTGATATCGTTTTGCAAGTCGCAATGCTTGAGAAACGTTACCAAGGAACCGGGCACACCAACGCGGAGGTACCTACGAAAGTGACCCATCCCGAAACAAACACCGATCCCATCCACCCACCATTTCAATAAACTCATCGCGTTCGTCATTGCTTGCAATGAGGGAAACGATGATTTGACTCTACTATTAGTGACAACCGCGAACGCGAAAGCGAAATCGAAAGAGAGATAGACTGACGATTATCGTCGATCTCTCTGCACTCTCTCATACATCCTTACAATTCTCTTATTTAAATCCAAACGCACGCATCCCTCGACGACTCGCCCGATGATTCGCTGGAAATTTCGCGGGAATATATTAACCATTTGAACTCTGATTGCGATGTCAGAGTGTACAGACTACTGACATTCTGTCAAAAGCATTTAATTTAGCGACCAAAGGGTTAATAAGATAGGGTTGACTCTACTTCGAAAAAAGAGCAGCAACTTTTAGCGCTCTTGTTTATTAAACGCGCACATTTCATCTATTTCACATTCCTTAGTTTCTGAATGTGTTTTTGTTGGGTAAGGTCTTTTTGCATGCATTATGTAGGAAGCTTATCCTACCAAATGTATTGCGCGCCTTAGGTATGATGCTTTTCCTTCCAAAATGCACGCACAAAGATTACGACCCACTTATACAAGGTACTCGTATTCTACATTCTACGGCATGCAAGCAAGTACATCTTAGCTAGCTACCAAGCTAGTATAATTCTAGGCCCTCTCTAGGGCCCACGAGCTAGGCCCTCTCTAGGGCCCATGACTAGGACCCTCTCTAGGGCCCACGAGCTAGGCCCTCTCTAGGGCCCATGACTAGGACCCTCTCTAGGGCCCACGAACTAGGCCCTCTCTAGGGCCCATGACTAGGACCCTCTCTAGGGCCTATGCCGAAGGCCCTCTCTAGGGCCCCTGTTCTGGGCCCTCTCTAGGGTCCACGAACTAGGTCCTCTCTAGGGCCCACAAGCTAGGTCCTTTCTAGGACCTAGAATACCAAGGACAGGGCTGAGCTGAAAATTGAAGCTAATCGAAAATTTGACTCTACTTTCGCGATGAAAAAGCAATTAGAGCACCGGTGCTCTGGACAAATTTCCGATACGCAAAAGGTTGACTCTACTTTTGCGACGAAAAAGCAACACGAGCTTCCGTGCTCTGTATAAATCATAGATCCGCAAAAATTTGACTGTAAATTCGCGGTAATACAACTCTACACAAGAGCCGCGGCACTCTTGAAAATATATGGACGCGAAAAAAAGCGTGGACTCTACGATCGCATTACCGGCGACCATAAAAGATCTTGCTAGAATGCAAGATTGCTAGGAAGACTAGTTTCATTGAGATCCATTTAAAAAAATTTCGCGGTGACTCTACTTGACTCGATCGATCCGATTATTTTACGAATTATTATTAATCGATATAAAATTGTAAGAATCGCGAGCAACAATTGTATTGATTTATTTATTTTTTTAATTTGAGACAGACACATGCATGTCACTATCTACGAGTACCTTGTATGGTCAGCTCAATCGATGCTGCTCTTTCGAACACACATGCATAACGTTTAGTGGCGCATCTTATATAATTGGCATTAGTTTCGGGAACATTTCTATGATATTTCGTGAATATGGTTTAGAAAAGGACCACGCCATAAGGCTACTGCCTAGACGCCCTAGACCATATTCGCGAAATATTGCATAAGAGTTCCCCAAACGAATACCGACCATGTGAAAAGGGCCTCTGCATGTCGTGCATTTGTGTTGGAACGGCCAGAATCGGAAGAGCTAAGTAGCTGTATCACGTGCATCCCCATTCAAAGAATTATAAAATGACTCATCGTTCGCTGTCATCATCGGTACTGCATCTCTGCAAACTCGTAACCCTCTGACCAGCAACCCTGAGACCAGCTCCCCTCTGATCATCACCCGTCTGACCAGCACCCCTCTGATCAGCAGCTCTCAGACGAGCACCCCACAACTCAGCCCCAGCTTAGCTCTCAACGTTGCAGCTGCAGTTGGACTCGTGCATGACTCTACTTTCGCGGTGAAAAAGTTATTAGAGCACCGGTGCTCTCGACTAGCTTTACTTGCGCAAAAACACTGACTCTACGATCGCATTACGGGCGATCACAAACACTATAACTGAAACAGACAATTTATATTTAAACAAGTTCGAAAAAATTTTCTTTAAATTGCAAGGCGCCACGCAATTCAGACTTTGAGAAAAAATTTTCCAGCAGCCACATTGGGCGCTCAATGAATTCTGATTAAGTCTGATAGAAAGAAGGAGTGGCCTCTGCGGGCGTCTAAGGTTTTTCAATTTTAATATACGCAAAGAGTAGCTTCTTTGGGCGCCTAATGCTTCTTAATTCTATAATATACCATTACCAGGTCTCATCCTTTTCAATTTTAATTAAAAAATACAGCAGCCTGTTTGGGCGCATGATAATTCCGAATTGTAATAGGAAAAAGAAGCAGCCTCATCGGGCGCTAATGGCATGGAATGCCAGAAAATAATTTCTAATTCTAATCTACAGTGTTAGTAAACCTTAACCCAGATATAATTCTTCCCTGAAACCAGCAACGAATCTCTTCACCAGAGAATCCCTTGGCGAATCCCTCGGCGAATGTTTCGATGATGCGCTTAAAACTAGACTTGCCTGGCTAAATTTTCTAAGTTTCGCAGCACACACACCACTCTACAATTAGTTTTTGCAGAGGAAGCATAACAGACTATGCTTCGGTATACTAACCCTTTGGACTGTGATTGCAGTACAAGGTAAAAAACTACTAAAATTATTTCCAAAGACTTGACTTTAAAGTCCAAAGGGTTAACATGCGCGCGTAAGAGAGATAGACGAGAGGTTCTCGTCGATCTTTCTACACATATGCCATTACAATTTCTTTCGCATATTTTAGAGGTACGCTTGCACTGCTTTCAAGTGACAAATAGACTCTAAGTATCTCATTGCAGAGATAGAAAAAGAATTGACAAACGGACACGGATTCGCCGTCGCGAGAGATCTCGAGCTGCTCGATACACTCACGCATTGCAGTTGCACAGACAAAACGTTAATACGCGACCACCATTCATCCAGCCCCCCATTAACGGGAGTTCCCCGCCCGGGCCGCGCCTGAGGGGTCAGACTCACAGCAGCCCGCCTCACAATTAAATCACATGCAGCTGCAATACGCGCTCCCACCACAAAGCCGACAATTTGCACAGGCGAGTGTATCGTGCCCGAGCATCTTGTGCTAATTCAAGATCTCTCCCGAGAGCGAATTATATTTCCGGAAAAAAGAAAAGAGGATTGAAAGTAGGAAATAGAAAATACACTATGACAAGTCTCTAAAAGTATACCAAATGCGAAACGACACGGTGTACGGTGAAGCTAATTGTAAGCAAAAGCAAAGGTAAAAGGCGTCACTCTCAACAAGCAAGCGTACCTCTACCCTTAAATCTAGCCTATCGCACTCTTTACAATGAGCCCTAGTGGCATAATCTATTGCAAATATGCACTTGCGTAACTTTCGAGAGATATGCAAAAGCTAAGAATCTCCCGAATGAGATTGCAAAAGAGACTAAACGACTAAAGGACCGAAAGACGCGGCGCGACGCGAACATTCACCCTCGATCCACCGAAATTTCGTTTCTACATGGCGTGCTCCGTATCACGACTTTACACAGCCATGGCGAGCGTGACCGAGAACGAGCCATCTGAGCCCACAGAGCGGGCCGAGGTGGACTTAAGCCCGGTATCGGCGCGACAACTAGAAAATCAGAATGGTCACGAACTGGCGCACATCTTCGTCTAACAATGGTCCTCTGTGTAAAGCCGTAATAAGTTGTACCCAGCACAGCCGGCCTATGAAGGGCGAGAACACCATGCGCGAAATCGAAATCAGTGATCGAAGGCGAATTGTATTTCTAGAAGGGTGCGTTTGGCACTCTTATATTTAAAAAGAACGAGGCGGAACAAAAGCTTATCGCTCGAAGTACGCAAGTGCATTTCTGAATAGATGTCCAGACCGAACCAATCTCACCGAATGTAAGTTTGGCTCGATCTGGACCCTTAAACTAGATCGTAGGCTTCAGCTTGATAACGTTTTGCAAGACGCAATGCATTGGAAAACGTTACCAAGTCCAGGCACACCAACGCGGAGGTACCTACGAAAGTGACCCATTTCTACGAAATATTTCTGGCCCATATTCGACCAATGCATTTTTGAAAATTTGGAAGAAGTCTTACGACTAAAGTTCCTAAACTAAAACTTATTGCTAGGACTATGGCTAGTTAAAACTAAGCACCTGTGCAAGTTCTTCCGCGATGTATACAATTTTAGGTTTAGTGGCTTAAAGTTAGTTTAATGCAGAGGGGGGGGGGGGGAGAAATTTAAGTTCAAATAGCAGCCACTTTGGCAGCAGTCATTTATTATTATACTTGTCGGAATAGGGGGAAAGGATTGAATTGAACAATGTTGTTACAATGAACTTTCAAGAAAATTACTTTTAATCAAACTATAAACTATAATACTATTTAAATCGAAACCTAATGAATTCTCGGGAAGGGAAAGCTGAACTGTCCTCGATGACGATCTCTTTCGGAATCGAATCCTTTTTTCTTTTTTTTTAAATTCCGCATTCAAATTATCAACCTTTTCCGGTTGCTAAACAACCACTTCCGTTTCCCTTCCGAGACTACATTCAAGCGCCCACTAACAGTTTGACGCTTGCGTTTTCGATTGGCGGCAAAATAATTTCGCAATTCAATCATTCATGACTTCATGTCGTCATTAGTAATAGTATTAGTAATAGATTGTAAAGATCGACTATCTATTTGCTTAACCCTGTGTAAGCATTGTAACGAAATAAACGATACATCTCAATTAAATTTATTCATTATTTTTTTATTCTCCGACATACTATTATTTTATAAAGGGACCATGCGAGGTCGAGATATCAGGTGGTAAAAGTGGCATTTTTTATTTCTCGTAATATTATATTTAGCACATGCAACGGGCAAGCAAAAGTAGCGAGCATAGTGACAAAGTAGTACCAACAATGATTGTCATTGTTTAGTAAGAGAATCTAATGACTCGAATGTAATTACTGTTAAGAGAGAAGATTTGAAAGAACTCACACGAAAGAGTTCAACTTCAGAAATGTAACTCGTATTCGATACATTAAGCATCCCGAATGATTGTGAAATTAAAGAAAAGAAGTTTAGAATGTTTGAAACGCGATATTAAAACTCCTATCGCGAATTTAAAATTGATTCATTGTATTTTTCTACGTGTATTGAACATTTGGAAACACACACATTAAATGTTACTATTCACAAATACTAACAATAAGTTTGTATTCGTGGTCACTATGCTCGCTACAGCAATCATTTTGTTCAAAAGCATACAGAAACATTCAAAGAATGAAAAAGTATCACTTACCGTTCGTTGAAAATAGTCTCACTGCTATCTATGCACACAGGCACCCCCATTCAGCAGTAGCTATTCGATCTGCAGGCGAATGTCCAGCAGTTGCAGGGTTAGTGCCGAATAGAATATGTCACACTTCCAAATATGTTCCATTACTTTTGCGATGAAAAAGCAATAGGAGCACTGGTGCTCTGAATTAATTCTAGATGCGTTAAAACACTGACTTTACGTTCGCGTTCACATTACTAACACGCAGGGCCACTGTGCACTATGAAATACCTTATCGCGAAATAAGCACTGATTCTACAATCGCATTGCACACGATTACAAAAGCACTTCATGTTTTTAAACATCTCTCAACAGTGGAAAGATGTGTTCGGAATCGAGTAAAGTGTTTCCAAAATAGTCCTCTGGGCACTGAGTGTAATGTAGTAGAATCTTGTTGAACGATCTCCCACATAGTCCAGTAATCGATGAAATTTATGCACGAATCGAGAAATCACGAAATAATATGCAGGCGCATTCACTGATCCGATCACCGTCGCGAGTAAAGTCGAACTGACAGATCACATCACTTGGCAATGTTGTGACTTTGGTAGGGGTTGTTGGCGGTGTTGTGGCACTCGACCGACTCCCAGCTAACTGGAAATTCGTCAAGGCGAGAAATAATTTTACGTAGCAATGCTGATTGCACAACTTGCACCTTTCGCAGCTGCAGCCATGCACCCTGCGCGACGCAGTAATTTCACGATGAAAAAGCACTTAGAGCACCGGTGCTTTCACTTAAATAGTTCTGTATGCGCAAAACATTAACTCTATACTCGCGTCCACACAGTGCTCTTTGAAATACTTTATCGCGAAATATGTACTGACTCTACAATTGCATTGCACACGATTACAAAAGCACGTCACATTTCTAAACATCTCTCAGCAGTGGGAAGTAGTGTTCGGACTCGCGTAAAATGTTTCCATAAAGGCCTCTTGATGTTGAGTGTAATCCAGTAGAATATTGTTGAACAATTTCCCATATAGTCCAGTAATCGATGAAATTTATGCACGAATCGAGAAATCACGAAATAATATGCAGGCACATTTACTGATCCGATCGCTGCCGCGGTTAAAGTTGAACTGTCAGCTTACACCTCTCGTCAATGTTGTCACATTGGTAGAGGTTGCTGTCCGACCTCAACTGTTTCCCATGGAAGTTGAAATTTCTCAGAGCCAGAAATAATTATATATCGCAATGTCCATTGCAAGATATGTACTTTTCGCAGCTGCAGCCGTGCACCCTGCTCTTTTTATGTATACCTATATGTCTTTCAATATTGGGGAGATGTGATCGGACTCGAGTAGAGTGTTTTCAAAAAAGTCTTCCAGATACTTATTGTTCGTGTATTGCAGTAGAATGTTGTTGAACAATTTTCGATATAGTCCAGTAATCGATGAAATTTATGCACGAATCAAGAAATCACGAAAAATATGCAGGCACATTCACTGATCCGATCGCTGCCGCGGTTAAAGTTGAACTGTCAGCTTACACCTCTCGTCAATGTTGTCACATTGGTAGAGGTTGCTGTCGACCTCAACTGTTTCCCATGGAAGTCGAAATTTCTTAAAGCCAGAAATAATTATATATCGCAATGTCCATTGCAAAATATGTACTTTTCGCAGCTGCAGCCGTGCATCCTGCTCTTTTTACGTATACCTATATGTCTTTCAATATTGGGGAGATGTGATCGGACTCGAGTAGAGTGTTTTCAAAAAAGTCTTCCAGATACTTATTGTTCGTGTATTGCAGTAGAATGTTGTTGAACAATTTTCGATATAGTCCAGTAATCGATGAAATTTATGCACGAATCAAGAAATCACGAAAAATATGCAGGCACATTCACTGATCCGATCGCTGCCGCGGTTAAAGTTGAACTGTCAGCTTACACCTCTCGTCAATGTTGTCACATTGGTAGAGGTTGCTGTCGACCTCAACTGTTTCCCATGGAAGTCGAAATTTCTTAAAGCCAGAAATAATTATATATCGCAATGTCCATTGCAAAATATGTACTTTTCGCAGCTGCAGCCGTGCATCCTGCTCTTTTTACGTATACCTATATGTCTTTCAATATTGGGGAGATGTGATCGGACTCGAGTAGAGTGTTTTCAAAAAAGTCTTCCAGATACTTATTGTTCGTGTATTGCAGTAGAATGTTGTTGAACAATTTTCGATATAGTCCAGTAATCGATGAAATTTATGCACGAACCGAGAAATCACGAAATAATATGCATGCACATTTACTCATCCGATCGCTGCCGCGGTTAAAGTTGAACTGTCAGCTTACACCTCTCGTCAATGTTGTCACATTGGTAGAGGTTGCTGTCCGACCTCAACTGTTTCCCATGGAAGTTGAAATTTCTCAGAGCCAGAAATAATTATATATCGCAATGTCCATTGCAAGATATGTACTTTTCGCAGCTGCAGCCGTGCACCCTGCTCTTTTTATGTATACCTATATGTCTTTCAATATTGGGGAGATGTGATCGGACTCGAGTAGAGTGTTTTCAAAAAAGTCTTCCAGATACTTATTGTTCGTGTATTGCAGTAGAATGTTGTTGAACAATTTTCGATATAGTCCAGTAATCGATGAAATTTATGCACGAATCAAGAAATCACGAAAAATATGCAGGCACATTCACTGATCCGATCGCTGCCGCGGTTAAAGTTGAACTGTCAGCTTACACCTCTCGTCAATGTTGTCACATTGGTAGAGGTTGCTGTCGACCTCAACTGTTTCCCATGGAAGTCGAAATTTCTTAAAGCCAGAAATAATTATATATCGCAATGTCCATTGCAAAATATGTACTTTTCGCAGCTGCAGCCGTGCATCCTGCTCTTTTTATGTATACCTATATGTCTTTCAATATTGGGGAGATGTGATCGGACTCGAGTAGAGTGTTTTCAAAAAATTCTCCCAGATACTTATTGCTCGTGTATTGCAGTATATTCTTGATGAACGACCTCCCACATATTCCAGTACTTGATGGAAATAATACATTAACATAGGTATCCCATGGCATTTTAATAGTTTGTCCGTCCGATCCATCCTCCGACTTTGGTGAACGTCGTTATTGAACTCCATTATTTTACATATCTTGAGAACCCCACATTACTTTATTTTATATATTTATATGTGTGGAAGGAAGGGAAGGAAGGATTTATTCAAACATTTCGAGTTACATTTATTTTTACATTGTATCAACGTATTACAAGTTAAATAAATTCTTGTATCTAATTACTTAGGATATTTGACAATCGCAGCAATCGCATCGGCTCTGTTCTCACCAATTACCAGGTCTCACTGCAAGGAGGTTGCAGCGTTTTGAGGCCCCTAGAGAGACTGCCTATTCATGTTTTAATCAGAGAATCTAATGACTCGAATGTAATAACTATTAATAAGAGAAGATTCATAAAACTCATACGAAATAGTTAAACTTGAGAAGCGTAACTTGTATCGAAAACATTAAGCATCTCGAATGATTGTGAAATTAAAGAAAAGAACTTTAGAATGTTTGAAACGCGATATTAAAACTCGTACCGCGAATTTAAAATTGATTCATTGTATTTTTCTACGTGTATTGAACATTTGGAAACACACACATTAAATGTTACTATTCACAAATACTAACAACATGTATGTATTCGTGGTCACTGTGCTCGCTACAGCAATCGTTTTGTTCGATATAGCATGTAGAAAGATTGAACGAATTGAAAAGTTTCACTCACCGTTCGTTGAAAACAGTTTCACTGCTATCTCTGCAGACAGGCATCCCTCTTTAGCCCCCCCCCCCCCCGATTTGCAGATCAATGACCATGAGCGGATCCAGAGGTGGGCGATAGGGGAGATCGCCCCCCCCCCCCATTCCAAGAGTAATAAAATAGAAAAATATTACGACATTGTGTATTACTCTGTATAAATAATTATTGTAAAATTAATTATTTAAGCTATAGTATCAGATAGAGTTACAAGCAAATTTTAAATCTTGTAAAAGATGGTTAAAAAATGTACTTATGTACTTTTACATAAGTCGCCTCCTCCAAGAAAGGCTCCTGAATCCGCCTCTGCAGGTGGCTCGGCAGCTTCGGGGGGAGGGGGATGGACGCGGGTTGAAACCCTGACCAGGTTCCAGTAGGTTCGGGTGGCTCGGCAGCTCCAGGGTCCCCGGAAGTCTTCCTGGCCCGGGGGACCGACGACGACTGAGTACATGGAGCTCCGTGAGCTCCCCACCTAGACTTCGACAAACGATGTACCCCGATCAAAACAAGGTCGACGGTTAACTACAATTGCGAAATCCAACGAATTCTTCGGCAAAAATGGATTTTCCGCTGAAATATCCATTCCAGTGGCTATTGCTATGACAAATAATGTTAACAACATTTACACTAACCGCCCAGTATAAATTATTATTAACTACGATCGGTAGAACTTGAGATATCAAGCAATTAGTAACATATGGCCTTGGATTTGCAAATGATTTTCTATGCCGAATGAATTCTCTTTTATTCTCAATGTTTAATCGTTCGATACATTAATGTTAATGCTTATACATATCACATAGTATTAGTTATAATGTATAAATACATTTTAGTCGAACTTGGTGTAAAGGAATAGTTGCAGGAATATTTGGAGAAATATGAGTGACACACTTGTTTCTCCCCCTTAGTTACTAACATCGACGAAGTATAGGATAGAGCCACGGTACTCTATGAAACACTTTTTGGCAGGCACAGGCACTGACTCTACAATCGCATTGCACACGATTACAAAAGCACTTCCTATTTTTAAACGTCCTTCAGTTTCTGAAAAAGTCTCCTAGGTAACGGGTATATCTGAATGGAATCCTGTTAAAAGGCCTCCCACATGGTCCAGTAATCGCTGAAATTGATGCGCGAATGGAGAAATCACGAGATAATATGCACTATGCCATGCACACACTTCACTGAACCGATGAATTTCTCAGGGCTATACAAATTTTTTTTTCCCAATGCGGGTTTCAAAAGTAACTCGACTTGCAGTTGCATCCATGCACACCACGACACTCGTGCATCATGCAACCTTCTGCGAGTCTCTTATGAATTAGATTTTACTGTAAATTTCAGTGTTGGCCGTAAACTAATACTCGGAGCAAGTAGAATCCAATTATTATTACTTCACTAGAATGATTAAACAGTGCATTAGAAAGTTGCGGGAATATCAGTAACGGCGTGAATTTTTACTACACGCAAAGTACTAATAAACAATGTTATCTGGCAATTTATAGCTTGCACGGGCTCTGAAGAAATGCCATTTCTGAACGCCATAGTGTCTTGATCCCCGAAATGGATTTTTGGAGAGAAATCCGCGTGAGTCGTTGACAAACCGAGCCAAGGCATAGCGTAGCAAATGTCTACCCTGTATGTCAAACTCTCTCTCTAAACAAGTCACGCATATACAAGTACGCACACACCTTTCAGCATTACAACACATTTCAGAGTAGTTGCTGAGTTGGACGCTGTTCATGAGCAGATGCCACTACATTCAGACCTTATATTATGGGTCGGTAATACAGTTTGGGTGGCGACACGAACATCCATAAGGTGATAGGTCTATCCTCGTCTGTGAGAGGAGGTATACAGCGCGCTCACTGAGCGGGACGGGCGACGGATAACAGTTTTGTTCCTGCAAGTGTACTTCGGCAAAGTTTCGGCGGACTGTTCTTTCTGGGGGGTATTTTTGCGCCTTTTAGAACACAAAAATCGACCATTTGGTTACAAAGAGACCGTTACTCGGGGTTTGGCGGAATTAATCTACAGACACACCTACAGGAGTTATTTCGATTTTCTCGAAACCATGTTTTTCGAACCGGTGACCATGATATTTCAAGATCGACTGGACCAACTCAGTTCAAGTTTTGCATATATTATCAGCACACGTGTGGTTACCGTCCCTACCAGAATTATGATAAAATGTTTTGTTTTTAAACTTTCACAAACCTTTATAGTTGAAGAAATGTGCGAAAATCGAAACTTAATTTTCAAACCGTCGCCATTTGCTTAATTTTCAATATTTTTATATCTTTTTGGTACAGACTATAGCCAAGGGCATACAAATAAAGAATCTCTTTACATTTTTTGTTTCAGATCACCAGAATGAGCCTAAGCATGGCCGCAGTATCCCCTCGCTTATAGCTCGCTAATAACATTCAGGGGATTAAATAACGATTTTTGAATACTAATTTTAACAGACATGCAGCTTAAGTGTTTATTCACTGGACAGGTCACCCTACTTTAAAGTCAACTGCGTTTGATTTTCATTTTTCTCTGTTGAAAAAATTTGTAAAGATAATTTAAATATCAATAAGCATATAGCAATAAACTGTATAATAATAAATTTTATGGGTTCTTTGTAAAAAAAATCCGAAGTAACGTGACGAAAACGCCTCGTCAGACCAGAATACCCCCTTAAGGGGGCCTACTTGCCATCGGACAAGCTCACACGCTGACCAGTCCGCAACTGTCTATCAGTAATTAATCAGTGATATATTTTAGTAACCCGTAAAACATTTCCATCGGACACTTCAGGCCTCCCTGCACCAAGTTCATCTTCAAAACTATACATATAGTTCCCAACTTCATATTTCTTGATCCATCTTTGACATTGGCTTGCACTAATAATCTGTCCATTCACCTCAGGTATGTTTTCCACCGCTACAGTTGCATTATTTCCTTTATTAAACTCATATAAGATAACATACTGAATATGTTAATTTGTCACGTTCATTTTAACGTTTGTAGTAACAGCATTATTCGATCTACACTCGTGAACTTTTGATGCGACATTGTCTGAAGGTTCCTATTTACTGTAGTGTATATATGTATGCATACCAAACTGGTGACGACCGCGGCGATTTCCATTGCTTTAAACTCAGCTCTCAGAAAACCCGCATTACTTATGGGACGAACTATTATTTTATTTCAGTATATTTAGACAAACATATTATTCTGGATACTCAGGACAACTGATTCGTGCTATATTACCGCAAATGCGGGATAGCCATCGACGTAGGTGGCGCCTCTACTTAGGCGTGTTGGAACTTCGTGCGCTCGGTGATGCGCAAAGTAAGTAGGTGCGTAAAGAAGTATACTGTCGATCGATGATGCGTATCGAAGCGGATAATGGATTCCTTGCTCAGGCGGTAATCGGTGACTAACACACCATTTTCTTTCCCTTAATAATCTTATCATAGCGGCATCAACTTTTTCACTGCTAACGGCGTGTTTTTACCCCCAAGCGATTTCATCAATTACTTGACATTGGCGCATTTTCACGCCAAGAAGCAATGCCATGGACGCAATGAAAGTGTTGGCCCACACCCTCTAAATGCGTGCTTTGAAACTGGATACTTCTTATCGCTGAGCTTGATGATTTGTCGATTCATTTAAGATCACTACTAACCACAAGGTTGACAATCTTCTCTGGTAGTTAAATGCACGAAAATAAATGCCAGGCTAACCAGTAGAGTGGCTCTCATTTTTTACTTTTGAATTTTCTTAGCGGCACCCACCAGAATAGTTCCAAATAATAACAAACAAATCTGTTTAAAGTTTGGGAACGATGGGATAACGGGAAAACGTACCTCTGGGCCCTTGAACATTTAAATACTTATTTAACAGCTCACAACGTCGATTTGATATAATATACTCCACGTTATTGATTACATAAAAAAATGTGTTAAACAAAAGTTGTAGATCCAGACAAGGAGCACTTTTTATGTTGTATTACTTTTTCTCGTGCGACAAACGGTTCTCGAAAAAAGTTCGAAAAATTGAAGAAAAAAAAATATTTTTCAAATTTTAAAAGTTTAAATCCTTCTCGAACATTTTTTATTTATGAAGGCGAACAAATAAAATACAATTTTTATTTTCGAGAACTATTTTTTAAACATTTAAGGGGGGGGGGCATATACCGAAATATGCGAAAAAAAATCTTATTTTCAGTGTTTGATATGTCATGAATGTTTCCTGAAAATTTGGGACCGAAATTCGCAAATATATCAAAGACAAAGGGACACTTTCCCTTTTTTCTATTAGATGACACCCAGAGGAAATATTTTTGGCACCGCAAAACCTCTTTCGTGATGACCTTGCTTTGTTCAACAGCAGCTACACGGCGAACAAGATGAATTATTATAATTTTTTAAAAATATTTTTCACAGTACAGTTTTTTTAACTAAATTACATATAGGTAAAAAAAACGTAATATAAAGTCCCCTGTTTTCATAGACCTAGGTGTATGTAACTCCTTAATGTCAATCAAAAACTTTACATCTGCCGCATTTATAGAAAAATATAAGTGTTTTACCAAAATATTTTCTTCCGATGCCAACAAGGAACCTAGTTATAATGGACATATTTCTTTATTTTTCAAATGTGGTAATTGTATTGTATTTAGCTTTGGATCTGTGTTTTTAACGTTTCTCTACCAATGGTTCTTTTATTCAGGATAGAAATGTAACTGAATTGACTTTTTTTAACCCTAAGCTATTATGCAGTAATTATATTAGAAACTCGTGAATAAAATTATTAGAATGCCTCAATACACGCACTGCCTTTATATAAGAGTTGCATAAAATAATTGCTAATCAGTAGGAGGTACGGAAAAATACAAGTAAACTTTCCTACATCATTTGTTTAAAAAACAAATAAATCGTGCTTATGTATTACCTGGTATTATCGCTTTTCACTTTATTCTATCTATTTTCGGTAGACAATACCATAAATCACTTTTAAAATGCATTCGCGTGCTGACGTATAAATTGTAAAAATCCTTTTCATCAACTTCCGAATACATTTAACTGTCATAATTTACATAACATAATTAATGGTATTTTCTACGGAGACAGTAAGTACATTAATTTTAATATACAGGGTGTCCAGTAGCTGGCAGCACAAACTGAAAGCTAGCGATTCCACGTGAAGAAATATGTGAAAAATATAAAATAATATTTTTCGTTTCAGTTAGAAAAAATGACACTGAATATGTAAGTAATTTCGAGAATGCAATGACAAATATAGTATACGTGCGAATAAAATTAATCATTTTGCAAAAAAGAAAAAAGATGGTAAATTAATTTTTTCGTATGGGGAATTTTTTTTGAGTAAATCAGTTGTAAAAATTCATCGACTTCGTATAGTTTGACTAGGTATTGGTTTCATCTTCAACACAGTTTTTTTTTGCAGAAACAGAAGTTCGTTTGAAAAAATGTTGCTCTACAATGGCGACTAATTTTTTAATAACGATTCATTTTATGAACAGTATTCTATTTGCTGCCGCATTCTATTAATTCTTGATCATGTAAATGTGTTATTAACGGATATTCTACGTTATTTTTTTTAAACATGAACCCAGAAAAAAATTTGTATTCTGTATTTTTGATTTATTTCTTCAAGTATAATCAACAAATTTCAGCTTGTACTGCCAGCGGGACACCCTGTATATCAAAGTATGATTTCCGCGCACCCTTTACAAACACCGTTATTGATTTAATTTTGGAAATCCATCATGATGCTGCAAATCTTAAGAGGTTATACCTAGTCAGGCGGCCGAAAAGAGGCGAATATTTGTGCATTTTTTTGTGAAGAAGCGGAAGCGTATGTTTTTACAAAACTTTTTGCGCTTAAAAGAGCAACGTTTAAAGAACATTTGGTAATTTTTTCGTAGAAAAATAGTTACGTTTATAATAAAATAACAAGCGACATCCAAAAAGCATTTTTAAAAATTTGGTTTTGCGGTGCGCACTGCCATTCGGAACCAGATTATCTAAAATCAAAAAACAAAAAAGATTTCGTTAGTATATTAATGTATCCTCAGGTTGACGGAGAGAATTTTCCGAAATATTAATTTAAAACGAAATGGCGGCTATTTAAAGTTCGCGAAAAAATCAGAACTTTCACTTTAAATAGCCACCATTTTGTTTTCAAGTAATATTTCGGAAATTCCCTCCGCAAATCAGAGGATACATTAATAAACTACCGAAATCTTTTTTATTTTTTGATTTTAGATAATCTGGTTCCGAATGGCAGTGCTCACCGCAAAAGCAAATTTTTAAAAATGCTTCTTGGATGTCGGGTGTTACTTTATTATAAACAATATAAATATTTTTCTACGAAAAAATTACCAAAGGTTCTTCAAACGTTGCTCTTTTAAGCGCAAAAAGTTTTGTAAAAATATACGCTTCCGCTTCTTCAAAAAAAAATCCACAAACATTCGCCTCCTTTCGGCCGC
Source organism: Andrena cerasifolii (assembly GCF_050908995.1). Classification (NCBI taxonomy): domain Eukaryota; kingdom Metazoa; phylum Arthropoda; class Insecta; order Hymenoptera; family Andrenidae; genus Andrena; species Andrena cerasifolii. The sequence continues at coordinate 2,741,732 of NC_135132.1, forward strand.
CTAACTAGGTATAACCCCGTTAAGTGCATCATAATATTTATGCAAAGTTATTAAATCTCACGCATGTTTAACAGTATAAATCATTGTTGTACAAAGCCTGACAAAATAATTTAAAACCAACAGTTTCCACCTCGACATTTATGTCACTAATAGAATTTAAATGATCAGCCTAACTCCAGTACTTAAATCGATTAGCATCCATAAATCTACTAAATCCAATTAAACATTACTCCGTACAGTTAACAACTTTACTCCGTACAATTATCATTCTTAACCTTTCTAACCACAAACAAGACGCACATTCGTAATCCTCGCCACTAGAACATACAGAAAAACACATTTAATCGTTTCATCTAGCTTTAATTAAATTACAGGTAAGCACAGAATTTAGCATTCGATACAACGATTACATTCTCTCAACATTCCCTCAATTAAACTCTCCAATTTCAATCCGTCCAGAACAAATGGATCTAATTTCGACGTAACAGGATACGTACCAGGCGTATCGGTCGAAGGGGCCCGGCGAGGTTATGTCACCGATGTAGGATCTTGAAAAACGGTTCGGCTTCCGATGCAAAATTATTTAGATCATACAACAGGAGATTGAAAGCGAGTGCCTGCCCGCGTACACATGTATACGCCTAGTCTGTTTTTCTTCTGACCGATTACCTTTCCCACGGCTTATAGGAGCATAACCGCGTTTATATTACAGCCTGCCGTGCACACTCAGTCGCACCGGCGTGCGCACGCACACACACGTGCACCGACACACGCGCGCCCAAACACGGGCAAACCCAACACACGGCCCGCTATGAGAAATTCTCATTGCGAGGGCGATTGTCTGTTGCAATCGTAAAACGTCGGCACTGATCCAGTTTGAAAATCAAACGCGTGGAATCTCCATGTGTGATTAAATCGCCGACGAAAGGGCTTTTGTCACGGTGCACAGATGTATCTGGCTGTACGGAGTCGACAAGTTCTGCTCGAACGATGTAGATCCGACTGATGGAGGGTATTAATAACGTTAAAGGTTTCCCAATTGTAATAGCGACTTGTACAGTGTTTTATGGCTGCGCCGACTTCATCTGATATATGGTGGGAACAAAAACGGATACAAGTTCATTATAAAATTGCGTTTGCACAACTGCGATATTATATATATATATAGGACTGTACTTGACTTTGGTATAATGAATTGTTAATAGGATATAGTTTTTCTTGGGAATGTACAAATTATATTGTGCTTGCTAACAATAAAATAGTATCCGTTTAATTTTGGTTAACTATGTTGATAGATAAGAACTTAAGGCGGATTTTAAAGCATTGCGGTGGAAGGTGAAATTCTTTTTCCATATGAATGAGTAATTCTGGTTTATGTGTAGAATAAGTTAGTTAATTGGAACTGAAGTTCTATGTAACAATTGATCCGTGTATACTTAAAATAAAAATTATAATGCAGTTGATGATTTTATGTACTTGATAATTTTGGTATTACATACCTCGGGGATTTTGAATACGTTGGGCAAATTAGAATTTAGAAAATAATTATTAGGATTTATAATGGCGTTCCTGGGTGTACGCTCCATGATGAGGAAGTCAAATTTTCTTGATGCATAAAATATTAATTGAACGTTAAAATGTTATATTTAAAATTGGTGATAATCGCAATACCATCATCCCAAATGTTAGGCTTAGTATTTATTAGAATTAGTTCCTAGCTCAATTTCGAATTCTCTGACTCATGACCTGGAAACTTCAACACATAAGAGATTTTTCTTTTAAAAAAAGGAAAAGTTTGTGAAAAACTCGTTGTTGATTTCATTATCAATATTCGGTTTTGGCATGTTCGCTATATTTTCATTTTGTTAGATTTCCAAACGGTGGTCCAACTGTTAGTGACCCGGTAGTTTGCTCTCGAATTTCTTACATTCACTGTACCACGTTCACCTAAGCGGACAGAACGTCGTGCTTTCCTTTCGATCGACTTCGTTGCTATGTATGTACCTTGTAATACTAGGTAGCTATGTGTTTATATTATTTTTTAGAGATCCTTCCTTGAAAAAGCAACAAACAATTGACTATTTGTGCATTAAATAACAAATGAATTGCATAAAGATAATTAGTGTTTTATTTGGTACACGATTAATTAGATAGACGATCCGAGTCAATGATTTTCTTAAGTGAGTGTACAAAGTAATTAAAGTTAATTAGTGTGAATTGGAGACTTTTTAATACCAGGGGACTTCGTTATTGCACATTTTGCCATTGTCACTGATTATTTAATGTACAATTTCTTGGCTAATATTCGATTCAATGTGATGTATATCGGCAGATGTTTGTAGTCTATATACCAAAAATATATAAATATAAGTAGGTATGTATTTATGTATGTGTATATATATATATATATATATATATATATATATATATATACACTCACACACACACACAAAATTGGTACATTGCTGTAAATAAAATATAATACAATACAAATAAAGCATTAGAAATACTTGGATTTTTACCTAATTTTTACACCTATATATATATATATATATATATATATATATATATATATTGCATCAACTACTAAATTTTGTAAAAGGGCGCTGGTGTAAAAATTCGGTAAAAATCCAAGTATTTCTAATGCCCTATTTTTATTGTATTATATTTTATTTAAGGGCGCTGGTGTAAAAATTCGGTACAAATCCAAGTATTTCTAACGCTTTATTTTTATTGTATTATATTTTATTTAAGGGCGCTGGTGTAAAAATTCGGTAAAAATCCAAGTATTTCTAATGCCTTATTTTTATTGTATTATATTTTATTTAAGGGCGCTGGTGTAAAAATTCGGTAAAAATCCAAGTATTTCTAATACTTTATTTTTACTGTATTATATTTTATTTAAGGGCGCTGGTGTAAAAATTCGGTAAAAATCCAAGTATTTCTAATGCTTTATTTTTATGGTATTATATTTTATTTACAGCAATGTACCAATTATTGTCTAACAAGTGTGAGTAGGAATTTCGAAAGAATGAAATTTCAACCTTTTTCTCTACAGAAAGACATAGTTGAGAGTATTTATATTTAAATGTATAATTTGTCTCTTTTTACCTTCGAAGATCTGCTTTACTCAAATTTAGTTTGCGAATTTAATATTTAAACGCATTATACCTACTACCTTTCGTTAGAATAGTGTTTTTAGATTTTGGCTTATGCATTGTATGATTCTGTACCGCTGTAGGTACCTGAAGTATTTTCAACGATATCTAGGGTACTAGAATTTCGATGACAATTATTCAGTGCATTTGCTGTTAACAGTTCATACTTACTCTTTGAAGATTATTTTAATCAGACTTCGTTATCGGTGTATGTGCATTATAAATTTTACGTTTAATTTACGTGAAAGAAAACACCCTGAGATTTTTCATTTTCTGTTGTGTTCAGTGCGCATGGTATAAAATTATTTTATTAGCATATTCGGAATAATTTGGGAAGTTAATCATTAATTTCTTTATATATTTATTTAGCTTCCCTATGTGCATATCATTGCATATATGTAAATAGATGAAAAAAATATACAGCATATTTTTTAATTGCCATCAAAATTACAAAATAACAGCAGTAGTATATAAATCTTATAATGTAGCTAACAAGTAATAAATCTTTCTATATCAACTGGCACTTAGAGCGTATTTTTTCCATTAAAATGTTATTTCATTTAACAATTCTATCCTTCTTTTTCCTTTCTCAAGTTCCTTTAATTGTAACAGACTATTAGCTTCATTCAAAAAAATGTTTCCATACACTACATATATAAATATAGTAATAAATTTATTGCCAATATATTTTCTATTCAATCCTTTCCACTGCATGTATTTTACTAATGAACACAGTTGACCTTACTTGTAGTATATTTATTGAATACTTAATATATCTGAAAGCATAAATTTTAATTTTATTTCTATATCACGCACAAAGAGTGGCATTCTTCCGACTATACGTTTTTCGAAAATTAGAGAAGACGCACTTACAAAAATTTTATTCAAGCTATTTTCTTGCGTTCGAACACTTAAAAAACAGCAGAATTAAATTCGTTTAGAAAAGTGATTTTACTAGCACGAAATTATTTTATTTTCATCATCTTGCAAACACTATAGTAATTATATTTCGCTTATCAGGTCCCATATTAACTTACCCGTATCCGTGCCTAATCTGTTAGGCATTACGACCGTATACCCTCCATGTTAAAATAAATACTATATGTACCATATTTCATTTTCAAAGTAAGAATTCACAATTCAAATTCACATTAACATAAACCTTGATTAATACACTTTCGTTTTGGGTGTACCTATTCAATTGCAATTTTTTACACAGTTTATTTAAAAAAGTATTATCATCCGTGGAACTAGTAAAGAGTAAACAGAAAATAGAGTAAACACAAAAATATTTCTCCAAATTCAATATTTAATTTAAATAAACATAATAGCAATAAGTTAATATTCTTCTAATATTCCTGCGATTTTATTATAACCTCGCCTAATCTATTATGCACATATTCAGTTCAAATAAAATCAAATGAAATTCGCGCTTATCTTGTTCCATTCTTCTAGGAAAATTTCCTTCACTACTTCTTTGACAGATGATAGTAACTAAAATTATATTAATCAAGGTTTACACTAAAATAAATTATAATGAGTAATTCTGAATTTAACATTACTTAAATAAGTAAAATATATTATACCTATCTAGCGAGCTGATACCTTTTAAGAGTAACTGTAAGTGTGACTTAAGTAGCGCCTAAAATTTGTCTACTCACCAATATCTCACCCTTTACAAAACTGTCTTCATTTTTAAAATTCTCTGTCATTTCTCGCCTTTTACTTTCTTCTGTTCCTTCACTTCCACTGCAAAACGAACTTTCTTACTCTACTTTTTGGTGCTGTAATAAAACTGTATTAATATTACTGCTCTGTTACTCTACTATCACCATTATTATTTATTTTCTTCCTCCATATAGCCAGCTCGTCTCACATTTTTTTTTATTATATTTCTTTCTAAACAGCACAGATGTAAAGTGGCCGTTAACGTCTGTGCGCAGAAACCGTTCGTCAGTCTCGTTGTAAAAGTAAGTAGGTATAACTTCAGAGGCGGGCAAATAATGTCCATGAAGCCAGACACTTCGTTCGTGTCTTTGTTTTCTGCATTTCGCGTATCCGCGATGCTCACTTAGAAACAGTTCGTTGTGGAAAAGTGGTTAACAACCCCACTTGGCCAACCCGGGCGCGGCCTTTCCCCTTCGTCTATAAAGCGACCAGGAACCCACTTCTACCGAACATTCACTCGGCACTTCGTCACTCATTTGTGCACCATGTGGCTGCTTATCCTAGCAGGTGAGTGTGCTGCATCCGCGCTTTTCACTGAATAACAGCAGAAATATTCGGCTGTTCAACACGAGCTTGTGACTAACACGTCTGTTAATGCGTTTCCGTGACAATCATTTCGACACACCATCCAGGAAAACGTGAGCACGTGTTACGATGTCGATTCGAATCGCGTGTGATTTTGTAACCAATCAGGGGTACATCCGAGGGTTCAAGGGTCCGGGGTACATCTGTAAAGCTGTTCACACCCCCAACGAACATAATTTCGATTTTAAATTCGCGGGAAAAATTTTTTTTCGAGGATACGAAGTAGTTTAGAAAATATTGAATATTAAATAGCTTTCGGGGGAAATTAGTTTCCTTATGAATTTGATTTATTTTATAACCTGCCGTGCAAGCAGATACATCACGGGGACGAAGGTTATTACGAGATCACAGTTTTAGCTAGTTTTTTAAAAATTTCAGAATCAGTGGTGTAAAATTTCTGTTGGGAAACGATTTTATTAACACTAAACCATTGCGTTCATTTTTCCCTATTTTTAAACCATAACTGTGTAAAGTGCAACTCGTGCTCCGAGCAAGTAAATAATTCGGAACTATAGAATTTTCTTCTGAATTACAATTACAATTTTACATAATTGCAATTAGTAAATTTACATCGAAGGCAAATTTAGTAGATAACAGCGTGGTGAAAATTGTTGGGCGAATTACATTTTCAAAACCAGATCAAGTACTCGAAGCATGCTAGTAACATTAACGGTCTCGTTATTTACTCGATTCGGCATAAATAATAGTGTCGTGAGGTATTTTTGCGAATTATTTGCTTCGAACTAAATCGGGGATTTGAATGACCCCAGTTTGATCGACGCTGCTTCTATTCATCGCGTTACTCGGTAAGGACGTTGCGCCAAGGTATGTCAGTGTGAACAGCTCCTTAAAATTGGGAGCATGCAGCACGACTTTCCTTGATTCACTAGATAAACTGGTGCGTACGGGCATTGCATTCGCATTAGAAACTTGCTTCCCGGACAACTGGCTTTACTTTCGCATTTCGGTTTGCACAAACATGCTGACTGCCATTTATTTTCTTGCCAGATCGCTGAAGAATTTCGTCCCGTTCACAGTTGCATTTTCATCGACGAGATTTTCAGATGAATTGATCTAGAACCGTATTAGAAAGTTCCCTTTATCGGCGAGATAGACGAGCACTTGGCGGTGTATATGATAATGTTTGCCAACGTTTCACTCTCTCTCTAGTCGAGTTAACATTTTAAACAACATTTTTTTTTGTATGGCGAGTGTATGTATTTAAAGCAGGGAAAGCGAAAGGATATGCAAAATAGGACAATAAGATATTTATCACCGCAGCGGTTGCGATGCAAGTGAAAAATATATTTAGGGGTAATACCACTACTGTTACATGTGATTCAGGAAACGTAAACGTGGCGAAGACGAAGAGTAGCGAAGATTCGCATTTGGGGGGTTGTAAATTCGATCGAAGGTTATGATAAAATACTTTGGCAGCTGTTATCAAGTTCAGTAATTATTTCGTGTGTACCTAATTGTGTAATTATCGTGCAGTGGCTATCGACCATGAATTGTTTGTATTTTAATTTGCAACCTTGACTTTTCCTTGCGAAAGCAACTTTTGTTCGATTTACTATTATAATTGTAAATATCTGAGATTATCTAAATCTCTGTAACGATTGAATTTCCTTGGGCTAATATTTTACCACGGGCACGTATACTTTCTCTGCATATCGCAACGTGGTGATTGCACTCGGCATTAGTGAAACCTGTTGTGAGAATAATCTGAGGAAGACGGCGGTGTTATTGTTACGCATGTGAATCTAATTAATGAGCTCTGACATATGTGAGGAACACTTTTTTTTTAAAGTCTTTTTAGATGGCGAAATGAAAGGAAATTTTTTATTTAAACTGTTATTTTAAACAAAGTATGTATTTTTGACGAAGCTCTGAGTTGTAATTATTATTTAACATGTCGTATAAAATTGTGAAGTGCATCGGTTTTACTATAAAAATGGTATTTATCTTTCGGTTAAAAAATTAGTAAACCATGATCTAATCATTTTCAAAACATCTGAACACGTACTCGGGTACTTATATACAGCCACTGATAACCGTGAAGAATTTTAACAAAATTTTGACAAGAAGTAATATAGTGAATGTCCCAATTTCTGCTCATGCCCCCATTTCTGCTCATTTCATATTTTTTTTTATTATTATATGCGTTACATTTGTACTATAGTTGCAACATAATAATTCTAAATTATTTAAACATCTTGAAATATTTTTCTTAAATAGTTTTTGAATTGGTTTATTTATTATTAAAAAGTTAATCAATTACTCTGCAAATTTTGATCACAAACAAATTTTTTACACCTTCTTTACGACGAGTTACCTCTTAAATCAGCAGAAATTGGGACATTCACCTTATAGCTCTTACAGTTTGTCAGCTTTGCCTAATAAGATGTCCCCATTTGCAAAATTTTATTTTCTGACTGACAAACAACCACGAATACAAAATATTCAATACTCTATGGATAATATTTTAAGTAAATTAGCTTGAAAATTTTTAAAATAACAAAACCTGTAATGGTAAAGCGAAGTAATGACATTTATTGTTTACAAAAACATTATTCCGTATTACTTTGCATAGTTGTGTTGAAAGTTTCTAGGTCTAGAGCCCCAAAAAATAGGTGATCTCTAGGAATTAATTAAAGGAAAACTACTATATATAATTTAATGGGACTTTTTGCATTGTATTAAGAATGTCTTAAGCTACAGAAATATATTTTTTCTTTTATAATTAATCATTACAGACGTCACTGGGGAGTCGTTAAAGTCGAGGCGTCAAAAAATTCATCCAAATCGGTGGGACCTGTATCTCCAAAAGAAATTACCCGATTCGACTGAAACTTTTTTTATTTTGAAGAATATACTTCTGGCTAGGGGGGAAACCAGAAATAATTACAAAAGTGACATTTTTTTAGAAAACAACGACACTTGAAATTTGAAATCACTTTTTCTCTATAGTTTTCATCCTTTCAACGCCTTTGAAAATTATTAATTTCCACTTTTTGTATTTTGTCTGGTTTCCCTCATAGCCAGAAGTATGTTCTTCAAAATAAAAAAAGTTTCAGTCGAATCGGATAATAACTTTTGGAGATACAGGTCCCACAGTTTTGAGAACTCTGTTTCGAGAAAAACGCGTTTGAAGTTTTACGTGGGTGCCGAGTGGCCGGGTTTTACCCACGCATTTGCCGCTACTCGAATGCCTATAACTTCGGGAATTTTACGAATTTCAACAAATCCTTTTAAACACGTTTTCCTAAAAGGTTGAACATTCGAAAAATGAAGTAAAAAAAAATCGATCTTTAGACCGGAACCTCCCCTTAACCAAGGACTAGATGCCTGAAGGTACAGAAAAAGTGCGATTCATGAAGTTTTGAAACAATGATGAGTCTCAAAGACCAATAAGCCTAGAGATAATAGCCAATTAAAAGATTTATTAGTAGAACTGATCGTGAATTCATGAAAGTGTTATAAATCTGAGTCACCTGTTGCTAGCCATGTGAGTGTGGTAGGAGTTTAAAAAGCAGGATACCTAAGTGGATGCCATATAAGTGTCGATTGGACATAGAGTGTACCCAAGGGAAGGGCACCAGAATAGGATCTCATTGGACGTGCAATTCCGAGTTAAAGGATTTCAGTGAAAATAGGTTCAGAAATTTTTCTTTAAACAGTCAGGTGAGAGATGTGTGCGGCAACCCGAAAATGTCGGGAACGGTTGGGTCCGGTTGGGTTCCCGAAAATTTAGGGATTCCCGAGAAAGTCCGGATTCACGGAGGTGTCGACACTGTCGGAAATCCCCAACATTCTCGGGAATCCCGACTTTCCCGGAAATTAGGGATCGCAAACCGGTAAATCGGTAAATCGGTTTGAAGGTTTTTTTTTCACTGATAACGTAGTAGATATCGACGGAATCATGCGCCACATATATGCCGCAAACTGGGGAAACATTGGCATACACCGGGATTACATTGTTTTACTTCAGATTAGTAAAACATAACCTCTTAATGCTATTAATATGATGTGCCAATGTTACTGGTAGATTTTAGTTAAGACGTAAAAAATGAAATAAAATAAACTGTGTCGATACGTAAATAAATTTAAGTGTCGATGTATCTTACTGACTTCAGATTATTAAAACTTAACGTTTTTAACGTGTATTGAAGAAGGAAAAGAACAAAAATTTTATGCATTTTGACACTCGTAGCACAATCACAAAAGATGCAATGTTATGATAGGATACTTGAAGCAAATGTAAACATGTTAATTTTTACATTATATAATAAAATGTTTCAAAAACCTGCCAATGTTCCCCCAGTTTACGGTGCGCTACATTGCTATACATACAATTTTTACCGGTAATACGCCAAATGTTTACCGGTAATTCGATAAATTATGTATTTCTCGCGATTTACCGGTAAATATCAAGAAAAACATAATTTATCGAATTACCGGTAAAAATTGTATGTATAGAAATATAGCGCATATATGTAGCGCATAATTCCGTCGATATCTACTACGTTATCAGTGAAAAAAAAATTCAAACCGATTTACCGATTGGCAATCCCTACCGCAAATCCCGTCTTTCTGGGAAATCCCGAACATTCTCGGGAATCCCGTCATTCTCGGAAATCCCGTCTTTCTCGGGAATCTCGAACGTTCTCGGGAATCCCGAACATTCTCGGGAATCCTAGGGTACCGATCGGGTCGAAAAATTCTCGTCCCGACCTGACCCGACATTTTCGGGTTCTCGCACACCTCTGAATAGTCAGTTATAATAAATAAAAAGTAATAAATGAGTCTGAATATAGTAACTATATATTCCGAACGCATTCTTGAAAACATGCCACGCTTTTTCCTTAGAGTCAGGATGCATGGCGAAATTTAAAAATAAGTCTATTCGACAATAATAAAATTGGTACCAATTTTTTTTTTGATGTTTTGATAATTGAACGATAAATATTTTTAGCTAATTTTTTTTTTAACCGGTATCATCGTGGTGAACTAATAATGTTTCTTAGACACTTAAGTAAATAGTTTTTAGCAATAATCTGTTGAAGAGACGTTCCCAAACGTATTTTCACTGGAAATTTTTAATACAGAATTGCGTTTCCCACCAGAACCCAAGTTAGTGTTCTTTCGTTTAAGGACACTCCGTATAATTGACTAGCGGACAGTACATCTACGGTAGCTGGCTCGATCTTAATGTAGGATTCAAAGAATTCCTAAAGCGCACGGTCGGTGCATCAAAAGAATGGAATAGTGACTCATACATAAGAGATTTCAAACCCTATTATTTACTTTTGCTTTCTGAATTCAGGTGAAATGATTAATGTGAACAGGTAATGTTAAGGTTTAGATAGAAATCATATGCTTCATGATTGATATTCAGCGTGGATAACTCCAGACTTTTAGTTTTCTTAATGACGACAGTCATGCGCATGCGTGACAAATGCTCCAGAAATTAAATGAATTATGTAGAATTCGGGCAGAATGCTCGCTGACGAATTATTTTGGTATCTCTTCGGCAGCTTTTTATGAGGGAAAATCTTTTACAGCTGAACGGATTTTGAAAAATATCTCTAAACAGTTTATTAATTTTAGAAACTTTAATTTTTGTTGTAGCAAAATAAATAGCTACCCTCTTCTTGGTAAATTCGTAGTAACTCGAATTATTTTGGTGTTATTGATGAAGTTCAAGTCCAAGATGGTTAGGAATTGAAATTTATTTATGGGATTAATGTCAATATCATATTATTATTTTTTGCGACAATGTATGCAGGATGTGAGCCGATGGGAAGAATATTTAGAATTTAACTATTTTTGACATACTTAAAGTCAAACATTTGCCTATCATTAATTGTAACAGATTGCAAATAAGCGAGAGTTATATTTAAAAAATGTGTGGACAGTCCAATGTACCATAGAATACATAGAATAACGATTTATCTGGGCCTTTTAAAGACCCACGAAACGGGACATCCTAACGACTTAGAAAAATCACGTACTAAAGATGTCGACGTTAAGAACCTGACTTTAACGCAGACGTCTTTAAGACATCTTCAAGACGTCCAGATCAGGTCGCATGATGTTCAGGCCAAAAATTGACGTAAAATGGTAAATCAAGATTATTTTTATTATTAATTTCAACCCCATTTATCTTCTTCCAGAAGAACCGAACATGTGCTTCATCAAAAGCTTAGGATGATGTTTGTAACTAAATATACAACAAGGGGATCGAACGGTTGGATTTTCGGGGATTTGCATGAAATTTTGAGAGATGAATCTATATAAATATATTTTACGCCAATGCGCAATTTTTATAAACAATTTAATATGAATATGTCTCTAAAAGTTGAAATCGTTTGCAAGGAAGCATTTTGGGTTGTTGTGCATAGTGGTTGTTTCATTTAGATGAGCTTTTGAAGAGTTACATTGGACCCCCTAGAGCATGGAAGGCGAACCTTTTTATCTGCGCATGCCAAAAATTTATAAATATTATTTATCGAATTGCTGATGTGCCGGGCAGTTTTTAATAGGGGAAAAAATAGTAGAAAATTAATCATTGCAGAATTTTATTGAGACAAGTTTAACAATTAACATAGATTTTCATAAGAATTAACCAGAATTGGGCATAAACTAAATAAAAAATTATTTAAATAACAAATCAAATAAAAGTTCCTTCAACTTTAGATTATTTGAAGAATGCAGTTAATTTCTTTATTCGTCGATTAAATTTTATTCAACACATGACGAATAATTAATTTTTGCCCATCTCTGGAATAAAATTCATAACTTAACATACACATTGCGTATAGTAAAAGCTGGCCAAAAATATTTCCGTAGGTGTATCGAACCATATAATAATTATTTTAGATTAATTTACAGATATTAATGATAGCATCTGTTAATCATTGACGTACCAGCAAAATTTCCGTACTTGCCACCGTTGGTACCGCGTGCCATATATTGTTAATCCCATAATTTAATTGGAAATTAATAGTAACTGGCATCCCCCGTCTCGGCTTCGCCCGAAATATTAGCGTAACTGATTCATAATCTTTAAACTCGCGAGCCCTCGGCCACTTATTCCCGCCGCGGTGCTATTTCGCAAGCGAGAAGCGCTTCGCCCGTTCGCCACCTGGCGGTCGCGTCCCGATCTACAATTATTGAAAAATCAGTATTTAAAAAAAATAAAAACATCGGAACCTTCCTCTCGGCAAAATGAACAAAGTGATGTAACACATTTGTGCGTACAGTTCATATTTACTGAGAAACCGCATTTCAAAGTATGCAACTTCAATTTTATATAATAGTATAGATAAGCTAATTACTACCTCAATCGCCCAACTTTTTGTTTCAACAGCTTTTTAATTAAACTGTAAGGTTAACAAAATTATATAACATTTTCAATCATTTTAGGACTAGAGTGATTAATAATATAAGTTTACCTACTTTGTCCTGAAAGAGAAAATTTCTTTTCGACATAGAACGTGTTCAAACATAACATAAACATTCCCTTTTTCTGTTTTAATAAAAATTTCGCCAGCAAAGGTCATGGATCGAAACTGATTAACTCTGAAATTGGCCGAGATCGAAGCGAGGACGAATCGAAACCGTTAATTCTTATTTTTGCCTTATGTCTCAGCGTTCGCTTTGTTGGCGTTTAAGGCCGTTTGTCCATCGCCGCAACGTAACTGCAATTGGACTAAAAAACGATTGCATGCAATGTCGTGGGCATAACTCGAGGAAATTTGTCAGGTTGTTTCTTAAGGGGTTATACCTAGTCAGGAGGCCGAAAAGTGGCGAATGTTTGTGATTTTTTTTTGAAAAAGCTAAAGCATATATTTTTACAAAACTTTTTGCACTTAAAAGAGCAACATTTAAAGAACATTTGGTAATTTTTTTGTAGAAAAATATTTAGGTTTATAATAAAAATACATCGACATCCAAGACACACATCTCAAAAACTACTGCACCCATCTTTCTGAAATTTTGTGAGCTTATTTTTTATATAAAAATCTATTAAATGACGTTTTTCCTTGATAAAATCGAAACTACACAATGGAAAAAATCTCTCCGTCATTCAGTAGATTTTTATATAAAAAATAAGCCCACAAAATTTCAGAAAGTTGGGTGCAGTAGTTTTTGAGATATTTAGCTCACCGTTTTTAAAAAGGCTTCTTGGATGTCAATGTATTTTTATTATAAACATAATTATTCTTCTATAAAAAAAATTACCAAATGTTCTTTAAATGTTGCTTTTTTAAGTGCAAAAAGTTCTGTAAAAATATATGCTTCCGCTTTTTAAAAAAAAATCGCCTCTTTTCGGCCTCCTGACTAAGTATAACCTCTTAAGTAAGAATGGCTGTTATTTGTTAATTTTTTAATATTTTTCTCTAACAAAATTACTGAGGGTTACTGCATAATGTACTTTTAAAATAAGCGAATAGTTATAAAAAAATATACAGCAAATATCCCACAAAAAATTCCGGAAAATCGCTTTCTTTTTCGAAAGCTGACTAGGCATAACCCCTTAAGAGGTTAACGAAAGAGACGTTGCGTTGGCAAGACACAGAACTCTGCGAGCGATCGGCGCCATTGCATGCAATCGTTTTTTGGTAAAATTGCAGTTGCGTTGCGGCGGTGGACGAGCGGCCTAAGCGTGTCCAATTGATTACACGGTATGTAATCAACGCTTTACCGAATAATTAATGAAATGAAGAGTTGAGCAGGAGTGAAGAAATCGACATTGACTTTATCGGGTCATCGCATCGCATAACCGTTACGCACAAACGCTGCTTCAGGTACCTACCTATATTGCTAGAAGATGAAACGCAATAGTTTATTTACAGTTGCCACTCATTCACGCCCAATTGTCTACATTCTGCAATCCATCTGATACATTTGCAATGTTTACAGAAACTTTTCTCGATCTCATTGACATTGTTCACCTTCCTTCATTCAAATAACGTTGCTAGCTTCTTGGAAGATGACAGTCTGCTGGTGCAATATCCGGGGAGTAGACGTGGTAAATCATCCTTTCCCAAGCAAAAATTCTTTCTGTTTCTGTAATATCCGTTCTGCCAAGTGCAGCCGTGTGCTGTCCTGGAGAAAGAGGATTCTGTTTCTGTCGAGCAAAGGCGGGATCTCGCCATCCGTTTAGCTGATGCCAAGCACACCTTAGGCCGAAATTAGGGCTAGAATTATTTGTCGAATTTTTCTTTATTTAAGTGTTTCAGCAACTGGAGTGTTTGAATATGTTATTTTTATTCGTATTTCTCTACTTCCCTACTAATATATAAAAGTGAAACGTTGTCTGTTTGGTTGTCCTCCTTTCACGCCTAAACGGCAAAACGGATTTCAATGAAATTTGGAATATATAACATTATATGCGCCCTAGATTAGATTATAGGTTATTTATTTTTTCTTTTAGGCTTTTTTATTTTGGAAACGTCTTAAATAATTCCCGGGTGAGGTTCACCCAGTTGGGTAACGGGTCAGCTATTAGTATGGAATAAAATTCAAAGATTATTTTACTTCTCGAATATGTTTCAAATAAAATTCGAATATTGTAGTATCTACCTATTAGATAATGTATTTAACCCGGCGGGAGGTGCACCCCATATTGTAACACAGGTTGTCGCTACCGGGTCAAAAATACCCAAAATTGAAACGTAAGAAACCACGGTTTCAAAATATTTTTTTTTAATATTGTAATTTTTATGTTAAAGTACAGTGTTTTAAGAATCAAACAAAATTTATGAAATATCTTAAAATCTTCATTAAAGTTTTTTAAAAAATTGTAACAAAATTTTACCGCCGAGTTAATAAGATTTAAATATTGTTGTAGGTACTCGAATATTACATTCGAATTAGGGCTCTATTAGAATCTTCGAATATTCTTATATTACAGTCCTCAAATTTTTCTTTGTTGAAACCGACATAAATGTGTAGAACATTGAATATAATAGTAACGTATTTTTTTATGTCTCTGTTAATAAACGGTGAAATAAAGTTGTCAAACTATTTTAATCCCAATCTATTTGTCTTGAAATTAGAATTTTATCAAAAAGAAGAATTTTAGTATTTGAATATTATATTCGAATATAGGCATTATTTGAATATGGTTCTATTTCGAACGTAATATTTAAATATTTCAATGTTCAAGAAATATTTGTAATATTCGACTACTTGTGAAGCATCCAAATATCTACCGAATTATTCGAATAGTTTCAACCCCAGTCGAAGGAATTTCACTGGTTTTTAATGTGTTTCGTATAATCACCACACTATCTCAACTTTCCATTGAAGAATTTCGACGGACGGTTGCCTACCATTAGCTGGGCGAAGAGTGAGAATGCACTGTAATTATTCAGTTCAGTTCTAAGAGCTTAAATTATAAAGTGTTCCATGTACGTATATTATTTTTGTACCAAACAACCGGCATTAGTATCCTCCTGAAGTTATCCATTTTCTTTTGCGCATACTTTTAGGACTTTCCCCGCACGACATTCTCAGACAATTGTCTACCACTCCTTCTTTGTTTTCAAGTATCCTCATTTTATGTTAGAAACAGGAGTGAAAAATTTCTCATCAAAACTAGGAATTCCAATTTTACCCGGCATTTTGTTATAAATTATTGTTTCATATTATATTTGTATTGATACATTTTAAAACGTACTATCACAACTTTCATCGCGCGGATCTATTTCGAGGACAAGTAAATTTCATATTTTACAACGATTTTAATTTCATTTTGCTCTCTAGGGAATGCATTTTGAATGCTTGATTAAATTGCAGAAAACAATTATTATAATAGTAAATAATTGCTTTTTGTTTTTTCAACTACCACAGTACATATTCCCTTTAATCCTTGGCCTTGGGCGGGTCGCTCGACCTCACAAATGGCGGCGCCTATGGCCTTAGGCCGGGGATCCACTTGGAAACTGTAAGCAGTTTAAGACGACGTTCCTTTCACCAGAGCAATTCATTTGTGCGATTTCTAAATTTTTCTCCATTACTGTAGGAAAATTGTAAATATTTTGTAAACATTAAAATTCGTTAAACGTTAATTTGTGAATTTGTACTCACGAGAGTTGGCACATAATCGTGCGTCGTAAAATAATAAGAAATGGGAGTTGGAAGAGTTCAATTAGTGTTCAATTGTTCCATCATTAAATACGATTTTCACAATTACTATGACGCTGGGCAAGGTTACACTTGTGGTCGAAAATTACCGGAAGTAGAAACTTTTTCCAGCCCAAAGAATATCCCCGCGTGAGAAGATATTGAAACATACGATTAGACGCAATCTATTTTTTTTAGACACAATCGTCGCTAAAAGTACGAATATGAAAACACGAAGGACGAAGTTTCCCATATGATATGATTTTAGTGAAAATGGACAAGTGATTTTAAACTTTTGTGTACGCTGAGGATTATTTCAGTACCTACCAGGGTAGATGTTTTGTAGATAGTATATATTTGTGCCAAACATATTCGGCAGTAAATAAAATAGGCATAGTGGGTCCGGAGCGTGAGAATGTGGTTAAATGTCTCCTCATATGATGTCCTGCGCCACCGTATACGTGAAACTACTGCAACTGGCGTGTCCTCAAGACAAAGGCACTCTACAGAGTGTTCCTCTACTTATGGCCAATACTCTATGGTGTGATTATACAGGCAAAAATAAGACGAAAATCAAGAGTGACGAAATTGCGATAAAGGCTTCCTTTTCGAAAAAATTGACATTGATTTCACCTAAATACGCGAGCATCGTAGGCGCTTGAGAGACACGCGGAGGAGAGCGGAACTTCCTACGGGCAGCTGACGCGTTCCGCTCTCCTCCGCGTGTCCCTCAAGCGCCTACGATGCTCGCGTATTTAGGTGAAATCAATGTCAATTTTTTCGAAAAGGAAGCCTTTATCGCAATTTCGCCACTCTTGATTTTCGTCTTATTTTTGCCTGTATAATCACACCCTAGAGTATTGGCCATAGGTAGAGGAACACTCTGTAGAGTGCCTCTGCCTTGAGGACACGCCAGTTGCAGTAGTTTCACGTATACGATGGGGTATAAGTGATCCAGGCAATACCTCATCCCACGGGCCGTAGTACTCCTCGTCGCGGTCGACTAGGTGGATTGCCAAAGTGTGTAGTACTTGCATTTTTGTATTCTACGTAATATGATTCTTTTAACCTTTCGTTGCATACTGTTGCAAATGTGCGACATATATTTTCTTTTTATTATTTTTTTTTTAACTAGCCTGTAGTGTGATGTAACTACTTTATCATGAAAGATACATATCCTAGTTTTTCAACATTTACAAACATCACGCTGAACATTGCAATTCCGCGGTTTTTAAGTTTATAATCATAATGGAGGAAAGAGTGGAAAAATAAAAAAAGTACCAATTTTTTTTTCTCTTATTATTATCACTTGTACGAGTCCAAAAATGTATTTTTTCAAAAATCGAAGAAGTTATGCAACCAAGGGTTAAAAGATGTATTTTTTATTACAAAATCTGATCCACTGTGTTACAGTGTGCGTGACAATTTCCTTACTTTTTATCGACAAATCGACAAATTCCCTCACTATGCCGTGCCGATATCAGCCACCATTTTTAGCACCGTAACTTCTTGTCGTACAACGTGTTGCCGCCAGATGCTAAACGACTGTAATAGCCTCGCAGCATCTCCAGGTACTCGCGTGTAATCCGTATCTTGAAACATGTCTAAAGTTCAGTGGCGGATTTAAGGAAAAAGGCCCAGGTGGAAAACGTTCCGAGGGGCCCATTTTTTTGAAAAATGAGGAGGTAGTTTACTAAAACGGATAAGTGTACAGAGAAGTATAGAAAAAAAAATATAGTGCTTGGATAAAGTCATAATTTCTTTTGAAGATAGAGCCCTAGGAGGGCCTTCTGAGCAGGGGCCCATTTTCGGGGAAATAAAGCGGTAGTTTACTGAAATCGGGTTCAGTGTAATAATACAAACAAAAAAAAAATACAGTTTGGATAAAACCATATTTTTTTAAGGGTGGGGGCCTGAGGGGCCTTCTGAGCAGGGGCCCATTTTCGGCAAAATAAAGCGGTAGTTTACTGAAAGCGGGTTCAGTGTAATAATACAAAAAAAAAAATATAGTTTGGATAAAACCATATTTTTTTTAAGGGTGGGGGCCTGAGGGGCCTTCTGAGCAGGGGCCCATTTTCGGCAAAATAAAGCGGTAGTTTACTGAAAGCGGGTTCAGTGTAATAATACAAAAAAAAAATATAGTTTGGATAAAACCATATTTTTTTAAGGGTGGGGGCCTGAGGGGCCTTCTGTGCAGGGCCCCACGCGGCAACTGCTCATCGGCCGCCCTGTTAAATCCGCCACTGCTAAAGTTGCATCCGTTGCAAAATAGAATACCTCTATTCTTCGCCTTCTTCTTCGCTGACCATTCCTTTCCTTGTTCATCTCGCCAACCCTTCTTTTATACGGGCACTACTGTTGTGCTCTGTACCTATCGATATGTGTTTATATTTAAATAAACCGTACAAAATTCTCACAGAAATATATAAGGAAAGATATTTTAACCATTTCTGACCTACAATAAAATTTGTTTATTTAAACGCCAGAGAATGAACGTCCTCAAATTTTCATCTTAACAAACTAAAGTACACATATTTATGAAATAAAAATGTACATATTGTGTGTTACTTGTGGTGTGTCTTGACAGTTATATGGGATGTACAAATGTCCTGTGAGTCGCATACTGACGAAGGCGGGACACGGGTCAAGATTGACCCACCTTCGCTGGCGCCGCCGGCGGACAGTTTATGCACAGCTAACCGTGGAACATTCTTTACGTATCTTGCAAACTATCCATTCGATGGGTGTACTTCCCAAGGCTTTGTGCATGCCACCAGATTAGAAAGACTCCGAAAAGGAAAGATCGAATCGATAGTAAAAGGAAAGTGAGCGCTTACGAAGATGAAAAAAAACCAGGCAGCTCGTTAAATTTTTTGCTGGTCTGAAAGTGAAAAACGGCCGGCGAAGTGTGCGTGACTAACCTCGTATATTAGAATCGAAGCAGCTGTAGTAATATTGGACATTTAGAAATCGTTTCAACTGGCGGAAGAATCTGTGCAATAACGGTGCGCTTTCATTTCGAGGGAAATCAGAACCCCGTCCTTGGTTGGCTTCGCATTAAAGGAGATTTTGAAAGAGCCACTACGTTATTTCTCGTCAATTACAACTCGACTCCACGGTTCTCAAATGATGAGAGAGTAGTAGTAGTCACAATAATGACGAGTGAGGATGCATGGGGCCGTTGTGGATCGACGGGTTTCATTGACTTTCCAAGTCATCGTCCGATTGCATCGGCTTCCGGTTCGGGGGTTTATCGGGTCTGCGTGAGATTTCTATTCCTAATTGCCTTGCGATATCAATGCAAATTGATGCGAATCGACGTAAACATCTTCGCAACGATATAAGAAAGAACTTGAGGATATTATTACTAACGAAAGTTTAGCCTCACTTGTGCCATTATTATCATCGCAACTATTACTAAATGTGGCAGTAATTATGAAAGTGGCCAAAGTAAAAAATTATTTTATGTTCTGTTTTTATTGGACTAAGGTCATTTCTGCAACCACTGGCACGAACTTCTCATTTTCATTATTTTTAGTTTTACGTTTGAATTATCATAATGAATTCGTAAAATCAATTAGGTAACGGTACAATAAATGCCCACTTGAAAATTGACTATTTGTATATTCTGAGATTATTTAAGCGGTTGCGCTCAGTCAGCCGAAAAGGGTGCGATGTTTGGGATTTTTTTTCTCAGAAACTATCAAACTTTATTCAAAAAACTTTTTTTTGTTTGGAAGGTTGTACATTTAGCTAGGTCTCTGAATTTTGGCGGTAAACAATATTTATTAATAACAAAGTTATTTACAATCTCCTAGATGTCCTTTTCGAAAGAGGGGTTTGCGGTGACCACGATTACTCGGAAGTGGATTATCTAAAAACGAAAATTCAAAAAAATTTAGTTAATATATTAAATTATCTAGTTCTTGGACCAAGGGTTTTTCGAAATATTGATTTAGGACAAAATGGCAAATGTTTAAACGTAAAATGTCGATTTTCGGCCACAACCCCACTTAATTTTCATGATTGTAAATAACTTGGTTATTAATACATATTTTTTAACGCCAAAATTCAGAGACATAGCTAAATGTACTACCTTTCAAACGGAAAAAAGTTTTTTGAATAAAGTTTTATAGTTTCTGAGAAAAAAAATCCCAAATATCACACCTTCTTCGGCCTCCTGACTGAGTCTAACCCCTTAAAAGGAGAAACAGGATTACACTTTATCTCTTTCAAAAACAAGCCTGCATAAATTTTGTACATAAAATAAAACCTAAAAGTAGTGAAAAGGCGTAGGCGTGCGTTTGCACACGACAAACTTGGGCATTGATATTAATTTAGATATCTCGCGAGAGATGTTTACTGAAGGGTATCAAATAGAACTGAAAAGCCCCTTTCATTTATCCAGTGAGTGGCAAAAACTTGGACAGAGCTCTTTGTTTGAGCAAGGCCATGCCCCAGAAATATTTGAAATAGCTACGGTTTCTTTAAAGTCGTTACAACCTACCGAGGACGCCATTGCATTTCCACGAATATTCGTCCTTTTTTCGAAAGTAGCAATTACGGAAAATTTAGTTACCGTGGTTAAACTAATTTTAAAGTTTCTTTCGTCAGTTTTATGACGATGTAAAAATATAAGAAAGTTCCTTCGACGGATGCTCGTTTCCAGAATTACAATCGCAGCAAAAGAAGTGATAAGAAAGAGCGGATTAATACACGAGGATAATGATAGAAAATCTTGTCGTGTCGCATAGGACCGAGAATTCTCTGTCGGGAAGTATAATAAGCGGACATATGTACATGTATATGTTCCACGATATCACCTTTCTAACCAGCAGTTTACTGGCGACTGCAACGCCGCAACTACAGTCGCAGTCGGCTGCTAGCCTAAAAGAGAATGTGGACTGACCTAATATTAAAACCTGGGTTTTTCAGGTGACATTTTCGATTCCTTTTCATGTTCGACACACGATCTTGACTCTACTGCTAAAATACACTACGAGTTTTATTAAATATTACGAACTGTTTATAGTTTACAGATTTATATTTCGCGCCAAAGCTTTGCTGGGAAATAATAAATGGCGGAGGGATCTGTTAGGTTAAGAATTTGTACACTGTAAACGTTCTTTGACAAACGCGTTAGTGGCTTAAGTGGCGTTTTTATTTCTCAGATATTTGCGTGCAGAATAAAACTATTAATAGAATATTGTTTTTTAAAAATAAAGTGACACGCTCAAAATTTCTAAAAATTTTACTAGGGCCACTTTCATGGGTACTGGTGTAAATAAACAATGTAAGAATATTAGACAATTATTTGCGGGCCCTAATTTATTGCTGTTTATATACTCCTCGTTTATTTATAACAGCCGACGAAAATTGATCACGAGAGCAGTGAAACTCTAGGCAATTTAATTTGTTCATCCCGTTAATAACTAAGGGTAATTTATTTTAAACAAACATTTTCGAACGTTTGGGCTTCGCAGGACTTCGTGGCATTTAAGTCGAACTGGCATTCATTTATCAAAGGGAACAAAGAGTTGCGACTAGCTCCGTGCAATAGATTTAATTAGAGGGGGAAAAGCAAATTAATGGCTACGTGGTGGGTAGATTCCGTGGTTGAAGGAAATAACAGAGTTTCAAAATGTATGCAAGACAACTCACAGGCAGAAATC
Organism: Andrena cerasifolii; assembly: GCF_050908995.1. Classification (NCBI taxonomy): domain Eukaryota; kingdom Metazoa; phylum Arthropoda; class Insecta; order Hymenoptera; family Andrenidae; genus Andrena; species Andrena cerasifolii. The sequence continues at coordinate 2,764,011 of NC_135132.1, forward strand.
GATTCCAAGAAGTTAATTGTTAGAAGATAAACTTAGCGGTTAGATCAGAGGTTAATCGGTGAAATACGAGTGGCGGGAGTTTCAAAATCACGTTGGTAGGAGGCGCAGCAAATTCGAACGTCAGATCGAGAGCGAAATTAACTGTACTGTCGACCTTTCATTGTTGAACCACTTTGTTACTGCTTAATCATCGGGTCCGTTTTAGGCTACATTCTTTTTTGCTCATCTGATGAAACACGTTAATCTCTTTTTTTTTAATCTACTGAATGGAATTACGTGCATGGTGTAATATCTTTCTTTTTAGTTAACTTTTTTTCTGAAAATTCATGAAGAAGGATTAGAATGGGTTTTAAAAAAAAACTGTGTGCTTTTAGTTAAACAATATTGTCTCCTTAATTACGAAACAAAACTAATTGTGTAAAGATATAGTGAAATATTAAATGAAAAATGATGAAATAACATTTGGGTGCTTGAAATGATGCTACAGAAAATTATTAACATTTTGACTTTCCTTCAGAATATTATTTCATTTGTCGCACTAATTCTCTGCCATTTCTACTGTCATGGCGTATCAGTTTGCTTGGACTATAATTTCGCAACTGGAAGCACTGTGATCATTCATGTTTGTAGTATAATTATAACAGAAGAGTTTCGAAAAGAAAAAGTCAGTCCATGATACTTTCACTTTGTCATCGGAAAACGGTTCCTGTGCTATTTTTTTTATAATCACAGTTCTCAGGGATCAAGTCTACAAAGCTTTTTATAAAAAGTGGACAAAACATTGAACGAATACTGTTACTGTACTGCCAACAAATAGTTACTGCGATATTTCTTTGTAATAATAATAATTATAACAGCATCAATTTCATAAATTTAGAGTTTATAAATTGAACCAAACGTGGTTTGAGTTTCGAAGAATTTACTTCATAAATATCCCCAATATTTTAATGCACTGAGATACAATATTAATTAAGTTTGATATTATATGTTGATTAATTCTATACTATAGATTGTAAATAATTCTAATAATTCTATAAGATAAAATAGCAATAATTCTATAATAATAACATAATATATTAATTATAGAATTACACTGTCCAACAAAATTGAACTTTTTTTCTGTTCTGTTACATTCAATAGCAGTCTCTTATAAATTTTTGTGCGCTGAAAACGAATCCGCAAACCTTTTATCGCCATCACCCTAAGTTTTCGAGAAATTAGATTTTGGAAAAAAAAATGCAAATTTTCAACTTTGAACATCTTTTGTGTTGAAACAATAATAGTTATTCGGTTGCATGGTCTGTCAAATTATTCTATGAACCCTAACGAACACAACGATATAAGTTATTATTGAATTTTAAGCATTTCAATCTGTTTAAACAACGATCAAAGGGGAAAGGACACCCGAAATGCACCAATTTTTGCATATATTTTGCTATATATTTTAAAAACTAAGGGTCTAGGAGAAAATTTGACTGCTCCACGCGATGCAGCAGAAATTTTTCTTTCGGATAGCATCAACAGAAGTGGTAAGACACGTTTTGTTTTCAATACAGAAGCGAAATAGTTTGGCAAAACGTGCGGCGCGGACAGTGGTAGTCACGCGCGCCGCCGTTGACCACCACTGTCGACGCCGCACGTTTTGCCAAACTATTTCGCTTCTGTATTGAAAACAAAACGTGACTTACCACTTCTGTTGATGCTATCCGAAGGAAAAATATCTTCCGCGTCGCATGGAGTCGTCAGATTGTCTCCTAGACCCTTAGTTTTGGAAATAAATTTAAAAATATCTGCAAAAATGGGTAAATTTCGGGTGTTCTTTTCCCTTTGTTCGTTGTTTAAACATATTTAAATGTTCATAATGCACCAATAACTTATATCGCTGTATTCGGGAGGGTTTATAGAATAATTTGACGCGAAAAGCAACCGAATAACTATTATTGTTTCGACACAAAAGCTGTTCAAAGTTGAAAATTTGCAGTTTTTTTTCAAAATCGAATTTCTCAAAAACTGAGGGTGATGACGATAAACGGTTTGCGGATTAGTTTTCAGCGCACAAAAAATCTATAAGAAACGGCTATTGAATCTTACAGACCAAAATTGCTGTTGGACAGTGTTTTTAGAATCATTTATAATTTAGAGAATAGGATTTTCAGCGTAACCAACACTGTTTCCTCACATTTGTGTGTTACGTTATACTTGTAAAAAGTGCAAGACTTGTCCCAGTAACATTTATTTCCCAATGTACTTACACATGACGGTATCGAACGCGAGACATTGACAAAAGGAGTCAAGTTTTACATATATGGGAATGTGGAAACGCAACCCGTTAATTAAATAAGATGCGTTAACCGGAGGTTGTTACTTAACTGTCTTTCGGTTGAGGATGCTCGGTTTATTACTCAACGCGAACAAATTGCTCGTATCTGTGTAATTTCTCGCGCGGTAACAAAGGAAAGGGAGACCTAACGCTCAGGTTTCCTTTTTCTCTGTTAGTTAAAACAAAGATTTCCCGGCGAGGAAAACGTTCCAAGATCGATCTAGCCTGTAGGTACACCGTGTGGAAACGGTTTAGCAATCTTTTCTCAGCTCAGAAGTTCCCACAATCTTACATCTTTGGGCATGTTCGCAACTGACTTGTGAGTGCAAAATAATTGGCAGATGAAGTGAAAGCGGCATAAGATTATAGAGCTTAACTTCCTTCGATCTTATTACAATTATCTGACAATTTGTCTTATTGGTATTTATTATATCTTACTGAAAAAACATTGAATTCTATCGCTTTATAAATATCAGTATTTATCAGCATTGGGAAATATTTCATTTCTTTGCAGCTTGGCAGAGTCAAAAATATATATTAGTAGTGTTATAGAAAATATAACATGGTGTGTTTGGTTTTCTGCACAAGGTGCATCGGAAAATTTAGAATAAATTTTATACGAGGCTCCGTTTCCGAGAAAATCCCTCTGAATTAATTTTTAAAAATTTCGTAGAATACAAAGGTAAATATTGTATAATTGTGGCCGAAATGAATTCTTGTTGAAAAATCTGTCGGAATTGTGAAATAACTTTTTCCCGAATGTGACTTCACTTTCGAAAAAATAGACTTGAAAATGGAGCGAATTCTTAGTTCAGTGCACATATACCTGACGAAATTTCAAAATTGATTTTCTCAAAAGCACAGCTCATAAGAAAATATTTCATTCTAAGTCAGGCCCGTTTAGCCTGTGCCACAATTTGCAAAACACCCTGTAGCTAGGGTGGTGCGTTTTCGATGCTACACACTGGTGAAAGGGGTGGTTCCTCACGAAAGAATGTGTTGCAAATGTGGAATATCATTTTCTGATTTGAGGCTTTTTTCAGTTTTCGAAGTTCTTTTTTCGAAATGGACTGTAGATATTTGTCTTAAAGTGAATTTTGAAAATTCATAGATTATGCGTACACTTGACTAGGAGTCGGTACCATTTTCAAAAACAATTTCCTAAAAAATAAAGCCACGTTGGAAAAATAGCAATTCTACAATTTTAACTCATTTTGCAGAAAAGTTCATTTCATCTGCAACTGTACCATATTATTCTACCTGTATTTTTCCGCTTCTAAGTTAGGGGTTCGCATATAGACTAGTTTTCAAATTCGTTTTTCTTAGGTATAAACCAGCCCCCAATCAAAAAATTAATATTAATATGAACTATATAGATAATTTATAGGTATGTAAATTATTTATATATATACCTAATTAAAACTGCCCTATCTATTATAATTCATTTAAATGAACTAAAATTACACTCTAACTATATAAAAATTTAATAACAATATAAAAAATGTAAAAAAATTCATTAGTCATAATCTAGACCCTCCACCTAGATTTATGTACAGATTAAGAAGTATAGCTCAATCTAGAACCTCCACCTAGATTTATATACAGGTTAAGAAGTACAGCTAAATCTAGATCTTCCTAGAATTAATATTTTTTGATTGGGAGAGAGATTCTTAGTGAAAATATAAATAGTTAATTTACAAATTATTGTATAAATAAATAAATAGTTAATTTACAAATTATTGTATAAATAAATAAATAGTTAATTTACAAATTATTGTATAAATAAATAAATAGTTAATTTACAATAATTTGTAAATTAACTATTTATTTTTCCACGAAGAATCTCTCCCTTTCAGGTTGTAGCACCAGAAAGGGACTGCCCACACATTAGATGGGTGTGCATAAACTTTTGTGACTATCTGTATTTACAAACACACGATAATGTAATTTCTGCACACAGTAAACAGACTTTACTGCTTTATTAATTTACTGATCTTGTATTTAGACAATCTCGTTTACTCAAGAGGCGTTCAATGAGATAAACAGTAGATGTGTTTAAAGTCTTTTTGCATACACAAATGAAAATCTCACACTGTTGTTTTCAATTCGTCCGTACTTGAATTTATATTAACCATACGACTCTATTCATAAAATAGTCACACTTATAAAATGAAGATGACACTGGTATACCGACAAGAATAAGGGCTTTCTCACACGAAACCCTTTCGTACCTTGTGCATGGTATTTTAGGGACATTCACACCTTTCACATCCCTCTGCATCTGTTTTATATGTTCTGCTTAGTGCTGTCTCCGTCAAGTGCCTACCGCGTACATACCTACAATACAATTACATCCGCGACGCCAGTCGTGAGTCACCGAAGCGTGTCGTGTGAACACAGCCTAATGTATTTCATGCGAACTCGGACAGATTTCGGAGTAATTTTCGTAGATTGCAGAAATTTGAATATTCTGTAGTCTTTAGTGATATTTAAACGTACCTGAAAGGATTTTTCAAAATTTTGAAAAATGTCGATTTCACAGCTGTTTGAAGTTAAGCGCTAACTTTTTTTCAATAAATTATAACGATGGAAGTAGTAAACGGATGGGGATGCGCTTTACGGTGCTTATAGAGAAGGCATTGAAGTTTTAAGAAAAAATTATTTCAGTTTAAAAAAAAAATTGCACCATTTCTGTGCAATTATTTTAAACCAATGCAGGTTTTTAACATCGGGCGCGATTTTAAAAATCTGAAAAAAGGAGAATATAGTTCTATCCTTCCCCTTGATGTTCAAATTTAAAAAAATATGGACACTTTAAAATTGGCGCCGTAAAAATTGCCGAAAGTTGACGCTGCGTCGCCCAGCACCGCAGCGGCCAAGCGGCTATACCCGATATTCTTATACAGGATTTTCGAAAATGATAATTATTTGAAAAAAAACTGAAGGAGAAAAACTCTTACTGTTTTTTTATCTCCAACATAATACGGTATCTGAATTTTTGGTGTTCGCAATATTTTCCTTGAAACGAGGGTGACTTTTATTTTTTTTTAAATGGAATGCTATATATTTGATTACCCAATATCGACTGTCAAGACAAATTCAATCATATTGTACACTATGACCTTCCAAACCACACAAGCTTAGGGAATCACCCCCGGGTCAATCAAAAGTGGCCTTTTCGTGGCCAGACTCTTATTATAGTTTCTCTAAAAATTTATTATTCCTAGCGCTAATTATTTATGAACCCCGTTTAGTTGAACTGAGCGCAATAATTATATTTCTTAATTAATCTTATTTATTGAATAAGGAAGCTCAATATGAAATTGTTTAAAAACTGTGAATACAATTTTCCTACACGCTTCCTTGGTGAATTAATGATTTCTTACAAAAGTTTAGAAAAAGAGTAACGTTGACCTGACAACATTATAATCTAGAACTTCAGGAACTACTGGAACGAGACGTTACAAAGATTGAAAATGTGTGAATACGTCTGAAATACCAGCCGTATAATCCTGGAAGTATTTCGTGTGAGGAGGCCCTTATGTACATATATGTATCTCGTGTAATTAGAGTGACAGTACACTGTCAGTTCGTAAGACTGTAATTGCATATCGCCTTTGTGACTCCGCATGGGAGGAAAGTTGATCGCAAATACTGATATTTCCGTTCCAGAAGGGAAATACGTGTATGCGTCACGTTATTATTTTATTACTTTCTCACAGCTATACAAATTATCATCCTCTCGGTTGTTTAATTTTTAATAATTATTCACGTTGGGCGAATTCCACTCACGCCCAAATCGCCCGCGCCCACGACGGTAGGAATTTTCGGTTTTTGTAATAAAATGAATATCATAAATTATATGTTCCTGTTTCCGAGTGATAATTTATATTTAAAAATAATTATTTTCGTATTTTCGGATAATACCTTTTTCACAGATTTCTCTTCCATATTTCAGGAGATTTTCATAAATTTGAAACGAGAACCACGGGGGTTGCGGGCGATTTGGGTGCAAGTGGAGTTCGCCCATTATAGTCTGAAATTTTTGATGCTATAGTGACAGAAATTAAATTTATTATGCGCTTATTATGTTGCCATAAAACAATTATATTAATCACATAAAGTTATTATAATATTTATATAATAACTCTTAAAATAATGTTAATACATTAGCTTCAAGCTTATGTAAAATTAATATATTGTACATTAATTTATGTACACATTTAAGTTCAAACATCCTGTACATTTTAATAGGGCGTGGTTTCTAGGATCATTTAAAAAAAAATACCTTCAATGCTGTCGAATTTTTTAATCGTGAATTTACATTAATGGGGGGGGGGGGTGAATTTTTTAATATAAAAAAGTTAGCAAAAATTCAAATTCAAATTTTACACTCAAATTCAGAATTATGGACATTAAGCCAACAAAACGTAGTGGTAGGTTTTGTTACATGCATAAACATTATTTAATAACTTTCTAGGATCTAAAGATATTTTAGTTATGATTTAATCATTTGTTTATTCAATATTAAAGTACTCTAAATCAAGCTTCTCTACTTCTATTACGACTTTATTATTTGTCTCAAATATTACATTTTCCACTGAACAATATTACATACGATTGATTTCTACAAAAATATTGTTCCAATATAACTAACTAACTAAATATAAGCAAGCAATATAACGAATTAACATTATTGGTAGGACACGAACTTAAGTCACTTTCTTTCAATGTTCTAAAGTTTTTATTATTCGGGTGGTGACCAAATTGAAATATATGAAAGTTTTACAGATATTAGAAACGCGCAATTACACATATTTAATTGAGAAAGCATACAGAATATTAATAACGAAGCAGCACGCACTGCGCAAAAAATTTATTACTTGCGAGTAAAAGCAAAGTAAATTTTGTAAATTAAATCACAATTACCCTCTTGTTTCGCTTCATACCTGTCAATTGGGTTTTTATTTTTCACATATAAAAAAATTAAAAAAATTAAAACCTCAAATAAACAAATTTACCAAATTCAAATTCCCTCTAAATTTATTTTCTCAGACAACTGGTTTTCACAAAAGATCCTATAATAAATATTAAATAAATTTTCTCTTTTCACTATTATCTTCGTGTTTATTAGAATTATACTGTACTCTAACTAAAAAACAGTAAGTTACACAATTATTATTTAAAAACTGTCTATAATTTCAACTGAAATTAAACTGCGAGCACTACAAAATGTCATCAAGTGAAGTTTCAAAATATTAACAAACAAGTAATCGCAAATGTGAATTCGAAATGTCCGCTTGGTCGCAAAATCAGGCGAAGTTTTTTTTATTAGAAAGTTCTTGGTACACCCGTTCGATACTTTTCTTATTTAATAAGGTAACAATACGAGTAACACATTCTACATTCCATTTGCGAACCAACTGCGAGCAATCGGTCATGGATTCGAGGTTATATGAAGTAATTGAAACTTTCTGGATGTAATTTAATTCGGGCATAAGAACTCTGCAGAAGGTTGGTAAGGTTTTTTGTTATCGGTGGTTTATTTGCTTCCAATGCGGTAACGAAATGGAACAAAAGTGGGAATAGATGTAATACGATGCAACGTGCACCGTGTTTATTTCCTTGCTAAAAACGTATTTTGTTCATCTTACATAGCAAAATGAGAATGCCTTACTATAATTACACAATTTACAATTATATAATTATAACTCTCTATAATCGAAAGTTTTATGACAACCAGACATTTAAAGATTATAGTTACATTAATACGCAAATTTTAGTTTCATTTTACAAACATTTTATTGTAAAATGCAGATTTCTGATTCCTATGTTCCAATAGCTGAATTCGAAACTTTTGTTAAGTAGCACCTGGAATGTAAAAAAATGAAGGAAGGGATTTTATTCACATAAAAAAATTGGCAATTCAAAATAATTTTTTTTTATTTGAATCTTCGTTTTATACAAAATTGATTTTCAAATCTCGACTAGTATGCGTACAATTCGCTTAAAATTGATACAGTACAGAAGTAAATACGGTTCAATTAGGGGTGAAATAGATCCTTATCCAAAAATAAATGGAAATTGTAGAATAATTTTTTTTTGAACGTGAATTTTTTTTTAAGAAAATTTTTTGAAGGTGGAACCGATTCTTATTCCAGAAAATCCCTTTCTAAAATGGATTAGGTCTGCGTGAGAAAATCCAGTTTCAAAATAGGAATCCATTTACAAAATGTGTTTTCTCAAACGGAAAACCAAAGTTGAAAAAATATTATCCCACAATTTCAACTCCTGTCTGTAAGGATTCGTTTCATTTACAGTTGTGCCACATTTCCACGACGAATTCTGCGCATTTTAATGAGATGCCAATTTTTTCGAAAACGTAAAGCTCGAATGAAAAAATTTAATTTTTCAATTTCGACTTACTTGTGCTCCTTTCAGTTGCGAAAACATGATTTAAAAAATTTATATCACTTTGATATGCAATATATGAAACGATTCTGTCAACAAGGTTGGGACTGCAATACATATGCTTGCAGAGTCAGACTATTTTAAAAGCAACGCGGATATTTCGTTGCATTATTTATTAGCGTTAAAGCTGCGTGGGTGTGGCGTTACATTATCCTGGTTTCAATATTGCGAATTCATGTTTCTGTAAAACACAGTTGACTCTTTTAATAGCACCATTTTCTAATGTAAAAGAACTGCTTCTCATAGAATGCCTGATAAAATATTTTGAAAACGAATCAAAATCATGAAACTTGAAAGTAGTAAGCTGCTTTTGAGTATTAGATTAGATAATTAATTACATGTATTCTATGGTGATAGAATGTTGCAAAGATTTAGGTACGTAATTTTAAAAACAATTATTACAATATTTCAACGGTGCTAGGGGTTGCTTTGCGGCTTAGGGTAATTGCGGGAGAAATGCCGCACTGGGAGAGACGCCGCACCTTCGGTATTTCAGAGTTATCGGTAATAAAATACAACACTGTCGATTTTATTTGCTTTAGGCCAGGGGTGCACAGGGAGCCGTTTTTAGCGCCTAGATGCGGGCAACCCGCCTGTCCCGTTGCTAAGGTTAGAATCGGTGAGGCGAACTGCAGTAGTGTATATAGCTGGGTTTAAGTCATACCAAATGCACGTACACTACTGCAGTTCGCCTCACCGATTCTAACCTTAGCAACGGGACACGCGGGTTGCTCGCAGTTAGGCGCTAAAAACGGCTCCCTGTGCACCTCTGCTTTAGGTTGTTCGTTTAGGTTAACTTAAGAAGCGAGAACGTGTTTCCATTATTACTTTTAAAGATTTTGCTATTTTTCAAGGTAAGCCTACCGCACTTTGCCTCAATAGTTATACGTCGAGTTTATTTTTGCTGTCGTAGTAGTTAAAAATTCATAGTTTTTCGTGATATAAATTTTTCAATATGTTAAAGGAACTCTGTGGATTATTTCTCGGCCAGAATAGGTGATATTCGACATAGCACTTGGAAATACGAAAGTGCGGCGTCTCTTCCGGGCATTTGCGATAGATGCCGCACTTTTATGCGCACTGTATCGGAAGGCACCTACACTGCATTCCACATTAGAGCATACCTGCTTCGCGCAGGCACGACCCTCGCGAGGCGTTGCTACGCCCGACACCCCCTTAAGGGGTCATGCTCAGTCAGGAGGCTGAAAAAAGGGTGGTCTTTGGAAATTTTTTACTCAAAAGCTATAACACATTTCTCAAAAAATCTTTTTTCCTTTTATGGATTGCATATAGTACCGTGCATCGTATTTTTTTTATTTAAAAATATTTATAATTAACTATGTTATTGTCCATCACCCGAAGGTTCTCTAAAAATAAAGGCTTCTGCGGTGACCACTGCTGCTCGAAAGTCGATCATCTAAAATAAAAAATTCAGAAGAATTTACTTAACATATTATATTATCTAGTATTTGAACGAAGGATTTTTCGAAATATTGATTCGGGAAAGAATGGCTGATGTTTAAAGTAAAAGTTTCAATTTTTATCATAAATCGTACCTGATTTTCGTGAATTAAAAGGAAACTAAGCATCGGATAAAAAATCCTTCGTTCAAATACTAGATAATATAATATAATAAGCAAATTCTTTGGAATTTTTTATTTTAAATGATCGACTTTCGGCTGCTGTGGTCACCGCAGAAGCCTTTTTTTTAGAGAACCTTCGAGTGATGGACAATAACTTAGTTATTGATAAATATTTTTAAATAAAAAAATTACGATGCACGGCATTAGATGCAATCCTTAAAAGGAAAAAAGATTTTTTGATAAATGTGTTATAGCTTTTGAGTAAAAAATTTCCAAAGATCACCCTTTTTTCGGCTTCCTGACTGAGCATGACCCCTTAACCGCTTATGTTTTTCTCCGTCGCACAGCCTTCTACTCTCTCTGTTAACTTTTCGTGCGGGACGTTGTTTACGTTGACAACGGGTAGGTCCCGCGTTTGGGATGTACAGTATTGTCTCGTTAGCGGCTCGCTGGTCGGGGCCGGCGTTGAGCCCATATCGTGAACGGAGCTCTAATTCCGAGTGTTCGTTTCTCGCTTCTTTCTGGCCGAAGGGGGGAGCGAGATGGAACACTGCGTGCGCGGCGAGCGTGCGCGATGGTCGCAAGCGATTACCGTGGGCCGGTTTTCGTGCTCACGGTAAACGCTCGCGACCATCGCGCACGCAAAGGACGGAGTGTCAGGCGTCCGAAAGACGGAGCGAGTCAAAACATCAACGCGTCGTCTGTCTCGTACCGTTCTCGCTCGCTTTCACTACCTCTCGCTCGATCTCATTCCATATCGCTCTCGCCTGCGCCGGACAAGAGTGAGACAGAAGTGGTGGGGATAACGAAAAGTCCGTATCGTGTACACCAAACCGAGCCCTTAACGAGACAATACTGTACCAGTTATTCCTTGGAAACCACCATGACGAATCGCGTGCGGTTCAAACCGCGGGTAGTAGTGGGAGCTGCGCAGACCGGTCGCATATCGGTAGGGGCATCGGGTATGCTCTTATATGGAATGCAGCGTAAGTCGACTAAATGGATGCTTTTAATGCTAAAAATACAAAAAGAGTGTCTCAAAATAGATAGGGTAGATGTCCCATTTACTGTCAGTGTCCCTATTACTGCCACTTTATTTATCTCACTTAAAAAAAAACGTAACGTATAAAGAATGTACTGTAATAATAAGAACAGTCCCAACTTTATGATAAATTATTTTTTACACTATTCTTCATACGTTGCGTGTTTATTAAGTAAAGTAAATGAAGGGGCAGTAATAGGGACGCTGGCAGTAATTGGGACATTTACCCTACCGTGATATCTCAAGGCAAATTAGTTATTTTTTAATCAAAAATCTGATAATCCAAACATATTTGTGGGCTTTTACTCTTATTCACATTTCATTTTTATTTTATGAGTAATGAATGTGGAAGCAAGAAGAAAAGAATTAAATTTAGAAAAACCGAAATAATATCTGCACCTATTTATTTTTACAAATTAAAAAGATGTTTCATTTTACTTTGCTTTTAATATTTTTTTTTAAGTAAAAAGTTAAATTTAACAAGTTTAAATGGAAAGTTAAATGTTTTTCGAAATGCGGCACCACTCCCGCACGCGCAGCGTCTCCCCTAAATAATGGATGTTTTTAGTTTCAATTTTTGAAGTGCGACAAATATTAAAGTTTTGATTTTCTTTAATGCCAGCTAATAAATAATGATAAACTAATAATATGTGTCCTTAGAACAAATTTTCATTGCAAAATTTAGGCACGGTGACAATTTTGCGTAAGGTGCGGCAACTGTCCCGCAATTACCCTAATTGGTATTTCCTTAAAATTCGCGAGATTCCTATGTATTTCTGTTGTTTTTAAACTACTACAACTGTCTCTAGCAAGTGAAAATAAACAGGGTCAGATTTAATAGCAACAGGCTATATTGTCAACCCCTCCCGTTACACACTCTCAATTAGAAATTTCTCTTTCCCTTGCACTTTCGCCATACAGTCACTACCGTGTAATAGAAACGTAAGTGTAATGACACACAAGATATCAATCGTGAGCCACAGAAGTGTCTCATGTGAAAAGGTTCTTAAATGATTTTAGTAACATTAAGAAGATTTTGAATTAAAAAGATTAAAAAAAGAGAATATAAAATTCGTTATTTTTAAGATGTCTATGAATTTTATTTATAGGTGTAGCTTGCCAATAATTAAAATAATAATACCGGTTTATATCCGCAAAGGAATTTTTTTTTTTACTATAGATGGACATAGTTGGCTCTGAAATGATCGTTTCATCTCTTACTTCATTATACCCTCCCAGTTCTTCAATCAGGCGTTTCTAATTACATACACCTGCGCCTACATACTGCAATTTACGTTTCGCTGCAGCTATTTCTAGTTGCTAGTAGAAGTCGTGTACAGTGAAAGACCGGTTTAAAGGCGCGACTATTACAAGATTATTATCATTATATTCCGTCTGCAGAGGAAAAGGAGAAGTGCAGGAGAAATTTCCTGCCGGTTCACTTTCACGATTCTTTGACACTGATCGATAAATCCAAGGTCGTTATTTTTTACATAATCACTTCAAGTTTACCTACAGTCCTATATCCTCTCAAATAGGATAAAACAAACCATGGCTACGGAAATAATTATTTCTAATTATGTTTTTAAATTTACCGTGCTTAGAAGAATACAATTTCCCTTGTTAAACAATAAACAATAGACTGGTTTTAATATTGATATATTTGTTATATATTTAAACATACAATCATCCTTATATATTTCTGGTTAATTCTTAAACTTAAACATTATATATTTTATATTTAAGTATTGCTTAAATATTATATATTTTATATTTAAGTATTGCTTAAATATTATATATTCTATATTTAAGTATTGCTTAAATATTATATATTTTATATTTAAGTATTGCTTAAATATTATATATTTTATATTTAAGTATTGCTTAAATAATTTCGCACAAGGTATAAAGGAGAATTTCCTTAATTGTATTAATTAAATAATTAAGGCACTTTGGTCATTAAATAAGAGATTTGATGCGACAGTAGAACGTAGCATTAAACTCATTCTCCACCTGAATCCAATCAAATTCTGTCCATTATATCCTGAGCAGTGATTTCCTTCTTGCAAGCCACATTGAATCAAAATAAAACGATACCAAAGAACATTGATCCTGTAAGAGGCTTCCGGGTTGGTCGATGAATAAGCTTCATGGGTATAAGCGTCAACTTATACAACGGATGTAGACCTATAGGTTGGTTATGCTCTTACCTTTATTATTATTATTATTATTATCAGCTTTCTGCAGTGGCGGATTCAGGAGCCTTTCTTGAAGGGGGTGAAATATGTAAAAGTACATAAGTACAATTTTTAATCTTCCTTTACAAGATTTAAAATTTCCTTGTAATTTATATTTTAATATCTCTACCTGATACTATAACCTAAATAATTAATTACTTTACTTAATTAATTAATTTACCACATTAATTATTTATATAGAATAGTACACAGTGTCGTAATATTTTTCTTTTATTACTTTTGGGGAGGGGGGGGGGGCGATCGCCCCTATCGCCCCCCTCTGGATCCGCCCTTGGTTTTCTGTCAGATACTTTTGAAGTTAGAGTACCCGAATAATTCTATTGGAAGATTATATTGGATCATTCAATAGTAATGAACTTTTGTTTAGAGCAGGGACCCTAACTGTTATAACCTAAATTTTAAAAGTTATAGCATATGAATTAATATTTTTGTTTAAATGAATTTGGTTATGAATAACCATTATTGTCAACCGAAATATTTTTTGGTCACTAATAATCATTATTGACGACGGAAATATTTTTTGGTCACTAATGAACTGTTATAGACGACGGAAATTTTTTTCGGTTACGAATAAACATTATTGACTTATTGAACATTATTGTTTTGGTTACGGCGTAACCAATATATGAGCCGTTTATTTTGAAAGTGGCCTAAGTCCATTTGTTATTTTTTTTTGTTGTTGACTGTAGTAATACGTAAAACTAGAAGTTAGTATTAAAAATTTATATATAAATTTTTTTTAAATATAAATGGACTTAGGTCACTGTCAAAATAAACGGCTCATATATTGCGGGAATCCAGCGGCCATGGCCGTGATGGAAACACCGGTTCCCGTAAGATCACCGAAGTTAATCATCACGGGGCGGCGTACTGGGGAAAGATGGGTGACCGACCACTTTGTTTCCCGGTGCGTCGCTGCTGCTGGGACCCGAAGGAGGGAGGAGGGAAAAAGGAAAAAGGACTATCGTTCGTTGGGCAATATAAACGAAATGCTTGAAACCGCGCTAACCTGTGTGTTAGGAACACACAGGGAAACAAAAAATACAATACAATATATTGCGGGAATTTTATTTTGGTTACAGCGTAACCAATATATATTGCGGGAATATTTTTTGGTTACGGCATAACCTATATACATTGCGGGAATATTTTTTGGTTACGGCATAACCTATACAAATTGCGGGAATTTTTTTTGGTTACGATATAACGAATATGTATTGCGGGATTTTTATTTTGGTTACGGTATAACCAATATGTATTGCAGGAATTTTTTTTTCGGTTACGGAATAACTATTGAACTATCGAATATCTGGAATGTAAATACGGCACGGAAAACCCCGGACTGGCCAGGCCAAGAGAGTGGCATTGAATGGGTGTCTATCCTGTATCATACACCATCCTGTAGTAAATCTACTGCTATCCTGTAGTAAATTTGAGTATAGGCAGGTATATACGTGTGTGTAAGAGTGAAACAGCACCCCGCGCAGTGCAACTATCTCTTTTCAACAGCGCGTCGCGGCTCCAAATACCCACAGTTCGCATTCCAGATATTCTATAGTTCAATAGTTATACCGTAACCGAAAGAAAAATCCCGCAATTCATATTGGTTATGCCGTAAACAAAAAAAAATTCCCGCAATAGATGTTGGTTATATCGTAACCAAAAAAAAATCCCGCAAAAGATATTGGTTGTATCGTAACCAAAAAAAAATTCCCGCAAAAGATATTGGTTGTATCGTAACCAAAAAAAAATTCCCACAATATATATTGGTTACGCCGTAACCTAAAAAAAAATTCCCGCAAAAGATATTGGTTATACCGTAACCAAAAAAATTCCCGTCAACGATAATGGTTATTAGGGTGTGTCAATTTTTTGAATGTTGTAATTTTAAAAACGACTAGTGAGTAAACGGTACAATTTCAGGTTTAAAATTAACCACTACCTTTAAATTTTGTGTAATGCAAAATTTACCTAGTTGGGATTGCATTTGAAATTATAGAAAAATACGAAAATTATTAAAATTATTTAAAAAAAAATTAATATTTGAACTTATGAACCGCAACAAAAGCAAACCAGATGTCGTTTCTTTGGTTGACTTTGTTAAATAGCATTAAATTTACTACATAAATGACATATGCCTAGATCTGTTGCTAAAGTTACATATATTTTCATTTTGTAATAAATTTCCATACATTTTCATGTGAATGTAATAAACACTAATTTTCACATATTTTTATTTTCATTTTCATGCTTTTCTGTAAGCAAGACTCACCTTAAGCAGTATATGAGTATGTAGTTTGCAGTTAAATTTTACTTAATTTTCACTTTTTTCAACTGTGATTTGAAGTAGCTAAACCTCACTCAAATAAATTTCTGAAGATAGTTTCAGATTCAGGATTAAAAACAGCATTACTTTGTCATCCTAAATTTTTCAAAAAATTTAAATTTACCCATAAAATTGACACACCCTAATAGTTATTCATAACCAAAAAAAAATCTCGTCATCCATAATGGTTATTCGTAACCAAACAAAATTCTGGTCATCGATAATTATTATTATTCGTAACCGAAAACAATTTCCGTCGTCAATAATGGTTATTCGTAACCGAAAACAATTTCCGTCGTCTATAACAGTTATTAGTGACCAAAAAATATTTCCGTTGACAATAATGGTTACCAGTAACCAGGGGCGGCTTTAGCATACTTGGCACCCTGGGCAAGATTATCATGGCGCCCCTCCAAGGGCACGAAAATCGATTAGCAGAACGGATATAAATGAATAAACGCATACAGCGGCGCCCCTACAGATTCAGCGCCCCGGGCGGTCGCCCTGCCACCCCCCCCCCCCCCCTTAAAGCCGGCCCTGTCAGTAACCAAAACAGATAAATCTTAATATTTTTTAATCACTTGATTTTTCTGAAAATTTATGCAGTATTTAATGAAGACTGACTTCCATTTAAATAAAAATGAACTTTTCCTCAATGATTTTTTTAGAAAAAATTTAAAAAATAACTGTTATTTCTGGTCTATGGTTTAGAAGCTTAATATAAAGTTATAACAATGTTTATAAAGGATTTCACTTTTAAATTACATATTACATATAATAGTGTATATTTTATATTATTAGATATGTTAAATAAAAATTTATTTAACATGCGCAGGAAGTGTTATATGATCTTTATAAGAAACTAAACACATGATACGTGGTTTAGAAATTTTTTAACATGTCATCTATTATAGGTGGTTTCTTATATAGTAGGCTGCGGATCTGATAGAATTAATTATAATAGATTAATGTTATTTTGAGGCATGGTAGTAGGTATACAGTGTCCAGAGGACTTTAGATTTATTTGCTAATGTTATTCCTTTTGTTAAAGTTAGCAAAATTCTTATGAATTACTATAATATTCCTGAACTGGAAGGCTTACCATACATTTCTTCTGTGGAACGTTTTTTGTCTCACGGGAACATCTGATACTTTTCGAGTACTGTACCATTAGCACCTTCAAATATCTAATGACATTAACTGAAATACTGATAATAACATCCGAAAAAACTTTCAAAGAAAATTAGAAAAAGCTATAGATTTTAAAGCATTAAATTTGAACAATGCAGACTTTAATTTAAATTGCACGTCCGAAAATTAACGACACGTTAGGAATATCAGTTGAATAATATTGTTTTGTAACTATTTAAAGCTTGACAGAAAAATTTCAAAGAATACAAAAAGGAATTGCAGGAAATAAGAAGAAATTCTAGTGAATTTTCAAAATAGAATAAGTGGGTGGTCTATTCTTTCTTTGTAATTTCAAAAATTACTCTACCGGTACAGAGTTTCATTAAAATGTTCATCTAAACTCGATATAAGTAATAAATAATATTACGCATTTTAAAATATAGCTAATAGTAGGTTATTTGTACACAATTAGCAATACATTTTTTAAACTAAATAAACTTCGTGTTTTTTCATTTGAAAGATATATTACTGTAGGAACAGCTACAAATTTTAGCATACCGTATATCTTGCCCTCTTGCAAACTCTTATATAAAAAAGATATTAAATTATTTAAATGCCCATACAAAGAATTTGAACAAAATCCGTTCTTGAGAAAATGTCTACAGACTATCCGATCCAGTGTAGGGGCAGAGCTGGCAAGGTATAATATGAATGTACACACCTATGCGGATAAAATATTTCTTATTACACCAATTGTTTTAGTCCTTTCGTTAGACTTGCTAGTGACGAAACGTTTTATTCAAAACGTCGAAAGTGAACCTCGTGGGAAAAGTTTCTCAAGAGCGCGTAACTTTCTCTGCGTTAAACTGCTTTCCCAACTCCTTTCCGCCTTTGGACTGCGCACTCTCAGTCAAGCAGAACGACATAAAGTTACCCGCGAATTCGTCCTTCCGCAATTTTGTCGAGTCGAATTACAAATACAAGTCATTCCTTTCATATCTTCGTGTTAGGGGTTTCTCCGAGTCGTTATGCTTTCACGGATCATTCTTATGAGATATATAACAATAATCATAATAGTACATCTTTATCACACTACCAATTTATGATACGTTAGTCTACGGTTAAGGGGACTAGGCAGTCGAAAAATCGTTTTTATTGCATTTTCCGAAAGTACTATTTTTTCTTAATAAAATGCCGCTTGGTTTATAGTAAAATTTGCAAAATTGTAGATTTGGCAGCTAAAACTTTAAATGAGCTTTTCTCGAATATTTTTCTCTTTATTTTTTCCTGATTGCGAGCGAATTGAGGTTCAAATCGACTTGGAAAAAATTACAGGATGCGTAGAACAAGTGTCATTTCGGCGCAAACCTCTGATATGGTCCGTAAAAATTCGAGAATTTCATAAAAAAAATTAAGAAGTCACCAGATTTATTTATGAAAATCTCGAATTTTTACAGACCATATCAGAGGTGTGCGCCGAAATGACACATGTTCTACGCATCCTGTCATTTTTTCCAAGTCGATTTGAACCTCCATTCGTTCGCAATCGGAAAAAATGAAGAGAAAAAGAGAGTCGAGAAAACTTAGCTGCCAAATCTACAATTTAGCGAATTTTACTATAAACCAAGCGGCATTTTATTGAGAAAAAATAGTACCTTCGGAAACTGTCCTAAACGTTGCGGCGGAACCATTGCTGTAAAATCTCCGAATTGCGGGAATACACTCCTGCAATATTACCCAGGGCGGACATAGGAGTGAACCTGCAACTTCCCTGCAATGATGCGGTGCAACATTGCAATCTCGCACCGCAATATTGCCGAAGAGTTGCAGGATCATTGCCACAATTGTGCCGTTTCGTTGCAGAATCATTGTCGGAACGTTGCAGGACTACATATTTGTAATGCTGCCGCAATGTTTCAGAAATACACTGCTGCAATATTGTTAAGGCGGACGTGGAAGTGAACCTGCAACGTCTTTGCAATGATGCGGTGTAACATTGCAATCTTGCACCGCATCATTGCAGAGACGTTGCTGCAATGTCATGGTCCTGTGTGGGATATGATTTTTTTTAAATCCAATTTCACACCCCTACATCATGACATTACAAATTTCAAGTGCAACATTTATAATATGGTACCATTTATGTCCACGAAACTATGAAAATCACAGATATCAGAAAAAGGGCCATAAAGTATTGAATATTATTAAATTGTTATGAATCTATATGCAATACCCAGATATACCAAACTACTACAGAGAAATGATAGAAGTTTTCACTAAAGTGCTAAAACAAAAATAAAAGAAATTGCTGAAAAATTCACTCTCGTCTAAAATACAGTGTGTAAGAGCTGATATTTTTGAAAAAGGCACAGGAAACATTCGTCACAGAGGACCAAGTAGATAGCATTGATCGGAATAAGAGTTGGTCATACTAAGTATCTACATACACACTGTCGTATCTTTTGAGAGGGAAACTATTATTTCTTCTTATTTAAAATATTAATGGGGACGAAGTTTATCAAGTCAATAGAAATCTAAAGAAAGTGAAGGTTAAAATTCTTCTTCACATACTCTCTGTGCTTCCTTTTCCTGAAACAAACAATAATATTGGAGTCACTTCGAGAGTTTACGCCTATAGCCACCCTCTGTAAATTAAGGGGTTATGCCTAGTCAGCATTCGAAAAAGAACGCGATTTTTAACATTTTTTTGTGGAATATCTACTGTATATTTTATTACAACTATTCGCTTATTTTAGAAGTACATATATGCAGCAACTCTCAGTAATTTTGTTATAGAAAAACATTAACAAAATGAACGAATAACAGCCACTCTCGCGAAAGCTGTGTTGATGTCGGTGAGCAAGATATTTCGGAAACCACTGTATCGATTGGCATAAACTTTTGCAGACTTCTTTTATATACCACGGACTAGTAGATCAACGAAGGATTTTTTATTTTAACAAAAACTGTATTTTTAATTAACGAAAAACGAAGAATTCAGACATCGGAAAAGGGTGGTTTTGCGCCAAAAGGCCGCCATTTTGTCAAAAACCAACTTTTTGAAAAAACCTTCGATCAAAACTTTATATGCTTTTACAGTAAAATATATAAACATAATTTAATAAATTTAACTAATAAAATCATTCTCCAAATTTCTATTATTACTATTATAATAACTATAAACTTCCTTCTAACTAACAAAATCCTCATTTGAATATCTCTAGAAATTACAACCATATCATTTATTAGAATAACAATTATATAAAAAAACTACAACACCAGAATCATCTACTTCATCATCTCCTTCATTAGAATTAAGTACAATTATTATATTTCTAGGCATTATTGTATATCCATCAATCAATCCAAACATAATAATTATTTTAAGAGTTATAATTAAAGTTGCCATATTCCAATTCAATTTATGATTCAATTCAATAAGAAAATCCCTAAGATATATAAATTTAGGAGTACTAATAACCCTTATAAAATTTATCCCATTAAACATTATACATCTAACAATTGAAATAATTCAATAAGAAAATCCCTAAGATATATATATTTAGGAGTACTAATAACCCTTATAAAATTTATCCCATTAAACATTATACATCTAACAATTGAAATAAATCAGTTTATTATACCATTCATTTTAGCAAGAATAATTATTTCCCCAATTACAGCAATGAATAAATCTTCACTAAAATTAATCTTATCATATTCATCAATTCATTAAACTAGATTAATAATAATAATTATATATATATAAACTTTTAAATATTTATTAAATACTTTATATTATACTCAATTATTACAATAAATCTGCTATCTATCCTGAACAGAGAAAGAAATAAATTAAAATACGAATTTATTATAAACAAAAAAACAAAAATTACATTTTTTCTATTAATAACCTGATACTCGATATATCAACAGAAAGTTTTTGAATTTTTAATTTTAGCTGATCCGGCTCAGAGAAAACTTGCTCACCGCGCAGCGCCTTTATCAAAACAGCTGTTATTCGTTCATTTCTTAATGTTTCTCTATAACAAAATTACTGAGAGTTGCTACATATATGTACTTTTAAAATAAGCGAATAGTTGTAAAAAAATATACAGTAGAGAATCCACAAAAAATTCCCGAAAATCTCGTTCTTTTTCGAAAGCTGACTAGGTATAACCCCTTAGTGTGGGTTATTCATAACCCACTTGAGCGTATGTAACCTTAGAGATACCATAATCATAACACTTATTTGCGTTCTAATGAGGTGAATGAGTCACCGCGGAATCGGGGCAACTAGGTAAAGAACGTCATGAACATTATATCCGGCTTCATAAATCACTGGTAGCCACATTCACTGGAAATCGAAGCCATAAAGGAAGCGCTGGAAGTTATTAAACAGCGCTCTCTTATAGACGAAGTGTTGCACTGCCCAGAGCCTCAGTGTGTGTTAGCGTGATCTAAAGTGAAAAGAAAAAATCGGAGGAACAAACTGGTATTTTTGTTTAAACTATTCAAGTTAGCGGGTGGAAATTTAACACAAACTATCTGGTTATATTTAAATTTACAAACGTTTTGTGTTGTTGGAGGAAACTAGCTATGGCAGAAAATACATTTTTTCGAAGAAGCTCTAACATAACATACACACTGGCAAAAAAGTTTTGGTTCTTACTTAGAAACATAGTAGAATAGAAATATTTTATTCTACACCTAATTTGTGGGCTGGACATAAATTTGCAGGACACATAAAAATTTTGTTTATTTTCTGTATTTATTTTAAACGTTTACTTACAATATCACTAATATTTGGTAGCTAAACCTTTCCGTCGCAATAATGCAGCAGAAGTGACATGGCTTAGATTTTATTAATCTTCAGCATTTATCAGAGGCAATCGTTTTCTGAATTTCTTTATCAGCCACGTACCTACAGTTGTTCCAGGTTTCATGATTTTTCTTGTTTCATATATCGCTCGACGTCAATCCGTAGCATTTCAATCGGATTTAAATCCGGAGATTCCCCGGCAACTTCGTTACATTAATATTTTCGTTAATTAAAGCCTGTGTTGCATCATTATACACCTGGTAGATCCAATCTTCCGGCATGCAGTCCCTGACAAATGGTACCAGCACATCCGTCAAGATACTCAAATATACAAATCGATGCATAATGCCTTTTATTTGATGAATTGGACCTGTACCATTTGCATTCATGGAACCCCAGGCGAGCACTGACCCGCCACCACCTTTCACTCTTGCTTTCGTGCAGTTTTTATTGAACTCCTTCCCCACACGACGTCTCACATACAGTCTCTCGTTCCAAATTTAAATAAGATGTGTCCGTAAGCTTATGGCCGTCACTGTACGTAACATAGTTACTCCCGAAAATATTCGCCCACCCCGTACGTATAACATATTTCACTTATTTACGTAATGCTTTTTAAGTACTGCCATATACCAAAAAAAAATTGCTAGAAGAATGGAGCAAGATAATCCCAACTTTCACAGAGAATTATTTAATTGAATGTGTGGGTAATAGATTAAAGCTTATAATAAAATCGCAGGAATATTACGAGAATATTAACTCATTGCAATTACGTTTGCATAATTTAATCCCGATTTAACCCAGACCTAACCCAGACCTAGTTTAGTTTAGTTTAGTTTACTGTGCTGGTGGGGTGGCGTGGTGACGTCAGAGGCCGCAAAGGGAGGGGCATGTCCTATCGGACTAGCTACCCCCGAAGGGGAGCCTCCATTACCCAACCGGGGATAACCAGGACCTAACCCAGATCTAACCTAGACCTTTTTTTATAGAGGGGGAAAATACATTTACGCATACCCCGACATTTGATGTCGG
Organism: Andrena cerasifolii; assembly: GCF_050908995.1. Taxonomy (NCBI): domain Eukaryota; kingdom Metazoa; phylum Arthropoda; class Insecta; order Hymenoptera; family Andrenidae; genus Andrena; species Andrena cerasifolii. The sequence continues at coordinate 2,786,996 of NC_135132.1, forward strand.
GGTTATGTTGGACTACCCGCAGAAATTGCGGACTACCCACTAAAAACCCCCTCTGAAGCCCTCCAAGGGCAGGACCCAGGGCGCTACCCGGAACTTCTGACGTAGTACGTCGGGTACGGCTAAGACCTAACCCAGACGTAACCCAGACTTGTTTTTTTTCTTTTTTGACGTGGAGAAATCCCTAACGGATACCCCGCCCCCCGGGGGAGGGACGGGGTGTCGCGGAGGGGTGAGTGTGCCCCCCGGCACCCTCACCCCGCCACCCCCGCGATCGAACAGTAACCCGAAGGGCCGCGGCCGGGCGAGGAGACGGCACCTGGTCAAATGATCCCGGGGACCGTTCTTCCGCCGTCGCACCCGGGAGGGCCGCAAGCGGCGACCGGGCCTAGGCCCGGCGGACACCCCGGGGCAGGGGCAGAGTGCAATGACGGTCCCGTTGACCGCCGAACTCACCCTATCTGTTCGATCGCCTACGACGGGAGCGCGTTAACATAAGCGCTTATAGCGCGGCTCCCGGGGGGGTAGCGGATGTTCGGCTACCCCCCGAGGAGGCCCTCTACGAGGACCTCCAGATCTTAACTGCGCCACCGCACGTCGCGACGGTCATAATAAAATCTCTACTACAGTAAGCACTAAAATTGCTGTTCTAAAGTTCGAAATTTTATTTCTAAAAGCTTCAAACTCTCTAAAAAAGGAATCCACAACTTTGTTTATGGATACAAAAAGTGAACCAAAGCTACTGCAAACTATTTTGGTGAATAAAATAAAGTATATTGAAATTGTGTGATTTCCTTTTAAACGTTCTTGGAGAAATAGAAGAAATTTTTTCAATCAACTTAATATGTACCTGACTTTGAAAAGTCAGGTTCTGTATCTGGAACATGAATATTTGAAATAAGATATATGTACGATTACAACATCCACATTGAACATGTCTTGTTATTTTGTGTCTTTCTTTGTGACTTATTAATTTTATCGAGCTCTTTGTTGGTAGGTTTTCTAGCGGTTTCCACGGGGGAGCAGACGATTCCTAATGCAGCTGAAAAGACAGAATCGTCCTCTGGCAATGCAGACGACATTGTCATGTTGGAAATCGACGTGAAGGAACCTGTTAAAAGATCACCAATATCAGGCGGTGCCGAGTATGGAGCCTCCCCTAATCAGTACATTCTCCAATCCGCTGATGGTATTCAAGAGGTAATAAATCATTTCTTAACGATTCGATTTGTCGGTACTGTTCTTATCAAATATTCCGGCTTATGTCTCTAAAACAATTCTAACTTCGTTTCCATATTTGGAAACTGAAAACTAAAATGAAAAAAGTGCTGTATAAACATGGTGTCAAAGACGAGCACTTAACGAGATATATGTTTTTAAACATTAGCACCACTCGCGCCGCAAAGTTGTAATAATTTTACAAAGTTATATGGTCAAAATAGCCACCGGTTTCTTCTATGCAAAGATCAATGCGGCGCGGCGTAGATAACAGTGATTGGTTCTCTATTTGTTCAGATAATGCTGCGCGTTGACACCTTCAGATGCTTCTTTGGATCTTATGTGTCTCATTAAGCATTCGTTTTTGACACGACGATTAGAGAATATTTTTTTCTTCATTTTACCTCTCTAACCGCCCCCTCGAAGGGTATATTTACCTTGTATGCTATATTTTATTTGTCGGTAACCGATAGTCACTTTAAGGGGTTGTTCCGGTCTAGAGCCCATAAAATAGGTGATCTTTAGGAATTAATTAAAGGAAAACTACAACATATAATTTAATGGGATTTTTTGCATTGTATTAAGGGTGTCTTAAACTATAGAAATAAATTTATTGTTTTATAATTAATTATTACAGACGACACTGGGAAATCGTTAAAGTCGAGACGTCAAAAAATTCGTCCAAAACGCTGGAACATGTAGCACCTAAACCATTGGTCTGAAATAAAAAACAATGCCAGATTATTAACCCCTTGCCCTACAAATTAGCAGGAGAAAATCCGCGCCAAACTAGTTTGGGACGACTTTAATCGAATCCCTTGTAAACAGTAAAGTTTCGCCTTCATGAATAGAACGTTCATCTTTGTCTCGAATTTAATTCCACGAGTCTGACTCGTAAGAATCATGATTGGTCTAAAATGTTCACCACGAGTGGACTCGTCAAAGTAAGGCAAGGGGTTAAAGGCCACGAAACTCGTTCGTGGACATAGCAGTAAAAATTACAAACAATGCCATTTTTTGAGAAAGTAACGACACTTAAAGTTCGAAATCTCTTTTTCCCTATATTCTTCGTCCTATCAACGCCTTTAAAAATTACAAATTTTCAATTTTTTTAAATTTTACTGGTTTCTCCACGAGCCAGAAGTGTATTCTTCAAAATGAAAAACGTTTCAGTCGGATCGGATAATAACTTTTCGAAGTATAGGTTCCAACGATTTTAAGAACATTGGGCCGTATGCACAAAAGCAAGTGTCAGCTTTTACTAGTGATTTTTCAAGCAAATACTCAGTTCCGTATGCAATAAAGGATGAAGTATTTATTAGAAATAGTTTTTACTAATTTTTCAGTAAATACGTAAAATACGTATGCATAAAGGTACGTCTACACAACGACACTTTTGTGTGTAGATCAAGTGTATACGACACTGGAAAAAAAATTCCGGAAGATTGGAAACTGCCTAGGGCAGTTCGCGACACTGAATTGGACCTATCGTGGCGGGAGTTGCAGCTAGAGCTAGGCTGACAACACTGCAACTAGCTCTACTGTGCCCGGGTGGAAAGAAGTCGGTTGAGGTGTCACAGGGGCAAGAGGGGTTCTGCGCTCGCTTTGGCTCCCGCCGCCCGTGTCCCGTTTGCTCACTTTGTATTCGTCGAGGTTATCGCGCCGGCCAATACCCTAGTAGCATTTCTGGTTGGCCCACAGCAGGCCTTCCCAAGTAGGGGAAATGCACTACTAAAACAGATGTTTCGGTTCTCCCTCCACCGGTGCGCCTTCGGCTAAGGTGGGACGACTCCTACAACCCTCTCTCCGAGGAGACAGTAACGTCACTGGGAAGTATGTTGGGCGCTTTAGGGCGAAAGTACCAAATGTGTCAAATTTTTATAGGAAATTTCATAATGACTTAAAAAATAGTATGAAAAATTAAAATTTAAACTAGTTGAAACTAATTAAATTAAAATTAAAACTAGTTTAAATTTTAATTTAACTAAAAAACTAGTTTAAATTTTAATTTAACAATGTATGTAATACATTTTTTGTAATTTTTTTTACGTCATTTTGAAATGCTAGTTTAAATTTTAATTTTTCCTACTATTTTTAAGTCATTATGAAATTTCCTATAAAAATTTGACACATTTGGTACTTTCGCCCTAAAGCGCCCAACATGCTTCCCAGCGACGTTACTATCTCCTCGGAGAGAGGGTTGTAGGAGTCGTCCCACCTTAGCTGAAGGCGCACCGGTGGAGGGAGAACCGAAACATCTGTTTTAGGAGTGCATTTCCCCTACTTGGGAAGGCCTGGCCCACAGTATCCCCAAGTTGTGAATAAAGCTGGGATTTCCAATGCGCGGCTCGCCGCGGCGGCTGACGGCGGTCCCACTAGTGCAAGGGAGAAACAGATACATACTTCTCCCTTGCACTAGCGGAACCGCCGCCGGCCGCCGCGACGAGCCGCGCATTGGAAATCCCAGCTTTAGCTGGCCATCAAAGTGCCAACAACAAATGCTACTAGGTAGGGATATACTATTCGGGCCTGATATTTGGACACCAGAGTTGGTCGACCGACTTCTTACCATCCAGGCACAGTAGTTAGACACAAAAGACACTTGAGCTATACTCGTTTCATCCTAAGAAAAATCCCGTTCGCGCAGGGATGATTCGGAGGAGGCGCTGGTTGGTCCGACTCCCCACTTAACCGCCTACGTTTTTCTCCGTCTTACCACCTGTTACCTCTCTGTCAGCCGTTCCGCAACCTGCAGTGTTGATATTGACATCGGTCATGTCACGCCCTCGGAGGGGCAGGGAAGTCGGCAGGTAAAGTGCTGCGAGCAATAGCCTGCGTCGGGCCCGTAGGCGGTAGTGGGGGCTGCGCAGAACGGCCACAAAACGGTCGGGGCATAGGATTTTTCTTAGGATGAAACGAGTATAGACACAAAAGTGCCGCCGTGTAAACGTACCTTAACACATAGTACTTACTGAGAACTGCAAGTAAATGCTAGTGTTATCTTAAGTCTGCCAGTGGTCTGTCTTAAATTGTCTGCGCAATCATGGCGTTGTTCGTGCAAACTCATGCCCCTAACCCAGACCTAACCATTCCCGAGAGTAACGTGCCATGTTTAGACTCGAAGAACACCATGTGAACTACCTGGGGGATACATTTTTAGATATCGTGAACGAAACCAGAGGTGGCGATCTTTCACGGAAAGAGAAAATGAAGGTATTCTTTAGATACACAGGTGATCCCGGTTTGCAAGTAGGCATTGGTGAGGATACGGGTGTTCATCGGAGTAGGCATAGTTAGTCGAACAGTAACTGAAGTTGCCGGCAAAATCTGCACCAAGCGCCGAAACTGGATTAAATTTCCAAAAAATACAAATGAAGTAGAAAAAGTGAAAAGAGAATGGCAGACAAAATTCAATTTTCCGTGCTGTATAGGAGCTTTAGACTGTACACTCGTGTAACGGTTCCGTGCGAGACGTTGCCGCCTGTTACAGGAAATATCCACAATTAGAATAGTTTACTCGTGAAATTGTAAATAACGTGAGGTAAATTTTTGTTTTTTAAAAAAAAAGCTTTTTAAAAAATTTTGTTAACGGAAGTTTGTAGTGCTTATTGCGCCATTCAACTTTTGTTTGAAAAGTTTTTTTCCTTCTGTTGTACTTTGGGAGTTATACGGGAAAAAGTGGAAGTGCCTATTTGACTTTGGGGTTAGTTATCACCCCCTTAAAGGGCGGTAGGGCCTGAATGAAACACACCCTTGTTCTTGTCTTGAGTCACTCTATGAACCCAGAAAGTTGCGTTCCAATCGGTGAGTGCGAGTTCGCGGTGTTCCCTTCTAAGTAAATACTAGTAGTATTTGTTGGAAATTACTCCACAGAGGTAGAAAAATAATGTCACACTATAAACATAACTATGGTTTATTATATGAACAATGCACAGTGTATCAATCCACGTACTAGTGTTATTTTATAAAGTATAAAGGTATACAAGAAATAAGAACTTAAATTGACGAGTCGGAACACGATATGCACGCCGTGGTCACATTTCTTAGACCAGGCCTTCCCAAGTAGGGGAAATGCACTCCTAAAACAGATGTTTCGGTTCTCCCTCCACCGGTACGCTTTCGGCTAAGGTGGGACGACTCCTACAGCCCTCTCTCCGAGGAGACAGTAACGTCGCTGGGAAGCATGTTGGGCGCTTTAGGGCGAAAGTACCAAATGTGTCAAATTTTTATAGGAAATTTCATAATGACTTAAAAATAGTAGGAAAAATTAAAATTTAAACTAGCATTTCAAAATGACGTAAAAAGAATTACAAAAAATGTATTACATACATTTAAAACTAGTTTAAATTTTAATTTAATTGGTTTCAACTAGTTTAAATTTTAATTTAATTAGTTTCAACTAGTTTAAATTTTAATTTAATTAGTTTCAACTAGTTTAAATTTTAATTTAATTAGTTTCAACTAGTTTAAATTTTAATTTAATTAGTTTCAACTAGTTTAAATTTTAATTTTTCCTACTATTTTTAAGTCATTACGAAATTTCCTATAAAAATTTGACACATTTGGTACTGTCGCCCTAAAGCGCCCAACATGCTTCCCAGCGACGTTACTGTCTCCTCGGAGAGAGGGTTGTAGGAGTCGTCCCACCTTAGCCGAAGGCGCACCGGTGGAGGGAGAACCGAGACATCTGTTTTAGTAGTGCATTTCCCCTACTTAGGAAGGCCTGACTTAGACTGACTACGGTCGCCACTTTACGTTTCGGCCAAGACCCTTCGCCCTCCCCCTTTTTCCTAGTTTGGGGAAACGCAGCCCCTTAGGACTAAAAACCCTTACGGTGAGAATCGTTGAACTCCAACAGTATTTACTTAAAAATTTTCATCACTTACTATCTAGTACCAGTAGAAGATTATGCATACGAAATCTAGTATTTGCTGTTACTTATACTTATTACTTTCAGGCATTTCCTTATTTTTATGCATACGGTGTTTCGAGAAAAACGCGTTTAAAGTTTTACGTGAGCGCCGAGTGGCCCGGTGTTACTCATGCATTTGCCGCTACTCAAATGCCTTTAACTTTGGGAATTTTACGAATTTCAAAAAATCCTTTTAAACAAGTATTCTTAAAAGGTTGAACATTCAAAAAATGAAATAAAAAAATAAATTTTTAAACTGGAACCTCCCCTTAATGATGAATCCAAAGACCCACAGTCCTTCAAGTTCACCAAAGGTCCTTTAAAAAACTTGAAGGAAAGAAAGTTTCATCTCATTAACCCCTCCCAACAGAACGAAGCTATTGTTACCACACGCTAGCTTCCACAAAACTATGCAACATTTATAGAAACCATTTTTATGAAATTTTAAATATAGCAGAATTATTTCAGGTTATAGGTGAAACACCCTGCATGTCTGCTTATAATTGGCTGAAAGGCAGACCTAAATTGGATGGTAAAATTGAAGCATAGTAGTATTTTAATGTGCAATGGGTCCGCCTATGGCTAAAAGGTGAACTAAAATTGGCTGGTAAAATCGAGGTATACTGTTATTTTGATGCGCAATAAGATTTAGCTAGGTAACCACTTCTGTGTACCTTCTGTTTCATGTTCCATTGGTTTACGGGCAATACTTTTTATAATTTCGATGAACAGGTCAGTGAAGCACAGATTCTATCAAGGACAGTTCCGTGAACGGCAAATATTACGTGTCTAGCCCTTTCGTCGGGAGACAATACACGTTCCTAGAAATAAGTAACATTATCGCTCGCGGTCAGCGACGTCCATTGGTCGCCTATCGCCGCCTAGCGTAGTGACTGACTACGTAGCGTGCACTGTGCAGTCATGAGCGTTCCAGATTTTCCTTTCTTATTAGAACGGAGAGTTCGCCTTCATTATCTAGATATTGCACTGCAATAACAATTGGAATGCATCAAATTCCACGGGTTTCGTTATTCAGAATTCTCATTCCACATTCCACGAAAGTGAGTTCGATATTAACCTGTTAGCTGCCACGATCCGCATTTGGGGATTTTGGAATTTTACGTACACCACTCGGCGCCAAAAATATATTTGGTACCCCTGACAGTTTAGTTTCATTCTATATATATATATATCCGTCAATATTGTGTGTAGCAGAAAGTGTATATTCTGTGCTTCGTTTCTTTACAACAAGCGAACAAATTTGAAGTGCGTTTGCAAGTTGAACGGAACAGAATTGGAATTGCGTCGGGATAGGTCTGGGTTAGGTGGACTGTTTGGAAAATAAAAGAAATAGTTTCTTATTAGTTTTCTTTCATGCAACCTGCCACAATCCCCATTTGGGACTTTTTCAAAAATATCGAATATTTTCAACACAAAACATAAGTTGAATATAATTATATTGTTACACAACTTTTTGTGCATATATATATATAATAAAATAAAATAAAATACCCTTTTTGGCAAGATATTATTCTGTCAGAATGTCCAGGATATATATATCTCGTATATATATATATTTTTTTAATTTTTAGCCGGATACGATATATATATACGAGATATATATTTAAAAAAAAATGAAAAAAAAAATTTGGCAGTTAATGGGTTAATTTATGTAAAATGTTTTCTCTCCCCGGTCTTGATCAAATTTTAATAGTTACATGTCCCGGACATTCTGACAGAATAATATCTTGCCAAAAAGGGTATTTTATTTTTAAATGACTGTAAATAGAATCCAGTGAAAGAATTTGAAATCCAATGTCTGCCAACCTATGAAATTTTAAACCTTTTTCCGCAATAAACTACGGTATAAAAAATTTACAATGTAAATTATGATTTCATAAATAAAGAACCTGCAAAGGATATAAAAATAAAAGCAATTCTATTGTACGAAACGAATGCCAATTTACGTTAACAATTCCAGTAAAAATATTACATCTATCATCCACCTTTCAACCTTCACTAATAATATTAACAGAATCCTTTGAATTAAAATGCAGAGGCTTTGCGATGCGATAGACCGCGTTGTAACTCAGTGCATGATGACGATTATGGGCTAAAAAGTATAAATAACTGAATTTTGAAAGAAGTAGCACGTAAAGGTTATTCTTGTTGTATTTCCCGGAACAAAGTGAAGTTACTCTTTAAAAATGGGAGAATGAATCACTGACCCGTGGTGCTTTAGTTCTGGAGGGGTTTTTAAGTCTCCTCAACACCTACACTCGATCATGATCGTGTCTAGTCGTGCTACACGCGATCGTGCTTTCTTGCATAACTTTTACCTTCTAATCGGTTCGACCTGACAAAACCGGTAAAACCACACCCAATGATCGTGGATATATCCGTATGCAAGTCTCCCAGGTCACAGATATGTTCTCTATATAGTGCACGGCCTTGCCTTGCACGTTACCGTAATAAGTCACTTTGAATGGGATCTTTACTAACGCTCATTTATGGACTATCGATTCATCCGCAATATTGCAGAAAAATGTTCCATAATTACTCGGTGTATTTAACACGTTATAAGTTCGCCATTAGTTTGTAGGGTTATGGGGAGTAGCTACTCTCTCAAATTTTGTAGAGATTTTACTTTTTCAATGTCTTTCTATTTGATATCTTACATAGGGTTTGGAATTTTAAAGAAGTTATTTTCTCCGGGTTTGAATAGGTTTTGTTTTAAACAAAATATGCTTAAAGCGTTTTAAACATTATAAACACTTTAAAATTGTAAGTAATTCTTTTTTTTTCAAAATAGATATTTCTGTAACTCTGTTATGGTGTTACGTATGTACTGATTAAATTTTAATACATATACATATGTACATATATTTATATTGATTGAATATTTCGATTATGCTCGTTATGATATAGTTTATATTTTTTCTTATTTTTATGGCGACTACCACTGTAACTGTTTATGTAATAGGTATGTGTGTACGTGAATGTATTTTTGGGTACAATAATGGCACAACATGTTCAGATCAGTTTTCATAATTTGATTTTACAGTAACTTTTCTAAATAGTAACGTCACTTCCTTTAGAAAAGTTAGAATATTGGGTTTCTCTTGATATTTTACAAATATGTCCTTCAAATTTAGTTGCAACTGAAAAATATAGGTAACGATAATATTATACAGGGTGGCTGAGTAATCGTGATATAACGAGGAAGGGAACAATTTTTAATGCAGAAGTAAGACAAATCTGCAGTATAAAATTTTTACATTTGAGCAGGGGCGGATTTGAGGAGCAAATTTTGGGGAGCATTCAATTTTGGGGAGTATCAAATTTTGGGGAGCGACAAATTTTGAGGGAAGAAATTGAAAAAGGTTTAAACCTAGAAACTTGAGACAGCTTTAAAATCAATTCATTTTTTTCGTGTAGCGAATTAGTAATGGCTCATATGTGAGTTGCCATATTCAATTAATTTTGAAATTGTCTCGACTCTTTTAAATTAAAGTATTCGATAATATTTCGCGGAAAGGGCGGCACCCGCTTGTTAGCCTCGGGGCGCCAGATCTCCAAATCCGCCCCTGGATTTGAGTCTTCGTTCTTCGAGAGAAATAGCTTGATAAATCTATTGAATATGCATAAGCTTCGCTAATTTTAAGTCTCGATGCAACAGATTTTAGTATAAACAACTATTTCTGTACTGGTACAGGATATTTTCGGAAATAAAGGTGTAACAATCAGTTTGTAAAATTCATTCTATGCGAATGTAGGAATTGTGCATAATGTCCAGGTACTCTGGATTATTGTAGCTTGACATTGGGATAGATTCGTAGAGACTGATTGTACGAGCCGATAATAGGTGAGAGAATAGTAATGAATAGAAATGATAGGAAGCAAGTCATGACATTGCCCTTGTGTACAGATACTAACACGAGTAGAATGAAACAATAACGCGTATTGTGATCCGTTAGATCGAGAGTTACGATTGGTCAAGTTCAAGAGTACATACATGTTTGTCTCACAAACGAAGATCTGTCTGCAAAAACATTATATCTACCGCAATTTCAACCTATTTTTCGAAACATAAATAAAAACTACATGACAACTTTTATTTTTCTAATAAAACATGAATTTTATTACTTTAAGTAGGCTAACAACTTTAATTAATATTTACTCGTTAAAAGATTATAGCATAAACTCTTCAGAAATTGAAGCAATGCGGGAATAATGCATTCAATATAATTAATAAATAGAAACTTTTTATTTAAATAATCCAATTGAGTTAATATTCAAATATGTAGCACACATAGATACTTTGTACAGTTTTCTGAAAATATAAAGCTCATTTTTTGTGAACGACAATACCACGTGCACGCAAGATACATAATTTTCTTCCTACGTTCTTAATTTCGCTGTTGCAATTAACAACTGACTAACATTATATTGTTACACCCTGTTTCAAATATTCTATAAGCTACTGTATAAAAAAGATTGACGGGCTAAGAGTCTCAGAGGCGCTGAGCAATTAGCCACTCTATCGGATGTTATGGTAATTTTTTAAGGTTTTTGGTACCAAAGGTTATGTAAGAAGGTTTTCATAAGATGCCCGCAATGAACTATTAAAAAAACACGCATGACACCAGTTCTCGTCGGAAGTTAAGCGGCGTTGGGCGCGGTTAGTACGTGGATGGGTGACCGCTTGGGAATACTGCTTGTTATTGACATTTCTTTTTCTCCACCTCCTTGTTTTTACTCACAATTATTGTTTATAACTACAACGAGGATTATATCTTATCTAGACAATTAATTACTACTTCCAAGTATAACATGTTCCACAAGCGACCAGTTTTAACACTTTGAATGGCATTCCAGTCTTTACCTGACTTTGGCGTGTCTTCACACGAATATTTTTTGTAAAGAATCGAAATTATTATGCAAGTGCCCCGAATGTTAGTTTTAGAAATGGCAACCGACTTTGATATGAGTCATCTTCGTGAGAGTACTTATTACCAATGAATTGGCAAGGTTCTCCTGATGAAAATGAATCTAACCTCAATTCTGTTCCGACTACTTTTAACTACATGAATTGTAGAATTAGTTTACGGAATTCCTTCCGAAAAGATAAATTGGCATTTACAGTCGTTTTCAGTAGAAAAACCTTCCCAATCTATTAATAATACTCCCACGGAGTTTTAATACAAAATTCAATATTTACATTTTCATTAGTCTCAGTATGTGTCCGACTAGGAATAATATTTCGCCAAATTCAGTGCCACTCAAAGTGTAATTACTTCTGGTTAACATGCATTATTTAAAAGAATATATGAATTTCCAGCTGCCAGCGGAGTACGTATCGGTTGCACAACAGTATGCGCAAGAGCAACCGCAAGCAGCGCCACCTCAACGCAGACCACAGTCAGCATACGCGAGACAGCAGCAAGCGTTGCAACAATCCTACTATAACTTCCGAAAGCCAACAGTCGTCCCGCCTAGACCACGCGCTCAACTTCATCCTCAAGCCTTAGCGCAGGCTGAAGCAGCTGCGGAGGTTCAAGCTCAAGTCGATGCTCAAAATCGTGCCGAAGCCCTTCGTCTCGCTCGTTTAGGATCAGGTCCTTCCAGCCCCATTGGTTATGAGGGTTCATCCTATGCTCAACCGAAGTTGGGAACCTTCGAGCAAGAGTTACTGCAGCTAGTCTCGGCGAATCAAGCTCAAGAATTCAAACTGATTCCAACCCAACCTAAAGGAAGTTCGTCAGCTTATTCCCAGCAGTTAGCAAGTTATCCAGCTCAATACGCGAAACCAGCAGCGGCGCCATCTCAGTTGCCTGAACAGTATCACATCGAGACGTCTCCGCCACGATACCAGCAACAACAAGTCGTTGCTTACCAGCCAGTCGAGGAACCCATTCAGTACCAACCAGTTCAACCTGCCAAAGCTTTCGTTCCTTCTCCTCAGTACGATTACGTTGATGAAGAACAGAAGGCCTATGATCAGGCCCACGCTCAAGCACAAGCTCAGGCCCAAGCTCAAGCACAGGCTCAAGCATTAGCTTTGCAAAAGGTTGTGCAAGCCGCTTACAAGAAACATTTCCAAGGTGCGCTAGACCTGTCCAGGGCCACGAATCAGGCCCAAAAGGAGCACGAATCTGCTTTGGAACAAATTCAGCAGGGTTCTCAAGTGAGCGACGCTGGACGCTCACATCTCCAAGAACAGTACCTGCCAAAAAACGCTGAAGCCGCTTACAAGGCCAAGCTGAAAGCCCAAGCAACTGCTGAGACGGCTGAGGCGAGGAAATTTCAACAGACCGCGGATATTAAGGCGCATGCTGACGCCATTCGAAAACTGGAAGCCCAACAACAGGCCCATCTGAGGGTGCAGGAGGAGGCTCATAATTATGCTCTGAATTTTGAGGAGCATCAAGCGCGTGCGCAGGCACTGGCACAGGCTCAGGCTGAAGCACTCTACAAACACCAACTTCAGGCTCACAATCAAGCTAACAAAGAAATCGTGGCGATCTCCAAGGACGGACAAGGAAAGAAGAATGATAATTCAATATACCGTTACAATCTGTCACCCGCGTCATCCCTGCCTTCGCCCAATACTTACCTAACCGCCGAGCAACTGCAGAAATATCACGTCCCTGGCTCGTCCCATGTACCCAGGTCCGCTCCAAAACTAGACGACGCAGGCGCTATCGAGGCGGCGCAGGCGCAGGTGCACCCGGTGATCACGCAGCCGCGGCAGGCTCACAAACTAAAGATCCCTTCATCTGCTCAGGCTGTATACGTGTCTGACTCAGGTCTGCTGAAAAAGTCGCCCATCAAATCGTTGACCATCGAAGAAGTAATCGAGCCAGAGCAAAACAATAATCGTCCAGTGGTTCAAACTGCTTCATCCAGAGGGCGCACATTGTCCGAGGAAGATTTGTCAGCTCTGATCAACGCTGGATACACCGTTACTCCTGTGCCACTAAATACGAAACCTGCCCAGCAGATATACGCTTTAGAGGGCGCGCCTGCGGGATATTACCCGAAGAAACAAAAGGCTCCTGTCCTGAGGCCCGACTACGCAACTTACGAAGACGCGATACAGCGTCCACGTAAGCTTGTTAGGAAAAACGTATCGATTCTAAAACAGGATGAGAGAGATGGCGCTGAGAGCGAAAAGGTTACGTATTTGGTACCTCTAGAACCTTCCTTCGGCACGAGACAACCTCCATTGAAGCACGAGGAATAATGCAGGGTTCAGACATTCCGTTTGTCATCATTGCATCGAGTATTAACAATGCAACATATAACTGAAATATAACTTCTTATAATTTTATCTCTCGTCTCTGGTTTCGCATTGTATTGCACCGAATCGATGTTTTCAGGCATTGTTTGCAACGCTAATTTAGTACACTATGAAGCGGATACAAATAGGAAATAAACGTTGGGGAAAATTTGTAAATGATAAATTGAATTATTCACTTCACGATTATAATCACATACGTCGACTGATACATCGATACTATGATGGAATATTTATTAAATACTCGTTTTATTTAAGAAGCATTGAATTTCTTTCGTTTACGATGAATCCAATAGGAAAATATATTAATTACATGTTCCCTTTTGGTACGTAATAATTGTTAAATATAGAATAGTGATGATTTACTTCCTAGATGCAATGCAGGCTGCTCCTTCCGTATTCCTCGACTTATATTCCCCTTTAAATTTTTATTTCGTGTACTGCTTTGGACTAAGATTGAAACGAACCAAACATATTGATTGACAAACATAATACAGATAAGAAAGATAAGAAATTGTAAATTAATTTCTACCAACGTATTATAACGTATTATCGAGACTCAAAATTCGTTCGTGATTGTTTTCATCTCAACACGTTTCGTTTTACACCATATTGTTTCTTACACGTCAATCAAGATGAGTGATCAAACTAAATCAAAGTTCATCAAGCGTAAATATAGATCGACCAATTTTATAACGTTAATGAGTACGACAAGTACGTTTTTTACGCAATGTTATTTTGTAGATGGTATGTGCGACGGTGCTAAGTCGAATAATCCTTAATTTATACTTACTGTTTGTATATACTAGATTTTTACTAAATAAAACAGTTTAAAGTCTCGCTTCGCGATATACAAAATGTATTCTCTTTCCTTCTAGTTCTTCAACAACATAATTTAAACGACCTTGCTTTTTTCCAAAATACGATCATTCCGAAAATATTATTATAACAGCAACGACCACATCCATTTCGTCGATCAAGTGTTTCTATGTTTTCATTGAAAGTGAAAAATAAGTAAATAAATGTATTATATAAAACGATTTCAAATTTAATTATGATTTATTACCCATTTTACTAACGATTTTAACACGAATAAAATTATGTAGTTATTCACTTATAAAGAAGTATACAGATTTGTATAAAGTGCAAGTATGTATATTGGGTGGCTTGTGATCTTATTTCAAATTTCATTTAAACATGTATTAAGATTGACCCACATGCTCTCCCCGTAAGGGATAAGACGGGAGTTAACTTGTATTTTTTTTTGTATTTGTATTTTTATTTTTCCTGTGTTTTTACACAGGATGATGGGCGGCGTTGCAAGCATTTTGCTTACATTGCCCAACGAACATTAGTCATTTTACTTTTTTTCCCTCCTCTCTCTTTCCTTCGGGTCCCAGAAGCAGCAGCGCACCGGGAGAAAAAAGGTGGTCTCCCCGGTCACCCATCTTTCCCCGGTACACCGCCCCGTGATGCTTAACTTCGGGGTTAAAACCTAACGAGAACCGGTGTATCATCACGGCTACGGCCGCTGGTTGGGGGTTAACTTAACAAGTTCAAATGGAAACCTACAGAAAAACTATCATATCCTTAATTCGTCCCACAAAACGAGAGACTTTTATCTGAAACAATTTTTCTTAAAATTATAACCTCAATGTGTAGTTACAAGTATTTCAAGTCTGGAAGGACGTGATTTCATTAAGTCAGGGTTAACTAAAGGGCCGTTGAAGGCCTCTTCGAAATTATAATTTCTCTGGTTCGGAGATTCCGGCAATTAGGTTTTTCAGTAATTGCCGTTTGAAACTGCTTTATAGGTTCCTTCAAATTGTGAAACAACGCGTGTAAACTCAAGGAATTTGTCATTAGATCATTGAATGGATACGATCCTTCAATCTTACTGTAATTTACTTTGAATTTTAAACGCCTGCTATACTCCCTGTCATTTAAGAAGGAACCTGCCGACCGACGAGTTTAGACCGGTTCTGCGCAGGTTGACGCTCATTGGTGCCGGGAGAAGCCACTATTGGCTGTACCCCCACCAACGCATTTTCGGAGCCAATGAGCTCATTCTACATGCGCGAAACGGGTTCCTTCTTAAATGACAGGGAGTATACATTCGGAGCAATGGTTTTAACAAAAATGTTTCGGGCGAAAGTTGCTCGTTTTGTATGGTAGATGCACCATTTGTGGCCACTTTAAAGTATTGTACCAGTTTTGGCCACTTCTTAAAAAATATAATATTTTTTCGTGGAAGCAATAAATATAACCTTATGTTTCTGGCGGTATACTAAACAAAATATTTATAATTGTGAAATTCTCCACATAATAATGATCTGCAGGCAGTTCAAAAATAAGATAATTACCCTAACACAGATTAAGGAAATGATAGGTTTTTTATAGGTTTCCATTTGAAATTTTAAAGTGAATCCCTATTTTCTTTGTTAATTTCCGCCCCAGGGATCTATATAATTTTAAATAAGATAGATTGAAACTGATCGAGGGGTTTTCGAAATATTAAGCTGTAAACAGGAACGTAGATCACTCTGTGCACTTCTTTCTTACAACGTGTGATAACAGAAATCTATTAATTGTAAAGCAACTTATTAAAATAAAATAAAATCAATAGGATATATGTAATTGGGATCCATTAAGTGTAAGTACAGTACATATTTAAATTAATATTAAACTATTTTGAAAGTTGAAAGTGTTTAAGCTCAACGATCATAAAATTTCCCAAAATTGTTAATGTATTTCGATATGCGTAGCAAAAAATATCACCCAACTATGAAACATAAAATACGACCATTATTTGAGTAAGTTCAGGGCTTCATTCAACAATTTATGAATTTTAAGTTAAGTTAGTTAATTACTCTAGAATGAATGTAAATAAAAATATTTACTCGGAAAATCCCCCCATAAAACAGACATTTTTGATAAGTTAAGTAGTATTCTAGATATTCTATGTGCTCAAAAACTGCCAATTGTCCAACGAAAAATTGGAACATTCACTTCTGACGGACCTCAGAAATCAAGATCGCAATTTTTTGCGCAGAAAAGACAAGTTCATATATTAAAACTACGCTTGATTTTTTAGTTCAGATGAGACGTTACGTAGATATCCTATTAACGCGACTGCCATGTCTATTTGGAATGTAGACTGCTATTAGAAGCACATTAGAATAAGATTTTGCAGTGGTTTTCTGTCTACGTAATGTAGACGGAGCATCGTTCTGAAATATTGAACAAAAATGTCATATCTAACTCTACTTTTTTCACGAGAAGATCATAAATTTCGCCTTTTCTCTCGGCCTTTACAGTGAAACTCTTTAATAAAGCGTGAACCACTTTTTAACTCGAAATTAGCATCAGTACGAAATAAAAAGGTGTTCTGCGGTTTTCATTATGTAAGAGTTCGGTAACGAAGTCGGTAGGCGCACACAGCGTGACAACATCGCGAACAGAGTTGCCCAAAAAGCACCTCAAATGACGTAGTAGGGAGTGGTAGGAACTCAGTGACGTAGAGCTGTTCGGGTATTCGAATAAAGTGAGCCGAGCCGGGCACCCGTAATAACCAGGCGGCCCGAAAAATCTGGGTACCTGATTCGGGCGGCTCGGAATAAGAGGTTATCCCGAATTGTTTCGGGTGGCTCGGGATATCCGAGCGCCCCGAATGTGATACATGTGTAGATGATATATTTCGAATATTTTAAGAAATATTTTTCTGCTGGGATGTAAATGATGGTTATCAATAACCTGAAAAATAATTAAACTATAAACAGCAAATAGGAATATTCGGTAACAATAGAAAATAATTAATTAATTCTAATCTGTTTTTCTTTTCTTCGTGTTTGTCACGTTCTCTTTGGTTAAATTTTATTTCAACAATTTCCTTTGTTTTTTAATAAATAAATAAAGAGATAATCGCGATGTGTTTGTAAACATTTGAACATGTACCTCTTGCGTAATTAATTTTTGTCAATTCAGTATTTTGGGAGGATGGGAAATATTTATAGAAGTGTCTACGAAATTATGGATGATAAAATAAATATATACAGTCGTGTAAATATTTCTTAAAATATTCCATATACCTCGAAATATTTCACCTACTTAACACAGTCTGCTCGAATCACATTCGAGGCGCTCGGATTTTTCGGGCCGCCCGGGTTTTACGGGTACCCGGCTCGGCTCGAAAACCGAGTCCCGGCTCAGTCCCAATTTCAAGCTGCTCGAATATTCGAGTACCCGAACAGCTCTACAGTGACGTAGTGAGGTATAGCAGAGGGGGAATCCTCCCATGGTGGGCACGAGTCGTATATGTACAGCTCTATACATGCGAGGATTACTTTTCTATTACTCCCTACTATGTCACACAGGGCTTAGGTACTCCGGGCAACCTGCTCGCGTTGGCGCGCGCAATATAAAAATTGTTGTGACGCAGTGGAACGAGAATTAAGGGGTTATACCTAGTCAGGAGGCCGAAAAGAGGCGAATATTTGTGAATTTTTTTTGAAGAAGCGGAAGCGTATATTTTTACAAAACTTTTTGCGCTTAAAAGAGCAACATTTAAAGAACATGTGGTAATTTTTTCGTGGAAAAATATTTATGTTTATAATAAAATAACATGCGACATCCAAAAAGCATTTTTAAAAATTTGGTTTTGCGGTGAGCATTGCCATTCGGAACCAGATTATCTAAAATCAGAAAACAAAAAAGATTTCGTTAGTACATTAATGTATCCTCAGGTTGACAGAGAGAATTTTCCGAAATATTAAGTTAAAATAACATGGCAGCTATTTAAAGTTGAAATCCTGATTTTTTCGCGTAATTTTTGCAGAAAAAATCAGGATTTCAACTTTAAATAGCCGCCATTTTGTTTTAAATTAATATTTCGGACATTCCCTCCACCAATCAGAGGATACATTAATATACTAACGAAATCTTTTTCGTTTTCTGATTTTAGATAATCTGGTACCGAATGGCAGTGCTCACCGCAAAACCAAATTTTTAAAAATGCTTCTTGGATGTCGCATGTTATTTTATCATAGACGTAAATATTTTTCTCTGAAAAAATTACCAAATGTTCTTTAAATGTTGCTCTTTTAAGCGCAAAAAGTTCTGTAGGAATATATGCTTCCGCTTTTTCAAAAAAAATTCACAAACATTCGCCTCTTTTCGGCCGCCTGACTAGGTATAGCCCCTTAATAAATTGTGTGACGCCAGTTCGAATCGAGCAGGGAAACGAAGCGTATTGAAATATAGAAACGCGATAAAAGCACAGCATCATTTTAAGTATCCTACCCGAAGTGCCAAGGAGTCGAATCTCCACTACAGTTCTATACCCCTTCTCCACGAGAAACATACCAGACCTATGTAGATTTATCTATTTACCAGGAAATATTTTCACAGTTTTTTCGGAGTTTCACTTGGACAAGGAGTTCGCGTCAAGATTGGTGTAAAGAATCAAAGAAAAGGTCAACAACGAGTCTGTGAAAGCCTTTGTAAGACAGCATTTCGCGGTGCAATTAAACGTTGCCGCACAAAATAAGAATGGTCCTTGCTCGAGTTACGTAGATACCGGTACGACTTTCTCTCTCACACTGTGACATAATCTTTTGAGCAGTTAGGGAGTTGAGCCTCGCCTGCACATTGAAAACTGGACTAGTTTCGTTTATTATTACCTACGGTGCAGACATGCCGCGAAATTGTTGCAGCTTTGCCGCGGTGCTGTTGAGTGTCATCCTCCTGACAACGCATACCACTCCTCTTCAGGTAACAGTAATAATAATATTATTTATTCAGCAGGAGTATTTCGTTTTCTATAAAGCAACTGTACGAAAGAGGGTACGTAAATAGAAGGACATTGCGAAGTGCGGTTATTACAGTAGAAAGAAAAAAGTGGAATGGATTTGTAAATGAAAAAGAGAAGGCTAAAGCCGGGAACCCACCGGGAAGCTAAGCTAAGCTAAGCTATGCGATGCTATGTTTTAACGTAGCTTTTGGTGGAAACGGTTCCATAAGAATGTATTGAAGCTAATTTTTTAAAACGTAGCATTGCATAGCATAGCATCGCACAGCTTAGCTTAGCTTCCCAGTGGATTCCCGGCTTTACTAGGCATTCCTCGACACAGCAATTTTTTGAGGCTCGTTAGGAGTAATGAAACTCTTTGTTCCTAACAGTAACATTACTTTGTTATATTTATAAACATTAGGACGTGGTTTATTATTAATTTTTTATATACTTTGACGTCCTTCTTTCTTGCATGGAAAATTAGGACAAGCTTATATGATTTATGTTTGTATTATTAGGTCGGTAACTCATTAGTCGGTGATTTTTATGACACTATATTAAATAATATTTTCCAATTTTGTAAGACTAATGGTAGTTGGTACAAATTATAGAGACGTGCGTTATAGCAAGTAAATAAATTGTATCCAAACGCGCGTAAATAATAATAATAATCAGAAAATATTGTATTATACTTGACTTTAACTCTGCTGTAAAAGTTATTAGAGATAGGATACTGCTGTACATGATATTTGAATTAGAAGTTAAATAACCGAGATTCATGTAGTTAAAAAGAGAGAGAAATTGTATTTATCATTTTTCACGTGTACACAGTCACTTAAAAATAATAGTAATCAATGTCTTATTGAATTTTGTACCCTCGACGTAACATTAACACCTTAATGTTGGATAAATTTTTCGATTAATAAATGTAGGCACTACGAAATACGATGTCATAAATTATACAAAGTTTATTTAAAATGAGCGCTATTAAAATGAAATTTCCTTGTTATGAAAATAACAACCACCTTTTCATTACTATCGTTCGTAGTTCATATTTGTTGTTGGTATTGGTATTACTACATAATTTATATAACTTTTATTTACGATTATAATTATTTAAAGCGAACGCTACTGTAAAATCTTCCTGTTATCAAAGTACTAACGTTCTTTTGATTACTGTTTTATGACAAGTTTACGAAGCTTTGTTGATACTATTTGGGATGAAAAATCCCAAAGTTAATATAACTAATGGTAAAATCATAGTAGCGTATTAGCTGGAGCTACAAGTAAATTACGTGTTCTTGTAAAACAGTTATTATTCGACAAGTATGTAAAGATTAAATCACACTCAGATACTAGACTGTCTATTTTTCATTCGAACGTAGAGTAGAAGGCAAACACGGCAATCGTACTAAAAATTTGTAGCGATAGCGTAGACTGTAGATTGTTGATCCACGTGTTAACGTTAGGAATTTATCATACAGACCTATCGTGCATGCACATAGGTACACAAGTGCATACATACTTTATTTATTACGCGAAATGCGTAACATTTTGAACGAGCTTTTCACAAATGACTCGTTTCTAACCATTTGCATCGTACGTTCACCTCCCTTCTACTTGCTAGATCAAGGATAATGTTGAAATCAGATGGCTGTGATAGTAATAGTTATGCAGAGGTTTTTATTTCGGAATAATGTATGTAAGCGGAATTCACGTGTTAGTCGGTTAAAGCTAGCATTAACTAAGCATTGTAGGTTTGCTAAAATTTCGTGTTATTTTTTGATTTTCTAAACGAAACGTATGGATTATTTGTCAGTTTCAAAGAAGTAGAGGATTTTATAGTAAAGATCAGAGGACAAAATAAAGTCAGTTGTTTTAGCAATATTATGGGTTGAATGTTGTCTTCTACTATTTCTCGGAATGATTCTGCAAAATAATTGTCATTTTTGGTCACTTTTAAAATTTTGACATTGGGCAGGTCATTTTTAAGATTTTATGAGCTTGTCGAACTTTTTCTATACAAACTTGTGTATCGTTTATTGGAACCACTTCCCCAGAGGACCTGAGGCACAAACAAACTTTGCGATTTAAATCCATCCATTTGTAATTATATTTTGTAAGCATGAAAAATAGAATTCTATACGGCACGAAATAATAAACATTTAGCAATAAAAAACATTAAAATCCGTACATTAGTTCTTGAGAAAAAAATTAATGAAAATAGCACCTCTTCTTCGACTAACAAAGTAAAATGGGCCTTTAAACTCGAATAACAGAGGGTGCCAGAGATGTTCTCCATAGTTTTATATTTACAGCAAAAGAAAAGTGAAAAATCATATGTACAAGAGAAACTTAAACGTAGTAAAATAGTGGAAGCAGCAGACTTCACAATGGTATAAATACGAACGTAATATTCAATTTTATCGGGCTTCAAGTGTTCATGGAACAAAAAAGGCACGATTTTATTTAATAACCAAATATTTAAGGGGAGTTGGGTGCAAGAAGCACAATGAATTAATATTTTATTGATATCTAGAAACAGGTAGATCTGTTACAAGTTCAAAAAATATGAACAAGACACCCTATAAGCTATCATCTTGATAGATGATATAAGATAATACCCTATAGGTATCAAGATAATATTAATGTCCCATTGTGCCCCTTGCATCAAAGTGGCCTAAGTCCCCCTACATATACAGTGAGTAAAAAAGTATTTGGACACTTTATAAAATCGCATAACTTTTTTAGAATTGGTCCAAACGCCTTGAGTATTTTTTAGAAGCTAGAAGGATTAGTTTGCTAAATGACGTATTTGGTCGTTTTGAAAAAAAATGTATTTGGTCGGAATAGCGAAAAAAATAGTAAAGGTCGATTTTTTAACTTTTTTTGTGAGCTTGTAATGAAAATTCAAAAAAACCGTTTGTAGATTGCAGTAAGTTGTATACGTGCCTAAAATTTCATCAAAATCGGTTAACGTTGCTCCGAGCTACAAACGTTTAAAGATCGCATAATAAGGTCGAAAATCGCTGATTTCGGGAATTTTCACGATTCTCGACCTTATTCTGTGATCTTTAAACGTTTGTAGCTCGGAGCAACGTTAACCGATTTTCATGAAATTTTAGGCACGTATACAACTTCAATCTACAAACGGGTTTTTTGAATTATCATTACAGGCTCAGAAAAAAAAGTTAAAAAAAGGACCTTTACAATTTTTTTTTTCTACTACGACCAAATGCATTTTTTTCAAAACGGCGGAACACGTCACTTAGCAAACTAATCCTTCTAGCTTCTAAAAAAAAACACATGACGTTTGGACCAATTCTAAAAAAGTTATGCGATTTTAAAAACCGTCGAAATACTTTTTTTACTCACTGTATATAAATATAGAATTAGTCGCCATAAAAAATAGCATCTGTCAAATACAATTAATGTTTAATATACAAATAAGTATCATACACTGAAAATTTTCAGAATCATGTATTATTCTTATTTAGCATCGCATAGTGGTTGAAGATTCTGATTACAATGGGTACCAAAACGACAACAATGGGTACCAAAATGTGAACAATGGATACCAAAACGACAACAACGGGTACCAAAACGATAACAATGGGTACCAAAATGTGAACAATGGATACCAAAACGACAACAATGGGTACCAAAATGTGAACAATGGATACCAAAACGACAACAATGGGTACCAAAACGGCTACAATGGATACCAAAGCGACTACAATCAGCGCCAAAACAACAATGAGCGCCAAAACGGCTACAATGGATACCAAAGCGACTACAATCAGCGCCAAAACGACAACAATGAGCGCCAAAACGTCTATAACGAGCGCCAAAACGGCTACAATGGGTTCCGAAACGACAACAATCAGCGCCAAAACGGCTACAATGGGTACCAAAACGACAACGGTCAGCGCCAGAACGGCTACAATGAGCGCCAAAACAACTACAACGAGTACCAAAACTTTCAACCGATAGCGAAGTTCGATAAACCGATCGTCGTAAAGGCTCTTGAGAAATCGAAAAACAAGCAGGACTTCAGTAAAATTCCTGGTATTCCGGGCGTAGACTTTCCTTTGTATCACACCGTACCGCCAACAAGTTTTTCTTGCGCCCACGTTCCATACGTACCAGGAATGTACGCGAACGTGGAAACCGGTTGCCAGGTAATCTACTCATTTCGATAATTGATCTTATTGTTACACGTCAAGTCTGTCGAGTTACAAATTGATAGATGCTGACTAATCGTAAGTGAAACTTCTCTCCTTAAACTGTAAACTATTGGCATGCTTAGAATATTTGTAAATGGGTCAGAATTTAAATTAATTAAAATTTTCCTACGAATTCCAATTTAGTACGTATACAAGGTGAATGAGATAATTCCTTGCTCAAAAATATAATTTAAGGTAAACAATAGGGTTTCCTCGTCCGAGGCTTTGTATTCGCACATTTTATTATACTTTTTATTGCGTAATTTCTTATTGTAACTTACAAGGGGGGGTACCACGTGATAGACGTCGATTTTGATGAGCTTTGGCACGATGGATCTATGTCGAAAATAAGTAAATAGGTGTCCCAATATTTGCACGTAAATTATTAAAAATTTCATAGTGGCCGCTGGGTTTTAGTGGGTTAAAATCCCACACTATCCTGGCGCCCCGGGGGATTCCCCTCTGGAGGAGTCAGGGTGTCTTTTGAAGATTTCCCCAAATTAAAAAAAAATATAAAAAAAATGTATAAAATTTTTTTTTAACGTGGAGATTATTGATAAACATCATTTACATCCCAGCAGAAAAATATTTCTTAAAATATTCCATACCGTTGGAAATATTTCAGCCACTCAACACAGTCGGACTGCTCGAACCACATTCGGAGGCGCTCGGATTTTCCGAGTCACCCGAAACAATTCAGGCTAACCCCCTCTTTCGCGCCACCCGGATTTTACGGGTACCCGGCCCGGCCCGGCCCGGTCGGTCGAGCCGAGCCAGGCTCGGCTCACTTTATTCGAGTACCCGAACAGCTCTATTCCACCGGACCTCCTCGATCTATTCACCTTTCACCGAAGTTTCGATTAAAATGTTGTCTCACACTAATTGAAAAGTGTGGAGGACGCTCGTAAATACAAAAGTAGATTTTACATTGAACGGATTGATTTTGGGTCCTATGTTGATTAACCCTCGTCAGACGGCACAATTTTACAACGTTAACAGACGGCAGAGGCACAATTGCACCCTCACATATTTCATACGAATATTCCCACTGTCGGTATAATCTGTACGATAAATTGATAACATTCAGACTCAATGAAAATCAATAAAAAAATTCCCAAATTTTCTTTTATAATGTAAATTATTTACATTTTTTACTTTCTTTTATAACAAAATAACATTATCATTTAAAAAAATCGCATTCTTTTTTTCTTGCATTATCTTCATACAAAATATATAGGGGCGCCACTGGGCCTATGCCGCTGTTATGGATGCAACCCTCGACTCGACCCCCTGGCTCGGAAGGGGGTTGAGATATTTTTCTGAAATTTGGTCTATATAACCTAGACGAAAAATTTAGAGATGTCACGAAACTTCAGCCCTCCCTGGGTTCTCGAAAAAAAGTTATCGCAATTTAAAAACGCAAAAGTTACAATTGTACCTATGCTGTCTGACGAGGGTTAAGCCTTGTTTACTACTCTCGGTGAGAACTATAAGCCCCTAAAGTCTTGGACCCTTTTCTTTAGCACCCGGTACATATGTAAGTTAGGTAGGTATGTCAATTGTAAATGACCCAAATTCATGTTTCAGGCGTATCACATCTGTCATGACGGTCGAGAGGGTCATCAAGGTGCATCTTTCCTGTGCACTAATGGAACGCTTTTCAACCAACGAGACTTTGCTTGCGATTGGTGGTATAATGTGAACTGTGCTGACGCGCCGTCTTTGTACAGGTGTGCTATAACACTTTCTTTCATAAACCCAGCTGTACCTAGGTGACTGGCACTTCAGCATTCTATTCAGAGCGAATGAATATGGTTAGCATAATCGGTTACAGTGTTTGCGAGATAAACGAAGGGGCACAAGAATAAAAGGTATAACAAGCTTAAGGGGGTAGGTCACCCTCGCTAGCCTTAAAACAGGCCTTTTTTCAAACGCAAATTGTAAGGTGATAAATAACAATAGAGACAACGTTTTTTTTAGTTTTATTCGTTGTTCTATGAGCTTTAACACATACAACGAAAAGCGCTCCAATGATTTGGATGAAAATTTAATGAGACATGCAGAAAACCATCCCCTAAGATGCGTTGGAAGCAGATTTTCGAAAAAAAATAATACAATTTTTATGTTGAAAAATACGATTTTAGTGATTTCTTGTATGGAAAATATTTTTTATCTTTTTTTTAAGAATTTATCTCGAAAATCTGCTTCCAACACATCTTAGGGAATGGTTTTCTGCATGTCTCATTAAATTTTCATCCGAATCCTTGAAGAGGTTTTCGAGATTTTATGTACATCATCAAACGGTGCACCGCGTGCATGCCATTACGTTTTTACTCACAAGTTTTATGTACTTAGAGATATTTAGACTTTTCTTTTTTGGTGTTAAAGCTCATAGAACAACGAATAAAACTAAAAAAAAAACGTTGTCTCTGTTGTTATTTATCACCTTACAATTTGCGTTTGAAAAAAGACCTGTTTTAAGGCTAGCGAGGGTGACCTACCCCCTTAAAGCCTTCTTACATGAGGCTGTCACACATTTTTCTTTTCTTTTTTTTTGCGTAATTAAGCCCAGCACAGCCACGTAGGGATACCGACAGAGTAGGAAGAATGATGTAGCGACATCTTTGAATAAAAAAAAAAAACAAATGTGTTATACGTATTCAGGACATTTATATTTTAACGTACAAATTAATTGAATTTTTACTTTCAATTATCAACAATTACACTTTTCGTATTTCAGAAATGTTGCTTTGTTGCAAAAGGAACCTTCAAATGTGAAGTAATATTGCGTATAGTACACAATATTTATGTTGGCGTCTGATTAAGATACATCACTTTTATATTAGAGTTGCAAAGTACAGTTGTGGTTTATATATCTAAATTTAATAGAAAATATTAAAATTTAATTAACAAGAAAAAAGTAAATTAATCTTCGTTTAATTTTCTACAGATAAAATTTTAATTTGTAATTCAAGCCTTTGGTCCTAACATTTCAGAGGAATATTTGAGACATGATTGTAATGATTGTATAGAAGACGTACTATAAAGTAGTTTGATTGTTTAAACATAATATAAAATGAGTTTAGTCGCGTATTTTGGTTAACGATGTGTGAAGTTTTAGCTGCCAGCCACCAGTTATCTATATTCGTATTTTATTTTTTGCAGAGTGAATCTAGACCCGGAGAAGAATCCCTATATACCAAAGAAACCAAAAGAGACTGCTCCGAAAAATATGAGGATCGTGGTGCTTTAAAAATCATAATCTACCTTCAGAATAAGTTATTAAAAATAAAAGCCTTATGTGAACTTGAACGGTTACATTAATGTCACAAAGAAAAGTTCGACAGTTTAAAAATTCAAAACATCTGATTTTTACAAAAAAAAGTAGTTTAAATGGTACTGATGATATACCTTCCTCCTGTTCTGACAATGAAACGAGTCCAAGTGGGGACACACCTCCCCCAAAAAATTGTTTTCATATTATCGTGCATATTCGCGAAACCGTCAAAGTTGTCAAGAAATGTTAAATGCAAAATTTTATGAGTTTCAATAATTTAAAATTAATAAGAAAGTATTTGTGAAAATAATTTGTGACAGGGGTGAATTCCGAAAAATATACTTTTTTTCATTCAAATTCTGACGAACTTGAAGGGGCAAGTATTTCGTGTCATTTTTATAAAAATATCTGGCCAGAGATTCTTAGTATTTTACAATTTGTTTATTACGGTCTTTAACGAAGCAAGTGAACAAAAATTGTTTGTATTTTATTATCAGAAGGGAAAATTTACGGGGCGTACGTATGTTTATATGAATTTTCTCTTTTATTAAGATGGTTATAATACGCTCCTAAAGTTTCTCCACCTGTTTGTGTTATACACTGTAGATTGTAAAACAATTTCAAAACGAATAAGTATAATACAACTGCGAGTTTCTCTTTCTGTGCGCTCAGCAGGTATTTACAGATTTACTCGAAATGGTGCAGCCGATTATCTATTAAACTTTAAGTGTACAAGAAGATATAGAAACATTATTTTTAATAAAAAAAAGTAAAGTTAACTGTTAAATAAGTTTCTTGAGTAGGTGCAGAGCAGGCATATCAATCAAATTTTGAAGAGTTGTGAATATTGAAATTTAGGTCAATATGTAAAACTTTAACAATTTATTTAAAATATTTTGTATAAAAAGTCATTGATCTGTATATATTTTTACGTAAATAGACTATAAGGGAAGTGATAAAAACTATCACATGCCACAAAATTGTTGTTAACATAGATTAATAAAACAAAATATATCCATAATGGTCGCTTTGGAAGCAAACTGGAACATTATGTTTTATAATTAAACATAAACAAATATATTATGTAAGTAGATATTTATAAACACCTCATTTAAAACTTGTACAAAATTTTAAACGTAACAGACAATAATGATCTTGCTGGCAATACATTACGATACGAGAATAGAACGACAACTAAGTAATGTAATGTGTTTATTGAACTGTGCTTATTATTTATTACCAGTATCGATGTAATGCACATTACTTACAATTAGATTTATTTTTTATTAGAAATATCCATTGAATTCTCTTTTTAGGATACATGTACAAGCAGTTATTTAGAAGTGTTTTTGAAAAGTATTTTATTATCACCTTACCCCCATTATGCAACACAAGTACAACAGGAGTTAAATGAACATCATCTTCAAAGGTAGACAGAAGTTAACACACCTTACTAAATTATCAGATTGCTAGATTATCTCAACATTTACGTATGTTTTACAATAATTGCCATAAAATATTCACCTTCATGCTTTTATTTCAATATTACAACATTAACACAACTTTGGCATTACTACTTTAATTAATAGTTTGGCATGTAAATAGTATAGTATAGTAGAAAACTGCAAGTTTATATGTATGTATATTGTTATGGTTAACAAATAGAGGGGCGTTTGCATTCAATAGTACATATAAATATGTATACGAAGTGCATACTATATTATACAAAGGGCAGAGGGAGAGAAAATTAGTTATTTATTTTACTATTGTTACTCATCTGTTATTATAAATTTGAATTCATAAACACTCCTTAAAACTATCGAAAATGAATTACAGTATTCCCTTTCTATGTGCACACCGGTTGGGTCCGCTCGCATGCTTTTGGTTTTTGGCACCAAAACGAGGAACTCATCATCTGTTTAGGTCCAACGACTGTCAGTTGAGATGGATAAGACAGGGCACGAAATGATTCATCCCCTAACGACAATTAACATTCTTATATTTCTCATTAGATCATTATGAGAACACTAACAATGGATGGACAAGATTTTCTCGATGAAAGTAAGTTCAAATGCGATCTTAGTCAGACGATTTATAATTCTATTATAAATAATGAGTAATTAATTTACAGTTGAATTTAGTCTTATTTTTAATTTGAACCCATCGTTGATCCATTTGTAATATGAATGCCATAAAGATCTAGTAAAACATATAAAATTTACTTTCTTTAGTGAGTGACATCTTGGACGTCGTTTTGATTGCTCCTGAGCAGAGGTGTCGAGCTTCCCCACTCCGAGAGCCGCGCGAGTCGGGCCCCCGGTCAGCCGGTTCCCCCACTTATTTTTCTCTAGGAATTGCACGAGACCTGGCAGGGCGAGAGTGGGGCGCCCGGAGGAGAAATTCATCAGAGTGAAGTAGGTGTGGAGGGGGTCGTTCTCCTACGGCTCTACGGAGCAGGCGAAGAGGAGAAGGAGCCACTGCGGCTCGCGAGCCGCTTGTAAGACACCCCTGCTCCAGAGCAATCGAGAGGTAAATGGAAATAACTCTCAGCATACCTATGTACACCCAAGATAAACATTGTGCATATAGTGAGGATATACTGTCGACGCAATATTATTACATAAAAATAAACATAAAGAATGTTTACTTTTAATCATTTCTCTTACATGCTGAACTTTCACACAGGCACGCCTGTGCAGATCTACCGGAACATGTGTAGCCGGCTTAAGCCGTCCCGAATTTCGCCTAGTACATACTGTGCTTTGCTGAGAAGATGTCCAGGAGGACGGCACGGTGGCAAGTGCTCTACGTCACGCGGAATTAAGGTGCACTCCCACCTGGGTGGTGCGTGGCGCGTGGGTCGGCAAGTCTTCTGGGCTCGTCAAATCTGTTTAGTGAGCGCGAGTCGGCAAGCTATGAGCGTTTCGACGACGCGGCTAGCCGAAACTGATCATTCCTACGGCGGATGGCTTGGCGAGTTTCGCGCCATTCGATCGCAGCTGTATGTGATTCGATTTGTCGATGTCAATACTATGGATACTTTGGGGATATAACCAATCGGATCCGCATTCCTTCCGCTTGCCACCTTCTCAGCAACGCACAGTACTCTCCATAGTACTCCAGGTTACTCTCCAATCTCCGACACGATCCACAGTCAAAATTTCACCACCCTAGGGTGTCAGTTATCTCAATACGATAGATGTACCGACTAGTGGCTGTCAGAGCTCTGCAATGGGTGGGTATATCGCGGGTCAACCCGCCCGTTACCCGGCCGTCTTTGGATTCACCCGATCCGCCCGTGCCCGCGGCAGATAAGTTGGGTCAGCGTTGATTTCTGTCCGCTCAAAGCGCCCGAGACACCCGAGGTACCCGAACATCCGAGACTCCCGAACACCGGAGACGGCCGAAACGCCCGAAGCAGTCACCAGTCATGACGTCACCGCGCGTATCCGACTCGCTCTTGCTCACACTGTTACTCGCTCTCACCCGTGACTGGTGGCTGTTCGGGCGCCTCGGGCCGATAGAAATCAACGATGACCCGACTCATCCGCTGTGGGTAGCCACCGGTATCGCGGGTTAGTGAAAGTTCGAGTCCGGAAGGATCCGGCGCATCGAGATACAGTCGGGTGACGGGCGGATCAAACCCGCCCATTGCAGGGCTCTGTTGGCCGTCTAACTACTTAATTAAGCCGACCATCCGGCCACATTTGTAGTTGGCGAGTAGTCGGCTCCTTGGGAGCCAATTAATCGGCTAGTCCGCTAGTTGGCCAAAGCTCTAGTCGGTACATCTCTACAATACGACTAACAAGGAGAGTATTTTAGGTGTCTGCCTCCGATCATTTTGATTTTTGGATATGTTATAGAGGACCGAAAAATAAGAAATACGTGTTTTTTTATTTTTCCCCGTTTTCATATTTGGGGGTGAAAACTGCGTTCAAAGTTAGGGTTGAAAAATCATTTTTGTGGATTTTTGAAAATCTGGTGTGTCAGTCATATTTCGCATTCAAAGATACAAAATTCGTCCATTGACACTATTCCCCTATCTCTAATAGTTCTCGAGATATTCCACAAAAATGATTTTTCAACCCTAACTTTGAACGCAGTTTTCACCCCCCAAATATGAAACGGGGAAAAATAAAAAAACACGTATTTCTTATTTTTCGGTCCTGTATAACATATCCAAAAATCAAAATGATCGGAGGCGGACACCTAAAATATTCTCCTTGTAAGTCTCTTTAAGTTGATATTAACATAAAAGTTTGAGCGATCACCGCTCAATATTCTATTTTACGCAAGATATAAAATGCCAAGGAAGTATTTATATCTATTTGTACTCTTAACAATACGAATAACTGGTTATTAATAATATATCGCTTGAAGTCTGTATTATATTTTACTGAACAGTATGTCAATAACTAATAATAACATAGAGTTATTTAAAACGAAAAGAAGTAATTCGACTTCTGCATACTTAAATTACTTAAAAGGCGCGTCACGCCATTGGAATGAGTTACGCGGCCTGTTTTATTGAGAGTAGCAAATGGTGGTACGAAAAAGATTGAATGATGTAGCAAATTCTATCTTTCCAGGATCTTACCACATTCATACATGCTACGATGCACATTCAGAATGTAATTACATCTTCGTTAAAGATAATCTCATATACTTTTTTAACAAACGAATCTAACTTGGCTAGATCAGGTATTATCTTATAATTTAAAAAAAAGAAATAAAAATTGGATATTATCACGGCTATCAATAAATAATGAAAATAACATATTATTTCCATATTTTTGTTTCTAGCCGTTATTGTAAATTATAGAAAGATATTTTTTAACTATATTCTATGTGTAAAATAATTTGAATGTGGACTTACGATTCAAGTAGTGGACAGTGTTAAGGTTAAATTTGTGTGTTAAATTATTATTGTGTTCATAATTTTGATACAATTAAACGAATATTTAATTGTCTTTCTTATTTGCAGTGTACCGTATTCCACCACTCACAACGTTTTTTCACCTCACTAAACGCAGTACCGGCAGGACAAAGCGAGGAAGTTTTTGACCATCCAGAACAGTTGTGGAAAACCTAGAAATAAAATTTCACATAACAATCATATGTTTAATAAATATTAGTATATCCCTTGCCTACTCAATCTGCTGATACGAAATCGAACTGAAATATGACACATTTAACATGTCTTTTTCTGAGAAATGTCAGTAGAAATGACATACATCATCACTGGAATTACTTTAATCAACTCCACGAAATTAAAGGAGGAAACTTATATACAATTCTACCAAAAAGAGTCAAGGTGATCGTGTTCTTTTATTAAAAGAAAATATTATTTTGAAAATCATATTACTCTAACTCATAAGCGATCAGGACCTGATTATACAAGGTGTTAGGATCGCCCTACAGACAGCTGCCGCAAAAAGACATCGAAAAGTCTTTTACCGTTTTGGGAACTGAGGCTTCGTTCTCGAGATATTTACAGTTGAATATTAATCGTGGAACGTCCGGGCCGCGGAGTTTAAAGCCGAGTCAGCTGAGCCTGCGGCAGCATACGCTCGCACGCATACACAGGAGCCGCGTATGGCTGCAGGTTCACGCCTGCAGTTGAACCGACCGTGCTGGTTCATTTCCACGGCTTGAACCAGCGCGGTCGACTCTACTGTGTGTGTGGGTCTTTATCTGCGTGCATCTCCTGTGTGTGCGTGCTGCGGATCACTGCTCCGTGCTCAGCTGTTTGGGCTTCAAGCTGCGCGGCCCGGAAGTAGCACCGCTAATATTCAACTGTTAATATCTCGAGAACGCAGTCTCGGATCCCAAAACGGTAAAGGACTTTTCGATGTGTTTTTACATGAGGATATTGTATGTTCCGGGATGTCCCCGAATTTTGGGACACCCTGTATACTGCAGAACCTTGGAGTTGGGCAGTCGTTCCAACATATATGTAACCTATGTATATAACTTGTTAAGTTACTTTTATATTTTTGTTATATATTAATTACTTTATTAACTATTATTACTCGTTACAGGCAGGGTGGGGCACTAACTTTGTCCACCTGAAATATCTCCATAATTTTTCGAGATATGAAAAAACTTTCTTTACAACAGTTGTACGATACCAATCTATACCTGTCAGTTATCATTTTTTATGTATTGCGGGTTTTCGGAGATTACCAGGCGACCTCTATTTTTTTAAATGGCAGGCTATACTTTTTTATCTCTAGTTGAATAGTAGATGTTTAGAATTTCAACGACCCATAGTGCAAGGTCACTCGACATTAAGTAATGAAGTGAAAGAACGACCTTTGTGTCATAGCAGGTGCTCGAAGTGGTGTCCTTGAAAATCCTGTGAAAATCCTCTATCCACAAAAAATTATTACTCGCATATTATTGCCCCCTTGGTACCGGACAACTTTTGGTAAAAATTATAAATTCCCCCACAGTATATATCACTTTCCTATATCAAACTATCGTTAGTACTTAAAAAAATCGTGATTACTGTTACGATAAACACGATGTATAAACAATAACTTTAGAAAAATGATAATGATCAAAGCTAAGGTCCAGTAAACGTTTGGGGCTACCAAACAACTGCACCCAACGACAGAATGAAATACTCACTTGACAGTTAGTTTCAACATCAGCAAACAAGCCTCGCCTTCCATTGCACGTGAAACTAGTTTCTGGTATATTGGTAAGATTTGTATAGCGAGAAACTGTATTACCCACGGTCAATCTGACATTTTGGTAAGACGTTGCCCGTGAGCTAGTATCCTTCGATTCTTGTTTCCTAACTTGGGCAGCAATATTCTGGTTTCTATTTGCAGAATGGGATCCAACATGTCTGGAGGATCGCTCGTGGAACTTATTGAGGAACCCTTGATAATCGGTAATGATCTGGAAACAAATGTTGTAAAACAACATACCCGCTTTTAGATATACGAAAAAAAATATGTACGTATTTTAAATAAGAACACTACAGGGTGGACCAATAAGAATGACCCTTCTTGAACATCTTTGAAATCATGGCAGTAAGAAAAAAATCTCTCGTAACCGGCTAAAAATCGTCAATATCATACGATGGTCCTTCTATACAAAATAACTTTTGCTCGAAGATTTTTCCTCCTCTTCCATGGTTTAGGAAATGTTCAAGGTAAAAATGATTTTAGCTTACGTTTCAGACTAATGGTACAAAGTAAGTTCGTTTACATTAAATAAAGATTTAGAATTTTAACAGACAATAAATCATCTTAATTACTGAAAATTTCTATTTACCAATCCCAGGGATTAGTCTCGGAATCCTGAGATAGACTTAAAAAAATCCCGCGATCCCGGGATAATCTTTATACAGATTACCGAGGCGCATGGTTGGTATAGAAATGGCACATGTTCCACCTACAAGTCTCCGTTGAAATCAGTCTGAAAGATTGAGTTTCAACGCAGAAACGATATGTGAAAGCACGTGCGTGTTTCCGCAGTACTTCGAAGAAGATGAACATCGAACATAAACACAACATCTTTCCTCATAATTTTCTATATTATTTTAATAACATGTCCATTCAAACAAATAAACAGTAAGGTTGCGCCACTAAATTTAAGGTAACAGTATTGAACAAAATACCCCCCAAAATCTTGGAAAAAATGGTTTAGGTACCGCAGAAACCACACACGTGAATATTCTTCCAACTTTTATTTGTTACTCCTCTAATGGAAATTTAGTTGCCTAATTTTCCAGAACAGTGTAGAAACTTTAAATTTGAAGCATATTCATTTTCACTGATTTTTAGAACAGGAATTCTTCGAATGGAACAATTTTTATTTTATTTTCACAAAAGCTAGAAAATGTCACATTTGTGACATAATTCAATTTTGCTATGATATAGTGCTACACGTTCACGGAAACAATTACCTACTCAAATATTAAAGAGGAAGAAGTGGTACTAACATTAAGTGCCATATACTTCGCTTAACGCATCAGCGAGACGATAGTAACACGATTCAACTACTGTTGTTGTGAAAGATGCTCGCGAGCCACGCAGATGAAATCCTGAGAAAGAGAAAAGGCGTAGTAACGCGCATAATTTGCATACCACGAGCGCAAGCGAGCGTGCAGTAGCAAGTGTGAACCAGCGTACACTTCTACGTGTCCTGAGTACAGGACGACCAGATGACCTATCTTCTTGCAGCAGGCAATCCTATAAAATTGCGGTTTGCAAATACGAACTAGGCAAACTAGAATCTCGTGTGTCGACATACATATGTATGTGCGTTACGTCCTTCTTTTATAGCCTGTGGTTTTCTAGTCGTGACAGCTGAGAAAGAAATATCGTTGAATATTTCTGTCGCCAGAGAACTACAGCAAACTTGATTACAGTGACTCGCATTAATATTCGGACACTTTTTAAAATCGCATAACTTTTTTAGAATTGGTCCAAACGACTTGAGTTTTTTTTTAGAAGCTAGAAGGATTAGTTTGCTAACTGACGCGTTTCGTTGTTTTGAAAATAAATGTATTTGGTTGGAATAGCGAAAAGAATAGTAAAGGTTGATTTTTAAACTTTTTTTTGTGAGCGAAAATTCTCGAAATCAGCGATTCTCGACTTTATTCTGCAATCTTTAAACGTTTGTAGCTCGAAGCAACGTTAACCGATTTTGATGAAATTTTAGGCACGTATACAACTTACTGCAATCTACAAACGGTTTTTTTTTTTAATTTTCATTACAAGCTCACAAAAAAAAATTAAAAAATGACCTTTTCTATTTTTTTTTTTGCTATTCGAACCAAATACATTTTTTTGAAAACGACGAAACGCGTTAGCAAACTAATCCTTCTAGCTTCTCAAAAAAACTCAAGTTGTTTGGACCAATTCTAAAAACGTTATGCGATTTTAAAAAGTGTCCGAATATTAATACGAGCCACTGTATATGAAGAGTCACATAATTGATGCAAATAATATTTGGTATAGCAGTACCAATATTTTAGTACCAGATTTTTTTAGCCGTTAGGATAATGTGGTAACAAACGTTATTACCTGAAATGTATCTGTGACGAATGGGGAATATGAGACATTGAGAGCAAAATAGGACTAACCCATATTTTTGGCGAAATTGAGTTAGCAGCAATAATGTATTCCAATTGGCTGAACTAATCATATGAAATAGGAAAAATTATTTTTTTCCAATGTGGACTAGTCCATTTTTGCCCGCAATGCTTCATATGTTCTATAGAACGATAACAAACGTTTCTGAAATACTTTCTTTTCATTGGAAAACCAAGGTCGCCTTGTGTGTTTTCAGTGGAATTCATATGATTTTACTTTCATAATATTTTTTTTTATGTACGAGTTTATCTTACAAGGGAAGGACACGATGTGGTAGACACCGATTTTGATGAGCCTTGGCACGATGGATCTATGTCGAAAATAAGTAAACAGGTGTCCGAGCGTTTCTGCCAATGGGCCTTAATAATAGAGATATTTACATCTAAATTATTAAAAATTTAGGGTTTTATTGTGTAAAAATCCCACACTACCCTGGCGCCC
Organism: Andrena cerasifolii; assembly: GCF_050908995.1. Lineage (NCBI taxonomy): Eukaryota > Metazoa > Arthropoda > Insecta > Hymenoptera > Andrenidae > Andrena > Andrena cerasifolii. The sequence goes on from NC_135132.1 coordinate 2,823,268, forward strand.
GCGGGAGTTTCCCTTCTGGAGGCATCGGAGTGCCTTTTGAAGATGTTTCCACTTTAAAAAAAAAAAAAAATTATAAATTATTTTTTTATCAATTTTTTTTTTAACTTAGGGAAATCTTCAAAAGGCACCCCGACTCCTTCAGAGGGTAATCTCCCGGGGGCGCCAGGATAGTGTGGGATTTTACCCACTAAAACCCAATGGCCACTATGAAATTTTTAATAACTAAATATTTCCTCAAATTTTGAAAGTTTAAATGCTTCGAGAACACTTTTTATTTATGAAGGCGAACAAAAAAAATGGAATTTTTATTTTCGAGGATTATTTTTTAAACGTTTAAGGGGGAGCATGTACCGAAATATGCGAAAAAGATACCAACGGCCCAAACACCCCTTTCCAAGTGGGTATTGATTAATTTATAATCTTGAAGTTTACTTATTAAAAGAATTTCTAACGGCCCGAAACGTTTCGGACTACCCGGAGTTTTCGGGTCGCCCGGATTTCACGGGTACCCGGGCCGGGCCGGTTGGTCGAGCCGAGCCAGGCTCGGCTCGCTTTATTCGGCTACCCGAACAGCTCTCCTCATAACGCGGTTCCCATATAACGCGGAGCAAAAATTGCGACAGTCCTCCTACCTATAACGCGGTACTCTCATAATGCGGTTTCCATATAACGCGGTTCGAATTAATATGATTTGTACTATGTAATTCTGAGTTTCTTATAACGCGGTTTCCATATGGCGCGGTACGAATTAATCGCGTTATAGGAGGGTTGACTGTATTATTATTTTTAAAGCGTTATGTTTACCGCGACGGAATTTTCAAAACAATTTTTGCGAAAACAAAGTTCAAAATAAAAAATGTTAGTCTGCATTGTTTACTTATATTTTCATACAGAAACTCCGTGTTGTTGATTTTACCACCAGATATTATTTTTAATCGTAACCCTTCGTGGTCACACCTTCTTATAATCACAAGTTGGTCACACAGGCTTCACTTTACCCCAGCCTCATTTTTTGAGTTACCATTTTCGTATTTTTGAATCTTTTAACTTTTCGCTGATAATTGTACGTTCGTAATACTTACACAATCATGGTCTAAAAGACTTTTTCTAGAAATGTAAATTTTGATGTGGTAAAATTTGTAGTTGAAAATGAGCGATTTTCCACGGTTGTGGGGAAAAAGCGATTTTTTAATAATTTTTTTTTCTTGCGATAAATCCCCTTTGGAAGTCGTAAGGACACGACATATTAATTCGAAAATTATTCTTGGGGTACAATACACCCCGTGCGACCACGAAGGGTTAACTTAAGCATTCGTCGATCGTGCAATTTGGTGTTAGTAAATAAAACCAAAAGTTAGACTTTTTTAAATCAATAAAAAATATGAAAACGTACCTGATGAGAGTTGAAAAGAGCAATGTTGCTGACGAAATAATCGTCAAGTGGTTCGTACACCGCATCCCAATCGTAATGTATGTTCCACGTGGGTATATAAGTTTCTCCCAACAAATCAGTGTTCCCGGGAAGTACCAATGGTGTTACTATGGGCTTGTAGATTCCAGGTTTTGTGGGTATCGTTAAAGGCGCGAATTGCGCTATGCTGGTGTAAGTGTGTGACTTTGGATAGTCACGATGCTTATTGCTGCCAAAGTTGTTGGAGTACTTGTAGCCATTATTAGGCCGGGAATATGGTGCACGAATGACGTATGTTGTGTCAACTGTTTTAGCATGATTATAGTGAAATCGTCCTTCTGGTGGAACGTATCGGCCATCTGGCGTTAAGTATACCTTTAAAAGTAACGTCCACAATTAATTATTGACACTTCAGCCCTTTAATCGCCAAGTGACATAAGTGCAAAATTAGCAAAAATGAGTTTATTATAAAAATACTAAAAATTAAGACTATGTGTGTCTATTTTCTTTTATATCATTTTTTTTTTTTTGTAAAATCTTTCATGAAAGTTCATTTTCACAAACAGGGGCTCATTTGCTTCATTACGATGTTATTCTTTTTTTCTGACAAGTTAACAGATTATTTAACAGAATAATGCTAGATGTATGCTCCGAGTCATTAACGAATATTAATGTTGGATCATTCCACGCCTACTCGATCACTTTTTTCCCTCGATGTCTGAGATTTTGTTCAAACTTGAATATGTTGTAGCCCTCGTGAAATTAGGAAGGGTTTGATTCACCATTTTGCTGATTTCGAATTTGTTTTCGTGAAAATGGGCAAAAATCGCAAAATTCAAGGCCCTGTATTTTTTAAACAAACTCGAAATCGGGAAAATGGTGAATTAAACTCTGCCTAATTTCACGAGGACTACAACATATTCAAGTTAGAACAAAATCCCAGACATCGAGGGAAAAAAGTGATCGACTTGGCGTGGAATGACCCTGTTATTGTTTTCTTTATGGTAGTGACATTTTGAAATTGCAATTTGAGACTTTGCAGAAATGTAGTTCAAGGGATGCTTATAACGAAACTATTTTTTGTTTTGGAATTTTCGCAAAAACGGGGTGGGGATAAATTTTGAAAAAGAAATTTTATCCGAAAATTCTTTATCACTATATTGTAGGATATCAAAACCCATCCAACTTTGAATTAACCTTTTTCGATATCTTTTACGGTTTTGCAGATATTCGCGATAATATGAAAACTCATCACTTGAACTACATTTTTGTAAAGTTTCAAATTTTGGGGAATTTTCGAGTTGCCGAACATCCCTAATAAGTATAATTTTTCATGAATGCTCTTGCATACCTTTAATACTTCTGGTATTGTTTGAACATGTTGTGAGTGTTTATGCATATGCCGAGCATCTAAAACTACACCATCCGGTACCGTGATACCTTCCTTATTTAATCGGTTGAGCGCCAAACGATCGGTTTTAAAAGCTTCCTCTGGAATCTTCCCTCCCAGGGCTGGCAGCACTTGCTCCCTGAATATCTGACGCTTTTGCTAGGAGAATGTAAAATTTGTTTGAACCGGATATCAGGAAGAAATTAGAAAAATGCCATGTAACATATTTAGTAATTCTACAATGATAACACTGCCCAACAGCCATTTTGGTCTGTAAGATTCAATATCCGTTTCTTATAGATTTTTGTGCGCTGAAAACTAATCCGCAAACCGTTTGTCGCCATCACCCTCAGTTTTTGAGAAATACGATTTTGAAAAAAACTGCAAATTTTCAACTTTGAACAGCTTTTGTGTCGAAACAATAATAGTTATTCGGTTGCATTTTGCGACAAATTATTCTATAAACCCTCCCGAATACAACGATATAAGTTATTGCAGCATTATGAGCATTTAAATATATTTAAACAACGATCAAAGGGAAAAGAACACCCGAAATTTACCCATTTTTCAGATATTTTTAAATTTATTTCCAAAACTAAGGGTCCAGGAGAAAATCTGACTACTCCACGCGACGCGGAAGATATTTTTCCTTCGGATAGCATCAACAGAAGTGGTAAGTCATGTTTTGTTTTCAATACAGAAGCGAAATAGTTTGGCAAAACGTGCAGCGTCGACAGTGGTAGTCAACGGCGGCGCGCGATACACCGCTCAGCGTCACACAATCGCTTAACGTGCGTGACTACCACTGTCCGCGCCGCACTTTTTGCCAAACTATTTCGCTTCTGTATTGAAAACAAAACGTGACTTACCACTTCTGTTGGTGGTTTCGGAAAGAAAATTTTCTGCTGCATCGCGTGGAGCAGTCAATTTTTCTCCTAGACCCTTAGTTTTTAAAATATATAGCAAGATATCTGCAACAATTGGTGCATTTCGGGTGTCCTTTTCCCTTGGATCGTTGTTTAAACATATTTAAATGCTTATAATTCAATAATAACTTATATCGTTGTGTTCACGAGGGTTCATAGAATAATTTAACAGACCATGCAACCGAATAACTATTATTGTTTGAAAACAAAGGATGTCCAAATTTGAAAATTTGCATTTTTTTTTCAAAATTGAATTTCTCGAAAATTGAAGGTGATGACGATAAACGGTTTGCGGATTCATTTTCAGCGCACAAAAATCTATTTAAAAAAACGGCTATTGAATGTTACATAACAGAAAAAAAGTTCAATTTTGTTGGACAGTGTAATCTGTAATTAAAATTAGGAAGAACTGGTGATATTAACAGAGGAATTCAACAAACATCTCGCTTTTGGAACCCGACAGATACTAAACTTCAATATCAATTCCCGAGCTATAAAAGGCAATCAACACAATTCCAAAGAAATATCACAGCTTTGAAATTTTTTTAAACAAATTAAACTTTACCAAAAACTGTGTTCAACTAATTATAAGTGCCTAATAAAACCCATGTATCGGCCGATGAGACTGCAAAGACTGAATAAAAAAAATCATTTCCTTTATTTTCTTATATTTTATACTAAGATTCTACAAAATATGCGTTTGCAACCTTGACCTTCGACGATGTTTGCAAAACGAAAATTTGTTTATATGACGTTGCATGAACGATTTTACGAATTAAAAAAATTTAATGCTTCTCGATCAAAATAAAACAAGAGGGAGCTGCATACGTTTAATAGTTTCAAAGATAGGCGTCCTGGTATTACGAAAAAGGCGAAAAATTAAAACTTCGATGAACAATATTTTTTAAACAAATTCTAAACGAGTAAAGTAACTCATTAACCCCTTTAATTTTACGTGGACTACATCAAGTTTCAATTTTACCAAAATCTGTGACATCAAGTATTAAAGGTGATCGATTGGCATGAGATGCCCGAAAACTTCAAAGAGGGCGTTGCAGTTGTCTGAAAGAAGACTCAGACTGCTAGCAAAAAAGCAGTGCTTTCATGTCATCGAAATAGCTATAATAGTTATTAAGTTTTCTTAGATAATACATATGCTACATTTCTTATATATTTTTTAATTAGATATCTAAATACGTGTGTGGCGTTGATGAAAGAAAATAATAGGTTTTGTGTGAAGAACGTAGTTCTGCGCCCTGTGTCATAGTACATATATACGATTTGCAGTATTGATTTATAAGTGATATTTCAGCTAATAGTAGTTATCTGTATTATTAATAGCATTTACTATTAGCTGTAATATACCATAAGTGATTATTACACATTTTCCTTTATTTCACCTTTCTTCCATCTACGTATACTGCCAGAAATATAGCAATCAGTGTCAAGTGGAACCAATTTCCTGTTCCAGTTGTCTTCATCGTGGCGACAGTTTCGTTGATCTCTTATACCAACGTGTTCAAAAACATCTCTTCCACGCATTCGCGTTTCTGAAACATGTGTAAAGGTATAGTCTTTTTTATTAAATATTTACATTTTTTTATTACCATAAATCACGCGATAGCCACGCCTATTTCTTAGTTTGCTTATATTGCTTCATTTATTACTGAAACAACATTTCATCTTCAATTGAACAGAGAACAAACAAAGAATTAACATATTCCCATTTGCGAACGTGCTAATAAAGAGTGACCCAAAAAATAGCCTCTTTTTGATCCCACGATTTTGGAACGGAATTTTATGCGAAACAATACCTTATGATGAGACACCAATCACACGAAATTTTCAAGTTGAGGAGACAATTAGTTTCTGAGATATGGGAGGTCAAAGAAGTAAAAATTCGTTAACGGCTCAACCCATACTCTTCGATGTACGGACCTTTATGTCAGTCTGATAATTTAAACAATTATTTCCAGGGGTTTTGCTCATTGCTAACAACGAATTTGAACTTAGATTTTCAAAATTCACAATGGCCGATTCAACATGGTGGACGAGATATTAAAAAAAACACTCACTGCACAGACATTTATATTTCCTGATTTTAATTTTTTTTCGTGAATTTTGAAAATCTACGTTCAAATTCGTTGTTAGCAGTCAGCAAACCCCCTGGAAATAATTGTTTAAATTATCGGACTGACATAGAAGTTCGTACATCGAAGCGTATAGGTCGATTCGTTAACGAATTTTCACTTCTTTGACCTCCCATATCTCAGAAACTAATTGTCACTTCAACTTGAAAATTTGTTGCGATTGATGTCTCATCATAAGCTATCATTTGGCACAAAACTCCGTTCCAAAATCGTGGGACCAAAATCAGGCTAAAAAGGCCTCATTTTTGGGTCACTCTGTATTAATCGACTGTGGATGTTTATGCAAATGCATATTTTGTTGTGCAAAAATTATTTTGCATATTACATATGCTTTATTAAAATGCATATGCACATATGTTACATATTTCTTTTATATCTCTCTCACTATATTTGGTTGCGATCATAAATGAATTATCGAGCCGTTACATGGCATTGGTGATAAGTTCCAATGTCGATATCATGCGATAGAATAAGTCATTAGTAGAGACTAATTCATTCGTTACAGATGCACATAAACAATTTCGATAAAATTAAAGAGGTTCGGCCATTTTTTTCTCTTAACACCCTAAAATCGTAAAATTATTAATGTTCACTTTTTATTTTATTTCTGCAAATAGGCAGTTGAAACTGTTAATGGAAGTAATGTCGTTACAATAGCAACTGTTCAGAATGTTTTCCAACAGACACAAATTCCTCAAAATTTAACATTTATTAAGGCATATTAATAAATTCTTCCAGCCAAAATAGATAAATTGGAAACTGTCGGTCTACCCTTAACAAATTCGATAAAAATAAACATGGCATATTTTACGTGCATATGTGCATATGTTACGTGCATAAACATTCGCAGTCTATTTATTAACAAGCTGACTTGTGATAATATAAAAAAAATAGGGCGTGAAATTTTTGATTACAAAAACATTTTGGTGTTGTCCATGCACGTATTTTGATACATCTCAATTGGTACATGAATTCTATATCTCAAATACAAACAGCGTTTTATGTTAGTCGTATTAACTAAAGATTGTAAAATAATACAATATCAGAATCATTAAAAGAATTTTAAATGAACGACTTTAATGAACGTTTTTTCAAATACTTGTAAATAAAATGGATTTAAGTATTAGTGTTTTTATACGAGTCACAATATTTGGGAAATTGAATACTAAAGGTCATGGAATTGCAGGACTCTATTTTCTTGAAGAGCAAACGCTCGAATATCTTCAACTTATAAAAGGAACATCACTCAATAAAATTGGCAATCTCCGTTTTTTATAAAATTCGGCACATGGGTAGAATATTAAGAAACACTTGACAGATACTTTTTTTAACGGCTCATATCCATGTTTAGGGGGTGAAAGTTGGCGACAAACTAAGCATTGGAAAATCTGTTTAGTTAAGTATTTTTTAAACTAATGGAGATAGAAGAAAATGTTGATTAGTTCTTAAATTTTGTATCAGGTGTTCTTTCTAATACAATGGGTATAACATAATCTATTAATTGATCCACAAATTTCTCAACATTGCTCATAAAATAATCCTGATTGAATTGAGAATTTGATTAATTCGAGCTGGTGGTGCATCTAATTTAATTCCTTATGATGGAATTGTTCAAGAATGAAACACATCTACGTTGATGTAGAAATTAATTTAAAAGGAATATTAATAATTAATCGGCTATCAAAAACTAGTTTAATCTGTATGCATATATATCTATTGAATCAATTTCATGTATTATAATAATATATGAATTAAACATAATTCAACATTGTTAAAATCATTAATTTTATTGTGAAACATAGATTTTTTTTATGTATAAAAATCTTTAATTTTGTTATACATTTTGGGAACTTTTCCTTGTCAGAAGAGATTTCAAAATGGATATTTGTAATCCTAGCCATCAATCATCATAATGTAGATTGCAAGGAAAGTGCTGCAACGAGAGTTAACCGGTGAGATTTAACTCCTACAATTGGTTCGATATGCACGACTTGAGTTATTCTGTTTGGTAATATCAGCGTCCCTCAATGCGGCACTTGCCATCGGTACATTCGCTTCTTACTGTCCCACAGCCTTGTTCTAATTATGTACTTACATCCCTCTACCAAGTCTGTCGCAATACTGTCTTGGAAAGAGGTGAGTTTCTAATTGTCTTTGTAGTTTCTATGCATCAGTCAGTATGAAGCCCTCCAATATAAATGAATCTCTTCCCAATTCAATAGAATTAAGAATGTTTCATTACATTTAGGCGTTACTTTGGAAGGAGGCTTTCAAAATATGAAATTTAATGTTTAGATAACTGTAAAATAATATTTTTAGAACCTTCTGAACAATAGATGATTAAAAATAGAATATTCTTTTATTTGGTAAATTAAAAAATGGTCATTAGTAAGTAGTAGTATATTGAATTTAAGAGGGCATTCCGGTTAGGGCGCCGATAAATTCAGCGATTTTCAGGAATTTATTGCGACAAAAATAATTATAGTAATGGAATAAAACTTTTTTCTATTTATTAAACTATGTTATTACAGTAAATAAAAAATATAAAAGTAATAATATTATTGTTTTTAAAATGCTTTTGAAAGCGGTCTCGATGACATGTTTAAAAATTCATGCCTCGCTCTTGAAGGCGATTTCAGCTGTTAGACTTATCTGATCCCAAAAATCCAAACAGATTCTTGATCAGTACCCTAGTAGCACAAAATATTAAATACACATACATCCAATATTAAAAAGAGGTTCAATCTCTTTTTGATATTTAAATATACATACAATATTTATTCTAAATTAAGAAGAAAATATTTTTTTCCAAGTATACTGGAAATATTCATTTTTATTCCACGAATATTTGGTTGATATTTTCAAAACGTTTATTTTACATTTTCAGTATGTGTATATAATATTTGGAATCAACATTTTTGTCATATTAAAAAGTGTGGTCAAAAAAAATATTTCTTTAATATTTGGAAAAAATATTTAACCAATATTTTGTGCTACTAGGGTATGACCGTCGCTATCGCTCCGACTGTAGTTAGTGATTTATCTTAAAAATTAGCAAAATGGCGGGCAAAAAGTAAGAAAAATATTTTTTGGCTTTTTTCTTTTGCTATTTTCGAATTTAAAAATAGATTAGACTCAATGGAAATACTTGGCTGCAGTCCTTTCGAGAGCAGTAACATTTATAAAACAATCGGTTCGATAGATTTTGAGATTTTATCTCCAAGATGTGAAAAAATGACGTTTCGAGAAAAACGCGTTCAAAATTGTCATCTCTAGAGACCGAACCTCTGTGCTCCCTACAAAATGCCTCTGTAGAAGCTAATATAATCGAATTCTATTCATGAAAATTTAACAGTACATTCTTGAGCATATGCACTTTCGAAAAATGTTTAAAAAAAAATCGACTTTTTCAACCCGTCTAAACGGAATGACCCCTTAAGGTTTGCAGTAATAGTGATCCAATTAATACAAACATGTAATTGCTACAAAAAGAAATAAAGTTTCGATATTACAAGTAAATTCAATAAAATATTCTTTTCCACATTATTGCCATTTAAAACGTTGCATATTCGAAAATTTGAAAATGTTTGTACAGGTGTTATCTGCAAGAATTATTAACACAAAGGCACAAAACGTGTATAGAATGTATAAAATAGAAACTACCAATCGCATTGTAAATAATAGAAGACTGCTTGAAAAATTGTAAAACAATACCTACAAAGAAAATTTATTTAGAAGTGTCGAGTTCAAAATATTTATAAATATTTATAAAGGGGTTCAGCGCAAATAGTACCTGCAGTGCAGTGCGATCTATCTTCATTTCTTCATATTTTTTTAACCCACTCTACTACACACTAATTGTAAGTGACGTCTTTATAAAATTCTTACATGCGATTTTTTGATACATGAAATAGAGTACTAACAAAAATTATAATTAATACTTAGCAATAAAATAATAAAAATTTCAAGAACAGTTATTTTTCTCGAGTGTTTTAAGGGGATCTTTCGGTCTAGAGCCCAAAAAAATAGGTGATATTTAGGAATTAATTAAAGGGAAACTACTATATATAAATTAATGGGACCTTTTGCATTGTATTGAGGATGTCTTAAGCTACAGAAATATATTTTTTGTTTTATGATTAATCACTGCAGACGGCACGGGAGAGTCGTTAAAGTGAAGGCGTCAAAAAATTGATCCAAATCGGTGAGACCTGTATCTCCAAAAGTTATTATCCGATTCGACTGAAACTTTTTTTATTTTGAAGAATATACTTCTGGCTAGGGGAGAAACTAGAAAAATTACAAAAATGAGATTTTTTAGAAAATAACGACACTTGAATTTTGAAATCACTTTTTCCCTATACTTTTCAACCTTTCAACGCCTTTGAAAATTAGAAAATTTCAATTTTTTGTATTTTCTTTTTGGTATCCCCCTAGCCAGATGTATATTCTTCAAAATAAAAAAAGTTGCAGTCGAATCGGATAATAACTTTTGGAAATACAGGTCCCACCGTTTTGAGAACACTGTTTCGAGAAAAACTACTCAAATGCTTATAACTTCGGGAATTTGACGAATTTCAATAAATCCTTTTAAACACGTATTCCTAAAAGGTTGAACATTCGAAAAATGAAGTAAAATAAATCGACTTTTAGAGCGGAACATCTCCTTAAATGAAGCCACATAATTCTGTTTCAGTAATATTATAGAAAATATTAACCCAAAGCTAATGACTGCTAACAGTATTTTAACACTTCGATCATTTTAATTCGGAAACTTTTGTCCAACTCGCTCCACTCTTACACTACTAAAAATTTTTTTTCTATTAGAATTTCATGGGAATGCTACGCACGAGTCAGTGGCATTTTTCTGATGAAAATGAGTCCAAACACAACCTCATTCAGATTATTTTCAATTCTACAGAATTCAATTTTCGTCTAAATCCCGTAAAGCCGTTAGCCATTATTTGTACAATAATTAAAAATAATATTAATGCAGTGCAGTTTGAACTTATTTTCATCGGGAGAATCTCGCCTATCCATTGGTGATATTTTCACAAAGATTTAATAGAGAATATAGATATTACAATTTTTAATATTAGCTGACTCAACGGAAGCGTGACTGCAAATGTAAAAAAGTTATTTTGCGATTCACACAGGCGATTAAAAAAATATTCCGCAAAATTGACCTTGACCTTGAAATTCAAAGTCACTTTTTGTTTTATTTTACCGCGCTTGACTCACTAAAACCAGAAAAAGTGTCAAAGGAACTATGTTCCAAAGAATGTTTCAAATAATGAACGACAAAAATTGTTTCTTTTATAGACACTCCCAGCGAGTAGAGAACACAAAAATAAAAAAAAGGGGTCTCCAATTTCGAAGTCAGGATCACTTTTGCGGCACACAGTATTTTAAGGAGACTATGCAGTCGAAAAATCGATTTTTTATTGCATTTTCCGAAAGTACTATCTTTTCTCAATAAAATGCCGCTTGGTTTATAGTAAAATTTGCAAAATTGTAGATTTGGCAACTAAAAACGTGAAGCGGCAACCTATAGCGTCGCCTTTGCCCAGAAACTTTAAATGCGTGTTTCTCGAATATTTTTTTCTCTTAATTTTTTCCTGATTGCGAGCGAATTGAGGTTCAAATCGACTTGGAATAAATTTAGCACGCACTATCATTGTTTGTGCGCTACCAAAATCCGGTGACTTCTTAATTTTTTTATGAAAATCTTGAATTTTTAAGGACCATATCAGAGGTTTGCGCCGAAACGACACATGTTCTACGCATCCTGTAACTTTTTCCAAGTCGATTTGCACCTCATTTCGCTCGCAATCAGGAAAAAATGAAGAGAAAAATATATTCGAGAAAAACCTATTTAAAGTTTCTGGGCAAAAGCGACGCTATAGGTTGCCGCTTGACATTTTTAGCTGCCAAATCTACAATTTTGCAAATTTTACTATAAACCAAGCGGCATTTTATTGAGAAAAGATAGTGCTTTCGGAAAATGCAATAAAAAATTGATTTTTCGACTGCATAGTCCCCTTAACAGATCTCCATCGATCCAGAGGTGTAGAATTAGCTAAGCGAGCCATGACGTGAAATTGTATTTTTTTACACTCTGTACGAGTGATTTCTGAGCTCCGTCTGTTTGCGACACAAACATTTGGGTACTCTCGAACATTCTCCAGAAAATAGCAACATGAAAACATGCCAAAGCCGGGCAGAGACTGGAAATCTCTTGGCGCGAAAACACGTCGACGCCAGTCAAGGTGCGAATTTAAGGGGTCGGTCCACTGCGAAAAATTGTCATTTTTTAGGATTTATTTTTTAGCAAACGGAATGTCCAACGTAAATAATGTTTTGTCTACTTATTAATACACTTATTGAAAGTATAAAAAAAATATATTTTAAATTTTTAACAGTTTTTATATATATTATATATCGCACTGATGTGAACGCCTTGAGAAAGCGATGGACTGCTGGCGCAGGTGATTCCGGGAGAACGACGCATTTGAAAGAAAAAAAGCAAAGTGTGTTGTAATCATTATGAGTGTGGTTATCGCTGGATCTAGGATTATTTTTACTGATAAAAAATTAACAAAATGGCGGAGGTTTGAAGTTTAAGTTTCGAAGTACGGTGAATTTTTCAATCATTTTGCCTTGTAAAAAGTATGAAATGTTTAATTCAAAAATGTTTCCGTGGTCCCGGCCGTAGCCACTGATGTTCTGAATAACGTGTAAAAATTTCAGACTGATTGGTCTAATAGTTTTTTTGCAATCACCTGCACCAGTTGAAAAAATGTTGTTTTGAGATAATTGCGTTTTAAGTTTTAAAACAAATTAACAAAATTCTTTTAATTTTTCTTTGTATAATATAAGAGTAGCTTAACAAATACCAAAAAGATTTATTACATTATATGTTGTATCTGCGGAGAAAAAAAAATTAAAAATTTCTTAATTCTTCAAACCGTCACAGTGGACTGACCCCTTAAGAGTAAAATGGAAAGACATAATTTATGCGAGTAAATATTCGAATTGCGTGTCTGCTTCTGTAAAAGAAGAATGGTCTTTATGCAGTGAACCAACACTGCCCAACCTGAATCTAAGTTTCAGTGCGGATGGACATATTAAACAAAGCGACGAGCCAAACTGAAGGAAATGATTCCTTATAGAATAAATCAGAGATCAGACAAAAGAAAATAAAAATTAAAAAAATTAAAAAACCCGACTGCTTAAAAAAAATTAAAAAAATTAATTTTTAATTTAATTTTTTATTAATTTTTTTTTTAATGTTTTTTTTATTAATTTAATTTTTTAATGTTTTTTAAGCAGTCGGGTTTTTTTAATTTTTAAAATTTTTATTTAATTTTTTTTTAATGTTTTTTTATTTTCTTTTATATCCTATCACATTCGGAACGTCAAGACAATTCTAAAGACACCTCATTTGTCCAAATCATGGACATACATACATAGCCTGATAAACACAATACCCTCCTTTGCGTGCCGCAGTCGGGTAAAAATATAGGAAAATGTCATATAAACGCATGTTCAAGAAATTAATCGTTTCCAAGATAGCTGATAACTGTCACAACGCAGAATATATTTCCTAAAAAATATGACCTTGTTTCTCTATTTTTTACATTCACTAAAAAATAGAGAGGCAAGGTCATATTTTTTAGGAAATATATTCTATCTGCATGCCGATTCATATAAAGTGCAGTATCACATTGTACGTTTAATATTTCATAGTTTCTATTATATTGGCATAAATATAGGATTTGGAGAAAGCGTGAACCTTGAGAGAGAAAATGGCGAGATGAGCGATTACCTGGAAGGAAAGTTTTACATAAGCGCAAGGGAATACCAAATTGACCGGAACAAGTAAAGATGGAATTGCTTTTACTAAGTAGTAGAACAAGTGAAGTTGGAGTTACATTTAAGCAACTATATTTTAGGAAAATCTCATCTGTTTCGAGCCACGAAATCATGTATCAAAATTCATCTATTTGGAAAAAGAATATAGTTGGGAAACAATTTTGTGATTTGCATCAGAAATGAAAATTGATAGGGTTATTATAACAAGTTATAGGTATATAAATTTTATTTTAAGAAAACCAGCAATGGATTAAAAGAAAAAGCAGCTCTTTTGTTTGATTTTTCAAGTTCGCCAAATGAAACAGTCTTTCTATGTATAATTGTATTAATCCCTCGTAATTTATAGAATCAAAAGATATTTTAAACAGAATGTGCTCACTTTTGAATACGAAATCATATTGAAATAGGAAAATTACATTTGCAACAACTTTCGCAAAATTTCCCCCCTTTTCTCCATTTCATTAAAGTAAAAAATAAATACATTGAGTGAATATTGCAACATTTTAAATTATGAGAAGAAGCATACAAGTGTTGACTATTCGTCCCAATCACAACAGAATTAATTAATATTAACATTAGTAGAATAATAATCGTCAGCTTCCAAGATGTTATATTGCATCATAATATACTATTTATTTTATATAATTCGAAGACAAAATTTAGTTAATATTCTCTCTTAATACAATTTTTATATTTGCACGAAACTGAGGACCGACAGGGGAATTTTTCAAAAATTGTTGGAAATGAAATTTCTCTATAATTCCATATTAAAAGTTATCTTTTTTATTCATACGAGCATAATTTTTTGAGGAGGCAAAACACCCATTCCATACGAATGTACATAAACCATTTTTGTCGCATAGATTTTCTAATATATTTTAATAATATGCTGGTTTGGAATGGCCGTTTGAACTTATTACAATGATTGATTACGCGTACGTCTCACAACTGGCAGACTAGTGTTTTATGATTGACTAACAAAATAAATTTTGCAGCTAGAAAATTTAAAAAATCGTATACTTTACAGAAATGTAACTCATGTGGGCCTGGTGACATATCTATTTTTGGTTTTGTTAATGAAACGGGCTTAAGGGTGGGCACAACCCTTCAAAGAAATTGTGAGATTTTAAATTATCGTGAGCATCTATAAAACTGAGAATAAAAATTTAATACAATGTTATATGATTTTCAATAACCAACGTCATGATAGTAAAAACTTAATTGTTTCTCAAATTCTTTACTGCCATGTTGTAGGTCAATGAAATTTCTAAGGGAAGATCCCGAACTCGAATATTCAAAAAATTCTGAGACTTTGTGAATATGTAGGGAATTTCCTCCAGATTACAACGCAATTTTTGTTTCCAGCCCAAATTCACTAGAAGGGGGTGAAATTAACCCCTGAAAATTCGGCTATTTTCCGATTTTGTGTTATAACTCCCAAACTGTAAGAGACAGAAAAAAAGTTTCAAGACAAAAGTTACTTCTTTTAATTAGATCTAGCATTTGGTAAAAAATTATTTTACAGTTCGCGAGTTACAGCACAAATTCGGAAAATAACCGGATTTTCAGGAGTCAATTACACCCCCTTAGAATGAATTTGGGCAACAAACAAAAATTGCGTTGGATTCAAGAGGAAATTCACTACATATTCACAAAGTTTCAGAATTTTTGGAATTTACAAATTTAAAGTTCAAAATGTTACAGTAAATCAGGTATGAATTGAAAGCTACTGCAAAACACGGAAGTTTTCCTCATATAGATTTTTATTAATCTACTAGCTGACCCATTACCCGGTTTCACCCGAGAATTATTTACGATATTTCCAAAATAAAAAAAAGCCTAAAAAATAGCCCAAAAGTTAATCTAGGGCGAATGTAATATATATTCCAAATTTCATTGAAATCCGTTCAGTCGTATAGGCGTGAAAGAAGGACAAACAAAGACCTAACCCAGACCTAACCCAAATTGTTTGAATAAAATATTTTCGAAATATTTTGGAATATTTTTAAATATTTTCAAATAATATATTACCGTGTTTGGCTAATAATTATTTTCAAGATATTTTAGTGTGTACGAACAAGGAAATGATTCTCCTCTGAATTATTTCGTGACATAATTATGAAAGTATGGAAGTATAGTGTCACTACAAACCAATCAAAGAGTCGCCAAACACTTGAAATAGCATTCACTCACTTTTTCTGTTAATTAAAAAAAAAAACACAAGTGTCAACACAGCGCGCGAAACGATTGCTCAGAATTGAATAAGAAGAGATGAATATGCTTGTTAGTCAGTTTAATGACATATCCACGTGAACTGTAATTAATTAACGCGTATGATTGAGACTTTCATCCATGGCAGGAGCTTGAAGCATGGAGACCGAGTCAGGAAGTTGAAGGATGGTGAAGATGATACTGAACTCCTCGGTAAGAGTTCACCTGATGATATACCTCAGGGAACTGAAGCACGTGATTTGTGCTCGAAGCACTTTCACTAGTGGACTAGGATAGTTCTGCATCTTATCCCGCTTCGTTTCCCTTTTTCCTAATTTCCTTCTTTCTTACGCTCGCACCGGCGAGAACATCCAATGAGAACGATCGACATTACCGTGATCGATATCGTGGGTCAATGACGATTGACCAGCTGGCCGTCCTCGTGAGCGCAGCTTTTCTTTCGTGTATCCGAAGCTCGTCAACTTTTTAGTAACGGGATGGAGTTTATTCTCTCTGTTTTCAATAATTTTTTATCGATACATACGGGTGCGATCCTATTGGACACAGTTGTGCCAATTGAATTACACTGTAATTCAATTGTATTGTATTCCAATTACAGTAATTAGGAATTGAATTAATTGAAAAGTTTGATTTACGTAATTGAGTTAGAACGTAATCGAAATACAATATAATTGAATTACACTGTAAAGTTTACTTTAAAGTTAACTTTACAGTGTAATTCAATTATATTGTATTTCAATTACTTTACAGTGTAATTCAATTATATTTTATTTCAATTACTTTACAGTGTAATTCAATTATATTGTATTTCAATTACTTTACAGTGTAATTCAATTATATTGCATTTCAATTACTTTACAGTGTAATTCAATTATATTGTATTTCAATTACTTTACAGTGTAATTCAATTGTATTGTATTTCAATTACTTTACAGTGTAATTCAATTATATTGTATTTCAATTACTTTACAGTGTAATTCAATTATATTGTATTTCAATTACTTTACAGTGTAATTCAATTATATTGTATTTCAATTACTTTACAGTGTAATTCAATTGTATTGTATTTCAATTACTTTACAGTGTAATTCAATTATATTGTATTTCAATTACTTTACAATGTAATTCAATTGTATTGTATTTCAATTACTTTACAATGTAATTCAATTGTATTGTATTTCAATTACTTTACAATGCAATTCAATTGTATTGTATTTCAATTACTTTACAATGTAATTCAATTGTATTGTATTTCAATTACTTTACAGTGTAATTCAATTATATTGTATTTCAATTACGTTGTAACTCAATTACGTAAATCAAACTTTTCAATTAATTCAATTCCTAATTGCCGTAATTGCGCGTGTAATTGAATTACAATGTAATTGAAATGCAATGTAATTAAATTGCAGCTCAAAACTCTGAAGAAGTGAAAAAGAAGTGGAAAAAATGTAACAAAGCAGTTTATTTCTCTTTATGTGTTGTAAATTTATGAATAATAC
The DNA here is from genome assembly GCF_050908995.1 of Andrena cerasifolii. Lineage (NCBI taxonomy): Eukaryota > Metazoa > Arthropoda > Insecta > Hymenoptera > Andrenidae > Andrena > Andrena cerasifolii. The sequence continues at coordinate 2,840,754 of NC_135132.1, forward strand.
CATATTCAGCACTCATAATAATTTTTTTTCTGTTCGAAACCTTTACCTACGTGTTTCTTCCCCACCTCTTATTACCTCTCAATTTGGTTACCCCTTAATTCGTAATTATAATTCAATTACATTGTACTATGCAATTACAATTGCATATACATTGCAATTACGAATTGCTATGTATTTTACTTGAATGCGAGATCTGAATTACGAATTACAGTGTAATTGAATACGATGCAATTGAATTATTTTGTAATTATTCTCCATGTCATTTAAGAAGGAACCTGCCGACCGACGAGTTTAGAGCGGTTCTGCGCAGGTTGACGCTCATTGGTGCCGGGAGAAGCCGCCATTGGCTGCACCCCCACCAACGCCTTTCCGGAGCCAATGAACTCATTCTACATGCGCGAAACGGGTTCCTTCTTAAATGACAGGGAGTATATAATACATGGAGTAATTCAATTGTAATTCTGCACAACTCTGCCATTGGAATAACAGTAAAAGAAGAAACAAGAATAATAGTACAAATATAGGATTAGCCAACGTAAACAGTAGAAACAAAAAATCAAGGAAACTTGTAAAAAGTACACAAAATGGAAAAAATAATAAAATACATGAACCGTAAACCATAAATAACAAAATTTTGTACACGCTAGTGTTAACATTATTATAAACTAATGCGATAGCTCTGATTTCATTTAAAATTCAATGAGTCCTTTAAAAATTTATTTCCTTACTATTAATTTCATTTTTATAATTCAACATTTTCTTATCTCTTAAAATGTTATATCGTGCTTTCCAAAATTGCATGTATTTTGGTATTGTTAAGAATTCCATCCTAAGGACCCTGCAATTCTAAAGATGTATTACCTACACGATTAACATTAATTTGTTTACTGTTTCGCATCGAGTTATAAATAAAAAGATCAGTGTAAATCAACGTCAATGACAAGCCAATCTCGCGCAATCCACAGTTTACGATACATGGTACACCAATTGGTACTTTTCACTCGCTCTACCTTTTCCCACGGTGATGCGAATTTTTCCACCGTGGTGTTCCCCGAAACTGATATGCAAATTTGATTCCGCAACGATGCGTAAACTAAGAAACCAACCATTCGAACAGGTTGATTTCATATGGTTAAGTGATCCATGATAGCCAATAGCGTAACACTTCACCGTGAAAACGCATTATTACTACCTTTCCACGCTATACTTTCTCAACGTCTAAATTCGCTGGCTGACAATTAATATGCTAACGGGGCATGCAAATATAGGACATAACTTCAAATAAGAATGTGTTGAATCAGTATAAATATTTGTGAACAAATTTTACTGTGGGTCAAACATTTGAATGAAATGTTGTATCGATTACAAGTGTTTATTAGAAAAAATATAAATAATAATAATAATAATAATTTCGTGTTACGCTGAGGGAAAAGAAGAGAGAAAATAAATCGCCTTTTGTAATTTTTTTTTTTTAGTCACGAGCAATCACATTAACCAATAGAATAGGTTATTAACCACTGGTTTGAAACTATTAATTAAATATTACAGTTCTTGGAAAAGTTTAATGTATTTTTTTATAGGTCTTCGTGACAGTTACTTGAAAATGTGTCATGCATGAAATGATCATTAAATAAGTGTATTAGATTCAGAATAAGTATATCATATTATATAATATACAGGGTGTTCTTAATGTCCTACAAACGAATGGTATAAACAAGACAGTGCTGATTCTACTTGTTTTATTATAGAAAATTTTAACTCTACATTTCCCCATTCATTTTTGTATATAAAACTATGTATATTATTTCTTATTTGTCACAATCAATGATTCCGTAATTTTAGGATAGTGTTAAGTGCGAAGAAATATGTAGATGCAACAGTGTTTTTTATTAAAAATTGAAAATGCAAGACCAGTCGCCTTATTGATAACATCATCGATCTGCAGGAAAATTAACACCTGTCTTGGGCTCGAGATCGTGTCGTAAGCGAGTCGTGATCTCTTCAATGCAATATTGCACGTAGCATGTTACGAAACTCGAGCATCCGTATTTTTGTTTTTTTTTATCAAGAATCACTCCGCTACCGTGGGATTATTATCTGCTGGCATTCCAAACTCGTATTTCGAAAGGACGTGTTTTTATTAAATTATTTCTAAAATATTATAATATATTAATAATAGTTGTATTTATAGTAGTATAAAATATTAATGATAGTTACTTTAAAATTTGCATACAATTTTTTTATAAGTATTTCACAAAAATATACCTATATCTTTTTTTCATAACGCAGTATAAATTCATAAATTTATTGAAGGGAGAATCAATAAATTTATGAATTTCCTAAATTTGATCTAGTGTAGAAAAAAATAGCGAAGGTTAGTGTTCAGTATTGCGTGTAGCTATCTTGGATACCATAAAGAATAACAAAATATTGAAAACTTTTAAAAATCGCACCACTTCACAGGAAAGTAAGAAAATTTTACAGCAAAATATGTAATATTTTTTTAAATGGAGAAAAACGAAAAGATTACTAATGTATAACGTGAATAAGTATGAAATAAGGGAATAATAAAAAAATAAATAGAAACACAAGCAAAAGAATATATACATATATATATATATATATATATATATATATATATATATATATAATTTCTGTTTCAAAAAATTCTTCATGTCAACTATTTTAAATAGAGAAATTATCTCTATATATTATATATATTCACGAAATAGCAAGATAATTTCTCTATTTAAAATAGTTGACATGAAGAATTTATATATATATATTCACGAAATAGCAAGATAATTTCTCTATTTAAAATAGTTGACACGAAGAATTTTTTGAAACAGAAATTTGGAACTCGTTCAATAGTGTCTAATCGTTGGAAACGTCAGCTTGAAAACAGTAGTTTTGAAGAAAGAAAATCACTGAAATAGATTGCAACATATTTTGTCGAACCAGAATGAAACTAATCAAAGCGAGATAAGAATACAAATAATTTTTATTTGACAATATCAAATATCTTACACGCCATCTTCGTATATCACTTCCTATCTTCCAAAAGTATGAACTTAATACTTATAATAACAATAATTGTGTGAAATAACTAATAAACCTGCTTATATAATTTTTTTATGCAAATTTTACGAATTTCATTGGATTGCAATTATTATTCCCCGCGATTTAAAGGAAGATGCGGATTACAGCTAGAAAAAAGAGTTCTGCCGAAATGCAACAGTAACGATCAGTTCTGCGCCAATTGTGCATCAAGTAATTAGCAAGGCGGGCTAATTAACTGAAAGTATCGAGCTTGCCTTTCCCATGGTCTTGTTTAATTGCGTTGCAAAATCGTTGGTAAGCATAAGCTGAGCGATGGCTGTTAAATTGAACGATCCCCCACGGTGCATTGCGGGCGTTGCGTTGCTTACGGACTAGAATGAATCCGTTTTCGACATCGATACCTTTGGCGTCTGTGAAGAGATGCACGTTGGTAGCTTGCCAATTTATGCATACTTTCGATTTATTTGTATTTTGATATGCACTATATCATCGCCAGCCAAATATTATATTTCACAAGTGTCATGTTTTTATATTTGAAATACAAGGAAAACAGAAGCTGTTGGAAAGTCACTTGTGATTGCAAGTACTATTTGAAGAGTGTTTTAAAACCTACAAGTTTAACCCGACAAGTGGAAACGACAAGTTAATTCGTCGTTTAAAAAGCGTAGGCCTTGGATTAAAAAATAATAATTTATGTAAAGCGGTGATAATATTTAGGTGAAATTATAATTAGACTTCTGCAAGAGAAGAGAATATAGTGTTGTGTTGCACGTATCATTTTTCTTACGAAAAATAGCAAGTTTCGTCTTTCGCTACGGAAACTAGCACGTTTGTTTGTTTGTCGCGTCAACTTAAATACCATAGGCGGATTAAGGTCGGTTGACGCCCCGGGCGCAAAAGAAAATATTGGGCCCCTTACAAAAAGGGGAAAGATAGGAAAAATAAAATCACGTTAACCATATTTTTAAACACATAAACAGATTATGCACTCATAATGTTTCAATTTCAATAAAATTTGAATAAAGTATACGTATAATATAATTAATAATACAATTATAATCACAATGTTTTGAACTAATAGTTGAACATACGAAAAAGTATGGTTATAATCAATGGTACTATGAAATCAAATTTGGTGTCATTAAAAAAAAGTGGAAAGTTGGTTTTTGTGGGGCCCCTCAGAAGTTGGGCCCCGGGCGCGGGCCCGGTGGGCCCGCCGTTAAGTCCGCCTCTGTTAAATACCCACCCGATTTTTATTTAGTACTACTTAGGTCCGTAAGTTATTAAACATTCAAATACCGTAATTAAATTACGTAGATTAAAAGTTTCATATGGGTTTCCTTTTGGAGATTGGATGAAGTTATTGTGTATTAAAGAATATTTCCAGAAGTTGAATTCTTCAATGCAAAATGCACTTCAACAATTTAAACCGGCCACGCGCCGCAACGTGATAGTTTCTGCTGTATAATCCAAAATGTGCTATTCTTCGTGGTGAAACAGTATAATGTGCTAGTTTTCGCGGCGGAAGATCAAACCTGCTAATATTCGTCAGAAACGATGGAATGTGCATCTTTTCGTGGCAAACTGAAACGTGCCGTTTTCCTAAGAAAAATGGAACGTGCTACTCTTCGTAACGCACGTCGATATGTGGCGTGGTTTCCCATCGAAACTAGTTAATTTCCCTCCTTGCAATTTTTAACACAGGTACACTTGAAAATACACAAAGGATGTTTCTCGCTGAGAAGTGATCCAATTAAGGGGGAACACGTAAGCCATTTTTAAGAATTTTTTTTCAGGAACAATTTACAGTTTTCATAGAAAATTTGCATTGCCTACCTTTAGTACGCTGTCTTAAGAGACTATACAAAAAAAAATAGAAAAACATCCATCAATTTTAATATATTAATTAATCTTCTAGACCCCCTCGCCCCTCCCCCAGCGAGATGGTCGAAGGTGTAACTATGGAGCAGCAGGTCCGAAATCAAATTTCTTTTCTTTTTTATAAACTATATGAGTGTAGTTTTCGTTGTACGTGCGGATTTTTTTATTGAAAACAAATTTTTTGAAATACGCTCGAAAAACTGTCCATCTTATTCACGAATTTTCAAAATTTTTATAGTAAAGCGCACCATTTTTACAAAAATAATTTGTTAAGAAATCGGTACGTACAACGGAAACTACACTCATATAGTTTATAAAAAAAAAATGAAACTAGATTTCGGACCTGCTGTTCCATAGTTACACCTTCGACCAGCTCGGGGAAGGGGAGGGGGCAGAAGATTAATTAAAATATTAAAATTTATGGATGTTTTCCTATTTATTTTTTTGTATAGTCTCTTAAGATAGCGTACTAAAGGTAGGTAATACAAATTTTCTCTAAAAACTGTAAATTGTTCCTGAAAAAAATCTTAAAAATGGCTTACTTTTCCGGCCGTCACAGTGGTGTTCCCCCTTAATTAATTAAACTAGAGATATTCCTATTTTCTAATACATTCCAATGCGCAATTGCGCAATAATGACTATATACCAGACTAGTACAATGCTATACTACTATACTACTATACTACTGTACTACTGTACTACTGTACTACTGTACTACTGTAATACTATACTACTGTACTACTATACTACTGTACTACTGTAGTACTGTACTACTGTACTACTATACTACTGTACTACTATACTACTGTACTACTGTAGTACTGTACTACTGTACTACTGTACTAATGTACTACTGTACTACTGTACTACTGTACTAATGTACTACTGTACTACTGTACTACTGTACTAATGTACTACTGTACTACTATACTACTGTACTACTGTACTAATGTACTACTGTACTAATGTACTACTGTACTACTGTACTAATGTACTACTGTACTACTGTACTACTGTACTACTGTACTACTGTACTACTGTACTACTGTACTACTGTACTACTGTACTACTGTACTACTATACTACTATACTACTATACTACTATACTACTATACTACTATACTGCTACGCTGCTACACTGCTTTGCTACTATATTATTATACTACTATACCGTACTTGAAACCAACATCCGCGTAACAGAAGTATCTTGCTCAGTCAAGTTCTAGGAATTTTTCTCAAAGCCAGATGATAAACGCGTATGGTCAACAGACGTCGGCAGTACCTCTTACGTCTAGCCGTTGTAAATTCAAACTTTCACCTATCATTAACGAAATTTCCTCGCACCCGCCAAATGGTTCCAAGGTCTAAAGATTTTGGCTTTGAACTTGACTTTGGATGAGTTTATTACCCACGCGTGGTCCCCGAAACCTCCCACTGACCGTGAGATGCAAAGGCTAGCGGTTAGGATTTCAGTTCCGAAGGTCTCCGCTGTAGGTTGTAAGCAGTCACTCGTTACCATTCCTCTTTTTTCCAACTCACCAACAGAGCCGACTGACTCAAACCCAGGTTAATAAACTACAAGTTTTTTGTATCGACTCTCCCCCGTCTACCTACCCCTCCGTCGAATAAGTCTTCACGAAGACTTCACGAAGTCTTACGACCAATCCAGCATTATGTTCCATATATTCACAGAGTGTTCAGACCTCAAGAGCTTATAGTACTCACCGAGAGGAGTAAGAAATGCTTCATCAGCATAAGTCCTAAAATCAATCGTTTCGATGTAAGAGCTACTTTTGTATTTACGAGCATTCGATATCATAAGTGACTCTCATCGCAATACTTACATGCACTGAATGTAAACCGAGGAATCTGTTTGGAAGTAGGTACATTACAACGAACAGAGAATGCAGACTGTACATAGAATACGAGACAGGGAAGGAATACTTGAAAATGTACGTCGATCTAAAATCCGTAGGTGTCAGTCTTGTATCCAAATGGAAAGAAGACACAATTGAACGTTTCGTGTAAATGTGGAAACAAAGTTCCATTTAGAAAACTGACGAAGACCTTGGAAACTGAAAAATAACAGAAAAAAATGTATTATAGTCAGCCTCCAAGCTAGGACCTTCCAAATCAATGTATTTGAAAAAAATTAATTTAGATTTGTCCAGTAGTAATAGAAATAAATAAGGCGATCGAGTTACTTTCATTAGCGATCAAATTAGATAAGTGTTACTTATTGTTAGCTTTACTGTTCTTTCTTATTGTATTATCAGCTGTTATACAGACAAGCAAAAAGACGTACTATATAGGTACTTATATAAAACGAATATAACACAGTAGATAACAATTTAATAATACAAAAGAAAAGTGTTTCGTTGCACATTCTAATATAAAACTACGTAGTACGATATGCACTAAAATCGTTGTACAGATTGGAAAGATGACGATCTAAACTGTAATAAAAACATAAGGGATTTGATAGCAAAAGATACGAACTGTGATTTAAGGGGTTATGCCTAGTCAGGCGGTCGAAAAGAGGCGAATATTTGTGAATTTTTTTTGAAGAAGCGAAAGCGTATATTTTTACAGAACTTTTTGCGCTTTAAAGAGCAACATTTAAAGAACATTTGGTAATTTTTTCGTAGAAAAATATTTACGTTTATAATAAAATAAGATGCGACATCCAAGAAGCATTTTTAAAAATATGGTTTTGCGGTGAGCACTGCCATTCGGAACCAGATTATCTAAAATCAAAAAACAAAAAAGATTTCGTTAGTATATTAATGTATCCTCAGGTTGACGGAGAGAATTTTCCGAAATATTAAGTTAAAATAACATGGCAGCTATTTAAAGTTGAAATCCTGATTTTTTCGCGTAATTTTTGCAGAAAAAAATCAGGATTTCAACTTTAAATAGCCGCCATTTTGTTTTCACTTAATATTTCGGAAAATTCTCTCCGTCAACCTGAGGATACATTAATATACTAACGAAATCTTTTTTGTTTTTTGATTTTAAATAATCTGGTTCCGAATGGCAATGCTCACCGCAAAACCAAATTTTTAAAAATGCTTCTTGGATGTCGCATGTTATTTTATTATAAACGTAAATATTTTTCTACGAAAAAATTACAAAATGTTCTCTAAATATTGCTCTTTTAAGCGCAAAAAGTTCTGTAAAAATATACGCTTTGGCTTCTTCAAAAAAAATTCACAAATACTCGCCTCTTTTCGACCGCCTGACTAGGCATAACCCCTTAACACCGCGCAAATCTTTCACTTTATTATAACAGAAAACTACGTTACAACGCGCCAGTTTGTATTTATTAGTCACGAGAGAGGTGGCAGCAAGAAGTATGAAAGACGCAATCTAATGCGGACAAAATTGGAACTAAGGAAACGAATGTCGTTCCCATGGTTTCTTCGGAACCATTCACCACCTTTCCACTTTTACCAGAAACGTTACTTTGACTATTAAAGCCAATAATTACGGCCCTAAACGAGTAACTTCTTCCGGTTAAATGGAAATCAGGAAGTGGCTCAATTAACAATAAAGACAAACAACAGAATTTCAAACGCGCAAAGAGGAACTAAAATTCTATTTACTCCGTCGGTCTCGCGAGCAAAATGATGGAAGTGGAGACTCGGTTCGGTATATCCAATTTGGCAAAGAATGGCCGCATTCTGGTGAAACCAGGAAGTGTACAAACAATCAAACGAGGTATGATGATGATAGACCGTGTGAAAAGATAGGTACATACCTATATTCGAATCGTTCTTATCACGATCACAATTACCACAGGGAAATGTACCAGCCTTTAAGTCAGAATTGCAAATTTCTTTGCCCAATTCAATCAGCCCTGGAGGCATACAAAAAAACAGAACGTACTTACAGTATACTCTAACATCTTGTAACAGTATGTTAGAAACATTGTAAATTCCTTTAATACACATTCTTTAGTAATTTTTTTTATATTCTTGAGCACATAGACTGTTGCACAAATTTTTTAAATTAAATCTGAATTTTTCATCTTCGATTATTTATTCTAATGTTTTATTTGAAGAGTCAGTTTTGTGTAAATTATACTATTAACTGACATGTGAAAATCGTTGCGAATAAAAAAAATGTCTGTAACAGATTTGTAAAATATTATAAAAAAAAATTTAAAACAGTTTTGAATTTTTAGATCTTCCTCAACAAGCGTATCTAAATTGAAATGAAAGTACAAGTAATTAGCTCTAATCATAAGTTGGTGCAATGTTCTTGTAATTTCCGCGCTGTTATGATAAACGTCCATGTTACACATATCTAGACATATAATTTCACGTTTCGTTTACTTCGTTTTACGCGCTGTTACATCGCCCAGCATTATGATAATAGACATTCTGATTTGCTAAAATATGTAGACATGAATTATTTGGTTATATTTTATAACTAATGCAGAAGTTTTTGGAAATATTACTATGGGAAATTTTGGGAAAATTATTGATAAGGGGAAAGGATAAAAATAATATTTACATTTCTCAAGTGTTGACGTGTATCCCAATTTTATTACAGTTTATTAGTGAAATTTGAAAAAAAAATTATTTATAAAAAAAGGGAAAAATGGAACACACTGAAAATGTTTATCTAATTATAGAACGATGATCACCTGAACTGGCCTTATCATATATGCATAAAAAATTTAGTATGTGAATACTAAAGTGGCTCTTTAGGGTGGCCATTTAAACTTTCAAAATTTGAAGAAAAAAAAGTTTTTTTTTTTTAGTTTTTCGAACTTTTTTCGAAAACCGTTTGTCGCACGACAAAAAGTAATAGAACATAAAAAATGCTCCTTTTCCGGATCTACAACTTTTATTTGACATATTTTTTTATTCAATCAATAACTTACAGGATAATATATAAAATCGACTTCGCGAGCTGTTAAATAATGATTTAATTGTTTAAGGGCCCAGGGGCACCCTTTCTCGTTATCCGATCGAGCTCAAACTTTACACGGATTTTTCTTCAATTATTTGGAATTATTCTGGAGGGTGGCCCGAAGAAAATCTTGAAAAAAAATTTTACCAAGAGTAAATAAAAGCCACCCTAGTAAATACGTACAAACTTATTTTCTTTATTTTCAAACATACTTCATCTCATATGTAATCTTTACATGTTTCTCAAGAAACCTATATCATTATTTCAATTTCATAGAAATGAAAAATTCTGCAAGCCAAAATTCTTTGAATTAGTATGGTTTTATTTTAAATTCATATTAAATAGCGGATATTTGTAAATCAAAATGACCAAGGGAAAACAGCTTCAGGAATGAACATATTAATTTCGCATCGTATATTAAAAGAACTACTAGAATTAAAACAGTATTAATCAATCTACTGATAAATTATTACAATTTTAGCTAACTAGTAAAATGCTTACAAGAAAATGACGTGCATCTGTATCGCATTGTTTTGTGCAGAATTTCATATATATATCATAACACAGTTTTCTTCGTCCCTAGAGGGCACCATACGTCTTCAATAATTCCCACATACTACTTGCTGCAATCTAGGTGCGAGGAATAGATTTTGATGATGTATCTCAACTCACCAGTGTTACGCAAACGAGAGACGAGCTACTCTGATTTCCCGTTTGTAGATTTCTTTCCCCTTCCCCAGATCATCGAGTTCATTCACCCACGCATGATCTCGTTCCATATCTACACGGATCTGAAGCTCACAGACTTTGGTCTGCGATTCGCTGTTTAAAATTTACTTAATATAGAAAGATAAAAAATAAAAAAGTGTTGGACGTTTTATTAAATACTGACAATAAGTCCAATTCGAATTAATCGACATCATTTGAAAATTTTGTCGTGAATAGTATTTACTGAGCAACAGTGTTGAGTTGGAAAATAAACTTCCTTGTGTATTTAAGGAAATTCAAAAATAAGTTTTATACAGTTACTCGCGAAAGTATCTGCTCGAATATTAAATCGACTTCGAACGAAGAATTCACAATTCTAATTCACATTAATAAAAACCTTGATTAATATACTTCTGTTTTAGCTGCGTTCAACTGAAAAATTGTGCACAGTTTATTTAAAAAAGTATTATTGTCTGTAGAAGTATCGTGCAAAAAATATTCGTCCAAATCAATATTAAATTTATGCAAATTTAATTAGAATAAATTAATATTCTTGTAACATTTCAGTCATTTCATTATAAGCTAATTAATCTAGTATGCATAGATTCAACTAATTGCCTCTGAAATCTGGGCTCACCTTATTCCATGCTTGTAGCAAAATTTCTTTCAGCATTTTTTTGGTGGGTGGTACTAATTAAAAGTGTATTAATTAAGGCTTACACCAATGTAAATTATAAGGGGTAGTTATGACTTTAACATTACTTAAATAAAATATGTTTTATGTATGGGGTGGGCCTATACTTTTGTAAATAACTGTAGGCTATACCAAAACTTTTGATGCACCTGTTTAACTCGATTTTCATATAGCGAGTATCTTTACGAATTGATTCTAGATTTTATTTGTATGCATGTTGCACGCATTGCAACCAAAATGCTATATTGAAAAGAAGGTAATACTCTTTGGCCAAACGAAAATCAATAGTCAAACAAAATTCTAAAATATACGTATCACTTCATCATGACTCTTAAAATATTTTAAATATTTAATACTGGTTAAATAAGTAGTTGTTAAAATTAATTTAAATAAATATTATTGAATGGTCCAACCAGGTATTATTTTCTTTATAATAGTTTACCGACAAACAAAATTAGGTTAACGAATAGTGGATAAAAATAACAAATAAGTTTTTCATGAAATATCAATTTATTATATGTAATAATACAGGTATCTGAATCATTTTTACATTTATTTATTTTAATGGTACTCATCTTGGGGAATAAAAATTTTAAAGGAAAGTAGATTGTGTCAGGCACTTTTGCTTGGATTTAGTAATTATTAGCTAACTGCAGAATGAAAAGCGAGCAAGAACAGATTGTGAGTATGGTTTTAGGAAAATTGATAAAAGGCTTTGCAGCTATTTGTTTCGACAAAACTGTACAGAGACTGGTGGCATAATAATCATGGCATAACAGGTGCTTTTATTTATGTAGTTACTGTGTCTAGAAGTAGTAAAACTTCCGGTTGTAGGTGTAATTGTGTCTAAGTAGGTACCTATAGAAGAAACAAGGTCATGGGAAGTTAGATTACATGACAGCATTCAATTTCTTCCTATACCATTTTTTTTTCCAACGTCAATCAAACGAAAAGGTCCCACAACTTGTTCCACTTCCATTCCTCGGCCTGTACTACGCACAATTACGGCCAAAATATTGAAACTAATATTTCCCGATTTTCTCCCGATTCGAAGTAAATATTTTCGAAGTGTGGTCGCTAATGGCTAGCAGATGCGACATTAAATAAATTAATAATAAAAAAAACACTTTCAAGGATAGGGGAGACCGGGGCAAAGTGAACCCCGGAGTAAAATGAGCTTCCTTAATTTATTCTTTAAGAATAGAATATATTTACAAATTTTGGTGACGGAATAAATGTATGTAATACGACAATGATAATTATGCACATTCAGGTATCGAAAAGTGGAAATTCATTTAAAAAATTAAAAATGAAGTTTTAGAGACTTCCAATTGTTTTTTTTTTCAATTTAGCTTTTTGGATAAGTCAGTCTTAAATGTGTTATTTTAACTCCATTTTTTTTCTACGTATTTATAACAAGCTTATAAACATACGTGTACACGCGTTTGAGAAAACATTAATCCTAACATTATTAAATAATTAATTTTCCACTGAGTACACATTCGGGGCAAAGTGACCGAGGTAAACTGAGCTGCAAAGAAAAGATGCGCATTTTATTAAAACATCGTTATTTTATGTGAAACCTGTCTGCCAAAAATTATTGAAGCCCATTTGAAAAAAAATTAGATAGAAAAATATATGTTTTTGTTGAAAAATTTATTTAGATATTGTAAGTACGTATTTTATTAAAAAGTATGTATGTATTTGTTTTATTTATAATATGTCTGACTGTTCATGTAAACAAAGTTCCTTTAAAAACACATTTTCATTTTCACACATTTACAAAGTACAAATTATTAACATTAAGCTTGTATTAATGAAATATGTTTAAAAAAAAATAGTTTAAATAGTTTAAAAGTTCTAATAAAGTTGATTTTATATTTATATGTTTCATTAAAACACGTATTTTATTTCTGCTCACTTTACCCCAGAGAGTAGCTCACTTTACCCCATATATGGGGTAAAGTGGTCGATTTTGCATTTTCTTTTCAAGTTGAATTTTAATATACTTTAAGTTTATTTTAAGTATTGATATTCGTCATTTATCAATAGTAATGTTCAAATTATATTATAAATCTATTTTCACACATTTTTATTGAAAGGGAAAAATTTTATTCGACTTCAAACATTTTTCGTCCCACTTTGACCCGGTCTCCCCTAATTGTAATTTTCACTTGAATAAATTCTGATTCGTTATTAATCGAAGACGTCATTTAAATTTGTTTATGCAATAATAGAATATCTACTTCCCTTGATTTAAAACTTTCAGGCGACAGCGCATTCAACTTCTAACCTGTTATATTTTTCTACTTTTTACGTTTCTTGTTGAGTAGGCTAACTGTGATCAATCTTTTTCTCGCAAGAAAAATTAAATTGAAGTGAGAAGGTCGAACTACCGCAATACCGAAATTCGTTTAAACCCGATTTTATTATAGTAGTGAAGACTTGTTCCCAGTCACAAAGTGTTCTCTTTTGTCAAGAAATAACCAAGATTTTTCTTTGGGTGTTTTGTCAAATTTTTTTTAAACCGGCGCCATTTTGTTACTTTTAAAAAAAAATGTTGATTTAGTTAGGCTATAGCGACACTCATACAGATTAAAAATCTTTTCGAATTTTTGTTTCGGATAAGCCTGAGCCGGGAAATTACCTGCGCCTTGAACGTACCTCATTTTTTAGGTGTCATATTGACACTGTAAAAAAAGGTTAAAACAAGTTTCAAAAATTTTTTTTATTTTTTTTGTATAATATAAGAGTAGCTTAATACATACCCAAAAATTTATTTAAAAACAGCTCAATTTTTCGGCCGATTAAAATAGAATAACACCTTAAGGGGGGACACACACCCCTAGATGTGGCAAAAAGATCGATATTTTTTCATATTTTCAGTGTTCGTTATGTCAAGCATATTTCCCCCAAATTTGGGGCCGAAATTCGCAGAAATATCGAAGATGTAGACAGTAAAAGTGAAGTATGCGCACGTGTTGCCATACTTTGATGACAACTGTCAAGATGCCAAAAACTATTCCACCAAAGATCGCATCTTTTGAGGCTTGGGGGAGGTAAAACCTCATCATTCTGATTTTAGTTCCTTTCCACAAAGAATAAGAGTTTTCATTAACTTTAATTTATGTCTGGTCCGAAACTCCACATTTTGTGAAGATACTCGAATTTGTTTCGAATCGATTTGAACCTTCGTTTTTTTGAGTTTTCACTGCAAAACAAAAGAAACTTTTTTTAAAAAGCCTCTTTAATGATCCACCTGTAGCGTCATATATAATGCATATTTTTGACTAAACAAACAAGTTTTTTAAAGCTTATGATGTTAATGAACTTCATGCCAAAGAACAAATCTCAGTTTCAATTTGTTTCTTTGTAATTAATTGAAACAGAAATGCTTCATTTCAGACAGGAACGACTGCCCAGTGCCCTTAAGGAAAGAAAAACTTGCTGTCGGTATTGCAAGTCACAAGTCGTTCGCTATGCAGCGCATAGTTGGAATACGTTATCTCATTTGCCTATTTGCCTCTTCTAACGTAATTCCTATTTCAGTACTTTTCAAAGATGTTACCCTGCTTTTCTGTTCTTTTTTTTTTAATGATCTTTCAGGTTGATTTCGTCGGCGAAGGGTCATACCATTGGAAAGTACTGTCTACTCTCCAATCCTTAGTTATATCATGCTCGTGTAGTATGTGCCTTTCCCTTTCACACCTTTCATTAGACAGCCAAAAAAAGGAAATTATAACGCGAGAATTTTCCGGCCTCTCAACAGAGAAGCTGTTCCACGGAGATGTATTCCACACACTTCAACGATTTGCAACGGTGACCCATCAACCCAAGAATACGTTATATTCGCTCCATGTTAACACTTTTGACAAAATAGCACCTCCCTTCGATGTGTAAGTGTACGAAGTTGATTATACTGGCTTAGGAGATATGCGTGTACGTACATAAAATAATAATAATGAGGGGATAATAGTCTTTATTATTAACTAGAACTGGCAAAATATTGGGCCCATATTGGTGCAGTGTGGGATGGGACCACCGCCCTCTTTCGAATAATAAAAAAAAAGATTATCAGAATCGGTTCATATGCTGAGGGAACATAAATAATGAGACCAAGTTTGAATTAAGGGGGAAATTATCCCTTTCTAATGATTTAGAATTGAATATATTCTACGTTTATTTAATGTTTCTTTTTTAATTCTTTCAACTAATTTGTTATAAAAATTTGAAAACTGATTATTTAGTAGTTTATTTAATGCTCTTTAAGTGATTTAAATCGCACGTTGGGGAGACTTTTCGTTTCTGAGTTGTATGGAAAAGTCAAATAGTACTTAATGGGGTAAGTTACCCTCGATAGCCCTAAAACAGGCCTCTTTTCAAACGCAAATTGTAAAGTGATTAATAACAGTAGAGAGAATGTTTTTTCTCTAGTTTTAATCTTTATTCGATGAGCTTTAACACCAAAAAAGAAAAGTCTAAATATCTCTATATACATAAAAGTTGTGAGTAAAAACGTAAAGGCGTGTACCCGGTGCACCGTTTGATGGTGAACATAAAATATCAAAAACCGCTCCAACGATTTGAATGAAAATTTAATGAGAGATGCAGAAAACCATTCTCTACGATGTGTCGGGAGCAGATTTTCGAGACAAATTCTTGAAAAAAAGATAAAAAATATTTTTCATACAAGAAATCGATAAAATCGCATTTTTCAACATAAAAATTGTATTATTTTTTTTCTTGAAAATCTGCTCCCGACACATCGTAGAGAATGGTTTTCTGCATCTCTCATTAAATTTTCAACCAAATCGTTGGAGCGGTTTTCGAGATTTTATGTTCACCATCAAACGGTGCACCGCGTACACGCCTTTACGTTTTTACTCACAACTCTTATGTACATAGAGATATTTAGATATTTCTTTTTTGGTGTTAAAGCTCATAGAATAGCGATTAAAACTAAAAAAAATGTTGTCTCTATTGTTATTTATCGCTTTACAATTTGCGTTTGAAAAAGGCCTTTTTTAGGGCTATCGAGGGTAACCTACCCCCTTAACCAGTACTAGCAAAGTATTGGGCCAATAATGATGCAGTATAAAACGGGACCACCGGGACGTCGCCTTCTTTCGAATAAAAAAAAAGATCGTCAAAATCGGTCCATATGCTGAGGAGTTATGCGGGGACAAACATAATAAAAAAAAATACATACGGGTCGAATCCATAACCTCTTCTTTTTTGAAGTCGGTTAAAAACACTGCCGCCCCTGGCACTAGAAGGAGAGAGGCTTTCCCTAATGTATATTTTTCTCTTTCTATCGTCGTCTACATTTTTGCCCATGGCATGCTTCCTCCATGTTTATATGCTGTAAGATATTAGCGCACGCATTCAGCGCCGAAATGTATATCGAATGGATTTCCTATTGAATGGTAAATAGAAGAAGGAACATTCTATTCTCGATATTTCAGCTTCCTCCTATTTCTTGCAAGAACTTGCCAATGATCCTCTCTCGCCCAGTTTTTTCTGAATCGTATGTAGATGGCGCTAATACTCACAAATGCGTGGCATCGCAGGTGCGCTACCTTACCGACACCTTCAGAAGGCGCAGGATCTTCGCTCTAGGGCAGGAATGTACAGAAAAATTTGAACACATTTTTCAAATCTGAATTAATAAACGTACAATGTTTAGAATTATAATACTCAATAATTTTCCTTTAAATTATTCCCCAAAATGTGTCTTATTTTCGCAGCGTCAAACTCGAGAGGGCCATGCGGCAGCCTGTGTATTACAAACCCATGGTGTAAGAAAGATAGGTGGACCGACTCTATAGCCGGTATTCATAGTTGCTACTTATTCTTAAGCAAATGCTTAAGCATTCGGCATTCTTTACTAGCTACTAGGTTAGTAGAGGATGCCACATGCTTAGGAATAAGTAGCGACTATGAATACCGGCCTATCCCCACTCCTGTGATCTTAAAGAAAAAGTTTCTTGTCCCGCCTGCAGAGGGTATTAGTGTAACATGTGAACAATATCGCGTTTACTTCCTTATGTTTCTTTTACAAGGGAAAAAGGACATTGGTAATATGGGACGGCAGTGTTGTGTAAAAGGTTGTTACAATAAACAATCAAGTGCCACGAATATCACCCTTTTCAAGGCACCAAAGTGTGCTGACGGTTTAAATATATGGTCGGAGCTCCTTAATTAAAAAATAACGCCAAATTCTTATGTTTGCGAATAACATTTTAATATATGCGATGTAAAAAGTACAGAAATTGTACGTACAACAAACAAATAAATATTTTTATAATTGAAACAAAGTCTTAATGCGTGTTTATTATAATATTATCCTAAGTATAATTTATCCTCATAAAATAAGCATTTTACATAACGATAAACATTTGTTTGGTCGTCAACCGACTCTCATTTTCTCGGTTTAATTAATTTTAAGAGTTAAAATATTTTACTTTATGAAACTTTTTATTGGATGAAGTCATTACAAATTTTAGTGCATGAAGTCATTGCAAATTTTGAAACCCACATGGTATTAAGCACGTGGTTATGGCACGGTGTAAAAGAAACATAAGGAAGTAAACGTGATATTGTTCACGTGTTACACTAATACCCTCTGCAGGAGGGACGAGTAACTTTTTCTTTAAGATCACAGCAGTTTTGTGGTGGGGGTAGCGTAGTCGGTCCACCTATCTTTCTTACACCGTGTACACCATAGACATATATAGACAGAGCGTAAGCTGAGGGGGGGTGTAAGATTCGCGGTAAGGGGAGCGATACAGGCAAATCGGGTAACGCAGTGGTTATGCATGCCGAATGCTTCCGAAGCTATCCCGACATGCCTGTATCTGACCTCTGCCTTTCCCCCTCCAAGCCTACCGTTCCCCTCGTCGATAGTTCCAGCTTCTGCTCCGTCTATATATGTCTATGGTGTACACACCTAAACGCTTCGCTCTCACTACTCCAGCCGCTCCCCACTTATGATGCCAGATCGGGGACGGGTTCCCTCGAGAATTTCCCCCACCTCGCGCATACTACGCCGGAGCAGCGTGTCCGTGAGTTGGACTCCGAAGCGCCGAGCTCACGGACACGCAGCTGCGGCGTAGTGTGCGCGAGGTGGGGGAAATTCTCGAGGGAACCCGTCCTCGATCTGGCATCACAGCTCCCCACTCCGTTGGCGGAATCGCTTGTCCTTGAACGAGCTCGGAGCCCGAGCCCGAATGTTTGCCCGCCACGGAAACGGAGGTCCTTGGCGTGCCTCCTCTAGGGGACCACAGAGACTCATGAAACGATTTTGGATCTGTAGTTTTGACCATCTAAATACTCAAATAAATGTCTGAATGGAAGCTCGTTGAAGTGTCGCATGCAAATAATGCATTGGAGAGGTATTTTAAGAATCATTGCGATATTGTGAATTATATCATTCTTCCATCCAGTATTAGTTGCAGTTCTATCACAACCAACGACGTCTAAGCTCCCAAGGGAGATTTTTCGATTCATTTAATTAGAAATATCAGTAATATTTCTCCCGGAACTTGATGTTGGAGAAACATGACTGATGTAGTTAGACCCCGACTCTTGAATCAATGAAATATGTTCCTCTTTCACTACAATCACGTTACGTCCCAGACGAGAAACACATACGTACTTCGCCCTACGACAATATATAAAACAGGACATTTCGCGTGTTTATGTGCTCAAATAATATTTTCTAATGTTCGACAATGAAATGTACAAAATTTTAGGAAAATATACGGAAGTTGCCAAACTTGGTGAAAAATTAAAAACTTTAACCCCGATGTGCGAGGGTCGAATATTGACCGATTTCAAAATTCTTTGCCTCGCATTTTTCTTCCCCAACGGCTACTTTTCCGCACTACGCCGTTTCGAGTGTCGAAAATTTGGGTTTTCGGCCCACCCTAATGAATATATGTAATATGTATAATTAGAGCTGGTCGAGTATTACGCCCCAATAGCTACCCCTTACGTCTGATCTAGGTATGCACTGCATTAAGGATAAAATCATAAAAAAGAAAACCAGAACAATAGATTCTGAGATCTGCAGAACTAACACGTAATTGAATAAAAATTTAATTTCTCAATTTCTGAAAGTAATGATACAGAAACAACTAGCCTATTGTTTACCAACACCACGAATTTTAAAAGCAGCATTAAAACAGCATTAAAATACAGTATCAAATAAACAGTTTGCAAAAGTTGTTTACAACACTTATGGTTAAAAAATTGATAGAAAAAAATTAAGTAAATGTAAAATATTTTAAATTATTTATAGTTCAAAAGTTATACGAAAAAGGCCCCAAATTTTTCCACCCGGGCCGGGAAATTTTGAATAGCTCTTTGCGACTCTAATTTGAAAGAGACCACCCCAAAATTCTCGAAGCTCGGGCATCACTGCTGCCCAGCGGTCGCTGGCAGCTCTCCGAACGCCGGAACGGTGCATGGTTGTAGTGTAATGCGTCCGTGAGGCGCTGTTGCCATTTTACCTGTTCGCGCGAGCGCGGGTTGCAGGATAAAACGTTGACCCTGTATGTATATCAGCGACCAGTGCCCTCTTTTTCCGTGGCTCCCACAATGGTAATACCTGTTTAAATTAGTGAGTAATAATATTGACATTTTTTACTGAGTAAGCCCATACGTACAGACTATTGTCAATCTTTGCAGTCATTTGTAACGAACTTAAAATAATATTTTCCAGTTTTAACCCTGTTCAGGAATTTTGTAAAAAGTTACTTGTAAGATGATTTACTGTATTCATGTAAGATGAGCAGTTTAATTTGACAGATGAAAACAATTGAAGAGTCCTTGTAGAAAACACTCAGAAAACACAAGTTCTAAAATTTGAAAAAATTTAAAATTTATCGGAAAATATTCTATGTGCAAATGGTAATACTGTAGCATAGAATTTTATTTTCGACACTTACAGTGTTTTCTACAAGGACTCTTCAATTCTTGAAAACATATTCGTCAAATATTACCTGCCAGTTATAAATGTATATGATATCGAAAGAGATTGAACTTATCATGTCGAAAAGTAACCAGTTCAGTATTGAATTACTTTAATACAGCCACCGCGTAAATGCGTCATTGCTCTTTGCTCTAGAAACACTCCAGTTCACTGAAGCGTGGCGCCACGTTTGTGCGGATAAGTCACGATTTCAATGTAAATGTCAGTGAACGTGACTGGAAAACCGTTGGTGATAAAAGATCATTGACGTAATAACCCTACGCGCGGTGGACGAAAGTAAATAATCATTTAAGGAGAAGTTAAAAATTTTATGTGCGATATAATGTATTTTAATACAAATTCATGACATATCAAGGCATGAACAGTCTTTTTATACAGAAAACATTTCAACTTAATGGATCCGAAATATTTTTAATTTTTTAGTAGTTCATACCGCATTTCGACAAATCTTAATTTTTTATTGTTAATGTAAAAAAAAATATGTCATTTCCCCACTAATCATTCAAAGTATTGCTGAATCCTTTATCCTTCTAACTTACCCTGATTTTCTTTATCTACCTTTTCCAGTAATAGTTACTCTAATATTTTTTAGATTAAGGTTCGATTTTATAATAGACTGATGACTGCACTTTCCCTTCTGTGTACATTATGCACCTTTTTGTATTCTGTTTTTTCTTGTTCCACAATAAAATTGTAATAATATTAATAATAATAAAAAGATATGGTGAATATATGGATTTGGTTACCTTTCGGTCCAGGCTACTGACCAGATTACAACTATCATTAATTTATATTCTACAAGTTGTTTATAAATTGATTCAGGGAATTAAAACTTTGTGTCAGATCATAGCAAATCCAGATAAGAATAAATACTGATAAAGGAAACTACTTAGTCGAAATGATGAATAAAATGTAGGACTTCTGATCTCTATCAAAATAATTCTCAGGCTCTATTAACGTATAATTTTACATAATTTTGGTATATTTTAGTTTCTGTTTTGTTTCTCTAACTGAAGAAAATACAGGTGGAATACGAGTCTTTGTTCACTAATGGATTTACACCAAAGTAAACGAAAGATGTGAACCCAAAATAAATTTGAAGATTTACACAGGTCTCCCTAATAATTATATAAATATTTAATATACAATTTTATGCTCGTTACTTATATCATCACAGAAAAAGTCTCTTGTTTTGGTGCATTATAGTAAAATTTACGATAATTAAGTATATACTTATGCCAAAAGTTGCAATTATGTCAAAAACAGCTGTAATAGACAATAATACATCGATAGTACCTGTTAAACTGTTTAAACGAAACCATTCCCAATAATTTTGACGCGAAAATTTAGTAAATGATATTTAGGTTCTGTCCAGTTTGTAATTATTTATATAGGAATAAGCTTTTATGGCAGAACAGTGTTGTACAGTTTTTATGCTTCGGTATTTGTGGTTTGCAAGGTACGTTCTTTAAAATAAATGACCATTCAATCGCGAGAAGTTCCCAGGTTCTATACTTAATCGATGTAACATATATATCATTTATATGTCCAGAAATTATTTTCAAGTCTTCGATTTCATCCATTTCTGTCTTCAACCATGGACGCACCTATAAATAGAAGAGAAAGTGCAAATTAATTATCTGAATTTACTTAATTTAAATCAACCATTACTCGCATGAAATAAATAAATTTATAATTTCAATAAATATAAATAAAAAACTTCTATTCAGGGTGCGCAAAAATTTCTAGTACGAGCGAGGGTAGAATGATTTCAGTTGCAAAAATAAGCAAGACTTTTTAAATAACTTTTTCTGTGTAAAGCTTTTTTGTTCCAAAAAAACAACTTCGAAATTTCTTCGGGTTCACCTACACTGATTTGGCTTGGCCTGTCTGGCTACGAGCAAGTAGGCGTCTACTTATACATGTACAGAATATATTTCATCCGTCTTGCCATACATAAAGTCTCTTTATTATACTAAAAATATCCTAAATTTTGTCCAATTCAAAGAAAAAGCCACAGTAGTATTTGAACAATCGAAATCTGAGCACACATTAGCAAAACATCATACAGCAATAATTAGAAGAGCAAAGATAAGTATTCAATTTGTAAAATGCACAGATTAAACATAAAAAAGCTTGTTTAATTTTCTACAACTTCATTTTATAATCTTATGTGTGGACATTGTATATATTGTTCCTATCTGTAGCTGGACAAGTCAAGTCAAGGTGTTACTGTAATAAACAAAATTGAAAATCGTGTTTCTTGAAATCGAAGCCTAGCGAGAAAAAAAAATTATTAAAATTTTTGCTTCTTTTTCCAAGATTAGTCATTCTATCCTCGTTTGTACCACGAATTTTGTCGCAATTTGTTTATACAATATTGCGTTTTCCATATTACGTGGATATAAGTTTTGGGATAAACTAGGCACACATTCTTAAAGAAATTTAACGAAATAAACTAATTCCACAATTAAATACTAATAAGTAACTAATAAACTGATTGAATTTGTATTCAAGTCCAATGTCCTCAGGTTGCACCGAAACGTGCTGAAACTGAAAAATACTCAAGACAAAGGCTAAATAAATTTTATATCATTATCTCGGTCTGCCTAATTGTGAGGTGGAGCACTTAAATGGCAACGCCTTAAGGGATTAGACCTCCTTGGCCAGGTCAAGAAATATCGCATCTTTGGGAATTTATTTCTAAGAGACAAAAACACTTTTATCGATAAAAACTTTTCAATGAAGATAGAGACATCTTTGAATAATATATACAATTTTTTCCAAATATCAAAACATTCCGAAAACTTTAAATGCGTTTTTCTCGAAACCAAGTTTTTCGAAACATTTTACGCTGTAATTTGTGTAAAAATCTATGGATTTTTAAACAATTTTGCACAGATGTTCTTAAATGTATTTTCTATCGTCCCACCGTCAACTTTTTCGATTCGTTGAAAAATAACAAAATAGCTACACTTTGAAGCAAAAAGCTCATTTTCGTGTGTAAGAAAATGGACTTTATTTACGCATAAGTCAGGAAAAATTTAAAATATTTAAAAAACTGACGGTTGGACGATAGAGAATATATTTAAGAACATCTGTGCAAAACTGTATAAAAATCCATAGAGTTTTATTCAAATTACAGCGTACACCGTTTCGGAAAACACAGTTTCGAGAAAAACGCATTTAAAGTTTTCGGAATGTTTTGATATTTGAAAAAAATTGTACATATTATTCAAAGATATCTATATCTTCATTGAAATTTTTTGTATCGATAAAAGTGTGTATCTCAATTGGATTTAGAGAAGACCAGGACAAAACCGGGGCCCTAACAGAAAATAAAACAAAAATTGAAGATACGGTTTATCATTAATAAAATACATCAATTAAGCTTTGCTACTGGCTATTAAAAATTGTCTCATATTAAATACAAATACATTTTAGTAAGGTATACGTACTGCATTAGAACAGTAGTGGAGAATTTATGAATCAATATAATAATTAATCAAAGCTAAATTGATGTCTTTTAATAATGATAAACCGTATCTTCAATTTCTGTTTTATTTTCTGTTAGGGCCCCGGTTTTGTCCTGGTCTCCTCTAAATACAGCCCTGCAAGAGGTAGTAGGGGGGGCACGTTTACCGGCCAGTACCCAGCAGGATGTCGGGTAAGACCCCGCTGACTTCACACCTAAGTCACTATATCTCGGATAGGCCCTATACTTCCGCTATTTATGAATACATAAAGCCCTATTTAAGGCGAGTTACACTGTCCAAAGAGGCAAATCTTTATTTGGAAATGAAAAAAATCATTTGAACAATTCGGGTTATTGAAATGGTGCATTGTTACAGGTTGTTGAATTTGTATTTTTATCCTCTGTACAGATACAGATGGAAACAATATACAATTTTATCTAAAAAAATCACAAATGTCCTTGAAACCTAAAAATCCCCTTTAACAGAATTTACTTTTAACAGAAAGAAAATTTCCTTCAAGACCATTCTTCTTGGGGGTTTTCAAGTTTCAAGGACATTCGTGATTATCTTAAATAAAATTGTATATTGTTTCCATCTGTACCTATACAGAGGATAAAAATACAAATTCAACAACCTGCAACAATGCACCATTTCAATAACCCGAATTGTTCTTTGAAAATTTTCTTTCTGTTAAAAGTAACTTTAAACAAAATTTCCTTCAAGACCATTCTTCATGGGGGTTTTCAAGTTTCAAGGGCATTCGTGATTATCTTAGACAAAATTGTATATTGTTTCCATCTGTACCTGTACAGAGGATAAAAATACAAATTCAACAACCTGCAACAATGCACCATTTCAATAACCCGAATTGTTCTTTGAAAATTTTCTTTCTGTTAAAAGTAACTTTAAACAAAATTTCCTTCAAGACCATTCTTCATGGGGGTTTTCAAGTTTCAAGGGCATTCGTGATTATCTTAGATAAAATCGTATATTGTTTCCATCTGTACCTGTACAGAGGATAAAAATACAAATTCAACAACCTGCAACAACGCACCATTTCAATAACCCGAATTGTTCAAATGATTTTTCCCATTTCCAACCTCATGCGAGTTTGAACGTTACTGTATCTCGTATCATTGAATGTGTCTCGTCATTCACTCTAATATCCTGTAACAATAAGATCTACTTGTCCATTTGAAAATGGACCAATGTCACCATCTTTATTACCAACTCATTACACATGACAAAAATTCACACACTCAATCGTGTTGCTCATAAAAAGTAGTTAAACTTCTTCATCCCCCTTTCTTTCATACATGTACTTGTGATTCACGAGGAAAATATGGGACAGTGGTGTCACGAAAACGTTTGCGTGCAGGAAAGGAACTGTTCGTTTACCGTTTCATAGTTCTCATCCTCCTGAAATTTTCCAATCTCCTTTTGTTCCTCTGGGCGTTAGCTTTCGCTTCGCTCGCGGCGGCGTCCGCCTTAACGGCTGCCCGATTCGTATTAGCCAGTTCCTGCCTGGCGAGTTTCAGCTGATTCGACAATTCCTCGACCCGCCGTTTCGCTGCGTCCAGCAATTCCTCTTTCTCCCGCAACGATTTTTGCGCTCCGCTCGCAGCTGCCTGGGCGTTCGCCGCGTTCGCTTTGGCCGTTTGCACCGCGTGCGATAGTGTCTTTAACTGCATTGCAACCGAGGGGAAAGAAAAGTGAGATGACTGACTACGTTTATAGATGCTGATTTACGATTTCTACGGCGCTGAAGGTAACGAGCTATCCCGGATGGCTTGTAAGGTCGTGCATTACGCATGGTAATAATACGTATCTGCTTACGTACATGCAATGATTCATAAAGGAAACTGAGCTATCCCAGTAAACGACTAATTCTACCTAAAACGTATTATTCAGCATTTACTAACTGTTAATCTCGACATTACAAGCTTCGTCGATACTTTCCAACGTTTGCAATTTTTCTGGTGGGAAGGTCTGAATTGAACTTTAACCCTTAACTGGTATCTTGGGGTCGCTCATGATCCCAGGCACGCAAAGTTCGCTGCAATATTTTTGGTTGCCTAAGCTTGTAAACTGTTTTTCTGATTAATTTTATAATAATAGTTTAACTTTCTAGGTTTCTATTATTTTACACATTACCCAAGAACAAAATATTCATGGAGGGTGATTCAGGGTCGACTTTACAAATTTCTGTGTCCTTTTTTATTTGGGGTCTGCCGCGACCCCAGTATACCAGCCAAGTTTGCCAAAAACAGTATACCAGTTAAGGGTTAATTGAATGTGTTAAATGGTTGATTTCTAAGGAATAAATAACACGAGGAATAGTGGAATAGTCGTTTTGCAGCACTTAAAAGTAATATACATATATTTCCGTTCTCTTTAAATTATATTTTTTTATTTTTTTAATCACTCGATGTCGTATAGCAAAAGTCTGGTTCGCAGGTACTATTATCCTTACTAATATATAAAAGTGAAACGTTGTCTGTTTGTTTGTCCTTCTTTCACGCCTAAACGGTTGAACGGATTTCAATGAAATTTTGAATATCCATTAAATACGTCCTAGATTAGATTATAGACTATTTATAAATATGCTATCTAAAATAATAAATAATAATAATAATACCCGGGGGAAACCGGATAACGGGTCAGCTAGTACCTACTATATGTTCCACAAATAAATTAACTTTAAAGCTTTTCTAGTTTTATATGTGTACGAATATAAAGTGCTGGTCAAAATTAAAGGCACACTATAATTTTCCGAAAATTTTGGTCATTTTTAAATGGCTGTATCTCCGCCAAAAATGGTCGCAAAAAATATTTAAAAAAAAAAACATTTTAACGCTTAAAGTTTCTAGTTTTTGAATCATGGACTCAATTTTTTTCAGCCATTATGATACTGTTTTATCAAGAGAAAGCGTAAGAATTGAAGTTTCAATTTTTTTTGCCTAGTTTGAACGCATATCACATTATATGTTATTTCCGCGTATCATGATATATGTATTTGAACATTTACTAGTGTTTCTTTAGGTGAAGCTTTTCAAAACAGTGATGTCTTCAGAAACTCGGCAATAATAACTACGATAACAATTTCTCGAGTACCGTATTTCCGCTTCAAGTCCAGAAACTGACTTTCGTTTGCTATTTTTTGTATATCTAAATACGGCGCAAGTACCTGACTGTAAAATGATATTATAAAAAAAATAAACACACGAAATAGGACTACGAATAATGTCCACTAGCATTCAGGGAGGCATTAGCCGCAGATCAATTTGCTAGATCCGATTTCACAACCGGATCTTTTTTTCTAGGGAAGACTTGGGACAAAGTAACACTAGATGAATGTAACAACTGTTATAAAACAAATGCCAATCGACCAACGATCGTCTTCCATTTTTGTGCACCAGTTCCATCTCTCTCCCCATCTCGGTTGTCGCCAACACGGAGCAGTAAGCGGGTTTCTTACTAAAGCCGGTATCAGATATATTGGCCGGTGAGTTTCCGGAGAGGTAGTCTCCCACAACACAGTTTGCCTGCCTCGGTGCTCCTTTCCTCAACGTTTTCTGACTCGCTCTCGCCTTCGCAGAACAAGAGTGAGCCAGAAGTGGTGGGGATAGCGCCAAGCTTCTGGCGTATAGGCCAAACCGAGCTTTCAGCGTAGAAATGCACAGATCAGAATAGGTGTGCGTTAGCTTCGAAAAAATTCAGGAGCTTTATTGGTCAGAATATTGATTCTTTCTTGATAGCTTCATCTCGTATTAGGCTACGCACAGCTTTGTAACGCACACAACTATTACGCTAAGAATAAATAACAGCCAAACGGCTAGGTTCAGGTGGAGCCGAGCAGCGTTCCCTTTACTCCACCATACCCTGCGAAAGCCGCGCAACTCCAACTGACAAACCCACGATCGTCAGATGGTGGTGGTTGATTTCTCCTCGATCACTGTTCCCGAAAACGAATTCACCGGCCAATATATCTGATATTGGCTTTTTATCCCATGCAGTTTTCTAAAGGTCAGAAACTATCCACCATCACTATTATAACCTTATAAGAACCGCTAATAAAGATTCAGAAAATTTGCAAGTTATTATGCATTTACAAGAAGACGCTGCTATCGAAACGAGCGACTTTTCAACGAAATATGGCTAAAAAAAATGTTGGGGAGGCTGAGTATAAATAAATTCTAGAACAGTAATGCGAACTAGCCACTAATGCGAAGCTATTTTTCTACAAAATGGATATAAGCTTTACAATTTTGAAGTCCTGTATCTTAATTTCATTAGTAAGTACTGTCGTTTGCAGAAAAGAAGGCGCCCGGACGCTAAGCAGGGCAAGGGGGGTACTTTGCTCGCATTGGCCGATGCGACAACGTCGACCAATACAAAGTAAGCGAACTGGACACAGGCGGTGGGAGCCAATGCGAGCAAAGTAGCCCCCTTGCTTCGCTTAGCGTCCGGGCGCCTTCTTTTCTGCAAACGACAGTAGGTATGTCTTTTTTTTAGCCATGCAGCGGATTGTTTTTGTTTTCTTTTTTTTTTACATTTTCGTCCTCGCGCATCGTGAGACTAACATCTCAATAAAAAATTGGATTATAAAATTGTTTGAAAGAATAATTCAATATGTGTCGTTGCATCCAGATTGGTACCTTCAATGTATGAAAAGCTAAAAGTGTATAATGTAATTTATAATCTAATTTTCTTTTTATTGAGATATTAAATTGGAAGTTATGGAAGTTGATTAGTCTCACCACATGCAACAACGGAAATGTGAGAAATTAAAAAAAAAAAACAAAAACCAACTTCCGTCTGCAAGATTCGAATTCCAGCCTCTTGCTCGTGATTTCAAATACTTACACCGGGACTCTACTGGGGTAAGTAAAAACTATGTATTTATTAATGAGGTTACGGCGGACGACTTTATAATTTTAATGTTCAAAGTCATTTTTCACGAAAATGGCTTACAATTAGCATTAGCAGCTACTATTCTTACATTTATTTATACCCATGGACTGCAACACTTTTAGCCTGATTTCGTTCAAAAGTTGCTCATCCCGATCGTAGCCTCTCATTGTTAGATCTGTAACGTCCCAGCCCCATCATGGGATCGCGACTGTAGTGTTCGCCAACGCCACCAGAGGTCTAATCTTCCTAACTCTTTCTCACAAGTCCTAAGTTCCAGTCTCGCTCGTATATATATATATATATATATATATAAGTTCAAAGTTTAGTCCTCTCGAACCCCTTGCACTCCAGCAGATCCAAAACAAAATATTAAAAATTATTTGCACTGCACTGCAATATCAACGTCTCGCTCATTTGTGACTATATACATCACTTAACGTCCAACTACCAAGTTCTCGTGCACACCAATCCTCTGGCCCGCCAAACGGGAATCTATGATATCAACAAGAACCCGTACCGGATTAAAATCCCTTTCCCTACATCCAAATGACCCCAGTCATTGGTCCCCCCCCCCTTTTTTCCTTCCCCTGACATCACTCCTCTCCAGCTCCGCCTCCCTCCTTCCCCGCCCTAACCCAAAGCTTAATTGCCATTAGTTAGCAAACATAAACTGCGCTTCACCTAAGCTAGTACATGCACATACACTCCGACTATCGATGACTTTTACTTCACGTGCCCTGCATGAAATTGGCTTCTACTTCCTCGTCACGCTTGCTCTCATTTCTGGCTGGACTACCTAGCTTACTGCCAACAGCGTAATGTGTTACCACTACCCGCACCTTTGTTCGTATTTTAATTTCCCTATTATCTTTCAGCATCCTACAGTTTTTTGACAATTTCCCCACACTTATACCTCCGAACATTTTCCACTTCAGGCTGGTGACCCCACTACACTAAGCTTTTGACCGGTAACAGGGCGCCAGTTCTGAGGGACGGTCCGCAGAGGGGGCACAGGGAGAACTCCCCTCTACTAACCAAACATATAAAAAAAAGTCCTCTCGAAACTCCTGCATCTAGCGCAGCGTCCGTCGACTGTAGCCCTGCTGATGAGAGTCTGCCTGACGAAACGCACATCTTCTTTTCGTCCTCAACCCTTAAAAACGCCAATCCACCTGCCTCACACAAGTAGTAGGCCATTGCGCGTAAAACCGGCCTTAGGAATTACGCTTACGCCGGAGGCGATGAGCCAAAAGATTTCCTTCTGGTCCAGGAGCCGGTGGTTGCGGATATGTTTATAGATCCCCAAACTTTATTACAGGTTCATTGACAGAGCGCAAAACCTGATACACCAGACTTTACAATATATTGTCCCGAACTAAGGATGAGCTTTCTGTTTCGAATTAAGGATGGGGTTTCTGCCTCGAACTATAGCGAGCGCTATCCCCCTACTTCTCCTGTTCTTGCCGCAGCGAAAGAGACAGACTGCGCATGACCAAGAGGTGCATTATTCAGTCTCTCTCGCTCATTCGCAGCCTCCTCTCATTCTACGCGATAAAACAAAGAAGGCAAGCCGAAAAGACTCTCCATGTCGCGACATATACAGATTTTGATGTGCCCCGTACTATTACTGCATAGAAAAAGACTCCTGGCAGACGATGTAGTCCGCTGCTAGCTCCGCATGAACCTTGCCTGTGACCTTCCCGAAGCTCCTACCTCTAGGTTTTTGGCGGCACACGCTGCATAGTAGTAAGTACATGTGGCAGCTTCCACCAATAACCAAAATACGCGTGTATCCTGTCTTTAGAAGTGTGCCCAAGTAGGTGACAAAAATCAACCGTCACAGCGGCGGACTGCACTGCCTGCCATTAGCCTTCTTTGTATACAGTAATAATACCGCAGAGAACGTATTAGGCCAGGGCTGTCCAGGGTTTGCTCGCACCAGCAACCGCGAGTTGCTCTTCGCTCTTGAAAGCACCGAGCCAGGCCCCTCGCGTCCCTCAAGAGCGAAAGGTCCCTATGGTGGGACACAACCATCACTCTTGCCTTCGCTCGCAACCATCCGCGGTTGCTCTATGAAGGCAAGAGCAAAAGTTGGACGGGCCTGTGTTAGGCAGTTAAGAGGAGTCATCCACTACATTAAGCTTGAGGTACAATCGACTCCACCTACTTCCTATATTTCCTTTGGATTGGAAGGGCCCGGTGTAAAAGTTCCACCGACTTTTCCATCTTCAGTTGGGGCATGCGCATTCGGAAACCTATCATACCTATCATATCTATAGGTATGCGAGTATCTATAGGTATATCAAACAGCAGTGAGGTTTGCAAAAGGAATTAAGAGGAGAAAATGTGAAACAAAAGAGTCTACAGAGTCTGTCTTCGCGAGTGACCCAATAGTAATGCCGTGATACCAGGTCCTCTGCTGAACCTCGAATGTAGTCATCGCTATACACATAGTCTTCGCGCTATGGACTGGAGGAGCCGATGACTCCACACACATTTTCATATTCTATATGTGTCTGCGCATTGGAAATCTCATTATTGCTTGGTATACCAACTGATCGTACCCAGCCAAGTCTGCGTAAAGTGCACCGCCCTAAATTTTTATAAATAATATCCTACAAATTTACTTATCTCCTTCATACGCCCTAATTATAATTATTTTTCCCAAGTGCAATTATCTTTATTATTGCTAAGAGTGTACTTCTATTTAGAATTATTAAGTCGAATTACGTCACCTGATCTTGAGACTGGCGCGCTGCCTGCATTGCAGCATTAACATCAGATTGCTCTCGTTCCCAAGATGAGGACTCTTCTTGGACGACCGACTGGGCCTCCTTTACTTCCTCCTGTAACTGGTCTACTATTACCTTCTTTCGCGAGAGCACCTCTTCCGCCGCTTTAGCAGCCTCCACTGCTTTTTCGGCCAGCTGTGTCTTTACCTACATAGTGGAATACGTTTGTGTCTCTTGTTACAACACTCAAAAAAATTTCCGCATACTACATTAATTATAACTTTTTCATCCTACCACTGTTTCTAAGGAAATATTAATAAATAATAGTAATGTACTGCCAATTATTTGTGTTTTGCAATAATAAAGGGGTAGATAGGTAATAATCTTTGGCTTTGCAACTTTGTGACTTTGTAATGAGGTTTCTTTGTATTTCTTTAATTCACTGTGTTATTCATACGGTAAAACCTACGGTTACAAAGTCACCCCTCGATGCGGGGTGACTTCGTGACAACTTCAAATTTGATTTCTCACTTAACTATAAAAGGGTAATTATTTACTTTACGTTTCAATGACCTTGGAATAAATTACCAAGGTCATTATTCTAAACAACTTTTCTCTTTACATGTTACCCCCGCTCAGCTCTAGTTTTCGAGATATTCCAAAAAAACTCTGATCGGTAGTTGGTTGTGGCCAGATTGGTTCACTGCCCACCCCCGTCCCGCGTCAACTTTTGAGAAATCAAAGATAAAAAAATGTATTGCAGAAACATACCGTAAACTACCTACTTAACACCTATTAAAAAGGAAAAGGATTTTTTTTTTGTATTTTCACACTTGTAGTACAATCACAAAAGATGCAATGTTATGATAGGGTACTTAAAACAAATGTAAAAATATACTCTCGAAATACGAGTTGCTGGTTCCAATCCTCACGACCATCTATTTCTGAACTCCTATGCCCCAGTTCAAATCAATCGTTGGTTATTATTTTATGCATTTTTTCCACCAGAATGAAGTGTATTCGTAAATTATGTTTAAGTAAAGTTAAAAAGGGAAAAAGTTACTCAGACTGACGACCTTGACAACATATCTCAAGGTCATCAAAATCGGTGAGGAATGCCTAAAGTAAATAACCACCTTTATTCTTCCTTGTCCTCAACAGTGGCGCCACTTTCGCTTGAATTTTTTAGTATTTTTCATGGAAATATTTGCAATTCGTTGCACATACCTACTTATTTCTACAATTTTATAACTCGTGAATGTAAACATATATGTGACAGAAATAAGTACTTGACGTGCAGCTTGCTGACCAGCAATATTCTGCGCATCTGAAGCTGCTTTGGCTTCCTGCGCAGCTTTCTGCGCAAGACTGCTGCTTTTCTCTGCTTGATTTTTCTTATGATTGCTGTTCGGTGAATTGCAACTGGGACCGTCAACATAACGGACCTCCCTCTGATTCTATTTGAACACAAAAGCAGTGGCATCCTTAATAATATTTAATAACATGTAAAAAAAAAATTGAGATCAATTTAATTCAGGGAAGTCATAAACATGTTTAATTTAATTCGTCACATTCAGCGTTCACAGCGATTAATTGCAATGAGTGGAGGGGGAAGCACCTACAGGAGTGGTGGTAATGCGCGCATAAACTGCGCCTGCGTCAGTCACGCACCCCCACTCCTGTAGGTGTTTCCCCCTCCACTCACTGCAATTAATCGCTGCGAACGCTGCTCAGATTCATAATGATGTGGGTACACACATAAAGCACAAGCATTACTATTTGCACCGAAGATTATAAAAAAAATCAAATTTTTCAAATTTTTTATTCGAGCCACTTTCATAATTTCTGCCACATTCGTTAAAATATTGAGTAGCTATGATTATACAAGCATTTCTGATAAAAGGACAAAAATAAGCATTGAAGCATAATGGTGATCTGAGGTTATTAAAAGATTCATCTTCTTGGCACAAAAAATGATACGTGCAGGAATAACATCCGTGTAAATAAATGATTTGGAGCAATCCTCGACTTACTATGTTAACTGGAATCTTGTGGATCCTTCCACAATCAAGACAATCAAACGCCAACATTACTAAACAATTATAGTTATTTGGTTAGGAAAATTAAACTACTCGGGCTTGCACGATACTCACCGATGTAAATCACGTGGGAGATGTACATTCTGAAAGCAATGGATTTTAGGTGAATGAGGGATTGTAGTTCGTATAAATCATCATATAACAAAGTATTAAGTAATGTCTAATTAATATGGTTCGTAAATGCACATTGACGAGGGAAACAGATGAACCGCGACTGTATCGAATTTTGTCTATCGAGATGCATGTAGCATTGATTAAAATACTTGTCAGCAAATATTACTCATTCACTTTCAAATATACGTGTATCAATTCCTGCTTATATGCACACGTCCGGGGTCAGTGGTACAAATGTGTGTAGGGCGATTTCTTGTACAAAAAAGAATCGAAAATAAAGAATATAATTTTTTTACATGA
This sequence comes from Andrena cerasifolii, assembly GCF_050908995.1. NCBI lineage: Eukaryota > Metazoa > Arthropoda > Insecta > Hymenoptera > Andrenidae > Andrena > Andrena cerasifolii. Next base: position 2,874,647 of record NC_135132.1, read on the forward strand.
GCCTTCGGTTTCGAGGAAATCAGTTTTAAAAATTCGTTTAGTGCACGCGCGTCTAACGAAGATTTGGCTCAATGCGGGGGCAAATATGTCGCGACTAAAAATGAAATTATTCGTTTTATAAAAATAATTCAAAGATGTGAATGAATTTTTTTTTAATGAGACTTTCATTTCGAGAAAATCGATTTTGAAAATCCGTCGAGTGCATGTACATTAGACCAAAACTCGGTTGCATTTTCAAATCAATTTTCTCGAAAATAAATCCACAGTCGGAAAAAAGTTATTCTTCAATTTCGACATGTTTTTGCAAAAGAAGTCGTGTTGTTCACAGATTCATTATATTTTTATTCTATTCTACAATTTTCCAGCAAAGTTCTTAAAATCGATTTTCTCGAAAGCCAAAGTCTCATTAGAAAACAAATTTAATATATCTTTTCCAATTATTTCTTCATGTAGAAACATCCCCTTTGTAAATTTCATAAATTATATATATTGTTTCTTCTTCTCAAGAATAGTGTATATAATCTTGTCGAAATAAAATTATGCTGCATTTCTTTAAATTGAAAATTAATTGTACTTTAATATGGAATATTGTTTCATATAAACATAATACTAAACTTTCATTCGAGTATAATTTTCGAAGGGTCTTATCGTTTTGTTCAGCATTGTGTGTGAGTACTTGTGGATTTCAATCGTGTTGATAATAGGATTGGGACTATTTGTCGAATTTTTCGGTATTCGAATATTCGAATACTTCAGTTGCTCAATTATTTGACGAATATAATTCGAATACCATTCGAATATCCAAGTATTCGAATACCATTCGAATATCCAAGTATTCGAATACCATTCGAATATCCAAGTATTCGAATACCATTCGAATATCCAAGTATTCGAATACCATTCGAATATCCAAGTATTCGAATACCATTCGAATATCCAAGTATGCGAATACCATTCGAATATTTCAGTATTCGAATACTGATGTATTCGAATAATATGGTGTGAAGTGGATCAAAATTAGCTCATTACATCAGTTTTCGAATAGTATTCGAATAATAAAATTCGAATACTCAAATATTCGAAGTTTATTCGTAGCATTCGAATACTTGTAAAATATTCGAATATTAAATTATTCGAATAGTCCCAGCCCTAGTTGATAATAGAACTCTGTTACGAGCTGTAGAATACAAATAACAAAGTTTACATGTCATATGAAACTTAAAATGTTAATAAATAATAATTAAAGATTTACTTGTTTTGAGGTACTGGTAGAAACAATTTTTCATTATATCATTTCCAAATTTTCATCCCAAGTAGGTATTACAAAATTACGTTTATTTACATTTAACATTTTATACCATATAAATCCCCCTCCCTGAACCGAATACAAATCTCCAATTATGTACGTAAACGTTCCTACATCCTTATTTAAAATGCAGGTATAAAATTAAATGTGTTTCAACTTATAATTGTTTATTTTTCCCAGAAGGAAAGGAGTAGAATTTAGACAGGAAAACTGTTTTTAGATTTGTGTGTTGAAACTTAAGAAAGAAGATAACGGTTCAACTCTTGTCCACAATTGCCACAACCCCTTCCGTATCTACCATCCGCTTAGACTACAGACCTATAAGAAGTCCAATGATCTGGTAAGAGGTATCAGTTCTTAGTTGTTTCCTTGAGCAAAGACTACACCGCTTCCCCAAACATTCGACCGGTCCTGTTACATGTGAGTGTTCAAAGTCCTTTGACAATGTATTGTTAACATATTTTCATAATTTAAAATAATATTTTCATAAAATTCGTAGAAATTAGAAATTTTTACTTAAATCTTTTCGGAAATTAATTTCCAATATTAAAGTGCAATTTACGAATATACTAAAACAAAATTAACAGTTTGATTTATTAATATATACAATCTACAATGGCATTTCAACTTGACTTTCAGTATTACTTTAAACGAATATATTAAAATACTTGCAATCGAAGAATTGCTAATAATACATAAAACTTGAGAAAATTCGTTTTTAAAGAAAGATTAATTATTCAATTATTTCTTAATTATGATTCTGATATCGAAATAGTAATATAAGCTCTTATTCTTCTGAAGCCCTATAAGGCAGTTTTTGCATTTTTATTTCGACTAGATTTTCGCAAATCAATTATATAGAATGTGTTACTAAGTGTGTTACAACTGGAAAAACAGTGAATCTAAATTAAGAAATATGTAGAAAATATACAACAAACTTTTTTCATGCGTGGTTTCCTTTTCGAGAAAATCGATTTTGAAAACCCATCTAGTGCGCGTGTACTTTGCTAATCACTGATAAAGTGCAGCTGCAAATAAATGAATCCTTGTGCAAAAATGAATCGAAACCGTGGGATAACTTGTTTTAATCACGCTTTATTTTTGAGAAAATCGATTTCGAAAAATTGACAGAATACTATAATTCTTCCCTCATTTGACTTTGCTTTTGAGAAAATCGATTTTGAAGATGGAATAATTGTTTCTTAATCAAGTCCGCACCTACGTCACATGTACATCTTCAAAATCAATTTTCTCAAAAAAAGAAACTTATTTTCAAAAAAATTCATTTCACAATTTCGACTCACTTTTTCACAAGCATTCATTTCATTCGCATTTGTATTATATTTCCCACTGGATTCTATGGATTCTATCCAATTTTTGGCGAAGCGCATGCGTGTCCAGAAAAAAAATTCGACACTGATTGTCTCAGAAACGATGCGTCGTATGCAAAACACTTTAATCTACATTTTCTACTTATTTTTCCATGCAAAGCTGCCATCTTTTTTTGCTATCGCGTATTACGGCGTACCAATATGTTTGTAACTACAAATTAGTGTTAAAATTTACATACAACTGTTCTTTATAATACTCGATTTTTTTAAACTGCTCCTGGATTTGAATTTGGTAAACATTGGTACAATATACTATTTGTTATTTTTGCTTAAACAAAGCATTTGTAACATAATAGGATGAATCATAAAAATGTAATTATTGTTGGAGGTGTCGGTACTGTGATTCATATTGTAATTGAAAGGAACTTGTAAGTGCAGAAATTCGACTGGAATATACGATATACTTTCACATACCTTTAATGTAGCGGAGTTTATCTGGCGAGCATGAAAGTGCAGCTTTCAGAATAATACATACACCTTCTAATTTCCGGTTCAAGGCTATATTTCTTACTGTGTGCATTGCGCAAAAGCATTATACAAAGTGTATATTTTAGGTAAAACTACCACGGTTACTTAAGTGTTATATTCGATAGATAAATGTTTCCCACGATGTAGGACCTTGTTCGATTTCTCATTAGATTTTCGCCAACTTTTAATGCCGAAATTTTTTCCGGTTACTGATAACAAATTTTGCTCGTCTTGCATTTGTTTATTCTTTGCTTCATCAAGTACTGAGTATGATCTATTATTTACCGAATAACAGTTAAAAACAGTTTTATTAAAAAAAAATAATTTAAGGGGTCGTTCTGGTTAGCGCGCCGATAAATTCAGCGATTTTCAGGAATTTATTGCGAAGACAGGAATTATAGTAATGGAATGAAACTTTTTTCTACTGATTGATCTACATTTCTACAATAAATAAAAATTATAAAAGTAATAAAATTGTTGCTTTTAAAATGGATTTGCAGGCGATTTTGATGGCACGTTTAAAAATTCATGCCTCGCTTGTGCAGGTGATTTCAACAGTTGGACTTATCTGAATCCAAAAATACAAATAGATTCTTGAGCAGTACGACTGTCGCTATGATCCGAACTAGAATAAATGATTTATCCTTAAAATTAACAAAATGGCGGGCAAAATACAAGAATCAATGTATTTCGGATGTGTTTTCTGTGCTATTTCCGATTTTAAAAGTAGGTTACTCTGAACAGAATTACTTGGTTGTAGTACCGGCCAGAGGCATAGGTGTGTAGAATAAGCAGTTCAATTTATAAAGCAATCGGTTCGATAGATTTTGAGATTTTACGTTTTGAGAAAAACGCGTTCAAAGCTTTCATCTATAGAGGCCCAGGCTCTGCACTCCCTAAAAAATGCCTATGTAGAAGCTAAAATAATTGGAATTTTTCAATGAAAATTTAACAGTACATTCTTGAGGATACGTTCTTTCGAAAAATGTTTAAAAAGATCGATTTTTTCAAACCGTCTAACCAGAATGACCCCTTAAGTAACAAGTCTGATTCTTACTATTATTTACATTTCAAACATTTACTGATGAAACCAATGCCTTGACACATTCCCCCAGGATTAAAGAATTCTCGGTAGAATGTGTTCTCATCGTTATGAATTAAATGGGTGGAGAATGTGTTTGCATTTATTACGCCTTCCATTCCACGCAAATCCTAGAATCCATAGGCACACCTCAACAATAAAAAATCTTTAGTTTCTGGGAAAAGGCTTTTCGTAATACCTCCGCTTTCTGGTCGTGTAGGTTTCACAGATTTCATAAGAACTTACTTTTGCGTAATTAGTACATTAAAGTGATTATACTACAGGAATTAAAACTTTACGTATTTCACGAGGATAAGCATTTAGTCAGTAAAAATTTGACTCGATAATGACAGCTTTTCCTTTGAAGTAAATAATATTTACTTAATTCCACCATTCGCAATTGATATTTCTGTAATCATAAAAACTATATAATCCACTTACTGATATTTAATATTTATCTTTCTCCCCATTAAATATTTTTCGATTAACGTGTTTATAACTTTGTCATTAGAGTATTGCAAACCAAACAATAAATTATTTACAAGATTGTATATTCTATTAATATGAAAGAAATATTCTTTGTTTATACACTCTGTTTCATGTATCTTCAGAATACTTAACCCTTCGTTGACACACCTCCTTTTTCGATCAACTTTAACATACCTGGGTGGCTCACACCCAGATCAATTTTTGAACAACTGCCATTATCATCTAAAGAATCCAATCGTCATAAAAAAAATTATGGATCAGTTTTAAGGTCTCTAGAATATATTCCAATAGTTTTTTTATTAAAATTTAATAACAGTTTTTGTAAAAAAAATTCTAGACTACCACATGTCGAGAAAAAGCGAAGAAAATCTTTAAATAGTTGTAACTTTTACAAATTTCAATATTAGAAGCTAAAAATCTACAGAGTTGTTGCTCGGATATAATATTTTGAGAGAAAAAATAGTTTGTAAGTAAGCTTTGGCGAAAAGGTATTCATTTCGCATATAGAAGATGCAGAACATCAAAATCAGCTTATGGGTGGCTCACACCCATAGTGTCAACGAAGGTTTAACGTTCTCCACTTTGCTGCTTTAAATACTTCATATGTGATAAAAATATATAATAATAATTTTACAACGGTGTCCATTCGTCCACTCAGTTTCCCTTAAGAAGAGAATTAATACAAACTGCCAAATGAATGGCGAGTTATAATAAAAAGTTAAATTTCTTTTAAAATTATTTAAAAATTATAACGCCCTCCGTTTCAATTGGATTTGGCAAGGTGCCTTGAAATATATGTGAATAAAAACTAGTCCCACTTGAATGGGCGTTACTGCATCTCGCGCGCGCAGATGTAAGTGCATACAGATTAGATCTGCCATCAGCCTAAGGTCTCCTTTAATTATATATGCACGTACATACGCACATTGCTTTTCAGAGCGCGACGGAACTGGACTTTTGGTTTTGAACCGTCGCGAATTGCGACACAGTTGCTGCAACAAGGTAGAACGTGCGTCACAGGTGTTTTACGTCAATCCTGATTTTCGTAAAAAGTGTATGGGGATCGATAGCTCTGAGCATGTGTGTCTAAATCAGCCACATTAGATACCAACTCTCTAATCTGTTACACGTCAGTGTAACTAGCTCGTTTTTTATGTCATATTTCCAATCTGTCGTTTGATTGATAAAACAGCTTGTAATTTCATTCATATCGTTAATGGCAAAACGTTGAACAAATTTCTAAACATATAATTTTCGGGAGGCGCACCCCATATTGTAACACAGGTTGTCGCTACCGAGTCAAAAATACCCAAAATTGAAACGTAAAAAACCACGGTTTCAGAATATTTTTTTAACTTTGTAATTTTTATGTTAAAGTACAGTGTTTTAAGAATCAAACAAAGTTATGAAGTATCTTAAAATCTTTATTAAAGTTCTTTAAAAAATTGTAACATAAGACTCAAACAGTCTTCATATTTTCGCAACTAGCGCCTCTGTGGTAAATTTTACCCAGCAGCGCCTCCTGCCGAGTTAAGAGGTTATGTCTACCTGCAGGGTCTGAAAAAACAAGTATTTTCGGGATTTTTTTTTTCAAAAACTTTAAGACTTTTTTTAAATAAACCTTTGTGTATTCGAAAGTGTACATGTTAAACTACTTGTATTAATTTTTGCGCTGGAAAATATAAATAAATAAAACAAATATCAGCGACCTCCCGGCAGCGATTTTTTTTTAGTAGTTTGCGGTGACCACTCTAATTCTGACCTGGTTCATGTGAAATAAAAAAATCGCAGGAATTTAGTTAGTATATTGGATTATCTTGTCCTTAATCGTTCATTGTCCCAAAATATTAATTTGCTGCAAAATGGCGGCTTCTCATAGCAAAAGTATCGATTTTCACCGCAGAATCGCGCTCATGTTTCATCATTTTTCACCTGTAAAATAAAACCTACGCAACGGAAATGAAAAAAGGAAGATTAAGGACAAGATAATCTAATATACTAACTAAATTTGGTCGAATTTTTTATTTCTGATGAACCAGGTCGAAGCTGCAGTGGTCACCAAAAATAAAAAACCCTGTCAGGAGATCGCTTATATTTCCATTATTTATTTAGATATCGTATTGCAAAAAAAAACTACAAGAACTTTAAAATATATACTTTCGAATATACAACCGTTTATTTAAGAAAGTCTTCAAATTTTTAAAAAAAAAAAATTGTATGCCTATTACTGTTTTGTACACCTAGTACTGTTTTGCGCAACGCTCCAGTTTCGAAAAATTCGCTGAAAATGGGAATGGAAACTTATCGACTCAGTAACTACTACTTATTTTATGAAAATATATATTTTTCAATTAGTGTTCCGTTTTTAATACAAAGTCAAAGCAATAATAATATTATGAACAGTTTTTTTCTAATTTACCTGAAGTTGGTAAAGATGGAGCTGCACCCCACTTAGGTACTGCAAGGTCCTCAATTTACGTCAGTTTTTAAACCTACTTCTGACGAAATTTAACTTTAATTTAGTGCGAGCGGACAAGCATAAAAATAATAATCACCGTTAAATAGATTTATTATCCGCACTTTTATACTACTTTTATGTAACTTAAGGTGATTGTGAATGAGATATTAAAGCTTAAATTCTCGAAAGTTTGTTTGTTTTACCAGAATAAGGAGATATACTAACGCAACTCCTCTGAATCCCCTGTGACTAATACTAGCTGAAATGTGAAAGGGATATCTGTGATGGGAGTGTCCGAAAAGAGCTGTAGTATGAGTGAGTGCACTAGTTTAAGTTTCGCAACCCAGCGCGTAGGTGCGCAAATTGTAGCATACCGAATTAACGCTTAGTTGAGGAGCAAAATGTTGTTGCACAATAACTTCACGTAGGAATTCTATTAAAATAAACAGGTGAAACAAATTTTTTAGTTCTTATACGATTATACTTGTAGCAAAGCTTGTTATTTCATTATTTTTAATAGAAATGATGTTAATAACATTCCTGGTACGTCTATGTACATATCTAGCAAAACAAATCAACTATGAAGCAATGAAATTAAAAAAAAAACAAATACAGGATGAGGCATTTAAAACAGGCCACTTCAATAACTCGCCTGCTTTTGACGATAACAAAAAATGTACCAGACCCATCTTGCTTGGTTTCAAAGGAGACATAATCTGATGCCAACAGCGAAGGTCAATTTTGTTTTTTAAATGGAATGATGTTTTCTACTTTCTTTCTATGTAACAGAGCGTTTTAAGATGCAAACAGTGACCTATGGTTAAAGGTCATTCAAGGTCGTGGAAGGTCAACTACATTGGAAAATAATTTACTTCAGGGAACAGATCGAGTACTTTCATGTCTTTTCTGGTTGTTGGTATTGTAACACATTCCGGCCCAAGACGTTGTCGCGGATTACAAGAAGTTCCACGGATAGAGCGGTTTACCCGGCGATAAAGGAGTGAAAATCAAGATTAAGGATTCGTCTTAACTTAATTTTATTTGGACGAATCGCCTTATTAATATAATTATTCTGAACGTCGATTATGACTTTAATTGATACGACAGAATATAGATTATGACGCTTAGGCAATATAATAGGATAACGTCCAGAACCGCCGGGGTTCGTGGACGACAAGGGACTTCGGCCCGTCGCCTCCGGCGTAATCCCTAAGGCCGGTTACGCACAATAGAGTACTGTGCGGGTCGGGTGGATAGTCGTTTTTAAGGGTCGAGGAGGAAAAGAAGGTGACGCAGGTCCCTAGACGCAGGGGGGGCGAGAGGACTAAACTTGGAATATGTATAAACATGTATACACGACACTAGAACTTAGGACTTGAGAGAAAGGGTCAGGATGATTAAACCTCTCGTGGCGCTGACGAAAACAAACAAGGAGAGTATCCCAGGTGTCCGCCTCCGATTGCTTTGAATTTTGGATATGTTTTAGAGGACCGAAAAATAAGATATACGTGTTTTTTTATAGCGGCCCGTTTTTATATTTATGGGGAGAAACCATCCCTCAAAGTTATGACATTTTCAGGTGTTCCTCTCCGATTGCTTTGGTTTTTGGATATGTTTTAGAGGACCGAAAAATAAGATATACGTGTTTTTTTATAGCGGCCCGTTTTCATATTTATGGGGAGAAACCATCCCTCAAAGTTATGACATTTTCAGGTGTTCCTCTCCGATTGCTTTGGTTTTTGGATATGTTTTAGAGGACCGAAAAATAACAAACGGTTTGTCACATCCAGAATTGCCGGACCGTTCTGGACGAGAAGGGAGTTCTTGCCCCGTCGCCTTCGACGTAGGCGTTAAACCCTAAGGCTGGCCGGTTACGCCGCAATGGAGTAACTGTGCGGGGCGGGTGGATTGGCGTTGAAGGATCGAGGAGGAAAAGAAGAGAAGCGTTTCGTCTTGGGACAGTCAGCCAGACTCATCAGTAGGGCTATAGCTGACGGCCCCTGCCCTAGACACACACGGGGACTAAGAGAAATTCATTTGGAACTTGTATATATACGAATGAGATTGGAAGTTAGGATTTATGAGAAAGAGTTAGGAAGAGTAGACCTCTGGTGCCGGTGACGGACATTAAGTCGCGATCTCGTGGTGGGGCCAGGACGTCACAGGTTGTTTTTTATTTTGGCCGGTTTGCATGTTTAAGGGGTGAAACCACCCCTCAAAGTTATATGAGAATAGGTGGTGCCATCCTCCGATTGCTTTGGTTTTTGGCAAAGCAATCGGAAACGAACAGCTGAAAATCTTATAACTTTGAGGGGTGGTTTCACCCCCTAAATAGGCAAACAGACCAAAATAAAAAAACACCTTTTCTTATCTTTCGGTCCTCTAAAACATATCCAAAAACCAAAGCAATCGGAGACGAACACCTGAAAATCTTATAACTTTGAGGGGTGGTTTAACCCCCTAAATATGAAAACGGGCCGCTATAAAAAAACACGTATATCTTATTTTTCGGTCCTCTAAAACATATCCAAAATTTAAAGCAATCGGAGGTGGACACCTGGGGTACTCTCCTTGTAAGTCGCGATCCCATGGTGGGGCCAGAACGTTGCAATAGAACATAAATTTCATCGATATTGATAATGACGCATGATCGACATAATGGAACACAGATTTGATCGATATATATGTCTGGCGCATTTTTTGTTATCGCCAAACGTAAGCGAGCTATAGATCGCGCAATATAACTTTGCCTCCGAGCGGTCACTGATTGGGACTAGGCCGTACGCGCAAGAGAGCTTGACCGTCGGCATTCTTTTAATTCGTTTCGAAAAACATGCGACCGTACACGGACGAGTATCATACAAAGTAACAGGTCAGCGTGTTACTCATGCATATGCGATCGTATGTTTTTCGAATCGAATTAAAAGAACGCCAACGGTCGGACTCCCTCGCACGTACGGTTGACTCACGGCCTACTCAGTGGCCGCTCGGAGGCAAAGTTATATTGTGCGATCTGTACTCAGGTGGCTTGTTTTAGATGCCTCACCTTGTATATTCCAAAATCGAATACCTGTCTCCTTTTCTAATATTTTGGTTGGTAATTATATGTACGTTTGGATACGATACAGAATTGTTGAACAATTTCAAATTTTCATTCTTACTCCGTATGAACTCTATCTTCGTCTAAATGATTACACCATAACGAACCAACAAAATAAAAGAAAAATGAAGCGTATAATTTTCTTATAGATTTCCACTCTTCGCTTTTTGTATCTACCATAAAGATTAATCTGTAAACTAATATGAAATTTTCTTTTCCAGATACAAACCATTTGAACAAAGGAGGATCTATTTTAAAGATTACAATAATGAGAAAACTCGTGCTACTATTAGCATGCGCTTGTTTGGCACACGGTGGCCCATCCAAGAAGCAAGCACGCGACCAAGAAGCCGCCGGTTACGAATACGAATATGCTCGAGGTGAGCTAGCGTTGGGAGGAGTTGAACCGTACTACGCGGAACCCCTTCCTGCCCTGCCTGCAGGTCCAATTGGTCATGGTCGGGGGCTTCCTCAACCTGGTTTCAGCGTTGGTGGTCCCCTAGCCAATATCGCAAAGGGCGCTGCGGAACAAGCTCACACGCAATTAAGCAATCAGCAAACTGCAGCTGGACAGGCTGCATATGTCGCTAAGAACACTTTGGCTCAAGCCGCGGCTCAGTCGGCTGCCACCGCGGCTGCAGCCCTTGCTGGCAAACAAATTGTTGTCCAGGGATTGGAACAACAATCGAGGGATGCTCATGTAGCAGTCGACGGCGAAAACTTGCAACTGCAACAAGCTGAACGCGCTGCAAGCGCAGCAAGGACCACCGCTAAGCAAGCTATGCATCAGCTACAAGTAATTCAGGCTGCTTTAAACGCGGCTCAAACTACAGTGGACCGCGCAGCGCAAGCTGCGGCTGAATCTGCGGCTGAATTGGCGGCTCAAACCACCATGCTTGGTCAAGCAAAGGCAAGGGCGGAATCAACCGACGAGCAGCTCTCTACTGCGCGTCTCGACTATGAAAGCACCCAAGCTGCTGCGCAGAAAGCTGCCACTTCGGCAGCGGCTGCGCAGAACAACGCTGCTGCTGCTGCTGCACAGGTCGCCGATAGCGCTGCCACGTCTGCGCTATTGAGTCACCAGCCGCAGCCTGTACAACAGCCTGTGAAGCTTCCAGAGAACCCTGTGCTCCGAGGACACGGCGGACTTGCTGGACCTGGCGGACTTGCTGGCCCTGGCGGACTTGCTGGTCCTGGCGGACTTGCGGGACATGGCGGACTTGCTGGCCCTGGCGGACTAGCTGGCCCTGGCGGACTTGCTGGCCCTGGCGGACTTGCTGGACATGGCGGACTTGCTGGACCTGGCGGACTTGCTGGACCTGGCGCCCTCCTCGAACCCAACACCCTTTTCTCGTCTGGGGTCCTTCAGAAGGGAGGTGGGCTTGGCGTACACGGTGGACTTGGCGAATCCAGTGTTCTTCTCTCAGCTGGTGCCCTTGGTGCGCAAGGTGGCTATGGTGCAGTGGAGGAGCTTGACGAAGCTGGCGCTCTTCTTGCATCCGGTGCCCTTCAGAAAGCTGGTGGCCTTCGCGGGCCTGCTACATTTCAACCAGCCAATGGCCTTCATCGCTCAGAACTCCTTAGTCTAGCAAACGCTTTACCCCCTGACAGTTATGATCTCAAAGGTTATCGTTACTAGGTTCCTTTAGATTAAATAATTCAATGGAATCTAGATGTGTCCCCTTTATTCGAAAATAAAGGAAAATCGTTACGTTCCATACACCAAATTGCGAAATCAAATGTTGAAATGTCCAATTTGGTTCCTCACAATTCCTTATAATACACCCTTCTTATTTAATTCGTAACTGGTGCACGATTTTTGTTATGATGTAACTAGAACGTGTGGATTAGCACTATTTGATCAATTTTTTTTTTTTTGATATACATGTACATAATATTTGTTACATTCTTATTTTGTAGTACAGGAGCGTAAAAAATAAAGGAGAAGAAATTGATTCGGAATAAAAGTTTATTTTAATTTTATTTTAAATCACGTGTACTTGTTGCAGCATAATTAATAATACTATGTTTACAGTTAGAAATTTTTGAGGGTACACTAAGTTTTTCGAAACATATATCGATATTTTGTCCGTATATTATATTGATAGGCACATAATCATCAGTCATCAATGTATCATCGAGAATCCTGGTGGCTACGGTGTTGATGAAACAGTGATATATGATTTCAAAAACAGATGGCTCACGCCAAAAATTGTAAACAGTAAGCATTACCTATACTGGGTAAACTTTTCAAGAAGCTAACTTTTCACCTATATCGATGAGGTTTGAATATGTTGTAGAAGTTAACATTCTAAACAACTTTTTCCTTACATGTAATCGGCGGACAGTCCTAGTTTCCGAGATATTAGCCGACTATAGACGGACAGTTTTTTTCACAGTTTTGGAGCGTACACTTTTGGGTAAGTCTTTTGTTCGATGATAGGAATGGTAGCAAACGTTTTTCTTACACATCTTAATGCAAACAATTAGTACAAACAAATTCAGCTTTAAGTATATGACCGCGGCGGAGAAAATTAATGTTGAATTGCACGCGCCTTGTGAACGTAACTCTGCGCGGTGCGTCGCGCCGTACATTTGGTGGCTCCTGCCAAGCCTTTTGTTCCACGATAGGAATGCCAGCAAACGTTTTTCTTCCATTTTGTGATACAAACTATCACCAAAAAAAATTTCAGCTTTAAACATTTTAGTCAATGGATTTCATTTTTTTAACATTTTAATAGGAGTAGCAGTAGCATGCCGTTCCGCAACTAAGGTGGCCGCAGATCATTTTTCGGTGTTTCATGGTGTCTATTATTAGTAAAAAAAATTTCAAATTTAAACATCTAAGGATTTTACACATATTTTCTTACATAATTGACACTCTGCTGTTAAGCGTTGTTCCGCTGGTGCGCTGGCAGGATGTCGTTTTGTGCATATGTAGCACAGATATAGAAGAACAAGGATAAACTAACTTTAAACGAATTGGCCAAAAAAATGTGTCGTTGGCTCCCGGACTATTTTCGTTCGCGTTCTGCGTTACGCGGCGGACTTTGTTGCAAGGAATTGGGTGGAGCGAGCGGGCGATTCGCTTGCCCCTGTAACATTTCAGCTTGTAGGTAGTCAGTCTTCTTCCCATCTCGCAGTACAGTAGATCCCCGTTGTGAGCGCGACGAACGGGGCTGGCGATGGGCTCACGGTGGGTTACGGACATGATTCTCTCTTCCGTACCCGACGGCAACTTCGTGTCTGACTCTTTCGTTTCCTCTCGCTCGTTGCCCGGTTCTCTCACTCTCGTCCGCAGGCTTCCATGAAGTGGTGGGGATAGTCGTCGGGCTGTCAGCGGGAGGTAAAAACGGGCTCATAACGGGGATTTACTGCGGATATACTTCCGACTGGCCCCAGTGGTCGATCGACACGAGGTTTGAGGAGAGGGGTGGGGAGGGGTTCTGGACCCTAAATCTAAAATTGTAACTTCGGATATTTATTAGTTTCCGAAATATTAATAACAAATTATTGTTAATTTTTTTACAAACTATTTTTTTAACTGCGCATAAGTAGCCCTAACGGAGATCCATCCTGCCCACCCCGATACAACCGATTCATACAGCCACCGAGCCGAGGCGTCCGTGCCGTGCCGAGCCTCTATGGTAAGGTTATGGAGGCGAGGAGCCGCCGAGCTCGGTGGGAACTCGGCGGCTCCTCGATGCCCGCTGAGCCTGAGCTCGGAAGTGCAACGTTGCTGGATTTTATGCTCCCAACACGTAGGGTAAATCCCGGAGACGCGGTCGACCTAATATTAAATGACTATTAAAACTAAAGAGATATTAGTTCTGAACATATAGGTTTGTTCTGATAAAATAAGTAATATCTATGTTAGTTTTAATAGCCATTTTATATTAGGTCGACCGCGTCTCCGGGATTTACCCTACCTGTTGGGAGCATAAAGTCCAGCAACGTTGCACTTCCACAGGGCGCGGATTCGGCCCGTCCGGCCCGTCGTCTTAACGAGCGCGGCCACCGAGCCCGGGCCCAGCGGGCAACGAGGAGCCGCCGAGTTCCCACCGAGCCCGGTGGCGCCTCGTCTTCATAATCTTACCATAGAGGCTCGGCACGGCACAGCCGGCCCCGCTGGGTGGCTGTATAAAGGTCTGCGCACACATATCCGTTCCGTGTCAGTTCCGTAGAGGGCCTCTTCTTCTTACCACTGGCACGACGGATACGGAACTGACACGGAACGAATTTGTGTGCGCAGACCTATGGCTGAATTGGGACTTACCGGGCCAGAGCAGGCCCCCTACACAGTTGTCATTGAAATTAGGGACACCGCAGGGAGACGGAACGGACACCATACGGAGACGGAACGGGGACGGAACGGATATGTGTGCCCAGACCTTAAACCGACCTTTAATGCCCGGACACGGAACGGACTCGCAACGGATATGTATAAATGGACATTTACACGGCGTCCTGGCTGTCCGGCCGAGCGTATAGAGTCCATATACTATAGACGTTTAAAGGTTAGACCGCGCGTCGCGAAGGTGACTATGCGGGTATCGAGATTATAATTGAGCGCCGTGGCCCTTGTCCACGGGGTATATATACTATCGGAGGGGCCAGTAGGTCGTCGGTTGCCTCAAGATTGCCGAATTGCTGAGTCGGGCCTTTGCAATATTAGAAAAGAAGATCGTCATTACGCGATGCTAATGAGAATCAGCAGGTTCGCTTTGCTTAAGTCGAGCAAGCGGTCGTGGAATGTGGGACAATAAATCGGCGTATGTGACAACAGAAACTCTTTTTATTTTAAAGAATATACTTCTATGTAGTGGAGAACCTGAGAAGTGATAACAATAAAATACATACACGAACGACAATTTTATGACTCTACTGCATGAAATTAGTTAAATTTATTAATGGATATATTATGACTTTGGTTCAAAAATTATATTTACACCTCCCTTTGCCATCAATACAAGCGCTCCAGGTTCAAACTCCAACTCAGTTGGTGTATTCGGTGCAAGTTTTATTGTGTTTTTCAATAAAGCGCTTATTACAGCCATTTTCGTTTGTATCAGCGCAAATCTCATTCCTGTAATGAAAAATGATTACTGCTTGAAGGGCAAACGAGACTCTTATGGCAGATTCACACATATCAGTTCTGTGACGGTTCAGCGTCGTCGGTGTCATGATCTCTTTGTTTCAGGGTTACCAACTGACACGACATGTGAGAACTACACCATTGTGAAACAGGGAAACAATATTTTCTACTACTGATACGAACGAAACTAATATATGTAAATCCGCCTTTAAGATGTTTGTGTATACTCTATGTTATAGGAGCCGGAAAAAGAGAGCCGCGGTGCTGGGACTCGAACCCAAGCCGTCTGCGTGCTGGCCAGCCGCCTAACCGATTCTGCCACGCTGACTCTCCGAGGTCTCTATTTTCCGAACTCCTCTTAATGGACACCACCTATTTCCTAATTCGCACCTTAAACCGTCTTCTAAATATCAGGGGACTACTACAATGTATAGAAGGGTCGAGAAGAAATATGTAATTAAAAAGGGCGTGCAGAATATGTAAGTGGTTTTACAATATTTCCTCTCTGTAGGTCCGATTATTACGACGATATCGTGTCTCAGAGTACCTCATTATTACATACCTGGCTACATCCTCGAGTGCACTGTTTGACGGGGAAAGTGAAGAAAGAACAACAAAAAAAGACTCTAAACTTACTTAGGACCGACGCCTAGCACCAGGTTTGCCAGGAAACTTTGATGGACAAGATGTTGAGTAGAGGGGGAGCACCTACAAGCGTGGTGATAATGCGTGCGTGAGACGTCACGATGGGAGGAGAACCGACAGTGACGCCAGCGCCAAGCCAAGTGACTCCACGGCCAACCAGCGTCACCGGGAAATATGTTGTCGACGCTGGTTGGCCGTGGCGTCACCCGCTCGGCTTCGCGTTCACGTTACAATAAATCCCCGTTATGCGCCCGTTTTTACCTCCCGTTGATAACCCGGCGACTATCCCCACCATTTCTTGGAAGCCTGCGGACGAGAGTGAGAGAACCGGGCAACGAGCGAGAGGAAACGAAAGAGTCAGACTCGAAGTTGCCGTCGGGTACGGAAGAGAATCATGTCCGTAACCCACCGTGAGCCCATCGCCAGCCCTGTTCGTCGGGCTTACAACGGGGATTTACTGCACTTGGCTTGGCCTCGCGCTAGCGTCGGTTCGTCTCCCATCGTGGCGTCTCACGCACATATTATCACCACTCCTGTAGGTGATCCCCCTCCACTGAACGTCTTGTCCATCAAAAAGTTTCCTGGCATCCCTGTCTAGCACTATGAATTAGTAATTCACTAACGGAAGTATTATCAATGAATTAGCGCGATTCCCTTAGTGTATTCCCAGCGATAATGAGTTGAAGCGCGACCTCCCTCAGAGTACGTACTTTTAACCTTTAGGGGACCGGCAAAGCCCTCTTTGGGGCTTTGAGTAAACACGCTAAGTAAAAATGATTTAAAGTATAAATACGTATGTGTTTGTTAGTGTTCGACTGGGCTTTTGTGTATGTTCGAGCTATAAATTCGTTCTGTTCAAAAGAACAGAAAAATACGACAATATAAAATAATTCCTGAAACAACATAAAAATACCAAGAATAACAATAAAAACATGGGAAAAAAGAAAAGATGATACAAAAACTTTCTATGTCTATGTCGTTAGCTCTGGGTAATGCTAAAAGAAAGTTCTCTGAATTTTGGTACATGTTCATTCGTTTAGGTCAGTAAAACTGCCATGTAGGTCAAACATTTTTACAATCTGACTACAGATTCGTAATCAGCAGTATCAAAATCCCCCCACATACTGTGTTTTTGAAAATAAAAAATGTTAATAATTTTAATACCGTCACGGACCGGCAAAGCCTCTTTTGGGGCTCTGTGCAAGTCGGCTAATTCTGCACAAGATATACGTTATATATATAAAGACTTTTAGAAACTGAAAAACACTATTTTTTTTTTAAAAAAAAAGCCGGTCCTCTAAAGGTTAAATATACGAAATATGCTATGGATTTACTGACTTAAGAAGTTATTCGAATTACAAAGAGTGGAAAATTGTCCAAATGAAACTAATTTCCGCTAGAAAAACCTCGCAAATCAATTGATATTATTCCCGTGAAAATTCAATGAAGGATTCATATAAATGAGGCCATTCATATAAAAATGTGAACTTTTACCTGTCGTTACTGATATCTTGTTAGTGATGATTTCGTAATGAGTCGCTCGTCGTACACAAATATATATGTAAAAGATTATCGAGCATATAGCGAATATCAAATCGGATCCATACAGAGGTTACGTTATACGATGATTATATAAATTTTGTATATCCATGCTAATATGTATACATAAATTACAAATTAGACACTAAGAACTTGTTAGTATAAGAAGAATTTGCTCACCAATGCATATCCTTGGACCTTCTCCGAATGGTAAGTAAGCATAGGGATGCCTAGTCTTGATATTTTCCTCGGAGAATCGTTCTGGATCAAACTTTTTTGGCTCAGGGAATATATTAGGATCCATATGGATACCACGTATAGGTATTACTATTTGTGTTCCTGAAGGTATAGAAAAATTGGTATTCTCTAGCTGTGTCTCTTTTGTACAGATGCGATTTAGAAGAACAATTGCAGGGTATTTCCTCATAGTCTCTGTAAAAAGACAAATAAGCAGTAAAGATTTTTGGGACATGTGTCCACGTAAACTTTATCAGCTACTTGACTACCATATTGCATTATACATATAAAATTCACTGTGACATTTCTGCACACGTAGGTACTTCAACATGTAAGAAAATACTAAACTACGACACGAACGCCATTTCTCGTTACATTCTAGCTGATGTCTTTAGCCGGGCAGTCTACCTGAATCCGGTCCGCCCAATCCAAAAAGCTTGTTGTTAGATATAGGGGAAAACCACAGAATAAGGACATAATTATTTAAAAAATTTAAAAACATCACTCTAAGAACAAAGTTGAAAATAAAAATTGTTCGTTTATTTTCATGATGCCAAAATTACGAAACAAAACAAAAATTCAGTAAGGAGGGCCTACACTTTGCGAAACTAGAAAAATTATGACACCCCTCAATTTGCTAGGAACTACGATATATTTCGAAGTCATCAAAATTTCTGACATCGAGGTCCTAAAGTGATCGAGTTGACGCGGAATGGCCTTTACATATGAGGTACTGTCTCAAATTTAAAAATTACCGTACCACAAACCATGGGTGTCCGGGGGGGGGTGTAAAAGGGCACTTGCCCCTCCCTGGCTTTTGAGAAAAAATTGCTCATTTTTAAAAACTGATCTTTATTATTTTTATACTAAAAAAGTGAATACTTCTAAATTTCGGATATAAATTTTTAATTAAATTGGCACTACAAAACGAGTACAAAAAAGCAAGCGGGCTACTCGTTTTTCCATTACTATATTTTTCTTCATCATCACCCAGAAGTTGCCCCCTCCTAGAAAAAAGTCTAAGGACGCCCTTGCCACAAACGGAAATCGTTTTAGGACTCATATTTATTCGAACCCTTTTGTTTATTTTGTAGTGTATGTAGAACACGACTGTAAATTTGAAGGCAATATTTATAAAGCTTCCTGTATAGCAGCGTTGCCCCGATGGGCGGTCCGAGAGCACGAGCATCCATCGCGTTTTCCAAAGCTCGCGTGGAAGGGGGCGCTCGAACCAATGAAGTTGCGGGCATGTAACGGATAGGTTACATGCTGATTTCATGTCGATTAAATTGATTTGATTTGCGGTTATTGGCTGATTTCAAGTCGTTTGGATATGGGATATATTTATTGATGACTGGGTAATTTTTTAAACCCCTGGGAGGGTTTCTTTTTCTTCATAATTTTGTATTGTCATCAAAACTACGTATGCCTGCAAAGTTTCAAGTCTATTGGATAGTTGGAAGTGGATTAAAATTGAGTTTGCAGATTTGAACTAAACAAACATACAAACAAACAAACAAACAAACAAACAGAAGATTGAAGCTGAATAAAAATCGTTTAATAAGAAATTTTTTGTTAATCAGAGGTGTAAGTGGGACTGTTCAAGTCTATTACGTCCAATTATATAATAGTATTGTTTAATCATTAGTCAGTTATATAAACCTACGGGTACGAGCCTACACGCACACTACTAGAGTTTTCCCCATCCGTTACATGCCCGCAACTTCATTGGTTGCGAGCGCCACCTTCACGCGAGCTTTGGAAACCCCGATGGATGCTCGTGCTCTCGGACCGCCCATGGGGGCAACGCTGCTGTATAGTCACATGCAGTTACGAACCATAGATCACTTTGTGAAGATAAGTCATATCATTCACGGCATTATACGTTAAATCGCCATGTTCTTCAATAACTGCTTGAATCTCATTATGCAGTTTATCTTGAACATCTTTGTGTTTCGCTAACTCGTAGAGGCAGAATGTTGCTGTCGTTGAGGATGTTTCAAATCCAGCTATGTAGAAAAAGGAAGCCTGTGCTGAAGCTTCTATCATCGTCAACTTATTCTCCGTTGTTTCTAAGGCAAATCAAGTAATAATTTTTTATAGACATGGTTTATATTAATACCGATTTATGTACTGCCTTCTCAATCAGTATTTTAAATGTTTATAACTTCTAAGCAATAAAATGACTATTACGTCCAACATTTCCGGTCTCAGTGTTACTATCTGCAGCTACATATCCGTTTTTCATTAGTTGCATCAACAAATACAAGAAATCATTCCTGGTTATACTGTTCGCTTCTCTATATTCCATTGAGTTCTTAAACACTTTTAAATAGAAATTGGTAATTCTCTTTTCCACATAAGGCACAGAAAATAAGTTCAAAATCTCTGGAGCCCATACAAAAAGCGCATTCCAGACAGGTTTGATGTCCAATACTTTCAACGCCCAGTATCGCATATCATTGTTCGGATGTTTTAAACTATCACAAGTTATTCCAAACGCCACTGACGTAATGACATCCACGGAATATCTAAAATAAACATCATTATTTTAGTTATAAAAACATCTTATAATAACATAGCATTTCTTTTCACATAATTTTCTAGGTGCACATTACATTATTATTATTATTATTAAACGTCTTTATTGCACAAGAAATGTACAAGAAAAGAGAAGAGAGAAAATTTAGGACTGCTTTACATTCTACCTATGTATTACATGTATCTAACTGTCATTATAGTATTCATCACGGTCTAATAGACAGTTCCGACTCCTGTCCAGAATGTGTGACTTTTTCGTCCTAGTTCTTTTGGCGGCCGGCAGATTTCGTGGATGCTGTAAAGGCATTTACATATATATACAGGCCTGGTATGAAATTCCTACTCGTAGTGGAAGGGGAACACGCCACGCATGCGCGTGATGACCCCGTGACGTCAAACCAATCGACGCTAAGGTTCTGTCAAATGACAGCGTCATCACGCGCATGCGTGGCATGTTTCCCCTGCATTACGCGTAGGATTTTTCTGGCAAGCCCAGTAATACCATTAAAATCTCTACTACCGCAATCTCATTAACACATATGTATATGCCTTCTAAGTCACGACGCCTCTCGCGGCGGTCAGGGGAACTAAACAGAAATCGGAACACAAAATCGCTGGGGTAACAGGTACAGAGTCGGAACACCTGTCTATTACACCGTGGTATTCATATTATGATATGGGTGTATAAAACAGAAGAAATGTTGCGATGTGAAAAGTAAATAATTCCAAATATATGAATTCATTATACAATTACAACGAAAATTATAGAGTGTAGATATATCATTAATTATATATTAGATACGATTCTGAAAATACTTTGACCAAATAGTAGTTTTTAATCGGTTGTAAATATGTATTTTACAAAATGATCTCCTTGCTTCTAATATGCAGATTGTTACATCGAGAGCATTAGAAGTTCATATCTCTGAAATTAAGCATTAGATAAAATTTTAATTTCTTAAAGACTGTTTTACTGCAAGATGAGGTCACGTGATACCAAAAACGTGGTATAGGATAGACCTATCACCTTATGGATGCTCGTGTCGCCACCCAAACTGTATTACCGACCCATAATTTCGGGACTGAATGCAGTGGCATCTGCTCATGAACAGCGTCCAACTCAGGACCTACTTTGAAATGTGTTGAAATGCTGAAAGGTATGTGCGTGCTTGTATACGTGTGACTTGTTTAGAGTGAGAGTTTGACATAGAGGGCAGGCTTTTGCTATGTTATGCTTCGGCTCGGTTTGTCAACAACTCACGCGGATTTCTCTCCGAAAATCCATTTCGGGGATCAAGACACTATGGCGCTCAAAAATGGTATTTCTTCAAACCCTGTGCAAGCTATAAATTGCAAGATGACATTGTTTATTAGAACCCTTTCACGTATCGTGCGGCGAAAAGTATTAAAAATTCATGCTGTTACTGACATTCTCACAAGTTTCTAATGCACTGTTTAATCATTCTAGTGAAGTAATAATAATTGGATTCTGTTTGCCTCGAGTATTAGTTTACGGCCAACACTGAAATTTACAGTAAAATCTAATTCTTAAAAGCCTCGCAGAAAGTTGCATGAGGCATGAGTGTCGCGTGGTGCATGGATGCATCTGCAAATCAAGTTACTTTTGAAACCCACATTGTGAAATAAAATTTTGTCTAGCCCTGAGAAATTCATCGGTTCAGTGAAGTGTGTGCATGGTAAAGGAACCTGCAGACATGAATATTTTCCAAATTTGTTTGCAGTTGTGTTTGGTTAATCAAAAGACACCTATCCCGCACCCAGGCCAACTGAAAATTCAAATTTAAATTTTCCGCTCCGCCCTACTCCCCAGGTTTTCCCTCTTTGCGACAGCTTAGGATTTATTCAAGACGCTGACATTATCCTGCTAATTTTTCACTGGCGCCGGAACAAAGCCGATACGTTTATCGTTTATTGCAATTCGTTAATTGCGTTTACGCCTGAAGATTTTCTCATCAATAGAGAAAGATTTAAATATTCAATAGCCATCCCCAAAGTCGATCGCAACGACTTCCACAGAACCACGAGAGCATCCACAAGAACTGGCTGCCCGCCGTGCCTGTCTTCTAGATAGGAGGAGCTGCTAACTAAAGACTGATTAGTACTTATTTTATAGTTAAGGAACGTAAAGGCCTAGTCATCCTATATTTGCGCTCCTCTGTATAATAACAGTTTCGTAAGTTACCGCATAAGTTTAGAATAGTTTTATTTAATATTTAGTTTAGGCGTTATATCCGGTAAGGATTTTTTTCACCTTCCTTCTGACGGGAGGGCTTTTCTCCTTAACATAAGCATCCGCAAATGGTTGTGATGTAGAAAGTGCTATTCTCATTTTGAATATACTTCACCAAAAAATGTAACACCAAAGAAGATTCGACACAACTGTTTAACTAAGAGTTTACATTAATTGGAACAATTAGTTTTTCTTAAGGGGGTAGACACGTCACGTGACCTGGCCGATTTGGCAGGTCGGTATTACAGCAGGTTTTTTCTACACAGAAATGGTAATACCGATAGATCGGCGGCTGCCTGGTGAACGCGAGAGGGAGCTGTTTGCTATTTCCATACTCTATTCTGAATGTGGAAATAAATTCTCAGCTGTTGCGTTGTACTTGTAAATATTTAAACGGAAGATCTGCTGGTAGAGCAAACGTAGAAAATTCATTGCAACATTTTAATTACTTGAAATGCGCTTATGCTATAATGTGATAATAATAGAAAATAATATAAGAGAAAATAAAAATAGATGAGGAGATGTCCCCAGAAAATGAAGTTTGTTATGTTATGTTAGACATTTTATTATTAGCAAAACACTGAAGCAGAACATGAAAGTTATTATAAGATAATTAAACGTCCCATGCAGAAAGCAGTTATTGAACAAACATTATATATAAAATTGTGTTGGTGCAATAGTGACTCTAGATTGCAATTGCTTATTCGATAGCTTTTCATGTGAATGCACTCGCCGGTGCTATTGCGATGTTGTCATCGATTATACAGAAACAGAATTTGTTTATTTTTCATCGCATCAATATGAAAGTGACACCAATGGATATGTAAAATGTGCAAAATTTTAATAAAAGACATCTTTTTAAAATAAAGAAGTAAAGTGTTCGCCTACGACCAGGGAGCTGCCATTCTCATTTGCGATTTTGGAACAGTGTTTCAACTGCCACCTAGGCAGCTCCAATTTTTTCGAACTAAAATTCAATATGGCCGTGATCACGTGTTCATGATTCATCAGGCTGGAACAGACACGTCCAGTAATTTAGTCGAGTAGCAAGTAATTTAGTAATTTACCGTGTGTGGACACTAAAATTTAGTTGAGATATTTAATAAAACAATGGTAAATTACTAAATTAATTGCTACTCGACTAAATTACTGGACGTGTCTGTTCCAGCCTGATGAATCATGAACACGTGATCACGGCCATATTGAATTTTAGTTTGAAAAAATTGGAGCTGCCTAGGTGGCAGTTGAAACACTGTTCCAAAATCGCAAATGAGAGTCGCAGCCCCCTGACTACGACGTTACAGGTCGCCGGTTCGAATTCCCTTGGGGGAAAAGAATTTTCTTTAAGAAAAAGAAACACGGGCTTTTTATACTTCTATGATGCAGCACACATCTATAATAATAACCGTTATTTATATGTTTGGCCCTACTGCCCGAAACGTTGCAAGAGGCGGCCATAGAATTACAGTATTTCCTCGTTACGGGCCCGGTTTGGTGTACACGATACGGACTTTTCGCTATCCCCACCACTTCTGTCTCACTCTTGTCCGGCGAAGGCGAGAGCGAGATGGAACGAGAGTGAGCTAGAGGCACTGAAAGCGAGCGAGGACGGTACGAGACAGACGACGCGTTGATGTTTTGTCTCGCTCCGTCTTTCGGACGCCTGACACTCAGTCCTCTGCGTGCGCGACGGGTGTGCGCGATGGTCGCAAGCGCTTACCGTGAGGCGGGCCTGCGTCAAGATTTTGTGAAGCGGTTTTCGTGTTCACGGTAAGCGCTCGCGACCATCGCGCACGCTCGCCGCGCACGCAGTGTTCCATCTCGCTCCCCCCCTTCGGCCAGAAAGAAGCGAGAAACGAACACTCGGAATTAGGGCTCTGTTCACGATACGGGCTCAACCTGTGATGCCAGATCGGGGACGGGTTCCCTCGAGAATTTCCCCCACCTCGCGCATACTACGCCGGAGCAGCGTGTCCGTGAGCTCAGCGCTTCGGAGTCCAACTCACGGACACGCAGCTGCGGCATAGTGTGCGCGAGGTGGGGGAAATTCTCGAGGGAACCCGTCCTCGATCTGGCATCACAGGGCTCAACGCCGGTCCCAACCAGCGAGCCGCTAACGAGGAAATACTGTATTGCTGCACCCTTGCGGCACTGTTGCGTGGAACATTGCAATCTTGCACCGCAACGATCCTGCAACCTCGTTGCAACGAGAGTGTGCTGTATGGATGTATGCTTTCGCTTACCTTGACATAATATCTTTTACTTCGACTACTTCTCGCAAACGTGCTTTATCCTCCAGAAAGTTTGCCAGTGTATCGCCAATGGCTTTCACAATCGGAAACATTTGCTTAATTTTTCCTGACGTGAAAGTTGGCGTCAACTTCACTCTTAAATTTCGCCACTTTTTCCCGGGCAATAGAAACAGATTTCCAGTCAGTGGATCTATTTCTTCGTTACAATACAGACCGCGATCATGAAAATTCGTGAATTGTTTTGTCAATACGTCCCGGATTAAATCAAGATCATTTATCATTAAGGAAGGTTTATGAAGCATATATAGGCCAACAAAACGATGATTTACGTATCGTTGATAGATATCTTTGACGAAGTCACCTGCAAATTAAGGACTGCAATATTATTAGAAATTAAAAAGAAAATATATATCTAACTAAGAAGTAACAAATTATTTTATTATTAACATATTATAAAATATCTTCCATAAGTAGTACCGTTAATCGTGTAATAATTCACGTTTATGTAAATGTGTACTTGCCAAATGATAATTTGCCAGATAGAAGCGGCTTTGTATTTCCAAACAGAAAAGTAGGTTCCAGGTAAAACACGTTCCTTTTGCGCCAGAAATTATAAACATGAAACTTGTAGTAAATGTATATTCCGGTGATTAGAAGAATCACGACACCCAAAATTACCAACATCTTCCACGTCGTTAGCAACATTGCATTTACCTGCGTACACTATACGAATAAGCAGTCATTACGAAATAATTTTTATCATAATGTATAATGAAAACTACAAAGAAAAACATCGATAGCTGTGAAAACTTCTACAGAAATTTTAAATACAATTTTTACTTCTATAATTACGAGAAGTCATACGATTCAGTTTCGATCATATAGGGAATAGTAGGATATAACGGAACATTTACCTTTGGATTGTAATAACCAGCAATCAAAAGGCAAACAAAGTTTGGGACTTCACTAGTAGTTTTAAGTAAAAAGAAACATTTTGTTGAGAAGAGTATTTGGCAGCGAAGGAAAATAAAAATTTTCGGAAGTATTGAAACATTCACTTCGCTCGAATAGTGAGGTACAACGGAACACCCATTTAAGGTAGTTCCTGAATATTTTACTAAATTCAAGAATTCTCTTAAATTTCGCCTAAAACTAATTTCGAATATAAGAAACCCTTGTACAAAGTTTAAAATCGATTTACCACATAGTTATCGAGAAATTGTTAATTAAAGTTGATGCATTTTAACACAGGGGCGTATGGCAGAGACGGAAAAAGGGGGGTTATAGTTTCAGTTTTTACTCTGAATCAGAAAAACTATATTCAAGAAGTGTACCAAAATTGGCACAAAAGTACATCGAAATGTCACGAAATGAATTTATTAATTTCTGCGAAAATGACCACATGGTTTCTCTGTAAATGCTCATAAAAAATAGGTTTACGTGCAAATATTTTAGAAATTACGTAGAGCAGTCAACGTGGCAACGTTGCACAATCGATATGTTCAGATATTTAAATAGCGAACGACGATTCAAATTCATATTAACATTTTTTCTGACATTTTGGTTATAAAAAACGCTCCGAATGTATGCAACGTTGTCAGATCTGCTGCTCCAATTCACTACGCTAACCAATTTAATATTTTATTTTCGTATTACACTTATTTATATTAATATATATATATATATTAAAAAGTTCAATGTTAATATAAATATATATATATATATATATATATATATATATACATGATGTTAAAAATTATTATTATTATTTCTATAGTATCGTACAACTTTATATTTATCGTTTATTACTCAACTCTAATTTTACTAACGTAGTTGGTTAGGAACTACCTTAAAATCCTACAAAGGTTCAAATTTGTCATTTTTATAAATGAAAAACCATTAATTTATATAAAAAAACTACAAATATATGTTCTAGATATAACTATCATATATAACATATAAAAAAAATATATATCACAAAGATAGGAAAAGATATTATAAGATAACACGAACATTATTTAAGATAACCAAATATAAATATAAAACTGCAAAAGAAAAGAAGGAATTGATACATTGCAAGAAATAATAAATACATACTAATTGTAAGAGGCATTTCCATTCTTCCCTATACAATCTATACATAATAGGTGTTCCGTTTTACCCCACGCTAAAGTGGCCCGTTTTGCTGTACAAGAGGTAATTTAATAAACATTTAATATTTACACTTCAACGTGAGATGAAGAACTGGGTGAAACGTCAAACTGTTTCGTAAAAACTATAGAATCCAACGATGTTCTTATCGTTATAAATTTTCCAAATCCAAATGAAGAAAAGTGATCAAAACTACAACACAATGTCGAAACTTCGAAACCGGAAATTTGTCCAACACTCTAAATCAAAAAATAATGTGTGCACGGGTCTATAGTCGATCAGGAACTGTCGTGAGGATCGTTTGATCTCGTGTCACACGGTAACAACTGTGCGCAGCTCTTATGTAAGAAAACCATTAATTTTCCGTTTTAGCCACCCGTTCTGTTTTACCCTACTCTCTCCTACTTAACGTTGATACCGCATCTGCTTACGATGCTCTAATGGCTACATGGTTGTGAAAATCATTCTCACGAAGTTCTTAACCAAACACAACTGTAAAAAAATTGTGAAAAAATATTCATGTCTGCAGGTTTCTTTTTCTCCTAGAAATGATTATATGATTATACGATTACACTGTCCAACACGATTTTTGTTCCGCGATATCCGCTGGGTGATTCTTGTAGAGTTTTTCGCCCTGAACACGAATCCGCAAACCGTTTGTCATCATCACCCTCAGTTTTTGAGAAATTCGATTTTGAAAAAAAAAATGCAAACTTTCAAATTTGAATATCTATTGTGTCGAAACGGTGATAGTTATTCGAAAAAGTTATTCGTGATAGTTATTCTAAACTGCTGGTCCCCCGAAATGTTTTAATTATGCGCTCGAATATGCAACGCGAATGGTGGTTTTATCGGGATATCAGTGTACAACTATTGTGTTAGCATTGACTTATGCCCGCACTCTTCATAAATCAAGTTCATCACAATTTTTTCGTCAATAGTGTAAATCATTACGATATACATATACAGGAAGGTCGCAAAAGTTTATTAAAGCCACATCTTCCAATGTCGTCTGGTTCAAAAATAGGAATGTTTCCACACATGGACACAAGTACGATAGAAATAAATTTTTATAAACTAAATCTATCAACAACGTCATAAAGTGCACAATGGCGTAACATGCGAAATATCCCCCGTTAATAAGATCATACAAAATTCTTTCAACTAAGTTTTTTTTATTCTGCAGTTCAGATGGCAAAAGAATGTATTTTATGATGCTTGCTTAAATCGTTTCATCACCCGCTAAAAATGGGCGTAAAAAATGATTTATTTATAAAAAATTGGGATATACGTCGGAATGGCCCCAGTGGCCGAACGACACGAGGTTTGAGGGAAGGGCTGGGGAGGGGGTGTGGGCCCTAAATCTAAAATTGTAACTTCGGGTATTTATTAGTTTCCGAAATATTAATAAAAAATTATTTTTAATTTTATAAAAATTATTTTTAAGTTTATAAAAATTATTTTTAATTTTATAAAAGTTATTTTTAATTTTATAAAAATTATTTTTAATTTTATAAAAATTATTTTTTTTACAAATTATTTTTTTGAGCCGCGTACTCCCCCCCCCCTCCCAATTTGTTCTGCGGACGCGTTCCCCTTGCCTTCTTGCGCAATATTCAATATTGCACAATATTATTGACCTCGGTAGATGATATTGGAAGATTGTACGATATCTTATGTAAATCAAGACTGCTTTGATATTTATTGTGCAATATGGATATTCTTTCAATGGATTTCTTATGGATAAAAAACTGTATGCATGTGTACCACCTTCACATCGTATCGATATGGAAGTGACACCAATGGCTCCCTGGCGTTCTCCCGATTAAAATCATATCAAATGTCATGCAAATCGGACTATTTTCAACGAAGTTAGTTTGAAATTATGCAAATCAATTTTTTATGTAATTTCCTTCATTATGCTTCGAATTGCGTCATTCTTGGTGTTAGTTTCATCGGCAAAACATAAGGAATCGATTGACACCGTTTTCGCAGAGATCTGATGAGAACTTCTTAATAGGTACTCCAACCCCTTCGAGGGTCGAAATCCATAAATTAGAAGAGGCACCAGGGGGGGTTGATCTCGTCACGGTTGACCAGGCGGCATCTCTTTGATCAGGCGCACTGAGATAATCACCCTGTATTAATATGCAAATGATTGAGGAACTGGTATAAATAAAAAAACATAGGAACGACAATTTTATGTCTCCACTGCATGAAATTAGTTAATTCTTTTAATGGATAAATTATGATATCGGTTCAAAAATTAGATTTACACCTTCCTTTGCTCTCAATATAAGCGCTCCACTTTCAAACTCAAGCTCAGTTGGTGTATTCGGTGCAGGTTTTACTGTGTTTTTCAATAAAGCGCTTATTACAGCAATTTTCGTTTGTATCAGCCCAAATCTTAATCCTGTAATGAAAGGAATTTTTCATATAGTGAAGAAAAATTATTACTGCCCGAAGGGCAAACGGCACTGTTAATGCGGATTCACACATATCAGTTCTGTGACGGTTCAGTGTCGTCGGTGTCATCATCTCTTTGTTTCAGTGTCAGAATCTGACACGACAAGTGTGAAATACTCCATTGCAAAACAGGGAAACAATATTTTCTCCCACTGATACTGACGGCATTGAACCGCCACGGAACTGACATATGTCAATCCGCTTTTAAGATGTTTGTGAATGCATAGAAGGGTCAAGGAGAGATATGCAAAAAAAAGTCGTGTACAATATGCAAGTGGTTCTGCGATATTTCCTCTCTGTAGGTCCGATTATTATGACGATATCGTATCTCAGAGTACCTACCTCATTATTTCATACCGGGTTATATCCTCGATTGCGCCGTCTGACGGGGAAAGCGAAGAGAGAACAACAAAAAGAGACCCTAAACTTATTTACGACCGACGCCTAGCAGTGTGAACTTGCCATTCACTAATGGACGGTTTAATTCTTATAATATGAATTCGAATTATCCTTGGAGTATTATTATTGAATTAGTGTGGTATTCCCGGTGATAACGAGTTGAAGCACGACCTTAATATACGTAACATGCGATTGTTTTACTGACTTCAGAAGTAATTTGAATTACATAGAGTGGAAAACTGTCCAAACGAAACCAATTTTCATCAGGAAAACCTCACAAATCTATTGATATTACTCTCGTGA
The DNA here is from genome assembly GCF_050908995.1 of Andrena cerasifolii. Classification (NCBI taxonomy): domain Eukaryota; kingdom Metazoa; phylum Arthropoda; class Insecta; order Hymenoptera; family Andrenidae; genus Andrena; species Andrena cerasifolii. The sequence continues at coordinate 2,904,819 of NC_135132.1, forward strand.
AAATCCAATGAAAAATAAAAAAATTGTAACTTTTACTTTTCGTTACAGAAATCTTGTTAGTGATGATTTCGTTATCAGTTCCTCGTCTGACGTAGACAAAGAAATTATGATTATTGAGCATAGAGTGTCAAATCGGACCCGCGCAGAGGTTACGTTATACGATAATTATATAAATTTTATATATTCATTCTACTATTTTAACATAAATTACAAAGTGGACACTAAGAACTTGTTAGTATAAGAAGCATTTTCTCACCAATGCACATCCTTGGACCTTCTCCGAATGGTAAGTAAGCATAGGGATGCCTAGTCTTGATATTTTCCTCGGAGAATCGTTCTGGGTCAAACATTTTTGGCTCAGGGTATATATTAGGATCCATATGAATACCATATACAGGTATTACTATTTGCGTTCCTGAAGGTACAGAAAAATTGGTATTCTCTAGCTTGGTCTCTTTTGTACAGATGCGATTTAGAAGAACAATTGCAGGGTATTTCCTCATAGTCTCTGTAAAAAGATATATAAGCAATAAAGATTTTTGGGACATGTGTCCACATAAACCCTTATCAGCTACTTGACTACCATATTGCATTATACATATAAAATTCACTGTAACCTTTCTACACACGTAGGTACTTACTTCACCAAGGGTAAGAAAATACTATACTATGGTACGAGTTGTGATGAACACGAATTAAGGTCTACCCTCTATTTTAATAAACACAGTTCTAATAAATAAGCAATAATAATAAGCAAAAAGTTTGATGAACTTGTCGAAGAGCTACCTGTCACCGATTTCAATGAGGTTTCAATATATTGTAGAAATCAACATTCTGAACAACTTTTTCCTTTGACGAAAACGGCGGTCTAGTTTGCGAGATATATGCAAAAAAATATACTAACGCATACGCTGCCACAGACGCACAATTATAAGCAGAATTTATTGTAGTGGTAGCGACAGTTTTATGCGAATATCTTAGAAACTAGGGCTGACCACCAATTTCGGCAAGGGAAAAAGTTGACCAGAATGTTAACTTCTACAACATATTCAAACCTCATTGAAATCGGTGACAGGTAACTCTTCGACAAGATTACCAAAAGTTTTAATAAACATACGTGCTAAAACCATATGACACTTCAAGTTACAGCCAAAATTATGCTACATTGTAAAATAGCGGACGCGTCTAATGAGCCATTCCACGTCATCTCAATCATCTTTGTATGCACTGTCGTTTGCTGAGAAGAAAAACTCGCGCGACACGAGGCAAGGCTCGCGGTAAGGGGAGTGATACGAGTAAATCGGGTAACGCAGTGGTTATACATGCCGAATGCATCCGTACCTAAACGACGTGCCTGTATCTGAACCTCTGCCGTTTCCCCTCCAAGCCTACCGTTCCCCTCGCCAATAGTCCAAGCTTCTGCTCCTATATATGTCTATCGTGGGGACCCCTCACGCGCCTGCTTACCCTTCCAATCTTTCTTTCCTGCAGCGTGCCTTTCGTTGTCAAGGAGACCGCGCGATGCTACGAATGCTACCATGACGGGATAGCCGGGTTAGCGTCTTCGCGGCAGCGTCACGCTGTAGCGTCCCGCGGTAGCGTCACGCTGTAGCGTCCCGCGGTAGAGTCCCGCTGTAGCGTCCCGCTGTAGCGTCGCGCGGTAGCGTCACGCTGTAGCGTCCCGCGGTAGCGTCACGCTGTAGCGTCCCGCGGTAGAGTCACGCTGTAGCGTCCCGCGGTAGCATCACGCTGTAGCGTCCCGCGGTAGAGTCCCGCTGTAGCGTCCCGCTGTAGCGTCCCGCTGTAGCGTCGCGCGGTAGCGTCACGCTGTAGCGTCCCGCGGTAGCGTCACGCTGTAGCGTCCCGCGGTAGCATCACGCTGTAGCGTCCCGCGGTAGAGTCACGCTGTAGCGTCCCGCGGTATCCCTGACAACGCGGATAAGAGTGGGAGAACTTGGAGCTTACGCGAACGCGAGCTTGGACAGCGCTGTTCTAGTTTCATTTCGAGGAGAACTTTAACATCGCATAAAACAACAATACGTTCATTCAAAAATAAATCATAGCCTACGGCATTTTTCATTACTTTCTAGCTGACGTCTCTAGCCTGCACAGTCTAGCTGAACCGGGTCCGCCAATCAGAAAATCTTATTATTGAATAAGGACATAACTCTTTGAAACTTTTAAAAACGTGACTCTAAGAACAAAGTTGAATATAAAAATAGTTTCATTATTTTTCTGATGCAAAAATGATTTCCGAAACATATAAAAAAATCAGTAAGTAGGGCCTACCCTTTGCTATCAAAACAAGCATTTATAATAATTAAATGAATAAAAAATATCATTTGTAAGGGCAGGTGCCCTAGGGGTCGGAAAAACTTTAAACGTTGATTATATGTAGTTTTTTTTTAACAATTTCGAAACTAGAAAAATGATGACTTTAACACCCCCTAATTTCAAATGAGCTACGATACGTTACGATGTCATCAAAATCCCTGACATCGTGGTCCTAAAGTGATAGAGTTGACGTGGAATGGCCTTTACATAGGAGGTATTGCCCCAAATTCAAAATTACCAAACCACAAACGGGAATGGGTTCAGAATCCATGTTTCTTCGGACCCTTTTGTTTGTTTTGTAGCGTATGTAGAACACGACTGATAATTTTCAGCAACATTTATAAACTCCCTCCCTGTACAGTTACATGCAGTTACAAACCAGAGATCACTTTGTGAAGATAAGTCATATCATTCACGGCATTATACGTTAAATCGCCATGTTCTTCAATAACTGCTTGAATCTCATTATGCAGTTTATCTTGAACATCTTTGTGTTTCGCTAACTCGTAGAGGCAGAATGTTGCTGTCGCTGCGGATGTTTCAAATCCAGCTGAGTAAAACAAGCCAGCCTGTGCTATAGCCTCTACCATCGTCAACTTATTCTCCGTTGTTTCTATGGCAATTCAAGTAATAATTTTTTATAGACATGGTTTATATTAATACCAATCTTTGTACTGCCTTCTCAATCAGTATTTTAAATGTATATAACTTCTAAGCAATAAAATGACTATTACGTTCAACGTTTCCGGTCTCAGTGCTATCATCTGCATCTACATATCCATTTTTCATTAGTTGCATCAACAAATTCAAGAAATCTTTCCTGATTATATTGTTAGCTTCTCTATGTGCCACTGTGTCTTTAAACACTTTCGTGAAGAAATTGGTAATACCCTTTTCCACATAAGGTACAGAAAAGAAGTTCAAAATCTCTGGAGCCCATAAAAACAGCGCATTCCAGACAGGTTGGATGTCAAATATTTTTTTCCCCCAGTATCGCATATCATGGTTCGGATTTTTGAAACTATCGCAAGTTATTCCAAACGCCACTGACGTAATGATATCCATTGAATATCTAAAACAAATATTATTACTTTAGTTCTAAACATCCTATAATAATTTTACATCATTTTCTAGGTGCACATTACATTATGATTATTATTAAACGTCTTTATTGCACAAAGATAAATAAAAAAAAATGTACAGGAGAAGAGAAGAGAGAAAAAATGTTTTAACGCAAGGGCGAGGTTCAGTCATAGGACCTGCTTTGCATTCTGACCTAAGTCTTACAAGTATCTAACTGTTATTAGCATTTAATATTATGATATGGGTGTATAAAACAGAAGAATTGTTGCAATCTGAAAAATAAATAATTCCAAACATATGGATTCAGTATACAAATAAGTATAACGAAAATTATAGAGTGTAGGTATACCATTAATTATATATTAGATAGGATTCTGAAAATACTTTGACGAAATGGTTTTCAACCGTTTATAAATATATGTTTTACAAAATGATCTTGCTTCTAATATGCAGATTATTGCATTGAGAGCGTTAAAAGTTCATATCTCTGAATGTCAGAGATAATTAAGCATAGATAAAATTCTTTCATTTTTTCATTTCTTACAGACTGTTTTATCGCAAGATAAGGTCACGTAATACATAGAGTTCTTACTCTTCCTGTTGGATACATGTAGAATGTGGATGTAGATTATACCAAGGTTACATTTTTTGTTTTCAATGACTATATACAGTAGTGCCCCGGTAACTAGCCTGTGTTCGGGAACACATCTGACTATCTATCTGAGCAGGTAGAGTTCCAAGATTTCGATTGAGCGATTGCGAAACATTCAGTGTGACAGAGATACCGATACCCGGCACGGGAGAGCGAAACCTTAAGCCGGTAGGTTGTGTTGTGTGGATCACTAAAATCTGATGCTTCTTTCCTTACGCATATCTTTACTTAACTTTAGTAACTACCTTACTTAAACTTATACTACATTTCAACGCTTATCTCATTACACCGACTACCTGCCCCACCCTCACTCCCTAAGCTCAGACAGTCGCGTTGCATGCACATTGGGGTCCACACTGGGGCAATGTCCGATAGTTCAAACAACCATGCTTAGATTGCTTGGGTGTCGGGACTAGCTAGCTCCGTGAAGCCAGTTCGAGGAACTGGAAGCGATAACGTCGGTCAGCTAACAGGGCAGAAATTCAAGCAGCTGACGAGGCACTATGTATTATCTAATGTCTGCATTTGAAGCTTATTTTTCTATGCGAAAACAGTCACGGTGTTCAAGATCATACAAAGATTATACTGAAAAGATTATAAATATGAATCTATTCACTTGTTTTTATAAAATTCTTCTCGGAAGCTCTATCAATGATCATTTCTATTTGGAACTGTAACATCAGTAGGGTTTTTACAGGGTGTAAAGATATTATTTGGCTTTCGGGGGTGAATCTACACCTCTGGATCAGTGGATATTTGTTAAGAAAACACTGTCCCACCATTTGGGTAGACACTACCAAACGGCAGAGTAGTTGTAGGCCCATGCCTCTATGTGTAACCGTTGCATTTCACCCCATTTCGATTCAATACGTTCTGGCCGAGAGTGCCGCTGAACGTCAGCAACCCACCCTACAGTTTACACGCATACTACTTCAGCTCGTGGCCACAGAGTGGGGGAACTGCTCACGGTGTCGCTCTTCGCTTTACTCACGAGCAATCGAGAGCGCTCTTGCCCGCCACAGCCTAGCTGTGCAGGCCTGGGCCTACACAATCAAATGGTTACGAAATCCTTAGCAATTTTTGCTGACCAAACAGTACGTTTGCGAGGTATGATCATTTTCAACTTTTTCTCTCTCCAAAGCGCAGAATACACTGATGTAAAAAATGTAATATAATTAATTACTAATGATATAAATAATTTTGTGAAGTTTTTTTTATCAAATATCCAGCAATTCACCCTTGAAAGCAACCACAAATAATATACATATATGTACAGAGTGTCCCAAAATACAATTACCTCCCGAAACACGCAGTATCCTAATGGAACAAGACATCCTAAAGTCGTTTACGACTTTTGTATCCAAGGCTTCGTTCCGGAGATTGATTATTAGCAGTGAAATTTCCGCGCCGCGCGGTTTAATGCCGAAAGATCTGAGCACGGAGCAGTAACCTCTGGCACGCACACGCAGGAGGCACGCGCTGGTTCAAACCGTGAAAATGGGCTAGCGCCGTCACACGTTGGGTCTACTGTGTGTGTGGGTCTGTATCTATTCGTGCCTCCTGGGCGTGCCAGCGTGCGCTGCCGCGCGCTCAGCTGACTCGGCTTTAAACCGCGCGGCCCGGAAGTGCCAACGCTAATATACAACTGTTAATATATCGCGAAAAGAAGCCACGAATCCCAAAATCGTAATGAACTGTACGATGTGTTGCTGCATCAGGATATTACATGTTCCGGAAAGTCCCTGAATTTTGGGACATCCTGTGTATACGGGGCGATCGACTAATACTGTGAGAAAATTTAACGGGTGATTCTAGACACCAAAATAAGACGAAAATCAAGAATGATGCTTTGCGGTTGAGGTTTCGTTTATTAGTTATAAGCGTTTAAAGATTGCGCATTGTCTGCCCAAAAACAGGCAACCCACGTGCGCCGGTGTCACGCAGGTGAAGCTAGGAAAATGATCGAGCACTGGCAATCATAGCTACTTTTTTTGGGTGGCGTGACTTCTGTCCGCATGTATTTCGATAGCACAATGGGCTAACAGTGGATGTAATGGAAACAATGGATTTTAGCGAGTAGGCAGGTCTGGGGTAATTCAACGATACCGTTTAATCTGGGATGAAGTGTCGCAGAATCATGTTGCCATACCGAATGTCGTACATTTCGTCGCAGCTACTCTGAGATAAGTGACCCAGTGCGACAGTGACTGTGATCACTATTATTCCACCCTTCTCCTAGCTTCACCCGCGTGACACCTACGCACACGGGTTGATGGTTTTAGGCATACCATTAAAGGCTTATAACTAACAAACGAAGCTTCAACCGGAATATCGTTATTCTTGATTTTCGTTTTATTTTAGTGTCTGGAACCACCCCTTAAATTTTCTCCCAGCAGTAAGCAATTATATTAACAAAACATGGGAAAACAAGTGTTTCGGTAGATGAACCGTTTCCTTTTAAAGTGGTATGAGTTGAATTTTGAAAACGATGAGTTAAAGCGTCCTTTTAATCCGTACATCAAAAGTTGTAAGGTCCTAAATTAGTTAACAGAAGTTTGGCTGTTAAACAGAATTGCATAAACGTTCTGTATAAACGTGGTATCGCAAGTTCATTTGCAGTAATCAAGACCAGTGTTTTATTTATGCAATGCTTATAAAAATAGTCACACAATAAAACTGCACGTTTCTACGCTCTCAAAAACATAAAACATGCTTATCAACAATATTTTTAAATAGTGTAACATGCAAAACATTAAATAACTCGGACCCTGAATCACTTATTCCACTTTCGAACAACAGGTTCAAATAATAATACAGTATTTCCTCGTTAGCGGCTCGCTGGTCGGGACCGGCGTTGAGCCTGTATCGTGAACAGAGCCCTAATTCCGAGTGTTCGTTTCTCGCTTCTCTCTGGCCGAAGGGGGGAGCGAGATGGAACGCTGCGTGCGCGGCTAGCGTGCGCGATGGAACACTGCGTGCGCGGCTAGCGTGCGCGATGGAACACTGCGTGCGCGGCTAGCGTGCGCGATGGTCGCAAGCGCTTGCCGTGAGCACGAAGACCGCTTCGCAAAATCTTGACGCAGGCCCGGCTCACGGTAAGCGCTTGCGACCATCGCGCATACCCGTCGCGCACGCAAAGGACAGAGTGTCAGGCGTCCGAAAGACGGAGCGAGACAAAACATCAACGCGTCGTCTGTCTCGTACCGTCCTCGCTCGCTTTCAGTGCCTCTCGCTCGCTCTCGTTCCATCTCGCTCTCGCCTTCGCCGGACAAGTGTGAGACAGAAGTAGCGGAGATAGCCAAAAGTCCGTATCGTGGACACCAAACCGGGCCCGTAACGAGGAAACACTGTAATGTTAAGAATAATTTCTTGTATGCTTTCGCTTACCTTGACATAATATCCTTTACTTCGATCACTTCTCGCAAACGTGCTTTATCCTCCAGAAAGTTTGCCAGTGTATCGCTAGTGGCTTTCAAAATCGGAAACATTTGCTTAATTTTTCCTGACGTGAAAGTTGGTGTCAATTTCACTCTCAAATTCCGCCACCTTTTCCCAGGCAATAGAAACAGATTTCCAGTCGGTGGATCTATTTCTTCGTTACAATACAGGCCGCGATCGTGAAAACTCGCGAATTCTTTTGCCAATACGTCCCGAATTAAATCAAGATCATTTATCATTAAGGAAGGTTTATGAAGCATATATATGCCAACAAAACGTTGATTTGCATATCGGTCATAGATATCTTTGACGAAGTCGCCTGCAAATTAAGGATTGCAATATTATTAGAAATTAAACAGAATATATATGTATATTAGCCGTTTATCTTGAAAGTGGCCTAAGTCGATTTGTCAATTGTCTTTTGTTGACTGAAGTAACGTGTACAACTTGCAGTCAGTGCTAAAAAAATTATATAAAAAATTTTTAAATATAAATGGACTTAGGTCACTTTCAAAATAAATGGCTCATATGTGGAACTAAGAAGTAACAAATTATTTTTTATAGGATCAATTTTCAAAATCTACAATACTTTCTATAGAATATCACACACGGTAAAATTTAACCACTGAACGTATTGTAAAATATCTTTCATAAGTAGAACCGTTAATCGTATAATAATTCTCGTTTATCTAAATGTGTACTTGCCAATTGATAATTTGCCAGTTAGAAGCGGCTTTGTATTTCCAATAAGAAAAGTAGGTTCCGGGTAACACACGTTTCTTTTGCGCCAGAAATTATAAACATGAAACTTGTAGTAACTGTATATACCAGTGATTAGAAGAATCACGGCACCCAAAATTACCGACACCATCCATGTCGTTGGCAACATTGCATTTATCTGCGTACACTGTACGAACAAGCACTCATTACAAAATAATGTTTAATCTACAAGAAACTGAATATTGTACATTTCTTTTTATCATACTTTATACTGAAAGCTACAATGAAAAACATCGAAAGCTGTCAAAACTTCTACAGAAATTTTAAGTACAATTTTAACTTCTAATTACGAGATGTCACGCGATTTATTTTCGATCATATAGGGGAGCATATGGTATGACGCGGGCGATGTCCAGGTGGGCGGTCCGAGGGCGCTAGCATCCATAGCGTCGTCTACGTGCTGCGTGGAAGGGGGTGCTCGAAGCCAATGAAGCGGCGGGCATGCCACGGATAGGGAAAACTCTAGTAGCATGCAAATAGGAATAGGTATATCCTCATTTTTTTCAAATTTTTAAATAGTTCCCGCTATTAAAACATGGCATTTGTTTAGAACAATTGCAAAATAAATAGTCAAAAAAATTTTTTTTCTAAGTGAAATAATTTTTATCAGGTACTCTAATGTCTTCATTGTAAGCACCAAAAAGCTCATTTTGATCAGTTAGTTAGTTCAATAGTTATAATTTTTTGAAAAAAAGTTAACACTACATTTCAAAGAGCTGTAAGATCAACAATTTTTGACATTTTGAAAAATCCGTCAAAATATGTTTATATATCCCTAAAGACTACAACATATCCAAGGCTCTTGTCACAATACTTTCGATACTTAACAGAAAATATTGTCGTGAAAACACATCAAAACCATGCACGGGATGAAAATCTCTCGGCGTTAGAACACGCCGACGCCATTCACAGTGTTAATATTATAAACAAATTCCCAAGTCCACAAACACGACGAAGTAAAGGCTGATAGCTGCAGAATTAAGTGGTCGAACTGCAGTTGGAAAATCACTTTTAGTGTGACAAAATAAAATGAAATAATTATGATGGGTTAAGGAACATCCAAATGGGACAACAAAAATGTAAAAAAATTCCATTTCCTATTTCATCAAAAATACGTAAATCTTAATAGGGAAAGCTTCTATATATTTGTATTTGTCTGTCGCCTAAAAACTTTCGAATGATAAAGTCTGGGATCATAAAATGTGCCTCAGTTCATTATGTTTGACTAATCCAGATGGATGTGCCAATTTTCACAAAAAAAAAACCAAAAAAATATTTTTGTATAATATCAGAATCTAAATGATGGCGAAGCCGAGTAGCAAAGCGAATACACACATAAAACAAGTGATCGAGCAGTTTTGTGCGGCAGTGTATCTCCACCTTAATAAAACTAGTAATAATAACAATAATAGTAATGATGATGATTACAATGATAGACCTCGTTGGTCGTGTCCGAAAAGTAAAAATCCACAGGAACTTTGATATTGGTATCACTAGAAGACACTTTGTTCTGCATACAAGTACAATCTTATGACGATAAGCCATCGACGTTTCATGCATTATATAGGAATCCTAACTTGCATAAATTAGCCTCACACACGTGTCAGTAAACATGCGCGTGGTATAAACGTGCCATTCTTACACAATGTGTCGAATAATAATGCAACTTTTTCTAAATTCAGGAAACTAGTCCTGGGATTCCATTAGAATTTCTAATGATGTTTGTCTTCGCTTGTTTCGTGTCAGTGCGGCTGCAGTAAAAGCTGAAGACCTTTGTGCTATTTAAAGGTAGGCTCCAGTGATGCCAGAACGGTGGGTTTTGTCCCACGGCCGCTACCACCACTCCACGACCAAGCGTACCCTCTCCTAGCGTCCGTACCGCACCACACAAGCATACCCGTCCCTCCATCCGTGTGCCGTACGCGCTGCCTGGCCACCGCTCTCCGGCGAGAATTCGTTTTCCCGACATCGAAGCGCTTGGCGCGCAAGCGAAAAATCAAGACTTCAAATCCCGGTGCGGATATTACTTTTTTTTTTTAATTATTCACTAATTTCTCTTTCTATATTCTCAGCAGACTAAAGGCTTAAAAACTATTAATTTACTAAGCATTTTCGAAGCTTGATTTGCTGCTAAAGTGCGATCCTCTTTTGGCTATGATACCATGGTATGCGAAGACTGTCAAAAAAGAAATTATAACATAATTTTTAATATAACAATTTAATAATCGAATAAGGTAAGTGCGGGTAATAAGGCCCAGCAGGTAATAAGGCCCACCTGTCATTTATCCTTGGTAGATCAATCTACAGTACTGGTAGTGCCATTTACTGCTTTTATTACATACGAAATATCATTCGAAGAGTTTTCGCGCGCTTAACCCTTTTGTTACGGGTGCCGACTATAGTCGACACCCATGCGACGACCTGCGAACACCGAATTTTAGAAAAAATGACGGACATAGCGGTTTTATGAGAGAATAAGGTATTGAGCGCGGGAACTAATAGGTCAATAATTTGTAGAAATTCACACTTCAGATATTGAAAATGTTTTCCCTTTATCCATACGATGAAATGATGATTCATTCGATGTAATTGAAAGGTACAAAAAGGTATAACAAACAGAAATATAAGAAATTATGTGATGGTTGTAATTAATCGCATGTTACACTTTTTGGAATCGACGAGCATACTTGAAACTTATATTATTTGGTAGTCTATAGCAGGAGTGTCGAACGTCCCCACTCCGAGAGCCGCACGAGTCGGGCCCCGGGTCAGCCGGTTCCCCCACCTAATTTTCTCCAGGCGTTGCACGAGACCCGGCAGGGAGAGAGCGCGGCACCCGGAGGAGAAATTCATCAGAGTGAAGTAGATGTGGAGGGGGCCGTTCTCCTACGGCTCTACGGAGCAGGCGAAGAGGAGAGGGAGCCACTGCGGCTCGGGAGACGCTAGTTCGACACCCCTGGTCTATAGTATAAGAAATGTACGTGCAAAAGTTGAACTTGCACTCTTTTGCGACTTCCGAGTAATAACCAATTATGTTGGTAGCAATCACAAACACTGGAACGATAATTTTATGTCCCCACTGCTTGAAATCAATTTTTTAATGGATATAATGTGACATTGGTACAAAAATTAGATTTACACCTTCCTTTGCTACCAATACAAGCGATCCACTTTCAAACTCAAGCTCAGTTGGTGTATTCGGTGCAAGCTTTACTGTGTTTTTCAATAAAGCGCTTATTACAGCAATTTTCGTTTGCATCAGCCCAAATCTTAATCCTGTAATGAAAGGAATTGTTCATACAGTGAAGAAAAATGATTACTGCTAGAAGGGCAAACGGGACTCTTAAGGCGGATTCACCCATGCCAGTTCTTTGACGGTTCAGTGTCGTCAGTCTCATGTTTTCAGTGTTAGAAACTGACACGACATGTGTAAACTACTCCATTGCAAAACAAGGAAACGATACTTTCTATCATTGGGGCTGACAACACTGAACCGTCACGGAACTGATATGTGTGGATCCGCCTTTAAGATGTTTGTGTACGTATAGATGGGTCAAGAAGAGATATGTAAATACCTAAAAAAAAACGTGCAGAATACGCAAGTGGTTCTACAATATTTTCTCTCTGTATCTCAGAGTACCTAGTTATTTCATACCTGGCTACATCTTTGACTGCACCGTTTGATGGGGAAGGTAAAGAGAGAACGCCAGAAAGAGGCCCCAATCTTACTTAAGGCCGACGCCTAGCACTGGGAATTAGTCATTCACTAATGGAATGTTTAATTCTAATATTTTGAATTCAATTATCCTTGGAGTATTACACTAGTTTACAGCCATTTTGCGCAGCAGATGCCACTATTTTTTTCTTATGTATATGGGCCCGCTGATTTCGCAAATAAGGTTAAAAAATTGTTCTATGGATACGTTTTCGAGATATCGACAAGTGAACTTTTTACCTGAGTTTTAAAAGGTAGTCCCACTTAATTGCGGATATCTCGTGTTGCGAATGTCCGATTTGGTCCAAAATTATATCAAATTAAAAATAATCGAATCACCAACAAATGTACCTGACAAAATTTTCAAATTGGTTCGGTAGTTCGGGTGAAATCGAGGGAAATATGTGAAAAAGTCATTTTTCTCATCCGAAGTTGAGATCGACAATTCATTTAACCATCTGGGAAAAATCGAAATCGCAAAAATGGGCCCAGTTTCTCAGTTTTTACGTTAAGTCTGCACTTTTTCGAAGAAAACAAGCTGCTACTGAAGAAAATCTATGGATAAATACCGATGCTAGAGACAATTGTGTGAAAACACTAAGATTTTATTTTTTCTTGGTTTTGGTGTTTTTTTTTTCCATTTTACTGTGTTATGCCAATTTTAATTCATTCTTTACATTTCATGTATAGCGAGTATCAAATCCCAGGACCCATACAGAGGTTACGTTATACGAAAATTATATAAATTTTGTATATCCATGCTAATATGTATAAATAAATTACAAATTGGACACTAAGAGATTGTTAGTATCTATAAGAAGAATTTGCTCACCAATGCACATCCTTGGACCTTCTCCGAATGGTAAGTAAGCATAGGGATGCCTAGTCTTGATATTTTCCTCGGAAAATCGTTCTGGATCAAACTTTTTTGGCTCAGGGTATATATTAGGATTCATATGGATACCAAATACAGGTATTACTATTTGTGTTCCTGAAGGTATAGAAAAATTGGTATTCTCTAGCTGCCTGTCTTTTGTACAGATGCGATTTAGAAGAACAATTGCAGGGTATTTCCTCATAGTCTCTGTAAAAGGACAAATAAGCAGGAAAGATTTTTGGGACATGTGTCCACATGAACATTATCAGCTACTGGACTACGACACGAGTTATGATGAAAACTAATCTATTCTACCCTCTATTTTAATAAACAAAGGTTTAATAAATAAGCAACGATAATAAGCAAAAAGTTTTAATAAACGTACGTGCTAAAACCATGTGACACTTCAAGTTATAGCCAAAATTATGCTACATTTTAAATAGCGAACGCGTCGAATACTTACGAGGCATTCCAAGCCATCTCAATCATCTTTGTACCCTGATAATCATCTGTCTCCAGTCTGACATCAGATTGGTAGCAGGGTCTGGCTCTGGCATGAGAGCGCAGAGTCTGACGTCAGAACCGTAGCAGACGGCAGAATCTGCTGCGGATCTGCTGCCGATCTGACATCAGGCACTAACATCAGGCTCTTCACCTCAGAACGCAGCCATCTGCGGACACAGACGACTGCGTTTCTGATGTCAGATTCTGCTGCCCAGATCTGGCTATCAGGGTATCTATTTCCCCGATGTCAGAGTTTTTTATGATATTCAAATATATTATAGTCCATATGAAAATAAGGGGGAAGAGGGTCAGTCATCATTCTTCTAGTTTCATTTCGAGGAGAATTAAATCATAATTTTCGTCACTTCTCATTACATTCTAGCTAACGTCTATAGCCCTGCATCGGTTCCGCCAATCAGAAAAGCTTATTGTTAGATATAGGGGAAAGACCACAGAATAAGGACATAATTCTTTCAAAATTTTAAAAACAGGACTCCAAGAACAAAGTCAAAAATAAAAATAGTTTTATTATTTTCATGATGCAAAAGTGACTTTCGAAACAAAACAAAAATTCAGGGAGGATGGCCTACCCTTTGCGATCAAAGCAAGCATTTATGATTAAATGAATAAAAAAAAATCATTTGTGAAGGCAGTTGCCGTAGGGATTGGATGAACATTGAGAATTTGTATTTTGTTAACAATTTTAGAACTAGAAAAGTGATGACTTAAACACCCCGTAATTTCGTATGAACTACGATATATATCGATGTCATCAAAATCCCTGACATCGAGGTCCTAAAGTGATCGAGTCCACGTGGAATGGCCTTTACATATGAGGTAATGTCTCAAATTGAACATGGCTGTATAGTGCCTATTCGAGATATAGTGACTAGGTGTGAGGTCCCTCAGCGGAGTCCTACCCGACACCCTGCTGGGTACGGGCCACCAAACGTACCTCCTACTACCTCTTGCAGGACTGTATTTAGAGAAGACCAGGACAAAACCGGGGCCCTAACAGAAAATAAAACAGAGATTGAAGATACGGTTTATCATTATTAAAAAACATCAATTAAGCTTTGCTACAGGCTATTAAAAATTGTCTCATATTAAATGCATTAGAACAGTAGTGAAGAATTTATGAATAAATATAATAATTAATTAAAGCTAAATTGATGTCTTTTAATAATGATAAACCGTATCTTCAATTTCTGTTTTATTTTCTGTTAATTTTCAGGGAACATTTATAAAGCTCCCTTTTTAGTTACATGCAGTTACTAACCAGAGATCACTTTGTGAAGATAAGTCATATCATTCACGGCATTATACGTCAAATCGCCATGTTTTTCAATAACTGCTTGAATCTCATTGCGCACTTTATCTTGAACATCTTTGTGTTTCGCTAACTCGTAGAGGCAGAATGTTGCTGTCGCTGCGGATGTTTCAAATCCACCTAAGTAAAAAACGAAAGCCTGTGCTGAAGCCTCAGCCATCGTCAACTTATTCCCCGTTGTTTCTAAGGCAATCAAGTAATAATTTTATATAGATATGGTTTATAGAAATATCGATTTATGTACTGCTTTCTCAATCAGTATTTTAAAAGTATATAATTGCCATGCAATAAAATGGCTATTACGTTCAACGTTTCCATTCTCAGTGTCGTTTGCATCTACATATCCGTTTTTCATTAGTTGCATCAACAAATTCAAGAAATCTTTCCTGATTACACTGTTCGCTTCTCTATGTTCCACTGCGTCCGCCAACATTTTCAGAAAGAAATTGGTAACACCCTTTTCCAGATAAGGTATAGAAAATAAATTCAAAATCTCTGGAGCCCATAAGAAAAGCGCATTCCAGACAGGTTTGCTGTCAAGAACTTTTAGCCCCCAGTATCGAACATCATTGTTCCGATTTTTGAAACTATCACAAGTTATTCCAAACGCCACTGACATAATGACATCCATGGAATATCTGAAATATATATCATTATTTTAGTTACAAAGACGTCCTATAATAACGTAGAATTTCTGTTTACATAATTTTCTAGGTGCACATTACACAATTATTATTATTAAATGTTTTAAGATAGTTAATGATAGAAAATGTTTTAAATGACAAAGATAGTTAAGAAATGTACAGGAAAAGAGAAAAGTGAAAAATATTTTAACACAAAGGCGAAGTTCAGTCGGAGGACAGCTTTGCAAACTAACGTTACTGTTACACGTATCTAATTATTAATAGTATTCATATTATAAAATAGGTGTATGCAATCTAAAAAGTAAATAATCCCACATATATACGTTCATTATACAATTACAACGAAAATTATAGAGTGTATATCATTAATTATATATTAAATACGATTCTGAAAATACTTTGGCCAAATAGTTTTCAACCGTTTATAAATATATGTTTTACAAAATGATCTTCTTGCTTCTAATATGCAGATTGTTACATTGAGAGCGTTAGAAGTTCATATCTCTGAAATTAAGCATAGATAAAATTCTTTCATTCTTTCATTTCTTCAAGACAGTTTTATCGCAAGATGAGGTCATGTGATACACAGAGTTCTTCTTTTCCCGTTAGATGCGTGTAGAATATAGATTTAGATCAGCGCTGTCCAGCGTAGGGGCCCCTCACGCGCCTGCTTCCCCTTCCAATTTTTCTTTCGCGCCGCGTGCCTTCCGTTGTCAAGGAGACCGCGCGACGCTACGAAGGCTGTCATGACGGGCTAGCCGGGCTAGCGGTCTTCGCGGTTAGCGTCACGCGGTATCCCTGACAACGCGGACGAAAGTGGGGGAACCCCAAGCTCCGACCTTGGACAGCGCTGATTTAGATACAGTATTTCCTCGTTAACGACTCGCTGGTTGGGACCGGCGTTGAGCCCGTATCGTGAACAGAGCCCTAATTCCGAGTGTTCGTTTCTCGCTTCTTCCTAGCCGTAGGGGGGAGCGAGATGGAACACTGCGTGCGCGGCGAGCGTGCGCGCTGGTCCGGCTCACGGTAAGCGCTCGCGACCATCGCGCACGCCCGTCGCGCACGCAAAGGACAGAGTGTCGGGCCTCCGAAAGACGGAGCGAGACAAAACATCAACGCGTCGTCTGTCTCGTACCGTCCTCGCTCGCTTTCAGTGCCTCTCGCTCGCTCTCGCCTTCGCCGGACAAGAGCGAGACAGAAGTGATGGGGATAGCGAAAAGTCCGTATGTTGTATACCAAAGCGAGCCCATAACGAGGAAATACTGTAGCTGCAGGCCCATGATTCTATGCGTAAAGCCACGTATTCGCCTGTGCACCGATTTCTTGCTCGTTGAGTGAAATTTGCGGCGTCCAATTCATGGTATTGTCCGGACCTGAATGCACGTTTTGATGGACCGCCAGCAAGCGGATCGGCCCGAACGCGCGCCGCGCCCCGAGCGCGCGCCGAGCACCGAACGAGCAAAAAATCGGTGCGCTACGAATGCACATCCGGGGCGAATGCACAGGTAAATGTGCGGCTTAACGCTACACAATCAAATCGTTGCAAAATCTTTAACAATTTTGTGTAGCATGCAAAACATTAAATAACTCGGAACAAGTAATGCGGGACTTATTCCACTTTCGAAAAAGAGGCTCAAATAATAATGTTAATGATAATTTCTTGCATGCTTTCGCTTACCTTGACATAATATCTTTTACTTCGACTACTTCTCGCAAACGTGCTTTATCCTCCAGAAAGTTTGCCAGTGTATCGCTAGTGGCTTTCAAAATCGGAAACATTTGCTTAATTTTTCCTGACGTGAAAGTTGGCGTCAACTTCACTCTTAAATTTCGCCACTTTTTCCCGGGTAATAGAAACAGATTTCCAGTCAGTGGATCTATTTCTTCGTTACAATACAGACCGCGATCGTGAAAGTTCGTGAATTCTTTTGTCAATACGTCCCGAATTAAATCAAGATCATTTATCATTAAGGAAGGTTTATGAAGCATATATATTCCAACAAAACGATGATTTACGTATCGTTCATACATATCTTTGACGAAGTCGCCTGCAAATTAAGGATTGCAATATTATTAGAAATTAAAAAGAAAATATATATCTAACTAAGAAGTAACAAATTATTTTTTATTATTAACATATTGTAAAATATCTTCCATAAGTAGTACCGTTAATCGTGTAATAATTCACGTTTATGTAACTGTGTACTTGCCAAATGATAATTTGCCAGATAGAAGCGGCTTTGTATTTCCAAACAGAAAAGTAGGTTCCAGGTAAAACACGTTCCTTTTGCGCCAGAAATTATAAACATGAAACTTGTAGTAACTGTATATGCCAGTGATTAGAAGAATCACGGCACCCAAAATTACCGACATCATCCATGTCATTGACAACATTGCATTTATCTGCGTCCACTGTACGAATAAGCACTTATTACAAAATAATGTTTAATCTGCAAAAACTGAATATTGTACATTTCTTTTTATCATACTTTATAATGAAAACTACAATAAAAAAAACATCGAAAGCTGTCAAAACTTCTGCAGAAATTTTAAATAAAATTTTAACTTCTAATTAGGAGAAGTCACACGATTCATTTTCGATTATACATATAGGGGAGCATAGGGTATAACGGACCACTCACCTTTGGATTGTAATGTCAAAAAATCAGAAGGCAAACTAAGCATGGGACTTCAATACTTATTAGTCTTAAGTCGGCCTTAGACTCTTAGACTATAAGAAAATGAAACACTTTGTTATGAAAAGTATTTGGCTACGAAGGAAAATAAAATATTCCGGGAGTGTTGAAACAGCCGCTCCGTTCAAGTGGTGGCGTAAAACGGAACATCCATTTGAAACCCTGCAAAAGTACAAAATTGTTATTTTTATGAATTAAAAATTATTAATTTATGTAAAAAAAAACTAAATATGTGACTTTGATGAAATATATGACCTAGATATAACTTTTATAGGTAACATGTAACAAAAATATATATTATACAGATAAGAATAGATATTATGGGTTAATATGAACATTATTGAAAATACCCAAATATAAATTTGAAACTGCAAAAGAAAATTATAAATTAATACTTTGCAAGGAAGAATAAATACGTACTAATTTTAAGAGACATTTCCACTCTCCCCATACATAATAGGTGTTTCGTTTACCCTACGCTAAGCTCCGTTTTGCTCTAGATGAGATAATTTAATAAACATTTAATATTTACACTTCAGCGTGAGATGAAGAATCGAGTGAAACGTCAACACACAGTGTAATTACAAATTTGTTGTGTTGATTTCTTAATGTGACTTCTTAAACAAATTATTTTTGTAAAAATGGTGCGCTTTACAATAAAAGTTTTGAAAATTCGTGAATAAGATGGACAGTTTTTGGAGAGTATCTCAAAAAATTTGTTTTCAATCAAAGAATCCGTACGTGCAACGGAAGCTACACTCATATAATTTATACACATCCTACCAGCGCGCGTGATGGATCAAGAAGATTAATTAATATATTAAAATTTATATATGTTTTCTATTCATTTCCTCTTATAGTTTTTTAAGACATCATACTAAAGGTGGTTAATAAAAATTTGATATGAAAATTGTAAATTATTTCTGAAAAATGTTCAAATGCTCACTTCATTGTTTGCATTACATACTCTGAAACATCCAGAAAATATTGTTAATAATGCATTAAACTTCCTTTTTTTAATATCGCAATACTAATTACATGTTTAAAAACGCATATTTTCCGGATGTTTCATAGTATTTAATAAAAATATACAAGCATATGAATATGAAAATCATCTTATTCTAAAGTTTCATATAGGTAAAGATTTTGTACGTGCTTTTCGAGTACTCGGTTGTTTAAAAAAGCTGAATACGTATATGAACTTATCAAGCATCGCATTACCCGAAATAATCGGGCTACACGACACAGTCGAACTACCCGTGGGCCCGTCTGTCCGGGCCCCCGTCCGAGCCCGCCCGACTTTACCCGACCCGACCCGACCGCTCGGGTACCCGACACATTCGATTACCCGCACATCCCTAATCTCCACCTTAAGCGGCCATTCTGGTTAGACGGTTTGAAAAATCGATTTTTTATCATTTTTCGAAAGTACATATCCTCAAGAATGTACTGTTAAATTTTCATTGAAAAATTCCAATTATTTTAGATTCTACATAGGCATTTTTTAGGGAGTGCAGAGGCTGGCTGGGCCTCTATAGATGAAAGCTTTGAACGCGTTTTTCTCGAAACGTCAATTTTTCACGTGGTGCAGGTAAAATCTCAAAATCTATCGAACCGATTACTTTATAAATTGAACTGCTTATTCTACACACCTATGCCTCTGACCGGTACTACAACCAAGTAATTCTGTTCAGAGTAACCTACTTTTAAAATCGGAAATAGCACAGAAAACACATCCGAAATACATTGATTCTTGTATTTCGCCCGCCATTTTGTTAATTTTAAGGATAAATCATTTATTCTAGTTCGGGTCATAGCGACAGTCGTACTGATCAAGAATCTGTTTGTATTTTTGGATTCAGATAAGTCCAACTGCTGAAATCACCTGCACAAGCGAGGCATGAATTTTTAAACGTGCCATCAAAATCGCCTGCAAATCCATTTTAATAGCAATAATTTTATTACTTTTATATTTTTTATTTATTATGGAAATGCAGTTTAATCAATAGAAAAAAGTTTTATTCCATTACTATAATTCCTGTCTTCGCAATAAATTCCTGAAAATCGCTGAATTTATCGGCGCGCTAACCAGAATGACCCCTTAACAATAATAATGATAAAAACAGTAATAATAACAATAATAATTATAATGATGATGATTACAATGAAAGACCTCGTTGGTCGTGTCCGAAAAGTAAAAATCCACAGGAACTTTGATATCGGTATCACTAGAAGACACTTTGTTCTGCATACAAGTACAATCGTATGACGATAAGGCATCAAGATTGCATGCATTATATAGGAATCCTAACTTGCATAAATTACTAAACGTGTGCGTGGTATAAACGTGTCAACTACTTACACAATATATCGAATAATACAGCAAGTTTTTCTAAATTCTAGTAATTACTCCTGGGATTGCATTAGAATTTCTAATGATGTGTACCTTCGTTTGTTTCGTGCCAGTACGGAGGCACCAACGTATAAAAGTAGGCTCACACTACGCCTCGCCTCGGATCATTTTATTCTTCCTATGCTTTTCTTATGAATTTTGACCATTTGACTCACACGGCGCGACTCCGAGCTTTTGAGGAAGAGAGGTGAGGCGCCCGGACCAGGGCGTAATGTGAGGCTACTGAATTGACCACTGCACAGTAGGGCTGGGACTATTCGAATATTTTACAAGTATTCGAATGCTACGAATAAACCTCGAATATTTGGGTATTCAAATGTTATTATTCGAATATTTCAGGGTAATTATGCAGAACAGGTGTTTCCTCGCCGATTTTGACGACCTTGAAATATGTTGTCGGGGACATGATTCTGAACAACTTTTTCCTATACATGTTACCGCCGCTCGACCTTCGTTTCCGAGATATTTGCAAAAAGCTGCTGTTACTACTATGTACAATGCCGTATATAATCGGAACAACGTGTATCGTCGCTGATTGGTTGCCGCGATATTGGAGCAAAAGCGGAAGCAGACAGAGAAAGAAACTGTAAAAAAGAAAGAGACAGAAATACTGATAGAAAGAGACAGAAATACTGACAGAAAGAGACAGATAAACGTTTAGGTTATGTTATTTCTGGTTTTGCTCCAATATGGCTGCGGTTATACCGATCATTCCCTAGAGGATCACTAGTTCCGATGACAATACAATATTTTCACTAAAAAGCATCAAATACTTTAAGTACTAATAGGAAATTTTTTTTAAGAACAAGCTTTTATTAAAATGTACTAAAAAGGAACCAATCATTTTGATACCGGCCCAAACGACTGCCTGAGAAGAATTCCCTCATACGACTAAAAATAAACGCGTGGGGAATACTATTCGAATTATATTCGCCAAATAACTGAGCAACTGAAGTATTCGAATATTCGAATACCGAAAAATTCGACAAATAGGCCGGTATTCATAGTCGCTACTTATTCTTAAGCAAATGCTTAAGTGTGCGGCATCCTCTACTAACCTAGTAGCTAGTAAAGGATGCCAAATGCTTAAGCATTTGCTTAAGAATAAGTAGCGACTATGAATACCGGCCATAGTCCCAGCAAAAGGTTCTCTGAGCAACTGACCAAACATATGAACCGAGGCAAGCTCAGATAACTTGAGGTACAGAAAAACCGAGGTGACGCGAGCCTAGATGTGAGTGCGAAAAGAACTTGCGCCCAGGCGAGGCGAGGCGACGCGAGGCCTTGTGGGAGACTACCTTGCCGAGCGACGTCCAGTTTATTAATCTGTTTATTATGGACGACGACTTGTCGTTTAGTCATGTCTCCGAATTTTGATAAGATCAGTAAACATAGAAGTTTAATCATTATACTCGTACGAAATGAGTAAATGCAGCGTTAAGGCGGTACTCTAGTGTAACTGCCCGTTTTTCAACGCCACCTTCGGGAATTTATTTAATAAAACTATAAGGTTTGTACTATCTGACGTTTAGCCTGCATATTAAGGTATGTTTGAAGCAATACTCGGAATTTTTTTGAACTTTTTTATCGCACATGTACATAGATATAGTCGGTGGCACGAGCTTCTTCAAAAAATTCTTTTCCGGCAGGCGTTGATGCGCGAACTGTCTAGTCATCCCAAATGGAAAAACTAAGGTTTAGTTTCTTTATCATGTTTGTCGTTATGGTTGGAACCACAGAGGCCCCCGTAACAATAAAAATTTGCGGAATGACAGGATTTTGAAAAAAAATGTTCGATTGTTGCTACTAAATTTAGTTGTTTTCGTTCTGTAGAATTAATTTTATACAAAATAATTTTATACATAACTCGTCCGAGGTTTCAGCCATAGCGGTACTTTTGCTGACTTATTAGCGACGCTTTGGTCGAAGGGAAAAAATGGATTTGAATGAGATTCAGTGACTTAGGATTTGGACCAGGTCTGAGTGTATAATTGAAATGTTTAACTGAGAGTTGTTCTCGTCGATAGCTTCCACGTTGCTCAGGAGCTAGTTAGAACAACCTGAAATGATAGCGTCCACGATGCTCAGGAGTAGGTTATAACAACCTGAGATGATAGCTTCCACGATGCTCAGGAGTTGGTTAGAACAACCTGAGATGGTAGGTGAGAAAGCCAATTAAAACTATCTCCGATGGTAGCCGGGGAGCTTGGTAAAAGCAACTCGGATGGTAGATTCTTGTGGCCGGGAAACCGTTTTACGGGCTACCCAGGATGACAGATTCTCGTGGCCCAGGAGCCGTTTTAGGGGCTACCGAGGAAGGCAGATTCTCGTTGCCCAGAAACCGTTTTAGGGTTTGCCTAGGATGTTAGGTTTAGATTCAGTATTATCGAGTGACTGTCGATGCTCTCTGAATATCAGAGGACTGAACTCGTTTGGCCGATGTGCCCATATTTATACACATTTCGTCCTCTTACCGTGCTCCACTCATCGCTTCTGCGTCGCCAACATCGCGCTTACGTTTGGCCGTTTACGCGATACTGCGCAACCATGCGCCGCTACGGGTTCACTCTCCAATCGATCCGCCGATCGACTGGCAATCACTCGTGCGCTCGATATCCTCCCCCCCCCCTACCTTTCTCCCTGCTCATCCCTACCACTCGCCTGTAAGAAACAACCCTGATCCGTTCTATACAGCGTCGTCAATACGAATGCCTCTCGTCCTTTCGACGCAGCCTCTCGAACTCTCGGCGATGACCCTGACGTCATCGGCCTTCCTCGAGCGTCCAAGTTACATTGTATGCCTTATGCATCCTACTGGGCCTCGCCTTCCAAGCCTGCGAGAGCGATGCCCAGTGTTTTATTCCATATTCCCGCATTGGGCGTTATAACTTCCTTACCGACGTTATAACTTCCTTACCGGCGTTATAACTTCCTTACCGGCGTTATAACTTCCTTACCGGCGTTATAACTTCCTTACCGGCGTTATAACTTCCTTACCGGCGTTATAACTTCCTTACCGGCGTTATAACTTCCTTACCGGCGTTATGACTTCCTTACATGGCAGTCACACACGCACTCGCGCGTCGCGCTACGCCAGGCCTTCCCAAGTAGGGGAAATGCACTCCTAAAACAGATGTTTAGGTTCTCCCTCCACCGGTGCGCCTTCAGCTAAGGTGGGACGACTCCTACAACCCTCTCTCCGAGGAGACAGTGGCGAAACTTCCGAAAACCGGTCAAACCCGATTGGGCTGAAATTTTGCAAATAGCTTCATTTTGCATAAAAATAACGTTTGCGAGAAGGATTTTTGGCGACTCGAATTTTTTTTTTACCATTTCAATGCCGTTCCCTACCTTACCGACAGAGTCGAGAATAGGATACAACAGTTATTCAAACATTCTCTTTATTATTCTCCTGTATATACATATTTAATATCGTTCAATAATGTTTAAAAAATCCTGTACGCAAAATTTGAGTCAAATTTAATAAGGAGAATGCATTGAAGCTTGGCCCCGTGTAAACTCACATCGGTTCGCTACCATGCTTTACGCGCCCGCGAGCGGGCGCGCGCCCCCCGCCCCAAACTAACCCAAAACCAATACTAATACCCAGTATCAAGCTGATATCTCTTTCTAAGTTGATCTCTGTTTTATAGATTTTAGGAGATTAATAAGGAGAATGCACTGAATAACTGTTGAATCCGATTCTCCGCTCTGTCGGTAAGATAGAGAATGACATTGAAATGGTAAAAAAAAAATTTTCGAGTCGCCAAAAATCCTTCTCGCAAACGTTATTTTTATGCAAAATGAAGCTATTTGCAAAATTTCAGCCCAATCGGGTTTGACCGGTTTTCGGAAGTATAGCCGAGACAGTAACGTCGCTGGGAAGCATGTTGGGCGCTTTAGGGCGAAAGTACCAAATGTGTCAAATTTTTATAGGAAATTTCATAACGACTTAAAAATAGTAGGAAAAATTAAAATTTAAACTAGTTTAAATTTTAATTTTTCCTACTATTTAAACTAGTTTAAATTTTAATTTAACAATGTATGTAATACATTTTTTGTAATTCATTTTACGTAATTTTGAAATGCTAGTTTAAACTTTAATTTAACAATGTATGTAATACATTTTTTGTAATTCTTTTTACTTCATTTTGAAATGCTAGTTTAAATTTTAATTTTTCCTACTACCAAAAATCAGGTCACCTAACCCAGACCTCTGTAGATGTTACCACAGAAAAGTACCAGGTAAAAATCTGATGGGCAATTATCATACATACACATGTTCCCTAAATTCGAGTTACCACATTGAATAAAATATCGTTCAGATTACTTTGTAAAGCATTGTCATGTCGATGCTAATGTTGCATATTTTGTTTAATATAATGTACATTACTACTTTTCAGTTCGTGTAAGAGTGAAAGGTAAAAACATTCCACAGATTCATTGGTTTTCTAAATCTTTTCTTCATTTCTCCCACAGATCTCACTACCTATTGCTCGGTACACCCATAATTTTTTATATTCATAAAAATTGTTAGTATATCGTGTAAAATATTTACAATAACGAATAAGTTATACGAAAAAGGCCCCAAATTCTTCA
Source organism: Andrena cerasifolii (assembly GCF_050908995.1). Lineage (NCBI taxonomy): Eukaryota > Metazoa > Arthropoda > Insecta > Hymenoptera > Andrenidae > Andrena > Andrena cerasifolii. The sequence goes on from NC_135132.1 coordinate 2,929,884, forward strand.
ACTCGGGCCGGGATTTTTCAAATACCTCTTTGCGACGTTAATTTGGAAGAGACAATCCTAAAATTTCCGAAGCTCGGGCATCACTGCTGTCCAGCGGTCGCTGATAGCCCTCCGAACGCAGGGCCGGTGAATGGTTGTAGTGGAATGTGTCCGTGAGGCGGTGTTGCCATTTTCGTCTCTTCACGGGCGCGTAGGTTGCAGTTTTAACGGATGACCCTGTATAATTTGACTTAAAGCGCGTAATGCCACAGAATTACAATTCGGTATTGTTGTATTAATGTGCACATGATCGAGGAACTGGTATCAATAATACATACACACGAACGACAATTTTATGTCCCCACTGCATGAAATTTGTCAATTTTTTGAATGGATAAATTATATTATCGTTTCAAAAATTAAATTTACACCTTCCTTTGCTCTCAATATAAGCGCTCCACTTTCAAACTCAAGCTCAGTTGGTGTATTCGGTGCAAGTTTCACTGTGTTTTTCAATAAAGCGCTTATCACAGCAATTTTCGTTTGTATCAGCCCAAATCTTAATCCTGTAATGAACGAAATTTGTCATATAGTGAAGAAAAATTATTACTGCTAGAAGGGCAAACGGGACTCTTAAGGCGGATTCACACATATCAGTTCTTTGACGGTTCAGTGTCGTCGGTCTCATGTCTTCAGTTTTAGAAACTGACACGACATATGTAAACTACTCCATTGCAAAACAGGGAAACGATACTTTCTACCACCAGCGGCCGTAGCCGTGATGGAAAACACCAGTTCTCGTTAGATCACCGAAGTTAAGCATCACGGGGCGGTGTACTGGGGAAAGATGGGAGACCACCTTTTTCCCGGTGCGCTGCTGCTGCTGGGACCCGAAGGAGAGAGGAGGGAGAAATGAATGACTAATGTTCGTTGGGCAATATAAGCAAAATGCTTGAAACGCTATCGTGTGTAAAAACACAGGAAAAACAAAAATACAAATACAAATACTTTCTACCACTGACACTGACGGCCCTGAACCGTCGTGTTTCCTGTGTTTTAAGTAGAATGGCGTTTCAAGCTTATTTCTGCTTATATTGTCCAACGAACTATAGTCCCATTTTTTCCCCTCCTCTCTCCTTCGGGTCCCAGCAGCAGCGCACCGAAAGAAAGGTGGGCTCCCATCTTTCCCCGGTACACCGCCCCGTGATGCTTCTGAACCGTCGTGGAACTGATATGTGTGAATCCGCCTTTAAGATGTTTGTGTATGTATAGAAGGAACAAGAACACATGTAAATAACAAAAACCCGCAGAATACGCAAGTGGTTCCACAATATTTCCTCTCTGTAGGTCCGATTATTACGACGATATCGTATTATAAAAAGAAATTATGATTATTGAGCTTATACCGAGTATCAAATGAGACCCGCACAGAGGTTTCGTTGTACGAAAATGATATACATTTTATATATTCATTCTACTATTTATACATAATTTACAAATTGGACATTAAGAACTTGTTAGAATCTATAAGACGAATTTGCTCACCAATGCATATCCTTGGACCTTCTCCGAATGGTAGGTAACCATAGGGATGCCTAGTCTTTATATTTTCCTCGGAGAATCGTTCTGGATCAAACTTTTTTGGCTCAGGGTATATATTAGGATCCCTATGAATACCATATACAGGTATTACTATTTGCGTTCCTGAAGGTATAGAAAAATTGGTATTCTCTAGCTTGGTCTCTTTTGTACAGATGCGATTTAGAAGAACAATTGCAGGGTATTTCCTCATTGTCTCTGGAAAAAGATAAAAAAAAGTAAAGATTTTTGGGACATGTGTCCACATAAACTTTATCTGCTACTAGACCTTTCTGCCCACGTACTTACTTCAACATGTAAGAAAATACTTTCGAAACAAAACAAAAATTCAGTGAGGATGGCCTACCCTTTGCGATCAAAGCAAGCATTTATGATTAAATGAATAAAAAAAAATCATTTATGAAAGCAGTTGCCGTGAAGATTGGATGAACTTTAAACATTGAGAATTTGTATTTTGTTAACAATTTCAGAACTAGAAAAGTGATGACTTAAACACCCCGTAATTTTGTATGAACTACGATATATTTCGATGTCATAAAAATCCCTGACATCGTGGTCCTAAAGTGAGCGAGTTGACGTGGAATAGCCTTTACATAGGAGGTACTGTCTCAAATTAAAAATTACCAAACCACAAACGGGAATGGGTTTAAAATCCATGTTTATTCGGACCCTTTTGTTTGTTTTGTAGTGTACGTAGAACACGACTGATAATTTTCAGCAACATTTATAAACTCCCTCCCTGTACAGTTACATGCAGTTACAAACCAGAGATCACTTTGTGAAGATAAGTCATATCATTCACGGCATTATACGTCAAATCACCATGTTCCTCAATAACTGCTTGAATCTCATTGCGCACTTTATCTTGAACATCTTTGTGTTTCGCTAACTCGTAAAGGCAGAATGTTGCTGTCGTTGAGGATGTTTCAAATCCAGCCAAGTAAAAAACGTAAGCCTGTGCTGAAGCTTCTGCCATCGTCAACTTATTTCCCGTTGTTTCTAAGGCAATCAAGTAATAATTTTGTATAGACATGGTTTATATAAATATCGGTTTATGTACTGTTTTCTCAATCAGTATTTCGAAAGTATATAATTTCTATACAACAAAGTGGCTATTACGTTCAACATTTCCACTCTCAGTGTTATCATCTGCATCTACATATCCGTTTTTCATCAGTTGCATCAATAAATTCAAGAAATCATTCCTGACTATATTGTTGGCTTCTCTGTGTTCCATTGAGTTTTTAAACACATTCGTAAAGAAATTGGTAACTCCCGTGTCCGTATAAGCTACAGAAAATAAGTCAAAAATCTGTGGAGCCCATAAGAAACACGCATTCCGCAAAGGTTTGGGGTCGAAAACTTTTTTCCCCCAGTATCCAAATTCATTGTTCGGATTTTTGAAACTATCACAAGTTATTCCAAACGCCACTGACGCAATGATATCTATAGAATATCTAAAATAAATAATATAATTATTTTAGTTATGAAAACATCGTATAAAAACATAGAATTTCATTTTACGTAATTTTCTAGGTGCACATTACATTATTATTATTATTAAACGCCTTTATTGCACAAAGATAGCTAAGAAATGTACAAGAAAGGAGAGAAGAGAAAAAAAAATGTAACGCAAAGGCATAGGACTACTTTGCAATCTAACCTTAGTATTACATGTATCTATATAAGTATTACTAGTAGAATGCGGAAGTTTATGCAAGTAAGATATTGCAAGAAAATCGAATACATTATATCATGGCCGCAACTATACAGGGTCAGCGTTTCATCGTGCAGCCCGCGCTCGCGCGAACTTGTAAAATGGCAACAGCGCCTCACGGACGCATTCCACTACAACCATGCACCGGCCCAGCGGAGAGCTGCCAGCGACCGCTGGACAGCAGTGATGCCCGAGCTCCAAAAAAGTTAGGATGGTCTCTTTCAAATTAATTTTGCTAAGAGCTGTGCGGAATCTCCCGGCCCAGGTAAGCGAGCCAGGCCCTTCGCTTTTATGATCGGTTAATACTAACGATTTAATATTTCATTTAATGCCACAGAATTACAATTCGGTACTGTTGTATTAATGTGTATATGATTGAGGAACTGGTATCAATAAAACAAACACACAAACGACAATTTTATGTCTAAAATAGCTAATTTTTTTAATGGTTAAGTTATGACATCGGTTGAAAAATTAGATTTACACCCCCCTTTGCCATCAATATAAGCGCTCCACTTTCAAACTCCAGCTCAGTTGGTGTATTCAGTGCAAGTTTTACTGTGTTTTTCAATAAAGCGCTTATTACAGCAATTTTCGTTTTTTAAGAACTATTGGGAATTTCCCGGCCCAGGTAATCGAGCCGCGCGCTCCGCTTTTATGATCGGTTTACCACTCGTACCCCAGCTACTGTAATGGGATTTGAAAATAATATCGACTGATCTCGTACCCGTCTCAATTTAAAAAATTTTAGCTACGACAGGGTTGACCGCGGCGCTATACCCTTGTACGGAGAGATTTTTCGCCACCTGCGTGTAAAAGCCACAATAATGGCGCATCTTTCCAAAGAATGACATTAACGGAAGCCGGTATAGGCTTGGCGTTGAGTAGCTAAGCAGGGGTGTACAGGGAGCCGTTTTTAGCGCCTAGCTGCGAGCAACCCGCCTGTCCCGTTGCTAAGGTTAGAATCGGTGAGGCGAACTGCAGTAGTGTACGTGCATTTGGTATGACTTGAACCCAGCTATATACACTACTGCAGTTCGCCTCACCGATTCTAACCTTAGCAACGGGACAGGCAGGTTGCTCGCAGCTAGGCGCTAAGAACGGCTCCCTGTGCACCTCTGAGCTAAAGCACTCAGACACAAAAATTCTAGAAAAAAAAATCAAACACCGCTACAATCGAAGACACGTCCCATTAGTTACCCCTCATGTCTGATCTAGGTATGCACTGCATTAAGGATAAAATCATAAAAAAGAAAACCAGAACAATAGATTCTGAGGTCTGCAGAACTAACACGTAATTGAATAAAAATTTAATTTCTCAATTTCTGCTATCAGAAATTAAAGTAGTGATACAGAAACAACTAGCCTATTGTTTATCAACACCGCGGATTTTAAAAGCAACATTAAAAACAGTATCAAATAAACAGATTGCAAAAGCTTTTTACAACAATTATGGTTAAAAAATTGATAGAAAAAAAATTAAGTAAATGTAAAATACGTTAAATTATCCATCATTAAGAGGGAATAATTTTTTCTCATTTTTCGGCGCAAATTGCATTCCAATATCTTTTACAGTTCAAAAGTTATACGAAAAAGGCCCCAAATTTTTCAACCCGGGTCGGGAAATTTTGAATAGCTCTTTGCGACGTTGATTTGAAAGAGACCATCCCAAAATTCTCGGAACTCGGGCATCACCGCTGCCAAGCGGTCGCTGGCAGCTCTCCGAACACCGAGCCGTTGCATAGTAGTAGTGGAATGCGTCCGTGCGGCGCTGTTGCCATTTTACCTGTTCGCGCGAGCGCGGGTTGCAAGATTAAATGATGACCCTGTACAAGACAGATTCGACGCGCTTCGGAGTGCTTCGGATCTCATCATTACCGTGGTGGCTAATACGACTGATGATCAGCCCACGGACGGCTTGAATTACGAAACCTATTTCTACAAATGTCAAGTATAATAATTGTGGTATAGAAAGTCCATTTGCAGTTAACAAAAACAGTGTTTTACTTATGCAATGCTTATAAAAAATAGTCACATAATAAAGCTGCACATTTCTACGATCTTAAAAACATAAAGCAAGCTTATTAGCAATAAACAATATTTTTAAACAGTGCAACATGCGAAACATTAAATAACTGGAAACAAGAAATGTTGGACTTATTCCACGTTCGAAAAAGACGCTCAAATAATAATAACGTTAATGATAATTTCTTGTTTGCTTACCTTAAAAAAAGATCTTTTGCTTCGATTACTTCTCGCAAACGTGCTTTATCCTCCACAAAGTTTGCCAGTGTGTCGCCAGTGATTTTCAAAATCGGAAACATTTGCTTAATTTTTCCTGACGTGAAAGTTGGCGTCAATTTCACTCTTAAATTTCGCCATTTTTTCCCGGGCAATAGAAACAGATGTCCACTCAGTGGATCTATTTCTTCGTTACAATACAGACCGCGATCATGAAAGTTCGTGAATTCTTTTGTCAATACGTCCCGAATTAAATCAAGATCATTTATCATTAAGGAAGGTTTATGAAGCATATAAATGCCAACAAAACCGTGGTTTGCACGTCGTTCATAGATATCTTTGATGAAGTCGCCTGCAAATTAAGGATTACAATATTATTAGAAATTAAAAAGAAAATATATATCTAACTAAGAAGTAACAAATTATTTTTTATTGTACCAATTTTCAAAATCTACATTACTTTCTATAGAATATCAGACACGCGAAATTTAACCATTGAACATATTGTAAAATATCTTCCATAAGTAGTAGATACCGTTAATCGTACAATAATTGAAGGTTCGGATGCAATAAGGGGACTAGCGCTCGAAAAAGGGAAAAATAATTGCCCAAACGCTAAGAAAGATTGGAAAATCAAAAGTTGTTAAACTGAATTTTAAAAAATATAATATTGTAAAGCTCGTCACGACACACATTTTTTCTATTTAGAGTTTTTTTATCCAATCAATACTATTCGAGCAAAAAATTATAAACAAAAAAATTTTCATCGTCCAAAATCATTGTTTCTTTAAACATAAATTGCGATAACTTGAGTAAATATTAACGGATCGTTATGAAACTTAAAACATAACTTCAGAAAACTCTAGCGAAGCCATAGAAGGTATGCGCAAAACCCTTATATTAACAACTGTAATAATATTTAATTAAAAATTAATACTGAACATAACCCATGTTTTTCAACATTCGCCGCTAAAAAGTATCGAGGCAATTTTGAGGTACATATAACTTGCAGCGACAAAGTTTTTCCTTAATGTACAAGGAAGATTTTCACCAATTTTCGCACTGATTAGTAAATAATTGTAGAAGATACGACGATATATATAAATCCCGCGCGGCACCATTATTGCATACGACCCTTCAATCCACGATTATGTAAATGTGTACTTGCCAAATGATAATTTGCCAGTTAGAAGCGGCTTTGTATTCCCAATCAGAAAAGTAGGCTCCAGGGAAAACACGTTTCTTTTACGCCAGAAATTATAAACATGAAACTTGTAGTAAATGTAGAGTCCAGTGATTAGAAGAATCACGGCACCAAAAATTTCCGACATCGTCCATGTCGTTAGCAACATTGTATTTATCTGTCTACAGTTTACGAATAATCACTCATTAGAAAATAATGTTTAATCCCCAGAAAATAAATATTGTATATTTCTTTTTATCATACTTTATAATGAACACTACAAAGAAAAAATATTATTAAATACAATATTTACTAAAATATTTTAAATACAATTTTTACTTCTATTTGCGTTGAAGTCACACGGTTCATTTTCGAGCATACATTCTGATCCAAAAGAAACCAAAAAATCTGAATGGACGCATTTTCAAGTGGAAAACGTGAGGAGAAAATATATACAAATGGCTAATGATTTCTTAATGCCTGCCCGGCCAACAAGTGTAGAATCTGAAAGCGCTTTATCCGGGTGGATTATTTTGTACAAAAATTTAGTCGCGATCAGGAGATCAAAGTTTAAACGAAATATGTTCTTTGCCTGCTTATTTGTTAAAAAGAATTGTTAAATAAAAAATATTTAATTATTTATGTAAGTTTGCTCGCGGGTGCGTAAAGCATGGTAGCGAACCGATGTGACTTTGGGGATGTTCAAAATAAGAATGCGATTATAAATATCGCGCGATGGGGTCAATATCGCTATTGTTGTCGAGGTCATCATTCTGAACATTTCCCTTTAAACTGTTTGGCGGTCGGCTTTGGTTTACGAGATATTCGCAAAAAGCTTTACTTAACACTAGAACTACTGAGTTCAACACATACTCACCCCCTGCCCCGTTTAGCCTCAACCACTTCTAATACCGACGGCTGTGAAACAGATTTCAATATGTTATGGTGAAGGTTTTTCATTTTTTTGACAACATATGTCAATACCGGTAAATGGGTTTACCGGTTTCCCGGTAAATGGGTTTACCGTTTTCCCGGTAAATGGGTTTACCGGTTTCCCGGTAAATGGGTTTACCGGCTTCCCGGTAAATCGCGGGAAATACCTTCAAACTTTTACCGGTATTTCGTCAAATTTTTACCGGTGCTTCGATAAATTACGTACAGCAATATATCGCATATATGCGTTCATTAATTCCGTCGACATGTACTGCGTTATCAGTAAAAAACAACTTGAATTACTAATAAAGACGAAAACCGAAGTATCTCGTGAAGAACGAACTCTGATCAAAAGAAAACTAATAATCTGAATCAAGTCATAAAAATATGGACGTATTTTCAAGTAGAAAAAGTAAGGAGATAGTATATGTATACAAAGATTAAGCACTAGCAATATATGAGGATGAGGAATCGATAAGCATTAGCAATAGAAAATAATATAATAGAAATAAGCATTGGGAATAATATAAAATGCAATGAGCACTAGCAATAGACAATTATATAAAATGCAATAATAAAATAATATGATAAGGGGTAATAATCGCTTACAGTAGTTGCCGAAGATTACTAATCCTGTCGAGCGGTGCAGCACTGATTTGATTACTAGCACAGATACGAACCCTTAAGGTATGACGTAACCACGCAAGTGATTTTCATAAGACAATTAGTACACTTAGGTAGCCCGTACAGTAATTAATATGTACGATGACATCACTGGTATAATAATAGTTCGTGCAAGTCTGTATGATAAAGTGAACTCCGGGCGCGGTGTCCCTTGTATTTATATGGTGTTCAGGAATGTCGGGTGTGAGGGGTATGCGCGGTATGCGATATGAATCATGTGCAAAATATGCGTCGTATGCGCGCAATATCAGTGGTCTTTATTTGGGGCTCCGAAAAGGGGTATTCAACTCAATTGATAAGTTTTGGTGTTTTTGGTTGGGAAGGGGTAAGTGTGGCGATAAATTTGCCGATGAATTGGGCCCTCGCCGATTTCGATGACCTTCACATATGTTGTCAAGGTCGTCATTCTGAACAACATTTCCCTTTAAACTTTTCGGCGGTCGGCCTTAGATTCGGAGATATTATTTAAAAACTTTCGGCATAATATAGTGAAATCTGTTTCACAGCGGACGGTATTAGTATTGGTTGGGGCTAGACCAGGGTGGGGGGCGCGCGCCCGCTTGCGGGCGCGTAAAGCACGGTAGCGAACCGCTGTATGTGTTAAACTCGGTAATTCTAATGTTAAGTAAAGTTTTTGGCGAATATCTCGTAAACCAAAGCCGACCGCCAATAAGTTTAAAGGGAAATGTTCAGAATGATGATCTCGATAATAATAGCGATATTGACCCCATCGCGCGATACTTGTAATCGCATTCTCATTTTGAACATCCCCAAAGTCACATCGGCTCGCCACCATGCTTTACGCGCCCGCGAGCGGGCGCGCTCCGCCCGGCCTTATCTAGCCCCAACCAGTGATGCCAGAACCGTGGGTTTTCGCCCACGGACGCTACCCCCACTCTATGACCAAGCGTACCCCCTCCTAGCGCCTGTACCGCACCACGCAAGCATACCAGTCCCTCTATCCGTGTGCCGTACGCACTGCCTGGCCGGCGCTCTCCGGCGAGAATTTGTTTTACCGACATCGAAGCGCTTGCGTCACAAGCAAAAAGTCCAGACTTCAAATCCCGGTGCGGATATTCTACTTTTTTTCTTTTATTATTCTCTAACTTCTCTTTCTATATTCTCAGTAGAACAAAAACTTGAAAACTGTTAATTTACGAAGCATTTTCGCAAATAGCTAATGTACGATGTTGCTCCTCTGTCTTTTTTTATACATAAACAGAAATAAATCTTACTTATGTATAATATTAAATTCCTGTTTATGTATAAAAAAGGCAGCAGACCAACATCGTCATTAGCCAGCTGCGAAAATGCTTTGTAAATTAATAGTTTTCAAGTTTTTATTCTGCTGAGAATATAGAAAGAGAAATTAGAGAATAATTAATAAAAAAAAGTAGAATCTTCGCATCGGGATTTGAACCTCGGTAAAACGAATTCTCACTGGAGAGCGCCGGCCAGGCAGAGCGTACGGCACACGGATAGAGAGATGGGTATGCTTGTGTGGTGCGGTACAGGCGCTAGGAGGGGGTACGCTTAGGCGTAAGTAGAATGGGGGTACGCTTGGTCATAGAGTGGGGGTAGCGCCCGTGGGCGAAAACCCACGATTCTGGCATCACTGGCCCCAACCAATACTAGTACCATCGGCTGTGAAACAGTCGACGGGAACGAGAAGATGGTTCTGCGTGAAATCTTGCTGTGCGCTATCCTGATGTGCACTAAAAAATGTGCGTTAAACTGCATGTGTTCTAAATTGTATGTGCACTATTTTCTGTGTACTATCTTGTGTGTAAAAAAATTGTGCGTTAAACTGCATGTGTCCTAAATCGCAAATTGTGTGCGTCCTAAATTGTACGTGCACTGTCTTCTGTGCACTATTCTGATGTGTGCTAAAGTGCATGTGTAATATTGTACTGTGTAGTTTTAATATGAAGCCGGTTTATGGGAAAGACTCCAGTTAGGACACGCGAAATTAGTGGGACGTCACACAACATATATAAACATGTATATTAACGATATACTGCAATGGAAAAAACGAGTTACAAAAACTCTGGGAAGTGTCGTCTACATGGCCGTAGGTGTTTTTGCGTGACAGCGTCTATGGTCGGTGAGACTGGTGAGAGAAATGATAGACAGATAGACTGTGTGGGTTTGTTAATAAAAAGATATATAAAAAATAATTTAAAATAAACGATTTTATTTAAAATGCACTAAAAACTAAACAATAATTTTTTCCTTGTACTACAATTTCGATCATGTTTTTTCACTTTAAATAAAATCCTGGTGTAGGATATCTCACAACAAATTCATTTCGACGCTTGATTCTGTATTAAAGGGTATAGCCGGATAAGCATAGTGAAAAGGGCCCCCAAACCAAATTGAACTTTGTTTGCGGCAATCGATAGGATCCTCTGAGAAAACTATTTCTGCCAAGTTTCAACCCGATATCTCTACTACTAGGGTAGTTACAGGGTGAAACATAATGTACAGTTTAAGCTCCATTACTTTTGTTCTATTGAATAGAAACTTATACAAAAAATCGGAGGCCTTCTGCCCATTCATACACGTGTCTGTGAATTTTTTCAGAATTTTCAGTGGCAAAACCGAATTTTAAAAAATTCAAAAATATTAAAAATGACGATTTCAAAGTAAAAATTTCAAATTACAACATTTATATTTTTACAGTTTTGGCGTCTTTGTATGGTCATTAATGTCTAATTTTTCAGATTTTTCGATAGGGTGAAACGCAGTCATAAAAATCAAAAACTGATATTTCTTACCTTCCCGTACGCAAAGCTGTGGCATACTCGTACGACAAATATATTTTTTTCATTAAACGGGTGTTATGTGCAATTCTAAATACTTTCACAAGTTTAAAATGAGTCAATGCAATTAATCTGATAGCGTTTTACCGTTGATAAGGGTGAAGTTTTACCTAATTGCGTATATAAGTGATGTCAGTATGTAATAAGTCTCACCACGACCGTTCTTGGTCTGAAATTCTGAAAAAATTCACAGACACGTGTATCAATGGGCAGAAGGCCTCTGATTTTTTGTATAAATTTCTATTCAATAGAACAAAAGTAATGGAGCTTAAACTGTAAATTACGTTTCACCCTGTAACTACCCTAGTAATAGGGGTATCGGGTTGAAACTTGGCAGAAACAGTTTTCTTAGAGAATCCTATCGATTGCGGCAAACAAAGTTCAATTTGGTTTGGGGACACTTTTCACTATGTTTATCCGGCAACACCCTTTATTCATATCTTGTTATGAAATATCCTGCTCCACGATTTTATTTAAAGTGAAAAAAACACCATCGAAATTGTAGTACAAGGAAATAATTATTGTTCAGTTTTTAATGTATTTTAAATAAAATCGTTTAACTTAAATAATTTTTTATATATTTTTTTTATTAACAAACCCACGCAGTCTATCATTTCTCTCACCGGTCTCACCGCCCAATAGACGTTGTCATGCAAACACACCTACGACCGTGTATTTTTACTATTTTTGCTTGTAATCTACAAGAAAATGTTTATTTATTTGAATTCCACCATGTGTGTTTATTATTTATGATTTTTGGATATTGTATTACTTAGTCTACTTGTTTACGCACAAATTGATATGTGAATTGCGTAGATCCGGTGAGCTGTGCGCTCGCTACTGCGTTCTTTAGTATACCTGTTTACTGTGGTATCGCCACCACTTCTTGAAATCCTTCAATCGAGAGTGGGAGAACTAGTGAGCGAGCGAGAGAGGACCAAACAGTCGACACGAAGTTACTCTCGGCTACGAAAAAGAGAAAGCATGATACTCGTGTCTCACTTCGTCTTTCAGCTCGAGCTCCAGCTCCACCCGCGTGCGGGCCGACATGTACATTGCGGTAGCGGCTACTACATTATACATAATACCTGTTTTCGGCCACAGATACTACCCATTATCGAATTTTCCAGGTCCTGAATTTTTTGCGGCATCGTTGGGTACCGAGAAAACTTCATGCTGAATCTGAACTGTGTAGGTCAGACATGCACAGGACCCCCAGTTCCGGACGCGAGCGCACAACCGAGCTCGTTGAAGGACAAGCGATTCCGCCAACGAAGTGGGAAGCGGCTGCAGCAGTGGGAGCGGAGTGTTTAAGTGTGTAATACACAGGCTGTCGCAAGGGTCCCCAGAGTTTGACGCTCCGAAAATAAGGCACATTTTGGGGATTTTGTAAAAGAAAAGTATTGAGTATTATAATTCCAAACTTTGCACTTTTATTTATTGAAATTTGAAAAATATGTTCGAATTTTTTTATGCAATAATGGTAATTTGGTTCAAAATTATAATGGTAGTAGTACGAGGGGTTTGAAAGAAAGTTTATTGTTGGCGAACATGATTTTGGCTGTCGTAATCTGAAACAAAAACCGCTACTAAATTTTTCTTAATCTATACGAGTGTGGTTATCGTATGAACTAGAATGAAGTAATTATTTGCAAAAATCCAATTTTGCATCACAGAAAACTAACAAATGCTTTTCCCAAAAATTAATGTTTTCATTTGAAATACAACTATTTTTGTGCTTTTCAACATTTTTCAATCAACATTAACTAAAGTTCATACGATAACCACACCTATATAGATTAAGAAAAATATTGCGTTTTTGTTTCTGATGACTACGACAGCCAGAATCATGTTCGCCAGCAACAAACTTTTTTTAAACCCCTCTTACTGCTACCCTTATAACTTTCAACAAAATTATTATTATTGCATACAAAAACTTGAACATATTTTTTCAAATCTTAATTAATCCTCCGTATCCTGTGCCTGAGCCAATTTTGGTCCACCGCCCAAGATCGCTAACGTACACAGTGACGGAGCTGAGTATGTCAGTCGCGGCCAAGCGATCATTTAGGTGTCGGGGGTGTCATAAAGACATAAACAGGGCCTTTCCGGCGACTGTGTTGGGGCAACAATGAGAAGCTCGAGACAATACCATATTTTTCTTGGAGAAAACAAAATGGGCATACGGCCTCTGCAGTCATACAGGGCCATCCGTTAAAACTGCAACCTACGCGCGCGCGACAGACGAAAATGGCAACACCGCCTCACGGACGCATTCCACTACAACCATGCACCGGCCCAACGGAGAGCTGCCAGCGACCGCTGGACAGCAGTGATGCCTGAGCTCCAAAAAATTTAGGATGGTCTCTTTCAAATTAATGGTCGCAAAGAGCTGTGCGGAATCTCCCGGCCCAGGTAAGCGAGCCGGGCCCTTCGCTTTTATGATCGGTTAATACTAACGATTTAATATTTCATTTAATGCCACAGAATTACAATTCGGTACTGTTGTATTAATGTGTATATGATCGAGGAACTGGTATCAATAAAACAAACACACGAACGACAATTTTATGTCCCCACTTCACGAAATTAGCTAATTTTTTTAATGGTTAAATTATGACATCGGTTGAAAAATTAGATTTACACCTCCCTTTGCCATCAATATGAGCGCTCCACTTTCAAACTCCAGCTCAGTTGGTGTGTTCGGTGCAAGTTTCACTGTGTTTTTCAATAAAGCGCTTATTACAGCAATTTTCGTTTGTATCAGCCCAAATCTTAATCCTGTAACGAAAGGAATTTTTCATATAGTGAAGAAAAATTATTACTGCTTGAAGGGCAAACCTGACTCTTAAGGCGGATTCACAAATATCAGTTCTGGGACGGTTCAGTGCCGTCGGTGTCCTGATCTCTTTGTTTCAGTGTTAGAAACTGACACGACAAGTGTGACTCTATTGCAAAACAGGGAAACGATATTTTCTACCACTGACACTCGCGGCACTGAACCGTCGTGGAACTGATATCTGTGAATCCGCCTTTAAGATGTTTGTGAATGTACAGAAGGGTCAAGAGGAGATATATAAATAAAAAAACACGTGCAGAATACGCAAGTGGTTCTACAATATTTCCTCTATAAGGGACTATAGTTCGTGGGGCTATATAAGAAATGTCTTGAAATGCCGCTTTGATATTGTGTGCTTGTAACTGTATCAAAGGGAAAATAAACCTAACCTAACCTATATTTTCTCTCTGTATACTCCCTGTCATTTAAGAAGGAACCCGTTTCGCGCATGTAGAATGAGCTGATTGGCTCCGAAAAAGCGTTGGTGGGGGTACAGCCAATAGTGGCTTCTCCCGGCACCAATGAGCGTCGACCTGCGCAGAACCGGTCTAAACTCGTCGGTCGGCAGGTTCCTTCTTAAATGACAGGGAGTATAGGTCCGATTATTACAGCGATATCGTATCTCAGAGTAGCTCATTATTTAATTCCTGGCCACATCCAGAAGAGAGAGCAACAAAAAGAGACCTTGAACTTACTTAGGACCGACGCCCAGCACTGTGAATTAGTCATTCACTAATGGAAGTTTTAATTCTTATATTTTGAATTAAATAAACCTCGGAGTACTATGAATAAATTAACGTGGTATTCCCGATGATAATGAGTTGAGGCACGATATCCCTCAGAGTGTGTACTTTTAAATATACGTAATATGCTATGGTTTTACTGATTTTCCCGTGAAAATTCAATGAAGAATATAAAAATGTGAACTTTTACATTTCGTTAATAATATCATGTTAGTGATGATTTCATAATCAGTCCCTCGTCAATCGTCATAGACAAAGAAATTATGATTATTCAGCATATAGCGAGTGCCAAATCGGACCCGTACAGAGGTTACGTTATACGAAAATTATAAAATTTTTAAATATATAAATTACATTTATATAAATAATATATAAATTACACATTGGACGCCAAGAACTTGTTAGAAGTTCTGGAAGTATAAGAAGAATTTGCTCACCAATGCATATCCTTGGACCTTCTCCGAATGGTAAGTAAGCATAGGGATGCCTAGTCTTGATATTTTCCACGGAGAATCGTTCTGGATCAAACTTTTTTGGCTCAGGGTATATATTAGGATCCATATGGATACCAAATACAGGTATTACTATTTGCGTTCCTAAAGGTATAGAAAATTTGGTATTCTCTAGCTTGGTCTCTTTTGTACAGATGCGATTTAGAAGAACAACTGCAGGGTATTTCCTCATAGTCTCTGTAAAAAAAAATAAGCATTCAAGATATTTGGGACACGTGTCAATATGAATTTAATCAGCTACTGAGCTACGATTGCATTATATAAGATTTACTATAACCTTTCTGCACACGTACTTACTTCACCATGTAAGAAAATTTAAGTTCTACCCTCTATTCTAATAAACAAAGTTCTAATAAGTAAGCAGTACGTAATAATAAGCAAAAAATTGTAATAAACATACGTGCTAAAAGCATGTGTTTTTAAAATGCAGACACTTCAAGTTCAAGTTATAGTCAAAATTACGCTACATTGTAAAATGTAAAATGTGGCGGACGCGTCGAGTTCTTATATACGAGCCATTCCATTAGCATGGAATAGCTCTCAATCTCCTTTATATCACGATGTTAGAGATTTCGATGATATTGAAATACAGGGTGTTCAGGTGCACGTGGAAATAAATTTAAAATGCTTTACGTTATAGTGCAAGAGATCCGATCTTTTTTCGGTGGTATTATTCTGTGTCTTGTGTGATTTCTGCGCATGTGTGTCTCGATAACAAAATAGACTACAGTAGATATAATGGAAACAATGAATTTTAACGTGTAAGCAGGTCTGATGTAATTCAACGAAACCCTTCAATTTTGGTGGAAGTGATCAATTTCATGGCAGCTACTCTGAGTTGAGAGACACCGTGCGACAGTAGCGCCACTGCTCATCCCCGCGACTGACAAGGGAAGATCCCGAACCCAACAATTCAAAAAATTCTGAAACTTTGTGAATATGTAGAGGATTTCCTCCTGATTACAATGCAATTTTTGTTTGCCGCCCAAATGTACTCGAAGGGGGTGAAATTAACCCCCGAAAATTCGGCTATTTTCCGATTTTGTGTTATAACTGGCGAACTGTAAGAGATAGATAAAAAGTTTCAAGACAAAAGTTACTTCTTTTAATTAAATCAAACAGAATCAGAATCGTTCGCAATCAGGAAAAAAATGAAGAGAAACAAATATTCGAGAAAAGCGCGTTTAAAGTTTCTGGGTAAAGGTTTTCAGCTGCCAAATCTACAATTTTGCGAATTTTACTATAAACCAAGCGGCATTTTATTCAGAAAAGATAGTACTTTCGGAAAGTGCAATAAAATCGATTTTTCGACTGCCTAGTCCCCTTAAGGCCTATGCTTATTCGGCCCTTTTTGTTTGTTTTGTAGTGTATTTAGAATACGAATGTTAATTTCCAGGCAATATTCATAAAGCTTACTATATAGTTACATGCAGTTACAAACCAGAGATCACTTTGTGAAGATATGTCATATCATTCACGGCATTATACGTCAAATCGCCATGTTTTTCAATAACTGCTTGAATCTCATTGCGCACTTTATCTTGAACCTCTTTGTGTTTCGCTAACTCGTAAAGGCAGAATGTTGCTGTCGTTGAGGATGTTTCAAATCCAGCCAAGTAAAAAACGTAAGCCTGTGCTGAAGCTTCTGTCATCGTCAACTTATTCTCTGTTGTTTCTAAGGCAATGAAGTAATAATTTTTTATAAACATATTTTATATATATATATATATATCGATTTATGTATTACTTTCTCAATCAGTATTTCAAAAGTATATAATTTCTATGCAATAAAATGACTATTACGTTCAACATTTCCATTCTCAGTGTTATCATCTGCATCTACATATCCGTTTTTCATCAGTTGTATCAGCAAATTCAAGAAATCTTTCCTGATTATACTGTTGGTTTCTCTGTGTTCCACTGTGTCTTTAAACATTTTCGTAAAGAATTTGGTTACATCCTTTTCCGTATGAGGTACAGAAAATAAGTCAAACACCTCCGGTGCCCATAAAAGAAGAGCATTCCAGAAAGGTCTGGGGTCAAATATTTTCTTCCCCCAGTATTGAAATTCATTGTTCGGATATTTGAAACTATCACAAGTTATTCCAAACGCCACTGACATAATGATGTCTACAGAATATCTAAAATAAATATTATCATTATTTTAGTTATAAAAACATCCTATAATGACATAGAATTTTCTTTTACATAATTTTCTGAGAGCAAATTACATATATATCTAACTTTTATTAGTATTCATACTATAATATGGGTAGGCATATGCATAAAACAAAGAATGGTGTATGTATACATATACAGTGTGTTCGACCACTTCTGGGTGAAAATATCAGGGGTGATCGTAGACCCCAAAATAAGAGGAAAATCAAGAATAACGATATTGCGGTTGAGGCTTAGTTTATTAATTATGAGCGTTAAAGATTGGGTACATTCTGCCCAAAAGCAAGTAACCCGTGTGCGTCGGCTCCTTTTTTTAATTTTTTACACGTTTTAGTGCAAGAAATTTGATACCTTTTAAAAAAAATTTACAAGTGATATTTTTGTAGAGGTGATATAATAGAAACAAGTGATTTCAGCGAGTAAACAGATCTGGTGCAATTGCATCCCCCCACCCCCCAAAACATAACTCATGCATAAAAGAAGCTAATTCCCTTTAATTCTCGAAAAAATTAAAAAAGTGCAGATGCAAAGATTGTGAAATCAACTTTGCTAATTCCAATTGTATACAAATCAATTCAGTGCTCAGATTTTCAGCTTCGGTTTTAAGTAATTAGCGGGCCGTATGCGGATCCTTTTACGATCGAAGATAATATAAACTTGGTTGAGACTAATTTAAACGAATCAAAGTCAGTAGTGGATTAAGAGAGATGCGGATTTTTTTCTTATACAACGGCCCGCTAATTACTTAAAAACGAAACTGAAAATCTGAGCACTGAATTAGCAAAGTTGATTTCACAATCTTTGCATTTGAACTTTTTTATTTTTTTCGAAAATTAAAGGGAATTAGCTTCTTTCGTACATGAGTCATGTTTATGGAGGGGAGGGAGGCGATTTCATCACGTTTTTCTTATATACAGCTAAATCTAACGTAGAAGTACAAATAATACTCTTTTTTGTCCTCGACTTTTTCATGTATTTGAGGGGGCAGAGTGAGTGACATTATAAGATTTCTGGAAAAGGTTTACGTCCTTTGATTCTGCTTTCGAAAGGCGACATCTACTGGCGTCAAGTGGAGAAGTAAAACGAGAATGGCGACATCTACTGGCGTCAAGTACTAGCGCTACGTGACCTCTGACTGTCTCGTAAAAAAGTATCATTTTGATAACTATTAATTCAGAATAATTCTTTTATCTTTTAGAAAAACAGCTCGAAACATTAAGTAAAACGACAAATGGATTATAAAAAAAAATTATTCGCTGGATCATGTTAAAACACCGGAACGTCTAAGATAAGATAATAAGGCCAAAATAACTGCGGGGTCGTACCCATTTCGCTAGCATTCGTGTATAGAGACATGGTCGCTCAGCGTGCCTATGGGTAGAGGGGGAAGGGGATTTTACCTTCCAGACGCGACCGCGTCTGTTGTTGATACCGTTTAATTTTGGAAGAAGTGTCGCAGTATCTGAGGTAAGAGACCCCGTGCGTCAGTGGCTATGACCACCAATTCTCGACCCTTCTCTTACCTTCACTCGCGCAACACCGCTGCATACTGGTTGCCATCTTTTGGGTAGAATATACGCAATCTTTAAACGCCTATAGCCACCAAGCAAACCTCAACCGCAATAACGTTATTCCTTGATTTTCCTCTTATTTTGGTGTCCAGAATCGTCCCGTTATTTTTTTCCCTAGCAGTAATCGAACACGCTGAATACATTTACAGTAACAAAACATGGGAACACAAACGTTTCGGTAGATGAACCGTTTTTTTTTAAAGTGGTGTGAGGCCAATTTTGAAAATGGGGAGGTAAAGCTTCCTTTTAATATTTACATGAAAGTTGTATTGCCCTTCTCAAACAGAAGTTTGGCTGTTAAACAGAATTGCATAACTGTTGTGTGTAAACGTGGTATGAGTCCATTTGCAGTTAACAAGAACTGTGTTTTAGTTACAAGGAGAGGTTCTTAGGTGTTCGCCTCCGGTTGCTTTGATTTTTGGATATGTTTTAGAGGACCGAAAAATAAAAAGTGCCTGCTTTTTTATTTGGCCGTTTGCATGTATAGGTGGTAATATCACCCCTCAAAGTTTATAAGGGGTACAAAATTGCGTTGAGCAAAACTTGATATAAATTTCATTTGCGTCATAACTTGTTATATGAATGCTGTTTTTGTCGTCAGTCACTGTTGTACCTTTTGTCATGAACATTGCAGGGTGGTTTCACCCCTTAAACATGCAAACCGATTAAAATAAAAAGACACCTATTTCTTATTTTTTCGGTCCTCTAAAACATATCCGAAAACCAAAGCAATCGGAGACAGACACTTAAGGACCTCTCCTTGTTAGACAATGCTTATAAAAATAGTCACATAATAAAACTGCACATTTCTACGATCTTAAAAACATAAAGGAAGCTCATTAGCAATCAACCATATTTTTAAATAGGGTAACGTGCAAAATATTAAATATCTCGAAACAAGAAAAGGTGGACTCATTCCACTTTCGAAAGAGAGGCTCAAATAATAATAATATTAATGATAATTTCTTGCATGCTTTCGCTTACCTTGACATAATATCTTTTACTTCAATTGCTTCTCCCAAACGTGCTTTATCCTCCAGAAAGTTTGCCAGTGTATCGCCGGTGGCTTTCAAAATCGGAAATAGTTGCTTAATTTTTCCCGACGTGAAAGTTGGTGTCAATTTCACTCTTAAATTTCGCCACTTTTTCCCAGGTAATAGAAACAGATGCCCAGTCAGTGGATCTATTTTTTCGTTACAATACAAACCGCGGTCGTGAAAATTCGCGAATTCTTTTGCCAATACGTCCCGGATTAAATCAGGATCATTTATCATTAAGGAAGGTTTATGAAGCATATATATGCCAACAAAACGTTGATTTGCATATCGGTCATAGATATTTTTGACGAATTCGCCTGTAAATTAAGGATAGCAATATTATTAGAAATTAAAAAGAAAATATATATATATCTAAGAAGTAACAAATTATTTTTTATAGTACCAATTTTCAAATTCTACAATACTTTTTAAAGAATACTAGCAAAATACCCGTGCTTCGCTACGGTATTGATTAGTACCAATTTAACATTTAATTTTAAAAGTAAACGTAGCACACGCTGCACGTATATTTTGGAACTATTCGATAGTCTATAGCAGTCCCTTTAAAATGTAGATTTTTCTGGTACTATGGTTCACCGAAATCGGTTCAGTAGATTTTGAGTTTTGCGCTTTCAAACATACCCTAGAGGAAACCTGTACAAAACCGTATACCATACCCTGATAGCCAGATCTGGGCAGCAGAATCCGACGTCAGAACTGCAGCAGCCTGTGTCCGCATTTGGCTGCGTTCTGATGTGCAGAGCCTGAGGTGCAGTGCCTGATGTCAGATGGACAGCAGATCGACAGCAGATCGACAGCAGATTTCGCCGTCTGCTAGGCACAGCAACAGCGCCATCTGTAGGCAATTGCTTGGTAATTCTGGATTTCAGATGGCGCTGTTGCTGTGCCTAGCAGACGGCGAAATCTGCTGTCGATCTGACATCAGGCACTGCACCTCAAGCTCTGCACATCAGAACGCAGCCAAATGCGGACACAGACTGCTGCAGTTCTGACGTCAGATTCTGCTGCCCAGATCTGGCTATCAGGGATACTTATTCCTGAAAATAAATGAAAGAAGCCCACGCGCGTTTGGCAATTATTTCCCGCAATATCGAACTATTAGTCAACAGAGATTCGTGACTGAATGCGTATGCTCCAGCGAATTACAGTATTTCCTCGTCAGCGGCTCGCTGGTCGGGACCGGCGTTGAGCCCGTATCCTAAACAGAACCCTAATTCCGAGTATTCGTTTCTCGCTTCTTTCTGGCAGAAAGGGGGAGCGAGATGGAACACTGCGTGCGCAGCGAGCGTGCGCGATGGTCGCAAGCGCTTACCGTGAGCACAAAACCGCTTCGCAAAATCTTGACGCAGGCCCGCCTCACGGTAAGCGCTTGCGACCATCGCGCACACCCGTCGCGCAGGCAAAGAACTGAGTGTCAGGCGTATGAAAGACGGAGCGAGTCAAAACATCAACGCGTCGTCTGTCTCGTACCGTCCTCGCTCGCTTTCAGTGCCTCTAGCTCGCTCTCGTTCGATCTCGCTCTCGCCTTCGCCGGACAAGAATGAAATAGAAATAGTGGGGATACCGAAAAGTCCGTATCGTGTACACCAAACCGAGCCCGTAACGAGGAAATACTGTATTAAATTTATCCTGTTTCTAAGTGCTCTGATCTTATTTTCGACAGACTTTAAGTGGACTATATAGTGCTTTGGTAATTAAAATGTAAGTTACATGAAGATATCTATTAACAGTATCTATTTCTATTATATTTTGAAGATCGAGACCGATTGTTGTCATTTTCATATTTAGCTTTAACCAAAAGTGTAGGTGCTTACGTCTTGGGGCATAACTGTACGGGGTAAAACCGTACCCCGCTATTTCAAGGTGGGACGATTCCTACTACCCTTTCTCCGAGGAGACAGTAACGCCGCTAGGAAGCATGTTGGGGCGCTTTAGGGTAAAAGTACCAGATTTAAATTTTAATTTTTACTACTATTTTTAAGTCATTATAAAATTGCCTATAAAAACTTGACACATTTGGTACTTTCACCCAAAAGCGCCCCAACATGCTTCCTAGCGGCGTTACTGTCCACTCGGAGAAAGGGTAGTAGGAATCGTCCCACCTTAGCTGAAGGCGTAGCGTTGGAGAGAGAACCGAAACATGTGTTTCAGGAGTGGTTTTCCCCTACTTGGGAAGGCCTGCTATAGATCATATTCGACAAAATTTAATCATTGGACATATTGTCAACATCTTCCATAAGTATTACTGTTAATCATATAATAATTCACGTTTGTGTAAATGAGTACTTGCCAAATGCGATTTTGCCAGTTATAAGCGGCATTATGTTTCCAATAAGAAAAGTCGGTTCCAGGTAAGGTACATTCCTTTTGCGCCAGAAATTATAAACATGAAACTTGTAGTACATGTAGAGTCCGGTGATTAGAAGAATCACGGCACCCACAATTGCCGACATCATCCATGTCGTTGGCAACATTGCATTTATCTGCGTCCACTACAGTAAACACTCTTATTAAACCCGACGAACGGGGCTGGCGGCGGGCACACGACGCGTTGCGGAAACTATTCCGTGCGGCCAATGCCGCGAGTGAGAAACCCTAAGAGCGAGCAAGAGGGGACGAATGAGTTGACACGAAGTTGCCGTCGACTCTTTCGTTCCCTTTTACTGAAAATTATACCAAACATGATATAATTCTGATCGTTATTAATGATTGTAATGAAAAGAGTTTTGTATTTGAATTTTGCACGGTAAGGTTTTGGGAAATACTGTGAGAGCGCCATCTACTAAAGTAAGCTCTGTAATCGGGTGAATCGCGTTACAGGACTGGTGTCACACAAGTATTGAAACAGTGCAATAATGTTTTTGTCATTAAATAGTCTGTTAAATTTACAAAATCGATCATCAAGCAGTCGAAATTCCCAATACTGCCAATTACATGTGACAGCTAACCTGATTAGGCTGCTTTAATTTTCGCCACCAGATGGCGTAGCGGAAGTAAAAAAATGCCAATAGGGTATGGTCGGATGCATGAATGCTGGGTGTTGGGGAAATGGAGCTGGATGTGCGTTTCAACAGGACGTGCAAACTTTAGAGCTTTTTCACACGGCGATACATGTATCGCGATACGTGTATAATGCATACCGATTTTCCATTGATCATTATAGCTTCCATAGGACCCGTTCACACGACGATTCTCGTATCGCGATACTGATTTTGTCTACCCCGCAAACGTCGGCCGCACGATACTTTTTGTCTGAGGTCGACAGATGAAACGTGGAAACGAGCGGACTCTTTCACACTGCGCGGGGCGAAACACGTATCGCGATAGCTGTCGATCATTTGTTCTTCAATAAAAAATATCTTCTCGTGTCCCTCACATTTTTGGACAAAATATTTCTCTGAAAGAATGAATGAGATTGAAGCGTTATCTATTTGGATTTTACGCAAAAGATGTAGTAAAAAACGAGCGAAGAGGAAGCATTGGGTTCATCCCATAAACAGCATTAGACATGAAAAGGGAACTTTTCATGAATTAGGTATTTCATGAACTTCTAAAATCTAAATTACTCGCGATGAGCACCAATACACTTGCTGGAGGGACATAGGAACAAAAGGGGTAGTTCAAATTGGGGACCGATCCCTTATCGCTTGGAGTATATAAAAATACACGCGCTCGAGTATCAAAACAAAAGGATGCGCGACGTATTGGCTACAAGAAAAGATGGGGGGAGATATTACTATGAAGAGGTGGAAACTTAGCGTCTGCAAGGAACGCAGGTCCGATTGTTCCTCATATAATGACATGCCTATGGCCAATCTTTTCTTGCACCCAATCGTCGCGCATCCTTTTGTTTTGATATTCGCGCGCGTGTATGTACTCGAGCGATAGGGGATTTGAAGGGACTCCGCGCGCGCAAATTACCTGTTCCCGGGTCCATACGCGAAGTGCGTTGGCCCTCGTTGCGAGTAATTGCGTGTAATTTTTTAATACAATAGCGCAGGGGTGCACAGGGAGCCGTTTTTAGCGCCTAGCTGCGAGCAATCCGCCTGTCCCGTTGCTAAGGTTAAGCCGGGAATCCACCTAGAAGCTAAGCTATGCTATGCGATGCCATGCTACGTTTTAAAAAAATTAGCTCCGATACATTCTTATGAAACCGTTTCCACCAAAAGCTAAGCTAAAACATATCATAGCATAGCATAGCTTAGTTTAGCTTCTAGCTGGATTCCCGGCTTTAGAATCGGTGAGGCGAACTGCAGTAGTGTACGTGCATTTGGTATGACTTGAACCCAACTATATACACTACTGCAGTTCGCCTCACTGATTCTAACCTTAGCAACGGGACAGGCGGGTTGCTCGCAGTTAGGCGCTAAAACGGCTCCCTGTGCACCCCTGCAATAGCGTGTGGATGAGATTGTATAGATTAAAATGTACTTTTACATTCATAATTAGCAGAGGATTGCTGATGTCGAGGAAAGCACCCATTTACAGGAAACCAGATGTTTTACTATGTACCAGCATTGGAGTAAAACTTACTTAAATCTACCTACTTAAGGGATTTTTAAATTTTCATTACAGGCACAAAAAAAATGGAAAAGTGGACCTTCATTATTTTCTTCGCTATTCCGACCAATTGCGATTTTTTTCAAAACGACGAAACACGCCACCTACTTAGGAAACTAATACTTCTAGCTTCTAAAAAAAAAATCACGTTTGGACCAATTTGAAAAATGTTATTCTGTTTTGAAGGGTATACGAATACTTTTGTCACCTACTGACTGAATGAACTGTACAGCAGGCTTGCAGAAACGGCTGAATTGAGACTGACCGGCCCAGAGCGGGCCTCCTACACAGTTGTCAGTGAAATTAGGGACACCGCACGAACACGGATTGGATACGGAACTGATACGGAACGGATACGGTACTAACACGGAACGGATACGGAACGGATACGGAACTGACACGGAACTGATACGGAACTGACTCGGAACGGATACGGAACTGACTCGGAACGGATACGGAACTAACACGGAACGGATACGGAACTGAAACGGAACGGATATGTGTGCGCAGACCTTAAGGCGTTAAATATTTCCCGAGTGTTTCCCTACAGGTGGTAACACTTTTCACGGACGATTCTGCAGGTCAGGATGAGGCGAAAATGTAGAGTGCAATTTTTTAATATCGTACTTCGTTTCGAGAAAATTGACTTTGAATTTCAGCTAACTACGCGTGCACCAAATTACAGGTTCCGGCGCTTGAGGGGCACGCGGAGGTAAGGGGAACGTGTCACGCTACCGTAGACCGTTCCTCTTACCTCCGCGTGCCCGTTCAAAGTGAATTTTATCGAAAACGAAGCGCGATATGAAAATATTACATTCTATATTTTCGCCTGATTTTGACGCGTAAAATCACCTCCCAAAAGGTTTACCACCTGTAGCGAAAAACTCTGTTTATACGATCGACCACCATGCGGGATGTATTAGGGATAAACGTGTCGGTCAGTTTGAAGCCGGACGTCATAGTGTATACCTACAACAAAATGCTGTTTCTCGACTTTCCCGCCAAAAAGAACAGAACAGCGTCACGCCCTCAAAGGGGTACAAAACTTCCGAAGCTATTCAGAGGTATCCGCACTCTGCAGCAGGCCTACTCTGCCTCGTTACAATCATTAAATATAATAGAATCGTATCAGTTACTAAATTTAGTGTTATTTTCATTAGAAATGCTAATACGAAATACAGAAATTCGCATTTTCATTACTGAATGCCTATTGCTGTGGTTGTGTTTATGTATAACTCTGGATCTAGAGATTTGAACCCTCGAGGAGCGTGATTCGAGAGCTTCGACCCGAGTACCTTTCATGGTCATAAACAAAGCCTAAAGGCCCCATTCACTTTTAGAATGACCAAGTAGAATAAAATGATTACAATGGGGTAAGAAACATCAAATTTGGACCACAAAAATATACAAAAAATTTCATTTTCTCTTTCATCAAACAGTTTTGAGCAGTAGTGTATCTCAGCCTTAGTAGTAGTAATAATAATAATAATAATAATAATAATAATGATGATAACGATGATTATTACGATGGATGACCTCGTTGAACATGTCCAAAAAATAAAAATCCTCAGGAACTTTGATATTCGTATCCCTAGAAGACACTTCGTTCTTCACACACGTACAAACTGATATGACTATAAGAAATCTCAGTTTCATGCATTATATAGGAATCCTAACTTGCATAAATTAGTCTCATTATGCACATCATCGCTCATATACTACGAATCAGTGAACGGGCGCTCGGTTAAATGTATATTGCATAACTTACATAATATATAGAATGATACATCCAGTTTTCGTTAATTCTAGTAATTATTTCCGAGATTCCATTAGAATTTCTAAAGACGCTTGCCATCGTTTTGTTTTTTCGTGTCAGTGCGGAGATATCAATATGTAACGGACGAGTGACGTCAAGTTTATTATACTGTGCGCTAGAAAAGACGACGTGTCAAAGGTTTAATGATTATACTCGTACAAATTGAATAAATGCAGCATTAAATCAAGTGGAGCGTTTGCTAAATGCAAAAGGAGTTGTTTGCATGCTTTTATATTCACTGTGCGCATTCCAGGTCGACAATTGAATGATTAACAGGCTCAGAGGTAAAGTTCTCTGTGTTATTTAACACATCACTTGTAAG
This sequence comes from Andrena cerasifolii, assembly GCF_050908995.1. Lineage (NCBI taxonomy): Eukaryota > Metazoa > Arthropoda > Insecta > Hymenoptera > Andrenidae > Andrena > Andrena cerasifolii. The sequence continues at coordinate 2,956,641 of NC_135132.1, forward strand.
TCAGAGACCTGTATATTTGTCCATATTATAATTCATTACGGCTTTACAAGTTTCGCACAATATACAGAGAAAAGTTTTTGTTTTTACTAAACGTGACATCTAATTTACCGCATTCATATGAATTTGAGATAATTAATGATAATTCACTCCTGAGAAGCCTTATCACAGCATTGAGAAAGGTGGTCGAAAAGGCGATCGAATATTCGCCATTTTGTATCTGTATTGACTTTGGCAGTTTGAGTGGCGGCCAATTAAGATTGTCAAACACTATAATCAGCTACATAATATAATGCAATTCGTGACAAAGCATTCCTTACGCTCTTTTCGTAACCGTCGCGTCATGGCGCACGTATTCAGGGGATTGCCACTTGCTAAATGACTATTAAGTGATTGGTTTAAAATGGTAGATCTATGCAGTGCCCAATTTCTGTAATAAACTTTGTAGGTACTACTGCGTTTCACAAAACTTTAAAAAAGTAAAGTTTCATCTCTTTAACCCCTCCCAACAGAATAAAACTATTGTTACTATACGTCGGCCCCCACAAAACTATATAACTTTTGTAGAAAACATTTTTATGAAATTTTCAATATAGCAGAAATATTTCAGGTGACAAAGTTAGGTGAAGCAAAATAAATGTATTATAAATTCTTGTATTTCAACAGTTATTTAAATAGTGTACAAAGGTTAAACCCAAATAATAAATAACCATTACCAGTTTGTATTAAATTAAATATTAAATGAAGAGAACCCCTCAGATATGTAGCGACAAGTCGACATTGTTGCAAGTATAAAGATTTCTGCAACCATCGATTAATCATTAGGGGTTCACATAGTTCGCTTACGATTTAATCATTGTGTAGGTACTGTTCAAATAAGTGTCACATACAACTATAGGAATTTAATATTTTTCGCATAAAGTAGCACAACATGTATTGTCATATGAAAGTATATTCTTCAAGTAATACTACTGAAAGTCAACGAATTTTAAAAGCTAAAACTAAAGATTAATGTAAAGCATATTACTTCATTGTGGAATGGGTGAAGGAACTGCCGCGGGAAGGAAGTGCCCGCCAAGGTGAGAGAAACGCAGTTACGCTTGCAGGTAGAAAAAGACAGCCGAACTGCCGCAAACGTGGCAACGCCGCACGCGATCCGTAGCGTACCATTGGTTCCTCCTTAGGCCACGGTCCATCCGAGGGACCCGCCTCAGGTCTCAACTCTCAAAAATAGCTACGAATCCGGGAGCCAGCGACACTTTTTGATGTCTCGTTTGTTTAATGTTGGTTTATCTTGTTTTCTACTTATTTGTGCTACATGTGTACAAAACGATATCCTACCATAACGATAGTGGAACAACGCTTAACAGTAGCGTGTCAATTATGTAACAAAATATTGTGCAAAATCCTTACACGTTTAAATTTGAGAATTTCTATACCAATAATAGACACCATAAAACACCGAAAAATGAGCTGCTGCCACTAGTATAAACGTAAAAATGAAATCGATTGACTAAAATGTTTAAAGCTGAAAGTTTTTTCGTGGTAGTTTATATCACAAAATGGAAGGAAAGCAATTGCTGCATTTTCAAATAATCGGGTTAAATTCATGCAACTCGCCACACTGCACCTCAGCCCACAGCAGGATCATTGGTGGCTCCTGCCAAGCCTTTTGTCCCACGATAGGACTGGCAGCAGATGTTTCTCTTACATTTCTTAATGTAAACAATTAGTACAAAAAAATCAGCTTTAAATATATGACTACAGCCGAGAAAATTAACGTTGAATTGCACTCGTCTTGGAGATGCAACTTTGCGCGGCGCGGCGCGTGGCGTTGCCCGTTTGGTGATTCTTATCAAGGCTTTTGTCCCGCGATAGAACTGCCAGCATCGCTTTTCTTCTCTTTTGTGATATAAATTACTACCAAACAAATGTTCAGTTTTAAACATTTTAGTCAATCAATTTCATTTTTACGTTTATACGAGTGGCAGTAGCATGCCGTTCCGCAACTAAGGTGGCAGCAGATCATTTTTTGGTGTTTTATGGTGTCTATTATACTCCTTAAAACAGTCTGATTTTTGTCGTGTTTGGACTCATTTTCATCGGGAGGACCTCACCAACCAATTCGAATTATTTTCATTAAGGTAGGATGAGAAGTGTGGAAAGTGTTGAAACGCGCGCGGCTTTCGTTTCAAGTATGTACAAACCGGACCCCCAGTACTCGAAATGTTAAAGGACGGATAGCATTTAGAGTAGTGCAGATCATGAAGTAAATGTTGCAGACCGACAGTTTGACTGCCATGTGGCATCGAGGAAGAGACTGCGGGAGTCGGGATACCCGAGTCCCGGCATACCTGTAGTCTGATTTTCGAGAGTTGAGACCTGAGGCGGGTCCCTCGGACGGAGCGTGGTTAAGGAGGAACCAATGGTACGCTGTGAATTGCGTGCGGCGTAGCGTGCCATTGGTTCCTCCTTAACCACGCTCCGTCCGAGGGACCCGCCTGAAGTCTCAACTCTCGAAAATCAGACTATAAGAAACTGTATACTTACTTAGGCTGGCTGCGATAGTCGGGCTATTGTCCATGAAGACAGGTAGCTGAAAAATAAAGTCGCATCAAGTTCGATATAATATGTACTCTACAAATGCTTCAAATAATTCCAAAAATTTGGTTGGAATATTCATTATATTCTGCTGCGTGATAAATTGAGTTATTTGTTTAATTTCTGTATCACATTTTAATAAATATATCAATATGTTTGAATTCATATTAAGTATCGTTCATTTGGTTTAATACACACGTCTCACATGACATGTTTATACGTTCAAGAGTAAAAAGGCGCCCTTTTACGTTCGTATTTATTGTTTTATTTTATTATTTCGGCACATAGGCTTAGTGAGGGGGGGGGAGCGATTGCCCCCCCCCCCTGACACAGGAAAAAAGTAAATTAATCGTTCCTCCAAAATAAAATTAGTACATTACAAAGAAAAAATAAATTAAATTGTAAAGTAATTCCACATTACACAACCCCGGTTGTATTGGTTCCTACCTACGTATATAAATTGTAATAACAAAAATTGTTTCCGCAATGAACTGAGCATAGCTTCGAATATGTTTCATAATAGGATGGACAATGTTGAATATCTCAAAAACAAAAAGTTTTAGGATTAATGCACTTTAGTACTTTCATATTCAGAATTTGCAATCTATTGAATTTGACGATAACAAATTTGACAGTCCATTTGAAAAAATAAAAATTGACCTCCAAATCCGCTCTATCCCACCACCTGTAAAGAAACTAGTTTCAGCGTGTTTTGTGTTTCTTACCACCATACAACTTTTATAAATAATATTTTCGCTTATTACTTGAAATAATAGATATTTGAGGTGAATCGAGTTAGTGGGACACCATGTATAATATAGCTTCTATACTTTTCTCGGTGATATCGGCAGCCGGCAGCTTTACCCGTGTCAATGCTAGAAACACATTATGTTTCGCGCACCCACCGCCCGAAAAACGGAGAGGGCGCTCGAAAACCAGTGGTTGTTTCAGAATATCGATACTTCAGAACGGTGACACTGAAGACAATAGGATGAGAAGTCTATTCTATACCTGGTCTGTGGTAGCATCAGAGGTGTGCACTTAACGCTTTCAGAAAAATTCATCCACACTTACGGCGGTATTCTCAGTCGTTGCTTATTCTTAAGATCGTCTTAAGCATGCGGCATCCTCTACTAACCTCGTAGACTAGTAGAGGCACAGACGAGGTATGGAATAGACCTATCAAGCAATGTATTTTTGTGTCGCCGGTTTAGGGGGTCCTAGGACCCCCTTGCCATTTTAGTGTCGCATGCAACGTTACCGGTGAAGTCTCAAAACAGATTGTAACGCTACGCGTGGTAGGAACTAGAATTAAGCACGAGTAAAACTAGTTTATGTTTTGAGAGTCAATGCCCGCGATTTACAAATGTTTCTGTTAGAGTAACAATTTAAAAATCGTCTTATGAACATATTTCGTTCAACGGAAAAGAACGGAGGAAGAAAATAAAACGATATCACATTCGTCTTTTAACCTTGCTGTCCTATTCCGGTTTATTTAACGCAAAACAAATTTATTTAACATACAAATTTATATAAACAACAACATTATTTGTGGAAGACATGCTTTCATGATGTAACGTGGAATACCTCGCAAAGGAATTGTAACTTTGTATATTTCAATAAAATGCTGAAGCAGAGAGGACTTTAAAAATTGTGAAAAACTCAACAGTTCCAGTATCTCGCTGAAATATTCCAACTTGCACTTATTCTTCCATCTTAACACTATATTCGTATTCTGGGGTTCGGTAGGAACAATCGAACAACATTTTAAGTTACATATTTTATTCTTACATTCTACCATAGTATTGCAAGTTAAAGAAATTCTTATATACGATTAGAATATTTGACAATCGCAGCCATCGGCTCGGTTCTCACCGATTACCAGGTCTCACCGCGAGGAGGTTGCTGCGCTTGGAGACCCGTAGAGAGATAGATGGAATCAAAGTTCCATCGATCTCCCTGTACATGAAGCCTACTAAACCAAAGAGATGGATGGAAACAAAGTTCCATCGATCCCTTCGGTTTAGATATAGAATCTAGGGAACTGCCAAGCAATCACTCGATTAAAAGAAATTCAGGAGAGAAGGAAAGGCGAAGGGTAAGCATGAAACAAGTATTGGACGGCGCAGTTCCTACCACCCTGCTGTCCAACTCGAAAGGGAAAAGCTCGGCGCCTCCCAGACGATTCCTGTTGCTCCGATGCGACTCGTCAGAAGCAAACACTTGACCTGACTCAAGCCGTCTAACACGGAGATTGGGTAATCGAACCGGGTGACTTACGCAGGCAGTGTACCAAAAGGTGCACCCCCTACGCCCGAAACTTTTCCCTTTGGACAAGAACACCAAGGGATGAAACTGATCCACCCATACCGATTCCATGCTCAGTCACTTGCTTCCGCAAACGGAAGCAGCGGTAACCTCCTCATCACAGATGAGGAGCCAATAAACGAACAACAAAGTTAATGATTTAGTGACTGCTTGGCAATTTTACATGGGACCTTAAATACTTCATACTATAATAAATTAGCCTAGCCTACCTTAGATGTCTTCTTTCACTGTCACTTTGCACGATCACTTTTCACTATCACTTTTCACTAGTTTCTTTTTAAATATATCGTGTTATTAACTCCATTCCCCGAGTAACGGTGAACCTGAAAAGCTGAAACAATCAACTACTATATGTTAGTAACGGTGTGGTCGGCCTGGAAAGAAATTAAGGAAAAGCTTATTGAGTTGGAGACGATCGAGATAATTTCGACCAACAGCAGAGCACGCACGAGCATGCAAAACCACCGCAGAGATAAGTACTTGAAGGAAAGAGCAGAGAATGTAGACCCATCGATGAGATGCATGACAGAGTGACAGAAGTCACTAAAAACCATCGACGACATAGACGAGATGAAATGAATCAGGGAAAACCATCGAAGACATCGACGAGATGATATGAATCAGGGAAAACCATCGAAGACATCGACGAGATGAAATGAATCAGGGAAAACCATCGAAGACATCGACGAGATGAAATGAATCAGGGAAAACCATCGAAGACATCGACGAGATGAAATGAATCAGAGAAAACCATCGAAGAAATTCACGAAAATGAAATAAATCATTTAAACCCATCGAAGAAATGCATCAAATAAAATAAATCATGCAAACCCATCGAAGAAATACACAAAATAGAACGACTCGCGCAAAATTCTCGAAAGTATGCATGGAAATAGGACAGATGATAGAAAACGACCGAAGAAATCAGATTTGACATTCGCAAAACAATAAAATTTTAAATGACTTACCGAACCCCAAAATTTCATCAGCACCAAGCGAATAAACGAACCCAGGCCAGAGGGGCGAGAGGCTGGCGGAAGAACCAGGGTTGAAATCCTGACCAGATCCCCAGCAAGTTCAGCAGTTCCAAATGGTCCAGGTGGCTCGGCAGCTCCGGGGGGAGGGGGAGGAAGAACCAGGTCCCCAGGAAGTCCAGTGGATCCAGGTGGCTCGGCAGCTCCAGGGGGAGGGGGAGAAAGAACCAGGCTTGAACCCCTGACCAGGTCCCCAGGAAGTCCAGTGGATCCAGGTGGCTCAGCAGCTCTAGGGTTCACGGAGGTCCTTCAAGCCCGGAGGACCGACGACGACTGAGTACATGAAGATCTGTGAGCTCCTTATGTAGACTTCGAGGAATGATGTCCCCCGATCAAAACAAGGTCGACGGTTAGTTACAATTGCGAAATCCAGCGAATTCTTCGGCAAAAATGGATTTTCGGATAAAATATCCATTCCAGTGGCTATTGCTGTGACAAATAATGTTAACAACATTTACACTAACCGCCCAGTATAAATTATTATTAACTATAATCGATAGAACTCGAGATATCAAGCAATTTGTAACATTTGGCCTTGGATTTGCAAATGATTTTCTGCGCCGACTGAATTCTCTTTTATTCTCAATGTTTAATCGTTCGATACATTAATGTTAATGCTTATACATATCACGTAGTATTATTTATAATGTATAAATACGTTTTAGTTGAACTTAGTGTAAGTGAATAGTTGCAGGAATATTTGGAGAAATATGAGTGAGATACTTGTTTCTCCCCCTTAGTTACTAACATCGGCGAAGTATAGGCTAAAACGATAGACCTATCACCTTATGGGAATTCGCGTTCACATCACTAACACGTAGAGGCACGGTACTCTATGAAACACTTTTTGGCAGGCACAGGCACTGACTCTACAATCAAGTAACAATCAAGTAAATTCTAAGTAACGGGTATATCTGAATGGAATCCTGTTAAATTAAAAGGCCTCCCACATGGTCCAGTAATCGATGAAATTGATGCGCGAATTGAGAAATCACGAGATAATATGCACTATGCCATGCACACACTTCACTGAACCGATGAATTTCTCAGGGCTAGACAAACTTTTATTTCACAATGCGGGTTTCAAAAGTAACTCGATTTGCAGTTGCATCCATGCACCACAAGACACTCATGCATCATGCAACTTTCTGCGAGACTTTTAAAATTAGATTTTACTGTAAATTTCAGTGTTGGCGGTAAACTAATATTAGGGGCAAACGGAATCCAATTATTATTACTTCACTGGAATGATTAAACAGTGCATTAGAAACTTGTGGGAATATCAGTAACAGCGTGAATTTTTAATACTTTTTTCGGCACACGATACGTGAAAGGGTTCGCAAGGGTACGCAAAGTGCTAATAAACAATGTCATCTTGCAATTTATAGCTTGCACGGGCTTTGAAGAAATGCCATTTCTGAACGCCATAGTGTCTTGATCCACGAAATGGATTTTCGGAGAGAAATCCGCGTGAGTCGTTGACCAACCGAGCCAAAGCATACCGTAACAAAAGCCTACCCTCTTATGTCAAACTCTCTCTCTAAACAAGTCTCACGTATACAAGTACGCAACACCTTTCAGCATTTCAACACATTTCAGAGTAGTTGCTGAGTTGGACGCTGTTCATGAACAGAGGTCGCTAAATTCAGTCCTCAAATTATGGGTCGGTAACACAGTTTGGGTGGCGACACGAAGTCCCATAAGGTGATGGGTCTATTCTATACCTCGTCTGTGGTAGAGGATACCGCATGCTAAGGACCATCTTAAGAATAAGCAACGACTGAGATTACCGCCCACAGTACCCGGAGATGTCACCAGGGTACAAGTTCTTTTTACCGACCGCAGTAGTTTCATTAGCTTCCGTCTGTTTACTAGGGGCGCTTCGATCAATTCGGACCATAACAAAAAGGAGACGCCACCCTTAAAACGGCGTGTGCTGTCTAGGGAGGAGTACGGACTATACTAAATTTAAGCTGTAGTTTAATACAGTATAATCAATGACATATATAGACGGAGCGTAAGCTGAGGGGGGTGTAAGATTCGCGGTAAGGGGAGCGATACAGGCAAATCGGGTAACGCAGTGGATATACATGCCGAATGCTTCCGAAGTTAACCCGACGTGCCTGTATCTGACCTCTGCCTTTTCCCCTCCAAGAGTCCCAACTTCTGCTCCGTATATATATGTCTATGAATAGAATCTACGGAAGCGCCTACGCGCCACCTTCATGCACAAACGTGCAATGTCGTTTCTGGCGCAACTCCTCACCGTTCCGTTCCGTTTTCTGGCACAGCTACACACCGTGCAGTGTGGTGCCTGGCGCAACTACGCACCGTGCAGTGCAGTGCAGTGCCGGGAGCGACGAGTTGAGGTTATGTGACATGCGATTCTGATTGGTTGATTGTGGTAGGGGACTAAAGAAGCTTCGTTGGCTCTGTGGGAATCAACCAATCAGAATCGCATGTCACATAACCTGAACTCGTAGCTCCCGGCACTGCACTGCAGTGCACGGCGTGTAGCTGTGCCAAAAAACGGAACGGAACGGTGAGGAGTTGCGCCAGAAACGGCATTGCACGCTTGTGCGTGAAGGTGGCGCGTAGGCGCCTCCATAGAATCTCCATTATCTGATACATATTCTACTATCCAAACGTATCACGAATGGAATGAACAAGTTTTGGTAAAATGCTGGTCAGATTAAGTACTTAGAAATTGGGATCAAGGTTCCGTCTCGAGTGCATACACACAATGCTTGAAGGAATTTATAATTGCACATGCTTAAAGTCTCGGATGTAGCGAAGATGTGTGGCACGATTGTTTAATACGAGTGTGTGTGACAGTTTGATAGTACGTAGATTGTAATCGACAAATATTTTCGATAATTAGGCGAATAGTCGGTCGCAGTCAGAGAGAAAACCGAAGACAAAGCGAAACTAATTAGTAAATGGAAAACAGAATGATATTTTAGGACAGTTTAAATAATTATTAAATATACATATATTTATTCACATTTATCCTGTCTTATTCCTACGATAATGGCATCAAAGCGGAAACGTGTAGTGCTTAGCATAACTACAAAGCACGAAATAATTCAGAAATTGGAAAGTGGTGAGAGTGCTGCAAAATTAGCGAAAATATATGGTATTGGAAAAGCTACAATTACTGGCATTAAAAATCAAAAGTATGCCATTGAAAAGTATCTCCTACACGCAGAATCCTCAGATGCATCAATTAATAGGAAAAGCTTAATGGTGCCAAAAAATAAAAATGTAGATGCCGCTGTGTTTCAGTGGTTTCTACAGAATAGAACTAAAGGCATACCGATATCTGGGCCTATGCTGTGTGAAAAAGCTCTGGAATTTAACGAGAAACTAAAGGAAAATCCCAATTTCAAAGCAAGCAGTGGTTGGCTGGAAAAGTTTAAATCGCGTCATGGAATTCGGGAACTAAATATGTCTGGAGAGAAACTCTCAATAGATAACAGCGATATGGAAACCTTCACAGTAGATTTTAACAAATTTCTGAAGGAGGAAGGATACACACTGCAAAACGTGTATAAAGCGAATGAGATGGATTTAATGAGGAAGGCATTGCCACAAGAAGCTGAATTTTCGCGGACTGACGAATCATCTTCTGATTGTAAAAGCAGCAAGGATCATGTTATAGTACTTCTGTGTGCGAATGCCACTGGATGTCATACACTCCCAGTTTTGATAATTGGAAAGGATAAAAATTTTCAGTGTTTCAAAAATGCTAATATGAACGCGATGCCCATAGTCTATAGGAATGAAAATAATTGGAATAGCGAAATCTTTTCTGAATGGTTCGACACCTCTTTTGTACCAGTGGTGAATGAACGTCAATTAAAAGATGGTTGTAGAGAAAAAACTCTGTTATTAATAGATGATATTAGATTGCATTCCACGTGTGACATTCTCAATGGAAAGGATGAATTCATAAAAGTTATGTTTCTTCCACCCAACCTCAGTCCACTTGTACAACCAATGGATCAAAGTGTAATTAAACGTTTTAAAAGATTATATAGAAGGACATTACACGAGAATTTTCTGTTACCTTGCGACGATAAGGAAGGTCAGGAAAAATTGATTATGAAAGAATGTTATGGGAAAAATGCTAGGGCTAATATTGCAAATGTAATGATAAAACGAGCTTGGGAGAAACTTTCATCCAATGAAGTTAAAAAGATTGATAAACACGAAACAATGTCAGAAGACACAGATGAAACTGTTGTTACATTGTGCAGAATGTCAGGATGCAAAGAACATGGCAGAATTGATATAATACAGCAGCATCAACTCAACCAAAATAATAATAGTCATACGCACTTAGTTAATAACGATATTGCTAATAGTATTTTAAATTGTAATGTTGAAATTGCAGAGGAATGCAATGAAAGTGATGGTGAAAATGTGCCTTCTCATTTCGAAGCATTTATGGCATTAAAAAAAGGTCTTACATGGCTTGAGGCACAAAAAGAATCTAGTTGTACGCAGTTAATTATATTAAAAAATTTATGCAATTTAGCTGCCAAAAAGGTATGCAACCCATAATTTTTTCAAGAATACATTTGTTATATCTGCTATTTACTTATTTGTACATATTTTCCGAAATATAGCAACATCGGTAAAATGAATTTTATTATTCCACCTTTTTCTTATCTGAACTGTTAAATCTCTCTATTAATTTGAACAATGAAGGCTCTATTGTAATCTTGAAATTTTTTTCTTTACTGAAGTATGAGAAAAAAAATTAAATGAAAATAATATTCAATATTTTAAAAAATATGCAACTATATTTTATCTTAAATAAATTTTCTGTAAAAAATTTCATGGCGCGCCGTAGCCACAATGTACAAAAGAAGTAGTGGGGATAGCGATGAGTTCCCTTCAAGAAAGCGCGGCATTCTCAACTATGATACGATACGATTAGTCCAGAGAAATTTGTCTGCGGAATAATTCCCAGTAAGTTATTTTTTTGTATGGGCCTTTATTTTGTCGTTTTAAACAATATGTTAAAAGTTTCCATGGATGTGGCATCTGGTAAAAATTTTACAGAGGGCCAAATGTAGAAAATAACAGTTTTTCGTGAATATCTCGTTATCTATCGATTGTACGAGAAAAATAGTTATGAAATATGTAGCTTAGGAAATTCTGTACAAAAAAGGTTGTACGAGTTTTTTTTCGTAGGAATGACCATTTTCATTTATGACTGTTTACAAAGTTTCAGCCCTCGTACTATTGATTCTCAATAATCAAAATCAAACATTCAACTTTTAGACGCGATGACAGCACGTATATCTGAGTTTATTGTACATTTATTGAGTTTACAGTTTTTTTTTTTGTTATAAAGCAATAAATAAGTTAAGCTTAAATTATAAAGAACGCATTCTCTTATGTACAAACGACGATGAATCTTCATTTCAACGTTCGCGCCAGTTGCGCATTCCGAGCAGACTGGTTTAGTGATCCTACAGGGACCACTAGAGCGGTTCAGCCGTCCACGCTCTAGTGATCCTCTAGGGAGTGATCGGAACAACGTGTATCGTCGCTGATTGGTTGCCGCGATTTGGAGCAAAAGCGGAAGTAGACAGAGAAAGAAATTGTAAAAAAGAAAGAGACAGAAATACTGATGGAAAGAGACAGAAATACTGATAGAAAGAGACAGAAGTACTGATGGAAAGAGACAGAAATACTGATAGAAAGAGATAGATATGTTTATTTCCGGTTTGGCTCCAATCCCTAGAGGATCACTACCACGCTCCACCGACAGAGGACAGTACGGGCATCAATTCCACTGAACACCACCAACTGAGTTCCCAGCACATTCATTCCGGTGGAAATATGCAACAATACTGATAAAGGAAAAGGTTGTTTGTGTTCACAATTATAAATAAATGGAATTTAATGCATTTTGGAACGCATCATTAACATAAATATGATAGGAACGTACCCATCTGTATATAGTATCATTTAATAAAATGAATGTCTCATCGAAATCTGTACAAATAATAACCCGAAAGAATTTGTATCTAATTTACATCTCGTTCTTCAAATTAAATAACTCTCTTGCATATTGAAGTGTTTGAAAGCTAAGTGCATGTACACAATTATTATACTCATCATCGCTAGTACATATTTGTTAACATTTATGTTGGAATAACAAAAATTCAAAAGACCAATTCTTCGAAGAAATTCAAAGTTAAAATTTATAGTGGATTATTCTTAAAGTAATTAACCTCTATACATCATAATATTACACAAGAGTTAACTAAGTTTCGTAATTCATAAAACCTGAAATATTATTTCAAAGTGTAAAACCACATTGTATTTTTATGGTCAAAGGTCAAAGATTAGAAATTGCTAATGGATGCTCCTATGATAGAAACAGATCTATCCATGGTAAGATCGCGATTTGCTAATTTATTCGTACTAATTAAAGCAAACGTACGTAAATTTGAAAATGATGTACAACGATATGAAGCTGAATACTTAAAGAGAAAGGAAGACATAAAATTGAGAAATCATAAATATTTTCCGAGAACAAATACTCAGCAAATGATCCTTGACAAGCACATTGAGTTATGGATGCGAGATTTGAAAGACAATCATAAAAAATTTGAATTTTCCGCTAGAGTAAGTTACACTTTTCCAAACTAGAATGCTTAACAACATAGAGCTGCTTAGATTCATAATAATTATTCTAATCCATTCATGTTTCCTAATAATTATTACTGTAATTATTAACAAATTTAATTTTTGCATTTTAATCGTACCTAATATAGATAACATATTATTAACTTTGAGTGATAAAACTAAAAAATATATAAGGATTTATAATTTTACTTTATTGCAAGATATTAGACGTATTAATATATATTAGCTTATGCTATAATAATCAACAATCAATTCATTCAAATCGATCGAAAAGCATTGACAGAACCTTTCCGAACAACAATTTTTCTAATACTTCATGTATTATTAAAAGGCTGGAGGGCTCAAAGCATTCTTCCACGAGAGTAATTATTTGCACATCTTTCGACCTTCGATTACAAAATTCGGCGACCACCAATATAGACTACCAGTATACAACATTACATTTCCTAAATCTGAAGAGAATGAGATACCTCGTATAATGCATAAGTCAAGAAAGTGTAGAGGCGTCACAAAAGACAATACCTGCAAATGAAGACAATAGAATATACACATGTAACCATAAAAAAATATGAATAATCTAAACTTGATAATCATCTATTAATTAAAACTATTACTATGATTTACTAGATCTGTCACATTTATAAAATTATAGTACCAAAAGTCTTATTGTAATAAATGCTATAAGGCAGGGCTCTCCAGCGTAGGGGCCCCTCACGCGCCTGCTTCCCCTTCCAATCTTTCTTTCGTGCAGCGTGCCTTCCGTTTTTAAGGAGACCGCGTGACGCTACGAAGGCTGCCATGACGTTGCTAGCCCGGCTAGCGTCTTCACAACGCGGACGAGAGTGGGAGAACCCCAAGCTCTCGCGTGAGCGACCTTGGAGAGCCCTCCTATAAGGGATTGACTTTAATCAATTGTTTGTATCTGTAGTCTATATTTAATGAATCAAGTAATTAATCATTTCATTTGCAATTTTTTTAATCATCGTTTGTTGTTTTTATAAAATTCAATACTTTTATCTTCACTCGTTTTATTCATTAATCACTAATTTTTATTTTTCTAGTTGGGCATTTTTACACATGATTGTATAACACACTTTTTTCCTATAGCATAGAAGAATTTGGATTATTTCAAAATTATTACACTGAATTCCGAGAAATTTTGTAGTGAATTAAAAAATATTAAACACAAATTTTTTGTGTTTTTACTACCCTGATAGCCAGATCTGGGCAGCAGAATCTGACGTCAGAACTGCAGCAGTCTGTGTCCGCATTTGGCTGCGTTCTGATGTGCAGAGCCTGAGGTGCAGTGCCTGATGTCAGATGGATAGCAGATCGACAGCAGATTTCGCCGTCTGATAGGCACAGCAACAGCGCCATCTGAGGTCCAGAATTACCAAGCAATTGCCTACAGATGGCGCTGTTGCTGTGCCTATCAGACGGCGAAATCTGCTGTCCATCTGCTGTCCATCTACATCAGGCACTGCACCTCAGGCTCTGCACATCAGAACCATCATTGGAATCTAAATTTGATGAATGTTATGATATTCCCTGTAGGGACAGTGTGCACATTACATGTCTGATGTGGGGAGTATGGGTTACATTATTATCAATGGAAATGGGATCCACCTGAATATATTGATATAGAGAACAGAAGTTATACGAGGCTATTACAAAAGTGAAATATGTAGCACTTTTATGTAAAATTAGTCAATGATATAGTATTCCAAAAACCACTTTATCGGATAAAAAAGGAGTTGATGCCATTGATAAAAAGAATAGTAGCACCTGTAATATTAATGAGCGAAAAAATCTTTTCATTCACTGCATATTTCATATGCCAGAGACTGGGTTTCCTGTTACAAAAACATTAAATTTTGTAATAAGTATTACAGTGTCATATGCAAGTTTAGATTAACAATAAGGTGGATAGATGAATTTTAAAATCATCATCCAAAATTATCGTAAATACAGAAACTGAACTAAAACACAGAAGTGGATAATACATTGTAAATATTTAGATATGAATGAATATGACTTAAATATTTTATCTGTGAAAGGGTTATACAGACAGAACATGGTTACTATTATTTTTTGAGTACTGTAATATTGGAACTTATACGTTGAATACACTTAAAGTAGGGAAATATTATTTAATAGTTAAGTACATATGTCTATATTGGAATATTGTATTAAGAATGTAGAATGTGCAATTATTTTATTAAAAACAATTTGGTATAAAAATGATTGTATATAGTAATTTATAATGAAACATTGCACAAGTAACTAAAAAAATAGAATAGATACAAATTCTATATGCACATACTATATTATAGATATTCATTGCTTCCAGCCTTATAAATTGTTTAGGTATATTTATTAGCATTAGGATTAATTTCGTGTAAATGACTGTTTTGAGTCTACAAGATAATGAAAGTATTCGAAATTAGCACATTATTATAACATGTTAATCTGAAGAATTTTATATCTCCAAATGAATATGTAACATATACTTGAAATAAAGAAGCCCAAGATTATAGAGGATTCGAATTGTATTTAATTAAAAATGTAAAAATTATAATAACTTTTCACTCCACGATGTAAACATGACATTTATTAGATGAAATGTTATGGATATAATATAATGTAGTAGTGTCAGTGAATATTACATTAGAAATTTTCAGGATGTGCGCTAATTTCGTCTATGAGTCTTTTCTCAATCATAGGTAGAGACAGATTGTCAGCCTGGATATTGAAACTGACGTAGACAGGTTTCGAGAGTCTCTTTGATAATCTCTTAGCAAGATTACTAGAAGCCTCATTAGAAATTGGACCAATTATTTTTGTTGCCAGCAGTTCTTTTGATAATTGCGATTCAATTGCAAATGATAAATCATTCATAGCATTTTCGCGACTATCGCCAACCCA
The DNA here is from genome assembly GCF_050908995.1 of Andrena cerasifolii. NCBI lineage: Eukaryota > Metazoa > Arthropoda > Insecta > Hymenoptera > Andrenidae > Andrena > Andrena cerasifolii. The sequence goes on from NC_135132.1 coordinate 2,972,195, forward strand.
TAAATACAGTGAATTATCCATTTTGATTGTATGACAGGCAATTGTCAAGTCACCAACTTTTGCCACAAAATCGTGGAATTTGAAACTACATTCATTTTCCGCTTGCTCTTCTGTCTGATTTCCCATATTTTTCTTGTAATTTGTAATATAATTTACTCGGTTTCCAACAGTTTCATCTGTTTCTCAAAAACTGCTGAGTGTGATGATAAACACACTGGAAAATATAACCTTAAAATTTAAAATTACGTTTACTGACAGCGTATAATTTGCAAAGCAACGACCATAAAGTATAAAAGTATGATAGATTTCACTCTTTCGACTTAGAGCACTAAAGAGGTGAGTATGCGCATCCGCCATATTGGGTCTTCTGGAGAGAGAAGATTATTGAGTATCCGCCTTTTTGAGTATTGTCAAATACGCTTTATAAACCAAATATAAACTTGAATGTAATAAAATACTCTAATAATGGGTCGCGCTACCATGCATCAGTATCAACAACTCATATTTTGTTTATAAAGCGAATCTGTCAATACTCAAAAAAGCGGATACTCAATAATCTTCTCTCTCGTTGCATTCTACGCAAACTCCGTACCGCTAATTATAAAAAGTGTTTGCTACAGATTATACATACAGACGTATAATTATAAGTATATACTAACGAAGTGATTATTCACGAATATAAATTGTAAAAATAATGAAAATTGAAGAGAAATATGCATCTATATTTATTAAAATATATGAAGTGAATACACACTGCATACCACACTACGGCCGGTATTCATAGTCGCGACTTATTCCTAAGCAAATGCTTAAGCAAAGAGGAGATACAATAAGAGGCGTCACTCCGGGCGGAACCTTTGAAGTCCTTACTTGACCTTGGCATTTAAATTGGTTGTCTATTCGAGCGGGATATTCAAATCGACTAAATGTACCTTACCGCAATTTGCTGATTATTGCCGAAGTTTACAGTGGGGTACCGATCATTGCCGAATGGGCATTTAAATTGGTTGTCTAGTGATTTCCCTAGTTTATGTCTGTCCCTGTCGAGTGACGCCTCTTATTATATTTCCTCTTTGGCTTAAGCATGCGGCATCCTCTACTAACCTAGTAGCTAGTAAAGGTTGCTGAATGCTTAAGCATTTGCTTAAGAATAAATAGTGACTATGAATACCGGCCTACGAGAAACGTTTCAAATATGGCTGCCACTATCCCTGCTTGCGACGCGAGAAACGTCCATCATTAGACAACACTCCGTTTGTGCGAAGCAACAGTCAATAGAAAGAAGACGTATGTTACCTCGTCGCCCGTCGAACAGACACGAACCGGCTTTACCGAAAATCTGTACGTCATCGCGAAACAACTCATAGCGAATTCGGTAGTTTCGGTACCTCGCACTGACTCTGCCAGAAATTAACTTGAATTGGTTAATTCTTATAGAGCTCTCTTCGTTTCTATCAGAAAAAAACCAATCCAAGTTATTTTCTGGCACCAGTGCACAGTCAATGCGAGGTATGTACCGAATTTGCTATCAATTTTACTCTTGTTGAAAGAATTTTGCGCCAACCTGTTGGCAGCGACACCGGCAACCGCCGGCGATACACTACTCTTCGTGGGTCTTTCATGTTTACGACATGAGTTTGAAAATTCATTTCATGGAGTCAGGAATAATTTATTAACAAAAAATGCAAGATAATCAGTATGCAAGCAAGTGTTTATTGTCTGCTAAAAATGACAATGGTGAAACTCCACTTCACAACGCAGTTATAAGAAAATGAAAATTGTTGAATTTACTTTTAAACAAGGGAGCAAATGTTAGCAATACAAACAAAAGCGATATAACTCCTTTGCACCTTGCTACTGAATATGGTACCAAACGTATTCTCGAGTTGCTTTTAAGAAGTGGTGCTAATGTCGATGCTAAAAGACAAAGAGATAGTTGGATGACTTTACATGTTGCAACCAAAAGCAAACAGAAGAAAGTAGTCAAGCTATTAATAAGCTGTGGAGCTGATGTAAATGCTCCAGATAAAAGTGGAAAAACTCCAATATTTTATGCTACCGATAATGGTGATTTAAAAATGACTAAACTGCTCATAGCTAATAAAGCTAATGTAAAAGATAATCCTGAACTATTGACTAATGCTGCTAAGAAGAAATACAGAGAGATCATTGAAGTCCTTTTACAACACGGTGCTGATATTAACAGTAGTGATAAATATGGGAGAACAGCATTGCATTTTACTGCGTTAAACAAACGTGGAAGACTTTCCAGGTCTCGTCTTGGAAAAGATCCTGATATTAACGTTAAGGCAGAGATTGCCAAATTGCTTTTAAGTAGGGGAGCTAATGTAAGCACTGAAACTAAAGATAATGTAACAGCGCTTTGTGCTGCTGCTTATAATGGATATGCGAATGTCGTTGCTCTTTTGAAATATAACGCAGATGTTAATTTTACATATGAAACTGACATACCACCGTTCACTCTTTTTGCCAAAGGAAGTAATGTAGTAATTACCACAATGCCATTCAACAGAGGAGCTGATGTAAATACTAAACAAAGAGACAAAATGACTGCACTTCATATTGCAACTCGTAAGGGAAATAAAGAGTTTGTGGAACTATTGCTAAAAGGCGGCTCCAAAATTGATTCTAAGATTAGACATGATATAACACCACTCCACATTGCTGTTCAGAAAGGTCACCTAGAAATTGTCAAGGTTCTCTTAAAATTCGGTGCCTGCATTGATTCTAAAGATATATATGGTGCAGCAGCACTTCACATTCCTTCTAAGAAAGGGCATACACAAATTGTTATAGCTCTTCTAGAACATGATGCTGATATTATTATTACGAATGCACATAATGACACAGCGCTTAAATTGGCGGAGGACGGTATCGGTTCATTTTACGAAAGATGTAACAGTTCTGATTCTGATGATGAATATTTTTTTGGTCTGGATGACAGTCTTGATGCTTTTGAGAATTATGATAATTACCATGATGATTATTGTGATTCTGATGGGTACAGTTACGATTCTGTTGAAGAATATTCTAGTTATGGTCGAAATTACAGTTATAATCTAGATTACAATTCTGGCTCTGATGATTATGATTATTATGATCATGTTCCTGGCCGTGTCAACTATACTCGGATTGCTGAAGAAGCACACACTCAGATTCTTAAGTGTCACATGATTAAGGTGAAAACCGCAAACGTATACGCAAGTAACGAAGATTTACTATCAATTAACAGCGATAATGAAAAAATGAGCCGTTTTCGGAATAAATGTGAGAAAGAGTAGCAAGCATGAAAAGTGAGAAGTTCGGTAATTCTAGTATCTCATTTTATGATGTCATGACAAAAGGTACAAGCCAATTAGTAAAGATGCAGGAAATAAAAGTATAGTACAGGTTTTCCAATCAAATGATTGGAAAGTAAAATTTTCAATATATGCTAGTATGATAAATAGTCAGTTTAGAAAGGGGAGAAGAAGGAAAGAGTTACTTGATCAGGGTAATACAATTTTCCAATTTTTCTTTAACAATTTCCTCGGGTTACCATATTACTGCACTGAAAAAATATTTAGTTATCTAAGTGATGAAGACTTAAGAACTTTAATGCACGCTTGCAGGCCTACTAGTGTCAGCAGTCCTACTTAGTATTGATATTAATTATGTGGTAATTACTTCAAACATATCTAAAGTATCATAAGTTTAAATTAAGTATGTTCGGAAAGACGAGGACAGTTATAGTTCTCGTCAAATTTGATGTGTTTATTGTAATATTATGAAAGAAGATTTTTTTTTTAAATAGAGCGCCAACATGCAACCAATGGTGAGGCTTGCCTGGCCTGCCGGATCGTTTCCCCGACTCGGGTGGATCGAGTAGCTCGAGTTCTTGAGCGGGGAGGGAGGCGGGCAATGCCTATTTAGTTGCAAGCGCCGTCAAATTAAGTGAAAAATCGTTTATACTTAAAACACAGTTTTGTATTATTTTCTTAGATGCTCGTAATTTCAATAAAAGATTATTTTCAATTAATGTATTGTATATTTCTGTGAAATAATGCTACTTTCCCTAAGTTATTTTTAAAATATAAATAGCAAAAAAATCAGTCAAAATACAATTTTCCATTTGTTTATTTCAAACGTATGTCCAAGTCGGGGAAACACAGAAGATAGTAACGTAACAAAATGCAAATATTTTAAACAATAGCTTAAATAATTGTGCATAACAAATTGCACAGCGATATCTATTACAATGTTCCAATGTTTATCTCTGTATAACATAGGACAAAATTATTTCACATCTTATAAACCAGTTCCCTTAAAACGCTACTTCTTAAATTTTTATTATGATTCACATGTCAAAGAAAAAAGAATTGTATATCCGAGGTGTGGCAGCAAAGTAACGAGACTTTTACTAAATAGAAAACTCTGTATTTGAAAGTGATTTACAAAATCACATGATCGCTTTCAAAGTAGTCGGTGTTCTTAAGTGATCACCAGTGGTCACCCTCCCCTACCCAAGTACTGACCGCGCCCAACGCTGCTTAACTTCGGTGATCGGGCGAGAAGTGATGCACTACGTGTGCAGAATACCCGTTAGCGAAAATGGCATTACATATATTGAATAAGACAGTAGAAGAATTGCCTAGCGTAATTTATAGTATATCTTGAAAATATTAGGTGCGCTCAATTTTAAGTTTTTTTTTTGTAATCCTTTACCCGAATCTAAGACACTCTGCATTACGGTAGGTAGGTAATTCTTCTACTATTTTATTCAACATACGTATGAGAGTTTATTTTCGGAATTAACTGCATACATGTCGTAGAATATGGTAAGTTCATAGTTTATTTAATATTTCAGTCCCTTCTTTCCGGGGTTCGTTCATATATTAAAACAATTTATTGAAAATTAATTTTATTTGTATTTATTCAACCAGCAAATCTCAAGTATGAAAATATGCTTCAGATATCTTGAAGGTATATTAGAAATTTTTTTATTGTTTGTTGGAATTGAAGGTATCATTTATTTCTCAGTTGTTGGTCACTGTGTTTTGCCGCTAAAAATTTTAACAGTTGTGCGCAGGAAGTTAGACACCAAAAGTTTATTTGCTTGTATATATTGAAAACAAATTCTCACGTTGCAGAATAATAAATAATTTTGAAGTATTTGTACAAGAAACTTGCACTTTTCAGCTATTCTCGTACTTTCATGACACCTTGTAGGTATACTCGGTACTATTGGAAGTACAAGGATTGAATGTAGATGACGTTACCATCCATTATTTCAGGTTCTGCCTGGACGGTGTAAAAACATTTTGATTTGGTGAAAAATATATAACGGTGAATTTTATATGATACTTTTACATTAAACAAAAATTATCACAACGCAAATTATGTTGTTTCTTGTGATAGAATTATAAAAGTATCTTTTGTGTCAGTTGGAGTATACAGAGTGAGTCACTAACATTTAAACCTAAAATATCTCTGATGTTTATAATGATGCAAGGAAATGTATAAGGAAACAAATGTTTGCTTTAGAGGAGAAATTATTATGATGGAAAATATTTTTTTCCCAATGTCATATTTTCCAAATTTTCAAGGTCATCGATGTTTTTTTAAATGACCTATTTTCATTATTGCAACGTTATAGCTAATAAAAAGACAAATTCAACCACCTATAATATGTTGACCTTCAAATGACCTCCGGAGGTGTTATTTTTAAAAAAGCATAATTTAACGTACGCAGGAAATGGAATGTTTATTTCTTTTATATTATTAAATGTACAAAAATAGAATGTTAATGAATATGTTCAAAGTTGTGGTCGTTAGTATTTAACCATTTTTGTAAACTGCTTCGTGAAGAATACTGCAAATTATTTAATATCTCGGGATATTCCTACATTTTGCCATAATATGTTAACGTATACCTGTCATCAGCAATAATTGTTGGTGCATTGGCTTACACTTAATTTTTTAATGTTCCCCAGAAAAATAAATCGAGTGGATTCAATCAGATGAACGTGCTGGCCACTAAAAAGTTTCACCACTTCTGATCCAGCAGATCCGAAGGTCATTTGAAGGTCAGCATATGATACATGGTTGAATTTGACTTTTTAGTGGCTATAACGTTACAATAATGAATATAGGTCATCCTATTTAAAAAAAACATCGATGACCTTGAAACTTTTGGAAATATAACCTTGAGAAAAAAATCTTTTCAATCACAAAAATTGGTGCTTCTCTTAAACAAACATTTTTTTTCCTAGGTATTTTCTCGTATCATTAAGAACAGTGAATATATTTTACGTTTAAGTATTTAGGTGGCTCACCCTGTATACTGTTATTATTAAATGATTTAATTCATAAAGTTTTCAATAGACGAATAAATTTACTGCTCTAAATATTTAGAAAATTATATAATTTCATAATAACACGTGTATAAGGAATAATAATAGAGGGAAATTGTCGTTGAAAATCTTTTCCGAATTAAAAATTAAAAACAGTTATTCTCACATTCTACAGAATTTCGTGTTGTCTAAAAATTAGAATAAATTTTTATCTGTAGATATGGTAAATTATTACTAAATTTGTAGCATAAAACGATCAGTATTCGTTAAAGTTTCTATTACGGTACCTATGATATTTAAAAATATTTTATATTTATCATATTACTTTTCTTAAAATACACTGCAAATATTTAATTTTACACAAAAGTCTTTCGGTATGCTTTCCTGCGTCTCCCAATTTAGTCACATACTTTAATAAAAAACAAAAGATCACGCGACACTTTTACGTCACCCGGTATAATAACTACATATTTAGCGAAGCTTATTGATATCCCTGAAGCAGAATCACCTGCATGTGCAGTGAGCTGTATACCTAAGCCTCTAAACGGTCGCGGCGCGTATAATTTATGAATTATTATTTTGTACTATAATGTTGGCCCCACTGTACGCGCGGCTGTTTCAAGCCGCACCAATGGGGAGTCCCATCTTGTTGGAAACCGAGATAAAAAGCACGTCCATTGGCGTAATGTACTGAAATGTATATTATCTCATGGCCTCAATTCCCCAAAAAACTTTAATTTCTTAACTCAACTTAAATTTTAATTTGCGTGTTGTCCATTCGCATTTTAGAACATTTCTATTATTTTTTTAATAGAAAGTTTCTTGCATAAGGGAGTTATATAAAAAGATTAGATACCAAAATACTTTTAGTCAAGTCTTTGTGGAACCACATCGATTGTCTACGAAATTCACAGTGGTTATTAAAGGATAAAGGAAAGAAGATAGACAACAAAAGCAAGTTTTGGATACCCTTCAGAAGAAAATTTATGAACTCACACTTTCGTCTATAAAGTACAATAGAATTGTAAGGAGAACACGTAGAAAGTAGGTTGTGTGGAATACAATTTCTACACAAGTCATTTAGAATAAAGAATAGTTACAAATTTCAGCATTTTTTTATTTGTAAATATACAACCAAATGTAAAGGCATTTAAATATTTACAAGGATTACATGCATACAAGTGAAAATTTATTTTTAATAAGAAGACTGACCATTAATCCTAGAAATAAATGGAATGTAATACATGTAATATCTTAATGATAATTTTTTAATGCATATATACGGTGTCTGTCCATTCGTTTGTAATTTGATAGTGTAGTTAAACTAAATAGATTTTATTTTACTGCTACATATGGTTTTCGAGCGTTTTATTTAATTGTAATCCGTATATTACTTTTTTGACATATAATTTTCATACAATATTTTTTCAGAATTTTAAATTGAAAGTTTTTCAATTTTGTAGTAAATGCTTCGTAGCACTTATTTTTGTTCACTTTACGCTTTTATGAAACCTGCAACTTTTTGCATTTTGTATAATTTTTTACTTTGTTGCAATTAATACTTCAATATTTCTGATATTTTCTTAGAATAGGTACCTATAATTAAATACTTCATCCCACTACCTTCCTGGCTTCCATCACAGGCATTTTCAGTCTTTTCCTTATTTTCTAGCTTCTTTCTTCCTTCTTTTTATTGTATGTGTATGTTTTATTTAATATCTCTTTCGTTAGCTCTTCCTAAAAAAAAAGCATTTTAAAAGAATATTTATTTTCATTTACGAAGAACCCAATGAATTTCATTCTGCAGTGGACTTAAGGTATTTTCAATTAGATCAACATACATTGAGTTACAAAAATATAAAAATTCAAGTAGGTACTCAATTTACTGTGCCGTTTTTGTCTGAAATACGCGCCATTAATGCTGATATACTGTCATGGATGTTTCGTGGAATAATGAATGAGGTACACTATTTTTTATGACAGTAGTGAAAGAAAAGAGTGGGAGAAATTAAAATATTTTCAACTAAAGCGTAAGACGTTATTTGGATGGGAACAAATTTTTATTTGAATCCCATGAACTTTTTTTGATAACTAATGCTGCTTGTTGGCTTCCTAAATAGCAAAAAAAAAACCGACATAGGTTTCTTGACCATTGTCACCATATCATAAACGTACCACTCTTTTACCCTATTTTTGGAATTTCTGTGGTCACTTGTTGAACTCTATCAGTAAAATCAATACACCCGGTAATACAGGCAGATAGGTTAGTATTTTGGAGGTATGAAGAACTTCCTGAATGCACAACAAAACCACTATATCGACAATAGTAAAAAAAGAAAACTTGATTGCTGCCTCCAACAATATTTAATTAACAAACCGAAATGCTATCAAAATATTTATGCACTCGCACATTTATATATTTTTCCAAATTTCCACCCGATATTTTTGAAACGTTGTCGCAATTTCTGCATATTTCTACCCTTAATAATATTTAAATTGTCAATTAAATATTATAAGGGACATGAATCAATTTACCTATACATACATACACGGAACACGTAAATACTTTACTGCTTACATATCTGGTTAATATGCACGATGCAGACTGTATTTCATCCCTGCGCTTATTACATTTTAACTAGCCGCTGGTCTCGCGCCTGTAAAACGCGTTATCTCGTCACAAATTAATGCGAACCTGGTGGGGGTAGTGCACAGATAAATGTGTACATGCATGCCCACGACAGGGTCTCAGGATTGGATCCGATGGTCCCCCGTCTAACCAAACAAGTATCGCTTCTTGTGTCGGGTATCGGGCCTGATCAGATCGCGCGACCCACGACTAATAGTTACGCCAATGGAGCCGCGCGAGAAACGAGGCACAGCTAAGAGCTAAGAGAGAGGCCGAACGATGGCGCGGCAGGTAGAGACGAGGGCCGAGCCCCGTGTATACTATAATTACGAGTAACTCAGCCACATTTGCGTTGATCCGACACCTTAAAGATAACATTTAGCGGTCCCTTTTATCTCCGCGGCAAACAAACCAATTTATACCTCAGGTCGTTTTTGTGCGCTCTCCGTCTCCCTCGCTCTCCCTCCCTCGTATCCTATTTTCCTCTTTCCCCACGAAAAAAACCCCCGCCCAGAACTACGAATTAGGAGCATCCTTCTCCTCCTTTTACCACCTTCCTTGCCTCCACTTCTTTCGCTTCCTTTTATCCCTCTTTTGCTCCTTCGTCGCCTTCTCTTATTTTGCTTTTGCTCTTCTACCCCTTCTCCTTCCCCTATCTTTTCAGATTTTTCTTCCGTTTTTTTTTTATATATTCTACCTTTTTTTGACTCTGGACTTGTTGACCTCTCTTTTCCTATTTTCGCATTTCTTCTTCGAAGGTTTTGGGATTTTCTTTTGTCGGTTTCTATGGTTCCAGTGATATTTTTGCATTTTTTGCTTCTCATATTGCTACGAAGTTTCACTGTTTTTATATTTTTTTTTTAATTTTTTACCTTGCTGTTTTTATATTACTTTTCCATGAAACCCATTTTGTAGGAGAAGCTTTCACTGCTTGTACAATTATCATTTTCTCAATTCGTTGCGGTTCTTCCTCCTTCCTGGCTGTGTTAATAGACGGGCGGATGGAGTTAATCAATGCTTAATGAATTACTTATCGTTTAGAAAGGATCAGAGGAGTGAGAAAAGGGCGAGAAAGAAAGCTTGATTAATGATCAGATTTTAGGCAATAACCGCGATTGTCCGCTAGTTCTTTCATTTTTTACTTCAATATTAAGGTGTGCTAAAGTTCTTAACCTCACTTTTTCATGTTTCTTTATTTCCTTTGCAGATCGCCTCTGCATAAATTTGTTATTAAATCAAATTAAGTAGGAATTAATTTTGTATCGTTGACTGCTACTTTTTTTATTGTTCTAAATATACAAATTCTTTCTTCTCACACATCGAGTGATGGGCGTGAACTGAAATTTTTTGAAAATGCGACTTGTGCCGTTTCACTTTACAAAGGAAAAAGAATGTAATATTTTCTTCAAATTAATAAATTCGCACAAAGTCCTGCTCCTTTTTTAATACGAGGCGGATAAATGAGAGGGTGCAGCGTTCAAAGTTATACGGAAGAATGAAGGAGACACGGAAGGAGGAAAACTTAAAGAGCCGGTGTGGGGCGGCATACCCAGAGATAGGATCTCCAGGATCGCCGATCAAAAGCTTGAAATCAGATCTTACGGTAATGATTACAGCGTCATGGATGGTAATGGACCGTTCAGGCCTGATATTTTATTATTTTCAATGTTTGCTGAATCTAAAATCCGCGGGTTAAAACATTCTTTCTCTTTAATATTTAAAAAAAAATATATAATTTCACGGAATGCATTCGAAAATTTTGTTCTTTTTAATATTTCCTGAATCTAAAAGATCCACGACTTTAAATTTCCCTTCCTTCAAATGTCTCCAATTCTTACTAATTTTGAGCTTTTCAAAAATATCGTGTCTTTGGATGCAAATGATAATTTCTGAAAAAATCTATTTAGGCTTGGAATTTTTGGAATTTATAAACGAATATAATTAATTCTGTAAAACTTGGATTTTGGATTACTTCAATTTTTAATCATATTTCAAATAATCTGCGATAACCATTGACATAAATTTTAAGAAATTTTCCGATTCTTGATTCTTCACCTAGAAAATGCATCAAGACCAAAAATGTGACACAACTTTTTTTTGTACCCCAACGAGTCTATTAATAAAAGCCAAAAATATTTTTAAGGTTATGTTGTAATCTCTTCTTGTGGGAAATTCATAAAAATCACCTATTTTTCGAGTGTTTCGACCGGGGGGGTTCCTTAAACTAGGCCATAACGCAGTGGAAGCTTTTCGTACTATCAACTCTGTTTTTGGGGGAAGACAGTTCGTGAGCGAGCAATTCGCCATAAAGAAGTGATCGGAAATGCCGAACTGAGAAGTTTGGTTGAATCTAATTCTGACCAAAGTTTGCGAAATATTGCAATAGGAGTGCAAAACACCACTGTTGCTCGCCAGCTGAAAATTATTGGAAAACTTAAGAGGTTAGGTTAAGACAACCCGCATGACCCGTCGGGCAGTCAAAAGCAAGGCCCCCTGATGATATACATCTCCCTTTACGCACGCAATGACAATATGAAGTACTTCCACATTTTGTTGTGTAATTATCACGTTTTGAAACATCAAGATCATTGTTTAGCAGGAAAAAAGTGTAACCTCTACAGGGCCGGGCTGGCCACTGTAGTGGCCACCTAAGAATTTGGATAACTTGCCGGTCATTTTGGTGGTATATATGCATGAATTTTAAGTAAATAAAATTTACCATTTCAATGAAAAAAACCCGGCCCTCTAAAGGTTAAGGGGGTATTCTCGTCTAGAATGCCAATATGCTGTGTTACGTGCGTAACAAATGGCCAGATCAGGGAAAGTTTTAGTAAGTAAACCCAGATGTAGTCCCGAATGTTGGCCGTGCATTTTGGCAAACAACTAAGGCGGAGACCTCCCTTGAGCTCGACACGCTCATCTGGCGAGGGACTAGGCAGTAACCCTTGGGCACAAGAGCAGTCCTCGAAATTGTGAAGCCCAAGGATTTTCAAGGTCTACGCTGTAATGTCTTTCCGCCGATGCCAATGTCTGGACTTCGTCAGCAATGCACTTTGGATCGTGTGTATATTTGGGCTTTCCCTCCATCTTGGCCATTCGAGGGTAGAGGGTGAGAACCTCTCTACCCAGCATTTTAAAAGGAAGAGTTTTTCGGCGCGGAGCGTCAGTTGATAGTTTGGTTTCAAACAAGAAAGTTCACACGTATAATCTTATTATTCGTGCTACCGAAGTCCCTATCCCAGTGGTAAATGACTTAATTGTCTTGATACAAAAAGAGGGACACCATTTTATTAATAAATAATTTTATAACCAGAATATAACTGTTGTAATTCGTAACAGCTGCCTACTTTAGGGCCGACGCACAAGAAACATACACAGTTTATATCAATGAGCATTATCCGCGTGTGTTTATTAACATTTCAGTAAGTTGTTAAAAATATTTCAGCTATATGTAACAATAATTAATGGAGATAAGGGTCATATCGTAAAGCGTGTGCAAAAGGAAGTTACCTCATGGTGCCTACGATTCTGTCGGTTCCGCTGATCTAAAACAGAAAACCCAAAAGGATTTTTAATGAGTAAGGTCTGGGTTTCAGACACGTCGAGTAATTTAGTCAAGTAGCGAGTAATTTAGCATTTTTTCGTGTGTGAACACTAAAATTTAGTGAAGTAGTTTAGTAAAACAATGGTAAATTACTAAACTACTCGCTACTCGGCTAAATTACTCGACATGTCTGTTGCAGCCTTAAGAGTGTGGGTATAGCCCCCAGTAGATCTATAAAAACAAATGAACAATTCAGAAAATGGCGAGACTTTGAATTCGAACCCATTTTTGGCATCTATTTCGTCTTTAAACGCCCTTAAACATGTGAACGAACAACCCTTTCTACTTGATTCTGCTACCGGCTAGAATTATATGTTTTCTGAAGGTGTGCGAAAAAGATGGGCCCGACTGGCCCAGTGGAAGTTGAGATACCATGGGCAACGTCATGGAAAACACCGTTTTGAGAAAAAACCCATAGCTCCATTAATATCTATCCAAAAGCCCATATTTTGTTAACAAGATGAACGAATGCACTTGTCTCTCGATGAACAGAATGTATCAATTGCGATGGGTCATATTTTGATTAATAAATATTGTATTCAATAGAAGTATAGTGGCTGAAAGTTTCATACTTAAATCGGACATTTCATCCGCACCGACCTAACAGAGAAAAAAATAATAACGCGCATTTAAGTGAGACCAGTTGGGCAACTGGGGACGAAGATGAGCAGAGAAGCAAGAAGAGAACAGAAGAAAGGGAAGCAGACACCTAACACGTTGCTGCGGCAGCAAAGTAGCAAGACGAAACATCCGTAGACGGGAAAAAGAGAAAGAAGAAGTGGGAATGCAGAGCGTGCCAAGCGTTAGCCAGAAAAACTTGCCAACTCAGAACAAGGACCGGGGAAGGGGGGTGAGAATAGATAACGCGACGATAAAGAGCACGGGGGCCCAACGGAGCAAGAATGCTTTGAATATCGAAAAGTCGCGGGTGGTTGGGTAGGGGAAAAAAGCGGGCCTCAACAAGGTGGACGTTGCGAAAACACAAAGTCGAACAGAAAGATCCTCCCGCGGTGGCGGTGGAGCGAGGGGGGAAAAGGGAAGAAAGAGAAATAAGCAGCTATGGGACATGCGTCGAAGGAAGAGCGATCGAGCGGGAGAGGGACGGAGCGACGATCGAGGACCGAAGGATAAAAAAGGGAGAAAAAGTGGCGCGGCCAAGAAAAGGATTAAAGAAAAGAGCTGAGAGAAGAGAGCGGAGAGACGAGAGAGTTGAGGATCGAAGGTGTTTTTCGGGGCGTGGCGAGGGCCGCATGATTACCAGGAGGATCGGTTAGCGCGGTGAGAGTTCAAAGCATCAAAGAGGCCCGACCAGCGAGAAATTGCTTAGGATTCATCTGCCGGCACGGGACCCTCCGGACGTTCGTTCCTTCTTTCGTTCCTTCATTCGTTCTGTTAGAGGTATTGTGTACTCCGAGAACTCTCCGCTCCCCTGCCCCTCTCTGCACCTTTAACGGATTGCCCTTTAACTAACGATCGGATACCTTTGTAGGAATACCTCGTGGAAGGTGATCGTGTAAGAGTTTCTCTTTGTTCAGACCTTGTACTTGCAGCAGAAGTGCACACTAGGGCGGAGCGGAAAATTTAAGTTTGAATTTTCAGATGGCCTGGGTGCGGGATAGTTGTCTTTTGATTAAACAAACACAACTGTAAACAAATTTGAAATTATTCATGTCTGCAGGTTCCTTTTTCTCCTAAAAATGAGTATATGATTATTTAGGAGAAAAGGAACCTGCAGACATGAATATTTTCCAATTTTTTTTACAGTTAGGTTTGGTTAATCAAAAGACAACTATCCCGGACCCAGGCCAACTGAAAATTCTACTTTAAATTTTCGCCTATATAGTATGATTATATAATCATTTTTAGGAGAAAAAGGAACCTGCAGACATGAATATTTTTTTCAATTTTTTTTTTACAGTTGGGTTTCGTTAATCAAAAGACAACTATCCCGGACCCAGGCCACCTGAAAATTCAAATTTAAATTTTCGCCTATATAGTATGATTATATAATCATTTTTAGGAGAAAAAGGAACCTGCAGACATGAATATTTTTTCAATTTTTTTTTTTACAGTTGGGTTTTTGTTTAATCAAAAGACAACTATCCCGCACCCAGGCCACCTGAAAATTCAACTTTAAATTTTCGCCTATATAGTATGATTATATAATCATTTTTAGGAGAAAAAGGAACCTGCACACATGAATATTTTTCCAATTTTTTTTACAGTTGTGCTTGGTTATTCAAAAGACAACTATTTCGCACCCAGGCCAACTGAAAATTCAACTTTAAATTTTCGTCTATATAGTATCGCTCCGCCTTAGTGCACACGTAGGTACTGGTGGGGTTCAGGAGAACTGGGAACAATTTGTGTCTACAAGGATACGTCTACACGACGACACTTTTGTGTCCAGATCAAGTGTATACGACACTCGGAAAAAATTTCCGGAAGATTGGAAACTGCCTAGAGCAGTCCGCGACTCTGAATTTGACCTATCGTCGCGGGAGTTGCAGCTAGAGCTAGACTGAAGACACTGCAACTAGCTCTATCTAGACCCAAAAGGCACTTGATCTAGACACAGAAGTGTCGTCGTGTATACGTACAGAAATGAAACCACAATACATTCAAAACTCAAAAACTTGAAGCTCATTTCGTTCTGTTTTGTTCATAAACAAGCAAATTCCTGAATAGCATAACGGTATCAACAAGCGGGGTTACAGTTTTCAAGCCTCAATATTTTGAAAATTTTTGAAGATTCTTAATACATTCAAATCTATTTCTGCCTCAAACAATCTTAAAACTCTGGATTTATTCAAACCATTTCCCAGTTGCTGTCTTCAAGTCACTATGCATCCTCTAATTTAAAAAAGATTTATTCTACGTTTTTGACGTATTTTTATATATAAAATCGTCCCAATTGTACCACGATTTTGTCCTCACCGTATGTTCCCTATGATAGAGCTCGTAAAAGATCTTTGTTGATAGAAAAATTCAACTATGAAATATTATTATTGTTTCTTTTAATTAGTTATTTTAAGTCGCAGCAACCACTAAGTTGGGTTATTAGCGACACAGATCATAGAAACGATATTGACAGCTCTTATATATTCACAGCTCTTTAAGAAGATTGGTATTTTCAAGGAATCTCAGCAGCTGTTTTATCTTCTTGTGGTCGGTAAGATTTTTCTGTAAGCAGGTGTGAGTCTCGCAATTTTTCCTTTCTATGAAATATTAGTATTTACTCTATTGGAGGATCTATATAGGTTTGGTCACCGCTTGAACGCGCGCTGACTCACCAAACTATAGTGTCGATACGGAGTTAAATGTCGACATATAACTTTGAAAATATATTTTTGAAATGTTTTCGATTTTTCGATCCATTTAAATTGTCTTCTACCCTTAACAGTTTGCCCTGTCTCGCACCGTTACAAAGTTATATTAAAAAAAAAAACGTGATAACTTTAAGGGCTGATTTCACCCCTTCAAACTGATTCTACGCGAAAGAAGAAAATTTCCTCTTGCATACTCCACTGTGCTCTACATTAACTCGATACTTGATAAAAATCAAAACTCTCGGGTTGATACTTTGATGCCTTCGGAAACCTTGGCCTTACGTCCATATATAGCAGAGAGATTAAACTTATTAATATTAATAGTGTCCTAAACAAACACACGGAACAAAACCACACAGAAAGCTTGTAAAGCAATCAAGCACCTACTATCTGATTTTTGATAAAGGCGAACTGACGTCCGCGTGTTAGCGCCGCGTGTGTGTTCCGTTTTTACCCCGCTCGTTTGCCGCTCACGTAAGTAAGTCTATCTGTTTTTCATCTCGTTGCTGCTAAAGCACACCGAGTGTGAATACGTGTCGTAAAGGTATGTTAAACGGAGCGGCGTTTTAAATTTACGAGAAAATCTCAGGCCATATGCGTTGATAATGATATTCATGATAGCTACGAAGGGGTGTGATTAATAACGCGACGCTTCTGAATAGCGAACTTAGGCTGCGGATATTGAAAAGTGGGTTATCACGGCGATGGATGGGTGATAAGACGGTTCTTCTCAGGGGTCGAATGAAATTGTTAACTTTTATAAGTAAAAGTTATTTATCAAATTTTTAACTTTTAATTTATTTCTTTTCTGCTTTGAGGTAAATTTGTACATTAACACTTTAACTCTGTTGTAAGAGTTCAGCTTTAACAGTTACTTTATGGTCGATTAATAAAAGTTCTGCAGGATCATGTATTTTTGAATAGATATTTAAGGGTAAAATATAAAAGTTATAAATATTTTTTTTATTAGTATTATTTAAGGAACTGTGATTTTGTGATTTTTATATAATTATTTTCCTGTTTTACTAGAACCTTTTGCTACTATGAAGAAAATAAACGTTTCTTATTTACACGAAAATGTTTGGAATAAATGTTTCAGGTAATAAACTGCATTTTATAACAGTTTAGATAATTGTCATGAAATTACAGTTATTTCCTAATTAATTGAAAATTTTAATTTTCAATTCGACCCCTGTTTTTTTCATTTTATTTAACATTTAGATATTCCTAATTCGAAAGAGTTCCGCAACGTTCACTAAAGTTCAGAGATTATTATGTTTGTGTACATAAAACGCGCTTTAAACGCGTTTCTTTCCAAACCGCGTTTTCAAAATTGACGCCGGGCATAATTAAAAAAATATTTCACCTTTCAACTTCAAATTTTGCACACTTTTAGATCATAATATTACTCAGAATATGAACCAAAATGTTTAACCAAATTATGAATTTTAACCACTTTTTTTTAACAAAAAAGCGCAGATTTTTTACAAAAATCACACTTAATTGTTCGAAGTGCTACCATTTTTAAAATATGCAATTTTTGTACACCATATTAGGTTCATATTCTTACAATTTTCAAATAAATTGTATTGGTCTGTCCCACATAACTATCAAAGACACTACAACCGACGCCGTTTTGTATTTAGAAAAAAAAACTGATTTAAGATACTGCTCTATTTTTTGTTGTTGTATTTATCATAATTTTACTGTCATAAATTTTTTTTTTACTTGTTATAATGTTAAATAAAGTACCTTTAAAGTTCCAAAAGGATTAGCGCTTTGGTATCATTGTGAAAAATTCTTAAAAATTCATAAAAAAAAATAAGCCGTTTATAGGGTCTTTCATCCCTAAAGGGGTAATGCCAGTCTAGCGCTCGAAAAAAACAACCTGGTTTTGAGAATTGTTTATGCAAGTATAGTGAATGGAATAAAAAATCTGCATGCAGGACTTTATTGTGTTGTACACGTTGGGGTATAATCACAATTTTTAAAAAATTTTTTTAGTACGAAATGGCGGCTCCACAGCCCAACAAAGGAAGCTTCTTCTATTCCGCGGCCAGAAAGATTTCTCCTCCAATTTTTGACCTGGAACAAAAAGCAAAAACTTTCGAGTTCTATATAAGATCAGCTCGGGAAGTGCGTACGGATTATTCATTTCGTTGTAAACTTTTCTAATTATAAACAATTTTCCACGTAATTTTTTACCTAAAAATGAAACTTATAGTTCAATGATGCACCATTCTAACAAAAAAAACTGTATTTTTTAATTTCCGTACGTACAAAAATTTTTTGCTTTTATTTTATTATCGATTACGTTTGTTTCTCCAATTCCAATTTTGTTTTACGCTAATTCAAGGGTTACACTAATTTTAAAATGTGATGTTTACTAAGGTAAGTACCTAAACTTACCAGACAACGTGCATCTTTTTAATTATTTAGGAAATATGTAACTGGTGGTCGGATTATTGTGAAAAATAATTTAATTTTCAAGTTGAGAAGTAGAAAATGTGTTCTTGGTCCAAAAAGTTCTTTTGACTTACAAGATACTTACAAGGAGAGTATTTTAGGTGTCCGCCTCCGATCATTTTGATTTTTGAATATGTTATACAGGACCGAAAAATAAGAAATACGTGTTTTTTTATTTTTCCCCGTTTTCATATTTGGGGGGCGAAAACTGCGTTCAAAGTTAGGGTTGAAAAATCATTTTTGTGGATTTTTGAAAATCTGGTGAGTCAGTCATATTTAGCATTCAAAGACACAAAATTCGTTCATTGACACTATTCCCCTATCTCTAATAGTTCTCGAGATATTCCACAAAAATGATTTTTCAACCCTAACTTTGAACGCGGTTTTCACCCCCCAAATATGAAAACGGGGAAAAATAAAAAAACACGTGTTTCTTATTTTTCGGTCCTCTGTAACATATCCAAAAATCAAAATGATCGGAGGTGGACACCTAAAATATGTTAGTAAATGCTAAGTGAATCTATAATTTAAATGCTCAGAAACGTCAAATTTGAAATGCCATTCTTTAAAAATATTTTACACGCAAACATTCTCAACAATAAAATTAATACTCTTCAATTCTGAATTCAGAATTGAAGAGTATTAATTTTCAATTCTGAATTCAGAATTGAAGAGTATTAATTTTCAATTCTGAATTCAGAATTGAAGTGTGTTAATTTTATTGTTATTACGTAATTACGTAGTAAGATTCTTCATTCTTATCTCGGTGTACATAAAGGCCATTATCGAAAAAAATATTAGTACTTATTACACTAATTCAACAAAACACAACGTTAGAAATTTCAATTAAACTTTAGCAAACAGTGCTTCTTAAAATTGGCTACGAAAAAAATCATTATACTCCAAAATCTAACCAAGAAACTTATAACTAGTCCTCACCCAATATTTCAACTACAGCTGTGTTTACAATGGTAATTGCTATTTTCCTATAATATATAATAGTAAATGTATGCCTATGTATTTATATGTCGCTAATAACCCATAGCAATTGATTTGACAATAAACCAATAAAAAAAAATTGGCTACTTTTCAGTAATTTGTTGCTAGCGGTTGTTATTTTATTGCTATTTAACAAATTAGTCAGCTAAAAAATCATCCAGGTACCTCTACAAATTTCATAACAGCAAGTGTTTTTAGGAAAAGGTCCAGAGTTAATCTTACTACGTTTCCAGTTTTATGGTCCACTTCCTATGTTCTTTTCTCGTTGATATTTTCTGACAAAACAGTTCTTCTTAAGGATGAAGCACCTAATCTACAAACTGGTAAGATGCTGTTACTTAAATAGAATTAAAAATCTGCAAAATAATTAACCAAAATAATAGGCTTGCAGCACTAAGTAGATTCTAAAAGAGCAAATGATAAACAATATTAAACATTATTATCATTAGTAAGGAAAATTCGTCTACTAAGATTTTTCTGCGCATATTTTAGAAAAATAAGCTACGTACCTCATTAATGATAAATGTCTTAAGTTTTAATTATTCTCTGTTGCGAATCCGGCGCAGTTGCAAGATTTCTCTTGGTAGTACAGTGTTCTGGATCCACAGGCTTGATCCGACGAATGTCTTTTCGCTCCAAAAGGTCATTTGTTATTCCATAAAAAAAATGACTCGCATTACAGAATTTGCTTAAAAACGTTTTTCGTAGAAGTATAAATATTAATCATCGAATGAGATTCTTACATTTCTACTGAGAATGATCGATGTTTTAGAAATTGTTCTTGTCCGACGGCTGCTTTCACGTCGATGACTATGCATAAGCTAGCGCTCTTTTCAGAAAAACTATTATACATTGCGCTTCGAAGTATCTGACAGCTTGATATGTAAGTAAAATGAAATTAAATTTTTCCCTGCACTTTTAAAAGTTTCCAAATATTTTTTCTTAAAAAAGTTCAAGCAAACTCGAAGAAAAGTCTCATTTATTATAGAATTGCATCCCTAGGAAATTTTCCTGAAATTCTATTAATGTTGTTTATCTAATAAAAAATTTATCGAAGAGGAATCTGTGAGCAAAGTAATTCTAATGAGTAGATAACATTTTAAGTTTTATCAGTTCAATCTTGGAGGAAAGTTTCTTCTGAATCTGAAACTTAAGTAATAATGTAATTTCTCTTTAATTTTTTTCTTTAGCCTAGAAAACTGTTTAAAATGTAAAAACACTGAGTAGTAGATTAGATCCAAACGTTGCTTGTTCTTCTATTATTTCTAAATGTTTCAATAGCATGCTTCGCCAAGACTAAATTCGATCGCAGATGAGTTTTTACTTATAATTTATTGCACTTCAGATATCGAATTTCAATATGAACATCAGAAGTACAAATAAATTTTAGTCGATGAAAACATATTTTGCAATACCATTATTTTCTGACGATTAATAATTTAATTACAAATAGGGTAAGCTGTACAATGATTGGCACCCCCAAGCAGAAATCCCAATGGACTGTCCATATTTTTTGTGAGGATTTTATATGGTATTTAATTTTCTGTTGTTATCGACGATTATGGATTTATCATTGAAATAAAACATCTTGGGTACGTTTTGAGTCTTTTATTTTAAAAGTATTAAATGGAAAACAAAAATAGGCATACAAGTACAATCATTGGCACTTGAATATTTGAGTTTAAATAGAAAAAAAAATAGTTGAAAATGAAGTTCAAACGGACTATTTCATTCACTATTAAATATATCTACAACACGTAGTAAATCTGTATTTCAAAATATACTTACCCCTTATCAAAATTTTAAGAAAACGTTTAAAACTCAGCCCTTTGTCCCACCGCTACCTTATTTCAGATTTTTTTGCGGTGTTGCCAGATGTAAACTGTGTAGTTCAACTGCTGGAATTTGTAGTGTCGTAGTGAAAGAAAAATAAGAAATTGTAGGAAAGTACCTTCCAAGCTTGTACTTCTTAATATTTTGCTTTTTAAGGGGTTACCTACCGTCAGGAGGTAGAAAAAGAATCGATTCTTTGGGAATTTATTTCAGAAAGTACATGCATATTTCTGTGTAATGGTTTTTGTATTAAGATGAAGGACACTTTAACAGGTAATTATATTATGTTTTGGTATAAAAATATTTAGTTATTGCAAAATTACAACTGATTTCCCGGAAGCTGTTTTTAGACCTGTGACCACGATTTCTTAAAAACCGCTTCACCAATCTTCCTGAAACTTTGTAGGTTTCTTCTAGGCATTCAAATCTAGTTTTTAATCGAAGCATTTCTTTGTTCAATACATAGTTTTTATTTTATGGATGAAAAATGAAGTGTTTTTTCTACGAAAGTCGATCATTTCACTTTAAACATCTGCCATTTTGTCCTAGATTAATATTTTATAAAACGGAACGATTAAAGACTAGATGAAATATTGTGCTAACTAAATCTTCTTGGTTTTTTTATTTCAGATAACCCAGTTCCGAAAAATGTTGGTCACCGCGAGACGTGTTTCTAAAAACAGCTTGCGGGAAATCAGTTGTAATTGCGCAATAAATAAATATTTTTATACCAAAACATAATATAATAAGCTGTTAAAGTGTCCCTCATCTGAATACAAAAACCATTACATAAAAATATGCATGAACTTTCTGAAATAAATTCCCAAAGAATCGATTCTTTTTCTACCCCCTGACGGTAGGTAACCCCTTAAGGGAACTTTCCGGTCTAGAGCCCAAAAAAATAGGTGAACTTTAGGAATTAATTAAAGGAAAACTACTATATATAATTTAATGGGACTTGTTGCATTGCATTAAGCATGTCTTAAACTATAGAAATATATTTTTTGTTTTATAATTAATTATGGCAGACGGCACTGGGGAGTCGTTAAATTCGAGGCGTCAAAAAATTGATCCAAATCGGCAGGACCTGTATCTCCAAAAGTTATTACCCAATTCGACTGAAACATTTTTTATTTTGAAGAATATACTTCTGGTTAGGATAAAAACCAGAAAGAATTACAAAAATGACATTTCTTAGAAAATAACGACACTTGAAGTTTGAAATCACTTTTTCCCAATATTTTTCATCCTTTCAACGCCTTTGAAAATTATAAATTTTCAATTTTTTGTATTTTTTTCTGGTTTCACTCCTAGCCAGAAGTATATTCTTCAAAATAAAAAAAGTTTCAGTCGAATCGGATAACAACTTTTGGAAATACAGGTCCCACCGTTTTGAGAACACTGCTTTGATAAAACCGCGTTTAAAGTTTTACGCCAGCGCCAAGTGGCCGGTTGTTACCCAACATGCATTTGCCTCTACTCAAATGCCTATAACTTCGGGAATTTGACGAATTTCAACAAATCCTTGTAAACACGTCTTCCGAAAAGGTTGAACATTCGAAAAGTGCAATAAAAAATCGACTTTTGGACCGGAAGGTCTCCTTAATCAGGAGTGCCAATGACTAGTGCAGTGCCAGCACTAGTGCGGTTGTTGCCCATGCATGTGCCGCTACTCAAATGCCTATAACTGCAGGAATTTTACGAATTTCAACAAATCCTTTTAAACACGTATCCCTAAAAGGTTGAACATTCGAAAAGTGCAATAAAAAACCGACTTTCAGGCCGGAAGGTCGCCTTAATCAGGAGTGCCAATGACTAGTGCAGTGCCAGCACTAGTGCGGTTGTTGCCCATGCATGTGCCGCTACTCAAATGCCTATAACTTCGGGAATTTTACGAATTTCAACAAATCCTTTTAAACACGTATCCGTAAAAGGTTGAACATTCGAAAAGTGCAATAAAAAATCGACTTTTAGACCGGAAGGTCCCCTTAATCAGGGGTGCCAATGATTAGTGCAGTGCCAGCTTTGGTGCAGTTTACCCTACATGACACCAAAGATGTTATAAAAATCTTTCCCTGCCTCATTCACTCCTCGCGTTACACCCAATTGTTCTGAAACACCCTATAAAATTGTACTAATCTGTCCAGGCATCTTACGTCAAGCTGAACGCTCCGCAAATACTAATAAATAAACAGACACGAATGTATCCTGTTCCTTCTTTGCCTTATAAAAAGCTTATTAGGTTTATATTGAGGGTGCACTATGGTCAACGCATTATATCGTGTGTATGTACCAAAGCATTTATTCCCATACGTTTCTTTCAGGCAATTTACCCTAATTGGCGAGTTATGAACCGTTGCCCCATTCGAATGAATGAAAAACCCGATGCAGAGTGTTTGCCGGAAGGCTTAGATTAATACTTTCTTACGCAATCACGGCCACGGGAAACACGGCTATGGGAAAAATGCAATTGCACTTCTTAGCTGCATTATTTTACCGACGGCTAAAGGAAAAGTAGAAATACGAGACTAACGTGTACACCTTTAATTTTCCACACTTCCGTTTCTCCCGTTTTTCTCTGAACCACTGAGCCGAGCAGACATATTTCTGTCCAATTATTTTCTAATCGCCATTAAATAAAAACGCAATTTGCTGCGAGAAGATCGTTATTATTATTTCAGTGCTGTTCCTATGTTTACCTAACCTTTCAGTCAAGCTTCCATAAAACTGTGCATCTGTTGTCTCACAAGGGAAGCTCCCGAACCCAAAAATTAAAAAATTCTGAAACTTTGTTAATATATAGGGGATTTCCTCCTGATTACAACAGAATTTTTGTTTGCTGCCCAAGTTCACTCGAAGGGGGTGAAATTAACCCCTGAAAATTCGGCTATTTTCTGATTTTGTGTTATAACTCGGGAACTGTAAGTGATAGAAAAAAAGTTTCAATGCAAAAGTTACTTTTTTTAATTAGATCTAGCATTCGGTAAAAAATTAGTTTACAGTTCCCAAGTTATCACACAAAATTGGAAAATAACAGAATTTTCAGGGGCCAATTACACCCCATTAGAGTGAATTTGAGCAGGAAACAAAAATTGCGTTGTAATCAGGAGAAAATCCCCTACATATTAACAAAGTTTCAGAATTTTTTGAATTTTTGGGTTCAGGATGTTCTCTTGTCAGTGACTTTTTTTAATTCCCTACATTGCATGAGTGTTAGAAAAATCGTTGGTTTGTCGGTGAAACCGAACCAGTCTGCTCTCTTTAGAAATGCGATTTTGGTCTTCACTGAAAGATGCATTCGGAATTTGTTAAAGATAAAAATCTCATTTTTTGGTAAAAAGTGGGGTTGATTAGTTTTACCACCAAGCCAACGAATTGGCGGAGGCGCTTCCTAATCCAATTGTTGGATTTTTCCCATAAAATTCGTCACTGATGATCTCAATCACTTTTTGTGGCATTTGTAAATTTTATCCATATAAAGTGTTTTAAAGAGTCTGGATTAATTAGTAATCGAAACGTACAGCATTGAAAGAATTGGTGGACGGCTGAAATCAGCTATCTTATGAGATTGCTTGTTACAACCCTATGAGTGTTTATTATTTGTGAAATTGTATGGTTTTAAATAACAGCTGAAGGGTAGTTTTCAGCCCAAAATACTTGCGCACAATTTGTAGCAGACAAATCTAACTGGAATAAGGATTGCTATATTATGGATAATGAATCCTCATCCAGATTCAAATATAATATAATATAATCATATAATCATATAATCATATAATCATATAATCATATAATCATATAATCATATAATCATATAATCATATAATCATATAATCATATAATCATATAATCATATAATCATATAATCATATAATCATATAATCATATAATCATATAATCATATAATCATATAATCATATAATCATATAATCATATAATCATATAATCATATAATCATATAATCATACAATCATACAATCATACAATCATACAATCATACAATCATACAATCATACAATCATACAATCATACAATCATACAATCATACAATCATACAATCATACAATCATATAATCATATAATCATATAATCATATAATCATATAATCATACAATCATACAATCATATAATCATTTTTCAAAAATTATTCTGCGGATGTAAGCCACCCGGTATGTTAAAGTTGATTTAAAAAAGAGGTGTGCCAACGAAGAGTTAAATTCGGATAAAAAGGTATCTAAATATTTGTGACAAACCCAAACCCAGAACCCGAATAAAATAAAATCGACATTGCAAAACCTAAATCAATAAAATTGAAATTTCACATATAAAGTTTTACCTCGTGCACCGTATTGACCAGATCTATTCCCTACGGATTAGTGATTACCACATTGTTCGTCGCTGAAATAGTTTTCTGACAGATAGGATACGTTTCGAACAAGAGGGAACAGAAAACGCATTCTTTGAATTCATGAAATCCAGGAACACAATATTTTACGTAAATGGCATTGAAAAATACCAAGATTCAAATGGCGCGTACTTTGATTAACAAATTTATTTTGTTTACACGCACAGGCGTATTTACTTCGACGAAAATATCAGTACAATCCAAAACTCTGGAGAAAATAATTAATTCTATTATTCCACCCTCAAGAATATTTATTTCTGTTTTGTTCGCTGGGAGTTTTGCCGAAACAGAGGTGCCAGTTTTTGGGCCCAGTTACCTCTTAATCTTCTTTTTTATTTCTTCTCTGAAGTCTCGCAACGGGATATTTCCCGGTGGGTCTAGGATAGTGAGTAGTGTCGCTGCTTTGGCTGCTTGGTCTGCTTTATCATTTCCCATGATTCTCACATGAGAAGCTACCCATATAAATTCTATATCTTTTCCTTCTTTAATGAGACTTGAATAGAGCGAATGGATATTTTTGTTTAATTCATCCGGCCTCCCGGGGTCTTTAAACCGGATCTGAGTGGACTAGATAGAAGGGACCAAGTAACTATTACGCCTTTAATAATTGGCTATACCAAACTGACACACACCCATTTGATAACAAAAGAAAATATACCTAAATGCGAATTGTGTAACCGAAATCTAAATATCAGCCACGTTCTTTTTTAATGCGATCATCTCGCTGAAAGCAGGAAAAGGTACCAAGTCAAAAACAACGTAAGTGAAATAGTGAACTCAAGCGAAAACCTCAGAAGCACAATTACGTTTTTAAAAACGATCAAAATATATATCCTGAATTGTAAAGTTAGAAACGAGCTAAAATTGTTCGTATTTGCGTAATATCTACCTGCAGTACATCCACAAACTTGTAAAGTCGCTCACGACCTCAGCAGTTAACGCGACTCAAAACCTTAAAAAAAAAAATAAAAAATTTATTTCTGCCAAGTATTATTCATGTCGGATTTCTGCAAAGGAAGTGTTCTTTAACACACTTGTGCACTTTTAGTAAGGCACATTTTAATTTTTATTGGTTGAATACTGGGTGAAAAACTTCTGTAAGGTAAAACCCCTTTTTCTTTTATGTCTACTTTTTTTTTAAAACGAATTCACTGAATTTACCAAATCCAGGATCCCTAACACTATCTAAAGGGCGATAAAAAATAAAAATATCACTCGATAGTAAAATAAGTCTCGTTTCAAATATTTTTATTAGTTAACAAAGTCACCTATGCATCCCTCAAACTCCTCGCACGAGCTGTTAAATTTACTTAATTCACACGCCCGAAATTATAATCTTACTGAAATGTAGAAGCATTTGTAGGCACGCCAATCGAAAGAAACGGACGCTTCGTATCAACCTACGGAACAAAACTTGCGTTACTTTTGTATGACGAAAACTCGGTGCGCCCGGAGGAAACAGAGCAGAAACATGGTCGAGTGGTTGGCCAAAGGGTTGTCAAGCTGCTGAAAGAACCCGATGACATTCCTTGAGCAAATAAGGGGCTAATAACAACATTTAAAGCGTCGCGTGTTCTTCGCCCGGATGTCGGCCATTATTCAGTCGACCAGCAATCACGTAATATAACGTCGAAGAAGTTTCAATTCCAGGCCAGCTGAGACGAAAGGAACTCCAGCTGGCCGAGACACGTCGAAACTGTGAAAACAGTGGTCGACCGAATTCAATCGATTTTTATTATAGCATGGCTGATTGATTACTGGAACGGAGAAAGCCTGCATTTGCTGTTCCCCGAACACACAAATATCGATGGGGATGGTAAGTCGACAGATTTTTGCATTGAATTGGAAATAAATGAGGTGAATCGATAAAATTCACATTAGAATGTGTTCATAGACACATTTAAACTCTAAAGATACCTAAAGAGAAACACGAAAGAATTCTTCGAAAATGTGAAGTGAATTTTGAATTATCCAAAATTCAATTTAAAGAGTGTCAGATGCGTTTTAAAAGAGTGACTGTCGTTCTAGGGTTAATAAAGCTTACGTGACAGGTTTTGTTTTGTAAAATAAAGTTTATGTTTGTAATGGAAGATAATTGTTGTTTGTATTTATTACCTGGGAACGAACAAATTAAAGTGCTCAATGAAACTATGGACCATGGTCCTTTTTGTATTTTATATATCATGTTGTTGAATTCGTTTTGATGCTGAGTGGGTAAATTAAAATATAGGGTTCCATTGAGAAAGCAATCTGAGGAAGCATGAATTTATACTATATATTCTGTCCCCCACAGTATTTTAGTCAGCGTTAGATTTTATTACAGTGTGCATTCTTACAATCAATCAAGGTAATCTAGAGTTTCCCTATTTTTCTTCCTTCTTAGTTTTTATGTGCTTGTAATTCAGTGTGCAATAAAATCATATTATTATTACCACTACTATATACGACTATTATCATTTGTGTACTCAAACTGTACAAGTTCTTCCTTAGACATCTTGTATTGTTAGGAACAAAGGAAATCGTTTCGGTCGTCACATTATTTAAGCAAAACGACTTTAGTAGAAAAATTGAACAATTACTGCAAAAAAGCATTCTTCGCAAATAAATCGATTAAAGGTGACTGTAGGAGATAAATGCTCGGGGATATACTCAGGAGGACATCCCTTACGTTTTTACAAAATTTCATAATTTTTTGAATTTCCGGGTTCGGGATAGTCCCTTGTCAAAAATTTAGGGGTTGAAACTTGGTAACGCGACGTACATGAAAATGGTTACTTCTACGAAAAAAACTCATAGAACCTTTTTTGTAGAGAATTTCCTGCGGTATAAATTTCATAATAACTATTTTTGTCGTAAAACTGCTAGATAACGAGATATTTGCGAAAAAACGTTCTTTTCTTTAACCCTCTGTAAAAATTTTAGCGGCGGTCGGATCGATGGAGACTTTTGACATATTGTTTATAACGACCAATATAAAAGCCTATACCAAAATTTAGCTTGCTGGGATTTATTCCGTAGGTTGGGCATATTTCCGTCTAATTTCACTGGATTAATTATAGCATTCTTTGATGACTCGACAAAAATTATTTTCACATTTTTTTGGGCATCTAAATAGTATCCTATGTAAGGTTTTTACTATGCAATTGTACAAATATTAGAATCTGAAGTGTAATATTTTCTGAAATTTTAATTTCGAGGAGAATAAAATTTGAAGTTTATCAGATTGCGAGATAAATTATCTACCCCTAGGAACTGTGATTGCAAACAATTTTAGTGTAATTCGAAGGAACAAGAAACGGGTAACCGATATTATAAAATCTGAAATTGCCTCTTACGTGCATTAAACCCAGATTTTTTAATAATAAAAAAAACGAATAACGTATTATCTTCCCAAGTTCATATATAAGTATTAAAATGTTGCACAACTATTCACGACGTGCCACTATAATTTATATTGAGCACAACAAAATAATCTGGCAAACACACATTTAGAAGCTAATAGTCGTGCAATTAAATTAATGTTTATGAAATTTCTAAATCCCGGCTGCGTTCTTTCATAGAGGCTTGGAACCAAGTTCTTAAGAGTGACAAAATATTTCAGTAAAGAAAAACAGTTGTATTGTAGAAAGCCTCTTGATAATAATACGAAAGCAGCGTGGAAGAAGAGGAACGAAAATTCAACGATAGTACGGTCGTGTAATTAGATCAAGCCGAGCATAATTAATAACTTCGGGACTGGTTTTTTCTTTCTTCCTGAGAGGAGGGCTGATTTATGATATCGGCCACGGCACTTATCGAAACTTTAAGGATAATAAAAGGCCGGAAGAAGCTGGAAAGGATTAAGGAAAGTGATGGACGATGACCGATCAGCGCCGTCACAATAATGATCCGCGTAAATAATAAGACTCGTTATGGCTCTACCTTCTACCCTTTCCCCTTCTCTCTTTGTTTTTCATCCTTAATAGCGATCAGCCTGCATAACTTCACCGTGGCTGAACACCAAATTATGGTAGGCAGGATGACGGGGGGGGGGGGGGGGGGAGGGGAGGATGTCATTTCTTTGTGGTAATGTTACGTCAGCCAGAAGATTTTCTTATTTATTGGATTAAAACGGAAAGTTTTTGCGCTTTTCTTTTATTAGATATTACTACATTATAGGGCTGGGACTATTTGTCGAATTTTTCGGTATTCGAATACTGGAATACTTCAGTTGCTCAATTATTTGGCGAATATAATTCGAATATCCAAGTATCCAAATACTATTCGAATATTCAAGTATTCGAATACTATTCGAATACCATTCGAATAATTAAGTATTCGAATATCATTCGAATATTCAAGTATTAGAATACCATTCGAATAATTAAGTATTCGAATATCATTCGAATATTCAAGTATTAGAATACTATTCGAATATTTAAGTATCTGAATACTATTCGAATATTTAAGTATCCGAATAGTATTCAAATATTTGAGTATTCGAATATTTAAGTATCCGAATACTATTCGAATATTTGTGTATTCGAATATTAAGTTTCCGAATACTATTCGAATATTTGAGTATTTGAATATTTAAGTATCCGAATACTATTCGAATAGTTGAGTATTCGAATGTTACTATTCGAATACCCCAGACTAGTATTCGAATGTTACTATTCGAATACCCCAAACTAGTATACAAATACTTAAATATTCGTATAATAACATTCGAATTCTCAAATACTCGAATAATAACATTCGAATACTCAAATATTCGAAGTTTATTCGTAGCATTCGAATACTTGTAAAATATTCGAAAAATTAAATATAACTTATTAGAGCTTGGACGGTTTAATCACATAAAAACAGCAATAATTGCTTTAACTATGAATTAAAATGGCAGACTGCACATAGATATGTGTAATTGTGTAATAAGGAAATAGAGTAGCAATTTGATAAATACAATAAAGAATCAACTATGATTTGCTTTATTCTGTTTTCTTTTTTATCAAACGGAGACTTTACAGTGGAAGGAATCTTATTTTACCTGATTTCTGTTTTCAAGATATCGAGCAATAAAATCAGTTTATTCAAATGTAATTTATTTAACAATAAATTTAATGTGCTTTTATTGGTTGTTTGTTACAAAATATAGTATTTTAGTCAATACATACAATACATATAATACAATAATACAATATGAATACAATGCATATGTTACTGTTGCGTAATAAACAAATGTTTCTTTCTTTAGTAAGATTTTTCGTTTAAATTTTCTTATTCTAAACTAATCTAATGTTATGATTTTGAGGTATAGCACCAATATTGTAATACGTATTTCTTTCATTACCTATATCTTATTTTCCAATGAGATTCCTTGGAGGAAAGAGATAATAAAATATGTCCGCAATTGAAGATAAAATAAATGTGTTTCACTGTAATGTATTTTCTATATTGTATAATATAAATTGCAAAACCCCACGAGTTATTACACAAAACTTAAATAGTATTACGAGTCCAAATATTCGTATAGTTTGAATTGTGTTCAGTTCAAACAAAAACAAAGAATTAAAGTAATAAATTAAAGGGAAACAATAAAATTAAAATTGCAATTTAAACAATGATATTCTTAAAATAAGAATTTCACGAAGAGTTCACATAACAGATAAACTCCTTCGTTGAATCTCATAAGCGCACATTACCAGCCGCCATTGCTCCATCCCAGTGGCGGATTTAACAGGGCGGCCGATGAGCAGTTGCCACCTGGGCCCCTGCACAGAAGGCCCCCCAGGGCCCCATCCTTAAAAAAATATGATTTTATCCAAACTATGTTTTTTCTGTATTATCACACTGAGCCCGGTTTTAGTAAACTACCGCTTTACTTTCCCAAAAAATGGGCCCCTGCTCAGAAGGCCCCTCTAGGGCCCAATCTTCAAAAATAGATTATGATTTTATCCAAGCACTATATTTTTTCTCTATACTTTTCTGTACACTTGCCCCCTTTTAGTAAAGTAGCTCTTCATTTTCCCGAAAAAATGGGCCCCTCAGAACGTTTGCCACCTGGGCCTTTTACCTCAAAATCCGCCACTGCTCCATCCTTAACATTAAAACAATAGTCGAACTACTCCTATACAGGTTGTTAAAAAAAGGTCTAAGACTTTAGGGACTTACAGTTCCCACCGAGAGGAGTAAAGAATGTTTAATCAACATAGGTCCCAAAATCAATCTTTTCGGTGTAACACCTACATTTGCGAGCGTTGGATATCGTGAGCGAGTCTCTTCGTAACCCATCGAATGGAAATTGTTTAGAGGAATCTGCTTGAAAGTAGGCACATTAGTTCAAGATTGTACGCCAATCTTTTTGTGGGGATACATGGAGACTTTAGCCTACTTATTAACGATAAATAATTTACGGACCTACGACAACGAATAGAAAATGCATGTCGTACAATACGAGACAGGGGAGGAATACTTGACAATATACGTCGATCCATGATACGCAGATGTCAGTTCTGTATTTACATGGAAAAAAGACAATTCGAACATCTGTTTTAAATATGAAAACCTATGTCGATTAAGCATTTCTCAATCCTCTCGGTGAGTACGTCCACTTTTTGTCAAATTTGAATTTTTACATGCTACAAATAGTTCTTGACATAAATTTGTCAAGAATAATATTTTTCTTCGTTGCAGGCGTGACCCTGAATGTTATGTATTAGGTTGTTGCAAATGAAATGGCCGTTTTCTGCAATTTAAACTTCTCGGCTTTGTAGCTTAGCTCTTTTCCGTGCGGACGGGGTTGCATTTGTATCATTTGAAAAGTACACGTCTCACACGTGATTCGGCGTGTATAATATCTATTATATTGTGGGGTATACGTAATTAAAAACCGTTTTAATTGATCATGGAAAAGAAGGAGATTCGAATAATTTACTTGTATGAGTTGAAACTTGGTCACAGTGCGGCTGAGGCAGTGCGGAATATAAATACCGCATTCGGCAGTGGTACTGCAAGTGATCGGACCGCTAGGCGTTGGCTCGAAAAATTTCGTTGTGGTGATACAGACCTCGAACATATGCCTTACGTTCATAAGCCAACAGTTATCGAAAACACTATTTTGAAAGACATGGTTGAAGAGGATTCACGCCTAACTGTTCGGGAAATCGCAGTGGGAACTAAGATTCACTATTCAACTGTTTCCTGACATCTACCGGCCATGGGGAAGTAAAAAAGCTGGACAAATAGGTCCCGCATGAACTTACTAAAAACAATAAAATCCGCCGCTTGGAGATCAGTTCTTCTTTGTTTTCTCGTCATGATAATGAAGGCCTATTACACAGACTAATTATTTGTGACGAGAAATGGATTCTTCATGACAATCGACGACGTTCTGCACAGTGGTTGGATGCAGATGAAGCCCCAAAGCATATGCCGAAACTCTAACCTTCATCCGCGAAAGATTTTGG
This sequence comes from Andrena cerasifolii, assembly GCF_050908995.1. Lineage (NCBI taxonomy): Eukaryota > Metazoa > Arthropoda > Insecta > Hymenoptera > Andrenidae > Andrena > Andrena cerasifolii. Next base: position 3,005,258 of record NC_135132.1, read on the forward strand.
TGTCTGTATGGTGGTCAGCAAGGGGTGTTGTGCATTTTTCATTTTTAAAACGAGGTGAAACCATAAATTCAGACAAATACTGTCAAGAAATTGATATCATGCATGAAAAGCTGCGTATTCAACAGCCGGCATTGGCCAATAGACGTGGTGTATTATTGCTTCATGATACTGCTCGACCACACACTGCAAAACAAACCTTTAAAAAATTAGCAGAATCGAAGTGCCAAGTTCTCCCTCACCCTCCTTATTCTCCTGACCTTTCACCTACAGACTACCATTTTTTCAAGCAACTAGATAGCTTTTTGATTGGAAAAGTGTTTCGAGAAGAAGTGGATGTAAAAACTGCATTCGCTGAATTTATTGCCTCTCGTATTCTGGATTTCTTTCAGAAAGACATTGGTGCAGTTATTTCGCGTTGGGAATGAAATACATATTAGGTTTGTCAAGTAAAAGTTTAAATTAAAAAATCAGAAACGGCCATTTCATTTGCAACGACCTAATACCATTGTATGTTTAAAGCTGTCTTTCTCGAAAGCGCTAAAAGTGGATGTACAGCCGAACCTCGACAACCCGAAAACCTCTGTAAGACGAAAATGTTCTTCATTCCCTTCCGCTCCGCTGTAAACACATCTATAACTCGAAGTAAAGCTTCCTTAACTCGAACTATATTTTGCATGCTAAATTGTGTATTTCATCTCTACAACTCGAAGTTAGAAGAAAAATGAACAGTCGCACTCTATGGGTAAGTCGAATTTTCGTTTGTCGAAACTCTGTTACCGAAAAACTCGATAAGCCGAAACCTCTATAATTCGAAGATTTTTTCCCTTCCCTTGAGATTCGTGTTATCGAGAATTGACTGTGCAATATTTGTGCGCTAAGCCACTGATATGATTAAGGGTTGAAAAGCCAATCAGTGTAAGTCCATTAGCGTTAAAATTAAGATTTACACTGTTTGTCCTTTAAATAATTTTGCCTAGTAATTCCCTGGTCAATGTACCTAGGTAAGTACTGCCATTTATTGCTTACGTCTAAAAGTAGCGACTCAATTGATTTATCAACTGAAAGTATTAACAATAAAGAGATTTTTGAACCACGTAATTCATTTTCAGGGAACATTGGACTTACACTGATTGGCTTCTGAACCCTCCGCATATAGCGTAGAGTGGGGTCAGAGTGCGCACTTAACGTGTAGGCTTCTCTAAAAACAATTAATTTTTTTTTAATCAAGGTAACAGTAATCGCACATAGTATTACCTCCACTTTCGTAGTTTGCACAGGCATCAGTCTTCCGGATCAGTGTATTCCTCTTTACACGCAGGACAAATTATTTTTTCCATAGACATTGATGGTTGGGATTTGTTCTGTTCCTTTCAAAAATTTTCCGAAGCAAGTAGATGTTATTTTTGGGATTTTTTTTCTGTTTTTCTAATTATTTCTTTGTACCTTCGCATTCGGATTTTCTATTCATTGCTTCATTTACTCCAAGCTGATTTTTAAATGGGGAGTTTGCGTTCGAACTCTTGCCCCACTGCATTCTGCGAATTCTTGCTCCCACAGCTACATTTCCATTGTTTAATCAATCCTGTTATCTGTGAGGACAACTAAAAACTTCTACTAGTACTTTTGAATAGAAGAATTTCAGCTCTAGCAGACGACATATTAATTAAAATATTTACTGATCAATTTATAGGAATAACATTGATTTCTACAAATGAGAATATTACATCAGAACTAACGAATTCAGCACTTACCGCATTCTACGAGAAAAAAACGAAGCACAGCTACACAATTCGCCACTGGTGACTCTACTTCGATTGACAATTGACTGTCAATCACCATTGGCAACTACCACAACTGAAACAATGAAATTCGCACCCTACTCTAAGCCCCAAAGTCTCAGACCCCTTTTTGAGCAGGCTCTATAACCGTTAGTATCGTCACAAAGCATTACAATTCCAGATCTGCAATTCATAATGCGCAATAACACTTCTAACAATGCTTCATACAATTTCCACGAGTCGAGTGGGAAACCGCCTAGTTCAGCATCCCGCGAAAGCCCCCAATTACAGTGAGCAGGCCGGGGTAGCCATCCCAGAAGCACGTCTGCGGGGCAACGGTACGTTCCTTAAACTTCGCATCTCGGTGATTTAATTTACAGCCTTTAAGCTCGCTATTTATACCCTCGTTTGTTCCGTGAAGAAAGTCGAAAGAAAAGGCTCGTTATTACGGGAGTCAGCGGTAGTAGAAACCAGTGGAAGAAGCCACCATAGAAACGGTCTTACCCACGGTTGAAGCCTCGATCCTCGACCCGGCCCCTGAAATGCCAATAATTAAACGCAAGGTAGGAAGCGAGGAGCCGCTTATTTCGCGGTTCCAGGTCGTTTCAGTCGCGCATTACGGAAATTAATGCGCCGCGATATGCCATTCTGATGCAGTTGCGCGTGCACTTTTCGCCCGGAATTCCTTCCCCCTCCTCCGCCACCGTCTTCCATCCTCCTTTCCGCCTTTTTTCCCACCCCTCGCCCCCTCCCCCACCTGGTCGAGCAACGAGACACATTACTTCTTCTGTTTCTTTCCCCTGTGACTCGTAGAAACGGTTGTTCAGCCACTCGAATGGCGAGCTCGTTCCGCGGCTACTCTTAACTTGCGCGCATATATCTGACGGCAGTTAATGTGCATGTTTTACGACCCCCATCTATTGTCGTTTCCTTCGCTCGGCTCTTACGCTTTGCCGATTACAGGAGGAATCAGTCCTGCAAGAATGGAGAACTTTGTACCCCATTCGCGGCCAATTTAGCTGGATAACTGTTAAAGTCTCCGCGTAGTTCGGGAGGTTAAGCGGGTAGGCCTACCTAGAACGGTCAAAACAACATGCTTCTTCGGGAATTTTTTCTAGAAAAACCGATAAACTTTTACTATCAAACATTAGCCAATTGGAAAGAGCTCAACTTGCGGATATTTCAGTACTTTTTGTGGGAAAAAGTATTGAAAGGTTTGTGAGTTTTACGCGATGCTCGAGACGTCCTTTTTCTTAGGCATTTTGCGGTGACAACCGTAGCTCGGTGCAGGATCATCCAAAATTGAAAATTCGATTTTTTCTTAGATAATATATGAAATTACCTAGGCGCTACCCAATTTTGGAAAAATTATCTTGAGACAAAATGGCGGCGGTGCACAGTTGAAGCATCGACAGGTAAACTGGGGTGACTTTGCCCACTTTTGAGCCTCCAATAACTTTTTTAGCACTCCTAATGCATTAATTTTTTTTTTGAAAAATACTGTTATACGGTAGATGACGTGTAGATTTAAATAGGCTTTTAAAATGCCAAAAACATGGCGGGCAAAGTTACCGGCTCAGTTGGGGTGACTTTGCCCACGTCAAATATTTCAGTGAAAACATGCCTAAAACTCATTATTGAGTTACGATTGAGCAATCGTTCTTATTCTAATGGATACATAAGACTAGTATTTGTTGGATTACTATAATTATTAACAGGCAAAAATGACTCAATATTCAGGGAAAGCTGAATATAGTAAAAGATAATGATACGTGTGTAGAGCGTCTTTTTGTTTCAATATCTGGCAACGGTGATAAAACAGACCGTTGTCAGAGAAGAGCTCACTTCTGTTCGGTATACTGTCTTAGAAAGACATTCTTTCCTAGCCGCTAAAAATAAAATTAAAATATAAATCTAGAAGGCTGATTTATTTAATAACCAATTACAAATAGTACTATCAAAACACATTTTTAAAAAAAAAAATTATTTAAAAAAGCCTTAAAATACGCTCTGGGTATGTCACCCCACGTCGAAAGCACGCTTTCGCGTTCCCGGGTCGTCGCTGAGATACGTCTCGTCGTAATTAAGTATGTTCGCTTTCGGCACGCCTTCCAACGTTTTCTCTAACAAGGAGAGTATTTTAGGTGTCCGCCTCCGATCATTTTGATTTTTGGATATGTTATAGAGGACCGAAAAATAAGAAATACGTGTTTTTTTATTTTTCGCCCTTTTCATATTTGGGGGGAGAAAACTGCGTTCAAAGTTAGGGGTGAAAAATCATTTTTCTGGATTTTTGAAAATCTGGTAGGTCAGTCATATTTCGCATTCAAAGACACAAAATTCGTCCATTGACACTATTCCCCTATCTCTAATAGTTCTCGAGATATTCCACGAAAATGATTTTTCAACCCTAACTTTGAACGCAGTTTTCTCCCCCCAAATATGAAAACGGGGAAAAATAACAAAACACGTATTTCTTATTTTTCGGTCCTCTATAACATATCTAAAAATCAAAATGATCGGAGGCGGACACCTAAAATACTCTCCTTGTAAGTCCTCAAAATATTTTACAACCCTCGCGACACCAACAGCCGCTCTCGCGCGAGAAAAATTTTAACACCTTCCTTCGGTCAGTTCCGTTTTGTGTCTTCTCGTGAAGCTCATATACCAATCCTGGCCGGGTGTATTATTAACAAATTTACAATATTTTCCCCGGCCCTGTCTCAGCATTGTGTAACAATTTTGTACCTGATTTTAAGGTTTATTTTCTCTCAACAGCACAAAGTTCGGAGATCACAAAATTCACATGGAAAAAATTTTTTTTGTGTAATTTTCTACTCTGAAAAATTACCATATGATTGAATTCGCTACTGTTTTTTTTCGTTTGACCTTGGAGAAATTATTGCTATCGATTACAAAACACCACGTGTTCTAATCACTTCGCAATAAAATAAAATAAAGTTTTCCCGAAAAGTGGGCAATGTCACCCCGGCGAGGAAAGCCACCCCAAATAAAAATTACCTATGTTATCTGGACAAATTGTTACTTCCTCGAAAAATTATTCCGATAAACTCCTATTCGACTAAAAACTTATCCGCTTGTGGCGAATAAAAACGTCTTCGTTATTCGTGATCCGGAAAAAATTTTCCCCTCTGTAGATATAGAACAACTTCGAATGGTTTCGAAACCAGGTTTCGGACGGCCATTGCTAAATAGTTGCTAGCCAAGCCAGGCGGATGGACGGGCGAGCAGAGAGGAGTGAAAAGTTTTCTGTTAAACCGATACAGCGCGCGGTGGCTGTGAAAAGGCAGAGGGCATTCACGCCGATTATTCAGATAATGGCTGGCAGGAAATTTCGGTGGTCCGTTTGTGCGGGCTGTGTTGGGGCAACACAGGGGCGCGAGCCCACCGTTTCCTTCGCAGCACCGATTCTGCCGGGATGATTCACGGCCCTCCGTCGACAAAAGCGCCAACTCCGCGGTCCGCAAGAAAAACGAGCCACGGGCAATTTATTTTAAATATAACCGCCCGATTCGCCGAGTCCGATTTGTTCTGGGCATTAAAAGGGTGCTCCCCTCTCCCCCGAGAAGTGCCACGGAAGGGGATCGCGGTGCCCTCGTGCACGAGCCCGCAATCCGTGAAATGTTACCCCCAAAACATGTCTGTAATTCGAATATAATGGACTCGGGGCTTACCCTCTTTTCGATCTCGTTCCCCCTTCAGCCTTCGCCTCGTTGTTTACATGCGCCTGTGTAGCCACGAACGCACGCCCGTTCGAACTGCCGACGACGATCGCAACGCCTCGCGTCCACGTTTATACCGTGGGGGCCTGGTGTGGGATCTGTCTGAGAAGAAATTTGAAAACTTTTATGTGAGCGACGGGGAGCCTGCGGTTTCAAGCTGACGATGAACTGATCTACTGCTGTTAATGATGGGGGTGTTCTTTCACTGTAATGTGCAAACGTACTGCGGTATGTAAGATATGAATGGTAGAGTAGACGTACAGTGGCTCGCAGTAATATTCGGACAGTTTTTAAAATCGCATAACTTTTTTAGAATTGGTCCAAACGACTTGAGTTTTTTTGAGAAGCTGGAAGGATTAGTTTGATAACTGACGCGTTTCGTCGTTTTGGAAAAAAATGTATTTGGGTGGAATAGCGAAGAGAATAGTAAAGGTCGATTTTTAAACTTTTTTTTGTGAGCTTGTAATGAAAATTAAAAAAAAAATGTTTGTAGATTGCAGTAAGTTGTATACGTGCCTAAAATTTCATGAAAATCGGTTGACGTTGCTCCGAGCTACAAACGTTTAAAGATCGCAGAATAAGGTCGAGAATCGCTGATTTCGGGAATTTTCGCTCACAAAAAAAAGTTTAAAAATCGACCTTTACTATTCTTTTCGCTTTACTATTCATTTTGATCCTTATTTTTAGATACTTATAAAAAAATATCATATTTAAATATATTTTTCATACATAAAATTAACTTCGTAAAAGTTATTGAGGAAAATCACTGCTTTTATAAATTATGTTGTTCCTCGTTCAAATCAAACTTTCTACAGAAATATCATTGTGTAATATTACTACAATAAGTAAAATATACTAAGATGTGCTAAAATTTGCTACATTTAATCTTTAATAATTTTATTCATTTTAATAATCTATGTCGATACACTTAACCATTTATTATAATATAGTAAATATTCTAAACCTCCTTTGTGTATCTCTGCATTTGATATCTAATAGGTAATGAAACATGTATTTTCAATTTTTCACAATTACATTACAAAAATGCAAACCAATATCAAAACACAGATTGTAGTAAGAGAGTTGTAGATATATTAAATTATATTTAATATTCCTTTCATGTGAGAATTTTTAAAACCAACAAAATTTTTATCCTTATTTTTAGATACTTATAAAAAAATATCATATTTAAATATATTTTTAATAAATAAAATTAACTTCGTAAAAGTTATTGAGGAAAATCACTGCTTTCATAAATTATGTTGTTCCTCGTTCAAATCAAACTTTCTACAGAAATATCATTGTGTAATATTACTACAATAAGTAAAATATACTAAGATGTGCTAAAATTTGCTACATTTAATCTTTAATAATTTTATTCATTTTAATAATCTATGTCGATACACTTAACCATTTATTATAATATAGTAAATATTCTAAACCTCCTTTGTGTATCTCTGCATTTGATATCTAATAGGTAATGAAACATGTATTTTCAATTTTTCACAATTACATTACAAAAATGCAAACCAATATCAAAACACAGATTGTAGTAAGAGAGTTGTAGATATATTAAATTATATTTAATATTCCTTTCATGTGAGAATTTTTAAAACCAACAAAATTTTTATCCTTATTTTTAGATACTTATAAAAAAATATCATATTTAAATATATTTTTAATAAATAAAATTAACTTCGTAAAAGTTATTGAGGAAAATCACTGCTTTCATAAATTATGTTGTTCCTCGTTCAAATCAAACTTTCTACAGAAATATCATTGTGTAATATTACTACAATAAGTAAAATATACTAAGATGTGCTAAAATTTGCTACATTTAATCTTTAATAATTTTATTCATTTTAATAATCTATGTCGATACACTTAACCATTTATTATAATATAGTAAATATTCTAAACCTCCTTTGTGTATCTCTGCATTTGATATCTAATAGGTAATGAAACATGTATTTTCAATTTTTCACAATTACATTACAAAAATGCAAACCAATATCAAAACACAGATTGTAGTAAGAGAGTTGTAGATATATTAAATTATATTTAATATTCCTTTTATTTGAGAATTTTTAAAACCAACCCTTTAGCATTAGGGTGGTCCTTATTTTCAACTTTAAAATTTGTATTGTCTGACTCTCTTAAAATCTTCTCTTTGACAAAAAAAATATCTTCTTGTTTTTTATTTGTATATTTTGATATATAAAGGTCGCTGAAGGACTTTATATTTCGCATGTGCCACAAGTTTGGCAACTGCGACTTTCCATAATTGTCACTTGTCAATTTTAATGAAACGGGGCCCATATTTATATATCAGAATCCGAAACCATGCTTTTATCTATGCGTTTAACAACCCGAATATGTAGAATGCACGTCAAAGTTTGCGTCTGCATCTGATTCGAGAGCTGCTGATGAGAGAAATTTAAATGTGCATATAAAGCCTTATGCCACAACACAATACAGTACACACGCGTTATAAACTCGTTTCGTCTATGCGATATGTGCCCGAATTTTAATGTTATACTCTCACTTAAAAGTTAATTAAACTATTTTGTCCTCATTACAAAATTTTCTATCAATTTATACCAAAATAGTAATATTTCAATGCCATTGAGCGACCTTTAATCCTTAATATATTTTAACACAAATTTTAGACGAAATTCTTTTAAACTATTTGGAAACTTCTGAGAGGGTCAGAAGAAAATTTTAAAAACTTTGATTTTTTACCATACATATAAGGACCACCCTATTTAGCATTGGATACTCATCAGAAAAAAATGTACCCATTCAAATATAACTAAATACTTAAATTCTGAAACGCAAACGACCTCAATTTGTAATTATGGTCGAAGTACAAAACTGAATAGTGAATAGTTCTGAACTATTATTTATCCGTCAAATATCCGTCGCACAGGTACTTTCCAAGTTGTATTTTACTATAGTAAATGTAACCACGTTAACCGTAAGTAATCGTGATAAGAATTATTACAATATACAAATGCTAAAAAACGAAATTGAAAAATAAGGGCAACGCGTGATTCTCTCTTAACGGAAATGATATCACGTAAAAAGAACTGGGAACGAAACAGTTCTGTGATGTATAGAGCGCGAATACCTCGGTCAGGATATGCGATATGCGGTTGATGCACTATTATCCAGAAACGAGTCTATAATTTCAGAATAATGCAATTGAAATACCTGTATCGTTCTTGCCTTTACCTTCCCTGTTCTTTTTCTGAAGTGTATCAGTCCTCTTTTCTATCGAAACGTTTCTAGAACGAACCAAGGAGACGTTCAAATTCAATTTGCAATTATGTAAAAAAAAAACAAGTAAGAAAATATCCGCGCATATGAAGAACGAGGAGTTTTTAACAGTTCTAAGAAATGACATGAATTATTCATAGTAACAGCAAGTAGCATCATAGTCATAGAAAAAATTATAAACCTATTGGCCTCCTTTAGCAAAATGATTAAAATAAATGTTACTTGCAATTGCATAATGCACGATAAATTACTTGTGAGACTTAAAAGATCTGTAGTTACAGGCTTAAGAAATTGTGTGAGTATAATGCATTCCAAAAATGTGTGCTGATAGTTCAAACACTACTAAATATGTGTGCAAAACCACTGTCCTGTAGGTGCGATAGGTTTTCCAGAATTAATTTCCAAATATCACCTTCATGAACAAGTGTCTAGACTGGAATACCCCCTTGACGAGTTGAGGGAATGAATTCTCTACATAGACACGTTTAGACAGAAAAAACGACAATTGTGTCAAGTGACGATGAAATTTACGGAAACGTGTAATGCAAGTAGAGATTCTGACTAAGTACAAGGTATGCAAATACAGAATGGCGGGAATGGATCTCCGTTTTAAATCCAAGCAGAAAGAGGAAAAATAAAATAAAATCGACTTTTAAAAATAATATAGCAAATTAGAGCGCGTAGAATTTTCTGTTTACTATTTGTTAAAAAATACCACCTGGCATATATTATTTTCATCTCTTTTTTGTCGTTCCTGTACATAAATTTGTAGTTTAATTTCTATATTTGAATTCGGTATACCTAATTTTAAAGAAATAACGACGCGTGACTTTAAGGTAACATGTTATCTGTGTCTTATATTCCCTATTTAACTATTGTAACAGGAATCACGAACCTTTATTTTGCAATAGAATGTTTATAAAATAATATTAAAATGGATCTGTTAGGTTATACATAATCTTTAATGGGTATACAAAATTTCGATCATAAAGGGTGAAGATTTTTAGGATCTAACGGATTTAAGAATTTTGTGGGCCATTTCGAGTTACCATTTGTTAATATTACTAATTTTAAAAAATGAGCCTTACTTATTTGTAATAAATTGTCACCATTTTGATTATGGAAATAAGGCAAACAAGCGTCCCCTACGCATTAGACGAGACTGCCCCGAGTTTCGATATTTCATCCCGCATTTTCAAAAATCACCAAATTTTATAAAACAAAATCTACGAAAATCTGATCAAAATTATGCAATATTTTTTGTGTTTAGCAGAAACAAATGCACCAAATGAAAGGGTATTTTCGTTAACGAATAATTTGTGGAGATCAGAAAGAACGAAAATGAAGGTGGATACGCTAAAAATGGTCATTATGTTAAAATTAAACGTGGGATCTTGCAAGGATTTTTACACCGATTTGTGCAATAATCCCTACATTGCTAAAAAAAATACATTCGACTAAAAAATATTGGAATGTTTACTATAATGTTTATTTAATGTTGATAAATCTCACATTAATTTTTCAATGTAACAAAACTGGAATTCAGGTACCTACCTTTAAATATCAATTGAAATTTGTTCTACGTGACTTACTCTCTAAATCACATTTCGCGTGACTGTCGCGAGAGATTATATTTTGAATGTATACGCAGCTTTGGTCACGTTAGCGTATTTTTATAGGGAGTCCCACATTAACTTCTTAAAAAGCTTCACGTATCCCGCATTGGCATCTAACATTTGTAGATCTGGCTGTTTCATATTAAAAGTATTTTAAAAAAGGTGATTTGAAGTGTCCTAATAGAAAACACTAAGGGCCAAAAATCAAAATTTTCAGGAGAAAGAAAGAACTTCCCTGACTTTAAATTATTTACGGTATTAGATTTGTTTTGATTGCTAAGTATGCTTAAACATAGGTATAATAACTCAAATGCATCACAAAATGTTTTATTTTTTGCATTAACAAATTGAGTCCAAATTTATGAAAAGGAGGATTGCTACCTGTTAGTGGTAGAGAAAATTGAATGTGCCATTCATTTAAATTTGCTAGCACTGTAAGTGTCAATCCTGTAGGAATATCTGCTCACCATATAAAAGATTAGCAATAGTTGGTAGCAGATATTCCTACTATTCTGCTCGAGAATACCAATAACACTGAAAGAAATTGTTTTGAAGACGCGTGCGTGCGGACTGACCATGGGATCCGTGCAGTTCCAAGCGGTGTGCACCATCGTAAGTTTTATTTTTTTATTAACTGTTCCCAAAACCTATCCACTTCTTTTGAAAAAGGCATTTCTTAGTTGAAGACTTAACGAATCGAATGGTACTTTTTTTCAAACCGGACCGTGGGTGGGAACGACGTCAAATCGCGATTTGAAACTTTGACATGGGTTAGTATTAAGTTTATTAACAATAAACAAAATATTTTATATAGTGTGTAAGAAAGCATTCTTTCAGCTTTAAAACGAACCCAAGACGGTGGCATTATCTTAAAAAATGACCGAGATATTACAGTTTAAGTGATGACGCGTCAGCCGATTCTGTCTGAACTTTCGAAAATTTAACATTAAATATTTCGAAAACTATTTGACATAGGCCGTTGAAATTCAGTATACTTCGTTTTTGCAAGGTTATCGACAAATGCTGTAATTTTGAAGAGAATCGGTGAAACAAAATTTTTCACCAATTTGTTTTGACGTGGAATAGCTCGTACCACCTTTTAGCACAATTTCTAACTTATTTACAAAGGGAAATTGCATGAAAATTCTAAACCATATTATTGCCATTGGCATGTGGAAGATTTTCCACTAAAAACATTTGTAATTTTAGTACCTACGGTGTTTTCTACAAAGACTCTTTAATTCTTTAACCAAACCTAACCTCCTGGAGGTTAAATTTCCCTCCAATCCGAGATACAGAAGACGAACAATACGCGTTGAGTTAAAATATTAGACAGCCAGCCGTCTACTTATGTGTAAACGCTCTTAGTCGTTGATCCAAGAGGATTATGCTTGGCACTCGAGGAAAAAAACGATTGCAGGGTGTCGACGAGCCGGAGACGAAGAGAAAGCGGAGGGGGGATCCGCCTAGGTCGAGACATCTCGCGGTGGCGATCGGAGTCGAGCGCTGGCGAGTGAAGTGAAACAGATTTGGCGGAGTGGGGAGCCAGTGGGGGTTTATTATTTCGGGAGCATTGTTATTAATTCAGTGCGCGGTGTGGCCGCAGCACTAAGAGCGTAAGCTTGTTACAGGCTTCCTCTTGGCAGGGACCGTGACACTGCCACCCTCCTAAAACCGCGACCACGTTGTTCTTTGCAAAATTCATTAAATCATCGGCATTCCGCGTGGCACGTGGCGGCCTCCCCTTTTATAACCTCTCACGCTGAACTAGCACCCATTCTTAGGCACGGCTCATTCTTTTCTTCCCTTTTACTTGCTCTTTGAGGAACCATTCAACGCAATGACGCGCAAAATAAATATGTACAAGCATTGCAATTTCAAGGGATATCGAAAAGTCATTCTGTGGATTTACAAACTTGTGGTTTGATGCCTGAAAAGTAATGCGGTAGCGATCACATACTTATCGAAATTTGCAATTCTGGAAGCCACAATTTGTTGGTGCAAGCAGAACACTTGATTGGCTGGGAATCCTTAGAAGGATATTCATTTGTGTATTTATTGTCGAACTCCTTGTTAAATGTATAGGCTAAGTAAGTATCTACGGCGCGGAGCGCTCGCGCCGTCTGTCGGATTTCTTTTCAATTTTGGGAGTATTCGAGCGGCAACTGTTTAAGATTCAAACGTGAAATATGCGCTTTGTAATTTATTGTTTAACGGGTTGTACGTGGTTACAATAATATTAAAATACAGTAAAATAATGGTCTCAATAATAAAAGCTGGATTTCAAGCAGTAAATACCAGTGTATTTCGACAAAAAAATTTGACAAAAGGCCTAAAATTATTACAAAGTTTTCATGTAAGTGAAGTTCGAGAGGAAATTGATGAAAATAAGAATCATCATATAATTGGCCACGTTTTAGTACAAAAAATAATGTAAATATATATAAAGTTACAGTTGAGGTAATTACGTACTGTTTAAAATTCCAAACTATTATAAATAAGTACACTGTAAGTGTTGCCTGACCGACCAGTGAATTTGGTACAGAGTTTGTCCTTTAACTAATTTCAAACATTTAAAACTTCCGCTAATTTCACCCCCATTTCTTTCCCTACTATATTCAACCACATCGATTAATCATCCCACTTTTCAAAAAAGTGACCGCGAGGCAGCGCTGTCCGCGGTACTTACCTAACCTATTGCAAATCACGTGACATAATAACAGTGAACTCTAAATAATTTTTCTAGAAACACTGTTTTTAAAATGATAACCATGGTAACTGCAATATGCCTCGACTAATGGACTCCAGATTTGCTAGAGGTATTGTTCATAACATCCCGCGTTGGGTCGCGAGTGGTTTTATCAATTTTAAAATCCATTCAATAGTTATTAAAGAAAGAAGCAATTTGACATGAAAAGTAGGCTTTGAACTATTAATCCTGCATTTTCAAGCGAAGCAGAAAATATTGTAAATTACCCTCGTGGTTTGACAACTACCGGTATGAATTATTAGAAAAATTTAGATTCTGTTGTTTTCAATCAGTTCTATGATTCGCGGAAGGGCGATCGTTCAGACACCGACCAAATATTCAAATAAGTTGAAATATTCGAAAGTCGATTTGGAATATTTTTCAGTATACGATAGATGACAATGTTTGTCAAGTGGTCTTTTACACGAACATAAGATCATTTTGCAACTTACAGCTTGTGTACGCTCAACAAAATTATTATACAATTTTCCCGCCGCACAGATTTCTACACTCCCTTAAAATTTAAGTCTGCAAATCCTTTTTACTTCAATATTATTTTACATTAACATGGCCGTGGTAGGGGAAGTGCACGAAGTATTTACTAACCTAGTAGCATTTCTGATTGGCCCACAGCATCCCCAAGTTGGGAATTAGTTGGCCATAAGAATGCCAACAATAAATGCTACTAGGGTATATAGTTACGGATTTGGTTAAAATTTTCTTCGCAACTAGTGAACACAATAAATATATATATATATATATATATATATATATATATATATATATATAAATTATATATATAAATTCTGTACATAGTTTTTCCCACTCAAAATTTACTAAGGAAATCTAACAAGAAGTTTTGACATTTAAATAAATAAACGTAAAAATAATTAGATAAAAATAAATAATTAGAAATAATAAAATTATATGCCTGAATACAGTTAAGCTGCTTTACTTAATTTCGATTTTCTACTAAATTGTTTATATGTTTAATGCATAGTGTTTATATGTTTAATGCACTATTATATATATATAATGCATAGTGTTTATATGTTTAATGCACTATTATATATATATATATATATATATATATATATATAATAGTGCATTAAACATATAAACAATTTAGTAGAAAATCGAAATTAAGTAAAGCAGCTTAACTGTATTCAGGCATATAATTTTATTATTTCTAATTATTTATTTTTATCTAATTATTTTTACGTTTATTTATTTCTGGAAATGTCAAAACTTCTTGTTAGATTTCCTTAGGAAATTTTGAGTGGGAAAAACTATGTACAGAATTTTAGACAAATTGGTTGAACCAATACACTCCTATTATGTTAATTGTTAATGTGGACAAATTGATAAATACGTAAAAAAACAAATGAAGAAACGTGATCACGAACAGAAGAACGGGCTAATCTAACAGAAGGGTTGAGCAATCCAGGGTGCATACTGCTCATCAAAATAATAACAAAATTCGGTCGCTAGCGCTATGAATTAATCTTCAAGGGGGAGGACAAGATATAGACGGGATTTGGTGCATACAAGAGCAATAGTAAAACAATTTGCCATCGCTTTGCAACTCACGCACTCACTGCTTCGTCACAATTTCTCTGGAACCACTGATCCTATGACCCTGAAAGGTATCTACTTAGAGGTACCAAAGGTTTTTTCTTTCTTGTTTGCAGGAGGAACATTTTTAAGTTTGATTTTATTTTTTATTGTTAATGTTCAAGCCAAAGGGTTGCTACTTACAAGTATATAATACAAAACTAGTTTTGTAATGTTTAACTATAATTTTTACCGTCAAAGAGATCCGATTCGCCTCGGTCTACCCTAGGTCCCCTTTAGCCCCTAGGTGCTCGCTAAGAAATCTGTTCAAAAACTCCCTCCCCTTCATTGAAAACAGATATAGGTATAACCCGGGCAACGCTGGGAACTTTAAGCTAGTCTACGATAAAGATAGAATGTGATGCAAAATTATTATCCCGACGACAAAAAATAATATTAAAAAATAAATTTAATATATCAGAACCGTCAGTGAAATATTATAATAATACTTAGAAAATCTCCTTAACATAATCGTTTCTCCGCTCTTTTTCTTACTTCTCCAAATACCCAATGAATAAAATTTGTAGAAAGTACAAAATGAGTGAATAACTCTTACGAATGGCCTCGCACCATCATCCTCCTGTAGTCCCCCTAAGCGGGCAGGTAGGTGGAGAAATAAACAGAGAGACAGAGCGTATGTAAGTAAGCAAGCAAAGCAAGAAGCACTGCAAGAAAGAAACAAAGAAAGGGAAGGCGAGCCGTAAAAGGGTGGCTCGACAAAATGGCCTCGAACGGGCCCCCTAATGGCCGGCACGGGCCGTTTGCGCCGCCATGTTACATAACTCTCCTACGAGGAGCGTAAATATGCTCTCTTTAAGGAGCGTTACGAGGCGTGCTCGCTTTGTGCTGCATTACGCTACGAGCACAGCGTATGGTTTTACGAGCGGCGCTAATGCGCCCTTTCTCAGGCATTCCTCCAACTGCACCCTCCTGTGACCTCTCCGATTCTATCGATAGGTTCCTTCTTTTCTTTCAATGGACCGCCATGATCGATAGAATCTCCAGACAACAACTGTTCAACACGCACGATGTATGCACGAAAGCCGTGTACCAGGGATGAGGATCAGAGCAAACGCGGATATTGGTGTTTCAATGAATGCTTTTACTATTTAATACATTGTGGGCTTGTATACCCATTTAATTTAAAAAAAAAATTTAAAAATTTTAAAAGATTTAAAAAAAATTTTACAAATTTAAAAATTTTAAATTTTAAAAGATTTAAAAAAAATTTTACAAATTTTAAAATTTTAAATTTTAAAAGCTTTGGTGTTTCTAGAATATGAATTCTTTCAACTGCCCACATTTTGAGGTTGAAGACAGTGACGAGCAAGCTTTCTTTTGTAGTGGACTACAGTTGAAAATGCGATAATCTGTACGGGTTGTTACAACCTGAAGCTTAAAGGGGGATTCTCCTGTAACAGCCCCCGAAATTTATGATTTTTAAAAAAAAAAACTATTTTTAATATTGCATTAAACTCTGTTGGGATATAAGGAGGCATCTTTAAACTTGCAGAAAATACTTCTTTTTATGTCGATCCTTCTTATTATTTATTAATTATTGTAAATCTCTTCGACGATGTTGGCGGCAGGTGTAGCATCTGTCACAGTCATCTGATTGCAAAAAGAAGAAAATATTCTTAAAGTTAAATAATTTACGCTGGTACTGGGCCTAAAATTTTAATTTCAGATTTCATTTATAATACTTTTTATATATGGAAAATTTGTCTAAAGAAAAAACTTACTTTTTCTTTCAAACGCTATAACTCTGTCAATTTTTCACTTTTTTTCTTTAAAGTGGACCAATACCAGCGTAAACTATGTAACTTTAAGAAACTTCTATTTTTTTTGCAACAGATGACTGTGATAAGTGCTACACATCCTGCAAACCGAAGTTACATCGTCGAAGAGGTGGACAAGATTCCACAATAATTAATAAATAATAAGAAAGATCGACATAAAAAAATATTTTCTGCAAGTTTAAAGATGCCTCATTATATCCCAAACGAGTTTAATCCAATATGACCAACACTTTTTAAAAAAAAAATCTTAAATATCAGTTACTTTTGGGGCTGTTGGACGAGAATCCCCCCTTAAGTGGTTACATACCTTTGGCAGGTTGGAGAATAGGGTTATCTTAATGATTTTTTCGTATAAAAAACTTTATATTTGGAAATCAAGGCATACATATTTTTGTGTATAAATTAAGCTATATTCTGTTCAAAAAGGAATTTGATATCTTAAGAAATCATGCCATAGCTGTGCCTTCGCTCAAAACCTCTTCATATTTGCGGTACCAAAACTATCTCAAAGATTACTGGACCGATTTGAATGAAATTTTGCATGAATATTCTTAATACTATAATCAAGTACCTACCTGTCGAGGTGATTTTGCGATTAGTGTCTTGTTTTGTTTTTTATTAACAAAAGAAGATGAAAAGTTAGGTCGAAAATCACATGCTTGACTTTGAGTAGCTTAGCGTATTTTTCATAGAATACATTTTTTCAAAATTAGCGCCGACAAGTACTGGATTATAGTCTGAAGAATATTCGTGCCAAATTTTATTCTAATCGGTTCCGTAATCTCTGAGCTATTTTTGGTACCGCAAATGCTGTAACTATGAAGAGGTCTTGGGAGAAGGGTCTGCTATGACACCACTTCTTAAGATATTAAATTTCTTTCTGGAGAGAATAGGACTTATTTATACACAACAAGGTATATACATTGATTTTTAAATATGGCGTTTTATTATATGAAAAAAAATCATAAAAATGACCCTATTTTCGGGTCTGTCAAGGGTACGTAGGTCCTGAAGGTAGAATTGTCTTCAGACGCACTTAGTTTACAACAGCAGTGTCGAACCTCCCCACTCCGAGAGCCGCACGAGTCGGGCCCCGGGTCAGCCGGTTCCCCCACTTATTTTTCCCCAGGCGTTGCACGAGACCCGGCAGAGTGAAGTAGGTGTGGAGGGGGTCGTTCTCCTACGGCTCTACGGAGCAGGCGAAGAGGGGAAGGAGCCACTGCGGCTCGGGAGCCGCTAGTTCGACATCCCTGGTTTACAACATGATTTGGATAACCTTGCTACGCGGTGTTAAACCAATCACATGGCCTTAAACACTGCTGAATGTAGAGTCAGTTGCTTTACCTGATAAAATCAGCACTGGCGCATCCAAATTCAATCGATGGTATAATACTGGGCGAAATTCGTGCCGCATGTGATTTACGGAGTCTCAGTCTCCTCATTCCCATCACTTAAAGAGCATTGCAACAACATTGTTTTGTCATAAAATCATCCTCTGAATTAAAAAATCCTTCTATACATGTAAAATACTGTACCTACTCAGCTTTTGTGGTTCCTTATCTCAGCTACTGCTCAGCATGTATTATGGAATCCTCAGCATCAGGTCCATACACCATCTCTGGAGCAGCTTCAACCTAAATTTCTGCGTTTCGTGGCTTATAAATTAAAGCATGACTCCCTGCTAAACTCCTTCGGTTTACCCACGATTTAATGTCCGCCTTCAAAGTCTTAAATAGTTTCATTGACTCCCCTGACATATTAGAACTCTTCAAGCTCAATGCTCCACCTAGAATGTTTAGGCAATTTTCACCTTTCTCTCTAGCATGCCACGAACTACGGAGAGGACAATACCATCGACCGTCTTTGTAAACTGACCAATAGTGTCAGTTACAACTTACTTTTTCTCGCACAACTCTACCATCTTCTTCAAAACACAAATTATTGATGTGTTGCGTGTCACGTTTAATAATAATAATAATAATAAGTTCACTGAAGTTTTTGTCCTACTGAGTTGCTGTCAAGGAGTTGAGTAGGTTTTTAATGTATAACGTGACAAGTTATATATGCTTGAAATTTTTTATTAAATATAGATTATTAATCAAGAACATTCAGCAAGCAATAATAATTTATGATTTATGAATCATGTTTGAAATCATAGTCGGAAGGAAAATTATGAAAACATCTGCTCTGAATTTTAAGATATATTTTATTAATGACTTTGATTTTCGCAAACGAATGATTTCTGAAAAAAGTAATCCCCATGTTTTCTCACTTAAGCACTTTTTGGTGTGAAACATGCCTATGCCCTGTTTCTGCTAAACTATTCAGAATCTAAAATTATAACTTATGAAGAACATTTATTGCATATATATATATATATATTTGATTACAATTTTTGTTCTCTAAGTTTAGAGTGAAAATATAATTTGCTATTAGTCACTGTTGCACTAGGTCAGATATAACATGTACCAATTTCCCCTCTTTCAGGTTCATTTACAATTATTGTAAAAGGAAAATATTAAAATTAGATTAATTTTTACGTAAGAGAATTTATTGTTCATTTACATATATCTCATTAATTATAATGTAACTCTTCATGGTTTCCATGGAAATCCTCCGGTGACATCAGTTGAGAATAACTAACCGTAAATAATTGATATCACTAATTGAATTGAATTAGGTCACGCATGGCGATCACACCGTGCATACTGGTCTAATACTTACAATATTCCCTGGGTTATTAATTTTGACGATGCTGTGAGATATTAACTTGACTCGCTTGTAACTTAAAACCATCTCGAAGATACAATCTTGAAAGTTAATGAGTATGTAAATTAACAAACATTATTTACGACCACATTTTATAATTTTTTGGTATCATGTATCATCATTACCGTTATAATGCTACTCGGTTTATAGAATTTATTCATTACCATACACTTTATATGCATAAATTAGCAAAATTGTATGATCTTGATCGACACAATGTAAATGGGACACAGTTCAGTCACGATTTGATATTTGTCACTACATTCCAAGTTTGACACTGTAAACAGTTAAGCACATTCACCACAGCACGCGCTGTTCCACTGTCATAGATGCAGGTACTTACCTACACCAAGCAATAGTGAGGTCTGTCAGGAATTAAGAAGAAAATTTGAATCTAAAGGAATCGGTGGAATGTCTTTGGCTACCAGCCATTCAACACTAATACCTCGAAACTAGGTAGCCTGTCAATCTGCCTCGAATCTACTTACAATTAGTAATCTCTATCCCCACATACTCGCGTTGTGAATGTATTTGAGCATGTGTAGTTTTCGTAGTTAAGCACCTCACTAGTGTTTGATATCCTACATATCAACACATTCGACACAAAATAAACTCTAAATGAGGACCTTGCAGCAAGCGGGGTGTAGCTCCATTTTTGACAGTTTTTGAGATATGTTGTGTTATATGCGTAAAAAAATGTTATATCGTTTGGTGCACGTTTGATGCAAATCCGATAAAAAAATGAGGAGTTTATTGTAAATTTGGAACCTGCACCCATTACTGTTTTGTGTAATATTTTTGTTTTGGACAGCTCTAGATTTGAGAAATTCGCCAAAAATAGAAATAAAAACTTATCAATTCAATAACTACTACTTATTGAGTGAAAATATATATTTTTCAATTAGTATTCTCTTTTCAATATTAAGTCAAAGCAATAATTTTATAAACAGTTTTTTTTTCTAATTTACCTACTCGAAGTTGGTAAAGATGAAGCTGCACCCATCTTTCTGCAAGGCCCTCAAATGCATTCGACTCTATAGATAACTATTTAGCTTAAAGTTTCCGGCGCGGCGTTGCCCGGGTTATAGTATATCTTTTTTCGGTGAAGGGGAGGGTGTTTTTAAAAAGATTTCTTAGCGAGCAAGTAGGAGCTAAGAGGAACCTACCTCTCAAATTTCATCTACTTGCCTACTTACCAATTCATGATGAATCAGTGAGTGAGTGAGTGAGTGAGTGACTGAGTGAGTGAGTGAGTGAGTAAGACAGTGAGTGAGTGAGTGAGTGAGTGAGTGAGTGAGTGAGTGAGTGAGTGAGTGAGTCAGTCAGTCAGTTAGTGGTATTTGTTAAAATCAACGCAAGTTGACACTATCTTGCAATAATTACTGTTCTAACTCAACATTCATTCAGCATGAAGTATCATTAATAAAAGTAGATACTTTGTTTATTGGCTACTACACTTTTGCAAATCAAAGGCCAGAGCAAATTATGAACGTCATTGGAAATTAAATATTCTTTCTCAGAATGTTTCTGTATATTCTATGGAATCAAAAATAATAACACAGGTCTGCGATGAAAAAACTATTTTCAATACTTCAGCAGTAGTTATTATATTTTTCGGTGCTGAATTCGAAAACCGTAATAAAAAATATATGTCGCATTGACTGCGAATGGCTTTACGGTTGCCATATCGGTTGTTGCAGATAAGTATTAGAAGCTACTAGACTCAGTATTAACTTCATTCAATCCAATATTACTGAACAGAAACGTCAAAGCAAGTTGTAAAAAAACTGTACGTAATGGAGCCAATCTGAAGGTACTTTTGCATTCAGAAGTCCAAAATGCTATAAAACCAGCATACATTTCCCAAAATGTTTTCATGGCTCTCAATTTTACAGTTCTTTGTAATTATTTAGCCCAGACGTGGTAGGAAAGTTATAATAGAAACGCAAATGCAAGAATCTGATGATAATCGTTGATGAACTATGTAGGTATACTTACTTATGCATAGTTTCCGGTGGCCAACTGGCGAGGGTGTCAGCTTGCCCCTGGGACCTGACGTTAATGACGTTTTAGTAGCTTGAAAGTACAATAGGAGTTTCAATATTATTAGTGTGTGTTAACTGCCTAACTTAACGAACTTAACTTCACTGACTTAACTGACTTAACTGACTTAACTGACTTAACTGACTTAACTGACTTCACTGACTTCACTGACTTAACTGACTTAACTGACTTAACTGACTTAACTGACTTAACTGACTTAACTGACTTAACTAACTTAACTGACTTAACTGAGTGAACTAACTTAAGAGAGGAGCCCTATTTAGGACGCTAGGAATAAGGTAATTCTTGGGATTTTTTTTTAAGAAACTGTTATACGGATCTTCTCCAAACATTCAGGGTATTTTAGTTCACATTTAAACAATAAAAATTAATTTCTTCGCTACAAAGTGTTCGGTAGAAATGGAGATATATGAACACGTTCGTTAGGACTCGCGCGCCGGAGTTGCAAATTTGCGATTATAATGGTTGTCCCAATTCTTCTAACTAACTAACTTTTACACTAAAATTTATAGTTGTGGGTGGGCCCCTTTGTCTCCTGGCAACCAATATTTTTACACACAGGCCGCCACTGTTAGGTTCTACGTATATTTCCTCGTCATATTCTTCCGATAATAATCCATCTATGAAATAACTATTTAGGGAACTAGCAGGTAATTCGATGTAGAGTAAAATAAAAAAAAATCAGAACATTATTTTTCCGTGAGGCCAATATCCTACATTCCTTTCGTCAACCCTACACACATGTCCAATTTATGGTATCAAGTCTCCTTTTACTTCCATATAACAATACAAAGACAAAATATTTAACACTGTTTAAATGACAAGAACCTGCCCGACAATGGGCTTTAATCACTTTTCACTATTATTCGAAACTACATTTCGATCGTTCTCATGTACCCTACTGTAAACTGTAATTATTTTATTTAATGTTGATTTTCACTGAATTGCTAAATGGAAATCAATTTCGCTTTGAAGCATTGGAAACATTATGAGGTAATAGAAGATTACATCAGCCTTCAAATAATTACACCAACAAACCTAATAATCCCCACTCATCTAGTTACAACTTTTCTATCAATCACTTTTATTTTCAATAAATAATTATTTTATAAAAGCATTTTTTATTTTGGATGGCTACTAAAGCTTGCAATTTTCTATTATTTTCCTTTAATCAGGACAAACGAGATATTCGTTTCAATTTTATTTCATGGTACGTAATCGTCTGTCATTTACCCTCTCTGTTAGTTTCGCTGAAATAAATTAAATTCGCAATGCTCGCGGAGTGTGACGGATTTATAGCCTCGGCCCTATATAATTCTCGAAAATGGAGTGTGGTTTTAATAATCCACCGAGCGGAATGAAAATCTGCCACGTTGGCGATTCGCTCGTCGCGACCGTATCGGGATAATTGAGCTTCCTCTGTTCGAGAAATTTGATTCTACGCTGGGTACAAAATCCGATACTTTCTTTCGAACCTTTTGCCTCGACTTCCAACGAACCGCTCGAATTTCATACACATATTTTACATGTGTAACCAATGTTAAAGTTACTATCTCGAATTTACGTTAACATAAACCTTGATTAATTTAATATACTTTTGGTACTAACTACAAGAATCTGCTAAAGAAGTTCTTAAACAACTTTTGGTACAAGAATGGAACGATATTACAGACTACATAACAATATAACAGTAAGAATCAAAATAAATAAGAATAATAATAACAGATTAAAAGCTTCAATAAAATAATCAAGTTTATATGAAATAAATATCGAATTTGGGCGAACATTTTTGTGCACGTGCTTCACTACTTCCATGGATAACAGTATTTTTTTTTAAATAAACTAGATATAATTTTGCGAGTGAATGCAACCTAATCTAAAGTAGGTATTATTATATAGTCAAGTTTTATACTAATATGAATTGGAACTGGCATTTTTAACGTTAAAAGTGATTGAACTTGTAAAATGTGTTATACGTAAGGGGTGAGCGGATATTTATGAATAAATGTATGTGTATGATATAAAAAGTAGCAATTTATTGTGTAGTTTAAAGATGATTAATCGGATGGGAACGTTAAAACTTTACAATCGCGATCAATTTATTTCCCCCGTTATACTTTCTGCACTGTTAAAATTATCGAAAAACAGAATTGTAATGTAATGGTTACATTTAAAGACAGCATTTCTGTTACACTTCGCCTCTTGCTCTAACAAGGATAGGTTTTTAGGTGTCCGCCTCCGATTGCTTTGGTTTTTGGATATGTTTTAGAGGACCGACGAATAAGATATACGTGTTTTTCTTACAACGGCCCGTTTTCATATTTAGGGGGTGAAACCACCCCTTAAAGTTATAAGATTTTCAGGTGTTCGTCCCCGATTGCTTTGGTTTTTGGATATGTTTTACAGGACCGAAGAATAAGATATACCTGTTCTTTTATAGCGGCTCGTTTGCATGTTTAGGGGATGAAACAACCTCTCAAAAATCATAAGAAGAGGTGGTGTTCACCTCCGATTGCTTTGGCTTTTGGATATGTTTTAGAGAACCAAAAAATAAGAAATAAGAATCCTTTTATTTTGGCCCGTTTGCATGTTTAGGGGGTGAAACCACCCCTCAATGTTCGTCGGATGAGGTTAGACACATTATGAACTTTGAGGGGTGGTTTCACCCGTTATATATGCAAACAGGCTAAAATAAAAAGACCTTTATTTAACATTTTTTGGTCCTCTGAAACATATCCAAAAACCAAAGCAATCGGAAGCGGACACCTAAAACGCTCTCCTTGCAAGTAAATTCAATTTTGTTGCGTTTCTTCTTCAATTTTAGCATCACACAGATATGATTATTATTCCTTGCCTCCTTAAACGAAATAGTTAATCCCCCCAAAATAAATGTAAAATATTCTGTTAATTTTACTGGAAACCCGTTTTATCTTATTATTATTACTAGCTTAAAGTTCCCGGCGTTTCCTGGGTCATAAAATATATTTTCTCGGTGAAGGGGAGGGAGTTTTTGAATAGAGAGTATTTTATATATATATATATATATATATATATATATATATATATATATATATATATGATTAGTCGTGATTTGGATTATATATATATAAATAAAATCCAAATCACGACTAATCACGATTTCTATGGAACCACTGATCCTATGACCCTGAAAGGTAGGTAGACTCCTCGTAGCCCCTAAGTGCTCGCTATGAAATCTTTTCAAAAACTCCCTCCCCTTCACTGAGAAAAGATATTTTATAACCCAAATGCGTTTCCTCGGCAAATATGAACTGTACTCACACGTGTGTTACGTCACTTTGTTCGTCTTGGCAAGAGGAAGGTTTTATCGTGTTTGATTTTTTTAAATCAATTAAATTATTTTTAAAAAATCAAACACGATACAACCTTCCTCTTGCCAAGACGAACAAAGTGACGTAACACAGTGTGGGTACAGTTCATATTTGCCGAGAAAACGCATTTAAAAAATTATTAAAAAAAAAAATTAAACCCCTAAAACCTTCCTCTTGTCAAGACGAACAAGGTTATGTAACACACTTGCGAGTACAGTTAATATTTATTTAGAAACCGCATTTCAAGTATGCAACCTCAATTTTATATAATAGTATAGATTAGTATTATTACGACTTTATTACACCATTGGAAAGGAGCACAGTCCAAAACGAAGAAGTAAATAAGCACAAAGGGCAAAGTGGTGCAGCCATCAGGTTATTATAAAACTTAAAATTAAACAACATATGAGGGGTATCGACCTTTTCTTCAACCCTGTTATATCAAAATCCTGCTACACAACCCCAACAGCACGCTTCTGTTGCAGCAACGTTGCTGCAACGTTACAGCAATATCCCTGTGCAATATTGCAATCTTGCGCCGCAACGTTGCTGCAACAGAAGTGCGAAGAATGGTCCCCACAATTTTTTTATCATATTATAACAAAATCATCATTTCAAAACACCGTGTTATAGAATAATTACCTTTGTTCCCACTCGAACGTACCTATTACTACGTACAGAACCCACGACTCAACAAAGCATAACTTATTCACTGATTTATTTAATAACTCTCCACCCGTGTGGAACAAGCCTCCGCTGCCTGAACAAATCGAAGAAACATAGCGTCTTCGTTTAAAGTAAACTGGTGGCGAAAGTCGATTGTGAATGGGACGTGACGGGAGTGTAATTAGCCAAGTGGCAAGGAACACGGAAAGCAAACAGTAGCGGGGACGTTAAGGTTATCCGGATCTCGAAGGAGGAATTATTATCACCGCGTGGAACGGGCGTGAAGGAGAAGCCAGGGAGATTATCGCGCGCGATAAGGCCTCGGGTAACAAAGAGGAGTCGATAGTTGGGGTCGGAACGATTACGTTCTACACATGTTCGGGGTTAATGGTACGGGAATATTAGATTCGCACTTAGGAGGGTGGCTCTCGCGGTGGAGGGATGAAAACCAGATGCTTCTTTATGGGCTCCCTCTGTCTGTCTCCCTGTCTGGCTTTCTATGAGCCTGTGGCAGCGATCGGCGGGATGATCTATCGTCGAGCTGAAAGTTAACGAGCCGATACATTACCTCGGATAATGGGAAGACATGGCAGATTTTAATGTCACGTTATATCTCTTTCGTTTACGGGACTAATCATTTTCTCACTCGTGAATGCTTCCTGGCGGTTCTATTCACAAGGGGAGTGCACGTGGCCCGGGTCACTGATTTCTTTCAAATTGAGGACTCTCCAGCGACAAGGGGGCAGCACCAAATGTATTATTAGGTCTGTGCAAAAGTTCGCTCGCTCAGTGCTAGGTGATGTTAGGCGCACGGAAATGTTTTTTTTTTTGCTACGCCTGCGTGTACTTTTACCAGGAAGGTTGCAAAAGGTCATAGACTAAGGAAGATGCTTTGATTAAGAAAACGTAAAAGATTTGGTTCAATGAAGCGAGCGAACCGTTTCAACCGACCTAATACATTTTGGAAAAGTGATAAAATCAGTGTTAACTAAATATTTTTAGACATACGTTCAAAGTCCTTTACCCACTTAACATTTGCATATTAACGCCGCATTTAGCACCCTTAGTAAGCAAAAATATCTTTTCCCTATGGCAGGGTGAATTTTCATAATTCGGAGCTGCCCCCTTTTTGCACCAAATTGTGTGATCTTCTTTTCTTTGTTATCCATCATTCGCGGTTGGCAAAGAATCTAAATCCTTTATAATAACATTTAAAATAACAAATTAATAACTTCAACACTGTGACAATGTATTACGACAAATTTTGCGAAAAAATTAAGTTCAATTTTTTACTTTTACCATGTAATAACAATTGAAAAGTTTAATGCATTATTTGGAAGTAATATATAGGGTGTCACGCCTGCATATGTATATTCATCAGTTGCGGTGATACAAAAAATATTTCATATGTAATGTGAATGCTATGAAAAGTGTTATTTATTCCTTGCAGTTGTTTGTCCTTTGGTTCCATTCAAATTGCGTGTGAAATATTTTTTGTATAGTCACAACTGAAGAAGATATTTAGGTGTTCTTTATGACTGCAAATGATCTCTTGCTGCAGCTGAATGAGAGTGACATTGTTTAAGTCACTAACGTCTCTGTTCTTCCGTATTAACAATTTGACCGAAAAACGATTGCATGCAATGGCGTCAATCACTCGCAGGGTTCTGTTTCTCGTTAACACAATTTCTCTTTCGTTAATCTCTAAGGAACAATCTGACAGATTCCCTCGAGTTATACCCTCCATACAGCACACTCTCGTTGCAGCAACGTTACAGAATGGTTGCAGTGCAAGATTGCAATGTTGCACGCAACGTTGCCGTAATAATTCTATGTCCGCCTCCTGCAACGTTTCGGGCAGTAGGGCCGAAAATATAAATAACGGTGTATATATTGCGTGCAGAATCATAGAAGTATAAAGCTCGTGTTTCTTTTTCTCAAAGAAAAATTTCTTTGCCCTCAAGGGGATTCGAACCGGCGACCTGTAGCGTCGTAGGTGAACACTTTACCGCCGGAGCTACAACCACTGATTGATAAGAGTGCTAACGTATTCGAACTTATACTCCTACCATGCAAAACTTTAAACTCAAATTATTCAAAAACGAAGACTCATTTTGACTAACTCCATTAGGGTTTTGTAACACTAGTAGGTATGTACTACAACTTCCACCATGTGTCATTCCACGCATTAAAATATACAGGGTGACTCACCTAACATTTAAACTTAAAATATCTCCGTTGTTTGTAATGATACGAGAAAATGTATCAGGAAAAAAATGATTGCTAGACAAAAAGGACAACATATTATACATGGCTGAATTTGTATTTTTATTGGCTATAACGTTACAGTAATGAAAATACGTCATTCCATTTAAAAAACACCATAGATGATCTTGAAATTTCGGGAAATATAACCTTGAGACAAAAATCGTCTCTGTCAGAATAATTGTCTCTCTGAAGCAAACATTGTTATCCTTAGGCATTCTCTCGTATGATTACAAACCACGGAAATATTTCAAGTTCAAATGGTAGTTGTAGCAACATTGCAGCAACATTGCAGGAACGTTGCCGCAATACTGGCGCAACGTTGCTGTAACATTGTGGGAACGTTACCAAACGTTGCCGTAACTTTGCAGAAATATTGTAGGAACGTTGCCGTGCAATATTGCACCGCAACATTGATGCAACTATGCAGCAATAATTCTATGTCCGTCCCGTGCAATGTTGCACGGCAACGTCGCAGCAACATTACATCGACATTGCGCTGCAACCATGCAATAATGGAAGGTTACTGCAACCATCCTGCAACGTTGCCGCCACGAAGTGTGCTGTATGGGCCACGACATTGCACGCAATCGTTTTTTGGTCAAATTGCAGTTGCGTTGCGGGGGTGGACGAACGGTCTAGCTCTACTCCATTTGTTATTGCGCCGTCGCACAGTGTTACGCGTATGTGAAGAAAAGTCAAGAATCCGAAGTGTTTGATCCACAAATTCTTGTATCTTAAAATGTTATTAAAGGAACGTAGGTTTCAATGTTACCCATAACTCCTGCTGAATTTACTAATTTGTTGACAAAAGTGATACTAGAAATTCATTACAAATTTCGGTGCATTTTTTCAAACACGTGCCATTGATAGAATGTTTATGCTTTTCATTTGGTTTTTATAAGTTGTGTTTAATACTGTCATACCTTCAAAACTGTCGACTCAGTTTTTTACAATACTAACAATTTCTACTAATTTTTTATGTTAAATGTTTATCAACTTCGATGGGACTTTTAAAAAAATACATCCGTGATTTTTTTTATATTAGTTTATGGATCATTAAACTTTATATTAACGTCAATTTCAACTGCTCGAATTTGCACGAAACAGAAAAAATAGCCAAAATCATTATTAAGACGTTCACCGCTCCGATCCTTAGCGTAGTCGCTGAGACTCCTTTCGTGCGTCCCGCGAAGGCATAAGACACTTATGTTAGTCTAAACATTCGCCTTTTCTCATTGTGCATATAATTGATTTAGAAAATATATTAAAAAAAAATTTAACCTTTGTCCCAAAAATCCATATATGCTCTAAAGTCTAAACAATCGATTCCATTTTTCACACATCCCCGATAAACCGACAAAAATGTTTTTCAAACAAATGTTAGTCAGTAATCGTGTGAAAACAAACTTGTAACCGAAAAAATTGGTAAAAACCTTTAATTTTTTAAATGTAATTTTATTTTATTTTTTTCATCAATCCATGCATCTTTGTATCCTCTTTAAAAAAAAGTATTAGGGTACTTAGGTTGAAAACTGATTAATTCAGAAGTTATGAGTTCTGTCCCGGCCGCCTATATACATCGACACACTGTGCGTCGCACGGAAACTCAACAATCATACGAATTCAAGTTTTTCCACCTATTTTATGCAGAATTCGTATATAATAGATAGGTACCATTACAGTAAACATGGGCGTCCGGAGGGAGATGTAAAAGGGGCAGTTGCCTCCCCTAGCTTTTGAGAAAAAATTGCTTATTTTTCAAAAACCTCACAAATTTCGCTCGCTACTTTCTTAAAATTGCATATATTCGGGAAAATATTTCTTGCAAGTATTTCTGAACGCAGGTATGTATGTTTACATAAATTTTTGTGCTGTCAGTCAGTCAGTCATTATTTGAAATACTAGGTATTATTTGAGCTATTGTTATTTGAAATACTATTTTTTTATATTTCAATGAAATACTCATTAGTATTTATATGAGCTAGTATCAAAATATATATTTGAAGTACTATTTCTTTATGTAGCTACTATTTAAAAGAAAAGTTTATTTGTTAAACCCTGCAACACTCGAAGAAATAGAAATATTTATTTAATAAATATTTTTGAAATAGAGAAATAGAAATATTTATTAAATAATATTTATTTTTGAATCAGCATACAATTTTAAACGTATTAGGTTTATTCTGATAAAATAAATAGTATCAGTGTTAGTTTTAGTAGATATTTTATGCTAGGTGGGTCAACTGTCCCTATACTTACCCTACACCAGGGTTGGGGAAAAGAGATTTTTGAAATAGAGAAATAGAAATATTTATTAAATAATATTTATTAAATATTTATTAAATAATATTTATTAAATAAATATTTCTATTTCTCTATTATAATATTTATTAAATATTTATTAAATAATATTTATTAAATAAATATTTCTATTTCTCTATTTCAAAAATCTCTTTTCCCCAACCCTGGTGTAGGGTAAGTATAGGGACAGTTGACCCACCTAGCATAAAACGGCTACTAAAACTAACACTGATACTATTTATTTTATCAGAATAAACCTAATACGTTTAAAATTTTATGCTGATTCAAAAACAGTGGCCAATATATATTTAGTACTTTTTCCTTCCTGGAGGCGACTAGTTCCTTTATTTCTTTCCCCAGTTCCTTTACTTCCTTCTCTATGTAGCTTCATTCTGAGATCTTTCCTCTTAGCTCCTCGATTTATTTTTGCTCAGGGAATTACCCCATGCCCATTTGCACGATCTATGTTTGCCCATCGGGTATATTTATGGCTCACGACTGATATTTAGGATACCTATACGTATTCATGCAATCTGTACATTCTTCTATCCTGTTTAAACCAATCCCGTATTTACCAAGTAAACATATATGAAATACCAGTCGTGAGTGAGGTGGGAAAATGTCCTAACCATCGCTTCTGTAGGTACATACCAACGAATGAGTACAAATTAGTAATTAATTCAACACGAGAAGTACCAAAGCGTCAAAATGTCTGGCTCACAATTTCTTATGCAAATTACCCAAATTTAAAAGCGCCACAGTTTCTGCGGTTTTATTATAATATGTGAATAACACTTTCCCCCTTAATTTTCGTATTTTTAAAAAACTTGCCATCTATACTACTCTGATAAAAATAGTGTCAATGTTCTAGAAAAACATTAGAGTTCAAGGAAAGACTAACACTGTAAATAGAGTTGCCAACTTTGTCCAGGAAAATACAGTGCATGTGATAAAAAATATAGTACATTCTGAAAAAGTATAGTACTTCTCAGAGAATAGTAGTACAAAATCAAATATTTATTAAAACATCTTATTTTTTAAATGTATATTTTTCAGTATATTTTCATTATTAACTAATTTATTTTCTTTCACAAAAATGTCAAAGGTTTGATTGCACTGAAAGTCCAAATTAAGCTACCTATGTAAGGAGCTTATTTTTTATGAGAGACAGACTGTCTCTGCTTCCCTCTTCTCTCCACTTCATATTAATTATAGAAAGTATCCTCTCCGTTAAAGTTTAAATTCGCAAATTAAAGTATTTATGTAGCCATAGAATAAAAAATAGCTAAAAATTGTAGAATTTTATGGATGTATCGGAAATATAGTATTCTGACGTGCTATATCTTTTTCTAACAGTAGATTAGTACACTAGACAGAAATGTAGTACAATACTGTGCTACGGTTGGCAACCCTGACTGTAAATCTACTTGTGCAATTGAGGTTATGATGGACCTCAACACTGAAATCGCCTAGAATAATTAACTTTCGTGTGTATCAAATGCCCGTCGCTTCTTTCAAACAGTTTCATTTCGCGTGAATCATTATGCTCGGTTAAATAAACATCGGAGAAAAGAAACTGCTTATTTGTGGGTAAATAAGGGGATATGGTAGACGCGAATAACGGTTCAAGGAATTAATTAGCGCAGACGCTGAAAATCCCATTGAATTTCAGAATAAAGGGAATCCGCCCGACGTCTCAGCACGCAACGGATATGCGGATCCATTCAAGCCTCACGCAAACGACATGTTTCGAGTTTCAACTAATTTCACTTCTTTTTTCTATTTTTTTCTTCTTTTCTTTTTCCTGTTCCCCCCCTTCTTCCAGAGGATTGCTAGGGTAAAGTTTGACTACGGGAAACCGTCAACTCATCGATCTCATGTTACACATTTAACCGCCCGCCGCCGGCGCAGGTGGGTCAATTTTGACCCGTATTCCGTTTCCATTAGTAGACGACTCATAGAATGTGGCGGATGTTTATAATATATTTGCACACCCCATCGTTATGTCGAATGCGTTATGCGTATATTTTTTACAAATGAATCACATGAATGAAAAACATTTATGCAGAAACGAGATAAAGCCATTTTTTTGCATAAAAACGTCGAAATTTATCTCACAAAATCGTAACGTTTTCGTTAAAGTCCCATAAGTTTGTCAATTTTAGATTTTTTCCTTGCTTTATTAATGCATTGATGATATAAATTTGTGTCAATTAAGAAAAACTTCGGTTTTTTTATTTCTGGCAAAAATTGAATCCGCTAGGATGTGCACAATTTGACAACTCCGATGGAGCAGCGCTACGAAGATATACCAATAATATTAAATGAATTGTTCTTGAATAAAAAAAAAGCTTTTTGTTGCCTTAATATACAGTAAGACACCCTTAAGGTTTTGGAATGAATCTCTTTATATTTGTTGAGAAAATAATTCTTAAAAAATCACCGTGTTTTCAGTGTCCTAAACCATGCCCCCCCCCCCGTTAAAATGAAAATTTGAGAAAGTTCATTCAAATTTTATTGCGAATTTTATTATATATAATGCATTTTAATATAAATAGTTACCAACGTGTTCTCTGAAAATTGTTGGCATTACAATAAAAAATTTCGTAATAATTACACGATGCTCATTTTGTAGTTGTGTTCATTGCGTTTGGCGTGTTTGCCTTGATTAACTTTTGCTTTCGTATGTATCTACATAATATTTAAGGCAGTTCCTAACCAACTATGTTAGTCAAATTAGAGTTGAGTAATAAGCGATAAATGTAAAGTAGTATGATGCTATAGAAATAATAATAATAATAATTTTTAACATCATGTATATATATTTTAAAAAATTCAATGTTAATATAAATAATTGTAATAAGAAAATAAAATATTAAATTGGTTAGCAATTGGAGCAGCAGATCTGGCAACGTCGCATTCATTTGGAGCGTCTTTTATAACCAAAATGTCAGGAAAAATGTTCATATGAATTTGAATCGTCGTTCGCTATTTAAACGTCTAAACATATCGATTGTGCGACGTTGCCACGTTGACTGCGCTACGTAGTTGCTAAAAAAGTTGCACGTAAACCTATTTCTTATGGGCATTTACGAAGAAACGATGTGGTCATTTTTGCAGAAATTAATAAATTCATTTCCTGACATTTCGATGTACTTTTGTGTCAATTTTGGTACACTTCTTGAATATAGTTTTCCTGCTTCAGAAGAAAAACTGAAACTATAACCCTTCTTTCTTCTTCGTGCCAATCATTTTACAGTTTACCCTATATGTTTATATTCTGAATTATTGCGAAATTGATGAGCTACGATTTCTGTAACCAGTACGATATTGGCAACTCTCCCCTTCAAAAGCAACATAAAACAGCGATTTTGTTTAAGTGAAACATCGTAAAAGCTGACGAGAGGAATTAATTTGAAGTTTAATATATTTATCAGATGTAGCTTTTGGTGCAAATATTATTCTTCAAGCCATCTCTGCAGCAAACCATGAATCTTTCACTGGAAGGTGGCGAAGCATGTTTTAATACGTTTTCTATTTACTCATATTCATTCAAATATACATATATCGTCAGAAACAAAGATATTTTATATTTCAATGATACTTTTAATATTTAATATAATTCCTAATGATAGTAATGTTATTCACAAGTTAGCGCATTTAAGGATTTATTTATTCTAAGTATTCCGTAAAAAAGGTTAAGTTGGAAGGGTTGATCCCTGGTGACCACCATAGCTAGCGTGTAAAGAACTCGCGTGGTATAATCAATTTCCGAATGACATA
Source organism: Andrena cerasifolii (assembly GCF_050908995.1). NCBI lineage: Eukaryota > Metazoa > Arthropoda > Insecta > Hymenoptera > Andrenidae > Andrena > Andrena cerasifolii. The sequence continues at coordinate 3,039,037 of NC_135132.1, forward strand.
TAGGTACTAAAACTGTTGTAGTAGGTAATAGTTTGCAGGCATACGTAGATTTCGATTAGATTGGAGATATAAGCGACAGGCGATCCTGTTTCGGGTATGGTCTGATGTTAGCCAGAGGATCTATCAGTTGGGGCACGAAAACAAAGATTGATTACATTATTGAGCATTGAAACTAAACGCATGGCGTTATCTGAAGGATTTACCGAAAATAATGCATAATAAATTAGGGCTGGGTCTATTCGAATAATTTAATATTCGAATATTTTACATGTATTCGAATGCTACGAATAAACTTCGAATATATGAGTATTCGAATGTTATTATTCGAATACATCAGTATTCGAATAGTATGGTGTGAAGTGGGTCAAAATTAGCTAACAAGATTTCACCCTGACAAATGAACCTAAAGAACTTGATTTATAATTACTATTCGAATACTGGTGTATTCGAATACTTAAATATTCGAATGGTATTCGAATACTTAAATATAATAGTTGCTCAATTATTTGGCGAATATAATGCGAATATCTAAGTGTTCGAATACTATTCGAATACATAATTATTTGGCGAATATAATTCGAATATCCAAGTATTCGAATACTACTTAAATATTCGAATATAATTCGAATATCCAAGTATTCGAATAGTACTTAAATATTCGAATAGAATATCGTATATCGAACATTCGAATACTTCAGTTGCTCAATTATTTGGTGAATATAATTCGAATATCCAAGTATTCGAATACTATTATACTTAAATATTCGAATACTATTATACTTAATTATTCGAATACTATTATACTTAAATATTCGAATACTATTATACTTAATTATTCGAATACTATTATACTTAAATATTCGAATACTATTATACTTAATTATTCGAATACTATTATACTTAAATATTCGAATACTATTATACTTAAATATTCAAATAGTATTCGAATACTTGGATATTCGAATTATATTCGAATACTCGGATATTCGAATTATATTCGCCAAATAATTGAGCAACTGAAGTATTCGAATATTCGAATACCGAAAAAATCGACAAATAGTCCCAGCCCTATAGTAGATGAACTTCAGTAATATACAAAATAAGCATAAATCTTTAAAAATTAGAGGCATGAATCTTTATTCAATAGTAAAACCACTCGCAAAATTTTAGAAAAATTGATTCGATAGTTTTTAAATTATTTAACTTTCCATTTAACATGTATTCTTATGGGAAACGCAATATTGAGAAATATAACTGCAAAATTAAGAGTGAAATATTAGGCCAAAGTTTTTGAAATCTTGTGTACAGAAACACCAAACAATGAACAAAATTGTCACAAAAATTCCGGACAATTGATTCGATGTTTTTTTTTAAATAAAAGAAAATGACACGGAAAACTGTTTTTTCCTCGATTGTCAGTCGCGTAACTGCGAAAGTGCGGCAATACCGCAATCAGCTGTAGAGGCGGGAATATTTGAAACATATTACTTCGTTTTGTTCTATATTCGTGGCAGTTTCTGCGATCTTTAATGAAAATACATAATTATCAGTATGTGAATATAATTGTCATATTCATCTTTTATCAAAAAGTAGAAAATTTGTATTCGTGGGAAAAACGAAGCTAAATTTATTTTTAAACGAAGTTCCATAAATTTTTTAATTATGACTTTTATATGATAATAAAAAAAAACTCTACTGAGAAAGAAATGTGTTCTATGATAATTAAAATGCCATATCATTATGTGAGAATAGTGTGCACCACGCACGAAATACACATAAAAGTTACTTTGGAAATTGGGATTATCAAATCTTTCAAAAACCAGAAAAAAGTGACGACCGACAATCCTATTGAGGCAATACTATTTTGAGAAACCCAAGATTTTAATAAGTCTCCAGAAATACAGTATCTTAATAACGAATTAATGAAAGCAGATCCCTGCAACAAAGAAATATTTCTGAAAACTTTGAAAGTTTGAAGAAATTGTAATCAACAGAGCTTTCAGTGAAGTTTGTCCCGAAGATTCGGCTTCCGATTCAGGATTTTCGTTTAACAAAAGAAGTTCGTTTAATAATATTCCTCAAGAAGAATTCAACAGGAATTTTTAATCGCTAAGTACCAACTTAACCACTTCCATTTACATTACAAGCTACCCAAGTGCTGCCCTCTACGTACTTCACAAGTACTATACTACATACGTGATGCTATATTGTCTATATTATTATAATTTCACACAGCGTCTCTCACGTACAGATACTATCCTCGAAAAATTTCGTTAACGAACTGTACTAAATACATTTTCATAAATTATTATTTTATATTCAACTGTTGATGGAACTGAGTGAACAGCTATTATTAATTTGCCGCGCGAGTAGCTGAAATCGCGATCGAAGGGAATAAATTACGACGCTGTTAAAATGTTTACACAGAACACAACAGGATTGATGTGAAATTGAATTGCTCGTCCCTCCCTTTATGCACGCATCGTGTCGCGTCGCATCGCCCTCTGCAACTTGGCGCGCCGCGCCGGAGGAATTCCATCCGTCAAACAAGCTAGAGAACAAAGTAGGAGGCGAGCGCGAGAGCACGCTCAAGAGTCCAGAGCCGAGCTTCAGGCTATACACATTCTTCTCTCTGTCCTTCCCTCTGCCCAGTTCTTCCTCCACCTCGTAAAGAAATTTTGGGAAGAAAGAACGATCGCCACTCCTCGCTTCCATTTCTCGCAATCAGCTTTCACGTTTCTGGTAATTCGTTAATTAAATACAAGCCCCTTCTAGTTATTCTCTCGGCGCTGAAACGAGCCACGAAATCGCCGCACGAAGCGTGCAAGAAATATAAATTAGTGAAAATGGAAGGGTCGCAAATGAATGAACGATAGAAATTGGAAGAGGAAGAGGAAGCTGGTAAACATGGAAAACGATATACGCGTAAGGGAAATATAGACAGAGAGGAAGAAAGATGGACGCAGAAAAGGTAAAGGAACGACGTGAGAAGATGAGCGGAGTTCGGAAAGAAGACGCGCAGACGACACTGCGGGATGAACCGTTTCTGGTGGGTCGTTAATTAATCACGGATTCCTTCTCGCTCGACTGGGTCACAAAAGCGTGGAAGAATGGTAAATTGGAGGCAACAGGAGGGACAGGGTCGGATAAAAGATGCCACTTGATGGAGGACCCTGGGGAAGGGGGCAAAGAGAGGGCCGAGGCGGTACAATGAGAAGGCAAGAGATGTATAAGGCAAATAAAGAATGATCATAGATAAATACAGAGAGGGAGAAAAAGAACGAAGAAACGAGGTGGAGGGACGTGGATAGTTAGAAGAAAGACGAGCAGAGATGGAGGAGCAGAGGTGGGAGAAAGAGGCTGGTAGACGATGTTGCAAGATGGTCAGGTGTTGATGACCAGACAGGATGGTTAGGTCCAGCCGGTGGGTTAGGGGAGGCAGAAGCAGAGCGGTGGCTTCACCGCCGGGATGCCTTTCATCTTTTCATCTTCGACCGAGGGAACCAGAATCCGCACCTACCATCATGGGAACATCACCCCCCTGGTGCTCCTCCTCCTTCTTCCCCATCGCCCGTTCGAACTTCCTTCAGGATCATCGACGATGATCTTCGATAACCATTTTGTTCTGTATCTCCCCCTCCCCTCTATCCCCACCCAGCCACCATTGTTTTTACGCTTCAACGCAGATCTCGCTGGCAGTAATAAACATCGGAAGCATCATTGTCACTCAGGCCTACCGTCGGCGTGCTGATAAAACTGACTAAACCCCGCTTCTTAAAAAATTAGACTTTGGTCCTCAGCAAGTGCCAAGTGATCTTTTTAATATTAAATAACAAGATCTAATTTTTTTTTAAAAAAAAGTACACTTGGCAGAATGCCTCAAAAGGGTTTAAAAAATTACTTAGCAGTTTTAAAAGTCCTGCGAAGGTAGCGAAAGTGATTTTTAGACAGAGTGCAAGCGATGGGAATTGAAGAATTGAAAATCCCCGTGACGGGTTTGCATGCGTGTTGCCGGGCGGCCGGTTGGGTTGCGTTTGAGCGCTGGGCTCAGGCGAGGCAAGGCAAATGTTTAGATTACTTTATACACACGATGTCTTTTCGTGCTGCGAGTTTTTATGCTGGCTGGTAGACCTGCGCTCGTTTGTTTTCCGTTCGCGAGTCAACACCATTCACGCGCCATCTGAAAGGAAGAGCATGATGAATAGTACAGATACGGACACGCGCGTGCGGCAACACTGCCGCGGCTATCCACCGACAGCCCACACGAATTTCCTTTATGTAACGCGCGCGCGCGGAGGTAGCGCATTTTAATATCACTTCGTGCGCGATTCAGTAATGAACCGCCTATTCATTCCGCGGCAAATTTCGCTCCTCTCTCCCTCTCGGCAACTTTAATGCGCGATAATTCATCGAAACGTTGTAAACGATCAAACGTGATATATTCTTTCGGCCACAATAAAGATTCCGCCCCGAAGGTGGGACGAGTTATTGTATCACTTGGAAATTGGCTACGAAAGATTGCATCGGGACCATGCAAATTGTATCATTACGAAACCTGTTTTTTTTTTTTTTTTTTTTTTTTTTTTTAAAGTCGCAGAGTTACTGCTAATAGTGGCGGTTTTTTTCTCTTGGTCCTTTTTTTAAAGTACTTTTTAACAAAGTTGACGCAACACGGTCGTAAATTATCGTTCGTTGGAGATACAGTTTAAGGAATAATTGCAAATTCCCTTGGAAATTCATTCGATGCTCGTAAATCGGGCGGCCACGTCAATATTCGCAACAAAATTGGGCGGCTGCTTGTTAAGATGATCTCACCGCTTATGCAGTGATCTCAATGGAAATGAAGTGCGCGGAGAACTGAGTAAATTGCTTGTCGGGTAATTATTATGAAAAGTCGAGGGGCAATTTTCGAAGAGCCACCTTGCATATTCGGGCTGTTGAGTTTTTACGGATAAAATGTGGTAGGAAACGCTAAATGCACAGTTCGGCTTGTAAACGTGCACCTAAGGGTAATAGTGAAGGGTAAAAAATAGAGGAACAGTGTTTCAAGAAGTGTGCTGAAAAATCCGAGATGGGGCACTTTTTTCTTTGAAATAACAATAAGAAATAAAGTCGATAAATAATTGTTGTAATGAAAATAACCAATAAAGTTGCTAAATAAAGGTATAGGAAAATAAATCTCAGAATATTATTTGATATGTAAATTATTAAATTTGCAAGTGATTAATTTGCCAAATATTTTCTTATTTCGACTAGTAATACAAAGTAGAACAACTCGGCATTGGAACGTCTTATAAAATAATTAACTCGTAGATTTATTGATAATGATGGCGACAGAGAATAGTTTTTTCATTGGACATGAGGAAGGAAATGTATTAAATGTACCGAATAAATAAATATTGTCGGGTAACTGTGGCTTTGGAACAGGAAAATTTTTAGTTTCCTGGAGAAACCAAGTAACAAACGTTCGAGGCTAAATAAAATAAAAAATATTAAAGTAATCCTATTTCGATAAAAAAAAATAGAGAATATAACATGAGTAAAGGTTTATTTCCATAAAGTCCAGTTCTGAAATGACACATTAAAAGCTAAATTAAATAGTGCTATACCTTAATGCTCCTAATATTATTTTCAGTTAGCAATTTTTAAGTCCATTGCTTCGTTAATAAATTTCATTTATTGAGGCCTTTTCAGTCGACACACTTTTGTGGTTGGCCACTGATATCTTAGAAAATTCATAGGTACGCTTTTCATCTTGCATAAATCAGGGTTACATTTGTCAAGTGAATGTATCTGAAACGTCAGTCAAGAGTCACAAAAGTGTCCTGTACAACAGGCCCGTATGTTTTATTATACGCGTCTGAACGCAGCGTCACGAAATTCAAAGTCGGTTTTCTCGAAAATGAAGCGCGATATCGAAAAAAGTTACTCTTTCTTTTCGACTTATAATAAGTAAATGAGTCGAGAAAAAGGAATAAAATTTTTTCATATTGCGCTCCATTTTCGAGAAAATCGACTTTGAATTTCTTCACGTTGCGTCCAGTCGCGTATAGAAGAAGCTACCTTTAGGCTTGCTAAGAGAAAGATTATCGTATGTTTGTATTAATATAAAACTGGTGGAAGTCTTTTTGGTGTTTACCCAAATCCATCTGCTCGAATTGAGAATATTTGACGAAATTTTTCAAGGAAGACCGACGGGTAAAACTTTTGCGCAAACTAATCGAAATTGTCATTAGCTACACGAAGAGAATGAGGAAATTGATACGTCTATAACGTTGAAATTAATTTTGGATTGTGTGGAATTAGTACAGTCGTAGAATTATTACGTAAATAATAATATAGAGTCTTATCTGCTAATTTCAAAACGTTTCAGGCAAAAGTGACTTATTCATTCTACTTGAGAAGGAATATCAGAGACAGGAACTTCATTCCTCTTAAGGTGCAAACCCACTATGAGACAAAAATGTCGTGTCTCACATGGGACAATTATTTTATTATTTTATTACTTTTTAATTATTTTGTCATTAGTTTCATGAAATTAGAATATCACGACTATGAGACAAGTTTCGTGATATGCTTTCAAAAGTCTCATCCCTCGCGACTATTTCCATCATTTACGTTTAGTTGTTGCTGTTATTTTTGTCTCATGTAAAATCTCATCCTGGATTCGCACCCTTATAAGTACTTGTACTCTTATGTCTACGAGGCTATGATGTTGAATTTCCCAACTATTTCAATCCGTTTTCTGGGTGTGTATTCGCGACTAATGTATGTATAGAGAAAAAGTAAATAATTTTGATACATCAAAATTGATCGTCCAAATAACATTTTTTCATTCATTTTGTAAGTATTTTCTCAAGTTTTCGCTTACTATATATTAAAGAGGAAGGACCAAAGTATATTTTGGCATATTTGTTATTAAGTAATTAATTAAAATAAGAAATGAAAAAAATTGAAAACAGAATAACTGTGGGGGTAAATTGATACATTTTACCTTCGTCCAAATAACATTTTTTCATTCATTTTGTATGTATTTTCTCAAGTTTTAGCGTACTATATATTAAAGAGGAAGGACCAAAGTATATTTTGGCATATTTGTTATGAAGTAATTAATTCAAATAAAAAATGAAAAAAATTGAAAACTGAATAACTGTGGGGGTAAATTGATACATTTTACCTTCGTCCAAATAATATTTTTTCATTCATTTTGTATGTATTTTCTCAAGTCTTCGTTTACTATATATTAAAGAGAAAGGACCAAAGTATATTTTGGCATATTTGTTATTAAGTAATTAATTAAAATAAGAAATGAAAAAAATTGAAAACAGAATAACTGTGGGGTAAATTGATACATTTTACCTTCGTCCAAATAACATTTTTTCATTCATTTTGTATGTATTTTCTCAAGTTTTAGCTTACTATATATTAAAGAGGAAGGACCAAAGTATATTTTGGCATATTTGTTATTAAGTAATTAATTCAAATAAAAAATGAAAAAAATTGAAAACTGAATAACTGTGGGGGTAAATTGATACATTTTACCTTCGTCCAAATAATATTTTTTCATTCATTTTGTATGTATTTTCTCAAGTCTTCGCTTACTATATATTAAAGAGAAAGGACCAAAGTATATTTTGGCATATTTGTTATTAAGTAATTAATTAAAATAAGAAATGAAAAAAATTGAAAACAGAATAACTGTGGGGGTAAATTGATACATTTTACCTTCGTCCAAATAATATTTTTTCATTCATTTTGTATGTATTTTCTCAAGTCTTCGCTTACTATATATTAAAGAGAAAGGACCAAAGTATATTTTGGCATATTTGTTATTAAGTAATTAATTAAAATAAGAAATGAAAAAAATTGAAAACAGAATAACTGTGGGGTAAATTGATACATTTTACCTTCGTCCAAATAACATTTTTTCATTCATTTTGTATGTATTTTCTCGACTTTTAATTAGAATATATTAAAGAGGAAGGACCAAACTATATTTTAGCATATTTGTTATCAAGTAATGAATTCAAACAAAAATAAAAAAAAAATTAAAAACTGAAAAACGTATCAACTAGCCCCGGTCTCCCCTACATGTATCGTTTCCTTGGTAAACCCGACCAAGTCCACCATTCCATTCTAAAACCCCCAAAGATTAATGCAAGCAATTACTTCCCACCTTTTCTACAACAATATACACAACAAAAGATTACTAAAAATCCATACGGAGAAAAACTGACGTGTTTTGCAATAGCTTCCAATTTTTTACCTAAAGCAAATCTTTTCAATTACCTAATACCTGATTGATTAAAATAGATCGAGGTTTAAATTTGCAAATTTACCAAGGATACAGAAACATGCACTTGGCCAGTTTTAAAAACAGTCCAACGATATTGAAATTTCTTTGAAGAGCCTTTACAAAATGAGTTTCTTGATTTTTTTTATCCTTTAACAGACCCCGTCATGCTGCACCGTTTCAACGAGATGTCCTTGGAAAGGTGGAGAGGAAGAAAAAAATATGGGCAAGTAAAGGTGCAAGGAGAGAAAGGCTGTGGAATTTGGAGGGTGCAATTTGGCAAAGCACCGTGACGGAAAAATCGTATCAACGATCCGCGTGAGCAGCCTGCCCGAAGGCGTAATAACCGCTGCGAAACCTGGGAATTTCGGCGGGTTTTGATTACTAGGCGGCGAACCACCGAACCCCGAATTCCTACAAATAAAAAGGCCATCCATGCCCTGTCTAAATGCCGACACGCCGAAAATCATTTATTTATTTATTCGCCCTCTCTCTCTCCCCCTCCCTTCGCTTCTCGCTCGCCCGCTCGCACGTTCGCCCCCCTTACCTGTTTGTTTGTTTATTTGCCGGTCTATTTAAATATTTATACAGGATGAGTCAGCTGGCACAAGAACCTGAAATATCCGCGGCCCTCCCTCTGGCAAAATGAAATGTCCGACGGGAGGAATGTATGTTTCGACAGGGCGAATAATCTGATTAAGAATGCTTCTTCCTTTCTTCCCAGTCACTAGTTTCTTGATCTCTGAAAATCTGACGACAATGTGTCAGTAGGAATAAAGTATCAGCGATTTTCATTTGTTGTACATTTTATTTTTCTTTATTCTCTGCACAGTTTACCTTAAGGAAGACCACTTGCCCATGTGTGACAATAAACAACTCCCCTATTCCCGTTAGAACTGAAATTAAATACCTTGCACTCCACCTAGATCAAAAACTAACTTGGAAAACTCACGTTAAGGCTAAAAAGCAGCAGCTGACACTAAAAGTACAACAAATGAATTGGCTAATAGGTAGGGAATCACATCTCTCAATCGGAAACAAAGTACTGCTGTATAAGACAATAATAGTTCCAATCTGGACATATGGAATTGAATTATGGGGGTGCGCCAAGCCATCCAACATAAAAGTCCTGCAGACATTTCAATCAAAGACTCTCTTTAAAATAACAATTGCACCGTGGTTTGTTTCAAATCAAATATTACACAACGATCTATGTGTACCTCTGAGCCAAGGTGTATTCAAATCACACGCAAGGAAATACAGAAACCGAAACTTAAACCACCAAAATCATCTAGTCAGTGACTTATCTATCCAGCATATCGAAAGAAGGCTCAAGGAGACCTGGCCAGAAGACCTCACTAGATAAGCTCGGTTAAACCGTCGATGGATGGTTCCCGACTCAAGCCACTTAATATTCAACGCATTTACTCATTACTCTTATTGATAAATAATGCAGAGTAGATTGTAAATTTGCAAATAAAAAAAAAATTTCTACAGTTCTTTCACACGTTTTTGCCGAGTGTTCTAATCTACTTTTGTGAAATTCCTTTGATTTCGTTTGAGAAAATTCTTGTTTTTCTTTTGTTTATTTAACCTGATTTGGCGCTGGACAGTAATAAGATCTTCTTTACCGCTTTAGTTATAACTTATACACTGAATACTGTATAATAAGGAGAATATTCGCTCTTCGCTCGTCAAATTTTCGTATAAGATTGTTAAAAGAGTATTTATTCAAAGATTGGATGTTACTGAAAGAAAATTTTATTCAAATGAATTTTCAAATAAAATTTTCGTATTATTTGTTCTGTTGCTTTATTGTGATTTATATTATTTGAGTAGCAATGTATAGTTAGACTACTGCAATACCCGTTATTTTATTTAGAATTTCAGTATTTGTTATTTGGTTTCACCAGGAGGATAAAAGTTTTCTTCCATCGTGAGTAGAATTTTGGCGCCACAGAAATTTGACGATGTTCATCTGCTCGGCACAATACACCACTTCCCTTGCACGGTCCAGTTGAAAAACTTTTCTCTTTTGTCACTATTACCAATGAGTCTAGAAGCTACAAGTCAATCACTCGCTAAGATATTCGAGTAGTTCTACTAAATCTATTTACTTACAGCAACAAGTATTTTTTATTACGTAATCAAATAATTATTCTGTGGTATTATTTGAGAAAATAAAAAATGTAACAAATATAGGTACTTTATTATATCGATATCTCGAAACGTTGCGAGAAAGTTGTTATAAAATCTCAGAAACGTTGCGAGAAAGTTGCTGTAAAATCTCCGAAACGTTGCGGGACGATTGCTATAAAATCTCAGAAACGTTGCGAGAAGGTTGCTGTGAAATCTTCGAAACGTTGCGGGAAGATTGCTATTAAATCTCAGAAACGTTGCGAGAAAGTTGCTGTAAAATCTCCGAAACGTTGCGGGACGATTGCTATAAAATCTCAGAAACGTTGCGAGAAAGTTGCTGTAAAATCTCCGAAACGTTGCGGGACGATTGCTATAAAATCTCAGAAACGTTGCGAGAAAGTTGCTGTAAAATCTCTGAAACGTTGCGGGACAGTTGCTATAAAATCTCAGAAACGTTGCGAGAAAGTTACTGTAAAATCTCCGAAACGTTGCAGGACAATTGTTATAAAATCTCAGAAACGTTGCGAGAAAGTAGCTGTAACATCTCCGAAACGTTGCGTGACCATTGCCGAAACGTTGCAGGAGTAATATTGCACCGTAACATTGCTGAAATGTTGCAGGAATCTTCCTATGTCCGCCCCTGTGCAACATTGCACCGGAACGTAACTGCAACCTTTCTGCAACATTTCTGCAACGGAGTGTGCTGTATGGATATTTAACCCGGCGGTAGGCGCACTCCATATTGTAACACAGGTTGTCGCTACCGGGTAAAAAATACCCAAAATTGAAACGTAAAAAAACACGGTTTCAGAATATTTTTATTTTAACTTTATAAGTTTTATGTTAAAGTACAGTGTTTTAAGAATCAAAGAAAATTTATGAAATATCTTAAAATCTTTATTAAAGTTCTTTAAAAAATTGGAACAAAAACTCAAACAGTCTTCATATTTTCGCAACTAGCGCCTCTGTGGTAAATTTTACCCAGTAGCGCCACCCGCCGAGTTAAATAAGTTCGAGTTAAAAATAATAATAAATTTGAGTTACAAAAAAAAATTAAAGTGATGAGTTCGGAATCTTCGGATAAGGGAGGTTTTACTGTATTACATTAAAGGGAGGTTCCGGTCTAAAAATTAATTTTGTTTTATTTAATTTTTCGAACGTTCAACCTTTTAGGAATATGTGTTGGCAAGGATTTTTTTAAAATTCGTAAAATTCCCGAAGTTATAGGCATTTGAGTAGCCGCAATTGCATGTATAACACCCGCCCACTCGGCACTCACGTAAAACTTTAAACGCGTTTTTCTCGAAAAGTGTTCCCAAAATCGGTGGAACCTGTATTTCCAAAAGTTATTATCCGATTCGACTGAAACCTTTTTTATCTTAAAGAATATACTTCTAGCTCATGGGTAGACCAGTAAAATTAACAAAAATGAAAATTTATAATTTTTAAAGGCGTTCAAATGACGAAAAATATAAGGAAAAAGTAATTTCAAACTTCAAGTGTCGTTATTTTCTCAAAAAATGTCTTTTTCGTAATTTTTTCTGGTCAGTCCACGAGCGAGTTTCACGCCCTTTAATAATCCCGCATTGTTTTTTATTTCAGACCAATGGTTTCGGTGCTACAGGTTCCACCGATTTGGATGAATTTTTTGACGCCTCGAATTTAACGACTCCCCAGTGCCGTCTGCCATAATTAATTATAAAACAAAAAATATATTTCTATAATTTAAAACATCCTTAATACAATGCAACAAGTCCCATTAAATTATATACAGTAGTTTTCCTTTAATTAATTCCTAAAGATCACCTATATTGATGGGCTCCAGATCGGATCATCCCCTTAAGTTGCAACCCGATTAGCAATTACACTATTATACATTTGCTTAGTTAATTATTGTATTCACAGTACAGTACTCGACCGTGTACACCAATTCCTACAGCTAAAAAACCAATCAAACGCCACATCCCAACGAATAAACCAAAGCCATTGAAAAACAAAGCCTCTCCATTTCCTAACCTACAAAACGGAATTTTTACGAAACGTTTAGCTCACAGGTTTCTTACAATATTGCTTACCACGTTCGATCGGGTGATCCCCTAATTATTTCGAGCGGTATAAATAGGCTTGGCGTGATGTTCGGGTCGGAAGGTTCGAAGCGGAGCAGCTAGATCGGCGATCCAGCAGCCTGGAAGCCTAACTCCGGCGGATGATTTATGGTTGCGGGCCTTTGTTGCCTCGAAAACCGACCGCGGAGCCTGCCTCGGAGGTGAGAGCCCGAAAACAGGATCGACCTTCCAGACAGCGTGGCTCTTGTTCGCCACAGGTGTGCCACTCTTTCCATTGCCTCATCTTCCACCAGCTTCCTTCCTTCCTCTTGCTGATGCCATTACCGCCACCCACACCTCGAATTCTCTAAACTCCATTACTTTTTCGACCGCGCCGAATTACTCCTCGGGACCGCCTTTCTCCCTTTCCTCTTTTTCTTCCACGGATCTCGGCCCCGAACGATACCTGCGCAAGTGTTGGATGATTCCCAGTTAACTCGATCATTCGTTTCCGAACGAAGCATGCCTCTCTCGAATCCTTCATCCCGTGACTTCGCACGGGGTAACGAAAGGTCGCGATTCTCTGTGAAAAGGTAAGTCTGAATCGTGGAGTATTTTTTATTATTTTTTTTTATTATTTTGGGTCTTCCTTCTCGAGCCAAGGAGGCTTTCAATGCTAGATGAATATGCGACCGGCTTATATTTTAATTACAGTAAAACTGTGAGTGAAATGAATCTTTGCGCAAAAATCAGTCGACGCTGTGGCGTGACAGGTTTTTATTTTGGACCTTGCTTTTGAAAAATAAGCGATTTAAATGCTTTTTAAATATACACGTGTATTTCCAACGTTCAGAATTGGCAGACTGTAGCATTAAGTATTATCAGACTGTGAATGCAATGAGGCTTTGTGTAAAAATAAGTTTTGACTTAAGCAAATCAGAGCCTTAAAAAAAGTCATTCTACAATCAATCTGTTTTTGAGAAATTTGGCATCGAAGATGGAACAAATTCAGTTATAATAGGCTCCAAGCGTTTGCGACCGATTTCGAAAATCGGTTTGTCGGAAATTGAAGGCTTGCCAGGGAAAAAGTTATTTTACATTTTCGACTCAGTTTTGCACAAGGATTCATTTCATCTACAATTACACCATATTTGTCTGTGTATTCTACCAATTCTTAGGCCGCTGTGCTCACATTAAGGGGGTAGTGGACTATTTCAGCTTAAAAAATCAATATTTTTTATTTCACTGCTTCTGAAAGTCTTATCGTTTCTGAACATTTTAAACAAATGTTCATGAAACATTCAAATAATTGTCGAAGTTATAGCAGCGAACGTAACACAGTGTACCGCCGAGTACCCGCGCGATAAAGGTACCACCCTGAACTTTGAAGCCGGTTTTCTCGAAACACCATTTTCAGAAACGGTGTACATCGTAACTCTTGAACGAATAAATATTTTCACTTAAAATTTTAAACGGAGCTGTAGAATTCCATTCTCTATCGTGTAGAAATTCCGCATCAATATTGGATGCTTGTAAAATATTTTATAACTGATTAAAGACGATTCTTCCCGCAAAATGTGGAAAGAAAATTGATCAGTGCGTAACTTCCACAATTTTTCTTCAAATTCATCGGCAAGTTTCCACACTGTATATATTTGTGTACAGAATAATCACCTGAAAGCATTTTGCTTTCAGATGATTGGTTCACCTGAATCGATGTACACCACCTGCGGCGGCGCGCCGTACAGGACTGTCTTCAACGATTAATAACTTCGACAATTTTATACATACCGACGATTTTTCTTTTTGTAAATACTCGCAAACATTCCTACAATAGATTTTCAAAAGCACGACTATAACGATTGTTTGGTGTCAAAGTAATTTAGCGTCAAAGAAACTAACGATTTTACGTATCCAATAGTACCCACTACCCCCTTAATGGACTTTCGAAATCACTGTTTTCGAAACCGAAATCCGCGACCAAGAAAATTTTACGATTCAGTACATGCAGAAGTGACATTTATAAATTACATAATTCGTCATATGTTTGCAATTAGTTGGAGCTCGAATTTTATTTATATGAAGATAGTTTGAGAGTGTTTAATTTAATAAAATTTGGGGTTAATAGAAAATAGGGGCACACCAATTTTTCAGACGAGGTTTTGTTTGCAAAAGATCGGTTCTTGTATTATTTATAGATACATAAGTAAACTACTGTAGCAAGTTTATGTTTCCTCATTATACCTTCTACCGTTTCTTGTCCATTCTGCTTTTGTATTTTACTCTGTGCAGACCATACTTGTAACAACTGTGTCGCGTTCTTTTTCTAATTTATCGCGTATCGTCATGAAATTACATCGTTTTTCATCATATCGACCGACCCACCAAGTTTCCGAACAAACATATTGCTGTAATTAAAAGTCAATAAACCGTATTATTACCACCCCCATACAGCACACTCCGTTGCCCGAAGCTTGCAGGAAGGTTCCCTGGAGGTTGCGTGGAATGTTGCCTCGGTACGGACATAGGAACCTTCCTGGAACCTTCCTGCAATGGAGTGTGCTGTTTGGGGATCATGTCATTAGGCCATTACATCGATGCAAACTTCTGCGTTTCTGTATTTTACATTAATTAGTTCTGCTAAAATTCTCTGCTTCAGAATGTTCAAGTGAAATTAAATTTAATTTTCTAGAAAAAAGTTCATCTTAGAATGATGTCGAGCAATTTTTTAATAGTCAACATTTAGTTCTTCTGCAACCTCTCGAGTTGTTTTGCGTGGATCCAATAGATGTCGTTAACCACAGAAGAGCGCCTCTTCAAAACTCTCGTCTCCGTTACGAAATTTTTGGAACCAATGTTAAGACCCATTTTGAACTCGTGCAATAAAACCGCTCGAACTTGCTTTTCCTCCACCTTTAACGCGACGGTCGAAGAGAAACGAAAGAAAGCAGCGAAAACAAAACCAATAATTACCATTAATGTAAGATGACGAAATAGACTAAAACGACTCCAATGAGTTAAAGAACATCATCCATACAGCACACTTATTTGTAGGAACGTTACAGGAATGTTGCAGCAACGTTGCAGCAACCTTGCGTTGTTGCGTTATGGCGCAATATTGCTGTAACGTTGCAGCAATGTTGCGGTGCAATATTGCAATCTTGGAGCAACGTTGCGGTGCAATATTGCAATCTTGGAGCAATGTTGCGGTGCAATATTGCAATCTTGGAGCAATGTTGCGGTGCAATATTGCAATCTTGGAGCAATGTTGCGGTGCAATATTGCAATCTTGGAGCAATGTTGCGGTGCAATATTGCAATCTTGGAGCAATGTTGCGGTGCAATATTGCAATCTTGGAGCAACGTTGCGGTGCAATATTGCAATCTTGGAGCAATGTTGCGGTGCAATATTGCAATCTTGGAGCAATGTTGCGGTGCAATATTGCAATCTTGGAGCAATGTTGCGGTGCAATATTGCAATCTTGGAGCAATGTTGCGGTGCAATATTGCAATCTTGGAGCAATGTTGCGGTGCAATATTGCAATCTTGGAGCAACGTTGCGGTGCAATATTGCAATCTTGGAGCAATGTTGCGGTGCAATATTGCAATCTTGGAGCAACGTTGCGGTGTAATATTGTAATCTTGGAGCAACGTTGCGGTGCTGTAGGGGAAAGTGGACCACTGAATTGTGGAGAAATATTTTATTTCCTCATTTATCAAACGTATATACAGGGTGTCCTAATAAGTAATCGTAGTACAACCTAGAATCGAAAATATAGAATGAAATTTTTTGTACACTCTTCTGTCATCGAGAAAAACCACTTTAAAAATATGCGAAGTGGGGTAGATGCACCATTTGTGGCCACTTTAAGGTATTGTACCAGTATCGGCCACTTCTTAAAAAATATAATATTTTTTTGGAACCAATGTTAAGACCCATTTTGAACTCGTGCAATAAAACCGCTCGAACTTGCTTTTTCTCCACCTTTAACGCGACGGTCGAAGAGAAACGAAAGAAAGCAGCGAAAACAAAACCAATAATTACCATTAACCAATAGAGCGAATTCCACGCTTTCAAATGGTAAATTACACGAACATAAATAAAATAAAGTTTATTCCAAAATAAGCATCAAAGATTAAGGGGCCTCCCTACTTTGACGGCCTGAAAAGAATGCGATATTGAAATTTTTTTTAAGAGATAACCTCAAATTATATTAATTAAAAACTCTTCTACTTCAGACAACTGCTGATTTTATGCCAACAACGCGCATATGATTTTTGTAAGGCGCTCTATCTGAAGCGCTATAACTCTGGATATACCCACTATTTTTGCATGCAATTTTTTTTTCGTATTCTCTAAAGATTGATAAATAAACCCACAGAGCTGTAAGTAAATATATTTAATGGTTTTGTTTTAAAAAATTCCCAAAGTTCGCATCATTTTTCGTCCGTCAAAGTAGGGAGACCCCTTAAGCTAACAGAAACCGCAATTATTTTTGCATCAACCTGTATAATATATCACCATCATAAGTAATTATTCTTCCCAGCTCACCAACTAGAGAACGTTCACTTTCTGTAATTGATATTTAGTAATTTCGTCTTTTTTTTAAAGCATTTTCTTTATTTTATGTAACCGCAAGACTCCTTAGCGTTTATCTATTTACTATAGACTATCAATTAACAGGACGAAGGGGTGTCACTTGTTCATGTACCCGTAAGTTATTTACTTAAAACTCCATAACTTTGTTAATTATGTAGACTTCAACACAACAACATCAGACACGTTTTCGAGCCTTCATTTTTCAAGAGGACGCAAACAGTAACAAAAATCAATTTATTTCAAATTTATAAGTGTATACAGCACCTCTAGAAGACGGTGTAAAACTTTGCGAAGCTTGTAGTATTTCCATTGCATTTCACAAAAAATGTTTAAGTAGTCGACATGAGTCTACAAACGAAAACGGAATGACTACGATGAATTATTCAGCATTTTATTGTTTTAGTGACTTAGGTCGATTAAGCGGTTTCTATTCAGTTTAATGAAAACGCTATAAGCTTGCAGAGCTGTGTACCATGTTTTGGGCCACTATCGACCGCGTACTTGAGCCAAAGAGAACAGAATCAAGTAAGTTGGGTGTACTTCGACGTTTCTAAACGTCCCCAACAGGAGAAAGTGCGGAGAGGTTAAATTGAGAAATTAGGAAATTATTCTACAGTTTAATAAATAAATTACAGTATTAAAAAGAAAATCGTGTACTCCGAAAGCATAAATTCAGAGACCCACGTTGACCATTATTTTCGATCCGCTTCAACGAGTACACGCCTGCCGACCTAACCTCTCAAATCAAATCAGTTTATTCATGGAAAGATTTTCCTGCAATTCGTCTTACGACTGCTACGTGTAGGCACGTCCCCTTCCGTTCGTAACGCATATTTTGTTACTACTACAATGTCCCAGCGCGTCCCTTTAATACTGGCTTCTCCCTCCCCTCGAAAGTAGTTTTCCCGTTTGTGTACCGTTCATGCATCATTTAAGGAATTGATCGACAGAACTATCACGTAAAAAGAGACGCAGCAAAATAACCGCGGGGATAAGGCACAACATAATCCTCTCTTTTCTTCTCTACATCTCTATAGTATGTACCATGAACTGAGGGAACATTTGCATGTTTTTGTAACATCTTGTTATAAACATTAACATTTTTACACTTCCATTAAGTATCCTATTACAGCATTGCATCGTTTGTGATTGTACTACAAATGTCACAATGCATGAAATTTGTATCTTTTCCCTTTTTTAATATAACAAATTAGAGTTGGGTAATAAATGATAAGTATAAAGTAGTATGATACTACTATAGAAATAATAATTTTTAACATCATGTGTATATATTTTAAAACGTTCAGTGTTAATGTAAATAATTTTAATACGAAAATAGGATATTAAATTGGTTAGCGTAGTGAACTGGAGCAGCAGATCTGGCAACGTCGCATTCATTCGGAGCGTTTTTTATAACCAAAATGTCAGAATGATTTCGTTACAAAGGTAAATTTATTAAATATATAATATTGGAAAAGAAAATTCGACAAACTTGAGAAAATTGTTTAACAACAATAAATAAATATAAGTCACAATTATGTTATTTAATATTTTATCTACAAATTTCGGATAACTAATATGACTTAGAATATAATTAGCCTTCATATAAATTTGAATCGTCGTTCGCTATTTCACTGTCTAAACGTATCGATAGTGCGACGTTGCCACGTTGACTGCTGTATATAGTTTCTGAAAAGTTTCCACGTAAACCTAGTTTTTATGGGCATTTACGAAGAAACTATGTGGTCAGTTTTGCAGAAATTAATAAATTCATTTCCCGATATTTCGATGCATATTTCTGCCAATTTTGGTACATTTCTTGAATATAGTTTTCCTGTTTCAGAAGAAAAACTGAAACTATAACCTTCTTTTTCCGACTCTGCCATAAGCCACTGTGTTAAAATACACCAATTTTAATTAACAATTTTTCGATAACCATGTGGTAAATCGATTTTAAACTTTATACAAGGGTTTCTTGCATTCCAAATTAGTTTTGCACGAAGTTTGAAAGAATTCTTGAATTTAGTAGATTATTCTGGAATTACCTTAACAGCTAAAGTTTTACCAATCTGAAGTTACGTTGACCCTTAAATTAGTTTCCTTTTATGTTCAATGCACTCTATTTTATATATTCTTTATCCTTTTATTTTTTTTTAATTAACATTTTTAAATTTGCTTTAAGTATCATAACATCGCATCGTTTGTGATTGTACTACAAGTGTGCGTTTCCTTCTTTAATACATGTTTTAAGTATCTGCCAATGTCCCCCCAGTTTACGGTACATAACACAGTGTCCGTCTATCTGTCTATTACCTTATAACTCAGGAACGAATCGATCACTTCCGACACGGTTTTTTCACGTACAAGACAATTCTTGAGAATGTTTTTATGCTATTTCACTTTCTCGCTTTAGCAGCGGGGGTGGTCCTAGGGTTAAAAACAAGGATCGAAGATGATCCTTCGTGACGCCGTGATTTTTCGTATAGTCGTCAATTGTTTGGGTTGTACACTGCCGCGGCGGTCTCTAGTAACAGGCCGGAACATAGTGAACTTGGCAACGCTGTCATCAGTCCTATTTGAATTTTTATGAAGCCTTTCGCGCGTTTTGATCGGACCCCGGCACGGCCGTCTCTGCTACCGGCCGGAACATAGTCATTGGACTGATGGGTGCTCAAAATGCGGTGTTGCAACATCGCAGGTTCCGGCCTGTACTGAAGACGGCCCTGGCACTGGTGGCTGTAGTTGTGTTATATATGTAGTAGCTTTGACAGCCTGTAGTTGTCAATTATTTTCAGGGTTGCGAGGCGGTTCAGTATGCCGTACTGGCATATATGACGTCACTTGGCTTGGATTGGCCTAGCGTTGGTATGACGTCACGGCGTCACCAACCAAATATAAGTGTTCCCCTTCTCCTACGCCGTTCGGCCAAAGAGAAGATATGTATGACGTCATATAGGTCAGTACACCGCCATTTATTCAGTACGCCTGGCAACCCTGATTATTTTACAACTCAAAAACATTATGCTGCTTGTTTATTCGCGATATATTATGACCTACCCTTACGCACGAACTAAAATTCGATTCGCAATATAAAATTGCCGGGGTGAGGGCGGCATTATCAACTAGCAATAATAATAATACGTACTTGATATACTTAAAAATTACAATAACAGAAATGAGTACTTTGCGAATTGAGTATATAATTTATATAATTACGTTTACACATTCGCCCAAAAATATTTGGTCAGTTGATGCGGAAAATAGAATGAATCCTACCGAATTATTTTTTGCGTTTATCAAATTACTACTGTTTCTTCTTATTCCATGTGCAATTCTGTAATTTAAATCCATAAATAAGGATAGTATTCTTGTGTTCAGACGTTAATAACTTGTACTACATTTTTCCGTTGAAAATTATTTAATAGCATTTTAATGTTAGCAAATTTACATTCTTCGATTAGTTATATCGTTGGCTATTGTTTTGTAGCCAAGGAAACGTTTGACTCACAAAAATCAGTAGTCGCTCCCCAGAAGCAGGAAAGTTACATGTATTGAGTGTAGGTTATTCAATTATCGAATAAAAAATGTGGAAAGAATGGAACCGTCGATTGAAATTAGAAGTGTGACTTTATGCAACAAGAATATATCGTTGTGCACTATTCCAAATAAACTAAAATTACCATGCACTATAATATTATATGTATAATACATTGGGAAGCAATGGGTGAGAAATGTGAAGACTAAAGCAAATGATTTAAGATTCAGGGTAATCTCTAAAATGGATTGACATCTCACCACTGCAGAAATTTCAGGAAATATTAATATTCCTAAAAAAAAATCCCATATCTCCTAGCAGGGTGAAACAGAAATTAACAGCAGCATGATTAAATGATCGAACTGCCGTTCGAAAGCCACTTGTAAGATGACGAAATAGACTAAAACGACTCCAATGAGTTAAAGAACATCATCCATACAGCACACTTCTTTGCAGAAACGTTACAGGAATGTTGCAGCAACATTGCAGCAACCTTGCGTTGTTGCGTTATGGCGCAATATTGCTGTAACGTTGCAGCAATGTTGCGGTGCAATATTGCAATCTTGGAGCAACGTTGCGGTGCAATATTGCAATCTTGGAGCAACGTTGCGGTGCAATATTGCAATCTTGGAGCAATGTTGCGGTGCAATATTGCAATCTTGGAGCAATGTTGCGGTGCAATATTGCAATCTTGGAGCAATGTTGCGGTGCAATATTGCAATTTTGGAGCAATGTTGCGGTGCAATATTGCAATCTTGCAGCAATGTTGCGGTGCAATATTGCAATCTTGGAGCAATGTTGCGGTGCAATATTGCAATTTTGGAGCAATGTTGCGGTGCAATATTGCAATCTTGCAGCAATGTTGCGGTGCAATATTGCAATCTTGGAGCAACGTTGCGGTGCTGTAAAGGAAAGTGGACCACTGAATTATGGAGAAATGTTTTATTTCCTCATTTATCAAACGTATATACAGGGTGTCCTAATAAGTAATCGTAGTACAACCTAGAATCGAAAATATAGAATGAAATTTTTTGTACACTCTTCTGTCATCGAGAAAAACCACTTTAAAAATATGCGAAGTGGGGTAGATGCACCATTTGTGGCCGCTTTAAGGTATTGTACCAGTTTTGGCCACTTCTTAAAAAATATAATATTTTTTTCGTGTAAGCAATAAATCTGACCTTACATTTCTGGCGGGGTATACTAAACAAAATATTTATGATGTGAAATTCTCCACATAACAATGATCTACAAGCAGTTTAAAAATAAGATAATTATGCACATGGCCAGAAACAGTGCAATGGCCACAAACGGTACACCTACCCTATACGTTCGCGTTATTGTTTTACAATGTTTTTTAATGGGCTATATAATAGTGATTAGTATAATTTATATTATTTTAAACTTTCTGTAGTTTCTGCTTTTTAAGCCTAAAATGGAACTTCAGTTTGGTAGTTTTGAAAATTGTATAATGTAAAAATTGTTCGATGGGTGGGGAACTTTTTGCAAAATAAAGATCACAAAATGATGGGATCTGTACTGTGTTTAAATAACTCTTTGGGATTTTGAGAGTTGATAGGTTCTGGCATAACTTGGCCCATTTAACCTAGTTCACGCATACCTACTCGAGAAATTTTCAAAGTTACTTTTCTTAATAACGGAAGTTATTATTGTATATTTTCTATTTGTTTTTGCGCCATGAATCAGGTCCTACTTGGTTGTACTACGATTACTAGAACACCGTGTATAACAAGTGCCTCAGTACTTTTGGGAAATATTTGTAATTTAACCCTCCACACCCTAAATTTTTAGAACATTAGTACACGCTAAATTATTGCACATAAATTACCAGGTACATTTTAATTTCATTTCAACACTATTTTATTGTAAAACAAAGGTTCGTGTTTGCTATAAAAATTTAATATGAAAGTTCAGCGCGTTAGCAGCTGGAATATAAAATACAGATAACATGCTGTGTTACCTGAAAGTCTCGCGACGATTTAGGGGGGTAAAGTCTAAGGGGCGAGATTCAGCAAGAAGTCTGACAATATCATCTGGTGGGTGGCTGATTTAGCCGTGAAAAGGGACTCCTTTCCCGATACTCGAGCGATTTCTCGGCTTCCGTCGGCGTATCGTTGGTGGCGCGACAGTCGCCGTTCATCATTCGGCGTTCACTGTTCAGTCATCTGTTCGACGGAAAGAATGGAGCAGCTACCCGCGAGCCGGGGCGTCGCTTATTGAAAGGAATGGCACGCAATCTTCGTTGCTCTGCGCCTTTAATTGCATGTTTTTTGCTCCCCTTTGTACAACCACATCCGCGATAGATGGTGCTGTGATTCAGCAAATAACGAAAGCCGGAGCGCGGGGAAAAACGTAGAAACGCCAGGGACAAAGGGAACTGAGAACGTACCAGAACAGTCGAAGGCTTCCCCGTTCACTGTGCCGAATGATTACTTCTCTGGCAGAGTTTTGTTAGCAACTAAGGGTTCTTTTTGATAAGGGATGCGCTGTAGCTTTGTTTAAACACCTGCCACACATGTAAACCGAGTCTTTTCATAGCTGTGAGGCCGAAATAAATAAATAAATAATGCACAGCCCTGACCTTGGTCATCGGAGGTTTATCGAATATAAAGTGTAGATACCTAAAATCATTGCAAAATTACTAAATGATTTTAATGAATATTATCCAGTGTGAGATATCACACTGTATGGAATACATATATATTCAACGTTACAATAGAAACATTGCCATATCTATGTAACAAAATCAAATTTACTTTTCGCTACTATACCCATACAGCACACTCCGTTGCAGAAACGTTGCAGAAAGGTTGTTGTTAGGTTGCGGTGCAATGTTGCACAGGGGCGGACATAGGAATATTTCTGCAACATCTCAGAAATATTGCCTGCAATGTTTCAATCTTGCATCGTAACGTAACTGCAACCTTTCTGCAGCCTTTGTGCAACGTAGTGTGCTGTATGGATAGCCGTCGCGCACCTTGATGCCTCCTTTTACCAATCTTGGCATTCATTCTACTGGTTTTCTTATGGTTCCCGTTGTTACTTTATTCTACTCGTGCTGCAAATGTTTCAGTCTTATGTTAGTGAATTCCAAGAATTGAGCCGTTTGTTTTGAAAGTGGCGTAAGTCCATTTTCCAAAAAATCGAGTTAGCTATCTTAATAGTTACATTTTTACATGATCTTTTTATTCTGAAGCAAATTGTTACTAATATATTTAAAATCATTCAAATTTTTTTAAACGAAAATATGCTGGTTAATGAAGTGATGAAAAAGTTTATTTTGAATCTGGCGTAAGTCCCATTGTGAGAGTTTCAAATGGATATGGAAAATATTGTGCAATACAATTTTTTGAGATCACAGCTTTATGTTTAATTATCAAGGTAGCAGTCTCCAGATATGCCCCTGTAATTTTCAGCAATTTGTTTATAACAAATTAATTACAGATAATGTGCACGAAAAATGTATTGGAATACGCGACTTGGACTAAAAGAACGTAGACCAATCACACACCTAAAATATAAGGACTTAATGGTTTTATTATATTATATACCGCCTGCACACCATAATTATTTTTAATCACTCCCCCATACAAAAACTGGAGAAGACTGAATAATAATTAATAAAGCAATATTAATTTTAATGTAAAAGTTACTTAACAAAGAATAAAAGTTGAATATTTTTTTGATTTTATAACATAAAAGTGTATGCATTTATTTTTATTTCAAGGGAAATTTACTTTTCCTATGGACTTGTGCTTTCTTAAGAATTGAAAACGTCATTTCACTGATTTTGAAAGTGGCGTAAGTCCATTCATAGCCATCAAACACATATTATTTCTTAGATAATGTTAATTGTGCTAATTGGGATGATAAACTTGACAGCCATGGAAACCCAAAAACATTATACTACTATGTTATCTGTTACCCATATTCTTAAATTTAATTTAAACTTACGCCACTTTCAAAATAAACGGCTCAATTAGACTTGGAGCACCGAAACGCATTTAGTACAAATTTCCAACAAATATTTCGTCTACACAAACCCCCAGGTGTTTTCACCCTTACGACCGTTTTATTGCCGAATCAAAAAATAGTTACGTTATTAGCATCAATCGAGCTACATTTCTGCAAAGGTTTAGATTTTTTTGAATTTTTTCGGTTGCCGAACTTTCCTTCTGAGTCAAAGTTGCGGGATAACTTTTTTCCAACGAAGCTTTATTTTCGAAAAAAAACCGCCATGAAATGAAACCGGGGCATAACTATAACGAACACCATCCAATTCACAATCTTCATTTTGAGAAAATTTGATGGGAAAAAATGTATTGCACAAATGAGAGCAAGATGAAAATTGGTATTATTTTTCTCGTAACAAGGTGAAAGTGAAACATTTATTGTAAACAAATGGGTTTTCGCATCGAAAAAATCGTACGCTACGTTTTAGATATTTTATCTGCGAACAGTAAAATCATGGTCTTTCTAATTTCAAACGAAAGTGGGCGGCATAATTCGATACACCGCTCACGCGGAGGTGTTTCGCTAGACAACACATATCTCGGCCATTTCTGAATATTTCTGTACAATATTTATACAATATATTCATTAATACATGCCCTAAACATTAGAAGTATAGAAATAATTTTCAACCTCATAGTGTCATAAAAAAAAATTCGTGAAGGTGATGGTTTGAGTGTCTCAGGGTGGTTTTTAAGAAATATTTGGCACATATTTTTTTAGCATCTCATATCCATGCTTAAGGGGTGAAAACAGCCCTCAAAGTTGGAAGTTGGAAAAATTATTTTGTATAATTCCTAAGAAAATAATGCAAATAGAGAAAGTGTTAAATTAAAAAATTCTTGTTTTTTTCTTTTATAAGGGGTAAAACGACGCGAGCAAAAAGAGAAATTATAGGTGAAGCCAGTATTTGTGTAATGGTACCATTTTTTTCTGGAAGTCGTCGAATCTTATTTTTAATCAGACAAACAAGCTGGAACGATAAATTTACGGTTTTTCAATTTTTTACCGAAAGTGACTTAACAAAAAGTTGTAATCAGTGGTGTTTATGGAAAATGTTACTGGAATGTATTCTATTGTAAAAGTACCTATAATCTGTCTGCAACGTTTTTCATCCAAAAACGATTTTACAAATTATTTTATTTAAATTAAATTATTTCAAAGCGTTGAAAACACTTGTTCACTCTGTGATGGCTCCAGCTGATTCTGATTCTGCTTTTGATTACTGAAGAAAATTCAGTCTACAAATGGAACAAACAAATAGGTAGTTTGTGATAATCATCTTGACACATGAATGACAGCACATTGAATCTGATTGCTAAAAAGCAATTAGATTTATTTGAAAATTTTTCTTCATATTCTCGACAAACAGAAGTAGTATTTGTTTTAATGCACTGCATCCCTTCATTCCTAATTCGTTAGGAAGTAAATAACATTTTCCTTACACCTTATAAAATATTTATTCTCAACCCTAAATTGTAATATTCGTCTTGAAGCACAGAAAATGAGTTCAAATGTTGCTTCCATTTTTTTATTCTAAGTTAGTAGATATCTCTAGAATGAAAGTAGATAGTTAAATTTGCATTTATCTGTATATGCAGAATGCCTGAATTTAGCAGGCAAATGAAATAGTGAATTGAAAAATAAGTTACGAAAATGTAACATAGGTATGTGAATGAAGAATATATAGGTTCACAATTGCAGAAGAGAAATCAGATAGGCGTAGATTATAAAAATTGTTCAATTGCATTCATCTTAGACTTATAAAAAATTTTCGATTTCGATTTTTCTTAAAAGTTACACGAGTCGTAGAAAAATGTATTGAAACAAATCGTCTTCTGTGAAACTTCTTTATAAATTGGCTGAAATAGTGACGGTAGAATGAAATGTGTCATATAAATTATTGTATCGAAGATGAATAGATATATAAAATAATATAGAATCTATATACCTATGTACATAATTCTAACGTAAAAGTATCGAATTCGAAATGTACCGATGGAAACGTTGCGTTACATAAACAATGAACGCTGCATAATACAAATACTGCTGAAGAATTTCAATTTACATATCTAACTAATCATAATCAAGTTTGCGGTATGAATATGGTGATTCGATTTGCATAAATGCAAACAGAACGTTTCACATGCATGTGTAGAAAGTTACATTCGCTGCGAAGGAAGGCTGGTCACTTGTAATGTTCACGTTACAAACTTAAATCGTATTACAAACATGATATTAAATGTCATTGTGGGCTAACAAGGATACTAAACTTAAAAATTAATAAGGATTTCTAAACTTAGAAATAAATTTTCATTAAATTCACAAATCTTGCTAATATTCATGAAAAGTTTAAGAACATTTTTAAATAATATTCACAACTAGAACTAAATTTTCATTAAATTCACAAATCTTGCTAATATTCATGAAAAGTTTAAGAACATTTTTAAATAATTGTCATCAAGGGATGACAACTAGAAATAAATTTTCATTAATTTCACAAATCTTGCTAATATTCATGAAAAGTTTAAGAACATTTTTAAATAATTGTTATCCCTTCATGACAATTAGAGTGTAAGATAACAAATGCAGAGTGTTTCATAACATCAGGCCCAACTCGAGCCTTTACCTGGCCCTAGGCGAACTTGCCAAATTGCGCTCTTTATTCATAACACATTTATTTCAGCTCCTTAATGACCTTACTCTGAATTTTTATTGGTAGATTAAAACATTTATAGTACAACTTGTAATATTTTATTCAAGGAGCGCAAAATAGTATTTTCATTGTTAGCATTTTTTTAAATAACAAAACGATATTTAAAAAAATCCGTCTAATTTTGCCTATAGGGACGAGTCAGGCCTGCATAATAGACATAACCTCAGGAATGAAAGAAGTCCATGTAAACATCTGTCCCATGTGCCCTTCCCAAGTTACAAGCGTGTTTATGTCTCAATAAACCTGGTTAGGTAAAAATCCTGTCAAGGCCACCCTCCCCCCAGATAGCACACGACGTCTTAAAGACGTCTATTTGACGTCTGTTTTTTGGCCTGAAGTCTGATGACCTTATCAAGACGTCTTTAAGACGTCGGTGTCGAGACGTTTCTAAGATGTCTGTTTTAAGCATCTTTAAGTCGTCTTGAAAGTCTGAAAGAGTCGTCTTGAAAGTCTGAAAGAGACGTTTTTAGGACGTCTATAAGACGTCTGTGTGCTATCTGGGCCTGGTGACCTTCAGGTTTTAGCCGTCGCTTGTTGTTTGTTAAAAATTTATAGGTTAGCTTCACTGTGTTTCCTATTTCATCTCTGATCGGTAGTTGGTTAGGTCTAGATTTGTTTAGCCGTCCCCATGAGGGCCATTGAGAGATTTAAGATAATAAAATGTGTTTCAGAAAGCAACACACCCCTTCGACAGCCGTAAATAGGTAGACAGCACACCAGCAACTTGCGGATGTGCGCCGTTCCACGAGTTGCTGCTTCAAATACCCATGATCCACTTCTAAAACACCATTGTTTTTATCTTAAATCTCTAAAAACATGGCGGCTAAACAATTCTAACCTCAATCCAATACCGAGCTGAGTGAAACAAGTAGGTACGTTCTACTTATAAAAGTTATTTTGTTAATAATTCTTGAACAAACAACGAGCGACGGCTGAAATCATCTGAAGGTCACTCAGGAGGGTGACCTTGACAACGTAGGTCAAGGTCAAGGTCATTGGAAGTGGGCCCCTTAAACAACATCTCTACCGTAACTGGTTTCACAAACAAAAGCTAACAACTAACTAATTAGTAAATGACTATGCTTAAATCGAAGCCCAAGGTGGTCACCTCCAACACCTTCTACGAGGAAAGGCTTCTGTGAGGGCAGCACATGTCTCACAAGGAAACGTTCCTAACCTGAAAATTTTAATTCTAATGAAACTTCGTGTTAATTTAGACTAATTTAGAGCACAGGCAGTAGTGATTTTAAGAAGAATACAAGGAGGATCTGTTTTCGGCGGAGATTCACTCTGAGTGGATGAAATCACCCCTTAAAGTCATCGCGTTTTTTTATTTTTTTTAAATACTGTAACTTTGTAATGGTGCGAGATAGAATAAAACTAGACATATAAAAATTGTTCTGTTTTTTGTGCTCTAACGCAATACCGAAAGAAAAACGAAATTTAACAAAATTGAAAATAAAGAAAAATAGAATTATTAAAACTGGAAACCGCCTGCAACTGGGGACGAAGATAAGATTCGCTACTTCTGTGCAATGCTCCTTATTTGTCTACGAAATTATCAATTAATCTCTATGCGGCATACGCTCGAATAGCAAGAAAAAAAATGAAATAATAATATAAGACATGAAAAGATAATATAGGGAATCGACTTCCTGATGAATTTATAACCGTTATATTTCTTGCAGGAGAGACTGTTCTTCTAATGTCAACAATGATCTCTGAATGAAAAGCTCTCAATAAAGGTGTTTTCAAGATCCAGAATCATACTTCCACCGATGCTATCTTCGGTTGCCAATTGCATGGCTCTGTTGACACTTTTTAATCAATATTAATTATCAAAGTTGTGCTTGTGTAGCTTGCGTTTCACGCTTTTTTTTATTTTTGTCTTACTTTCAAGGTTGCATCGACCTCATTTGGGTAATTAGCAACCACGTTAATTTGCATAAAAATGAAGGTAGACAGGGGTATTGAATTAGGCTAAATTTAAATTAAATTAAATGGAAAGTTTTAACATGTTTGAAGCTATTATCACATGTGCAATTGCATTATTATATGTGAAGTTGTGATCAGTATTTGTCTCGACAGTTATAGAAGAAATTTCAGTAAGAAGATGGATCTTTTTAAAAAGACACCCTATATACAATTTAGGATAATAGAAAGTCTAAATCGTAGAATCTTCCACTTACTCTTACAATCTAAATGCTCCTCTGATATAAATACTGGAATACTAAAATATTCAAATAATGCTGTTAACGCAGGAAACGGATAATTAATAGATAAAGGGTATATATTTTTTGCATAAATAATGATCCCAGATATACATTTAATGGGACTAGGCAGTTAAACCGCTGGAAAAGCAAGTATTTTGTTGTACATTTGGGTAATGTTTATTAATAGGTAGGGGGAGGTGGGGCAAGACACTAATTAAAATTGAGCATACGCGTTAGATGCGTGGCTATCGGCACTGAGCAGCGAATCAATGAAACATGTGGACGCGTGACGAAGTTAGATCAGAATTTATAATTTATTGGGACTTCCTTAGTTTTTCCTTATTTTTGGCACCCGTGACAGCGATATGATAATATAGAAGATCTCCGGTACATGTACGTGTTTCTGAGGCAGGATTTAGCTGGCTATAAGGTACGTATGTTATTTTGTATTTTTGTAAATAATGTTTCGGGCAGTGTTCGTATGATTGTAGTGAGACGAGAAGGGACATGATGGGGTAATGAAAATGAGAGCTACCCCATCATGCCCCTCACAAACCTAGCAATAAAAATCAAAGTTTCTCATTGTTCCAGGATGGTTAGAAACTACAGACGGATGACGGGCCAAGGAAAATGATACCTCTTTTCTATGAATTAGTCCAAAAGAACTGATTCCCTTGTGGAAAGGTGGATAAGCTGCCAAATATGTGGCAAATGGGCTCATTTCTTCTGTGTTCACCTAATAAATAATTACTTTATATGTATATATTTATATTGTTTTTTAATTCGTACCCCATCTTGCCCCACAGGTGAAAAGACTTTTTCTGAATTTTTTTATTTATTCCATTGAAACCAGTAAAACTTAGGTTGATTCACAGTTAAACTGAAAGACTTATTACCAAAGAATGGTTCAGACATATAATTGATTAGTTCATTATGAAAATCTGTGTTTTATTCATCTTCAAACCTTAACTACCCCGTCCTGCCCCATCTTCCCCTACTATAAACTAAAAAAAAATTATAATTTTTTGTTTCTGTGGTTTTGCAGTGAATGAAAAAAAAATCGGATATTCAGGTCGACTTAAAATATTTACAGCATGTTCAAAATACATTCCTTCCTGCACCGAGCCTCAACATTAAAGTGTAAAAACTCTAGTTCCGAAAATAAAAAAGGAGCCATCTGTGCACCACGAAAATCAACATTTGTCGAAAAAAATGCTTTCTCCTAGTTGCTATATTAATAATTTTAGTTCAATACTTTTTTCCAGAGGTTCAGACCGGAGTTACAGGTTTTAAGAGAAACATATTTGAAGGAAACCGTTGTGTCTTTATTTTTAAGCTCAATATGAGTGCAGAACCAAAGCCACTTTGTCTAAAACACTATACATATAATCAAGATCGTGTGGTGCCATTTGTAAAACAGATTTGTACAAAAGAAATATTTCTTTCTGTACGCGATATTAATAAACGTTGCATAAAAGGAAAAGTCTGTGCTTGCTTTCACCTGCTTCTAATTAATTCGCAGAAAATACTTGATTTTCGAGCGATTTGACTGTCTACTTATACGCAGTATAGTCCCCCTGAGCTGTCATTCCCTTTCGGATTACGCAAGTGAAGCAATAACTCACAAAGAAATAGTGCGTTTCCCTAAATAATCGCAGGAACTCAATCCAACAGAATTTCTACCGAAAGAATTGCACGAAATAATGAATTGCATGTTTCAAGCAATTGAACGCGACTTATAACAGAAATTTCACTTCACCGCAATATGCATCCGTACGATCTATCGCCCCATTTAACTGATCCCGATGTTCAAATCCGCTTTCTAAAGCCTGCCACCGTTAGAGATTCAGAAACCTGCCGATGATCGTGAAATTTTCGTATTCGCAAGGGACGTTTCTCTTTAGTTTAGCGAATCGATAATTACGACAAAGAGTAATCGCGTGCCAGCTCGAAATGAAGGAGCTGCTCTTTCTCCTCGCCGTCCCTTTCGGGCCGCCGACGGTAATTCGATGCACGAACGGAGCATCTTATTTATCGCGTCGGTAATCATTGTTGCATTTCTTCGTTACGTTGAACGAACTCTCCGCAGTACTTTAACAAAACGATCCGAACTGGAGATTACGTAGGCATCTCCTTCGGAGGCAATCCACGAAGAAAGCAAATTGAGGCACCATTATCTCGGTGTATCGTTAGGTATTTATACGGGGCACTTCTGAAAAAGGTGGTCTCCTTATGTAAAGGTACGCATACACGACGACACTTTTGTCCCTAGATCAAGTGCCTTTTGGGTCTAGCTAGAGCTAGTTGCAGTGCCTTTTGGGTCTAGCTAGAGCTAGTTGCAGTGCCTTTTGGGTCTAGCTAGAGCTAGTTGCAGTGCCTTTTGGGTCTAGCTAGAGCTAGTTGCAGTGCCTTTTGGGTCTAGCTAGAGCTAGTTGCAGTGCCTTTTGGGTCTAGCTAGAGCTAGTTGCAGTGCCTTTTGGGTCTAGCTAGAGCTAGTTGCAGTGCCTTTTGGGTCTAGCTAGAGCTAGTTGCAGTGCCTTTTGGGTCTAGCTAGAGCTAGTTGCAGTATCTTCAGTCTAGCTAGAGCTAGTTGCAGTGTCTTCAGTCTAGCTAGAGCTAGTTGCAGTGTCTTCAGTCCAGCTAGAGCTAGTTGCAGTGTCTTCAGTCTAGCTAGAGCTAGTTGCAGTGTCTTCAGTCTAGCTAGAGCTAGTTGCAGTGTCTTCAGTATAGCTAGAGCTAGTTGCAGTGTCTTCAGTCTAGCTAGAGCTAGTTGCAGTATCTTCAGTCTCACTAGAGCTAGTTGCAGTGTCTTCAGTCTAGCTAGAGCTAGTTGCAGTGTCTTCAGTCTATCTAGAGCTAGTTGCAGTGTCTTCAGTCTAGCTAGAGCTAGTTGCAGTATCTTCAGTCTAGCTAGAGCTAGTTACAGTGTCTTCAGTCTAGCTAGAGCTAGTTGCAGTGTCTTCAGTCTATCTAGAGCTAGTTGCAGTGTCTTCAGTCTAGCTAGAGCTAGTTGCAGTGTCTTCAGTCTAGCTAGAGCTAGTTGCAGTGTCTTCAGTCTAGCTAGAGCTAGTTGCAGTATCTTCAGTCTAGCTAGAGCTAGTTGCAGTATCTTCAGTCTAGCTAGAGCTAGTTGCAGTGTCTTCAGTCTAGCTAGAGCTAGTTGCAGTATCTTCAGTCTAGCTAGAGCTAGTTGCAGTGTCTTCAGTCTAGCTAGAGTTAGTTGCAGTGTCTTCAGTCTAGCTAGAGCTAGTTGCAGTGTCTTCAGTCTAGCTCTAGCTGCAACTCCTGCGACGATAGGTCAAAGTCAGTGTCGCGGACTGCGCTAGGCAGTTTCCAATCTTCCGCAAAATTTTTTCAAGTGTCGTATACACTTGGTCTAGACACAAAAGTGGTGTAGGCGTCGTGTAGACGTACCTTAAGGCGGTAGGGGAAGCAAAGGGAGGTATGGAATTGTCAATGATTGCTTAAGGGGAGGTTCCGGTCTAAACGTCGATTTTTTTTTATTTAATTTTTCGAATGTTCAACCTTTTAGGAATACGTGTTTAAAAGGATTTGTTGAAATTCGCAAAATTCCCGAAGTTATAGGCATTTGAGTAGCGGGAAATGCATGGGCAACAACCGGTCACTCGGCGCTCACGTAAAACTTTAAACGCGTTTTTCTCGGAACAGTGTTCTCAAAACTGTGGGCGCTGTATCTCCAAAAGTTGTTATCCGATTCGACTGAAACTTTTTTATTTTGAAGAATATACTTCTGGCTAGGGGGAGAACTAGAAAAATTACAAAAATTAAACATTTATAATTTTCAAAGGCGTTGAAAGGACGAAAAATACAGGGAAAAGTGATTTCAAACTTCAAGTGTCGTTATTTTCTAAAAAAATGTCATTTTTGGTCATTTTTTCTTGCCCTCCCCCTAGATAGAAGAATAATCTTCAAAACAAAAAAGGTTTCAGTCGAATCGGATAATAACTTTTGGAGATACAGCGCCCACCGATTTGGATCAATTTTTTGACGCCTTGACTTTAACGGCTACCTACGGGCGTCTGCAATGATTAATTATAAAACAAAAAATATATTTCGATAACTTAAGACATTCTTAATACAATGCAAAGAGTCCCATTAAATTATATATAGTAGTTTTCCTTTAATTAATTCCTAAATATCACCTATTTTTTGGGGCTCTAGACCGGATCCTCCCCTTAAACCTTACAGAACATTTTCTAGCTGACCGTCATTTTCTTTTATGCAGAGTTCATTCGCCGCAAAAGTGAGTGGCGCGTTTCTTCTCGTACATCTGCAGTACCAATGATACTTGTAACACTTTCCTTAGCTTCTTTTTTTTGTAGCGTTAGCGCAATGTAAATGTGATGGCTGACAAGGCACATCCGATAATTCTTTGGGAGTCAATTATTGCTTTTGATGAATTTAGGTACATAACGAAGTGTGAGTTAAAGGAACACCCCTTGTGAGTCGAAAGGGTGTCCTACACCTCCTCGACGACGCGCAGAACACGTGGGAATAGCAACGCGAAAGAAAGTATCGAAACTGCGATCGGAACTTATTCCTCATCCACCAAATATTCGGAATCTGCCGCCAACAGATTTTCGGGTGGAAATGATTTTTTGATCGCTGCGAAACAGTTTAGATGGAAAAAGACTTGATAATTTCGGGGGCGCGAAAAGTGCAGTAAGTTTTTTTTAATGATAAATCCGAGGATTTTTATAAAAAAAGGCATTACAATTTATACAGCGGACAGAAGTTATACAGCAACCCACTGCTTACAATGAGGTGCAGAGAAAACTGGAAAACTATTGCAGATGGAAAAAAAGTTGAGCCATAAGTTTATGACTCGGAATTTACTTAACGTTACTAATTCTGAATGTTGATGCCTTTGCCAGTTTCTTTAAAGAAAAGGTAATATTTGTCGATACACTTTAGGCATGTTTGTTTATTTAAAAGCAATTAAAACTGTGGCATTTAAAGATTTTATCCACAGTAGAAACAAAATTGAGTAATTTTGTGTACCAACGTTAATTAATCGTAGCAGTATGGATAATAGATATACCTACTCCGCATGTTTGATCGAAACTCCCTACTAATATATAAAAGTGAAACGTTGCCTGCTTGTGTGTCCTTGTTTCACGCCTAAACGGTTAAACGGATTTCAATGAAATTTTGAATATACATGACTTACGTCCTAGATCAGATTATAGGGTATTTATTTTATTTTCTATATAGGCTTTTTTATTTTGGAAACGTCAAAAATAATTCCCGGGTGAAACCGGGTAACGGGTCAGCTAGTTGAAAAATAAAATAATGTAGTCAAAGAAAGAAACAAAAATTAGTGATCTCACAATCTGTTATACTTAAAGCTGAGAATCCACCTGGAAGCTAAGCTAAACTAAGCTATGCTATTCTATGCTATGTTTGGCTATGCTATGCTACGTTTTAAAAAATTAACTTCAATACATTCTCATGGAACCGTTTCCACCAAAACCTAAGCTAAAACATAGCATAGCATAGCATAGCATAGCATAGCATAGCATAGCATAGCATAGCATAACATAGCATAGCATAGCATAGCATAGCATAGCATAGCATAGCATAGCATAGCATAGCATAGCATAGCATAGCATAGCATAGCATAGCATAGCATAGCATAGCATAGCATAGCACAGCACAGCACAGCACAGCATAGCATAGCATAGCATAGCATAGCATAGCATAGCATAGCATAGCATAGCATAGCATAGCATAGCATAGCATAGCATAGCATAGCATAGCATAGCATAGCATAGCATAGCATAGCATAGCATAGCATAGCATAGCATAGCATAGCATAGCATAGCATAGCATAGAATAGAATAGAATAGCATATAGCATAGCATAGCATAGCATAGCATAGCATAGCATAGCATAGCATAGCATAGCATAGCATAGCATAGCATAGCATAGCATAGCACAGCACAGCACAGCACAGCACAGCACAGCATAGCATAGCATAGAATAGCATAGCATAGCATATCATAGCTTAGCTTAGCTTAGCTTAGCTTCCCGGTGGATTTCCGGCTTAATTCGACAGAAAGAAGAAAAAAGAGGCAATTAACTAAAATCAATCTTTCGTCTCTGAGGATGTTGCTTCAAATGCATCGGCAGAGGAAGTTGTAAAAGACGAGTCCTTGATATTTACGATCGAGAAACTAGAGAAAGTAGGACTGTCTTTAATAGAATCGTTGGATCTGATGAAGGGAGTGATATCAAACATGAATTACGCCCCGGTGATTCTGTACAATAAATATCTTTAGAACTCAACGGTGTCTGAAGAAGGATCAAAGAAATTTCACAAATTCTAGAATGACCACCAAAGTTACACCCAGATGAGACTCCAATATCTCATTTGACTAAATTTAATATGTTCCAGTAGCATCATTTGACGTAGAAAGAATTCTAACATGATAATTCGTTATTGGAACTATCTCTGAACCAGTGTATGTACCGTAGTTCCTATTTGGTGCATATACATTGCATATTTATGGTTCATCATACGTGCACAAATTTTCGTTGTCCAGTAACAACATATTAAATACTTGACTAATAAAATAAATACTTCCAACAGCGCACATGATACTAAAGATAATTCTAACGAAAAGCTGCAATGGTGAGACTTCATCCTCCCCCCGCACCCAACGACCAAAACATTTCTAATTTCCCGCCGATAGCCAGCCTCCGCGCAGCACCTGTCGCGCAGCGCATAAACAGGGAGGTCGCACGAAGATCTCAACGGAACCGTATAATGAGGAATGAGGAGTAGAAGCCAGAGGAACGGCGGATAAATACAAATCAAGGAAAAGAAAGGAGTGAAAGGAGAGGCTCCATTCTTCATCGTCCTGTAGCATGTGCGGTGATCATTCAGCAATATCAATCATCTAAACAGAACGCAACAAACGCGGACTGTTTTCAAGTGGAAAACAGAAGAAGACTAATAATGACGAAAAGAAGACGAAGAAAAAGGAAGGAAGGGGCCGGGACGAGGGGAGGGGGGGGGTGGGGTGAAGGAGGCGAAGAAGGAACAGCTCGAGGTGGAGAAACAGAAGAAGCAGAAGAAGAAGAAGAGGAGGAAGGAGAAGAAGAAGAAGAAGGGGAGCGTTAGCGATCGTGGAGAGGCGGTCCGAAGGTAGTCCTTTTATCGGGGTCTCGGGTGAACGCGAAGGAAGGCTCGTTAAGTCGTAGTGGCTACGTTCGGGATTACGCGGCGCACAAGCAACCGTCCAGACCGAGCTATAATGGCATAAATAATGACCGGTCTCGGTACTTACGCCTGTTTTCTTCCTGCCACTCGACGCACGACTACGCGGCCTTCTCCTCTCCTTTATACTATTATCATATGCCTCGCCAGAAGATACGGATACCGGGTGCTACTGTCACTACGAAATTTCATTAATCCACTTTGATCCTCCTTGACACTTTACGATCGGGGCCCGTTTTTGTACACCCTCCCCTCTTCCCAAACTCCTCCCCCCACCTGCCCAACAACACTATTACCGTCACCAACACTGTCGGACCCCCCCCCCCCCTCCCCCTTAACACGCTCCCGCAGCTGCCCGTCGATTTTTATAATCGGTCCGTTTACATGCTGCCATTAGTTTTAACGTAATGCTCGGGAAATTAATTTAAATAGATCCATGGCGCGAGGACGGGGACTCCTCTTTTTCGGACCTGCGCCATTTAGTTGACGGAAAGTTGTTTGAACTGGGTCCGGTTGAGTGAAATGTCGGTATTGTAATATTCGTATATCAGGGGAGGGTTGTCGAAGTCTCCTAAATTGCACCTCATCAATTTGCTTTGTTATTAGTAGATCTGAATGGCATCTAATGGGAAAGTACGAAATCAATGCGCAATGAGAAATATAAACAAAAAATGTATATAGATTATAGCTCTTATTTTGCGCGTGCTATAGATGTTTAAAAAATCAGAAAAAACTTTTCACTATTTTACTTTGGCTGTTGATCTAAAAATGCGATTTCATTTTATATTTTTGTATTTTTTTCTAAAACTAGGTACATTTTACATTCATTTTATGTACATATTACATTTGTTAGAAAACTCAAATCGATATTTATGAATAAATTCATCGTGTTTCGTAAATCGTACTAGTACGTATTTTTTCTATCGATGCAGGTGACTGGTTTTCTTTCTCCGCAATGAAGCACATGTAAAAACATGATCCAGTGCATATAATGCAAAGTGAAGTGTAGGTTCGTGAAAGTTTTAGGGAGTACTAAAAACACAAAGTGTTTACTGTTGTCGCAATTGTGACTTATAATATATTATTCAATAACTATTATCTACTATTGGATATTTTCTGTATGTTTATTATTGACTAAATACGAATCATTAAATATGTTATTTCTTCATTATTATATCTTGGATATTTCTTTATTTGTTCTTCCCATGCATAAATACATAATATCTGTTAGTAAATGAACTATATATTCTTCACATCCACCTTTCATTATTTCCATTCACAAATTTACTACTTTCGATGGAGATACGATTTTGGATAGCTACGAGTTAGGAGACTTTACATAAAACGTTGAAAATAATACTTGTGTTAATAATCTTACATAGCTCTGTTTATAATTACCTTACTAGTAGTAAAAAAGCTCCACGTATAATATCAAAACTAACAAATGGATCATATTCCAAAATTTCTCAATATTAATTTTTCGTTACAATGTGTATGTCACAACATCATTTATAAGTCAGTACTCATACATTCCGTACATAATAGTCTTAAAAAGCATTGACCGTATAATCGAAATGTCAGTTGCAATTTAGTAATTAGTCATTATAAGTAGAACGATATATATTATTTTAATTGGTCGATTATAGAAAACAAGAAGTTTCGCAAAATAATTGGCTTGTGTAAGATTTATCAAAAAATGTTCGGGTAATACGAAATTTCCGAAACAAGAATAAATTCGTTCTCGATATATCCAGGTGATTAATGGTTACGAGCTTCTGAAACTCTTACCTCTCAAAATTGCTCGAACCAGCGCCGATTATATCGCACTTTTTTACCCACTTATTCTCGCGACAGAGCATTCTGTTTATAATAAATTTTCTACACGTTTTCAAATACATATAGGTATCATTGCCTCGGTGGTAAAACTTAATTTTCGGTAAGTACAAATTTAACGTTCAATCAATTACAATAAATCAGGTAATAACCAAAAGCTGTTACAAAATACACAAGTTCCTCCTCATACCTGTAGATTTTTATTAATTTATTGTTGCGAAAAATGGAATGACGGATTTGGTCAGTTTTAAAAAGTCACCGATATATGTTTTATGTTCTAAAATATCTCCGTTGAATAAGTGTAACAACCCATGTTTTATAAGTACCTTTTTTCTTTTTCTTTCTTTTTTCTTCTTTTGCACAGCCTCGCACGAGATAAACTGTCAAAGCGTTAAACGTTAGGTGGATAGATTTCACCCCCTACCCTCGAAAAGAGGAAAGCAGTCCCAAGCGTCTCCAACTTAGCTTCCCACAACCCAACATAATTGACGAAGTCCAAAATCACGCAGTTTCACTTGCGTGGAAGACGCAAAAACGTTTGACCAGATGCAATGTGTTGTTATGAAGTGAAGTGAATTGGATGCCCTCGGGTTCGCTAATTACACTTTTACTTCTAACAAGTAACTTTAACCCTTTAGCGCCCAGTGTGACGTATACGTCACATCGTTTTCAGACTTATAAAAAAAAATCGATAGTAAATAATTTTCGGCCCCGAAACGGTTCAGTTCTCTAAATGGCTCCGAGATGCAAGCCACTGATTGCTCTTGTTTTCTTTAAGAAGTTGAGAGTAGAATTATTTTTTTTACATTTTATTTGGTAGACACGTGTAAATTAATTGTTCTACTAAAAGAAAATCACTTGTAAACAAGTTTGATTTGATCCATTTTTAGGTTAGAGCAGGGGTGCGCAGGGAGCCGATTTTAGCGCCTAGCTGGGAGCAACCCGCCTGCCCCGTTGTTAAGGTTAGAATCGGTGAGGCGAACTGCAGTAGTGTACGTGCATTTGGTATGACTTGAACCCAGCTATATACACTACTGCAGTTCGCCTCACCGATTCTAACCTTAGCAACGGGGCAGACGGGTTGCTCGCAGCTAGGCGCTAAAAACGGCTCCCTGTGCATGTTACGTCTGTATACCTCAGAGCCGCTCCGGCACCTTCAGTGGGCTCCTTTTCTCTTTGGAAACCTTTTTATTTTAGTACCGCCCTCGCCGCCAGGGGGATAATATTCTCGCAGTTGTGTACATGACGATGTAGTATAAGTACACTCCGGACGGAGGCTATAGTAGTCTAGGAGTCAAATTTCTAAAATTCACTTCGGGGTATATAGATTGCAAAGTGGCAATACAAGAAGGTGATTATTCCCAACATCCTTTTCCCACACTGACAAGGAGAGTATTTTAGGTGTCCGCCTCCGATCATTTTGAATTTTGGATATGTTATAGAGGACCGAAAAATAAGAAATACGTGTTTTTTTATTTTTCCCCGTTTTCATATTTGGGGGGAGAAAACTGCGTTCAAAGTTAGGGGTGAAAAATCATTTTTGTGGAATATCTCGAGAACTATTAGAGATAGGGGAATAGTGTCAATGGACGAATTTTGTGTCTTTGAATGCGAAATATGACTGACTCACCAGATTTTCAAAAATCCACAAAAATGATTTTTCACCCCTAACTTTGAACGCAGTTTTCACCCCCCAAATATGAAAACGGGGAAAAATAAAAAAACACGTATTTCTTATTTTTCGGTCCTCTATAACATATCCAAAAATCAAAATGATCGGAGGCGGACACCTAAAATACTCTCCTTGTGAGTCTTGAAGCTGGTATCCTGCTCGGCTCAGCGAACCCATCCTTATTATCCTTACATTTTCCCTCCTCATTAATAATTAGTTTGTTTTTAGATGGTAAAGCCAAAACGAACTAGGCGTTTTGGAAGGAAGGCGGTACTAGGAAAATTAACCCGGGGACTTTACCCAACAGTAAGTGAGGAACCCAGCTTCCATTGGGGGGTTTCGACGGCGTATAGACTCACTCGTATAACCCTGCCTCCTAGGGAGATACCAGACATTTCTAAAATAGCCGTAAACGATCCACATTTAAAGTATTATTTAAATAAATTATA
Source organism: Andrena cerasifolii (assembly GCF_050908995.1). Taxonomy (NCBI): domain Eukaryota; kingdom Metazoa; phylum Arthropoda; class Insecta; order Hymenoptera; family Andrenidae; genus Andrena; species Andrena cerasifolii. The sequence continues at coordinate 3,079,806 of NC_135132.1, forward strand.
TAATAGTGTAAATGTTTAAATCTCTTAATAAATAGTTTGTTAGATAACCCAAATTTATCCTTCTTATATGGCACTGTCTTTCCAAATGTTACGTCTTTGATAAGATGTAACATGCACCCCTGGTTTAGAATATATGCATGTCACACTGGGAGTGTACGAATTAAAAAAGCGAATTTTTTGTCGTATTTACTTCATACATGATTTTTAAGAATATTGTAGGTGCATGCCTTTTCTTGGGCATTTATTTTTCAATTAATGTATACATAATTACCTACATATTCGGGCAGAAAATAGTGTCGAGCAGTGCACTAGAGAAAATCGAGCTTGTGAAAGTAATAGTTACCCCTCCAACAAAGTCGATTTAAATAACTAAATGAACCCTACAGGTACACCTACATTATGTCAATAACTCATCGAAATATTCGTATTGTAACCAGCAGTCTACTCAACATTCCACATTATACGAAACACACGCATCTGTGAATTAACACCAACTCCAGCGTCCGAAGGGGGGTGCAAAAGGGTCAGTTGCCCCCCTGTTTTTCAGAAAAAAAATCGCTTATTTTTCAAAACTGATCTTTATTAAGTTCATACTAAACAAGGGAATATTTTTAAATTTCGGTTTTAAATTTTTAATTAAATTGGCACTACAAAATGGGTTAAAAAAACCAAGTGGGGTATATTTTTCTCTACCATCATCCTAAAGTTGCCCCACCCCCCTGGAAAAAAGTCTCCGCACGCCCTTGATTAACCCTATTTAGATAAAATCGACAGACCTTAAAAATAAATCCCCTTAAATTTGGTATCATTTCTCAAATGTACTGTTTAACCCCCATTATGTACATTCTGATACCTTTAAAATGTTGTGCTTTATTTTCAGACAACAATGGGCATTGGTCGCGAAAGGGACGTGCAAGATGGCGCGAAGGGGAGGGAGGGGCGAGTAAAAAGGAAAGCAACAGGGGGGGGGGAGGGGGTAGAGAGAAGGGTGGTTGGGACCACCAACGATCTCCATTCGTTATTAAATCTTCCAGGTATCGAGATTACGGTATAATCGTATTGATAACAGCAGCGTATCCTCGACGGTAGATGCCCTGTCCCCGACGGTTTCCCATTTGCGAGGACAAAGCCCCTTTTAAACCACTGCTTTTGTGCTCTTAATTCGGTGCCGTGCGTGAAATCGACACGTTTTTCCACTTAATTCACAGACACGCCTGTTCCTCGCGCTTTCCTCTCTCTCTCTCTCTCTCTCTCTCTCTCTCTCTCTCTCTCTCTCTCTCTCTCTCTCTTTATCTCCCGCTCTTTCTCTTTACCTCACCATTTTTCTTCCATTCTCTTTCTTCATTTTTTGCGCCCCCTATAAAGTCGCATTTTTGTATTCCACTCGTCCGTTCGCAGCTTCCGTTCTTCTTAAATGTATCGTCCGTTTCCAATATCCTATTTTCATTGGTTGTGCTCGGTAACGATTTTTTGCGAATTAGGGGAAGTTTCCCTAATACCGGAGATTTGAGGTTTTTAGAGTAAAATTACGACATTTATATAACCGCAAAGCCTTTATTAGTATCAACTGTAAAATAACAGATGAGGAGTGATTTTTCAAAAGGGCACGTTTTCACAAAAAACTGTGGTACCTACGTTTATTTAAAAATATATTTTTCTTTTTATTAAATACATTATACATTTTATTCTTCTATCTGGTAGCGGTAGTGTTTTAAATTTAGAGACAATTTAGCGACAAAATAAAACGTTTAGAAACAAGCCCCTTTGGTGGAAAATGTAAAAAATAAGCTCTTTTGTGTGAAACCAGTTGGAAATAGGATATATAAATGTTTCTATCTATCTTTCGTCCCTTCACTGTTAAGAACTTGCGCAATCTTTTCTGCCATTTTCAAAATACTATAATATAATGCTTATGGTTGGTTTGTTCTGCCAGATTTAATTCTAAAGACCCAATGACAGTGGGTACATTTTTAAACTAATTTACCTAAGTTTGGGTAACTCTGTGGAATTAAGTTCTTTTTCCTTCGAATTCATTACAATTTCCTAGGTGACTATAGGAAATATGTCTGTTTTGTTTCGGCCTAAAAAATTATTTCACTAGGGTATGTGTCCCTATTACATCTGTTTTTGTTTAATTAAATACATTACAAAGATTTATTTTTTTTTACTTAAAAAAATTCATCCAAAAAGAAGAATTGTTCACCAACAGATATTAATTTTCAGATTATGAAATTCATGTTGCAATATTGTTTAAAAAATAGTCCTCGAACATAAGAATTCCATTTTTTTGTTCGCCTTCATAAATAAAAAATGTTCCAGAAGCATTTAAACTTTCAAAATTTGAGGAAAAAAAAGTTTATTTTTTTAGTTTTTCGGACTATTTTCGAAAACCGTTTGTCGCACGAGAAAAAGTAATAGAACATAAAAGATGCTCCTTGTCCAGATCTACAATTTTTGTTTGAAATATTTTGTTATTCAATCAATAACTTGGAGGATATTATATAAAATCGACTTCGCGAGCTGTTAAATAATTATTTAAATGTTTACGGGCCCAGGGGCACCCTTTCCCGTTATCCGATCGAGTTCAAACTTTACACGGATTTTTTTTTAATTATTTGAAACTATTCTGGAGGGTGCTCCGAAGAAAATCTTGAAAAAAAATTTTACCAAGAGTAAATAACAGCCACCCTAATTAGTCACCTTCACACTTTGACAGTTATCAACACATACTTTTTCACATCACGATACTGAGTGTATAAAATATTCCTACAGATGAAAATTTCAAACGAATAAAAAATATGAGTAGAAACGCCTTGTTGGGAGCCGCAAAAACATTCCACACCAAACCTTTTTTTCCGAGTAATCGTAATTTTTTTCAGAATTTCAAACCCGATTTGGAGGAAGGAGCAAAGTTATGGTAAAATTCCTACGTGAGTGCAAATATAGTAGAATAATAACACGCGTCCAACGTTTCGCGGTGCCAAGCAATTATTGCTACTAACCGAAGAAGTACGAGCTTGCTACTTTCAAGCTCGAAATTCCTCCTAATTTAATATCCCTGGCCGATAAATCATTCGAGGGTTTCTAATTTGGTAGGAGGCGCTTTGGCCCAAACCAGAATTAGCCCTTTGTCGGAGTCTCGTCCGAAGTGCGAAGAATCCCATTAAACACCATAAAGGAAATTTTTTTTTCTTCCCTCCCCCTTCTACCCTCGCCGCTGTTCCAGTTCTTCAATAGTTCTGCTCAGTTATTCCATATTAATTATCTCGTTCTTCGATCCACCATTACAGAGATAATCATAACGACACATTTTCTTCCCTTTTGTGCTTTTGCTGCGCGATTCAATAGGCCCAGGCAAATGGGGAACCCCTATTTCGAAGTGGAACGAATTCCGTGCAAATTTCCTTTAGGAATTTTTGGGGAATTGTGGGCTGCGAACAATTCGGAAAGGTGATTTTAAAGTGAAATAGTAAAGAACGTGGGGTCCCTAGTAGCACAAAATATTGAATACACATACATCCAATATTAAAAAGAGGTTCAATAGCTTTCTAATATTTAAATATACATACAATATTTATTCTAGATTAAGAAGCAAATATTTGTTTCCAATTATGCTGGAAATATTCATTTTATATTAGAAAACAATATTTTTGTCCAAATATAAATAAAATATTTATTTAATATTAGAAACAAAATATTTTTTTCCAAATATACTGGAAATATTCATTTTATATTATGAACAAAATATTTTTGTCCAAATATAAATAAAATATTTATTTGATATTAGAAACAAAATATTTTTTTCGAATGTTCGGGAAATATTCATTTTATATTATGAAAAATTCATATATTTCAAATATAAAGTAAATATTTATTTAATGGTAGAAACAAAATTATAAAAAAATATATATTTTTTCAAATATAAAGTAAATATTTACTTTAAATTTTTTAAATATTAATTTAATATTTCATGAATATTTATTTCACATTTTCTGAATATTTACTTTACATTTTTTAAATATATATTTTACATTTCCTGAATATTTAGTTCATATTTTCAAAACATTTATTTCACATTTTCAGTATGTATATATAATATTTGTAATCAACATTTTTGTCATATTAAAAAGTGTAGCCAAAAAAATATTTTTATAATATTTGGAAAAGATATTTAACCAATATTTTGTGCTACTAGGGGTGAATTGAAAGTCGGATATATATACCATTTGCTATTTTTAATTTACAATTTTAATTGCAAAATTATGACTGCTATCATTTTACTTCTTTTTAAATACGAATTCTGCATAAATATAAATTTCCTATTTAGTAACAATTTCACAATTCTAGGATTTATTAAAACTTTGCAATGTACCTAAATACAACGTTGTACATAAAATAAATATATTCATTTATGAATATTCATTTATGAATATATTTATTTTTTGTACAACGTTGTATTTAGGTACATTGCAAAGTTTTTCCTTCGCAAAGACTATAAATCCTAGAATTGCGAAATTGTTACTAAATAGGAAATTAATATTTATGCAGAATTCGTATTTAAAAAGAGGTAAAATGATATCAGTCATAATTTTACAGTCACAAAATTTAAATGTTGCAAGATGAAGCCGAAAAAATTAGCAAACCAGTTTTAATCACTTTTTTTTACGTAATATGGTAATATTCTTGCAGTAATCTGTTAGCATCACGCTACCTACTGACAAACCTGTGTATTCTATGTATGTATAGGTAAATAAAATTCCTTTACATCGTTTGAAGAACGAAAAGAAATAATTTCAGTTGAGAATTGGTACATCATAAAATAAACTATTAGCAGATGGGTCGAGTCGAAAAATTTCGTGCGGGTACCGACTACATACGAATGTTCGGTTAGCCCGAAATTTGCGGGCTTGGTTGGAAGAAGTCGGGCGGGTTCGGTCCAAGGCGTTATCGTCGTATTTCGTCGTCGATTTCTCATACAATCATAGCTGCTACTGACAACACAGGAAATCTTGTGTAGTTACATTTCCACGAATCCATAATGTTTGTGTATTGGGACACGACACTGTCCGAGCTAATGAATTCGCAATGCATGACGCCCAGTCTTCAGTGAACTGCAGTCAGAGCAGCAAATTTTTCGTATATGTCAGAGCGTTTCAATTTATAATTATGTCCGATGATTGTATGAGTAATCGACGACGAAATACGACGATAACTCCTTGGGCCGAACCTGCCCGACTTCTTCCAACGAAGCCCGCAAAATTTAGGCTATCCGAACATTCGTACGTTGCGGGTACCCGCCGGAGCCCATCCGAAATTTTCCGAACCCGCCCGAGACCATAATCTCGGGTACCCGGCAAAAAGCTTTTTACTCTATGTTGTTCAGTTTCTTTTTGTTTAATTCATGAAAATCACGTATTTTTCAAGCGTTTCTTCATTCTTAATCCCGGGCAATGCCGGGTACTTTACGCTAGTTAAGGGGGGAGCCTGGTGTAGAGGATCGAAGAAGTCGAATTTTTTTTGCATAAATCAATAGTTGAACATCACGACAATATGCTCCCAAAGCCGCAAAACGAAATTCGAAAAATTAAAGCGGATATAGCCGGTTTTGCTACGGAGCGCCAGGCTACCACAAAACTTGAAATGCGTTTTTCTCGAAACGACAGTTTTACACTTTGCGGGCAATGTAACTAAAAAAATATTCACCAATCGGCTTGGCCTTGTGCACGCATATTTGTGAACATTTTCTTCATAGTACTAAGTTATTAGTATAATGATATTGTTTAAATAAATAACTTTTTTTTAGATTTCGTTGGAAACAGTGAACTTTTTATTCAAGAGGCCGCCATTTGTTGATTTCGCATCTTTTAAGTTTCAAATATCTTCATTCTGTGCGTACACACATAAACTAAAAGAAAATTGTTCGATTTTTGGTTTCAGATGAAACCAAAAGACGCTACGTTGCCCGCAGTGCAATAATTGCGTCGCCAACGGACTGGGCATAACTTTGTTATCTGCCGCTCTTTTTTAATAAAATTTTTTTCTTATATACCTTAACCTGTTAATACAATACCCTGAAAGTTTCAGAAAGATCTATCAAATACTTTCTTTAAAAAAAATTCCCGAAGAATGCCTCGATTTTCATTTAGTCACACCAGGCTGCCCCCTCAAAGATGGGAATTAGTATTCAAGGAACTTGAACGATCTATAAATCGATTCTAGTTTCATCCACCCTGCATTCGCCACAATCTACTCAGCTGCTACGCCACGTTGAAAGCAGAACCACTTTACGTTGCATGTATCGTTAGCAATTGGCGGTCCGTTAACATTCATCACCTATCCGCGCAGACATTCTATTCAGTAGGGATTGCTGGTTGAGTGCCGACACAATGTACCCCCGGTGCTGACTGTGCTGACACTGTGCGTCGATATACGTAATAGCAGGCGGCTCGCCGTCACATCGGGTCTCGAGAGTGTTCCATGTTTCGTTACGTGACGATGACAGTACACGTGTAACGCGAGTCAATCATGGCAGCGGGAATCGCTTTTAAGACGCTGACAGGCACGATAAATGTAACGTTTGCAAAAAGGAACAGACTATCTTTGGTGCGCATCGAAGTGGAGAGGATGAACGTTCTCTTCGTGTTGACACCTTTCCACCTACTCGAATTGAACTTGACAGGCGAGATAGCTAGTTGGGGCCTTTTTGCACGAGACACTTTTGTGGCTTATGACTGGTGTGTCAGATATACGTATGCACACATTTGGTATCTTTTCTATCTTCCTTAAGTCAGCACTGTCTCTGCGGTGAACACGCGTGACAAGGAGTGTCACCCAAATGTTACACGCCCATTTGGATGAAACTGGTAGAGCGCCTGAAAATATTGGACGCATAGTTTTTGTAGAGGCGATAATTCATGTTTAGGGGGTGAAATTATATGCAGTTTAAAGTTAGGTGTTGGAGGACCACTTGTTTAGTCGGCAGAGATAGATAGGGGAAGGTGTTGTTCCTTTGACCACCATGTGTTACGGCGCCATCTGGGTCATTCCAAGCGAAATCGGACACTTTTTGGAGTAACATTTCGGATGTGGCTGAAATTTGAATATGTTGTAGTCTTTAGGGGTATATATACATATCTCGGAGGATTTTTGACAATTTTGAAAAATGTCGATTTTACAGCTGTTTCAAAGTAAGTGCTAACTTTTTTTTCAATAAATTATAACTATGGAACTGGTAAACGGATGGAGATGAGGTTTACGGCGATTTGTAGAAAAGACATTGAAGTTTTAAGAAAAAATTATTTCAGTTTCAGAAACAATTTTTTTTAACCATTTTTGTGCAATTATTTTAAACAAATGCAGTTTTTTAACAACGGGCGCGATTTTAAAAATCTGGAAAAAACAGAATATAGTTCTATCCTTCCTCTTCAATTGTCAAAAAATGGGCATTTTAAAATTGGCCTTGTAAAAATTGCCGAAGTTTGAATATAATAATATATAATTCTCTCTCACTGCCTCATATGTAGATTAAGAAAAATTTGGCGTTTTTTGTTTCAGATAACTACGACAGCTAGAATCATGGTCGCCAGCAACAAGCTTTTTCTCAAACCCTATAAAAAAAATTGGAACACATTCTCCGAATGCCAATTAATAATCGTATAAAGTTTGGAATTATAATAATCTACGCTGTTCTTTTAAAAAATTCCCAAAAACTGCTTTATTTTCAGAGCGTTAAATTAGGAAGACCCCTTATATTAATTTCGAATTCGCGAATTAGTGAAATCACAGAATTATTATGTGGTAATATAGAAGGAGTTAAGTTATCACCTCATATAGTTCCCTGTTAGTTCGTTTCAGAACGATTCAAGTAAAATTTACTTAGATATTTATTCTGTTCGAAGCTTTAGTCTGTGAAAAGCTGAAATTTTATATCTCGTAAAGTTTTGTACTCGTGAAAATATTAGAACGACCTTCATCTTTTTAAATGGTTTAATAAATTCTCTAGATATACTGTTGTAGGAGTGGTCCGTGAGGGTGAATATTCTTGCTCACAATTAACAATAATAATTACTACCTTTATTTACAATGAGACAATGAAATAACAGAATCACACAATTTGTGACGAAAGACCGAATGAGCGAAACGTCTCGCTCGACGGCTGGTGGACTTCTGCCCATTTCCATGAACGCCCAACGGTCGTCCAGGAAGCAGAGAGTGGGTGAAAAATACCCAAACCGTTTTAAGGGGAGGTTCCGGTCTAAAAGTCGATTTTTTTTATTTCATTTTTCGAATGTTCAACCTTTTAGGGATACTTGTTTAAAGGGAGTTGTTGAAATTCGTAATATTCCCGAAGTTATAGGCATTTGAGTAGCGGCAAATGCATGGGTAACCCCCGGCCACTCGGCACTCACGTAAAACTTTAAACGCGTTTTTCTCGAAACAGTGTTCCCAAAACGGTGGGACTTGTATCTCCGAAAGTTGTTATCCGATTCGACTGAAACCTTTTTTATTTTGAAGAATATACTTCTGGCTAGGGAGGAAATCAGAAAAAATTATAAAAATTTGAAAATTTATAAATTTTAAAGGCGTTGAAAGGACGAAAAATATAGTGAAAAAGTGATTTCAAACTTCAAGTGTCGTTATTTTCTAAGAAATGTCATTTTTGTAATTCTTTCTGGTTTTTATCCTAACCAGAAGTATATTCTTCAAAATAAAAAATGTTTCAGTCGAATCGGATAATAACTTTGGAAGATACAGGTCCCACCGATTTGGATGAATTTTTTGACGCCTTGACTTTAACGACTCCCCAGTACCGTTTGCAATGATGAATTACAAAACAAAAAATATATTTCTATAACTTAAGACATCCTTAATACAATGCAAAAAGTCCCATTAAATTATATACAGTAGTTTTCCTTTAATTAATTCCTAAAGATCACCTATATTTTGAGGCTCTAGACCGGAACCTCCCCTTGAGGGAAAGTCCTTTTCCCACGATACCTTCAAGAAGGGCGCCAAGGCTGTCGCGACCGAACTCTGGCAAGCAATACTTTTATTGCCTACGCCTCGGTCCGGTCGCCCGCGGTACGCGCTTGAGTGAGAGACCGTCTAACCCTGAGGAAATAAATTCTTTCTCCGATTCGACGGTCCGCTACACTGTTACAACAAATATCTCTACATTCGATAAATTCATATAACTGCACGTCAATGACAACTAATTGTAACACAGAAAATTCTAACATGGAATAAAGCCCTCAATTCTGTACGTTTCGATAAGAAAAACCTAGTCAAGTAAAAGGTATTCAAAGAATAATAGAAAAATTTCGACGATTACGTTCTAAAAATCCAAAGGTACACTGCGTTCCATATAAGAAGCGTACCAACGCCCCTCCCGCTTTGCGGCCGATCTGCGCAGCTCCCACGGATCTGACACACGCGATTGGTCGTAGCACTTACGCGATTGGTCTTACCACCTCCCCTGCCGGCTTACTACCAATCAACAGCGTATCCCTGCGCGAAACGAGTACGCTCTAATGTGGAACGCAGTGTAGGTAATCATACAGCAGTGCTTCATTAACTGCACGGGGTGAAAAAACGCACGATCGACAGCCCCATCTCGAGTTCTATCCTCACCCATTCTAGGTGGGTCGTGTTTAATGCCCTCCTCTCGAGCCCCGATAAAAATCGCGAGCATGCACCGAAAATCGCACGCGAGCGGGTCCTGAATGGTCGTGCGAATAATGAAGCGCCACTGTAATTTGGTGGAAAAAATTATGGAGCATTGGAATGAAAAAATTCTTTCCATGAAAAAAGTGAAAAAAATTTCGTGAAAGGAATTTGAAAAATTTGACACACTGTTTTAGATATATACAATAATTTATTTAATCACGAAGCAATGTTTACATTTACGGACGTCTTCGTGAGAGTACGATCGAGTACATTAATTATACTGCGCTTGTAGATCATTTGTGTATAAGTCGTTCGTAGATAATTCCCTTTCAATGGATCCTCGAGTAATCCTGTTGCAGAAACACAGTTTTATAGGAGCGTATAAAAATTGATCGTGGGAAGAATTACAGAACGTTTCTCGATTCCGCAATTGTAAATGAGCGACACACGCGTTAATTACAATTTTCAGACACTTCTTACAGAGGACAGAATTATTTTTCTAAATAAGCTTTAGGAATGGGTGGAAACATTCTTTAGTTTACAATGTCACAGAGAAGAATATTTCTTTGCGGAATAGACAAGTATAATTTGTTATCTCTCTTTTTGTATTTTCGAAAAATTTATCCTTCGTTTTGCATTTCTGTGAATTCAATTCGAAAAGTCGACGTTTAAGGCCTTTAAGTCTAATTTTATTGACTCTATTCAACTGATGCTCCCGGTCCTTCGTCTTTCTTCGTTTATTATTTCAAAATAGCCCTTCTTCGACAGTGTTCAATTTTATTTTGAACACTAAAAATTTACAATTACAGTTTTTACTTTGTCCTTCTTAAATACTGAGAATATAGAGATTGTTTCTAGCAGATTCATTTAAGTATCTCCAGTAAATCAATGATTCTTTAGCAATCTTAAGCCCACTATACTTCTCCTATTACGATCACATAAAAGAAAAGAACATCTTGTTGCAGAGAAAAAGAGAACAAATACAGTTTTATGCAGGGTGTGGTGATAATTATAGCACAACTGTGAATTATGTGATTCCTTGTGTGGAACAAATTGAACTTCTGGAACAATTATTTTCCAAATGGACTGTACTTTTGAAAAAATTAATTTTGAAAATCCGTCATATCTTTATATTCTATATTTTTGTTCTTTGATTTTTTTGAATTTACAAACATAATTAAAATTCACATTTCTTTATTGAAAAAGATTCATAAAATTTATAAATTGAAGAGAAGAATCGTTGAGGATGGCGCCCTCTATGGGAAACTTTATCCTTTGAATTACAAAATAGCTTGTCAATGTTTTCTATATTTACAATTTTGGGAAATAAAAAATGATCGTTTTTTTTGACTAGTCAATATTTTCGATGTTTTGAAAATACATCACTACTCCCTGGTGACTAAACAATTCAAAATCAAGTCCAATTCGATGCTGACATAGCGCATTCGAGGACTCGTGGGCTGTCGCCCTAAATGCTACTTTGAAATCCAGTAACAACACTGGAAAAATAGAATTAAGGAAGGGGGCATAGTTTTTTTTTGCCCTAAATTTAAGCATTCTTTATGATTTTTTTTCTGTATGAAATTGAAAAGCTGGAAATATGGGGTCTGTTGCAATTGAAAAATCACTCTTTGAAAGTATTAAAACCTACAGTTTCAGTGTCGAAAATCGACACCAACAGTCTGACAGGCATTTTGTTTTAAATGCGAAATTTAAGAATCGGCTCGGTCTACGATCACAAAATGTAATAAATTTTAAAGTCTTGATTTGTTTTTATGCTTCAGATAAGCATAGAAGGCGAGGGACCAGCTTTGAGCGATTATAGCGAGGGATGGGAGGGTGTTTTGTTTTTAATAAAAATTCTTTTAATACTATCAAGCAGTGATCTTTCATTTGCAACGGACCCCATCTTTCTAGCTTTTCAATTTCGTATAGAAAAAAATTCATAAACAATTCTTTATTTTTCTTTTTTTTTTAATTCCCCACCGAGTTGTCAAATCCAGTTTTTCTAAAAAGAAACTATAATAAAATGTGGATTACACACGTTTAATGCTCTACGAACATCAAACAAAAATACTACCTAATCTATGCAAAACATCGAATTGATATTTCAGGGAATTTTCATGGAAACGAAACTTTAGTTAGAAAGCAATGAATATATTTGTTTTTACCCAAGAAATCACACCATCCGTAGTTTTATAGGTAAACCTAACAGTGGTGATGTATATTAAACATAAGTAGCCAGGAAAGTGTCCATAAATAACAGAATACATGAATTGTCATTGACTGTCAGTGGTGCCTCGACATTAGCTACCTTGCCAAACCTTGAATAAATAATGTCATTATCGCATTTATAGATACAGTTACCCCAAAAAATATCCACCCACCCTATATATAACACATTTTACATATTAAATCGACTTCAAAGCAACAAGTCACAATTCCAAATCAAATTAATACAAATCCTGATTATACTTTTGTTTTTGGTGCATTGGATGGATTGAAAAATTGTACACAGTTTATTTAAAAAAAACACTGTTATCCGTGGAAGCAAAGATCGAGCAAAAAATAATTAATATTCTTCTAGTGTCCCTCCGATTTTATTATAAGCGTTGATCTATTATGCATACATTCAACTGTGAGATTCAGACTTATCTTGTTCCACCCTTCTAGCAAAATTTCTTCGAACATTTTTTAATAGATGGTACTAACTAAATATATATTAATCAAGGGTTGTACTAATGTAAATTATAATGGGTGATTCTGGATTTAACATTACTTCAATAATCAAAATATGTTATGTTTCTCACTGGCCTTCTCCACTTTTTAATACGAATTTTGGGAAAGTGGGGGTGGCTAGATTCGAGGTTTGGCAGGTGATTTAGTACCGAAGCATTGCCATCGGGTGGTTTGCAGTTAGAAAACTCCCCTAATTTCCCTTCCTTTCCTGTTATCAGCAAAACTACATGGTAACGAAAATAGATTTTTAAAAAATCCAAGAAAATACAGCGTCATGAATTTGAGTAATTTTTACCAGAATCTACAAACCAGTCATTTTAGCTACTTTGGTAGTTCTTATATATTCACTATTAAGCGTGGCTACAAAGAAATCGCTACTCCTAGGTTTACCCATAGCACTTCAGCCACTGCATCCTCTATAAATTCGAATTACATACCATTTCTATAGGAAATAAAACTAATAAAATCTCACCCCCTTTAATAAACGTGATTTCCTTATCGTTGCACGCTGGACTGTTAGACGTCGAATAGGAATCGCTTGATCGAGAGCTTCGTACGATCTTACAGGTTAACTAGATTCGTAATTATGTATAAGGGACGATAGAGTGTGACTATTAGGAGCTACGAGTACAGGAGTTATAGGGTATACCGAGCAACAGGGACATTTCTACTGCGCATGCCCAAGCGGAAAGCGGAGCAGTCGGTGGCGCCATCTGCCTCCCCCACTCCGCAACGCGAAGTCTGTGGAAGGGGGGCGATGACTAGAATCGAGACTGGCAGGTGGTCTAGTATCGAAGCATTGCTGCCAGATGGTTAGCGTTCAAAGAACTCCCGCAGAATCTTTTCTTCCTCACCAACTCCTTCTAACTCCCCCCGGCAAATCCCGTCATTGCTCGGTACACCGATACAAACTTGTCGGTTCTTACGCCGTCAACAATCCTTTCCAAGCGTTTTCGACCACGTACCGTCGATAAGTACGTCGCAATGTCTCAAAGTACTTTGAAGTGCACTCATCTACTCTACAGAATGTTTCAGCTAATCGTAGAACACCTCGCTCGATCCTCAGGCGCTTACAATTACCCGCAAGTACCTCTAATAATACGTTAAAGTATCTTTACGTGTCTTTTACGGTTTCTTTGAGTATCTTTAAGTATTTATCAGGTATGCCTTTATCCCTTTATCGCTTCACTGGTGTGAGTCGAGTATTCCTAAGTGTTTTAAATAATTTCAAATACTCTTACACGCTTGTGTCGCTGACGCGCCTCCGGGTATCCTTCGCGATGAAACACTTTGTCGGACTTTTTACATATTTTCGTCGAACAATTCTTTTTATTTACCATACGATGTACTTAGGGCTCCTTTTGAACGCCTTTTCATATACTTTTGAAATTTACTCCTGTATTCCTTCATACTCTATTAAATAATTTTATAACCCAATTTTACATTTCCCATCTCTCTCGCTGGAAAATGAGTATAAAATACAACATTTAGGGGGAATGTCTATGTCTTTACTTGGTAAAAGCAAATGCGTTGTTAAACTTTAAATATATTACTATATTAAGTTTAGTGTCTTGTATCTTTAACTGTCAAGCTTCTCGTATTCTTTCGCATGAATCGATTTCATCGTTGTTTCCTTTTTTTTTTTTAATAAGTTTCTCTGCTGTCGTTTCTTTTGAATACAATCGTGTTTCACAAAAGGCTGTTAAGTTATGTTAAAGGGGAATAAGAAGACTGACTTTTTATCATGGGACAGTGATCTTTCGAATGCTCTTGATTCGATGTTGAAACGAATAATTCCGAGAACGAATGTCTGAAAACGAACCCGTTGCTTTGATTGACGGTCATAGATACGTACTGAATAACATTTATGCACTCCGGTACACCAAATCGATATTAACTTTGTTACTCGTAATTGCTGTTATTTTTGGTAAATGAGGATTTTCAGTTTGTATCGCGAATTACATCGATCCAAAAGTAAAGGGTTTTCATTTGTTTTCATTGAGCGTCACATAGTGAACTAAAAATATCTATACCGTTTCTTTAAACTTTTCAATTATTCATCAAATATTTACCTTCACGAAATTTACAAAATAAAATTGCGAGAAATTCATTTTCACCTTGAAACTCCACTTTGAAGCTAATAATAAATTTAAAAAAAAAACTCTAGTCTATTTTGTAAAAAAAGTTATAATTTCGATTTTGATATAGATTTCCACGTTAAAAAACAGAAAGTGCTTAGGATTGAATAAAAACTCAAAATTACACCCAAAATCGATTACCGTTTAACTTTCTCACATGGATGCATACTCAGCAAATCCAAGGAGGACAACTGTAAATATAGAAAAGAGGTGAATGTCAATACACTCACTGAAGCTAACAAGTGGACCTTCAGGTTTGGCAATTTCAGAAAAATTTAATTAAAAATTAATTTCCCAAAGCAGTAAGACGCGCTTTTCAGCCAAATTCGAGAAAATTGATTTTGAAAAATTCTGAGTTCCCTTATACACAGGGTGTTCCTCTACCTGTGGTCAAGACTCTAGGGGGTGATTTGACAGGCAAAAATAAGACGAAAATCAAGAGTGACGAAATTTCGGTAAAGGCTTCGTTTTCGAAAAAATTGACCTTGAATTTCACCTAAACAGGCGTGCATCGTAGGCGCTTGAGGGGCACGCAATTTTCTCGAATTTGGCTTAAAAGCGCGCCTTACTGCTTTGAGAAATTAATGTCAGAGTGAAGACCTTCACGTACACTAACAAGGAACACTATTCAATTGATGATGGAATGGCGCAGATTTTTTTATATAGATCGAAAGTATATATCACAAAGGTCACAAAAATGTAAACTAAAGATGCTCTCAAAAGCTGGTCTGACCTTGTAAAATCGACAAAGGTGGAACTGGGGAAAGAAGAAAAATGAGGGAAAGAGAATGATAAATCCGTGTGTTCAAATTTAATTATTTCTATTATATGAAAATACATTATAGTAAATGAATGATAATAGATTAATGATAGATAGTAATTAGAAAAAATTTAAAAAAGTGATTCAAGGAATAATAAATTTCAAAATGACTACAACGAGCGAACACTGTTTCTTTCATACCTTCACCAACGAGACAGTCTAAACATGTCACTGACATCATTAGTATTATCATTTATTATCATTATTTTTTTTAATTAATATCTATCATTAATGAATTATCATTCATTTACTATAATGTATTTTCATGTAATAGAGATATTTAAAGTTGAACAGACAGATTTGTCATTCTCTTTTCCTCATTTTTCTTTTTCCCCTGTTCCACCTTTGTTGATTTTTCAAGGTCAGACCAGATGTTGGGAGCATCTTTAATTTACATTTTTGTGACCTTTGTGACATATACTTTCGATCTATATAAAGAAATCAGCATGATTCCATAATCAATTGAATAGTGTTCCTTGTAAGTATCAAATTTTTCTGAAATTGCCAAACCTGAAAGTCCCCTGGTAAGATTTCTCCACTCTGCTAAAAACGAACGAACTATTCGATCGTTTCTTCAGTGTAGCAAATTATCGTTTAAACACAATTACGCAGCATAGATTACCCAAAGTAAGAAACCTTTAAACGAACAGTCACTGTCCCTCGCATCGCCCACGAAGCCTTGTGAAGCACAAACGAGACGTTACAGAGAAACAAACAATTCAGTGAAGATCAGAACGACCACTACTATCCGCATCTTCAAAGTTTCTCATGTATCGTGTCTTGCAGAGATTTAGCGACTAACCTGAGAGCAACATTTTCGAGAGTGCAAACCACTGTAGGTATGGCAAGCAACAGTGAGATCAGCAGTACACCAGCGCAAACGGAAGATGGAAGAGTGGGTGGAACCATCGACCCCCTCCGCATGGCAACCCGACTTTTGCGGAGGAAGCGATGACTAGATTCGAGATTTGGCAGGTGATCTAATTTTGACACAGACCATTGAATGGCTGACATCCGCGGACACTTTGGTGTACAACAACTTGACACTGTGCAGGCAATCTAGTATCTTTTCTTTCTTCTCCATCCAGGTCTCTTAGTTCATCTCGCAAATCTCACTGTTGCAGGGTATACCCATAAATGTGTCCTTCGCCATTCAACACAGGGCTGCACTTGTTTGGTCGCATTACTACACCCCAGGGTCTTAAAGTCCCATTGTCAAAACAGTATGCCGGATACATTCCTGAGGTCTTGACTTTTGGTGAGACAGTAAAGTGATCCTCAGTGATCCTTTTAGTCACTAAAAGGTCTCCCTGGGTCGTTTTAGAGTCTCTCAGCGGAACCTGTTGCTCATTCAAGGTCAAGGATCTCTTTACTCACTGAAGGATCGCTCAGGGTCACTTAAGAGTCCTCCTGTGTCACTAAAGAGTCCCTCTGCGTCACTCAAGAGTCCTTTTGCGTCACTCAAACGTACCTCCAGCCGCTTAAGGGCGCTATCAACTTCTCCTCTGCTACATTAGGGCATCACTATACTTTTGCAAGGCAACCTACACTTCGCGCCATCCAAATCCACCAAGTACACGTGTCACGTTTCCAATCTCCCTCCATTCATCCCCCCTAGGCTACAAAACGCACTTCTGGAGACCAGGTTCAAGTCGCTGTCTCGTAAGGGACCTTCGTCGCAGACAAACCGAAAGGGAAGCCAGCGTAAAGCGGCCGCGGCACTAGAAGATGGCCCTTTTTCCCGTCCTCGAGGTTCCTAGAGATCTGCTCATCATCGGGCGCGATGATGTTCTCGATGGTGAAGGGCTTCTTCTTCTTCTTCTGTTCAGGCTGGATGTTCGTCTGACTTGAGATCCCAGCGTCCAGTGCGGTGCAGGAGCCAATCTTTCCATCAGCCGCTTCAACGTTGGGACCTCTTCCAACGTCCAGAAAGTGGCTGGACTCAGTCTTCTCAGAGATGCCACTGTCCATCGCAGCAGGGCAGATCTGTCTCCTTTCTGGGATCTCTGTCTGGAAGTAGGACAGCTGAGAGACGTAGGGGGACACCTGGAACCCTGGGAAACTCCAGTTCCCCGGCTGCAAGAGGTTGTTCTCGTATCCGCGGAGGATCTCGTCGGTTCCCGCGAGTCTCTGTCTGACCTCCGGCGATAGCAGATAGTAACTAGACCCAGCTTCAGGTGCGGAGAAGCCGGGGGAGGTGTTGCCGCTGGATGTCATGGTCAATCGGCGCTCCTGGAGCTCCCAGCGGAGCAGATCGTCTCGAAGGCGGTGCAGATTCGCGACCGTCAGGCTGCTCGTTTGCACGCTAGGGTTTATCGATAAAACGGGGGAGGATTCCGAATGGGGCGGTGGCATGGCGGACGCCAGTGCCTGCAGCTCTGACTTCAGGAGCTCTTTGTCCGGCTTGTGCAGCTTGAAGCGCTTCCTGCGTCGGAGGAGGGAGCCATTTTCGAACATCGAGAGGGCCGCCGGGTGCAGCGCCCAATAAGCTCCTTTGCCTGGACGGTGCGGACCACGTGGTACCTGCAAGCAAGAATTTTAAACGTGCAATCGACTGTCTACTTTTCTGTAAGCGAAAAATTCATTTGTTTTTCTCTTACGCTTGTCAGTAATAACTCTCATACAAAAATTTGTCCCGATTATATGGAGAACAGTTTTCTATCCAAGAGTACTCTATTTGTGAGAAGAGCAATTTTGAAAATCGGTTGAGTAAGGTTAGACTCGTTACATGGTATATTTACTTTTCGTAAGGAAATTTTATATCTTTCTGTATCTTTAGGTTAGTACTCCTACTGATTTGCAAGCATAGGTAACGCTTACCTACCGGTGAAGATCAATGATAAGATTTAAGAAAGCAGGGTAATTTTTCAAATTTATTAATAGAAGAGATGAATTTTTGAGAATGTACCACTATTGTTCTTTGCAAAGCTCTATCCATCGAATTGTAAATCTATGAAATCTCGTCAACGTTTTTCGAGTTGCCAATATTGGAAAATATGTAATAGACACTCGTTTGTTTCAGTGAAGCATTTTTGGTGCCCTAAAAATACATCACTACCCATTCCAGTCTAAGAGTAGTCCAGCAAAAGTTTTTGTCGGCAATCGAAGAATGAACAAAGTTATAAAAAGCGAAATTTCTTTTTCTCGGGATAATTTTTTATAGCAAGAATATCTTCCTTGTATCTGCGTGAACTTATAAAATATATAGGTATGCGTACTCATTGGAGCCTAATACGCAGTTTGTTGAGCGTCGTTTCTTGCGACGGAACATAAATTCTTAAGCCTAGAAAAATCACTACTTCCTTTGCGATCTGCATTTTCAACGACAGGTTTGTTCTAATATCGAAAATCTTGTAGGTTCTGGGAGGTAGGGATTGTAACCCGCCGGAGCGGGTTACTAGTAACATAAGACAGTCTGGTTTAGAC
Source organism: Andrena cerasifolii (assembly GCF_050908995.1). NCBI lineage: Eukaryota > Metazoa > Arthropoda > Insecta > Hymenoptera > Andrenidae > Andrena > Andrena cerasifolii. Next base: position 3,098,595 of record NC_135132.1, read on the forward strand.
AGCCACTTAAGGGGAGGTTCCGGTCTAGAGCCCATCAAAATAGGTGATCTTTAGGAATTAATTAAAGGAAAACTACTATACATAATTTAATGGAACTTTTTGCATTGTATTAAGAATGTTTTAGATTATAGAAATATATTTTTTGTTTTATAATTAATCATTGCAGACAGCACTAGGGATTCGTTAAAGTCGAGGCGTCAAAAAATTCATCCAAATCGGTGGGACCTGTATCTTCAAAAGTTATTATCCGATTCGACTGAAACATTTTTTATTTTGAAGAATATACTTCTGGTTAGGATAAAAACCAGAAAGAATTACAAAAATGACATTTCTTAGAAAATAACGACACTTGAAGTTTGAAATCACTTTTTCTCTATATTTTTCGTCCTTTCAACGCCTTTAAAATTTATAAATTTTCAAAATTTTATAATTTTTTCTGATTTCCTCCCTAGCCAGAAGTATATTCTTCAAAATAAAAAAGGTTTCAGTCGAATCGGATAACAACTTCTGGAGATACAGGTTCCACCGTTTTGAAAACACTGCTTCGAGAAAGCCGCGTTTAAAGTTTTACGCCAGCGCCAAGTGTCCGGTTGTTGCCCATGCATGTGCCGCTACTCAAATGCCTATAACTTCAGGAATTTTCCGAATTTCAACAAATCCTTTTAAACATATATTAAGAAAAGGTTGAACATTCTAAAAATGAAATAAAAAAAAAAGATTTTTAGACCGAAACCTCCCCTTAACGTACTCTGGTCATCCAGCCGAAAAGATGAGCAATCTTTATGAATTTTTTACTCAACCAATAACAAATATAATCGTGCAAAACTTTTTGCATAATATTCATCTACTTGTGCCCTGCTGAATTTTTCAACCAGATGACCAGAGTACCCCCTTAAGTGGCTATGTGGACTAGACTGTCTTATGCTACTAGTAGCCGGCTCCGGGCGGGTTACAATCCCTGGTGATTAGGGTGCAAGATTTTTGTGATCTGGGAATCGCAAGTTAGAGATTAACTAATTTCAGCACATCGTTACTTTTTCGTTTACTCCGCCTGAATTTGCAAAGTAAACATCACTTTACGATCACTCCACTTCGCCTACGAACTATGTTCTTTCTATCGTTTGGATGGGAAACAACAACATTCTTCTCCACTAACCTTTGTTACGCAACACTCATCATTAAATACCTGGGGAACTGTCGAGAGCCCAAGCATAACGCCAGGCATTGGTCAAACATTCTCTGACCTTTCATTAATCTACAAAGTTTCGTTAAAACGGACCTGACGCGGTTCCCTCGTTAAACATAAAACAGGAACTCTTCGGTTGATATTTCCGTGTTTGATGTTACAAAGCGAGTTGCCCCGGCTCTCACTCTCTATTCTATTTGTCGGCCATCTGTTTCGCACCTGCCTCGACCTGAATCGCCAAGGAACACGATCGCCGCGCTCGGGAATCACGAGATCCTTTGCTTTTTCCTTTTCCTTCGCACGAACTTCCGACCACAAGCGATTCATCTAGCGAAAAAGGAAGCTGAGGGCATGCAAGCATTGATTTGGTAGCTTGTAACGTGTCATGCCAGTTATTCGTTTCCTTTTTACTTTTATGCGGGGAGTTTTACGTGTAACGTATACACGGTGTCTCCGAACTAATGGGACAACACGAGGAGGGGCTAATTTGCATGAGAAAATTAGTGGAAAATGTGGAGTGACATTTTTTCATACGATACTTGTTATCGTATCTGATTCGAAGAGAAAATTATCCTCGCGTTCGAACAGTTGAAAACAGGAAATACTTTAAATAGAAAGTACTCACAGAAGTGTAATACTGACGAAAAAATATTCTTCAGCTGTAATATGCTTTGTTTATTCTTCAAAAAAATTTACCCTACATTTTTTACTTATCGGGGATTGTACTGCCAATTTATAATATTCGTTTAGTTGAAATAAAGTTAATTAATATATTCTAAATTAAGCCGATATGAAATCGTGCACAGACAGAAATTACTTTTATTAATAATTCTTTCCTGCCAACTATGTAACTAAGATTTATAACTTATGAAAAGAGCAACGTTGCTGAAGAACAATATAATCTGGGTGAAAAACTCTAGGAACTATTAACACGAAACGCCGCGACTTGTTTTTTCACGTAGACTCACCCCTTTTCGGGTTGAGCTGCTATTTCGGAGACACCCTGTACACTGCTGATGTTTGTGCACGTGTGGCCATATGCAAGTATGCAAAACATATGCAAAACGTATGCAGTACATGTGTGAAAACATTTAAGGAATACGTGAAACTGGGAATGATGTGAATCGTTGCGCAAAAATCAGTCGGAACGGTGAAAGAACTTTTTTTTTGAACGAGGCTTTGTTTTTAAGGAAATTGATTTTCAAAGTCTGTTCAGCGCGTATGCATTTGACATTCAAGTCGATTTTTTTCGAAAAGACAGCACAGAATTTTCACCGATTTTTCGATGTTCACTGAGTGTTTTCAAAGTCGATTTCTTTGAAAATAAAAGTTCATATCGAAAGATTTTATTTTACACTTCCCTTTTTATTTTTGGACTAGGAATTCATTTCATTCAATGTTGTTCCCTTTTTTTTAGTTAGCAGTATTGTGCTATATTTACTGCTAATTTTTACATGATTTTACTTAGCTTCGATCCACTGTATGTTTGGTGTTTGGTGTTTGTTTGGTGTATGGTTCAAATCTGGCAACTCAATTTTCAACCCCTTCCACCAGTCTAATTGTCTTGGAACTTTTTAGGCGTGCGTCGCACAGTGGAACGACGCACAGTGGTCCCAGTATGCTACATGCTAGCTGGACAAAATTATTTCTTCGCGGTATTGGGTTTACATGGGGTTTAAATTGTTAGAAAACAAACCTGATTCGTATCACAGTTTATTATTTCACTAAAAGTATCAATAAAATAAAAATATGACTAATTCAATAAAGGAAAAAGAACAAAACGACAGAATTGTACTTTAACTATAATTATCAGTTATAAAATTATGTTTATTCCTGTAATTTCTGAGTTTTCTGTGGAATTTTAAAAAATTTTCGAGCCACAGTTGACTCGCCTAACATAAAATGGCTATTAAAACAGTGTTTTACTGTATGTTCCACGTCGTTCCACGCAACAAGGGTTGAATGTACGGAAAGTAGAGACTTTCTATTTTTTTTTAATCTCTTGATGGATCTGCAAAAATTTGCAAAACTATATTCTATGAATTGTTTTCGAGTGCGACGCTCGGCAGGAGAGATAGCACAGTTGTTATATTTCGAACTCTATACGTATTATAGATTAACTATAACTATAAGCGTGCTTCATAACTATAGTTATTAAACACAGTTGTTATGTTTCAGACTCTATACATATTATAGATTAACTATAACTATAAGTGTGCGTTATAACTATAGTTATAAAACACAGTTGTTATATTTCAGACACTATACGTATTATAGATTAATTATAACTACAAGTGTGCCTTATAACTATAGTTATAAAACACAGTTGTTATATTTCAGACTCTATACGTATTATAGATTAACTGTAACTATAAGTGTGCCTTATAACTATAGTTATTAAACACAGTTGTTATATTTCAGACACTATACGTATTATAGATTAACTATAACTATAAGTGTGCCTTATAACTACAGTTATAAAACACAGTTGTTATATTTCAGACTCTATACGTATTATAGATTAACTATAACTATAAGCGTGCCTCATAACTATAGTTATTAAACACAGTTGTTATATTTCAGACTCTATACGTATTATAGATTAACTATAACTATAAGTGTGCCTTATAACTATAGTTATTAAACACAGTTGTTATGTTTCAGACACTATACGTATTATAGATTAACTATAACTATAAGTGTGCCTTATAACTACAGTTATAAAACACAGTTGTTATATTTCAGACTCTATACGTATTATAGATTAACTATAACTATAAGCGTGCCTCATAACTATAGTTATTAAACACAGTTGTTATATTTCAGACTCTATACGTATTATAGATTAACTATAACTATAAGTGTGCCTTATAACTATAGTTATTAAACACAGTTGTTATGTTTCAGACACTATACGTATTATAGATTAACTATAACTATAAGTGTGCCTTATAACTACAGTTATAAAACACAGTTGTTATATTTCAGACTCTATACGTATTATAGATTAACTATAACTATAAGCGTGCCTCATAACTATAGTTATTAAACACAGTTGTTATATTTCAGACTCTATACGTATTATAGATTAACTATAACTATAAGTGTGCCTTATAACTATAGTTATTAAACACAGTTGTTATGTTTCAGACACTATACGTATTATAGATTAACTATAACTATAAGTGTGCCTTATAACTATAAGTTATAGTTAATACACTTATAACTATAACTATAAGTGTGCCTTATAACTATAAGTTATAGTTAATACACTTATAACTATAACTATAAGTTATAGTTAATCCACTTATAACTATAACTATATGTGTGCCTTATAACTATACGTTATAGTTAATACACTTATAACTATAAGTGTGCCTTATAACTATAGTTATTAAACACAGTTGTTATGTTTCAGACACTATGCGTATTATAGATTAACTATAACCATAAGTGTGCTTTATAACTATAAGTGTGCCTTATAACTATACGTTATAGTTAATACACTTATAACTATAACTAAATTAACAATAACGATAAGTGTGCCTTATAACTATAAGTTATAGTTAACACACTTATAACTATAACTATATTTATAAGGCACACTTATGGTAATAAGGCCCACTTATGGTTATAAGGCACACTTATATTTATAAGGCACACTTAGAGTTATAGTTAATCTATAATACGTATAGAGTCGAAATATAACAACTCTGCTATCTCTCCTGCCGAGCGGCGCACTCGAAAACAATTTACAGAATATAGTTTTGCAAATCTTTGCAGATCTAGCATTTGATTAAAAAAAATAGAAAGTCTCTACTTTCCGTACATTCAACCCTTGTTGCGTGGAACGACGTGGAACATACAGTAAAACACTGTTCTAATAGCCATTTTATGTTAAGTGAGTCAACTGTGGCTCGAAATTTTTTTAAAATTCCACAGAAAACTCAGAAATTACAGGAATAAACATAATGTTATAACTGATAATTACAGTTAAAGTACAATACTGTCGTTTTGATCTTTTTCCTTTATCGAATTAGTCACATTTTTATTTTATTTATATTTTTAGTGAAATAATAAACTGTGATACGAATCAGGTTTGTTTCTAACAATTTAAACCGCAATATAAATTTCCAATACCGCGAAAAAATTATTTTGTCCAGCTAGCATGTAGTATACTCGAACCACTGTGCGACGTAAGACAATAACTGGACATGGCAATTACTTCCAAACGGTTGGGACTTTCATTGTAAAAATTTGCACACTTTCAATTCATGTTAAGTAGAATAACTGAGATTTAGAAGAATTTTTTTAAAAAAATTTTATTCAAAATATGAACAGAAAAATATACATTTAAAAATTAATTATGTGTTAATGTTCATTAGAGCTTCCTCTTCTTCTACATTTACATCAATATCTGTTTCGACTAAAAGTTCTATTGCTTCCGGAAGTAACGCTTGTTTCATAGTTTTAACTAATGGAGGTCGGAGAGATGATATGGATCAGACGTTATAAGCAGATTGTGCAAGATATCTTCATTTTTGGATTTTCTATTCCACTTTCTTGATTTACATTCCCGGAACTTATCGAGTATGTCTGCTGGCCGAGACTAAATACGTACAAACTGAAATGTTTACGTTAGATTTATTTTATTAATCGCAGCTGATAGCAGGTAGTTTTTCTACTTTTTAAAACCTTACCATTAAATGATCAAATTCAGGTATTTTAGATCTTGAGCGACTTTGAGCAAAACTTTAAATCACTAGTTGAATTATTATAGTATTGAGTGCAATGCACTTTTATTTTATACAGTTGTTTAGTGATGAAATCCAAGTTAAGTCAGAATGTTTTTTGTACAAAATCATTAATAACAAGATACTCAGTAATGTGTAAAATATTGAGAACTTATGAAGTAATAGGATTTAGGCAATAATTGTTTAAAGTGGTGCAACTGAAAGACAAAAAGACTGAAATTTTCATACAGGTCAGATTCATATAAAATTGGAACAAACCTAATGTGAATATAATTTATATCTTTGTGTTTTCTATTGCTACGAACACTTAATACAGATTTAACGAAGCTATAGAACAGAATTTCGACACTTCAAATTTTGGCAGATGTCCAAATAAATGAGGCATTCTCGTCCCACTGTGCGTCGGTGTGACGATAATACATTTTTTTCTAAAAAAAAACAAATGAAAAAAATATTAATAATCCATAAACACTAAAAAGTAGAAAATAAAAAAATATATATATAAAAATTATGTTAAACGATTTTATTAAAAATGCACTAAAACTAAGAAATTATTCTTTTCTTGTAGTACAATTTCGATAGTGACATGTGACTTTAAATAAAATCATAGAAACTCTGTAATTATCCCTTTTTTTACAATTGATTTGCTCGATTCTACAGGATAATCACAGAGTTTGTATGGTTTTATTTAAAGTCACCTATCACCATCGAAATTGTAGCACAAAAAAAGAATTATTTTTTACTTTTTAGTGCATTTTTAGTAAAATCGTTTAACATAATTTTTTTTATACGTTTTATTATTTTCTAGTTTTTAATGTTTGTGGATTTTTTATATTAATTTATTTAGGACCAAACACACATTAGGAATTTTGAAAGTCGATTTTCTCAAAAAGAGAGGCTCGTACCGCAAAAATATTTTTCTACACTTTTAATTTATTTCTGCGCAAGGAATCACCCTGTGCCCAATTAATCTACCCACCCTCATCCATCCTGTATAAATGCATGCATTATTTGCATAAACATCTGCAGTTTGTAATAACGTGAAACAACATGCTCATTGCGTTGGAAAATTTGCATCAATTAATTTACACTTTCGATAGCAAGACAGATGGATTTTAGTTCGATATCAGCTACGAGAACGTAGAATGACTTCGGTATTCGCAATTTGTAAGATGCACGCTAACGTCGTGCACCTTCTTCTTCGCGGAAACGATTTTTTTTTAACCACACGTCATGCAGAGCCGTTATTGTTTACGATCATACCGAGCTAATTATAAACGTGGTATGACTTCGCTACTCAAAAAGAGTGAAATGTATCCTCATGAGCAATGCAAATCAACAAGTCTGAAACCGCCATTGATCTGTATCTGGATCCTGAATTTAATTGGCGCTTGCAGCGGGTTTGAAAGTACGTTGGCAAGTTATGGCTGTGGTAGAAGAAAAATTTGTACCTGCTTAATCAATTTGATACAAATGCAAGTTAAATATCACACTTCTAGGTATCGCATTCATTATTCTGTTCTTGTACTGTAAGATTAATTTATTGCTTAGAGAAGTGACAATATTGGTATAAGCCGTAAATTATGTGATTGGTTAGTATTTCTATTTTAAAATTTTAGAAATTCATTTTTGGAAGCTGACTGCTCAAAATTTGGAAAAGGATTAAACTGATCAAATAAATAATAATAACACTGTCCAACAGCCATTTTGGTCTGTAATATTCAATAGCCGTTTCTTATAGATTTTTGTGCGCTGAAAACGAATCCGCAAACCGTTTATCGCCATCACCCTCAGTTTTTGAGAAATTCGATTTTGAAAAAAAAAAAAGAAATTTCAACTTTGAACATTTTTTGTGTCGAAACAGTAATGGTTATTCGGTTGCTTGTTGCGTTAAATTATTCTATAAACACTCCCGAATACAGCGATATAAGTTATTGGTGCATTATGAACATTTAAATATGTTTAAACAACGATGAAAGGGAAAAGAACACCCGAAATGCACCCACTTTTGCAGATATCTTTAAATTTATTTCCAAAACTAAGGGTCTAGGAGAAAATCTGACTACTCTACGCGACGCAGAAGATATTTTTCCTTCGGATAGCGTCAACAGAAGTGGTAAGACACGTTTTGTTTTCAATACAGAAGCGAAATAGTTTGGCAAAACGTGCGGCGTCGACAGTGGTGGTCAACGGCGGCGCGCGATACACTGCCGCTTAGCGCGTGACCACCACTGTCCGCGCCGCACGTTTTTCCAAACTATTTCGCTTCTGTATTGAAAACAAAACGGCACTTACCACTTCTGTTGGTGGTTTCCGAAAGAAAAATTTCCGCTGCATCGCGTGGAGTAGTTAAATTTTCTCCTAGAGCCTTAATTTTTCAAATATATAGCAAAATATCTGCAAAGTTGGTGCATTTCGGGTGTCCTTTTCCCTTTGATCGTTGTTTAAACATGTTTAAATGCTTATAATTCAATAATAACTTATATCGTTTGAACACAAAAGATGTTCAAAGTTGAAAATTTGCATTTTTTTTCAAAATCGAATTTCTCGAAAACTGAGGGTGATGGCGATAAACGGTTTGCGGATTCGTTTTAAGCGAACAAAAATCTATAAGAAACGGCTATTGAATTTTACAGAACAGAAAAAAAAGTTTAATTTTATTGGACAGTGTAATTCTTTTCCCATATTTTACAATAATTTTAGGAAAGTGTCGGAATTTTCCTTAACACAAGAATTTTTGAGTTATCTGTAAAAAAAAGGGCACAATGAAATTGATTAAGTGCAAAAATATCAACTTCATCTTCTAAACAGAAGAAATTAGTTGAAAATTCTCTGAAGAATGTATTTTATCCACTGCAACAAAAATTGGATCTGGGTTTTTCAATTACAAAAAAGTTGGATCTGGGGTCCCCAAATTTTTTGAAGAAATCTGTAAGAGCTCTCCTGATTTCTTTAGTGCGCCCTCAATTAGTAATGAAATCAACCACACTATTTACAAATAAAGTCACAGCAACTATTTGGAAGGAATTCCAAATTTTTTCGTTGCGAAGAATTTCTAAAAAATGTGCAAAATTCGAAAACGCCACGTAAATGTATGTACGTATTCTGAAAAATATTAGCATTGCTCGTAAATAGAATCGAACAGTAATAGTGGAAGTACCTACTTAAAAAAATAATAACATTGCTTGCAAATATATTCAAAGCTTAAACAAATACGATCGAACTCATTCAGTACGAGTATTTCGAGGTCACCTTTAATATTGAAATTACATACAAAATGTTTGTGAAAAGTTTTTGGATTCTACTAATTTTTAATCAGGTCTAGAATTTTCAAACTCGATTTTTTCAAAAATAAATGCTCTTATAACAGAATTCATTCTACGTTATAAATTTGTCTTTGCAAATACAATCTTCTGTTTCGTGGTTGCACCACTCATTGTGGGACACACTGTATATTGTAAGTACACGTTATAAACTTTGAAGCTAACCTACTGGACTCTATCAGCAACGTTGGTGAAAGGAAGTAATTTAACTCCTTATCTAGGAAACCTTTTCATCTTTAAGATGGTTTGAAGTGCTGTAGTGAATCAATATTCTTAATACGTGCTACAAAATTGTCACAATCACGGGGGTCCAGAGACTTTTTTCCAGGGAGGGGGGGAAGGGGCAACTTTGGGATAATGGTTAAGAAAAATATACCCCTCTTGTTTTTTTTAACCCATTTCGTAGTGCCAATTTAATTAAAAATTTAAAACCGAAATTTAAAAATATTCCCCTTTTTAGTATAAACTTAATAAAGATCAGTTTTGAAAAAAACGATTTTTTTCTCAAAATGCGGGGGGGGGGCAACTGCCCCTTTTGCACCCCCCCCCCCCCTTCGCCCATGGTCACAATGAAAATATACAGCCCAATTAAAAAAACTTATAAAAGACAATATGTTTAAAAGTATGACGTTGAAAAATTTTCATATCAATCCTATCGTTCGCTCCATTAAAAGGAAAACTTTCAATCTCAAGTAGAAAGTTTGGAATCATCAAACGCAACGAAAATATTCAAGGTGGCCAGGTTAAAAGGAACACCCTGTATATGTATAAGATTTCGACGTCCGACTGCATAACAATCATGAAAATAATAGTGTCTGTATTATTTAAAGCTTTCGTTTTTTCATGTTTCTGATGATAAGATATGAAATACATAGTACGTTTCAAAGTTACTTTCGAATACAAATACACGTGAAACGGATGCCTAAGCAGATAAGATCTACATGCTCAGGTACAAAGTTTCATTTGCAAAATGTAATTAGCGAGTGATTGTATCTCTCCTTGAATACTATTCAACAAATCCATTTGAAATTGCACATATTTATGAGGAAATCAGTCTCCTCGTCTAAAAATAGAACAGAACCAAGGGGATCTTATCGGATCACATAAATAAAGATAAACAGGAACATTCAATTTTAAAACACATTAATATAAAATAAAGTACGTTAGTTTATAATCAAACATTGTCCATTTGGATTAACGATTACTAAACAGGCGAATTAATTTTCAATCGATATTTCAGCGCAGTAGGTACATTTTTCTAATTTATATTAATTATCGAGTTCACGAGCATTAAGGTATTTTTAAGCTTTCATTTGATCCCCTTGTGATGCTCGTAATTCTTCTTTCTGTTGAAAATTTATACTCGAGGAAAGACTTTAACAGCTAATAAATAAATTTGCATAAAAGTTGTGAAATAGTGTAGATAATATTTGTACAAATATTTACTTCTATAAAGACTGAAAATTTAATATTTATTTGCTTTATATTATATTGCATAAGGGTAGCTACTGTTTACACCACAAATCCTGCTTCATTCTTGGGTGTTGAAACAATATTACAAGATGATACTACCTGTATATAAATTATAAATAGATTTCGTTCTGCCTCAAAAGTAGGGGAAATACCTGGATCATGTGCAGACAGGATTTTTTTCATGTGATTAACTAAGTAACTAGTAGTAAACAGGCCCAGCTCGTCCCTATAGGCAACATTAGGCAGCTGCCTAGAGCGTAAAGTTGGCAAGGGGTGCAAAATGGTCTTTTCATTTTTAGCATTTTGTAAAATAAATTACTATAAATGTTGTAAGTCACGAATAAAAATTCAGGATAAGCTCATCAAAAAGTTCGAATCAATGCATTATAAACAAAGGGCGCCATTTGGCAAGTTGGCCTAGGGCACAGAAGAGGCTCGAGCCAGGCCTGGTGTTAAATAGTAATAATGCAGAGAAGAGGGGGATGTTTATTTGGAAACTAAGAACCCGACCGGATCGACCAGTTGTCGCAGTTATAAAAGGTGTCTTGTAACTGCTGGTACAATTTAAGGGGCGTTTCTAAATGAAAAAATAAATTAAATTACGACCCTGCAAGGGAGCATTCCCGTTTCAAAAATTCAGATTTTAATAAAACTTTGCGCGAATGTGGAGCATATTGGAGTGAGCAATTTCTATGTCTGCGGAGAATCACTGTGAAGGGGTGAAATCAACCCTTAAAGTTTTTAACCTAATTAAAGGTTAAACTCGGTCATGGTTTAATGTAGAAAGCCTGAAGCTCTATTCGTCAGATCATAGACCTTTTAATTATTGTCAGTATAACTTAATTTCGAGTCAACGAGCACCCCAAGATGATGGAACAGTACCAGTGGGTCGGAAAGCAAACAGACGAATACGTAAAGATTTTCCAATATTGAAAGTCAATTTATTATTTATAGCTGTACCAATTTGTTAAGGCCGATTCGTTATTCATACCTGCAGGAATTTGTTAAGATGAATTTATTATTTATGTGGGATCAGGAACCCCCACTACCATAAGAGAAGGACAGTATTTTAGGTGTCCGCCTCCGATCATTTTGATTTTTGGATATGTTATAGAGGACCGAAAAATAAGAAATACGTGTTTTTTTATTTTTCCCCGTTTTCATATTTGGGGGGTGAAAACTGCGTTCAAAGTTAGGGGTGAAAAATCATTTTTGTGGATTTTTGAAAATCTGGTGAGTCAGTCATATTTCGCATTCAAAGACACAAAATTCGTCCATTGACACTATTCCCCTATCTCTAATAGTTCTCGAGATATTCCACAAAAATGATTTTTCACCCCTAACTTTGAACGCAGTTTTCTCCCCCCAAATATGAAAACGGGGAAAAATAAAAAAACACGTATATCTTATTTTTCGGTCCTCTATAACATATCCGAAAATCAAACTGATCGGAGGCGGACACCTAAAATACTCTCCTTGTCAGATCGGGTGGGTGTCGGCGGTAGCCGAGGTGACTAAAGGTCTGCGCACACATACCAGTTCCGTGTCAGTACCGTTCCGTCGTGCCAGTGGCAAGAAGAAGAGACCCTCTGCTCCCCTCTTCTTCTTACCACTGGCACGACGGAACGGTACTGACACGGAACTGGTATGTGTGCGCAGACCTTAAGGCGGCTGGCCAGCGCGCAACGAAACTGAAGATCGCGGGTTCGAGTCCCGTTTCCCAGGCTCCCTTTTTTCCCGTGATCCTACATTTATACCTATGAAGAACCAACTAAAGAAGGAAGGAAGTAGAAAGGATTACGAACCTTGATGAAACAGTCGTTGAAAGACAAATTGTGCCTCAGGGAATTCTGCCATCTTCTAGTGTCCTTGCGATAATACGGGAACCGATCTGCGATGAACTTGTAGATTTCAGCGAGTGGGAGCATCTTGTCCCTCGACGACCAGATCGCCATCGCAGTTAGGGAAATGTACGAGTAGGGTGGCTTTTGATCGCCGTAAGTATCCCTCGATGGTCGAGGCATATTTCACTCCTCTCTTCACCTCGATCTTCGCAAACAGACACCGCGGATCTCTTCTTAAATCGTCACCGTCATTTCTTTTCATCGGGCACAACTTTCTGCCACATCTTCTCATCACATTCTCTTCCTCCCTCGATGTAGGGGCCAGTAGATGACGCGTGCACAGTTAGAGCGAAGCCAGCAATACCGCGTCACTTTCGACCTTTAGTTACCATTTTAGTCCCCAATCTCGTAGCTGCTGATAGCCGGCGATTCGCTCCGCACTGAGGGTCCTGCAAAAAGAACGTTGAAGAATTTTAGCATGATTTGATTCACAGGTTATTCCAGGGCAACGTGCAGCATTAACTTTTCACTGCGAGCTTGTCTTTTAGATACGTCAAAGTTTATGGGCTTACGCTCACAATCAGTCAGGAGGCCGGAAAAGTTGTGATATTTGCGAATTTTTTTCTCAGAAACTATAAAACTTTATTCAAAAAACTTTTTTTTGTTTGAAAGGTAATGGATTTAGCTATGTCTCTGAATTTTTGCGTCCAAAAATATTTATTAATAACAAAGTTATTTACAATCTCCTAGATGTCCTGTTCGAAAGAGGGATTTGCGGTGACCACGATTACTCGGAAGTGGGTGATCTAAAGTCGAAAATTCAAAAAAATTTAGTTAATATATTAAATTATCTAGTCCTTGAACGATTGGTTTTTCGAAATATTGATTTAGGACAGAATGGGAAATGTTCAAACGTAAACTGTCGATTTTCGACCACAATGACACTGAATTTTCATGATTGTAAATAACTTTGTTATTAATAAATATTTTTTATCGCAAAAATTCAGAGACATAGCTAAATGTTCTACCTTTCAAACAAAAAAGAGTTTTTTGAATAAAGTTTTATAGTTTCTGAGAAAAAAATTCCCAAATATCACCTTTTTCGACCTCCTGACTGAACCCCCTTAAATTAATATCACATCGACGTCATCGAGCCTTGTAAAAGTGGAAGAATTCTTGACTGGTAAAATGAAATTAACTGTTCAGGGTGAAATCACTGTACTGTATTTTCTCCTCTACTCCAAAGTTCTACATTTAAGGAGTACAACTACCAAAATATCTCTGATCAAGTAACGAGGGAACAAGTTGGAGTGCAAATGCAGTAGTGAATGGAAGTATTTGGAACATATACACTAGGGTAGATGTACCATTTGTGGCCATTGTACTGTTTTTGGCCATGTGCATAATTATCGCGGTTTTCTTAGCTTGAAATTACTTACAGACACATAATTATGTATAGAATTGCACACCGTAAATATTTTGTTGAATACACCGCCAGAAATATAAGGTTACATTTATTGCTGAAAAATATTATATTTTTTAAGAAGTGGCCAAAACTGGTACAATACCTAAAAGTGGCCACAAATGGTGCATCCACCCTAGCAACTAAATAATAAGTGTGCCATCATAAAGCAATAACGTGCGTTTAGTATGACGTAACCTTCCCATTATTTTTAGGATAAATAATTATTAGTTCGTGATTCCGCGAAATGCGCAGAATTTACCATTTTTGCCATTTCGTTAGAAAATTGGCAATTTTTTGCCATTGCCCCTTACAGTCAATGCAACTACTTAAATAAATGGTAAAAGGGGGTTTACCTCTCAATGACCCATGACTGCTCAGTTAAGTTCGGGACGACTATGGTCGTATATCTGCGTCATGTGTGTGATAAGTACCAAGGCACGTGATCTGCTCGTAAAATGGAGGGTCGTGATTGATTCATAGCTAGGGAAGTGGCCAAAATCTTTTATCCCTAATACTATATGGATAGCGCGAGAAATGCAATGGCCTGCAATTTGTGGCACAGCCGTGAAGGGAGTATTTACTACGGCAAGGTTGCCAAGCAAAGAATTATTGCAACATTTGCCTCAATTACTCCGCAAGAAACAGGAAACACATAGAAGTCGTTTATTGCAAAGCTTCACTCTTGCCAATGGTGATTACTGATTACATCAAATACTTCGTGGCTGTGTATTTTTGGTTATTGTTCCGAATTATATACGTACGTACATGATAGGACGTGTAATTTTTACAATGTGGATAGGAAATCATATGTTTTGGTACGTTTCCAGTAACTCTGGAAAGTACTAATTCCAAAAAATGGAATTTCTGTCTAGAAAATACTAATACAGAAATTATAATATTTATAATTAATTTATAATTAATTTATAAGTAACTCTGGAAAGTACTAATTCCAAGAAATAGAATTTCTATCTAGAAAATACTAATACAAAAAATATAATATTTATAATTAATTTATAATTAATTTATAAGTAACTCTGGAAAGTACTAATTCCAAGAAATAGAATTTCTATCTAGAAAATACTAATACAAAAATTATAATATTTATAATTAATTTATAATTAATTTATAAGTAACTCTGGAAAGTACTAATTCCAAGAAATAGAATTTCTATCCAGAAAATACTAATACAAAAATTATAATATTTATAATTAATTTATAATTAGTTTATAAGTAACTCTGGAAAGTACTAATTCCAAGAAATAGAATTTCTATCTAGAAAATACTAATACAAAAATTATAATATTTATAATATTATTATTTCACCATTTTACTGTTTCATTTATTTATTCTTACTATTATGGGTAACTGTCCTGACTGTGTTACTTACTATTTTCGAAATGATAACATGTTCAAAAACTGAATCGATAATTTCGAAAAGGGGATAAACCCGATTTTTGGCAATATTCACTTTTTTGCATTTCCCGCTTCTTCAGGCCTTCTCCTGTCATTATCTTCGGGGAGATGTCAAATCTTCGTACTTTAAAGATTTCAAAGATTTTTATGCAGCTGCAATAAGTTGGCCTACGACAAAGTTTGAAGAATGTGCAGAACAGGACTTCTGACCCTGATTACATCTTTCATTTTATCCAAGTCCTTATCAGATTTTTTGAAAACTATTTAAATATAATGAGTTTGAGTAAAATATTAGTTTCGTATAACCATTCCTACATTTTATGCTCTTAAATAACCCCTCAAATTCCCTGTTCGATATCATTTATTTCGTAGAGGGGATAAGTCCAAACAGTAAAAAATGAAATTTGGCAACCTTAACAATTTTCAAAATCAATGAAATTTCACTGGACGCAAGATAAAATATTTCTGTATCTCTCAGATAGTTTTTCAACCTCACGTTTTTGAAGGGAAAACGCCGTGGAACCCATTCTGTTATCTCTCAAGAAATGTAAGGAACATAATCTCGACCAGCTGGATAGTAACTAGAAGCAAGAACATACCGCGAGGACTTCTAAAGATCTCCTCGTATGAAACTCTTTAATTAATCCTCCATTCATCTGGGAGCTATGTAAACCCTCTGACTTCAACTCTGGCTGATTCAGAATTGTAAAGTTGCGCCTAGGGAGACTTGGTTACATCCAGTGAGATCGGGGTCAAGTGCCCTTTCGAATCTACATAACTGTATTGGTTAACACCCTATATGTAGAATTCGCGAGTTTGATTAAAATTCTATTCGGCAATTTTCTCTAACCACTCTGAGACCCGCACCGCTAGTGTGTTAACCCCGTGCATCATTGCTAATTTAACCTTTCAATCATTTATCGCGACACAATACACGGAATACTAGGTACTGATTAATAAAAGCTTTATAACCATAAAAATTTACAAATGTCCCGCCCCAATTGTATCGAACCTTTAATTTAGAGGTAGGTACAAGGTCGCCTAACCCAGACCTAACTCAGACCTAACCAACACTTTCTGCGGCTCCCTGATCTTGCGTCTGGTCCGTCCGAATCCAACAGCTCCCTGATTTTGCATCAGGTTCGTCCGTAAGATTTCCACACTCCTAGCAGCTGCTTGGTTTGAGACCAGGTTCGTTTGCGAATTCTCCAACCTCTGGGCAGATCCTGGACTATACTATAGAGTTCTTCCGCAAATTTTATCCCAGTGACACCACGATTTCGCATCACGTTCGTTCACGAAGTTTCACTCGCCTGAGAGTTTGCGCTCCCTGACCTTTTAATCAGGTTCGTCCGCGCGTGATTCCAGTCCTAGAGGCTCCTTGATTTTACATCAGATTCTTCCTCGTTTACAATAGTTAGGGTCATCATACGACCCGGTTTTACCCGGGTCACCTTAAATCAAGAATTTTGGCGGAATTCTACAAAGAAATTCGGAATAACGAAACATTCCTGAAGAAAGTTTTATGTACAGATAAATTGACTTGGCTCCCAAATAGATTGTTGCCGTACTTGCAATTACTATTGTGCTTTTCTTTGTTGTTAGCTTTTAACCACTACAATAAAAGTAAGTCGATTTTTTTCACCTGTCCCGGTTCGCAGGACCGTTTTAAGATCGCCGTAGACCCTAGGTATTTTTGCATAAAAACGGTATTTGTAAGCCCTTTCAATTTTTAGGCTTTTTTAGGCCCCTGCAGTTTCATAGGCTCTAGACACAGTGCCTACTATATAACAAACTGATAAACCATATTCCTTAAGAAATACCCCCGTCTATAAAAAGTTTATTGAACAGTATATCATACACAGGAACCGTATTAGGTTAAAATGGTAAGTTGTGATGTTGCTCTCTAATTTCTGTCACCCTAACTGTCAGTTTCATATTATTGTTTTAAAACGGGAAATACCTCCTCTCGCGCTGCTAGCGGTCCTGTTTCGAAACACAGCCGAGTTTCATTAAGCTGAGGATTAAACCCACCACGTAACAAGTTATTATCTCCGGATCTTGCGTCTGATTCACCCTGTATATGTAAGAAGCTGTGCTATGTGTTTTATGTTTTTATAGCACAGCCAGACATAGCATAGCATAGCATAGCACAGCACAGCACAGCACAGCACAGCACAGCACAGCACAGCACAGCATAGCACAGCACAGCACAGCACAGCGCAGCGCAGCGCAGCACAGCTCAGCACAGCACAGCACAGCACAGCACAGCACAACACAGCACAGCATAGCGCAGCATAGCGCAGCACAGCACAGCTCAGCACAGCACAGCACAGCACAGCACAGCACAACACAGCACAACACAGCATAGCACAGCAGAGCACAGCAGAGCACAGCAGAGCACAACAGAGCACAGCAGAGCACAGCACAGCACAACACAGCACAACACAGCATAGGACAGCATAGCACAACAGAGCACAGCAGTGCACAACAGAGCACAACAGAGCACAACAGAGCACAACAGAGCACAGCAGTGCACAACAGAGCACAACAGAGCACAACAGAGCACAACAGAGCACAGCACAGCACAGTACAACACAGCATAGCACAGCACAGCATAGCACAGCATAGCACAGCATAGCACAGCAGAGCACAGCATAGCTTAGCATAGCATAGCATAGCATAGCATAGCATAGCTTTAGCTTTTGGTGAAAACGGTTGATAAGGATGTATTGAAACTAATTTTTTTAAAACTTAGCATAGCATAACTTAGCTTAGCTTTCAGGTGGATTCTCAGTTTTATTTAAATATTAATTGTATGGGCATTACAACTTTTGTCTCATTTCTCGTAAAGTTAGTTTCTTGGCACCTATCCCCCTTTCGAAATTTTCGACTCAAAGGTGGTCAGAGGAAGGTTGGAACTGGAACACATATTTTTAGCTGTAAAGCTGGGAATCCACCGAGAAGCTAAGCTATGCTATGCGATGTTATGCTATGCCATGCTACGTTTTAAAAAATTTAGCTTCAATACATTCTTATGGAACCGTTTCCACCAAAAGCTAAGCTAGAACATAGCATCGCATAGCACAACTTAGCTGAGCTTCCCGGTGGATTCCCGGCTTAATGCTAGATTTCATCTATTCTGTTGGTAATACTGACCTATTTTAGAACATTATTCTTTTTGATCGAGCTATTTGATTTTTCTTAATCTTCACATTTTAAACATTCTTTTAACCGCTACTCCAGGTCTCCATTAAAAGCATTCTATTTTATCATTGTGTTAACATAGACCTGTGTTGAAAAAACTTTTTCCAATATTTTTTTTCAGTATTTAAAAACACAATAAAGATTTCAGACCCCATTTCATTTTTCACAACTAAATAATTTCATTTAACCGCATGTTAAAACAGAAACCTTCAAAGCAAGTTGCAAGAAAGCTGTACGTGATGGAGCAACTCTGAGGTTGTTTTTACATTTAGAAGTCCAAACTCCTATAAAGCCAGCACGTATTTTTAAAAAAGTTTTTATGACCCCAAACTTCTGCAGCCCTGTGTAATTAATAACACTATAGCTGTCCTCATCCTAGTAGTTGTTTAAACGTTTATTTAAACATTTTGTTCATAGCAAGAGCACGTAGCATTGCGTCTTCAGAAAATATACAAACTGTAATTACTATTGACGGAGGTCATTCAAGGTCATTCTTTAATTAATACAGTACTTTTCAGGGAATGTACTCGTCTATGGGATTATAGCTAGAACTATCAATTATTTGTGTGGGAATGTCGTAGTGTATTTGCACGCATAATGGGACGTTCTCAGATCAGTTGCTTAAGATTTTCTTATCTCATGGTTCTCTACCCATTTCAAACATGGCTGTGGCGTGGTTCAGTGGATAATTAGCAGGAAAAGTGTAACAATAGTGAGCCACATTCTTGGTGCAATTATGGGCATGATATTATTATTGCGAGAGCGTCGTGAAAATTGCAAAAATGTGGCATGAAAAACGATGGGAGACTTTCAAAGTAGAGATACTAAAATCAGAGTAGGTATATTAATGTATGTCTCATAAGTTGCGTGTACAAAGTTCGTTTTATGAATTTAAGGGGTTTCCCTATTGGGCCTCACACTATTGTCTATAGTGTGGCGGCCTGAAAGGAAGGCGATATTTGGGGATTTTTTTTTAAGAGAAAGCATGAAATTATATTAATTAAATATACTTTTATAAAACAAATTGATGTTCATAAATTCCCATTTAACCAATTTTGCCGCCCCCAATTTTGCTGGTCTGCTCTCCCTAGTTCGTTTCAGGGTTGCCAACTCTCCGGTTTAGCCCGGAGACTTCGGATTTTGAAGCAAATCTCCGGGCTCGGTTTTACTGGAAAAATCTCTGAGTTGTAGGAAAAAATGAGATAATAAGAAATTGTGGTATTATACAACGGTATTAATTTTATATTAAAAAAAATAGTTATTAATTAAAAAAACAGATAATTTAAATTCTGAATTGTTTGAGCTTAAAATAATTGCACATTTGTTTTCCGGATATGCGGGAGCAAAACTTTCTTTGCTTTTTCTATCTCCGGGTTTATATTCGAATCTCCAGGTTGGAATGTGTGGCGCTCCGGGATTTATATGGTGATACGTTGGCAACCCTGGTTCGTATTCGTAGAGTTACCTAAAATTTGTATACTATTTACTCTCGTTCCTCACCTACCCCACATTGAAATGAAAAAACGCGTTTGTACACCGTGAAAGAGCAACAACCCCTCAAAGGGGTATCCTAGCCGCACTGGATTCCGGATTTAAACCGGCTACGTAACAGGTTATTTTCTCCAGATCTTGCATTTGAGTCACCCTGTATATGTAAGAACAAGATTGATTTATTTAAATGACTAAACGTTGAAATAGATAGAAATCAGTAAAAGGGTTACAGTTTCGAATTTATTATTGTGTGTATACAGGGTGGTACCAATAACAATTACCACCTTCAATATTTCCGGAACCATGAAAGTAAGAGAAAAATTTTCGAATTGAAGTTGTTTGGTACGAAATGGGCCATCGTATTATTATAACAATTTTTTGCAGGTGAAATCGCTTACGAGCAATTTTTCCCTTGCTTCCATAATTTACCAGATATCAAGGTGGTAACTCTTATTGATACACCCTGTATATGGAATGTAGGGAAAAAAATTAAAAAAAACTTTTAGCCAGCTAATCTTATACATATGCTTAATAATATTATAATATTGGAATAATCACTTTTTTATTATGAATATTATTGTGTGATTTGAAAAAAGAATGTTGAGTTATGAAAGAATGTATTTTCGCAAATATTGGATGTCGAATGGGCAGTTGTGCACTAACTACATCTTAATATATAAAGCAGAAAGTGTTTGTGTGTTTGTCTGTCGCCTAAAAACTTTCGAACGGCAAACCAGATGAATGTGGCTATTTTCACAAAAAAAGTAAACAATTTTTTTGTTATAAAATCAGAATCTAAATTTCGGGCGAAGCCGAGGAGTACAGCTACTAATACATGTCCGCAAAATTTGAACTTCGTCCATACTTGTTAGCAAACACTGGTAGTGATAAATAGGTTAGTTACAAATCAAGAAAAAATTTTGTATGCAATTTAAAGAACATTCTTCTTATAATATGATAGTCTCAAAATTGGAAATACGCTAATCGTTAAATATACTGCAGTAATTGGTAAAACAACCAACATCATATATTATGTTAAATTATTATTTTCTCAGATTCAATATAAAATAAGAAACTTATTAATACGCAAATAGTTTGCATTTTAATAAAAATTTATTACTCAGATATGTAGCCATTTATAAATAAATCTTATTATAATATATAAAATTAATTAAAAGCCATAATTTTTGAGGTTAATGGTATTTACTAAAATAAATTGAATTTCAATTATAGGGGATCCTTCTTTTCGAGTTATAGCAAATTTTATGTTGCAATAACTGTTTCGGCAGGCGAAGTCAAGTACAGGCTTCGAAGTTCCAGTAACACCTGGAAATGTCGAAAGACTAACGGATCAGTGACAAGACATACAGGCACGCATTGAGATGCAAGGTGGTCGTTCTGAGCATCTGTTATAAAGGTAATCCATTACCGGTTGACGGGACACATAACTGGCTACAACTCGTGAAAAAGGTCGAATGGGACATATGTTTACATAAACTATTCATGTTATCTTCAAGTGCTGCATTCATCTCCGAAATAAGTCCCGCATTACGAGACTCGGTGTGCGTATAAGTAGTGCATAAATACTTACACGTCACACGCTTCGAAATGTGTTTTCACCAATTTCGAATAAAATTTAATCGTTCAAAATTTCCCCTAATTTTCTGTTTTTGAGCACATGTCCAGTGAAATGTTATCAACACTTACGTTTGAAAATAAACATCGCATGCTATTCGTACACAATAAAGGAACCTTCCGCAGTTCGATAAAAAATGTATCCTACTTTTTGGAGGTCCACTAGCTTTTCGAGACGCTGTTCCCTTTCGCATTACTCGAGTATTTCACACTTCCGAGCGTCAACAGTCGGCCGATGCCTAAACAACTCGTCAAGACCCACCGTTTGAGATACGACTCATTAAAAAGGCGCCTTTTTTGTTGCTGAGCCGCTTCTCGTAAATTCTAAGAATCCAGAGGCGGGAATGTGCCTCGCCGCTGCGGCAAAAGAAGGCGGAAGGATCGTCGAGCAACCGAGCAAAAAAAGCAAACCGACAACCGAGGGCGAAGGCCAAGCAAGGCCAAGGAAGAGGATTAAAAGCATTCATAGCAGCGTTGTTTGTACAAAAAAAAACTGCGCACAGATTTCTGCATTTGTGGCAGTTTGCTGATTGGCACGAAGTATACAGGGTGCAAAAACATTGTCAACTACTGTACAAGGGACATTCCATGCGAACTCAGACAGATTTCAGAGTAAGTTTTCGCAGATTGCTGAAATTTGAATATGTTGTAGTCTTTAGTGATATTTAAACGCACCTCAAAGGATTTTTCAAAATTTTGAAAAATGTCGATTTTACAGCTGTTTGAAGTTAAGTGCTAACTTTTTTCAATACATTATAGCTATGGAAGTAGTAAACGGATGGAGATGAGCTTTATGGTGCTTATAGAGAAGACATTGAAGTTTTAAGAAAAAATTATTTCAGTTTAAAAAAAAAATTTTTTTTAACTAAATTTGTGCGATTATTTTAAACAAATGCAGGTTTTTAACATCGAAAGCGATTTTAAAAATCTGAAAAATAGGAGAATATAGTTCTATCCTTCCCCTTGATGGACAAATTTTCAAAAATATGGACATTTTAAAATTGGCGCTGTAAAAATTGCCGAAAGTTGACGCTGCGTCGCTCAGCACCGGCTCGACTGGTCGGGCCGTGCGGTACTCGCAGCGGCCAAGCGGCTCTACCTGATATTCTCACACAGGATTCTCGAAAATGGTAAGTATTTAACAAAGGCACTACTGATAACGATAACAACTTTATTTCCTGAAATCGACTAACTCTCTTCGAGAACTGTAGAGAACTGGCGGGTCCTGCTAGCTCACTCCCTCATACTGGAGCCGCTCGGTGGCGCCACAGTCGGGTCGTCACTTTTGGGCTACGCTGACCGACTAGTGTGAAATACTCTAGGCGTCGCCGTGATGTCACCACAGATTCTTAATCAGCAAGGGCGGTATTCTCAGTCGCTACTTATTCTTAAGCAAATGCTTAAGCATTCGGCATCATTTACTAGCTACTAGGTTAGTAGAGCATGCTTAAGCATTTGCTTAAGAATAAGTAGCGACTGAGAATATCGCCCTAAGAGTGTGGCTATAGCCGGTAGCAGATTTATGAAAATAAATTAAAAATTCACAAAATGGCGGGACTTTGAATTTAAAACTCATTTTTTCCGTGTTTCTTTTTCATCTTTAAATGGCCTTAAACTTGTGAAAAAAAACTATTTCGCCTTGATTCTGCTACCGGCTAGAATTATATGTTTTCTGAAGGTGTACGCAAAAGATGGACCAGATTGCCTCACTAGAAGTTGAGATATCGTGTGTACCACCATAAAGAACACCGTTTTGAGAAAAACCCATATCTCCATTAATTATTATTATATATGACTGAATTTTTTTTTACAAGTTACTGAAATGTTAGTAAATACGTGTGGGTAATGCTTATCGGTAAGAATTGCGTAATTGTTTTGTGGGTCGTCCTTAAAAAGAATAGAGGATCTCGTCTCTCTAGACCCCCTTAACGTGGCAGAGGTAGTTAGAGACATAATATATTAAATACGAATTCTAGTAATTAACTCAGTTATATCATATAACTCAATTTATCCCCATAAGGGAAGTGCACAAGGTTCGAGACCCCAGCTGCATCTTTTTCAAACCCTCGATATTAGTATGCACTCGTGCGTAAACACGAAACAGTACCTAATCGAGTTGCAGTGTCAGCTCAACCAGTGACGGATCCAGGGGGGTTTGGAATGTGTAAATAATTAATGTGAATTTAATTGTCTGGGCCATAGTGTCAGATAGACATCCTACTAATCCGACTAATATAATAAATGCGAAAGTGTGTTTGGATGTTTGGATGTTTGTTACTCAATCACGTCGCAACTACGCAAGAAGCTTTGGTATACACGTAGTCCAGGACCAGGAATAACACATAGGTTGCCTTTTATCCTGATTCTTTTAACTGATCTGGACAAAATTTTGCATAATTACTCTTCAGCACCCGGCGGAAAATATGGAGTGCCATGAAGTCTGGGAATCCCACTTCTTTCCCCTTATTTCACCCCCTTGAAATTCTGTGACAATCAAAGTTTTACCCGGGTAACGCCGGGAACTTTAAGCTAGTATTCAAATATAAATCGAAGCAAATTTTAAATCTTGCAAAAGAAGGTTCGAAAATGTACTTATGTACTTCTACACAGTTCACCCCCTCCAAGAAAGGCTCCTCGAAACGCTGGTGAGCTCAACTTAGGGGGACTAGGCAGTGAGAAAATCGATTTTTTATTGCATTCTTCGAAAGTACTATCTTTTCTGAATAAAATGCCGCTTTGTTTATAGTAAAATTCGCAAAATTGTAGATTTGGCAGCTAAAAACGTCAAGCGGCAACCTATAGCGCCGCCTTTGCCCAGAAACTTTAAACACGTTTTTCTCGAATATTTTTTTTCTCTTCGTTTCAGCTTCAGATCGACTTGGAAAAATTACCGGATGTGTAAAACATGTGCCACTTCGGGGAAAACCTCTTATAGGGTCCGTACAAATTCGAGATTTTCATAAAAAAATTAAGAAGTCACCGGAATGCGGTAGCGCACCATCATTGTTTGTGCGCTATAGGTTGCCGCTTGACGTTTTTAGCTGCCAAATCTACAATTTTGCGAATTTTACTATAAACCAAGCGGCATTTTATTCAGAAAAGATAGTACTTTCGGAAAATGCAATAAAAAATCGATTTTTCGAAAGCCTAGTCCCCTTAATCCGTATCTAAATTAATTTCAGGTATATGCGCGTGAAATTTTTACAAATTTTAAATTACTCAAATCAATCTCGTTCTCATATACAGGGCGACCTAGAACGAGAGCAGAAAATGTTTATACACCCTTTGGGAGGACATGCTGAATAAAAAATATTACACAAACATTTAGATCCTATTCCTAATATTTACAAAACTAGTTGCAACAGTTTAAAATTTCCATCACTGTTATAGTAAAATCATACGAAGAAAATCAAGTTCAAAGTTTCGTCTTTTAATAACAATAGCAGTCATTGAGAATAAAAACGACTCCACAAACATGGCCACAACAGAAGAAATTTAAATTATACCCAATCGAAGTTTCATAGGTTATGTTGCAAACGCAAATGTGTACAAGGTGGCCAATATTTTCCCTGCGAATATCGAGCGAGTAAAAAGATCTGAGAGGTTGGAGATTGCGTTTCCGTCGCTTCGCTGCCAATCGCAGAATTAAGCACATTTCTGTCTAAGTAATGGAATTTTCTGTCGACCATTTATGGGGTAGGCACCAATAGCGATGAATGCTAGTTAGGCGGCAGATTCGAAATTCCTGCTTATGTAAGTAGCCAGTATTGCGCGCGGAACAGCGTACTTGTCACTTTATAGCCACTTTTATTACTGATCCAAGGCTGTCCATAAATTTTAGAGCTAGAAGCTATTCGCGGTACGTTATTGATCACATATAAAATTTCTTCAAAGGCATATACAAAGTTTATTAAGTCTATTGTGCATATTAATGAAACTACAGTAGTATGGCCTTTCGAAACGATATAAATAAATAAAATGGTAACTTGTGGAGTTGCTGCCTAATTTTTGTCACCTTCACCGTCAATTTCCTATTATTTGTTTTAAAACGAATGCATAGGTGCACAAGATCCTTGAAATACAGTTGTGCCTGAACGTTTCTTTTAGAAATATTTCAGACGCTTCGTATATGTAGATGTTAGTGTACAAAATAATTCGTAGCAGATGCATCTAGAATATTCCATTTACATATTGCGGGGAGTATTTTATCTACACTCCTTCCCTTCGTATCCAGTTGAAGAACACGAAAATGCTGTCTTATTTTATTGAAATACTGAGTTACAGGCTGGTGATTTCAAATTAGGCCCTTTTCGCGCGAAAAACTTCTGTGGCTCATGGTTGGTGCTTCTGACATCTTCACTCCGAATAGACAAGACTGATTTAAAAAAATAGAAAACCGTAGACAAAGTATGAAAAATGAATGTTGACGGAATGTCAGTCGTGAGCCACAGAAGTGTTTCGTGTGAAAAGGCCTTAATGGATCACGAGTGGTATTTCGAACATATTCACTTCGTACAGGTAGCGTTGATTAAAAAAAAGTTTAAAAATATGGAAAAAGTGTGAACAAAAAATATGCAAAATATTTCGTCGAAAAAAGCTTTAAGGTGTCAGGTCTGGTATTTCGGATGACGTCATTTGACAGAAACGGCGCTGCTTTAAGAGGGATGGAAAACTGCAGGAAGTTTGTGGATATAGAATTTTGTTGCACAAAATTTATATTAGCATTGTAAGCAACATTTTGATTATTCCCTATTTACAGTTTTTAAGTTACACGAGCATCGAAAATTTCACCAAATTTATTAACTCTCATTTTATTCGAATTTTGGCGGATTTACTCTCACAAGGAGAGCATGTTACACGAATATCGGGTTGTCGATTTTGCTTTCGAATATAATAAACTTTAGCTCAGATACTGAATAGTTTTCGAAACATTTAATTTCCAAGAACTTTCTAAGGTTTAACTATTTTGCAGTCTGCGCCAAACTGCAGTTATGTCGTGGAAACTAATCGCACTGATAACGCCGTAAAGCGACGATACCTATCAACGAATAACGTACGGTTATAGTAACAGTGACTCGTGATGTTAGAATTAGTAGTGGCGTGGAAAACGCGCATACATTTACATACTTATTCGATGGATAATAGGACAGCACAATCGTACTACATTTTTTTTCAAAAGCATTTCCTCATTTGCTTTACAAATAAGGGGAGTGCGCAAGATTTAGATGTCCGATTTGATTCCAATTTTGTATATAGGTACTAAGTGTATAATGTGTATGACAACACTGTCCAACAGCCATTTTGGTCTGTACGATTCAATATCGTTTCTTGTAGATTTTTGTGCGCTGAAAACGAATTCGCAAACCGTTTGTCGCCATCATCCTCAGTTTTTGAGAAATTCGATTTTTAAAAAAACTGCAAATTTTCAAATTTGAACATCTTTTGTGTCGAAACAGTAATGGTTATTCGGTTGCTTGTTGCGTCAAATTATTCTATAAACCCTCCCGAATACAGCGATATAAGTTCGTTAAACAACGATCAAAGGGAAAAGAACACCCGAAATTTACCCACTTTTGCAGATATTATTTTATATATTTTAAAAACTAAGGGTCTAGGAGAAAATCTGACTACTCCACGCGACGCAGAAGATATTTTTCCTTCGGAAAGCGTCAACAGAAGTGGTAAGGCACGTTTTGTTTTCAATACAGAAGCGAAATAGTTTGGCAAAACGTGCGGCGTCGACAGTGGTGGTCAACGGCGGCGCGCGATACACTGCTGCTCAGCGCGTGACCACCACTGTCCGCGCCGCATGTTTTGCCAAACTATTTCGCTTCTGGATTGAAAACGAAACGTGACTTACCACTTCTGTTGGTGGTTTCCGAAAGAAAAATTTCTGCTGCATCGCGTGGAGTAGTCAGATTTTCTCCTAGAGCCTTAATTTTTCAAATATATAGCAAAATATTTGCAAAAATTGGTGCATTTCGGGTGTCCTTTTCCCTTTGATCTTTGTTTAAACATATTTAAATGCTTATAATTCAATAATAACTTATATAGTTGTGTTCGCGAAGGTTCGTAGAATAATTTGAGTAGCGGCAAATGCATGGATAACACCCGGTAACTCGGTGCCCATGTAAAACTTTAAACGCGCGTTTCTCGAAACAGAGTTCTCAAAACGGTGGGACCTATATCTCCAAAAGTTATTATCCGATTCGATTGAAACTTTTTTTATTTTAAAGAATATACTTCTGGCTCGTGGACAGACCAGTAAAATTTGAAAAAAATTAAAAATTTATAATTTTTAAAGGCTTTGACAGGACGAAAAATATAGTTAAAAAGTGATTTCAAACTTCAAGTGTCGTTATTTTCTCAGAAAATGTCATTTTTTGCCATTTTTACTGGTCAGTCCACAAGTGAGTTTCATGCTCTTTAATACTCTGGCATTATTTTTTATTTCAGACCAATGATTTAGGTGCTATAGGTTCCGCCGTTTTGGATGAATTTTTCGACGCCTCGACATTAACGACTCCCCAGTGCCGTTTGCAATGATGAATTACAAAACAAAAAATATATTTCTATAACTTAAGAAATCCTTAATACAATGCAAAAAATCCCATTAAATTGTATGTAGTAGTTTTCCTTTAATTAATTCCTAAAGATCACCTATTGCGGCTCTACACTGGCAGGTCCCCTTAAGGGGCCAATTGCACCCCCTTAGAGTGAATTTGGACAGCAAACGAAAATTGCGTTGTAATCAGGAGGAAATCCCCTACATATTCACAAAGTCTCAGAATTTTTTGAACCTCCAGGTTCGGGATCTTTCGTTGTTAGATGATGCACCACGTTCTGGGGGATGAAAGGCAATATACGAGAATGGCTTATAGGTAACAATTGCCATAATTCGACGCATCAATACTATATATAACTCGCGATGAAGTTTTATGTGCCCCAAACATGTAGGATAAATCCGGGAGACGCGGTCGACCGAATATAAAATGGCTATTAAAACTAATACAGTTATTACTTATTTTATCAGAGCAAATCTAATATATTCAGAATTTTATGCTGATTCAGAAAAACTGGTCGATATTTGCTTTAAGACAATATTTACTGTAAATCGGGTTGAAAACTTAAGTCATGACATCCGACTACCCCTCCCGAGGTGCCGGGAGAAATGGTTTTCGTCGTTGACAGAGACCACTCACATAATTATTCATGGAGGAATAACAAAGAAGAAAGCAAAATTATTTATGAGTGAATACAACTACAGATTCATTGATATTTAATTTGTTTACACTAAACAAGTGAAGAACACATCAAAGAAAAAGGGAACCGGCGATTAGCAAGGCAAATGAATACAAAAGTGAATAAATAAAATAAATAAACAAAAATATTAATAAAATAATGATAAAAAATAAAAAAATAAACAAAAATAACGAAAAAATCATAACTCGACCATCTCACCTTTCTGCAGCGAGAGATGCTCTTCTCGTTAGCTTTCAGAGAAAGAGTTAATATGGCCAAATACTTTGACTGCATTGTCCCTCAATATCTCTACTATCTAATTATCCCAAACATCAAACGGAAATGAACTTAGAAGTATATTTTAAATACGATTCTGTACACCGTTGCGTGACAAAAGAGGTTAAACATAACCTCAATTTACCTTTTATAACCTATAAATCTAGAAAAATACAGAAGGAAGCGAAGTGACGCCATTCATTCAACTGTTTGGCTTCTAAAGTAGCAATTGGTCTGCATTTTAACGCGGGTTTATGAATAGAGTCTGAAATATAGCGGCTCGACCAACTCTCCGGCCCGACCGCGTCTCCCGGATTTACCCTATTCTTGAAACACTCTATAAGAGTAATGCAGTGATATCTAATAAAAGAAAAGCGCAAAAACTTTCCGCTCAATCCAATAATATGCATCCGGCTGAAAGCACGTAACTGTAATTTAGTTGCAGTAGAAACTTAACTGTATCTAATAATAATTCTGGACATGGCTATGTATCATAATTATACATTTAACCGTAGTTTTCAATATCCCTGCGGTCAGTTATTTAACTGTGTGCATTTATAGTTACTAGATATGCCTACATAAAATGGACCAACTACATAATTTTAGCTAAATTGCTTTTCTAAACCACTTCCTTTCTACAGAATTTATTCAGTTTGCACAAAAGTTTCTTCGCACTCTGTAAAGAAATTTAAAGACTTTTATATGTAAAACAAAAAAATATTACAATGGGATATCCAGAACTACAAAACTTTACATGCCACTGCATTTAAAAAATGGGAAGCACAAGTTGGAGCACCATTTTGGAGGTTATAATTATTCCCATATGTGGAGGTTATAATTATTTGAGTGTGGTTATAATTCTCAAACAATTGAGAAAGGGAGAAAATTAGAACAATCCAAAAATAATCAAATTACTAATCGAACTGAATACCTAACCGTAAAAATCATAGATAAATAAAACATTAACATTAAAAATAAATTCATAGAACTAACTAAAAAGTACTGAAAAATTAGATCCTTCGAATAAAATCCGGATAAAAAAGGAATTGCACGTAAAGGAAATAAGGAAATAATTATAACCACACTGAAATAATTATAACCTCCAAATATGAAACACTTGAGTGAAGCCTAAAATTCTAAAAAACGAATTTTCTATTCATCCGAAATAATTGTCTAGTAAATAATTTTCATATCTTGCTTTTCACTTGTAACGATGGCTTAGTATTTTAAATATCGCCTCTTTCTGATTAAAAATTTAAAAAACCGCCCGATCCAATTTTAATATTCTTAGACAATATTTATGGCAAAGCCGTTTTACTCTCATAGTCACCTTTTAAAAAGAGAGTTTCAAGAAGAACACGTTTAAGTTTCCTCGTGTTTAGCAGAGCGTACCCCCTGATGACTTCATATCCCGAAGTTTGCTTTTATTAATTTTACATGACTTGCAATATACTGATTTAAAGAGATTGATCACGTTGTCGGAATAAGTTCCGAGGTATGCGCACCTACCTACAACAGTTCCGCACAGAGATTAAAATCCTCGGAAACGAGCAGAGAGGAATCGCAAGCTCCTGCCCATACAGCGCAGTCTCGTTGCAGCGATGTTACCGAATGGTTGCAGCGCGACATTGCAATGTTGCGCGCAACGTTGCCGCAACGTTGCCGTAATAATTCTATGTCCGCCTCCTGCAACGTTTCGGGCAGTAGGGCCAAACATATAAATAACGGTTATTATTATAGATGTGTGCAGAATCATAGAAGTATAAAGCTCGTGTTTATAAACGTGCCGTTTCCGTTATCGGGCTGGAACTTGCGTAATAATGCGAATTTTAAATATGAGACCACTTGTTTGTTACTTTGGAAGACCACAAAGTCTGTAGAAAAAATTCAATTTCCAGAATCTCGTACCTCCTTAAATGAAATCATTTTATAGTCACCTTAAACTGGGGTGACTTAATGGCCGTCCGAAACCTGGTTTCGAAACCATTCGAAGTTATTCAATATCTACTGGTAAGGCTTCAGTCACAGATGGGCAATTTTTTTCCGGATCACGAATAACCAAGACGTTTCTATTCGCCACAAGCGGATAAGTTTTTAGTCGAATAGGGGTTTATCGGAATAATTTTTCTAGCAAGTAACAATTTGTCCAGATAACATAGGTAATTTTTATTCGGGGTGACTTTGCCCGCCGGGGTGACATTGCCCACTGTTCGGAAAAACTTTATTTTATTTTATTGTGAAGTAATTAGAACATATGGTGTTTTGTAATCATGTCAAACGAAAAAACAATAGCGAATTCAATCATACGGTAATTTTTCAGTCAGAGTAAAAAAAGTGGGCAAAGTCACCCCGGCGGGCAAAGTCACCCCAGTTTACGGTGTGTGGAATAAATTTCATAGTTGGAAATGTGACAAGGAATGTCCTTCGTTAGAAGAAATTTAAGAGCAAAGTGAATAGCGCACATATTTTAAGATAGAGATAATTTGAATAAATTTATAAAGTCTGCTTTTCGTGAAACTTATTGCCTCTATCTAATACAAAATTTAAAACCCGTCCCTGTCCGGTTTTAAATGATCTCAGACAATATTTATGGCAAATCTGAGGCTAATCAGTTGAGCCGCTTTGATGTCGTCATAACCGTCGCTTTAAAAAAAAATTTAAAAAAAACACATTAAGTAATAGTTATAATGACAAATTGTAGATACTTGTACGGAAATTTGGGAACGAACTCGACACTTGAGAATAATAAAAAAAATTTATAGTGTTACAGTCTTGGAACAATAAATTGATTTTTTGTTAAGAATGTTACTGTGTCACTTTACATATACAGAATTGCAAATTGGCAAATATTGGTTGTCGACTAGACGGCCGTGGTTTATTGACAATAAAAGTTGCTGTCAAGTTCTTGTGGTGTAAAGACGTGATTTAAAATGCGTTACACGACGGTCACGTTCGTTCGACCACATTATGACTTTAGTCTTCTTTTTTTGCGTGAGGATTATGGAGCAAGTGATGTCAATCTATGCACCGAAAAGCAAAGGCATGATAGCGACATTCGCAATTAGTTATTCTTCTTAATTAATGCCAACAAACCTGCTGTATACAGTGGCGAATTTAAGAAAAAAGGCCCAGGTGGCAAACACTCTGGGATGCCCATTTTTTTCGGAAAATGAAGACTAGAGTTTACTAAAAACGGGCAAAATGTAGTGCAGTGGGTAGACAAATTATTATACTCAAACAAAAAGGTTTGAGATTTTGTAAGTTTAAGCGATGCACTGGCTGTGTCTCTACGAAAAGTGGTTGCAAAAAATATTTAAAAAGCGCATTTTAACGGTTAAAGATTCTAGTTTTTGTATCATGAACTCAAATTTTTGTTTCATCCATTATAATACTGTTTTATCAAGATGAAGCGCAGGAAACGAAGTTTCAGGAATTTTTGCCTAGTTTGAATGTACGCACGGGCCCAAATTTTTTTTCCGGTAAATCCAACGAGGGACAAATTTTCATGAGTGCTTTGGACAGCTAAGAAAGTTTCCTGTCCGAACCTTTAGTTGCCACTTTAAGATTTTTTTTAATCGTGTTAAATCCATTTTGAAATTACCCCCAAAATTTACGAAAATGTTTTCAGTATAATTGGTCACCCTCTGTAGTAGGTATATACAGAAAAAAAATATAGCGTTTGGATAAAATCATAATTTTTTGTGCAGATGGGGCCCTGGGTGGGCCTCCTGGGCAGGACCCCACGCGGCAATTGCTCATTGGCCGCCCGTTAAGGGGTCAGTCCACTGTGACGGTTTGAAAAATTAAGCTATTTTTAAAGATTTTTTTCTCCGTAGATACAACGTGTAATGCAATAAATCTTTTTGGTATTTATTAAGCTACTCTTATATTATACAAAAAAAATATTTAAAGAATTTTTTTAATTCGTTTTAAAACTTAAAACGGAATTATCTCAAAACAACGTTTTTTCAACTGGTGCAGGTGATTCCAAAAAACTATTTGACCAATCAGTTTGAAATTTTTACACGTTATTCAGAACATCAGTGGCTATGGCCGGGACTACAGAAACCTTTTTGGATTAACCATTTCATACTTTTTACAAGGCAAAATGATTGAAAAATTCACCGTATTTCGACACTTAAACTTCAAACCTCCGCCATTTTGTTATTTTTTTTACAGTACAAATAATCCTGGTTCCAGCGATAACCACACTTATAATGATTACAACACACTTTGAATTTTGTCTTTCAAATGCGTCGTTCTCCCGGAATCACCTGCGCCAGCACTGCATCGCTTTCTCAAGGCGCTCACATCAGTGCGATATATATTTAAAAAAAAACTGTTAAAAATTTAAAATAATTTTTTTTTATACTGCGAATAAGTGTATTAATAAGTAGACAAAACATTATTTACGTTGGACATTCCGTTTACTAAAAAATAAATCTTAAAAAATGACAATTTTTCACGACTTCACAGTGTACTGACCCCTTAAATCCGCCACTGGATATATAGTCACTATATGCTCTATTTGACATGGTTTACGAGACACAGAAAGTTTTGAGTTCTGTCAACTGTACCTATATTTGACCACCTATACAGCGGATGTTCGAAATAAGTACCTTGCACTTGAACGCATGCGTGTAAACGTCTTGTCATTGATCCTATTCTTATTACTTCTATTAAGGGCGTCCGCAGACTTTTTTCCAAGGGACGGCAACTTTGGGGTGACGGTAAGGAAAGATATAGTAATAAAAACACAACCCCCATTTTATATTTCCAATTTAATTAATTTAAAACCGAAATTTAAAAATATTCGCTTCTTTAGTATAAATTTAATAAAAATCAATTTTTAAAAATAACCGATTTTTTCTCAACTGCCAGGGGTGCTGTTGCCCCATTTGCCCCTCCTACCCTCCGGACGCCAAGGACTTTATTCTCCTAAGGGGGCAGACCACTGTAATGGTCTGAAAAGTAAGGGTGTTTTCGGGATTTTTTTGCAAACAAACAACGCAAGTAAATCGATGTATTGCTTAATATAGTTAATATATACATATCGAAGGGTGAAAATTTTTTTTTTCAACCAAATTCATAAATCCGTTTGCGGTATACTCTTCGTCAAAATGTGCGTTGCGCCAAATCGTGGCTGTGTCGTTGACAGTGCCCTAGCCATATGGTTAATCTGAATTCAAAAAGGCAAAAATATTTAGAAACTAAAAGCCTACGTCTATTACGTGACGATCAAAAAAAATTCAATATCGCAAAAAATAAAAAAATGGCAGACCACTAAAGGAAAAATCATTTTTTGGGAGTAAAAAGTTGGGGAAATGTTGATAAAAAAAATAGGAGGAGGCGGGTAATTAAAAAAAACTGATCGTCACGTAATAGAGACGGGTTTTTCGTATAATTGGATGTATAGTTTTCTCTCTATACAGTCAACGAGGTTGAAAATATATAATTCTGAGAAAAACGCGTTCAAAGTTCCGCTGGGTTCAGGCGCACCCTTAACACCGCTTCATGGAAAATACTATATCTCCGCCAATTTTATGTGTTTCTAGATACAATTTGGAGAGTGCATTCTTGAAACGTATGTCTTTCCGGAAAAATTTTAAAAATCATTTTTCCGATTTTTTACAGTGGTCTACCCCCTTAATACCTCTAGGTGTCAGCTGGAAAGCTTGTTCAAGTCTATAACCGAGTACAGAACCCATCTCAACCGAATTCCCGTTACTCGGATACTCCACTATCCGAACCTTCTGTTACCCGCAAATCGTATGCGTGGTACTTACAATATAATTCAGTAGGGAAGGGTTGTTAATATCGTGCCACTTAAGATATTTTGTTACATTTCGTATCTGGTATTAATTTGAATGCAAGGTAATATTGGATTTTGTAGCTTGATATTTTAGGCACCTACTATTAGATGTTTAACCTTTTGTCCAGAATAAATTAATTTGTTATTAATCTTTTTGCAAAAGGTACGATTTAGGCAAATTGTTTCCTAAACCCTATCTCTTCTAAAAATAGCAAATTTTCGAATGAAAATTATAATAAAAATATGGGTGAGAAACGGAATCGATTATGTACATTGATTAAGAACAAATAAAGAAACATTCAACATATAACACCTAATTAAAAAAATTCTACATAACCTTTATAACATTCTAACCTATATCACAGTGAGTTCTTAAATCGTACTGGTACGATGTAGGAGAAATGTTAAATTTATTTATAAATATTGAGTTAAACGTTATAATAACAATACAAAAAAAAATACAAAAGTACAGGATAAACCTGCATTGTTCGATTATTATCAGCTAAAATAATTAGGCAATCACTTACATCAATTACACTTGATTCCTTTAAATAGAGTAGGCTCGAAAGGTTTTGTTTCTGTGTCTCATTTCGCGTTTACTTGATATTTTTACCATTACATATCGTTTATATTCACACACCTCTTTTTTCGATCAACTTTGGCATACCTGGGTGGCTCAACCCAGTACAATTTTTGAACGACTGCCATTCTCATCTAAAGAACCCAATCGTTTTGAAAAAAATCATGGGTCAATTTCAAGGTCTCTAGAATATATTCCAATATTTTTTTTTATTGAAAGTTTATCACAGTTTTTGTAAAAAAATTCTAGATTGCCATATGTCGAGAAAACGCGAAGAGCATCTTCAAGAAGTTGTAACTTCCACAAATTTCAATATTAGAAGCTAAAAAATTACAGAGTTATTATTCAGATATAATATTTTGAGAAAAAAAATAGTTTGTATATCGGCTTTGGAAAAAGGTATTTATTTTGCATATATAGAAGGTACGAAGCGTCGAATGGTCAGGTTAATTATTGAGAAATTGATGAGGTACGACTTAGATGACCTGTATGATATTGGCAACCCTCCCCTATGAGTCTATCAGAGGACCTTGGCCAAATGTCAAATGCATGCCACTAAAAGGAGCATGGAGAAAATTATTGCCTAACGTAGGAGAAATAAACGAAGACATGAAAAATGCTGACACAGTAAATGTAGGTGCATTCCTACAAGACACTGTTCCTACCCTGCATAGAATCCATAAACGTGATAATTCTCTAAACTGACAACTGTTTACGAGTGCATAGACGCCATCTTGTACTGTTTTAAAACAAACCATTTCGAACACGTTTAATCCTCTCTCTTCAAAATTCTTTTCATAAACAATAGTTTGCATCGCACAGACAATGTTTAAAATCAATATCACGGGTTATTAACTACGCTATCTAAGGCCGTAGAAATTTACATGCCACTCCATTTAGAAATCAGGAGCTACCCATGTATCGCACAGAAGCTTGAGTAATTTCTAAAATTCCACAGCAGAATTTTGTATTTCTCTTGAGTCAGAATTATTAGTTTTGCAGGAAGACACTTGGAACATTTAAACCGCTAAGTAAGATCAGGTGTTAGATTTTCTACCTGGAAGTTGGTAACATGTATGTGAAAAGAAACTTTTATTTTTAAAAGAAGCTGTTCAAGCTTGAGGTCAAATTTGACTTATACTCGTTTGATAATTCTCTACTAAATAGTTTGTAGCCTCTTACACCTTTTAGGTGTTGCATAGAATCCTGTCAGTTGCATTCCCTTATGGGTATAATGGCACTCTGAATTTGCCACTGTAACTCTGTATCTCGTTGACAAATGAAATGTCTTCTTGTATTTACAGTGGCTCGCTAATGTTACTATTTGCGAGTTAAATAGGTAAGTATATAAAACAATTATGTCAGTCTGCACATACCTGCTGATCACACTGGGTGCAACGAAGTCCTGAGATTCAGTGGCACATCAGAAGTGTAGCTCCTGCAGCACCTTAGTTCGAACAATATCCTGTCACCGAGTCACTAAATGTTCCAAAGATTTATTTTCAAACACGTTTACTTTCTAGCTGTTCTTTCCCAAAGTTCACTGGGCGAGTCTATAGTTTACTCAGTGAGAAGTAGAGTCAACTTCCTCTTCTGCCGAGGAGTTTAATTCACTTTTGCACTAACTGTGAGGCTCCAAAGCTTCCAGGTTTCTTGGGGTACTGTGTTTGGTGTTTGCTTAAAGGAAGCTCATTTTTCTGAAGGAACATCACGCAGTGGGAAATCACGGAGGATTCGGGTTCTGAGTTCCTTAAATGTCATTGCAAATGTTTAGGGTGCTTCAAACACTCTCCCTCTACGAAGTCCAAATTCATTCTTCGATCAGGCATAGTACTGTTCCCTGAGGAATGAAGTCTTCGGTTCCATTGGAAAAATCCAAAGGCTCCAAACGCATGTACAATAATTCTCACAAGGTTTGAGACGGTCTCCACCAGGTCCCCATGTTCCAAAGATAAAGAGTGCCTACTTGTTCTTCCAAAAAAAAATCAAGAACAGGCTTCCCAAGAATCTCTCTGGATACTCAAAGCTGACTCCTTCAAGAACACTGCACGCCTCCCCCAATCGAACCTTCTTCCCAATTTCTGGTCCAAAGAAGAAAGTTTCCTCAGAAAATGTTCAGACCAACTCTTCGCTCCAGCTTTTCCAAATTCTTCCAGCGTTGATCCACCACGCCTTCCAGACTCCCACCTCCAACATTTCAGCGCATTTACTTATGAAACGTTAAGAAACTCTCAGCAAAGCTGCGGCAATGGTTCCTGCTGGCAGCTTCAGTTTCTTTTGGAAAACATTGCACAGGGGGTGCGCCAGGAGGAACACAATCGTCGGACGAATTCTCTTTGGGAACGAGCAGCTCCAGCAACCGGAAGCGACACGAGCGAGCGCACGCGGCCGGAAATCGGGCGATGAAAAACCGGAAGAGAAGAGGGAAATCGAGCAACCAGCGTCGCGTCTCTAGGGACACTGCGCGCAAACTATACCCACACTCCCGATGCGCTCGCTTCCCCCCACCGCCGGCCAGCCTGGCTCGCTGGGTGCGGCGATTGGCCGCGCGACGCTCCTCCCCCTGGCCGCCACTGGACGCCGCGACCGGTGGGCGGTCCGTTCTCCCCACCACGTCCAGCGCCGCGCGAAGCCTCGCCTCCACGCGTTCTCCATCTCAGTTTCCCCCTTTCTGTCATCGTTACTCCGTTTCTTTTTGCGGTTATCGCTCTATACGTCGCTGCTTTGTTAACATTGTCTTCCTCGTTGCCTCGAGAATCGATGATTCTAACCTGTTGGGCTGGCAATTCGCTTGATCGCGTCCTGTGCGTCCGATGGGGCAGGCGTCTTTTGTAAGGCTGATGGCTTTCGAGGGAACGTGCGAGGGTTGTCACGGTCGTTAAGGTTGGAAAAGGAAGAACATCCAAAGGATTTTTGCGACGAAAATTCGAAGGTTTTGAGCGCATGAGAAAATCTGGTTGTCAGGACATTTTGGAGATGCTTTTCTTACGGCAGTGCTCCGGAATTATTAAGGGATCGTTCCGGTTAGGGCGCCGATAAATTCAGCGATTTTCAGGAATTTATTGCGACAAAAATAATTATAGTAATGGAATAAAACTTTTTTCTATTCATTAATCTACATTTCTACAGTGAATCAAAAATATAAAAGTAATAAAATTATTGCTTTTCGAATGCTTTTGAAAGCGATCTTGATGACATGCTTAAAAATTCATGCCTCGCTCGTGAAGGCGATTTCAGCTGTTAGACTTATCTGGACCCAAAAATCCAAACAGATTCTTGATCAGTATGACTGTTGCTATCGCTCGGACTATAATTAGTGATTTATCTTCAGAATTAGCAAAATGGCGGGCAAACTGCAAAAAAAAGTGTTTTTCGGCGTTTTCCTTTTGCTATTTTCGATTTTAAAAGTAGTCCCTGCGAGAGTCATAGGTGTGCAGAGTAAGCAGTAAAATTTATAAAGCAATCGGTTAGACAGATTTTCAGATTTTATCTTCACGATGTGAAACACTGACGTTTCGAGAAAAACCCGCTCAAAGTGTTCATCTATGGAGGCCGAGACTCTGCGCTCCCTATAAAACTCCTCTGTAGAAGCTAAAATAATCGGAATTTTTCCTGGAAAAATTAACAGTACATTCTTGAGGATATGTAATTTCGAAAAATGTTTAAAATAAAAATCAATTTTTTAAACTCGTCTAACCGGAATGACCCCTTCATTCTACAATGCGTTCCACATTAGAGCGTACTCGTTTCGCGCAGGGATACACTGTTGATTGGTAGTAAACCGGCAAGGAGAGTGCCACGACCAATCGCGAGAGTGCTACGACCAATCGCGTGTGTCAGATCCGTGGGAGCTGCGCAGATCGGCCGCAAATCGGGAGGGGCGTTGGTACGCTCTTATGTGGAACGCAGTGCAGTGATCTATCATCATTCTTATGCATGAGAAGCTGGTTTTTATATTTCGCCATTGTATTCTTATGAGGTAAAAAAAAAGTACATCGTATTTAAGTCAGTGGTATCGTGGATTGAACAAAATTAGGCACTCAGCTGAAACCTGACACTTTTAATAGAAATCTGAAATCTGGAATAATAAGCTGCCTATTGCGCAGTGAAATAGCAACGCTTTACATTGATAATATCAGAATTTACGCTCTTTGAACGCGATAAACGCCGGACCAAGGAACTTTACTGTGCGCTTATAATTAAAGTAGTCACTATTGTTAACCACGAAGCTAAGCATGTATACTGATTTCCTTATCTTTAAAGGTATAGTCCTGTGAGGTGCTTTATATTGTTTTTAGTAGTGCGGATAACAAAAGAAAATTACAATTTCTGGGAATGTATGAAAGAAAATACTCTTATGACATTAAGGGGGTGGCTACCCTAAGTTTGACTGCCCGTTTTCAACGCTATTTTCTGGAATTTATTTAGTGAAAACTATAAGTTTATACCGTATGCCATTTTGCCTGCTTATTCAGGTACGTTTGAAGGGAAACTCGGAATTTTTTTTACCTTTTTTATTAAAAATTTAAAGAGCTATAGTCGGTGACGTAAGCCTCCATAAAAAAAATTGTTTGCCGGGCGCACTCGTAGCGGCGCGGCGGTCCCCATCATCTAAAATTAAAAAACCAAAGCTTATTTTCATCCTTAGAAGTGTGACTGTAATCGGTACATATATCATTCTAAAAAACCAAAAATTAACAAAATGGCGACTTGAAACCAAAACGATTGATTTTTACAGAAAAATTTGGACTGAAAACATTGTTTATTTTTAGCAAAAAACGAAGCTGCAGTCCATCCAGTAGTTTCCAAAAAATCACTGCGCCAGTCTTAAGAAATGTCTTCTTGAGAAAAACGCGTTTAAATTTTCTACAGACTATAGTGCCGCAACCTTTACCCCTTTATAACCCTGCAATTTTACGAATTTGGTTTCAGTACTCCGCAAATGCATTTTTGGATTCAAAAAGAAAAAACGATTTTTTGGGACCATCAAAATAGAGTCGTTAAACCACCTTGTATGTTTGTTAGAACTTTTTGAATCTTGAGGAAAGTCCTACCGTTTCCTTATTCACTCTTTTGACGTTGCAACGTAAACAAGT
Organism: Andrena cerasifolii; assembly: GCF_050908995.1. Taxonomy (NCBI): domain Eukaryota; kingdom Metazoa; phylum Arthropoda; class Insecta; order Hymenoptera; family Andrenidae; genus Andrena; species Andrena cerasifolii. The sequence goes on from NC_135132.1 coordinate 3,139,392, forward strand.
AGTAGAATTAATTTATTCGTAAAAAGTATTCAAAGACTGGAACCTGCACTTGCTTAAATTTTTAATTACTTTTATCGTTCGACAACTTTGCTAACCAAGACGGACTACCTCACAATAGCAGAGCATGAAGATGTAGTGGCTTTTGAGTTGCAATTGCTGAATGCATTCAAGCGTTGTCACAGTGGATAGCGATCCTTCTTCCTTTAACGAGTGCAGGCTTGTTATCCTTAAGGGCAGTGCTTAATTTGTTCAATTGTTATCCACTGCCATTCGCAGTTAGCGGATTGACTTTCACCTTCTCTGAAAGTAGGTACTGTAACATAACATGCTGGACCTCTTTTGTCCCACCATACACAGAGCGTAACTGCCTTCTGACGCGGCCCACGTTTTGCTACTGAACGCGCTGATGTTCCTCATTTATAATATACCTACTCTTCTTATTTGATAGGTATGTTATTGTACCTACGGTATGGATTTCTCGCGTCACGCGATCAATCTGCTCGGAAACAGCTGGGTATTCCAAACAGGAGAAGATATATAAATTCTTATTCGTTCAACTATATACCTATGTAACAAAAAATTCGCTTCCAGTGGATGATACTTTATGGGTGATGCGTGAAAAATAAATGGTAGTCTAAAACAAATATGTGGCATAGCAGAGGATCAGAGGATCCTTTGTTAATAATAACAGGCGACAAGTTTAGAGTTGCTTCTTGCATTCTTTGCAAATTATTAGCAAACATCTCAAATGGGCTTTCGATGTGCCTATTGTTTATTTTCAAGGTTTAAGTCGGGGATCCACCGGGAAGCTAAGCTATGCTATGCGATGCCATGCTATGCCATGCTACGTTTTACAAAAATTAGCTTCAATACATTCTTATGAAACCGTTTCCACCAAATGCTACGTTCAAACATAGTATAGCATAGCTTAACTTAGCTATCCGGTGGATTCCCGGTTTTATCGGACCGTTTCCACCAAAAGCTAAGCTAAAACATAGCACTCCATAGCTTAGCTTAGCTTTCCGGTGGATTCCCGGCTTTATGGAACCGTTTCCACCAAAAGCTAAGCTAAAACATAGCATAGCATAGCATAGGTTAGCTTTCCGGTGGATTCCCGGCTTTATGGAACCGTTTCCATCAAAAGCTAAGCTAAAACATAGCATAGCATAGCTTAGCTTAGCTTTCCGGTGGATTCCCGGCTTTATGGAATCGTTTCCACCAAAAGCTAAGCTAAAACATAGCATAGCATAGCTTAGCTTAGCTTTCCGGTGGATTCCCGGCTTTATGGAACCGTTTCCACAAAAAGCTAAGCTAAAACATGGCATAGCATAGCTTAGCTTAGCTTTCCGGTGTATTCCCGGATTTATGGAACCGTTTCCACCAAAAGCTAAGCTAAAACACAGCATAGCGTAGCTCAGCTTAGCTTTTCGGTGGATTACCGGATTTATGAAACCGCTTGCACCAAAAGCTAAGCTAAAACATAGCATAGCATAGCTTAGCTTAGCTTTCTGGTGGATTCCCGGATTTATGGAACCGTTTCCACCAAAAGCTAAGCTAAAACATAGCATAGCATAGCTTAGCTTAGCTTTTCGGTGGATTCCCGGCTTTATGGAACCGTTTCCACCAAAAGCTAAGCTAAAACATAGCATAGCATAGCTTAGCTTAGCTTTCCGGTGGACTCCCGGCTTTATGGAACCGTTTCCACCAAAAGCTAAGCTAAAACATAGCATAGCATAGCTTAGCTTAGCTTTTCGGTGGATTCCCGGCTTTATGGAACCGTTTCCACCAAAAGCTAAGCTAAAACATAGCATAGCATAGCTTAGCTTAGCTTTCCGGTGTATTCCCGGATTTATGGAACCGTTTCCACCAAAAGCTAAGCTAAAACACAGCATAGCGTAGCTCAGCTTAGCTTTTCGGTGGATTACCGGATTTATGAAACCGCTTGCACCAAAAGCTAAGCTAAAACATAGCATAGCATAGCTTAGCTTAGCTTTCTGGTGGATTCCCGGATTTATGGAACCGTTTCCACCAAAAACTAAGCTAAAACATAGCATAGCATAGCTTAGCTTAGCTTTTCGGTGGATTCCCGGCTTTATGGAACCGTTTCCACCAAAAGCTAAGCTAAAACATAGCATAGCATAGCTTAGCTTAGCTTTCCGGTGGATTCCCGGCTTTATGGAACCGTTTCCACCAAAAGCTAAGCTAAAACATAGCATAGCATAGCTTAGCTTAGCTTAGCTTAGCTTAGCTTAGCTTAGCTTAGCTTAGCTTAGCTCAGCTTAGCTTAGCTTAGCTTAGCTTTAAGTCCTGAGATCAAAATTTTGCAACCCATATTTGGCATTCGTTAGCTTCTTGGTGAAATTGGTCGAGTCCATCATTGCATCCTAAAATCGTTAAGGATTAATAAAAGCAATTAATTTCTAAATTTTTTACAACCCCTACTCATACATGAAAGTGAAACGTTGTCTGTTTGTTTGTCCTTCTTTCACGCCTAAACGACTGAACGGATTTCAATGAAATTTGGAATATATATTGCATTCGTCCTAGATTACATTTTGGGCTATTTCTTTAGGCTTTTTTTGCTTTGGAAACATCGTAAATAATTCTCGGGTGAAACCGGGTAATGGGTCAGCTAGTGGGGTAATAAAAATCTATATGAGGAAAACTTACGTGTTTTGCAGTAGCTTTCAATTCAACTTTAAATTTGTAAATTCAAAAAATTCTGAAACTTTGTGAATATGTAGAGAATTTCCTCCTGAATACAACGCAATTTTTATTTGCTGCCCAAATTCATTCTAAGGGGGTGTAATTGACCCCTGAAAATCAGGTTACTTTCCGATTTTGTGTTTTAACCCGTGAACTGTAAAATATTTTTTTACCAAATGATAGATCTCATTAAAAGAAGTAACTTTTGTCTTGAAACTTTTTTTCTATCTCTTACAGTTCGCGAGTTATAACGCAAAATCAGAAAATAGCCGAATTTTCAGGGGTTAATTTCACCCCCTTCGAGTGAATTTGGGCGGCAAACAAAAATTGCGTTGTAATCAGGTGGAAATTCCCTACATATTCACAAAGTTTCAGATTTTTTTGAATTTTCAGATTCGGGATCATCCCTTGTTGGTCAGTTTTACCAACAAGCCACAATATTGCAGTATAATATTCTTTCCAGGCTCTATAGATCTTTTTGCAGTTCTTGTAGTTTATTACACTGTTTTTACTGATAAAGTACCTATGTAGCGTTACAAGCGCATATTATTATACTTCATTGTATGAAAGTTGGTGAAGAAGTGTTTCAGTTCTTACAAAACCGTATTGCTTTGTAGTTAAAGTTGTACACAATAAATTGTGGTAGACCCATTACAAATTAGAAGTTTTCCCACTTACTACCAGTAAGTCAAAAATTGCAAATTTAAAAGAAAATACTATTTATCATAGACATAGTAATTAAAGTAAAATTAAAATTGTACTAACAAGGGAACATATCAAACACACACGCTGATTTGTATGAGACTGCAGATTTCCAGAATAATGAAAAATATTTCACACATATATTTTGTTTTTGGCAATCGTCCATGTCGAAGGGGTGAAAACAGCTCCTCAAGTTGGGGGTGAAAACATATTTTCTCGAATATCTCGAGAACTATTAAGCGTAGGACAAATTTTCTCTAAGAAATTTTTTTAGAGAATTTCAGAAAATATGTTTTGAATTTCATTATCTTGGACACAAAATAATTATGTTCAAAATTATTTTTTTAAATAAAATAACAGAATTTTATCTTGAAAACGAGATAATTATGAAATAAAACAACCTGTTATTTCGAATAATATTTCTTGACCGACTCGTCCCGTAAATAAATAAATAATGTGATTTCAAAAGTGCCCAGGTCTGATGAAGCAAATAGTGTGCATTAATATGAGTAGTACACAGACACTACACTTTGGATGATAAATATCCTCAAGACTATTATTAGTCCAAATCGTGACACCAAAGAGAATCAGTTTGCTTCTCATGATGCCTCATTACTCAAAAGAAGAAAAAGTCGATATGATCTCAGCTTGCTGTGCATGTGGTCAGTGTGTCAGGCAAGCACAACGCTGGCAAAACCCCCCTGATTTTGGTTCTTAATAAAGCTGAATGGCCTTGAATGCCTATGGTCATTGCAAAGCCCTTGAGAAAAGCTACAGTCGTAGGTGTTCAAAAACACATAGTTCCATTTAAAATAATTAAGTCAACCTTCAAATCTCCAAGCACCTCCACCTAAGAAGCAGTTCTGTTGGAACAGGCGATAGGCCCTTCGGAGCCAAGCAACTTTTGTCTCAAACACTTTATCTTATCTCAAAAATTGCAGAAGTTCTTCAGGTGGCTTGTCTTAGGTGACTCACCCTGTATACCCTTTTTTCTTTTGCTGCTCAATCATGCCTACAAAATTCTCATTATTATTTTAATAGCTGCATCCTACGTAGTGGCAGGCATTGCATGGACGAACTGTTAAATTTCCCATGTATTCCGCGCTCTGTCCCCCTTCTTTCGGCTTTCCCTTCCTATTGGTAGTCGATTAGCCTTCGTTCCAGCGAAAGGTGTAATTTAGTATCGTCGAACCACTGATCGGAGTGTTGAAGCAACTCGATCAAAGTACATAGTCCCAATCACTTCGCACACGTGAGTCCGAGACATAAATAATTAAGGCTCTACAACTATTCGTGTGCCTGTACGTACGACACCCGCATTTATTATACGTTTATTGTATAATTATTATCTTTCATGTATTTTATATCTATCTCCCCTGTAAGAGGAGAAATTGAATATGATCTGCTCGATACAGGATGTGGCGTAATTTGTGGTATCCACTACCAAGAAGGAAGCGATTTTTCGGATAAAAATAAGTTGTACCTAAGTGTGGAACTGTGGGTACCTGTAATTGTTTTCGTATGAGGCTCAAGATTGATACAGTTGCTGAAGAATAGCAAATACCTAAGTAGAATATTCAATAACAACTGAACAACCACATTCCTGTAGGTACATGAGCAAACACACAGCTACAAGACACCTGGAAACAGTTTTTCAAAGTAACCCACGCTCAAGACGCATTTTAAATCTCTAACGCGCATGAGTAAAGCTGGGAATCCACCTAAAAGCTAGCCTAAGCTAGGCTATGCTAGGTTTTAAAAAATTAACTTCAATACAGCGTTATGGAACCGTTTCCACCAAAAGTTTAGGTAAGCTGTGCTACGTTTTTTGTTTTATAGCACAGCCAGATATAGAATAGCATACCATAAAGCCGGGAATTCACCGGAAAGCTAAGCTATGGTATGCTATGCCATGTTTTAGCTTAGCTTTTGGTGGAAACGGTTCCATAAGAATGTATTGAAGCTCATTTTTTTTAAAACATGGCATAGCACAGCACAGCTTAGCTTAGCTTTCCGGTGGATTCCCGGCTTTATGGGACCGTTTCCACAAAAATCTAAGCTAAAACATGGCATAGCATAGCTTAGCTTAGCTTTCCGGTGGATTCCCGGCTTTATGGAACCGTTTCCACCAAAAGCTAATCTAAAACAAAGCATAGCATAGCATAGCTTAGCTTTGCGGTGGATTCCCGGATTTATGGAACCGTTTCCACCAAAAGCTAAGCTAAAACATAGCATAGCATAGCTTAGCTTAGCTTTCCGGTGGATTCCCGGCTTTATGGAACCGTTTCCACCAAAAGCTAATCTAAAACATAGCACAGCATAGCATAGCATAGCATAGTATAGCATAGCATAGCATAGCATAGCACAGCATAGCATAGCATAGCATAGCATAGCATAGCATAGCATAGCATAGCATAGCATAGCATAGCATAGCATAGCATAGCATAGCATAGCATAGCATAGCATAGGGTAGCGTAGCATAGCATAGCATACCATAGCATAGCATAGCATAGCATAGCATAGCATAGCATAGCATAGCATAGCATAGCATAGCATAGCATAGCATAGCATAGCATAGCATAGCATAGCATAGCATAGCATAGCATAGGGTAGCGTAGCATAGCATAGCATAGCATAGCATAGCATAGCATAGCATAGCATAGCATGGCATGGCATGGCATGGCATGGCATGGCATAGCATAGCATATCTTAGCTTAGCTTTCCGGTGGATTCCCGGCTTTATGGAATCGTTTCCACCAAAAGCTAATCTAAAACATAGCTTAGCATAGCTTAGCTTAGCTTTCCGGTGGATTCCCGGCTTTATGGAACCGTTTCCACCAAAAGCTAATCTAAAACATAGCACAGCATAGCATAGCATAGCATAGCATAGCATAGCATAGCATAGCATAGCATAGCATAGCATAGCATAGCATAGCATAGCATAGGGTAGCGTAGCATAGCATAGCATAGCATAGCATAGCATAGCATAGCATAGCATGGCATGGCATGGCATGGCATGGCATAGCATAGCATATCTTAGCTTAGCTTTCCGGTGGATTCCCGGCTTTATGGAATCGTTTCCACCAAAAGCTAATCTAAAACATAGCTTAGCATAGCTTAGCTTAGCTTTCCGGTGGATTCCCGGCTTTATGGAACCGTTTCCACCAAAAGCTAATCTAAAACATAGCACAGCATAGCATAGCATAGCATAGCATAGCATAGCATAGCATAGCATAGCATAGCATAGCATAGCATAGCATAGCATAGCATAGCATAGCATAGCATAGCATAGCATAGCATAGCATAGGGTAGCGTAGCATAGCATAGCATAGCATAGCATAGCATAGCATAGCATGGCATGGCATGGCATGGCATGGCATAGCATAGCATATCTTAGCTTAGCTTTCCGGTGGATTCCCGGCTTTATGGAATCGTTTCCACCAAAAGCTAATCTAAAACATAGCTTAGCATAGCTTAGCTTACCTTTCCGGTGGATTCCCGGCTTTATGGAACCGTTTCCACCAAAAGCTAATCTAAAACATAGCACAGCATAGCATAGCATAGCATAGCATAGCATAGCATAGCATAGCATAGCATAGCATAGCATAGCATAGCATTGTATAGCGCAGCGCAGCATAGCATAGAATAGCATAGCACAGCATAGCATAGCATAGCATAGCATAGCATAGCATAGCATAGCATAGCATAGCATACTATAGTATAGTATAGCATAGCATAGCATAGCATAGCATAGCATAGCATAGCATAGCATAGCATAGCATAGCATAGCATAGGGTAGCGTAGCATAGCATAGCATAGCATAGCATAGCATAGCATGGCATAGCATAGCATAGCATAGCATAGGGTAGCGTAGCATAGCATAGCATAGCATAGCATAGCATAGCATAGCATAGCATAGCATAGCATAGCATAGCATAGCATAGCATAGCATAGCATAGCATAGCATAGGGTAGCGTAGCATAGCATAGCATAGCATAGCATAGCATAGCATAGCATGGCATGGCATGGCATAGCATAGCATAGCATAGAATAGCATAGCATAGCATAGCATAGCATAGCATAGCATAGCATAGCATGGCATGGCATGGCATAGCATAGCATAGCATAGAATAGCATAGCATAGCATAGCATAGCATAGCATAGCATAGCATAGCATAGCATAGCATAGCATAGCATAGCATAGCATAGCATAGCATAGCATAGCATAGCATAGCATAGCATAGCATAGCATAGCCTAGCTTAGCTTAGCTTAGCGTAGCTTAGTTTCCAGGTGGATACCCGTCTTAAACAGAACATAAAAACGTGAGTATAAGTATAACATCTTACTTCAAACATAAATCGAGATGTTTGTTACCTATTTTAGGTACCTACCTATATTTATTAGATACATAAATGATTATTTCAATCAAGGTTACTTGAAACTGTTTTTTCTCAGTTATTATATAAAGGTATTTTAACAATAAACTATATTATTAACATTCAAAAAAGAAAGATAACATTGAAATTTCCAAAAAAAAGTAGTAGTACCTAAGTAGTAGATAATTAAATATCATTATTCATAATAATTAGTTCTTTAACACAAACAATTTCTTATTTGCAGAATATTTCGTACCTTAGAAAGGAATGAAGATACCTATTAAGGTGGTCAAGATAAACAAGGCACACCCTGCAGAGAAGCTCAATCTGGAATCAAGGAGGCAAAATAAAGAAGTGCACATAAATTTGGGGAATGTTTGGTGACTGAAGTCTCCCTCGTGTGTTTCGTTAAGGTCGGTGTGAATTAATCACGTAAATAATGGAGCGTAGTCAGAAGCAGGTGGTTTATAAATGGAACAACAAAGATGAAGATTCCATCCATGGCGCACATGCGGCCGCCCTGAGCGACAAAATGGTGCTGATATTATAATTAATCTTAGGTACGCAATGGGGCAATTGTAAACATAATTTTCAAGTTAGGTGAAACATTAGAAACAGGAAGAGAAGCAGGACTTATAAACTACATCAAAAGTTATGTAGACACCTACGTAGTTCAAATATACCTATTCTTAAATAGTGGTTTCGTGTACCCAGGGGCGTCCAAAGCGGGGTGCAATAGGGGCAGTTGCGCCCCTTGACTTTTGAGAAAAAATTGCTAATTTTTCAAAACTGACCTTTATTAAGTTTATATTAAAGGAGAGAATATTTTTAATTTTCGTTTTTAAATTTTTAATTAAACTGGCACTACCAAATGGATTAAAAAAAGCAAGTGGGGTATATTTTTTTTACCATCAGCCCCAAGTTGCCCCCGCCCCCCGGAAAAAAGTCTCCGGGCGCCCTTGCTTGTTTCATCAACTTCTTTTATGTTTATTAACGATACGATAGGTACAGTTTTATGTAGTTTTATCAAAAAATTCTTTCTGTGGGCATAGCGAAGCTTCTATTTGTTCTTTTTCACAGAGTTGTATCTTTGTGTTGATTGCCACTTATACCAAAAGGGAATTCTATTAAAAAGGTATTATTATTATTTGATAAACAGTTGCTGATTATTACTAAGTAAATTTGATACCTAGTGCTTATAACTTTTAACTATATGACAAAGAGGTATCAGTAAATTGAAATGTAGGTATGTTTAAAAACAGTAAGTAGATACCTACTGCTTCTAGTGAAAAAAGGTACTTAGAGGATGAAATGTAATTTTTTTGTTGGACCAGATAGGAAAAACTAAATAACCATTCTAAATAGTTCTATAAATTAGTAACATTAAAAAAAGATCAGTTATCTGACTATAGTCAGATGTTATAACAGCACTTAACGGTAATATTAAGCTTCTCTCTATATATTTATCTGTATTATTTCTCGCTTTTAAAAAAGTGTGATCCCTTATCTTTCAGATAACTGCAACGCCCCTTTCACCCCACCTTTCCCCTAAATGACAATTTCGTGGGGATTGGTGCAATTCTTGTGGCTCTTGTAATCTTAATACCTACATGAAGCAGAAAGCTTCTACATGTTTGTGTGTTTGTCTGTCGCCTAAAAACTTTCAAACGATAAACTCTGGGATCACGAAATGAGCCTCAGCTCATTGTGTCTGACTAATCCATATGAATGAATGACTATTTTCACAAAGAAAAACTAAAAAAAAATTTTTTTTATAAACCAGAATTTAAATTCCAGGCGAAGTCGAATAGTAAAGTTAGTACTATATAACAATGAGTGATTTCCTCCGTAATTTGTATAAAAGCTTTTCGGTAGGTTCACTCAATATTCCCATCATGCAGCTCGTTCTGAGAGCACCAGTAGCAGCCCAGACCCCTGAGTTACGGATTATACCAAGACTTTTTTAATTCGTCTGCTCGAAAGATTGACGTAATAAAAGTTAATTGAAACAAGTTAACGCGTTGCGACGAAACGGATGCAGCCAGCAGAGCAACAGTATCGCGAGATGGTGATTAAAACGCCATAAACCCTCAGGAGTTACAGCATGGTTCTCAAGGAAGATAGGAGCATAATTAAAATTTCACGCGTCGTAAAAAGTACTATACCTATATACATGCATCTCTTACAGCGTATACAACACAATAAAGTGTAGGTACAGGTACTCGAAGCACATGAAAAGTACGTGACGATAACCTTAGAACGCCCTCTTCATGTGAACCGGGTAAATACATAGAAACTGTTGAATAATATAATGAACAGTATAATGATTTTAATGGATTATATGAAAGTAAACACTGCTCCTGTTTAACAAAAAATAATAAACAAATTTAATGAAAAATAATAAAAAAAAATTTCTTTTTATTTTTCCACTTTTTCTGCCATTACGGTTATGATTACTAAAAAACGCGGAATTACAGCGTTCAGCGCGATCTATGTAAATGTTCAGAAACTGAGATATGTATCTTTCATGATAAAGTAGCTACATCGCACTACAGGCTGGTTAAAACAAAAAAATTAAAAAGAGAATATATGTTGCATATTTGCAACAGCGTGCAACGCAGGGTTAAAGAGATTAAAATCATTGGATTATAAAAAAAAAACAGTCGTATTTTCATTTACTTATCAAGTAGATACTGTTGAACTGAATTTTTTGAATTTTTCTTGAATTCCCGTTGCTTATGTTTCTTTTGAGACGATCACTTCGGATGATTATTAAATTTGTAGACTTCTTTCCAGGAGAGGACAACTTTGAGGTGACGGTGATGAAAAATATAGCAATGAAAAAACGAGTAGCCTGCTTGCATTTTTTAACTCATTTTGTAGTGTCAATTTAATTAAAATTTTAAATCCAAAATTCAGAAATATTCACTTTTTTTTAGTATAAACTTAATAAAAATCAGTTTTTAAAAATAAGCGATTTTTTCTCAAAAACCAGGGGGTAACTGCCCCTTTTGCACCCCCTCCCATGGATGTGTGTGAGAGGAAATTTTTGTTTTATTTTTCAAAGAAACTGAAAGCAACTCAAGACGAAAAACCACAAACTCAAGTAAAAAAATTGAAAGTATCTTTAAGAGCACAGGCTCCAAATTTTAAATTGCTCTCTTTAATAAAGCTGTACATGCATTATAAATACAGTTTGTTGGCATAGATTCCAAGGTAACATTTTGAGAAGCTCATTTATGTTTCAGTTCTCCAAAATAAAACTAACAAAGTTGGGCAAGGAAGACCTGTCGAACGTGTTTGATTACCAATCACTCAATGGTATTTTGCTGCCCACCTCCCCACTCCCTGCAAACACCACCCACAGACTCTTTTGTTTTCTATCCCCTCCTCCCGAACGCCTACGAATTCATTAACGCTTACTATACACACACCCAGTAGCGCACTCAGGATTTAATCTCTGGGGGAGCCAAGTTGGAGGAATAAAAATATTTTTAATGCAAATTCGATAAAATTCATTGGGTGATTATAAAAATTTATTTAAAGAATAAAATACATTTCTTTTCCTTTTCCAAAGCTCTTGAATTACTTCAGTCGTGGTTACATTAATCTCCTTTCTCCTTTTTCGTTGGGGGTGCCAGGCCCCCTTGCCCCCCTCCTCTGGGTACGCCACTGAATACACCTATAGATATCCAGGAATTTCATTTTTTATGATATATAGGTAAAGCTGGAATGTTAAAACTATTTCAAAAGAATTCGAATAAAAAACAGTAGGTACCTAACAATGAATCCAAATTTTGACCTTAAGGGGGGACAACAAGGTAATTGACCGAAAATTGAAGGTATCTTTGGAAATTTATTAAAAGCAAACTACTTAATGAATCTTTTCGAAACTTTCAGGACTTTTTTTATTGAATATTTAAGTTACACGATTTTTATTTTGAAATTTATTTACAGCAGATTTACAAGCTGTATGGGTGCAGTAACTTAGCTTTGCATAAAATCTGGTTGACAGTTTTCTGACGAAACGTGCTTCCAAAATCAAAAAAGCAAAATATTTACGAACTATATGCAGATGGCTGTGACACGATAGATTTTTTTTTATTGGTCGTTTCCCTCTATTTCTGTTTCATCAAAAGAGGTTAATTCTCAAACAAAATTTCACAATTTTTCTCAAGGGTTTGGCCTTTTTTTAAATTTTTCAAAATTGAACACATCGTCCCATACCTATCCGCATATAGTTTCTACATTTTTTTGTTTTTTTTTTGCAAAAAATCAAATCATGGGTTGGTGAAGAATTAACAAAATGGCGGACGTCCAAAGTTGAACTATCGAAATTAGCTAAATTTTTTTAATCATTCTGCAACGCAAAGTAGAAGCAAAAAACGACGAAAATGTGTGACCCTAGTTCGAGTTATAGCGACAGTCATACTGATTACAAATCTTTTTGGTTTTGTGTTTCAGGCACATGGTTCCAAAATCGACCACGCAGCCGAAGCGCCTTTTTTCACAGCGCATACTACACCCCTCTATTTTGGCGCAAGCAAGCATAAAAAAATTAGAAATCTTTTTTTGTATTCCCAAAACAATTTTTAATAAATAGAAAAAACTTCTATTTAGTAAACCCACTCGTTCTGTGACAAAAAAAAAGTTCCAAACAGCGGTACTTCATCAAGGCCTCACAGTGGAAAGCCCCCTTAAATACATTCTCAACTACCCGATGCTTGTATAAATTGTGTGAAACATCTCATATGCACTTCATTTCCGCATTTGTTTTATATATTATTGGCCATGAATTTATGTAATTCAGCAACTTCTCTAGGAAGATCCCAAAAACAAGTACAAGCCAATCAAAATTGCCCAGTACCGCCCACCTAGAAAGACAATCCCCCAACCGTTTAACCTCGCTCAGTAAAAACCCAACCCCATCACTTTTTTCCCAGCTTCCAACACACTGCTCGGAAGGTCCCGGAAGTGATTCAATCGAGCGGGTGGTTCTCGTGATTCAACTACTTAATTCTTCCTTCGTAGAGGCGAAAACACACATTCGTTTCCCCCCCTCTGTTTACAGGCATGTCTCTTACCACCCACCCACCGCTTGTCCCGGGCGCAGATTGCGTCGAAACGTATCGTTCACCAGCCTCCTTATTGTTTTGCCGTTGGTCGTTACGCGCTGCTCCCCCCACCCCCCCTTCACTCCTCCCAGTCGAGCCGTGCCCATCCATTTGTATCGCAGTGGGCGTGGCTGGTGGCCGGCGGTGTCTTTTTTCTCGCCGATTGCCGCGCGCGGTGGGCATGGCGTACGGTTTCCCGTCCTTGTTTGTCACGTGTCACTGGCTCGTGCGCGACACACGCCTCGAGCCAGCGACAAACCTTCCCATTGGCCGCGGTGGGGGCCCTCCAGGGATTCAATAGCTCTTGCCTGGGCTCCGACTTATCCATAAAAAGTTCTGCCGGCACGAGGAGACCAGAGACGGGAACGCGGAACGCGGCCCTCAGAAAACCAGCACGGGTTTCACGGCCCGTCGTCCCGCGGAACGGTAGCGACCGCCCGAGAAGTAGCGGGCTCGATCCGGGAGCCACCGATGGGAGACGGGCTGGGATTGCAGATTTGTTCTGCTATAATTGTTATTGGTTTTTGTAGTTCTGGCTTTCCGCACTCATTTCTCCACGAGTTTCTACTGCCGTATTAATGTAAACGCGAATGTAGAGTTTAGGCATGATATTCGTGGATGAGGTTATAGGCAGGGTTGCCACCTTATCGACATGTAAATCCCCGAGTGCCACACATTCCAACTCGGAGATGGAAAAAGCAAAAAAAAAGTTTTGTTCTCGAATATCCGGAAAACAAATGTGCAAGTCTTTTAAGCTCAAACATTAGTTTTATAGTTTAAGACATCCTTAATGCAATGCAAAAAGTCCCATTACATTGTATGTAGTAGTTTTCCTTTAATTAATTCCTAAAGATTACCTATTTTTGTGGGCTCTAGACCGGAAAGACCCTTTGTCAACAGTCTGTTTACTTTGACGGCCTGAAAAGGAGCGCGATATTTGAGATTTTTTTTAAGGGGAACTCTCACATAATATTAATTGAAAACTCTATGCCTATATTTGTACATGTTTAGGCAACATTTTTTTTTTAAAAAATTACTTAAAGAAACGGTACCCAAAACTTTAAACGCGTTTTTCTCAAAACGATGTTTTTCGAATTGGTACACTGTTGATTGGTAGTAAACCGGCAGGGAAAGTGCTACGACCAATCGCAAAAGTGCTACAACCAATCGCGTGTGTCAGATCCATGGGAACTGCGCAGATCGGCCGCAAATCGGTAGGGGCGTTGGTACACTATTATATGGAACGCAGTGTATATATCTTCAGTAGATATCCCCTTCTCGTTGTTACTAAAACTAAGTCGGTTTTAAAATTAGACTTTTGCGACTTGAAAAAAGCGAATTTTTTGCAGAAATCGATATGTTTTAGACGCTGCTATTTTTTTTTACTTTTCATTATTTCTCATTCAATCTAGTTCAAACGATAGCCACACTCATACAGATTACACAATTTTTTAAATTTCCTATTTCAGAGATTTTATGGTAACCACGCGCATGTGATTTTTGTAAGGCGCTCTATTTGAAGCACTACAACTATAATTTTTGCATACAAATTTTTTCGTCATATTCTCTAAAGATTGACAAATAAACCCACATAGCAGGAAGTAAATATACTTAATGGTTTTGTTTTAAAAAATTCCCAAAGTTCACAGAATTTTTCGTCCGTCAAGGTGGGGAGACCCCTTAAGTAGGAGCACAGTCATGCGGGGAATCACACTCGATTTGCGATACTTATGGGAGGTTTCATTTAGGAGTCCAGTTAAATACTCCCATTAATCTTGCAGACCAACAACACCTGCCGATACGTTGGCACATAGTGTTTAAAAAATAAAACTAACCCTAATTCAGAAAGGAAGTCAAAACAAATAGATGGTTGCCTATAAGTACCTATAAGCCTATTGTGTTACTGCTGTGTTCTGCATACACCACTGCAAGACTTCCTGCATATTACGAAGCAGCCTATGTAAATGTGCGTGAAAATAAGCTTGATTAAAATATTACAACGAAAATAAAGGCTCGAGAGAAACAATGACGAACTTGTCGTTGATCCGTTATGGTAGGTATACAGCGTTGTCGACGATAAACTCTGGAATTTATGGAGCCTCCACTAACCATGCCTCCCGTTACCATGCATGACCGCCACTTAATGCCTATTATGCGCGCGCATTACATGCAAATACAATAAGACGCACAGAGGGGCGAACCTGCGTAAGCCGTCACCCGTGAATAGAATATACTGAATATAGGTATATGTGAGTAGGCAATAGCAGGGGAGGAGGGTAGTAAAGTAGGTTCTTCGAAAAACAAATCGGTATGATGTATTTTGTTCCGGAAACTCAAAATAGGAAGAAACAAAATCGTGGTGAAATAAAAAGGAAGAGCAAACTTATTTATTGGTAGATGGATATAAGTACCTATTAATTATAAGCAGGTGTAGGTATTGATATATTAAACACGTTTGAACGAAGAAATCAATGAAATCGCATGATGCATATGGCATATATATTTTATTTTCAATGTACTATATGCACGAAAATGTGGCAGGCTACAGCCTGAAGAATTACCTGTATTGACTTCAGTGCAGTTAACTTCAAGTTTAACCATTTTTTGCGAACAAAAATCTGTCTGTTTTCGACCCACAGGTTCTGTTCAAACTTTTATCTTCTTGTCGAATAAAATACATAGAGCATTCCAGCAGTGACGGATTTAACGGGTGGCCAATGCGCAATTGCCACCAGGGTCCCATCTTCCAAAAAAAATTGTGATTTTATCCAACCACTATATTTTTTTTTTGTTTTCCATTATTTTCATTCCCCACGAGTGTACATTTATTTGTAACTCTGTTATGTATACAGGGTGTCCCAGAGCGGTTGCCACCTGGGCCTTTTTCCTTAAATCCGCCACTGCATTCCAGGAACTATATACTTTTAAAAGAAATTTTATGTAGTACCACGTTCTAGACCCACCATGGGATCGTGACTGTTAGTGCTCGCTAGCCCCCCCAGAGGTCTAATCTTCTAAACTCTTTCTCGCAAGTGTCAGATCCCAGTCTCGTTCGTATATATACAAGTTCCAAGTGTACTTCTCTTGGGTTCCATGCGTTTGTGACAGAGTCCGTCGGCTGTAGCCCTACTGATGAAGTCTGGTTTGAGTGAGGGTCTCCAAGACGAATAACGACACACGCGCCGCCGCACTCTCCTCTCTTTCTTTTCCTCCTCGATCCTTAAAACGCCAATCCACCTGCCCTGCATAGCATTCCCTCTATTGTGGCCGTAGTTAGCGAATCAAGCCAGCAACGAAAGAGAAATGACCTGAATCGTTACCCACCACCCGCCTTTAAGCGACCCCCAGTAACGTTAGTAATACACAGTCACTGAAGTCAATAGAAGAATAGTAGTAGTAGTCAATGAGGGCCACGAGGCGACGTGCCAGGGACCGTGAACTAATTCTGCTGCAGCTGAAAAGAATAATAGAGAACCTTGCGTCCCAGGAAAAAATGTCTGTAGCTTTAGATGTCAGCGAGCTTCACAGATAAGTGCTCTCTTTGCTACACCAACGAAGAAAAGTTTTTAGAGGCTATTGCTGGTAGATATATTATACTTAACAATTTGCAAGAGCTGGGATCCAAAGCAAAGTCTCCACCAGCAGCATCAAAAGAGTTACACGGAGGGTCGAAAGCTTCAATGGAACCTGAAGGTAACAAGAAAGTAATAGATACGCCACCAATCAAGACAAAAAGGCGAGCATCAGTAGTGTCACCTTCGGAAGACACTGTTGCAGAGGAAAAAGAAATTATGAAGACTGAAATAACCATTACCTAATGTTAAAGAGAACCTCTAGTGGAACCAGGCTTGATCAAAAATTAATACAGCAATCTTCATAACTTCTTTTTCCTCTGCAACAGTGTCTTCCGAAGGTAACTTGTGTATTTCACTAACGTTACTTGTAACGGTCTTGGGACTATCAGTCAGACTTCATCCCGTAAGCTTAGAGCCGACGGAACCCTGCCCTAGACGCGTGGGAGCAGAGAGGAATAAACGTGGAACTTGGAGGTATATATACACACGAAACTGGGACCCGACACTTGCGGGAAAGAGTTTAGAAGATTAGACCTCTGGTGGCGCTTACGAACACTAACAGTCGTGATCCTATGGTGGGGCTGGGATGACAGTAAACAAAATTTGGAGCTTGAAATGTTCTCTAAAAACCTAGATAGATAACGGATGATTTATCACTCTACTAGACTACTTAGTCAGTCGATGTTTCATGTCAACTCCAATTCAATATGCCCCTGAAGGACTCTCCTTCGACTAGGAATCGCGCTATTATAGGGAACAAATCTATTGGCGTCTCCTGGATCAACAATCCCCTGCTCCCTACTACCACTTACTATGTAGCATGCAACCGGTCTTTCATCGCCGTCTCTTATTCAAAACATGTAGTTACATGATGCTTGGACTGCTATAAACGAATGGTGGCAGCGAGGAAAATGAGTGGTATCGCGTTTGAAGACACCAATATGTCTGCTCCCCAGGAAAGGCATCACTCCTCCTACCACGATGTACCAGCTTGTTCCAAAACTCAAGAAACACAATGTGCCCACAGGTGCGCACAAAGAGACAGAATGTGTAGCAACAGAATAGCTAAATGTCCGGTATTGAAATCCAAGATCAATTAAATGTGAACCGACTATAGTCAGAATAGGGTGAAATTAAATAACAGGTGATGGCAATACTATCCACGCAGCAACTGCACCTCTGTCCATGGAATCACCGAGTTTTAAGCGATGCGTGGAGAGCCCTCTGCTCGACCGTGGTTTAATAAATTGATCGGCAGCACTGCCCGCGAGGTTCTTCACCTGACATGTTACCTTCGACGTCCAGCCAACTCGACGAATTCAATAACTCCAATGTCTTGCGCTCTCGAGCAACGACCTTACCCCGCCCCTCTCGCGTTTAACTCGTCCCCCCTTCCATCCAGAGACGCGAGGGCGGAGCCTAACCATCCAAGCAGCCCGATTGGTCGGTGGGCGTGGCGGCCACGCCAGCCAGCATGGCTCGAACGGCGCGAGGCGACATAGCACGGCTCGCGGACACGGTGTCGCGCTCCAGTGAGCCGGATCGTCGATCCGTGTACGGTATTAGCCGCGCGCGAACCTGCGAATCGGCCACGACTTCGCGGGACCAGCCCCTGGAAGCTGAACGGGCCCAACGAGCCAAGGGGACGATCGTTTTTCAGTATTGATTCCGTGCACCCGCGCGCGCCTGCACCCCCATCAACGAAATCGATCGACTGCCTCCTATTTGCACGATCGACAGGTTTCAGTTCACTGCAGCTGCGTTCGCCAGCTTCGATCATTCGTCGCTTCGCGTTTTTTTTTGCCATCGCGGCAGGGAAATGTGGAGCAAGTTGGAGCAAAAGTTTTTTTTAATGGGTGCTTGATGCTGCATGAGCTACTACATAAGAACGGTTATGAGAGATGTGCTTTGACCTGGTTTTTGGATAGATTGAAATGCGAGAAATTGCTGGACTCCGGGTTCTAGGTTACTTACATGCAATTGGGTGCGAATAAGCCGGTTGGAAAAAAAGTTGTTGTGTAATTTGAACTTACTTTTCCATACGAATGCTTCCATCTACAGTTGCACGATATGTATCTACCTGCTGTTAAATTCCTGTCAATTCTTCGACAGGTGCATGCGTACCGAGCGAACTTTCAACATCCTTTTCATCTAAAACGGAGCCTCTCATGAACCATGAATTTCGACTCCACGTAGATAAGTCTTTGTTGTTTCAAAAAATGTTACTGTTACATAGATATGGAAAGACAAGAATCTATATGTATTTGCAAAGTTTGCAAAAAACAATAATTATTAATTTTTATCATCCAGGAGATCGTGCAATGCGTATTGATCGTTTACTGACTGTTTAGACGTAGTAATCTTGAATTTTATAGCCAAAACAGTAATCTATAATTTTTGCACCCACAGACTGGCATGTGTGTCCTTCTCGAACCACTCCGATATTATATATTGGATGATTAATGGTATAGATATAGATGCATTGATTTGTCGCGCTTTACGTGATCAATATCCACACAAAATTACCTTTTTTTTTTTAAAAAAAAGCATTAGCTTTACAAAGCTAATGATATACAAAAATTGCTCCAATTATAACGACTATTTGTACAAACAATCGGATTTAAATTGAATACAAGATTCATCATTGGAAGAAATAAAGAAGATAATAATATTAAGCAGATATATTTTTATAGAAATAAATATTTGAATATTAATAAATATTTTATTCAAAATACTTGGCACTGCGAAACCACAAAAATGTTAATTGACTTGGTATAAATAATAAAATAAGCCAAGACACCACTGAGACAAGAAATAAAGAAAAATATTAATGCAATTTATATATATTTATTCAGTTTAGCAACACCAATTCGGAGCACAAACAAAAAAAAACAACGAACAGACCTGATACACAGTAACATAATGATTATTTAAAAATGACTAACTTATTAATTCTTAAATTATCTACATTACCGACGTGACCTACGTTAACTACGTTACCTACCTTACTTGCAGTACCTACATTACCTACATTCTCTACATTACCTACATTATCTACATTACCTACGTTACCTACATTACCTACATTGTCTACATTATCTACATTATCTACATTACCTACATTATCCCCCTCCAAATATATTTCAATCTTTAATTTGGATTTGTTTCGTTTTCGAAGTAGAATAAGTACGCAATACAAGTTGCTTTAAACTGTCTACTGGAAAATCATTCCTTTGTACACTATTTTAAAAATATGCAGATTTAAGTCTTTCTACAGCTATATCAACGAATTCAGCATTAATTTTTACCGAAAATACTCTATCTGAAATTCTACTTGAACTTATTTTATACAGTCCTTCATATGGTTACTCTAAAGGCTCTTAACTGCATCTACTCTTACAAAACCATGTGTACTTACATTCAAACAAATATTTTTTCCCTCTAAATTCTTCCAAAAATATTTGAGGATTGATTGAGCCGTGTTCACCATTAAGAAATTCACCGAGCATCCTAAGATTGATTCTAAAAACGTCATTTCAGCAGCAATCCCTGGAATATCTTCTTTCCAATTTTTCCACAAACCAAGAAGCACCAAAGGTAAAATATCTACCCAATCGTCCTTTTCGTGGCACATAATTGCTGACTTCAAAGAACGATGCCAACGTTTCTAATTTCATTACATCCAATAAGCTTTGTAAGTGGTTTAAAAATGACTGATTCAAATTATGCTTCTATGTCCGAAGTAATAATTGCTGGTGCGCCAAACCTTGATACCTATTACCTATATACTCTCTCATATAAGAAGGAACCTGCACATAGACCTGTTCTGCGCTACTATTGGCTACACCCCAACCAACGCTCCCTCGGAGCCAATGAGCTCATTCTACAAGTGTGAAACGGGTTCCTTCTAATATGACAAGTATACGTTTTAAAGAATGCTGAACCTATTGGCATTTTCTTATTTCTGCTATGCCATCTGGTGGCGAAAATTAAAGCAGTCTAATCGGGTTAGTTGTCACCTGTTATTGGCAGTATTGGGAATTTCGACTGTTTGATGATCGATTTTGTAAAATTTGACAGACTATTTAATGACAAAAACATCATTGCAATATTTCAATACTTGTGTGACACCAGTTCTGTAACGCGATTGACCCGATTACAGAGCTTACTGTAGTAGATGGCGCTCTCACAATATTTCCCAATTAAATTTCTCGAAATATCCGATAAAGATAATGCTTCACTCATATCACGAGCATCAAACGCATCGAAAACCGTTCCGTTTCCAACAGCACATGAATCGCCTTAACGAAACGGAACGGTATGGGCGGTATTCTCAGTCGCTACTTATTCTTAAACAAATGCTTAAGCATCCTTTACTAGCTACTAGATTAGTAGAGGATGCCGCATGCTTAAGCATTTGCTTAAGAATAAGTAGCGACTGAGAATACTGTCCTATGAATATGAATACGCGTAGTGTATTGGCTGTGATCTCTGCGCTCAATGCAGGAAACGGAAGTAATAGAACAAACCCAGAGGGCGGTATTCTCAGTCGTTGCTTATTCTTAAGATCGTCTTAAACATACAGCATCCTCTACTAGTCTACGAGGTTAGTAGAGGATCCCGTATGCTTAGGACGATCTTAAAAATAAGCAACGACTAAGAATGCCGCTCAGAATGCTTCAGCACTCCACGGGCACGGACCTTGCTTTTTATCAAAAATCCCCACGAGATCGCGCAACAATCGCAACACCGGACAACTAGGTGAAGTAAAATCCCTAGACAAACGAACCGATATGGTGATTTTCAGGTCTTCCTGTTGAATCCTGTATGTTTTTACTGTATGTAAATACTAACATACACATATTACCTAGTATTCAGTAAAGGTAAAGACTTTTGTTTACCAATTACTCCGGCAACAGAAGAAACTATGAGTGATGATGATCGAGACATCGACATTGAGAGCGATGTAAGTTGTTTACAGTGCCCCTTCAATTAGTGTTATTAAAAAAGACGTTTTTCAGGAAGGTGACGACTCTGACTCAAGGCAAAGACATTCAAATAATACCCAATATTATTCTCAAGTAAGTTCACTTTGCGCTTCTGTGTTTATTGTTTTACTATTACGTATTTTCTATGCCCTTCTTTGTTGACTGATTGGCGATATAATAACGGCTTATTAGTAAAATATGAAGTTTAAGTATTTTTGAGGTTAGCTTGACGTTTTCCAGTTAACCAATCATAACAATAGAAAGTAGAATATTTCGCTTTCAAATACTATGAGTCATAGAGTTGTAGCACAGACAGATTTTCTTATTCAAATTCGTTGATTGGTTTCCTCCATATTTTTGGATAACCATCTGATCCCTTAACATTAGATTTGTTTTCATCGCAAAATACAACATTTTACTGAATGTCATTTGACTTCGGTAGCCATATATTTTGATAAATTCTAGTCATTTTTTAACTTAACCATGTCCTTATGCGAGTTCCACTTAGCTTTCACTGGAGACAATTTTTCGGGAAAAATATTCAAATTTTGGATTTTAAAAGTATCAGTCCCAGGATTCCCTGATACATGTAATAACTTTCTTGTTTCATGTCACATCCATTTTCTGTAATTCATCTGCGCTGATAACATTTTAATACGTATCTTACTATACTCGAGCTTCTTTCTTATCATTTTTCAATTTTTCTTGTATCAGTTGCAGTTGTTCCAAGAGGCATTTACAATATTTCTAACATTCATAATTATTTTTCTACCTCTGTTGACTTTTAACACAATTTTTCGCAATAACTTTATATTGTTTACTGCTCAACAACCTCTTAAACACGAGAAAAAAGCATTTTCAGCTTTTAAATTTATCTGCTACTATATAGCAACAATTTTCTATGATGAAAGATGAAAAAAATTGTTTATATTTATTTTTTATATAAAACTTTATTATGTTATATTATTCTCTTAATATAGTGTATAAACTATATATTCTACAATAAATAGTTTCAGAGTATTTTCATTAACCTTTCCTTCCAAATTTCTCTATCAAGTACTCTGTCTGTGTAGATAATTCTTAGCTCGCAGTAGTTTGTCATTTAACACTTTAAATGGTGCAAGGTTTGGCAAGAATCTGTTGTAAATAGATCAAGCTTTTCCCACTAGTCGCAAAAATGTTGTCCCGCTCATCTTCAAAATTTAAACTTTTATGTTCTCTCATAGCTCGTCATCAGATTATTATTACTAGATGGGCGAATTTAGAACTAAAGTAAACTCGGGCTAATATTGCTATAAGAGTTTCTTGTTTAAAGTTTTTCATATTGCTTCTGCCCAGCATGGATTTAGCCTGAAAAATTTAAAAACTAAAGGTTACGTGTGTCTTTTCAGGCAGAAAAACGTGCACACCATAATGCATTGGAACGCAAGCGCAGGGATCACATTAAGGATAGCTTCTCCAGTCTCAGAGATTCTGTGCCAGCATTGCAAGGAGAGAAAGTCGCAAGTAGGGCACAGATACTTAAAAAAGCTGCTGAGTACATACAATTTATGCGCCGCAAGAATTCTTCACATCAACAGGACATTGACGACCTGAGACGTCAAAACAGCCTTTTGGAATCACAAAGTAAATATTGATTTCATATATGTTTGATCAATTTAGATCAATTCAATTTAGATTCAATATTTTCATGAAATTAAATTCTACTCAGACTTCATAGATTTTTAAGGGATTATACCTAGTCAGGCGGCCGAAAAGAGGCGAATATTTGTGAATTTTTTTTGGAGAAGCGGAAGCATGTATTTTTACCAAACTTTTTGCGCTTAAAACAGCAACATTTAAAAAACATTTGTTAATTTTTTCGTAGAAAAATATTACGCTTATAATAATTTAGATTGTCTAAAACAAAAAATAGAAAACATTTCGTTAGTATATTAATGTATCTTCCGATTAACGGAGGGAATTTCCGAAATATTAATTTCAAAGAAACTGGCGAGTATTTGAAGTTGAAATCATGATTTTTTCGCGGGATTTTTGCACGAAAAAATCAGTATTTCAACTTTAAATAGCTACCATTTTTTTTCTTTATTGGTTTATTGTCGCATCAACCGCTATGAGTTATTAGCGACATATAAATACATAGACATACATTTACTATTACACTACAATAGCAATTACCATTGTAAACACAGTTATAGTTGAAATATTAGCTACCATTTTGTTTCAAAATAATATTTTGGAAATTTCCTCTGTTAATCAGAGGCTACTGTTACTGCGCGGAAAGAAGACTCCTCGCGGGCGGTCACGGGAGATGCAGTCCGCCGCTGTGACGATTGGCTTTTGTCACCGATTTGTGCACACTCATAAATACAGGGCACACGTATTTCTGTTATTGGCGGAATCGGCCACATCTACTTACTACAATGTAACAGACGGAAGTTCAGGCGGAGCTAGCGGCAGACTGCACCCACCCACCAGGAGTCTTCTTTCCGCGCACTAATAGTACATTAATATACTAACGAAATCTTTTTTGTTTTTGATTTTAGTTAATCTAGTTCGGAATGGCAGTGCTCACCACAAAACCAAATTTTTATAAATGCTTGTTGGATGTTGGGTGTTACTTTATTGTAAACAATATAAATATTTTTCTACGAAAAAATTACCAAATGTTCTTTAAATGTTGCTCTTTTAAGCGCAAAAAGTTGTGTAAAAAAATATGCTTCCGCTTCATAAAAGAAAATTCACAAATATTCGCCTCTTTTCGGCCGCCTGACTAGGTAGAACCCCTTAAGAGATAGTCAAAGTGCGACGAACTTTCAAAGAGTTTTTCATTGAAATTATTAGTAACGTACAAGTATCGAGATATGGATTCGCAAAGTGTGTAGAATTTGTCGTCCGAACCCTTTTCGTAAATTATAATTCAAGAACAAAAGTTTGTATAACATTGAAATGTATTATTTGTAGTTCGAGCACTTGAGAAAGCGAAAATAACTGGCAATTTTGCAGCAGAAACTTGTGAAGTGACAAAGTCAGAAGGTGTACCAATGTCAGGGTACAATGATACAGAGTCCGAATCTTCGGACAGTGAAGCGAGCAGGACTGTGCGTCAATCAAAAAAGCTAAAAGTCGGAGGCCTCCATCATTGACCAGTGGTTTGATTCAATCTTCGTATTTGTAAAAAACTTACTTTCCGTTCAGAATCGAACTCTATATAAATATTTATTTCCAAACGAAAAGACATTTGTTCGCTGAGAAACAAAAGGAAGAGAAATCATTCAGTGAAGTCTCGAATGTCTTAGAGTCAGTGTATAAAATCGTACAAAATATAGGTAGCATTACTGCTTAATTCAAAGATGGATATGGAGAAACACATTGTGAACACACTTTGGAAACGACCTTTTGTAAAGTTCAATTTACAAATTTGTAGAAAGTTTGGAATTATTTTGTCGATTAAATAATCATTTAATACAAGTTAATATTGTACTATAATGTTGTCAGATATTATTAATTTTAATAATGTCTGTTTTAACCCATTTTTCAATCAATATATTGATAGTATAATTAGTCTGTTAGGTTAGTGGTAACAGCAATCGTGGAACCATTTCCTTAATGCAGTTATAATTTTCTGCTAATTCATATTCTAGGTTAATTTTCGGATTTCCTTGTAGTTATCCATTTGATTGTTTACCATAATCATTGTTTAACTATAATTTTATTGAAGATTCTGGAATTATTTCATCGACGAAATGTACGCTCAATTGTAATATTTACAAAGATTATTTTGTCGTTTAAATAAGAGTTTAATTATATTAATGAAAGTTTTAATATTATTAGAAGTATGAATAAAATTCTAAAAAAGATTTATTCAGTTATTTACTTGTTTTTGACCTTACAAATGTGTCTTTACGACGGTATATTGGTCATGTTCAAATATTTGTTCTTATTAGAAAGGGTATTTTCTGTTATATGTGAATAAAAGTATCTTTTCCGATTTTAAGTAGGTCTTTCTGCATAGGGGATGGATATTATATAAAATAAATAATTTGTAGCATAGTGTTCTAACTCTTAATAAAAAA
Source organism: Andrena cerasifolii (assembly GCF_050908995.1). NCBI lineage: Eukaryota > Metazoa > Arthropoda > Insecta > Hymenoptera > Andrenidae > Andrena > Andrena cerasifolii. Next base: position 3,164,930 of record NC_135132.1, read on the forward strand.
TGTTGTAGTCTGTAATCTGCGAAGAAACAAACTTGAATGATTAAAAAAAATAATTGATAACCTAAGTACTGTCTACGAAATTAATGTACACCCGCTTTTCGTTTCAATGTATTTTGAAAACGTTACCATACATAACCGGTATAGAGTGGGTTACGTGAAAGAGTATACTAAATATAAGCATCTCTATTGAATTCGAAGGTACAAAAATTTTGATGGAGGTCCAATGAATGATATAAAAGTTTTTAGTTTCATTGGTAGCTGACTTATCCTGTGCGTACATCTTACCGCTTTTGAGTACCAGCCGCACGCGGCCGAAGTGTCGTTTCGTAGAGTAAAGAAAAAAGGTGGTGGGAATGGCCTGCACACATGTAGCGAGGGATTATTGTATTTAATAAGTTTAATTTTGGAAAGTGTTAATTTATACATTATGAGTAGTAGAATATTCACATGTATGACATATAAATCATAGTAAGTGAAAGTGATTTGTAAAAATGTGATTTTATCAATTTTATTAATTAAAATTTCTCCTGTACTAAATTAAGATATTATTAAATATATAATATAATATATTCAGTACAAGTAACTCGTGTGTACCCATTTTGTTTTCATTCAACAAAGTAATTAAAAAATGGAGAAATAGTTGCAAATGTTGAGTTAAAATTGAAGGAAACTACAGAGAAGTTCTGGAATATTAGTTACTTAAAATATACATATATATCACACTTTTTGAACATGTAGCGATTCGAAAAATGTAAAAAATATTCTTATATTGTCTTTACCAGTTTATGACTGTTTAGGCTAATTTTTACGTGTAAATTTACCAATTATGTAATGAATGAATCCATTATTCTTAAAAATGTAAAAGTACTTACTGTAGTTTAAAATAGCTTTTTTAATACATATTACCTCATGATGTATCATCATAAAAGACGAAAATCATGTTGGGAAATCAATATTTTAATTAAGAGCGCTGTATATTTAGTAATAAAGTATTACATAGAAAATTATTAGGAAAATGGCAACAGGTCTTGGATTAACATAGAATTATTTGAAGAGACCATAAAGAAAATGTCTTCAGAAACATTTGACTAGGTATTAAAAATAGATGCATATAAGAATAAATTACCTATAGCAATGCATAAATGACGAGAACCTAAAGAAGAAATTATTTGCCATCAATAAATTTGTTTATATGTAACAAACATTTATAATGGAATGGAGTGTTCTTCATAAGCAAAATCGAATTTAACAAATTTGATTCTGATGTGTGAAATATGATTTGTCATAAATTGAAAGAGGAAACATAAAATTAAGAATTTCAAAACAATCATAGGGCCCAGTATAGTGAAAGATAATTTAAAGTTCGAACCGATTCGAAGTTATTCAATACTGCAAAGAGTTGAATCACTTCGAATCTCATTCGAAACAAGAATTTCTTGAAAGTCTTGATATGTCTTAAATAGGAGCATGCGGACTGCGGATCGTCTCGAGGCTCGGGAATCCCAGTTTTGGGACGGATTGACTCTTTTTTATTTTGCGATCATTATTCATAAGAATATTCTTTTTGGATATGTTTTACATTCTTGTGCGCGCGGATAAGTTCACCAAGGACGAATTCCACTTACGCCCAAATCGCCCGTGAATTTCATTAGGGCAGGTTTCTTTATACGCGACTGGACGCATCGTCAAGAATTTCAAAGTCGATTTTCTCGAAAATAAAGCGCAATATCAAAAAATTGTATTGCTTCTACTGGACTTATTTACTTGTTATAAGTCTAAAAGAAAAGTAATATTTTTTCATATCGTGCTATAAGGAAACCTACCCTAATGAAATTCACGGGCGATTTGGGCGTAAGTGGAATTCGTCCTTGGTGAAGTCCGCCATTGCTCTGTTCACACTCCAGTCAGGATAGAGCTCAATGACTATCAGTGATAGGTCAGTGATCAGCTGATCGCAGAATCACGATCACGGTCGTGATTTAACTTCATTCATGACCGTGATCGTGATTTTTTCATCTTGAGTGAATTTGTTTATTGTAATCGTAATGTTTGATCTTGGTATGTTCCCTTGCGTTCCCTTCTACGTAATACTAGAACACTAAAGACGTGTGTATACGCATCCGCCATATTGGGTCCTCTGGAGAGAGAAGATTATTGAGTACCCGCCTTTTTGGGTATGGTCAGATTCACTTTATAAACAAAATATGCGTTGTTGATACTGATGCATAGTAGAACGACACATTATCACAGTATTTTATTACATTTTAGTTTATATTTGGTTTATAAAGCGAATTTGACAATACTCAAAAAGGCGGGAACTCAATAAACTTCTTTCTCCAGAGGAACCAATATGGCGGATGCGCATACTCACCTCTTTAGTGCTCTAGTAATACCATAATTCAAGGTTCCAATTTTGCCGCTTTTTATGATTTAGTAGGCAGCACACCCCGCTAGAGGGTGCTGATTTTGCCATCAGAATTATACGTCAAGTGCACACTCCTGGTGCACTGCTCACAGCAAGAGCTAAAAAAGCTAACTTCGAAGCCGTCAAAAGCACGTGGTTACTACATTGATTTCAACGGATGTGTAACGTTGCACATGTGATTCGATTGCTACATCTTTAAACATGCTTCTGCAAAGTTTACGGGCTTTCATTGAAAGAAAGGAAAAGTATGCGGAGAAACTTGCGTCCTATCGAACTGACAAGGTAAATTAAATATTGAAAATATTCAAAACATTACCTCTAAGATATAGTTTTTGTATCAAGAGTTTTGTACTACCAGTTTGTATTCGTAAAATGATAACAAATAGAAGCAACTAATGAAGAACTGTTTACACGTCACTGTGCTGAATTGTACGAAATATTTTTCGATTTATAATAATTTATTTGACATGCTAGTTTCTATTTGCCATAATAAATGTGTTTTGAACGTCACTTGAAAGAAAAAACTTAAAATCTTTTTACGATTTAATTGCTGCTTGATTTCACATTTCTTTGTTTTATGATAATGGTTTAAAACAGGTGCATATTCTCTTTTGTGATTTTTTTAACATACCGGAATTTGAAAAGATTTCGCTAAAATTTCTGGGAGTCATAAATATAATTCTGTTACAGGAACTCGAGAAGAATGATTGCCGAAAGATTTTAGATATTTTATGTGAATTCTTGATGGATCAGGAATCTACAGACGATGTCGCAGAATGTTTTCCCCAATTGTTGCCTGCACTGGTTTCCACAAGCATTTCTATGGAAAAAGTCTCTTTCAAGGATGGGGACGCGGTTCATAAATTAAATTCTGTTGTTTTGGGAAAACTGGTTTGCAAGAACCGTGATTTATTGACGTACGTATTCTTATGATTGCACAGAATATTCTTCGCTAATTTTGTATTATGCAACATAGGTTTATATCCTTCATATTTTTATCCTAATATAATCCTATTGAAATATTACTATATTTGAGCGTTGCAGAATATTCTAGGTTGAGTGTGGCAGCCTGGAAAAATTTATTTACAGATATGAAAAATCTCTCCTTGATACTCTATGCTTTGTCACAATTTTTTTTAAACACAAATGTACAATTATCAATTGTGACAATGTGTAACGAATGTACAGTATGTTTGGAAAAGATTAAACCCTCTTGTAATACACTATTCTGTGTTATTTTCTTAACTATAATGTTTTCATTACAGCTTGGATACATCAGTTCTTCTATGTTATAAGGACAATGTTAAGTCGCAGAGGGGATTAGTGACCTACGAGCCTACAGCGTATGCTATACACCGTTGGAGAGACCTCGCCAAGACTAATCGATTGATACGATTTTTAACTTTGAAATCAGATGGGATCACCTCGAAAAATGGCCTCAAAGTTCGAGATTTTGCGGTTTTGAACAAAAGAAACCGGTAGTAAAATCCCATCCGGCCTGACAGACCTCGGGTAGGCACCTGAGGAAAAACCGAGGGATGTAAGCGATATTCTAGCAGGCTGGGCGGCAAATGTGCCTCATGACCTTAATTTCAGGGCCGTGTTGGGCCTGCGTTTGCCCTATGGGCCCCTTTCCCATGATGCCCAGTACGAAATCGCCATTGGATTAGTGGCCCAAAGGGCAAACGCAGGCCCAACACGGCCTTGAAATGAAGGTCGTGGGGCACATTTGCCGCCCGACCTTCGGTCTTCCCTCAGGTGCCTACCCGAGGTCCCTCGGGCCGGATGGGATTTTACTACCGGTTTCTTTTGTTCAAAACCGCAAAATCTCAGACTTTGAGGCCATTTTTCGAGGTGATCCCATCCTGATTTCGAAGTTAAAAATCGTATCAATCGATTAGATGATTCGTAGGTCACTAATCCCCTCTGCGACTTAACATTGTCGCTTTATTTGGTACCTATTTAGAAGTTTTCCGTCCTCACCGATTTCAATGATTTTTGGATATGTTATCAGGATCAAGATTCTGAACAACTTTTTCCTATACATGTTACCGCCGCATGACCTTCGTTTTCGAGATATTTGCGAAAAACTTCTGTTAATTTATTCTGACGCAACGCATTCCACTTTCCAACTTGTCCCGGGTATTAGTATTGGTTGGGGCTAGATTAGTGCAGGGGGCGCGCGCCCGCCCGCGGGCGCGTAAAGCGTGGTAGCGAACTGATGTGAGTTTAGAGATTTGTACCAGAAACTTGCGGATGCCCGTCAACACCCCGACTCATATCGGTTCGCCATCATGCTTTACGCGCCCGCGGGCGGGCGCGCGCCCCCCGCGCTAATCTAGCCCCAAACAATACTAATACCCGTGACAAGTTGGAAAGTGGAATGCGTTACGTCGGGAAAAGTCAAAAGAAGTTTTTCGCAAATATCTCGGAAACGAAGATCAGCTTCGTCATTTGTTTTGTCTCATGCTGGCGCATACGCTGCCACGGGCGCGTATTGTAGTTTGGTATACGGCAGAATACATTGTGTAGCAGCAGCAGTTTTTCGCGAATATCTCGGAAACGAAGGTCGAGCGGCGGTAACATGTGTAGGAAAAAGTTGTTCAGAATCGTGTCCCCGACAATATATCCAAAAATCATTGAAATCGGTGAGGATGGAAAACTTCTAAATAATTACCAAAAATTGCAACTGGTCGGAATAGCGATGAAAATAGTGAAGGTAGTTTTTTCAAATTTTTTTCTGAGCCTGTAATGAACATTCAAAAAACCCGTTTGTAGATTGAAGTAAGTTGAATACATGCTGAAAATTTCATCTAAATCGGTTAACGTTGTTCTGAGCTACACACGTTTAAAGATGCAGAATAAGTTCGAAAATCGCTGATTTCAGGAATTCCGCGATTTTCGCCCTTATTCTGTGTTATTAATGTGTCTTATACATAGCAATTATTGTCTAGATTTTAGAACGTATTATAACATACAATATTTATATTTACTGGCGAATGTACTGTTAGTAAAATCACATAATTGAAACACAAATTTTTTATACATGTGGGTTGTATGTGTAGTATTTAATATACTTACACTGACAAACATCGCAAACAGTAGGGGTGTGCGAGTTCTCGATTTAGTTGAGTACCCGAACCTCCAATCGAATAGTGATCGGTCGGTCGAGCGTTTGAAAAAAATGCAAGCTACTTGAAAAAATCGACTATGAGCCCTCGTAAGATTCGAATTACTCGAATTACTTCGAGTTACTAGTGCCTTATGTATTTCTTCCTTACACTAGTATTTGATATTAAATGCATAAATATTTGAGTAACTCGAGTAATTCGAATATTTAAGAGTAACTCGAAAATTCGAGATCTGTTCGAATATATTCGAGTAATTCGAAAATTTTTGAGCTGAAAATTTGAAAATTTGAAAATCGAACCGAGTTCAACTCAGCTCGTAAATTCCGGGTACTCGCACACACCTGGCAAACAGGTACTTGAATAAAGGGACAGTTGTGTATAAGTAAATAGCAGAATAAAAAAAATATACATATTTCTATACTAACATACATAAGTAAACTGGTAAAAGCACGAAAATAAGTGCATTCGAAAGACAACGAAACATTAATAAATTGATATGTTAATAAACGAATAATTTCGAAAAATAATATTGTTTGATTATAGATTTATTCTGCACTATTTCGATGCAAATCCAGCACCATTTGAGTCTATAGAAGATGACTACAGTCCTTCTTCAAAGAGACGTAACAGAAGAAAGCTAATGCTCTCCAAAGAAATTTCTGATCATGATTTAGTAGCTGCTTGTTATGACATTCTATGCAGTGCGCCTATGCACTTTAAATATGCCTGGAATTGGTCCAAGTTTTACAAATATCTGACATTCGATGATGAAAGTGTTAGATGGTAATATATATTCCTTATGTTTATATAAAATTGAATTAGAATTATGTAAATTGAGTAACAGAACGAATAATTAAATAATATCATTACGAACAATAACAAGACATTGTTACAATAAATTGAAAAAAGATAACATCATAGATGTGCATATTTATGAAATAATTTTATTTCGAATTCGTTAATGCGAAGTAGATAAATTTATACCAAAATTCAGTGCTAAAATCGATAGAAGCATATTGAAAAATTAAGTACTTGATGAACTAAAATTTCCAATCATGGACTATAAATAAGACTTATTCACAGACAAATACACGGAGTAACCATTTCTTACATCTTTACAGGATAGCGATGAATTGCATCACTATTGTATTGGGAATGTCAGAATCTTGTTATTTATCTCACACGAGTGAATTTCTTTCAAAGAACCATCGATTCTCTGCTGAGTGCAAAGAAGTTAGCCGGGATAACATAACATCGGCAGAAGCGGAAGAAATGGATCAAACGTTTAACGCTCTACCTTCAGTAATATCTATTGGAGGCGTCTTGCTTCCTGTTTTCAACAAACTCAAATGCAAGAAGGACTTGAATCTGGTTCCAGTACCATCTACGCGAAAAAATCTACAGAATTTAGCTTTTGCCGTGTCTTCGAGCAAATGCGTATGTTTGCAAGGCGCGGTAGGCTCTGGGAAAACAGCATTAGTAGAATGCTTGGCGCAGGCGACAGGCCATGATAATCAGAATTTCGCAAAGGTGCAGTTAGGCGATCAAACAGACTCTAAAATGCTATTAGGAATGTACAGATGTACTGACATTCCCGGCGAATTTCTGTGGCAACCTGGAATTCTGACAGAGGCTGTGTTGTCCGGCAAGTGGCTACTTCTTGAAGACATCAACTGTGCTGCCACTGACGTTATCAGTGTTATTGGACACCTCGTAGAAACTCGGACATTGTCAGTTCCAGGGTACAGAGACTGTATACGTGTAAAAAGTGGATTTCAGTTATTCGTCACTGTGAGGCAAGCGTTTGGAGGAATGCAGAAGCCACTTCAGGTGGCCGTACCATTCCAAAAGCATTGGTCTTGCGTCAATGTGGAACCTCTGTCAAGAGAAGAACTTGTGACGGTTGTTCAGACTTTATTTCCGGTATTGCATACAGTGGCCACAAGGATCGTTGATGTCTTTCTATTGTTTTCCGTTGGCAATCACGAAGAGGATGTTGTAAATAATATAAGAAATGCTAGGCAAATCTCTACAAGGGATTTGATTAAGTGGTGCTCCAGGGCCGTTGTTGACTTCGATGTATCTTCACCTGTATCTGCGCTGAAGATTTTTCAAGACGCATTGGATGTATTTTGCTGTTCTGTGCCTAATCGTGGTACGTAAGACATATGCTATTCTGAATATATTATATAAAATATGCGTATTGTAGGATCACGGAAAAAAGGGAGCCTCGGAAACGGGACTTGAACCCGCGATCTTCACTTTCGTTGCGCGCTGACCAGCCGCCTTAGGCCCGGTGCATACGAGCGGCCTGCGTCATTTTGCAGTCGCGTCAATACGACAATACTGCCGCAAAATATACATATGTTTTATATATCGCTGTACTGCTGGCACACACAACGTTACATTGACGCGGCTGCAAAATGACGCATGCCGCTCGTGTGCACTGGGGCTTAGCCACCTCGGCTACCGCCGACTCCCCGGTCTTAGTAGTTCCGTGACCTTCTCTTATGGTGGTGGGGGTTCCTGATCCCACAGTATTTTATTCTTAATGGGGTGAAGATAAGTTCGACACAGTAAACTAAAGATTGTACCAGCACATTGAATGTTACAGTCAACCCTCCTATAACGTGATTAATTCGTACCGCGTTATATGGGAACCGCACATAATGCTTATTAGAGTATATATCTCATAGAGTACCGCGTTATAGGAGGGTTTACTGTATCTGAATTTTTGAATAAATGCAGAAAGCAGTATCTTTTCTCTTGGCGATTTTTGCGCAGTTTTATTAATATGAAATAAATGATGAACCCATTTGTTTACGAGATACCAAGGTGACCTTGAATTTAAATGGAACGCGTACCTTTTGTATCAAAATTTAAAAGAGCAATGAATTTTCTATGAGAAAATATTAAGCTTTACTTGCCCTAAACCTAATCATTAGCAAAATATTTGCAAAAACGTTGTTCATGGGTTCACAAACTTACACGTACCTTAGTTATAGTAGGTGGTCAAGCGATGTCCGTTGCCTTCCATGCAATTATTACTATTATTAGGTTTAGAAGAAATAAAGCTTAATACTGGATTTGTTAAAATTAGCTGTTGCAGTTATATGGTAAAAAATTTTGCGCAGCTAGATTAGATTAATTATTTACAATCTATTAAATCCGCCGTAATTAATATAAACTGTATTTGGAGGTTTTATTTATTTTATTGTTTCAGAGCAACGATTGAATTTGACAATAGCAGTAGCACACAAGTTAGGTATTGTAAAGACAAAAGCAGAATACTTCTGTGTAGTGCACAAACCGTCACTGAGTCTTCATAAGGAAAGTCTCGTCATTGGAAGGGCAAAGCTGGGAATAAAAAAGTCAGACCGAGTAAAAATGGCATCCAAACATTCAAACTTTTCTTACACAAGGCCATCTATATGCCTTCTAGAGCGAATAGCTAGTTGTGTTATTCAGAAGGAGCCTGTTCTTCTCGTGGGAGAGACTGGAACAGGAAAAACAAGTTGTGTACAATATCTTGCGCAAGTAACAGGCCATAAATTGATCGTAATCAATATGAATCAACAGAGTGAGAGCACAGATTTGCTTGGCGGGTACAAACCGGTAGACCTGAAGCTTCTGATCTCCCCAATTCGCGAAGAATTTGAAATCCTGTTCCGATCCTATTTTGCAATTGAACCAAATAAAAAATTTCTGTCTCATGTAGGACGTTGTTTTGAAAACAGGAAATGGAAGACGCTGACTAGTTTAATGATACATAGTACTAGCGCGGCGATAAAAAGATTAATGGCAGCTCCGGAAAGTGAAAATAAAGTGAAACTCTTAGAGAAATGGAGAAACATGACGCACAAATTGGACAAGCTTCAGACCCAGGTGCAGAGCCAATACTCATTGGCGTTTTCTTTTGTGGAAGGTGGCCTAGTGAAGGCATTGAAGAATGGTGATTGGGTTCTACTAGATGAGATCAACTTGGCTAGTGCAGAGACATTGGAGTGTCTTTCAGGTCTGCTGGAGGGGTCCTCTGAATCGCTGTCTTTGTTGGAGCGTGGGGACAAAGAACCAATTAAAAGACACCCAGACTTTGCAATTTTTGCGTGTATGAACCCTGCTACAGATGTTGGAAAGAAAGACCTTCCTGTAGGGCTTAGAAATAGATTTACTGAATTTTTTGCAGACGAAATTACAGATAAATCAGACTTGCAGCTTTTAGTAAATTCCTATTTAAAAGACGTAAATCTTCCACTAGAGAAAATACACGGTATCGTTAAGTTTTACTTAAACGTCAGAAAAGAAGCTGAAACTAGTCTCCTTGATGGAACAGGACATAAACCTCACTATAGTTTACGAACATTGTGTCGTGCATTAACTGTGGCTGCACAAAATCCTTGTAGTAATGTACTGAGATCTTTATACGAAGCATTTTGTTTAAGTTTTTTAACACAACTGGATAGCAATTCTTATCCACTAGTGCAAAGAATAATTGTAAAGGCTATCCTAGGTGATAAAGTTGTGAGCGCGGTTCTTGGCAGTCCAATTCCGAAGCCATGCAGCGGTCCTAGCGAACATTTTATTTCATTTGAAGGATACTGGATTCCTAAAGGCGATCTTGATCCACAGATACCGGAAAATGTAAGTTCATGTTATATAAATTTTAATTCTTTTCTCAATTGCTCAGTGGTATAATTTCTTCTTGCTCTTCAAAAATTCTAACTTGGAACTCACCGCATTAGTAATAAAGAATTAGAACTCGCAAGGAATGTTACTCAACCGATATTCATGGAACATGCCACATGGATGAAATACCTGAAAATATTAGACACGTATTTCTTTTTAATCGACAGACACTTATATTGAGGGGGTGAAGTTCCCTTCAAAGGAATGAGTAGTGTCGGCTATTAACGTGCAACAACTGATTCTATTCGGTAAACAAAACGGTCGATCTGAAACTACTTAAGAGAAATAAGTAGACATCACGGGGTTACGTTAAAGACAGTTTCATCTGTGGTTGCCAGTTAGTTGTTGCACGGTAATAGTCCCTACGATGAGGTAATTGTTATAGTGTCCTGCATACATGCAGTAACACCGGAGGGGGATTTTAACGTCACATAAAATAACAATACGTCCATTCAAAAAGAAATCATGGTTTACGACATTTCTCATTATATCCTGGCCAATGTCTCTTGCCGCGGAGTCTGCCTGAATCGAGCGCACCAGGGCATTTGTAGTCGTGCTCTGACTACAATTTTAGAGTGTCTGTCAAGTAGAACAGTTTAGTAGATAAGGGAAAGACACAGAATAAGGACATAATTTTTTACTTTCGGAACAAAAAAAGTTTGGCGATGAGGACTTATCCTTTCCGATGCTGAGGGTACTCACCTTGGCTGAGCGCATACATATTTTTTATTACAGCTTGATGAAACTATTACCCATGGATTGGCCAGGTTCTGCCGATGAGAATGAATCTAAACACGAAGCAATTCGGATTATTTTTAATTTTTAATACACGATTAGAATCACAGTGGGCCCCGCTTTGAGCGGAAATCGCGCTTTTGGTGGTGGGCCCACAGCACACAACTACGTTCATTAAAAATGGGCCGAATCGCTATGTGTTTGGACTCATTTTCATCGGGAGAACCTCAACAACCCATTGGTAATACTTTCATGAATCTATCAAAAACATTGCATTTCAGTTTTCTCGAGACAGAGGGGTTAAGCGCATCGAAGCAAAACAGTGGGGTGGATAGGTCTTTTACGTTAAGCCGAGGAACACTGTACTTCAGCTATCATAGAAATAATTAACAACAGATATTTGAAACACATAAAGAAATAACTAAGTGAATTAAGATCTCATGTTTTTTCCTTTCTCCTTTCTCGTTTAGTACATACTTACAGAAACAGTGAGGCAAAATTTGAAAGATTTAGTGCGAGTAGTATCCATTGGGAAAATGCCCATTTTGCTACAAGGTGATACTTCTGTTGGAAAAACTAGCTTGATAACGTATTTGGCAAAAGCCTCTGGACATATCTGTGTTAGAATTAACAATCACGAACATACCGACCTGCAGGAGTATGTTGGCACTTACGTTGCTGATTCTACTGGAAAATTGGTTTTCAAAGAGGGTGTTCTGGTGGACGCAATGCGTAAAGGTATGTACACTAATGTTTTTTTATTTCGATGGCATATTATTTTGAATTATGATATTTGGAAATGTTTTGCATCAGTTATATTAATTACAGTGAGTAATTTTCTAGTACAATATTTTAGAGCTTGTACAGAAAACATAAGAAATGCCATACAATTATAGAACATAATTAAACATAATGCGTTTCAGGATATTGGATAATTTTGGATGAGTTAAATTTGGCACCTAGCGATGTTTTGGAAGCTTTGAATAGAGTTCTCGATGATAATAGGGAATTGTATATCCCAGAAACTCAACAAGTGATTAAAGCACACGATAATTTTATGCTCTTCGCTACTCAGAATCCTCCAGGATTGTATGGTGGAAGAAAGGTAATGGATTGATACAAAAACACACGAAAGACATTCATGTTTGTATTGTATAATATTAGTTGGTAGCGAACAATAAGTGATTAATGATTTACTAAATATGACAGTATAAAACTCAATAAAAGATATACATAATCAATAGTACAATATTTTTCATAATTTATGTTGTCAGGTACTTTCACGCGCATTTAGAAATAGGTTCGTTGAACTACATTTTGATGAAATTCCACCAAAGGAGCTTCAAGTAATACTGCACAAAAGGTGTAAGATGCCAGAGTCATATTGTAAACAAGTAATTAATGTAATGACAGAACTTCAAATTCTAAGAAAGAGCACCGCAACTTTCGCCGGAAAGAAAGGTAGTCCTTAAGATCAATAAAAAATTCTTCACAAAACCTAATATGACTTTTTACGTAAAAATAATATGAATTAAAGTTATATTTTATGTTCAAATTCAATTTAGAAGATACTAATCTCTTTTCCAGGATTTATAACACTTAGAGATCTGTTTCGTTGGGGTGAGAGGTATCGTCTTGCACCCGATACTGGAGGCGCTCTGTATGACTGGAGTCAACATCTAGTTGATGAAGGTTATTTGGTTCTGTCTTCGAAGGTCCGCCATCCAGAAGAATGCTTAGAAATTATGCAGGTCTTGAAGAAGCATTTGAAGAGATACGTTGATCCAGATTCTCTATTTTCACTTTCTGAGAAGACTTCACCTGTAACCAAACCAATTTTGGAATCTCTTTTGTTGAAGAAGATTCCAGGTTTTGAGCATATAGTTTGGACCTTCCCAATGCGTAAAATGGCAGTTCTCCTTACAAAGGCATGCGATTTCAAAGAGCCAGTACTACTGATCGGTGAAACAGGAGGCGGCAAAACCACAGTTTGTCAACTCCTCTCAGTAATCAGACAGCAAGAACTCAGTATTGTCAACTGCCATATGCATACAGAAGCTTCAGACTTTCTCGGAAGTCTCCGTCCTGTTAGAGACCACAAAGAAAGCCAGAAATTATTCGAGTGGGTGGATGGTCCTTTAGTGAACGCCATGAAAAATGGTGGTTTCTTTTTGGTAGATGAAATCTCCTTAGCTGATGACAGTGTCCTTGAGCGACTGAACTCTCTTTTAGGTAATTCTTCCTTCTTCGTTGTGTAGCAACTGTTTTGCTTTCGCTGTTTAACCCTCGGCTGGCCGTGTCTGGGTTTGCACCGACCCACGTTATCAACAACCTCACCGAACCCCTTAAGTTATGTTCACTGATTTAAGTCGGTCATTGTTTGCATTACAGCCGATAAGGCGATTGGCGTGTTTTGAAGAAATGTACTCTTCGATCAGTTTATAGGAACTGTTTAAGACGGAGGAAAGGTGCACTTGCTCACATTGGAAATATAGATTTAGTTTTTGAAAGTTCCTAACAAGGGAACACCGCGAACCTGGACTCACCGATTGGAACGCAGCTTTTTGGGTTTTTACAGTGACTCAAAACAAGAATAACGATGTGTTTCATTTGGACCCTATCGCCCTTTGAGGGGGTGAAAACTAACCTCAAAGTCAAATTGGCACTTCCACTTTTTCGCGTATAACTCTCAAAGTACAACAGACAGAAAAAAATGTTTCAAACAAAAGTTTAATGGTGCAATAAGGGCTACAAACTTCCATTAACAAATTTTTTAAAAGAATTTTTTTCGTCAGTTATATATTTTTTTAAAATTCTTATCGAATTTGTATTTATTGAAAATTAGATTAAAAAATATTACGTAAGACGATACCTGATCCCCCCCCCCCCCCGTAAGAAAACGTAAGAAATTCGCGACACCCCCCACAAAAGTCTTACGTAATTTAAGGACGACACCTAAGGGGCGATAGGGCCCAAACGAAACACACCGTTGTTCTTGTTTTGAGTCACTCTAAAAACCCACAAAGTTGCGTTCCAATCGGAGAGTCCGGGTTCGCGGTGTTCCCTTGTAAGTGATAGGAACGGTCTAAAATGACCTTGTTACAGAAGTAGGCCTTCCGAGGGTTAAGAAATGTTAGAATGATACTTTAGGGCAATGTATAAATGGACTCATAAGGTACAAACATTAGTTTATACACATATTGTGTATGATATAAAAAAAGTCGTAATTGTATGCCCTTGTATAATTCGTATTTATTTGGAGAATATTGAATTTCTTCGAAGCGTATTTTTTTTTATAATTTAATCAATTTCTTCTTTTTTATAGAACCCGAACGAAGACTGTTGATTGCTGAGAAACCGTCGGCAGAAGACAATGCAACGGTCACTGCGCATGACAATTTTATATTTGTCGGTACAATGAATCCCGGTGGCGATTATGGCAAAAAGGAACTATCGCCAGCCCTTAGAAATAGATTTACTGAAATTTGGTGCGAGGGCTTCGTGTCGTTAGACGATCTCAGGTGTATAATGGTGCACAATTTACGGCAAGAATTCAAAGAAGGCGTTTCTACGGCAATAATAGAATTCCTTGAGTGGCTACAAACAACAGAAATAGGGAAGAAGCTTGTCGTCAGTGTCAGAGACGTACTTACATGGGTGAATTTTGTTAATCATTGCGAAGATTTGGAAATAGGAGATGCTTTCTCCCATGGTGCAGCATTAAGCTATATTGATGGACTTGGATCTGGATTGACTGCCACAGAAAAGTAAGTAGCGTTTCATGATTTAAAGAGTTCACTTAAGAACATAAGTTGCACAGTGATAAAATATTAATTAAACCTCAAAGTCAAGATAGAATTTTTTTTATAATGGATGATTGATTTCAGCTCTGTTCAAATTAATGTAAATGTTCAAATCAAATCACATAGCGTTGTTGAAATATGTTCCTAGGTGCTTCGGACCCAGGATTCTTTTATAACGATGCTTTATGTTCCGTCGCGCGGAACAACAGCAAGTTCAAACCGAAGCGAAAATTCATTCGTCGTTTTACGGCTTGCAGTTTCCTATTTTCGAAGAACGTTTCGAAGACATCTTGCCTTATTTCTAAAGGCAATCGAAATGTGCGGTCTCTAGAATTTAGACATTGTTCACTCTGAACAATATACTATTTTTCATTAGGCACCATTGTCCACCGTTAACTCGTGCGACAATAATTTTCATCTACTCCGTCTAGAACAGCGTTGAGCAATCTTTGGCTAGTAGTGGACCAAAATTGGAAACCTACTACTTTAAGCGGGCTGCGATATTAAATACTAATAAAAGAATATTAATTTATGGGGTAAATTGGTTATTTCTGACAGAGATTTACAATTGAAACAATTGCGGGCCGCAGGTTATGAGCTGGATGGCCAAATGCAGCCCGCGGGCCATGGGTTGCTCATCACTGGTCTAGAACAGGTTTGTTCAATTGGGCAGTGGCGGGGAAAAGCAATCTCTGTTTAATGGGTGCCGTAGGGTGATTGTTCTCCTGTAAGGCGGGACTGATGCTGATCAGGGGCTCTCGCGGCCACCAGCACGTATTGAATCGAAACGGGGTGACTGCTAACTTTCTTTTTCAAGAGTATTGTCATTTTTAGACACCTTACCTTTAAAAGAAACCCACAGCATTTTATCGCATTTATATGTCCACATTTATATATCTGTATTATTACGGATTAGGCTGTACGGTACGGACGTGACTTCTCTTGCTTTTTCGGAACTGCTACTCTTACGGTGTACTCAATCTGTTGTTCTTAAAGTAGTCTTTTATAGAAGGAAACAATTCCAACTTCATCCAGGACAGTGAAACGTCTCATCGAGGCAACGGCGCTTTTGCAACATTATACAGTGTGTTCTTCGTAAAAAATATTGTAAAACAAAAATAACATATGATCACATTAATGACTGCGGTTCGGTTAAACCGATTTTGATGTGTTTTCTTTAAAATTATTTTTACAATGCAAAACCTCAAGTAAATTAATCTTCTTCGATGTTTGATGGAAAAGTATATTCTTCTGTTCAGGAAACAATGAAACATATTTCTGTACGCGCACCAAATTTCATCAAATTTGGTTGAACGGGTTTTGAGTTATTACTGACACCAGACCGAAAAGCGTACTTTCGAGAAAAACGCGTTTAAAGTTCGTCAGACGCACAATAGGCTTTTGGTTTATGGACCATTCTTTGTTATTACCAGAGCTGGCGTGAACTTTTGCGGGGCCGGTCCCAAAATTGTGCGGGGCCAAAAAAAAAACGCATTTATATGTACTTCTAAATTATATAATAATAATTATCTATGCGTAGGGCCCCGCAAAATTTATGATGAGCATTTCGTGAACCACGGGGCCGCGACGGGCACTTGGGCCTTACAACCCCAAGAGTGTTAAATATATAACCTACGCATGTGCTCGCGACGTACACATAAACACTGCGCTTTAAATATTCTTAAAATAGAAATTCTCAGTTAATTTGAAATCGATTTCTTAGGAGTAGGAACTTTAGAAAAAATGATCTTGAAGAAATTATTTGCGAAACATTATGACAGATATTTTTCTAAGTGAACAATGTAACATTTGTGATTTCAATTTGACAAAATTACAATTCTGTGAAAGTTTTGCCTTAAAAAATAATTTACTTCTAACAAGTTGTATAAAATGTTTCTTTCAGTCCGAAGAAATTCAAGGATTTCAAGGAGTCAGCGTTGAAATTCATTGAACATCAAGTAGAGGATACATTAAGGTCAAAGCTCACAATGAAGTGCGTGAAATCTAATATTGGGGATCACGCGAACAAATTTGGGATTCATCCCTTTTACGTGAACAAAGGCAGTGAACCAATTCCCAGTGACATAGGATTCGCTTTCACAAGCCCAACAACTAAGATGAACACTCTCAAAGTGCTACGTGCACTACAGTTGAAGAAACCGATTTTACTGGAGGGCAGTCCAGGTGTTGGGAAAACTAGTTTAGTTTCTGCACTAGCAAAAGCCTCTGGACATCGGCTTCTTAGGCTAAATCTCAGTGATCAAACAGTAAGTACTTATTCTTCTAAAAAGAATGATTTGCTAATTCGTTAATAAATTCTGTATAGGAGATTTCGGATCTGTTTGGAGCTGATTTGCCAGTGGAGGGAGGAAAACCTGGTGAATTTTCTTGGAGAGATGGTCCTTTCTTAAGAGCTCTTAAGAATGGGGATTGGATTCTCCTTGACGAATTAAATCTTGCTTCACAGTCAGTCCTGGAAGGATTAAACGCTTGCTTCGACCACCGTGGCGAAGTATACATTCCAGAGTTAGGAAGAACATTCATTGTGAAACCGGACACTCGATTATTTGCTTGCCAGAACCCTCTCCGCCAGGGTGGTGCTAGAAGAGGCCTTCCAAAATCATTTTTGAATCGTTTCACACAGGTGAGCATTGATTACAAACGGAAGGTTGTATACATATGTGGGGATCAGGAACCTCCATGCCATAAGAGGGGGCCCGGACTTGAGGGACCACGGAGAGTCGGCGTAGCCGTGGTGGCTAACGCTGCTGATCAGTACGCGGGCGGCTTGGGTTCGATTCCCAGCGCCGTGGCTCTCTTTCTCCGAGGTTTCCTACACATATGTACCATATATACGTGCTTCGTGCACGCGGATTCAGAATCGTAAGAAAATTCTAAAATACAATTAGAGGAGAACTTTGTGTAATTTTTATGATGTTCAAGCTAAAGTTTCCCATCTTTGAGTTGGGTCAAACGTGCTTTTTACCCCGAACTTTGAGGGCTTTCACCAAGGAATGTCACATATTTTTTCAACCACTACTTACTGCTAGATACAGTTCACTAAAATCGACGTGTGACACTCAATTCATTATTTAATGGGTTAAAAATTATATATAATGCGTTCCGAAACCCTTGGCACCTCACATGCGCGAGTGCTATTGTTTTTACTCCCTATTGCTTGTACGACCTCGCCATATCCTTTTATATCGTAGTTTTAGTGGTAAAATTACGACACTGTAAGAACTTAATTAACTTTAAAACTTCACCACACTATACGTCGATGACAAAGAAATAAAAACCGCATTTGTCTCAGATTCGTAAAAATTGCAGTTTCGCAACTTTACTATTAGAACGACGATATATTACACAGAGTCTCCCAAGATAGGCGAATATTCAAAACTTCTCACCCGTCCTAGTGTATCAAATCGGGGGTATACTGGTAAAACACATTAAGTAAAAAAATGCCTCTTTTTACTGTATGCTGAAACATGTTAAGTGTTAACTGTTTAGATAACATTAGCATGAGTTATTTAGTTAAAGATTTGTTTCAAATTCATTCAGTTTTTTTTACTATAGCTGTACAAAAACTTTAAATTTAGTTTCTGAAAAGCCATACATGCTGTGTTTTACGAGTAAACCAACGAAATATAACTAAAACAGACTAAACAACTTTGAACATACGTATAAAGCCGGGAATCCACCGGGAAGCTAAGCTAAGCTAAGCTATGCGATGCTATGTTTTAACGTAGGTTTTGGTGGAAACGGTTCCGTAAGAATGTATTGAAGCTAATTTTTTTAAAACGTAGCATAGCATCGTATAGCATAGCTTAGCTTCCCGGTGGATTCCCGGCTTTACCCTAGATATAGTATACAGTATCCTAAAGTTATAGGACAAGTCGAAAGATGTGAATTTCACATATAAAAAAAAAGTCGAAATGTCTTCATCAGTTTACAATTTCAGGCTTACTTTTCAAAGCGTAAGCAAGTAATGGGTAGAAAATCGATTTCTGTGCAGTAGATATTGTCCAGCCTTACATTTCCCAAACTGTTGGCCATTACCAGTCCATTTTTCTTTTTCTAAAGAAATAGCATAAGTAATATAAGAGCGGACCGTACAGATTTCCTAGCTTTAAAAAACTGCAGTTGATTTCATCTTGCTTTTTATATATGTGGTAATTATTTACAAATTCTGAACGACTTTTCCCCATAAGTGTAACCGCCGCTCGGCTTTAGTTTGCGAGATATTCTTATAAATATATTCGATACTAATGTTTTTTTTGCATCACAACCGTCACATCGGTTATCATTTGATGCTAAGACCATCGCGGCTATTTAGAGTCCATTTTCTTAGAATTTTCCGGGTTTTCGTTCGCATGGACAGTCGGAGTTGCTTGAGGCTAAATAAGAGCGCGACCACCTAAGTTAGTGTTCGTGCAACATATGTAGATAAATAAACATATAGATTAAAATGTGTAGACTCTGCCCTGGCGTAGGCGGCCGTCGGACGGTGGCCGCACTCTTACCTAACTCGGACCAACTCCGACAGCCAGAAAAATATTTTTATAAATATCTCAGAAACTAAAGCCGAGCGGCGGTTATATGTATCAGCAAAAGTTGTTCAGAATGTTGACCTTGGCAACATATTTCAAGGCCATTGAACTCGGAGAGGTCGTCCGCTTTGTAAATATTTACCATGTTTGTTCAAAACTAATAATTATGAAACAGAAGTGGACGTCATGCTTACGAGAATGTTTAAACGTGGAGAAAAGTTTGCGCCCTCGCCTGCGATGTAATCTGTCCCTTTTATTGTGGGTCGCGGTTGAAACTGTTTAAAAAACACTGGGCTAGATGATTCTGAAGATAGTGATGCGAGGAAAAGACCTTTTTTAGAAAAAGAAACCAGCAAAGCGAGCCCTATGAGACTTTTTTGCCTTTACTTCATCATAAATCTTACACACGTGTGACCGAAGTCTTGTACCAGAACTTCCACTATTGATCGAACCCCATCGCCCTTCTGGGTACATACCCAACATGTTCTTTTTGTATATTTAGATTCTTGAAACAAACTAAGAGCCTTTTGCATAGTATTATTTCGAGAATGAAAGCCAGAAGAAATGTCTGCAGGAATATTTTTCGCCAGTTGCCCCAAATTACGGATTCATAGGCACTTGTCCGTGAATCTCAGTGTTTCCCAACCTTTTTTGAATGGCGACCCCCTTTTATAATATTCAAATAACCTGCGACCCACCCCCATATAAGGTAAGGTAAATTTAGTAAGGTAAAGAAAACATATTCAAAATAGATATTTCAGATTATAATTCTAACTTAATAATATTTAAAAGAAAACCGTGATGACCCCCCAGAAAACACTACGTGACCCACTTGCGGGTCGCGACGCACCGGTTGGGAATCACTGGTGTATCCTGAATCTTTTATTTTTTGAATGCTTCATTAATGTTTTGCACACGGATGGTTTATAGAACGATAAACAGAAGCCGAGCCAAGCGGTGCACAGTTTCTGAAACTGGTTCTCTTTCAGAAATGAAGCCTTTTACGCGAAAAAAATTTATTTTCGTTTGTCAACTAATTTTGAATAACAGTAATTAATAATTGTAACTCTAAATAAATTGATGTTATATTTATTTATATTAAATTACTGTAAATTTAAACAAAATTTATAATAATAATTGTTAATATTCAACACAAGTTTAAATTCGAAAATCAAATTATTGATAAAAACGATTGCAAATAAGAATTATTGCCATCTGGGACAGTGCCTAACATATTGTTTGAAGAATTACTAAATAATTCCTGTATGTAGTTATTTTTCTTAATCAGAGAACTGAAGTAAAAATATTAACATGATACAAAACGGTGTGCTTAAAGAATGTAATTCTAATACAGGCATTAATCAATGTTATAAATTTTTTCTTATAGGTTTTCGTGGATGTTCTTGACGAGAAGGACCTCAAATTCATTTTAATGGAACAATTTCCTGACATATGGGACGATTTATTGGATCAAATGATCACGTTCAATGAAAAACTAAGTTCTCAAGTGGGGATCACATGGGCCTACTCAGGATCACCTTGGGAAATGAATCTTAGGGACGTCACTAGATGGTGTGAAATAACAATGGCAGATTATAAACAAAATTCAAGACAATGTTTTAATCCTGGGAAAGGTGCTCATTTACTTTACATGGACAGAATGAGGACACGCAGCGATAAAGATCAGGTGAGATATTTGTGATCACTAATTCATTGGACATATTATAAATGGCATATACCGAACCGTGTTGTTGAAATTTATTAGATTACAAACAGTCATCGAAATCGGTGAGCCGTGCCCAGGGATTGTAACCCGCCCGGAGCGGGTTACTATAGTCTGATTTTCGAGAGTTGAGACCTGAGGCGGGTCCCTCGGACGGAGCGTGGTTAAGGAGGAACCAATTGTGCGCTATGGATTGCGTGCGGCGTAGCGTACCATTGGTTCCTCCTTAACCACGCTCCGTCCGCGGGACCCGCCTCAGGTCTCAACTTTCGAAAATCAGACTATAGTAACATAAGACAGTCTGGTTTAGACAGCCACATAACGTACTCTGGTCATCCGGCCGAAGAAATGAGCAATCTTTATGAATTTTTTACTCAGTGACTAACAAATATAATCGTGCAAAACTTGTTACATGATATTCATCAATTTGTGCCCTGCTCAATTTTTCAGCCAGATGACCAGAGTACCCCCTGAAGTGGCTGTGTGGACTAGACTGTCTTATGTTACTAGTAACCGGCTCCGAGCGGATTACAATCCCTGGCCGTGCCTTTTTGAAAATAATTACCACTAATAATATTATTAAAGTAATTCAATCATCGAAGTATTTTTATAAATGATTTTGTTCTTTCCACAAAATGTCGATGGGTAACATTTCATGTAGAGGATATACAAGTATGTATTACGCACTTTTTTCTGCCCAGATTCACTCTAAGGGGGTGACAGTGACCCCTGAAAATCCGGGTATTTTCCGATTTTGGGTTATAACCCGCGAGCTCTAAGAGATAGAAAAAAGTTTTCAGACAAAAGTTACTTCTTTCAATTAGGGCTACACATTTGGTAGCACACAGTTCTTACAATTCGCGAGTTAGAACAGAAAAGCGGAAAATACCCGGATTTTCAGGGGTAAATTTCAACCCCTTAGAGGGAATTTGAGCAGCAAAAAAAGGTGTAAGGCTACGGTTGCACTGGATGCGTAATCTGACGACCAGCTAGTCGTCAGAATACGCATCGAGTATAACCGCAGCCCTCTTACATAGCTATATAGCCTCTACATATATCCAAAGTTTCAGCATTTGTTACATTTGCGGGTTGGGGATCTACCCTTACCAGTGAATGTGTAGAAATAATAGCAAAATAGTCCATAATTTTTAATAATATTCTTCAAATATTCACCCAATGTTTTCCTAAATCCAAGCCAAATGCCCGCGAATACATTTACCTAAATAGACAAACAGCACCAGTAACTCAAGGCATCCGTATTTAACCCTAGTTTGGCTGACGAGGCACCCGGGTGACTATTTGAACTGTACCGCGGAAAAAAGATTGCTTCTAAGTACTTTTTTTTTCTGAGCTTCCATGACATCTCAAACGAATGATTTTTTAGTAGAAAAAACATGCAATCATGGTTTTTAGTTTTTTTCTTCGCCTTACTTTTACCTGTTGAAATGTTTTATTCTCATTTCGGCTAACGCAGTCACCCGGGTGACTTTTAGAAAATGTATAGAAAATAAGAATGTACGTATTTTTTTTTATTACTATTACGCTAAGAATAAATAACAGCCAAAGGGCTAGGTTCAGGCGGAGCCGAGCAGCGTTCCCGTTACACCACCATACCCTGGGACAAATCCACGATCGTCAGGTGGTGGTGGTTGATTTCTCCTCGATTGCTGCTCGCGAAAACGAATTCACCGACCAATATATCTGGCTTCCACCTTAGTCCAGAGCATAGACATGAAGAAACATGTTCTGATCAATGCCACTTGTAATTATTAACCCTTAACTGGTATCTTGGGGTCGCTCATGACCCCAGGCACGCAAAGTTCGCTGGAAAATTTTTGGTTGCCTAAGCTTGTAAACTGTTTTTCTAATTAATTTTATAATAACAGTTTAACTTTCTAGGTTTCTATTATTTTACACATTACCTAAGAACAAAATATTCATAGAGGGTGATTCAGGGTCGACTTTACAAATTTCTGTGTCCTTTTTTATTTGGGGTCTGCCACGACCCCAGTATACCAGCCACGTTTGCCAAAAACAGTATACCAGTTAAGGGTTAACATTGCTTACATACGTTATTCCTGCAGATGTACATATAAAATTAGTCACCGGGGTGACTGCGGCAGCCTAAATGAGCTTTAAAATTCGTCAGCCGAACTGGGGTTAAACAATAACAAAATTAACATAGCGCAACAATACCAGAACAGTGTATAAAACAGAAAGGCGATGTAACTGTTATTAACAGTAGGATTAATTGAACGAATATTATACTTTTACTGCAATGTAATTTTATTTGAGAATTTTTTGGATTACAGGTATTGAC
Source organism: Andrena cerasifolii (assembly GCF_050908995.1). Lineage (NCBI taxonomy): Eukaryota > Metazoa > Arthropoda > Insecta > Hymenoptera > Andrenidae > Andrena > Andrena cerasifolii. Next base: position 3,188,303 of record NC_135132.1, read on the forward strand.
GATATACGGCGACGAATTCTTTTTGGATGAACAGCCTCTACCAAACCCAGAAGTTCCTATTCTCCTGACCAAAGAAAAAGTTCTCATAGGGGAGGAAACGTTGGCTCGCAGTGATGCGGCGGTGTACGAAGACGACGATTTGTTGCTCCTTAGGGACCAGAGAACTACCCTCAGAAGTCTTGCCCAGTGTGTTAACATGAATTGGATGCCCATTCTCGTAAGTACTACTTGAAACAGTCAATTGTAGAAGTTATTTCGAAGTAATTTTCTTTCCTCTTCCCTGCGCACAGAACTTTTCTATACTATTTTCTACAGTGCCCCATTTTTATCGATAAAAAATTGTACTTTTTGGAAATTCGGGTGCATTGAAAATAACTGCTCTTAGGGTCTAGAGAAGTGTCGGGGGGATTTCTGAACGTTTTGGGAAAGTATCACTAGGTTCAGCTTACTTCAGAAAAATCACAGTAATTTTATTTCTAGTATGTGAATACATCAAAATATTTTTTAATACACTTTCTTTTGAATTTTTTTAAATGTACCTATGATTCTGTTTTTTTTTCACATTCTCCATAGTTTTTGGTTGATTCGAAAATATTATTTGTTTCCTTTTTTTTTGCTGAAAAAACAAACTCTGTCATAACTTGAAACAAGACAAAATCTGACTTTATATTCACATGAACTTATTTTTGTTAAGTTACGAATTAACAACAGAAGTCGCTTTCACGTATTTTTGGTTCATTCTGTATATCGCGACGTTCATGACACCACGAATTAGAGTCCTTTAAAAAGTAAACATGAAACGACCTGCTGTTTTCACAGAAATAATTATCTTAAAAATTTTTTCGTTATGTAATCACTTTATGAAGTAGAATTCAATATATATTTTTTAAACCTTTTTGTTTACTAAATTAGGAGGGTCATTGTTATTTCGAATAACATTTCTCCCTTCAAACAAATTTTAACTTCTCAAGTTTGATATACAAATAAATGATATTCGCATATGCAGTTATTTTGTATTACTTACAATGTACGCATCATTTGTCATGTTTACTCAAGACTCAGTTTTAATGAACGTTAATATTTTTTTTTGTTCTACTAATATAAAAATATCACTTACGATTTATTATCCATTAACAGTTACTTTCTTATGCTAATTGTGCGATAGATTGGAGAATCTGGAAGCGGCAAAAGCAGTCTCGTTCATCTACTCGCAAATTTGGCTGGCCAGAAGCTGAAGACGATCGCTGTCAATTCCGCGATGGACACTGCAGAAATTTTGGGTGGCTTCGAACAAGTAAGTGTTTGCATTAATATTTCGTCAAACTGCTGTAATTACTCCGTTTTCAAAATTTTGGTTCCTGATAAGTTCCAGGTTGACAGTGTTTCATTATTCTAACACCTGAAAAATTTTCTCACCAACGAGTAAGAAGAGTTTTACTCTACTCTAACGCTCCCTAATTATTTCTCTTTTTTCGACTGATGCATTTTGCAAAATTCTTCCCTTTAACACCAATTTAAACCAAATATCGTACACAATATTTGAGAAAATCTTAAACGTTATATTTCATGAAATTTAAATTTGTAAGAAATTTGTAAGTAACTTTCAATACATAGGTATCAATGCTTGTTGGTTTTTCACATTTCTCATTTTTTGAGTATATTACGTCACTATGCAAATTCAGGTAGGCTTCGAAAGGTTTGCACTGTAAAAATCAATGTTGTACATATAGCACACATTATCTTGGGCTTATGTAGGTAATTTTATAAACCGTTCTTTGTGAATGGCACGCAGATAAAAGAGCGTGGTCGGGTTTTAGAATTTATCATTTAAGATTCATCGAATCTGTCAATTTTATAATTAGAGAAAAACTGGCGTTCGACGCCCGGAGTTGGCGGACGCCGAATCATCACCTTTACGCATAAAAAATCTAATTTCTATAACATTGACTTTATCTTAACTAAAGGGTTCGTTATAGATTGGGGAAGTCTTTCCGATTAAAATGAGTCCAAACACGGTTTCAATCGGATTAATTTTGAATTAAATAGTAAAGGCGAGATCTTTAGCTTTAAAGTACAGTGCCGGACAAAAGTATTGGGGCACCCTTTAAAACAGAGTAATTTTTTTAAAATAGGTCCAAACGACTTGAATTTTTATGAGAAGCTAGAAGGCTTATTTTACTTGGTGACGTGTTTCGTCATTTTGAAAAAAATTGCAATTAGTCGGAATAGGGAAGAAAATAGTAAAGGTCGTTTTTTCAATTTTTTTATCCGAGCCTGTAAAAAAAATTTACAAATTGCCATTTGTAGATTTAAGTAAATTGTATACAGGCTGAAAATTTAATCGAAAGCGGTTACGTAGCTATCAGCTACAAACAGTTAAAAGTGGTGGAAATCAAATTTTTCGGCCTAAACTGTAATACCAGGTAGGCCCTTATTTATACTGTCGAATTTTTATTTATATATATTTGCCCTCACCCCCTAGAATGGTGCCATTTGATAAAATAATAATTCCTGAAAAAGTTTATTGCAATCGGACAACAGGAAAGGGTACCGGCCAGGGTTTAAAGGTTAGAATTCATCAACACTTTGGATTTAAAGGTTTTCTCAAAAATGGTAAGTCCTATCGAAATTTTGTTCAAATAATATTAATAGAGCATTTAATTTTCTACAATTACTGTATATATAATTTTTTCGTGCTTCCAACCATTTTTTAGATAATAGCGTTTGAATATAGAGAGATCAGCACTGCGCGCGTATAGACAATACGTCACGACGTACAGGTGGGACGCGCAGGTGCTGACCTCTTCATATTCAAACGTTATTATCTAAAAACTGGTTGGAAGCACGAAAAAATGATATATACACTAATTGTAGAAAATTGAATGCTCTATTAATATTATTTGAACAAAATTTCGATAGGGCTGACCATTTTTGAGAAATTCTTCAAAATCAAACCAAAGATGAATTCTAAACTTTAAGGCCTGGTCGGTACCCTTTGCTGTTGTCCGATTGCAATAATCTTTTTCAGGAACTATTTTTTTATGAAATGGAACCATATTAGGGGGTGAGAGCAAAATAAATCGCTGGTTGAAAATAAGTAATACACCTAAAGATTTTACATATTTCGATGCCCGTCGCTTGTTTCTGCATCAATCGATTTCGATGAAAATTTCAGCATGTATACAGCTTACTTAAATCTACAGGAGGCATTTTTAAAAAATTTCAAATTAATCCTTCTAGCTTCTCAAAAAAAACTCGAGTCTTTTGGACCAATTTTAAAAAAGTTATTCTGTTCTGAAGGGTGTTCCAATACTTTTGTCCGCCACTGTAGTTAAGTCTAAGAGGCGAGATAGATAGCACTCGTGGGAGGTTTGTAGTTGTCTGCTAACCAATGCTTCGATACTATGTAGGTGGTCTGCTAAACCTCGAATTTTTATAGTCACCGTTTCTCGCGCAAACTTCGCGCTATATAGCTCCCACAATGCAGTTTTTGATAAATCAGAACTTTGGACATATTTTTACATCTGATACAAGAATACCGTATTACAACAGACTTTAAAAGATACGTGATAGAAGAGTTGAACAATTGCTGCTGGTAGAGATAATGTATCTTTATTTACACATTCAATGACATCAATTAGTTTTATAAACATAAATAGTGCTTGTACAATTAGCGATAAAAATATTGCAATTAATTCGTCGGCTGATTTTTATACAACTCTATTAATCACGCCCAGGCACCGTTTATTAATGAACTTAAATTAATGTCCTTAATTATTCTATCATCTGCCTAACATTCACCTTTCAGTTAATAATTAAACTTATTCGTAAGGTTCACCTTCATCTCCCACGTATCCTTACGAAAGTCTTTTGAGAAAAATTGACATTGTTTCAGGGATTTTCCGGACTTAATTTTGTTTTAAATTGTTAATTACGAAAATGAAAGGAAATCTAGAATCTAAAGGCATAAATGGCAATGTTTATTTCGTGCCGATGTTTTTGTACGTGTAATCATTGAGAAACGAGTGTTTGGAGAGGGAATAATTACAAAATAGTAGAAATTGTAAATTTAATTCATTTTAGTAATTAATGCAACTAAATATTTATTCATTGATTAATAAATATCACATATAGATATTATATGGCTTCATATAATTATGTCACGTTCTCGTTCATTACTTAAATTAATAAATCTGCGTATAATGTAGAAAAAGGCGGCAGACAGATTTGTTTATAATTTTCGCATTGTGAAAATGCTATTAAGTCTTCGAAAAAATTTGTTTAGCAAGCTCGAACATTTCTAGGTAAAACTACGCGAAAAACGGAAATAAAAATTAATTTCAAGAGCTAAGCCACACCAAAATCGACTAAAAAAACAACTTTGTTTAACAATTTCTTCTTAATTATTGCATTACGGTCCAATAATCATATGACATTTTTTCTTCAGAATCCATTAGTAATGTTTCGTACAAGAGTTAGAGAAAAGCACTTTATAGTAGTGTATATTATAGACAACTGTTTAAAAAAATTGTAATACACTATAACAATTTTCGGTACAAATCATTATTATCAACCAAAATACAGATTGTTATCACCAATTTAGCTAAGGAATCATAAAAACAACAATTAAGAAAAACCCTATTTTGAGGTCATTGGTAAAATTTTTTTTTAACACATATACACTCTTTCAAATTTTTAGTTACTTTATAGTAGACTAATAAAAAATACTTTCCCCCAGAAATCATTACAAATATTGTTAATACCTCCATACATACACAATCAAGTATCTGGAAAAATAAAGAAACTTTTGAATTCATTTTTCTCTTGAAATTTCCGCAGAATTTGGAACTTGAATTTTTGGAAAAATTTTTAGTGGCACGCCCCATGAGTTTAGTAAATTATTCGTGGTGCAAACTATCGACATATCAAATTGGAGCTGAATCTGTGTTTCAAAACTCGTGCATATCCTTCGTAAGATATATTAACCTCGGGGGATTACCCTCTGCACTAGATTATAACAAGGAAACGTTCCCAACTCGAAAATTCTGATTTTAACGAAACTATCGTGTGAATGTAGAACACATTGTAGTATTTAAAGAGCAATTTCTTTCTACGGAAATTCACTTCGAAGGGGTGAAAGCAGCCCTTAAAATTACCAAGTTTTTTCCTTTAAATATATCTTTATAACAGTGGGTGATAAAACAAAATGTTGATTAAAAGAGTTGTTCAGTTTTGTACACTCTGAAACACTACCAAAAGAAATATAAAGTTACATTACAAAAAGGAAAACGAAAATCGAGAACTTGAAGGGATGGTTTCACGACTTCAGAGTGAATTTCCGCTGAGAAAAAATATGCTTTTGGCATACTCCAATATGTTCTACATTCACACGAAGTTTCATTAAAATCAGAATTTTCGGGTTGCGAACGTTTCTTGATAAGCTTGTACCAATTTTGCACGCGTGTTAGCTACATTGAATTCGCCTTATAAATGGAACAATGTATTAAAAAGAACATGGATGACTCTGAAATCTCCGTGACACCATCATGTTGTAAAAAGAAGCAAGTGAACCTGAAAAGTGGATTCTCTAAAACATTTCCTAATTAACATTTCCCACATCATTAATATTTATGAGAATATTCCATTGTCACGCTTTATGTGCCTCGGCCTGTACGAGTTCTGCCTCGCTTCTGAATTGGAGAACAACTTGGAAACTGACGGAGCTAGCTTAACTGTTGGGGAAACGTTGAAACGATATTCCATATAGAAACAGATCACGTTTGGGAACCTTGACATTAGTCAATATCTTAGCTATTAGAGGGTGCTCCAATTCACTGATTCTCTGTGGTGTCCGATAATTACATGGGGTAGTTTATGGCCGGTCCATCAACATAGTTTACAAACAAGGTTTACTGTGACACAGGGACTCTGTCCAAGAACTATTTAGATCAGGTTTGAATATGTTATTTAATGGATTTGATTGAATGATAGTATTTAGTTTATTGATTTCAGTGTTCATGTCGTTGGCAACTGCAATGCTTCATCACGTATTAAGAAGTTTATGAATACACTTCTGCTGTTTATTTTCTGGTTCCTGATATCAATCGATAGAGAATAGCCATGAATTCATTGGAGGTCTGTAGATGGTCCCCGAGCTGCAGACATTTTAAATGTCTAAAATTACTGATTACCAACAGCTCGTGGGATTTCGTACATAGATGATTTGTTATCTAATACATGGAAGAACGAGTATTTTCAGAATGAAGTTAATAAAATGTAGGGGATATAGGGTGTAAGTAAATTCTAGAATATCAGTCGCTAACGGTCAGCTGTTTCTTTTTATCAAAATGGTCTTAAGCATTTTTTTCCCTCAGTTATACTAAAATTTAAAAATTTAAATTGACTCTCAGTGGAGTTTAGATAGATTACCACTCTTATTTGGGGAAACACAGATTAAAATAATATTGCAGATTTGCAATATTATCTTTATTTTTGTATTTTGATTTTGCATTACGGAAATAGTATTCTTGTAACTTTAAAATCCAATTTTATTTCATATTGGAATATCAATTTAAATTTGTAAGAATTAAGATATTCTTAAATGTAACTCAGAACGTAATGTAAAATTATAACAGAGGATGATATGCAAAAAGGAAGTAACATCTTTAGAATTTAGACCTGGATTCTTTGGTTGTAATTCTTTTCATCAATTATTTACCTTAATCCTTATGTATAGTCATTCAGATGAGAGGAACTTTTCCCACATTTATTTTTTTGTCTAATAACTTGGATATTCAGAAGTATTATTTGGAGAAAGTTTTGTTTGAATAATTAGTATCTGATCTTAATAAAATAAGTCGATTGATATTTACGAATACGGATTGAAATTTATTTAAACGTCAAGTGAAAGTTGTATGTAAATATTCATTGAACTATGCTTCATTGGAAGTGCCGACTTATTATTTCTTCTTTATTAATATCGTTCTGTATTTGAAATCACAATATTATATTTAAATATAACGAAGTATTTAATTATTTATAAAGTAAATTATTCGTGTTTCACATTTTACTTTCAATAAAATTACTGGAATTTTGTGCGGTACAAACAGTAGCTGTTTTGGAGGATTAATGTTTACAATTTTGTTCAAAACCAAAAACTTTTACACAAAAAGGAGTAAAATGTTTCTACAGTATTGCTTTTAACGTATCCAACACAGAAATAAAGTTGGTACTGGACGTTCTTGTGCCTGAAACATCTTCCGTCGCTGAAGTCAATTTTTTCTCTTACTTAATACTTAGTGGTAGTTAAAAATTGCTTAAATTATATTATTAAAACTTTATAGTTCAAGCGTCATAAATATTTATAACCAAGTTTGTAAAAATGACTGGCTCGTTAGCAAATAATATTCTGAGATTCAATTTAAGAAATGCTTGCCCTAATCGTAGCTTTTTTTGGACGCACTAAACACATCTCTACATAGTACAATACAATAAAGTGTCCGGTAATCGTCTGTCTGTTTGTTTGGGCTAATCTTGGGAACCACTGGACGGATTGCAATGCGGTTTTCACCGTTCTATAGATCATACCTTGAGGAAGGTTTAGGTGTATGAAACTTTAATCTATGACAAACGCAAGTTCTGTTTGAGGAGCGCCAGTGAATTTTAAAATATTAATGCTGATACATACAGGGTGTCCCAAAATTCAGGGACTTCTCGGAACATATAATATCCTCATGCAAAAAGACATCGAAAAGTCCTTTACCGTTTTGGGATCCGAGGCTTCGTTCTCGAGATATTAACAGTTTAATATTAGCGGTCCAAGTTCCGGGCCGCGCAGTTTAAAGCCGAGTCAGCTGATCGCGCGACAAACCGCGAGCGGTCACTGCTCCGCGCTCAGCTGTTGCCCCGGAACTTGGACCGCTGATATACAACTGTTAATATCTCGAGAACGAAGCGTCGGATCCTAAAGCAGTAAATGACTTTTTGATGTCTTTCTGCATAAAGAATTTGCATGTTTCGGATTGACCCATTATTTTAGGACACCCTGTATAAGAAGGCAACGCCGGCGCTGGGTATTTTAAGCTAGTCTGTTATATTTTAACAATTGCTGACCATTCGAGCGGCTTAAACGGATGCATGATACTATAAAATTCGTAGTCTAAAACTGCGTGTATTTCTAATTTTTAATATAGACTTTTCTGCATCTTATGATATTTTGATGAAAATTTTGAAAATGCAATGGAAAGGTGTACAAAATTTTGCCATGATCGAAATGATCGGCAAAGTGTTAATTAACAATATCAACATTGCCGATCGAACGAGAATCGTGACTTCTTTCCTTTATGGGTAATAACTGTCTTTTTTCTTCACATAGCCTTTTCTATCTCCAGTGTCCTTTTTGTTTATTTCGTTTAATTCAAAACAAATGAAAAGCACATTGGCAACGATTTCTAAAAATTCAAACAATATAGTTAAGTATGTATTTGCATATAGTCAAATTAATACAAAGAAATGAGCGTGTATTATATTTCAATCGCCTTTGCTTAAGTGTTCTTCACACCTTTTTAAAAATTCAATTTTAATACACACATCACATATAAATATGTAGTATGGAATTAAAGAATGAAGGTACAAATTAACGAAATCATAAATCGTATCAAATCTATGCAATATTTTCGATTCGATAGAAAAAGAATTGAAGTAAACAACTTGAAAAGTAATGCCTATAAGTATACTGAGCAGTAGTGACATTTGTCGGAAGAGTCAAAACGAGTGAGTGGGAAAGGAAGGAAGATCAATCGCCTTCGATTGCCAACTATAACAGTAACGCCTCCCCTCCCAGTCACCCCTCCCTCCATAAAATTCCCGATGTGGAGTGGAGGGGACCATGGCTCCACCCACATTTTCATCTTTGTTTAGGCAGGCGCATTGAATATCTCACTACTGCTCGGTACACCTGTAGCTGGAACATTTAAAAATGTTCGAAATATTTCGAGCGATAGTGAGGTATACAGGGTGTCCCAAAATTCAGAGACTTCCCGGAGCATGCAATATCCTGATGCAAAAAGACATCGAAAAGTCCTTTACCGTTTTGCGATCCGAGGCTTCGTTCTCGAGATATTAACAGTTGAATATTAGCGGTCCAAGTTCCGGGTGTACGGTCACTGCTCCGCGCTCAGCTGACTCGGGTTTAAACCGCGCGGCCCGGAACTTGGACCGCTAATATTCAACTGTTAATATCTCGGGAACGGAGCCTCGGATCCCAAAACGGTAAAGGACTTTTCGACGTCTTTTTGCACGAGGATACTGCATGCGTCGGGATGTCCCTCAAGTATAGGATGCGCTGTATACCTCCAAGAGGGGTTAAACAGAGGGGTTGGAATGCAAATGAATCTGCGGGAGGTCTTTGGCTGTCAGTCAACCAATAGTAGTGCTTGGACAGTAGATTGCCTTGCAAACCATGAATCAGATTTGGGCATGCGCACTGAGGACCTCACTCTGCCTCGGTACACCTACAAGTCTTATATGGAAACATGTATTTCTCTATAAGAACTACAATGGAGAGTATAGGTCCGGAAATCCCTAAAGTTTCGCATAGAAAATATATATGTATATAAGTATATATTCATGTACATATACACATATACAGGGTGATTTCTAAAGTACTATTATATTCTATTCTCATATTAGAGCGTATCCGCAGCACGTTTTATAAGTATTTTTGTTTGCGACGTTTGATTATAGCGTTCTTAAAATATTGTACACAAATAGCTTCAGTATTTTCGACGTTGCAAATATTGCAAATGATTTCGTACCTTTCTGACACGACGTAATATATTGTCTAATAATTAATTGAGCAAACAAATAATATTACAGAAGAAGTCATGGTACGCGGAAATATAATTGTTGACGAGTTATTGGCAATTATGTAATAGATTAGAGCGTGTGAATATTTTTTCGTCGAGTTCCTTAATTTTTTCCTACTGGATCTCAGTTCATTGCTTATTAAAGTGCACACTAAAGCACACGAAAAGTAAAATTGCAATCTCTCAAGGCAAAACCTTCGCATAGAAAATGTGAAATATTCTAACGCGATGCTCTACGAAACTTTTTCAACAATTGTGTATCTTTAGAATTTTCACCTTTCTCCCTGAAAAAAAACTTGCACATAACATTTTTGCTGGGTTGCTGTGTGTTACAGTTAAATTGTAAAATTATTGAATGTTACAAAATAGTTACAATGTTATATGCGTGGCGAAAAGTAATTCGAAGGGGTGTCTTACGAAATACTTTCTAACCATTATTAATTCATAAGAATTCGAATGAAGTCTTAGGCGTGAGCATATAAAAGTTTACAATACATTTACAAAAATACTAACGACCAGTCACTGATGGAAAGTTATTCTCTTTTTTTCTCAGCAATTACATTACACAAAAGCAATCATCACGCAGACAAGGAAATTCGGTACAATTTACGTAAATAGTACTAGAAAGTATTCTCTAAACAAAAAGTAACTGTGCTCTCCTTTGCTAAATCGTTTGTCGTCGAGGAATTTTAGGACGAGGTCGTTAATGAGGACCTTACGTGTACGCCCCGTATATGTACATATGTATTTGTATGTATATATTTGTATCTGTGTATAATAATAATAGTAAACGATACAATACTAACAACCGAGCGGGAAGCTCGATTACTTGAGTCCCCCGTTGAGTGGAAAGCTCATTTAATGGTGCAAACTACCTATTGTACTTTCTAATTAACGAGTTAATTACTAATTGGTGCACCTAATATTGTTTCGATTCACATTAAGGAACTATCATTGTCGATGACTTTCTGTAGTTCTACACTCGCTAGGCTCTTTGTCTCGCCATTCTTGGCATTATCTAAATATAATAATCTAACAAGCGATAGTTTACATATAAACGTGCATAAAGTTACCAAATGATGATCTACGTAATCCCATTTATAATTCGTGTATTTTGGCAACTTTGGCGATTCTTGGCAATTTTTGGCAATTCTGATGATTCTTCGTAGAACATTTTTGGCAATCATTGATAGACATTTCTTGCGCGTTTTTTGTTTGCTATGGAACGTGGAGTCATCGTTCTTAAATTTTAGAAAATTTTGTATGATCCTCGAGATTGTTAATTTAAATTCTAAAATATTTCTAGAATTTGGCAGAAGTGCGTGTGGAAATGTTCTGTGGCAAATTTTGAAAGTACTCTACAGTAACTAAGTAAAATGATCGAATGAAGATGAGATCCTTTGGTCATTTTTTGCAGCACTTTTGAAACTTGTGAAAAGTATCCATGCCTATTTTGAACAAGTCTCTTTGAAATATATCTTTTTCTTTTTTTTCTGGAAATTTTTGGGGGATGTTTTTAGAACTTTCTTAGGCGTTTGCTTATTATCTCTCTTCCCATCCTCTATAATAGTTACATTAAATATCTTTTCATTAATCTTAACAGGTTAGATAAAAAGAATTTCGTGTGTTCTTAATGATACCTGCGACAAACAAGCTTCTGCGACACTTCTGAAAGAAATTTCTTCTAATAACGAAGAAGAAATCGTAGACAAATTTTGGGAACAATCATCTGAAAAATTGTATTTAAATCTACAAAACATCTTGCTTAAGTCTACCTGGAATTTCTTCTCCCATTAAAGAAAATACTTCGAATCGGTAACTTATTCGCTAGGTGAATCGCTGCTAATCGGACTGACATTTACTTTCGGACCGTTCATTTTCGACAGTGGTGATAATAAAATGCTTGATCTTCTACTAACGTCGTCCTCGAATATGCTCGATGTACTTTTTGACCTTGAAATCAGGGTCCATGGGTCCGGTGGCATGACCAGGCGGTCGTCCTGCACGTTTAATTCCGCGATTAATTACGATTACTTAATCTTAAACAGAAATCGTGGAAAAAGACACCTTTATTAATGACACACATTATCGAAAAATTACATCAATTATTTGCATGCGGTTTCGTGCATTTTCCGAGCAAAAGTGGGTTGGGTGTTCTTGCTTCGAAAGCCAAACAGAGTAGCAGTAGAGATGTACGAGTATAGTGCCTCTACGAGCTATATCAGCATGAAAAAAATCTGTTCATTAGGTTTAAAAAAAAAAAAATAGTGTGGTGATTGTAACGGTTTGGTGGGTGTACTATCAGCAACCCTAGTTAGTTATTCGGCCGGCGGGGAGAACATACCGGGTCGTCGTGGAGCCTGTGATGCCAGATCGGGGACGGGCCCCGAGAATTTCCCCCACCTCGCGCACGCTACGGCGGAGCGGCGCGTCCGTGAGCTCGGCGCTTCGGAGTCCAACTCACGGACACGCAGCTCCGGCGTAGTGTGCGCGAGGTGGGGGAAATTCTCGAGAGAACCCGTCCCCGATCTGGCATCACAGCGTGGAGCACGCTTGGCGTACATTACTCCGACGTAGCGGCTCCCAAGGCTGCGATGGGTCCTACCGGTCCCACTTTATCCGAGGATAGCTGCATTACCCGCTTGACTCATCCTTGGTTTAAGGAATCATGCCCTGCTTCCGGCCCACGTTCCCCAACTTTAATTACGGCCGGGGCCTTATGAGGGTCCTACTCATCAGAGTTATAGTGCCTCTACGAGCTATAGTGACTTAGGTGTGAGGTACCCAGCGGGGTCTTAACCGATACCCTGCTGGGTACGGGCCGCTAAACGTGCCCCCACTACTACCTCTTGCAGGACTGTGTTTAAGGAAGACCAGAACAAAACTTGGGCCCTAAAGGGTAAAATCAGTTATTGATATAAAATAATTTATATTGCTACTGTTGTAATGCAGTAGGTATAGTGCCTCTACGAGCTATAGTGACTTTGGTGTGAGGTCACTCAGTGGGGTCTTAACCGATACCCTGCTGGGTACGGGCCACCAAACGTACCTCCTACTACCTCTTGCAGGACTGTGTTTAGGAAAGACCAGGACAAAACTGGGGTCCTAAAGGGCAAAGTCTCCAACATTACTTCAAGACATGCAGTGATTTTAATTTAAAATAAGTTGTTAATATAAAATAATTTATATTACAACTGTTCTAATGCAGTACATATACCTTACTACAATGGATTTTTATTTAGTATGTGCTGACAACGAGACAAATTTTAATTGCCAGTAGCAAAGCTTAATTGCTGTCTTTTAATAATGATAAACAGTATCTTCAATTTCTTTTTTATTTTATTAAAATTGAAGTTGTAACACTTAACCCATAGGGCCCCGGTTTTGTTCCTGATCTTCCCTAAACACAGACCTGCAAGAGGTAGTAGGGGGCCATGTTTAGGGGCCCATACCCAGCAGGATATCGGTTAAGACCCCGCTGAGAGGCCTCACACCTAAGTCACTATAGCTCGTAGAGGCACTATACATATACCTTACTGAAATGGATTTGTATTTAATATGTGCTGACAATGAGACAATTTTTAATAGCCAGTAGCAAAGCTTAATTGCTGTCTTTTAATAATGATAAACAGTATCTTCAATTTCTGTTTTATTTTATTAAAATTGAAGTTGTAACACTTAACCCATAGGGCCCCGGTTTTGTTCCTGATCTTCCCTAAACACAGACCTGCAAGAGGTAGTAGGGGGCCATGTTTAGCGGCCTATACCCAACAGGATACCGGTTAAGACCCCGCTTTGTGACCTCACACCTAAGTCACTATAGCTCGTAGAGGCACTATACATATACCTTACTGAAATGGATTTGTATTTAATATGTGCTGACAATGAGACAATTTTTAATAGCCAGTAGCAAAGCTTAATTGCTGTCTTTTAATAATGATAAACAGTATCTTCAATTTCTGTTTTATTTGATTAAAATTGAAGTTGTAACACTTAACCCATAGGGCCCCGGTTTTGTTCCTGATCTTCCCTAAACACAGACCTGCAAGAGGTAGTAGGGGGCCATGTTTAGGGGCCCATACCCAACAGGATATCGGTTAAGACCCCGCTTTGTGACCTCACACCTAAGTCACTATAGCTCGTAGAGGCACTATACAGTGGAATGCCATTATAAGATAATTATCCAAACCAACGATTACGTGTATATGAGGTTGATTAAAATTTCTGCCGCGAAAGTTGCAGGTGTATTTACAATTCAAAACTAAAGAAAAAAAAGAATATAAAAAAATTATTTAAAAGAATCACAAAAGAATGTATTAAAAAAAAGAAGCTAGGTAAATTGTAATAAATATGGCTCATTCAATTTTGTTTTTCAGGCATATCCCCTTCAGATTATAGTTATTATACAGTGTGCTTTGAAATTGGTAGAACTGGAAGGGACTTTACTTGAAGAAATGAAAAGAAAAGTGAAATAATATTTGTCCACGAAACGTTTTTATCTTGATTAATTTGTTCGAAAAACTTCTGACTAAAAAATTAGCAGAATTTATTAGTAAGTACGATACAATTGTATATGAAATGAATTCTTCTGCAGAAATAAGTCGAAAGTGTAGGGTGACGATCTTCAAAGGGGCTTTTCTTCTGAAAAAATTCTCTTCGAATGTGGAGTCGATTTTTAATCAAGTGCGCACACACCACAACTTTTCAAAATTTATTTTTTCAAAAACGAAGTTTCATTCGAGAGAAGAATTATTCTACAATTTCAACTTATTTTGAACAGGAGGATTCATGAAACTCGCAGTTGTGTCATATTTGTTAATAAATTCTGCTGATTTAAAAATCAGTAGCGCACTTACTAGCCTTTTTTCAAAATCGATTGTTTTCGAGAAGGAGGCCTCCTATGAACAAATTTTATTGTACATTTTTTAGTTACTTTTTTGTATCATTATTACCTTTTTGGTTGTTCAAAGTAAGTACAAAGTACCCTGTATAGAGTGCTCATGACTGACTGAGTAGATAGTATTCACTAAATTGGGTAAAAAAGAGTTAGGAAACAAGAATCGAAAAATCAACACTTTTAGACGTGTAAAAGATTTTCTGTTTGAGAACACAAGTGATTTTCTTGCTTCCATTTTTGTTCGAAATTTGATAAAAATAGTTTTGTTATTAAATTTTGAGCGAAGATGCTATTTAATAAAGATGAAATTTCGGAAGATCAAGTAGAAATAGAATCTACTGATACAAAATATCAAATTTCAAAACATTTTATTAAATTCAAAAATTCAAAATTTTAATTCTGAAGTCCAGAACTTTTGTGGAAGTTACAGTCGATTTGGACCAATTTAAGAATTTTTAAGCAGCAGTAGTTTAATGAATGATTAATTCTCATCATGTGTTTCCAGTGTACAATTTTTGCTAAAAATATTTTTTTCCACGGATTTCCCATTTCTCTTCTATTTCTCCGATTATCCGAAAATGTGGTTTCCGAAAATAATTTGTCTCCCTATCATTTCGGATAATCGACATTCTACTGTATTACAACATCGAAGTAAGCTAACCTGAAATTGAAAATAAAAACTGTAAATACCAATCGTGCACATTAGGCATGCCTACTAAATGTAGATGCTTCATACAAATTAGACAGTAATTAGTAATCTACGCTATATCAAAATTCTTTTCACTGATGTACACACGTACTACATGTAGGTATGTATAGTAGGGCGGAGCGATACTATATAGGCGAAAATTTAAATTTGAATTTTCATTTGATTAACCAAACGCAACTGTAAAAAGAAATTGGAAAAATATTCATGTCTGGAGGTTCTTTTTCCTCCTAAAAATGATTATTTAATCATACTATATAGGGGAAAATTTAAATTTGAATTTTCAGTTGGCCTGGGTGCGGGATAGTTGTCTTTTGATTAACCAAACACAACTGTAAAAAAATTTGGAAAAATATTCATGTCTGGAGGTTCTTTTTTCTCCTAAAAATGATTATTTAATCATACTATATAGGGGAAATTTTAAATTTGAATTTTCAGTTGGCCTGGGTGCAGGATAGTTGTCTTTTGATTAACCGAACACAACTGTAAATTTTTTTTGGAAAATATTCATGTCTGCAGGTTCCTTTCTTTCTTAAAAATGTAAAAATTCACGATGTAAATCTTATTTTTTTTTGCATTTTTAAGAGGAAAAGGTTCCTTTTTAAATTTTTTTTACAGTTGTGTTTGGTTAATCAAAAGCAAAGTATCCCGCATCCAGGCCAACTGAAAATTTAAATTTAAATTTTCACCTACCTAGTATTATTATATAATAATTTTTAGGAGAAAAAGGAACCTGCAGACATGAATATTTTTCCAAATTTTTTTATATAATCATATAATCATTTTTAGGAGAAAAAGGAACCTGCAGACATGAATATTTTTCCAAAATTTTGTTACAGTTGTGTTTAATTAATCAAAAGACAACTACTCCGCACCCAGGCCAACTGAAAAATCAAATTTAAATTTTCGCCTATATAGTATGATTAAATAATCATTTTTAGGAGAAAAAAGAACCTCCAGACATGAATATTTTTCCAAATTTTGTTTACAGTTGTGTTTGGTTAATCAAATGAAAATTCAAATTTAAATTTTCCACTCCGCCCTAATCTATAGTTCGATGCAAAATGCAATCTTATCCTATCTAAAAAAGCAGCGCTGCAAAAGCCGAGGTATAAGGTATCTGATTTAGCTTAGCGTTTACCAGGTGTCCGACAAAGATCGTGCAAGTGGCGTAAATGGCCCCATTATTGAGTATACAAGAACACCATTGTTTAGCCCTTTAATTCCAACAGCAGTGTCCGAGTAAAAAATATATATTTCTTAAAACGCCTTACTTAAAATCTGTTGCTGTGTTAATAAGTAATCTCACACATATGCGATCAATATTTTTTTCGTTATATTTAATGCTCTTTGAATACATAATTCAACCTTTATTTATTTAGCACTTTGAGAGAGTAGTAATGATTGGTCGATAAAGGGACTATGCCGCTAACGGGGCCATTCACCTTATTTAAAACGGCAGACAATGCAGACCACTTAAAGCCATGCCAGCCTTCAGACTTCCCTTGCAGGAGTAACTCCACGAAAATTTCTAAAAAGACTCGTAACTCCAACCGCAAAGTGTTTCGAAAAAATGGCCACTATACTGTCTAACTAAAAACCCCGGAAACTCTCCGTGCGGAATTTAGTTTGACTTTAGCATAAAACAACCGCGCAGCTTCATATTGCACCAACCCGAACGATTTATAATCGTCAGTACGTCTGCGAATGAGAAGTAAGAAGAGAGAAGTAAAAAAAGCGCGGATTCGATCCCGTGGAGCGTTTGTTTGCTAAAATCAGCTCGGCGCGACGTTCTTGGCGGCAGAGTTAGGGAACTATTGGGGGGGAAGTATTGAATCTGGAAATGGCGTTTCGCGCGAAACAACCGAGGCAAACATTCAAAGTGGGAGCGCATAAAGCATTCGCGTTCATTCCACAGGGCAGCGGAAAAAGTTCCGCAGAGTTCCGCAAGTACAAGATATTCCGAATACCAGTAAATGTTTGCCTGTCGGCGGCAAGGGTGGCTTGAGAAGGGCGACGTCGGTGAGGTCCGGGCATGTGTTGGGCTGCGGTATTGGCGGTTCCGGGGGTGAGGGTACTGCTTCAATAGGTTCCTCGTATCGCGGGGGTTGGACGCTTTCTACCGGGATGCTTGGACCCAGAATCCAGCTGACGATGCTTTCGCAACACCCGCAGAAAAACTCCGACAATCCTCGTCGCAAGCCTCGGTGGAGGCTCAGAAAGAGCACGGGGTTCACGAATGCGTGAACGTACGCGATATGTAGAGTTACCTGGAATTTGGCAAGCATTTTTGTTGTAGCTTCTCCCGCGAGGTTGCTCTTCTGCTATGAATGACGACACTTTGAATGGGGCAAGGTTTGGCGAAATGCGCATTCTTCTGAGAAGGGAACGTTTGGCTTGTTGGTAAAACTGACCTAGTCCGTATTTCTTAAGTTTCTATGAAGGCAAATTTAATGTTCCATCTATTGCAATGAATCAGTTTCTCCTCATGGATGTTTATTGATCTATTGTGAAGAACTTAGAAAATAGTTGCTTTGATTAATCCTTAAGAATTTTAGGATGGAATGGACTAGGTCACTTTTATTATGTGGAGAATAAGAACAGGACATTTAGCTACTAGTAAGGTTTTCTGCTGCTTATGTCAATTTAATATTGCAATGCATACGATATCTATTGATTAATGAATGAAATGGAGTTTTAAAGAAACGTTAATTATCACTACCCTCAAAGTAAAAATGATCTAAAAGTGTTTACTGTACCTGCTACACCCTAATATTAATACGAAGACGATCATGGTAATAATTAAATAGAAATAATGAATTTACAAACAAAAATTCTTTTTATTTAAGCTTATGTTATCACTTAATTACAAAATTATTATTACCAACTAAGGAGAACAGTTGAAATCGTTACAAATTAAATTGTCACGAGGAAATGGCAGTGTACCGTATTCTCTCGATATAGGCTCGCGACTCGAGAGCGACGAATCATTATCGCGAAGTGGACACGATTCTGTTGCTCGCGGTAGTTACCAGCGTTGCCAGGTTGTAGGGAAAAAGTGGATTGTAGTGGAGGACGTAAGTCAAGTCACGTGATGCAAGTAAGGTAGGTGATAGGTGCAGAGTGGTAGTGGGGGTAATGTGACGTCATAGTGTTTCGCTCAGAGGGAATTTCTCCTGGCAACGCTGCTTGTGACCAGAGTTGGCAGGCAATTCCTTACGCGTGACGTCGCATACACTGTACACTAGGGTGGCTCTTATTTTCAACTTTCGAATTTTCTTCGAGGCATCCTCCTGAATGGACACAAAAAATATAAAAAAATCTGTGTAAAGCTTGAACTCGATCGGATAACGGAAAGAGGTGCCCCCGGGCTCTTAAACATTTAAATAATTATTTAACAGCTTACAAAGTAGATTTTATATAATATCCTCCAAGTTATTGATTGAATAAAAAAATATGTCAAACAGAAGTTTTAGATCCGGATAAGGACCATCTTTTATGTTCTATCACTTTTCCTCGTGCAACAAACGGTTTTCGAAAAAAGTGCGGAAAACTAAAAAAAACTTTTTCTCTCTCAAATTTTGTAAGCTTAAAAATAATAGAATTTTTATTTTCGAAGACAATCTTTTAAACATTTAAGAGGAGGGCATATCCTGAAATATTCCGAAAAAATAAAAAAAATTTCCCTTAATTTCAATGCTTAATATTTCATGAATGTTTCCTGAAAATTTGGGACCGAAATTCGCAAAAATATCGAAGATATAGACATCAAGAGTAAGGTATTCAAATGTATTTTTTTCGACGTCACGATTCTAACTTTCTACCATGTTACCCACGATTACTCAAAAACTATTCAACCGATTTACTTTCAAATCTACTCGGGCTGAAACTTCACACAAATTTTTTTTATTATTTGGAACTATTCTGGAAGGTGCCCCGAAAAAATCTTGAAAATTTTTTTTACCAAAAGTAAATAAGAGCCACCCTACTATACACACTAATACGACTTGTGCCCGCCAATCACGCCATGCGATGAATTGTGGTACACTGGGCGTCAAAACCAGTTTCCCTTCGGAAATTTGGCAACGTCGCATGTCACTAGGACCACTGAGTTATACCTAGTGACAAGCAACGTTGCCAAATTTCCGAAGGGAAACCGGTTTTGCCTTCGGAAATTTGGCAACGTTGCTTGTCACTAGGCATAACTTAGCGGTCCTAGTGACATGCGACGTTGCCAAATTTCCGAAGGCAAGCCGGTTTTGACGCCTAGCGTACGTCACCGCGTGCCCAACGCAATCACACCGCTATTGCTGTAAGCAGGTGTTCCTCTTCTACTACGCGTAGGGACTTTCCTGGCAACTCTGTTTGCGACGTCACCGAGAAGCATCGCGAGAGAGATCGAGCATCGGCACGCGGACGACAATGACAAGTCGCCCCGTAGACGGCGTCGCGACGTCGCGACGGCTTCCGTTCGCTTTCGTTCCCTCCCATTCACTCTTCATTCTCTTTCTCTCGTCGTCGGTGACGTTACGAGCGAGTCGCCGGCGACGGCGAGCGAGAGTGGTGGGGGGATAGCGACGAATCTTTATCGCGAATCTTTATTTCGATATCTTTTACGGGCTCACAGATGTTCACGATAATATGAAAACTCGAAATTTCTTTGAGGGGGGTTTTACATCCCCGTTTCATTATCGGAATAAGAAATAGGTTTGTTATTGGGACCAAGCGAGCACTGCGTTTCTGCAAAATATCAGATTTCTTTTTATTTTCCAGTTGCTCAACTTTCCGTATAAGTCAGCGTCTTTCGAACGTCACTTTGGTTTGGAAAAATCTGTCCAGCTCTCCTCTGCACTTTGAACATATATTTCTACAGTAATGAAGACTTAAGGGGTAGTACCACTGTAACGGCACAAAAACGTGGTGTACCTTTGACACTTGTTTGTGGGTAAACAAAGAAATAAGTGGAAAATCTGCTTAAACGCCTTTGTTATACACATCTTAAGTAGTTTCAAGCTATTTTTTTTCTTTATTTTTTTCATAATGACACTTGAAACGCTTTTTTTCTCGGAACCACGTTTTGTAATTGGCCAGCAGCATCGTTTGAACAAATTTTATTTGATTCACTTGAAATTTTTACAGTAGCTTCTGAACTATATTTTCCATCATAGTACATATCGATGCTGTAAAATATTATTTTTCTTAGAAATGGTAAGCACGTGAACATAGTTTACTCTCTAGCTTCATTCATCCACTTTCAGTTAAAAAATTGTACATAACTTTAAAATTTTTCAACAAATCGTAAAATCGGTGGGTATTTCGATGGAGAATGTTTACAAGCTACCGTAAAAATTTCAAGGGAATCGAATAAAATTTGTTCACATGGTACGGTTGGCCAATTTGAAAAATATCGTTCCGAGAGAAATGCGTTTAAAGTGCCATTTTTTAAATAAAAAGGAAAGAAAAAAATAGCTTCAAACTACTTAAGATGTGTATAATAAAGGCGTTTAAGCAGATTTTCCAGTTATTTCTTTGTTTAACCACAAAGAATTGTCAAATGTACACTACCCCTTAAGGGGTTGTCTACATACATTCAGCCAAAAGTGAATGATTTTAGGAATTTTTTTAGGAGTTTTAATTTAAAAAATAAAAATAAATACTTATTGCACATGATTTATTAGTTCATAAGATGCAAGGAAAAATCTATTTACTATAGTTTTTGTATTAAATTATTTATGTTTGGAGGTTCTTTAGATCACTGCAGAAAAACTGGCGCTTCACGATCGGCACGATGCCCCCTTTAAACATTGATGGAACTGAAAAATAAAATGAGATTCTTGTAAAACAATGTTGCCATTGTAATCTGTCGCGCCAAATTTTTTAATTTGAAAAAGATAACCAATTTATGGTATGTCAAAGCTGAAGAAATTTTTCTGATGCAAAATTTCTCTGTAATTGATGATTTTTGTGAAATTAAAAAATTCGGCACGACAGCCTATAATGGCAACATTATTTTACAAGAATCTCATGTTATTTTCCAGTTCCATCAAAACATAAATAATCGAATACAAAATTTATTGTAAAAATAATTTTGTTTTATTTTTCTTTTTTAATGAATCCCCTAAACAAATCCTAAAATCATGCATTTTTGCCTACGGCTGGAGGTATGCATCCCTTAAAAGATGGTAGAAAATTTGCGGTGTTGAGCACCACTTGGAAAATAAAAATTCCTGCTGGACATTTAAGAGTACATCTTCATAGTCATTTGTTCGAAATGTGATGGGAGGGTTATAAAAAATGGAAAATGTGGCGAGGACTAAATTCACGTGGGGGTTTCATTTGCATCTTCTTCAATGATCCGTGTTCAAAATAATTAGGGATCGAATTTGCAATACAATTAGTCGACCATCGTCAGTTGCTACCCTCATGTGAGAACAATGGTAGTATGGCACTTCGGTTTTGCCCGATACCAATCATCGACTCGTTGAACCACAGATTTCCTCTTTGATTATTTTGAAGTGTGGTCATTATCCGAAGAAACTGGGAATGAAATACAACGACTTAACGCCCACGTTTGTTCAGCCATTCCTGCTTAACCTAAAAGAGTTTTCAAATTTGAATATCTTTATTTAATATAGTTTTTCAAACTAGTATCCACCTTCTTCGATACATTTTCGTACCCTTTGAAACTATTCAACCAACCTTAATTACATTTGTTTTAAATATATAAACTGCAAAAAAAAAAACATAATTACTGAGTAGTAGTTGCCTAATACGAGGCCCCAGCTTATATTAGGAACCAATTTTTTTAATTTGTGCATTTGCATAATTTTCGTTTTTATTTTTATACGAAGGGACCGAATCTTTTTTTACTGTATATA
This sequence comes from Andrena cerasifolii, assembly GCF_050908995.1. Taxonomy (NCBI): domain Eukaryota; kingdom Metazoa; phylum Arthropoda; class Insecta; order Hymenoptera; family Andrenidae; genus Andrena; species Andrena cerasifolii. The sequence goes on from NC_135132.1 coordinate 3,210,650, forward strand.
CTTTCCAACGGGTTGCAAAGTAATACGTATCTTACTTTTACAACGTTTGCCCAATTTTAATCAAAGTGTTCTCACAAGGGATGATTCCGAAAATTCAAAATATTCTGAGACTTTGTGAATACGTAGGGGATTTCCTCGTGATTACAATGCAATTTTTGTTTGCTGCCCAAATTCACTCGGAGGGGGTGAAATTAACCCCTGAGAATTCGGGTATTTTTCGATTTTGTGTTATAACTCGAGAAATGTAAGGGATGGAAAAAAAGTTTCAAGATAAAAGTTACTTCTTTTAATTAGATCTATCATTTGGTAAAAAAAAATATTTTACAGTTCACGAGTTAAACACACAAAATCGGAAAGTAACCTGATTTTCAAGGGTGAATTACACCCTCTTAGAGTGAATTTGGGCAGCAAACAAAAATTGCGATTTAATCAGTTTGAGATGTTCCCTTGTTAGTCGAGAGTTATGATTTTCTGAAGAAATGTGTCTCATATAGGCAACTTTACCCTAAAATAGAATTTATTTTTTAAATCTTGAGATCTTGAAAATCAGAACTTGCGGTCTCCACGTGAGTCACCTGCCTTGAGAGGGATATGCCCAGTAATTACACAAGCGGCCTAAGAAATTCGGAAAAATAAAATTCATCACTACTCTTCTATTTCTTAAGGGAGGATTGCGCCTTGTTGGGTCGAAAAAATAGGTAATTCTTTGTGAATTTTTGGTGCAAAAACGGCTCGACAAATTAATTTGAGGTTTCGCAGACTGTTTTATTGTACCTTGAACTATTGTTCTGAATTTTTGTGTGGCAGTGAAAAAAAAAACGGGGCTCATACAGAGAGAGCGTTGAAAAATAATCGGGTGGTCCTGGCGTTGACGAAAAGTACTGTAAGGGTTATTCGAAGCATGAAAACGAAAAGAGATTCTTAATCTATATGAATGCGGCTATGGGTGGTAGTAGATGCATTAAGAAAAACCAAAAAATGTTAAAATGGCAGCCTTGTGAAGAAGATGAAGCGCCCTGATTTGAGTCTGAGGAAGGTTTTGCCTCCAAATCGGGAAAACTTTTTTAAATAAAAAAGGAACGGTAACAGGTGCGGCAATAAATCTACTACCACCCATAGCCACACTCATATAGTTTAAGAATCTCTTTTCCTTTTTGAGTTTCGGATAAACCTTACTTTTATCCGAAACCTCACTTTTACCAGTACTTTTCGTTAACTCCAAGGCCACCCGATTATTTTTCAAAGCCCTCTGTACCTGCCATGATATTTTTCACTGTCACATAAAAATTCACAATAATAGTTCAAGACACAATAAAACAGCCTGCCAAACCGCAAATTAATTTGTCCAACCGTTTCTGTAGAAAAAATTCATAAAGAATTACCTACTTTGCGGCCCAACAAGGCGCTAGAGCCACCCTTAAGGGGAGGTTCTGGTCTAAATGTCGATTTTTTTTTATTTCATTTTTCGAATGTTCAACCTTTTAGGAAAATGTGTTTAAAAGGATTTGTTAAAATTCGTTAAAATCCCGAAGTTATAGGTATTTGAGTCGCGCTTATTATCCGATTCGACTGAAACTTTTTTTATTTTGAAGATTATTCTTTTGGCAAGGGAGGGGGGGGGGGATTAAAAAAAATTACAAAAAGTTGAAAATTTATAATTTTCAAAGGCGATGAAAGGACAAAAAATACAGGGAAAAGTGATTTCAAACTTGAAGTGTCGTTATTTTCTAAAAAAAAACTGTAATTTTTGTAATTTTTTTTAGTCCCCCACCCCTCTAGCCAACAGAATAATCTTCAAAATAAAAAATGTTTCAGTAGAATCGGGTAATAACTTTTAGAGATACAGGTCCCACCGATTTGGATCAATTTTTTGACGCCTCGACTTTAACGACTCCCCAAGGCTGTCTGCAAAGATTAATTATAAAACAAAAAATATATTTCTATAACCTAAGACATCCTTAATACAATGCAACAAGTCCCATTAAATTACATACAGTAGTTTTCTTTTAATTAATTCCTAACTATCACCTATTTTTTGGTCTCTAGACCAGAACCTCCCCTTAATTCATAAAAATAAAACCCCTTGAAACAGAAAACACATACAACCTGCCCCACTGCTTCAATCATCACCCCATTCGTGAAAGAAAACTCCAAGGGAGGGTTCTTTGATCTCACTTCGTCTAACTGTTCTCTTCGCCATAACCACAACGTATGTATCAGCTCTGCTCTCTCAGTCAATAATAATTAATGCCTCAAGTCCCTGCGACACCCTCGCGCGGCGTTTGATGCTCGCGGACAAATCACCGTCGAAGATCGGTACAAAGGGTGGGTGCAGTGGAATGAAAAAGTGGCGGACGTTTCTGTGCGACGAACACTGGGCTAAGGCGAAACTTGAATTCTCATTGTACGCCAGGAAGCAATGGGCGACGTGTGCAGCGGGTGCATCCGTTGTCCATGAATGGTTGTTGCGCCGCTCGAAAGCTTTCTGTGCTGATGGCACAAAGCAAGCCGGTGCATCATTACGTGGAACGTGACACGAGCCAAGAAACTCGCACGAAAAAAAAATATAAAAAAATGAAAGAAGCCGGTAACGTTCGTCCCTTCCGCACCCCTGCACCCTTATTAAATCCTGCACTAATTCGCCCACGGTTTAATCCGAGACGCGTAAAGCTGGCGCGCTGTCATTGACAGCGGGGCGTTTAAGAATTCCCGCGGGGAAGTAAAAAACGATAGCTGGGTCAAGCTGAGGTAACGAGGGGAAGTAAAGAGACAGTGCAAAAGCGCGGGGAATAAGAAGCGCAAACTGTGCATCATGGAAAAAAGTAACACGCCGGGGTGGGACAAAGAAACGTTGCGGGATAAAGTGAATGGATGCGAGGGTGGATAAAATATTGGGCGAAGAACGCAACAAAAATGGGGCGAAATTGTTAAGGGGTGCGGAAGAAGTTGGAAATAAAAACAGAGAGGAAGGTGGTGAGGCGTTTGTTTGAGCTTAAGGGAACGCTGGGTGGCCAGTAACTGGCAGTACATGAACGAATAAGTTGCGACTGTAGAATAATATTTTTTGGCTCTGGAGTTTCGTTTTTGGAGAAAATGGAATTCAATATCCGCGAAGTAGACTTTTTCCTGATTAAGGGTTGGCAGAATGTGGCAGCAAATATAGTAGAACAGTGAATAAAATTTTTGTTTGAATTTTTATCCAACTTGGCTTTCTTTTCGAAAAGATCTCTTACTCGATAGATTTTCAAAATTGATTTTCTTGGAAGAAAATTATTCTACAATTTTGACTGATTTTTACAGAAGGATTCATTTTATTCCAATGTATTTACTTAAGTTAATCGCTTTCCAAAATGAAGCCCGAAATAAAAAATATTATTGAAAATACATTTTCACCACCTTCTGCTCGCACCATCCGTTACAGGACACCCTGTACGATTAGATCGATATCGAGTATGAAACGTTGAATTCTATTTTTTTAATACAGTCCTGTGTGAGTCTAACTATTTTTTTTTCATTTGAATGGAAATTTTATGAAAAGGAGTCTAGGAACCTAGCTTCTCTGAAATTTATTATCGTTGTTATAATTGTTGTTATTTACACATAATTACCTCGTAGCTAGTAGGATTCCCTATGATAGGACCCACCAAGGTGACAAAGAACAGTGGTCCCCAAAAGATACCGTACGCGGCCGTTATCACCCGAAACATTTTCACCCTCTGCACGCCTTCCCTCTCCATCCTCTTTAAGTAGTTCCTCATTTTGCGGTGCTCCTCTGCCGCTCCACTTCTCTGAAGTAATACTTCGTTTTTAGCAGATTGATAGGGATGGAAGTAGTAGGGGAGGGTTATTCGAGCTGTGTACCTCAAGTCTAGTGGTGGCAGTTCAATCCACTCTCTTACGAATTTTATTCTGTATAACTATTCTTCTGCTTCGAGTCACTTCGAATATTACTGCGACCTTAAAATGTTCAGTGGATCTGGAAAATCTTGTTGATACTTTCGTTCCGCGAGTGTTGTGTGTATCGAGAATAGGTTCTTGAATAGTTTTTGAATATTAAGAATTTTTAAAAGGTTTGATGATTCTTTAAATTTTCGCCAGGACTTTGGTTTTTTGAAAGCTCTTTTGTTATATAATAATTCTTTCCAGTGCCGAATTGTCAGACGTTGAATGGGAAAGTTTCCAAGACTTATCAACACTTTCAAGATCCGTCAAGCCTCTTAACCCCTTAAGACCCACCTCTGTAATAATACGATTCTTGCGAATAGTCTAAAAATTCCACCTCCGTAATATTACGTTCGATAGAAAAAAGGTAAACGCTTGTTCTGAAAAATAGTTTTTCATCTCTTTTTATAAACATTTGTGTGGTAAAATCGAAACGTAGAAAAGGTTGTAATTTTTTAAGGGTTTTCTTTAATTTCGTGTGCCTTTAAGGGGTTAAAATATTTTAGACTTGAATAATATTTTAGGTGATTTGAAACTACTCAGCATCGTTTATTCGAAATGTTTCGAAGCATCTTGAAACCCATCATTACTCCAGCGAGTTTTCTGGTCTACAGTACTTAAGACAGACGTTTAATTTATTAATTTTGCACTTTTTGTGAAGTGTTTTACATTACGATCTAATTTTAACGCACACTATTAATAGAATTTGTAAAATGACTTCATAATTGAGGTTGCAAATAAAAGCAGCCAAATTAGTTGTAATCTGTGCCATTTGTTTAACGTTAAAAGTACAGTTAAAAAAATCCTTAAAATTCTATATATAATCATCCAATCACCTCTTAACAAGTGTTTATCACTAAGGTCCTGGTAAATGAATTGATTTTTACCAGCTCCAATTAAAGAATTTTTTTTAAGTAGACCAAAGGACTCTTTTTAAATCTATACATTCAGGGGTGTCGAATAGGGCTGGGACTATTCGAATAATTTAATATTCGAATATTTTACAAGTATTCGAATGCTACGAATGAACTTCGAATATTTGAGTATTCGAATATTTAAGTATCCGAATACAATTCGAATATCCAAGTATTCGAATACTATTCGAATATTTAAGTATTCGAATATTTAAGTATCCGAATATTTAAGTATCCGAATACTATTCGAATACTCAAATATTCGAATAGTATTCGGATACTTAAATATTCGAATAGTATTCGGATACTTAAATATTCGAATAGTATTCGGATACTTAAATATTCGGATACTTAAATATTCGAATACTTAAATATTCGAATAGTATTCGAATACTTGGATATTCGAATTGTATTCGGATACTTAAATATTCGAATAGTATTCGAATACTTGGATATTTGAATTGTATTTGGATACTTGGATATTCGAATTGTATTTGGATACTTGGATATTCGAATAGTATTTGGATACTTGGATATTCGAATTCGCCAAATAATCGAGCAACTGAAGTATTCGAGTACTCGAATACCGAAAAATTCGACAAATAGTCAAAGCCCTAGTGTCGAACTAGCGTCTCGCGACCCTCAGTGGCTCCTTCCCCTCTTCGCCTGCTCCGTAAAGCCGTAGGAGAACGGCCCCCCACCACAGCTGCTTCATTCTGATAAATTTCTCCTCCGGGTGCCGCGCTCTCTCCCTGCCGGGTCTCGTGCAACGCCTGGAGAAAAATAGGTGGGGGAACCAGCTGACCGGGGGCCTGACTCGTGCGGCTCTCGGAGTGGGTAAGTTCGACACCCCTGCTATACATGACAAGTCGCGCTAAAAGGAAGGCAGTGTAAGTGAAGCTTTAGTTACAAGGAGAGGTTACAAGCAGTGTACTCAATATCGACCACCTTAATTGTTTAATAATCTAGAAGAAGAAACAAATAAAAGGGCAGTCTTCGAATATTTACGTAAAAATGTTTTAAGTCGAACACACTGATCATTTTAATATCTTTATTATATTAATGCACAGATAAGTTCTACTAAAATCGTGGAACAATGAATATAAAATAATTCTTTATTTTCATAATCAATACAGTTATTTAGAGAAATAAAACACTAAAGACTACTTGATTTTAGGCTGGGTAACATCCACGTAATTTATTTCTGTATTACATTCACGAAAGAGTTGAATTTGAGGTTTCGTTGTTGTGACGTCTCCTTGTATAATAACATTTATAACAAGCAGAAGAAAGTATTTTACTGCAAGAACTACATGTAAGGGTAGCACACACACCGGAGGTCATTTAAATAGAGATTCGAATCTGCTGTTTGGAAATAATTATTTCGATGTTTTTCAACAGGTTTTCAGATTTAAATATCTGAATAAAGAAAATCACTTTAAGAAATAAACAATTTATAATTTCTGTGAGACTGAAAGATTTTAAAACCTCGTTAACTGTCATTTTCCCTATAATTTTTAGAGCGATACTTTCACTTAACAGAACAAAATTGGATTCCAAGTAGGTTTTTGGTTTGTGTCTTTTATTGTTCATTTTATTATTTTTTCTTTTTTAAATAAGTTAAGGTTTTTGCTTTGACTAACAAAAATCCATGGATATGAAGCACATGGATTATACTTAACAACCTCAGCTATTAGTTTCTTCACCTAAGGATAAGGTTTAGAATGTTCGTTAGAATATTTTAGCAAAGCAAGTAGATCATTCCAACAAATTTATGAACTATAAATCATGCTTGAAACTGAAATCATAATCTACTGTTAAATAATGAAATACTAAAGAAAGAGAATTAATAATTAATAATTTAATAATATAATTTAAAGAATGATGATTGCACTTTAGATTGAAATTTTTATTAAGAAGTGTATAGTTGGTTGGAAGAAAAGTTCTAGATGACATGTAACAGTTTTTTTTTTTTTTTTTTTTAGAGAAATTGAATTTCTAGGTAATTGTTTATTATTTATTATTACCTTGGGTGTGCCACCATTGGTGGATGCGGCAGTATTTTCAGGAACCGCGTTCGTTTGTTGGCTACCCGTTGTGTTTACGAGAATCGTTAGAAGTGCTACCTTTACCTGATACAGAAATCGATTATTTAAAAAACAGAAGATCAAAATTTATTAACGCAGGCTACACGTCAAATTTGTATTACATAATAAACGTATACTTAATACAACTGACGTTGAAATAAATGAAAAGTCGTAAATAATTCGCAATAAATGTTAAACTACGAGAGTGTTAACAATAAGTCAATTCGTAAATAAAAAACTAAATTGTGAATAAGCTGATCAAGTGGGAGGATACACATCGTGGATATAGCAAATATGTTTAATCCCCTGAATTTTGACCTTTTTTTAAAACGAAACTGAATATTGGACGGAATTTTGTATTTTTCCATTGAAATCAAATATTTTTTTTTAATCAAACATTTTTCGCATCTGCGATATGTAAAGTTGTACCAAAAATATTGCTGCTGCATGTATCCTATCGGGGAATATTCCGGTCCTCGAACTCGAGAGGTTTATTCATATTGATAAACGTCTCAATTAACGGATTCGTAAATACTAAATGGACCAGCAGCTTTACACAAGGAACTGCAAGCTAACGTACCAGGGAGAGAAGTAACATAAAGCGAGGGAGCTCGATAATACCGTTTACGGTAGCGCGTAAAATTTTATTATTAAGGGAGTAATTATTTTAGTATTGAGGGAGAAACTCCAGTACCAAAAGTCCCTTCTTCTCAACGGTATATTATCCAAACGGAGCGTGCCTTTCTAAAATATTTTTTCTTTTATTGAAACTTATAGTATGGTAACTGAATTTCCTCGAATCCATTTTTGGGTTTCACGATTTTAGTTTTACGAAATTAATAATGCACATGTTTACGTATAATGATGACAGCAAAGTAAACGTGAGTGTAGGTATATCGAGCAGTAGTGAGGTCTTCATTGCGCATGCTCAAAGGAAAACGAGCACCGCAACGCGATTCTGTGGGGATTGCGATGATTTGATTGGAGGTCCCGCAGGCCATCTAGTGTCGAAGCATTCCTATTGGCTGGCTGGCAACTGCAGACTCCTCCTACAAACCTCACTATTGCTGGGTATAGTGTTTACTGTAAAAGCAAAACATCAGGTAATGAAATTTAAACGATTTCTAAAAGTTTCGATATTTCGTTTGGAATTTATTTGACTTATTTAATGTTAGTTAGCTACGCGTACTTTTATTTTCAAAATATTTGTACTTTAAAAAAATTGAAGATAAGTAACTGCATAAACAAGAACTGAGTTTGTTAACGATATTACTGTGGAAACAATGCTCGCATAGAAATTAAAGAAATGGGGAAAAAATTGTGTTATTGTTTATGTACGGTAAATATAAAAGGATGAATGGCAATAAATAGTAATTCTAAAGATGGTAGAAATAAATGACTAAAAGGTAAACAGAAGCATGTAGGTGGAGTACATAAAAATCGGATAATCAATACTTGTGTCAGAATATCAAAGCTTCTTGCTTATTCTTAGCTCAGGGATCAGTTTTCCCTAGATTTTGGACACCCCTTTGTTTTATTCTGTCAAAGAAATTTAATTTTATCATTACTCATAACCATATAAAATATTTTTGGAAGTTTCTTTTTTTTTTGCATAATATAACAAAATTTAGTATTACCAAACATTAATAGGCATTTAAAATCAGCAGGTATTCATTGTTATCGATTCGAACTGTTTAATCGAAGGTGATGAATTATTAAAAGTTGTATTATTATGTATTTTAACTTTTAGTTTTATTGAACAACAAATTCTAAAGAATTTTTTTAAATTCTGTTTAAATTAGTGCAATGAACTAAATATATTGAAGTTAATTGTCTTCCAGAAAAATGGAACCACTTTTTCAAAAAATTTGTTTCATTTCTACAATTATTTAAATACGCAACAATGTTGGAAATATTAGGGAATTTTAATTCTCATTTCATCGTAAGGATTTGATTAACTGTGGCAAACTGAAAATTACGTTTATTTATAAACTCATAATAACTTTGTATTAATATTATGAATAAATATTACTAGACCTGGATTAAATTAAAATGTGAATTACAAAATACTGTTCGCTAAATTAAATAGCTTTTCGCACTCTTGCTGCGTAAATCGAAGTAATTTAAAGAAATATTTGTTAAATATCTTTTAATAAAACCTTATTTCATTATATTTAATTAACGAAGTTGTAAGGAATATACAAAATAGTTACACGCGTTGATTGAAACTTAAAGTAGCTGTCATTCCAATCCTTCATGGGGGAATGTTGTGGTTGCTGTATTTTGAGTTTAAACTGTTGCATCTTCCTCTTTAAATTAAATTTTTGGTACATAGAAAAATTCGAAATAGGCGATTTTATAAATTACACTGGCTCGCTAAATTTATCCCTTAAATAAAACCACGAGGCGGTCAAAATAAGAATTGCTAATTGGGCTCTGTGAGAGGTAGTTATAAACGTGTAAATGTAGAGTCATTCAGGGAATTGTAATCCTTTAACGACTAACTCGACAATCGTTGTGCAATCTACTTGCGTGTACAGTAACACAATTACGAACCACAAAATATTTTTCCGATGCTAATCCCAAGGTATCAATGATTTAATAAAATTTCTAAAATACCACATTAACAATAAGCCACTCCCTATTTTGGATGTAGTAAACCGTCACTTGGATCCCTAGTTAAACTAAAAGTCCGCGTTTGCATCTGATCGTTGTCTTACTCTCACACCTAGGGATCAAAGTCATTTAAAAAAAAAAAAAAAAAAAAAAAAAAAAAAAAGTTCAGATAATTTATCACTGTCTTCTTTTGTGCAGTAGTGTTGCTTTGCACATGTGTACAAAGCAATAGTGCGGTCTGCAAAACGAATGTTCAAGCAGAAAATGGGAAAATGTTTTTCCACCTCGGAGGGAGAATTCTGTGAACTAGTTTCGAGGGTCGGTGAACTAGTATCGAAGCATTGCTTTTGGGCATCCGCCTCGGCTGTTTTCCCATCACAAATCTCACTATTAGTTGATACACCTGCGCAATAGCTTTTGGTTGAGAGGAATATGGCAAGCGTTCAAACAAAATATCCCTTGGCAACCTCCGCAAAACGAAATACGTACCGCTTCAACGTTGGCCTTCGTTAGATCTTTGTGCAGTTTCCAGAGATGGACAAGAGTAAGGGCGACGCAGATTATGTTGATAGTGATCCAGAGCGCGTTCAGTATGTAGTGGCGGAAGGGGCCGTGCACCAACGGGCAACTCGGGGCATTATGCCCCGACTCCGTGTTCGCCGCGAGAGCGCCACTTAGAAACGTAGGTCCCAAATTTATCGTGATGCTTGCGAACCATATCATAAATGTCCCGAATAAAACGCACTGAAACAACCATTCGAATTTAATTGATCATTTGAGCGTGGATCAGCGGTTTTTTTTAAAAAAATTGTATTATACATATGTAAAATTGCTGGGACCTATAAATGGGTCCTGACTAGTATCTCCCTTTTTTATTATTGAAACCGGGTAAACAATGTCAGAGATGATTTTCGAGATTTCTTAAATCTGTATTTCATTTAATTTTGGTTTTATACCAATTTTTATTGTTAAGGAAAATGTTTAATTCCACTAACTCCTCAAGGTGGAGAGGGAAAAGTGTGCACCGAGACACAAAGTGTAAAATGTCTTTTTTTTATTGTGGATCGTATTCAAAAGTCTTTGAAAAACACTGGTATAGATCGTGCTGGATTGGTGCATGCGATATGTCGTTTTTGTTGAAGGTTGAACCTCAGGAAATGGTAATGGAAGCGAAACAATATTTCATTGACACTTTTATGTGCTATAGTAAAGGTGAAACAGTTTCTTGTAACATGTGCAGTTTGATCTGAAGAGAGATTTTCAGTTTGTTATTTGTTACAATATTTCTTGACCTCGCTCAAATTTGGCAGTTGTTTTATGAATAATAAATAGAGTAATGCTGCATTTGGAGAAGATTATATCAATAAAATTTAAGAAATATTTCTTTTGGCTCCAAAAAATCAAAAGTGAAGGTGTTGTGTACAAACGTAAATATAATTAAGAACCTATCAGCAAGAAGGGTGCCATCATTACCAGCTTCGAGTGAATTAGAAAAAACTGTTTATAAAATTAGTGCTTTGACTTAACATTAAAAAGAGAATACTAATAGAAAAATATATACTCTCACACAGTACCACCTAAGTAGCAGTTACTGAGTTGATAAGTTTTTATTTCTATTTTTTAAAATAAAAAAGTAATGTTTCGCTTTGCACAAATTTGATATTAAATAAATAAATATATCAATTATATTTAATATCTGTTTTTCCATTTATACAAGGTTTATGCAAATTAGACAGGAATTAATAATTAGTTAAAGGTGTGTTTTTGAATATTTTTTAAATATTATCAAAATTATTGGAAAAATATAAATTTTGTAATATTTCTTTCATTTTCTCGAGAACTTTCAAGAAGTATGATCTGATTTCTGTTTCCTCGAGAAACAAAAAATATCGAGAAATCAGGAGCACTCTCGAATCTATAACCTCCTCTTTTTTGAAGTCGATTAAAAATGGAGTTGCAACCCTCTTGCTGCAAGGTCCTCACTTCAGCTAGCAGAGAACCTCAAAAATCAATCAAACTTTTTGCATACCACTTACAGGAAAAACAGAATTTTACAAAACAGTCGCATCGAAATTATCATTTCACCCCCAAAAATTGTTGTTTACTAGCAGTGCCATAAAATAAGATTAGACGACTCAATTTAAAACAGATATCCACGCCACAATTCCTCCCCCAATGAAAACTACCAAGCTTTTGTTTAAAAACTATCAGAAATACCTAAAAACTGGTAGGGACGATTTTGATGAGTACCATTGTCTGTCGGTCAAATATGATAGCACTAGCCAAACCACAGAGAAAGAATAGTCTCGGCCATCGGTGACAATATTTTTTGAAATTCGAGGCCGCGCCGCTCGTGGCGCCATGTAAATTGGCATGTATTACATGTGCATGTGTTATATGCTTCTGACGGAAGGATCATCCTGTGAAACGGAAGTGAAAATAGGAAGAGGCTTAGAGGGTAGGGGGCAGAAAGGGAAAGAGAGAATATAATGGAAGCGTCACGTGCATTGTTAGGATGAATTCAATGGCGGCCGATTGCGGTTGTGAACTGTCCGCAGCGGAGTGCCTGCGCTTTCACAGCGGAATTAATTGTGACATCCTGTTTATTTGACACTTCCTTTTATAAATACTCGACCGTAGTATCATATTGATTAACTAAGTAGGTATTTAATAATTAAACTTCTTATTCAAGTACCGCAAAAATTTCGAGTTCGTTAATTTTTCTTTTTTAACCTTTCGGTACTCGCGGCTATTTCGGTCTCGCGAGCACTCACGTCGTGCACTGAGTGCACGGTGACGTATTATTAAGAAAGATGATTAAATTCTTATGAAATTTGAGGGGTGGTTTCACCCCCTAAACATGCGAACAGGCCAAAATGAAAAGACACCTGTTTCTTATTTTTCGGTCCTCTAAAACATATCCAAAAACCAAAGCAATCGGAGGCGAACACCTGATAAACCTTTGAGGGGTGGTTTCACCCCCTAAACATGCGAACAGGCCAAAATAAAAATACAACTTTTCTTATTTTTCTGTCCTCTAAATTATATTAAAAAAAAAAAAAAAACAGAAAAGTCGGAGGTGAACACCTGAAAACGTTTGAGGGGTGGTTTCACCCCCTAAACATGCAAACAGGCCAAAATAAAAAGACAACTTTTCTTATTTTTCTGTCCTCTAAAACATATCCAAAAAACAGAAAAATCGGAGGTCAACACCTGAAAACCTTTGAGGGGTGGTTTCACCCCCTAAACATGCGAACAGGCCAAAATAAAAAGACACCTTTTTTTATTTTTCTGTCCTCTAAAACATATCCAAAAACCAAAGCAATCGGTGGTCACCGCAGAAGCCTACTTTTTAAAGAACCTTCGAGTGATGGACAATAACTTAGTTATGGATAAATATTTTTAAATAAAAAAATTACGGTGCACGGTACTAGATGCAATCCTTAAAAGGAAAAAAGATTTTTTGAGAAATGTGTTACAGCTTTTGAGTAAAAAATTTCCAAAGACCACCCTTTTTTCGGCCTCCTGACTGAGCATGACCCCTTAATATCTTTTTTGCAACGTTTGATTTTATGTAGCAGTGGTAAACATATATGCCTTGTCAAATTTCGATTTAGCTCGTTTCACTAATTGTAAAAATGCAAGTCAAGTGACATAAAAAAAATAGTACTTTTTGTAAAAATTATTTGTCTAACAATTTTGGCTTTTTTACTTGATATTTTGCTGTTATTTAACTTGGGTGAACGGGGATTATTTATGAGTATAAATTTATAAGTTGAAATGCACCTACTGTCGAAAGCAATTTGAGGATCATATTTAGAACCAATTCGGAATAAATACAGAAAGGTACAAAATAACTGAAGTAGAATGCATTGTCTGTTTTTAATATAGTAATATTTTGCCACGTGCCCAGTTTATACACAGCATATTGGAGCTCTTGATTTGTTGAATATATTACTCAGCGATAAAATCATTCGAGCAGGTGATAATTATTGACACATATTTATTCATAAATTCCGTTCATTAACTCACTTACTTGCTCATACAGAATATTTACAAATACGTACTACAGTCAGAAGCAAACAAAATTTTTCCCAAAAAATGAATCGAAAATTTACAATAACATTTTGTCATTCGAGTCTCAACTTTGCGAATATGGCGTTAATAAAATATCAGGGAATAACATTTTTATTCATTGCAACCAAGAAAAAAAAAGACATACAAAAAAAATTTGTTTCATATTTTTAATTTTCATTTCGCCATGGGTTACATGGTACATTTAAGTTTTGTATCACGTATTTTAGGAAACCCTGTATGTATAAGTAATAATTTCTCAGTAAGATAGGGTTTTAGAAATATAAGTCGAGCAAATTAAACAGAATTCATTTGCATTATATTTACACGAACTTGAAGCATTTTAATTGGTTAACATGATAGCGCATATGCCTATTTAGCTTGTCAGCAGTCTGTGAGGGGCATTTTATGCTTAGATTACACTTCATTATACACGTTTTCAGTTTCACGCGGAGGGGCCCTTATACTTGTTAAATATATTTAGAACTTCAAGCAAGCGAAAGTTCTCTATGCCACTTAAGATTTTAATTGAGTTCAGTAACACGTATCTGTATGTAAAAGTATGTGTAGGTATTTGCAAGGCGTAGAAATGTTATGTTACAGTTTACAAAGGAAAGGGGGTAAGTTTATGAGAAAGTTTCTAAATTTCTTAAGCTGATACTGATTAGATATTTAGTACATTTTTTGCGTCATTATAAACAATGGAAGATTTCGTAATAGGAAAATCTAATTATTTTCAAGGATTTGCATTTACAAAATATTTCGTTGCGAGAAAGTTGCTGCAAAATCTCCGAAACGTTGCGTGACCATTGTCGAAACGTTGCAGGAGTAATATTGCACCGTAACATTGCTGAAATGTTGCAGGAATCTTCCTATGTCCGCTCCTGTGCAACATTGCACCGGAACGTAACTGCAACCTCTCTGCAACATTTCTGCAACGGAGAGTGCTGTATGGATATTTAACCCGGCGAGAGGCGTACCCCATATTCTAACACAGGTTGTCGCTAACGGGTCCAAAATACCCAAAATTGAAACGTAAAAAACCACGGTTTCAAATTTTTTTTAACTTTGTAATTTTTATGTTAAAGTACAGTGTTTTAAGAATCAAACAAAATTTATTAAATATCTTAAATTCTTTATTAAAGTTCTTTAAAAAATTGTAACAATAACTCAAACAGTCTTCATAATTTCGCAACTAGCGCATCTGTGGTAAATTTTGCCCAGTAGCGCCTCCCGCCGAGTTAAAAAATACTAATAAAAATTTTGTCCATGACAAAGTTAAATGTTGTGACGAGCTTCACAGATTTTATTTGTACCAATTTAAAACTAAAAAAAATTTTTTTTTCGTTTTTAAACTTCCAAATTTCCAATTTTTACTTCCCAAATTTCTATCCTCAAATGATCACTGCATAAAAATAGCGATAGTGGTATTTATTTTTTTTTAGTACATCGACTTATCCCTGCGTGGTCACACAGGGTGTATTGTACCCCAAGAATAATTTTCGATTTAAAATGTCGTGTGTTTACGACTTCCACGGGGGATTTATCGCAAGAGGGAAAAAAAAAAAAAAAAAAAAAAAATCGTTTTTTTTTCAACTCATTTTCAACTACAAATTTTATAATATCAAAATTTACATTTCTAGAAAAAGACTATTAGACCATGATTGTATAAATATTACGAAGGTACAGTTTTCAGTGAAAAGTTAAAAGATTAAAAAATACGAAAATGGTAACTCAAAAAATGATGATTATAAAAAGGTGTAACCACGAAGGGTTAAAACTCCAAACCCTAAGAAATTTACAGTAATTTCATAAAATTCCGACGATCTCACGTAGAGTATGGTTTGGAATTGAAATTGCGAAGAAAAAAAAAATTAGAAACACCCTAACCTTCATCAGCATTGCATAGTATAGCACTGGCAGTGTATTATGAACGTTCACTACATGAATATGTAGATCCTTGAGCATAAATAGGTTAAGCAAAGTCGATGCAACGTGGGGAGGGGGAGAAATGTAAATAAAGGTACAAAAACACTTGCCTGGGGTGAGTCCATAAGCAGAGGAGCTGTAAGGTCGGCCTCTTCGTCAGTTTCTGGAAAAATCGGGCTGTCGTTCAGCACTGTCGTCAGCATATTCACCGTCGAAACTGTCACCAACAGTAGAAACGCTGTCTCGACCAGGGAGCACTTAGTCATTGGCTGACAGTTTAGTATGCTCGATCCGAGGGGTAATAAAATCGCAGCCCTTGCACAATCCACCATCGCCTGGTGGAACAATAATCCCTGCGACCACCTGGAACGCACGGTTTAATCTCGCATTAGACATTCCAGTTATCGCCCGCGACAAAATATGGTTTAAATCAGTTTCCACGTGAAGAATTCCAGCCGCGTTACCGTCAAATTTCCGACGAATTTCCACCTGAAAAATCGAACCCAGATTCGTCGGAAATTTGAAGGTAATGAAAGTTTGAAGGTAATCTGGGTTCAGATTATCTGGTGGAATGATTTAGACCACACTGTGTCATTCTATCTGCGATTTAATCATCCTGTTTCGAGTTAAATCAAATTAGAAAATTGATTTTAGTTTAAGTTAGGAAATACAAAACTCACTACACTTTATATTACAAAATATAAAAATTGAGTTTAGTTTAAGGGTACAGTCTCGTGCGACCCTTTAAAAAATTTAGGATTTTTTTGAAAAAAAAAACTGACATAGTGTAAAAGTCTTTTTGGTATTGAGTTATACGTATTTTAAGATGGTAAATAATTTTTTTCATTTTTTCTTCTTCGATGTAATCTTGAATAAATAACTGCGTACATAAAAACAAAAGAACTTATTGACGGATTTCAAAAATTCTTATCGTAAGTGAATTATGTACTTTCATAAGTTTTGGTCCACTCAGTTTGATTTTATTCAGCATAAATAATTAAGGGTTTCAAGGCACTTTCACTAAAACATGTACCAATCATCGAATTTTCGTTTGTTATAGCTATTTATTTAATATTACATCGGAGAAAAAAACATTAAAAAAAAAAATTTATCGTCTTAAAATATGTATAAATTAATACCAAAAAGACTTTTCACCTTATCTGTTACAGTTTTCTTTTAATAAAATCCTAAACTTTTGAAGTGATTACACGAGAATGTACCTACCCTTAAATTGCAAAATACGAAATTCACAATCTTTGATACTTTGAATTGGTACTTTTGCCTGCATACTTTTAAACACTGTGCTTACTGTGTATAGAGATTTATATATATGTATTTATCTGCAATTAAGGGAGAAGGGTGTCTGTTGATTTGCGAAACACAAGTTCCTGCCTTGGATGCTGATTGGTGATTTGATTACTGTGTGATGATTCGACAGATTCTTCAGGATACACATAATCTTATCGGTTTCTGACTTCTGGAAGCCTTAGGGAGTAGTCCTTGGGAAGAAGAATATTCACAATCTACAGGTGGCACCAACTATTCCGATTTTCAATACGCGCAATTCCAAATAATAAACATTTTGCTTTTGGACAGCAATTTTAACATTTATTTTGGAAATTTTATTCCATTACTACCATCTAGTTCAGGGATTTTACGCAAGACTTTGTCGCGAATTTCTTACGGGGCGGGGGGAGATTAGGTATCGTGTTGCGTAATATTTTTTTAACCCAACTTCAACATGAGCAGCTAAAAAGCGATGTTTCATCGCACAGACGAAACCGAATTAAATGAATTATATAAATCTTTAAAAGAATTTTAATAACAGGAAAATACAATGTAAAGAATATTATGTAAGACAGGGGGTTGTGGTTGGAATATAAAATCTTACGAATTCTTATACTCAGGGTGGGAGAGGAATCGGCAAAATTACCCTCGCATAATTTAAGGACGGCCCCTTACTTTTTAGTCAATGCATCGATGCAGTAATTAATTGACGTATTGAAGCGTAATTTTTCGGCAAATTATATAAACACAGATTAATAACAGGCATCAGATGTTTATAGATAAATAAACATACGGATATTTAAGTTTCTTGACACCGTGTAAAATAGTCAGCTGGTTACTTGTTAACAGTGGTGTCGAAGTATGGGTATATGTATAGGGGTCGTCCTTAAATTACGTAAGGCTTTTTGGGGAGGGAAGGGGTGGCGAATTTTTCGCGTCTTCTTACAAGGGAGGGGGAGTCAGGTACCGTCTTACGTACTATTTTTTAACCTAATTTTCAATAAATATAAATTCTGTCATTAATGTTCCAGAAAAGTAGCTTTACTTTAAATTTTCCGAAACCGAATTAAACGAATTATATAAAAGGATTTTAATAACTGAAAAAGTTAAGTGTAAATAATATTACGTACAGTGGGCGTTGGAATATCAAATCTTACGAATCTTACACTGGGGGAAGGAGGGGGTAAGAATTCGCCAAAATTACCCTTAGGTAATTTAAGGACGGCCCCATACGTATATGTACAGCAGTGCCGTCTAATCGGTTCCAGGGGCCCCGAGGTGCGCTCCATATATGGCCCTCTAAATTATTCTAAATTAAATAAGCATTAAAACAATTAAGTAAATAAGATTAAACGCGGGGCCCATTCCACGAAAAAGGGCCACATTTTAAAATCGAAATTTTGTTGTATTAGATTTTTTAAAATTTTTTTCTAGCGATTACAACCCTATTTTTTTTTTAATTTTCCAATTTTTCGGAGGGCCCCATAGCTCCGGGGCCCTGAGGCGCCTGCCTCTTTCGCCTCCAGGTTGAGACGGCACTGATGTACACAGTAGTTGTGAGGTTTTTAATACGAATATCCAGGCAGAAGATGAATAGTAGGGGTTCATCGGCCCCCCCCCCCCGACTTCATAGTGTGAATTTTATGGGGATAACTATATAGATTCGAGGTTTCGCAAGCTACTTAGTATCGGGAAATTACTATGTGCATATTTGGTTGGTGGCAACCGAAGACCTGCCACAAGCTCCTTTGTTTCTTACTCTCTCCCCTTTAAGGGGGAACACCACTGTGACGAGCGGAAAAGTAAGCCATTTTTAAGAATTTTTTTCGGGAAGAATTTACAGTTTTCATAAAATGTTTTTATTTCCTACCTTTAGTACAATGTCTTAAGAGACTATTAAAAAAAAAATAGAAAAACATGCATAAATTTTAATATATTAATTAATCTTCTAGACCCTCCACGCGCGTTGGTCGAATGTGCCACTATGGAACAGCTGGTCCAAAGCCAAATTTCATTTTTTTTTTATAAACTATATAAGTGTAGTTTCCGTTGCACGAACCGATTTCTCAAACAAATTATTTTTGTAAAAATGGTGCTCTTTAGAAGAAAAGTTTCGAAAATCCACGAATAAGGTGGACAGTTTTTTGAGCGCATTTCAAAAAATTTATTTTCAATCAAAGAATCCATACGCGCAACGGAAGCTACAATCATATAGTTCATATAAAAAAAAAAATTTTAAAATTTAAAAAATTGGAATTTGATTTCGGACCTGCTGTTTCATAGTTACACATTCGACCAGCGCGCGTGGGGGTCTAGAAGATTAATTAATACAGTAAAATTTAGGGATATTTTTCTACTTATTTTTTTCGTATAGTCTCCTAAGGCATTGTGCTAAAGGTAGGTAATAAAAATTTTATATGATAACTGTAAATTATTGCTGAAAAAATTTCTTAAAAATGGCTAACTTTTCCGACTGTCACAGTGGTGTTCCCCCTTAACGCTTACAAACCTCACTATTGCTCGGTATTACTTTTATAGGCACACCTACAAACCTCGCGACTCAATATACCTGTATACATAATTGCTTGGTGCACAGTTCGACGCGGTGATATAGCGAACTCGTAAAACCCCGAAGGAGTCAAAGTATACATGTTTGGGGTGTCGGAACGATCCGCTTGACAGATACATACACCGGGAGATAAGGACTTGGGTCTGTCCCAAAGCCGTGCCAACTATCTCGAAGCCATTTGGTTCCTATTAACCACGTTTATACATATATAAGTATAAAGTTTCATGACGTAAAGCGCTATTCGAATGCAGAAACATCCTCCAAATGTGACAAAACTTTATTAAAGTTTGCAGTCTCTTCGGGGGTAAGTAAGCTGTCTTTAATCAGAAACTGTTCTCTGTATACCGCGCGGAACCCTACACTGCAATGGCATTTACGCCCCTGGCTCTCTAGGACTCAATCAGTGTGGCTGCTTCAGAAAAAAAATTTACGAGGTCGCTATGTCATCGCGTCGAACTATACCTATGTATATAGGTACAGGGTGATTCAGAAATGCAGTTTAGTTTTCGAGTTATGGATGATTAAAGAAAATGTTCGAAGTGCCCAGGGGCGGATTTGTATATGGGCTAAGTTGGCTGCAGCCAAGGGCGGTAAATTCTGGGGTGGCAAATTTTTTTAGCGAAAGAAATTGAAAAAGGTAGCAAAATGTTCAAGACTTTCAAGACTTTCAAGACCTATCAAGACTTTCAAGACCTACCAAGACTTTCAAGACCTATCAAGATCTATCAAGACTTTCAAGATCTATCAAGATTTTCAAGACCTATCGAGACCTATCAAGACTTTCAAGACCTACCAAGACTTTCAAGACCTATCAAGACTTTCTAGACCTATCAAGACTTTCAAGACCTATCAAGATCTACCAAGACTTTCAAGATCTATCAAGACTTTCAAGATCTATCAAGACTTTCAAGCCCTATCAAGATCTATCAAGACTTTCAAGATCTATCAAGATTTTCAAGATCTATCAAGACTTTCAAGACCTATCAAGACTTTCAAGACCTATCAAGATCTACCAAGACTTTCAAGATCTATCAAGACTTTCAAGATCTATCAAGATTTTCAAGACCTATCAAGACTTTCAAGACCTATCAAGACTTTCAAGACCTATCAAGACTTTCAAGCCCTATCAAGATCTATCAAGACTTTCAAGATCTATCAAGATTTTCAAGACCTATCAAGACTTTCAAGACCTATCAAGCCTATCAAGACTTTCATGCCCTATCAAGATCTATCAAGACTTTCAAGATCTATCAAGATTTTCAAGATCTATCAAGACTTTCAAGACCTATCAAGACTTTCAAGACCTATCAAGACTTTCTAGACCTATCAAGACTTTCAAGACCTATCAAGATCTACCAAGACTTTCAAGATCTATCAAGACTTTCAAGATCTATCAAGATTTTCAAGATCTATCAAGACTTTCAAGACCTATCAAGACTTTCTAGACCTATCAAGACTTTCAAGACCTATCAAGACCTATCAAGATCTATCAAGACTTTCAAGACCTATCAAGACTTTTAAGATCTATCAAGATCTATCAAGACTTTCAAGACCTATCAAGACTTACGGCTTATCAAGACTTTCAAGAGTTTTAAGCTTCGTATCATGTTCGAAGTGCTTTGAAGTAGTTGCCTGATATTCGAGACAGATTCGAAGCGGCTCGAAGCGCTTCGAATCCCATCACTACATGGGTATTATACCTATATGGATAGGTATACCAAGCGATAGTGTACTTATAGAAGTATACCAAGCGATAGTGTACTTATAGAAGTATACCAAGCGATACTGTACTTATAGAAGTATACCAAGCGATAGTGTACTTATAGAAGTGTACCAAGCGATAGTATGCTTCTAGAAGTGTACCAAGCGATAGTATGCTTCTAGAAGTGTACCAAGCGATAGTACTTATACCTCTAGAAGTGCCAAGCGATAGTACCTATACCTCTAGAAGTGCCAAGCGATCGTATTCCCACACGAGTATACCACGAAATAGTATACCTATACAAGTATACCAAGAAATAGTATACCTATATAATTAGCTATAGGCACTAAGCAATAGTGAAGTTTGTAGCATTGGTGCATGAGGAGTCTTTAGTTAATAGCCACACAATGGTAACGTTTCGATACTAGTTCACCCGCTAAACCTCAAATCTAGTAACGTCCACCTCCATAAAATTCATTGCGGAGTAGAGGGGGGTTGACTGCTGCACTTACTTTTCTCTCTTCTGACTGTAGACCTGATTGTTACATGGTATAGTTGGTATACATATCAGTGGCGCACCCAGATGGGGCACCCTCTCCCAAAGAAGGGGCTTTGTAAAAAGAAAAGAAGACTGGATTTTATTCTTTAAATAAATTAATGACCTAATGATTTATATTGAATTTGCAGTAAAAATACTTTTATCTGTTCAACTCAGCTCCTCCCAAGATTAAGTCCTGAGTGCGCCACTGATACTTACAGTTTAGTAACTTCCGTCATAAAAATTACCTGCGTAATTGGCGTTTGCCCAAAATGAGGGCCATGAGGACAAAGTTCGCTCCCATACCGAGAGCACCGAGGCTGAATATGAGTGTCGCCTCGGTGGCACCGCCCGGATGACATTGAAAAACCTTCGTTGCGTTCGACGACACGTTACCTGAAGCGCCGATCCCGAACCTCGGATTGGCCACTATCATCGCCACCGATTCACCTAGTTGAGCAATCAGTATCATCAGTTATTCCTGTGCATGGTCACTTTTATTATCGAATATGAATGTTCACTGACAAACCCGTAAAACTGGGACAACACCTCACGTTCTAATAAAATATATCACCACACTTCTTCAACTTTCTTCTATCGATTTCGCATTTTAGAGAGGTGATGTAGAGACTTCAAAGTATGGGGGGAAAATAAAACTAGCAAGCTGCGCCTGGCGACGCACAGTGGTTCCAAAGTGCCTTCTTCTGGACAAAATTCCGTATCTCCGTCAATTCCCAACCGATTTTTGACTTTTTTTGCTCGTTTTGTCGGGGATTAAATTTGCTACAATATCAAATACCTGAATTACCATCAAAACGTGTTTTTTCTATTTTTTTCTGACAAAGTTGGATGATATCTTTAGTAGAACAATGTTTGGGGCTAATTTGATAAGATTTTGCTTATCTAAGTAGATTTTTTTACGTAAAATCTTTAATTGGAAACTTGGCAATAGCGGAAACATAAAACAGGCGATTTGTTGACACGTCAGAATATTTGAATTACAACTTTACAGTGGCTGAAAATTTGGAATGTCTACCGAGTTTACTGCAACCAGAACCGTCTAAAATATCAATTTAATGTATGATTATAGAACCTAATAGCGTTTAGAAATATTGCAGAAAGTCAAAACCGTGATTTATTTTTGTTTACGTTTTTATTATTGTTTATTAGTAAATAAAACTTTATCGAATATTTCCGAACCACATCTTTTGCATTTGGAAGGTGGGTAACAATTTAATAAACAAATTCCGAACAGAATTAGCTGCCACTATTTGCCACTGCGGTGTCAATCAGATTTTGTTTAATTGGCGACAGCACTCAAAGTGCCTTTTTCTGGACAAAATTCCGTATCTCCGTCAATTCCCAACCGATTTTTGATTTTTTTAGCTCGTTTTGTCGGGGATTAAATTTGCTAAAATGTCACACAGTAGTTTTGCAGAATTTTCTTTAAGGATTAAAAAGAAAACAAATTCTGAACTCTTGGTTCCGAAACAACGAGTTTATTAATCAGTTTTTTTTTCATTTAGTTTGTCTTCTTCCATATATGCCAAGTACCAGTTAAAGATTTTACGCAAAAAAAACTACTTAGATAAGCAAAATCTTATCAAATTAGCCCCAAAGATTGTTCTACTAAAGTTTTCATCCAAATTTCTCAGAAAAAAAAGATAGAAAAAAACACGTTTTGGCCGCAATTCAGGTATTTGATATTGCATTAAATTTAATCCCCGACAAAACGAGCAAAAAAAAAATCAAAAATTTTGTCCACAAAAAGGCACTTTGCAACCACTGTGCGACGTGTCTAGGCGCCATCAGTTCGCGGTGTCGAGCCTCGAATTGTTTAAAAAGAAAGAATTAATGCTGAATTCGTTTTGAAAATTGAATTAACTTTTTTTCTTTAATAGGGATAGAGCGATGTATCATTTTATTTATTCGCGATTTATACCATTAGTGTTCACAGAAGGATTTGTTTAGTGGACTCAGCTAACATATACAGAAGATATTCGCCGTCTTGCAAATCATGATATAAAATAATAATCTAATACCTCTGATTTTTCTTAATGATTATTATCGTACATAAAGTTTTTTAGATTTTAGTTCTGCTTTTAATTTCAACTATAAAACGAAGGAATTCTAAATTGGTTGCCAATAAATTAGTTCTACTAATCATTTTTTTTTAAGCTTCTCATTTTTTACAGTCGCTTAAACACTGTTTCGATAACACTATATTTGTCCCCTGTTTATCGAATCGTTACATTTTCAAAAATTCCATTTATATATCGCAGGATTTACTACAGTATTTTGTCTCACGTTTTACTATTCGTTCAATCAAGATATTTATTTCGTTACATGCAGCAACTTTTTTCCCTTATAACATATTTCTGTTTTATACTGATATTTCCATAAATTAATTCCGGTAATTTATAAACCCCTGACGAATTTACGCTGCGGAATGTATTTGACAGATTCACGGGAGGGGGTAGCAATTCAATTCTGGGACGTAATCTGAGAATTTCGTTTAATGCAGATATGTATTTGCACACATTTGCGTCCAAACTGCGATTTCTATTTATTACCGTCACCTTTCACCCTTCGTTGGTGAATTTACATTTTCAACACCCCTCGGCCTATTTCTTAATTATTAAAATAATGATACCGAATTTTTTACAGCAATTTTTGGCTCTGTTCATTTACACAATTTTGCCAAATTTTCCACTGCCTTCTAATTTTCAAAAATCACAACTACCTGCTTTACCGGCTGATACCTTCGGTTTTGAAATTTCATTAATTTGGACGGAGATCTCTGTAGTCGCAAATGAAATAGTACTGGATGGAGCAACTATTAGAAAGTGGTACAGTTCCGCAGGGATTGCTATGATTCTGTTGGCTTGACGCTTAAGCGTTCTGCAAGCCGTAACTTGTAGTGTCTCCACTTTCACAGGAATATGGATTGCGATCTAAATAACGTTCTAACACTAATGTAGAACAGCTTTAATACAAAATAACGCTGATGCAGATGTTGAGTATTTGCGTTGGAATAGTAATCATTGTTCTGAGACAAATTAATATAAAGAATAAGTTTTTCTTAAATAAATACATTTTGTATTTATTATATCCATTTTTTAAGTGTGATATAAACATTTACATAGGACATTTATTAATGTAAGCATGTACAGTTTCTTTTCTTAAATTAATGTTCGCGATAGAAGTTGTGGGCAAACTTTTTCTGTTTTTATAAACTTAATATTTTTGTTGTTCACCTCTGACATTAGAAGTAGGTTTTAAAAAATTAATTTCGTGCTACTTTTCAAGTGCTCGATAACACAAAAATATTCATGAAAAAAGAAATACGAAACACAAGATTTATTCGTTCAAAGGATTATTCGAAATTATATAGATTTTGTCGTGTTTTTGCAAATTAACATTAATTCACGGACACTTTCAGTTGTATAATTACCTATTTACTGGCTGGACAAGACTCGCAAGTGGTAGATTTTAATTTATTTATTACATGAGTAAATACTGTTTCTCAGAATTTTTAGTTTCCCCTTCATTTATTGAAAGTATAATTTTGGCATTGGAGGGTGGACATTAAGAAGAGTTCTTACGTAATTTAGTAACTTCATAATTTACTTTTCATCCCTTCATTTTCCACTACATATTCATACATATTCTAATGTACAGTAAAAAAAAGCAATATAGTTTTTTTTTATATAAATTATACAAAAATGATTAAAGTAATTTCAAAAGCGTTGAAATTACTGGGAACTTAAAGGGCGTACAGCATATTCATAAAATCGAGTGCACGTGTGCCAAGCAATAGTGAAGTTCCCAAACAGAATTACACACTTTTTAAAGTCTTAATATTCATATCTATCGGTTTCGTTTTGTGTCTTGTCATTAGAATGCAACAAGTACGTATTGTTATTATTATTGTTACTATACTTCTAAATTTTTCTGTGATAAACATACACAAAATATTCTAAACATTTTCAAACAGGGCAATAAATTATTTGGCTTCTTTTCATCGCCCAAACAATTCTCAAAAATTGAGAACAAAATATCTCACTTTGAGAATTTAAATACATGTTTCTAATAACTCAAACCTTCCTGCAGTATAAATAAAGCGAGAAATTACCTCCAAAACGTATCTGAAAAACTCTGACACTGCTCTTTTAAAATATAACAAATTTTCAAAATCCCATCTAAGTTTCAATTTTTTTTAAACATGATCTCAGTTAGTGACAAGATCAATAGCTAATTCTGTTTCGAGTTAAAACTTAAAATTGAATAGTTTGCATTTTTTTTAAATATATTTATAACTGTGTTATACTTTAGTTTAGTTACAGAAATTAGAGAGCCTAATTATAAATAAAATGATTTAGTAAAAATATACCGAACCGGTGCGCCGATAATAACATTTACTTTTAAGTTTTAAAGAGCCTAATTATGTATGTAAAAGTTCGTCCAATCGCGCAAATATGAAATTCCTTTCTCTGCGAATGAAGTCGAACGCTGGCATCTTCGATTCGTTAGAGTATTTCGTGTTCGAGGCGACGACACTGGCGCGTTCGTGCATAAAACTAGAATCTCATGCACGAGTTGTACACGTATCGCGGATTTTCCACCTTCGATCTTCCTTTACGAGGCCATTCTCCGATGCACTGGCTTCACCTTTCACAACCCCCAGCGACGACATGAAAATTTCCACGGCCCTCTCGGAATGTATTTCCCAGTTCTTTTCTTACGAAGTAACCGTGATCTTGTCCTCCGCGTAGGTGAAACAGAATTTCTTTTTCCCGCTGAAATAATCTGATAACGCGTAAGAATGTAGCTCTCGATAATATGAGCATGTATGTGGCATTTTTATTTGCTTAACCACTTGCGCAATGATTTTTTTTATTATTTTAACTTAAAGGGGACATTCTCACTTTTCGGTGATGGTTTTTATAATGAAATAAACACTTAACGTTTTCGAACTTTTGGGGGTGTATTAGACCACTCTTCAAATACAAGAAAAAATCGTTGTTGTTCGTTTATTTCAGTTGTTTGCATAAATATTTCGCAGTGATGTTGACGTCTTCAGAATTTCACCCCTTGCTGGCGGTTGAAATTTCGGAGGACTGGATCATTGGAAATAAAAAACCCAAACGTATTTTCAATTTGCGGGGGTGTGGCTATCCGGCTTACCACGAGTATGTTAACTTTCTTAATATTTTTCCACTTTTTTTTAATATCGATTAAACAGAAAAGAAATGCCATTTCCCATCATTTTTGTCCAAAATTGTTTTCTCGCGTTAAGCGAGATAATCATACTCTTGCGAATTTAAAATATGTTTGGTTTCTTTATTTCCCATGATCCAGTCTCTCGAAATTGCAACCCTAATAGCACAAAATATTGGTTAAATATTTTTTCCAAATATTAAAATAATATTTTTTGGCTACACTTTTTAATATGACAACGGGTTTTTTTTTAAGCCACAAACACCGTAACCTTCCACACAAAACGTTCTCTCGCCACATATGAAGCGTATTTTTCTGTTGAAAACATATTAGCCGACAATTTTTTTCTGTTGATTCTTATTATTTTTGGAGTGGTTGGCAATTTAAAGGGAAATAATTAGAAGGATCGTGGCAGCACGGATAATGCAGAAGCAGAAGTACTTTCTTCACGAAAAATACTAAGGTCGTGTTCAGATATACAGTAATCGCCCGTTATGAGTCCGTTTTTTCCGCGCGTTGAGAGCCCGGCGATTATCCCCACCTTTTCTTGGAAGCCTGCAAACGAGAGAAAAGGAAAGGGTCGACACAGCCACTGGCCGCGCGGAACCATGTCCGCAACCCACTATGAGTCCGCCGCCAGCCCCGTTCGACGGACTCATAACGTGCAGTGATGCCAGATCCGTGGGTCTTCGCCCACGGGCGCTACCCCCACTCTATGACCAAGCGTACTCTCTTCTATACTCGTTTCATCCTAAGAAAAATCCCGTTCGCGCAGGGATGATTCTGAGGAGGCGCTGGTTGGTCCGACCCCCCACTTAACCGCCTACGATTTTCTCCGCCTTACCGTCTGTTACCTCTTTGTCAACCGTTCCGCACGCGACGCCTTCATATACACGGTGACACTATTATTTCCGAATACGCACGGTAACCGCCTACGTTTTATAAAAATTGTTTTGTTGTTGTTTTGATTGAACTTTGGTTTATTTCAGAGACTGTAACTGTTATAACTTAAATTTTGAAAGTTATGTCATAAAAGTTAATATTCATTAAATGATTATGGTTATGAATAACCATTATCAATTATGGATATCGTTTTTAGTTGCAAACAACCATTATTGTCAACGGAAATATTTTTTGGTCACTAATAACCATTATTGCCAACACAATTTGTTTTTAGAACACCTCCTAAACTGATGTTATATCTGTTCGGAACCAAAGAATTACCGGGTAGATACACTGCACTCCTGCAGTATTGACATTGGCATCGGTCATGTCACGCCCTCGGAGGGGCAGGGAAGTCGGCAGGTAAAGTGCTGCGAGCAATAGCCTGCGTCGGGCCCGTAGGCGGTAGTGGGGGCTGCGCAGAACGGCCACAAAACGGTCGGGGCATAGGATTTTTCTTAGGATGAAACGAGTATAGCGCCTGTACCGCACCACACAAGCATACCCGTCCCTCTATCCGCGTGCCGTACCCGCTGCCTGGCCGGCGTTCTCCGGCGAGAATTCGTTTTACCGACATCGAAGTGCTTGGGTCACAAGTTGTGATACACACGGATAGAGGGACGGGTATGCTGGTGTGGTGTAGGAACACACTTGCAGAGAGGTAAAGTAGATTCCCCCTAGCGGTCCAGATACCGCAGATGATAGGAATGTTGCTGGATAGTAACAATTACACCTCTGCCTGTTTAAGACGTATATATTTGTAGACAACGCCAGAGTCGTCGAGGACGAACAGGGCCGTGCTTAACACAACTTGTATAAACGTTGAAGAAAGCGCACAAGCGCAAGGATGTGATCCACACACGTGGAAATTGTATCAGAAACGTGCGTATCACGTAAGGACACGAGGTCCGTACAAAGAATTCGTCTGTTCTACGTGACTTGCCGTAACGAAGTCACTATGCCAAGAGAAGTGCCGCGCACATTGCATGGCAACGGACACCGGCTCGCGCAGTCTCCCCACTACCGCACAGTCCGCGGAGTGGGAGAACGGCCGCTCCCCACATTGGTGCGGTACAGGCGCTTGGAGGGGGTACGCTTGGTCGTAGAGTGGGGGTAGCGCCCGTGGGCGAAAACCCACGGTTCTGGCCAGGGATTGTAACCGCCGCCTAACCCTAACCCGAAACCGGTTAACCGAGGGAAGGTTACTGTAACCCGTAGTAACCCTGAAGGAACGGCTCCCAAAGAGTACAGTGAGCAATTTTAACAAGAACCGGGTTGCATGCAATAACGTCAATCACTTGCAGGGTTTTGTTTCTCGGTCTAATGTTGAATCCCTCGAAGAAAAATGTGACGAATTTTCTTGAGTTATACCCACGACATTACATGCAAATCGTTTCTTGGTCAAATCGCATCACTATGGTGGATGAATGGCCTATAATGGTAATTTATTTATTTATAATAAAAATAATATTTTTTAACACAATTATTATATACGAAATTCAAAGAATATTGTCATTTTTTTCAAATTTAGAAACATGTCACCCTCGAGGAGAAATTTGCAAAATAAAAATTTGTTTCTAATTTGACGTTACACAAATAATTTTACAATTTCAAAAAAATATTATTCAAATAGGCAAAACCTTCTACATTAAAATAAAAAAAGAATGAACCTAATGCGATATACAGTTTCTGAGATAAAAATTCATAAGTACAGCTCGATTTCACGAAATTAGGGAAAAACTACGCCCTCTACCGTACTACTGTAACCCGCTCTGAGAACGGGTTAACCGGGTCAATCTGTGCCTGAATGCCTCGGGTTACCCGGTTATGCGGGTTAGTCTACGGTACTGAGAACTGAACCGGTTTAGGGTTACGGTTACAATCCCTGGTTCTGGCATCACTGATAACATGCGATTACTGTATTGGCCGGTGAGTTTGGTGAGGGGTATTCCCCCACCACACCGCTTGCCTGCTCGGTGCTCCTTTCCTCAACGTTCTCACTCTCTCTCGGGCTGGGCCTGCTCGTCGCGCGGTGGGGATTCGGTGCCCGTGAGGTACGTATACACGCAGCGAAGCATCCCCACCACTTTCTCCTTTCTTTCTTGCTCTCGTTCCATCTCGCTCTCGCCTTCGCAGAACGAGAGCGAGTCAGAAGTGGTGGGGATAGCGCCGAGCTCCTAACGTGTAGGCCAAACCGAGTTCTTAGCGTAGAGGTACACCCATCAGAATAGGTGTGCGTTAGCTCCGAAAAAATTCAGGAGCTTTATTGGTGAGAACATTGATTCTTTCTCCATAAATTCATCTCGTATTGGTTTACGCATAGCTTCGTAACGCACACAGCTACTACGCTAAGAATAAACAACAGCCACACGGCTTCGTTCAGGCGGAGCCGAGCAGCGTTCCCGTTACCCCACCATACCCTTCGGGGGCCCAGCAGCTTCAACTGCCAATCCACGATCGTCAGGTGGTGGTGGCTGATTTCTCCTCGCGAAACCGAACTCACCGTACTTAAAGGTATTGATACTTTTCCACCGATACCCTAGTAGTATCGATGCGTCTATTCCGATCCAAGTAACGAGTACAAGTATCGGCACCATGGTAGTATCGAATCAACCCTAGCCACGTTACACCCTAAACTAACAATTGAATTTTATTTTCAACCACCTGTGGCTTAACATAACATTAAAAAAATTTGCGCGCATAATCTCGTAAATAACCTCGCGGTTAAGTTTCTCAATCGCCACAGTGTTTACGTTTATTTAAATCACATGTCAATGGGGCATGTAGCCTTCATCAATAAACCGCCGGCAAAGCAAGAATGAGGGAGAAATCCCCGGGAGGATAAGAGAGTAACCGAGCTGTTGGAACGAAGAAATTTTTCGACGTCGGTGGGTTGTTGGGCTTCAAGAGCATCGCGAATAAGAAATTCCTCGTGTACTTATTGCCCTGGCCGGTAAGAAAGAAGGGAGGCAGTACGAAATTCCGTGGAAAGTAAAGTGGAGGCTTAAAATGGTACTTGGATGGCGAAGTTCGGGCACTCTTTGAAATTTTAAATGCCTCAAGTTCCAGGAATTGCCCGACCAAAATAGACAATGAACTACCCTTAGCGGAAAGCAACCCCCCTTCCTGATATACCTGTATTTAATTGGGGATTCCGATTAAAAATATTGTACCGGCCAGTGCAACGATCCGATTATATAATTAACTGGACTCTGCTGGTCGCGTTGTTTCAACAATCGTTGCGATGGAAGAACTTTAGGGGCTGCTTTGGCGAGGGGATGCTGAAATGTTAGCCTCGGCTGTTAGGGTATCGAAGTATATACAGCCTGAAAGAAAGACAAAGTACGGTGGAGGCTCGTTCTTTCCCTTTATAGGGACATTTCCTCCCTTTAAAGTAGAATTGAAAATGTAACTGCCTGGAAATGCCACAGTGTTTTTAAGGGTAAATGGACTGTTCCCTGGACACACTTTCGTGTGCATGTGACGGAAGCAAAGTTGAACAGTTACACTGTAATCTTATTTGATTTCATTCCTGCGACTTACATTTGAGATAGAAAGAAGAAAAATGGAAAAATGTTATTTTATTATTGATAGAAGTAAATGAAGGTCTGTATTATAAAATTAGATGATTCTGTTGGCGAAATTTACACTTCCATTTTGATATCCATTCTTGTTATTAATCTTGAAAAATATAGTATTTTTTTTATAGCATTAACAAATGGAATTATAAAACTTTTGCAAATTGAAAGTTTACTTTACTTTGCAAAGTACAATTAGTTTACTAAAAAAAGTTCATTCGAAAATTATTTCGTGGTTGGAATATAGATTGCAATTATTATAAATGTTAGAATATTGTATATTTTGGATTCACAAGAATTTTTTATTATTATTCTATTGTCTTTATTATTATTAAGTATTGATATTCCTTGCTGTAAATACTACTGATGCCTTTTTATAACAGGTTTTATTTATAGTTCAAAATATAAGTTTCATAACGCTATGCAGTAAACAAATTCGAATATTTTATTTTCTAAGATTGAATAATATTCGAAAAAGTTTAAGACAATATTTACTATCTTATACCGAGCATACCATCGAAATATATAGCTCACGACTGATGATATTTTGCATACCTCGTTATAGCTTATACGGTCGTGCGCCAGATTTCGATTTCGATTTAATACACGACGCATTCTAGATAAAAATTCACTTCCCCAAGGAAAATGGCGAACTGTTCCCCCGAAGTTTCCGAATCTTGCCCGTAAAAGGAAATTGTGAAATATTAGAGGCACGTGAAAATTTCAATATTGTGCTTTCCAATTTTCGAATCGAAGTAATGGAATTTTAATTCAATCGAAATTAGAAAAGAGTCGCGCGAAAATTTAAACGTAACTAGCTTATATTCTCCATACTTTGTAGAATGAAATTCGGAGCTTCACAAAAGTGCAATAAAACGAATTGCTAAAATGGAACAGAAGGACAAATATTGAGAGATTAAAAAAGTTTCGAGAGCTGCATGGTATAAAGTAAATATGTACGTTTGAAATTGTACCTTAATCCAAAACTGTTATATTTAATATTCTATGATCATCGAAACACCACCAGTGCATATCCTAATTTTATTATCGATATTTTTTTTTTAAACTCATTCACGAATCTCCACAAAACGATCAGACGAATAATTCCGTACGCTTTCCTTGTTAAACGCTGTAGAATTCTGAATTTGCATGAACAGAAAGTTGGATTGAAGTTGTACAAATGACCCAGAAACTGTTTCGCAAAGTGTTGAAGCCGGGGGATTGCAGGACTCTTCTAAACTGACTGACTTGCGGAACAAAAAATACGAAAGTAAAATTTACGAAAATGCTCGGAATATTATTACATCTAAAATATGAACGGAGGTATATCTCACAGTGAACATTTTGCATAAGGCCAGAGGCTAAACCAAATTGGGGTAATATAAATAAACCCTGATACACAGGGTGTTTCCGAAATCGCGGTACAACTGGAAAGAAGACGATTCCTCGTGCAAAAATAATTCGAAAATATAGAGTGAAATTTATTTCTTCGTTTTCGAGAGAATCCAATTTGAAAACTCGTTTAGCGCGCATACAAGTGCGCGCGGAATGGATCCTTGTCCGAAAGGGAGTCGAAATTGTAGAGTAACTTTTCTTCGAACGTGGTTCTGTTTTTCAGAAAATCGATTTGGAAATGGAACCAATTCTTAATCCAGTGCGCGCATATTAAACGGATTTTGAAAATCGATTTTCTCGAAAACAAAGCCGCGTGCGAAAAATTTCATTGTACATTTTCAAGTCCTTCCGTGATTCTACCACTATTTCGAAAACACCCTGTATAAACTGAAATAATAAAAATATTATGTAGGTCAAATTTTTCTGGTAATTTTTTTTTTTGTAATATTTTATTCGTTCAAGAAAATTACGGGTGGAGGTAACGAAATTGTCGAGATATGCAGTACGAGTTCAGGTATGTACATAAGAAACTGTAGCAGACAACGGCGTAGGAGAAATGTAGGGAGAGAATGTCATTGGTATAAGTCAGTGTCAAACGGTGGTAAATCTTTAAAAGGAATTCTATCAAGGAATTGCAGGCCTCAGAGACGAGGCTCAAGCTTGGAGACCTGTGGAGTTGGATGAAGACATTTCACCAGCTGCTGTTTCGCTAAACACAATTGTAACTTCTGAAGAAGTGAACTTAGCTCGCGCTATAATCTGCTACCAGTTGAAAAATATTGGAGAAACTTGGGAATATGGACAATGGGCACCGCACGAGTGTTTATAGGAGCAAAGGATACGACGGTACTCAACTCTTCCTTCTGAGATGAAAGAAGAACGTTTCTGAGCTGATATATTACGTGGAATGAAATATATCATTTGATGGTCATAAACGCTGAAGATAATTTGGTCGTGGCTAAATTTATGTGACTTTATTGCCTATTTGCTGGGATATTGAAGTTGTTCAGATGATGTGAGACTATCATACGTTTTAAAAAAGAAATCTTGTAGAAGCTACGGGAGTTATGCTG
This sequence comes from Andrena cerasifolii, assembly GCF_050908995.1. Taxonomy (NCBI): domain Eukaryota; kingdom Metazoa; phylum Arthropoda; class Insecta; order Hymenoptera; family Andrenidae; genus Andrena; species Andrena cerasifolii. The sequence continues at coordinate 3,244,516 of NC_135132.1, forward strand.
CAGAATTATGGATCATCCACTGTAGTAAAAAATATAATCCAGTATATCTGCTATATTAGAAAACATAATACGCTATATTTGCTTCAGCGTAAAATACAATCTAATACGTCCACTTTTTTTTACAAAATATAATTCACCATGTACAGTATATTCGAAAATATAATCCGATATATGTGGTTAATATATTAGAAAATATAATCCGATATATGTGGTTAATATATTAGAAAATATAACGCGATATAGTTAGTATATTAGAAAATATAACGCGACATAGTTGGTATATTAGAAAATATAACGCGATATAGTTGGTATATTAGAAAATATAACGCGATATAATTCGTATATTAGAAAATGTAACGCGACATAGTTGGTATATTAGAAAATATAACGCGACGTAGTTGGTATATTAGAAAATATAACGCGATATAATTGGTATATTAGAAAATATAACGCGACATAGTTGGTATATTAAAAAATATAACGCGATATAATTGGTATAATAGAAAATATAACGCGATATAATTGGTATATTAGAAAATATAACGCGATATAGTTGGTATATTAGAAAATATAACGCGACATAGTTGGTATATTAGAAAATATAACGCGACGTAGTTGGTATATTAGAAAATGTAACGCGACATAGTTGGTATATTAGAAAATATAACGCGATATAGTTGGTATATTAGAAAATATAACGCGATATAATTCGTATATTAGAAAATATAACGCGATATAGTTGGTACCTATGTTAGAACATATAACGTGTGACATAGTCGGTATATTAGAAAATATAACGCGATATAGTTGGTATATTAAAAAATATAACGCGACATAGTTGGTATATTAGAAAATATAACGCGATATAGTTGGTATATTAGAAAATATAACGCGATATAGTTGGTATATTAGAAAATATAACCCGATATAGTTGGTATATTAGAAAATATACGATACAGTTAGCACATTAGAAACCTATTAGAAAATAATTTGTCAGATTATCATCTTTTTTAAAAGTTACAAAATTATTTAGAATCAATGAAGATGAAAGCGTCATACACTAGCAAAAATGGCAACATCTTTATGTAAGTACTCCTTATGTACTCCCAGTTGCTTAATCTTGAAATTGGTTGAATGAAACTCAAGAATCTACAAAGTCATTTTTGTTCAAATATTTTAAGAATTTGTTCGTTCCTCTCAACACACTGTACATGTATCGTTCTCCCAATTAGTCCCACATAGCTCAGTTTAGCGGGATAAATAACTTCTAAGGAGATTGATGCGGATAATGAAAAGTTTAAAGTGTTCTTAAAGCCTGTAATTAGAATAAGCTGCTAAACTTAACAAGTCGGTCATTGAGCGACGTGGATAATTTCGATCAGCCTCAGGGTCGTGTATCTAGGAACGTGATGACGTAACGATTTTCCTGGGGGCAACAAAAATTGGATACGATAGAAATCAGCTTAACTAGTAGATTTATACGATTAAGCTTCTCATCTGGCTGTGTTCCAGCACGTATTTTTATATCTCTAAGAGCGAAACAGATTGTTCGACTTTCTTTAAATGTACATAGTTCCTAAAGCGTGGCTTTCCAATGCATTGCATACTCATATTTCGTCCTGCGCCAACTTCTGGATCTCTTTGTCATCATTTCCCTTTACTATTTTCCATTCTTTCGTTCACCCTGCTTGTTCATATTATCTTCAGAATTAGAGAAAAGACAGATGCAAATATTATTTCTTACCTACCATTTATTAAGAATTCAGTACATTGGAGACAAATTACAAAAAATTGTTCAACTTTCCATTTCTTGGTAATTATTAATTCGTGGTAGTAATATATTGCAATAAATAAATTCGCCAATTATATTTGAACTGAGGCAAAATTACCTATTTCTTTCTTTCTGTTGATAACATTTTTTTCATAAATAGGTACTGCAGAATTACCTGTACATATAATTCGACCTCTATAAAATTTAAGTTTAAAGTGGATTTCAAGTGACCCCTGAAGTCAAACTCAGCTGAAAGCATTCATGTTTATTATTAAATAAAAACTTCTGTGTTAGCATTACGCAAGTTAGGATGCTTTCATCGACGAACATTTCTAAAAGTTCCACAGCAAATATAAAAGTTTGAGAAATTGTGCCAATCTAAAGTAATCTCGAAAGTATTAATGCATAAAAATCGACTGACTTGACAAAAAAGAGACACAACTCATATCAAGCTGTATCACGTGCAAAATTCACATTTCATTCTAGGAAATATTTATGTGAAATATAAATTTATCAAAAACATAAAAATTGAGGAAAATTTACCAAATACATCACAGAATTTTTGCAATTAAAATATGCAATAATATACAAGGCCAGTCACTGTAGTTTAGCCCTTAAATAACTCCATAATTGTTGACATTACAGAAAAATGTCAAAGGAAAAATATAAATTAAATTATCTTCATTGTTTGGTTTAAATACATAGATTATGCTACTCTCGCCATTTACGCCAATTAGATCTGTTTCTCATTTTCTTTTAGCGTAGTAATAACGTTGTTATCATCATCACTATCATTTCAACGTGCAGAATTGATCTCGAAGAAATGCCCCACATTTTTTTATCACCCTGTTCAGTAGCCTATTTTCATCGCTTGTTAATGTACGAGCGAGAAGATCTGCCATTTCGTAACGCAAGAGCAGTCAAATGCAAGCCGCGACTCTGTGGCAATTGTGGTCACCGCTCAAATTATACGGTGCCCAGCTGTCTACTCCATTTAGCTTCCCTAAATCTCTGTTAACACTGCCTGCGTAGGAAGGAGAAGTCGGTAAGTAAAGGTTCCCGCCGTTTATTTTTCACTGATGTAAACATAAATTTAATTTATTCTCCAATGCCACGATCGTTATTTTATTGAAATATTGTTCCAACGAGGGAACTTCGATAACAAAAAATTCTGTTATTTTTTAAACATTGCAGGTTTTTAGGGAACGTCAATAGAAGTGTCAGACAATTTTTTTTTCTTGCTACTTTTTGGTTCTTCGGATTGGAATTTTCGGGTTACCGAAGTTCCCTTGCGTGAGGTAGAGATCTATGAAAATTAACCACGTCGATGATACGAGCATTCGTTTTTATGACTTTCTCTAGTACTACATTATTTCTCCCTTGCAGCGCCATGTGGTCGTTCGATTATCCAAACATTTTGTCCCTCGACTAGTTCGCATAATCGAGACTCCACTTTATTTCCACCAACCTTCGATCGTTGCTTTCGCGTACTATCGTGTTCTCCTGCCTAACAAGGAAACATGTCGAACCCGAAAATTCTGATTGTAATGAAACTCCGTACGATTGTAGAGCATGTCGGAGTATGTAAGAAACGATTTTTTTTCTGCGGAAAAATACTTTGAGGGGGTGAAATCAGCCCCCAAATTTTCAGCGATTTTTCGTTTTTCGAGTATAACTTTGTAACGGTGCGAGGCAGAAGAAAAAAAATCCTCGATTGTCAAGTGGCAGATGGTAGTAATATGGACGAAGGCGGGAAATTTTTGTAAACAAATAAACAAATGAACCAAAATTTTTTCCTTTTACATTTTAGTAAACCATTGCGAATTATAACTTTTACACGCAAAAAGATCGTCCATAAGAAATAATATTTAACATTGTAAATAACATTAATTTACGAACTTAACTATTCCTGGTAATAATAATACTAATAATAATAGCAACAACAATATTAATAATAGTAATAATAGCGTGACATGCAGACTTTTGTGCAATATATTTTTATTATTAATTATTACTGAGTATTATTATTGTTGTTATTATTTATCTTTTTATTGTTGTTGTTATTATTATTATTATTGGTGTTATTATAATTTTCTACAATATATGCAATTGGTTTAGGTTCATTCCCAACTCTTACAGCAGCAATTACCTAACTTTAATTTGTGCTTGCTTTACCAAATGACCATTATACTATATGTATAGTAGCCACTACTTTCTCTTACTCTTAATCGAGAATATTAGTTGAACATGACCAGCTGACCTGCATTTTCTGAACTGAACGATACAAACGCAATTAGACTCTAAACGAGCGCGTAATTAGCGCTCTTTATATTACAATTGCACTATTAACATTATGCTCCGCGCCAGTACACGATTTTCAATGGCAAAGGGAAAGACCATTATGCTGAAATCAAAGCCATGTTTCACTGACGAAGTGTCAATATCTTTCGTAAATACAGATTTGCGCATTGCGCTGAAGCACTCCGGGCGGAGTGCCTTTGAATCGTGAATTTCCTTTTCGTACGACAGTTTCCCCCAATTGCTGGGGAAAAAATTGTCAAATAGTATTCAAAATTCACATTTTGTTCATGCAGCAAAGATCAGGAACCAACCGATTGGAAATTTTCAAATAATGTATAATAGTAGTTTTTATACTTTTAGAACAAATTATAATTTTTACAATTTTACAACGAATTCTAATTTTTAGTGTCAATGTTTGCGGAAAGGGGCGTGCGATTGTTTCTAGTCACTTTTTTTCTCATCTTGGTTTCAGTAAGAAGGAAATGCATTTCGAATTCTATCAAGTCATCATCTATTTGATAGGAAAGGGGGCAACAAAATGTATTCAAGAAGTTTAAAAAACTAGGCACTTAGTAAAATTTCATGTTGACACCTAACATTCCATGAACCTGAATCCTGTTACAATTAGGGCTGGGACTATTTGTGGAATTTTTCGGTATTCGAATATTCGAATACTTCAGTTGTTCAATTATTTGGCGAATATAATTCGAATATCCAAGTATCCAAATACTATCCGAATACTATTCGAATATTTAAGTATCCGAATACTATTCGAATATTTAAGTATCCGAATACTATTCGAATATTTAAGTATCCGAATACTATTCGAATATTTAAGTATCCGAATACTATTCGAATATTTAAGTATCCGAATACTATTCGAATATTTAAGCATCCGAATACTATTCGAATACTTGAGTAGTCGAATAGTTAAGTATCCGAATACTATTCGAATATTTATGTATCCGAATATTATTCGAATATTATGGTGCGAATTATAAATCAAGTTCTTCAGGTTCATTTTTTTTACAAGCTTCTATTTAGTTTCAGTTGTCAGTTCGTTAGTTCGTCAGGGTGAAATCTTGTAAGTTACTTTTGACCCACTGCAACATATCCGATCGACTTGAAACTTTGCACAGATACATAGTCCCGATGACAATACATCAGTATTCGAATACTTAAATATTCGAATAATATTTGGATACTTGGACATTCGAATTATATTCGCCAAATAATTGAGCAACTGAAGTATTCGAATATTCGAATACCGAAAAATTCGACAAATAGTCCCAGCCCTAATGCTTAGGAGTTATGCGGAGACAAACATAAAACAAAATACATATGGGTCGAATCTATAACCTCGTCCTCTTTGAAGTCGGTTTAAATTCGAATATTATTCGAATACTGATGTATAGTATTCGAATAGTATTCGAATACTCAAATATTCGAAGTTTATTCGTAGCATTCGAATACTTGTAAAATATTCGAATATAAAATTATTCGAATAGTCCCAGCCCTAGTTACAATAAGCATCAAGATATTGAAAGTCCCGTGGTAACTATAGATTAATTTGGAGTTTCCAAATTTCTGCATAATTAGGTTAGCTCAAGAATATTGTCTAAAAAAACTTCCAAGAAATGAAGAGCCTTGGATACTGAAAGATTATAATTAATTAAATGAAAATATTTTTACTTATTTTTAATTAAGCAAAAAATGGAAAATTTTATTAACATTCAGACTCCAAATATGCCTTTCAGACACACCACAATTTAAACTAATGTTCCTTACTACTATTCTTGAACCTTTTAAAAGTGAAAAATTCCTAATTATTGACTATAATTACTACAGTACATTTCCCCCCTGTTCCAAAGGTTAAATTCAATAAGTACAGCATTAAGCAAACGCTTCCTGGTAAATTAACGAGCGAATAAGTTGGAGTGCACGGGGTTAATAATGACACATTTCCAGGCGCTAAGGAAGAACAATGAAACGAAAAGAAACTGTTAAACCACGAACAATGAGTGATTTCTTAGAGAATTGATTTCAGTATTGGGAACAGGCATTACAAAGGAAAGCCAAAGATTGCATACAAAAGCATTTCGTACTTTATCAGAAAAAGTGTATAGAATGGACCTCAGAGTGGTGGTATTTTTGCTGACGAAAGACACTTTTGTCCTGATCGTTGGAATGAATGCTTTTCTTGCTCGTCAGGATGAACTGTCAGGTTTATGGGGGAAGAAGCAATTTCTTCTGACGGCAGGGCACAGATGGCTCTTTTATAGTAACATATACGTACAAATGGGTTACCTAGGACAAGTTACCTTAATTTAACTCCACAAATAACTCTTTCGTCCTCCATATTAGTAAATAAAATGTTAGAGGAAAAATATGTTTTGTTTAATAAAGCACGTGGAATTCACTGATTTCTTGTATAAACTACTAGCTTTAATACTCGGCTTCGCCCGAAATTTAGATTCTGATTTTATATAAAAAAATTATTTTTTTACTATTTAATTTAATTTTTTTATAATATAAATAGTCACATTCATCTGGATTAGTCAACCATAATGAGCTGAGGCACATTTCGTGATCCCAGAGTTTATCGTTCGAAAGTTTTTAGGCGACAGACAAACACACAAACATATTAGAAGCTTTCTGCTTTATATATTAAGATTATTATTCACATGTTCGGTTATTGCCATGTACGTTTCGATTGCATTGTAAAAGATAGTTTTCAGTCTAAAACTGGCAAGCTAAATATTAAGTATTAACAATTTCTTTTTTATCTAAAAAAAAAAAATAAAATAAAAATAAAATAAAAAAAAATAAAAAAAATGAAAAACTTGTATATTATTTCGTTGACCATTAATTAGGTATTTTATTGCTTAATTATATTTTTAACAAATTTAGGCTGGCTTTATACAGTTGCTAGTAAATATCTGTTACTGGAATTGAAGGATCTTTGCTTCAACTAACGAGGTGCTATAAGTACACCCAGCAGTGTTGATGTTTGTAATGGGCAGTATGGAATGCAAAAAAGTTCCACTATTACTGAATATACCTGTATTATTAATCATAAACTCAAACTCTAATATAATATCCAAAACACCTGCAATATGTAATATATTTAGTTCACATCAAAACCACATGATGGGAATTTCAACAATTTCGAAAATTTTCCATATCGAATTTGGAATTTTATATGATACATTTTTTACCAGGGAATTAAACGTACCTACTTCTATTTTTTAAACAGTTACAATTTCGAAATAACAATTTGCATTGTATGTTTATATCACATATCTGCTATATGGTCTATGTATGCAGTGTGTTTTTTGTTCCACGATAGAATCTCTGCCTCTATTCGTTCAGTTTTCTTTAAATTTATCTGCGATGTTATCTATCATCTTATACCTACAGGATGATCGGGAAACATTGTGTGTCCATGCATAGAATGTGCCTTACCAGAAATGTAAATTTTTGTTTTGCATCCAAATTCATTTTTAGAGGGACAACACTGTGCATCGAGAAACTCCCTTGAGTGACAATCAGGTTTAACAATACCCCACTGTAGACCTTTGTGTTTACGTGCTATGTATATTCATAGGTCGGCGTTGTTCGAGAAGACGCAACTCCGTCTCTAATGCTGCAGTGAGCCATTAGCCACAGAATACTAATGTTTTTCGGTACGCGCTTGTTACTAGTGTTACCTAAAATTTACGTACATAGCCTCTTATGTGATTTAATCAATTTTATTAAAAATTTAATTCACCAATATTGTAACAATTTATTGTCTCTAAAATGTTTTTCTTTTATTATCCTTAATATACATTTCAAATTTGCCTCAGTTTGGAAAATTTTATTCGGTAACAAAACAGACAAGAAAATGAAAATAAAACACTGATTCGGCAAAACAGTGCGGGTACTGGCAGAGTAGAAATTCTTGCAAATCTATGGTTGAACTTTCATTTCTTTTATTTAATTTATTATACAATAAAATAACTTGTTCATACTAATTTTTTTTTTAAACAATATAAATATTTATCCACGTATGTAAATGCTTGAACAATTTTTCGTAAACGAGAGAAATATTGTTTATTATTGTACAGGAAGTGGACGTTTCATTTTATTATGCAGCAAATCAAAATTTCGCGCACAACAATTTTTATGTAAAAATTTGGAATTGGTTCATCGTATGGAAGAACACAGTGTATACGATGGTGTTGTTACTTTCGTCACACCTGGTAGACCAGAAAGATTTTTCCACGTTGAAATTTTATTCGCAGGCAGTTGCAGATGAAGATCCGCTTTGTGCCTGTATTTCAATGCGCCTGCCTCTGTCGTTTCGCGATTTAACTCATTGGAGGCTGCTCGGTTACTGTTAACGTTAATGAGGTGTTACTGACAGTCTGAATGAAACGGTTTGCCGTGGTTTATTTAACTGAATTTAATCTTGTATTTTCGCAGTTTCTATGCGAAACAGATTTGACGCCCTACTGTGATCCCAGTTTAATATAAATATTCATTAAATGAAAAGATGAAATGACAATGCAAATTCGTTTTTCACTCTTTGATTTTTATTTAGCGACTTCATCTTTTCATTTAATTCATAGCTACTTTTATATTTTCATAATTTACTCACTTTAGTCGTCAAATTTTTTCTAAGAATTTTATTAAGTATTTTTTAATAATGGCATGTGATTCAGAATTTTTTTTAAGAATATTGAAGACATGTTTAATCAAGTTCACTGTATTTGCTATGTACTTGTGGATTCTGTCACTTATTTCTTTTGTAATATCGATTCCATTTTTATCAGTTGCATATCTTGATGGGTACTGTTATTATGAATTTTAAACGACCAGCGTAATTCGATAATATTAGTTCAGTTCAATGTGTTAAGTCCATCTTTCAATATTCGTTACAATTATGTAACAGAAAATCACACCTACCAATTGCGTAATAAAACCTCTGACATTACTGAAATTTCTACATACAGTGGCGTGTGAAAGTATTCGGCCACCCTTTAACTCGGCGGGAGGCGCTACTGGGTAAAATTTACCACAGAATCGCTAGTTGCGAAAATATGAAGACTGTGTGAGATTTTGTTAAATTTTTTTGAATGAACTTTAATAAAGATTTTAAGATATTTCGTAAATTTTGTTTGATTCTTAAAACACTGTGCTTTAACATAAAAAATACGAAGTTAAACAAAATATTCTGAAACCGTGGTTTTTTACGTTTCAATTTTTGGTATTTTTGACCCGGTAACGACAACCTGTGTTAGAATATGGGGTGCGCCTCCCGCTGGGTTAAAATCGCATAACTTTTTTAAAGTTAATCCAAACGACTTAAGTATTTTTTTTAGAAGCTAGAAGGATTAGTATGATAAATGACGTAATTCGTCGTTTTGAAAAAAATGCACTTGGTCGAAATAGCAAAAAAAAAAAAAAATAATAGAAAAGGTTGTTTTGAAAAAAATGCACTTAGTCGAAATGGCAAAAAAAAAATAGAAAAGGTCGTTTTGAAAAAAATGCACTTGGTCGAAATGGCAAAAAAAATAGAAAAGGTCGTTTTTAAACTTTTTTCATGAGCCTGTAACGAAAATTTAAAAAAAACCGTTTGTAGATTTAAATAAGTTATTTTTTAAATAATTGATTTTCGACCTTATACTGCGATATTTAAGCATTTATAGCTCAGAGCAACATTAACTAATTTTGATGACATTTTAGGCACGTATGTAACTTACTTAAATCTACAAATGGGGTTTTTGAATTTTCGTTACAGACTCGAAAAAAAAAATTAAAAAATGACCTTTTTTATTTATTTATTTTTTTTTGCTATTTCGACCAAGCGCATTTTTTTCAAAAAGATGAAACACGTCACCCAGAAAACTAATTCCGCTAGCTTCTATAAAAACTCAAGTCGTTTCGTTTAATTTTAAAAAAGTTATGCGATTATAAAGGTTGGCTGATTACTTTTTGCACGCCATTGTAATTTAAAATTTAGAACCCAAACATATATGCAATCAACTAGTTGAATAATTTTTCGCTTTACACATAAAACCTCTTAATATCAGAGTGTTAATAACATAAATTGCACACCGTAGCATATAATTACTAAAATTTAAATTAGAAAATATATTGAAATATTCAGAATAAATTCTAATTTTTTAGAATTCTGTAAAAAATTGAATTTCAGTTTAAGAATATTCTTATTTTAATTAACCAACATTTAATGCTCCATGTATTTTACTAAAAAAAAAGCGTTTTAATATAACGTACCTATTAACAAATTCGTTATCTTGAGAATCTTACATTGCAAAGATTTTAAAGAAGCCTTAATAATAACATAAACTTCACACCGCAGCATATATTTATTAAAATTTAAATTAGAAAATATATCGAAATATTCAGAATGAATTCTAATTTTTTAGAATTCTGTAAAAATTTGAATTTCAATTTAAGAACATTCTTATTTTAATTAACTACTTAACACTTAACGCACCATTTATTTTACTATAAAAAAAGCGTTTTAATATAACGTACCTATTAACAAATTCGTTATCTTGAGAATCTCACAATTGCCACGATTTTAAAGAAGCTTTCCCACCCTCTCCCCAGCAAATTGATTTTGTTTGTTCGGTGGGCGGCTCCATTCACGTACAATTCGATCTATCGTGATTCGACTACAGGGATCCGAGGTGGAACATCCCCTGCCCAACGTATCTACAAGCTCTCCTATTGTCAACATGTTGTTTGCGCTTAAATAGAGTTGCAGTTGCACAATGCTTCGTGTGAGTCGATTTTCTGTTAAACAGAATCCTTTAGCAATCACTTCACCCCTGAGTATTCAACAGCTTTCGGAACAGTGTCTTTCAATGCGCGTGCTTTTTTAACCATTTACTGTTAGCTCGCTGTATAGGGGGAGGGTGGTTCTAGAAACTGGGACATGCTGTAACTCGTTTCTGCGAGAAGATACAAAAATTGATAGAAGCCAGAGTTGGATGTCATAATACCTAACCCAGACGTAACTCCGTTCCCTCTGACATTCGTGATCCACCAACCTACACCTCGCTGAAATGTGCCGCCATATTTTTCACCCTCCAACACTTTTCCTCTGACCTATCTTTACTTAATTGTACTGCTCATGTGTTGGATTAGGTTTCATACACGCCATATGGCTGTACCTCGTCCTTTGCAAGTTCTTTTTTTTATATATTTGTTCTGTAGATAGTTTCTAGCATAATAATGTCAAAATAATAATAATAAGAAGAAGAAGAATAATGACTACTTTTTCATAATATAATTCTTTTTTTAGATGCAACGGTGCCAGTGCAATGTTTATTTTCTTCGATTCTTTATCTTTTTTATTTTTAAATGGAAGCATTGATATTTTTTTTACATAATTGATACTCCATAACAAAAGACAAAGTTAGGATTTTTTTTTGTTCCTATAAATAAAAATATAGGGCTTGGATTTTTTATATAGTTTTAAAGCAATCTTTATTTTGCTAGAAAATTTTTTTTTTAATGAAAAATTGTGCAAAATGATATATAAACTGGAATATATTATCTTCCGTGTAGCGTAGGATTTTCTCAGGATTCGAATTATTCTGGAAATTATATCAGTTTGAAGAATTGACTTTAATTTTTGACATACAAATTTGCACTGAAATACTTGTAAAAAGTCGAATAATTGAAATATAAAAAGAATCCTACACCATATGGAAGATAATATATTCCAGTTTATATATCTTTTTTTGTATTTCCTTCTCGGATGATCCAGTCATTCCCAGGAGTTTGGGCCAGTTTTTTCAGTGCTCCGGGAAGTCATTTTATTCGCCGCCATTTTTCATAAAAAAATTTTTTTTTTTAGCAAAATAAAGATTGCTTTAAAACTATGTAAAACATCCAAGCCCTATGTATTTATTTATTCGAATAAAAAAGTCCCTAACTTTGTATTTTGTTAGTGGCTTCAGGATGGGGTCCCCCCTTAATTAATGTTGAACTCTGTATTTACATTACCATAAAGCTTGATAAACATACTTCAAATTAGGCATATAATTATAAAAGTAAAAGTGTTTCCACTGAAATTATTTAATTTGTTAACCCTTAGAACACTGTGCAGAACATTTTCTGTTGCATAAGAGTGCTGCTGAATAGGCTTCCACAAAACTAAATTGTAGCAAATTATAATAATATAAATGATATTTATATTTATATTTTCATATATAAATATAAATTTATGAAAATATAAATATAATTATATATCATTTATATTATTTTAATTTGCTATAATTTAGTTTATAAATATAAATTTATATATGAAAATATAAATACAATTATATATATTTTATATTATTATAATTTGCTATAATTTAGTTTATAAATATAAATTTATATATGAAAATATAAATATAACTATATATAATTTATATTATTATAATTTGCTATAATTTAGTTTATAAATATAAATTTATATATGAAAATATAAATATAATTCTATATAATTTATATTATTATAATTTGCTATAATTTAGTTTATAAAAATAAATTTATATATGAAAATATAAATACAATTATATTTAATTTATAATATTATAATTTGCTATAATTTAGTTTTGTGGAATCCCATTCATCAGCACTCTTGTGCAACAGAAAATGTTCTGCACAGTGTTCTAAGGGTTAACAAATTAAATAATTTCAGTGGAAACACTTTTACCACCCAGAATCGATAATTGCCACATAAGAAATAATGGAGAATGGATATTTTAAAGTGTTATACGTATAGAAGTGAAAGGAACGAGAGAAAATCGATTATATTCTTTTGAAGGGCTCTGAAAGGATCTTAAAAGCAGGAAGATATCGGATCCTCGCGGAAAGTGCTACACAGAAATTCAAGACGTTCGCTTACAGTCCAATTTTCTCGCTCCTTTGAGAAAAAGCTGGCCAACAAAATTTTCCCTGTCGTTTCTTTACCGCATCGAGTGCAATTGTTCGTGAAAAAGGAATTTCGGTACCTAGGGCCTAGTGCTTTACTATCTGGGATACGTTCGATCAAAATTTCTCATCTCGACGAATTTTTCTAAAACGCATTCAATTTTTTTTTTTGGCATTTTGTCACTTTACGTGAATGATTTATTTGTAAAACCAAAAAACAAAAACATTGGGGTTCTTTCAAATAATAATGTTGTTTCATCGGTTTTGTATGTTTTTATATTTCTAATGTGTTTTGTATGTAGGGAAAATACAAAAGAAAAAGCAATTCTTAAGTGTGACTTGGAGTTAGCCTGATTTTGTTAAGGATTTTCTTCTCTTGTATTAGCTTTAATTCGATAACTATAATTCCACTTTATTCCACGTTTTCATTGGCCTTTAAATTAAGATTTTTTTATCAAATGATTTATTTAACAAACTATATGATAAATGTCAAAGTGTAGGTTTAGGTGGGGAAATTAAACATTACTACCTGCAGTTTCAAACTTTAAATATTTAAAAAAATGTCTTTTACCTTAAATACGTTCTTCAATGCTTTAAGAAATAATTGTCTTACTGAAGTTTGTCTGAAAATATTTTAAAATGAATAATTCATGAATATCCCATAAAAAGTCTACTTGTCAAAAATTTTGAAATTTCTGATGTCTTGTTCTTAAAGTATTTTCCTATAAACACTGAAATGCCACAGTATTTATCATATGTAACATATCAAATATAGTATAAAATTTAATTAACCCTTCGTTGACACTCTGGGTGTGAGCCACCCATAAGTTGATTTTGGCGCTCTGTATCTTCTATATGCAAAATAAATACCTTTTTCCCAAAGCCAACTTACAAACTATTTTTTCTCTCAAAATATTATATCTGAACAATAACTTTGTAGATTTTCAGCTTCTAATATTGATATTTGTAAAAGTTACAATTTTTTAAAGATTTTCTTCGCGATTTCTCCACATATGGCAATCTAAATTTTTTTTTACAAAAACTGTGTTGAAATTTCAATAAAAAAAATATCAGAATACATTCTACAGACTTTGAAATTGACCCATGATTTTTTTCATAACGATTAGATTCTTCAGCTGAGAATGGCAGTCGTTCAAAAATTATTCTGAGTGTGAGCCACCCAGGCATGTCAAAGTTGATGAAAATAAGAGGTGTGTCAACGAAGGGTTAATATTTCACAATATCAGTTCATTATTTACTAAAGTGTCGGATGAAAAATTTTCATTTCAGATCTACGTGCACATATGAAATAATGGACCTTGATTACTTTTATCAGTAATTATCAGAAACAATTTTATTTAAAAAAAAAAAATTCTTTTTAAAACATTTGTTAAAGTGTACAATATTTAAATGTGTAACGAATGCAGTTAATTTAATCATGTCACGCACATTTGTTTATGAAAAATTGTTGTCATCTAGCGTATTAGTGAAATTAACTCCATTGATTGCTTCACTGATTACGTTGTCGCATCGACACCTTATTGTTTCCACCAAATTTACGCAAATCCATTGTACCGTTTGGATAAGCTCGTCATTATTGCCACCGTTAATCGATTAACGCTCGATTGGCTCTTCTTCAATTGGAAACCATCGTCCATTGTTTGTGCACGTGTGCTCTTCTGTTCAACATGCATACCCTCGCGTGTTACGTATTAAACGTACTCTTGATGTGTTTGCAGTTCCCCCAGAAAAACACACCGGCATTAACAATTTACTTTATTACAATCTGACTTGCAAGCAAGAATTTATTCTGTCGATGTGCAAATTTTAAGCGAATATTGGGAATTGGGATATTTTTGTGCGATGAAAAAACTATATTTATACATTGCGATTAATATGTATTAAATGGACTAAAAATATATTAAACATATCTGAATTAGAAGATAGGTAATATAAAACAGGAAATATATATTTTTTTGATTCAATAAAATATTTCTTTTAATTGTTTATGTTTAAAAATATTCTTCAATTAATGGGTTATATTAAAAATTATGCTTACAATACACTCAAGTATCGTAGCATTAATCATTTCATTGGGCTATTTTTTTTTAGGAAATCTGTGGTCATTTTTTTGACTTTCTAATATTTTTTCATTACCTTCTAAATGGTTTTATGTTAGAAACCAATATATGAAATCCATATGTTTAAATGTGTAATCTGAGAATAATTCTTTCAATGATTATTATACTTATTTATATAGTCTACAGAACAGTTTTTTCCCAGAGAATTAGTCGAGTTTACGAAATGTTTAATTCGTGCAGTGAAAATCAAAATTGTTAAATTAAAATAATTCGCAGTAAATGTTGTAACAAACGAACTAAAAAGGGGGGTGTATATTTTACTCTGAAGAAAGCGAAAGAGGAACATCAATGTTTGAACCGAACTTCGAAGTCGTGTTTGAATTTGTTTTTTTTTCTGAGAATTTATATTCTGTTTCGTAAAGAAAATGGTAAAAAATTTACATGTTTAGGCTACTGCATTTTCCGTGTGGAAGGACGGTGTTGCACAATATGCAGAGCACGTGCTTGTATTAAACCTCTCCCTATCGCAGGGTATCAAAGCGTGTTGAAGTTATCGCCTCTCTCCCAGGGATGGCATATTACAACGTGCCAATAACGAATCAACATGCTCTGTTTATCTGTCAGAATATTTCAAATCTATTGTTTCTCTGTTTCATCAGCTAATATTATAGTAGGTATTATTAGCAAATCCTTGACAGATGCCGTGAATTTTAGTAACTTTTAGGCACTCAGGGATCAGTGTGATTCCATTGAAAAATTTATTAAAATTGGAAGGTATATAAGAGAGTAATTTTAAATATATCGCATATAATTTGTAAAGCTCCATTTCCTACATCTTCATTATAATGATCATCTGTGTCATTGGCGCTAGGGAATTTTCTATATTAAGATTGGATAGCCTGTCTGAAGTAGGCAACATCCATTTTGGGGATAATTTTCTTATTTGTAAAATTTCAATAAAAACTTTACTGTCATAAAAGGCATTAGTTATGTTAGCAATACATAGCTAAACAAAATTCTTGAAGGAAATTGATGGAGTTTAATTTATTAACACTATAGTATGCGATCTTTGTAATTTCATTATGAACAGAGACCTTGCAGATTTGACACGGCCAGCTCGTGGCTCCAGGAGCCGCTCTTTTGGGAGCCAGAAACCACGGCTCCGAGAGCCGCAATCCGTGAGTTTACAGGCATGTGTTCATTTACCAATAGCAAGCAAAGGGCCCCGAAATGATATAAAGAGGCGTTAACAATTTGACTCCCTGGGGCCCAAAGTGTTACAGTTTTCCCCACCAGTTGTAAGCCTACGGCAGGGGTGTCGAACTAGCGGGTCGCTAGCCGCAGTGGCTCCTTCTCCTCTTCGCCTGCTCCGCGGTGATGCCGGAGTCGTGGGACGCGGGACGGATGCTTACCCCCACTATGACCTACCACCGTCTCCCACTATGACCTACCACCGTCTCCCACTATGGCCTACCGTCGTCCCCCACTTTCTTCCCATCGCACTGCACACAAGCCTGCTCTTACAGGCATAAGCCCAACAAGCAGCGCGCACGGACAGGAATAGGAATGTGCTTGTGTGCGGGGCGATGGGAGGAGGGTGGGGGACGACGGTCCCACGATTCTGGCAGCGCTGTTGCTCCGTAGAGCCGTAGGAGAACGGCCCCCACCATACCTACTTCACTCTGATGAATTTCTCCTCCGGGTCTCGTGCAACGCCTGGAGAAAGATAAGTGGGGGATCCGGCCCACCGGGGGCCCGACTCGAGCGGCTCTCGGAGTGGGGAAGTTCGACAACCTTAGCCTACTAGACAGGCCTTCCCAAGTAGGGGAAAACCATTCCTGAAACACATGTTTCGGTTCTCCCTCCAACGCTACACCTTCAGCTAAGTTGGGACGAGTCCTACTATACCCTTTTTCCGAGGAGACAGTAACGCCGCTAGCAAGCATGTTGGGGCGCTTTAGGGTGAAAGTACCAAATGTGTCAAATTTTATAGGAAATTTCATAATCACTTAAAAATAGTAGGAAAAATTAAAATTTAAACTAGCATTTCAAAATGACGTAAAAAGAATTTTAAAAATTTATTACTTACAATGATACAGTTATTATTAGTATTTAGTATAATAATTTTTTTTAATTTAATTATTCTTTCCTAGTATTTTTAAGTCATTATGAAATTTCCTATAAAAACTTGACACATTTCGTACTTTCACCCTAAAGCGCCCCAACATGCTTCCTAGAGGCGTTACTGTCTCCTCGGAGAAAGGGTAGTAGGGATCGTTCCCACCTTAGCTAAAGGTGTAGCGTTGGAGGGAGAACCGAGGCATGTGTTTCAGGAGTGGTTTTCCCCTACTTGGGAAGGCCTGGCCTACGGTATCGTCGGCTCCGAGTTCGGCTCCCGAACGGCTCTGGGAGCCACAAGCAGCGCTCCGGCTCCCAAATCAACCAGTTGGCCGTGCCTGATGCAGTTCATTAATTTAAGATTTCAGTCATTCATAAGCAATATCTTCGCTTATAAATGGAAGAATGCAGAGTGGAATATTACGTTTTTAGTACAAACTAACGAATTATGTCATTACTGTTGTCATTGCTCTTTGGAGTCTGTAATATACCAGAATACCTGTTGAGATTGATTACTATAAATGAAAAAAAATCGAAAAGGCAGTTTGAGGAAAACGTGACGAAATAAATTAATATTTTCTAGCAAATGTTTCTCACTAAATTCTAAGAACTTGTTCATTATATATTTGGTTCATGTTTTTTTTTTTAATATTTTTTCTATATTTTAAATATTATTTTGAACCATTCTCAGTAATACATATTTATATCGTTTGATTGTTGCTTTGGTCTATTTAACACTTAAAGGACGGATTGCTTTCCCTCTGAATTACGCCTTTTCCAGGTATTTTTGGAAGAACTACTGTGCAGAAATGTAAATCTACGTGGCCCACCCTTTAAATATTGTGAAACATTAACAAGGCCAAAAGGACTAAAAAAAAGAAAAAAAATATCTTTTGAAGCTGCAGGCACTATAATATACAATAAATAATTTTGAGTTGATTAAAAATGGAAGACAAATATCCTCTAAAGAAATGTTATTAAAATTAAAAAATTAAAAGACATTGGTTTAATGAAAAGATGAGGCCTTATCAAATACAGTAATATAGGAACTTTTTCTATCATTTTGTGGAGTAAAATCTAGTTTTAAAAGTGCTTATAACATTTGTTATTGCCTAACAGATACATATATGCATTAGTCTAACACTGGAAAGCATATAAAAGTAATTGGTATAAACAATGCGACATCAGCATAGTAATTAAAATATATTAATAGTATGTACTATATATCACTAATGAAATATGTGCACAATTGAACCATAAAATGACAATAAAATTAATTTCTATCGGTAAAAATAACTGCAATTAATATAAACAAACGAAGCACAGTAATCGAAAATTAAATCAGTTCAGGCTAATTAGAAAAAAAAATGATTTTAACGCTTTTCAATAGCTAGAAAAGAAAGTTAGTATATGTGTGCACGTACCAATTTTGCAACCTCGTACTAAATAAACAATAGGATTATTTTCTCGCGACTACACAAAATGTTGAATTTTTTTAAAATCAGCATTTGACATGTACGCGACAAACAGCTCCCTGTTAAATTAGCAGGCCCTAACGCGAGAATTATTTGCCTTGTAATTGGCAAGGGGCGGAGAGAGAATGATTAGGGGAAATTTAACGAAGATTCGAAGATGTTCGTTCCCACGAAAGATAAACGAGAACTTTCTCGTATTATTTCGCAGCCCCTCGAAAAACTTCCACGAGTTTCTTCCACTTTCTTCGATTGCTGTTTCGAGGATACAGAAATACCCTCTGTCGGCCAATGAGGCAGTGAGATAAGCGAAAAGTGTTCTGTAATTGTCTCGCGTAGCGAGATGCAGTCAGCTCCACAGTAATTAGGAAGTGTTTTACTAATTTGATGGAAATTTTTATAATGGAATTATGTGAGACATACCATCTGAAGTAAATGAAATTGTATGAAGTGTAAAACACTTCTTTATACATTTACTTACAAAGGGAGGACATCACGTGATAGACGTCGATTTTGATGAGCCTTGGCACGATGGATCTATATCGAAAATAAGTAAATAGAAAAGCGTTTCAGCCAATAGGCCTTAAGGGGCCATGCTCAGTCAGGAGGCCGAAAAAGGGTGGTCTTTGGAAATTTTTTACTCAAAAACTATAACACATTTCTCAGAAAATCTTTTTTCCTTTTAAGGATTGCATCTAGTACCGTGCATCGTAATTTTTTTATTTAAAAATATGTAGTAATAACTAAGTTATTGTCCATCACTCGAAGGTTCTCTGAAAATAAAGGCTTCTGCGGTGACCACTGGGCAATAACTTAGTTACTGATAAATATTTTTAAATAAAAATATTATGATGCACAGTACTAAATGCAACGCTTAAAAGTAAAAAAGATTTTTTGAGAAATGTGATATAGTTCTTGAGTAAAAAATTTCCAAATACCACCCTTTTTTCGGCCTCCTGACTGAGGCCGAAAAAAGGGTGGTATTTGGAAATTTTGAGCATGACCCCTTAAGGGTACTAGGCAGCCGTTCCTGTCTAAAATGAAGCATTTCTGTTACAATTAATTACAAAGAAATAAATTGACACTGAGACTTGTTCTTCGGCATGAAGTTTATTAACATCATAAGCTTTAAAAAAAACTTGTTTGTTTAGTCAAAAATATGCATTATATAAGACGATAGAGATGGATCATTAAATAGGATTTTTAAGAAAAGTTTCTTTTGTTTTGCAGTGATAACTCAAAAATGGAAATTCCAATCGATTCGAAACAAATTCGAGCATCTTCACAAAATGTGTAGTTTCGGACCAGACCTAAATTAAAGTTAATGAAAACTCTTATTCTTTATGAAAATAAACCGATACCTGAGCTTTTTGGGGGTTGAGGGATGGTAAAACCTCATCAGTGGGGTCTCAATGGGGTTTTAGTTTTTCTTTTTATAAAGAATAAGAGTTTGTTTAATTTCTGCCTATTCTCATGAAACCTAGCTGTGCTTATGAATTTTTATCTCGGAAACTCTTTATCGTATTGAATTGATTCCTTTTTCATTTTAATGTAGAAAGTGCGGGCTGTTCGAATACTATTTTTTTTTGTATAGAAAAATTAATTTTGTAATTTTCAAAATTATAACCAAAGTTTTATTTTGCAAATTTCACGTCCGAAATATAATAACTCTATATTTTGTAGCCATGTTCAAAACCTGTTAAACAATGACTCAAACCTTTCCCTAGTTCCACGTGATTCACAAAATACATATTGCATTCTGATCAAAGTCTCTAGAAATGTGATCGATTTGGCGTGGAGTGACTTGTAGGAATCTGTTTTATCGAGCGAGTGAGAGAGACAGTTGCGCTTGAAGATAGAAAGGGACGTCCGATCTGCTACACAACGTGGCAACGTCGCGCGAAATGCGGAGCAGGCATTGGGTCTCTCCCCCGAGCCACGCCCGCCGGCCTACGGGCCGCCCAGGCGCCTTCTTTCGTTAATTCGACTGTAGTACAAGAAAATAATTGTTTTTCAGTTTTTACTGCATTTTTTTACTCAATTAAATAAAATCGTTTAACTTAAAATTTTTGTCTTATATTTTTTTTTATTAAACGTAATTTATTTGTTTTTCCAACGGGAATTTTCAAGCCTCTGCTCATGAATTTGGATGAGATCTTACGTATAGTTAATCCATGCTACATACTATAGTAATATGATAAATTCATATGACATAGTATTTAAACTTTTGCGAAGAAGTAAGGTTCAGAAATATTTTTTCATATTTCGTATCTTGATTTGTATGCAGAAATGACGCTGGCTCGTGTATTTAATCGTAGAAATAATTAAAAATTAGTGGATATATATGCATATGTCTGGTTTATCGTTGACCTGCCACTGCAACGTAATCACGGTCTGATATTTACGTACGAGTGCCATGCATCGAGAGTTTGGGAACGAAGAGAGTTGGAAAACTCGATTTTCTCGAGGAATTTCAAATAATCAAGCATGTTGTGCGCTAACTATGTATATGCAAAATTTGAACCAAATTGGTGACCCGAAACTCGCGTACGTACTCCTCTTACGAGATATGCGGCCAATAAATGTCACCACAAATTAATTTGCATAGAAACATAACATCGAGCGGTAAACAACGATTCTCGAGTGCCATTAAATTTAGACGATTCATGCTGGCAGTGGAATTATAGCATGATAATGTGAAGAGGTTTCCCATATGGAGCACACCTTAGTGGAGGAATCTGGGTTGTATCCTGTCAATAATGTCATAATTACAATTATAGCGAGGGTAATTCAGTACGTAACATTTGCAGAATTAAAATTAACAAAGTTATTCAATTATAAGTAATTGCATATTCTAAGGAAGAAAATGAGAATTCAAGATCCAACACTTGCAGTCTGTAAATGTCAGGTTTAATGTAAATATTAAATTGGCCATGAACTGAGTAAAATATCGATAAATATTTATTTAGGGACATTTAATATTGTAATTTTACTTTAATAAATATTTATCGATATTTTATTCAGTTCGTGGCCAATTTAATATTTGCATTAAACCTAACATTTACAAACTGCAAGTGTTGGATCTTGAATTTTCATTCGGGTACCCTTAATATTGTAAAATTACAATATTAAGGGTACCTAAATAAATATTTATCAATATTTTATTCAGTTCATGGCCAATTTAATATTTGCATTGAACCTAACATTTACAAACTGCAAGTGTTGGATCTCGAATTCTCATTTTCTTCCTTAGAATATGCAATTACTTATAATTGAATAACTTTGTTAATTTTAATTCTGCAAATGTTACGTACTGAATTACCCTCGCTATAATTGCTATTATGACATTATTGACAGGATAAAATTATGGCAACAGTTTTCTTTCTAATGCATATAACATTCACCAAATTCAGAGATTTACAAGGTTCCTCCCTAAACATGAAGCGTTCTCCAACTATTAAAATACATGAATAAATATTCCCTGTGTTCAGATGCTACTTAAATATTGCTACTTAGCAAAAAATAGTTATTCACTAAATCTCCCCGTTTGCAGCACTAGCTTTGACATTTCTTCTAATTTCTTTAGGATTTTTTGTTACTATTGCTATTATTATTATTATTAGTAGTAGTAGTAGTAGTAGTAGTAGTAGTAGTAGTAGTAGTAGTAGTAGTAGTAGTAGTAGTAGTAGTAGTAGTAGTAGTATAACAACTTTCTTACGCACAATTGAAGGGTTGGATGCAATAGGGGTGGAAAATTTAAATGTTGTTAAACTGACTTTTTAAAAATATAGTGTTGTAAAGATCGTCACTACACACATTTTTTCTATTTACAGTTCGTTTATCCAATCATTACTATTCGAGCTAAAAATTATAAACAAAAAATTTTGCATCGTTCAAAATCATTATTTCTTTAAACATAAATTGCGATAACTTGAGTAAATATTAACGGATCGTTATGAAACTTAAAACATAACTTCAGAAAACTCTAGCGAAGCCGTAAAATGTATGCACAAAACCCTTACGTTAACAAATGTAATAATATTTAATTAAAAAGTAATACTGAACATAACCCATGTTTTTCAACGTTCGCCGTTAAAAAGTATCGAGGCAATTTTGAGGTACATATAACTTGCAGCGACAAAGTTTTTCCTTAATATACTAGGAAGATTTTCATAAATTTTCACACTGATTGATAAATAATTGTAGAAGATATGACGATATATATAAATCTAAGACGCGGCCGCTGACTGTTAGTGGCGCGCGAGATTTATATATATCGTCATATCTTCTACAATTATTTATCAATCAGCGTGAAACTTGGTGAAAATCTTCCTTGTATATTAAGGAAAAACTTTGTCGCTGCAAGTTACATGTACCTCAAAATTGCCTCGATACTTTTTAACGGTGAACGTTGAAAAGCATGGGTTACGTCCAGTATTACTTTTTAATTAAATATTACTACATTTGTTAACATAAGGGTTCTGTGCATACATTCTACAGCTTCGCTAGAGTTTTCTAAAGTTATGTTTTAAGTTTCATAACAATCCGTTAATATTTACTCAAGTTATCGCAATTTATGTTTAAAGAAATAATGATTTTGGACGATGAAAAATTTTTTGTTTATAATTTTTAGCTCGAATAGTAATGATTGGATAAACAAACTGTAAATATAAAAAATGCGTGTAATGACAAGCTTTACAACGCTATATTTTTAAAAAATCAGTTTAACAACATTTAATTTTCCACCCTTATTGCATCCAACCCTTCAATTATGGAAGTGTATACAATATTTATCTATATATATACGTGGTATAAGGAATTCGTGTTATCAGTGTTATTGTGAATATATTCACGCTATTACTATGTAAGAACATATCATACTAGATATCGCACTACCCCCTCCGTTGCAATTTAATCGGCGCTCAAATGCATTTACGTGGTGGCGTACCTCAGCCTTCACGTGTTGATTACCTTCTGACGCTTGTCCCTTTTACGAGGGAACTGGTGAAAGATTAATTTAACACATCTTCCGCGTACAATCCTGAGGAATTTCCCATTTGTGCCAGCGACGCAACACCCATGGCGTTAATTACCTTTTTTTTGCGCCCTCTCCACTGCTCACCCCGAATTAGCAGCACAGCCTTCATTTTAACATCGTAGTTTTCAGGTTCCACTCTCTCTCTTATCTTTCTCTCGCGATTGTATTTGTCCCTAGTGTCGAAAGAGTTTTTGCAGCTTGCTAATTCTCTGGATACTAAATTTCATGGCAGTTTTTACGATTCTCCAAACACGGCGAGTTTTAAAAATAATAAAAAAAATGTTGATGCATATATGTATAGGTAGAACATCCTATTAGGTCTTGTTCTCAATTTATAAACAGTTTATTTAAGGGTTTATGCCTACCTGTAAGGTCTGAAAAGAAAAAGTATTTTCGGAATTTTTTTTTTTAAACTTGAAGACTTTTTTAAATAAACGATTGTATATTCGAAAGTATATATTTTGAAATTCTTGTGTTTTTTTTTACATTGCGATATCTAGATAAATAATGTACTATAGGCGATCTTCTGGCAGCGTTTTTTTTTTTTATTTAAGCACTTTACGGTGACCACTGTAGCTTTGACCTGGTTCTTCAGAAATAAAAAATTCGACGAAATTTAGTTAGTATATTAGATTATCTAGTCCTTAATCGTAGCTTTTTCATTTTTAAAAATGATGAAAAATGAGAACGATTCGGTGGCGAAAATCGATACCTTTGCTACGAGGAGCCGCTATTTTGTAGCAAATTAATTTTTCGGGATAATGAACGATTAAGGACTAGATAATCTAATGTACTGACTAAATTCCCGCGATTTTTTTATTTCGGATGAACCAGGTAGAAATTAGAGTGCTCACCGCAAACTACTGAAAGAAAAATCGCTGCTGTGAGATCGTTGATATTTCTTTTATTTATTTATATTTTCCATCGCAAAAATTACTGCAAGTAATTTAACATGTGCACTTTCGGATGGAGAAAGGTTTGATTAAAAAAGCCTTCAAGTTTTTCCCCCAAAAAATTCCCGAATATACATGTTTTTTTTTCAGGTCGCACAGGTATGAGCATTTTTTCTAATTTTTTGTTAGATATCCATACTTCGTAGGAAAGTCATTGATATGGGGTTTAAATGTGCATGTAGTGGACAGTATTTTAGAATTTTTGTGTGACAAAATATACAGTTTTAGTCAAGTTATAGAGGTCGCCCCTTCCCCTAGAGGTTTCCCACTTTATTCACGTCGCGTTCATTTGAGAAGTAAAAGGAGAGCATTTTTCAAATCTATATTAATATAGTTACAGTTAAGCGTACGAAAATTGAAAATAAATTATTTTTACCATTTTTTTCCACCCCGAAATATATTGATTTCTTCCTTAAACTGTTTTGAAATTTTAGAACTTTCCCCTAAGCTCCGCCATTTCTCCAAAAATTATTGTAATTAGATTTCCGTACGCTTAACTGTAACTATATTAATATGGATTCAAAAAATGCTCTCCTTTTTTTTCTCAGACGAACGCGACGTGAATAAAGTGGGAAACAATCAGATCGTGTTCGACGCGCCGCGCTCTACGGCGACCTCTATAACTTGATTAAAACTATATATTTTGTCACACAAAAATTCTAAAATACTGTCCACTACATGCACATTTAAACCCCCTATCAATGACTTTCCTACGAAGTATGGATATCTAACAAAAAATTCCAAAAAATTGCACTTTTTCGGGCTTCAAGGTGTTACTCCCCCTTAACGTAACACTTCGGTCATAAAAATATTTTATAAACTCGTAAAAAGAATTTAAGACTCTCTGCGTGTCTTTATCCTTCGAAAATCTAAAGCTGACAATATATCTCGCAGCAGAAATCACAAGACTGCGGGTGAATGTCTTAAGCTAGACGGTTGCCAGTAAATAAGTGACAAATGAGAACCTGGAGAATGCCCAAGTGCTCCTGCTGTGATACAAGTAGCCTGAGGTGCGGAGTTATGTACAAGGCTGTTAGAGCAATAACTGCCAGCAAGTACTTTAATAGTTTGGGGTTTTTGTAATTACGCGTCTTCTGCTGATTTTAGTAAGGATGGATAATTTATTCGCTGCGTTGGGCGAGATGCGTCTTCTGTCTGTGTAGAATGCTTCGAAATTATACAGGGTGTCTCACCTAACTTTATCACCAAAAATATTTCTGCTACACCTAAAATTTCAGAAATAGGGTGGGTAATTGCGGGAGAGTTGCCACACCTTACGCAAAATTGTCACCCTGTCTAAATTTTGCAATGAAATTTTTTTCCGAGGATAAATATTATTAGTTGAACATCTTGTGCTACTACTAGCATTAACCTTTAGAGGGCAGCACTGGCCACTATAGCGGCCATTGACAATTTTAAATGTGTCTAAGAGTTTTTTATATCGCTAATCACGATTCTAAGGTCAGAGTATCGAAATTTTGCGCAGAAACAGTGTTGCCAACCAAAACAAGCCTAAATGAATAACAGTCTTTTTTTGGTTTTGGGGTTTTTTGTGTTATTTTTGGATTTATTTGTTTAGTTTTCTGATTTTATGCGAGCTGTAGTCGTGCAGCTCACTAATGCCCATGCATTATACAAAATGAATTATAGTGGCCAACTAAGAATTTGGACACTTTGCCGGCCATTTTGTTGGTATATATGCATAAATTTTAAGTAAATAAAATTTACAATTTCAATGGAAAAACCCCGGCCCTCTAAAGGTTAAAGAAAATCAAAATTTTAATATTTGTCAACCTTAAAAAATTGAAACTAAAAACATCCATTAGTTAGGAGAGACGCCGCACGTGCGGGAGTGGTGCCGCATTTCGAAAAACGTTTAATTTTCCATTTAAACTTGTTAAATTTAACTTCTTATTTAGAAAACAGTAAAGGCAAAGTAAAATGAAAAACATCTTTTTAATCTATACAGTTATAAAATACAATAAAATTGGAAGAATAAATAAGTATAGATATTATGTTTGTTTTTCTAAATTTAATTGTCGTTTCTTCTTCCTTCCATATTCATTACACATCAAATAAAAAGAAAATGTGAAAGAAGCCTAAAGAAGTAAAAAGCCTACAAATATGTTTGGATTATCAGATTTGTCATTAAAAAATAAATAATTGCCTTGGGATATCAAGGTATCTATTTTGAAACACTTTTTTTTTGTATTTTTAACATTAAAAGTGCCGCATCTATCCCAAATGCTCGGGAGAGACACCGCACTTTCGTATCTTCAAGTGCTATGTCCAATGCGACGTATTCTGGCCGAGAAATATTCCACAGAGTTCCTTTAACGTATTACAAAAGTTATAATACGAAAAACTATGAATTTTCAACTACTACGATAGCAAAAATAAACTCGACGTATAACTACACATACAGCACACTTCGTTGCAGCAGTATTGCAGGAACGTTGCTGCAATATTGCGTTGTTGCAGGTTGTATTCCCGGAACGTTGCAGGACTACATATTTGTAATGTTGCTGCAACTTTGCAAAAATACACACCTGCAATATTGCGAAGGCGGACATAGGACTGAACCTGCAACGTCTCTGCAATGTTATGGTGCAACATTGCAATCTAATTATTAATAAGTGAGAACGTGTTTCCATAATTACTTTTAAAGATTTTGCTATTTTTCTAGGTAAGCCTACCGCACTTTGCCTGAATACCCACAACAGCACCATAACATTGCAGCAACGTCTCTGTAATGTTACAGTGCAACAATGCAGAGACGTTGGTGCAATGTTATGGTGCTGTGTGGGTATTGAGGCAAATTGCGGCTTAACTAGAAAAATAACAAAATACACACCAGTAATATTGCGAAGGCGGACATAGGACTGAACCTGCAACGTCTCTGCAATGTTATGGTGCAACATTGCAATCTAATTATTAATAAGTGAGAACGTGTTTCCATAATTACTTTTAAAGATTTTGCTATTTTTCTAGGTAAGCCTACCGCACTTTGCCTGAATACCCACAACAGCACCATAACATTGCAGCAACGTCTCTGTAATGTTACGGTGCAACATTGCAGAGACGTTGGTGCAATGTTATGGTGCTGTGTGGGTATTGAGGCAAATTGCGGCTTAACTAGAAAAATAACAAAATACACACCAGTAATATTGCGAAGGCGGACATAGGACTGAACCTGCAACGTCTCTGCAATGTTATGGTGCAACATTGCAATCTAATTATTAATAAGTGAGAACGTGTTTCCATAATTACTTTTAAAGATTTTGCTATTTTTCTAGGTAAGCCTACCGCACTTTGCCTGAATACCCACAACAGCACCATAACATTGCAGCAACGTCTCTGTAATGTTACGGTGCAACATTGCAGAGACGTTGGTGCAATGTTATGGTGCTGTGTGGGTATTGAGGCAAATTGCGGCTTAACTAGAAAAATAACAAAATACACACCAGTAATATTGCGAAGGCGGACATAGGACTGAAACTGCAACGTCTCTGCAATGTTATGGTGCAACATTGCAATCTAATTCTTAATAAGTGAGAACGTGTTTCCATAATTACTTTTAAAGATTTTACTATTTTTCTAGGTAAGCCTACCGCACTTTGCCTGAATACCCACAACAGCACCATAACATTGCAGCAACGTCTCTGTAATGTTATGGTGCAACATTGCAGAGACGTTGGTGCAATGTTATGGGGCTGTGTGGGTATTGAGGCAAATTGCGGCTTAACTAGAAAAATAACAAAATCTTTAAAAGTAGATAATAATGGAAACACGTTCTCGCTTATTAATCTAACCTAAACTAACAGCCCAAAGCAAATAAAAACGACGGTATAATATTTTATTACCGATAACCCTGAAATACCGAAGGTGCGGCGTCCCTCACAGTGCGACATATCTCCCACAATTACCCTACGTTTCCTACAAAAGTTGCACACTATTATTCTGTTAAGAAATACCAAAGAATCTAAGTGCGAAAAATTAGGCAGATTAGAGTTCAGCCAGCAAAGCTATGTTCCATCGGTGCCCCCTGTCCGTCGGGAAACGCCCTTGGGCGTTCAGCAAGCACACTTAAGGAATACGAGTGGAGGATTTCCGCACGGTGTATACGTCCGGTGTTTGGGTCTCGCTTCTGGAGTTAAATATGCATTTTCTGGTTAGTAACAGAGGCATTTCTCTGCGACCAACATGTGACCTACACTTGGACCAACTATTTAGACCTGGAATCATCGCGAAAGCTGGATTACACAGGAAAACGTCGCTATATCCTCCGTAACGCGAGTGCTCATCCAGATATAATGCGATAATTTAATGCTGGAAATTTCACGCGAGCGCGGACCTCTGCGGCGACATGCCCATTTACGTGCGTCTAATTAAACGAACCTGGTATTTCAAAACAGATTACAATCGTACGCGTTGGGTAAAATAATTCTCGCTGTTCAGCGATGCCTTCTGCCGCTTCCGCGTCAGGCAGGCAAACGGGGTATTATTCGACGTTCGAACGACTCCGGGGCGCGAATGAAATATGGCGTCGCTGCTGTTGAAAAGTCTCTTCTGCATAGCCGCAAAAGTTTCGCGGGGCTGGACGGTTTCAGATAGCAGCTCCCTTATTGATGACGGCTCCGAGTGTCACAGAGCGTTTAAACTTCGGGATCGACAGTTGCTTTTCCGCGGAAAATTTCGAGCACGTCGCTTGAACGTGGAAATATCAGATTCAGACGTTACTGATTGAGGCAACGAAACCTGGCGCACGTTATTTGCTCTTTGGGGCAATATTTTAATTGGCTAAAAAAATTGCGCATTATTTTGCTGTGATTTTCTGTTACGCGGTGTCGTCTCTGGCGTTTAAGCAAGTTAATGGGATTTTAGATGTGACGGAATAAAGTCCTAATGCGTTAGTCTAACTGGAGTAATTATTACTCTTTTTTTGTACAGTATGAAATGGAATTTTATTATCAGGTCGGTGCAATAGCTCGTGCGCTTTATTGGACCAAAGTATTTAATAAAAATAGAAATATGTTACCTACGTTTGAAAGTTTGTTTGCTTACTGTTGAGTAATGTTAGGTGTACGGAAATGTCATTTTATTACACTACTTGCAATAATAATAATAATGTAATAATAATTACTGTTATAATAGCGACTTAGTGTAATAATATATACAATAATATAATTATTTGTGTTATAAAATCGAATAATAATAATATCAATACTTTCAATTATTATTATTATTGCTGTGATAATTGTCACTATTATTATCATTATCATAATAATACGACTTTATAATACAAATAATAAAATTGCGAACTTTACCAATGAAAAGATTTAGCACTTGCAGGGAATTACGCTATTATTAAATGATAATTAAATTTAACTCTGATTATATACGCATAATCAAATCAGAATAATAAGCATACACCGTACCAAAGTAATTTATAAATCGGTATAATATTAACAGTTCCATTTGCATACCCAGGAATTAATATTACCGATAAAAGATTCTTTTTTTTTTGTACCAAATACAGCGCATAAACTATTTATATTCTTTCTATTTAGATCATCCGCAGAATTTTTCATTCTTTCTTCTTTCAGTTCTTTCGTATAACGAATATAATCTCTTAATCCGACGTTCAAAATAGATACCAGCTTTTAAAACTAAATGGTGGAACCTCTCGAAAACGAAGACTCGTATCAAACAATTTCATTCTCTATTTTCGAATTATTTCTTGCACGAGGAAACCTCATGTACCTACCCGGTTGGTATAATTTGTTCCCACCCGCCTTGTATGTCATTTAAATACGTAATAAGCTCGTACTGTCATTAGCATTATTATTAGTAGTAGTACTGTCACTTTTATGTACCATAATTTTCTAACCAGTTTTGAATTAAAATTCTTTTAATCAATAATCATTTGACTGGATGAAACGAACGCAAATCCTGTACGAGACAATTTTGATGGAACCCTTGAGCGGAGGATGGTTTGACTGCACGTCGGATGCAGGATCCACTTTGGCCTACATGTCTCGCACACACCTCAGACTAAATATTCCTACGAGACTCCGATCTTGTTACCATCGAAAATCCGTATCTTCATCAAGAAGTAATAGGTACATACTAACAATAAGCAATACGTGTAGTTCGGTATCCTCCAGGCACGCATTCAATATTCCACTATGCTAAAACAGCACAGAAGTAACATGGTAGGTAAGTTTATTTTCGATGTAGACCACAACCGTTAACTAAAGTCTTCCATAAGCAAATAACACAGGCCTGGGATGAAAAAACTTTTTTCGATATTTTAGCTGTTTTAAATAAATTTTTGGGTGCTGATTTCGAAAACAAAACAAAAATATCATCCCACGTTTCATTTTTCACTGTTAATTTCATTCAATTGTATATTACAACATAGAAGCGTCAAAAGCAAGTGGAAAAACGTGATCGAGGAAATCTGAAGTTACTTTTGCATTTCGAAGTCCAAAATCTCATAAAACAAGCATAGGTGTTTAAAAAAAAAATGCTGTATGACCCTCAATTTTGCAACCCTGTTTAATTATTTCTTAATGAAACTCGGAATGAAAACTCGACGTATAACTACCCATTCAGCACACTTCGTTGCAGCAGTATTGCAGGAACGTTGCTGCAATATTGCGTTGTTGCAGGTTGCATTGCCGGAACGTTGCTGCAATATTGCGTTGTTGCAGGTTGCATTGCCGGAACGTTGCTGCAATATTGCGTTGTTGCAGGTTGCATTGCAGGAACGTTGCTGCAATATTGCGTTGTTGCAGGTTGCATTGCCGGAACGTTGCTGCAATATTGCGTTGTTGCAGGTTGCATTGCCGGAACGTTGCTGCAATATTGCGTTGTTGCAGGTTGCATTGCCGGAACGTTGCTGCAATATTGCGTTGTTGCAGGTTACATTGCAGGAACGTTGCTGCAATATTGCATTGTTGCAGGTTGCATTGCCGGAACGTTGCTGCAATATTGCGTTGTTGCAGGTTGCATTGCAGGAACGTTGCTGCAATATTGCATTGTTGCAGGTTGCATTGCCGGAACGTTGCTGCAATATTGCGTTGTTACAGGTTGCATTGCCGGAACGTTGCTGCAATATTGCTTTGTTGCAGGTTGCATTGCCGGAACGTTGCTGCAATATTGCATTGTTGCAGGTTGCATTGCCGGAACGTTGCTGCAATATTGCGTTGTTGCAGGTTGCATTGCCGGAACGTTGCTGCAATATTGCGTTGTTGCAGGTTGCATTGCCGGAACGTTGCTGCAATATTGCTTTGCTGCAGGTTGCATTGCCGGAACGTTGTTGCAATATTGCGTTGTTGCAGGTTGCATTGCCGGAACGTTGCAGGACTACATATTTGTAATGTTGCTGCAACTTTGCAGAAATACACGCCTGTAATATTGCGGAGGCGGACATAGGACTGCACCTGCAACGTCACTGCAATGTTGTCTTCGTGCAAAAACTACTTCACTGCGACACGACCAAGTAGAATAACACAAGTCCAGTGGACTTGCGTCGTTCTACCTTAAGTGTCCATAAATTATTACTATTCCGTTTATTATTATTTACGTTAATTATACGAATATTAAATATCGCGCTAAGCGAAGGAACTATGCGTGTATGTCGTAAAAAAGAAAACCAGGAAACATTGCAAATAAGAAGAATTGCTGTTTGGAACTTTAAACGACAATACCTCGAAAGTGGAAGCACACGACATGCGGCGTTTTTCTTTAAAACCAGAGATATTTGTCATTGAAGATAGCGAAAAGTTTTCCGCGCAATTGTTCTGAAAATTTCGGTGTTATACACGTGTAAAAGAGTACAGGGTCAGCGTTTTATCCTGCAACCCGCGCTCGCGCGAACAGGTAAAATGGCAACAGCGCCTCGCGGACTCATTCCACTGCAACCATGCACAGTCCCGGCGTGCGGAGAGCTGCCAGCGACCGCTGGACAGCAGTGATGCCCGAGCTTCGAGAATTTTGGGATGGTCTCTTTCAAATTAACGTCGCAAAGAGTTATTCAAAATTTCCCGGCCCGGGTTGAAAAATTTGGGTCCTTTTTCGTATAACTTTTAAACTACAAAAGATATTGGAATGCAATTTGCACCGAAAAATGAGAAAAAATTATTCCCTCTTAACGATGGATAATTTAACATATTTTACATTTACTTAATTTTTCCCATCAATTTTTTAACCATAATTGTTGTAAAAAGCTTTTGCAAACTGTTTATTTGATACTGTATTTAATGCTGCTTTTAAAATTCGCGGTGTTGATAAACAATAGGCTAGTTATTTCAGTATCATTACTTTCAGAAATTGAGAAATTAAATTTTTATTCAATCACGTGTTAGTTCTGCAAGCCTCAGAATCTATTGTTCTGTTTTTTTTTCTGATTTTATCCTTAATGCAACAAATGGGACGCGTCTTTGACTGTAGCGGTGTTTTAATTTTTTTTCTTGCGGGGTCTCGTGCAACGCCTGGAGAGAAATAAGTGGGGGGAGCCGGCTGACCCGGGGCCCGACTCGCGCGGCTCTCGAAGTGGGGAGGGTCGACGCTCCTGCTGTAGTGGAATGCGTCCGTGAGGCGCTGTTGCCATTTCACAAGTTCGCGCGAGCGCGGGCTGCCGGATAAAACGCTGACCCTGTAGTTAGCAGAGAACAAAAGGGAGCGCGATAATCGTTGAGCAACGGAACAGACGCAAATTACGAGCAGGGAATATTTACGGCACGAAGGGCTTTAATTTTCAGGGCAGCGAGGTTCGTTTATTAATTAACGGGAATACCGCGTCAACGTTGCCGCAGCTATGGGAATGCAGGACGAACGTTCGCTATAAATTTTTTGTCGTTCACCTCTATTCCACCCTGGGGAAAGGGTTGCCCCCGACCATCTAAATATTATAGCGTCCACAGCCTACCGCCTCCCTTCGTTAAATTGTGCCACGAATTGTCAGAATGCAGATTCCAGTGATTTTCAAAACACTCGATTGCACCTGCCTGATTGCATTGCAAATCTATCGTTAATTATTACGCGAATGATTTCTACTAACCATTTTGCGTTTCCCCTTGCATTTTGCATTTACTAAAAAATTATTTCCCTCCCCAGATTTTTCTATTTCACTAAAAATTTCGATATTCCTCGCTGATTTTTAATTTCGTTGAATATTTCGTTTTCCCGCGAAATTTTCGTTGGGAATATAAATTACTTAATTACCGTCTGGAATACTAAAACGTGATCAAGGAAGCATGGACGAGGACTTTTAGAAATAGAGGCTGGAAGGGAACTCAAGGCATGACTGAAGGGAGGGTGGTTCTTGATATAAAAATGTGTAAAAAAAAATGTCGAATAAAATTGTCGAGTGTGGTTGACTAATTGTAAGAATTATCCAAAGTATATTACCACTGAAAATCGAAAATGAGTTGAGATTGTAGAAATATTTTTTCGAAAAAAGTCGATCGTGGAGCCTCGTTGGACTACTTGTGCAGAAATAAGTTGGAATTGCAGAATAAATTTTATCGGGCGCGGATTTGTTTGGAAAAAAAATTCAGTCGAAGTTGAAACCGATTCCAAGTTAAGTTCACGCGTAGCTCGGCGGATTTTCAAAGCGGATTGTGTAAAAAATGAACCCTCGTGTGAAACAGTTTTATTTCACTATTTCAATTTATTTTCACGTGAAATATTACCCTCTGTTCAGTTGCACTGCGAGTTGTGCTGGCTATCAGTACCGGATTAATTAAATCCGAAGGAAATCTGATAACAGAAGTGACAGTTATGATAGATTCAGCGTAACCTGAGTTACAGAAAATTAAAAGATCAAATTATCACTTCTCGCACATTTTGTGAAAACAGAAACGTAACAAAAACTAATAAAACAAAATCATTTTTAAATTAGTATGATTCAATGCTTAGTTTATTCCTTAAATTATTAAAGTACCTAATTTCATTTAATTATTAATATTATTATTGATAACAATAATTAAAAACGTTTCTTTAGCTCCAAATAATTCGACGAACTTTTTGCATCTTGCGTTTGTAATAAATATTTCACCATTTTTACTTGCGTTGGAAAATTTTCTTTAAATTCAACAAAGGCAGTCCTGACAGTTGCGGCTTCGCGCAATTGTAATTCTGTATGTCCCCGTCACATTTTTCAGTTTCAATTGTGACAATGAAATTTTAGCAGCACAATTACCATTCAAATCTTAATTCACAAAGCAGAAAGTGTTTGTGTGTTTGTCTGTCGCTTAAAAAAATTTTAGTGTGTCACAAAGTATGCCCCAGATCATTATGCCTAGCTAATCCAGACGAATGTGACTATTTTCACAAAGAAAAAAAATTAAATGAATAAATTTTTTTTATAAAATCAGTATTTAAATTTCGAGTGAAGCCGAGTGGTAAAGTTATTTATATGCAGTCTAATATTGCAGCAAAGGAATGCCCATTTAGAGAATCATTGCCTGTGATTTCTCGAATAATTGTCCTACCACTCAGATTTTTTTTAACGCAGAACACAGTGATATATTGTAATCCTGATAAACTTTGGAAGAGAACAGAACTTCGCCAGTCTTATCTGGCGTTACTCATTTTAATTTTCTCAGGCTTAATGGCTGCGAGCACTGCAGCGAAACTTGATTTAATTTAACTATCCCTCCTAGTTTTATATCTGCGAATTTCTCTCGTTTGGTACAAGACCAAAAGAAACCTTGCAGAAGTTGAAGTTACTTCCAAGCTTTCGTGCTACCAGGACTTCGCGATTGTAACATTCGACTGCGAAAGCAATGGGCAATTTAGAGTAATTGTTACTTCCTTATTTAATTTCAGTTCATAATTAGTTTATTTTGAAAGTGGCCTAAGTCCATTTATCTTCGAATCGAGATATTTAAGGGTTTGAGTTTCAATGAATTTAAAAATATACGTATAGGATACCAATGAGTCATACTGCTTAAGTGTATCTAAGGATGTTAAATTTATAGTTGCTATTAAAATAGTGGCAATTATTAAGTGAATAATACGCGTTTTCTTATCAAGAATGGAGTTAGGCCACTTGCAAAATTAACAACCAGATTCATTATAAAATTTCAAGGTGCCCAAGTCCATTCAACATAATTTAAGATGCTTCAAATTGAATTTATTAAAATCTCCCAAACCCCAAAACTTCTCAAAAATATTATTTCTTTGTTTTCGAAAATTTTTTCAGGTACAATATTTCCGGTTTGAGTACAATATCTTTTTCCTGAATTCCGTTTAATCTTTCGCACTTTTTGGATGTACGATTCATGAATATCTTCTCCATTGTTAATCGTACCTTCATCCCCTGAAGACGAATATTGTTCTATAATTCTGTTTCGTTTTCGATTTTTTTTTAAATCATTAGTTACTATTTCTTCTTCACTATCTGAACTAAATAGTCTTGTTCTGTTCTTCCCCATGGGTGAAATAATTTCTAAAATTTAATATTAAATTTTAAGTTTTGTATTAATTAAATGTACTGGTTATTCAACTAACGCAATTGTCCAAAAACTCAGGTTAACTTGTAAATACTAATTAATTAAAATTACCTTCGTCACTGCTTTCTGACATTATCGATAGTAAATATCTTAATTTAAGTATAAATGGAGTTAGGCCACTTTCAAACTACACGGTTCGATTATTGAACTAACTCTGAAAACTTATGTGTCAAGAATTATCGTATTTGCTCGGATTATAAGCAACCTGAAATGCTTTACTGCTAAATAACATGAAGTTGTACATGTACCCATGATAACCGGAAAAAAATTGAAAAATGGAGTTAGGCCATTTTCAAAATAAACGGCTCAATTATTATTTCGACACCTACTGTATTTGCAGAAAATGTGATATTCGGCAGAGATTGAATACTTTGCACCGCTTTGAATTTAAAATCTATCTGTACTATTATTTAAAGAGGGGACCGATTTTTATGTCCACGCAAAACTCAAGAGCTATTAAACCGATCTTCCTAAAATTTTAACACGTTATTCCAGGATACTCGAGGACAATCCAGGGAATCTCCGAAATTTTGAGAGGATGTTATCTTTTCCGAAATGAGGAAATTAAGTTTTTTCTTCAAAATACTTCATCTTCTTAAAAGACACAGTGGCTCGCATTAATATTCGGACACTTTTTAAAATCGCATAACTTTTTTAGAATTGCTCCAAACAACTTGAGTTTTTTTTCAGAAGCTAGAAGGATTAGTTTGCTAACTGACGCGTTTCGTCGTTTTAAAAAAAAATGTATTTGGTTGGAATAGCAAAAAAAAATAGAAAAGGTCATTTTTTAATTTTTTTTGTGAGCTTGTAATGAAAATTCAAAATTCGCTGATTTCGGAAATTTTCGCGATTCTCGACCTTACTCTGCGATCTTTAAACGTTTGTAGCTCGGAGCAACGTTAACCAATTTTGATGAAATTTTAGGCACGTATGCAACTTACTGCAATCTACAAACGGTTTTTTTTTTTTTTTGAATTTTCATTACAAGCTCACAATGAAAAGTTTAAAAATCGACCTTTACTATTCTTTTCGCTATTCCAACGAAATACATTTTTTTTTCAAAACGCCGAAACGCGTCAGTTAGCAAACTAATCCTTCTAGCTCCTCAAAAAAACTCAAGTTGTTTGGAGCAATTCTAAAAAAGTTATGCGATTTTAAAAAGTGTCCGAATATTAATGCGAGTCACTGTATTAATTCTAATAAATATGAATCAATCACTCTAATATCTCGGGCGAAGCAGAGACGAGGGACGCCAGTACCAAATAAAGTAAAATTTGTTAGAGTCCTTGAATTCTGCAACTCCACGCACAGTAGTTGTCCTGATGCTCATGAACGGCAGTGTAACTACTACGAAAATTAAAACTATCAAATCTAATCGTATAAAGTATCAGAGACGCCTGCAGCATCGAATTGAAATTTGGGTCGTGTCGTCAGTCTCAGTGTAATCCGATATTAAGCCCAAATAATAATTTCCTGCAATTTCTCGTGCATTATACGGTCACATTAACCGTGGTAGATCCATTACAATTACCACACCTGTTGTTATTGTTGCCATCCAAATTGCTTGAGGATTATAGCAGAGTGTAGGGTATCCGTGGTAATTAAGGGACGCAGGAATCCGGCAGTGGAAGGATTTTGTGCCAACGACATGCACTGGTGGAAATATTTATTGCGGCAGTTGAATGTTTAATATTTCGTCACTTGATAGAAGTATGGGGGAAATTTTATCGCGTGACTGGTGACCGGGTACTCTGTCAATTCAGTGTTTGACATCTCCACCAAAATAAGTTGGACTTTAAGGGGACAGTCCACTGTGAAGTCGTGAGAAATTGACATTTTTTAGGATTTATTTTTTAGTAAACGGAACATCCAACGTAAATCATTTTTACCCGACTGCGGCACGCAAAGGAGGGTATTGTGTTTATCAGGCTATGTATGGATGTCCATGATTTGGACAAATGAGGTGTCTTTAGAATTGTCTTGACGTTCCGAATGTTATAGGATATAAAAAAAATAAAAAAATATTAAAAAAAAAATTAAATAAAAATTTAAAAAATTAAAAAACCCGACTGCTTAAAAAAACATTAAAAAAATTAATTTTTAATTTAATTTTTTTATTAATTTAATTTTTTTAATGTTTTTTTAAGCAGTCGGGTTTTTTATTTTTTTTAATTTTTATTGTTTTGTCTACTTATTAATACACTTATTGGCAGTATAAAGAAAAATCTATTTTAAATTTTTAACAGTTTTTTTAAATATATATCGCACTGATGTGAGCGCCTTGAGAAAGCGATGCACTGCTGGCGCAGGTGATATCGGGAGAACGACGCATTTGAAAGAAAAAATACAAAGTGTGTTGTAATCATTGTGAGTGTGGTTATCGCCGGAACCAGGATTATTTTTACTGATAAAAAATTAACAAAATGGCGGAGGTTTGAAATTTAAGTGTCGAAATACAGTGAATTTTTCAATCACTT
Source organism: Andrena cerasifolii (assembly GCF_050908995.1). Lineage (NCBI taxonomy): Eukaryota > Metazoa > Arthropoda > Insecta > Hymenoptera > Andrenidae > Andrena > Andrena cerasifolii. Next base: position 3,283,192 of record NC_135132.1, read on the forward strand.
TGCCTTGTAAAAGGTATGAAATGGTTAATCAAAAAAGGTTTCCGTGGTCCCGGTCATAGCCACTGATGTGCTGAATAACGTGTAAAAATTTCAGACCGATTGGTCAAATAGTTATTTTGCCATCACCTGCAACAGTCGAAAAAATGTTGCTTTGAGATAATCGCGTTTAAAGTTTTAAAACAAATTTAAAATAATTGTTTTAATTTTTTTTGTATAATATAAGAGTACCTTAATGAATACCAAAAAGATTTATTGAATTATATGTTGTATTTACGGAGAAAAAAATCTTTAAAAATAGCTTAATTTTTCAAGCTGTCACAGTGGACTGACCCCTAAAGTAGATCTAACAATTGAAGACTTTGCTGCGAAAATGAGGCAGTGCCATAATTTGCTAGAATTGAGTTACGGATAGCATTGAATGTAAAAGAAATTCTGAATAGATTGGTGCGTGAAAAAGGCAGATCCGATAATCCCGTCGCAAGTTATAAAGGTCTAGCACCTACTTGCATCCTATCTGGATTTGGTGAAAGGAGGGAGCATATTGAACTCTAATTTTTCTAAAATTCTGTAGATTGATGTTTTCTGCTATCTGTTTCCATGTACTAGTACATATTTTTATAACATAATAATAGTATTTAATGTAATTATTTGCCGGAGATATAAGTGGAGTTTTTTTACAATTTGCTGCAAAAAGGGGGCAACTCAAAATTTGTAAAATTCACCCTGCCACAAAGAAACGATATTTTTGCTTACTAATAATGCTAAATGCTGTGTTACTGCGTAGATTTCAAGTGATTAAAATATTTTGAACATGTTTTTAAAAATATTTTGTTAACACTGTTTTTATTAGTTTTCCAAAAGCTAATATTTTTTTGGAGCTGCTCCCTTCTTGCTGCAAAGTCTTCAATTTTATTGTGCATACTGTGTGGATTTGTGGTTGATGCAGTAATATTTCCAGCAGTGTTGAAATTACCATACGTAAGTTTTTTGTATATTTCGATGGAGGTAGTGAACATATTTTTTTATCATTATTTGGAGCAATCCTCTGTTCGATGTAATTTGTGACATTTTGGAGCACATATTCAACAGCCTTTGGTTTATAAAAAATTCCACAGATTCGTGAAATAATCTTGAAACTCTATTTTTGTTGTTACTTTTTTTTTTATAAATGTTACTTCTTCTAATTTGTGACCTTTGTGACATATACTTTTGATCTATATAAAAAAAAATTTGGCGATTTCATCATCAATTGAATAGTGTTCCTTGTCAGTGGGCAAACGAGTAATGTGGGGCTTCCGACGTACTATTCACGTGCCCATCGTGTAACGAGACGCAAAAAGCAGGAATGAATTTCAAAAATGATGCATATTTATTTATTAGTATCTTCTACTTAATAAATCTTAATTTTTAGTAAAAAAAGAAAGTAAAGATTTTTGAGTTTTTCTTACAAATTTCCTAGGTGTTCCATATTAGGGCCCATTTTTTCGAACGGCCGATTTTCACTCTTTTCAGTTTTTTATTTTTACTATAATTGCAAAACAATTGGATTTTTTACATTTTGCCAATGTAAATATGATTATGCATTAGTTTAGTTTCTTCGTCCCCTTGTGTCAGTTTTATTAAAAAAAAGAAAAATTCCCCTACTTTTGACAAGCTTTTGAAATCAGATGTTCCATATTACCTGCCTTTACCCTACTTGAAATACGCAGATATATTTTTTTATTGCTTCTTAAACGTAAATGTTCAGAAGTACAATTTTATGATCTAAATGCGAAACAGATTTCTATCTACATTTTCATTTCTCCACTTAACAACAAATCCCCTCTAACTTTCACTTCCTCATTCACAACGTATGAAAATACATAATCACAATCGAATTAATGAAGAAACTTGGAGTATTTTGGGAGGTCCAGTTTCCGAACAAAATCTTTTCCATACACGTCGCAAGTGCTGCGTCCATTTCGAATCTATGTTTGTGTGAACATATATGCAACCATCTTCGCCAGGATCACAAAAGGTGCCACGTTTTGGAGAATACATCAGATTTATGGAATGCATGCAGACCTTTCTGCCAAACTGTACGCATTTCTCAGAACACACGTGACTCGCGAAGTATTAGTAAAATTATGGCAGGACTCGATTCGATATTCAAATTTGTTTACATCTGAGTTGGCATGCGAGCGTAATGCATCGAAATTCTCTGGTGGTGATGGTAATTTTTCAAGGAGTAACGGTAGCAATTTCAATCGAGCAAGTGATTTATTGGTATCACTGCTCGCGCAATTTGCGCCGCGCGAGAACAAGCTGAATTTTATTGGGAAAACAGTCGCGGCCGATTAAGGTTGGATTTGTTCGTCGCTTGATGAATGCAAGGTCCACTTGGATTGGTGCAGTTCGGGTGATAAGGCCCACCTAAGGTTCTATAATTTTTTAAAAAAAAACTTGTGCATATTTTTGAAAACTGTTTTTTTATAGAAATCTATGGACATTAAACTATACACTGTAATATTTGTAATAATATATGATCCCAAAATATACGAAAATTAATAGGATTTTAAGAACCTTGTAAAGGGGCCTTATTTCCTGCAGTGCGGGTAATAAAGCCCACCTAAGGTTCTATAATTTTTTTTAAAAAAACTTGTGCATATTTTTGAAAACTGTTTTTTTATAGAAATCTATGGACATTAAACTATACACTGTAATATTTGTAACAATATATGATCACAAAAAATACGAAAATTAATAGGATTTTAAGAACCTTGTAAAGGGGCCTTATTTCCTGCAGTGCGGGTAATAAGGTCCACCTAAGGTTCTATAATTTTTTTTAAAAAAACTTGTGCATATTTTTGAAAACTGTTTTTTTATAGAAATCTATGGACATTAAACTATACACTGTAATATTTGTAACAATATATGATCACAAAAAATACGAAAATGAATAGGATTTTAAGAACCTTGTAAAGGGGCCTTATTTCCTGCAGTGCGGGTAATAAGGCCCACCTAAGGTTCTATAATTTTTTTTAAAAAAACTTGTGCATATTTTTGAAAACTGATTTTTTATAGAAATCTATGGACATTAAACTATACGCTGTAATATTTGTAACAATATATGATCACAACAAATACGAAAATTAATAGGATTTTAAGAACCTTGTAAAGGGGCCTTATTTCTTGCAGTGCGGGTAATAAGGCCCACCTAAGGTTCTATAATTTAAAAAAAAACTTGTGCATATTTTTGAAAACTGATTTTTTTATAGAAATCTATGGACCTTAAACTGTACACTGTAATATTTGTAACAATATATGATCACAAAAAATACGAAACTTAATAGGATTTTAAGAACCTTGTAAAGGGGCCTTATTTCCTGCAGTGCGGGTAATAGGGCCCACCTAAGGTTCTATAATTTTTTTAAAAAAAACTTGTGCATATTTTTGAAAACTGTTTTTTTTTATAAAAATCTATGGACATTAAACTATACACTGTAATATTTGTAACAATATATGATCACAAAAAATACGAAAATTAATAGGATTTTAAGAACCTTGTAAAGGGGCCTTATTTCCTACAGTGCGGGTAATAAGGCCCACCAATTTAATATGCACAATTGGGGCAAACAAAGACACCTTCGACCTCAGGTGTGAGACCAACGCATTCCTCGAGTGTCCAGGTGAGACAGATGACACACTGTCGCGTATCTGTCTTGAATGCAGTTCTGCATAATTTGCAAAACCAACTGTCTGCAGAGTTACCGTCAACGTTTCCTCCAGATGGCATGGGCTCTTGTTCACACACTCTTGTCTTTTTTCTTCTGGCTGAAGTGACACGTGCTTTGGAGCTCCTCTCAATATCGGTCCTGCTTTGGAAGAGGTTTGGAAAATGAGTTTTCTTAACCGCAAAGAAATCCAATTAAAATCCTCCGATCAACCTAATATTATTATTATATCGATTGCACCCTAGCTGCTGTGCACCCGCGATTCAGAACGAAGTGTTTTCCCCGTGCCGCGTAACGAAATTAGGGGAACTCGGGAGACAAATTCGCTGGAATCGGTAAACAGGGGCTGAGGGGGGAGAGCCGGGGAAGCCACTGGGGAGGAATTGTCTGATCCCCGGGGAATTGCGGCGATTCGATTGGACCAGCCTCGAAAAGTTTCTGAAAAACTTCATCGCCTCTGGAACATCGTCGCGCGGGTATAGCCTCTTTAAAGTCGAAAATATTCTTACGTTCGGAGAGGGAGGGGGTGCGAGCACTTTTTACCCTTCGCACTTTTGTGCTTCGTTTCTACTTCTGTGCACCCCTCTGCGACAAAAGAGTGCTTCTGCTTTGAGAGTGACGGCTCAGAGTTTGCATGAAATGTTACAAATCCCGTTGAGTTTACATTCGGGGATTGTAAGGTGCTTTAGGTGGGCCACGCTTTCGTGGATGCGAAATGTTCAGGGTGCATTATTCTCCATGGAGCTTCTTTCGTGCTAATGAGGGGACATTCAGTCTAAAGGATTTCTGGGACTTGTCATTGAAGCTGTTTAATTTGTTCTGGATTGTAGCGAAGCTTTCGTCTGTGGATGTACTTGCTGCCGCAAAGTTGTTTACATTTCTGTGTCCATTGTTACTGTGTCACTGTTCATATTCAGTTTATAAATGTTTCAATGGCTCTATTCGTCAGGAGGGAAGATTATGACTTTAGTTTAATATGTTTTGTTTAATTTATCACCGATTGGAACGCAACTTTGTGGGTTTTTAGAGTGACTCAAAACAAGAACAAAGGTGGGTTTCATTTGGGCCCTATCGCCATTTAAGGGGACCTTCCGGTCTAAAAGTCGATTTTTTTTTATTTTAGTTTTCGAATGTTCAACCTTTTAGGAATACGTGTTTAGCAGGATTTTTTGAAATTCGTAAAATTCCCCAAGTTATAGGCATTTGAGTAGCGGCAAATGCATGGGTAACATCCGGCCAGTCGGCATTCACGTAAAACTTTAAACGCGTTTTTCTCGAAACAGTGTTCTCAAAACGGTGGGACCTGTATCTCCAAAAGTTATTATACGATTCGACTGAAACTTTTTTTATTTTGAAGAATATACTTCTGGCTAGGGGGGAAACCAGAAAAAAATAAAAAAATGACATTTTTTGAGAAAATAACGACACTTGAAGTCTGAAATCACTTTTTCCCTATACTTTTCATCCTTTCAACGCCTTTGGAAATTAAAAATCTTCAATTTTTTGTATTTGTTCTGGTTTCCCGCCTAGCCAGAAGTATATTCTTCAAAATAAAAAAAGTTTCAGTCGAATCGGATAATAACTTTTGAAGATACAGGTCCCACCGATTTGGATCAATTTGCCGTCTGCAATGATTAATTATAAAACAAGAAATATATTTTTGTAGCTTAAGACATTCTTAATACAATGCAAAAAATCGCATTAAATTATATACACTAGTTTTCCTTTAATTAATTCCTAAATATCACCTATTTTGGGGGGCTCTAGACCAGAAGGTACCCTTAAGGGGTTACGCTACCCTGAAAGTTTTGAAAAAACGATTATTTTTCTTTGCATTTTCTTATTATGTGAAGTTTTAAGAATAATTTAAGTCATGGTAGACGCAAAAATCCCCCAATATAGCCGAGTTATAGACTTTAAACGAGGCGCGGATGTCGATATTCCGCAGCAGGTAGCGACCATTCTACTTTTCTTCTTTTGCGTTTTTCTCGAAACTACATTTTCAAAGATGACCTATCAAATATCTCCAAAACTATTTGTCCGATTGATTTCAAACTTGGTACGCCTATTCTTAATGGTATTGTCTACAATGTAGCTGTGACGTCCCGGCCCCATCACATGGGTCACGCCGGTTAGTCTCCGCCGGCGCCGCTAGAGGTCTACTCTTCTCGCAAGTACTATCATCACTCTCGTTCGTATATATACAAGTTCCAAGTTATTTCCTCTTAGGCTCCGTGTGTCTAGAGCAGAGTAGCGTCAGCTATAACCCTACTGATGAATCTGGCTGACGGTCCCAAGCAGGGTTGCCAGGTGTACTGAATAAATGGCGGTGTGCTGACCTATATGACGTCATAGTAGTAGTAGGCGAAGGGGAACACTTATATTTGGTTGGTGACGCCGTGACGTCATACCAACGTTAAGTCAATCCAAGTCAAGTGACGTCATATACACAGTGGTGCCAGAATCGTGGGACAAATGCTTACCCCCACTAATGACCTACCGTCATCCCCCACTTTTCTCCCACCACACTGCACACAAGCATATCCCCCCCCCCTACTCCTCTGCGTGTGCTCGGCAGCCCAACAGGCAACGCACACGGACGGACGTAGGAATATACTTGTGTGCAGTGTGATGGGAGGAAAGTGGGGGACGACGGTAGGTCATAGTGGGGGTAAGTATTTGTCCCACGTCTCACGATTCTGGCATCACTGGTCTATATGCCAATACAGCGTACTGAACCGCTTCGCAACCCTGGTCCCAAGACGAAACACGCACTTTTCCTCCACGATCCTTAATGCCAATCCACCTGCCACCTGCCGCACAGTACTCCAAAAAGCGTGACCGGCTCGAGGGATTACGGTTACGCCGGAGGCGACGGGGCAATCGTCCCGGAACGTTCCGGAATCAATCACCAATCACCATCTCGGTTTCGGATCATTTTTTTCATGCGATAACCCATTCGTACATAATAAATGTTTTAAGCTCGTTTCGTCAGGTGAAAAACGAATTTCTTCACCTTGCTCTTATTTGTGCAATAATTTTTTTTCTCAAATCCGTGTACTACATTATAGGTATTTTATTAAGGAACACGAAAATCATCATGTTTTTCATTTTAGATGAGCCTGGGCGTTATAATTTGTTATATCAGTCACGCGTGTAACGGCGGACGAGCACCGCGGGGCAAAAAATAACTCGGTTATTTTTTAATATTTTTGTACAGTATTTATACAATATATGTACTAATACATGTTCTACACATAAGAAAAGAAATGATTTTCAACCTCATAGTATCAGTAAAAAAAATCGACTAGTTTAGTGCTGTTTCGAGCGCCTCAGGGTGGCGTAACCCCTTAAGGGGGTGAAAACTAACCTCAAAGTCAAATTGGCAACTTCCACTTTTTCGCGTATAACTCCCAAAGTACAACAGACAGAAAAAAATGTTTCAAACAAAAGTTTAATAGCGCAATAATCGCTACAAACTTCCGTTAACAATTTTTTTAAAAGAATTTTTTTCGTCAGTTATATATTTTTTTAAAATTCTTTTCAAAATTTTGTTAACGGAAGTTTGTAGCGCTTATTGCACCATTAAACTTTTCTTCGAAACATTTTTTTCTGTCTGTTGTACTTTGAGAGTTATACGCGAAAAACTGGAAGTGCCAATTTGACTTTGAGGTTAGTTTTCACCCCCTTATAGAGCGATAGGGCCCAAATGAAAGACACACCGTTGTTCTTGTTTTGAGTCACTCTAAAAACCCACATAGTTGCGTTCCAATCGGTGAGTCCGGGTTCGCGGTTAGTTTTATAGAATGCCTACTCTGAACTACTAACAACGATGATGATAATTATGATAATGGTCGAATCATTAATAACAATTCAAGCAAAGTTCTACAACTTTTTTTTATGTCGTAAAGTGATTATGAGAATCTGAAAATTTACAGTAGCGTTTATAACAATCACATGTAGTGTTATAGTGTGAGTTCCAAAATCTATGATAGCAAAAATTAAAAAATGTGTCTCACAAGGGATGATCCCGAATCCGGAAATTCCAAAAATTCTGAAACTTTGTACATATGTAGGGGATTTACTCCTGATTACAACGCAATTTTTGTTTGCTGCCGAAAATCACTCGACGGGGGTGAAATTTACCCCTGAAAATTCGGATATTTTCCTCGCGAACTGCAAGAGATAGAAAAAAAATTTCAAGACAAAAGTTACTTCTTTTAATTAGACCTATAATTTGGTAAAAAAAAATTATTTTACCTTCCATTCTTCCCGATCTCCCCTTGCCAGCTGACAGTTTTCGAAGAAACCCTTGCCTGCATCTGTTTCCCATTTCATATTCCCGAAAATAGGAACTTGTTGAATGAAAGACTAAATCTAAGCTGAGTGTAAAATTATTATTCATTCTCTTTCTAATAATTCTCGTGCAATTTAAATTTTATTCATTATAATTTATTCATTTCGTTTTGCTCTTTTATAGTTCGAAGGGTGTCCAACATTAAATGGGATCAGCGTTATGTCGAAAATGATAAATTATGCGATGCATGTTAAGTTAATAAACGAATAAATAACTGTATTACCAGTATGACATTCACATGACATGACACAGAGTTCTTAAAACTGAATTAGTGCACAAATAAACATAAAATTAAATACACACTATATAAAAAGAGATGGAATAAAAGAGAAAGAGAACAAAACAAACACGGAGACAAAATTAATAAACCTATTATCAGCATGTGACTTCCAACAAATAGATTTTGAACGCACCCTAGCAGCAATTAACCACAATCCAATTTGTCCATTAGAATTAACAGTAATAAATTTTAGAAACGAGACAGTGGTGGTATTTATTTATAGCGTCATTGCTAAACGTAAAAATAATCTGATTTTGCCGGAGCCTGGCAATAGATGCCCATAAAAGTGCATCTACGAATAAATCATGGGGTGTGATTACGAAATTCCATTTTTTCTTTTGCATACGAATGACAATTCATCATACAGAAATACTATATCCAGGACGCTGTGTGCGAGCGAGGTAAAACTGAACCGAGTTGAATCTAGTCCAAGCATCGAACAATAATAGCTTATTTATGTAACAGGATTTCACATTGTTCACGGATTCACTGAAGCTGCAACAGAAATGAACCAGCAATTCCAAGATATGGGTTGCTACAAACATTTAACGAACTTAATAGATTTCGCAGCGTCAGATTGAAGCTGATTACCTCGGAATAGAAATGTGAAAGTAGAATTCACACGATTACTCATTCCTTGCTCGCTTTTGCAATTCTGGGTTTTAAAAAATGGCCAATTCGTAGTCGAAAGCAGTACGTGCAATTTTAAAAGAGGAGAACTTTAAGAATTCAAGTATCAGGTCAGTGCGAAAATTCGTTCGCTCGGTGGTGTCAGGTGTACGGAAATGTCTTTTTTACTACACCCACTCGCACCGTTGCCAGAAAAGTGGCGAAAGGTCGTAGGTAGCCGAGGGAAATACTTTGATTAAAAAAAACATGTAATATACTTTCACTTTTAATAAACACTTTGGCTAATACTTCGCGAGCTGCTGCAGTTGTGAATTCACAAAGGAAGAGTCGCGGTAAATATTTCCTTTTATTATTCCAGCCAATTTTCTTATCGACACTACAAGACCTGATGGTGTGTTTGAACTTCCACGAATTTTGCCTCAACCTCTCTTGTGCTTTTTAAAAGCCCCACGAATTTATTACGTAATCCTGAAACCCTGTCTGTTGTCACTTATTTTCTTTAAGTATTTCCTGAAAGTATCTACAATATTTTTGCATATGCCACTCTTAGGAGGTTCGTACTTTAAAATACGTAGACACAAAGTGCAATTTGATAGTCCCTGAAGACCGAAATAAATTTTTATTTATGTTCGTTTCTGTACTCCGCAGAAATACGTCATAAAAATATTTCAATTCAAGTTTCCAAAGCCAGTGGCATTGAATTTAAGGAGGGGTGACGTTTCGCCCCATAAATCAAGCTAGGCATGTCCCCACTTTTTTGCGGGCGAAGTTTCAGCGAATTTCAAAGTGTACAGCCGACTGTAGTCTTTATTAGGAACGCTGGTCCTCGGCTCTTAATTTTCCCATTGTCCAGCGACGTTCTTCATACCCCTCTGAATTTTCTGCTGCGACTTTGTCGCCGAGGAGGGTGCGCACCCTTGGCTAAAGCTATGATAAGCTTTCGACCTAAAGGTCATGTAATTTCAATGAGTTAATTAACTGCACAGTCAAAGCAGTGAGACGAAGCTCTGTGTTTACCTTGCAACACGTACGTGTCTCCCGGAACGCTGTTATTTTTATTTTATAATACACTTCGGCGCAGGGTGATAAATTTTGGAAGTATCATTAATATAAACCAGCTGAAACGCTGGGCACCGGCGCCTTTAAAAGCTCATAATTATCAAATATGACGAAAGTGTTCGCATTCTGTTAAGTTCGACTTGAAGGTTAATTAGCTCCAAGTGCAGTCTCGATTCGATTGATGACAAAGGGGGGACATTATTTCAAAGGTTCACGCACGTCCACCATTAGCTGACACACTTTTCCGAGCGAAAGGAATTGAAAATTACTTGCGTGTTCTTTGAGAGAAATTTCAGGGGAAATTGTAGTGTCTCTAAGTCCTGATTAATTAATCTCGCGACGGTTTAAAGTGGACTGCGATATCAGAAGGGGAGCATTCCGATATTTCAGAAGAAGTCACTTCTTTAATGTCGCGAAAATTCTTGTAAAAGATTCGGCAAAAAATGTATCGCGGTGCTTCGAAACACCTCGTTTATCCACTAACTCGACTTGCTAGATATTGGTTTCTAGTAGAAGCTCTAGTAGACCCACTTCAAGAACTCAAAATCGAAAATCGAAAATCAGCCTTGCCTAATAAGCTTACATTGCAACTTCACAATTCCCTGAAACTCTCGAAGCATTGAGCTACTTTTCGGATCGATTCACCTGAAGCAAAAGTCGACAAATATTTTTTTTAAAAAAACCACCCCCTGTGAACGCAATCGCGCGATACAATTAAGAAATTTACCGAAGGGCTTGCGGCGAAAGTTGTGCAGACGAGAAATCTGTGGGACTGCAGTGTCACGTTAACACGTTGATGGCATCGATCTAAAACGCAGGACATAGCGTTGAGATCACTCGCGGGCGAGCGGAGCGAATTTCTGTTTTTTTCAATCACTCCCCGACAATCGAGCCCTGCTTCCGTAAATTAATACTTAAACAAAGCGTCGGCCTAGATCAACTACTTGGTAAGGTATCCTCACCCTGTCCTCCCTAAAAGCGCATCCCTTCGTGCGGGACTTAAAAGCAGCCGTGCTAATAATCGGCTGTCCTTTCATCCCCCGTGAGACGTCTCCTCTGGGGGTGTGTCTCCATCAAAATTCACCATATTTACAATCGAGAACTATCACCACCCTCCGGCCACAACCGCCACCCTCCACCACCACCGTGTCGCGGCCGCCTGCCCCGCCACGTTCCCGCACACACCCACACACGCGCACTTTTAAAGAGGAGCCTCCGCGGGGCTGGCAGGGGGACGAAAAATTCGAACCGATGAAGACGGATTGAAGGGAGATGGAAGCGCGGGGCTGGGAGGGGGGTTGGGGGATGTAGCGCCGAGTATTTCGGGGGGGTAGTTTTCGATTCGGCCGATTCTCTCAGCTCGGGGTGCGAGAGAGCACTGAAGTTCCAAGTGGATGGAGCCCCTGATGCGAGGATGCACAACTACTCCTCCCTCCAACCCTCCCCTCCTCGAGTCGACGCGCGCGCGTATTTCGAGCGTGTTCTCGGTGTTGTTTCGCGAGAGCTGGCAGAGGGTGGGTTTAACAGAGGGATACCGATGGTTCGTCTAGTGCCACTCGTGGGCTAGAACCCCCTTCGACTCATCCTGCGGGATAAATTCTGACGCCTCGGATTATCTTTAGCGTTATCCCTACCGATAATAGTTTGCTGACACTTCCCGCGCGCCCGCGGCCGCGGTCACTCCGCCCCTCGCGGTGGCAGGGCGGAATTTTAGTCCGGTGCGAAATGGTAATTGAGTTTTTATTGATTACGAATTTATTCGAATGATACGGGGAACAGAGGCGGGCAGAATTTTATTCCGTTGACGAGTGACGAATAAGGGTGACGAATAAAATTTTGTTCCACGCAAACGGATCAGCTTTTAGTCGGGGGAGAATTTATCGGAATAAATTTTCGATCGGATAAGAATTTATTTGAATTAATTTTTGGTCGAATAAGAATTTATGTGAATAAATTTTTGGTCGAATAAGAATTTATGTGAATAAATTTCTGGTCGAGTAATGTAAATAATTTTTAGTGAGATAATTGTTTAGGGGAGACCGGGGCAAAGTGAACCTTGGAGTAAAATGAGATTTCTTAATTTATAAATAAAATAATTTGAATTTCGACCGCATAAATCGTTCCAATTAAAAGAGTGTTGTTTCGGCACACTGGTTCGGTCCTTCGAATATTTATATAAAAAGTAATTGCAATTTTGAAACATTTTTTTAACAGTTTCCAACGTTTCGGTGAATAATTCAGACCATTTTCAAGGAAAGTTAAAATTTATTTTTTTTAAAAGTGGAAATAAAAAATGATGTTAAATGAACTTTTGAATTTAAAAGATTGTGGAAATGTCGCGTTCGTAGTTGGACATGCGACTCTCGAGTCCGCTGACTGGTGACTGGGTTAGGTGACTTTCTTAATTTATTCTTTATTATTAAATGGAATATATTTACAAATTTTGGTGACGTAATAAATGTGTGCAATACCACAATGATAATTATGCACATTCAGATATCGAAAGATGGAAATTCATTTAAAAAATTAAAAATGAAGTTTTAGAGCAGGGGTGTCGAACTAGCGGCTCACGAGCCGCAGTGGCTCCCTCTCCTCTTCGCCTGCTCCGTAGAGCCGTAGGAGAACGGCCCCCTCCACGCCTACTTCACTCTCCCCCCTGCCGGGTCTCGTGCAGCGCCTGGAGAAAAGTAAGTGGGGGAACCGGCTGACCCGGGGCCCGACTCGTGCGGCTCCAGGAGTGGGGGAGTTCGACACTCCTGTTTTAGAGACTTCCAATTGGTTTTCTTTTCAATTTAGGTTTTTGGGTAAATGAGTCTTAAATGTGTTATTTTAACTCCAAAGTTTTTCTGCGTGTTTATAACAAGCTCATAAACATACATGTATACGCGTTTGAGAAAACATTAACCCTAACGTTATTAAATAATTAATTTTCCACTGAGTACACATATGGGGCAAAGTGTCCGGGGTAAACTGAGCTGCGACGAAAAGATGCGCGAGTGTTGTGCGCAATAACCTAACCTGGCAGCTAGCTGGGAAACCCCGCGGCTTGATGGAACAGAATCTAACCTCAAAAAAATGAAAAATCTACCACAGTTTTTAACAACCACGGTTCAAAAAAAAAATAAATAAATAAATAAAAATAAATAAATAAATAAATTAAAATGTCATGCTACACACATCATCCCAGCGCAAGGGGTTGATAATTACCTATATCCTTAATTAAAACTCGTATTTTATTTCAGCTCACCTTACCCCAGATAGTAGCTCACTTTACCCCATATATGGGGTCTGGATTAGGTTAATGGGGTAAAGTGGTCGTTTTGGCATTTTCTTTTCAAGTTGAATTTTAATATTCTTTAAGATTATTTTAAGTATTGCTATTCGTCATTTATCAATAGTAATGTTCAAATTATATTATGAATCTATTTTCACACAATTTTATTGCATGGTAAAAATTTTATTCGACTTCAAACTTTTTTCACGTCACTTTTTCCCCGGTCTCCCCTACATAAGGTTCGAGTCACCGATTTGATTCAGATTTTGCGTATAGTTACTGCACAACGTATATAATAATTTATACGACTCATGTAGCGCACTACTAAATTTTTTTCGGTAAAATTCAGTTCCAAGGTTTGCACTTTCAAACCCTCGATATATGCACTCGTGCGTGAAACGAAAACGTAATTACGTTGCAGTAGGCGGCTCAGCTGTAGCCCATATAGTAATACCAGGGACGTGTATATATATATATAGTTACTAGCGTTTAATTATATCTACGATTACTTAATTAATTGATCTCCTTCTAGAGATCTAGAGAAGATAAAATTCTGAGCTTATTTTTTCCATAAAATATTACTGCACATGATATTGGATTATATGCAGTTAAAATTAAAATGGACTAACAAGGGATGTTGGGGAACTCGAAAATTCAAAAAAAATTTAAACTTAGCAGAAATGTAGCTCAACTTTTGCTGACAGCATAATCATTTTTTGTTTCGGCAATGAAATAGCCCTAGGGGTGAAAACACCCCCTCAACGAAATTCTGAGTTTTCATACTACCGTGAATAGCTGCGAAACCGTAAAAGATATCGAAAAAATGTTTAATTACAAGTTTGACGGTTTTTGAAATCCTATAATATGGCGATTAAGAATTTTCGAAATATATCAATTTTTCAAAATTTATCTACATCACCATTTTTTCAAAAATTCTTTATCACCTTTATACTCACGATGATACAAAAACTCACAATTTCTTTGAGGTGCTTTCATCCCCAGAGTCGTTTCATTGCCGAAACAAAGAATGGTTATTAGCACCGCTTGAATTACATTTCTGCAAACTTTCAAAATCTTTTAGATTTTCGAGTTGCCCAGCATCCCCTGTAAGATTAAACCTAAAATTGAAACTAAACCAATGTCTTAAAATTGCATTGACAGTAATTAATAATTATCCTCTTGCCTCCCATTTATCCTATGCAACTATTGTAATCAACACATCCCTATTTTCAGTGACAGTGGCAACAATTAAGGCCTTTTCACACAAAAAGAAATGAATTCTTGCGTATCCACATATTTTTTTATCTTTGTCTATCTTCCTTTATCTTTATCTTTCTTTATCTACCAAGTGAATATATCTGAAATTCAAGCCGCAAACCATGAAATTACTCGTAAGTTATGTGTTTCCGATAGACCATTTTGCAGGGGCATTTACCGATATTCCATTTTATTACTTTCGATAACGATATTACAAATGTACGCGGAATAAAATCGCGACAACCTGATTCCACTTCGAGACTACTTACAAATTACCTCCGCCGATACAATTTTATCAAATTATTATTCCACAACGCAGGTAAGGTTCACGAAATTCCTCGAAGACCGTTCAATTTAGCATGTAAATAAATTCCGACAAAAATATAATTTCTTTTAGAATCTAAACATTTGTATGACGTCAAATATGTAACTGTTAATATTGTAGGTCCATTATCTGATTCGTCGAATGAGAAATTTTTGAATCAGAATAGATAGCTCAGTTTTCAAAATTATTTAAATTTGAAATTTACACGAGCACGCAGGACGTTTAACCACTTGCAACGAACTGCAGCTTATCCCGTAATTTATAGCAGTGCGTGCATACCCGAAATACGCAGTTTTTCGAGATTAGGGGACTTTTAAATTCCGCGAACCACATGGAAACTGCGAGTATCTCGTGCTTGCGTTGCTTCGATAATTAACGACCAATGTCTGAAGTACTCGCATTATACAACGCATACAAGATTTAAAAGCACTTGCATCCTTTAATTTTGCATGAAGCTCCACTGTTGTTCCACTGGATTCGTCATTAATGATTCAATAGACACGTGAGATAGTGACGTTGAAATTCGAGAAGCAAATTCTTTTACAGCCACGGATCTCATTTTTCTTAATGTAACAGTATCGTCATTCGTGAATACACAGAGGGTGAACCAACCAGTGAATGACCGAATTTGTTGAATCCATGGACCTTTGAGATTAACACTTGAATATATTTATGTATAAGAAAACAACTGTTGAAATTGCATTTCAATTTATTTTTCTTGAAATTTCTATAAAAATAATTACTTATGCTTGTCGTAATTTAAAAAAAAAATTATAAAATGCGAAACTTGTAGAAGCCCAGTAAATGACCGCATAATTTTTATGAGAATTGTACTTATTAATGTTTGCTTAAGGGGTTATGCCTACTCAGGCGACAAAAAAGAGGCGAATATTTGTGAATTTTTTTAGAAGAAGCGGAAGCATATATTTTTACAAAACTTTTTGCGTTTCAAAGAGCAACATTTATAGAACATTTGGTAATTTTTTCGTAGAAAAATATTCAGGTTTATAACAAAATAACAAGCGACATCCAAGAAGCATTTTTAAAAATTTGGTTTTGCGGAGAGCATTGCCATTTGGAACCAGATTATCTAAAATCAAAAAACAAAAAAGATTTCGTTAGTATATTAATGTATCTTCCGATTGACGGAGGGAATTTCCGAAATATTAAGTTACAACAAAATGGCGACTATTTAAAGTTGAAATCCTGATTTTTCGCGTGATTTTTTCGTGTAAAAATCAGGACTTTAACTTTAAACAGCCGCCATTTTATTTTAAATTAATCTTTCGGAAATTCCCTCCGTTAATCAGAGGATACATTAATATACTGACGAAATCTTTTTTGTTTTTTGATTTTAGATAATCTGGTTCCGAATGGCAGTGTTCACCGCAAAACCAAATTTTTAAAAATGCTTCTTGGATGTCGCTTGTTATTTTGTTATAAACTTAAATATTTTTCTACGAAAAAATTACCAAATGTTCTTTAAATGTTGCTCTTTGAAACGCAAAAAGTTTTGTAAAAATATATGCTTCTGCTTCTTCAAAAAAAATTCACAAATATTCGCCTCTTTTTTGTCGCCTGACTAGGTATAACCCCTTAATACCCTTAACTAAAAATATAGGATATTAAAAGTGCAACTACACTCCGTTTATAAACATATAATAATGTTTAACTTTATAATCGACATTTCCTTGCCTAATGGTCATTCACCTATTGCATAATAGGTATTCTTTCATTGTTAAAGTTGAAATTTGTAAATTTACAAATGCAATGTTTCTAATTTATCATTTCTATGGGGCAAGCTTTAATGCATATTAAATATTTTAATACACAAAAATGGATGTAATGAATGAAATCATTCCGACAGTTTTTTTTATTAAGATTATCATTCAGCTGAAATTTTTACAAATAATTGATAGCTACTTGAATATATACCTATACATATTAAAAAGGAATAGGATGCAACTTTGCGAAATTCTTATGCAGTGTTAAAAATTGTAGGAAGTCCGCACTTGCTTATAAAATTTCACATCTTGTGAATACTAAATTATTTGTGCCGAATAAAATGCATCCTCGTTGTTTATTTTTAAATACATATTAGTGTATTAACCCTTCGTGGTCACACGGGGTGTATTGCACCCCAAGAATAATTTTCGAGTTAAAATGTCGTGTCCTTACGACTTCCAAAGGGAATTTATCGCAAGAAAAAAAATATAAAAAAAATTAAAAAATCGCTTTTTTCCTACAACCGTGGAATTCGCTAATTTTCATCTACAAATTTTATCGTATTAAAATTTACATTTCTAGAAAAAGTCTATTAGACCATGATTGCATAAGTATTACGAACGTACAATTATCACTGAAAAGTTAAAAGTTTCAAAAATACGAAAATGGTAACTCAAAAAATGTCCAACTTGTGATTATAAGAAGGTGTGACCACGAAGGGTTAAAATTGCACAGTGTGTAATTAAAATAGAATTTCATTAAAAGTGATCACACTTTAAAATAATGAGTTCAAAAATCAGATTGAAAACACTTGTCGCAATGGCATACGTCAGTCTTCAAATGTATAATTAATTTTATTAATATTCATTTTTATTTAATTCACAAGAAAACGTAACTTGACAAGAGCTTTCAAAACAAACTCACGTTTAATCCCTTTTATATCATGTACATTTAAACACTCATACAATTAGTTAACACTTGTTTGCACACCAAAAATTGCAACTTAACAATAATATAATTCTCATAAAAAATTCGAGCGATCCTTTAAAGGATTTATTTATGAATTCAGCAGGACCAAGTCCCTGTGTATATAGAAAAATAAATCTACAACAAAAAAAGTACATAAAAGGAAAATACAAATCAATACAAAAAAAAAAAACAAATTGCACAGAAATCAGAAAAATAACTTATTAAATAATTGTATCTATCAAAAAACAGAATATTTAAATCTTTTGATTAAGATTGATGATATCACAAATTGTCGAACCTGCAAACACTTAGTAATAATAACACGTCTCTGCTACAGAAAATTACACGTGGAACTCTGTAATGGAGGTTCAGCAAGAAGGGAAAGCGGTTTCGTTAGGAAATGTTTTCATCGTGGAAATTTTTTGCCTATCTAACGATCGAACAGCTTTAATTTTATCTCCCAGTAGTTTTAGAAGTTCCCCAATTTTTTTCTATTTCTGCCTCCTGAATCGCCGGTGAGCAATCGTCCCTCCTCGAATCCAATAATGCGCCGCCCCAAATGCAGCTTCTCTTGGAAAATACCTACCTCCCTTGCACTCAGCTTTTTACGTGCTCCTAGTTAACCGTTCCTCTCTCGACGCTAAAATGAATATTTTCGGCGCCGGGTTCTTGTTCGCGCACCTGGCTCTATCCCGCTACTGGACTCTTGAAAAACAATCAGGGAAGGAGGGCTTCAATCAAAGATGGTGAAAGTGTTTCCATCAACGGAAATAAGGGGCTGCAGCGTGCAACCGTGCGCCATGGATAAAGTTGATTGCACCGACAGCTTCCGTTTCTTTCTACCCCTTAACGGGCAGCATGCTGTCGAAGTGCATTTCCAAATTAAAACGATTTTGGTCGATGTATATATTAGGGTGGCTCTTATTTACTCTTGGTAAAAATTTTTTCAAAGATTTTCCTCGGGCACACTCCAGAAAAGGTCCAAATAATTCAAATAAAATCCGTGTGAAGTTGAAGCTCGATCGGATAACGGGAAAGGGTGCCCCTGGGCCTTTAAACATTTAAATCATTATTTAACAGCTCGCGAAGTCGATTTTATTTAATATCTTCCAAGTTATTGATTAAATAAAAAAATATGTCAAACAAAAGTTGTAGATCTGGACAAGGAGCATCTTTTATGTTATATTACTTTTTCTCGTGCGACAAACGGTTTTCGAAAAATGTCCGAAAAACTAAAAAAAAAACATTATTTTTCAAATTTTTAAAGTTTGAGTCCTTCTCGAAAACTGTTTATGTATGAAGACGAAGAACAAACAATGTTATTTTTATTTTCGAGGACTATTTTTTAAACATTTAAGATGAGGGGGCATATACTGAAATATGCGAAAAGGAGACAAAAAAATTTCTTATTTTCAGTGTTTAAGGATGAAGTTCAGTAACATTCAAAATAAATTTTTTTAGAAAAATTGATTCGGTAGTTTTCAAATTATTTAACTTTAATTATTTAAATTTCGGTCACAAATATTCAGGAAATATTCATGAGATATCAAAAACTGAAAATAAGAATTTTTTTTATCTTTTTCGCATATTTCGTTATATGCCCCCCCCCCTAAATGTTTAAAAAATAATCTTCGAAATTAAAAATTCCATTTTTTATTCGCCTTCATAAATAAAAAGTGTTCTAGAAGCATTTTAACTTTCAAAATTTGAGGGGAAAAAAGTGTTTTTTTTTTTAGTTTTTCGGACATTTTTCGAAAACCGTTTTTCGCACGAGAAAAAGTAATAGAACATAAAAGATGCTCCTTGTCCGGACCTACAACTTTTGTTTGACATATTTTTTTATTTAATCAATAACTTAAAGAATAATATATAAAATCGACTTCGCGAGCTGTTAAATAATGATTTAAATGGTTAAATTCCCAGGAGCACTATTTCCCGTTATCCGATCGAGCTCAAACATTACACGGATATTTTTTTTTAATTATTTGGAACTATTCCGGAGGGTGGCCCGAAGAAAATTCAAAAATCGAAAATAAAAGCCACCCTAATATTCGCCCTTTGTAACGCGTGGACCGATTTGGATGAATCTTTCGTTATTATAGGAAGTATATTCCCCAATTGGTACCACGATAAATATTTTAACCGACTTCAAACAAAGGTCACTAAAAATTAAAAAATAATAAACTTTTTTTTAATAAAAAAAAGTAAAAAACCGCCTTCAAAGGTGCGCTAAAAAAAGATAATTTTTTTTAAATCGGTACCAAAATTGAAACAGAATTAAATCAATTTCTAAACCTTTATCCATTATAGTCCATTAGCACACTAACGCCCGGGAATTAGAGCGCGCAAAAATTTAGTGGGACGCCACGCGTCGAGCTGATTTAATTTTGTTTCTATTTTGGCACCGATTTCAAAAAAGATTATTTTACCCCTTTTAGCGCACCTTTAAAATCGTTTTTCTTTTTTACTTTTTTAAAAAAAAATTTTTACGAACGGACTAAAACGTCATCAATATTTATTTTTATGTACAACTCAAATTTGTAATGTTTTACTTTTGGAGCTCATCTTACAGTGAGTTTAATCGTGTAAAGTGAACGTCGCGAATTATTAGCTTCAAAATGAGCAAACTGACGATTTCAAACGCGAACTCACAACCTCAATATATTTTAAGTACACCATAGACATATCTCTCTTGCAAGAAAAAAAATGTGGTAAGAAGGAAATTTTTTCTTTACAATTTTAAACGTCGTGTCATTTATGATATTTCGTTTTGGTACTGGAATCAAACATATGTTGCTAACAAGAATCAATGATTTTGAAGTTTGTAATAGTATGAGTTTAAAAATAATTATATATGAAGGGTAAGGGGAAAACAGGGGATGTCACAAAACAGCTTTATCGGGAAAATTAAGTTTTAATACTTTAGTCCAACAGTAAAGAAACATGATAATTTTTTTTTTTATATAATTTTCTTGTTAAATAATTTCTTTTTTTACCTTGACCACAGACAGAAGCTTATGCTTAGACGAAGAGTGGGGGCATTCCGGGTTTTGTTCGAGTGCAGAGTGGACGTTTCCTGTTTTTAACTAGCATACCAAATATTTAACATTATCTTACGGGGATATTTGAGCTTTGTAACCCTTTGTGATTGGCCAGTTCTGTAGTCCCAGCTGCCACCAAATCTGCTATAAATTGTAAAATCACGAAAAATCAATGTTCCCGTTTTTTCCCCCATTACCCTTCATATCATAACTTTCGAATTATAAAAGAAAATATTTTCTTTCTGCAATACTTCCCCATACTGTTTAACAGCAACGCTTGTGTCTAGGATATTCATCTTAATAGGGCGCCAGGTCAATGGTGCAGAATTTCAAATCACGACGGTGTAAAATATTCGAAACTAACGAGGAAAGTTCGGCAACTGGAAAATTAAAAAAAAAATCTGGCACTTTAGAGAAATGTAGTTCAGGCGGATCCACACACACACTTGCCCATTTTTTATTTCGTCTCTAAAACAGGTGACGAAATGGGAACGCCTCCTCAAAGAAATACTGAGTTTTTCTGTTATCACGAATATCTGCGAGACCGTAAAAAATATCGAAAAAAAGGTAAATGCAAAGTTTCGCGATGCGCATTAATCTACAACATGGTGGTGAATTATTTACGGTAAAAAGTAATTTTTATAAAATTCTTCACATATTTTTACAAAGTATCAGACTTTTTTTAATTCTCCAGTTGTGTTTTTACCATTAATTATTATTTTTTATAATTTTTTTTTCTGACTTGGGCAAATCTTCAAAAGGCATAGATCCATCGTGCCAAGGCTTATCGAAATCGGTGTCTACCACATGGTGTCCACCCCTTGTTAGTTATTTTGAGATTTGAAGAAATTACGTATCTACAGAGGTCTGGGTTAGATATCGAAAAGCATTGATCCCCACATCTATGAAATCGGTTCTGGAAACATTTCTCAAGTGGCTTTTGACGCCCTGTATACATAAAATCCGTCGAGGGTGGAGAAAAGAACGTCGAGGGTTATTACAAGATTCCAAACTGGTGCTTACATCGACTCCCTTCACCTTTCCCTTTACATAGGCAGAGGCGATGTGTCAGATCAACGCAAAAGCCATAATTCAAACACAGTAAATGTAACCCAAAGAAAAAGAGGATACAAGACAATTAATCCTGTATTACCATGGTCTGTGGATTTAATTGTTCGACGGCTTAGAGGAATTAAAATATAATTTATTACTAAATTAATTACCAATTACAAAAATAAATTAGTTGCTAAACAAATTAAAGCAGTATTAATGAGATATGAAGTTAAGTAAATTCGGTCGAGCTATCTCAAAAACATTTAAATGCAAAAATAATTATCTACTTTGCGCGTAGCTGTTTTCATCGCGGTCTCCGGGTCCGTTTAGTCACAATGGAATGCTCCCAAGTGAATCTCTGGCTCGAAAAACCACGAAAACGAGAGAGGAAAAAAGAAAAGGGGGCTTCACGGACGCTCTCGTCACGTACCTCGCTATTATACGACGAAGACTTGCAGTTTCAGAGTTGGCTAGCTCCAAAAAAAAACCTCACGCTGCATTGTTGTGCCGCTTTGACGAATTAGGCCGCAACTTTGTCGCTGTGTGCTTGCAATTAGCTATTTCTTCGAAACTAGACGTGTGCATTTTTATCTCCGTTCGTATCCCCAAGGCTATTTTGAGGTAAATATTTTAGGAGAACACGAAGAAGTAGTTGAATCTATAGATAATTAATAGATTAAAGCGTATAATAAAGTCGCAGGAATATTAGAAGAGTATTAACTTATTGTAAATAGGTTTGGATAAATTAAATATTGAATTTGGGCAAATATTTTGTTGCGCGATTTTTTTTAATAAACTGTGTTCAACTTTTCAATTGTTTATGTCAATGTGAATTAGAAATGTGAATTCTTACTTTCAGGTTGATTTAATATGTAAAATATTTTGCATATAGGGTGAACCGATACTTTTGTGAGTTAGTGTAGGTGCCAGTAGTGAGATCTGCAGTGCGCATGCTCAAGAAGATGACCAAAAAGTTTACGCCTCTTTTCTGGCAACAGTGCACTGAGCGCCACGTAGAATTCGAACCATTATAGGAAAATGAAAAAAAAGTTTTTTATCCTTGAAGAACGAATAAGGAAAGACCATAAAGTTTTTTTTACTGCAAGTAGTATATTTTTGAAAAAAAATTTCTAAAGATCCCCTTAAGGGGTTTTCTAATTTGGGAGCATATATTTTAGATTTTTTTAATAATTTTTTCTAGAAGAGACATATTGTTTTCCATTGAAACGTATATATGTTGATAAAGTACAATTATTGAACTTTTAAAAAACATTGTTTGTTTGTAAATATTCGTGGCAGGAATCGTTCAGTGTGGCGTCGATTTTGAGCGATCGGTCTGTGCCTCCCCCACCTTCAGCCATCCTACCGGATAAACGGATGGTCGGATATTCGAAAATAAAACTGATTTACAATCTACGTGAGTATAGTTTTCGCCTGAGCCGCGGATATTGCATTTTAATAATAACTTTCAAAATGGCGGCGGTTCAAAGACTACTTACAAGGAGTCTCCCAGATGTCCGCCTCAGATTGCTTTGAATTTTGGATATGTTTTAGAGGACCGAAAAATTAGATATACGTGTTTTTTTATAGCGGCGCGTTTTCATACTTAGGGGGTGAAACCACCCCTCAAAGTTATAAGATTTTCAGGTGTTCGTCTCCGATTGCTTTGGTTTTTTTATATGTTTTAGTGGACCAAAAAATAAGAAACGCGTGTCTTTTTATTTTGGCCTGTTTGCATGTTTAGAGGGTGAAACTACCCCTCAAAGTTTTATAATTTTCAGGTGTTCGTCTCCGCTTGCTTTGGTTGCTGGATAATTATGACGCAAATGAAATTTATATGAAGTTTTAGTCAACACAATTTTGTAACCCTTATGAACTTTAAGGGGTGGCTTCACCCCCTAAACATGCAAACAGGCCAAAATAAAAAGACACCTGTTTCTTATTTTTCGGCCCTCTAAAACATATTCAAAAACCAAAGCTATCCACCTTAGAGGGGTGGTTTCACCCTCTAAATATAAAAGCAGGCCGCTATAAAAAAAAAACACGTATATCTTATTTTTCGGTGTTCTAAAACATATCCAAAATTCAAAGCAATCGGAGGCGGACATCTTGGAGACTCTCCTTGTTAGTAATGCGAATTCTACCACATTTTTATCCTTTTAACCCCCGAATAAAATAGAAAATGTCATCGGAGGCGAATAGTCCTAGTTCAGACGAAAACTATATGTTTTTCTAACCACATGTTCCACGTTTCAAGGCAATTACGTTATTACTTTTTTCCCAAATCGTAGCAGTATTTTACTAAAACATTTTTCCGAGGAAAACGCGTTTGAAGTTTACCTGAGCCGCTTAAACAACCCATAGCATTGTTCGTTAAAACATTTCTAACTCAGCTGATTTCAAGTTCTCGCCAAAATGCCTTCAGTGCGACATAAGACTCAAAATAAAGCCACAAAAAAATATTTGTTGAGCCGTCGAAAGTAGAAAATCTCCTTAATAACGCAAATTGCAAGGAAATGGAGATGCCTAGATTCGAGGTTCGGTATTCGACGACCCTAGTTTCTCCATTTCCTGTTTGAGTATTCGCATCGCAGACTCCACTGTTGCTTCCTAGGTATACGTATAAATACCTTGTTTCTAAAAGAATTGGTGCTAAAGGAAGAAGGGTGGAGGGGTTTTCCCTTGATAGAATGCAAATTGAAAATTGAGATGTCACAACGAGAAGTCACAAGCAAAATCAGATGTAACTTTTATTGGTAGGAGCATAGTACGATAGGTGAAATATCTAGGTGATCCTTCAATGGGAACAGCAGATGCACGGTACATCTTTGTCGATAAAACACAAGCCGCTGTAGAGTCGCGTCGACGCAGCATGTGCGCTTTAATTCTTAGATTATGGAGAGGTACAGAGAGGAAGGAACTTCGAATGTGGAGTGATAGCAACTCTGAGAAAGAAGCATTCATGGCACGTTCCAGAGGAACTGATATACTTTCAAGCGCGCTCAGCGAGGGATTTCCCAGAGTGCTATACGTTATCGAGGCACACTGAACATGAAGAAAAGTAATTTTGCCAGAAATTTCTATCCCGTATGTATATTTCTCGAAAGCAACATTGAGGGGATCAGGAAAGATGCCCCGTTTGTTTTCTTCTTTCAATTTTTTTTCCCTGGGAACTTCCCCTTTCTTTCTTTCTTTTGTGGGGAGAAAGTTCTCATAATCCCCTCAATTCTGCTCGCAAAAACTATAACAGGGTCTGCTCAAGGCATTATTTATGAAGACAGTATACAGCTAGTGATTTATAAGAACTCGCCTTGGTGGCAATTAGGGCTGGGACTATTTGTCGAATTTTTCGGTATTCGAATATTCGAATACTTCAGTTGCTCAATTATTTGGCGAATATAATTCGAATATCCAAGTATTCGAATACTATTCGAATATCCAAGTATTCGAATGCTATTCGAATATCCAAGTATTCGAATGCTATTCGAATATTTAAGTATTCGAATACTGATGTATTCGAATAGTATGGTGTGAATTATAAATAAAGTTCTTTAGTTAGGTTCATTTGTCAGGGTGAAATCTTGTAAGCTAATTTTGATCCACTTCACACCATACTATTCGAATACATCAGTATTCGAATAATAACATTCGAATACATCAGTATTCGAATAATAACATTCGAATACATCAGTATTCGAATAATAACATTCGAATACTCAAATATTCGAATAATAACGTTCGAATACTCAAATATTCGAAGTTCGTTCGTAGCATTCGAATACATGTAAAATATTCGAATAATCCCAGCCCTAGTGGCGATTAACACCCTCCAGAGCAAAGATTTTAACACACGAGATGTGGGAACAGAAGTTGACTAGATTCAAGGTTTGGCGATGATCTAGTATCGAAGCATTGTTACATAGTAGACCACTGGCGGCCACAGGTCTCTTATTAAAATCCTGTGCTTCCTACTTTCTCTTAACTCTTACTCCAAACCTCACGATTGCTTGTTATACCTACATAAGGGTGGCGTTTATTTGCTCTTGGTGAAATTCTTTTCAAGGTTTTCTTCACGGCACCCCGTGGAATAGTTCTAATCAATAAAATAAATTGTGTAAAGGTTGAGCCCGATTGGATCCTTTCCTTGGAAAAGAAGCGAAATGGAATTAAAAAATGTTCGAGATGCATTTGAAATTTTAAATTAGAAAAAAAATTGCATTTACTTTTTTCCAGATTTTCGGATTTTATTTCGAAAACTGTTTGTCGCACGAGAAAAAGTAATAAAATATAAAAGACGCTCCTTGTCTTGATCTATAACTTTTGTTTGACACGCTTTTTAATGTAATCAGTAACTTAGACGATAATTAAATAAAATCGACTTTGTGCGCTTTTAAGTATTATTTAAATGTTCAAGGGTCCGGGGGCTCATTTTCCCCTTATCTAATCGGACTCAAAATTTACACAGATTTTTTTTATTGACTGGAACTATTCCGGGGGTGCCGCGAAAAAATTCAAAAGTCGAAATTAAGAACCACCCTAACCTAGATCATATCGAATCCGTACACAGCGAGTTTAATGCAACTTTACTGGTTTGTCGAGTAGCAAATAATGTTGACACATTTTTTTTTTATTGCAAATGGTCCATATTGAAGGGGTGAAAACATATTTACTTGAATGTCTCAAAAACTATTCGGTATAGGCAAAAGGTTTAAATTGCAAAATTGTATATATTTAAATGATGAATTCGGCTTTGTAAAGTACAGGTTTCTAATGTAATAAAAAATACGACTTGCGGATTGCGATCATAATCGTAACAAATTCTCTCACTTTGAATCCATCGTATTCCTAACTCTCGTGAATTCTGGTTGACCCAAGAATTGACTCAAGAGATTCTATGTCTCAAGAATTTCGGTTGACCGTATTTCTGTCTCTCAAGAATTTCGGTTGACCGTAATTCCGAGTGAAATTCTCTCAGCAATTTCGGTTGAGAGGAAACTCTTGACCGATTTTCGCTCACCAATTTCGGTTGAGAGGAAACTCTTGATCGATTTTCGCTCACCAATTCCGTTTGAGACGGCCGTAAATGCCGTTTCGGTCGTCTCACTGACCGTGACCGTGATCGTGACCGTAACTGAAATTATATCGGGCTCAACTTCCCGCTTGTATCTCAAATCCTTGAACTCCTTTCAGAAACAGCTGTCAATCGGTGATTGAGGACATATAAAATTCCATTTAAAGAGTGTAAATGATATTATAATTATTATTATTATTACTAGTTATCAGTATTACTTATTACATACCTCAGCTATTATAAGTTCTGTGTAGTTATTACTATTATCATTACTAGTTCAAGGAAGAGAGAAAAGCCGAATGTAAAAAAAGATATTTTTAACTAAATGTGTGTAAAGAGAGAATCGGTGTCTATAAAGTACGCTACTGCTAAATCTAATTTAACTTAATTTAAACCGCATAGGAAATTTGTACACATACTCGTTACACATATACAATATAATCGCCACTAGGGCTAGGACTATTCGAATAATTTAATATTCGAATATTTTACAAGTATTCGAATGCTACAAATAAACTTCGAATATTTGAGTATTCGAATACTATTCGAATACTTGAATATTCGAATAGTATTCGAATACTATTCGAATACTTGAATATTCGAATAGTATTCGAATACTTGAATATTCGAATAGTATTCGAATACTTGAATATTCGAATAGTATTCGAATACTTGGATATTCGAATAGTATTCGAATATTTGGATATTTGAATTATATTCGCCAAATAATTGAGCAACTGAAGTATTCGAATATTCGAATACCGAAAAATTCGACAAATAGTCCCAGCCCTAGTCCAAACCGCTGACCCCTAGAAACATGAAATTCGGAGAGTGTATTCGTTTTACAACGTAGGTGCTGGTTAAGAAAGAATTTTTTGAAATTCCATCCCCAAGGGGGTAAAGTGTGTTTTCACGAACTCCTCACAATCTCTTAGGCCCGATTCGATATCAGCTTAGGTTTTACTTCGAAAGACTACCCACATAAATGCCTAAAAACCAATTTCAGGGTTTTGCCCTAATCAACCCCTGAGGGGGTCGTGAAAGGGGGTGAAATGTGTTTTCATGGAGTCCTTCAAGCGCAGGGGTATTTCGCTAATAGGGTGTGTCGATTTTATGGGTAAATTTAATATTTTTGAAAATCTTAAAATGACTAGTGACAAAGTAATGCTGTTTTCAATCCTGAATCTGAAACTATCTTCAGAAATTGATTTGAGTGAGGCTTAGCTACTTCAAATCACAGTTGAGAAAAGTGAGAAGTAAGTAGGATTAAACTACAAATTACATATTCATATATTGCTTAAAGTAAGCCTTGCTTACATAAAAGCATGAAGATGAAAATAAAAATATGTGGAAATTATTATTTATTACATTCACATGAAAATGTGAATTTATTACAAAATGAAAAAAAAATGTAACTTTAGCAACAGATTTAGCCATATGTCATCTACGTAGTAAATTTAATCCTATTTAACAAAGTCCACCAAAGAAGCGATATCTTCTTTGCTTCTGTTGCGATTCATAAGCTCAATTATTAAATTTTTTAAAAATAATTTTACTAATTTTCCTATTTTTTATAAATTCAAAAGAAAATCCAATTAGCTAAATAATGTGTTACACAAAATTTAAAGGTATAGTGGTTAATTTTAAACCTGAAATTGTACCGGTTTTCCACTAGTCGTTTTGAAAATTAAAACACTGAAAAAATGGACACACCCTATTTCGCTAGTATACTATATACGTATGCTCACCCCTAAAGATTTTTTTTTTATTTGCGTTCAGTGGATTACCGTTAAATTTCCACATGTCCAGTCCCTCTAAATGTTCTTGCTACTTCGAACTTTGTGAAGCTGACATGTCCACCAGACCACCCTTACCTAACCACCGTAGCTGTGCTCGCAAAATTTCAATTCCAGTCCCTCCCGTCGCAGTTAACGTTCATCGATATAGATTTAAATCGTCCACTACTACCACGAAACGTATTCGTTCATTTATCTGCGTATCTCACATATATTGTGAAGTACCGGCTGTATCATAATATGTGGGACACACTTCGACGATGAACAGGGGATACAAAAACAATGAAAGACGTTCATACCTATAAACTGTGTACCCAATTTGACCATGTTCCAGAGTTACAGCCATTTTTATATTCCAGTAATGCGCAGTTGCTTGCCTTTATAGGAAGTGCTGGAAATGGCAACCCTCGACCTGAATGCAACCCTGCAGTCTGCTGTAGTCTTCCTCAAGAAATATAAAAAAACTGGCTAAAATATGGCAGCGCACTGTCATATGACATCTTATGGCAGCTTTTGCCAATGGGTCACATAAATAATTTATTACTTAAAAAACTCACATCGAATTGAGCTGTTAATTTCTCATTAAGAAAAACAAGTTTAATTACAAATAGATTAGGCAAAGAAATGTCAATTATAAATTTAAACATTATTATATGTTTATAAATGGAGTGTAGTTGCACTTTTAATATCCTATATTTTTAGTTACGCGTATTAAGCAAAAATTAATAAGTACAGTGCTTATTAAAAGTATGCGGTCATTTACTGCGCTTCTACACGTTTTGCATTTTATAATTTTTTTTTTTTAATTACGATAAGAATAAGTAATTATTTTTATAGAAATTTCAAGAAAAATAAATTGAAATGCAATTTCAACAGTTGTTTTCTTGTGATACATAAATATATTCAAGTATTAATCTCAAAGGTCCATAGATTCAACAATGCGGTCATTCACTGGTTGCTTTGCCCTGTACGAACAATTTATTAGAATCAGCTATACTATCTTCGTTTGCCATTATAAATTACTGAAATATAAAAATGGCCCCAGCTTCGAAACGAGGCCAAATAGGACACATGTTTGTACGATTTTTTTTTTTTTACTGTTTTTGTGTCCACCATTGACGTGGGTGCCACATATTATGATGCACCCTGTACACTGCTGGTGATCTTAGCAATTTCCATTCACATTAACGTCCTCTTTGATAAAATTACGTTCATGGTACTACCTGCCTATATCGATTTTGCACTGATTAGGAGGAATTGCATCTCCAGCATCTCCTTCCCATCTCCTGCAAATTCGAACATCCCACCCCCTTTTTAAATTGAAATGTTCCATTTAGTTTCACTGTACATTCGCCCACGGAAGTTCTTACTCATTTTTAGAGAATTTATTTTTTAATCAAAAAGAAAATCCTTGTACAGAGGCAAGCGCGTAAAAGGAGCATCAAAGGCATCTTTCATGCTTCTGGTCTTGTCGAAGATGAAATCACTTGGATCCGGGAGGAACATATGACACCAAAATTAATGTTTATGAGGTCCTTGCTTCAAAGTCCCAAGTTGATTGAAATTTCTTTTTATGTGGTGTATCTTTTCACATTTAGACGTGTTCATTTATTTAGAGTATCGTAATTTTCGATATTTATGGAATTATAGAATTTTAAAAGTCTGTTTATTTGGGTATTTATTTTGAGGGATATTAATTGTTAAGAACCTGATACTTTAAGTTACGGGAAATTGGGTAAATTTTAACGCTTATTTCGCTTTGAATTGAAAATTTTAACTTTATACATACAGTGGCTCATAAAAGGTGCTTTCAACTAACATATCGCGTACATTTTAATGAATCCATCAAAAAGAATCCCATTTAAAAACATTGTCGTAAATTAATAGCTTTACAAAATTAATGATATACAAAAATTTCGCCAATTATAACAATGGCTATTTATACAAAGAAAAATTGTATTACATAATATTAAGCAGATATATTTTTATACAAATAAATATTTTAGTACGAATAAATATTTTATTCAAAATACTTGGCGCTGCGAAACCGAAGAAATACTAATTGTCTTAGCATTAATAATTTACAATAACTCCCTTACAATCTAAAATACATAATATACATACACATACTAGAAACGCAGTCAGATTTATTTCTACATATATTTAATATCTAATTCTATATATATTTAGTAGTTCATGTATTGTTGCTATTTTCTTTCAAAATTATTCACATTTATTTTAAATTGCTGGAAATTAATTTATGTAAACAACTCGAGTACAGAAATATGTGTATATAAACGAGTTAAAGAATATTCAGCTTCACTTTGTATATTAAACTTTTGAAAGCACCCTTAAAATGTTGACCTCCTAACTTCAAAGGGTACGTTAGAGATATGTAATTCAGTTAATTAATTGAAGGTTTACTAGCCTGCAAATTAGATGTAGATTTATCCTTTCATGCTTCTCCTCCAATCCTCTTTCATCTTCTAAAATTGATCTTCGTGATTCGTTCCAATTGGATTAGAATGGAAATTACACAGATCAATTTACATTCTCCCGGCCGGTGTATCGAATTTTCCTGACCAATATTATTTTAAGAATTTTCTTTCTTTACTTTAGCACCACCGTAAGTGATGTCAAAATGACGTCCTTTCTATTTAATATGACATTCAGAATTTCATCAAATTCATATTTAATCGAATATTAAGCACATTATGCCATATTTATTGGAATGTTAAGAATATTATCCAACTCATATTTCATCGAATGTGAAGAATTTCATTACATTCATGTTTAATCGAATATCAAACAGTTTATGATGCTGTAATAATATTCGAACTCTATTATATTTGTTTGACTTGTCATTTTAACTTTGCATGTCTCTCCTGTTTTTAGCCTGCTTTAATTTTTTATTGTGTTTCCTTAATCGATGTGAGTTGGTGTATCAACTGAGTATAGAATGATGTAAATATTGTATAGATACCTATATAAAGAAATTGTCAAATTTTGCACAATTGTAAAACATGTCGATTGCACAAAATTTGAATAATAAAAGTAAGGACTTACTAATGAATACTCGTAATGAAAGCATATTCTCAAAATGTTACATTACATATTAATTACAGTATTGTAGTAATACGAAAACAAAATCTTTGAATACTAATACAAAAGTAATTTGAAGATTTCCAAAATGGTCTAACTTACAGATTCAAAAGATTAAAATTTTTATTGAGATTTTTCATTGGAAGTTTTAAATCGTTTCAAACAGTGGCCCATAAAACTAACTTTTGCACAAAAGTATTTTAGCGAATTGGTACAAATAAAAATTGTAGAGGAAACCAAAAATTTATCGTCCTAATGAGCAAGAATTGGAAAATCGATCCGCGCATGTGTTTCAGTGGAATTTACTAGCGAGCTGTCGCGAATGGTAATTAAGAAGAGAAGATATGTTTATGGCTATGAATTTATCGGTGGATTATCGCGAACAGAAGTAAAAAGAAAAACGAGAACATTTGAGGTATTCAAAACAAAAACGGAGTAACCCACATTGAAAAAAATTAATCTTTCCCATTTAAATGATTAGTACAACCTATTGTATGGCATATTGTATAGATTCACTATGAAATGATTTCAAAATATTAATATAATAATTCGGATATTCGAATACTCCCAATTATTCGGATATTCGAATACTCCTGGTTATTCGAATATTCGAATACTCCCAATTATTCGGATATTCGAATACTCCCAACTTTTCAGATATTCGAATATTTCGAATTATTCGGATATTCGAATACTCCGAATTATTCTGATATTCGAATACTCCGAATTATTCTGATATTCGAATACTCCGAATTATTCGGATATTCGAATACCCCGAATTATTCGAATATTCGAATACTCTCAATTATTCGGATATTCGAATACTCCCAATTATTCGGATATTCGAATACTACCAACTTTTCAGATATTCGAATACTCCTAATTATTCACGTATTCGAATACTCCCAACTTTTCAGATATTCGAATACTTCGAATTATTCAAATATTCGAATACCCCTAATTATTCTGATATTCGAATACCCCTAATTATTCTAATATTCGTAGTAGCCCTAATTATTCTAATATTCGTAGTAGCCCTAATTTCAACACACCGTGTCAACGCTTTCGCGAAAGCCAACATATCGTTGCCAACGAATTTTAGCTTCAACGTACGGACACGGGTTCCACACTGACGCCCCTGACACGGACAAGTGTGAACTGCTGCATTGTAGAGCAAGGGAACGATAGTTTTTAACACTGACAGTGACGGCACGCGACTGACGTGTATGGAGAGATATTCATAATTCCCCTGTACGGATATGGAACTGACAAGTGTGAACTGCTCCATTCCAAACAAGCAAACGATATAATTTACGACGACACTGGCGGCACGCAACTGGCACGGAACTGATATGTGTGCAGCGACCTTTATCACGCTGTAACGCTAATTTTGAAACGGACCATCTGATTCATATATCAAACTTATCGGTTTCCTACGTATTTAAATTACAACGCGATGGTCGAACTAGTGAGTCATTTAATATTTACAACCTATTTGTAATGAGAGTGCTCCTGGCGACAAGGGCGTATTTGTGGAGCGTGTACAGCGGCACATACTCTTTATTAAAAAATTCTCGCGCTTTTATAATAACAAGCGTCTGTAACTCTCAACGTTTTTAATAATATTGCAACAATAGAAACATATGCACTCCTTACAAAACCTTCAAGTTCATTAATAATTCCTCGAACTCACTGTTTATAATCTTCTCTGACTCTCTCTCTCTCTCTCTCTCTCTCTCTCTCTCTCTCTCTCTCTCTCTCTCTCTCTCCACCATCAGAAAGACATAAAAATGTCTACATTTATGTCAACACATAAACAATTTCTAAAACAAATTTATTTAACTTCCACAAGTATATTTTTCAGTATATCTTCAATAATATTTGTAGAACAATTCGAATTCTCCGTGAATGGTTTTAAAACAACTGCAATCCCTCGATAATATTTTTAAAAATATTTCAAGTCCTTCGCAATAGTTTTAGAACACTCGGTACATGGAAGTAACGGAGACTTAACGTTCAACTAGCCCAAACTTACAAGACATCTGCTCGTTGCGATAAGGAAACTACCAATATATTTTGTACGATATTGATTTACCAAAACCGCAAATAGTGGTAACGATTCCAGTTAGAGATACAATTTAATATAGAGACGAAAATTGAAATTGTAATTTAGTAAAATCTTTCAAATATTTATATTATGATTTTCCAAGTTTCCAACTTCGTTTTTTAGACTTAAACTGTCGTTTGATCAGCCCTTAATTTCTCTTTGTTTTTGTTTCCTTAGGAATTAATGGAAAGCAGAATGCAATACACATTCCTTCAATTTAATTACAGTGGTAGTTTTCGAATTTTTTAAAATTCAAAGATTTTTTTCACATGCAAACACTCGGGTGTTGATAAAACATGGTTTAAATAAAAAAACGACAGCAAATACTATGAGATTTTTGTAAACATTTAACCAAAGCATCATTCATCTTCGAACAGGGAAACAGTCGTAACAGGAGTACCGAGTCGATGGGATTTGTCTGATCTAGTTCTCAGGTAAAAAGACCATCTCGTTGCGCGGAATAGCGGCCAGGAATTAATTAATTTTCACATTGGAGGAAAATCAGGTTTTCGAGCATTCGTTTCCGTTTCTCCATTTGCTTTGTCATCCGGTTCGACAATTCGCGTTTTTCAATTTTACGCATCAGAGGTTTTCTTCTGTTTACCCTTCCTTTCCTCCACTTTACTGTCTGTACTTTTTCCCAGTTACAAGTGAACTTCTTTTATTTTATTTATTTCTCCTTTTCCCGCGTAAAGGAAAACGTGTATGCTAACAAAGATATTGCACACGTCATAGTTTAATGCCACACATACATGTGTTGAGTTGACTTTTTCGCGCGAAAGTAGTCAATAACTTCTGCAAGTACAACCTCACTGTTGTACTTAATTGTTTAGAATATAAATAAATATTATATATATAATTCAAGATTCAAGTACACCTTTACTGTTGCACTTAATTGTTTAGAATATAAATAAATATTATATATAAAATTCAAGATTCAATTCGAAAATTTAATAAAATATAAGCTTCACGAAATAAACTGTTGTACTTTGAAAAAACCAGAAAACTGAAAAATGAATTTTTTGCAGTATAGTTTCCCAAATAATATATGTTAGTGCTCGTGACGGATGGCAGATCGAATACTTAAATATTCGAATACTCAAATATTCGAATAATAACATTCGAATACTCAAATACTCGAAGTTTATTCGTAAGATTCGAATACTCAAATATTCGAAGTTTATTCGTAGGATTCGAATACTCAAATATTCGAAGTTTATTCGTAGCATTCGAATACTCAAATATTCGAATAATAACATTCGAATACTCAAATATTCGAATAATAACATTCGAATACTCAAATATTCGAATAATAACATTCGAATACTCAAATTTTCGAATAATAACATTCGAATACTCAAATATTCGAATAATAACATTCGAATACTCAAATATTCGAATAATAACATTCGAATACTCAAATATTCGAATAATAACATTCGAATACTCAAATATTCGAATAATAACATTCGAATACTCAAATATTCGAATAATAACATTCGAATACTCAAATTTTCGAATAATAACATTCGAATAATCAAATATTCGAATAATAACATTCGAATACTCAAATACTCGAAGTTTATTCGTAAGATTCGAATACTCAAATATTCGAAGTTTATTCGTAGGATTCGAATACTCAAATATTCGAAGTTTATTCGTAGCATTCGAATACTCAAATATTCGAATAATAACATTCGAATACTCAAATATTCGAATAATAACATTCGAATACTCAAATATTCGAATAATAACATTCGAATACTCAAATTTTCGAATAATAACATTCGAATACTCAAATATTCGAATAATAACATTCGAATACTCAAATATTCGAATAATAACATTCGAATACTCAAATATTCGAATAATAACATTCGAATACTCAAATTTTCGAATAATAACATTCGAATACTCAAATATTCGAATAATAACATTCGAATACTCAAATATTCGAATAATAACATTCGAATACTCAAATATTCGAATAATAACATTCGAATACTCAAATATTCGAATAATAACATTCGAATACTCAAATATTCGAATAATAACATTCGAATACTCAAATTTTCGAATAATAACATTCGAATAATCAAATATTCGAATAATAACATTCGAATACTCAAATATTCGAATAATAACATTCGAATACTCAAATATTCGAATAATAACATTCGAATACTCAAATATTCGAATAATAACATTCGAATACTCAAATATTCGAATAATAACATTCGAATACTCAAATATTCGAATAATAACATTCGAATACTCAAATATTCGAATAATAACATTCGAATACTCAAATATTCGAATAATAACATTCGAATACTCAAATTTTCGAATAATAACATTCGAATAATCAAATATTCGAATAATAACATTCGAATACTCAAATATTCGAATAATAACATTCGAATACTCAAATATTCGAATAATAACATTCGAATACTCAAATATTCGAATAATAACATTCGAATACTCAAATATTCGAATAATAACATTCGAATACTCAAATACTCGAAGTTTATTCGTAAGATTCGAATACTCAAATATTCGAAGTATATTCGTAGGATTCGAATACTCAAATATTCGAAGTTTATTCGTAGGATTCGAATACTTGTAAAATATTCGAATATTAAATTATTCGAATAGTTCCAGCCCTAGTTGAGAGCACTGCTCTTTCGTTAACACTGAACTCGCTGTTCTAACTTGCATCTATCCGTAGTGTTCTTTCGTTTATCTTACGTTTATAAAGCTATATTTACTAATGTTAATATACTCAACAGTATTAAACAAATATTACTACTCTACAATAAATAAACTGAACACATGTTTTACGTATTACTATTTCGTATCGCGACTGAAAATAATATTTGCATTGCTATTGAAGCAAAACTCTTAAATGTAAAAGAAATAATAGCGAATCTCGTTTAATATTCCTAAAAAGTGTTGGTCGTGACATTTTCGTTAATATTCCATAGCAGAAAGTTTTTAGGAAAATTGCTTTCGAAGGTATTTTTCACCGCGAAAGTTTGAACCACGTCGAACCCCTCGAGATCAGGCTATGAATCAGAAATCATGCATCAGGAGACAAAGCGAAGATGGTACTGGTAAATATAGGTACTCTTCACTAATCTTCTGTTCCTCAGAAATCCCACAAAAATTGTAATTAAATATTTTTACGTAAATCGTTTTTAAAAGTCTGAACTTATTAGTGAGTATAAGTTTCCGCACAGGGTTATCAGGAGATACTAATATATCACATAGGCAGTTATATGTTAGATTCATTCTTCGGATATTAAGTGGCAAGATATTTGCTTCTGCTAAAAGACTTGAGGTTGGACAGGAGCAGAATGCACCTAGCGAAATACCCCATATTTTGTATAGAGTCTAGCATTTCGGCAGATGGGCTTACTCCGTAAATTACTGATGCGTAATCCAGTTTGGGTACAATTACAGCTTTAAAGGTTTTTATTGATATTGTGCAGTCTACTCTCCAATTAATAGCTGAGATTATCTTTAGCAAATTTAGTCCTTTGAAACAATCTTTTTTTAGTTTAATTATATGGGGTTTCCATGACATCTTTTTATCGAACGTTAGGCCTAAGATTTTTAGCTAATCTTATTGGTAGTTGAGCGGCTTTTGGATGTCATTATAAATTCCGATTTATTACTGGAAAATCTAAACCCGTTTTGCTAAACCATAAGTACAACTTGTCTAAGGAAGATTGAAGTTTTTTTTGCATTGTTAACAGATTTTTTCCGCCGCAGAGTAAGGCAAGCTCATCGGCAAATAAACCGCATTTAACGGGTTTCTCTGTTAACTTTGCGATGTCGTTTATTGCTAATAAGAAAAGGGTTACGCTCCGAACGGATCCCTGGGGAATTCCATTCTGGGTTTCCACAGGAGCGGATAGAATCCCATTTACCTTAACCTGAATAAATCTGTGCTTCAGAAAATTATAAATGAATTTTAGAATTTTTACTTTGAGCTTATTCAGAAACATGCTAAATACATTTTGAAAACTCGATATTAGTAATTAGAAAGAAGAAACATTCCCAGTGATATTTTCTTACTTACACTGAATAATCTGCAGTCTGCATGAATATTATATTTTCATATGTTGTAACTCAAAACATATATGTATATTTAAATAAATTATTCTAATGTTTATGCGAAAACTTTATGTAAATACTTAAACGTAATATCCATTTGTTCTGCAAGTTTTGAAGATGCAGAAAAATCAATGCTATTAAATATTTATACTGAAAATACTAAGACAATAACACACTTCTTATTGAATTTAAATAAATCCAAATCGTATAAATAAATTACATATATTTTCCTTGATACTTTTGTATCTTATTTATGATGAAAGTTAAAACGTTCGCATCCATATTTCAATTAGAACAATAATAATACCCATACGCCAAACGGCATTGGAAATAATTCTTGAGGAGGCATTCAGGTTTTAAGATTCCAGAATGGTAACTTTGAAAACGTTAACGAGAACGTGTTCAGCTAGTTGAATAGGAATGACGTTAACTCTGTCCTTTCGGATTATTTTAATGGCAAAATTCTTTATTTCGTTTTCCTGCCGCGGCATTCAGAAGGCCTTTAAGAATTAACGAGGGTGAAGGTGCCTTTCAATCTTACTGGCACGAAAAGAGACAAAGTAAAAGGAATGAAATATGGTCGCGAATGCAATCTTTTGCAAACCGCGAACTGATCGTAACAATTTTTTTTTATATTATTATTTTTTCAGAAAATGTTATTAATTTCCTAAATTACTGCTTCAAGAACTCTGGGAAAGTTTTCTGTGTTTCAGAAAACAGTGATATTTGTTTATTTGAAAATTGTAAAAAGATTACTTAAATGTGACATACTATGCACGAAAAAAAATTCTCAAAATAATGCAGACGTGAAAAAGGTGTCCATGATGAAAATTATTGTTTAATTTGGAAGTGGTAACACGATGCTAAATACAAACTTTTCATGAAACTACAGTTTGCATAAATTTCAGTGCTACCCTGATTGTGTAACTGTAAATGAATTTATGTATAGGTATAGGTAACTAACAGATCTATTTATTTCACTCAGGTATAACATTAATTTCTCCAGCTAACTATTGTTTCTGAAAGCTTATATATAGATACCAACTGTGGACTTTTAGAAGAACCACCTCGTCGAACGTAGAACAATCCTCCTAGTTCCAAATCCACCTTTACCCCTTCAGGCACTTTCTGTATATCGGTTCTTGACAACATCTGTCAAACAATTTCCCAACCATTATAAATTTCTAACTAACCGCAAACAACCGAATTTCTGTAGATACAATCTGCATGAATATTTCTCAAACCCCTCGTGCAAAGCTTGCAAGTTTCTGCCTAAGCAAGAAGAATAAAAGATACTATATGGTGCTAGTATAAATCCCTACTAATATACAAAAGTAAAACGTTGTCTCTTTGTTTGTCCCTCTTTCACGCTTAAACGACTGAACGTATTTCAATGAAATTTTGAATATACATTACGTGCGCCCTAGATTAGATTATAGGCAATTTTTCTTTAGGCTTTTTTATTTTGGAAACATCGTAAATAATCCCCAGGTGAAACCGGGTACTGGGTCAGCTAGTTTAGAATAAAACAGTATAGGCAAACCGAGCAATAGTGATGTTTGTAGGCGGAGTTAGTAGTAGCGGAGTGGAGGGGAGTGACGCCTCCCCACTTCTCGGTCTCCCCTTTGGGCATGCGCGTTGCAGACCTCACTGTTGCTCTGCACAGTATCCTCGCGCTATGAGCTCGCGGCGAGCGCTTAGCGAGTAGCGGAGATGATTCCAATGCGCTGGTGGCGTGAGTGGGGGGAAACGAGCGCTCAGCGTTGAGGCCAAAGCGAGCTCATAGCGAAATGATACTGTATTTAATTTTCACTTGAATGTCGAACGAGCAAGTCTGCATTCAAATATCCGCCAACGTTTCTAGAATCTTAGACAACTCAGTCTCTGTCGGAATCGTTAAAATGCAAGAAAATTTCACTAAACGTTGTTAATATATTGTTTAAAATCAAAACCATCGCGCAAATAATCTGTATATAGTTTTAAGCACAAGATGCACTAAGCCAAAATCGCATCGCCAATTGAGGCAGTAAGAACAAAAACGGACTAACCCACATTGAAAAAAAAAATTTTTTTTCCTAGTTTATATGATTTAGAGCCTGTTGGAATACATTATTACTACTAACTCAATTTCGGAAAAATTTGAGTTAGTTCATTGTTGCTCTCACTGCCTCAATTCCATGGGCTTTTCGACCACAACATATATCGATCTGAGGTGTCTTCGCGTCATTAATTTGCCGCAGAGAAGAAGTCAGCATCGCGACGATTAATTTGGACAGTCGGAACCATCTGCTACCTTCTATACAATAACAGTGAACTCGTTGCAAATAATAATTTTAAGAAAAATTCGCTTTATGTACCGTTAACAGTTTGATAAATCATTTTGTGTGTGCAATTAACATATTTCACGCCAGATTTATCACCTATGGAACTTGCTTAACCGCCGGTGAAAAAATTATAAAAAATTATCTGAATTGCCATAGCTGACAATGTACTGAATATATTGGTATGCAATTTTAATTGAATTTTTATTAATATCTGTTTTATTTTCACTAGTAGAAGAATGCAAAAAATACGTTTTTTACGTGACCGGTTAAGTGATAATAAAAAAACAACATATTTTTATGCGACCGGCGCAAAATGTGTTAGGTATATATCAATGCAATTAGCATACGTGATCGTCGATTGGAAAATTTCAAACATC
Source organism: Andrena cerasifolii (assembly GCF_050908995.1). Lineage (NCBI taxonomy): Eukaryota > Metazoa > Arthropoda > Insecta > Hymenoptera > Andrenidae > Andrena > Andrena cerasifolii. The sequence goes on from NC_135132.1 coordinate 3,323,774, forward strand.
ATTGTGAAATAAATGAATTACTTCCAGTGTAATAAATAGTAAATGGTGTGGATTTAGTTTTCACTAAACGAATTTATGCGCGTGCTACAATATAACTGAAAGAAGTTGCCGAAGGTATTTAATATACAAGGTGTTTCATATAAATAACATTATCACTTGATATTTTAAATATAGCAGAAATATTTCAGGTAATAGTTAAGGGAAACACGGTGTAGAAGTGGCAATTGTTAAATGTTCAACAGTTACGAATCTTTTGATTTGGAAAAAGCTCAGGATGGAATCTTGTCTATAAACTATAGATAAAAGAGATGCGGTCGCTGCAGTGCCGTAGAAAATCAATCGCAGGGAAGGTAAAGGGTGGAAAGCGTGTGGAAAGCGCCATGTTTAACGATAAAGTAATAATTACGCATATTTAAAAAGAAAAAGGAATGAACAAATGAAAATTAGTTTTCTGAACGTTTGCAATGCAGCAATTTATATTGCGACGAACCAGTGGCCGTAGCCGTGATGGAGGCACCGGTTGTGGACACTCACAAACTATCCCAGATAATTGAGTTTTTTTTCTTATGTTTGTTGCACTCATCAATACCACACAAAGGTACTCCTTTCTGTCAATAAACATCATGATAAAAAAAAAAAAAAACGGTTCTCGTTAGATCACCAACGAAGTTAAGCATCACGGGGCGGGTACTGGGGAAAGATGGGTGACCACGTTTCTCTCGGTGCGCCGCTGCTGCTGGGAGTCCCAGCCTGGGACCCGAAGGAGAGAGAGGGGGAAATAAATAAAGGGACTATAGTGTTCGTTGGGCAATATAAAGCGATAGGCTTTGAAACCGCCATCCTGTTTAACAGGAAAACAAAAAATACAAATACAGTATTGCAACGAGTTTTAGTTGTTTTTCAGCAGTGAGTTTGTCGGTTTTCATCGAAACTACTCACAAGGGAAAATCCCGAACCCGGAAATTCAAAAAATTCTGAAACTTCGTGAATATGTAGGGGATTTCCTCCTGATTACAACGCAGTTTTTGTTTGCTGCCCAAATTCACTCTAAGGGGGTGTAATTGACCATTGAAAATCCGGTTATTTTCCGATTTTCTGTTATAACTCGTGAACTGTAAAATAATTTTTTGCCAAATGATAGATCTAATTAAAAGAAGTAACTTTTGTCTTGAAACTTTTTTTCTATCTTTTACATTTCGCGAGTTATAACATAAAATCGGAAAATAGCCGAATTTTCGGGGATTAGTTTCACCCCCTTCGAGTGAATTTGGGCAGCAAACAAAAGTTGCGTTGTAATCAGGAGGAAATCCCCTACATATTCACAAAGTTTCAGAATTTTTTGAATTTTCGGCTTCGGGATCTTCCCTTGTCAGTGTTTGCCAGAAAGCACAACTGTTATATCCCAATTTTTAAAAGTCATGGTATAGAAACGAAAATCTTTGTTTAAATGATTTTTGTTACGAATAACCATTATTATTTCTTTGGCTACCGGTAAGCATAATTTTATTTTGGTTACCGACAACCATATTATCAGTGGCAAAACATTTGTAATCATTTATAATTGTTATTCGTAATCCGAACAGTTGAGAGTTAATTCTTTTTAATCATTTTATCTTTTTTAAATTTTCATTAATATTTAGTGATAACTGCCTTTCATTTAAATAACAATTTTTTTAAAGATTTTTTTCAATTTTTTTTTAATATAACTGTTATTATGGGTCTCTGGGGTTTGCTAATAGCGTTTTGTAAACGTGTTCGTGCAACACAATTAAAAAAATTTGTTTCACTTGAGTCAGGTATCAGATGTAATCTTTCAATTAGTACATATATTATTTCTGCATTTTATTTAGTTATATTTTTTCCAGCACTAACACACTTCATATTTGGTTTTTAACAGTTTCGAATTTGTAATATAAATAAATCTCCTTAGTTTTTATATTGAATCTTGATATTATGGAACATTTAGTTTATATAACACTATGTTTACAGTACATTTATTGAAATTGTTTCAGAAAAAAACATCAAGTGGCCTGAAATTTAATTATTTTCCTTCCTGAATTTCTATCAATTATAAACATAGACACTTGGAAAACAATCATATTCTACTGCATTGCATAAATGTTATTATCACTCTGACACAATCTTTAAGCTACCTATCATAAAAATGTATAATTAATATTCTAACTTTTTTAAATAATGAATATTACACGCAAAGTACATGGATTCGCAATGTTAATTTAGTAAACCACTTTTTATCTGTCTGCCAAACATAAATGATCATAACAAACATTATGTTAATCAAAGCAGTTTCCTTGACATTTGTAACTTTTACAATATTTTCTAAAACTGCAGCAGACTCTGAATTTAATTCCCTATATTACAATATATTTGAACTTCAGAAGTATTATTTTCAGAAACATCGATTGGGAGGTACGTTGTTTACTTTCTTCAAAAGAAAATATGTCTGAGAAGTAGAATTACACCACACTGAAAAATGAAGTTATATTAACCAAATTTTTATACATCTGTTTTTTCAATGTTAATATTCCCAATTTTTCGATCAAACTTCACTATGATATTCCATTGATAATATACAGACGACAAGTTAAAAATGCATTTAAATGACAATTATTGAAAATCTGTGTTTCTATATTGAGAATTGTAAATCAATTCTTTGCATGAAAATGGGAGTAGGTATGTGCCTGAGGGGCAGGCTGAGGCACGGGAAACGTTTCTCGCCACCGTAAGCAGGAACCTACAGTGAGGCAGAAGCGTACTCTTTACCCCTTTACCTCAGCGTGCCCCCCGGGCACCCAGAGCTATACCTCGGTACACGAATACCTGGCCGAAATTCAGAGTCAATTCCTAGAAAACTAAGCCACTTACGACATAATTTTATTCTACATTTTTCACTTGTTTTTACATGTAAAATCACCACCTCTCCGTTTGCACTACTGGTCACGGAAACACCCTGTGTATAATTTCCCGAAAACCAATATCTCCCTCTAAACAGAAAATATTCAAATAAAAATGCCTCGTAGGATATATATTACTGTTTTGAAATTCCAAAATAATTTTATAGTAAAGTTGCAAGTGAATATTTTAGAGGTCGAGAGGAATGTGTATAACAAAGGGGTGAAAAGGGTGAAGGAGTCCCTTCCCCCAAAAGGTATCCGTCAGGATTATTCTGGGGTGGTCGAATCAAAGTGATTGATGCGTCTTTGTTGACCCTATCTCTCAAAGTATGGATTTTTCGTCGTCCATCTTTGGCTGGGAGATTCCCATCATTCTGCACATGCTAGCCTGGTAGCATGGTCATTTTGCAAAGCTGTGCCCATATATTTTTTTTATCGTTACTTCCAGGTTCATAATTCATTACGGTTCATTGTAGTTTTGTAGTTCCGTTAGGCACGTGGAAATAAAATATACGGCTCAACTTTCTGTAGGACAGAAACTAATTTCCCTTGTGATCCATTGAAATTGAATAAACTAGATTGTTGAAATAGATTAGAAAAAATCAGAATGATCAAAGTCGAATTATTTTTGATTCTGTATGTTTTTTCGTTATCGTCGTCTGTATTGTTGACACTTCTCGGACGATGCAGGGTCAATTTTGACCCATCCACCAGTACTTATGCTACTCATTACTCAATAGCACCTGTACTTTCAGAAGATAAGAATTTTACACCAATAAAAACTACAAAAAAATCATTTAAACAAATTCTACTGTGTAAATATTACACGCGGTTGATATTAGTTATAATTGATTTACAGAAAATAATAATTTGTTTAACTGTAGGTACAGAAGCAAGCACCTTCTCTTTGCAGATGAACTCACTATGAAACAATTACAATAGTAATATTTCGATAAAACAGGCTAAGCCATATTTTGCCACCAAAGCTGTTTCTTTCTTTTCATTCTTGCTTTTATGTTTTTGCTTTGGATTGTTTACTTGTGTGGGCGCATGTAGACACATCCCTTACTTTGTCTCTTCACTCTTATTTCTGCTTCTAATTTTATAGTATTTATAATATTTATACTTCGATTTTTAGAGAGCATAAGTAAAACAAGGAAAGTAACAATATAACGCGTTGCAACATGTGTTTGTGTATTTTTATTCGTATAATCACTTTTCTACTCACTGTATTCTCCGTGTCATTTAAGAAGGAACTCGTTTCGCGCATGTAGAATGAGCTCATTGGCTCAGAAGAAGCGTTGGTGGGGGTACAGCCAATAGCGGCTTCTCCCGGCACCAATGAGCGTCAACCTGCGCAGAGCCGCTCTAAACTCGTCGGTCGGCAGGTTCCTTCTTAAATGACAGGGAGAATAGTTGCGAATAACTTGCAATTCAGACTCACTCTTATTTATGGAAGATCTCAATATGGTTTAATCAGTGTTCGGTGTCAATTAATCACAATATTAATAGATGTGGTTGCTATAATGCTTTTGCGTTTAAACTTCCCTCAATTACATTGAGTTTGACCCTACACAATAATTATAAATTTCAGAATTCAAAAAGAGTGGTAATAATTTGTATAAAATAGATTTGTTGTAAAACATATATTAGTCGTAAAAATACAAAAAGTTAATTGAAATATTATACGAAGTCAACGATGAAAATTATTAGTCATAAAAGTGTGTCCTACTTTCAAATCTTTTACAATAAATTGGTGCAGAAATTGTCGTAGAATAAAGGAAACATAAAATTGCTTACACAGTGCTTTGAGATGGAATGAGTTGCGCGTGTTCAACGGCAGTAATGTTAATGGAATCCTAAATCTCCTGGTTATTTTTCTCCGCGTGCAGAAATGGGAAGGAGGAAACAGTAATAGAAGAGAAACGCTTATGGGATGAAGCGAAGAAAATTAATGGGGACAGTGAAGAAGCAATTCTTGTATTTCAATACTGTAGGCTGGGAAATGTTCAACCCAAAAATTCGAAATTTCTACATGTCGTTTTAAGCAGTGACGGAAAAATATTTTCGCCATATATTGTGTGATTTAAGTCCCCTTGGCGGCCATCTTATTTCTTCCTTAGAATACAACAAAATGGTTCCTAGAATGTATTATATATTGGAATATTTAAGCATCATTTCTTTTAATAAATCATCTACTATAATAGGAAATTTTAAATACTGTGCGAACTGTTCAGCTTTTTAGGACCTTATACTAAAATTGCCAACCATACTATAATATATAGTATTGTACCATGTTTTTGTGTAGTGTACTGTATACTTTGAGAAAAAATATAGTGCGTAAAATACTATATTTCCGAGACACTGATAGAATTCTACAATTTATATTTAATTTTTTTTTTTAATTCCATGGCAACATTAAAATTTAAATTTGCGAATTTAAACATTAACAGGGAGGGTCTTTTCTACAATAAATATGAAGTGGCGGGAAGAGAGAAACAGAGGCAGCCTATCTCTCATAAAAATGAGCTGCTCACATATGTTAATTTGGACTTTCAGTGCAACCAAGCCTTTGACATATTTGTTAAACACAATAAATTGATTAATAATATAAAATGCACGAAAAATGTGCATTTAAAAAATAAGATGTGTTTGTTTTAATGTAGTTTTATTTTGTACCACTATCCCCTGAAAAGTACCTACTATATTTTTTTTCACAGTGGGTACTATATTTTTATTAAATTTGTCTGTAAAGTACTATATATTTCCTCGAAAAAAAGTTGACAACCCTACCTTACACTACTATTTATAATACAAGAAAAGCATTCAGAAAAATTAACTCACCTTCAGAAATATTCAGTTTGGGTTTTAAAGAAATGCAACTGCAAAGACCTTGTGCACTTGCATTTGCAAATGGTGATACCATCCAATTTTGTTCTCACGATTTGTCTTATATTTTCATTTAAAAAAGTGATTTAATCCACTGTGCCTAATAGTAAGTTTAATAAAATTGTATGTATGTAAGTTTAATTTCCACAGTGCGATTGCCACACGACTCGTAAACAATGTATAACAAATAGAGTCGTTCTGCAAGAACAAGGGTCACTAACTGTTTTGCCTTGTATTCTTGTTACAGACAGATTACGATCGGCACTTTGAGGAATTACTGGAGCGCACAGAGGCATTGTTGATCGAGATACTGCGGAGGAGACTGAAAAAGGAGAATCTGGATCAGGTGGCCTATTACCATGGTCTTCTAGAAAATGTTCGACGTTTATCTGAAGGTACAGCATCTACTCCCATCAATTTTCCCATGTTAGTTGCTTTATCTATACCATTATATAAAAATGTTCCTGCCATGTTTGTAAGTAGGTATGTTTGAAAAAAAAATCTACTCAACCGATTTCGATGAACTACTAGAAGAATCTTTGTTTCAATGGGACTGTTGTAGGTTATAGAATAGTTCCAAATTCCGCGTGCAGAGGGCGCCACACTTACTGTTAAAATTAAAGGTTAACCCTTCCTTGACACTCTGGGTGTGAGCCACACATAAGCTGATTTTGACGCTCTGTAGCTTTTTAATATGTGGAGTATCCTGGATATTCGTGGAATATCTCTGTTTTTTCAATTACCGAAATAGCCTACCTTCTATGTGCAAAATGAAGGTTTGCAAATATTGCCAAAGAAAACTTACAAACTATTTTTTTTTTCAAAATATATCTGAAAAGCAACTCCTTAGATTTTTAGCTTCTAATAGTGAAATTTGTAAAAGTTTATTTCGCATATTTCGGTATATGCCCCCCCCTTAAATGTTTAAAAAATAATCCTCGAAAATAAAAATTCCATTGTTCTTGTTCGCATTCATAAACAAAAAGTGTTCTGGAAGCATTTAAACTATCAAAAATTTGAGGGAATTTTTTTTTTCGTTTTTTCTTTTTTAGTTTTTCGGACTTTTTTCGAAAACCGTTTGTCGCACGAGAAAAACTAATAGAACATAAAAGATGCTCCTTGTCCGGATCTACAACTTTTGTTTGACGTATTTTTTTATTTAATCAATACCTTGGAGGATATTAAATAAAATCGACTTCGCGAGCTGTTAAATAATGATTTAAATGTTTAAGGGCCCAGGGGCACCCTCTTCCGTTATCCGATCGAGCTCAAACTTTACACGGAATTTTTTTTAATTATTTGCAACTATTCTGGAGGGTGCCCCGACGAAAATTCAAAAGTCGAAAATAAGAGCCACCCCTAGTGTCCATGCTTCCGGCTATTCTGCTGTTCTGAAATAGAAAAACGTTAGATAAATGTGTAAAAATATTTTGCATAATTTTTTATGCTCTTTAATGAGTTCCAACATTGTTTATGATTTGCCAAAGCTTCGACTTGCATCGATAGTTTCAAGTATCGAATTCAACAACATTGAAGAAAAAACGTTTCAACTGTTGAATTAAGTTTACGTTGTTCCAAGGCGATTTCGTTCGGTTACACAGTTTTTCCATTATTCCGTTCCTCTGCGATGTAAAAAGGGTTTGCGTCATGGTTGGTTTCTTGTTCGAACACAGGCGACGAGAAAACAATGAAAACGACTATGTCGACGGAAACGAAACTGTTCCTACGTAAAACCGAGGAGTTATCGAAACTGGTGTCAGCCATTAGAACATTGGGGATTTCCTGTGAATTGGAATTGCAAGAAATCGAGAAAAAAGTGGCAGATCTATCGATCGCCGTAGAGAAAGACAAATGTTTGAACGCCGGTGGCAAATTCGAGTGGGTTGACAGCGTTCTTGTGAAGGTAAATATTTTCTTTCTTTCGCTTACAATTAGCAAGAGTATGATAGTTGTAACAGTTTAGGATAACACATTCATCAGGAGATATGTAAATCTAAATCTAACGGAAGTTAAATAGGAATTACATTAACGAGATCAAAGAAGAAGGGATTATGTTGCAATAAAAAATATATATATAATATATATATATATATATATATAATAATAATAATAATAATAATAAAATGATGTAATAAAACTGTGTAAATTGTATTGTCTAAGTAGTAATTTGATAATCATTTTCTTTATCGGTTGAAGTTAAATCATGTTTTATTTGCGGTAAAATATTTCCTGTTGTTTGGTTCTAGCGCGTAGTTTTTTTTTGCAATATTATATTATGTCAATATGCACAATATGTTGAATATTATATTTTTATATGATATGTTGAATATTATATTTTTATATGATATGCAATATTATATTTTTATATGATATGCAATATTATATGATATATGATATGCAATATTATATGATATATATGATATGCAATATTATATGATATATATGATATGCGATATTATATGATATATGATATGCGATATTATATGATATATGATATGCAATATTATATGATATATGATATGCAGTATTATATGATATATGATATGCAGTATTATATGATATATGATATGCAGTATTATATGATATATGATATGCAGTATTATATGATATATGATATGCAGTATTATATGATATATGATATGCAGTATTATATGATATATATGATATGCAATATTATATGATATATATGATATGCGATATTATATGATATATGATATGCGATATTATATGATATATGATATGCAATATTATATGATATATGATATGCAATATTATATGATATATGATATGCAATATTATATGATATATGATATACAATATTATATGATATATGCATAAAACTGATAGCAATAATAATAAATACTTAATTTTAGTGAATTGTTCGTTGCTAAAGAAATGTAGATGCAAGAAATCAAAATATATAATCCTACAGTATGATTCACGAAGATATTTGGCTACAAGAATTTATTTTTTATAATAAAATATTTGGGCACAACCAGATCAGATCCCAAAAAGTTAATAAAGTTCCATAAAAGTATAAATAAAATATACTTTTTACACAATACACGTTACTACATACAATTTAAAGTAGCAAATGAGTAAAAAGTAATATCTCGTATGGTTATAATCAGAAGTTTTTGAAAAGTCTCTGGAGTGATGGGATTTGCTATTTTAATTTAGAATATAGAAGTATTTAAAAATGTAGGTTTTTCAATTTAATTTTGTTTTTAAAATTCTAATATATTCCTACAATATTTCTGTCAGTTAATAAACATAAAATAAGAAGTCTGTTACAAGAAATCAATATTATCAGAAGTCATTTTTAGTGATATCAAATACATGATTATGCTCGATAAAAGTATCCTCAAACGTTACTAAGTCTGGGTCTCTGGTGACCCATACAAATATTTACTTTTATATTATTTTTGTATCCTATTTAAATCCACCACTATCAGTACCATCCATACTTTAGACTACACTCTGTAAATCAGTTCAAATGCAACTGGCTAAAAGCCACCTTTTCAAATGCAAATTACAATCTCTGCTAGAGAGACAGTAAGCCAACGTGTGTTTACAGGCTATTGCAAAGAAACAAGAAATAAAGTGGGGGAGTATAGACAATATATATTAGAGATAACTCTTTAGTAGTTTTGAGCTACCAATTAAATTTATGCTAACTATACCTTCCCTGTGCTGTATAAATAATATTGCTAAGAATACTGTTGAAAATTACAGTCTACCATTGAATCTAACTTACAGCATCTCAGAACAAAGGACTTCTCATGATTTCTAACAGCTTTCATTCGCAATAAAGATTTTCCTGATTCGGGAATCCCAGATTTAGAAGCTTTCTCGCATTATAGTGTACTAATTGCAAGGGAAATAGATGAAGAGTAACATTTCGCTTTTCAGTGTCTACAGAATGGCACTTGGTTACTACTGGACCAAGTGAATCTCTGCAGTCCGGCGATATTGGATCGACTGAATGGACTGCTAGAACCTAACGGTGCTTTAACAATCGGCGAAAAAGGCGTCGATGAACGGGGGGATGTGTTCACCGTGAAGGCTCACAAGAACTTCCGATTATTCCTTACTATGGATCCTCGTTACGGGGAAATTTCCAGGTAATGGGATTATTGCTTATATAAATCACATGGGATTAAGAAATTATTTTCCTCAAAACCTGTACACTTTTTATTTCATAATATTTATATTTATTTTCAATACATTTTAGTCTGTTTAAATTTAACGTGTAAGGGTTGCGATTGGAATGAGTACTTTTGGATGGGGACCAACTTCAAAAAGGGATCATTTGTTAGTTTATTTGAAATAGTTAACTAAAATGAAGAATTAAATTTGCACTATGTTTGTCGCTGCTGATTTTACAACGTTGTTATATACGCTCCATCAATTATACATCCTATAGAATTATTTAAAAAAGAACTTGAGACTTCAAAAAAATTATTTCGCTTCATTTATGATCGATAACACAGTTCGACAAAATTTTACCCTTTTTTTTGGATTTGTCATATTCAATAGCCGTTTCTTATAGATTTTCGTGCGCTGAAAACGAATCCGCAAACCGTTTGTCTGCATCTTCCTCAGGTTTTGAGAAATTCAATTTTGACAACAAAAAAAATGCAAATTTTCAACTTCGAACTTCTTTTGTGTGTCTCTGAATAACAGTAATAGTTATTCGGTTGCTTGTTCCGTCAAATTATTCTATGAACCCTCCCGAATACAACGATATAAATTATTATTGCATTATGAACATTTAAATATGTTTAAACATCGATCAAAGGGAAAAGAGCACCCGAAATGCACCCATTTTTTAAGATATTTTTCAATTTATTTCCAAAATTAAGGGTCTAAGAGAGAATCTGACTACTCCACGCGATGCAGCAGACATTTTTCCTTCGGAAAGCGTCAACAGAAGTGGTAACTGACGTTTTGTTTTCAATACAGAAGCGAAATAGTTTGGCAAAACGAGCGGCGCGGACAGTGGTAGTCAACGGCGTTAAGCGACTGCGTTACGCTGAGTGGCAGTGGATCGCGCGCCGCCGTTGACTACCACTGTCGGCGGCGCACGTTTTGCCAAACTATTTCGCTTCTGTATTGAAAACAAAATGTGACTTACCACTTCTGTTGGTGGTTTCCGAAAGAAAATTTTCTGCTGCATCGCGTGGAGTAGTCAGATTCTCTCCTAGACCCTTAATTTTGGAAATAAATTGAAAGATATCTGCAAATTGGGGTGCATTTCGGGTGTTCTTTTCCCTTTGATCGTTGTTTAAACTAATTTAAATGTTCATAACATACTGTTTCGACACAAAAGATGTTTAAAGTTGAAAATTTGCATTTTTTTTTCAAAATCGAATTTCTCAAAAACTGAGGGTGATGGCGACAAACGGTTTGCGGATTCGTTTTCAGCGCATGCAGACCTATAAAAAACGGCTATTGAATGTTACAAGTCCAGATGGCTGTCGCACTGTGTAATTAGTGAGCGTAAACAGTCTGCTTTTAGTATTCTGTATTTTATAAAATAATAAATAATCGCTTCATATTTTTTTGCCAATTTCTTTATCATTTTAATTGCTTACTATATTATTAATAGTTCTTTACTTTTAATTGTCACGTAAATAATCTGTTATCTGTGTGAAAATACCTGGAGGTATGAATACAATCTTTCTAGAGTATATTCATGAGAACTATTTTCCTCATTGAAACCTTAAATTTTTCTACTACTAAAATCATTGTATTTTGCATTCAATGACATAATCGAATTCTGGTAACTGAACATGTTACAGCATGTAGAACTTCCTTTTTACAAATTATTACATTATGCAAATAACCCCTAGTAGCACAAAATATTGAATACACATACATCCAATATTAAAAAGAGGTTCAATAGCTTTCTAATATTGAAATACACATACAATATTTATTCTAGATTAAGAAGCAAATATTTTTTTCCTAATATACTGGAAATATTCATTTTATATTAGATAACAATATTTTTGTCCAAATATAAATAAAATATTTATTTAATGGTAGAAACAAAATTATAAAAAAAAAATATTTTTTCAAATATAAAGTAAATATTTACTTTACATTTTTTTAAATATTAATTTAATATTTCCTGAATATTTATTTCACATTTTCTGAATATTTATATTGGAACTCTGAATATTATTTTCACATTTCCAGAATATTTGCTTTATATTTTCTGAATATTTCTTTTATATTCCACGAATATTTAGTTCATATTTTCAAAAAATTTATTTCACATTTTCAGTATGTGTATATAATATTTGTAATCAACATTTTTGTCATATTAAAAAATGTGGCCAAAAAAATATTTTTATAATATTTGGAAAAGATATTTAACCAATATTTTGTGCTACTAGGGACACATGGTTTGTGTAAAACGATTCAAATGAAATGAATACTTTAAAAGCAACGTACAAAATAAAGTATTGGCTTTTACGAGCATTAAATAATGTGTACTAATATAAACAAATTCAGTAAAAATAATTGATGATCACGACATTTATTGCTATAATGATAGATAACAGTTATCTGAATTATTCCTACAGTGTAGTACAATGTGCGATGCCTCGAAAGTCGTATTCCATAAATAGATCATAATTTGTTTACCTCGGTCTTGCAATTTGTGGTTTCATTTCCGCTTTGAATATTCGGCTTATGCATGAATGGCCCTTTCATTAGCCAACGTTCGATGAATTGTAGATTAGCGGTTGTGTCAGAAACAATGTACTTGGAAATGAGCAGAATACACTTTGTCAGCATTGTTTTCTCCGATTATAAAAGTTTGCTCCTTTTATTAGCTCCATGTGTAAAAGCATTTTATTAAAATAAGTAAAAGAAATGATTTGTTTAGAAAAAAAACTGCTCAATGATACAAAAGATAGTATTGCGTTTCCTTCATTATTTTTTTACATACTATTAGTTATATATTTTTTATTATTAGCGATCATAATATGCTTCTTATAATAGAATTTTTAATTTGAGATTTTTATATCAAAATGTTACGTATACTTTTTTTCTTTTACAAATTTGAATTGAAAAAGTAAATTAGTTAAACTTAATAACAAAAAGTTGGAACTTCCATGTGGACGAATGTGTCTTTCAAGTGTAATATTAATCAATGCTCATTATTTTGTATCCTTAAAATTAATTATCCTGATTAATGTTCGTTGTCTTATTTTACACAATTCAATCTTTTACTATAGTAAATTAAATTCTCGTTTTCTCTCTTTCTCTCTGTGAATCAATGCACTAGTAGCTCAGACTTACATCCTCAAAATTTTTCTCAGGAACATATCATAAATTACTTAAAACGAAATTCTGCACTGTACCAAAATGAAGTGTATCACTTAATTTATATAAGTGAAATCTGTCTAACTTCTACACTGCATCTAACAGAATAGAAATATGCTATATCTAAAATATAATCATGCGATATACAAAGATATTTTGCTAAAAATATTCTAGAAAATTTCTAATGTTAACTGATAAATCTTTTCTTTGCCATTGCAGAGCTATGCGAAACAGGGGTGTAGAAATCAGTATCATCCCCCGACGAGACATTCATGATTGTCACCAATTGGACCTCAGGTCATTGCTAAATAATTGCGGTATAAGAAAACTGAAGCAGCAGGATTTGTTGCTAATTATTTACAAAAACGTATACAACAGTCAGTTCAAACTGAACGAACTGCTACAAGTTGCATCGTTCACTAGCCAACAAGTGGCGAAGGGATTCACCTTCGAGAAATCATTAAGGAATTCCTATCGCGAGATTTGTGGGATGTTCGAAGCCACATTGAGAAAAGATGCTTTGAGGAAAGTGGATGAAATTTTGTCGGAGAACTCTGAAAGGGTAAAAGCAATTTGTTACGACTTTTGTCCAGAACTTTCTGAGACCTCCGAGCGTAGACCGAAGACAGATGCTTTGGGGAACGTAGATGAAATTTTGTCCGATGACTCAGAAAAAGAGGAATCATTTTGTTACGATTTCGACGCTATAACTTTACGAACTTGCGAACTGCAGCAAAATTCAAGATTGGCGGTGATTAGACAGCAAGGATTTCTTCTGAAGTCCGCCGTGGAAATGTTCAGGTGAGAAGAATCAGTAATTTTAATAATTAGGTACGTTTAACAGATGTGTTTATTTCACGTTGTACACTTGATTCACCTTTACTGTAGGGTTTATAAAAAATGCGACTATTGAAAAAAAAACAGTTTTCGAATTCCAGTATCCAAAAAAAAAAAAAAAAAAAAAAAAACGGTTAGGGAGGTATTTGAATTGGATATATGTACTTCCGAATGGCCCCAGGGGCCGATCGACATGAGGTTTGAGGGTAGGGGAGGGGAGGGGAGGGGGTGTGGGCCCTAAATCTAAAATTGTAGCTCCGGGTATATATTAGTTTCCGAAATATTAATAAAAAATTATTTTTAATTTTTTATTTCAAGTAGCTCTAACGGGGACCTATCCTGCCCCCCTCCAATTTGTTCTACGGACAGTTGGACGCATTCCCCTTACCTCCGCGTGCCCCTCAGACGCCTAAAAGGCACTCTTATTTAACTGAAATTCAAAGCCAATTTTCTCGAAAACGAAACGCGATATTAAGAAATTGTATTCTATATTTTCGTCTTATTTTGGCCTGTAGAATCACCCCCCCCCCCCCCCCAGAGTATTGACTATCAATAGAGTAATAGGTATCCACCCTGTATAATAGGATGGATCGCATCTCCAAGTTTCTGGTTGAAATCTCTAAACTCACATAGGTTCGCTACCACACTTTACGCGCCCCCTGCACTAATCTAGCCCCAACCAATACTAATACCCGGAACAAGTTGGAAAGTGGAATGCTTTGTGTCGAAATAAGTCAACAGAAATACTAAAAGTTTTTTTATTAATATCTCGGAAACTAATAAATTCACGAAGCAACAATTTTAGATTTAGGGTCCACTCAACCTCCCCACCCCCCACCCCCACCCCCTCAAATCTCGTGTCGATCGCCTGTTGACGCCATTCGGAAGTACAGTCTTTGAATTTTTAGAAAAAAAGAAAACAAATGATTATAACAGTAAACAAATATTTATACTTATTTTAAAATTGCTCAGTTCATTTAATATTTATGGAACTACAAATATATAACAAAATAAAATATACCTACTCCATACGAAACTAATTAAAAAGAAATTATAGTAATTAAAATCCGTATAAAATATGAATTATAAATCTTTATTTCATTTAGTATTTTTCTTCTGGAAATATGAACTCGTGAAGATTAGTTTTACAATAAACTTTTACTGCAATATTCTCCTGCCCGAAGCGATTTCAAGTCAAACTGTTAACGTTTGTAATTAAGTAATTAATTAATTTTTATATATTAATTCTAGAGTCGAAAACCGGTTTTTGTTTAATTTAAAAACCGATTTTTTTTAATTTTACAAATTTATAAAAGCAAAAAGCTTTCTTTTCCTTGTGAATACTCATTTGGAGACCTCATTACTGCTGGGCATACCTATAGCTACTTAATCTTTCGTGGTCTCAGCTTCGTATAATCACAATACCATTTTCGTATTTTTGTGTCTTTTAAATTTTGAGTGATAATTCTATATACATTCATAATACTCATACAATCATGCTCTAATAATCTTTTTCTAGAAATGTAAATTTTGATACAACGAAATTTGAAATTAAAAATATACTTGTGAAAAAAACGAATTATTTTTGTTAAAATTCACCAAATTTTAAAATTTTAATATTAAGGTCTAAAAATTGACAGAAGGAATTGCCTGGGGTGATACACCCAGTGTGACCACTAAGGGTTAAAAATAGGCATGTACTTTATAATTTGCTGAGAACATATACAACTGTACACTTCAGCAATATTATCATCAATCCTGCTTTACACGTGTTTTTGATTTCTAAATTTTCTTCATAAAACATAAAACATTGTTGACAAGTGTCCTGGTATTAAAAAGAATAAAATCTATCATTCCTTCAATAATGTATAAAGCGATTGCCTTTAAGATCTAATTCTAAATTTATTCCACTGAAAAATAATGCATTTATAACAGAGAACGTGGAATCTTTAGATCGCTTTAATTAAACCAATTCTCATCATTGTTTTCAGAAAAAATCCGAAGAAAATCCATTTCCAAAATCTTTTTCTGGAACCTCCCATAACGGATACTGTGAAATTCTTGAAATTTCTACTGCTTGACTTTTACAAACGATCTTCCATGGACGACCAACATATTCGTTGCGCTTGGTGCTTAAATATTTTCTCAAAAAATGGTATAAGTGATTTTGAGAAGCTCAGCGAAACTCTGGGCAGAGAAATTTCGAATTTCGAATTTTTATTCAAAAGAAACTCGACCTCAGAACTTCCACTTAACTTTTTCGAGTCATCCACAGATATAAATAATTTAGAGATTGCTTTGTACTTTCGATTACTGATTCTTGATTGCGAGTCACAGAAAAGTGTTGAGAAGAGCAAAGATGTTATCTCTTTAAAGGAATATTCAGCTGCTGTTCGTTCAGGTAAGGAACTCAAAATATTCATAAAATTTACTTATTTCTTACAATATGGTGATATTTTATTTGCACTTCGTTCATTGAAATTGAATGTGCATAGGATACAGTTATTTAACCCCTGATAATATTCTTCAATATTTTCGACATCTTTATTTATTTTTATAAAAATAGTTGCCATTTTGACTATATATTAATTTCCTCAACTGAGAGACCATTTGCATGCACAAGTGTTACTTTTTTAAATTTATAATAAAACTAAGAAATTAAACGTATGCACAATTATATTTTTAGTTACTAAAATTATAAGCAAAAGTTTACAATGACTAATTTATGCTAGATTTGAATTCCTTGTATCGGCATTTGTCTGTTTTGTTTTCCCATACAAATAAATTTTTAACAATTAAATTTTCGGTCTCTTTCAGGGCGACTTTCCACCAACTTGAAAAACGAACCATTGATAGTGAAGTTCGTGGAACTAATTGAACAATCCGCGGACATCATCGACATTATACTCCACAACGAAAACTTAACGATAAGCGATAAAGAGTATATCGAATTACGCGACGGTTTAAAATGGTTCCGACGATTTTACGAATTGGGAAGCACCGAATTAATTGACAAATCGCGGGGCACGTTCTTCGATGTTCGAGATATTTCTTCGTCCCTGAAAGTCCACTATAAGTGGCTGGCGAAACTTTTCAAAAAGTTGTTCGTGCTTTTAGACCCAGAATCGAACGATGAGAAAACACAATTAACGAATTTCTTAAACAAATACATAAACGTGCTAATCGATGTTGATAAATTCAGAAAGATTCGAAAAAGAATTAAGAAATTACTGCCGATTCCAACGCCCCATTTTTCGGAAAGTGCAATGGCGTTTGACGAAAAGTTGCGGTCACTTTTGAAAAAGCAGGAAGTCACTGACGAGGATTTAATTGAATTTGAAAAAACGCAATTGAAAATCGCTTCTCTTGGGCTTGCAGGGAACTTTGCGGTGAGAGAGCAATTAATTGAGATTTGCGCCAAAAATTACAAAAGCACTCAGGTAAATGTAAATAGAAACGCTGATTTAATGGAACTGGAGGAACTTGCTAAAAGAATTACAATTTTTAAAGAGAGCGATGATAATGAAATTAAAACTGTCGATAGTTCGACTGAAATCGAAATGTGGCCAATTTACGAGTTTTTCTTCTTACTGTTCGCGTATCGGTTCCAAAGAAAATTTTCCGAAAATTTTTCGAACGACGTCGATCGAGAAATTTGTAAAAAGTTTGATGAGCTTACCTCTGTTGAAGAAACTGATAAAATTTTGGACGAAGACAGCTGTCTGATGAACGACAAACAAACTGAGGATGTTTCTGAAAAAAATGAAAAAATTTGTGAAGAAAGTGTTCTCGAAAAATTCGAGGGAATCCCCACGATACCGGTCCGTCTGATTGGTTTGTTGAAGGCTTTGAATTCCAATGATACTTTGCTTAGACAGAAAATTTCTTTGTTCCCTGAATTACTTTCATCAATTGAGGAATTCTCCCAGCGATCTTTCGCTATGAAGAATTCGGATGTCCTTTTACATTGGTGCGACGCGGACGGTGAAGAGGGTGAAATGGACGGCGACTCTGGTAATCTTGAGGTACGTTTACATTATTTCAATACAGTAAATGTTTACTTTAGATTTTATTTCATAACAAATGAAATTTCGTGGTTTTTTTTTAGATAAATATGTTACAATTTTAAGGGGACAGTCCACTGTGAAGTGGGGAAAAATTGTCATTTTTTAGGATTTATTTTTTAGTAAACGGAATGTCCAACATAAAAAATGTTTTGTCTACTTATTAATATACTTATTGACAGTATAAAAAAATATAAATTAAATTTTTAAATTTTCACATATATATATATATATATATATATTATTGACAGTATAAAAAAATATATTTTAAATTTTAAATTTTCGCACCGATGTGAACGCCTTGAGAAAGCGATGTAGTGCTGGTGCAGGTGGTTCCCCGAGAACGATGCATTTGAAACAAAAAATTCAAAGTGTGTTGTGATCATTATGAGTGTGGTTATCGCCGGAACTAAGATTATTTTTACTGATAAAAAATTAAGAAAATGGGGGAGGTTTGAAGTTTAAGTGTCGAAATACGGTGAATTTTTCAATCATTTTGCCTTGTAAAAAGTATGAAATGGTTAATCCAAAAAGGTTTCTGGAGTCCTGGTTCATAGTCACTGATGTTCTGAATAACGTGTCAAAATTTCAAACTGATTGGTCAAATGGTTTTTTTGCAATCAAGTGCACCAGTTGAAAAAATGTTGTTTTGAGATAATTGCGTTTTAAGTTTTAAAACAAATTAAAAAATTCTTTTAAATTTTTTTTGCATAATATTAGAGTAGCTTAATAAATACCAAAAAGATTTATTGCATTATACGTTGTATCTACGCAGAAAAAAATCTTTAAAAATAGCTTAATTTTTCAAACCGTCACAGTGGACTGACCCCTTAATACAGTTGGTACACTTTATTCTATGTTTTAATACTTTGTTGTCACCTTATAAGAGTTTTATATTTATTTTTATTTTCTTGTTTCATTTTCATTATATTTTACTGTACTAATTAAACATTTGGCAAGTTTTGAATTTTTTTCCTTTTAATGCAGAATTTACTGCAAATTATAATTTTATATTTTATCTCGTGTTACCAATATGTTTGCCAATTCCTCTACAAACTTCAATATATTTAAAATCTTAATTTTTCGAAATTAGAAAATATAAGGAACCCGTTTGTATAATTTTTTTAATTGGTTTCTTTCCTAAACTTTTCATTAATTTTAGTTAGACACCTTCCTTCGATACAATTAATTCTTTTAATGTCATTCAAAATAATAAAATATGAGAAATATATATTTCTTAATGAATTTCTTGTGAAAGTTAAACTTATGTTTTTCATAATTTAAAAATAATTACAAACTTGATTCTGTTATTCAGGGAAGAAAATACCTTACTTTCCATTGCACTTCAAACATACATTTATTTTGATTTTGCATTTGAATGTTAAAAATTAACTTCGTTGAAGAATTTTCTTATAAACAATTAACAGTTTCTTATAAACAATTTTCTAGCACAGCATTAAATAATCTAAATATCACGAAATTGAAACCACAATAGGATTTTAATTTTTTAATCACTCCATGACTCCAATTTCCTGTTTTTTATTTTTTTTATGTTTTTACTACTTTTTAGGAGAACCTCATCGATAAGTCGATTCTTTGGAAACTGATCCTTGCATTATTCCGCGCAAAATCTGGCAGTAAAAAGCACTTGATCAGCCTCGGAAATTACAGAAAACAGAAGAAACTATTGGAAACTGTGCAAACATTACTATGGAAGAATTCATTGACATTGAATTCAAACGAGTTCAACTTATCCACAAATGATTTGATTCTTTTGCAATTTTACATAAATTATTATACATCCATTGTTACAAAAGTGACGGATACCGTCGCATTGAAATTAAACAACCAGGAGCGAAAGGATTTAGAAACTCGTTTCTTTCAACCAATGAGATTATTGCAAGAAATCAAAGGAAATTTGGAAACCGAGAATAACGTTATGGAAAAGGGAAAAGGCTGGTTGATCCTTGGCTATCTGCAGATCTTCATTTTCTACGACCTAGGCTCCATCGATCCGGTTAAGAAAATCGCTTTGAAGTCAAAATACATACGCGAGAACATTTCTGAAATCGAGCACTTGATGGGCATTGAAAATCTACAATCTATCATTCTGACAAATTCTTTGCCGCATGATCAAGAATGTGCGAGATCCGACCACTACAGGAAATTAACAGCCGAGGCGAGAGACTTCGACAATGTCCAAACAGTCAGGCCATCATCCAGCTTTCAGAATTTGAGAGAAGAGATTGAAAACTTCTCGAAAAATATAGGCTCACACGAGACGATCTTAAAACAGATTAGTCAGCTGAATCGTGTCGCCGAACAGATCCAGAGAAAGGAACTGCTCCATCTGAATCCAGAGGAACTGCAGGAGGCAATAATCTGGAAGAAATCGCTGGAAAGGTTCTCTGGAAAATTGGAGAGAAATTACTTGGTTGGCTTCCCTGACCTGGTTTCCCCAATGATCTTCGCAATTTCGAGTCTGCATCACGGAGTATCGATATTAATCCATGAAATTTCCAACCTGGCACACAGGGATTGGAACACAGACATCTGCTACAGCCTGCTACGTTTCCCTACCGCGGCTCTGTGTCAAGGTAATTATCTAAACCTAGCAAAGCTGTGTGCCTCGGGAGAGATGGCTCACATCCTGGCCAAACACTCTAAATCAAAGTCCCTAGCGAAAGACAGCTTTGAAATAGCTAAAATGACGCTCCAGGAGCTCGAAAACCTGTCGTTTTTCGCTGGAGCCAATTTCGATTCGCTCTGGGAGGAGTTGAATAAAAATTTCCAAAAGGTTCGACTTCTCTGGAAAGAACAGGAGAAGCAGAAAGAAGAAGAGACGAAAGAGAAAGAGAGTCTGTTTCGCACCAAGACCGAGAAAGAGGAGGATGAATTCGATTTCAGGAATATGTTCCCAAGCTTTCAGCAAGATTTCTCGGAGCTCGCGGAGATGTTTCCAGGTTTGCGAGATCCTCTAGGAGTCCAAGGAACATCAGAGGATGTGTCCAGTCAAGAGGAATCCTTTGTTGCGTTGATATCCCTGAAAGATGCCCGGAAAGTCCAAGAAACACATTGGACTATCTTAAGAAATTCTAATCGCGGGCAACGAAATTTTAGAAAAGTCCCAATTAGTATTTTCGAAAGCTCGAGAAATAAATCTAAAAAGTCTGTAAGTAATGTCGAAGGCTCTGAGGCCACCAAGGCACCTAATTTTATTGAACCATTGGCTCAGAGATTCGAAATGCTTGGATCCTCTATAGGAACTTGGCCGGAGGACTTATCGTCAAAGTTAACCTGCAGCTTGAATGTGTTAATTGCCCAGAAATCCAAATTCGACAGTAGAAAGAGCAATGAAGACACTTATAACTTCTACAGAGATCCAAACCTCCCTGAGATTCAGGGATGTCAGTCACTTGTGGAGAGACTTTCTGAGAAGATTGATGGTTTCTTGAGAGAGTGGCCAGAAAACCCCCTCTTAAATTCTATCAAATTGATAATCGAGAGGATCCTTAACTTTTCTATTGAGTCCTCCTTGTCGAGATTTTTGGTTGGCATTGAATTATTGCTGACAAAGGTCCAGCACTGGGAGGAGAACGCCCGCTCCGACGTTAGCCTTGCAGAATTCATTCAATCTTTTGGTGAAGAGATCCTTCGTTGGAGAAAACTGGAGATCTCCAGATGGAAGGATTCGTTGGAGGTCCTTGAGGATGATTTGAGAACCGAGGCATCCAAATGGTGGTTCTTTCTGTTCGATTTGGTGGATCAGTATTTCGTGGAGGAATCTGAGGAAGTAGAAAACAGTCCTTCAAAGGAGAAAGTCATTGAGAGCTTGGAACGTTTTCTAGCAGAATCGCCGTTGATTGAATTTGAGACAAGGCTGCAATTAATCTATCTTTTTTACGAGCATATTCTGTACCATTTTATTGAAAGTAAAAGACAAGGGGAGTTGTCTGCTATTTTCTGGAATGTTTACCACTATTATAGTCAATTTTTAAACGACGTTGGGAATAAGATAAAAGCTTTGAAAGAACCACTTGCTAAGAAAGTGAAGGACACCATCAAGATCACAAGGTGGAACGACATAAGTTATTGGTCTGTGAAGAATACTGCTGAGAAGACTCGTAGAACTGTGCACAAGTTTGTCAAGGAATATAAGAAAGGTCTAAAAGAGAACGTTGCCGCATATCTGGTTTTGAAGAAAGGAACGGAATCATTGGGAGCCAGTTCAAGAAGAGATGTTTGCCCTTCGGATTTCTTAATTGACCTTGAATGTGGGAAGTTGAGGAAGATTGATAAAGTAACTCGCAAGGCTCGTCAGTTTTGTGAAAACATCATACTCAGGAGCAGTTATTCCCAAATTCGTAAGGACGTCGAGCTTTTTGTAGAAGACTCTGTGGAGGAGAGCAGAAAATTGAGAAATTTGGAGGTGGACAGGACCTTGACGAAAGGCAAGCAACAAGCGCAGTTGAAAAGTATAGTACAACAGAAAAAGATGGCGCTAGCGAATTATTTCAAAACGTTGAGCCAGCTTGGAGTCTCGTACAGAGTTGGAATTTTGACTTGGAAGAATAAGAAAAGTGAAATCACCAACTTTGCTTCTACGCCATTAGATTTGCAGGAAATCCAACGATTTGAATGTAAAGTGGCGTTGAATGAGAATGTTGAGAAAGGACTGATCGAACAATGGTCTTCCTGTAATAAATATTACTACGAATCATTGATTAAACTAAATTTCCTTGACGGTATCTTAAACTCTGGGAAAAGCGATCTTGGAATGCCAAATGCTGAACGCTGTCGCGGATTTTCAGCCCACCTTGTTCTATTAGCACACCGACAGAAAGAAACAATCGGTGCTTTCTTGAGACAGTTCCTCCCATTTAGAATTCAACTATTAAATTTCATTTCAATGGATGACTCAATTACAGCAGCAAATATTTCGAAATCGTTGAATGAATATAACGCACAAGCAAAGACTATAAAAATTATGGAGTCTATTAAAAGTGCCAAAGTATTAGATGCTGTTAAATTAATAAAGATTGTGAAACATATACGAAAAGCAGAGGTTTCAGACGTTTCTGAATTTTTAGAAATGTTGAATTCTGTGCAAACCACGGAAGAAAAAGTAGCTGGTAAAATAAAGGAGATTATCGAGTTTGCAAATGCTGTAGGAGTTTCAGAGTTTTCTAAAATTCAACAAATTTTGGAAACTGCCCGAAAGGTGGAGGTACTGGATTTCTCCGAACTTATAGATATCTTAGAGATGACAGAAGGTAACAATTCGGAAATGTACGAGCGGTTGGATATTCCGAAGCAAAGAATTTTGCAAAGGCTAATGAAGAACTTCCAAGACATGTTAGAAGTGCTGCAGATGTCTATGAAGCAAATTATTATCTTTTTGGAAAGTTGTCCAGCAGAATCTCTTGCAGAAGAGAACCTTCTTGACTTAAACGAAACTCAGATACCTATTTTAAAACAGAACGATGTTGTGATAGACTCTGTTACTTCAATGAAGATGTCTTTGAACCTGATAGAAAGCATAGCAGATGAAATAAACTCATGGATGGCGATTTCAAAAAGAATTGAAAGGTCAGGTCAAATCTTCTTCTTTCACCAAAGGCATGTCGATTTTCTGCAAACCAGTTATCAAAAAATTAGTGATGTTAAGAAGAGTCTGACTGACCTTAGCTCTGCTTTCACGATTGATCATCCCATCACCGAAAATCTCAGCTTTATGATTGGAAGGATTAACGATAGCAGTAAGTTCTTCGCGCTACTATTGAGTACATCGGTAGAAGAAACAGAGAGACCTGAAAGTGTGAAGGAGTATGAAAGAAATTTGGATGTGCTAGTCACACAAGTGCTTCTCGTTGTCCAAAAGAAGCTTCAAGACAGCCAGAAGTCGAATCAAGATCCCGAAAAAGAAGCCGTTGACGAAAGTTTTGAAGATAATTTTATGACAGAAAAATTGATAGAATCCTTAAAAAAGGATATTCCAGATTTAAGACTAAAGAAAATATCACAAATCGTTGGAGAGCTACTACAAATTATTTATGAACTTGATGTTAAATCTGCAAATTATTGCATCGGGTATGTTTTAGTGAATATTTACACACATTTATTTTTTAGTATATTTTTTCTCCGCGTTGGTGTTGGTCCAATTCTTCTCTAGTGGTACAAGTTCTTCCTTCCCCTTGTTTATTTATACCATTACTTACAGAAGCAAAGAGTGATCATATAATGTATTTTTACGTATCATTTATTATAAGTAATGTTTTAGTGTAGAACATATTAATTGCTAAAATTACGCCATAGTAAGGAAGAAGCGTTCCCTTCACCTCAGCGTGTCCCTCGGTCTCCAAAAATTGTACCTCAGGACACGTCCACCTGAGGGAGTTATAAAAAATTTTGTTCTCTAGTTTTGACTAATTTTTGCATGTGGAATCACCACCCTTCTGCTTGTACCACCACATACGAAGCACCCTGTATAATATACACGTATTGTTTTAGAACAATAAGAATAGAACTGACTGTGTGGAATTTTCAATTAATACACTTTAATTTACCTCATAGTTGTTTTGTGATTTTTAATCTTGGGAATTAAGTAAACTCTGTCAATATTAAATAAGATGCTAACTTCTGTATAATTTACAAAGTTGGTAGGTTATGTAACTAAGGGTGTAACGATTTGTATTATTTTTTAGGTTACTTTTGCAGCATCTGCCTCTTCTCCAGCAATATGCTCTTCTCCTCCATTACTACTTGCATGAACAAGTGGCTTCTTTCCGACTGACTTGCAAGTTCCTCTACCTTCAACTAAACGTTTTCCTCGATTTAGCGGCAAATGGTTTCTGCCAACCGCAGGACAGAGATGCTTCTGAAGACAATCAGGAAGGCGGTACATTAGAGGGTGGAATGGGACTGGCCGACGGTGAAGGTCAGAAAGACGTTTCCGATAGGATTGAATCAGAAGACCAGTTGGAAGAAACAAGACATCCAAACGAAGAGAAAGAAGATAACGAGAAGAAGGATAACAAAGAAGAAAGTGGTGGCATCGAAATGTCAGAAAATTTCGACAGTCATTTACAGGACCTTGAACAAGACGAAGAGGACAAAGGCAACGATGAAGAAGAGGATCTTGACAAAGAAATGGGCGAAACCGACGAAAACGCGGAGAAGCTGGATGAAGAAATTTGGAAAGATGACGAGGAGGAGGAAGAGAATAACGACGACAATCAGAATAAAGAAGATCAGAAAGAAGAGAAGGGAAGTGGAGAGCAAACTGGAGAAGAGGAGCTCAGTGCCAAAGATAGCGATGAGAATAAGAAAGAAAAGGAAACTCAAGAAACAGAAGAAGGTCAAAGAAAAGAGGAAGAAAAGAAAGAAATCAATGAATTCGACGAACCAGAAGTAAACGATGATCAAATAGACCCTTATCATGGGAAGAATCAACCGGAAATCGAACCAGAATCTTTTGATCTACCAGAAGATGTTAATTTGGACGAGGAAATGAAGGAAGACAATCTTGAAACCGAGGAGGATCCATTTGACATCGATCAAATGAAGGAGTCCCAGATTCCAGAAGAGAAAGAGGCTGAGGAATCGAAGGAAGAAGAAGGTCCAGAAAAGGACGAGCAAGGACATCCGACTGATGATGATGATGATGAAGAGGGGGAGGAAGACTCAAATGTAGATAGTGATAAAAAGAGAGAAGAAAAAAGTACAAATATCGAGGAAGAAGAAGAAGAAAAGGGGGAGTCAGAGGAACAGAATATGGAAGAAGAAAAGGGAGCAGAAGAAGAGAAAGTGTCCCCCAGTATTGATACAGGGAGTAAAGAAGTCGATGCTGCACAAGAAATCGAATCGAGGAAAGATGGTTCTAGAGATGCAGTAGAAAGCCAATCAAATGAAGAAAATATAGAAGAAAGCCCCACGGAAATTAACGCGGATGAAAAGAAAGATAAAGGTAATATCACCATATTTTTAAAATAGTCCTCTATATACATTTACATCTTTCAAAATTAAATAGAATGAAAATTTTTATCACTTTCAAATCACAAAACTAAAAGTCGTGAAAATATTACTTGTCTAGGTAAAAACTTTTGCTTCTTTATTCAGTTATGGTTAATTAAATTACTTTACTTGATATTTCATTAAATTCAGTCACTTTTTATGAAAGTACCCTCAGACATTGAACTCAGGCTCAATAAACAGCTTATTTAATGCAAGAAGTAACTCGAAATTTGCTGTGGGTCAGTTTCTTTTGCAGTGCTCCGGGAAGACATTTTGTTCGCTGCCATTTTGTACAATTTTGCATAAAAAAAAATCTAGCAAAATAAAGATTGCTTTAAAACTATGTAAAAAAATGCAGGCCCAATATTTTTATTTATACGAACAAAAATATCCCAAACTTTTTAGTAGTTTCTGGGTGGGGCCCCCCTTAAATAACACATTGTAAATTTTTATATTATATTGTTTCTTCCTATGTTTGTTCAATGTAAATTCCACGCGTTTCATTTTATGCATATATACATTTCACTAAAATGTTTACTATTTTTCCGTTTCGTGCCAAAATTGATTTAGTTTCAATTTCACTGTAGATTTCACTGTAAATATCACGTACAGACCATAATAAACCCTATTTTAACGTTATCATTAAAGGAACTGGTCAGTCCCAAACAGAAGAGCGTGAAGGGCATTCTGGCTCTAAAAAGGAGGAGAATGCTCCTATTTCGGGTGAAGAGAAGTCTTCGAAGCCTATCGAGAAACGAAGAAAACCAGGTCGAAGTGACGAAAATCGAAGTTTGCTCGATAATGAAATGCAACCTTCCGCGAAGAAGTTAAAGACAGGCTTAATGCAAAAGGAAGCAGAGGATCATGAAGAAGAAGAAATGAACCCTGAAGGTGGCAATGCCAGCGAAGTTTACGAGCACATTAAGCATGCAGAAAAGTTTGATGATTACGTCTTTGATGCTGCAACCGAAGAGCAAATTAAACAACAAGCATCGAATTTGGAAGAAGGTAAATTTCCAAATATTCGAAATGCAATTAATGATTTGCATTGGTTTAACCCTTAACTGGTATACTGTTTTTGGCAAACGTGACTGGTATACTGGGGTCGTGGCAGACCCCAAATAAAAAAGGGCACAGAAATTTGTAAAGTCGACACTAGAGCAACCACTATGAATATTTTCTTCTTAGGTAATGTAGAAAATAATAGAAGCGTAGAAAGTTAAACTATTATTATAAAATTAATTAGAAATTCAGTTTACCAACTTAGACAACCGAAAATTGTACATCGAACTTTGGGTGCTTGGGGTCACGAGCGACCCCAGGATACCAGTTAAGGGTTAATGCACTATCCCTCAATTTTTGTTTGCTATTGGGATCTGGCATGGGGGCGGGGCCTAGCCAAGATGGCGGCGATATGGGTGCAAGATACATGTGTTGTATATGCGATAATGTAGTTTTTTGTGAAAATGTTCCTTTCTATGCAAAGTATATGTGATTGGGCAGGTTGATATCCTGCCCAGCGGAATTTTATGGGACGGCACAAGAACAGACAGGGATTGATGTGTACCCAACAAGCGCTCCTAATTTCGCCACCAGATGGCATGGTGACGAATGTCAGATCCCAATTCCGATCAAATGTTTTCAATTTAGTTGCTATTCGAAATCTTGTTTTCCAATTCCTAACTTGTGTTTAGTTCTCAGGCCTTTCACTAGGAATAAACTCTTTTCTCATCCTCGTCAATAATCATATTAAATTTTCCCTTAGAAACTCTTAGAAAACCTTTATTTGGAAAAGTGAAAACTTTTAAAAACTGGGTGCTATTTAAGTTATTGTAATTAAGTAAATACGACTATCAAGAAGTGACTAAAAATCTATGAATAGTATTTCAATTTATGTTTTATATATTTCTGAAATATGTTACTGATTCATTAATGCCCTGCCTAATTGTAAGTATCTATATAATTTCATTTAGATGACAAGGACAAAATGGATGACAAGCCTGAGGACGATGATATTATGATGCATGAAGACGACCCAATAGAAGAAGAGAAAGAGGAGAACGCCAATAAAGAGCGGCCTTCAAAAGTGCCTGAGAATCAGAAAGAAAAATCGAAAAACATTGGGGGTGAGAGATCAAATGATACGGAAGAGATCGAAGCGAGTGGCGAAGTTGAAGGCGAAACAGCAGAAACGACCCGTGTTTTACGTGGAAACGAAACTACTTTCCATACAAAATTGTCAGAAGCTGAAGTGGGTAATGTATCCACGGATAACATTGTACAGAAGAGGTCTGAGATTGAGAGCATGCTCGGTCAATGGTCTCAGGAGCCATCTTCCATTCAAGCAGCAAATGCCTGGAGTTCGATAAGCGCATTAACAGAGTCAGCCGCCAGAGAATTGTCTGAAAAATTGCGATTAGTGTTAGAACCAACATTAACATCTCGTTTGAAAGGCGACTACAGGACTGGCAAACGCATAAACATGAGGAAAGTAATACCCTACATCGCCAGTGAATTTCGAAAAGATAAGATTTGGTTGAGACGCACGAAACCATCAAAAAGGAACTATCAGGTCGTTTTAGCGATTGATGATTCCAGTAGTATGGCTGATAATCACTCGAAAGAATTAGCTTTTGAATCTCTCTCATTGATCGGCAAAGCTATGACTTATTTGGAGGTTGGTCAACTTGCTGTGATCAATTTTGGGGAACGCGTGAATATCCTTCATCCTTTCGGGGAAAATTTCACAGAAGAAAGTGGAGCTAGGTGCGTACTAAAAAGTATTTATTAATAAAATGTAGGTGCAATGTACGTCAGTACTACTTTGTATATTTTTAAATTAACAAGGGATGCATTATTTTTATTTAATCTATGTACATAAACATAGGGGAGAATGTGGCAATCGCGGTCAGCGGACAATGATAGTCAGTATTGTTATTATAAAACGGCATGTCCGAAATGTGCAATTTATTTTTTTTACGTTCTACGACATCATTCGCTATATTATCGAACGCCCTCGCCTTAATCGTTGCTAAGTATCCAAGGAAAACAAGCCTTTGGGCTAATTGGGCTTCCCAAACGCTTGAAAGAGCAGTGTACAAGTGTATTATTTGCTATCAGTTTGGCCATGATAATGAAATGTGGTTTCGATGCATCCCTTGTGGCCTCTGGGCCCATTCTGAATGTTGTGGATGGGACTGGGCGGATATTACCCGTAGGTATGGGCAATGGCTGTCACATCATTTCTGTATTTTGTAATTTTATTGAATAAATCAATATAACATTAATTATTTTCATATCCTACGAATAGGTTGATAGTTTAAGCTTATAAAAAAATCGTTTTCAAGAAATATTGCACCTTATATCTTGGTTTTATTACACTTGTTGCTTAAGTGACCGCCATTACCCATTCTCCCCTACTTTTAAGTAACTGAAGATTTGTGTAGGGTGGCCCACGTAACTGTTAAAGCGTAATATCTCGAAAGTGGCGCGATCAATTTTAATCGTTCCTATCTCAAATTTTAGAGATCCCTGGGGTCATTAAATCTGTATTAAGATTGACTCCCGCTACTTTTAGGAGGTAAAAAGGGGTTAGCTTTAAAATGACAAAGAGGAAATGAAACCCTACCGGTTCTGTACTTTGCGTTAGAAAACAAGCAACTTTTATGTGGAACATTTTTTTTTAAATCATTTCTTTAAAAGTTACAAGCGTTTGAAAGACAGTATAAATATAAATAAATTATTATTTTTAATAAATAAATTCAAAATAAAAACACATCTGAAGTTTGGAATATACCAAGTTGTATTTTTATATTATTGTATAATTTTAATTTTATATTATTGTATAATTATTTAAAATATATTTAAACACCCTGTTTTTGGCGTGAACAATTCCAAATTTAATATTTATCAAGCGAAAGAAGAGAATATTGTTTAAATACTTTGAAATATTAATTGTAAACAGTAATTAAGAAGAAATCCTCTTACAGATTGATTCAAGAAATGAAATTTGAACAGAAGAAAACAATGATCGGCCAGTTGCTCGATTACATAATAGAAATATTCAGCTCACAAGGCAGTCACTCTGATGATGCAAAATTGTTGACCATTTTATCAGATGGCAGAGGAATATTTTCAGAAGGAATAGAAAAAGTCAGTGCAGCTGTGAGAAGGGCTAAATTATTAAACATTTTCCTCGTATTTATAATTGTTGACAACCCTCTTAACAAGGTGAGAAATAGTGATAAAATTGGTAAATAATTGAAACGAATTGTCTGAAGAAATAGAATCAATCGAAACTGTACTCTAAAATTCACATAAATTTCTTCTTCAGGATTCAATACTTGATATAAGGATGCCAGTATTCGAAAACGGAAAGTTGTTGGGCATTCGTTCCTACATGGACAACTTCCCATTCCCATTTTATATCATTCTCAGAGATTTGGATACGTTGCCTGTCGTCCTAAGCGACGCGCTGCGGCAATGGTTTGAAATTGTTGGCAGAATTGATACATAAATAGAGTATCCAGTTTTTAATTTGTTCATCCCACAACGTTTTTGGTGTACTTTCGGTATACTAGGTTTATATGAATCATGAATACATGAGGACTGTGTATAAACATTATTAACCCTCAGAAAACGAATGGTGGATTTGGTCGCATAAAACGAATGCAGGGTCAGTTTGATCCATACCAACATTTCTATGGTAAAAGGGGTTTCACGAAAGAATTGAATATAAAATGAATTAATCCCACATAAATAGGTAATAAAAAAATACATAAAAAATATTCACGTACATTTGATACATAAAATAGGTTACAGTAAATCCCCGTTATGCGCCCGTTTTTACCTCCCGTTGATAACCCGGCGACTATCCCCACCATTTCTTGGAAGCCTGCGGACGAGAGTGAGAGAACCGGCCAATGAGCGAGAGGAAACGAAAGAGTCAGACACGAAGTTGCCGTCGGGTACGGAAGAGAGAATCATGTCCGTAACCAGCCCCGTTCGTCGAGCTCACAACGGGGATTTACTGTATCACCTGTATGATTTTTACAAATAATGTTACTGCAATTTCGGCATCTTATACTATATTTTGCCATTGCCGTCACAAGTGTAACATCGTGATCAATATCGTCAGTGTTTGATCAAAATGATCCTGCATTCGTTGTACGAGGGTTAATCATTCTGTATGTTGATAAAGTTAAGGCATTATAAGAACATGAACGAGTGTAAAAAGTAATATCCTTGTACCAATGGCAAAGTTGTGAAACAGCAAGTTTCTCTTAATCTTCTTCGTTTTCTCATGTGAGCGAAATGAATGATTTTATTTATTTGTAATCACAGCGTATACTGTGGTAACGTTTTGTAGTGAATTAAGCTTTTACAGTTTCGTAACATTATCATTGGAACGACGATATAATTACTTTAACAACTGATTAGTTTATCTCTTATTGACATTACGTTACCGACACGATATTTTATTTTTATATCATCCAAAGCTTAAGTATTAAATAATTATAACTGTGAGAACAAACTGCTGTTGAATTATTATACACTGACAATAGTGACCACTTACGCAGATATATCCAGTTTTTGCTATGTCTGTGATAATACAAATGCAATAAAATTTTTCTGCACAATAACGACAAGTTATGTAAGAAAAGTAAGACTGTTTAAAGCTGTTCATAATCAAATATAACGAATTTTCAACTATAAAAACGTTTCTCTATTTTATACGAATTTTCTTGATAGATTTTCGCACGTTGATTGATGTTTATACTACTGTACCGACAATGAGAGCATCCTCTGCGGTTTCCTATCTTGCATAGCCACCATCAGATGGCATGTCATCCTATTGTCAAGTCCCGAGATAATATTTCTTGTGTAGTAAAATTTTTTATTACCACAATACACTGCCGGACAAAATAGTTGACCCTGCCTCTCGAGACACACTACGAAAAACGGCATTCTCATCTATGATACGATGTTCTGTGACCCGGACTACAGCGCCAGGCGCATGTAGCCGCTCTGGCAGTATTCGACTTAATTTCTGACTTCTGATCTAACAAAACTTCTTCGATTTTTGCACTGACAATAATGCTAATGCAAATATAATATTTAGAACATTATTCATATACTACAAGTAAATAGCGCTGCAGAGTGCCTTCTTCAGTACGCATTCATTTCTTTGACGCAATAATAAGAATAGCATTTCTAAATATTAAATAGTTACGTTCATTATTTGGCAAAATATAATTTCCTTATGTAACATGTTCGATAGCAAATTTTGTATGTCCAGCCGAGTGGTCTTGAAAAAGGCCATTCGCATAAGATACGTCGAGAAGTTTTCATTTCGCGAGCGCCACCAGGCAGAACTGTATGTTTTGATGTTTAGATAAAGACTTGTGATAGAGACGCGTGGACTGGATATTATACTATGAGTCGTACCTATTGCGGATTTTTCAAGGGCACAAGTTGTTACATTACATGGATTGAATGGGATTGGTTACGAATTGCCAATTCCGTAGACTGTAGTGTAGTATTTTTTTAATTCATAGACAGATGTGTTTAGAATGCTGTCGTTAGTCCATTATTGGAACAAGTTTTGGATGGATATAATGGTACAGTATTTGCATATGGGCAAACAGGTACACACATGAAAGACAATCACTCCCCTTCATTCGATTTAAAAACTACATGAGTGAAATTATTAGGAATTAGCTTAAAGTACTTGGCGTTCTTCGGCCTTCTTATATTTATCTACTGCTGTATCCTTCCTGCGAGAAGCGCTCGGCCCGGTCACCACCTAGCGGTCGCGTCGCGTACTATCCATCGCGAGCCGGCCGGAGTCATGACTTTTTTATGTAAATATATATAGTTTTTTACACAGATTAATCATATTTTACGTGATAAAACATAGCCTATTCTTCGAACTTAAAGGCCACAGGTAAATAATTATCACAATGGGTTCCGGCGGAACTCAAAAGAATCGGGAGACTCTCCGCTTTAAAATGAGCTTAAAACATTGATGTTCCGGTCATTCCTCGCGGAGATACAGCGAGTTGAAGAAAAAATGGAATTTGTGCAAGTTTTAAGCATATTTTCGAAAGGACATCATAGGCCGAAATTTTAACCGAATCGAAGAAGTCACAGATGCGTCTTAAAGTGGAAAGACTGATCTTTCTATTGCTTTTTCATGAATGCTCTACGATGATTCCTTCACTTGCTCGAAGCAACTAAAGTAAACAAAAAATAAAACTGTTTTTGCTTCAACGTTGAATAACTCGGTCAAAAAAAATCGCAAAAGAAATTTATTACTCTCTTTTCACACAGGAAAGTAGCCGCTTTTGACCAGTATAAATGGATTTTGTGTAAAAAAATTCATACTCCCCGGAGAAGTTTCGCAAGTTGCAGAAATTTATTTAAAATGGACCAAGTGCTCTTTATATCGATATAACTTTGCCGAAAAGCAATGTAGCTAAACTCTGAAAAACAGCTGAAAGTAGGGATTCCACGGTTTCAAACCATATTTTCAAAATATCGATACGACTATTTTTGTCGGAGTTATGACTATCTGAACTAGTCTCTACTTTTCGGGTTCCTAGAGATGATCCTTTAATTAATGTGAGGAGTGTATTAGCTTTAGTATCGTTTTCGCATTAGCATTAATATGAGTGTAAAAGTTGAAGAAAATTTGTTGGAAGAGAAGTCAGAAATTTAAAAGATTCTACTATCGACAGAACAGCTACGGTCACATGGTGCTGTGGTTGGTCACAGACTCTGGTATCATAGATGGGAATGCCGTTTTTCGAAGCGTGTCCCGGGAGGCAGGAGTGGGGTTGATCATGATATTATATCCTTACACCATCGGGTTGATAAGCATAGTGTTCGACAGTGTTACAAATTCTTAAATTAATTTTATCACTGTTACGACTCCCGCCCTCAAACCTAACAACGTGTAGCGTAAACTTTAGAGGCGCGAAGTTTGAATCAGACTACACGAATGTAATAGAAAGGGTAGTGATCCTCTAGGGAGTAATCGGTATAACTGCAGCCATCTTGGAGCAAAACTGGAAATAAACATCTATCTCTCTCTATCAGTATTTCTGTCTCTTTCTTTTTTTACAGTTTCTTTCTCTGTCTACTTCCGTTTTTGCTTCAAAATCGCGGCAACCAATCAGCGACAATACACGTTGTTCCGATCACTCTCTAGAGGATCACTAAGAAAGGGGAAGTAAAAGTGAAGTTACCATAAGTCCAAAGTGTTTGAAAAAATTTCGAGATTTTTTGAAAGCTTAAATTGTTCCTGTTCTTTACAGTTTTATTATAATTTAAGCGTTCTGCGAGCAGAGTGCTTTAGCGCTCCACGGGCATGAACCCGCGTTCCAATTTCCCATGAAGAATTTAGAACCCTAAAAGTCAGCGCAACACCATACGTGTTTCTATGTGATGTGTTATAACCAAAATTCTTTCTATTTAGCAATATCTATGTAATTCTAACATACACAAGTCACATATAAAATGATTTAGCAGAGTATGCCATTAGTTACACTATATATCTTAAAATTAAGTAATGAACATTCTGAAGGTTGTAATACAAGTTATATGTAACAATGAAAATAAAAGAGAAAAAGAAATAAAAAAATTCAATACTATCACAGGTTTCAACTACTTTCTTTTGCAAACCTTATTTATATTTTAACAATAAATCCTCAGGAACTTAACAATTGGGCTGCGTTTACACTGTATGAATTGTAAGCTGAATGTTTTCATTGCATTACAAAATTCGCGTATAATGAGAACTCGTCATTATGCAAGTATCGGTACATACATTATCTGTTTTACCGACTCATGTTTATGTGGACCTGTTGCGATACTCGAATCCTTCAAAACTGCTTATTTCTTAACATTTCTCTCGTTACAAACTCAGTTTAATTAATTTCGCTCCCTTTAAAGTTCCTTTTTAACCGGGATGAATTTAGCTAAGAAGTGTATATTAGTAGACACAAGGATAAATAACATTTATCGGTTTGGAGGTTATGTGAGCCGGAATGCTGCATCAGTTTATGATCATAAAATCAAATGGACTCGACCACCGAGGGTCCCCCAATTCGATGTTAGACAAACCGGTGATTTGGGACTACAAGTAGATGTAAAACCCACTGACACTCGACTTTACTATGAAAATTCCAAGGAATTGGAAGAGTAAGTAAATTTTGCTTTTAACATATCAGTATACAGGGTGTCGCCGAAATAGGTGACCAAATCTTAAAACGATAAAACCAGGTCATATAAACATGAATTCAAAAACTGTTCCACATTGAAAAAATTTCTAATACGTTCTTGAATATTTGAATCATTCAAGAGTTAGAGATTACAGTAGTTCTTAAATAAACCAAGTATCGATGAATCGATATTAGCTGAATGTAAGTTCCTGACAGTACAAGTGAATTTGATTTTAATCCATAAGATGTTAGGGGGTCCATTCCACACATTTTCATACAATTATATTGCACAAACACATGATATTAAATTTATCTTAATATATAAAGCAGAAAGCTTCTACAGTGGCTCACAGCCATAATCGTACACTATTTAAAATCGCATAACTTTATTAAAATTAATCCAAACGATTTGAGTTTCTTTTTAGAAGCTAGAAGAATTAGTTTGTTAAGTGACGTGATTCATCGTTTTAAAAAAAATACACTTGACCGGAATAGCAAAAAAAATAGAAAAGGTCGTTTTTTCAACTTTTTTTTGTGAGCCTGTAATGAAAATTCAAAAAATCCGTTTGTACATTGAAGTAAGTTGTATACGTGTCTAAAATTTCATAAAAATCGGTTAACGTTGCTCTGAGTTATAAACGCTTAAAGATCGCAAAGTAAGGTTGAGAATCGCTGATTTTGGGAATTTTCGCGATTCTACTTTTCGCCAAATCTACGGAATAAATGCCAGCAAGCTAAATTTTGGTATGGGCCTATATTTGGTCATTATAAACAATAAAAAATAAAAAAAAAGTTTTTCGCGAATATCTCGTTATCTAACATTTTTACGACAAAAATGGTTATGAAATTTATAGCTTAGGGAATTCTCTACACAAAAGGTCCTATGAGTTTCTTTCGTAGGGGTAACTATTTTCATGTATGTCAGGTTACCAAGTTTCAACCCCCATACTTTTGACAAGGGAAGATCTCGAACCCGGAAATTCAAAAAAATATGAAACTGTAAGTATATAGGGGATGGCCTCCTGAGTACAATGCAATTTTGTTTGCTGCCCAAATTCACTCCAAGAGGGTGCAATTGACCCGTGAAAATTGTTCTATTTTGTATTATTATTCGCGAATTGTAGGAGATAGAAAAAAGTATTCAGGACAAAGTTGCATCTTTTAATTAGGACTATCATTTGGTAAATTATAGTTCTTACAGTTATAACACAAAATAAAAAAAAAAGAATTTTCTCGGGTTCATTTCACCCCCTTAGAGTGAATGTGGGCAGCAAACAAAATTGCGTTGTACTCGGGACATCCCCTGTAGGAATATGTATATTTACAGAGTTCCATAATTTTTTGAATTTTCTGCTTCGGAATTTCCCTTGGCAAAAGTATGGGGGTTGAAACTTGATAACCCGACATACACGAAAGTGATTACTCCTACAAAAAAACTCCTACAAACAAGACTATTCAAAAGAAGGGTTTTCTCATTTAATGTTCTCTAAAACAATATCATCTAATTGATTATGCCTGCATAGTTCCCAATGAATATGCTATCATGTTCATTATTTATTCGTATATTTTTGTCATCCGTTACTATTACATATTTTATTATGAAAAGGAATGTAAATATTTAATTAACCTGTCATTTGTATGGTCCAGTGCGAGCGATCTTGTAAAGAAGATGTTCAGTTTGAAATTTCAACCATTGCGAGAAACCAGAAGTGTAAAAAGGGAGAAAATAATGAGTCTTGTGAAAAGGCATGCCTCTGATCGAGGTTCTACTGAATCCCGTAGTAAGTTTCTTTTTATTCAATAGTTCTATAGTATTTTCAATGTATGCATAATTTTTTGTAATTTTGTAACAACTCGCTTTTTATATTATGTTACTATTAATTCCACGTTTGTTTATAGTGTATAATGGTTAAATTTTCCGTGACTTCGAATTACTTCAACTCAATTAAATATGTAAGCTCCAAGTATACTAGGTAACAATTATACAGGGTGATTCACATAACTTGTCCACCCCACATAACTTCTAAAGCTCAGCGCATTTTGTTCGCCTTAGCGTGAAACATTGTTTTATATGATATGAACGTGTTCAGATTCAATTCGAAAATTAATTGCTTCATTATTGGAACCTTCTGTTTTAAATAATTTACGCGGCTCCTTCGTCCGTTTAATCGCGGGCTATCGAATTGTGCGGGTAAAACGCAAATGTGGTCTCTTTAGGTCTGTGAAGATAGCACCCCCAAATTCGAATTTTTGGAAAAACTCAACGGCATTCGTTTGTTCATCGTTTGCCCACGTTTGCCCATAAAAAAATTTTTTTGCCCACCCTCCAAAAAAAAGTTACGAACAAAATAAAAAATTTGCCCACCCTCCAGAATTTAAATAAAAAATAAAAACCGCGAAAAAATGGGTATAGATGAAGCGATCGCGTTAAAGTTCGATTATTCTCGAAAATATTATCAAAATCGTTCTTTCAACGGTGCAGTCCGTTAGTTTAGATATAGAAGAGATTTGCCCATGCATTAATTTCGCATGCCCACCCTCCAGAATCGAATTATTAAAAAAGATAGCCAAGAAGTGCGGTACCTGTTGAACCGAATACCTTTCTGTTCGTTTATTTCCCGAATGAATTATCAAAATCAATTGTACTTACCGTAAAGGTTTAAGGTGTCCGGTGACATGTTATCCAAAAAATGTTGCACACACTTCTTTCTCACTTTATTCGAACGACACTTCAATTTGTACCGCTCATCGAATACTTCACACTTTCCACACATCTGCAGCACGTGCAGAATAACACCAGAGTGTATCAGTGATTTTCTAGTCATTTTTCACTAATTCCCGCAATGATGTCGCACAACGGAAAATAATATAATCTCACAGTTACTTCACAAGCCGTAAATGAACGCACGATCTTGCAAGAGCTGTGTCCGAGCTCTGTAGACCGACTGACTGACTTTCGTGCGTCGTTGGAAACAATTCGAGAGTATCGCAGACATTTGTTTACGTTTCGGCAGTGGCACTCGGCGCTGCGGCCCTTTAGGGTATTAGCGCTGCGTGTCGTCATCGAACGAAAGTAACTACGCATTTGTAAACATGTCTGATAAGTTGTCACCAAATTCACTAAACTCTTACGTTAAAATCAAACATTGAAATTGGCTAACAAATATGAAAAATATTTCAAAATTCCAGTGGAAGAAGAGGAAAAAGAAATAGTGGATAGCATTAATGTTTCTAACGAAAGTAATACTAGAATTCGCGAATTCTAGTCCGAATAAAATAAATAATATACTGCCGCAATTATATTTTGATATTGCATTGTAATACGCGCGTGTACCGTTATCCACGGTCGATTCCCGGGACATTATCGCCATAAACGATCACTCTGGCGAAACACTCTGTCCGATTATTCGGGTTAGTATTTCGAACCAGGTAGTTGTGCTTTTCCTGTCGGCACAAATAGGTTAGACAATAAAAAACTTTTCGTGGATACTCGTGGAAGAATAGTGGAACGTCAAATTTCTTTCAAAATGTAATGAGTAATTAATGTAAAGCAATCTTTTTTCAATTTTTTTTTAAAAGTGGGTAAATTTTGATCAAAATTCCACTTAAAGGTGGTCATTGTCTCTGATTAATATTTATCCATTGCCCCTCAGACAATGTAATATCGAAATATAATTGCGGCAGTATATTATTTATTTTATTTGGACTAGAATTCGCGAATTCTAGTATACTTTTGTTAGAAACATTAATGCTATTCAGTATTTCTTTTTCTTCTTCTTCCACTGGAATTTTGAAATGTTTTTCATATTTGTTAGCCAATTTCAATGTTTGTTTTTAACGTAAGAGTTTAGTGTATTTGGTGACAGCTTATCAGAAATACATCGGGACAAACGATATGCATCGTTGAAAGAACGATTTCGATAATATTTTCCAGAAAAATCGAACTTTAACGCGATCGCTTCAACGGGTACCGCACTTCTTGGCTATCTTCATTAATAATTCGATTCTGGAGGGTGGGGATACGAAATTAATGGATGGGCAAATCTCTTCTACATGTAAACTACCGAACTGCACCGTTGAAAGAACGATTTTGATAATATTTTCGAGAATAATCGAACTTCAACGCGATCGCTTCATCTATACTCATTTTTTCGCGGTTCTTATTTTTTATTTAAATTCTGGAGGGTGGGCAAATGAAATCTGAGAGTGGGCAAACGTGGCCAGGTCGGGTACATTCGTATCCTTCTATTAAAAAATTGAAATGCATTCATGATGGGTGATGAAGACAAATTTTTTATTTTCTTCATAACTATTTTTTGGAGGGTGGGCAAAAAAAATTTTTTTATGGGCAAACGTGGGCAAACGATGGACAGTCATTTCCCACCGTCAAATCATTAAAATGTTTTCATGGGGGTGCTGATGAAAATTTTTTTTTTTGCCATAATTTTTTTTTTGAAGGGTGGGCAAAAAAAAATTTTGTATGGGCAAACGTGGGCAAACGATGGACAATCATTTCCCACCGTCAAATCATTAAAATGTTTTCATGGGGGTGCTGATGAAAATTTTTTTTTGAAGGTTGGGCAAACGAAAATTTTTTATGGGCAAACGTGGGCATACGATGCACAAACGAATGCCGTTGAGTTTTTTTTTTTAAAATCGAATTTGGGGGTGCTGTCTTCACAGACCTTGTCTCTTTCTTTTCTACAGTTTCTTTCTCTGTCTACTTCCGCTTTTGCTCCAAAATCGCGGCAACCAATCAGCGACGATACACGTTGTTCCGATCACTGCCTAGAGGATCACTAAATAATTCTAATATGAACTAACTGATGACATTAGTTAGTTGAATATAATGCGAACTCTTTATTTTATATCCAGTTTCGACGTGGTTCGGAATATTTTGTACAGATACATTTTATAAGAGATTGTACCAACAAATAAACTGTTTCAGTTGCAGCAATGACAAGTGAAATATCGGACATTCAGGAATATATGAAAGAGCATCCAAGGAACAAAGTTGCAAAAGTGTTCTTAATAGAATTAATCGACAGAAGAAAGAAGCAGCTTAGATTATTACGCAATTGGGATTACAGGCGATTTGAATGGATCCTCGAATCTCTGAACCTCGTTTACAAACCTGTTCCAGCGTACGATATTCTTCAGATCTTCGATACGCACCTAATACGTTGAATAACTTGATGACCGCTATAATTCTTCATTAATTTTGACACGATCCAAACAAATGAATGCTATTTCCTCGTTCTTTATATTTACAGTAACTTGGAGATTCTTATGTTCAGGAATAAATAATTAATTATATAAAGCCAATAAAGGTAACGAATAAAAGAAACAGTGAAAAATCAATTGTAAACATTTTTCGTTTATTTATCTGTTTAATATAAATATATAATATGAAAATAATTATATACATTAGCGGTCATTATTAAGCTGTTCTGCATAATTATATATATAA
The DNA here is from genome assembly GCF_050908995.1 of Andrena cerasifolii. Taxonomy (NCBI): domain Eukaryota; kingdom Metazoa; phylum Arthropoda; class Insecta; order Hymenoptera; family Andrenidae; genus Andrena; species Andrena cerasifolii. The sequence continues at coordinate 3,364,524 of NC_135132.1, forward strand.
ATTGAAACGTAAATTGAAACGTAAATTGAAAATATATATATATTTCTATATATATCTCAACGTGCGTTACGAAAAGTAGCACGTTTCAATTTTCTTACGTTTCGCCACGAAAAATAGCACATTTGGGAATTTACGGCGAAAACTAACATATTATCCGGTTTAGCCACGAAGAATAGCATGTTTTAGATTATTTTGCAGTCTGCAGAAACTATCACGTTTCAGCGCGTGGTCAGTTTAAAAAAATTCAATCGTTGAAAATAGTGTTTAATAAATAATAATTCCATGTAATCTCCAAAAGACAACACATATGACAATTTTAATCTACATAATTTAAGTAAGGGAGAGTGGGGGAATTGCGAACGCGGGGTAAACATGCTATTTTTCGTGGCAAACCGCTCAAACGTGCTAGTTTTCGCAGCGACAGACGAAACATGCTATTTTTCGTGGCAAACCGAATTGTTTATATTATTAATTTTTTAATCAATTACAGAAAACCTGGCATGGTATCCCGAAAAGACTCGTTGAGAATCTTGACGCAACAACGCTGCGACGACATCATTAACGGAAAACTGAATGCCTATAAAGCTGAACTGCAAGAACAGCAAAAAGTTTTCTATCGCGAAAAAGCAGAGAAACTGGAATATATTTTCAAGGAAGAACTCGAATATGGTTTAGAACCAACAGTGACAAAAGAGGAAATCGAGGCGGCACGAAAAAAAGCGGAGGAGCTATCAAAACTTTAAATAAAGCATCTTTGTGTACATACGTGTGTCTTTATTCACTTTACGAAACGCTACTAATAATAAACTTATAGGAATACCTTCGTCTGTAATTTCATTGTTTTTAATATAATGTTTCGACTACTTAGATACTTTGTATATTTAAACGAGAATAGTGTTTTCAAAGTATGTCTTTGTATATTGATAATGAGGTGACTGAACGGTAACTACAGTTGTGTTCGGTTTGGTTGATACAAAATCATCCCTACTACCATTTTTTGCTTACATAGGACGTGGCAACTTTCGCAACCGAGCACTTGGCGCTCCGGAATAGGAGACTACTTAGGGGCGAATTCCACTTACGCCCACGATTTTCATTTAGGGGTTGTACCTAGTCAGCCGACCGAAAACAGGCGAATATTTGTGAATTTTTTTTGAAGAAGCGGAAGCGTATATTTTTACAAATCTTTTTGCGCTTAAAAGAGCAACATTTAAAGAACATTTGGTAATTTTTTCGTAGAAAAATATTTACGTTTATAATAAAATAACATGCGACATCCAAGAAGCATTTTTAAAAATTTGGTTTTGCGGTGAGCACTGCCATTCGGAACCAGATTATCTAAAATCAAAAAACAAAAAAGATTTCGTTAGTATATTAATGTATCCTCAGGTTGACGGAGAGAATTTTCCGAAACATTTATTTAAAACAAAATGGCGGCTATTTAAAGTTGAAATCCTGATTTTTTTCGCGTGATTTTTGCACGAAAAAAGTATATGTACTGCCGAAGCAAGTACTCATTTGGCATAGAAATAATGTTTGTGAGAAGGAATTTTTGGCGACTTGTGCGAGATGAATGTGTCCATTTTCGTAAAAAATGTAAAAAAAAAGTTTATTATATAAAATCAGAATCTAAATTTCGGGCGAAGACGAGAAGTAAAGCTAGTTATTCATAAGACAATCAGTGTAAGTCGCTTTAAGTCGTGTCAAGTTTATGGTTTGTTGCTTGTTACTTAAAGAATAATTTACATCGTCTTCCTTACACCATGAGTGAAAGAAATGAAAATACGCATTTCTTCGTTATCAGAAAATCACCCTTTTTCTGATAGTCAATCTGAATATTTACCTAAAAATTAACAAAATTTATCTGATTATGATGATGAAAACGTGAAATGAAAACTTTAAAAAATTGTTATAATTTAATGCGCATGTTTATTAACGTGTATTTTCATTATAAATATTAAATTTGTGACATTATAAATGTAAATTTTTAAAATATATACTTCCAAATTTGCTGTAAATAGTGAATTCGAGTTAAAGAATAACGAGAACTTATTCAAATTTTTCAGTGGGCATTTAACATTAGTCTCAATTCTTTGAGTCAATCTAATTTCTTCTAAAAAACCACGGTGAGTTTCTTTTCTTTCATTGCAGTTAAATTCATTTGTATGTTATCTTACAAAAAAATCGTTTTTTACATCTTACCTAGCATTGTAATTTTTTTTTACAACTAATTTGTGAAAACTTTATTTATCACGGTTTTAATGCTAATGGACTTACACTGATTGGCTCCTGAACCCTCCATATGTAGTTAGGTTCAACTGGCGATGACGTTCCCACGGCTGCGCATCACGCATCCCTCGTTGTACCAAGAAAGGCCCAAAAAATGTAAGTGAACGTTCCTTTATATACCGGGTGATGAAAATTGAGAACGTTCAATCTTTACGCGTTACAAGATATTTAATTCATGAACCAAGGAAACTCTACATTTCTGTCGTTTCTCTTGTCACGTTTTTCCGCACAGGTCCTAGTACAAAAAGTATAAGTAACAGAAAGAATATTAAGCAAAATATCGCAAAACATTCGCGGTAATAATAATAATAAAAATATATTGCACTATGGTATTCGTAAGAGTTACATAGTTTTACCATATGTGGAATAAATATATTATTATATGTAATATATTTATCTTATTATATCAAGTAAAGTTGGTAACATTTATTTAGTCTAAAAATAGCCTGTAGACCTATCAGTCAATTGAATCATCTTATTGATTGGTAAAGACAAAATTGATTTACATATATAATAAGAGGAAATTTGCCTATACAATGGATTATTTTAATTGTAATAATATAACATAATATATAGATCAAAGTGAAAGGCATTTCAATGTTATGGGTATGTGTAAGAAATCATAAACTTTTTCGCATATGATAATCTAACGGTTACTACAATATATTTAAAACGAAATTCGCATCGGATGGATTGCAAAAAAGTTGGAGTCTTAGATTATAAAAGTAATTATTTTAAGAAAAGTACATATTATATCATACGTACATAGATATCATGACACCGCCAACCTACATATGATATTATATGGTACATAGTACCTATATGATATTATCATATGGTACATAGTACATATATGATATTATCATGTGGTACATAGTACCTATATGATATTATCATATGGTACATAGTACATATATGATATTATCATGTGGTACATAGTGCCTATATGATATTATCATGTGGTACATAGTACCTATATGATATTATCATATGGTACATAGTACCTATATGATATTATCATGTGGTACATAGTGCCTATATGATATTATCATGTGGTACATAGTGCCTATATGATATTATCATGTGGTACATAGTGCCTATATGATATTATCATGTGGTACATAGTGCCTATATGATATTATCATGTGGTACATAGTACCTATATGATAATATCATATGGTACATAGTACCTATATGGTACTATCATATGTCATATGATACCTACATATGGTATTATCACATGATATGATAAATTTAAATTCAAATGTCGTGGACATCAATTTCCAAATAGATAAAAAAGAACGAGACAAAAACTAGAACCATATTATCATTAACAATATATAAGTGGACTTATAAGATGATTATGGGGCGTAACTTTGTTTCCGCTCTCTTATTACTTTCAATTACGAAGTCACACGCGTCATCCCTTTATAAATTTGTAATCTGTAAGTATTCTACTTAATTTGAAAAATCATTGGAAAATTAGGACCTATTTTATGACCTTTTTTTTAATCATATCAACGACTACCTACTTAATTTCTTAATTATACAAAAGTCGTTCAATAATTAAAATAAATGAAAACCCTAAAACTATATAAATTATTTACATAGAATAAATCAATATCACGGATCATTAAAACATTTATCGATAAAAGGTCAATAATTTATGCAGCTTAAAAATATACAGGCATTCCTCATATTGTTTATATATATAATTAAAAATTAAGAAACTATAAGATTTTTCTTTTGAAAACAAATTTAGCCTATATTTTTGTGTAATGAACAATTTAGTCCTTAAATACTGTTTGTTAATAGTCCCTCAATCAAGGAATTAATCACATAAACATAGATTTAATCACTATTACGACCACCCTGTATAGGTCGTATATAAAGATGAGCTGGATGCTGATGTCCTATTCTTAAGAGGGCCGCCGTGAAAGTTTCGCTAGATCTTCTTAAACAATCGTTTAAGTTCCATTCATAAGTGTGCATGTGAATATAATTGCGACGACTATTTGCAACTTACGCGATCGTTATTGGCCCCCAATCAACCAGTATTGCAACTTTTTGTGCGAAGCGGAAAATATGATTTATCATTTGTAAGGACCATTCATAAGTGAGAAATCAAGAGGAATTCTGTAGGATCTTTCGTAGATCTTAAACCATTTCTGATTTTTCCACTCATCACAAAATGAAGTCACAGATTTCAAAATCTGTAGTCGACAGGGTCAGTATGACAGATATTCTAAAACCTAAATGTTATCCAATTTCTAATATATTTCTAATACGTTTATCTAATTTTCAATATATTTTTAATTCCTAAAACGTTGAAGTTCTAAAACGTAAAAATTATATTTCTAAAACATGTACTAAATTTCTAATACATTCCTACTGTGAGTAAGTCATTTCTAATAGTTTAGAGAAACGAAATTTATGTATTAAAATTAAAATCTCAGTGATTCGAAAGCAGTAGATTGGAGAATATGTATTTGCTTTTTATATTTGTTTTTATTAATTTCGGATAATATGTTCGGCGGTCTTTAAATAATGTGCATAAATATTCCTTAGACCATTTATTTCTATAATTTTTCATTCTTGTCGTGTTTCGACCTATTATAGTGTAAATAATTAAAAAAAAATTTTTATAAAAATATATAAATTCAGGCCACTTTTAACGATGAAAAGAAAACGGGATATATTTCCTTCAACGGGATCTAGGTGCGGACGCTAAAGGGTTAAATAGCAAATTAAAAATTTAAACAAAAACAGATAATTCTCTTATCACTAATTCATATATGGTTACTTGTAGCGAAGAATTTATTTTATCGAAATTGTTGAAATTACTAAAGAATGAAGATACTAAAAAAAAAGATATGTAACTAAACTACACAATAACAAAAACTTTATATTATTATTATTAAGCGTCTTTATTGCACAAAGATACATAAACGCGGGAAAAAGAAAAAAGTGGGGAAAGTAATATTATAAACAACAAAATAGAAAAATTACTTTTATTATGCTTAATCATAATTAACTGTAGGTACTCAAAACTCTAAAAATTTTAACTTTTTCAAAACATTTCTATTAATTTTGTTTTGCATAGTGACATTCAAAAAGCAGTTCATTGCAATGGACTCTCTTACCTACACCTTTAAAAATTTTATTTTGCATTTTTCAATGATATAAGTTAAAGAATTGAATCGTAAGAATCATATGATCTCATAGTTGACAATTGTGTAAATATTCTGGTTACTTGAGCTTTATGTTAACAAAAAGCAAAATATATTACAAAATTGTTAAACCTCAAGTGATTTTGATACCTTGCAATATCCATAATCGACACTTAACGATTATGTGATTTGCATTTTTAGAAAGCAACAGACGCAGAACTTAATGAAACTGTAAATGTACCAGTCACTTCTTATAGTTCTTATTTCGTGTTTCCATTTGTGGTTACTCGTTGAAAGTAAGATTGCTCAATATACATATGTAGTGGTTTGCAATCAGTGGGGAACACAAATAACAGCTCCTGAATGCTTTCAAAATTTCTTTAATGTACCTACTTCAAATAAAATAGAGGATTGTGATAAGAAATATGATGTAATTATTAAGAAACTTCTTCTATAAGTTCTTCTATACCGCGACTTTGATGTAATATCTCTGCATTTTAATTGCACTTGACTACTTGAATTTAATTAAACAGAATCTCCATCTTAAATTTCATATGGCTTTGTATAAATATTAACGTTCTTCCTAGTTTCTTAAAAGCAATTTATGATTTTCTATTTTCATTTTTGCCTATAATGTGCTTCCATTTCACTTTCCCTAAACTTATTTCCTGTCTTCAGACATTTTAGTAGGTTTGGAAATTTTGCTCGAGAACCGCTGACTGCAGCACCTACGCGTACATATGTATATGTTAGTTAAGAATTTGCACGGGCACTCCTTATGAGAGCTGGCAGATGCGTTGTGCAATGAGAATCTGGTGCACGCATGCGCAGTGACACCTAGCGTTAACTGTCACCATTTCAATAAGTTACATCTCCATGTAATTGAAAGGGGATTTCTAAACGTACTTTTGAATGTCCTCCAATTTTTATTCAGTGCAATTTGTTACAATATGTATATAATTTGTTATAGTACTAGTATTTAAAGTGTAGTATGAATTATTTATATCTCTGATAACAATTCAAAAATTCGATTATCATTGTATGTAATAACTTTCTTATTTTCTCAAATAAAACTTTCTTATATGAGAATTAAGATTATGTAATGTTTGCGATTATTTTCATAATTGAAGGATAGAGGTTTTTGGTATTAATAACAAGAACGTATTGTTGCTAAATAAGATGAAGAAACTAATATTGTGAGAAAGGATAGACATGAATTGAAATATTTCATTTAATAGCAGTTACTGAAGAAGTTTCAGTTTGAACATTCTATTAAATGTCTGAAAAATTAGTTCGTGTAATATGTAAACAAAATGTGATTTATTAAAACAAAAATATGGTTCTACATAAAATATTAAAGTTGCCATTGTATTTTTATATTTACAAAAAGATATACTCTAGGAGCATGTTCTGTTTACTGTTTAAAAAAAAAATACATCTAGTCCTTATACTTTAAAGCAGAGCGATGTTTCTTATTACAGGACAATACGTGTGTATTATTTGTAACCAAACGAATACAACGAATAAAACAGTATAGATTTACTTTGTAATTTTAAAATTAGTAGATAAAAATACATTACGTGTTAAATGTTTAATATGCTTTTTTCTTACAGATTATGATTCTATGCTGTTTTTTGAAGTTGACCATCGCCGGTGTTCTTCAACAGTAAGATTACATAAGTACTATCGCACTTTCGTAAACTTAGATTTTGACTAATTTACGAAAACACGTGCTCCTGACTATAGATTTCGGCAAATTTGAATTTTATGACAAGTAAAATATTATATATGTACACACATGTATTTACACATATTAAACCATATGAAAATTAAAATTTTCGTTGTTTAGACCATTTTTTATTTATTACATAAATTGCAGAATACTATTTATTTTCGAAATGTATTAAACCTTCAACTCCCAGTTTAAAAGTGCGTAAAATTCTATCGCCTGTTTATATTTAACTTCTGTTAACAACCATCCGTAGTTTTCCTGATGGTAAAGTAGATTTCAATGTTTTCGGTTCAGAAAATCAAGCACTCTCTTAAATTTATTGTTGATTGTTAAATATATAAAAAAAATGTATGCTTTCCATTTCAAAATAACAAGATACACCATATATACCAGTCTCACAATTTTTAACTAACGATTCAAGGGTCGGGGCGTTAAAGGGTTAATGCACACTGAAGTATTCAATTATTTATTATGCTACGCAATTTTGAAACCAAACTATTTGGAATACTTCTGTGACAAATGATTTATGAATAATGAATTATTACTCAATTGAATTTGAGAAAATATCGAGATCTTACTAATGTGTAATCTTACTATTATCATATTTCTTCGTGCGCCATCTACACATCGTTGGCACAATGCGGTAAACATTAACTTTTTAACTTCCACAAGGAAAGGGAATCAAGCAACGTTAAATTCAATCGATTCGTTTTATTAAGGAACTGTATCTGCAACATCTGGCATATTTTTAAGCATAACGTGCAGAGTAACTGTCATCTTTGTAATGTAATTAATAATGAGGCACACCCATGAGCGTTCAGACGTTAAGGAAGATAAAAGAGTGTGGCAAACTTTCAATGACTCGTGGATAATAAAAAGTGAATATAACCTAATATTTCATCTTCAGGAGATTTCCTTGCGCACCAATCGATGCGATTTCTGTGGATGGTGTATCAGTGCCAATAGCTTGCGCTCTCAAATCAATCGGAAGTAGAGTAGAACCAGCGCTGCCAACATACGTGAGGGTCTCGTCACCAATTTTATACCGACCACTGCCGAGAACGTCGTCCTTGGTATACATAGCTCCGCCCATTTTTAAAACATCGTCAGCTGTTGTCGCCACCGACATAAGAAGTCAAAAAGGAACAGAGAATACGGTATGTAATTTGGAATCTCTAAAAGTTTTCTATAGAGATACATACAAAATTGGTTTTACCATACATTTCTTCTTTTTACATTCTTCAAATTACTCTTGCTACTAATATCTCACTAATAACTACGTATACGAAGTGATTAAAAGAAGTTTTTACTGAAACATGCCAAATGTTCGCTTACCTTCTGATATATCATCGCAATGAAATAATTGGAACCTTTTATTTAAAAATAAATGTCAAAACAAATTTCGATACTTTTTGTTCATGAATGAACAAGGCTAACAAATTGTACGTATAGCTATATGTATACTTTGGGGGAATTCAAATACTGAAATGATCAAGGATTGGAGAGGAACACAAAAAAAAGTACGTCTGTACTGTATGACGGAAAAATATATTCTGATAAATAGTTGATAATCATTTAGTACGAAAATAAATCCAAGATAACCAATAAATATTTACATCAGAGCTCTGCAACGGGCGAGTATATCGCGAATCTTTCGATTCACCCGATTCGCCCGTGTCCGCGTCGGATACGTCGGGTCAGCATTAATTTCTATCGGCCCGAGACTCCTGAACGCCGGAGACGGCCGAAACGCGCAAAGCAGTCACCAGTCATGGCGTCACCACGCGTGTCCGACTGGCTCTTACCCGTGAGGGGTGACTGTTCGCGCGCTTCGGGCGCAAACGTAGCGAATGTTGAGCGCGAATTCTGTGGAGTACATACTTGCGTCGTCCATATTTGTTATGCTACACTAGCGCCACCGTTCCCGCGGTGGTAGATTCCTTTACCAATAGAAAATTGATAGATAGGAGTGAATATAAAAATTGTATGTGTTTGCAGGCATATCCAAAATATTCATTCAATTATGGCGTCCTAGACGGATACACAGGTGATTCGAAATCAGCTTGGGAAGAAAGGGATGGTGATGCTGTCAAGGGTGAATACTCCGTGGTGGAAGCAGATGGGTCAATTAGAACAGTTACTTATACAGCAGATGATCATAAGGGATTCAACGCTGTCGTTACAAGGAACGAGCCGCCGAGAAAGGCGAAAGAAGACATTAATTTGAAAGCGTTTTTACCAGCAGCAATTGTTCCACACCCCCACTAAAAGGGGCAACCTGCTATCTGAGACATTTCTAGATCTCCTTTAAACTACATAAATTTATCCTTGGAAAAAAACATAACATTATACGTCTTATTATAAAAGAATAGCACTACTAATTTCAATATTAGAAAAAGTATGTAAATCGTATTTCATCTTCTATTATAGAACTAATGGAACTATTTTTATTCGTGTAAGCAAGGGAATAAAGTACTTTACATAACGGGTGCATAAAGAATTAAAGACACTTGGGCACTTTGAAAAAAACTTAATATTCTTCTTTTATATTTTCTTCAATTATTAAGTCCGGAAAACATGCTCCAAAAATGTTATTATACATTACAGTATGCATCATGAACGTAGTTACAGAATTTTAATAACGTATGTGCGCACAACATCCCTTCGCCTATCAAGTCCACAATCAATAGTCCTGACAGAATTTCGAATTATATTATATTCCTTAGTTATTGTGCAAGGTGTCCTCAAACTAGTGGTGTAATATCAGAGGGTATGATCAGCATCACCCTCTTTCGAATAAAGAAAAAGATCATCAAAATCGGTCCATATGCTGAGGAGTTATGCGGGGAAACACATCAAAAAAATACATACAGGTCGAATCTATAACCTCCTTTTTGAAGCCTGTTGAAAATTACATTGGATGATAAGTCTATCCTACACCTGGTCTGTGGTAGAATTGTCTTCCGAAAGGTAGCGCGCAGCGTCAACTGCCGCATAGAGGGAATTCTGTTTTACCCCGTTGTCAAATGTTCCAACATCTTTTTCAAGGAATAAATAATCAAATTTGTTATCAAAATCAATTGCATAATGCTCGCCAGTGTCCATCGAAGAGGCCTACGCCCTCGGATTGCAAATAAATGAACAAATATTTCACGTGTTCTTGCACACAATTTTCTTCGCAACGAATTGAGCTATTACGGGAAATATTGATCGATTACCTGCAATTAATTATTGTACATTTAAAGCGGCGTCTTAAATAACACAACCTTGACTACCTTCCTGCACGATATTCGCAACTGTTCTGTTTATAATTAATTAGTTATTAAGAGTTCTAGAAACAGTACAAGGAGTTTCAACTTGAAGCTTAAAGTAAACCCTTAACCACTTCCCTACGTAGTATTTACCACCGTTACTCTCATAATTAATTAATAACCGTTAAAATCACGAATCTCCTCCTGCTACCAAATCAAATATTTGAAAATTGGCGGGCTTTTGGCGGCCGTGCCACCTCCTCGCTCATTCCGTGCTTCTGTTACCTTTCCCGAATTTTCTGATCAAAACGTACCTACCGCTCAGTTCACAAATTTCACCGCCAGGCGGTTACAGCGTCATTTATCGACAAGTGAAACATAACCTTAGCGGTGGTTTGAACAAACAATAACTGACGGTATTAATACAGCTCGCTAAATAATACTTTTTCACCTATATAGCGACTGTTCAATTTCCATATACCCCGAATGACGTCAAAACACATTTAGGTCAGTACAATCATCCATCATACGCAATTTATTCTTTCGTAAACGCAACGTTCGATATTAACTAACTTCCTCTATTTCAGACCACGGTACTCCTTAGTATTACTCGACAGGCAAATAAAATGCACACCTGAGAAGGTTCTTTCTTCATCGCAACTGCAGTGTGCGAGATTACGTTTCGATTGTCTCGTATCGAATAAGAATTACCCAGGCAAGGTCTACCAAACATGTTCAGTCAGACCGGCGGCTTACGAACTGGCACAGGCTCTTCTTCCAATCCAATGCAGGACTTCGAGGTCGTCTCTCCCCCCGACGATTCCATCACCAGCCTCGCGTTCAGTCCCGCCTCTAACCCACAAAATTTCCTGGTTGCCGGATCATGGGACTGCAAGGTCCGTTGCTGGGAAGTCGAGCAGTCTGGCAAAACAGTCCCCAGATTTATGCATACCTCGGTGGCGCCTGTTCTGGACCTCTGCTGGCACGATGCAAGTTTCACAATCTTCTGCGATAGACAATTCTTTTGGGGCCACTTTGAGCAATGTGTAATTTCATTTTCCAGGATGGGACCAAAGTCTTCATAGCGTCCTGCGACAAAACAGTGAAATGCTGGGACCTGGCTTTGAACCAAAGCATTCAAGTCGCGGCGCACGACGCACCCATCAAAACGTGCCACTGGATCAAGGCGAGCACGTACTCGTGCCTTATGACGGGTTCGTGGGATAAAACGTTAAGAGTACGTCTCAGTTCATCGCCTATAGTACACTAGCAAAATACACCTGCGCTTCACTTTGGGTCTAAGAGCTTTTGAGGAATCCGTGAAAATACACATTTCACCTCCTTAGGGGTTGGTTACGGAAAAATCTGGAAATTGGGTTTTAGGCATTTGTGTGGGTAACCTTTCGAAGTAAAAACCAAGTTGATATCTAATCGGGATTAAGTGATATTAAGGAATCCGAGAAAATAAATTTTACCCCTTTTCACTCCATTACGGGTTGATTAGGGCAAAATCCTGAAATCGGTTTTTAGGCATTTATGTCGGTAACCTTTCGAGGGAAAAACCAAGTTGATATCTAATCGGGCCTAAGAGTTTTTGAGGAATCCGGGAAAATACATTTTACCCCGTTTCACCCCTTTGAGGACGGAATTTCCAAAAACTCTTCCTTAGTGTGCACCTACGTCATGAGAACAATGTACCCTCGAAATTTTTCACGTTCCTAGGTTAAACTAAGTAACACTAAGTCTAATAATCGAATGTATTGCAGTTTTGGGATTTGCGGAGCCCCAAGCCAGCGATGACTCTGAATTTGATTGAACGATGTTACTGCGCAGACGTTGTAAGTACACTTTGCTTTGCATTATGATTAATGCATCGACTAATTTGTTTAAACTTCGACAGGATTATCCGATGGCAGTAGTAGGGACTGCAGGCCGTGGACTGACAGTTTACCAGTTGGAAGGCAGCCCGAGGGAGTACAAAACAGTGGAACTGAACCTGAAGTATCAGTATCGGTGCGTCGCGATCTTCAGAGACAAGAAGAAAGTTCCCGCTGGCTTCGCTATTGGCAGTACAGAGGGTCGAGTGGCCATCCACCATTTGAACTTGAGCGCGAAAGAGAACTTCACCTTCAAGTGCCACAGAGTGAACGGAACACCAAACGGGTATCAAGACATTTACGCGGTGAGTATAAGGCCAGATCCACATTGTCGGTCCAGTCACGGACCGGTCTCGATCAAATTCACATCCCTAAGCGTCCACACTCGCGCGGCTTGATAGTGTGGACGCTCACGGATGCGATTTTGATCGAGACCGGATCGATAGTGTGGATCAGGCCTAAATGTAAAGTATCTTCAGTCGTGTAGACACTTGACTAATTCACTTTTGTATCTTCAGGTTAACGACATTGCATTCCACCCAGTCCATGGCACAGTTGCCACCGTAGGAGGCGATGGCACGTTTGGATTCTGGGATAAGGACTCGAGGACCAAACTGAAGTCCTCCGAGGCTATGGAGCAACCAATCACGCGCTGCTGCTTCAATCACAATGGACAGATCTTTGCGTACGCTGTGTCTTATGATTGGTCAAAGGTAACGTCGCTTTACTATTCGTGTACTGCTTTGATCGCAGTGCTCAGAATCAGAACTTATACTGTTTATAATTCTTGCGAGTCTCGAATGAGTTTAAAGGTGCATTTTCATGCTGCTCGACGCTAGTTTTGACCGTCAAGACTAATCACGTGACCGACGCTCAACCAACGAACGAGCGAGTTAAAACAAGTCAGAGTGAACTTAGCTTTCCCGCTTGATGCTGAAAGTCACGTGGACCGATCACTTGCCTGGTTTTGACGTTCAAAACGAGCGTCGAGCGTCAGCATGAAATCGCACCTTAATGTATATACATCAGTGCCATCTTAACCTGGAGGCGAAAGAGGTAGCCTCCTCAGGGGCCCCGAGTTCAGGGGGGTCCGAAAATTGGAAAATTAAAAAACTAGGGTTGTAAAAGCTGAAAAGTGGAAATGGGTCCTCGAACTGTGACGGAAAGAAAATAACGAATACTTCAAAATTTAGATTTCAAAATGAGGCTCTTTTTGCGTGAAATGGACCTTACGTATAATCTTATTTAGTTAATTATTTTAATGCTTATTCATTTCGCGTGTTAACGCGGTATTTTTTATATTATTTAATTTAGAAGAATTTAGAGGGCGACATATGGAACTCGCCCCAGGGCCCCCGACAATGATAAGACGGCACTGATATCATTGGTAATTGTAGAGACACAGGGGAGTTCCCTTAACGCCGAACGGCACCTAATACCGGACATCAGCCACATCTGTGATATTTGAAACGCTACCAAGCGATTATTCCGCGTAAACCGTAAAGGGGGTAGAAAACACAAGAATTAGGTTTCGACGTGTTGCAGTCCTGTGTGCGCAGCTGAGATCGATTTAATATTATCTCTTTCTTGAGAAGAGCCGTCCGCTACTAGGGGAACTCCCCCTGCTGCTAGCGTTTTAAACCAATATTTCCTTCAGGATTGTATTTCAACATTGAAAAGAGAACTTCTTATTAATTACAACAATGATTAACGTTACAGGGTCACGAGTATTATAATCCAGCGAAGAAGAACTCCATATTCCTTAGACCGTGTTTCGAGGAACTAAAGCCTAAAGCTACGTCGTGAAACGATAGGAACGTTCTAGCTACTCTAAGATCTTCGAAATCCCGTGATACAGTTTTTAGAAATTCAATTACTGACGCCGCGGCCCACGCGGGCTAATCAGTGACCATTTTCCTATCCGTTCAGTTGTACGAGTGAAGGCTTTTTCCGATTGTACTTTGTCATAATAAATTGTAATTAGTTTTTGATGTATATATACATATATATTACAGCCTGTAGTTTACAATCTTCTCCGTGTTTCGCTTCTCTTCGCTTTTTATTACTTCGTTACAAAGTTCGTATATACATGCGGAGGAAACGTCTCGCTCTCGCTTTCGCAGATGGTAGAAATGTAAAAAAATAATTCCAGTAAAAATTCCAAATCGCGCAAATCAAGCTGCTCTTTCTGGCCTTTCTCCTCCTCTCTCTGTTTCAAATAAACGTGAGGTTCGATCTCGGGTCTGGTAAGGATAAATGGATTCCTTCTCTCGGTGCTTAGGAATACAGTTCGGGATTGCAGCGAATTTTCCGAACGATAGGAAGTCTTTTAAATGATAGAAGAGGCGGAGAAAGAACGAGCGCAGAGATCTGTTTCGGCGAAAGATTCGGCGAGAGAAAAAAAATGAACGCACTCGATTTATAAGAAATGCAACATTTAGTTTATTCTGCGAATTTCTAAGCAATAAAGTTCCCTAACGATATCGCGAAAAAGAGTCCTGCTGTATATATCTATGCTTCTCCAAACGTATATATATATTGTCCCATTCGATGTGTATACAAAAAATAAACATCCGTTTCTCGTTCCCTGGAAAAATGTTCTACTCGCCTCGTCCGGAGCGGAAGTGCTTTTTCGTGGAGGATTCGATGAGAAAGGAAGTTTCGAGTGGACGTTGCGCTGTCCCTCAACAGGACACAGAAGAAGAAGTAGAAGGAAATAAAGTGCGAGATACACGGCTTCCTTTTCTCTCAACATCACATTTCTCGAATGATTTATATTAAAACGATATTAATTAATGATCAATCACTATCGATTAAGAATTAGATAATATAATTATTAATACTAATAGTGTACAACCATACGTTATCATTTTTTTGTTTTCTTCCTTTTCTTTTGCGGGCGTGTGAGGATTATAACGTCGTGAAATGTTTCGTTCTCTCTCCCTCGGTATTTAGGCTTGTGTGTCTCTAATCTGTTCTTGATCTAGAGACGCGGTAGCGTCTCGACGCCAAGTACAGGAAAGACACCCTGTATATGTCGACTGTCGCTACCGTGTACCTTTACTCGGAGCCATTCCAACCTAACCTGAAACTTATTTCCTTAATATCTCATCACGCCTGCAATATTTTCTAAATTTAAAGGCATTTTTCTTATGTAAACCGCATATAAGCTTTCGAATAAGACCAATTTCAATAAAATCGGTCCTCGCATAACAGAGATATCGTAATATCGTCTCATGGATCTGTCAGTTACGATATGGTTTTTCTTCTGATTCTGATTCTCCAAGGAATTTTTTCGTCAAACATAATACGTATACGCGTTGCACGCACAACGATGAACAAACACATGTTTCGTTCGTCGATTCGTCGACTCTCGGAATCATTCGGCAGGGATCGTCGTCCGTCATTGTACATCCCCATAAAAAAACTTCAAAAAAGTAAAAAAATTACGGCAAGTACATGAAACAAATAAATCACAAAAAAAGAAGATAATAATATAAATCGCAAAAAAATAGAAGATAATAATATAAATCGCAAAAAAATAGAAGAAAAAATAGAAGATAATAATATAAATCAGAAAAAAAAGAAAATATACAATGTAACAAAAGATGTGAAATCAAAATGAGCTGCAAGTACATAAAGGTGCTTTCTAACTGCGTTTTCTAACGGTGCTTTAATTAACCAATCAAAACGGATCCAATTTAAAAACATTGTCGTAAATTAATAGCTTTACAAAATTAATGATATACAAAAAATTTGCGCCAATTATAACAATGGCTATTTATAAAAAGAAAAAATGTATTATTAAATAATATTAAGCAGATATATTTTTTTTGCGATTTATATTATTATCTTCCTTTTTTGTGATTTATTTGTTTCATGTACTTGGCGTAATTTTTTTACTTTTTTGAAGTTTTTTTATGGGGATCTCACTTCTTTTTACAAAGATAGTCCATGTACTTGGCGTAATTTTTTTACTTTTTTTAAAGTTTTTATATGGGGATCTCACTTCTTTTTAGAAAGATAATTCATGTACTTGGCGTAATTTTTTTACTGTTTTGAAGTTAACTGTCACGGGTGCTAAAAATAAAGACAAAGTAAGGAAATCCCTATAAATTATAAATTCTGATCTATCTTCGTCACACGTCCACGTGTTTATGGCGCACTGCAGCCTATCGAGTGATGTTAGAAGTAAAAATATATACTTGGAATACTCGGAATAGCGCAAACCAGCTCAGCGAGTGTACTTTATTTATATTTATTTGTTGATTATTAGGGATAAATTCTACGTAAGTTTAACAACTACGAAATGAAACCATGCGCACTGCATTGCCGATCTATATGTATTTTATATGTATAGTACTTTGTGTACAGTACATAAGAAAAAAATTATTTTTATATTTTATTTAAATAACAAATAAATATTATATTGTGTATTCTATAGATAAAATGTGGTTATTTTATTTGCTCATGTAACAGGATTACTTTCTCTTTCAGCTGTTGAAATAATTCTCTTCGTCTGCATCGTTCACTGAAAAATAAGACACATTTATTAATTATTTATAAATTGTCACACATGCTCATATGTTAAGATCATTGAATATGCAAAACCCTACCTGAAAATTTGTGCGTATATAGTCTGACATAGATCACTCTGCATCATCTTCTGCTTCAATTATCTGTAAATATATATAAAGCCACATTTTAGTTATACATCTTAACGTAGAACTTACTTATGTTGAAATAGAGTGGCCTTCTGCTACAGTGAGTGTAGAGACTACATAATATGTCCGAAGGAGGGGAGAGTGTATGGCAGAAAGTCTTGTTGCAGGAAATTTAAATGCTAATGGTAATAATTCAGCGAAAATGAACGAACAGATCCAATATTTTTAACGCACAATTTATTGGTGTTGGAATAAAATTAATTTAGTACGTTTAGTGGTGAATTGAAATTAGTATGTTTAGTGGTGAATTGAAATATTATTAATGGGAATCTAAAAAATTAATGAATTAATGAATATGGTGGCAACTAGGTACTGTGGATTTTATTTCACAAAAGATTGAAAAGCATCAAGGGAGATGTGTTTTCAGCGTACTTTCTTCACTTGCAGCTCATTTTGATTTCACATCTTTTTTTACATTGTATATTTTCTTTTTTTTCTGATTTATATTATTATCTTCTATTTTTTTGCGATTTATATTATTATCTTCTTTTTTTGTGATTTATTTGTTTGATGTACTTGGCGTAATTTTTTTACTTTTTTGAAGTTTTTTTATGGGGATGTACAATGACGGACGACGAACCCTGCCGAATGCTTCCGAGAGTCGACGAATCGACGAACGATACATGTGTTTGTTCATCGGTTGCGTGCAACGCGTATACGTATTATGTTTGACGAAAAAATTCCTTGGAGAATCAGAATCAGAAGAAAAACCATATCGTAACTGACAGACCCATGAGACGATATTACGATATCTCTGTTATGCGAGGACCGATTTTATTGAAATTGGTCTTATTCGAAAGCTTATATGCGGTTTACATAAGAAAAATGCCTTTAAATTTAGAAAATATTGCAGGCGTGATGAGATATTAAGGAAATAAGTTTCAGGTTAGGTTGGAATGGCTCCGCGACGAGTAAAAGTACACGGTAGCGACAGTCGACATATACAGGGTGTCTTTCCTGTACTTGGCGTCGAGACGCTACCGCGTCTCTAGATATGTATGGAACGATAGGGCTGTATTCTCAGTCGCTACTTATTCTTAAGCATCCTCTACTAACCTAGTAGCTAGTAAAGGATGCCGAATGTTTAAGCATTTGCTTAAGAATAAGTAGCGACTGAGAATACCGCCTTATATGTCTATGTATGGAACGGCTACATGGTGCCCCATGGCGCTATGGTCCGCACCACGGACCCTCGTATTATAGATGGGAATGCCGTTTTCCACAGCGTGTCATTTTGCACGGCTCAAATCATAACAGAATTAAAATCTAATATTAAATCTTATTTAGAGGTGAACATGGCCAGAATCATGGGTCCAAATAGATCCAGCGCCCGATATACGCTAAACTACTTATGCGCCATTGAAGTGTTGGGGCGGTATTCATGAACGATTCTTAAGCAAATGCTTAAGATCATCTTCTGGAAGACGACCCTATTTCACTTAAGACATCAGGAATTCATAGACGTTGCTTAAGATGATCTTAAGCATTTGCATAGAATAAGTCACGTCTATGAATCTAGGCGGCATCTTAAGCAAATGCTTAAAGACGATCTTAAACTTAAGAGTCTTAAGTTAAGACACATTTGTGAATACCGCCCTAAGTCACCGTTAATCACATAAATAGACCGAATGATCACCTCTACATTAGGGAATTCCATGAGCACCACTGAAATGCGTGGGAAAGCCTTCCTTCCTTTGATTCCGCCGGACAAAGCAAGAAGTGGTGGGAATCTGAACGATCGTCAACCGTTGTATGGGGCCGGTCATTCTTTCGCTTGCTGTGCCTGTGGTTCCTTCACAAGTAGTGAGTAATTCTGACAAAATAATGTCTTATTGGTAAATGTGTATTTACATGTAACCGCGTCTAGAATTTCGGAAAACAAGTATGTACAATTTTTTCATTATTTACATGGTATCGCAGTTCCTCGAGCACAACAACGTAATTTCTACTTTCCGTGCATGCTGTGAGGGCTAAACTTATTCGTACAGTACGAATATGGGACTAAAGAAAACCATACTTTCTGTACTATTATTTATATTTAAATATCTATAATATATTAGTAGAGATCTGTTCTCAAATATGCCCACGTTTCTTACTAACTTGCTATGGAGGCATATGTACGGTAGATGTTGATCCAAACGCGTAAAATAAGAATTATATCGTACTTTTTCAAACAATTCGAATACATTCGAACAAAATTTAATTAACGATAGGATTTATTTAACGTATAAGATACTTTAGGTTATGCATGGTTTCAAATAACTTTAAATCGGTAATGTATACTTACATTTGTTCTTCTGGTGGATAAGTCCCCTGGCGTTATGAACGATCTTTTAGAAAACATTGATCCGAGTCAGATTATGTACTTAAAATTGACACGTTAGTAGAAATATTTAAGAAATGTGAAAATTCACATAATGGTAAAATTTCTTTGGGGAAAGTATTAATATAATACCAACGTCGGTGATGAACATAAGAAACACAATGAACTCGAGTCTTTATGGTCAAATGTATACTGTAACGTAGGCCTGCCCTTTAGGGTGCAAATACCTCCTCAAGTTCTGGGCCCCGGGCAACAGCAGAGCGCGGAACTGTTACCTTGCTAACTGTAAGCAAGTCATAACGCTGGTAAGAAAGTTATGACGCCCAATGCGGGAATATTGAATACAACACTGGGCATCGCTTGCAGTCTTGGGAGGCGAGGCCCAGTTGGATGCTCGTGGAAAGTCGATGACGTCAGGGTCATCGACGAGAGTTCGAAAGGCTGCGTCGAAAGGACAAGAGGCATTCGTATTGACGATGCTGCATAGAATGGATCGACGAGTCAGGGTTATTGCTTACATAACCGTTGCGTAGGTTTTGGGTGAGCTGCAAGAGTGTGTGTGGGCCCATACGCGTGAGGCCCAGCTATGTAGACTCATGGTACGAGCCAGTATGGACGCACGCACAGTCTTGCAGTTCTCCCACAGCCCGTGCTGTGGTTAGCAACGTAACAGTTCCACGCTCGGCTGTTGCCTGGGTCCCGGAACTTGAGGAGGTATTTGCACTCTAAAGGGCAGGCCTGCTGCAACGATTGCTGCTACTTAAGTTCAGTTAAAAATAAACGACACTGTAAGTAGTACAGTACAATTAATAATCTAAAGTTATCACCAATAATTTGAAGTGTTCAATAAGAAAGCAGTTAAACTACTTATCGAAAGGAAAAAGATTTATTATAAATCTTACCTTTCTTGTCGCGTGGGCACATTTCCTATCATCTAAGAACCTGTTCAAAGTTGCAAGAATATTGCTTACTTATGTTCTGTTTAAAACTGCAGAATCTCAAACTCTAAGAGCATTTTTCGAAGTAATCCCATCTGATTTTGAAGGTAAAAATTATATCAATCGATTTATCTTAACAAGATCTTTCCAATGGTGTATAGAAATTGTTGTGTACTCTCAGGTCAGTAATCACCTTACTGAACAAAGCATATCTTGTATTTATACATCCTAGAAATTGCAAAATAGAGTTGTTCAATAATACTAAATATAATTAAGAAATTGAATGAAATACGAACAGTGCAAAATTTACAAAGAACAACCAAATAAATTATTGTCAAGAGAAGAATGTAAGGATATTCTTCCAAATGGTCCCAGTGGCCGATTGAGATGAGGTTTGGAGGGAGGAGTGGGGAGGGGGTGTGGACCCTAAATATAAAATAGCTTGTTATTATTATTTCATAACGGTTAACGGTTCCCGCTCTTGTTATCGTTCGGAACGCATTCGGTTTGCCCTCTGGTTGTTCTTGCCTGCCGTTGGGTGTTACTTCAGTCACTCTCTAACCGACTCGTACGTTCGCACGTTTAACACGAACCAAATTTATAAAAGCAGACGCAGTTTTCTTCCTGATTTAATTCTTTCCTTGATAATGGTCGCAATACTGACCGAAACGTTGGAAATTTAATCTTAAAATTTACACAATAGCTTTTATTTAATCTCTTAAAAATAGACCGAACCGGTGCGCCGATAACATTTACGTTTATGTTTTAAAAATTCTTTACGGTCGAAATTCTAAATCATTTTATTTACTCTGGAATAATGTTATATATTTTTGAATAAATTCAAATTTAATATTTTTTTGGTCAAATAGATGCAAGGATTAAGAATTGAAAATACATTTTGCATTCGGCAAGACCATAATCTAAAGCTCACAGTCCAATTTAAAATTTATTATCAATACGAATTATTTAAAAAATTAATTTTATTTTTTTATAATTGTTTCATATGTTTGTTATTAATTTGTGTTTAAATGTATTTAAAAATATGTATATTTTACTGAATTCTTTTATGATAAAAATTAATTGTTTTACGCATATGTATGATTAACATATCAATTACATGTAAATAACTGTATCTTAATGGAAAATTGATTTTTATTTTTTTTCCTATACACTCGTCACACTGTGCGCCGGAGCTATTGCGATGTTGTCATCCATCCTTTTATGTACTTTATTTTATCCTCGTACCTGCTCCTGCTGTTTTTACGTACAGAGGTTCTCTAATCGCCTGTTGTCGATTGTATCTACAATCTATAATTTCTGGCAACATACAGTGCTCATGGAGCTTCCTCAGTTTCTCCTCCATCTCTGTTGCCCAGAATCGATCATCTCTTGATACTGTTATAACACTCATTCCTTTCGGCGTCTATAAACAGAATAAAGCCCGTTGCCTATTCGTTATGTGCAATTGTCCTTGCACTTGATGATAGTAGTGATGATTTTTATTCATTTCATCACCCCGGAAAATACGCCCTATTGCAGGAAGTTGCTCTATTGCTTCAGCAGGCGATAAATCCTTCGCCGATTCGGGACATTTTACTTCGACGATGGTATCATTGCTCACGAGGCCGTCAGGAGTTGCACCTAAAGCCGCGTATTCACCTGCGCATTCGCCCCGAATGTGCATTCGGCGCGCACCGATTTTTTGCCCGTTCGGAGCTCAGCGCGCGTTCGGCGCGCATTCGGTGCGCGTTCGGGGTTGAGTGAAATTTGCGGCGTCCATTTCATGGTATTTGTTGGAATGTGTACAACGATGGACTGTTCCTGGAGTTGGAGTGTCAGGGACTTTGGGGACCCGGTGACTTGTGAGTTTACCTTTCTTTCGCTACAGGAGACCCAAAAGAGGGGAAAACGGTCTTCTCGACCCCTGCGCTTCTCAGTCCGAGAAAACCCTCCGAACGGTTAACTTGTATCGCGCTAAAGACTATTCTTTCTATTACTTTTAGTTTAAGTTTTATACAGTTCTTATTATTATTATACTGACGATCGACTGTGTAACTTTTATTTTCTTAAATAAATAAACATTATATTCTAACAGTATTGTTCGGACCCGAATGCGCGCTTTGATGGACCGCCAACAAGCGGATCACGCGCCGAACACCGGACGAGCAAAAAATCGGTGCGCGCCGAATGCACATTCGGGGCGAATGCGCAGGTGAATACGCGGCTTAAGTGAGGCACAGTGGCATCGATGAAGTGGCCACACGGTAGAATATGGATTCCAATTTTTTTTCCATTTGCCTCAAGGCGTTTGCCTCATTTTCCCTTCCATATTCTAGGGAACTTAAATTTTGGAGTTGCGGGTACATTATACTCTTCAAAGTATTTGCCCGTAGGGGTTTTGTTTTGTAATCGGCATACCTATAATCAATCCACTTTACGCTATTCGCCTGATCGCGAGTTTCCATTTCGACCTTGCATCGCATCGTTTACCATTCATGGAGTAGGAGGAGGATGCTTTCGCTTCTTTTTTATATTCCATTGCCTTTTCCGCTGCACGCATCCGCCGTCCTTCCAGCTTTCTTACTATGGTTGTCGGCTCTTTATCCATTGCCATACTCAATCTGCTGAACGCCTCTTTTATGTTATATTGGACGACTGCAGCGGAGACTCTACCCTGATACACGCCCCTCGTCCAAGGTTTATCCATTTGCCTCTGATGAACTTAGCAATGATATTATTAAAACTTTCAACCGCATTGTTATTTAGACCGTGCAGCAAACTGTCAGCTTTAGTGAAAAGTGGCTGCGTCACTTTTTCGATACTTTGGTAAATACCAGCTTCTCTCAGTTGTGGAACGTAGTCTACTCTGTTGGGATCAGAGTATTTATTACAGAAGTATGCTAACCTCTGGCACTCTTTGTGGTCACCGAAAACGTGACTCGGTACATTCGTCAAGTCTTCCTTCAAATTTTGTATGCGTTTATCGAGTGTTATTTCTTCTTGGAACCGGTATTCTGCAGCTTTCTTTACACCAGTACGCAGGCGGAGAGCATTATTATGTACGGCAGCTCTTAGTTCTTTATAGCGGCCTTTTGCTACGATTGCGCTTATTTTTCTACTAAAATTGCGTAGCAAATGATTGGTGCATTCTATTTTTCGTACCTGCACCATGTACTTTTCATATGGATCATTGTCCAATATCTTCTTGTACACACTGCTATCGCCATCGGCAACTAATATAGAGTATACTAGGGCGTGCATATCTATGCTGCATTTGAAGCCTTCGACAATAGCAACACTTGCCATGCCAGTTGAACTCTGATTACGACCCCAGTTTTTGAAGCACTGATGCTCGCGCGCTTCTTCCTTCTTCTTAGCTGCTATTTGGCAAGTCATGCAGAATTTATTCTTCACACTGATGTACAACACTTTCTTCGTGTGGTATCCCACGATGGCTCCTACGCCAGAAAGAGAATTGTAATCTCCTCCGCGGTATGACCTTCTCATCCAGCTGCCATTTGCGACAACTGGGATAAACGGTACATTAGATTCTAGATATACGTCTACTAACTAATGATTTTTCCTCTTTTCCAGCATCTTCCACTTCGCGTTGTGCGACCACATCGAGGGCATCGATTAGGTCATTCTGACATTTCTCGTAGATACTTTTCGTCATACAGGGACACGTTCACGCCAGACAATATGTCCTCCAGGTGATTATATCCACAGCCCGTTATCATTGGTGGGGTAACAGCGGCGTGGTTGATACCCACAGTGGCATCACTCTTCCGAATACAGGATATGCGCTCCGTGTGTTTGCACATTTTGCACCCTACATTATACTCTTTTTCTAATCCATTCTGTTCACATCTAACTATATCAAAATGTTGCATGCCACAGCTACTATTGGGAGATGAGAAGAAGCAAGAGTACCACCAAGCTGAAATGTCACAGTATCCCCTCCAACACAGTTCGTCCCGTGACGAAGAACGCGAACGAAACCAATCGCAACAATCCGCGGATATGGACAGCCGCTAAGAACCGAAAAGTAGGACTTCTTGGAGGGGATAAGTTGGAGCGAGCGGGGGATTCTCCTTGCCCCTGTGACATTTCAGCTTGTGGGTAGTCTTGCTTCTTCTCATCTCGCAATAGTAGTAGTCGAATGTTTTCGAAGATTTTTTGTTTGCTCGAAAACATGCGCAAAATCAACGAAGTCTACTCCTTCTGAAATTGTTTTTTCCGACTGTTGTGGTTCTGCATTCTCCACCACCCAGTAAACAGTATCACTTCCAACATCTTTATTCGTTTCTTCGTTGATGTCTGTTACGGAATGTATCTCATCGCTGTCTGTGTTGAAATCTATTTCTTGTACAATTTCTTCTTCGTTCGACTCGAAATGCACTTCTTCTATAATTTCCTCTTCGTCCGGATTGAAATGTATTTCTTCTACAATATCTTCTGCGTCCGTATCGAAATGTACGAATGGGAAAAGAATGAGTGGGGCAAGAGGGGTAATGACATCTGTTGCTGTGCGCATAGCATAGAATATGTGTACATAAAGTGTCAAAGATAACTGTTCATGTATGTATTTGAAGAATATGAATAATACTGTATTATATACAACAAAATACCGTGCTGCTGCTACTACATCACAACCTGTAACTTCATACAAATCTGTACTATGACACGCAACTTACTTTTCTCGATGCTTTCTATTTTCGGACAAACGCTTTGCAAATAACTTAGGTTGCTTCCTTTTTGTACCACCCTTCAAATAACGTTTGCTTCTTGCATCTGCGGCTCCCTTCTTTGATTCCTTGGCAATGGAATGATCACACACACTTATCAACACTACAGTAACGAACCACGCAGGAATGGAACAATTCACAAATTAGGAATATTCCATATATCAATATCCGCGCATCAAATAAAAACCCGATTGCTTTCTGCGTCTTCACCGTAGTGCACACAACAAAAAACTCATCAGCTAGCAGTTGTCACTGCACTGGTTACAGATGCTGAGAGGCAAAACAAAAGATTGTGGAAAACGGGCGGATATATGCGACCTGTTCCTCTCTTTTTCGTTAGGATTGGTGGTATGCTGATACATTTACGTAGAGTATGTACTTCTGGTAATACTTTTTGGTGCACAGAACTGTGCACAGAAAAGAATTTGTGATTATCCTGTGCATATACTTTTGACGTATCACCGACTGTATTAGTGAAGAATTCATATTTCGTTGTACAATTATCCTTTCCCATTTGCCTGACGGTGAAGGAACACCCCGCAAGTATGCGCGGGTACGCCCCGCGTTTTCAAACCTTTGCTCATTCGAACCTTTATGTGGGCCGATGACGCGCCGCTCGGTCCTTGGTGCAAGTGAAATACAAAATATTGAGGGAGTGAGAAAGGCAGTTTGGGCCCTGTCCACCCTTGAGGGTAGCAAAGGCTCGATTGTCACAAAAAAAAGCGATTGTCGAGCAGTACATATCGTAAGTACCTTCAAATCCAATTTAATTACGTTCAGTAGTTTCACTGTTTCTTCGACTCGTTTTTAGATGTCTGACAAAGAACAACAAAGCAATCTGAAAAGGAGAGAAGGATGCGACTCCGTCTGGGGAACGGAGTCGAACCAGCAGCCGTGCTCCGTCGCGAAGACGGAGTCGAAGCGGCACGCAGACTCCGTCCTCGGGACGACAGATACGTAGATACGTAGGCGATCTCACGCAAACATTTCATACATTCTCGTGGAAATGTGAAATCGTCTAGACATTATTGCAGTAATGAATATAAGATTTATGTTTATTTTTCATATCATAGGCCAGCAAGCTAAACAAAGAGCTCTGAAAAGTTAAGTATGAATGAGAACGTGGCGGCAGAGGAGGAAGAGGAGTCACATTTTTTTTATATTTTAAATAAGCATGTACATATTCTTTTATAAAAAAAATATAATAAATATATAATTATTTACATAATGTCCATTTCTGGTATTTTGCCATATAATTGAGGCAGTGAGAGTAACAACAGACTAACCCACATTTTTTTCGAAATTGACTTAGTAGCAATAACGTATTCCAATAGGCTCTACTAATCATATAAAATAGAAGAAAAAAAATTAATGTGGGTTAGTCCATTGGTGTTCCATTGGGGGCCCATTCGCACCCACCTTCAGTGCCGACGTCCCACAACAGTTCCGGCCCCTCCACTGTGGGATCTATGTCCCTGATATTCAGGGACGTTCTGTCCTGGAGGGGAGGACGCAGTCCACAGCCCCCCCCCCAGTAATTTTATTAGCGCGGCCGCTAGGGCGCTGGCGCGGAATTCTCTCTAGTTGAGTTTTAAAATAATAATCAGCGCTTGGACCTCGAGCGTGTAAGCATGTTTGCACGGGAAACTATATTTGAATACATTCATCGCGTAAGCCACCTGTGCCGATAAGCGACAGGAAGGGCAAAATAATTATTGAGAGAAAGGAACGAACAAGCAGCCAGAGAAATTGAACACGTGGCTCGTTCCTCACTTATTCTAGGGCTGCTCCCTGGAATTTCAGCTAAGGTAGCTTTACTAAATCCTAGTACATTAGACGATGCGTTCGATGTAGCCTTACAAGCCCAAAAACGAGAACGAATGACTTCCGGATTATCATATAACGAGACATACGCATACGCGCCCTTGGCCCGACCTCCATCCGCGTATGACCATTACAAAACGTTTGAATGGAAAGAACCACGCCAAGAAAGGGATCTCGAAAAACCCCAGCCCTTGTATTCTGCGTATACATCATTGCGTTACCGTGACCAATATTCTCGCGATCCAACACCTCCAGAAATCCCGTGACTCTTGTAAGTAGGGAACGCGATCATTGCAGACACGACGCTCGTAGACCGTTCGTTCCGCAACGAAAACGGGAGAGACCTCGTTATCATAGCGAGCATTTAAACTATCAAGGTGTCCGTCCGTTCGTCCGGAACGTGGCGGGTGTATCCTTCTCGCCGGTAGAAAACGAGTAACTTTTGGGTGCGAAGTATCCTCGTACCTCGGATAGGCATCCTCCCCTCGCATCTGGATCAAGGCCAGGGAATTGGAGGACGGCAAGGGAGAAGTTATACTGGACACAGGCTCCGTGTTAAATTTGTTGGAATTACGAGCCGTCCACCCCGATGCTTTCAACGAAGAGAAGGTTCCTGCATCACGTGCAGAACTCATCGAAGAAGATCCGATTCGTCTCCCACCTTCTTCTGAAGATCAACTCGGCGCTTTTAGAAGAACATGATCTAGGAGACTACTAAATTCATCAACGAGCTCCCATCGAATCTGAATAATTATCCATGAATCCTTAAGGCTTCAACATCTAGACTCAGAGATGCGCACGGTAGTAGAAAAGTTGGTTACGGAGAATACAGATAAATTCTTCGTTCCTGCAGGCTCCATAGCGGAAATCAACACAATGGTGCATACGATTCCAATGACCGATTCAGTACCCGTGTTCACTGTTCATAGGGGTTCGTAATCTGGAGAATACTGGAATCATTGTCCCGTCTAGTTCTCCGCACAATTCGCCACTCTGGGTAATACTAAAGGAAGCCGACTCCAAAGGAAACAATCGTTGGCGAATGGTGGCAGATTTTTGAAAGGTAAACGAGAAAACAGTAGACGATTGTTTTCCGGTCCCTAGAATTTCAGATGTTCTGGATCACTTAGGCGGGTCCAAATATATTCCGGCTTTTGATTTATGGTTTTCATCAAATTCCGATGGCTGCCGAAGACCGCCCGATGGAGAATTTTACTCTCCGCCCACGATTACGAAATTATTTATAAACGTGGTCAATTTATAAGGAACCACCGTCTTTTATCCTGCTGGACGAGTCCACCCTCGCGGGAATCGAGCTTGGGCAAGAAGAGCCGCTCGTTGAGGAAGATAACGCCGACAATATAGAGCGTAGGGCTTATATCACCGTTTTGGATACAGACGAAGTGTACACTAGAATGCTCGAATTCATCGGGACTGAATGCTATGGTCCACATGGAGATAGTCAGGATTCGCTAGTGGAGAAAGATGATTCTCAGCTATGTATGGAGTTTACAAAGGAAGAAATTACCTTCCTGCAGAGGGGATGCGGCGGACGCATCCAACCAAAACGAAGGTGCTAACATCCACGCAGAGATTGAGGAACGACCATCCGGTCCAAAAAACCATGTGTCATGAGAAATATCTCTGCACACGGAAGTATTGGATATTCTACAATCGGCCATGATCCTCCTCGAGACCGAGACGCCGTCAGAACAAGGTCCAACTCCGGCCGAGGAAATAAATAAAGGTATAGTGTCCGAAGTAACCGAAGTACCTGATTCAACGAGAATTTGGAAAATTGGCCGCTGGTCATTCATAGACTCCTCGAGATTTCTAACTTCTATACAAGGGCCACCATCATTCGGCTCAAACCCAGTAGGTCCATCGAAATTCAAGGCTCGCGCAACGCAATGTGAGGTATGGATTGCGAAAAATACGCTCCGCGTCTTTTCAGGATAATTACGCCCACTTCATATCATTGGATATGGTACTGACAAGTCCCATTTGTAAGACCTTGAAAGCCATTGGACTATAGAGTCCTCATATGAGGAAGCTGCAATGTTCTCGAACCAATCATAAATCGTGTAATCATCACACGCAACGAGGAAAGAAACGTCTTCAGCATCGTCGGAGCAACGAAAACGTCGCATAATGTCGCTATCAGCACTCAGAAAAGCCATAGAAAATGAACGCGTGAACACTTTTCGAATAGCGACACAGGGTGACCTTCTACACAGGTTCGAGACTGAATCCTGAAAACCTGCCTTGAGGAAATCTTTCGAACGACACCCATCAAGATTATAATTTGCACCGACGAAATTCAGCAACCACCGGAAGACGAACGGGAGAAGATCCACCCGTCTCTATCACGAGACTCTGATAGGAGTGACGAAAACATTCCGGCGAATACGAAGTCTGTTTGACTGGCCACGGATGCGACGGGACGGGGAGGATTTCATACGCAACTGTCAAAGTTGCAAAGAGCAACAACTCGTGCGCATAAAGACTCGCGAATCTATGCCAATAACTGACACACCGGCGAAACCCTTCGACAAAGTCGCTTTGAATACAGTAGGGCCATTACCACTAACACCCAGCGGAAATCATCACGTCCTAACACTCTAATGTCAACTCGCAAAATTCTGTATGGCCATTCCATTACAAGATATATGTACGCACCGTTACTTTTGCCGACGCTATGTCATGTTATTTCATCGCAAACTTCGGCGCACCACGAGCGATAATTACAGACTGCGGAATAAGTTTCATTAAACCTTTAGCGCTCAGGCACTCAAAAAAAAGTTTCTGGGAAAGATTCGCAAAATTATTTACTACGTATTGGGTCTTTTTATAAGTTCAAAAGTGATGTGATGTCACACTGGGCGCTAAAGGGTTAACAATACAGAGATACAATACACTTAGCTCAGACCGCGCGCGCGGGAACAGATGAATTGACCAAGTAGTCAGTCTCTGTCCTAAAGAAGAAATTGGATTTTGGATGTATCAACGCATATTTCAGGGGTTTTGCGTCGTTTTCCCCTGAGCTTGAGGATAAATGATGAGGTCATTGTCTGAAAAAAGTCACGCAAGGCATCTGTTCTCGCGCGCGTGGTCTGAGTTAAGTGGATAACCCTGTATAATGCAGGGAATAGCTAGAGTATTTAGAATTAAGCATGTATGTCAGGGCATTGTCCACAGACAAACGATGCCCTCGAAAGGAGTCACATCGTTCTTACCGGAAACTTGAAACATTATTTAGAGAGATACGAACACTGGGATTTACTCCTACCTTTTGCTACGTACTCGTATAATACCTCAGTACATGAGGCGACGAATTTAAATGCCGTCGTCCATTACGCCGAAGCGAAGCGCGGCGACCAAAGCGAAATGTTCTTCGCCGCTGTTCTGTCATATGAGCGATGCGTGATCATTGCGCTTCGACCTAGTGGGCGACCTCCTTAACCCTTTTGCTGCGGTGTTCGACTATAGTACACGCATTAAAAAAGTGTATTCTCTTGCACTGTGATACTCAGCAATGTTCTCCGAAAAAAATGAAAAATTGAAAATTAAAAACTTTTTTATTGATGTAAAATTGACACTTTTCTAGAATCGTCCGAAAATTTAAATACGCAGCGAAAGGGTTAAAGATGCAAATCCACGTAGAGACCAAAATATAGTGTCTCACATGAAACTTTAATCTCATGAAACAATTATTTTATTATTTTTTAATTATTTTGTCATTAGTTTCATGAGATAAGTCGCATGATATATTTCCAAAAATCTCATCTAGCGACTATTTCTATTATTTACGTGTCGTTGTTGCTGAGATTTTTGTCTCATGATAGAAAAGTCTCACCTAAAATCTCATCGTGGATTCACACCTTTACGCCGTGCGAAGTAGTTTTCGGACAAATTAAAAGCTCGGTTTGGCCTACACGTTAAGAGCTCGGCGCTATCTTCACCACTTTTGGCTCACTCGTGTCCTGCGAAGGCGAGAGCGAAATGGAATGAAAGCGAGTTAGAGGGATTGAAAGCGAGAGAGGAACGGTACGTGACAAACGACGCGTTCATACTTTGTGTCGCTCCGTCTTTCGGGTGTCTGATACTCCGTTCTTTGCGTGCGCGACGGGAGTGAGCGTTTAGACTCGCCCTCGTTCCATCTCGCTCTCGCCGTCGGCAAAAAAGAAGCGAGAAACGATCGCTCAGAATCGCGCCCCCTCTACATTAAATGCTCATCGCCGGTCCGAGCCGCGAGCTGTTAGCGAATAAATATGTACTGTAACCCGGAATCCGTGTATGCCTATGTCTCGGGAAGAACTGCCTATCAGTTTTTCATTATATGAAAACTCAAAAAGCGAGTAAATTACACTCAAAACGGATTTATGACCGCAAATGCAACGAGGTAAGATTTGCACCAAACGACCTCGTCTATGTACGAAAGGAAATTCGACCGCCATTACTCGGGACCTTATAAAATTTGGGAAATCACCGCACCAGGGTCGTGACACCTCAATGTATTCTGCTGTTAGCACGGACAGTCCCCTCTAGCGAATTGGGGTGGAAACAAATTACTATAACCAGGAAATTTGAAACTTGGGGTAGGCATCCTTCAGTTAAATTCATCGAACTTTAGAAACGACGAATACGATTTCTGTATGACTACTGGACTACACATAATCATATTGTATGCATCCTATATACAATTTTAGAAGTATGCATAGTCATGCAGACATTGTATCTCACAAGGAGAGTATTTTAGGTGTCCGCCTCCGATCATTTTGATTTTTGGATATGTTATAGAGGACTGAAAAATAAGAAATACTTTAATTCTTACTACATATTTATTAACATTTGAACAGTTTTTCAGAATTTTTTGAAGTTAAAATATGGAGTGGAATTGACTTTACACAGGTCAGTTCGAAACAGGTGCGAAAAAAAGTTGGTCGACGGCTGACATGATTCCGGCTGTCCTGCTCGTCTGAAGTCAAAAAATCAAACGGCACATTAATTTGTAGACTTGTGGCTATAGCCGGTACCAGAATGAAGTAAAAATATTGGAAATTTAATATTTGGCACAGTTTTGAAAATAAAGTTACGATTTTTGTCATTTTTTTGCAACCTTTTTAGCTTGAAAAAAAAATTATGGCAGATATGACAATGATTCTGGTACGAGTTGGAACTATGAATGTACTCAACATACCATCAAAATTTGAACGAAATCGGTTCAGTAGTTTTTGAGATAGCGTGTCTGCCAATTTGAAAAATGCAGTTTTGAGAAAAATGCGATTGAAAGTTCAAGTATGCATTGTACAAAGAAAATGTTAACTCACTATTAGTCTGCTATGCCTGGTGCATATAATTGACCTTCCTCTGCCTCGTGGAAGTCCCGCAAAGTCGCTTGCTCCTCCCTGCTATCAATCCTGGCTTGTTTTGCGAAACTACTCAAGCGTCGCTCCGACTGGTGAATGCGGGCATTGTCGCGATGTTGAACATAAGCTTGAGCATTGGAGTCAATTTGCAAGCCCAATGTGTCCATCGTCTTCAAAACTGATTGGAACCCTTCGTTGAAAATGATTACAGCCAAAAAGCAGGCAATTTCAATAATCTTTGGGCCAGAATGAAGGTGTTTCGGTGCAAGAGTCCAAATGAGCGAATTGAGCGACTCATTGTTGTTTTGAGCTTCCGCTCCCAAGCATCTGGTCAATAGATCTTCTCTTGATAAATCTTCGTAGATTGGTTTAATTACATTTTGCACTTGTTCTGACAATGGCGCCTGGTCATGATGATAATCAATTCCCTGAGCTTCTGTTTTGCGCCACTTACACCAACTGTTTTCACCTGCTGGACAATATTCGTGCTGTGGATTAGTATCTGTAGAGCACTTGTGGTAGAATGTTGCCCATATCTCTTTTCTCATCTCTTCAGTGGAATCTGCATGCCTACGAATTGCTAACCCATAATATTTCGTTAACTCGCCTATGACTTTATCAGTTAATTTGCCAGATCCCTTGCCGCCAATCCCTTTATTGGTTTTTTTGGCAGTTCGGAGACGCGACCCCATCCTTTTTTTCTACGTGCCCAACACATTCTTTTTTACTAACTGGACATTCTGCTCCGTATGGCTCAGCTTTCAAAATCCCATTAAAAGTTTTGCAATCACCGTCACCTATGTACACAGTCTGTCCCATTTCCGATGAGACTGCTCAAAAATAAAAAAGAAGACGCTCTACAGTGCATTTCTTCCATCGTATTTATTCGAAATAATCCCCCTCCGAGTCAATACAGCGTTGAAAACGATCATAAAACTTCGATATCACACCAGACGACCCCCTTAATAACGATTTATTAAAACTGGAGCTAAATGCCATAAGTTTGTTGGCTGATATCATTAGACTTTGTAACGTTACAGGTATTGAGGGATTGAACATTCTGTCTAAGCATGGTATATGTAGTCCTCGTCCTTGGGTATCGCGATATTCGTGAGCAGCCGTCCAAAGGTGACCTGAAGCTGGCAGGACGTGGGCTGAGATTTGTAACGGCCACTCAGGGCCTCCGTCTTCGACTGGAAACCACTGGGTGTCCGTGATCGTCGTCGTGGGGAATCGAGGCCCAGCCAGGACGCTGCCCCACGCCCCGACATTCGTCGCCTCCAGCAGTTCTACTGGACCTGCAGCATCAGCAGCCCCAAGGAGCAGTGTGGACTGTATAAGCGACAGCCAAGGGAACATCAGTGTTCCTGGGAACATCATTTCAGAGAATCTTGGGCCACGTGGCGTGGGCCGGTCAAGGTAAAGCCGATCGGCCATCTTGTCGTGCGGCGTGAGTGCGGCGGCGTGGCCAACTGCTTGCGTGGTAACGAGTCGCGTGTTCACGAGGGTGTAACCGGCGTGTCTCCTTGTATAGATAGTAAATAGTATTAGTAAGCTCACGTTAGTGTCTTGCGGCGCGTGTGCATAGGATGACGAGTGACGCGTGGCCGTGTTAGCTGAGTGTGCGTAGTTCGAGGTTAGGATTATAGCGCTCACGATGAGCGAGCAGGCATTAGCCGAATTACAGGCGACTGTAACTCAGCTGCGAGCTGATTTGGGCGCACGTGGCGCGGAGACTACCATTCTGACGGGGCCGCGTACTGATCCTTACCGTCTGCCACAAATTCCTCCGTTTTTTAAGGATGATCCGACGCTATGGTTTTTGCAAGTTGATGCGTCGTGCCGGAACGCGAACATAGTTAAACAGGCTAGCGAGGCCGATCTAGTGGTTGCCTCGCTAAACTTCGAGATAGTGGCGTGTATTAAGGATTTAATTTCTAATCCTGTCGCGGATGAACAGTACGACCGTATTAAGGAACGCATCATTGCCGCGTATTCTAGCTCGGCGGAGAGCGGACTTAGGCAATTGTTAAAAGGTGAGGTGCTAGCCGACGGGAAGCCCTCACAGATACATCATAGCGGTTGCGATGATGCCGTAATTAAAACCGTGTTTCTGGAACACCTGCCTGCGCAGCGCAGGGGGATTCTTGCCGCGGCAAACGTTACTGACCTGCAGAAGTTAGCAGAGCTGGCTGACCAAGTGGTTGAGGCGATCGGATCGAGAACGGAGAGATCGGTATTCGCGGTCGGTGAATTGTGTACTCCGTCAGTGTACAGTCCAGCCTGTGCAGGCTGGCCGGACGCATCACAGTGGTCGTAATAGAGATAGTTAGTAACATAAATTGAAAAAATTATTCCTTTCTAATGATTTATAATTGAATATATTGTACGACCATTTAATGTTTTTCTTTTAATTTTTTCGACTTAATTGTTATAAAAAAATTGAAAAATGTTTATTTAGTAGTTTATTTAATGCTCTTTAAGCGTTTAAATCGGTTGTTGGGGAAATTTTTAGTTTCCGACTATAAGGAGAAACCAATATGGTACTATTAGAAATTGTGACGAAATCTATAGTTTAGTTAAACATTATTATTCATTTGTTATTAATTTATTCAACGGATTTATTTATTTTAGCGTATTAAGAAATTCTTTATTCTTTATTGTATCGATATGGAAGTGATACCGATGGATTCCTTATGTTTTTCCGATGAAAATCAAACAAAATTTTATGTAAATCGGACAAGAAGATCGGTTCGACGTATTTGGAAAAAACGTCGCCATGAAATTGCGGGACTTGCCAAAACACCAAATGCTGCTGGCGGAACGTATAATTACTGATGCGTTATTTGTGTCAGAAATGGGGAAATTAGATATTTCCCACACATTAATTTCCCAGCAAGATTTACACCACCCCATATCCACACTCATACTCACACAGCACTGCCTCACCACTATCAGCAATCAACATATCCTTATGACCAAACTATTCCCAATCCCATGTATTATCCATATCACGAACCACCTTCTCCATATCATTCACCAACTCCCAGCGCCACGACACCTCATATTCCGATTCCGGAAAACTCGCCACTTCCATCAAATTTTAATAATAATAATAATAGTAATAATAATAATTATTATAGGTAATATTTTTATTAGTGTAATTATATAAATTAGGATAAATGTTTGTAAGACGATCCCTCGAGATAAAATGACTCCTGGCTGTTCTACGGCTATTTAGTGGTACTATTTAGTAATATCGATGTTTCAAAGTTCAGTCCGTACGTCGTCAAGTGTCGCACGAATTGCCATGTAAATATCAGCACCGTATGTTTTATAAACAAGAAAAAATAGAAGTACTCTTAAGTAAGGTCTTTTTCAATGTTGCGTAACTTTTATCATGAATGGCTTAAGTGTGACATCTGTTTTTTTTCGCGGATTGAATGACAATTGAAAAATAAATTAATGTATGTTTCGTTATCGAATGTGATAATTTGACGTTATATTCAACCACTGAATGAGAGTTGAATGTTTGGGGTCATATGATCCCTCTGTAGTAGGGTAAAATGATTCCAGAAATTCCATGGAGTGTCCGAAAAAATTTGAGTCTGTGAAGATGATCTCACTTTCTTAATTTATTAGTTCATTTTAAGTATTTCTATTAGAGATCCCGGCGTAGAACGTGTATTGAAGATACACGTGTCGTAAAAATATCCGTGTTCTAATCCGTGTGCTTCTTAATACACGGATACACGGGTATTGAAATACACGTGCACATGTGTATCGAAATTCACGGATCGTAGTATCCGTGCACCCGTGTACTGAAATTCACGGGTACACGTGTATCGAAATATACGGTTTCACGTGTATTAAGATATCCATATTTAATTTTTTAACTAAATATCCGAATGTTCAGATTTTACGAAAATAGTTTGTGATAGGTAGGTACAAACATAATTTAGGGTAATTCCGGGAGACGCATTCGGGCTGGAGAGTTGGTCGAAACAGTTGATTTCTAGAGAATTAATTGTTCTGAACCTTAACACATTTTTACATATACACAGATGTAGAGACTGAATATAGTAACTCGACCAACTCTCCAGCCCGACTGTGGCTCCCGGAATTACCCTACTAGGTTGCAGATGAAAATAAAAAATATCATGATTTTGTTTAATAAAGTTTAATCTATTAATCTTTTGTTTTGGTGTAAGAATACTAACGTGTTAACATTCTCTGGGAGTAAACGGTTTCTTTTTTTTTGTTACAATGCTTCCAGCACTAGAGCTGGAAAGTACCCGGAAAAAGCAAGCCGAGCCTAACTCGGCTTGAACGACCGAGCCGAGCCGAGTACCCGAAAGAACCGAGCGGCTCGGATAGAACCAAGTATTTAGTGTAAATGCATGTTTTTTTAGTAATGGATTAAACAAGTGGGACTTTAACCGATCTATATTTCATCATTGAGAGGATTTAAAAAATATCTTTGTAATTTTGCATATTTTGGGTATTTTTCATGGTTCTTGCATATACGGAATTGGTTTACAAATTAGCTCGAGTAATTGTTAGAAGTTGCTGAACCTCGACTTTAAAATTTAATAGCTTCATACCTATGTTAAAAAGTTTATGCAAGTGTAATAGTTACATTATATTGAAAAGTTTAGTAATTTAATAGCAGGTACAGTGATACTTGTAATAGTTTGTATAATGCACATATCATGCGAATGTACTGATAGATTGTATATCGATGAAACTAGATTATATGAATTTTCTAATCCCCACGGAAGTGCGTCGGTATATTTGCTGTATTAATTCTGCATATATATGTCCAGAAACCCAGAGAAAGAAACGAAGTAAAGTTTTATTCACTGAACTGTTTGGTTTGTATTGAAGGGATTGTTGTGCACTGGAACGCGGCATAGCAGACTTGCATTAACTTCCGCAGTCTAGGTATAAATAAATAAACGTACAATTTTTTTTATTTAATTAATGCAAGAACGCAGTACCAATCCGTTTGAATGAGGATGGGGAATACTTCTGCAAGAGCGTATGAAATGAAATAATTTTATTTAAATAACATTTGCGCAATTTAATGATACGTTGTAGCATATTTCGTACATTGGATTACATACATACTTCATACATGATGCACGCATACTATGTACATACTACATACACACTATATTCATGCTAAACATATACATTACTTATTATATACATGGAACATACAGTATAGGCATACAATGTACTGTTGGCCCTACGCACATACTAGATGCTACTATGTACTATTACATTATTTTACATGAAGGGGACATATAGCATTGGTATTTGTTTGACTTTGAAAAGTCCTGCGAAGGTCGCGTGCCGCCGGCATTAGCGTTACCCGATGTACACCGCGGGGAGGTTGCTCGGTCGGACTTTGTACATCATGGTGGCTCTAAAAAGAGCCGATTTTGCGCCAGTGTAAATCACGTAGACTTGCTGTAACAAAATGAACACAAATGCAGGGACTGTTAGATAGTTAAAACTCGATGGAGATCGAAGATCGCACATTAGTAAATTAATAAGGTTTCTTTGCTCTTACCATTGTTGTTTGGGCCTATTCGCGGACAAAAAGTACAGCTGCTCCACCCTGTGGCACAGGAGGCAGGTCCGCTTCTCCGTGACTATGTTGCCGGCACGCGAAAATAGCCTTTCGCTATAAGCCTGCGATGCCGGCACGCCCAAAATGTTTTGTGCCGCACGGGCCAATTTCGGAAATCGTGTTCTATTATCTCTCCACCACTTCAGTATACACGATTCCGCCTCTATAATTTTGTCGTCCATATAGGTTTTGATTTCCGTTTGGAGCGTATCATCTGGAGTCCCCAGCTCGTGCCTCCCATCTACATGTAATCTTGTAACGTCCCTAACGGTGATTCTGTCATAGAAACAAAATATATAACATACAACATGGAACATAGTATCGCATAATCTTAGCATTGTTTCACACTTGCCTGACGACGTTTCGCTCGACGATGGCGTGTTCCTCACTCACGACATTCGCGTTGCTTCCCCCCAGGAACTTATCCGCAAACGAATACAGGGTCGTGTGAGCGGAATCTTTGGCGTCTGCCGACAATAGCCGGTCTTTGACGCGAGGGTCCAGAATCATAGCAACTATCATGGTTTCGGACGTGTAGATGAAATAAAATCTGTCATTCAACTCCTCTAATAAATATTGTTGGAATTCAGAACAGTGGTTTGATATGCTCTCATCCGTACGGCAGGATAACCACTTCCGTATGTATTTAATTGATGAAATATAACGGCATAGCGTTGGCGAATCTTCCACGGTCATCATCAACGTTGCTTCTTTAAATAACTTTAATAAACCACAATATTTTTCGATTCTGGATCACTCGCTACTTGTTATTATGTCCGGCATTCCTCGCTGACACAACACTGCATTAAGTGCGTGTTGTACCTGGAGTAAGCGACACAGCATGTCGTACTGTGAGTTCCATCGCGTCTCCACGTCGCCGATCAGCGTTAAAGGCTGGAGAGTTGGATTGTGCTGCTTTTGGACCGCATTCAATTTATCATATGCCACCGTAGAGCGATGGAAAAATGTAACAATGGCCTTGCAGTTTTTCAATATTTCAAGGATGTCCGCTGACTTTTTAATCGCTTCTTTTACCACTAACTGAAAAAAAACTCGTTGCATTAAATATGTAATGTTAATGATTTATTATTCATTTTAGCATTCAACTGTTTATTTACCTGCAGAGTATGGGCGTAACATGGGATACGCTCCCACTCATTGCATAGTTTAACTGCTTTTGCAATGTTGGCCGCGTTGTCCGTAATGAAAAAAATTGTGAACTCCTTTCTGAATAGGTCCCAATCGGTCAAGCATTTACGCAAGCGAGCATTCAGATTTTCACTCGTGTGCGCCTCTGTGACGCACTCTATTTGTAATGTGCAATTATTCAATACAAAATCTGCATTTAAGTAATGTACAGTTAGAGAAATGAAACGCTCCTTCGAGCGTGACATGCAGCCGTCCGTAGTAAATGCGAATGTCCGTGTCTAATCAAAAACAGTTAAAAGATGTGTAAGTGTATATATTTAATATAGTTACAAATGTTCTTCAATATGACATAAAAGATGGTGATAAATGGCATGAACGTTAGAGAAGTTATACTTACAGTTTTCGCAACCTCCTTGATCATGTCCTGCAGTTTCTGTCTTTCAGTTTCATACAATTGCAGCACGATATCGTCGGCGAACGTGGCCCGGCCGGGGATCTCGTATCGGGGCTCCAGAACGTTCATTAATTGTTTAAACCCCTCATCAGACACCATAGAGAAGAGTTGGCAATCCAAAATCACCATGCGGGCAATCGCATCGGTGATCTGTTTTGCTCGCGGCGACGATGCTTCCAGCGCACAGTGGTACATAATTGCACTTTTTGTTCAAATCACCGTACAGTTCGTAATTTTTGAGTAATCGTGACGATTTTTTTTTAAATTCTTCGCAATTAAATTCTCTATCGATCCCTCCGGCTGGAATGTTGAATTTCGTTGTTGTTTTTTTTTTTATATTTAGCGAAATATACAGCACTTTTAGAAAATCGATGTCTGTGTCGAATTCAAATCTTACCCCTTTTTCCCAACTACCGACCACCTTGACGATGTACCTTAGCGGTCCCCATCTCAAGATGATCTACTACGAAATTCCCTTCCCTCTACGCCCTACGAGGCACGATCTCCTCCCTCACCTTCAAAGTCTAAACAAGTCCCTCGTCCCAAAAACCCCCTTACATCGAGACTACGACTCACGACCTCCTTACGACCCACCGAGTCAAAGCCACTCTTACCTCGTTCCAACCAAAACACCCAAACCACATTTAACTAGTTTGAGTCCCCCTTCTCGAGCGCCCCTCATAAAAACCCCGGAAATAATATTGCGAAATCCTTTTCGAATGCCCTTTATAAAAACCCCGGAAGTCTTATTGCGACGCATATTTCGTGCATGAGTCACGGTGCATACCGCGCACACCCCTCATACCTATACACCGTATAAATACAAGGGCCCCAGAGGCCGCAGCCCTCTTCTACGGAAATCTCTTCCATGGAAACAGTCCTAAGAACGTAACAATTTACCAAAACGTGCATTAAAATTAGTGCAACCCCGGTCGACGAGAGATTCACTATCGACAACCACTGTAAGCGACTACAATTACTTATTTTACTATCGCATATCACCACCATTTATATTGTAACCAGCTCTCCCCTTTCATATTTTTTCCTTATTGCTTTTCATATTCTTGTCCATTGCTAATACTCGCATATTTCATGTTCATCTATATATTGCTATTGATTACCATTTATATAAATGTTTTGTGCTAATGCTTAACGTCCCACGCATTATTATAATATTACCACATATGCTTTAAACTGAATAAACGTTCTTATTCTATATAACGCTTCGAATTATTGTAGTGATCCTTCGGTTACGGAATTACCGAATCATAACAAGCTACTGCAACAGCTGATCTCGGTTCGCGAACTCCGGGATTTCTTACAGTGTTTACAAGGCTTACTTTCGTATAGGCCTTGTACGACCATACCGTTACCTCTATTACAAAGAAATATAACGCGAGGTTTCTTATATTAATGCAACGGTAAATCCAATTATCAGGACTTTAAATACCCATGCTTGTGTCTAACGGGTGTCACTCTGGTGCTTGATTACTGCTTTACCTTCCCTGGTTGCTTGTGCCGCGAAGCTGGTTTTCGTGCCAAGACTCCCAGTTTGCTAGTGCCGCGAAACTGGTTTTCGTGCCAAGGCTTCCTCCCGATCTATCCCAACTATGTCATTCCCCTAAAAAGACCTTCACCCGGGACGTGACACTGATATGAGTATTTAATTGTACGGCAGTACTGGGTAGAACATGGGTATTTATTTCGCCAAAACTCTATCGGTGTATCAGTTGGACGATTCACTATTAAATTAATCGGAACCATACAAAACATGAAAATACTATTGTTGCCTAAATCATTAGGATTAGTAAAGGATTGTTTGAATTGATTAAATCCCGAGCTGCCGTCACAACCGTATTTTGTAATCAATTTGAAACAGGTCTCTTGTTTTTCAAGAACAGACTTCTTTACTTCATCTACTTCTAAAATTCTTTGAGCAGTATGATCGAGAAGATCTTGTAATTTAATAGAGGCACCAAGTTCTGATACTTCAACCTCAGGATAACATCTTGCTTTTGCAGCAAACGAGAGAAACTACTTGGGGGTACAGGAAGTTGCTTGGAAAAAATCCTGTCAGTCAGCTAGCAATCTCGTCCCAGAAATGTTCTCCGCTCAAGAATGTTACGCGATGTTCTGGGTATACGCCCGGAACAACGGGGAAACGAATACTACTGTGCGTGTGTTGGCACGGGAATACCCGCGCATCGAAACCCCAAGCGAGGGTACGATTAGGCGTTTGGCGTCAAGATTACACTCGACGGGGTCGATGATGCCGCGAGGCAGTGACATGGGTAGAAGAGAACATGTTGGACGCCATAAACGAAGACCCAACCGTCAGCGTGCGCGACTTGAGCCGCCGCCTAGAGTAAGTCACAGTACAAAATAACTGCATCAATTATTAAGTAAGGAAAACGAATGTTATCTAATAATGGATGTTTCTGCATTTTCTTCCAGTACCAGCAGAATGACGGTACACCGAACTATGAGGGAAAACATGTTGCATCCGTACAGCTATCACCTCAAGGGAACTCATTTTGGGACACTTGAAAACATCAAAACAG
Organism: Andrena cerasifolii; assembly: GCF_050908995.1. Taxonomy (NCBI): domain Eukaryota; kingdom Metazoa; phylum Arthropoda; class Insecta; order Hymenoptera; family Andrenidae; genus Andrena; species Andrena cerasifolii. The sequence continues at coordinate 3,406,571 of NC_135132.1, forward strand.
CTGTGACCAACCAGCTGAAGGCTATTCCACTATCCGAGTTCCAGCAATGCTATGATGATTGGAAGGACCGTCTCCAGCTCTGTGTGGCTTCCCAAATGGACCTATTTTGAAGGAGACAATATTGCATTGTAATTATATTTGAATAAAAACTTGAAAAAAAAAATCAGTCTCATTACTTTATTTACTCACCTCGTATTGGGTGGTGCATGGCTCTTTTATAGTCCATGAGTAGAGGGGTGACCTAGTTTAGGACAGGTGCGTAGTGCGTGGTTCTTATGAATACGTGCGTGGTTCTTCCTAGTCGCTATATAGTAGCAGGCCTGTCCGGGGATTTGCTCGCACGAGCAGCCGCGAGTTGCTCTTCGCTCTCGGAGGCACCGAGCCAGGCCCAAGCAGTGATGCCAGAACGGTGGATTTTGTCCCACGGCCGCTACCACCACTCCACGACCAAGCGTACCCCCTCCTAGCGCCTGTACCGCACCACACAAGCATACCCATCCCTCCATCCGTGTGCCGTACGCGCTCCCTGGCCACCGCTCTCCGGCGAGAATGCGTTTTCCCGACATCGAAGCGCTTGGCGCGCAAGCGAAAAATCAAGACTTCAAATCCCGGTGCGGATATTACTTTTTTTTTTTAATTATTCACTAATTTCTCTTTCTATATTCTCAGCAGACTAACGGCTTAAAAACTATTAATTTACTAAGCATTTTCGAAGCTTGATTTGCTGCTAAAGTGCGATCCTGCAAGCCTCTCCCCTACAAAAACGGATGGGTTCGCGACTCCGAAACATAAGAGAGGAAAAGAAACTCGGCGGTAAGAACCGACTAACGGAAGCTATCATAAAAAACTAACAGTTTATTATGGCTTGGCGATAAGAGGAGCATGGAAGATCGCACAGGGCCCCACCAGCTCGTGACAGAGCTAAAGTAAGTATCGCATGTATCGCGTTTATTAATACGTTACGTTTCCATCCGTTCTGTTTGCAGAAGAATGAATACTCTGTTGGAGAGTGTTCTCGAATGCGTTCAGCCCACCCATAACGGTCCACCACGAAAACCAGCCGTCATTGCTCTATTGTCACCGGACGAGGTGGACTGTTTCAAGAACATCGATGACGAAAGATATTCGAAGGTTTTAAGTGAAAATGAAATTATGCTTTTATTTCCTTTTATATAACACATACTTACATCAATCTTTACTTACTTTGTTTGGGTTCAATATATAAAATACGTGGGTGGGTTCAACCTGATGGATGCGGTCGACTTTTGTATGAAGGAAGCGCTCATCGACGACGTGACAATGTCCTTCATGTGGTTCGGCCGAACAGGACAAAGACCATTATACAACACCCGCATCGCGATGGCGATTTTTGGTACGAAGCAACAAGCACTTCTCATCTTTTTACGCAGAATTATTGTTATTATTAACAATAATTACTGTATGTTCCATTGATGCTAACGTACTTTGCATACATTTCTTTTCCAGACGGTGTGTCTCGGAATCCTAAGTTCGACAAGCCAACTCGATTGGACTTCCAATTTCGGATGTATGTTGCGGAATTATAGTGAATCCCTTGCTTTTTCACGCGGTTTCTACATTACCGACGGTGGATACTTGCCACGCTCCGTTTTGTTGAGTTTTTGTCAGTGATTCCTTTGCACTGAACTGTCGAAAGAGCTGTAGGAAGCGTGGTCCACGCACGAAGCCAGCATCGTCATCCCAGGAACCTTGAATGCCTCACAGTTTCTGGAGTGAAGAGCAACACGGAGAAGAAACTGATGACCTCTGAAGGTCCGTTTTCACGTGACAGTAAAAGTCATGATATTTAGAGCCATGACCGTAAAAGTCACGATTTACTGTCACGTGAAAACGACCCTTTATAGGTACTCCACAACCCCTTCGAGAGTCGAAATCCATAAAATTAGGAGAGGCACCGCGGGGGGTTGACCTCGCCACGGGGTACCAGGCCGCATCACCTTAGCTTATTGAATTTGTCTTGGAACGCACTATCAACTCAGGTCTTCCAAAAAAGTAGTTCCATTTGAAAAAACCGAACTTGACCATCGTATCTTTTAAAATAATAATCGAAAAAAATTCGTCTCGGCTAATAAAGTAACCCCATCGAACCATTTAATTACATATTTTTTTTAATTTTTTATCTCCAATACTTTAAGAGAAATCCAGCTGTTTAGTCTACGAGCGGGCACTCTGTAGAATACCCATTTGTTGAAACTAATATTTCGAAGGTCCAATAATCGAAACTGTTCGTGTCTCGAATCAATTCCCCTTCTTATCCTCTTTGATCGTGACCGCGTGGGCGATTTTGGCCATTTACTTATTGGGCGTTTCATTTATAAAAATGTCGGCAAACGTTACCGTTGGCATTAAAGTAAAATCTGTAATCGATAAGGAGCAGCACAGGCCTGTGCATTGGACGATTAAGGGAAATTGCATCGTTTGCGTGAACCTCGAGCCGATTAAGCGTGTAGATGGTGAATACTGTTTCGGTATGCATTCATGACTATCGCGGTGAGGTCCTGGCCGAGCCATCTCGGGGCTGACGCCTAGACTAATTAGCTATTGTTTCTCCCTCTTAATTAGCATTGTTTCGCGACACAGACGTGGACCGCGTGGATTGGCACTCCACGATCACTCTCTCGACTGTGAACCTCGTACCGATAAGCATCTGTATCTGCGACGCGTTTTCGGAAAAGAGCTACCAGTGCTCTGGTGATTCAAAATTGTCCATTATAATCGTTATTTCCTCGTCACGTACTTGCGTGGTTGTGCTTTAGTAAAATTAGTGTGTGACTTTAGTAATTAGGCAAATTCTACTGGTAACTATTTTCAATGCTTCGCAACATGCAAGTTAAATTTCGTGCGCGTTAAGGCAAGTGCGTAGGTGCTCTACGGGCGTGCGAGAATATAAAATTGGTCCTACTATGTCCCGATAATTTTCTTTTTCCTCTAAATTATACATTTTTCCATTGCAATCTTTTATGCTGCCGAAAGTGATCCTTTTCTGTTTGAGACTGCTTTTAATGTTGTATTTATTCACGTGCGGATTAAGATTATCCACCGGGGAGAGGGCGCTGCATTGAACGTGGGGATACGGGTGAGCCTTAGCGGAGTGACCGGTTCCCCCGCAGGGAATCAACCCTAGGGGGGAATTATCTTCAGGTGGGGAAGGGGGGGTCCGTGCTGTGGAAGCTCTCGCGGTAGAGGGGCTACGAGCGCTGCTTCCCGTTGTGCATGACCAGCGTGCGTGCGGGCCCTGGTTCGTTTAAGGGATGGTGGGGGCTCTCCCACCCAAGCCCAGGGATTTTAGCGTAGGGATGTGGCCCAAAGGAGCGGCCCATAGCGGAGGAGTGCCGCTCGTCCGGGGATCGCGGTGACTTCGGAGCAGCCTATACTCCCCCATTAGCCGCGGGTCACCGCGGAGGTTATATGGGGAGACCCCGCCTTCCCCCGAGGTTAGGGTAAGTCGAACCATAACTCGCGGCTCTCCCCGGGCCCGAAGGGGTCTTGGCAAGGAACTTCCTCCACGTTAAAATAAATCGCACACATTGGTGAGGTCCACCAATGACGAAATATTGCCCCTTTCTTGTAACGTGAAATCAATGATCGTTTGGGGACTAACTGAGCTGACCTCACCCAAAGAAAAAAAATGACATCTCTAATAGAAAGCAGCTACTAAGGGCAGGAAAGTGAGGCAGCTACCCCAACCGTGGTTCGGTGGTGACCGAACCTTGGCACGTTCGGTCTGGGACCGCAGTAGGGTAGCGGAGACAAGAGAAAGACAGAATGGATTCAGTGCTCCAAGCGCTTTAGCGGTACCAGCTTTTACACATCTCTTCAGGAATGCGGAGTACTGCTAGGGGCAGGTGGTGAACGCTCTATTTTGGACTGTGCCTCGCTATCAGATCTCGCAATATATCAGATTTAATCTAACCTGGACGGGGGGGGGGGGTGCGTCCCCGAGGCCCTCTTGCCACGGGGACCCTTTCCTTTCTATGCTTTAACCTCGTGATTAAAAAGTTAAGTCGGGGGGGGCAGGGGGGAGTGCCAGGGAATCGAATCAAAGGGGAGAGAGGGAGGGAGTAAGAGGGAGGGACAGCTAGCCTTAAGGGTCCTCCAGACGCTGATGCATATTGCATGAAACGTTGATACATGCACCATGATACAGGTTTCATTATACATGTTGCTACGTCTTTAGATCGGATTCCGTATTTCAGCATCAGAAGCGGAACTGGCATCTTGCTTATCAGCTAGACGCGTGAGCAAGATGCAAGAGTCATGATGCATGCATCAGTGTTTCACTACAACATGTATCAGCGTCTGGATGTCCCTTTAGAGCAGCAATGCCGAGTGGTATCGTTTAGACAGATTCCAACGTACCATCATCTTTGGCAGCAAATTTTAAAAAAAGCTTGACAATATCTAGGCAACCGTTTTTCGCAGCCATGTGAAGCGGTGCCCCAAAATTTCGACCAAAAATGTTGAGCAGTATAAGCTTAAACCGTTGTCTATGATCCAATGACGTGAAGGTGGTTTCTCTTTAGTATAAGCATGTTTCAATTTATCGAACTGTTTTATGAGTTTCTGACCCTCATCCATAATTACTATTGCATTGTTCTGTTCGGTAATTGGGTGAATCTTATAGGGACCCATACAATGCGGATCATGAAGACGAGGTTCCTTTTCTACATAAACAAGGTCGCTCACCGAGAATGTAACTTGATTACTTTTTCGGTGATACATTTCTTTCGCAAGTGATTTGCTTGTATCTAAATTTTGTCATGTGGTTTCCTGAATTTCATCTAAGCGCTCCACCAAGTTTTGCACGTAAGACGGGTATGTAAACAGTTCCTCGCGAGACATAGGCGTAAAGGGATCTCGAGCTAGTTGTCTGAGAACTACTTCGTACGAAGTGAAATTCGCCGCCTCGTGCATAGAGGTATTGTACGGATACGTACCAAACGGTAAGAGTAAATCCCAGTCCTCGTATCTCTCCAAGCCCTTGGTAAGGACGATGTGTTTTATCCTAAACACTTGGGCCATTATCTGCATTATGTTATTAATGAAACTTGCCCCGCGGAAAATAGCAATAAAATAACGTGAGAGAGCATCGGCCACGATAACGGCCCGTATATCTGGTAACGGAATGGCCATACAGAATTTTGATAATTGACAAAGAAACGTCAATACGTGACGATTTCTGCTTGGGGTAAGCGGTAGTGGCTCTACTCTGTCTAGTGCCACTTTATCAAAGGACCTTGCTGGTGTATTGGTTATTAACATTCCTCCATGAGTTCTGCGTACGCGTTTTTGCTCTTGACAAGTACGATGAGTGCGCACGAAATCTTCTATATCTCGCCGCATGCGTGGCCTGGCCAACAGGCTTCGTAAGCTTCTGTATGTCTATGTCCCCTATCAAACTTCCGTGATCGTGCCGGATGATATCTTCCTAATCGTCTTCTGGTGGTTGTTGAATTTCGCCGGTAATATATCCGAAATATTTCTTGATTGCTTCGGCGTCGAATCGGTGTAGAGTTTCGCCAAGTGCCGCTACTCGGATCTTGCAGACGATTCGGGCTGGCCTTCCCCCATTTCATGATAAAAATACGGCTGTTCCAACCATACTGAAAATTCTTCCTTCCTCATTACGCGTGATAATTACTCGCTTTATGCTTAATTCCTTTGATAGTAATTTCGTTTCTTCAAAAAGTCCAATAGCTTTCAAAGTTTTACAAACTGGACTTATCAGCACCATATCGGATGATATGAAAAGGGCGTAATTGTCTTCGTGATCTTTACTTCACAATGCATTGCATGGGTTCTACTTTTTGATGGATCCAGTGGGTTTGTTCCAAATGCTGGTGTGTCTCGTATGGTTGTTAAAAATGTTGGTGTATGAATGAACCGTGGTTCAGTCCCCGAAATTCCGTTAAATCAGGCATTTCAGTTACGTTCGACTTTGTGCTTGTATTTATTTCTTCGCACGGAGTTGGGTCTTCTTGCTCCGACAGATTTGCGGGCTCGGGGAGGATCAGGTTGACTGCTGAACATCCAGCGCTTCCGTGTGCAGGGGATTCCCCACAATACCCGGTTCTTTGGATCTGATGGTCGTTCATCAATCTTCTTCTGGATGTTAGCGTCCTCCTTTTCATCCGATGCGGTTCCTCTTTCGCCTGGAGAATTTCTCTTCGTGAGGATTTTAAGGAAGGTAATTTCTTCAGATGAAATTTCAGGAGTTTGTGTCTCCCTAAGATTCCATGATTTGCATTCACTCGTTACCAGAGTTAGGGGCAGTGCGAGGCCGACGGATCGCGGCATTACGATTCGCGCTGACGTGTTGTTATATACGCTGAATACGAGGATTGTGGGACTAGTTCGAGATCCCTTTATTGGCGCTGTTCTCGCCATTCTGACCATCTTTGATACGCGCATGCGCGTATGTCTCGTTAAGTGGCAACCCGGAAATCAATTGAGGCATTGAAAGAAAACACGGACTAACCCACATTTTTGCGAAATTGAGTTAGTAGCAAGAATGTATTCCAAATAGCTGTACTAATCATATAATAAAGGAAAAATTATTTTTTGTTTTGGCTCCCAGTGTCTCAATTGGTCCCGTCTTACGGCTTGTAAGGCTAGATCGAACGCGTCGTATAACGTGGCAGGATTTCATAAAACTGTCTTAGTTGAAATTCTCGGGAGTAGTTCTAAGATAAGCGAGGAACGAGCCAATTGTTCAATTTCGTTTATGGCCAGTACGATGCTTATGCTGAATATCTCTGTCGCTCTTAAGTCACCTGTCTTAAGCTCCTTGATTCCCAGGGAAACATGCTTGTACGTTAGAGCTCCATATCCGCGACATAGGGCGTACCGAACTTTTAGAAGAGTGAGTTGATTGTTCAAGCTCCGATATTACTTTTTTCCACATAGTATCGCATGGGGTTTACTAATTTATGAATAAATCCGGTCAAGAATCTGCCATAGTGATCTGTAGGTACGTCATACATAGCATTTTGTAGAGTTTCATTACACTTCAAATATGGAAAACATCGCACTTTCCTCAGTGCAAAAATTAATAAAGAAAAGGTAAGCAAGGGAAATATTAACGTTAAAGGCCTTAAAAAATGTGTACCTCCAATTTTGATGGGAAACATTTCTCTCGTAGGTGGTCCACTCTAGCCAGCAGATCTTAATGACAAACATTTAAAAGGAAAATAAATCTCTGTTTCCTCAAATGAGATATAAGGAACTAATGAATTTAGTCGCGAAAATTTTATCACAGAAGCTATCGAATTTACAGATGGGAGACATAGGGAAACATGTACACGCAATTTGGGAGCGGAAAGAGCTACCGACATTTAGGAAAGTGTTAACAGCGATTAGAGGAGAATTTCCTACACTTTTGGGTAATTTATGGCTTAGCTGGTTCCGCCTCGTAGCAGACGTGAACTCAGGGTATCGGAAAACGGAAACAGGAATAGTATACCTTTTCTTCTTTATAACAACTCGAAGACTTTCTGTTTCTTCTCTCTTCGGACCCTTTCGAACCGAAACACGTGGTGTCTGCTGTCTATCTCGAAGCAATGGGTACATTGGCAGTAAAAGGACGGAGCGCGGGCTTATGTTAAAGTGTAGGATGGTTCGTTCGGTGCACTTCTGCAAAGCACGTGTTTCGAAAATGTGCTGGCTTCTTTTTACCTAAAGCCTCTTGTCCTGGTGAGAGTTAACCCATAATGTAACGAGAGGGGTAGAGGAAGTTGTTTGGAAAAAATCCTGTCAGTCAGCTAGCAATCTCGTTCCAGAAATGTTCTCCGCTCAAGAATGTTACGCGATGTTCTGGGTGTACGCCCGGAACAACGGGGAAACGAATACTACTGTGCGTGTGTTGGCACGGGAATACCCGCGCATCGAAACCCCAAGCGAGGGTACGATTAGGCGTTTGGCGTCAAGATTACACTCGACGGGGTCGATGATGCCGCGAGGCAGTGACATGGGTAGAAGAGAACATGTTGGACGCCATAAACGAAGACCCAACCGTCAGCGTGCGCGACTTGAGCCGCCGCCTAGAGTAAGTCACAGTACAAAATAACTGCATCAATTATTAAGTAAGGAAAACGAATGTTATCTAATAATGGATGTTTCTGCATTTTCTTCCAGTACCAGCAGAATGACGGTACACCGAACTATGAGGGAAAACATGTTGCATCCGTACAGCTATGTACGGGTGCAACATTTGCACCCTGGGGATGGCGACCAGTGGGTTGAGGATTCAGTGTGGTTGTTGGGAGAAATGCAACGGAATCCGTCGTTCTGCAAATACATATTGCGGACGCACTCTTCAATAGGGAAGGGTGCTTCAATTCCCACAATCGGCATTTTTGGAGCGACGAGAATCCACTAGCGCTTCGAACACGCACAGCACAAGTCCGTTGGTCGATTAATGTATCGGCCGGCATTTGTGGTGATTACATCGTTGGGCCGTACATGCTGCCAGACATAATGGGCCCAGCGTATAAAGTGTTTTTAGAGCATGTTCTGCCGGATCTCATGAACCATATTCCAAATGAGATCCTACGGAACATGTTCTATCAGCAAGACGGGGCTGGACCTAACTACGCCACAAATGAAACCTTCCAGGACCGGTGGATCGGCCACGGAGGTCCTGTTGCGTGGCCCCCACGGTCACCGGATATGACCACGCTGGATTTTTTCTTCTGGGGCTACCTGAAGGTAATTTCATTATTGCTGTTACTTTTTCTTATAGGTATTCTTTTTTTACTTACGTTTTGTATTTGTTATACAACAATCATTTCAGGATGAGGTGTACCGTCAGCCAGTGGATACACTGGAAGACATAGTTGTACGAATTCACGCTGCAGTAGCAAACATTACGCCACAAACATTACACCACAAACATTGCAGGCCGTCCAAAGACAGGTGATTGTACGCGCTGAGGCGTGCATAGACGCTGAGGGTGGCCACATAGAGCAAGTGCTCAATTAACAGTAACCGGCCCTTTTCGGGGCCACCAATTTTTATAACATAGGAACAACACGTTCCATGAAAAATAAATTAAGTGATCAGTGTTAGTAGCCGTGCAGTAAAGTGAATATTCGCTACATTAACCCGGACGCACTTGACGTTGCGACCCTTACCTTTGGGTGGTGTCGTATACCTGCGATCAGCTGAGCACTGGGCGCTACCCTACGCCGATTAGAGAACCTCCGTACGTAAAAACAGTAGGAGCAGGTACGAGTACACAACAAAGTACATAAAACGATGTACTTTAGCGAGTGCATTTAGCGCATATGAAGAGCTGTCGAATAACCAAATGCAATCCAAGGTCAACTGGGAAGAACTAAAGGCTTATTTAATTTCTGCTGAGCTAGTCCAATCAACGTTTGATACAAAATTCAAAGCAAGACTCTTAAAGAAAATGTTAACAGATTACAAGAGTCACCTGTTGTTTGTTTTTGCAACACCTGTTGTACAGGAATTTGAAAGACTGAAAAGTCTTTTCCAACAAACCAAAGCTGATCCTCATGAATTGTACCAACAAATATTCTTACACCAGAAGAGTCTTCAGAAGAGACTGTATAATGTTAATGGGCAGAGGAAAAATATTCATCGAGTTGACTTTGGAATTAAATTTATAACGGAATGTAATAAGTACCTACACCATAACGTGATACGTAACGATAAAGAAAGATGTATGTCTGTGCTAGAAGAAGCTCTTAGTCAAATTACTAGTCGACTTCCATCAGCGAGAGATACATTCTAAATCAAGTTTCAAGAGCTCTGGTTTCCGAGTTACCATTTATACATCTTGTAGAAAATAACATTAGTCATATAGAAGAACAGTACAGAAAAATGATTTTTGTTGATTGGAAAGAAGGAGCTATATTTAAAAAAGATGGAGTCCCTACAGATACTGAGCAGTTTTGGATTTAGATATTTCGGCATCAGAGGTGTTTCCGCCAAGAATGACGGGATCAAATACTCTTTCAAGTGGACGACACTAGTTTATTCTCGTCATTCAGCGAATCCACTGATGGTCGTGCAACACAGATTACAATAACATCGTACAACACAATTGACACCGATGGAGACAAAGAGACGGTACACAGAGTCGTAGGCACGTGGGCACGATGCGATAACGGTTCGCTGGTAGACAACTCCACTTACACAACACGTAGCGCAAAATGGGCGGGAGCAAGACTTTTCGATAAACAAAACGACGGTGCTGTTCTCCGAACTAACGGTCACCGAGCCAGCGCCCTGCACAGATGATTAGTGGTTAAGAACGTTACAAATAGTGAATTCAGCACCCCGCACTGGTACGCTCTGACAAGGGGACCTTCAGGACTTGCAAACTCAGAAATTATTTATACTTAGTGTACGTGAAGGTCTTCACTCGGACTTTAATTTCCCAAAGCAGTAAAGTGCGCTCCCCCCCCCCCCAAATTCGAGAAAATCGACTTGGAAAAATGTAGAGTTCCCTTATATACATTTGATAGAAAGCAATAACCAAGGAGCAGCGTGGGCCGCCAATGCGTAGCGCTCCCGACTAGTAAACGTGAGTTCGCCTGTTCGCGTCTCACTGTTGGTATTATGTTTTTTTTACTCATTTGAATACCTACACCTTTCACATACAAAGTTTATCAAATTCATGCTAATTAACAGATATGTAAACATCTGTTACATGTATGGGTGTACGGTGTATAGAGGTGCTCCACCTCCTAGGAGATGGACATCACTTTCCATTAAAAATACACATCTTATTTTAAATTATTTCTTGCTTGAAAAATTGCATGTCAGAATTGGGCGTTCAAACGGTGTGCTAGATGCTGTGACGCGTAAAGCGCCAGAGATTTTTATATTATATTTTTTTTGCGTTTTCGTTCTCATAGTTTGTAACATGTATATATTAGATGTAGCGGGTACATTAGATGCAAGTATTGTATATATGTGTGGATATGTATTTTGGATACTTTAGGTAGCCTGTAAGAAAGAGCTTCGCGAAACATAAAAGGAGGCAAAAGGGGCAAAACGTCGAATAGTAACGAGTCGAAAGTCGTGTAGAGTAATAAACTCACGACCTGTATGTGCCTTCCGTGCCGCGATGTACGGGACCCTTGTGTGTATGCTAGCCGCCGTTAGCCACTATCTCGTTTGCAAGTTCCATTTTCAACTCTACGTGTTTTATCTTTAAATGAAAAATCTAATCTATTGTAAATATTCCTATTTAAAGAGTACTATGTGCAATAAAAAGTTCGATTTTTCAAGCAAGAGATAATTTAAAGTAAGATGTGTGTGGAATGGAAAGTGATGTACATCTCCTAGGAGGTGGAGCACCTCTATACACCGTACACCCATACGTGTAACAGATATTTACACATCTATTAATTAGCATGCATTTGATAAACTTTGCATGTGAAAGGTGTAGGTATTCAAATGAATACAAAAAAAAATAGTTGGGAGCACTGCTGCTCCTTGGTCATTGCTTTCTATCCAATGTATATACGGGAACTCGACATTTTTTAAAGTCGATTTTTTCGAACTTGGGGGGAAGCGCACCTTACTGCTTTGGGAAATTAAAGTCCGAGTGAAGACCTTCACGTACACTAAGTATAAACAATTTCTGAGTTTGCAAGTCCTGAAGGTCCCCTTGCGAGTGCGAACTTTTTCGGTGTCAAGATTACTAGCGTATTCGGCAGGCACGCACTGACTGATTCTGTGCTGTTCTGGTGCTGCCTTTTTATTTGAATGCCATTTTTTTTTAACTTTTCACTTTATTAAGCCATTTTTTCTGGTTAAAAATGTTAATTTTTCATATTTTTTTAATTGAAATAAAAGTATATATTTTTGTCCCAAATACGGTGCCCTTTTTTAATAGCGTCCCTAAACTCCAGAACGTTCCGTTTCTTTCTGAGAAAGGAAAATAAGGTTAGCTTTAGCAGGTACAGAGGGCGCAATGAGGGGGCACACAAGCGTTACAACCCTGTCCCTTTTAGAGGCTTCTCATTAAAAAAATACGAAAATGTTTCAAAATTGCTCACTTTACTATTTTTTCATAAAATTAGAAGCTTTTATGATATAATTAACGATAATTATAAATTTATTCACTTCTGTAAAGTACATACATATTAATTAATTAAAATATCCTTTGGATAACTTAAAAGTAAATTTTTTGTGTTGTCAGTGCTACTACTAGTTTCCAATGATTCCATAATGAATAAATTTCGGTGCATTTTGAAAGTAATTTGGAGGTTATTCGGTGCCATCAAACTGCACTCTCTGCACTGCCAAAAACCTCAGTGCCATAAAGTTTGCACTCGTGCAGTTCATTCCGTTAATCCGAATGCGAAGTTTGCACTGGTTTACACTACACCAGGGCAGTTCCTGGTCGCCGAATACGATACTGGATTGGGTCGTATGTAATCCAATGTAACCGATGCTAGGGAATCTGCACTGGCATCGTTCTGGCGCTGCACTGGCATGGTGCTGAAGCTGCACTAGTGCAGTGCCAGTGCGTGTCTGCCGAATTCGCCAAAAGACACCGCAGCTGGCATCAGGTGTTGTGATGAGTCAAGCGGGCACCAGTTCGAATCGCGCGGCGCGTTGCTTACGGCCGCAACAAGAGGTTCAATGAGCTTACTACATTTGTTCTTACTTGCTAAAAGAAACTTGTGTACTGCCCATCTCCAGAACATGTAGAAAAAAATTTACCCATTGCATTTTGTGCGTACTACAGTAACGTCTGTGCAATTATAGATGCTTTCCAAATAGAAATCGAAAAGCCTTCTAATTCAGTGCAACAAGCTCTGACTTGGTCAGAATATAAAAAGTGCAATACTTTAAAGTATTTGATCGCTTGCACTCCTGATAGATTTATTCTGTTTGTATCTTCTAGGTATGGAGGCAGAATAAGTGATACAGTATTATTCGAAGAAAGTAATATAATGAATATTTTACCAAGAAAATGCGGTGTTATGGTAGACAAAAGTAAATACTAAAAGGATAGCAAGTCCAGGAATTCACATTGAAAGGGTGATAAGAAGAGTTCGAGAATATAAAATTTTGGAGCCTCATTCTTGTCTCGATTTGAATATTATGCCTTATATAGACGATATTATAACAATAGTGGCAGGTTTAATAAATTTACAAAGACCAATTATAAAAATATGAAGTTTAGGTTTAGGTATATTTCTGTAAAATTTGAAAAAGAACATACAAAAATATTGCGACACTTTATTTTCTAAACGATTGTAATAATATAGGAAAGATGATATTTTACTTCCAAAAATTAAGAACTCTTTCAATCATAGTATTTGTAAAATCTACATCATAATCAAGCCATAAATATTTGAATTGCTTGTTAGTTTCAAATTCTCATCACATAATTTGTCACGTTTTAAAAGAAACACCCGGGGTGAAATCTATAAAATTGGAGCTCTGGCTTTTTATGCTCTGTATTTGCACAACCAACCACGCAACATATTCGACGTGCACGGTTAGTCTTCTTTACAAATAACGCATTGCGTTCTGCAGAATTCATGTTTCAATGTTGCGTTTGTTGCGTGGCCGTCCAGTGAATTTCGTACGGAGTTTGTCCTTTAACTAATTTCAAACATTTAAAACTTCCGCTAATTTCACCCTTATTCCTTTCCCTGAATACTATATTCAACCATGTCATACATTCGATTAATCATCCCACTTTTCAAAAAAGTGACCGCGAGGCGGCGCCCTCCGCGGTACTTACTAGTGATCCTCTAGGCAGTGATCCGAACAACGTGTATCGTCGCTGATTGGTTGCCGCGATTTGGAGCAAAAGCGGAAGTAGACGGAGAAAGAATCTGTAAAAAAAAGAAGGAGACAGAAATACTGATAGAAAGAGATAGATATGGTTTAGGTTATGTTATTTCCGGTTTTGCTCCAAAATGGCAGCGGTTATACCGATCACTCCCTAGCTAGGGGTCATTGGTACTTACCTCATAGACAGAGCGTGTGCTGAAGGAGGTTGCAAGGTTCGTGGTAAGGGGATGGTGATACAGGCAAATCGGGTAACTCCGTTCCTCCTCGGTGTTAGTCAGAAATACAATGACGTTATATATCTATGAGGGATACTTAGTCGAAAAGGTTAGGTATACTTATACACACATTCAAAATTTCGTATATCATGTAGGTTATATATATTTAACAAAATTAGTAAATAGAGTGAAGCTTTTTTTAAATAAAATCGTATTTATAGATATTTGCAATAATAGTTATATGTATAAAGATTTTGTAGCTTAAAAAGAATATAATGAAAATTGCTAATATAAATTCGTGCATACATAAACATAATTAATATGCATAAATAATTATATAATAAAATAGGTAATTATTTAGAAGTTTTCCATCCCCACCGATTTCAATGATTTTTGGATATGTTGTCCGGGGCACGATTCTGAACAACTTTTTCCTATACATGTTACCGCCGCTCGACCTTCGTTTCCGAGATATTCGCGATAAACTGCTGTTAGTACACAATGTATTCTGCTGTATACCTACCTACAGTACGCGTCCGTGGCAGCGTATGCGCCATGGGACAAAACAAATGACGAAGCTGACCTTCGTTTCCGAGATATTTGAGAAAAACTTCTCAAAAGAAGTCAAAACTTATTCCGACGCAACGCATTCCACTTTCCAACTTGTCTCGGGTATTAGTATTGGTTGGGGCTAGATTAGTGCGGGGGGGGGGGGGCGCCCGCCTGCGGGCGCGTAAAACACGATAGCGAACTGATATGAGTCGGGGTGTTGACGGGCATCCGCAAGTTTCTGGTTCAAATCTCCAAACTCACATCAGTTCGCCATCATGCTTTACGCGCCCGCGGGCGGGCGCGCGCTTCCCGCGCTGATCTAGCCCCAACCAATACTAATACCCGGGACAAGTTGGAAACTGGAATGCGTTGCGTCGGAATAAATCAACAGAAGTTTTTCGCAAATATCTCGAAAACGAAGGTCGTGCGGCGGTAACATGTATAGGAAAAAGTTGTTCAGAATCTTGATCTTGATAACATATCCGAAAATCATTGAAATCGGTGAGGATGGAAAACTTCTAAATAATTACATTATTTTATAACTCGCAAACTGTAAGAGATAGAAAAAATGTTTCAAATGAAAAGTTATTTGTTTTGACTAGATCTATTAAATGGTAACAGTTTGATCAATTGTTGAAACAATTAGAGAAAAGTTATAAAGACAAATATTAATAATGTTCTCTAATATTTGTGTTTTCACGTGACATCTGAATTGGTAGTTTAAATACTTATGAAACAGCATAATCCATTTTTTTTTCGTACAAATTCATCCTTCGTTGTATTAATGACCTGAGAGTATACAGTAATTTGTATATACAAGTGTGCCTCGCGACCTTCATTTCAGGGCTGTTTTGGCCTGCGACAATTTTGTACACATCTTAGATGTTGGAGAATGTGCTCATGTGGCAAGGAAGACAAGGTTTATAAATCTTTCTCCTTCCAATAAGTGGTCTCACTGCTTTTTTATTGAACATTTCACATTATTAGCGATAACTTCAGATTATCAATTCTAATCAGAGTTGGGTAAAATGTAATCTAATTACAAATTACAAAGTACGATTAAACTGTAATTGTGTAATTGATTACACATTATTTTCTGTAATTGTTAATTTAGGTAGTTGACCATTCGGTTTTGTTAATTATCTAAACGAACGATTACAGAAAATAATGTGTAATTAGATTACATTTTGCCCAACTCTGATTCTAATGTACTATCTTGTCGATTATTTTTAACTGAACTAAATTAACAACAATCGTTACAATACACGTTTGACCAGAACAACTTGATTTCATTGTGTTTTGTACGTTTATCATCAAAGCTAGTAATATACAAATAAGGAAATAGCCCAGTGCTTAAACAAAGCCCAATAATTAAAAATTGAGAAATTTTGTTAATAATAACAGTTTTACTAATTTGCAACGTTTAAATTGATTGAAATATTAGCATTATATAGATACAATTATAAGCTTACATAACTGAATAGTTATATCATGCAAAAATATTATTGTACAGTAAAGCTTCAACAGTTTCAATCTCGCTTCTTGCCTAATGGGCTCAAGCAAGCGAGAGCATATTTTTATTAAGATTGTAATTACTTATTAGTTTATAATTTTTGAAATAGTACAGTTGTTTTGGATTTATTAAACATTGAAAAATTGAAAATTAATTGGATCTCTTATTAATTTTTTGTTTTTAATATTGAAATTGATGTGTTTATCCACTAATACACGAAAACGTGACACGGACCAGTTATTAATCGCGTGTTTAATGGTGTTTATATAAACACTGGTAGAGATGCCAGTACTCAGTGAAGTTTTGAGATTATTATCATTTATTGTATTGAAGTATTTTTTGTATCCTATATATTTACGTTAATAATAACTATACAAAAATATAATACTGTTTAAGAATTATCAGGATAATTAATCTTAAACTCGTCGTAATATTGACATAACTTACAATTTTATACACGATTAAAGAAACCCAAATTAATTAATTCTGGTAAATAATAAAAAATTATAACACAAATTTACTATAAACAAAATGTTTTTATTATCCCGAAATATTACCATATTGATTTCTTTTCATTAACTGATAGAAATAGTTAAATTAAATATATATTCAATAATTGAGACACTGATAATTAATGATTAGGACACACTATGAATTTCATTTAATTACTGGGGCATATGAACAGTCTCATGTTTTAAACAATTTAAAACTTTTCCTTTAACAAATGTAGATTCTTGTTACTTTATCTGAAAGTAGACATTGCACACTTTCGAATAATTATATTTAGTGTTAATTGTATACTGTTTAAATATAAAAAGAAATTGCAATTGTCTCAACTGCTTCCTTAACTGTTCCACTGGGCCGTTTACCTTACTTTCCCCCAAAGAAATATTACCATTCCGTGAATTTTAAAGTAATATCAATTGTAAAGTACTATAATTACCTTTTGTTGCTGTATACTTATTACTACGAAATAGATATTTTCTTCAATGCACGCACATTTCGCAAATATTTCTACTAACGTGTCGATTCGAAGTACATAATCTGAATCGGATGAACGTGTTCTAAAATATCTTACAACATCAAGAGACTTATCCACCAGAAGAATAAATGTAACTATACATTACCAATTTAAAGTTACTTGAAATCATACATAATCAAAAATATCGTATACGTTAAATAAATCCTATCACTAATTAAATTTTGTTCAAACGTATTAGAATTGCTTGAACAAATACAACATTATACGTATTTAAATATAAATAATAGTACTGTACGATTTAAGTTTACCCCTCACTGCATGCACGGAAAGTAGAAATTGCGTTGTGTGCTCGGTGCACTAAGATATCGTATAAATAATGAAAGAATTGTACATACTTGTTCTCCGAAATTGTAGACATTGTTACATATTAATGCACATTTACCGATAAGACATTATTTTGTTGCAATTACACACTAATTGTACAGGAACCACATCCACAGCAATCGAAGGAATGATCGACTCGGCACGACGGTCGACGACGGTTAAGATCCCCACCACTTTCTGTGACTCCCTTTGTCCGGCGTGGTTCGGCGAAGTTTGAGGATGGCAGGATTTGCGCGCATTTCAGTGGTGCTCATTGGATTCCCTAATATAGAGGTGGTCATTCGATCTATTTATGTGATCAACCTTTGAACGGCGAATAGTTTAGCGCATATCGGACACTGAATCTATATAGATCCATAATTCTATAGATATTCACCGCAAAATAAGACTTGTTATGATCTAAAATTCTTATCGTTTTTAAGAAGCAAGTATTTACACTGCCAAAACCAGCGGCCATGGCCGTGATGGAAACACCGGTTCCCGTAAGATCACCGAAGTTAAACATCACGGGGCGGCGTACTAGGGAAAGATGGGTGACCATCACCTGTCTCCCGGTGCGTCGCTGCTGCTGGGACCCGAAGGAGAGAGGAGGGAAAAAGGAAAAATGACTATCGTTCGTTGGGCAATATAAGCGAAATGCTTGACACGCCATCCTGTGTGTTAGAAACACACAGGAAAACAAAAAAAATACAAATACAAATACACTGCCAAATGTTACAAAACATGTCAACCCCACTCCTGCCTCCCGCGACTACGGTAAACGGCACTTCCATCTATGACACGGTGTTCAGAATCTTCATTCAGAGTGTCTCTTGCCACACAATATAGATATTACTAAAGCATGTAACATCTTCCTCTGCCAACTGTGTCTGTGCTGAAAACCCAGCTCAGCTTCCAAACTCACCCCGCAGATCTAAACACATCATATAACTTAACATGAAAACAGAGAATGAAATAAGGATATCTAATACTTCAATTATCTCCGAATTCTTTATTAACATTTCACTTAAATATAGTTGTTACAAAAAATATTTTTTTTATTTTTTATATTTCTTTTTTAATTTCAATTTCACAGTGCGAATGCTTACAGATCGGGAAAATATAAACGTATATATCATTGAAATTCAAAAGAGTATTATTTAAAAAAATGTTTTTAAGAAAGAGAAACAGACATGCTTTTATCTATTTTATAGAATTCGCGTGATTAATTATTCAGATCTTAAAATTAATATACGACGATTACAAAGAAATACTCAGCTTTCGTTTAATTTGCTTTTCTTGTGTAATCAAATCTTAGTTTTATCATTTCTATGCCTACAATTTCGATGCTATACATACATACATGTTAGGAGAAAGTGTAAACTGTAAATAGACCAGCTGTACATATGTACAAATAATACAAATCTTTTAAAAAAAAACATGAACTGTAGAAACGGTTAAAACTGGAACTTAGAATATCATTAATATCTCCTGTAGTAATACTTATAGAGAATTATCACAAAATGTACCTAATACTAATTCTTGGACGCAGCTTTTGTAACATAAAAAATTACAAAGAACAGACACTAAAAGTTAGAATTTCAATTCTATTCTAAACTTAAACCTAAAAGATATTGCTTAACTGACTGAAGGATACTAAAAATCTTGAACCTCATTGTACTTGATTTACTTTCATCCCTAATTAAAATTTAGTCTCACACAGTACTACACTCATAACCTTACACTTTGCTTTTCCCATCTCTCACAAGGGAAGATCCCGAAGCCGGAAATTCAAAAAATTCTGAAACTTTGTGAATATGTAGGGGATTTCCTCCTGATTACAACTCAATTTTTGTTTGCTGCCCAAATTCACTCGAAGGGGGTGAAATTAACCCCCGAAAATTCGGCTATTTTCCGATTTTGTGTTATAACTCGCAAAATGAAAGAGATAGAAAAAAAGTTTCACGACAAAAGTTACTTCTTTTAATTAGATCTATCATTTGGTAAAAAAATTATTTTACAGTTCACGAGTTATAACAGAAAATCGGGAAACAACCGAATTTTCAGGGGTCAATTCACCCCCTTAGAGTGAATTTGGGCAGCAAACAAAAACTGCGTTGTAATCAGGAGGAAATCCCCTACATATTCACGAAGTTTCAGAACTTTTTGAATTTCCGGGTTTGGGATGTTCCTTTGTCAGATATTAGAATAAAAAAAATTAGAGAAAGTTCTTCAGAACCAGCGCTACCCGATTAACCGAGTTTTGTTTATGTCCTAACTAATACTAGGGTCCTTATCATTAATAAATAGCTTTCAACATTCGCTCTTCTATAAAAATTCAATGTCCGTACATTTCTTATAAACAGAGTGAGATTTCGTACAGTGATAAGGTGGAGTGAGCAGAAAGAAATAATGATCCGAGGAGAGAAATGTTTGTTTGATCGTGTTTAAAACATGAAGGGCTAGTAGGGGTATTCTACCTGTTCCTAGACCTTTTATTGCTATTCTTTTTCACGTTGTTCCCAGGCTTATTTTTCGAAGGCTCTTTCCCAGTGTTCTCCTTCAAGGAGGCATGTTCGAGGCTGCCGTTGCTCGCGTGCCCGTTCGCAAACTGTCCAGACATTTCTGTGGAGGTGGTCAGAGATCCATTCTGGTTATACTGGCCAGTGACGGAGTGGCTTTTCCCCGTTGCCTCCTTATTACCGTTGCTGGTGGTGCTAATGCCTGTCGTCCCGTGTGAATTAACTAGGCTGCAATTGTCTTCGCTACCGCTGTTGCCGATTTGTGATTCCGATTCGCTGTACCGGTCAACTGGAATCAGGTTTATTATGGGAAAACCGCGATCCTCGGTCGGCTCGAGGCTCGATCGACCGACTCAAGTACTACATACATAATCGAATTTACTCGGTACATAGTTTGGTCTACTGGCCGACTAGTCATTAGATAATTAATTAGTGGTAAAATCAGTCTGTCAATTAACTAGGTAATATTACTACTTGATTGATTCAATCAACACTTTGAGTGGCGTAGGGTTTTGAAAAGCGCCCCCAAGTCGGTCAAGCACTTCTGAGCGATCGCTTCTACCGGGAAAGTTCTGCTTAACTCACCGCGAGCAAACATTCGGAGACGCTTGGACGATACTTTCGATGCATTCCAGAACATATCGACGTGAAAACACGCCAAAGTAAATCTCTCGGCGTGAAGACATGCCGATGCCACTCAAAGTATCAACTAACACATATATATCACGATGGTGAAATTTTCAGAAACATAAATTACAGTCTTTAATAAGCGGGGAAAATTTAAGTTTAGAAGTGCTGACTTTATGAGTTACAAATTACACTGTCCAATAAAATCAGACTTTTTTTCTGTTCTCTAACATTTAATAGCTGTTTCTTATAGATTTTTGTGCGCTGAAAACGAATCCGCAAACCGTTTGTCGCCATCACCCTCAGTTTTTGAGAAATTCGATTTTGAAAAAAAAATGCGAATTTTCAACTTTGAACATCTTTTGTGTTCAAACAGTAACAGTTATTCGGTTGCATGGTCTGTCAAATTATTCTATGAACCCTCGCGAACGCAACGATATAAGTTATTATTGATTTATAAGCTTTTAAATATGTTTAAACAACGACCAAAGGGAAAAGGACACCCGAAATGCACCAATTTTGCAGATATCTTGCTATATATTTCCAAAACTAAGGGTCTAGGAGAAAATCTGACCATTCCACGCGATGCAGCAGACATTTTTCCTTCGGAAAGCGTCAACAGAAGTGGTAAGTCACGTTTTGTTTTCAATACAGAAGCGAAATAGTTTGGCAAAAAGTGCGGCGCGGACAGTGGTAGTCATGCGCGTTAAGCGATTGTGTGACGCTGGGCGGCAGTGTATCGCGCGCCGCCGTTGACCACCACTGTCGACGCCGCACGTTTTGCCAAACTATTTCGCTTCTGTATTGAAAACAAAATGTGTTTTACCACTTCTGTTGATGCTTTCCGAAGGAAAAATGTCTGCCGCATCGCGTGGAGTAGTCAGATTTTCTCCTAGACCCTTAGTTTTGGAAATAAATTTAAAAATATCTGCAAAATGGGGTGCATTTCAGGTGTTCTTTTCCCTTTGATCGTTGTTTAAACATATTTAAATGTTCATACCGCACTAATAACTTATATCGCTGTATTCGAGAGGGTTTATAAAATAATTTGACGCAACAAGCAACCGAATAACTATTACTGTTTCGACACAAAGGATGTTCAAAGTTGAAAATTTGTAGTTTTGTTTCAAATTCGAATTTCTCAAAAACTGATGGTGATGGCGACAAACGGTTTGTGGATTCGTTTTCAGCGCACAAAAATCTATTGGAAACGGCTATTGAATCTTACAGACCAAAATGGCTGTTGGACAGTGTTATTGAATAAGAATTCTAAGTGACCAAAACGATTTTAATAACATGGTTCTCTTTACAAAAATTTACTCTAACTGAAATTTCAATTCATATTTTGATTTATTCCAGGTTACTTGCAAAATTCTGCAAAATTACCGAGTTGTATTCAGAAGAATGGGAATTTACACTTTACCAGTGCTTATCTTTTTAAATGCAATGTACTTGTCTGAAATAAATTAAGATTCGAACATTTGGAATTATTCAAAAGCAAATTAATTAAATGTCCAAGTTAATCTATCAGGTACAATAAAAACTGAAAGTATTCAACTAAAATTTGAAATTGTTTAATCAAGCAAACCCCATATTTTTATATTCCATACTTTCCTGTAACTTTAAAAGACTACCTAAAAGCAAATCAGTGCAAGACAATACGTAATACCAAAATAATATTCATACATCTACAACACACATAATTAAAGAAATCTTTTAAATGTAAGTAACTATTACTTTAATAGATTTTACTGTATATAATTAATTTTTCCATGTAATTAAGTTGTATATTACGATTGTAATTTGAAAATGATCTGTAAAGAGTATAACAGAAATTATTCTGCTCAATGAAAATAAAAAAGACAAATTTACTTGAAACTCAGATACAGAAAATAAAGTAATAATAATCAGCTACTTTCTACACTTTCAACACGTATAGAAAAAGTAGATTACACATTATGTTTACTACTAACATACACACACAACAAACGAATATAACGATAGAACCATGAAATTCAGGAATAAGTTTTCATAAAACTTTTAAACAGATGAGAGAAACAGATGTTAAATTTATTCATAATTTAGATACAGAAAAAAGATAAACATAGGCGGATACAGAAAAAAACAATTCATAAAATTCTACGTTGAGTTACCTTTAAAGGTTTAAAACCAATTACCATAAAAATAAAGTGAAGAAATAAATAAAAATTTATTTGTAACTTAAACACAGAAAAAGAGACAAAAGTTATTTAGTTCAATTCGAAGTTATATTGCACATACTTCGAACATCCCGCGTTAATTCAGCTAAATGTGCGTCGTTACAATGCACATGTATTACCGTTTTCTGGAAGACAGTGTGATCGATATGTTGGAAGGAAAAGGAATATTTCCAATAGTAACTTAAAAACTAGAAATATTTTTTCAAGGGCAGGGCAAAAAGAAGGGTTGGAAGGGCTAAGAGGATGAGAAATAAGTCGTACTCTTTCTGTGAATAAAAAAATCAACTATTTCAGGAATATCCATTGAGGTCCTTACTTTTTTCCTGGGTATTTTCGACGAGTCCGCTAACAGCCTGTGAAATTTCAATTTTTGTAATTTGTAGTATTTTTATCTCCTTGAACGTAAAAGTATGCTATATATTTTGTAATATTAATTTTACAATCATTATAATTACAATTATGTTATTCAGAAGGGAAACGTAAAATAAATGAACACACAGGGAACAGTACTTCCGTTTTGGTTATGTTGGTTTCGTAAAAATCTGTAATTTCAGACCAAAAACCTTTTGTCAAATTATTTTTTATCTGCATTTTATATTAGCATGTACACACTTCCCCCTCATTCTTTGTTATATTCCTCTTTTTCATATCTGAATTGAATTTTAAAATAGTTTCTGATTTGTTACAAAAATGTCTTCTGCATTAAAAACTGTTTCCAACTGTTGCGAAGTAATAAATTGAACGTCTACGGATTGTTTACTGTACCAAAACATTGTTCTTGTTACTAAGCCACAAAATATTATTTACACATTTATGGCTGTTTCTGTATATTTTATGTAGGTACTTTTTAGGTAATTAATATTTCGTTTATTCTTTACTGTTTCATGTAATTAACAGCTGTAGTTAAATACTATGAATTTATCAATCCAATACAAAAATATTATGTTTTGTAGATATTATTTCATGCATGTATAACAAATTTCAATTCAGCTTGGTTTATTATTATTTAAAACTATTCTCTTCAGTTAAGGAACACTGACGGGAAATCAGTCTCTGATGTTTTAATGCTGACTACTCACTGCCATGGAGGTGATGGAAGATTTTGAGAAAAGCCTTTCAGCTTCCTTGAACTTTCTATTACGTTTGTCCGCTTTACTATTAGTATTTTTGTTACTGGCTAAATATCTGTCCCAACCACGTATTATATTCCCATATAATTGTGTGTCTTCCAAGTAGCTGCCTTCGAATGCGTAAATTTGTCGTTCTAAATTAGCAAGAGTGTCCTGTAAGATTTCACAATTTCATTAAAATATTATCTATTTCTGTATTTATGAATCAAACTTTCATAGAAAATTACAAACTTTAATCTTTCAACTGAAGGAAGCTTAATATTTTAACTTGTCTCTTAAAACACGGAAAAACTATTAGATCGACAGTGTTGTCCCGTTATAGGGACGCGTCCTCCGTTCCGTTAATAGAACATATCTATCCCCGCTACTTCTTTTGTAGTCAACGCGGATAGTGCGACAGTGACAAACTATAAATTTCGTTCGATAGCGTTGACATCGTATTTGAAAAAAAAAAAAAAAAAAACTAGCATACCGTTTCGTTAAGGGGACGATTTGCTCCCGAGCGACGTCCTTATAACGGGACAAGTATGGAAGTTCCAATGTAATTTTTTTAAATTATAGACACAAAAAGCGTGTGACTAATGATGACCTCCTTTCTCATGCTGTTATTAAATATATATAATATGATACAACAGTTTTAAGTACCCAAATGTAGGTGTACTGATTGAGTCCAAACATTTACATACAGAAGAAAAGGTGAAATATTTAACGCCTCATTTTTAAGTATATGCACTGCAAATCACGTATATAGTATGCAAATCCATTACACATTATGTATAATTAAAAACAGTCTCTCAGTGCTTGGATTCAGTTTTACCATAAAAAGTTCATTAATTGAATAGTAAAACTCTCATGAAGATTTAACGAAAAATTTATACATTTAAATCTTCAATAGTATTTGAATTCAATTCAATTAGTTTTTCATGAGCGTAGGACAGCTCTGTCAGAGTAAACAAAGACTATATAATATGAAGCTGAGAAATACTCAGACACGCATATTTATTTCATAATTCTGATACGTGCATGATTAAAAAGTGAACTCATTTGTTTCTTAAAATATATCGTTATTTCAAACGTATTTTCTCAAAGCAGAGCTTTTAAATGGCTTCAATAATCTCGTACAATTATTAAATACATGCATTTGATTTAGTAAAAAAATACTAACAAAATTCGTTATATTTATTTTGAACAAGAAAGTTATAAATACTGTACACATGAACCAAATATCAAGCTACACATTTTTGTATACCACCAAGAAATATTATTAAATTAAAGCAGAATAGAAAATAAAAATATATACAAATATTTAATTCTCAAATACTTAAATTACGAAAAATAACGAAAGATAGTAAAATTGAAAATACTGTAAGTTTGTAAACAATTACCGTGATCAAAACAAAGTATTAAGGTTATGTCGAGACAATTTATAATATCCGTTCGATCCTTTTTAATATTTATAATCAATTTGTACAAACAATTTACCATTCCCGTTATAATAACGTAATAACGTTATAATAATTCTCCGAATTAAAAGAATTATGGAATAAACTGACCACTACAAAAAGAACAATATTAAGAGGTCATAGTACGAGGTTAGGTTAACATAACCTCAAAAAAGATGAAATAGTACATAGCTTGTTGTTACTCCAATAATTTCTAAAAACTTGTTGACTAAAAATAACTTCTACTTTTCACAACAATAGTGATCATCTTCATTGTTTCAAATACATGAATTGCGAGAGTATGTGAATACCTAATAGAGGAGACGCAAGTTGACAGTTGCCACAATACTTACAGCTATTTCAGCCTTCCGTTTCACTAGTTCAGCGAGTTCCGCTCGTAAATCGACGGAGGACTTCGTCGACATTATATATTTAAATATATAAACGCACTAGTAATAAGAACGTTAATTCTTCCGCTTGAAAAATATTCCTCTTTTCTTCAACAAGTGCTAGCCTTACTTTCCAACGAAAACTCGTCTGACCCATCTGAAGTTGTTGCACTCTGACGTTATAACTAAACCACGGCGAAATAAAGGCGGCAAAATTTGAATTACGTAGGTACCTACACCCGTCACGAAAAATTAACTATTATAAAAACATTTTATGTGATAGTAGTGATTGATTTAAATGAATTAAATTTAATGTAGAATACTTAAATTAAATGTCTGCACTTGTAAATGATAATCGCATTACGTATTAATCGATATGTATTCTAAACAGGGTTACCACCTCTCCGGTTTTAGCCCGGAGAATCCAGGTTGTGAAGCAAATCTCCGGACTCCGGTTTTACTGGAAATATCTGCGGGTTGTAGAAAAAAATTCGATATTAAGAAATTGTGGTATTATACAATGGTATCAATTTTATATACAGTAAAAGTTATTAATTAAAAAAACAGATACCTTTAAATTCTGAATTGTTTCAGCTTAAAAGAGTTGCACTTGTGTTTTCCGAATATTCGAGAACAAAACTGTTTGTTTGCTTTTTCCATTTCCGGGTTTATGTTTGAATCTCCCGGTTGTAATGTGTGGCACTTCGGGATTTATATGGTGATAAGGTGGCAACCCTGATTCTAAAGTGGAACTGTAATAAATTAACTATACTTTATCCACATACTTATTTGTAGGAGAGCGAAAATTCATTACAATGTTAATTAGTTATATAGAAATATTAGCTGAGCTATATTTAATTGACTGATCTATAGAATAATATCTTTGGAAAAGTCGGACATGTCATTTATTGTTATTTTAATACACATATACAGTATGGCCAGGTTATCCTTCAAGGACACAAATAAAGTGGCTCGTATTAGAATAAGATTAGGGTGGTGAGAGTAATGGAAAGATTTGAGTAATGGAAAATGCCTGGGTAACACTCGGCCACTCGACACTCGCGTAAAACTCTAAACGCGTTTGTCTTGAAACAGTGCTCTTAAAATCGGTGGGACCTATATCTCGAAAATTTCGATTCGACTGAAACTTTTTTTTTTATTTTGAAGAATATACTTCTGGATAGTGGAGAAACCAGTCAAATTTAAAAAATTGAAGGCTTGTAATTTTTAAAGGCGTTGGAAGGACCACTGGTTTAGGTGTTACAAGTACCATCGTTTTGGATGAATTTTTTGACGCCTCGACTCCCCAGTGCCGTCTGCAATGATTAATTATAAAACAAAAAATGTATATCTATAGTTTAAGACATTCTTAATACAATGCAAAAAGTCCCATTAAATTATATGTAGTAATTTTCCTTTAATTAATTCCTAAAGGTCACCTATTTCTATGGGCTCTAGACCGGAACAGCTCCTTAAGGAAAAAGGCCCAATTGACAAACGTTGTGGGACACCCTGTATGCATAACAGAATTGCAAATAAATTTTCGCGCTTGTGGTATGATAATTATGGGAAACAAAAAAAAATATAGGGTTTGGAAGAAATTATAATTTTTTTTGGTAGATGGGGCCCTGGGGTGGCCTTCTGGGCAGAGGCCCAGGTGGCACTGCTCATCGGCCGCCCGTTGAATCCGCCACTGGCAAAAGGTGATCTCTAAATGTACACAAACATGATTATCAACAAACTACAGGCAGTGTGTACAGTCTGTTGTTGCCATAGAATTATTGCGATAGCGTATCAGTTCGTCGATATACGTTTGACGATGCGTTCAATAATTAGGTCTTGTGCATCCATTTGATCGGAAACGATTGGAAGGGCACTCCAAAGTCTCACAGAACGTTTGTATTACTGCTGAAGGTCTCCATTTTTGAACATTTCAGTTAATTTAAATAAAATTATTGAGGACCTTGCAGCAAGAGGGGTGTAGCTTCATTTGTACTAACTTCGAGTAAATTGAAAAAAAAACTGTTTATAAAATTATTGCTGTGACTTAATATTGAAAAGGGAATACTAACTGAAAAATATATATTTTCACACAATAGCAGTTATTGAGTTAATAAGTTTTTATTTCTATTTTTGGCAAATTTTTCAAATCCAGGGTTGTCCAAAACAAAAAATTGCACAAAACAGAAATGTGTGCAGGTTCCACTTTTTTGTTTATCAGATTTGCATCAAACGTGCACCAAACGATGTAGAATTTTGTTTTACGTATATTACACGTCATAATTAACTAAAAAACTGTCAAATAGGGAGTTCCACCCCTCTTGCTGCAAGGTTCTCAACTTTAGTCCGTGAGAATAGACATATATTTGGAGGCCGTCCTTAAATTACGTAAGGGTAATTTTTGCGATTTCTTACCCCCTCCCTCCCCCAGTATAAGAATTCGTAAGATTTGATATTGCAACCCCCTTCTTACGTAATATTTTTTACATTAAATTTTTTCAGTTATTCAATTTTTTTTAAGGTTTACATATATAATTCATTCAGCTCGGTTTCGGGGAATTTAAACTAAAACTACTATTCTGAAACATTAATGATAGAATTTGTATTTATTGAAAATTAGATTAAAAAAGAATACAAAGACGCTACCTGCCCCCCCCCCACCCCCTTGTAAGAAAACGTAAGAACTCCCCCCCCCCCAAAAGCCTTACGCAATTTAAGGACAACCTCTTGCTACAAATAATAAATAGTTTAAAATTTAAAAGTATATATCTTTTACTTTTTTTTTTAAACCAACCTTTTAAAAATGAATATCAATGACGTATAAATTCCTCATATATTTCCACTTCTTGTGTGTATTTGATATTCCTTGTATTCCTGTTTTTCCCGTTTTTATTATATTTCGTAATACAACTTTATATCTATTATTACTCTTCTATTACCTTGTTACGTTCAGAGACTGTCTGTTGACATTTTGACATTTTCGAGAGCCTGGAATGCACATGACCCGGCGCGGTCTTCGTTTCCAGGAGTGCTGTGGGGCAGCCGAGGTTTTCCAAGAAAACTGTTATTTAATTGAAGACACGCATGTCTTCACCATATTCTCAGCCCAATTTTGAAGTATAAAAAGGAACCCGAACACATACGTACACGGGGGGCTCGCTTCTAGTTTAATACCTTTAGAAGACAGAGGCTTAGCGAGATCGGGTTCCATTCCCTTTCGAGTTATTATACAAGTCAACCGTACCTACAGTCCTACAGTACGTAAAGTTGCTGTTGGACATTATATATTTATTACCCTCTTTGAGAGCCCCACAGTTCTCAGTGCGTTGAAACCGAGAGGTGGACTTAGGTAGCAAATACAGTTTATCCATTGTAAAGACTGAAATAATAGAATATACTTTGCTATTTCTTACTCAGAGTTCTTTATTAGAATCCAATCATTATTTGAAATCCCAGTATGAGCAGTGGCGGGTTTAAGAGGGTGGCCGATGAG
Source organism: Andrena cerasifolii (assembly GCF_050908995.1). Classification (NCBI taxonomy): domain Eukaryota; kingdom Metazoa; phylum Arthropoda; class Insecta; order Hymenoptera; family Andrenidae; genus Andrena; species Andrena cerasifolii. The sequence goes on from NC_135132.1 coordinate 3,435,848, forward strand.
CAAATGCCGCCTGGGCCGCTGCTCAGAAGGCCCCCCCCCAGCCCCATTCTTAAAAAAAGAAAATTATAATTTTAACCACACACTATAGTTTTCTCTGTACGACTACACTGGGCCCGTTGTTTGGTAAGTACCTCTTCATTTTCCCCGAAAAATGGGTCCTGCCCAGAGGGTCCGCCTAAGGCCCTATTTTCGAAAAAAGGAATTTATAATTTTAACCAAACACTATAGTTTTCTCTGTACGACTACACTGGGCCCGTTGTTAGGTAAGTCCCTCTTCATTTTCCCAGAAAAATGGGCCCTGCCCAGAGGGTCCGCCTAAGGCCCTATTTTCAAAAGAAGGAAATTATAATTTTAACCAAACACTATAGTTTTCTCTGTACTACCACACTGAACCCGTTTTTATTAAACCACCTCTTCATTTTCCCGAAAAATGGGCCCCTCAGAACGTTTGCCACCTGGCCCTTTTTATTAAATCCGCCACTGAATATGCGGTAAACCCACACAGAGGGTATCATATTATAAAGTTACGAGGTTAAACTAACATTCTTAGTGGCTCCCGGTGATAACCAGGCACGGGTTCGTCCGCTACTAATAAACTCTAAATACAATCAGAAGTCCTCAGCTCCGCAGCCGTCAATCTCATTGCCCTCAGCCTCGGCTCGTAACAACCTTGCAAAAATTTATTTCGAATATTTATAGTGCTGATCACGGGCGTTCAGAGGGGGTTGCAAAAGGGGTAGCTACCCCCCCGGCTTTTTCAGAAAATCGTTTGTTTTTCAAAATTGATCTTTATCAAGTTTATACTAAAAAAGGGAATATTTTTGAATTTCGGCTTTAAAATTTTAATTAAATTGGCATTACAAAATGGGTTAAAAAAGCAAGAGGGGTATATTTTTCTTTGCCATCATCCCAAAGTTGCCCCCTCCCCCCTGGAAAAAAAGTCTCCGGAGGCTCTTGGTGCTGATTAACTACCGAGTCGATTTAACTTTTAAGATAACATATTTTTGATTTACAAACACAAGTAAATATGATTAAAATACAAATGTTTAATGAAGTTTATAACTTGTGTATGACTCAAGTTAGGATATATTTTTGCAAGATTTTATTAAATATTATATATTAAATATTATTAATATTAAATTTCATATTAATTGAAATCGTTGAAAAAAGGAACAAAGTAAATAAATTCGGGTATCTACAATTATATAGTAATTGTATTTCTCCATAGATTATAGTCTCCAGTACTCGTCAAAATTAATAACGTAACACATTTCTTTAGAAGGAACATTAATTCGAGAAAATATTTCAGGTAATTTTCCGTTTTCAAGTACTCAATTTTTTGTATTAGTTTTCCTTGGTTTACTGCGACCTTCATTACCCATAGACTGACTTACGGGTTACAATAACGCTGCACACTTTAATTGGCAGGTATTCTGTTTCGTAACATCAGCGTCGATAATGTCTTTTTTCACTGCAGCAAAGACGTTTCACTTCAAACAATGCATTTGCTGATTTTTCTCAGAGAAGCACATTAGAATAGTAATTCGCACTATTTTTTAATATAATAGAACACTTGTTCTACTGGAATAGCAGAAATAAAATGCAGATAGTATAGCAAAGACACAGTGGGTGCCATATCTTGGTAGGTGTTAAATTATGCAATATTTTAACACACCTACTTAACGACATGGTATCACCTGAATTTTAGTGCACAATTATTATTTTAACGCGAACAGTGTTTTGAAGCTTCTTGATAAAAATGTTTCTAGTCACCCTTAATACTTTCCAAAAGTTTTTCATTATTTTTCTGATGCATTTTTATAGTTCACACTACAGGTATACCAATCAATATTAACGTTTGCAGGAGGAATTACGAGAAGGGGGTTGGAAACAGCGGAGCCTGTGGTAATCATTGTTATCCTTACAGAATTAATGTTTAGAAACACTGTTCTACTTGGGCATGCGCGTTGGAAACCTCATTACTGTTTGGTATCCCTAATTAAGCTTTTTTGTTGTCAAATCAGTATGAATTATAAGTCGTTTTGACGATTATGGATAAAGGTTCACTAGAACGAGGGTCTTCTTTAAATACGTTGCTCTGTACAAATGATCGTTTAAGGGGTTACCGCAGTCAGTAAGGTCAGAAAAAGAACGATTCTTTGGGAATTTATTTCTGAAAGTATATGCATAGTTTCAGGCAAAGGTTTTTTTATTCAGATGAGGGACACTTTAACAGATTATTATATTACGTTTTGGTGTAAAAATATTTATTTATTGAAAAATTACAACTGATTTCCCGGAAGCTGTTTTTAGAAATACGTTTCGCGGTGACCAACATTATTCGGAACTGGCCTATCTGAAATAGAAAAACGAAGAAGATTTAGGTAGTACAATAGTTTATTTAGTCTTTAATCGTTTTATAGAATATTAATCTGGGACAAAATGGTGGATGTTAAAGTGGAATGATCGAGTTTCGTTGAAAAAAAAAACACTCATTTTTAATCCATAAAATAAAAACTATGCATTGGAATAACAATTCGATTAAAGACTAAATTTGAATGTCTAGAAGATACCTACAAAGTTTCAGAAATGATTGGTGAAACGGTTCTTAAGAAATCGTGGTCACCGGAATCCAAAAACCATTTCAGGAAATCAGTTGTAATTTTCCAATAAATAAATACTTTTACACCAAAGCATAATATAATAACCTGTTAAAGTGTTCCCCATCTGAATACAAAAACCTTTGCATACAAATATGCATGTACTTTCTGAAATAAATTCACAAAGAATCGTTCTTTTTCTGACCTTACTGACTGCGGTAACCCCTTAAAGGGACAACATTCGCAGAACGAAGATTTAAATGATGGACATTCTACTCTACTTGCAGTGCTTATAAAAATTAGAACGTGACATGAAATCGTAATGTAAAGCCAATTTATTAAAATATTTGAAAAAAAACAGCTTGCATTCACAGTTCACGCAGGCATATTTAATCAAAATTAATCAAGACATAAAATAAATACAGTAGAGTTGTCAAAAGGAGAGCCTGGTGTCATATAAAAAATGGCACTTTCAAAATTTCTCCACCATTTCGTAACATTTTAAATAGAATACGCATATATTATAACGAAAGCTGTGTTTAAGATGCAAATATTTTCGCTTCTGAATTGCCATTTTTTAAAACTACAGTCTCTCATGGAATAAAACTAAACGCAAGTGTTTTTCAATTGAATGTTACAATTCCAACGAAACTATCAGCTTCGCGGTGTTGAGAGGAAAAATCGCGAGAGAAAATCGATCGTTGCAGTTGCTCTGTTTCCCCTTATAAATGATTTGAAAGGTCGCCGACATTGCTAAACTAAATCACGAAACGAAAAATTTCACTATCCTTCGTCCTCGAGTTTTTAGCCAGTATCCGTTTTTCCTGCATCCAGGGTCGCGTTCGAGCTCTAGAGGGGGAGCGAGAGAGAGAGAAGAGGCAAAGAGAGAAAGTGTGTAATTTTTCCCCCCCTGGGAGCAGTAGGCGCCTTCTTAACCCTTCTCGGTGATATATGAAAGAACACGGGTCACTGGCTACTCAGTACCGCTAGACGGGTCACTATTGTTTATTCGTCGTTGTTTGCAAAAATTCCGGAGCACCTTGCGAATCTTTAGCTTCCACCCTGTGGCTAATTTTAATGCCACAACAAGTAGTTTGCGAGACAGCAACAGGGTAGCAAAGAAGACAGCATTTTGTTGCGGACGATGATCAGTAATGATGGGACGAAATGTACCAATGGAGAAATTGATTATGTGAGTTTCAACCGATTCTAGAAGCTTCCTTATAATCTGCTGGGTACAGATGGGCGTGAGAATGGATGCGTGTAACTTTCTACTGGTGTAAATTCGTAGAAGAAATTCTTGGCAATTAATCGTGGGTGTTCGATTTTCTAATTCTTGTGTCGACTTCGCTGTGGATGCCATTGCTAAGGCAAACTCAAAATTGTGTCAATTCCAAAATTTTAAGGAATTATTTAAGCTCACCTTGTGAGGTGAAATTTTGGAATTGACACAATTTTGAGTTTGCTTACAAGGTAAGCTTAAACAATTCCTGAAAATTTTGGAATTGACACAATTTTGAGTTTGCTTACAAGGTAAGCTTAAACAATTCCATAAAATTTTGGAATTGAAAGAATTTTGAGTTTGCTTACAAGGTAAGCTTAAATAATTCCTTAAAATTTTGGAATTTACACAATTTTGAGTTTGCTTACAAGGTAAGCTTAAATAATTCCTTAAAATTTTGGAATTGAAAGAATTTTGAGTTTGCTCACAAGGTAAGCTTAAACAATTCCTTAAAATTTTGGAATTGAAAGAATTTTGAGTTTGCTCACAAGGTAAGCTTAAACAATTCCTTTAAATTTTGGAATTGACACAATTTTGAGTTTGCTCACAAGGTAAGCTTAAACAATTCCTTAAAATTTTGGAATTGAAAGAATTTTGAGTTTGCTTTAGCAATGCCATCCGCAGTGAAGTCGACATAAGAATTAGAAAATCGAACACCCACAATTATTTCTCAAGAATTTCTTCTGCAGAGTTTGGAGTTTTGAAATTTGATTATCTGAGCATTTCTAAAATACTGTTTTTAACTATTTTTCAAATTTTTAAAATTTATTTTTCAAATTTTTAAAATTTATTTTTCAAATTTTTAAAATTTATTTTTAAAATTTTTAAAATTTATTTTTAAAATTTATTTTTAAAATTTTTAAAATTTATTTTTAAAATTTTTAAAATTTATTTTTCAAATTTTTAAAATTTATTTTTCAAATTTTTAAAATTTATTTTTCAAATTTTTAAAATTTATTTTTCAAATTTTTAAAATTTATTTTCCAAATTCAAAATTTGAATTTGGTTCGATGAAAAAGTTCGGAGGTTCTGTGAAATTAATTCGAAAACTGTTTACAAAATAATGTTAGTTTACAATCTCCTTGTATTGGTTGTTTTCGATAGATGTAGATATGTTAATTGTTACATTGATGAATAAATATGCCTAAATGGTAACTGTTTTATTAACGAAAACAGAAGCACTTACGGGCGATTGCTTGAATAGCTCTATGCAGTTATCGCAGTATTATCTGTTTGCGCAAAAAACGTATGAATTTTTATATTCTTAAGTCCTTGTAATTGTTACCTGATATCGTGGTGATCCACAATCCATGAAATTTTTACATTTTTAACCGTTTATGAACATAGAAGTTGCAAACGTACGTGTATGTATACAAATGCGGATTAAAGTAAAATAATACGTGCCACATTCTTGGAAGGAACAATAATCTCCATTGGAAGACTTTATTTCCACAAAAATGTAATGAAATCAAGATAGAATGACTGGAACGATTTATTTTTTTTTTTGTGCCGATGCTTGGTGTTATTATTCATTTCTGTGTATTTAACATTTCATCGGGTATATTATAAATAACTATCAATTGATTATGGACATATGATTAGGTATGTATTTGCAAGACATCATTTTAACAAGTTTGGTATATGTAAGCATACTCTTCAAAATATTGACTTTGTATCAATAGAATAATAAAGAGTTAAATATTCCTTTATCACTGTTTGTTAATTAGATATTAATATTTATCAATACTGACTTATTAATATACAGATATTTACTGTAGAATATTATAAGTATTCATTGCCTATAAAAATTTTATTTAAAAACGTGTAATAATTTCACGTAGAGTTCATGTGGCTTTTTATAACAATACAATATTAACAACTGAACTTTCCAATTCTTCAAATAAAAAAAAATTTTTTTTATGCATATACATAATATATAATCATTACATTTATATAACAATAATAATCACTTTCATTCTTGAATCTAACAAGGGAACACCGCGAACCCGGACTCATCGATTGAAACGCAACTTTGTGGGTTTTCAGAGTGATTCAAAACAAGAAGAACGGTGCCTTTCATTTGGGCCCTATCGCCCTTTAAGGGGGTGAAAACTAACCTCAAATTCAAATTGGCACTTCCACTTTTTCGCGTGTAACTCTCAAAGTACAACAGACAGAAAAAAATGTTTCAAACAAAAGTTTAATGGTGCAATAAGCGCTACAAACTTTCGTAAACAAAATTTTGAAAAGAGTTTTTTTCGTCAATTATATATATAATAAATATTTATTTTTAACTCTTTTCAAAATTTTGTTAACGGAAGTTTGTAGCGCATATTGCACCATTAAACTTTTGTTTGAAACATTTTTCTCTGTCTGTTCTACTTTGAGAGTTACACGCGAAAAAGTGGAAGCGCCAATTTGACTTTGAGGTTAGTTTTCACCCCCTTAAAGAGCGATAGGGCCCAAATGAAACACACAAAGTTGCGTTCCAATCCGGGTTCGCGGTGTTCCCTTGTAAGTAGTATTATAATATAAACATTTCTATGCCATTCGACAAAACAGTTTTGTATGCATATTCCAGGTACATAATAATTGTATCTCTAAAATCTCGAAATTTGTAGAATTTTATTTCTAAAACATTGCTTTTCTGCGAAAGCTCTAAGTTACTTTAAATTCAGTATCATATTTAAAAAAAATTGCCCGAAATTTGTCAAAATTTCCACTACGAAAAACTGTGGAAAAATCAAGAAACATAAATATTAAAAATCTTCCTGATTGATAGAGAAAATCATAATAATCGAAAATTCAATGAAAATGTTTACTTGAATCGGTCGATTCGTGGTCACACTTTCCAAACACTTTTTTCTCTGAACTTGGCAAAAATACGCTCGCTGCGCTCTTGTGAAACTAGATCACGGATTACCATCCGCCATGCATTCCCCTTTTTTTATCCGCCAAGAAAAATGCGCGCACAACGCGTGTGAATCGGTTATTCGTGCGCCGACTAATTTCAGACATTTACTTTCAGTAATTCTGACTATATTGTTGCTACAACACCACGCGAAGTTAGTGAAACATTAAATATTAACACAACAAATATTGAATGGCGTAAACAGTGAAAATAATAGCCTTGATTATATTTTAGTGCAAAAGAACGTGGAGCTTAGCAAAGTTAATGATAAGTGTTACCTTAATACTTTTAATTATCTAAGCTCCATATTTTTTTTTATTCATAAATGTATCGCAAAATTTTATATAAATAGTTGTCTCTACTGTATTTTCAGTTGTAAGCACACAGTTTTCAATGCTAGGAAAATGTTCCCCATATTGGCGCCTTTAATAAAGTACCTCCATAAATTGGAAACGTGTTGATAGTTTTGAGCAGAAAAATTTCAGAACAATTTCAAGATTGTAATTGATACATAAATCTAATAAAACAGACTAAAATGCTATGTGGTTGGTTACGAAATATATATATAAATATATATATATATATATATATATATATATATATATAAATATATATTTTATATTAAAATATATATATTAAAATATATATATATATATATTTTATATTATATATATATAATTTTAAATGAATTATTATTATATAATTTCAACATATATATACATCGAAAGTCGACAAGAAGAATAAAAAAAATTCAGGTAAAAATTCATATATATATTCATATATATATGAATTTTTACCTGAATTTGTATTCATATATATATGAATTTTTACCTGAATTTGTATTCATATATATATGAATTTTTACCTGAATTTGTATTCATATATATATGAATTTTTACCTGAATTTGTATTCATATATATATGAATTTTTACCTGAATTTGTATTCATATATATATATATGAATTTTTACCTGAATTTGTATTCATATATATATGAATTTTTACCTGAATTTGTATTCATATATATATGAATTTTTACCTGAATTTGTATTCATATATATATGAATTTTTACCTGAATTTGTATTCATATATATATGAATTTTTACCTGAATTTGTATTCATATATATATGAATTTTTACCTGAATTTGTATTCATATATATATGAATTTTTACCTGAATTTGTATTCATATATATATGAATTTTTACCTGAATTTGTATTCATATATATATGAATTTTTACCTGAATTTGTATTCATATATATATGAATTTTTACCTGAATTTTTTTTATTCTTCCTGTCGACTTTCGATGTATATATATGTTGAAATTAAATATACGACTAAGCATCCTTATTTACACTAAGAGAATACATATTTGCATATATTGCACTATTTTGTGTCGGCCAATTATTTTTGCCGTTTTCTTCAGCACCACGGACAAAAATAAATTTCGAAAGTCGACAAGAAGAATAAAAAAATTTCGGGTTCACATATTAAACTTTAGAAATAACGATAAATTACAATTACAATTGCAGCTAAATAATTCGGGTTTAAAGAAATGAAATAAATTAAAATTACGCATAATAACGAATTCGAACCAGATCATCGAACTTCCTAAAAGAAACGCGAGAAAACTTTCCGGTCAAGCCAACACATTTGTGACCATAACTCTTTCCACGTTACGTACTGCAATGTTTCAGTGATCGTTTTACGATTCCCTGTTTTCGGTATCCCGAGAAATTCCTCGATCCCACTACCGTGTTCGGCCACTTTCATTTCACTTTCTCGCTCGATGGAATTCAAATCTTCGGCAGTCGAGTCGGAACTATGCGTCCGAACGCTTTCTTCCGTGGCACCCTTTGCAAGTGACGAAGTAGCTTAGACAGTATTAAATTGCTATAAATTAATTCCAACTGCTGGTTAAACTAAAGCGATTAACATATCAAATATAACATTCCGGCGTTGCACGATCTGCTTACATAAATTATCCAATAAAATATTAACTGTAAATGAGCAATTAAAACACGTAAAATTGCAGAAGTGTGTGTCTTTAAATATCCTTCACAATGGGGATGTACGTAAATCCTTTATTGGAGAATCGAAGAGCGGAGAGAAAAGTGAATCAGGTAAACTGTAACAGATTAAGCTTTCTCCCAATTCATTTGCGTACTTTCGCCAATATGGTAGACTGCTTAATAATTAATTAATAATTATTACACACTGATTGCACATACATATTCGTGTATTAATTTTTTAATGTAAAAAAGATTGCTACTGCCACTACTGTTATTAGTGGTAACAGTAATAATAATAATTTATTATTTTGTTTTAAGTTCCCCATTTTATTTTATTTGTTCAAATATATCCGTAGATTGTGGCGTCAAATGTGACACAGCAGATTCATCATGTGACGAGAGAAAAACGAGGAGAGGCTTACGGGAGATTCAAAGGATTTCGCGGATGTACAATTTGGCTGACGGGACTGTCAGGAGCTGGGAAGACCTCGATTTCGTTCGAGCTTGAAAATCACCTTATATCGCGGGTAAAGTTATTACAACATTCGTGGAATAATAACAGTATATAGAGTTTAAACAGATCGCTTGTTTACAAGTTATGTAAATATTTTATGGCGTCTAAATTATTTTGTAATTAACATATTTACGCATCCTTTTATTGATTAAACTGCTGTGGGATCTTTACTACCAAAACTTCAATCACAAACAGCTGTTACATCCGGGTACTCTGTAATTCAAACTTTCTACGGTTCTAAGTGGTACTTCCACTTAATCTTACATAACTGCATAAAATTAGAAAGTGCTGCGTAGATCGTGAAATTAGCAAGAATAGATGTGATTAACAAAGTAATTATTGGCAATAAAGAAATCTTTATGGAGAATTTTTTAAGGTACTTTTTATGTTAAGGGTGCATTGTACTTTTTTCCCTCGAAAATTAAGCAGTCTTCATGAATTTTTTTCTACCTGGAACTGAAGAGATAGAAAGATGGGATTTGTTGCAAATGAAAGATCACTGTTTGAAAGTATTGAAAGAATTTTTGTTAAAAAAATGCACCCTCCCTCCCTTTGTTATATTCACTTAAATTTGGTCCCTCGCGGAGTGAGTAGAATTGCATTGCCATAAGTTCTGTCTTCTGTGCTTATCTGAAACATAAAAACAAATTAAGGGGTTGTACCTAGTCAGGGGGCCGAAAAGAGACGAATGTTTGTGAATTATTTTTGAAAAAACGGAAGCTAATATTTTTACAGCACTTTTTGCATTTAAAAGAGCAACATTTAAAGAACATTTGGTAATTTTTTTGTAGAAAAATATTCACGTTTATAATAAAAATACGACATCCAAAAACCAGTAGTTTTTAAAAAACTACTGCGCCAATATTTTTCAAATTTTGTGGGCTTATTTTTTATATAAAAATCTACTGAATGACGGAAGGATTTTTTTTTAAAGAAAAATGGCTTTATGGTTATTACTAATGAAAACTATTCAATGGAAAAAAATTCCACCATCATTCAATAGATTTTTATATAAAAAATAAGCCCACAAAATTTCAGAAAGATGGGTGCAGTAGTTCTCGAGATATCTTGCTCACCGTTTTTAAAAAGGCTTCTTGGATGTCCTTGTATTTTTATTATAAACGTAAATATTTTTCTATAAACAAACTACCAAATGTTCTTTAAATGTTGCTCTTTTAAATGCGAAAAGTTCTGTAAAAATATATGCTTCCACTTTTTCAAAAAAAAATTCACAAATATTCGTCTCTTTCGGCCTAACCCAGACCTAACCCCTTAAGACATAAAAATTTATTACATTTTGTTGTCGTTGACAGAACCGATTCTTAAATATAACATTTAAAATAAAAATTGCGGACTGTCTCATTACTTAGTCGCTAACACTTCTCAGCTGTTTATAAAACATGGATTTAGATATCAAAATATCGAAGTGTTCCGAATGACTTCTTTCCATCTGCAGATTGGAGATTCCGATGAATGGTATAAAAGAAATCCCAGTGTTCTGGGGCCACTAATTTTTATAAAAAATTGAGATTCTAGTTGCAATACTGAACTGCACTAAAATTGGAGCGAGTTCACAAGACTTGTGGTAGCTTCAAGCGTCTTCGATTACAAACCACGAGATCCGGGTTCGAGTCTCATAGCTGCCATTTACCTCTCACAATTTTTTTTTCCTTCTTTGATTCGCATCATTTTACGTATCTCGTCGAATTAGATTCTACAATTCCCAATTCAGTATTCCAGTAAAAATATGAATCGTATGTATTTGATAACACTGTCCAACAAAATTGAACCTTTTTCTGTTCTGTAACATTCAATAGCCGTTTCTTATAGGTTTTCGTGCGCTGAAAACGAATTCGCAAACCGTTTGTCGCCATCACCCTCAGTTTTTGAGAAATTTGATTTTCAAAAAAAACTGCAAATTTTCAACTTTGAACATTTTTTCTGTCGAAACGGTAATAGTTATTCGGTTGGTTGTTGCATCAAATTATTCTATGAATCCTCGCGAACAAAACGATGTAAGTTATTATTGAATTATAAGCATTTAAATATGTTTAAACAACGATCAAAGGGAAAAGGACACCCGAAATGCACCAATTTTTGCAGATATGTTGCTATATATTTTACAAACTAAGGGTCTAGGAGAAAATTTGACTACTTCACGCGATGCAGCAGAAAATTTTCTTTCGGAAACCGCTAACAGAAGTGGTAAGTCACGTTTTGTTTTCAATACAGAAGCGAAATAGTTTGGGAAAACGTGCGGCGCGGACAGTGGTAGTCATGCGCGTTAAGCGATTGAGTGACGCTGAGCGGCAGTGTGTCGACGCCGCACGTTTTGCCAAACTATTTCGCTTCTGTATTGAAAACAAAACGTGTCTTACCACTTCTGTTGATGCTTTCCGAAGGGAAAATGTCCGCTGCATCGCATGGAATGGTCAGATTTTTTCCCAGACCCTTAGTTCTGGAAATAAATTGAAAGATATCTTCAAAAATGAGTGCATTTCGGGTGTACTTTTCCTTTTGATGGTTGTTTAAACATATTTAAATTTCATAATGCAATAATAACTTACATCGTTGTATTCGAGAGGATTCATAGAATAATTTGACGCAACGAGCAACCGAATAACTATTACCGTTTCGACACAAAAAATGCTCAAAGTTGAAAATTTGCAGTTTTTTTTCAAAATCAAATTTCTCAAAAACTAAGGGTGATGGCAACAAACGGTTTAGGGATTCGTATTCGGGGCGAAAAACTCTACAAGAATCACCCAGTGGATATTGCGGAACAAAATCGTGTTGGACAGTGTAATTGGCGTGATGTACCTATTATTATTTCTTTATATTTACATGTAATTACTACTTAACAGTGATAAATCTTCCTCTCACCAATTAGCGTTAAAATTGTTCTCTTTGAGTGATGCAGTAAACAGTAAGCCCCAGTTATTTGCGTCCTAATGGGGTCCTACTGATTGCGAAGACAGAGAGAAAGTAAAGTGCTTAACATCTAATTATTTTTCCAGCTTTTATTATCCTTCGATGAAGTAAAATATATTCATGAAGTTTAGCTGTTCCACGAGCATCCAGCAGAGTTGCTTTATTTAAATCGAAACATAAACACACATCAAAACAAAATAAAAACTTGCTACATACCTGGGTACACTTAAAATTAAGTCCTGTTAGTAATCGTATAAGATAGGACATAGGGTATGATTAAAATGCAGAATAAGGATATTAAGGATCAGGAGATGAAAGTATTGGCGATATTGGTAATATTAGGAATATTAGTGGATAAAGAATCTAGCGAAATGTTTGAAGGAAGAAGGGGTTGTTTTATATTCTATGACCGACTAGGTCCTTGATGAAACCATTCGAGAAGGATAAACAAATAAATAGGATTCTCAGAGAAAGAACAAACTAGAGAAAAAAATTTGTTGGTCTGTATACGTACAGCCAGAGATGGACAACATTTTTATTTAAATAAAATTTTCGAATAACGAATAAAAGTTAAAGGAATTATTCGGATAATAAGGATTCTGATATAGATTAACAATATTCGATGGTACTTTCTTCATTTAGGAAGAAAGTGTAGCGTGGAGACTAATTTTGGACTCCTGATTGTCAAGGGGGCATTTCTCCTTTTCCCATATCGATTAACTTCCTTTTCAGGGAATACCAGCGTACAGTATCGACGGTGACAATGTTCGTAGGAGCTTAAATCGGAATCTCGGCTTCACCAAAGAGGATAGGGAGGAGAATGTGAGAAGAGCAGCAGAAGTAGCCAAGCTGTTCGCGGACTGCGGTATAATCACCATTTGCAGTTTCGTCTCTCCATTCGAGGCAGATAGACAATTGGCCAGAAAGATTCACGAAGAATTCAACATAAAATTCTTCGAAATCTTCGTCAACGCTTCCGTCGAAATTTGCGAAGCGAGAGACGTCAAAGGGTTGTACAAGAAAGCTAGGGAGGGTATTATTAAAAGCTTCACGGGGGTGGGTCAGAAATACGAAGTGCCTGAAAAACCTGATCTGGTCGTGAACACTGAAGTTCACAGCCTGGAGAAATCGACGAAGAAGGTGGTCAAGTTCTTGAAAAGGGAGGGGATTATCCCAGATGATCGCGAAGATGTGCAAGAGTTGTTCGTTGAGAGTGATAGGATTGAAGATGCCAAGAGGGAGGCTGAGAATCTTACGAGTATGTTCCTACATCACGTAAATTTTCCGTTACATAAATAGTATTAACTGTCGTAACAATTAATTTCTTGGAGCATTAATTGTCACTGTATATTTAAAAATATTTAGTAAATTAATTGCCTTAACATTAGGTCGTATTAACGTAATTTTGTATACTGAAAGGCAGCTTAATATTAATAATAATTAATAGATAATGATGTGCAATTTATTGAAATTTTTTGTAAATACACAACCTATATTATTACGGATGAAATTCTGAATTATTAAAAATATTTTCTAATCCTGAAGGTATCGAGATTACCGATGTCGATTTGCAATGGGTCCAAGTACTCGCTGAAGGTTGGGCAAGTCCTCTCAGAGGTTTTATGAGGGAAGATGAGTACTTACAGGTGAGAACACTTTACTTTAGTTTTATGGAAGATGTAAACAATGCAACACATTGTAAGCAGACACTAGTGCAGTGGAATAATAAACAGTGGTTAAAACAAATTCGATATTACTCTATCTAATATAATTGAGTTGCAAGTTGCAACTACAGCACTTTTTGTATTGTATCAATTGTGCGGCTTACTTCACACATGAAAGTATTTGAAAACATTAAGTAGATTATATTTGATTTGTAATTTATACTTATATTTCACTGACACACTCCACGTGAATCTGTTAAAATGACTAATGCTACTTAAATATTTCCAAAAGTATTCAGAACAACTTTTTTATATCGAAGTACATGATTTAGAAAACCTATATTTTAACAGTATTAACGTGATTATGTAAATATCTTTGAGTATATGATGACTACCCTCAATTTTAATGAAATGTACAAACTGCATAAGTCGTGTGATTCAAGTAATTTCAACGAATACGCAGGGTGTCCCAAAATTGCGGGATAATCCGCAACATTCAATATCCTCAAGTAAAACGACGTCGAAAAGTCTTTTACCGTTTTGGAATACGAGGCTTCGTTCTCGAGATATTAACAGTTGAATATTAGTGCGTGTGTGTCTTTATCTACGCGTCCCTGCTGCGCGTGCGCGCGAGCGGTCACTGCTCTGCGCTCAGCTGTCTCGGCTTTAAACTGCGCGGCCCGGAACTTGGACCGCTAATATTCAACAGTTAATATCTCGAGAACGAAGACTCGGATCCCAAAACGGTAAAGGACTTTTCGATGTCTCTTTGCATTACGATACTGCATGTTCCGAGAAGTCCCTAAATTTTGAGAAACCCAATATATAGTTCTCTCATACTTACTGCTGTAGTGTGCTATTTATGTAACCACAGTATATTCTGTGTACCAAAGTGTTTTACCCGTTGATTTATTAATAATAATAATAATAAAGAGAGTAATTATGAAAATGAAAGTGATAGTAAATATTTTCCCGCCAGTGCCAGCATTTCAAGACCCTTCAGCAGAATGAAAGTGTTAATAATCAATCCATACCAATTGTTCTTCCGGTTAACACCGTTCAAAAAGAAAAATGCAACGACGTACCAGCATTAACCCTCACGTACCAAGGTCGACCCATTGCAATTTTACGCAGGCCAGAATTCTTTGCGCATCGAAAGGAAGAAAGGTTTCAAAATACTATAACTATTCTATTTTTTTAATGTAAAACTTTTAAATAAATTTTCGAATTGCATGAAGTTTATTATTATACTCATGACTCGTTATATGGCTACTAACATAATTACAAACTTTTATGAAAAATTTAAAAGATGTTCTTTCAACATTTCTGTTCGGAATATGATAAATAATCAAGTATTTATAAAAATATTTGTAGTGAGTATTTATGTTTTCAATATTTAGACGATATATTACGTATTTTTTTTATTTTTGCTATTATGCAGGTGGATTTATTTAAATATTTTCTGTAGCAAAAGTACAAATGGAATTCAGTGTCTGCAAATGTTCATTTCTAATGAAAATGAATTATAACAGATGTTGTAGGGAATTCGGAACGAATGACCCAGGCCATCCTTACATTAGGATGATTCAAAAGTCAGGTGATTGGTTGGTCGGAGGAGAGTTGGAGGTTCTCGAAAGAATTCGATGGAACGACGGTCTCGACAAATACAGGCTTACCCCCAACGAAATACGAGAGAAGTGTAAAGAGATGGGTGCTGATGCTGTTTTCGCTTTTCAATTAAGGAATCCTGTGCATAATGGTCATGCGCTTCTGATGCAGGTTTGCTTGTTTTTGTAATGATTTAAATGTAGTAAACTATGAGTGAAAGAGGGACAATCGGAACAGAATTTTTGTTTATTGTCATTATTGATCATTAACGAAATTGATTTTGTATAATAACAATAGAACTCGATTAATATAGGTATGATACAATTGGTCAGTAGTTGCTTGTTAACAACTACGTACTTCCGTGCAGTAATACGTACATATGTACGTATAGGGTGAACCACCTAAAAATATGAACTTGAATATTTCCGTTTTGTTCGAACTTAAGAAAACTGGCGGGAATAAAAATTGTTCAGTGGAAAAGCATTATTCTTTGGGGTTATTATTTCTAAGTTTTCAAGGTGATCAGTGTTTGGGTTAAATAGAATCTTAATAATCCTAATAAATAATAGAAGGGTATATATTACCTTCATGTTTAAATCGAGAAGAAACTAAATCTAAATACACTTCCAGCAATGTGTAAATAGTGAGATTTGTTATGGGGGTTGAGAGGGGGGAGGGAATGCGACACAATGAAATCTGTGGGAGGTCTATTGTCGAATAGTTCCAAAAGTTGAAAATTTTGAATATGCTAGCCTTGAGAAAAAATAAACTTCCTATTGTCACATTTTTTAGCGTGCACCTTTTATTCTTGTCAGTTTTTTGTAACTGAAGTCACCACTACAATGTCTAATTGTAAATAGATATTTCAATCAAGACGAAATTTTTATTAATAGAATTTGGATACAGTTCGAATTTCATTAAAATTTGGATGAAAACAAATAAATAAAATTTTTAATCTTACTGAAAGTGTTAATCGTGTTGAATAAATTTCAGCAAAATTTTTATTCAATATAATTAATAACAGGACACGAGGAAATACCTTCTGGAAGAACGTGGCTTTAAAAAGCCGGTTCTTTTATTACACCCTCTAGGAGGATGGACGAAAGAAGATGACGTCCCATTATCAGTACGGATAAATCAGCACCAAAGTGTTCTCGAGGAAGGTGTGTTACACCCAGACACCATTCTGGCCATTTTCCCAAGTCCAATGATGTACGCTGGCCCCACTGAGGTATCTTTATCAATTACTCTTCATAATCATAAATACAGGACATAAAGTATGGTCTACTAGAATCAAGCCATTTTGATATTTTCTATTACCTTGATGTTGGAATAAGAAGCTTCAATAAGAGGTAAACGAGATTAACATTATTCATCTTTTGTTGGTGTGTCTTTATTGTAGCTTCTATCCAACATAATTATTGAGGTGTAATTAGGTTTCTAGTAGACTCCCTGATAACTATCTGTCTCTAATCCGACATCAGATTGGGAGCAGGGTCTGGCACGAGAGCGCAGAATCTGACGTCAGAACTGCAGCAGTCTGTGTCCGCATTTGGCTGCGTTCTGATGTGCAGAGCCTGAGGTGCAGTGCCTGATGTCAGATGGACAGCGGATCGACAGCAGATTTCGCCGTCTGCTAGGCACAGTAACAGCGCCATCTGTAGGCAATTGCTTGGTAATTCTGGATCTCAGATGGCGCTGTTGCTGTGCCTAGCAGACGGCGAAATCTGCTGTCCATCTGATATCAGGCACTGCACCTCAGGCTCTGCACATCAGAACGCAGCCAAATGCGGGCACAGACTGCTGCAGTTCTGACGTCAGATTCTGCTGGCAGATCTGGCTATCAGGGCTATAGGTATACCAAACATTAGTAAGGGCTTCACTGCGCATGCCCAAATAGAAAAGAGCTCCACAGAGCCAGTATTATGAGGATATCGATGGCTAAGTAGATTTGCGGTTTAGCGATCTACTATCGAGACACTACTATTGTCTAGATCGCAATGGGAGACCTTCCACAGACTCCTTGACTTCCCATTCTTTTCTATGTATATAGTAGCTCCCCCTACAATAGATCTACTACGGATCCCTTTGTTTCCGAATCTCCACATCTCAGCTCTTCCTACAAAAAACCTACTACGGACCAGTCTACATTTCCCACCTTCTCCTCTCAGCACCTCCTGCAAAAGATTTCCTGCCCACCCCCTCGTCTTAATACCTCCTAAAAAATTCACTACAGTACTTTCTCGTTGTATGATCGCCAGATTTTGTTCGTTGTATGATCATCACTATCCCCCCTCACTGGCGGTATCCTCCTTGCAACCAGGCACGCGTAAAGGTGTGATTAGGGCGCGTGGCTCGGCGAGTTTCACGCGGACCGTACTCGCCGAGCTACGCGCCGTAGGAACGCACCTTAACACGTTCAGAACTGCGCAGCCAAATTCACGAAATGCTCGCTACTGCCGGCATTTATTATGACCGGGTGGCTCGATTTCACCGAAGCGTTTATTATCATTCATACCTAAGTTTTTAGTTTCTAATCTTTTCACCAGTTAAGCCGGGTCCACATTTGTTACCGCACCGCGTTCCGTTACCGCGACCTATTACCTAGCTGACTGGTCACGGTAACAAATGTAGACGATGTTCTATTAAGCCGGGTCCACATTTGTTACCGCACCGCGTTCCGTTACCGCGACCTATTACCTAGCTGACCGGTCACGCTAACAAATGTAGACGATGTTCTATTAAGCCGGGTCTACATTTGTTACCGCACCGCGTTCCGTTACCGCGACCTATTACCTAGCTGACCAGTCACGGTAACAAATGTAGACGATGTTCTATTAAGCCGGGTTCACATTTGTTACCGCACCGCGTTCCGTTATCGCGACCTATTACCTAGCTGACCGGTCACGGTAACAAATGTAGACGATGTTCTATTAAGCCGGGTCCACATTTGTTACCGCACCGCGTTCCGTTACCGCGACCTATTACCTAGCTGACCGGTTACGGTAACAAATGTAGACGATGTTCTGTTACTGCATACTGTGACTGTTACTTGGTCCGGCGGTTCCGACGAATGTCGGTAAAATGACCAGCTCCAACCGAGCAACGCGTTACCTTTTGAATTTAATGCTTCAACAGCCTTCCTGAAATTTGTATCCTCTTTTGCCGCTTTTGGCCCCATTAAATTCACAAAAACTCTTAAAAACTCAAATCCATGTTTCCACTTTTACAGTCTACAAAAACAACTGGAACGCGACGAAGTAACATTGGAGTGTTATAGGTGCGGGTAACAGTAAACAGATTCAAACAGATTTAGGAACGAGTCCTGCACCGAACCTCTTTACCACTAAATAAAGTAACGTGGTAATGGAGCGCGGCGCGGTAGCAAATGTAGACCCGGCTTAACAAATGTAGACGATGTTCTGTTATTGCATAAGTGCATGCTGTGACTCGTTACTTGGTCACGGTAATAGATCAAGGTGCGGTATAAATGTGGACCCGGCTTTAAACACACGTGTTTCTTTCATAGAAAATAATAAAATAGTGTGGTAGCCCATCGGTGGGTCACGTCACACCGTAGTGAATGTGTTAAGACATTCTTACAACGAGAATTTACTGTATTTCTCGGTATATACATATTACGCCTAATTTCGATCCTAAACATTTATGTACATAGAAAAACATCGTATGCTTCAAATAAGAAAGGTACGATTTTATATCGTGATATTTTATATTTCTTCGTAGGTTCAATGGCACGCTAAAGCAAGAATGATGGCAGGGGCAGGTTTCTACATTGTTGGCCGTGATCCTGCAGGTTTACCGCATCCCAGCAAATCCGTAACTCCCGATGGTAATATTAATGACAAGAATTTGTACTGTTTTTTACCGTTTAATCTTGAGCAGAAAAAATAACCGAAGTACTTTTATACCCAGATTTCGAATGTGTTTTATTAAATCGATATGTCTCCTTATTTTCGATAAAAATAAGTCTGCTACTACTATTTATAAGTAAAGGCTACTAATTGGAAGAGAAAAAATATCGAATTATAAGGTAACTTAATAATTGCAAAATCTACAAAGTGACATTTATAATATTTCTGGGGTATAAATGAATACAGATTTTTAATTCTGTATTTGATGGCTCAATTTTAGCGTTGTTTTTTATATAGAAATATTATACTTGCTAATTTTAAAATATTTAGCAAAAAAGTATCATGTCACATGAATATTTGGCAGCAAATAAATATTTGGCCAACTTTCTGCAAACTGCTCATTCCTGCATCATCATTCTTCAGCTCTCTTCAAACAGGAATATATTACATAAACATGTTTTCAACGACAGAAAGTTAAGGAGAATATTAATCTCTACTACCTGTTTAACTTTCACTTTCTTCTTGATCTTTTTGTATTTGTCTGCTGGTCACGATGTTGAGCATTTATATCAAATTGCCTCTTAACATACACGTATTCTTTGAGATATTATATATTTTAATTATATGAGGTAATCAAGTCATGTCTTTTTTCGAAAATTGTTTTACTGTAAGTTTCATTTTAAGATTAAGCTCCTCTTTTATATTTAACGCAAACCACGGAAGAAAATTTCATACTATTTTTAATTCTAATTAAAATAATAAAAACACATACTACACATATTCAGAAAATAAGTTATTTTTAATTGAAGCAGTATTTATAACACTTCCATTTCCCAATTGCAGATAATATATTTTCTTGTACAATCTACATTTATGCTATCCTTCTGCAAATAATTTTTATTCGTAGTAAAATAAATATTTTTGTTTATAACATCAGGGAATCTGTATGATGTTACACATGGTGCTAGGGTCCTGTCGATGGCACCAGGTCTTCAGAATCTTGAAATCATCCCATTTAGAGTAGCAGCCTATGACAACAGAGCGAGTAAGATGGCGTTCTTTGAACCAGAACGATCTCAGGACTTCATTTTCATATCAGGAACTAAAATGAGAGGTCTGTAATTCTTGATAAAGTATATTTTGTATATTAGCACCTTGAGTATCGGAAACATAGTATTTTTACATACTATATCTTTCTAGAACAGTATATAGTAGACTAGACAAAAATATAGTACAATACTATATATTCCAGTACGGTTGGAAACCCAAATATTAATTGCCACCCTGGTGCGCGATTATTGCTTAAACCAGCGAAGTCCAGGTGGGCGGTCCGAGGACGCTAGCACCCATAGCGTCTTCTACGTGCTGCGTGGAAGGGGGTGCTCGTAGCCAATGATACGGCGGGCATGCCACGGGTAGGGAAAACTCAAGTAGTGTGCCCTTAGGCCGTAAAAGTGAAGTTCCACGGCGCGTGCTCGGCTGGCCCAGGTTCGGCGAGACGACTTGGTGAGCGCCAGTCGGCGAGCCACGCACCGTGGAATTTCACCATAAGGGTACGAGCCTACACGCACATTACTATACTCGTTTCATCCTAAGAAAAATCCCGTTCGCGCAGGGATGATTCTGAGTTTTTCTCCGTCTTACCACCTGTTACCTCTCTGTCAGCCGTTCCGCAACCTGCAGTGTTGACATTGACATCGGTCATGTCACGCCCTCGGAGGGGCAGGGAAGTCGGCAGGTAAAGTGCTGCGAGCAATAGCCTGCGTCGGGCCCGTAGGCGGTAGTGGGGGCTGCGCAGAACGGCCACAAAACGGTCGGGGCATAGGATTTTTCTTAGGATGAAACGAGTATAGTGTAGTAGGCAACTGGCATTTAGGCAACGGCCTGTGGTGTGCAATGAGGCCCATAGGTGGCGTCCATTTATGAGGAGTTCGGAAGACAGGGACCGTGGAGAGTCGGCGTAGCCGTGGTGGCAAACGCGACTGATCAGCACGCGGACGGCTCGGGTTCGATTCCCGGCGGCGTGGCTCTCTTTTTCCGACTCCTACACTAGAGTTTTCCCTATCCGTTGCATGCCCGCCGCTTCGTTGGCTACGAGCACCCCCTTCCACGCAGCACGTAGCAGACTCTCTAGCGTCCTCGGACCGCCCACCTGGACTTGGCTGGTTTAAGCCCTCTCCCTGGTTGCTGAGTGCCACGAAGCTCGCCTTCGCGCCTAAATCTCCCAGCTTTCCCTGTGCCACAAAGCTCGCCTTTGCGCCTAACCTCCCCGCGTTCCTAAAGATCTCTGATAAACCCTATACCTTGTCACCGACCTCGACACCGCCACCCAGGACGTGACACAACTACATTTATTTTCGGTAATACAGAAGAAAATGATTCCTGAGGCCATTCGTAATTAATATTTCAGCTTTTGGTTAGTTATGAATCTGATTTCATAAGAATAACTTTTCGATAGGTCATTCGAAGGTCGACATGTTATACCTATTTAGATGAAACTTAGTTTCTTGTCATCCATGATAATATTATAATAATTAACGAAGGCCATTTATAAAAATTCTATTGCGTCTGCAAACTTGAATAGTCTGACCTTGAGAAGAAAATACACCGCATTGTACCTTTTGCTACCTTAAAAAAAATATCTGTAGCAGCGCTGTCCAAGGTCGCTCCCGCGGGAGCTTGGGGTTCTCCCACTCTCGTCCGCGTTGTCAGGGATACCGCGCAACGCTAACCGCGAAGACGCTAGCCGGATTTGCCCGACATGGCAACCTGCTTAGCGTCACGCGGTCTCCTTGACAACAGAAGGCACGCTGTGCGAGAGAAAGATTGGAAGGGGAAGCAGGCGCGTGAGGGGCCCCTACGCTGGACAGCGCTGATCTGTAGGCACTGCTTCGTATCGTAAAAGTCAACGCAAACTTTACATGTAGGTTCTAACGACAAATGACTCACCTTGTATAACAACGTATTGAATCGATGGAAAATATTTATAAAATTAATGAAAACTCTCATAAAATAATGACATAACATTAATTATTTTTAGATAGAATGTTTATAAAGTTGATAATAACTTATCTGATTGTTTCAGAATTGGCAAAATCTGGTGAAAATCCGCCGGAAGGTTTCATGGCGCCAAAAGCTTGGCAAATCGTTGCAAATTATTACAAACAGAAGTTAAATAATGGAGTATAAATTATCATACCTATAAGTTTCATATAAACGACTAGTTTTTTAGCCTGTCTTCGCCAGGCATTACTATCCTATATAATAAGGCGCCTAAGATAACCACAATTTTTGTTGGAAACACCCCTAGAAACAATTTTCGCTGCGAAATACGAAATTTTACAACTTTTGCGTCCCAGAAGGGTACCTGTCTAATTGGTGTCCTGAGGGGAATTTGGAGGGGTCGAAGTCACATACATGCGCAGACTCACTGCCCGGCGACATTTGAGACCCCCCTCCCCCCTAGAAATGAAATAATTCTCAATATTATTACAACAACTAATGTGTGACAAAGCCCCCGAATCCAAGAAATTTGTAGAGCATATTTATTTTTACAACACCGCTTTTTCGTTTGCCTACATGAGATCCCACATAAAGGGCACGTGTCGACTCTGCGTTGAGCGCGCGTTTATATCTCCTCACTTCTTGGAATTCTTCGGTCGAGAGTGAGAGAACTCGTGAGCGAGCGAAAGAGGACGAAAGATTCGACACGAAGTAACCGTCGGCTACGAAAGAGAGAAAGCACGATACTTTGTCTCACTTCGTCTTTCAGCTCGTGCTCGAGCTCGACCCGCGTGCGGGCCTACATACAATGCAGTAGCGGCTACTACATTGTACATAACACCTGTTTCAGGCCACAGGGACTACCCATTATCGAATTTTCCAGGTTTTTGATTTTTTGCGGCATCTTTGGGTGCCGAGGAAACTTCGTGCCGAATCTGAACCTTGTAGGTCATCGGGAAGTACGAAAAAAAGCCTCTGGAAAGATTTTGCTAACAAACGAATAGCCACCTTAAGCGTCTTATTATACAGGATAATGTTTATAAATGTAAAATAGCTCCTATTGGATTGTAATTTAAACAACATTAACATTTTCAACGAATACACTTATCTTTTTATAAACATATTTTTATATAAGACAAAAATCTCATTAAAGAAAACCATGTAAATACGTTGAAGTAATTTATTAATGCTCCTTAAAAAAGATCTTTGAAAAGGTGAGGATGAAAGATGAAAATAAATAAGTCGATTTATTTTTCTCTAATATCGATATACATATGTATATGTGTACTCATATAATATAGATTTACGTTTATTGCATCAGACACGAGAAATTCGTAATTTAGGGCTTCTTGTAAGGACGTAATTTTTTTAAACATTTTTTTCTCATTTTTGTTTCCTCGAAAGACGATTGGAAGAGTGAAAGGTACGACTAGGATTTTGCAGGTTTTAGTCCGTTTAACTTCTAATTACTCGTTACTTTAATCCGGTACACCTGAAAAAGAAAATTCATTTATTCAACTAAAAAAATCCTTTCCTTGTTGTTATCATAAACGATATTATTATCATACTACTAAGTTAAAAATCTGCTAACATTTGGGAACTTATTTGTAACATATTTTTCAAAATGGGTAAAAATCGAGTTAGTGAGTTGAATCAAGCATTGACAGCAGAAACTTCAGAGTAATCTTATATATTTATACAGGGAGTCCAGAAACTAGGGATATCCCGGAACATGCAATATCCTGCTCCAAAAAGACATCGAAAAATCCTTTACCGTTTTGGGATCCGAAGCTTCGTTCTCGAGATATTAACAGTTGAATATTAGCGGTCTGAGTTCCGGGCCGCGCAGTTTAGCGCCGAGTCAGCTGAGCGCGGAGCAGATACCGCTCGCACG
The DNA here is from genome assembly GCF_050908995.1 of Andrena cerasifolii. Classification (NCBI taxonomy): domain Eukaryota; kingdom Metazoa; phylum Arthropoda; class Insecta; order Hymenoptera; family Andrenidae; genus Andrena; species Andrena cerasifolii. The sequence goes on from NC_135132.1 coordinate 3,460,143, forward strand.
CACACGCAAGAGGCACGCGTAGATACAGATGCACACGCATAGTAGAGCCGATCGCACTGGTTCAAGCCGTGGAAATGAACGCGCGCCCCGGAACTTGAACCGATAATATTCAACTGTTAATATCTCGAGAACAAAGCCTCGGATCTCAAAACGGTAAAGGACTTTTCGATATCTTTTTACATCAGGATGCTGCGTGTTCCGGGATGGACACCCTCTATAGGTATACTAATCAATAGTAAGGTTTGTAAACAGACTTGAGAGGACACTTATACTTGCTTGGAGTACCAGATTCTCTTGGGGCATGCGCGTCATTATTGCTTGGTATATTACGCATATGAAGTAGGAAAATCTAAAAATTTATTATCTACCTTCGCTTATAAATCTGTAATCATTAATGAATTCACTGGAAACTAGTGGTCTAGAAGCTAGAGTTCATTTATTGAAAAAATAAGTTTCAACCTTCAATTATTTCTTTCTTAACAAATTTTTGTTCTTAATACATGCTGTTCGTTTTCGATCATCGTACACTTCGTTTATGTTTGTCAGAAACTCACCTTCTTCCTCAGAATCGGATATTCGTGTAGCCTGCAAAGAACTTTGTTTCGATAATGTTCTCCCATGAGCTCGTGGTCTAGCGGGTGGTGACTGTTTATTCCAAATGGCTTCAAGTTGATCGAAATGTTGTGACTGGGCAAGAGCAGCCTGTTCTGGACCAAGTCCCGATGGACCGCTTGTTAATCCAACTTTGCTGATCTCGTCCATTGAAGCACTAACACTAAATCGTCGTTGTAGATTTTCTATTGATGAAGTCGAAATTCCTAAACAAAAATTTGCGCTCATTTATCGAAAAAATTAGTTCAATTCGTTTTAACTGAACTGTAGTTGCCTAAAATAAAAGGCGTCCAACTTTTGAAGTTATACAGTAACCTATACATTCGCTAAGAGCTCGCGGCTCGGGACAGGCGGTGAGCATTTAACATAGAGGGGGCACGATACTGAAGGAGCGATTCTTGCTTCTTTCTTGGAGAAGGCGAGAGCGAGATGGAATGAAAGCGAGTCCAACGCGCATGCTTGTCGCGCACGCAAAAGACGGAGTATCAGGCGTACGAAAAACGGAGCGCGACAAAGTCAACGCGTCATCTGTCTCGTACTGTTCCTCGCTTACTTTCTGTCCCTCTGGCTCGTCCTCGTTCCATCTTGTTTTCGCCTTCGCAGGACAGGAGTGAGCCAGAAGTGGTGGAGATAGCGAAAATCATTCAACGTGTAGGTCAAATTGATCTCTCAGCGAAGAAGTACTGTATTCTCATATTAAATGTGAAACTGTATTTAATTTAAAGTTCAAACATAATTATTGCGTAAACGTGTGTTTACAGTACAGTATTATATTTATTTTCGCTATTTTGTAAGTAATGCAAAACTTGTAATATAATGTCTCATAGGTGTACTGAGCAATAGTGAGGTTTGCAGAAGAAGTTTAAAGTAGGAGGTAGAGCTGTAGATTCCCGGGAGATCGGGTGTCCGGGTACTCGGTTAAAATAGAAACAAAAGAGGTAAGCATCCCTTGAGGCGCTTCACGCCTCCATCGAATAGTAATACCTCGATACTAGATCTCGACACTACACTTAATTCATCCTAAGAGTAACCTCGTTCTGCGCAGAGATGACTCTGAGGAGGCGTTGTAACATGCGGCTCCTCCCGCCATGACCAATCGCGTGCATCAGATCCGCAGGCAGTAGTGGGAGCGCGTAGATCGGTCGCATGTCGGCAGGGGCGTAAGGTTACTCTTAGGATGAACGGAGTGTAGTCACCCTAGTCCCCACAGAATTCACGTTTTGCACCTCTCTTCTGCGTGACAATGCACAATTGAAAACGTCACTAATACTCGCAATCCGTGTAGAATACCTAGAAGAGATATATGTAGCATGGCCTTAAAAGCTGCGAGGGTCCCAAAGTTGACAGCTTTGAGGTTTCGGAACAAGGGATTTGGCATTTTTTTGGGGTGGTAAGATTTATAGACTTTTAGTATTGAAATCTCAAAACTTTGGGACCTCCGCAGCTTTTTACAACTACGCTATATCCATTTTAGGTATTGTACATATACCTTCATGCATAGAAAGTTATATCGAGCATTAGTGAGGTCCCCAATGCGCATGCTAAAACAGATGATGGAGAAGAGTGTAGCACCCGCGGTACCCTCTACTCTAAAACACGAATTCTGTGGAGAAAATGATGGCTGAATTACAGATTTGATAGAGGTCTAGTATCGAGGTATTATTATTGGATAGCTGACAATTAAGATCTCTCACGTACTTCCTTTTTGCTTAGCCCCTCCTTTTAACACCTCCTACAGACATCATCACTTCTAGGTATGCCTACATAAATTATTACAAACATACAATACAGAAGAATTTCACACAACCTACCTGCCGTTAAGTGGCCATATTTCCTGCGCCATGTGTCGCTATCCAACGATATCTCCTTCTTCAGCAACCTCTTGTTCGGTCTTTTCGGACCAGGTGGCCTCATGTCTCTTACATCGCACCAAGGGGCAACATAATCTGGAAGCTTGACATACTGCGCTGGTGTATTGTGCAAACAGAGGATGGGCATGCATTTGTGTTCGAGCAGATGTAACGCGAGCCTTGAAAGGTCCGTGGCCACTTCAAGGCCCAACACTGGCACGTGCAACATGATGCTGTTGAGAGGGCAGCCTTTCTTCGTATCCCAGACAATTAAACTTTTATCTTCACTCCCAGAAGCTGCAAGACTCCCATCCCCTGATAGTTTGACACACGTAATGTAACCCAAGTGGCCTTTTAAAGTGTGAAGATCATCCCCAGTGTTAATATCCCAGACGATTAGATTCGCATCCCTGGAGCCGGACACTACAATGGACTTATCAAGGACGGAAACTGCGACGCAGGTTACGTGATCCGTGTGACTCACTAGGACCTGCATCACATTGTTGTAGAGATTCATTTAATATTCAGGCATTAGTCCCTTGAACTGTATTATTGTATAGGGCGCTCTGCAACAGGCAGTAGAAAATGAAATGGCTGATTCTGCTCGACAAAATAAGACAAAAATCAAGAGTAACGAAATCGCAGTGGAGTCTTCGTTTTTCAGGTATTAATGCATAAAAATTAGGGTCAGGAGCACCTGAAGAACGGCAATTTGGTGCTCAACAGGTTGGTTTGCGCAGATCACTGTCGCGAACTTTATGTTATCTATGTTATTTTATTTGTAACCAGTGTCAAATGGTTAATTCCTTTTGTAGATACATAATTTCATTATATGTAGTTTTAATTTTGGGGCCGGTTTTGAATGCGTGGAAACGATGAATGTTTAATTAATTTTGATTTTGTTGTTTGTTTAATTATATAGTTTATTGTTAAAAAAAAGTATCAGTATAAAATTTTATTTCCAATATAGATCTTTAAAAGAAGTTTAAAAGAATTATTTATTGCATGGAACTACTAACGCCTTAGCCTTACCTCGTAGACCAGTGCTGCCCAGCGTAGGGGCCCCTCACGCGGCTGCTTCCCCTTCCAGTCTTTCTCTCGCGCAGCGTTCCTTCCGTTGTCAAGGAGACCGCGCGACGCTGCGAAGGCTACAATTACGGGCTAGCCGGGCTAGCGTCGCGCGGTATCCCTGACAATGCGGACGAAAGTGGGAGAAACCCGAGAGCACGCGTGCTCGACCTTGGACAACGTTATCGTAGACCAGGGGTGACGAACTTCGCCACTCCGAAAGCCGCACGAGTCGGGCCCCCGGTCAGCCGATTCCCCCACTTATTTTTCTCCAGGAGCTGCACGAGACCTGGCAGGGAGAGAGTGCGGCATATGGAGGAGAAAATCATCAGAATGAAGTAGGTGTGGAGGGGTCGTTCTCCTACGGCTCTACGGAGCAGGCGAAGAGGAGAAGGAGCCACTGCGGCTCGCGAGCCGCTTGTTCGACACCCCTGTCGTAGACCATCTACGGTAGACGTAATAATAAATGCGTCATCATTTTCTGACGCCGACTGTAGGAGGCCGTACTGCGATCCTTCAGGTATGCTGACCCAAATTAAAGAGTCCTTATAGAAAACACTGTAAGTGCCAGAAATCAAATTCTAGACTAGTATTACTTAAAGGAGACCACACAGGTTATGCAATCGGTTCTGGAATGAGACTGGGTGGACATTGTAGTGCACACCTAGTGTTACAAAACCGTAAAGGGTTTTTGTACAATGGGCCTTCGTTTTCGAGAAATTTGAGTTCAAAGTTTTGCGCGACAGTAGTATTTCAGTTGTGCAAACATTCTTAGGAAGCAACGGTCGTAGCTGCGATATTAAGATGTTTGGCTACGGTGCTGGAGGTCTTCGGTTCGGTACCTGGTGCGCGCTTGTTTTTTTTTCTTTTTCTTTTTCTTACCGTAGTAATGTAATGGCTGCACCTAAAATTATTTTGCGCTGTAACGATGTTAATAATATATATTATTACAATAATACTGCACACAAAGTACAAACATAATACAAGTGCAGATGTAATATAAATATAATAAAACCGCAAATTACAAATAATATCAGTGCAACAATATTACTGTATACGACTATCCCTACGGTCAGATATGACCGGAGCTCTAACTGCCGTTAAAGTCTATTCGATAGTCTGCAGCCCGCGACGTCTTCAGCATATTTTTTAAATATATAAAAGCACTCACACTTATAGACGTAGTAAATTTAATACATCATCGATAATGAAAATAATATTAATATTGTTGCACTGATATTATTTGTAATTTGCGGTTTTATTATATTTATATTATATCTGCACTTGTATTATGTTTGTACTTTGTGTGCAGTATTATTGTAATAATATATATTATTAACATCGTTACAGCGCAAAATAATTTTAGGTGCTGCCATTACATTACTACGGTAAGAAAAAGAAAAAAAAAACAAGCGTGCACCAGGAATCGAACCGAAGACCTCCAGCACTGTAGCCAAACATCTTAATATCGCAGCTACGACCGTTGCTTGCTAAGAATGTTTGCACAACTGAAATACTACTGTCGCGCAAAACTTTGAACTCAAATTTCTCGAAAACGAAGGCCCATTGTACAAAAACCCTTTACGGTTTTGTAACACTAGGTGTGCACTACAATGTCCACCCAGTCTCATTCCAGAACCGATTGCATAACCTGTGCGGTCTCCTTTTAGCACGTATACCATTTTCCGATACAATATTTTTTTTTTAATTTCGGCATGTACAGTGTTTTCTACAAGGACTTTTCAATTCACAACGCCTCCACGGAAATTTCTTTTTAGTCACGATTTTCGTCTTATTTTATCACATAGAATCACCCAGTTCAGTTTCTGTACTATCTGTTACCGAACACCCTGTGTAGGTAAGCACTTTGTAATTAAATTTAATTTTCCTTTAAATATCTTTTTAATCAACATTCGCTGATGTAACCAATTACGTTGAAGGCTTAATTTAAGAAACAGACCTGCGATAATTTGCCTCCAGCAAGCTGCCAAACTTTTAAACTCATGTCTATTGAGCCGGTGATTAAAGATTGAGAGTCTGGGGTGACCACTAAGCAAGTGATGTCTTGAGAATGCGACACTTGATACTTTTCTTCAGGTCCCGCTCCTAAACTTACTATTCGCACTTGATTGTCTCCTGTTCCACATACTGCGTACCTGTGAATTTATTAACGCAAACTGAAAAACGAGCACTCAATCGTTGTAATAAAATAGTTCTCATGTAAAACTGTTTACTGTTGCTTTCCCTTTTAAAATTGCAATTTTAAAAAAATCCACCAATTTTCTACTCTTAGGCACCTCTAGTCCCAAGCAAATATTATTTATAATACGAGATAGAAAATTTAGGATAAGTATGGGCATAGGATTCGATTAATCTGGTGTACGTGCCTCATATCAGAAGAAACTGTGAAACAACGACCAGGTCCAGACACTGATTGGATCAGGGTACCTGTGCCAGCGGCCCATACTCGAATTACACCCGCTCTATCAGAACTGACGATCCTTCGACCATCAAACATTGCTGTTACCGTTGTAACAGGCGCTTGATGTTTAAATGTCGCTACTACCAAACCCAACGTTAAGCCCCACACGCGAACTGTTTTGTCTTCTGAGCCTGCATTCAGGAATTTCACGTATAGAAGTTGTACATACATACATACAAATGTGGGGAAATTGAATTCTTTTTTGATATTTTAGCACCTCATTGACACGTGGGTTATACACTACGCGGTGTACATACATTTGCGTAGACACTAGTATCTCCGGGTCATATTTCATAATAATAATTCTCGATTTTCTAACAGCCACCTGCATGTTGCAATGATGCAAAAATAATTGCAGTTTTTGTTACTTTAACCTTTGATGCTTATTTTAGAATAAACTTTACTTTAACTGTATTTATTTAATATGCCATTTTAAAGTGTCAAATTTGCTCTATCGATTTGTGGTAATGGTTTTATTTTCTTTTGTTTCCTTTCGACCGTCAATTTTAAGCTGGATAAAAACAAGTTCGAGTGATTTTATTGTGAGTTCAAAATGGATCTTAAAATTGGTTCCAGAAATTTCGTAACGGAGATTTATAGATGAGAAAGCTCGTGGGCACCCTTCTGCGTTCCAGGAGAACTAATTGACGGTCATTATTGAATCGGATCTACGCAAAACTACTCGAGAGGTTGCAAAAGAACTAAACATTGACCATTCAACAATTGTTCGACATTTGCACCAAATTCGAAATTCAAAACAGTTAAAAACAGCAATCATTTTTGCATTAACTTAATAAACTAATAATGAAAATCAAAAATGCAGACAAACTAAATCAACATACTGAAAATTAAATATGAAAGGATGTCTTAGAAAATATAATAGAAGATATTTAATAAAACATCGTACATTACTTAATTTGTTTAAAAAATATACCTAATTATATGAAGAAATATACAGGGTGTTTCCAAAATCATGATACAACCGGAAAGGAGATCGTTGGCTTGTTGGTAAAACTGTTCAAGTCTATATTTCTTAATTTTCGGTAACCTTTCAGTTTTTTTTATATCGATTTAATCTAGTGCATGTACACGTAACGAATTTTGAAAAAAACGATTGTTTCGAGAGCAAAGTCCCGATGAAAAAAAGTTATTCCATAATTTTGAACTATTTTTAGACTTGGAATTATTTCATGCTCAGTTATATGTGGCATATTTAATTATTTACTGCTCAATTTTGCTCAAAATCGAATTTCTTAAAAACAAATAGCAATTGTAAAAAAATAAAATTGTATACAAGAGTGCAATTACCAAAAAATAAAATGAATATTGACATGGAATTGCAAAAGAAAAATACAAACAGGAAGAAAAGTATGTACAAAAGTACAATGTTATTTGAAACTGTGTCAACGACTTTAATTAATTAATTATTGTGGAAAATATTATACAAAGATACTACTGGTTTTTTATACAATTAAATAGTGTATTTTATTATGTAAACGATGAGCATACATACCAGAAGCAACGAATAAACCGGAAGCCGAGAATGCGATACATGTAACGCTAGCAATATGTCCTGCGAAAGTTGACAGCAACTCGTGCGTGTTCAGTTGCCAAAGGTTTACTAAAGCATCGACTCCACCAGTGACCGCCATTGCTCCATCCCTGGATATATCTAAACACGAGATAGCAGACGTATGAGGTTGTAAAGATTCTTGCTTGCCAGATTTCGGAGGTTTCAAATGGCCCTCTTCACCCCGGAAGCTCCAATATGTAACTCGATCACCGGCAGCTGTTATTAAATAGTCATCCTTTTCCGTCACCTATTCAAAGATATCACAAGTATTTTAACGATACTGCCGATAAAACTTACACCCTAAAAACATTTACTCTGAAATGAGTGGAGGTAACGATTAATTAAATTAAAAACAGAAGGAGGGTTGTTAACATACTCTCTATGAACGAATGTAAATAGAGGAGGCAACTGATTAATTAGAATTTTAAGGCAATAACGAATTTAACGTTGAGAATAATTATGACGTGGAAAAGAAATACTGAATAATAGTGCATATTAGTGAGGTCCCCAATGTGCATGCCCAAAGTGAGGAGGAAAAAGTGAGTGGAGCCGTTACCCCTTCCACGCAACAGCGCGATTTATTCCTATTGGGTGTTTGGCAACTAAAAACCTTCCAGGCTCCTTTGTTCCCAATCACCTACTTATAATTCTTCCTACGAACCTTGTTATAGACATGCCTGGCTCGTCCCTATAGACAAAATTAGGCAGCTGCCTAGGGCGTAAAGTTGATAAGGGGCGCAAAATGGGCTCTTCATTGTTGACATTTTTTAAAATAACGTTTTAAATGAAATATCACAAGTTATACTATAAATGCTTTAAGCTACGAATAAAAATTCAGAGTAATGTCATTAGAAAGTTTAAGTAAATGTATTATCAATAAAGGGCGCAATTTAGCAAGTTCGCCTAAGGCGCAAAAGTGGCTTGAGCCGAGCCTGGTTATAGGTATATTGAGCAATAATCATGGATGGGAAAAAGGAGTCTATGAGAGGTCTTCGACTGGTAATTATATGATAACAACGTCTCGATACTAGATCTCTTGCCAAAGCTGGACTCTATAGGTCCACTGAGCAATAGTGACGTCTCCAAAGCGAATGTCCACAGAGAGCAAAAATATCTTTCCCGGTACCACAGATGCACGGTGTAGAGTGGAAAAGAATCGCGCAGTTGGCATCTGATTCGCAAACACTTCTGCAGGGTGTCCCAAAATTCAGGGACTTCCAGGAACATTCAATATCCTGATGTAAAAAGACATCGAAAAGTCCTTTACGGTTTTCGGATCCGACGTTTCGTTCTCGAGATATTAACAGTTGAATATTAGCGGTCGAACTTCTGGGTTGCGCAGTTTAAAGCTGAGTCAGCTGAGCGCGCGGTAGCGTACGCTCGCACGGACATGTTAGAGGCAACTGTAGAAACAAACCTACACACGCAGTAGATGCGACCGCTCTAACTCATCTTAGCGGTTTGAACCAACCAGGGCTGCCAGAAAAATCCTACTGGTATTGGAGGGGGAACCAACTTGTGCGTCGATTGGTTTGCCGTCACGGCATCATCACGCATGCGTGGCGTGTTCCCCCTCCACTACGAGTAGGAATTTCCTGGCAGCCCTGGAACCAGCGCGGTTAGCTCTACTGTGTGTGTGGGTCTGTATCTACGCGTGGCTCCAGCGGGCGCGTGCTAGGGGTCACTGCCCCGCGCTCAGCTGTTTCGACTTTAAACTGCGCGGCCCAGAACGTGCACCGCTAGTATTCAACTGTTAATATCTCGAGAACGAAGCCTCGGATCCCAAAACGGTAAAGGACTTTTCGATGTCTTTTTGCATTAGGATACTGCATGTTCCGAGAAGTCCCCCAATTTGGGACACTGTATAATATTTCATGAATATGATGTAGCTGAGACGGTCTACGGCGTGGCTGTGCATAACACTACATTTATGAAACATTGTAGAAGTGTTGGCGGAACAGATGCCAATCGTGTGAAGTTTGCCCATCGTTCGCAGCTGAAACAATATTTTTGAGACGTGTATTAAAGCAGAAGATGGAAAAGTAGGTTTTGTGAGAATAGCGATGAGTAAATAGATTTGAAGTGTGAGGACGCTACTATTTTGTCGCTGGGTACCAAGGATTTCCCACTAATCCCTTCGCTCGCCATCCCTTCCCCTTAACTCCTTTTGCCCCACTTTCACCACAGCGTACGCGCTGCGAAGTGGAGGGTGTCGATAGCTCCACCCACTAATCCTCCACCAATTGCTGCCTGGGCATGCGCATTGGAGGTCTCATTGTTAGTTGGTACACCTACAATACTCAATTAGTATTTACTCTATTATTTTCGAAATCCTTGAAGTGGAAAACAAAAGCGAAATGATATTTCAAAAGCGCCCAGGCTTGTTCCTACCTTGACTGCAGTAACGTCCGTCGAGGGATTTGCTGGTAACGTTCTCGTCAACCTTCCACTGTGCATGTCGAAAATAGAAATTCTTCCCTTGTTCCCGCCTGCGATCGCTCTTCTACAATCCCTCGCCAGACAAATACTTTTAATTTCACCCTGATGACCTCGCAACGGGTGAATCTCTGTTCCTGTCGCCAACGATCTCAAGTACAGTTTCTGGTCCTCGCAAGCCGCCAACAGGAAAACAGAATCCGCTGATACGTCGAGCATCGTCACTGCCGATGGCAAGACAATGCTCTTCAACAATGTGAACCTTTCCAGGCACCATAAGCAGACAGTACAGTCTGAGGACCCAGAAACAAGAATCTCGCCAGCAGAATCCACGCGAATAGAATTGACTGGCCCTCTATGGTGGTCGACTTTGATCAAGACGTCGCCGGTTAACAAACTTGTGACGATTATTCTGGAATCTTCACCTCCACTAAAGAAAAGCAGAAAGAAAAAATTATATAATTATTCCATTTTACAGTTAAATTTGTATGTGAGAAAGTTCTGTACAAGTATGCAATGTGCTATTAAACTAAATTAAAGTGCAAATATCACGGATATATTTTTAGAATTAATTATATGGATTCAAATAACGGATGAAGTTAATATACGTACGTGGTGTTTCAGACTTTATGAAAGAAAAAAAATGTTTAAAAATGCAGAATTGTAAACTAATAATTCCTAAAATATTCCACTGCTTTTATCGTTAAACAAGTCATCATAAACAGATATCTTTGGAAATATATCAGTTATTTATCAGTCTCAAAAAAATAATTGTTTCAAGGAAAGAAATCCAATTAAAGATGAATCATCGCTATGGCTATGGCAATGCCGATGGCTCCACCTACTTTTCCATCTTCTGTTAGAACATGCGCGTCAGAGATCTAATACAGCTCGATATCATTGTACTCTTCTATGTGGTTTTTAAAACCATATAAGATCTGCTCGAATAACTCTATTTTGAAGAAAGTACAGTAAGCACTCGTTATAAGCCCGTGTCTACCATGCGTTGTTCGCCCGGCGAATATCCCCACCATTTCTTGGAATCCTTCGGACGAGAGTGAGAGAACTCGAGAACGAGCGAGAGGCTCTTTCGTTTCCTCTCGCTCGCTCTTATGTTCTCTCACTCGCGCCATTGGCCGAGCGGAATAGGGTCTATTTATAACGCGCCGTACGCCCGGCGCTAGTCCCGTTCGTCGTGCTTATAACGAGTGCGTACTGTACACGCAATATATTTAGCTTTGTAATATTAGACAAGATATTTTGTAGTTACGCAAAATTTGTTAATCTACAGTGAATCAATTTTGAATATTTTTTCTGATTTATAATATTGAGAGATTACAATAATTAAAGTGTATGAAGATATTCGTACTGAGAAGCAAAAGGAAACTACGTTTGAAACATAATAAAAATAAATTTTATAATGCTTTGCCAAATAAACAAATAGTTACGCAGTTTAGTCAACAAACGAAAGAATATTGCGTGCAATGCATATGTCGCTTTAAAATGTTTAAATTAAAGATACTATTTGTCATTTTCTACCTTATAATGTTGCGCGATTTGAAATAACAAATTATTTTTTCATACGTGTTTACTGACTTATGGTATATTGTGATAACTATGTAATTACAGATAGTTGATATAAGGTAAAATTATAAACCTGACAATCACAGAATTCTTGAGGGCGGTCGTCAGACTCAAAACAGGAGCGATATGTTCTTGAATTCTCAATTTCAAGGTCAATTCTTTCATGTCCCATACTATAATTGAAGTGTCTTCAGACCCTGTCAGCAAATACTGCGAGTGTTGCGTTACAGCTAAACACGAGATTGGGTTCGAATGACCTAAAATAATTTTATAATCAGCATTAGAATGTGTACAAAAAGAACAGATCCGGCATTCCTCATCAATTGTTTTAAAATATACAAGGTCATTAAAGTATAGTCAGTCACGCAGTTGAATAAAAAATAAAACTTTCGTGATAAAACTTTTAATATCCTTCGTTCTCTTCATATGACAAAATATCCCTAAGAAAGCCATAAGCAATTATTTTATCGTCCTTCATAGCCCCATAAAATTATAACAGAGTATTCAAGGGTATTCAGGGTATTAATTCTGTGTAAAGTATTAAATTAAGGGGTACAGTGTACAAAATAGAGTATAAGATAATTCAAAAGCAGTTGTCGAAAAGTATGGAGGGATATTCACATTTTAATACCAAAGAAAGAAAATTAATAAAGAATTCGAATACAGTATCCCCTCTTTATAGGCACGGTGATCAAGTCCACCAGTACGCTTCTACAGAGGATAGGGAGCCTATTTAGTACCTAATTACTAAATAAAAGAATTGAATTAAAAATCGAAAGAATTTTTCGAATTATAGTTTACACGTAAATACAAAAACAGTTGATGAGGAATATTTTCTTCAATAGTTAATAAATACAATTCGGGGCCTGGATTACAATATTTTTTTATTTTGTTTACGAAAATCGTAATACTTAAACATATTTGAGTAAAATTATAAGGCTACAAACAACTAAGCGGTGAGAAAAAGGTCGGTTATAGTATTTGTTTCGTAATAAAATACAGGGATGCCAGGAATTTCCCCGTCACCCACGATCGTAGTGGAAAATTCCTGGGGTATGTATAATATAAATATACCAATCAATGACGCTAGGAGGTAGAAGAGAAGAAACAAAAGAGGTAATAATTTATTGAGGGGTCTCGCGCTGTTAATCATCGAACAGTAATGCCTCGATACTAGTTCGCCTGCCAGACCTTGAATCTAATCATCGCTACCCCAGAATTCGCGCTGTGGAATGGAGGGGGCTAAATACTGCACCTACTTTTTTACTATTGCTCGGTACAGTAAATCCCCGTTATGAGCCCGTTTTTACCTCCCGTTGACAGCCCGGCGACTATCCCCACCATTTCTTGGAAGCCTGCGGACGAGAGTGAGAGAACCGGGCAACGAGCGAGAGGAAACGAAAGAGTCAGACACGAAGTTGCCGTCGGGTACGGAAGAGAGAATTTTGTCCGTAACCCACCGTGAGCCCATCGCCAGCCCCGTTCGTCGGGCTCACAACGGGGATTTACTGTACACCTATACCCCTTAAAGGCAATTGACATTAATTTGCACAATGCTATAGAAAGCTACCTTTGAACGTGTGAACCAATTGCCCAGACATCACGTGCCACAGTTGAGCATCTCCTTGGAAAGGAACAATGATAACGTGCTGTCCAGAGGGAGCAGCCTCAACAAGCTTCACTGTTTGTGGACAGGATAAAGTGCGAATTTGAAGAGGTAAGGGTGGTTGAAGCCATCCATTCAGGGGTACCAACAATGGAGCTGTGTAACCGTCACACCACGCCATCGCTGCCGTTACCATTTTGCTAACCTTGAACCAGAAATTCTTCATTTGTAAACATTTAAACTTACCTTGATGATACTTTTAGTTATATATTAACTAGATATATGGAAAACTATATCTATTTATTATTAAATGGCAATTTTATTGAATAATGATAAGATTGCAATGGACAGTACTATCTTTACTACAATGCTGTTGAAATCAATAACAAAATCCTTTATTTGAAATCATGTTAATGTAATTACACGTCTTTCGAAATATACAGGGTGTCCCAAAATTGGGGGACTTCCCGGAACATACAATATCCTCATGCAAAAAGACATCGAAAAGTCCTTTACCGTTTTAAGATCCAAGGCTTCGTTCTCGAGATATTAACAGTTGAATATTAGCAGCTCAAGTTCCGGACGCGCAGTTTAAAGCCGAAACAGCTGAGCGCGGAGCAGTTACCGCTCGCACGCACACGCAGGAGGCACGCGCAGATACAGGCGCTGGTGCAGACCATGTAAATGGGTTAACGCAGTCGGGTCTACTATGTGTTTGGGTCGGGAGTAGTCACTGCCTTGTGCTCAGCTGACTCGGTTTAAACTGCGCGGTTCGGAACTTGGACCGCTATTATTCAACTGTCAATATCTCGAGAACGAAGCGTCGGATCCCAAAACAGTAAAAGACTTTTCGATGTCTTTTTGGATCAGGATATTGTATGTTCCATGATGTCCCTCAATTTGGGGACACTCTGTATAAGTATAAAGTAGAATAGGAAAAATAAGTAAATACACTATTTTTCTTTCCCGTATTCAATGAATTAACAGAAGAATTGACTGGTACACAAAAATATTTAACATCATTTCCTAACAGCAATTAATATCAGGAATAGAACGAAGTATATATTTGTTTAAGTCGTACTATAACTTGCCCAAACTTGTCTAATATAAAATGCAGGAACGCGAACAAGTTGTAACAGGAATGAAAATTATCATATTTGTAGGAGTTAAAAAGACGGGGCGAGAAACAAAGTAGTCCATAGGCAGGCGCGGATTTGGGTATAGGCTAAGTAGGCTGCAGCCTAGGGCGTACAATTTTAGGGAGTGGCAAATTTTGGAGAGCGACAAATTTTGGGGAGCGGCAAATTTTGGAGAGCGATATATTTTGGGGCGCGACAAATTTTGAATGAAAAAAAAGAAGAAAATGTTTAAACACGGAGGCTTGAGACAGCTTTAAAAACAATTCACTTTCTTTCATGTAGCGAATTAGCAGCTACTCATATGTGAGGGGCCACATTGAATTAATTTCAAAATTGTCTCGACTCCTAAATTAATATATTTTAAGATATTTCGCGGAAAGGGCGGCAGACGTTTGTTAACCTAGGGGCGCCAAATCTTCAAATTTGTCCCTGTTGATGGGATTATTCAGTCACCAACCACTAGTAATGCCCCCATATTAGATCGCCTACATCAAACCTGGAATCTAGTGCGCAGCATCCCCAGAGAGTGGCGCTGTGGAGCGTTCTTTTGTTTGCGCATGCGCATTTGAAGTACCATCACTGTTAGAGGTACCGATACTCACCACGTCACCACCATCCTCAGCTATAGGTCGCAGCCAGCATATAAGTTGTGCTCCGAGCTGAAGGGGATCCCTGGTTAAAATGTCGCTGGACTTTCTCACGGTGTAGTAAACTAACTCCAAATCCCTCTCGAGTAAATACCTCCTCGAGTGTTCCAGGACACATCTCAAATAACTGACAGAGATCATTTGCACAGCCGCTAGAAGGAAATCGAACGCACAGACGGCCAGTTTCTTCAACTTCTCTACATCGCCAGCTTGTAGAAGATGGAGCCATGCTTCCTCAACGTGCCTCAAATTGTACGCTGTATCTTGCGATCGTGGCCTGCTCTGAAAAGGCGTCTCCATTTTGGGAGCCTCTTCCTCTGGCGATGATTTGTCATCTTTCTCCTCGAAGTCTTCCGAAAAGAAAAGATTCGCGAGCTCGCCGTGATAACTTTTTAGAGTTTCTTGGTTGGGAAAATACCTTTTGCGAGCCAGATCACGGATTGGGTATCGCCAAGAGAAAAGTAATTTTCCACTTAACACGCGAACCTTAAATTTAAGACACTGATTACTAATATCACTAGTATTAAATTAGAATAAATTTTTCAATTAAATAAACAAGCCGGTTTAAATTGTGGCGGTAACACTCTGTGTTCCAATACTTCGTACAATACTGTGCAAGAAGATTTGCCTGTAAAAACTTGCCTTCAAAAATTCGTCGAATGTTCTTTTAACTAAGCACCACGTAGAAAAATTGAACAACCCTTCTTCGATGAATAAGGGCCCATCACCTCCAGTTGGCATAATCACTTCAAGAACCTCCGTCTCTGATAAACCGTACTCCGTGGAAGCCAAAATCGGGCCAATTCTGTTGGCAGCACATTCGCCTATGAGGTTCTCTAATATATCGAAAACATTCTCTGTCTCGTGTAAACTTGAATTTGAGTCCTGGAGCTCGATTAATATGTCATTGCTGCGCAATCTTTCTCTTTGTACAGGCGTGAGACGCAACATTTCAGGTGGAAGAGCAGTTGTTACCACCAAATGCACCCCTAAAATGAACATAATGATTATTTTACACCCCCACTTGTTTTCAATTTTTCAAATAATTTTAATACAATGTCGAATAGAAGAAATGGTAAACAATTTTATGGTATAATACAGACAGTCATAATTAAAAAATTTTCAATGCCTCACAATCGAATAAAAATGTAGGTGTACCAAGCAATAGTGACACTTCTAGGCGGAGTTAAGTGGAAGGGGTTGGAAACGGAGTAGATGGGAGGTCCATGGTAGCCAACCGCCCAACAGTAATGCCTCGATAATAGATCTATTACCTGGTGGCAAATTTAATGGCAGCCACGACAGAGCAGCGATGATATCACATTCCAATGGATGTAGCCGATGAAGATCATCAAGGAGGATCACTAACTGTTCCTTTAATGGTTCTTCCTCGATCCGCCTCATAAGCTGACCGAACCAGTTGTTTAAATAGAGGGGGTCAAAGGAAGCATCTTTGGGAAGATTTCCGTCCAACGCACCCGAAAGGAAGCCAATGTGCTGACAGAGTACTCGAAGCAACTCCAAACTGTACGCAGATCGGGGGGTCGATGCGCAGAGGCGAACGATTTTGAAGGTTGTGCAATCCAACCAGGAAGAAGCGTCCACATAAATCCTCGAGAGCAACGACGATTTTCCAGAGTATTTGCCCCCTTTTATCAATATTGGCCCATGCTTCTGCGACTTACCTGCACAATATTTTAAATAACTCTCTTACCAATATTAAGTAGTACTACTTTACTTGTTCTAGTATTACTATATATCGTTTTACTTGTTTAGTATTCTTACAGCTTTAGTGTTGTTAAGACATAAGGTGGATTTATTAAATCACGAATGCTGGAGATGAATTTTTAATGGATACTTTAAGGGGTGATGCATCCCAAAATAAGACGAAAATCAAGAATGATGGGATTGCGTTTGAGGCTCCGTTTCTGAGTTATTAATTTTTGAAAATGCGCGTGAAATGAGTCAGGCGCGAGGGACTTGCAAGAAACACTACTTGAAATATGTTCTTCAGCACAAATATCTAAGAAACACGTGTTTGTGCCCATTCTCAATTTTTATGGGGTGAGATAGACCCCCAAAGTTCAATAAATAAAATAAATATTATTAGCACTGTTTCGTTTAAGAGGGACCTACTACCATCTATGAGAGTCTTGAGGTGGCTATTTTGGGCAGACTAAGTCATTTACCAGAAACTAGGAGCTCCTTGATTTGTTGAACATTTTCGTTCTCATGGCAGGGTTTGATATCTTTGAGGAGCGCAAGGTGCATCAAGCTTTCAGCATAAATTTCCTGCACCATTTTCTTCTTGCTCTTTATCTCAGGATCTGCCTCGATGGAATTATTCACAAGACTCTGGACTCGATTCACAACCAGGCGGCAAAGGTGCGCCAAATATCCCTTGTGCGATCTGTTTTCAGGATTAATTCCACCTTTCTTCTGTTCTACTTCTACGTTAATTATATTGTCAGTAGGTAGATTGTTCGTTACGAGAGCCTTCATTGACGCGAATGCCTTCGAACTCTTCTTGCCCTTCCATGTGCGTGTCACAGCTATAATGCCTTCCCCCTCTTCGTCTAACTCTGTAAACATTTTTTTAGAGGAAACATAAAAATCCACAAAAATAGAAGGAGGCAGAATCATGTAGTTTAAAGTTACTTCAATCGCCGAGGAAATACAATTCGAGGTGATCAAATATTCAATAATCATTTTAACTAAAAGCTAGAATTTTAAATCATTTTTGAAAGTTATGGACGAAAATTCCGAAAAAGATACATATTGCATATACAGGTCTTTCCATTAGTAGTGTTCTTTTTTTGAGATTCGAAAAATATAGCAATAAAACTGAACACTATATACACCTACTTAACATAAATAACTGCAAACAGACATTCTTTGTTCACATTATACAGGTGTTTAATAAATGCCAGTTAGGCATTGTTTATTTGGAGGACTTCAAATGAATGTGACAGAAGACCATGCCAAGTATGTTAAGGCCCGGTGCACAAGAGCGGTTTGCGGCAGTTTGACGCTGCGTTCATTCGCGGTGAAGCAATACGCGCATTCGTCAAAACGAACGCAAACATACCGCCTAGTAGCCGCAAAACTTTGCGTCCCGTGTGAACTGCTTCATATAAATTTATGTTCTGCTGAAACGCGCGCGGCAAACTACCGCAAACCGCTCGTCTGCACCGGGCCTAAATTATACGAGTTTATAATAAAGGAAACAGTGTGACTGTAGAGACGAAGAAAATATGTTCACTGTATGGTTCAAGGGCGGATCCAGAGGGGGGCGATCGCCTCCCCCCCCCCCTCCCAAGAGTAATAAAAGAAAAATATTACGACACTTTGTACTATTCTGTATAAATAATTAATGTGAATGTAATTATTTAGGTTATAGTATCAGATAGAGAAATTAAAATATAAATTACAAGGAAATTTTAAATCTTATAAAGGAAGATTAAAAACTGTACTTTTACATATTTCACCCCCTCCAAGAAAGGCTCCTGAATCCGCCACTGGTATGGTTAGAGTTATCATTAGTATAAGGCAGGATGAGAGATAATTTTGAAAATTCTAGCTTGGGCACTAGGGCCCCGAAAATGAGTTGTATTCGAGGAAAGTACAGAATAGTTTTAAGGACTGGTCTAGACAAGTGAAATGTGGGTACAGCTCTCTAGAGCAGTAGTGACAGTTTACAGAAAAATTCCATAAGAGGGTTGTAGGTAGGACGAAATATAGTAAGATTTGTGGGTGGAGTTTAGACCAGTGCTCTGCAACGGGCGGGTTTGATCTGCCCGTCACCCGACTGTATCTCGATGCGCCGCAACCGCCCGGGCTCGAACTTTCACTAACCCGGGATTCCCGCGGCTAACCCGCTCATACCCGCCCTACGTTACCGACCGCTTATCCGATGAGCCCGTACCCGCGGCGGATGAGTCAGGTCGTCGTTGATTCCTATCTATGATGCCAGATCGGGGACGGGTTCTCTCGAGAATTTCCCCCACCTCGCGCACACTACGCCGGAGCTGCGTGTCCGTGAGTTGGACTCCGAAGCGCCGAGCTCACGGACACGCTGCTCCGGCGTAGTATGCGCGAGGTGGGGGAAATTCTCGAGGGAACCCGTCCCCGATCTGGCATCACAGATTCCTATCCGCCCGAGGCGCCCGAACCGTCACCAGTCATGGGTAAGAGCGAGTAACAGTGTGCGCAAGAGCGAGTCCGATACGTGTGGTGAAGTAATTACTGGTGACTGCTTCGGGCGTTTCGGCCGTCTCCGGCGTTCGGGCGTCTCGGGCGTCTCGGGCACCTCGGGCAGATAGAAATCAACGCTGACCCCGACTAGGGATTGCAAATTTACCGATTTTTTCAATTACCGGTAATTCGGTACAATTTTCAATCAAAACCGGTTTACCGGTAATGTACCGGTAATTTTTTAAGGTATTGAAAATATAAGAGTAAAAATTACCAAAAAAAATTTAATGAAAAACAATTTTCTCAAAATCCTGACGCGCTACGGCATTTTCACGGCCAAATTCGTTTTCAACAAGCGAAAATTCATCGGTGACGATATATTTCATTAAGGTTAAAAAACCTTGTCGGACAGTGTAATTGAAGTCTTTTTCACTGATAACGTAGTAGACAATACTATACATAATTTATCGAATTACCGGTAAAAATTTATTTCTCGCGATTTACCGGTATTGCAATCCCTAGACCCGACTTATCCGCCGCGGGTACGGGCGGATTGGGTGAATCGAAAGACAATTTAACAGGCGGGTTGACCCGCGATATACCCGCCCGTTGCAGACCTCTGGTTCAGACATAGAAGAGGACAAGGACATTCGTGAAAAGTCCTTGTTTATCAGTCATCCAATAGCAATGCTTCCATACTTGTTCATCCGCCAAACCTCGAATCTAGTCGCTATCCCCACTGAATTCACGTCATAGAGTGGAGGGGGCCACGGCTCCACCCACTTTTTCATCGCCCATACAGGCATGCGCATTAAAGACTCCACTATTGATCGTTATAGCTACAGGGAAGAATGATATCTGTGAAACTCCTCAGAGTAAGTGAACCTTGCGTGAATATAGGGGAACAGAAGTTCGCGAATGAAGATGGCGAGATTGGCAGCCAATAGAGATTGCTATGACTCCGCCCACTTCCCCACTTTTCTGTTTGGACATGCGCATTAAAACCGTGACCACTGCTCTGGAGACATACAGCTGAATAATTACTTGTTGTTGTTTACTCAAACCTTGAATACACCCCCTCAAAAATCACATTAAGGAATAGGGTAATATGTTGAAGCAAAAATGCAGATTTAAGAATTGAATACAATAGAGGAGGAAGTACCAATTTGTAAAATTTAAATACATGCTTATCAGCCTATTCAATAACAATTGTTATTTAAGTGGAATGTTACGAGGAAGTAGGACTATAAAGATATATGATACATTGAATTTTAAGGAAGACAAATTATTAAAAACGTAAATTCTTAAAAAATTACATACATCAATATATTATCGTTAAACTCCGTATGTACTTATGTTTATAATAAATAATGAAGATAGATAGTTAATAATCCAAACACAATAACAACCCCTTGCATGCTGCAATTGCTAAAGCTAACATTTTTTATTTATTAATAGAATGCTCTACACAAAGTCACAACTACGGATGTTTGAAATTGTATGTAAGAAAAATATGAAATTTCAAAACAATTTAAAAATATTAATGTACCCTTCCGTTATTTTACTGAAGGCTAATACTCTAACACTTTACTAAAAATCATTGAGTACAATAACTTACTTAAACCATACTCAATTTGTCTTTCTGCAGTGCTCTTCAATATATTCCTAATTTCTTCGTTATCACATTTTTCTGGAACAATAGATTCCGCAGCCTTTTTTAAGGTTTTCCTCATTGTCGGCTCGTCGTTTTGCCAATCGTGGCTCGCAGTCCCCAATCTGTTAACCGTTTGGAACATAACACTCCATTTTTATTTAAACAAAATTAAATTACTAAACATTGATCAGACTCCTATTTACTGGGTACAATAAGTATTTTCAATTGAATTATTTACAAATAATCCACTTAACGATTGTTTATAAAATTGACTAAAACTAAACTAAATTTTATTGTCTTTATAAAATAGCTACCAAGTTAATGTACGTCATTTAATACAAACACTTAATACGATACAGCAAAATGTAATCAGCGTGATAAAATTAGATAAAAGTTTAAAACCCGTAGAAAATATGGACTTTTCAAGAACTGAAATATATCAAAATTACTTTGAACATTAATGAAACAAACTCGTGAGTAAACACCAGATAAGATTACACTAGAAATTAAGGGTAGCTTTATTTATTATGAACAAATCAATAATCGAAAAAATTAATGTTCGAAATTATAAAATTTCAAGCACTTTGAAATTGCAAAATATACATCCTATGACCTCAATAATCTTTTCTTGCAGGGCGGTAGAATACTTTAGCATTTACATAAAAATAGACAGGATGGTGCAGAAAGATTGGACGAAAATAAGACAAGACAGTATTATTAATAAATAGAGCGAGATACCTTGCTGGTACTAAAAGGCAGCTACAAACAAATAAGAAAAGAGAATATAAATAAGCGGGAAAAGTTGGGGGATGATAATTGCGGAAGTCTTATAAATATGATGGAGAGAAAAGTTCAAGGAGAAATGGAAACCTCAGGTCTAAATTAAGAACAGTGAATAATAAAAAACCGAGAGGAGTATAAGATCCACACTAAAAACGGAAAAACACAGTAAAAGCAAAAGTTAAGTTACTTTTTACAGTGGTGCAAAATCATAAAAAATGGAACCAAGAAAGAATGGAGAAAGCATCAAAGTGAAAGAAAGGACAGGGGTGCGTTACAAAGAATAATAAAAATACGCAAAGTAGAAGAGTAAGGAGACAAATGAACGAAAGGAGAAAAATAGGTACGTCACAGTGGTGAGAGAGGCGGTAAAAAGTTAGAAGTTCTGAGTTTGCAGTAATAAATAATATGAGCATCCCACTCCCTTTTATTGCTCTCCACGCACTCGTTACTTCTGCCCCACTTCTATACAATAACTATAATAAATTACCTGCCAGCTTTCAGGACATAGCAATCACTGTCGAGCTCATAATAGTCCTCCATCATGGAACACTGGCTAGACAAGATTTCGTAACTCTCCACGCTAAATTTCGTTGGTAGCCATCCTGGGGTGTACTCATCTCCAATCAGCAGCTTAAACAATAAAATATCGGTGATTAGTTGTTCAAATAAGTCTGTATAAACGCGTGTGTTTCGATAGAGGGATATAAGGGTCACTGACGAATTATCCATTTTGTTAGCCTTAATAAATATTGAAGATTATTGAATTCGCAGTGGCAGCAACTTTTTCTTAATGTGCTTACAAATTATAATTTTCTGTTTTGTACAGTAAGAGACTCTACCGACGAAAAAAGGCACTGTTCATTTTAAAACTAAGATAAAAATCCTGATAAATAATTGTAGTATGCACATGTACTTTGTACCGTTTTACTCAATATAAGAGATCTTATTCTTTCCAACGACCATACTACGTCTGCAGAACACCAGTTCTCGTCCGATCACTGAAGTTAAGCGACGTTGGGCGCGGTTGGTACTTGGATGGGTGACCGCTTGGGAATACCGCGTGTTGTTGGCATATTTTTTTTCTCTGCTTCGTTTTTATTTGTCCCTTCTGTTTTTATTTATGAACGGACCGTACTTCGTGCATATACCTACAATTACTATATAGTTGATAAAAAAAGTCCGAGTCAATATGTATGGCAGACAACCACTTTTAGTTTCTAGTGACCTGCATCAAATCCTTTGTTTGTCCGAATCGAATATTTCTTTCCTTGTTGGGTCGTGTACGTTAAGGATTGTATTTAGTACTTAATAGCTTCAAACCTTAGACCAAACATGCTCAGTCAGGACCTGAAAGACCTCCTTAGGTTCTGGGACCCGGGTCGGAACCGAGCGCTGTGGTTAGCAACGTAATAGTTCCATGCTCGGTTGTTACCCGAGTCCCAGAGCCTAAGGAGGTGTTCAGC
This sequence comes from Andrena cerasifolii, assembly GCF_050908995.1. Lineage (NCBI taxonomy): Eukaryota > Metazoa > Arthropoda > Insecta > Hymenoptera > Andrenidae > Andrena > Andrena cerasifolii. The sequence continues at coordinate 3,483,234 of NC_135132.1, forward strand.
TCTCGACTGGGCATACCTGTAGGTATATTGAGCAATAGTGGAACTTGTGAGCGAAGTTAAGAGAAGGGTAAGAAACAAAGAGACACTGGAAGGTTACTAGTTGCCAGCCACTCAATATAGTAGTGCACAGGTAGTAGTTAACCTGCCTTTTCAGTCTAACTCAACTCTATCCTCATAGAATTTGCGCTGTGGTGTGAAAGTGCCATTTTGTAGCTGCACGAGTACTTTGCTCCACCTTAATCGTGAATTCATGATCAAACATATTCCATACAAGTTACATAAGTAGCAAAGTAGAGGAAGATATCCCCAGAGAACATAATTTAGATTTCAAAATTCGATTACGCCTAATAAGTTAATGGAATTAGATCACTTAAAATTCCATAACTTCATCAACTGAATTATGTACATTTCAACATAATATTTTGGAGATATGTTTTCAAGGTCTCGTGACTTCAGGCAAATGTAAATATAACCAGAAATTTATTCTTTCAAATTGTCCATTTGGAGGTAGAAGTATACCAAGCAATGTAGCCAGGTGTGTGGGAGGAGTTAAGAGAAAGAGATTCTAAAACAATGGAATATATCCGTGGGAGATCTTTAGCGCAATCAACCATCTAATAATAGTGGGCTCGATTGCTACAGTTGCGCGGGTTCCTGGACGAGAAGGAGGATGATTTTTTCCGCGTCGCCCTCCTCCGGCGTAACCGTAAACCCCCTAAAAGACCGGGTTACGCACAATGGGGAGTTGTAGTAATACTCTATACAGGGCTGGGGGTGTGTGGATTAGGGCGTTTTAGCCTCTCAACGACCGACCCCTGAAACGAAAACCTGACCGTGCGGCCCGGGGCTTTCGGAACGAGGCCCCACTGTTTTCCTGGACGGTATAGGAAAATACCGGGGTTTAGGGGGTCCGTACGTGATACGGAGGTGGGCGACGAGTGGAAAACTGGGGGGGGGGTCCGCACGAAATACTGAGGTGGTCGTTGAAAGGTTAAGAGGATCGAGAAGAATTCCCTCCCCCGGGTTTTCCAAGCAGAGGTCCGGTTTTTTCGTCTTGTGACCCGTTTCATAGTCAGAACCAACCCCCACCAAGTCTACTTTTTCATCCCTCATCCCATCCAGTAGGACTGGGCCAGGCGCGACGGACCCTGTGCTGCCCCTAGAGAGACGCGACGCATGGGGATCGAGAGGAACACACACAGGTTGGTGGCTGGGAAATGGGTTGTGGAGGGTTTTACTGGCAAACAATTCGTAGTGGAAGGGAAAAACATGCCACGCATACGAATAGTTTCCACTACGAATAGTTTGCCAGTACCCCATTTCCCGACAACGCTGAGGGGATTAAACTTGGAACTTCTATATATACAAACGAGACTGGGACCTGCCACTTGCGAGAAAGAGTTTGGAAGATTACGCCTCTGGTGGCGCTGGCAAGTACTAACATTCGCGATCCCATGGTCGGGCTAGGACGTGACAACTGCTTGCCAGACCTCGAATCTAGTCATCGCTATTCCACTATTCGCACCCATTCTTCCATCTTTCGTTTGAGCATACGCATTCGAGACCTCACTAGTGCTCCGTACACATATACTTCAACGATAGGTGAAGTTTAACATATTGCAAGCGGGTCTCTGTGATCACAGTTACAACTGTTCCGCGCCCGCATGCAAAGTGTTAATAGCCCCTTACGACTACACTTTCCCCCTTATGTATTATTCGTAATATTATTCTTTTTCATGTAAAATAACTGCAGAATAAAGACGCCAATAATAATATCCTGGCGGACCAGCTGCCAAATATATCTTCGCTATTGTATTTCAACAAATAATCAGAAACATATTTGGCGTCGTAAAGTACTCATAAAGATACAAAAGTACCTTACTGCTAGCTGAAATAAAAATTATTTTATATGTGGCCCACCTTGTCTGTTATTTCAATGCACAGTTTCGGTTTAAATTGAACCTACTAATCGTAATGAATAAACAAAATCAGTTTGGACTTTATTACACCTGTGTGACTTTGAAATGCAAAATAGATTTTGTTGCATCTTCATTAATAATTAATAAGTGCTTCCTTGATATCTCGTTGCATCTAGATTGGAACGAATTGCAAATCAGTAGCTGCATCGATTTGAGTCAGGAAGCCTGGTGGGACATTAAAATGGATGGCGGTGGACTTGAATTAATTGTTGCAAGAGGAACTGTATGTGTATACCTTACACCAATCGTTTCTAATGTAAATGACCACGAGATTAAAGAGCATACTTATGTTATGATTGAATAAATTCATCAGTTTTCTCCTTCTACACAGTTTCGAGAAGTTTTTCAGTGCTAATTAAAATTGAAATTCTTTCTTAACTCTACGTTAATTATTTTGTACTTACCAGTAAAAAACAGCCCCTCGAATGTTGATAAGCGGCACGTATTTCGTCAAGGAAATGTTCAGCTAAAAATGGATTTCTATCAGGATTCACATTCGTTGCATATTGCATATCCACCAACAGGACCTGCATTATGTTTTATTCATTAATCATCTGTACGTGTATGGAACATGAGAAGGGACACAATTACGCGATTCTGAATTATCCAAAGCAATGCAAAGAATAAGTGAAAACTTCTATAATTTAGACAAATCACTTGGGAGTTATTATAATTTTGTACGGGAATGTTAGTGTTTGAGTAGAAGGAACAAAATGATCACTGGATATATTATAAAATCCGCACAAATATATTTTTTTTCATATACTTTCTAACTGAAAACTGGAGACATTCTTTTGTACGATATAGCGGAGCCTTATGACTTCACCCATTCGAAATATTCTGGAGAAATCAAAGCCAGCAAAATGGTGACTTAAAACACCCTTAATTTCATTGTGAACTGTATTATTTTATCAAAAGCCCTGCCATCAGAAGCAATATGTGATCAATTTTAAGCGAGATGACCCGTTTCGATAATTCGAAAAATGTGAAACGAATATTTTTCTTCGAAACCCGTATAATACCAGAAGAAACATAAGTGGCTAAAATAGTTTCCCAATTTTTATATACATAACTATAACACTTGTCCAAAGGGGAGTAACGAAAAGAAAAAACCAAGTTGTATATTTCTCCATTATGTTGAATATAATGCACAAGATCAACTCATGTCTAACGTGTTAAAGAAACTTTTAAAGAAATTTTGTTAAAGAAAAATTAAATGATTCAAAGAATTCTAATAATAACAATAATAACAACAACAATAATAATAATAATAATAATAATAATAATAATAAGGTATAACTTTATAGTCATTATTTTGATTTACATCATGCTATTAATGTTATTGCTGTTAATTGTTCCTATTTTTACCTCGATTCCCATGTCATCGTAAATCGATTGTAATTCTGGCCCCACGAGTTCCAATAACTGTTTCCTTTCTTCTATAAATTCTGCAAGTATGGAACGAAATTATGACAAGGAATATATGGGATGGATACAGAAAAAAGCGATAGATGTATAAATCAATAAACAAGATATCACACAAGGTTATTCAACATGGACGAGGCGCTACAGTAGGAACAAAATTAACTGGCCGCTCAAGACCACTTGGGACGAGCTACCCCCACCATACCATTCGATTACCCCCACCATTTGTTTTCTTGCTTCTACAGAGATCAGCAGTAACATGCTTCCTCAGTAGGTGGTTGATTTTTAATCAAATTAGTTCCTACTATAATTTGAAACCGAGTGGAAACTTCAATTTTAAGCAAAGAAATACTCTAATGGATTTGAAACATGTTTACTAAAGAATACTTAAAAAATTGTTACTTCAAGCGTGAAACGAACTGCTACTATGCTGTATTGTATGAGGTAGATTGCAGTAAAAAGAATCACGAGGAATTTCCAGTTACTATAGGAATGATTTATTATTGTAAATCTTTCTCAGTGTGTTTTTTATTAATACTTTGTTGTCAAAGCATTTACGACTATCAGAGTTTCTTTATCGCCATCTTGGAGATCAATTTCTCTTCGGTGCACTTCCCTCTTCAATATCCCGCGAACATATAGATTTAACGACGTCGTTAAATCGCAAGTGTCTTTGCAATAATTCTTCTTAAATAACTTTTGTTTACGACACTGGTATTTAAACATTTTTAAGCGAAACTCAACTTTCTGCACCCGCTTTTAAATTATGTTAGAAAAGGATTCAGGACTTAGCGTGTATTTAACATTTATAAAACTGAGCTCAAATTTTTAAGTTTACTAAAAGGAACCTTAGCTGATTTAAGTTGGAAAGTGAATCTTATAAAAGATAGAAACAATTTTCGGTTTTGGTAACGCCTGTGACTCGCCTGCTTCTTTAACGCGAGTATAGAAAAATAAATAAACGTAATTAATAATTGTATTTGGTTCATTGCAGAATTAATCATTCCTGTGATATAATCGTATGTAGGTGTACCGAGCAATAGTGAGCTTTGTAGGAGGAAGAAAAGGAAGGTGGTGGGAAACAAAGGAGTCTGTGCGATTGGTAGCCAACCATCCAATAATAACGCCTCAAAACTAATCATCGCTATTCCCACAGAATTCACGATGTGAACCGATCTTCTGTTTGGGTATATGCATGGGGAACCTCACTAGTGCTTATTCTTAGTATTGCTCAGCTTTGTGGAACGCAAAATGCTTATCAATTAAAGATCAAGATTTTCTTGGGAACTTCGAGTCACAAAGGTGTGAGACACGTGTGATAATGAAAAAGAGATAGAGGTATATCGACCAGTTGTGAGATCTTTACTGTGCATGCTCAAACAGAAAACGGTTCCACAACCAAACCTTACTAGTACCCAGAACATCTATATTTTGAACATTTTTTATGTCACCAAACTAGGCATTTGGTCCGATAGCAAAAGGCAAAGGGTTGATTTTTCGACAGAAATAAGTATTTATTCACCGCACCTTAAATTTCGACCAAGAATGATTTTTTTTACAGGCATTGTTAAACCTTATGTACATCAGAATATACCTACTCAAACCACAAAGTGTAACTTTCAGGAAATATATGGTGTGTCCCGAAATTGGGACAACACGGAACATCCAATATCCTGATGCAAAATGACATCGAAAAGGCCTTTACCGTTTTGGGATCCGAGGTTTCGTTCTCGAGATATTGATAGTTGAATACTAGCGGTGCACGTTCCGGGCCGCGCAGTTTAAAGTCGAAACAGCTGAGCGCGGAGTAGTGACCGCTCGCGCACAGTAGATTCGACCGCGCTGGTTCAAACCGTGAAAATGGGTTAGCGTGGTCGAATCTACTGTGTGCATGGGTCTGTATCTACGCGCGCCTCCTGCGTGTGCGCGCGAGCGGTCACTGCTCCGCGCGCAGCTGTTTCGGGTTTAAACTGCGCGGCCCGGAACTTGGTCCGCTAAAATTCAACTGTTAATATCTCGAGAGCGAAGCGTCGGATCCCAAAACGGTAAAGGACTTTTCGAAGTCTTTTGGCATCACGATATTGTACGTTTCGAGAAACCCGCAATTTTGGGACGGAATTCTTTATTTATTTGTATGTATTTTCGATACCGAAAGGCATTCAGAGATCAATTTTGAGCGGAATTAAAACATCAAGAATATAATAACCCTGATTTTACTATTTAATTTATTAACTTTTCACATTGTAATATATTTAAAAAATATCTTAAATATCGTAAATATTTCGCCCTACTAGTTTCTGCTATTTCACTCTGATATGTATTTTATATTTTGGACCGCGTATAGTCTGACGTACATAATTATTTGTTTAATGTTATTTTCCACACAAATAAATACAGTCATTGTTACATGGATACTATTTTCGTTCACTTTGTGTTGATTAAACATTCTGTACTCATTTCAATCAATACTATGCATCCTCTAAATTCTGAGCCTTTTTTTTAATACATTGTTTTCAAGCAGATAGTGAGAATATAATAAACAAATATTTAAACAGATATGCATAAGTGCAACCATACACGAATAAATGAACGAAAAATAGTGAATGAATCTATGGAAATATTGCAGGTTTAATCAACGAACGAACACAGACACATGGAAAAGTAAACGAAGGTGTGGACAAGTAAAATAATATACAGGTGGAAGAACGAGCAAATGTATTAACAGGAGAAATAGACAATTGTGCACGTCGAGAAAGTAATGAATGCATTGGCAAACAATCGATAAATAAATTTATTGAACATTGAACAGATTATTTCATTAATCTCACTGATACACTTATCGTTTCGCCTTATTGTCGCATGCGTATAAGATACAAATACACTTAGTACGTTATTGCACACGCATACACAGTCAGCTGAACAAAAATTCGTGAAAACATACACAAAATGAGAAACATAGTCGCCACTTAATACACAAGCAGTGAGACATATAGATGATTGAAGAAACCAATAAAATAATCGACGTACACGTGGCTAGACAAGCGTACAAAAAGACGGACACACAAACAAACGCTAGATTTCATCCACTTATGTACAGCAAATACATACACAGTGGCTCGCAGGCTTGTTCGCACAAATTAAGAAGAGTGTAACTAATTGTGAAAATCTCTATCCTGATTTTGCTTCTTGATTAGCATCGCATGATCCATAATTTTAATACAAAAAATAAGACTGCATAAACAATGTGTTCGTGAACAAGTGTGTGAGCAACTGTACACAGGTATACCGAGCAATAGTGAGCTTTGTAGGAGGAGTTAGAAGGAGGCGGTGGCACAGAAAGTCTCGTGGGAGGTGCTTAGATGCCGGCCACCCAATAGCAGTGCATCTACTTATCGCTAGCCTCACAGAGGGCGCGCTGAGGAGTGGAGGGGGTCAACGGATCCGCCCATTTGTCATGCGCATTGGAGACTTCAATATAGCTCGGTACACCTACAATGTGCATGAACATATACGTGTACACAAAGTAATACATAAAGCGTTCGGATTTCATTAAAAAATAATAGTACATACATTACAAGTAAAGTATGTTTCTCAAACAACGCATTCGGACATCTAAAGTACACTGTTCTTCATGAAGTAACGTTTTTCCATTAAGCTACTATAATTTATCTTTCTTTCTCAATTTAGGGAAGTGCCATGTAAAGGCTAGAAAAAACGTTTTTAATAATGCGGTTTGAATTATACTATTTTAATGAATTATACATATACTTGTTAAAATTATTTTTCCTTTTTGTATTTCAAGTGCTGGTATTCATAAGGATTAACAGAAATTATAAAAATTTTTTGGGTTCTTTTTCAATTGAAACAACAAGTCAGTGTCTGCTGTTCGTTACTCGTGAAATGTGTCATTTGAGAAGCATCTAACATACATAATGAAAGACATTAATATGAAAATAGATTAGAAGAGAAGACCATTCCGTTCTCCAGCGATGAAGATTTTAATGAGCCTCGGGGCCGGCAAGTTTTTAGGGGGTGGTCCACCCTTAATCACCCCTGCGATGAGATCCACTTCCAGATTCATTTTGGAGACTCTTTGTTTTGCAATTCAATGCAGCATTTTCTCTTTCACGAAACTATTGTGCAGTTTGCTCTGATTAAAAATAATATAATTATCACACATTTTAAATGAAAGGACTTAAATTTCAAAACAAATTCAATACTATTTCTAGCCAATTTTCTAATGTATAATTTTCATTTAAATTTCTTTCTCTTTTAGGAACTAGTATTTAGTTTAAATTTTTGTTCTGAGATATCAACTTTTCCATATACATATATACATATGTATATTTATGTTTTATATTTGATTAATTTTATTCTGATAACATTACCACTGTGCCTTTTATTTACTAATATTTTTATGACCGAATGTAATTTATCTTGCAATTGTTTTCTTCTACAAAACAAAACAGGTTAGTCCAATCCTGCGATTTATATAAACAATTTTTCTTCAATAGTAAAGCAGTAAATTAATTTTTATTAAGAACATGCTTATATGCAACACGTTACTAATCTTTTTCACAAATTGTTCTAATATCTTTTTAATATTATTAGGATGTTGTAATAAAAATATTTTTCTATGAGATTGCTGATGAAAGTGATACACATTTTGGAAAATACATTCTACCCAAATAAATGTTTCGATTATATTAACTATTGATTCTTGCATACTTTCTTCGTGTATCTCATTTATATATTTCTAAATTATTACTACTGTACAAAAGTCTTTTCCTTTTTTATTTATAAATAATTAAAAAACAGTATATGAGAATGTAACGAAATTACTTCGTGAAATTTATCAGATTAAAATATGCGATCTGTGAATTTATAGTACATAATATTCAAAATTAATACTTACTACTAATAAGTTAACAAACTTAATACTTATAATGCAACAAACGAATATTTGAAAAATAATAATGATCAAACGAAAATAATGCAATCATAATGTTAAGAATTATTCATTTCCATGAAATTACACATACGTACAATACTTTTGTTATTAAACATATTTAGTATTAATTCCTCATCACTTCGTAAAAGATTAATTCAAACAGAATAATATTGAAATCCATAATTCCACTGTACGTACACATAATTAAATTTCCAATCTATTTAATATCAGAAATATTGTCAACACTTTATTCAAAAGAATAAAATGCAAATCGAAATTGGTTGTAAATAAAAAGTAGCCTCCATTTTTAAAAAAAAATCCACGACAGCAGCATTGCATAAACGCTTTAGGGTTGAATAAAAGAAAAATACATTTTATTAGAGAGCAGCAAATTTTATTAAAATAACTGCAATTTTAAAAAGTCACAAAAGTTATTACAAATGAATAGTAATCTAGTAATATTTAGACAAATAGCAGATTATAGAATTATAGTAAAAAAAAAATTGTTGCACAATCAAAAAATTCATAAGTTGAAAGAACCAAAAAAAAAACTTTATAATATATACCTGCATGAAATTTATTGGCAGCTATAACACAAAACTTCGCGATATATAAATATCTTTACACAAAATGAAATAATCACCTCCAACTTTAGTATTCCTTCCCAATTTTTCCTTTGTTCCAAACTGTTTTGATGATATCTTCTTCCCCTCTGGCCTCAATTTATAGCAATAAAAACACAGTTACTTCCTCCTGATAATTTCGTTAAATGTGGACCCCATGGACACCAAATATTTTATACGTCTCGATATATCTATGTATAACATCTACGTATAACATATACTTTCATAAATATGTCTAATTTTATTTATTGTATTATCGTTTCGTAAGTTGATTGTATCTTTACTTCCTTCTTTGTTCGTTCGTTTTCTGAATAGGAATTAACGTTCTTTTATCAAATTATGTCGAAATATAATCGTCAAAACCAAAATATTCGTATCCGTTTCTATATCTTAAACAGCAAATATCTTCTTAACATTAACAATGATTGATAATAATCTTCCTCATTAACTCTTCATATATATATATATATATGTGTGTGTGTGTGTATAGATGAATATACATCTCAGTCATCAATAGAAATACTTATAATCGATTTAATCTATAGTTAAGCAATTTTGTTCGTCACGTAATTAGGTAACTTTGTTTGAAGATTGTCCTCGCTTTTTCTCTTTGTCTTTTTTATTTTCTTTATTGTACTTTCCGTGGATGTGGCTTTCTTTCATAACCTTTTTCACTGATTATCTCAATTTCATTTCGACTTGTACCCAGACCTCATCCTTCCCTTCCATATTTCATCTATTATTTTCTTTTCCTGTTTTGCCAATTCTCGTTTGTACTGAATTTATATTGCTGATTGATGGTCCTGGTCAAATGACGAGCGCGACATTCATCTTCTCTACCCGTCCAACTTTCTTCGAATTTTTTCTTACAGACTATGTTGAGCCCATTTTTTTTTTTAATATTTTAGTGAATCTGCAACAGAAAGATTAGGCATCTTGTTTGAGCAGACACGAAAATTTGAAAATTTCATTTGTATGTGCAAAAGGAGTAAATAATGTGTTAGGTAATGGTGTTAAGGGGGTATACCCGTTTGAACCCTCGGAAAATGTATACATTTTGTGGATTTTTTTACAAGTCAACGGTTTGATGCAGATTTCCCGTTCTTTAACTATGTTTACATATTATTATGAACTACTTATAAAAAAAGTTTCAGTTAAGAAACTATTGTTTTTCGGAAGTTACGGATACATGTCCGAAAGTCTCTCGATTTTAGACGGCTAAACGGTGGCCCTAAAAACTCGCGCTACGTTCAACCAATTTACTTCAAATTTTGCATGCAGAATCATAATAAGATTCCACATCGTCCAACGAAGGCGATTTTGAAAATTTTGAAAAATAAAGAAATGGTGAGAGATCAAAGGTAAAGTTAAATTTTTCTAAGAGAAAAATCCACCTTTTTCCTTTATAAATAATAAACGGGGAATCGAAATAAAAAAAGCCTTCGTTGGACGATGCGGAATCTTATTATGATTCTGCATGCAAAATTTGAAGTAAATTGGTTGAACGTAGCGCGAGTTTTTAGGGCCACCGTTTAGCCGTCTAAAATCGAGAGACTTTCGGACATGTATCCGTAACTTCCGAAAAACAATAGTTTTTTAACTGAAACTTTTTTTATAAGTAGTTCATAATACTATGTAAACATAGTTAAAAAACGGGAAATCTGCATCAAACCGTTGACTTGTAAAAAAATCCACAAAATGTATACATTTTCCGAGGGTTCAAACGGGTATACCCCCTTAACGTATGCCATCGTTATTAAATATACCAGCGCTGTCCAAGATCGCTCCCGCGGGAGCTTGGGGTTCTCCCAAGAAGGCGCGCTGCGCGAAAGAAAGATTGGAAGGGGAAGCGGGCGCGTGAGGGGCCCCTACGCTGGACAGCGCTGAAATGCACATATAATTAAAAATACACTGGAAGCGTTTCTAATATGTGTACCTGGTTTTTCTACTTGAAAAAAAAATAAGTAAAAAATGTAGAACATCTTTTTTGATTTTGGCTGTTCCTTTTACAAAAAATAATATTGAGTGTCCATTAAATATGCGTTTGACTGAAGAGGAGTGGTAGAATTTGATAGTAAATATACAAATGTGAATAAAATGAATCGGAAGGAAGCACGACTTTTATTGAATATGCAATAATTACACTAATATTAGTTTGTTTAAACTGGCATATCACTGCCTGGGGATCCCTACACTCGTTACATGCTCTCTCTACAACCTCGCTATACGCTCTCTATACTCTATAGAGTAGCTTAAAACCAGAATCTTTAAAAATTCACTTGGACACATATTCAAACACACCTTCAAGGTTGTCTCTTACACTTTGGCGGCCACACTTTTTGCAGCAAAGTTATGCTCACTGTCGATCTTTTCCAAATTTTCCAATTAAGTATTTACACGTTTTGGAAAACCGTGAAAACAGCATACTGCAAGTAGGGTATACAGTAACTCACAGGTTTGTTCCCACAAATTAAGAAGAATAACTAATAATTATGAAAGTCACTATCTAATGCCTAGATCAGGGGTGCACACTAAGTCTGCCCTAGGGTAGTCGGTGAGCCCTCGAGCTCGACCGTGGTATGCTCACCCCCACTCCTCGGTATAATGTTTCGTGGTGGGGAGCTCTATGACTGCAAAGGCCGTATGCCTGTTACAACTACAAGCATACTCGCGATAGATATACAAGATCAAACGAAAACGTACAGAATTTTATATTATATTGAGAAAGTTAATTTTAACAAATTCGCACATGTAAATTTGAGTATTTGCATTTGAAGATATCTAATAACATATATGTGATATATGCATATACAGTGGGCCACAAAAGTATTCGGATACTTATAAAGTTGGTCCAATATTAGATCCATATGTGAATATACATATATTTCTATGTATAATTTCTTAATATTTATTAATCGTGGATTCATTTCTCTTCAATTTGAAACCTTGAGTACAGAGATTGGAATTATAATACTCAATACATTTCTTTTAAAAATTCCCCAAAGTGTGCCTTACTTTCGGAGCGTCAAACTCTGGAAACCCCTGGCGGCAGCCTGTGAAGCTCCGCTCCCACTACTCCAACCGCTCCCCACTCCGTTGGCGGACTCGCTTGTTCTTGAACGAGCTCGAATGTGCGCTCGCGCCCGGAATTGGGGGTCCTGTACACCCCTGGCCTAGATTGTCATCGCTTCATTTATAAATTTAATGCAACAAATAATACTACACGAACAATATAGTCGAACGAATGTGGCAGAATTTTGTGAACAAGTGTGTGAGTGACTGCGTATATTAAAGCTACGGAATTTTCAGTATATTTATAGCATTTTCTGTGATAGGTAATTTTCTAAATATACAGTAAGACCGAAGATATTAATTTACTTTTTGGTGCCACTTTACCAAATTATTGCTACTATTTGGCGCGTCACAACTTGATACAATGCAATCTGGAAATACGATGGAAAGACTAACAAGGGAAGTTAACCCTGGAACTCACAGTCCCAGATCTAAAAAATGACAGTTAACGTTTAAACAAATGCGAAACAATATAGAACTATCATTCACGTATAAAACTATTCGTTACTTTATTGAATATAGATAAAAAATTATTGAACATGCTTGTTTACTTCCATCTGATCCTACATGATTTCACTCGTCCCTTAATGCTTTTTTGCTAAATTACTAAATCGACTGTTTACACCCAGTATCGCAGAATTTATCAGCCAACTTAAATTCTTTTAATTTCACGCCTACTATCGTTATCCGAATTGGAAAGTGACGGCCAAAAGTCTCGCTCGCGTCATCTCTCACCCTTTACCCATCAGAAATTATTTACAAGGGAAGTTCAGCAACTCGAAAATTCAATAAAACCTGAAACCTTGCAGAAATGTAGCTCAGGTGGTTCTAATAACGTAACTATTTTTTGATTCAGCAATAAAATGCTCCTAAGGGTGGAAACACCCCTTCAAAAAATCGTGCGTTTCCATATTAACGCGAGTACCTGCGAAACCGTAGAAAATATCGAACAAAAAGTTCAACTCAAAGTTGTATGGCTTTCGAAATCCTACAATTTGGCGATAAAGAATTGTCGAAAAAAGGGGTGGTGGGGGTAAAGTTTGAAAAAAAAATGATCTTCGCAAATTCTTTATCGCCGCTTTATAGGGCATAAAAAACAATAGAACTTTGAATTTAACTTCTTTTTTATATCTTCTACAGTTTCGTAGATATTCAAGATAATGTGAAAACTTAGTATTTCTTCGAAGGGGTGTTTTTATCCTTAGGGTCGTTTTACTGCCGAATCAAAAAGTAGTTACGTTCTTAGCATCACTTGGGCTACATTCCTGCACAGTTTCAGATTTTTTGAATTTTCAAGTTGAGGAACTTCCCTTTAAGGGGTTGTTCCGGAGCCCATAAAAATAGGTGATCTTCAGGAATTAATTAAAGTAAAACTACTACGTATAATTTAATGCGACCTTTTGCGTTGTATTAAGAATGTCTTAAGCTATAGAAATAAATTTTTTGTTTTATAAATAATCATTGCAGACGGCACTGGGGAAAAAATTCATCCAAAACAGTGGTACCTGTAACACCTAAACCCTTGGTCTTTTCAATGGCTTTAAAAATTATAAATTTTCAAAAATTCTAAAATGTTACCGGTTTCTCCACTACACAGAAGTATATTCTTCAAAATAAAAAAGTTTCAGTCGAATTGGATAATAACTTTTCGAGATATTGTTTCACCAATTTTAGGAACACTGTTTCGAGAAAAACACGTTTAAAGTTTTACCACCGCGACTCAAATGCCTATAACTTCAGGAATTTCCCGAATTTCACACAATCCTTTTGCTCGCGTATTCTTAAGGGGTCATGCCCTTAAGAATACGTGACCGTAAGGATTTTTTTATCCGATGCTTAGTTTTCTTTTAATTGATTTTGAAACTTTTACTTTAAAAATCAGCCATTTTTTCCCAAATCAATATTTCGAAAAATCCTTCGTTCAAATATTAGACAATACAATATAATAAGTAAATTCTTTTGAATTTTTTATTTCAGATGATCGACCTTCGAGCAGCAGTGGTCACCACAGAAACCATTTTTTTAGAGAACCTTCGAAGTGATGGACCATAACTTAGTTATTGCTAAATATTTTTAAATAAAAAAATTACGACGCACAGTACTAGATGCAATCCTTAAAAGTCAAAAAGATTTTTTGAGAAATGTGTTATAGCTTTTGAGTAAAAAATTTCCAAAGACCACCCTTACATTCGACCTCCTGACTGAGCATGACCCCTTAAAGGGTTGAACATTCGAAAAATAAAATTAAGAAAAATCGATTTTTACACCGGAACCTCCCCTTAAGTATGCCACGAGACAATATTTCGATCTAATATGATTCTCCAATCAACACGAAATTTCACTCGAGCACAATTCCCTCCCTGATCGTAGCGCGTATATATATATATATGTACGTAGTTGCGAGCTCGTAACTTCGTCGAACACGACAAAGGTTTCGTCCCAACGGGCTGGCCAGAACAATGGCTTAATTCCAGGACGAAATCGATAGCGCGAGAAATTCGTTGACAGGTTAAAGAGCATTTTCTGCATAGGATTGCGTCAAGGCTGAGCATAGTGCACTTAACGTCAATAAAGGGCCGCCCTGCCACCGTTTTATTACGCGACTCGGTGGCGGACTCGCGTGAAATATTCAGCCGGATGAATATTTAAATGCACTCTCATAAATTGCCGAAGCATTTCGTGGAATTTTCGTAATATTTGATATCTGGGTCGCGGGACAAATCTGACTTGGGATTAATTAACGCGGTAACCGGGCAGGGCGGTTTCACCCGGCATTTCCAAATTCCGCCGCATTGATACAGAGAAACGCGTTACAGATTTAATAATAAAATTATAAATGTGTACGAAAGCAGCAAATATAGCAGGACCACGTGTATAAATTTTACTGTCGACTAAATTTGCCATTTGTTTTCAGTATATTAATTTATAATTAATTTCTTTCATTTCAGCTTTTTTTCAGTTTTTCACTAGTCTGTTGCAATTAAAAGAGTTTTGTTTCGGCGCACTGGCTCGGTCCTTCGAATATTTAAACAAAAACTGATTGCAATTTTGAAATATTTTTTTAACAGTTTCCAACGTTTCGGTGAATAATCCTGACCATTTTCAGGGAAAGTTAAAATTTATTTTTTCAAAAAGTGGAAATAAATGTTGAAATGTATATTACTTTTTAACTGTTAAATGATTTTTTAACAATAAGTGAGTTTGACTTCTGGTGTTATTGCAGACCTACTGAACTTAATTTTGTCAGATTTTAATTGGATGAATTTACAGCATCGCTAGGAGAGAAATTATGATGCAATGGGCGTCGAAATTAAAGCATCGCGAAATTTTTGAAGAAATTTTTGAACTGTTCTAGTTTTGCGAAGAAAAATCGTACCGCGCTCCACCTGAGGCGATTCTGAAGGGTGAAGTCTCTACTTTCACCTCCCCGAGTTGATTTTCTTCGAAGATGCTTTTGCACCAGGAAGCGAGGCGGGGAAGTCTTGATATTTTGATCGATGGGTTTTCTCGGGAAGTAATCCCGCGCGAAAAAACTTTATTCTGCACTTTTGGCTTACTTTGCCGCAAGGATTTACCACCCGGATTGTACCACCACTTCAGCCGCACCCTGTATGCGGCAGAGCACGTCAAGAACTTGGAGACTGAGGAAATGTAGTCTGTCAGACACTCTGATCTTAATTCCGTTTCGAACTGTCGAGCGGTGTCAGCACGAAAAATTTACGTCAATGCTGGGCGGTTCGATATTACAGACGAATTAAGGTTCGCTATAGAAAGAAAATAGAAATCTTTAAATTAAAAAGTCGAATCGTTCAGAATTTCTGTAAATCCGCAATTTTTTATCTCACGCAAAATAAAAGTAAAATTATTATTTTCAAAGTTATTTTCGTGTGTTTATTTCTTATTGCTTTTAAGCATTATTCTTTTGTTAATAAAAATTATTTCGTGTTCTATAATTTGGTGGCATTCGCGAAACTGAAATTTTGAATGAACGAAGTTTTTAAACTGAAAGTTGATGAGCAGTTCCTCCTTGAAGGAAGATTTTTTTTATAACTTTTAAGGAAATGCATTTGCAAGCTTTTAGAAAGAATTGTGAAATTGTCTTGTGGTATTCGCTGCAGTCATAAGTAACTTATGGGTTTGTGCCAGAGTTTATATAATATGTGCACATATGTGTCAGATAAATAGGACAGGGCAATAATCATTTGTCACGTGCTTTCAACATCCACAATTCCAGGAGACCTTGTCCGTTCCGAATCAGATAAAACTTTCCCACAGACCAATAACATCCTTCATTTATGTATTTTGAGTAGTGCCAGAGGGGTGTATAAATAATTTCAGTTACCTTAGAAAAGTCTCCTACACGGGGTGTGGCAAAATTTTTGGTTTAAGCGAGTGAAAAAATACGTCAAAAGTTAAGAGTCAATTTTTTATCTCGTCTAGTCAATTTTATAAAATATATATAAGTGAAAAAAAATATTTATAAGTGAAAATTAAAAAATATATATATATATTTAAAACATTGACTCTTAAAAAATATATATATATATATTAAACAAATTATTCAACATTTAATAATTGAGGAATCTTTGAAAATGCTAGCGCTACTATTGAATATCCAGCTCTGCTCTTCTAATCATTGATTTATGGATTTTTGTTATTGCATGGCGAGATGTTACTTGTTCAAATGCTACTGTAATTTTTTTTCTTCCACTGGAAAAGAGGTAGTCTGTTTTTAAGCAGGGACTTTACATGATCCCGTATAACGCAACTACCGGACGAATGAAATACCAGCCTAAGTAGAGTGTACTTGTTCGTATCCAGACGAGTCAAGCTGGAGCAAGTGCAGATGCACTCGACCAAACTCCAGGAATGTTTCTCGAAAATTCTCTACCCGTTAACGATGGTGAGTCTAATATTTCCTCTTCAAATTGAGGTATTGAAGTGAAAATTAAAAAATCTGTTTAAACATAATACGCGCATTGACAATAAAAATAAAAAAGGAAGAGTGAAAATCCTGTTTCCAAATCTACGAGATTTTAACATCGATCATCTATGCAGTTTGCAATTTCGGACTATTGCGATGGTCGAAAATTACTTCTGGACTAGTTGAGAATCACTGCATTGTGATGTTTAACACTTCGAGTGGTGCATAGTTTTGAAAAATTCCCCTTTATGTCGGTCAGGACTTTCCAAGCGATCGTTCCTGCCGAGAAAGTTTTGTCCACCTCGCCAGCCCTTCGAACACATGCTAACACTAATAAAAATATAAACTTCTATATTGTCTATTAAATCTTCGTGGGAGTAGCATCACTGGATAAATGAGCTTTTTCCAATGAAAATGAGTCCAAACACGACCTTATTCGGACTATTTTTAATTAAACGTATTTCGGATCGTTTCAAAATTCCGTCGACAAAATATACATCGTGATTAAAAATAGCCCGAATGAGGTCGAGTTTATATTCGTTTTCATCGGCAGAATCTCGCCAATTATTTAGTACTAATTTCACAAGGATTTAATAAAAAACATAGAAATTACAATTTTCATTCGTAGGTGGCTCATTGGAGAGTCTGAACCAGGGGGCTGCCACTCTCATTTGCGATTTTAGAACAGTGTTTCAACTGCCACCTAGGCAGTTCCAATTTTTTCGAACTAAAATTCAATATGGCGGTGATCACGTGTTCATGATGAATCTGTACTGTGTACGGTGTACGCCGTTGATATGCATTGCATGGCATTTGTGAATTGTTGATCGATGCGAACTAGTACCGTACGAAACCCAAACAATCCTATCGAAAAATAAGTTTTATAAAATCAGTTTGACAGTATCAGGTATGTATACAGTTGAATATACATTTTTAATGCAGTATATGTAGAATATATTTTTAAATTATAATGTTTATACAGCTATGGCACGACATGTACTATATTAAAAATATACATTCAACTATATACATACCTGTTACTGTCAAACTGATTTTATAAAACTTATTTTTCGATAGGGTTGATGTGTCTGTTCCAGCCTTTAGTACAGATGAATCATGAACACGTGATGACGGCCATATTGAATTTTAGTTCGAAAAAATTCGAACTAGGTGGCAGTTGAAACACTGTTCCAATATTGCAAATGAGAGTGGTAGATCCTCAGTCTGAACTGAGAAAGCAAAATCTGAGCTTGGTTTGTTTTCAAAATAAACATTCCGGGACTTCCCAAAAATACTTTCCATGTTTTTCAGAAATTATCAACGAGAAAACACGGCGATGTCATTAATAGAAGTGTTAATATAGAAATTGCAACCGTAACTCGAACTAAATAGATTCGGTTCTTAAGGGAGTTTTCTCCTTGGAAAGCCAGAGAATCATGGGTACTTTCTCGGAATTTATAGACACTAAACTACTGTGTAAATTGTTCTCCAATTGTACATGTTCATTGGCTTTTGAACAATACAGGGTGACAAAAAATAAATGTATTAAAATTTGAATTGCCCTAAAAGAAAAATGTGACAATGTATGTCAGAGATGATTGTTTTATTGGATTGCCCATATTGTGTTCTTCATTATGAAACATAACCTCACGCTTCTACCTCGTGGCATTTGTTTTTTACTAAGACCATTTCCCGGGTTTTATCACGTCTGCAGTAGGGTTTGTCGGTTTTTACAAATCGGGTTTAAAAACCGTTTTTTTTTATAAATTAACTTTAATTTATTGTTTTGTAATTTATTGTTTAACGGGTTGTACGTGGTTGCAATAACATTAAAATACAGTAAAATAATGGTCTTAATAATAAAAGCTGAATTTCAAGCAGTAAATACCAGTGTATTTCGACAAAAAAGTTTGACAAAAGGCCTAAAATTATTACAAAGTTTTCATGTAAGTGAAGTTCGAGAGGAATTTGATGAAAATAAGAATCATCATATAATTTCCCACGTTTTAAGAGAAACACCCGGGGCGATTAATACAAAAAATAATATATTTTACGATTAGTATTTTTCACAAATAACGCAATGCGTTCTGCAGAATTCATGTTTAACTAATTTCAAACATTTAAAACTTCCGCTAATTTCACCCTAATTTATTTCCCTACTATATTCAACCACAGTCGATTAATCATCCCACTTTTCAAAAGTGACCGCGAGGTAGCGCTGTCCGCGGTACTTACCTAGCCTATAAGCTGTTAGAACACGTGTGACTTTAACCTCAAATTATAGTTCGGTGCGTGTTACCTGTTCTGAGCAGGTTAACCTGTTTCGTAAACTAATTAGGAATGTCATTTAAGTTTTCGTTCGTGGTTTCGACGGATCACGTTAAGCTTATGTCGGTAAACCCGTCTTTTAACTGTCCGCCGACGAAGGTGGGTCAATTTTGACCCGTTCCGTCTTCGTTAGCAGACGACTCGTAGGATGTGGCGAATATTTACCATACCTATAACAGATGGCGCAAAAGTCGTCATCCGATGTTAATAGCTCCGAACCTTTTTAATTTCAGGTATATGTCAGTGATGTTTCGACATTTCAATAGAAGAGACTCGCGAAATTTATTGCCCATAAAGATGAATAAGTATACTCTTCAGGAACGCGGGAAAATTGTGTCGATGTTCTTACGTAATAATTCGTCGGTGGGCTTGACGCAACATAAATTTAGACGAATGTTTAAAGACGCGAATAACCCATGGACTTTACAACAATTAAAGGACAATATTCAACAATCAACAATCTTCACAATAAAAAAATATAAAAGGAGCCTAAATTTGCATTAATTCAATTGGCGGTCGTTTGTCGGATATTATCTTCGGAACTTCGTATCATAAAATTTGTAAGTCTCAATAAATTGTACCACAAAAAAAAAACACCACGTTGTTTCATTTAAAATCAAGGTTATGGACTGAGAAAATCGGATGATGACTTTTGCGTCAACTTTTCGTTATCGCAAATACGTTATGCAGAAATTGCAATAGGACAGTTGTATTTATACTGTATATTTTTTATAAATAAGGTAATTATGGGAGACTTGCCGCACTTTACCCAAAATCGTCACCTTGTCAAAATTTTGTAATGTAAACTTTTTCCAAGGATACATATTATTAGTTGAACATCTTGTGCTACTACTTGCATTTAATAAAATCAGAATATTAATATTTATCACCCTTAAAAAAGTAAAACCGAAAACATCCTTTTTGGTGATGCCGCGTTTCGAAACACTTTTAATTTAAAAAACCAGCAAAAGCAAAGTAAAATGTAACATATTTTTATTTTGTACAGTTATGAAATTCAATAAAAGTGTAAGAATAAATAGGCACAGATATTATTTCTGTTTTTCTAAATCTATCTGCCTCCTTTTCTTTTTTCCATATTCATGACACATAAAATGAAAATAAAATTTGAAAAAAAGAGTAGGTACAAAGTCCGCATATATTTTTGGATACGGATAACATAAAAGCATCATTTAGTCGACTTATAGCTTTTGATACAGTACGGTATCAAACCCACATAAAAGTGCGGCATCTCTCCCATAATTACCCTAAACGTCACAATTACCTAAATAAATTGTACATTTTTCCTTCATAAATATGTGTACTTTAGCGTATTATAATAAAAATTGGAAAAAGTTCATTCTCCGATATCTAGATAACCAAATTTTATTGTGGGTCAGAAATGACCCGATTCCGAGTTACGCAATGGTTACAGTAATTTGCATGGTTTAAACTTACTTTTTATAAAGATGGCTATAATAGTAAACACAATTATAATCGTGCTAATTGTAAGACATTATTATCTTTTATATGTTTTCTGTTACTTTCTGTTTTTATCCGACTGCGACACGCAAAGGAGGGTATAGTGTTTATCAGGCTATGTACGTATGTCGATGTTACGCTCTAGAGTCTGTACGGATACACCGATTTGGACAAATGAGGTGTCTTTAGAATTGTCTTGACGTTCCGAATGTTATAGGATATAAAAAAAAAATAAAAAAACATTAAAAAAAAATTAAATAAAAATTTAAAAAATTAAAAAACCCGACTGCTTAAAAAAACAATAAAAAAATTAAATTAATAAAAAAAACATTAAAAAAATTAAATTAATAAAAAAAACATTAAAAAAATTAAATTAATAAAAAAAACATTAAAAAAATTAAATTAATAAAAAAAACATTAAAAAAATTGAATTAATAAAAAAAACATTAAAAAAATTAAATTAATAAAAAAAACATTAAAAAAATTAAATTAATAAAAAAAAACATTAAAAAAATTAAATTAATAAAAAAATTAAATTAAAAATTAATTTTTGTAATGTTTTTCTAAGCAGTCGGGTTTTTTAATTTTTTTAATTTTTCTTCTTGATTTAGTACTAACGCTTGTTTCCCTACTCCGTGTCTTTCTCACCTCCTTCTCCCACAAAATGGGTCTTTCCCGTTCGTTGTAAATAAATGAATAAAAAAATAAAAAAAAAAACTCTCGTCCCCACCCTAGCCTCCCTTTATAAGATTTTCTTTACTCAATTTCCTGAACCCTTTCTTTTTCGACACCACGTATATTTGCTCTGATCTTCGGTAGACGAAAAGATCGATAGCCGACATTACTATAGAGGCGCGAGGGGGTGTCCCATTTTAGACAACAGATTGACCATATGCCAATATCACAAACACTCGACGTATCTATGCCTCAACTTTTACGAGCCATTTCATTGAACGGCATTGAAGTAAATGGATCTTCCCTCCCGCTATTCTAGCCACGTGCTTGGAAGTTTCAGTGTCCCGCAATTATCGGCGACAAGGGAAGTCGATGCCAGAGTGACGAGCGTTTACTGCATCGGGTGAAACAGAACCCCGCGTATAGTGCACTTAACGTCGGTAACAAGAACCACTTGGTGAATCCGTGGCGCATTCGTTTAGCCAGATCCCCTGGGAAACTTCACCGGCGCTGGAAATCCATTAAAATTGAAGGGGATGAAGTTGGAAGTTCTTGAATCGCGAATCGAACGGTACCGGAGGATCGTGGCTGCTTTGAAACCAGAGAATTGGACCGAGGCGATGGAAACCAGGAGAAAGTTGCAATACGGAAGAACATCTGAAATTTTATCGCTACGCTACAAGTAGTTATACTTCCAGCTTCGAAATGGAAAGTGTAATACGAATGCGGGCAGTATTCGTTCCTTCGAGGCAGCGAGTGTTTTCGGTTTGCCTTCATTGCCTTATCGCGTAGGGTTGAATGAGAGACACTGCGAATTAGCGAGAGAGATTGAGAAGGAAACTATCTCAGCTTGAAAATTTTGGTTTTAAGCAAACTTCATGTGAATGTAGAGCAAATTGGGGTAGGTATTCAAGGAGCAAATATTTTCTGCGGAAATTCTGTCTGAAGGGATGAAATCAGCAGGGGCGGATTTGTATATAGGCTAATTTAAGTTGGCTGTAAATTTTGCGTGGATGAAATTTAAAAATGTTTTTTACTAGGGTTTATATAAAAATCGACTTTTGATAAAACCGGTTATCGAATTCCAGTATTACCCAAAAACCGGTTAGACCGGTTTTCGAAGTTGCACGAAATATATATAATTAAAATAGTAAATAAATATTTGTACTTATTTTAAAAATGTTCAGTTTACTTAATATTTATGGAATTACAAAAATATAGCAAAATAAAATATACTGTATCTATACAAGACTAAATAAATAAATAAAAATTAAATTAACTAAAATCCGTACAATTTTTTAGTTCATTTAATATTTGTGGATCTACAAAAATATAACAGAATAAAATAAACTGCATGAAAATTAAATAAAAAAAAACTAAAATCCGCACAAAATATATTTTTTTACAGTGGTATCAAATTATAAATCTTTATTTTATTTAGTATTTTTTCGGAAAATATGAACTCATGAATACAACTGTTACAACTCACCAGGGAAGTTCGGCAACTCGAAAATTCAAAAAAAAAAAATGAAACTTTGGAGAAATGTAGCTCAGGCGATTCTAATAACGCACCTATTTTTTGATTCAGCAATAAAACGGCCCTGAGGGTAAAAACACCCCCCCGAAGAAATCGTGACTCCTCAGATTATCGCGAATATCTACGAAACTGTAAAAGATATAAAAAAAGAAGTTAAATTCAAAGTTCTATTATTTTGTATGCCCTATAAAACAGCGATGCGGAATTTACGAAAAACATTAATTTTTTTTTCAAAATTTAACCCCACTACCCTTTTTCAGATATTCTTGATCGCCATATTGTAGGTCATCGAAAGCCATACAACTTTGAATTGAAATTTTTTTCGATATCTTTTACGGTTTCGCCGATATTTACGATATTTTGAAAACTCACCATTCTGTCGAGGGGGTGGTTTCACTTTAAGACGGTTTTAT
The DNA here is from genome assembly GCF_050908995.1 of Andrena cerasifolii. Lineage (NCBI taxonomy): Eukaryota > Metazoa > Arthropoda > Insecta > Hymenoptera > Andrenidae > Andrena > Andrena cerasifolii. The sequence goes on from NC_135132.1 coordinate 3,506,640, forward strand.
TACCGAATAAAAAAAATAGTGACATTATTAGCATCACTCGAGCTATATTTCCCCAAAGTTTCAGATTTTTTTGAATTTTCAAGTTGCCGAACTGCCCTTGTCAATTTAGTAAGTAGGTACCTGCCATCTATTTTGTAAGACCTGAACACTTGTGTTTCGACACTGTAAACCCGGATACACTGTGCAGCTTAACGAAAGGGGTACGAATCGATGCGATTTAAACGAGAGCCCTAAACCGATAGAAATCACCGGGCGATCAGAGGAAAATGCAACGATGGAGAGTGTCAGAGACGGTGCTTCAATCAGTTTCGTCGACGGGCAAATTACTTACGCAGAAAAAGTTAATCGAATCTTAATGAGGTTCTAGCTTTTTCGATACTGGAACGCAGCGTCTGCGGACCACAGAGTATTCCGCGTATATTCAGTTACGGCAGTTATTCCCAGCTGGGGAACGAAAATATTCGCTGGCGCAATATTTTCCTGATAAAGATTGCAAGAGGCAATGTTTATAAAGATTTATTACTTTTCGCTGGAGCTGGTTAAATTTGTATATCGTTGGCTGACCAAGGCTATCATTCCGTCCTTAAATCCTTGAGGATTTATGGCAGCAATTACTTTCTAGGTTTTTTGCAACAATAGATTAATAAAAATCCATGGGGGAGACTTAGTGAAAACTAGTTTTCAATTATTACCTGATTTATTGTTATAGAACTGAAAATTTGCGTTTACTAAAAATTATGAAATATGGACTTGGGCAGCTTTACCAGCAAGCCAACGTGGCTGTTCGTGACTGTAGTATATTAAACGTCCGATAATTGAGGGTTGAGAAGATTTATTATGTCATAAATATGTAAGAATAGTCTATTTGAAATATGTTTCGACGTCAGGGATTGTATTACGTAAAATTAATTTTGTTTTATTAACTGTCTCACAAGGGAACATCCCGAACCCGGAAATTCGAAAATTTCTAAAAAGTATTTCCTCTTTAATATGCATCTGTTGCTTTTTCGTTTTGATTATATTTCGGAGTGCCATGTCGTTTTGAAGATATGCTTGAAAATGGCACAAATTCAATTTTTTCTTTAACTCGCTGTATCTCGACAAGGGATGATCGCAGCATCGTGATCTTAAGCTCATTTTAAAGCGGAGGGTCAGTCGATTCAATTGAGTGCCAGGCGAACCTGTGCCCACTATGTTTAAAGTTGCTCCCATTTTACGGGTCCCTACACTGCGTTCCATATAAGAGTGTACCAACACCCCTACCCATGTGCGACCGATCTGCGCAGCTCCCACGGATCTGACACACGCGATTGGTCGTAGCACTTTCCCTGCCGGTTTACTACCAATCAACAGTATTCCTGCGTGAAACGAGTATGCTCTAATGTGGAACGCAGTGTAGAGGTCCCATTTTGAAAATAAACTTTTCGAATTGATGTAAATCGTTTACTTAAATGTTACGTCCGAAACCGACATGGTGATTGGTGATTGATTCTTTTTGGAGTACTGTGCGAGGCAGGTGGATTGGCATTAAAGATCGAGGAGGAAAAGATGTGCGTTGTTTCGTCTTGGGACCGTCAGCCAGGCTCATCAGTAGGGCTATAGCTGACGGCCCCTGCCCTAGACACACTTTTTTTTCAACAGTGTTTATTTATGGCAAAAAAATTATAAACTTTGTAAATTAAATAGTTGTATTAACCTTCGTAGCAAGACTTATTTTTATATATGTTCAGTCTGTTCTTAAGAATGTGAGTCGTAACGATTTTCCAAATTATCGCTGGTACTTTTCTTTCTCGCACTTACATAGCAGTGGGCTACTAAATACTTTGCGTGTAGCTCGATGCTCCCCAAACAGCCGAAACGGGAGCTTTCTTCTGTTTCGCTTATTCTAAACCTTAAGGTTAATACCAATAATACTATTTTACATATGTAGACTATATACACTAAAGGATGGGGTGGGGGGCTAGGGGAAATTGTGAGGGTTTTGTAAGGGATTTTGAATTTTGCAGGAGAAAAGGAGGGGAGGGGGCAAAGGTGAGGACAGGATGGGGGCAAGGAGGGAAGTGGATTCGGAATATTACAATATTGCCGAATTTACATGGATGCAACCCTATTAGCAGTTTCGCTATTTTTGTGTTTCAGTATCACGATATTTTTTTTTACTGACAATTTGTACTTTATCACTTTGATTATTACACTACATTAAATTATATTTTCTACCCTAGACACACGGGGACTGAGAGGAAATAACTTGGAACTTGTATATATACGAACGAGAGTGGACAATAGGACTTGCGAGAAGAGTAGACCTCTAGCGGCGCCAACGGAGACTAACTGGTACACGGGGACTGAGAGAAAATAACTTGGAACTTGTATATATACGAACGAGAGTGGACGGTAGGACTAGCGAGAAGAGTAGAAGACCTCTAGCGGCGCCGGCGGAGACTAACTGGCACACGGGGACTGAGAGAAAATAACTTGGAACTTGTATATATACGAACGAGAGTGGACGGTAGGACTAGCGAGAAGACTAGACCTCTAGCGGCGCCGGCGGAGACTAACTGGTACACGGGGACTGAGAGGAAATAACTTGGAACTTGTATATATACGAACGAGAGTGGACGGTAGGACTAGTGAGAAGAGTAGACCTCTAGCGGCGCCGGCGGACACTAACCGGCGTGACCCATGTGTGGGGCCGGGACGTCGCATAAACCATACCTTTCTATTAATCTAACGTGTTTAAACAGAAGAGGTTAAACAAATTTAGCATTTATTAACTATATACCTAACTGAACACTGATAAAAACAATATTCTCCACTGCATTCCTTGTACCCTACAAATGCAATTAGGATACGATCTCGAGAAGATTCTCTTACTCGGCAGATCTGCACTGCTGGAAATCTAAAAGGTTTTACGAGCCACGTTCTGTTCATAAAAAGGTCTGCAACCATTTAACTTCTTTTGAAGAAACTTAAAGAACGAATTCTTCTTCATCGAGAAATTCCAAGGATAATGCATTTGCAGTTACCTGGATGTTCTAACAGGACACCGTTTCCACGAGGAAAGTTCCGACGCTAAGACAGTTTTATCGACGCAGCAACTTCGACTAAAAAGAAGATTTTTCTTGGAAGAAACTCACGGTAACAATTAAACTACCCCCATTAAGACCCAGATTCTCACCGAGATTCTCACGGACACTGCAGCAATATCAATCCTAATAGAAAAAGGTTCTGTCGCAGCATCGTTTCTTTGTCTTACACAGTTCTGTTGATTACTGTTTACAAGAAAAGAAACAGGTCACCTTTATATCGCTTATTAGATTGATAATATAAAAAACGTGGTAGGAGATATTATACAGAGCGGTTAAGAACAAGTGGTGCAATCGGACATAGACTGATTCATTTTCGAAAAATTAATATAAATTCAAAAATAAAATTTGCTTGTCGAAGCTTTCATTTTCGAGGAAATAGACTTTGAAAGTTCGTGTAGTATGCACACAGCTAATTAAAATTTAACAGAATGTGTCAGCAGAGGTAGTAGAATTGCGAATAAAATGTTTGCTCATCCAAAAATCTAACGAAAATGTAGAATACAATTTTTTATATGTGCTTTCGTTCTCAAGAAAATCAGTTTTTTTTAATTAAAAACCAGTTCTCGAAGTTTACGAATTTATTAAAAAAAAACAGTTTTTGAACCCGGTTTTTAAAAACCGATAAACCGTAGCACGCACATGTGTTCGATCAGCGCACGCAATCCTTGCGTTGAACGCCCATAGGCGTTCAATTGCTATGCTTAAGGAATCCCACTAAGGGATTTCCGCACGCTGCGTTTGCACCTCGGCACTAAAAGAGTTAAACTCAGAAACTTTTACTGTCATACACGTTTCTATGAGTTTAAACGTAACGGAGAGCAGAGACAGAGGAAAAATGGTAAAATACTAAAAAGTGGTATTCGAATATTAATTGGGACAGCAACAGGGGTATCTGTTTTTTTCGTCCGACACAATTTATTGGTGAAACATCTGCGACTAATGGAGAAGTTTTTACGAATGTACACCGCGCTGCCTCCAGGTGAACCCCTGAACTTTTGACCCGACTACCCACCCTGGGCGAGATCCATACATAGATGCACACACATGTGACGTAACCGCAGCTGAATCGACTGGTTTCGAGGAAAACCACGCTGTTCCAATTATTTCGTTCAAATAAATAAATAAACGAGCATTCCTTTCGTGATCTGCTTGTGGAATCGAGAACTTATGTAATCAATGATCCTCTGAAAGCCTCGCTCATACGAAGACTTCACCACCAAACTCATTCCTCTTTTCAATGGAGATGTACAAAAATCTAAAACGACTTTACTTCTCGAGATACAGAATCGTTACTCCGCGATAAATCCACTTTCGGCAACGAAACACTTTTATTTGGGCAACAACAATTTTCAGAAACAGTGAGGTTATGGTGAGCAAAAATTATTTTGAAGGCTTGGAAATTCAGTGAAATTGGATAGGGGGAGCAGCTAAAGTTTAACAAGGAAAATATAATGGAGGGCTGATCTGAAATATGCACGTGAATTTCCGTCGCCATATTAGCTCCGTAACTGAGGTTATGTAACCAATTAAGACTCTATAACTAGTATCGGATTTGTAACGGTCCGATAGATGGGATTCTTAATGCATAACCGAAACGTAATAATACAGTAGGTACAAAATTATACCGGGCAAAGTGGAACACAAATTTCTCAAGTGAAGGATATGGGGAAAAACTGGGGATTTCCATTTTTCGTGGTTTGCGATTTATAGGATATTTTGGTGGCAACTGGGACTACAAAACTGTCGCAAAGGGCTATAAAGTTCAAATACCCTCGTAAGATAACGTTAAAGATTTGGTATACTGGTTAAAACAGAAAGCAGTAGAAAAAAATACAAAATGTCCCTAGTCTTTGCCTGAGCACAAACTTCTGTCGTCAAGGTGAACCGAGAAATTATTTAGGAAGAAAATAATATAAGAAAATTAAATTCATTGAACCTTGTTTCTTTACTGGTGGAAGAGTATTGCAACTTAATTTTCTTGATAAAGCAGTTCTGTGACATTCTGTGAAGAAAGCCAATAATATTATTTGTATGTTGGCAACAGTTTTCAGTTGGCAACCATTTCGAGCGTTCGCCTTTGTTTTAACTTGCTTGAAGTTGGATAGCCAGTTAGTCCGAGTTAGTCGTAGATGCGCAATATTCTAAGAGACACGGTTTGCGTTTTATATGAAGTTCCTATTATTCGGTTTGCCATCGCAACTTAATAAATATCTAAAAGACTGCTCTCTGAGTATTCGCGAACATCACATTCCCTGTTTTTCCCCTTACCCTTCAATTATATTTTTTATAAACCTGCACGTGGTACGTTTTCGAACGACCAGAGTTGAGCTACTAATTATAAAATGTTTAATTATAAAATAATATTTTTTGTCTGCAATATTAATTTAAATTTAAAAAAAAAAGTTATATGTTAGGAGCAGGTGTGAAGAGTCATTTGGTAATCGATAACTTCACGAGATCAAAGCAACGTTTACAGCTGGTCCAAAAATATTCAGACATCGAACATGAGAAAGGGAACGTCAACATGCAGAATGCACATTGCACATGCTGTCACCCTGTCCTATACGATACGTGAAAGAGCATTTTATTTTATCCGAAACTCCTTTTAGATCCTTTTGCCTACCCCATTTCCCTTTGTTTGGCATCGTCGAGGCCGCTTCAAAGCGAACAAGCAAAGCCTATATGTATAAACCACTCTTGGACATTTTAATATTCCTTTTCCATGTTTCTGGTCCTCGCTTCTTGCAGGGTATTGAAGGTAAGAGGCAGCGGACAAGGAACAGTTGCAACGTTTTCCCCTTTTCGATAACTTCGATACAACACGTAGTTTTACTCTCGAGCAGATATTTCTTATACAGGGTGTTCCCCTCGAAACGGGTCAGTGCATTACCATCTTCGACTGTGACGAAACGTTTTATGCAAAAATTTCAATGAAAATTAATGGCCGAAGTAAGGCATGACTAGAGTTCCTTGGGCAGTATAGGAACACGCCGATCCTAAAGCGCCATCTTTATAGAATGTAAATCTTGAAGGAAAAAATAAAACCTAACCTAACCTTGAATGAAAATTTTTTAAGGATTGTATATGGTGGCAAGAAAAAATTGTTTTCTGTATCTTGTTCTCGTAGAGCTCTTAAGGTTATTAACGTTGTTTCTATAATAATAATAATAAAGTGAAAAATACACCTACCTAGGGAAGATCCCGAACTTAAAAATTCAAAAAATTCTGAAACTTTGTGAATGTGTAGGGGATTTCCTCCTGATTACAACGCAATTTTTGTTTGCTGCACAAATTCACTCTAAGGGGGTGAAATTTACCCCTGAAAATTCGGTTATTTTCCGATTTTCTGTTATAACTCGTGAATTGTAAAATATTTTTTTTACCAAATGATAGATCTAATTAAAAGAAGTAATTTTTGTCTTGAAACTTTTTTTCTATCTCTTACATTTCGCGAGTTATAATACAAATTCGGAAAATAGCCGAATTTTCGGGGGTTAATTTCACCCCCTTAGTGTGAATTGCGTTATAATCAGGAGGAGTTTGGGTTAGGCTGAGTTTCCCTACATATTCACAAAGTTTCAGAATTTTTTGAATTTCCGGGTTCGGGATGTTCCCTTGTAGATAACCTAAATGCGCGCTGCTACTACACCCGACCCCAGTACAAGTAGTTCTTTTTTCAGTAATTAATATTATTTTTTATTTTCATTTTATACTTTAACATTATTTTTTATTTTTAGTAGACTATAAAAGCAGATATTTTTTTCTCCTGCATATTAAACCTGATATTAAAATGAACTTAGAACTTAAGTATTTGAAGTTCAATCTTACAAGAAACCAACGGGACTGATATTGTACATTATGTAAACATAATAATATTATGGACTGGCCATAATGTTTTCTCGTATCTATCAAAGAAACCTAAAATCAAATATTACACAAGAAACCAAAAATTTGGACATATTTACCTACTTTTTGATATACTCCCGACTCACTTTCAAATTTCATTTCCGTTTATGAACCACAAGTGAAATACCATACCGAAAAAATAAAAAAAATGTTGACCTAACCCTATTTAGGCTACATGTATATTTTAATGTAGCTTCAACATTTTCCAATATTTTTGCAGCCTACTGTCGGAAGTATCATGCAAGGCACTGTTACGATTCCAAAAGTATTGTTTATGTCTGTACGAAGTTAAACAGTTTATCTTACCACACGATAAATAATTCAACGTTCAAACACTTCCCCAGTACGGAAAGCAACGGTGTCAGTATGTACAGTAACGTGGCGTTCCGATACCGAAGTGCGTAATTATAAACTGTATATAGACTATAGTTGTTCCTATTCCCTATTCATCACCCTATGTTTATCATTGGAAACTTCAGATTCCTTCCGACTGAAAAGAGTCGCTCCTGTGCCCGTAGTCTATAACGTCCAATAGCAATTGACATATCACCCCCCCCCCCCCCCAAGGTTTGGGGACAAAGCCACTGAGGCTGAAGTAATGACTCCAATGTTGGCACGCATGTCTAGTGTTCTACCTCGCGCACAGTCAGCGTCTTAAACCATATATACCCATAGACACGGCCTGCTCTATATGAAGCCACGAGTCATAGTGAAGCAAATATAACGGCCAAAAGTGACGTCACTTGTGGGCAAAAGATAATTCAAAATGGCGGATAGTACCTCATACAATATATACAAGTGAGGTTATGTCTTTTTCTGTGAATAATTTTTGAATAATTATTAATAAAGGTGCAAACATGTTGTATAAAGAATTGCAAAGACAATGATTAAATCGCATTTTCGGAAGTATTTATACATCGCTGTAACTTCCATCATTGCTTTGCCCACATGTGACGTCACGTAGATGATTTAATCTTTGCGTCAAGGCAGTTGTCTGAAGCCGTGTCTATAAGTATATATGGTCTATGGTCAGCGTCTATCATATGCAGGGTCGGGCGGAAATCCCGTGCGGCGTAACGTTTTCAGCGGTGGGGGAACTCCGCGCGTGCGCGCGATGGTGCCGCGACGTCGAACCAATCAACGCCAAGGCGGGAAACGAAGCGGCGCCACCGTCGAGCCAAATCAACTAGCCAAGGTAGTCGGTTGTCAACGCTGGTTGGCTGCGGCCTCACTTGACTTGGCTAGTTGGCTTGGCTTGGCGCTGGCGTCGTTTCGTTTCCCATCGTTTCCCGAGGCGTTGATTGGTTCGACGTCGCGGCCCCATCGTTTGCGCATGCGTGGCATTCCCCCACCGCTAAAAACGTTACGTCGTGCGGGGTTTCCGCCCGACCCTGATCATATACAAGGTATTTACCTCGCATTTACCTCTGGCGTGCAAGGTGTTTCATAACATGTGGGATCTACGTCAGCGGCAGAGGAAGGGCACAAAAGCAATGAAAGAATTTCAAATAAACATGTGCCTTATTGAATCATTTTTTGGAGGAATAAATAACAGTATCTGTGTAAATAAAGTGCAATCGTGTTTGCCAATTTGTTACCGTTTTATAGGGAAATGACTGGTAAGTTACTAGTGGTAACCTGGGTCGCTCCAATAGTACAGCCTGACTTAAAATTTAAGATATTACGATATTATAGAATTCTTGGCACGAGGGGAAGTTGGGGGGGAGGGGTACCAGCCATGAAATGTGCGATATCTCGCTAATTGTTTCTTGTACAGCAAACCACGCATAACAGAAATTGTTGCAAATTAAATTTGAAAACTTTTTTGTTCTATAAAAATTTTCGATAAAATCGATAGGGACCGAAATATCGACCCGACCCTTCCTGCCTTTAACATCCTATAAAAAGAATTCGAAACTATCGCCTTTGTTAGGAACTCGCGTGGTATAATAAAAACACATCTGGAAGGAGGAAAACATTCAGGAGATAATAAATTGCAAATATATGTGGTGAACAAATTTTACTCGACTGTGCGAGAATTTGACGAATTTTCAAAATCGAGGTTTATTAGCAGCGAACTCTTTTTTTTATTTTATTTTTTACAGTTCCTTATATTTTTTCCTTTTCATTTCATTATCGCAGTAGATTTTCTTGAGAAGATCATTCTAACGTTTGCTTTATTTTTTAACAAAGAATCACCCCCTTTCTTATACAAAATAATCATTAATAATATTACGTATTCTACTAACGAATAAATAAACTAAATCTCTTCGTTTCGTTATCAACATATCATGTTTGCAAATTATAAAAAAAGCTTTATGCATACACTCCTTTAACCGTGCGATGTATTTATTTATTTGTAGAAAATTTAATGGAAAACTTCCTCCACTTCAGAATTTTTATTTTATCGTTATAGGTAAAACCGTAAATAATGGCTTATTTTTTCATTCATTTTATTTTGTTCCATGTTTAGAGCATTTTCTCTGCGTTCACTCTTATATTTATCCGGTCATCTGTTTAATATCGTTCTCAGCAATTTATTTTTGCATCTATTTTTACCTGCACCCCGACATTTACTTTCATCGCTAAAGTTTTCTTCTTCTCTCTTTTTTTCTGATGGCAAGCCACTTACATATTGGCTTTACGCATTCAGTCTCTTCCACTTATCCAGGGAAAAGCTAAAGAATATCTGCATAGAGAGGGTAGCTAAGGAAAAATAACGAAGGGTGCTTCACTACCACAAGCGCAGTGTGGTAACTGGAACATTCAGAAATATCTGATACTCTGCTGAAATGTAGTTCAGGTGATTCTAATGATCTACCTCTTTCATGATCCAGCAATGAAACAAGTCTAGGGGTGAAAACACCCTATTAAAAAATTGTGAGTTCTCATATTATCGTGAATGTCTGATGAATCTTAAAAAATATCGACAGAAAGTTAAATACAAAATTGTATGGATCTCAATCACGTACAAAATGGTGGAAAAAAAATTTGCAAAAAAAAATATTTTTCCAAAATTCTGCATCAAAATAAATTTTGTCCACAATTTTTTTACCATCATGTTGTAGATTATTGAGAACCATAAAAGTTTGCATTCAACTTTTTTTCGATATCTTTTCCAATATGGGCAATAACATGAAAACTTACCATTTCTTTTAAATGTTTCCACCCCTAAAGCCAGATTATTACTCGAATAAAAAATCGATCTATCACTGGATCCATCTAAATTACATTTCTGCAAAGTATCACATTATTTTTTATTTCGTGTTACCGATTTACCTTATAAGCGAATTAGGGACATGGATTTTTTATGTTGAAACGAATGATCCTCCCATGTAACAGTATTACGATCTATCAAAAGAGCTCGGATCCAAATCCAATGCAAATTTTGCAATTTAAGGGGTCCACCGAGTTTTATGGACGAATAAATCCTCTTTTGAAGTTACTATCCGCTCTCAAACGTCGAACGTTTGCTCGTCGACAACATACAGGGTGATCCATAAATGCATGTCAATACTGCAGGGGGTGAATCTACACACTAATATAAGCAAAAATGTCATATCGATGGCACAGTGCACAAATATTGTAAGTCCACTTTCTGTGAACTTTGAGTTTTTATATGCAACAAATAATTCTTAACTGTTTTTTTATGCTGTAAAAAAAAAAAACACATTTATATCTACTTCATAAATTTGTCAAAAATAATATTTTTGTTCATTGTATGCCCCTGAATCTTATGTACCATTTCATGTTTAAACTTTTTTTTTCGCGAATACGGTAAAAGGTGACATGCAATATTTGTGCACATATGAACTTATGCCTTATATACCTTAGTTTTCGAGTTATGGATGATCAGGCCCTCCGGTTAAAATTTTTCAGAAAATCGATTTTTTATTTATATATTTGTAGTATAACATCCCGAGAATACCCTGTGAAATTTTCACACCAAAATTCGTAATAGTATATATTCTTGAGTAAAACGGTACAAAATATGTGTGCATACTACAATTATTTAAATTATTTATCAGGATTTTTATCTCAATTTTAAAAAGTAAATATAGCTGCAAATTTTCGTATTCTACTTATTCTTCACCTTGTACCCTACGCTGTGTAAAATACAGTGCGATTTTTCTGCTAATTTTCTTCCATTCAGATTTTAAAACCACCCTTAACTCTTTCTGGCTTGAAATGGACTTTATTCTAATTTTCCGGGTCAATACCTCCCATAGATGATCAATGGGACTGGGGAGGTGCTGCTATGATGTGGGGGATATTAGGGGAAAATGAACTATTAAATTGTTTTGTATAAAAGGTTCTCGCGTTCTATTAAGTACAGTCATTAAGTATGAAAAACCTAACCCCGGGTCTCCACCAAGGCGAAGACGAACCAAAACATTGTTCGCGAACGTTTTCCTCTGTTTTCGCCTCGAGGATGTTCGCGACGGTAGGAACGCAGCGAACGAACATTTCTGACGGTACCTGGCGATCCGCATCCCTCTCCATAGTGAGACTGCTCGTAAACAGGCGACCCTCTACGACCATCCGCCGGCAGATACTCCACAGTAATAGTATGCGTGACAAGCTCGAATAAAACTTTTTATATTCTTTGTTTTAACATAGTGAGAATGTTTCTAACGTATGGATGAGATATTTCTAAGAAAAATGAAACCAAACACGACGCAATTCGGACAATTTTGAGTTCCACTGATAATATTGTGACGTCCGCAAACCAAGATGGTGATTGGTGAGAGGTGATTGATTCCGGAACGTAAAGAGGGATATTATTATTTATTCTTGCCCAGCCGCCTCCGGCGTAACCCGTAATCTCTCGAGCCAGTCTTCATCATGCTTTTTGGAGTAATGTGCGGGGCAGGTGAACTGGCATTAAAGAGCGAGGAGGAGAAAACCTTTTAAATGTGCCGGGGCGGTGTGTTTCGGCTTGGGACCTTCACAACTAACCCAGTTCTACTCATCTCAGTAGGGCTACAGCTGACGGTCTCTGCCCTAGACACACGGGGACTAAGAGGAAATAAACTTGGAACTTGTATATATACGAACGAGAGTGGACGATAGGACTTGCGAGAATAGTAGACCTCTAGCGGCGTCTGCGGAGACTAACCGGCGTGACCCATGTAGTGGGGCCGGGTCGTCACAATATATAATGGTTTTATAGTATCAACATTTTTTTATACTAGTCAATAACAGATTTTCTTGAAAAAGGAGATAAAATTTTTGTTAGGTGGTGATTTGTGTTTAAACTTCACTTTTTCTCTGATGCGTTCTTTATTAGTTTAGCGTAAACAAATTAAATATCAATGAATCTGTAGTTGTATTCACTCGTAAATAATTTTGCTTTATTCTTTGCTAATTTCCCACGAATAATTATGTGAGTGGTCTCTGCCAAGGACGAAAACCATTTCTCCCGGCACCTCGGGAGAGGTGGTCGGACGTCTTAATTTCAATTTTCAATCAGATTTACAGTAAATATTGTCTTAAAGCAAATATCGACCAGATTTTCCTGAATCAGCATAAAATCTTGAACATATAGGTTCGTTCTGATAAAATAAGTAATGTCTACATTAGTTTTAATAGCCATTTTATATTAGGTCGACCGCGTCTCCCGGATTTACCCTATCAGCGGAACTCAAATTAGTCCGAATTGCGTCGTGTTTGGTATCATTTTCATTAGAAATATCTCATCCATACGTTGGAGATATTCTCATTCTGTTAAAACAAAAAATATCAAAATTTTATTCGTGCTTGTCACGCATACGATTTCTGCCGAGTACTTACCGGCGGATGGTTGTAGAGGGTCGCCTGTTTACGGGCAGTCCCACAATGGAAAGGGACAGCAAGGCCCAAGTTTCATGGGTTTGAAAAGGGAGAAGAACGAGAAAACTAGGGATTGCAAACCGGTAAATCGGTAAATCGGTTTGAAGTTTTTTTTCACCGATAACATAGTAGATGTCGACGGAATTATGCGCTATATATATGCGCTACATTGCTGTACATCCAATTTTTACCGGTGATTTGATAAATTACGTATTTCTCGATATTTACCGGTAACTCGATTTACCGGTAAATTACGTATTTCTCGATATTTACCGGTAACTCGATTTACCGGTAAATTAGGTATTTCTCGATATTTACCGGTAACTCGATTTACCGGTAAATTACGTATTTCTCGATATTTACCGGTAGATCTTGAGAAATACTTATTTCTCGATATTTACCGGTAACTCGATTTACCGGTAAATTAGGTATTTCTCGATATTTACCGGTAACTCGATTTACCGGTAAATTACGTATTTCTCGATATTTATCGGTAGATCTTGAGAAATACTTATTTCTCGATATTTACCGGTAGATCTTGAGAAATACTTATTTCTCGATATTTACCGGTAGATCTTGAGAAATACTTATTTCTCGATATTTACCGGTAGATCTTGAGAAATACTTATTTCTCGATATTTACCGGTAGATCTTGAGAAATACTTATTTCTCGATATTTACCGGTAGATCTTGAGAAATACTTATTTCTCGATATTTACCGGTAGATCTTGAGAAATACTTATTTCTCGATATTTACCGCTAGATCGCGAAAAATAGTCGCGCATAATTCCGTCGATATCTACTACGTTATCAGTGAAAAAAAGCTTCAAACCGATTTACCGATTTACCGGTTTGCAATCCCTAGAGAAAACAGCCGATGTTCGTCACAAAAATGTTCGAGCCTGGTGGATCACCGGATTTTCTTCGCGAACACCCTCTCTCCACGTCTACCGTGACCATCCGGAAGATTTGTCGCCTATTAGTAGGGTCATTTGTTAGCGAACACTGTTATTTGGCGTGCACATCGAGGCGAACAGAGTATTACCTAACACGTTCGCGAGAATATGTTTTTGTTCGTGTTCGCCTAGGTGGAGACCCGACGAGGTAAGACTGCCAACATTGCTCCACGTAATTCAGTGTCGGATTCACCAGACGCAATAGATCCACCACAAAAGTTTAGTTATATGTTTGCCAGCCAACATGTTCTAGCTAGTAACAGGCTTGAATAGAGGAAAGTTTCTGACTTTTCCTATTTAATAGGAAATCTCATGATATTAGGCCGCATAGGACACTTTAGACTACACACAGTGTTCTATTCAAGTGGTTCCAGCGAATCCGTGTTATTCAAGCCTAGTGAACTCTGACTAAGAAGATAAACAGTAATACTGTTTAGAGAGATATTCGGTTCATAATATCCACTGACCTGAATCTTTTGTAACACCTTCTGAATCTTCAGCGTGTGTACAACTGCGCATATACCAGCTGAGTCACGCAATTTGATCGGGGTAGGTTCGTTTTATTCCTAAGAATAGAAGAAGTGGTACAGAATGAAGGAAGTATTACGTGTTGGTAATGCCTGAAACTTCCTGTGACATCACTTTACTCGCAGGTGCCATAATACATGTACAAAGTACAAGTTCACTTCCCTTTGAAGTCATGTTCGGATAAGTACAGACTGCATTAGATGACATCCTATGCATCAAACAATCAGCCTTAAGCGTCCACATATCTACACCCCATGCCATATTATCGAGAACACAACAGAGTTCTGTTTATTCTGATTATCATTGTTATTATTCCTATTATTTTATTTTATTATTGTGTTATTATAACTATTGTTATTATTATTAACATTTTGGCTTCTGTAACTGACCGTATGTCACTTATTACTATCAAGACACACAATACCAACACTCTTCTATGAAAACTTATGCTGATTTGCGTGGAAACGAAATTATTTTCTGTTTATATAAATTTGTCGTATTATTCGATATACGTACCGTCAAGGACCCAGTTTCTGATCAGAACCCAATTCCTGATCAGTTTAGGAAAATAAACCAAATAATAAGCTTATTATGATACAAATTTATTCTAACAAATTACTAAATAATTATCAAGTATTTTGATGTTTATACGCAAAATTTGATAGCTCATAGTAAAACGTGTCAAGGTGATCAGAAACTGCTCCCCTTGCATTTTTCACTTTCAAAGTTAAATTATAAGGTAATTATTATTGTGTGCGCACTTTTTTTAATACCAAATTAAAGATAAAACACAGATTTACTAAAATAACCAAAAATCGTTTAAACTTGGTTAAATTCTCCCTTTACAAGTTTAAAAACCCCCGGTAGTTACTCGTAAGTGAGTAAGTAGTAACTCTTAAGTGATCAGGAACCGGGTCCTTGACGGTATGCAAACACATTAGGGCGGAGCGGAAAATTTAGATTTGAATTTTCAGTTGGCCTGGGTCCGGGATAGTTGTCTTTTGATTAACCAAACACAACTGTAAAAAAAATTGGAATAATATTCATGTCTGCAGGTTCCTTTTCCCCCTAAAATTTTCATATAATCATATAATCATTTTAGGGGAAAAAGGAATCTGCAGACATGATTATTTTTTATTTTTTTTTTTACAGTTGTGTTTGGTTAATCAAAAGACAACTATCCCGTACCCAGGCCAACTGAAAATTCAAATTTAAAATTTCACCTATATAGTATGATTATATAATCATTTTTAGGAGAAAAAGGAGCCTGCAGACATGAATATTTTTCCAAAATTTGTTTACAGTTGTGTTTGGTTAATCAAAAGACAACTATCCCGTACCCAGGAAAACTGAAAATTCAAATTTAAATTTTCACCTATATAGTATGATTATATAATCATTTTTAGGAGAAAAAGGAGTCTGCAGACATGAATATTTTTCCAAAATTTTTTTACAGTTGTGTTTGGTTAATCAAAAGACAACTATCCCGTACCCAGGAAAACTGAAAATTCAAGTTTAAATTTTCGCCTATATAGTATGATTATATAATCATTTTTAGGAGAAAAAGGAGCCTGCAGACATGATTATTTTTAAAAAAAATTTTACAGTTGTGTTTGGTTAATCAAAAGACAACTATCCCGTACCCAGGAAAACTGAAAATTCAAGTTTAAATTTTCGCCTATATAGTATGATTATATAATCATTTTTAGGAGAAAAAGGACCTTGCAGACATGAATATTTTTCCAAAATTATTTTACAGTTGTGTTTGGTTAATCAAAAGACAACTATCCCGCACCCAGGCCAACTGAAAATTCAAGTTTAAATTTTCGCCTATATAGTATGATTATATAATCATTTTTAGGAGAAAAAGGAGCTTGCAGACATGAATATTTTTCCAAAATTTTTTTACAGTTGTGTTTGGTTAATCAAAAGACAACTATCCCGTACTCAGGCCAACTGAAAATTCAAATTTAAATTTTCGCCTATATAGTATGATTATATAATCAGTTTTAGGAGAAAAAGGAGCCTGCAGACATGATTATTTTAAAAAAAAAATTTACAGTTGTGTTTGGTTAATCAAAAGACAACTATCCTGTACCCAGGCCAACTGAAAATTCAAATTTAAATTTTCGCCTATATAGTATCGCTCCACCCTAATACAAATGCCAGGGTAAAAAGTTGGGAATATGAATACTTCGTAAGGTATCTGAAATTCGTTAGTTACGAACATTCTTTATTAAAACGCTTGCCCAAATGTTCCACTATCAGGCAGTGGACATTTCCCGAATCGAGGCAGTATATTTATAACTGTACTAGCAAACTACCCCCGCGCTTCGCTTCGGGCCTAAGAGATATTAAGGACTCCATGAAAATACATTTCACCCCTTTTCACCATCCCCTTAGGGGTTGATTAGGGCAAAATGCTGAAATTGGTCTTTAGGCATTTGTGTTGGTAACCTTTGTAAGTACAAACCAAGTTGATACGAGTCCGAGAAAACATATTTCACCCCTTTTTACCCCTTTCGGGTTAGAATTTCAAAAAATCCCTTCTTATCAATGATTATATAAATATAGACAAAAGCGTTTTTTGTTTATTTTATTGTAGAACCGTTTGTGCTTATTAGTTCGTGCATTACTTGGTCACCTAGACTGATCTAGAGTGTTGAACAACGTGTTTCAAACCACTTTTTACCATTTGTATTTTTACAACAATTTAGAATAAAAACGCTGAACATATTTACTTTTTTTACTGTCTGGAAAATGTGACAGTACTGCAATACGAGAGCAACTCATAAAAAAAGATACCTAGGTCCCTCTAGATGACTTTCGTATGTACCAATATATCGCTTACAATTATCACCCATTTTATGCACTCTAATTTTAATCAAACTTTGCACCCAAATAGAGTATTCAAAACCACTCGATATTCATCTTTTTATAGCCGCTTATATTCATACTTATAGGGTGAAAGCAACCCTCGCATTTGGAATAGAAACCGGGGCAGCGCGAACTTTTGCGGGGCCAGGTTCCAAAATTGTGCGAGGCCAAAAAAAACGTATTTATATATTATACTTCTAAATTTTATAATAATAAAAACCTATGCATAGGGCCCCGCAAAATTTACGATGAGCTAGCTTTTCATGGACCGCGGGGCCAGGTATCAAGGAAGGCGCTGAACCCGCCTCGCGCCGCCCCTGAATTGAAAAATCTATTTCGTGAAATTTCTCGTAAAAAATTGAAAATATAAAAATATTCCTTTCAGTCTTTTCAAATAAACAGTATATCTAAGCAAACTTTCGTGAAATTACCGGTCTACGAATTGAATGGTACTAGTTGCCAGAAAAGTGCTGCAACAGAGAAGGCAATTATGTCGAAAAATAGACTAGATACACATGGCTTTACGTCAGCCAAGTAAACAGTTCAGTTTCACTTGATTATATTAAGAAAAGAAAGAGGAGACTTTAGTTTCTGGTTCTCCTCGTATTCTACTGGGGTAACTCTGCTTCCACTGTGATTAGCCGTAGTCAGCTGATAGGATGGTTACCTTAATTGAAACGTTCATAGATCCCCAAGTGTCTACAAACAATAGCGATATTTGTAAACACTTCATCGTCTGTCAACGGAACGTTTGAGCATCTTGTTTCATCGAGAATGTAAACGGTTGAATTTGAAATGCTTACAAGGAAATTTGGTAACCCGAAAATTCCGATTCTTTTTTAGCTTAGCAGGTTTGTAGGGAGCCTCAATGGAAGTGTTAGGCATTTTTTATTTTCCGCTACTTTCTGGTTCTTCGTTCAGTCAGTGAATTTCTATCGAAAGGGACTATCATCGTAGGTGTTTAAAAAAGGATTTTTTCTCATTTAAAAATATTAAGGAGACCTTGGTATTTAAAAAAAATGACATAAAAGACAATAATTTTTATGGCATCGTGTGAGCTCCATTGAACGACCCACAAAGAACTACGCAATTTTTTAACCGGTATGCATTATCCACACGTATTTACTAACATTTCAGTTTGTTGTAAAAAAATCTGGTATATATTATAATAATTAAGGGAGATATTTTTCTCAAAACGGTGTTTTTCATGACAGTGCGAGCGATTTCTCAACTTCTAGCGGGCTAATCTGGTCCATCTTTTTCGTACACCTTCAGAAAACATGTAATTCTAGCCGGTGGCAGGATTAAGGCAAAGTAGTTTTTTTTCCAAAAGTTTAAGGCAGCTTACAGACGAAAAAAAAATAAGAAAAAGATGAATTTAAGGGGAGGTTCCGGTCTAAAAATCGATTTTTTTTATTTCATTTTTCGAATGTTCAACCTTTTAGGAATATATGTTTAAAAGGAGGTTTTGAAATTCGTAAAATTCCCAAAGTTATAGGCATTTGAATAACACTTGGCGCTGACGTAAAACTTTAAACTCGTTTTTCTCGAAACAGTGTTCTCAAAACGGTGGGACCTGTATCTCCAAAAGTTATTATCCGAATCGATTGAAACCTTTTTTATTTTGAAGAATATACTTCTGGTTAGGGAGGAAACCAGAAAAATTACAACAAATTGAAAAATTTATAATTTTCAAAGGCGTTGAAAGGATGAAAACTATAAGGAAAAGGTGATTTCAAACTTCAAGTGCTGTTATTTTCTAAAAAAATGTTATTTTTGTATTTTTTTCTGGTTTCCTTCCTAGCCAGAAGTATATTCTTCGAAATAAAAAAAGTTTCAGTCGAATCGAATAATAACTTTTATGGATACAGGTCCCACCGATTTGGATGAATTTTTTGACGCCTTGACTTTAACGACTCCCCAGTGCTGTCTACAATGATGAATTATAAAACAAAAAATATATGTCTTTAATATAAGATATCCTTAATACAATGCAAAAAGTTCCATTAAATTATATGTAGTAGTTTTCCTTTAATTAATTCCTAAATATCAGCTATTTAAAATTTAAATCCGCCTCTGTAAATAACAGCTATTTTTGTATGTATCAGATAAAGCATATAACAAAAGAAATAGTTTCTTATTAGTTTTATTTCATGCAACCTGCCACAATCCCCATTTGGGACTTTTTCAAAAATATCGAATATTTTCAAAACGAAACATAAGTTGAATATAATTATACTGTTATACAACTTTTTGTGCATATATATATATATATATATATATAAAACTTATCCGGCCAAAAATTAAAAAAAAAATTTAGCAGTTAATGGGTTAATAATTGCTACTACTTTATTAATTAATAAATTTCAAAATTCTCTGTTACAGAAGAATATTTTTTAAAGAAAAATGTTGTTATAGTGCAACTCAAAATGCACAAGGTAACCTTGATCGCTAAATGGAAAAAGTGTCCAGGAATTTCTTGTTCAAACTTACACAATGTACAGGGCGTAAGAAAATCATACGTCATGGATCACACAGGTGATTCAACACCTCTGGATCGATGGAAAACTGTTAAAAAGATGTGCCTCAAAATTGACCTTGACCTCGAAATTCGAAATCCAATTTTTTTTATTTTAATCTGATCTACTCACTGGGAGGACAAAAAGTGTCGAAGGGGTCATTTTTGTTGTTCATTGTTTGAAACATTCTTTGGAATATAGCTACTATGACACCTCATCTCGGTTTAGTGAGTCAAAGAGATCGCAATAAAAACAATTTGAAATGCTAAATTTTAAGGTCGAGGTGAATTTTGCGGTACATTTTTTTAACAGACCTCCACCAATTCAGAGACGTAGAGTCACCTGTGCGAACCATGAGGTCTAATTTTTGTACACCCTGTACACCTAAAGCAGAAGATATATGTAACCTGACACTGAAATGGTAAATATTGCCGTTACTTTTGGTGATGCGCAAACAGTTCGAAAAGGGGGATACTTGATACGAGGGGTCTGATCATACCACATATGTAAATCTCGGCTTCTTCGCAGTCACAGGTCTTCGAGACTTCTGGACTGTGTTAATTTGTTTGAGCAAAAATTATTAGGGTGATCGAAAAATATTGTTAGGGTTTCCTGTCGAAAACTACACTATTCTGTAAAAAAAAAAAATTTCAGCTCCTGTTAAAAATTTCGTGTCTCTTACAGATTTTGGGGCGCTAAAACCGATTTTGGCAAACGATTTTCTTTAGCGCTATAGCTTTTGAAAAAAAATTGATTGATTTTTCACAAATGGACCACATTTATTTTTTGGCGCGCTTAAAAATCTTATTTGAACTGATTAAATTTATTTTCTGGCGCGCTTAAAAATCTTATTTGAACTGATTAAATTTATTTTTTGGCGCGCTTAAAAATCTTATTTGAACTGATTTTATTTATTTTTTGGCGCGCTTAAAAATCTTATTTGAACTGATTAAATTTATTTTTTGGCGCGCTTAAAAATCTTATTTGAACTGATTAAAATTATTTTTTGGTGCGCTTAAAAATCTAATTTGAACTGTCTTTTGAGGAGAAAATGGAAGCTAAAAATGCCCAAACTTAAATCTTGCCCAAACATTTTCCCCCTTAATCAGTTGACGTGGTGCAGAAATTCTTCAGCACCTCAAAATCTATAAACTAAATACGTGTATATTTTTGCGCGGGAAAATTCTGACGCAGTACAGTGTCATCGATCATTTTTCAATACTTAGTTGCTTGCGAAGTACACTTTTTCCACTTTTTAATTTTCTACGTTATTTTAACAAAAAATTGACTTTTCATTAAAACCCGCGCGGAATATTCCGATAAAATTAATTCAAATATTTAACATAGTTAAAATCACCGCGAACAGAAATTCATTAAACAATATTTGCGGGGCTTTATTGAAATTTTTTTTAATAAAACACACTGGAGCTTGCATAAAAAAAGACGAGGGATTGTTAGGGGCCGTATAACTCGTAAAACATAAAAATACTTCGTGAAATGCAGCTGAAACTGGAAACGCCACGAGTCTAGCAGCGAAGTAAATAAAAAGCGCAACGAAAGGGGAGCTATGGAAATGCATTTGAAACTGGAGAAGAGAGGAACGAGGAGAGAAAAATGCTTCCATTAAGTAAATACAATATTGCACCACTGAGGACTATTTAATCCCTTGGACACGCGGATATAAACGCCGACTATTTCTGCCATTCGCAATCCATTGTGGCTTACCACGAAAAAGGAAAAAGAAATTGGCCAAGTAAGATATTACAAAAGTACGACGATACGCGTCGCATAAAGAAATATTTTTCTGCGACGTTTTCCTTATCAAAAAAATGGAAAATAATTAGTAAAAAAATTTCAAAATTACTAGGTCACTTGTGCTTGTGATGGGGTTACCGTACGCGATGCTTAAAGGGGGCTTAAAATACTTTTTCTTCGTCACTTTTTGTGTAGAATTCTTCAGTACAAAATAATTTTTTTTCACATCAATGTCAGGTGATTTTGTGTTTTTTTTTTAAATGGTATACTACTTTTTTATTTTTGTATTGTAAATGGACAAAGGGTGGCATATTTGGTGGATTTTTAAAAGGGAAAGAATGAGCAAAAATATAATAAATTTATGAATCTTTCTCTGTTTCATAATCGAAACGCGAATATTTAGTTAGTTGCGTTTAAAAAGCAAGGGTGGAAATTTCGAAACTTGAATTATTTCAAGGTAACTTTAAGCGAGTTACCTTGTTGGTGATTTATTGCTTTTTTATGCTTACATGGTACTAAAAGGAATACAGTGAAGTGACCTTGAGGCGATCTCGAAAAGGTTGAGGAGAAGTTTTCCCTTGCGCTGGGAGATTATGTATAAAAAAAGATGGGGAAAGAAAAGTTCCGTGCATTCCCTCGTATCTTCTACCGTTTAACAACGATATTATGCACCTCTTCTCAGGAGATGCGCTTAAATTTCAAACGCCGCAATTTTTCCAAAACCCACACCCCCAGAGTTTCCTACTTACCAAACTGCATCTTATTAAATAAATTAATCTTGCGATGTGACTGAAATTACAGCAATTATTTCTTGAAGAAAACAACAAAAATAGGAACCAGCAATTTGTTCCCAAAAATTAATATCTAAAAAGTCCCAAAAGTTGTTTTCAAATATTTCCGAATTTTATTTTCGAACACAATATAAGTGGTATTACGTGAAATTAATTAAATTACTTTTTTAATGTACGCTAACAAAAAGTGTAGGGCGAAAATAACAAAGAATCTACGAACACCCTGGGGTATTACGAATTAATCCATTATTCAAAATCCCTCGCGTTTGTTATGCATCCATCATCGATTCGCCGCGCCTGAAATCATTTATCTACCCCCTCCGGGCCGTTAGTTAATTGCGTATAATCGCAGAACAAGCAAAGCGATTTATGCAAAACCGCTATCGCAGTCAAACAGCAAAGGTACGAGATAAAGTGGCGGCGGAGAGGGGGGGGGGAGGGGAAATACATATGAAAAACAGAAAACGCAAACTGCCCTCGGAAAGAACCGAGGCGCCACCTGGCTATTGACAAGCGACAGTAATTAGTTTCTTGTTTTAATTCGTCGCGTCGTGGGACAATCACGGCGTCGGTAATGTTTCCAATTATCTTCTTCCTATCGATCGGTAAGGACGAGTCAAAATGGCGGTGGGAGGGGGTGTTTATCGAGCGGAGGGGGTCTCAAAAAAAAACGGCAATCCTGAGTTTCTCGAAACGTGTAATTGCGGCGCAACGCAGCATCCTTATCCTAATTTCTGCTGGAACTGATTCCTGGGGCGGGGAATTTGAAATTGCGGAAAGCACGGGTTAGCCCCGCTGAGTAAGAAGTACACGCGAGCCGACTGTGCGGAATGTGTTCGACGTGCGAAACAGAATAAAAAGGCGCTCACCGGTCTATAGCCTCAACTGGAACGAGAAGCACCAACCCTCGTCACGGGCGCCGCACCACTACTGACATCGTAGCTTGAGCATGCCTCGACCAAAGCCATAGGTCGACGCGCGTGCGCACTGGCGCCGCTCACCTGGGAACAGGTTCGTAAAGCGCCATCTGCTGGAGGCTCGACGGAACGAAACTTACACCTTACACCGCAGGGCGTTATGAGTGTCCTTGTTCCAATGGAAGCGGCGCAAAATAAGTTACAGGGGACCTTTCGTTGGCTGAATTAAGCAGTGAACACTGTGTTCGGATAGTGAATTATTTTGGATAATCAGGGGAAAACATTTCTGCAGACGTGATTGTTTTTTATTATGCTGTAGTAGACTTATGAATTAGAAATCAGAAATTTAATTACTTCGTTCTCACGCTTCTTTTTCATTCTTTGGGGCTATCGAGTTATATATTTTTCTTGAAGCATTTTTGTGATAGTGAAGTTTTTTTAGATTTAAGATTACCCTGAGCGACGTCTTAAGGACGTCCATCTTAGATATTCAAGACGTCTTACCTAAGGATGTGTCGGACCTATCTTCAAAATGATACCAAGTTCATGGAAATTTGTGAGATTGTTCTTTTTAATCTTCCTGATGTGCTCAAGAAATTTTAAACGATTTCGCTAAACGGTTGCTGAGTTATAACGATTTTAATTTTTAGTGGAAAGGGACGATCGTGCTAGATAAAACAGCTGAAAAAATGTTGGAGAAATGGTGCTAATGTTTTCAATTTTTTTGTACATGTAGTATATGGATAGATGAAAATGTCTGTCGAGTTTCGAGTGGTTTCACTACACCGTTTTAAAGAAATGAATTATAACTCGAGGAAATTGTGAATTCAGGGCATTTTCACTGCCAACAGTTTAGCAAATAATGCTTGAAAAAGCATTTGTAAAGTGAAAAATTCCTTTCTGGGAGTACAAATAAGACCCCAACTGTCGTTCGAGTTCATTACATCTACATTTACTATGCATAAGACGTGATATTCAAGTATTTCAAATTTCATTTACTTTTCTCTGATACCCAGATAGCACACGTTGTCTATAAGCCGTCTTTAAGACGACTTTCAGACTTTCAAGACGTCTTAAAGACGGCTTATAGACGACGTGTGCTATCTGGGTATTGTACGTCCAATACATCATTAAAGACGTCTCAAAGACGTCCAGATTCACAAATGAGTAAGGCGTCTCAAAGACGCCCAGATTCACAAATGAGTAAGACGTCTCAAAGACGTCCAGATTCACAAATGAGTAAGACGTCTCAAAGACGTCCAGATTCACAAATGAGTAAGACGTCTCAAAGACGTCCAGATTCTCAAATAAGTAAGTCTTTAAGACGTCTAATAGAGTCTGAAAGACGTCCAAAAGATGTCTTAAGACAGTAGTCTCAAAGACGTCCAAAAGATGTCTTAAGACAGTAGTCTCAAAGACGTCCAAAAGATGTCTTAAGACAGTAGTCTCAGAGACGTCCAAGAGATGTCTTAAGACAGTAGTCTCAAAGACGTCCAAGAGATGTTTTAAGACAGTAGTCTCAAAGACGTCCAAAAGATGTCTTAAGACAGTAGTCTCAAAGACGTCCAAAAAATGTCTTAAGACAGTAGTCTCAGAGACGTCCAAGAGATGTCTTAAGACAGTAGTCTCAAAGACGTCCAAGAGATGTTTTAAGACAGTAGTCTCAAAGACGTCCAAAAGATGTCTTAAGACAGCAGTCTCAAAGACGTCCAAGAGATGTTTTAAGACAGTAGTCTCAAAGACGTCCAAAAGATGTCTTAAGACAGTAGTCTCAGAGACGTCCAAAAGATGTCTTAAGACAGTAGTCTCAAAGACGTCCAAAAGATGTCTTAAGACAGTAGTCTCAAAGACGTCCAAAAGATGTCTTAAGACAGTAGTCTCAGAGACGTCCAAGAGATGTCTTAAGACAGTAGTCTCAAAGACGTCCAAGAGATGTTTTAAGACAGTAGTCTCAAAGACGTCCAAAAGATGTCTTAAGACAGCAGTCTCAAAGACGTCCAAGAGATGTTTTAAGACAGTAGTCTCAAAGACGTCCAAAAGATGTCTTAAGATAGTAGTCTCAGAGACGTCCAAAAGATGTCTTAAGACAGTAGTCTCAAAGACGTCCAAAAGATGTCTTAAGACAGTAGTCTCAAAGACGTCCAAAAGATGTCTTAAGACAGTAGTCTCAGAGACGTCCAAGAGATGTCTTAAGACAGTAGTCTCAAAGACGTCCAAGAGATGTTTTAAGACAGTAGTCTCAAAGACGTCCAAAAGATGTCTTAAGACAGCAGTCTCAAAGACGTTCAAAAGATGTCTTAAGACAGTAGTCTCAAAGACGTCCAAAAGATGTCTTAAGACAGTAGTCTCAAAGACGTCCAAAAGATGTCTTAAGACAGTAGTCTCAAGGACGTTTTAAGACAGATGTTCGAGCATAGACGTCCTAGGCGACGTCGTAAGACAGACATCCTACGCCAGACGTCGTAGGACAGACATCCTACGGCAGACGTCGTAGGACAGCCATCCTACGGCAGACGTTGTAGGACAGACATCCTGCGGTAGACATCCTAAGGTACGCGACTTAGGACAGACGTTGTCAAGACATAATTTTTTAGACGTCCAGATTAGGTCGTAAGACGATCAGACCAAAAGCAGACGTAAAATGGATGTCTTAAAGACGTCGCGTCAAGGGCGTCCGGAGACTTTTTCCAGGTGGGGGCAATTTTGGGCTGAAGGTAAAGAAAAATATACATTCCCCTCTTGCTTTTTTAAAACCACTTTGTAGTGCCAAATTAATTAAAATTTTAAAACCGAAAATTAAAAATATTCCCTTTTTTAGTATAAACTTAATAAAGGTGAGTTTTAAAAAATAAGTAATTTTTTCTTAAAAGCCGGGGGGGGCAACTGCCCATGTTGCGCCCCCCCCCCCCCCCGGTACCCATGCATCACGTCGTCTGCTATCTAGATACTATACAGAACGAGAAATATGGGACGTCATGGTAAATTCGAGTTTGTATGACCATGTAATGAAGAAAGTTCATATGTATGCACATATGCATGTTAAATAAACATTCGCTTTTTTAATCCGCAGTGTCTATGCGACAGTAACTAGAATTCTAACTAGATCGAAATCTAGTTCCTTATTTCAGATTTCAGTTTCCTTCAATATGGCAGCAAGGTATGTCATTAATATCTACCGTAGGCTTTGAATGACCCCATAAATAAAGAAATGCAGAGTATTTAAGCCCAACGAACGAGTTAGCAAGGTGATAGGTAATATCTTATCACTACTGTTCGTACGTGTTACTTTTATCAAAAAGCTAAACGAAAATGTATATAAATAGTCGTTAAAATCATACATGCAATATGAATTATTTCACACACAATATTATTGCATACACCTACATTAATATTTCAACACCACAGTAGATCTAAATTTGTTGCTATATATTAGGTCCTCCTATATATTAGGACGTCCTATAAGTTCGTGCCAAGTATTTTACTGATACTTAGATCAATATTTGAAACATACATTTTAGTGTTATGAGCATGCCTTTAAGTGTTCTACAACTTCTCCCACCTTTGAGTGAAGTCATTATACCGTCATTAATAAAACTTCTTCGGTTTTTCATTAAAATATTTTTCGATGCTATTTTTCACGGAGTCGAAACTATTACATTTTTTTGCCCACTAAAAAAATACTGTAATGAACGAAACAGGCCATAGTCTGATGCGGCAATGCCCGGAGAGTAAGGTGGGTGTGATAAAATTTTCCAACTGAATTCACGTTGCCATTTTTTGCACCTTTTCTGTGACATGGGTATTATCGTGGTGAAAAATCACTTTATTCCGGTTCAAGAGTCCTGGACGTTTCTCCGCTATTACTTTTTTTAATTATTCTAACCGAGCACAGTGCACGTCTGAATCGGTGGTTTTATTGCTCGGGAGTAACTCGAAATACAAAATTCCTTCGTGATCCCCTCAAACACAAAGAGGAACTTTTAGACGGTGTTGACCTGGTTTTGCTCGTGATTTTTCACTATGCTTACTATTCACTGATCTTTTGCCCTCAAATGCCTTGTCTAAATTAAACGCGGACATCCGAGCTTATTATTAGTCACATTAGTCACTTATCGCTCTGTGTTTATAAAACACGTGTATAAACACATCGCGGCACGAACTTACGGGACACGAACTATATAATATGTAGTTGTAACACAAAAGTACTGAAACGCCGAATTTCATACATTGTGAAAAAGGGGACTACTTAGGTACTTATTCCAACCAACATAAATATAAAAAAAATTTGCAATTTGTAAACATGCTTGGTGATTATTTTATTGCTATTACTTCTAATGCATACAAACAACCTAGCCTTGTCCTTTTGCAGGTCTTTACTAAATATAACCTTTAACGTACACGTCCCAACAAGGAAATAAATATTCGATTCGGGAAAGCAAAGAATTTGACAAAGAAATTGAATCGGATTTTTTTATCAATTATATAGTAATTGTAGGTATGCGCACGAAGTACGGTCCGTTCATAAATAAAAGCAGAAGGAACAAATAAAAAAGAAGCAGAGAAAAAAAATATGCCAACAACACGCGGTATTCCCAAGCGGTCACCCATCCAAGTACTAACCGCGCCCAACGTCGCTTAACTTCAGTGATCGGACGAGAACTGGTGTTCTGCAGACGTAGTATGGTCGTTGGCGAGAATAAGATCTCTTATATTGAATAAAACGTTACAAAATACATGTGCAAACCACAATTATTTAAATTATTTATTAGAATTTTTGTCTGAATTTTAAAATGTAAACAGCAAATTTTGGGAGTCTACTTATTTTTCACTTTGTATCCTACGTTATATAAAATACAATGTGATTTCTCGGCTAATTTTCTCTCATTTAGATTTTAAAACCAGTTAACTCTTTCTCGCCTGAAATGGACGTTATTCTATCTTTTCTGCCCAATACTTCCCATAGATGATCAATGGGATTGAGATTTTTCAGAAGAATTTTCATGTTTTGGTTGTTCTGGTCCCATAATTTTAGGACACCCTGTATATGTATAATTTATGAATGATATGAATAAACTTTCCCACTTTGGGTCTTGTGATTCGTCATTTTATTCAGCACGGTATGTATTTATTTGAGTTCTGTTTTTTGTTTTAAGTAATTTGTAACTGTTTCTGAAACTACACTGGAAACATTGATTCCTCATTTAAACACAATGTGTCTAAAAATTCCTAACTCACGTATTATTTTGTTTGGAAATTCCTTAAATATTTTGTTACTTTCTAAATTTTTGTGCAGACAATTGTCTCTTCAACAAATCGCCTCAAAGACGTTAAGACATAATTTTTGTACGCTGATGCACTACCAGTAATTAATAAGACCATTTTATTCCTTTCGCAAAGCTTGTTTCCTCGACATTTTTCGCATTGTAAGGCACAATCTTCTCCGTCTTTCTTCATTCCAGGCTAGAAATGTTTTAGCTTCATGTGCTCCGATGTACTTTTAATACCTTAGTGACCTTGCACCAGCACTGCGTGGCATTCGTATAACGTGCATCTTTTATCGTCCTTCCTACATGTTATGTTGTCCATCTCATTGTCTTCGTCTTTGCCAAGTCGAGGTTAATCCGTGATCGTCTTCGCTGCAATCATCTATTGTTTCGTTTACATACGTCGTATGGTTCTGTAGGTCGCCCCCGTTTCCATTTAAATACGTACAGCGTGATTCAAAAAATAGGTCGAGGAATTCAGGGACACAGGGTGATCCATAGATCCTCCGTGTCATTTAAGAAGAAACCTGCCGACCGACGAGTTTAGACCGGGTTCTGCGCAGGTTGCCGCTCATTGGTGCCGGGAGAAGCCACTATTGGCTGTACCCCCACCAACGCTTTTTTGGAGCCAATGAGCTCATTCTACATGCGCGAAACGGGTTCCTTCTTAAATGACATAGACAGAGCAGGAGCTGGGACTATCGGCGAGGGGAACGGTAGGCTTGGAGGGGAAAAGGCAGAGGTCAGATACAGGCACGTCGGGTTAGCTTCGGAAGCATTCGGCATGCATAACCACTGCGTTACCCGATTTGCCTGTATCGCTCCCCTTACCGCGAATCTTACACCCCCCTCAGCTTACGCTCTGTCTATATATATGTCTATGGGGTGATCTGTCCAGTGAATGAACACTGCTCACATCATTCGAAAAATTAACACCGACCACGCTCTTTTCACGTTAAAATGTACACAGTACTTCTTTATTCAACTAACTGCTTTTTAAGTTCTTCATTAAGTTTAAGGTTAAGGTCTTGTTGTTGCTGTTAGAAACATTTAGGTACCACGTCATAAAAGGGGCTGCGCGGGTGAGCCTAACCAGATGTGGCCCAGCGTGACGAGTGCAGCGACGATGGGCCTTAGCGCGACGCCATAGCTGTCATAAAATTAACATCGGGGTCCTTAGGACTTTTCCCAAAAGGACAACCGAGGACTTTCCACAGGACGGAAAGGCAGTCTTCTCTAGACCTCGAGTCGAGAAGGACCCCATCTTTACTCTTGTTTCTTCATTGAAAATATATATATTCAGAACATAACCTATTCAGCAAATTCTTCCTGCTACACCTTAGACTTTCTTACATTGCTGTTGATTTTGTTAGGTGTCCATTCACTGGACCGGTCGCACTATACATATAGTACTGGTGATAAAAAGAAATGACCAGTCAACGTGGGTCCATAAATCCATCTTGGTGGAGATGAGGCAAGATAAACGCGACTTTTAATTTAAAGTCACGTGTAAGAAAAACTGGAAGTCAATGAAAATCGAGAACCGGAATTGGTTGTACTATTATACATATAGTAGCTTTACTAATCGGCTTCGCCCGAAATTTAGATTCTGATTTTATAAAAAAAAAATTTTTTTGTGAAAATAGTCATATTCACCTGGATTAGTTAGGCATAATGAGCTGGGACACATTTCGTGACCCTAGAGTTTACCGTTCGAAAGTTTTTAGGCGACAACAAGCACACAAACAATTTCTGCTTTATATACTACATGTTAAGATTTTGCGCAGAGTGAAACGAGGCCTCCAAAACGTCCGGTCGTTTGGAAAACTCTGCAGGGACCGGCCAAGCTTCCCTCTTACGAAAGTTGAAGCAGAGTTTGTAGCGCCTCCTACCAATGAGGTGCGTACTAAACTGTGAATGTGTGAATTGGTGTGAATCGGGACGTATGTGTATGTGTATACGTGTAATGCACCGTTTACTTTAAACCTGTCCACGGATCGTCGCGCCAGCGACACGTATGCAGCAGATAGAAGGATATACAAAGAAATTGAATATATTTTCTTTTCCTAAGAAAAGAAGAAATATTCAATTTCAATGTTTATCCTTCTATCTGCTGCATACGCGTCACTGACGCGACAATCCATGGTCAGACGGCCTTAGAAAGGGTAAACCAGGGAAAGTGAGGACACTTCCTCGTGTCTGCGCCAAACATTTCTAAATGACGACGGTCGTCATGGTAACATTTTACCAACGTCGAAAGGTTGTGTGTCGTGCTCACTGATACACGTAGGTATGTGTGTGTGAGATGTACCTAGCGCCTCCTACCAATGCGGTGCTAACTAAACGGGAAAACTTCAGCCAAACAAAGACAGCTTGGTCCCCCTGGCAGGGACTGTCCGTCTGCCAAAGTCACGGCAAAGAGGAGATACAATAAGAGGCGTCACTCCGGGCGGAACCTTTGAAGTCCTTACTTGACCTTGGCATTTAAATTGGTTGTCTATTCGAGCGGGGTATTCAAATCGACTAAATGTACCTTACCGCAATTTGCTGATTATTGCCGAATTTTACTGTGGTTTACCCATCATTGCCGAATGGGCATTTAAATTGGGTGTCTAGTGATTTCCCTAGTTTATGTTTGTCCTTGTCGAGTGACGCCTCTTATTATATCTCCTCTTTGGTCACGGGCCCATTTGGTTTTTCCACATCCCTCGGCCCTTGAAACAATTTATGACCGACGAAGGCGTGGTTGTGTAGAGGTCGCCTTAGCCGTTGCACCGTAAACAGACCCATGATGCATCGACCAGCTTTCTCTGATGAATTATCTTACACACGCATTTAAATTCAGTGTTTTGCAAAAGACATTTCATGTTTGAGTTCCATGTTAACCGATTTTAGATTCTCGTAACATATAATTAGGGACGTTTTGGAACATCCCCGGCTTGTGTTAAATTATTACAAATAATTTCAGTCATTAATCCCTCGAAGTTATATAGCAAAGTCTCAACCTACCTATTAATTTTCATTTTCCATTTTTTTTTAGATTTTATATATACGGATCCTCTTTGGGGAAGGGGGTGATTCCCCCAAAAATGTGACATTTTTTTATATACAGCATTATTTTGAGAAAATCAATTCTGAAACCACGTCAGATACATACGCGTATATCTAATAAAATTGAAACAAAATGACGTCACAAAAATGGTGCAGCAGCAGCAAAAATGAATTATTATAAAAAAAATAAATAAAAATTGTAGAATAACTTTTTCTTCGAACGAGGTCTTATTATTAAGAAAATCGATTTTGCGAACTGAACAAACTCGTGACGGATTTTTGAAATTGATCCTCTCGAAAATAAAGTCTCGTATGAAAAAGAATGATTCTACAATTTTGACTTATTCTTTTAGAGAGATTCATTTTAGCAGTTGCAACATTTTTACTGCGGCACTTTTCCAGTTTTCATTAGGTATACACGTACCTGCGATTTTTTAAAACCAATTTTTTTCAAAAACAAAGCTTCATGCGAAAAAATTGAATTCCACAAAGATTCATTTTTAAACGATTTTACTAAGCTTCGATTCTCTGTATGTTTGGGGTATGTTTGGTTCAAATCTGACAACTACATTTTCACCCACTTCCACCAATCCAATTGTCTTGAAACTTGGCAGGCGTGCGAGGTTTGGATGACAATACAATATTTTTAAAAAAAGTAAAAAATAAAAAATATAAAAAAATGTATAAAAATCCATAAACACTAAAAACTAGAAAATAAAAAATATATAAAAACCAAATTTTTAAAAACGATTTTATTAAACAATTTACATTAATTTCGATCTTCTGTTTGTATGTTTGTTTGTTTCAAATCTTGTAATTTAATTTTAACCCACTTCCAACTGTCCAATAGACTTGAAACTTTCCATGACTATACAAAAATATGAAAAAATATTAAAAAATAAAGAAATATTTTAAAAATGTATAAAAAATCTACAAACACTAAAAACCACAAAATAAAAAAAATTATAAAAAAAATTTAAATTAAACGATTTTAAAGTGCACTAAAAACTAAAAAACTAATTATTTTTCTTGTACTATAATTACGATGATGATATGTCACTTTAAAGAAGTACAAGAAAATAAATATTTTTAATTTTTAGTGCATTTTAAAATCGTATAACTTAATTTTTTTATATTTTTTTTACACGTGGAATCACCTTCGTCTGATTTACACCACCAGCTCAGTGAAATCCTGCATAACAGTTCTGTTTACATCGAGAGTTCAGTTAATGAAGAAGGGGCAATTGAAAAACAGTGCTACGGTATTAAGTATTTTATTTTCGCACCGTTTATAGTATTATTCGAAATCCTGAACGATTTACATCATTCTTTTACCCCTGCGTCCCTCTTGTTGACATACGATTCCGTCGAATCTACGAAAACACGTTCGAACAGTTCGAGTACTCCTTCGTTTGGCAGTATTAGAGTGTTACAAGAAACGGAATTTTATAAATCGCTGATTTCTCTGCACAGGCTTATCTCGAATT
Source organism: Andrena cerasifolii (assembly GCF_050908995.1). Classification (NCBI taxonomy): domain Eukaryota; kingdom Metazoa; phylum Arthropoda; class Insecta; order Hymenoptera; family Andrenidae; genus Andrena; species Andrena cerasifolii. Next base: position 3,539,612 of record NC_135132.1, read on the forward strand.
AACGAAGCGAAATATATTTGCTCATGTACATATGCATACATATATAATATATCCAACAATTTGTGTAATCATACGAACATACATATACGTATATCTGTTGTCTTTCAAGAGACTACTTGTGGTCGCACATGATTCATTAAGTCGTGTCCACATGCTCTATTTTGTCTATTCGTGTGAATAACTAATATAGAGCCTGAAGCTATGTAATTAGTATAGTGCATCGCAAATGACAATTTTATTAATAATGCCATCCGCGACCAAAGGATATTCCTATCTTTTCTTCAACTGCTCGGCTTGGTTAGCCATCGTGGCATGCCCCACACACAGGGTGTCTAAAAAATACTACGCCTATGAAGAAAATAAAATACTGTCTTGATGTTTCCTAAATTATTTTACACTACGTCATAGACAAAGAATTGTGCACATAAATTGTGATGCATATGAGATTCTTGAAGATCCTAATTTACAAAATTTTAATTCAACTAAAACAGGATTGACTAACTGGTGGCTCGCGAGCCACCGAGAGCACCTCTGCCTTGCTGCCACGCTGAACGGCCCCCCTCCATACCGACCAGACTCTGACGATTGCAGTCAAAAAGAGAAGCAAAGAAGGAGGACTCGACTGCGATCGTCAGAGTCTGGTCGGTATGGTGGGGGGCCGTTCAGCGCGGTAGCAAGGCGGAGGTGCCCCCGGTGGCTCGCGAGCCACCAATTAGTCAACCCTGAACTAAAACATTGACGTCTTATAGATGCGGACGCGAAACTCAGGATCGCTAAATTCATCCCAGAATTCGGATGCGACACCTCGGAGTATGTAAGATCACGTGAAAAAAATTTCATGCTCGGGCATTTTTACTGTATGCGAGGGCGTTTCTTTGGGAGAAGTTGCGAAGAAGAATTAGAAGAAAGAAGTAATTTAACATATTTGAGCAGTTTGCAATACAGTTCTCTGTAAAATAGTTTCGATTAGAACTCATTTTTCTATCAGAACATACAGCATATAAAAAAGTTAATGATTATGGCTTAAGGATGACTCTACGTTTTATAAGAACAATTTTATTTTCGCAAAATCATTTTAATCTTAAATTTCAAGGTCAAATTTCTTTATTTCACGTATTATAGTTGACAAGATAATAAAATATTCCAGTGTAACTATATACTGCGAACGGACAGTTTGCTTATAAACAAAAGTGGTTAAAAGTTTTGGTTAATAACTAATACCATAAATAGAAACCTTCACAGTTTGTTCGAGGAAAAGTAGGGGAATCCCTCCGCCCCCACAAGCAACTCTGAACGATCTAATTGGCCAAAACTTCAACAATCTTTTGAGAAGAAAAGTTTCATTCAGGGCCGGCTTTGGGGGGGGGGGCGACCGCCCGGGACGCTAAATCTGTAGGGGCGCCGCTGTATGCGTTTATTCATTTATATCCGTTCTGCTAATTGATTTTCGTGCCCTTGGAGGGGCGCCATGATAATCTTGCCCGGGGTGCCGAGTATGCTAAAACCGCCCCTAGATTCATTTACCACGTGTGATTTCCGTTGAATCTTACTTTTTAACGAACCTGTATCCACTTAGAGATACGTAGACTCGCCTGTAAAAGCCATGACCATTACTTTCTACACACCCTGTACAAAATTAATCCTACGATGTAGGTATGAATTACGAAGGTATAATAAACACTGAACATTACGAAGTATTGGAGGCACATTTGTGTTTTCGTTCAATTATAGCAAGTAGCTTGTATGAATAATATATGAAATGTTATTACTAGCTACATGCCATAGATATTTTCTTACGTTTTTGTACATTCATTATTGTTTATTTCGTTCAATAATAACTGAAATCTTGAACTTGAGAATTTTCTTTAGTTTTCTGAGTTCAAAGAATTAATAGGCAACTATGATTAGTTTATTGACCGCTACGAGCTTTTAGTATGCTTTGGTTAAACATACTTTTACAATTATAATAATTTAAAACGAGAAGAACATGGTATAAAAGTTAATAGTAAACATAGGAGAAAAAAATATTGAGCAAAGGGCATTATACAAATATCTATCTCTATGCAGAGAACTAATACTTCTCTCAACATCCAGTGTAGAGAAAGAAAGTCTAATGTGTACACTCTTAATTTTAAATAAGATATAAAACCCATTAGAGTTCAAATGAATTAACCAAAGAAACTATATGTTCTACTTGCGTATTGACGATATACAAATTTAGTAGGATGCAAATAAACACATAAGATATCATCTTATTTTTACAAGGCAAATCTCTACCAGTTTTACCATTTTCATGAAATATGCTGTACTTCCAGATGCACGCTGTTCTTATTATGTGATTTGTACTTGCACACTTTAAATATGAATGAAATCAGGATTCTATACTCCTGTGTACAGAGTTGGGCATTAGTCGAATAAATTTCTATTCGAGTACATTTTTATTCGAATGAACTTGAATAAAAATTTTTGAATAAAGTGAAGTTATTCGAGAATAACGAATAAATTTTTAGTCGACCAAATTTGTAGGGGCCCAAGGCCCTCGGCCCCCGGCCGGGCCGCGGGGGGTATCATGAGGGAAGGGGAACACTTTTCGAGTATGCCTACTCGAGCCGAAGCGGCTTATTCGTGACGTTTAGTCGCCACGGCGGTCCTTCGAATAACGAATAACGACTAAAAATTTAGTCGACTAAAAATTTATTCGTTATCCTCGAATAATTTCACTGTATTCGAAATTTTTATTCGAAGGTTAGTCGAAGAACAATTTAGTCAAATAATGCCCAACTCTGCCTGTGTACAGTAAATCCCCGTTATGAGCCCGACGAACGGGGCTGGCGGCGAGCTTATAGTGAGTTGCGGACATGATTCCGCGCGGCGCAGTGGCTGCGTCGACTCTTTCGTTTCCTCTCGCTCGTTGTCGGGTTCTCTCACTTTCGTCCGCAGGCTTCCAAGGTGGGGATAGTCGCCGGGCTGTCAACGGGAGGTAAAAACGAGCTCATAACGGGGATCTACTGTAGCTATACACCTGTAACTTTTCAAGGGGAGCAGAAATAATAATTGCGATAAATGAAAGTGCAAATAGTAGCTAGCAATTAGGAACACTTCGCGTATTCACAATTAAAGAATTATGTATTTACGTGCACCGCGAAATTGCTCTGCAAGATGTTATATGCATCTGTTTCTAAGTACATGCTCTGCGTGCTCTATATATTCATGTAAAATTTTCGTGTTTGTACATTTCTACAAATCGTATTCATAAAAAGAATGTTTCCTTCGTAAATATTACTCTCCCTTGCTTTGTTAATTCGAGATCCGCCTATACACGTAGATATATACACGTACATCATACACACTTGTATACATACGTACGTACTTATATACACAGCAAGTCCCACTAAATATGACGAGCAAGTGCAATTTTTCTGCGAGTATTCTCATAAAAAAAACTACTCGCTACGTTTTAAATCGCTTGACTTTATCGCTAACGAAATTATCACATAATTATTTCACCTTCCACAAGGGAATTTGGATTTTGGTGTTCATAATGCGACCTTAAAAATAAAGAAAATCGAAGCTACAATGTAACCGATATGATTAATTGACTGTTGTATCCTTTTACATTTAAATATCACATAACTCCCGCGGAAAAGATTAAGAGGCCCAATAAATAAATATGTAACTATTTTATCAGTACGTAGTTTTTTTTCACAGGACTATTATCAAACAATTACACTTCCACGCCATATTTCCTGGGACATTCTGTACATAACATATGTACAGAATGCTTCATAAAAGGTGGTATATTCAAAAAATATAAAACTCTTGCATGAAAAATAAGATGGCATTTGACATTTTTCTTTAATCATTATTCAACAGATTTTTCACGACGATAATTAATATGTCTAGGCTATCGCGATCATTCTATACAACCCTTTATAATTTCAAATATATAAGTTCCCACGTATTAATTACTTAGCTTCAGCCATTCCCGCCATACTATGGCTAACACTTTGTTGATTATTAAGACGTAAAAATGAAGAGTATATAAAATGTGTTGTTCTTCCTCCTTAAATTATTAAGAGAAGTATCGTTATTGTAATGTAAGTATATCACGAATACATAATTGGTTATTTTTAAATCGAAGCATTGTTATTCCAAAAGGTTAACAGACTTGGGTTAAGAAAAGATCAAGACTCATCTTATTTTTGGCTATAGGAATATCTTCTTTCTTGGATACACCATGTCTTATGAAATACTCTGTATGTGTGTGTATGTATATATTGCTTTACATTCTGGAGTTGATACGTCTAATTCGTAATTCATTATAAAACTTCTGTTCGAGATGCAGGAAAACATTGAGTTATTTACAAAATTATTCGAAACTAAAAAAAAAGAAGGAATTTTGTAACGTACTGTACTAGTCCCGTCGAAAAATATATTACACATAAAATATACAAGTTTTGGTACGATAATAAATTCAAAATGGAACGTCGCCAAATAGTTTCGTAAAATACTTCGATCTCGAAGCAGAACTCCTCTTTAATCAGGGGCGGATCCAGAGTGGGGCGATCGCCCCTCCCCAAAGGGTAATGAAATATAAAAATATTATGTCACATTTTGCAAAAATTTGTTAGGTATGTACTTAATGTGTTGACAATATATATTTGCCGAGCTATTCGCGGCTTGCATGCCTAGCGGGCCTGCTCGCTAGTGCATGGAAGTTTTTAGAACGTTTCCAGAATACATATCGCCTGAAAATGTCTAGAGACAATGCTACTATTACAAATCGGCCGAAGAAGGATCGACCTCTGTCCCCTCTCGAAACAAATGTACGTCGATCAACTCCACAGTCCTGTTCTCTTTATAAAGGTAGGCTCTCACTGCGCCTCGCCTCGGCGCAACTCCTTTTCGCACTCACATCTAAGGGCGAATTCCACTTGCGCCCAAATCGCCCGCGCCCATGACCGTAGAAATTTTCCCTTTTTGTAATAAAATTAATATCATAAATTATATGTTAAATCGTAATTTATATTTTAAAACCTGTATTTTCCGATAACAGCTTTTTCACAGATTTCTTTTCCATATTTCAGATTTGCATAAATTTTTAAACGAAAACTACGGGCGATTTGGGCGTAAGTGGAATTCGCCCTTAATAGGCTTGCGTCGGCTCGGTTTTTCCCTAGGGGCCGTCCTTAAATTGCGTAAGGGTAATTTTGGCGAATTCCTACCCCTTCCCACCCCCAGTATAAGAATACGTAAGATTTGATATTCGAACCCCCTGCTTACGTAATATTTTTTACATTTATTTTTTTCAGTTATTAAAATTCGCTTAAAGGTTTATATATGGTGGCGGACGAAAGAAAGTTTGAGTTTTTTTGAGAAGCTAGGATTAGTTTGCTAAGTGACGCATTTCGGCGTTTTGAACAAAAATTGTAATTAGTCGGAGTAGCGAACAAAAATAGTAAAGGTGGTTTTTCCAACTTTTTCTTCCGAACCTGTAATGGAAATTTAAAAATCGTGAAATTCCGAAATCAGCGATTTTCGACCTTATTCTGCGATCTTCAAGCGGTTGTAGCTCAGAGCAACGTTAGCCGATTTTGATGAAATTTTCAGGATTTTAATTCTTATTACTGGAAAAAGTTGAAAACGACCTTTACTATTTTTTTTACCATTCCGACAAATTGCATTTTTTTTCAAAACGACGAAACGCGCCACTTAGCAAACTAATCCTTCCAGCTTCTCAAAAAAACTCAAGTCGTTTGGACCATTTCTAAAAAAGTTATGCAATTTTAAAAGGTGTAAACTATCTTTCGTCCGCCACTGTCATTCATTTATCTCAGTTTCGAGACAATTAAACTAAAACTACTTTTCTGGAATATTAATGATAGAATTTGTATTTATTGAAAATTAGGTAAATAAATATTACGTAAGACGCTACCTGACTCGCCCTCCACCCCCTTGTAAGAAAACGTAAGAAATTCGTGACCCCCTCCCCCCCCCAAAAAACCTTACGTAATTTAAGGATGACCCCCTACCTGAAGTTATCTGAGCTTGCCTCGGTTCATGTGTTTGGTCAGTTACTCAGAGAAACTCTTCCTGTGCAGTCGTCAATTCAGTAGGCTCACACCCAGCCTCGCCTCGCCTCGCCTCTAGTCCTCAAAATATTCTCGAGGAAGAATCCGCGGCTCGGAGTCGCACCGAGGCGAGGCGCAGTGTGCGTCAAATTGTCAAACTACATAAGAAAAACATAGGCAGAATAAAATGAGCCGAGGCGCAGTGAGAGCCTACCTTAAAACGTATTATTTAATCACAGGTACTGCAATTATTCCGATTTCTTATAATATATAAACAGTTAATGTGAATTTAATTATTTAGGCTATAGTATCAGATAAAGATATTAAAATATAAATCACACGCAAATTTTAAATCTTGTAAAAGAAGGTCCGAAAATGTACTTTTGCACATTTCGCCCCGTCCAAGAAAGGCTCCTGGATCCGCCTCTGTCTTTAATGAATAAAAATCGAGTTGAAAATAATAAGTGGTATACTAATAATCGAGAGAAAAATTTAGCAAGATCGTAGTAAATTTAAGTGACTGAAAATTTTGTAGAACGACAAAATTCATTCCACAGAAGGAGGTACTTGAATTTCTTCAACCCAAAAGTTAAGAAAGGTACAGCAACTACGAGTAACAATAATTATTATAATAGTAATAAAATAATAATAATAATTACAATTGAATTATATTTAAATGCTTTAACATTTCTTAAAACAATAATAACATTCATTCCTACATACGTATACGTACATATATGCATACATGTATGTATATATACATTATATACATACACATATGTGTACATATCCATATAGACATACATATACATACATATAAAATAGTATATATATATATGTATGTATATATATATATAGTTTTTATATTCCTAAGTGTTCCGTTCTAATCAATTGATTAAACAATCATTTTCTGAGGTTCAGATTTTTGAACACAGTTCACAATTGCTAAACACTTTCACTGTAATTAACAATGGGTCTTTTCGTGTTATTGTTTCCTGTCCTGCTTCCATTTAATCTCAAATGCTATTTATCAGGATTATTTCACTTGAGTCTTGAGGTGTTGCAAAAATTCGTAGTAACTCAAGGCAGACTCAAATCGATCTTCAACTAATCGTTCCATAAACAGCGTCCTGAAATGGCTGTCATCCCTGGAAATGAGAAAGAACGTTGCAAGCAAGTATATTAACTCATACAGATACACGTGCGAGCTGTTAATAAATACATTATAATAAAACTTATCATTTAGAAGAAATATTAACTTTTAACATCACTATTCGCCTTTTAAAACAATTGAAGCATTTCTGACGTTCTATCGTGAATTTTAAAATTAAAATAAGCAAAAGTAACGAGAGTACTATAAAACATCTTTACAATTAACATTACCCTTTGATCTTTGCTCTTCGATGTACGTATTAAACACAATAAATATAGAAAATCAATTGTGCTACAGAAAAATAGTTACAGAAAGAGGAAATGCCTTATTTTAGGGAATCTTTTCCTAAAGTTTGGAAATAAAATTTTATTATTGGAAAATTAAAATCAATATGTGTGTTGATGTTATAATTCCCAAATTACAAGGGCAAAGTGATAATATTGAAGTTAATACAATTATTATAACAACGTGCGTTACGAAAAGTAGCATTTTTCTTATTAAAAACAGCACGTTTCAGTTTGCCGCAAAGACTAACATATTTGACTGCTTCGCCACGAAGAGTAGCACATTTGAGAATTATCCGGTTTGGCCACGAAGAATAGCACGTTTTGGATTATATTGCAGACTGCAGAAACTATCAGGGAAAAATTTTGATTAAATCTTATTCGATCATATCTGGACTTATATGGGCCCACAAAAATCAAATCCTGTTGGTTGCTGCGGTATAAATATTTTTTTGTAGTCAACCATTCAAATTTGCTTCTTTTCATTGCTACAAATTCATGCTTCGATCCCATTTATTTAGGGAATTAGATTATTATTTTCTATAGTAAATTTAGGAAGGATATACATATAACACTTTCAAGTTTCGAAAGTACTTGTTGTATTAAAAATGTATGACATGGAACAAACCACTTACATAATTCTACGCATGTATCCACTAAACTGGAAATCAACTAGTAAACCCTAATTCTATTAGCCTTTGTTAATCGTTTGTCTACGAGATTGAGTTTTACTACTAAACTGATCATTATTCAAATACGATACTGATGGTATAGCCAATCTGCAATATGTTTGTGAATTTCCACTACAATTTGAGAAGTTTATGAACTCGTAAATAGTTCTGAAAATTTGCATACACATTGTTTTGCAAACTCAATTTTGGTAACAAGTTTCACAAAGTACCACACAATAGCTAAAATTAAGATTCTAACTAACTGGTAGGTACGTAAAACAAATTTCAATTTATGGTTTTTACTTCAGGCCTGTGAATAACCCTTTAGTGCCGGCGCCTAGAACCCGTTGAAGGAAAAATATCCCGTTTTCTTTTTAGTACTTAGAGATGTACCGACTAGTGGCCGAAGTCGGCAAAAAAGGCTGATTGATCGTGGCTCCCTTTTTGTGAATACTTATCCATTTTTCTTTCTTTTTTTCTAACAAGTTTTATAATTTTGCTACTAGAGATGTACCGAATAATGGCCGACTAGTCGGTTAAGCCAACTATCCGACCGATTTTGTAATCGGCGAGTAGTCGGCTAGTCGGCCAAAACCCTAGTCAGTACATCTCTAATAAAAACTATGCAAACCTATCAATAAATTCGTAAAATATTCTATTATTCAGCTGCTTATATATACAAGAAGCTAATTCATTAAAAATAAGTTACAAACTGTAGAAATAAGAGCATACCGCATAAACAATCATATCGATAAATTTTTCTTGTTACTTTAACATTTCTTCCTGATGATATATATTGTACGTATTGTACACTAAAATTAAATACGAAGAATGAAGAAATAACTTACCGCATAATTTGTACAGAAGCAGGGAAAGGTTTCTCCTCTTGCAAACTAAATACAAAATTGCGTAATTTTTCACTTTCCGCTGACTCAATCTCTGGCAAGTCGTACTAGAAATTAAAAATATTTATCCTGTAGTTTCCGTAACATCATACATGTCATTTTGAAATTCTTCAAACCGTTCAAACTAAAGCTTAAATATTTTTTGTGTTGAATTCTATATTATAAAACCGTTTCATCGCGAATGATATTTCCCACATAAAACAATGAGCTTTAACCGAATAAATTCTTTATCCTTGGCTCAATGAAGTATTCAACACCAAAAACAGTATAAATGTACCAGATAACTTAGAAATCTTAAAAAATATTATTTCGCCGCTATTTAGTTCATTCTCCTAAGCTCTGCCGAATACAAATGGTTCTATAATTTGTGGTACAACCAAAAACATAGTTCATCATCCAGAAGTAAATCAGAAATACACACTAGAATTTTTTAGTTGCACTACGAACTATGGGATACAAGTTTGAAAATTCAAGATGGCATGATATTGAACTAAGTAAATTGAACTTACAAATTCTTCCGGTATCGAGGGGAAAGCAGTGACCCCGAGGACGTTAATACAAAACGTGGGATGAATATTTTTGCCAATCAAAATAAATATTCGATCGCCAGCGTCCATCAGGAAGGCACCCCTTGAATGAATTTTCTCCGCAGAAAGATGCAGCCTGGGGGGTTGTGGGCAAAGTTTTCCATCGATATCTTTTGAATTCCGGTCTTCAAGCGCGTGCACAGGATATAGGTCTGGGTAAATCATTTGGATCAGTTGAAACAGTGGCAGAGTTTTCAACTGGCACATCGCAAACACTCTGTCGTCAAGTCTTGTACTCGTTCCCGACCTGAAGGCAAGCTGAAAGAAGCATTTCACTTTTCAATTGCTAACACATTTCTTACGCGTAATAGTAACAAGGTCGCGTAAATAATCAATGTTTAAAGAGCAGATAAAATAAAATAAGGAACACCGTCGCAGCCTTCAAGAACACTAGGCGCCAAAACGGCTTCTCTTCGGAAATTTGGCAACGTTGCATGTCACTAGGCATAACTCAGCGGTTCTAGTGACATCCAACGTTGCCAAATTTCCGAAGGGAAGCCGATGCTGCCCCCTAGTGTACCACCGGTGGTACATTCTTTTAGCGCTTACTAAACGAGCCGCCGCCCTTCGGGGTAGATCTAACTTGCCCAGTGATTCCTAGCGGATGAGGGCAGGGTTTTTCCAAGTACCATTTCAGCAGAACACCTACGCCGAATTTCCCTTGGCAGCGGCCCGCGTCGAAGGTTAAAATTTTTGCACACACCCCACCTTGCCGGACAAATGCTCGTATAGGCGAAAGCCTAAGGCAGAGCGCGCCCCATCCGGGCCAAGATGGCTACACTAGTTGCCCCATGGGGCGGGATGAGCCACCGGTGGTACATACACAATTGTCTCATCGGGCGGGCTGAGCCACCGGTGGTACATGAACTATTGTCGCGTCATAGCATTTAAATAACTGATTACTGTAAACAACACCGCCCCACGGCGGGGACACTAAATTCAGGCCCCGTCGCGAACGTGTTAAACTAAATGTTCGCAACGGCTAATGTAATATTATAAGTATGCCGTCAATTAGAATTTGGATAATACTTACGCATTTGAATAAAGAAATAATGTAAAGAGGCAGTAATTTTAAGCTCCCCGGGACGAGAAGTCCACCAGCAGCCGCTGTCTGAGTTAATTTGTAGGCTGACAACACATCTATGGCCACATTTATCAAAGCGTCTCTTGCGTCGGATAAAGAGGACTGTTGAGACCTGTCTACAGCTGTGAAAATGTAAATAATACAAACAATTAATGAAAACGAGTAGGAAACACTATTTAATAATTCACTATTTAATTTCAATATTAAGTTACCGGGGCGAGCCATTTTAATATATAAATTGGTTCATTTTAAAAAAATACGCTAAGAAACTAAATATATTATCACAACAAGATTGAACTAAATTACAGCATTTGTGTCTCTCACTGTGCTTTTACAAATATTCTACTATTTACCAATGAATACTTTTTTCCGTACAAAATCTTACCCATTTTAGAAAGTAGACCCACTATGCACTGTTGATCAGCTGAATGAAGAACATCTGACAAAGTAGATACTACTGGTAGGCACAATGTGTGTACCCTAATTCTTCTTTCACCTGAAACGTATTTCTTAATATTAATATCATCCGCTACCTCTATTTCAAACGTTGTTTAAGCAAATTAAGGATATATAATATAGGAAAATAATTGAAGTCACAACGGCAGTAACTTCCTTTGTTTATATTTCGTTTAAAGGTAGGCTCTCACTACGCCTCGCCTCGGCTCATTTTATTCTTCTGCAGTAGGCATACCGGCATTTAGGCAACGGCCTAGTTTGCGACTGTAGTTTATTTAGCACCTAGGTGGCGTCCATTTATGAGGAGTTCAGAGGCCAGGGACCGCGGAGAGCCGGCGTAGCCGTGGGTGGCAAACGCGACTGATCAGCACGCGGACGGCTCGGATTTGATTCCCGGCGCCGTGGCTCTCTCTTTCCGGCTCCTATACTTCCTATGCTTTACTTATGTAGTTTAACAATTTGACTGACACTGTACCTCGCCGCGTCTCGGCGCGACTCCGAGCCGCGGATTCTTCCTCGAAAATATTTTGAGGAAGAGAAGCGAGGCATAGTGTGAGTAAATGCAATGCCACCGCTTTCGTGACCGCTAGGAGAGGAAGGAAGAGGTTCTCTGAGGAACTGACCAAACACATGAACTGAGGCAAGCTCAGATAGCTTCAGGTACGGAAAACCCGAGGTAACGCGAACTTAGATGGGAGTGGGAAAAGAAGTTGCGCCGAGGCGAGGCACAGTGAGAGCCTACCTTTAGGGCACGTTTATGTTGGAGCTGCGATAGAAACTCTGAAGCTGTGTACCGACGTTGTGAGGCTTCCTCGCGAGGCACGCCTCGCGGAGTGGATTCCCCATTCCGTTTCACTTTACACAAAGTGATCATGGTCGAGGTAGACTCCAGACTCTCCACTCCGCGAGGCGTGCCTCGCGAGGAAGCCTCGCAAAATCCACTCAAAAATATTTTCTTTTTGTGTGCTTATAACGGAGCTGTGATAATAGTACAGCTTCAGTCGTTTGTGGTTTCGCAAAGATGAACCATTTAAACATGAGTGATTCTGAAGAAGAATTATTATTCTCTTCAAGTTCCGTAAAATGGTACATTGGAAAAAGTCTACGCATTGAACGTAAACATTGTGTTGTATTTAGTTTAACGGCTACTTCGTCTCAGAACTTATCTAAAACAAATCAGTAATGATGAGAATCTGTTATGAAATCGGCGGCAATAGCGTAAGAAAAAGTAATATTTGATTCTCGACGCTTGCGACTCTCGTAGCTCTGCTTCGATGTAAACTCTTCCATTAGAAAATCATAAAACATATTTCTACGGTTCGCTCTCATCCCCGGCTCAGATCGTTTATCACAGCTCCACCATAAACGCACCCTTACTCTGCTCGATCTCAAATTTTCATGAATTAGTCCATAATACTATCGTCTCGTTTTATTTAGAAATATTATTTTCACTGAAACATACGCCTACCTTTACTCGACGTGTAAAGCAGAGCTGCCTGGAAACAAACATTCTGGACATCCGAGAGATTCTCTTCTATGGAAATTTGCATTCCAAAGCCAGCGTCGGGATTGACGTTAGGTAAACTGAGGAGGTCAGTCGATCTCACAAAGAAGTTTCCGTGGAAAGTATGAATGCTCAGGCCACGTGTGCATCGTATTCTCATCACTGCCTCGAAACCAATCTTTCGGGTCAGATAACGTCTTAGCATTTTATCAAGTGTCTCTGCATTTTGTAATTTTGAAGCTCGGAATAGAGGAAGATGGTATATACATCCTCCAGAAAACTTGCACATACCAGCTGCAAAATAGAGGTTTATCTGTTTCCTTCTCTGTATTTAATATAATTTTCAGTGTACGCGTTTTATCCCTAGTGTTCTTTACTGCTACGATCCAAGTATTTGCTACTTTGTTAATAAATCGGCAAGTTTCACGCGAAAGTCAAACTCAAATATTTATAGAAAACTTGGGAAGTTTGTCGATGATGCGAAAAATCAAAATGACCGATATATTCGACACATTGAGAAATATTTTTGCAACGTAATGTTTGGAAATTTTTTCTACGTGCTGTACAAAGTGATAAGAGATAAAGAGAGAAATTTAAATTAATACGTACATAGCGTGGCTAAATCACAATATTGACTATTTAAGAGGAATAAATCAACCGCAATTTGCTGTCCGCTGCAATCTAATGCCAATCTCTTGTAAAAGTCTGTAACTGGATTTAAGTGTGGCACGTCTTTGCTCGCCCTGGTGTTCGGGTCTTCTCTTGCTTGCAAAAGGCCAGGGCCCATATTTGGCAGACAAGTCTGGAAGACGGTCACGCGTCCACCGGTTGGTAACTGAAATCAAATTAGAAGAAAGGTATGCAATTATAGCCAACAACCTAATAGTCGGTCACTCATTTATTTTAAATCCTACTTTTGTTGTAAGAATAATCTCAACAAATATTGTTTCATTCAATTCTAAACACACTGTTCCAAATACTTATGCCCATTTTTAACCGTTTTCAAAATGAAAGAGGTTCTCAGTTCGAGGTGTTTGTATGTATGTGTGTTATACGTATTATGTTTGTCCGCGAATTTCTCCGTAACTACTGAACCGATTTTGGCGAAACTTATTGCGTTTAGTTTAGCTTTGATAAACTTAGGTCACGGAGAAAGAATTATCAAAATCGGTCAAGTAGTTTTCAAGTTATACCAAAAATTAGAAATCTGTTCATTATAATACATTGTATGCACAGGCTGGCAAAGGACGGAGTATCCGGCGTTCGAAAAACAGAGCGAGACAAAATATTAACGCATCGTCTTTCTCGTACCGTTTCTCGGTCGCTTTCAGTCCCTCTGATTCGCTCTCGTTCCACCTCCCTCTCGCCATCGGCAAGAAAGGAGCGAAAACGATCGCTCGGAATCGTGTCCCCTCTACGTTGTAATTTTATATAATATTTATTATATTATAATATATATTGTATATCATGTTATATTTATATTATAATATATATATATATATATATATATATATTATTTAAACAAATGTAGGTATATAACTTAAATAACTAAAAAGTACAAAATAAAAAAGTTTAAAAAAAAATTAAAACCGACTTCAAAAAATAAAAATGCGCTAAAAAGTAAAAAATAATTTTTTCCTTTTAAATAATCTACGATTTTCAATTTTTTTAAGTCGGCGCCATATTTACACAGTGCAAGTTATGAGGCGCCGACATAAAAATATTGAGAGTCGTAGATTAAATAAGGAACAAAATTATTTTGTACTTTTTAGCGCATTTTAATTTTTTGAAGTCGGTTTTAATTTTTTTTTAAATTTTTTTTATTAATCTAAGTAATACCCCAGATTATCTCCGTCTCTTTAAATATCCTAATCACATTAAAGCAGTAGGAGTGTGCGGATTGTCCCGAGGCTCGGGTTCCCCGCCCTCGGGACGGGTCGGAAAATTTCGGGCGGGATCGGGCGGGGTCCCGAGACTCTCCGGATCTCGAGCAATACGAAAGTATCGGGATCCCGCCCGAAAGTTTCCGGCCCGTTCCGGGCCCGAAATGTCGGGTACCCGGCACACCCCTGTAAAACAGTATGCTTACCATAAGTTTATAAGCAGCTTGCAATGCTGCGCCCAAAGCGCTATTCGTGTCATGAGTCCCTTGAAATTTCGTGGGCAATTGGGCCAATAGGTCTCGCACTAATTCCTCGCGCTCCTTCAAATTGACTATTAGATTTTCCGGACATGGAAGAAAGACGTCTGGACAAAAAGTTGTTACAGTTAAATCGGAATTTCTTAAACCGAATAAGCAGGAGATAATTATAAAAAGTTGTTAATAAATGAGCGTATTACCATCTATATCGAGCATAATCATTTCCTGAGGCTGTGACACATTGTCAGGTATGCAGAAGAAATGTATAGCAGAATCTACTGCCAAGAATCCAATTTGTGTTCTACTGTCGCCTGGCAGCCTTGACAATTCCTCTGAAATTACGTTGCACACTATGCTCAGGTAACCGCTTTCAACTGCCAGCCTCGATACGTCCAAAACAAACAGATACACAGCTGGCTGTGGTGGACGTAGCTTAAACACATTTGTTATTCTAATTATTTAGAAACGTATGTTTACTATATAAATTGAATAAATAAGAATCAAGTGTAATATGTAACAATATCCGTAGCTAACAAAGAAATATTAAATATGTTTAAACTTTGCTTATATTTTGAAGAAGACATTATTTTTAAGACTTCACGTTTTCATCAACTATATTTATTAAGAATCTACAATAATATGTTTAATTGTGTGTTAGTATAGTAATAGTAGTCAATAAATATTTAAATAATTTCAATATTGATATTACGGTTCATGTTAATTGATATAAATAGTTTTAAATGGGTATTTCTTACCATGTATTCACTAGGCGCGATAAATTCAATTGTACTAGTCCTAACTTCCGGTCGCCTTGATGGATCTCCATAAGATTTTGTCACGGGATCGAATTGAAATTCTTCTGGCACTGTAAACGTAAATCTCGTGTAAAATTGGGGAACAGATCTACTCGAAAAAGGTTTACAAGGAAAGATGCCGAACCCGGAAATTCAACAAATTCTGTGACTGTGAATATGTAGGGGATTTCCGACTATATATAACGCAATTTTTGTTTGCTGCCCAAATTCACTGTAAGCAGGTGGAATTGACCCCTTAAATTCCGGCTATTTTCCGATTTTTTGTTATAACTCGCAAACTGTAAGAATTTTAAGTTACCAAATGATAGTTCTAATGAAGGGGGGAGTCTAGTGCAATTAGCTGAAAATCGAGGCATTTTTCGGGAATTTTTTTTAAAGAAAGAATTTAATCGATCTTTCTGAAACTTTCAGGATATTGTATTATGATATTAAGGTAGATAAAAAAAAAATTGTATTAAAAAAGAGCGGCAAATAACAGAGTTATACGGGCTTATGTCCAGTCCGTTGGCGACGCAAGTGTTCCACTGCGGGCAACGTAGCGTCTACTGTATTCATCTGACACCAAAAATCTAACAATTTTCGTTTAGCTTATGAGTGCACGCACAAATCGTATAAATTCATAACTTAAAAGTTGCAAAATTGAACAAATAGCGGCCTCTTGAAAAAAGTTCACTTTTTCCAACGAAATTTTTCTTAAATGTGTAAAAAAAGTTATTTATTTAAACAATATCATTATACCAATAGCTAAGCTCTGTGAAGAAACTGTTCACAAATATCCGTGCACAAGGCCAAGTCGATCGGTTGAATATTTTTGGAGTTACATTGTCCGCCAATTGTAAAACTGTCGTTTCGGGAAAAACGCATTTAAAGTTTTCTGGTAACCTGGTGCTCCGTAGCAAACCCGGCTGTATCCGTTTTAATTTTTCGATTTTCATTTTGCGGCTTTGGGAGCATATTATCGTGATGTTTAACTATTGATTTATGCAAAAAAAAATCGGTTTCTTCGCCTCGCTACACCAGGCTCTCCCTTAAAAGAAGTAACTTTTGTCTTGAAACTTTTTCCCATCTCTTACAGATTGCGAGTTGCAAAATAAAATCGGGAAAATAGCCGAATTTTCAGGGGTTAATTTCAACCCCTTAGAGTGAATTTGGGCAGCAAACAAAAATTGCGTTGTAATCAGGAGGAAATCCCCTACATATTCACAGAGTTTCAGATTAGTTGAATTTTCGGATTCGGGATCTTCCCTTGTTAGTATCGCAAGTAAGCAGTAAGTTCGTGTTTTAAAAGTAGGTAATCGGAACGGGAAAATGGTGCATGACATAATTTAAATTTTAAACATTACTCAAACGGCAATACATGTAAGATAACCAAGCCTTACTTTCGATGCGTATGTGACTCATACTAATATTTCCCGATAAAGTAACAGGTTAAATGAAAGTTTAAAGCATGGCAAAATGTATATGTTCGACGAAGAAATCTAGTGCACTGATACTTACATTCGTTTACTCTGTAACACAGATTGCATTTCCACCTTTTCGAATCATTGAAATATACAAAGGGATTGATGTATGTTCTACAAGCACGGCATCGCACTATTGTGCTGCACTGTATCACTGGCAAATGCTAAAAGTAAAACAATTTGTCTGGTTACTTGAAACAGTTAAGTAGATATAAATTTGTGAACAATATCCTTTCTTAGCATATGTGGTCATTGGATACAGCCATCAACTAATGCGTCGTAAAATTAATAAATACTTCGCAAAGTATTAAAGACGAGACACTAAATTGAGTTTTCTAGATTCATACAACGAATCATGAAATAATATTTAGCAAAAATAGAGCGGCGTGGAAGGATATGGTCTGCATATTTGCGGATTATTTTAAAGTATTTGCATTTAGAATATTTTATTTATATAACGAATCGCGGTAATTGAAATTTGTTACTACTTGAACTAGCCTGCTTTTCTGAATTAAGGGGTAATGTCACTGTAGAGCTCAGAAAGGCAGCTTCATTTTGAGAATTTGTTCGAAGGCCTTTATTGTACATACCTTGAAGTATGATCACAATTTTTTAAAATTTTTTTAATATCAAATTTCAACGCCACAGCCAAACAAAAGAAGCTTCTTCTGAAAAACAGTGTTCCGCGGGCGGAAAGATTTCTCCTTCAATTTTTTACCTAGAACAAAAAAACCGAAAAAATTTTAGTTCTATATAAGATTATCTCGGGAAGTACACGAGGAAATGAAAAAAATCTGATTTTTGTAATAATGGTGCGTGATTGAACAGAACAGGGAACTGCCACAACCTCGAAATTGTTGAAACGTTTTGTTCAATCGCGCACCATTTTTACAAAAAGCAGTATTTTTTAGTTTCCTCGTGTGCTTCCCGAGATAGTCTTATATAGAACTTAATCATTTTTGGTTCTTTGTTCTAGGTCAAGAATTGGAGGAGAAATCTTTCCGGCCGCGGAACACTGTTTTTCAGAGAAGCTTCTTTTGTTGAGCTGTGGCGCCGCCATTCTGTATTAAAAATGTTTTTAAAAAATTGTGATCACACTTCAAGGTATGTACAATAAAGGCCTCCGGACAAATTTTGAATTCCATTCACTATACTCGCTTAAAAAATTCTCAAAATCAGGCTGCTTTTCCGGGCTCCAGAGTGGCATTACCCCTTAATCAGCAATGCTAAAGTGAAGATATATTTTTGTTCACTGTGTTAAGCGTTTAAATGAAACTAAATGATTTACGTACGTTTAAGTCTTTGAAAGGATGTATTAAAACTCCTAGAGGCAACCTGGATTTCTGCAGTAAAGAATTCGATTCTGGAATCTTCGTAAGTGTGCAGCGAAAGATACTGGAAGAATTCACGAAATAATTGCAAATGCCGAAGAAAATTTCATAACATGTTATTTTGCATAAATTTCGAGTGCTTAGCTTCTAAGTAATGCTTATTTCTATAATACAGGTAGAAATACTTACTCGGGACTACAATTAACATTTTCTAGAAATTCTTGGTGAAGTTTGATCTTTGGTGGTTCTACTTTCTCCGAAGGTAAAATGTTTCTACACTGCAAGAGCTCAACGGTCTCCATTCCCTAAAAGTGAAGCACCATTATGTCAATCAACTAATGACAAAAAGACAAAATTATTTAATATAAAAAAATTCCGTCATAAATAAATCAAATTTTCTAATAAAGAAGAACGTGACATTCACTACTAACTAAATAAATAAAGTAAATACTTAAAGCATTAAACTACGTCATAGTTTGTTGTTTCATTATCATAAACTAGTAATCATTATGAACTTTTCAAACAAGTAGAGAGCAGTTTCAAAATACTTTTCGAAGTACATACCCATAATTTGTTGTATCCACCTTGTGTAACAGACATCATATTCATTTGGTTGTCCAACTGATTCATTTGATCCGGATACGACTCTGGATACCGCTTGTTCATCGAATCTGGTGTCATACCCAATGAATTTGGTGGTATACTCATTGGATTTGGTGGCATACCCATTGGATTCGGAGGCATACTCATTGAATTTGGAAGCAGGTTCATTGAACTCGGAGGCATGGCCATTGAATTTGGTGGCATGCTCATTGAATTCGGTGGCATAATCATTGAATTTGGTGGCATGCTTATCGAATTTGGTGGCGCGCTCATTTGATTTGGCGGCATGGTCATTGGATTTGGTGGAATATTCGATAGATTTGGTGGCATGTTCATTGGATTTGGTGGCATGTTCGTTGGATTTGGTGGTGTATGCATCGAACTTGGCGGCATATGCGTCGCACTTGGCGGCATGTTCGTTGGATTTGGTGGCATGTTCGCAGAGCTTGGTGGCTGACTCGGATACTAAAAGGAAAAGCATTTATTCTAACAAAAACTGTAACAGGCATGAATGTACATAAAATATTTTTAAATGTACGAAAAATACTGTAAGGACAGATCAAAGATCATATTCATAAAGAAGTTTGTGCCACCTAATTACCACAAAATATCACCTTATTTTACATCGATATTATTATCTTTAAATAAAAATGGGTCAAGTTAAAGTACTACGATTTTAATGGTACAGTAAACCCTCGTATAACGCGGTTGGAATTAATATGATTTGTACTATGTAATTCTGAGTTTCTTATAACGCGGTACGAATTAATCTCGTTGCAGGAGGGTTGACTGTAATATAAAATCGTACAAACAAGATCCTCTTTTTGTACCCTTGGTCGTCACAGTTTTTGTGGAAAGACCAAACAGGAAAGCAGCGTGCATATAATAATATGACGCGTTATTTACCTCCAGGTATTAAAATCACCTTATTAAATCAGAGATATTATTATTGTCATTATACAATGCAAGCAGACATGTATAATGCGACAATATTTTTTTTTATAAAGTTTCCAAGCGGGCCATGAAGCATACCGTCGGTAAATATTGTAAAAACAAGTCTGAATACATTATGCAACGTGAGACTATCAATGCACTTATTATGAAACTGTTCGGACGCAAAAGGTTATCACATCTAGCACCTTCCATAAATAAAGCTTTATTGATATACGTGGTACTTTCTTGTCTGTTCTTCCTGCAGATAATACTAAAAATAATGAAACAACACAAAGATAGCTAAAATCAACATAATCTACATTAAAAACGTGCTACGGATATGTATGTTTCTATTTAAAAGAACAAGACCACCTAGAAATTTAAAAAGCACCTTCACCTAGGGAGTTTCTATTTAATCCATCTAGCATAGCCATTGGAGCCATACAAGTGTACAATTTTCTGAAAAATTGTAACTCCGAAATTTTATTCAAAGTAATTTTTAAAACCATACATCCACACCTAAAAGTGTAATACAGTCGCATCGGAAAGTAAGTTGACACCCTTTAAAATCGCATAACTTTTTTAAAATTCATCCAAACGACTTGAGTTTTTTTTAGTGGCTAGCGGAATTAGTTTTCTAGGTGACGTGTTTCGTCGTTTTGAAAAAAATTGCAACTGGTCGGAATAGCGATGAAAATAGTGAAGGTCGTTTTTTTTTCAATTTTTTTTCTGAGCCTGTAATGAAAATTCAAAAAACCCGTTTGTAGATTAAAGTAAGTTGTATACGTGCTGAAAATTTCATCTAAATCGGTTAACGTTGCTCTGAGCTATAAACGCTTAAAGATCGCAGAATAAGGGCGAAAATCGCAAAATTCACGAAGTCAGCGATTTTTCGCCCTTATTCTGCAATCTTTAAACTTGTGTAGCTCAGAGCAACGTAAACCGATTTAGATGAAATTTTCAGCACGTATACAACTTACTTCAATCTACAAACGGGTTTTTTGAATTTTCATTACTGGCTCAGAAGAAAAATTGAAAAAAAACAACCTTCACTATTTTCATCGCTATGCCGACCAGTTGCATTTTTTTTCAAAACGACGAAACACGTCACCTAGAAAACTAATTCCGCTAGCCACTAAAAAAACTCAAGTCGTTTGGACCAATTTTAAAAAAGTTATGCGCTTTTAAAGAGTGTCAACTTACTTTCCGATGCGACTGTACTCCTTGTTTGCAAAACGCAGTACCATTCCTTTATTATTATATAATTTTGATTAACCAAAAAAGAATACGAAATATACTAACAGTGATTTGACTAGAGCGGAAACTTTTGTTGAACAACACAATAAATGGCGGATTTAACGAACGGCCGATGAGCAGTTGCCGTCTGGGCCTTTACCCAGAAGGCCCCCCAAGGCCCCATCCCAATTATGATTATATCCAACCACCATATATTTTTTTTCCATACTACTAGATTTAGCCCGTTTTTAGTAAACTACCTCTTCATTTTCTCGAAAAAAATGGGCCCCCCAGAAAGTTTGCCACCTGGGCCTTTTTCCTTAAATCCGTCACTGAACGCAATGTCCACATTTAGAAATTCTATTGAATGCGCATAGTCATTATGCTTCTGAACTAAGTTTAAATTCTACATTAGCACAGCAATAATTAAATTAAATTTAATCGTTATTATTAATGCAAAAAAAAACGACTGAAGTTAGAAAGGATCGAACCGTTCTCTGTCCAGGAAATCCTATAACTGGGGTTGGAGGCTTCGCTTGCATCTGCCCGCTCACACCACCCCCATACGACATTGTATTTGGTACAGCGGCAGCGTGTTGCATACCGTGCGCATTTTTGGCATATATTCTTTGTCCTCCAAAGTTTTGTTGGTAAAGAGTTTGTCCCCTGGGCTGTTGCATAGGATTCGGAAACACATTCTGCTCTTGCGGAAATGTTTGCGCACCTTGCGCGGTATCCTTGCCATCAGTTTTCTGCAGCGCGGGCTCTAACGACGCATTCTGCGGCAAATTTTGATCAAGTCCAGGTTTCGCTAGATCCATTTGTGAATTTATTACTTCGTCTCTGGGAGGAGCTTGAGCCTTTGTCGCTGGTACTTGGAACTGATTCTGAACATTATACATTGGCGGGTACTGTTGATTTTGGGGTAACCTTACTGGCGGTGGCATCGTAGGGCCCATCGAGCTCTGCTGACCATTCACTGGAGGCGGTGGTGGGTGTAAAGGGGACCCGTATTGATTATAAAGGTATGGGGTTGGAGATGGATCTCTTGACGTTTCCCTAGATGGATCTCGCGATGACTGTGACGATGGTGTACCTGTAAGCAAGCCATATCAGGAATGAATAGCATTATTACACTATATGTTTATGAATAGCAATTTAAAATGAATGGTACAAGTTTGAAGCTGTAAAAAGTATATAGCCAAATTTATAGAGTAGAACAGGCCTGCCCTTTAGGGTGCAAATACCTCCTGAAGTTATGGGACCCGAGCAACAGCCGAGCGCGGAACTGTTACATTGTTAACCTTGCAGTTTTCCCAAAACCCACGCAACGGTTAACAAGGTAACAGTTCAGCCCTCGGCTGTCGCATGAGTCCCAGAACTTGAGGAGGTATTTGCACCCTAAAGGGCAGGCCTGGAGTTGAAGACAGTCCGGCACTTCTTCGCCTATAGTACCTGCAGAGATATAGCGAGGTTGTAAAAGTGGTAGCACGTGTCTGTTTACATCTTTTGAGAGTCGGATCGAGCGAATTGACAGATCTTTGAGTAGAGAAGGCGCTCGGGCCTCACTCAGGGCCAGACTCAGGGCACTTGGCCTGAGACTGAATTCCTACTGACATTCCTGCGATAGTATACCACATCAGTGGCGTTTTATAGTTTTCAGGGGCCCATATAGGGCCCCTAAGTTACTCTAAATTAAAAAAAATCAAAAATACCGCGCTAACACGCGAAGTGAATAGTATTAAAACAAATAAATAAATAAGATTAAACTTGGGGTGCACTACACGAGAAAAGGGCCCAATTTTAAAATCTAAATTTTGGTGTATCTATTTGTTATTTTCTTTCCGTCACAGTTGGAGGGCCCATTTTCAATTCTTTTCTAGCTTTTACAAACCTATTCTTTTTTAATTTTCCCATTTTTCGGGGGCCTTCTGAGCTCCCGGGCCCTGAGGCGGCTGCCTCTTTCGCCTCTATGTTAACTGTACCACATACAGCCCTGGGTGCTGGGACCTTAAAGACCGCCGTTGTTTGAGTGTTTCATTTATGACCTCGCTATATCTCTGCGGGTACTATATCAACGCCATTTAAAATTTGGTGCATATATTTGTCCACATATATTACTGTATTTATAGTGGCATAATACATTGAAGGTGATAACTTTGCTGTGGCTCTTTCATTGTCGCAGACGACAATAATTCGCTGTGACTACTCCAGTCAGTTGAACATTGCGAATAATTAGCGACGCGTGGCTATGTATTCAAAATACAATTTACATTCATAATAAAGTGATTTACAGAATCTATGCTCGTGACTAAATTTTGATCACCTCATCGAAATATAATTCCTAATACTATTTTGTCTTCTAAGTTACTAAGCATTTGTGATATCCATATTAAAATTAATGTACCACAGGCTAATTAATAACGCATTCTTTTATTTTAATATATATTTACCAGTAAAATTATAATTTGTTGGTTGCATGCCATTATGGCGTGCCGCGCTTGCCTGCCCATTTACCATCTGAGGGGGCCCGCTTTTCAAGCTACCCCCATTACCATACGATTGGTATTGATATTCAGTTGGCTGAGACATATCAATGATTTCCAAACGTTGCTAAAAAAAAAAAGAGCAAATATGAAATCAGATATTACTGTCGCTCAAGGGATGATTAAAGGTAGGCTCTCACTACGCCTCGCCTCGCCTAGGCGCAACTTCTTTTCGCACTCACATCTAGGCTCGCGTTACCTTGGTTTTTCCATACCTTGGTTCATGTGTTTGGTCAGTTCCTCAGAGAACCTCTTCCTTCCACTTTTAGCAGTCACCGAAAGCGGTGGCATTGCATCCACTCACACTACGCCTCGCCTCTGTTCCTCAAAATATTCTCGAGGCAGAATCCGCAAGGCGCAGTGTGAGTGAAATTGTCAAAATACATAAGAAAAGCATAGGAAAAATAAAATGAGCCGAGGGGAGACGTAGTGAGAGCCTACCTTAAATGCAGTAGTAAGCATCTTACAGAAATCATACAGGGGGAAAGAATTTAATTATCTATTCGATACCGTTCATTTTAAAACAATTTAACAGAAGAAATCCTTTCATCCCTACCAGCTTTGATACTTTGCCTGCTTCTACATTGTTTATACTAAAAGCATGATTTTGTTTAATAGACACGATTCATAATATAACTAATTTCCGTTAGAATACACATTAGTACAATATTCTTTCCACCACTTCCGTCAATTTCACGCAAATAACTGCCTTAAAAACCTGCTTGCTAGACGTCGCGAGGAAATGTGTTCGATGCCACGTGACTTAATCAGACTTTAAATCATTTGCATACAAGCGTCATATCACGCACATGAACAAAAAAATACAGCAGACTCAATATTTGACTTTCTTCCACAATCACGTGACTTGGTCAGTACTCCCCAATTTCTACGAATTACGAGCTAACAGTAAAAGAGTTTTTTTTAATACTTCTTGTTAGTGATGGGCGTGATACCGCTTAAGCGGTACCGATACCTAGCGGTGAAGTATCATGGTGTCACAAGCACGTATGAGTACCGTAGGTATCAGAAGGAATCGATACCTAAATGATACCTACTCAAAAGGTTCGATCCTTTGTAGGTATCAACATCTTGGCTGAACTTGGTATCGATACTATTCGAACTAGAGCTGGGACTATTCGAATAATTTAATATTCGAATATTTTACAAGTATTCGAATGCTACGAATAAACTTCGAATATTTGAGTATTCGAATATTATTATTCGAATACTATTCGAGTAATGATGTATTCGAATACTATTCGAGTAATGATGTATTCGAATACTATTCGAGTAATGATGTATTCGAATAGTATGGTGTGAAGTGGGTTAAAAATTAGCTTACAAGATTTCACCCCGACAAATGAACCTAAAGAACTTGATTCATAATTCACACCATACTATTCGAATACATCAGTATTCGAATACTTAAATATTCTAATACATCAGTCAATACTTAAAAATTCAAATACTGATGTATTCGAATATTTAAGTATTCGAATATTTATGCATTCGAATACTTAAATATTCGAATACATCAGTATTTGAATACTTAAATAATCGAATACATCAGTATTTGAATACTTAAATATTCGAATACATCAGTATTTGAATACTTAAATAATCGAATACATCAGTATTTGAATACTTAAATATTCGAATACATCAGTATTTGAATACTTAAATATTCGAATACATCAGTATTTGAATACTTAAATATTCGAATACATCAGTATTTGAATACTTAAATATTCGAATGCATCAGTATTTGAATACTTAAATATTCGAATACATCAGTATTTGAATACTTAAATATTCGAATACATCAGTATTTGAATACTTAAATATTCGAATGCATCAGTATTTGAATACTTAAATATTCGAATACATCAGTATTTGAATACTTAAATATTCGAATAGTATTTGAATAGCATTCGAATACATCAGTACTCGAATAGCATTCGAATACATCAGTATTCTATACTTAAATATTTGAATACTTAAATATTTTAATAGTATTCGAATATTAATAGTTGAGCAACTGAAGTATTTGAATATTCGAATACCGAAAAATTCGACAAATAGTCCCAGCCCTAATTCGAACCCGAGTCAATCATGCATAGGTAATTTAGAGCCATGACTTTTTGATCCGTCGGGTAACCGGCTACCCGGAATAACTTCAAGCCATTGAATGTGGTATTGTTCAATCATTTTCGGCTAATATCAGACTATACCACAGACAATCACAGACAATACTATATTCAATTGTTTGAAGTTATCCCGGGTAATGTCCGGGTACCCGGGTACCCGACGAGTCAAAAAGTAAGAGCTCTAATAGCTATCGAAACAGTAATGAGTACTTGGAAAGAATCGTTTCCCAAATGATACCTACAAAAGTCTCGGTCGTTAAAAGTTAGGTGGAGATTATGGAAATCAATTTTTTAAGTAATTTCCTTCATTATGGTCCGAATTACGCCTTTCTTGGTGTTATTTTCATCGGAGAAACATAAGGTACCGATTGGCGTGGTTTTCATAGAGATCTGATGAGAAATGCGGAACTGAAAGATTTCTCACTTCTTAAGGGGGAGATTGCGCCTTGTTGGGCCGAAAAAATAGATAATTCTTTGTGAATTTTTTGTACAAAAACGGTTCAACAAATTAATTTGCGGTTTGGCAGGCTGTTCTATTGTATCCTGAACTAGTGTTCTGAATTTTGTGTGTCAGTGAAAAAAATACTGGGCAGGTACAGAGAGAGCGTTGAAAAATAATCGGGTGGCCCCGGCGTTGACGCAAAGTATTGTAAGGATTATCCAATACACAAAAAGGATAATAGATTCTTAAACTATATGAATGTGGCGAAAGGAAAGAGGAAAGAAATAAAAGAGAAGAATGGGGCTGGCAAAGGAACAGTCTGGAAGAAGTAAAGGAGTTCAAATACTTAGGGTATAATTTCCAGAAAAATGGGGGCAGAGAAATAAGGGAAGTCATCAAGAAAGCAAGAATAGCAATGGCGCAGATATGGGGAATAGGACAAAGAATGTTCGAGAGCAATTTTGAGAGAAGAATGAGAATATTCAGAAGCACAGTGAAAAGTATCTTGCTGTACGCATCAGAAATTTGGGGATGGAGGGAAGCAGAAAAAGTAGGGAAAATACAGGAGTAATACATAAGGTGGACTTTAGGTTTTGGACTCCAATACACCAGCATATTTAATTTTGGAGGGAACAAAAACGGACAAAGTAAGGATAGAAGCGGGGAAAAGAGCAATAATATATGAGGAGAAAACAAAACGTCTGAATAAGAATAAAATAGTACAAGAAAAGGTCGAAATGGGAGGAAATGAGAGACGCATAATATAGGCAAAAAATGATGAATATCCAAGTAGTGGAAACAAAAAGAAGGAGAGGAAGAGAGTTTGATGAGGAACTAGCACAAAGAGACAAGGCGGAGCAGGTTCAATGGCAATACGACAGAATACCAGGAGGCAGATATAACACACATTGTACAGAAATTAGGGATAACCAGAGAGCAAATTACCTAGACTGAAATTACAGAGACAGAGATCAAAGCATGATCGCAAGGTTCAGATGTGGGAACGAAGAACGGGGAAGCAAGTACTGGAAGGAAGAAAAAGAGGCAGTATGCAGACTATGTAATGGGGCTAGAGAGACGCTGGGTCAGATGCTACCAGACTGCAAAGGCCGTATTTCCTAGCCACGATTGGCCGCAGCGGCCGGCAGCAGTCCTACTAGCGCAACGAAGACACAGATGCATACTTGTTCATTGCACTAGTGCAGGGCTGCACAGGGAGCCTTTTTCAGCGCCTAGCGGCGAGCAACCAACCGTAAGCCGTTACTAAGGGTAGTATCATTGAGGAGAACTGCAGTAGTGTAGGTGCGGGCTCGTAGGCGCGTAGCGTAAGTATATAGAGACGGGTTCCTTGTGGGGCCCTAGTGCAGAGCAGGCCCCGCAATATAATTCGGTGGGGTCATGAAATTTCCAAAATATTTGCTACTGCCGGCATTTCCTATGACTTGACGGCTCGATTTTACTGATATTAAAACATTTATTGCTAATAATACTTATCTTTTCAGCGACACATAAATAGAGAATTAATACTATACAAATAAATAACTCGGACACAAAGAAAAGAAAATTTTAAGTAAAGATATATATCATTTATAAAAGCTAGAACATGATATATGAATAAATATATACATATGTACAGTACGCATCTGCTGCTCATCATTGCACTTGTAAGTTTTCTTTGTGCCCGAGTTATTTATTTGTATACAGTGGCGGATTTAACAGGGCGGCCGATGAGCAGTTGCCACCTGGGCCCCTGCACAGAAGGCCCCCAGGGCCCTATCCTTAAAAAAATTATGATTTTATCCAAACTATGCTTTTTTCTGTATATCACACTGAGCCCGGTTTTAGTAAACTACCGCTTTATTTTCCCAAAAAATGGGCCCCTGCTCAGAAGACCCCCCTAGGGCCCTGTCTTCAAAAATAGATTATGATTTTATCCAAGCACTATATTTTCTTTCTATACTTTTCTGTACACTTGCCCCCTTTTAGTAAAAAATGGGCCCCTCAGAACGTTCGCCATCTGGGCCTTTTTTCTTAAATCCGCCACTATTTGTATAGTATTAACTTTCTAATTATTTTATGTGTCGCTGAAAGGATAAGTATTATTAGCAATAAATGTTTTATTATTAGTAAAATCGAACCGTCTAGTTATACGAAATGCCGGCAGTAGCAAATATTTTGGAAATTACATGACCCCACCGAATTATATTGCGGGGCCTGCTCTGCACTGGGGCCCCACAAGGAACCCAGCTATATATACTTACGCTACGCGGCTACGAGCCCGCACCTACACTACTGCAGTTTTCCTCACTGATTCTACCCTTAGTAACGGCGCACGGCCGGTTACTCGCCGCTAGGCGCTGAAAAAGGCTCCCTGTGCAGCCCTGCACCAGTGGGACCGCCGCCGGCCGCCGCGACCGATCGCGGCTAGGAAACTCAGCCTTAAGGAGCTGAAAAGAGAAAATTCAACGATCAGAGGGATACTAAAAGGAAAAGAAGAAGAAGCGGAGTGGACGCGTGTAGTTCTGAAAAAAAGGAGAAGAAAAGAAGAACAAAAAGAAGGAATAAATCAAAATGAAAGCGCAATCTATAGTTAAGGGGCCAGTCCACTGTGACGGTTTGAAAAATTAAGCTCTTTTTAAAGATTTTTTTTCCGTAAATACAACATATAAGGCAATAAATCTTTTTGGTATTTATTAATCTACTCTTATATTATACAAACAAATTCAAAAGAATTTTTTTTCAACTGGTGCAGGTGATTGCAAAAAAACTATTTGACCAATCAGTCCGAAATTTTTACACGTTATTCAGCACCTCAGTGGCTATGGCTGGGACTAGGATTATATTTATTGGTAAAAGATTAACAAAATGGCGAACGTTTGAAGTTTAAGTGTTGAAATAAGGTGAATTTTTCAAGCATTTTGCCTTGTAAAAAGTATTAAATGGTTAATCAAAAAAGGTTTCTGTAGTCCCGGCCATAGCCACTGACAGTGTTGCCAGATCAGGCTTGATCTTTTGCCGGAGATTTCAATTTTGTTGAGGATTATTGAGAATTGCTGTTTGGTGGGTGAGGGAGAGTGAGAGAGGAAAAGGGCCAATAAGAAAACAGGCATCTATAATTCATTATAATCATGACTTCTTATAAAGGAGTAATAATAATAAAAGTATTATATGAATATTTATTAGAAATTGTTACAGATTTTAATAGTTTTTTATTTTTTATGGCATGTTACACCAGGGCAGTGCCAGTCGAATTTGCATTTGCGAATATTAATTCTCTATTCCGCCGGAGATTTTTATTATGCCTGCCTGAGGCCAGAGACAACGGTTCAAAACCTGAGACTCCGGCTGAATGCCGAAGATCCGGCAACCCTGGCCACTGATGTGCTGAATAATGTGTAAAAATTTCAGACTGATTGGTCAAATAGTTTCTTTGCAATCACCTGCACCAGTTGAAAAAATGTCGTTTTGAGATAATTGTGTTTAAAGTTTTAAAACAAATTTAAAAAAATTTTTTTTAATTTTTTTGTATAATATAAGAGTAGATTAATAAGCACCAAACAGATTTATTGCATTATATGTTGTATCTACGGAAAAAAATCTTGAAATAGAGCTTAATTTTTCAAACCGTCACAGTGGACTGGCCCCTTAACAGTCCCAGAAACACTTACACACATATAACCTCATTTTGAGGCCGAACGGTAAGAAATAAACCTATTTACTGCTACAGTAAGAAAAAGAAGAAACTAAATCCAATTGCAACTTAAATTCATCAGTATCGGTTATAACTTTCCAGTAAACAATGCTAACGAAACAAATAAAATATTAAGGAAACCAGATTCGGTAATTTCGGTTTCGTGATATTTCAAGGTCAAACTTGTATCCAGATAAGAATGCACGCAGAAAACAACATGTAGAATTTGGCTGTCATGAAGATAACAAAGAGGCTGCCAATACGCAAAACTTAAATAATCAGCGAGCAATGATGTGAAATTTAATGGTGGAATAATTAAAGAATACTTATATCTTACGAACTTAAATCCGAAATTTCAAAACATATTAGACTTGCATGAAACAAGGATATGGAAAAAGTGCTCGTATTAATTTCGGAATAAATAACGAGAGTCAGACGAAACTGACAAGAATACTACCGCAACATAAGGATAAATTCGGCAGAAGGGGCTGACAAGGCAAGACTTGCATCAGATATTCAATGCGGAATAATAAACCAGTAAATAAAGCAAAAGGAAAATGCCAATAAAATGATGCAGCCGCGTAACAAGTAAATACATAATCGCCCGTCGGGCTGGGATTCGAGGGAAAATGGAAATGACGAGTTTCGCGACTAGGGGTGCGTTTGGAAGGGAGACGGCAGAATAGTTGAAGGGAATTTTGAAAGATTAAGATGAAGAGGGAGATGGAAAGGTTAAAATGTCATGTCGATGTTGAAGTACCACGGAGTCCGGGGTTTTCGGCGGCTCCGAGTTCGGGGACACACTTGCTTACCTTTTGGACGAGGTTATCGCAGCAAAAATAAACAAAAGTTTAGACCTCGCTGCACCAGGAGACGTGCATTGCACTTTTTACGGTGTAATTCGCCGTTAATTGTCGAAGAGACGTACCTCGTCGACGCGACACACAACATTACGTGGCAGCCCAGTTGATCGAGGCGCCATTTTCGCTTCGTGGCCTCGTCGCGAACCACGCGCTTTAAATCATTGAACCAGATAAACGAGCACTGTTTAGGTATTCATACTTTCCAAAATCGCAGCAGCTTCTTTGCTCTTGAGAAACTCACGGGGAAACAGTTACAACCCGAAAATTCTGATTTCCATGAGACCGCGTGTGAATATATAAGAATATTGGAGTATGCAGGAAGCAATTCTTTTTCTATGAATTTTCTAATTCACTCTGAAGGGGTGAAATCAGCCCTTAAAATTTCCTCACTTTTTTTTTTAACATAATTTATTTTTCTCTCGGCAGTGTAACAGAGATTAATAAAACTGAAGAATTCTTATATTTAAAGCAGGAACCCGGAACGGAACAGAAACGAAAACGATAAACGAAAAGAACGAAATATTTTTCCGGAACAGAAACAGAAATGAAACGAAATTCTTAACCCTGTTGCAGGAGTGAAAATGATATAACCGGAATAAAAATTCCGTCTAAAAACGTTCTGTACACTTTAGGTTAAAAAATTTAAATTGAGCGCGCCATTTATTTTCATCATGTTACGTGTCGGTAAAAAAGTCGCCGGTAAAAAAAGGGGTCTGAACCCTGATAGGGCTGGCTGTGGTGCTGGGAGAGGCGTTGGGAGTCTTGCCCTCGTGGGCAGGGCTTGCAACCGAAAGCATCAAAACTCTAAATATTTTTCATAAGACATAATAATATATAATATTTTATAATACATAACTATAACGTATAATATTTTATAATATAAGTACCAAAGGCAATAAAATTGTTAAAATAAGTTTATACGAGTTTTTTTTATAAATGAAATAACCGGTTCGGAACAAAATTTGTTTTTCGTTCTGATGGAACCGAAATATTTTTCAGCAGGAACGATATTAACCGAAACGAAATTATTATAATCGGAGCTGAACCGAAACGAAACGAAAAAACATTTCGTTCCAGGTCCCTGATTTAGTTATATTAAAGAAAAAAACAAATCCGAACCGATTTGAAAATTTCGTGAGGTACATTTGTTGGTGATTCAATTATCTATAATATGATATAATGTTCGACCATATCGGTCATTCGCAACACGATATATTCGCAATTAAGTGGGACCACCTTTTTGACAGACGGGTAAAAAGTTCACCTGTCGATATCACGAAAACGTATACATAGAATTTTTTTTAAACCTTCCTTTCGGTATCAGCGGGCCATTTTACATGAGAAAAAATAGTGGGGTCTGCTGCGCAATTTTTTTTTATTTTGTAAATTAGTGTAATCGAACTGTTTTAAGATTGTGAAATATAACGATAGCAATTTGTTTGCATTTTGTGTAATACCACTGCGTAACTTTCGAACAGTAATGAAAATTGAAAGGGTTAATTCATTGATAATTCTATGCATCTGTAAAATAATTATGTACGTCGAAAATAACAAAACAAATAGAAATCGTTCAATTATCAGAAGTTACTATCTATAGGTTTATTTTAATATTAATCTCACAGTTGGTCTTGTAAACGATACAGTTTGGTCATTTTCCTAAAACTATATACATTTTTCAATTCACAGATGTAGTAACATTTTTTTTTCATAGCTAGTCAACTGATTGGTCACATTTAAGTCGCAGTTAAATAGTTTAGAAAACATTTCGCTTAATCGGTAATGTACAAATCAATTGTATTCACTTCAATTAATTAAACAATCAAGTGCTTAACTAAATATTTAGAATGACTACATAAGGCATTTTATTAAAAAAATACCGAAATGCTGGTTTCAAGCATTTCGGATTAAATTATGAGACATTGTATAAAATATGAGTTTAAAAATCTTAGACTTCTCTACAAGGTTTGTTGTTATTTATAATCGTGTACATCGGACATACAAAAATATTGCTTTCCATGCAAAATGATTGTACATTTATATCTCAGTAAAGATGCCAGTAACACGAAAATAGGAAGAATTCGTAACGAATAACGGGATATGTTAAAATAATGACGAATTATAAAATCTTAGAGGAGAGGTGGCTTTATCATCATTCAATATAAAAACTATATTGAGATTTAACAGAGATGGCTATAAATTGTACATTCATAATGCAACCATGTCACAGTGGTCGATAGTACATTATTAATACATACAAAATTGTTCACATTCGAATATAAAGAATGATTCTTAATCAGAAATGAATTTTATATTCTAGATGCCCATACCTTATAGAACATTATACACATTTAATTTTCAGGTTTGTCCGTTACCGAATTAATTCGGTCACAAATTTTTTCTAATTTCTCCCGAAGAGTTGAATCTTCTTTGACTTTGATCATATTTTCAGATAATGTCTTAATGTTAGTTTTCCCCAGATGTTCTCTCAATACATCTGAAATTTAAATATAAATTTGTAACATCGTTCGCGTGAAACAGTGGAAAATTAGTAAATTATTAATTAGCGTATCAACGTGTCTCAGTATATTACTAATAGTGCATCATTAATTCGTTAATTACTTGTTATATTCTCTAGCTTGAAGAAACGTATAGAAAGACTGAAAAAGGAGTGGTGAATAAAATTGTAATAGAAAAGATTTTAGTAGTATACAACGGATAGATCTTGAGCTACACTGATTTGAATCTAAATTTTAATTGAGATGCCGCCGGCATTATCGTTACCCAATGTATACCACGAGGAGGGAGTAACGTTTTACTTAGCTTTCGCAATGCGTACGACTAATAATTACTCGGAAACAGAATGAGGAGTGTTTACAGACGAATGTTTGCACACAAGTGTTTACGGATAACGCTACTGCCGGCGGCATGTCAACTTTGGAAGTTCGTATCTCGGTATTAAACGTTTCGATATCAGTTATAAGAATTGAAATAAAAAATACAGGTTCCCATTTAAAAATTTAAAAGTGACCCTCGCAGGGCTTTCCAATGTCATCGCAAGGTCACACAAATACCAGCATATGTCCCTCTCGATTCCTACGACATTTTTCCGCATCATTTGCGAACACCCTTTGCGTATTTGCCAACATACAGCATTTATTAGATATTCATAATCTATAAAATTCTAGTGTGCTCCTTGCTTTTGCGATAAGTATCACCCAACTTTATGTATTAATCATAACGAAAGTATTAATGAAACAGAGCATTAATAATACAATAATTAGAAACAAATCAACTCTAAAGCGTCAGTGCAACCAATGGGATATTTATACAATGAAATAAAATATAAAATATATATCGGAGAAGGTAACCACCTCCTAATCAGCTTCGGTACGATTTCAATTGAAATTACCAGTTACGCATTTCAAGATGTGGTCGGGGAAAAACTTTAACATTCAATACCTCATAAAGTATTACGCATATATCAGTAGCTTCAGTATGTGAAGCTCTATCACTGTGCAAAAGCTCATTGGAAAGTCACAGTTACACCTCGGGACAGTGACGGATTTAACAGGGCGGCCGATGAGCAGTTGCCGCCTGGGCCCCCCAAGGCCCCATCTTGAATAAAATTATAATTGTATCCAAACTATATTATTTTTGTACTACTACACTAAGACCGTTTTTAGTAAATTAACTCTACATTTTCCTGAAAAATGGGCCCCTTCAGAAGGCCCCCTAGGGCCCCATCCTTAAAAAAATCGATTTTATCCGAACTATATTCTTTTCAGTACTACTACCCTTAGCCCGCTTTATTAAACTACCTCTTCATTTTCCCGAAAAAAATGGGCCCCTCAGAACGTTTCCCACCTGGGCCTTTTTTCTTAAATCCGCCACTGCCTCGGGACCTTTCCTTGTCAGCTTTGACTCCCCTAGGTGTTGCGAGGATAGAATCTAGGAACGTTGCGCTCCGACAAGTCTCTACCGAGCGAACATCTAACATGCCGACCTGGCTCGGCGGCTGTATAAACTAATCTTTAATTAAGCGCTCGCCCCCCCCCTCCCCCCCTCTTGGACTCATTCGGTCGAGAGTGAGAGAACCCGAGAGCGAACAAGAGCGGACGAAAGAGTCGTCGCGATATTAGGGGCCGTCCTTAAATTACGTAAGGGTAATTTCTACGAATACTTACCCCCTCCCTCCCCCAGTATAAGAATTCGTAAGATTTGATATTCCAACCCCCTCCTTACGTAATATTTTTTACACTTAATTTTTTTTAGTTATTAAAATTCATTTAAAGGTTTATATAATTCATTTAACTTGGTTTCGGGAAATTTAAACTAAAACTACTTTTCTGGAACATTAATGATAGAATTTGTATTTATTTAAAATTAGGTTAAACAATATTACGTAAGACGCTACCTGAATCCCCCCTTGTAAGAAAACGTAAGAAATTCGCGATCCCCCCCCCCCCCCAAAAAAAAAGCCTTACGTAATTTAAGGACGACCCCTTACCGTCTGCTAAGAAGGTGCGTTTTTTGATGCTGACGCTTGACGCTCGTTTTGAGCGTCAAAACCAATCACGTGACCGACGCTCAGCCAATGAACAAGCAAGTCAGAGCAAGTCAGAGCAAGTCAGAGCAAGTCAGAGCAAGTCAGAGCAAGTCAGAGCAAGTCAGAAATGCACGAGCGTTAACGAGAGTAAACCGAGTTTAGCTTTTCCACTTGATGCTGAAAGTCAGGTGGACCGGTCACGTGACTGGTTTTGACGCTCAAAACGAGCGTCGAGCGTCAGCATGAAATCGCATCTTGAAATCGTACCTTGAAAGAGACAAAATATAATGCGATGCGAGCCGCTATTGAATGCGCTATATATTGGTTCGCACAGACAGAGCGGGACAGAGTATCTTACTTTCTCTCTTTCGTAGCAGACGATAGTGTGCGACGCGTCGGCTCTTTCGCCCCCTCACGCTCGCCCCCGAAATCTTCGAAATCGTCGACGCTATTCGTTAATCGCTCGCCGCCAACCCCGAGCCGCGAGCCTATAGCGAGAGATTATTGTATACGTTTTACAATATCATTGCTATACAACATAAAATAAGTATGTCAATTTTCAAACATGAACTGCAAAAGAAATATAATTTAAAGTACCTGACTCGGTAATAGTATCCAATAGAGATAAAACATTGTGCAGAATTGGTGCTTCTGGACTGTTTGCGGCATCGAAAAATCTACACAGTTTTTCTCCAATGTCAGCCTCAACCAGAGGCTTTCCACATTCATATAAACAGGTCGTGGTTAATATTATTAAGCTAATTAAGGCTTCGTTCTGCATTCGGACGTGTTGCGAAATTAACATTTTCACTAAGTGTGCCACTGCTCCGTGTTGTATCATCAAAAGTGCGATTTCCTTATTCCTAGTTAGAAGAAACAAAATGAAAATTATAAGCGTATATTATAAGAGGATCATATTTGTATAAAAAACTATACGGACAAATGCTATGCAAAAGAAGAGTGATATGTCGTTTCACTTGAAAATTGTGTTTATAATATTCTGGTCAATTTAAACCATTTGCTCTTTTAACAATTCTTTCTTAGGGACGTAAGACGTATTTCCAAATAGGAATGTTTACAAAATATTAAAAATTAATTAATATACAAGACGTCAAAGTGAGTGCTTGCGTAATACACGCCTCCATCTCGTGAACGCGATTCCGATTGACCGACTCATCTAAGAGCAAAATCGCTGTATATGAGTATTCTTCAACTCAAACTCTACAATGTGGAACTCGGTCGAAGAATTTAAATAAAAATTCACGGAGTTATACAACAAATACCAAATTTGAAGGATTTTACTGAAGTAAATCTATGATAAATGCTGTCTTAAATGTTGTTAAAGTTAAGCGATCTTAATGAGCGAGGACCACATTGTGGAGAAAAGTGTTTTGTAGGTTCAGTTAAAATTCCAACAAAAAATATCGATCCGTTCTCAAGTTACGATGTTCACCGTCTTGAGAAACACGGTTTTGAGAAAACCGGCTTTGAAGCCCGCCGCGGCGCGTTTACTCTCAATTTTTCGAATTTCTCAATGAAATGTTTTTAAAAATACTTCTAAGACTTGTGGCTACCATAAACAATCGAAGAAAAATTTCTGGGGAAGCGAAACTAAATAGTGAAACTAGGCAGAAGTTGTGCGACAAGTTAATAGAGAATATAAATTTAAATACAATAAATTAGAAAAATACAGCGACCTGTTATTAGTAATCAGCCAAGCGATCAAGCGATTCGCTTCCCCTTGAACACCAGAGTGATCCTCAACATTACACCACTCTACAGTTTTCTTTATTAAATCCGTTTTCCTCCCTAGCTGTATCGCAGCTTCGGCTGTAAAAATTATATTCAAAGAAATATTTGGAAGAAATTAATTGTTTTAAATACTTGTGAAGTGCAATCTTACATTGACCATCGATAACGATCCTTAAAGTGCCCAGCAATTTAAAGATCACGGAATACGATGGAATATCCAACATCGAATACAAAACGTCTATTAGCCCATCCTTCAATATTACAGACTTATTATCGGAAGGAATAACAAGGTTCCTCAAAGCGCTCAGTAAAGCATGTTGAAACCTTATGTCAGCAGTGTTTGTACTATTGTTTCGGAGCAGTCTAAGAAGATTACAGTGAACACCTTGCGCGACCATTAGCTTGCAGTGGGCATCGCTGCGCGCGAAATTACCCATTGCCAGTACCGCTGTGATTTGCAAATCTTTGTCTTCGCTTTCCAGCCATTCAACTAGTTTCTTATACACAACACCGTTACTGTTATTATACAGGCTGTTCATACTCTTGTCTGAAAGCAATGCGTCATTTACATCCGTTTTATTTTAATATATACGAAGCCATATTTAAAATACGATAATTCACATTGAACATCGTGTAACGACCATTTGAGTAATTATATTAGTTTTAAGGAGACATTCTACTCTCTCGGTCGAAAAATTGGCCACTTTTCAGTGATGGTTTTTATAATAAAATACACACTTAAAGTTTTCGAATTTTGGGGGGTATATTGTACTACTCTTGAAGTACAAGAAAAAATCTTTGTTGTTTTTGTTTATTTCACTTGTTTATGTACTTAAATATTTTGCAGTGAAGTTGGCGTTTTCAGAATCGTTGGCGGTTGAAATTTCGGACGACTGGATCATCGGAAACAAAAAAACCAAACATATTTTTAATTTGCAGGAGTATGGCTATCTCGCTAACCACAAGTATCTTAAGATTTTTTAATATTTTTCCACCTTTTATTTTCTATTAAACAGAAAAGAAATGCCCTTTTCGGTAGTTTCAACTTTGATCGACTCCCATTTTAATAATTTTGGTTCGAAATTGTTCTTTCGTGGAAAGCGAGATGCGAATTAGAAATATGTTTGGTTTTTTTATTTCCGATGATCCAGTCGTCCGAAATTTCAACCGCCAGCAATTCTGAAGCCGTCAACTTCACTGCGAAATATTTATAAAAACAAATAAAATAAATAAAAACAACAAAGATTTTTTCTTGTATTTCAAGAATGGTAGAATATACCCCCAGAAATTCGAAAACATTTTTCGGCCGAGAGAGTAGAATGTCTCCTTAATCTAGAAATGTTACAGTGGAATCTTTTCGCAAGGTATTTACCAAAGCCTTTATAAATAATTATTGGCCATTATTGCGCGTTTTAAATTATCATTTTACTTATCACAAATCTACATAGAATGGTCGTTACAAGTCGGGAAACAAGTTCTTGTACGTTTCAATAGTAATTTCTGTTATTAATAAGTGTTGTCTTATTAACATACCTCCAGTTATTATACAAACGATCAGGTTACAAGCAATTTTTAATCCAGACCTGGTCTCTTCATCTGTACAATATGGACTGTGCTTCTCCAGAAGCTTTAACAGCAACTCGCATACACCTCCTTTCGCGAGCAACAATTTTACATTTTCTAAAATTGAAGTAGACATTAATATATTCGTCAAGAGAAACAGAATGAAATAATTAAATCCACTGTACAACTATCTCTTGTTAATTCATTTACTTTTCTATGAATTTTATGAAACTTCGATAAAATATGTGATTTTGTTCCTAGTAGTGTAGCCACATTTTATATTAAAAATATATAAAATTATCGTAAATTATGTTCCGAGTATCTATACTATTATATAAAGAGAGAACCGATTTTTATGTTCGGGCAAAACTCAGGACCTATTGAACACGATTGTCCTCAAATTTTAACACGTTATTCCTGGATGCTCTAGGATGGACATACTTTGTGGTAGCACGTCTTAAAAACGCGTTATTAAGGGGGTAGGTTACCCTCGATAGCACTAAAAAAGGCCTTTTTTCAAACGCAAATTGTAAAGTGATAAATAAGAGTAGAGAGAACGTTTTTTTTAGTTTTAATTGTTATTCTATGAGCTTTAACACCAAAAAAGAAAAGTCTAAATATCTCTATGTACATAAAAGTACAGTAAAATCTCGAAAACCGCTCCAACGATTTGGGTGAAAATTTAATGAGATGCAGAAAACCATTTCCTACGATGTGTCGGGAGCAGATTTTCGAGAAAAAAAATAATACATTTTTATGTTGAAAAATACGATATTATCGATTTCTTGTATGAAAAATATAATAATTTCTCCATCTCATTAAATTTTCATCCAAATCGTTGGAGCGGTTTTCGAGATTTTATGTTCACCATGAAACGGTGCACCGCGTTCACGCTCTTACGGTTTTACTCACAACTTTTATGTACATAGAGATAGCCGTTTAGCCGTCTAAAATCGGGAGACTTTCGGATATGTATGCATAACTTCCGAAAAACAATAGTTTTTTAACTGAAACTTTTTTTTTAAGTAGTTCATAACACTATGTAAAGATAGTAAAAAAACGGGAAATCTTCATCAAGCCGTTGACTTGTAAAAAAATCCAAAAAATGTACACATTTTCCGCGGGTTCAAACGGGTATACCCCCTTAATTCTAAGAAACGTGAATCAGTCACGCTAATATCTCGGGCGAGGCCGAGACGGGGGACGCTAGTAAATTCATAAAGTTCATTACATTATAACAGAAACAAAGTTCGGAAATTTAAAACATTCAAAATTGTATCTTGTAATCGTTTAGTTACCATCTTCTGCTTGACCATAAAGAAGTTCTAAACACATTTCAGAAAGCTCCAATGATGTGTCGCTGGCCAGGATGTCTACAAAGATTTTTGTGAGTCTTTCATCTAGGAACACTATGTTAGCATCGTCCAATATTCCCAGTATCAGAAGAGCGTGCATTGCAGCCTCTCCACCTGTAGTTCCATCGATCTCCAAAATACTACAGATAATGGGTACAGTGTCTTGTTTCAATGCCTGAGAAAGTTTTCCTACAATTAATCGTCACTAATGCACTAGCATGTAATTTTAGGAAATTACATTATTTACAATTAATATATTAATCTGTACATTGCGAATATGTTGGCAAGATACGCAAAGATTACATAATCAAATCAGAAAACATTGTACCTCTGTATGAAGAGACGATCGGTCAATAAGGAAATTCAGTAGAAATCCTGCTGCAACGTTACGAAGAAACGGTGCACCTTCTACATTTTCCAGTGCAACGCTTTTCTTCAATAGTGCCAGGATCGACTTCAATCCATTCTGATCTTCAACGAATTTCTTACCATTTTCTGTAATAATGTTTTAAAATTTATTAATGCAACGCAAGCTTGTATCATTGTCGCATTGAAATAAACATTTGCTAGTCTAAACATGCAGTTCTTTCATTGAATTTTGCATCTATATCGTTATTAGAATTTATCGTTCTTTAGAATGCTTTACCAAATTTATTGCTATATGAAACTTTTTAAGTCATATTAAAATCTTGTGACTCGAAATTGTGTGGCCGACGAAATAAAGTTTACATCCTTTAAAATCGCATAACTTTTTTAGAATTGGTCCAAACGACTTGAGTTTTTTTTGTGAGAAGCTAGAAGGATTAGTTTGCTAAGTTCCGTCGTTTTGAAAAAAATTACAATTGGTCGGAACGGCAAAAAAAAATAGTAAAGGTCGTTTTTTAAACTTTTTTTTCTGAGGCTGTAATAAAAATTCAACAATCGCGTTTGTAGAGTTGAATAAGTTGTATACATGCCTAAAATTTCATTAAAATCGGTTAACGTTGCTCTGAGCTACAAACGCTTAAAGATCGCAGAATAAGGTCGAAAATCGCGAAATTTAAGCGTTTATAGCTCAGAGCAACGTTAACCGGTTTTGATGAAATTTTGAACATGTATACAACTTTCTTAAATCTACAAACGGGGTTTATAAAACAACCTTTGTTGCTTTGACAGTTCGCGTCTCGCTGAACTGTCCGCACGGCGGACATGCCACGCTCCACGCGAAATCTTGCAAATTTGGAACGTACACTCCAAACCTGCGGATCTGGCGCGCGCGTTTAGAGTGTTGCGCTTTGAACATCACGCTCC
Organism: Andrena cerasifolii; assembly: GCF_050908995.1. Classification (NCBI taxonomy): domain Eukaryota; kingdom Metazoa; phylum Arthropoda; class Insecta; order Hymenoptera; family Andrenidae; genus Andrena; species Andrena cerasifolii. The sequence continues at coordinate 3,581,040 of NC_135132.1, forward strand.
AGGAGCGCGTCCAAGCCTGAAGGTTTGGAGCGGCCGTGTAAAGCCGGCTATTCACTTTAATGTTAGCTACATGAACAAAATGTGGGGCATTAGGAGTTAAAGCTCCCTACCATTCTCGTAACAAATATTTCCTAAAGCCCTGGAAGTCTGCGTCAATACGTCAATGTGATCATCCTTTAAGAGATCCATTAGGGCAGTTACCAAGTCTGTACTGGTGCATTTCTCTCTTCCCCTTTCGCTTTTGGCAATCTCAGCAATTGCCTTGGCGGTCTTTGCAATGATCTCTTTAGATTCGTGGCGCAACAGAGTTAGGAAGACGTCATCTATCGTGAACTCCAGAGCTTCTAAAAGAAAAACCGATTAAATATTAAAATTGAAAAACAGAATAATCCGCCAGATAAAATACATTCTATGTTATGTATAATATTTAGTGGCATTATAATCTTTGCCCAAATGTAACATATTTAGTCCTGTAATTTTTGATAATTCCTCCTAATCACTAATTCCTATTTTACGCTCTGCGTATTTACAATACTGTTAATAGTATACACATTATTTTTCCTTAAATAAGAATTTTAAAATATTAACTCATCTTTCTCCTTTCATAAAAAATAGACTTGTTATACATTCCTCACATTAGTTAACGGATCAACTCTAGGAATCCGAAAAATAGGGGCAAGTTCACACGGTCATAACTCCGGCAAAAATAGTCGTATCGATATTTTGAAAATATGGTTTGAAAGCGTGGAATCCCTACTTTCAGCTGCTTCGTTCAGATTTTAGCTGTATTACTTTTCGGGAAAGTTATAACGATATAAAGAGCACTTGGTCAATTTTTAAAAAATTTCTTCAACTTGCAAAAGTTCCACGGGGAGTATGAAATTTTTTACACTAATTCCATTTACACCAGTCGAAAGCGGCTACTTTCCTCTGTAAAGAGAGACTAATAAATTTCTTGTGCGATTTTTTTTGGCTGAATTATTCAACTTCGAAGCAAAACCCCGTTTTTTTTACTTTAATTGCTTCTAGCAAGCAAAGGAATCATCGTAGAACGTGCATAAAAAAAGCAATAGAAAGATCAGTCTTTCTTTTTTAAGACGCATTTGTGACTTTTTCGATTCGGTTAAAATTTCGGTCTATGAGGTCCTTTCGAAAATATGCTTGAAAATTGCACAAATTCCATTTTTTCTTCAACTCGCTGTATCTCCGCGGGGGATTACCGGAACATCAATGTCTTAGGCTCATTTTGAAGCGGAGAGTCTCCAGATTCTTTTGAGTTATGACCATGTGAACTTGCCCCTATTTTTCGGGTTTTTAGAGGTGATCCTTTAATTAATGTGAGGAGTGTATACACCTTTTAATTACAGATGTTCTTTTTGATTATTATTAGCATTAATAATCAAAGTGTAAGATAAATAAAGCAGAAAGTTCGGCATCATGCATATATTACAAAAAAGAAAAACAATATAATCAAGACCATATTCTTTTAATATCTTGGATTGTATCATATTTTTCTATATTTTTTAAATTGAACATTAACTGTTTAACAAAGCACTGGAACTACTGTGCTTCTCATGTTTAATAAAATAGCCATATTGGGTGAATCTGAACGAGAAATAATAATATTAATATACCACTGCGTGCCTCGAGTTTTAATTACAGTATCTTAAATTTAAACGGATAAAACAAAATTGTGAAAACCTCCAATGGACGTTTTGCTAACATTAACAATGGAATCTAAAACTTGGATGATGTCTTCGATCTCCTTCTCCGATTTTACAACAAATCGTAGCTCTTCGACTAGCTTATCGATGTTGTGCTTTAATTCGCCTGAAACAGAATGTTACTTCAATGTTAATAAACGCAAGTTTTATTACACATATGGCAAATGAAATAGATATTTTATACAAAACATTGCGAATGAAAATCTGCGAATACTTTGATGTTTAATGTTACATAGTTTAATTATGATTAACAAGAAGTTACTTGTTCAATTAATTTGAGGGCTTATTTCTAGAATTCGTACCCTAATGAATTTCGCTCACAAGGAATGCTTGTTTTTGCAAATTACGCGTATTTTGTATACACACATTTCTCGTATTATTAAAAGGTTGGCGTAAATATGTAACTCGAAAACACTAATTTTCAAAAATGTTTAACATGAAATTTGAATGCTCGAATGTCTAATATTTACTTTTATATCTCTCTTCAACTTTCTTCTTTAAAAAACATAATTTTCCTGTATTAAGACACTATGTGTAGAAAACGTATTTCTTAAAGCAACTTTTCGAAATAAGTATATGTAAAGGGAAATGAATTATCAGTCATTAAATTTAGTGACATCAAATATTCTTATGTCAAAGTGACATTTTAATTAAACGAACAATGTGCATTCCTGTCTATAACGTTATTTTAAATCATTCTTTTCTACCGTACCTTCCGTCATTTTTCTTATGTTAACTTCAATTATTAAACAAACTGAGTATCCCTTCGAAATTAATTACAATATTTATTTAACAGAAATGAGCATCTTTAAAGAATCTCCCATACACTACAACTTGGTAGATGAGCATGGGGCAGGCTAAATTGTTTCTCTAGTACGGAAGCGCCTACGCTCCACCTTCATGCACAATCGTGCAATATAGGGGTGTTCGATTCCGATTCGATTCTTCAGAAAATCGATTCTCTTGGTTACAAGATCGATCTTTTGAATCGTTTCTTTGGTATCCGATTTTCCCCAGAATCGATTCGTTGATGTTGTTGCGAGTTGCGATTCTCGCTCTAGCGGCGTTTAGCGCAAGCTCTTAGAGCGCGAAGTTCGAACTTTAAAGAGTTAAGGACGAAGTTTATTACATTAGAAATTTGTCTTCGCCTCCTTCCTTATCGCTCGAAAACAATGTATTAATTTAAAAAGAGGAACGAACGTACGAAGAAGCCTGTTTCTTCGCCTCGCAATTCATCACCGACGTTGTAAAAGCACGGACGTGTTACAATAAAGCCCAACCTTTGATCAATCTTTAAATATCTATGTTCGTTTCTTAATGGTTCAGGTTAATATTCAATAATCAAATTCAGTTCAGTTCAACAATCTTTATTTGGTTCAAAGTTATTCGTTACTAGTTGTCTTGTTCCATCAACTTCGCACGATTCGCGAGCAGAACCCTTTTGGGTTCCACGGACATCGGACCACTTTGAAATTCCCTCAAACAGTCAGAATTCCCAGCCGGCCCCACAACAGAGGTAGTACTGTTTCTGGCGCAACTTCACACCGTTCCGTTCCGGGAGCGACGAGTTGAGGTTATGTGCCATTTTGGAGCAAAACCGGAAATAACATAACCTAAACGTTTATCTATCTCTTTCTATCAGTATTTCTCTCTCTTTCTGTCAGTATATCTGTCTCTTTCTTTTTTTACAGTTTCTTTCTGTCTACTTCCGCTTTTGCTCCAAATCGCGGCAACCAATCAGCGACGACACACGTTGTTCCGATCACTTCCTAGAGAATCACTATGGCAGATAGCCTTTAAGTGGTGGATTATTAATCGGCAGTAACCGGGACTTCATGCGGAGGTGAAGGAATCGGCCGTTTGTAAACTGAGGTTTTTTGGAGTTCCTTCGTAAATTCCAATATCTGTTATTATTATTGTAAAATCACGATATATGATACGATACATAATATATTACAATATAAAGCAGTAATCATGTCTAATAAAGACAATGAGAAAGATAAAACAATGTTTTGGGGTAGGTGTATGTTACAAAAGCAGCAATTTATTGCATTCAGTTTTGTGGATAGACGAAGTCTTTAATTAATTATTTTTGGATGAATTAAACTCGTGCGGAACGTAAACCCATGTATAAAATATTATTACTTCCTCTCGTGCCACGTTATTCATTCTTAATTATATCATACTTATTGAATCTATCTACACGCAGAAACAAATTTAAGAAAACTGTATCCTTTTACTCTAATAAAGAAATTTCTAATAAACTTATCTAAATACATATGCCGGCTGTATTTTATTTAAAAGACACCTGATCAGAGGTTAAGGATTTTTCATAAAGAAACTTGAAGAATTATTCCATAGCTAGAAATTAGTTGAAATATGCGGGAGTATTTTATTACGAACCACTTGATTTTGTTCCAGTTCCTTTATTATTCGCCTCGCATCTTTTTCATTTTCGGTTCGTTACGAGCTAATGCTAAAGCTTCTAGGTTAACATTCTTATTATTTTCATACACAGATATTTATATTAAATACATTTTCATTTCGTGCTTCCAATACCCTTGTTGCAATTTATAACAACAATTTTATGCAATACTTATCAAAAGTTTAGTCACAAAATTACGATACAATAATGCAAAGAATTTTAAAGTTATGTGAAATACGATATACAGACATAACTCTGATTTTAAAATTTGGTTAAAAATGGAACAGAATGACATATCATCATCATTGTTTGGTGAACTAAAAATATATTTGAGGATACATTTTTTATCCTAAGCACGATATCTGGTATTTGAAATAATTAGAAGGAAATAGAAGAGATATTCCCTATATTATATTTAAAAGCATGAGAAATCTATTGTTGCAATTTTATGTTCACTAATATTTTTTGGTGTATCAAATAGTAAAAATATTTGAAGTGGACAGAGAAGCTGCTCCTCTCTGCATATTCCTTAAAGAAAGATACAAGTGTTATAACTTTGTGTTACAGCTGGAGCTTTTGCAATTGGAACAGCAGGAATGGCTGGCCTACTTGGTTTCTCAAATGCCCTAGCGTCGTGTAAGCAAGAAGATACAAAGAACTTTGATGCAGGTCTTCAGGGAGGGAAAGGTTTACCAGAGTCAGGAGTAGCGCTAGCTAGGAGAGCTTTTTTCTGGGGTTCCGTATGGGCAATTAGCGTCTGCGGATTGTCTGTTTATGGGGTATGGAAGATTATTGGATCTCCAACTGCCGAAGAATTTAGAACGACTGTTAAAGCCTTTGTAGGAACTAAAGACAGGCCCCCTACGAGTAGAGTTGACTTCGAGAACCTTACTGATCTTATGAAATATGTCTCTGAAGAGTGGGGGAAGGAAAGCAAGTAATGTCGCTTATTTATGAATTGGAAGGGAGAAAAGAAGGGGTCAGAACCATAACCACCCACAATTATTTCGTACACAGAATAGAACATCTGAAATATTACAGGTTGTTTTACTTGCAACGAGTATCCACAAAAGTGCATAATTCGTTTTCATACATTACAGTTCCTTGTAATCATACATTATACAGGATACCATTGTTAATAACATTAATCAGTATTTATATGCGAATAAACACTAGTTTACATTTGGGCGTTTGAATATTATTTGGTTACACCGGTTCTCGTTAGATCACCGAGGTTGAGCGTCACGGGGCGGTGTACTGGGGAAAGATGGGTGACCGAGAGACCAATCACCACCCTTTTTCTTCTCCCGGTGCGCTGCTGCTGCTGGGACCCGAAGGATAGAGGAAGGGAAAAAATTGGAAACGACTTTTTAATGTTCGTTGGACAATATAAGCAAAATGCTTGAAACGCCATCCTGTGTAAATATAGCACAGGAAAAACAAAATACAAAAAAATATCACATTTCGTTATGAAATCTTGTAATTATGCGAGAATGCCTCGAATACTTTCAATTTAAGTATTTAAACTTGTATGACAACGTAAATATAACATTTTATATTTTTCATTAAATCTTCGTGGAAATACTAATAATGAGTCGGCAAAGTTTTCCCGATGAAAACGAGCCCAAACACGATTTCATTCAGACTATTTTCATTTATACAATATGCATTTGCTCCCGCCATTTGTGAAAATTAAACATTTTATATTTTTCATTAAATCTTCGTGAAAATACTAATAATGAGTCGGCAAAGTTTTCCCGATGAAAACGAGCCCAAACACGATTTCATTCGGACTATTTTCATTTATACAATATGCATTTGCTTCCGCGAAGATTTTATGAAAAATATCAAAATGTGAAATCTTACTTTTCATTAGTGAGTAACGCGTCTGATGTCAGATTTAGAGCTCTCAGTTGCCAGGAGCTACACGTGCAACACAAGTCACTCATCCCGGTCGGATGTTAGCAAATAGGGATAACTTGGGGCTATATAGCGAGGGTGAAAATGAAAGCTATAGAAAGGGAATACTGGTATCGAATGTGTATTTCGGAATTGTACGAACGGAACAAGATTTGTCAGTCGAACATTGGTCCAAAGATTTTGTCGCATCCATCGGTATAGCTATAAGTCTATGAATTGTGAATATTAAATTGCTACTAATATTCTGCAAATAGAATTGTATATATCAATGTACATAGAAGTGTAAATTGAACAATATTTTCTGTATAACAATAAACTTGTATTTACAACCATTCTAAAGTCTTAATGGGTATTCCAAGCTCTTAGTTATGAATATTGCTGATGCTGCAGAAGATAAATCCTGCTAAGGGGTTATTACCTACTTAGCCAGACCGAAGAGAGGCGAATGTTTGTGAATTTTTTTTGGAAAAGCGGAGGCGTAAATTTTTTCAGAACTTTTTGCACTTAAAAGAGCAACATTTAAAGATTTCGTAATTTTTTTTGTAGAAAAATATTTACGTTTATAATAAAATTACAACCCACATCCAAGAAGCCTTTTTTACAAAGTTGTTTTGGAGTGAGCAATGCCATTCGAAAGCAGGTTATCTAAACTCAAAAAACAAAAAAGATTTCGTTAGAATATTAATATATCCTCTGATTCGTGTAAGAAATTTCCGAAATATTAATTTTAAACAAAATCAATTTTTTTCGCGCAAAAATGTACGTGTAACCTGTGACCCTTCTTTGACAAAGAAGACAAAGATCAGATTTCACAACATTCAACGTTTAGGAGGTCCAATAGTTCCGCGTTCTTCAACCATTTTACAAGCTTTTTTTACACTTGCGGACCGGCGAAAATAGGAGAAATAAAAATTTCGCAGACCGGCCGACGGCTAAAACAGATATAAAACCCAATGTAGATTTAATTTAATTTTTTTTATTTAAAAAGGTTGAAGAACACTGCGATAGTTCATTTATGTTCCATACAATTTTACTTCCTATAAAGTACAATTATTGTATGAATACACAGGAAAATTTTACGCGAACAGGTATACAGTGAAATTTGAGGATCAAAAAATTAAAAAAAAACCCATTCAATTCCCAAAAGCAGAGAAATGAACAGAATCGTGTGTATAAGTAAGAGGAAGTTGGTTGGAGCGTTATGAAATGAATCAAATGGTATTTACCAACCGAAAGAAACTTTTTCATATCTCCCGTCATAAATTATTATTATTATTATACAATATTCATATATAATAAAGAAAATAATATATAGTAACAAAAGAAATTATACTAACAAATTATACAATAAAATTGTTTGTCTCTCATTCGCTGTATTCCTCTCACACACACGCAACAGACACCATTCTTCATGTCTTAATTTTTACGCGTTACACTTGCTTTAGTTTTTCCACCCCTATTCGTATTTCTAATTACGAAAGAAACCAAACGAAAGCAAATATTTTTCTTCCATTTGTCCTGCCGTGTTCGCGTTAGTTTGGCAATGCTAATCGTAAACAGAATGGTTTGCTTTGTATTTCGTTTGTTACTTCTATGCTTTCCAAATACTTAATACACTGTACATTTTGTACAATGGCAAACAGTGGTTCTCAAACGTGCCTCGCATTACTCATACGCGAAAACGAAAAATCCTTAATTAACTGAACACCATTTAATCCCCCTTCTCACTTATCCTATCGTTATCCAAACAACTATTTCTTGTTAAAAAAAAAAAAGAAAGAAATTTCTGCAACCACGAACTGCTGTGATTGCCGCCACAGCAATAGCTTATTAGTTACCGCTTTGCTGATACAACAAACGTATCGTTTAATCGCTACATCACCTGTATAAATAAAGATTCGAGGCCTCGAATCCGCTCTCTAAATTTCTCCCACGAAAACACACCGTGTCTTCGTCAGAAACGCATGCAGTTTGAAGTTTTAAATCGCGGCAAATCAGTTGCACCTTTATTGGTGGAAAAAAAATCAGCACTCAGTCACCTGATCACTCAACTAGCGTAATTGGTCGCGACATTACTCGCGCGAAAATGCAGCAGTTAACCAGTTTATCAAGATTTAGGAAAATCCTCTCAAATTTAGACTCCCGCGATTCATAAAAAGAAGAGCAAGTATTTGCAATAATTCTTAGTGTTGCACCATTAAATCCAAAAAAAAGGAAAATTATAAACTGTTTTGAAAAGGAAAGAATCTGGTCCCCGTCGAATGCACTCTCAACGCCAACGTTTCTTACAGAACCTGGCCATTACAAAATATAATAATGTACAGTGTTTTAGCATAATACGATAACGCAATTTCGTTTAACAATATTCATTGCCATAATGCCCACAATGAACATGAAGCACCGTTGCGCTTAATGGCGAAAATCGATGAATACGCGAATGCCTGTTAACGTTTCTATAATTCAACTGTTCTCTGAATGATCACCGAGTACATTGACGGAATTAAATGTAAATGAAAGAGTTCCACTTTATTGCAAATACTTTTCACTTGCTATTTTACACATTCCGTTTTATTACGTATCTCTGTATGCTCCCCGCTTTCGCAATAAATTTACAATACGTAGTACTAAAGGGGTATTCCCATTTGCCAGCGGAAAAAAAGGTGTTTCTAACAATTTTCGCGCCTAAATAAATTATGTACTTTAGAGCGAATTGCCAAACAGTTGCACTGTAAATTTCGTTACTGTTTTCGTATTTTCCCTAAGAAAAAAAAAACAAGGGTAAAAACACTACGCCCCACTTGTTCCTTAAGCCGCGTACTCACCTGTGCATTCGCCCCGAATGTGCACTCGACGCACACCGATTTTTTGCTCGTTCATGGTGTTCATTTGCAATTTCATGGTATTGATCGGACCCGAAGGCACGCTTAACACCGAACGAACAAAAAATCGGTGCGCGCCGAACGCACAAGTGAATACGCGGCTTTACTTGCGAATTTCGAAACATCCGTTTGGGAATACGTTCTTTGCGCTTCGAAAGAATGCAACGAAACATAAGAAACCGATTTTTACGACTTGGCAAATGAGAATGGCGCCTTAATTCGCTGGAAAGGATTTCCCATGGAACCGTAATCGTTCTCGGATAATTCTGATGTAGGAACAGACCACACCAAATGAATGTACAGCTCGTATCTTCTTACCTACCAAACGAAACACGCACATTCGACTGTCGGCATTGTTATGATTAATATTACTTAATTAAATAAATAGACAAGTTCAACTACTTAAATTATCTGAATTCGGCGTATCGGCACGTTCGCGATACTTCCTGCGGAATTAAATATCATGCCTTCCGTTGGACTGACTTTTCCTTTCATCGCCACCAAGAGCTTTTGATCGCGTAAACAAACAGCATACGCCAGGGCTGAAATAATTACTACTGCAACCGTTTAGAAACAATATTTATATTACAAAGTAGTTAGTATTTGTGCGAATCAGAAGGAAGCCGGTAATTCGTCGGGGGGGAAAGAACCGCGTCCAATCGAAAGTCATGTTGGTCGTTGAAAGGAAGGTACATAAATTAATTTCGGGAATGGAAGTGCGCGTCGATCAGCGGCGTGAACAAGTGTTTTAAATATTCGATCACGTTTTAATACACTCCTGTTACAACTAACGCATACTCTCATCCTGACCATGCGACTAGAATCGGCCAGCACACTTTTCAAAAGGATAACCAGCCCTACACAGATGTCGATATAACGAATTCATACCACGCAGAAACGGAGTCTTCACATTTCAAACGTTCTTTTCCCTATTTTTTTTTTTTTTTTTAAATTAAATTATTCACTTTGTTTTAAGTAGAGACCTACTTTATGAAGCGTCGGCTTTCGCGAAACACACACCTTTCAGATTTACAACACGAAGCTCACCTTTCGCTTACATACCCAACAGAAACTTCCTCTCATTTATTTAGCTGTTCAATAATATCTAAGAAACTCGAAAGTACATTAAGCTTGCGTCGTCACGAGAGCTTCAATGACTTAAATAATTGTATAAATAAATAACAACTTGTACAGGATTCTATTTCGAATAGATTATGTAACGCAAAAGTTCGCAAATGCGACGAACGTCTATATAGGGCTGGCTGCACTTTGAAACGTTATAAAGTATCAGTAAGCAGCCCATTTTATTACACTAGTGGCGCAAAATAGTCGTAATAGAAAATAGTAAACAAGCCCCTTCGTGAACTTTTTTTTTCATTTTAAAACGAACGATCAAATAGTTCCACTCTCCGCTTCGCGTCTACCTCCTTTTTTACTATTTTCTACGACGAATATTTCTTAGCTCGTCTCGGAGGTAGGCCCAATGAAATTTTAGTGGACACAGTGTCGGCTCTCCACTTTCATTCTTTTTCTGTTTTTTTTTTCTGGCTTTTTCGAAAACAATTTTGTATCCTTATTCCGGTAGAACGAGGCTGCGAAATGGTTTCCCTTCCTTTATCCTTCTTATTTCTATCAATATCAATGCTTGATACATCGTGAAAAGTGTCTAGTATAAATTTCATACTAGTATACAGAAACAGCGCAAGAGGCGTCTCCCCTTGCGTCGCGATACAAATCTCTGAACATCATTTATGTTACACTCACGCAAAATTACCATACTTCGATATATCTATACACCCCCGTTGATATAACATTAAAATATGTCCAACATATTCCTGAATTTAATAGAAAATATATCATATTTGAGACTAAAAGCTCTACGCGCAACACGCCCTCCGGCATTAAATAATTCGATATTAAATAATAATGTCTGCACGAGTGCACCGCATAGCAATTATTATCCCTCCAACCTCGTCCTACCAAGACGACTTTGCTGTGCGCAAACGTCGCAAAGAAATGCCACCAGAAGGTGTTTACCAAGAAGAAACTTCTTCAGGAGTTGTTCCTAGAAACGAAATACCTCTAAGAAGCTCCTTATCGCTGACAACGCATTTAACATTCGGCGCGTTAAACGGGTCGTCGTTAGATTTATTACTATGTTCGGTGCGCAACATTTAATATTATCATAAAATTCAGTGTGCCATTATCGTCGAATAACGCATATCCACTTTTCACCCTGCCGCAACATTTTACGACCTCGACTTAACAAAGACTGCTTTAAAAAAAGAAGAAGAAAATAACACTTCCAAGGAGCACTTTTTGAAAGATCTCGCTCTGAAATATGTCTTTCGCAAAGACATTTCTGGAAAGCATTTTCAAGAAAAGAATGTCTTCGGAAAGCGGCGCTAGAAAATGTTTAAAAAAATCCGCCCTGCGTTTTAATTCGCCTTGAGCTTCTCGTAGTCCACTGTCCCGTTGGTGTAGCTCTTCTTCTCCACTTTCTTGCTGCGTCTGCCGACCAGGTAGGCTTTTTGAAAGAATCTGGCGAACAGGACGAAGTAGCTGAAGTACATGGCCAGGCTGAATTTGACGTTGACTGGCGTGATGTGACAGTTGATCTGGCCGCTCTCCAGGTACTGGTAGGCGGTGATGTTTATGATGCAGCCGATGACCATTTGTGCTAGCTGCAGCGTGGTGATCACCATGGATATCCACTTGGGTGGCTTGTAGCGCATCGCTTTCAGGGCGTAGTACGTGTACATTATGGAGTGGACGAAGTAGTTCATGACAACGAACCACCTGGCAGACGCAGTGTACTCTGTGTAGGAGAACCAGGAGTAGAGGAGGACTGTTATGTGGTGATACCAGTGTAGAAAGATGAGGGGTTGCTTCCGCAGCACAATGAAGAGTGTGTCCCCGAGTTCTGGCAGCTTCGACAGCACGAACATCCATGTCCAAAAACCGGACACGCAATCTTGCTCGATGAAGCTGAAAGAAGAGAATGTTGGTTAGTGTTGGATGTTAGTAATTGCTTAGTGGAATTTCGAGAATACTTGTGTTGCGTATAGGGTAGGTTTACTTCTTTGTAAAGTGGGATGATTAGTGGGATGTATGACATGGTTGAGTATTGGGGTGGACGTTGGTTAAGCTTAGAAGGGGAGGATGCTGTGTGGTAGACGCTGATTTTGATGAGCCTTGGCACGATGGATCTAGGTGGAAAATAAGTAAATAGGTGTCTGAGTGTAATAATAGAGATATTTACATGGAAATTATTAAAAATTTCATAGTGGCCGTGGGGTTTTAGTGGGTAAAAATCCCACACTACCCTGGCGCCCCCGGGGATTCTCCTCTGAAGGAGGGATGCCTTTTGAAGGTTTCCCCAAGTTAAAAAATTATTTATAAGAAAAGTAATTCATAAAAAATATTTATATGGTTTTTTTTAACGTGGAGACATCTTCAAAAGGCACCCCAACGCCTCCAGAAGGGAACCTCCGTTTCTGCCAATGGGCCTTAATAATAGAGATATTTACAAGGAAATTATTAAAAATTTCATAGTGGCCGTGGGGTTTTAGTGGGTAAAAATCCCACACTACCCTGGCACCCCCGGGGATTCCCCTCTGAAGGAGGGATGCCTTTTGAAGGTTTCCCCAAGTTAAAAAATTATTTATAAGAAAAGTAATTCATAAAAAATATTTATATGGTTTTTTTTAACGTGGAGACATCTTCAAAAGGCACCCCAACGCCTCCAGAAGGGAACCTCCGTTTCTGCCAATGGGCCTTAATAATAGAGATATTTACATGGAAATTATTAAAAATTTCACAGAGGCCGTGGGGTTTTAGTGGGTAAAAATCCCACACTACCCTAGCGCCCCCAGGGGATTCCCTTCTGAAGGAGGGATGCCTTTTGAAGGTTTCCCCAAGTTAAAAAAGTATTTTTAAAAAAGTAAATCATAAAAAAAAATTATAAAGTTTTTTTTAACGTGGAGACATCTTCAAAAGGCACCCCAACGCCTCCAGAAGGGAATCTCCGTTTCTGCCAATGGGCCTTAATAATAGAGATATTTACATGGAAATTATTAGAAATTTCACAGTGGCCGTGGGGTTGTAGTGGGTAAAAATCCCACACTACCCTGGCGCCCCCGGGGATTCTCCTCTGAAGGGTGCCTTTTGAAGGTTTCCCCAAGTTAAAAAATTATTTATAAGAAAAATAATTCATAAAAAAAATTTATAAAGTGTTTTTTAGTGTTACTGTGCTAATGGACTATAATTGATAAAGGTTTAGAAATTTATTTAATTTTCTTTCTATTTTGGGACCGACTTAAACAAAAAAAATATTTTATATATATATAAAAATATTTTAAAAAAAATATATATAACCTTTAAAAAAAAAATTAAAAACCTATATATATAATAAAAATAAAATCCTTTTTACAAAAATAAAAAACCGACTTGGAAGCTGCGCTAAAAAGAATAAAATATTTTTTTTTATAGATCATACAAATAAAGAAGAGTAGTTACCTAGGTATACAAATACTATGGTGAAACCCATAATTCCTTAGCACATGGATCAATTCTGGTGCTGTTCTAGTGAATCCAATAATGGAGAATGTTGCAAGCAGCGTGTTCCACAGTGAGAGTATGCCTCTTAGTTCAAACCGTGGCCTATTTGACATGTAATGCTGCCCGCCAAATATTAGTATCATATAAATGCCACAGTAGTAGAAACCATTCGTCCAGTTCTTTATCATCCATATTTTGGTGTCCAAGTGACTGAAGGTTTCTTCGAAGTTGAACACATATGAGTAGTTCGGTACAGTGACCTCCATATAATCCACTTTATTCATCTTGGAATATTTCTTTTCTGTCCCTTCCTTGCAAGATTCTGTCTTTCCCGCGAAAAGTTACACAGCTTACTTCCCTGCAGCTCTACTTCCAGTGCACTGAAACTGAAAACAGAGGAACTGTTAGACTTCTCACACTTCAGGCTCTAGATTAATTAAGAGTTCCAGGAATGCAAATTTTCAATATTGCATTACAGCATTTTTGTACATAGGAATAGTAATTTTGTATGTAGAATAATTTATGCTAGGAAAAAATTAGAAATTTATTTCAAATTTATTAATAGTAATAAATATTTTTTATATACTCTTTATGCTTGTAAATTTCATCTCTACTATAGATGAAATCTTGCTAATAAATTTTTTTTTTTCATATGTTCTGATCACATTAGTTTCAACTGCTTCATTTACAAAAATACTAAATAAGAATTTATGTTATTCTGTAGGACATGCTACCAAGTTCGAAAAGACAGTTTAGAGTAACAGGAGAGAATTTCAGAATATTTCATAAAGCTCGTGAACTGAATTTTTGTTACAGGTGTTAATGCTTTTGGGTAAATGAAAACCTCGGAGAGATTGAAATGACTTTGAAAATGGTTCTGCATATCTTGAAGGCAGAAATGCGCAAAATTTGTATTTAAATAAAATTTCAAATAATGAATAAAAAAAGTTTAAAAAAATATTCGTCACGTGTCGAATAAAGCTAACTCGGGTTAACGACCGAATGGCGAATAATGTTTTTAACTTTTATTCGTTACTCGAAATTTTATTTAAGGGGTCAGTCCACTGTGACGGTTTGAAAAATTAAGCTATTTTTAAAGTTTTTTTTCTCCGTAGATACAATGTATAATGCAATAATTTTTTTTGGTATTTATTAAGCTACTCTTATATTGTACAAAAAAAAATTTAAAAGAATTTCTTCAATTTGTTTTAAAACTTAAAACGCAATTATCTCAAAACAACATTTTTTCAACTGGTGCAGGTGATTGCAAAAAAACTGTTAGACCAAACAGTCTCAAATTTTTACACGTTATTCAGGACATCAGTGGCTATGACCGGGACCATGGAAACATATTTGGATTAAATATTTCATACTTTTTACAAGGCAAAATGATGGAAAAATTCCCCGCATTTCGACACTTAAACTTCAAACCTCCGCCATTTTGTTAATTTTTTATCAGTAAAAATAATCCTGGTTCCGGCGATAACCACACTCATAATGATTACAACACACTTTGAATTTTTTCTTTCAAATGCGTCGTTCTCCCGGAATCACCTGCACCAGCACTGCATCGCTTTCTCAAGGCGCTCAACATTAGTGCGATATATATTTAAAAAAAAAACTGTTAAAGATATAAAATAATTTTTTTTGTACTGTCAATAAATGTATTAATAAGTGGACAAAATATTATTTACGTTGGACATTCCGTTTGCCAAAAAATAAATCCTAAAAAGTGACAATTTTTCACGACTGCACAGTGGACTGACCCAGTAGCGGATTCAGAGGGTGGCCGCGGGGGGCGCGGGCCCCTCCCTCAAGGGAAAAATACTTATTTTAATTTGCAAAGTACTTATTTTAATTTGCAAAGTACTTATTTTAATTTGCAAAGTACTTATTTTAATTTGCAAAATACTTATTTTAATTTGCAAAATACTTATTTTAATTTGCAAAATACTTATTTTAATTTGCAAAATACTTATTTTAATTTGCAAAATACTTAGTTTAATTTGCAAAGTACTTATTTTAATTTGCAAAATACTTATTTTAATTTGCAAAATACTTATTTTAATTTGCAAAATACTTATTTTAATTTACAAAGTACTTATTTTAATTTGCAAAATACTTATTTTAATTTGCAAAATACTTATGTTAATTTGCAAAATACTTAGTTTAATTTGCAAAATACTTAGTTTAATTTGCAAAGTACTTATTTTAATTTGCAAAGTACTTATTTTAATTTGCAAAGTACTTATTTTAATTTGCAAAATATTTATTTTAATTTGCAAAGTACTTATTTTAATTTGCAAAATACTTATTTTAATTTGCAAAATACCTATTTTAATTTGCAAAATACTTATTTTAATTTGCAAAATACTTATTTTAATTTGCAAAATACCTATTTTAATTTGCAAAATACTTATTTTAACTTAGCAATATGAGAGAAAATATGATAAATTTATACCAAAAAAAATTTTTTTTTTCATTTAGCAGGGAAAATATTATCAGGAAAGGTCCCCGGTTTATTTCTCAGACTTACGCCTCCCCTCCTCAAGAAAATCTTGGATTCGCCCCTGCGCCCCCCCCCCCTCCCGAAAATCCCAAATCCGCCCCTGGACTGAACCCTTAAATAAAAACTTTGCCCGTCCCTGCTTGAAGGTACTTAATAAGGTGGCCGCGCCAAATGGAACGCCCAGTATGCTGCAATTGAAGATATAAATTGAATAATACTTTTATTTCACTTATGCAACTTTTTTAGCATAACTTTTGCTTTCGCGTGAGCCGGTATATCATTATTTACTTTCCTGCATTATTTACCATGTGTCACGACAGATCGATACGCGCTGACATTGCAATATGCAATCTGCATTCGTTTTGTATTAAGAGCCACAATCTCTGTTACATTCTCATGTACGAAAGATAATTTATTTGTAAGTATTTCGCACCCTGGATATCGCAGTTCTATCGTAAACAAGCCAATCAGATAGACATCGAACAAAAAAAATTATTTAAGCTACCACTATCGCACTAAATAAATTATACATAATTGCTCGCGTCACTCATTCATTATTTAGCATGTGCAATCAACTATAAACGAGAAGGATCATTAACATATCCGTAGAATTAATATCGAACTGTGACATTTAACCGTATCAAGAAATAATACGAAATAAATGACATTCAAACGATAGGTATAATGTTACAGATATGTTTAATCAGTTGGATATATTTTAAAGTATAAATATTTAAAATCGCAGAATAATTACGAGCTACAACTTGTACATATTTAAAATGGATTAATAAATTTATATAAAACTATAATATACTAATTATTCAAATACTAATTAGTCAAATACTAATTATTATTAAAAATTATCGTTCCACCCTAGTTCCTGCTAAATTAAATATTTCACGTAGTAGCACATGTTCTACAGTATTTCAGATTCATATTTGATTCCACACATATTTTCAATTTATGTATTTTTCAAAATTATAATTATTACCTATTATTTAACAAAATAAATGTTGCCTTAATTGTAAGTCAAACGATGAGTAAGGAAAAAGTGAGAGGCATTCTAATATTTCTGATTGTCAGATTATGCGAACGGATATTACACACCGATGAATTGTAAAACAGTGCTCAGGGCCGGCCCACTCTATAAAGGGGCCCGTATGCAAGAAATATTTTAGGGCCCGAAAAACACTTCTAAAAAATAAAAAAGCATACCATAATTTCACAAAAAAAATAATAATAGCAATAAAAAATAAAACAACTAAATAAACATTAACATATTTAAATGTTTTTTTATTGCCATAGCGTTAATAATATTAAATTATTATATTACTATACTAGAAATTTATTATATTCTAATTTCATTTTTGACAGTCCTCGCAAACCATAATTATTGTGGTTACCACACCACAATTATTCTGATGTGTCCGTGGTATTGCCAGTTCTGTGCTTAAAGCGTGAAACTCAAGTCAGATTACAAAATTAGATTATGTTTAATCAAATAAATATTTTCCGTTATCATTTTTTTATTTTTTTCAGTCAAATTAGTTTCTCGTTCCGGCACAACTATTACATCTACCACTATTTTAGCCAGTCGACATTTAGATTTGTTATGGAATAATTTTCTAAATATTCTATGTAGGCGATTTAAAGGTGGGCCATCTATCTTAATCACAACTGGGCCATCTCTCCCTGCACAAAGGAGAGATGGCCCACTCTTTAGCTTTAAAAGGAAGGGTTAATATGGCCAAAAAATTTCGCTGCATTGTCCCTCGATACCTCTACTATTTTATTATCCAAAATTCCAAATCATTAAACGAAAATTAACTTAGAAGTATATTTTAAACAATCCTATACACTACAGTTTTCTAAAGGAGCTTATATGTAGCCTCGAGTTACTATTTTCAACATATATATATATATATATATATATATATATATATGTTGAAAATAGTAACTCGAGGCTTCCTGGATATATATATATATATATATATATATATATATATATATCCAGGAAAACACAGGAAAAAAACAAAAAAAATTGTTCACTCAACTGTATGAGTTGTGCTGCACTAGAACGTGCTCTTACTTATAGAGCCTGGAATATAGCAACTGCGCCATCTCTCTAGCCGAACCACGCCACCCAGATTTACCCTAAGGCGTCTTGTAAATAAGACTCCGTTGAAAATGCATGATTAGGTACTCGTGATTGGACCTGATTTTGTAATCGCTATTTTATATTGCTTTAATGCAACTTTTAATTGCCGCAGTTTTTTCCCAACCTTGAAGTGTTAAACTACGTTTAATAGTATTCTAAATAGAGGAGTGCTGCTTATAAGCACATACACACGTGCTGATTTAAATGGTAACGCTGAATATTCATAAAATTATTTGCTCTTGTGTAACTCTCGTGACATGGGAAAGAAAAACGATTTAATGTTTTTCGATAAAAGCTAATGCAGTTACAACATTATACGTTCAGAACTTTTTTATTATGTTAGAAATTTATATATATATATATATATATATATATATATGAGCCGTTTATTTTGAAAGTGGCGTAAGTCCATTCATAGCCATCAAACACATATTATTTCTTAAATAATGGTAATTATGCTAATTGGGATGATGAATTTAACACCCTTGGAAAGCCAAAAACATTACACTGCTATGTTATCTGTTACCCATATTTTTAAATTTAATCCAACGCAAACCTCTCAATATCTCGATTCGAACATAAATGGACTTACGCCACTTTCAAAATAAACGGCTCATATACAGGGTGTCCCACTAAGGAGTGGACAGCGCGATATCTCTTAAAGTATTGTCGATAAAAATATAAAAAAAATAGGGAATTGCATGGTTCGAGGGGGCCCATTTATTAGCGCGAACGAAATTTGTTTCCGATTATTATTTTAAAAGATACGATGGTCAAGTTCGGTTTTTCAAATGGAACTATTTTTTTTGAACACCTGAGTTGATAGTGCGTTCCAAGACAAATTCAATAAGCTTTAATGTATACACTTTATTTCCACTGGTTTTTAAGATATTGCGCTTGCAAATTTACTGATTTTCACTGCAAGAAACCCCTCTGGAATGGCAAAAACCGGGGGCGGTCTTACTGGCGCCACGGGTGGCACTGCCTGTTGAAATGGATACTTACCTGCCAAAGGTCTACGCCAGAAATGGCAGGCCCAAAGGCTGGACAATTCTTTTCCGTGAGAAATGCTACTTAGGTAGGTATCGTTACTTTTATTTCGCACTTGCTTCTACGCTCGGATGGCCGGTTCTTTTGGGAGGGATACAAGTTCGATTGGTTAGGTTACGAGGTATGAAAGTTGCTAGACTAAATTTCAACCATAGGGAGCAGATTGTATCAGAAGCAATCCAACTTGCATCCCTCCCAAAAGAACCGGCCATCCGAGCGTAGAAGCAAGTGCGAAATAAAAGTAACGATGCGCTTCTCGATACCGCAGATGTACCTACCTAAGTAGCATTTCCGACGGAAAAGTATTGTCCAGCCTTTGGGCCTGCCATTTCTGGCGTAGACCTTTGGCAGGTAAGTATCCATTTCAACAGGCAGTGCCACCCGTGGCGCCAGTAAGACCGCCCCCGGTTTTTGCCATTTCAGAGGGGTTTCTTGCAGTGAAAATCAGTAAATTTGCAAGCGCAATATCTTAAAAACCAGTGGAAATAAAGTGTATACATTAAAGCTTATTGAATTTGTCTTGGAACGCACTATCAACTCAGGTCTTCAAAAAAAAATAGTTCCATTTGAAAAACCGAACTTGACCATCGTATCTTTTAAAATAATAATCGAAAACAAAATTCGTTCGCGCTAATAAATGGGCCCCCTCGAACCATGCAATTCCCTATTTTTTTTATATTTTTAACGACAATACTTTAAGAGATATCGCGCTGTCCATTCCTTAGTGGGACACCCTGTACAGTAACGAAAATTTTTCAAATTTCAAAAAGTTCAAAATAGTAATAATTTGAGCAGTGGGACGAGGGGGGAAATGATCGTTACTTGATTATTTAGAGAAGAGTGTGCTGAAAATATTGCAATTGGTCTGAAAGTGGAACTTTTTGGCGTTTGGAAGATATTCCTAATAAAATTTGAAAAACGTCGCTATTTTCGTTACTGCATATAAAAATATTTTTTAATGGACTGTTTATATTAGTTGCTAATAAAAGAAGATATTAATCGCAAAAGCGCGGTCTTTAATTTAAACAAACCAATTTGTTGCTACTTTGCTTTATTATTCGAATTTTCCTTGTAACTTGGAAACGAAAAGCTTCCCAAACATTTTGCTTAAACCCCTGTAAAGGGTATTAAACAAGCTGCCAAACGAACAGAATTATTTTTTTATCACAAACAAGTTAAAAAAAAAAATTAATGTAAAAAAATATTAAATTATGCATCATTAGAATGGAATAATTTTTTCCAATTTTTTGGCGCGAAGTTCATTGCGATATCTTAAGAAAAAGACCCAAAAGGCGGGAAAATTTAAATCCGGACCACTGTGCGGTATGGCAGTGATGGCGAGTAATTTTGACAGAAAGGAAGGGTGCCATTTTTTTTGTTACGATTACGTCAGACTTGAAACATCAATGCGAAGCAAACGGATCTCACAAGACTTGAACTTCGACCCCTTATATAACCAACATCCTGCTTGCAAATCGAACGTGCCACTGCGTCGTGTTTTCACGAAAGAATCGGAATAAAGGGAAAATTTGCATGCCGAAGACCATTAGATCCTTGGATGAATATGTGGGCAACGATGCAATTGAAGTGATTGAAAAACATATTGTACGTTTTATGCCAAGAATCAAATGCATATGCATACGTGATATAAATTAAATTATATAGAGGTTCATATTATTCTAGATATTAATTAAAATTATAATCTAAAATGAAGGTAAATTAATTCATGCAGATTTTTATGTTGGAGATAAATAAAACTATAACACGGTACATTTACAGATGAATTAAACTGCAGAATATAGATTTATCCAAGAACTAGATAATTTAAAATATTAACGAAATTCGTTTGAATTTGCGATTTTAAATAATTTAATTCCGAGTAATCGCGGTCACCGCAAACCCCACTTTCGAACAAGACAGCTAGGAGAATGTAAATAACTTTGTTATTAATCAATATTTTTTAACGCCAAAATTCAGAGACATAGCTAAATGTACTGGCTTTCAAACAAAAAAGAGTTTTTTGAATAAAGTTTTATAGTTTCTGAGAAAAAAATTCCCCAAAATCACAGCTTTTTCGGCCTCCTGACTGAGCGTAACACTTTAAGTAAATCAATAAATAATTCAATATTGAATGATTTAAAAGTGGAACATATAGTGACTCTTGGATCGTTACGGTTCTTATAGCAGACAAAACGTATTTAACTTTGACCATCGAGCTATAGTTACCTATTACAAATTTACTTTTGTAGTCAAGTAACTTTATTATGTGTTAGTTTTTAGTTCATTTTGAATTATATTCATTTTCGCATTCGTAATTATTATGCTAGCACTAATAATTGTAGTATATTATTTATTAGATAGAATAGTTCAATATTTACAGTCTACAGAAGTTATTGAATAGATAAGCAGTATTATCACATTTTTTAATTTAAGGATAATAGAAAACCACAAAAACACTTATTGACATCACGAAAGACAATTGTTATTGCCATATATACAATTTATTATGTATAGAATAAGAATCCACAAGCAGTATATTTTAGATGTACCTTTCTTCCAGATTAAAAATTATAAAGACTGAAAGATATTTAAAATAAACAGGTCTAAGGATATCACAATATTAATTAAAGCCTGATTAGCAGTTGGGCATGAATTAAATATTTAATAAATAAATAGAGTATAACTGATAAATGTTTTAAAATTCATGAACATATACATTATCTTTGACATGCACATCTAAAAAAAAATATTAAAAAAAAATTATGTTAAACGATTTTATTTAAAATGCACTAAAAATAAAAAACAATCCATTTCTTGTACCCAATTTTGATGGTGTTTCTCACTTTAAATAAAATCGTGGAGCAGGATGTCTCACAACAAAGTCATTTCGACGCTTGGTTCTGTATGAATTAATTGTTTTTTAATTTTTAGTGCATTTTAAATAAAATCGTTTAACATAATTTTTTTTTATTATCTACATTTTAGTGTCTAAGTTTTGATTTGTGGTTGCAGGCTGATTTCAAGTCGTTTGGATTTGTGTTTATGGGTTATATTTATTGATGACTGGGTTAGGTTTTTTAATTTTTTTAATTTTTTCACCCCCTCGTGCTTATTTTTTATTTATTTATTTTTTTTTAAATATTGTATTGTCATTCAAACTACGCACGCCTGCAAAGTTTCAAGACAACTGGATATTTGGAAATTTATTAAATTTGAGTCCCCAGATTTGAACGAAACATGCAAACAGAGAATCGAAGCAGAATAAAATGACGATTTTTCGACGACACAGTGGATTGTAATTATAATTTGTAATTTACGAGTAATTTGCATGGCAATAAATCTCTGTATTTGCTGCATTCATATTTGCACTTTGATGACGCACAATCAGTTTGCGTTATCTAGCCACTGATTATCAGATCTTGCAAAATTGAAATAAAGATTTAATTTTCCTACAATTAAAATTTTCAATCAACACGACTTTAATCAAATTAAAAGAATAATCAAGTGGGGTAGGCATGCATTGTACAGCGTGGCGTGTGTACGTAATTATTTTTGTTATCGTTAATTAAAATTAGGCTAGAGGTGTCCGATTTGACCCGGTTCACGATTTCCTTAATTTACACTTCACCTCGTTCACCCTTCCACACTTATGACCCACATCGCTTAACCACTTCACTCTGCCACCTTTCTCTTCCTAACTCTGCTTACGGTCCTTCCACCACAATCGTTTGGATCCCAAAATTTCGTCCATTCCCAGAAGACAGTGGCAACGAATGCCCAATTTTTTATCAGACAACAAACAATTTTTTTTCTTACAAAATATGTATCTGCAGGTGCTATGGAATCTGATAGTCGTGATTATTTAGCTGACACGTGGTGAGAAAGTTTTAATAAACATGTGTAAACATTGGAATACCATAGTGGACATGTATGTGTTTATTTATTACGTTAATTTTTAATTACAATCTTAAACATTTATAGGTGAATTAATTACAGTGCTTGTTAGTTTTTAATATTAGCAAAATAATGTCACATTATAATATTGCATATTCTTTCAATCATAATTTATTTTTAATTTAATTCCAAGGCTGACTAATATTCTCTGGTTAAAGTCATGTGATTATTTAAACTTCTCGACAAATTCATCTAACTTTCATTGCACTTTTGATAAGACAAAATTATCTAAACTAGATATCATTAAAAACGAATAACATTTCATTCCTAATTACAAATTTATATTCATTATTCAACATAAAAAATAATTTATAATTAGCTGCTTTAATTTCGAGATCTATAACAATTTATACAAAATATTTAATGAACCCTGATACAAAAGGTAAAAAATTATTCTTCTTCTTTACACTTAAAATTAAACTTTCACAATACAAACTTTATATATTCAAAAATTAATTCAAACTAATTACTTAAACAAACTTAAATCAAATAACTTTTATTAAAATAATTTAATCAACAAACACAAAAACATAAATATTAAATTAAAATTTTAAAAGATAATTTTAAGTGCAATCTTTTAACGTCTTCTTCCCTATTTGCTGCAAGAATAAGAATAATTTTTACAGAAAATCCACAGGTGAGTTAGTAATACAAAAATATCATAGGATCGTTGCTAAATAAATTGAGAAAAATAGTCGACAACCCATTCGATGGCAGCAAATGGTTGGTTTGACTATTTTTTTTTTTTTTTCGAAAAACTAAAATTATTATGCAACATTAATATTCGAACCATAGAATCACGAGAAATGTTTAATGTTTAACAGAAAATAACGCAGAGGAAAATTATAAACACTTATAATAACTGGGTGCAATGAATCTTCTTACAAAAACGAGTTGAAATTATAAAATAACATATTTTCCTCAGGAGCTTCGTTTTAAAAAAAAAAATGGCTTTACAGATTCGTTGAGCACCAACAAGTGCATTTGACGTGCACCAGTAAAATATAGTACACCTGTGGATGCAATAAATCTTTTTTCAAAAAATAATTTGCAATTGTAGAGTAACTTTTTTTTTTGAGTGGAACTTTTTCTCGAGAATTTTGGTTTCGAAAATGGTGCGATATTTAATTAAATTCGTGCATGCTGGACGTATATTTCAAAGTAATTTTTTCCCAAAACGGAGCCCTCAGATTAAATATGCTATTCTACGTCTCCCACTCACTTCTGCTCGAGCATTCAGTTTATCCACGGTTGCACCACGTTTGCTGTTGCACTCTGTCAATTCTTAGTCAAGTGCAAGTGCACTTAACCCTCTGCACTCCAAGTATGCTGCTCAGGCGCATAAAAGTTTAAATTAAGGTTACAGAGGGATATCGCTGAACACCGTAAACACGGTAGTATACGTGATTCGTAGAATTCAATGAATCATTTAATGTGCAATCACCGCGTTATATTCTCAGCCGCTCCAAACTACCATACTTAACGATTTCCGTGCCACGTAACAACCCGCCGGTGGCCCGCGATATTTATCGCAAGTCACACTTTCATTTAAAGGAAAGGAGCGCTCCTTAATTCGTAGGCGAAATCAAAATAGCAGCCCCCAAAAAATTGGAATTATGGAGAATACAGGGTGCCTCGTATCTGGTGGTGCAAGGATGGTAATCCTGCGGGGAAAAAATAAATAAGAAATGTAGAATAAAATTTTGTCTGAAAAACTAGCTTTGTTTTCAAGACCAAATTTTGTTTCATATTTTTGGCTAACAAGAAAAATTCAGAAAAATATGCAAATTTGTGTGAAAATAGAGCAGTTCGTGCGCAAAATAAGGCTATTTTTTGTTGGTGACATAGTGCGGTTTTAGGGGGTGAAATCACCCCTAAAAGAAATGCGGAATTTTGTTTTTCGTGAATTATCTGGAGATCGGTGAGAGATATTGAGAAGATGTTTAAACAAGAGTCGCATCTTTTTTTATATCTACAAGACTGGGTTAAAGTAATTATCGAATTAAGGATTGGTGGTGGGGGTAACTTAAGAAGTATGGATTTTCCGATAATTATTTTAACCCAGTCTTGTAGATATAAAAAAAAGATGCAACTATTGTTTAAACTTATTTTCGATAGCTCTCACCGTTCTCGAGATATTTCACGAAAAAGAAAATTCTGTATTTCTTTTTAGGGGTGATTTCACCCCTTAAATCCGCACTGTGGCATCAACAAAAAATAAGTTTGTCTTACGCACGAACTGCTCTGCTTGCACAGAAAGTTGCATTATTTTCTGAATTTCCTGGTTGCCTAACTTCCTTTGCAAGTGAAATAAATAAAAGAAAAGGAAGTAAAAAATATAAAACAAATTTCTTTGCTTATTTTTTCATACATAATCGCCGCCCCTCCGTTTGTACCACCGGATACGAAACACCCTGTATAACAAACCTATTATTTTTCTGTAATTGAATATTTTAATAATACTTTTCTCATCATTTTTTGGAATCCACCGAAAAAAATAAATCTCCACCGCGGAACCGAATGTATTAATAAATGGAGCATCGCACAAAAAATCTCTGGTAGATTGACGAGTTAATATCTTATTATTATAACACTTCTTTGCATTATTCCCTTAAATACACTGTCCAACAAAATTGATTTTTTTTTCTGTTCTGTAACACTCAATAGCCGTTTTTTTTAATAGATTTTTGTGCGCTGAAAACGAATCCGCAAAACGTTTATCGTCATCACCCTCAATTTTCGAAAAAAAAAAGATTTTTTAAAAAAAATATAAATTTTCAACTTTGAATATCTTTTGCGTTCAAACAGTAATAGTTATTCGGTTGCTTGTTGGGTCAAATTATTCTATGGACACCCGGAATGCACCAATTTTTGCATATATTTTTCTATATATTTTAAAAAGTAAGGGTCTGGGAGAAAATCTGACTACTCCACGCGACGCGGAAGATATTTTTCCTTCGGATAGCGTCAACAGAAGTGGTAAATCACGTTTTGTTTTCAATACAGAAGCGAAATAGTTTGGCAAAACGTGCGGCGCGGACAGTGGTGGTCACGCGCGTTACGCGTTTCCGTAACGCTGAGCGGCAGTGGCTCGCGCGCCGCCGTTGACCACCACTGTCCGCGCCGCACGTTTTGCCAAACTATTTCGCTTCTGTATTGAAAACAAAACGTGACTTACCACTTCTGTTGACGCTTTCCAAAGGAAAAATGTCTGCCGCATCGCGTGGAGTAGTCAGATTTTCTCCTAGACCCTTAGTTTTGCAAATAAATTTAAAAATATCTGCAAAAATGGGTAAATTTCGGGTGTTCTTTCCCCTTTGATCGTTGTTTAAACATATTTAAATGTTCATAATGCACCAATAAATTATATCGTTGTATTCGGGAGGGTTCATAGAATAATTTGACGCGAAAAGCAACCGAATAACTATTACCGTTTCGACACAAAAAATGTGCAAAGTTGAATATTTGCATTTTTTTTTTTTTCAAAATCGAATTTCTCAAAAACGGAGGGTGATGGCGACAAACGGTTTGCGAATTCGTTTTCAGCGCACAAAAATCTATAAGAAACGGCTATTGACAGCGATATTCTAAACTCCAAATATTAATGTAATAAATATGTCACTTAAATATGTCACTTTTTGATGAGAACTAAACCGTCTTTTTATTACCCAATATCAACGTGCCAGAAGCTCGTAGACTTTCTTAACAAATCCCCCGCCACGGTGGAAATTCAGATGCCTGAGAGGACTGTAAAAAGTGATGAGAAAAGTAGATTGCGAAGTCCAATTACAGAAGCATGGCACTTGTGTAATATTCTCCATACTTTCACCTTTTTTCGTTCTATTCTGATTTCAACAGCGAATTCAGAACTGTGCACCTTTTCCTTCGAACGAAAGTTTCACTTCCGATAAATATCGCGGGGCACCGATGGCCCACGTGGCACGAAACGCGTTAACGTTGCACGTATTTCGCCAATGAATTATCGCCGGAGGACGACGAGAAATGAAACACGCGAATTAGGTCAATTACATCCACTATAAAATTCCAGCATCCACCCTTAATTATCGTAACTTCCCCCACCGCGTGTCTGCTAAATAATTATTAAATTTCCGCGTTCCTCAGGGCCACAGATCCAGGTGTTATTGTAAATATTAGTTTGCAATGTGGAAAAAAAAAATGGACATTTCTTACCACTGTTATCATTTTTACGAGTCCATTGTGCGGCACCCCGTTATCATACTCTTCGCCTCGTGTCGCAGATTATGCGATGCCTTTCATTCTCGTAACAGATCAGTGTCACACACGCGTCACAGCGATAATGTTTTGCATTCGACGTCGATGGGACAAACGAGGCCTATCGAAATCAGATAGTCCGGGGGGTGGGGGGGGGGGGGGCATTCGGAGCGTCTGCTTGCCCCCTTTATTACACTTCCTTTTGTGCCTAATTGAAAAGCACACGCTCCATTGAATGCAACACCGTGCTACCTAAAAGGTAACGTAGTTTGCGGCGAGTGATTCTCAAAATGCAGTCATACTTGACGCGTTATCGCACAAGATGCGTCACGCGATTTGCGGTAGATAAAAGGTTGCGTGGTGTGCCGACATCTATCCGTCCAGAACTTCGTTTGTCTCTGCGAAAGGGATTTTTAAATTCTCTTTACGGGCTCACGAGGGAAGATCCCGAACCCGGAAATTCAAAAACTTCTGAAACTTTGCGAATACGTAGGGAATTTCCTCTTGATTACAATGCAGTTTTTGTTTGTTGCCCAAATTCAGTCTAAGGGGGTGTAATTGACCCCTGAAAATCCGATTATTTTCCGATTTTGTGTTATAATTCGTGAACTGTAAAATATTTTTTTTTGCCAAATGGTAGATCTAATTGAAAGAAGTAACTTTTGTCTGGAAACTTTTTTTCTATCTCTGATAGTTCGCGAGTTATAACACAAAATCGGGAAATAGCCGAATTTTCGGGGGTTAATTTCACCCCCTTCGAGTGAATTTGGGCAGCAAACAAAAATTGCGTTCTAATCAGGAGGAAATTCTCTATATATTCACAAAGTTTCAGAATTTTCTGAAGTTTTGGGTTCGGGACCTTCCGTTGCCAGATAAAAAGTTGAAAACGCGACTTTGACTATTTTCTTCGCTATTCCGACCAATTGCAATTTTTTTTTTTTTCAAAACGCCGAAAAAGCTGTTGTGCTTTAAAAGTGTCACATACTTTTGTCCGGCACTGTATAAGATATTTTACTTATTTAAGTAATGTTAAATTTAGAATTTAGTTATTATAAAAAATGGTGGCCGGCACGAAACTGTCTCAAAACACTCGAAGGCGAGATGGATGATCAATTGCAGGCGTTATGTCAGTTGAGTAGTAAAAATATATAATGGAGCAGTGTTTCCCAACCTGTGGGTCGCGAAGTGTTTTCTGCGGGTCGCTACGGTTATTTTTAGTTGGCGATTTTTAGGCACTTATGTATTTTATCTATTAAGAATTATATTCTGAAAAATCTATGTTTAATGTGTTTTCTTTAACTAATTAAATTAATTGAATATTACAAAAGGGGATTGCGACTAAAAAAAGTTGGGAACCACTGTAATGGAGAATATAGAATAGAAAATGATAAAATAGGAACAGAGGTGGGCAAAAATTTTATTTAAATAAACATTTCGAATAACGAAAAAAAAATGTTAAAAAAATTATTGTCGAATAAAAATATTAACTTTATTCGTCAAATAATTTAAAGTTAAAGTAACTTGTATTTGATCCATTATTTAAATAATTTTTTATTTAGTTAATGCCCCACTCTGAATAGGAAGCGTGGAATAAAATATTAAAAATAGAGTAGTGCATTGAGGATTAAAAACTGTAACTCACAAGCGGTTCCAATGCTTTTTGGATTCCACCAAAAGTATCGAGGCAAAACGATTTGCGTAGAAAAAACAAGTAGCGAGATTTTTAAAAGGTGCAATTGCACTCCTGTGTTGCACACAACCTTCTGAGAATCCTGCATAGTATGTCTGTCGACCAATCGCGTGATTTCCAGGATGTCT
The DNA here is from genome assembly GCF_050908995.1 of Andrena cerasifolii. Classification (NCBI taxonomy): domain Eukaryota; kingdom Metazoa; phylum Arthropoda; class Insecta; order Hymenoptera; family Andrenidae; genus Andrena; species Andrena cerasifolii. The sequence goes on from NC_135132.1 coordinate 3,610,270, forward strand.
GTTTCCTTCCTCTTTCTACACATGTATAAGCTAAAATTAATAAGTGATTGCGTCACCTTCGCATCGTTTCTACCCATAAGATACAGGCAATATTGGTACACCTAGTGTCTTCGATGTTTTATTACCCCAGATAGAAGCAATAGGCGACGGCTGATTGCAAAACGCCTAATAATTTGCTTCACTGATAGCGAAAGAGGAATTACATTATTAGTGATGATCAAACGTGGCGTGCACGTGGAAACCAAAATAGAAGTGAAGTCCATAAAATAGAAGGGAAGTCCATGAAATATAAGGGAAGTCCAGGAAGTTCGATTTTTTTTTTAAACAATTTCTTTGTCATATGCCATCGACTGGCGAAAATATTTCCTTTGAACTAAATCGCAAAAGCGCTCAATAATAGTTATCACGAATATTACCATGTACAGGGTGTTAAAAATGTGGTGGTCGCTGCTTAAAAAAAAAAACGCTGCTAAAATTAATTACACCTTTGAAAATGAATGTTGAGTTTTTTCTTTAGCTGAACATATTCCGTTCGCTGAAGGGAGAAAATGTGCAAAAGGGACTATATGTCGCAAACGTACGGTTTCTTTAACAAAAAATTGATAAAGTTTTTTGGCAGGGGTTGAAAACAGTTATGATATCGGTTTCGATTCTCGAAACAGTTATGAGAACCGAAATAATCTTGAAACAGTTACGAGTGAAATATTATATCGGTTCCGCAACGATTATATATCGGTTATACAGGGAACTCTCGCTATAAGCTCGGCTCGCCTCAACCATTTGTAAGCGCCTCTTAAATGTATACATATACTCCCTGTCATTTAAGAAGGAACCTGCCGGCCGACGAGTTTAGACCGGTTCTGCGCAGGTTGACGCTCATTGGTGCCGGGAGAAGCCACTATTGGCTGTACCCCCACCAACGCTTTTTCGGAGCCAATCAGCTCATTCTACATGCGCGAAACGGGTTCCTTCTTAACTGAATTCTGGTGTAAATACTAGTAATAATAACTGTATCGTTGTATGTAATAAATTTTTTCAATTCTTTTTACGTCGTATTGAAAATGCTAGTTTCAATTTTAATTTTTCCTACTATTTTTAAGTCATTGTGAAATTTCCTATAAAAACTTGACACGTTTGGTACTTTCACCCTAAAGCGCCCCAACATGCTTCCTAGCGGCGTTACTGTCTCCTCGGAGAAACGGTAGTGGGAATCGTCCCACCTTAGCTGAAGACGTAGCGTTGGAGGGAGAACCGAAACATGCGCTTCAGGAGTGGTTTTCCCCTACTTGGGAAGGCCTGATTTAGAATATCGGTTCTTCATAACTGTTTCAGTCAGAAATATAACAGTTTGAAACAGTTATTATTATTATTATTATTATTATTATTACTATTATTATTACTACTATTATTATTACTGCTATTATTATTACTACTATTGTTATTATTACTACTACTACTATTATTATTACTACTACTACTATTATTATTATTAATATTATTATTATTATTATTACTATTATTATTACTATTATTATTATTATTATTACTATTATTATTACTATTATTATTACTATTACTATTACTATTACTATTACTATTATTACTATTATTATTATTATTATTATTATTATTATTATTATTATTATTATTATTATTATTATTATGTTTGCATGTTCCTTCTATCGTTCCGTGTCAGTTTTGCGATAATTTCGAGTATACAAGGTGTGACGTGAAATTTTAGGTTTCAATGGCATGTTGCTAATTCGGAATACCGAAGGTGAAGGTAATTTGGAATATTCCAAAGCTTAGCGATGCTTTTGTTTCACGCGTAATGACTCCCGCCGCGTCAGTTTGGACTGCGAGGCAGTCCAGTACCTACGCCGTACTGGCATATATGACGTCACTTGGCTTGGATTGGCTTAGCGTTGGTATGACGTCACGGCGTCAGTTCCCCTTCTCCTATCCGACCGATGAGAAGATACAGTGGCGGACGAAAGAAAGTTTACAACCTTTAAAATCGCATAACTTTTTTAAAATTGGTCCAAACGACATGAGTTTTTTTTATAAGCTAGAAGGATTAGTTTTCTAAGTGACGTGTTTCGTCGTTTTGAAGAAAAAATGCAATTGGTCGGAATAGCAACGAAAATAGTAAAGGTTTATTTTTTAAACTTTTTTTTTGAGCCTGTAATGAATATTCAAAAAAACCGTTTGTAGATGGAAGTAAGTTGTATACATTCTGAAAATTTCATCTAAATCGGTTAACGTTGCTCTGAGCTATAAATGCTTAAAGATCGCAGAATAAGGGCGAAAATTGTGAAATTCATGAAATCAGCGATTTTTCGCCTTTATTCTGCGATCTTTAAAGGTTTGTAGCTCAGAGCAACGTTGACCGATTTTCATGAAATTTTAGGTACGTATACAACTTACTGCAATCTACAAACGGGTTTTTTGAATTTTCATTACAGGCTTAAAAAAAAAATTTTAAAAACAACCTTTACTATTTTTGTTGCTGTTCCGACCAATTGTAATTTTTTTTTTTTTTTTTTTCAAAACGACGAAACACGTCACTTAGAAAACTAATCCTTCTATCTTCTAAAAAAAAACTCATGTCGTTTGGACCAATTCTAAAAAAGTTATGCGATTTTAAAAGTTGTAAACTTTCTTTCGTCCCCCACTGTATGTATGACGTCATATACGCCAGGCTGCCGCCATTTATCTAGTACACCTGGCAACCCTGGCTGTGCACTTATATTTACCTAAGATTGTTCCTATATCGTGATTTTTTAGCCTAATTATTTCGCAAGAAAAATAATTCTATTATCTACATGTTTTTTTTTTTTAAGTTTATAAAGTGAAGGTAAATTGGAATATCGCACCTTAAAAACGCACCTTAACGAAATCGATACTTATGTTATTTTTCATTCAGACCAAAGTTTCTCTTACTTTTTGTTTTTTATTATTACTGAGAGTTTGGAATATAAAAGTTTATTAGTTTCCCTATGCTATTATGCAGTTTTATTTGTTCCCATCTTCTGCCTTAATTTTTTATTCGTCTTAAACAAACTGGTCAATTCCTCTATATAAAGCAGAAAGTTTATATGCTTGTGTGTTTGTCTGTCGCAAAAAAAAAACTTTCGAACGGTAAACTGGTGTCACGGAATGCGCCTCAGCTCATTATGCCTGGCTAATCCAGATGAATGTGACTATTCTCACAAGAAAAAATTGTAAAATCAGAATCTAAATTCCGGGCGAAGCCGGTTAAAGCTAGATTTACATAAATCGAAGAAGACAGAGTCCTTTATTATGTCCTTTATTCTTTATTCTGCGAGAGAATCGAGTTCTAATTTAAATAAGTAATCATTTTTGTAATACGAACCCTACTAAATTCTGATACAAAAATAAAAAATTTAAAGAAACTAAAACCGACTTGAAAAAAAAAAAATAAAAATGCACCAAGTAAAAAAAAATTTCCTTATTTAATCTACGACTCTGAATATTTTTATGTCGGCGCCTCATCATTTGCACTGTGTAAATCCGGCAGCGACTTAAAAATATTGAGAGTCGTATATAAAATAAGGAATAAAATTATTTTTTACTTTGTGGTGCATATTTATTTTTCTGAAGTCGGTTTTAATTGCTATACATTTTTTATTTTTTACTTTTTAGTTATTTAAGTTACTACATTTATTTAAAAAAAATATGGGTAGGCCTACAGAAAGAGCTGCTCTCGTAATAATAATAATAATAATAATACAGTCAGCTAATAAATCAGATTTCTTATTTTTAGTATAACTTCAAAACTACTGAACCGATTTTGATAATTCTTTCTCCATTACCTAAGTTGATTAAAGCTAAACCAAATGCAATAAGTTTCGCCAAAATCGGTTCAGTAGTTACGGAGAAATTCGCGGACAAACATAATACGTATAACACACATACATACAAACACTTCGAACTGAGAACCTCTTTCTTTTTGAAGTCGGTAATAAAAGACTATATTTTAATAGCGTCAAAAGAATACCAACTCGCATTAAAAAATAAATTAATTATACAGGGTGCCCTATAACTGGTTGTGCAGCCCGAAAGGTGCTGATTGATACCTGAAGCAACAAGTGAAAAATGTAGAATAACATTTTTTAATCTGGGACTCCTTTTTTTGCACAAAAATTGTCTCTCATGTGGAGAAGCCTGCGGAGCAATTTTCTTCAGCCCTTACGCTACTGTTTTGTAAAAATTTCTGCTTTCTTTGTGATCTTCTAGTGCCATATAGTGCGCCACATATAATTGTACTAACGATACATTATTATTATTACTGTCACGCGTGCTGTGGCTTGAAGCAATAGAATATTATTTTCAAAACGTCATATATTCAGTTAAGTAATCTGTACACTGGCTTCAGTGAATATTTAGATTGCTCGCGCTTGATTATGGTGAATAATTTATGAACGAATGTCGCGGACAGAGGAACAGATACTTCGGCAAGGGGGATATCGTAAATTATCTGAAAACGCCAGGAATGTGAAAGTTCTACGAATAGAATGACACTTATTTGGCTGTAAGAAAACTGGAGAAGCTTACCGAATTGTGCAAGTAGTAAGGAGAAATGTTTGAAAATTACAAAACTGAAAATTGCTTGATGGGATTAATACGAACACCCATCTATTACGTAAACGCTTCTAAAGCGAGGGAGAAAATTATGAAATTTGTACGTACCACTCGTGCCACTTGGGGACTCAATAAATGGCCTTAACCCTTAAATGGTATACTGTTTTTGGCAAACGTGACTGGTATACTGGGGTCGTGGCAGACCCCAAATAAAAAAGAGCACAGAAATTTGTAAAGTCGAAATTATTAATAAAATTAATTAGAAATTCAGTTTACTAACTTAGACAACCGAAAATTGTACATCGAACTTTGGGTGCTTGTGGGTGCTTGAGCGACCACAGGATAGCAGTTAAGGGTTAAAATTCTTCGCGTGAAGTGACTTTTGAAAATTTGAGAAACGACGAAAAGTCATTCTACATATAATGTCTGGCAAAATAAATTTATGTTAAATATAATAGATAATAATATTGGCAAAACTCTGGTGGCTGCTGTATCACACGAAACTACAGAATTCAGAATATATTAACAGCCCCAAGTGTTTCATTTGTTTTATATAAATATGTTATATTCGTATTATGTATGTTTCAGTAATTTGAATATTCGATAGCTGAAGACTGCAGCAAGAAGGGAGCAGCTTCAAGCTTTTAGGAAGTTAATAAAAGCAGTGTTAAGAAAATATTTGTAGGCATATGTTCAAAGTATTTTACCCGATTAAAGTTTACATATTGACGCAGCATTTAGCGCTATTACTAAGCAGAAATATGTTTTCTCTGTGGCAGGGTGAATTTTCAGCACCTGGAGCTGCTAAATAATTACGCAGAAGCATATCAGAAAGCCTGGATCTGCGAAATTGTAGATAAATTCTAGTGTGCTTAATGTCAGTAAATTATGGAGCTTGTATTTTTATAGTGAAGTATACAACCCATAGGTTTATTGCGAAATGATAGTACGCCTCAAGTAATTTAAGGGGCTCCATACACTTAGGAGACGAAAGAGTATTTTTTTTTTCGGTGGAGAAATATTTTTATCAAATAAACATTATATACATTAGAAAGGCCGTACTTTTGTCCTTAAAATGTGAAATTTTCATTTAAGAAATCGGAGAAGGAGCTGCGTGGTAGCTGTTTTTCATCCGAATCAAAAATGGAAGAATTATTCTTAAAGTAGACGGAAAAGCCCAGTCTAAAATAAGTGGTTTGTTCGTCTATTTTCAGAATAATTTTTCACATCTTGTAGACAAAAGTATTACCTTTCTAATATGTATAATGAATCATTGATAAAATATTTCTCCACCGAAAAAAAAATTCTTCAAATCCGTCCTACTTTTTCGCCTCCCAGGTGTATGTAGCTGCTTAAGAGAAACTAGGATTTGCATAGCTTCATATTTTTTTTTATTCAATAGTTTTCAAAATAAGCTCTGCAATTATGAGTCACACTGTATCGAAATTCCCACTGCCATTCCATTCAGCACGAAATAAATCGTAATTTGTAGTAGTAATCCTCAGTGGTCACCAATATTAACGATGCGACAATATCATCAGCACTCGTGGAAAGCGAACAACTGATTCTTTACACGAGGATTGCTAACCAAGTTAATAAACGTTTAAAGGTCTATTTGCACGCGTCAGTGACGTGTCCGTTTAGTTCCCCGACTTTTTTGTCCACGTCAGTGTCAAAATACACCGTTGCTGCATTTTCGAAACATGGTCTGATTCAATAACGTGTTTCGCCCCTTAGCGCAAGTTCTGCACCCGTGCCGTGAATTGGAAATTCATTGATAACGATAATTTTCGTCATTTCGACTGGAGCATCATTGATGCTTCTCTTGGATTTTTTTAAAAAAATTCCATATTTTTAGGTATTTTTAAATTCCTTATAGGTTCACACTTTTTTGCAATTCGTAATCAAAAACTTATAGAAATAGCACGCCGATACTCAGTTCTCCCTAATTTTCCTCCTCTTCGTCCAGAATTAGGGTTTATACAAAATTTACTTTTGAAAAAAAAACGGTTTTCGAATTCCACTATTCACAAAAAACCGGTTTTCGAATTTTCACAAAAAGTATATAATTAAAATAGTAAATAAATGTTTGTACTTATTTTAAAAATGTTCAGTTTCCTTAATATTTATGGAATTACTGAAATATAACAAAATAAAATATACTGTATCTATTCAAAAGCAAATAAATAAATAAAAATTAAATTAACTAAATTCCGTACAATTTTTTAGCTCATTTGATATTTATGGATCTACGAAAATGTAACGCAATAAAATAGACTGCATACAAAACCAAATGAAAAAAAAAAACTAAAATACACACAAAATATAAATTTTGTGCAGTGGTACCAAATTATAAATCTTTATTCCATTTAGTATTTTTCTTCGGAAAATATGAACTCATGAATACAGTTTTACAGTAATGAGTAAACTGTTACATACTACAATATGCCTGTGACCGAGGCGAGTTTCAAGTTAAAATGTTAACGTATCTAATTAAATAATTAATTCATTTCTGCATATTAATTCTAATATATAAAACCAGGTTTTTTAAATTTAAAAATCACTTTTGTGGATTTTTGAAAATCTGGTGAGTCAGTTATATTTAGCATTCAAAGACACAAAATTCGTCCATTGACACTATTCCCCTATCTCTAATAGTTCTCGAGATATTCCACAAAAATGATTTTTCAACCCTAACTTTGAACGCAGTTTTCACCCCCCCAAATATGAAAACGGGGAAAAATAAAAAAAAACACGTATTTCTTATTTTTCGGTCCTCTATAACATATCCAAAAATCAAAATGATCGGAGGCGGACACCTAAAATACTCTCCTTGTCAGTGTACGTGAAGGTCTTCATTCGGACTTTAATTTTCCAAAGCAGTAAGGTGGTGCTTCCCCTCCAAATTCGAGAAAAGCGACTTTGAAAATGTCGAGTTCACTTGTAAACATTTGATAGAAAACAGTGACCAACGAATAGGAAGCCCATACGCGGGTAATCACCACAAAACGACACTCTTTGAGAGCAAATAGGCCCCAAAAGAGTCCCAAACCTAGAAGTGTAATGTACGTTTTTGTAAGCATTTTATAACATTGTGAAAAAAATATATGGCGATCAATAAAATGTCCTCAAAAAAAAAAAAAAAAGAAAAGAAAAGAAAAAAGAAAAAAAAAAAGAAAAAAAAAGAAAGAAAGAAAGAAACGCGCTCCCGACTAGTAAACAGGAGGTCGCCAGTTCACGTCTCACTCACATTGTTGGTGCCTACTTTTTTTTTTTTTTTTTTTTTTTTTTTTTTTTTTTTTTTTTTTTTTTTTTTTTTTTTAATTTGAATACCTTTCACATGCAAAGTTTATCAAATTCATGCCAATTAACAAATATGTAAACATCTGTTATATGTATGGATGTACGGTGTATACCGGTGCTCCACCTCCCAGGAGATGGGCTGGATGGACATCGCTTTAAATTAAAAACACACATCTTATTTTAAATTATCTCTTGCTTGAAAGATCGTACTTTTTATTGCACACAGTAATTTTTAAATAGGAACATTTACAATAAATTAGATTTTTCATTTGAAGACAAAACACAGAGTAGAAAAGGGAATTTGCAAACGAGATAGTGGCGAACGGCGGCTAGCATACGCACAAGGGTCGCGTACATCGCGGCACGTAAGGCACATAGGTGCGTCAATCGGGGGTGTTCCAGTGACCCGCCCTTGATCTCGAACGTACGGTTCACATTTGCAGGTTGTGAGTTTATTACTCCACGCGGCGTATCTGGATGCGCTTTACAATTAGCCGACTGTCGACTCGTTACTATTCGATGTTTGCCCTTTTTGCTTCATTTTATAATGTTTCGCGAAGGTGTAGGTATTCGAATGAATTAAAAAAAAAAAAAAAAAGTACCAACAGTGAGACTTGAACTGGCGACCTTCTGTTTACTAGATGGGGGCAGTACGCACTGGCCCCACACTATTCGCTGGTCATTGTTTTCTATCAAGTGTAAATAAGGAAACTCGACATTTTTCAAAGTCGATTTTCTCGAATTTGGAGGGGAAGCGCACCTTACTGCGTTGGGAAATTAATATTAGACGAAAGTATATGAAACTTGAAATACCTGAATATCTTCGTGTTACGCATAGTAAATCTAGAGGTAAGGAACTCGAACGACAGTTGGAGTCTTATTTTTACTCCTAGGAAGGTATTTTTCACTTTACAAATGCTTTCTCGATTGCATTATTCGCTAAACTGTTGGCAGTGAAAATGCCCTGAATTCGCAATTTTCTCAAGTCACAATTTATTTCTTTAAAACGGTGCAGTGAAAACAATTGAAACTTGGCAGATATTTTCATCTACCCCTACACTACATGTACAAAAAAAATGAAAACAGTGGTACTATTTCTTCGACATTTTTCCAGCTGTTTTATCTGTAAAGGTCGTCTCTTTCCATAAGGGTACGTGTAAAACCAGTGAAAATTAAAATCGTTATAACTCAGCAATCATTTAGAGAATTCATTAAAAAAAATTGGAGCACATCAGGAAGATTAGAAAGAACAATCTCACAAATTCTCATCCACTTGGTACCGTTTTGAAGATGGGTCCAATACACCCTTAAAGTCAAAGTAAACAATTTCTGAGTTTGCCAGTCCTGAAGGTCCCCTCGTTAGGTGTTTCAGTTTAGTCATGCATGTAATTCCTCGCAATAGTAAAACGAATTCATGGTTCGTAGGAGTTTCTAGTTAAACCTGCATATGTACGTGGTTTCGTGGAAAATCTAAGGAAAATGTTTGCCTACCGATTAGCAAGTACATGGTTTCTGAGACTACACGTAAGAAGTACATTGCGTCAGTCTGTCAATTGTTTTGCTTAAGAAATGAAAACGTGACGTATGTTCGACGGAGTTTGAACCATACGTATTTTATATTAATGCACAATTTTATTGAGAGTAAATCAAACACCTAATTAATACGGATGTACTTCGTCGGCTGCTTGCGCGTGAGACATGTAAAATAGCTCATTCGTTTGGAAAATTAATTGATTTATATCGAAGCATTGTTTGTTGCTCCGAATGAAGATAGTGAGCAGGTGTTTTGTAAAATAGTGAAGAAATGGTACTACATATTAGTTGAATAAAATACCACAAATCTAATTCAATATTTTAGTTAATTTTTTTATCAAATCTTCGTCACGGTTACGTCATAGTGAAATATTTACTCGAAATGATGCATATACTTTCGTCTATTTTCTAAATCGATGTACATATATCTAAACGGTTGCAAGTAATTTATTTTACAATACACAACTTCAGGTAGATTATTTTTCAGAAGTGTCAAAGTAATTAATTCTTTTTAATCGTAAATTTTCGGCAAAATATTTTTAAATATCGCGCTCCAGGCATAGTAAAGGTCGACTTTCATTCAAACTTTGTTTTAAAATATTATATAAACTATATAAACATTATATTACAATATAAACTAGAGTTGTATTACCACAGCATCTTAGTACTTTGACAGCTGCGCCTGTTAGAGTTGATCTTGTCCAAATTTCAAAAATAATATATCGTACATCTATACTGTTATATAAAATTGAATTTGCATACTTTGAAATGCGGTTTCTCAGTAAATTTGAACTGTACCCACAAGTGTGTTACATCACTTTGTTCGTCTTGGGAGAGGAAGGTTCTAGCGTTTTTATTTTTTTTAAATAATCAAATAATGAATTTTAAATGACAGTAGATCGCGACGCGACCGCCAGGTGGCGACCGGGCGGAGCGCTTCTCGCTTGCGAAATAGCACCGCGGCGGGAATAAGTGGCCGAGGGCTCTTGAGTTTACCAATTTAAGATTAAAGATTATAGTCTTAATTTATAAAGCAGAAAGTGTCCCAGGTCATTATGCCTAGCTAATCAAGATGAGTGTGACTACTTTCGCAAAAAAATTAAATGCAACAATTTTTTTTATATAATCAGAATCTAAATTTAGGACGAAACCGAGTAATAAAGTTAGTAAGATATCAATCTTTAAGGAGGTTCGATACCGGAGAAAAAATAATGAGAAATCTTTTGCGATTTTGACTTTTTCTGATCGTCACGCAATAGAGGTAGGCTTCTAGTTCCTAAACATTTTTGTCTTTTTGAATTCGGATTAACCATATGGCCTGGGCACTGTCAACGCGACAAGCACGATGTCACCGCAGCGCAATTTTTGACGAAGAGTATACAGGAAACGAATTTATGAAATTGATTGAAAAAAATTTTTTCTCACCCTTCGATATGTACATATTAACTATACTAAGCAATACATTGATTTACTCGCGTTGTTTGGTTGAAAAAAATTCCCGAAAACACCCTTACTTTTCAGATCATTACAGTGGTCTCCTTCTTAAATGGCATAGTTTCGTCGATGATAAATATGAAATAAAATTAATTTCTTACACGGAAATCGCGGGAAAAAGTAAACTCGTGCGTGACAGTGGTCGTCAAAGTGTTACATACACTTATCCACTTCATAAATTTGTAAAAAAAAAAATGTTTAAACCTGTTTATCTGGAAAACACTGGTGAAAAGCAAAACTTCGAAGTCGCTATTTTCACAAAGTTTTGAGTGGTACTAGCCCCAAACAGCACACTCTGTGTCCCTGAACCTCGTGCAGATAAAATAATTAACGACTAAATGCAAATCTGTATGTGTACATAGTCCAAAGTAATATGAAACTTTCCTCGGTCCATGCATTAATCTGTCATCTTATCAAAATATTTGAAGCAGTGAGAGCAGCAACTGACTAACCCACATTCTTTTCGAAATTAGCTTAGCAGCAATAACGTATCCCAATAGGCTCTACCGACCATACAAAATAGGGGGAAAGAATTTTTCTTTTAACGTGGGTTGGTCCGTTGTCGCTCTCACCGCCTCGTTTCATCTGGTGTCAGTTTGTATTCACTGAATGACAGATAAGTCCGTGGCATGTTACTACAACAGCCAATGATAGAGTTCGCGATAAATCGAAGCGAAGTGATATAACATTCTTCGCCTGATAATGTATTTTTACAAAGACTATTTCAGTTCGAAGATGAAGTAATAAACTTCAAACGGTATTGAACTGATAATTTCTTAGTTTTTTTTTTGTTAACATTTCTCTCCCTGAATGCGCTTTAACATTTACAAGTCGCAAGAAGATTTGATTTTTTAAGGGGCATTATGTAATTAAGGGTTATTTGCGGGTTTGACGACTAAAAATAATACAATTTTTAGAATTTTTTTCTAAATAACTGTACAAGTATGTATTACATAACAATCTTAATATATAAAGCAGAAAGCTTCTATACGTTTGCGGGTTTGTCTGTCGCCTAAAAACTTTCGAATGATGAACCCTGGAATCACAAAATGTGCCTCAACTCACTGTGCCTGACTAATCCAGACGAATGTGACAATTTTCACAAAAAAAAATTATTTTTTTTATAAAATCAGAATCTAAATTAGTAGTAAAGCTAGTATAATATAAAAATGATTTTTTGAAACCTCAAACCGCAAATATCCCTTAAATCTTTGAGCCCGTTTATGGAAGGTGTGATCGAGTTCGTAGAAAAATAGAGAAAAGGGTGATTCCTTATGCAAAAATGAATAAAAAGGGCAAAGTCATATCCCCCCCCCCCGCGACTTCGTTTTGGAGAAAGGGTGGTTTAAAAAATTCGGCAATTTATCCAAGTAGGTACGCGCAGAACTGGCTCGTCTCAGATTTATCGAAAGACGCATTAAATGTCGTCACGGTGGGAAATGACACGTTTGTGAGCGACATACCGTGTCCCGCTCATTCGCCTGATCTCTCTATTTGCGATTAATAGTCGGTGATTATTTTTGACATGCCATTTCCCACCGTGGCGACACACCGTGGCCTGCCCGTTCCCCCGAGCTCTCTGTTTGTGATTATTTTCGTTGGGGTTAGCTGGAAGGGAAAGTGTACGTTGACAAGCTCAGCACAATGCAGGACCTGAAGGAAGTACTGCGTCGAGAAATTATGGCGATACCGCAAAATATGATACAGCGCGCTGTGCTGAACTTCACAGTCCAGGTGCCCGTGAGACAAATGGGCATCTCGTTTGACTGCCGTTATTTTCAGAACCTAACTGATCAATTACATTTTTTCCTTTACACTATTAACACCGTTTACACTGTTTCAGTTTTTGTTACAATTTTTTTAAGAATTTTAATAAAGTTTTGAAGATATTTCATCAATTTTGTTTGATTCTTGAAACACTGTGCTTTAACAGAAAACTGGCAAAGTTAAAAAAAATATATTCTGGAACCGTGGTCTTTGAAAATTTTTTATTCAAAAGCTATAACACATTTCTCAAAAAATCTTTTTTCCTTTTAAGGATTGCATCTAGTACTGTGCGTCGTAATTTTTTTATTTAAAAATATTTAGCAATAACTGAGTTATTGTCCATCACTCGAAGGTTCTTTAAAAATAAAGGCTTCTGCGGTGACCACTGCTGCTCGAAAGTCGATCATCTAAAATAAAAAATTCAAAAGAATTTACTTATTATATTATATTATCTAGTATTTGAACGAAGGATTTTTTTAACCGACGCTTAGTTTTCTTTTAATTGACGAAAATCAGGCAAGATTTATGATAAAAGTTGAAACTTTTACTTTAAACATCAGCCATTTTTCCCAAATCAATATTTCGAAAAATCCTTCGTTCAAATACTAGCCAATACAATATAATAAGTAAATTCTTTTGAATTTTTTATTTTAGATGATCGACTTTCGAGCAGCAGTGGTCACCGCAGAAGCCTTTATTTTTAGAGAACCTTCGAGTGATGGACAATAACTTAGTTATTGCTAAATATTTTTAAATAAAAAAAATACGATGCACGGTACTAGATGCAATCCTTAAAAGGAAAAAAGATGTTTTGAGAAATGTGTTATAGCTTTTGAGTAAAAAATTTCCAAAGACCACCCTTTTGTCGGCCTCCTCACTGAGCATGACCCCTTAAATGGCAACAGCGCCTCTTTTTAATGAAAATTAAAATACATATCTTTTCTCATTTCCCTGTATTAGAGGTGGTTGGATTCGTTTGACCTCAGCTATCACGCAGCGATGATAAAAACGTGTAGTCCTATTTGAAAACTTAGATGACCTTGAAATTTCGAAAAATATGACCTTGAGAAAAATATCTTGCCTATCCTGATATTCGCCGCGTAGAACCAAGTAATGTTTTCCTCTGGCATTTTTTCCTATCATCAAGAATAAGCGAAATATTTGAGGTGTTCAAATTAGGTCTAGGCCTAGAATGTTGTCAGATTTCAAAAACTCCTTTGTTTATTCACGAGCCTGTACTTGTCCAAATTGTCCTGGTGAAATTGAGGCAAACTTCAATAAACGATTCGATACCAAAAAAAAAAAGAGAAAACATCTCCAGCTCTTATGGAGAGAATTTGGTGCAACTCTTGAAAGTAAAGTGGTGCCTCAGTAATTTGAGTCTCGGTAAGCCAATGTTCAATCAAGGAAAGTTTCTCCTTCGAAGGCCCGAAAAATAAGTATTTCTCATGAGTTGATAGAGAATAAACGTGTGGGTGGTTTGCTCACAAATCGTACGTACATGTTCATTGGCCTTTGGAGAATATGCAAAAATTTTGTTAGCGTGCAAAATCATTATAAAAGCATTGAAGTCGTATTTCTCGAAACTACAGTTTTCGAGTTTGCGGAATTAACGTCTCGAAAACTAATAGGCACTTAGGTATCGATTTGAAATTTTCCAATTTTGCAGGGACCATATCTTTACTGCAGGCCTTCCCAAGTAGGGGAAATGCACTCCTAAAACAGATGTTTCGGTTCTCCCTCCACCGGTGCGCCTTCAGCTAAGGTGGGACGACTCCTACAACCCTCTCTCCGAGGAGACAGTAACGTCGCTGGGAAGCATGTTGGGCGCTTTAGGGCCAAAGTACCAAATGTGTCAAATTTTTATAGGAAATTTCATAATGACTTAAAACTAGTAGGAAAAATTAAAATTTAAACTAGTTAAATTTTAAACTAAAAATTAAAATTTAAACTAGTTAAATTTTAAACTAAACATTAAAATTTAAACTAGTTAAATTTTAAACTAAACATTAAAATTTAAACTAGTTAAATTTTAAACTAAAAATTAAAATTTAAACTAGTTAAATTTTAAACTAAACATTAAAATTTAAACTAGTTAAATTTTAAACTAAAAATTAAAATTTAAACTAGTTAAATTTTAAACTAAAAATTAAAATTTAAACTAGTTTAAAATTTAACTAGTTACTATGTAATACATTTTTTGTAATTCTTTTTACGTCATTTTGAAATGCCAGTTTAAATTTTAATTTTTCCTACTATTTTTAAGTCATTATGAAATTTCCTATAAATATTTGACACGTTTGGTACTTTCGCCCTAAAGCGCCCAACATGCTTCCCAGCGACGTTACTGTCTCCTCTGAGAGAGGGTTGTAGGAGTCGTCCCACCTTAGCTGAAGACGCACCGGTGGAGGGAGAACCGAAACATCTGTTTTACGAGTGCATTTCCCCTACTTGGGAAGGCCTGCTTTACTGCATGACTCTTTCGAAATATTTGAGCCGCTTATTTTGAAAGTGGCGTAAGTCCAATTATGTTCGAATCGAGATATTGAAGGGTTTGCGTTGGATTCAATTTAAAAATATGGGTAACAGATTGCATAGTAGTATAATGTTTTTGGGTGTCCAAGATCGCCGATTCACGCGCCGTGTGATTCCACCTTTACGTTACTAGTAACCCGCTCCGGGCGGGTTACAATCCCTGGTCCCGAGGTCCCTTCCTCGTTGGCAGGCAAACCTTTGGTCTGCACTACTCTAAACACTCTCTGCCCTTCGATCTTAGCTGTCGCGAGCCACGAGACTCTGTCTAAACTGGCGAAAATCGCTAGAAATATACGTTCCACAGGTAGGAACGCGGCAATAGGGAGCCTCAAGTGGCGTTCGGTTCGCCGTTCGGTTCAGACCTGGACGCGGCCTTCTGAACAATATTATGCTTTTCTCATAATCGCTACTAAGGCCCCACGTGGCTGTGTATTATTTTACGCAAAAAAGGAGAGAAAACACTAAATAGTCGACATTACGAAAAGATGACTTCGGTCATCCGAAAATTTTCTTAACCGTTCTTGTCTCTGCATTAATTCAAAGAACGGAAGTTGCACTGCGTTCTCATGATCATATCAGTGTGTTCCCTGACACTGTATCTTGCCATCGTGATAGCTTGATAAAGACTGATTCGTGTAGGCAAGTAGGATCGTCTGACTGATAGAACTCGAGACATTTCAAAGTCAACGCTTGCAAACTCAGATACAAGTAGAAGCAGTGTTTTATACAGCAATCGGGTGCGTGACAGTTTGAGTCTGTTGGTTTTGTTTAACTAATGAAAGTTTATTTATGCAAAAATTATCTTTCATATTACTGCCCCGGAATGCATGAGAGGGCAGGGCTGTAATGTTTATATCAGGATGTTTATAGCGATAGCATAAACATCTCTCCTCAAGAATTCTTTCTGCCGAATCGTTTCGTTCTATAAAGACGTTGCTTTCAAGTGTCCTGAATAAAATCGAGATTCAAAACTATTAATGTGTCTTGAGTTGCATGGCCTAATTCCCAATAGAGCCGAGCTGCGCTCGAGTGCTCAACGGCGTTTCGAATCTGAATTTCTGGAAAACGAAGCTTCACAGAAAAAATATATTGTTCTGCATTTTTCCACTACTATTGTACCAGGAATCTGCCGTTAGTCTATTATTTATATGGTACGATGTAGAGCTGTAATTATTCGAATAATTTCGCATATGAATAATTCGAATGTGAATAATTTGAATACGAATAATTTGAATAATTTCGAATACAAATAATTTCTTCGATTATTCGAATACTCCTGATTATTCGAATATTCGAATCTCAGGTACGAATACTTCTTAGATTATTCGAATACTTAGATTATTCGAATACTCGAATCCCAAATTCGAATACTTAGATTATTCAAATATTCGAATACTTAGATTATTCGAATATTCGAATACTTAGATTATTCGAATATCCGAATCTAAAGTTCGAATACTTCTTAGATTATTCAAATATTCGAATCTCAAATTCGAATACTTAGATTATTCGAATACTCGAATCCCAAATTCGAATACTTAGATTATTCGAATATTCGAATCTCAGGTTCGAATACTTCTTAGATTATTCGAATATTCGAATCTCAAATTCGAATACTTAGATTATTCGAATACTCGAATCCCAAATTCGAATACTTAGATTATTCGAATATTCGAATCTCAGGTTCGAATACTTCTTAGATTATTCGAATATTCGAATCTCAAATTCGAATACTTAGATTATTCGAATATTCGAATCCCAAATTCGAATACTTAAATTATTCGAATATTCGAATCTCAAATTCGAATACTTAGATTATTCGAATATTCGTTACAGCGCTAGTAATGCTAGTATAAGGTAGTAAGTAGTTATCATTAATTTCATTGAACTAACCACATAGTGGACATTTTTAGTCTTTTTGATCGAAATTGTCCAAAGTTTCTAGTATATTTCTCTTTTATAATTATTCTGCAGATTTGTACATGAAAGTGTCAGACAATGAAGATGACACATCAGTATCATAAATCTCTGTCACTGTTCTTGACAATATGAGAGAAGGCTATTATCTGTCTGGGTCGTTACAAAGTTTGTAATAGGATGAGAAGATTCAACAGACAGAAGGGAATTGCGGATTGTAGTCTCTACATAGTTTCAATTAATACGCGCAGATATTTTGCGGAAGTGGAATAGACGAAATGAATGAATACATAGTTGATTATGCACATTTCTTATTGTTACGATTACAGGATCGTGACACTAGTGAACTCTGAACAACGTCATGCATACATCTGAAATTGTATATCTAATTAAGTGAAAACAGTGAAATAGTATCCGTGAGTATAGCGATCTCAGGTCCTCTACTGATAGCAAGCAAGGAGCCCCGAAATTATCTAAAGGGGCTTTAAAATTTGGCTTCCTGGGGTCCCCTAGAAGGCCAGTTACTAAGCCTACGAGTACGAGCCTGCACGCACATTACTACAGTGTTGCCAACCCGTTTTCTGCGCGGTATGGTACCCGCAAAGATATAAGGAGGTCGTAAATTAAACACTGGAACAGTGGCGGTCTTTGAGAACCCAGGGCTGTGCGCGGTATTATACTATTGTAGGAATATCAGTAGGAATTGAGTCTCAGGCCACATGCCCTGAGCCTTGAGGCTGGCCCTGACTGGCCCCAGCCCCTTATCTGCCCATAGATCTGTTAATTCGCTGGTTCCGACTCTCAAAACATGTAAACAGACACGCGCTACCACTTTTGCGACCTCCCTATATCTTTGCGGGTACTATATCCTCGGCTCCTGTGTGCCTCTGGGAGCCACAAGCAGCGCTTCGGCTCCTATAAGCTGGCCCGGCCCTGGTCTAGATAGAAGACTATGGCGTGGCTTTGCCCTAAACCATGTTCACGAAATGTTGTAGAAATTTGCGCGAGACAAATGCCAACCATGAGAAGCGGAATACACTCTGCCATGCATTTGTTTCAGAGCGGTCAGAATCGAGTGAGACAGGTGTACACCGAGTTCCCTTGATTCTCAGACACCAACCGCACATCGCGTAGTGTAAAGGGGCCTCCAGACGCTGATACATGTTACAGTGAAACACTGATACATGCATACAGGTTTCATGAAACTTGCACCTTACTCACGCGCCTAGCTGGTGAGCAAGATGCCAGTTCCGCTTCTGATGCAGATACACGGAAACCGATCTACAGACGTAGTAGCATGTATCATGAAACTTGGGAGTCGATGATGTATCAACGTTTCACTGCAATATGTATCAGCGTCTGGAGGCCCCTTAGGAGCCGGCCCTTCCTTCAGGCGCTGCACAAGAGAGATGTAGGAAGCGTATAGTATCGCCATAAGTGGCTGCTTTAACAACTCCCCACGGAAAGAAATCTAATGGCCTAAGATCGGACAAACGTGCATGCCAACGACACTGAATCCTGGTTAGGCGTCCGCGAATCTGGTCTGCTGGACGCATAACCGGGGAAGGTACACGTAGGCAGACTGAGGCAGCCAAAGACCGAGATACGCATGCGCAAAGGGACAAGTGGGGAAGGAGCGGGGGTATAGCAGACCCACTGTTCTGTACACTAGGCGTCAAAACTGGCTTGCGAAGGACGGAAAAAGGGAAAAGCGGATGGTAGTGGGCAACCTAACTCAAGTCACGTGATGTAAGTGAGGTAGGTGATAGGTGTAGAATGGTAGTGGGGGTAATGTGACGTCATAGTATTTCCCTCAAAGGGAATTTCTCCTGGCAACGCCGTTCACATGCATGCTTATTCACTAGCAGCAAAATTGGCAAGAGCAGGATTAATTTTGTGCGACGTAAAGGTGCAGATAGTGTCGGTTTTAGAAAGGTCCAACTGACGCGCCGCGCCTCAGAGTCGCCTCTATAGCAGCATATAAACCAGGCAAGGTGGAGTGAGCATCATTCCTCCCTAGGAAACCACCGTGCAGGCCACAGGGTGGGCGGAAAGCATTGTGGGTTCCGAAAGACCACGTCTTGACTCGATGGGATCACCGTAAGGAATTTTGCTATTGGGTAGGCCATAACGGTCACGAATTATAAAGTTCGCAACCGGGGAAACCTACCCGTAGGGTTGCCAGCAGCAAGCAACGCACTAGGAGAAAAACGGTCACCCATCTTTCCCCAATACGCGCACCACGATGCTTGACTTCGGTGATCGAACGAGAACCGGTGTTCCCATCGCGGCCACTGCCGCTGGCACGTAAAGGTGCAAGTATTGTGCGCGCTTCTGGTCCCGATCGCGATAGCGATCGGACACGCCGTACAACCAAGTCGGTTTTCCGACTCATACCGGCTTCGCGAGAAAAGGTGTTATTCTCTATCTTTCTGGGAATACTGCCAAGGGAAACGGCGTGCGTAGATGGAAGGCACGCGACTTGGAAAAACCCTGCCCTCGCCTTGCGGGTCATCGGACAAGTTGGATCTACCCCTAGGGGGAAGCGGCTCGTTTAGTCCAGCGGGGACCACGAGGAGGTAGAGCCGCCAGCGGATGCTCGATCCCAGCAGGATGGCTTACAGCCGTTTACCTGCACCACCACAGCTCGCATTACTGCTCACTGCCTGCAGAGGTGATCGCAGGTACGTAAAGGTGCAGTTAGACGGCGCGTGGCTCGGCGGGCTTGGGGCGAGACTCGCAGAGTCCCGCGTCGTGGGGTTGATCATGGCTCGCCCCAAGCCCGCCGAGCCACACGCCGTGGGATTGCTCAACTCCGGATCGCTTGGCTCGGCTCGGGCTTCCCGTTCGTTGTCGGTAAATGCGACACGAGTCAAAGAATAGCGAATGCGGCAGGAATCAGCGTACATGTGAATCCAGAAACGAAGTACCAATGACCACATCCAGGTGGCGCGTATGGTTTATTCCCAAAGATGACGCGGTTCAGATCGTCACAGAGCCTTCCTACGTTCAGGAGCCGCATACCATATCCAGTGTACTCGTCGATCAGTGAGTCGAGCAGGCCTCTAAGCTCGTCTGTCCCCACTTCACTCTTCAAGACTTCTATCCCCACTGGCCTACCTACGTACAAGTACACGCGAGTCTGTAGCTGGATCCAAGAGGAGGAAACAGTAAGAGGCGACACTCCGAGCGGCACCTTTGAATTCGCTCGGTGCCTTATCCCTTTAAACTGGCTATATAGGCAGCTGAACATCTCCATCTTATTGTCGCCTCTTGTTTCACCAGGGGCAGGTGGTTCTTCTAACCCCTGTACGGGCGGTTGCGTTCCCGGTGTACCCGCTTCGCATGGAGACTGGCATGTGATTTTATGCAAGGCCGTCCCCGGCCACCAAAGCGTCCCTGGTGGTCCCGGGTGAGTGCATGCACCCCAAACAGAGCAGAAGATAGCCAGGGACTTAGTCTGCTTGCGAATGTATTATATTCTTCGTGACCTGGCATCCTTCTCAGAGAGAAAACTTCCTACAGTGGACGCCGTGGAGTCAAGCGTGGTCCTTCTCTGCTTTTTCCGGCCCGGCCCTGGCGGGGTCGCTAGTTATGTACAGCTAACACCACCTTGCAAGCCAAATGCTCTTATAGGCGGAAGCCTGAGGAAGAGCGCGCCCCTTTTGGGCCAAGCCGGCTATACTAGATGTCGCCTCTTGTTAATCTCTACTCTTTCCGACTACCAAACGGACATTTAAACTGACTGTATCATTTCGTCTCTTTCCAAATTGCTGTCTTCGCCTTAGTGTGCCGCCCTTTGGTACAGCTACTCTTTGGTCGGATAACAGTTTACGTTCACCTGTTTCTCGTATGCTCGGCACACGCATGCTAATGTGAAAGGTGGCTTATTCCTTTCGGGCAGTGAGAAGAAGAGGGAGCTGTGATGGTGGTTTAAACGTAACATAGCATTTGGTCTCTGTCGAATAAGCTCATATCAAGATTCCCTTGTTTCTTACTCCTGAACGATCTATAGCTGATCTGTTTAACTATAGCGATTTTTATATAGCGTCCAGCGACAAAGCTAGCGAATGGGAGCAGCGCACGGATTTCGCTTGACAGGCCGGTGACAAATGAAAGCTACAATGCTGCGCGCCGGATAAACGATTCATTGAAGAAAATTTAACTTTTTATATTATCCGTTGTATCTTCTCGAATGTATTACCCATGACTTCCTGAGAGTTTCCCTTTTAAAATGAGTCATGACGAAACTTTCGCCATGACGAAAAATATAAAAATTTTAATCTTCCAGTGCGAGACGATCGTTTATATTCGTCATCGGTTATGGGATGTTCGTTTCCTGCCGTTTTCCGGCGTAGCGAGCTAACTGGCACCGCGTGAACAAACTTTGTGGGGGGGATGACTCGGGGATTCTAATCCGGGGAGACAAGCGGACATACGTCCGGGGAGTACTGTAGTAGGCTAATGAAATACATGTATTCCAACCGTTATACAGGGTGGGAAGAAAATCGTGGTACAACTGGCCAAGGGACGATTCTTTAAAATGCAAAAATAAGTCAGAAGCGTAGACTCATGAGGAGTAGTTTATCACTTCAGAAACAACTATTTCCATTCATAATATGTTTATAAACAATACTTCTTAAAATGATTACAGAGTTTGAAGACAAGAAACATTGCGGACCATTAGCCAGAGTTTGGGCATTTGTAATTTGACGACTCCGAGGTTGTTTGCAACAATTTCTAACGTAATAAAATAAATAAACTTTATTAAAAAAAAACAGACAAACGTATAAGTTTATTTTATTACGTTAGAAATTGTTGGAAATGTTGTCGCTGTTGCCGCAAAGAAAGTTGTGCTCGTGGAATTAAAAAGCAGACGGGGAAACTGATTAACCTTTCCACTCGCGCGGTCAGATTGATTAATATGTATCTTTCTAAGTGCGCGCTTACTTACCATTATCCTCAAACTTAATTTCCGCATAA
Source organism: Andrena cerasifolii (assembly GCF_050908995.1). Lineage (NCBI taxonomy): Eukaryota > Metazoa > Arthropoda > Insecta > Hymenoptera > Andrenidae > Andrena > Andrena cerasifolii. The sequence goes on from NC_135132.1 coordinate 3,632,407, forward strand.
AGAATCGCCCCTTGACTTAGGCGAGTTAATAGCGCGGAACGAAGAATAAATACGACGAATCTCATAACCGATTACTCCATCAATCTCCATGCGTCCTGCTGGCTTTATGCAAATCTTTATCGGCGACACGTTGTCACCAATGACCCATATTATTGTACAGGGCGTTTCATAGCGGACGCTCCAACTGAAAGAGCCCCGATTTTATGTGAAAAGAGTAAGTAAAATTTGCATACTTGTCAAGAAGATTAATTTTCAAAACGCATTTGGTAGACGCGGCAGAATTTATCAGGAAGAGGTCAGAAGTGTAAAATAAACAGTTTCGAGTGGTGCTTCGTTTTCAAGAAAATCGATTTTGAAAATCCGTCGAAAAATCCGCTGAAAATTCTGCCTTCAAATTCAGTGCTATAATTGATGAAATATTTATTACAGTTTAATAAGGCAGTGTATTAGTTAAGTTAAGACAAGTTAATTATCATTCTGCAAAGTAGCACTTCTGTCGATCAACACAGTTGCACGTACGCGCTTTCGCAGAGATTCCTGACCCGTCCATTCCGCCTGACCATTGCTGAAGCTTGAACAACATGTAAAGGAAACCAGCGGAAAAAAAAGTGAAGAGAGCAAGACGTTTTCGTGCTTTAAGGGGAGGTTCTGGTCTAGAGCCCCAAAAAATAGGTGATATTTAGGAATTAATTAAAGGAAAACTACTATATATAATTTAATGGGACTTGTTGCATTGTATTAAGGATGTCTTATGTTATAGAAATATATTTTTTGTTTTATAATTAATCAGTGCAAACAGCCCTGGGGAGTCGTTAAAGTTAAGGCGTCAAAAAATTGATCCAAATCGGTGGGACCTGTATCTCTAAAAGTTATTATCCGATTCGACTGAAACCTTTTTTATTTTGAAGATTATTCTTTTTTCTAGGGGGGGGGGGACTAAAAAAAATTACAAAAATTACATTTTTTTTAGAAAATAACGACACTTCACGTTTGAAATCACTTTTCCCTGTATTTTTCGTCCTTTCAACGCCTTTAAAAATTATAAATTTTCAACTTTTTGTAATTTTTTTTAGCCCCCCCCCCCCCCTAGCCAAAAGAATAATCTTCAAAATAAATCAAGTTTCAGTCGAATCGGATAATAACTTTTGAAGATACAGGTCCCACCGTTTTGAGAACACTGTTTCGAGAAAAACGCATTTGAAGTTTTACGTGAGCGCCGAGTAGCCGGTTGTGACCCATGTATTTGCCGCGACTCAAATGCCTACAACTTGGGGAATTTTACGAATTTCAACAAATCCTTTTAAACCCGTATTCCTAAAAGATTGAACATTCGAAAAATGATATAAAAAAAATCGACATTTAGACCAGAACCTCCCCTTAAAGTTTTACGTGAGCGCCGAGTAGCCGGTTGTGACCCATGTATTTGCCGCGACTCAAATGCCTATAACTTCGGGAATTTTACGAATTTCAACAAATCCTTTCAAACCCGTTTTCCTAAAAGGTTGAACATTCGAAAAATGAAATAAAAGAAAAATCGACATTTAGATCAGAACCTCCCCTTAAGGGAAACACCTGGTTTTTAGGACGCTGAAAAAAAGGTGATTGTCGCGATTTTTTTTAACATTTGAAAATTAAGTCGATCTTTCCAAAACTTTAGGGATACTTTAATATATATTTAAATAATATAAAAAAAAATTAATTAAAAAATTTACAGCGCCGAAATTGATTAATCATTGACGCACATCGCCAATGGAATTACGAAATGGCGGGAAAAATGGAGCCTTCAATTTTTGCCCCCCAAAAAGAGAAATCGAAGATTTTCTTAATTTTCACGAACTTACATTGTCGATGAACGAAAAAAAGAAGGAAAAAGTCTAAAATTGGCAAAATTCTGGGACTTTAAAAGAAAAGTTACGGTTTTGTGTAAAAAAAATTAATGTTTTTATGCAAAAATATGGTTTAATTTAATTATTTCATAAATGCTTTTAAGTCATCAATGATGGTTGGTTATCTATTTAATTAGAAATCCCCCGAAAAAGTCGATTGGCAAATATTTTTTTTTGCTATCTTTCTCATTAACTTGAAAAATGTATTGAGAAAATGTGTTTTAAAGTTTATGGTTTCCGGCCGGACGCGTGTATACTGCGCGACGCATAACTGCTGATACTTCGGAAACACTTCGAATTTCACTCGGAAAATTTAAAAATATATTCTCTAAGAGTATTAGGTACTATAGATTAAAGTTAAAAAAAATTATTAAAAATTTCGACCCTCTAAACCAGGATCTCCCCTTCACAGTAAACGTACCGGCACTTTATAAAAAGGTAACTATTAATATATTTAGTTGCAGGAGCTACATTTTAATAAATTTAGTTATTTATATATATATATATATATATATATATATATATATAACTTGTATTTTAATTGATTACGTTAACATTTTTAGTTGGAGGAGCTAAATTTTAGTAAATTTAGTTGCAGGATATATATATATATATAATAATTATTAATCAATAATTAATAATTATTAATTATTAATTCTTATCGTAATTTAAAAAATATATAAAGCAAAACGTGTAGAAGTCCAGTAAATGACTGCATACTTTTAATGAGAATTGTACTTATTAATATTTGCTTAATACGCGCAACTAAAAATATGGGATTTATAAACATATAATAATGTTTAAATTTACAATTGACATTTCACTGGTATGCTGTCAATTACTGGTTGGTTTACCCTACATAATAAATAAAGTTGTGTATGAATTTACCCCCCCCCCCCTCCCAAAATGGAAGCTTCTCAATAGCTAAAGCTTGGCAAGTCTAATACTGATTATGCTAATATTCTACTGAGGCTTACGTAGATAAGAAATATTACAAACGTGTAAAAAATTACCGACCTGCGTACATATTTCAATATATAATACAAATTCTAAATTTGTAATAATCTTAAACATCTACTTCGATTAACACTAACACAAAACCTCTACTTTTATAAAATCCTGATGCCCGTAGTAGATATTTAATCCGGACACTCAATTGTACGAGCAATCCCAAATAAATCAGGAGACGTAATTGGATTAATTATATCGATTTTAATGATAATTATTTCAAAGCCCACAAACCTTACAGTTATTCTTCCCAATATCCCCCCTTAAACGTCTTCCCGATACAATTCTCGGACGTCGATCGGCCCGTTGAATTAATACAAAACAAAGACGCACCGAAGTAGAACATGGGAAATTATATTATGTAAATGTTGCAATCATAATACTCAAGACTGACGCAATAATTGACCTTTAAGTAACACATATTGCTTATTCAATGTGATTGTTAAAATCATACCACGAGCAATGGATTACGTAAATTTAGAACAACAAAAAAAAAAATAACTGATTGTGCACGTGTCAGAGCGGTAGCATCACGCCACACGCCAAAAAGGCATATGGCGGCCGGTTGGCTGCGAGAAATCGATGCGTGCGCAGATCAGCTCATTGTTTGAGCGATGTAACGGATAAGATATACATAGCTCGGTAAAAAGCCAGTCGTTGCTCCTACGAATGACAACTGAGAGCCGGCGAAAACCCTCGGTAACGTTCAGCAGTTGGTAACAAAAAAACAGTCCATTCGAATAATATGCGTCTGCTACGTAAATACGAGTCTGCCAAAACTCTAGTCTCCGACCGAAAATCAGTGAGGCATTGAATCTGACCTTAGAACGATATCGTTCGTTCTTTCCCAGAATTATTTACGTCCTGAAAAAAAACTTGACGCGCGCGCTTTTACATGGGCGCACGTAACGGTAAACCGGACTTTGTACCTTAAAACGTTCCCTACCTAAAGCCTCTGCCACTTCAGAAAAAAAGAATTATTTCATTATGTCAAGTGGCTGCGATTTCAATCGGCTCGCAACGCCACGATTACAATATATTACTCGTAATTAACGTGATAATTCTGCAAGAATCCTCGACGACCAAATTCTATCTTTAGAAGGGAATTTTGAGAATTAAAAAATCGCGTGATTTTTTACGAAGCAGAAAATAAACCTTGGGTAAAGTTGTAGCCACTCTGCGTATGTCGAATTAATTACTGGCCACGGACGTCAAAACACGAGAAGTTGCGTAGAGGTATTCAAATTCGTTTTTTCTCGGGGGACAGATATTTACAAACACGAGACATCCGAATTTTAATTACTGATCGAGTCGAGGGAACCGGGAGACTTTGAGCTTCGAGTGACGTGTTTCACGGCCGTCCTTAAAATTCTGAAATCTTCACGAAGAAAGGCTAGGTGGAAGACGCTTGAGCGACGCGACTCAATGGGCCATGTTTTTTTTTGCGGGTCGGTGTTCGTATGATTTTTAGTAGCCGTTTACCTTGAATATACAAGTCCTGAATTCGAATTCCAACACGCAGCGAACTCTATAATAGCGTGGATGTACGTAGACGCACCTGCGTGTGCATGGACACCAAAGAGATACCACACGACACAACTTTCTCTATGATTAAGTACTGCTTTTATCGCGCACGGAGAACGAGGAAATGAAGAGGAATAATCCAACGAGGAAAACGACAGGCAGGTACGAGAAAAACGATACTTACAATTAGCCAGAAATTCCGCCAATACAATATCTTGCTTGATTGCATACTTTCCTTAACCTGTCGAAACGCGGGCTCGATAAACAAAGTCATCGAAAAGACATACCAGAAAATAGGTACCACTTTTAATTATATATTTAATTGACATGTTTAATTATGTTACATTATTTGTGGGACATTTTGTACCCCGGATTTTATTTTGTAATTGTGTTAAATATATTAAGAAAAAGAAATTCTAAATATTTCTTAATATTTATTTATTATTCCTCATACAATCATTTAGTGCGTTTTATTGAGGAATACTAGTATTAAGCAAAAGAATGATAAAAGTTTATATGGGATACCGAAGGCATTACGTTATTTTGCATTTCACTGGGTCAACTGTAAATCTATTTACTTTAAATAATTCGGCCGATTGGGCTCGTGCAATCTGATTAGATTGCGTTTTTTAGCTAACCTACCCCTTCACTTCAAAATTTTTAATTTTTACACTCACTCGTTTTTTTTGTTTTTTTTTAAGGAGGTTCGGTTTAACACTATAGTTAATGAAGGTAGTGTATGAAAAACGACCTATGTTCCACCAGTTTTCGTGTACCAAAGTATCTAACCGTGCAATTTTTTTTTTTATATTAACTACGAAGAAAAATTGATCTGCAATTGACATTTTTGAAGTGTCAATTCCCTTACCAGAATGTCGATTTTTTCTGAACTTCTGGAGATATTTATAATTTTGTATTTCATGTATTTCAAATGTGTATAGTCTCAGATTAATAAATACTTTTCGAAAGCACAACCGAAATCATACTGTGGAGCTTAAAATAGGGGTAGTAAATATTTTAAGTTTTTATTAAGTATTTGAACGCAGATATCATCCACTCAGAGTTAGGAGCGATGGGACCGCAGTGAATGGAAGGGGAAACACCTACAGGAGTGGTGGTTATGCGTGCACGAACTGCGCCTGCGTCAGTCACGCACACGTTACCACCGCTCCTATAGGCGTTTCCCCCTCCATCACTGCGGGCCCATCGCTCCTAACTCTGCGTCCACTAACAGTCCTGTAAAAATAGCCTGTCACTTTTTGTTAATTTAGCTGTTATTGATACATAAACACAAATTCGTAGGGACCTGATAACATTACTCGCTGCTTTTGCATATATTCTGTTTTACATTACTCTTTAATAATTCAAATTTGTATGGATAGTCATACTGACAACATTAAATAAAGAAAACTAATAAAATAGCAATAAAAATCGTTAATAAATTATTATTACCACAATCGTTACAGAAAACACATATTTGGCAATTGTTTACTGATACTTATATAATACTTAAAAAATTTTATATTTATAAATTTAGACTTTCAGAGATATAACTTATACTTTATTACACATAAACGCGCATGATTGCTTAATATTTATGAAACCCACACGTGCAAATATTACTACTTTAATAACTTTATTATTTTATTGCGAAATTTCAATATTCCAATGTGATATGTTATTGCGTTATTTCGTTACTGTGTTATTTTATCACTCTGTTATGTTTTATAATGTTTGGAGCTAACCAGTTTATTGTTTATGGAATATTTCGTAATTATTAGTACATAATTATCGTATAATTTTTCTCCATCGAATGCTTGCTATTTTATTTGTAATATGTCTTAATTTTGTTAATATTACTGTCCATGTAACATTTGAGTATTAAAAAGTAATATTAAAAACAAAAGTACATATTCAAAAATATTTAAAAAAAAAAGAACAGGTTACGAGGTTTCTTCCGTGATTCTTACGTACAACGCAGCACTGTGGACGATAATTAATCGCAGTTTTTCGTAAAAAGTATAACTACACTAATCGTTATAAAATGTTTTATAATATATATCCACGCCAATGCCTTACAAGTTACAAAAAACAGGCGTAATACACTTAATGTTAATTTGTAGAAAATATTTTTTCCGCTATAGAATTAAGCACCGAATGTATGCCAAGACCGTTTAAACACGTTGACTCGACAGTAGATAGTTAGACATGCAGTTATGCGGTAACGCGGAATCGAAAACTGCGGGTTACAAAGTCGCCTACGAAACAAAACGATGTCTACGATAACACGGACTCGCCGAAGTATGCGGTCTCGAGAAGGAAAATATTATAAATATTAAGACCCGCGACTCGCTTAAAAACCTGTGACAAGAAGAGTAAGGACGATCTTAAAGAACTTGAGAAACTAGAAATCATCAAAAAATGAGGAAACATTCATCGGTTCATTATCGTTAGAGATAATACGAAATGACCTCGAGGCACGTGTAGAAGTACGAAATATTATAGTCAGCAACCCATCGCTTGTTACACAAAAGTTATCGGGTGCATTATCAAGCTGCTTAATAAACAGCGTGGCGTGTGAACTTTGGTAGTTTTGGCCACGGTTAATCGTAACCACGTGCGTTTCTCAAGCATGTATACCTAACTCGTGTTTACGCGAATAAGGAGGGGGGCACCGCCACGCAATGTCGATAAAAACTGTTACACGCACGCGGTAGCTATCCTACGCGATAAACCCCGAGTATTTATCGAAACGTACATAGAAATATTCCTGAAATCGCGATGCAACTATTTTAGACACCGGATAATTTTTTTTACATAAAACCCCATTACCGGTAAACCATTCCGCGCGTTTAATTCTAAATGAAACTATTGTGCCACAATAATGCTTGCGAGTTTCGCGGTAACGCAAACTCATGGAAATTCAGTTACTACTAAATAAAATACTGTTACTGGTTAGTCACGTTAGCGACGTTTCTTCGAAATTAATTTCAATTACTGGATTCCAGTGTCATTTGTATATTGTCGATCGTTTGTTTACTTTATAACGGAATTGGGGTGGGAATATAATTGGACTTGCGCGTATAATTTTCGCGTCTTTAAGCGCGGCAATTTATTGTAAAATATGGCGTCACAGGAGCATTCGCTATTTTCTATCTTTACTTCTTTCGCTTTGTTTTGAAGAGTCTTCACGGACAGTGAACCCGGTTTGTTAGTGTATTCATGGAATTGTGAATTAGGAAGAGCAATTAATAAATGACCGTGGCCATAATAACGGCAACGTGAACGTATCCTTAACAAATGTCACTTGCCCGATTAATTTGGAAAGAAAGAATACATCTAGCACACACAACTAAACAAAACAGAACCATAAGACACTACAACAAAAAAAAAGAATACCATAACGTTTCGTCAAAAACATAAGGTTCACGACAAATATGTAAAAGAGAGCAACAATATACGAGATATAATTAAAACTGTAAATATATAAGTATACCGTAAATAATTCACTGTAGGGATGAACCGATGCATTTTAAAGCTAATAAAATTTAATCCACTTTAAGGCATGACAGAGAACACATACGAAAAAGAGTAAGCGTCTAATTGAAGGGAAGGTACGAGATAAAAAAAACATCAGATAAAATGATATCAAGTGCATAAAGTACTATGTCATTATTGTAAGGAATGTTAACAAGGTACGAACGGAAGGTTCGCACAGAAGCATGACACACGGTGATTGAAAAGAGAATTAAAATTTAAGCATGCAGACAGTTCTTGTGTTACGCGGTTAGTACATACGAATCGGCGGGTTCAAACTTTCACGGGCGGTTTCGATTCGCGGAGAGTAAAATGAGGAACGAACGGTTCCCCTGTCATCCCGTGTCGGAAAAGTGACAGAAATTTTACACTAATGTGAAATGTTCGACAACAGGGGGCTGCGATAGTTGCAGAAAGGATGAAAATCATGACGATATACATACCTGAAGGAGGGCCGAGGATGTGGTGATTGAGAACAAGTCGATGGAGGAAGAAGGCACAAGGTGGATCACACAGGATCGTTGTTTTACTTCGTTTGTGCACACGGAAAGACAGAGACTCGCACTAATAAGCGGGCAGTCGCGGCTGCCTGCTTTAAGTGGGCATATTCGTTGAACACGGTGGAACAAGGCTGACTCTCAGTGGGAATGGTTTTCACGCACGCCGCCGGCCCAGCAAGATGCAAATGGTAGAACACCGCAAGGCGCCATCTTTAGTCGGCCTAATACGCACGCGCCCACCATGGCGCCATCGTACGGCTCATCTTGCAACTAAACCTAGTGGAAATACTACCAGCCCATGGTGATTATGACGTGATTTTACTAGGGCAGATATCCCTATTGGGAAATACTGTGAGAGCGCCATCTACTTCAGTAGGCTCTGTAATCGGGTCAATCGCGTTACAGACTGGTGTCACGCAAGTATTGAAATAGTGCAATAATGTTTTTGTCATTAAATAGTCTGTTAAATTTTACAAAATCGATCATCAAATAGTTGAAATTCCCAATACTGCCCTATTACATGTGACAGCTAAACCGATTGTACGGTTTTAATTTTTGCCACCAGGTCGCGTAGCGGCAATAAGAAAATCCCAATTAGTGTGCTTTTATATTTAAATAAGCCCCTAGATAGCACACAGACGTCTAGAGACGTCCAAAAGACGTCCTGAAGCCGTCCAGGCCTAAAACGGACATACAATTGACGTCTTTAAGACGTCTGTGCTATGTGGGTAGTGATCTCATTTCAATGATAATAAAAACGATGAATCATAAATGGGCGCGATCCACTTACGCCCAAATCGCCCGCAACACCTCGGAATATTTATGAACATAAATAAAAGTAAACAATACTTTATAACTGGTCACGCATTATCGAAATCGATCGTAGACGATTAAAAATCGGTCGCTATGCGGAATGAAAAGTACGGGCTTTGCCAATCCCATTCCACTATACTTTTCGCCCGCGACGCTCATAACTCTAACAGCTCATAAGCAAGTGGAACGGAAAATTTTCGGTCGTCGTGGGCGCGGTCGATTTGGGCGTAAGTGGAACGCATCCCAGATGAATTTGAAACTTCGCGCCTCTGGAGTTTACGCTACACGCCGCCAGGTTTGCCATGTTCACGAAACATTGTAGAAAATTATTACAAGTTCCAAGTTTCCCATCATAGATAAATAATAGTACCTTAACCTCTTTCAATAAATTCTGTAATTAAAGACTTTAAAGCTTAACGTATTAGTGATTAAAATTTACTGAAAAGTTCGCGAATAAGAGGAATAAATTATTGCATTATAACATTTTAAATAAATTTAGTGTTAATATATTCTGATCACATATTATATCTAGATTCCATGTGTGTTTCCATCACTCTGTATACAAAAGCTTGTTTATAATTTGAACACACAATACGGCAGAATGAAACGTTTAACTGAAGAAAAAACCAAGCTTGTCCTAGAAAAATTAGCCAAGTAGTAAGTGTCTCGTAGTTTTTACTTCGTATAAGGACGGAAATGTAAACTTTTTTATGTTAACTAGTAGCCATTAGAATAAAGGTTATAATTATGATAATAATATTAATAAAAATTGTAGATGACCTGTCATAAAGAACAAATTTATTCCACAATTTCTGCGTATTCTTTTGTACATTTTTCGATTATTCTCGTCTTTCTTGCAAAATACATATAGTAATTATTATGCATCGTGTATAAAACATATTTTTCAGCATCGGTAACAATGTAAAAGTATTAATCGATCGTCCAGATGGTATTTATTGCTTTCGTGAAATGAAAGGCAGAGTATATTACGTTTCTGAAAAGATCTTGCCTCTGGCAAGTATGGTAAATCCAGATCGGCTAGTGAGTTTTGGAACGTGCATTGGAAAATTTACAAAATCAGGAAAATTCAGACTACACATTACTGCGTTATATCATCTGGCCCCATATGCACAGGTAAGTACTTTATTTTCTCTTAACTTATTTAATTTATTTACACTCTTTATTTTATTATTTTTGAAAGAGTAATAAAACACTTTTTTAAAACCCCATCAGTATAATGTTTTTTAAATACTTCATGAAATACAGTAGTATCTTATCATGCTTAATACCCTTAAAATTTTAGTGGTAAAAAATTTACTTTTGTTTCATCGATTAAAAGGTTAATTTGAAAATTCGGATAACCCAGAAAGGAATAATCCGAAAGGGACCGGTGGCCGATCGAGATGAGGTTAGGGGAGAGGGTTGGGGAGGGGGTGTGGACCCTAAATCGAAAATTATAGCTTCGGGTATTTATTAGTTTCCGAAATATTAATACAAAATTGTTCAATTTTTTTTGGAAAATATTTTTGGACGTTGGTGCAGGCCCCCCTGCCCGGGAACCCTCCCGTCCTGCCATTTTTTATTTTTAAAATTTTGTAACCGTCATTTTTATCATCGCCAAACACATCGGTTCGCCACCATGCTTTACGCGCCCGCGGTCGGGCGCGCGCCCCCTGCGCTAACCTAGCCCCAACCAATATTAATACCCGGAACAAGTTGGAAAGTGGAATTCGTTGGGTCGGCATAAGTCAACAGAAATATTGTTAAGAGGGGGGCCGTAGTAAACTGATTAAAAAAATCGGTAAGGTCTACCCTTTTATGCACAATTACCCCTTTATCTTTTGAACGCATTAATTGTCGAAGCTAAAATTTTATGTTTGCGGTGTTTCCACTCCGGTCACCGGTCCCTTTCGGAAGTACAGCCGAAAATTCTGTACTGATCAAAATTTAAAAATTTACTAGTTTGTGTAAATTGAAGAAAAAACAATCGAGATAATGTAAAATAAGTAAAATCGTACTATCTTACATAAACATTATGCACATTTGTTAAATTTATAATTACAATGTTCTCGAAACTTTCGCAAATATTTAGATTTTCTTTTTCAGCATAAAATCTGGCTCAAACCCTCCGCTGAACAACAATTCTTATATGGACACCACGTTTCCAAAGCTGGCTTAAGTCGAATTACTGAAAACATATCTCAATATCAAGGAGTGGTTGTTTTCTCCACGAATGACATACCATTGGTGAGTGAAATGTCAGGTGTACACATCAATGCCTTTGTAGTGCTTTTGCACTAAATGAAATAATTGCAATTATTTCAGGGTTTTGGTGTCACAGCAAAAAGTACAATGGACTGCAAATATGCAGATCCAACGGCAATAATATGTTTCCACCAAGCTGACATAGGAGAATATATTCGTTCAGAAGATTCTTTAATGTAATAATCATGTAAATTGTATTTTTATAATGTTCAGTTATTAATACGTTAAATAAAAAATGGTATGTTATAAATTTTCATTTTAAAATTTACTACCTTTCGAGGGGGACATCTTGTAATGGTCACAAATCTTAAATAGGTGGATGTGCCTTCGAGATTTCAAGGTGACCATTGTTTTTTTAAATGCAACGGTGTGTTTTTATTCAGATGGACGTCATAATATCAGAGGTAGTGGGTTCTTCCCGATAAACTTGATTTTTTATGACACCCAAGTAGAAAAATTCTACAGAAAAATCTTATTAAGGCCGACGCGCATTTTGGCGAAGCGAATCGACCTAATTAATAATAAATAATTATACGTCGCTGCGCTTTGGTCTAGTGTGCGCTAGTGATCCGCTAGGGAGTGATCGGATTAACGTGTATCGTTGCTGATTGGTTGCCGCGATTTTGGAGCAAAAGCGGAAGTAGACAGAGAAAGAAACTATAAAAAAAAGAAAGAGGCAGAAATACTGGTAGAAGGAGACAGATATACTGATAGAAAGAGACAGAAATACTGATACAGACAAAAATTTTGATAGAGACAGATATGTTTATTTCCGGTTTTGCTCCAAGATGGCTGCGGTTATACTGATCACTCCCTAGAGGATCACTAGTGTGCGCGGATCCGTAAAGGTGCGACTCCACCAGCGTTCGCGAACTGTTCGCTGGTGAGGACCCACCTTAAGAATCAATTGTTTATAAACTTTCTTCTTCGCATCGCCGCGCTTCGCCAAAATGCACGACAGTCTTTATTTCTCCAATACATGAAGAGAATTATGTTAGAGAACGTCCCTCATATTAGGCAAGGACATTCCAGTGACGAGGGAAGATGCCGAACCCGGAAATTCAAAAAATTCTGAAACTTTATGAATATATAGGGGATTTCCTCTTGATTACAGCGCAATTTTTTTGCTACCCAAATTCACTCTAAGGGGGTGAAATTAATCCCTTACATTCCGGCTATTTTCCGATTTTGTGTTATAACTCGCGAACTGTAAGTCCTAATTCAAAAAAGTAACTTTTGTCTTAAAACTTCTTTTCTATTTCATGCAGATTGCGAGTTACAGAATAAAATCGAAAAATAGCCGAATTTTCAGGAGTTAATTTCATCCCCTTAGAGTGAATTTAAGCAGCAAAAAAATGCGTTGTAATCAGGAGGAAATCCCCTACATATTCACAAATTTCAGAATTTTTTAAATTTTCGGGTTTGCGATCTTCCCTCGTGAGAGTCCTCTCTGACGATGTAGCACAGTGTTTATCTGTCCGTGGCCCTGAAGGGCCGATTAATTTTGCATGAGGTGTAGTAAAAGGGGTAGTTTCATACTTACAATTGTCAATATACGCGAAAGAATTCATCAGTTGAAAATTATTATTTTAATATATACAAACTAAAATTACTTATTGTACACGAGTTTCGGCTTCCGTAAGTTTGAATAATTTAGAAACAATTCTTTAAATCGTAAGCATACTTCACAGCCACCGTACAATATGGTAAGTCTTTTTCCCAACCCTGAGTAGCGTCACATTGTTGCTCAATATATGTATTCCCGGCACAATGACCTCCTCTGTATTAGTAGCTTTCTGGTAATTAATATAAAAACCACCAGCCGCGATAATTCTTCTCGCATCACGTTCTGTGGGGAAACACTTTGCCTTCATAGCTAAATCATGAACACTGATACCAGGTTCAGGCACAAGTTCCGCTATAGTAGCACCTTCCAATAGCTGTAATAGATCATTCGCATTCACCTTTGCCAAAGATTCAATAGATTTGTCGTAAAGGATCGCAGAAGCTCGTTTTGCTGCAACTAATCCCTCTTCTACAAAACAGTAACGCGTGATTAATAAATATGAAGCGACACGATTAAAAAATTATCGTTCAGCATATTTCGACGTGCGTTACGAAAAGTAGCACGTCTCAAATTTCTTACGAAAAGCAGCACTATTCGTTGTCATGAAAACAATCGCGTTTCGGTTTTCGCTGCTAAAACTAGCACGTTTGAGCGGTTTGCCACGAAAAGTAGCATGTTCCGTTTCTAGCGACGAATAGCAGCACATTTGGATGGTTGGCTACGAAACATCGAGGGCGTCAACTTACATACTTTCTGGCGCGATTTTTATTTAGTACTAGATCGGTAATTTATTAAACATTAAAATACAGTACCTAAATTATGCATATTAAAATTTTCATACGTATTGTCTTTTGGCGATTAGAGGGAATTATTATTTATTAAACAATATTTTAAACAGTTGAATTCTTTTAAACTGACCACGCGCTGAAACCTGATAGTTTCCGCAGTCTGCAATATAATCTGAAACGTGCTATTCTTCGTGACCAAACCGGATAATATGTTAGTTTTCGCCGCAAATGTGCTATTCTTCGTGGCGAAGCAGTCAAATATGTTAGTCTTCGCGGCGGAAGACCAAACGTGCTAATATTCGTCAGAAACGATGGAGTGTGCTTCTTTTCGTGGCCAACTGAAACGTGCTACTTTTCGTAACGCACGTCGATTTCTAACAAAGTATTAACTCACCGCCATGAACCAATAGTGTAACTTTCTCTGCCAGAATTTTCTGCGCCCTCTGAAGATCTGGATTTTTAATATGATCTTCAACGATTGCTTTGATGTGATGTAAAGGTATAAACGTAAAAAACTGAAGAAACTTTTCCACGTCGGAATCGTGTGTCCTAATGAAGTACTGATACAGCTGGAAGCTAGAGGACTTTGAAGGCGAGAGCCAGACCGCGTTGCCAGTAGACTTTCCAAATTTTTTCCCACCCTCGGCTGTGACTAATGGTAGTGTTAATCCATAAACTTGTTTCTTAATGTACCTAGTTACTAGATCGTAACCAGCTACTATATTTCCCATTTGATCTTGACCCCCAATTTGAAAGTTGCAATTGTACGCTCGCTGTAAATGCAGCCAGTCGTACCCTTGGAAAAGTGGGTAACTGAATTCTGTGAAGCTCATCCCAGTATCGGAATGCAACCTAGACTGTACAGAGGCACGGCCAAGCATCGCGCCCATTTTAAAATACTTCCCAATCTCGCTGATAAAGGAGAGTATATTTATGTCATTGTACCAGTCTAAATTGTTGCATATCTTTACAGGAATCAATTTCTGTACACCCTTACTGAAATATCTCTCGTGATTCGTAAAGATAGTGTTTATATCGTTTCTTATGGATTTTAGATTCTCTCTCAGCACTATTTGTTCTATTTCGGTACGTTCCGATGTTCGATAGCTTGGGTCACCAATGATGCCTGTCGCGCCTCCCAGCAGGATAATTACTTCATGGCCGCAACGTTGCCAATGTAAGAGATTAATGAGAATTAATAAATTTCCTATGTGCAAACTTTCTGCAGTTGGATCGAACCCTGCGTAGACGCATTGCGGAGGATTTCTCCATAACTTCTGTATGTCTTTCCTAAAAATATGCTTCGATAAGTCACAGTTGGTCCGAGAGTTAAAGATTATTTTCTAATCAATGTAACGTAATAATTGGTAACGAAAGATTTGTTTTCCTCTTCTGATGAAGGAAAAGGAATATTTAAATGAACTACTTGTTTCGAGTACTTACACACAGATATTAGGAAAAATATCTTCGTACAATTGTCTATTTTCGGCGTCCAAGACATACTTTGCAGTGTGTACATGCCGGTTACTCAAGAATTTCATCAACGAACGTAACCTGACTAAATTGTTCATTTTCAAAAAAGTGTTATTCTAACACTATTCATTCATAGTTTTTTTAGGCAACAACTATTAAGTCAGTGGTGTGCCGCTTTTATTTCACTAATCAAGAGCATACCATGGGTTACATAACCTCAAAAGGGGAAAAATCAAGTTTCGTCTTCACGTTCAGAGATGGTGCATATGTTTCTATATATTGTGGGGTTTCGTGTTTGTGTTGTGGTATGCCTGTTTGCGCGCGACTTTATAATTTATCGAATGAATGAAGCTGGAACATAGTAGACTACACGTTTATTCTGAGCTTCGTTACATTTCGTTTTATCATCTATAAGTTGTTACAAATAAATAGATAAACAGTTAAACTACAAAAAACACGATCTTTCTTTACAGTTGAACGGAATTCCTACTACTACGAAGGCGCAACTCCGAGCAGAGCGGTTCTGCGCTCCACGGGCATCAACCCAGTCCCTAGGATCACCGCCGGACCGCAGCGTGTTGCACCACGCAACACTATACATGTTTGTATGTGTACATACATACATACACCGGGTGCACTGACCTCGACATCAGTCGCACTGACCGTGTAAATTCGCCTGTAGACGCTCCCCTGACTTGATTGGCTCTTTTACTGTGTGAGTGCGGCTGATGCCGAGATTTCATTGCACACAGTGTACACACAGGGTCATCCTTTAAAACTGCAATCTACGCGTGCGCGGGCAGACAAAAATGGCAACACCGCCTCACGGACGCATTCCACTACAACCATTCACCGGCCCGGCGTTTGGAAGGCTGCCAGCATCCGCTGGACGGCAGTGATCACCAGGGGGACCAAGCCGTCTTTGTTTGGCTGAAGTTTTCCCGTTTAGTTAGCACCGCATTGGTAGGAGGCGCTAGGTACATCACACACACATACCTACGTGTATCAGTGAGCACGACACACAACCTTTCGACGTTGGTGAAATGTTACCATGACGACCGTCGTCATTTAGAAATGTTTGGCGCAGACACGAGGAAGTGTCCTCACTTTCCCTGGTTTACCCTTTCTAAGGCCGTCTGACCATGGATTGTCGCGTCAGTGACGCGTATGCAGCAGATAGAAGGATAAACATTGAAATTGAATATTTCTTCTTTTCTTAGGAAAAGAAAATATATTCAATTTCTTTGTATATCCTTCTATCTGCTGCATACGTGTCGCTGGCGCGACGATCCGTGGACAGGTTTTAAAGTAAACGGTACATTACACGTATACACATACACATACGTCCCGATTCACACCAATTCACACATTCACAGTTTAGTACGCACCTCATTGGTAGGAGGCGCTACAAACTCTGCTTCAACTTTCGTAAGAGGGAAGCTTGGCCCCCCTGTTATGAACCGTTATGAACTGGTAGTGATGAGTGATGGCCAAAGAGGATAACAGCACATTCGGCAACCTGCACTAATGCGCAACTGATTGCGAACTCTTTCGCTTCCAATTGGGTAAAATTCACATTCAGTGCGCACCAGTGCGACCGTCCGGATTCGCTATAAGATTATCTTATCCTCTGTGGTGATGACGATCCCGGGAAAAATCGGATCAATTTTTTATGAAGGATCCGTGATAACTGATAAGATCGATTAATCGTGGGAAAAAGATCAATTTTAAAAAGCATACTTACCTACAGGGTTGCCAGATCAGGCTTGATCTTTTGCCGGAGATTTCAATTTCGTTGAGAATCATTGAGGATTGCAGTCGGGGGGGGGGGGGGGTGAGAGAGAAAAAGGGCCAATAAGAACACAGGCATTTAAAATTCATTATAATAATGACTTCTTATAAAGGAGTAATAATAATAAAAGTATTATATGAATATTTATTAGAATTTGTTACAGATTTTAATAGTTTTTTATTTTTTATGGCATGTTACACCAGTGCAGTGCCAGTGCGTGCCTGCCGAATTCGCATTAGCGAATATTAATTCTCTATTCTGCCGGAGATTTTTATTGTGGCTGCCTGAGGCCGGAGACAACGGTTCAAAACCTGAGACTCCGGCTGAATGCCGAAGATCTGGCAACCCTGCCAGTCAGCCACGTCCGTTTTGCAGATTTTGCTCAACACCTGAGTTCAAATGTTTGTGACAGAAAGACTACAGATTTGATACAGGTTTTGTTATATTCGATGATGAAAGCAGACTGACAACAGAAAGCCAACGGATTGTTCTGCCTTAACCTGCGAGCAGATTGGTGGCAGGGTCTGCTGATGCAATTTAATGGCAGAAATCGATCAGATTCTGTGCAACGCGATTTTGGGGGCAGATAGGCAGCAGGATTTGCTCGGTATCTGCCACCAATCTGCTGGCATACTGCGGTCAGTTTGTTTACTGGGTAATTAGTCACGTTTAAACAGGGGTAAGTATTTACTATTAACCCATTAATTGATTTTATGGATAGTCGTAAAATTACGACAGTGTACTACATACTCTTCAGTGGTGTAGTGTAGCTTACGTCGTTAGAGCATATACAGATGAATTGACCAAGTAAATAGTCATTCTCTGGCCTAGAGAAGAAATTGGATTTAGGATGTACTAACGCTTCGCTAAGGGTTTTTGCGTCGTTTTCCTCTGAGCCTGAGGACAGATGTCAAGGCGATTGTGTGTAAACCGCCACGCAACCCATAACGTTGGACCCAAGTATGCAATAGGGATCCTCTAGTAAGGGATCCAGTTGCTACGTTGGTACAGCTGAACCGACTATATAGTTCTCTGAAAATAGCTTGAACCCACCACCTTGAATTTTTGGTGTCAGATTCGTTATCAGAGATCTGAAAAATCCTTGATCACCAAGTTTCAGAAAGATCAGACGAAATCTTGACTTTTGGCCACAAAAAGCGAGTTTTCAGCCCTCTGAGCACCAGGATGAAGTGCAGAATGCAGCTTCAAACTTAAGAACGATAAAGAAATTTAAACTGTTCCTTTATATTTACTGGCAGCAATAGTGCTTACTTAGGAAATCCTTCATATTTTTCTCTATTACATTTTTTGTTCATTCATTTTCAGAATTTAACGCATGAAACCAAATAAATATGAGAAAAGGGGAAAATCCAAGATTTTTAATATAGGTAATAGTAATTACAGAGATGATTTAAAAACAATTTGTAAGTTTGATACTAAAGTCATACATGTATGTATTACATACATTTTACCGTTTTTTCAAAAAGTTTTACTTTTTAATGGGGTCTACCAATTTTGCCGCCCCCAAAATTTGCCGCTCTGGGCAATTGCCCTATTCGCGCCCCCCTAGATCTGGGCCAGCAAATTGGGATCCACGGTCCAACCATTAATGATCTCGGTTGAAAATTCTGAGCAAAGAAATTAATGAGTTTTATGAGTTATGGCTAAATTATCGAATTTTTATGTAAATAAAGTACCTACTCCATAATAAATAGGAACAGGAATTGGTCCAATATAACGCTCTGGAGGAACCCTTTGTTCTCTAGGCCTATCTCTTTCTCTGGATCTATCTATTGTCTTCCTGTCTCCAGAATGATCTTTGGGCCGCTCTCGATGTTCTCGGTAAGATCTCTCACCATCTTTCCGCTCTCTACTATAATCTTTCTCCCTATGTAAATAATGTAATAGTCTGGTGAAATACAATTGGAAGAAATATAATGTAATAATAGGTTTTACCTATCACTTCTGTAGCTTCCTTTATTTTCATGCTTACAATCAGCATACCTAAAAGAGGGTAAACAAATTAGCAAAAAATTTAATTTCCTAAATAATTTTAGATTATACAGTAACACATTTAGAATATTAAGTTGTTTGTACATGGTTTACACTTATGTTTAATTTATGTTTATATTGGAATACTTTGTGTATAATCTAGGCACGAACCTGGGGTGACGGGACCACGTGCGGCTAGGACTGGGATTTCGGGTTCTTCTAGGACTCAAGGACGCCAAATCCCTTTTCAACGTGTTCCAGTTGTTTTCTACACATTAAAATATCCATATTTGCGAAACAGTAGTTGTAATAAATCTTAGCAATTTGAAATAATAAACATACCTGAATTTTCCAAATTCACAGTTACGACAGTACGATGTTCGTCAACTTCTTCCGTTACACCTATTGCTCCCTTTATTTCTTCTCTATCAAATATCGGCTTGGATCCCTCTCCTACAGTTAAGTTTAGTAAATTTAAGAATAGAAAAGGAATCGTATGTAAAAATCGGGAAAGCATTTATAGCAATACTAGCAGCTGTGACCGATCTTGAAGATATTAACGTCGCTACTCAGATAAACAGACTCGCTCTGAACAATTGTGAGCCAAGTCATTTCGTATTGCCAATTTCAAATTGGCTAAATAAATTGTTAATTTGTACGTGTTTATATACTAAAAGTATGTATAAATTTATTTTTCTTCCTCAAAAATAAAGAGTATTTTACATAATTAAAAATGGCTTACAACTTTCTTGAGAGCCAGATATATTAAGAGAAATTTATTCTTTATAATTTTAATTATTTTGATGACATTATTTTAATAAAACTCTAACTCTAAATATTCTGTAGCAATTGATAATTTTTAATTTATAATGTAATATTTTCTTTTCTTTCTCACATAGCGTATACAAATCGCATTAAATAATTTTTCAAAAGAATGTAGCTAAATTCTTGGAGTGTTACTCATTGTCTATTACGAATTCATTACAAAAATATAAACATATCGATACGCCTTTCAATATAATTCAAATAAAGTAGTTTAATCTTCCGGGATGGTTCATATTTCCCAGGACGATTAAGTAATCTTCCACTTCGTTGAATCGCAATTTCAAGCTTTCGTGATATTCACTCTATATACAATGCTTTGGAACTCACACGTTTCAAACCAACTAAATTTAGTCTTTGAGTATTCATACTTTAAAAAGAAAGTACCTATTTTCCAATTGCAGTTATTTATTTAATGCAATAAAATAAAAGATGAATAAGAATAAGAAATACACTATGCAATTTTTTTTAAAAATTCTAAGATTTAATTTCTGATTTCGTTTCTTCCAGTGTTGGAGCCTAATATTTAATGTTTCACCATGCCTCTTCAGTTGTTGAATTCAAAGATTTAAAACATCTTCCAAGACGCGAAAATCTTCCAATTGGTTTGCTCTTTGTACATAAAGCAGCGCTGTCCAATGTAGGGGCCCCTCACGCGCCTGCTTCCCCTTCCAATTTTTCTTTCCCGCAGCGTGCCTTCTGTTGGCAAGGAGACCGCGCGACGCTACGAAGAGTCAGAATTAGGAGCGATGGGGCCTAAGTGATGGAGGGGGAAACACCTACAGGAACGGTGGCAATGTGTGCGCGAACTAACGCCAGCGTCAAGCCAGTCAAGTGGCCCCAACGCGAAGCCAGCCACGGCTAACCAGCGTCGACAATCTATTTCCCGGCGCTTAGGCCCCATCACTCCTAACTCTGCGAAGGGTCCCATGACGGGCTAGCCAGGCTAGCAGCTGGTCTGTCATGGTCGCCTCTTTAGCGTCGCGCGGTATCCTTGACAGCGCGGACGAGAGTGGGAGAACCCCGAGCTTACGCGTAAGCGACCTTGGACAGCGTTGCCATAAAGCATTTAAAAAATTCACTTATTTGGACATGCACACATTCCCAAAACCAGGACACAAGGAGAAAGCACAAAATGTGTTTGAACTACGTTTTTGGAGGAAAAATTAATTTGTACCAAAATATATTATATTCATTATAGCAGTTAATGTAGCTAAAACATAATTCTTTGTGCAAGCTCGTAAGAAACAAACATAGTGTCCACAAAGCAACAAGCAAGAGATACATTTAGCATAGCAATCTTAAAACAATCAAAGTAAAAAAAATTGTGCTTACGTATTGCACATTATGCGATCAATACAGTGATCCAACGTTGTATTCCAACTTTGCTATATCCTGGACGAATCAAAAACACGTTATTAATTTGATGAATAATGTTGAGAACATTCTTGAATATTACAAGAGACGCAGTATGACTGTAAATCTTCATGACTGTAGAAATCAGTGACAGGGATTCCATTCTTCAAATGTAGCATTTGGTAAAGTGAGAACGTGGAAACATTTATCTAGACTTCGATAATACATTTAAACAGAAACTAAATGGACTCTAAAAAGTGGAGAGTAATATCTCACAGAGAAGAGACATTTTTACATTAGAAAGCATATAATGTTCTGAAACTTCAATTTGTTGATCATGATTTCTAGAAAACTCTGGAATCATCTTCCACGTCGAGCTTATTTTCCTTTGTGGTACTTGTTCGCTGAATGACTGAAAATTCTTAAGAAGTTACGGTAAAAAAACAACACGTTACCCGCTCTTCTTTTAAGCACCACATCTTCCTTGTTGGGTATATCCCGCTTGAGATCATTGGTAGATACTCTTCCAGGAATGTTTCTATGAATGTCTACTTTGATTTTGCGAAGTTCTATTGGATTAATTTTTGTGCCTTCAGGTCCTTTAAATAAGGGTGTTGTACTACTTGATGTTTCACACCTAAAGTGCAAAATAATATTATTTGTATATATGATTTAATAGATTTGTACTTGAGACTTACTACAATTTAACATTTTTATTACTTCTTGAAGCATATTGTTTTATAGTATACAACTGTACTGAAAAATTATATCAACTAAATTCGATATTTTTTTACAAATACAAGTTAACACTTCATCAGTGTAGTTTTCTGGATATAGCCAAAAACATATTTAATTTAAATATATCCGACCGAAGATAAGACAGCAAATTCCACGACCCGATGATGAAATATTAAAATTTTTCTTTGTCTATGAAATCCTCCAGACTAGAACACTGCGTCTACTTCAACAGTTAATAATTATAGACAGTTTATACTTACTTTTTAGAAAGTACAGTATCTTCAGAATGAGGTGTATGATGCGCAGAAGTTCTTCTATATCGACTAGGTGGAGATTCGCTTCTACTCCTACGAAATCTGTTGCATCTTCCTTGAGGAAGTGCTAAGCCCATATTACTAGCGCGTCGCATCTCATACTCCATAGCCATTTTTCTTTTCAGTCTATTGTGTCTGTCCATTTTTTCTTGTTCGACCATCCATTCGCGTCTACGCCGTCGCCTCTCCTCTTCCGTTTTTGCACGTAGAACCGCGTCACTATCTTCATTACGCGAGGGCTTAGGCTTTTCATCACGATACGAATTCCTCGATGTATGTTGTTTCATTCCTACAACGTAGCAGAGATAGATTATATTACGTATCAAAGAATTTCCTACTTGAATAGCCAAACGCAAAATTTGAATAGGTTTGTACTTTATACCGATTGATGTAAAAGAAATTATCTCGTTATCGTGCAGAAAAATGACGAGCAACGAACAGAATAACCAGTAAATGAAAGCATAAGAATTAAACTTACGAGTATTATTTACAAACTTTAAGAGGAAACAGCTCGCACACGCGCTCACTTTCCTAAATGCAGCCAAGTGCAGCCAGGGTCCCCGGACAACGTTTTGCGAAGCCGGATGTTTCGCGGAGGGGGAATACCTACAGGAGTGGTGGGGAGACAAACCGACGCCACGGCCAACCAGCGTCGAAAACATATTTCCGGGCGACGCTGGTTGGCCTGGCTTGACTTGACGGTGGCGCCGTTTCGTTTCCCACCTTGGCGTTGGTTGGTTATTCCCTCTCCGCGGAATAGTTTGACCGTCAAGTAATTTCCAATGCGCATGCGTGGCGTTCCCCCACCGCTAAATAGCTTACGCCGTACGTTATTTCTGCCCGATCCTGTTCCCAAATAAATCCTACTCGTAGTGTAGGGGGAACACCTACAGGGGTGGCGTTAATGTTTGCGTGAAAATATCGTGACGTCAGCCAGCCGACGCCAGCGCCAACGCAAAGCCAGCCACTAGTGATCCTCTAGGGAATGAGCGGAACAACGTGTTTCGTCGTTGATTGGTTGTCGCGATTTTGGAGCAAAAGCGGAAGTAGACAAAGAAAGAAACTCTAAAAAAGAAAGAGACAGAACTACTGATAGAAAGAGACAGAAATATTGACGGAAAGAGAGAGAGATAGATATGTTTATTTCCGGTTTAGCTCCAAGATGGCTGCGGTTATACCGATCACTCCCTAGAGGATCACTACCAGCTACGGCCAACCAGCGTCGACAATCTATTTTCCGGCGGCGCTATAAAAAAAACAAAGGAAGGCATTGGTGGAGCAAATCAATGTATGCATTACTAAGTTAGTAGGAAAAACTGTTTCAAAACTGTTCAACGACGATTAGTTACCCACATAGCACAGACGTCTTAAATACGTCAAATGTACGTCCGTTTCAGGTTATCTGGGATTGGTCGCGAACTTTTTCGTCTGTTCTTGCCGAAGACAAGTGATCTACTTATCTTGCTTCATCTATCACACCTACTTCACTCTGATGAATTTCTCCACCGGGTGCCGCACTCTCTCCCTGCCGGGTCTCGTGCAACGCCTGGAGAAAAATAAGTGGGGGAACCGGCTGACCCGGGGCCCGACTCGTGCGGCTCTCGGAGTGGGGAAGTTCGACACTCCTGATCTAACTACTCAACTGGCGTTCGGTTCGGGGTTCCTCCAGTGACTGGACTCAAGGAGATGCCGCTTGGTACCCCGTGGCGAAGATAACACCATCCTCCCCGTGATGCCTCACCGAATGTTTATGGCTTTCGACCCTCGAAGGAGTTGGAATACCCATTGAGAAATGAGATTACTTCCAGCTCCGCATTTCTCATCAGATCTCTGCGAAAACGACGCCAATCGATACCTTATATTTCTCCGATCAAAATAACACCAAGAACCACGTAATTCGGACCAGCGTTTTAACCACTTTAGTTAAACTTTTTCTCTTTAACTAGAATCTATATAAAAAGAGCTTTATTCAGCCATGATGGTAAAATATCCGAAACCAGGTACACGGATATCCGGATATTAAGAACCCTAAAAGAAATAAGAGAGTTCAACTTAGAATAGAGTTCAACATTATCGTGCGTGTTGAAGAACATTGCTTCTCTATCAGTATAGTTTTATTAGAAAACTATTGTAAGAACGTCAGTTATTGTAAGAGCAGTTGTTGTGTACCAGGAGATTAAACACTCGTTCCAAAAAACTTAAAACGATACTTTATTTAAAAGTAAAAACTCTTCCAGTACATGGAGTTTACGGAGAATATAATTTTAGCTTTGTAACTGCTAAGACGCTGTGTACTGTCTGAAGCTATGAATCCAACTGCCCTCAAGGGTCCTACAAGCAGGTAGCCCTTGCGGAAAAACCGAAAAGACACTTCGAGCCCCCCATCGACTCGCCTTGGGTTTGGGCAACGAAGGTCGAAGTCAGCCTCACGCTTTCTAATGGTTATTGAAGAAAGACAGGGTGAAGTGCTAGAGAGCGTGCTCTTTGACAAGAACCAAACGGATCTCCAACACAGTCAACGTGGCAACGCCGCACTATCGATATGTTTAGACATTTAAATAGCGAACGACGATTCAAAATTCATATGAAGGGTAATTATATTGTAAGTCATATTAGTTATCCGAAATTTGTAGCTAAAATTGAGAGCGAATTTTAACATCGCCTGGGCTCGGCTTGATTCGAAGACGGTGCGCGGTCGGCGATAATTCGTCGCGGCGATGAACAGTTGAAATGCGATACCTTGTTGCGTCTGGAGACGCAACGAAAACGATGGGTCCGGGGCGTGTGACACCCCGGGCGAGGAGGAATCGGAAAGGCATTCGGTGGACGATAGTCTGACGAGACGGACGATTTGGTCTCCAGAGCCATATCTAGAGACGCGGTAGCGTCTCGACACCAAGTACATGTTTCGACACCCTGTATATGTCGACAGTCGCTGCCGCGTATCTTTTACGCGTAACCCGGTAATCCAACCTTACCTGAAACTTATTTCATTAATATCTCATCACGCCTGCAATATTTTCTAAATTTAAAGGCATTTTTCTTATGTAAGCCGCATGTAAGTTTTCGAATAAGTCCAAATTCAATAAAATTGGTCCACGTATGACAGAGATATCGTAATATCGTCTCATGGATCACTCGCAAACGGTAAGATTTTTCTTCTGATTCATCGACAAAATTTTCGCCAACATAATACATATATACGCGTTACACGCTTACCTTCAGCCAAAAAAAAACTAACACATGTTTGGTTCGTCGATTCGGCAGGGATCGTTGTCCGTCATTGTACATATATATACCTATACTGTTGAATTATAACCTGCTAAGTGTCAATCAATTATAACCACCCAAGAGTCAAATAAGGAAAGTTGTCAAAATTGTTTGAAATGTCACGAGTTTTTACACCACATAGGATACTGAATGATTGTCTCAATTAACAAGGTAAGTCGCCAAAATTTTTTAATAGACTTTTTATGTAGAGCTTGTAGAAACGAAGGGGACGCACAGACTTGGCAATTGTCCGGAGAAGGTTCGACAGAGAAGCATCTTCTTTCGCACAAGATTCTGGAAATTTGTCAAATAATGTGAATCGACAAAATTTGTGAAAAGACATAGCATTAAGAATTAAGAAAATTATGGCGAACTGCTTGCAATGTAGAGTAAGTCTGGGTTAGGCCACAAATTTTTGGGGCAGCAAAATTGGTAGACCCAATTAAAAAGTAAAACTTTTTGAAAAAACGGTAAAATGTAGGTAATACATACATGTAAGACTTTAGTATCAAACTTGCAAATTGTTTTTAAATGGCCTCTGTAATTACTATTACCTATATTAAAAGTCTTGAATTTTCCTCTTTTCAAAAGTTTTTTTGTTACTCAACAGATATCTACAAAAAATTTTACTCAATGTCAAAAAATATATTTTAAAATATTTATGATTCAATGCAAAAGGCAGCAAAAATCACTTTTGCCCAGAGCGGCGAAAGAGCTGATCGGGCCCTGCCCTTGATACCCTTCAATCTTTTGTGAAAGGTATTCGTAATACTTTCACAGGAGAATCCACAGTAGTTCCCACGCTATTCATTAATTTTATTAGTTTCCCATTAACAAAATTTCAATTCATCAATAAACATACTAAATTAATTGTATTGCAACACCAATAAATTGTGCGTTAAAAATATTGGATCTCTTCGTTCATTTTCCCCAAATCACCATTAGCATTTAAATTTCCTGTAACAAGACTTTCTGACATACGCTCTCACCTCCATTGGACACATTATGTGGCGTCTACACTTACTGTAGCCAGAGGCCACTGTATTTCTATAAGTTCTATGTTAAGTTGTAACTAAAATGTAGTGAAAAAATTGTTATCAGCAAAATAAATGCAGCTGAGTTTATTACCTCTCTTTGTGATCATGAGATTCTTATTAAGAATGCAGTACAACACGAAATAACAACGGTATTAAGATGTTTAACATGTAATTACACAAGTACTACTATCAGTACAAATTGTGTGGTACATCTTGCATTGCCCAAGATATTTAAAAACTCGTTTGAGTTTCAAGATATACTAAGACACAATTTTGACAGGATGGAAAAATCTGAAAGATTCTTGCAATAATTGTGATAGTTCAAATTCAAATATAATGAAGAAAGTCAATATAACTTCTTCCAAACAAACTCTTATTGTAAAATTACTTATGTTCGATCACAACAGTAGTGGAACAACGAAAGTGGAAAATTTCTACATTAAAGCAATACCTACTACTAAAATACAAATGGAAGATCACTGTTATAAACCTGGCCACGCCAAGTGTTTGACTTCCAGGCCGTGGAAATCTAGGCAAATGTCTAGATGTTACAATTTATCTTCACATTGTTAAAATGTCCGCGATGTGAGTAATGGAATGTATGAACACAGCATTTTAGCTGTGTATATGTAGTTGTGTCATCTTAAGCGCAGTTGGAAAGCACCTTTATGTACTTGCAGCTCATTTTGATTTCACATCTTTTTTTATATTGTAATTATTAATATCTTCCATTTTCTTTGTGATTTATTTGATAATATTCTTTTCCGTCCTCGACTTTTTCATGTACTTGCCATAATTTTTTTACTTTTTTGAAGTTTTTTGCGGGGATTAAGTCTCTCTGTACCTTTTACTACGTTCTGTTATAAATAAACAAATATATATCGCTACAAAATATTAAATAACATAATAATTGTGATTTAAATTTATTTAGTGTTTTTAAACAATTTTCTCAAGTTTGTCGTATTATCTTTTACAAGTATCAATTGTGGAAATAAAATATGACTGTTTTATTTAATTCTTCAACGACATCATATATGTTAAATGAAATTTTATTACCATATTTTTAACAAAGATAATTACTATTGTAGCATGCAGAAAAGGAAGCTTCGAGAAACGCCGACCATCGAGAAGTTTCCCGAATACGCTTGTAGATGACGCGTCTGTCGATTTATGCGGCCGCGGATAGCAACGATCGGGTATAAATTAGAGGCCCGCAAAGACATTTCCTTCTTCGCTGCACCAAACGAATGCGGCGCTAGATAGTGAAGTCACAAATTGCACTGGCAATAATGAAGAAGAAGTCATTCAAAAAATGGTTAGATTGGGCAAGGGGCTCCAAAATAGCTTGGAATGCACAGATACAATTAAGCAAAGAATACATGACGATGAAAAACACCGGTTCTCGTTAGATCACCGAAGTTAAGCATCACGGGGCGGTGTACTGGGGAAAGATGGGAGACCACCTTTCCCCCGGTGCGCTGCTGCTGGGACCCGAAGGAGAGGGGAGGGAAAATGGGACTATAGTTCGTTGGGCAATATAAGCAAAAATAAGCTTGAAACGCCATCCTGCAAAACACAGGAAAATAGTAAAACATACACGACGATAAAACATAAAACCAAGCATGAGCGTAGCCAAGGAGGAGCAGGGGTGGGCATTAGCCCCCCCCCCCCCTGGCACAGGAAAAAAATAATATATTAATCGTCGGTATTTACTGTACACACAATAAAACATGCATAATCCACGAAACTGTAGCATACGCGATATTTCACTCCTGTGTCGAGTTATTCTTTAAATCGACACGTCAAATCGGGGAATGAAAGTCATAGAGTTTAAAACACTTCTTAGGCTGTATTTGGACATCCTTGAAGATAATACAAAAAAAGTTCCGCAACTGCGAAATCGATAACTCCTTGCAGAATTGCCTGAAACCAACAAACCACGAAAATTCTTAAGGTTTATAAGATTATTCATGGAATCACCTACGGCCGTAGCAAAATACTGCAATCTCATGTTTTGGCATGCGTTTGAACCACAAACTTAAAAAAAACGGGTAATTTTACGCACGAAAATGTTTGAAGTGAAAATGAAAATGAAAAACAAAAACGGTTGGTCGAAAAGTTATGATCGTAGGTGAACACATGAACAATCTTATGAACCTTAAGGATTTTCGTGGTTTGTTGATTTCATACAATTCTACGAGAAGTTATCAACCCATAAAAAACTCCAAAAAAGTAAAAAAATTACAGCAAGTACATGAAAAAGTCGAGGACGAAAAAAAGTATTCTTAAATAAATCACAAAAAAATAGAAGAAAATAATACTTTACAATATAAAAAAGATGTGAAATCAGAATGAACGGCAAGTACTGTGCTCCGATGGAAAGAAGTCAGTAGAGAAACTCTAGGGTCCGAATAGTATATCCCTATTGGCCGGCGCGACAACGTCGACGAATACAAAGTAAGCAAACGGGACACAGGCGGCGCGAGCCAATGTGAGCGAAGAACCCCTCTTGCCCCTGTGACATTTAACCAACTTCTTTCCATCGGGCTACAGTACATAAAGGTACTTTCTATTTGTAAAAACACATGGCATCTCAAATTTTGACAACTTATCTTATTTGACACTTGCCAGGTTATAATTTGACGGTAAGGTGTCAAAATGTGGAGTAGATTGCATAGTGAAGATAGCGATTGACGAACGAAACATGTGTTAGTTTATTTTGGCTGACAAAAATTTGGCTTGAAGGAGAAGAATCGGAACAAAAAAAAATCTTACCATTTTCGTATGATACATGACAACATATTACCACACACGAGGTATAGAATAGACCTATCAAGCAATGTATTACTCCCTTACCATTTTAGTATCGCATGCAACGTTACCGGTGAAGTCTCGAAACAGATTGTAACGCTACGCGTGGTAGGAACTAGAATTAAGCACGAGTAAAACTAGGTTATGTTTTGAGAGTCAAAGCCCGCGATTTACAAATGTTTCTGTTAGAGTAACAATTTAAAAATCGTCTTATGAACATATTCCGTTCAACGGAAGAGAACGGAGGATAAGGTGATAGGTCTATTCTATACCTCGTCTGTGATATTACGATATCTCTGTCATTTGTGGACCAATTTTATTGAATTTGGTCTTATTCGAAAGCTTACATGCGGTTTACATTAAAAAAATGCCCTTAAATTTAGGAAATATTGCAGGCGTGATGAGATATTAATGAAATAAGTTTGAGGTAAGGTTGCAATAGCCGGTTTACGAGTAAAAGATACGCGGCAGCGACAGTGGACACATACAGGGTGTCGAAACGTGTACTTGGCGTCGAGACGCTACCGCGTCTCTAGATAAACGCAGCGAGACGCAACGCCTGAATTCCGAAATTTGTAGCCCCGTCCTATCGACCAAACCATGTATTCCTACCTAATCTGAATAAACCTTGTCCGTCCAGAAATTATCCTTATTTCCATTCACGAAGGCTACACTATTATAAAATTTACAAAGTGAAACCACTAAAATTAAAATCATACTTTATTAAATAGTGAACGGGAACCCGGAACGGAACAGAAACGGAAATGATAAACGAAAAGAACGAAATATTTTTCCGGAAAAGAAACAGAAACGAAATTCTTAATCCTATTGCAGTTGTGAAAACGATATAACCGAAATAAAAATTCCGGTTAGTAACGTTATTATTTTGTTTTCGATGCACACTTTATGTTGAAACGATTTCGATTGTAGAAAAAGTTTCTGGCACTCACGTGATTAATTCGTTTCCGCTAGACTACATGCACCTGATTTGTCTGGGCCGAATAATTTTTTTTAACTTTTATTCGTTATTCGAAATGTTTATTCGAATAAAAATTTTGCCTCACATAACGTTTGCCACCTGTGCCATTTTCCTTAAATCCGTCACTGATTACGACTTCAATATTTATCAACATGGCTTCCAACATGCGATGCCCGACCGAAGAACGTATAGAAATACATTATAAAGGGACAGGTCTCGGACGACAAGAGACACGACGCAAAATATTTTGTTTACATGATCGGACGGCCGGTACTGGGTCGCGAGATGTATTTAGTATCATCCAATCATAAAAATTTCAATTTCTATGATTTGCGTTCCATCTTTTTGGAAGTAGTACTAATAATCAGCCAAAATATGGCAACTGGAGCTAGTTTTAACAATATCTTAATTCCTACGTCTTACCCCAATCATTATTCAGGATAATATATGTTCAATTTGGTTACTATTAAAACTAGTGCAATGTGTATCGTGTTTCGGGTTATTTCCGTCGGAAAAACTTCACCAATACGTTGGTACAATTTTCAGCAAGATAGGATAGAAATGACGGGACAACCTTAGGCCCGAGACAGATTGCGAGTTCCCAAACGGTCATTTAGCGGTCGTCAACTTAAACATTGAAAATTCGACGCTTGAGGGTGTTATAAACATAGTCCTTCCGAGAACTGCGTCGTGGCTTGAACAAGACAGGCTTTGGACAACTGCGGTGCCGAGAAGCATTCGTGAATGTATCGCGTTGTCGACGACGACGCATCGTTATACTTTATCGGAGGAATGTAACATTTTAAACGTTATCTCCTGCGTTTTATTATTTTATTAGTCTTACACGAAATGCCCGCACGACAAAACTCGCTCGTCTGCAGCATGCAAGACATGTCATATATATACCGATTTCCGCGAAGGAGATAATTTGAAATTATAATTGTTCATAATTACGTATCTCTTCTTGGTGGTTAGAAGATGTTGGAATTCTTCGTAAACTTGTATCACTGCTTCTAGGTACAACACGTGGCACAATCACTTTGAATTCCTTGTTCCGCGTTGCACCTGTGCACTGCGACGGTTCAGCTCGGAGTGTTCGAGACAGATCGAGACCTACGCTACGCACGCGATTGGTGATAGTCCAGTACATTCCTGGCCAATCACGATTTTCGGCAACATGGCGCAGCCTATCCGAGATTACCATTATACCGCCAAAAATTAAAATTGTTCATCCGTAAGCTCCTCTGTACATTAAATGCGTAAGGGGCTGTCCTTAAATTCCGTAAGGGTAATTTCTACGAATTCTTACCCCCTCCCTCCCCCAGTATAAGAATTCGTAAGATTTGATATTCCAACCCCCTCCTTACGTAATATTTTTCACACTTATTTTTTTTTAGTTATTAAAATTCATTTAAAGGTTTATATAATTCATTTAACTCGGTTTCGTGAAATTGAAATTAAATCTACTTTTCTGGAACATTAATGATAGAATTTGTATGTATGGAAAATTAGGTTGAAAAATATTACGTAAGACGCTACCTGACTCGCCTCCCCCTTCTGTAAGAAAACGTAAGAAATTAGCGACCCCCTCCCCCCTCCCAAAAAAGCCTTACGTAATTTAAGGACTACCCCTAAGTAGGCTCTGCTTCGAGGATCGGGAAAACAACCCTTGAAGGAAATTTATGACTTTTTCGACAAAGCCCGTTCGTTTGGAGTGATCGGTCGTAGCTATGTACAGTTTACGTTGCTACGTCGAGGCGATTCTGTGTAAAAGGCCACGCAAGGCACCTGTTCTCGCGCGCGCGTTCCGAGTTAAGTGGATAAGCCTGTAAATAGTACATTTGCAGGATTATAAAAAATGCAGATCATCGTGCGGAGATATGCCCCCTTGATTTCAGCGTTTGGCTCATTTTCTGAAGTACATAGATTCAACACAATAAAAAAATAAACCAAAAAGAGCTTGTGAGGTCTGCACTAAAAATAAAAAACGAAGTGAAACAAAGTGGGAGATAACACATGCAAAGTTGCTTTACATGTACATACCAAATTGTTTCGGGAAATACCAATACAGTTCAAGACTATTGATTTTTATATTCTTTTTATTGTATTTTCTTATTAAACTGTTGTTTATTTCATAATATTATATTTCATTACACTATAAAGTTTATGAAAGATATATGCTTATCTATAAAGTGTAAAAGAATAATCGCATTTGACGTAATATAAAAGAATTAATGCCCAAAAGTCACTCATTATCCTATCGTTGCCTTCTACATGAGCGTCCTCGGAAGTTCGCGCATATTTGCAATAATAGAGACAGCATTTCCGATAGCATAATAAATACACTTTCATATTATATAAGTAGTCTGTGTACTTCAATATTGTAAGAAAATTAATAATACTATTAAAAGTAAAAAATAATAGTTAAGTACAAAAGATAATTATGTAATACTGTAAAACAAGCTATTATTATACAAAATAAAAGATTCCATTAAGTCAGGACTGTACAGGGTGCTGTTTTCAGCGCCTAGCGGCGAGCTGCAGTAGTGTAGGTGCAAGTCCAAACGACTTGAAATTAGCCACTCGCGTTCTTTACGAAAACGACAAAAAGCCGCTGCGAAGCGCGCGCCTACGAGCACGCATCTGCATTACTGCAGTTCTCTTCACTGATTCTACTCTTAGCAACGGGACAGCTCGACGCACGGCCGGTTGCTCGCCGCTAGGCGCTGAAAACAGTACCCTGTGCAGCCCTGCATTAAGTAAACAAATATGCATTGAATCAGAAAAAGAAATTAGGGCTGGTATTCTCAGTCGCTACTTATTCTTAAGCATGCGGCATCCTCTACTAACCTAGTAGCTAGTAACTGATGCCAACTGCTTAAGCATTCGCTTAAGAATAAGTAGCGACTGAGGATACCGGCCCTAATTTCTTTTTCTTCAAAAAAAAAAACGACTGAGATCCAATTTATGTATGACTATACACACTTTTAAGTTGTACACATACATATGCTACATACAGGATGCATAAAATATGATTACCTGTAGTCATATGAAAATTGTATCTCGGTCTTTTCTGAAGTTTGATGAATTTAACTGAAGAGCACCTGATCTACATTTCAAACCAGTAGTTGCCATCAATTATCTTTAAACCAAACCAGTAGACTGTTGTCTGCGCTTACAAAATAATATACACATTGAGCACGAATACCCTGCTTGGGATTACATAAATAAGCTTGCCCGCTTCTCTCACAGCCTCGACCCGCGACAGCTCGAGCTACTCGGTCCACCCGGGTGCCCGAGTCGCAGAAACGATGAGGCAGGCGAACCCCATAATTGGTTGCATGTTAGCGCTCTATTTAAAGAAAACAAATTATCTTCTTTCGTAAGATCAAAATAAATATATATAAATATTAACACGAACTATTACTGTCCTCGCCTTTCCGAACATTCCTCCTTAACTACGCTTGCAAGCGTCCATTATCGTTCTTAAATCTTCGTTACTTAGATAATCAAATATTTTCTCAGTGCAATCATATGGAATACCAAGGAAATTGGTAAAGAGAGAATGGAAAATTTGATTGCCCTGTGCGATCACCACTTTCCTCCTTTGCCCTTTTCTAAACTTACCATTTATCATAGTAGCATATATTGGAAACTTTTTTTCGTAATCACCTGATCTAAAGGCCTGTACTATACTTTCATTTCCTGCGTATATTGCTAATTGACTTGCTTTTTTTGTCAAGATATCATAAAATGAGATATTAGCATTCCCAACCTTCTCACCCTTCATCCTTGCTATTTCTTCCTCACATTCGTTCTGAAAAGTACATGTTACGTCTTGGCTACTAATTAATGGCAAATCTTTACTTGCATATAAATTTGCAGTTTTCACTTTAACTGCGTGATGATTAAGGATCATAGGAATGTCATTTCGACTATAAGCGTCATCGGAATCACAACTGCGCAACATTTGTTCATAACATGAATTCATAATAGTAATATCACAACTGTGCTCTAGAAGAGCTATAATAATATATCCGTTCCCTTTGTCACAAGCAATGTGAAGCGCCGTTCTCCCACGTTGATCTTTAGAATGGATGTCGGCACCAAATTTTAAGAGAGCCTCAACAATTCTCTGATCACTGCTCTCAGCAGCAATGTGAAGCGCAGTTCTGCCACAGTGATCCTTAGAATCAACGTCGGCACCAAATTTTAAGAGGACCTCGACAATGCTCAGTTTACCACCTTCAGCAGCAATGTGAAGCGCAGTTCTGCCACAGTAATCCTTAGAATCGACGTCGGCACCAAATTTTAAGCGGACATCGACAATGCTCAGTTTACCACCTTCAGCAGCAATGCGAAGCGCAGTTCTGCCACAGTAATCCTTAGAATCGACGTCGGCACCAAATTTTAAGCGGACATCGACAATGCTCAGTTTACCACCTTCAGCAGCAATGTGAAGTGGTATTCCACAATTTTTAATTGTGTAATTAACGTCCGTGTCATATTCCAAAAGCACCTTAAGCGTTTCACTTTCAGCGTTTACATTAGCTCCGCTTCTTAACAGCAACTTGGCAATTTCTACGTTGACATTAATATCAAGCTGGCATTCACTGGTTACATGCTCGTTTAAAGCAGTAAAGTGCAATGCCGTTCTCCCATGTTTATCTCTAGTGTTAACATTAGCACCGTGTCTTAAAAGAAGTTTGACGATTTCTCTGCAGTTCTTCTCAACGGCATAAAATATCGGAGTCTTTCCAGTTTCATCTTGAGCATTTACACCAGCTCCATAACTGACCAGGAGTTTGGCTATTTCCTCCTGTTTGTTTTTAGTTGCAACATGTAAAGGTGTACAACCCTTTCTGGGTCCTGAGTAGTTTACCATGTTAACATCATGACCATATTTTAGGAGTTCTTCGACAATTGTCAAATATCCTTTGCTAACAGCAGTGTGCAGCAATTTATAAGTGTTTGCATCTTCAGGGTTGATGGTAAGACCATATTGAAGCAGGTTTTCAGCAATCTTGCTATAATCTCTTCCATTGCCATGCACTGCAACATTAAGAGCGCTCCTGTTGCTTCTGTTATTCACATCAGGATGATGCTTTAGAAGATACTGAACAATTAATGAACATCCATCTTCAACAGCAAAGTATAATATAGTTTTACCAGCCTGATCTTGAGCATCAACGTTAGCTCCATGTTCTAAAAGTAGCTTAACGAGTTTTTTATTTCTGCGTATAACAGCGATGTACAGTGGTGTACAATTTTCCTTGCCACCATAGGTACACACAGAATTAATATAAGCTCCATGTTTTAAAAGGAGCTCAACAAGTTCTATATACCCTGCCTCGACTGCAATATGCAGGGAAGTTTGACCATATTCTCCTTCAGCATTGACATTAGCACCTCTGCTTAAAAGCAACTTGATAAGTTCGATTTTGTACCATCGAATTGCTTTGTGAAGTACAGTTGTACCATCCTCACATGCAGCATCAATATCAACTTCTCTACGCAAAATAGTCTCAACAGTGTCTATGTCACCGTTTGTAACAGCCAAATGAAGGAGAGTATCGGAAGGATTTTTGTTTTCCATTTGATAAAAGTAGTTCAACATCTTTTGTATGTTTTTTCTTAATAGCATGGAAATTATAGCTCCTGCTTATTTCCGTGAGTAAGATGGACCAAACGAACTAATGAACGCTTTTACTCACGTTGTGATAGACAGGTGTTCCGACTCCTTTTCAGAATGTGTGACTTTTCGGCCTAGATCTTCTGGCCGCCGCTAGATTGGCGCTCAAGCAGAAAAGGCTGACATTTTGCGCATAATGCTACTAAAAGCTCTACTACACAATCACATAAATGCATGCGTACATGGATTTTTTAGCACGACGCCTCTCGCGACGACCAGAGGAACCAAACAGAAATCGGCCACGAAATCGCTGGGGTAAAGGTGCGGAGTTGGAACACCTGTCTATTACCAAAGAGGAGATATAAGAAGAGGCGTCACTCGACAAGGACAGACATGAACTAGGGAAACCACTAGACAACCAATTTAAATGCTCATTCGGCAATGATCGGTAAACCACGGTAAACTTCGGCAATAATCAGCAAATTGCGGTAAGGTACATTTAGTCGATTTGAATATCCCGCTCGAATAGACGACCAATTTAAATGCCAAGATCAAGTAAGGACTTCAAAGGTTTCGCCCGGAGTGACGCCTCTTATTGTATCTCCTCTTTGCTATTACATCGTGCTTTTTACTCTTTCCAGTCTTCCTTCACGAATTTCCTTGCCGAAATTAAACTGTTGCTTATTTCGCAATCTATCGCAATCCAGGGCCGAATTAAAATTAAGATTTTGCGGCTCCCTTGTACAAGGGTGATCACTTCAACGCAATGTACGATTTTAAATGCAGAAAATTTCTATGGTGCCTCCTTTTCTTCCGATGCCATAACAGAGTTGGGCAAAATGTAATCTAATTACAAATTACGATTAAAATGTAATTGTGTAATTGAATACACATTATTTTCTGTAATCGTTAATTTAGATTTTATAGGTAGTTGACAAAAATTGTGGTTAACTACCTAAATTAACGATTACAGAAAATAATGTGTAATCAATTACATAATTACATTTTAATCGTAATTTGTAATTAGTTTACATTTTGCCCAACTCTGTGTCATAACTAGGGAATTCAATCCCGGGATCGTAATCCCCGCTGTTTTTTGGATTCCATTTTTATATTTTTCAGTTGTTCATAGAGTAATTTACGTTTTTAAAAATTCTCAAATTTCTCGGGATAAGTTATAACTTGATATATCAAATCCCGGGAGTTTTAGAATCCAAAAAACAGCCGGGATCCCGGGAATGAATTCCCTAGTCCTAACCTTATTTTGCTTATTGGTTAATCCAGCGCTGTCGCAATCGGCGATCTGTTTGCATTCTTCATTAATAAATTATTTCAGATTCCATGAAGTGAATTGCCAAATCCGTGTCGAGAGACGCACTGTAGAATATCGCAGGAAATTCTAGGCTATGGTTTTCTACAGTAATAAGTTCGACCTCTTGAACAAGTTTTGTTCAACAATGAAGTATATTTTTTAACAAACGACATAAGCAGCGAAATCAAGCTTTGAAAATGCTTTGTAAATTAATAGTTTCCAAGCTTTCATTGTACTGAGACTATAGAATGAGAAATTAGAGAATAAGTAGGCATATGTTATTAAAAAAAAGTAAATTCTTCGCACCTGGATTTGAATTTTGAACTCCAGATTTTCTGTCTGCGAACAAGCCGGTTAGCTTCGGATGCATTCGGCTCGCGTCGGCTCGTCATTAATAAACCACTGTTGCTGTTTTGTGAATACATAGTCAAACATGATATCAACAAGTACGATTTTATTAAAAACAAAGCTTCATACTATTTACTGATGTTATTAAATATATATAAACTACATGATATACGGAATGTACACCCTTTTCGACTATTTATCTATCATAGACATGCGATTGTACATCCGAATACCTAGCATCGAAGAGGAACGGAGTTACCCGATTTACCCATATCGCGAATCTTATCACCCTCCTCCCGCAGCTATATAAATGTATTGTCAACTTTTGTCGGCATTTAAAAAGTTAAAATTATAGGAATAAATAACTTGAATACAAACACTATAAAATTTTATTCAACGATATGTACTTATTAAGAAAAGTTAGAAAATTACACGACTGATAAATATTTACATATATACATGTAGCTAAGTAGTTCATATGATTACACATATAGGCTACTATTTAGTGTACGTCATTGCACCGATATATGTAAACTACAAGACTATAACAAATACGTACACATGGAATTAGTAGAAATATAGGTTAATAATAAAAGTATACAACTTGAGTATCGTAAGCTACCATTACATACCACAATACGGTGGCTTAGCCCTTTCACTGTGTTTTTCGACTGTAGTCGACCGCTGTTACATTCCCGTTCGATGCGGATTTCGACTACAGTCCATGCATTAAAAAAATGTATTCTCCTGTACTGTGATAAACATGTAAAATGCAAAAAAAAAGTTGAAAATTAAAATTTTTTTATTGATGTAAAAAACCCACTTTTCAAGAATCGTCTGAAAATTTAAAAACACAGCGAAAGAGTTAGTTGCGGAAAAGATCTATATGGATTGTTACATTTTTGTGATAATAATAATAATTGGCTGGACAGAACGATTATAGATTTCCACAATCCTATTTGCGCCTTTGAAGCGAAAATTAGATTATAGACGAGACAATTTGAAACGAAAAATGTTTGCCATTTTGCAAAATTGAGATCCGTAATTACGCAAAGATAGTTTATATACATATATAGATGCAGCTAATGTACACCATTGCACGTAATACCATTACAAATGTATATAATAATAGACATATATACATAACTATACACCCAGAATTCCTGAAGACTACACGGAGGTGTACATAAATGGAACCACATCAATATCTCCATAAATTATAAATAATGATTGAGTAGCACATTACGTGGTCCTCTTCGATATAATATTCACGTAAATTCT
Organism: Andrena cerasifolii; assembly: GCF_050908995.1. Classification (NCBI taxonomy): domain Eukaryota; kingdom Metazoa; phylum Arthropoda; class Insecta; order Hymenoptera; family Andrenidae; genus Andrena; species Andrena cerasifolii. Next base: position 3,671,452 of record NC_135132.1, read on the forward strand.
TTTTTACTAAAGTCAGCATATATGAAGGTATCAAAGTGGTTCACTTGCTTACCTATATATACAATATGTGCAATCTGTATCGAATTACAATACATATATTGTCAGTCTATTGCTATTGTTTGGCTACCGATGTTCTTCGTACTTGTAGCCGTTTCTTTTCAAGCAAACGTGTTATGTTAGGGACCAAACTTTGATGCGTGCTTAAAATTAATGAACATTTTAAATTGTAGTCCGTCATGGCTGTGCGGAATGACGATTTTGCTTTCTTCATAACAGAAAACAGTTTTTCACACAGATATGTTGAACCGACCATAACGATTATCCTCGACGCGCATTCGTGCAATCGTGGATATCTATTCTGAGGGAAATTTTTATAAAAATTACTAACGCTGCTTTTCCTCTGAAATTTATCCTTCATCAGCAAATCATATCTCAAATCTATTAACTCCAACTGAAACTGTGGCGCAGCCTCGTCTACGTTTACCGAAAACGGCGTTGCAACGATATTAAAATCATTCTCAAGCGACTGTAAATCTTGAAACCGGCTGGAAAATTCGTCGTCTAAATTGCGCAATATGCTCTCGTAACGATTCAAGTTCGTATCCTGCGTGATAACCGATTTCAATTTTGGAAAATGGCACACGTTTTTCCTTTCGATCTGTCTCGTCCACAATTGAATTTTCTCTTTAAACGCGCAAACTGAATTGTGGAAGTCTACGATCGATTTCTCTTTTCCTCGCAGTTGCGTGTTCAACGCATCTAAATGATCCGTCATGTCCGAGAGAAATCCCAAATCGCACAGCCATTCGTTATCTTGTAGTTCCGGTACAAGCTGATCTACCATGCCCATGAAAAGGATAATTTCATCCCGGAGATGGAAAAATCGATCTAGAATCTTCCCTCGGCTGAACCACTGTAATTCGCTGCGCAATGGTAGATCGCCGTACTCGGCTTGTACGTCGCTCAAAAACGTTTTAAACTCTCTATGATTCGCGCCGTTCGTGCGAATGTAATTCGTAACGCGAATTACTACCGACATTACATGCTGTAATTCGATACTCTTCGCACACAAGTTCTGTTGGTGCAACATACTATGCACGACGCTAATGTCCCGAGGGACTGCTAGACTCTTCAATTTCTTTCGGAGGCTGTCAACGAAGCCTACATATTTCTCCATCATGGCAGGAGAACCGCTGGTTGTAATAGACACAAGTTTGGCCCAGTCTAAACTAATATTATCGACAGCCTCCTCTACATACGCCGTAATATCATCCCCGGTCGTTGTTTCCTTCAACGAACAAAAGTCTAGCAGCCCCTCTATTATTTCTAAATTTTCATTGACGCCCCGAATAAATATCGCCAAATGAGAGGTTCCCGATATATCTATGGCTTCGTCCATGGCCAGACTAAATCCGGTGAATTCCTGTCCCAAATCAGTTAACTGCCGCGTTATATCGTTGGCCATCTCCTGTATGCGGCGCATTATTGTCATTCGAGACAGGCTTATCGACTCGAATTTGTTGATTTCGTCCAAGCAAAGTTCAGCTGTAATCAGCAACCAATTCTTTATGAATTCCCCGTCTGTAAAGGGGCGCGAAGATTTTGCAATCTCCAATGCGATTTTGTAACTGCATCGAACTGCGGACTCGTTATTGAAACAAGCATTCTCCTGTAATGGAAACAATAACTTGCTGCAGTGGTTCTCATTTTAAAACAAGAATTGATAAATCATAAGATATTCTTATAACAAGATGGAACAGGGGTTATTCCATGTGAAGCTGATCACTTTTTTCCCCACAATTAGATCGACCTGCAAATAGTATTAATTAATGTTTAACAGGAAAACAAAAAATACGAATACAAATAATTTTTTTAAGTTCTCCATGAAAATGGTGACTTAAACCCCCCCTGATTTCACGTGGGCCACATTATATTTCAGTTTGATCGAAATCAGTGATTTTGGGCCAAAGTGATCGATCCGACATGAAATGGTTCGTGGAATGTAAAATAACTTACATCCTCCGATAGATCGTCGTCTTCCGCTTGCGATAGTTTATCTTTTAACACCTGGATTGTTTGAAGGCGTTCTTCTCGCGTCAGGTTTTCATAATCTTGCGCGTGGTTAGCGTCATAATGACGCTTCAAATTGAAGCTTCTTGCACACGTGAAGGTTTTAGAACACGATAGGCATTTGAGCTTACCTTCGTACTTCGTAAACAGGTACGCTTCTTCCCACGAGGGCTTGAAGGGAAGTATGACACTTGAGGCTTTCCGTTTCGAACTTCTCGAAGCTTCAGCCATAGCTCCTTGTGTGTTACTTATGCAATGTACGTGCCACTCACTCGTTTCGCACTTAAAATTCCCGCGCAACGTAACACGCAATAGATGGAAAAAAAATCGCTAAACGGGGAGCTCGTTGGCGATTACTTAACTCTCTGCTTTGACAGAGTTTTAAGGAAAACTTCGTAGGCGACAAATAATAAATGTTGTAGAATAAGCGAGATTCGTTTCCGGTTATTCAACAGGCCTGCACAACTCGTTACTCCAAGAGTCGCTTTGAGCTACTTTCTGGCAGTTCAGAGTTTCGGAGCCGATGTGTAGCTCGTTGGAAGCCAGAAAGCAACGACTCGGGACTCTCGGGAGTGCTCGGGAGCCGTGGTGCTGTGGTGGGGTAATGTGTGAGTGCAGACACCACTGCAGATCCCCCCACTCGTTTTATGGTTAACGACCTAAGCAGCTCCGCGCGTTGCTCCAGCTCGGCTCCCAGCCAAAGAGTAGTGAATAACAAGAGGCGACAATGAGACGGAGATATTCAGCTTCCTATGCAGGTAATTTAAAGAGGAAGGCTTACAGAGCGACTTCAAAACCTTCAAAAGTACCAAACGAAGTGAAAAAACAAAGTAATGAAAAATAAAGGCGAAATAATAGTCAATATATCGATTTGCGGAGATATAACTGGGCCTCGGTGATTGCCCCATTAAAGCTTTAATAGGCGTTTCGGATCTGTGTTTTACGGAATATAAAAATGCTTATAACTGCAAAATTAAGGATTATAAGACATATGCGTATACCAACATTTTTTTATTATTTTGGTGAGTAGAAGCGATTCGGAAAAAATGTTTTACATATTTATGAACACCCTGTATATAAACGGAGCATTAGTTCGGGAGGAGTAAAATTCGCGGAAGGGGGGCGGGTGCGGGTAAATCGGGTAACTCCGTTCCTCTTCGGTACTATTCGGGTATACAATCTCGTTATATCTTATGAGAGATAGTCAAAAAGGATATACATTAAAAATTCCGTATATGTTGTAGGTTATATATATTTAACAAAATTAGTACATAGTAGAAAGCTTTTTTTTTAAAATGAAATCGTACTTGTAGATATCAAGTTCCACTATTCAGAAACCAGCAACAGTGGTTATGTTCTGAATACAGCCATTACTCGTCGAGCCGACACGAGCCGAATGCATCCGAAGTTAACCGACGTGCCACTAGTGAACCGGTGCCTTTCCCCCTCCAATCCCACGGTCCCCCTCGTCAGAAGTGGCAGCTAATGCTCCGTCTATACAGGGTGTTTCACTACAAGCGGTCAATATTCTAGGGGATGATTTTAGAAGCCAAAGTAAGACGAAAATATAGAATACGATTTTTTAATATCGCGTTTTCTTTCGAGAAAGTTGACTTTGAATTTCAGCTAAATGCGCGTGCAGCGAAGTACAGCATTGGCGCCTGAGGGACACGCGGAAGTATGGGGAATGCGTTCAGCTGTCCGTAGGATGTTCCGCTTATACGTGTATGTAATTAGTGTGGACTGCAAATATAAAATTATTAAGAATTAACTTTTTTACAATTTTTATTTATTGCACACACGTAGCTGCCCCCCCCCCCCTACCGCCGTGGGGCCCCGTCCCCCAGAATGTAGCTCCTTACCTATACCGATATCTCGGAAACGATCAACGCAGGTGTACCTGATTCGGAATAAATACCAAAATATTTTTATGAACATCTCGAATACTAAAGCCGAGCGGCGGTAACATGCATAGAAAAGAGGTATTCACAATCATGCCCCCAACAACATATCTAAATTTCATCAAAATCGGTGGATGAAATCCTAAAGTAAATAATTAACCATAGTTCAAATAAAAAATTGAAGACCTTGCAGCAAGCAGTGATCCTCTAGGGAGTGATCGGTATAACCGCATCTATTTTGGAGTTAAACCGGAAATAACATAACCTAAACGTTTATCTATCTCTTTCTATCAGTATTTCTCTCTCTTTCTGTCAGTATTTCTGTCTCTGTCTTTTTTACAGTTTCTTGCTCTCTCTACTTCCGGTTTAGGCCCCAACTGCGTCGACCAATAGAAAACGCGGAACACATTTTCCGATCACTACCTAGAGGATCACTAGCAGCAAGAGGGGTGCAGCTCCATCTTGACCAGTTTCGAGTAAACTAGAAAAAACTGTTTGTAGACATAATATTATTCTTGCGCCTGCTCGTCATCATTATCTGTGGAAATATCCTCATCCGCAGTCAACACACATTTGAAAGCCTTCTATAAAGGCTGTTTATAAGGTGGGACATAGTTGCGCGTTCGTATTGTGCAAAACAGTAATTGGGTGCAAGTTCAAAATTTGCAATAAATCACTCATTTGTTATCGGATTTGCATCAAACTTGCCCCAAACGATGTAGATTTTTTTTTACGAATATCACACGCCATAACTTAAAAACTGTCACGAGTGGAGTTGTACCCCTCTTGCTGCAGGCCTTCAATTATATTCTATACTTTCGTCTTACTTCGACCTGCAGAATCATCCTCTAGAGTATCGACCACCGGTAGTGAAACACCCTGTACATGTCTATGGTCTGAATCATGGACCTGCAGGACGGAGTACAGTTGCGTGCTGTTGAACCGAAAGACGGAAAGGGAATCGACCTCTTTCAGTTACCTTGGTAGAGGCCACTAGTGGTGCCATCTATGTTGTGCCGCGGTAAATTACTGCAAAACTGCAGGCATAAATTACATACACTTTAAACTGAGGGGGTGAAGCCATAGTTTACATATATGAAATGTAAGACATGGAATGAATAAAAACACAATATATATAATTTCCAGAGAATATAACGAGTTTATTGTAAAATATTAAACATAATAAAATAGAAAATTCCACTTTCTTATTTTGGTTGTTTGGACCGGGTGGTATTTAAACACAGAGGCTTGAGACAATTTTAAAAACAATTTACTTTTTTTCTATATAGCAAATTAGCAATAACTCATATGTGAGTTGTCATATTGAATTAATTTTAAAATTGTTGTGTTAATTTTTAAATTAAAATATTTGATGATATTTCACGAAAAATCCGCTTGTCAGCCTAGGGGTGCCAAATCTCTAAATCCGCAGTTGGGTTTATTTATCCCTCATTTGTGATAAGAGAAACAATACGATCGTATCTTTATTGGTTGTATTTACTGCTTATACATTGAAGGAATAATTACAAGCGCAGTTTTTCATATTTGAAGAGTCCTTGTGGAACACACTGTAGTGCCAAAATTGAAAAAAAAAATATCGGAAAATATTCTACGTGACAATGGTAATACTATATTGTAGAATTTAATTTTCGCCACTTACATTGTTTTCAACATGGATTCTTCATCTAATTTTTCTCATTTTGAGTGTAGGGGAATTTATCGACTTTACCGACTTTGATCTTTAGGTTGAATATGATTGCTAGAGCCACCGTTCTTCAAAGTAAAGTGCGCAACAAAATCACTGTTCTGTTAGGAAGTCGATACTTCAGTTTCTCAGATACAAACTTCTATAGAATGTTAGCACGCCGGAGGTGCAGACTAGATTTGAAGTGGAAAATTTGTGAGATAGATGGCCACACATATGTGATCTAGCGAGTTCAGTACTAGGCAATGTTGGTAGCGCTACCTAACTCCTAAAATTTATTACAGATTCAACAAAATATTGGGAAACAGCTGGAATTTTTAAAATTTACTCCAATTTCTCAGCATTTAGTAAAATTTCTAAATTTTATCAAAATGTCGAGGATTTGTTCAGATTTTTCAATCTTATCAAAATTTCTCTGGTTCCCTGAGATTTTTAATCTAGTGAGCTTTCTGAAATTCATTAGAACATATTTATTCTTTCAATTTATTGAAATTTCGATATTTCCTGTAATGTAAATTTTATCAAAAATTTGTGAAATTTACAGTCTCGAGTTTTTCACAATAAACAGATAAATAAAAGAAGTGTTAAGTATTCATCGAAATTTCCTAATATTTTTTTTAATAAAATTTTCCTTGTATCAAAGCATTCAAACTAATTATACATATAACACACTTTTTGAAAATATGTTGGTGATATATTATCTCAAATATCAATAAACGATTATAGCTAAAAATACTGAGACAAAAATGCTGACGTAATATAAAAGAAGAAAATTATTTAAACTTAAAATAAATTGCTTTCATACCTACTCAAATGAAAAATTACAATAATTATTTACAATTTCTCCTCAGTAGGTATCACAAAGGTGAACCATATATTTTTCAATAATAATATTAGATAAAATATCATAGTATTATTTTAATGTTATGAAATCTGTAAACTAATACGTTTTCATCTTCCTGTAAACTGCAAATAAAAATATATAATAATAATTTCGATTTTGTGATTAATTCCAAATATTAAGTCTCAAGAATATACATACTGGCAGGTTTCCTTTTAAACATCTTAAAAACTACTAGCTTCCAACTTGTTACTGCTGCAATATTTCAGTGTTCACCTTTGCACACCCACTTTTGTATAACGCTGTTAGCCTGGGGAGTCATCAAAATGATGAGAAACATCAAATACTTTCCCATCTTGGTTTTATTATCCTTTTTTATGCATTTCTCAGTAGCTACGTGTACGAGTAAAGAAACCGATCTTCTGGATTGCTCAAGCTGCAAGATAGTACCAGCTTTGGTAACTGTTAGGAGGAATTGAGGAAGAGGTTATGTAACAAACTTGTAACATAATTAAAGTGAATCAGATGGAATGAGTTTCTCGATATTTTAAGAAAAGTTTAATTGGCAAAATTTTAATGGAAACAGTATAATGAGCAAGAAATTTCAATTAGTCATATACATGGCATTTTCTAAGGATGTATTAAATAGATATGCCTACCAATGTTTTTCAAAGTCTACTAAAAAACTGACTGTAGCATCGTGTACGTATATTTTTCATGGAAATAAATTTGTTACAACTGATATTTCAATAATTTATAATTTTTCATATATGCGTTGGTATTAAAAATAGTATGAACAAAAAAGTGTTCAAAGTAGTCTAAACTTGAAGAACATTTCAAATAAAATTTTCGTAGTTGCACCTAATTTGACAAAGTGCATTAAAAAATTTATTTGCTAAGTACCACAAAAGTTTCACTTTTATTTAACGAATTTTTAAAAATCGTTGGCGAGGATATTTTTGACAGTCCCTTAGAAGATGGACTCCGACAGAATTGAACCAAACTCCCTGTATAAATATTAGAATTTTAACCAAAGTCTAAGATTTATTAACATCTTATGAACGGCTATCAAAATTTAAATAACAAATATTCGAAGATTAATTTTTCGACTGTCAATCAGTTTTATAATTAGCATGGAGCGCGGTTTTTCCACGTGTTTCGTAACATTCCATTGCGATAACTAGTACGAAAAAAACAGTACCTTCGAGGTAACAAGTTTTTACTGCACGAGTACGTGTTCCTAATAATGCAGTAGACACGAAACAGGTAGTCTGGTTTAATGAACTTACGTGCCGTCTTGCTTTTCCGTGTTTTCCTTCTTGCTATGCTGCCTCCTCGTTTGGATAAATAATTATTCAGTAATACGAGAATGGAGACAGTCGATTCGTGCAGAAACTAGTAAAATTTTATGCCGAGGCTCAACTTTATGCCTCGACTCCTCTATGGACTTTCATTAAGCTGTATATTTAATTTGCTAAAAGATTTTGGGACTTTCCACGCGAGACACTTTTGTGGCTCGTGACTAGCATTTTGTATATATTGACAAACTTTCTACTTTTTTTAACACTAATTTTGTCTCTGTTAAGTGAACTAAATTATATATTTTCTCTTTCACTTTTATTTAACACGATTACACTTATTTTTATTAAATTATCACCACTACTCGTGGCGCAGAATAAATGAAAATGGTTTGAATATTATAAATTTTTATTTCGTTTAATTTAACATTATAGCACGTAAAATACCGAGGCCTTATTGTAAATTAATAATTTTCTATTCGAAGTTAAATAAAATTTGCGCAACTCGTTAATGTCCTTAGTACTCTAAGTCGCTCGTTACACAAGTGGGAGCGCGGCTTAAGGAAGCAACCATCGAGTAATTTCTTCCCCGTGGAAAGACTTTCTAGAAGCGTATAGTTCAAACGTTGGTCGTTAAATAAAAGATCCGTGGATACAGGAAAGTTCAGCATTCAGTGGATTGGGCCCCAATATTTGGTTAACACAAGTTCGTCAACTAGCGTTGTTAAAGTAAACGGGGAATTTCTGTTTGAGCAGCTTAAACGACTCACCTGCTTCTGTCTGTCACGCGTAATGCCCCTCAGACGAGACTATTACGGACACGCATTTAACACGCCGGTGTGGTACATCCTATTCTGCGATCAGCGCCAGACATTTGAAGCAGACTTTCGCTGAAAAATTTATAGTATGAGTAGGCCCGTGGCCTTTAGATTCTCTTGACCTAAATCCTGCGGACTACTTTTATACGAGGACGCGTAAATCTTTCGGTGTATTGATTGGATGGTTTATTAGACGTGTGATTAGATCACATAGCTTCGTTATGTAATAAGAGTCATGAAACAAATGCAATTTAGTGTTTTGGTGGCATGTAAAAAATTTGTTGCAGAAATAAAAAAAAAGAGAACAGAGGAGTGGCAGAGGGTAGCGCTTTGTTGGTGAACTATCAGAACAGAATGTTACTTTTGTTTCCAACAGCTAGTGTTAGTGTAGGTTTATGTGCGCTCATTCAGCTATCTAACGTTTAATTCATTTTTCTTTTATGCTGACGAACTTTTATGTATTTTAATTAGGATTATAGGTTTCTGAACTGTGTAGTATCCTTTTTTTTCCGAACACTTAGAAGGCAGTCAATCGTAATGGTGTAATTAATAAGGCAATTTTCTTTCACTGAATTGTATGTATTTAATTGCGTTTAGTTACATTTAAGGGTACTAATTTTACTATATTTCGCGATGATTTTAACAGTAACATTGATAAAACATATGAACTGAAACTGAAATAGTAATTATTTAATGAATTTAGTCTTAAATAGTGCATTTGCGAATACTGGAAGTATTTTACGAATTAATATCACAAGGTTAATAGTAATATGATTGAAACTGTTGATATTCCGATAATAGACGATTTGAATATCGGAGGGTTTAGCCAGTACAAGTTTTTGGCAGTAGAACTCTCAGACCGTAGAACTCTATGACAGTATCATTCTTAGGGAGTGGAACTCTTAGACAGTGGAACTCTTAAGGGGTGGAACTCTTAGACAGTGGAACTCTTAGGCAGTCGGAATTCATAAACAGTGGAATTCTTATGCAGTGAAATTCGTAGGTAGTGGAATTCGTAGGCATTGGAACTCTTAGGCAGTGGAATTTGTAGGCATTCGACCTTTTAGGCAGTGGAACTCTTAAACAGTGGAACTCTTAGACAGTGGAACTCTTAGACAGTGGAACTCTTAGGCAGTGGAACTTTTAGGCAGTGGAACTCTTAGGCAGTGGAACTCTTAGACAGTGGAACTCTTAGGCAGTGGAACTCTTTGGGAGTGGAACTCTTAGACAGTGGAACTCTTAGGCAGTGGAACTCTTTGGGAGTGAAACTCTTAGACAGTGGAACTTTTAGGCAGTGGAACTCTTAGGCAGTGGAACTCTTTGGGAGTGAAACTCTTAGACAGTGGAACTTTTAGGCAGTGGAACTTTTAGGCAGTGGAACTCTTAGACAGTGGAACTCTTAGGGAGTGGAACTCTTCGACAGTGGAACTTTTAGGCAGTGGAACTTTTAGGCAGTGGAACTCTTAGACAGTGGAACTCTTAGACAGTGGAACTCTTAGGGAGTGGAACTCTTCGACAGTGGAACTTTTAGGCAGTGGAACTCTTCGACAGTGGAACTTTTAGGCAGTGGAACTCTTAGACAGTGGAACTCTTTGGGAGTTAAACTCTTAGACAGTGGAACTTTTAGGCAGTGGAACTCTTAGGCAGTGGAACTCTTTGGGAGTGAAACTCTTAGACAGTGGAACTTTTAGGCAGTGGAACTCTTAGGCAGTGGAACTCTTTGGGAGTGAAACTCTTAGACAGTGGAACTTTTAGGCAGTGGAACTCTTAGGCAGTGGAACTCTTAGGGAGTGGAATTCTTCGACAGTGGAACTTTTAGGCAGTGGAACTCTTAGGCAGTGGAACTCTTAGGCAGTCGGAACTCTTAGACAGTGGAACTTTTAGGCAGTGGAAATCTTAGGCAGTGGAACTCTTAGGGAGTGGAACTCTTAGACAGTGGAAATCTTAGGCAGTGGAACTCTTAGGGAGTGGAACTCTTAGGCAGTGGAATTCATAGGCAGTGGAACTCGTGTGCAATGAAACTCTTCAATAGTAAAACTGCTAGACTATAGAACTCATTAGGCGTAAAATGTTTAGGCAGTACAATTTTCAACTTTTAGGTAGTAAAATATTCAAGTAACGGAGTTCCTACCATATATTATGGATCAAAATGGAACTCGTTAACGCCATACTATTAACTATTAAAACATCCGCATCCAAGGATATTAATAAAAAACGTGACTCCCTTCACAATTTTTGTTACACGAATTCTTCACTTATTCCAAGCAAACATTTTCTACGCAGAAGGGATATAGCGAGGTGGTAACAGCTGCGAGAGTCCCAAACTTTCCAGCTTTGAGGTTTGGGAACTAGAGGTCTAGAATCCTTTCCTCCAAAAAAAAAAATTGCCAAACCTTAAATCTGTAAACTTTGGGACTCCTGCAGCTTTTTCAACCTCGCTATAACCCTTCTAGGTACTATACTTACGATCAGTTCTGTTGGTAACCTCTTTCTCGTTACTTTAGCGCAAGCGACCCCAAAACCGTGAGAACCGTTACGACGTACACCCTGTACATGGAACACTCGTCCATCAAAGAAGACGCATTAACAGCATAAAAAATATGCGCGTGGAGTGTTGAAATCGATGGCGGGAGAACTTTTTATGGGCGTCGTAACGAAGGGTAACGAGGATCTTTCATGAACGGGGGGAACCCCGATTGCTCGATCCATTAAAGGACAAATAGATCCCCGCCGATTGCTTCAGGCGGTGCAACGGTTGCGCGATTATTACAGTGCAAGAAACTAAAATCCAATCGCCCCGACGAATGATATAATTTATTTTTCGCTCACGTAATTAGTTTTTACCGCGCAGAATTAAATGGCGGGGAACACCATTCCGAACGATGCTACGTTTCGCTTCGGGGTCTCAATAAATCGCCGACCATTTGCTCTAGAATTAAGGTCTGCCTGCGATTCTCAGATCCCATCGTTACTTCGATTCCGTAACTTTCGGTCTAATTAGGTTAGCGCGATGAACTCCATTCTTATTAGCAAATAGGAAACTTTTGCGGAATTTAATCGGCTCCTGTTCACTTGACAATTATGCGCTTCCCTCTTCGTTGCTTTGTAATTTCTTTTTATTTCGAGTACTAGACTTTCACTCGATTCAGGAAGCCGTTCATTTATATCTGCTCGTCTTTTAGAATTTTTTCTTTAAGCCCTGTTAAATGAAGAAATTGGTACCTTTCTTCACTCCGGACTCTTTTTTCTTTCACTGGTGCGTACTTCCCTTTTAGTGTCTCTGACTTCGTTATCTTTTGCATAACGTTCGACATCTTCGTCCATGTTCCGCGTTTCAGCTTAATGATAGGCTGTATTACGGTATTCTACTCTTGCATTAATTTTCGTTTTAACATTCTTCCTCTGATGGCGCTCTAATGTTACCTAATTTGTACAGCCGTAAAATCTTCCTTAATGTACTTTTATATTCTTACTTTTGGCCATTTGAAGTTTCATTAATTTACCCTTTCTTTTGTGTTCCCACGATCGTCTCGACAATTATTTTATTCTCATTAAGCTGTTACTTCAAGCCTCGTTGTTCTAAACATTCTTCTCATAAACTTGTACTTCGAATTCTTTATTGACCCAGTTCTTGCAACTCATTTCCAAAAACGCCCGTTGCGGGTGTTTTCAAGTGCGCGTTTAGAAACGACAAACACTGAATTAGCTTATTTTGAGGACAGAAACAGATGCACGTGGTACGAGGATATATTTTCTGCACTTGCGGGAGTAGGTATGACTTGTAAATATTCATGAGATGTTAATTCGTTTCACCTGAAGTGGAGGCATTTTTAAGTGGTGGGTTAACTAACCCTCCCCTATTAAGGGAGCACTCTCCTGTGAACGTCGCAAAATTTCATAATTTTTACGATTTTTTTTAAAGTGATACGTAAGTCTGACGTTCTGATTCTTTTTTGTAGTTTATTTAGTGACTTTTCCGTCATACGTGAGAATTTTTTTGACCGTTTTAAATAATTGTTTATTGGAGATAACTCGCGCGCAATAGACGAGTGTTTAGAAATCGTATCTCGTTGGCGTAAACGATTGGAGCTCTCAGGGTGGACTAAAACAAAAAAATCAAGAAGCTGCTTAATCAGTATGTTTATTATTATCGTCCGTACGAAAATAAATAATTTATTTATTTTTTAGAATGCTTAAACTGTAAATTCCAATTCATGCCAAAAGGCTAACAAGAAAAATGAAAAAAATTAAAAAACCTGACTGCTTAAAAAACCATTAAAAAAATTAATTTTTAATTTAATTTTCTTATTAATTTAATTTTTTTAATGTTTTTTTATTAATTTAATTTTTTTAATGTTTTTTTATTAATTTAATTTTTTTAATGTTTTTTAAGCAGTCGGGTTTTTTAATTTTTATTTAATTTTTTTTTATTTTTTTTATATCCTATAACATTCGGAACGTCAAGACAATTCTAAAGACACCTCATTTGTCCAAATCGGTGTATCCGTACAGACTCTAGAGCGTAACATGTACATACATACATAGCCTGATAAACACAATACCCTCCTTTGCGTGCCGCAGTCGGGTAAAAAATAGGTGATTTTTATGATTTTTTTGTACAAGAAGAGGCTGCAGAGTTTTTGGCTCTTATTAATACTCTCATTAGGATTTAAAAAAAAATTTGTTTCATGTTTTCGATTTTAATGCATTTACTAGGTGGCGCTTAGTGCAGCGCTGCCAAAAAGGGATGTCTAAACGGCAACCATGATTTAAGAAGATCTAACGAACCGATTCAAAAAGTCCTTGAGCCATTTGATTTGTAAATAAACTCGCTATCACATCATCCTCTAACGTAATTTTTTGACACACAGGTTTTTTTTTATTTGCACATTCATGCGCACAATTCCCTGTTTTGCATTATTATAAATTTTAAGAAATTTTAAAAAAATTTTATGATCCCGTAAGTCAGGGGTGCGCAGGGAGCCGTTTTAGCGCCTAGCTGCGAGCAACCCGCCTGTCCCGTTGCTGAGGTTAGAATCGGTGAGGCGAACTGCAGTAGTGTCTATAGCTGGGTTCAAGTCATACCAAATGCACGTACACTACTGCAGTTCGCCTCACCGATTCTAACCTCAGCAACGGGACAGGCGGGTTGCTCGCAGGTAGGCGCTAGAAACGGCTCCCTGCGCACCCCTGCTCTAAACTAAAAATGGATCAAATCAAACTTGTTTACGAGTGATTTTCTTTTAGTATAACAATTAATTTACACGTGTCTACCAAATAAAATGTAAAAAATAATAATTCTACTCTCAACTTCTTAAAGAAAACAAGAGCAATCAGTGGCTTGCATCTCGGAGCCAATTAGAGAGCTGAACCGTTTCGGGGCCTAAAATTATTTACTATCGATTTTTTTTTATAAGTCTGGTTTCAATACTAATATTTCGATGAGTAATTGACATAATGTAGGTACACCTGTAGGGTTCATTTAGTTATTTAAATCGACTTTGTTGCAGGGATAATTATTACTTTCGCAAGCTCGATTTTCTTTAGTGCACTGCTCGACACTATTTTCTGCCCGAATATTTACGTAATTATGTATAGATTAATTGAAAAATAAATGCCCAAGAAAAGGCATGTACGTACAATATTCTTAAAAATCATATAAGAAGTAAATACGACAAAAATTTCGCATTTTTAATCCGTACACTCCCAGTGTGACGTATATTCTCAAGCAGTGGTGCACAGGGAGCCGTTTTAGCGCCTAGCTGCGAGCAACCCGCCTGTCCCGTTGCTGAGGTTAGAATCGGTGAGGCGAACTGCAGTAGTGTATATAGCTAGGTTCAAGTCAAAGCAAATGCACGTACACTACTGCAGTTCGCCTCACCGATTCTAACCTTAGCAACGGGGCAGGCGGGTTGCTCGCAGCCAGGCGCTAAAAGCGGCTCCCTGCGCACCCCAGCCGTAAGTAAATTTCATGCTTACCGTTTAGGCATCTCTTTTTGGCAACGCCCCACTAAGCGCCACCTAGAAAATGCATCAAGGCCGAAAACATGAAACAAGAATTTTTTAAAACACTATCGAGTGTATTAATAAAAGCCAAAAACTCGGTAGCCACTTCTTGTAAAAAATTCATAATAATCACCTATTTTTTAGCGTTTTGACCGAAGGGTCTCCTTAATAAAGAAAAGTGTGATAAATTTAAAAGTACATATCACTTAAGAAAAAAATTGTCAAAATTGTCAAAATTTGCGACGTTCACAGGAGAGTGTCCCCTTTAGGTTACAGAAGCTGTTATACCTTCTGATTTTATACCTCGAAGCTTCTCAGTCAAAGCAAGAGTTTCATTCCCTTCAACCTCTAAATGCCGAGTTTGATTCGTGTAAAATTTCCTTTCCACTGCGCTTGCAATGTTCCTCCTTTGTGAGTGTTCTTCATGAGATTCTGCTCCGGTTTCCCATCGCCGTTTCACTCATAGATCTGATAAAAAATAAACTTCTGCTGCGTCGAGTACACCACCTCGTCATAATTCCACTCGCCTCAAGTGTGCTCCTCTGAAGGATCATTCCCTCCAAACACCATTTTCCCAAAAATCAATTCTTCAGAACAGGGAGGACCAAGGTGACGCTTAACTTACGAAACTTCCCTTCCTTGAAGCTACATATATAATGTGCGGTAATGATACATCGTTGAATTTGAGTCCCTGAGGAATTCCCTTTAGAGATCATCTTCTCAAAATTCCATCATTCAAAGCTGGGGGAGAGGTATTTCTGAAAATCTCATTTCTTGAGTACAGCGTGTGGGGATAATTACCTACATTTCATTCAATTGGAATCCCCGAGAAATTCCTCTCTGAAGACTATCTCCTCAAAGTTCAATTTTTAAAAATTAGGACACTAGGGGCTGCATTCACCCTCGGCTTGCAGAACTCTCGCTTCTACAGTCTGACGCGCAGTGTAATACCATTCCACCGAGTTGCATTATCGAAAATTCGCCCCTGGGGGGCCATTGTTCCAAACGCCTAATGACTCCTGAAACCCTCGTTCCTCGGGGGTGGCAAAGGGTGTAATGATCCTTCACTGAGTTTGGACTCCTGAATACACACCCCCGCGGAGACTGGTTTTCGAGGATTGGATTTTTAAAAGCTTCGAGGCCAAGGAGCACTGGACGCCTCCTCAGCTTGCGAAACTACCGTTCGTTGAGGATGCCGCGCGGTGTAATGACACTTCGTTGAATTTGGATTCCAGAAAACTCCCTTTCTAATGCGCGAGTCGCTTCTTGTGCTCTGTTTGGGATTCTACTCGCTGTTCCCATGGCCGTTCCGCGTTTCGTTCGAACGAAAGAATCCACCGCGGCGAACCTTTCTACCTCGGAGCGCTCGGCCCGTTCTCCTAGTGGGACGTCCGGCGTTGAGTGATCCGTACACACGAAACTTCTCCTTTTCCCATTCACCAGACTTACGCGGCTGGTTACGTGCTCGGCCGTTGTTACTCGTCGCGGTATCTGTTCGCGATGTCCCATCCTAGGCCCGCGATTAAATCGTCCACTCTTCCTTGCGATTCCTCGCCGCCAGTGGCTCTCAGCCGCTCTCCCTCGCGCGGGCCACGCTGCGCGAACGCTTCTTGGAACTGAACTTCGCGGCAACAAAGGGGCAGCTCTCCTGTAATATGGGAAATTAATAAAAACCAATGTTAACAAAATATTTTTAGACATATGTTCCAAGCATTTCACACAGTTAGATTTTACATATTAGCACAGCATTTGGTACTATTAATTAACAAAAATATCCTTTCCCCATGGCAGGGTGAATTTTCAATAGTTGGAGCTGCCACTCTTTTGCATCAAATTGTATAAAAATCGACTTATCTTGGGTAAATAATTACATTGCACACCATTATTATAATATAAAGCTGTGTATTAGTATACATGTATATAAAAATATGAATCTACAGAGTTGCAGTGAAATCTGCTGCTAAATCATGAAATTGTCTCAGAGTTCATCTGCTTGGTCGTCGTCATCTGTACCGGAAATTACAGAACGATTTTCACCTTCAGATAACTCACAGTTCATTTTTTTAAATTCAATGCTAGTTAAAGCTCGTTTTTAGCGAATTATGGAGTTGCTTCCTTTTTGCAGCAAGGCTTTAATTGAGGAGTGATTTTTCGAAAGGGCACGTTTTCACATAATTTTTTTTTCAACAACCGCATAAAATCTTAATCAAATTTTTTTTTTTTATTAGTACACTACATTTTATCCTTCCATCTGATAGCGATAATATTTTAAATTTAGCGACATTGTTTAAAAAAAAAGTTTGGAAATAACCCCTTTTGGTAGAAAATATGTATAAAAATAACCCTTTTTGTATGAAATCGTTTGGAAATAAGCCCTTTTGATATAAACACATTTGGAACTAAGTCCTTCTGTAATGTACACATTACTTAGCATGACTTTGTAATGTAATTAATTATTATTAAAGTGCTGCCATCAAAATTGCCTTCAAGGTCAAAAATGGCCCTCTTGAAAAATCACCCCTCAGTGGGCCTTTACACATCGAGTCGAATTCCAACTATTATAAAGTGCACGAGAAGAAGGTAACTCCTAGATACACTAACACGTTAACTGTATGGTGGTCATCGACGGCCGTCACTTACAATTATAATTTTTTTTTAGAGTGCTTGCGATAAACGAACCCTGGGATTTTTCAAAACTTCTGAATAATATTCTGTCATTAGAAATGATATGGGAATATTGAATTATGTGGTAGTATTGTTTTTTGAAAATATATTTTTGAATACAGTAGGACAACTGCACAGCAGTAAACTGTAAAATAAAAAAAATTGCAACTAAATGGAGCCATTTTTGCCAAACAGGCCAAATCACCTTCCAAAGTGTTTCTACTATAATATTGATTGCAAATATAGTCTGAATTATGGTACAGGACTCACCTTTAACCTTATCAATACACATAACCTAATTCCCACCCTTCTTTTTTTTTTTAACGTGGAGAAAACCTCAGAGGACACTTGCACCCCCTGAGGGAGGGACCGGGGTAGTGTCAGACTTCTACTGACTAAAACTCCAAGGTGACCGCCTCGCGCGAATGGAGGGCATCCCGAGAACCAAACTTACTGTGATTCCACCGCTACTCCCCCGCCTAACCCACATCTAACATAACTGTTATAATTCGCGAACTGTAGGAGATAGAAAAGAAGTTTTCAGACAAAAGTTACTTGTTTTAATTAGATCTAGCATTTGGCAAAAGTGATACGCGACTTATGACACAAAATCGGAAAATAGCCGGATTTTAAGGGAACCATTTCACCCCCTTAGCATATCCCCAAAGTTTTATAATTTTTTAAATTTCCGGATAGGGGATCTTCCCTTCTAAGTCAGAGAGATTTGTTCCAGAGGATCTTTGATAATATCAAGGCATTTCATGTACTTGGGGGTAAATTTATGTTGGCAATTTAAAGTTGCTTGGGACTATACGTAATCTAATATATCTAACAAGTAGAGTACTTTAGGTGTCCGCCTCCGATCATTTTGATTTTCGGATATGTTATAGAGGACCGAAAAATAAGAAATACGTGTTTTTTTATTTTTCCCTGTTTGCATATTTGGGGGGTGAAAACTGCGTTCAAAGTTAGGGGTGAAAAATCATTTTTGTGGAATATCTCGAGAACTATTAGAGATAGGGGAGTAGTGTCAATGGACGAATTTTGTGTCTTTGAATGCGAAACATGACTGGCTCACCAGATTTTCAAAAATCCACAAAAATGATTTTTCACCCCTAACTTTGAACGCAGTTTTCACCCCCCAAATATGAAAACAGGGGAAAATAAAAAAACACGTATTTCTTATTTTTTGGTCCTCTATAACATATCCAAAAATCAAAATGATCGGAGGCGGACACCTAAAATTTAAATTTTTTTTAGTAGGGTTTTATTTTAAAGTTGTCACATCTACAATGATATATTAGAGTTGTTTGAAGCAATGGGGGTATAATGTTTATTTTACTTTGATTACCTACAGACTTAAGGCTCTATAGAAATGTTTTAGGAAATGCGTATGAACATTATTGTTATTATTATTATTTGGAAGCAAATGCTTCCAAACTGTTCCTAGATCTCAAACTCTTAAATCTAACATTTTATGAATATTAAAATATCATCACTATACAATTATACATATATTTGAGCTGGTGATATTTATGTAATTTATGTATTTATTTAATATTTTAATATGATATTATCCTATGACGAAATAATCTTGAATTATCATTATTTCACAAGTTTTGAAAATTGCCCTAAAATTTTATTTTATATGAATGAAACGCAAACTATTTTCAAATGTATAACACTGACTGCAAGTAAATTGAAACACTTTTCTAAAATGGCTGATTCTCGCAAGCCAAAATAAGCTAAACTAACAAGTTCGACAACTCGAAAATTCAAAAAACTCTGAAACTTTGCAGAAACGTAGCTGAAGTGATGCTAATAACGCAACTATTTCTTGCTTCGGTAATAAAATGGCTCTAAGGGTGAAAACACCCTTTCAAATAAATGGTGAGTTTTCAGATTATCGTGAATATCTAGAAAACTGTAAAAGATATCAAAAAGAAGTTAAATTCAAAGTTTTATGGTTTTTTACGTCCTATAAAACAGCGATAATGAATTTTCCAAAAACGAAACTTTTTTCAAAATTTACCCCCACCACCCTATTTTTCGACAAATCGTTATCAACATACTGTAGGGTATCAAAAACCATGAAACTTTCAATTGAACTTTTTCTCGATATCTATTACGGTTTCGCAGTTATTCGCGATAATACGAAAGCTCGCAATTTCTTTTAGGGGGTGTTTTCACCATTAGGACCGTTTCATTGCCGTTTAAAAAACTAGTCGCGTTATTAACATCCCTTCAGCTACATTTCTCTAAAGATTCAGACTTTTTTCGATTTTCGAGTTGCCGAACTTCCTTTGTAATATGTTGGAAATATTATTACGAGGAAATATCAACGTAACCAGCTTAATGATCATTCGACATGGGATCTGAGTCTAAACACACGTGGAGTAATTCGAGTGGGCGAGGATATAGCGGCCGAAAGATTAAAATCACGCATACGTGACAGCGGCCATTAGACTGTTAATATTCATTCATTAGATGCATAGATTCCCTAAGTAGTTAGAAACCCAACTCGATCTTAATGCATTATGAATTACTAATAACTGATTATGCAGTTTATGGTGGCTAAAACGATGCTTTTAAACCGATCGTGATTGCGCAAAATAATTTGTAGAATTCGATTTATAAAATTCAACAAGGTGTTAGTAAATATATGCAATGATACGAATTAATAAATATACTATCTTAATCTTACGAAGCACTGAAAAATACTTTTTTTACACAAATGATAGCTGGAGTAAAAAAAAAAAAATAAATACAGTGGACTATATTTTAAAAATTAAATTAGTACATTGCTTTAAGTATAAGTGAAATGAATACTCCACTAGGGTGGTTGTTTGTGGCCACTTCTTAAAAAATATAATATTTTTCCGTGTAAGCAATAAATGCAACCCTATATTTCAAAATATTTATCACGTGAAATTCTCCACAGAATAATGATCTGCAAACAATTTAAAAATAAGATAATTATTTTTAAAACACAAACGGTACATCTACCCTACTTAAATGCCTCGTAATTAAATATTTGATCGTCTTATGTTTGATATTTGATGAGAAATTATTTGGAATGCAAAAAAAAAATATTATTCTAAATATTAAATTATTTAAACTCCATTATTATTCTTATTTGAAAATAATACTTTGAGAAAGTAGTCTCAGCTAAAATCAAATTTCAGAGTAACTTTGAACCGTGGTTAACAGTGTCAAATAAAACAACAGATGATTCTAAGTTTGAAAATTTGTTTTCAAACGTGTCTAGAACAAAACTATAATATCGTGAATAAATAACCCAAAATTCTGAGATAATAACTTAATTTTAAAATTGAACAAATGTTCACTGTCAAAATCAGTCTGATTTCAAACATTTTCTCTGAAAGCCAGCCTAGGAATTATTTTCGCGTTGAAAAATCATTTAATTAGTAACCTAATAACGAAATAATTAATGGAAAAATCAGGCAATTATTTAAATACAATAACTAACGGGTGTTTGGAAATAACTTCTAGTAAAACAAGATAAAATTATCATTTACAAAATATATTTTAGTTAACATTTATACTGATTGTAAGTCAACAATGAAGTATTTATTGCAAACTCAGTTCTCTTTAAATATTTTTCCGACAGAATTGTTGCATTTGGTTCAAAATGACAGGCACTGGTGCCGCCTCGTTTTACAACGAATTCGAGGGAAATAGAAAAACCAATAGCGGCTACACGTGCGATTTGATCGGCCCGCGGGAGAAGGGTATCGCGCGCATCTCTGCGTTGCGAAACTGAAAGTCTTCCACTTCCTGCGAGGAAGTTTCGTCCTCCAGCCGGGAGAAAGGGAACCTCGAAAACCAATTTGACCCAAATCATTTTTTCGTAAGTACGCGTACGCACACGACTTTCTTTTTCCATCCGCGACGGCCACCTCCTGGCATCCATCCGCGATTATCAAATCTCAAATCTCAGTCACGACATCCTCTCTACAGATATTTCTTTCGCCTTTCTGGTTAACAGCATCCACTGACCAGGATTCCTCGTTGTCCTCTCACCTTAATAGAATTTATTTAAATGTTCCTTCGCTGTTTTATTGAAAAGCGTCAGTGACGACGCTGACAGAACAGCTAAAGTTGGGTTTTTATTGTTTTTGTTGAAGGAGAAGATGGGGATGGGTAGCTTGGAAGTATGTTAATTTTTTATCACAGTTTTTGTGTTTTAATATATCCTGTTCGTGTTTAGTAATCGTAGTATCTCATTTTGAGATCGTATTTTTCATCTGTTTGGAAATATTGTGATAAATAATAACATTGGTGTGAATTGAAATAGGGGTTGACAAGGTTCTGACGACATTTTTTATTTTCTTCTGCTAGTGGTGACTGTTTGTTCCCCTAAAGTAGCATATTTTCTACAAAGAATACAAAATATAAATCTGGCTTTTTGATTTAAATATTTAGCTACTTGGGGTAATATGAAATTTTTAAAAATTTCTTTATCATAGGTATAACACTCGTGTGAATTGAAAAAGGGGTTGACAAGGTTCTTCCAAAAAAAATTATTTTCTTTTGCTAGTGTCGACTGTTTGTTCCCATAAAGTAGTATATTTTTTACAAAAAATAAAAAATACAAATCTGGCTTTTTGATTTAAATCTTTAACTATAGTTAATTAGTATACTAGGGGTAATATGAAATTTTAAAAAATTTCTTTATCATAGGAATAACACTCGTGTGAATTGAAAAAAAGGTTGACAAGGTTCTTCCTAAATTTTTTGGAAGAAAATGAAATTTGAAAATAAAATGTAATATTAAATTTAAAAAAATGAAATTTGAAAATGAAATGTAATATAAAATTTTTAAAAATGTCTTTATCATAGGAATAACACTCGTGTGAATTGAAAAAGGGGTTGACAAGGTTCTTCCTAAATTTTTTGGAAGAAAATGAAATTTAAAAATGAAATGTAATATGAAATTTTAAAAAATGAAATTTGAAAATAAAATGTAATATTAAATTTAAAAAAATGAAATTTGAAAATGAAATGTAATATAAAATTTTAAAAAATGTCTTTATCATAAGAATAAAACTCGTGTGAATTGAAAAAGGGGTTGACAAGGTTCTTCCAAAAAAATTTATTTTCTTCTGCTAGTGTCGACTGTTTCTTCTCCTAAAGTAGCATACTTTCTACAAAAAATAAAAAATACAAATCTGGCTTTTTGATTTAAATATTTAGCTACTAGGGGTACTATGAAATTTTAAAAAATGTCTTTATCATAGAAATAATAGCCTTTTTGACTTGTTCATAATGGAACAGTGAATTGCGAAAATGCAATTACAATTTTTCTTTGTAATAGTATTAATTATTCTTTGTACAGTATTTTTGTCAATGTTGTCTAGTAGAAATATTTTTTGGATTTGACATGAAGATGGAAGTGAGTTTTATTAAAGTTTATGTGATATTTTTTTACTGAGGTGTTGATATATTTTATGCAATAAACTTTTATCAAACATCCCTGCAGTTTAACAAAGTTGATGATCGGTAATGTAATGATAAATAAACGTTGATGATGTGTTATAATTAAAAGATAACAATAACTGAAAGAAGTATCTTAAGGCATGCACAACGTTTTATAATTATACTGATCATGTAATATAATCATTATATATTCCACTTTTGCATTCTCTTAGTTAACTGTAAACAGTAAAATATACCTTAACATTCATATTTTTTGTTTGTTTCGTTAGTCATTATATTCGTAGAAAAATTTATTTAAACAGAGGGTAATATGTATTTATATAATGTTTTTTATTTAATCCAATAATTGAGTAATAATGGAAATTTAATCTTAAAATTTGCACAACAGCTTTTATTTAATCTCTTAAAAATAAACCGAACCGGTGCGCCGATAACATTTACTTTTAAGTTTTAAAAATTAAGTAACAAAGTCTTTCACGATCTTCAATTGTGAAAACTGTTGCATTTAGTCATAAAAAATTAAGCAAACGTTAATACTACTACTTACTTTCTAATAAAATTTAATATATTTGGGAGGCAATCTATAAAAGGAATTAACAAAATTAACGTTAAAAACTTATCGATATAATTGTGAAACTATATAAAATGTTTTAATAGTTTATACTTTTATCAAGATAATATTTTTCGTATTGAATTATCAGTAATATGAACAAAATATATTTACTGACACTGAACAATGATTCGATTTGAAATTATAATTACAAATAGTTTAAATAGATCTAACAAGTCTAGAAACATATGTGCACACAATTGATTTAATCGCTATCACAAAAATCTATTTGAAAGTCTAGAAACTTGCGTATATGTACTGCATGATTTCAAATTTAAAACACATTCCTTTTTGTATTTTCATTGACCTGAAAATGTGGGAACAGGGTATTTAACTTTCCAAAAGTTTCGAAAACACTGCTTAGTTTCCTCGAGGACCACGTGGCGTCGATAAAGGCCTATTAAATTTTACTGATCAAAGTATGTTTTACTTTCCACAATTTGTCAACTTACAAAAACAGATTCTGAGAGGTAAAAAGGTATTATACGATGTCGCAATGTGCAGCTATTGAAAATCACTTTTAAAGCCGCGCGTTAAATTCGAAGTAATGTGGTATTTAGCACGTTCAACGCCCCGCGCCTGGAATCGCAGGTTTTTTCCAGAGCCTTAAAAACCATTTAAGAAGCACAGTGGATTGCGATAGTTAATTGTAGGAAAGTAACAGCCGCGCTAAATTCTCGACAGTTTAAAATCCTTTTGTCACCGTCTCACTTTAACATCCAGTTAAAACGATCACTTTTCCTCCACCTATATGAAAATTTTGCTGCTGATAAATATGGCATTTAATGTATCAAATAAGAGTTCTTAGAAGAAAAATTAACAAAGTGTGTGTTCGGTTTTCAAATTCTGATTTGTGTAATTTAGAATAAGTTTATTTGTGTCGTGAAATAATTCCAACTTTTTGATAGATTGTTCGCCAAAGGTGCGGCGTGGTAAATCTATTCGAAAAAATCGCAATTTTGCAGTTTTATAATTGAGAAGAAGATATATCATACGTTTTTAAAAAAATAAAATGCCATATTTAAGAATGAGAATTTAAGAAGTTTTACAATGTTTACAAGTTTTCCATTTTATTGTTACGTTATTTTTTAATTTTAAGACGCACAATTTGAACAAACTAAGTATCTAGTATTCACCAAAAAGCAAGTAGTTGAGCCTTTTTTACTTAAAAAACGTATATTATAAATGTGACTATTTGTATAAAGTTGAATCATGTATAATTGTTTTCAGTTACTTTACACTTAAAGATTACACTTTAAGATATTAATCTTTAAGATATTACACTTTAAGATATTAATCTTTAAGATATTACACTTTAAGATATTAATCTTTAAGATATTACACTTTAAGATATTAATCTTTAAGATATTACACTTTAAGATATTAATCTGTAAGATATTACACTTTAAGATATTAATCTGTAAGATATTACACTTTAAGATATTAATCTTTAAGATATTAATCTTTAAGATATTAATCTTTAAGATATTACACTTTAAGATATTAATCTTTAAGATATTACACTTTAAGATATTAATCTTTAAGATATTACACTTTAAGATATTAATCTTTAAGATATTACACTTTAAGATATTAATCTTTAAGATATTACACTTTAAGATATTAATCTTTAAGATATTACACTTTAAGATATTAATCTGTAAGATATTACACTTTAAGATATTAATCTGTAAGATATTAATCTTTAAGATATTACACTTTAAGATATTACACTTTAAGATATTAATCTTTAAGTGTAAAGTAACTGAAAACAATTATACATGACTCAACTTTATACAAATAGTCACATTTTTAATATACGTTTTTTAAGTAAAAAAAGGCTCAACTGCTTGCTTTTTGGTGAATACTAGATACTTAGTTTGTTCAAATTGTGAGTCTTAAAATTAAAAAATATTGTAAATCTTCAAACATTACTGATTTCAAAGAATTCTATATAAATATATAGATAACGGATATACATTTATCCGTTCACATTAATAGTACCTACGCAATATTCTTCAGAAATCATATTTCAAATTATTTTCTTAAATTTCGAATAAAACCGAAACTTCGGAAGGAAGTTTTAATATTTGGATTGCGAAGTGGTTAACATTAAATTCAACTAATATTCTTGCATCAAGAATATAGAAAGAAATTATTATCATTGGAAGAAATACGAAGAAAAGAAATAGTACATATACGAATTATAGTACATTTGTTGCTAGAAACCATACTAATTACACCGAACAAATTTTAGTGCTGAAAACTCCTTTACTTTCTATACCTACACGTAACACTAAAACTCGAAACTTGTTCATTAGCAACCAGTTGCACCTAATTTTTTACTAAAGCCGACCAAAAACTAACGTTACAAATGTCTCAATTACTAAAATATTGAAAAATTGTTTTACCATCAAATATCAAGTATACTGTGATAACAAGTGCTATCCAAACAGTTGGATTTAACATTCCCCTTGAAGCTAGCAAAACAGTTCACTTAAAAAATCAACAGAATCAATAATACAAATGGTAATAATTATAAGGTACTCAACGAAGAAAGGCTAGACTTCATCCAATCCACAACATAATCAAACACTCACGTCGCAAATAAAAAATAAACAATTTCATTGAAAAACCAAACACCAGGAACAAGTACTCCAAAAGAAAAACACTCATCCCTATTCTACTCCTCCAATCCCATTTAAAGGAACCACTCGCCTCAATGCTTCCCAATTCCTCACTCACAGCTCCAATGTCCCTAAAGGAACCACCCACAAATATCCTAATGCTTCCCAATTCCACACAGGACCCACATTTCCACCTCAGAGACTACCAGCAGAACACATGCCACCCACCACAGAAAAGCCAGCACCCTGGCCCTTAGAAGAATGGACACCGCGTCGTCCGCCATCACGGAAACGCATAAATTCGTGTCTGCGGCAGGTGAAGTGCCAAGAACGCACGTTGCAGGCGAGCATTAGACAGTTTTAGAAAGTTAGCATCGGGTTCACTTGCCAAAATGGTGTCCCTAGCACCTGGCGACGTGTTCGATAGGTGCGAGAGGGTGGTCCCCATAGGGTTCAGGGACGGTTCCTTCCTGGTACCGAAAGGGCTCGGGCCGCGAGTCAAGTTCGCTCGGTGAGAAAGAAAAAAAGCGCGGTGCTAGCTGAATCTGGCGACAGTGGGGTTGGAGAAAGAGGGAAGGAGAGAAAGAGATTCGCAACACAGTCTCATCAGCATAGGTGATGGGTCGAGATGCGAGTGGGGCCAGGGCTGGTATAAAAGGGGCACCGTGGCATCCGCGGAGCATCAGTCCTCAAATCCAGGAACAGCAGCAACCATGAGGGCATTCATGGTGAGTCGAACTCGTTTCGTCTTCTCACTGTTCCCCTTTCATCTTCCTTTCCCTTTCTCGCCTGGCACAGTGGTCCGCGGTGTCGCTCATCTCTCACCATCCATCCGCGCTTCCCTCTTCGCTGTGCTAACAGTTCTGTTACGTCAATACGGCGGCAGACGCTTCCTGAGCTCCGTCCATTCGGCGCGGCTCTTCCTTATTCATTTCCTGCTTCTGCTGTCCTGCTCGACATCCTCTGTGAATTCTTTGTCGAGCTTCATTTCTCATTTGGTAGTATGTTACGCATTTATAACGAAAGTGATATTAGTGGCGAATCTTCGGCCGTTCCGCGAAGGGTTGCGTGCGTCTGGGTCGAATTAGATGTTAGTCAGGCGCATCGATCGATTCATTGAAGTCACGATATGGGACTGACGGCTTGAAACGGGGACTACGAAGGACTATCTCCTAGTTTCACTTTTCTCCATTCGTGGAAACGATGCTCTTGCGCTGGAGAGTTCTTATGTAGCCCAAGGGGGAATTTGTGGATCAAAGACTTGACGTAAAATTAGAAGGAGGACTTAGAAAATTTAAAATCAAATTAGGGGTGAAACTTGGGTCTGTAAAATTTGGAAAATTGCTTGGATTAGTAAATTTTTGTTGAAGGAAATAAAATGGATTGGCAAATGCAACTACCGTAGAGTAGCTTCAACCTGGATTAGAATTTCAAGTAATTTCCTTTGTTTATACACCTGCAAAAATAAGGTTTACTGATTGAAAAATTAACATTTTCGTGAAATTCATTTTGCTCGCTCTTGCTCGGCTGTTTTTCATCCTAAAATTTTCGAATAATTTTTCGAGCTATATTATTTCCAAATCCAAATTTGAAACTGCAATTTTTAACAAAATGTATATATACGCGTTAAAAGAAGTGGAAGAAATTCGCACCTCGATCGAATTTTCTCGAATCGGTCAGCGGTCGAGGATGAGGCGGAAAAAAAAGAAAGAGGATTCGAAGAAGGCGCGCGGCAAGTTGTGAGTAATTGCCTCCTCGTGAAAGTACAGTGTACACGTGCGACTCGGAGAAATGAAAGAGAAAGAGAGAAAAGAAAAATGAGAATTTCTGGAGAGAATAGAAAGGGAGATGGTACGGGAGAAAGTAGAGGGTGGGGGTGATGACGACCTAGAAGACGACAGAGATGCAATTGTAACTCGACGTCAATGCACTCGATGATCGGATCTAGATCTATGATTATGAAAGAGTCACGAAATCACGGAAACTTTCAAATACCGCGTAATCTCCTTCCTCTATTTCGTTTAGTCAGCCATATCGCTGAAGAACATAACCTAACTAACCTCCTTCGAAATTTGTTCTTTTTCTCCATTTTGCTGGAATGTCTTCAATATTAGTTTTATAATTTGGTTTTTATTTTTTTTTTACTATTTCCTTACTGTTTTTTTTTTTTTTTTTTTAAATGGTAACTTTGTTGGAAGTTAAAATTCTAAAGGTTTCCTTCGTGGAGTTTTATTCTGCTTAATATTTTATCCACGTATGTCGAAATTCTAAATCGACTGACTAAAGACTGGAGAAAATAGAAAGTACATTTCGAATGCATTACTTGACGAAAGAAACTAGGAAAAATAGTGCTTAGTAAATATTATACTGTTATTATTATTGTAGCTATAGCATATTTCATCTGTTGCAAAAGTTTTTTGGTGTCCCTTTGGTGTTTTCA
The DNA here is from genome assembly GCF_050908995.1 of Andrena cerasifolii. Taxonomy (NCBI): domain Eukaryota; kingdom Metazoa; phylum Arthropoda; class Insecta; order Hymenoptera; family Andrenidae; genus Andrena; species Andrena cerasifolii. The sequence goes on from NC_135132.1 coordinate 3,699,892, forward strand.
AATCGTTTCATCCTATAACTTAACTTTAATTATTATTTCATATTTCTTTTAATATTAATATTCTTAGGCTTGTGGTTATGGAAATTTTTTTTCTACAAATATTGTACACTTTGCTTAATCTTTCTTCTCGTGTACACAGTGACTCAGAAATAAAGGGTTTTATGAGAGCTCTTTATACTCAATTTGGAAACGTTTTACTTCTAAGTTACAGAGACGAAATTTGCTGTAGAATTTTGCAAGTCCAACTAAAAGTTTCACAGAAGTTTAATCTTACTTCATGCTAGATTCATTAGCTACCACGTGATAAACGTTGTGTTGACTCATCTGATTATATGTGTTACTATTGTTTAATTCTAGCGCGAAGAAAACGATAACAATAGCCTCATCCGTAATTGCCTCACGCGTTCTCATGAAATTCTACCTCTGAATGGAAGTGTTTCCGGAGAAATTTATCATCCTCGAGTTAAATATCAGATATAATAACCACCCCCGATTTATTTATTATTTCAAGGAACACAATTTCAATTTTCTGGGAAAATAGAAAGTACACAATTTCGGATTTCCCATGCCATTACATGAAAGCAAATGATACAAAGACTACTACTATTACTACCGCTATAACAAGTATACCAATCAGAACTGAGGCTTTAGATGCGCATGTCCAAACAACATAACCTCTACGGCCCAACTTTTGTGGGTATTGCGTTGCGCTAAATTCGAAGTTCAGCAGGCGGTCTAGTATCGAAGCATTACTATTGGGTGGCTGACGACTAAAAATCTTCCGTGAATTCCTTTGTACTCCACTTACCCCACTTTTCTTACAACCTTCACTATTGCTCAATAATTATACCTATCCCTCTACACCACGCATAGCTTTCTTTGTCCGCATCTTAGAGGTATACCTATGCCTGTAGTGTAGAGCTATAACTATGCCTCCATCTCACAAAGAGGTACATCTATGCCTCCATCCCACAAAGAGTTGTACCTATGCCTCAAGTGCAAAGGAATACCTATGCCTCAACTGCAAAGGTATACCTATGCCCCAATTGCAAAGGTATACCTATGCCTCAACTGCAAAGGTATACCTACACCTCTAATGCACTAGCCTCCATCCCACAAAGAGTTGTACCTATGCCTCAAGTACAAAGGAATACCTATGCCCCAATTGCAAAGGTATACCTATGCCTCAACTGCAAAGGTATACCTACAGCTCTAATGCACTAGCCTCACAGTTTCCACCCTTCGCACATCCATTTCCAAACTCTGCTCAACTAACACTCCCTTCTGTTCTTTTTACAGATCGTGATGCTCGCCGCATCGGCGATGGCGCGGCCAGAAGCAGGTTACTCTTACTCTCAACCGAGCTCCAGCTACGGAGCGCCTGGAGGTGGAGGTACTGGACTTGGAGGAGGTCACGGCGGAGGCCTAGGTGGTGGTTTAGGTGGAGGCCTAGGTGGAGGACTCGGCGGAGGACTCGGTGGTGGCGGAGGACTCGGTGGAGGCGGAGGACTCGGTGGCGGACTTGGTGGAGGACTCGGTGGTGGATTTGGCGGTGGATTCGGTGGCGGATTCGGTGGTGGATTCGGCGGAGGAGCTGGTGGCGGAGGCGGAGGCGGTGGTGGATTCGGAGGAGGTGGCTCTCTCATCCAGAAGCACATCTACGTGCACGTGCCACCTCCAGAAGCCCCGGAAGACAGACCAGCCAGACCAATAGCCCCACCACCACCACCGCAAAAACACTACAAGATCATCTTCATCAAGGCGCCCACTCCACCCACTCCCACCGCGCCTGTTATTCCTGCTCTTCCTCAGCAAGACGAACAGAAGACTTTGATCTACGTGCTGGTTAAGAAACCGGAAGAAGCGCCAGAAATCAACCTGCCAACCATCGCGCCGACGCAACCGAGCAAACCGGAAGTTTACTTCATCAAATACAAGACCCAGGTGCGTGATAGTTGCTATTCACCTCTTCACCTTCTCCTTCTTTTTTTTGTTCTCGACTTGTTTTCACTTTTTAATAGGTTTATGTCTTCTATTCTTTTTTTGTTTTTCAATTATTTGTTTGGACTTTAGTATTGACTTCTACGTTCTTATTTTTCTTAAAAAAAAGGTTGTTTTCCAATTTTATTTATCATCATTCTTCCACCACAAAAGTGCGATTCCACCGCGAAAATTTTATTTTTAAACCCTGTTGCGATTACGTTGCATTCATATTTTGGACTATTCACTCCCCTTCGGTACAAACTATTATTAACTGAACCACTTTAAAACAACAACGATGCAAACGGACTACGAAACAGACGAATCTTAGTATGACCCACAACTGCAAATAGCGGCAAGTAGTGCAGCATCAAATATAAGAACACAAATTAACCATAAAGTGCACCTTGCACCCCACTCAATGAAGCTGCAATTCGTATTCAGACCGCAATTCAATTCGTCCTGTGACCAGATTTTCCTACACTTGAATGCAACGCTTCAGCCATCCACAATTCCCCTGAAACAAGTAGCTAAATAACAAAGAAAACGACATGAAATGAATTACAGAAGGAAATTACGTCCGGTGGTGGCGGTGGCATCGGTGGTGGCATCGGTGGAGGCATCGGTGGAGGCATCGGTGGAGGCATCGGCGGAGGCATCGGCGGAGGAATCGGTGGAGGCATCGGCGGAGGAATTGGCGGAGGCATCGGCGGAGGCATCGATGGACACGGTGGCGGTGGAACTGGCATCGGTGGCAGCGGGCCAAGCGGACCCAGCTCGAACTACGGGCCTCCCGGCGGGTCTGGGCCTTACTAGTCACACCAACTGCCCCGTGAAACCCCACAGATCCTCCTCCACCCGCAATCAGCCCCATTTCTACGCTCCGCGACACGCACGCATTCACGGCTTCGGCCACGGCTCAACGGCGATCCTTTTGGACGCTTCCCCTCTCTGTGATCCCACGTGGACGACCGTGGTGACGAGCAGGATCACGATCACGTGGCCAGGCGACGGCACGATTCGTTCGATGACGACGATTACGAGGCTGACGAGAGTCCTGCTCGCGATTCGGTGTTACGCGATTAATAATACGACTTACGTGAGAACGGCCACGATCACGATGATGACCGTGATGATGAACACGATGATGACCACGATCATGATGACGATGACCACGATCATGATGATGACGACGATGATGATGATGATTCTAACGACTGTTAGGTGTACGACGACGACGACGATTAGTATTAAAAGTTTTTTTATACGTTATTTTTTGCAAGAAAACGGTGGCGAAATAAAGCTTTTTTTATGTATTTTTACATAAAAACCTTGGCGTGTCATTATCTCACCAGATACCTCTCCACGTTTCTTATTTTGGCTGCACCTTCCGTCGGTCTGATGATCTGTCTTACGGTTCATTAGATTGAACGCGGTGTGCGTTTCTAGGTGGCGAATATGAATGTATAGATTCCAAGCAGTGGCGGATTTAAGGGAAAAGGCCCGGGTGTTAAACGTTCTGGGACACCCTATATACATAACAGAATTACAAATAAATTTACGCGCTTGTGGTATGAAAATTATGTGAATAAAAAGAAATTTAGTGTTCGGATAAAATCATAATTGTTTTTGAAAAATGGGTCCTGGGGGGCCTTTTGGACATAGGCCCTAGCGGCCATCGGTCAATAGAAACTTTCGAAGCAGTATGGCCCTTAAGGTACAGGCAGCCGAAAATGTATACATTCTTTGTACACAAAAACTGGCCATTTCTGAGCCTTTCTGAATAGTGCAACATTGGGTCAGCTTGAAAGGCCCCGCGGTTTTTGTGGCATTTGATTTTGGCACCACACATTTGCGATACTACGCAGATTTTGTTTTTGGACATTATAATACAGGGTGTTGAAAAAAAGGGTCTAAGATTTTGGGGACTTACAGTGCTCACCGAGAGGAGTAAAAAATACTCAATCAACATTGGTTCAGAATCAATCCTTTCGGTGTAAAACTACTTTGGTATTTACGAGCGTTCGATATCGTAAGTGGAATGTAAACAGGTTTAGGAATACATTACAACGTATAAAACATTCATGTCGTACTATACAAGACAGGGAAGGAATACTTGAAAATGTATGTCGATCTATGATCCGTAAATGTCAATCTTGTATTCAAATGGATGGAAGACACACCGAACAATTCTTGAAAAAGAGAAAACAAACTTTTGTGTTTTACATCAGCTGGATTGATTTTGGGACCTATGTTGATTGAACATTTTTTATTTCTCTCGGTGAGTACTAGGTATAAGCCTCTAAAGCAGCGCTGTCGAAGCCAGGGTACGTGTTCCCTATGGGTTCTCCCACTCCCGTCCCCGTTGTCAAGGATATCACGCGACGCTAAGGAAGCGATCATGACAGGCTAGCGGTTCCGTCGTCAACGGAGCTTGGACGCTACGCGTGACGCTTGTATTAGTGACACACGTTTATTTCTCGCGAATACTGTGTGGAGAAGGAACGGTTGGAAGGGGAAGCAGGCGCGTGAGGGGCCCTACGCTGGACAGCGCTGCCCTAAAGTCTTAGGCACTGCTTTTTTAACACCCTATATATGGCTATGCTCGCCGTGATTCACGTTTTGTTTTATTTAGAGAGACAAATTATACACAACTGTTTGTAAGAAGACAAAATGTTTAGATGAGCCTTCAGATAACAGTGCCCTGTATAATTTCAAATTTATTCATTCTGCCATTGAAATACTTTTAAAATTTTTTTTTATGATAGTTCTGTAATCTTCTTGCTGCAATAACAACCTGAAAGAAAGAATAACATTATACAAATTTTCATTGAGCAGTTAAAAATGATGTAAGGTTTGGACCTATTTTTAAAAAAGATTTAAGTACTTTCTATAAATTGCAACTACCGTAAATTTTCAGTATCTAGTTCTGAATACCCTTTCTCTTTCTTGTTCAGTAGTTATTTTCTGCGAAGGTACATTTGCCCAGAAACCTTCAGTTTCTGTTGTTTGTGCTCCTTTTCACTGGTTTAAGAGGGCCAGAGAAAGTTGAGTGTGTAACCTTTCTTCGTGGGTTTAAGTATACTCCCTTAAAAATAGCACCATCTTCCATCAACGCAATGCTTTTATTAAAATCAAATAAACCAATAAATAGTTATCGTAATTTTAATGTTGTTAGAATTAGCATATGAAGCAGTAGCAGCAAGAGGACAAAGGAAAAAGGATTGTCTATAGTCAGACGCGCTTTGGAAACCAAATAATTATTTCAAATATTATTTCAAGTAGAATTTATCCGAATTGATGAGCATTTATAAATATATTGGACTTTTGCAGCATTTTCATTTAATAATAATAGTAATATCACAATAATAATAATAACAACAACAACAATATGAAGTAATTTAAAATACTAATACGAAAATAATTTAATAATAGTGAATAAACGTTTAATGTCATAAAGAAGTTTCTTTGAATTTTACTTAATTTTTTAAAGGTATTCTTGAAACACTCTGTATAATCAAACTTGAGTTAGAGATCTGTTTATTTGATTTAGAGACGGGAAAACAAATATTTTCTAACCCAATAAATTATATTGATACAGTTGGCTTTTCTGTATAAACGATTTATTATGAATATTTGAAATATTTATTATTCAACTGTACTTTATTGTACTTATTCAGCTTTGTTATTAATTCATATTGTTGTAGTGGGTAGGGGTCTTAGCGATAGCCGTGATTGTTTATTTGGGAACACAAGTTTGCCAGCACCAGTGGGCCATGAAGTTATACACGGTGCTCGCAACAATATCATCAATTTTTAGTGGCTGCGTTCTCTCGTACAGTAGCTGCTTCGTATAGCAGATAACCTTATCTCGCACTGGAAAATCATAATGCCCATAATTACTATGATGCAATGATTGCAGCCACACAATCCAGATAGCAATCAATGACAGCAATTGTGCTGGTGACCTGCACTTATCCGATGACAACGACGGCAGTAATCGTGGCTTTAGAGTAACGTTCAGTATAATTGAAAATTACATGCCTTGTGTAAACTCTTCTTCTACAGGGTGTCCCAAAATTGTGGGACAATCCGGAATATGTAATATCCTGATACAAAAAAAAACATCGAATAGGTAATCGTTTACTGCTTTGGGATTCGAGGTTTCGTTCTCGAGATATTAACAGTTGAATATTAGTGGTGAACTTCTGGGCCGCGCAGTTTAAAGCCGAAACAGCTGAGCGCGGAACAGACACGTGTAAATACAAACCCACACACACACAGAAAGTCGACCGTACTAACCCATCTTCACAGTTTGAACCAGCGCGGTCGGCTCTACTGTGTCCGTTGGTCTGTATCTACGCGTGCGTGCGAGCAGTCACTGCTCCGCGCTCAGCTGTCTCGGCTTTAAACTGCGCGGCCCGAAAGTTGGACCGCTAATATTCAACTGTTAATATCTCGAGAACGAAGCCTCGGATCAAAAAACGGTAAAGGACTTTTCCATGTCTTCTTGCATCAGGATATTGCATGTTCCGGGAAGTCCATGAATTTTGTAACACCCTGTATAATGATAACGTAACACAATCATTTTAAATATTTCTATTACTACTGGACAAATCCAAATTATTTGTTTAAACATCACAATTTAGGGGGGCCTACCACCTGGCTATAGTATATTATTATAAGTTATTGTTCTTAAAAATTATCAAGATTACCTTGGGTTTTCTAAATAGACTCTATATTTTTAAAAAAAATCAAACCTTCAAGTGTAAACCAAGATAATTAAAAAAAAATAATTTGAATTTGTCTGATAGTAACGAAAATAATTAAAGTGCCCATGTTACATTATCCATCCTATATATGTATATAATTGTATATGTGAATAAAATTATTTTATTCCACTTATATAATGAGTTTTTAAAAATTTACACGGCTTTTTATTGTTTCACTTCCGCAAGGTGCATCAGCTTCTGATCATTGGAGAACAGATGTAATCAAGGAAAGAAGAGAAACTACAATTACGCATGAAAGTAAAATGAGAAACGGCAAGAAAATTTATTCATGCAGATGAGGCTTGAGGCATTAGGCCCCATTAGGGGAATGAAGTCCGAGACCAGTTTCTACGATGAGGAGACCGTATTGGCTATTTAAAGAATTCTAGTCAATTACAACGAAACTCGATAAAGTGTTCTACACGCGTCTATTTGCTTGGAAGTGAAAGGTAACGCCTGCAGCATTTAAATTTGTCAAATTTCATTTGTAAGTTTATAGCATTTCGAAATAACCTATTCGTGGACTTTGACGGGAAACATTTATAATTTATCGCTGTGGAAGCTTTTTATAACACAACAAACCTCGTATTACGGAAATTTACTATTAACATAACTATAATTATACTAATAAGTTACAATATTTACAATTAATATATAATCGCCAATATTGTTTTAAGAAATATGTTAATTGATATTTAATTAGGAAGCTTTTCCAATAGTTTGTTTTAAACATAGATTTTCAAATCAGAAGGTATAGTAACAAATATAACTAAGCTATAGTTACACCGCGTAATAGTGAGGTTTGTAGAAGTTAAGAAGTTGGGGTGGGAGTTGAAAGAGTCCATTTTTGGAGGTTTTTGTTTGTCAAGTACTCAACAGTAATGCTTCAATACTGTTGAATCATTTACCGAATTTCGATTCTAATTACCGCTATTTATTATAAACTTTAATATTCTATGCACAAATTGAACTAATATTCTGTGAAATTCTGGGCTAGCTTGTTCCATATTTATAACCTTTGACCATTTCTTTGATAAATGGTACTAACTAAAAATATAATAATCAATGTTTATACTAATGCATACATTAGTTAAATAAGCAAAATTTTGTGAGTATGTTACTTTAAATCTTGCAAGATCCAAGATCTAAGAAAGTCAGCGTTCTGCATCTTGTTGCAATATTTTAATGACTCCGCCTCAATTCGAGCGTTCATTACACGCGTCTAGCAAGCAACGAGAAATTAAAGCGGAATTTAGTTTTGTATGACTAAATTCAGCATGCCGCGAGATAAAACGCGCAACTAGTCTATTGCGAAACGCGACAGTGTAAAACGTTATACAAGCTAGGAAACCCGTCGTGACTTGGCGATGGCCCACGCCACCCTGTGGGAAACCCCCACTGTGCTCCACCAATGGGCTGCGTCGCGCGGCGTGAACGCGTTACTATTGCATCATGCGCGCGCAGCTTGCCGAAAGATTTATATCAACAGCATTCGATGTTCCTTCATCAGAACTAGGCAAGGATTAATGCACGTTTCACTGGAAATAAACAGAAATGATCGAATTAGAAGTGTTAATCATTGGATCCAACTTGAAACGTAAATTATATGTTATTTATGAAGGGCGACTGTTGTGCTAGGTCGGAAAGAAAGTCAAGTATGCAATTTCTTAATTATTTCAAAATTGTTTTTTCATTGCAATTCAGTAGTGTATTGAAAATGCATACTTTTGACAATGAGAGAACAGTTTGAGAAAGATTTTTACTATATATTAATTTTAATTAGTTGTTTTTTGCTTGTCACGATTTTTAGGGACCTAATCAACGAGTTGACTTCAAATTTTAATATTACATTCTTAGTTTTGACGCTTTTCATTTTCTCACTTGTTTTCGGTTTATGTTAATGATATTGGAAAATTTTACGGGAAAAATGCAATCTTAAAATTAATAGTAGCTATTTTGTAATGTAAACTATGATCGTGTGGTAGGTAGTACCAGTGGCGGATTTAATAGGGCGGCTGATAAGCAGTTGTCGCCTAGCGCCCTTCACAGAAGGCCCTGGCAGGGCCCCATGACCAAAAAAAATTATGGTTAAGTATAGGTATCCAAACACTCCTTTCTTTCCTACTACTGTTGGCCCATTTTTAGTAAACTACCTCTTCATTTTCCCGAAAAATGGGCCCCTGCCCCGAGAGTCCCCCTAGGGCCCTATCTTAAAAAAAAGTTATGATTTTAACCAACCACTATATTTTTTTCGGTACTACTACCTACACTTAGCCCGTTTTTAGTAAACTACCTCTTCATTTTCCTCCAAAAATGGGCCCCTTAGAACATTTGCCACCTGGGCCCTTTTTCTTAAATACTACTTCCTTAAATCCGCCACTGACAAAAATCTTGATAACTATAAACTAACATTTTTTCGCAGGAATAAATTCTGACGCTAAAGAGCTTCACCTGAAATTGAAATTTATGAATTTTGTTTATGTTACTTCGCCCGTCGAAAAATACATTGTTAATAGATTAATAAATTACAATATGGGAAGCATTACTGAACTAAGAATTAAATGTAAATTTGCCCTTATGTCTTTAACCAGCACAGTGGGTATTCCCCTTAAGGGGGTCGTAAGTAGTCAAACATGCTTGTCAAACTCTGATTAATTATCACTAGTAATTACTAAGTGGTAATTACCCATAAAGTTCAAACGCGAAGTCGATTCAGAAATCGCATCCTAGCGGTTAAATAAAATTCATGTTTCTCTTCGTTTCTACGCAAAGCAGGAAATTGGAAAAGCATTTCTATACCAACAAACAATACTTGATCGTACTATTATTTCTAACTAAACCCTGAATCTTGTTCAAGGTAGCTAAGAAATCGTAACCTAAACAAAATTTGTTAATTAGGTGTAAAAAAATGTTTTTAGAGAAGAATTTACTAGATCTTACGAACACATTAACTTTATATCATTAACTCTACATTATAAAACTTCAACAGTCTAATTAAGACGACCAAATTCTACACCGATAATAACCAAAGTGATATTACCCATTTTTAAACTAACCTACAATTCAGCTATCCCATAATTAAGAGCAACTGCAATTAACCTGGGAACAATCCCACCTATATTTCCCACGAAACCTCAATTTTTTCTTAAATTTTTGACACGAGAACGAAACCATTGTTTCCAGGGTAATTAAGTTACTTCTCCAATTACGGGGAACCCCCTCGATAGCAGCCCACCGATGAAACACATAATAACGTTTTCTTTATCGTCCACTTCGAATTCGACCGTCTTAATTGACCAATTACGATTACACACAGGATACGTTAACAGCGTGGAACATTCTGAAACAGGCTTTTCACAGAGTGATTTCAAGCTATCAACCAGGTGAAGCCCCAGCTATAGTAGCGGCAAATATAAAGGGTGGGCCGTAATTCGTAATACACTCAAAAAAGAATTGTTCGTGAAATATCTTAATAAAAAATTTTCCTCTTAATTTTCGATTTATTCGTATATTAGAGATGGAGTACAGGATTTTTTTCACGTACTAGTACTTCCATGAGTGTATACATACGCATATTTACTCAATATATAAATGGGCACAATGAGGCATTGAGAACAGAAACGGACTAACCCACATTTTTTTGCGAAATTGAGATAGTAGCAGTAATGTATTCTCATAGGCTGTACTAATTACATAAAATAGGAAAACAAAATTTTTTTCAATTTAAGACCATATAGTACAAAAAAATCACTTGTTGCATTGAAATTTTGTGACGACGTCTGTGTTCAACACTTACTAAAATTAAATGGAAAATTAATTATGTATTTATTAGAAAGCATTTCAAATAGTATCCGAAGCTAAAAATGATGACTGCACTGGCAACGACACCTTAAAAAAAATGCTGTTGAAACCCTATTTTTTACATTTCCTCGTTCTCCGTTTACCTAGGTACTTATACATAAATATAAATAAGTTATACAAAACTTATCTAACCTGAATCAAAATTAAATATAATTTTTTATTAAAAATCTTTTGCTTCGTGTTGTTTGCAAGATTGTTTATATCGGGAGAGGGACTTTGAGAAAGAGTCAAGTTGACAGGTGAAGATTGGTTGCTTGTTTGAACCTTGAACCTTTTAAAATTTAAAATTGAAATTTATAAATATTCACTTTTTTTAGTATAAACTTAATAAAGATTAGTTTTTAAAAATAAGCGATTTTTTCTCAAGCCATGGGGCTAAGGACGTTTATATAATCGGCAATGCATGCCGCCGGATTTTCCTCCGTCACCTGTCAACCAGAGATGGGCGAAAATTTTATTTAAGTAAAATTTGGAATACCGAATAAAAGTTAAAAAAATTATTCGTCATGTGTCGAATAAAGTTAACTCGGGTTAACTTTCGAATAACGAATAATTTTTTTAACTTTTATCCAATATTCGACATTTTATTTAAATGAAAATTTTCTCCATCTCGGTCGCCAATCTCGGTATTTTTAGTCATTGAATGACCTTGATTTAGCACAGATAAAAGACTTGTTTCGAAAACGGATTTCCGTACGAAGAAACTTTATTCCAGCTCCTTAATACACTTCTACGTCGGAACAATTCCTTTTCGATTGTCCCACGAATTACGCCACACCCCGTATAATTGATAACTCTCGTTTTCACGGGACGTAAATCGTGAAGGTTCGCCGTAGGGGCCCGACCTCGGCCATACGCTCGTCGGCTTCCCTCGTGACACAGCGCAGTGGAGGGGACGTGTATCTGGCAGTCGTCTTCATCTTGATTAGCGGCTGTTTAAGAATAGTGAAAGTTTCTCTGGCTTGCGTCACGACGCCTTTCCCGAAGAAGACGCGGAAATCGACGCCTTCCTCTTACACGGGCGATCGATCTTTTCCGCAGCTATCGTTCGCATCCACGATGCTGTCCAACTTCCTGTTTGAATAGGACTTCTTCTTTCATCAGTATGCGCCTTGGAATTTCTCCTTCCTTTTTTTCGTTGGTAGTCGGTTTCCGTCAACTGACACAAGCAAATGAGATTACTAAGGGTATGTAATTAAAGCCACTGACATTGTTTATTGAAAGAGAAAGTGTACCTGCAACGGATAAGTCTCCGAACTCTCGAAGGGTATTATTATGATATATTGCAACGGTCAGTGCGATAGCTGCGCCACATACGGTGGCGTTGCGAAATGAAGCTGCGAGGAAAATTTATTGACGCTTCAGGAGGGATATTCAAACCTGTAATTCAAATTTGGAAGGTGTTTTCTTTTTATTCGTGGAACAGCTGCCGGGGAGTATTGTAAGGTCGCGGTGGCTGATATTATTTATGCCGAGTGGGATCAAATTATGTAAATGGTGCGTAAAGTGTGAATACATGAATAAAGTTTCATTTATTATGCTTTTTAGTGCTTTTGGTACTTTATGTTTTGATAATATGTAAAGTTTATGGTAACTTATTGTTAGGTGGATTTAGTTTGAATTTTGTAAACTTTTTTTATCGATTGAAATTTTTGATTTTTTCTATAAATTTGATTTTTCCCTATGGATATCAAAATGAATTTCACCACTCATTAACGGAGTAAATGGTATCATTCATTAGGCACCTTCAGGTATTTATTAATAATAAAATTCTGAGGAAAACGATAAGAATTATTATTATTAGCTGTAGTATTTTGTATTTGCAAAATACACGAATACAAATGTACGTACAACCTAAGCACGTTTCAATGTGGGCCTGTTTTTGAAAATTCCTATCTTTTCATTTTTAAATAAAAAAAATTACGATGACTTTAAATGATGTTCAAAATGTATAATATGGTTTGTTATCATCACTGAATTCAAACTTTCTATTTTTATATTTTTGTACTACAGTAGACATTTTAATAGTATTATAATACAATAAATTATATTTGATTTCTATTTCTGACAATATTGACAGAAGAAAGAGTTCGTCTCTTGTAAAGATTAAAAATAAAAATTAAAATGTCATAAAGTGTAATTCTTTTGACTTCTTAATTTCTCACTCTTACTATCTTAAAACTGAGTCAATTATACATAACTGTAAGTCATTTAAATTCGTACATACCACATTATTACATAAATATAGTAAATTATATTTATTTATAATTATATATCGTAATATATTGTACTTGTTTAAACTTCAATTGTAGTTATAATTTATTAATAAGTCGTAGAATTTTATATGGATCAATTATGAAAAAAGCACCGAAAAAAATGTATTAAAACTGCGAGTAAGAAAGACGACAAAAAGAACTGAATGGATTAATTAGATTATGTTGGGTAATCCAGATCAGTGAATTGATAGGATGCAGTTGAGAATCTGATTTACATGCGCACAATACAAGTAAAAAGCGACTGTATCGTCAAATGAATGAACACGGAAAAAGTGAGCCAGGACACAATGAATGATGGAGCAAATAAGGAAAGTGATTTATGACAGAATGTACAAATATAGTTTGTGACATATAAATATAATGAAAAGAATATAATATTAGAGAATCTTGATGAACTTTTTTTCTTATTGAAAATATCTTCCCTTTCCATTTAGAAAATTTGAAGAAAAATTTCGATTTATCTTTAACAACTAATTAAAATGACACGATCTTAAAAATAAATTGTCCTTTTCCACATATGTAAATATATGTATAAAACTATAATAAATATATATATATATATATATATATATATATATATATATATATATATATATATATATATATATATATATATATATATATATATATATATATATATATATATATATATATATATATATATATATTAATTTTGTCCACAATTTTTAATTCTATAGTTAAAAAGGAGTTAGTATGTTGTTGCATATATTCAACATTGTTTTATAACAGTTATTATTTACGATTAAATATCAAGTAGAATGTGTTTTATGTATAATATAATAGTATAATTCAAAACCCTTCATAAAAAAAGTACATTATTATCTTTTAAGAGTCATTTTATTGTAATTTATTCCGACAATTTAACTTACAGGGGAAGATCCCGAACCCGAAAATTCAAAAAATTCTGAAACTTTCTGAATACGTAGGGGATTTCCCCCTGATTACAACGCAATTTTTGTTTGCTGCCGAAATTCACTCTGAGGGGGTGTAATTGACCCCTGAAAATCCGGTTATTTTCCTATTTTGTGGTATACCTCGTGAACTGTAAACTAATTGTTTACCAAACGATAGATCTAATTAAAATTAGTAACTTTTGCCTTGAAACTGTTTTTCTATCTCTTACAGTTCGCGAGTTATAACACAAAATCGGAAAATAGCCGCATTTTCAAGGATTAATTTCACCCCCTTCGAGGGAATTTAGGCAGCAAACAAAAATTGCGTTGTAATCAGGAGGAAATCCCCTACGTATTCACAAAGTTTCAGAATTTTTTGAATTTCCGGGTTCGGGATCATCCCTCGCCAGATCTGAAGATATTAATTTTGGCCACGATTTCAGGCAAATTCGTCACGGTGCGGCGTGCAGAAGACGCAGGTGCAGACTGGCGGAAAGAATCAAGGGCAAAGCGACGATCTCGTTAATCGGCAGCGGGGCAACTGAACCTCTCGCGCATATATAAGGAGAAGAAAAGAAGAAAGGAGCCAAACAGTAGAGACCAAGGTGAGCATGGAGGTGGGGGAGCCGAAATTTGTTCCAATTTCACGAAGGAGGTCGAGGAATGACCTTTCGAGGAGTGCGTTGCTCGCCTCGAACTCCTCTTTTCACTGATACTCCTCATCTCGCGTAGTTGCAGGAAGCCGAAAAGGGGCTTCACGTAGTGGCCATGTGAAAGTTGCCTCTTGGCAGACGAACGTTCTCCGCATCTCCTCCTCCTCCCCTACCACCCTGACGCCCACTCTCCTGTTAGTTTTCCAGAGTTTCTCAGGTAAGATTTCTTACGAGAGCATCTTCTCAGCTGCGTAAGAACGTGAGAGAGAGTTCGCTTTCGTTTCCTCCTTCTTCCTTTCCCGACGCTAACGCATTCCGCTTTCCCCTCGATTCATACCCGACCAGGGAGTCATCCTTCTTCGATTCTGCTCCTCCTCCACTTCTTCCTCGACGTGTGGTCGCTGATTTCGTTAATTGATCGCTTCACAGCCGATGAGGCTGCGCTTCCTGATGGGCAATTGCTCTGTAACCAACATACACTGCCGCTCGAAAGTATTTGATCACGTGTTATAGGTGCGAGATATATTTTTCGAATATTCATTAGCACATAGCAATCGTTTCGTTCTAATTTGTTAGCTTAACAGTGGATTTTGGATTGCAATTCGATTATTATTATTATTATTATTATTCGATTTTTATTGACGCCGGTAGTTTTTCTGTTTCTGAGATACAAGTGTTGATATTGGTTGGTGAAAGGTTTTCTTGGCGACAAAACAAGTGCCAACAATATAGCCAATTTCAATTCTAACATTAACAACTTTCAAATGTATTAGGCAATTTTGAAGGAAACAATTGAATAAGGTGCTAGGATCTGAACTAGAGAGAAGACCAATCTTTTCTCTAGTTCTAAATTATTCAAATACTCGAAAGTAATTGAATAATTTCGAATACGAATAATTTCTTCGAGTATTCGAATATTTGATTAATGAGGAGTATTCAAATATTCGAATAATTAGGAGTATTCGAATATTCAAATTACAAATTGGAATTCTCTAGTATTAGAATTTCAAATTCGAATTCTCTAGTATTCGAATATTCGAATCTCAAATTCGAATTCTCTAGTATTCGAATATTCGAATCTCAAATTCGAATTCTCTAGTATTCGAATATTTGAATTCTCCAGTATTCGAATATTTGAATTCTCCAGTATTCGAATATTTGAATTCTCCAGTATTCGGATATTCGAATCTCAAATTCAACTTCTCTAGTATTCGAATATTCGAATTCTCTAGTATTCGAATATTCGAATTCTCTAGTATTCGAATATTCGAATTCTCCAGTATTCAAATATTCGAATATCAAATTCGAATTCTCACATTATTCGAATCTCAAATTCGAATTCTTACATTATTCGAATCTCAAATTCGAATTCTTACATTATTCGAACATGACGCCCTAATGTGAACAGTTAAATCACATAGAGAGTAACAATAATAGCCTTATGCAAATTCTAATGTTACATCTTATTCTATCTTTTCCTTTATCAAACGTATTGTAGCAAGTAGAGTTGTGGGCGGTAGTGTAATTAATTTATTTTCTCTATTTCAGTGTTTCCCAACCTTTTTTGAGTCGCGACCTGACCCAGACCCCCTTTTATGATATTCAAATAACCTGCGACCCCCACCCTGTACAAGGTAACGTAAATTTAATATGGCAAAAAATCACATTAAAAATATGTATTTCAGAATATAATTCTAACTTAATAATATTTAATATTTAATACACATATTAAATATACTTAAAAATATTTAATACATTTAATTATCTTATTTAAATAGTGTGATGGTTGTGCTTGCACCTGAGTAACCAGCTTCTTCTTTTTTTTCATGAATAGAAGATGGCAATGCAACCATATTATAATAAATATGTGCTAAGAATCGTTAACGCAAAGCGACCCCGGCGATCCCCTTGCGAACCACTGGTCTATTTTATTTCTGTGACAATGGCGTGGTGTTTTCTTCATTAGACTTGCTTTTCACATTTTTATTTTATCTGATGGCAACTTCTGCAACTATTTCGTGCAAAAATGCTTTTCGACAATTTCGAATATTTTTCTATTTATTTTTTGTAATATTGATGTAGCGTTTTATCGTTCTTAGAGAGTTCTTCTTATTGTGATCATTAATGGTTTTACTTACTAGGGCACTTTTTCGACATTTCACAAACTTCAGCAGATTTGATTTTAATGTTTTTTCTTCTTTTCAAAACTTTCGAATATTTTTCTATTCATACGATACTCTTCGTTTCCAGAAAGTTCTTATTTCACTATAGAAAAATGATTTTTTCAATAATATTTTATTTTAATTTGCCAAGAGTTTTTGGCCTACTTGTATTTCAACATCCCTCATCGTTTCTGAGAACTTCGAATATTTTTGATTTTCTATTTTATATTACTAGCCTAATGCATTCTCATCCCTCGAAAGCTCCCAATTTATAGTGTCTTCAACGTTAGACTTGTTTCTCAATATTTCACTTGAATTTAACAGAACCTTCTGCCTCTATCGCAATCTGGTGAAGTCGATCAACCTGGTGCTAGTTGCGAGCACAGCGTGCGACTTGCGGTCACTGCTCACACCACTTGCATGTGCGTATTTCAAAACGAGAATGAATGCAACACGGGGTCATGGAATGCGTAGCGCCTGCTCGAGGCGATTCAACTATCTAGAATTTTCTTTGCCCGCCTCAAATAACGATTTTATCAATTTGGTATGTGTATAAAAAAAAGGGAAGAAGTAACGAAGAGTGATGCAATTAAACACAGCAGAAATAAAAGTACGAGAAAGAACCATAGACATACATTTATACATTTGAAATTTTTTATTACTAAAGTTTAGCAATTACTGAGGAAATAGGATTAGTCGTTGCATTCTCTTCAATTCTATTCGCACTGTCCAGTTCGCTGAACTGTAAGTCGTACACTTTTCACTGGTCTGCTGAATTCACAATAGATGAGCAAGCAGTTATTTTTAGACCAGATTTCGATATTTAGGTTTCTGGATCTGACGATGAGGTAAGCTATTTTCGAAATTGTAGTTAAGAACGATAGAAACTAAGTAGTTTTAACACGATTTATTTTCGTGAGTTGCTTCTTCTATTATTATAATTTCAGTTTGTTATATACAACTGTTTCTTCCAGGGCTACTTTCTTCTTTAAAACTTTAAATAGGTACATCATTCGCTATTTATGTTACATCCCCCTAAATTACTTTCAGTACACTTTATTCCTAATTCACTGCTCGTGTAATGTACCACCTGACGAATGCTAATTCATCTTCACACACTGTTACTCATGAATATTAAACACCCCCCCAGTAGTACGTATTATACTAGTATTAATCTATTCATATTGCCAGTAAATTTTAATTCATAGCAGTTAATACAGGTTTTCTATAAATACGATGATTACTGACTCTTAAGCCTATAATTACCTCCACGAGAGCTACAAAATATTATATTGATAGCGGTCCACCCTGTTTATGTAAATAATTAATTAATGATAAAACAATTAGAGATTATTGCAACTATAACAGTAATAATTAATAAAGTATTTAATGCATCTATGTTTGAAATAAATGATATGATTATTTATCTATATCAAAAACCAGTTATTATTTTCTATTTATTTACTTATTTATTTATTACAGGGTAACAACCCTTTGGCACGTTATAATAACACGAAAAAACATGAATAGAGAACGGACAAATAAATTAAAACTAAAGCTAAAGTTAAAATAATAAATACCAAAGAAATGATGTTATTACATTGTTATATTTTTTACTACATTACTAGCATATCAGCATATTCTCGTACTAACATATGTGTTCACCTAATGATATTTTAAAACATTATCATACTATCATATTGCAATGCATTCACCACATCACGCGTTGAATGAAGAGTGTATGTTGGTAACAATGGTTACCATCGTTGGTTGGTATCACTAGTTTTAGTTTTCTTATGTTACACCTTTATATATGTATCTTCACTTACTGGCAAATATGATGGCGACTAGTCCTGTATATAAAACCTAACAACGTGCATTATCATTTAGGCTAAACCACACAACAAGAATCCAGAACAATCTACATCACGTTATCATACTGGACCATCAGCATAGCGACATATCATTTCGTTATCATAGCATCGCACCAATGATTCATCATACTATCAGTCTCGCGTTATTACGTTATCTATACTATCAAGCTAATATGCTACTGCACTATCATATTATCATATCGTGTCATGGTGCTTACATACTATAATATTATCGCACTAGTAGCATCGCGAAAATCAGTTAAACTACCGACAAGCAAATAAATCTGCAAAGTTTAAATTTATAGTTCCCAGTATTCTATTATAGCTTCCTAATGATTAGAAAGGTGTAACAGAAAGACGAGAAACGCCGTGAATTACTGCGATACTTTCTTTAACGTTTGATCTTTATTCGGATCGAAATTAATGTACAGGATATTAATACTAATTACGGCAACGAAATGATCCTGTGAAATATGGAAAAACTGGGCCACTAAGCTTGAAGAATCATTCCGTTCGTTAGGAGCTATATTCCTAATTATTAATAATGTTTAAAACACAATGGATGATAATCACTCAACCTATTCACTAAATAAGCTTGCCAGCTATTGGATTTAATTGGCAGTTATCTCAGTTTTACATCTGAGTTTCTCTCACATCAATTCCATGTTACCTTCAGACAATCCCCAATAGCGTTGATTGGAAACCAAATGTTTATTGCACGCGTGATTCTCAGAAATATTTTGTCGAAAATCGACAAGTGAATTTCCAGCTTCGAATGAATTGGATTTAAAATAAAAATTCTTTGACTGAAATTTATTTGAATATAAAGACCACTATCTACTTTCAGACATTGTAAAACCAGCTTTTGCTTTTGGAACAAAAATATGTGTTGTAATTACAAAATAACTAACTAATAATTTCCAACATCGAACGTTTGCTTGATGTTCCCATTAATATAGATACCTAATCTTTGTGTTTTGCAACTCAATGAACTCGTTTCTGCGTTACATGTTGGAAATTATGACCGAACTTCATATTTCATGTCAGCATCCATCTCATTCGCCCTATTAAATGCATCTAAGTTATTACATCCTCAACCCTCTGAGCGTAGATTGTTAAAAAATTCAAATACTCCTATTTATTCGAATATTCGAATACTCCTAATTCTTCGAATATTCGAGTGCTCCTAGTTCTTCGAATATTCGAGTACTCCTAATTCTTCGAATATTCAAATACTCGTAATTCTTCGAATTCTCCTAATTCTTCGAATATTTGAATACTCGTAATTCTTCGAATTCTCCTAATTCTTCGAATACTCGAATACTCCTAATTCTTCGAATATTCGAATTCTCCTAATTCTTCGAATACTCGAATACTCCTAATTCTTCGAATATTCGAATTCTCCTAATTCTTCGAATACTCGAATACTCCTAATTCGTCGAATATTCGAATACTCGTAATTCTTCGAATTCTCCTAATTCTTCGAATATTTGAATACTCGTAATTCTTCGAATACTCTTAATTCTTCGAATATTCGAATACTCCTAATTCTTCGAATATTCGAATACTCCTAATTCTTCGAATATTCGAATACTCGTAATTCTTCGAATTCTCTTAATTCTTCAAGTATTCGAGTACTCCTAATTCTTCGAGTATTCGAGTACTCCTAATTCTTCGAGTATTCGAGTACTCCTAATTCTTCGAATATTCGAATACTCCTAATTCTTTGAATATTCGAATACTCGTAATTCTTCGAATATTCGAATACTCGTAATTCTTCGAATTCTCCTAATTCTTCGAATATTCGAATCTCAAATTCAAATTCTCTGGTATTCGAATACTTAGAATATTCGAATATTCGTAAGAGCCCTATTTTCGAAGATGATTAAACGAGAATTAACTCGTCTTAACGGCAGCAAATGCTGCATACGTCTCACTAAACTATTTTCTCCTTTTGCAAAGATATGATTGTTAAATTTTCGAGATTAATTTGCTCATTTCGCCCAAACTGAAGGCACATTTAACGACAAATTAACAACGTGTATCCTTCGGTTAACAGGTTAATATTAGGTCGGTGCAAAAGTTGGTCCGCTTTATCGAGCCGAAGTCTTTATTAAAATTAAAAACAGTAAATTCCTTGGCTATCTATGACCGTTTTGCCGTTTTCCTGGTAAAAGTACAAGTAAGTATAGTAAAAGAAGACATTTCCGTACACCTATCAGGTATACGGAACACCGAGCGAATGAACTTTTGCACCGACCTAATTAGATCGCAGATCAAAATACAGGAATACACGAGCCCGCCTGTTCAGCGATCAAAATTTCATTTGGCAGATGGACATCCTACTCGATCGTCATTGCACGACCGTAGATGCTGAGTAAGAAAAAGGAAAGTAGAGAAACGCAATTGGTATTTTGCTATTATGCGGCTTATCGGCTCGTTCGTGAACGTTTATTGGCCTTTTGACCTTAGCTTTCACTCGATTAGGTCCTTTTCTTCCTTGTTTCACTACTCGCGTATACACGTTGCATCCAACTGTGATGGCTCTCTCGTGTTTAGTCATTCTTATCGATTTCTCGTCGCTGGCGTTGTTCCTCTTAATATTACTATCGTCGCCGTCATTGCCGTTGCACAATAAATTGCTATTACACAACGAATTAAATTAAATGTCGATTGTTGTCAGGCCGCGCTAAGGGAGCCATGAAGTGTCGTCTGACAAAGGCTGAAATGCTTCCATCTGTTCTCTTGATTAAGGTTACAGAGTTTACACAATCAACTCGGTGCAAATTAATTACCTAATCTCAGTGAATTATAGTAATTATGATAGCCAGCATGGGGCAAACGAAACGTGACGGGTGACAAGCATGAAACGCCCAGATGTGGCGACAAATTTGTTCTTTCGCCTTGCTGTACACTTCGTTAATGGAGAAATTTAATTGGCAGAGCGTCTTGAATAGTACAGGCTTCGTTAGGTGAAGTAAACTCAGGCATAGTGGTCGAATGAGAGAGTGTTTGGATAATGGAACATTCGGTTTTTTCACGTTTACTATTCTGTAGTTTATAATGATAAATGGGATGTAGAAATAATCATGTGTGAAGTATTTTATTTAAGTTGCGTTTAGATGTTGTATTGATTAAAGGATTTCAAATAATATATGTAAATTTAATTAGTAATATTTGTATTAACATTGGTAGTAACGTAGTGTGCAATAAGAGTGGCAAGTTCTGTAACATTAACCCTTCGTGGTCACACCTTCTTATAATCACAAGTTGGTCACACGGGGTTCACTGCACCCCCAGCGTCATTTTTTGAGTTACCATTTTCGTATTTTTGAATCTTTTAACTTTTCAGTGATAATTGTACGTTCTTAATGCTTATGCAATCATGGTCTAATAGTCTTTTTCTAGAAATGTAAATTTTTATATGATAAAATTTGTAGTTGAAAATGAGCGATTTCCCACGGTTGTGGGAAAACCGATTTTTTAATTTTTTTTATATTTTTTTTCTTGCGATAAATCTCTTTTGGAAGTCGTAGAGACACGACATTTTAACTCGAAAATTATTCTTGGGGTGCAATACACCCCGTGTGACCACGAAGGGTTAAGGTGCGTCTACACGACAGCACTTTTGTGTCTGGATCAAGTGTCTTTTGTGTCTAGGTCGATCTAGTTGCAACTCCCGCCACGATAAGTCGAATTCAGTGTCGCGGACTGCTCTAGGCAGTTTCCTATCTTCCGGAAATATTTTTGAGTGTCGTATACACTTGATCTAGTCACAAATATGCCGTCGTGTAGACGCACCTTTAAGAGAACAACATAAACCTTGAGAGTTTTTTTCATATATGAGTCGTTTATTTTGAAAGTGGCGTAAGTCCCATTGTGAGTTTCAAATGGATATGGAAAATATTGTGCAATAAAATTTTTTCAGATCACAGCTTTATGTTTAATTCTCAAGCTAGCAGTTTAATTATCAATCTGCAATGAATTTGTTATAAACAATTTAATCTCAAATTTCACTTTCGATCCGCTGACGGATTCATTGTAATTCTCAGCAATTTAAATATATTATATTTATAAAATAGGAAAAAAAAATTAATTGAAAAATGTCAAGTCTGTCGCGCCGAAATTGATTAATCATTGGTGCGTCTCGCCACTGCAATTGTGAAGTGGCTGGAAAAATGAAGCCTTTAATTTTGGCCCGAACTAGTTACAGTTAATCGATTTTTTTTTTATTAAAACTTGTAGCAAAGAGCTTACTACAATTTTTTTAAACTTGTATTAATCTCTGATTATCATTTGTACTGTTTCAATCTGGCGCCAACTGAAAAAAAAATGGAAAATTGTGATTAAATAAGGAAAAAATTTTTTTACTTGTCAGTGTATTTTTATTTTTTGTGAAATTGATTTTAATTTTTTTTTTATTATTCTTCAACGGACAGTTATAGTTATTATTATTCTCCACTATTTTTCTGAAATTAACCTCTTTTTCTTTTCCAGTATCAACTGCGTTACCAACGTATTGTACATGATGTTAAATAACTATGTATTTATTAAAAAATTTGCATAAAACATAGGTTCTTGATAATACTGCCGATAATAGTTCCAGACTGAATTAATGTTAATTGATTTTGGGTGTTCATCATATCGGTTCATTTCGCAAGTAATTATGGGCGGTATTTACAATCGTCGCTTAAGACTAAGATCGTCTTAAGCATGCGGCATCCTCTACTAATCTAATAGACTAGTAAAGGATGCCGAATGCTCAAGATGATCTTAAGAATAAGCAGCGACTGTGAATACCGCTCTATATAGTACATTGGTGGCACCACCCAACGGTGAAAAAGTAAACTTCATGTTGACATTACATCGAATCCATTAGGAAATTATCGTTGGCATATAAATCGAAGCAGAAATATGAACAATGGGATATATATATCTATAAAAAGTATATATATGAAGTAGTATATTATATCTGTAAAAGGAATAATTTAAGTTAAGAAATTTATTCTATTTTAATTCTGTCTCTTCCCATTGTTCATATTTCTGCTTCACTTTCTCTTAAATTTGCTTTTTATTTACTCTCTTTTCAATTGTTCCCTTTTAAAATTTATTAAAAAGATAATGAAGAAAATTTAAAAGGGAACAATTGAAAAGAGAGTAAATAAAAAGCAAATTTAAGAGAAAGTATATTGAACACAAATCTAAAACAAGAAATTATACCAAAAATCCTGCATTAAAAAATCTTATAATATTATTACGAAATATTTCTGCGATAATTTAAATAATTTCTGGTACTGAAAATGAAATAAAGGTTTTTGAAAACTTCCTGAAATCATCAACTAAGTTTCTATACGTAATTCTACGCAAGTGAAGAATCTTGTATGTTTATTAGAAATAACGGTATTTGAAATGAATTATGCTTTTTTTTAAGGTAACAACTATGATATATCAATTAGAAGATATAACCAGATTGCAAGAAAATAGAATTCAATTCATTTATTGATAAAGTCTGGGTAATAAAGGTGTACAACAGTGTCCTATAGTTCAATCATGTTTTAATGTAAAAATATTTGTAATATAGTGGTCGTTTTACAAAATCATGTACACAGATTTATGGCAAACAAACAAGCGTCAATATTGTGCTTTGAACAATGAGATTTTAGTACAATAAAATGTTCCAGAATAAAAATCATTTATCTTCTTGAACACAATATATTAGGTTGCTACAAAAGTTCCGGCCATTGATAAACCAACAGTAGGAATTTTGTACTCGTGTAATATTAAATTTTTACTAATATAAGAATCTGATGAACAAACCTCATGCAGAACCTAATACTTCGCACTTCGTCAAACACTACGCTAAAACAGTAAACGTTTCATAAAACCGTATAAAAATTATTTCTTTTGTATAACAGTGTATTTGTAATGTGCAGTTGCAACCATTCCAATAAGGTGGTCAGAGTCTGTAACATAAGTGATGAAGTTATTCTGATGCGGAATAGGTTATAGGCCATGAGCAACCTATGGTATGCAAAGAACTTTAGAAATACATTTAATTGTCATGCCGTAAATGTGAATATAACTCTGTCGTCGGAAATACGTAATTCTGTAATAGTTTGGCATTAGGAAATTAAAGAATAAAATCCTAATACAAAATATGTTACGTGGGTTTGGCATATCTTCTCATATATAGGGTTAGCAAATAGGCATCCTCGTCTTTCTTTAATTCCTTCGTGTTAATTAACTTGTTTTTTAACTCGGCGGGAGGCGCTACTGGGTAAAATTTACCACAGAGGCGCTAGTTGCGAAAATATGAAGACTGTTTGAGTTTTTGTTACAATTTTTTAAAGAACTTTAATAAAGATTTTAAGATATTTCATGAATTTTGTTTGATTCTTAAAACACTGTACTTTAACATAAAAATTACAAAGTTAAACTAAATATTCTGAAACCGTGTTTTTTTACCTTTCAATTTTGGGTATTTTTGACCCGGTAGCGACAACCTGTGTTACAATATGGGGTGCGCCTCCCGCCGGGTTAATAACGATATTCCTATCTTTTGAACAGAAGTATTGGAGAAGTATGCATAAAAATACTGACAAATTTTCAAACTTATATTATCAAGATTGTATTTTGATTCACAATAAAACAGAATCATCATAAAATTGTTTGACAGTGAAGTCCCAAATGGAATTACTAATTAATTCAATGTAAATATTTTTGGATGCATTCATTTAGTCCTAAATATTATGATGTGTAAATGAATGATAAAAAACGTTTTCATTTAAGAAATAGTTGCAATTACATATGACAAATGTATCATTCTATTTGTAAAACCTATAAGAAAGTTCCTCACTAAATCATTTTATTTTCCTACTTTCCTTGTGTTTTATTATAAAACAGATATGGCTAATCTGCCCAGTCAGCCAAGTCTGTTCGAGCAGATTTTACCCAACGCATGCCACAAATATGTTTGTCGACAGAAAGGCTACAAATTTGACACAGGATCTGTAACGTTCGGCGATGTTAGCAGACTGGCATCAGAAGCCGAAAAGATTCTGCTGACATAACCTAACGGCAGATTGGCGGCAGAAATCGAGCAGTCTGCTGACAATCTAGCGGCAGAAATCGGATAGAATCTGCGCTGTGCAGTCTGAGCCTCAGATTCTGAGGGCAGGATCTGCTCGATTTTCGCCGGCAATCTACTGTCAGACCATGGCAGCAGGCTCTGCCTGCAAAATCGTAACTAAATGCGGACACAGATGGTACCGGTTCCGCCTCTAAAGGTGAAGTTACACGGTGCCTGGCTCGGCAAACCTGGGCCCAGCCGGGCTGACTCGCCAAGTCCCGTGCTGTGGGATTACTCATGGCTAGGGAATTCAATCCCGGGATCCCGACTGTTTTTTGGATTCCATTTTTATATTCTTCAGTTGTTCAGAAAGTAATTTACGTTTTTAAAAATTCTCGGGATAAGTTATAACTTGGTATATCAAATCCCGAGAGTTTTAGAATCCAAAAAACAGCCGGGATCCCGGGATTAAATTCCCTACTCATGGCTCGCCGACTTGCGCTAGCCAAGCCGAGTCGCCGAACCTGGGCCAGCCTGGGCGACCCGAGCCGACTCGCCGAGTTCTGCGCCGTGGGATTGCTCATACCTGGACGAGCCTGTGGCGAGCCTAGCCTGTGGCGAACCTAGCCTGTGGCGAGCCTAGCCTGTGGCGAGCCTAGCCTGTGGCGAGCCTAGCCTGTGGCGAGCCTAGCCTATGGCGAGCCGAGCCGACTCGCCGAGCCACGCGCTGTGTAACTTCACCTTAATGTCGCGATACTCCCCACGAATCTGCTGCCAATCTGCTGGCATACTGCAGACAATTTGCTGACTGGGCTTAGTCGTGAGAATCACTTTATATAATTGTACACTTTATACACTCATACAGATGTATGGATCGTATTATACATACATATATGCTACTATGAAAACACAAACTTAGTTCACGTATACAGTTACCAGCAAATTTATACAAATAACATTACTTATGTTAACAATAAATTTTGTATTTCATCGTGGCTTTTGTTCTATAAAATCATTACGTAAGAAATGTTTGTTTAGAGATACAGTTCGCGTATATTTGAAACTAGCTCAATAGAAGGACTATTTCGTCAAAATCACACGCTGCGCATCAAATTCCATATTTATTAGCATGTTTTTCTCAGTATCTTGTTTATTGTAAACGAATACAGAGTGAAAACACTCGACGTATGTGCCGCATACGATGATCGAAGGACCCATTGTTTGAGCTATTCAGCAATGCAATGAGGAGGTTTCAGTTGTCAAACAGTAATAAACGGATGGTAGACATTACCATGATATTCTTTATTTTCTAACTCTTTCCTTGCCTCCTAGATTGCAAAACTACTGCTAAGATTGGCAGGACGTACTATTAGAACCTCAGGAATATAAATAAATTTACTAGTAAGTGATATATTCTCTCTGCAATCACTTTCACTGTAATATATATATATATATATATATATACATATACCTACATTTAAGAATGTTTCTACGCGTTTAAAGATAATTAAGATGCGAACTCTTAAACACCTTTAATTGGGGAATTTAACACGTTCAGTGTCTTTGATATGCCGTTCCTTGAAATATGTCTTATCAGATAACAAAGTATCATAGCCCTTGTAACAGAAGCTCGTCATTCAGATAAAATATAAGTTTGAAAATGCTTCCTAAGCATACCATAACAAGATCAGTGAACGTATTAACAAATTTACGATCTCCTGCTATATCAAACAGTTTCATCGTACCTAGTAAATCCTAAATTCACCTAAGGAAAGTAAAGTCCAAGTCAATGTATATAATAGCAAATTTTGTGCGGAAATGTTTGTAATTCCTTTTATCTATGACCTCGCTGCGCTAAAGGCCATTTTGAATAATGTTGAAGGCAGCGCCAAGGGCCCAACTCAGCTCATGTCTGTTTATCCTCCTATAAAGCTGTTAAAAGGACGCAGAATATTATTTCAAGAAATATTAAACAAATAATCTGATGTAAAGGAGTAATATACATATTCCTTAAAGAACATCATAACACCAATAATAAGAGCCAGAATTTGTAGTTTTAATCATCATAGTAAACAAAAGATTTCTTTTTTAGAAAAACAAAAAGATTTGCATCACGTTTTTCTTTAGAACCACCTAAAGTTTTTTTTACTGTTTCCATGTGCGCAAGAATTTAAAAGCAGATATCCAAGAATTCCAAACTGTTCCTGGTGACTTTTATAAAACGATTGTCATGCCCTAAATTCTTGGGCGGAATAAGAACTGTGCTTTGACTGTTATAGCTGAATCTGAGGAAGAAATATATAGCGTAAATGCTTACATAAAGGCTTGTTGTAGGCTCTAGACCAAATCCATCGCGGAGAAGAACGTAGATGTACGTTAAGTCGAGGCAAATGAAGGGCTGGTCAGTGTTTGGGTAATCACAAGCATCCTTTGCCAGATTCTGGAATTCACTTACTTGGGTAATTCCACCACTAAAGGGATCAACAAGACCAACCTGAAACATTGATAAATCCAAACTATTTATTCAGAGTGACCTGTATTCTTCAGTAATAAAATAAACCCTAAGATCTACTTCATCAATACTAGAGCTGTCACTACCCGACCCGCCGGGTACTCGGGTACCCGTGAAATACCCGGGTAGACAAAAATTACCCGTTAGATACCCGGCTACCCGGGTAGACAAAATTACCCGGGTACCCGAGTACCCGATGAGACCCACGGTTAGACAAAATTACCCGGGTACCCGAGTACCCGATGAGACTCACGGTTAGACAAAATTACCCGGGTACCCGAGTACCCGATGAGACCCACGGTTAGACAAAATTACCCGGGTACCCGTGAGATACTCGGGTAGACAGAAATTACCCGACTACTCGGGTAGACAAAAATTACCCGACTACCCAGGTAGACAGAAATTACCCGACTACTCGGGTAGACAAAAATTACCCGACTATCCGTATACCCCTTGAGACACTCGAGTAAATGAGATAGTACCCGAGTACCCGGGTACCCGGGCCAAAAGAATAACTCTAATCAATACAATCTCGAACAAAAGAACATACAGACAGGGTGTCCTATTTAAATCGATCTACGGAATATCTTTTCGTTAGCTAACTATACTTCTGATTTTCATTAGATTCATACAAATTGATGTAGAAAAATACAGAAGCACTTTATATAACGATTTGATATTCTCTAAATACATTATTACGTTAATTAAAAAGAATTCTTTTGCAAATACTTATAATAAAATTGTTAAGAATTCTATTATCTGTTATATAGTACGTTAAAATTACTCTGGGACTGAAACCAACTTTTAAAATCTATCTTTCTCCTATTCATTATAAGATTAAAGTGCGTTTTTTATGTAATAAAACTAGTATCTATTTCTATTTATTATTTTGTATTAACAAATTACCTCCGTGGCACGGTCGAAGTAGTAAGAAAATGCGTAGATTTCGTGATCCTTCAAACCCTCCGGTTTATTCTTAATTCTACCAACATATTTTTCAATGATTCTTAAACACTCTTTAAAGTTAACGATTGGCCGGTTCACCTCGCCACCAGCAAAATTTTGTGTTTTCACCAGTCTGTGCGCTCCATTTACAGGTCCTTTAACCAGGTAATCAAGACCTCCGTAACTCCACTCAGCGGAAACTATGGGATTTATACATTCGGATCGTACTTCTATAGTTGCTTTTGGATTTACATTTTCCATATTCATTCCATGAGTGACAACTGCCTTCCTCGCGGCCATAAGGCCCAGGCCCAAGTAGCTGTGCGTATAAACACTCATGTTGTGATTGAAGATATTAACGGAGTATATATGTCCATCCAGTTTCTTTTCCTAAATAAATGTTCAGTATATTTTATTACACTGATAAATAAAATCTCATTTTGCGCACAATTTTTCCAGATGCATAGAAATTATTTTAGAACTGTGTCTGCAATTTAGCGCTGCTACATGAAATGGTTGAATTTTATATTAAATATATTTTGATATCGCTTTTCCTTATTTTCAATGTGATTTAGGTGACAATTAAATTATTTTGACTTATTATTACTATGAAGGTTTTCTAACAGTTACCACCATTATTTAATCACAAAACATGCCCTACAAAGGAAGTGGTGGGCATTTTTAACACAGCAAAAAATGTATGCTATTGTTTTCTAGAAACACTTCGACTTTTTCCATTTTCAGGGGAAGTCCTTCATTCGTCTTACAATTAGTACAAACAGATATTTAACAAATCAAAACAATTTTTTTCAATTTAATATTTTTGCAACTAATGTGCCCTTGGGCATACAAACTCTAGGATAGCTATTCTTAATTTTCAACGACCTTACTGCCGTCATTTCTTCCTTCAAGTTCATTTTATCAACCCTTCTATTCGCTCTACTACTCCCCTTCATTCATTTCTTTATTTCTTTATTTTCAAACCACAAATCTCTGTTACAATTACAATTATGGTAAATTTAGTTAATCTATTTCTACTGGTATCCAGTTATTTGTACCTGTGCGGCAGTGGGTGAGAAAGTGACTTGTGTTGATCCTCCACCAAGGTCCAAAGCGGCGACTGTGCCACAGGGGTTGTGCACACTAAACCGTTCTAGTAAGAAATTTACAGTGAACCACGAGAATATACCTTCATCGGTTCCCTCCATTATGGCAATTGAATTCTTTGAAACCTAGAACGATTAATGAACAATCAATGCTTCATCCTGACTAGGGATGGCTGTGATCGGTTTTTAGAAGGAGCAGAGTTAAAGATGTAGAGGATGATGGGTATAAACAAATACCAAAACAATAACCGTTAGTGCTAACATTATACTCATTACAAATTATATAAAAAATAAATATTATTGTTATTGTTATAAGTCTCATATAAAAACTCAGCACTTTTGTACAGGAAAATTAAATGTGAATATAATATTCTGAAGGAAGATGAAAGAAATTCAACTGGTCAAATAGACAAAAAATTGGATCTCAAAATTTGGATAATGGTACTCGTTTTTATAAATATGTGTTTCTAATTATTTTCCATCTGTTTAGTCAAAGTTGTACAGGTTTCGCTTAAGACCACTAGAATTGGTTTTATAGCATTGCCTATAATTTTGATATCGTTGAAGATTTCGTTTTGACTTTTTTTTTGCATGTGAAAGCAACAGGTTCTGCAGGTTCCTTTGCGAAGTTCCTTGAAACCATTATCTAAGATTTTGTTCGAAAACCATCTTTTCTTAATACCGGCCATTCCAAGCCACGTTTAGAATTTTTTGGATTGTATGTAAGGGATTTTGATGAAATTAAAATATAATGAAATCCACGTGCATTAAAGGAGATTTAAGTAATCAGTTCTAAATTCGTTAAAAAAAATACGTTATTTTACAGAAAGTCAATTTCTTTATTTTTCATCGAATCCATATGAAAGTGGTTATTTTCTAATGGAAATATTGAATTTGTTTCCTTTCTTTCAGAATATTATACTTACATTTTATTTTTCTGTACAAAAATGTTGAAGTTTATTTCTGAGATCATATAGAATAAATGAAGATCATGTAAGAAAGTAATACAGTATTGTGATATACATCATCCCCTATAACTATGCAATATGTGTTTAAAAACAGACAATTTTTGGCTATATATCGTATATCCGTTTTAACTGAAAACAGTGGAATATTTAATAAAGGACTGAAGATATAAAAAATTGTTCTTATAAAAGATTTTTATACGTAGAAAGACATTTCTCAGCAGGTGGAGAAATGGGAGAGCTTCCAAGGTCAACTAAATTCTTTTAAATTGAATATCATATTTTTTTTATACATAATATGGTAACATTTGTCGCTTCCACGATTTTATAACATTCCACAAAGCCGAATGAGTTACAAGGGAAGTTCGGCAACTCGAAAATTCAAAAAAGTCTGAAACTGGAGAAATGTAGCTCAAGTGATGCTAATAACGAAACTTTTTTTAGACAATAAAATGGTCCTAAGGGTGAACCCACCCCCTCGAAAAAATGGTGATTTTTCAGAATATCGTGAATATCTACGAAACTATAAAATATATCAAAAAGAAATTGAATTCGAAGTTTTGTGGTTTGCGAAAAATTTGCGAAAAACATTATTTTTCATTAATTATTCTCTAACTTCTCTTTACATATTCTCAGTAGAACAAAAACTTGAAAACTGTTAATTTACAAAGTATTTTCGCAAATGGCTAATGTAGGATGTTGCTCTTCCGCCTTTTTGGCATCACTGACAAGGGGACCCCACAGCTGAACCCCCGTGGATTTTAATAAAATTTTAGGGCATGAATCTGGAGGTCACCTTGATTACCCTATGCTAAATATTTTATGCCAATGAGCATTATTTATAAACAATCGATATGTGAGCCGTAAAAGCAATTCACCTCAAGCACATTTTAAGAAAGTGAGTTGGTTGAGTACGTACAGCGCTTACTTCCCACCGAAACGGCACGGGTTCGAATCCCGGTCATCCTATTTTTTTTTCCTTTCCTTCACCCCTTATTTTAAATAATTAAATTTTATACTGCTTTGTTTCATAAATATTGTAATTTTTTAACATAAATTTGATATATAAACATGGTAAAAATACATAACTTTTTTATACACGTACAAACATAACTGGTACATAACGACTTGTATCAACTTGTACTATAAAGACACTGTAAATTATATATTTAATATGAAATTTTTCTTTACAATACATACATGCACGTCTATGTAACTTTACAATTATTTATCTATCTAGCTATCCTATTATATATCGATATATATATACACGTAAATACGCACATATATACGCACAAGCATGCCGAGATACATAAATATATACATAAATTGATAAATTAATTTATAGATCGTACCTAAAAAAAGAAAAAAAGAAAAAAGAATTATTCGAACCCGTGCTGTTTTCGGTGGGAAGTAAGCGCTGTACGCACTCATCCACTCACTTTCTTGGAATGTGCTTGAAGTGAATTGCTTTTAAGGCTCACATATCGATTGTTTATAAATAATGCTCATTGGCATAAAATATTTAGCAGAGGGTAATCGAGGTGACCTCCAGATACATCCCCTAAAATTTTATTAAAATCCACGGGGGTTCAGCTGTGGGGTCCCCTTGTGAGCAGAGTAGGCAAGTTGGGGAATGGGCCGCGTACGGCCCATGGGCCGGGGGTTGCCCGGCCCTGCCTTACGAGATATATCCCCGCTTTCAGTTAAAACGGACGACACTGTACACGCAAGTAACCTGGCATTCACAGTCTTAAAAAATAAAACTAAAATCTGACGCTGGAAATAGCCCGTTGCGCCACAAATTTCGCGGATATAACGTCCACGTACTTGGAAACCAGAGTCTTCGAAGAGCTTCCTGCATTCCTGAAGTATATCCTGAGCTATGTGTCCAGGAAGAAGTCGTAAACCAGCAGTGGCTCTCATGCTGAGAGGCGTGTGCTGCCATTCTGATCGTGGAATAACACCTTTTACCTTTTCCAGTAACACGGTCAACGATTTGGCAGCTTCTCTGGGATTCTCCGCGTAGGCGCTGAGGCCTGGTTTCGTTTCCGTGTAGAGCTCATCGTCCAGAATCAAATTCCCGCCAATGATCGACTCGTGAAAGCTGAACGCTAAAGCACGGCTGCCGGTTGAGCCCGCATCGATCACTACGACATAAAATGGCTTTTGGAGATTGAAGGAAAAAGCCAATGTATCGATTGCCTTGCTACCGAGACGCACTGGCTTCAGGTCGTACCTAAAAAAAGAAAAAAAGAAAAAAGAATTATTCGAATTAATTGCCTACGACTATGCACAGTGTGGCGACTGTTTGGCGTGTTGTTTCTTTTGGTCGTGGAGTGAACTATGTGGACGAGTTTTAACAGAAGAAAGAATAGCTTATTTGTGTAGAAAAATAAGTTAAAAGGTTTTATTTAATTGGATCAAAAATGCAGTAAAAACAACAAATAATTCTTTCCTTGTACTACAATTATTGCGATGGTGGTATGTTACTTTAAATAAAATCGTGGGGCAGGATATTTCATAACAGGGGCCCATAAATTAGAGAGTATTTAAATGGTCATTACAGGCCGTTGATATTTGCAATGTTTTATTATTTTCGCAGAAGCAAATCTGCTGTAAATTGTTAAAAAAATTGAGACACCGCTCAACGAACGAGGCGCAGCCGCGTGCGAATGTTTACAAAAGGCGAGCACAGGGACGCCGAGTCCGGACAGCATGATGCCAGGCCCATCATAAATAAATAGGGGGCTTTAAGGAATTTCCGATATCGTCAACGCAAGGACTTCCCAGTCCACAACAGACAGTCTTCCTCGAATCGAGGAAGACCTTCCAACATTATTCTTGCTCGCCATCGGAATAAACATATATTTATCGCATAATTCAGACAGCGAGTTTATCCTTCAACTTTTAGTCGTCTCTTACAAAATGAATTATTTCATTTTTTATTTTAGTCTCCTGATTTTAGTCTTATGTAATTGAGGGCTACATGATATAGTGGAAGTTTTAGCAGAAAATATTATTTTATTTCAACAATTCCGTACAAAATATATTGTTTACAATCTGTCACGCCGTCCGACACTCAATCACTGACAAATCCTGATGTAGTTGTATTTTGCATAAGTTGCGATTTTGTCATATGTGGCGAGAAAGACACATTTCTGTGTCAAGCAATCCTGCATATTTTGCTTTCAGCTAGCACTCCTAGGTCGATTATTTTTATTGTCCAGTGCGATCTCTGAATTTGGTAATTAATTATGAACCACTCTCTCTTGAATCCACTTCATAAAGTTATTTGAACTTATGGCTCTGTGTGGCAATGTACAGTTAACGATTCGCATTTCGCGCGCTAGTTATAGGTTAGGTTCCTTTTAGTATCACAGAACTATCAAATATACTATACGTTAGACAAGCGGAGCAAATAATGAATGTACCAATGATTATCTTTCCCATTCGTCGATAATTTCGTAAATTCTGATGTTCGTGGCGCCCTCTCGCGGAGCAGGCACTCACTAGCGTCGTACGCGTGAAATATATGTACCGCACTGATAAGCAATATAAAAAATCCTCCCCGAAGAATTGCCATAAAACATATCAGTCAGCTTTTAAATTGTAAAAATAGCACACGACACAAAAATGTTTAGAGCGTTTTCTATAAATCTAATTTCTTCTCCGGTCTGAGTAACAACCTATCATTATTCCTTACGAGAATTATATACGAAAGATCTATTCGTAAAATGGATATCGTTTTGTCAATTAATTGAAAACGAAATAGAAAGCAGTTTTTGAAAAATGTCTGCAACGATTTTAGAATAATAAAACCGATTGTGTGCGTTGATTTCTATTGTACAGGTGAAATTAAGGTCCGCTAGTATACACCAGAAATAAAATCAATAATCTACTGCTCTGAGCAGTGGCTCCCGGTTAAGCGTCCGTGAATCGGGTCCGCCCGTGGACGCAAAATCGGGGAAGGTAGCACTGCTTTTATGTAGCACCGTGCGAGGAGGACAACAAATGGGACACTTCGAGAGTGAGCGAGATAGAACCACAGCAAACAACGCCCGGGCTTCGGTAGATGATAAATGGGACGTCTACTGCTGCTTGCGGGATGAGTCATTCAATAACGAAAATATTTTTTTATGAGGCATTCTTCATGAGGTATTCTCTATGGATTGCAGGTTTTCTAGGTGAATCTCTTTCTGTATCCTTTCTAAGGGCATTGAAATAAAATATACAATATGTACCATTTAGAAAAACATCGACGACCTTCAAATATCAAGATAAAAATGAGCTTGAGGGGAATTCTCTTTCTATCGTTTTCTTTGGCCCATCGAGCAGTTTTAACTCTATCCCACATAGTCTTTTCATATATCTCTAAACAATAGACATATTTAAGTGTTCTCATTTAAATAACCCACCCTGTACATTATAATACTTTGCATTCGCTCGTGTCGTTCAGATGCGTTCAGACCAGACGAACGAATGCTCGTTTAGTCTAAACGCATCTGAACGATTCAGAATGCTCGAGGAATGCTCGTTTCATTTGAACAAATGCTGAACGTATGAAGAAACGTTTGGGAAATGTTCAGGTGATATTTATTAAACATGGAGTGGGACCATACCTTATCGTTGCAATTAATAGAATTATATAGAGAACATAGGTCCCTGTGGGATCCCACTTATGATAATTATAAAAAAAATCAAAAAAAGAAAATGCTTGGGATGACATAGGGAAAATGATGAATTGTGAAGTAAATGATGTACAAAATAAAATGGATTCACTCCTTGCATCATTTCGGCGTGAAAGCAGTAAAAGTTTGGTTTACAAAAGTGGAAGTGCAACAAAGGACACTAACAATAATACAATATAGTTCGCCTACACGACTATGCAGCACCATTTCAAACAGCACCTTTATTGGAATCTGTGCAATTAAAACATCTAAGTTTACAGCATCTACAGAACCCACGCATACATATACTGTAGTAAGCCTCATATGCAGCAGGCGCGCTGCTCGGATCGGACCGTTTGCTGACAACGTGGGGCAAGGGGAAGTATACATATAGCTAAGCATCTCATTATTTTCTGCTTGGCTGGGTCCTCGCTCGATCCGTCCAACAAGGAGGGTGAGTGAGATAGCCCGAGAATGAGGGAGCTACCACAACAAACGGGAGACCATCCACCGATGCTCGGTAATCGAAAATAAGTCGTGCGCGGTATGAGTCAACCACTACAAAAAATTAAAAATTTGGTATGTCCATTAAATCTTCACGAAAGTATTACTAGTGGATTAATGAGATTTTCCCTATGAAAATGAACCCAAACACTACATAATTTGGATTTTCAGTCCCCCTTTACAGTAGGTATGTAAATTACACATTAGTAAGTATAATTAAAAATAGACCGAATTATGTCATGTTTGGACTCATTTTCATCGAGAAAACCTCACCAATTCATTTGTAATGCTCTCATAAATATTTACGAGAAATATAAACGTTTTTATTCTTTTGTAGTGGGTGGATCATTTAGTACGCTGATTTTATTGCTCTCGACTGTCCCCGGATGAAGGGTCGCTCGCGTCGAGTAAACAAAACAGGGGTGGGGATGGTCCGTGCGCATAGAACGTGGGCACAGAGCAGGTATGCGAGCAGAGATTAAGTTACTTTTACTACATTATTTAAGATACGGGGCCCTGCTGACTATTTTAGAGGCTACTTATAGTAGGTACTTTCGTGGGACCGTTCACCATGTCCTATCTTTCTTTTATCTGTGACACACCTGTGGGGTCCTCCACAAACTCCATTTTCTTGTGATTATCAGTGATAACCAAATACCGCATCGTCCACCAAAATCTGAACGTGAATCTTTGGCGGTTCACCCATTCAGTCTTGACTTGTAACAAGTAATAAGGGCCTTATTACTTAATAAGACCACTTCTTGAAAATAATAAGAGTTTTAAATTCGAACAACATGAAAATAAAATCGTTTAACTTAAAAATTGCTTTTTTATATATTTTTTTGAGATCACCTCAGCCATAAGTTTTCTCCATCTAGATTCATAGTCGGGAAATAAGCAGCGACCCAGGCTTTTGATTCGTAAAGTAATTCTTACTGAATCGAGATTCACAGTCTCTTTTTGAGAATTGCTTAAGATCTAAGTCAATTCGAAAAACAGTCTCTTTCAAAACTTCTCTCTCTCGAGCACGACCTTCGTGCGGAAGGTCGTCTGTGTTGCGCCTACTTCTCGACCTGAATTGGACGAACGTCGACCATGGCGTCGTACTGTTCGCGTCCCAACCGTCACTTACGATACATACATATAATGTGCCAGCGACTTCCCCCACACAAACGCGTGCGCGCACCGAAGAGTCGATCCCGCCATTTTTTGCCTAGCAACACGCGTCGACCCTTCGCCCAAACATAGTTGGCAATTCTGAGAAATGGGGACCGCAGATGGAACAAGTGACGTGCCTAACAAAAATTAAACTTGAGCTAAAATCTCTTCTTTATATCACGCAAGTCTTTTTTAGGTTTTCTGAGTTCGTACTTCAAAGAATTGCACGAAAATATCACAGTTTTCAAAAATCCATGACAGTAGTAAATCTGAAATATTATCTTACTGATAAATTATATGTTGCTGATTTTAAACACTTTTAATTTCTTGCTTTGGAGTCTTATCGAATTTTGATTTCAGTGACATGTGATTATACACGATGTGCAATATTTTCGTAGACAATTTTCAGACAGGAAAAATAAAACGATATATTTTAAAATCATATTTGTACGCTGGACAATTATAAGAACCAATGAAATTTTTTGTTTCGTTTAATAAAAACAAGTTTCCAATATTATTACAATTGCTGCTTTTTGTGTTTCCTTCTTTCCCCCCTTCTATCTCTGCAGAACTGAACTCATCAATTTTACTACAACTTTCAGATATTCGCTTATCAAAGCTATGAAATATATACAAATATTTCTTTACAGTCTGTGTACAATCCATACGCTTTTTGTATGAAAAAGGACGACTTTCGAAGAGTACTTCATAAGTTCATGAAAAACAAAAAATCTTTATATTTTACCCTAACCTCCATGAAAATATCATCGATGTATTAGCATGATTTGATTTTGCATATAGCTAATTCGAATTATATCCGAGTTCAGTAGCTAAAAATGTTCGTTATAAAAGATCTTTTCTTATATCACAATAAAAATTTCTCTTCAAAATGAAACCTTTTTTCATCTTTCAACATAAAACCAGGAACAACCGCTCGCTGAAAATGGCAACATAAGTATAAAACGAGCCTACTCTACTTTAGCATTATTACTTTGTTCCTTTCCTAAATCATAATAAACATTTAGTTGATTCACGTGTAATTTAACAAAATCGGATTGACTTTCGGTCCACAGGACCAAATTCGCAAAAGTCTGCTCGATCTCTTCGTCGTTCAAAACCAAGGGCATCCTTTGTTCTCGCGACTCGTCCTCCTCACCTTCAAACGCATCTATTTTACCCTCGACGTCTTCGCAAGCTGAAATCCACTCCACTACTTCATCCTGAGTTACCCCTTCCCCCGCGACTTTCACAGCCGTCTCCGTAATGGCGGTAATATCCGACGTATCATCGGAGAGTTTCTCCTCCTTCTCCACTGCCACGTCTCCCAATAATCTCTTCCAGGAACTTCGAATATTAACGGACGTTACGTCCGCCCAAGCTGCATTCACGAAATCCACGCAGTCCTTTACGTCGTAGTCAGCGTAGAACTCGGCCACCCCGAAGGGAAAATCCAAGATCCTTTTCAGGACGCGGTTGCGGAAGGACCTCTTCACTTTCGTCATTATCCCCTGGCTCATTGGCTGCAGTATCGACGACGTGTTTACTGGCAGGTATATAAATTGAAAATCCTCCTCCTCCCTTTCCAGTTCCGGGGGTACCACATGGGCCGCACAGTTGTCCAACAGTAGCAACACTTTCCCATAGGACCCCGTTTCCTGCTGCCTCTTCCTCACCGCTGGTTTGAAGTCGTTCTCCAACCACTCGGCGAACACGTTCCAATCGACGCGCGCCATTCGCTGGCTCTTGAAAGTCACGGGCAAACTGTCCCTGCAGTGTTTTAAGGCCCGCGGCCTCTCGTACCTACAGACGAAGAGCGGCGGAAGTTTGTGGGTGCCGGTGGCATTTGTGCAGAGACCAATGGTAACCCGATAATTCTTCACTTTATTCGCGAAGCCCCTCTTCCTACCAGCGCGGACCAATATTCTCTGAGGGAGGGACTTCCACATCACGGTGGATTCATCGATATTATAAATGTTCTGCAGCTTTATGTTTTGCTCCTCCAAGTGTCGCAAAAACGCCTGGGCGAAATATCCGGCCGCGTCGGCGTCGGGCTCTACCCTCTCGCCACGGGGATCGTACAAGCCGATGCCGTAACGGTTCTTGAACCTCCATATCCA
This sequence comes from Andrena cerasifolii, assembly GCF_050908995.1. Classification (NCBI taxonomy): domain Eukaryota; kingdom Metazoa; phylum Arthropoda; class Insecta; order Hymenoptera; family Andrenidae; genus Andrena; species Andrena cerasifolii. The sequence goes on from NC_135132.1 coordinate 3,739,430, forward strand.
GCCTTTCGAAGCCGTGAACTTAGACGTGTCCCCGTATGCTTCGTTCAACTTCTTAGCCTTTGCCTGGAGTATGGAATCGGAGATGTAATCGCCCAGCGCCCGTCGTTCTAGGTACCATTCGTATAAGCGCGCGTCCAGCTCCTCCATCAAGGGCTTCCGCATCTTCTTCCGAGCCGCAGCCCCCGGGATCTCCAACCGCTGCCGTAACTCGAGCGCATTACTCTTGATGCGACGAACGGTCGAAGAAGAGATGCCGTAATCGATGGCCAGTTGGTTCACCGAGACGCCGTACTGTAGCTTCTGTACGATTTCGAGGCGTTGCTGGAGCGTCAGAACGATACGCTTAATGCCGCGCGTGTACGACATGTTGTAGCGACAGTCACGCATCCACGTCACGAGGTTTCGAAGACTGCTTGTAGAGGTGGGAAGTGACGCATATGCCTCGTCGAACGCGCATGCGTAGCGGTTCCTGCCCGACGGGTGCTGGCCGCGCGTGGGACGAGGACGCTTGCGCAAGCGTAAGCAGAGAAAGTGGAGGGGACAGCTCAGCGCGCCTATAGCGAGGGGGGAAGAAGGCGACCCCATATCCGGGGAGTTACGTAATTGTTTCGTTCAACAGCGTGCCAAAATCTAGATTACCTATACGCATCGGTGAAAGGTATACGGAGATTTGTAACAAAAACAGTTTTACGTAATTAGTTGGGGAAAAAAAACGCGTTGAGATACATGACTGTATTATGTGATAGTTTGCACATGCATAATTACGTGGAAAGTGTAACGGAATAATTTTGAGAAAGAATAGAGAAATTCCAGTTTATATGCATACCGAGAAGGGTCCGCTCCGGTTCATATAATGAAGGGTGGGGTCTTTACTGCGGGAATTGAACTAAATTATCGCGCGTCTCGGTCGACTCTGACCGTATCGTTCGACATGCAGAGAGAGAGAGAGAGAAGGAGAGAGAGCGGGTGACACCGGGAGCGAGGGAGACACAGAAACAGTGGGGGGAGTACTCGGCCTACCTGCCACCAGCGGACCAGCCACCAAAAGCTATAAACATCAAGCGCGGGATCTGTCATTCGCCATTGAAACTTTAACATTCTATATTCCTACTAGAGCTTGATAACAATATTACCTATGGGCAGGCTAGATTTTTCTGATGAAAATGAGCCCAAACACAATTACCTTCGTACTATATTTACTTAAACGTAATTGGAATCTTTCATGCGTCCTGTAAATCAGTCACGTATTGTGTATTATTGAAAACAGTCCGACCGAGGTCGTGTTTGGACTTATTTTTGTCGGGAAGATCGCGTTAATGCATTAATAATGCGTTCGTGGAGATGTAATGAAATGTATAATGTATAAGACTTTACAATTTCATTAGCGGGTGACTCATCTCGCCCCCCGTCTTTATCGCTTACGGCTACATGGGGGTGAAGGGTCGCTTGCGCGGAGTAAGCGAAAAAACTCGTGGGAAGGACTCCATGTGTATATAACGTGGGGGGAAGAACATACATATAACGAGAGTTTACTGTGTTAGTAACGCATTATAGTTAAGTCCTTTCGCGACTGTGGAGCACTCGTAAGCGGAAGGGGGGCCGGCGGTCGAGGCTCTTCTAATTCAGTTCCAAAAACATGCGACCCTATTCTATTTAACCAACGTGGTTAGAAAATAGGTATATTATTCAGGTTCTTACTAAACTTTTAAGCGCAGCTGAAAGTGCATATCGCACTGCCATTTTACGATGCACTGTGAAGTACCATATTTGTATTTATATTGGTTTATATACCAGTGCTGTCTTATCGTTTTCGGGGGCCATGATGCGAGCTCCATATGTGGCCCTTTAAATTATTCTAAATCAAATAAAATCAAAAATACCGCGCTAACACCCGAAGTAAATAAGTATTGAAACAATTAAATAAATAAGATTAAACCTGGGGCCCATTCCACGAAAAGGAACCTCATTTTAAAATATAAATTTTGGTAGATTCGTTATTTTCTTTACGTCACAGTTGGAGGGCCCATTTCCAAATTTTTTCTAGCTTTTACAACCCTACCGTTTTTTTTTAATTTTCTAATCTTTCGGGGCCCCTAACTGGGCAAAAAATTATTTGAAATAAAAATTTCGTACCCAGGTTTTTATTTCAAATAATTTGTTGCCCATATCTGCCCCTAAGCCGGGGCCCTGGGTCGGCTGCCTCTTTCGCCTCCAGGTTGAGACGGCACTGTTATATACTACATACGTTGAAATGAATTGGGAGCTTATTGTTTACAACGTAAATTTCAGCAGCATGTAGTTTATTCGTAATTTGTATACAAACAATATTATGCAATGTTTATATAAAGAACACTAGAAGAAATAATATTCGGAAGTTAAAAAAAAACACCCATCTCAATGATAGTTGTTGGAGATTTCAATGCACGAATAGGGAAAAGCAACCAGGTAGATGAGGCAATCACGGAAACAACCGAATGTTCACATACGAGACAAACCAATAAATAAAACAGGGAGAATACTATGCTACTGGTACAGCGTCTAGTTTATTTTTTTTTGGCAGAGATGGGCAAAATTTTTATTTAAATAAAATTTTGAATAACGAATAATAGTTTAAAAAAATAATTCGTCATGTGTCGAATAAAGTTAACTTAGGTTAACGAACGAATGACGAATAATTTTTATAACTTTTATTCGTTATTCGAAATTTTATTTAAATAAAAATTTTGTCCGTCTCTGATTTTGGGCTGTGAAATTGATGACAATTGACGACTACTTACAAACTGTCACCGATACAGAAGTAAACCGTGATCGACTTAGGAGCGTAAAAAAACCACAAGTCTATGCTGTAGTCGATTATATAATGATAAAAAGACGCGTGATTATGTCAAGAGTAAACTAAAAATTACTGCTAAAATTTAGGGGCCGATATGAGGTAAAAAAAGTCCTTCATACGGATAGATATATTATCGATGACATTGCAGGATTTCAGTTAAGTAACCAGCCGTTTACTGGAACCTTTAAGCTGGGTTTACATTAATCCAGTCCAGTGATCCAGCCCAGCACTGGATTGGAACTGGAATAATGTAAACAGTATATTCATTCCAGTACAGCGCCGTCATTCCAACAGGTTTCGACTGGATCGAAAGTCTACTTTTCAATCCAGTGTTTACACTCAACATCGAGAACACAACATTCCAGCGTTACTGGAATCGTGTAGACGGCTCAATCCAGTGGTACTGGCTGCAGTAGTATGATACATTACAAGGCACCAGTGTTTATATTTCTAACGAAAAATGGCGAAAAAATTAACCGGGAACAAAACTTTTAAGTTTGTTACTCTGTACAGAAAGCATAAGTGTTTATGGGACATCGGTTCCCGAATTTATAAAAATAAGGTGATGCGTGACTCTGCTACAAAAAAAATTGCGAAGATATGTAAATTGACGGTTATAAAGTGGAGATGTCAAAAATAAAATAAAGTCTATTCGATCAGCCCCGACAGGATGAAGCCATGGATCCGTTGCGTCGATCCCGAAACCGAGACTGATTGTGAGTTCTGATAGTGTGCACGGTCGAGCCGACGCTGAGATCAGACACACTACACAATTACTGTTTGGGAAATAAACTTGTTAGATGTATTGTTAGCTTAGCTTTCATGGTGGATCTCTGGCTTTACTTCTTGCTACGTTAATTCGTCATGAGGACGCATGGGGCATCGCAGTAAATACGACAACAATCGTATCGAAGACTTACGCCCTTCATCGACAGCAACATCCTGCGGTCGACGTCTCACGGCGACAACGGTGCTCATCGTTCCGTTCCTATCGAATCGCGAGCTTGGTCGTTTATTCAGTGTGGGAGAGGGAAGGTTGAGAACGAGCGAGGGGGCACGTGACAGGGGCAAGCCATAAATTACGGTCGCCTACCGAAGAAAGACGCGATAGGTCTCGGCTGTACTTCCGAAAAACCCCATGCTCCGAATGGGCTGAAATTTTCGAAGCAGTTTCATTTTACATAGAAATAATGTTTGCGAGAAGCATTTTTGGCGACTCGAAATTTTTTTTTGTCCTTTAAGTGTCAGTTCCTACGTTACCGACACGTTGAAGGCGGCTCTGAAGCAACATAACCTGTTGCTTTCAATTGTTTTTAAACGGTATCGGGAATGTGAGACTACAGCGTAACACGTGGTTCAGTTCGTTGTGCTTCGACGTTACTAGTAAGTCTAATTCTTTGTGTAAAAATGAATCACATAAATTTATTTTTCCTTGCGAAAAAAATGACCGAGCACGAAACAGCAATTGAGTGGCTAAAGGAAATGTTTTTAATTCCCAGGGGAAAGTGATGTGCAAAACAAAAAAAAAGATGGTTTATATCGAAACGAGGAGAGGTTTGGGCTATTTTCCATGTTATAAATCAGGAAAATATGACTATAGTATTACAGCCGCACATACTACATGGTAGTTATTACTTTTATTGTCTAACTTATTTTGAAGATTTATCTTACGTGAAAATTTCCATAGGTTGTCATCTGAGTTTTCAAAATTGCATGCTAATGTTGTATACCAACACAACTCAAATTTCTTTTTCTCTAGTTTCAGTCATTCGTTTACTTCTGCAGATAGCAATAGTAAATATCCTAAATTCCTTCTGTGATTTCATCCGTTCCGTATTACTCATCCTTGAACCTTGATCTCTATGCCTGATCTCTTTGAAAAGTTAGAGGAACGTTGGAATGAATGTATCACTCGTGAAGGAGAGTACGTTGATGAATAATAAAGTGAAATTACAAAAAAAAATTGTTTTTCCTAGTTAGACCGGAGACTTAGTGAGTGATGTGATAATGTCCACTGCGCCAGCTATATTTACTTCAAATATGATTGTTAATGAATTAGGAGGTAAGTTCATTTATCAATAGTTGTCAAATTTGATCGTAAAAGGTAAAGGTGCGTCTCCAAACTGTTCACGAACAGTATGGGAATTGAATTTCCTATGTGTAAGCTGCGGCCCTGAACTAGTCCCGGGCCTGGGTTTTTTTCCTACGCCTGGTCAGCGTATGGTCGGTTCGGCGAGTACGCTTGACTCGCCGAATGCGCGGCCGAAGACGACGCGACCGTTTATGACAGGGTCGCTAGAAGCGAGGCTAAAGAAATGGCAGAGACGTTGGGAAAAGTGTATTGTACTAAAAGGAGATTACGTTGAAGAATAGAAAAAAACAAATTGTGAAAAACTTGCCACTTCATTCCTAACACGGGTACTTATTGATCGACCCTCGTAAATCTTCGTTCCTCGTTTATTAATGTATCATTTGGACTGAAACTCCATCATACCCTTATTTAAATATAGGTATATTAACCATTAATAATTGTTGGAAATTACTCCGCAGAGGTTGAAAATAAATGTCACACTATAAACACAACTATGGTTTATTGTATAGATAGACAATACACAGTGTGTCCACGTATTAATGTTAGTTGGTTATATATAGAAGTATACAAGAAAAAAGAAACTTTAAGAGACGGAACGCGATCTGCACGGTTTGGTCACAATTTTCAGACTGGCTACGGTCGTCACCTTATGCCCCGGTCAAGACCCTTCGCCCCTCTTCTCCAGAAAAAGAGAAACGCAGCCCCTTAGTCCTAACACTGAGACTCGTTGAACTCCAACAATAATCATTACAGAGAACAATAAAATGTTGGCCATGCTTTCGCAGGTTTGAGATTGCTGTCGTGATTTTGCATCTCTAGCTACCGCTGTTTCTTTTTGTATGAACATGGTTTCAAGGTAACAGGAATTAACTCGCGCGCCCGCGACCACGATCTCTGCCCCTCCCACGCTCTCGATCACGATCGCCTATGATTTATCAAAATGTTTTAATATCCTTCAATTTAGGGATATACTACGGTATGACCCAACCACCGTAATGAACCGAAATTTTGAGGGGTTGGACGGGAGGGGGGGGTGAGGGGAGAGAAACTCTAATATAAAATTTTAGCTGCGGGTATTTGTTAGTTTCTGAGATATTAATAAAAAACTTTCGGCATAATACACTGAAATCTACCTATACAGACGTTACTAACACAACAATCTTCTCGTTGCCGTCGACTGGTTCTCCTCATCGCGCAATGCTTGTAACTCCGAGAGCCTCACGCGTCGGGCCCCCGGTCAGCCGGTTCCCCCACTTATTTTTCCCCACGCGTTGCACGAGACCCGGTAGGGAGAGAGTGCAACACTGGGAGGAGAAATTCATCAGAGTGAAGTAGGTGTGGAGGGGGCCGTTCTCCTACGGCTCTACGGCTGTGATGCCAGATCGAGGACGGGTTCCCTCGAGGATTTCCCCCACCTCGCGCACACTACGCCGGAGTGGCGCGTCCGTGAGCTCGGCGCTTCAGAGTCCAACTCACGGACACGCAGCTCCGGCGTAGTGTGCGCGAGGTGGGGGAAATTCTCGAGGGAACCCGTCCCCGATCTGGCATCACAGCGACCAGGGTGGCGTGGAAACCGACTACCAGCGGTAACCGGTTTAGAGTGGGGCCGGCTACCCACGTCCACGCATGCGCTAGATGACGTCACGACCGTCGAACCAATCAACGCCAAGATGAAAATCGCTGGAAAATTCGCCGACGCCAGCGCCACAGTCAACAATTCTATTCGATCAATCAAACTTTATTCCAAAAAATTTTAATTTTGTAACTTTAGATTTATATAACTAAAAAATGCGATTAATCACAAATCAGCATTTCCTATATTCGTACTTCGTTATAACGCCAGTGCGAACAAATAAGTACCTTTATAATTATTCGTTTCGGAATGAAATAGTATTACAAATACTAATACTTAAAAATGGGTATTATTATGTCACACTACCTAAAACTATACTTCGGTGCACGCCTATTCGGCTAAAATTCAAAGTCAATTTTCTCGAAAACGAAGCGCGACATCAAAAAAATTTATTCTACAATTTCGACTATTTTTTTAATGTAGAATCACCACTCCGCCACTTGTACCACTGGTGACGGGGACACCCTGTATATAATGCGCCAATAACTCCAGTAACCTCCGCGACACGCACGCTTTACCCCTTCCCTATACGCCCAGAGTCGCTCTCACCTATTTTTCGCCAATAAGCAGCGGACAGTTGAGGGTAATGAAGATCGCATGCGGGAAGTATCTCTCGCTAATTAAAATTACAACGCAATTAAAATTTATTCTTTTTTTAAGGCACGTTTCTCAGGCTTTCTTAGCATAAGTTGTACACTAGAATCACTTGATTTTGGTCGCTCCAATACATATGCACGGCAGAGTTGGGCATTAACTAAATTAGGAATCATTTAAATAACGGATTGAATAAAGGTTACTTTAAGTTTATTCGTTATAACTTTATTCGACACACGAGTAATAATTTTTTTTTAACTCTTATTCGTTATTCGAAGTTTTTGTTTCAATAAAAATTTTGCCCACCTCTGATGCACGGTGACTAGTGGTACACTTCAATTGGTGAACATTCAGTTGGTGAGTCTTTGTACAACACTTCGTGAATATGGTTCAGAGCAATGCCACGTTATAGACTTTCTCTTACACAATATTCATGAACTATTGTAGAAGCGTATGTGTTGGAGTGGCCAGGAAGGAGTGGGCCTGGTGTACTTTGTACTAAAATATCTGTAGTCTCTAGGGCAGGGGTTCTCAAACTATGATACGCGAATGCTCTTCGAATATTTTTTCTGTGCAATAAATCAATTTCTTAGCATGTTTTTTTTTACATGTTTTAACATTGTTAAAGTGTAATTTTAGTCTTAATTTTAATTGGTGGTATGTGACTGTTCGTGTAGATATTTGAGTGAAGCGTGGAAAATAAAGTTTGAGAACCCCTGCTCTCCTAGGGAATTACACAAAAATTTCAAAAACCCGTAAGAATATAAACACTTGTTGCTCTTGTGAATCTTAACACCAAAACAGTACCTTACTAATAAATTCACTGTTTCGTGATGCTGACTTTAAACATTCTTAATATTTTACTGTGCTTCGATACAGTGCGCGGCATTTTTCTAGGGAATTTCCAGAGTAAGATCTAAAATATTCTTTTTAAGTAATAACATACTATTTCTATCGATTATAAAAGTCTAACGATAACTTTTGTTTCTTTTACAAATGTTTGTATCGATTAGCAATAAAAATTTTGCTACTTGTTTATCTTCTTATTTAATGTCTTACAACTCTAGGGGAAAGTGGGGCTAAACGAAATATCAATGTTTCTTTTAGATATCGTGGGACATGGCGACAATATTTTGGGATCGACAGTAGATCCGTGCACATGTTATTTTTTTATTTACAAAATTGGAAAACTTTCCGGTGTTGAAGTTTCGATATTGTGTTAGCATTTCCACCATTTTATTAACTGGTATTTACAAAATTTATAACGATAGGCACAGCTTTGGATTTTACATATAATCCTTACACTGCGTTTTGTCGTTTTTCCTGGTTCTTTATCTCACGCTGAAGTGTAAATATTCAATTTACTAAATTGCCTCATGTGGGGTAAAACGGAACACCTATTACGTATGGGAAAGAATTTAAATGTCTCTCAGTACGTATTCATTCTTTCTTGCAATGTATTAATTTATACTTTTTTCCATGTTTTATATTTATATTTGGGTATCTTTAATTATTTTCATGCTATCTTATTATATTTTTTCTTATCTATATAATATATATTGTTTTGTGATGTCATCTATAATAGTTATATCAACAACATATATTTATAGTCTTTTACATAAATTAATACTTTTTAAATAATAAAAATTTTGTACTGTAACATGGTTTTAAATGGCTGTTCAGTTTTACCCCACCACTTGACCGAGTCGAATATTTTAATACCTCCGGAAAATCTAATTTTCCTTCCTTGCCAAACATTTTCCTTAACAAAGTCTTAGATTTTCTTATAGTCTCGGGTCTACTTAAGAGTCCTAGTGAAGTCCCATGTCTTTCCTCCTTCGGATTTTTTGTTATCACACTCCAAAGTTAGGTATTCCCTTTTGCCCCACTTTCCCCTATAACATTTTATTATCTGACTTCGCTACAGTTTATAAATATTCTTTTCCAACTCTTTCAAACTACAAAGATTATTTTTTTATTTTCATTTGATTAGAAAAATCTCGACCATGCGTTAAAACTACTTTCACTGACATTTTACAATAAATATAAGAATTTAATTTTTGTCGCGCCAAAAACACGAGTCCGACCATTTTTCTAACAAATTCAAAGTACGACCCTGATCAGTTGGTGTAGATCCTCACCAACTGGTGGGTATCATAATACGCAGTACGGGAAGCCACTAGTCTAATTCAGAATAAAGATGCTCCTACGCAGAGAAGATCTTTTCTCACAACAAAAGCGGTGGTCTGTTAAAAACATAACAAAGTCTTATCCAAGTCACGAGCGGCATGCTAAGGGATGCAAGATAAATAAATATAAGAGGAGCTTATTCAACGTCATTAAGCTCGCTTTGCTTCCATCCTAAATCATAATAGCGCTGCAATTGATTTACATGCAATTTCACAAAATCGGATTGGCTTTCGGTCCACAGGACCAGATTCGCGAAAGTCTGTTCGATCTCTTCATCGCCGAGGATCAATGGTATCCTCTGTTCACGAGACTCTTCCTCTTCGCCTTCGAAAGCGTCTATTTTACCCTCCACATCCTCGCAAGCTGAAAGCCACTCCAGCACTTCCTTCTGAGTAAGCGCCTCCCCGGTGACTTTCTTCGCCGTTTCCGTAATGGCGCTAATGTCGGACATATCAGCGTCTTTCTCCTCCACCTCCATACTTCCGTCGCCTAGCAAGCGTTTCCAGGAGTTGCAGACATCAGCGGACGTCACGTCTACCCAGGCGGCATTCACGAAATCAGCGCAGTCCTTTATGTCGTAGTCCGCATAGAACGCCGTCACACCGAGGGAGAAGTCCAAGATCCGCCTGAGGACACGGTGGCGGAAGGACCTCTTCACTTTCCGCATTATCCCCTGGTTCATTGGCTGCAGTATCGACAGCGTGTTCACCGGGAGGAATATAAGCTCAATATCCTCATCGCTAGTTTCCAGTTCCGGGGGCAAAACGTGAGCCGCACAACTGTCCAGCAGCAGCAACACTTTCCCGTAGGATCTCGTTTCCTGCTGCTTCCTCCTAACCGCTGGCTTGAAGTTCACTTCCAACCACTCGGCGAACACGTTCCAATCAACGCGGGCCATTTCTTGGTTCTTGAAGATGACGGGCAACGTGTCCCAGCAATGCTTCAGGGCCCGCGGCCTCTCGTACCTACAGACGAAGAACGGCGGGAGCTTATGGGTCCCGGTTGCGTTCGCGCAAAGGCCCACGGTGACTCGGTAGTTCTTCACTTTATTCGCGAAGCCTCTCTTCCTGCCAGCGCGGGCCAGTATCCTCTGAGGAAGGGACTTCCACAGCAGGGTCGACTCGTCGATGTTATAAATATTCTGCAGCTTTATGTTCTGCTCCTCCAGGCGCGTTAACAAGGCCCGGGTGAATACTTGCGCCGCGACAGTGTCGGCCTCTACCTTGCCACCGCAAGGATCGTGCAACCCGATGGCGTGTCGGTTCTTGAACCTCCATGCCCAGCCTTTGGATGCCAGGAACGTAGACGGGCCACCGAACTGTTCGTTCAACTTCTTAGCCTTCTCCTGGAGCATGGTGTCGGTGATATTATCGCCCAGGCCGCGTCGTTCTAGGTACCACGCGTACAAATGCGTGTCCACGTCCTCCAGTACGGGCTTCCGCATCTTCCTCCTGGTCGCGGCGCCTGGGATCTGCGAGCGCTCACGTAACTCGGCCGCCTTGCTTCTGATACGGCGAACGGTGGTGGGATCGATGCCATAATCGATGGCTAATTGGTTCACAGATACGCCGTACTGCAGCTTCTGCACGACATCGAGGCGTTGCTGGAGCGTCAAAACGATACGCTTAATGCCGCGGCCAGTGGACATCTTGCAGCGGCGATGCGCACGCTTTCTCGTCACGCGGCTTCGCAGACTGCTCGCAGCGGTGGGAAGTGGCACCACCGATGACTCACCGCGGGCGCATGTGCAGCTGTACTTGCCTGACGGGTGCCGCGGCGCGGTTGCGGAGGGGACGCATGCGCAGGAGCGAGCAGAGGAGTGGGGACGGCTCGGCGTGCCTATAGCGAGGGGGGAAGAAGGCGACCCCGAGGAGTTACGTAATCGCTTTATTAACGGCCTGCCAATGCCCAGACTGTCTACGTGTATCGGTGAAAGGTACGCGCAGATCGGTAATAGCTTCGCGGGAATAGTTGAGGGAAATGCGTTGAGATAGAAAACAGCGTACATAATTAAAAGTGGAGGAAAATAGGTTCGGGAGGTAATAGAGGAAGACCTGCTGTCTATGTGCATGCCGCTCGATGCGCGGGTCCGCTCCAGTGCACATAGTGAGGGAGGGTGAGGGTTTCTACTGTGGGAGTTCAGCCGAACTGTCTGGCTTCTCCCTTGACCCTCGCGCGTATGTACTACATAGCATTCGACGGCAGCTTCGGCCAGTCGCTTCGGTAGCGGGCGAGATAGATAAACGGTGGGGGATACTCGGCCTACCGCTGGTGGGGCAGGTATGTTATACTGACCGCCCCCTCCCTCCCTCCCTCCCTCTCTCTGGCTCACTCTCTAGCCACGTGAGCGAAATCCGGTCGGGTTTATAGAGAGGGAATATTGTACTAATTAACACGTTGACTGCCGCGCGCTTTTACAGTGAAATCTCCTTCAGGCCACGAGTACCGCTGTACGAAGCGTACTCTGCTGGGTATTCCCACCGGTATTTAAAAATGTGAATCGCTGATTGGCGCAAGAATAACCTCCCGCTCCGTTTGTTTAAATGGTATTATTCTGGGTCATTTATTTTCGTTACTTCGCATTTGTTTTAAAGTTTTACATTCTACATAATTTTCTTAATAAACCTTTTACTTTTATAGCAATAGTTTATACTGAAAAATATTCTATTATAAATTTAAGTTATATTAATAAATATAGTTTATATTAATTAGTATTTAATAGTTCTGTTACTTCCTCTGCGAAATATCTTTTCAACACACGTACGAATGTTCTGCGCAAGTAGTCAAATAAGCGTCACCACAATACGGGTGACGCGGCCCGATCGGAAACTTTACTGTCACCCGAATACAGCAGTCAGCGTGTTAAGATACAGATAAATGGTAATATTATCGTTTTGAGCGAGTACGTCTTTCTTTTCTGGAGTCCCACGTGTGATAAAGTATACATGGAAATACAATGAATATTTCCTCGAGGAGCATTCGTCTTCTTTGCGCTTTAGAAAATAGTTAGTCGACTCCTCACGCTCTCTATGAGTGAGACAGATTTTTACAAACAGAAAAAGCCACAAAGAAATTTCCATTGGAAGCTCAACTCGTTCCGAACACATTAAGCGGTACCTTGACCTTAAAAGCGACTTTCATAGACCTATTATTGAGTCATTGATGTATACAGGGTGTCCCAAAACGATGGAACAAGCCGAAGCATGCAAATTCTTCAAGCAAGGAGCAAGTGGACTGGGCAAAGTCCTTTAACGTTTTGCGACTTGAAGCTTCGTTTACGAGATGCTTGCAGTTGAAATTCAGGGGCCCGACTTCCAGAGGGCGCTGTTTAAGTCCCAGTGAGATAAACGCGTGGCCGTACAGACGCGAGATGCGTGTTCACACACATGTACCGCTAACCGTACTGCTTTGAATTCGTCACCGTAGACTTCAACGTATTTTTACACTGGTTTAAACACAGTTAAAATGCTACAGCAGTAGCATTTTGTGCAGAATCACAAGAAATAAGCTTTCGCACACTGAGGTATTACACTAAATAGGGTAAAGGACCGAATTACTGTCACCTTAAGAATTGACGCTGACCTTATTACATAGTTTTTGTGTTTATTGGCCAAAAGTATGTTTTTCTATTTATTTACTATTATTTAATATGTTTAGTTGAAGAATAAATGCTTGTCACTCTCAAACCCTCTATTTATATTTATAAATTCATTGATTTAAACAAAATATATAAAAAAAAATTATGTTAAACGATTTCATTAAAAATGCACTAAAAAATAATTTAAATAAAATTGTGGAGCAGAATATTTCACAACAAATTCATTTCGAAGAACTGAAATTATAACATCGTCAGCATATAAACATGAACTCGAAATGGCCATCATAAAGAAAAACAAGACAGAAAAGGAGAAAGAAGAGAAAACGAAATTAAAAAAATCATCAAATTTGAAACTAAAAGGAAAGGGAAAAGGAAAAGGAAATGAAAAGAAAGCAAAAAAACAACAAATGAGAAACTCTTCATCAGAGTCAGAAGAACACACCAAAGAAGACGAAAATCCTTCATGTTTATATTGCGATGGGCTCTATTTAGAGTCTATGGAAGGATGGATAAGCTGCCAAATATGTGGCAAATGGGCCCATTTGTCCTGTGCTGACGTAGAAGATGAGGACGATAACGATACACATGTGTGCCTGTTCTGTGAAGCAAATAAATAAATACTTTATATATATTTACTTTATTTATATTGTTTTTTAATTGGTACCCCATCTTGCCCTCGGGGGTACCCCATCTTACCCCACCCCTGGGGCAAGATGGGGAGAAACGACTTTTTCTGAATTGTTTTAATTATTCCATTAAAGCCAGTAAAGAATCGGTTGATTGATAGTTAAACTGAAAGACTTATTACCAAAGAATAGTTCAGGCATAAAATTGATTAGTTGATTATGAAAACCTATGTTTTATTCATCATCAAATCTTAAGTACCCCGCCTTGCCCCAACTTCCCCTACCATTAGAATTAAATGAGAGATTGACTGGAATCTGTGGATACAGTAGAATTTGTTGCTCCCAAAGCTGTGAGACTTACAACCCTCCTCCAATTCATCACATGTTATGAAACTGCTGAGGAAACAAACTTTTTGAGAGGACCTTCTGAGACATGAGATTGAGAAGTCTCTGCATCCTTGCACAAGAACACCGTCACTACGATTAGTAGAATACGCTGGTAAAGTGTGGCCAAACCCTTGATATGGGAACACCATTTTCCTATTACTTTGCAGAAAATTGTATATTTCAACTGTCCCATTGCTGTTTGATATATTTCCCTGTTTGATGAAAAGAATCGACGAAATCTTGATGCTAAATGACAAGAAAAATTGGTGTACCTAAGGTAAACATAATTTGTTCCTTTCTCATGAGATACTGAATCTCAGGTAGCTTTTGAAAAATTAGGAGATACTTGCACGGAACCGCTTTTACAATTTCTGAAGTTCACACCGTCTGCTTTGGTGACTACTGATGCTCCTAATTTTGCTGTAGGTGCTATATTGAGCCAGGGGTCAATTGGCAAGGATCTACCGATTGTTTATGCTTCTGAAACATTGAGCGATACTGAGATTATTCTACTGTGACTCGCATCTGAAGTTAGAAGACGGCCGGAAAAGGCAGACCGAAGTGACCAGAATTGTGGACAGACGTATCTTAATATTTGAATCTCACATTGTGCAAACTTATAGTTGTTGTGAGTATTGTATTGTGTTAAACTTGAGCTTGTGTTATTGTAAATAAATGAGGCATTGAGAGCAACAACGGACTAACCCACATTTTTTTCGAAATTGAGTTAGTGGCAATAATGTATTCCAACAGGCTCTACTAATCATATAAAATAGGAAAAATTAATTTTTTTTCAATGTGGGTTAGCCCGTTCTTGCTCTCAATGCTTGAAATAATGGCCAACGAGGAGACACCTCTCCGCTGCAACAATGTAGTACATAACCCAGGAGAAATTAATTTAAATGCTGATGCCTTGTCGCGTAATCCAGCTGAGTTTATTCATGCAATCATCTTTGATACGCAATCAGTAACAGTTGACGATACAGGCTTGAAAAGTCTTTGTCCGAAGCATCTGGAAAAGGTGTTTGTTGATGCCAGAAAGTCGCCGATTGGAGTTTCTGAAATGGACAGGGTCTATAGTAGTAACAACGAATTGGTAGCTGCTGTTTTCCTTACGCGTGAGAAAGTAGGCGGAGAAAAATGTAAGGCCATGGGCGGATTACGACAGAGTTCTGACGAGAATTTAAACCTGCGAGACGATGATAAATATCATGCCATGCAAAATCGTGAAGCGTTCCACATTTTAGTATGTGTACTTGCTTTGGTAGTATGTTAAGGCTGCCGTTCCAATGTGCGGCTGGCGACGGCCCCACTAGTGCAGGAGTGTCGAACTTCCCCACTCCGAGAGCCGCACGAGTCGGGCCCCCGGTTCCCCCACTCCGAGAGCCGCACGAGTCGGGCCCCCGGTTCCCCCACTCCGAGAGCCGCACGAGTCAGGCCCCCGGTTCCCCCACTCCGAGAGCCGCACGAGTCGGGCCCCCGGTTCCCCCACTTATTTTTTTGAGAAATTCATCAGAGTGAAGTAGGTGTGGAGGGGGCCGTTCTCCTACGGCTCTACGGAGCAGGGGAAGAGGGGAAGGAGCCACTGCGGCTCGCGAGCCGCTAGTTCGACACCCCTGCACTAGCGCAAGGGAGAAACAGATATATACTTCTCCCTTGCACTAGTGGGACCGTCGCCGGCCCCACATTGGAACGGCAGCCTTTACACATAGAGTGAGTCCCCGTTATGAGCCCGTTTTTACCTCCCGTTGACAGCCCGGCGACTATCCCCACCATCTCTTGGAAGCCTGCGGGCCAGAGTGAGAGAACCGGGCAACGAGCGAGAGGAAACGAAAGAGTCAGACTCGAAGTTGCCGTCGGGTTCGGAAGAGAGAATCATGTCAGTCACCCACCGTGAGCCCATCGCCAGCCCCGTTCGTCGGGCTCACAACGGGGATTTACTGTACTTTGTACTTATAAGAAATTATATTTTACTCGTTAAAGAAGAAAAGTTTACTCTTCCTACAATCCAACTCTTCTCCTCTTGGAAATTATAGTTTTTCCTACCCATAACTTTGAATAAAATCAGCCGCGGAAGATGGTTATCAAAATGAACTTGGGATGGTGGAACTGACATTGCTAACCGATTATCGTTCAATCCAGACTAAACTTATGATTGTAAATGTCTTGTAATATCTGCAAATATAATGTGAAAACGGGGAATATTTAAAAAAAAAAGATCATGTACGTTGGGGCACCTGAAAACATACACTTGAGTATCTCAATAATTTCACTTACCTTACCAAAAAGATATGATCCTATATAAAAAGATGAATGCTAACAAGGGGACCTTACAGTTGTGGACATCGCTTTTGGAACGACACTATATAGTGGTCGTAGTACTCAGAATTACAAAAATATAACAAAATAAAATAGACTGCACACAAAACCAAATGAAAAAATAACTAAAATCCGTATAAAATATAAATTTTTTACAGTGGTACCAAATTATAAATCTTTATTCCATTTAGTATTTTTCTTCAGAAAATATGAACTCATGAATACAGTTTTACAGTAATGAGTAAACTGTTACATACTACAATATGCTTGTGTCCGAGGCAAGTTTCAAGTCAAAATGTTCTTAATGTTTTTAATGTCCATAAAAATACGCATTTTCAAGTATTTATTATTTAAATATACGTAGATTCATTGTCCAACAGATATTTTGTCATTATCGCCCCAAGGTAATCATGTTTTTTAATTAAACACGAGTATTCGTGCGACCCAAATAAACATGAGTACCGGATGGTTAAAAATATTTCTTATTAAAATTCATAACCTTATTGAAATATTTACAATTTTTTTCCTCAGAATTTGTGTTGCAACAAGAGCTTATGTTTGGAATTCAGTGCATTCCAGCTCTATTATTTTCTCTTCGACTATACATTTCTAAAAAAAGATACTTAGAAATTACCTTATCTCAGCATGGAAATGCTTTCTTCACACTCGGTGAAACCAACTTCTTCAACCATTTTATAATATATTCTTAAAAACTTGTCTAATAATTTCGGCTGTACTTCCGAAAGGGGCCGGTGGCCGATCGAGATGAAACATGGTGGGTATTACGAGGGGTGTGGAAAGACCCCGAATATAAAATTTTAGCTTCGGCAATTAATGCGTTCAAAATATACAGGGGTAATTGTGCATAAAAAGGTTCACCTTAGCGATTTTTTTTTAATCACTTTACAGTCCCCTCTCTTAACAATATTTCTGTTGACTTATGCCGACACAACGCATTCCACTTTCCAACTTGTCCCGGGTATTAGTATTGGTTAGGGCTAGATTAGCGCGGGGAGCGCGCGCCCGCTCACGGCAATCACAGCGATTAATTGCAGTGAATGGAGGGGGAAACACCTACAGGAGTGATGGTAATGTGTGCGTAAACTGACACCAGCGTCAAGCCAGGCAAGTGACGGCAACGCGAAGCTAACCACGGCCAACCAGCGTCGCCGGGAAATAGATTATCGACGCTGGTTGGCCGTGGTTAGCTTCGTGTTGCCACCACTTGGCTGGCTTGGCGCTGGCGTCAGTTCACGCACATTACCACCACTCCTGTAGGTGTTTCCCCCTCCTTTCACTGTAATTAATCGCTGTGAACCCTGAACCGATGTGAGTTTGGCGATGCTAAAACTGAGACTGTGATTACAAAATTTAAAAAATAAAAAACGGCAGGACGGGAGGGTTCCCGAATAGGGGAGCCTGCACATCGTCCAAAAAAATTTTTTAAAAAATAAAGTTAACAATTTTTTATTAATATTTTGAAAACTAATAAATACCCGAAGCTACAATTTTAGATTTAGGGCCCACACCCCCTCCCCACCCCTCCCCCAAAAACTCATCTCGATCGGCCACCGGTCGAATAATTTCGGAATAATATCCATAATTTCTATCATTCTTTCTGTTTTGCACAATCATATCAAACTAGTTTGTGTTAATTTTTGCGTTACGAAAGCGATTGTGTTATTTTAATTTCTAAGTATCTTTAGAAAGAGTAGATAAAGTAAGAAATATATAAATTTCAATCATACGCTATTGCTATGTATCCCAGGAAGAGAATTCCCAACAAGGCAACGACTGCGAAATATCTCCGGCCTGGATGACTCTTCTTAAAACGTGATTTGTGCTCTGATTCTTGAATATCTTCATCCTCTGATTGTAACTGAAAACACAAATATGTATCAGCAATTAGAAGGTACGTAACATAGAACATAGACCGATAATGTCAATAACAAATTGGTCTTCGCAGAATAAAGAAACTGTTAATACCAGGGTTGCCAGATCTTCGGCATTCAGCCGGAGTCTCAGGTTTTGAACCATTGTCTCTGGCAGAATAGAGAACATTAGCGAATTTGGCAGGCACTGCACTGGTGTAGCATGCCATAAAAGAATAAAAAAAACTATTAAAATCTATAACAAATTCTAATAAATATTCCTCAACGAAATTGAAATCTCTGGCAAAAGATCAAACCTGATCTGGCAACACTGGTTAATACAAACAAATTATTTCGAAACTGAAGGTGCACATAAGTACGCATTTTTCATTTTAAAACGATATGAAATGATAAAAACCTGTTTTTTTTATCAACTGTTACAAGAACGGATAACGTATTCCACGAAAAAAGGGACAAGGGTATAAAAAAAATTGACGGACTTCGTGCCGAAATGTTGAAGTTATTTATTTTAGAATAATAGGTTACTGCGATTATTGCAATTGCTATTTATTAGTAGTGGAAGAAATAAGAGTAGGAACGAACGCAATTGTCAGATAATGGCAAGCGCAAATACAAAAGGATGCATAACCTCAAACGTAATAAAATTCCACATGGAGATACTTAAAATAGAACAATTTAGAGTGTGAAACTTTACTTACTGGAATATATTGCATCTAAATTATATTGTAATTGGTGACGCGAGTTGTTTGTGACGCCTTGTTTTACATGCGGAAGTTGCTAAAGAAAGTAAACAACGACCGCAAGCACTCACGAAACCGCGGAACTGCGCAAACTAGGTACGCCACTCTGGCTTTTGGCATTTGCTGGCAATATACCGGGGGTACCGAAGTTGTAACATTTTTATATCAGTATATTTAAAATGTAGAAACTACTCGTAAAATTAATATTACTGATATTACCCGCCAAGTTTAAAACTTAATATATCATCTATATTCAAAATGTTCAATGTACATACGTATAATACTGATTAATTAGTAAAATATTAAAGCTAGAAATCATGAATGAAAAATACTATGTTACTGCAAAGTAAGATTTGTAACGTATTTAACGCGAATCTGTTATTAAAAATTATCTATTCCTTTGTCATTTGTGTTCATTCACTATTCAACCCGCTATAAATTAAAAAAAATATTTAGCAAATTTCCCCACTTTTATTCAGTTAAAATTAGAATTGATAAAGGTTATTACAGCGGAAATTTCGTAACGTCGTATTGTACAAGTTGCTCAAACAAAAATAAACAGAAACCAAAAAAAAATGTTTTGCAACAGCTGGGCGGCACAGGCGGCCGACGATCTAATTTCAAATTTCGTCTTATTATGAATGAAAATGATAATAATTATATATTTATTTTGCAGTATGAGGATTAAAACTAAAAATCTAATTTGAAACGGAAATTTATCATGAAAATATATATAATATTAAGTGCAATATATTGCCAACATGATAAAATTCCCCTGAGTCATTCCGAACCACGCGTTACAATACGGCGTGTAATCATTGGTTAGAACCGTTAGAACTTTACGATTTATAATCGAGCAAATAAAGTATTTTAGATTAGAACTTTGATAGGGATCATACAATCATACAATGGCGGAATTATTGTATATCATATAACTATCTAAGTGTTCGTACTATTATTTTACTTTAAAACTTATGTAACTAAATTACCAAATGCACACGGGCATAAATGTTTTTTAATTGAGTTCTGTTTCGAGTGTTTAAAATATAAGCTGATCAGAATCTTCGCAAAAAGAATTGAAATATTTGAACATACAATGTAACCTCAAAGAAAATAAAAACCTTGCGCCTATAATTGAAATTCATGCCTACAAAATTACCCAAAATGTTGAAATTTTCTAACAAAACTCACCTACTAATGTGTAATTAATTGAATTCTCGGGCACAAGATATACACTCCAAAATGCAAATTGTGGGCATTAATAAATCGTTTCCAATATAAAAACTATTCAAATACCCTATATAAAGTTTACTAAAAAAAAAAAGGAACACTGAAAACAAACCTTTCTACGCCTAACCTCCATACTGTTGGAGCGTCGTATAAAAATTAAACCGAAGCAAATGATAAACGAAAGACAACGTGCAACGAAGCGACTATTACTGAAAATGACGCTTCGTGCCTACTTGATCACCGACAGTACGACTGCCGACGATGAAGCTTGTCATCGGGAAGATTGTTAGAATTGAATATGTAAGAACAAAATGGCGGCGATAATGATTCAAGGTTTCGAGTACGGTTCAGTTCGAAGAATCATTAGAATATCACGAAGGTGAATAAAGAATCTGTTGTTATCTGCAGTCCCTTCGGTAACTGATAGAAGTGATAGAAGTATCTGTATAGTTTGTGGATCTAATCGCAGAACTTGAGACAGTGGATGTCATTGTGTGAAAGGAACGTTTCAACTAATACCACTACTGTACAGTACAAAATTAATATAATTAACCCACTGTTCTGAATTTGTATCTTTTGTTAATTAATGTACTAGTGTCGATTAACGCACTGAAACATTAGCTTTCACAATAGCCCTATTTTATATTCCTTCATTAATGGGATAAAAAAAAACGAAGCGAAATCAGTGAACTCAGAAATCGAAATGTTATATTGGCTGGAAAATGCGGAGCATTAAGTATGCAGAATGGAAAATATTAATAGCATTCTGTTATAAAGGTGTTATTTAATGTTGTATCACTGGAATTATATAAAAAAAATTTTAAGTTCTAAAATTGAAAATCTTCTGTTTGGGGAGGTAACATTTACTTTATTGGATAAAAGAGTTTATAATAATTGGAGAATTAGATGGAGGGTTAAGTAATTGAAGGTTAAAGCGGTATTAATATTTCCAATTGCTTAGTTACACGTTTAAAAATAGCTAGTTTCTTTACATTCAGTCAAAGTTCAGAAATAACAGAAAATTTGGAATTTTCATTTTATAATTAAGAAAATTCCTTATTTTATGTAAAGTCAGACCTTTTCCAGAGCACTTTAATCTCTATGGCCTTTCGCTATTTAACAAAAATTATATACAGTGACTCATAGCCATAATCGTACACTCTTTAAAATCGCATGACATTTTGAAAATTGGTCCAAACGACTTGAGTTTTTTTGAGAAGCTGGAAGGATTAGTTTGCTAAGTGACGTGTTTCGTCGTTTAAAAAAAAAAGCAATTGGCCAGAGTAGCAAAAAAAAAAATAGTAAAGGTCGATTTTTCAACTTTTTTTGTGGGCCTGTAATGAAAATTAAAAAAAAAAAACCCGTTTGTAAATCGAAGTAAGCTGTATGCATGCTTAAAATATCATCAAAATCGGTTAACGTTGCTCTGAGCTACAAACCTTTAAAGATCGCAGAATAAGGTCGAAAATTGTTGATTTCGGGAATTTCGCGATTTTCGAACTTATTCTGCGATCTTTAAGCCTTTGTAACTTAGAGCAACGTTGACCGATTTTGATGAAATTTTCAGCATGTATACAACTTACTTCAATCTACAAACGGGTTTTTTGAATTTTCATTACAGGCTCAGAAAGAACGACCTTTACTATTTTTTTTCGCTATTTCGACGAATTGCAATGTTTTTCGAAACGACGAAACACGTTCGAAAAAATTTTTCTCAAAAAAAAAACTCAAATCGTTTGGACCAATTCTAAAAATGTTATGCGATTTTAAACAGTGTACTATTATGGCCGTGAGTCACTATATACTGTATAGAATTTCGTTTCTCCGCACACTATGGAATTACAAAGTTATCTTCCAAATGATTTGTTTATAGTGTAAATACAAGTAAATTCAGTTTCTTCTAATTAGTATTTCTGATCAATTTTAGAACAAAATAATGTAAGTGAATCTGAATTCTCATCAATCGTGCTACTTGCTTCAGTTATTTAAGCCCTTCCTATTAATCCATTGATACTTTTGTTACATACAGATTTTACGAATTCAAAAAATTGAAAGTGGAAACTTACGATGTTTTCACATTAATGGCTGAGAAGCGCTTTACTCGTTGTCCAAATTTAATTAAACCAGTACCATACCAAATGAGAGTAGATTTTTCTAGGAATATTAAGCGAGAAGAACTGTTTAGCTGCAGGAAGAGTTAATATTCCTTGATTTCTAATTGCTTGGAAATTTAATTACAGTTGCTATTGCGAAACTGATTAGTCAGTGCTGTTTTTCTAACTAGTCTGTATTTAATTATATGTGCATTTCTTTTACTTCGTTGCTTTCAAAGATATGTTGCCTCTTTCAGGAACTTTCAATTATAAATGTATTTTCTGTAATGTGTATTATGCTTGTATGAATGTATGTATGTGTTAACACTCACATAAATAAATTATTATAGCAGTTAGCAGATCTATATTATACTTATAGTCTGGCACTTAATTACTGCTGTATATTAGTTGAATTTTACTCTAGTTCAACTTTCCAAGAAAGATTGAATTTGTTTGTCAAATTTGGCTTACATTGTATCCATGTACAAATATTAAAATGTTAATAAAACTGTATTACTCAATGAAGCGTGATTAAATATATTTTTAGAACTTAATCTTAATCTTTTATCTCCTTCTGAACACGTTAAGTGTGAATAAATTTCTCTGAACAGTATCCCTGTACACAACTTTGATTTGAAGGCATTCGAAAAATTATAAGTTTCGGAATTTCTGAAAATTCTAACCGAAAAAAAAAAATCTATAATACTCCAAAAAGGCTTCATTGTAGAACAGATGGAAAAACAATAATTACGAAAACGAAGCGAAATTCTTCACCTCCGAAGTTTCGATCTAAAAAACGATCAACACGAAAACTTTAATTATGCAACATATATATATAAGTCGAGATAAAGAATATTAAAGATCTGTTACGTCACACTCAATGTTTCACGATTACACCTAGTTTTACGTAATTTAGTTGAGCGTACATTAGCAAAAGTCATCGTGAAATCGTGTGTCGCAAGTACAAAATTATTTTACCTTATTATTATCGTAATAAGGCTGCTTTTGTGTACTTCATTCTAAAAGTGCCTTTTATTGCGCAATTTCTATGATAAACGATTAGTTTAATAATTCTTACATTTATGCATTTTTGTCCAGTTTCGTATTTCATATTAAACACATGCTCAAACAGCATTTTATTCCGACCTTGGAAGATTTACTAAGTAACGTAAGAATCAAGCTTTACAACATATTTAAACTATAAACCAGAAACGACTGGTATGTTTTAATCCAAACAGCAAAAGAATTACGAAGATTGGGAGTTAAAACCCATCTAAATTCAAATAAACTTTTTAAGATACTACGTAGTATTGTATTCCATAGTTGGGCAATGAAGCTATATGATAATAATGTAAATGAATAGAAGTAAACAAGTATTAAGAGTGCATAACTGTAAAAAGAATAGAAATTACAAAGGTGAAGTAAATAAATAGAAACTTAAGTGTAATAAATGAAGTTGCACATTATAACATTACACTTATGTTTATCTTAGGAGTTTCAGTGGAGCTAGAAGAAAAGCTGAAAGGGAAGTAACATTTCCTCTCGCTCGAAATACAGAAACAACGATTTACCAAAAACATATCATCAGCTATTGAGAAGAAATATCTATTACCAAATAATAATAAGATGGCCTATAAAGAAACCATGCAGCACAAACCAAGCTTTGTAAAGGAGGCTGTAATTCAGATCGGCTCAGGAGGATGCGCGGGTTTTGTAGAGGCCTGCATAATGCATCCTATGGATCTTATTAAAACACGTTTTCAACTGCAGGTCAAAAGTGCACAGAATGATACTCTCTACTATACAGGCACTGTATCATTAACATACATGTACTTTAGCATAATATTCTTCTTTGATGCGTATAATTATGTCCTACTGATTTTCAATACTTAATTTTGATTAATTATATCATCCCATTTGCTAAATATATTATTTGTATCGCAGGAATTCGTGATTGCATGAGAAAAATGTACAGAAGCGAAGGTCTGGCAGCGTTTTGGAAAGGTATATTGCCCCCAATTATCATGGAAACTCCTAAAAGAGCTGTGAAAGTATGTAATTTATGTTTTTATTTGTGAAAATAATTTTTTCATTCGGTTTTATGCAGGGGTTGAAACGGTTCCGAAAATATCTGTTTCGAACTGTCATAAAGTTAGTAAAAAATGTATTTGGACGCTTTTCAAAATCGCGTAACTTTTTTAGAATTGACCCAAACGACATGAGTTTTTTTTAGAAGCTAGAAGGATTAGTTTGCTAAGTGACGTGTTTAGTAATTTTGAAAAAAAATTGAATTGGTCGGAATAGCGAAAAAAATAGTAAAGTTCGTTGTTTCAACTTTTTTTCTGACAAGGGAACACCGCGAACCCGGACTCACCGATTGGAAGGCAACTTTATGGGTTTTTAGAGTGATTAAAAAAAAGAAAAACGGTGTGTTTCAATTGGGCCTTATCGCCCTTTAAGGGGGTGAAAACTAACCTCAAAGTCAAATTGGCACTTCCACTTTTTCACGTATAACTCTCAAAGTGCAACAGACAGAAAAAAATGTTTCAAACAAAACTTTAATGGTGCAATAAGCGCTACAAACTTCCGTTAACAAAATTTTGAAAAAAGTTACAAAAAAATATATAACTGACGAAAAAAACTCTTTTCAAAATTTTGTTAACGGAAGTTTGTAGCACTTATTGTACCATTAAACTTTTGTTTGAAACATTTTTTTCTGTCTGTTGTACTTTGAGAGTTATACGCGAAAAAGCGGAAATGCCAATTTGACTTTGAGGTTAGTTTTCACCCCCTTAAAGGGCGATAGGGCCCAAATGAAACACACCGTTGTTCCTGTTTTGAGTCACTCTAAAAACCCACAAAGTTGCCTTCCAATCGGTGAGTCCGGGTTTGCGGTGTTCCCTTGTCAGAAGAAAAGTTGAAAGAACGAACTTTACTATTTTTTTCGCTATTCCGACCCATTGCAATTTTTTTCAAAACGACGAAACACGTCACTTAGCAAACTTCTCCTTCTAGCTTCTCAAAAAAAAACTCATGTCATCTGGACGAATTCTAAAAAAGTTATGCGATTTTAAAGGTTGTAAACTTTCTTTCGTCCGCCACTGTATATTTCCAACAAAAATTCAAAATTAAAGTAGATTTAAGTATTGGTTGAGCTCTATTGTAAACATAAATTTTCAATTATCATACTTTAATACAATAAAAGTCTTTTTTTTTAGTTTTTCTCCTTCGAGCAGTATAAAAAGTTATTTAACAGTATTGCACCAGTTATGCCAGTGGTATGTATAATTTCCTCATGCATGTGATATAATAAAGGGTAAGTAATTGGAAGTTTTATGAAACTTAAAACTTTTGTTAGCTATACTTTGATGATTAAGCTACACTTTATACTTGAAAAAACTGCATTTTATAGAATCTTCCTTCTAAACAATGGCTATTGTTTATACAAAACATACACGCACACCGTTATTTTTACATTACACCGTTAAATAAAATGATCGCTAAAGACAAACAAAATTATAAATCTCAGTATACAACTGATAATAGACTTCATATTATTCTGACAAGGGAAGATCCGGAATCTGAAAATTCAACAAATTTTGAAACTTTGTGAATATGTAGGGGATTTCCTCCTGATTACAACGCAATTTTTGTTTGCTGCCCAAATTCACTCGAAGGGGGTGAAATTAACCCCTAAAAATTCGGCTATTTTCCGATTTTCTGTTATAACTCGCGAACTGTAAGAGATAGAAAAAAAGTTCCAAGACAAAAGTTACTTCTTTTAATTAGATCTATCATTGGTATAAAAAAAACTATTTTACAGTTCACGAGTTATAACACAAAATCGGAAAATAACCGGATTCTCGGGGGTTAATTACACCCCCTTAGAGTGAATTTCGGCAGCAAACAAAAATTGCGTTATAATCAGGAGGAAATTCCCTACGTATTCACAAAGTTTCAGAATTTTTTGAATTTCCGGGTTCGGGATGTTCCCTTGTGAGTGTTTGTTAGACTACACTAGTAAAGTTTACTCAAATATTTCTGGAAAAATTTAATAGCACACGCTAATAATAATAATGCAATGTCCCATTTCAGGCAAATTATTGTGCTGGCTTCTTAACTGGTGTAACAGAAGGGATCTTAGTAAATCCGTTCGAAGTAGTTAAAGTGCAAATGCAATCCAATCGTAAGCATATAACCCACAGTCCGTCTACTTTTGCCGTGACTCGGCAGATTCTTTCTCAACAAGGCTTTGGACTGAACGGTATCAATAAAGGTCTATCCGCGACAGTAATGAGAAATGGTATTTTTAATACTTTTTACTTCGGCATTTATAACTCCATTCTTCCTCAACTGCAAAAGCACAATGATCATGTTCCAGAATTTCTTCTTAAGGTATATATTCTATTATTAATGAATATTGAAAGAATAGATATTTCCTCGGCATTATTTATGTAAATATGTGGGGCATTTAAGAAAAGGATTTAAGAATTTAGAATTGTAAAGATGCAAGTGAAATTGAAAGCTAACTCCGTCAGAATGAGAAGTGACTTTCTGTTGCAGCAGTGCAGATGACATGCTTTATTTAAAATGAAAGAATGATAGACAAAATTCCTTATATAGAATTGCATATAGAAAACGTGACAAAGGAATTTCTTTTTGTTCCCATTAGATTCAATGACCAACAACATTTGTTGCTGGTTGCTTACATTATTGAAACAAACCCTCACTTTTCATACTGACCATATGATTTGAAGATACAAAAGATACATTTTTTAACCTTATTTTACGAGATTTAAAATTTGCTTATAATTTATATTTTAATATCTCTATCTGATACTATAGCCTAAGCCTAAATAATTAAATTCACATTAATTATTTATACAGAATAATACACAATGTCATAATATTTTTCTATTTTATTACTCTTTGGGGGGGGGGGGGGCGATCGCCCGTATCGCCCCCTCTGGATCCGCCCCTGTACTAATTAGGGACTCAGCACAAAATTATAAATGTTAAGCCCATTTCGAAAACTATTCCAGTATATATTCCTAGATTGATTTTGTTTTCAATGCGTAATTAAAATATTTGATAAACGAACATCTTACCAGCAATGCACTGTGCAATTTTAAATGGCATTCATTTCATATGTGCTATGATTAAATGCAAATATCATGTAAACATAATGAATAGCGATTATATTTTAGTTATTATATTCAATGATGTTTCACACTGTTCTTACTAATTTACTTAACGTATATTCTTTAGTTCTCCATAGGTTTTATATCAGGCACAGTGGCATCTTGTATGAATATACCTTTTGATGTTGCTAAAAGTCGCATTCAGGGGCCTCAGGGTGAAGTCCAATATAAAGGTACCCTACGCACTATTAGCCGAGTATATCAGAAAGAAGGGTAAGGGGCAATGACTTTATAATGATTTAAGTATCATTTACGCTGTACAACTATACATATTCCAACTAATTTTATTTACTTGGACATTTAAAATATACTTTTGTAATTTATTTCAGGTCAAATCATTATTAATTATGTCTTTTGTTACTGATAGTCATTTTAGTATTTCGTTATTTTACTACTTTTTCGTCTGTGATTAATAATTTGCACATATTTTACCAGATAAAGTTAAAGTTAAATAAGTAATTAGCGACTATTTTCATTGCAGATTTAGAGCTTTGTACAAAGGGTTATTACCAAAAGTTTTGAGACTGGGACCAGGCGGTGCAATAATGCTCATTGTTTATGACCATATGAAATTATACCTCACATCGCGATTTGGTGATTAATTGAAGCCTTAAGCTTTAACTCTTGGTTGTCACACTGGGTCAAAATGGCCCCCAATTTGACTTTGAGGTGAAATATCTTTGAGGCATAATTTGAAAATGGGGTACACTTGTCGAGTAGCATGATCTTCACCGATTTCGATGACCTTGAAATATGTTCTAGGGGGTATGATTCTGAACAACTTTTTCCTATACATGTAACCGGCGGTCGGCCTTAGTTTCTAAGGTATGCGCAAAAAATCTTGGTAAACTTTTCCTCATGGATTTGAACGGAATTTTTTTTATCACCTTATCTCTGTACAGTATTTCTGTTGACTTATTCCGACACAGCGCATTTCACTTTCCAATTTCTCCCGAGTATTAGTATTGGTTGGGGCTAGATTAGTGCGGTAGGCGCGAAAAGCATGGTAGCGAACCGATGTGAGTTTGGGGGTGCTAAAAATGAGATGCAAAAAATTATGTTTTAGAATCAGAGTCATCCTAATATCCGGCGCCGCCGAACATAGTCGGGCTGTCTACGGCCCCCCCCCCCCCCCACACACACACCCAACAGGTGCTCTCGAAAGCATCCTCTTCCTAGCGAAAAAATTATGTTTTAGTTAAACTCACATCGGTTCGCTACCATGCTTTACGCGCTCGCAAGCGGGCGCGCGCTCCCCGCACTAATCTAGTTCCAACCAATATTAATACCCGGGACAAGTTGGAAAGTGGAATGCGTTGTGTCGGAATAATTCAACAGAAATACTGTACAGAGAGGCGATCGTGGGAAGATGATTAACAAAATTTTCGTTCAAATCCATGAGGAAAATTTTACCAAGGTTTGTTGCGCATATTTTAGAAAGTAAGGCCGACAGCCGGTTACTTGTATAGGAAAAATTTCTGTCTTCGTTGAAAAAAGCAAATGTTGCGCCCCCTCATGGGATGCTACTGTCGCGCTCAGCAATTTTATGTAAAGATTTTTGAAAATATCTCGGAAACTAGGGCCGACCGTCGGTTACATGTGTAGGAAAAAGTTGTTCAGAATCATGCCTGCTACAATATATTTGAAGCCCATCGAAATCGGCGAGTTTACCGTAAATGGCTTTACTGTTTAAACATGATTATACTTTAAATGTTAATTTGCAACGATGAACATATATTCCACAATGTTCAAACTTTATCTCAGAAGTTTTATGACTTAATTTAACAGATAGTTTTTAAACAGCAGCCAATTGAAAATCGGCTTGGGTCGAATCGATCCAATGTGACAACGACGTTCGGAAAAGTAGGTCTGACAACCGAGGGTTAACATAGACTGATTATGTGCATTTTTTAGCAAGATTTTCCTTTGAAAATCGTTTGTCTCGTTATTATAATCAGATTGAGATGAAAAAAGTTGAATTTACTTTTGAATTCAGTGATATTAGTAGAATCTGTGTTATAGTCGTAGTATGTACAAATATTTTTTGCAATTATATACCACACACTTCTTATAATTATACCAGCTTGAGTAGAACAGACCAAACTGTCTAGAATCAAATTTATATATAAAAACAATAGAGTATATATATATATATTAGAGTATAAGAGAATGAATATGCCATACATTGTTAGATTTAACATATTTTAAATACATTTTTATTATTTTATAAATGCTTTTAATGTTTAGATCATTTTCGTCAGTTACGTTAATGGATTAAAGTTTATCAATCCAGTCATTGTACATTTGTGTATACTGTACTCCTGTGTTAATTATTGCGAAGGAAAATTTTTAATATAAATAAAGAACAGAATATTGACAAATTTATTTTCTCTTAAAATTTCCTATGTCCATATATTCTCATATCTGTTTTTTAAGATATCTTTGCTTTGTCTATAAAAGCAGTTAATTGTCACTATAGTTATTGAAAGTGATTTTATTAAGAACGAAATCGCGAAGTATTTTCACATTATCATTTGACGCGCTTCATCAAATTCGGATACAATTCACCAGTTCTGAGGGGCCCATTTTTTGGGATAGTGAGGAGGTAGTTTACTAAAAGGGGGTAAGTGTATAGAAAAATATAGACAAAAACTATAGTACTTGGATAAAATCATAATTTTTTTTAAAACAAGGCCCTAGCTAGGGGGGCCTTCTGAGCAGGGGCCCATTTTTCGGGAAAATGAAGCGGTAGTTTACTGAAAACGGACCCAGTGTAATAATACAGGAATAAAAAAATAGTTTGGTTAAAATCATTTTTTTTTAAGGATGGGGCCCTGGGGGGCCCAAGTGGCAACTGCTAATCGGCCGCTCTGTTAAATCCGCCACTGTAATTGACATTAAAGAAATAAAACCAGCCATTTTCTTAAACCAGGAAATGATTCAATATAATATTCCAATGAACAGAATGATTATAATTAATGTACTGCTCTGTTATAAATATTGTAGTAGGAAAGTTATACAATACAATATTCCGAATCTGGTATTAAAAACTTCCTAACAATTATGGGATAATACGCCATTACATAATTCACATGTCATCGTCTAATACGGAATCCAACCACTTCTCCAGATCCATTGGTTTCTTCGATGTGCTAGATTTAGTTATATTTATGCCTGTAAAAGACGCTTATTAAGTTTCAATTAGTATCTATATAAAAATGATTATTTGCATAAAAACTGTCGTAAACTTATAGCGAATTCGGTACATCGCACTGACTCTGCACTGGCGCCAGAAAATGACTTGGATTGGTTGTTTCTGAAAGAAAGGAAGATAGCTCTATAAGAATCAACCAATCCAAGTCATTTTTTGGCACCAGTGCAGTCAGTGCGAGGTACCGAATTCGCTATTATATAAATATGTACCAGTACTGGAAGATGCAGGTAAGGATTTGACAATCATTAAAGGTTCATTCACAGGTTCTTGGAGTGATAACAAGAAATCTAAATCATCAGCCGTATCTTCGACCGAATGCTGAGTTTCTTCTACATTTTTTACATCGCTAACAACTTCTGTTTCGGAACTGCTTAAAATTTGGTTATATTTCTCTTTACCCCGTTCTGCTTTGTTGTAAATGTTTGTCAGTTGGTCATTCTGAAATATTTACTTTAGTGATTTCTGTCCGCTAGTTTTGTTACTACATAATATATATGCTGATCAAGTAGGACAAAATGATTTACTATTATTTATGTATTTGTAATGATGTGTTCGATTTATTAAAATCTACTTGCACGTTTTATCTACTTAAACATTGGCAATATAATAATAAATATTATGTACATTTTGAAATAGAGTGGATAGAATTAGGTAAAATAATCCTCAAATATCGTCAAACTTACAGTAAAATATTTAGTGTCAATATTAACATTCTCGTTAAATGGAATTGATTCTATCGCTGCAGACAACACTTTCAAATCGAGTGTAAAATACTCTGTGTATTTTGAATTGTCAACACTCCAACTTTTTTCTGCCTCAAAAACAAAGTGATCGTCCTCGGAGATGGGAGCATTTAACAAAAATTCAAAATCCTTCGTAACATTCTCATCTACGTCTATAATTTCTTGAAAGTATGAGTCTTCTTTCTCATCCTTTTCCTCTGTTTTCCCCTTTTCTTTTATCTTTTTACCTCTAATTTTAATAATTCATGTAACACAAAATATATACGTCTTGTCAATAAGATTATCACGATGGGATAAATATATCCAAAGTGATATTTATAAACTGAGTAAAAGAAGAAAAAAATAAACACAAATGGAACACATTCTGTGATTCATTCAAATGGAATAGTTCTCTCAGTGCCGTCTTATCGTTTTCGGGGGCCCTGGGGCGAGCTCCATTTGTGGCCCTCTAAATTAAATAAAGTCAAAAATATCGCGCTAACATGCGAAGTAAATAAGTATTAAAACAATTAAATAAATAAGATTAAACCTGGGTCCATTTCACGAAAAAGGGCCTTATCTTAAAATCTAACTTTTGGTGCACTCGTTATTTTCTTTCCGTCACAGTTGGAGGGCCCATTTCTATTTTTTTAGCTTTTACAACCCTCTCTAGCTTTTACAACTCCTTTTTTAATTTTCCAATTTTTCAGGGACCCCCTAAGCTCCGGGGCCCTGAGGCGGCTGCCTCTTTCGCCTCCAGGTTAAGACGGCACTGAGTTATCACATTTATTCATAACTAGTGAAGTGATAATAATGATAATGGGAGACAACACTGTTTGAAAAATAGCATTCTTTGATTCGGAATTATAGTACTTTAATAAATTCAAACAGGAAGATAATCATTGAACACTAAATCATAACCTTACTAACCTTCCTTGTTTTTTCTTCGGAGGCATTTTCTTTACTTTTTCAAGCTATCTGTATCTACCTCGAAGAAAAACAATTTGTAACTTAGAATTGGGACGTTACAAGTTGGACGAAGCTGGATGAACCGTCCTAGATATCATATATTGTATGATCTTTAGGTTATTACTTTCGATGGCTTCCAAATGCCATCACTTATACCACATTGAATAGCCAACTAAATATATATATATTTATTAACAGAGTGTACAGTCATACTACAATACGTACATATAATAAATTATAATTGCATAACAAAATTTGATTGTATAATTATATAATATAATAAGTAGGGGTGTGCGGGCAGCGGGTACACGAAATTACGGGTACCCGAATATGTTTACGTGTCGAAAAAAACTCCCGACTCGACCGAGCTTGAAATATCGGGTAGATACCCACACACCCCTAATAATAAGTAGTAGACGATACTTATTAATAAAAAAATAAGGGGATAAAAAGTATAGTAAATTCTAAAGACCGAAGAAATATTAATTCAATATAGCAAATTGGATTATAACATTTCTTTCATAATACTTGATTTCTTTTAATTATTAATTAACCCACCACTTTTATAAAGCAGTCTATCATCTTTCAGCATTAGCGTCTTCAATCCAATAGATTTCATTATAATGTAGGCAATAAATAAAATATTATTATGCTTCTAACAATTTGTGCAATTATCATTCAAAATAATAGTTATCAGATTCCTGTGGAGATGGAATGTTAGAACTAATGTTGCTATCTAGGCAGGATGGTTGCCTTTCTACTAAATTCTCTGCTGGTTCTGTTTCTTCACTTTGTTGTTTCTTCGTGTAGCATACGTCATCCTTTTTATCTACCAAAGGCTCAATAAGGCCAAGGCATCCTTCCACATAAGGACATTTAATATCTTCAATCTACAACATATGCACTAGTTTCTAGGATGTAATTAAATACTTTTGTTGCATTAATATCAACCGACGCCGTTTTAAGCACCTACTTTAAAAAAGCTAGTAATTACTGAAAATTGGCGATATTTTCCTAAATTTATTTTATATATGTCTATACACACACAACCTAACGAGCTTTTATTGCACTGACACGAAAAGTTGAGTAGTCATTTAAAATATGTACATTAGGGTGGCGGCTCTTATTTACTCTTAGTGAAACTTTTTCAAGATTTTCTTCGCGGCACCCCCCAGAATAGTTCCATATAATAATAAAAAATCTGTGGAAAGTTTGAGCTCGAACGGATAAGGGAAAAAGGTACCCCTGGGCCCTTGAACGTTTAAATAATTATTTAACCGCTCCTAAGTCGATTTAATATAATTATCCTCTAAATTATTCATTACATAAAAAAACATGTCAAACAAAAGTTGTAGATCCAAACAAGGAGCATCTTGTATGTTTTATTACTTTTTCTCATGCGATAAATGGTTTTCGAGAAAAGTGCGAAAAACTGAAACAAAAAATTTTTTTTTCTATATTTTCGATATTTTTCAAATTTCGGTCCCAAATTTTCAGGAAACATTCATGACATATCAAACACTGAAAATATGCAAAAAAAATCAATCTTTTTGGCATATCTCGGTATATGCCCCCACCCCTTGAATGTTTAAAAAATAGTCCTCGAAAATAAAAAGTACAATTTTTTTCGCCTCCATAAATAAAAAGTTTTCGGAAAGGATTTAAACTTTCAAAATTTCAAAAAAAAAAAATTTTTTGTTTCAGTTTTTCGGACTTTTTTCAGATATTAATAGTTTATACTATATACTGTAAAAACTGTTCACTTTATATTATTAAATTATTAAATTAAACTAGTCTCCTTGCGTTTATAATTTAATAACGGACAAGAAGGACGATATTTGTATTTTACTAATCACATTTTGGCCTCGAGTCTTGAGGTTCTAGCGTTTAGCGTGCGCCGTGTGCGGAAATCCTCCAGTCGTATTTATTAGTCATACTCGTTGGACGCTTATCGGCGTTTTCCGCACAGGCCGAGTGTACTCAAAGGAATAATGATATTACTATGTGTGCATTACATACCTGTGACGCAGTGTGTCCTAAGATATTGGTAATGTTTTCATTTTCTAATATTTCCCAGAGACACTGGAGCAACTGTTGTTTCAAATGCGAAGCGCAATAATTTGCGTTAGAGATATCGCCTTCAAGCTGTAAAAATATAAACAAATTACACACCATTTTACAATTATCCTCTATTTTTCAGTTTCTACCGAATACCATTAATTGTGTAATAAAAAATTCAAACAATCCAGCTATCTAACTTAATTGCAATTTTAATTCTGTTAAGTGGTGAAAAAGAAGCAACAAAAATTTGAAGGAATGGAAAATTAAAAACTGAAGCATCTTGTTTGGAAATCTGACTTACCTGCAAGGCCTCTTTAATGCAACTTCTTGCACGATTTAATATACTCGCGAGCGCATCTAGTTCTTCTTCCTTCTCACGGACTTTCAACCACAATTGCACTTTATCGTTCCTTGTCTTCAGGACACCTTTTTCTAGAAGTCGAATTTCCTCCTCCATCTGCTTGTTCTTTTCCTTCAAATTATCGGCAATTCTTTCGTACTCAGCGAATCGCATATTATTCCCCGCTGCATATGTGTATTGCGCTTTCGTCATTTCATAGTCCTATGGACAGTTTAAGATTTCCATTTCAGAATTTCTAATAAATGATATAACAAATGCAATAAGGAAACCAAATATCAAAGTAATAATTTTAAGCGATGTGGAGGCGAATAACTCTGTTGACACCCAATTCAACATTATTCTTTTTGTATAAATATTAAAAAGAGTGATTGCAATATAAAAAATAATATATTAGCGGCAATACATTTTTTAAGGCTGCTTTGAGCAAAATAGCTTAACGCTGTTTCGTTTTTGGAGGGTTTATGGCTGGACCAAAAAAAAATAGCACCTGAATTTAACCAGGCACTAACTATACAGGGTCTTCGACTACTGCTGGGACAAAATTTAAGGGGTGATTCTAGACACCAAAATAAGACGAAAATCAAGAATAACGATATTCCGGTTGAGACTTGGTTTGTTAGTTATAAGCGTTTAAAGATTTGCCTTACAGTAGGCAATCTGCGTGCAGCGATGCACGCGGGACAAGTCTGGCAAGGGGTCAGGCAGTGGTGCTCATAGCCACTGTCGCACAGGGTCTCTCACCTCAGAGAAGCTGCGACGAAATTTACGACAGTCTGCGAAACGAGATCCTGCGAAATTTAAGGGAACATTCTCATTAAAAATTTTCAGAAAATAGATTTGTTTATGCGTATAAATGTGGTAGAGTGTCTGAAGAATACTCAGTAAAACTTTAAACGCGTTCATCTTGAAACATGATTTTTCTGAACGGTGGGCAGCATAACAAAAGAAATTATGAACTGATTTCAAAAATGTTGGTGGCATTCTCTTTGTATTTGAATTCACTATCGTATCAACCTTCGATCGTGAATTTTAGAGATCATAGTTTTTCATTATTAACATTTTTAAGCGTAAAATTACTCCATTTTTTGCATGTTTGTGGTCAAACGTGCACCAAACATCGCCATTTTGTTTTATTTGCCTTCTCAAAGGCTGATAGGGTAGCTATTGGTATAACATATAAGAATATCTTTGGTTTTTTGATTTCAGACAATCCTACGTCGAGTTTTACTGTCCACCGTTTGCGCCTCTTTTTGTTACAGCAGTGCATTGATCCTCACGTAAAATTCGAAACAATACAGGAAAATGACAATTTTTTTTTTAAAAAAAATCCTTAAAGAATGAACAAATAAAGACCGTAAAGTTTTTTTATTTCAAATTATATACTTTTAAAAAAAAAAATTCTAAAGATCACCTATGTTTCGAGCGATTTCATGAGAGTGTCACTTTAATCCAAAATTAAAGGATGTCGTTGAATTACACCAGACCTACCTACTTGCTAAAATCCATTGTTTCCGTTATATCTACCGTAGTCACACGCGTGCACAAAACACGGAATCACAACACCCCGTAAAAATATCAGATCTCCTGCAGCAAAACGTGTAAAAAAAAGTTGAAACAGAACACAAATTTACCCGCACTGACCACCACTGCTCGACCCGTCTCCTAGCTTCACCCGCGTGACACCAGGGCGCGCTGGTTGTCAGCTTCGGGGCAGCACATACGCAATCTTTAAACACTTATAACTAACAAACGAAGCCTCAACTGGAATATCGTTATTCTTGAATTTCGCCTTATTAAATGCTTTTGCTTAGCTTCGATTCACTGTATGTTTGTTTAGTGTATGGTTCAAATCTGGCAACTCAATTTTCACCCACTTCCACCAGTCCAATTATCTTGAAACTTTGTAGGCGTGCGTGGGTGTGATGACAATACATTTTTTATAAAAAAAGTCAAAAATGAAAAGAAAACAAATAAATGGAAAAATATACAAAATCCACAAACACTAAAAACTAAAAAATAAAAAAATATATAAAAAAATTATGTTAAATGATTTTACTAAAAATGCAGTAAATAGTAAAAAATAATTATTTTCTTGTACTACAATTTCGGTTGTGATATATGACTTTAAATAAAATCATACAAACTGTGATTACTCATTTTCTTTACAAATAATTTGAACAATTGTACAGGATAACCACAGAGTTTGTATGATTGTATTTAAAGTCACATATCACCATCGAAATTGTAGTACAAGAAAATAATTATTTTTTAGCTTTTAGTGCATTTTTAGTAAAATCGTTTAACATAAAAATTTTATTTTATACATTTTTTTTGGTGTCCAGACTCACCCCCTAAATTTTCTCCCAGCAGTAAAACACCCTGTATAATGACTGTAAAGGACTTCCTTGTTTGGGAATTTAAAAACGTCTTGTTAGCGCAGGAATGGGGACTTTGTTCTTTAAAAAATTGGTCCCCCTCTAAACAAACCACACGGACTTCTAAGCACTTATAACATTCCTTACAATCCTCCTTGCCAGCGAATAGAATCTAAGAAATATATGCAATGAAATCAATATGGAATATTATTATAATCTTACGCTTGCCACTTTGTGAATAACGTCCCTCTGTTTCAGGACCATTTTTGAAGTGATTTTCGATTCCGTTTCAAATAACTCACACTGCAACCTCAAAATACGCTCGTTTTCTTTATGCTCCCTGCCAGTAATTTCGAGCTCCCTGCAGACCTTTAAGATCCTGTCAAGCTCGTGATTCAAGGCGATGTTCTCACGAATCGCGCGATGAGTGGCCTCTGCTACTCGCAGATTCGTCGCTTTGCGAAGCTCGTCGGCCAAGGTCTTCAGGCGCTCTTCCATTTCCTTCTTCATCCTGTCAGCATTTCATCGTAAAGTTTTATGCAGGGTGTTAAAAAAAGTCTCTTTAAAAAATTTACTGAATTTAATAGATAAACGATTGGCAAGCTCGATAAATTATTACTTACAAGGGTGGATCCCGAACCCGAAAATTCAAAAAATTCTGAAACTTTGTGAATACGTAGGGGATTTCCTCACGATTACAACGCAATTTTTGTTTGCCGCCCAAATTCACTCTAGGGGGGTGAAATTAACCCCTGAAAATTCGAATATTTTCCGATTTTGTGTTATAAATTGTGGACTGTAAAATTATTTTTTTATACCAATGATAGATCTAATTAAAAGAAGTAACTTTTGTCTTGGAACTTTTTTTCTATCTCTTACAGTTCGCGAGTTATAACAGAAAATCGGAAAATAGCCGAATTTTTGGGGGTAAATTTCACCCCCTTCGAGTGAATTTGGGCAGCAAACAAAATTTGCGTTGTAATCAGGGGGAAATCCCCTACGTATTTACAATGTTTCAGAATTTTTTGAATTTTCGGATTCGGGATCTTCCCTTGTTAGCAAAAGTAGTGATAGTTTTTTTATTTTGCCAGAATTAAATACATTTATTTGTAACCTGACTTACATTGCTTTCCCAATGATTACAGACTTTTCAGCTGCATAAAGTTCCTCCTTATGCGCTTCTTCTTGATCAGCGATTTCCTTCTCCTGGATCTCGAATTTATGCAATAAATCGAGCCGTGCCAGTCTCCAATCCTCCAGTGCGTTCAATTTACCGGCTAATTGAAAACAAATTGCAGAGAAAGAATTTAAAAAATAAAGAAACGATCGATATAGTGGTGTTAAAAATGCAAAGTAGAATTTAATATTTAGGACAATGCGACAAGTGTATTTTCTGAACGAAAAAAATTAAATTGTTATATAGTTATCGAATTTTGACGTCATTTTCGCCCATATGGTATCTCGTTTTTGAAAAAGGAAAAGTAAACGAAACTCATACAAAGATATTATTGGCAAAATAAAAACGTTTGCCTGAAAATGTGCACTGAACACAATTTCAACCTAAAAGATAAAAAAAAAATAAATTAAGATTAATGAAAATATATGTATTCTTCTTGATTGAAAATAACCCACGGTGGACTTTACAAAATTACTATAAGCCTTAATACACAGAAATATGTTTAATTTTTAGATAACAAACAACTGTTTTCCTATTAATATTAGGAATCAAATTTTATTGTGCCAGAAAAGGTGTGTGATAAAATTCACCAAAAAATGGTAGCATAACTTTTCCATACAGTATTAAAGTTGAATTGGAGAAAAAAATAAAAGTATTCTCATTTCTTCGAACAGTAAAAAATAACTAAATTCGACAGTTTCTGGAATGTTGGGAATGCACTACATGGTAACACAGCAACGACACATATAAATTCATATTCGAATTTGTAACATAATATTTTTCACAGAATTTAGTAACTTCTCATAAATACATTGCGAAACGCTAGATATCGAACAGAACTCATTTTATTTGATAAAATTGAAATTTATTTTTTGCATGCATCGGTGTTTTCTATTTTCGTGAGGTTGACTATATGTACGTATAATTGACAATAAGTAAAGAAACCAAAGTTAGGGTATTAATTTTCAACAAAAAAAATGAACTATGAATTCTGCTTTAACTGTAAATAACAACAGAAAAAGGAACTCAATAAAAGAGAGTATCTACCAAAAGTCATTTAAGAAGGAACCCGTTTCGCGCATGTAGAATGAGCTCATTGGCTCCGAAAACGCGTTGGTGGGGGTACAGCCAATAGCGGCTTCTCCCGGCACCAATGAGCGTCAACCTGCGCAGAACCGCTCTAAACTCGTCGGTCGGCAGGTTCCTTCTTAAATGAAACGGAGTTATATTCTTAATACATATACATATACACTTCACCAGCTAATCTAACTTCGGCGCTAAGGTTGTTCTCCATCGTGCGATACTCAAATTCCATCGCCTCCTCCTTCTTCTTGATAGCAGCCCGTTCATCCTTCCGCAATTCTTCCAAAGCTGAAAGACGTTCAGAGAGCTCCTTCGACTCTTCAATTTTCTCCTCCAAGTTTCGTTTCAAATAGGCGATCACGTCCGACCGATCCTCCTCCACTTGCCGGAATTTTTCATTCGCAAGTTTTGCCTCCACCTCCAATTCCTCGTTTCGACTTCGCAATCTGAAGCACCTCATTGATTTTGTAATAATTTGCGCCAACGGCAAAATAAAAATGGAAATTCTTTTGTAAATCATTTTTAATTGCTTCCTTGTGTTTCAGCATAATTGGACGCACTGTGCGTTTAGAAAATGGGTGAAAAATTTTGGAGGAGTTTGCACAATCCAAGCGGCTTTAATAATTTTTGGAAGAAATTGCATTGCTCTCAAAAAGCAATTTAATTCGTTCAATTTAAAAAAAAAAAGAAATGCTTAAAATCAGATTTCGTAAATGAAATCTATAGTAGATATTGAACGAGATAACTCAAAATTAAATAGCAAATTCAAACGCGCAAATTCCTGGTGTCAAAAGGAATCGAAAAGTCCTTTACCATTTTGCTATTTGAAGCAACAAGTTACGGTGTCTGACTTGCTGCGCGCGCAATTTAAATTTCAGGCGGCTGAGCACGTAGGCAACGCATACTAATGTAAATCTTAGGGCGGTATTCTCAATCGCTACTTATTCTTAAGCAAATGCTTAAGCATGCGGCATCCTCTACTAACCTAGTAGCTAGTAAAGGATGCCGATTGCTTAAGCATTTGCTTAAGAATAAGTAGCGACTGAGAATACCGCCCTTAGGGCATATATACATGGAGGTCTCATTGAAAGCTTGAAACTGTCGCCAACATGGCGCGAGAGAGAAAAACATGTACGATTGAGAAAAGTATAGAGTAAGGTAGAACGAAATATAGAGGCAAAATATTTATTTCTTATTCATGTCTTCTAATAGTGGACAAAAGTTGCATTTTATAAAGTTATTTAAGCTGTGAAAGTTTGATCTTGTCCAACAAATTTTTGGAGGTGTCGCAAGCCATTCAAAGGTTCATATTTACTGAATGTGACTTTTGACTGGCTTGCGGCACCTCAAAAAATTTGATGATCATGATCAAACTTTCACAGCTTAAATAACTTAAAAAAAAAATCCCCTATATTTCGTTCCACCCTAGTATAGAGGTTCCAATCGACCGTAATGCGCATGCGCCAATATCGTGCGAGAAAGAAAGACACGTGCGAGCGAGAGAAGTATAGATTCTCAATCGCCCGTAATGGGAATCTATACTTCTCTCGCTCGCACCAGTTCGCACATGTATTTCTCTCTCGCGTGATGTTGGCGACAGTTTCGAGGCAGCCAACCTTAGGCAATGAGACCTCCATGTATATATGCCCTAAGGCCGGTATTCATAGTCGCTACTTATTCTTAAGCAAATGCTTAAGCATGCGGCTTCCTCTACTAACCTAGAAGCAAGTAAAAGATGCCGAATGCTTAAGCATTTGCTTAAGAATAAGTAGCGGCTATGAATACCGGCCTATGATGTAAATATACACATGTATATTTACCGTGCCAACTCTCTGTTGTTATCCAGAATCTGCTGTTCGTAAAACAGGGTCTCTCTTTCATCCACACATTTCTTTTTCACCCTCTTCTCCTTCTTACCTTTACGTTTCTTTTTCCTAGCCCGTAACATTCTAATCAACTTGGATAATGGTTACTGTTAAGCAAAGAATTTTAACCCTCCCACGTAGTATTAAGGAACACCGTGAAAGTATTCCTTGTTAGATCGATACTATCGCGATTCCAAGGTAACGGAAAGGACCCAGTGTTCAAAGAAATACTTTCTCAGAAAACTTTTCTAAAACACTGTACCCAAACCCTCTCTGAAACAATTTAGAGATTTCACTATTTAACTTCTGAAACTCTTCATTCATCTGTTTTGACTTCAATTACATATACTTAGGTGCACTTAACAATAAAAATGAAAGTATAATAGGTGAAGTCTTTGTACCTTATTTTTTCGAAAATTATTGAGGAATTTTTGTAATA
This sequence comes from Andrena cerasifolii, assembly GCF_050908995.1. Lineage (NCBI taxonomy): Eukaryota > Metazoa > Arthropoda > Insecta > Hymenoptera > Andrenidae > Andrena > Andrena cerasifolii. The sequence goes on from NC_135132.1 coordinate 3,781,124, forward strand.
TCGGTAACTTTACCATGGCTCTTCATGTGATCTATGGGGTACTTTTAGTTGTACACAATTATACAGGGAATCTTTAAAATTGATGTGTTCAAAAACAGTTTTGCTTGTGAAGAATTGTTCTTTTTCAGTTATGTCGTTATAAAAATATACCCCACAGTGCAAAATTTTATCTTTCCCTTTATATTCAAAGACGTTTATATTTACGTCATTCATCTAAGTAAGCATGATTTACTTAATTTATTTTATGTCAATGAAATCGTTATATACCAGATCCCTAATGATGCCTTGATTTTAATTAAAAATCAAGAAATGGATTCTATCCATATAGAATACTACCATAATTATTATCCATAGAGCACACTTCGTTGCAGGGACGTTGCAGGAACGTTGAGATGTTGCATGGTTGCAGCGCAATATTGCTGCAACGTTGCAGCGCAATATTGCACGGGGCAGACATAGGAATATTGCTGCAACATTGCAGCAACGAAGTGTGCTGTATAGGTATATGTATTTCATAAATTGCTAATAATTGACTATCTAAGATTGTGATATATGTATTAAAAGTTATCATTTATTATCCACATTATTTGAGCACTATCGGAGTATGGTATGTGTACATACAAGTCATTTTCGTCATCTTTATACTTTCTAACTTTTTTTTTATCTTTCTTTAAACAACCTGTTTTTTTCGCTGCCCCATTCGTTTCTTTTAAAAAATTACTATTTCGTTATGTTATCTGCCTAAGCATAACAATCGAAAAAGAATAACTAAAAAAAGTATACCATACAATATAGAATTCTTAAAAATTATAACAAAATTTATTAAATGTTCGATAATAAATAATACATTTTTTTATGATTTTAATCAAGGAATAGGTATTTATACATTGATGTATGTAACATACATTTTTATACAGATATTCACATTTTTAGTTAAAAAGTGTAACTTTTTAACATAATATACATTTACGTAAAAGATGATTATAAAAGTAATGGACCGTTGTCTGTAAAGAAACGAAACCTTCTAGATAAATTTATTTTACCAGATTTTATACCATAAGGAAACCATATATTGGTAAATAAATATAATAAATTAATACCATAATTATTCTACCAAAATTGTGTATCCTTTTTGTGAATAAATATACGTAATAATACATCTAATAAACGGTAATTTAAATTCTATGACATAACTTTCTAAACGTAAAGTGTCCACTGTAATGGCGGTAAAAAACACACATTCGAAAACCTACCTGTATCGTACTCTACGTAAATATGTGTAACATTTTATTTAGATTATGGTGTTTTTTGAATACGAACGATGTTTTATTCACCTCAACTCTCAAACTGCCTACTCATAAAACACATTTTTCATGATTTTTTTTGTTACATACCTATATACCTATTTTGTAGAAATTAGGGCTGGGTGCGAACTTAATTTTTAAATTCGCCAAACTCGAATCCGAAACTTTATACGGCTTCGAAACTCCCGAAACATTCGAAACTCTCGAAACTTCAAATACTGATTCCGTTTTGTAAACGCAATATCGTGTTTTAAGAACTGGCCAACAAAATTTTTTAATATATCGCTACTGACCATAGTTAAAAAAAGCATAACAATATACAGATTCGCGAGGCAAGCTGCGAACGATTCATTGATTTTATACTTTTTCTTATCTGGGTTTCGAGAGTTTCAAATCACGAAAAAAAGTGCAAAGTTTCGAATTTTCGAAACTCGGAAATTTTCTTAGGTTTCGAGGAGTTTCGACGCTTCGAGAAACCCATCCCTAGTAGAAATATACATACATATACATATCGAGAAATATTTAACATAAAAGTCTGTCGCAAAAAATAATGTAAATATCGAAAAATATTGTAACTAAAATAGTCTCTGGAAATGAAATAAATGATAAAGGAGATTTTTGAAAATTTGGCTCGAAACCATGCGAAAACTTGGACTTTCGTAATGGCTCATCAAATTTCTTTAAAACTTATATTTCCATCTCACGCAGCGGATACAAATAAGTACAAATATTTGCATATCCCCCGAATAACAAACTCAACAGTTCAAATTCGCAACTTAATAAGTTTAGCATTTTTTAAATTTCGATAAATAAATATCAATTAGTCACGCACATATCTGCACACATTCGCACATCATGAAAATCTTACAAGTACACAATTTCGAAACCCTTTAGAATCTGTAGTGTTTTTGTGCAAATAAGGTGGTTCAATAAAAACAACATGTCGGTATGCACGTAGGTGCATGTATTTATGAACCATCAGTAACAAACTTGACTTCATCTAAGAGGAGAAAAAAAAAGGACTCAAACAGAAACGATGTAGGACTAATTAATTCTAGGCGGAGGTGGTGGCTGTGGCCTACGGAAGTAAATGATTAAACTGAGCATGCCAGTGAGCAGTCCTATGAGATACAAGTCCCAATTCTGGCCCAAGAACTGGTCCCATTTATTCAAATGATCGACGAGGCTATCTAAATAATCCAAACCAAAAAGGAAAAATAGTTTAATGAGAGCCAATGCTACAGGAAGTCTGGCGTCTGGGCTTGCTTCCGCTGCAAGGTCATAACAACGTTTGGCTAAATATCGATCCTTCGCCAGGCCCAAACCACGTTCGTGCATATATCCGAGGTTAAACATTGCCTGGGCGTTAGGTTGCTGCTCAGAGGCTGATCGATAGTGACTAGCAGCAGCCTCATAGTCAACTTTCGTTCCTCTGCCATAATAGTGGGCATCTCCTAGCTTCACCTAATATAATTAATATATTATAAACAATAGCACAGGTGAAATTTAGGTTACATAATTATTAATGTAGGGACAACTGTATTTTTACTATTCCTTTAAACTATATACGTATACATACTGTAACAGTAGGGTGGCCTTTATTTTGCAATGTCCAATTTCTTTTGCTCTGACCCCCTAGTATGGTTCCATTTCATAAAAAAATAATCCCTGAAAAAGGTTCTTGCAATCGGACAACAGGAAAGGGTGTCGAGGCCTTAATATTTAGAATTCATCAATGATTTGGATTTAAAGAATTCCTCAAACATGGTAGGTCCGCACCAAAGCCCTGCAACGGCCGGACATATCGCGGGTCATCGTTGATTTCTATCCGCCCGAGGCGCCCGAAACGCCCGAAACAGTCACAAGTCATGACGTCACCAAACGTATCGGACACTCTCGGCCACCTCGGGCGGATAGACATCAACGATGATCCGACCGATCTCCGCCGCGGGTACGGATGGGTCGGATAAGCCTTCGGTGGCGTCGGGCGGGTTAACCGCGGGTAGCGTGGGTTAGTGAAACTTCGTATCCGGGCGGTTCGGGCGTATCGAGATACAGTTGGGTGACGGGCGGATCAAGGTGCAATTTCATACTGACACTCGACGCTTGGTTTGAGTGTCGAAACCAGTCACGTGATTGGTCCACGGGACTTTGAGCGTCGAAACTAGTCACGTGATCCGTCCACGGGACTTTGAGCGTCAAAACCAATCACGTGACCGACGCTCAACCAACGAACGAGCTAACCGAGTTTAGCTTTTTCGCTTGATGCTGAAAGTCACGTGGACCAATCACGTGACTGGTTTTGACGCTCAAAGCGAGCGTCGGGTGTCAGCATGAAATTGCACCTTCAAACCCGCCCGATGCAGGAATCTGGTGCGCACTATGCGCGTACAAGGCAATACGCCACACCATAGAGGTGGTACACGCGTAATGCGGACCTCTCTATATTCATACGCTATTATCTAAAAAATGGTTGGAGGCACGAAAGAATTATATATACAGTAATTGTAGAAAATTGTATGCTCTCTTAATATTATTTGACCAAAATTTCGATAGGGCTTACCTTTTTTGGAAAATTCTTTAAATCCAAACTTTTCCTGTTGTCCGATTGCAATAAACATTTTCAGGGATTTTTCTTTTATGAAATGAAACCACACTAGGAGGTGAGAGCAAAGAAATACGAAAACAAATTTCGAGAAGTATAAAGAAGGCCCACCCTACTGTAACACAGTACCCAATATACTACAATCTACAAATGCTTATAAAGCAGAAAGTGTTCCAAATTAAAATTTAATTCCACGAATGGAAATTAGTTTCTTAGGAAAGTAATAATAAGCTAATATAAAATACCTGAGAAATTATTATACCCGTACCGAATATTGAGCGAATGAAATAATGTAATCAAAGATAAATTCGCATAATAAAATTTGAATAATGTACGGTTGCGAGCTGAGAAGAAGTCAGACTACCCACAAGCTGAAATGTCACAGGGGTAAGGGGAATCGTTCGCTCGCTGCACCCAATCCCTTGCAACAAAGTCCGCCGCGTAACGAAAAACGCGAACGAAACAAATCACGACAGCCCGCGAAGATGGACAGCCACTAAGAAACCTAAAGGTGGAATCAGACGGCGCGTGAATCGGCGATCTTTGCGCGCGAATCGCCGATTTACGCGCCATCTGATTTGTCATGGATCGCAGAGTCGTGCTCGCCAAGCCGACTTGCCGAGCCTGGACGAGCCGAGCAAGCTCGCCGATTCACGCGCTTGCTTCCCCTTCCAATCTTTCTTTCGCGCAGCGTGCCTTCCGTTGTCAAGGAGACCGCGCGACGCTACGAGGGCTGCCATGACGGGCTAGCCGGGTTAGCGTCTTTGCGGTTAGCGTCGCGCGGTATCCCGGACAACGCGGACGAGAGTGGGAGAACCCCGAGTAGGATTTCCTTAAAGTAGGATTTCTTGGAAGGGATAGGGTGGAGCGAGCGGACGATTCCCTTTGCCCCTGTGATATTTCAGCTTGTTAGTCCGACTTCTTTCCAGCTCGCAATAGTATTTAAAGTATAGTTTTAGATTTCTCATTACATATACCTGAGCAGCAGAGTATCCTTGCGCAGAAGCTCTGGCCCATAGAGCGAGTGCCCTGACCAACCCCTCTTCTTCCGACAATATTGTAGTCTCTCCTTTATCAAGTATGAAGGCAGCATTGCTCTGTGCAACCTCGTAACCCATTTCTGCGAGGAGGGCATAGTTCACAAAAGCCTCATTGATTCTATCCTCTCTGTAATCTGTATGAGCGACCATTAGCTGGTCACTCCATTTGCCTCTTTCGGCGACGTTCTTTAGAAGCTCAACAGCGGCTGGGCAACTACGAGTCATGCCCGCGCCAGTGGCGTGCATTTGCGCTAAGTTGTAGTATGCCAACACATGACCATACTGACTGGCCAAATTAAAGAACTTGTGGGCTAATTTGTAATCACGTTTTACGCCCGTTCCTCCTATTAAGATAATTCAATAATTAGAGATACTAAATGAATTAATAAAAGCATCTGAAATTAATATTTTTTAAGAGAACAATTTAAGGCAATAGCATTTACATCCTGGGAAACATATTTTTGAAAATGCACTAGAATTTTCAAAAACGTACTGAAATACATGTTGCCAAGGTGGAGCTGTCCATCGACCCATCCCTGCTCTGCGGCTTGGCTAAAGAAATGGAGGGCTTTCGCAGTGTCTCTCTCAACTCCCCTTCCATAAAGATACATATGCCCTAAGCCGCTTTGCCCAACAGCGTTTCCAAGTTCCGCAGCTTTCTTAAAATATTTGTACGCCGTCTTATTATCTGGCTGCACTATTTCATTGCCCTCCAAATAAATCTAGATAAAATATTGTGCATTTTCAATTATTTGCATTTCTTCGGCTAATGAATAGAATTTACTTATTTTACGCGAAGAATAGTTGACGCGTATAACAATTAAATATTTCTGTTACCTTCCCGAGGTAAGCCATGGCTATCGGGTGTCCGGCATCAGCAGCATGCTGGAAATAGTGCATCGCTCTTACGTGATCTAACGGGACACCTCTGCCGCCCTGATAATGTAGCTGCCCTAATCCAAGTTGAGCCTGCGTGTCCCCTTTCTTCGCTAACAACTGATAATATTCTATCAAGTCCTGATCAAGAATTCCTGAGCTGTATCCAGGATTCTCTTGTTCATCCAAAAGCTTAACCCGCTGTATAACTGGTCCTCCGCTGAAAGAAACTCCTTCTGCAACTTTATTAGCAACCTTGCGATAAAAATCCAAGGCTCTTTCGCAAGAAGGTGGCGTCGTGACGCCAGCCCAATGACGGTAACCCAGGGCCATTTGTGCACGAGTATCACCACCTAGCGCTGCTGCCGTATAATGCAGAAGCGCCTTAGCCTGCGAGGCATTTACTCCGCCTAATCCTGTCGCGTATAAAAATCCCATGCCCTGGAAATAATATACGCGATATCTTCGATTTATGAACTAAAATATATCACCCGGTGTATGTATAAAAACTGAAAGATTTACGCACCATGTGGGCAGAAGGTAGCCCAGTTTCAGCGAGTTCTTTGAATGTTTGGTAAGCAGCTGGAATGTCTTGTCTAGATGTCCAGAAGGAAGTTGGATCAAATCGCGTTCCTAGCAACTGAGCCCATGCCAGCGTAGATCTAGCCTCCCGATGACCATGGTACGCCGCAGATTGTAATAGCTGATATGCTTCTGCTTTATTAGAACGCGTGGAATTGATGATTCGCTGTGCTTTCCTAAACATCTGCTCCACTGAAAGTTTTAAAAATTTTGCTTCGTTATTAATTAAATTAAAGTTTATTTTTTATTAAATACTTGTATACTCAATTATTACAATGGCATTTAATATCTTTCAATGTACCTTCCTGTTGTTCCGGAGTCAGAGGTTCCTGCACTTCATCATTCAAAGGTTCAAATTGCTCCTCTTCGCTCCACGCTTCTGTATCTTCTTCCTCGATTCTTAAGTTACTGCTTTTCATCCAAACATTTCTCATTACAGAACTCTCCTCTTTAGTTTTCGGCTCGTTCTCCACCTCTTCTTTCCGTTTCGTAATTTTGTCGCTTAAATATGGTTCAGAAGCTGGTACCATCTTTAGGATGGTATCGTGTAAAGCCTTCAGCTCCCTGAAGTGTTCGAACGGATGTTCTTCCAGACTAACATCTTCCTCCGCTTCTTCGTCAGAAGTCTCCGATCGTTTTTTGGAAACTTCTGGCTCAGATGAAGCAGACATAACCAGCAGGAGTAAAATTAGTTCCTTCCTCAGCTTCATTTCGTTGGCTGTATCTTCACCTTGCTTCTGCTGATGAACTGATCTTAATACAAACAATCAAATTAATCTCTTAATGCCTCTTGCTCTTCTCACTTTTCTGATAAATGATATCAGTACATTTATAATCAGAATCAAATTCCGCAGTGGTTATTATTAATAAAAATTCGTAATTCATACTGTATTAACTACTAATGGTCACCTAAAGTTTGTAAAGAATTGAATTTGAATATACACGAGGCTCTAAATACATTAAAACTTAACTGCAATTCAGCCGTTGGTTAGAATCTGATCCTGATTCCCATTCAAAAAGAATTTGCCCACATTACGAACAAATATTTGGTATAAAAAAGACGCGATTCTTACATATTTTACTTCTTTATTGTACATACGTGATTCTTCTTAAAATAATTACAAATAATATAAAAGTTTTAGAAGAAGATGTAAAAAAGCTCATTATATCTACGAAATATTTACTATATTTTAATTTCCATCAGTTTCATTATTAGTAATCTGTATTTTTGCTAGTTCTCACAAGCAACAGCGACTGCTGCCAATTCTATGAAATTAGAAATAAATTTCGAGCAATGAACGTGACCTGAATTTTCTTTTAATGATAAAGAATTCTTTTATACCGCATTAAGGGGGGTGGCAGGATAAGATCAACAATGTATAGCTCAATGATTGATAATTAGAAGAATTTGGTAGGGCTGACAGGGGCACAGTCTGGAAGAAGTAAAGGAGCTTCAAATACCTAGGGTATAATGTCCAGAAAAATGGGAGCAGAGAGATGCATACAAGGGAAGTCATAAAGAAAGCAAGAATAGCAATGGCGCAGATATGGGGAATAGGACAAAGAATGTTTAAGCACAATTTTCAGAGAAGAATGAGAATATTCAGAAGCATAGTGAAAAGTATCTTGCTGTAGGCGTCAGAAATTTGGGGATGGATGGAAGCAGAAAAAGTAGAGAAAATACAGGAGAAATACATAAGATGGACTTTAGGTTCGGACTACAATACACCAGCATATCTCGTAAACCAAAGCCGACCGCCAAAAAGTTTAAAGGGAAATGTTGTTCAAAATGACGACTTTGACGACATATGCGAAGGTCATCGAAATCAGCGAGGGCCCAGTTCATCGGCAAGTTTTACCTTAATCATTCTATAATTTAAGAAAACTGAAGACTATACAAATTATAATAGAATTGTATTATTTGTAACAGGTATCATCAACAAAATGTTCTGTAATAAAATAATAAAAAATACACTTTTTTAACAAAAATATTATATTGTTAAGGTTTAAGTGGAAAAAGTAATGGAAAACAAAAGGTCCTTAGATTCTTAGCAGGCTGTTGAAGGCGAAATAATTTCCCCAATATTTCTACAAGTTCGTGGTAACAGGAATCTAATTTCTTCACAGTTTTATTAATCCAGCGCAAATTTTTATCCCTTCAGCGCAAATTTTTATTTGAAAAAGAACCAACCTACCCAACAACATAAAACTTCAGCAGATCTACTTTTCAGAGAAATGGCTGGCCAGAAACTTTCAATACTTTAAAATCCGCCTATTGTAATTAAGATTAAAAAAAAAATTAAAATTAAAAATAATCGTCTATATTCGTCAGTCCCCATAATTTAAGTCCCATGGTTTTTATCACCTCTCCCTGCAAGTAATTAAAAGCATTTACTAATACCTCTTTCCCGAATTGCCGCCTTTACCCCCGAAATGAGAGTAATTATTTCAAAATTATAGCGACGGTTAAACGTCACTTTGAAAAAGACATTTGACACATCAACATTCTCTGTGTACAGTAATTACGAAGATATTACGTTTCGGAGATTCTATAACCTAAACGCCTTACGAGCGCGCAATACGAAAGAGAATAGGTGTATCGTTGGAGAAAGGATGTTTTTATTCTCACCTTTAGTTCGAACAGCTTAATAAGAACCTTCTTGTATTCATCTTAAGGTACGTTTCCGGAGAATTCGACTTTTCGTGGCAGAAAGGCAACGTTACGTCATTGAGACACGTCAACGCACATCTTCGGTTATCGCGCTAACGATTTCTCGCGATCACTTTCGAAGATACTGTTTTTTCATGCTAAATTTATGTCGCCTTGTATTTTACCCCAATTACTGGGCATTAAATCATACTGCACGCCCAGCTATCCACGAATCAGCTGTTTCGCGAATGTTTGTTTTCGGGAACCTGAGGTGCCCGCACACTCCGAGCTTTGAATAACTCTGAAGTTGGCCGCTAATTATATAAATGTAATTTATATATCACTTCGAAATTATACGGATAGGAGCTCGGCCCTAAGAAATCGAGTCTCGTTGTCGATAGCAGATAATGATTTATATAAATATTAATTGTAATCGGTTAGTAACATAACCTATAAATCATTACATATGTACACAGTTCTCTTGTAGTGTTGTACCCTGAAGTTTCAACGATGGAGGAGATACGAATATAAAAATAAAAGTTAGCAAAACTGATTCCTATATAGTAAGGCTTGCTTTAAATGTATTTAGAAACAAAGAACCCAGGTGTAGATGACAATTGTTTACTTATCAGATGATATAGCTACCATCAAATTTTTTCCTACAGTAGATTTACCGATAAAGTCGATGAACGATAAAGTATCGGAAAAAATAAGAAAAGGTGGATAAAAGCCAACGTTCAAATGGGTGTAGTCTTGAGACTAGAATGTCGATATATTTCGAACACTGCATATAGTTCGTTTAAAAGAACGATATACTTGATAATTTTTTACATATAGGTACAATGTGTGACTGTAACAAGTGCATGAAACTTCCAGGGTGAATTTAGCACTGAAAAACTATAGTTATATATAAAGAAATGTTTTCATACGACCATATGTCCGATTAGAACTTGTTTTCGCGTTTCAGCAATTTTTTTATAGAAATTTGTGTGTATGTAATAATACAGTAAAGATAGCAATAATTGACTGATGATAAGAATAATAATAATAATTCATTGGTAACATTTACAGACTATATATGTAGATGTATACTATAGTCAACAAGGTTGCACGTGTACATGAGATATGCAGCGTTATTTGTGGACAATCGAACGGAATTGAATTCGATTGTGCATAAACCATGGACCTAAGCAGGGCTGTTCTGGGTTTTGGCCGTTCTGGGTTTTTGCCGCTCAGGTGCAAAAACAATTTTGCTGTCCTTATTAATTCAATATTCTTTAATTAAGAATTTAATATGCAGTGCTTACTTTTATATCTATACATACATAATTTTAAAAAGTTATCATGCAAAAGAGTTTCGATTATTATTCTTATCAATAAAAATTTTACATATAATAAACGGCCTGCGGCCGCTCCTAGGTTTGGCCGGCCAGGTGCGGGGGCACCTTCTGCACCCCCGCCAGGAACGGCCCTGGACCTAAGAATTAAATGGACGGAGCACAAAGCTGCGGGGCCTAAGCTCGTATAAGTAAAGCCTGATTCAAACACGTCGAGTAATTTAGTTGAGTAGGGAGTAATTTCGTAATTTTTCGTGTGTGAACACGAAAATTTAGTCAAGTAGTTTAGTAAAACAATGGTAAATTCCTAAATTACTCGCTACTTGACTAAATTGCTCGACGTGTCTGTTCCAGCCTTAAGGACGGTGCATACTGCGCATGCGGTGGCAGACGATCGGTGATAGGTTAATGAAAGTGACATATCATTGATAAGAGGCATTGCCTCTTTTATATTTTTTTTATGGTTAAGTTTGTCGTTGAGTTTGAAACGTTAATACGTAACTGCAACATTATATTTTGGTGTCTTAAGACTTGGTAAAACTTATGCCACTGGTTCATTAAATCAGTTATTATAGTACAAAATTGCTAAAATCCGGAAACAAGGTCAAATCGTACATACATGTTCTGATGATCTTTTTTTATTATTTCCCAGTGCTGAATCTACCATGCATGATTGAAGTTTGGAGCACTTGTTATTTTACATCCTGTATATACAGAACAATAAATGAAATTCCGGGCATTCTTTAGTATTCTGTTATTATGTCCATGTACATATATATTTACCATAGAGGCTCCCAAAGATAAAGTCGCTTTCATTATCATGGCATGGAAATTTCGATATTTGGTTGTAGAGGCTATTCCAAAAATTTATGGAAAAATTCTTCATACCGAAAGAAATCGAAAAATCCATTACCATTTTATAATCTGGCGCTTCATTTTTCGTATATAAATAAGCAATTTAAATTTTAGATTATAAGATATCCAGGTTGTTATCGAATTGTATATATTATACTAATATCACTGTATATTATTAATAATACGATATATTGGTTTTTTCAAGAGCCTGAAATTTCCCATGAATATTAACGTCGTTCATTTGTATCACGTTTGAAGTTACAACGCTCTGAACGTCGCAACGATTAACACGATATACTTTATTTGCGCGTTATTGAAGTAACACGTTATACTTCATGTCCGTTATAACATTCACGCGAACAATGCGTTAACGTTATTTTGATGATTCCTTTTTCATATTAAATAAAATAGAATATATTTTTCAGTACACAAAAAATTTCATTATTTGTGATAATTTAAAGGTTCGTTGTACGTAAAAATGGTGGATTTACACGGGAAGGACAAGGGAAACATATCATTGCCAGTGACACTGCAATCCTGGGACCATGACGAGGCCAAGCACAAACCGACAATTATTAATATGCAAAGGACTTTTTACAATATTAGAGTCGCTGATACTGAAAATAAAATACACAGGTTACAAGTAAAATATGATGTCGCATTAACCAACTGTCGATAAAAAGGATCAAGAAGGGTTCCTTTACGCTTTACGTAAATGTAGTAAAATTTCTGCGTATACTCTGCACGATATTTTTATTTTGTTTCCCTACATTGTGCGTATGTCGCAGTTTTATAAAACCCCGCTAACAAAGATTCAGAATGCTTCTTTAAAAAATTGGAAATAGACATAAAGAAAATTTATAGGCTAGAAGATCGAAACAGTGAGTTGGAGGAGGAAATCGGAGGGGTGGATGAACTTTTATACGGTGTGGACAGTAAAACAACCGATGAAATTACTAGTCTCTACAAACAAGTTTATGCGCAAACTGATAGAGTTGAAAACTTAAGAAATCAAATCGATCGGTTAGAAAACAGTCGAATACAAGATAAACAGGATCACGAGAATAAAATAGAATTATTGAACCAAAGATATAAAAAAACGAAAGTTGAATATGTTTCCGCAATCAAAGTCTTAAGTAACTTATAGAATCTATCTTCTTTTTTTGCGGATTTTCGTAGTTTCCTTCATATGAGTAAATGTGTTCCTAGCTGCAGAACTTAATACGTTGGAAGATTTTAAGAAGCATCAAAATGCTCTGGAGGAAAAGGTTAAAGCAAACAACGAACGTATGGCACTGAATGAGGAAAAAGTAAAAGAAGTCGTGAAGATTATCAATCGAAAGTTCGAATTTGATAAAGAAATGTATTATGCTGCCATCTATCACATTTTACTGTTTTACTAGAAATTATATAGAAAAAAAAGGAGTTTCATTGTCACTGATGGATTAATTATTGAGCCTTCTTGATTTAGGCTCAAGAATGAAATGTACACTCACCTTCTTGCTCTGGTAGCAAAATTTCAAACAGAAACCAATAGACATATCAGTTTGCCGAATCAAAGATTGATGCAAGAGAACACTATGTTACAAAATGAATTAAAACAAATGTCCAAGGGCGTTTCAATCAGAAAAGAAATTGAAACTAATCGCAAGTAACGTCTTCTCTTGTTCTATACTCACTTGATTCAACAGTTTGTCAAAAAATATTCTGTTACGAAAAATTATGTTGGGTAGAAATTCAAGTGTGCAACACAGGAAGAATATCGTTGAACGGCTTTTAGAGACAAAACGAAATACAGTCACCACAAAGGTGCAGGATTCTGTGTTGAAGCATTTAAAAAAGAAATTTGCAAAGTTGAAAGAACATGTATCTCTTATTAAAGTCCCTGACTCTGGAATGGAAAAAAGATGTGTGATGTCAATTGAGAATGCTCAACAAGCAGGGTGCAAAATCAATTTTCATTTATCAAATGTGCAAATGTTACTTTATAAAGAGAGAATGGAGATAGGTTTTGCGAAGTATCTACAGAGAAAATTGGAGTGCAAAATAAAGGCAGTTGTGGAGACACTTTATGACCTGAAATACACTGTAACATGTATACTTCAGGTATTTTACAGCATTTTTACAGTAAACAATTTTTCCAAGAAATATTGCATTGTAGATTATTAACGAAACGTAAATTACGTTGAGTTGTGATCTTAAATTAAGGGGTCTACTTCTTTTCTACTTTGATTGGCCGAAAAATTTAGCTATTTTTAAAGATTTTTTTCTCAGTAAATACAACATAATGAAATAAATCTTTTTGGTATTTACTAAGAAACTATTCTCATATTATACAAAAAAATTAAAAATAATTTTTTTAATTGGTTTTTTATAGCGTCAATATGGCACCTAAAAAAAGAGGTATGTTCGTGGCGCAGGTGATTTCCCGGCTCAGGCATATCTGAAACAAAAAATTCGAATTCTTAATCTGTATGAGCGTCCTTATCGCCCGTAGCTCAATTAACAATTTTTGTTGAGAAATAACAAAATGGAGGTGGGTTGAAAAAAAGTTTGACAAAACACCCTTTTTCTCGGTTATTTTTCGACAAAATTTTTTAATGGAGGTACGGGTGGTAGCGATGGCAGAGATGGGCAAAAAATAATTTCGAATTTTTTGTTTCAGATAAGCGTGACCCGGGAAATCACCTGCGCCACGAACATACCTCTTTTTTTGAGGTGCCACATTGACGCTATAAAAATATCATTTAAAATAAATTAAAAAATTATTTTTAATTTTTTTGTGTAATATGAGAGTAGCTTAAAAAATTGCAAAAAGATTTATTATATGCTGTATTTATTGAGAAAAAAAAATTAAAAATAGCTTCACTTTTCGGCCGATCAAAGTAGGTACGTGCAAAATTAGTCTTGAGCTATGCCAAGCGAATGTAAATGCATATAAATCTTTCACAGGGTTCTACTGAAATGACGGAGTTGAGTTACACAGAGCTACTCTTGTTCTTGCAAAATATACTTATTAGAGGTCGATCGAAATTTCAGTGCAGTATTATTGAGTCGTAAGTAATAATAAAACATCATATATGTAGTATACAAGATTTTCTATTTAAATTGACCGCCCTAAATACATATACCATAGTTCAGTGATTCTCAACCTGTGGACTGCGAAATGTTTTCTGGGCGGTTGCCAGTTTTTTTTTGCGATTATTAAATTAGAATTATATTCTGAAATACCTATTTTTAATGTGTTTTCTTTATCTTATCTTATATGCATGAGGGAGAGGGGGCTGGTTATTTGAATATTATAAAAGGGAATCGCGACTCAAAAAAGGTTGGGAACACTTGCCAGAACAGTAGGAATGTTATTCTTTAAATATTTATTAAGATTTTCATGCAGTACTGTTTAATTCAATATGTACATGTTAATTAAGGGTTTCAACTATTCGGCGAGAAACAACATTTCCCGCGAAAGACTTGGAAGGAATTCCTGACGATATTCACATACTGGCGAAGTCAGAAGAGAAAGAGCTATCATACAGAGAATTCTTAGACACAGTAAATGAACAGTTTTATTAAATCGTCCACCCGTTTCGTGATTGTATATTTGAATTCTAATATTCTAGATAATAGCAGAGAAGTATCCGGAAAAGGAGAAGTCTACCGAAAGTAGTATATTTGAAGATGACTCTGACACTCTTTTTGAAGATCCCACGTTATTTGATACTTATTTAGAGAACTACGAAGGAGATAAAGATGGCGAGGAAGGCTCAGAAAACGAATCTTTAATGTAAATGAAAAATGAAAGTCCATCATTTACACTTCCTTTTACTATTATTTATGCAAATTTTTCTACGTACTGTTTTATTAAACGATTATTTATAAACATGACTTGAAAGTCAATCAACTATACGATAAACAGTATTAGTAACAAAATTTAAGAGTAACATGTAAATACTTGTATCAAAAAGTGGCTCAGCGTAGTAGAACAAACACAATAGTATAAAATTATTTTCTAAAAGCATTCTTTCCTATTTGGAAATTATTGATAATATTGAATTAAGTTCTTATGTTTTACGAGAACAACGAGAGATTTTTTAAGTAAAATGTACTCGTAAAATTTGAGTTTCAAATAATTTTAATTTATCTTGAACAGGGCCGGCGTGAGGATGGTTGGCGCCCTTATGCAAGAAAATTTTTGGCGCCCCCAAATTTTAGCACCGGTTTTCTATTTAATATGTTTTTCCTTTATGAGGTAAATATAAAAAAGAATTACATTTACATTTTGTTTATGTGGGACTTGGATTCTTTTATTATGAAGCGTGCGATACGTGTAGTTTTTTTAGCGCCCCCTTTAGCTGGCGCCTTTATGCGGCGCATAACTTGCATAATGGGTTCCGCCGGCCCTGATCTTGAAAGCAAAATGAGACTTGTGCGTAAATGAAGTGAGTAGTAGATTTCGGGAACGTAAACTGCATAAAACCTCGAAAGATGTTCGTCACTATATAATTCCGATTCCTGAACACCCTTCAAGATATTGCACTTTTCTTGACAATATTTTTGCTTATGTTATCCCTAATATTTAATGAAATCGCTATGAACTATTGGTATTTAACGATTCATTCGTATTTTTTATTTCAGGCCATGAATTTCGAAAATTTGTTTTTCTGAATAACTGGGTCGCCTACATATATATGTATTCTGTAAATACATATATCTTTGATTTATATAAGTTTTATACACATGCACCCTCACCATTTATATTTGAATAGATTTCTTGTTTATTTTATGTACATTTTTGTATAGTGATTACACTTTGGTAATTAATTCTGCCAGCTTGTCCATGTCAATTTTGTGATCTGGTTTTATAAATCGTTTCACTTTAGCCTTGTCTCGTTTTCTGGAAAAGAAACAAGAGGAGCATGGATTACTGCTTTGATTTGCAATCAGATATATAACTTTTTACGAACTCGTAATTATTTTATGACGTTAAACACTAAAATATTATAAATAATAAAAGATATTAAAGTAGCAATATCTTTTAAGTAATTAATGTTTTGTAAGAAAGTTTTACGATATTTATAAAACTCGAAAGATTTTATAACGAAATATTCATATTGTTTTTCTAATTCAACAATTTCTCATATTCTATACTTACAGTTTAATTTTAGAGGGAGCAACAATGTTCCTCTGTTGGAGAGATTTGAATCTATCATTTAATAGATTTCCAGCTGGTTCAGAATTTCGTAAAGCTCCAGTTAATTCTTCTGTTAGCTTAAAATCAGGCTCTGCAGGCTCAAATTTAACTTTGCTAAGAGTTTTAGTACCCATTCTTTTGAGCAGTTGCTTTTTCAATCTCTTTTCCCTTAGCATCTTTTCTTTTCTTTCCTTAGCAGTCAGTTGCTTATCTAAGAATTTCAACCTGTATATATCTGAGACTTTCCTTTTCTCTAGCTTCTCCTTCTTCTGTTTATGCGCTAACACCTTTTGCTCTTTCTGCTTGCGCCTCTGCACATGTGTCTTCTTCATGTTCTTGACTGGTGGGTTTACAGACTTCACTACTGGATCATCATCTTCATTATTTTCGATGGCATTTTCATTTTCATCCAGCTTCAGACCTTCTGACATTTCTGTCATGTACTCGTTTTCCTTTTGTGTAGGTGAAACCTGTAACAAAATGATAATCCCTTACAAGTTTATAAAAATATACTCTTGTATTTTATGATATAAGATATTATAAAATATTCTGGCTATGCAACAGTGATGATTGACTACATTTTGCGATATTTCTAGTTTCTCATATTCCAGACTAGCTTTTTTCTTAAATTATTGTGCATATCGCACATACGTAACTGTGGAATGTTAAGTTAGCTTCTTCTTAACTCATCTATATTATTTAAAGAAATTTTTAATGACAAGAAGCTTTACTTAGATAAATTTACAGTTGAATAAGCTGGCAGTTCACTATCAACATATAAAAAATTATTCATTGTTTGTTATGCGAATAAAATTATACCCACCACCAGGGGTACCCGACATTTCGGGCTCGGGACGGGCCGGAGACTTTCGGGCGGGATCCCGATAATTTCGTATTGCTCGAGATCCCGAGACTCGATTTGGGCTAAAAGTATGACCGCCAGGAGCGGGCAATTTGATTTTAGGTCCGCTCGGCAAAACTCGGACGCGATCGGCTCGAAAGCCAGCTATTACAGTCTGATTTTCACCGACTGTTTGGTAGCAATGAAAATATATATGTAAATGAATAATAAGATACAAATTATGATTCAACAGGAGATAAAAAGGTAAAGTGGTAAAGTGAACTGGTAGTGATATAAATGATATACATAATCCTTTCCGTCTCCGAGTTTTGCCGAGCCGACCTGAAATCAAATTGCCCGCTCATTGCGGCCATATTTGTAGCCCGAACCGAGTCTCGGGATCCCGAAACTTTCGGGATCTCGAGCAATCTGAAAGTATCAGGACCCTGCCCGATCCTGCCCGAAATTTCCCGACCCGTCCCGAGGGCCGAGAACCCGAGCCTCGGGACGATCCGCACACTCCCCCCACCACTATTACATATATTCTGTTCCACGAGAGAACGGTTCCCTTCTGCGCAGCTTGTCCCAAATGCGATTGGTGGCGCCACTAGTGCAGCAAAGACAGAGTAGGTGTCAACTGCGCGGAGCCTACTATATTATAAACAAAACTACGTTATAAACAAAATACCTTTTTAAACATTTTTGTGGTAACCCTCTCCAGATGTGCTTCTTCCTTCATTACTTCCAATTCTTTCTTTGCAATCTCCTGCAACAACGTTTGATGATCCGCAAACGATGGATTATAAGATGTTCCTGGATGAGGTACCTCGATAGCTGATATAGCGGAAGGTCTTTTATGTAAAGAAGTCGGTAGTTTCTTTTTCCTTTCCCCGAAATGAGACAGCGTGTGTCTGACAGTGTCCGAAGACATCCAGTCAGTATCGATTTCCTTCCCAAGCTTGCCCTTCCACACATCGTCATTGAACTCACCTCTCTTCGGTTTATTCAATTTTTTCTTCGCTTCGATCATTCTATTCTTTATGCGCAACCTTTCTTTTAATTTTAAAATTCCTTGAGACTCTCTCAGAGCTTCCTTTCTCAAAAGGAGAACATTCTTCCTTTCTTCTTTCGTTCTTACGCGATTCCTCTTTGTTATTGGATCCGGGACTGCTGTGTGCGGTTTTAAAATATTGAAACAACGCGGCTCTTTCGATTGCAATAGTTTCCGACGTGCTTTCTTCGGAAGGATCTCAGGTTTCGTAGAGATTACGAATAAGTCAGAATTTTCACGAACGGAAAACGAACCTAACCTTTCCTCTAACCTAGAATCCTCCAGGAACTTGTCAACATCCTTCGTGTCTACATGCTTACGCCACGCTTTCTTTGTTTTCTTAGACACTTTCCGCTTCTTCGTCTTCACTTCGATCATTTTGCTTTAATTAAATACAAACAATTGCGTACCCCGCTTTTCTGTTTTTAAAAGAAACGTGCCTTTGACTTAAAGTTTCGATGTTGATGTTCTGTTTGTGTCTCGTAAATTACGAGTTGTAAGTTTAAATCTGAAAGGATACAACTTCAAGATGGTAGTTAATCATGCGCAAAACGAGTTTTGGATATCATGAAGGCATGTATTCATCAAATATGTTTTCATAAAATTATAGAAACAAAACAGAAATACGAGGGTCAAATTTGTTATTGCAATAAACAAATGAAAAAATATAAGAAATAAAAGAGTGAAACTTACATAAAATAAATAAGAAAATATAAATAAAGCGAAAACCGTTGGGAAATGAAAAATATTTAAATATATCGACTCTTTCGGTACGAGTGTAACAAATTATATTTATTATTCTATATGCATTTCTTTGACTAACGTTTCAATATCCATGTTTCGTCAGTGTAACTTAATTTAATTTTTTTAATTAGAATTATAATTATTAATAAATTGGCATTTCTTCATAACCTATATGAAAAATGTTTTATAGGTTTATGACGTCCCGGGCCCACCTAATTAGAGCACGAAAGAGGTGAGTATGCGCATCCGCCATATTGGGTCCTCTAGAGAGAGAGAAGCTTATTGAGTACCCGCCTTTTTGGATATTGTCAGATTCACTTTATAAACAAAATATGCGTTGTTGATATTGATGCATAGTAGCGCGACACATTATTACAGTATTTTATTACATTTAAGTATATATTTGCTTTATAAAACGAATTTGACAATACTCGAAAGGCGGGTACTCAATAATCTTCTTTCTCCAGAGGATCCAATATGGCGGATGCGCATACTCACCTCTTTAGTGCTCTACCCCACCACGAGATCGCGATATAGTGTCCGCCAGCGCCACCAGAGGTCTAATCTTCCTAGTTATTTTCATTCCAGATATACCTACGACATTTATGACACATTTACGACATTTACGACATTTACAACACGTGTCGTGTATAAAATAAAAAATTCGTGTCTTTACCCACCACTACCCACCGCTGATGCACGGTGCACACGCGCGCATCACCTGTAGTGCGGTCAGAAGGCTGGCCACAACATCAGAGTAAAAGTTGTACTTACCGATGGCTGTCATAGCTTTTTCTGACAGATGTTTTTACGTGCCCTGTTACGCGAGTTTTGCTCTATTCGAACCGATTCCAGCGACAATCCGTTCCCCGAGCCTTCTCTGAACTTGATCTTATCGCGACAGCCGCAAACACAACGTTGACCGTGCCCGTTTAAGTTTAAAGGGTGCGTCATCGGAATTCCAAGGATCACAATCACACGAGAAGATACCTAGTCCCAGGGGCCCGAGGAAATAAAAGCGGGGGACAGAATAAGTGTTAAAGGGAACACGTGAGAAAAAGAGAGACTGCAAAACAGAGGGTATGGCGAAGACGTATGATTATTTGTTCAAGTTGTTGCTGATTGGTGACTCAGGGGTCGGCAAGACGTGCGTCCTCTTCAGGTTCTCTGAAGATGCTTTCAATACGACCTTCATCTCCACCATTGGTAAGTTTCCCGTTTTTCTTCCCTTTTTCTACCACTTCCTTTCGTTTTGCTCTCGCAGCCTCTTACTCACCCCTAGCACTTGTTGCAAGGATACGTTCAACTTTCACAGCATAATTCCATGCGAAAAAAAATTTCAAATATCTGTAAAATCTTAAGGTACAGATGGATATTTAGGAATGCTCTTAAGTAACCGCTTTAAATCTAAAACCATAAAACCAGTTATTACATTTTTTTTTTGTTTATTAGTTTGATTATTTGAATATGTTTAATGTTTTTCTGCCGCGTTGATGTATGAAAGCATTTATCGCAAAGTGGTGCAAAGCTCGATGTATTTGGCTTTACTACGACCCAACCACCGTAATGAACCAAAATTTTGAGAGGATGGGAGGGAGGGAGTGAGAACCACTGATATAAAATTTCAGCTTCGGGTATTTGTTAGTTTCTGAGATATTAATAAAAAAAACTTTTGGCATAGTACATTGAAATCTGCTTATACAGACGTTACTATTCTCAATCGTCTTCTTGTCGCCATCTACTGTTTCAAACGTTTCACAGCTGACGGTATTAGTATTGGTTGGGGCTAGGTTATTGCGGGAGGGTGCATAAAGCATGGTAGCGAACCGATGTGAGTTTGGGAATATTAAAAATGAGACTGCAGTTACAAGCATCGCGCGATGAGGTTGATATCGCTATTGTATTATTGGCTGTGAAACAGTTGACGGTAACGAGAAGATGATTGCATTAGTAACGTATTATGCCGAAAGTTTTTTAATAATATCTCAGAAACTAACAAATACCCGGAGCTGAAATTTTATAATAGGGATCCTCCTCCCCTCCCTCCCAACTCCTCAAAATTTCTGTTCATTATGATGGTTGGGTCATACCGCAGTATGCCCATGTATTCTAACAATGCATTTTATGAATCGTAGTCCGTAACCATTTCAGCGATTATAATGCAGTGGGTTCAGCGGACTCAACCGCTACGTAGCCGCTCAATGAGCTCAACGGTGATCGGTCCTGGCTCCGCTGAACGACACTTGGGAGGGTAGCGATATTTGTAGCAACTCAACACGTTCCGTAAAAGTAGCGGAGTTTAGCTACGCTTGAAAAAATGGCGACCGCTCGCTAAATGTGTTGAGCGGTGAGCAACCTGGCGGTAGCTTTCAGTGAACGACCAGTGAGCGGCTACTGTGCGGCTATGTAGCTGTTGAGTCCGCTGAAAGCACTCAGTGTTTCTTGTCGACTTAAACTCACAAGGGGACCTTCAGGTTTGGCAATTTCAGAATATGTTGATACTTGGTTTACGTGAAGGTCTTTATTTGGACATTAATTTCCCAAAGCAGTAAGGCGCGCTTTTCAGCTAAATTCGAGAAAATTGACTTTGAAGAGTTCAATGAAAAGTACGATTTTTCAAGTTAGGGATAATTTAAAATAAGATGTGAGTTTTTAATTGAAAATGATATTTAAATATTTGTTAATTCGTACGAATAATAAAAATACAATAATAAAAATTGTATCAATATTGAGACTAGTCGTGAGTGCTATGCATTGACTTCAGAATTTTTCAAAGTCGATTTTCTCGAATTTGGATGAAAAGCGTGCCTTACTACTTTGGGAAATTAATGCCCGAGTGAAGACCTTCACGTACACTAAGTATCAATATTTTCTGAAATTGCTAAACCTGAAGGACCCCTTGTCAGTTGCAGATGAATAGTAGAATCCCTTCGAGCTATTAGCAGTGTTTATTCATATTTCTCCATACTTGTTTGTGTCTCTAGTAACTTCTTACCATTTCATTAAATACATTTAAGTTTCTACACTTTATTAATTCAGGAGTTTGTATATTTATGCTTTAATGGTATTCAAGCAATAACAAATTACTGTTATCTTCTCTTAACCCTTACGGCCCTCTTGGGACACATATGGCGTAGTGAATGTTTGTGATCATCTGTGGAACAATATGTGCGTTGTTTTATTTTTGTTTAGTTAATCAGACTATATACTACTATCTGTGATTGGCAATCATGAGAATAAGCAATGTAGTAACTAGACCTGGGACTATTCGAATAATTTAATATTCGAATATTTTACAAATATTCGAATTCTACGAATAAACTTCGAATATTTGAGTATTCGAATGTTATTATTCAAATACTGATGTATTCGAATTAGGGCTGGGACTATTCGAATAATTTAATATTCAAATATTTTACAAGTATTCGAATGCTACGAATAAACTTCGAATATTTGAGTATTCGAATGTTATTATTCGAATACTATTCGAATAGTATTCTTTCCGCATATTTTATTGCCCTTTTCCCCCGCTTCTATCCTTACTTTGTCCGTTTTTGCTTCCTCCAAAACTAGTCATGCTTATAAAAATTATATTTTCAGTCGAATCAATCAAAAGCTTCTATTATTCTTCCGTACTTGCTTTCGGTGTATTTCCTTTGCACCTTGTATATTTTAATAACGTGCTGGTTCTTTTGTCTCTTCAGATGCATCACTTAGCTCCGTCATTGTTTCTAAAGTTACATGTCTCCTTTTTGTTTCCAGGAATTGATTTTAAAATAAGAACAATAGAATTAGATGGCAAGAAAATAAAACTACAAATATGGTAAGTACTGTATATTCGAACATAAGTATTAGGTTTAAATAAGTGGATAGTAGTAAAGCTAATTATAGGTCTTAGAGGAAAAATACTATTTTATGACAATGCGCCTGCAATTATTCTATCGATCTAAGAATAATTAATATTTCCAGGGCCGCTCCTGGCGGGGGTGCAGAAGGTGCCCCCGCACCTGGGCGGCCGCAGGCCGTTTATTATATGTAAAGTTTTGATTAATAAGAATAATAATCGAAACTCTTTTGCACGATAACTGTTTAAAATTATGTATATATAGATGTAAAAGTAAACACTGCATACCAAATTCTTAATTAAAAAATATTAAATTAATAAGGGCGGCAATATTGTTTTTGCACCTGGGCGGCCAAAACTCAGGAACGGCCCTGAATATTTCTTTTATTATAATAGCTTTCTATTACACTCTATTTCACTGTCACACTTGTTTTATTAATTTAACATTTATGTAGCAATAATAATCCTGGGGTATTGTATCTTTTCTTAGTACTTCAGGGAATAGTGCCCCGTGTTTCGATGAAGCTTTTGTCAAAAGAAGTAAACGCAAGAGACTCTATTACCTTTGTGAATAAACTAATTCATACATTGAATTCAAAGATTCAATTTCTTTTTCCTCTAAAGTGGAACATATTATATAGGGTAGTTCCGGTAGAGAAGGACCACTGGGAGACGGACCGCCGAAGAGACGAAGAGGTAAATAGTTCTCAAACTACCTGCCAAATGTGCGATGCACAAATGTCAGTGCTTCTTTGTTTTATTGATCGCGATCGAGCGCGTTTGTGAATTTTAGATCATAGTTCTGTAAAATCTTGACGGAAATCAACGTTTTAATTTCTTCCGTTGTCATAAGAATATTAGTATAACTCTGTGGTTTGAGGAGATGCTTATACCGTTCTCATAAAATAAGCTGTAATAACATCTGGCTGTAATGCTAATCTGTAACAGTGATTTTGAAGGCAACTGTAATAGCCTCTAACCGCCTGGTCCATCTCACACATAGTGTCTTCGCGTAAATGCCATTACTTAAATTTTCATTAAATGCAAATAGAATTATCGACTAATCTGAGAAAGGTAACATTCCGAACCCGGAAATTTGAAAAATTCTAAAATTTTGTAAATATGTAGGGAATTTCCTCCTGAATACAACGCAATTTTTGTTTGCTGCCCAAATTCATTCTAAGGGGGTGTAATTGACCCCTGAAAATCAGGTTACTTTCCGATTTTGTGTTTTAACCCATGAACTATAAAATATTTTTTTACCAAATGATAGATCTCATTAGAAGAAGTAACTTTTGTCTTGAAACTTTTTTTCTATCTCTTACAGTTCGCGAGTTATAACACAAAATCGGAAAATAGTCGAATGTTCAGGGGTTAATTTCACCCCCTTCGAGTGAATTTGGGCAGCAAACAAAAATTGCATATTCACAAAGTTTCAGAATTTTTTGAATTTTCGAGTTCGGGATCTTCCCTTGTGGGGTACTGTTATTGCGATATTTGTCGTTATTTCATCAGTATTTTTCCTTGAAGCAGTAAAGAGTGTTAAACAAAGTGCTAGAAGCGTAGGAAAAATGTTAAATTCTCCTGAAAATATCGCGCTAAGAAAGGCCAGAAGAAGAAAGCCAAGATGGAAAAGACTGACGGAAAAGAAGAGAAAGAAAATTTGAGGGAAGAAATGAATGAGATGCATATTTCAAGTAGGGCTGGGACTATTCGAATAATTTAATATTCGAATATTTTACAAGTATTCGAATGCTACGAATAAACTTCGAATATTTGAGTATTCGAATATTATTATTCGAATACTCAAATATTATTATTCGAATACTCAAATATTCGAAGTTTATTCGTAGCATTCGAATACTTGTAAAATATTCGAATACTATTCGAATACTCAAATATTCGAAGTTTATTCGTAGCATTCGAATACTGATGTATTCGAATAGTATTCGAATACTTAAATATTCGAATAGTATTCGAATACTTAAATATCCGAATAGTATTCGAATACTTGGATATTCGAATAGTATTCGAATACTTGGATATTCGAATTTTATTCGCCAAATAATTGAGCAACTGAAGTATTCGAATATTCAAATACTGAAAAATTCGACAAATAGTTCCAACCCTAATTTCAAGTGAAGATGATGGCGAAGACTGGAATGAAAAGCAGGTCGTCGGTTGTAGCGGAGATTACAACAAAACAAGCGGGACAGATGACTGAATCAAATGCATTGTCTGCTCTCACTGCCTTCATGAGGGATGCTCTAAATTTAAACAAATAAATAATTGTTTAGTAATTGTAATAATAATAGGAATGAAATTAATCTTCTCCTGTTTAGTAAAATAACTTTTTGCGATAAAAATAATTTAATGAAAGATTCTAACTCTTACCGAAGTGGTCCAACTCGCCCGCAATAGTGAGGGAGAGACGGACCACATCCGAAGATTTTATTTACTTATTTATGATCGTTACTTGTCCTAGAAAAGATAGTTCGCTACACGAACTACCAAGTCTAATATTCAGTAATTTTAAAAATTTTAGGTCTGAGACCTAAAAACGTGGTTCCATCTCTACCGGAATTACCCTAGTATGTTCTTATACAATCTTTTCAATAATAATTGTTTGAAGGAGCTCCTGGATTTTACATTAAGCTTTTCGAAAAACGATGCTATTTAATACAATAATTCTTCCACAATCTGTTGAAGGGATACAGCAGGTCAAGAAAGGTTTCGTACAATAACCACAGCGTATTACCGTGGTGCAATGGGAATAATGTTAGTTTACGATGTGA
Source organism: Andrena cerasifolii (assembly GCF_050908995.1). Taxonomy (NCBI): domain Eukaryota; kingdom Metazoa; phylum Arthropoda; class Insecta; order Hymenoptera; family Andrenidae; genus Andrena; species Andrena cerasifolii. Next base: position 3,806,839 of record NC_135132.1, read on the forward strand.
CCAACGAGAAAAGCTTTGAGAATATAAAGAATTGGATTAGGAACATTGAAGAAAATGCTTCGGCGGACGTTGAGAAAATGCTGCTGGGTAATAAGTGCGAGCTCACAGAAAAGCGGCAGGTTTCGAAGGAACGAGGAGAACAGCTCGCCGTCGAATATGGAATTAAATTCATGGAAACCTCGGCTAAGTCTAGCATTAATGTTGAAGAGGCGTTTTACACTCTTGCACGAGACATTAAAGCCAAAATGGAAAAGAAATTGGTGAGTACAATTTTCAAGTGCAACAATGTTTTCCTTATTTTTTTCTCCTCAGAGTATTAAGGTATATATATAAAAAAAGAAGTGTAAACGATTTTATATTATAAAGGAATGAATGTGGCTTAAATAATTCAAAGTTCAATTCATCCATTTGGATTACAGAAATTAAATTAATTAACGCGTAACTCATAATTGGAGTAGACGAAAATAACGATAAACCAAAGTACCGGAGAATTGAAAATATTACCGAATTTTTATTTCATTGGTTACTATGGAAAATATTATAAAATTTCCATTTCAATTAGCCTTTCAGCATTGTTAGCTATCAATGGCACATTTTCACTTCTTTTTTCATTATTATTTTTAATATTTGTGGTGTACCTGTTTCTTATTTGGAATTTATGTTCATAACCTCTTGATGCATGGATAATTTTTCAATTTTCTAGTAACAAGAACTCTATTTTTTTTTATACAAAATTAGTAGTTTTTTAAGTGTTCTGTATTGTAATGGAACAGAGGAAAGATAAAGTGTAAAAGTTGCTACTTTCATATCTCAGTTCGATATGTATAATGTTCATTTAAATAGATCTCTTTGATAATACGGAGTACATAAATGTAATTATCAATAACGAATCTTTTGTGTCTAACACCTATTAGACATGAGCCTGCATAAGTCTCGAAATAGACTGTAATAGTACTACCAGGGCCGGCGGAACCATTTATGCAAGTTATGCGCCGCATAAGGGCGCCAGCCGAAGGGGGCGCTAAAAAACTATATCGCGCACTTAATAATAAAGGAATCCAACTTCCACATAAACAAAATGTAAATGTAATTCTGTTTTTTTTTATTGTACCTCGTAAAGACAAGACATATTAAATAGAAAACATGTGCAAAAATTTGGGGGCGCCGAAAATTTTCTTGCATAAGGGCGCCACCCATCCTCGCGCCGGCCCTGAGTATTACAGTACCTATTTTACGTATTAAAATTGTGAAATACATAAAATCTTGTTGCTGGAAGGCTAAAAGGAAAAATATATCTTACTGCTCTTAAAATACTTATGCCATATTAGTATTTTTCAGTGATAGTTATGGAATTTGAATTTACATCATTTGCCAAAGGAGTTAAAACTGACATTTATCTAGATGTAATTTAGTTGCTTTCATAGATTTGTTCTAGCAAATAGCTTTACATTGATTAACCACCATTTCTTTGTTTCCTGTGTCTGTTTCTCTGTGTTTGGTGCTGGTCGGTCTCGGCAGAAGGTAACTCTTCCTCTCTCTCTATGTATTTTTTGCATGCTTACTGGCAATCCTACCATTGTTATTATTAATATTTAATACTATATTGGATTATGAAACATTGCGAATGATCGTTATGAATCGTCTTTCAGCATTTAGTAATTCCTATAGTTCATCATTAATGCACTATAATTAACTACGTTATCACGTTCCATTTTGTTTGAAATATACTAACTTGTAAATAATAATTACTTAAAACTTACTTTAAATTTTAATTTCTTTCCTGTACTAATTTAGATTTTTGGGTCATGTTGTTTAATGTTTATTTAGTAATTTGTGAAATTATTTTTCCAACTCGTTATGCTGGAATGTTCTGTTTGATCTAATTGTGCCGTTACTGATGGAAATAATATCTGATACCTGCACGTTACATAATATTTTTTGTAACTTTGTGTCCGCTTTGCCTTACATAACCACATATTATGCCTCTGCTAGGCAGGGAAACGAGTATAAGTCAGGATTCTTAGGTTTGCAGGAAGACACTTAGAATATTTAAAGTGTCATGTGGATCAGGTGTTAAATTTTGGACGCGAAAGTTGATTGAAATTGAAATTGAGCAAAAGAAACTTTTATTTTTAACTTCCATTCACAAAAATAGCAAAAAGGACATATGTATACTATTATAATCCCCGGTAAAAAAAAAGAAGCGGAAAAGAAGTGATATGAATCTAGAAAATGTTAGTGTACTTATCCCGTTTTGACCAAAATTTGACTTATACTCGTTTGCCCGCCCACCAGAGATGTGTTAGCATATTCATACAATTTACACGTGCCTGCATATATATAAATGGTAAACATATATGTTTCCTTCGTTATGTGTATATTAAGGGCCCCATGCACATTGAGAGGGAATCATGAGACATCAGTTAAGATCTCAGGCTTCTGTTCTCTGACACATTAAGTATTTAATAAAACATAATGGCAGTGGCGGATTTAAGAAATAAGGCCCAGCTGGCAAACCTTCTGATGGGCCCATTTGGGGGGGGGGGGGAGGAAATGAAGAGGTAGTTTACTAAAAGGGGGTAAGTGTACAGAAAAGTATAGAAAAAAGTAATGCTGTATAAAATCATAATTTCTTTTTGAAGACAGGGCCCTAGGGCTTCTGAACAGGGGCCCATTTTTCGGGAAAATAAAGCGGTAGTTTGCTATAAACGGGCTTAGCGTAATAATACAGAAGAAAATATATTTTGGATAAAATCATAATTATTTTTAAGGATGGGGCCCTGGGTGGGCCTTCTGAGCAGGGGCCAGATGGCAACTGCTCATCGGCCGCCCTGTTAAATCCGCCACTGCATACTGCCCATAATTTTCAATTCGAAACATTCGAAATAAAACGTAAAGATGTTATTAAAGGAAACAGCAATTGTAAATATTCGTATCAATTGCAATCATAAGGTATAGACGTTCGAGTACATTGATACAGGCGACGATACCAACTGATACCGATGCATCGATACCGAGACAGTCAATTTCACGTTGAGATTTATATCGCGATACTGATACTTGGAACATGTACCGATACAGATCTCAACGTGTATGGGGCCCTTTACTGTAAAATGTTCATATTCACCCCTCGTACTTATCCCTCTAAAAATATCATATTTTTCATTCTAACACATACACCTTAGTATTTCAATTTTTGCTCTCATGAAAGCATTTCGAAATCATATTTTTCTATATACACATTGTAGTACAATCTAGTAATTATCAAGACGTTAATTATTTTTTTAAAGGCCATCTTTATTTTCTATAACAGAAAACTGAAATTGTTTTATGTTATATGAAATTGACTGCTCAACTGTGGCAAGCTTCAAATAACGTCACACGCTTCAATTGCTCATTCTATGGTTCTTCATAATTATTAGTCACTGTGATAAGAAGCAGGATACATATAAATAAAGGAAAAAATAGTCGACCTCCAAGGCCATTTTCACACGTATATCGCATTTGAAAACTAAATTGCATATACAGTTTCTGCAGCTGAACTACTAATTGTGGCGGACGGAAGAAAGTTTACAACTTTTAAAATCGCATAACTTTTTTAGAATTAGTCCTAACGACATGAGTTTTTTAGAAGCTAGAATGATCAGTTTGCAATTGGTCGGAATAGCAAAAAAAAATAGTAATTGTCGCTCTGTCGTAATTTTCATTACAGGCCCACAAAAAAAGTTTAAAATACGACATTCACTATTTTTTTTTGCTATTCCGACCAATTGCATATTTTTCAAAACGACGAAATACGTCACTTAGCAAACTAATCCTTCTAGCTTCTAAAAAAAACTCACGTCGTTTGGATCAATTTTAAAAAAGTTATGCGATTTTAAAAGTTGTAAACTTTCTTTCATCCCCCACTGTATATTTTTGATTTCGTGTGACCTCCAACATTACTGTGTCACGTGGTGTCAAACCTATCTTAAAACCTACTTTCATGCAATATAAATTTTTACAAAATTTAATACACGCTCTTTGTACTATTCTTGATAGGCAGCCACTTTATTTTCTAACATAAGGTGAATGTCCCAATTTTGCTCATGTCCCCATTTCGTATTTTTCTTATTATTATATGCGTTACGTTTGTACTATAGTTGCAACAAAATAATTCTAAATTATTTAAACATTCACGCTAGTGTTGCACGAGCTTGGGGCATCGCTATTTTTCATGAGCAGAAATACAGACATTTAGAGGATAATATATTTAATTCCAAATTACTAATAGTTTAACATCTTGAAATATCTTTCTTAAACAGTTTTTGAATTGGTTGATTTATTACTAAAGAATTAATCAGTTACTCTGCAAATTTTCATCACAAACAAATTTTTTACACCCTCTTTATGACGTACAAAATGCAGGCAGGTGACAAAATAGTGATGGATAAAACTTAACTATCTTCACTGAATAAGAAACATTTCATCGCGAATGTAGGATAAGCTGAATTAATCAAGGCAATAAAGTACTAAACTCTTTTGCATGTATCTTCAGTATTAACCATTAATACAAAGAGAAAAGAAATGGAATGATACAATAACTACTAGTCACATGGAAACCTCTTTTTCCTTATTTGACATTCTTCGTCGATTATTTGATAAGTGAAAGAAGAAATGCTGAATGATGAAATTATTTTGTAACAGGAGGCCTCAAATCCACCAAAGGGAGGCGGACATCAGCTGAAAGCATCCGAGCCACAGAGGAAGCCACCAAGTTGGCTGGCACGATGCTCTATACTCTGACCCTTCGGCCAGCAAATCCTCGACCGTCACCCTCTACTCTTTACCTTCGGTTTCCTTCGCTCGCTTCACAACGCGAGTCCTTCTGTGATTTTACTCCTTGACGGCTACCTTCGTTTCACTCCGTCGCTGCCGGTCTCTCTTTTTTACTGATTATTCGTAAGAGCTATTTTATCCTGGAGGAGAAACTCTCTTTCCTCTCGTAACGAAACATATTTAAGGGTTCATCAAGGAAACGATCGCGGATTGTGATAATTTTTGGTAATTTTCTAACGACGCTAACGAAGCGATTCCGAAACGCTAACCCAAACATACAACCGTAAGTAAAACGTTATCATTCTAACCTAATTTGGCGGCAAACGAGACGTTAATTTCATAGCAAAGTGTCGGGGGGGGGTGGGGTTCATCGAGCAGCGCTTAAGCGCGCTGCGATTGAATGATTGTAAGGGGCGGTAAAATCCATAGGGGGATAATCTCAATTATCAAAATGATCAACGAATAATTTAGAGTGTAAATCAACGTTCAACGATTTTTCCATAAAATCGATAGTCTAAGTGTACTTGGGAGCTGCCCGCTCGCCAAGTGTGCGGTGTTTCTTTCGTTTAGCAAGATTCTTTTCAATCCCAGTCATTACTGTAAAATTATTTCGTTCGCAGAACCAGCAGAATAAGAGCGCAGTAATAATTATTAACTTAAATTGTATAACTTAATATCGAATACCTGTGAAGGCAATAAATTATACAGTTGTTTCTACATTTAATATTTTTATATATGTATATTCGAAACTTCTGCTTTTATTTACAACGTCCACGGACAAATTATTCAGCGGATTCGCAAAGAATTTACGATATCTTTGTTACGTCATGCTTTACAAGTTCGGTCCTTCGATATATCACTAGGCATTAAAGAAAGACAAATTATAAAAGACAGAATGTATTTATTTAGATCGCGCACTACAGTGTTTCTCCTCCATTCTTCAAATAATCAAGGGGTACAATGGATTTTTAACACACATCTGCATTCGCTTTATTTAAACGAATCATAAAAGAGGAAATTTCTCTTATAAACGAGAAGTTTCTTCTTTTTCTTTTTTTAAGTAGTTTGAAGCTATACGTTTACGAAAACAAAAGAAGGGGCCTGCGGATAGGTAAACAATGGGTGGTCATTTTTTATATATAAATAAATATATGTATGTATATATATGCGTATATAATTTATATATTTATATATATACATGTATATACACATTGTCAAGTTAGCTTTTTCACCGAACCGAAGAGGAATCTTCATTAATTAATTCATTAATTAATTAGCGCAAATTTAGGACTCAAAGAGAAAGCTCTTTCAACTTTCTTTCACTTTTTTTTCTCTCTTACTATTGTTGAAGTAATTAAAAAAAAAATGAAGAGAATATGGAATACGGACTTCGTCTTCGTTTGAAACGCTTGTTGTAATAGTTTTTTCGAGGGAACAGAGGACTCTCTTTTTTTTTATACGAGAAAAAGAGGTTCTAATCTGTTTCCACTTATACTTAAATATACGATTATTATAATACATTTTATATTAATCCTATTCGTCTACTTTTATTGTTCAAACCCGTCTTTCCTTAATATTAAACGATCAGTTATTATTTTCATTGTCACTTCCAGCGTCGTCGTCGTCGTTAATGTTACGCTTAGTTGCAATGAGTGTTATAATTCCATTAATACGTTACATCATCTAGAACCGTAATTAAAATATACATATCATTTTCTAATTAGGTAGCGTTCGGCTGTAAGAAAATGCGGGGCAGAGATTCTTTTAGCAAATTTTTCACAGAACTTGAAGCTGCAGCAAGAGGATGCTACGATTGAATGTTGAATTTTAGTTTAAAGGGACGTAAATTAATAAGACAGCGAATTAATGGCTAATCGATTTTTAAGCTTGTACTGCATTTAAGTTAGTGTCACTGTATATATATATAAAATTATTAGTAACTTTTTAATACACTTTGTACCGATGAGCAATGTAATTTTACTTTAAAATATTTTGTCAACTTAAACACACCTATTATCAGATGTATGAGAAATTAAAATAAATGTTGGTAACCGACAAATGATTTCGACCACTGTATTATAATTGTCAGTTCTCGCGATCGCTGTTTCACTTGTCATCGTGTTTGCGGGACAGTTCTTCAAAAATTTTGTTCAAACTTTCCTCGAACAGAGCGGAAGCTTGCATTTTAGATTTAGACTCCATCAACATTTCTTTTAACTGAAATACGCAATGTGGAATAAGAAACAATAATGTCGCAAATATAACAAACAGGTAGCGTAAACGTGTATCCAAGGCTTTTCATATATTATGTACGTATATTTGCGGAACATTATGATTGCAATGTAAGCGTGTACCTTAAAGCATAAGTTCTCTATTTCGGGGTGCAATTTCTCATCACTAGTGGAGAGCAATTCCGGTTCTTTCGCCGAGAGGGTAATTAATTTATGTTGCAAATCCTTTATTTCTGCTTTGTTCTTCTCATTTATCGCGTGAAAGCAGAGACCAAACGTATGCAGCCGATTATTTAAACGAATTATAGCTTTGCTACTGTCCAATAGATATCTCTGTTCTTTCGAGATTTTAGCGATATTCCTGAAATGAAAGGAGGAAGAAGTTGATGGTAACTGGAATTGAAAAAGAATTTCTCAGAAGTGCTATGTATAAAAAAAAAATTCTGGATGTGACGAGTTAATAATTTTTTTTGCAATATTTACGAGTTACGAGCATCACTACTTATACTGTAATTTAAAAGTAAGCCGATAATGAGTATCGATGCAATTATATTATTTAAAGTTATAGTGCTGCCGAAGGGTAATATTTTTTTTTAATAATATTAATTATTGAAAATTCAACTATAGTTGTAAGCCTTTAATATTCATAGACGTTTTAGTATTTTTGTTAATTCTTTTAAGAAAAAGTTATAAGTTTTAAGCAGGCCTATATTATGCTTGATAGAACAATTAAGCCAAGACCATATTTTCGAAGATTTCAAGGTCATCGCATACTTTTATCATTTTCAGCATATTGGCAAAAGGACAACGCAGACTGTGGATGAAAAATTCAAGAAAAGGAAGTTATCTTGCATCTAAAATGCACCTGTTGAATAACCAAATTGTTTCAAAGGTCATCGTGTCTTCGAATTGAAATTTGACACCCTGTATTAGCAATTCAGGGCGAATTCCACTTACGCCCAAATCGCCCGTGAGTGTCATTAGTGTAGATTTCCCCTATACGCGACTAGACGCATCGTCAAGAATTTCAACCTTTATTTTCTCGAAAATGAAGCACAATATCAAAAAATTCTATTCCTCTTTCTCGACTTATTTACTTGTTATAACTCAGATAGCACACGACTATCTGGGAAGTAGAAAAGAAAGAGTAACTTCTTTTCATATCGTGCTTCATTTTCGAGAAAATCGACTTTGAAATTCTTGACGATGCGTCCAGTCGCGTACAGGAAAACCTACCTTAACGAAAATCACGGGCGATTTGGGCGTAAGTGGAATTCGCCCTCAGTGAATGCAATGTGCAGGTTTCCTTACATATCGATGTTTGCGATAATTCTCTCATTGTCGCTTTTCAACTGATTCAATGCCTTTTCTAGTTCCTCTTTTCGCCGCGTTTCTCGCTGCAGCGTGTTTTCCAGGCTCTCCATTTTAATTTTGAATTTCGCGGCCTCTGTTTGACTAGACACAGCTTCCCGCGCTAAAATGTCCCGTTCCTTGAGCACGCTGTCGTAATTGATCGACCAATTGGAATGATCGATTTTCTTGCGCATCTTCTCCTCTTCCAATTGGTTAATCGTTTCCATGGCTAACTTCAAGCGGGCTCGCAGCTCATTCGATATTCTTCGTTCGTTCTGTAATAGTGTCTCCTTTGAGCAGAGCTCCGTGCGTAGGAGAAGGTTTTCTTTTTCTAATTTGTCCAACTCTCTCTGCAAGAATTTTATCGAAGGCTAAGTAATTTATCAAGTTTTTTAATATTCTTTCTTCGATTTAAATAGCCATCGAGAATTAATTCTAACCAAGCTGCAACGTCTTGTGCTATTATAATATTGTTTCAGCTGTTTTTTAAATTTGTATTTGTACAATATAGTTGCTTTAAAAATTCATATGTAGAAATTACGCTAACCGTGCTTCGTTGAACTTCGTAAATCATTTCGTGGAATTTCTTTTCGAATTGAAAAATGTTTGGCGTGTTTGGTTGGATGTTCATTTTTGTGGAAATTTTGTTATTTGCGATTGATTTTAAACACTCTCTCTATTGTTGCTTTTTCTTTTGTTTTATATAAATGTGATAATCGTTATTCTGAAATCCAGTTCGATGTAATCGATCTCTCAGATTTTATCGAAACAGCAGTAAGGTATGCTTCATATCGGACTTTTGTGGAATTCAAATATTTGAACAATGGGGGAGATGCAAAACTCGGCGCAGAGGGCGCCACTAGCGCATGTGAAAATGGTTTGGGCGCGAATTTTTCATTTCTGGAATGTATGACGTTGGTAGTTACATATTAATGTTTTATAACCATTGAGCTATAAAAATACCTGGAGAGTGAACAGAGCAATGGCGGCTGGTCCGAGAAAGAGGGAAGTAACGGGTGAACCTATCTCTGTCTTTCAACAGGCTATGGATGTATATGCATGTGAGTGAAGTTACTGCGCACACAAAATACATAACACAGATAGTACAGAGTGAGAGGGATAATAGGAAGAAGGATAGATTCATCCGTGATCTTCTACTTCCCTCGAACCGCTGTCGCCTCTACTTCTTCCCACTGCTGTTCACTCTCTAGGTATTTTTATAGCTCAATGTTTATAACACACCGATGACAAGTGGCACGTGTGCTGGTGGCGTCACGGGTGGGAAAAAGTTGCAGTCATCTTCCTCATTATCTATCATGTTTTTTGCAATATTTTTCTATTAGAAGTTAATTTTATGCTCGCACATATATGTATAATTATTTATATAACCTGCAACTCTACTATCTCTTGCAAGCAATTAAAATAAATATTGCGGTAATTCGAGTTGGAAAAAATTGCGTACTTTTCAGTTTATCCAGAACTCAAGTATTTCATTAACACTGATTGTACACGTACTAATATTGTAAGCATTCTCAAATTTTGACGACTTAATTTCTTGATTTTCTAATACTCGCGTTAATTTCAAATTATTATTTCATGTTATATACGATTAATAATTTAGTTATTCTGTCGTAAATATATCAAGTTTAAAATACATTTCCATATACAGGGTTCCGTTTGAACGTAGGCACAATTTAAAATAACATTGAAATTACTGGTTTTGTAAATAAGTGATAATGATATGGGGATAATTCATTCAATTTCTTTAAAATGGAATTTTATATTTCTTGATATTCTGCTAAATCAATTCGACAACTTACTAAGTATTTTCATTTCTCGTTAAAGTATGTTAACAAATTATGGGAATACAGAATCCTCTTGAAACACATTAAGTTCATCACGAATTTAATACAGCACTTTTCAAAACTATATATTTCTCATTCATGCAAATTTTAATGTACCAAAAATGAAATAAACTTAAAATAATATAAATTACACGCATGACAAGTTTTTCATAAATTGTATTAAGGCCGCCGCGCATTTCGCGCAATCGAAGAAATTAATAATAATTAATTGTCGCTGTGCTTCGGTCTACAAATCAAATTTTCTTTTCGTATTGCGCGCAAAATGCGCGGCGGCCTTATCGGATATATTTTGTTTTTGAATTAAAAAATGGGTACAGAAAGGTATATATCAACTACAAATATAATTACGAAACTTCTCTTTTTATTTGTCTTAAATAATTCGTATAAAAATTAATGGCTATCCATGAACTGAATATCTGAAAGTAATAAAACTGTATTGGGTAGAGGTCTTGGTTGCGGGCTTAATACGGTAAATGTTTGTCTCTCAACATCAACATTGGTCCTGCAAATAAACAATATTATTTTTAAAAAATATAATATTGTAATACGCTTTCCAACATAACATTAACATTCCGTCTGTAAATATTTTCTTAAAAGCGTTCAAATTATAATACGCGTACTATTCAGTTAAAGTGATATATTGTTTTATCTTTCTTAAAAAAAAAACGGCTTTAGAAATCATAATTTTCAGTATCATACAAATAATAGAACTTTGCAATATTACGATATATCTCGGACTGTTTTTATCCTAAATTGTCGAAATTCGACGATTCCTTACACGCAGACGAATCCAGCCACATTTGTTTGTACAACATCATCTTCCGGCGAATCAGCAAACGAAACTGACAATAGATGATGCAGAAGGTTCGGCCCTGGCGTGACGGCTACCAATTTCGTGAGGTTGTCCTCTGCCTTCATACCAAGTGGCATACACGACGCAGGTAAAACTGGAGCTCCAATTTTATACAATCTAGCTTCGCTCCATTTCACTTCGAAGCTGTGCGGATAAAGCGGCGTTCTGGATCCATAAAAGTATTCTCTAACGCTTTGATCTCTGGATTCTATTCTCTGCGTTTGACTTCTCTCTACTACTCCGCCACTTTTTGGCAGGAAAACGACTTTCACAAAATCTGGCATGTCCCTGACGAGTTCATTGTAAAGCCTCTCTTGGTCCAACACCAAAATGGCGTCGACTTCGAAAGCTTGCGCGGCGTGAGTCAGTAATTTGTATCCGTCCCCTTTGATCCAGCCGCAGGTGTTTATTACTATCCCTGAAACTCTGGCTTTTTTGTTAGCCTGAAGTCTATCGGAGCAGACTTCCGCGAGGCGTGTTACGAGGAGATTGTACAGAGCGACGTTAGTGTTCGGAGATTTGTGCCCGAAGTGAAAGACCAGCGGTGCTTGCTGGCTGAAGCCTTCGACTATGCTCGATGGACGTTCAACTAACAGGGCTCCAACGGTGCCAGGTATCGCTATGTGACCTTGGCCGACATCTAGGTCTACGAAGATCGGCCTACGTCCCATCCTGACTGCATAGTTTAGCAGAAGTCTGCAAAGCGTTGATTTGCCAACGTCGCAAGGACCTACGACCATCGTTATCGGCCCTCTAGTCTCGTCCTTCTCCGCAGCTTCCCTGAGCCTCTCCATCGCTGCGTGGCAGTTCAAGTAGAGTCCCATTGGAGTCTCTTTAGCGACATAACTCACGTCAGTCTTTCCGGCTAATTCTACCGTACAACTTTGCCAGGTAAATACGGCGACTTTAGCTCCGGCTGTGAACTCATACTTCTTTCCCTTTACTAGTTCTGTGCCGAAGACTTCTGCTAAACCACTTTTTAACTGCAAGAGTATAGATTTATGTGAATGTGAATACGGAAAAGCTAAAGAAATAAATGATACTCGTATCGCAATTAATAATTGATGCTTTGCGTAAATAAGCGGGTAGAAAAAGAGAAGGAATTGTAGGATATTGGCGGGCCGGGCCTTATGTTTGTCGCGGTACGGCGGTTTATGTCTCGCGATAGGAAGAGCTGGAGATACGAGAGGGCCATCTGGCAATTGTTGCGTTGGTAGATGATCATCAAAGACATTGGGCCCAGGGTCAGGAGGGGTACCCTGGATGGCCAGGACGGCAGTCGGGAGCAAACCAGAGCCGTGTCTGCATTTCCGTGAGTAGCATTTAAGCGACCGTTTTAGGGATTGTCCAACAGAATAATTGAAGATGTATAATTTGGTTCACGGTTTATATAGAAAATATGCAACTCTAGCAAACACTGGCGTATACAAGAAAGTAAAGAAATACAATTTTAATGCTCACCTCAAGTGTAACTTTTTCATTTTTTGACTCCACTTCAAACCGTAATTCACAGTCGGGTTCTAGCTTAAACTCTTGCATTTGCTGTTTCTCATCAGTCATTAGGTTATGGACACTTTTATGCGCGAGCTGTTACTGTCAGAGTTCGGAGCGATTAATTGCTGCGATTGGGGGGGGAACACCTACAGGAGTGGTGGTGGCGCGTGAATTGACGCCAGCGCCAAGCCAGCCAAGTGACGCCAACGCGAAGCTAGCCACGGCCAATGCCCCAACTATGCACTATAATATTAACCACGGCGTAATAGACAGGTATTCCGACTCATTCTCAGAATGTGTGACTTTTTCATCCTAATTCTTCTGGCAGCCGCTAGATTGGCGCTCAAGCAGAAAAGGCTTAGGCCGTTTGTCCACGAAGCGTCGCGTCATAGGCCGGTATTCATAGTTGCTACTTATTCATAAGCAAGTGCTTAAGCATGCGGCTTCCTTTACTAACCCAGTAGCTAATAAAGGATACCGAATGCTTAAGAATTTGCTTAAGAATAAGTAGCGACTATGAATACCGGCCTAACAGGACACAATTTTTAGCGGTGCGTAGTGGTGAAAGGGTAAACTAAAATAGGCGTTGAATTTAAATTTGAGTTTATTGAAAGACAAATTCCAGGCTCACAATAACGAGCCCATGAACTCAGGTACAGTTTCACATTCAAAGTACACTTACTTTATATAATATACATTTTATTACGATAAAAACGGTATAAACGTTAACTGTGTTTTAATAGAGTAGAAGTAGTATAAGAATATCTTATCTGAACATAGACAATACTGTATTGGTAACAATAATACTATTGTTGTACTTGAGCATAACGAGACAAGTCCCAACATTGGCTCGCATGTTGGCGGCCTATTTAAAACAAAATATCTTTCGTAACATTAAACACTTAAAAATCGATAAAAACTATGACCCTCCTCGCCTTTTTCAACATTTCTCCTAAAACTTAAGTGTATACTATTTTAGGTATCTTTGGAGTAATTATCACATTATGTATTAGGACTGCTGATAATGTGCAGTACGCTTGCTAGCGTCCGCTAAAGCTCTCTTAAATCGTCATCCTTTAAGTAACCAAGTATTCTATCGGTACAGTCGCGTGGTAACCCAGGGAAATCGTTAAAGAGAAGATCGAGAATTTTGTTAACTTGTTCCAGAAACTCTTTTTTTTCCCCGTTTTAAAATTATTATTTATCATACTAGCATAATTATATTGGAAACTTTATAAAATTTCATCCAATGGCCCCAACTATACTTTCATTTCTTTCATTCAGCAGCAAGTTGTAAAAAAAGTAGCTCAAGATTATTTTTTACATTAACTTTACGAGTTAAAAGTAGTTTAGTAATTTGTACATCAGCATTCTCAGTAGCATAAAATATTGGTGTTTCCAGTTTCATCTGGTGCGTTTACATCAGCTCCGTAGCTTATCAATAATTTGGCTACTTCCTCTTGTCCGTTTTTGGTTGCAACACGTAAAGGAATAGAACCTTTTCCTAATGTTAACTTGCGTAACTTATTAATATGAGCACCATATTTTAAGAGTTCCTCAACAGCAGCGTGCATAAAATTAGTTTCCTCTTTCGGGTTAACAGTAAAACCATACTGAATCAGGTCCGTAACGATCTTGCTATACCCTATTCCAGGGTTGACTAACTGGTGGCTCCTCCGCCTTGCTGTGAACTGCCCCCCTCCATACCTACCAGACTCTGACGATCGCAGTGGATTCCTCCTTCTTTCCTTCTCTTTCCGACTGTGATCGTCAGAGTCTGGTAGATATGGGGAGGGGGTCGTTCAGCGTGGCAGCAAGGCGGAGGTGTGCCCGGTGCCCCGCGAACCACAAGTTAGTCAACCCTGTCCTATTCCATAGCCGTGCACCGCAATACAGTAATCCCCCGTTATGAGTCCGTTTTTTCCGCCCGTTGAGAGTCCGGCGACTATCCCCACCATTTCTTGGACGCCTGCGGACGAGAGTGAGAGAACCGGACAACGAACGAGAGAAAGCATGATACTTTGTCTCGCTCCGTCTTTCAACTGGAGGAGCCCGCACGCGGGTCGAACCCAAGCTCGAGGTGAAAGACGGAGCGAGACAAAGTATCGTGTTTTCTCTCTTTCGTACCCGACGGCAACTTCGTGTCGACGCTTTCGTGTCCTCTCGCTCGTTGTCCGGTTCTCTCACTCGCGCCACTGGCCGCGCGGAACTCATAACGGGCGATTACTGTATTAAGAACGCTGCTGTTGCTTTTGTCATTCTCCCGTAGCATTTATAAAATCAATTTTATAATATCTTCGCCACCTTTCTCAGCAGCAAGGTGCAACGGTGCCTAACCTTTCCGATATACCGAGGTATACGCCGACCGAACACAAGCCCGTGTTTCAAAAGGTGTTCGGTAATTTGTAAATGCCCCTTTGTTAACGCGATATGAAGACAAGTCATACCGTTTCTTCCTTTCGCCTTTACGTCGGCACCTCTATTTAAGAGCAATAAGATAATCTCTTCGCTACCTTTCTCAGCAGCAAGGTGCAGCGATGTATATCCTTCCAGAATTGAAGAGGTATAAGCAGCATTAACTTCACCTCCGTGTTTCAGAAGGAGCTCAACAATTTTCAAATGCCCATGCTGCGCCGCAAGATGAAGCGCTGTTATACCATCTTTTCCTTTAGTGTTTACATCAGCACCTCGGCTTAAAAGCAATTCAACGATATCTTTGCCACCTTTCTCAACAGCAACATGCAGCGGTGTATAACCACACCAAGTTCCAGAGGTACACGCTGAATTAACTTCAGCCCCATGTTTCAAAAGGTGTTCAACAGTTCGTAAATGCCCTCTTTCCGATGCAATATGAAGGCAAGTTTTACCATCCTTTGCTGTAGCATTTACATTAGCATATTTACTTAAAAGCATTTCGACGATAGCTAGGCTGCCTCTTTCAACAGCGCAGTGCAGTGCTGTGTAACCTTCCTGAGATGTGCAGTCGTACACAGAATTAACTTCAGCTCCATAGTTTAAAAGACGCTCGACAATTTCTGAATTCCCATTCGTTGTCGCGATGTAAAGAGCATTTGTGCCATCCTTTCTTTTAGCTTGGACATTAGCACCTTTACTTAAGAGCAATTCGGTAATTTTTCCATTACTTCTACCAACAGCAAGGTGCAACGGTGTACTGCCGTCCCTAATCATAAAGGTACACCCAAAATTAATGTAAGCTCTGTTGTATTCTGAGAGATGTTAAAGAATTTCTAAATACCCTTTATCCACTGCACTGCGACCAGAGGCTTTACCATTGACATTAGCTCCTTTATTCAACAGAAGCTTTGTGATTGTTTTGCTGTCGTTCATAACAGCAAGGTGCAATGGAGTTACATTGCTTTCGTCAGCAGTGTTAAGATTCGCTTTCTGATTTAAAAGCATGCCGATAATTTCCACTTCCATATTTCGAACTGCATTGTGAAGCGGAGTTTTGCCATGCGTATTTTTAGCATTAACATTGGCACCTTTATCTAGAAGCATCTTAATAAACTGCACGTCAGCGTTTAGAATAGCATGATGAAGCGGAGTATTGCAGGGACTACTGTGCCTGCTGTTAACTTCAGAACCACTTGTTAAAAGTAGTTTAGCAACTTCTGTATGTTTCTTCTCAACGGCAGTACGAAGTAAAGAATATCCATCTTTCCATTCTTCCGCGTAACATGGACCGCGGGAATTAATTATCTCTCTTACTGTGTCTATTCTGCCTTTACGAACTGCAGTCATGAAAGCTTTACGTTCGTATGGTGAATATCGAACAGCTTCCATTTTTATCGATATATTATTCTTGCTGTCGTGAAAAATGTTCAAACTCGCGTTGGGAGACGCGAGGTCAAGCGACACGCAACGTGTGCACAGCATATTTAGTTTAGCAAAATAATATTACGCACAACTGTCAACAACTAATACAAAGGGTCGCCGGACACCATTTTGTAGGATCGGATATTTCGCGGAGGGGGAACACCTACAGGAGAGGTGATATGGTGTGTGGCGACGCCAGCGCCAAGCCAAGTCAATCAAGTGACGCTAACTCGAAGCTAACCACGGCCAATCAGCGTCGCCGGGAAATAGGTTGTCGACGCTGATTGGCCGTGGTTAGCTTCGCGTTGGCGTCACTTGGATTGGCTTGGCGCTGGTGTCGCCACACGCTAGAGCACTATTTGTATTTGTATTTTTTGTTTTTTCCTGTGTGTTTCTAACACACAGGATGGCGTTTCAAGCATTTCGCTTATGTTGCCCAACGAACGATAGTCATTTTTCCTTTTTCCCTCCTCTCTCCTTCGGGTCCCAGCAGCAGCGACGCACCGGGAGACAGGTGATGGTCACCCATCTTTCCCTAGTACGCCGCCCCGTGATGTTTAACTTCGGTGATCTTACGGGAACCGGTGTTTCCATCACGGCCATGGCCGCTGGTCGCTAGAGCACTAAAGAGGTGAGTATACACATCCGCCCTATTTGACCTCTGGATTTCTTCTGAAGATTATTGAGTACCCGCCTTTTTGAGTATTGTCAAATTCGCTTTATACACCAAATATAAACTTAAATTTAATAAAATACTATAATAATGTGTCGTGCTACTATGCATCAATATTTTGTTTATAAAGTGTATCTGACAATATCGAAAAAGGCGGGTACTCAATAATCTTCTCTCTCTCTAGAGGACCCAATATGGCGGATGCGCATGTTTAGTGCTCTACACACGCTAGTGATCCTCTAGGGAGTGATCGGTATAACCGTAGCCATCTTGGAGCAAAACCGAAAATAAACATATTTATCTCTTTCTATCAGTATTTCTCTCTCTCTCTCTTTCCGTCAGTATTTCTACCTCTTTCTATCAGTATTTCTGTCTCTTTCTATCAGTATTTCTGTCCTTTTCTTTTTTACAGTTTCTTTCTCTGTCTACTTTCGCTTTTGCTCTAAAATCGCGGCAATCAGCGACGATACACGTTGTTCCGCTCACTCCCTAGAGGATCACTACCACACGCGACATTTCCACCACTTCTGTAGATGTACCCCCTCCCTAATAAGTTTGCCCAAGAAAATGTTGCTCAACAACATGGATATAGGAATATAGGGACGGAAGAATAGTTGTGTTATTGGCGTTGGATGTGAAACAGCTTCCGGGGAGCGAGGAACATGCTTAGCAAGCCTGCATAGACCTGTGACCATCGATACCACCATCGATATCTGTACTCGTTACTTGGATCGAAATAGAACTATAGAAGTATCGATACTACTCGGGTATAGATGGAAAAGTATCGATACCTTTAAATATTGGTATCGAATAGATTATTGTTCTTCGTAAAAAAAAGTACTTCTGCATTATCAATGGTGCCTCAATTCTTGTAATCATTTCTTTTTACACTGTCAACCATTTCAAAAGTAATAAGGAACGGCAGAAAAAAATTGTCGCTCAATATGCTTTTACAGAAAAATACAATTTATATTGGGACTAAGTATTTATGTAGGTGGCGAGAGAACGTTTTGTGTGGAGGGTTACCATGTTTGTGCTTAAACAACCCTAAAGAACCCTGCTGTCCGCTAGAAAAAACGCCGATCGACAATTTTCCTCCCTAACCCCTTATTATTTTGATGTGATTGACAATTAAAAAATAAATGAAGAAAATTAACTTTGGACGTCAGCCATTTTGTTAATTCTTCATCAGTCTAATAGCGATTTCGGTACCTCGCACTGACTCTGCACTCGTGCCAGAAAATGACTTCGATTGGTTGTTTCTGATAGAAACGGAGATAGCTCTATAAGAATCAACCAATCGAAGTCATTATTTGGCACCAGTGCAGAGTCAGTGCGAGGTACCGAATTCGCTGGAATTAATCTTAAGTAGTTCGGGATATAGCGACAGTCAAATCATTTTGGTTTTTTGTTTCAGATACGCGGTTATTCCAATATTAACCACGCAATCGAGGCGTCAAAGCAAGCATTAAATAAACATGAAAAACAATTTTTTTGTATTCTCAAAACACGTATTAATAAATAGAAAAAAACTTCAATTTAGTAAATACATTCTTTTTGTGACAAAAAAAATTTCAAACAATGGTAATTCTTTAGGGCGTCGCAGTGGAATTCGCCCTTAGAAACGGCTTGACACAGACATCTTATAGAAATAACGAAGGACACGCCAGAATTGGAGAAGTACCTAGTGTCTTCAGAGGGTAGAAGCGAAGAGTCGCTTTGCAAAAGTGGCGGCTCGATCTTGCCAGCGAACTGATTAGTAATAGGACTTACAAATAAACTTAGAGTAACCTAAAGTTACTCTTGCTTCACTTTTTTTAATATCCCCGCGCAATCTCACGAGCAGAGTGCCTGAGCGCTCCACGGGCACGCAAGGGCACGCAAGGGCACAGGCCAGTACGAACCAGCCATACCGAAAATCTCCACGAGATCGCGAAACAACTCAATCCAGTTAAAAGAATTTCTCCCTAGAGTGTTGGCAGCGTAACGTTGAACGGGTCTTCCAGATCTTACAGCAGTTACGACATGAGTTTGAAAATTCATTTCTTGGAATCAGGATTAACTTATTAATGAAAGATGCGAGGTAATCAGCATGCAAGCAAGTCTTTAATGTCTGCAGTTTGCGAAGGAAGATTAGAACGCGTAAGAGAGTTAATTAGTTCTTTCGGTCTGCCTTACTCACGAAACCAGTCGGAAGGCTATGATTTACTTCGCACTGCTATCGAGAAGAAGCACGCAGAGATTGCTAACCTACTTTTAGCGAATGGTTGCAAAGTCAACAAAAAGAACAAAAATCGCGTCAATTCTCCGCTTCATTATGCTGCTATAAATGGCGAAGTGGAGCTTGTTCGCGTGCTTCTAGACAAAGGTGCTAAAGTCGACGCTAGAAACAGCCATGGTAAAACTCCACTTCACAACGGAGTTACAAGTAGGAAAACAGAAATCGTAGAGTTACTTTTAAACAAGGGAGCAAATGTTAACCACAGAGACAACAGCGATATAACTTCTTTGCATCTTGCTGCCGAGAATGGTACCGAAGACATTATCGAGTTGCTTCTAGTACGTGGCGCTAACGTCAACGCTAAAACACAAGATGGCAAAACTCCTCTTCACATTGCTGTAGAGAGAGGGTACATAGTAATTGTCAAGTATCTAGAACAACCTGGAGTTTCCGTTAATCTTATATACACCCACAAAGCACAGAAAGGTTATACACCACTGCGCCTCGCTATTGAAGAGAGATACGAGCAAGTTGTTAAACTACTTCTAGATTACGGAGGGAGCATCAATGCTCAAGATAACGACAACAAAGCAGTATTACACTTTGCTGTTAAAAACAGAAGTTCGGTAATGACCGAGCACATTTTAAAGCACTGTCCTGATCTCAACAAAAGCAACAGTAGCATTTTAAATGTTGCAATGCAGGGCTATGGGGATAGCTGTAACAAGATAGTTAAGAATCTGCTTGACTATGGTTTCACCCTCAACCCTGCAGATGCAAGTAATTGCGAATTGCTGCATATTGCTGCAGCGAGAGGATATTTGACCATTGTCGAACAACTCTTAAAGTACGGCGCTGATGTTAATTTGCTAGACAACTCGATATCTGGAAATGGTTGTACGCCCTTACACGCCGCGGTCAGAAACAAAGAGGAGGAAATCGCCAAACTATTACTAAGCTACGGAGCTGATGTAAACGTTCCAGATGGAATTGGAAGGACCCCGATATGTTACGCCGTTGAGAAGAATTGCAAAGAAATCGTTGAGGATCTGTTACAGCACGGCGCTGATGTTAACATTAGTGATAAGTTCGGGAAAACGCCGTTGCATTTGACTGTCTTAGAAATGGATGAAATACTTTACAAATATGCCATTGCTAACGATATTAGCGTTAACGGAGAGATTGCCAAGTTGCTTTTAACTAGGGGCGCTAATGTAAATGCTGAAACTAAAGATGGCGTAACGACGCTTCATGCCGCCACTTACAATGGATATCTGGCCGTTGTTGAGGCTCTTTTGGACTACAACGCGGATGTTAATTTTACATATAGAACGGACACGTTACCGTTCCTTCTTTCTGCCAAAGAAAGCGACAAAGTAATTAACGCGACGCCATCGAGCGAAGGAGGTGGTATAAATACTAAGCACAGAAACAGAATAACTGCACTTCATGTTGCAGCTTATAAGGGCAACAAACAGATTGTGGAAGTACTGCTAAGACGCGGCTCTAAAATCGATTCTAAGATTAGATGCGATATAACGCCGCTCCACATTGCTGCTGAAAGGGGTCATCTAGAAATTGTCAAGGTCCTTGTAAAATTCGGCCCCTGCATTGATTCCAAAGACGAATATGGCGCAACAGCGCTCCACATTGCTTGTAAGAACGGAGAGAGCCAAATTGTTAAAGCTCTTCTAGAATATGGTTCTGATGTTACTATTACGAATGGAGACAATGACACAGCACTTAACTTGGCTGTGCGTGGTATCAGTTCATTTTTCAATAGGCGTTACAATTATGATTCCGAGTATGATTATTTGTTTGGCCGGGACGACAGTTTTGATTCTTACGATAATTATCACAATGATTATCTTGATGATTATTACGCTTCTGATGGGCACAGTTACGATTCTACTGATGAGTATTATAGTCACAGTTACAGTTACCATCGGGATTACAATTATGGTTCCGATGATGATTGTGATGATCATAATTGTGGTCTCGTCATCCATGCTCATGCACACATCGCTGAAATTATTAAATGTCACATGGTCATGGTGAAAGTTGCAAATTTGTACGCGAGTAACGAAGACGTACTATCGAATAGTAGCGACGACGAAGACTTAAGTGATTTTCGGGACGAATGTGAGGAAGAAGTAGCAAACATGAAAGCTGAGAAGATTGGTAATTCTAATATCTCGTTTTATGATGTCTTGACGAAAGGTATAAATCAACTAACAATATATGCAGGAATTGAAAGTATAGTACAGGTCTTCAGATCAAACAATTGGGAAGAAAAATTTCCGATTTATTATAGTTTGATAAATAGTCGGTTTAAAATGGGGAAAAGAAGGAAAGTGTTACTGAATCGAGGTAATACAATTTTCCAATATTTTTTTACGAATTTCCTTGTTATACCACGTGAATGTACTGAAAAAATATTTAGTTATCTAAGTGATCAAGATTTAAGGACTCTAATGGAAGCTGGCAGGCCTATTAGTGCCAGCAGTCCCAGTCTTGATATTAGTAATATGGTAATTATTTCAAACGTATCTAAAGTATCATGCGCTTAAGTTAAGGAAGTATGTTCGGAAGAACGAGGACAGCTATAGTTCTTCTCAGTTTTTATATGTGTTTATTTTAATATAATGAAAGAAGATATTTTTTTTGCTTTGAATAGATGCAATCCATGGTGGAGCTTGCCTTGCCTGCCTTATCGTGTCCCTGACTCGGGTGGACCGAGTAGCTCGAGTTCCCGGGGGCGGTGAGGGAGGCGGGCAGTGCCTACTTGGTTGCAAGCGACGTCAAATCGACGAAGAAGTAGTTTATTTTTCAAACTATGTTTTGTATTATTTTGTTAGCTGTCGTTAATTTCAATAAAAGATTATTTTGTATTAATGTATTGTCTATTTCCGTATGTTACTTTTCCTAAGTTGTTTTTAAAATATAAATAGCAAAAATTCATTCAAAATACCATTTTCCATTTATTCGTGTCAAACGTACGTCCAAGTCTGGAAAGAAACACAAGATAGTAGATGTAACAAAATGTAAATATACATTTTCTGTCTTTTGTTACGAAAGATAGAAAATGCGTGATCGTGCCTCAGTCACTAAATAGTGGTCAGTCATTTGAGTGTCTCGTCTCTATAATTATACAGAGTTGGGCAAAATTAATTTGCCGTGTTAATTCGAAAGGGCGTATCTGCAACTTTCATTTAAATTGAGGTATTACTGTCAGGTAGCAGAAAAATAGTTGATCTATATGTATATTAAATAAAAAAGTCATATCTATTAAAACTGAAGATATAGCAGTTTATATTCCGGACGTATTTGAAATCGATACCTGATTTTGGGCGTATCTACCAAAGTTTTGTTACAAATATTTATATACCTTTTTATTCAGATTTAATATTTAACCTAATCCGATTTTTATAGCATACTGGGATAGCACAGAATACTAAAAGGCATTTAAATATCTCAGAACCACCTTTTGACCAGATACGCCCTTTCGAATTAATATGGCAGAATTCTAAGCATTAATAAATTCAAATAGATCCGAGGTATCCCGCTCTCGTTTTAGTTTTAAGCCTGGTCGCTAATGGCGCTGTATAATATCCCACTAATGCCATGAGAAATACCTATCTACAGTTATCTATGGTACATACTCACAGGTAAACAATTGTAATTGTACCCGTGTACCGGTCTGCCACGCGTACGACATAGCAGAGAAGTTTCATCCAACCTCAAACGAAACGGCAAAGGAATCGTAAAAATGACCGCCTTAACAGTTATCGGAAAGTTCTGGCACGAGTACACGAAAAGTACACCAAAGAAACTTAAATTAATAGACGCTTATCTACTGTACGTGTTCCTGACAGGTGTCATACAATTCATTTATTGTTGCCTGGTTGGGACGTTCCCCTTCAACAGCTTTCTAAGTGGATTTATATCTTGTGTCTCCTGCTTTGTTCTTGGAGGTATTTTATCATTAATCATTTTTATTCACATTCGCCGGATATTTATAAATCTTGGTTATCGCACTTGCAGTATTGATTAGATTATTTAATAGGAGGCTATTTTATCGATACCCGTGACAATTGCACTACATTTTCTAATTTCTACTGCAGTTATTTGTCTTTTTATAGAAATCGTAATAATTGAAACTTGATATTGATTTATTCGTAAAAGCTTTCTTTCAGTGGTAGACTTCACACGAATATTATAGTTGTTAATTATTGTGTTAATAATTAATTATATTATTCTATGATACCATCTGTTTGCTACTACCATTCTGCATATTCTTTTGAATAGGTTCTTTTTAATTACTTAATAATGTCTTTTGCGAACTGTAATTTTATAGGTTAGGATAAGGCCTAACTCAGGCGGGCCACTTTAGAACCACACCACAACCACAAAACGGTGGTATTTTGCAATTATTGTGTGGTTGCATTTGTATTTTGCTACTAAGTTTGTGGTGTGGTTTTTTGTCGTTGATACGGACTTCAAGCGACCACTGAAAAGTGGTGCATGAGTGCTTAATTCCACCGACAGCCCAACCACACAAAAACTGCAAAATACTACCGTTTTGTGGCTGCAGTGTGGTTCTAAAGTGGTCCATTAGAGTTAGGCCCAAAAGTAGGTTTTCCTATATGCGGCTGGTCGCTACGTTAACAATTTCAAAGTCGATTTTCTCGAAAATGAAGCACGATATCAAAAAAAGTTACTCTTTCTTTTCGACTGATAACACGTAAATGAGTCGAGAAAAAGCAATAAATTTTTTTGATATTGCGCTTCATTTTCGAGAAAATCGACTTTGAAACTCTTGACGCTGCGTCCTGTTGCGTATAGGAAAAACTACTGTCCTCCGATGAAAAGAAGTCGGCGAGAAACTTTGTGGTCCGAATAGCCTATCCCTATAGGCCCGCGTAGGGTACACGTATTGTCGCTATTGGCCAGCGCGACAACGTCGACGAATACAATGTAAGGAAACGGAACACGGGCGGTGGACTGTGTGTCGCGATGTATTTTCCGGGGGGCCGCCACGGTTATTTTTTAGCACTTATTTATTTTAATTATTGCGTTAGAATTAAATTCTGAAATGCCTAGTTTTACTGTGTTTCCTTACCTTATCACGGGAGGGGGTTATTTGAATATTATAAAAGAGGATCGCGACTCAAAAAAGATTGAGGAACACTGTTTTGGCATTTTATTAAACAGAAATATTAATGAAGGTGTTGAATTTAATTTAAAAGCATCTGGTGTAGATACAAATCTTTGTTTTATATTTCTGTTTCAGTTTGCTTACGGCTACAGGTGAATCCACAAAACAAAAGCCAATTTCATGGAATAAGCCCGGAAAGAGGATTTGCAGATTTTATATTTGCGCATATTATTCTCCATATTGTTGTAATGAATTTCATTGGTTAAAAATACAAAAAGAAACATTTTGTTGTAAAATTTTTTAATAAAATATTAGAAGCGCACTGGTATTATATGTAAACCTGTTGTCACTAATAACTGCATTATTTCAAGAATATCTGTATATTTAGGGAAAAACTGAATTCTTCTAGAAATTCTGATAGCAATCCAAAATTTATCATTTATCGAAATTTGAATTTTCGAAAATCCTTATTTGGGAAATTGAAATAATCAATGTTAAATAAAATACTATTCTCAGGTACTAGAAAAAGTAACTTTTAATCATTTTTAATAATTATAGGACGAGTGAAAAGCCAACATTTAAAACTGAAATAAAGCTTTGTTTGAACTGTATTAATTTTTCTTAAATTCTAGAAGATTGTGAATTCATTCGCTATGATGTTGAATTTATATTGGTATTTGATAATTACTTACGTGTATTAAATATCGATCCAGGAAAGTATGCTGTAAATTAAGTATTTGGCAATATTATGTCTTGTAACATATTATTATTCTTTCTTTTTACAGTTTTATTCATTGTGGGTATACAATATGTTCTTCATTTCATATATTTCTCAACAGAAAATAGTAAAGGGTATTTGATAAAAAAAAGTATTCCATCAAAGAAACGATTTATTTTACATGTTCTATATCGAGTAATTTTTTTTTACGTGAAACTTTATTTAGTTTTGTATCTCATTAACATTCAGATATAATTAAAAATAGTGCTGTCAACAGAAAGAAAACATTCCTAAGGAAATATTTTTTGTGGCATTTATGCTGAATATTGAAATCCTAATTATAAAAAAAAAATGTACTTTTATTCGTTATTCCCTATTAAATAATATTTTATTTGCAAACATACGTGTTTTAAATAGTATTTTCTCAAAACATTTAAATATTTCTTCGCAATTGCTTATATTACCTCTAAAATCAAACATTAAATATTGTAATAAAATTAATAACAAAAATTACAGTAACCATTTACTATTAAAAACGCTAAATGATTTTATTCTTTACTTACATGAAAAAATGTGAAAAAAAAATTCCTTCAACAATACATTCTTATCATTATCAGTCCTCTAATCCACCGAATGAGTATATAGTTCACAACCAGTCGATATTAATTGCTAAAATCTCCTTCTTCCATTCTTAAGAAAATCAGTTTTCTTACGAACAGAAAATTTCGATTCAAAACGAAAATCTTAAAACTGGAAATGTTAAGATTGCCAAGAAAAATATGTTTCTTAAGAAAATGAAATAAAAGTTCCTAAGTAACTTTTCTGCGTAACTAAAAAAATATGAGCTTCTATAAAAAGATTACTCCCCTAACGTATTCGACGATTAAATTTCCCAAGAATTAGTGGAGTTTCTTATACATGATATTAAGAATCTTGGGAAAAATTGTTCCGAGAAAAAAAGAGAGAAAAAGAAGCTAGAGAAAGAGGAATTAAGGCTTTTGAAAGCATTGTATTTCTTAACAATTATGATAATAAATAATGAATAAAAAATAATTAAGTGAGTAATACTTTTAAGTTAATTGTTCTTATTATTGCTAAAGAATTAAACAGTTAATACTTTAAGTTCATTGTCCTTATTTTTCTTAAGAATAAAAAACTCGTTTCCTTAAGGAAAGTATTTTTCTCAAGAAAAATGCACAGGATTTACAAGAAAACTATTTGTAAAAACCGAACGAAATTAAAATAGGAAAAAGAAACAAGAGGTATTCATGATTACACGGCGCAAGAACCTTTATCGAAACAAAAGAAATTTACCAAAAACTTGTGTCTCTAAAAATTATGTTTCTCGAGTGTAATAATGATTAAGATCGTTAAAAGAATCTTAGGAACGAACACACTGAATAAGGAAACATGGTTTTCTCAGAAACCAGGAACAAGATTTTTAAGGCGAACAAAAAAAAATAATATACGTATGTAAGTGGACGTCGATGGACGCGTTAACCAAGAAAATCAGTCGTATACTCTTCTTTGAAGAAGATAGCCGCTACGAAGCACGAAAAATCAAAATTGTTATTAATATATATTTCTCTGGTTTTCCTATTTTACGAGGTGACATTAGAGACACGTTGGTCAGCTTCATGTTTTTTTCGGCATTTCTCAAAGTATTTCCTCCTAGCGGCGAGTCTCATGTGTTCCTTTCGACGTTGGAGGATGAGCTCCCTCTCGGACGAGGATTTGGAAAACCGTCCTCCTTGGCTGGAAAATTTATGTGAAATGCTACTTGAACCACAATACCGCTGAAATCAAACTCTTTAGGGGTATTTAGGATATTATTAGTTTGATGCACAAATAATTGCGGTTTCTTTAATACTTATTTTAGAATTAACTATGTTTATGTAATATAACCTTTTAAAGCGTGGAATTCGCTCTATCGATTTATTAAGGTTAAGCGCTTATTTCCACTTCTGAGTCCTGCGACTAGCTGCTACAAAATTCTACAACAGATTTTGTAGACGCAAGTGGAACTAATAGCGAATTCGGCATCTCGCACTGAGTCTGTGCTGATGCCAGAAAAGGAGTGGAATTAGTTGTTTTTGATAGAGACGAAGGTAGCTCTGAATCAACCAATCCAAATCATTTTCTGGTACCAGCACAGAGTCAGTGCGAGATACCGAATTCGCTATAAGTTCTACAAATGGAGAAAAAGCAAGCCCGAGCGAGTTTATTGTATGAGTTCAAAATGGGCCTTAAAGCAGCGGAAACGGCCCACAATATTTCAACCAAATGTTTGCCCAGGGGACCAAACGTAGACAGTGTGCAAGCAATTCTCAGACACCAGCCGCACTCACCCACAAGGGAACAATCGCCCTTTAAGAGTGTGGAAACTAACCTCAAAGTCAAATAAGCACTCCCACTTTATCGCGTATAATTCCTAAAGTACACGAGATAGAAAAAAATGTTTCAAACAAAAGATTACTTGTGCGCTAAGCACTGCAAACTTGCGTTGACAAAATTTTGAAAAAAGTTTTTTTCGTCATGTATTTTTTTTAACTCTTTCAAGAAAATTCGTACATTTGCAACAAATTGGAAAATAACAAAGTTAAAAATCGCAATTATTTTTGCATCAATCGAATACAATGTTTAAATGTTTAAAAGGAAACAGGATGATTTAAGGAAAGAAGTTAAAGAATTTAGAGACATACAATACTTATAAAAATAGACAAAGAATGTACACTTATTTCGCATAGGTTTACAAATTAATTTGGATCAATATGAACAATTTATTTTATTTGCGGAAATCAACTGTACATAAATGATGATATAACGACGCCTAAGATTATTTGTGATGTACAGTTTTGTCTCGTTATGAGTACGACGCTCGGGTGACAAGCTGTGCCTTTAATGGAACGGTATGCGATTCGGATCGCCTTTTGTCTCTGCCGGCTTCTTTTAGTAATACGATACCGCTGCTATCTCGAAAGAAATTTAAGGCTTGTCGCTGTCGCGTGCCCTCCAGCTCATTGTGATCGTCAGTCTCTCGCATTCGCCGCGGCGACTACAAAAGAAGTGTACTTCTAACGAAACAGAGGAGCCGTACTTATAATGGGACAACATTGTATTTTCTTGTCTGTTTTCTTTCTTTTTTTTTTATTGATTTCCAGTCTGTGACTTTTGATTTCGTTTTATCATCTCCAGTATGATTGATTTCGGGACTAGACGCTTTTTGTCTATCTTTGCGAACACCATGCGTTCCTAAACTCTTCGACCTTCTCTTTGAATCACCCTGCATACACTGCTCATAATGAACAATACTTTGGATTTAAAGAACAGTGGTGACAATAAACTACCAACTTCCTTTCCTGTGAAGCGAGTATATTTCAAACTTTACACTTTTCCGTAAAATTCAACAGATATAGAATTGTTTAATGTTTCACGAACGTGCGTAACTTTAATCACCACAGTCAAAGCTCTTGAAGAGTACCATTTTGAAAACAGGCGCAATTTCATGCCAGCTAGTTTCAGATTCATGACTTAGGATCCTTCTTCAACTGTTGCGTCAATTAACCCCTTAAGTAGGAAGATAATTTTCACAAGCATCTACTTATTGAGATATCTCTATATATATATACAGCTACTAAAAAAAGTCTTATTTTGCTACGTTATAGAGTTTATAACTTGCTGATTCGTATAATCTTTATGTCACCACATCATTTTCTCGTATACAGTATACGCAGAATCGGGAGCTATATGTAGGAATTGGAGAGGATGGTTTCTAGAGAATATCGTCGTGAAAACACGCCCAAATTCCGCACAAGGTGGATATTCCTCGGCGCGAAAACACGCCGACGCCACTCGAAGCGTGCGCACGTCTCCTTCTGAATGACTATTCCATACCCTTAGCAAAATATGTAGCGCAAACTGGTAACAAAGAAGTGAAATTACCTGTCAACAATGGGAATGTCGAATCTTGGGTCGGAGGGTGGCGGCGCTGAAGCGGTATTCAAGGAAACACTAATCTCAGTAGTACTACGGATCTGAGGGACGGATTCCGTTTGAGGTTCTTCGATTAAGTGATGCGGTGGTATCAGCACCCCGTCAAGGATGTTCTCGACGGTCCACTCGACTGATCTTGTCACCCTGAGGTCTTCTACAATCAGGTTCCGCGGGAAATGCGGAAATAGCTGCTGCACCTGATACAATCACACGTGCTAATGATTAAACGCTCGCTCCCTTTAGTGACTGCGCAATCAATTTTGTAACGGAATTGGCTTATTTCAACTACGCAAGAAGCAGCCAGATTTTTTTTTTTAATTTGTTCCACAATACGTGTGTATTTATAACTATTCCCTATTAATTAATTCATTTGCGCTCTACGCTTTATTTATAGGAATATCTTGGACAGAGTCCACTCTTCCTTGAGTGGATAGCGATTTCTCTTCTACTGTGATTATAAAGGCACTGGGGGGGACATTTAGTTATTGAGAAATTGTAATTAAGGGCGGATTCTCATGTAGAAACGCTAAAAACGAGGTAACTTTGAAGATTTTTTTTTAAACAGACGGTGAAATGGAACTTGGAATTTTTATTATATGTCAACATTTCTGGATAAAAAAATTATTTTTCTAACCTGGTTTTGAAAATCCTCGGCGCCGGACTTCACAATTCGCGTGCAGCATTGCGCCTACAATTTTTCACCAAAACAGAAATACAGCATTTCTTTACTTGTATTATAAGATTTGGCCGTGGATAAACCTATTTGTTCAATAATAAATGCAAAATTGAATAAATAACAGGATTTAGGCGAAAAACTTTCGATTTTTATGGAACAATTTTTCTTCCAAGTCCTGTTAATTTTTCAATTTTGTATTTTTTACTAAATAAATAGGTTCATCTACGACACAATTTTACAACAAAAGTAACATATGCTGTATTTCTGTGTTAGTGGAGAATTGAAGGCGCGATGCTGCACGACAATTGTGAAGTTCGGCACCGAGCCCTTTCAAAACGGCTTTTGTTGCTACTTATAAATAAAGTATTTGGCAATAAAGAATTTTTATATCCGCGAGTCTTGCTAAAGATATAATAAATGTTTCAGCAAGTTTCATTTCATCGCCTCTTTAAGAAAAATCCCAAAAGCGTTTTTACATGAGGACCTCCCTTAAAGACCAAAGAAAACATTCCGTTTTTAGAAACATTAAATTTTGGTTTTTCCAATAAAATGCGATATGTGGGATAAAAAATGGCAAATTAATTAATTCTTTAAATAACTAAAACTGTACTCGATTTTCATTTGTACAACCCGATTAAACACAGCAGAAGCAAAGAAGTGTTAGACATGAAAAATGATAACAGAATCTATCCACAATTAAACTTAACGAATTTTGAAAATCATGTATGCTCAGACTGCTTGGCTCCTAAAAACTAAACTTGCCTGTCTGATCATGGCATCCATTTGCGAGTTGTTGTGTGGGATAGTAGAAATGTTTCCACGCAGCCCGTTATGAGAGACTTCAACGGAGAAGCTCGGTAACCAGGAAACGTATCTCGAGCCATCGAAATGGAAGAAATGATTCTCGTTTCTCCTGGCCGGCGTTTGTTGCTCGGTGGGTATTTCCTGTGTGCTCTCACGGTGGTTCGGCTGCATGCTCAAGGCAAGTCTGCATGTCGGGCAAGAGGTGTCCTGTTCCAACCAGGACTGCAGGCAGGAATTATGGAACAGGTGGCCGCAAGGTAGCTTTCGGGCGGTTTCCATTTTCTCCCAACAAATGGCACAGTTGTCTGAGTTCTCCGCCAGCTCCTCTGTGGTTGCCATTGGATAGCTGCAAGGAATAGGCTCATGAAATTGGGAACATTGCCTAAGTTAATCATAGTGTTCCCGGAATTGTTTGTCTTTGAATTAATAATTGCATTTAAGCTCCCATAGAAGCTTCGCATTCTGTTGGAAAGATTTCCTTAGTTAGGGCTACGTTTCAAATTCTACACACTGTTAGAACACTCACTTTTGTTCCATGTGGTTCAACACAGCCAGGTAGTTTCTATGCTTTGTAATCTTACGTTGGATTTCATAGAAAAGATATCTAAGCTGCATACAGATTACAAGTGACGCCATGCTCAGGAAGATGTTACTCCAAAGCAGCATGTGAACATGGTGGAGGAAATCCACGGCTAGCACTATTAGCTCTGCTGCTAGGTCCGTGTAGTAGGTCAAAGGACCTCTCTTGTCCCAAGAGCGCTGCGAGGAGGTGCCAGCTCCCCGTGTGTCGTACAAGTGAATAATGTATCGCACCATTACGTGAAGTGTTCTCACTCCTAACAGGATACACTGCAAACAGAAGAATAAAATAATGGCATCACGTTGCTTAAAGATTTTCTATTCACTTTTAGCTTTAGTATGTATTTATCCTTCTCACATTCAGCTACCTTTTACGCGTTTAGTATATCCTGCACTTGAGGGCTCTGTCTACTGTAACGCCCTAGGGAATTGCCATTCTTTGGAACTGGTTCTTGTCACACAAATAATGGTTTTGGTGGGTTAACGGGGTTTCTACTTGTTAATGCGTGCTTTGGGAATGCAAAGGGATTTATGTGTGGGGTTTTAGATTAGACCTGTATTTTTTTATACATATATGTTTGTCCCTGCATAGTTCCTCAGAATATGGACCGATTTTGATAATCTTTTTTTTATTTGAAAGAGGGTGGTCCCATCCTACCCTGTATTAATATTGGCCCAATGTTTTGCCAGTTCTGGTTAATAATAAAGACTGTGTCATTATATATAAAAATAAAAAGGTGAAAATAAAAAAAATTAAAAAATTAAAATCGACTTAAAAAAATAAAAATGCACTAAAAAGTAAAAAATAATTTTTCCCTTTATTTAATCTACGACTCTTAATTTTTGTAAGTCGGCGCCTCATCATTTGGACTGTGTAAATCTGGCGCCGACTGAAAAAAAATGAGAGTCGTAGATTAAATTAGGGAACAAATTATTTTTTATTTTTTAGTGCATTTTTATATTTTTAAGACGGTTTTAATTTTTTTTAAATTTGTTTATTAATGCTTGCTTTCGCCAAAATTGGTGATTGCGTGGTCGGTTTTAGAGGAATTTTTTTCGCCACCTATTTCGGCGAAAGCAAGCATTAAAGAAAAAATGAAAAAAAATTGTATTCTCAAAACACGTATTAATAAAAAGAAGAAACTTCAATTTAGTAAATACGTTCTTTCTGTGACAAAAAAAGTTCCAAACAACGGTAATTTTTTGGGGCATCGCAGTGGCAAAATTCCTTAAATAACAAAAGATCTTTACGTGGATAAATAATTGTTTTCAGAGTGAAATAAATTTAGCAGGTGATCTTTTTTATGCACAATGGAAGTGTTTGATTAATCTATGATACACGAAATGAAACATTATCTGCTTTTGAGACAATTCACAATTGTATTGTAGTGCAATTTTAAATATTGTACCAATGCAAAAATTTGTTACCAAATTTAGGGTATTCTGTAAATTTAAGACACTATTTCTGTATTCACAAAATAAGGAGAAGAAGCGTAAAGCAGAACTGGATTTTCAACTGTTTAATAAATAAAATTCAAGTTACCTCCGCCGCAGTGAAGACGAACGTGTTGAAAGAGATGAAGAAGAAGGCTGCGGCTGTGCACAGCAGCAGCATGAAGGAGGATAGAGCCAAAATTGCAGCAAGAAGTCCGAAAAGTCTCGCGTGACTCCAACCTGGTGTTGTTGGCGAGAATGATAACTGTGAAATGAAAATAAAGTTAGTGTTAACAAATAGAAACAATTAATCACTATTATTAACAATATACGAGATTCTTTTAAAATATACCACCTGCATAAAATTAAGATCACATATTCGAATGACTTCACATTTCACTAATCCCTTCAAATATGATATTGATAAAAAAAAATTAAAAAATCGAGTTACTTTGGCATTTTCTTTTTTTAAAATTACCATAGTTCGCACATTAATTTTTCGCTGAGGGAAATTTTTTTACCCTTCACGTAGAAATGCACATTTTTTTAAACTATTTATTAGGATACTTGCATACCATTGTGTATTAATTAACCATACGCAGGGAATTTTAAAAATCTCGAACAATTAATATTTACAGTTTATAGAAGAGAATTTTGCGCTGCAAAAGGAAGGGTTTAATTCAAACATTCATTTGCATTACCTCTTTTTCATTCCTCTACGAATTCATACACAATAATGCCTCCATGCTAGTTACCCGCCAAACCCCGATACTAGTTCATCGCTATCCCCTCCACTGCTGGGGCCTTGCCAAAGCAAGTTACCCTTTACTCACAGATCCCCAAGCTATTCCTCGGAGTCGTGAAACTCGTGGGACACTCTAAACTTGCAAAATCCCTACGTGTAAGCTTTAAAAAGTCCTTAGCTGATAAAATAGAGAATCGAACATCTCCAGGACGATTTTAGCGCACCTATGTTTATCAATGCTTTCGTGACCATTTTTGCGAATTGATTCTCTAATTACACCTGTCTAGTTATACCTGTTACTCAATTTTCAAGCGCCGTATATGATAATTTCTTGTTTTTTTTCAGTCGCAGAAGTGTTACACACGTGAGATAAGCCAAGGAACATTGAAAGTTGCGTAGCTGGTGCAGGAATAACCTGGTTACCTCTATTCCATTATACTAACGGGATTCACATGAATTCATTGCATAACGGAGCCACGAGAGTCTTTGTTTTTATACTAAGGTCTTCGTCATCCGATGAAGGCTAGTTAGGAGCAACGTATCGCTTCTTTCGCGTTCCTTCGCTCTCTTCCTCTGGGGGAATTCCACGTTGAGGATCGAAAAGAAGCTTCTTCTCTGAGACCTTTCTTTGAATACGCCATACTTTTAACGGAATTATTCTGCTCGTTTACTAGAAGCACGTGTTTCGAAGAATCTTTCAAAAAAAATTTACACTAAAATTGCAACAAACTACTGTACTGTTTTAAATAATTTCTCTGGCTTAAATGGTGTGAAAGGAAAAAAGGTGGAATTCTTGGAAACTGCCTGAGTGTAGTTCGAATTTCTCGAAAAATGGCAAGCTTTTGAAAGGAAAATTTACAAATATCAGTTTTTGAGACTTTTGTCGAAAAGTATTGAGAAACGAAAAAAATCTGTGCGTTGTGGGATAGAGAATGTTATTGTGAATATACCAATCAGAAGTTTAAATTGATTGGATTAAGTAATTTTGGAATAATTCCGGAGACAAATTTAAAACAAATGTTTGAGAAAAATTTATTAATTGAGCGCTCGATCGCGGTAAATAAAAATGCTATAATTGAGCTGTTGATCAGAATTTTGCCTTGACATTCTTAGGCCAGTATTCTTAGAATTTTAAACTTCAAGAAAATCCAAAAAAAAATCGATTTTTTTGAATGCACATAAGCGTGGAAAAGTTCTAGTTTCTGTATGGAAAAATACGAGTGAATATTAATTTCACTGTCCGTTCGTAGATAGCACACAAGCGGCAATTTGCTTATCACCAGGCAATGATAAACTTAATTTTCAAAGGCCCGTAACTTTACTATATGATGTTATATGTATATAGTGTTCCTTCTCGAAAATGCTTTCTCGAGGAATTTTATAATTTCTGATTTCTTATTTCTCGAGAAATGCTATAATTTCTCGAGAAACTTAAGTCTAGGAGAAATATTATAAATATCATTTATTTTTGTAAATGAATGTATTATTAGTTAATCGCGAACGTGTAAGCATATCTACAGTTTATAATACATCTTATTAATAATATTAAAACCTATATGAATTCCAATAGAAAATCACAGTACAGGAGATTGGATATTATTAACTGCTGAAGGTGCTCTTAAATTCTTATTTAAAAATTTAGAAAAATTGTGTACTGAATTAAGTACCTAATGAGTTTCTTGTGGATATTAAAGAAGGAATATAGAAAAGAGGAGATAAGACTATTGTATCCCGTATAAAATTTTTGCATGATCCAGAATTTCTTCCAAAAGGGTCAAAAGACGCATTTTTTCATTTAACAGCCAATATAGATATATATATATAAAACGTCGAAATATGAAAGTAACAGATTTTGCCAGAAAAAAAATAGATTCGTTGACGCTACATTAGACGCATTGTACTATTTAAAAATAAATTTTAAAACCAAAAAGTAATGTTTCGCTTTGTAAAAATTTTGTATTAAATAAATAAATTTACCAATTATATTTAATATCTATTTTTTCATTTACACAAGTTTTGTATAAATTAGACAGGAATAATCATTTAGTTAAAGTTTTCTTGTGTTTTTGATAAATATTATCAACATTATTCCAAAAATATAATTTTTCCAATATTTTTTTCAATTTCTCGAGAATTCTCAAGAAATATGATCTCATTTCTGATTTCTCGAGAAACAAAAAATATAGAGAAATCAGGAACACTACATGTGTAGCAAAGTGGTACTAAAAAATGTACTAAAATTTTTACAGTCTTTTATACCTCCCTGAATTTGACACAGTTACTGTTTCGTGTTATATTCGTGTGTAATTAATGTTACCTTTGATTATTTAACTTTCTATTATTTATATACTGGTGTCCTTAGAGGAGTTTCAATCAGGATATAAACTTTTTAATTTGTTTGCTCATAAGATAGTAATTCAATTCTTTCAGGATCTCTTTTTGAGAATTTTATAACTTTGACAAATGTTGCATAAAGTTAGTAATTTTTAAGAATATTAAATTTCAATATACCTCAGGTAACATTGAATTAAAGAGGACCATTCGGTCTAAAAGTCGATTTTTTTTATTTAATTTTTTCGAATGTTTAACCTTTTAGGAATGCGTGTTTAAAAGGATTTGTTGAAACTCGTAAAATTCCCGAAGTTATAAGCATTTGAGTAGCGGCAAATGCATGGGCAACAACCGGCCACTCGGCGTCCACG
The DNA here is from genome assembly GCF_050908995.1 of Andrena cerasifolii. Taxonomy (NCBI): domain Eukaryota; kingdom Metazoa; phylum Arthropoda; class Insecta; order Hymenoptera; family Andrenidae; genus Andrena; species Andrena cerasifolii. Next base: position 3,842,993 of record NC_135132.1, read on the forward strand.
TAAAACTTTAAACGCGCTTTTCTCGAAACAGTGCTCTCAAAACGGTGGGACATGTATTTCCAAAAGTTATTATCCGATTCGACTGAAACTTTTTTTATTTTACAGAATATGCTTCTAGCTAGAAGGGACACCAGAACAAAATACAAAAAATTGAAAATTTATAATTTTCAAAGGCGTTGAAGGGATGAAAAATATAGGGAAAAGTGATTTCAAACTTCAAGTGTCGTTATTTTCTAAAAAAAATGTAATTTTTGTAATTTTTCCTGGTTTCCCCCCCTAGCCAGAAGTATATTCTTCAAAATAAAAAAAAGTTTCAGTCGAATCGGATAATAACTTTTGGAGATACAGGTCCCACCGATTTGTATGAATTTTTTGACGCCTTGAGTTTAACGACTCCCCAAGGCTGTCTATAATGATTAATTATAAAATAAAAAATATATTTCTATAATTTAAGACATCCTTAATACAACGCAAAAAGTCCCATTAAATTATATATAGTAGTTTTCCTTTAATTAATTCCTAAAGATCACTTATTTTTCCCCCAATGTAATAGAATATGCTACTGCAGCACACGCATTACTGGAAATATTTATTGTATTTTACATAGTAAGCACAATTTTTATAGGTATATGATTAATAAAATAATTCGTACCCAACTTATTTTGGCCACGCTAGTGAGCTATTTTTGTAATAATATTTACTCAGTACTAATATTAAAATAAATATAAGTGATAACGTGTTTATTCGAGTGATGTAATAAATATTTCCAGTACTTTATCTTGCAAAGGGAGTGCCCGAGGCTCGCGTCACCGGTTTGGCTCACATTTAACACATAATTAGTGCATGCCATATATAACAATTTGTGTTCTCAATAGTTTATGAGAAAATCAATTTCACAGTTTCGTCTTTCAGTCTCGTCCAGGTTTTGTATATAAATCTGCATGTATTAACGTGATGGACTTAAACAAATAGTCTTAAAAACATATAAATATGCCTGGGATTACAATGTGAGCTATAATCGAGCTATTACTTTAACTCACAGCTGGTGTTCATCTGTGAGTGCATTTATCGAGGGTCTGGAAAAGGTAAAATTATAAACCTCATTTCCTCGCAAATTATTCACTAGTGTGCCCCAAGCATTTAATATATTATTATACACGTTGTGCACTAGCTATATGCAAAATTTGAGCCAAATCGATAACCAGTGGCGTACTCAGGATTTAATCTTGGGGGAGCCGAGTTGAGCAGTGTTAAGAAAAATTTATTTACTGCAAATTCAATAAAATTCATTAGGTGATTATAAAAATTGATTCAAAGAGTAAAATCCAGTTTTCTTTTCTTTTCACAAAGCCCCTTCTTTGAGAGTGCGCCACTGTCGATAGCCCAAACCTAATACTTTTAAAAGTACATCTGCACTTAAATAATCAACTATAAATTTATATCACACATAAATTTTCAAAATTAGTACGTACACAACGATTTGTACAAATTATTCCAAAATTATTGGCCAAGGTGAAGTAGGTACGCAATAGGTAAGCCGCCTGATATTTAAATAGCGCGCGCTGGGAGCCGAACCCCCAAACTTGTACCTCTTGTACCCCGAAAGAAGAACATCAGGCTTGAAAACTGTAAATAGCTTTTCAATTACTTTTGCCACGAGGAATTTACATGCTTTTCGTTTTGACCCATAATTTTGGAACTCCCTGTACACGAGAATACCTGAATTGAAAGTGGAGCAAATTATACAGACACCGACGTAAAAATAGAAAAATGGACAATGTTACTTACATATTCGAATCGATCTTTGCAGAGCTGGCTCAAGAGACTTAGGAAGCCAAGTGCGGTAAACCAAGCCCACCAAAGAACCACTTCGTCCATGTATTGCACGTTCAATACGCCAAACACGAAGATGAATTTGTAGAACACGAAGTTCCAGAACTTGTCCTTCAGGTGTTGCCTTTCAGAGGCTCGCAGCTCTCCAAACACGAGTTTCTGGATCGTTTTGCCCAGAAGAATCAGCACGCAGTACGCCATGTTGATCAGAGTCTGCGAACAAACGTAAAATGCGATTGCCATTATCATTTAATTCCCAGTTAATGTTCACCCTAAATTACCATAATTAATATTCACCCTATTACCTAATACACCCTAATTAATATTCACTTCTGAATTATTTCTTAGCTTTTTCGGTTGTATTTTTTTAAAAATTGTTGTTTATAATATTAGTCCACACGTTGTTGCGTTACGTTAAAGATTTGTAGTGGCAAAGGGTTAGGGAACAGGTCAGCTGTTAGGCGCTTTTTAAATCACGAAAGTGATTAAGTACGACTGGAAAATAAATTAGTCTTGACCAACGATTATTTTCTACCAAAACCTCGTGCTACAGATTACTACTATCTTTTGCTTTAACAAACAAAATATTATGTTTAATATTTGCTGAATTTTATTATAAATATTTTAGGAAGCAATTGCTGCTCATTTTGCTAATTTTTATTATAAATAGTTTAGGAATATTTGCTGCTCGTTTTGCTGATTTTTATTATAAATAATTTAGGAATATTTGCCACTTGTTTTGCTGAATTTTATTATAAATATTTTAGGAATATTTCCTTCTTTGGTCTAATAATATCCGCATTTATTTATAATAGACCTTCGACATAGAAGCTTCAAAAATCAAGTTCCTTACATACTTGCAATAATTTGCAAGAAGGAAAAATTAAATGGGCGTTTACATTCTACAATTAGATGACTATCCGAACAGAAAAGAGACTCATTAATTCCCTTGGGATTGCAAGGCCCATGTAACCGTCGTGGTATGTACAGGGTGTTAAAAAAGTGGTGGTCACCACTTTCAGGGGTGAATCTACACCTCCGGAGCGGTGGAAATTTATAAAAAAATTGCTGCAAAATGGTTTATAACATTGAAAATTAATGTTAATTTTTTTTTGCACGAAACTATTTTTCACGTTTTGAGAAACCTTTAAATTTTTTTTTCCTTTCTGCGAGCAGAATGTGTCGATGTAAAAAAAAATAACCTTAATTTTCAATGTCATAAACAATTTAGCAGTAAGTTATTTTTACAAATCTCCACCGATGCAGAGGCGTGGATTCACCTGAAAGCAGTGACCATCACTTTTGTAACACCCTGTACATGTGTATATTTGCATATGGGCCACTCGGCGCCAACTCGATAACTTTTGCACCTCGACGACAGGGATTTTGATGATATCGAAATATATTATACTCCATACGAAATTAGGGGTAGTTTAAGTCATCGTTTTTGCAGTTTCGAAATCGTTTTAAAAATACAAGACAAAGAAGACTGTAGCTAACGTACGTGACAAAGGAGACTATAGTCAAGTTTTCGAAAGTGACATTTGCGTCTCGGTTTTTAGGTCGCCCGACGCCGCGATCGCGTGTGCCTCGCGTTTTCAGAAATTTTTAGAACAACCACGCAACGAGATTTAGGTCGCAACGCGATTTAACAATCGCGGACGTTATTTCCCACCTACGCGTCGCAGCCTCGAACGCGTGGTTCCATCAACTTCTCAGCGCTCTGTGCATCTAGCACGATCTGCGTTGCGTTGCCATCGGGCGTAAGAAAAGAAAACGAAGATCTACATTAGGCGTACTGTATCATTTACATAGTACACTTAATTACGATGAAAAGTATTTTCTTCCCTAATTATTGGCTGAAACCGAAATGGACAACCTGTAAAATTTGTTCTACTCATCACAGACCACGTCCCCATTCGTTCGCGGAATTTCTTCAATTTAATTCCCGCGGTGCTGAAATTCAAACGTGCAGCATCTCACGTGCGGAAATCTTCTAGTCGCATTTGTTGACTATGTTCGTCGAACGCCTATGGGCGTTCCCCGCACGATTATAGGGCGTGGCAAAACGCGTAGTACAACAGGCCCCAGGGGCCTGGGCCCCGCTAGGGCCCCACCTCCAAAAAAAATTATGATTAGGTGTAGGTATCCTAACACTACTTTTTTCGTACTACACTTGGCCCGTTTGTAGTAAACTACCTCATCGCTTTCCCGAAAAATTGGGCCCCTCAGAACGTTTGTCACCTGGGCCCTTTTTGCTTAAATCCGCCACTGGCGCAGAGTAATTCTCTGTGCAGAAATAAATCGGAGATGTACGAGTCGTCATGGTTTCGAGAGAGTTGGCTTTGAAAATTCGTCGGGCATGCGCGCGACTGATCAAAAGTCAGCGGAATTTATCAGCAAATATAGTACAACTGCGAGGTAAATTCAGACACGTCGGAATTGTAGAATAATTAATTTCTGATGTACAGCGATTTTTTATACTCTACTCGCTGTTTGGCATTGATAGAGGCATAACTAAAAAAAATGTCACTTTTGATTTTTTTTTACGCAAATAAACTCTGTTGGGAAATACTGTGAGAGCGCCATCTACTAAAGTAGGCTCTGTAATCGGGTCAATCGCGTTGCAGGACTGATGTTACACAAGTATTGAAATATTGCAATAATGTTTTTGTCGTTAAATAGCCTGTTAAATTTTACAAAATCGATCATCAAACAGTCGAAATTCCCAGTACTGCCAATAACAAGTGACAACTAGCCCGATTAGACTGCTTTAATTTTCGCCACCAGATGGCGCAGCGGAAATAAGGAAATGCCAATAGGTACGTAGGTCTATTTATCCCATGTAAAACGGGCCGTTTCTAACTTCGTTAGTTTCACACCAGAGAGCAGACGTGTCGTTATCAAGATGGCCAGTTTTTGTCACAAATTGACTCAATTTTCAGCTGTTCCCTGCAGCTGTAAGTGGCAAAGTATTCGTTCAGTGGAATAGTGGCGCAAATATTCATTTCTTGTTGTATGTATTGATTGTCCCAAACAATATTGTAATTTATGGGATTTTCTATTATTTTTTTTTACAATAAAATACTTTGTTACAAATAAATTGTGTTTTATTTCAACATGGGTTACAACTTGAAAAGTTAAAATTACAGTTTCTCGAACAATGGCACAGCTCAAAAGAGGGTGTAGCGTTGATTCAAGACCGGGTCAAGGAGGAGGAGAGGGGGAGGGGGGGTCCGTTCTAAGTCTTCCATTTATGTAACAAAATAATTCATTGAAATTTTATGTGCCGCTTCCCTTTTGAAATAATTAGAAATCGCACTAAAGGTTTATTTTAAAATATCTTTTCAATGTGAATTTTGTTTCTAAATCATTATTTTTCGTTAGGATTAAATGTTATTAACTTTCGTTTAGAATAAATTTCAATTTTTTAAGATTTACGTATTTCATTGTATGTTTATCACAAAAATTCTTTACCTCCCCACCCCCGGATTTTCGGCCAATGGGGCCCACGAGGGATCGGGCCCCAAAAATCTTAATGCGGCCCTGGGTTTATAAAGACTTGATATTCGGTTGAATTTCTTCGTGAATATGCTAACCGTGATGAAAAAGTAGAGCCGATTTAAAGAAATTATATGTTCAGTATTCAAGTATTAATCAAATGCAATTTTTAAGCTGCCTACCTGTGAAATTACGAGCACTACTGGAAGACCCTATTTATCTTAATAAGTGAAAAACCATCGTCACTATTTGCAGTCGCAAAATACTACTTAGCCTTTCGTTGCACGCGTGCATTTCTTTATCAGTTACCTTGAACGTACGTATTGCAAATCGTGTTCCTCTTTGGCAAGGGAAGCAGGAAGTAAGGGGCGATGAATAGTGTCTGTTAAGTCAGGTACCAACAATGTTGACGTCTGCCAAACGTCAGGAAAAAGCAGCTAATTTTAGTACGAGCTAACGATTACGACTTGCCTGTCCCTTAATGCAATTTCCGGAGGTGCAAGTGTCCACTGTTTTCTATAGCGAACGTTTCATAAATGAAATATCCGTGGACACATAAGGTGGATATTAGGGTGGAGCGGAAAATTTAAATTTGAATGTTCAGTTGGCCTGGGTACGGGATAGTGGTCTTTTGATTAACCAAACACAACTGTAAATTTTTTTTTGGAAAAATATTCATGTCTGCAGGTTCCTTTTGTTCCAAAAAATGATTATATAATCATACTATATAGGCAAAAATTTAAATTTAAATTTTCAGGTTTCCTGGGTGGGGGATAGTTGTCTTTTGATTAACCAAACACAACTGTAAATTTTTTTGGAAAAATATTCATGTCTGCAGGTTCATTTTTCTCTTAAAAATGATTATATGTTTATATAATCATTTAAAATTAAAAATTATGATCATATAATCATTTTTAGGAGCAAAAGGAACCTGCAGACATGAATATTTTTCCAAATTTTTTTTTACAGTTGTGTTTGTGTCTACCTGGTCCTCGTTTGTCGATAACATTATTTTTATTTTTCAATTAAGCTTGCCATAATATTTTTATTACCATAAAGTTATAGTGAAAAAGAAGCTTAAATTCAAATTTTGCATGTCTGTATTTCTATTTTGTACAGCTTTGTCCATTTCCATTAACATCTCCTTTTAAATGTAAAATATATTTCGGCTGAGTTATTTGTTCTCAAAAGAACCGTAAAAATATATAAACAAGTATAAATAGAGATACACGGATGCTTTTACTTCTTTTTAAGCCGAGATTTATGTACAGTCACTCACAAAAGTATCTGCCTACCCTACATGTAACATATTCTGCATATTAAAATATCAACTTCGAAGTAAGAATTCGCAATTGCGATTCAGCTTAATATAAATAATTGAAAATTTAAACAGAGTTTATTTAAAAAAGTATTATCACCAGCGGAACTATGTATTTAGCAAAGAGCGTGCAAAAAATATTCGCCCAAATTCGACATTCAATTTATACAAACTTAATTTAAGTAAGTTAATATTCTTCTAATATTTCTGTGATTTTATTATAAGCTCCAATCTATTGTTCATAAATTCAACTAATTTTCTGTGAAATTCGGCCTTACCTTATTCCATTCTTTTAGCAAAATTCATTTCAGCATTTTTTTGGCAGATAGCACTAACTAAATAAAAATATATTAATCAAGGTTTACACCACTGGAAATTATAACGAGCAGTTCTGAATTTAAGATTACTTAAATGAGTAAAATATGTTATGCGTATAGGGTGGTCGGATACTTTTGTGAGTAACTGTACATCCATTTCTACACGTTGCGATATTTTTAAAATCAAGCAACACGTAGTACCTACGTCTTGGAAAATGCGTTCAATGTATTCGATCCAATGTACTTTTCTACATGTATACATGGTACTGTATATCTGACCACAGATTAAAGTGAGACACTCTGTGTACACGTACGAAGGCCACGTATACCAGTTCCGCCTCGGTTTATTGATTACATTTATGTACACCCAAACAATAACGTTGCTGTTTTTTTTTTCTTTCAATTTTCAACATGTGCGCTGGAAACTCGATTATCCGGAATAAATGATGAGCAGGCTGCGTTCGACTGCATTTTAACACGAAAATCGTGGCACTTGTTTTAACAAAAAATTATTATTTTTCATCTGATATGTATGCTGTAATTTTCAACCCCTTTGGGAAGTGAATTTGAATATTCGTAAATAGATAAAAAATTGTTTGTTAGAAATATTATATTCCACCTTGTGCTCTTCGTGTCAATTATATTTCTAATTGATTTACCTAATGTTTTACAAGACAATTATTATTTCGTATTTTGGAGGGGGTGTATTACAGCTTGTCGAATATTTTTGAATGGAAAAATAACTGGATTACCACCTGCTGGTAGTCACCAATTTATTAACCCTTCGTCTATTTACTAACCCCTATTTTTGAGTTACCATTTTCCTTTTTCTAGAAACGTAAATTTTGATAGGATGTAATTTGCAGTTGAAAGAATAGTTGTGGCAAAAAAAAATTTATTTTTTTAAACTTCATCAAATTTTTAAATTATTGTAATATTAAGGTCTGAAAATTTACGGAGATACTGGCAAAGGAAAAAGAATTGCCTGGGATGCGACACACCCCGTGCGATCACAAAGGATTAAGGAAGCAAAGAGGTTTCTGTCGTCACACTTTCAACTTTTCCCATAAATTTCGTTTCATAGAATTTAGGTAACATGCCCAGAGGAAAACCAAGGAGACCAGAGTTGAAATCTTGCGCGGTGTATAGGGATGCAGAGCAACAGTGAGGCGTCCAGTGCGCAGACAAAAGATGGAAAAGTGGGAGGTGTTGGGCCCCTCCATTTTACAGCGAAAATTCTGTGGAAATAGCGATAACTAAATAAATAGATTCGAAATTGGCAGGTCACAATATCGAGGCGTTACTATTCGATACATAATAATCAGACACCTTCTATGGACTCTTTAGTGACTGTGGATTTAAGGGGAGGTTCTGGTCTAAATGTCGATTTTTCTTTTATTTCATTTTTCGAATGTTCAACCTTTTAGGAAAACGGGTTTGAAAGGATTTGTTGAAATTCGTAAAATTCCCGAAGTTATAGGCATTTGAGTCGCGGCAAATACATGGGTCACAACCGGCTACTCGGCGCTCACGTAAAACTTTAAGGGGAGGTTCTGGTCTAAATGTCGATTTTTTTTATATCATTTTTCGAATGTTCAATCTTTTAGGAATACGGGTTTAAAAGGATTTGTTGAAATTCGTAAAATTCCCCAAGTTGTAGGCATTTGAGTCGCGGCAAATACATGGGTCACAACCGGCTACTCGGCGCTCACGTAAAACTTCAAATGCGTTTTTCTCGAAACAGTGCTCTCAAAACGGTGGGACCTGTATCTTCAAAAGTTATTATCCGATTCGACTGAAACTTGATTTATTTTGAAGATTATTCTTTTGGCTAGGGGGGGGGGGGACTAAAAAAAATTACAAAAAGTTGAAAATTTATAATTTTTAAAGGCGTTGAAAGGACGAAAAATACAGGGAAAAGTGATTTCAAACGTGAAGTGTCGTTATTTTCTAAAAAAAATGTAATTTTTGTAATTTTTTTTAGTTCCCCCCCCCCCTAGAAAAAAGAATAATCTTCAAAATAAAAAAGGTTTCAGTCGAATCGGATAATAACTTTTAGAGATACAGGTCCCACCGATTTGGATCAATTTTTTGACGCCTTAACTTTAACGACTCCCCAGGGCTGTTTGCACTGATTAATTATAAAACAAAAAATATATTTCTATAGTTCAAGACATCCTTAATATAACGCAAAAAGTCCCATTAAATTATATATAGTAGTTTTCCTTTAATTAATTCCTAAATATCACCTATTTTTTGGGGCTCTAGACCAGAACCTCCCCTTAAGGGGGGACTCTAGTGTAACTGCCCGTTTTTCAACGCCATCTTCGGGAATTTATTTAACAAAAACTATAAGTGTACACTATCTGGCGTTTTGCCTGCATATTAAGGTATGTTCGAAGTAATACTCAGAATTTTTTTGAACTTTTTTATCGCACATATAGTCTGTGACACAAGCTCCTTAAAAAAATTCTTTTCCGACAGGCGTTGGTGTGGAAACTGTTCTAGTCATCCAAAATGGAAAAACCAAGGTTCATTTTCTTTATTATATCTGTCGCTATGGTTGGAACCTCGGACGAGTTGCTATCTTGTATAAAATTAAGTCTACAGAACGAAAACAGCTAAATTTATCAGCCAAAATCGAACATGTTTTTCAAAATGCTGTCATTCTGCAAATTTTTATTATTAAGCGGCCTCCGTGGTTCCAACCATAACGACAAACATAATACAGAAAACAAACCTTAGTTTTTCCATTTTGGATGACTAGAATAGTTCCCACACCAACGCCCGTGGGAAAAGAATTTTTTTCGAAGAATTTTGCGTTACCGACTATATCTATGTTTATGTGCGATAAAAAAGTTCAAAAAAATTCTGAGTATTACCTCGAACATACCATAATATGCCAGCAAAACGCCAGATAGTATAAGCTTATAGTTTTTGTTAAATAAATTCGCGAAGAAAAACGTTGCAGTTACGCTAGAGTGCCCAATTAAAAATTACATTAAAATCAACAGTTTGATTAAAATTTATTAACTTGGAATAAAATTTTGTAACCAGTGACTTATTTCGTCGAAGCTACGATGGCGTGGGAGATTGATATGATTGAGGCTCAGGGATAAAATTCTTTTGGTTGAATTTTCTTTCGACTGGTTCCAATTATATATGTCATTGAATATAATTGTTCGAATAATCACAGTTCGGTTGGAAAGATGTTCACATAATCAGGCTTCCACTGTAACATTATGCTGATGCGTCCTTCATTACTTGTTCCATCTGCTCGCGTGTCTTGTTCATTTATTTACACTTACTTATTTGCATTGAAAAAAAAAAGAGTAGACATGATTTTGCTCCTTCCTCGACAAAATGCCTCGTCTGGCGCCGAGTCATTCCGTGAAACACGATTTTGAAACATGCGTTTTTGCTATCGAACCATTCGTGTGCTTTGCAATGACGATGCTAAATGAAAATACCGCAATGAAATTTTTTTTCGATCACGTTCTTCGGCTCGTAAATTTAAAACGGTCACTGAAGTAGCAAAACGCGATAGAAATAGTTAATGGCGAATTTTGGAATCGGATTTAACTGATACCTAATTGATAAATGAAATTCGTAATTAACGAAATTGTAGTGTTCGCCAAACACCATTAAAACCATAAAAGAAAGGAGACAAGATCGTGGGTACACCAGAAATAAATACTAACTAAAAAATGTCGGTGTTTGCTTTACGTTGAAAAATGTTAAATAAACTAAATTTATTAGAAATTTATTCAAATTCGAAGCAATTTTTTACTGGACAATTCGTGTTAATATATTATCCAAATATTGTTAACGTAACAATTATTTCTAGTGAATTTAATTAGCAGATGTAATTAATTAATTAATTTAAATTAAATTTTAAAATTATATTTTTTTCTATGATTGAAGAAAAATTTTAAATTCAGTTTCTGGAAAACTGTGCATACTGATTTGCTGTGATTTACCTACAAAAGAAGCTGCTCGCAAAAAAAGAACCGTTTGCTAGAAAATGAAGATTCCAATACTAATGAAAGAGATTTCTTATTTTTGGCGTAACTTCAAAACTACTGAACCGATTTTGACAATTCTTCCTCCACGACCTAAGTTGATCGCAGCCAAACTAAATGCAACAAGTTTCGCGAAAATCGGTCCAGTAGTTACGGAGAAATTCGCGGACAAACATAATACATTCTAACACACATTCTAACACACAGTGAACCCCTAAGGTAAATTTATCTTGAAGTGTTAAGAAAATGTTTAACAAGTCGCCGTGAAAAAGACTGCTCAGTGAAATTACGTGGTAATTGAAAATCGAGACTTTCTGATCGTTCGAGAGATTGATCCAACATTTACATGTACATAGACGCGGAGCATTGATTGTAACAGGAGAAAGGAGAAAGTGCAGCAAGTCACGGAACAGTCGATAGGAATTGCACCTGGCGAGGCATGGAGTGGCCACGTGTCCTCCTCGGTGCAATGGAAACGTACAATGTCGCTATATGTAGCCACGTGAGCGATGTGGTTAACTAATGTCAAAAGGGGCATTTTTAGTTCTGCCAAAGAATGTTTATAAGTTTAACCCTTAACTGGTATCCTGGGGTCGCTCGTCACCCCAAGCACCCAAAGTTCGATGTACAATTTTCGGTTGTCGAAGTTGGTAAACTGAATTTTTAATTAATTTTAAAATAATAGTTTAACTTTCTACGCTTCTATTATTTTCTACATTACCTAAGATGAAAATATTCATAGTGGTTGCTCTAGTGTCGACTTTACACATTTCTGTGTCCTTTTTTATTTGGGGTCTGCCACGACCCCAAGATAACAGTTACGTTTGCCAAAAACAGTATACCAGTTAAGGGTTAAGACGCAGGTCCGAAATGATTTCAACCTGGCGGATACTGGGTCTCCTTGGGCCCAGCCTATACATATAGGTTGATTCTAGAAATTGGAGCAAGTTTGATACACAAAAAATTGACAGAGGAAAACGTTGAGTGTCACAACGAGAACTATCTTAATTATTATGATGTCAATTTTTGGGGGCTGTAATGGTGGATGTGCGACATGCAATTTTTTTTAAACGGAATCACTGTTTTCCTTTATATAAGTCGGCTCTTATTATTAACCGACTTCAAAAAGAAAGAGGTGCTCAGTTCGATGTGTATGTACTATGTGTGTTAGAATGTATTATGTTTGTCCGCGAATTTCTCCGTAACTACTGGACCGATTTTCGCGAAACTTGTTGCATTTAGTTTGGCTGCGATCAACTTAGGTCGTGGAGAAAGAATTGTCAAAATCGGTTCAGTAGTTTTGAAGTTACACCAAAAATAAGAAATCTCTTTCATTAGTATTGGAATCTTCATTTTCTAGCAAACGGTTCTTTTTTTTTGCGAGCAGCTTCTTTTGTAGGCCTGTCCATATTTTTGAAAATAAATTTAGTTATACTATTTAAATAATTAAAAAAAAAGAAAAAATAAATTTGAAAAATTAAGACCGGGTTTAAAAAAATAAAAATGCACTGAAGAATAAGTTTTTCCTTATTTAATCTATGATCTGGCGCTTCATCATTTGCACTGTGCAAATCTGGCGCCGACATACTAGATTAAATAAGGAAAAAACTTACTTTTCACTTCTCAGTGCATTTTTATTTTTTTTTAAGTCGATTTTAATTTTTTTAAAAAAAATTTATTTTGAATATAAAAGTAGAAAAATACGATTATTGAGTACGAAATGTTTCATTATTCTTCATTATGACAGTCGAACTTCTGCTTAATCAACATTTTTTACTTTCTCGTAGGAAACAGCTATAATAACTTGTCCCAGTTTTTTTTTAAATCACCCTGTATATCAAACTACTTATGTTATATAGTATTATTAGTATCCATTCTTTAAGTAAAAATAAAAAAAGGAATTTCATACCATAACAGGATCAAAATATAGTATAAAAGTTTATTCTTTGAAGTGCATAAAGGCAATTATTTTATGGGTCACAATGGACCCCGAAAAAAATTTGAAGCCACATGTAGATCAATCTCGCGATTTAATACATCACTTATCACAAGGTGAACACATCATTTTGGAGAACCCATTCTCCATTTTTGGAGAATAAAATCTAAAAGCAACAAAATAGACACTTTGAAAAAAAAACAGTGACTTTTATTGGTATTTCTGAAACTGCTTTGTGCGACAAAAAAACCTGAACATATTATACAGTTAAATCTGGTACGACCCTAAAAGAGTTGTTCACACGCAACCCAAAATTTGAGTTGGTCAATTAATTAGCTTTTGCGATATCATGGTTCAAATATCACTTTGAGAAAAACGCTCACATTTTCGTCAATTATTCTTTAAATTCTGACGTAACGTTTGAAAGGTACATTTTTGAAAGCACAATCTTTAAAGGAACGCTGAAGAAACTAATTTTGATAACTGAAGCCGATCGGTGATAACATGTACAGGAAAAAGTTATTCAAAATCATGCTCCCAGCAAAATATTTCAAAAATGAAAACCTAAAGTACACAATTTCTTTGATATTTTAATTTTTACCTAACTTATGCGTAAATAAAAAAACATTAAAAAAATTAATTTTTAATTTAATTTTCTTACTAATTTAATTTTTTTAATATTTTTTTTATTAATTTAATTTTTTTAATATTTTTTTTATTAATTTAACTTTTTTAATATTTTTTTTATTAATTTAATTTTTTTAATGTTTTTTAAGCAGTCGGGTTTCTAAATTTTTTAAATTTTTATTTAATTTTTTTTTAATGTTTTTTTATTTTTTTATATCCTATAACATTCGGAACGTCAAGACAATTCTAAAGACACCTCATTTGCCCAAATCGGTGTATCCGTACAGACTCTAGAGCGTAACATGGACATACATACATAGCCTGATAAACACAATACCCTCCTTTGCGTGCCGCAGTCGGGTAATAAATTTCCACTTTTACGCGCGACAAAAATTTGTTTGCTTCAAAGTGTAGCTATATTGTTATTTTTCAACCAGTCGAAAAAATTGAACGTCGTTCGGTAGACAACTTAATCTCATTTAATATTCTATTGTTAAAATTTTGTTCCAGGAACCTGTTCATGAGAAACAATTTCAAGGAAACTTTGAAAAGAAATGTATATATGGTTCAAAGACGCCTCTATCTTTATGAAAAATTTGAATCCCAAAAAGTGTTTTTATCACTTAGAAATAAATTCCGAAAGCTGCGGTATTTCTTGACCTGGCGAAGGTGGTCTAACCCTGTAAAAGATGAAACTACCACCTCAACAGTGTTGCAGTTACATCTGATCTACCTGTCTCATTGAACCCACGAAATAATTACAAACGACAGCGTTGCTATTACACGCTGCAAAAGGGTTAAATTTTTATTCATAAAGATACCTGTCAGGAAGCAAAAGTGTCCTAATAAGGAGAGGATAATACTGCATTAGGCAGGCTTTACATTCGTGCAAAACGGAAACAGTAGACTCGTCCATTACAGTGATTTCGTAATAAAATAACCGTGTCTCGCATTCGGGTTATTATCCTCGGAGAAACTGCCGCTGAACTCCGCAGGAGCACAGCGACTGAGCATGAGGAATTGTTCTCGACTCTAATCCCCGCAGTTTGCATTTCCATGCTGCTCAATTATTCATCCTCTTCCCCTTACGCTAATGGAGACACGGGCATTTCTTAGCGCGTGTCATTACAACAGTGATGAAACGGAATCATTACCGACTGTTATTACGGCAGATTGATCTTTGAGGGGTTATACAGGGTGTCTTAGAGAAGCTACTTCTCCTGCCGCTGTACTAATAAAGAGTAAGGGTCTAGCCGGTTAAGTACAGGGAAAACGGCTCCAGCACCAATTTCGAAAAAAATATATGTAGTAGAGCTAAAAATTATCTGCTACGTGCATTTTGAATCATTTAAATATCTTAAGTAGTTGTTGAGAAAAAAAATGGTAAAGTTTAGGGTTGTTATCCTCGTATCATCCTAACGAGAGGGGATAGAGATCTGAAATTTCACTCACAAGGGGAGGACATCATGTGGTAGACACCGATTTTGATGAGCCTTGGCACGATGGATCTATGTCGAAAATAAGGAAATAGGTGTCCGAGCGTTTCTGCCAATTTTATTGGCCTTAATAATAGAGATATTTACATGGAAATTATTAAAATTTCATAGTGGCCGTGGGGTTTTAGTGGGTAAAAATCCCACAAGTACCCTGGCGTCCGTGGGAGATTCCCTTCTGGAGGCGTCGGGGTGCCTTTTGAAGATTTCTCCAAGTTAAAAAATAATTATAAAAAAAATAATTTATAAAATAAAATTTATTATTTATAATTTCATTATTATTATATTATTATATTATTATATTATTATATTATTATATTATTATATTATTATATTATTATATTATTATATTATTATATTATTATATTATTATATTATTATATTATTATATTATTATATTATTATATTATTATATTATTATATTATTATATTATTATATTATTATATTATTATATTATTATATTATTATATTATTATATTATTATATTACTATATTATTATATTACTATATTATTATATTACTATATTATTATATTACTATATTACTATATTACTATATTACTATATTACTATATTACTATATTACTATATTACTATATTACTATATTATTTATTTAGTTATTTATTTATTTATTTATTTTATTTTATTTTTTTTTTTTAACGTGGATACATCTTCTCTAAAGGAACCCCGACTCCTTCAGAAGGAAATCTCCCGCGGGCGCCAGGGTAGTGTGGGATTTTTACCCACTAAAACCCCACCGCCACTAGGAAATTTTTAATAATATCCATGTAAATATCTCTATTATTAAGGCCAATAAAATTGGCAGAAACGTTCGGACACCTATTTCCTTATTTCCGACATAGATCCAGCGTGCCAAAGCTCATCAAAATCGGTGCCTACCACAAGGTGTCCTCCCGTTGTCAGTGTTTTTTTTTGGCCCTCAGTGCCGGGGCCGTTTTCCCTATGCTTACCCGGCTCGACCCTTAATTGTAGCTAAAATTTGTTCATTTGATAACTTGACTGAGTGTTAAAAAAGGTATCGACAGGCATTAATACACTTTTCTGTGCAATGTGGTTGTTACGAGCTGAGGAACACTATTCAACTGACGACGGAGGAATCGCACAGATTTTTTTATATAGATCGAAAGTATCAGACAAAGGTTAGAAAAATCTAAATTAGAGATGCTACCAATAGCTGGTCTGAGCTTGAGAGATCAACCAAGGCAGAGGAGAGGATTGAAGAGGAGTGAGGGAAAGAGAATGACAAAACCGTGTGTTCAAAATTAATTATCTTTATTATATAAAAATACACTGCAATAAATGAATGACAATAAATTAGGAATAGATAATAGTTTTAAGAAATTAATGGTAATAAATGCGAATACTAATGAAATGATAACAGTGGGTAATTATGCTAATTATTAACCATTACATTTATGATGATTCTGTCGATAAGAAGGTTGAAAGAAATTATTCAAACAATAATAACTTTCAGAATGAGTGCAACGAGCGAACACCATTGCTTTTCATATCTTCACCAGCGATACAGTGTCCATCAGTCATCGCAGTGACATGTTTAGACTGGCTGGCTGGTCAAGGTATACAAGAAACCAGTGTTCGCTTGTTGTAATCGTTATGAAAATTATTATTGCTTTACTTACTTGTTTAAACCTTCTAATCAAACAAATTATTATAAATGTAATGGTTAATTAGCATAATTAAGCACTACTATGAGTTCATTAGCATTATCATTCATTTAAAACAGTGTATTTTTATATAATAAAGATAATTAATTTTGAACAGACGGTTTTGTCATTCTCTTTCTCTCAATTTTCTTATTTCCTCTCTTTCGCTTTTGTTGATCTCCCAAGGCCAGACCAGCTTTTGGTAGCATGTTTAATTTATATTTTTCTGACCTTTGTGACATACCTATAATTTCGATCTATATAAAAAAATCGTTTTGAAAAAGCGGTAAGAAGTAGGTAACACCTGCGTGTTTGAATTTAGTATCAAGCTTATAAACTGTTTTTAAATCACCCATATAATTAACAATTTTTTTATAAAACGAAAGGCTTCTGTTATTCAACAAATACCTACAAAAAATTTCACTCACTGTCAAAAATTATATTTTAAAAAAAATAATCGTTTATAATTAAATATAGCGACGGGAAACTGTTCAAAAGGGAATGGAACCCGATGTTGCTAAGCCTCTGTCCAGTGACGGACTTAGAGGGGAGGGCGCCCCTCCCTCAAGGGAAAAATACTTATTTAAATTTGCAAAATACTTATTTTAACTTAGCAATATGAGGGGAAATATGATAAATTGATACTAAAAGAAAAAAACACTTTTTCATTGAGCTGGAAAATTTCGGAAAGTTCCCTGTTTTATTTCTCAAACCTCCTCCCCCTCAAGAAAATCTTGAATTCGCCCCTGCGCCCCCCTCCCGAAAATCCTAAATCCGTCCCCACCTCTGTCTTCTAAACGTATTGAACTAGACCCGGGGCCCTCGATTATGCATTTCTGACCCTTTTTATACTATGAAATTGCGGTAAGAAAATGCTGCGGACATGAGTGCCTTCAAATGAATATCAGTTTTTCGTGAAAAACCTCGGCTACACCACAGCACTGCAGGAAACGATGACCCCGCCGGGTCACGTGCATTCCGCACACTCGAAAGGGTCAAAATGTCAACAGACAGTCCCTGAACCATGGTTGCGGATAATAAAAGATCAAGAAAGACCAATGTCCTCGATAATCCATACCTGAACATTTTTATGTGGGTATCAATAAATTATACTTATTTTTAAACCATCATATTCCTATATGACCAGTAATGGGGCCATTTACTTTACACAGGGGGGTTACAGAAAGTGGGTCGAGCCTCCTTATAAAGTGAAAACAGAAAGAAATGTTACAGGAAAACTTTGTACGGTTTAACGAGGCCTATCTTTATGAGGATCTCATTTATCCCCAGGAATAACAGAGAATGCTCACGAGTCATTATTGCCATCATATTCTTCATAATATATTCTTCATCATACTCATTTAACTTATCAAAAGCCTTTTATTCTCTTTGGTTTGTAACGTGTAAGACACGTTACACGATGTAGCAAACATGATTTCAATGTGAAGGTTGAGTGTTTGGTTTCTCTTAAAGAAACAGGAAGAAGGAGATTAATGTAATTACGACAGAAGTAATTCAACAGTTTTGTGAAAAGAAAAACAACTGAATTTTATTCTTTAAATAAATTTTATAATCTCCTAATGAATAATATTGAATTTACAGTAAAAATATTTTTATTCGTTCAACTCGGCTCTCCCCAAATTTAAATCCTCAGTGCGCTACTGGATATTGGTGTATGGTAGGGATGCGCGGGTAATCGAATGTGTCGGGTACCCGAGCGGTCGGGTCGGGTCGGGTGAAGTCGGGCGCGCTCGGACGGGGGCCCGGGACAGGCGGGCCCACGGTAGTCCGACTGTGTCGGGTAGCTCGATTATTTCGGGTAATGCGGTGTTTGATAAGTTGATATACGTATTCAGCGTTTTTAAACATCCGAGTACTCGACAAGCATGTACAAAACTCTTTACCTATATGAAAGTTCAGAATACGATAATTTTCACGTGATAAAATAATGCTTCTAACTGATTTGTTCAAAATCCTCCTTAAGTAAAAATTCAACTTATGCACCTTATACAAAATTAATATACAGGCTGTATCAAATGAAGTTCATTTTGAATAAACCCGTTAGAAGCATTATTTTTTCACGTGAAAATTATCTTATTCTGAAGTTTCATATAGGTAAAGATTTTGTACATGCTTGTCGAGTACTCGGTTCTTTAAACAAGCTGAATACGCCTAAATGGAAGAGTTCTCTGTAGGTCCAATACTGTGGGCCAGGAGTGTCGAATTTCCCCACTCCGAGAGCCGCACGAGTCGGGCCCCTGCAGTGATGCCAGACCGGTAGGTTTTGTCCCACGGCCGCTACCACCACTCCACGACCAAGCGTACCCCCTCCTAGCGTCCGTGTCGCACCACACAAGCATACCCATCCCTCCATCCGTGTGCCGTACGCGCTCCCTGGCCACCGCTCTCCGGCGAGAATTCGTTTTCCCGACATCGAAGCGCTTGGCGCGCAAGCGAAAAATCAAGACTTCAAATCCCGGTGCGGATATTACTTTTTTTTTTTTTAATTATTCACTAATTTCTCTTTCTATATTCTCAGCAGACTAAAGGCTTAAAAATTATTAATTTACTAAGCATTTTCGAAGCTTGATTTGCTGCTAAGTTCCCCCGCCGGTTCCCCCACTTATTTATCTCCAGGCGTTGCACGAGACTCGGCAGGGAGGGAGTGCGGCACCCGGAGGAGAAATTCATCAGAGTGAAGTGCGCGTGGAGGGGGCCGTTCTCCTACGGCCCTACGGAGCAGGCGAAGAGGGGAAGGAGCCACTGCGGCTCGCGAGCCGCTAGTTGGACACGCCTGCTGTAGGCACTACTGAATATCCCTACACTGTAGGGATATTCAGATACTAGCTTTACTACTCGACTTCGCACGAAATTTAGATTCTTATTTTATAAAAAAATTTTATTTATTTTATTTTTGTGAAAATAGTCACATTCATCTGGATTAGCTAGGCATAATGAGCTGGGACACATTTCGTGATCCCAGAGTTTACCTTTCGAAAGTTTTTAGGCGACAAACAAACACACAACAAACATAGAAGCTTTCTGCTTTATATATTAAGATTAAGATACAATATTGTCTAAAAGTATCTGGACACTTATGTCTTTGCGGATATCTCTGATATATCTTATAAATATATTTTTCTTTATCGATTTATCATGTTATTTTACAAATATTATGCTACTATTGAATAAAATAAGCAATATTTATTAAACAATAATGTTGATAAAAATTGGGTAGAAACGTCAGAACCGTGAAAAAAATAGCTTTGGAAATTGAAAACAATTGCGGAAGAAATTTAAAAGGAAACTTTGCAAAAACTTGTCAGACTACCGCGATTGATATAAGCAATAGACGGATATGTAGAGGAAACGTGTATTTACCGCTTTTATGTCATTTGGTGGTGAATATTTTATATAGTTATGCACTCTAGTTCCTCTATGACAGGGGTGGCGAACTTATAGCATACGTGCCAGAGGGGGCGCGTACGAAATTTTAGATACACCTACGAAAATACTTTTGACCAGCTTCTACTATACGACAATGTGTATATCAAGTTATGATTTAATTTCAAAAATGGAATCATCAAAAAAATTATTCATCATGTGTCGAATAAAGTTGCCCCTGGTTAACTTTATTGGCCGAATAAAAAAATTAACTGTATTCGTCAAATAATCTAAAGTTGAAGTAACTTTTATTTGATCCATTATTTAAATAATTTTTTATTTAGTTAATGCCCAACTCTGGTTAATTCTTATGAAAATCTATGTTAACTTTTAAACATGTCTCAATAAAATTCTGCGATTTTTAATTTTTTACTAATTTTTCCCCTATTAAAAACTGCCCAGGACGTCAGCAATTCGATAAATAATATTTATAAATTTTTGGCACGCGCAGATAAAAAGGGTCGCCTCCCCTGCTCTATGATAACCAACCATTCAACTAAAACTAGGTTTATTAAAACATAGTTATATTATTATAGCATTAATGCGCTGTTTATCTGAACTCCCTACGTGTCCGGATCCTTTTGGACAGTAGTGTAACTATGTATGTAGATTCGGGGTTTATAGGTGATCTAGTATCGGGGTATTACTATTAGTTGGCTAACAACCAAAGACCTTTCACATGGCCCCCTTTTCCTGATTTCATCTACAAACCTCACTATTGCTTGGTGTGTCTCTACTGACGTAAGGGGCCGCCCTTAAATTACGTAAGGCTTTTAGGACAGGGGGTAGTCGTGAATTTCATACATTTTCTAACAAGTCAGCGTCTTACGTAATATTTTTTTTTAACCTAATTTTCAATATGAGTACCCCCAAAAAAATGTTACATTGCACATACGAAATTGAGTTAAATGAATTAAAAAATAAATAACTAAGAATTAAATAAACCCTTAAAAAAATTTAATAACTGAAAAAATGCAATGTAAAAAATATTACGTAAGGAAGAGGGAGGGGGTTGGAATATCAAGTCTTAGGAATGCTTATACTTGGGGAGGGAGGGGGTAAGAAATCGCCAAAAATTACCCTTACGTAATTTTGTATATTAGGGGTCGTCCTTAAATTTAAGGACGACCCCTAATATACAAAATTGCTCCAAAAATGCTTAACCTTCAGTGGCTCATACCATGGGAGAGTTCGTCGAACGGCACTTAAGGGGGTAGGTTACCCTCAAAATTTTCGAAAATCGGTTTTTAGGATGTTTGCATATTCCGCTAGCCTCATCTTTTCTACGTATTTTAAGCGCAACCGGGCCCCGAAATTCTAAAAAATGAAGGAATTACAGTAAAAAATGTACGAGCCTGCGCATGAGATCGGATAACGATGTCCAACTTTAAACGCGATTTCCCAGAAACTACGTTTTCCAAAACGGTGAACATAAAATCTCGAAAACCGCTCGAACGATTTAAATGAAAATTTACAGGGACTTGCAGGAAACTATTCCCCTCCATGTATTGGTAGCACATTTTCAATATAAATTCTTAAAAAAAAGATAAAAAAAATTTCCTACAAAAAAGGAAAAAATAAGAAACATCAACATAAAAATTGTATTAATTTGTTTAACAAAATTTTGCTTCCTATACAAGAAGGATACTGTCTTGCAGATTATAAAAATGCCTTTACTTTCTGTTTTAGGTAATTCACCTGTCCGGAATCGTGTCACACAATCAAACGGTGTACCCCGTACACGCTCTCACATTTATATTTATAACTTTTTTTCCTATAAATATATTCAAAATTTTCTTTTTGCGCATTAAAGTCAACGAAATGACGCTTAAAAAAGTATAACAAAAATTATCTCTATATTCATTTATTACTTCAGAATGTGCGTTTGAAGAAGGGCCTGATTTTGGGCTGTTGAGGGTGACCTACCCCCTTAATATCGGACGTTAGTTATATCTGTAACATTTAAAACGCTACCGAGCCGTTATTTCGCGTAAAACCTAGAGGGGACAGAAGGAACAACGATTACGTTTCGACACGTTCCAGTCGCGTGTGTGAGATCAATAAAATTGATTGTTGTGTTTGTCGGCAATCCGGTGCCATCGTCTAAATTATAGACTATTATACCTACCTACCAATTTTCGCGGCCAAAAGACGTCTGAGTTGCGTTACTGTACTTACACACGAGACTTGTGCTGCAGCCCCGAATGTTCTAACGATTATATTTCTGATCGCTGCCCATTACAGTGGACGAAAGAAAGTTTACAATTTTTAAAATCGCATAACTTTTTTAGAATTGATCCAAACGACATGAGTCTCTTTTAGAAGCTAGATTAGTTTGTTAAGCGACGAAATTTTAGGCATGTATACAACTTACTTAAATCTACAAACGGGTTTTTGAATTTTCATTACAGGCTGCCAAAAAATTTGAAAAAAAAAACGACATTTACTATTTTTTTTTGCTCTTCCGACCAGTTGCATTTTTTTCAAAACGACGAGACACCTCACTTAACAAACTAATCCTTCTAGATTCTAAAAAAAAACTCATGTCGTTTGGATCAATTCTAAAAAAGTTATGCGATTTTAAAAGTTGTAAAATTTCTTTTGTCCGCCACTGTATATCGAAACTGCTCTGAGTCACGTTGGAAACTTTTATTGTGCCTGGTATTAGGTGCCATTTGTTAATTTAAGTTAACTATTATGATACTATTGATTCTTTTGATTGCTGATATTGATAACTTATAAGTAAGGCAGACTAAAAAGAATAAAATATTATTTTTTCGCTTTTATTTAAGAGAAATCTTACTTTTATACCCAACATAATGCGAAGAATAAATTTATGTATAAAACCTAGCATTCAAATTACTAAAAAAAAATACTATTACATTTTGCAGTTATATCAATGAGCCTACGGTAGCGTTTCCCAACTTTTTTTCAGTCGCGACCCCCTTTTATAATATTCAAAGAACCTACAACCCCCCCCCCCCATATAAGGTAAATTAAAAAAGTAGGTAAAATCAGAATATAATTGTAACCCAACAATATTTAAAAAAAAAAACGTGGCGACTCTCCCCTGGAAAACACTTCGCGACCCACTTAGGGGTCACGACCCACCGGTTGGGAATCACTGGCCTACAGAAAAGCACGATTATCAGAGAAATAAAGCTTACTGAATTCTACAAAATTCTCTCGCGTCCCTTCTTTTACCTTGACGTTAAAAAAAATTCCTTTCACCTCATTTTCAAGATCACCCTGTATGTTTCCAGACTCTGCAATTATTTGTTTCCAAAACATTCCGTGTATTTTAGAGTCGCGTATCTATCCCAAGCACCAGATCGAAAACGAAATGTGTTAAAAAAAAAAGAAGTGGAACACTTACCCAGATGCATATTGGCTCGTCAAGCATGCATGTTATTAGTTCCTTGAAATGCATCACGAGGTTCCTTGGGTCAGAGTCAATATCGCCGGTGACTGTGTCCGCCCCGGTCTCCACGTACGTGTGATTGCTTTTCCAGGCAGGGTCCTTGATGATCTGAGCAGCATAGTACACCGAGCAGGAGAGCACGCCGAAACTGACTGCCGTGTACACCCGCAGGTTGGGGACCGGCAAGCGGTCCAAGAATTCCATCGGCATCTTCGCGTTCCTTAGTTTTCACTACTCCTAGAACAGAAATTATGTTCCGCTTATTAACTTTTCATTTCTGTATTTAATTCGGCGAAATCTTACTATACGTAATAACGATTACAGTAGTGCGCGATTAGCTGGTGCAGGCCTTGGACTTAATCGCATTAACTATCGAGGGAGGTGTTCCGGGAATTGCCGGAATTATCTCTTCCCGAGTGACAGTTAGAGTGAGACACGCCGAGAGCTCAGCGAGAGAGTTACATATTGCGCGTCTAACTCAAAGTTATTCAAATAATTATAATCGCGTTTGGTATCGTTTTCATCGCACGGACCCCAGTGATTCGATTACAACAATCTCATAATTGTAAAGTGAAAAATATGAAACGTTGATGTTTCTTATTTCGGCGGGTCATTAGCAGGTGTGTCATCGACGATCACGGGTCGAGATAATGCGGACGCTCGGCGAGCTCGGAGCCCCGAGCGACCAGTTCCAGGAACTGGTGGGGATGACTCCGCGCCAGCTAAGCCGAGTAAAACCTGCGTCAGCTAATCGGGCATTATTGTATAGAGATACTTATGTACCGAACGATAGCGAAGTTTGTAGAAGGAATAAAAAGAGTGCAGGTAGAAAAGATAGCAGATTATTGCAGGCGCTTGGTTGCTAGGTAACTAAAAAAAAAATTAAAATAAATAGTGTTTTGATACTGGATTGTCAGGAAAACATCGAATGTAGTTACGCTGTGAATTCACGCTGCGTGGTGGGTATGCGCACTGGACATCTCACTATTAGGAGCTTAAAATTAATCTGCGACACTAGCGGTCGCTACGCGAACTAATAATGGCCGACGCAGTTATACAATTCATTGCCGTCTACCAATTTTCACAGTATCGACGAACTGTATGCAGAAACAAATGTTGTGTAGCAAATTGTAACGCTGGAATGGACAATCATCTCAATTTAAGTTTTCATAAAATTCCCAAAAAGTGGAATAGGTAAAATTGTGCACATTACATACTTTTACATATCCCAATATTGTGTCTAAATGTATTGTCAACGTTTTTACTCTAAAAAATAACTTTTAAATAAACTTTTACGCTACTGGTTCCATATAAATATATAGTGAAGTGTATACCTGCGTCTTCCATATGTTACGCAACACGAGCGCCATCATTCCCGCGGTGATAGTTTTCTTTGCCAAATAGGTTGGTTTACTTATGTGGGTTTAAGGGGGTACAAGGGTATTAGACACTTAAAATGAACGGTTTCTTTTGGGTTGGATAGAAGGACAACTAATAACTCATACTCTGCACGGTTTACAATACTTTATTGTGGATATAACCCACATTTTAAGGGCAGGTAACCTTAAAAATATGAAAAAATTAAGGAAATACAAAGCACCTTAGATGGCGCTGCGCAATGCGCGCATCAAGACGGTGAACACCGTAAGTCAAGAACGGATCAATATTTTTAGTTGAAATTTTGACTGAACCTATAAAACATTTTTCTCCACAAGGTGGAGTTCGTTCATCAAGATCACAGAACTCTGGAAGTTTTTATTAAACATTCTTTGCAGAATTATACGAGGAAAAATGTACAAAGTTGATGTTTGTTGAATTAACTTCGCGAATATTTGTTAAAAATTTTCAATGAAGTCCCAGTTTGTAGATTTTGGGTCAGAGAAAATTCATTCGCAACAGTTTTGCTTTCAGATGAGTCATTCGACCGAAATCACGGTCACCACCTTGCCGCACGCATTGCGCAGCGCCACGGCCATATCTCTAGTACAGGCCGGAACATGTGATGTGGCAACGCCGCATGCAAAAGAAATCGAACACCAGTCCGCTCAAATTACTGACTTTTATTAGACATTGTATATACTATGTAATACATGACTGTGGTCTGTTAACAGGTCCCTACTGGGTTTTCCCAATTTTTTCTTAAAAAAAAATTATTCATGGGTCATTATTCACTATCCCGGGATTTTTTAAATTCTAATCCCGGGATTGGGTAATAGAAAATTTCAATGATTGAAGTGATTTATTGGGTGTTAAAATTTTACTATTTTATTTAGAAATAGCAAAGCATCTGAGGTATCATCTCCTAGCCGACTTCTTATTTTATTTCATTTACAAAGCTTGTAGGAGGAATTTATAACAAATATTCATATGCCAGATCCACCACCCTTAAAGAGACTCATCTCTTTTTTTATTCTTGTCAATAAATAAATATAGTTCAGTTAGTTATATGCGACTTAATATTTTTATTAAAATAAATCATCATCATCATCATCATCATTATTATTATTATTATTATTATTATTATTATTATGATTATGTTTATTTATTCTGTTTACTTTTATATTTTTCAATTGTTCATAAAGTATAATTCATATTTTTGAAAAATTCCGAAATTCTCGGGATTGGTTATATCAAATCCCGGGATTTTTGGAATCCAAAAAACTTGGTGGCTACTTAGGCAGCAAAATGAAATTACATTATACATATTTATGTGTTCCCTGCATATTTCCAAAGTTTCGTATATATTTTTTTTTAATTTTCGAGTGGAGGATGCAAGTATATAAAGCAGCTGCACATTTATGCATTTTAATATTCTATTATGAAAAAAAAACGCTGACGGCATGAGTTAGCTTTTGCATAAAATTGCCGGTAAATTATGTGTTAAAAGACGACTGGTAATACCCTGACGCAGATAATCTTCGGGTTACGATTCCGTTACGACACTTATATGCAAATCTCTTTCATCCACCAAGAAGTGTGTTTGCGAAAAATCACAAATGAATGCCACAACGTTCAATGAGTACAGAGAATGATATTTTTACATTGTAATTTTAATATTGCGACACTATTTTTTTAGTGTGATTTTTATCCCCTTCCTGGTCACACTGCGTTCAATGGGCCCGCTTCTTAACTTTGGAGCTTGATACCGGTAAGTTCGTGACTTTAAAATAGCATTAACCTGACATTTTACGGAAATTTGAGGTTTGATTGTCTCTTCTGGTAGAGACCGTCTGTTTTTGAATCAGAAAGTTCGTTGGTGAGTGGCAGCCGTTACAAAAACATCGGTCTTGAACGTGGGCCCATCGGACCCATGTGCGACCAACGTGTAAATTTTACCGAGGAAATGAAAATTTTGATTCTACTCTAATTCGAGAAATTTAATTTAATAAAATGTATGACTGTGACAATATTTTTTTTCCTCCAACTTATATGTCTGTATAATGAGTACGAACACAGAATGTATACATATATATGTGTGCCGAATGTGAAGGAGAAGGCTAGATTCAATTCTTTTCATTGTTTAAAAAGAATCATTATAATAATAATAAATATTTATTTCTCTAAATTAAACGTGTTTTTACTGCACAATTGACCATCTTCAGTTCTCAAAATAAATACATTTTTTGAAACGCACAGTATGAAACTGTATATTTTCTAAAATGACTATATCTTATTAGTATCAGCTAGAATCGGTACGAAAATTAATAGAAAAATAAAAAAGGTACGATTGTTTAAGTAAAAAAGTTCATTTTTTGGGACTACACCCTTCCGATCTTTTTGGTACATGTTGTCATTTCACTTCTTACTGAAACGCGACTATTCCATATATTCTACAATGTTCAAAGTGCGTACTATAATTTTTAGGACTCGATTCGACTGATACAGTTCGCACGGTGACTGTTTAACCTTTAGAGGGCCGGGATTTTTTCATTAAAATTTTAAATTTTATTTACTTAAAATTTATGCACATACACCACCAAAATGGCCGGCAAAGTACCCAAATTCTTAGGTGGCTACTATAGTGGCCAGCCCGGCCCTCTGAAGGTTAAAAATAGGCCGGGTCCATTGGACCCAGTGTGATCACCGCATAACTTTACAGAAGTGTAACCACGAAGGGTGAAAGCGTACGTTCGTGCAGCGGGTCAGTGATGTATTCTGTGTCAAAGTTCGATGTAATTAATCTGACTCGAAGCCTCAGCAATGCACAGAGCATCGTGCCTTTGATGTACACTTTGCTCAAAAACATTATGCCAACAACAAGCATAAAATACATGGAGAAGAAGCTACACCCCCTAGACATATTAAATAAAACAATATGTATCATTTGAATTAGTTAATACTTATTTCTTAGGTCCACAGGGCCAAAATTGTAGATTTTTGTGTTCCACAAGAATTCTCAAAAATTGGGAAAATATGTTTACTTATTTACTTACTTGCCACATTTCAGTGGGAATTTTTTTTTAACCCAAATATTTATTAAAAGATACGTCAGAGTAGGCTGCAGTAAAAATAACCGCCATATTAAATAAAAAAATATGTATCATTTGAATTAGTTAATACTTATTTCTTAAGTCCACAGGGCCAAAATTATAAATTTTTGTGTTCCACAAGAATTCTCAAAAATTGGGAAAATATGTTTACTTATTTACTTACTTGCCACATTTCAGTAGAAATTTTTTTTAACCCAAATATTTATTAAAAGATACGTCAGAGTAGGCTGCAGTAAAAATAACCGCCATCTTTGATTTTTTTTTAGATTCTGTTTATTAACGAAGAAATTTCTAGATTTAATTTTGTTCTACCTACGTAGCTATTTAAATAACTATTCGGTGCAGGAATTCAAAGGGTAGTTGCACCCTTATAAATACGGGCTGCTAGGAATAAATATGTGTCAAATATTTTTATCCACACCCTTATGCCGATTTCCATGGAAACCGGCGTATCACAGTTGATGTAAAATCGTTAGTTTCTTTGATTTGAAATAATCGTTACAGACGTGCTTTTCATAATCTATTGTGGGTAAGTTTGCGAGTAATTACCAAAAAAAAAAAATCGTCGGAATATATAAAATTGGCGAAGTTATTAATCGTTGAAGATAGCCCTGTACGGCGCGCCGCTGCAGGTGGTGTGCATCGATTCAGGTGAGTCAAGCATTTGCAAGCAAAATGCTTTGGGGTGAATACTTTATACACTAAAATCTACACAGTGGAAATTTGGTGATGAATTTGAAGAAAAATTGTGGAAGTTACACGCGAATCAATTTTTTCCAACATTTTTACGGAAGAAAATCGTCATTAATCAGTTATAAAATGTTTTATAAACATCCAATGTTGATGCGGGAATTCCATTCTGTAGAGGAAGGAATTCCACGCGTCCAGCAAAAATTTCGAGTGAAAATATTCATTGGTTCCAGAGTTATGATGTACACCGTGTCTGAAAATGGTGTTTGGAGAAAAACGGCTTCAAAGTTAAGTCCTCAACGTCCTTAAGTTACTCAACGGCGCAGTCAATTACGTTCGCTGCTGTAACTTCTACAATTATTTGAATTTCTTCATGAAACTTTGTTTAAAATGTTCGTAAAAGATAAGACTTTCAGAATCCGTGAAAAGAAAATTAATCGATTTTTTCATGCTGAAATAGTTTATTAGCCGCTTAAGGTAGTTCCTAACCAACTGTGTTAGTCAAATTAGAGTTGGGTAATAAACGATAAATATAAAGTAGTGTGATACTATAGAAATAATAATAATATTTTTTAACATCGTGTATATATATTTGAAAAAGTTCAATGTTAATATAAATAATTGTAATGCGAAAATAGAATATTAAATTGGTTAGCGTATTGGAGCAGCAGATCTGGCAACGTCGCATTCATTTGGAGCGTCTTTTATAACCAAAATGTCAGAAAAAATGTTCACATGAATTTGAATCGTCGTTCGCTATTTAAATATCTGAACATATCGATTGTGCGACGTTGCCACGTTGACTGCTCTACGGAATTTCTAAAATATTTGCACGTAAACCTATTTTTTATGGGCATTTACGAAGACGCCATGTGGTCAGTTTCGCAGAAATTAATTCATTTCGTGCCATTTCGATGTACTTTTGTGCCAATTTTGGTGCACTTCTTGAATATATTCTCCCTGTCATTTAAGAAGGAACCTGCCGACCGACGAGTTCAGACCGGTTCTGCGCAGGTTGACGCTCATTGGTGCCGGGAGAAGCCACTATTGGCTGTACCCCCACCAACGCTTTTTCGGAGCCAATGAGCTCATTCTACATGCGCGAAACGGGTTCCTTCTTAATTGATAGGGAGAATAGTCTTCCTGTTTACAGAAAAAAAACCTGAAACTATAAACCCCCTTTTTTCCGACTCCGCCATACGTCACTGCGTTAAAATGCATCAACTTTAATTAACAAATTCTCGATAACTATGAGGTAAACCGATTTTAAACTTTGTACAAGGGTTTCCTGTATTCCAAATTAGTTTTGAACGAAATTTAAAAGAATTCTTGAATCTAGTAGAATTCTAAGGCGAAAACAGACTGTTATGACAAATTGAAACCCTGATACCATGCCACAGTATTTTGTTAATTATTAACAAAAAGCTAGTCCTCACCGATTTCGATGACCTTGAAATATGTTATCGGGAGTATAATTCTGAAAAAAAATTTCCTATACATGTCACCATCGCTCAACCTTAATTCCCGAGGTATTCGCAAAACATATTGTTGACGAGGACCCATGAGGTCACCTGAGTCGGAAATGTGTGAATTTGCAGAAAATAAAAACGCACTATCACGCGCGAGGATGGTGCTGTGACGCGATACGCACGAGGTGACTTCAGTGTGATTCTTATACAAAAGAAATACCGTAAACGAACACGTACGTAAAACGATATCGCACACTTTTTGCCCGTGACGTGAGTTTACGCAGAAATAGGAAACAGATAGCAGTCTGTTTCCGCCTTTAATGCAATACGAATACCTAATAACTAATTATACAGTTCGCTGTTATTGGCATGATATTTCTTGTTGAACTATGCCACAAAAATGACAAGGGAACTTGTTTGAGAAAAAATTGCTTGTATTTAAAAACTAATTTTTATTAAGTCTATACTAAAAAAGAGAATATTTTAAAATTAAAAATTTTCATTTAAAAATAATTAAAATTCTAATTAAATTTGCGCTACAAAATGGGTTTAAATACACAATGAATGGTCGCCTGCCAATTTGAATGTTTCTCTGCGGACGCCCTTGGAACATCGGCAACCCGAAAATTCCGATCTTTTTGAAACTTTGCAGGTTTGTAGAGGATCTCGATAGAATTGTCTGATACCTCTGCTGAGGTCCCCTACAAACCTGCAAAATTAAAAAAAAAAAAAAAAATCGGTTACCGATTTTGCGGGTTACCGATTTTGCGGGTTACCGATTTTGCGGGTTACCGATGTTCCATTGTGAGAAAGAGCTAGCCGGCTCAATAATGGTCTCCAAATTTGCAGGTCACGTGGTCAATCAATTCAATTTTGAGCTGTTCCTCCGAATGGCCCCGGTGGCCGATCGCCACGAGGTTTGAGGGGGAGGGTGGGGAGGGTGTGTGGGCCCTAAATCTAAAATTGTTGCTTCGGGAATTTATTACTTTCCGAGATATTAGTAAAGAACTTTTAGTATTTCTGTTGACTTGTTCCGACACAACGCATTCCACTTTCCAACTTGTTCCGGGTATTAGTATTGGTGGGGGTAGATCAGTGGAGGGGGCGCGTAAAGCATGGTAGCGAACCGACGTGAGTTTGGAGATTTGAACGAGAAACTTGCGGATAAGATCCATCCTATTATACAGGGTCTCCCCCTAGGGGAGGGTGGGGAGGGGAGGGGGTGGATTCTACAGGCCAAAATAAGACGAAAATATAGAATACAATTTTTTAATATTGCGATTCGTTTTCGAGAAAATTAGCTCTGAATTTCAGCTAAATACGAGTGCCTTTTAGGCGCCTGACTCGTCCAACTGTCCGTAGAACAAATTGGGGAGGCGGGGCAGGGTGGATCCCCGTTAGGGCTACCTGTACGCAGTTAGAAAAAAATAATTTGTAAAAAAAAATTAACAATATTTTTTTATTAATATTTCGGAAACTAATAAATACCCGAAGCTACAATTTTAGATTTAGGGCCCACACCCCCTCCCCACCCCTCCCCCAAACCTCGTGTCGATCGGTCACTGGGGCCATTCGGAAGTATATCCCAATTTTGCCCGAATAATTCACGCGATGCATAAATATGCGAACTT
This sequence comes from Andrena cerasifolii, assembly GCF_050908995.1. Lineage (NCBI taxonomy): Eukaryota > Metazoa > Arthropoda > Insecta > Hymenoptera > Andrenidae > Andrena > Andrena cerasifolii. The sequence goes on from NC_135132.1 coordinate 3,874,871, forward strand.
TCGCAATTTGCGTACGCTACGGAAATCGGGCACGGACATTTGTGTGACTTGCCTTCAACTTTTCAGCGAGCCCCTCTGCACGAGCGTTATCTTCAAGGCTGGCATCCCCGTTACGAAATTTTGCGGACTAATATTGGCACGTTTCCACGCATTTCGCATACATTCCGAACCCCAGAGGCGGCGGAGTTTCCTTTTTTAAATTCACGAGGGATACGACGCCTCGGTCGAGCTTTATCTGCGATCGTTCTGGCGTGTCTAGGAAGAACTTGCGACAGGGAGGAGGTAACGATTCCCATTGAAAGTATTCATTCGATTTGAAGTAAATTGAGCGAGCAGCGGGATCGGTGTCAAGTGTCTTGGAATGGAATTTCCCGGTGTTATCCTCTAATCGGTTTAATCTGTCTAATCTGTCTAATCAGTCTTCGAACCCTGCTTTCTAACAAACAGATTAACAGGGGTATTGATTGTCCCATCATTATTTGTTGATTTTTAAAAATGCACAGTCACCTAGAAACGTCTAAATAGGTACACTCTATGAAATTGAAATGTTATATAAAAAGGCAATATGTAAAATAAATTTTTAAGCGAAACGATTTTATTTAACTTGATCAATAATGCAGTAAAGGGTAAAAAATAATTATTTTCACCGTCGAAATTGTAGCAGGTAGAGGAAAATAATTATTCTTGACTTTTTAGTGCATATAATTACTGATCGAGTTAAATAAAATCGTTTCACTTAAATTTTATTTAATTTTTTGCTTTTAAGGGTTTGCCTTTTTGCAACCAATTTTTTTCTTACGAATTCTCCGCTCAAATATCCCTTTCAAAACTTTTGAAAGAAATTTAAAGTTAAAAATTAACTTTAATTAATTAAATAATAAATTTTGTTAATTAATTTTAACCAGTTGTGATTTTTAACAAATTACAATTATTTTTAGCAAGTTTCAAGTCGATTGGATTTGTGGAAATGGTTTAAAATTTTAGGGGGTGCAATTCCTTCACACCCGGGGAGGGGTGTTTTTTCCAAAATTTTGTATTGTCATCATAACTACGCACGCCTGCAAAGTTTCAAGTCGAATGGACTTGTGGAAGTGACTTAAAATTGAGTTACACGATTTAAACCATACAGACAGGGGAGTGAATTTAAATAAAATTGTTTAAAAAACGGTAAGTAGTTACAGTCATTTTTATGGGTGTATAATTATGATCATAGCCATTTGTAGATTTTTCTTTTTGCGTTTTTGAACACTTTTTCAATTAAACGTCGAAGAATAATTAAATAGTGGTTTTGTAACCTGCCATAGTTGTACCAACCAATAGTGGCACCTGCAATGCGCATGCCCAAATGAAAGGTGGGCGGAGTTTTGATGCAAACATTCTGCAGCGCAAATTCTGTAGGGATAGCAATGACTACACCAGAAGTCATTTAAGAAAGAACCCGTTTCGCGCATGTAGAATGAGCTAATTGGCTCCGAATAAGCGTTGGTGGGGGTACAGCCAATAGTGGCTTCTCCCGGCACCAATGAGCGCCAACCTGCGCAGAACCGGTCTAAACTCGTCGGTCGGCAGGTTCCTTCTTAAATGACACGGAGTATAAATTTAGAGACACGCAATTTAAAAATTGATTTTCTTACCCTTTACCTTAAAGCCTTACCTCACTATTGCTTGGTATACGTACCATTCAATTGACTACTACAAATAAAAATTGTAAAAATAAAAATGTTATATTGTAGCCTCGGCAGATGAATTACTTATTTATTTCTGGCATTGTAACTCTGAGCAACTTACGCGAATAAAAATTAAACAGAACCACGCTCTTTATCAATACCATCTTTTACCCCCAAAAATTGCAATCTCGTAATTTTCAAAAATCTGACAGCTAAATTTTCGAGTACACTTTTGGTCGCACCAAAACAATTTCGTATGAAGATTGTTCGATTCGTCTTATTTTATTCAACGAAATATTAACAAAAAAAATATAGTTTCCCATTCAAAATGTGAAGCTGGACTTGGAACGCGTCTTAGGAATAAGAATGTAATTTCTTTTCTGCTAGATTTTATGTGAAAAATAAAAAAAAATATTTCCTGTTTGATAGAATGAGTAGTTTGGGCGTTATTTAAAACATTTGCATTGGGACACTCTGTATATTGTACCGCGTGAACGTTTAGAAATTGTTGGCCTCGGATGCTATTTCGTTATCAAAACGTATTAACCTCAATGGTGATGCAACAGAAGAAACATAAGCCGCGCGGGTTCTCCATGTTATTTGGATCACATATTGAAGTGTTACACGAAAAACCCACAAATGTTCGCTTACAAACTGACAAGCTTAACGATACATCTCGTCTGTCAGCAGAGAATATTGCAAGTTGCCAAGAGTAATTTCGTAGCTGTTCGTCATAGGTTTGAACATTTCCAACGAAAAATACCTAGTTGAAATATCACGTATTGTTCGATTAAATGTTTGTTATTCCAAAAGGTAAGTTCTAAATAAAAATAGTATTAACAGGTTGGCTAAAATAAAAAGCGGTAAGTGTTATTTTGTTTATTATACGTTGATTATTAACGAACATTTGTTGTAGCCATGAGTGATTTATGAATTTTTTTTAGTAACATTTTTAGTTAACATAGTTTTCACTAGTAACATATTTTTATATATGTGTGTATTATTACTTTTGTTCATACAGCACCTTCCTTTAAACTGCAATGTATATTTGATGTTATTTTATTTAATATTTCAGAATTATGAGGGGATACATTTTTATTTTTTTATTATGTATTTTTATGTTGGCTCATTGTGTGCTATCTTGTATATTTTACACTTTTTTCACTTAACATTATAATATTATTGTTTTATAGTGTATTCTGTTTTTATTCCATTTTCCAAAAACGGAAAATTCTCCCCAATGAAGTTCTACTACTTGAAGATCACTAGTTTTCCCGGCTGTTTTTTGGATTCTAAAAATCCTGGGATTCGATATAAATAATCCCGAGCGCGTCGGGATTTTTTAAAAATGTGAATTACTGTATGAACACCTAAAAAATATAAAAATAAACAGAATAAATAAACGTAGGCATTTCATAATAATAAGGACAATAATAATAATAACAATGATTATTATTAAGTGGCATATAACTAACTAAACTATATTTATTTTTACAATGATATTCTCACTTTCCACAATCTATTTCGAAATCGCGCGAGTTGCACTTCGCAACTTGTCTGAACCTTACCGTAAACTCGGGTGAGTTTGCCCACCGGGGTGACTTTGCCCACTTTTTTTACTCTCACTGAAAAATTACCATATACTCGAATTCGCTATTATTTTTTTCGTTTGACCTTGGAGAAATTATTGCTATCGATTACAAAACACCATATGTTCTAATTACTTCACAATAAAGTAAAATAAAGTTGCTCCCAAAAGTGAGAAATGTCACCCCGGCGCGGGCAAAGTCACCCCAGTTTGCGGTGTGTACATTGGGTGCTTTGCTGTTTCTTCGTTTGCACTTCCAAAAAATCTTCATCATTATGAAGAACCATTGTTTACTGATATTATCTACTTATTGAGACTTTATTACTCTTCATTATTCTACTGTTTTTATTGTTAAAATTGATTTTAGCCGATGTTTCAGACTAATAATAGAAAGCAAGTTTGTTTACTTTAAATAAAGATGTCGAATTTTAACACATAATAAATCATTTTAATTATTCCTGAAATTTGCGGTAATTATTTACTGTAGCGATTCCTCACCGATTTTCATGAAATTTGGATAAGCTGTAAAGCTCCACATTCTGAGCAACTTTTTCCTATACATGTTACCGCCGCTCGGTCTTAGTTTCCGAGATATTCGCAAAAATATTTCTTACATCTCTTTTGGTGTTATAATTTGGGTTACTGTTAGGTTAGGTTCAGTATAAATAAATATAAGTGCACTTCACATTCAACATTATTTTCAATTATTATTAAGAACCCGAGAACGGCGGAGAGGAAACGAAAGAGTCGACACTTTAATACTTTGTCTCGCTCCGTCTTTCAGCCCGAGCTCGACTCGCAGGCAGGCCCACAATGCATCAGCGCAACTTTTTCCTATACACGTTACCGCCGCTCGACCTTCGTTTCCGAGATATTTACGAAAAACTTCGGTTGACTTATTCCGACCCAACGCATTGCACGTTACAACTTGTCTCGGGTATTAGTATTGGTTGGGTCTAGATTAGTTCGGGGGGCGGGCGCGTAAGGCATGATGGCAAACCGGGTTGAGTCGAGGTGTGAGGGGAGCCCCCACACATCCAATAGGTGCTCTAGAACGCACTCTCTTCCCAGCAAAAAAATTATGTTTTAGAAACAGAGTCGGGGCTGACGGGCATCCGCAATTTTCTGGTTGAAATCTCCAAACTTACATCGATTTGCTACCACGCTTTACGCGCCCCCGCACTAATCTAACCCCGACCTATACTAATATCCGGGACAAGTTGGAAAGTGGAATGTGTTATGTCGGAATAAATCAACAGAAGTTTTTCGCACATATCTCGGAAACTAAGGCCGAGCGGCGGTAACATGTATAGGAAAAAGTTGTTCAAAATGTGGAGCTTTATAACATATCCAAATTTCATCAAAATCGGTGAGGAATCGCTAAAGTGAATAATTACCAAATTTTCCATTACCCAATCCCGGGATAGACTTTCAAAAATCCCCAAAAATCTCACAAGGTGGGGAAGTAGTTTTAAATGTTTCAATCTGTGCATTGGAAGATAACAGCAACTAACAAGGGAACATTCCTAATCCGAAAATTCTGAACTTAATGAAAGTACGTATGAAAGTATATTGGAGTATGCAAGGACCAATTCTTTTTCCTGCAGAAATTCAGTCTGAGGGGGTGAAATCAGCCCTCAAGTTTATCGCGTTTTTTCGTCTCTTTAATATAATTTTATTTTTCTTTTGGCAGTGTGATGGAGCATATCGAAATGAACAATTCTTATATTTAAAATTCGGAGTGAATTTCTGTAGAAAATAGAATTGCTCCTTGCATACTGCAATATGCTCTACATTCGCACAGAGTTTCATTAAAATCAGAATCTTCGGCTTGTAAATCGTAAAGCAGATTTACAGTTTATAAAACAAATCAATCACATTACTCTAATTAAATTATAGTACTCCTATCACAATCACTTTCTGCAAGAATACTGCAGAAATGGATGCAGTACCTTTTGTCTCGCATTGCATAAGAGAACACGAAGCATTCTGGGAACAATTCGAAATTTAAACGACTGCTTACAAAAGTAGTTCTGCAAACGTTTATATAAAGAATTACTTAAACTACTCTATAGATGTGTGTGCTCCTTTTAATACAAATTTCCAGTTTGGCAATCGATGACTGTCGACGGAGAATCGGCTTGAGGTCCCAAGTATCACGTTTCAAAAGGGCAGATCTTGATCGCTCTGGATTTCGTGTCAATCACCTCGCGCACTGCTTGCCCGCTTGTCCGCCTATTGATTGATTTATTCCGTAAATCATTCTTGTATCACTCGGGCCACAGGAATTCTTGAAGCCATGTGTTCTTCATTCGCTAACTACTTACTTGATCGTTTTGTTTACCAACTTAACCTTTCGGCCTCTACTATCCCAATATACACCACAATCCACATAATTACACAGTTACTTATCTATTTCGTTTAATCGTTCAACCGCACCTGCCCGCCACATGCGCGCCCGGCTGGTGGCTACCTCCTATGTATATTCCCTTAATCAAGTACAACACCACGAAACGGATTCACTGAAACATTACTTCCGTTCTATCTTAATTTCGCAACACTTAAACTGCCACCAACCAACCCCCATGTAGAATCAATCTTACAACTACTTTAACCCTACCTACGTACCACGAACACCACAAATCTGACTCCGTTCGATATAGCCCCATCGACCTTTTTATTCGCTTCCCTGTTTATCCGCGTACTTAACTCAACACTCCAACGTTTTGTGTGTCTCAGGGAGTCTGCCGCCCGCCCCTTTCTTTCCCCATAATTGTTCATTCGTCCGCATTACCCCTACCCACCTTGCGCCTCCTTCAATTTGTATTTTGCTTTTCCTCTGTGTTTTTTACACAGGATTGGCGTTTCAGAATTTTGCTTATATATTTGCCCAACGAACATTATTATTATTATATATTTTTAGTCATTCCCATTTCTCCCTCCTCTCTCTCTCCTTCGAGTTCCAGCAGCAGCAACCGCACCGGGAGAAAGAAAGGTGAGGTGGGTGATGTGTGCTGCGGTCACCCATCTTTCCCCAGTACACCGCCCGTGATGCTTGACTTCGGTGATCTAACGAGAACCGGTGTAATCATCACGGCTACGGCCGCTGGTTGTCCTCTTCAATCGTCTTTCACTTACAAACTCGTCCCAACGAGCTCGATCGTCCACGTAGAATTTTCTGCTCGACACCCGAATGTACCGGATCACGCGCGTCGAATGACAGATTCGATGTAATCGGCTGCGTATAAAAAAGACGCTACCGTCGATACGGAACAAGTGGACTCACCTGGAGGCTGACGATTCGAGCACGTTGGTCCTTAATCCATCGCCGGAACGGCGACAGATATTCCCGAAGATGAAAGAGCGGCCCGGCTTGGAATACACTTAATGCATATCCGCACTGAATCGACGAAAACAAAAAAAAAAAACAGAATCACTGAGCGAGTATGCCCGCACGGGACGTGACACCGGAAGCCTGTCGCAGGCGCAAGACTTTCTCGGCCGAAATTGTCCGCCAGCTAACAGCACCGCGATTCGTCGCGGTTTTACATGGCACACGTGCGAACGGACTCGCCGAGCGACCGTACGCCGATAGTTTCCCCAGTTGGCCAACGGCTTTTCTCACTATCGCCCGTTTAGGAGGAGCCACGGGATATTATTGCGACAGAATATGACACAATGTGTCACAACAACTGCAGTGCCCGAAATCGCTGAGGAGACTGAGTGACACAGTCGATAAAGAAGTATCGATTGGGCTGGGTGCCGCAGAGTGGGGGACCGAGAGTGGTGCTTTGGCTCGCCGCTTGCCCTTCTTATCGATTCGGCGCGCGGAAATTTAAATGGGAAATTGCTCGGTGGGGTTATCAGGCTGGTTCATATGGAATTGCCTAAATAAAAATATTGTTCTGCTTCTTCGATAATCTATTTAATTTATCCTTTTGAGTTTCTGTGACATTTCTCGAGTCGTAAGCCACCACCATAAACAAAGGAACAATATCTTTGCACCAACTCAATTTTCTTTTAATTTTATATGTGATTATAATTTTTTATGTGGTTGGTATTTGGTTTGAATGGGTATTAAATTCTTTGGTTCGTTTTCGTGAACGTAAATATTTTTAGAAATAGGAAAGGGGACAGAAATTCGTGAAGGGGATTATTTTAACAATACCGTTTAATAAATAAGTGTTGTTTAAACGCGTTATTTTGATTGGTGATTGGAATGTGATTCTGTTCTTGAAGAAAATAAAATGTTCTCTTTTTCATTCTGTACCCTGAAATAAGTAATAAATAAGTACAGTAGAAACTTCATTAAATTTATAGCTAATACAGCTTATTTACGTTTTTCAAATTGCTCATGCTATATTTAAACGACAGAAATAAAAAAAAATGGAAAGACGGTCTTTTACAGATCTAAATGGATGAAAAATAAATTTCGTGCGTTCAATTGAAGCAAGTTTCTCTTATGTTTTGCATTTAGAAAGCGAAATTGATGAAAGTGAAACCAAACAAAAAAATATAATGTTTTGTTCGTACTTTTCTTCAATAAAAATATAGCTGGAAATGAAACGTTGTCTAGAAAGCGAAAGACTTTCACTAAATAGATGATCTGCAAGAAAGTACAGAGGCAGATTGTAAAGAATGTGTCAATATTTTCGTCCTTTCTAATAGTTACTACAAAATATTGACGATTGATTATATTTTTTATGGAACCATTTTCTTTGATAGAAATAACGCCTAATATCGCCAATAAAGAAATTATTACTTTGTTATAAAACTCGAATTTTATTGTAGACAATTCGAAGACCTGTGTCAGAAATTGGTTCTTAAAAATTAATTAAAAATTATTGTCGTAATATTGACCTGTTTTATAGTTTAATTGTAAGATACGCTTCACTGAATATTCTAGTATACTACTTTGATAATTCTTACTGATGATAAGTAAAAGAACATAGCCCGAATTTGAATCACGCGCGCTGGAAATCGAACTTCGAAACTTTAGTTCAATATAGTTTGAAAATAAAGGCTTTGATTGCAGAATGGTAAAAGACTTCTATTTGTTTCTTGTATGGGACATTTTCCCATAATAATTTCTTCCACTATTTTGAGTGAAGATATATATATATACCTGATTTTTGTGAAGATTATGGAATATACGTTCAACAATGAACGATAATGTAAAATAATTGTTAATTAAGATAAATGTATAGTTTTCGTTACGTTCAAGAAATTGTGCGAGTCGAAGATATCAAATGCTTTATCAAAGGAAGAATCTGAACGTGTACGCCATCTTTCAATCATTTCACGAATCCTGTTGAACTGATGGTACCAGAGGCGCCAAATTTAAAATTCTTTGCACATTGAGCAGTAAAGAAACGATAAAAGATCGCTGTGAAGAAAATAAATTTACACCTAAAACTACCTTAATTCAAGGTAGAGAGCTCACAGTTTTAGATAGGATACTTGAAAATAGTATCAGATCGTATCAGATGTAAGAAAACACAACAGAAATTTCGTTTTATTAATTTTGATGTTCCGGCATATGTCTGATAACAATAAGGAATTAAATTAACAATCAATGTTGCATGCTGAAGAGTAAAATTTTCGTTATTTTGCAAATAATGGGCATGTTATATAGTAAAATGGGCAGAAGTAACTGATGGTCGACTCATTAAAAAATAAGATAGATATAGCCAAATATCATAGGTAACTAATGGGGAAGATGACTGCAACTTTTTCCCACCCGCCACCAGCACACGTGCTACTTGTCATCGGTGTGGTATAAAACATTAATATGTAACTACCAACTTCATACATTCCATAAATGAAAAATTCGCGCGCAAACCATTCACGCATGCGCACTCATGCAAAACCGCAGTACGTACATGCGCTAGTGGCGCCCTCTGCGCCGAGCTCGCGTCATCTTCCCCATTGCAGGAAGCGTAACGGAAATTTTTTTCTATTACATTTATAGATGATATATAATACGTTTATTGACCTAAATTGTGACGTTAATAAATGCATGACCTTATTGTAAATCACAGACAATATTGTATAGTAGCCCATAATTCTTACACATACAAAAAATAAACCGAAAAGAAGGATATAATAATACCATTTGCTATCAAGTTATTAATATTATTTTACATACCATGCCATTGGATTTAAACGTAAAAAGAGAAATTTTCTTTGAAGCAATTAGATGTAGGTAATATTCGTCATACTACTTGCGTAGAACTGTGAGATGGTACAATTTATAATGTTTTTAAAAGTTCCGGATAGTCATTTGAAACAGAATGGATCAACTAGAATGATAATGAATGAATGGACAACAGGCCCCTTGCCTGAGTTGTCCCGCGTGCAGCGGTGCACGCGGGACAACTGTTTTAGGCATATCATTAAACACTTATGATAACAAACGAAGCCTCAACCGCAATATCTAATCATTATTCTTGATTTTCGTCTTATACAGTATGTTGTTAAGGTTTTAGCCGTCGCTCGTTGTTTGTTAAAAATTCTGATCGGTACTTGGTTGGGGTTAGGTTTATTTAGCGGTCCCCGTGAAGGGGCCTCAACATTTGAGAGATTTAAGATAAAAAAATGGTGTTTCAGAAATGGATGGTCATGAGGATTTGAACCAACAACTCGTGGATGAATCAACTCTTTTCAGGTTACATCAAAGAAACACTAACATGACCTTGAATGTCACCGAACATAAATGAAAATACTACTCTGCCTGCACGCATAAGTGCACACACGAATACGAATTTAATATTGAAAACCATATCAATTGACATTCAGAATGCATACATAATGTGTATAATACCTATCTATATATAACACATTTTTTAAGTAAATTCATATACTTGTAGGTTATAAGTAGGTATATTAGGTTATCCTGTAAAAAATAAACATGTGCTTGACTACCAATAGCTCACCAAGGAAATAAAAATTAACGTTCTATTGAATCTGGAACTCTTTTAGTATCACCGCAGAATCAAACTCATTATTTCTCATATAAACACCAATATTTAGTAATTCACACCCATTGTATTTTAATATAAGAATAAATAACAGCAATTACATGTGACATTGCAGATAGTAAACTAATTTCTCAAACACAAACTAAAAATTACATAAAATCAAATGGATATATAGTACGAATGAACCATGTCACAAAATGCTTTCATTTTCTTGATAAATCATAGCAGATTGTACCCATATGTTTCTCTTAACTTTTCTGTCCAATACATTTCCAAGATCGTGTAATTAGTTACGTGCAACCAATTGTGAAACACCCAGTATACCTATCTAAATTAGAAGAAGAGTAGGCATCGCATCTACACAAACAGAACTCAACAATACATCATGCATCGACAACGGTCGGCACAGCAGTATCTGGCACTACCGCGACTGCTTTTCACTACATCGGCTCGAATCGATGGCGCGCATGCGCGTCATACTTCCCCTGTTTCACGCGACCGCGCGTGGCGCCGTCGCTGGTGGGGTTAACGAGTGCCTCACGGTGCGTTCCGTTTCGCGCATTGAGTGCATAGACTCAGTGTTCGGAGCATAGACATATATAGACAGAGCGTAAGCTGAGGGGGGTATAAGATTCGCGGTAAGGGGAGCGATACAGGCAAATCGGGTAACGCAGTGGTTATGCATGCCGAATGCTTCCGAAGCTAACCCTGACGTGCCTGTATGTGACCTCTGCCTTTTCCCCTCCAAGCCTACCGTTCCCCTCGCCGATAGTCCCAGCTTCTGCGCCGTCTATATATGTCTATGGTTCGGAGGGAGTCGGCTCCAACGATGGAGGGGGAAACGCCTACAGGAGTGGTGGTTATGTGTGCGTGACTGACGCAAGCGCGGTTCATGCACTATTAGCCACCACTCCTGTAGGTGTTTCCCCCTCCATCATTGGAGCCGGCTCCCTCCGAACACTGCATAGACTGCAGGCAATGGTGATTGGTGGTTCACACGGTGAGTGAATAGACTGCATAACCTAATTCGTAGAATTCCCTAGAATCCTCCAACTTCTAGCGCATGATGCGTGCAACAGCTACTATAAATCGAACGAGGGGCAGCCAATGCACATAATGCGCGTATGCGTATTTGTCCCTTTACGTGTCCTTCTGTATTTTGAATTCGAATACTCCAAATATGTAGCCGAATATGAGACCAATTTCTTAAAAACATCATAACTCTTGACTGAGAACATTTTTATTAAAATTCGATACACGTTTTAAAAGTAGAATATGTATTAACACGTAGCTCTGTATTTGTTATCACTGTAGTAAAATTATAGACTGATGTCACTAACGCTCGATATGTATTACTCGAATGATTCCAATGTAGCACGCGGGTGCGTATTTCCAAGCGTACGTACCGAGACAAATACGTATGCGCGACTAACTATGCAGTCTATGCACTCTATGCTCGAAACGGAACGCACGCTCAAACTGATCGATGCGATGCATTTAGGAACACGTGGGTGATCAGTGAGCACGATGCACACTTTTATCTTTTCGTGTGGTTTTTCCATCGAAAACAATTCCAAAGGGAATTTTTGCTAAGGATCAGCATTTGTTTTATCGGTACTTGGTTCTCTAGAATTATTCGCAGCGTTAAGAACGAAGTTCCTTGTCCTGTTTACGTGTACGCATGCAGAGCGTAGGAGACGAATGGATAAACGATAATTGCTGTTCTTTAACGGCGTTTGAGATATTGAAGCTTGGTTGGAAAGACATTGAAGTACGCGTTATTAGATTAAAATGCAAACGCAGTGGGGTTAGAGTACTTTGGTTTAATTTACGCGATTTTATAAAATCGATATACCTACGTAGGAGTTTAATTCTCCTTAAAAAAAGGTTCGTGTCAGATTTTAACTTAACAGATGTCGCCACGGTCGCTTTGTGAGCAGAGCTGGGATTAGATTGTAGGTTGGAAGTGAAAAGTATCAACGAGCGTTAGAATATTAAATGTATAAGATTTGAATGCTAAAGTTGGAATATTAAAATTATCAGACGATGTTGATTTTTGATCCAATTGAAGTTCGAAGTAAAAGGAGCAGGGAAGTCTTGTGTGTTATCGGTCTAGTATCTTGTTATTTGGTGGAGTCTATATTTTAAGTCTTTATTTTTCTAATAAATATTATTTTAACTACAGTTGCTTCCATTAGTATTAACATATCATTGTATTTTTATTATTGTTGTTTAAATATTAACACATTTTTGAAACGGTAGATTTGTTTTTTTCTGCAATATTATAGTAACTTGATATTTTTGTGTTTTATAAAACTATGTATAATTCTTTCTTGGTCGTATTTTGTTCCAATGCAGGTTTCAATCAGTATGACACAAATTTTGTATTATATTACATAATTTTCAATGTTAAATTAATCCGCGTTTTATCTCTTTTCTTGCATTATGAGAGTTGTGTCCCATTTTGTTAGACTCGTCATTTCAAAATAACATAAATTTAAACTGTACACACTTCAATATTTTATTATATCGGGTGTCGCAGATTTTAATGGACAAACTACACGAATATACTCAACGTGCAAAGATAAGAGGAAAATAATTATATAAATGCAAATTAAAAATACTGTAGGTATTAAAAAAAAATATATAATTTTTTTATTAAAAAAAATTATATAATTTTTTTTAAGTTAAACGATTTTATTTAATTGATCAAAAGTTCACTAAAAACTAATTAAAAATAATTCTTTCCTTGTATTACAATTACGATTGTGATATGTCACTTTAAATAAAATCATGGGTCAGGATATTTCGTCGCTATTCATCGCTCATTTCGACGCTTGATTTTGTATTAAATTCATTCATATCCCGTTATGAAATATCCTGCGCTATGATTGTATTTAAAGTCACCTATAACCATCGTAATATTGTAATTAAATAAAATAAAATTAAATAAAACCGTTTAACTTAATTTTTATCCATATATTTTTTTATTATTTACTTTTTAGTATTTAAGTTTTGCAACTAAAAAAAACTTTATCAATTGAACTATTTGTACATGAACGATCATTTCTCGATAAACTGTATATTTACGGAAATCACGATGCTACTACTTAAGAACGCAGTAACATTTCATCATTTTCGAGAACAACGCACGAGGCTAATTTGAAGTTGCTTGGATTTGTGAAAGTGGGTTAGAATTACAAGATTTGAACCAAACAAGCAAACGGAGAGAGAAGTGAAGCTAAATAAAATCGTTAAAAAATGTAAACAAATGTATAAAATATGAAGGAAACAATGGCAGACTTGCTGTCGATACGTAAAGTCACGTTCGCACGTATCCAACTCGTGGCGCGAAATTCAAATTCGCAAGACGCCTCTTCGACTTCCGTTGCTCCGGAAAGTACATATCGTGCTTTTTAATACATCCAATAAAACCATGCGCTTAACTTAATTAGCTATCCATTTAATTGTTACAATAATTATGAATCTGGAGTACATGCATGATAACGTTCAATAAAAATATCCTCGCCGATTTCTTCGTTGTTACACTTCACTAGGAATTGTCTTTTTCTAAGGTAATTACGTCACCCCGGTTTGTCAGTTACTGCTTTCATTTATAACTAGTTTCTTTCCGATGTAAACATACGGAATTTTTTGTGCACGTAATTACATCGCATTATCATAATGTGCGCGCATGATTGAGATAACAATTATTCACATGAAATATTCCAATCTGTTTCAGCGCCGAAAGAAAAAAGGAGAATTGTTTCGTCTATAATAATGCTGGAAGATATGGCGGAGAGACCGAGGAGGGGGATCCGGATCAAGAGACATGTATCGAAGCTTTTTTTCGCCGATTATTTCGATTGAGATTTGTAGCCAGCGTTCCGATTCCTCCGTAACATTGACCCGATCAGTGACACGAAATTTCCTTCGCAACATTTTACACACTTCCCGCGCAGAATACAAGCACAGAATTCGCGATGATTCTGATAAATCGTTATGTGCGTTTCGTTTCCTTCAAAATGAAGCTGATTTGAGCTGTAGGAAAGTTTGTTTCGGTACAAATTTTATTTACATAGATTATTCTCACGCCCGTGGATTGCGTTCGGAATATACTGAGGGCATTCGATTGAATTTTGAAGGTTAGAATTATAGAAAAAAATCCCTTTTCTGAAATTGGGGTATATTACTGGTTATATTAAATAATAAAATATTTAGTTGTTTTATGTTCGTTGTTCTATATTACAGTCGAAATTACAGCGTAAGTGAAAAATATAAAAATTAAAAAATAGCGTAAAAAAATTATTTCCTTAAATTTTTGGAGATCGCTTGTAATTATTTGTTGGAATTATCTGCAAACGATGTAATTCCACGAGCAATTTGTTTCGTTCTGACCACCCGTTCGACCGTTCTGTGTCAGATAACGAACTCTCCCCCACTCGCTCGCCAAAGATGGTGGTTGCCTAATCTCAACCGAAAAAAGAGAGAGCGAGAGAGAGAGAGAAAATCAACGCGTCGTTTAGCGATAACGCCAGCAAAAAAGAATCCGTCGTGGCGACCATATTTCCAAAATATGTGTGGCCCGAACGTGGCTTAATGGTAAATCGTATTTCGCCAGAATCTTGTTTTGGGTATTCCCCTGGTGCGCATGCGCGTTGGCTTACGCTTAAGGTAGCACTGGTGACCTTGAGATGGAGGAATGGACGAAGAACACTGATGGACCACCGATATATTCTTCCTCATCTTCGGCGGATGGTGAGTGTAATAATTAAAAGTTTTTTTTTAGCTAATTATAATATTTAATGTTAAGTAGTTAGTTTCCGGTTCTGTGGAATTTACGTTGTATTATATGCTGTGCGATTTATAACAAGGTTCATTCAAATAGTAACACGAATACGTGGAAGATTATTGCAAATACACTGCTGGACAAAATTATAAGCTCACTATAATTTCCAGAAAATTTTGTTTTTTTTCAAATGACTGTATTTCCACGGAAAATGGTGCAAAAATATTTAAAAAAAAGCATTTTAATGCTTGAAGTTTGTAGTTTCTGAATCAAGGACGCGTAATTTTTTGTTCATCCATTATGATATTGCTTTATCAAGCTGAAGTGCAGAAAACGAAATTTCAGAATTTTTGGTCTAATTTGAACGTATGTGCGGGCCAAAAGTTTTTTCAGGTGAATCCAATGGAGGACTCTTGTGGAGCAAATATTTTTATTTAATTGCGTTTTTTTTTTGTTTTGTTTTGTGATTTTTATTCACTAAGTTATTCGCGATCGAAGCAAAAATGGTACTTTTCACATTGAATGCCTTTAACTTTGGAACGCATGATAGTAGACAATTTTTCGTGAGTGTTTTGAAAAGCTAAAAAAAATCCTTTTGGAGCCTTTAGTTGCCAATTTAATGAGATTTTTTTTTAGCGTATAAAATCCATTTTTAAATGACCCCGAAAATGGCATATTTACCATTTTCTATAAAGCATGATGCGACTAGAACAGAAATATTCAACTTCCTGTTTGAAAGCGTAGGTATTAATGTATACGTAAGCATATCTAAGATTTGAACTGTAAATATTATGAAAGAGATGAACTTAAACGCGTGAAATTCCCCGCAAAATTAGATTATACACTATCTCACATACGGATATGTGTCGTTAATCACAAAGCACATTGCTACATACTTTTCGAGATGTCTACACTTCACTACTACGTGCCATTGTTCAGAGTGTAGTATGTCGTGTAACAGTGGTTTGTGAAGTGTTCAAGGAAATATATTATGAGCTGTATATGCGTGATGGCAGTTAAAAGCCTGAAAAATTTTGACTTCGAATTTATCATTATTAAAGTATATCCTTATTGTAAACGATAATAAAATTCTACATTTCAATTAATGTTTTCATAACAGTTTTTAAACTAACTGGTTAAACAAATAGGCAGATACGTCTTGCTGTAAATGAGATTTCTAATATACATTAGTATGTATACGTGAAGCACTTCTTTCAGAATTTTATAGTTACAATATCATCACTTTTGAGTTTCTGATAAATAGTAGTACATATAAAAATTAAAACCGACTTCAAGAAAATAAAAATGCACTATAAAGTCAAAAAAAAAATTCCCCTTATTTTGTTACGTATGTGGATTTTTCCCATACGCCGCTCTCAACCACTTTTCGAGCTCGCGTCTGCGAAGGGAAAACGCCCTAAAATCCTTTTGCTTATCACATACCACTAAGGGGGGTCATGATCTCGACCATCTGGATCACGACCATGGGAACGGGAGTGACACGACGACGATCCCGAAGAATTTCCTTATATGGAAATTTCTAATGCATCCCCACTCATTTTTGGGACTATATAAACCCTTTGGTTTCTACCCTCTGCGGTTAAAAGCAGTACAGTCACGCTCGTACCGAGTCGGTTGAATTCAGTAAGATCGAGCTAAAGTCTCCGTCGGAATCATAGTTGACCCCATAGAATCCGCGAGTTCGGTTTACATTCTATTGGGCACTTTGTAATAGCCGCTCGTACGCCCCGCATCGCCAGTGCGTCAACACCGAGCAAATTAGTGGTAATTTACACACATTTATTACACTATTTAACCGCGACATTCACATTTGTACTATAATATTGAATACACGAATGGTGTTCACTTATAAATCGAGTTGATTCGTTAAAACCCATCTTTTACCCAGCGATCCTTATAATATTAGTAGCGCTCACCCACTGATACAACTTTACCGCTCGAGTTCTATCGAATATAAATTAAGAGTTACGAGGCATTAATAACATTTCCCGCGACTCCCTGATCTAGCATCAGGTTCGTTCGCAACCTTTCATCCAAAACAAGGAATCTTTACCAACCTAGTGGCTCCCCGATTTCGCATCGGGTTCGTCCACGCTTAACCCTCCTACGGCTCCCTGATTTCGCATCAGGTTCGTCCGTATCCTACAGCTCCCTGGTTTCGCACCAGGTTCGTCTGTAAGTCTACCAACCTCCGAACAGCTCCCTGGTTTCGCACCAGGTTCGTCTGTGAATAATCCAACCTCCTAACAGCTCCTCGACTTCGCGTCGAGTTCGGCTGTGAACATCATCCTAGTGACACCCCGATTTCGCATCGGGTTCGTTCACGACGGTTCACCCTCCTGCGGCTCCCTGATTTCAAATCAGGTTCGTCCGCGCTTGACTCCATTCCTAGAGGCTCCCTGATTTCGCATCAGGTTCGTCCTCGCCGTCAATAATCCAAGCGGCTCCCTGATTTCGCATCAGGTTCGTCCGCGCACCTTATTAACAAATTCGTTAACCATATTCCTTGGGAAATACCCTTCTCGCCGGCCTCTCGCGTTGCCGCAGCCCCGGCTCGTAACAATTTAATCTGCGACTCTCATATTTTTAAGTCGGCGCCAGATTTAGAACAGTGTAAATGATGAGGCGCCGTCTTAAAAAATAGGAGAGTCGCAGATAAAATAAAGGAAAAAATTATTTTTGACTTTATAGTGTATTTTTTTTAAGTCGGTTTTAATTTTTTTTTTAAATTTTTTATTTTGACTTTTTAGTTGTATATATATTGACACAACATGCTGAGGAGATATGGGCGTACGTACATAAAATAATAATAATTAGGTGACAATAATCTTTATTATTAACCAGAACTGGCAAAAAAATTGGGCCAATATTGATGTAGTGTAGGATGCAACCACATCACCCTCTTTCGCATAAAAAAAAGATTATCAAAATCGGTCCCTATGTTGAGGAGTTATGCGGGGACAAACATAAAAAAAAAATAAAAAAAATATTTACGGATCGAAAATCTAACCTCCTCCTTTTTGAAGTCGGTAAAAAAATTAATATCGTGATAGTTATAATACTTGGGGTTGGAGGACATCAGCTGGATACTAATTTCCCTGCTAGTGGCGCATGCGTAAAAATGTTTGTCAAACTCGAGACAGTATTTTAAATAATTTACTATATAGCGCGTGTCACAGAGTTAATATTACACTGTATCATGTTGGTAGTTAAGTCCCGACCTAACACTTTATTTCACGAATAGTAAAATAATAATTATAGTGGTGACTCTAGTAACTAGTAGGTTAGGTTAGTTTGTGTAACCCATAACAATTCAAAAAACCTAGTTATTCTATGTTTGCACAATTCTTTTTTATCCTGTGCCTACCCTGCATTTACTTCTTGATGTTATAACATGTAATTACAACTCACTAGGAGGTGATCCAAGCGGAAACGTAAATATTAATTTCAAAAGGAAAATGAATAAATTTCCAGAAATAACTAACACTAAGTTAATTAATATTCAGCTAATTTAATTAAGTTCAGCTAATTAATATTCTTCCTTCAACCTCAAGATAGTTCTGTTTCTCAATGTTTATCAAGATATAGGCATCTCGATATGTATATGTTAAATCTTATTCATCGAGATAATTACGAAATGGTTACATCAGTGTCACATTACTGACAACGCTAATAATACCATCCGCTTATTTAATGAAGGAATATCTGGAATATGGTATTTATTACGGCACTTGCAATTTCAGTTTTTGGAGCATACTTACCTACTACAGATTACTGTACAGAATTAGTGGGAAGCGCTTCTGGAATATGGGGTTCAAATAGAAATGGTTATTAATCTTGATCGTGAAATTCAGAATCGAAATTCCTTTATCTCTATCTTCTTCCATATAATATTGAAAAATTCAAAAGAAATTATTCCCGCGAGGAAACCGTTTCTCCATAAAAGTTTATTAAACTTTTGGCCAATTAGATCGCGCAGAGCTGCACTTGGAAGCAAAGCGTTTGTCCCACTCTCGTTCCTGTTACAACGAATACAGACAGGTAAGTATTTTGTAGCCTGTATCACATAGCAAGGCGATAATTTAAAATACTCAATAAACGTCCACTCGAAAAATTGTTTGTTTTTTAATTTGTTAACCCAAGTATTAAGATGCTTACGTGTCGATAACCATTCAGGCTTATTAGCATGACATTTGTCATTCAAAAGCATTTCTAGAATTCACTATGAAAGTGTCTGTACGTTTTCTATTGGATCGCCCTCTATAACCATCATGGAATCCGCATAAACGTTTATCATGATCCAATTTAACATGGCTAGAGTTCTTTAGGTAATATAAGAAACTTCTTGAAACGCCATCTTTTGGAATATATGAAAGTACATGTAAACCAAAGAGAAAGAATACACCTAACCTAACCTATGATCCAGGTTAGGGTGTACTTATTACAGTGTATTAATAGCTATTAACAAATTCTGTTAATTACGAAAGTGTACGCGGTGCGAGTTGTTACGGTGACGCAATTAAGACAGAGAGCTTCAAGTCCGCGCGTGCGCGTCCGTGCAGCCTGTCTCGCAAAAATTCAGGACGAAACGGAGCGAGTCTCGGGACGATAAAGCTCCGTCGCCTCGCTCCGCCCGGCGGAGATAACCCGAGGACCCTCGGCTGCGCAGCAGCAAATCTCAGTTCACTCGCGACCATCTTTACCCTGTCCTGGGTGGGCATCACGCGGAAGCTACTACCGACGGCAGATTTGCGGCGGACATCGAATTTCATTGGCACGATAATTGCGGAGGCACAATTGAAGAGTTGAAATGGCAAATGACGTGCCAGATCTGAAAATTTTCACTACTTTCTTCTTCGACCATAGCGACTGCTGGTACTTATGATCTCAGCTCTATCTTGCGACAGCCCTAGAAACTAAAATATATTATTCTGTCACTTACTGTGTTTACCACCGTATTCGGTATTGAATTTAGTTTTTGGTGTGGTATTCTATTTACATCCACTGCCATTAAAAGAATAATTTTCTTATTTCTTTGACACTTACATCGTTTACCATTTGAATTCTTCAATTGGCTCAGGCAGATAGATTTGGTCTTGCACTGACCTGAAACTGAAAGTGCGAGTTGGAACTGAAATGGTGTTAAAGAGATATTTGTTCAATATAATTTCATTGTGCTATTATATATTTTTGTTAATAAAAATTGAGTGCAATAGATTACGTGTAGTCTAAATTTTTTTCTTAAAATATTCATGCATTTCCAGATTTGAAGATGTGTGCCTGTAACAACGTCAACGTGTGCAATGGTGTAGTTTTAATTTACATGTGCATTGTAGGGTTAAGTGCTTTTGGTGTAGTAAATGTGATAGTATATTGAAAAGGTGTACCTAGAACATTGTTTAGTGGATGAATCTGGTTCACTTGACTTGGTAACTAGACTGATACAGGGAAGTATGAAACAGAAATATAAGAGCTGTCCTTAGTAACGGCCAATGGGACTTTATATATGAGGGTGTTATAGGGGACGATCAAATAAATATTTTTTCTTGGTACGATTTTTCTATGTGACGCCATTTTCTAAGGAACTTACAGGTCATTGAAAATTGATGGCTAGATAATCCCCCACTTATTTATTGCCTGTGAACCCGTGTTACTGTGTCTGTGTTTACAGTTTACAATGCATCAAACAGATTCATGCATAATTTTATATCAAAACAGTCGTACAGTACAAGGTGTTCGACTAGTGCTGGGAAAAAATTTAAGGGGTGATTCCAGACACCAAAATAAGACGAAAATGAAGAATAACGATATAGCGGTTGAGGTATCGTTTGTTAGTCATAAGCGTTTAAAAATTACGTGAATTCTGCCCAAAAGCAGGCAACCCGCATGCAACGGTGCACGCAGGAGAACTCAGGAGGGGGGTCGAGCAGTGGTAGCCAAAGCCAGTCACGCGCGGCCATTTACCTCAGAGAAGCTGCGGCGAAATTTACGACAGTCGATTCTGCGACACTTAATCCAAAATTATAGGGTATTGTTGAATTTCGCCAGACTTGCCTACCCCCTAAAACTCATTGTTTCCGCAGAAATCACACAAAACACAGAATCACATCACCCAAAAAAAAAAAAATTATCAGATCTCCTGCACTAAAACCTGTAAACAAATTTAAAAAAGAACACAAATTTACCCGCACTGAAACACGCAGAAGAACTAAAAAAAATATAAATCAAATATACCCGCATCAAAACTCGGCACGAAAAAAAAACAGGTTCACATGCACTCAGACAATTGAAACTAATAACTCTAAATAAATAAACTTATAGTAAGTTTTTCGACGTAAATTGGCGAGTTGACTGAATGTTCAGATAACTTGAATTTTCTCCGAGTCGGTCACCCTGTATGTGAAGGTAGCAGCTAAACTGCAGGTTGCCTATCGCCAGGCGCTGGCGAATTTAATTTTCAGAGGTCTGTAAGTTCATTCTATGACGTCATATGAACTTGACATACACATTGCCGTATAGTAAAAGCTATTAAAAAATATTTTACTATATGTAACAACATAAAAATTATTTTAGATTAATATACAAATATTAATGATGTGATAATAATAATAATCAAACGTATTTATTACACCAACTACAAAAAAAAAATATAAATATAAATAGCAGAATAGGCGAAGCTCAGCGTAGCTGCTATTAAGCCTGACCTGATCCACGTGTAAACCACTGACGCGCCAGCAAATTTTTGCTGCAGTAGTATATAGCTATACCAAGTAATAGTGAGGTGTCCAATGCGCATGCTCAGAAAAGTGGTGGGACAGTGGGTGGAGCCGTCGGGCCTCTCTACTCCTCAATGACAATTCTGCGGCGATATCAATGAAGTATGTTGAAAGTTTATTATTATCGGCTGACTGTCAACCGCAGATAACTGAAAGATATCAGAGCAAATACATTTCTCAAGTATTTTTCGTAACTTATGAACATTGTTTCATCTTATAGATTCAAGTTTTACAGCTAATTGATATAATCTTACAGATCCTTCGTCCAGGAACAATTTATCGCACGCGACATGAATGCTTAAATAAACAAAATCTCGTCTAATTTCATATGCTAATTCGCTAAGTTTTTCTATTGTCGTCCTTGGCGTAACAAGATTAGTTTCCACTTAGTAGCCGGTGCTGGGTGGTATTTCTGCTAATTTATACGCGTCTCTGCAACTTGTTTGCGTTATACAGGGTGTCTCGTAACCGATGATGCAAGCGGAAGGGTGACAATGCCGCGCAACAAAGCAAGTCGAAAATACAAAATAATATTTCTTCGTAACTGCAGGAGTACCTGGCTGAAATTCAAGCTCAATTTTCTCAGCAACGAATGTAGCGATTAAATTTTTTTAATAAAATCATCAACCCGTAACTCAAATTAATTTTCGAGCTCCTCATTTTGCCCATTCGTTTATTATTTTATACAAAACAACGGTAGGCACCGTCTGCTTTCAGCGGTCACATGAAGTCTTCCAGATAAGATTCGATCTTGCATCTTTCTCCAAATCGTCGATAATAATATTTATGTAATGAGAAGATCCCGGCTCCGATAGAGGTGGCGGCTACAATCGTTTGCCGTGCTCGTTTTTCGTTACGTAATTTTCGTATCTGCCGTTTAAATCCATCGACACTTGACAATCCTGATGTATCTCGCTTCGTTTAGCGACGCGGCGTAAAAAGTCTACGGCTTGTGAACTGTCGACGCCTCTGAAGCGATTCGCAACAGTCTTGGTAAACACTTTCCAATGTACATGACCGTCGATTATGAAACGTTCATGTAAGTAGGTTTCTGTAGAATCACTTCGAGGACACCTCGAACATTTGCCTTTAGAGTTTGGGACGGGAATATTTCTCTCCATTCGCCGAGCCGACGTGCGTGGAAAGTCGTCGTTCGAGGGGCTCTTACAAATCGTTCCAGGCGTGAAATGAACCTTCCTTTCTCGCCTGGATACATAAACAGGGAGCCCAATGCCTGTATTAAGTCATATTTCTGTGTATACAGGGGAACACCCCAAACCCGCAGTCACTGATTGGAACGCAACTTTGGGGGTTTATAGAGGGACTCAAGGCAAGAACAACGGTATGTTTCATTTCTGTCTACTCGCCTGTTAAGGGTGCGAAAACTAACCTCAAAGTCAAATAGGCACCCCCACTTTTTCGCGTATAACTTCTAAAGTACAAGGGACAGAAAAAAAGTTTTTAAACAAAAGCTTGATGGTATAATAAGCGCTGCAAGCATGCATCAACAAATTTTTAAAAAGAGTTTAAAAAAAAATACTCAACGAAAAGAGAAAATTTTTCCAAAATTTCGTGAACGCCAATTTGCAGCGCTTATTGCACCATTAAACTTTTGTTCGAAACATTTCTTTCTGTCTCTTGTACTTTGGGAGTTATACGCGAAAAAGTGGGAGTGTCATTTGACTTTGAGGTTAGTTTTTATAACCTCAAAGAGCGAGATGAACATAAATAAAATGTTGACGTTCGTGCCTTCCTTTCTTCTTTAGCAATTGGTGTAATATTATAAATATTATTATCGATTGTATTTAAGTAGGATTATTATCAATAATTTCGGTTGTGCTGATAATATTATATTATTATAAGGTGCAACAGTTTTTATCTTTTGAGTGAAAGATGGTTGATAAATGTTTGCCTGGAGATTTTTGGTGTGAAAATAAAAGGGCACTTAAGAACAGCTTTTTTGTAGACATGGAAATAAAATGTGATAAGATAATCAGTTGTTAATACGATGCACGTGATAAACAGTAGGCAGTAAGTCATTTGTATTGTTAAAACTCAACATTTTATGTTTGATAGGGCTAATTGTTCGGCTAAGGGTGGCGAAATATATATTTTTTAATTTAGTGAATATGTCCTGTAACTATGTACCCCAATTTCTTCAACGCTGTGTATATAGTCATTATTCATAGATGTACCAAGCAATAGTGACACCTCTAATGCGCAGGCTCCAGTGGAAGAGTCTTCCATAGCTCGAGATTTATGGAGACAGCGATGACAAGATTCGAGGTTTGGCAGGTGATCTAGTATAGAGTCATTATTACTGGGCAGCTGGCAACTAAAGACTTCTCACTGGTGTCTTTGCTTGCTACTCCTTCTTCTTAACCCCTCCTAAGGCAAGTGCGGGTAATTAGGCGCAGCAGGTACTAATGCCCAGCCGTCATTTTTCCTTGGTAGGGCAATCTACACTACTGGCAGTGCTAATGTTATTTGAAGAGTTTCCGCGCCGTTGATATAACATTTAAGGGAGAGTAGGGGAATTACGAAAAAGTTAAGGAAAAAGTTAAATTGAATCAAAAGTACCGATCCTCCGTTTCATTTAAGAAGGAACCTGCCGACCGACGAGTTTAGACCGGTTCTGCGCAGGTTGGCGCTCATTGGTGCCGGGAGAAGCCACTATTGGTTGTACCCCCACCAACGCTTTTTCCTAGCCAATGAGGTCATTCTACATGCGCGAAGCGGGTTCCTTCTTAAATGACACGGAGAATAATCAGGTTTACTTTATAGATAAATGAACTTTGATTAATTATCTACAAAGACAGCACAAAGAATTATAGATAGTTTAAAAAACAAATCATTTTTTTAAAGAAAAACAAAATTTTCTTCTGTGGCCTGGCACAGTCTTTCTTCTGGTTTAATCGAATTTTGGTTGCTCGTGGGATTGAATATTTATTTGCTGCCTGCGGATTGAAAGTTTTTTATTTTTCACGGGTATCTCAAGATCTTTCAACGAATATGTACGTATATTCTTCCTAATATAATTCCGGGGTACTGGACATATACCAAATTTCGAAATTTTAAGAGAAAAAGGTAGATACCATCGTCCATAATAGCCCCAAACACGCTTTTCGCAATTACCCCAAATGGACAGAATTTAAGAAATTTCATATAAAACAAATACGAACATGTATATACATATACAAAGTGATCCGGTGATTTTATTTAGAATTAAGTAACCGAACTACGAAAAAATTATACTTTGCTGGGTAGTATAGTTTTGATGCACTATAGACTCAAAACACTCGACCGTAAAATTATAAGAAAAGGTACGAAAACATTTCACAACCCTTATGTCCGAGGTTGCGCGCAGCCTCCTACCGTGACAGTAGTAGTACTAAACTAAACACAGCTAATTACATCATGTAACAATATCGCGGGAGGACAGGACCAGCGAAATCAGCGAATATCGCGGGTTTACCCCGCGTTCGCAATTCCCCTACCCACCCCTACCGGTTGAGAATTCAACAACTGTGTCCCCCTCAACTTTCGTTGCTCGAATCATAAAAATTTCGCCGTTTTCCTGGATTTGTATTGGGAGTAGTCATCATCCAATTACTGTGCACCTGCAGGTATGTACAAGTAGATATGTTGGCAACGTATTTTCGGAAAATCGATGATTTTGTAAAGTGCACGTTTAGGAATGAGGAAGTGACAAAATAGATAATAAGGCCCACCAAAATATTAAGTGAAAATAAAACAAAAGTCTGTGAAGAAGAGCCCATTCCATCCACCTCCAGAGAGAACGTGGACGCCAACTTCGAAGAAAATTGGTTTTGCAAATTATCTGGAACTGAATTCAAAATTGATATGCGTCAGTGTGTGGTGTGTCTCATCTGGGTGCGTGAGGATTGCGTTGGGCTCACACCTGAGGACGAGGGTGACTTTGTTCGCCCGAATTGTACACCCTAAATGGAGGGGCCTGGTTACCTGCTTTACACGAAACAAGGCCCATTTATAATTTTAAAAACCCAAAGATTGTCGTGTTTGTTTTTTCATATATTATTCAAGATATCACAGTTTTTAGTTTAATGGTCATCGATTTTTATAAAATAAAGAGTTGTCAAAAATATAATTTAAAAAAAATATAATATTAGATAATATTAAATAATATTAAATCTAATATTTAATTTTTTTTTAGAAGAATTATGGATCCTGAAGTGGGCCTTATTACCCGCCTCTCCCTTACAAATTCGATTATTGAATCGCATACCTATAACTCGACTAAAATAAATAATCTCGATTTAAATAAACACGAATGATGAATACTGTGTTAAATACAAATAATATTGATTAGGCCTGAAATTTTAGCCAAAACGTCAGCTATAGTTGGATTAACAATTAAAAGAAAGATAAGCTTTGTAATTATCTAATTATGGATAATGTAGAGGGTGTTTTCTGAAAAATACGATTTATAATTCTACGTTAATTTTCGCTATGAAGTGTCAGTAAAAGATTAATTGTCTAATTATACTACTTGCCATTAATAAATTTAGTTTTAAAAAACTTTCAGTAATTACTGTTTTCAAAAACTATTGTCCGTACAAAAAGATCATCAGTCTCAGTATAAAAGTTTGTGACACAAATTTGTTTCTATCTGGGAAAAATTAAG
Organism: Andrena cerasifolii; assembly: GCF_050908995.1. Classification (NCBI taxonomy): domain Eukaryota; kingdom Metazoa; phylum Arthropoda; class Insecta; order Hymenoptera; family Andrenidae; genus Andrena; species Andrena cerasifolii. The sequence continues at coordinate 3,901,358 of NC_135132.1, forward strand.
AATGTTTCAGTTTCTTGAGTCTCGATACATGAAAGCTATTAATATATTTTATTAAACGTAAAGAACAGCTAGTGTATTACATTTAGTCCGTTCACCTTGTATACAGGTTGTTAAAAAAGGCAAAACATTTATACAGAGTCTACACGTCAAAATAATAAAAAATTTTAACACTCAACTTTTGCATTACAAATTTACCACTTTTTCATAGCTCTGTGTTTAGAAAAACTTAACCTCTGAACATTTGTTTCTAAAAAAAAACGTTAGCCATTGCAGTTACTCATTTCTAAGCGTACGAATTGCACACGGTCTCTTTTCAATTAATTTGAACTCTAAACTAATTTCTTCGTTTACTGTACAAATTTCTGTCTCGAAATGAGACTCTCGAAGATGATAGTTATTTCCTTCTGAAATTGATTAGGATTTTATCGATGCTAATCCTTCTTATCGTCAGTTATCAACAGCTACACAAGAAATTCTCTGCACTCCAATGCTGTTAGTTTCTCCACTGAATCGACTTATACAAATAAAGTACGTATTATATTGCTCGAACTGACAAGGCTGTGATAAAAAAAAAAATTAAATTCACACTATCTTAACCCTGCCACGGCAGTCATTTCACCTATTTAATACCTATAATCTGTAGGATCGAGAAACACACATAGTAGGGTACGTGTCCCGATTACGGCGCTTTGACGTCGACTTGTTCACTAAGGAATTAATTACCGACTTCTCTTAATTTAATTTTGCTTGGTGAAAATTTATATCGTCTTTTTAACCTTTCTCCTTATTAAGGAAATTTTTTCGGGTTAAAAATGTTAATTTTTCATATTTTTTTAATTGAAATAAAAATACATGTTTCTGTCCCAATTACTGGGCCCTGAAAAGTTCGTTGTTCTAATTACGATGCCCCCAATTACGGTACCCTTTTTTGAATAACGTTTCCGCGGTTAGGTTATGTCTTCGAACCGTTCAAAACATTTTTTTTCTCTACGAGAGGTGTTTGTATGTAATTTTAATATTACCTTTTCATCACAAAAGCAAAATATGCAAATATAAATTTCTGTTCACCCGTTCTGAGAAACGAAAGTAAGGTTAGGTTTAGCAGTTACAGAGGGAGCCACCTCTGTCCCTATTACTGGCTTCACTTTAAAAAATATGGAAACGTTTTAAAAGCGCTCATTTTGCTATTTTTTCACAAAATTGGAACATTTTATGATGTAATTAACACTTTACATAAGTGCAAATCACGATAATTATCAATTTATTCATGTTTCTAAAATACGTATTCCTTGCCGTTTTCGGTAAGGATTTGGGTGAATCCATCGAAATCTTCATATTCATTTTTGAATTTTTTTTACTATGATTTAATTGTTTAAAAATGCAACCTTTTCGTTTGTAACACATACATTAATAGTTTAACTTACTTAAGAAAAATTCTTTCCTTATTTATTTATGCGAGTTTTTTTGTACGGCTTCTTTAAGTACAAAGGCACCGTAATTGGGACACGTACCCTAGTAACAACTGTCTTATATTTTTCTTGAAGTTAAAAGAGTTTTTAAAAGAAATGAAAACGGGACGGGGTCAAAAAAGACCCGAAGGCCGCAGTGAGGTTAAAGAAATGAGAACACAATTGAAGGGTCCTTGTAGAAAACACTGTAAGTTCCAAAATTGAAATTATTTTTTTTATCGGAAAATTTGATTTTTGCCACTTACAGTGTTTTTTACAAGGGCTCTTCAAATGGGCAAAAAAACCCGGTGTAATGTAAATGAAAAAAACCTAACTAATAAATCAACGAAGAAACTAATAAATGGATAAATAGTGATATGACAAAAACTGAACAGATGGCGCAGTCGAATAACTAAATACATATACCTATTCTTTCTTTCAGTAGGAATGAATATTTAAGAGCCACTTCTCTACGCCAATTTATCTCCTCATTCATAAACTAGACATCTATATAATTTTGTGCTTCTTAAACTTCTGCTTTTACGAGTAAATTTAGAAATCCTTTTCAGGTGACGGACGCGAGACACGTTCACGGTTTCGTAATCCACGTACACCTTATTTTCCGCTTCAGGATGAACTTGCATTCAAGGCTTCACTATTAATCTCTTCCCGAAGGTTAAGGAATGCGATTAAAATGAAACAGGTGTTGGAATTAAACGCGAAAATGGACACGTTAGTTGCATAATCTGCATGTATAGGTAACTAACTGTAATTTACATCGTGTCTTTGTTATTTGCCATTAGTTAATTGAAACAGTGTTGTGCTACGTAGTATTAATCAGACAGATATAATTCAGATTTTGTTTGCAATTCTAATAAACAAATATTGGCCATTTTGTTTATGTAAGTATTTATAAAATATTTACAGCTATATTTATATAATAAGTAGTATTATATTTAATAGTATTTGTATAAAAGTGTATGTTACTTAAAATTGAATTAGATAAATTAATTTAACGAGAAAAATATTAGATGGTGCATATCGAAAAGTAAAGGAATAAGAAAAAAATTGTGTGGTATATTTTATTATGTTATGCATAAAAGGGGTAAGAGGGATGATCTCTATTTTCTTTAGGGACGACCCACCATAAAACTACGCAATTTTTACCGATAAGAATTATCCACACGTATTTACTAACATTTCAGTAAGTTTTCCAAAAAATTTCAGTCATATTAATGGAGATATGGGTTTTTACTCAAAACGGTACTTTTCATGATGGTACACACGACATCTCTACTTCTGGGGGGCCAATCTGGTCCATCTTTTTCGTACACCTTCAGAAAACATATAATTCTAGCCGGTAGCAGAATCAAGGCGAAATAGTTTTTTTTTCTCACTAGTTTAAGGTCCTTTAAAGACGAAAAAAAAACGAGGTTCGAAGTCTCGCCATTTTGTGATTTTTTATTTTTTTTCTTAAGGATCCTTTTGGTTTTTTCAAATTTTGGTATGTACTACGAGGCTACTTTTTTTTTACACACGCTTTACGAGATGACCAATATTTCCATTAATTGATGGGTCGGATGCAATAAGGGGACTAGCGCTCGAAAATGGGAAAAATTATTGTCCAAACGGTAAGATGGATTTGAAAATTAAATTTTGTTAAAATGAATTTTAAAAAATATAGCGTTGTAAAGCTCGTCACCACAGACATTTTTTCTATTTACAGTTTTTTTTATCCAATCATTACTATTCGAGCTAAAAATTATAAACAAAAAATGTTTCATCCCCCAAAATCATTATTTCTTTAAACATAAATTGCGATAACTTGAGTGCATATTAACGGATCGTTATGAAACTTAAAACATACTTCCAGAAAACTCTGGCGAAGCCATAAAATGTATGCACGAAACCCTTATGTTAACAAATGTAATAATATTTCATTAAAAAGTAACACTGGACATAACCCATGTTTTTTAACGTTCGCCGTTAAAAAGTATCGAGTCAATTTTGAGGTAAATATAAATTGTAGCGACAAAGTTTTTCGTTAATATACAAGGAAGATTTTCACCAATTTTCACACTGATTAGTAAATAATTGTAGAAGATACGACGGTATATATAAATCCCACGCGGCACCAAAAATTTGTATTCCCTATGTAAAAGTAGTCCGATGTGCATGACATTTGCTATGATTTTAATCGGGAGAACGCCAGGAAGCCATTGGTGTCACTTCCATATCGATGCGATAAAGAATAAAGAATTTCTTAATACGCTGCAATGAATATTTCACATTTTCATCCTGGACTGCGGGGCGCCGACCTCAATTTGCTGCGGTCGGCCGAGGATTCATACCTGTTTCAGAAAAAAAATTCTTTATTCTTTATCGTATCGATATGGAAGTGACACCGATGGATTCCTTGTGTTTTTCCGATGAAAACCATACCAAATATCATCTAAGTCGGACTATTTTCAACGAAGTTAACTTGAAATTATGCAAATCAATTTTTCATGTAATTTCCTTAATTATGCTCCGAATTGCGTCGTTCTTGGTGTTAATTTCATCGGCGAAACATAAGGAATCGAATGGCACCATTTTCGCAGAGATCTGATGAGAAATGCGGAAACGGGACATTTCGCACTTCTTAATAGGTACTCCAACCCCTTCGAGGGTCGAAACCCATAAATTAGGAGAGACACCACGGGGGGTTCACCTCGTCACGGTTGACCAGGCGGCATCTCTTCATCAGGCGCACCGAGTGAATCACCCTGTAGCGATTCTTGGTGGGGGAAGCGTTTCACACTTTCGTCACAGCCGAGAAAACTTACGCTACCGCGGTTAAAGATGTTTCACTTCAAAAACCTTTTTAAAAATCCCCATTAATGATCCACCTGGAGCCTCATATATAAAGCATATTTTTTACTAAACAAACATGTTTTTTTTAAACTTTAAGGTGTTAATAAACCTTTCGTCCATAGAACAAGTCTCAGCTTTGATTTATTGCTTTGCAATTAATTGAAAACGAGATGCTTCATTTTCGACAAAATCGACTGCGAAAATAACACCAACTGAAAGTGGCAAGGTTCTTACACTGGTCCAACAAACAACCGAGCAAAGTTGCATAAAAATCGGCGCGCGTCACTCACCCATCTTCCCCTGTTAGTCCTCTATTTTCAGACTTCTCCTATCGCCTGTCACTAAACTCACTAAATAACTGTTAGACGAGTACTCTCACAAAAACAAATATGAAACGAAGAGTTTAGTGAAGTAGCTTTTCCTTTTACACCAGTGTTTAAACACACTATCTAAATAAATTCTGCTACGATATCACGTCGGGCTCGAAAGCACGCGGAATTGTTGCATTGAAAGCAGATTTACATTGGCCTGAAGGGGGAAGAGTATATCTATTCGGCCGGCGGTATTTTTCTCCGGCGATTATCATTTACATAATCTTCTTATCGGGCACTGATATGTGTCATCAATGTTTGAGATAAGGCTGGTTGGAAATAGAGTCAACTTTGACTCAATCTTTACAGAAAATGTTGCTTTTCTAGCCGGAACCGACAATGGCTTGTAAACAGGCAATAAACGACTGTTTATTGTGGCCTCTTGCCAACAGTAACGCCAGCCGTCTTGGAGCAAGCTAATCGCAGTGAGTCATTGGAGACTCTTCGTTGAACGATACTTAAGTAGTTATCGTTTACGATAGTTCATATGTATTATTTTTGATTTGTAAATTAATTAGAATTTCTTCGAATTGCGTAGAGGAACGTGTGCGAATATTTTTGCGGTGAAAGATGCCTGTGAATGAAGGGTGGGGGGAAAAGCAGGGCTTGCCACAAAATAGCTTCACCGAGAAAATTAAGTCAGTAAAGAAACAAGGTTGAATAAATTTTTTTTTTTTATATAATTTTCTTCTTAAATAATTTCTTATTTTACCTCGACGACAGAAGCTTGGGCTTAGGCCGAATATTTAACGTTATCGTGCGGGGGTATTCGAATTTTACAACCCTTTGTGATTCGACAGTTCTGTGGTCCCAGTTGCCACCAACAAAATATGCTATAAATCGCGAAGTCACGAAAAATGGACATTCCCAGTTTTTCCCCTCACCCTTCAAGTATTGTTCATTGACACAATTTTTTTGGTGTTTGTTATGGAATATTCTTTTTCGTTAATTATAATTTTTACAAAGACCTTGGAGGTCGGTTCTAATCAATTTTAATGCGGTGCGATAGCAAATTTGTTGGTTTATTATAATTTATTTATGTATATTTCGATAATGCTAACCAACCTAAGAATAATTGATTAAATGAGTGATTAATAATTATGAAGGAATAACGAAAGTAATAATTTAAAGGAAACGGTGTAATTGACGAATGAATATTATTTGCTGGATTTACGCTTATCGTAAGTTATTATACAGGTGAGCTTAGAGAAATATTATACGTCAATAATAATTACATCATAAGTGCAGATAGTAGTTTAGGGAACGATAAGAGAAGTCAGTTTGTTGTTAAAAAATAGATGGAAGTTGATTAAGACATACAACAGCTGTATTATAAAACCTCATCTAAAATTATAATCTTTGCAATAAACATTACTGTTAAAGTATGGCCTTTGCCATAAATGCTGATTTAGAAGTATGAATTTCATTATTAAAGGTACATTTAAATGTTACGAGATTATTGATATTCAAAAAGAAAAAGTAGAGCCAAGTAATTTTACTTTACAATGTTTTGTCGAATAAGTGTTTCAACTACCCATTTAGTGCAGGCTCTTAATCTCTACATAAATTAATTTTAGAAAAAGTTATAGCCTCAGCATTTTTACAGTAATTTACGACATTTGCCATTTCAATTATTCTCATCTACAATTTATACAACGTTAATGGCCAAAAAGAAAATGCAATAAAAATCGAGTTATGTAATATGTAAATCATCTGTCAAGATGTTTGCTGGTATTTACTTTGTTCATTTATACCAACACATTGCATTACTGTGACTCATCCAGTAAATTATTAATTTATAAAATGATATTCTTTTTTTATAAATTGTGAAGTACAGGCGTAATCAGTGCAGCAACTCTCTACAGGCGTAATCAGTGATAGCAATTCTCTCGTTTATTTTAATTTATGTACGTGTTGATAATGTTAATCGAAGGGAGAATAATTGATTAAATGAATTACTGATAACACGTGCGAAAAACAGAAATTACAGATTAATTAAAAAAATTGAATTATCCTTGTTTATTTCATTTAATAATTTCTGAAATTCACGCTTCTCACGAATCACTGCGAAAACAAGTTTAAAAAAATAGTGCAATGTATAAAAACAATTGAGAAACTGTATTCTATAATAAAAGGGCGACTCTTTATATGAAAATAGGTAAAAATCACAAAATGCTTTATTTTCATAAAATGTCTTGTTGTTTGAGATTTGAAATTTAGTTGAGATTAAATTCGATTTTTTATTGAGGAGCTAAATTTTAGTAAATTTAGTGGAAACTAACTTCAATTTTAATTGATTACGGCGATATTTTCAGTTGGAGGAGCATAATTTTATTAAATTTAGTTGACATTAAATTCGATTTTTTTAAAAAAAATTTCTTAAAATTTCAGTTTTGAAATTTGAATTTTCTATTAAATTAATTTAACGCTTTTTTACATGCAAATGACAGATTTCTTTTTTTAATTGATAGATTATTCAATACATTCTCCTTGTTAACCTGTACGAGCTTAAAACTTAATAATACTTAAGTAACTTTTTTATTTATTTATACAAGGTGAAAGGTGTACATATAAGAAGAGACGATAATTTACTAACAAAATGTCACAAAATAAATGGTAAACTACTATATTTACAATGGCAGATGTAATCTATGCGTACAAATTTATGGAGAGCCATCTATTAGGACGTTTTTGCAGATAGGTGCACACTTAAATATACTCGGAGCCAACTTTTTGTGAAAACAAAAGCTTCGAGAAATCGAAAACAGTGTACTCCAGATTTTGGTTTATTTCTGGACGAGAAATCACTCGCCCCTCGTCAATTATGTAGCTATACTACATCCTGTATAATTATAGTCAATTAGCAGCAGATACGATAACAAGTGGACCTGTTACAGACTTTATAAACATCTAATTATGTTTTCGTCGATGATTAAGTTTTATTATTTGATAATTAAAAACGGTTACGCGGTTTGAAAGCGTGATCGATTGTTTGTAATCCTGATAGATATGTATCGAGTAATTACCGATAAGGCTTATCGAGACGTTTTATCATTTTGCTTTCAGAGGTTGGATAAAAAATAACGATGCAATGCGACAGGTGCGTTAATTAAATCTGTTGCGAGGACACATTAATCCGTAGGAAATACCGTTTGATTTCTCGGGTCTGAGATAAATGTTGGCAAGGAAATGCTATTTACGTCTATGTTCATATGTCGAGGATGTATTAATATTATATTGTGATAATAGCTGGAAAAATAATAATAATATGGTGACGAAGAAGAAGTAGAAGGAAAGCGAATGGGATAAGAAGAAGAGAAAGAGGAAGAAAAGAAGAAAAGAAGAAGAAAGGGAGGAAGAAAAGAAGAAGAGAAGAAGAAAGGGAGGAAGAAAAGAAGAGAAGAAGAAAGGGAGGAAGAAAAAAAGAAGAGAAGAAGAAAGGGAGGAAGAAAAGAAGAAGAGAAGAAGAAAGGGAGGAAGAAAAAAAGAAGAGAAGAAGAAAGGGAGGAAGAAACTAAGAAGAAAGGGAGGAAGAAAAAAAGAAGAGAAGAAGAAAGGGAGGAAGAAACTAAGAAGAAAGGGAGGAAGAAAAAAAGAAGAAAAAGAGGAAGAAGAGAAGAAGAAAAAGGGGAAGAAGAATGGGAGGATGAAAAGAAGAAGAGAAAGAGTAAGAAAAGGAGAAGAAAAAGAGGAAGAAACGAAGAAGAAAGGGAGGAAGAAAAGAAGAAGAAAAAGAGGAAGAAAGGGAGGAAGAAAAGAAGAAGAAAAAGAGGAAGAAAGGGAGGAAGAAAAGAAGAAGAAAAAGAGGAAGAAAGGGAGGAAGAAAAGAAGAAGAAAAAGAGGAAGAAAGGGAGGAAGAAAAGAAGAAGAAAAAGAGGAAGAAAGGGAGGAAGAAAAGAAGAAGAAAAAGAGGAAGAAAGGGAGGAAGAAAATAAGAAGAAGAAAAAGAAGAAGAAAGGGAGGAAGAAAAGAAGAAGTGAAAAGGGAAGAAAGGAAGAAGAAAAGGAGGAAGAAAAGAAGAAGAGAAAGAGGAAGAAAGGGGGAAGAAAAGAAGAAAAGAAAGGGGAAGAAAAGGAGAAGAAAAAGAGGAAGAAACGAAGAATAAAGGGAGGAAGAAAAGAAGAAGAAAAAGAGGAAGAAACGAAGAAGAGAAGAAGAAAGGGAGGAAGAAAAGAAGAGAAGAAGAAAGGGAGGAAGAAAAGAAGAAGAGAAACAGGAAGAAAGGAAGAAGAATCAGAAAGTATGGAAACAGCAGGAAGAAGGGGGTGGCGGGGGGAGGAGGCAAAGATGAGTAATGAGAAACAGAAGAAATAGACGAAGAGAGAAAAATAGATAAAGGAGAAGGGAAAGGAGATAAAAGAGGCCATTGAAAATGTGAATCACTAAATTATCAAAATAAATGCTAAAATGCATCCTAACTGACAATATTAAACTGAAAATTTCAAGTTCTTGTTTAATATATGCTACCTTGCCAAGTTCGTAAAAAAATAAATTCGTGACGGAATTCAAATATTGCAGCATAATTACTGATAATTTACAATTTTCATAATTGTTGCAAGCAATAATAATACCTCTAAAAATATTTTAAAGAAACAGATTTTTTAACCGATTCTCACCTAATACTAATCTTGTAATATAATTCTTGCAATTATTCATTACAGATGTGAACAGAAATTATCTGCTGAGTCTGTTGGCACACATCGCAATGACAATAAATGTTTAAAAATCTGCACTCGCTGTAACTTTTCTTCTTCACAATATACGGAGACATTGTATCTTTCTTCTTTTACAGTGTATCTATTCTTTGAGTTTTGTAAATTCGTAACGATAATTATTCGCATTTGTACAAGGTGATGCACAAAATGTTAATGAATTTTTTAAACCTCCTTCTTGGCAGGCCTACGCATTAAAATATACAAAAATACGTAATAGATTTTTAATGCTGCTAAAAATCAAAATCGAAGGTGTCAAACTGTCATCGGTGCAGCTTGACCATTTCCTTTAACGTCCTATAACTCAAAAACTATGATACATACAATCTTTGTCCATATAACAATTTTTTGCAGTTCGTGGATTCACTTCTAGCAATATTAATATGCTTTCATAAACCACTATATAACATAACAGACGATTTCTCATTAATAAACAGGTCAAGACTATGGAATAACATTTTTTTTTTAATATGAATTTTTGTTATCTAGAATATTTTAATTTTATCTTGTTTTGTACTATGTTCCATATTCTATTTTAATATTCTCCTACATTTACCCCCTCCCTTTTTTACTATAGTAAGGACAATACAAATATCTAATATAATTTAGTTTTAATTAATATATATAATATAATTTAAAGCGAGGGTTCAAAAAATGTTTGTTAAGGAGTCTCGTACGAAAACTCTTACGTTATTTATTATTTATATTAAGATAAAAGGTGCACGCGAGTCTAATTCGGCGTGGTGTTGGAGAACGTTCGGACAATCGATACGATGGGCATTCTTCGGGGTTATCAACTGACCTCTTCGTTTATAAACTTTATTATAAGCAACCTTCAGTTCGCCATGCGCTTAAAACGTGTCACGATTTGTCAATTGGCGGCTGCTTTTACACTTTTTACGAATTTCTGTATTTTTCTTTCTTTAACAACCACGAAGAGACTGAAAATTATTAATTTCAACGAAACCTTGAAAATATTGTGAATTAAATATCTACGTTTCTTAATTTTGCATATTTTTCATTAAAATTATATTTGAGTATAGACTAAAATTCTACAATAGTGCTTTCCCCCTCCTAATATTTTCGAAATTTTTAAATCTTAAATTTAAATCCGAAATTAGCAATACGAGTACTTGAAGGTGCTTAGCTTAATATGCAGTAAATTATAACAGAAATTGAATGCTTGAGTGCTGATCTTTGGGTGACCATTATTGTTGTATAAATAAAAAAAATATTTCACGTAACAATTTATAATACAAATCAACATCGGATATCTATTTACGTCACAAAAGATAATATTTAAGAACTTTATCAGTCTTGCGCAACTTGAAACAATATTATGACGTTTCTACAACTTTCTCAGCCGCAAAGTTGCTGCCAATAATTTTCTACGTTCTACTTGCGCACAATTCTGTGACTGACTTTAGTTTATCTCCTACAATAATATTTTCTTTGCTCAATACTGTTTTAGGAAAAACCATCGAACCATATTTTGAATGATTGCGATGACTAATCATATGTGCGTTGAGCATAAACATCTTCAATTAATTGAAATCTTTACATGACTGTATAAAATGTAGGACTGTGGAATTTTCGTCTGCTGTGTACCTACCACTACAGCAAGTTTTTTAAACACAAGTAAAAGTGTTGCATGTGTATTATAGTCTAACGATAAATATTTTTGAACATTTTTATAATTTTTTATTAATTCTGTATTAATACGCCCATGGAAGGTGGAATGCTTCGATAATTAAAGAATCTTGAATGCTGTGTAATTTCAGAATTGTTAGTTAAAGTAAATATAATGAAATACAAAGCAGAGATAAGAAATTAAAGACTTAAGTAGTTGTAGGTTCATAGGTTCAGTGTATTGTGAAAATTAATAACGTTTATACACGGTGGCACATTTGGCAAGAATTTTTAAAAAATTAGTTTTATAAGTGGCACATTTGTCAGGGGTTAAAAAAAAGGAATTATACATTCTGGTTTTAAGAGAAGACACGTATCGTTAATGTATTCACTGAAGTTTATATTAAATAAAAATATCTGTATTTGGTCACGAAGGGGGTCAAGTTTAGGAGACGTTATAGATATTACATGCGGGGTGTTTTTTCACAGTTTTGAAATACCTTGTAGAAATTCGTTCGAGCCCCCTTCTAAACCTATGTTACTTCAACTAAGAATTATTGAGGACCCTGCGAGAGGGGTGCAGCAAAAAAGAAAATTGTATACAGATATATAAGTTTTTATTTCTATTTTTTGAGAATTTTTCAGATCTGGGGCTGCCCCTGACTTGCAGCAGGGTAATGGGTGCAGGTTCAAAATTTGCAATAAATCGCTAATTTGTTATCGGATTTGCATCAAATATGCACTAAACAGTGTAGATTTTTTAACTCAAAAACTGTCAAAAAATGGAGCTGCACCCAGTGGCGGATTCAGAGGGGTAGGGGGAGGGGTGCCCCTCCCTCAAGGGAAAAATACTTATTTTAATTTGCAAAATACTTATTTTAATTTGCAAAATACTTATTTTAATTTGCAAAATACTTATTTTAATTTGCAAAATACTTATTTTAATTTGCAAAATACTTATTTTAATTTGCAAAATACTTATTTTAATTTGCAAAATACTTATTTTAATTTGCAAAATACTTATTTTAATTTGCAAAATACTTATTTTAATTTGCAAAATACTTATTTTAATTTGCAAAATACTTATTTTAATTTGCAAAGTACTTATTTTAATTTGCAAAGTACTTATTTTAATTTGCAAAATACTTATTTTAACTTAGCAAAATACTTATTTTAACTTAGCAATATGAGAGCAAATATGATAAATTAATACAAAAAAAAAACACTTTTTCATTTAGCAGGAAAATATTATCGGGAAAGGTCCCTGGTTTATTTCTCAGACCTACACCCCCCTCCCCCCTCCTCAAGAAAATTTAAGATTCGCCTCTGCGCCCCCCCCCCCTCCCGAAAATCCCAAATCCACCCCTGGCTGCAATTCAAATTTTATCTAACTCTATTATTACTTATAAAATGTCCAAATGCAATAAAGAAGTTATAAAAATCAATCAAGGTTACCCTGTACCGCGTCTTATAATCCAATTGATGTTATCGAGGAAAAATTATCGGGAATTTGATACGACAGTCTTACATGTACATTATTTCATTTTATACAATATGTACTGTTAAGATACTGACAAGGTCATACATTTATGCTTTCAGATTGATATACTTATTCAAATTTTATCTTCAGATCGAAATGATATCTCTTTCTGCAGTCAGATATTTTTCAATTTAATTCAACTTCAATGTATAATAACATTAATCAAGAACATATTTCTTCTTCAACGAATGCATAAAGTTTGCACATGAAAACACTTGCGTGGATACCTATTGTCAAGAATGGTGCTTTTAGATTTTCCACTTAACTTTCTGACAATAAACGTGTGACGCAATTTTCTAGGAGGTTTTATTGTTATAGTATGGCATAGAGTAGGAGTAGGTCATTGATGTTTATGCATCTGTTGATTCAAGTTGTGTTTACTATTTTACAATCATTCAGCACGATAGCGAATTAAGAAAAATTCAATTGAACGGATACAATAAAGTGGCTGTGCGTGCGGTACAAAATTCACGACCATATGTATAGCAAGAAACTGGTAGAACTTTACCCCCAAATTTGGATCGATAGATGAAAGCTAGTTTTTTGGTTCCCTAGGTCAAAAAATCCTACGCTTTTAGTTTTTCAATTTTCAGCAGTTTAATATATAGTTTACACTGTGCAAACGAGTACAGGGAATTAATTATTGAAGGGGAATTAAATTGGGACAAAATTCAAGTCAGGATAAATTCAATATTTACTTGGATGTCAGAATTTTATCGATAAGAGGCGTGCGATCCTTTTCCATTATATTTCATATTTTTATTATAAAATTTTGGCAAAGTCTTCGTCCCTGTTAAAACCTATTAAACACCCCATATAAGCTGACCAAACAAACCCATGTGGTGCTGTCACAAAATTTCAAATTGCATATCGATGGTTTACAAGGGAAAATCCCGAACCCGGAAATTCAAAAAATTCTGAAACTTTGTGGATATGTAGGGGATTTCCTCCTGATTACACCGCATTTTTTGTTTGCTGCCCAAATTCAATCTAAGGCCGATAGAATTGGGCCCTAAAAATCTGGTTATTTTTCGATTTTGTCTTATAACTCGTGAACTGTAAAATTTTTTTTACCAAATGGTAGATCTAATTAAAAGAAGTAACTTTTGTCTTGAAACTTTTTTTCTATCTCTTACAGTTCGCGAGTTATAACACAAAATCTGAAAATAGCCGAATTTCCAGGGGTTAATTTTACCCCCTTCAAGTGACTCCGGGCAGAAGACAAAAATTGCGTTGTAATCAAGAGGAAATCCCCCACATATTCATAAAGTTTCAGAATTTTTTGAATTTCATTCATCAACATTCTATGTCCACTTTTGTCGTTTTCGAAAAAAAAAACAGTTTTAAAAATCCAATGGTACATAAGATCCACAGGCAGTCAACAAATAAAAATATTATTTCTGACAATTTTATAAAGCAGACATAAACGTAACTTTTACACACCATAAAGAAACAAGCAATAACTATTTTTTGCACATAAAAACTCAAATTTCACAAAAAGTGGAGCCACAATATTTCTGCACTGAGCCAACGGTATAATCTGTGATAAGAAATACCTATCTTCCCGAACTTGACTGTACCGTATCTTTTTCTTATATGCAACACTGTTGTAATTCCAATCAAGGACTGCTCTTTCAAACCTTTTATCTCAAATAAGATCCGTCTAGCCTTTATCGCAATTCGCCAAGATTCGTATCTATTTCGGTTTGAAATGTACAGTCGCTAATCCCGCGGCTGGAGTGCGCTGCGCGCGCCGCCTTACCCCCACCGCCCGCTCCTACTGTTCTCGCTATCAGCACGCGTTACCCCCTCCAGCCGGGCGAGCAGCGAGCCAGGGGACTGGCGTGGTGTTTTGGTGCTCAGTCGTTCAGCGACCTACGACGCGGCATGGTCGGAGTAATTCGTTAAACGTTATCGTTCGCAACGATCAGCCGCGCCACGGTGACAGAAGCATGACAGCCGCGTGAAAGGTATTGTCTGTGACTGTGTTGTTCCTGTGCACACGCGAGCACCGTCGCGCGCCGAGTCACCGTCAACGAATTAGATTCGACCAGAGGCAGCGAGATGCGGTTCGACGATCAGCTCTTCGAGGTTCTCGGTGAGTCCCAATTTTATTCTTTTATTCCCACGGAATAATTAGGATAACTGTGATCACGATAGCGACCGCGACGATTCCTTGCTTAGTTATTGTAATTTATGGGTGGTTGTGTAAATAATTTATATCGAATTAGAAATAAAATTAAAAGAATTCTTTCTTGCCGATACCGATTATGGTAATGCGTTAATTATTCTCTACGTCGTGCAGATTACTCAAATCATTTTTGTCGGAGTTGGAATTTTAAAAAGCCCGCTCCTCTGTTGGTAAAACAGATTTATTCTACCTTGTGTAGGTAGTTTGAAATTTTTTTTTTAGATTTTTTTAGATTCTTATGTTTAGGTCATACATTTGGGTTGGCTAGCAGAATTGATTGTGTTATTATTAAAGAGTTATTAATTTTGGCAATAGTGGCAACTATATTAGGGTGGCGCTTAAATGCCAACTTTTAAAATATTGTTTAAATTTTTTTTCTCTGTACTGAAAAACGGATCTGGTTAATAAATGTCACATTATTTACTGATAAGGGTGAACACGGTGCCCCGTTAAAAATGCAAAACAATTTTTTGGGGGGTGAAATAAGCACCACCCTAATTTATATGTTCTTTTCAATTTTCTTTGATTAAAACTTCTAACAAATTCGGGGACAATATGTAAACCACACAAACTGCTTTTGCAAACTGTAAAAAGTATAAATTTCAGCACACGGGAATAAAAAACAAAACAATTTTGATTTTCAAATTCAATTTCTTCAGCGAAGAAAATTTCATTAAAAATTATTTTACTCAGACCTTGAAAGAGTTTTTTGCTTCAGGCCAGATTAGTTATGCAACTTAGTGTCAAATCTTATCTGTGTATTTTAGATAGTACAACATTATGTTCTGCATAAATGGTAAAAGATTCAAGTTAGAAATTTTTTTATTAAAAACTGTTCACTGAGGTTTTTAATAACACCACGAGGAGCTGTATAACCAACAGTGAGCTACTAAATGGCTGCTTCAGAGTTTTCAATTTTGCGCCACCCCCCGAAAATTTTTCTAATTTCCCCAAAAAATCCATACAATTGCAAATATACCGAGTGACACTGACATTTGTCGCGGTAGTTAATAAGAAGAAGTAGGAAAGAAAGGCAAAATACAATGGCGCACCCACGGGGGAGGCCAAAGAGCCCTGCCACCCCCAAAAGAAGGGGCTTTGTAAAAAGAAAAGAAACCTGGATTTTAAATAATTTTTTATAATCACCTAATGAATTTTATCGAATCCACATTAAAAATATTTTTATCCCTTCAAATCGGCACCCCCAAGATTCCAAGTGCGCCACTTTCTTCGACAATAATCACCTAATAATTAGAAGAAAAAAAAGAAATGGGTTTGGGAGCAGAAAATTTTTCATAAAAACAGC
Organism: Andrena cerasifolii; assembly: GCF_050908995.1. Taxonomy (NCBI): domain Eukaryota; kingdom Metazoa; phylum Arthropoda; class Insecta; order Hymenoptera; family Andrenidae; genus Andrena; species Andrena cerasifolii. The sequence goes on from NC_135132.1 coordinate 3,917,408, forward strand.
AGAAAAAAAGAACACAAAACGATCACTTTAATTTCTATTTTCACGAGAAGGGGGGAGTGAGAAATTGAAGGAAACGAATTTATCGTAGCCTGAAACCATTGTAGATCACCAGGACAATACTATTAACGCTTATAGGGGTGCAAATTTCGCTGCGAAATAAAATATCCTTATTCAAGCATGCTTGCTGAAATGTAAATCGTTTCCAGGAATTTGAGTGTGCACATTTTCTATCGAACCTGCTTAAAAATTCCGGCTGATACGGAAGAATGACTTTTCACGGGCATTGAAATTTTGGGGGCGGTATTTTACGACCGAAATATTCAAAAGTGGAATTTAATAGATTTGAAATTATTGCAATTAACTGATTGGTGGCGTTAGAAGTAGTGCACAAGAAAATCAAAAGTAACGCTTTGAATAATTCATGCGGGAAGATAAGCCCAATTGAAATGCGAATGCAGATGAACGCACGTATATTCTTCGGTTATTAAGACGCTTCGACCATAATAATGCCAACGTTACGTAACCTGCAGCTTAAAATTGGCTGCTGCGATTATTACGGAAGTTATTTATGTCACTATCGAGAACAAAAGTGGCAATTAATTAATTTGTATCTGAGGATTGTTTAAAGAAAGAACGAACTTAAAGAAACATCCGCGTGTGAACTAAATAATCACAATCTGCTTACGAGTTGTTAAGCTATTTGATACAATTAATTATATTAGTCATTCACTATATTTCGTATCCATAAAGATTTAAAATTAATTAAAAAAAACACGCGTAGGGAAAAATAAAAGACATAAAAATCTAATTACTTTTCTCAAATCGTAATTTATAATTTAATTTTATTAATAGGGAAGTCGACGTGTGACGTTTATGCGATTTTACAACACAGTAATCGAAAAAATAAAAAGGAATTTTAAAGGAAAGTTGTATGACAATAATTGTTTAATAAAAAATGTAAAACTGAGTAAAATAATATAATATATAATATAATATATAATATAATATATAATATAATATATAATATAATATATAATATAATATATAATATAATATATAATATAATATAATAATATAATATAATAATTACAGAGAAACAGTATAAAAGCAATGAAAACAGTATTATAGTGACATTTACTACATACTTTTTTTTTTTTCATTATTTAATGTCGCATCAACTGTGATACTTTTTTTTTATTTCTTTTTAAAATTGTGAATAAAATTCTGATAAGAGCAGAAACACTGGCATGGCGTTCGTTACTATTGCTGATAAAACTGTTAAAGTGGGTCGTACAGTAAATAATGCGAGACTTGTAAAACATTATTGAACTGAAAGTGTAAGTAGATTGTGCAACCCGTCGTGTGAATTGTTGCTTTGCTAAAGGTCTGAAATAACTTCGAAATTAATTAGAGCCAAAGCCGCATTATCTACGCGAGTTTTGTAAGAGCTGCGATTAAGCACGATCGTACCATGGAAAGTAACATTTTCGCCTGAAAACAGAGGCACGATTTTATTGTGAAATTTTCACGTCCTAGAAGCGACTTCAATAATAATTCCGAGGAAAAATTTTCTGATAACAACGCACTATTAATCTTCTCAGTTCCAGAAACTTAATTTATTCTCAGTACTATTTTGAAAAAATATGTTCAATGATAAAAAACATTCCTCGGTTCAACGTTAAACTGGAAATGTTCTCGTGAAATAAAAACCTCCAAATTGTTAGTTACATTGTGGGTAGGTGAATTTCATTGTAAATTGTCAAAGAGAAAAATTGGACATTAATTACAGCTGAAAATAAAATTCAATAAAAAATGTTCTTTAATGTGACTTACAATTTACAATATTTCTCCATGTCTTTTATTTGCTGGAATTTTTAGCAACGTACTTGGTGTGTGTGATGTTAATTTTTATTGATATAGTATTACGAAATAGTACACAGCAAGTAGAATCTTTTGAAGTGATAGTAATAATTTTTGCCATTTCAAACGATTTTTTTTTTTTTTTTATACAGTGATTTGAAGTAGCTATTATTTTTAGGTAATAGTAGTGAATTTTATAGTTGTCTTTACTCTTTGCATGGTACTATCGACGTAGAGAAATCAGCAGCAGTTTTATTTTAAATATAAAGGATGATTCTGTAGTGGAATACGAAACAAGAGAGACGTATCAAATTTCAAAACGTATCGAAATATTTGACAGCACTTGGACTAACTTGTATGGCACTTGTGTATCTGGGAAAACTAGCAAACTTACCTCGAGAAGAAAGCAACTTGTAAATATTGCAAAATTAAGTGCCTACAAAATACCAAATGGCTTGTCGGAGTCAATAAAAGAGCCAATTTTGTACTCCAAAGCTTTTAAAATGTGGGAAGAAGTGGTAAATTTTTTGACCACGATAAAAAAGGAGAATATTCTACCCTTAGCACTTATTAACCCCTCGTTGACACTCTGGGTGTGAAACACTCGTAAGCTGATTTTGATGCTCTCTACTTTCTACATGCAAAATAAATACTTTTCTTCCAAAGCCGACTTACAAACTATTTTTTTCTGTAAATATTATATTTGAGCAACAACTCTGCAGATTTTTTAGCTTCTAATATTGAAATTTGAAAAAGTTACAATTTTTTGAAGATTTTCTTCTCGTTTTCTCGACATATGGTAATCTAGAATTTTTTTACAAAAAACTGTGATAAAATTTCAATACAAAAATTATTGGAATACATTCTAGAGGCTTTGAGATTGACTCGTGATTTTTTTCATAACGATTGGATTCTTTAGATGAGAATGGCAGTCGCTCAAAAATTGTTCTGGGTGAGCCCAGCTATGTCAAAGTTGATCGAAAAAAGAGGAGTGTCAACAGCTGTATTTTTCGTTATGGTGTCATCTTTGTTGCTTCCAGCATTTGCAAATTTTCTTCTACAAGGTGTAATAATACTTGGGGTTCACATGAGGGATGAATTCACTGCTTAAAAATATTTAAATAAGTTTATGTAAAAATTGGTCCGATTTCTGTTGCAAATCCACTTTTTGTTATTGTCAAAAAACATATAGGCGCATTTTGCACGATAAAGCTAACCAAAAAGGGCTAATAAACATGGGTTCTAAAAGCACTTGTTTTGGAGATACAGCTAAGTAGTTTTAGTTTGGATCCTAAAGGCTTTTTCACACGAGACATTTCTGTGACATCACCACTACTTTGTACAAATTTCTATTTTATATTCGTCTGTATCGTTTTCGAAACAGCACTGCCTCTACCAAAGGAATATATTGGACATACTAATCGTGAGCCACAGAAGCGTTTTCTGTGAAAAGTTCCTGACAATTCCAGAAATTTAAAACGCACCTGCACAAGTGGTTGTAATTTTGAAAAAAACAAAAAAAACAAAATGAATTTATTTCAGTATTACTTTTTCGAAAAGTGAGCTGAAACTCTTATTTTCCCTACTATTTTTCCTTTCTCGTTTCTGCATTCTTTTAATACGATTATATATACATGTATACCTTAGGTATTATATGTATGTTCTACTTCTCTTATTTCCATGCTGCGAAACGACTATGTGCAGGGGCGTCTGTAGATTTTTTTTCTAGAAGGGAACACCTTTGGAGTGACGACGATGAAAAATATAATAATTAAAAAAAAGGGGAGCCCGCTTGCTTTTTAAACTCATTTTCTAGTGCCAATTTAAATAAAATTTTAAATCCAAAATTTAGAAATATTCACTTTTTAGTATAATCTTAATAAAGATCATTTTTTAAAAATAAGCGATTTTACTCAAAGGCGAGGGAGGGGGGAAACTGCCCCTTTTGCACCCCCCTCCGGACGCCCATGACTACATTTTCTTTTTTTTTCTCTTCCTTTATACAGATTAATTATTGCAGACAGCCTCTTACTTACTTTGTTATCTGCTTCGTTGTAACTAAAGAGTACACCCCGTTAAATAAATAAAAAAAAACAATAAAATGTAGGGGACGATGAGCATAAACAAATCTTATAATATGAGCATTATCATTTATTGAAAAATATCTTTTATGAAAACACAGTAGTCGATGTACATATAAACTACCAGATGGGAGGCTACTTAAGTTTCCCAATCCAGCAGCAGGACAATTTAAACCTTTTTTTAACGTTTGTCGTCATCCTTCACCAAGTGTATCGTTTCGAATATAATTTTTAATTAAAAAATTTCTAAGCGCTGCACTCATCCCTGAAATGTGCCCCGCAGGGTATTTATGTCACACCTCGCGCATGATTGAATGCGCAGAGTTTTTCAGTGCATTGAAACGCAGGTTCGCATTGAAATTCTTATTCAAGTATAATTATCGTCCTGTGAGTAGATACACGGCCAGCACATAAAGTGATTCATTTACGTCTCATTGTCTCTCTCGCCGGCAGAAACGACTTGGTTCCTTTCTGTTTATCGCAAACTGACTCATTTGCCAGCCTACTGGCTTTGTTACACTTTTCTTCACCCCTCCCCCCCCTCTTCTTCTCTCTTTTCACTCTCGCGCTCCCTCTGCCCTCTAGCTCCGGTGTCCCTTAGATGGAAATATGCCTCGGCGCAGCGTGACACAAAATTAATTGTAATCCTTTGTCACTCGAACTGACCAGTCCGGCAAGAATGCCTTCTCGAAAATCATACTGCTTTTCACCTGCGTGCCTGCGATCACCTCATTAGCTTGATTGTTGCCGAGAATTGTCCACTGTAAAAAATCAACCGCGAATGGCTATTTCAAAGCCGATGATGGAAAGCTTCCATGCCTCGGAACGTTTGTAATTTTTAGGTGAACGAGGGAAAAACTTGTAATATCGATGGGAGAGTAAAGTACGTTCAACCTGTGAGATTGTTTAAAAGGATGCTGAGTATTTATTTATTCAGTTATGTGCAATTTAAACGGTCCATTCCAGGTGCAGTGCTATTTGCTTCTTGGTGCTTTAATAATTATTAACTGTTGTTGGAAGTTAATTAGAGTAAACCTACTGGGAATTAGTTGTTGAATTAATGTACCTACCCGGTAAGGACTCAGTTCCTGATCAGAAACCCAATTCCTGACCAGTTTAGGAAAATTAACCAAATATTTAATAAGTTTATTATGATACAAATTTATTCTAACAAATTACTAAATAATTATGAAGTATTTGAAATTTATACGCAAAATTCGATAGCTTATAGTAAAACGTGTGAAGGTGATCAAAAACTGGTCCCTTTGCATTTTTCACTTTCAAAGTTAAATTATAAAATAACGAGCATTCCCCGTCTCGCCTTCGCCCAAAATATTAGCGTGATTGATTCATAATCTGCAATCTGCAATATCTAAACTCGAGAGCCCTCGGCCACTTATTCCCGCCGCGGTGCTGTTTTGCAAGCGAGAAGCGCTTCGCCCGCTCGCCACCTGGCGGTCGCGTCCCGAACTACTATTATTTAAAAATCAGTATTTAAAAGAAATGAAAACGTTAGAACCTTCCTCTCGCCAAGACGAACAAAGTGATGTAACACACTTGTGCGTACAGTTCATATTTACTGAGAAACCGCATTTCAAAGTATGCAACTTCAATTTTATATAATAGTATAGATTATTATTATGTGTGCACTTTTTTTAATACCAAATTAAACATAGATTTACTGAAATAACAAAAAATATTTTCAATTTAGTTAAGTTTTCCCTTTATACGTTTAAAAATCCACGGTAGTTCGTCTTAAGTGATCAGGAACTGGGTCCTTGACGGTACATAATACTTTAAATAATTATGGTGATGACGATAATTTTCTGCCTTCATTCTAGTAGTTATTTTATAAAGATATTGTTGAAGAATTGTTTTTTCATTTAATCGAGAATTGTGCGTTTACAAAGATGTCTTTCGTTGCTAAAAAGGTCACTAAATTTTGTCACTTAACCTCATTTTTTTCGAGGAGGAGTAGCAAGGAGTAAGTACCCCTGAAAGTGGGTACTCATTCAAAACTTGTTTGCATTTTTAACTCCTTTGAAAGTGAAGTAGGGTAAACTGTACAATGATTGGCACCCTAAGCGGAAATATTTTTTTGTGAAGTTTTTATATGGTCTTAATTTTCAGTTATTATCAATGTTTATGGATTTCTCATTAAAATAAAACATCTTGAGTTGGGTAGATGTACCGTTTGTGGCCATTGCACTGTTTTTGGCCATGTGCATAATTATATCTTATTTTTAAATTGCTTGCAGACCATTATTACATGAAGAATTTCACATCATAAATATTTTGTTTAGTATATCGCCAGAAATACAAAAATTGCTTACCCGGAAAAATATTATATTTTTTAAGAAGTGGCCACAAATGGTGCATCCACCCTACCTATTAAGTCTTTTATTTTAAAAATATTCAATGAAAAACAAAAATAGCCATAAAAATACAAGCATTAGCACCCTAAAATTTGAGGTTATATAGAAAAACATATGTAGGTAAAAACGAAGTTTAAACTGTTTAAACAGACTATTTCATTAACTATTAAATATCTACAACACTTATTAGGTCAGTATTTCAATCCATTACTTAGTTACAAAGCGACAAAATATACTAACCTACCCCTTATCAAAATTTTAAGAGAACGCCTAAAGCTTAGGCCTTTGTCCCACTTTGCGGTGTTGCCAGATGTAAAATGTGTAGGTCAACTACTGGGTTTTGCAGTGTCGTAGGGAAAGACAAATAAAAAATTGTAAAAAAGTACTTTCTAAGCTTGTACTTCTTAATATTTTACTTTTTAATCAGGTGTGCCAATGATTAGTGCAGTTCCAGCATTAGTGCAGTTTACCCTATTTTAATAAATTGTGAAAGTTTCAACATGCCGCATAGGAAGTGATGTAACTTGGGGTAAACAACGGAAATGGTGGGTGGTCTCCGTCCTGATCTAGGATTAGTGAGAATATCATTTCAAGTTTTCGTCTGCAATACGTACAAATTTAATTCAGCACTTTATCAGTCTCGAATATGTTACAAATTAAATAACTAGGTAATGTTATACTTAACACATTTGAAGGCTGCGTATATTATTATTTAACAGCCTGCAGTAAAAAAATTAAAGAAAATTTTTCCGAATTGTACAGACATGTTCATCCCCATTAATTTTAGGAAACCATACAGTACTTTAAGATTCCTTGCTTTACACATTAATAAATTTATTTTCTTACTTCGAGTCCTTTATGCTAGTTTATGAAACCAGATGTAAAGAATGAACTGGATGCGACAGCTAAGGAATTAATATTTAGACGCACAATTTTTAGTAAAATCGAAAGAGAGGTGTTTTCACTGTTTTCTGCATTGATTTCGCTTACACTCCTCGGATGTCATTGAAGTCCCTACGCTCGGACTAGATGGATTTTTGCTACTGGTTTCTTTTCTTCAAAACCGCAAAACCTCAAACTTTGGGGTCATTTTTTTAGGTGACCCCATCTGATTTCGAAGTTAATAAAAGTGGTATCAATAAATTCGTCTTGACGAGACCTTCCCAATGGTGCATAGCAATTGCCGCACGTGGGGCAGTCACCGCCTTAGAGATTTAAAATCGTCCTTTCTGGGTGGAGACCAATATTGGGGCAGGGGGCGTAATTTCAATGATTCTTAAGTTAATGTAAACGTAGATTATTAGGATCCTTATCAGGACTTATCGTGGCATTGCCATTGTTTATATAATGAACACGAGCACAGTACCAGTAGCGACACCTATCCAGTTGATAGTTGAGTGCAAGCGTACCCAGATAATTCTTGAACTTTATTTCCTCCACTAACGAAGTCTCCTATGAAAAAAATTATATTATTTTTATACAAGGAATCGATTCCTCTTCGACTGTGCTACTAATTGAACCCATCAGCCTAAATTTTTCTTGCTGAAAATTTAGGGACATTCTGGGGACTAACCTGACTGTTTTGAAGAACAATGTATTTATAAGCCATGGAGTCTGCAGAATCACGAAAATATGTTACTCAAGTGAATTCTATATATGTAGTAGACTGAGAATAGAAATTATATTCTCAATAACAAGTCTGTTAGATTGAGATCATGAAGGTCGTGACTTAATAATCAGCTGAATTTTTTACTTGGTTAAGTGTAACAAAACAAAGTCTCCAGAAAATGTTTAGCTCGCTTGGGGAATACCCTAAGGGGAAATTAATGGTTATCCAACGACGCCCTTTTGAATTTCGAAATAATTCACTGTCATCGTCCTTTCAATTACGTATCATTTTTTTTTTGTAAAACTCCATTTAGAAGCCACTTGTGATGTTAAATAAAAACCAAAACAATTTTATTTAAATAATTTTTATAAAAAAATTTTACCTATCGTCAAACAATTACAAATTTTCCTAAGAATAATTAGATTAATTTTTGTTTTATCTACCACATATAAAATTTTTAAAACGGATCTGTTAATCGCAGCTGCGAAGTGGAATTTTTATATTTCTTGACCTGGATGTGTTGAATCGTCATTCAACCAACTACAGAGGCTGGAATTTTTTCACGATAAAATGTCAACTTGTACAAAAAATTATATTATCAACACTAAAGTGGTCTAGGAATGTAGTTTCTTACTATCGGAGCGTAAATTAAGTTATAAATAATTTATGCGCCTGACAGTTACGAGGAGTGGCGGGATAATGTTAAAGCGTTAGTATTTTTCTCTGCAGAAGCATGCGCTTCTTATTACGATATGAATCACATCACTGTTTCATGTCCAATCTCAGGTTTCTTTGGTCTTGACGCAAATCGGTTGATGCAGAGATGCCACTGAACGATTCGAAATGTCATTCCAGAGCGCTCTGACGTAATATCCTGCGATTTTCGTTGCCCGTAATCTCGCGATGGGACTCAGTTTATTCTTATTACAATGCAAAACGAGCGAAGTTATTGAATTCTTGGAGGATTTCATATAACTTCGATCCCGCTTTGAGGTAAACTGGATCGAACTGTGAATCGAAGAAATGGTTTGAATGGTTAGAAACTCTAATTTAAGAAGCATTAATTTCACTCGAAAGTGCGTGAAAAATAGACAGTGTTTATAAATTTTTTTCTTAAAAAATAAACGTTGTACACAGTTCTGGTTCTGAACGTATATTTAATAATATTTTACTAACACTTTTACGCCGTTGCATTAAAAAGTGACAAATATTTACTATGTTAGAGGTGCTCGTGTGCACTTTAAAAAATTCTGCCCTCACGGTTACCACGTTGGCGCCCGTTGTAGTCGTCGGAAATAAAAGAACCTACTTTTATTTAGTCGTTCATTAGTATTGAAGATAAAAAAAATGGCGACCACCCATTGAAGGAGAAAATTTCATTTTTAACTAATTTTTTTTACTTTGATCTGTTATAAAAGATCTGTTATAAAAATATTGCTGATATATTTATAATTCCGTTGGGGACAATCAGTGGCGCACTCAGGATTTAAATTTGCGGGAGCCGAGTTGAACGGATAAAAATATTTTTAATGCAAATTCAATAAAATTCATTAGGCGATTATAAATATTTTTTTCACAGAAACAGTTTTCTTTTATTTTTGCAAAGCCTCTACTTTGGGGGGTGCCGGGGCCCCTGGGCCTCTGGGTGCGTCACTGGGAACTATAAAGGCAAGTTTACTGTTTTCGATATTTTAATTTTTAGCTGACTTTTGTGATTAGTTACTCCGCTTCTGAGGCTTACGAGTTCGAGAGGGTTGGCAATAGGGTTGCCACCTTTTTTTTAGGGGGGGGGGATATAGTATTTTTGTGGAATCTCGAAAAAAATATAGTATTTTCAGAGAAATTTAGGAAAATAAAAAGTACAGATTCATTGTTTTATTTTACTTACATTTCCAAGTACATTTGTTGTTAGATTGTGCTTTTAGTATCAAGGAATTATTCTTCCCAAATAAACTATAAGAGTTCCGGCATTCTATGTTCGTATTAATATAAACTAATAGCTGATTTTTTTTAAATCTAATTGTAGCTTTATTTCTTTCGTGGCATTATTTAATATTCACATAAGAACAACTTATTGTCAGACATCGACAGCTAACCTAAGCTGGCCATGCATAGAGACTCGCTGCAATTAGGTTAGTTTAGTTAGGAAGATAATTATATATTTTTTTAAATAACTATGAAGCGAAAAAATATTATTTTGGTATTCTACTATATTTTTCAAATCCGGGGGTGTCGGTACACCTAACATAAAATGGCTATTAAAACTAATACTAATATTACCTATTTTATCAGAATGAACCTGATATGTTCGGAATTTTATGCTGATTCAGAAAAACTGGTCGATATTTGCTTTAACACAATATTTGCTGAGAATCGTTTTGAAAACTGAAGTGATAACAGCTGACCATCCCTTCCGAGGTGCTGGGAGAAATGGTCCTCGTCGTTGGTCCTCTCGTTAGCTTTGAAACGAAGGGTTAACATGGCCAAATCCTTTTACTGCATTGTTCCTTAATACTTCTAGTACCTTATTAAACAAAAATGAACTCAGAGGTATATTTTAAATACCATTGCGTACACAACAATTTTATAAAAGAGGTTAAACCATGCCATAACCTCTACTTACCTTATATAACCTATAAATCCAAAAAAGAAACACAGAAGGAAGCGCAATGAGGTTATTCATTCAACTGTTTGGCTCCTACACTGAATTCCACTTAATCCTGATCCGTTCCTCATTTCACAAACTGAATCTGTCCCTCTGTGTGAAATTGACACAGCGGTAAAAGATCGATGAAATGACAAGGTAAACAGTTATGTTTCGATATTATTTTATTGAAATTGACGAGTTAACATTTACATCTTAGATATATCACAACTTTCGCATAAAATAAAACGATGTGCCGGACATACTGCTTGTTTACAAGAATCACAAATAACAGAACAGTATAACTCAGGCCTGCACGGCTAGGCTGTGGCCGGGCAAGAGCGCTCTTCGTGCGCAAAGCGAAGAGCGACGCCGAGAGCAGTTCCCCCACCCTGTGGCCACTAGCTGCCGTAGTATGCGTGTAAACTGTAAGGTGGGTTGCTGACGTTCAGCGGCACTCTCGGCCAGCAGAACGTATCGAATCGGAATGGTTTGGGGGAGCCTTAAAAGTGCGGCATCTATCCCAAATGTCCGGGAGAGACGCCGCACTTCCGCATTTCCAAGTGCTCTGTCGAATGCGACCTATTCTGGCGGAGAAATATTCCACAGAGTTCCTTTAACGTATTACAAAAATTAAATCACGAAGAACTATGAATTTTTAACTACTGCGATAGCAAAAATAAACTCGACGTATAACTACTGAGGCAAAGTGCGGTGGGCTTATCTCGAAGACTAGCAAAATCTTTAAAAGTAACAGGAGAAACACGTTCTTCTTTATTAATCTGATCTAAACCAACAGCCTAAAGCAAATAAAACGGACAGTGTTGTATTTTATTACCGATAACCCTGAAATACCGAAAGCGCGGCATCTCTCCCATAATTACCCAATACAGAATGGTACATAGACAAGCAAATTGTCCTGCACCTTAACGCGCTCTCGTGTACAGAATCCGAAATATAACAACTGCGCCAACTCTCCTGCCGTACCGACACACCCGACTTTACCCTAGTGCAATTTACCGAAGTGTAGCACGCTACTACATAATACAGTACGGGTGGTAACCCCAGTTGACAAACGGAGTCAAACGACAGAATCAGCCCCTGAACTCCGCGGAGTCTCCGGCCTCCCACTCCGAGTCTCTCCGATGACTTGAGTTATACCCACTCTCAGGGTTCACGTAGACTCTAGCCATCCCCACTCCGGGCTCGCGAGCCGAGCGCAAAACGCGTCAGCTGCTTGCCAGTCGTCTCCGCGACGTTGGTAAGGATATACTACTGTACATGTATATTTTCACTTTTCGGGCGACGGTGCTTTCGTACCTAACCACCATCCCTCGTCTATGCGCTCCAAATTCACCACCTCGGTCCTCGCTATCCGCCCACCCGTGCCCCGTGACCGTCGGACAACAGTGTGCCACTGACGTTCCACGTAATTACGCAATTAATCCCGCGGCGCGTTGCAGCGTAATTCGCCGCGCACTGTCCTGGTGATAAGAACGATAATGGAGGCTACCTGCGAGAAGCTCTTTCTGGGAGCGATCGGGAGGAACGGTGGAGAGCGGGCGATCGCGGACCAGCGCGCCTGATCCACGGCTATCCATCGTGTCCGTTGCCGAAATGGGACTGGCAGGTAATTGTGTTTACCCGACGACGGCAGCGCGCTCTTTCCTTCTGTTTCTGTTCCCCGAGGCTCTCCTATGGGTGTCCGCTGGCTGCTGTGTAGATCACCACCACGTGACAATAATAAAGCGGCGATAGATAAGCTTGTTATCGCTCTCTCTCTTCTTCGAGCATTATCGAGGAACCCTCGATCGTTCGTTACAGCGTGCTCGCCTCCGTCTCGATGTCATCGCGAGCTACGAGACGCTGATTTCCGAACGTTTCTCGTTTTGGTCGTCGCTTGTTTTTTCTTCGTTGTTTTGCTTAAATTCCGGGAGATTTTCCGTCGATCTCGAGACCGGGACAGATATCGACTGTTTATGCGGATAGACGTGAGTTTCCATCGTTTTTTTTTCTTTCCACGTTATCTCCGGCTCTCCCCTCTCTTTGTTGATGCCCCCCCCCTCCCCCCCACTTTGGCCGGTTAGCGAGTTAGCGGAACGGTTTAAATTGCTTCGAAATTAAATGGAGCTTCGACGGTAGCTTGCTGCATAGGGACTTTCAGCTGGATGCTTTTTTCTTTTATTGAAATCTAAGTGGAACTGATATGCGGGATCTATTTATGGGACTCGAAACGTTCGATTTGTAGAATGAGACGACTGGACAAATCCGCATTTACTTGTGGAATCTTTCCGCAATATAGTGCTGGTAATTATAATGAAATATTGTGCAGTTCTGTTAGCGCTGGAACTACCAGCAATAATTAATGTATACGTATTTCTAGCAAACTAGTCACAGTGACTGGTTACTTATAAAATACGTTGTGCAAGGAAAATAAACGTTTATTCATATTGTTTTAATTTTTATATTGTTAATAAATATATACATATTTATACTACTTAGAAATACAATTTTTTTTTTAAAAATGGTAAATTTGTTGTTAGTGAAGACGCACACATATTTCTCTTATCGCAAGATTTATTGGTTTTATTATTTTTGTAATATCCAATTTGCCACCACTTACGTTTTTTCGAATTTTTTGTCGTATTTGCGAAATTCTATCTAACGAAAAAAAATGTCACGGTGACTGGTTGCGGTATATATGTATGTAACTTTGAAAAGGGTGGGGGAAAGGGGAGGGCAAATGATAAATTTAATTCTTTAGATATTGTAATAAAAATCATGAAGAAAATTGTGAAACGGAAAGTCATGGAGTAATTTTTTAAAATGAAAATTTAAAACCAGTCATTTTGACTCACGATGGTAGTAGTAACTGAGTCTGGTGGTTGACTAGAATTTATTATTATCGTCGTTGTGTAAATATTATTATCATTATAACAGATTATTATTATTACATAATGTCTGTTTTATTCGACATACAAAAAGTGGGAAACTTCGTAAAAACCATTTAGTAAGCATGTAGTTCCCTAAGTTTACCTTAACCAAATAAACAGCGCATTTCCAAACCGTTTTAAATATTATTTTAAAAAAAAGTGAAGATTAAAGGTTTCCGTGGTATCCTTGAATGTATATCTTCATTTATAATATTCAAAGCGTTTTTTCCGAGCAAAAGAACAATTTGCAAATATGTCACTGTTCGCAATATATTTGCAATTCAACAGAATTTTACTTTAATGCGTTTTATATCGATTTTAAATAATACATTGGTCTTAATGAACGCATATCTTTGATTTAAATTCATTGTTTGCGGCGTGAAATATATTGAGGAAATATTGATGGGAATTGTCGAGGAAGATAACCGAAAATATGTAAGAATATCGGGAATGTTTGGATCATAGGAATCCATTCTCCATTGCAGCACTGCAGAAATAGTAATAAAAGGGCCATTTTAAGTCAGAAAAAAATTTTAAATCAGGGATGCCGAGTGGTTAAAAGTTTTAAAACAAGATATTGTTCGCCAGACTCAATAGGAAGGTCGAATTTTTATTTATTTGTTTCTCAAGTGAGGGAAAATGGTGGACAAATCTTTTCCAACAACTAGCGCCATCTGCCAGACCAATAAATAAGATTCAAATTACACCTCCGGAAAAAGTTGTGTATTAATGAAAGTCATTCTGTAAGAGCAATTTATCAAACTGTACTTCCTTTTAACGCTCGACACGTCAGATTACGGTATTAATAATGACAAAGTCCATTAACCGCTACATCATAACATTTAGATCAAAATTAACAAGAGAGAGAGTAAGTATATTCATGTCTTTTTCAGAGTTTCGACACCTGTTTATTAGCTTCCAAGAATTTTTCGCCAAAGAATCTCAAAATTAATATGTTGTATCATATCAGTGACTAATAATATATTTTTAATGTTTATTACCCCCCCCCCCCCTATTATGGTCAAAATATCTTTATATCAATTTTTTGCTTGAGTTTCATTGTATGATTTCACGAGGGGTGATTTCTAATACTAAGATACTTCACGGATAAAAATGGCAGTTTTCTTAAGTTCGTGTTTGTTAAATTGGAAACCCTTTGAAAATGAGCTTATCGACTACCGGATATTGGGTAATTTATTTCGAGCATTCTTTCATATTACACCAGTACCTATTATGAAAGAGTGTTTAAAGCCATCTGATTATAATCAACTTCACGGTAGATCGGATTTCAACAAAAAATAATAAATATAACTTTCACTTTTAACGACCTGAATCGTCAAAAAAATATTTTCTATGGTAGTACCCAAATTGAATAACACAATCGTGAACCATGTTGTTAAAATCTTTATGCAAGATTATTCACTATTGCCAGCTAACAAAAAATTGTATAAAAAAAAATGGAAATATTTGTTAATCAGCAATGGATCATTTTCCTAATGTTTTCTTTCTGATTATTTTCGAGCTCCGGATTCGCAATTCTGCGTTTGCGTAAAGTCACACAGGAACGAGAAAAATACGAAAAAACTGTACATGTAGCGCTTGTTTTGCTGGATTCGACGCGTTCGCTTCTTAAACCGCGTCGTTCCTGTGTAAATCTCGAGGTTATGTAATCGACCCAGTTTGGGTGGAATTAATGCATCGCAATAAAGATTTAGCGAAACAGCAGTAACAAAGTTATAACGATGCCGGCGTATTAATAATTCTTGAACAATGTAGAAAGCTGTGAAACAATATAACAATGTAAAAATAATGGAATAGTTCGACGTAATGAAAAATAATTTATCGCTGTGAAAATGGACAATAAATATATGCGAAAGGGATCGTTTTATTTTTAGCTTGAGTCTCTCTTATATTTTGTGGGATACAATGTGAACGTGGAGTGTTGTGCTTATTTATTGGGATTATTAGGACATTTTGTGGCTTGCAATACAGTTTTAAAATTTTCTTAACGATTTGCACGATTGCTTGAGTATAAATTGGGTAATTTTGGGAAATCAAATTTGTGGGAATGTTATTATGCATTTTATTATAATTCCCATGAGTGTATATTCATTTCATTAATTAGTTTGAAACCATACATAAACTCTGTATAGGTACACGATGGTCGTTAATTATTGTTAATTAAATGTAATGTAGAACGAGTAACAAAATCTGTCAAGAAAAATTATAAGAAGTTCTATTACCCATTCAAAATTTTTTTAAGCTTGGTAAAAGGTGAGCTAAGCTTCTACAGGATGCTTAAAACTTTGGGGATGGAATGTTGGAAATTTTTAAGTCCCATATGCACGTGTATTAATCCATAATTTTTTGATTTAGTAAAAATGTAAAATCATAGTTTTATATTTTCTTAAAACCAGCACAAAAACAGTGTTAAAGGCACATTGTTAGAGAAATGATGTGCCACCTAAAATAAGTGTATCATTGGCCATGGAAAGTGAAGGGAATTGAAATTAATCTAAGGCAAATTTTTAGCAAAAATAAAAGTAGGTCCAAGTATTTCAGTAGCTGCATATTCAACACGAATGTACAGAATTTATAATAAAATGATTATAGCAACGATATATCTTGATAGTGAAATTACGAAATTCAGTGAAAAATTGAACGCTGAACTACTTAAAATTACCATAATGAAATTTGATATGGTTGTGAATTCTAAATTACTATCGTCGAAAGAACAAAGTTCTTCAAATTAGAAAGAAGAAAGAAATTGTTTGAATATGCGACGGAAAATATTGGGCATTTAAAAACGTAACATTACAAATTAATATCTGGGGGTAACATAATTTTATATTTGACAAATCGTTGTGATAACGTTTTGGTTACTGGGGACTATCTTCGAGCGTTTCTGTGTTTGCGTATGTTAATGCGGTTCTCAGAGGACAAACGGAAGGGAAGCCGCGAATTAACAAGTAAAAGAAGCTTTTAGCTAGAAGAGCTCGCCATTAATTATTAATACTGTTAGCTCGTCGTGCAAACGCGTTTCTGAAAAACATACAAGGAACACTCGTTCCCGCCTCACTTCTGCTTTCATTTTATTTTTCGTGTCTGCTTTTCGACGGAATTTACGCGAGAGTCAGCATTTAAAAGAACAAAAAAAAAACAATTCTAAATTAATTATGTTCCTATTTTGCCGTAGTTAAAAAGATATTAGAATTTTGAAGATTCATAAATAGATTTTCAAAACATTGCATTAAAATGATTTCTAATATTGCAATTCGAATATTTAAAATGGTTTATTTTTTTGGTTTTAATGAAGCGGATGCCGTGTGCGGGAAGTTAGTAGTCGCTTTTCTTAACCATACAAGTCAAACGCCTATGGGCGTTTTACGCACGGACTGAAGCATTGATTCAATGCATGTGTTTGACGTATTTGAAGAATTCAAAGGGATCAAGGTTTTCATTTATACAAAAAATAGGGATAAATTAATCGTATAAACCTCGTGTAGCTATTTAAAATCTATACTACTATTATATAAAATTGAAGTTGCATACTTTGAAATGCGGGTTCTCTGTAAATATGAAGATCGCGACGCGACCGCCAGGCGGCGACCGGGCGCAGCGCTTCTCGCTTGCGAAATAGCACCGCGGAGGGAATAACTGGCCGAGGGCTCTCGAATTTACAGATTGCAGATTACAGATTATAAACTAGTCACGCTAATATTTTGAGCAAAGCCGAGGCGGAGACGCTAGTTTAATATAAATCTCATCATCAAGTTTTTATGAGAGTTAATAGTAAATAAGTAATTTGTAAGTTAAATAATTTTACTAACTTTTGAAATTTGAATTCTTCATAGCGCAAAAATGCATGATAATATGTCATTACCCTTCCTAAACGCATTTTATTATAGTATAATGCAAATAACTATTGTTGTTTTATTAAAAAAAAAATTATATTTCACTCGTCGAAATATTATACAGTTTTCCAAGTTGAAAATATAGAATATCACTTACTGCTTCAATTACGTCACAAAAACTAAATATAGAAGTTTTATTTCTCTTGAAATTCAGGTTTCATGAAAACTCGTAAACTGAAAATTTCAATTAGCTACATTTGATAGCCTCGAACATTTAACCACAATTGTCTGATGTTATTTAAATTACATTCAAGGCACCAAAGCTATATAACTCTGCTTTCAAAGAGCCCTAATATTTTTTACTGCGAAAACTTATTTTTTCTTGCATGTTAAATAGAAGAGGAGTACAAAAGACAGACCCTCGTAATAATTCATAAGTAATCGTTGCTTTATGATACCTACTTATGCTTATTATTAACCCAGCAAAATATCTCGAATGTTTCCTTACATTCGGAATATTTTTGTAAGAAGCTGTCCAGATTTCATGCGTTGCTATGTAATAGCCTGACTCATTTACCAACATTATCCTTGCTTTCACTTTTCGGCGTAGATCTCTTACATTTGGAAACAACTTTTTATTAGCAATTAGGCAACATTCGAAATATCACGGGAACGGAGGCGTGCAGTTTATTTTGTCAAAACAAAAATTGGATTCACTCTTCATGAGGCGTTCCAAGAAGAATCAAGATGCACTAAAAAAATTGAAATAAGTAATTTTAATGTATTCTAATTGTTAACCCTTAAACTCCCATAGACAACATAGCAAAAAAAATCTAATTACTGTTTCCATGCCCATATTATATGTAGATGAGATTAAAATTTACATTCTTATCAATGCATAATATTTACAACATTGTTTTATGATTCCATTACCATTAAACTGACACTTAAAACAAATTTAATATTTAATAATTAACCCTTATACAATGGTAAATAAAAGTGATATAATAATTACTACAAAACCTAATATTTTAAAGTTCCTTCTTTGAATCTGCCAAGCCTTTGGAGATCGAAATGTCCAAAAAATTTGGTCCCTACTTCGTCGTTAAATACTGGGAGAAATTTCGAAAAGGCGCGTGAAACCTCGTTAAGGAATTCTAGCGGTTCCATTAAAAACTGCTTATACGAACTCGCTTTGGCGATTACGTTGTCTGAATCATCAATAAGAATTTCCATAAAAAGTTGTTCTTTTCAGTTGAAGGACACCAGACAGTGCAGCTATCAAGTTTTGTTGACGTCGAATTCTATGAAAATCTATGCTCTTATTCGAAATAAGCCAGAACAGACGCGTCCTTTCAAAACATGTTATATAAAGCTATTCTGGGATTATTGTCTCAGAATACATAGTTGTTCTCTGCTTTAGGAGTGGCGTACATATTCTTCTCTGATAATGTTTAAAAATATTAAAGTGTTCAATCATTAGGTACTTTTAGAAGAAATTGTTCATTGTTTTCTGTGCCACATTATTATGGCCAGCGGCGGTGGCCACGATGGAAACACCGGTTCTCGTTCGATCACCGAAGTTAAACATCGTGGGGCGTGTAGCGGGGAAAGATGGGTGACCATTTTTCTCTCCTGGTGGGTGCGTCGCTTGCTGCTGGCAACCTTACGGGTAGGTAATAGAAAAAAATAGCACAAATAGCAAAAATTCCTTACGGCGATATCCCATCGATTCAAGACGCGGTCTTTCTTTCATTAAATGCTCACTCCATCTTGCTTTGGTTTCAATGCTGCTATAGAGAGAAACTCTTCTGAGGCGCAGCGCGCCAGTTGGACCTTGAAATAAACCGACAACTATCTGTGCTAATATTATTTATTTCTTCGTTTAAATAAATGAGAAATGCTTGATTCGTACTGTTGCGTCTCGTCTTTGGGTCATATTTAATGAACACGACACTATTTTAACAGTGTATAATTCTATATTGATGATCTGTTAAAATTCTGCGAGTTACTATTGCTAATATGTCGTAACTGTTTCTATTCGACATTAAGAGTTACAGTTATGAGATTTAATTAAGGAAAGAAGATCAATATCAAATCAATTATCATTGAAAAGGTTGAGCCCGCAAAATAAAATGACTGAGTATATTTAGATACAAAGTGAAATAAATAGTATGGGTGATCAGCATACAAGCTCTGATAAAAAATTATCACTGAAACAACTTGACGTAACTACAACGAGAATTATTTTATGCAATGGTACATAGTCATAAATATTGCCGTTTATTTACAAAGTGCAAGATGAAGAAATAAAACTGTCTCCAAGGAAAATTATTCAATAATCCCAAATTATATTAAAAACTTCTGATTAATCTCGAGTTTTAGGATAAAACTGAATTAAAGCTCACTTCTGTGTAATACAGTAAAGGGAATATGCTCATCGCAACTTTATGTATATTGTGACAAAAATAGTGGTGACAAATTTTTTTTTACATACAGTATTCTCTTGTTATAAATTCAATTGTTATCATCGCCATTTCTGGCACTTATCAGAAACTGATACTTAATATTAAAAAACGAAAAAAAAACGCGATAACTTTAAGGGCTGCTCCCCCCCCCCCAGAGTGAATTTCCCCAGAAAAAATTTGCTCCTTGCATACTTCAATATGCTCTACATTAAAATTAGAACAAATTCTACAAAATTAGAATTTTCGGGTTGGGGACGTTTCCTTGTTAGTTGGAACACCCTGTATATAGAGCATGGTACATTATCTTTGATACATTGGAAAGCATAACGACATTGGGTATGTGAAACAACCCTTTCCTTAATAATTAATCCTTTAATAATTAAGATTTACGATTCATCTAAAAAAAGCATTGAGTAGATTTGAAATGAGGGGTTGCCTTTAAAGTCTCAATAAGCAGAAAATGTTCGATTTTTAATTTTAGGGCTGTTTTTTCCATTTCCACACACCAGTCTGAGGAGTTATTTTTATTTCTTAATTTTCTTATTGGGCCAACAGATGGCGGTGTCCGGGTCCTGGTGTTCTTTTATTTTGTCTGATGCAGAGTGCCATTTAGTGTCTTTATTATTTTTCTCTTCTTCTTGAGCTAAATAATGGTCGCTACGTGTTTGCCGCGGGACGAGTGAACTTCGTAAACCTAAATACCTGTATATATTAACATTTCGTGGCCACACGGGGTGCGTCGCATCCTAAGGGCCATTTTCATTTTCAAACTACAAATATCATCATACGAAAATTTAGATTTCTAGAAAAAGACTACCAGGTCATGATTGTATGAACATTGCGAATGTACAATTACCACTCAGAAGGTGAAAGATTCAGAAATATGAAAATGGTAACTCAAAAATGACGCTGGGTTACAGTGAACCCCATGTGACATAGTTGTATCTTAACCTGGCGTTGGTAAGGTGGGGAAATGTAACAAGAGTAGTAAGGTGGAGTCCCACAGACCCCGCAAATAATTTAGTGTGTTATAGAAATCCATATCTTTAATTAAATTTTTATTACCCAAAAATTACTTGACTAGTTAAACATCTTTAATTTTCAACAAAAATATACTCTTCGTAGCTTATATAATGAACAAACTAAATAACACTGCCACGCGGTATTAAAAATTTATACTCATCTTAAAATCTTTGGGATCTGTGAGACCCTTAGAGCCCGAAACTGTCGCCAACATCGTGCGAGAGAGAAGGAGACACTTTCTCGATGGTGCGAGCGAGAGGGGTAGAGGGACACCCAATCGCTCGCAATGCGCATGCGCCGGTGTACACCTCTCACTCGCACCAGCTCGCACATGTCTTTCTCTCTCGCGTGATGTTGGCGACAGTTTCGAGGACCCCAGACATAAGGCAATGAGACCTCCAGTCTAGTACATGCTCTAAGGTGAGACCCCACTTTACCAACGCCGGGTTAAGTAAGAAATCCATGTATGATTTTGACGTTTCGAGAACACCTAGTCTGCACTTGGCAGGCATTTTCTACTTACTGAAACAGGGAACTATCACTTCTCACATTTCACAAAACTGTGACCAAGTAGTACCCATCAATTTTAATACTATTAATAGTCATAACCATTAACTATATTTATTTGTCTGGCAATATTGCAATATTAGTTGCTACCAAAAAATCGACAAACTACTACCAATTCCAGATGCTCTCCTATTTAAGTCTCATAACGTTAACATTCAAACCATATTAAGTGGCTGATATTTGTTCATTTTTAATATTTTTTTACCATTATTCGAAACATTATTCGACCATGAACCCTCGCAATTCGACTAACTGCAAACATACTAGCAGGACATCTATTACTCTCACTCCTAGCTAACTCATTAAATAATTTTTTTAATAATTATACCATTTATAATTATTATTCAAAATATACTATTCATCCTAGATATCTCAGTCGCAATAATTCAATCATGCGTATTCTCCATTCTAAGAACCCTGTATACTTTAATGAATGAAACTATGACAATTTCTAACCACCGATTCCACATAGCAACAATTAGACCATGACCTATACTAACATCAATTAATATCATAAACACTTTCATAGGAATAATTTTACTCTCCCACCTAAAAATAAAATTCTTACTACTCATAAGAATAATCACATTGCAGGCTTATTTTAGAGCTAAATATCTAAGCGATATCGGGAGCTTTTCTATTTTTTTCCCCTAGATTTATTTTACACTCGAAAAACGAGCGATTTTTTGCCAAACATCGATGCTTCAACTCTGCACAGCCGCCATTTTGTCTCAAAACAATTTTTCCAAATTCAGGCCTGACAGCGCATAGATAATTTCATATATTATCTTAAAGAAATCGAATTTTTAATTTCTCATGATCCTGCACCGAGCTACGGTTGTCGCCGCAAAGCGCCTAAAAAAAGGATATCCCTGGCATCCCCTATAACTCACAAACCTTCCAATACTTTTAGCCAGAAAAAATACTGAAATATCCGTGAGATGTGCTCTTTCCAATAGACCAATGTTTAATAATAAAAGTTTCTCAGTTTTTCTAGAAAAAATTCCCAAAGAAGCACGTTGCTTTGACCGTTCTAGCTAGGCCTCCACCTTAATCGGTAGCAAAGGGCTGCCCTCCATGGTCGTACAATTTCCCCCTAGGTTTTCCCTGGCCGAAAGCAGTGTGTTAGGGCGTTTTTAGAACATCAGCGAATCTCGTTAAGTTCGATTAGGTAAATTTCGTGGGATTTGAACGGAAATGGTATCCGGTTGGCAAGCCCGGAATCCACTGGTTCGTACGGTTGCGTAATATAATGGGCCACGCACGCGACGTCTCTCTATTTCTCTCTCTTGGTTACTCCTCGAATGCAATTTCCTCCCTTTCTCTCTCTCTGCCCGGCGCTGCCCGCCTCTTTCCCTCCGCGGCTTTCGCAATTCATGTTTAACACCGTGGATGAATGAATTTGTCACCTGAGTCCTCGGGGTGCCAACGCCGAGCGCGGACGAAACGGGGAGCCGGGAATGACGGACGGGCGAAGTGGAAAGTCGGGAGAGGCGTGTTACTTAATAGGAAATAATTGAGAAATAAAACGAGAAGCGATCGGTCGATTATTTCGTAACGACAGGCTATTTCTAGGCCGCTTATCGAAACCGGCCGATCTGAACGTGGAAATCGGCGATCGGATTTGGGACCTCCTTTTCGCCGTTTCTTATCTACTCCGCGAACCTGATCGCGAGAGTATAGGCCTGAGTTCAGTGGGCCAGTGCAGTTGAAGACTGACGAAAGGGGCGTACACGTTGGTCTCCCTACGTTGGAATTTTTTAAAACAAAACCATTAAATATATTTGCTTCCAGCTTTGTGGCTTTATTTTGCCAATCTTCAGAGAGTATGACCAAAAAAATTGTATGCAAAAATAGTGGTTATTTCACCACCCCGAAGGGGTTGATTAGGGAAAATCCTGAAATTGGTTTTTAGGTATTTATGTGGGTAACCTTTCGAAGTAAAAACCAAGTTGATAAGAGATTTTGAGCAATCCGTGAAAACACATTTCAACCCTTTTCACCCCCTTATGGGTTCATTAGGGAAAAATCGTGAAATTGGTTTTTAGACATTTGTGTGGGTGAGCTTTGTGAGTAAGAAGGAAGTTGATATCTAATCGGGGCTAAGAAATATTAGGGAGTCCGAGGAAATATATTCTGCCCCTTTTTACCCCTTTGGGGATGGAATTTCCAAAAATCCTTCCTTAGTTAATTTCTCGTTCCTAGGTTAAACGGTTTGAGCTGGGCATTGATTGGTCAGTCAGTCTTCTTCTTATATATATATAAGAAATTCTACGAAAAAATTACCAAATGTTCTTTAAATGTTGCACTTTTACGTGCAAAAAGTTCTGTAAGAATATATGCTTCCGTTTTAAAAAAAAAATTCACAAATATTCGCCTTTTTTCGGCCGCCTGACTAGATATATATATCTTTTTTTTAAAAATTTTTTTTTTTTAAAAACGGAAGCATATATTCTTACAGAACTTTTTGCACGTAAAAGTGCAACATTTAAAGAACATTTGGTAATTTTTTCGTAGAAAAATATTTACGTTTATAATAAAATACCAACCCACATCCAAGACGCCTTTTTAAAAATTTGCTTTTGCGGTGACCACTGCCATTCGGAACCAGATTAACTAAAATCAAATACAGAAAAAATTTCGTTAATATATTAATGTATCCTCAGATTGACGGAGGGAATTTTCCGAAATTTTAATTTAAAACAAAATGGCGATTATTTAAAGTTGAAATCCTGATTTTTTCGTGCGAATATCACGCGAAAAGTCTTCTCGGATGTGGGTTGTTATTTTATTATAAACGTAAATATTTTTCTACGGAAAAATTACCAAATGTTCTTTAAATGTTGCGCTTTTAAGCGCAAAAAGTTTTGTAAAAATATATGCTTCCGTTTTTTAAAAAAAAATTAATTCACAAATTAATCGTAATTATTTAGTGTCAACTAAATTGCGCATACTGTGATATAATACAGCACTGTGGAATCGAAAGTTTCTATTACCTATTTAGTATAGCCAGTAATGTGACAAATTAGATTTTGGAATGAATGTACCTACTTCATTTTCTGGTGCATGTTACATGACGTAAAAATATATTTATGTTAACGTACCGATTAACTCGAAGACACTTGGCACGTCTTTGCGAATATTAGTTTACTAGCCTTGATCTAATTCTAATCTCCAGTCTGATAGGAACCCTGAGTCAATGATGTTTAATATTTATACAAACTGTTCCACGAAAGCCATTCAAACATTCTACGGGTATCAAATGATCGAGAAATGCAATGCAAAAGAAAGGAAACGAACCAAAAGATAAATCGCTTCTGAAGAATTTGAACTTTAAGAATTGTTATATACGGCCATTCCACGCAAAATCGATCACTATTTGCGGTCGATATCAGAGAGTTTGTTGAAATTGAAACGAATTAGGTGGTGTTTAAGTCATCATTTCGCTGTTTTTGAATTTCTTTCAAAAATACAAACAGTCAAAGTACGAAATTTTTGCCCATTTTCGCGAAAATAGGCTCTATTCTCCGTGTCATTTAAGAAGGAACCCGTTTCGCGCATGTACAATGAGCTCATTGGCTCCGACAAAGCGTTGGTGGGGGTACAGCCAATAGTGGCTTCTCCCGGCACCAATGAGCGTCCACCTGCGCAGAACCGGTCTAAACTCGTCGGTCGGCAGGTTCCTTCTTAAATGACACGGAGTATTTAAACGAATTTTTATTTCCGAAACGCTCAATCGCGCAGAGTTCCTGCTTTTATTTTAACGGTGAAGAATTTACCTTTATAAATAAATTAATTTTATTAGACTAAATACTTTTTATCGTGCTACGTAACATGCTACCCAAAATTTCGGTGAACATACCTCCAATTTTTCGCGTTACTTGCTTTGACCGAGTTATGTACCTATATCTTATTAGCAAGTCCCCAATCAGTTTATTTATTTCTGTCACCGAATATTTTCTCGAGGCAATATAAATAAAGAAATAGAAAAATCTTTTATAGGCAACCTTGCAGATTTCGGGCATTTTTTACACACGAAAAAGAGGAAAATATTGCTTCTTATAAGACTCTGAAATTATAATACCATAGCTACAGGAATAGTAGTTCCATTTTCATGGAGGTTTACTGTCGCGTCAACTGATGATAGTGGTTATTAGCGATATGACACACTTAGGTCAGTTTTAGTTTATCTGTTAAGTCGGCTTCTTTTCGAAAACTTATTACATTATAGTATCTCTCGGTGTTGTTGCAATTGTTTATTAAACATAGTTAGTCCTAACTAATTAATCTGGCGGGTTGTCAAAAATTCAAGGCCGTCAAAGATGGCGGCCTTAAATTACGGTTTAAACTCGAGCAGCAACAGCTTCAATTACTGATCTGCTCCAGTATTCCGCAAATGAAATTCAAATCAAGAAAATTGATTACCATTATTATTATTATTATGAAAGAGAACAGGTAGATTAAAGTAGGAACAGGATTTTTATTAACAAGAGACGATGAAAACTTAAAATCATAAACTTGAATTTGAGTAGTTGCCATTTTTAAAAAAAAATTGATTTTTTCAAAATCGGCTTCGACAAGTACTAGATTATAGTTGACTATTTTTTAAACATTTAAGGGGGGCATATTTCGTTTGACATTAAACTTCCTAGTTCAAGCTCATTGTCAGTCCAAGATCACAGTGTCGTATATACACAGACGACCTTGATGTCAGCTATAGTATGCACAGAATAAAAGTACAAAGTTCCACGAAAAAAAAAAAATTAATGATCTTGATAATTCGGGAAAGAATGACCTTGAGTTCTGTACATTATTTTCTTATCTCCAAATCTAATGATGACATCAGTGTCATCATCGCAGGGTGTTCTGTTACTCGTGACACACCCTGTATAATAATCCGGTACAATTTATTTAAATTTATCGTAAAATATTTTCTTTCAATAAAGCTCGACGAAGTTGGTATCAGATAGTGATTTTATAGTTTTTTAATTGGGTGCTAGCAAAAACTGGGAACTCACGTTTAAATTAAAAATATTGAGCCTCCTGTGGTGTTCGAATGGAAAGTTATATAATAAATTAGGTCATGTTCCAAAAGCTGCCTCTCTTTGCTAAATGCAATTCTGTATACTTTCTAAAATTGGGCGACGTAATTATTTTATTTTTATAAAAAAATCCAGTGGTGTTGCATTATTATACCATCACTAAACTTTTTCTTACGTGATTGTGTACAGAGTACTACAGCAATTAACGTGCCGTTTCTAAATGGTGGGTATTTAATATCCTTTAATGATAAGCGTAGCAAAATGTGAACTCGAATCCGTCATCTTTTGATTGCAGGTAGTAAATAGGCCTGTTCTTTTCATTTTTCCAATTCATTGTTTGTATTCAACATCTTAATTTTGTACGGCAGCTATTTATCTGTTACTTAAATTATTTTTTAAAAAACTCTTTTTAAGTTTTTGATCACTTCCTAATACTAATACTAACTCTGGAATCGAAAGAATTTTAAGACACTTTAAATTAAAATAATTACTTTTTACAGACAGCGTTACATTTTTCTTTTAGATTAAAATATTTCAATTTTTAATTATTTGACTGTAATTTGAGTCGATTTGAAGAAAATATAGTCAAATCGAATTAAGTCGATCTGAACTCGACTTAACTATTCAACTTGTGTACAGTGGAGGAGAAAAGGAAATTTGGAAAATATATTTATATACAGTAATGGTAAAACAAGTAATTAAAATTATATTAATATTGAAACTATTGTAGCTTACTAAAGGGGAACTTTATACTACTATTGATCTACTACAGATCTACTATTATATATAAATAATTTAAATATATAGTAAAAATATATTATATATATTAATATATTATATATTATAAAAAAGGGAAAATATATTTTTAATATTTTTTAAATTACTTATTATATTATAAAAATATATTATATATTATATAATATATATTTATAGAAATATATAATTAAATATAATTATATAATATTAAATTATAGTTCTTTCTTGCCCGATTATGATATTTCTAAACCTTTCCTTAACCACTAGTGTATCATGTTTCCCAAAAACAGGTTTCATCTTTTAAAGCAGGTGGAACACATTTTCAAAAAACGAAGCCTCATATGAAAAACTTTAATTTCATATTTTCGATATATTTTTATTTAAAGAAATAACCCACTTTTTTATTCCACCTGAAAATTTTACCACACCCGGTATATTCCCCGAAGAATCGGTGTCCACTGACATTTAAATAATATTTACATTCATACCGCCATTGTTGTATGTTTAAAGTTGAATCTTCAATTCAACCAGCATGCTTTAAATTTAACCAGCGGCCGTAGCCGTGATGGAGACACCGGTTCTCGTTAGATCAACCGATGTTTTTTAAGCGTCACGGGCCGGGTGCTGGGGAAAGATGGGTGACCGCGGGGACCGACCAAAAAAAAAAACACCTTTCTTTTCTCCCGGTGCGCCGCTGCTGCTGGGACCCAAAGGAGAGGGAGGGGAGGAAATAGATAATAAAATAAAAGGACGGGACTATAATACTAATAAAATAGTAATAAAGAAGAGAAGTAAGTTCGTTGGGCAATAATAAAGCGATAGGCTTTGAAACGCCCATCCAGTTTAACAGGAATACAAAAAATACAAATACTTAAAATTTGCATCTCTTCAAGCCCCACGCACGTATAAAACGCCCCACAAATTATTTCGAAAATAACGGGATCTTATTCACAACACATGACCCCCAAAAAAAATAATAACCGACCCAATAGCATAAAATCAGATGGATAAGTGTTTCTCTGTCGTTGACACTCCCACTGCATTGTTTGGCTTTATCGTGGCGCTGTATCGCCATTCCACATAATAGAGGCGCAAGAGGCATTTAATAAACAATTAATCTCGAGTCGACGGAAAAACATGCGCAAACGATTTCATCCTTCGCGCGTGGAAAATTTTCCACGTTTCTTGCTCGTAAACGAAGTCGATGGCTTTTATCGCCCCACCAAAGATTTCTTTCGCTGGCGAACAAAAAACGCCATTCCTTTTTTCCTCGCACCCCCCACCCTCTGCGCGGCGTCGCCATAGTTGATTTTCATAATTAGTTTCTCAAGAAAGGTTGCGTTTAAAGCGTTTCGTAATCTCTCTCTCTCTCTCTCTCTCTCTCTCTCTCTCTCTCTCTCTCTCTCTCTCTATCTGTTGCTTTCATTTTTTTTCTGCTGTATTTATAGCTCATGGTAATTTAGTGCCATAAATTCCGCAAGTTCTAAGCCATAAATCTTAAATACAAATCCTAGGTAACAATAAACTATTGCAATTGATACTGACATCGTCGACGTGTACGAAGATTCTCGATTATACGAACGTATGATTGTTGATTAAATATGCTCATGACAAATTTGTGACGTACAAATATGACCATGTGTTGTTTAAATTTTACCACTGTCAATGGGGACGCATATCAATCCCCAAGAAAGAGTAATAAATAAAATTTACTAAATTAGCAATATTAATTATTAATACCCTTACAAAGAGTTATGACAAATTTTTATAACTTTCTATTTTTCATATTTCTCAGTTAACCCAAAGCTAAATAATTTCTGAGACAACTTAATGTGTAAAAATTACTCACTGAGTCCAATGAGACATATATTTTCAAAATATACAACAGAATTAATATTTTCTTTTAACTTTAAATAACTAATTCAAAATTTTATTTTAAATCGAATACAAAAATTAAATAAATCAAAGCATAAGAAAGAACTGCTTTCCAGCATATATACATCATACCAAATTCGAGGCATTACACCCTGAATTCAAATAATCAAATAATTACGAATTTAAATGTGGTTAACTGAAATGTCACGAATATTAATGAAATTAAAAATCTTATAAAGATAATTCTCAAGTATTCAGCTGTAAAAATTAAAGTAAAAGCCCTCTCTAAAATATTCAGTATTAAACCTCGAAAGTAACTCTAATTCAGGAAAAATTTTGTCGCATGTTTTCGACCCGTCTTTCTACGAAGCGTTGCACCTTTTTTGGTTACATCACGGGGAATACTCCACTCTGTATTTTTCGCTGTGTTTCCTCAATCTGTGTATGTATCGCTAATTTGGAACCCGCAGTGAGACTAGAGGAACATGACAATTTAAAATTAGTTATACAAATAGTAATCCATTTAGTATTGTTAGTTTAACGTTTCGACCTTCAGTGTGAATCTTTTACAAAAGATTCTCTTTTCACAGTCAAATCAACTTTGAAAATAAATTACTGCTTAATGGCTTGATTGTAACCCACATTTCAATCTTATAGTTTTTGGGAAAATTTGGTCTTTAGAAAATTGCACAACAGGGGTAGCAATGAAAGTATCTGACATGATGAATTGGATTAAAGTAAATCGAAATGAGGGAAATAAACAAATTTCTAAAATTGATAATTTCGATTTTGTAATTTTCTCGAATCGTCAGCAGGTTCTCAAAAATTTCTCTGAACATTTTCCACACTCTTCATCTACAAAAAAAAACATAATTACTTTAAAATCACTTGGGGGCTACTGTGCCTAAAAAAGCAGCAGGGTTAAATCGCTAAAAAATAAAAAAATACAAAATGTAGATATGCCCAAGAAATCAGATTAAAAATGGCACTCAAAAATACAAAATGCGAGATGGAAGACACAAATCATATCAGAGGAGAAAAGTATACAGGGTGCATTCGAATTCGTGGTGCAAAAGTATAATATAAATTATTTTCACACGAGCCTTCGTTTTCGAGACGAACAATTTAAAAAATCATTTCCCATAGATATACATCGCTAAAAATTGGCTGACTCAAAATCGCAGGACACCTTTTTTCTAACGTGGATTTGTTTAAAAAAAAAAATCGATTTAATTGTGAAACCAGTGTCAAGTTTATTGCAAATGCAATTTTCAAAATCGATTTTCTCAAAATCAAAGCCTCGTTCGAAAAAAAGTTATTCCAACTATTTTTGCACAGGGATTCATTTAATTTGCAGTCGCACCACATTTATTCGGCAATTCTACTAATTTTTAGGCAGGAGCGAATTTCTCAAGTTGATTTCTTCGTAAATGCAGCCTCCTAGGGAAAGAATTTAATTCTGCATTTTTTACTTATTTTTGCACGAAGAATCGCCTCTTTTTCGATAAATCCGGTATTGTCGGTACACCTTGTATGTTTAGTGTTTTTAATCGTCCGAAACCAGATAGATTTATTGAGCAACCTGTTGCGCGTGTGCAAGAAGAATTTGTTTACTTGGAGCGGAGACTTTCGGGGGTAATAGCGAGTGACAGTAGCGAGAGCAAGTGGCACGCGGAGATATGAATTAGAGATTCAATGTAAATAGGCTAATTACATCACCTCGTGTTTACAATGACGCAGAACGGACGCGCAAAGAACGCGAAGATTTTTAACGAAACGAGTTTGCTTCGATCCACTGACCTACCATCCAGCACCTGTCATTGAATGTCCGGTAAGAATGTCACATTCAACAGAGTCGTCCAGAAAGCAAACACACGTTTCTTGGCGTGCAAATAATTACTTAGGGCCACGGCCATGATTCTTCGCGGAAATATTGCAACTAGAAAAGTCTGGCCATTTATTTCATATTCGTCGTCGAAATATTTTTTCATTATAGGACGTTATTGCAATATTATTATTATTATGTTTTCTTTATTATAAAATAAAAGGGACTCCTTGGAATAAAAAGGATTTGGTAAAAGGCAAAGTGTAGACAAAATACTGTTGGAATACCTAACCTAAAAACTCTGACTAAAATTAGAATTAAATAAGGGCTAAGGGCGTCCGGAGATTTTTTCCAGGGGTGGGGTGCAACTTTGGGATGATGGTAAAGAAAAATATACCCTTCTTTCTTTTTTTTAAATCCATTTTGTAGTGCCAATTTAATTAAAAATTGAAAACCGAAAATGAAAAATTCCCTTTTTTAGTATATTGCTGTAATACCTAACCTAAAAACTCTGAGTAAAATTAACATTAGAATTAAAAACTAGGGCTAAGGGCGTACGGAGATTTTTTCCAGGGGTGGGGTGCAACTTTGGGATAATGGTAAAGAAAAATATACCCTCCTTTCTTTTTTTAAAACCCATTTTGTAGTGCCAATTTAATTAAAAATTGAAAACCGAAAATTAAAATATTCCCTTTTTTAGTATATTGCTGTAATACCTAACCTAAAAACTCTGAGTAAAATTAACATTAGAATTAAAAACTAGGGCCAAGGGCGTGCGGAGATTTTTTCCAGGGGGTGGGGGTCAACTTTGGGATGATGGTAAAGAAAAATATACCCTTCATTACTTTTAACCCATTTTGTAGTGCCAATTTAATTAAAAATTGAAAACCGAAAATTAAAAATATTCTCTTTTTTTTAGTATAAACTTAATAAAGATCAGTTTCGAAAATTAAGCGATTTTTTTCTCAAAAGCCAGGGGGCAACTACCCTCTTTGCACCCCCCCTCCCCCTCCGGACGCCCATGAGTAGGGTTAAAATTATAAGTTAATAAACAGTTTTTTAGAATTAGCGAAACTGAATTCAGTTGCAAAGTTAGCGTGGATAGATGTTGGAACGTTATGTTTACGAATCCGTTTGAGTTTCTAACGACTTCAGTAAAGCATTTGGGAGCAGTATTAGTTATAACGATAGTTAATTTGCATGTGCTGATTCTTATTTAGTATGTATTATTCGTAGTTAGCACAGTTTCTACAGGAAAACATTTAGTGAAGTATAATCATTTCCATTAATGTTTACGCACCACCAGGAGCGGATTTGGAGATTTTGCGCCCCTTGGCTAACGAGCGTCAGCCGTCGTTTTCCGGGAATTACCATGAAATATTTTAACCTAAAAGAGTTGAGACAATTTTAAAATTAATTCGCATAATAAATATGGACGACGCAAGTTTACCTTTTATAAAAGTTTATTTCAAAATTATTTCTTACAGTAAAAATGTTGACAACACATTTAGACACAATTTTGGAATACGTAAAAGTGTGTAATATGAAGAATTTTAGTTGCTCCACTTTTTGGCATTTTTATGAAAACTTAAATTGAGATCATTGTTCGTTGTAGCGTTACAATTTGTTACGCAACATTTATTTCTGTATACAGTTCGTCGATATTGTGAAAATTGGTAGGCCACAATAAATTGTATACTTGCGTCGGCCATTACGACTAGTTCGCGCACCAACCGCTAGTGTCGCATACTAATGTCCTACTCCCAATATGAAAAAAGTAAATTGTTTCATCCCTCTGTGTTTAACCCGGCGGGAGGCGCACCCCATATTGTAACACAGGTTGTCGCTACCGGGTGAAAAATACCCAAAATTGAAACGTAAAAAAACACGGTTTCAGAATATTTTTTTTTTAACTTTGTAATTTTTATGTTAAAGTACAGTGTTTTAAGAATCAAACAAAATTTATGAAATATCTTTAAATCTTTATTAAAGTTCTTTAAAAAATTGTAACAAAAACTCAAACAGCTCTGTTAAAGATCATACAGTCAAAATAAAAAAATGGTCCTTTCTAATAAATTGAGTTTACTTTTGCATTTGTTCCTTTATAACAGAAAAAAAGAATTATTAAAGCGATAAATAATTAATATCATTGTATTAATTTATTGTTCAAGATTCTTAATCTACATAACTTCCTTTAACGTACAGTATTTTGTTTCACAGGTTTTTTAAACGAGAAATAATTTTCGTGCCAAACAATATTACAAGGAAAAGTTAAAAAGCGACGATTAAATCGGAAAAGTACATTCGATAAATCATTAAGTCAGCGTTTGGCTCCGAAATAATGTGCAGAATATAAATATAAAAAATTTTCACTGAATATATACACAAATATCAATTTCGAAATTTCTGAAATGTTTGAATATTCCTGTCACATGGAAGTTGTGAAATAAACTATGTACTACAATTAAGGATAATTTTCATATGGCCATAGAGATATAAAAACATTAATTTGTCTTGTTCGTAGAAATAGAGTGAAGTGTAAATATTAATAAAATTAATCCGAAGTCCGCAATCAGTAATTATCTTGATAGTCCAGGAAATAAGAAAGTGTTTTAACTAATGAACGAAAAATGCTGCATAGTAGAGAGATCCAAATCGTGCATTGGGTAATATTCTGCCACGGCTGAAAGAATCGAGAAAAATTAATTTCACTGATTACGACAAAATAGAAGCACAAGACTCGCGCGAGCAGTCCACGCTTCGTGCTGCTTAAATTGGGTTTCATTCAATCTTGATATTCCCCTGATTAGTGTCTGCTTAAGGGGTTATACCTAGTCAGGCGGCCGAAAAGAGGCGAATATTTGTGAATTTTTTTTGAAGAAGCGGAAGCGTATAATTTTACAAAACTTTTTGCGCTTCAAAGAGCAACATTTAAAGAACATTTGGTAATTTTTTCGTAGAAAAATATTTACGTTTATAATAAAATAACATGCGACATCCAAGAAGCATTTTTAAAAATTTGCTTTCGCGGTGAGCACTGCCATTCGTAACCAGATTATCTAAAATCAAAAAACAAAAAAGATTTCGTTAGTATATTGATGTATCCTCAGGTTGACGGAGAGAATTTTCCGAAATATTAATTTAAAACAAAATGGCGGCTATTTAAAGTTGAAATCCTGATTTTTTCGCGTGATTTTTGCAGGAAAAGATCAGGATTTCAACTTTAAATAGCCGCCATTTTGTTTTAACTTAATATTTCGGAAAATTTTCTCCGTCAACCTGAGGATACATTAATAAACTAACGAAATCTTTTTTGTTTTTTGATTTTAGATAATATGGTTCCGAATGGCAATGCTCAACGCAAAACCAAATGTTTAAAAATGCTTCTTGGATGTCGCTTTTTATTTTATTATAAACGTAAATATTTTTCTACGAAAAAATTACCAAATGTTCTTTAAATGTTGCTCTTTTAAACGCAAAAAGTTCTGTAAAAATATATGCTTCCACTTCTTCAAAAAAAATTCACAAATATTCGCCTCTTTTCAGCCGCCTGACTAGGCATAACCCCTTAATGCACTGCATCGAGCTATTGGAGTGTAACCTTGAACGGAGCTTTGCGTGATACGAGGTAAAGTTTCGAGTAAGATGGGAATCCACGGTGGGCATTCGTGTTTGAGTTTAATGTTAGACAGTTGGTGCTAGAGAATTGAGTTTAATACCAGTGTGCGAATCGATGAAGAGACGCTGTAAAAATATTCTTCTTTTCTGCGTGACGCTGTGAAGATGACAGCATCGTCAAATGTACGCAGAACGTAGTCGCTTCAAAGTGGAGAGACTCTTGGAAAAACGACAAAACTTGCTGGGATTCGTTGTTGTTCAGCACTCTCTTATGGAGCTGTCAAAATGATTGAATGTGATAAAAATAGTAAGAATTATAAATTTTCAACGAACAAGCTTCCTACTTGTTAAACGAGGTCAGTTCTGCATTTAGTAAAATGAATGTCAATTTTCCAACTGAAATATGCTAAGTTTGAAATAGATAATAAATTCAGTTGAAAAATGGAAATACAAAATGTATTCTGCAAGATAGTCTCCTGCATAATCGTAGTGAAGTATATAATTATTTAGATAAAGATAATCATAATTCCCAAAGAGTAATGGTTACTTTTTTAAATCAACTTCCCCTTGAGGTTTCAAATATTTAATAAACAAAATACTCACGTTTTTAAATTCACTGAATTTAAGAGCTGAATATCTTCGAATCAGGCTTGAATAGTTTTTCCTTCACCTACCGAAGGAAATTTTATTACAGCACTCGAAAATAGTAAAATAAAATACACGTTCAATTTTAGGAAAAATATTATTGAGGGGGCGTAGTACTTATTCCCCTGAAAATTAAGCATTCTTTATGATTTTTTTTCGCTACGAAAATGAAAAGCTAGAAAGACGGGGTTTGTTGCAAATGAAAGACCACTGTTTGGAGGTATTAAAAGAATTTTTATTTAAAAAAATCACCCTCCCTGCCCTCGCTATAGTCGCTCAAAGTTGGTCCCTCGCGGAGTGAGTAGAATTTACTGTGTTACCATAAATTCCGTCTTCTGTGCTACCTGACACATAAAAACAAATTAAGACGCTAAAATTCATAACATTTTGGTGTCGTTCAACGATCCGATTTTTAAATTGACTATCAAGCTGTTGGAAATTGATACCTACAGTTTAATTATTCGATCTGGAAAAAATCAGAAAGCGTTTGAATAAATAATTATTCACGGTTATTGCGTGTGCCTGTACCACTGCGTGTTCGATAGTTTGGTATTTGAATAGCACGTGCCCTGAAGCCAAGCTTGGACATTGTATTTGCTGCATAGTATCTTGGAAACTGAGCGTCAGATTTGCAAACAGTAAAAGACTTTTCGATTGCTTTTCGTATAAAGAGTTCGTATGTTTCGAATTATCCAAAAAGAATTTGTCACATTACAATCATTTTTATTATAATATTATTTTTTGTTGTCTTTAAAGCACACGTGGAATTGTAAAGCATCTGTTCGTGTTTGCCTCTTGTCCACTCGGTTAGTCCATCAAACTCGACGTTAAGCACTGTACCATGATACTACTTGTTCATTGTGCTCGATCAACTTCACTCGTCTCTGATACTAATTTTAGCAGGTGTATTGCCTCGCGTCGGTATTACGTAAAATTTGTCTAATGCCTCAGGTGTGTAAATATGCCTGATGTAGGCTCACGTTGGATTCCTGCAAATTAGGACAGCAGCAAATTATCAAATAATGATTGTTTACATTCGAGGTGCGTGTGTATGCTCGCGAGTTACTTAATTGGGCGCCGCTAAACTTCAACCACCTTCGTGTCCTTTTGTTTCAAAATATTCGATGTTTTAAGGGACGCCCGTGGAGTTCATTTTTTAATTTGAAAGGTAGAATTTTTAACGATATATTTCGGGCTATTTCAATCATCTCTTGTTCTAGATTAACATTTTTTATTTAGTACTATTCGTATGGAGGGAAATGTAAATTTAGAATGTAATTTATCACTACTTTAGTTCTCATTTATAAAATTTAATTATTAAAAGTATTGAATATACACATTTTGTGCAGTCACATTTGGCATCAGAAAATATTACTTTAAAATATTAACTACTTACTGCTTTAGCCTTGCACCATAACTACCCCATTCATCTAGAAGAATTACCATTCGTCCACTGTCGTACAGAAATATTGAGAATGGTGTCTAACAATGGGATTCAAATTATAATGGAATAAAAAAACTTGTTTTTATACAATTCAAACACCAAACGCCTGTAGTTGTTACGTCGTGCAGGTATTTTAATTTAATACAGTCGAACCTCGAAATAATAATAATAATAACTCGAACTTCGATAACTCGAGCTTCGATAACTCGAGCTTCGATAACTCGAGCTTCGATAACTCGAGCTTCGATAACTCGAGCTTCGATAACTCGAGCTTCGATAACTCGAGCTTCGATAACTCGAGCTTCGATAACTCGAGCTTCGATA
The DNA here is from genome assembly GCF_050908995.1 of Andrena cerasifolii. Classification (NCBI taxonomy): domain Eukaryota; kingdom Metazoa; phylum Arthropoda; class Insecta; order Hymenoptera; family Andrenidae; genus Andrena; species Andrena cerasifolii. Next base: position 3,954,351 of record NC_135132.1, read on the forward strand.
ACTCGAGCTTCGATAACTCGAGCTTCGATAACTCGAGCTTCGATAACTCGAGCTTCGATAACTCGAGCTTCGATAACTCGAGCTTCGATAACTCGAGCTTCGATAACTCGAGCTTCGATAACTCGAACTTCGATAGCTCGAGCTTCGATAACTCGAGCTTCGATAACTCGAGCTTCGATAACTCGAGCTTCGATAACTCGAGCTTCGATAACTCGAGCTTCGATAACTCGAGCTTCGATAACTCGAGCTTCGATAACTCGAGCTTCGATAACTCGAGCTTCGATAACTCGAACTTCGATAGCTCGAACTTTAATAACTCGAAAACCTCTACGAGTCCAAAAATTTCTTCATTTCCATCGGCTCCACTGTAAGCACCTCTACAACTCGAAAACTCGATAAGTCGAAACCTCTATAATTCGAAGATTTTTTTCCCTTCCCCTGAGATTCGAATTGCCGAGGTTCGACTGTAATAATATGACGTCAAAGTCGGGAATTACATATTTATTACTAAATAATTCTTTCAATAGGTAATGCGGCGTCTTAAAAGAGAATTCTTTGAAAATAGCCAGATAGTCATCAGACATTTAGAATGTGCCAGTATAACATAGCTTCTTAGAACGGGATGTGAATTCATATTTAGATATCTAAGTTTGGAGCAAGTGGGATATAAGAATAAAAATATGCAGGCTTTGAAGTGAACCGTATTCAAATTAGAAGTGGCACGGTTACAAACTTTTGTAGAAGCGATAGCAAGGATCATGCTTTCCTATAAATCGAAGAAAATTTTCAGTAGCTGGAGAGGGATTGGTGTTGCAAACTAAGCTTACAAGGTCACTACTCAAAATTAGAAAGACACTGAACAGATGAAGATACAGAATGGAGGTCGAAAGGAAGTATAAGAGTGATTTTTTGCATTCGCATATAAGTAATTTATTGTTGAATTGCTTTTATCGCTCCTTGACTTCGTGGTACTTACGGAAATGTACATACATACATATAATTACCGTTCGAAAGTGTAATTGCACTCATTAGTGACAAGTACTCAAAGTATTTTACATTATGGATACAATGTCAATAGGAAATTTTTTTTTCTCATCAAAATAGTATTATATTATTTTTTTATATTACTTTACATAATTTTGATATTTGCATAGCTCGTTTATGTAACTTTCGTTTATATTGTCTATGAAAATAGTATATCTATTGTACATGAAAAGATAAATGCCAAAGTCAAAATTCAAACGAGATGTAAATAATATTCCTTACTAATATATAAAAGTGAAACGTTGTTTGTTCGTCCTTCTTCCACGCCTAAACGGCTGAACGAATTTCAATGAAATTTCGAATATGCATTACATACGTCCTAGATTAGATTATAGCAGAGACGAGCAAAAAATTATTTGAAATAAAAATTTGTGCACGAAATTTTTATTTCAAATAATTTTCTGTCCATCTTTGGATTATAGGTTACTTATTTTTTTTTTGTTTAGGCTTTTTTATTTTGGAAACATCATAAATAATTCCCGGGTGAAACTGGGTAACGGGTCAGCTAGTAATGTCATAAAATGATAATTAAATCAGTAAATTAAATGTCCCAATGGTATAAAAATATTCAAAGAATTTGTAAGGATTAAAGTATAGTCGCCTAAGTAGGTGTTAGACTCTCCCATTTTATATTCAAATGCACAAAATGGCAGGTGCACCCCAACCTCTGAGTGGTAGTGTAGGGGCTGATTAAATTATATTATTTTCTGTATCATTCATCTCTAATCACGACTGTATGGCTTTCTAAATTTCATGAACTGACGAATACTCATCTCAAAAGAAAAAAACACACAAATTAGCTCTTAACAATGTTTTCTCACCCCCTCTTGTCTCAACCCTGAATGGAGTCTGCTAATCTTCCTGCACGCTTGACTTCCCTTGGAAATCTTTCGACAGTAATCAATACGTCCTTATATTTCCCATCTCAATATCGCTAATTTGCTGCAATAACGACATAACTAAAAATTCACGATTTCATCCCCTACTGGTTTAAAAGTTTTGTCAGACAATAACCCCTTTTTCTATACTAATAACTCAAAAGCTGCAAATTTTTAGTTGCGTCGTTGTTGCGGCAAACGAGCTGCATATAAAGCAGAAACTTTATATATTTGTGTATTCGTCTGTCGCCTAAAAGCATTCGCACGGTAAACTCTGGGGTCAGGAAATGTGCCTCAGCTCATTACGCCTGGCTAATCCAGATGAAACGTCCCAAAAAAATATTTTTTTTACAAAATCAGAATCTAAATTCCGCGAGGCTAGTAGACGATAAAAAGGGGAGTCCTTGAAGCCACCTAAAATCATCAGCATCATATATGTCGCCTATCAGTGATCCGGGAAGTAAACCATTCCTCTCCACAAGCGGTTCGTTCTTGCGCCGAACCATTTTTTGCGGCGGCGAACTGAAGCATTACAATGGCAAAATTCGATTTTAGTGAAGCGCGCGTGTTAGTAAGAAAAAAGCCAGCGGTGCCTGTACCAATCATGTCGTCTGGGAGATCAAGGCCTGGTCAGCGCTCAGTCATTCTTGTTTTTTGCTTCCCTCTTGATATGCCTGGCTGCGGGCCGCTGCTTCGCCAGCACTGTGTCAAGGTGTTGCTCAATAAATCCTATCGGTTGCTGGTCGACAGGTGTTTTTGCACCAGCAACGCTTCATTTGCCCGTGCGCGCTTTTTCACTTTGTTTTCTTTCTCCGCGCGCATGCGCGGCAGCGGTCTCTTACTGCGCGGATACGCGTGTCATTGCGGGATCATTGCTATAATAGGGAACAAAGAAATCTATATACATACCTAGCTTCCGGAGAAGCGGCAATTTTAACTGACCTTTGTGGCTGCCTAGTAAATGTTTATTGTATTTGTGGATTATAAATATTCTGTAAGGGGGGGCACTCTCAATTGCCGAGTCGATCGAATCGACTTAAGGGGTTATACCTAGTCAGGCGGCCGAAAAGAGGCGAATATTTGTGATTTTTTTTTGAAGAAGCGGAAGCGTATAATTTTACAAAACTTTTTGCGTTTAAAAGAGCAACATTTAAAGAACATTTGGTAATTTTTTCGTAGAAAAATATTTACGTTTATAATTAAATAACAAGCGACATCCAAGAAGCATTTTTAAAAATTTGGTTTTGCGGTGAGCATTGCCATTCGGAACCAGATTATCTAAAATCAAAAAACAAAAAAGATTTCGTTAGTATATTGATGTATCCTCAGGTTGACGGAGAGAATTTTCCGAAATATTAAGTTGAAACAAAATGGCGGCTATTTAAAGTTGAAGTCCTGATTTTTTCGCGTGATCTTTGCAGCAAAAGATCAGGATTTCAACTTTAAATAGCCGCCATTTTGTTTTAACTTAATATTTCGGAAAATTCTCTCCGTCAACCTCAGGATACATTAATATACTAACGAAATCTTTTTTGTTTTTTAATTTTAGATAATCTGGTTACGAATGGCAGTGCTCACCGCGAAAGCAAATTTTTAAAAATGCTTCTTGGATGTCGCCTGTTATTTTATTATAAACGTAAATATTTTTCCACGAAAAAATTACCAAATATTCTTTAAATGTTGCTCTTTTAAACGCAAAAAGTTTTGTAAAATTATACGCTTCCGCTTCTTCAAAAAAAATTCACAAATATTCGCCTTTTTTCGACCGCCTGACTAGACATAACCCCTTAAAACTTTGTTCATGGCTTGCGCTGTATTGAGAGAATATCGCCTATTTTTTTTTTAAGTTAAAATAACGATTTTTTTATTAAAAATAATACATGAATGAAATCAGTGGCTACTGAAATTTGGCTGCCACGATATCAGCTGTCCAGGTTATCTAAAATAAAAAATTCAAAGAGTTTCTTAATCTGCATGAGTATGGTTACAGCCGGCACTAGAATAAATGGAAAATATTAAAAAATAACAAAATGGCGGTGTCTCAGAGAAAAAATTATAGTCTTGCTCTAGAAATTTTAGTGCAGGCGAGGGACAAAGTTTTAGGTTGACGAAGAAAATAATTTTTTAGAAATAAGTTGCGAATGAACCCTATATTTTTAAGCTGCCACACTAGGGAGCCCCTTAAGAAGATATTCCTAAGAGAACGTTTTGAAATTCGGACATTTGCTGAGAATACAGCGATCCCAATGAAAATTATTTTAAACTCTAAATGCAACTTTCTCGAAACAATATTTCCTGAATTGACGAGAGTCACATTTCTCAAAGGAATGAAGATATCGACTTGAATTTGTTAACAGCTCGTGACCCACAGCTTATTCACTCTCGACTCTCGTTATATTAGCAACATTGAAAGTCAAAATGCTCAGACAATTGATATTTCGTGTTTGCCTCTTGCTCAAGTTCAAACTTGAGCACAGTTCATCGATGGCGACTCAGAATATTAATCATGTACATGCGGAGGGGGGGGGGGAGGAGCAGGAGGAGGAGGTATTGTAAGCAGAGGCCAATTTTGATTTTTAAATTTCCTTGAGGAGACAAATCACGTTCTAAAATTAGCAGAATATTCAAATGTACATATACAGATTTGGGAAGCAGTTCCAGTCACAGTTAAAATACCTATCCTTGCTCAGATAGTTATTTAAATAGTATACTTCCATGCCAGCTGTCCAATTAATTCTCCCCAACCAACACCGTCCAATCGCCTCTATGCAAATTTTAATGTAATCCTTCTGCTACATCCAACTTTGATCCCGACGGTGCTGCCCCCTCCAGTGGCGATTTCTCGTAAATTGCCAAGCTAACCTAACTCAAAACCTCTTTCTCTCAAATCCGTTCGCTTCCCTGCCCGTCGGCATTTAATTACCAAAACAGAAGCGTCTCGTATTTCTGTCGTCGACATTGGTAGACACTGTGCATTAGAATGTTTCTACGAACAGCCACTTGCAGAGATGCTTTCTCTTTATCGCTCGAGAACGTCGAATTTCTTTCCATCGCAAGCACTCGTGTTTATGGACACGTACCCGAAGGGGAAGACGCGATGGAGGGGTGGAGGGGAGGGGAACGGAGGAGAGTGAAAGTCCCCCCCCCCCCCTCCTGAGTTACGAGGAGCTATTGCCAAATTTCCTTCCGCCGTCCTCGACCATTAATTAATCACTTCGAAGCTACGCCGTCGCGTTGAACAGTGCATCGCGAATTTTTTGGGGACCAGAGAAATAATTTTTCGAAAAAATTCTTGGCATTGCCGGTGGCCACGCTGTGCCTCATGGTAACCGTCACGTAGGCGCATCGTAGAAAACCACGGCTATAGGAGGCAGAGAGAACGAGCTGGTAGTGATTTGCGACGATTACGTCACGAGGGTCAGTTCTGCTTGTCATCGCGCGTCAGCGAAATCAACCGTCGCCGGAGGATTCTCCCAGAAGTGCATGTTACCGCGCGAATCTTATCGAGCGCGAGGTAAAAAAGAAGGAGTTTCCAATTGATCCCTTTCCCCGGTCAAGATGTCGTTTAGTTTTCGTAATTGAGCAATTATACCTCGGAGTACCGCGTGCACCTGTTCGGCGGCCTGTGCGGAGAACGCCGATGGGCGTTCGACGAGTATGGGTAGGAGATAGGATTGGTGGGTTTCCGCACGTGGCGTACGGTAAGCGTTTAGGGTGGCAGGGTTTAAAACGTGAAAATGGTCCTTTTCTATAAAAACTGACGAATTAAGAACGAAGAATGAAATCGATGTAATCTCATGCCATATACTTGTTACTGAAATCTAATGAGCATGGTGGATTAAGTTGTGCAGGGTGGTTGTTCGTGTACAGGGTGGGAAGATTAAAAATATGTACAGTATGGGGGTTTGGTGGAAAAGGCGGATCGGAGAGAAATAAATTCTTGAATTTATTTGGTTGACAGCTATCCAATTAGATTTCGTTGCCCCCCCCCCCCCCCTCCTCCAACCTACGAAAACGAAAGCGTTTTTTACACTGGCAGAAATATTGAGATTGCCAACTTTCATCTATTCAGCTACAAGTTCGCGAGTGCCTGGGACATTCCATTTTAAATCACACAAATTTTTACACCATAGTCACGAATTTTTTTTTCCAAATTTAATATATTTACTAGAAGTTGGAGAAACTGATTCGTGTCAAATTTTAACCAACCGGCAGGAACGATTTAAAAATTATGCGAAGTGGATCGATGTGCCATTATTTCACCCTCGATAGTTACGCTCCATTTCCAACTTGGAAGTTCCAAGTAACACTTTGTACTTACGTACAGTGGTGTGCAAAAGTTTCCGGCCAGATGATTTTTTTCCACGTCTCTTCCAAAAGCTTTCCTTCCAAAGACTTTGCTTTTGAGAGAAAAATTGAAAAAGAAAATTATCTGCCCGGAAACTTTTGCACGCCACTGTATATTTATTTTGAAGCTAACAGAATTCCTTAGTTAAATTCTGAACGCACCTTTAGATTGTGCGACACCGCGGCCAGAAATAGCGAAGAGTGAAGGTGGCCCATTGGTCCGGATTCCCCCACTTGCTTCTTCGCGCATGCGCATGGAAGTCTACGACTCGCTCTGTTTACCTATACTCAAATGCGCGCATTGGGTTTGAAACTCGTGAAATTTATCGTAATGGAATTATTATTTTTTTTTTAAGATCATGGTTCTTGAGATTTTTGAGGCTACTAAACTTATTTAAATGGAACTATATATTTTCTCAGTGATGCGTTTTATATTTCATGAGAAAGATCACCTAATGCATGTCACTTTGTTATAAGATTTTCCTTATACAGGGTGACTCAGAAAAAGAGGTCCTCCTTATTAAAAATTATAAATGAATGAAAGAAATGGCTTTTCAAAACTCTTCATCCTTGGCTGAACATTCAGAGAGATTCTTAATCTGTATGAGTATGGTTATAGCCGGCACTAGAATAAATGAGAAATATTTGCAAATAACAAAATGGCGGGGTCTCAAAGAAAATTAGTTTGGCAGCCATGGATGATTCCTTTTATTCATTTATAGCTTTTGCTAAAATCATTAATTTTACTTAAAAAAAAATAGGCGATATTTTCCAAATATAGTACACCCAATGAACAAAGCTTTAAGTCGATAAACAATGTAATTGTTTAGAAATAAATTCCGAAAAATCAATGTATTATTGAGCCACCACACTAGGGAGACCCCTTAAACCGCAGCTATCGCCGCCTTCCCTCTATTAACACGATAACAAAAGCATACACGCCTTACCAGATAAATTCGTAGAAAGTTTAAAGATACTACCCTTAATAAGTCACAAGTCCCGAAATGGTGCCATCATTCGTTGCAGCCATACTACATCCCACGAATTCAAAACTTGACAGAATAAAGCAGTAAATATAGTACAACTACGAATGAAATGTATTCTTCCGCAAAATTCTGTTAAAATGGTGGGATAATTTTTTCTCGAGCAAAACTTTTTTTCTTACAAAATCGTTTTGGAAAATGGATTCGAGATACAGGGTGATCATTAAAAAGTGGCACATTTGCAGCGTATTTTCAAAATCAAATTTCTCAAAAACAGCTACTTGTTTGGAAAAAAAAATTGTTCCACAATTTCGATTTATTTTAGACTGTGTGCGTATTAATTATAAGTTTAGACTCGACAATAAATAATTCTACATTAAGGGGTTATACCTAGTCAGGTGGCCGAAAAGAGACGAATATTTGTGATTTTTTTTTGAAGGAGCGGAAGCGTATAATTTTACAAAACTTTTTGCGTTTAAAAGAGCAACATTTAAAGAACATTTGGTAATTTTTTCGCAGAAAAATATTTAAGTTTATAATAAAATAACAAGCGACATCCAAGAAGCATTTTTAAAAATTTGGTTTTGCGGTGAGCATTGCCATTCGGAACCAGATTATCTAAAATCAAAATACAGAAAAGATTTCGTTAGTATATTAATGTATCCTCAGGTAGACGGAGGGAATTTTCCGAAATATTAAGTTAAAACAAAATGGCGGCTATTTAAAGTTGAAATCCTGATCTTTTCCTGCAAAAATCACGCGAAAATTCAGGATTTCAACTTTAAATAGCCGCCATTTTGTTTTAACTTAATATTTCGGAAAATTCTCTCCGTCAACCTGAGGATACATCAATATACTAACGAAATCTGTTTTGTTTTTTGATTTTAGATAATCTGGTTCCGAATGGCAATGCTCACCGCAAAACCAAATTTTTAAAAATGCTTCTTGGATGTCGCTTGTTATTTAATTATAAACGTAAATATTTTTCTACGAAAAAATTACTAAATGTTCTTTAAATGTTGCTCTTTGAAACGCAAAAAGTTTTGTAAAATTATACGCTTCCGCTTCTTCAAAAAAAAATCACAAATATTTGTCTCTTTTCGGCCGCCTGACTAGGCATAACCCCTTAAACACTCTTATGGTACAAAAATTTCTTAACAAGTATGGAAGGATTAAAACACTATCGAATATCAAGCTTTATATTTTTGCATTCGAATGCAAAATAAATAGCATATCGCGCGATTGTAAGCAGCACTGTATTCAAATATAAGCAGTCCCCATTATTCCGGATCTTCTAATCGTTCAGGCGACTTCAGTGGAGAAAAGAGCGAACAAATGTGGCACGAAAGTGGTGGAAGCGTTGTGTCTGTCACGGTGAAACTTGCAGCGGCCGGTTGCGTGGCGGGACGCATGTAATCAGGAAGCATAATCGTCGAAAGATACAATGAATAGGGTCAGGAACTAGACTTTGGCTCGAGTTAAGGCAGGTCTAGTCCACTTTGGTATGCGCCGCAAAATAGAATCGGCAAAAGCTTTCGATGTGTCACATTGCCCAGCCTTCGTTTCATTGCAAACGAGTTGACCGCAGCTTTCACGGGGAAATACCATGTCACGGCTTCCTGACTCGAGAAATCGAAATAGTTAACTTGGGTGGGTTTAATCTGTCTCGTTAAATCGAGGATGTGGACATGCGTTATCTTCTCATCTGTGAAACTGTTGCTTTTCTTCTTTAAATTGAAATTTCGTAATAGCACGTAACATAATTTAAACAGAAATTATTCTGGAACGAGCGCGGCATAAATTTTGTTTCTATTAAAAATAATGCGAAAGTGTATTTTAGTTCTTGACAGAAATGAACATTGTTAATAGTCATTTTTGCAAATTCTGAATTTGGAGTTTCGTCGAATTTTCGTATGCTTCTTGCGGCCATATATTTTTGCCATGAAGGTTTATCAGCGAAGTACGTGGTACCAAAAAGTCTCATGCCAAAGAAATATATTATGATATTATATTTTTAAACTAATACTTGTTTGACAATACAATTACAAATTTTTTAATTGTATTGTCAAACAAGTATTACTTTAAAAATATAATATTTTTGAATTGTATTCTGATTCTATTCGGTTCGCATAATTATTATTTAACATATTTAAGTCACTGACACGTAAAACGAAGGAATATGCAATGTATGTTCAAAGATTTTTTTAAGTCATTATGAATTTCAAAACGTATCACTCGAAATTAAAATTATAAACATTTCATGTTTTTCTGAACATTTATTTCTCTAAAAGCACACTCTGTAACAGCAGATATGGTTTTTACAAATACTGAAAGTCCATTTTTCAAATCTCTATTACGTAACAAGTGAATTCTCGTTTTTACATTTTTGAAGTCAGAAATTTTGCAATAGGAAATACTATAAATTAATAAATACACTCTATAAGGCGGTATAAGTATTTCAGAAAATTATTGGTGGTAGATATATACATTTCGTAAAGATTTGAATCACTTTATTTTACACAAAAATTATTATCCTGGCAGTAATATTTCAAACAAAAAACATTTGCCCATAAATTCTTACTGCTCTCTGTTTATCATAGAAATTATAAATAAATACATTGTAAGCTATAACAGGCACTTCACTCATGATCACATTATAAATTATTACGATAAACTTAAACCTGTTAATCTTGGAAATATCAATTTTCTTCTCAAAATAGTTTTTTTTTAAATATTCATGGTTGAAAAATAAATAGACGAATTTGAATTTCCAGTAGAATTTAATTTGAAAGGTTGAAGCAAACTGGCTACTGTAGGTGTTTTTTCTATTTAATAAAACCACACACAGCTTCCAAATCACCGCATATTATTTAAAAAAACGTTTCAGACTGAAAGGTACAAAGTTTTAGTACGAAATAATCTAGAGACTTGAAAAAAAACCCTCTGAAAAGTCCCTCCAAAATCGAAAATTTTATTTTAAAGCACATCAAATTTCACCCCTTCCTTAAACAACCCCCCTCGACCTAACCCAAAGCTAACCCAAACCGAACCCAAACCTAAACCAGACCTCTAAAAAAGTCCCTTCAAAATCGAAAACTGTATTTTAAAGTATACAAAATTTCACCCCTTCCTTAAACACCCCCTCGACCTAATCCAGACCTAACCCAGACCTCTAAAAAAGTCGCTTCAAAATCGAAAACTGTATTTTAAAGTACACAAAATTTCACCCCTTCCTTAAGCACCCCCTCGACCTCACCCAGACCTCACCCAAACCTAACCCAGACCTCTAAAAAAGTCCCTTCAAAATCGAAAACTGTATTTTAAAGTATACAAAATTTCACCCCTTCCTTAAACACCCCCTCGACCTAACCCAGACCTCTAAAAAAAAGTCCCTTCAAAATCAAAAACTGTATTTTAAAGTACACAAAATGTCACCCCTTCCTTAAACACCCCCTCGACCTAACCCAGACCTCTAAAAAAAAGTCCCTTCAAAATCGAAAACTGTATTTTAAAGTACACAAAATTTCACCCCTTCCTTAAACAACCCCTCGACCTAACCCAGACTCGTCATTCAAAAATCATGTCTCTTATCCCCGGAATCACATTAAATTAAATAGAAAACGGTTGTACATGGTTTTGCAAAATAGGAGAAATACCTTAACGCAACATGTAAGGACTGATCTATTACTTCAATCAGTTCTTAACGGTGAAATCAACAAGTGTAAACATTTACGATCGTCGAATGCTGATAGGAACAACCCGCACAGTATTTTGTTACCCTCCACGCTTGCTGGTCGCAACAAACCATTTTGTTTAAGCTAGTCCAGTGGAAAACAGCATCTTAGAATTAACCACATATTGTGTTTACGATCGCCACGGTGCTCGGGCTTGACGTAAGCGAACATAACGCAACTGAAACTCGCTATGAATTTCAAATACATATCTGTAACGCGTTTGATAAATCGTCTGCTTTTTATTTCGCTGCGCGCACATAGTTGTTTCTTAATTACTTAATCGAGCAATTCCAGCGGAACGTTCGAATCGTTAATTGTCACCTGCCGAGAAATGCGTCGCCATTGTTTCCAGTTATCGCTGCGAATTCCAGGTTTAAAGGAATAACTTCAATGGATGGTGGTTCGCTTTTTATCACCAAGGTCGAGCATTATTCCATCAGTTTATTTTCAGACACAACCGAAACTCGTCGATGCTTTTTCTTTCTGGCTTCTGTCTCTGGTCTTTAGGATCCTCGCGTGCGCACCAGTTTCGATTCGGTGCACTGATGTTAGCAGCAGCTCGGTGGGAATTGATTCTTCTTTTTTTTTTCTTGTTGATTTAGGGCGGTTGAGTAATGGGTGAATTTTTGATTGCGCAATTTGATGATTAAGAAATTTCATAGATTCAATAAGAAGATGTTGATCGAATAAGATTTTTTTTTTTAGTGGAGTTGGATGGTTTACTATTTTTGTTTGGGGGTGATTTATTTTGTGGTTTGCCTAATAGAAGAATTAACATTTTCCATTTATTTAAAATATCATCAGTTGTTCGCGTCATTAGTCGAATGATTTTGGAGTAGTTGTTCGAATAAAATGTTGGATTAAATAATAGTATTTTGAGTAACCAATAACTTATTTGAATTAAATATTTGATTAAGGAAAGTTTATTTGGGTAATTAGCTTAGATACATTTTTTCGTGACAATTTGGATAATGCCCAGCTCTGATTACTTGTGAGAAGGGGGACTTATGTCAATATTTATTATTTCAATATTTATTTTCATTCGTGCAATTAAGTTTAATGTGAAAAGTGATTTGGTAATAAATAATTAGAATTTATATTCTAATTAGAATTTATATTCTAATTAGAATTTATATTCTAATTAGAATTTATATTTTAATTAGAATTTATATTCTAATTAGAATTCAATTAAGTTTAATGTGAAAAGTGATTTTGTAATAAATAATTAGAATATAAATTCTAATTATTTATTACCAAATCACTTCACATTAAACTTAGTTGAACGAATTAAAATAAATATTAAAATAGGCATACGTGTAAAACAGTAAACTTATACTATTCAGCGAAGAATTTATGTCTAAACTGTTTTTTATTTTTAATCGTGGGGAAGTGTAATGTAGTGTTGAATTTACAGTTCAGGGACATTTAAACAAATCCTTGATTTTCTTAACTACACGGTTGTATATAAATTGTACACTAACATATTCAATTATTCTAAGCACACACATTAAAGTCGTGAATTTAATATATTCACTTTTAAATCCAATTTCAAAATTATATTAAAATAATTTATAAAAATTCAAATTCTCATTATTATTATTACGACTTTATTACTCATTACATGGAAGATATAACACATAAAGGCATAGTAAAATTATAGCCCTAAACATAACAATAAAACCATAACTAAATTATACAAAAAATTTTAAACTAATTCCTTCCGTCTTTTTTAGTACTGCATTGCTTTAGCACACAATAAATTTCATACTATAATAATTAACAAAGCTTGAAGCACAAACAGTACATCGAAACTAAATTAATTCATAAGGATATTCTGCAAATTGAAACCATGAAATTGCAAGAAACAACGTGCCAAACTTTGTGCCCCGTTTTTGCAATTTTCGTTATACACTCCACAGTATTTCACGCATGGAAGTGTTCCTCTGTAGTCTGTACACTATAACTACTTAGATATCTCTTAACAACAGAGATAAGAGGTCTTATTATTACTATATAACAATATGTATCTCCAAAAATGTTACACAACACGTGGAATATATTTTTAAAAAAAAAATGACATTTTAAAAGAGTAAATCTTACATTGTGTGTTATGTGTAATAGGTACAGTGTTCAGGGTCAATGAAACGCGTTAAATTAAAAAGAGGAAGTACCCAGTGTAAATCAAGACTAAATTTTCATAGAGAATAAAAAGCATGCACATAACATATTATTAAACAAATCGAGGGAATTTATCAACTATTTTGGATTTTAAATTACGTTAAACTAAAATTTAGCTTTAGTTGCATTCTGTCCTTGCAGAAATAACCAATCAATCCAAGGGTATAATAATATAATTTTATTTCACAAACCAGCTTACCTATATAGTGCTCACGAGGAACTTGATACGATCTTAAGGGTTACCTTAAGCCGCGTTCCCACGTGCGAAAAGTAGAAAATAAGTGTCGCGATTTTTCGATCAGAATGATGCTCGCAAAGTGATATTGACGGTTCTTTGTAAGCATCTCCACTGTATTCTGGGATGCGCGTCGCACACGTGGAAACGCGGCTTAAGCATTGATATTCCTCCTTTTTTATAGACCCACGTGTGGTTGGAAGCACGAAGGCCACCGTCACTTTTTTCAATGGAAAGATTGGTTCTTCAGCGTGTTTCGTAATAGGCACTCTCTACTTGGATAAAAATATGTAAACTTGCAAGGAGGATTATTATTTCACCTGTCAACTGGGGAGGTCGACTCAACTCGTCATTCGAAACTGCCTTTACACCGAGCAAGACGTTCTAATTCATCACGCAGATTCACGAATTGCACTGCTTTAAAAGGAGTGAATATACAGGGTGTCTGGTTAGTCACTGATCTCCTTAAAGGGGGTAAAATTAGGGATCGAAAAAGTTCTGGAACTGTTATTTTTAAAAAAAATTCTTTTAGAACTTATGTTTTTTTTTAAGAAAATATCTGTTCCTGTGGGATTTTTATTGAAAGAAATGTTTCCCTTAGGAACTTCTGTGGAAAGTGTTCTCGTGGAACAGATATTTTAGAAACTATATATAATAAAAGTTCCATAAAGAAAAGTACTAAACAATTAGGTATTAGGCACTTTTATTTAACAATATAATATCATATTGTTCGTGTTTATTTAATGAAAGGTATGAAAATCATAACATAAGTAATTAATAGTTTCATAAGAATTGTTGAACAGGAAAAAGAACTTCTCAAGAATAATATCTAAATAATATTTCTTTATAACTTTATATCTGCGTAGAAATTATCTACGTAGGTAAATATTGCAAATAAATAACACATTCAGAATATCAATTTCACTGTAATAATTATTTATTACTGTTGCTGTACTATTCGTTGAATAGTATTCAGTATTTATCACAACGATTGAGAACTTTTTTAATATTGATGAACAAAATATCTGTTACTGTTATAGAGAAATTTTTTTTTTAATTTTATAAGTTCCATTGCAACTAGAACTTTTATTTTCAACAACTTATAATCTGAGAACACTTTTAAAAAATTTCCACTGTCCATCATTCGAACCCTGGGTAAAATAAAGAAAAAGAAGTTCTACAAACACGGTGTCAAAGACGAATACTTAACGTTTTCAAAGATTAGCACCACTTACGTCGCAAAGTTATAATTAAGGCCCAAAATGGCCACCGCCTTCTTCCATGCAAAGGTCAATGCGGCTTAAGCGTAACTGTTTGATATTTTCACCTGCAGCTAATATTGTACTCCACGGTTCGACCAGCTTTTCCAGCTGACGGGGGCAAAGTGTTTGCTTCATTGCTGCCCAAAGGTAGAAATCTAAGGCTGCGAATCCACGACGAGATTTTACACGCGACAAAAATCTCACCAACAATTAAAAGTAGGTAAATAATGGAAATAGTCGCGAGAGACTTGGGCGTCCGGAGGGGGGTGTAAAAGGGTCAGTTACCCCGTTGGCTTTTGAGAACAAAATCACTTATTTTTAAAAACTAATCTTTATTAAGTTTATACTAAAGAGGGAATATTTATAAATTTAAAAAAAAAGCAAGAGGGGAATATTTTTCTTTATCATCATCCCAAAGTTGCCCCCCCCCCCAAAAAAAAGTCTCCGGACGCCCTTGGCGAGAGATGAGATTTTTGAAAATGTATCGTGAAATTTGTGTATTTTCATGACACTAATTATAAAATAATTACAAAATAGTGAAATAATTGTCTCTGAGATTAAAGTCTCATTTGGGACGATATTTTTTTTTCGCCGTGGATTTGCACCTTAATGGTGACCTAGATGGCCATTTTGTTGGCGCATCTATCTCAGGTCACCACTACGAAGATTTACACCTCGTTAAGTATCGGTTTTTGACACCACTTTTCTAGAATATTATTTTCACCATTTTACAGCCTTTAAGGAGAGCAGTGAATAACTGGTCACGCCTGTAGTGCCTACTGGGTAATGGGTGGCATTTACTGTAGAAGAAACTAGTTAATTCGTCTTTAATCATTATTAGTACACAGTTTTAAACGCACTAGAAGCGTTCCTGAGAAAATAATAACCTCACGAGAAGATTAAATTTTTTCAAAAAACCTAACTTTCTCTTAACATTCGTTGAAAGTGGCGTCAACGAATGTTAATAGTCTAACTGCGTGGAATAATATTTTCTGGTACTGCCAGTTACCCACCGCAATCTCATTATTTCATTTCAAGAGCATTTTAAAAAAATTTCAATCAACATAATTTTTAATACCAATAATAATTGAAAATCTCTTGGTGCCACATATCTTCACCAATTTTACAATTTTGAATTTTCATTGGCAATAAAACTATTCAGATAACGAAAGTTTGGATAGTGAAAGCCCTACTGTACTTACATTGAATCACTTATTATTTAATACTGTACTATCGTACCTCGGCCAAAAAGTGAATAATCCAGTAGAGCTACCAAATAGCACATCTAACTTTGGCAGGGTCAAAGCTTCGATCAGTATCTTCGGTATTTTTATTCGTTTTAGAAAGTACCTACTAAATGCTTTCTAAGATGAGAAGCGCCAGTGGCGGGTTTGAGGAATAAGGCCCAAATGGCGATACTTATAGGACACCCTGTATACGTAACAGAATTACAAAAAAATTTACGCGCGTGTAATATGAAAAGTATAGAGGAGAGAAAAAGTTTGGATAAAATCATAATTTCTTCTGAAAGATGAGGCCTCCGGGGCCTTCTGAGGAGGGGCCCAGGCGATAACTGCTCATCAGCCGGCCGTTAACTCCGCCACTGGGATGTGCAGGAAATTGGGGTCACCGATTGGATTTAAATTTCGCATATAGTTACTGCACAGCCCGTACAATAATGTATTAAACGCACAAGGCGTACCAATGAAAAGTTTTCGAGCAGATCGTGTCGAAACTTTTACCTTCTCCAGACCCTCGATATATGCACTCGCGCATGACTTCGTAACCGTACTCCGAATCGGTCTCATTTTCACATGTAAATAGATTCACTTACAAGCTGGAAGAAGATCAAATTTTGAAGTTTATTTCCACGGAAACATTTAACACGCCCACTGTCACGCGACTCTTTCACGTCTTCCATTCACTCACGATCAGTCAAATTCGAAGTCCGAAGTAAGATTACTTTATACCTGGACAATGCGCTTACTGTTCTGTCATCCCTAAAGGTGCGGATCTATTGAAGCAACCCAAGGCAACATGTCGCGTGCGGAAAAAAAATGGGACGATGTTACCGAAAAATGGCGTCAGTGGAAACCCACCTTAAGGGGGGACTACAGGGTAATGGGCCCAAAACTAAAGGTATCTTTGGAAATTTATTGAAAGCAAACTACTCAAGGAATCTTTCTGAAACTTTCTGGACCTTTTATTGGATATTTCAGTTATACGAAAATCTTTTTTGAAATTTATTTAAGGCAGATTTATGTACTATATGGGATCGGTAAGTTTGTGCTCCAAAAAAATTCTGCTGACATGGTTGACAGTTTTCCGGCGAAACGGTTCTTCTGAAATCCAAAAACCAAATGGGTTGGATTTTGAAAATTTTGCAAAACGACAAAATGGCGGACCTTTGAAGAAAATTGAAATTTTGTTTTAGAAAATTAACCTCTTTAATTACCTCTTCTTAACCAATCAAAAGAATCTCCCGTCGTGCCATAGAAATCTGCATATAGTTTCTAAAATACTTTGGTTTTTTGATTTTAGAGGAACCGTTTCGTTGAAAAACTGTCAACCATGTCAGCGGAAATTTTTTGCAGCGCTAAGTTACTGGTCCTGTGCAACTTATAAATCTGCTTTAAATAAATTTCAAAAAAGATATTCGCACCACTTAAATATCCAATAAAAAGTGCTGAAAGTTGCAAAAGGATTCATCAAGAAGTTTTCTTTTAATAAAAATGTATTATTTTTAATAAATTTTGAATAAATTATTATTTTTAATAAATTTATTAAAAGAAAACTTCTTGATGAATCCTTTTGCAACTTTCAGCACTTTTTATTGGATACTTAAGTTGTGCGAATATATTTTTTGAAATTTATTTAAAGCAGATTTATAAGCTGTACAGGACCAGTGAGTTAGCGCTGCAAAAAATTTCCGCTGACATGATTGACATTTTTTCAACCAATTTTCTAAGAGACCTTCAATTTTCGAGCAATTACCCTGTTGCCCCCCCCCCCTTAACAACAGTAATATTATTTAATATTGCAAATATTCCCAATATTAACTTTACAAATTCAGTCACTGATGACTCCTATAACAATCAACCTATTTCGATACGTAGATTATAGATGGTGTGGGCTAACTACTTACAGGGTGTTCCACTGCAGGTGGCCAATACTTTAGGGGACGATTCTACAGGCCAAAATAAGACGAAAATATTTCATACAATTTTTTAATATCGCGCTTCGTTTTCGAGATAATTGACTTCGAATTTCAGGTATTGCCTACCACGTGCGCCTTAGTACAGTTTTTAGGCGCCTGCAGCGCGCGCGGCGGCAAGCGGTACTACGGTGCGCGCGTAGCCACCTGAAATTCAAAGTCGATTTTCTCAAAGACGAAGTGCGATATGAAAAAATTGTATTCTATATTTTCGTCTTATTTTGGTCTGTAGAATCATCTCCAATTGATCACCTGCTGTGAAACACCCTGTACATGCTTGAGTATAGCCAATTCGGTGACCCAAGCCTTGCGCACCCCTCTGGCAAGCTTTGAATTCTTTTCATCAGCACTAGTTACCAAACCGTGGCGAGCTACAAAACTACCTTTAGAAACTCAGAAGTCCTTTAGCGACACCGCGCGCGAGCATTTAACTGTACACAGAATTTCGTTGAAGCGATATCCTATTCACGGTTCACCGTCATTCAGCGAGCGCCGTTCGCGGCTCATTATTCAGCCGATTTCTTTAGCCAGCTCTGCCAGAAACTATGCAAAACGCAGAGGTCAGTCGGTCGCGCTCGCGGAGAAAAACGTAGACTGCCTGCCTCTTCACCCGGCCGACAATGTGCAGCCAGGTATAATGGTATGCGTTGCATCGACGCCGGTACTGCGGGCGCAAAAAAGCTCGGGGAACGAAAAGAAAAAAAAGAACACTGGTGGGGACCTTGGAATAATTTAAAACGACCGATTCATTACGACTTCATTACGCCGCCACTATTTTCCACCGCGTTCAATATTCATCCTTTTTCCTATCTCGCTCCGGTTACGAAACGGCTTTTACAACGATCCCCGTGGGTTTTTTTTTCTCGGCCGTTTCGCAATTGCGTGATCTATCCAATTGATACCGATCGATAAATAGAGGAGGATTACTCGGAATTAGGACAGGACGCAAGGTTGCCTAGTTTTATGAGTGGCGCTTTAATTAAGCGATTAAATGACTGTGGCGGTTGAGTTATAGTTCCGATGAATTCACGGGGTTATGGACGAGCATGATAGGGTTGCTCTCGGGGTGGCATTCAGTTGATAGAAAATTCGGAGGCCTGTCAAATTGTGATGGAATATGCAAGTATTATACCAGCTTAAGTTGGATTATTTTAGGACACAGAATTAAATGGGGTGTTGGGGGTGTTTTGTTTATATTTGAAGTGAAATTGCAGGACAATATCAAATTTAAAATATAATATTATCATATCTTCTTTATTTCGTAAAAAATATAATGTAAATAGTAATGGCGCACCCAGAGGGGGGGGGGTCTGGCATCCCCAAAGAGAAAGGGCTTTGTAAAAGGAAAAGAAAACTGAATTTTATTCTTTGAATAAATTTTTATAATAAATTGTACAAATGAATTTTATTGAGTTTGCGTTACAAATATTTTTATCCGTTCAACTCGCCCCCCCCCCCCCAAGATTGAGTTTTGAGTGCGTCACTGGTACGTAGTTGTGGCAAAATCTAACAGATGGCGTAGCTGGCGCGGTGCAGTTGAGACAGTATTATAAAACCTAACCTTAAATATAATATGAGATGTTGTAACAAAGTAGATTTACTTATGTAAAAGGATCTCTTATGAGTTATTAAAGACTCTATGACCTAGTTTCATATTTCTTTCAATGAAGTTCTAATACTTTAGGCTACATTTCCACATATGCAAAGGTTTATCTACAGTGTTTACTATCTCTGAGGAACGAGTCTGTTTGAATGGTTTGCGCTGCACGCGTGGGAACCCGGCTTAAGCTGGCGGAACTTCTTTGAAAATGTAATGAATTAAACGACTGCACAGGTGTTAGGTTAGAAGATGTTTGATTTACTGGGTCAGAAATCTATTTCTTTACAACAAGTTTCATATTTGAGGGTCGTTTTAATATAACTGATTTTTTTAAATAAAGTACCACGAGTACGACAAGGCAAATTAATTTCCATCCACGTGCAACAAAATATTAATTTCATTTAAATAAAAGCGGAACGCTTGAATGACTTTGTCTTCGTTAAATTCTAAGCACTTATTAGGCATTAGTTAATTTAGTGCCCGTATACTTATATTTATTGCAGAATTTAATTATTGCCCATGTATTTATATTTATTGCAAAATTCAATCCTTGCCCATATACTTGTTTATTTCATCTACAATATATCCAGCGCGGACTATTTAAATATATTATTTAAATAGTCCGCGCTGGACGAATATTTAAATAGCCCGCGTTGGAAAAATATTTAAATAGCCCGCGCTGGAAGAATATTTAAATAGTCCGCGCTGAAAGTAGGAACCCCATTAAATACAATTACTTTTTTCTCGAAAACAAAGCTTCAGATGGTAAAACCCTATAAGGCTTTCTGAAAAAAAATTAAATATTTCAACTTGTTCCACAATTTTGGAATCCCAAATAAAAAATTGAAACATAAAAATAAATCTTCAATATACTTGTAAATTTAAATGCTACTCAAAGTACACTTTTTAAGGGTAACAATGCGACATTAAACCTACAAGAAATAAAAAAAATCATGACTATAAACAATAAAATTTTTATAATATAAATTGAAAATAATTGGTTATCAGTACTTCCTCTGCGATTTTAGGTAGCATGCCAATTAGACCCTTAAATTTCATGTCTGATAGTCTACCCTCTACATAAACTGAATAAATTTTTACCACTGCAAAAACCAATCTGCACAACTCACTAGTTGTAAATATATAATTTTATGTTCAGCATAAACGATCGTTCGCGTACATAAAATTTGTTTGTTCAGATTACGCCAGCACACAAGGATCATTACAATTAAAGCATTGTCTATCGCGTCATAAATAACCATTCAGGCTTAACCACTTCAGATTTACAATTAGTTCAAGGCTGGATGATTTCTGTTGGAATTCGTTTCCGTTTGACTAAAGTTTATCACTGATATGATATTCCTGTTTTCAATTAATTTACAATTTTTTCTTTTAATATTCTTCGTGAATTTCAAAAAAAAAATTATTTCTCGAAAAATACATGTCTAAACAAAATTTGTAAACAATTGGTTCCTCCTTTCTAATCTCGTGGACCAAA
This sequence comes from Andrena cerasifolii, assembly GCF_050908995.1. Taxonomy (NCBI): domain Eukaryota; kingdom Metazoa; phylum Arthropoda; class Insecta; order Hymenoptera; family Andrenidae; genus Andrena; species Andrena cerasifolii. The sequence continues at coordinate 3,975,324 of NC_135132.1, forward strand.
ATATTTATTCTGAAATTCTGAAAGTTTCTGCGCGTTATTGACATTGCTCGTGGTGCATTAAGAAACAGTATCTGGTTATATAACGATTGAACTACATGTTGCTGCGAGATAATGTTGTTTAGCCTTCTATCCACTTGCATCAATTTTAATTGCAACTCCACTCCTACATTTTTTATTATGTAGGTTTTTAGTTTATGTGGTTTCAATTATGGTCTCTGCATGGTAGAATTAATTCTCTTCGATAAACATACGTGCACTTTTATTTGCATTTTCCGTTTTTAAATTTCATTTGCAAGTCTATTCTCCCAGTTCCACCCAGCAGCGCTTAGGTGCTCCTTTTTCATTCGAATAAAAAATGCAAACGACTGTTTTATGACCGAATTAAAAGATTACAACACTTTACAGTTTACATTTAATTTACCTGTTTGTTCGTTGCGAAACAAGTCGTTTCTTTTCCGCGGTAAATGAATCACTGTTATTAATATAATTTGTTAACTTGTATCGTTTAAAATAAATAAATTAGTTTCTGAATTAATTCAATGGATCGTCGCGCGTCAAATATAATTCGAAAATGTCGTTTCGGTCGAGATGATTTAGTGGTTCTTTCGAATAATGAATAGTAATAAAATCAAGTTTCAACGTTATCAGCGTTTTGGAGCGAGCACGAGGAGTTTTTGCAATAGTTCATCACGAATATTTAAATATTGTCTCAAGGCCCTTGAGACTATGCATACTTGACCCCGATGCCGACCTAACTTGATATTTCCACCTTGTAAGAAGGAAGCCACGATTTCTATAAGAGGACACTTTGCCAACATTTAATTATACTCGCACTAAATTAAAATTTATTCACAATTATCCAGCTCCGAATAAATTATAGCTAATTGGAATGAGAATTTCCGTATTTACACTGAAAGCAGACTTACTTAATTATTTATTTAGTAATAATTAACATTTTTGATTTGCAGTAATTTAAAACGAAAATACGAATTTAAGAAGAAACATTAGTATTTTTAAAAATCAGTACTGCTATTCGAGTTTATGAACGTGTGTAATTTAAAATTGAGTCAAATACCAGGCAAATTTTATAGCTAGACTTTTTTAAAAGTGAATTTGTAAGGAACAAATGTTCTCAAATTTTTTTTGTTAAAAGAAAAGAAGAGAACGTGGTTAAAAAATGTTTTTTAAAAAACGAAGGCAAAATTAGATGAAAAATAGGAAAATTAATTGTTTCTTCTTTTTTTCTTTTGTCACCATTGAAGGTCTTATAGATTTCTAAGATCGGGCGTAGATACCAACGAATCAAAAATAAATTTCCTCAGCCTCTGAAGAGGAACGTTTTGTTTGTTGCTTCAAGTGGTAGCATCGTATCGATGATCACTCGAAACAAGACCAGATGTTTAAATATTTATCCATCTTATTTTCGCGTTATTTTTAAATGTGCTCGCGATAGTTGTTAAGAGCGTGAAAATAGGAGAAACAACCTGTGTGAAAATAGCTGGCAGTTACATTTAACATTGAAAAATCACGAAGTTGAAACTTTAGTGCTTCTGAACGCAGCTATTATAAATTTAAGTAACTATTGTTATATGCAAAATTGGGAGATCATTGTAATAAAGTGGTAATTAAGTAGAAAACATTTGTAGTCCGAGCGAAATTTTTCGAGTGAAGATTTGAATTTCTCGAAGGTTGCAAAAAACATCTGCTCCAAGTAATAAAAATATCACAGTTTTCAGGATTAAATGTATAAAAAATGAAATTTTAAGAAAATAGGAACAGTTTGCTTTGAGACTAATACATGAGAAAAAAATTGAAAATATATTAGAGTAGTTACTTTCAACATTTGGAACCTCAAATTAAATATATAAAATAATGAAATTTTAAGAAAATAGGGAGAGTTTGCTTTGAGACTAATAGATGAGAAAAAAAATTGAAAATATATTAGAGTAGTCACTTTCAACATTTGGAACCTCCAATTAAATATATAAAATAATGAAATTTTAAGAAAATAGGAACAGTTTGCTTTGAGACTGATACATGAGAAAAAAATTGAAAATATATTACAGTAGTTACTTTCAACATTTGGAACCACCAATTATTTAAATACTTACATGCAGAAAACGCAGCCTCTTTAATATCTTTTTAATATATTTTGGTACACTTTACACATCTCGACTTGTCCTGAGATTAAAATTACATTTGAATAGTTTTAGAGTTCTTTAAATTGAAAATAGAATTTTTTAAATCCAAAGTGAAGGGAATATTAACTGTGTACAGTGAAAACAATACACTTAGCCAGTTCGATATATTTATTTCGCATTCGTAACACTGGTTGATGATTTAAAAAAAAAAAATTGCAGTTGAAGGAATTTTCATGATGCAAGTGTTAAGGTTTGAAAAATTTTCCTATGAATATTTTTCTCTTTTCTTGTTTGGTTTGAAAAATTTTCCTATCAATATCTTTTTCTTTTCAAAAAGAAAAGAAAAAAATATTTTCAAAAAGAAAAGAAAAAAATATTTTCAAAAAGAAAAGAAAAAAATATTTTCAAAAAGAAAAGAAAAAAATATTTTCAAAAAGAAAAGAAAAAAATATTTTCACAAAGAAAAGAAAAAAATATTTTCAAAAAGAAAAGAAAAAAATATTTTCAAAAAGAAAAGAAAAAAATATTTTCAAAAAGAAAAGAAAAAAATATTGATAGGAAAATTTTTCAAACCAAACAAGAAAAAAGAAAAATATTCATAGAAAAAAATTTCAAACCTTAACACTTGCATCACGAAAATTCCTTCAACTGCAAAATTTTTTTTGTGTCATGAAAATTCCTTCAACCGCGAAATTTTTAAACTATTTAAAATTTTCTAAAACTCAATTTCAGGTATGATCTGATATTTTTTAAAAGAACTCAAGGCTGGAAGCTGTAATCTGTATCAAATTCGAGATAAACAGATTGTCTTATGAATACTATTACGTGCATTGAAAGTAAACAATACGTTTTAGAATATGTTGAAGGTATGTAGTTTCAGCTTCAGAGTCGCAATGTATTTCAAGTTAGTATGTGGAACTAGAGCACAGATACCAAACGAGAAGTGCTGATTCATCTGCCCACATTGTCCGATTTCTATAACCTTATCACTTATTAAATTAAAAACGCTTCGGACTTAACGGAATTTGCTTCTAAAATTTGTCAAAAATTACTTAATTTCGCTAAAAAATACTTAAAATATAAAAAACTTTCCCTTCACCAAAATTTCAGTAGGAATGACTCGAAGAAATATGAAAGTGCAATTTCGAGTCTCCAAGTTTTCTATAATGCTAAAAGTTACTTTAAAGTTTACTAAGAGAAAGTATAATAACTATATTGAATTAAATAAAAAAACATGTAATAACTTCGAGAGAACGTTTCAAAACACTTCGAAGTGATTTGAGTCCCACTTGCTGGGTCTCAATTGTATTTAGAATTGTTTCAAGGCAATGAAATACAATTGCAACAATTTTGGGTACTCAGATTTTGTTTTAAGGATGAATTTCAGTAGCATTCAAAATAAGCGAAAATCTTTGAAAATTGGAGGAGTGAATTTTTCTACAATAATAACATCCCTCGCAATTTTTTAGAAAAATTGATTCGGTAGTCTTTGAATTATTTAACATTTAATTTAACGTGTATTCTTATGGGAAAACGTAATTATCGAGAAATATAACTACAAAATTAAGAGTGAAATATTTAGCCAAAGTTTTTGAAATTTTCTGCATAGAAATATCAAGCACCGTACTATATTGCCACAAGAATTCCGGACAATTCATTAATATCTTGGAAATCGATTAACTTTTGGCTAAGATTGTCACTGAAATTCATTCTTAATCGGGTTCGTCAGACTGTCACTTCACTAATTTTAGTAATTTGATAGATATGTCGTAGATAAAGAGACAGCAAGGTTGGATATCATGGTTGATATGATTTTCAATAATTTTAAGCATGTCACATTAAATGTCTCAGGCTCCAGTGTAAAGTATGTTTCCTTGAAAAAGTCATTCAAGAATTTTAATAATATTTACGTAACTCGGTTGAAGTTTTGATAAGACAACTGATTAGCTGATCAAGTAAAGCTCTACGAATAATTCTCCTAAAGATTCGCGAAACTAACATGTTAAATAGGTGATAAGGATACAGTGCATGCAAGAATTACCTGATACGGTAGATTAATCTACATCTTGGTATTTTAACTTCACTAAAGATACCAGGATGTAGATTGATAAAACAATTACAAAAGTATTAAAGTGAAATGGGTACCTATACTTTATTGGACACCTGGTGAAGCTGGTCTTACTCCCTTTATTTAACCTCTAATGAATTTACTGAAGGTACTATCCGTACTTCTCTAGACCCCCAGTGAAGCTATTAGCATCAGTGGGCTCTTAAACCTCTGATGCAACAAGCATCAGTGCGTTTTTAAATCTGTAACAAAGGTAGTGTCAATGTTTTCTTGAACCAGTAGTAAGGGTAATAATAAGGTATCCTTCGACCTCTGCTGGAGCTAGTAACATAGAATCCTACGTCTAGCATGAAACTAGTATCGTAGGACTCTAGTTCTAGAAGTCTCTTCTAATAGGACTGTTAACAGAGGTACATAGGACCTCTGACAAAATTATTATCAATGCACCTTTGAGCGAAGGTGGTACATGTCCTCAGACATGCGATGGAGCTGGTAGCCATGCACATCTTCAGAACTCTCCTGATAGTAGTGTCAAAGAATCCATCAGATTCTAATGCAATTAGCAGCAGTGCACTCTTGGACCTCAGAGTTGCTAGCAGTGCACCTTTCGAATTTTTATGAGGCTTGTAGGCATACATCCATCATGGACTTAAGGGAGACCGGGGTAAAGTGAGCCTGAAAAAGTTTGAAGTCGAATAAAATTTTTCCCTTTCAATAAAAATGCGTGGGAATAGGTTTATAATATAATTTAAACATTACTGTTGGTAAATAACGAATAGCAATACTTAAAATAAACTTAGAGTATATTAAAATTCAACTTGAAAAAAATGATGCAAGTGGTATGGGGTAAAATGAACTCCTATCCGGGGTAAAGTGAGATGCAAGAAAATAAGAACTTTAATTAAGGGTATAGGTAAATATTAACCCCGTGCGCTGGAATAACATGTTTAGCACGGCAGCTTCTGGCTTTTTTTGCACCGTGGTTGTCAAAAACTGTGACAGATTTTTCATTTTTTGGGGTTAGTTTCTGTTCCACCGCGCCGGTTTTCTAGCCAGCTGACAGGTTAGGATATTGCGCACATCACTTGCGCATCGGTTCTTAGCAGTCATTTGCAGCTCGGTTTACCCCGAACATGTACTCAGTGGAAAATTAATTATTTAATAATGTTAGGATTAATGTTTTGGCAAACGCCTGTACGTGTATGTTTATAAGCTTGTTTTAAACACGCAGAAAAAAATTGGAGTTAAAATAACACATTTATGACTCGTTTATGCGAAAAGCTAAATGGAAAAGAGAACCAATCGGAAGTCTCTAAAAATTAATTTCTAATTTTTTAAATGAATTTACATTTTTCGATATCTGAATGTGCATAATTATCATTCTTATACTACATACATTTATTACGTCACTAAAATTTGTAAATTTATTCTTTTGTTAAAGAACAAATTAAGGAAGCTCATTTTACCCCGAGGTTCACTTTACCCCGGCCTCCCCTATTTGTCTACCAGCAATGCTAGTAAAATGTCAAGATAGGTTCCCAAAAGGCCTCAGCTTGCATTTGGAAGCTATCGACATATCCATTCGCAGGTTACGGATTAACCACAAATATATAGAATTCTGGAGAGATTGCACACTGTACAATACAGTGCCTACAATTGCAATTAAGTTGTAAAAGTTCGAGTAACTTTCGAGCGATTACTAGGGAGTAATCATTACTCAGAGCAGTGATTCCCAACCTGTGGGTCGTGACCCCAAATGGGTCGCCACGTTTTTTGGGGGTTCTTTTTTTTTTAAATATTATTAAGTTGGAATTATATTCCGCAATGCCTATTTTTAACCTGTTTTTTTATATTTTTATTATTTATTCCACGGGTACAGACTCTTCAGTTCCCAATAACCAATTCACAAAACTAACAAAGAGACAGTGTGAGAGAAAAGAGAAGAGAAAAAAACTAGTGCAAAAATAAACAAACAATAAAACAAAATAATAGAACTAACGAACTAATAAAATCAAAATTCAAATTTCCCTTACCTTATTAAATTTACCTTACCTCATATAGATGGGGTTGCAAGTTATTTGAATAACCTCAAAGGGGATCGCGGCTGAAAAAAGTTTGTGAAACACAGGCCCACATTCTAAAAATTTTCCCATCTGCTCTCTGCTGTCGAAGAATACGTACAATTATATTTCTGAAGCACCTACTGTGCCCCGATGGAAAGAAGTCGGTTGAGAAACTCTATGGTCCGAATAGTCTATCCCTATTGGCCGGCGCGACAACGTCGACGAATACGGAGTAAGCAAGCGGGACACGGGTGGGGGGGGGGGAGCCAATGCGAGCGAGGAACCCCTCTCGCCCCTGACATTTCAACGGTCTTCTTTCCATCGGGCAACAGTAATGTATCAAGAAAAATTGTTCCAACAGGGGGAACAGACACTTACCTTTCCCTAATAACCTGCACAGACTTTGTACGTGCAAATATCACATCTGCACGATCATAAGATTTGAAGATTGCAATTATTTGCTCGATCTCCTGAAAATCACAACAAAGATCCTCGCACGCTGGTGTGCGTGGGTGTGTGGATGATAAGGAAGGATGTTATCAGCGGGCTCGCTACGAGCAGAAGTTTCGTGAAGGAACGCGCTGGGAAGCAGAGGGGCGTATCGGCATTATTTATCATTGGAATATCGTTATTTATACATCTCGCGGCGATAAGGGCGTCGCTGCGTTCTGGAAACGAGATTTTGGATGCCCCTCGGTTTACACTGAACTAAGTCTACGCTCTGCCAATACTGGAATTGTGGCTTGGCTCCGGTCGACGTATGTACATGCTGACCTTATCTGAACGTGGGTTAAGCCTGAGGTAAATTGTTGTTAAATATAGGCTATCGTTCAGTTACATCGAAATCTCCCGCGGCCCCGATAAAAATAATCTATTAACGTACACACTTTTAGCTTCGGAGGTTCCTCTACAGTTCAAGTTGAAGCGACAGTAAAATTAGTTTCGGGTTATCGAATAGCAAACGTACCGAGCTCTTTGAAAAGTGCCTCGGGATGTATCTCAACGTGCACGCTTCGATTTCAGATTAGCAGGATGAATAATTTTTTTGGGGAATTTTCGGATTCGACTGTGTACAATGTTTCTCGTTTTTTTAATATGAATTTAATTAAGGTTTTGGGCACGTTTAACCGTGATAAAATTATAATTTTTTAATATTTGTGCTTTCATGCTTCGTGCAAGAATTATTTTGAATTTTCTGCTGATAAGTGGAATAAATATAGTAGTTTTTGTTTCATAGTTCGCATTACAGATTCTACATAATTTCACACGAAAACGAAATTTGTTAGAGAAGATTTAACGAGATATGTACAATTAGGGTTTGTCGGTTTTTAAACACCGGTTGTTTTTTATAAATTTGTGAAATTCGAAAACCGAATTTTAAATTTAAAAAAAAAAACGGTTTTATATAGTAGAATTAATATGTAAAAAAGAATTGATTATTTAATTAAAAACGTTAACATTTTGATTTGAAATCGCCTTGGACACAAGCATATATTAGTAAAACTAATCTTCATGAGTTTATATTTTCGGAAAAAAACTAAATTAAATAAAGACTTCTAATTTATATTTTGTACGGATTTTAGTTGTTTTAGTTTTTTTATTTGGTTTTGTCTGCAGTGTATTTTATTCTATTATATTTTAGATTCACTAAATATATATTTTCGAATTTTCACAAAAAAAAATAATTAAAATGGAAAATAAATATTTGTACTGATTTTAAAATTTTTCAGTTTTTTTAATATTTGGTTTTGTCTGCAGTGTATTTTATTCTATTATATTTTAGAATTACAAAATATATATTTTCGAATTTTCACAAAAAAAATTAAAATAGAAAATAAATATTTGTACTGATTTTAAAATTTTCCATTTTTTTTTTAATATTTGGTTTTGTCTACAGTGTATTTTATTGTACTATTTTTTTGTAATTCTAAAATGTAACATTTATTTTCTATTTTACTTATTTTTTTGTGAAAATTCGAAAACCAGTTTAATCATTTTTTTGGGAATAGTGGAATTCGAAAACCGGTTTTTTCAAAAGTCGGTTTTTCTATAAACTCTATGTACAATGTAATTTTTTACCAACGCTATTTCTACAAAATTCTTCATTTTACCAGTTAAGAAACCGTTTTGTTCGAATTAATGGCCACATAGAATAAAATAATAATATCATTATTATGCAAGTAGGAGTCTTATAAACAAATTATACAAATAATGAATACAGGATTATTGATGTTTATAACATTAGCACTTTAAGTGAATAATTATAAAAAAGGAATAATAGAAAAAACAAACGAAATATTAAAAATATATATATAGCTCAATCAACAAGGTAAATAATTAAGCTAATGTTTCTAATTGTAAGCAAAAAGTCGACAAGTAATTTTTTAACAGCAGTCCAGCTTGTGACTGCCACAATTAGCCAGTGAAAAAGTTCAAATCAAGCAACTAAATTTGACACAGAGTTTCTACACTGACTAACACACCGAGTCTCAAATTATTCATGATTTGCGTAATTTTTCTATTTAAGATGTTCTGAAGGGTCCTAAATGGAAGGTAATTGAATGGTGCGATATGAAAAGAATATGGTAATGGCCAAGCAACTTCTAAATAACTCTGTTCCTGTAATTGTCACATCAATTATGTCATCTCACCCTGAGTGAATGCAGCATAAACCCAGTAATATGCATTTACTATTTTCTTACGAGTGTAACTCGTAGAGTCGAATTAAGCCCTTCTTGCGAAATGTACAGAAATATTCACATTTTATTCATATAAAATCACTTATACAGGGCGTTTCAGAGCTATGTCACAAATGAAGGTTAAGGGGGAGTACAGGGAATGTCCATTTCTCGTGATTTTCAGAATTACAGCATATTTTGTTGATTAATAAGAAAATTAAATTAAAAATTAATTTTTTATTGTTTTTTTAAGCAGTCGGGTTTCTATTTTTTTTTAATTTTCATATTTAAATATATTTTAGTCCATGTGAAATTAGGGGGGGTTTAAGTCACCATTTTTCTAGTTTCGCAATTGTTTAAAAAATACAAGTCCTCAAAGTTTACAGATTTCAGTCTTTTCTTTATTAGTAATTCTTCTTTGAAATTCCGATATACGATGGATCTGCCAATTTCACGTTGGCTATTCCACATTCACGCGCAAAATACATGGGCTTTTAAACTATCCAAAAAATTAAAGAAAAAACAAGGGAAATAGTAAGAACCATGGATTCACGATTGTTTAGAGAAGCCGCGACTGCTCCGAATAAACCTTGGCATCACTGAGCGTGCAAACAAACACTAATCCATAACAGGATCCGGTTGTTGACAGACTGGATTCCTCAAAACATCGTCCCACAAGTAGTTACTAGCTTCTGATCTAGAAAATTAAACAATCCCTACACCTATTTAATTTTTCAATTTAATTGTTTAGTTTCTTTTCGCGAGTTCCGTTGCCTAATTACTTCAAAAATGGGAGAAGTCAATAACAGGTATTGAAATGTCTTCGTGTTGCCCATTTGGGAAGAATAAATTTCATAGAACTCTGACAGAACTATTAAAGTTAGTTCCGCAACTTTGACAAAGAAAAAGTGCAACGAAGACTTTTAGAATTTTAATTCGAAACTTCTCCTGAAGTTGGGACTACGTTTACACCCAAATCATTAGCCTGTATAAAATTATTATGTTACATATGCAATTAGGCAGTGATAAGTGTCACAAAGAGATACGCGGAGGGAATAAGCAATCAGAAAAAGTTAGATAAAAGGATGATCAATTGGATAGATATGTGCCAAAGATACAAAGTGATACGTGGATAGATAGACAGGTACATATGTACATGGAGAGGGATGATTATCGTTATCTGGTGAAATTCCTACCATGTACTATCGCGTACACGAAATTGCTCGGAAGCAGGAGATTAACAGCCATTGTCATCTGAACGAAATGTTCGGGGGACAGTAGTTCGAGTAACAAGGTTTGAACACTGTGTCACCGTCACGTTTCTACTTTGAGTGGCGTCGGTGTTTTTAAGTTCACGCTTTCTGGGGAGCCTCGAAAGTACATGTAGCTACCATTGTTAACCTAGGGTAGAGGTACCAGTAGTTGGCCAGGTATCAGTAGTTGACAATTTTTCAGAAAAACGTGAAAAATAAGGTTTTCAGAAGTGGCCAACTGTGGGCATTAGGAGCCGCGGCGCGCTGATGAAATAGTTGCGCTTCTAAAAACATTATTTTTCACGTTTTTGTGAAAAGTTGTCAACTACTGGTACATGGACAACTACTGGTACCTTTAGCCTAATAGTTAACCCTTAATCGGCGGATAGGTTGACCACGTGGGCGTCCGGAGTGGGTGCAAAAGGGGTAGTTGTCTCTCTGGCTTTGAGAAAAAATCGCTTATTTTTCAAAACTGATCTTTATTAAGTTTATACTAAAAGAGGGAATATTTTTAAATTTCGGTTTTAAAATTTTAATTGAATTAGGTTATAAAATAGGTTAAAAAAGCAAGAGGGGTATATTTTTCTTTACCCTCATCCCAAGGTGGAAAACCCCTTCCCTGGAAAAAAGTCCTCCGGACGCCCTTGGTTGACCACGTGTTTAATGCAGAGTCGATTTTGCCCCTTATTTAATTGATACATATATGTCGCAGTATAATTGTAAAATTAGTCTGTGTAAAAAACTTAGCCTTTTTTTACAAAATTTTTACCCCAATTAGGTTCAGGAATCGTAGCCTTTTTGCAATATGGATGGAGACCTCCAGCCTTAATGTAATGGAAAGTTTGGAAAACACCAAAAAGTATTAAAGTATTTAAAATTAAGTAAAATGAAAAATTAAGTTCAATTAAGTAAAATAAAAAATACCGCGTTAACACGCGAGGTGAATAAGTATTAAAACAATTAAATAAATAGGATTAAACTTGGGGCTCATTCCACGAAAAAAGACCTCATTTTAAAATCTTAATTTGGTGTATCCGTGATTTTCTTTCCGCCACAGTTGGACGGCACATTTCCAAATTTTTTCTAGCTTTCACAACTTTTTTTTAATTTTCCAATTTTTCGGGGGCCCTGAGACGGTTGCCTCTATCGCCTCCAGCTTCAGACGGCACTGGTACCTATATATAAAAATACCTGTTACAGAAAGGCTATAATTCCTCAGCCTAAATGAGGTAAAAACACTTTTTCGATAAAACGACGGCGTTTTGTAAAAAGGCGGCTAGGCTTTCTAGAGGACGAATGAGAAAAAGAGAGAAAGCTTCATACTTTGTCTCACTTCGTCTTTCACATGCCTACGTTCTGTCTCTTTCGCGCCATCGGCGGCTCGGAATCGCCGACGCTACTCGTTAAGCGCTCGCCGTCAGTCCCAAGCGCGAGCCGTTAGCGAGAGTTCACTGTAAGACAGCGCTGTCCCAAGTCGTGTACGTGTACACTCGGGGTTCTCCCACTCTCGTCCGCGTTGTCATAGATACTGCGCGACGCTATAGAGGCGACCATGACAGATCAGCCGCTAGCCCGGCCTGTGATGCCAGATCGGGGACGGGTTCCCTCGAGAATTTCCCCCACCTCGCGCATACTACGCCGGAGCAGCGTGTCCGTGAGCTCGGCGCTTCGGAGTCCAACTCACGGACACGCAGCTCCGGCGTAGTGTGCGCGAGGTGGGGGGGATTCTCGAGGGAACCCGTCCCCGATCTGGCATCACAGAGCCCGGCTAGCCCGTCACGGCAGCCTTCATAGCGTCGCGCGTTCTCCATGACAACGGAAAGCACGCTGCGCGAAAGAGAGATTAGAAGGAGAAGCAGGCGCTTGAGGGGCTCCTACGCTGGACAGCGCTGCTGTAAGCGGACATTTCCAGGGGTTATATGAAGCATAAAAGGTTCAGAAACCCTACCCTAGAAGATATAGCCCCTTGCAGAGGCGTAGAATCGAACCATAGATCCACCGCACTCTCATTAAATATAGGATGTGCACATAACAAATACTACAGTAGAGCAGTTTAAACCCTAACAATTATAATTCGCTTAGCCATAACAGCTACAATTTTTTCTATTTATGCAGGGTTTAAGGAAATGATCACATAACGTTAAATTGAACTTCGGTATGCTTGGGAGGTACATCATACATACACCCGAAGTGGAAAGAATATAATAACCACTTCCTCGTTATTACAAGGATACAACTTTCGTTGAATCTAGTGATACTCATGAGTCGATATTTGTTTGTTATAGACGCCGATCTGAGCATGGGCGCAGGCGCAGCGGGGGGCTCGGTGCTTGGCCTCCCAGGATCGGGCGTCGGAGGTGTGCTGTCACAGCACTGCGCGATCTGCGGAGATCGCGCCACTGGAAAGCACTATGGCGCTGCCTCCTGCGACGGGTGCAAAGGATTCTTCCGACGGTCGGTCAGGAAGAACCATCTCTACACCTGCAGGTTGGTAAAGTGGATTCATTGCATGCAGCGCTAGCTGAAGGACATTATTGATCAAATACAGTAGTCCCCGGGTAAGATGATGAGTTTTGCCTGGGTAGAGCTGCTTCAAAATGGTCCCCACTACCACCTATTGTGTACTTAGGACGCGGGACCCAAATACCATGTAAATGGGACTTAACGCATATTCTGCAAATTATTTTTTTGCGTGATTTTGTTAATTATAGCCTGAATTGTGTCGCACTTGGTATCATCTTCATCGGGAAAATACAAGGAATTGATCGGTGTCACTTTCGTGAAGATCCAATGAGAAATTCGGAACTTGACAATTTTTCCTTGTTAACCCTTAACTTGTATCCTGGGGTCTGCCATGAACCCAGAATACCAGTTACGTTTGAAAGAAACAGTATAGCAGTGAAGGGTTAATGGCTAGTGGTATCCTTGTCTTCTCGATCCCCTATTTTCGAGCGCCAAAACTCACAATCAGTGAAGCATGAAGTTGGAGGTATGAAACTCGCCTCCCACCCCGGATAAGCGATACTATCCGGAACCTGAACTTACCAGCTTATCCGGGAACCACTGTGGTGTACTGCAGTTACTACACACCTCTGAAAAACTGTTACCAATAAGCATTCAATAGAAGTAGTAGAGATTGAAAGCAGTAGCATTCTTGAGCATCAAACGTCAGTAGCTCAGATACGTATACAACAAAGTGTTGACGTCTTTTTAATATTCCCCTTAAAACTTTGTGATTGCCAAGGAGTCGTTTTGGGTCCGTAGGGCGGAATAATGAATTCCACATTCTTGGGACCAACCGCATGTTGGTGTATGTTAGAAATATATTAGAAAGACTGCTCAATTCCAAGGTTCTTGGGTAAGTGCCGCGTGGCTCATCACCAGGGTTGCCAGAAGGAGGGGAAACATGGCCGCGGCCTTGAACTATAGAATATCTGGAATACGAACACGGTACGTAAAATGCTAGACGGGCCGGGCCTCGGGAGATAGTTGCATTGGGGGGTGTCTATCTTTTATTATACTATGCTGCATTCCACTAGACTCGTTCCGCGCAGGGATATACTGTTGATTGGTAGGAAACCGGCAGGGAAAGTCCAACCGCGTGTGTCAGATCCGTGGAAGCTGCGCAGATCGGTCGCAAAGCGGAAGAGGTAGGTCTACTCTTATATGGAATGGAGGATACTATCCTGTAGTAAATGTACTTCTAGCGTGTAGTAAATTTGGGTATAGGCAGATATGGACTCGTCTGTAAGAGTGAAACAGCAATGCAACTATCTCTGCCCGGCTCTTAGTACCCACAGTTCGCATTTCAGATATCCTATAGTTCAATGGGCCGCGGCGGGAGTTCAGTGACGTAGTAGGGATTAGTAGAGGGGGATCCTTGCATGGTGGGCAAGTCATATTACTGTATATAAGTCTATGTGCCGTCGCCTAACCGAGACCTCGTCCCGCCGAGGAGGAATGCTTCCAGCAACCCTGCTCTCATCATCGTCCTCTTACCAAAAGGCATCCTCGCCTTGCCCACTCCGTGGCCAGATCCGTAAGGTACATAGTCCCTATTCTTTACTAGAGGCATCGGGCTACTTGCCACCTCAAAACTCTCTCTCTTCGTTGCTACGTGCACAACAGTACATAGCTCACGCTCTACTATGTGTACGCGTTTCATATAAACAAAAAATGAAGTGTAGAGGAGGCACAAAGACGGATAAGGGGCACTACCCGTGGGCCAGGACTGGCATATGTAGCGTGAAAGGAACATAGTGGGGTTATAAGAGCTGTACACGTGAAGATGGTACCGCACTGGAGAGTAGAGAGTCAGCAGCTCAGGGACACATTTTGTATAGTGGTTGAGCACTATACTTGACGCAAAGTGAAGTGGCACCTCAGGGCCACTTGCCCAACTATGAATGACATCAGAAGTGACCCCCTCCTATACGTACAGTTTCGCTATCCGTTCTTGCTTCTTTGAAATACGTGGGCGATCGCTCGAGAGCAGCACGCGTTGTTGGCGAATTTCTCTGTTTCCTTTATTTTGTATGAGATCATCATCTCGTGAAAATTAATATAACTGTATCTTACAGATTCGAGTCTTGCGGACCTACATTAAATATAATTATTTCATCTCTATTGCGGCACGATTTTCTATCAGGTTCATGAATATTTGCCATTTTTCGGTTAACCCTAAAGTGAATTTTAAGTCGCCATGTAGAATACTTCTTTCTGTGCTTTGATCAATGGTGAAGACAATCCATTTACTGAACAGTATCTGACTTCCACAAACTAGTGAACCCAATATTTGCCTCGTTGGCGTGATATCTCTGTTTCTGTCTTGCTGTTTGCACTTTCAGGCTTAAAAGAACAATGAGGTAGATTAAATATTGGCAGAGGGTGTTATAGGATGATGGGGTGAATGGCCTTGATGGGCCAATTTATTTTGCGTCAAGTATAGCGCATTAAAGGTCTGTGCACACGAAGGTGAACAGTAATTTTGGGTCTGTGCAGCCTGGTAATAATTGGGGAGGAATACACGTGGTAATCTTACTGAACACCTTATTAGATTCCCTTTAGCTTTTGCGCCATCTGTGTCAAGCAAATCAGGCGAGAACAGTTTAACAAATAAACTTAGAATTCGTAATTGGAATGCTTGTCTATAAAGGCATCGATTTGAAACCCGTTTCTGAAGGGAAGAATTTAGGTCAACCACTTTACACACTCAAAAGAAAACGTTAACTGAAAGTTGGGTGACTGAAGTTATTCATTAAACTGAAGTACCAAAAATCAAAGTGATGAATGATAGAAATGGTAATGGCAACGTTGGTATTTGTGACGACCTTCGTGATTTACAGTGGTCTTACATGACACATGATTATAACATTTCGTATTTTTAAATGCTTCCAATGATGATCAAAGTGACAGCAAAATTTGTGTATTGCATATTCTTAGAGTTAGTTACGAGACAAATAAGTAATGTTATTTTAAAGCATTTGTAAGTATTATTCCCTTGAGACTTTCAGATTTGCAATCTTATTTTGTTTGTTTATTGATCGGTTAATTCATGAATTTTTTCACAAGTTTATAATTGTGTGTATTGTCGCTGTTGCAGGTTCAGTAGAAATTGTGTAGTGGATAAGGACAAGAGGAATCAGTGTAGGTATTGCAGATTAAGAAAATGTTTCAAGGCTGGGATGAAGAAAGAAGGTGAGAGAAACCGTAGTGTTTATATTTTGCTTCCTTATTATTTCCCCCTGCCTTTTTTTAAAAGGAATCTATATATCTTCAGAGTCAAATTTTTGAATGCATTGCAATTTAAGAAGCTACATATAAATGTGCAAAAAATTCCAAAAGGATTCCATAAAATTGAAAAATTACAACGTATCATATTTTGCAACTTAATTAATTACTCTGCTTTCTGTGTTACCAAGTTGCTGTTAATACAATTGAATAATAACTACAACGAACTCCACATTATTTCACAAAATTTGACAAAATTTATGTGGAACTGAAAAAAGAAAAACCCTATTTGTTCGAATAACTGATACAGCTCACTGTAACACTTTCCTTAGTAAATTCCTTCCTTTAATTTATCTTGAATGAAAATGTTTGAAGGACTTATAAAGAGAGTCCCTAAAATATGCGAAAATCTGACACATAGATATTCTTTATGTGAAAGGAAATCGGAAAGTCCTCTACCATTTTGTAGTTTGGCATTTCTTCGTCGAGTAACATCATGTGGAAATACGCCCCCAAGCGCCAGGCGTTTGAACTGCGCGCGCTAGTCGTTACACCTCGAAACTTTAATTGTTCATATTTCGAAAACGCAGCCTCGAATTGCAAAATGCTGAAGGACTTTTCGGTTCCTCTTGACGGAGAGAATTTATATAATTCTATCTGTCGCAAAATTTTGAAATAGTCTGCAACTAGTGAACGAACTCATACAAAGAAAACAGTATTGAGGGAATCAGGTGTTGATTTGATTTGCGGTAATAATCAATAAAAGCTGACATTCCTAGAAAATCAGTAATCAAAGCTTTTCACTTCATAAGTCAAATATCACGAAGACGTGTTTCTGCAACTGATGATTATCCTTCGGGTTGTTTTTGTTTCTGCACGTAGCCGTACAAAACGAAAGGGACCGAATAAGCTGTAGAAGGCCAAGTTACGAGGAGCAGAGTAGCAACGCAAGTGGACTTTCCGTCGTTTCTCTTCTTCAGGCCGAAATGCTTAGTAGACAAGTCGGCGCAGCGCTTGAGGTTAGTTTACATGAATTATCATGAATTAAAGTGTCCAATCTTCCAAGAAGATGCTGTGACAGTAGCAGTGTCACCTGTTTTAGTCAAACTTTCTTTTGTGGGCGTAAAACGCGAACGAATCACGTGTCAATATTTTCACCTATACGAATATTTTGCAAAAACATTTATTATGAGAGATTTAGTACTATGATTACTGGAAAGTATAAGATAGTATACTACAGCGCTGCCCAGTATAGGGGCCCCTTACGCGGCTGCTTCCCCTTCCAATCTTTCTTTGGCGCAGCGTGCCTTCCGTTGTCAAGGAGACCGCGCGACGCTACGAAGGCTGCCATGACGGGCTAGCTGGGCTAGCGTCTTCGCTTACGTGACCTTGGACAGCGCTGGTATACTAGATTCGACATACTTTTTTACATTAAATATCATTGGTAAAATCGATTATTGAGAGAAAATTAAATAGTTGAACGTCAAAGGGGACCTAGCCTTCTATCTTTTTTACTTGTTTTACATAAAAAAAATACATTTGTTCAAATCGCATCTATTGGGAATCGATCTAGGGACCTTCGAATTCAGAAGTCAACGCTCTACGCGCACTACCACCGCATTGTACGGAGATGTATTAATTCCTAGCGTCTACTATAACCTATTTATCGAACGCAAATATCCCGAAAACAAACGACCAGTTGCACCCAAAAGGTGGGTGTTTCTTGAACGAGCCCACAATTTGATATATGTATGTATGACTTATTACAAAAACGCGTTTCCACTTCGGGGCCTCTCCTCGCCAGTGCTTTCCTGAATAAACTCGAGCTTGTTGAACTTAATCATCATGAATATGCAAATTCAAGGTTCGATATTTTGTTTATGCGTTCGGTGAAACGCATTTAATGCGCCAGTCTTAATGAGTATGGAAGGAAAGGGAATTAATGAAGACGGTCCCCTCAATGTACATTTATGTAAATGCCACGAGACAGGCAGACATCCGGCCATTTTCTGTGCAAAGAATTCAAGAGCTTATTTCCAAAGCAACTGGAATTCGATAAATACAGGGCTAAGAAACTCGCGATTCCTTTCCAACCATTTATTTTTATCGTGAAGCATGTATGCTGTTACTATTGTTCAGAAATTTAGCTCACAATACGCCATACTTAATTTAAAAGGGGGGGGGGGATTTATGGGCACAACGCAATGAAAAATACACTTATATGTACGAGATGTTTTGAGCATTGCAGGAGGATATAGAACGGATTGAAAATAAATTACTGTATGCTGAATAATCAAAACGTGATACTCATCTTATTTTAAAATTATTTTTGTAGCAAATTTTTGTGACAAAAATTCTACTGAATACGAATGTAGATGCATATTTGTCTTAAATAATTAGAAAATAATAGTTATGTAAGGGACAAGTGATCAGCGAGTTTTAAACAGTATATTCAAACGCCGGACTATAACTGTATAGCTGTACTGTTAGGTAATAGTGAGGTCTCTAATGCGCATGATCAAACAGAATCTCGTAACCCAAGGTTCCTTCCAACTTCGTCCACAAGTCCCAATATTGCTTGGTACACCTATTTGCGTTTCATCCCCGTTTTGAACAATCATGTGCCCTCCAACTGCAATTCTCAGCCTTAAAGTAAAGCATACTTAAATTCACCTGTACATAGAGTGACAAAGTAAACAATCAAGTCTTACCAAATGACTCCATTTTCTTCACAGTTGATTTGCTTTGTAATTAGAAATAATAATTTTAAAAAATAATTTTTTTAGAATTTCATGTTCAAATATTAATATTATTATATATATTTTTTTTATTAATATTAGTGATTCACTTGTTAGCGTCAAAGTGGTTGGAATGGAATCAGGGCGGGTGGCCTTATGCTGTTCTGCCTTCGAGGGTTTTGCCCTTTGACGGTGGCAAGGCGATTCCTTACGCGTAGGGAAGGATTCCACATAAATTAATAAATAATAAGGAGGACCAATATGAAAAAAAATCTGTAAATTTCAAGATGCCTCCTTATAATCCAAAAGAGTTTAACTCAGTATTAACAATAGTTTTTTTAAAAAAAATTATTCATAAATATCAGTTATTTTTGGGGCAGCTACGCGAGAATCCCCGTTAATTCCCTACGTATGGCAACTCCGCTGAAAAACCACGCGGCACTTACCCCAAAATCCAAAACCTTGAATTGAGCGGCCTTCCTAAAGCTTTGTAAAATAAATATTAAACACTATAAAAATATTAGTTATATACACCGAATAATTCTACAAATAAGACTAATTGAAGCTCCTTATATTACAACTTGTGATATATACAGGGCGTTTCAAAATTATGGGCACAAACTTATCTCTTAATGGAATTCATAAAAGGGAATAAAATACTTTGACAAACATTATTGTCGCAAACTAAAGCTCCTTGAAATTTTCTGTTTCTTAGTAAAAGAGTTTTTTTAAAGACGTCCATTTTGTCTGTATAAAAAGAAAACAACGAGAATCTTCTGAAGTATAAGAAACAGTGAGAAACGTAGATTTACAATCTCCTAGACAAACTACGACTACGTGGAACAAATCGTCGTATAACTGAATATTTAAGCAAAATTAATTTATGAACAGGCTTGTTCTTTATTCAAAAATGTTTAAATATTCATTCTTTGACTTGAGAGGTACCGATCATTTTACGCCACCTGTAGTCATTCGAACCATTGGTTTATAATATAAAAAGCAATTAGTTGCTTAATATCTCGAGTTCCACTAAGAAGTTGATTTTCTATCTACAGTTTTGAAACACCTTGTAAATTCACAAGTACACCTTACGTAATTTCAATTACTGCAGTCTCCAAAATTAGCAAGTGCCTTCGCCTAATATTTTACAGATAGCATCAACGATTTATAGTCGTCCTGCAAAACTAAATAAAATCAAAGGCGAACATCTCGAACCATTCCTTTGTTAGGCGATGTCCTTGGAAGAATTCTCTCTTATTTAAGTAACGCTTCCACGTGCCTCGAGTACTGCTTAGACATCATTAGAAGATACTATGATGTCAATTAATTCAGAGCCTCTCAACATCCACGATATTTATGCTAATGTGGGCAAATAAAGGCTGGCGATGCACATAGAGGACATATTGGTCAAAGAAGTATTAAGTATTCACGAATCAGTTGCGATTTTGAATTAATGCCAGGCATACGAGGGTTCTAGCTGCATTTTTGTTCGTGGTACAATAATTACTTAGAGATTAACGCTGCTTCTGAAATATCGAGGACTTGCAGAACAAGTTGCATTTAATTGTAAATACGAGTTAAAAATATATTGTTTGATTCACGTTCAGTCAGGGTTTATAATGAGAATCATTTTTTTTGCTTCATAAAGGGTGCAGTCACTGAATACTTGAATGGGAAATAATTCAGTTATGGTACCTACTCCCAAATATTTTCATGAAACTGCTCACTGAGACTGTAGTCCAACTCGAGATGATAAATACACTTTATTTAAACGAAAAAGTAAAAAAAGAAAATCAATAATAACGATACATAATTATTGCACAAAAATAGTGTGCAAAGTGACCTTATAGTAATTCAAATACTACCAAGGGAAGATCCCGAACCCGGAAACTCAAAAAATCTGAAATTTTGTCAAAATATAGAGGATTTCCTCCTGATTACAACGCATTTTTTCTGCCCAAATTCACAATAAGGGGGTGAAATTAAATCCCTGAAAAATCGGCTAATTTTCAGATTTAATTAAATAACTCGCAATCTGTAAGATTTAGAAAAAAGGTTTCCAGACAA
Organism: Andrena cerasifolii; assembly: GCF_050908995.1. NCBI lineage: Eukaryota > Metazoa > Arthropoda > Insecta > Hymenoptera > Andrenidae > Andrena > Andrena cerasifolii. Next base: position 3,996,062 of record NC_135132.1, read on the forward strand.
AAGTTACTTCTTCTAATTAGGTCTATCATTTGGTAAGTTACAGTTCTTACAGTGCGCAAGTTATAGCGCAAAATCGAAAAATAGCCGGAGCTTAAGGGGCCGATTTCACCCCCTTAGGGTGAATTTGGGCAGCAAACAAAAATTGCGATGTAATCATGAGGAAATCCCCTACACATTCACAAAGCTTCAGAATTTTTGGAATTTCCGGGTTCGGGACCTTTCCATGTAGGACATGATACAGGCGTTAAAATAAACACCAATTTATTAACCAAGCCCCGTAGTTAATAAATTGTCTTCAGTTAACGCTTTCGGCGTTGAGATTAAAACAGCGCACGCACTGTGCAGAAGTCTTTCATTCGCATTTGCTGGTCATACTTATGGAACGCCTATAGGCGTTTCCCGCGGAGTACACGCACTGGCAATGCCACCCACAGGGTTAATATTATTCTTCATAGATGTGTAAGAACCTACCATCGACAAGAAATTGAAAAGTTTTCAACTATTTCCTGGATGATAATTCCAGATTATCTGTCAACAGCTAGGCGGCCCGGATAGCGATATCGACTTAAGCACAAAACAGATCGCCAACATAAACGACGTCTGCGACAGCATGAAACAGCAGCTTCTGATCCTGGTCGAATGGGCCAAGTACATACCCGCTTTCAGCGAGCTGACCCTCGACGATCAGGTCGCACTCCTGAGGGCACACGCCGGCGAGCATCTCCTTCTGGGCGTTGCCAGGCGCAGCATGCAGCTGAAGGATGTCCTTCTCCTCGGTAACAACTGCATCATCACGAAGAACTGTCCTGGTACGTTGGGCTGTTGGCCTTGTCTTGGCTGCATTTTATTGTTTCTTTGTTTTGGGGGTGTTGGCTAGATGTTTGTTTGGTGTGATGGGGGAAAATGTAGACTGTATGCTGGGGACAATGTTGACTCTGCAGAGTGGTTTGTAACAATATGGTTGTGATGGTTGAAATGGATCGCTGGGAAGATCAAGGGATATCGAATGACGCCATTTTGGTCCTCGAAATCATTGTCAGATGGAAACGCATAAAAAGGGGAATTCAAAGGTCTTAATTTCGAATTTGGTGGCGAAGAAAATGATAGCAAATATCGCAAATATAATATCTTTGAGGACATGTGTCACCAAATATTTTTTCCGCCACTTATCAAAGGAACATAGTAGAAAGGAACATATTTGCTTGAGTTTCAAGGATATCATTTTCACACCTTTTGAGGGTACTTATAGCCCTGATAGCCAGATCTGGCAGCAGAATCTGACGTCAGAACTGCAGCAGTCTGTGTCCGCATTTGGCTGCGTTCTGATGTGCAGAGCCTGAGGTGCAGTGCCTGATGTCAGATGGACAGCAGATCGACAGCAGATTTCGCCGTCTGCTAGGCACAGCAACAGCGCCATCTGTAGGCAATTGCTTGGTAATTCTGGATCTCAGATAGCGCTGTTGCTGTGCCTAGCAGACGGCGAAATCTGCTGTCGATCTGCTGTCGATCTGCTGTCCATCTGACATCAGGCACTGCACCTCAGGCTCTGCACATCAGAACGCACCCAAATGCGGACACAGACTGCTGCAGTTCTGACGTCAGATTCTGCTGCCAGATCTGGCTATCAGGGTATAGTATAGTTATACCTTCAAGGGAACACCGCGAACCCTTACTCACCGATTGGAACGCAACTTGATAGGATTATAGAGTGACTCGAGACAGGAACAATGGTGCGCTCAATCGCCCCTTAAGGGTGTGAAAACTAACCTCAAAGTCAAATGGCACTTTCACTTTTTCACGTATAACTCCTAAAGTACAAGAGAAAGAAAAAAATGCTTCAAACAAAAGTTTAATGGTGCATTAAACGCTGCAAATCTGCGTTCACAAAATTTTGAAAAAAGTTTTTTTTTTGGTCAGGTATTTATTTTTTGAAACTTTTTTCAAAATTTTGTTAACGCAAGTTTGCAGCGCTTAGTGTACCATTAAACTTTCGTTTGAAAATTTTTCTTCTGTCTCTTATACTTTAGAAGTTATACGCGAAAAAGTGGGAGTGCCTATTTGACTTTGAGGTTAGTTTTCACACCCTTAGAGGGTGATTAGGCACGAATGAAGCATACCGCTGTTCTTGTCTTGCGTCACTCTATAAACTCACAAAGTTGCGTTCCAATCGGTGAGTAAGGGTTCGCGGTGCTCCCTTCTTAGCCATAGTGAGGTCTCCGATGCGCATGTCCAAACAGAAGATGGGCAAGTGGGTGGAGCCATCAGTGCCGTCTATTCCATACCGCAAACTATATCGGGAAGATTAGTGTTAATAAAAGTAATCCCGAACAGAGTTGCCAGACAATTCCCTACGCGTAAGCGAACTCCAAGACAGGACTTCGCATCGACCTATATATGTACACTAATACGTCTTGCGTACATCGTCACTACCACAAATATACCGTTATTGGTGTAGGTGTTCCCCCTCTACGTCACGTTTTCCCTAAGCCGCCATTAATTCCCTAGGCATGGCTACTCTGTTCCTGACGCCCTAGAGACGTTGACGGTGGCGCCCTCAGAGTGATGAGGACTAATTAATGGGACTAGACATTGCTTTCTTTGTTTTATATTCTTCTTGCTTCCCGGTTATTGCGTTCCATTGCTTTTGGAACCACGTTTCTTTTATATACTATTCTAAGTAAACATATACCTTTATACAGTAACAAAAAACTGTAAAAGTTTCTTCCCATTAATTAGATTCGAGATTATATAGCGAATCATCTAGTGCTGACGGTCATACACCGCTGAAAAACTTCTTTAGTTCCCACAAACACCGACAGATGTCTCTGGCGCGCATGCTCAAACACAATATAAGGCACTGGCAAAGTCGACCGCCAAATTTCGAATGCCATCATCGCTATTCTCACAGAATTTACGCGTTCCATCCACTTCTACATCTTTCCTTTGCGCATGCGTATTGGATACCTCACTACGGCCTGATATACCTAAACATACCTATCCCGCCAGTGGCGGATTCAGGAGCCTTTCTTGGGGGGTGGGGAGAGGCAAATATGTAAAAGTATATAAGTACATTTTTTAACTTTCTTTTACAAAATTCAAAATGTGCTTGTAATTTAAATTTTAATATCTCTATCTGATACTATAGCCTAAATAATTAAATTCACATTAATTATTATTTGTACAGAATAATACACACTGTCATATTATTTTTTCTCTTTTATTAATCTTGAGGGGGATTCGCCACTGACCCCAATTTCTTTTTCAAGAATTTACTATAATTTCCTTCCGTAATGTGGTTTAAATTACGAACTTTGAGGTTGTTTTTGGAGTTGTTCCCATCTGATTTTTTGGAGAAGAATGATACTTATAATTGTTTCTAACAATTGCAACATGTTCCTTCATTCGAAAGGAATTTACAGACATCATATTATCCTTTTCTTAAGGATACACTTTGGTAGACAAGTTTCTGTGAATTAACTCAGCATCGTTCGCAATGATACTAACTCTGTCGTCAAATTTATTGTTTAAAGGGTTTCACTGGGAATTAAGCTTCGGGGGTTTTGTGCACTCATTAGAAAAATAATTAGTCTTTTACAATTAGACTCACTTCTTCCATTGTGAATCACACTAGCCAAAACCTCTAGCTTTATATGCATACAGGGTGTCCCAAAAGTTTTTGCGTATTTTGGTAAAATAGTGTGAAATTTAAACAAATTTCCTTATGACACTTTTATACGTATTTCCTTCCATGGGGATTTTTCAATAATCCTGAATAGGATTTATTTTGTACATTTGTTGTTAACATTGCCGGAAAAAGCGGAATTTATGTCCCCTTCTCTGAATTAAATTTTTTTGAGTTTGAATTGTGTAAGTATTATGAAAAAATAAATATTTAAAGTACAGCTGCAGTTACCCTTCGAAATTAGCGATTATTGGAGAAATTTGTCCAAGGCATATAATTATTTCGTTCGCCAGTGTTATCGGGCGTAATTATCACGGCAAAATATTTTTTAAAAGAAATCTTGATAGAACATGAAACAGCTGAAAATATTTTCGATCGTAATATAGATTACACCACAGTATTATTTCATCCTTCCACGGCACTGATAGATAAGATTTCAGAAGATTAAAAATAATAAAATGTAGGTACGCAAGCACGAAACGACTACGTTTATATAAAGAATCTTAATAAAATTGTCTCATCTGTGTTCCTAAATTTGACAGCATAAAAATAATTTCCAAAAGATTTTTAAAAAAAATTCAATTCATAAATCATTTTCCATCCAAGTTTAACGTTTCACATATCAATCCTCTGTATGTTTAATTCTAATTTAAAATTCATACAATCGTTTAAATAATTCGAGAAGTTAATCGCATTGATTATTAATATCATTCCAACAATTTTACAACCATATTTTCAATATTTTTTTATGTTATTAGTTATTAATTGAATTCTTTAAAACAATTTTTAATATTTTGTGTGCTTCAAATTTGGAGCATTGTACAGTAACTAGTCACTGTATATATAATTTTCTGTGCAATGAAAAATTTATGTAATATTCCTTGAAGAAAAGTGTTAAATTTCTTGCCCACAATTTTGCACGTAACGAAAGTGCACAAAGTCGTAATTTAAATCTGCATAGACCACCTTTTATATATTCTTTTAATCACACCTGTATATAAATAACCATAAAATTAGTAGAGATAAATCCGATCTTGTCAGATCGTGATATAATTAAAAATTGTGTCTACTTTCTAGTACACGCCTTAAACTTATGATAACTTCTTAATCCCAGCAAAAGTAATTTTATCACAAATGATTACATCGTCGATAATTTATTTCCAGCCATTAGATTGTTGTGCATAAAATGAGTTTTGTCAATTAAATATTAAAGACAATCAAACTAATTTCTACAAATCTTTTTATAATTTTGCTAAGGATTAAGTATCGTTGTTGTTTCGGTTTGATAATAAAATCGTTAAAAAATATAAAGTCTTCTCGCAGCTTTTTAATAATCTGAAAATAATAATCCGAATGCTTCTAAAAATGAAAATATATTAACCGAAGATCAAAGTTGTATTCGATAACTAGTTATTTATTTCCCACTCAAAATATTTTTTATCTTACTTTTTATTTGCATGGCTGTCCTTTTAAATAAAATTCTAAATAATATTTGAAATTTTGTATCAAACCACCCGAAGAAAAAACTGTCTTTCCCACAATTATTCTGAGTCATATATCCCTTGCAGAATTATTATTTAATTCATATTTCCTGTTTATTTTCCACGGAATCTTCCACCGAAGTGATAAAGTACTCAATACCGAAAACATTTATCAAGAAATCTAGCATCGACAGTAACCTCGAGATTGAAAAGCAGCTTTTAAATCCTCATTCATCGAAAGCAAAGTTTTAGTGCAAAATGAGTAACATTATTCGAAACTGAAAATCCCCCAGAATTGAAGCAATCAAAAATTGTATTCAATAGCAAAGACTATCGAGGAAAAAATATTAATACAAATTACGATTAAATATATTCCCTACAATTGCATGCCAATATAAAGCATCATTGGTGGACATATATATTACACTTTAAGCTGCAAATAAAGACGTTATTTTCGTGGCGATAAAATTTTATAGTTGCTTCAACATATCTGTCAGCTAAATGATTTAACATTTGAATGCTAGCTCGTTCAAAGAGGAAACAAATTTGTAATTCGAAGTTCCCTTCTTAAATTGCAAATTTACGTAAACAGGTATGGCATACTTATGAGGAGCAATATGGGTGAGTGATTAACAGTGTGCATGCGTAAAATGTTTAAAACTGGCTAACATTATTTTTCGTTTATTTCGGTTTCAACCACAAAAGTTTGGCTGTTTATTTTTATTAATCACGACTTGTTTCATTGGACTTATACATCAAAGTGGGACTTTACTCGGTGCATAATAGAAGCAAGCACGTTGTCCCTTATACTTTCGTTGAATTTTTGTGGAGGACATTTGTGTTTATAATGTTCAGGGTGAGGCACTGTAAAACGAGACAATCGATCAATGGAAAATAATTTTATAACGTGGAAGGTAATTTTTCTTAGCGATCTTAATTAGTCCCTGTTGTCAGACATTTTATTAAGTCTATCTGAACTAAATTATTAATATCAATATTTTATATCATAAGGTTCCAAATGTTTTTCAAATACTTGCAGAAAATCCTGTATTAAATCTTTGGAAATTATTCTCTGTGGTATATATGACTACGTTGTGTTGTAGGACTTGTAGTTGCATTCCCATCAGAATTAATATTAATACAAAATAAATTTTTATATACATTATATTATGGATGCATACAGGGTGACTCAAGTAACTTTGCACAGTTAATATCTTGAGAACCCCTGGATCAATTTGTAACATTATGGCTTTGAATTTCATGGTTTTCTTGGGTCTTTAAATCCACGGCGTGAGTGATTCCGAAGCACCCCTTTAGAAGGTTAAAGAATTTTAACCCTTCGTGGTCACACCTTTTTATGATCACAAGTTGGTCACACGGGGTTCACTGTACCCAGGGCTGGCGGAACAAGGGCGCACCTAAATCACCCTACCGGTCGTAATTTTTCAGAAAATTTGACGATTCTTTTTTTAAATTCTTCGAAATTAAATCTTCCATCGATCTGTCCGGCCGAAATTTTGAATTTCGTCGCTGGTTTTTTTTATATTTAGCGAATTATACAGCACTTTTCGAAGATTAGCATCTGTGGGCTTTTTTGGCCGCCTGTTCCGAATTTAATGTCAGATTTTCGAAATTAAAGGTGGCGAGTCCAATATGTTGAAGCAAAATTTCTGAAAATGAGCTTATTCGGAAGAAACATAGTGCGTCTAGATTTTCTAGATGAAGATCAAATTTTTTATTTGTACCACAGATCTAATACTGTAGATTAAATTGCAAAATTTAAAATGGCGGATAGGCATTCGTATTTTGACAAATTGTTACGCATCTCATAAATGTGTACGTGATTTTGCATATTTAAGCCTATTCGTCTGTGTTCATACGAGTTCTTGTAGTTGACTTTTCGGATTCAATATTGATGAGCAAGATTTTTAATGTTTGATATTTTTAGAAAGCCATATTCACTTGACATTTTATCTCGGTTGCCTTTAGGAATCCGATTTTATTATGTGCAATCTTGTTTGAGAAGCAGAATTTGTGCTTCTGGAAGCAAGTCTCTGATTTTTTGTTTATGTACGTGTTTAAAAATATCAAACATTAAAAATACTGCTCATCAATATTCAGTCAGAAAAGTCAACTATATTCGGCATATTGGATTCACCACCTTCAATTTCGAAAGTCTGACTTGAAATTCGGAACAGGCGGCCAAAAAAGCCCACAGGTGCTAATCTTCGAAAAGTGCTGTATAATCCGCTAAATATAAAAAAATCAGCAACGAAATTCAATTTTTCGGCCGGACAGATCGATGGAGAATTTAATTGCGAAGAATTTAAAAAAAAAATCGTCAAGTTTTCTGAAAAATTACGAACTGTAGGGTGATTCGAACAAAAGATGTCACTATGTACCACTGTGGGGCGCCAGCCGAAGGGGGCGCTAAAGAACTATATCGGACACTTAATAATAAAGGAATCCAACTCCCACATAAACAAAACGTAAATGTAATTATTCTTTTATTGTACCTCGTAAAGACAAAACATATTAAATAGAAAACGGGTGCAAAAATTTGGGGGCGCCAAAAATTTTCATGCATAAGGGCGCCAACCATCCTCGCGCCGGCCCTGACTGCACCCCAGCGTCATTTTTCGAGTTACCGTTTTCGTATTTCTGAATCTATTAATTTTTCAGTGATAATTGTACGTTCGTAATACTTATACCACCATGGTCTAATAGTCTCTTTCTAGAAATGTAAATTTTGATGTGATAAAATTTATAGTTGAAACTGGGCGATTTTCCACGGTTGTGGGGAAAAAAAGCAATTTTTTAAATTTTTAAAAAAAAAATTTCTTGCGATAAATCCCCTTTGGAAGTCGTAAGCACGCGATATTTTAACTGGAAAATTATTCTCGGGGTGCAATACACCCCGCGTGACCACGAGGGGTTAATATTTCAAAATTTCAATCCCACTGTTTACCACTTTAAACGAAGTTCTCCGAACTCTGAGACGAGATTCGCGTTACAACACAACAAGAAGATCAACGGACTTGTCACATGGCAGCAAGAAACTTATCACGTGCTGATAAATGGTGGTGGGGAGAAGGGGAGTATTGACCTTGAAAACGATAATAAATATAATACTTAAAATAGTATTGTGTCCCAACAGGTCATCTAAATAAAAGAACCTATCTTCTAAAGTATCGCTAAGAAAATCACCCAAGTAAATTCCAAAACTGAAAAAAAAAGTAAGTTCATTAGTAAAGGCAATCGACGAAGTCAAAAGCATTTACCTAGTAGAATTATTTTCCGCAATAAGAAATTGATTTCGTCAGAGGAATCCAATGATTTCTAGTATTAAGAAGATCGACAGTCTCGTTGAATAAGTTGCACGAACGTATTGGGGAGTAGCTAGTAGACTGAGTCCGGCCTTCACGTTGCGATTGCAGTAGCATGGCTGCAATAGTGGGTTTATTCAACTGGTTATTGGTTTCAGCGGCTTTTAATACCACGTATCTCATCCGGGCTCAGTCGATTGGTAGTAAGGCTCGATGGGAACGGTTTAACCGCCGTTATCAGTCATATCTTTGTCCGCAGAGGGTCGCAACCAGGACCTGGACATCAGCAAGGTCGGTGTCAGGGTGATGGACGAGTTGGTGAAGCCTCTGAACGAGGTGCAAATCGACGACACCGAATTCGCTTGCCTCAAAGCCATCGTCTTTTTTGATCCCAGTAAGTTTCCTCGCATGTGTCTCAGTTTATCGTGACCGCTATTGGGTCAGGTCAAAGGGAGAATCAACGGGCAGGGGTGGTGGTGGAAATTTGAGAAGACAGTATTAAATAAACATAAAATGATTTGCAACTTCGTTATGTAATAAATAAACGGACCAATAGATTAACTATATTATTAATCATTTTAATACAATAATATTTTATTTCCATCATCGTTGTTCAAAAGAACGAATGATGCTAGTAAATGTGACGAATAAGTATCTTAAATGAAACATGATAGAAAATATTTTATTTCAATGATTATTTGTATAAAACTGTTGCTTAGCCTTGTAATAGAATTCGAAATGTAGGTAATCGTGTTCCAGCAGCAGTTTTGTTTTAGTGTTAGAATCGCGTAGTTGCAGTCAAACAAAAATACTCGTGGTGCGTTTCAACCCATCACTACTTCTACTGAACAACGCCACTTTTTGAGCATGCAAAGTGTCAAGTAAGGGAATAAGTGCAAGGGGAGCTTTTTTAGTGGGACGCCTCTCACGTAGATTCCTCCATTGGCCTTATGATAGATTTTGAAAATTTTGAAAATTAGCAGTAATAAAGTATTTGTGGCTTTCATTGTCTGGATCGTTGCAGTTGATACAATTGATGATATCGATTGTGAACCATAATTTTTTTTTTAAAAAAAGTACTCATGTCTTAAGGTTTCGTCAACATTAAAGTTAACTTCTAATTAGAATAGGTATTGGTTACGTAAGCTTTACCTATAGTGACGTTTGAAATTCTAAAATTATTATGAAAAGAAATTTCGTATTCTTGTATTTTCTTATGAAATTTCAAATTGTCTTGAATATAAAATATTCCGTTCCGTTTATTTGGGTGATGTAATATTTATTTAATTAAAATACTTATGAGTAGAGGTATATTAAGCTATAGTGGGATACAACAGGCGAAGTTAAGATGAGTTTTGAGCACGAATGAGTTATACGGAAGTTTTCTCTTAAACTTAAGAAATGCAATGGATATTATCGAAAAAAACAAAGAAAATATTTTCCTTCAATAACTTTGTTATATGTTGATATTATAAGCAAGTAAACCAGCACTGGAATAATGAAAAATAAAAATTACACGCAGAAGTGAGGTAGCGAATTAAACAATCAAGCGAGTAATTAAGTTGGGCCTCCGTTTGTGGATATTCGTGTCTGGGGATCGATTATCTTAGACGATCTGGTTTCGCGATCTGCAGCCGAAGGGGACGAAGAATTTGCGTGTCATTCGACGAAGATTTGCCGGGCACGCGAGAACGATTGCCTCAATGAGATTTAATTGATCATCGGCGCGGTCATCGCCGCCATGTCGATGAAAATTGCAAACGATCGGGTACTCGCTGCTTTTTTTATTTTACCCCCCTGCTGGTTCCTCCATTTCAAAATTGTCAAATTTTAAGAAGCATAAAATACCACAGTTCGAAACTGAATGAAGAAGTCATAAAGTACTCGGTGTATTTGATTCAAAATAAAAGTACAGGCTGTCCAAAAAGATTGGGGCCTATATGCACCATACGAGAAAACTCGGATTAAGCGAAACTCGGATTATCAAGACTCCGCTGTAATACCGTATAAACGTAGTAATTACTCCCCAGACTATCTGTAATTCTAAAAAAAAATTTAACTCTTCAGATTCCCAAAAATCTGAAATTTTAGAGCAATGTACCTCAAGTGATGCTAATAACGTTACTATTTTTTGATTCGGCATTAAAACGGTCCTAAGGGTGAAATCACGCCCTCAAAGAAATTGTAAGTTTTCATATTAATATCGTAAGAGATATCGAAAAAAAGTTCAATTCAAAGTTTTGAATAAGACTACCCTTAATTATACACAATTTGCGACCGACTTGCCAAGTTGAATCGCGATTCAAATTACATGCAATTAAAAGTAGACTAAATGAGGTCGTATTCAGTTATCATTGAGGAAACTTCCCCAATCTATTAATAGCACTCCTATGAATATTTAATGCAAAATGTGAACATCTAGACATTTACTGATATGAGTAGATGACTCATCCTGTATGCCGAGTTTATCGCTCTCGGTTGCACGTGTGCGAGGGGCTTTCGTTTGATATACGCGAAGAAAATGCGATGGGGGATTTATCCCGTGCATATATCAAAGGTGAACATGATTCTTTAGCGAGGGTGAAGATCGTTCCTACAGCGAAGATGAAAATGGTTCTTATATCGAGAGCGAAAGTCGTTCTTATAGCGAGGATGAAAATTGTTTCTATAGCGATAGGGATACTCCTTTCTGTAGCGAGAGCGAAACTTATTCTTATAGCGAGGATGAAAATGGTTCTTATATCGAGAGCGAAACTCGTTCTTATAGTGAGAGCGAAACTCGTTCTTATAGCGAGAGCGAAACTCGTTCTTATATCGAGAGCGAAAGTCGTTCTTATAGCGAGGATGAAAATGGTTCTTATATCGAGAGCGAAACTCGTTCTTATAGCGAGAGCGAAACTCGTTCTTATAGCGAGAGCGAAACTCGTTCTTATATCGAGAGCGAAAGTCGTTCTTATAGCGAGGATGAAAATTGTTTCTATAGCGATAGTGATACTCTTTTCTATAGCGAGAGCGAAACTCGTTCTTATATCGAGAGCGAAAGTCGTTCTTATAGCGAGGATGAAAATTGTTTCTATAGCGATAGTGATACTATTTTCTATAGCGAGAGCAAAACTTATTCTTATAGCGAGGATGAAAATGGTTCTTATATCGAGAGCGAAAGTCGTTCTTATAGCGAGGGTGAAAATTGTTTCTATAGCGATAGTGATACTCTTTTCTATAGCGAGAGCGAAACTCGTTCTTATATCGAGAGCGAAAGTCGTTCTTATAGCGAGGATGAAAATTGTTTCTATAGCGATAGTGATACTATTTTCTATAGCGAGAGCAAAACTTATTCTTATAGCGAGGATGAAAATGGTTCTTATATCGAGAGCGAAAGTCGTTCTTATAGCGAGGGTGAAAATTGTTTCTATAGCGATAGTGATACTATTTTCTATAGCGAGAACAAAACTTATTCTTATAGCGAGGATGAAAATGGTTCTTATATCGAGAGCGAAAGTCGTTCTTATAGCGAGGATGAAAATTGTTTTTATAGCGATAGTGACACTCTTCTCTATAGAGAGAGAGCGAAACTTATTCTTATAGCGAGGATGAAAATGGTTCTTATATCCAGAGCGAAACTCGTTCTTATAGCGAGAATGAAAATTGTTTCTAAAGCGATAGTGATACTCTTTTCTATATTGAGAGCGAAACTCGTTCTTATGTCGAGAGCATGGGTATACTATACATATTCTACTATAACTTGCTATATAGTTCTTATAGCAAGGGTATACTATATAACCTACAACTTAAAATCGTCCACGTCCTTTCTGCCAACAGATGCAAAAGGCCTGAGCGAGCCGCAGCGAATCAAGCAACTCCGTTACCAGATCCAGATCAACCTGGAGGATTATATTAGCGACCGACAGTACGACAGCCGCGGTCGATTCGGCGAGATCCTCCTGACCCTACCAGCTCTGCAGTCCATCTCCTGGCAGATGATCGAGCAGATCCAGTTCGTCAGACTCTTTGGTGTCGCGCACATCGACAACCTGCTACAAGAGATGCTCCTAGGCGGCGCCACGGCGGAAGTAAACGGCACTGTAACGCCGATACCGATCTCAAACGCTCCTGGCAGTTACGTGAGCAGCAACGAAAGTCCAAGTAGTCCTTTGACGCCAGCCAACGCGCCCCCACTGAGTCCCCAGGATCACATGCTAGCTGGCGGGAGTCCTGTTATGATCCTGAGGGATCTCACGCCGATTCAGAGCCAAGAAGACGTGACCAGCGTGGCCGGATTCAGGATGTTCAAGCAGGAGCCCAGTCTCGAGAGTGAGTCCACCTTTTAAGAATTCTTTTAAGGAATCTTCATGGACAGTTGGAAGATCTTCTGGCTAGAATGCCACTTGCTGTTCACCTAGACGATTGTTGGCAAGTATAATCTGCGAGTTTGACGTACTTACGACGGGAATTTGAAGGTGTGAAAGGATCTTGAAAGATTCAGGAGGTACGAGAGAAGTCAGGGGGCTCCTGTTACGGATCGAAGAGTCTGTAAAGTTTTTGGGGGACAATAGTGGAATCTTAAAGGAGTTTTGTAGTTTGTTTGAAGATGAAGTGCCATAGAATCTGCTCAACGAAGTTGCTCCCACCTCTGCCTTAAGAATTTTACAACCCAGGGGAGTTTGTCATCTTAAATTGTTCCTGAGGAAAAATTATTTCATTAGAAACGGAAGGAGTGCACACGATCCTTGAGAAACTTGCAGATGACTTCGACGACTTCCACAGGACAAAATAGAGAACACCGAAGGTCTAAGGTAATAAAGTATGTGTCACAACTGATTGTGAACCAGGATCTTTCCAGATTTTGAACCTGGATCCTTCAAACTACGTTGGACTAAGTTTGAGATTTTGAAAGGAAGGAAGACTTTGAAAGGTTTTTAAAAATGTCCAGGAAGGGTGGAACGTCGTAATAGTGAAAGCGTCTTGTTAAAGTTTTTATAACGTGGATTGAAGGAATTTACATTATTTTGAAAGTGATTGGTGCTACGCTGGAGCAAGGACTGCAAGGAATCGTGCAGAACTTAAATTCACAAACATTAAGAAATATTAAAAAGTTTTGAAGATATTAAAAGAATCCTGTGTAAGTTTTGTGGAGTGTACAAGATTCTTCAAAGTGACATTATCCGTTGATAATTAATTCTTGAATAATTCTTGAATAATTTCAAGAAGTCGTAAAGATAAGATGGAATTATAGAAGGTACTGAAGAGATGGTGATTTCCGTGACTTAAGTAAATCACAGAATTTCTTGAAGATATATAAAGGTAGTTGATGATTTTGAGAACTGTCTTCAAATATTATCAGAGATCTTGAATTATATCACGGGATTTTCGAATTTTTTAAAGATCACGCAGTAGAGGTTAATTTCTGAACTTACTTCAAGTTTATAACGAAAAATTTGGTGATTTATAGTGATCTTTATAAATAATTCTGCGGTGCAGGTACAAGTCACTCGAACATTTGTAACATGCTGTAATAATTTTTTTTTTTTTTTAATATTGCAACTTTGGGAACAGTTTTTAAGACCAGAGTCCACCTGGTTTGCGTGTTAAAAGTAAAATTTCAAATGGTTTTTATTGTATCTCATGGCAAAATTCGCAAAAAATATAGCTAAGTTACAACGAAATCAACTGGCCGCTTGAAGCCACGCCCACTTTTAAGCCAGTAATAGACGGAGTGGGGAGCGTACGGTATGGTGGGGATAGCTCCTCCCCAGTGGTCTCGAGCGGTCAGTTGATTTTGTTCGAGCTATAGCCATCACAGAAGTGCTGTACTCGATTTCCGATTTCAGAGTGAAAGTCGTGCTCAATCGATTGCTCAATTAATCCTTAATTACCTTAATCGTAAGGTCAAATCAAAATCGGTCGACCAACAAAAGCGTTTTATCACCGCGAAGTCAGTTTACAATTAAATAAAGTCGTTAATTTTCAACTTTCTCTTTTCTTTGCATAATGTTCAGCGACTGTAATGTTAGTAGAGGGAATGAACAATTAGTGTGTAGAATAGTCTACGAATCTTAAAAAGGAAATATAAAAAAATAAAGCCTTGTGATTGTTCACGTTCGTTTAATTAAGAAATATTCAATGGTTTTTCGTTATTTTTTTTAAAGAAATTTATCATTTTCAAATAAACTATAATATTATAGTAATTTCGTATTTAATCAAATGTAATATTTTCTAATTCTAAACTTGGACCTTCGTCAGAAATAATTTTTCATTTAATTTGCATCTTATACGCTCATAAACGACCGACCTCTGAACACACCAATAATAATTAGCGTTAATTGTTACATACGTAGGAAGTAAGTGCATTGTTATTTATACAAAGGGTTAATTAATTATATTATTTATAATATATTCCTACAGAGAATATTTTTGTTACCGCAATAAACAACTTGTTACACCTGTTATACAAAATATACATTGTATTATACAGAAACAGTGACTAACGATTGTAATAATAATCGAATATTTTTATAACTGATGCATTATATTTTTCGTAATAATATTAGACAACATGCAATATCGAGTGCTTCAATCGTTTCAACACATATTCACTTGAGAGGAGCAGATTATCTTAAGGGAACACTGCATGTCAATTTTTTAAACACATATTATGCCATTCGGCATATTAAAAGATGGTGGATGAAATGAAAAACATATTTTCCTATTCAATGTGCAAAAAATGTCACTGCACAAAAAAAACAGACCATACTGCTTGGTACCTTGTAGAAGGAAAAATATTTAATTTTATTTGGAAAAAAAATTATTAAAAAATTTTCTGAAAAAAATCCAAAAATTTTTAAAACCTGCTATGTCAGATAAAACATTTCTTCTCATTTTATTCAATTCTTAAGAGTATGTACATTTTATTCTTACGTAGGAGATTTGTTATTCCTAAAGACTTTTTTTTTCAATATGCAAAATAGTCACAAGGGAACTTTGGAAACCCGAAAATTCCTATTTTGGAGCAACTTTGCAGGTTTGTAGGGCACCGCAATAGAAGCATCGGGTAATCTTTTTTCTTTGCTACTTTTTGGTTCTTCAATGTGAAAACATCCCTTAAATTTCACTGCGTCGTTTTCTATTTTCCTGGATATACAAAAATTGTTAGAATGAAAATTTAATGACTTTTTATGCTGTTTAAAATTGTGCAATGAAAATTGTTTAAAATATAAAACATCCCCCACTGCCTTTTTGGCAATAAATAATAAAAAAAATATGCAGAATTTCATTATAAATACAGATATGTGTATTAAACTTAGCTGACAATATATTATTTCGATGCGTGATCAAGTATTTCTATTTTTAACCGACTTCAAAAAGGAAGCGGTTACAAATTCGACCAGTATATATATATTTTTATGTTTATCCCCGCATAGCTCCTCAGCATATGGACCGATTTTGATAATCTTTTTTTTATTCGAAAGAGGGCGATGTCCCGGTAGTCTCATCATTCTCGCACTTTAGAGTATTTCCGCGCTTTGAGTTATAGACCCCGTATACCGTATTTGACATCCTTATTCTCCCTTTTCATATCGGTTATATTTGCAATCTTCCGTTCCTAGGAAACGGTACTTTTTACGAGCAGCTCTTCGTGTAGAGCTACCCATATTTTTAAAAATAAATGTAGTTATAAAACTTAACCAACTAAAAAGTAAAAAATAAAAAAAAATTAAATATTAAAAACGACCACAAAAAAATTCACTAAAAAGTACAAAATAATTTTGTTTCCTTATTTAATCTACAACTCTCAATTTGTTTAAGTCGACGCCAGATTTACACAGTGCAAATGATGAGGTGCCGACATAAAAAAATTGAGAGTTGTAGATTAAATAAGACAATTATTTTTAACTTTTTTCTGCATTTTTATTTTTTTTTAAGTCGATTTTAATTTTTTTTAATTACATATTTCATTCGAACGATAAGAAATAAAAGCGTAAATAATCGCGTGGACAAATATATTGATTTCCGAAGTTCCCTTGCTAATTTGGTAGAACAAACAATATTCTGTAAACAATTTAAAACAATTTCATTCAGAATTGATAAGATATACCAGACGTTGGACACACTCCAGGAATATATGAATTTTTTACAGAATATTGTAGATGCTACAGTCTGAACAAAATGTGGTGGCCGGTCAAAGCCACAAGTTTCACTTGTACATTAAATCAGTATTTCTCTTTGTAATTCTCTGACGTTTTTTTTATATTTAGTAGAAAAAGAATAGTGGGCGTAACCAAATGATCTTAAGCGACCACTTGATTTTGTTCCACTTGTAGCGTCAAGCTTCTTTGGACCAACAAGATACATGCCGATATTTTCCATACGTGGAATCCCATGTTTTAGTAAATATTAACGAACGCCTACTACATTCATAAAAAAAGTTTCAAAACTGTCAGTAGATATACGTTTGCTAGATATTTTTAACAAAACTGATTTTCGGATTGCCCTCAAATTTCGAAATAACATAGCTAAAAAACTTTTCACAAACTACTGTAAGTTAGTGAGAGCAAAGATTGCAGGCTTACCATAATTTAAAATTGTATAAATTTTAGTCGATAAGCATCCTGTTTAAAACTCATTCAATCATTACAATCGTTAAAGCTAAACAGAAATATTAATATTCCACGATGATTGTTAACATTGATGAGACGCCACTGATTGAGTACGTGTTCACAGTTAAACAAGCGCAATGTTTGTACAAATCGTTGTCAAGAAACAAGCAATATTATTAAGAATATCGTCGTATGTGACATCCGAAACAAATTCGTAGATTTTTCGAGGAACCACGCCGCACTTTCTGGAACGATTTTGTACCCTGTCCACAGTAAATGACATTCCATATGTAAGAAAAAAAAAATCAAAAACAATTAGCGAGTAGTTATCGCCCCTCTCGACGAAGAAAGGAAGGAGCACACGCCATTGCAATGCAATTTTTTCTTAGCGAAGGAGTACGCGTGCTTTTATAAATGCCCTGTATAGTTGGAGCGCGATTCGTTTCTTACGTTTAACTTTCAGTAAAACATGTTTCATTGGTGATGATCTTTGTTCGTGATGATAATTTGATGACTAATGTTTTAGACAGCAGCATCGGATACTTTTTTATGCAATAAGAATTCCACGAAATACAGTTAGATCAAGTCCAATGGGCGGTTCGAGGCTATGTAGGCGGAGCTATCCCCCACCATACTGTTTAGCCACGCCCACAACCATACTTGTCACTATGAAATTAACATCAATCGAAAATTACTTTACAAAATTCGTATCGTTAATTTGTGTCTTATATTAACTGATATTATATTCACTGATTCAATGAATTTGCTCTCAAAGTTTTTTAGGAGCAAATGCGTGGTTCGTTTTGGAATTGAAGATATGGATAGACATGGCCGCTTTATTTTTTTTTGCATTCTAAAGCCAAGTGCCTACGTATGAAACATACAGCTCATTCATTGAAGTTAAGAATAAAATGTAAGCTACTATTAATAGCAAGGAAAATGATGTAATACGCGTTGAGGCATTTAAAAAATTGTAAACAATTAGCTATTAATGATAGAAACGTAGACCACTATGTACTCTGATCGGTGTATCGTTCCTTGTCAAACTCAAATTTGAACGGTTTCAATAGATTAACCTGGTCAACCTGGATTTACAGGACTGCGCGAGGAATCGAGAAATAGTGGTGGGAGTAACAGAACGGTATGGTGGGGATAGCCCCGCCCCAGTGGTCGTGGGGGGCCGCACGCTTTTGTCCCACCTGTAATACTTGTGTTTGGAATTTTGGGGGAAAGTATTGGAAGGTTGTGAAAAAAATTCATGTGCATCAGATTTTATTCTTTAATTAATGTTTCTTCAATATTTTTGTGGCATTCTGTTTTAGAAAATGATATGCCTGCTAAAATCTGGATTAGATAAATAAAACAATAGAATCACATAACTAATACAATATAGTCAGTACAAAATAAATGTATGAAGAGAAAATAAACCTTAAATTTTAAGGAATCATTTATTATGTAAAAATTACATATTTGTATAAAAGTATACTTACACTTAGATGTATTCGTGAAATTAATACAGTGAAATTATTCCACACGTATAATTAGTCACGAGACTCAGTAAATTGAAAGAGCATAAGAATTTGAAGAAACAAATCGTTGATTCCAAGTGTTCAGCGCGACTTCTCTTAGATTTCTTATTTATGGCCGGATAGCAAGCAATAATATAATTAATTTAGCAATATTTTTTTAACGTGTAACACTACTACTATGCAATACAAAGTATATAATATATAAATATAGTTTTCTATGTGATATGCGTGCACGTGCGCGTGTATTCTGTAATTTAGTGGAAGTGATAATATTGTTGTTAGTAAACAAGGAAACTGGTTAAACGAAATGGTAACTTGTAACAAGTTTCTGCATAATGTTTTTTTTTTCTTTGTATTTATTTTTTACTGTACCTACCAGTAGTGTTAACACGCTGTTTTACTAAAGCTTAATAATATTTGTTATTAACAGTTGGAACGAATAATGGAAAGAAACGCTTCCTTAAACTTCTTACGAAACTTATAAATATACAAACTGTAAACATAAAAAAAAAAATTATATTAAAAGATACACATACTCTTAATTTTCGATTTTTGACGCATTATTAAATAAGTCATGTTTTATCATCGATATCATCATTTTCAAAATTGTGGAAAGTCAACAATTGTTTAAACAGTGAAAACAGTTGTCGATTAAACATTATTTATCTAATTATTCTGTTTCTTCGGCGTTCATTTTTTTTTTTTAGAATAAGCACTATCATTAAAGTAAAAATCATTTAATATGGGTTGTGAGCTAATTGTTACCAAGATAAACAATTCATAAATAAGCTGTTTCACAATACGCCATTGAAAGCGCGCAAATATCACTCCGATTGTAAATAAATTTTCTTTTTTTTACCAATTGTTATTTAATTATTGTAACACGAATTGTACCGTATAATTAAAAGAGGTAAGCGCCCAATTAATTATCTTAATCGAGCAATAGTCGTCTCTTTGACTCGTTTTTGTTTATGTTTCCATTTAATGTTTTAACTGTATCTTACAATAAATGTTCGTAATTATTTACTGAATTCGTTTTTATTCCGTTACACGACAAATTAATTTTCTAAATATAAGCGTAACACTTATCAGGAATATAATTTATATTTAAAAACGAACTTACATGTAGGAATAATAAATATTTCTATAAACAAAGAAACTAAACTTGTGAAAAGTTATAAACAAAACGTGAATCCAATTTCCTCGAAATAATTTATTACTCTGGTGTTAAAATTTGTTTAACTACCAAGGAGTTGAAGTGAAGCAATTGCAAATTAGAGACCTTAAAGTATTGAGTGGATTTATATTCACGAATATAAACTGAAAGTGCTTTTAAGGAAAAAATGGAGGTTAAATAAAAGATCATATAAATAATACATTATTCACATTATTCTTTATTCTCGGTTTGCTGTAGAACCAAATGATTTACTTTTTCCCCCGCCTAATGTTTACTCTAAATAGTAATGTAGACAAATTCCAATTAAACATCTATGACTTGGTAAAAGCTATCTGATGAAACTTACATAAATATAATTTTTAATTTGTACCCAATAATGTCACTATTTAAAGCTCAAATATTCTTTATAGTATAAAACCTATATCTACATGTTATGAAATATTTACTCTAGTACCAGCTGCGTGAACATGTCTGAACTTGTCTTGCACAATACTTACAATAGAAAGAAGTTATTTTACAATACATCTAATTATGCTATAAAATAGGTAAATTCTTTGTTTTACTTCATCACCTCGTGCAAATTTTTCTATGCTACGTTTCTATATACAATTTTTTATACGAAAAATCAATTCACCTAATGTACGGCTACAAATATTATCGCATACCTAACCAATTAATGTCAGTTCAGTTAATTTTCGTAAAATGAGAAATGTCAATCAACTTCATAGTCTGCACGTTTTCGCTTGTTCAAATTCGTTGTAACCTCGGATAGAAGGATGCTGTGAGTACCCATTCTCAACCATTCTAACAGACGAACTTTGGCTTGCCTTCCCGGTACAAAGAGATGCTTTTCAAGTCGGGGAAGTTCGTGATCCAATTTTAGGTTAGGTATCGAATTTTCAGCCCAGTCCATAACTAATCGGAAACGCGATTTATACGCCTAAAAATAAAAGAAGTTAACTTTCAAATTACTTATGTCCTTGAGGGGATGTACAATTCAATTCTGAAAAGTCTCCCAGTGGCGGATACAGGGGGGGGGCTCCCCCAAGAGAAAAATACATACTTTAATTTGCAAAATACTTATTTTAACTTAGCAATATGAGGAAAATATGATAAATTGATAAAAAAAAAACACTTTTTCATTTAGCAGGAAAATATTATCGGGAAAGGTCCCTGGTTTATTTCTCAGACCTACGCCCCCCTCCCCACAAGAAAATTTTGTATTCACCCCGGCGCCCCCCCCCCCTCCCGAAAATCCCAAATCCGCCCCTGAAGTCTCCAGGTGACTATAAATTTATTTAATTACCGATGATCGTACTTTTTAACCAAATTTTGTAAATATAAACAGAATTGTTTTGCCGGTAATACGACTTTTATCTCTCTCTTTTTGAAAAAAAAAACAATATAGCATCTATATTCGTTAAAGTGCACCGTTTTTCATTTATTTAAATGCCACTCAAGCATTTACAGGCATAATAATAAATGATGCATTTTATAAAATCTTGCAAAAAATTTCGTGTTGAAATAATGATATTCCTTAAATTATTCACCTGTAATAAACTTCCTGCTATTTGTTCCAAATCTCTGTCACCGAATTTCTTTACATGCATTCCTAATTCGTAATAATAAGGATTCCATTTGCTTAAAACAATAACATCGGCGTCTGCTTCCAAGATTTCCCTAATAAAATATACATAAATGAATAATCATAAGCACACATACACACACGGGGAAACAACTATTATTCTCGGAGAATTGTATAGTTTATGCACGCAAGAAAGAGAAGTTTTAAATATTTCGAATCCAAAAATTTTTCAATGGCTTAAAAAAAAAAAGTAAAATATCGAACCTATATCCTTCCTTATATATTTTCGGTATGTCGACACTAACTACAGGATTCTGCAGGTTTTTTAACGGCTTTGCTAACCATAATGGAAATTCCAGCTTTGTTCCTACTTTCAAATTATCGGATTGGGACGACGAATCCAAAAAACCTTTAAAAAATGTTTTTTTTTATTTCAACTAATTTTTTTTTTCATTTTTAACACAAATTTCAATGTAGGTATTGTAAAATTATTTAACTCATATCTTAAGTAGCTATAAACCCTGAAAAATTCCAAATAAATTCTATAAAACTAAATTTTAAAATAGACTTCATTCTGTTACTATTTCGAATTTGATAAGGGTAGGATTAATAGTGTGCACCCAGAGGGAGGACTAAGGGGTCCTGCCACCCGCCCCCCCCCCCCCCAAGAAGGGGCTTTATAAAAACAAAAGAAAACTGGATTTTATTCTTTATATAAATTTTTATAATCACCTAAAGAATTTTATTGATTGAATTTGCATTAAAAATATTTTCCTCCGTTCAATTTGGCTCCCCTAAAATTAAATCCGGAGTGCGCTACTGAATAAGGGATGCCGCGCGACGCTAAAGAAACGACCATACAAATTACAAGCAGCGTCTCCATCGTCAAGTAGCTCAGACGCTACACACGACGTGTGTAATTACTAATTAGTGACATATGTCACTACAGCGAGGTAATGCTAATATTCTTCGCGTATGTCTGGTGAATGAACGGTTGAAACGGGAAGTAGGCGCGCGAGGGGTCCCACCTGTGGACATGCCAGCCCTAAGTCATGTTCATGAAATATTGTAGAAATGTTCGCCGAAAAATGGCCAACCACGTGAAGTCAACCACTAATCTGTGGCAGCGGCCACAACCGAACGAGATTTGTTTACATGTGTATATTTAATCAAGCTGAGTGCGGAAATTTGCGAGAATGATTAGAACGAAACAAATAAAAATTATGGGAAATGAAAATTGTACTAGTATAGCGTCTAGGGTCAGTTAGGGTTCGGATTAAGGTTATGGTTAGAATAAGGTAAGAAAGCCTGCTGCCCTTTAAACTTAGGGTCAGACAAGTTAGGTTAAGTACCTGAAAAATTAGAGTAATCGACAATCAAGAGGGGATAAGTGCCAATAATGGGTATTGAATGAAAGAAACTTTCAAAAGAGTAATTATAATTTGTAACATAAGTTAAGTTCTGTATTAACAAGGCACGTAATGATTTAATTAAAAACTTCAAATACCTTGTCCAGGTAACTCCACCGTGATTTTGCAAGATATTCGTTCTTCGGAGCACAAAATATCATTTATAGAAAAATAATTGGACATATAACTTCGAGAGCACGCCATTTCTCATGAACATAGTTAAATGAATAACACGGGAGTGACAGTCAACGTATTTTTCTGTGAGCATTGTACGCAGTGCCATCTGTGTGCAGTGGTGAAGTAAATAACCGAGGGCGGCAAATTCGAAAGTTGGGTTAGGTTTCCCACAGATAAATTAATTGATCTCAAAAATGACTGATTGCGAGATGCAATTTCTGTGTAACTACACGCTATTATAATAGATGCATTGTGTATAAAATTTAAAAGTGTATTGCCGTACAAAAACTGTATCTCAGTTAATTGTTTTAAAAGTTTAGGTAGTGGAAATTGTACTGCACTATATATGATGGCCCAAAATGATTTATTTGCACGCTGTGCACATACAATGCGGGAAAGAGCATTTTTACTGACTTTATCGGCCTCTGCAACTGAGTCGACTATTGTTCTAAAAAATACCGTTGTTTAACGTAAAATGCGTGATATAAAATCATAGAATGTTAGGTTTATACTGCATCTCCTAGGTGGCTACACTATAATTCAATCTCTACTCCCGTTATCCAGTCCAAAACAAATTTGACTATATTTATCACATTGCACAGGATCGTCCAAAAGTAGTGGACTAATGAAAGACTGATTAATAAATAACGCTGCTGCTGCTAAATGATAAACTATAAAGCATCAATAAATACAACAATGATTGTTCCTTAACAGTAACGTCTATTGACAAGTTAGCAATGACAATAAAAAACACTCGTCTTTCTTTGTTCGTTTATTCGACATTTCAAGATGTATGGACAATTATTACATAATAATTATATATATTTATATATGTATAATGAGAGAGCATCTTCCTCTCGCAATGTTTCCGTTCTCATCCATCAAAAATCCCCACGCCTTGTATCGTTCTCACTCACTCTCTCCCTTTCTCTCTTTCACCCTTGCTTTCTCTCTCTCTCTCTCTCTCTCTCTCTCCCGTTCACTCTCGCTGTCTCTCCCTCTCTCTCTCTCCCTTACACACTCTCTCACTCTCTCATTTTCTCTCTCCCCTTGCTTCTTCACGATAAAAGAATGAAAAGGTAAAAGTAAGAAAGAAACGGCGTCGATTCGTCGAGTCTATGAATGATTTTACGAAACGATTTTGTTGGGCGCATTGGTTATCGTCAATCACAAAGGACTGTGATATTCTCCCCCCCCCACTTTTTTTTCCCTCATCATCCACGTCTCTTATTATCATTTAGCGTTTATCAATAAGATTATGATCATTACCATTAATCGTTACAATTACGATAATAACACTAGTGTTAGTTACTCGCGCACTTGCCCCGCCCACCCGCCAGCCCCCACCACGCGGCCACCTGCCCCCCCCCCCCTCACCGAGGAACCCTGGCGCCAAGTTCGAATCGCGAGTTACGGTCAATTTTGTCGTGGCAACGGAGAGCTTTCGATTATTCGTTCTACGTCTCCCATTTTAACGACATATTTTACGGATCGATAGCAATTTCTCTGTCATTCATCAGTACTCGATTTCCTTACGACACGCTACTTTTTCATTCTTCGTTCTTTTGCTGAAAACTTCGCTTTCTCTTGCCATACACTTTGCAGCTATTCGTCTCTCTCTCTCTCTCTCTCTCTCTCTCTCTCTCTCTCTCTCTCTCTCTCTCCCCCTCTCTCGCTCTCGCTCTCTTTCGCGCATACAACATTCGTTTCGTGCTCTAGACTTCCTCGTATAAGAATTTAGTCCCTGTGAAAAATATTTTCCATTCGTTATTCACTTCCTCTTTTCTTCTATTAACAATGTTTCCTTCGTCTCGCTTTCTTGTCGATTTTTTTCTTTCTTATTACGCTTGTTTACAACAGTTTAATTTATTGTTGATTCTTCTTGCGATTTATTCTGTCGTTTCGTGCATTTCTCTCTCTCTCTCTCTCTCTTTGTTCATCCATTGCAACTTACAAATCGCGAATTGTTCGGCCTCGACGATTACGAGCAACGCGATTTACGATATGCAATTTAAATTTGGGATCCAAAATTTTCACTTTTCATCGAATGTACTTAGCGCGACGGTTGGATTTACAATGAATTGCAAATCAAAAATCGCCGGTTGACAACACGGTAAATATCAATGGAAACGTGTACGTATTGCAAAATAGTTTCGTAGGGTCTATTTGCGAAGTAACGATTTATCTTACGAAACGAACATGCTTGGGAAAGCGAAAAATATATTATGCAACATTCATTCGGTAAAAATCCCTGAATTTCACATTTCGACGAAGGCAAATGAAGGAACAAAAATTCGTGCACAAAATCGAAAACCAAAGTGGCCGAGAAAGAAAAGTGTAGAAATAATAATAATAATAATAATAAAAAAAAAGAAAGAAAATTCGAAATAGGAAAAATTTGATGCAAATGACGAATCTAAAGTAGAAAAATTGAAGACAGACATATACATATATATATATTGAAGTGGGATTATTAAAAAAGATTATTAAAAAAAATGCTTGGTCGTGAAAGTGGCTCTTGATGAAACTTTTCTCCTTCTAGTAATCCTAGAAGCACCTTAAACAAAATCTTTTGGCGAAATTCAAGTGAAGGTGCGAACCACATTGGGTTGATAAACCTGATCGGGGAAAAACCGATTCGACACAGTTACAATAAGGATTAATATTTTCAATACAGTTACATACTAATCCCAGAAAAAATTGAAATACAGTTTAAATCGTAAAATGGAAATTTGTAAAATTACAGTTCAATTTGTAGATTCAGAGAATCGAAAAATAACATTTTTTTACTCAAAATTGGATAATTTCATTTGGGCTGATTCGCAATTTCTTCACCCTTAAATTGTTAGCAATGTCCAAATGCATTTATTCAACGTTACGGTGCAATTTTTAATGACTCATCTACATTCCTCTACTAATTTACTAAAATCTCCAACAAATAATTAAATATGCTATATCTTAAAAATTTAATCCAAATAAAAATCAGATATAATCTTTTATTTAGAACACTATAGACAGAACACTGTTTTCTGCTCTTTCAATTTTACCATTTAGTATAAGTGTAGTTCATTTGGTACGACTTGGTTAGAATTTCAATAAATGATCAGATCGTAAATTAATTACTAATTCCTCGTTAAAAGTCAAACCAATCTCTTCCCCGATCGTATTCGTACGAGCTAGTACGTTCTCTATTTGACTAGAAATTCTATATACGTACTTATTTATACATAATTATGGCTACTACATATAAGAATACTTAATTAATTAATTAATCCATACTCCTAGAATTTATATATTAGTTTTATAGTAATATGGCAACGGCGGTGACAGTAATACTATTTTTTTTTTATCCCTAGATCCGATTAACGATACAAAAATAATTCGAAAAATCGGCACACAAAAACGGAAAGAGGAAATCCAAATCGAAATGAAAGATAATCTTTTGGTATTCGTAGTTGACAGGAAAGGAAGAATTATTTGGCCTCTCAGGAGGAACTTTCTATCTTTTCTATATAAAGTGCTTCTTAATTTTATTACGCGCCAATATTCCAAAGGATAAATTATCATTATTAAATAAGAGAAAAAAAAATGATATATGAATACATTTGGTTTCAAGCTTTTTTTACTGTTATTTTGGCAAAAAGAAGAATGAATGTACCATAATTTACTATTTGTTAGTATTCAAATTTTTCGTTTACGGTGCACAAAATAATTTTTCTTTGCAACCAATTTGAAACAGCAAAATGGGGGCGTATATTTGTCAGTTGTGTTTAAGGTTAAGTGGCAGTAATGCATCGGATGCATTACACACATCGAATACTTTAATTCGTTTTTATTCAGCAAATAAAGCTTGGACGATCTATTTTCGTATAATATTTTTTTTCTTATTCTGCGACATAGATTTATCCGTTGAAAGATTGACAAGCAATAATGAGTCACTCTATATATAATTCGGATAACCATAAACTCGAGAATATTCCTTTACATTTTAATTATTGTTCTACTTG
Organism: Andrena cerasifolii; assembly: GCF_050908995.1. Lineage (NCBI taxonomy): Eukaryota > Metazoa > Arthropoda > Insecta > Hymenoptera > Andrenidae > Andrena > Andrena cerasifolii. The sequence continues at coordinate 4,023,029 of NC_135132.1, forward strand.
ATTCTTTGGTTCTTTTTGGTCAAACACCCTTCCTGGTGTTAAGTTACGATTAAATAACGTGGAATTGCAAGTGCAACACTTTCGACGAATTTTGCGCTTCTAAATTTCAATATATTGTCGAACCATTGTCAAAGGATTTTGAAGAAGTATTTTCCCAATATTACGAAACAGTATTTAAAAGGAAAAATACATTCGTTACTCGAGAATTAAATAAAACACTTTTTGGCAAGATTTCGGAACTTAAAATTTTCAGTAGAAAGATTTGCGAAACATACCCTTCTATCGCAATTGCAATCCCCCCAAAAAAGAACAAACTGGTCGAAACGAATAATTTTCGGAAAAACTTTCTGAATAATAATTAGGTGGCAAAAGATTCATGCATATCAGTAAAACAGAAATAAATAAAAAAAAAAAAAAAAATAGAGAAAAACTGCATACGATTGTACGTGGAATGTTTCGATCGTAGTTGTTCGACTGTACTGATGTTCTTTTAGAGCCAAAGAAAGAGCTTTAGAAATTATTTAATCAACTAAAAACGCAGTCCCTTAACGCAAAATAAACAGAAGTTTCGTTCATGGAGAAGCTTCCGGAACGTCTAGAATATTCGAGAACGTAAATCTAATCGGTAAGAGAAATTAAAGTCGTTCCAATTTTGGAAATTCAAGGATCCGCAACTATTCCCTAGTTCATTCAGTGGAACATTTCTCTCCCTGGTGATATAAAGACTTTGTATTTGCGATCTGAAAGTATGTTCTATATATGTGCGTGTAGGTGTACGCGTGTAATTGTGCGAAAATGTAAATTTGTGCAATTATGCGTACCGATGAAACCAGGTAACATTAAATTCAAAATTCACAAAATGTCAAAACGTCGAGTGCGTGTTGAATCTTTCAAGTCACAGGTGACAATACCTATTCCCCATTCATCGACATGATTTTATACTCGACATTTTTACCCGCTGCAAATATTTCTGATTTTAGAGTTTCTCGACTGGCTCATCTCGATAATTTGAGGCATAAAAGTCGACGAAAAGAACCGAGGGTTTTTGGAGATATTCATTCGCTTTTGTAATATTTTCCCTTAAATTTAATTGTAAAGTGAATTTTTGGCAAACAATTTTTTTCGTTTCGTTACATAAAAAATTCTTAAGTTTCCCATTTTGAGGAGGTCCGATTTTTTTTGGTACAATCTTTCCTAATTCTAAATCTGTAAATCATTTCACGTCTAGCCTTCATAATCTATAGTCACTCCAGTTTAAGGAATCGTGAAATTTTCTCGTCGGCAAATTTCAGATTTCCCGCCATTAATTATTCAAACTAATTCTCCATTTCAGTCTTCCAATGAAAAACAATATGGAGTAAGAACTTAACGGTTAAAAAAAATTCGAAAATACGACGTGTCGTTTGTACGCCGATTCCTTGTGCGCGACTTGTGCGATCGGCAATAAACGTAACATATTCGCAGAAGTAAAGCTGACGCGTTGAATAATAATGGTTCCGTGCCAGAGAAAAAGAAGAGAATTTGTCAATTTGTGCTTTAGAAATCGTTCTGGCTCCTCTAGGGAGAGGATCGTTGATAAAACTTTAACGCAAAAAGAATTTCTCGCAAAATTGTATTCGCAGCAAACCGAATTATAAACAGGTGTCTCACTCCATAAGCTTCATGGTTATGTAAATTTTACAATTGGCCGTCGTCGACGATATACAAGGCGATTCAAAACAAGCGGCCAGAGCGATTCTTCTCAAAGAGCGAGGGAATATTAAAAACCTGCTCATAGAAAAACTTACTTTAAGCGATGGTGTTAATGAAATTTTCAAGGTCGATCGCATTATTTTTTTTTTTACATTGGAAGCTAAATTTCTTCAGTGCAAATGGAAAGTGCAAGGTGGAAAGAATTTAACTGCATTATATATTGGATCATTGTACTACAAAATTTGAAATGAAACTATGTGAGAATTGAACACCATTTGAAAAGCAAAGTGCACATCAGTTGTAGGTGGCGCCATCTGTCCCCCAAATGCCACCAAAGTACATATTTTACTTCCAAATTTTTTAGTAGAATCTTAGAATATAAAACACGATTGTACTCATCTCTTTATACCTTCTCCACCTTTGCTTGCTTTAAAATAGTTGGATTCCATCTAAAAACAATTCCAATGACCTTGAACGTCCTCGATGTTTTTAATCACAAAATAATCGTTGCCACTTTTAAGTGCAACATCTCCCTTCCAAATGGAATACTTTTCGCACTAGCAATTTTTAAATATACCACACTTCAGAGGCAGTCGTGTCGACCGCTTCGCTTGAATCGCCCTGTACTTGCAACGGTGGCTAATCCTATATACATACTCAAGTGCTGTAGATTATTTTTATACCGTTAAAAAGGGTCACTACCCAGATAAGATTATCGGAGCCGTTCAATGAAGGTGAGAAATGATTATTTTAATGAAAATTGCATTGGAATTTCCTTTCACCGTTGTTAATCGCTAAATTCATCGCTATAACTAAGTGAAACGACTCTTTGAAGTTCAACGATCCTCTCTAGGTAAAGAGCTGCTTGTTCCACGTTTCAGTGACTCCATCAATTCACAATAAAACCAAGATGGAAGATCCCCGAGATCCGAGTGTGCTTCGTGATTGGTCTTTGTGCGATTCTTCGTGAAATTCATGAAAAACCTTGATCCATGATTGCGAACCTCCTTTCGATTTTCTTCTCCCTCTAGCGGATTAAATTTTTCTTTTCGATCTCTGTATAATTGCTCTTGTTAGCTTGATCGAAGACGTTAGAAATAGAAGAAAAATCAATAATTCGTAGTAACAAACAACCGCTAATAATGGTGCTCAATTTTTCGATTTTAGAAAAGAGCATCGATTTTGTATCAGATTGACAGCTCAAATAGCCACTTCTACGTATCGAATGGCAAAGTGGTTACTTTTATCAATAATCGACGCCTCTAGTCGATTACGACATCGATTCTCCGGATTGAGATCGATTATTCCGTAACACCCAACACGTTCAATCGATAAAGAGATCGATTCCTCAGATGACGGTCGATTATTCACAATCTAAAAAGATCGTCAGAAATGAATTCGACATCTGATTCTTCGAAATGGAGTGTTGTTTAATCGAAGAACACACTATAGGAATGCATTCAATGGTTGAAAACAGAACATACGATCTACTTGATCTCGTTTCGAGGTTATGGTCGCTGTTGTGCTCTGATATCATTCTCGACTTCGGCACATTGAATTACTACAACCGATACTACTAAAGTGTTGCCATCTGATGCTTAAATTCCTCCAATTCAATTTAGGTTTATTTAACTTTGCAATTTGAGGTTAATGAAACGTTCTTAACCAAGCGTTTCGGTATGCGCAATTGAAAGCCAAGAAAAGGGCATTTACTCGAACCTGAACTTAAGTAAATTAAATAAATATAAACGTTGCTTGTTAACGGTTCATTGGGATTAGTTGTACTACAGGCTAAGTAAAATCAAGTGGACGTTCGAGGCAAGTGGGTGGGGCCATCCCCACCATGTGGCTTGACTGTGCCCCACATGTGACTACACTCCATTCCATATAAGAGCGGACCTACGCCCCTACCGATTTGCGACCGATCTGCGCAGCTCCCACGGATCTGATACACACGATTGGTCGTAGAGCTTTTGCGATTGGTCGTAGCACTTTCCCTGCCGGTTTCCTACCAATCGACAGTCCGCTCTAAAGTAGAATGCAGTGTAGGCTATCCCCACTACTCTACCTCGCGCTTCTTCAAGTAAAGCTATCGAACTCGTGAACTCTCTATCCCTCAAACAAGGAAACAAATTGGCATTTTGTAAAAGTGATAACCATGCTTGGCGTCCTCAAAGGATGGAGTACTAATCTTGAGCATCCAACTTACTTTACACCAACTTTGGTCCAGTTTCACAACAAATGAATATCGGAACACAGCATCCTCGACTCAAGTATCGAAGCACTGAATTCAATCCTAGAACGGATCCCAATCAACGAGCCACCATGTCAATCCTTCCCAATCAGGTGTCGTGGGCGGGGCGGAAAAAATCGAAAGGGGTCGCAAGAAGGGGATGTTTGATAAAAAAAAAGTCGAGAAGGTATCCGCAGGTGGTCGGTAGTAGTAGCGGTGGTACATAGGTGCATACCTCTCTCATTCTCTCCTCTCACTTTCTTGCTCCCTTTCTCTCCCGCTCTGACACTCCCTCTCTCTCGCACGCTAGCTCGTCAGTCTCGCACTCTCTCATTCTCACACGCTCCCTCGTTCTCGCAATATATGTCTGTCGTGTTTACGTGTGTGAGTGTCGTGAGTGTGTGTCGGTCGATCGGCTCCGCGACGGGAATATTTATCCTAATAGAGACCGCAGCCACGCAGATTATTGGCGATAATGACATCTGTGACTGCGTCGAACACGAATTGAATGTTGTTTGTATCAGTAGCGCAAGTCGTGTGGCAGTAGATCTCCTTGGCGGTCGACTTGTTCATCGCCTCGAATTGCGCCTGGATGTACGCGGCGGCCTCGCCGTACTCTTGCGCCCCTGTTGGCAATAAGCACGTTTATTACTTTTCGAAGTGAGGCGAGCCCTCCTTACGCTCGTCTTCGGGGGTTATACCAAGCAGGGATTATACCGAGCAATAGTGAGGTTATGGGAATAATGAGTTGAGAGAAAGGTGGAGGGGAAGAAGTTCGTGGGAGGTCTGGGTTAGGTTTGGGGTTAGGTCCCCAGGGAAGCCCCCGAGTCTTCGGGGAATCGGTGCGGAATATGCACCAACATCATGCGCGTGAGGGGGGGGGGGCAAGCGGACGAATCGCTAGCTTGCTCCCGCATCAAGTCCTCCTCCTCAGGCGCGCTACTTCGCACCCGAGGACGACCACCGTGGAGTTTTAGTGGGTGCAAGCCCCACATAACCCCTGACCCTCCCCCGAGGGTTAGGGGTATCCGTTAGGGATTTCTCCACGGAAAAAAAAAAAGGTTTGGGGTTAGGTGTGGGCTAGGTCTGGGTTACGTCTGGGTTAGATCTGGGTTAGGTTTGGGTGGTTGCTGCCCAACCAACAGTAACACTTCGTCCTTACAGAATTCACGCTGGGGGGTTCTCCTTTGTTTGGGCATGCGCATTGGAAATACCCTTACTGCGTGATATACCCGAACGTACACAATGTGTCCATTCAGGGGTTATACACACCTAGGACCGAGAAAAACAGGGGACTTTTTATGATTTTTTTTTACTTATAGTCATAATTATAGTTAAATATGTTAGTTAAACAAAAATCGTAATATACATTTGAAAGCTTGTACTTTAAAGAATATTTTCAAAAGAAAATTATGATTGTTCATATTGTTTGCCGTGTACTTAGCTGCAGTTGCACAAAGCAAGGTCGTCACGAAAGGGGTTTTGCGGTGCCAAAAGAAAAAAGGAAAAATGTCCCTTAGAGTACATAAAAGAAATTATACTGCATTCCACTTTAGAGGAGACTCGTTACGCGTAGGGATATACTGTTGATTGGTAGGAAACCGGCAGGGAAAGTACTACGACCAATCGCGTGGGTCAGATCCGTGGGAGCTGCGCAGGTCGGTCGCAAATCGCTAAGGGCGTAGGTCTACTCTTATATGGAATAGATAGTCTTGGTCATACTGATTTTTTAAAAATTTTATTTTTATAGAAAATATGAGTGTTTGAACGTAAATTCAACCCCGCAATACAATTTCTGAGACACATTTCATCAGTTTCTTGATAATTAAAACCAAACTGTGGTTGTTACAAAAACACGGATATGAGAAAGACTAGATTCTTTAATGTACTTTAAGGGACATCTTTCCATTTTTCTTTTAGATGACACCCGGGGGAGATATTTTTGGCATCGCAAAACCCCTTTCATGACGACCTTGTTTTGTTCAACAGCAGCTACACGGCGAACAAGATGAACTATTATATTTTTTTTTTTGGAAAACATTTTTCAAAGTACAAGCTTTCAAGTGTATATTACAATTTTTATTTAACTAAATTACTTATATGTCAAAAAAATCATAAAAAGTCCCCTGTTTTCACGGTCCTATTTAGGTTATGTAACCCCTTAAAATTAAATACTATAATTGCATTTATTGTAAAGAATTCATGAAATTGTTGGAAAGATGAATAATAATAATTTTTACAGGTCCTCGAAGACACAAAACCTGTTCCAGATCAGGTGTTAAGTTTTCAACGTGAAAGTTGATAACCTATATGTTAAAAGAAATTTTTATTCTTAACTTCGATTCACAAAAAAGATCAAAAGAGAAACTGAGCTCTATTTAAAATTTGACACATACTCTTTTTCTCGCCCACCAGAAAAATATCTTCTAAATTTTTTATTCTATTTTTTCTAACCTAGTTGTGGCATATGCCATTGTATATAATATACCATAGCTTTCGCAATCCCGTAAAAAGCATTAAAGTTTGAATAATAATTGATCATATTTAATGTCGGTGTGCTCTACGCTCTGATAAAACGCTAAATTATTATTCCTTACTAATTAGTGATTGAAGGATAATTTCTTACTGACGAGAAGGTACTTAATTAGGTATTAAAATCGATTCGTGTAGCGTGAAAGATTCAGATGAACCTACATTGCCTCTGCACTCATCTAATTTTAAGCAGAGCATTAATTTTAAGTAACATTTAATTTGAAATGTAAACGATGGCATAACAGTTACAGATCCCGCAAAATATCCCGAGTATTATCATTTATTATTTCAACTGTTACCACTGTTTCCAGATAGTTCATTGGATATATTTCTTACTCAACGGAAACATAGAATTACATATGTAATTATTGTATATAAATAATTGTATCAATGTATAAAATTAAATATACAGAGTATTTAATAAATTTTCATTTATTGTGAAATTTACTTTAAAGGTAGTAGTTAGTATTTTGTTACAAAGTGATTAACAATCCACTGGTGAAAGAAAATGTTGAAAGCGAATTAAAAAAATTCAATCTCATTTTTCTATTCTGAGTCATTAAAAAATTCGTGGAATATACCTACAGAAATAATTAAGTGCTGATTTAAATAAAAAATAAATAAATTATACTAACAAATCGAGCTTCAAATAAAAAAACATTAATGGACTTGAAGTTTTAAACTTTTATAAATTTTTACGTTTAAAGTATTTTTCAATTTTATTCCTATTATAAATTATAGTCTTCTAATTTTTTTACTAATGTTTAAGACATTTCTCAATGAACAAATAAAGCGTATAATGTTCATAATTGAATAAAATGAAAAGTATCCAGCTCTATTATTCTTTACCCTTTTTTAATAAATATTTGAAAGTAAATAATAAGACTGCCAGCATAAGTATAATAGTAATGATATAAAATCAAAAACTGAAATTTGAGTTGAAAGCAGCGACGGAGTTTTGTACTATTCATTTTTTTATTTAATTTTATTTTTATCTCTAAATTCTGTGAAATGCATTAATAAAAAAAAATAGGGTCTTACCAGCATACTCGTGGAAGCAAATGGTGAGCGGGGACTTGCGAATTTTCTCCTCGAAGAGATCCTTCTTGTTCAGGAAAAGGATAATCGAGGTGTCGGTGAACCATTTGTTATTGCAAATTGAGTCGAACAGCTTCAAGCTTTCTTGCATTCGATTCTGTAGACAAAATGATGATCATCGATCAATCAGCATATAAATAATACATATAATTGTCACGAGATAAATGAACTGTTATTAAACTGTTAAAAAGTAATTTAGATACACAAATTAATTACTATTATTTATTATTTATCCGTTATTGTTATAATCATCTGCAGTAACATAAATAAGACACAGCAACCTGTTTATATTTTAAAACAATGTAGATGTAATAAAAATTTGATTATTCCAATAAATCAAAATGTTGAATTGAAAATAGAAAATAATTCAATTTAATACATGATAAATTTTAATGTAAGATTCTAAATTAGGTTCATTTAATTTTTTCATTTTTTGAAATTCCAGTACCCATTTAGCAATTTATTATTGTTAATTAGTTATTACAAAATTGCGACAAGATTACTGCAGAGAGTGTTAAAAAAGTGCAACCTACCAAGATGTTCGAGTTGTTCAAGAATATTCCTACAAATCCTGGTCGAAAACGTTTCATTAATCATTTCTGAGAGTGACGATTTACTTTATCCGCATGCTATGATATTGAATGAAAATTGCGAGATATTTTACAAAATTGGAAAATTTTTCATAACAACCCAGCGCTGCAATGTTTAAAAAGTGATCGAAATAAGTGCCACCTTAATTGAAAAATATTCATAATATTTCATTACTTATGAAGTGTTTGAATATTTATTGAACAGTCCCACCCCTTATCAAAATCATCTTTTTATAATTCTTAGACGAGGCATATTTGGATTCGGATCCGCCTCAATTCCCCTGCACATATTCCTCGAACAACTTGTGTATTAGGGAATGAAGAAAATAAATAATAAATCGTGCTCGTGGATTCAAGAGTAAGAGGGGTTAATGGGCCGGGTCGTTCCACGAGAAGAACCTGTTAATTTCCGACAATTGCATACTGTCACGTTTTCTTCCCACGTTGGACTGCCAATTGGCTGCCCATATATATGTAAGTAAGTGCCAGCATCTACATACAGCATGAGGATGTAAATAATTTATTTGTTATATGTTACGTTTTTTTACAGAAGGACACTACTTTCGGATCTTACAGCGAATGCATCGATGCTTTTTTAAAAAGTTACTGATAAAAGACTTTGCCTGCTATTAACCACAATCAGATACTTTTTTTTTAAGATCCACCTTGTTTCATCAAAATATACGACGACTTTTAAAACAGCGGACATTAAATAACTAATATCGAGTCAGAGAAAAAATCGACATGGGCGATGGAGTTAGTTTTAGGAGCAACAGCATCTCAGCCACACCCTATTCTAACGTCTTAGTCATGTCGAGCAAAGTGTTAGAAAGATTTCACGATTTCCCGGGACAGTTGTAATACTCGTTCAAACAAAAATGCTCGCGATGCGTTCGAACCCATCACTACTGTCGCCGAATAGTGCTCAACTCCCACACTCTAATCCAACGCCTTAGTCATGACGAGCAAAGTGTTAGAAAGATTTCACGATTTCCCGGGACAGTTGTAATACTCGTTCAAACAAAAATGCTCGCGATGCGTTCGAACCCATCACTACTGTCGCCGAATAGTGCTCAACTCCCACACCCTAATCCAACGTCTTAGTCATGTCGAGCAAAGTGTTAGAAAGATTTCACGATTTCCCGGGACAGTTGTAATACTCGTTCAAACAAAAATGCTCGCGATGCGTTCGAACCCATCACTACTGTCGCCGAATAGTGCTCAACTCCCACACCCTAATCCAACGCCTTAGTCATGTCGAGCAAAGTGTTAGAAAGATTTCACGATTTCCCGGGACAGTTGTAATACTCGTTCAAACAAAAATGCTCGCGATGCGTTCGAACCCATCACTACTGTCGCCGAATAGTGCTCAACTCCCACACCCTAATCCAACGCCTTAGTCATTTCGAGCAATGTGTTAGAAAGATTTCACGATTTCCCGGGACAGTTGTAATACTCGTTCAAACAAAAATGCTCGCGATGCGTTCGAATCCATCACTACTGTCGCCGAATAGTGCTCAACTCCCACACCCTAATCCAACGCCTTAGTCATTTCGAGCAATGTGTTTGAAAGATTTCACGATTTCCCGGGACAGTTGTAATACTCGTTCAAACAAAAATGCTCGCGATGCGTTCGAACCCATCACTACTGTCGCCGAATAGTGCTCAACTCCCACACCCTAATCCAACGCCTTAGTCATTTCGAGCAATGTGTTAGAAAGATTTCACGATTTCCCGGGACAGTTGTAATACTCGTTCAAACAAAAATGCTCGCGATGCGTTCGAACCCATCACTACTGTCGCCGAATAATGCTCAACTCAGAGCACGAATGAAACCAGTGAAGAAAGAGGTTTCCTCGGCAGAACGAGGTCTCGAAAGCCGATGCTTTTTCCGATCCCAGAATAATTATAAACGGACATTTCATAAGCCACAACCTAATATGGGGGGTTTGAATTTCTGGTTTCTTGAATTTCTTCATTGTTGCGAGCTCGGACACCGTGGCGGATCGCATATCCTTCCACATGTGTGGGGATACGTTATGACCTTATTTCCGTAATTCAGATACAAGCTATACACATTTCAGGCCTTTTACGCTTTAATTTTACATTAACGTTGTTGACTAATCACGATTTTCTGTGTTTATTATCATGTAATAGGCAAGAATCAGAAGAAGATTGCCCTTCTACTACGAACGCTAATATTGTACTGTCAAAGAAAAAACAAATTTCTAACACAATTAGTTTGACCAGGTTGAAGTGTGCTCAACGCCATGATTACTCTAATACTTCGCTATATTCTTTGTCAGGAATTTCTTGTAACGAAGTTGAATTTTCATCGAATGAATTTTCAGGCGGAGGAAAATTTACTCTGCAAATTAAAAATTATATCCAAGGGACCGCAGAGGAAATACTGCTATGATTTGGTGACAAGTGCCACTGATATGACTCTGTTTCTCTTGTATACAGAAGGGAAAAATATAAATGACATTTATCCTACTTTAAAGGGACGTACAGTTACCCAAACACTTCGATTTTTTTTAAACTGTGCAGGTTTGGAAAATACCTCAATAGAAGTATCAGGCGATTTCTCGTCTGTGCCGGTTTTCGGTTCTTCAGGGTGGAAACACCCCTTAAAGGTTAATGTGTGATTTCCTACTTTGCTGTATATTTTGAAAACTGTAGTGAATGTAAAAAAAAATTATAAAGAAAATTTAATGGCTTCTTATGCTGTATAAAAATATGTAATCGCTTTGTTTAAAATTTATGGTGGGGGACATTTTTTTGCTTAAATGAAATATTTTAAACAATTTGATTACCCAGTTTTATAGGGCATAAAAAACCGTTAAGTTTTTATTGTAATAATTTTTTTATATTTACTACAGTTTTCAAAATATACAGCAAAGTAGGAAATCACACATTAACCTTTAAGGGGTGTTTTCACCCTGAAGAACCGAAAACCGGCACAAACGACAAAAATCGCCTGATACTTCTATCGAGGTCCTTTACTACCCTGCAGAGTTTTAAAAAAATCGAAATGTTCGGATAACCGAACTTCCCTCAATTTAACAAATATTTTTATTTTGCACAAAATGAGAGAATACGGTTAGCAGTTGCCGTTGCATTTAATACATTCCACACAAGGCTCAAACGTATGCCGCTTAATTTCTTACTTTTACGTTAGCTATTTTACGTTAATAGGTGAAGGGACTACTTACCGTCGTTTCGTCTTCGTGCAGGACTTGATCATATTCGGACATCGCGACGCAAAATATGATCGCAGTAACGTCTTCGAAGCAATGAATCCACTTCTTACGTTCGCTTCTTTGGCCGCCCACATCGAACAATCTGTAAGAAGTCATTAGCATAAAGGTGACTAAGAATTCAGCGGTGAATAAGCCTTAACTGCAGGACCATTGGTGTACCGAGCAATAGTCAGGTTTGAGTTATCAGATTCTGTTTGAGCATACGCATTAGGGTGGCTCTTATTTACAAAATAAAAATTTTTTTAAAAAATTTTTTTAAACTTGTAAAAATTTTTTTCAAGATTTTCTTCGGGCCACCCTCCAGAATAATTCCAAATAATTAAAAAAAAATCCGTGTGAAGTTTGAGCTCGATCGGATAACGGGAAAGGGTGCCCCTGGGTCCTTAAACATTTAAATCAATATTTAACAGCTCGCGAAGTCGATTTTATATAATATCATCAAAGTTATTGATTAAATGAAAAAGTTTGTTAAACAAAAGTTGTAGATCCGGACAAGGAGCATCTTTTATGTTCTATTGCTTCTTCTCGTGCGACAGACGGTTTTCGAAAAAAGTCCGAAAAACTAAAAAAACTTTTTTCCCTTAAATTTTGAAAGTTTAAATGTTTCTAGAAAACTTATTATTTATGAAGGCGAACAAAAAAATTGAATTTTTATTTTCGAGGACTATTTTTTAAACATTTAAGGGGGGGAGGCATATACCGAAATATGCGAGAAAGATAATTTTTTTTTCTTATTTTCAGTGTTTGATATGTCATGAATGTTTCCTGAAAATTTGGGACCGAAATTCGCAATTTTTCAGGAACCAGAAAGCAATTGTCTTACATTAAGTAAATTGCATAATTTAAATTGCAGATGATATATGCATCTGTGTATAAATAAGTAGCTTTAATATTAGACTTTATATTTTTGTATCCCTGATCTATTTTAAGAAATCCCCCCTTCTTGTGTGACGTAGTCTGTCGGGTATATTTTTTCCCCTGTTAAAGCATTGTTGTTTTGTCATTGTTTGCCTCTTTACCTTTTTAATCACTCAGTATTTTAGCCTTTCGGAAAGCAAACTGATCCACCTCACGCTCTGTAAATTCCTCAATTTTAGTGCTCGAGCAATAATTAATTATAATAATAATTTTCTCTACTTTTCATTCGATGGACTTGAGATTCATTTATTTACTTGTATTATTGTAATATTTAACAATCCACTATGTGTGGTTATTAACCCTCGGTTGCCACACTGGGTCAAATTCACCCTGCAATTTTTTAAGCAAAAACACTTTTTGTCGGAACTCTTATTTCTTCAATTTTTTTTTTAAGCACTTTGACACTTTAAATATCAACTTTCAACGATGGGATTATATTCTACAATGTTCAAACTTTGTCTCAGAATTTTTTAGACCTGATTTAACAAATAGTTTTTAAATAACAACTGATTGAATATTGGCAGGGTCGAATTAACCCACTGTGGCGACGACGTTCGAAAAAGTATGCGTGACAACCGAGGGTTAAATTAACTGTTGAGAGGAAAATATTTCCCAGCGCGAACGTAACTTAAAGGAAGAATGTTTCGCTCTCACGATCAGCTTCTTAAATTATCAAGCCAATGATTCATGCTCAATCATTCACGAGGCATTGCTCCCTTCGCTTTTCTCCCCCTTCTCAGCTTTTCCACTTCTTCGCGTGCTCTATTCGAATATCCTTTCGCGAGATAAATGGACCAACTGAATTAATGATTTATAATAAATAAATAATAATTTACATTATACGCAGAAATTCAGATACAAAATTTTAATGCTAATAAATTTGTAAAATTTTATTATTAAACTAAAATATTAAGCTGTACGAGTTAATTATTAAAAACTACAAATAGGAAATATTCTGCCCCATTTCCAGTGCTGAATATTTGACTCTTTCCCCAGCACAAAACCTTCACCTTTTTGCAACGCTGAAGATCTTATTTTTCTCAACACCGTTTCATCCCCTATTGCCACCACTGTTTAAACTTTTTTTCATGCTTTTAATACTTGACCGTTTTTCAGCGGAAAATATTCTTTCACATTTTGGTACTGATACCGATCTCCTAAAGCAAGACACAAGTTTGACACTTTAGCGGTATCTACGTCGTACAGGATGTTAACATGAACAAACTAAACGGTGCTATCACGTGTGTACAAGATAGGAAAAACCGTTCGATTATATATACATGGAATGGAAAACAGTTTCCCATTTGTTGGGATACCTACCCTAACGTTCCTAAAAAGATAACATTCCTTGCTATCAGCATTGATAAAGGTACACCTGCATTCAGTTCTCACTCTAAAAGTCAGGTTGCAGCGCAAAATACAATAAAATGTGCCTTCACCCTTATTTCCCTTATTCACTTCTACACTCGAAATGGTTAAATTTCGATAATTTTATAAACGAGCGAATTTTAGTACGACTATTTTAATCACTGTCACTAATTTATTAATTCTTCGGTGATATTATCCCTTCGTTGCCACTCTGGGTGTGAGCCACCCACAAGCTGATTTTGACAGAATGAATATAATTTTGCAAAATGAATACCTTTTCTCCAAAGCTTACTTACAAACTATTTTCTCTCTCAAAATATTATATCCGAGCAACAACCCTGTAGATTTTTAGCTTCTGATATTGAAATTTGTAAAAGTTACAACTATTTAAAGATTTTCTTCGCTTTTTCCCGACATGTGGTAGTCTAATTTTTTTTTACAAAAACTGTGATTAAATTTCAATGAAAAAACTATTGGAATATATTCTAGAGACCTTAAGACTGATCCATGATTTTTTTTACGACGATTGGATTATTTAGATGATAATGGTAGTTGTTCAAAAATTGATCTGGCTGTGAGCCACCCAGGTATGTCAGAGTTGATCGAAAAAGGAGGTGTGTCAACGAAGGGTTATACAAAATTTTGCAATACCCTTTACGATTTGAACAATCAACGATATTCATAAAATATTAGATTAATTGCAAAATGTTATCATGTATATCTATGTCACAATTTTACGAGGAAAGTGAAGAAAATAAATATGCTGGAGGATTTTAAATTTTAAGTGCTATATATGGGAATCCGGGAGGGAGGGAGGGGAGCAGCTACCCCCCCCCCCCCTGGCTGGAGAAAAAGTCGCTGATTTTTAAAAACTAATTTTTATTAAGTTTATACTAAAAAGGTGAATATTTAAAAAAATAATTAAATTGGTGCTACAAGTGCGATAATAAAGAGTTTAATTTTGGTTTTTCATTACTATATTTTTTCTTTACCGCCACTGTATTAGATCACGTGGTATTCCATTAAAAAAAACGAGTGAAACGTCCCTAATGCTTCCATCTGAAGGTTTTGAAATTGTGAAATATTTATTTTTAAATTTTTTTAATCCAACACAAGTCCATTTATATGCTAAAATTGACCACCCTGTATATTATTAGCTGGGGTTATGCCACGCACCCTGCGAATATGAAGTTTATCGAAGGAAATATTAAAACTTGCTTGTGTTCAAGCTAACAATAAGAACGCCACGATTAGAATTTGCGTTTCAAATTGTTCGGCTATGGAAATTAAAACTTTTAAACTCGTAGCTTGATTTTCGGTTTTACTGAAGCTGCCAATGCTTATTTACAGCGCCTCGCTTATTGTTCCTATAAATCCGGGAAAAATATCAGTTGTGCAACGACTTACTTGAAATTAAGATTCTTGAAAGAAAAGTGAACTTCGACTATACCCGTTGTTTTCACACGGGTCCTTAAAATATCTTGCTCCGTAGGCTGATAATCCCTTGCTCCTAATCGGTCTAGGTCGTCAAGGAAACTGGAATTTCAAACAAAAGACAGAATATTAGTCACAATATTATTTAAACGGCCCCTTCTCATCTGTGCTCTAGTTAATGTTCAGGAGAGCTCGTGTAGAAAACACTGTAACTGCCAAAATTCAAAGTCCAGACTATAGCATTGCCATTAACACGTAGAACATTTTCCGATCATTTTTTTCCCATTCTGCCACCTACAGTGTTTTTTGCAACAACTCTGTTAAATGTGAATTTTGCCAGAAACAGAGCATATCAGAATTTTATTGTCCGTGATCGCTTTTGTAATTACAAAATGGGTAATCTCATATTACAGCGGACAAAGTAGTTACCACTTTTTCGATTTGCTTTATTTTTGTTACTTTTTAACATCAACTTGGAACTGTGGTACGTGTATAATATACCCTATACAGCACACTTCGTGGCGGCAACGTTGCAGGATGGTTGCAGTAACCTTGCAGTGTTGCATGGTTGCAGCGCAATGTGGATGTAACGTTGCTGCGACGTTGCCGTGCAACATTGCACGGGGCGGACATAGAATTATTGCGGCAACGTTGCGTGCAACATTGCACGGGGCGGACATAGAATTATCGCGGCAACGTTGCGTGCAACGTTGCAATCTTGCACTGCAACCATTCTGTAACTTTGCTGCAACGAGAGTGTGCTGTATGGGACATATTCTGATGGATAATTGAAAGCTGTATAAAACCCATTTAAAATTGAATTTATGTAACTAACAAAAAAAAATTTATGACATTCAACGGGGGAGACCGGAGCAAAGGGACGGGGAAAAAGTTTGAAGTCGAATAAAATTTTTCCCTTTCAATAAAAATGTGTGGAAATAGATTTATAATATAATTTCAACATTACTATTGATAAATGACGAATAGCAGTAATTAAGATAAAATTAAAGTATGTTAAAATTCAACTTGAAAAGAAAATGCCAAAACGACCACTTTACTTTATATATGGGGTAAAGTGAGCTACTATCTGGGGTAAAGTGAGCTGAAATAAAATACGAGTTTTAATTAAGGATATGGGTAATTATTAACCCCTTGCGCTGGGATGACGTGTGTAGCACGTCAGTTTCTGTTTATTTTTTTTTTTTTGAACCGTGGTTGTCAAAAACTGTGGCAGATTTTTCATTTTTTTGAGGTTAGATTCTGTTGCACCACGCCGCGTGGTTTCCCAGCTAGCTGACAGGTTAGGTTGTTGCGCACATCACTATAGAAACAGTAAATTTCATTCTTTATTGCCATTTATGTTAAGAAAAATCTTCTATCTTTAATTCCCCCAAAGTAACCACTTTGTGTTTTAAACGATTCTGCAATATTTCTGGTTCAGTTTCATAAATGCACGAAAAAGAAGAAAGGCAAGTTTAACTGTCGCTCTAAAGAAAAAAAATTATACACTAAATATGAATTGTAACTCTTCTTAAAAAACAAATGATCAATTATATCACCACTGATTACAAGTTAAAATTAAATGCGCAGAATTCAAGCTTTCGATTATTTTAAGCTGCTTTTAAAAAAAATTTCTAATCTTCCTTCACATCATTCTGTGCCATATAGGTAAATATTATTTTATAATTATTGGCTAAATCCATGTGAAGTGAAAAAAAATTACGATCGAACGTGTTTTAATATTTCATCGCGACCCCCCACCATTTAGCGGCTCCTTTGATGCTGTAAATTATTTAGAAACACCCTGTACACGATACGGCTACGTGGATGTATTGTACGTCTGGAACAGTTTTAACACGGCCTGGATAAAGCACTTCTAGAGGTAAATGACATTCTGAATCGAGGTTGCAATCCAGGTCGAGATCGATCGATTTTCCTAGTGCGCCGCGCAACAGTTACGATATGTCAGTCGTTCATTGCCAAAGTTGGATGCACCTGTAGCGGGCAGTACTAAGTATGTGCTTTCATCTTATCGCAGTTCGTTGGTTTTAGGGCTGCTTTTTGTGGCTTACGCTTATAGATACCGAACGAGCTGATAAGTACCGGGTGTTCAGAAAAAAATTGTCACCTTGCATGAATAAGACAGTAGAAATTGTTGCGATGTAATGGAATTTTGTTTTGTAATTTCTGCTAAGAATTTAAGACGTGGTTACTATTAAATTTCATTTTTTATCAGTTTGAAATAATTTTGTGCGTCTACACACGACTTTAAGTGCTCCAAAAATTTTATTCAGCTTACGCGCCGATGTTCTTTCGTGCGAACAAATTGAGTTTTTATTATTTATTATAAAGTATTATATTTATTATAAAAATGATTTCAGTTGGTACTAATCATTGAGAAACTAAATGTTTACTTGTGTATGCTTATTTAACATTTTTCTTACGTATTAAAATTTCAGTGCTTACTTTAGGAACACCCTGTATAAGACATGGATTACTACTAAGATATCTATAAATCGTAAAATACTGGGAATTCTTTCGCGATCGGGACATTTCTAATATTAGAGATAATTCGTTCGAATTCCGTTGAATTTCTATTCACACTGTATACAGGGTGAGCCTGATATAAGGAGGCACGTTGTCGCGATTTTGAAAATTAAAAATAATGCTGTGTAGGTTATACTCGCACTCTGAATGCGGTACAATTTTCGAAAGAAAATTAACCATTTTGTATTTGTAAATATCGCTGCGAAATATTTGGCAATGTGCTACACTGCGTTCCACATTAGAGCATACTCGTGTCGCGCAGGGATACAGTGTTTATTGGCGGTAAACCATCAGGGGAAGTGGTAAGACCAATCGCGGAAGTGCTACGACCAATCACGTGCCTCAGATCCGTGGCAGCTGCGCAGAACGGTCGCAAACCGGTAGGGCCGTTGGTACGCTCTTATATGGAACACAGTGTACTGCCCTCCTTACTTAAACTGTCCTATCTAGCATTTCTTCATTTTTTTAGATGTGTTGAAATATTTGAAGATCCACGTGTCTTTTACCTTTTGAGTAAAGTTAGAAAACTCTACGTGCTACGTACAGATTTATAAACAGTCTAATGTATTTAACCTAACTTCTTTCTAAATAGTTATAATATCCTATCTAAAACAATTAATTAATTTATTACAAAAAATTATATTAGGCTGTTACGAAGTAATGACAAAATGTTTTAATTTGAACGATGGAAAATAAGGACGGTACAAAGTAAATGATAAAACTTCAATTTTCTCGGTTGTTTCAAAATGTTAGATAGGAGATTTTAACTAAAGAGGGCAGTGTAGGCATCGTGATAATTATGAATAAGTATATGAAAGTTTAAAGACCGAAATTTCGTTAGAAAATCGAGTGCATATATTAGTACAGACACCCAGTATAATTCTATCGCATTGCTCGACGGTTGTTGAATAAATAATTAGTTAATCTGGTTGGGCGAATTAACCGAAAGGAATCGATCCTGTGACCTGCTGTCTCCAGATTTAAATTTCCCGGACTTTTATTTATAAAGCGAATTCAAGATTTTTGTATAACACATCGACTTTGTCCAGCAACTCCTTTAAAACAATAAAAATTCAAGAAATTTCTGTTATCGCAAAATTATGTATAATGCTGCACTCCTTTTCTTCTCGCGATAGAATTCTTTTTGACTTCAAGGGCGAGTGGTTTAAATTCTATTAAAAATTCTAAAATTCTTACTTAAGTAAATGTATTTTTTTTTAAAAATGCTTCAAGGATTTTGTAGTTATTGAAATTGAATTGGCAGTGTGCACAGTGTGTCTGATTGAAATATTATTCTCCAAACTGTCGAAGCTAAATAGGAACAAGTTATTCGTATAAAAATTCATTTGCAAATCAAGCAACAGTATAGTAAGGTGGATCTCTTTTTCGAACACCCGGTATATGGAACCAATAATAAACCTCACTGTTCACCTAACCTGCGACAAGTTATGCAAAAAGAAAACCAGTAAGAGAGCAATACAATGATACGTCACACATGTAAAATTACGAATTTCTTTTTAGAACACCCGGTATATGGAACCAATAATAAATCTCACTGTTCACCTAACCTGCGACAAGTTATGCAAAAAGAAAACCAGTAAGAGAGCAATACAATGATACGTCACACATATAAAATTACGAATTTCTTTTTAGAACACCCGGTATATGGAACCAATAATAAACCTCACTGTTCACCTAACCTGCGACAAGTTATGCAAAAAGAAAACCATTAAGGGAGCAATACAATGATGCGTCACACATATAAATTTACGAATTTCTTTTTAGAACACCCGGTATATGGAACCAATAATAAACCTCACTGTTCACATAACCTGCGACAAGTTATGCAAAAAGAAAACCATTAAGGGAGCAATACAATGATACGTCACACATATAAAATTACGAATTTCTTTTTAGAACACCCGGTATATGGAACCAATAATAAACCTCACTGTTCACCTAACCTGCGACAAGTTATGCAAAAAGAAAACCAGTAAGAGAGCAATACAATGATACGTCACACATATAAAATTACGATTTTCTTTTTAGAACACCCGGTATATGGAACCAATAATAAACCTCACTGTTCACCTAACCTGCGACAAGTTATGCAAAAAGAAAACCAGTAAGAGAGCAATACAATGATACGTCACACATATAAAATTACGAATTTCTTTTCAGAACACCCGGTATAAGGAACCAATAATAAACCTCACTGTTCACCTAACCTGCGACAAGTTATGCAAAATGAAAACCAGTAAGAGAGCAATACAATGATACGTCACACATAAAATTACGAATTTTCTTTTTAGAACACCCGGTACATGGAACCAATAATAAACCTCACTGTTCACCTGACCTGCGACAAGTTATGCAAAAAGAAAACCAGTAAGAGAGCAATACAATGATACGTCACACATGTAAAATTACGAATTTCTTTTTAGAACACCCGGTATATAGAAGCAACATCGAGGTAATATGCGCGTAACTCGCAACAAATTGTGCAGGGGACAGCCTGCAGGATATAACCTTCTTTACAAGGATCATTTTGCGCCATCAATATTTCAAAATGGCCATAACCGATAGCTACACGCGAAAGAAGCTTGCGTTTCATAGAAATCATTTATTTACCAAGTTGCGCACACCCTATATGCGAACTGCGATGTAGCTTATCACCAGTTGCTTTGTGAAAACATCATACCTATATCATTTGCACGTTACTCGTGGATGTTTACAATTGTTCCTTGCATTGGGCGTTACATACCGGGTGGTCCAAAATATTTAACTCTCACTCTCGCGTGCAACTGTTTGCACACTTATCTTCGTAATCTACCTGCTCGTTTTCACTCACACACTAACATTTGTATTGTTCAAAAAATAAAAAGTAAAAATTCCGTGGAAATCTTCCCTTCTAAATTTACAAAACAGAAACATTTACCTGAAATTTTGACGACTCTTATTTTCTCTAACAAAACACTAAAACACTTTAAAATTTATGAAATGAATCGCCTATATTAATTTTTACTCAACAACTGTCAATTGAAACAAGTAGTTAAATATTTAATAATTTAGATCTTGGATTAAAAAAAAATCGACGAAATAAATATGCAAATTTTCTGACTTAGATGAAACTGTCTTTGCGACCACACGGTTCTCAGAACCGGAGTTTCTTCGGCAACAGTAAAGCACCGCTGTCCTTGTACCATGTCCTCGATTCCCTCCCCTTAAATCCTGCTTTCTCTTGCATCCCTTTTGGTAATTATTAAGTGCCCAATTATTACGAATTTCCCAACGCAAGTGGTGCTTTTCTCCCATTGTCTTCCCCTTCCGTTCCTCGCCCCTTCCTTCCTGCCCCGCTGTATTTTCTTGCTCTTGCTGGCATAAAGAAGCGGCGGTGGAAGGAAAAGAGAAACAGTCGGGGGTGGGAAACGAGCAAACGTGCACCACGAGGGAGGAATAGAGGGGATGGTGTCGGCGGCCATTTTGGGCCACGTGACACGGGCGTGGCGTGACGTCATCGCCGATCAATACGCCGCCGAGCCTAAATAAAAGAGAAGGAAAAAAACTGCAAGAAGGAGAATGATCAAATCCTCGGGATCGCTCGTTTTTTTTTCTTTCTGTTTTCTAATCACCCACGTGTTCGGGCTAAAATAGATTCGCACAGAAGATTGTCCAGTTGGACCTGGACCTTGCACCCCGTGGAGGAACGAATCAGGGTTTCAATCTGAATTTTTCAAGCTGTACAATTTTATTTACCCTTTGTCAAAAATAAAATTTTTACCCCAATTTATTTTTCTAAACTGCACTCTTTGCGCGCGGTAGCCTAACTCAGGGGCCCAACTTTAAGTCACGCCCTATGTCTGGGAATTGTCAAACCCCCAAATTTGAACGACAATTTGAAATTAAAAAATATTTTATAGAATTGTACTGTTTTAAAAAATATTCGATTTAAATTTTTTTTTTGTATTTTTGTATTGAAATGAAATGCAGAAAAAATCACCGGCAACCCCTGATAAGCTTCGCATGTCACAGGATTTGGATCGGGATTTTATATTGGTTCTAAATACGAGGGGTTTAATTAAGAGCTTAAATTGACAATGAGCGTAAATGGAGGTTGGATGCGTATCAAATGAAACACGAGGGACTCCAAATATTTGTGTGTAGTCTGTGTCAGTTAAATCGGAACGGTTTCTGGATTATTTAAATCGCGAATAAAACATTTCTGTTGGATAAAGGGGTACGTTCGACGAGCACTTCGTGTCTCGTCTAATTCGTACGCTTCTGTTGGGTTTCGTGTAATTTAATGCTTTTAATTAATTGACTGCCAACAAGGAATTATTAATTACACGAAAGAGGTGTCCATGTCTGAGTACTTTAAATATCGTTTAGATGGCACGTGGAGAGGAATAATGCAATAGATTGTGACCCTTTTATTCTTGCTTGTTGCTACGCTGCTAGTAATCGGGGCACAATGCCTCTTCGTTAGATGATTTGCTCAGATATCAGGGATTTCGCCAGATAACAAAAAACAAAACAACTAGTTAATTTCATTGGGTGCATGAGACGTTCGTAATACTTAGATACAACCAATTTATTATAAAATATTTTAATACTTCCCCTGCCACCTTAATTTTTGTAATACTAATTTAAATAAATTCCTCAATGCTCTTTTAATAATTTTTGTAATTTCTTTAATAATTTGTATTCTTTCTTAAATAATTTTTTAATAATTTTCATCATTTTATTTTCTCAATAATCTTTTTCTAATTTTTATAATTTCCTCAATAATTCTTTACGAGAGTATATCAGCTGCTCAATATTTTTTTACTACTTCTTATAATTTCCTAAATAATTCTGTACTATTTTATATCATTTCGCCAATAATTTTCTTAATAATTTTTCAATAGTTTTTATAATTTCCTCAATACTTTTTAAATCATTTTTATAAATTTATCAATAATCTTTTTCTAATTTTTATAATTTCCTCAATAATTCTTTACGAGATTATATCAGCTGCTCAATATTTTTTTTACTACTTCTTATAATTTCCTAAATAATTCTGTACTATTTTATATCATTTCGTCAATAATTTTCTTAATAATTTTTCAATTGTTTCTATAATTTCCTCAATACTTTTAAATCATTTTTATAAATTTATCAATAATGTTTTTCTACTTTTTATAATTTCCTCAATAATTCTTTATGAAATTATATCATTTCCTCAATATTTTTTTACTAATTCTTATAATTTTCCTAAATTATAGATCCCCTAAATAATTCTGCACTATATAATTTATGTCATTTCGTCAATAATTTTTTAATAATTTGTATAATTTTCTTAATAATTTTTATAAGTTCCTCAATAATTTTGTAATAACTTAAAGAATTTATAATTCTAAGTTATCCGTTTAAGAGAGAGACAAAGAAGAAAATATGCCTGCTAAAGCACTTTCAAAATGTAGCATCACTAGTAGTATCATGCTTTCTGGATGCATTAGTCATAACTCCACCCTCGGGAAACTACTATTACTGCTATTATATTCACCTACTCAATTCTTCTCCCACCTTCGTTAATACATTTTTCACATTTCATCGCCCAAATATATTTCATTACAACTTGTACATATTTTCTATTTTTTTCATTCATTTTTGAAAATATAGTCGATACTTCGTTGCCTAAACTTCCATCAGAAAAATGGTTTGCTACAGAAGTAATTTATTCCCATGGTATATTCTCTCATCCACCGAAATGATTTTTTACAACAACAAAAGCTAATTCTTATTGCAAAGAATTAATTATCAAATTGATAATACGCGTGCTCACATAAAATGATGTTGAATTTCAAACGTGATATGTTAATTACGGAAACAGAAACGAGAATGTTGCCAAAATAGGAATAATAGGAAAATTGTGAAAAATAGTATTAAAAAAGGTAAGGTTACTGAATAAATAGTACGTAGCTAGTAAAAATATCTTTACCAGGAATTCTCGTCTTACACTGCATTCAAGGAACTCGTAATAAGAAGAAAGCTTGCGTTACATAATAAAAAAAGTTAGATAAAAAGAGATGTGAAGCTCGCGATATGCTGCTTTATATAATTATTTTCATTTCTACTATTCCCAGTTGCAATATTTCACTGATTAAGGGGTTATGCCTAGTCTAGTCAGGCGGTCGAAAAGAGGCGAATATTTGTGAATTTTTTTTGAAGAAGCGGAAGCGTATAATTTTACAAAACTTTTTGCGTTTCAAAGAGCAACATTTAAAGAACATTTGGTAATTTTTTCGTAGAAAAATATTTACGTTTATAATAAAATAAAATGCGACATCCACGAAGCATTTTTAAAAATTTGCTTTCGCGGTGAGCACTGCCATTCGTAACCAGATTATCTAAAATCAAAAAACAAAAAATATTTGGTTAGTATATTAATGTATCCTCAGGTTGACAAAGAGAATTTTCCGAAATATTAAGTTAAAACAATATGGCAGCTATTTAAAGTTGAAATCCTGATTTTTTCGCGTAATTTTTGCAGGAAAAAATCAGGATTTCAACTTTAAATAGCTGCCATGTTGTTTTAACTTAATATTTCGGAAAATTCTCTTTGTCAACCTGAGGATACATTAATATACTAACGAAATCTTTTTTGTTTTTTGATTTTAGATAATCTGGTTACGAATGGCAGTGCTCACCGCGAAAGCAAATTTTTAAAAATGCTTCTTGGATGTCGCATTTTATTTTATTATAAACGTAAATATTTTTCTACGAAAAAATTACCAAATGTTCTTTAAATGTTGCTCTTTTAAACGCAAAAGGTTTTGTAAAATTATACGCTTCCGCTTCTTCAAAAAAAAATCACAAATATTCGCCTCTTTTCGACCGCCTGACTAGGCATAACTCCTTAAAATATGAACACAATTTCGAATGATCAAAGACAGAAAATTGAACATTTCCTTGCCAAAAAATTCTCTTACCCTATTCTTCGATTATTCAAACAGTTGTGTACGTCTATTAATTCATTTAGTAAAAATTTACCTATACTTTATAGCGTTTACAGAGCCCAGATAGACTTTAAAGTGAATTCATGAGATCGCACAGTGTTCGATATAATGTACAAAAGTCAAGAATCTGAAGTGTTCGATTCACAAATTCTTTTATCTGAAAATGTTAATAAAGGAACGTAGGTTTTAACTCTACCCATAACTCTTGCTGTATTTACCAATTTGTTGTCAAAAATGACACTAGAAATTTATTCCAAATCACGGTGCATTTTTTCAAACACGTGCCATTGGCGGAATGTTTATGCTTTTCATTTGATTTTCATAAGTTGCGTTTAATACTGCCATGCTTTCAAAACTGCCAAGTCAGTGTTTTACAATACCAACAATTTGTACGAATTCTTTATGTTAAATGTTTAACAACTTCAAGGAGACTTTTAAAAAAAGTACCTCCGTGATTTTTTGTATATTAATTTAGGGAACATTAAACTTTATATTAACGTCAATTTCACCTGCACGAATATGCCCGAAACAGAAAAAAGTAAAAATCAAAAAGTAGGATTATACAAACAGGATAATTTTTAGGTTTTTAAAAGCCTTGTAAATGGGCCCTGTTTCGTGTAGAGCAGGTACTTAGACACGTGCTTTGGAGGTCTTCCCTATCTCTTTTGTGACTTCCTCATTCTCGAGATTATTTGTTAAACGTGTACTTTACAAAATCATCAATTTTCTGCGAATACGTTACCAACATATGTACTTATACATACTTGTAGTTGCACAATAATTGGATGATGAGGACTCCCAACATAAATCAGAAAAACGACGTAATTCTTATAATTCGTGCAATGAAAGTTGAGGGGGGAGCAGTTGTTGAATTTACAACCGGAAAATTTTATATCAACGACGCGGAAACATCTTCGAATGACATTTCGTATGTAATAGAAGCAATATTACCTACTGGGCCTTATTACCCGCACTTATCTTACACGCATTAAAAAAAGAATTTTTTAAAAACTTGTAACATCAAAGATGTATAAAAAAGTCCTTTTATAAACAAATATGAAATTTATTTAAAAAAATTTTACTGCAGAGAGAAGTTATTAATTGTTGTCCATTTCCCTATTCCCATCGAACACTGTGGATCGTCCTGAGATGCCGAAATGAATTTCTCGAAAATTTGAAGCAATGTACAGTAAATTCTGTTTGAATAAATATATAACATCAAATTTGCCCAAATTTTACATCGTATCATGAGTTAAATTCTTGATCAAGCAATGAACCAATACATTTACTACATGTTTGATAGATATTGCTACATCGTTAGAATCATGTTAATTTACTAAATATGACTAAAGCATACAGTGGCTCGCATTAATATTCGGACACTTTTTAAAATCGCATAACTTTTTTAGAATTGGTCCAAACGACATGAGTTTTTTTTGAGAAGCTGGAAGGATGAGTTTGCTAACTGACGCGTTTCGCCGTTTTGAAAAAAATGCATTTGGTCGGAATAGAAAAAAAAAATTGTAAAGGTCGTTTTTTTTAACTTTTTTTTGTGAGCCTGTAATGAAAATTCAAAAAACCCGTTTGTAGATTGAAGTAAGTAGTATACGTGCCTAAAATTTCATCAAAATCGGTTAACGTTGCTCCGAGCTACAAACGTTTAAAGATCGCAGAATAAGGTCGAAAATCGCTGATTTCGTGAATTTCCGCGATTCTAGCTTCTCAAAAAAAAAAACTCAAGTCGTTTGGACCAATTCTAAAAAAGTTATGCGATTTTAAAAAGTGTCCGAATATTAATGCGAGTCACTGTAGGTAGGGGAGAGTAGGGTAAAACGGAAGGGGTGGGTCAAACGGATCATCAATGTTTCTTTTAGATAAGAGCTGCGAATGAGTTGGTATCGCGTGACATGGGACCAAAGGGTCCTCGCAGCATTTTGTGACCGACCATAGACCCGTGCACACGTTACTTTCCCGTTAAGAAATTTGGACAAAATTCCGGCATCGACGTTTCAATATTGTGTTGCACTTTCGACCATTTTTCGGCACTTGGATTTCGAAAATTAATAACGGTAAGCACATCGTTGGATTCTATACTCCTTACGCTACATTTCGACGTATTTAAAAGTTTTTTACCACACGCTGAACTGTAAATATTAATTTTTTACTAAATGACTGCATGTAAGGGGTGGGCCCACGAGGCCTGCACCAGCGCTGAAAAGGAAGATGATACATTCGTACGTGATTTTTTTTCGTAAAATAATAAACAAACTGTATTAATCTATCCTTCTTTTACGATATTATATTCATATTTGATTATTTTCCGTAATTTTCATGTTGTCTAGTAAAATATTTTTTTTAATATGTATAACATATATTTTTGTTATATTTTATTTGTAACAGTTATACCTAAAATATATATTTATATTTTTTAACATAAATGAATACATTTTAAATCGTAGAAATGAAGATTTTGTACGTTTGCATGGGCCTCAAGTGGGTGTTCCGTTTTACCCTACCACTTGAGCGAGGCAGATTTCAATACCTAGTAGATTTTATTTTCCGTCGTTCCCAATAATTTTTCCTTAACAATGGCTTTGATTTTCTTATAGTCTAAGGTCCACTGAGGACTCCAGTTCAAGTCCCGTGTCTTTTTCTCCTTCCGATTTTATGTTACCACCCTCCAAAGTTGAGCGTTCCGTTTCACCCTACTCTCCCCTACATAGACATGGGAGCAATAAATCAAGATAGCTGAATTGAAGGAGACCTCTGATTTAATTTTACTCGTGGATAATATGTCAACAGAGGTTGGCAAACCCTAATCCTGAGAATGAATGGGAGCACAGAAGGTTCAATGGCTGTTGGATCCGAGGCAAGATCAGAATTGGACCTATTCCAAATTAGGTGGTTGAAGAAGCCAAGGGCTCTGGCAGCCTACCTCTAGGTTAAGTTTATTTGTAAATATTCTCTATATAGTAAATTGTGCCACCGCTCGAATCACCTTAGGCCCCAGCGATTTTGGGATTAAAGCTATCTTCAGTTTAAAAATATAAATTTCTCGCTAGCAATTTATAGTATCGCCACATTATATTTGTTTACCATTTGTAAGAATATGAAAGAAATACTCGACTTACTGGAGAAATACATTGCATAGACTAAAAATGAGGAATATTCCTGGGGAACAATTTATGATAATTTAAACAGAGAACGTGACTACTGTAACCTAAATTTTAAAAGTTATAGCATAAGAATTAATATCTTTCTTTAAATGATTTGTTTATGAATAATCGTTATGAATGACTGAAAAAAATTTTTGGTTACTTTGGTACTTGTCATCGATAATGGTTATTTATATGTAACCAAACAGATAAATCTTAATATTTTTTAGTAACTTCATTTTTTGAAAAAATTCTGCAAAATTTAATGACGGCTGACTTCTATTTGAATAAAAATTAACTGTCTCCTTGGAAAACCTTAAAAATAATTGTTTAATAATTCGTCTGGTCTCTGAATTTAAGCGTAATTTTTAAAAAAAAATCTGTGTAAAAAATGTGCTGAACACTTATAATATTTAGCAGGAGAAAGAATTTCGTTTCTACTATTTAGAACAGTCCAATGACAGAAATAATTGGAATTCGATAGTCTCCCATAATTCAGCTACTTAACAGTTTTTTGGAAAAATTTTCCAGGCAAAATTAATGTTTTCTTCGCAGACACAGTTTCATGGAACATGAGAAGTACATGTTAGGGTCTTGGCGTGCGAGATGACAAGATCGATTTCTTTGGAACTTTAATGAGGCATTCTTGATGGCTGAGCTAGCTTCAGGGAAGGAATACTTTGGGTACATTTCGTATACCTTGCGTCTTGAACAGGGAAACATCAATTGCTCACCGCAACACTACGTTTGTCTCTACTTATCATTCTACAATCAAAAAATTGTAGAAGATATCTTGAACAAATATTTCATCAAATTCTAAAGTGGCAGAGCTTCTGTATCACGGATTTTAGGAAACAAAAGCATATAATATAATATGGTAAAAAATATGCTTGTTTCATTTGAAACATTTTTTGGCATGGTTGAACGGATAAAATTATTTTTAAGAAAAATTTATTTAATGCAATTTCATTTAAAGCAGGGCTGTACAAGGAGCCGCTTTTAGCGCCTAGCTGCGAGCAACCAGCCGAGCGTCGAGCAGCCGAAATACATATACTTACGCTACACGTCTGCAAGCACACACCTACACTACTGCAGTTCTCATCACTGACAAGGGAACACCGCGAACCCGGACTCACCGATTGGAACGCAACTTTATGGATTTTTAGAGTGACTCAAAGCAAGAACAACGGCCCCCTATCGCCCTTTAAGGAGGTGAAAACTAACCTCAAAGTCGAATTGGCACTTCCACTTTTTCGCCCATAACTCTCAAAGTACAGCAGACAGAAAAAAATGTTTCAAACAAAAGTTTAATGGTGCAATAAGCGCTACAAACTTCCATTAACAAAATTTTGAAAAGAGTTTTTTTCGTCAGTTATATATTTTTTTTTAACTCTTTTCAAAATTTTGTTAACGGAAGATTGTAGCGCTCATTGCACCATTAAACTTTTGTTTGGAACATTTTTTTCTGTCTGCTGTACTTTGAGAGTTATACGCGAAAAAGTGGAAGTGCTAATTCGACTTTGAGGTTAGTTTTCACCCGCTTAAAGGGCGATAGGGCCCAAATGAAAGACACCGTTGTTCTTGTATTGAATCACTCTAAAAACCCACAAAGTTGCGTTCCAATCGGTGAGTCCG
Source organism: Andrena cerasifolii (assembly GCF_050908995.1). NCBI lineage: Eukaryota > Metazoa > Arthropoda > Insecta > Hymenoptera > Andrenidae > Andrena > Andrena cerasifolii. The sequence goes on from NC_135132.1 coordinate 4,052,492, forward strand.
GGTTCGCGGTGTTCCCTTGTGAGTCTATCCTTAGCAACGGGACAGTTCGACGCTCGGCTGGTTGCTCGCAGCTAGGCGCTAAACACGGCTCCTTGTGCAGCACTGATTTAAAGCAAATTCAATAAAATTCGTTAGGTGATTATAAAAATTTCTTTAAAGAACGAAAGCCAGTTTTCTTTTCTCTTCACGAAGCCCCTTCTTTGGGGGTGCTAAGGCCCCTCCCCCCCCTCCTCTGTGTGCGCCACTGGTCCCAGAATGTTCGTCCACCTGGGCCTTTTTCCTTCAATCCCCCACTGTTTATCTACCTTTGTCTGTCTTCCTAAAACTACTTAGCATGGTTTCTGCCAAGTAACAGAGTACAGAGAAATGTATATCCAAAATGCCAGCAATGAGCCACAGAAGTTTTTCGCGCGGAAAGGTTTTCAATGATCGCCACTCACTATTTCGCGGAGTCGTTGAGCTGGTACTCGTTGCTCCTGCCGAAGCATTCCTGAACCCCGTTGTCGGTCCAGAGCCTCTTCATCGCAGCCAGAAGCTCCTCGCTGAACGGCTCCGTGTCTTCCATTCTCTGGATCACATCGAACACCATTTTCGCGTCCGTCTGGAAAAGAATTTTCGAGCCTGGTTAGATTGCGCGTGCGCGGAATATATTGGCAGCCGAGCCTATTTTTCAAGCTATTCCAAGAATGTAGTTTTCAGCGGAGCTGCAGAACATTCTTCTCGACGAATGGAACTTAACTTAATAAACAGAGTGTAGGTAGGTATATTCAGCAATGCTGTGGTTTGTGGCAGGAGCTACCAGAAGCAGGTGGTAACGGAAGGGACTTTGTAGTGATCCTCTAGGGAGTGATCGGTATAACCGCAGCCATTTTAGAGCAAAACCGGAAATAACATAACCTAAACTTTTATCTATCTCTTTCTATCAGTATTTCTCTCTTTCTTTCTTTTTTACAGTTTCTTTCTCTGTCTACTTTTGCTCCAAATCGCGGCAACCAATACAGGTTGTTCCGATCACTGCCTAAAGGATCACTAGGGCTTTGGAGACTTGAGAGTGACTCGCGACATCAGTACCCCGATACTAGATCACATGCCAAACCTCGAAACTAGTCACCGTTACCCCCAGGGGATTCACGCTGTCAGATGAAGGGAGTTGGCTGCTTCATCCACTTTTCTATACCTTTTTCATTTGAGAATGCGCATTGGAGGATTTTACACACCTATATAGGTGGAAATGTGACTTATACTGATATCTTAATATACGAAGCAGAAAATGTTTGTCTTTTTGTCTGTCGCCTAAAAACTCTCGAACGGTAAACTCTGGGGTCACGAAATGTGTCCCAGCTCATTATGCCTAGCTAATCCAGGTGAATGTGACTATTTTCACAAAAAAATAAAAAATTTTTTTTTTTTTGGTGAAATTAGAATGTAAATTTCGGGGAGAACCGAGTAGCGAAGCTAGTAATTTATACAGGTATATCGAGCATTCGTGAGGTTTTTAGGAGTTAAGAGAAGGGCCCATAGTATTTATTCAAGACTAGATAGAGCAGTGATTCTCAACCTGTGGGTTGCGAAGTGTTTTCTAGGGAGTCGCCACGGTTATTTTTAGTTCACGATTTTTAGCACTTATTTATTTTAATATGCTTACATTGCCATGTTCTATTGTTAATGATGTAACACTGATTTTTCATCAATCAAAGGAAGGAAATATTTACATTACCTTATATGGGGGCAGGGCCGTTCCTGGCGGGGGTGCACAAGGTGCCCCCGCACCTGGGCGGCCGCAGGCCGTTTATTATATGTAAAGTTTTGACTAATAAGAATAATAACCGAAACTCTTTTGCACGATAACTGTTTAAAATTACGTATATATAGATATAAAAGTAAACACTGCATGTCAAATTCTTAATTAAAAAATATTAAACTAATAAGGGCGGCAATATTGTTTTTGCACCTGGGCGGCCGAAACACAGACACGGCCCTGTATGCGGGAAGGGGGTCGCAGGTTATTTGAATATTATAAAAGGGGATTCCGACTCAAAAAAGGTTGGGAAACACTAAGATAAAGTCCCTGCTACTATATATTTTGTATACTAATACATAGGGGCAACTCGAAAATTCAAAAAATTTGGAAACTTTGCATAAATGTAAGTGATGCTAATAACCATTTTTTGATTTGGCAATACAACGGTTCTAAGGGTGAAAACACCCCCTCAAAGAAATTGAGAATTTTCATATTATCGCGAATATCTGCGAAACCAAAAAGGACATCGAAAAAAAGTTCAATTCAAAGATTCATGGCTTTTGATATCCCACAATATGGTGATAAAAAATTGTTAAAAAAATAGGTGGTGGAGATAAATTTTGAAAAAATATTGTTTTTCGTAGTTTTAAATTTTTATCGTTGCTTTATAGAATATTAAAAACTATAGAACTTTGAATTTAACTTCTTTTTGGTATCTTTTACAGTTTCGTAAATATTCGCGATAATCTGAAAACTCACGATTTTTTCTATAGGGATGGTTTCACCCTTAGAACCGTTTTACTGCGGAATAAAAAAAATAGTTACGTTATTAGCATCATTTGAGCTACATTTCTCTAAAGTTTCAGATTTTTTTGAATTTTCGGGTGGCCGAACTTCTTTTAAGTATACTATAGGTATACTTACACCTTTTTTTTTTTTTTAAAAAAATTAAGCGATTACTGGTTTTATGGTGATATTTATGTCACAGCTAATGCATTTGTTGTTTTTAATAGACCAAGGTAAAAAATATGTAGGTCCCTAATATAATTTTGTTCTAACTTTTAAACACAATACCGTATCAGCTAAAAATGAACGGGGAGAGAAATAAACGAACGTTAAGCGTGACGGTGAAAATGGCATTTCAGAACTGTAATTCGCTCGCAAGTTATAGAAATTTACATAGCAGACTGCATCGCGCAACCTGAATCTTCAATATCCGTCAGTCGTACAGAATGGAAAGTTGAAAATCGCGTCATAGTTGATGGTTTAGCAAGTATGTATACCGAGGCTACTGAAGCAATAAATTTAGTTCACGGGAGCGTTATAATCGCCAGAATATGTCAACGCTGGCTTAGGAAGATCGAGGGGTTATTTTTATCTCCCACATAAACATCAAAACAAAAAATTTTGGGATCAAGAAAAAAAATAATGTGGAATTTTCTTTATCCACTCAATGAAAAACGAAGAGAAAAAAATTTCTATTTAAGAAAACGACATCAAGCAAATTTTAAATTATACGTTCCAAAAAAAGTGTTGTGCATAAAAATCGTAATGTTTTTAATAGGGTCGTTGTTTTAATCGTAGCCTCGTCGTCTCGCGTTGCTAGTAAAATTTCAATGTCCCTTTTCAATTATTTAAGCAAAATGTTGAACTTAAAAAAATTCCTGTACCGAGTAAAAAATATTATAAATGTATCTTCGACGTAATAATTCAGGGGATATAATTATATACAATACTAATGGCTGTTTTCATCGATGCTGTAATTTATTTATTATTGATCCACCGGTTTCGAAAAATAAACTGAACCATGTGAGAACTGAAATGGAAGCAAATAATTAAATTACCTTGGTAATTGTAAGTAAATTACTATTTGGATATTTACTGGCCCACTTTGCAGAGAAATCGACGATACCACTGTCAGAAAAAGTATCGAGTATTTTCGGCCTGCAGATTGTCCACCGGTCCAAATATAAAACCACTGGCCATTCTGGTTTACCGAACCATGTCAGTTTTCTTAATCAAACTCCCGACAGAAGCACGCGTGAAAATCAATAATTACTATTCCAAACACAGCCCTTGTATTTTACCGAAAAATTTCCAAATTTTTATTCGCAGCATATTAACTCCAATATTATACTTTCAAAATCCTTCCTACCTTCGCAGTTCTGTGAAGTTTTCTACTGCAATTATTTTTGAAAGTACTCCCTTACACGCACCCCTCGAAATTTTTTTAGAAAAATAAGTAACAAGTTTTAGTTAGAAAATCAAATATTTACATGCTTTAATTTCAAAAGGGGGATAAGTACAATGCTAAAGAAAATTCAATTCACCCCTAGAAAAAAATCGCACAATTGGTCCGTCAATTTAACCCAAAAAATTCACCCCAATTACTTTCGACATCAGCTGGGAAGTAAATAAAATTTTATCCTCTTACAGCTGTGCCTAGTGGTGATCTTATTAGGACACCCATTTGTTGCAATTCGAAAAAAAAAACAGAATTAAAAAATATGTTGCGCGTGAAGTCGAGGAATATGGATTCTAACGAAAGAATTTGGTTTCGAAGTAGATTTGTCGCGACTGTTTATTTATCGAGGAGGATACTGCTGATAGTAAAAGAAACGTTAGGCGAGGGGTCAGATTGAGAGGCACTGGTTTGAAAAGCCGGATCAATCGGTACTCGAGTCAGCCCCTCGTGCTCGTTGTTTTCGAGGCAGGGTCTCGTTATTGGCTCTAAGGTAAACGACGTAGCCGCGACGCTGCACGATCGGTAAATATGCTGAAGAGGGTGCTTCAGAACCGCCTCGAGATGCACATCGGTCGCTCAAGTGCTCAGCCCATCGATAATTTTTTACTCACTTCAGACAGTGTCCTTTAGCTACTAGTTGCAGTCACGGAGCGTAAGGGGGACCCTTCAGGATTTTTGTATAAAATCTTCCATTAGCAATTCATGCCCCACTTGCTCATGGGCTGATAACTTTAATTAGGAATTGCACTGGCAATTATTTATGAGATGCAACAGGGGCACCTATAAAATTTTGAAAATTTTCCAATTTGTAAATTAAATGCACCCAATCTTCATTTGAAAGTTTTAATACACAGGGTGTCCAATTTATACCAGACCCAATTGTCTTGTTTAGTTGCCACGAGATAAGAAATTTGTCAAAAGTATTTTGAACGATTTCAGAAAGTTAATATACTGAATTTTTTCTACAATGTTGCCCCCCCCCCCTCCCGCAGAATTTTCAAGGTCAGGTATATTTTTTTTCATGGAGGAATACGTCCCCTTTTTCGAGGCATTACTGCTGGATGGATCACAGGCAAACACTTCCCAAGGGTAGTTTCGTTTCCACCCCTTCTCTTAACCCCTCCTGCGAACCTCACTAATCTTGGCGTACATATACTGCCCCCTAAAAGTTTGGTGCCACTTTATGGATTAATCCTTATGTGGAGTTTACACGCGGATAAGTAAATTTCGTTCAAATTGAATATATCATATATTTACAAAAACCGAGTATGAAAAAATAAAACTCAGTTCATTTAATTATTACGGTTCAATATTTCAAGAACTTATCCAATAGCTATAATAAAAAAAAGAATTAAAAATACGAAATTAAAATAATATAATTGAAAAATATATTATTATTTATTATTGACGGTTATTAGTTATTTAAAAATACGTAGGAGTTTCAGTGGGAATAATGCAGTGGTAGAGGAATGAGAATTCGTGAGTCGATTTTGGGTAAAAAATGACGTAATTTCCGTACAGGGGTTGAGAAGCATACAATTTCTTTTATTAAATTTTATTTTAAATTTTATTTAAATTTTATGGTAGTTTAATGATCACTGAAGGTGTGAGCTTCGAATCAGGAGAAAATTTGGAGAATATTTTTTTACACCTTCACAGGACCTGCCTACAAAGTTTTGGCCAACTCGCCCTGCAATCTGAACGTATCTCACACTAATGAAAACTTAAATTTCTATACTTTCTATTCTTCATGACAGTAGGTACTACTAATTTGTATTTGTATTTTTGTTTCCCTGTGCGTTTCTAACACAGGATGGAGTTTCAAGCATTTCGCTTATATTGCCCAACGAACGATAGTCACTTTGCCTTTTTTTCCCTACTCTCCTTCGGGTCCCAGCAACAGCGACACACCGAGAGACAGGTGGTCACCCATCTTCCCCCAGTACGCCGCCCCGTGATGCTTAACTTCGGTGAAGGTACTACTAATTGATGTCCAAATACGAACCACTAACAAGGGAACACCGCGAACTCGGAGGACAAAAAAAACGGTATATTTAATTCGTGCCCAACCGACCTCTAAGGCTGTGAAAACTAACCTCAAAGTCAAATGGCACTCCCACTGTTTCGCGTATAACTCCTAAAGTACAAGGGACAGAAGAAAAAAATTCAAACAAAAGTTTAATGGTACAATTAGCGCTGCAAACTTGCGTTAACAAAATTTTGGAAAGAGTTTAAAAAAAAAATTACCTGACGAAAAAAAACTTTTTTCAAAATTTTGTTAATGCAAGTTTGCAGCCCTTATTGCGCTATTAAACTTTTGTCTGAAACATTTTTTTCTATCTCTTGTCCTTGAAGAGTTATACGCGAAAAAGCAGGAGCGCCATTTGACTTTGAGGTTAGTTTTCACAACCTTAAAGGTCGATTGAGCACGAATCAAACATACAGTTGTTCTTGTCTTGAGTCACTCTATAAACCCACAAAGTTGCGTTGCAATCGGTGAGTGCCGATTCGCGGTGTTCCCTGGCAAATTCCATAGACCAATATATGCACATCACATACAGGGTTGCCACCTCTCCGGTTTTCGCCCGGAGACTTCGGGTTCTGAAGCAAATCTCCGGGCTGCGGTTTAACTGGAACAATCTCCGGGTTGTGGAAAAAATGAGATAATAAGAGATTGTAGTATTATACAATGGTACCAATTTGATATTCAATAAAAGTTATTAATTAATAGAACAGATACTTATGCTACTTTTAAATTCTGAATAGTTTAAGTTTAAAAGAACTGGACATTTGTTTTCCGGATATTCGAGAATAAATCTTTTTTTTTTGCTTTTTCCATCGCTGGGTTTATATTCGAATTTCCGGGTTGGAATGTGTTGCACCCTGGGATTTAAAAAGTGGCAACCCTGGTCACATATGGTCGCAAATAATCCGAATGTGGTCGATATGGTACTCATTTTCATCGCGAGAATCTCACCAATCCACTAGTAATACTTTCATGAACATATAATTGAAAATATAGAAATTTAATTATTTATTATTAAATGTGTAACTGAGACGACGTAGAACGAAGCGAGTTCCAAACTCGCGCTGCTTTCAGAGGAAACGTTCGTGGGCTGTCGGACAATACATACTTTCAATGCTTTCTAAAAGAATATCGACGTGAAGTCACGCGAAAGGCAGGCAACGTATAGAAATCCCTCGGCGTGGAAACACGCCGGCGCCACTCAACAGTGTTAATGAAAATTGGCAAGTGATTTCAAACTTTTCGCTACGTACAATGGATTTGGTACGATGAAGGGGGTTCAGCGAAAGCTGTGACAACAAAGTTAACTCACCTCCCGTTCATTGGTCGAAAAGTTGATGCGTAGAGTCGGCATCGCTCTGAGAATAGCGACTAGAGATTGTATCGTGTTGCTGTACACTACGGGTTTGTACTGCTTGAAGTCTTCAGGTGTAAATCCGCTTTCATGGATAATTCTGCAAAAATAAATAACAAAATGTTTGTAGGTATAATTAATTTTTCGCGCCACGGCTTTGATAACGAGTAAACTTAATTTTTAGTAATATTGCTTGCACTAATGATTATTTTTTTAAAAACAATTTTATTATTACTTTTGATAGTTCAAACTTGAGTTTAATGCAAATATGCTATCTTTCTTCGAGCGTATAAAATGGTAATTTCGTATTATTGTAACTTATCCTGCTTAGACAAACTGTAAATCAAATGAAAAACTATGCAACTAAAAATGTAATAATATTCAACACTAAGAAAAATTTAAAAAATAACTGAATTTGTGGTTCAATATTTGCAGAATTTTTTTTTTGCGTAGCTGTTAAGAAATTAATAAAAATTGCTTCATTCAGAGGATAAAGTAGGAAACTGTAATTTTGATTATTTTGAAATTTATACTTGAAATGCAAATAAAAAATATTTGAACGAAGACATTAGTCATACAACTTGAATTGAAAGCTTGATCTATTCAAAATACAGCGTACAACATTAAGTGCTCTGTGTAATTAAAAAAACAGTTTTGGTAATTGAAATGGTTCAGCAAGAAATTATAATGTTTCGTTTAAACAATAAATTGGTACTTCAGAAGTGGCATTCTACTGGTGTGCGACTGAACACGCGAGGCTTTGTTTATGGGGCACCATGAATGAATCCATTGACCATTGATGAGAGAACAAGATTTCAAACACGTTTTACTGGCAACCGTTCTTTCAACCATGGCAAATATTGATTTTTTGAGGTAAATGCCCTGTATTCTGCACCCTTAGCGAAGTCGAGATGTAAGGGAGTGAATTCTTATTTTTAACAGCAATGCAAAATAATCTCAGTGGTTTAAAAAAAAAAAATAAGTATTACACGAATTTATTAATACTTTCAAATCCGTATTTCTTGATTGTGAACCAGAGTCTTTTCGTAGGCTTCATTATTTCCCTAATTTTTACCACTTAAAAAAATACTTAATTATTTAATTAGTCTTTTGGACTCAGTTTACTAATCACGTTCATCAGACATTTTTTAAAAGCGTGAATCGTCTCTAAATTATATATTTATAAGATATGTACTCTAAATAGACATACATACATACATATATAGGGTGTCCTAAAATAAATTCCACTTGAAATAACGCATGAAGTATTTTTTTTTTTTTAATAAGAGCGAAGAAATTTTACTCTTTTATTGATATTTTAAGTTACGAAAAGAATTCTACCATTCACCATTATTTCATGAAATCAGTAGTCACGTTTTACTTGAAACGTCATTTATTTTGAGACACCCGGTACATATGAGCAGGATATTAAATGTACGGATATATCTGACGATTAAACTAATTTACGTATCTTGAAATGCAGAATGGTTTCAGTATAAAACTTTGACCTATTATACAGGGTGTGAAAAAAATACGTGTCATAAAATTTGTGTTAACTAATAACACTAAATTTTTGACAGCCAACGATACTACTTCGTTCATACATATAATCGGTAAAACTTAGTACTCACTTCATTTGTTTTACGATGGTACTCTTTCCAGACTCGCCAGCACCTGGAAAAAAAGAAGAATAATTGAAGTAAATAAGTAATCAAAAAATTTTAATTTTTATTCAGGTACTTTTTAATAAAATAATAAAAAAAAACAGTGGAATATGTTGCGAATGATAATGCGAATGTTATTGCAAATAGCGATAACTTATAATAATTATAATTATATTCACAGTGAATTTCAAATTAGCACGATATTCATTAGAATAATGATGATGGCAATATCATACTCATGACCATAATTCTTAATATTATACTGTGTGACATTAATCAACCTACATTTAACATTAGCAGTAACACCGATCCACGAATAATTCGTTAATTAATTCATTTATAGTTTCGTAATTTGAGACGTTAATATTGTGCAAAGCAATGTATATCTGTTATATACAGGGTGTCCAGTAAGCCACGACGCAACTAGGTAAGAAGTAAAATGTCGTCAGAAAGCAAGTAAAAAAAGATATGCTGTTTATTATTTAAGAGGCTTGCGTGAATGCCTCACTGAGCGAATACTCTCTCAGCCAGTTTGTACAATCACTAGTTTCTCGTACAGGGTGTTAAAAAAGTGATGGTCACCGCTTTCAGAGGTGAATCGACTCCTCTGCATCGGTGGCCATTTATTAAAAAAAAATTGCCCGCAAATTGTTTATAATATTGAAAATTAGAGTCAACTATTTTACATCAACATATTATTTATTCTTTAAGAAAAGGTTTAAATGGAGCTAAAAAAAATTAACAAGGTTTTGACTTGGATGAAGTGACCCATACATATTGGTATAATTTTATTTTTATTTCTTAATGTATTAATTTTTTAATTTATTTAATTTTTAAATAAATAAAATCACCAATAATAATCTGTATAGTTTAAATTAAAAACTTTAATCTTGTAAATTAGATATAGATACAAAATTCTTACAGGCAAAATTCAAAAAAATCTTACAAAGATATCATTAATGCCCAAAATTAAAGTTTTAGTTTAAACTACTTTTTGTTTATGCCAACTTCTATCTGCTTAAAAATATTATATATATATTTATAACCCTTTCAATAATAACTATTATTAATAAAATTTTATTTTTTCCAAACGTCCACCGATCCAGAGTTCTACATTCGCTCCTGAAAGCAGTGACCCCCACTTTTTTAACACCCTGTACAAAAGACGATAACAAACAGAATAGCGTTGACTGCCCAAAAAATGAAAACAGTCAATAATAAATTTATGTGCCTCTTCTACTTTGCTACAAATCAACCTACTGCCTCATTATTTTCAAAGGGGAACGGCAGATGGCAAGGAAAGCATCATTCGCGAACTCGTGTTCTATAAAGTGAGGTTAGGTTTTATAGACGCTTCGCAGCTGTACCTATGTTCACGCATTCGTGTATTTTTTTTTTGGTTACAATGTTGGCTGTGCTTTCAGCGAAGTGTTCAGCAAAGCCAGGGTAATAATAATAAATTGTATTTCACGCGGGGAATCATTGGTGACTTCGTTTAACGCAGACAAATAAGAAGACGCGCGAAACGGAAAAAGCGGCGCTTGGGACGGCGGAAGCAGCAGAACCGGAAATGACGCGGTGGCACAGTGTGCCAGCGGAACTTGTTTTCCTGCTTATGGGTGGCAGGTCTCCCCCTCTTTTAAAAAGCTCTTTCATCCCGAACCGTGAGCCTAGATCGCTCTCAGTTCCATCGATCCACTGGAACGCTCGAATTCTACTTCATCGAATTGGCTGCGTTACTCTGCTTCCGTTATGTTTCCTCTCATGCCACTTACGTTAACACGTGTAATTAGATACATCGCACTGATCGATAAATGCTGTTTGGCTACGGTGCCCTCAGAGCTGGGCCAGTTTTTAAATATATATTTTTTATTTCAAAATTACACTTTTTATTGTAGCAGGTAGGGTGTCCTGTAATTGATGACGCACTAGGGCGGAGCGATACTATGTAGGCGAAAATTTAAATTTGAATTTCAGTTGGCCTGGGTACGGGGTAGTTGTCTTTTGATTAACCAAACACCACTGTGAAAAAAAAAAAATTGGAAAATATGTATGGGTTCAGATTCCTTTTTTCCCTAAAAATGATCATATACTCATATGATTATGTAAAAAAAAAAATGGAAAAATATTCATGTCTGCAGGTTCCCTTTTTCTCCTAAAAATGATTATATAATCATACTATATAGGCGAAAATTTAAATTTGAATTTCAGTTGGCCTGGGTGCTGGATAGTTGTCTTTTGAGTAACTAAACACCACTGTAAAAATTTTTTGGAAAAATATTCATGGATTCAGGTTCCTTTTTCTCCTAAAATGATTATATAATCATACTATATAGGCGAAAATTTAAATTTGAATTTCAGTTGGCCTGGGTGCTGGATAGTTGTCTTTTGAGTAAATAAACACCACTGTAAAAATTTTTTGAAAAATATTCATGGGTTCAGGTTCCTTTTTCTCCTAAAAATGATTATGTAATCATACTATATAGGCGAAAATTTAAATTGGAATTTTCAGTTGGCCTGGGTGCTGGATAGTTGTCTTTTAATTAACTAAACACCACTGTAAAAATTTTTTGAAAAAATATTCTTGTCTGCAGGTTTCTTTTTTTCCTAAAAATGATTATATGATTATATCGTCATTTTTAGGAGAAAAAGGAATCTTAACCCTGACCTAACCTAACCCAGACCTAACCTAACCCAGGCCAACTGAAAATTCAAATTTAAATTTTCCGCCCCGCCCTATGGCGCACCCCAATTCAGAAAGTAGTGTTTCCACGTGGCGTGATAAGTGAAAGAAGTGGAATAACTTTTTTCGAAGAGGAGACTGGACCATGTGCGGGTTTCATACTCAACACCAGGGACTTCTACCGAAACTGAAAATCCTGGTATGATACCTTAGGGTGTTATTTTTTAATATAAAATCACCACCTATCGAGATGTACCACCAGTTACAGGACACCCTGTATATTTTTTAAATGATGTATTGTCATTTTTATAGTCATACTTTAAATTAAAGCATTGTTTGGTTTCTTAAGTGCAATCGTTGCTGCTTAATTCCAATAAATAACATGGGGAATAATAACTGTGTTTCTGACATAACAGAGAAAAAAAATAATCAATCAATAGTTCAGTACAAATACTACGAAGTGGTACTACTCTGCCAAATTGAATGTAAAATTTGAAGTAATAATTTGAAAATAAAGATTGTGAATAACACCAAGCTAATGTCTCTTAATTTATACTTATCATGTTCTTCAATCGGGATTTTTGATTAAGCAAATACCAATTTAAGAAATGCTTTATTTAAAGGGATAATAATTATAATATAATTCAATTGATTAACATTCGAAATAGTAATAGCATTCCTACATTTTTAACTATCCTTTTTAAAAAATCGAAAGTAAAAAAATATATAAAATATTGTACTTATAATCAGAATTAACAAAAGGTAGACCCTTCGTTTTAATTACTTTTTCAAACAACCTTGTCTGACTGAACCGATGCTGAAGTTCATTAAGGATACATTCTCGTATAATCCCTTCAAAAATTCAAGATTTTTTTTTAAAGAAAACTATGCCACATGGGGTAAAAAGTCTTTTAACAGCTGTTTATTCGAGACTCAATGGGAAAAAACAATACAATTTTTTTATCATCTTAAAATATGTATCCATACCAAAAAGACTGTTTATTCTATGTGTTACAATATTGTTTAAAAAAAATCCTAAATGTTGTAAGGGATTGGACAAGAAAGTACATAGCTTTAATTTACAAAACAACAAGTGGATTCCTCCGAAATCATTAATAATCGAAGGGCGCATTGGAGTACAGAGCAGGAAGGACGTATCCCATGCGCATGCTCAAACAGAAGACGGAAAAGTGGGGGAAGCCGCCGACCGTCTCCGCTTCACCGTTTAACCTGTAGAGGGCCAGGCTGGCCACCATAGTGGCCACCTACGAATTTAGATACTTTGCCGGCCATTTTGGTGGTATATATGCATAAATTTTAAGTAAATAAAATTTACAATTTCAATGACAAAATCCCGGCCCTCTAAAGGTTAAAGGGATCGCCCTTAAATTACATAAAGCTTTGAGAGGGGGTGGGGGAGGGGGTCACGAATTTCTTTCAGGGGGGGGGGGGAGTCAGGTAGCGTCTTACGTAATATTTTATAACCTAATTTTCAATAAATACAAATTCCATCATTAATGTTGCAGAAAAGTAGTTTTAGTTTAAACTTCCGGAAACCGAGTTAAATGAATTGTATAAACCTTTAAAAGAATTTTAGTAACTGAAAAAATATTACGTAAGGAGGGGGTTGGAATATCAGATCTCACGAATTCTTAAACCGGGGGTAGGGAGGGGGTAAGAATTCGCCAAAATTACCCTTACGTAATTTAAGGACGGCCCCAAAGTCTGTGACGATATCAATGCTCATATAGATCCGAAGAGTAGGAAACGATCTTGCCACTTATTTATTTTCTTTCAGCGAATTCTATTAACATCCCCAAAAATTCCTTCGCACTGTGGATACTCCATACCTCTGTTTACAAAAGAAAACTGAATTTTCCTTGGTCCCGACGTAAAATAATTAAGTTACTCTAAACCTGAAACATTTAATATTCCACTCGCACTAGAAGCAGAAAATCTAACTCAAAAACTGTTATCTATTTTACGCGTTATCTTAATTCTGGGTTGAATTAAACCACAACAGCATTAGCTCGGCAATGTACACGTCGCTTGAGTCATGAATTTAAAACGAACAAGAATTAAATTGCAACTATTATTTATCGCTGGCATTGCATATTATTCGCCTCTTATCAGTAATATCGCTATCACTCTTTTTCCCCCAAGCTGTTCTCGTTATTACTTTCACGGTTATCGCTGCATTCGTTGTTACCAGCGTTATCACGGATAACACAACTTCCATAATCTGAACTAACATTCTGATCGCGACTATCATCGAGTAAATAATTAATGCATCGTCTTATAATCCAAACGTCAATAAAAAAAAAAAATATTTGGGTATGAAACGTTTAGAAATTTCAAAATGTATGGAATCTACTTTATTTTTTCCAACAAGGAGCAGAGTGAATTTTATTTTATTCTTCACGCCATTAATTAATAACAAAAATTTCTACTGCTGACAACGTGATTATGCAATACTAACTTTACCACTCGGCTTCGCTGGAAATTTATATTCTGATTTTGTAAAAAAAAAATTATTTATTTATTGATATTTTTTTTTAAAATAGTCACGCTCGTCTGGATCAGCTTAAAATTTAATAAATAAAAATTGCTGTAGAAGCATCGCAAAATTGTATAAAAAATTTCCACCACATCCACCTTGATCTCCATTTTTATCGAAATTAACAGCTTATTTTCTATTCTTCTATTCACTCGTGGTAACAAATTCATTCGCACCAATTTAAAGATTTTTTTTTTTTAAGAATTACTGTTTCCGTTAATAATCGCCCTATCTGTCGTTAAAGTCGCTGGTCCTACTAGTGAAGCTATTTCACCACTGACCAAAAATTTCACGGGCACTCGAATTAGCGAATGATATACGGGTCAAAGAGAGAACGAATCTCGCGCGTTTCCTGCAGCATAAATGGGATGAAAATACTCGTTGAAGACGCAAGCAAAAGGGATGACGTCATTGGTAACACCAATAAACAGGACCCAGATTTCCCTCGAATAATCTCGGTTCGAATGTCGACCAGAAAACCAGGGATTCTTTATTCACGTTCCAATAAGAATGGCGAGGATTTTGAAAAAAAAATTGTTCTACACAGTTGCCCTCCATTTTGCAATATTCTTTATACTCCTGTTCTAAGATACTTTAGTTTTTAGTTATGAATCGAGGGCTATGATATTATTGTAGGAATTGATTAAATTGATTTACTTGGAAGTTTGAAAATTTTCGTGTCTTTTATGCACAGGTAATTTACTGACAAATTGGATTATTATGAATTAAGGGAGAGGGGTATTAGACTGTTAAATATCATAACTAATTAAAATTGCACTCTTAATAGAAATATGCAGTTTTTATTTGCTTATTGTGATTTGAATATTTTGCAACAGTTAGACACTGATTATTATGTTACTGATATTTTTAATAAACTATATTTAATATTACTATAAATTGTTTTCAGCATTATTGGTATTTCTGAAATTTGATAACAAATTAACTGACATTAGATATATTCATATATTTGAGGAAAAAATTATTATGCAAAATAATAGTAACGTGTTAAATAATGAGGTTGGAATTTCGACTGTAAAATTTTTTTAAAAAATTAAAACATGATTTCGGCGCACAGTTTCGGTCAATTAAAAATTTTTTTTTTTCTTACGCTGAACAATGACTTAAATTCATTTGTAAATTGTTTTCCATTTTTTTCAAACAGCACGTTACTATTTTTTTTTTTAAATTAAAATATGATTTCGGCGCACAGTTTCGGTCAATTAAAATTTTTTTTTTCTTACGCTGAACAATGATTTAAATTCATTTCTAAATTGGTTTCCATTTGTTTTTCAAACAGCACGTTACTATTTTTTTTAAAAATTAAAACATGATTTCGGCGCACAGTTTCGATCAATTAAAATTTTTTTTTCTTACGCTGAACAATGATTTAAATTCATTTCTAAATTGTTTTCCTTTTTTTTTCAAACAGCACGTTACTATTTTTTTAAAAAATTAAAACATGATTTCGGCGCACAGTTTCGGTCAACTAAAATTTTTTAAATTGTTTCAATTTTTTTTCAAACAGCACGTTACTATTTTTTTTAAAAATTAAAACATGATTTCGGTGCACAGTTTCGATCAATTAAAATTTTTTTTTTCTTACGCTGAACAATGATTTAAATTCATTTCTAAATTGTTTCCCATTTTTTTTCAATCATGTTTTAATTTTTAAAAAAAAATAGTAACGTGCTGTTTGAAAAAAAATGGAAAACAATTTAAAAAATTTTAGTTGACCGAAACTGTGCGCCGAAATCATGTTTTAATTTTTAAAAAAAATAGTAACGTGCTGTTTGAAAAAAAATGGAAAACAATTTAGAAATGAATTTAAATCATTGTTCAGCGTAAGATTGTTTCCTTAAAAAAAGAAATGTTTTCTCGAAACTCGAGGGGCTAAGTGGAATTTAAGAAGGAATGTTGCAGACGTAAATAAATGCTGTTCTCTTTTGTTCCGATTATGCACACATATATATATGTACATAAATTCGAGGGAATATCATCTATAAATATTATCATAGCCATTAAGAAATGAAACATGCTAGACCATAAATTTAATTTATGATCGCAAAATTTATTAAACGAAATATTTATTGCATTTTTCCATAAATTAATTTTCTAGCGATACCGAAACAATGTGGTGGAAGCATAAGAATGAATTTGCGAGGGCACGTTCGCGGTAATAATTAATCAGGCGGTAATTAAAACGCAGTTCATTAATTTGGAGTCACGATTGCCGGGTTATTCAAATGAGTAATTAAAAACAAACAGAGACCTGGGCAGAAAACGAATTTAAAAGAGCTGGACAACTTAATGAGCTGCGTAAATCACGATGCCCTTTTGGCTTTCTTCCACGTCCGTCGCTAAAAACATTTCTCACGCTTTAAATTTTTTTTTAAACATTTGCAATAGATCGTAATATAAAAGCGTGACTGATTTCTAATCAATTAATTACTTGTGCTGTGTTAGATAGATTATTTTTAAAATATCTTTATAATTAATTAGTATTATTAAACTATGTCCAATTTCATTTTATGAAAATGAGGCATTGTTTATTAATTATTGAGTTCGTCGCTTTTTTACAATTATTAGTCTCGAGTGCAATATTTTGTCGGTTAAAATCAAAATAGTATGCTGTACTTAAATTATTTTTAGAAATTCTAAGAACTGTAAAAATTTAAAAATTATACTGAGTTAAATGAATAAAAAGAAGAAAGATTTTTTAACGCAATTTTTTAAATTTATAAGTGATAAATCGAATTACTGACACCTGAAAAAGGAAAGGATTAATTTTCTGTTTTATCTACCATTCAGATTGCTTAGAAACTTTAACAGATTTCAAGATTTTAGTTTTTTAATTATAAGACTCAAATTTGAAATGAAACCTAAAAATCATTTCTAATACGATATTGCAAATATATTTGCATATAAATTTCTCTAGCCAACAGTAAACAACATAAAATGTCCTCTAATTTACAAAAATTTCGGTTTATTTATGGAGCTTAAAAAATTCTGATCTCCATTGAAATAAAATCTTTTTTATTCACAGCCTTGAATTTTCTCAATATAGCTCTCGACAAACTATGTATTTGGAAGTGCATGCGAAATAAAAAATAAAAAAACGAAGGTCACCTGCTACGCTTGATAAAAAAAAAATAAAATCATCGTGGCTATACATATAAAAATTCTATAACAATTTTATTCAACGAACTACATTCAAGTTTTCGAACACTCTTATTGAATTCCGAGGAAAAATAAACGGAGACTACGGGTAGCAAAACCAAACTTCTCCAACGCAAATTGTAGTAGTAACTAGTATATTTTTAGAGGTAGGGTAAGGAATTTATAGTATTTAATCAACACTTTAATTCAGACACAAAACGTGTAACTCAGAGTCAGAGAAAAGTTTGTTTTATTTAAATGTCAAAATTTTCTATCTAATTACAACAATTGTATATTTCAACACTAAATAATAATTAACAGGAAATACTATAATTAAAAGCTGATAGGCTTTTAATTCTGATATCATAATTATATTATTTACAACGTGAAATCAGAAGTGCTGAATAACAAACTTGGATTGTTGGTCCATTTTTCCCTGAACACAGTGTCTGTATTAATTTTTGGTTCACTAGTTTTCATTAATTAATCTGATATGGTATTATTCTCCCTTTGGAATGCTACCAATTTTTTTTTTAAATGTATCAAATTCTTATAAAACAATAGAAACTTGTTAAAAAATCTTTATATCACAATTGCATTTATATAATAATTGCAACACTTGCACAGTAAAATAGTTTAATTAAACTATTGAAACTAACCAACTTTCTCCCTTAAAATTAAAATTTTAAGAAGGAACTACATATTATCACAAGAGGAAAAGGATTTACAAAAATCTTTGCTGTAGTTAGATATGAAGAATACAAAACCATGTCGAAAGATAAGTAATATTGTAAAAGAAAAAATTAAAAATCTATCGCTTTACTTATTTGCTAATTCAACAAAAATTAAAAGAAAAACTTGAATTTAGAACACAAATGGGGTTATAATGTACTTGATCGTGAAAAAATATATATATTACGTATAAGTAGGACGTTGAGCGTTAATGAGTAAAATTGACCATACTATAAACAATGAATATAAAATCATTAAGCAGGCAAGTGTTTATTACGTAATAAAGAGCTAATTTGTAATCGCCATTTTGCAATTACAAATTAGAAATTAATGTTTGCAGTGGTACAGTCCAGATACTGTTGCATACAACAATACAGTGTATTTTTATTAAAAATAAATGCAATTTCAATCATGGAAAAATTATTGTTTATTATGTACATACATATACCAGTGTATTGTGTAATGCCAGTCAAGATAATCAGAAATATTTGATAAACTTTGAGCACGAATATTTATGCAATAAAAATACCTGAATTTTCCTATAATTTCATAAATATGTAATTGCCAATTAACGCCATGTTATAAAAAATTTCCTCAGACTACACTATGTTTCGAAGAAGCTTTCAGATTGTTTTAAGGCTTCCTATTTGACATCGAGAATAATATTGATAAAAATTTTACCATTTAATTTCTCATTACAAATTCAAAATCGATACCAATGCTACGAAAATTATAAATAAATCTTACTAACAAACATTAAAAAAAAATCATCATTTAGAGAAGATTCTGTTACCAACATAAAAAGTGTCGAAGACAGATTTTCAAAATTCGAAGTCACTGGTCAAAGAGAAGTATAAAAAAATATCTGTATAAATAACTTTACTGTTAGATTGTATTTATTCTGTTGGTATCACTTACAAGGGAAGATCCCGAACCCGGAAATTCAAAAAATTCTGAAACTTTGCGAACACGTAGGGGATTTCTTTCTGATTACAACGCAATTTTTCTTTGCTGCCCAGATTCACTCGAAGGGGGTGAAATTAACCCCTGAAAATTCTGCTATTTTCTGATTTTGTGTTATAACTCGCGAACTGTAAGAAATAGAAAAAAAATTTCAAGACAAAAGTTACTTCTTTTAATCAAGTCTATCATTTGGTAAAAAAATATTTTACAGTTCACGTGTTATAACACAAAATCGAAAAATAACCGGATATTTGGGGGTCGATTACACCCCCTTAGAGTGAATTTGGGCAGCAAACAAAAATTGCGTTGTAATCAGGAGAAAATTCCCTATATATTCACAAAGTTTCAGAATTTTTTGAATTTTCGAGTTCGAGATCTTCCCTTGTTAGTTATTCTGGAGGGAGCCTCACTTACTGCTACACGTATTTGAAATTTTCCTTGCTAAATTATATTATGTTTTAATTATTTATTCGCCCTCTAAACAATCTTTTAACCCCTACTGTACGCCATTGAATGTCGAAGCAAGAGGAAGATCGGGGGAAATCATGAATGGTAAAGTTTCGGAAGAGATCGTTGATAATACTCCGCGTCAAACTGTCCAAGAGGTTGCCTCGCAAATACATATATATGTATGTTAGTCACTTCACGATCGTTCGTCACTTGGCAAAGATGGGTGAAGCAAGTGGGACGGATAAGTGGGATCCTCGTGAGTTGACCCGCTGTACGAATTGCTCATGCAATGGGGACACATCCGTTCCCTCGTTCCAAGGAAACAAATAAAATCGAATTTTGAAACAGACTATTTTATTATTTTGTATTTTTTGTTTTCCTGTTAAACAGGATGGGACGCGCGTTTCAAAGCCTATCGTCGCTTTATATTGCCCAACGAACTATAAATAAGCCCCGTCCTTTATCTTTTTTCCTCCTTCCCCCTCCTTCGGGTCCCAGCAGCAGCGGCGCACCGGGAGAAAAAGTGGTCACCCATCTTTCCCGAGTACCCCACCCGTGATGCTTAACTTCGCTGATCTAACGAGAACCTCTTCTTAAAGATTTTATTTGCATAACAATTATTATACGTAAAAAAATATATGAACATAGTAATATGTAAAAATGTTTAATATTTTTGCCTGCAGTCTTCAGTAGTACCTACTTACTAGAAGCTTACCTACTATTATGTCTAATTTTTTTTCTTATGGTGTATTATATTTTATAATATAATATTCTACTATGAGTATACAACTTGCGGTAAATTATTTTCTATCAGGTACAATATCTTAAGAATAACTTTGGTCCCTATGTAGGAAAATACTATAAAAGCCTGCTTTCTAAAAATGCAGGTTCTGTTTATAAACCTGTATGTCTGACTTATGATCTGCATTTATAGAACCGGTGTCTCCATCACGGCTACGGCTCGCGATGAAGAACGGATTGTAGATGACAATTGCAAGCGAGATTGCTGCAACATGACACAGAATTCGGGGGTTCTGAAATGTGAGGTTAGGACCAAGTGGTCCGTGCATTAGCTTCTGTAGACCCCTGAACTGATATAGGTTAGATTGCAAAACCGTTTTACGACTGACCCTCGCCTTTGCGCTAGATTTTTTCTTTCCCTTATTCCCCAGTTTTGTATCTTGTGCAATAATAACAGTAGAAAATTTAAGATGCCATAACAGTGTGGCAATAATTTCAATAGCTAAAACTGATCCAATTTTTGAATTGCGTTAACGGATAATTGGATGTTGAAGTGAGATTAAGTGGAAAAAAATGTCGACGTGCATATAAGCTCTTTAATTGACGAGTCGAAATAAATCCAGTTTTTCAGATTCATGTAATGGTTTATAAAAAAAAATCATTTTAAGGGAAGGGAGCGAAAGAATAGTGTTTATGATAAATTGTCTTAATTTGAATAGTTGACTAACGATGTCGTAACGAATGACCAAGTGTCACTATTGCGCTAGATTATGGTAATTACGGTTGTAATTATCATTCCATTGGTGGGTGTAATGTTCAGGCAATTTAATGAAGTAATATGAAATTCTTCAGTCCGATTAGACTCTCATAATTTATCGTTGTTATTACCCATAATCGTGTTATCGTTATTTCGAATCAACCTTTATTAGCCCTCGATCTGTGACCACAATAATCATCAGCAACACCGCTATTACAACATCATTAACTGGTAAATGAATCATCAATCTTTTACCGCCTATATTATCATAAAAAATCCCTATTTTGAATCGTATCATATGCTAACTTATTATTTGCTAGCATTTCGTGTTGTTATCTGCCAATTTATAGTTATAAGTATTCAACTTATTATTGGTGTCCCAAAGTTTCCGCCGCCACCACAACAGCTCCCCACCATTTACCGTTTAGTAGTAGCCACGAATCTTCCAAACGGCCTGGGTCTCGGTGACCCAGTGTGGTGTTTGAGGGTTAAATATGACTTTTCTTTATATGAAAAAAAAATCGTAAAAATGACTCTATTTTCCGACCTGTCCAGGGTATGTAACCCATTAAGGGGGAACTCTAGTGTAAAGGCCCATTTTTCAACGCCATCTTCAGGAATTTATTTAACAAAAACTATAACTTTGTACTATCTGGCGTTTTGCCTGCATATTAAGGTGTGTTTGAAGTAATACTCAGAATTTTTTTGAACTATTTTATCGCACATATACATAGGTATAGTCGGTAACTCAAACTTCTTCAAAAATATTTTTTTCCGTCAGGTGTTGGCGTGGGAACTGTTCTAGTCATCCAAAATGGAAAAACTAAGGTTTATTTTCTTTATTATGTTTGTCGTTATGGTTAGACCCACAGAGGCCCCCTAACAATTAAAATTTGCAAAATGACAGCATTTTGAAGAAAATGTTGGATTTTTGCTCATAAATTTAGCTGCTTTCGTTCTGTAGAATTAATTTTATACAAGATAGAAACTCGTCCGATGTTCCAACCATAGCGACAAACATAATAAAGAAAATAAACCTTAGTTTTTGCTTTTTGGATGACTAGAACAGTTCCCACACCAACGCCCGTCGGAAGAGAATGTTTTTGAAGAAGCTTAGCCCACCGTCTATATGTGCGATAAAAAAGTTAAAAAAATTCTAAGTATTACTTCAAACATACCTTAATACGCAGGCAAAACGCCAGATAGTATACACTTATAGTTTTTGTGAAATAAATTTCCGAAGATGGCGTTGAAAAGCGGGCAATTACACTAGAGTACCCCCTTAACCTAAGTAGTAATACGGTGTGTAGCTCAGTTTCGACTAATGACGGCGCATAGATGGCAGCACATGCGTAGCTCGTTATCCCAACGCTCCAATCTTTCCAGTCAGGACACTTTTATTACTTGCCATTGGTATTTCGAACGCATTAGCCCGGCGAATATAGCATTGATTAAAGAGCAAACTATCATACAATGGAAGATATGAGAATATGTCTGAAACCCCAGTCGTGGACCACAAAAGTGTCCCACTTGAAGGGAACCTAATCCTGCTGTGCCTGAGCCACTAAAAAGCAAAAGCCGTGGAGTGGCAGACATTCCATAGCTCTATCTAAATGTCCCCATCGATTGCAATACAGATTCAATGGCAAGCCACTTAAATCCAAAGTACACTGCTGTATCTCATCAGTGGCTTTTTCCTCCCAGCGCTCGAGGCGGTGGCAACTATGCGCCCTCCATTCGCCTTGCACGCCAGAATGGCGAGTTATGAAACGTAAACAAAGCACGAGAGATGGAAAATGTGTGGATATGAATATGAGCAGTCGCGAGCGACCGAAGTGTCGCGTCTGAAGAGGCCCTAAGTCACGAGGGGAACTCGAATGACCTAAGGGATCCAATTTAGCAGAGCCCCGCACTCAGCAGACACTCGTGTTTCCAAGTCTTTACTAGCAGCCAGGTAACTGTCGCTTCCTACCTGACCCAACGAAATCTGTTCCTCGCTCTTCTGCTCTCCCGTTCGTTCTTTCCTAGTTGCCCCTTTGTCTCGGTGAGGTAAGTAAATTAAGTAACTAGGGGACTAAAGTTCGCCGGTTATTACAGTCCTGGTTTGCTAACATCTGCTATTACGGTTCTGTTCCTGCGTGCTTTCAGCTAACAAGCGAAGATCCCGAACCCGGAAATTGAAAAAAAAATCTGAAAGTTTGGGAATATGTAGAGGATTTCCTCCTGATCACAACGCAATTTTTGTTTGGCGCCAAAATTCACTCTGAGGGGGTTAAATTAACCCCTGAAAATTCGGCTATTTTCCGATTTTATTTTGTAACGATCAAGACAAAAGTTACTTCGTTTAATTGGGACTATCATTTGGTAGCTTACAGTTCGTACAGTTCGCGAGTTATAATTAGGTTATAGTTAATAATATCACCCCCTTAGAATGAATTTAGGCAGCGAGTAAATATTGCATTGTACTCGGGAGGAAATCCCCTACATATTCACAAAGTCCCAGAATTTTTTCAATTTGTAGGTTAGGGATCTTTTCTTGTAAGATCGAGTAACCAACATGACGTTTCTGAATAGGCGAGAAATAAAGCATTTTTCTCAAACGACTAACAGAAAAATAGAGAAAGGCATAGAAATAACGAAAAATAAATTTCAGCGGCTAAGTAGTTACCAAGCTGGTAAAAAAAATATATATAATTAAATTTGGAAAAATTTGCACGTATGCCTTACTTTGCTATGTAAGAATTAATGTAGGGGAGGAGTGTTTCAGGCACCGATTTGGTTCTTCGAATTTTGCGCACAGTTGGTACACAACATGTGTAATAATATGTGAAATATTAAACGCACAGGTTAAACTATTAAAAATATTCGAGAAAATTGAGCTCAAAATTTTGACTTTTCTGGACCCTCGATATATCGAAGGCGGAGATTCATAGTGGTGTAAGTCACTTGCATGGTGTTTTTTTTTTGTAAAATAATGTTTTGCGTTTACTGTTATAAAAAAACTCTACATATACGTTGTTTGTTTGTTTGTTTTTATTGTTTTCCTGTGTTTTAAGCAGGATGGCGTTTCAAGCTTATTTTTGCTTATATTGCCCAACAACTATAGTCCCATTTTATTGTATCCCTCCCCTCTCCTTCGGGTCCCAGCAGCAGCAGCGCACCGGGAGAAAGGTGGTCACCCATCTTTCTCCAGTACACCGCCCCATGATGCTTAACTTCGGTGATCTACTCTACATATACATATATTGCAGTTGTGAGAATGCACCTAAAGGCTCGAACTACTGCCCATAACAAATATTTAAAAAATGTATACTTACAAATTTTGAAAACATTTAATTTAAATTTTTTTTTATTTGTTCTACTCTTTTTGTGCTGATAAGAGCGACGACACTTACAGTATGTTTTGAAACACTCTGCTCTTCTTGGTTAAGGGGTTACTCGCAGTCAGGGGGTAGAAGAAGAACGATTCTTTGGGAATTTATTTCAGAAAGTTTACATGCATATTTTTATGCAAAAGTTTTTGTATTCAGATGAGGGACACTTTAACAGGTTATTATATTACGTTTTGGTGTAAAAGCATTTATTTAATGCAAAATTACAACCGATTTCCCGAAATGGGTTTTTCGATTACGGTGACCACAAAACCGCTCGAAAACCCTTAAGTGCTAAAGAGAAATCTTGTTATTCCCCAGTTAAGAATGAAGTTATACCTTAATTCACTATCAGAGTAAACAAATGGAGCCTTTGGGACGTAAAAACTATTATTAACTCAAATGTTAAAAATTTGGATTTGCACCACTATGATATTCTCAGTTCTCCATATGCACTTCTAGGTAAAAATGAAATTAAAATATATTTAAGTTGCAGTGTCAATTTAACTGTAGTCCAGACAACAATTCCATACTTCGTTTAAATCAGTTTCATTTTTACATATAGATTTCCCGTATACACAGGATTGGAAGAAGACAGAACTCTATATTTGAATTGACTAAACTTGATTGGGTCAAACAGGAAGGGACAGTTGGCAAGTTGATAGAAATATCAATAGAGAAGACATCCCGAAAAATGCTGTATCGGTTAAATAAGTAATAACTTCGTATTGATTTGCTGGTGTGCCGAGAAACCCGCTTGTTACAGAGCTCTGTTCACTAGATAGCATTAACTCTGCAGGGCAAAAGTGGCAGGGTTTAGCAAGGGACAAGTGGAGAATCGAGCGGATTGAACTCTTCTTCCTTCTACGTTAACTTCCACCCCCGGTATCCTACCTGACGTAAACGGATACAGAGTGGAACCACTCTACCGGTGCGAAACACGCAAGCAAAAGGTCAAATACCTTGAGGAGTTGTCTACAATGGGGGATAATAGAAGCTAAATGAGGGGCTGAGAATCATAGTGGTGTAAGTCCAAATTTTGATAATTTGAGAAGATAACAATTTTTACGTCTTAAAGGCTCCATCTGTTTACTTTCATAGTGAATTAAGTTATAACTTTATTCTCAACTGAGAAATTAGAATATGTCTCTTTAGTGCTTAACTAACAAAAGCAGAGCGTTCCGAAACATACTGATCTACCTAAGTCCGACTAACAAGGAAACGCTTTTAGCTATCCGTCTCCGATTGCTTTGGTCTTTGGATATGCTTTAGAGGGCTGAAAAATAAGATATACGTGTTTTTTTATATTGTCCCATTTTCATATTTAGGGGGTTAAACCACCCCTTAAAGTTATTAGACTTTTTAGGTATCTCCCTCCGATTGCTTTGGGGTTTTTATATGTTTTAGAGGATCGAAAAATAAGAAATACGTGTCTTTTTATTTTTGCCCATTTCCACGTTTAGGGGGTAAAACCACCCTTCAAGGTTCATAAGATGAGTAGTATTTTCTGCCTTTAGATGTGTTTCTACAACTGCATATTTATATATATATCGCGAAAAAAAAAAATAAATAAAAAATAAAATAAATAAAAAATAAAAATATATATATATATCGCGAAAAAAAAATATATAAATAAAAAATAAATATAAATATAAATAATAAATAAATAAAAAATAAATATATATATATATATTTATATTTATATATATATTTATTTTTTATTTATTTATTATTTATATTTTTTTTTCGCAAACATTTCTACAATATCTTGTGAGCATGGTTTAGAAAATTGAAGTGTAGAAATGTTCGTGACAAAAATTTCAACCATGTGAAGTGGTCCACTAATCTAGTGGTCCAGTTCTCTAGAGCAAAATATAGAGAAGTGGAAAAATATATATATATATATTTTATAACACTAAACGCGAAACATCATGCGAGTGACTTACACCACTATGAATCTCGACCCCCCAAAATACCATCAGATAGCTAGCAACCATAAACACTTCACTAATTTTTTTTTTTTACTTCTCCTTTATTTTGCTCGAGAAAACTGCACCAAAGATGTGGTGTCGTACAATCAGCTGATTCGATTAGTGGACCACTTCACATGGTTGAAATTTTTTTCACGAACATTTCTACACAGTTTTCTAAACCATGCTCACAAGATATTGTAGAAATGTTCGCGAAGAAAAAAGCCAACCATCTGAAGTGGATCGCTAATTGAAGGCACGCGACCACAATCGAACGAGCCGATTGTACAAGCAACGGAGAGCAGTGTCAACTGTCGATAGGGCCCTTGAGTGTGTTGCTGACAAGTTCAGAACTCAGGGATGCTTCAGAATACTTTTTGTACATTAGTGCTTTAAGGGGGCTCCGACCGAGGGCAGCACATACGTAGCTCGTTATTCCAACGCAAGTGGCTTCCCAGACAGGACACTTTTATTCCTTGCCATTGGTATTTCGAACGCATACGCCCGATGAATACACAGTATTATAGACATGGACAGTATTGCTTGGAAAAAGAAGGGCAATGACCAACGCAGTTAGATTTGGTAAAAATTAATTAAAACGAAATAAATAAGAATTGTGACTAATACTTTTGAGTAATGTTTACTAATATCGTAAACAGTAAATTTGTTTCTAATATATACATATATATGTATGGCGGCGCTTCAGTCGTCTGATGTGTAAGCGCTTTTTCTGTGGTTTGGCAGTGATTGCCAAAAAAGAAACGGAGGTTCGAATCTACTTGAAATTTGTACTGCATGTCCAAAATACATTCCTCTCTGCACCGAAACTCAGATTAAAGTATAAAAGCACTAGTTTCCGAGTAAAAAAAAACAGATGTCTGGGCACCCCGAACATCGATATTTATCGTAAAAATAGACTTCCCCTAGTCGCTATTTTAATAATTTTGGTTCGATTAATTTTTCCGAAGTTCGGGTCGAAATTACAGGTTCTATGAAAAACACGTTCCAAGGAAACCGTCGTATCTTTATTTTTAAGCTCAATATCAGTGCAAAATCAAAGACACTGCTTGCTTTCATGTCCTTGTAATTAAGGGGACTCCCTAGTGCCACGGCTTGAAAAGGAGCGCGGTATTTGGGATTTTTTTAAGAGAAACCCTCAAGTTATATTAACTGAAAACTTTATGCCTATAGTTGTACACATTTAGACACTTCAAACAAAATTTAGATAAAAAAACTTTACCGAAAACTTTAAACGCGTTTTTCTCAAAACGATGTTTTTCGATTTGGTTCGCATGATATCTCGAAAAGCATCACCCGATTTACTTCAAACTTTGTACATATATTCAGTAGATGTCCTATTCTCGTTGTTTCTAAAACACCCTTAAAGTTTTGGAAAGATTTTTAGATCCCGTTTCTTTTTATCGTTAAAAATGGCCTAAATTTATATATTTTTATACAAATTTTTTTTCATTTATTTTTTCAGTGGTTAAAATGCATAAAACCAATAAAAACAGGGTTCAGATAGGTCCAGCTTTCTTCAGTGAATTTACGCTAAACATGAGCTACTTAAACTGTTGCAAACAGCGAATTGCGAACACAAACGGCAAAAGGGCCAAGAAAAGAAATGTATCATGTTTGGCACAAAAGGGTTAAGAAAAAAATTCGTAAAAATCACTGTTTTCTCAGGGTCCTAAACCAGGTAGTCCCCTCTTAAGGCCCTCTGGCGTGTAAGAATGCAACCAACTAACTACTATCCCGTAATGGGTGATGAAGAACACACTTGGTAGTTCGTGCTAGCACTTGAGTGGGTTTCGAATTAGCCACTGTATCTCTGCAAATTATAATGCAATGCACAGGGACCAAGACTCATTCACTCCAACGAGTTAGCTAACAATAAGCAACTACCATTACCTGACTGTGTTGGCCAGAGAGAGCCACAGTTCCCCGGAACTTCTCTGAACAGCCTATATGGGAGGTTGAGAAACTCGTCCCCAGATTGCAAGGGTTGTACGACATAGTTGTGCAAGACTACTCACCAAGTAGCAGCAACTTGATGTCCTTGGCGGCCTGGATACCATCCTCCTTCAGGTTCTTCTCGATCTGCTTGCTGCGGGCCAAGGCGGCCCGCTCTTCCGCGGACATGGCACAGCCCATCTTGCCACAGGTTACCCTCACAAACGCCACCGCCAACCTCTAGCCCTTCCCTTCCTCCTCGGGACCGGAACCCGTTACTCTGCCCCCTTTCCGACCACGGCACGCGACCCGCGTCGCAGGAGTCGCCTCGAGACTTTCACCACCACCGTCCACGTCGCCACCCTCCTCCACCGCCCCCACCTCTTCGTCACCTTCGCCGCCACCCTCTGGCTCCTCTCCCTCGGCGGCGTCGTCTTCGCCTCCGTCCTATCCGACCGACGGACCGCCTCGAGCGACTCCTCGTCGGTGTTGCAGGCTGCTCACTAGCTGCTCCGCGACGCTCGCCGCTTCTCGATCCTGCTGACGGGGCCCGCCACCCTGGGACGAGTTTAACCTCTCGCGAGAACTAGCTCTGCAACAGAACCGACGATTCCCCCTGAGTGCTTCCTCGTGTATCACCTTGCGCACGGTTTCAGGTGGGTCGCGCAGTTGCGACGCGTGGGATATCATCGAGGGAGAGCGCTGACGCGCCTCGGGCAAGCGGATTGGTCCCTGCAGGATGCTCCTAAGGATTCGAACTCGATTTTCTCGCAAATGAAGCGCGATATTGAAAAAAGTTACTCTTGCTTTTTTATTTATAACGAGCAAATAAGTCGAGAAGAAAGAGTACAATTTTTTGATATTGCGCTTCGTTTTGGAGAAAATCGAGTTTGAAGTTCAGCCGCGTTAGACCTACCTTTAGAGGTTAGGAAGCTGGCTAGTTATTTTCTAGGGGAAAACCGGTACTTTGGGGATATACGTTTGATGGTAAGATAGAGCGATATAAAATCAGGTGTTACAGTCAATGTGCTTGGGACTATGTAGTTGTTTGAGAGGAATATATGTATAGGGTGTTTCAGCTAAGTTTATCACCTAAAATACTTCTGCTATAGTATATGAATAAATTCCATAAAAATGTTTTCTACAAAAGTTGCAGTTCTGTGTGCCCGGCGTATGGTAACAGTAGTTTTATTTCGTTGGCAGGGATTACTGAGATACGAGGGCCCACTTTGTGTTTTTAAGGGGGCATTTTAGTGTAAGTCGCGCATTTTCTTGCAGAATCTGTGGTATTTTTTATAAACCATCTATGGAACCCTTTCCGTCGCAATTTGGTTCATATAGTCATCCATGCTTCAGTAGTGCTTACGAATTTTGTTAGAGAGAAATAATTAAAATTTGTGGCCATGCATTCGCTAAAAAGAAAGTCTTCCCATGGTTGGCGTGATTCCGGCTATTCTGCTCGTCTGAAATAGAAAAGGCAAAATGATTTTGAATTAGGACGAGTTTGGCTATAGCCGGTAGCGGAATGAAAGGAAAAAATCGACGATTATAAAAATGGCGGCACCTTGAAGTTTGATTGTCAATTTTTTCAAGTTTTTTCGTATCTTTCGCTGGCTAAAAAAGTAAGAAAAAAAAATTATTTGGAATTCATTCCGCTACTGGCTATAGCCAAACTCTTCCTAATTAAGAATCATTTTGGACTTTTCATTTCAGATGAGCAGAATAACCGAAATCACGGACACCATGGGAAGTATAGTATATTTTATTTTTCGGTACCCGATAGCGGCTTTAAAGATGAATTCAACGAGCTACAACAATAAGTCCTCCAAAGTCACTAAATTTCCTCTATTCCATATATTTTCAACTTACTTTTTCACGTAGAATCACCACTTAAAAATTCTGACACCTGTTGGCGAACACAAATAGTATAAAAATTGTACACTAGGCGTCGAAACCGGTTTCCCCTCGGAAATTTGGCAACGTTGCATGTCACTAGGCGTAACTCAGCGGTTCTAGTGACATGCGACGTTGCCAAGTTTCCGAAGAGAAGCTGTTTTGACGCCCAGTGTATAATATTGATAAAATAAATTCATATATGCCCCGTTTAACCCCCTTTTTGCAATAATACATTCTCCGCGTTTCTTTCGCGAGTCGAAGCGTGTGAAATAAAAATGTTGCGTTTGTCCCTAATAATTTTTTAGAAAAACCTTCGTGTCACTTTGAACAATTCACGACGGCACAGAAAGCTTCGAATTTTTGCAACGCTTGCCGTTATCGGAAAGAAGGTTTCCGGTCCATGATTTCATTAATGAAACAGCTGTACTCGATAACGTGTATTTTTAAAAGCTGTGAAAACACAGATAATTCCGATGCCAATGGCAGCGGCGTGTTATCATTGACGAAATTAATTTTAGGTGCTTTTATGAATCGCATGCCTGTGAATCGCTGACGGTTGCTAACGTAACGCAGTATTGTGTGCATAACAATGCGGAAATAATTAGTATTTAATAATCCGCTTCCGGTCGAATATTCGAAAATATTGCCGCCGTAACCAGGCATAGAAGCTGTTCTATAGTACGTGGGCATAACTTCAAGGTTGCACAATTTAGTACGCGAGGGTAAATTGAGCTTTTCGTAATTCAAATTATATTCTAATAATTGGAACACTAACCGACAAAAATATTATACCAATTTCTTGAGAATAAAATTATCTTTAATACTCCCCTCTCCGCGAGTTTTCATCCACCTTTTCATTTGCGCATGCTTAATTCAAGAAATTCTCAATAGTTCAGAAATTGACTCATTATTTTATTTTCTAATTTGGTATATTTATTCGAAACACAAAACGACAGTCAAAAAAGTTGAATTGGGTTTCAGATGTATAAATATAAGTACCTAATATATTTATAAATGTGCATAGTACTGTTTCAACGCATGCGGTTAAAAGAAAGTCCAACTGCTGACCATTTGGGGGGAACTTATTGGCGAATCTGGACTAATGCGCACATGTTATCCACTGAAATTGACTGAAATTAGAATAAATGTGAGTTGTTCGAGGAAAGTTCATTTTTAAAGAAATTTCACGCGGAATTGGTAAGTTCTAAAATACTTAGAAGATGTGTATTACTGAGAAATAATCCCTGGATTTTGGTAATTAACGATGGTAAAAAATGGTAAAAAATACATAATTACGTAGATACAAGAAACCAAAATACAGTGACTCACAGTTTCACATGAATTAAGAATAATCATTTGTGAAAGATTGACATCACTTCCAGGCGCGGATTAAGATTTTTGGGGCCCGTGGCAATTAAACCTTCCAGGGCCTCCGCGATTGAAAAGCGCAGGAGGGGGGATAAAAAAATTTAAACAACAACGAGTTTAAATTCTCGTATAATTCAAATGGGATATTCAATTGTAAAACTTTAAATCGATATCATAAAGGAGGTTTAAACAATGAAATTCTAAAATAAAATTGGAATGTGTGAAAATCGTAGATAATTTATTTGATACAACATTTCCAATGAAGACAGAGCTAATCGCTTAGAACTGAAGGCTTCGAACGGGGCTCCCCCTGGGAAGTGGGGCCCGGGGCTGCGGCTCCTTTACTCCGGGCCTGACCACTGCATACATGGGAGGGGAGGGCCTTGTTGGGCCGAAGAATAGGTAATTCTTTGTGAATTTTTTCTACAAAAACGGTTCGACAAATTAATTTGAGATTTGGCAGACTGGTTTATTGTATCTTGAACTATTGTTCTGAATTTTTGTGTGACAATGAAAAAAATATGGCGGATACAAAAAGGGCGTTGAAAAATAATTGGGTGGTCCTGGCGTTGACGAAAAGTACTGTAAGGTTTATCCGAACACACAAAAAAGAAAAGAGATTCTTAATCTATATGAATGTGGCTATCGGTGGTAGTAGATTTATTACCGTAAAATTCAAGATACAATAAAACAGCCTGCCAAACCTCAAATTAATTTCTCGAACCATTTTTATAGAAAAAGTTCACAATGAATTACCTATTTTTCGGCCCAAGACGCAAACCCCCCTTAAACCCCTTAACACCAATCTCCGTAACATTACGCAGTTCGGTAGAATAAAAAAATGAACGCTCTTTTCGAAAAACTGTCTCACCCCAGTTTATAATTTTTTTTAACCCTATATTCTGTATTCTTAGTAAAATGGAAACGTAAAAAAATATTGTAGTATTTTAACGTTTTTCTAACGTTTAGTGTGACGTTAAGAAGTTAATAAGACTTTTGTAAATAAATGTGTAAGTCACTGTATGCGTACACCTTTCAAGGTACCTGTACATAAGGGCAAAAATTTTTTAGCAATAATTTCCTAAGGAAGGATTTCCGAATGAATATTTATATTGAGAATTAACTGAGAGTTCTATCGTGTTGGGACACTCTGTATAAAATCATATCAGAGTTGAACTATTTTCACCGGTACCGCAAAACTGGGGTGACTTTGCCCACTTTTTTTACACTGCCTGAAAAATTACCATATACTTGAATTCGCTATTTTTTTTTTTTTTTCGTTTGACCTTGGAGAAATTATTGCTATCGATTACAAAGCACCATATGTTCTAATTACTTCAGAATAAAATAAAATAAAGTTTCTCCGAAAAGTGGGCAATTTACGGTAAGTTAAATGACGAATATAAAATGATGCCTGATCCTAAACTTTCGAGCAATGCGTGAAGTATGTACATAATTATATAAAATGAATGGGTTCACAAATGGGACAGTCGGAGCAAAAACGGACTAACCCACACTGAAAAAAATTAATTTTCCCTGCTTTATATAATTGGAATACATTATTGCTGCTAACTCAGTTTCGCAAAAAAATGTGGGTTAGTCCGTTTTTGCTCTCGGTGCCTCACGTAAGGGGCATTAAATTACCATTTAAATGACACTGAACAAATTAAAAACTTTATTGCACGTAGTGATGTAATTTGTAAACAGTTAACGCCAAACGTGTCGTTTGCTCTACAAGTTTCGATGTCTAATGTCTGTTATTGCAAATGATTGGTACTTTGTGTACTCAGCTGATAACAGTAATAAGTTCATTCCTCTAGTCATCTTCGGGCACTATTTTGAGCTATTAGTAACATATTAAATATTACACTGCCATTTATGATATCGTGTAATACTTTTTCTTATCGTTCTCTCACATTGGTGAGTAGAATATTGAGTATTTAAAATGGTGGAATGGGCTTTTCTTTAGTGTTGGGGTGCTCGAGTTATTTATCGAGTTTGGAAAGAATGAAATACAAAAAGCCCAATAAACAAGGATATAATAATATCCTGTGTTATTATTTTCAAATATCGCGAATAATGCTCAAAATTATGAGAAAGTGTATCCTTTTAGAGAAATTGAGAAATTTAAAAAAATGAAATTATAAAAGTAATTTTTAAAAACCTTATTAACACCACATTGTAGGGGTTGTTAATTTCAAAACTACTTTTCAAATTTACTTGTACCGTATACATATAAACTTTACATATAAAACTACTTTTCAAATTCACTTGTACCGTATACATATAAACTTTTACATATAAAACTACTTTTCAAATTGACTTGTACCGTATACATATAAACTTTTACATATAAAACTACTTTTCAAATTGACTTGTACCGTATACATATAAACTTTATAAATGTAAAAGTTTATATGTATACAATACAAGTGAATTTGAAAAGTACTTTTGAAATTAACAACCCCTACAATGCGGTGTTAATAAGGTTTTTAAAAATTACTTTTATAATTTCATTATTTTTAAATTTCTCAATTATTAATATGATTCAGAAGGAAGCCTGCAGAGCTTTTATTACAAACTTTATATTATAAAGAATACATATACATATAAACTTTATATGTATACGGTACAAGTCAATTTGAAAGGTAGTTTTGAATTTAACAACCCCTGTAAAGTTTATACGTATACGGTACAAGTCAATTTGAAAAGTAATTTTGAAATTAATAAATCAAAAACTCTTCCATGTTGAATTCGTCATTAGTTACTACAATGAAGCAGAAAACAAAATTCGTATACAAGTCCCTATTTTGAAATATATCCTAAATAAATAAAACTGTGCTTCCTGCATTAAACCTACGTTCATAGAAAATATACCAAAATAAAGTTCAAATCGAAATAATCTCCCTGCCATTTAAGAACGAACCCGTTTCGCGCATGTAGAATTGGATAGCATAGGAGCTCATTGGCTCCGAAGAAGCGTTGGTGGGGGTACAGCCAATAGTGGCCTCTCCCGGCACCAATGAGCGCCAACCTGCGCAGAACCGGTCTAAACTCGTCAGTCGGCAGGTTCCTTCTTAAATGAAATTTGATATAGACCTAACTGACTTGAAA
Source organism: Andrena cerasifolii (assembly GCF_050908995.1). Lineage (NCBI taxonomy): Eukaryota > Metazoa > Arthropoda > Insecta > Hymenoptera > Andrenidae > Andrena > Andrena cerasifolii. The sequence goes on from NC_135132.1 coordinate 4,087,233, forward strand.
TTATTTCGCCCAAACATAGAAACGTCAGATATCAAACTTTAAAAAATTCCCCCTCATCCCTTCACCGACCCCAACTATTTTTACCCAACAAACAATTTCCAGTTCCATCGGCAATTAGCTGTCCAATAATTATCCAAATAATCTACAATTAATTAAACTCGAATACTCCCACCAGCGTCGATCCGCAAATTAATTGCGTCCACCGTTTCTCATCAAGGCCAATCACCAATTGTATGTACATAGTATTCCGTCGTATAATTTTGTACACTAAAGGCACTTTGTCCCGTTCATTTGCTAAATGAATAAATAAAATCGGCTGTCAAATTACCTCCAAGCCACGAGGGGCCTTTGCTCGATTAAAAAAATGGCAAATTCCAAGGCGAAACGTTCGAGACTTGCTCGTTAACGACCCCAATTAACGGCCAAATGGAATGAAAGCGCGTGACGGCCGAGGCGCTCGGCGAATATTAATAAAGCTATTCACGATTTCTTCTGGCCGGTCGGCGAACGTGTTTCACGCGGGACGGAGATAAGGAACGGCCTATCTTGCCGCGAGCTTTTGATATGAAGCACGTACTTGGAGGCTGAGAAGAGCCGCGATGTCTGCTCGCAGAAAACGAGAACCACGTTACGTTATTCCCACTGACTCCGGGTTTCTTAACACTAACTGCCCCTGTCACGTAAGCGTGATTTTGATCTCGACCGCCACGCCAACGCCCCCTCGAATTAGCCCACGTTTCTTTCAATTCAAGTTAGGTGTCGAATATTCTCAGTCCGCTATTTATATTCTTAATTCCTCATAATAGTTTTGTGTTTCTGGGGTCCTTGTATGATTATCTTATTGTGGAGCTGTTACCGCAAAAAGACCGAAGTAAATGTTACAGACTGATTGTTATATATTGATTTAAGGGGTTACCGTGAAAACAGGAGACTTTTTATGATTTTTTTTTTTATCTATAAGTAACTTACAAGGGAACACCGCGAACCCGGACTTACCGATTGGAACGCAACTTTATTGGTTTTTAGAGTGACTCAAAGCAAGAACGACGGCCCCCTATCGCCCTTTAAGGAGGTGAAAACTAACCTCAAAGTCAAATTGGCACTTACACTTTTTCGCGTATAACTCTCAAAGTACAACAGACAGAAAAAAAAGTTTGATACAAAAGTTTAATGGTGCAATAAGCGCTACAAACTTCCATTAACAAAATTTTGAAAAGAGTTAAAAAAAAATATATAACTGTCGAAAAAAACTCTTTTCAAAATTTTGTTAATGGAAGTTTGTAGCACTTATTGCACCATTAAACTTTTGTTTGAAACATTTTTTTCTGTCTGTTGTACTTTGAGAGTTATACGTGAAAAAGTGGAAGTGCTAATTTGACTTTGAGGTTAGTTTTCACGCCCTTTAATGGCGATAGGGCTCAAATGAAAGACACTGTTGTTCTTGTTTTGAGTCACTCTAAAAACCTACATAGTTGCGTTCCAATCGGTGAGTCAGGAATCGCGGTGTTCCCTTGTGAATTAAACAAAAATTGTAATATACACTTGAAAGCTTGCACTTTAAAGAATATTCTCCCCAACAAATTATGATAGTTGATGCTGTTCGACGTGTAGCTGCTGCTGAACAAAGCAAGGTACGTCACGAAAGTGGTTTTGCGGTGCCAAAAATATCTCCTCGGGGCAGAAATGGACAAACAATTATTTTAAGTAAAAATTTCGTACAGAAATATTAATATATATATATAATAATTATACTTTTACTAAATTTTATTATTATTCAATTTACTATTAACAGAAATAATTTTCAAAAATCGAAAAAATAGTGTAAAGCAGTTTGACAGAGTTAAAGACTTGAAATTCAATGTTGAGCAGAAATGAGCTGAAATCCAACATAAATATATAAAAACATATACAAACCACTTCCAAAACGTATAATGGAAGTTTTACAGAGCAAAGGAGGATGCAGAAAATTTTAAAAATAAGTTTTCACAGACATTTTTATAACAGTTATATATATATATATTTATAACAATTTCTGAATTATGTGCTACTCTTTTGTCGCACCGATTTTCGGTTATTTTGTTATGTGCTGAAATGACACGACTTTTCTTTTAATTTTTTATAGCAATACATTGTAAGTACTGCATAAAAAAATTCGTTAAAGATCATAAGTGGCTAAATTTATTACGAGCAAAATTATGAAAACATTGAGGTTAGGTAGTGTGCTACTTTTTGTCGCGGACTGTACCTATGTTTGCATAACACGTTTCTGTCAATATAATTATCAGCGAACGCAAACAAAGTTTGAGAAACAATTTACAAACACCCTGTACACAACCAAAAATCAACCACAGAAAACTTAAAAGCAGAGATGTGACACGATTTAAATCAAAGACATGATCCAATTAAGGAGGAATATACAATCGCAAACAAGAGTAAAATTACTTATGTTTCTTGAGTAACTATTCTAAAAAAAAATTTGTTACATTTTCCTCATATTTGCTATATATATATATATATATATATATATATATATATATATATATATATATATATTTTTTTTTTTATTCTGAATTTTAATACTTTAAGTGCTCCGAACTAAAACCATTGTCCACATTATTTTGAATGGAACGATCAAATTGTAATCACTTCACTTCTAAAAAGATTTAAAAAAAAAATTATCGAAATCACTCGAGTAGGTACTTTCCAAAAAAATAAATAAATGTGTTTATCTCATTATAATAATACACATTTTTCCACCCACTTCATCTGCAACACATCACGCTCGGGGGACTTATATTTGACTTATTATTTATGCACACAGACCTCCCCCCAAAAAATCTGATTAGCTCAAAATGTCCACGGAAAGTCCCATTCTTTTTGGTAAAAAAAAATTATTTTTCTTTATTTATTCATCATTTTTAACTGTACCCTGTTAAATCCCAATCGTCGTATGATTCGAAGTGATTTTCAGTAGGACTATTTAAAGCCCCTGGAGTTAATAACATCATAAGATTTTCACATAATCGCCTACCTTGCACGCCTAAATTTAAAACGTCAAACTGATCGAGCCGCCATGCCTCGTTTTTAGAAAGACGCTTAAAAAAGAATATTCCGCGCCGGAAAAAGAAGCGAGATCCCGCGCTCGGCTGAGGTGAACGTTCACGAGTCACGAATAATTCCTCGGGTCGGGAGGAAGCCACGATCTTCAAGCCTGAAGTTGCCCGCTTCCACTGGCGCAGCAAGCAAATTGCTCGGACGCCGCAAAATGTTATCGGCCGTGTAAACGAACTCTGAATTGATAAATTGCTATTCGTAATTAGAAACGTTACTTTATCGACACTTTCGACGAGCTTAAAGCTTCTTTATGCTTTTTTTCCAGAATCGACAGAGTTTCTAAAGAAGTGAACCTTCTGCTGGGTCAAAATAGACCCGGCGAGCATATTGGTAGCAAAGAAATGAAAACGCGACTGGGTCAAAAATGACCCGGAGACCGTGGTAGAGTTAAGAAGCTCGGTACGCGTGGGCCATTTTTTAATTGCGCTTTAACGGTTTCTTTCTGGTGCAACTGGATGGTTTATGCTTCCATGGAAGTTGTAGATTTACTTTCTACCCACCGATCTGAGCCAGACTGATTTAATATTCAAGGCTAACGTTGGTAGTGATGATTAAAAAAAGTATTTTTAGTGATGGGTTTGGCCGTTTGGCGCTGATGCAAGGATTGTGATGAAAGATAGATTTTTGGGTAGATTTGTGTCAGATTGATGAGGAACTTTTGTCGAATATCATTTTTCGTGGTTAAGTGTCAAATTAGTATTATTCAAGATAATTTACTTCTTAGGGGGGGATTGCGCCTTGCTGGGCCGAAAAATAGGTAATTCTTTGTGAATTTTTTGCACAAAAACGATTCGACCAATTAATTTGTGGTTTGGCAGGCTGTTTTATTGTATCTTTAGGTATTGTTCTGAATTTTTGTGTGACAGTGAAAAAAACGTGGCAGATACAGAGGGAGCGTTGAAAATTAATGGCTATCTGTGGTAGTAGATGCATGAAAAAAAAAATTAAAATGGCAGCCTTTTGAAGAATATGAAGTCCTGATTTGAGTCTGAAACAGATATGGCAGTAAATTTACTACCACAGACAACCACATTCATATAGATTTAGACTCTCTTTTCCATTTTGTGTTTCAAATAACCCACAGTACTTTCCATCAACGCCAGGACCACCCGATTATTTTTCAACTGCCCTCTCTGTATCTACTCTGTTCTCTTTCACTGTCACACAAAAATTCATAGCAATAGTTCAAGGTACAATATAACAGTCAGCCAAACCTCAAATTAATTCGTCGAACCGTTTTTGTACAAATAATTCACAAAGAATTACCAAAGTGAATAAAATAAGGCGGTTATTCTACAAGAAAATAAGTAACAAAAAGGAATTGGTGATTGAAGCCTTTACAGCGAGAAGGGCACTCCAAATGTATTCATTTTTGGAGAACTAATAAAAAAATATCTTTTCTCTGTAGCAAGAGAAATTTTCAAAATTTCGAGCTGCTCATTTTGCACCTAATTGTATAGAAGATAATTACATCAGACATCACTACTATGTTATACAACTATGTATCTATATATTAGTACATGGAAACATATTAAAAACCATCAACCCCACAATTTCAGAAAAATTATAGTGAAATATGTTTACTAAATCATGAAATTATCTCAAAGCTCGTCTACTCGATAGCCAACATCTGTGCCAGAAACTACAGAACAGTTTCCACCTTAAGTTAACTCACAGTTAATTTTGTTTACCCTCAGTGCTACCTATAACTCAATTTCAGCAAATTACGGAGCTGCTTTCTTTTTGCAGTCGTCTTCAATTTTGGCCAAAAAAGGTTGACAGTATTTTCCAGTCAAGCTGATAGAACAAATTCCATCAAAACAAAAGATTCGTAAAATACATTCTTTACCAAGGTATTAAAATTTTTTTTATTCATACGTATCCTTTTTTGGTAAAGAAACTTAAACCTTCTGCCTACTTACAATATTCATTATTTTATTCCTATTACTGTATTACTCGTAATACCACTTTATTGTTATAAATAAATGTACTAAATCATGCATGAATGTAGAACGGGGACTGTTATTTTATAATAATCCATCGACACGTCCTTGTGGCTAATAAAGTTGCCCCACCATCGTTCACGGTTTCCTTATGAACATAGTGATTAATAGTGTGTAATATACTAGATACACTGTTAGAAGCTTCCAATAATAATAATAAGAATTTATTGTACATTTCGGGACAATAAATTAATAAGAATGAATTGTAGAAAATTCCATGATAATTGAAAAAAGTGTAAGCAGCAAAGTAAAAATTCTATACCCCAAATTTAACCCTGTTATCGAAATAGGTTATTAACTTGGCAGGAGGCGCTAGTGCGTAAAACTTACCACAGAGGCGCTAGTTGCGAAAATATGAAGACTGTTTCAGTTTTTGTTACAATTTTTTAAGGAAGTTTAATAAAGATTTTAAGATATTTCGTAAATTTTGTTTGATTCTTAAAACACTGTACTTTAACATAAAAATTACAAAGTTAAAAAAAATATATTTTGAAACCGTGGTTTTTTTACGTTTCAACTTTGGGTATTTTTGATCCGGTAGCGACAACCTGTGTTACAATATGGGGTGCGCCTCCTGCCGGGTTAATTATTGAATCCCAGAAAATAGTCTGCTTGAGTCTATTCATCTATAAAGTAACGTGCCACTGGAAATAATGTTCCAAAAGTTATTTAAAAAATGCCCACGTCTGGGCTCAGACGACAAGGCAATTAACGCAAACAAGCATTAAAGTGGGCAAACTAAACTGCTGCTTCGCGTGTATCATAATTGAAATTACGGGGAATAAAATGATGAAACGAAGTGAGGGAAGTTTAAAATTTTTAATTATCTTTGTTGTGACGCGTTTTTATGAATCCTTATTGCGAGGCTTCGTAACTGTGTGCCACAGCATGGAGGATGAGACAGTTACTTAAAAATAAAAAAGAATATGGAGAGAAAATGGGGGTAATGAAAACTAAAAAATATTGAAGAAAAAGTGTGGTAGGAAATTAATTCCTAGAATACAGTCATCCAAAATCCCTATGACTTTCTAATTATAAATATCCTGCTACCTGTAACGATGGAAATAAAAAAATTCAGAAATAAGGACTACGCCTGCATATTCTAATAATTGTTTTGCCTGTTAAATTCTCATTTTCTGTTTTTAAGTATGCTATTTTTTTTTTTTTTGAAGCACTACTTTTATTTTTTCTTGTAAATTTTTACAGAACTAGCTGAACTAACTGAATACACAGCAGAAACTCGATTATCCGAAGACCGCTTAAACCGAATATTCGAACAATATCACTCAGCAAAGGACCTATCTTGTAGTGGGCAAGTGTCCTCAAAGGTCAGCAAAATATGGAGCAGTAATTCTATTAGAAAAACGTGAAGACGTTAATCCTGCGATGACTTCAGCTGAGTTTCACTTCTGGTGTACTTTGAGACTACCCTGGAGGTTAAAATGAAGTTTGTATCAGATGAATTTGTGGCATCTAGGAGGAAAGTTTATTCCATCCCACTAACAGTAATTTCTGCATTATATTTTTCAATTCGTTTCAGGTTTAGTCTTTGGTTTTTAGGTTATGTATTGCAACAGCGTCCTAATTGCACCCACCTCTCACGTGATTTAGACATTTAGTCTATTCAATTGTAATATCTTTTTTAATGAATTATCAAGAAATGCTAAAATTTTCAAGATTGGGAGGAGGAACTCTAGAACCTTTGCATTTCTCGATAGTTCATTCAAAAGCAGATCAAATTCATTTTATTGATTTGCCCTCCATGAGTTGAGGCATTGAGAACAAAAACGGACCCACATTTTTTTCGAAATTGATTTAACAGAGGTTATGTATCCCAATAGGCTGTACTAATCATATAAAATAAAAATAAAAAAAAATTTCAATTTAAAACTTCTGCATTATATTTTTGAATTCGTTTCAGGTTTAGTCTTTGGTTTTTAGGTTATGTATTGCAACAGCGTGCTAATTGCACCCACCTCTCACGTGATTTAGACATTTACTCTATTCAATTGTAATATCTTTTTTAATGAATTATCAAGAAATGTTAAAATTTTCAAGATTGGGAGGAGGAAGTCTAGAATATTTGCATTTCTCGATAGTTCATTCAAAAGCAGACCAAATTCATTTTATTGATTTGCCCTCCATGAGTTGAGGCATTGAGAACAAAAACGGACCCATATTTTTTTTCGAAATTCATTTAGCAGAGGTTATGTATCCCAATAGGCTGTACTAATCATATAAAATAAGAAAAATTATATTTTTTTAATTTAAAACCATATTGCATAATAAAATCACTTGTAGCATTGAAAATTTGTGGCGACATCTGTGTGCAACACTTATTAAAATTAAATAATACAATTTAAATTTCGACCGTGAAAATTGTTCTAATTAGAAAAGATAATTGGTTCGGTCTATTAAATAATTAAATAAAAGCTATTTTGCACGAGTCGGTTTGCCGGTTACGTCGCACGTTCCAGTAATGAACGTGATATTTGTTTAAAAGAAGAAAAAAAATGGTATAACAGCATACGCAGTATTTTTTTTTGTTGGAATTTGGTAAAAATTCTCAAAATTGCAAAATAGCTTTTATTTAATTATTTAATAGACCGAACCAGTGTGCCGAAATCATCTCTTCCAATCAGAGCTTATTAAAATTAAATAGAAAATTAATTATCTCTTCATTAAGAAGCATTTCGAAAAGTATCAGAAGCTCAAAATAACGACTGCACCGGCAACAACGCCTGCAACATAAAATGCTGTTGAAACCATATTTTTTAGTTCGCCTACGTCTCCATTCACCAAGAACTAGGGTTAGTCCATTATCGCACCGAATTGTTAAATACAGAAAAATAATTTTGTCGCTCCCCTAACAATTCCTGAGAAAAAAACAGCTTGTAACACTTCATACGGACCACCCTATATATTATATTACCGTCACGTGCATCATCGCACGTAAATACTGTGTTATCACTAATGATAATAGTGGTTGCTGAAACGTTATTTTTTAACCGATTATACAGGGTGTAAAAAAGTTAAATGCCATGGTCCACACAGGCGATAGTACACCCCTGTATAGCTGGAGATCCATTTAAAAAATGGCCGCAAAATTGGTCCTAACCTCGAAATTCAGTATCCACTTTCTTTCACTTTAACGCGTTCCACTCACTGGGTGGATAAAAAGTATCAACACTCTTTGGAACACAGACCCTTCGACACTTTTAATCGTTTCAGTAAATCAAACGCGCTATAATAAAAAAAAATGGACCCTTAATTTCAAGGTCAAGGTCAATTTTGCGATGCATTTTTTTACGGATCACAGCTTTTTTTGCACCCTGAAAAATAAAAAATGACGAAATGAACGTGAAAAGTATTTTTATCCGCTTAAGTATTGAGAATCAGAATTTTTTATCATCTTCATCAGAATGAAAAATATATTTCCTCATATCTTTTCCAATATTTAAGTCCCATGTGGGCGCGCACAGACTTTCGCGGCGGACTGTACGTCGATACAGCGTGGCTCGCGTAAAATTAGCTGTAGGAATCGCCCGCGGTGTTGCATTTACTCCAGGACCACCCTGTACAATAAATCGCGGCGACTCCCGGGACCGTGGTCGCTGCCGGCGATATTTTCTTTCGTGGTTTCAAAGGGAGCGCGTATCTCGCCCGGCGATTTGTCGCATAAAAGCGTCCTTTCGGAAGTTCCGAAAAGGGAACGAGGCCTCGGCTCGAGGGCAGGCGTTTAAGAGCGATGTAACATCGCATCTTCTTTCCCCCCCCCCCCCTCCGTGCCGCGCTCAAGGATATCGGTCCCGAGGAAAAATTTTACTTCCCCGCGGGACGAAAAAGAGTCCGGAGAATGGAAATTTCATTCCGAAGTGAATGAGAGGAACTCGATTCCGGCGAAATCGATTTTATAGTACGCATCACTTCCGTTCAGAAAAATTGGCGACTCCAGGGGCGAACAGAAAGAGAAAGATAAATTTTAGGAGGGATGAAAGAATCTTGATAAAATATTGGCAAAATTTTTTTTACAGTTTTTTGGTATTTTTTGTTCGGGTAAATTAGCTTTTCGAAGGGCGAAAGAAGATAGAGGGGGGAATTACGATTTTAAAATGGATATGACGAAACCGTCGCAGAAGTGACCCGTGTGAAAAAGGCTTTACCGCTTTCTCCATGGTTCGAGTGTGGTCGCTGGCTGTAGATTGAGAGCCATTATCTCAGGGACCACAATTTGACATCAATTTAAATCTCGTGGGCTATAGAAGGCCTTTGGAACTGTACTACTGTGCTCGGCGAATAATAGCGGCGCACTCGCAATTACGAATTTTGAAAATCGCTGGGGTTTGAGTTGGGAAAATCTTCGACACTTCAAAAATCACATTTACTACGAGAGGATCGTTAATTATTGCAAAATGCTGCTTAGAAGACTGAAAATAGTGAGCTATGCATTGTACGATTTTACTTTGCACCAGTAGTCCTAATTATATTTTGGGTAACCAATATCGATTTTTTTAGAACTCGTGGGAAACACAGCCGTCTTACTGAAAACCATTTAAAAAGTTATTACAATAATATACAGGGTGATTCAAAACAAAAGGAATCGAAGAATTTTAGAGTATGCAATTTTTACAAAAATAAACAAAAAATAAAGAATCGTAAATTTAGGTTGAAAAATAGAGCTCTTAAAAATTATTTATAATTGTAATTTTCTGTTCGACTAAAACAAGTTACAGATTTTTTCTTTTTCATCAAATTCATTAAATATTATATTTAATTAATGGTAATAGTAGACTGTATGGTACTATCGAATCACATGAAAAAATAAAGATGCAACTGTACCAATCGCTTTTTCGTCGATATTATGTCAACCATGTTTCTCTAGACACAATGCTATCGACGTAAATCAAGGTGGTAATTACGAGTGCCTCCCCCTGTATACGAGCATACAGAGTATATACATGTATACCTGTTAATCAGACCAATTTACATGTAATTTCACTACAAAGCTAGACAGTAAAGATAATTGCTCGTGACAGCCATTATTTTCAGTAGCTCAACGGTAATTTAGCTGTCATTAATTTTTCAAAAATTAGCAGGCACTATAATTTTCATGTGTATGTCAAAATTAGTGCCTGGCAATTAAGCAATGAGCCACGTAAAGTGTTACAAACTATTTTCTCTAAAATTAAAGAAACGCATAAATAAGGAAAGTAGCAATTCTACTGAAGTTCGATTATCCCTATAACTAATTCTTCTATTTTTCCTGAAACACTCATACTGGGTTTGGAACAGACCCTATCAGGTTTCGGGACTATTTCGAATACACTGGATCCCGTTGCTACTGCATTTTATTACCTGCTTACTATTGCAAAAAAATAAAAAGCATGAACTTTTACTGGCCCGTATTAAAAAATTATTTGCACTTGGTCAAATTACTCAAATAATTAAAGTCTATAATATAAAGCTTCTGAGAAACAGAATATGCTCCACTCGAAAACAAAAGAGGGGGATACATTAAAATTGATGAAAAATACAGAATTACTTGGTCTTCGCAACAGTGCACTAGGGTGGCTTTGCATTTTTGATTGTAAAATATTTTTTACAGCTTGCTGACTATACAGGGTATTTCAGAATTAAAGTTACAGCAATATTCTAACTTACATAATTATCGTAATTTCTTTCTCCAAAAATATCGAATACATGTACAAGAAATAATAAAATAGAAACGATAATTTTTGCCCAAAATTGTAATCCGCAAAACTCTCTTTCAAACATTTCAAACGTGCGCGCGTTTGAATTCCGATTTACATGTTCAAAAAAAAAACATTTTGACATACGCAGCATTGACTTTGCTTTCGCACCGACGATGGCCAACGATAAAGTCTTATCTGTTCTAACAATTCTAACTAACCTGACGTTGCCATAAAACGATTCTGCGCCTATGTTATGTGCAGCGAAAACGCACCTCTACCGTATTATTACTAGAAATTATTTTCACCAAAATTCTGTACAGTCATTAAACCGACTGGAAGCGTGAAATCATCCAGTCAGCCAAGTAGCCTTGGAAATCTATAAGCGCGAACAAGTATCACAATCCACCCCTCCCAAAGCACGTATTTTATCTCTCGCATATTTACAGCTACTATATTAACAGGTACCTCGGTTCCCTTATTCGGAGCCACTTGAAAAAAAAGGCACTTGTAAGTCATCGAGAGTCGCACTTCTTCGTCGATAACCCTTCGAAGGAAACGTTTTCATGATCAACCGAACGGGTGGACTCGGAGCAGACCCTGTAGGGGTTGAAACTACCGCCGTCCGTCACCCGGCCCCCTCCCTGGCCCCCGAGAAAAAAACCCGAGCGGATAACCTCAAAACGCACGAATAACGCACGAAGCTTCGCCATGGACCGACGGTCCCACCCCCACCCCCTCCTCCACCTCCCCCCTAATATCCGTGCTCGATGGCAATTAGACAATACCTTTCGTTGGGGGAGGAAGTGGGTGGGCAGCGACCACGAAACCGCGGTGCCGGGAGCAGCAGGAGCGAGGTTGAGAGCCACTGTTCCGCTGCCGCTTTACGAATTAAATATCAATAAGAGCGCGTACCAGTAGCCGTTTCGGGTGGAGGGCATAGCGCCGGTGGACCTGTCCCCTTCGAGGTTCCGAGAAGAAGCGAGACTGGAGGCCGAACCGGAGGGAAACGGCCCCGAGGCAAGAGGAAGGGCGTAAAGCTTGAGACTCACTGGTGAAGCCACCCCGCGTCGTCCGCTAGGTGCCAGGGTAGCTCTCCGTGCCTCCGGCCGCGCACATAGACGCCTATCCCCCGTGGATAGTTCCCGGGAACCCCTTTCTCTACGCACCTCTACGGCGAACTCGCGTGTGTATCTCACTTGTTCCCCACTGATGCGCGGCGTTGCGATGCGTATATCTGTGCACCGCGTACGCCCGTATCACCTCTGCGAGCCGAATCGATACGACCGGCGAACGAACCCCGGCTGCGATGTACGGAGGGAACAGGGAAACGATTCGCCGCGAAGGAATTAGAAAAAACGAGCCTACGGGAGAGGGGGTGGGGGGGGGGAGGGCGGGCGAGGGAGGAGGCGGCGGGGGAGGGGAGGAGCGGTGCCGTGTAACCGATCACTGGTTGATCGCCCCGGTGCGTCGAACCGAACCGGACCCGTAGCGCGGCGAATATGCGATTCAAGTGTCCGACGCGCCGATATGACGTGGGCGGAAAGCGCGGCGGCGATCCTGTCGATCGCGAATGTAAAATACACTTGCGAAGAGCTATCACGTTTCGCTCTCTCCCTTCCTCTCTCTCTCTCTCTCTCCCTCTCTCTCTTTCTGTCCCCCCCTGTTACTGGCCGATCAACTGGCGAGGCTTTCGTTCAGCGGGAACGCCGATGCCGCTCTACGCCCGGGAGGACCGTCGCGGTGCACGGAAGCTTGAATCGAGAGAAAAGAGAGAGATCCCAGCGAACGAGCAACTCGAAGCGTTTCGAGAAGCTGGACGCGTCCCTGGTGGGCTCCGGTGCACGACTGAGGCGCCCTCTCGCCCCGCCCCAGAGCCGCAGCGGCGCTCACGGCCGCGAGGTTCGACGGGACGTCGATCGATCCACCGACTGACCCCACCACCGCCGGCTTTACGGGACGAACGGCGCGTGAGGAGAGCGGCGGCGTGAGATCGGGGGCCCGCGCACGCGCGGGATTACCCCCTCCCCGGCCCGCCCGGCCCTTCGATAGTCGAGAATCGAGAGCCGGCCGAAAGATCGAGTGGAATTCGAGGATTTGAAATTCAAGCGTACGGCTGCACCGTGCCTCGCTTATGCGGCGCCGTTGCCCCGCGAAATGCTGGATATTTTCGCGGCGCTAGGTTGGACGACCCGGCACCGTGGATTCGGGGGGTTACATTATGGAATCTTTGCGGGAGGTTTGCGCATTTCGAAATATGCGACGATCATAAAATTTATAAAACATTCGTTGGTGGCTGTTTGTAAGCTATTGAAACTGAGTTGGGCTTGTAATTATGAGCCCTATCTGCTCGATATTAATTAATTTTAATAATAGATGTGTATGTTGCTTAAGGGAGGGTACTTTCTTCTCCATATAGGTTATACTTGTTGACCTGACATTTCAGATCAAACTTTTTGTTCGCTGGACTTACAAAAATTGTGCCATGCACTATATATTGCCACCCTTAATTTAACGTGACTTTGAGACACTTGTAAAAAGGAATTTGGAAAAATTTAAAAAAAATTAATATATCATATTTGATATATTTCCAAAGGAAAAAAAAGTATTAGCGTCTTCCGAGTTGCAAAATAAAAATGCTTGTCGAATTTATTTGCGTAACCAATCACGTGTGAAAAATGTATGGTATAATTAAAAAAATTTGTAAAAGCAGTATGTTTCGAAAGGCAAAGTTAAAATTGAGTTAATGAGAAACTGCTGGATGTAAATTACCTTGGAACGTATTATCCACCCAACTAACGTTTTACCAGCATTGCAGCTACTCTACCTTCATCAGGGTCAGCTGAAACTCTAATACTAATTCAGTAGTTTCTACATAGTATAGAATCCAGAACTTAACGCGATACTAGTTACGATAGCGGAACTCTCGAATTCTTCATGAGTGTAACTTCCGCGAGGGTATAGTTTCATCTTGATAAACTTTGCGAATTTAAATATTTAATGTCCGTTAAGTAAGTTTGTATGTAGACTAATTTTCCTCTACCATTCATACTCCAATACGAACCTTTTTTCGTCTTTCCTGACACATTAATCCGAGGGAAAAATATTATAATCCACAGAATGCTAAACAAAAAAGAACTCCTCGTTTAACTTATTCCCACATTTGGAGAAAAAATTGCATTGGTTTGAACCGAATGTTCGTTAACAAACACAACTTGTATCAGTGAACAAATAATATTGCTAAGGACGATTGCACGAAAGCGTCACCAAAGAATTTAATGGTAATTTTAAGTTTCAATTTACTATTGAAAAATCTGTGTCTCACCAAAAAATTTGAACGTATCCAATACTTTTTTCCTGCTTCCCTTTCTTCCTAAAGTCTTTACTTACTGCAAGAGATATAGTAAGTTCACCGAATGGAGTAGTAGTACCATTTATCTCCACGTGGATCGATGGAGCCAAGAGTATATAAAGAACAATAGTGAGGTCTTCAGTGCGCATGCCCAAACAGAAAGTGGGCGGAGTCGACTCCCTCGGCTCCGCAGCGCCACTTCTGCGGCGAGAGCGGAAACTATTAGATCGAGGCATTAATATTAACTGACTAGCAACGAAAAATCACCCTCAGATTCCATTTAGTGGTTCATCCTTCCCGTAACTGCTTCTACAAAATTTATTATTGTTATGCATAACCATAAATTTGTTTCAAAGTATCATGAACCCTATTATACGTTCAAGAAAGTGTGCTTATACATAGTAATAAATAGGGATCGCATGGACGTATTGCAGTATAATGTTAATAATTTTTCGGTATATATATATATGAATGTTATTTACAAAATTCAAAAACTTCGTAAATACCATTCGTAATTTCAGTTCAATTCTTGAAGGTTTTCAAGCATCTTTCGTGCTGCGCTGTTCCACTCGCCGCATTATTCCCAGGTAGTCCATAAATTATTTGGGCTGTCTCGGCTGCGTTAGTTCTAAGTTTATACTCGTAGAGGAAACACAGGGGAATAATGGTTCCGAAAGGACTTTGACTGGAGGAAACGAAGTGTTCAGAACGAGCTTTCGGAAGTACTTACGAACTGAGATTTTACTTTCCTATTAATGTCCCGGTAAATACAGTGTTTATGTTAAAACGATAACTATTTAACTAAGAATGCAATGGACAGGGGTAATCGTAATATAAACTGTTTTAGAATTATAGGTAAATACTAAACTTACCAATAGAATTGATTATTAGAATTTGCGAGTACAAATAAAGAAATCCTGACAAATGTGAGTCCATGAACTAAACGATTTTGAGATGGACAAATTCATTTATCATAAGTCAATACTATTTTCGTTATAAGTCAATACTATTTTACTCAATTTTTCAAGGCATATTGTTGGGGAGATCATCTTAAATAAAATATAAGTGGATGGCGAAAATATTATACTGAAACGAAAAAGTTTATATTTTATAAGTTTAAGCGATGAAATAAATTATAATATTATTTTTCAATACTAGTGTATGTGTTTAAAAATACAAATTAAATACATTTATGTAGGTTTAAGGCTATATTGTACGAAAAATAATTACTCAATATTTGGTGACTCCGCCTTTAGCTTTTATGGCGGACTGGATTCGGCGTGGCAAGCTTTCAATGCATGCTGCGGCTACTCCCTGCAGTTTTAGGGTGTTGTGCCATACTCTGCTGATATTCTCTATTCGTTCTGTCTGATTCATAATAATTGCATCGCCGCCCTTTAAAAAACAAATGAGGTGTATATATTGAAAAATTATTCACAATGTTGCCAGATGTTGCAGCTAATCAATAAATGAAGAAATAATAAGATTTATGTATTCTTACTTTAATTACAGCCACGACTTTCACAGATTCTGACGAAAATTTTTTGAGTGTAATAATTTGACCACCCTCTGTATGTGACAAGTATATGTGAACCTTATTCTAAATATTGAAATGATTGGGCCAAGTTATGCAGAAGCCTACCAACCCCCAAATGCCAAAAAACTAAATTAAACGGATCCCATTATTTTGTGATCTTTATTTTGCAAAAAAACTACCAACCCATGGAAGAACTCTTACATTATACAATTATTAAAACTACCAAGCCATAGTTCCATTTTAAAAGCAAAAACTGCGTTAAAAAGCAAAAACTACAGAAAATTAAAAATAATATTAATTACACTAACCATTATTAAAGAACCCATTAAAAATCACTGTGAAACAATGACAAGAAATAAAATATACCCAATAGAAATAAAGCTATTTTTTTATAACAATTAAAATATCTTCAAACTAAATTTCCTCAATTTCAGATCATCGAGGGTTGGTAGCTTCCTGCGTAACTTGGCCCAATTACGTTGGCTCTGCTGTCATAATTAAACCACAACATCGTCATGGAATAAGAAATGATAACAACAATGTGATGCTACTGTGCAGAGCACATTTCGACAGTTTCCTATGAGATATAACACTGGAACTTTGAAAGGAAGTTATAAACTCACCACACGTAATAAATAGTAAATTAACATTGTGATTCGATTACAAGAAATACTACCAAAACTTTGGGCCCTGTTACAGCTACACAAATGTTAAGACTCAAATCTGTGTTCACACAACAGTTTCTGCTCAAAATGATTCTACTAAAAAATCAAAATATCTTGCACTTCGAAAGGCTCTGTATTACACCCTATATAATATTTATATTAATCGCAAGATTAAATAAATCTACACATGCACGCATTAGTTCCGTGAACCGTGCCGTAATGCACCGTGAACCATGAACAGCGTCTACGTTCACTTAAAGTCCGTCGTCTTACTAAAGCTTACATTAGTGCCCAGTTGCGACTAAACTATACAAATAAGCACTAAATTTAAATAATATTTAAAAAGGCTGTAGGTACTATAAATGTTCAAAGTCAAGATTTTATAGGGGCGCAGCTGACATTTACGGTCCATGACGTAAAGTCGTTAAGATGTAGGCGTAGAGGTACAATATCGAGTAGTAGTGACGTTTGTAGGAAGAGCTAAAACACGATGGGAAAAAAGGGTTGGTTCCTGCCCACGTAGCAGTAGTGCTTCGATACTAGATCGTCGGTACACCTCGAATTTAGTCATATCTACTCCACCTATGCTTCGGGCATGCGCATGTGAAAACCTCATTACTGCTCGGTGAAAATATAGTCGTTAAGATGTAGGCGTAGAGGTACAATATCGAGTAGTAGTGACGTTTGTAGGAAGAGCTAAAAAGCGATGGGGAAAAAGGGTTGGTTCCTGCCCACATAGCAGTAGTGCTTCGATACTAGATCGTCGGTACACCTCGAATTTAGTCATATCTACTCCACCTATGCTTCGGGCATGCGCATGTGAAAACCTCATTACTGCTCGGTGAAAATATAGTTGTTAAGATGTAGGCGTAGAGGTACAATATCGAGTAGTAGTGACGTTTGTAGGAAGAGCTAAAAAACGATGGGGAAAAAGGGTTGGTTCCTGCCCACATAGCAGTAGTGCTTCGATACTAGATCGTCGGTACACCTCGAATTTAGTCATATCTACTCCACCTATGCTTCGGGCATGCGCATGTGGAAACCTCATTACTGCTCGGTGAAAATATATTTGTATATATAGGGTGTTTCGCTGACTATGCACATTTAAATTATTTCCGCTGTTATTGATATGAAAAAATGACTAAAGATGGATTACATGATTCAAGGACTAGCGTGCGGTGGTAATAAGAAAAGACTCCTTCAAGGTGATCTTGAAGGTCATTTCAAGTTCATCGGTGGTTTTCCCTGAACCCCAAGGTCATTTCAAAGTCATGGTATCATGGGTCGTTGAACTCGTCCCGATATCGGCTACAATGCCACGTGATAAAAGGTATATAGTATTGTGAAAAGAAAGTCAATGATGTTGAAATGATCTTGAATCTGTTTTTATTATCACCATGTGTACTGAACGATGCAACCCCCTTTTAGTTATTTTTCCATATATTCGGTAGCAGCGGAAATTATTAGATGCTCGCAGTTGGTGAGACAGCCTGTTGGAGAGCTCAACGATTTTTTTGAGCTACTGTGTGCATCGGTCTTTCTCATAGTTGTCAGTATTGTTCGCCACAAGTCAAGACTTTAAAGCATTAAGTGTAAGGGTAGAAGTTGGTAACAGTAAGACAACCTTCCTTTTTATTATTATTTAAATCTTTCCCCTCCAATTGTGAGTTTAATATCCTTTAAAGACACTTTAAAAAATTTGACAAATTTCAGGGAATTTGATATAGAAATTGTAAACAATTTCTTTCACTTGTCGATGTTGCAATGAAAGATAAACGCGTAGAATATGTTCTATAGAAAACAGAAATAAAAGCTTAACTCGATGTTAATCAATTTTTCAATATTTCAGGAAATTCAGGCTTAATAAAATTTTGTCAGTGACTGATATAATGAAGAGTAAAAAAGTTGACATATATAAAATTTTGAGAATAATATTGACACTGACATTAAGTATATTGGCGAATTTGTTAATGTTAAAATTTAATATTTTCATGTTCGCGTACAAACTACCCTATATAAATCATATTTAATCAAATAATTTGAATTTGAAAGTGGTAAATGATGTATGATATTAAATATGCCATGGAAATTATACCATTTTCTTTGATAATTTTTCAAGTCGATAAAAAAACTATATCTTACTTTCTGATCAACAAGTGGTAATACAATGAGAATGTATCGCAGTGAAACTCGGGGTAGGTGGCGCTCTGATCGTAGTGCTCTCTTGTGCACGATTCGTTTCCCATCATCTGCCATCTTGTCGTTGATTGGTTTGACATCACGACGTCTCGCGCGCATGTTCAGACGCTATCCTGAGCACTGCGATCAGGGCGCCACCTGGACCGAGTTTCATTTGCGATACATTCTCATTAAAAGTGCTGAATGTAAGATATACCCACAGACGAGATATAGGATAGACCTATCACCTTATGGATGTCCGTGTCGCCACCCAAACTGTATTACCGACCCATAATTTGAGGTCTGAAGGTAGTGGCATCTGCTCATGAACAGCGTCTGCGTATGCGCGAATGCTGAATTTCAACACATTTCAGAGTAGTTTCTGAGTTGGGCGCTGTTCATGAGCAGATGCCACTACCTTCAGACCTCGAATTATGGGTCGGTAATACAGTTTGGGTGGCGACACGAACATCCAAAGGTGATAGGTCTATCCTATACCTAGTCTGTGGTATAGGATAAACCTATCACGCACCCCGGGATGTGTCCTGTACAAAAGGACATTAAGCGTGGGATTTACGCAAGTGTTGGTGTGGGGCGTGCGAATGAGTTGCAAATTCAATCTCGCGAAAGTCCTCACCGGTCATCAGACGTCCAACATGGAGTTTTAGTGGGTGCAAGTCCCACGTAACCCCTCCTCACCCCGAGAGGAGGAGTATGCGCTAGGTGTTTCTCCATGTAAAAAAAAAGACCTACCCATCACGCAATATAATTTTGTGTCACCTACTCGGGGGGCTCGCGAGCCTCCTTACCATTTTCGTGTCACATCCAACGTTATCGACTGAGTCTAAAATAAGATCACACTGCTACGAATGGTAGGAATTAAAATTAAATGTTCTTAGAAACCTTATTTCTCAGAAAACTACATTTTTACGGCATTTCGCAATTCTGCTGATACGATTTCAATCGTGCATCTCCTATGTAGTTTTAAAAATATGTGCGAAAAAATTAATACCTTGACAATTCTACTGAATTCGTTTAATTTTTACAAAGTGAAGTTCCTAAGCGTGGGGCCCCGGGGCCCCGCTGGCGCAGTTTTAAGAGTGGCACTGCACATCCTAACTAAAGAAAGAAAGTATTTAACCCCAAATAACAAATAATCAAATTTTGTACATAGAAAATATTATACCTAAGCTGTACTTGCGTAGTCGCCCACAACGACTCAGACGCGGCGTTATTGTAAATTGCAAAATCACGAGAAATGGACATTCCTCGTTTTTCCCCTTACCCTTCAAGTGTCATACTTGTATACCAAGCAATAGTGAAGCGTGTAGGACAATTTAACAGAATGAGATGGGAAGCAAAGGAGTAACCCTTTCGGTTCCACATCCCAGCTACCTCGATACTAGATCGCCTGCTACACTGCGTAGCCCACACCTCGAATCTAGTCATCCCTGCCCCCCGTAATTCGCGCTGTGAAGTAGAGGGGGCCCACGCCTCCCGCCACTGTCCCCTGTTATATTTAAGCATGCGCACTGGAAGCCTCACTACTGCACACGTATTAATTTCACCGTTCTCTTCTTTTACTTCCTACATTTTTCTTACTTCATTCACTTAAGATAAACGAAGTGATACGCAGACATTAATAAGATACATTTTTTCCATAATCGTATTTAATTAATTCCAACTATGGAGCTGTTTCCATATATGTGGCTGATAGTTCACGTACACGTATGTATAACGTATAACGTATCATAATAATACACGTCGCATATAAAAAACAATTACTTATCATACAGTACAAGATTACTTCATAAATATACATATAGATATATAAATAAAATATGTGTATACAGGGTGGGACAATAACTTTTCTCACCTGGAAAATCTCCGTTATTTTCCTAGGGGCCATAACATGTCGGTAATAATTTCTTTCTGGGTGGAGGGTTTTCAGAAATTTCAGGGTCACCTCTATTCCTTTAAATGACATACTATATATTTTTATTCCAATGACACAAGTGTCGTCCTTTTATACTATTATTTAATATCAAATGACCTTGTACTACAGGTCGTTCAAGCCGTCTAAATATTCGATATTCTACTAGGGGGGTAAAAAAAGTATAGTACGTCGTTTAAAGAATTAGAGGCGACCTTGAAATCTCCGAAAATCCTCCACCTCCAAAAAAGTTATTACCAGCATGATATGACCATCTCGGTACAGTATAACTTTGGTAAATAAAGTTTTTTCCTATCTCTAAAAATAACGGAGATATTCCAGGTGGGCAGAGTTGGTAGGACACCCTGTATATATATGTACTTGTATGCACTTGTTATTTCTGACCACTTCTAGTTTAATTAGTCGAGTGTTAATCTGCATCATCGCTGTCGTCGTTATTAGTATTAGTATCGTTAATATTTTAATTTATCGTGGACTGCTCGCTCCGTTTCTATTTCCTTAGCAAATTTTTCAATCGTTCCCTCGTTCCCAAAAAATTTTTATTTTCTCTTTTGAAGCATACTATTATCGTTAACACTGACTTCAATGTTGCAAAAATTTCAGAGTGCAAAGATTTTGGTAATCGAGAATTTATGATGTCCAAAATAGTAATTTCAGTTTTGACAAACGATTTTTTTTCGTACAGTACTGTAATTTACTAGCCGACAAAAATAAAAAATTTCAAACAGTGCAATTTCGAAATTCTACCTTTCTAAATTTCTTATTACCTTAAAAAAAAATTATATGATTATTCCAGGTAATTTGTATCAATTTACTATAAAAATTCAATAATTATTTAATCGTTCTCAGTAAAGTTATTTGGCTGCTTCAACTTCAACTTGCAATGCCTCAATTGCCTTTTATTGAAAAATAAAATCTCGCAAACCACACACAGTGGTTTTTCATAAACGAACACAAGTGAATATCAGAAAGACAGGAATATAAAACACCGCATATTTTACAACGTTCATTTTAATTATACAACTTTTATTAATTCTCATTGTATAACTGTGATAATTTTTTTCGATTTTTTACAATCATTCAGGATCGTATAATTTCTCATTGATTTCATCGCTCAATTATTATTTTTTTACAAAGTTCCTCGTCATCACACGATAGTATCACTAATACACCATTTTTTCTCCATTTTTTTTTTAATGAAATCAAGTTGAATAAAACCAAACGAAAGAGCTTAACGATTATTAATTGATCGACGACGATTAATGATCGATTAGTAAATGAAAATGCCGATTAATGAATACGAAAAGTGTATGGTTTGTAACAATAGAAAATAGTAAAAATTCATATGGTAATTAAAAAAAAAAAATACTCAAAAACAAAATTGTTAAGAATTAGAATTATTGCTTCGTCGTTAGTCTAACGGTGGTTATCGATCGTGGTATCAAGATTGGATCGAAATTCAGCGGGTGACGCGAACGGTTTCTCTTCGTCATCTCCTTACCTTAATTACAATAATGAAAAGTAATCAAAGAATATTCCTTTATTTTTATTTCCACTTTTTTTTGTTCATTTAAGAGCTAACAATTGATACAAAAATCGACTCGTTGACGATACGATTAGAAAGGCTATCCGGATTACTCGACGGGGATTAATAATTGTAATAATGTCGACCAGGCTTTTCTCGTTAAATTTGTTTTCATGGAAAAAGCAGCAAGGATGAATGACAGATGCATTTATAATTTTCTTAAAAGAAAACAAAACCAAAAGTACAGTGGTCTAATGGGGGATAAGAATTGTCATGGTGAAACAAAATATAAAATTTAAGACAAAAAATATAAACAAATTATAATACAAATGAAATTTAACAAAACGATGCAAGCAATTAAATAAAAGTAAAATTTCATTGCAAAGACCAACCATTAATGCTTTAGGTGTTAAGGGTTCAACGTTTAGCGTAAGTCGTGTGCGGAAATCGTTGATTATGGATGGTTAACCGTGTGTATGGAACGCCTATGCGCGTTCACCGCACGGGCTGTTTGAGCTCCCATAAGCGTCCAGACCACCCAAAAGATTAATAAAAGAGTCAGTTTAACGAGTACCAGGAGCCAATGCAACTGAATAATTAATATAAAAAGGAAATCTTAACAGAAATTTAACAGCGAATCACGAATTTGGAAAAAAAAATTAGGAGATTGACCGTTAATTATTAGGTGGCTAAAATCAACAACTATGGGACTTAGATGGTAGAGGAATAGGAAGAAATGGTGAATAGTTCGAATGACAAAACCAAATTGAGACGTAACAGTTGAAAAACCTACCTGAAATGTTTGTATCGTTCCGTTCACGAATAGATTTGAAAGAGGACGAGTATGAAAGCACGTTTCGTTACGATAATGACGGTACGCCGTGATAACCGATAATGGGAACGAGGGAACAACCTCAAGATGATGATGCTTTTACAGGGCTAAAAAGAGGAAACGAGAAAAGGGTCGTCTTGGTTGGCAGGTGTTTAAACATCATTCCCAATTTTATTCACATCGTTATCTTCAACCTTGTCCTCCGTCGCCGTAGTCTTCCTTCGACCTTGTGTTCCATATCTTCCGCCTCAGTTACATCTATGTTCACAACTGTACTTCTCACCGCGGTTAAACAATCTCATTCCCATAATCAGAATCGCTTCCAATAGAGCTTCATCTTTATTCGTAAGCACGTAATATTAATTTCATTGAAAAACCATGTTATCTTCGCAATCGTCGTTCACATGCTCTTCCAGCACTTGAATCTTTGCCCACCGTTCCTCAGGGTCGTGCAGCTTCTCAAGCCTCCTCCTTCATCTACATCTTAATCCCAATATCTCTGATATCGATTATGTTTCTTACGTTATCCTACCTATTCTAGCCGCGTGATCATTGTACGCCTGGAGTTCTCGACGGTTCGTCTACCAAACACTGCCGTCATCCACGTCAGCATGGCGATCCCCAGCTTTGCCCGCCGTCAGCGTAGTTCTGCCGCCGTCATTCCTGCTCCCGTTGCCGCAACGCCGTGTATATACTTCTGGTGGGTTCCGCACGTGTGTATATATATCCGTTTGTGTTTAGGTGTACGTGTGAGATCGAGCCAGAGAGCCAACTGCCGGTGGAGCGGACTCTAGCTAAAGAGGCACGCGATGTCGCGATGTTGTTGCTGCAAGAGTATTATCTGCTCCACGTTCCGTCTCCACATCCTGAAACAGACACCATTGCCACGATCAGGGCACGTTTCTGACGCGGCGACAACGTATTCACGATTTAGAGGCTCCCCCAAACCAACGTGAACTTCGCGGCGCGGATCAGCAGTTGTTTTATACGGGGTTGCTTATGGGCAGCCCTACCTGATCCGCGTCGGATCCGCTGCCGCCGCGAATATTCGCGTTGGTCTGTGGGAGCCTTTATATACATTATTATCGATAGGCAGAGCAGTAGTGAGGGGCCTAACGCGCATGCCCAAAATAGTAAATTAGGTGGGAGCTTTGTATGATCACAAGGGAACACCGCAAACTGCACTCATCACCGATTGGAACGCAACTTTGTGGGTTTATAGAGTGACTCAAGACAAAAACAACGATATGTTTCATTCGGGCCCAGTCGCCCATTAAGGGTGTGAAAACTAACCTCAAAGTTGAATAGGCACTCCCACTTTTTAGCGTGTAACTCCTAAAGTACAGGAGGCAGAAAAAAATGTTTGGAACAAAAGTTGAATGGTGCAATAAGTGCTACAAACTTCCATTAACAAAATTTTGAAATGAATTTTAAAAAAATAAATACCTGACGAAAAAAACTTTTTCCAAAATTTTGTTAATGGAAGTTTGCAGCGCTTATTGCACTATTAAACTTTTGTCTGAAACATTTTTTTCTGTCTCTTGTACTTTAGGGGTTATACGCGAAAAAGTGGGAGTGCCTATTTGACTTTGAGGTTAGTTTTCACACCCTTAAAGGGCGATTGGGCGCGAATGAAACATATCTTTGTGCTTGTTTTGAGTCACTCTATAAACCCATAAAGTTCCAATCGGTGAGTGTGGGTTCGCTGTGTTCCCTAGTAAGCGCGCTTGCATAGGTGTACTGAACAATAGTGCGGTCTCCAATGAGCGCATGCCCAAATGGATGATGGAAAAGTGGGTGGGAGCATGGCATAATGAAACCTAAATGAAATTGTATAGGTGTACTGAACAATAGTGAAGTGTCCGATGAGCATGCTCGATCAGAAAATGGGGTATTTCGAAGGGCAGCTACTGGGGGCAACACAATGTCTATATTCGAGGTTTGGAATGCGATCTAGTTTCGAGGTACTACGACTGAATGACTGGCAATTGAAAAACTCACATAGACTTGTTCCTTTCCTACTTTCTCTTATTAACTCTATCTACAAATCTCACTATTGCTCGATATAAATAAAATGATTTAGAATTTCGACCGTAAAGAATTTCTAAAACTTAAAAGTAAATGTTATCGGCGCATCGGTTCGGTCTTTTTTTTTTAAATAGACCGAACCGGTGCGCCGATAACATTTACTTTTAAGTTTTAAAAATTGCTCGATATACTTATACTCGAACCCGGCTGGAGTCTTTTTTGCGCCCTACGCGAACTTGCCAAGTTGCACCCTTCATTTATAATACATTTATTTTAGCTTTTTGACGACCTTACTCTGAATTTGAATTCGTAGCTTATGACATTTATAGTACAACTTGTAATATTTCATTATAACTTTACTTTAAAAAATGCCAACAATGAAAGGACCATTTTGCGCCCCTTGTCAACTTTGTACACCCTAGGCAGCTGCCTAATTTTGCTTATAGGGACGAGCCAGGCCTGCCTATACTCTTGTATTATAACATGTACCTATGCAACAATGAGAACTGACTTAAGGAATATTTTCTACGACTTGTCGCTACTATATTCGGGCTAAAATTGAAATGGTAGTGTAATATGAATAAAAGAAAGGTTTTCACTAAACGTTTTTAGCTAGTGAATTCAAATTGCAAACTATAGTGATAGAATCAATCCAGCTAATGTACCGGGTGCTACTGTATAATTAATTCGATATTGTTGAATAGGGATATTGGTTTGTTATGTATAAATATTAAAATGTACCGGTATTTTTGCGACACTGTTTTCTTTTTTTTAATTAAATATCATAAAATAGAAGATCTTTTCTTGTTGTGACCGAAAGTGGAAGCGTTTTATTTGATAGCGCAGTAAATAAATTAAAATTATAAAAGTGAAAGAAATATAAGGTTTGTAGTCTATAAAAATAATTACTCTTAATAGTAAAATATGTATGAACGTGTTCATCTACATGCTTCTCAACTGGCAGCGCCCTCTACTTCCAGGAAATTATACAGCGCGCTCCAAACGTCGGAAACCGAAACTTCAATTGCGTGTGTCTTGAAATCGAAGACTTTGGTTGTCAATTGGTAAAGAACTTTTCGATTCGTTTTTGCACGAGGAATTTGCTTGCGTCGACTTGTCTCACAACTTTGAAACAACGTGTACAACGATCATTATTCCACATTACTACTTTTCTTTTCTTTCTTTCGTATCAGCAACTAAATATTCCTATTGGCACTATAGACATTTACGATCAAATTTAACACTTTACTTAGATTTCGTGTACTTCGATTTTAAGTCTTTGTATAAGTAATAAATGAATGAATATTAAAATTCGGAAAATGTTGGAAAAGTCATTTTAATGTAAAATTAAATTCTGAAACTACATATATTTATAGACACTACATTTCTGCCCACGTTTTGCATAACGAATATTTCCAAAGATACAATAAACACAATGGCACAAAATGCTCTTTTCGTATTGAGATTTCTTGTGCTATCTCATCCAAAAGATTAAATTACGACAGAAAAAATTCTAAAACAATTTCGAAGACATTACACTTCAAAAATTTTAAATTACTTTGCGAACAATTTATTCGTTTAAAAGCCAATGTTTCAATAACCACCGTTGTCACTTAATTAGAGGGGGTTCCACGGGATATAAAAGCTTGTATTTAGGATTCCACCAAGAAGAAAGGTTCGGGAAACATTTATAATTTTATGAAATACTTTATTCATGATACTCGCTAGGGGCGTAGAAATATGCTCCATGAAAATATGTTTTATATAAAAAAAATTCATAACACCTTTGCCTTAACGTCTAATTACAGCACCACACTTTTAACTCGTCTGTTTACATGCAAACATGTTCTCAGAACAGTAAAAATTCGCGCCATTTCACAATTAACAATTCTGTGAAAACGTAAAACATGTGTTGTCTCGGGAGTCGCTCATTGAGGTGATGCATACTTTAAAAACACCCTATAGAATTTTAGAAAAATATGTCAAGTCAACTATCTGATAGTTACACGAAAGAAGATTAAGAGTTACTGTACAATCGATCTTTAATTCAAGGACTATGCACTTGAGTGTGGCGCAATACATCCTGCAGGACTGCTCTTTACAAAATATAAATGATTACGGATCGTAAGGCTAATCGAGTAGTATCTATATTACAGGTAGAAATGTGAAAAGATGCAAAATGTGTCTGTAGAGAGTCCAGGGATAATTGATACACTGGGGGGGAGGGACACAAATTTCTAACAATTCCAAAACTATTCACCTTCGTTGAATTTCTTAATTCACGTTGCAATCGGCCTCCTCGCATCGTCAACATCTTTTTCAACACGCTACGTTTGGAACGCAAAGACAATTTAGTCACAATCTATCACTGACGGTTCAGAAACTCAACGGTAAGAGCTACACGGTCACACTCGCTTCTACCACAGAACCGACGAAGTTCCAAGCAATGCTCCAATAGCCAAGCGAACAAGGTGAAAGTACTGAGAACGTTGCGCTACGGTAAATACTGTAAAATGACGGATACAGAATTACAGAAACATCACAGAACGGGGCGTGGAACTGGAGATCCCTGCGCAAAAGTGAGGACAGAGATGAGCGGCACACGCAATGAGAACGTGAAGAGACCAGTCCCAAGATGAAAGACAAGATGAGATAAACAAAAATTAAAATGCTTTATTCGTCTTACAAGAACGGTTATTTTTATTATCATCAATGAACAAAAATTAATAGATTTGTTTGTTTAAATATGCACGTTATATATCTTCCTTATCACAAAAATATAGCTTAATTCGAAGGTGTCCGAGGCTTCTCGCAAAGCGATCCTCCGCATTGGTACAACCAACGACCGCACGCTCGTACGCATTCGGTCGTTTTAATTTTTTTCTTTTTTTTTTTCCTTTTTCACAGGCGATCATAGAAGGGCGTATCAACTATCCCCGGCCTCTTGTCATCGATGCGTGTAATATACGCGTGTAAGAGAATTACTAACCAAACTCGAGCCGGCAGAAGAAGCAGACGTGGCAGCAGGGGTAGGCACCGTCAATATTGGATGATATTGTCTACGACCGCGAACCCGCATGCCCCGAGACCAGCGCGGGACATCAGCCGTACCAGTTCTCTCGCATGCGACGCAGCAACTTCCAGCGGCGGTCGTCGTGGCAAGTTACTCGATTCTGAAATCAATGGCGGCGTAAAGTTAGGTTTCCATGGCTCTCGCAATGGATGCTCTTTGGGACTTGCAAAAGTGCGTCGCATTCTCAGGGGAAAGTATCTCAATGCTTTGTCTTTTATCAGTTGCTAACTCTCTTGCTACGGAGGGTCTATTTATATAGGGTGACTCAGTGCTTCGTGATATTTTGGAATGTTATGGGGAACGTTAATGAGCATTTTTTTTCTTAGTGCCATTTTGTTATGTGATATCTTTTAATAAAGTAATGAGCGTTTGAAAATTATTATTTATTATTATTATTAAGCGTCTTTACTGCACAACAGGTATATATGAGCAAGCAAGAGAAAAGAGAGGAGAAAAAGACAGTGGCAAATGCGAGGTTCAGTCTGAAGATTGTTTTCCAACCTAACCTAAATTAGGTTCATGAGTGTCTAACGATAGGCAGCAGTGGCTTATTTGTTGCTTAGATTGTATGGGTGTACTAAAGCAATAGTGAGAATTTTTGGAGGAATTAAAGAAAGGGCGTGGGAAAGGAAGGTTTCCATTATACGTCTTTATGCTATAGTCTGATTTTCGAGAGTTGAGACCTGAGGCGGGTCCCTCGGACGGAGCGTGGTTAAGGAGGAACCAATGGTACGCTACAGATTGCGTCCAACCCAGACCTAACCTAGACCTTTTTTTTTTACGTGGAGAAATCCCTAACGGATACCCCTAACCCTCGGGGGAGGGTCGGGGGTTATGTGGGGCTTGCACCCACTAAAACTCCACGGTGGTCGTCCTCGGATGCGGAGTAGCGCGCCTGAGGAGGAGGACTTGATGCGGGAGCAAGCTAGCGATTCGTCCGCTTGCCCCCCCCCCCCCCCCCTCACGCGCATGATGTTGATGCATACTCCGCACAGATTCCCCGAGGACTCGGGGACTTCCCTGGGGACCTAACACAGACCTAACCTAGACCCGCCTCAGGTTTCAACTCTCGAAAATCAGACTATAGCTATCTAATAGTGAAACCTCGACACTAGATCGCTCGCTAAACCCCGAATCTAGTCCTCGCTACCCACAGAGTTTATATCATGGAGTAGAGAAGGTTGATGCCTTCATCCACTTTTCCATTTTCTGTTTGGATATAGGTATGAAAAACCTCACTATTGTTTTGGTTTTATTATTTATAATTATTGAATTTAGGGTAAAAAAAAAATCGATTTTGGGTACCTCCCATCCATCGTTCTGTCGAGTTGAACTGTTCCCCTACTTGTTTACATGGCTAATAGTTTGTGTATTCGGTATGTGTAGTGAGTAGTGATAGGCTCGAACACCCTGCGAGTATTTTTGTTTGAATGAGCAGTGATGATTATAAGAACTATTATTGTTACCACTTCAAGAGATGGGAGGGAATATGGAAAAAAAAACAAAGGTCAGGTATATAAATCCAAGAAGAGATATAGATTGGGGAATGTGATAAAGGAGGGGAATTTCTCAAAAAAATAACGCGGAATGACAATACAAAATTGTATAGCAAGAAAGCCGAGTCTAGGGCGGAGAAAGGCCGTAGTGCCAATGACAGAAGAAATTACAAGGAAATGGAAGGAGGAATGAAAAGTAGCGCTGAAGAAGGAAACAGGCATAGTTAAAAATGCATTAGGTAGCATAGAAATCAGCAAAAACATAATGACTAATGTGGCTCCAAAAGAGTTAATATTCTAATCCAGGTCTCTCCAAGGTCACTCCCACGGGACCTTGGGGTTCTCCCACTCTCGTCCGCGTTGTCAGGGATACCGCGCGACGCTAACCGCGGAGACGCTAGCCCTGCTAGCCCGTCATGGCAACCTTCGTAGCGCCGCGCGGTCTCCTTGACAACGGAAGGCACGCTGCGCCAGAGGAAGATTGGAAGGGGAAGCAGGCGCGTGAGGGGCCCCTATGCTGGAGAGCCCTGTTCTAATCTAATTCGAAACGAAGTAATATAGAATTATTAGGGGGGCCCTCCGGTCAAGACGTACGAAAAATGGGTGATCTTCATGCGTGTTTTACAAGAACAGGTTACAACATACCCCAAAAGATGTTTTTGGCTTTCATTAATACACTCGTACATATAAAAAAAAATGTTTGTTTCATGTTTTCGGTTTTGATGAATTTTCTAGGTGATGCTTTCTTTAGCGCTGCCTACAAAAAGATACCTAAACGGTAACCACGAAATTTACTCACAGGATCGTCCGAAATCAAAAACCGAAGAAATTTCTTAAAATTTATATCAATGGTTATCATGTTCTCCTCTGCCGCGGTAAAAATCACCATAACAACGACGATTGGTGCACATTTGAACGAACTCGTGCAAAGAATCAGGTAATTTTACGCATTATTGTGCGGGTAAAAAAAGACCTGTGTTTCAGAAAATTATGTTAGAGGACGATGTGATAGCGAGTACAGTTACGAATCAAATGCCTGAAGGTTTTTTTGAATCGGTTCATTAGATCTTTTGAAATCGTGGTTACCGCTTAGGCATCTCTTTTTGGCAGCGCTGCACTAAGCAGCGCCACCTAGAAAATGAATTAGGACCGAAAATATGAAACAAAAATTTTCGTTTGTGGCCTGACGAGTGTGTTAATGAAAGCCAAAAACATTTTTTAGGATACGTTATAACCTCTTCTTGTAGAAAATTCATAGAAACCCCCTTAATGTACGGAGCAATAGCAAGATCTCCAATGCAAATGCTCCAACAGAAGGTGCATAAATGGGTGAAGCCAGGCGATCTAGTATCGAGGCATTACTATTAAATGACTGGTGACTAAAGACTACCCATAGAATCCTTCTCTTTCCCACCCCATGTTCTGCTCATCTAGAAACTTCACTATTACCCTGTGTACGTATATGTGTCTCCACCACCACTGACGTATTTCTCCTTTATCTTAATTAGTTTAGGGTTCAAATCTAAGTGCACAACCTGTACACTAGATAAATATAAAAAGAAACCTCTTACCAAGTATGGCGGAGTTGAGTCTCGCACAAACGGTTTCCCTTTGCTGAGGGTCCAGCTGCCAACCAACGGGCGAGTTCCATGGATTTGCATACGCAAGAAGACTGAACGCGTCCTGGAGCATCTTTTTATTGCTTTCATTTTTCCCATGCTGCTGTCGCAAGTGTATCGACTGAGAGTAGAGCTGTCTGCCGAATTCCAACATCTTCTCGATCGCTTGTTTGTCACCGCCGCATAGCTGTTTCTTAATACCCTTATTCGATGTGTTCTCCGGGTTGCAGCTGCCGTTTTGCTGCTGCTGAGTTTGGTTAGTGCTGTCGATCTCTGAGAACAAGTCATATTCCCGTTTTTAAAAAAAACCACTCCGAAGCTATGTTTGAATCCTCACGGAGAATTTATGAAAATTCGCAGATAATCGACGTTATTTATTCAGAAATTCATATTAAAACTTTGCTTGATAAAAGAAAGATGTGGAAGAACGAAGACAGCCTGGCGAATTTGAATAAATATTTTTATCAAAGTATGCTTCGTAAAATGAAGGAATTTTGTTTATAAATTTATAAAATTCTATTAAGAACAAGGTAATGCGAACGGTAGAGAGTAACTATAACTTCTACAAAAGAATAACTTTGAAGATGAAGCGATCTAATATATTTAAATGGAATTGTAGGTACACCAAACAATGAGGTTTGTTGGTGAAGGTAAAAGGAGGGGTTGGAAAACAAAACTAAGTCTCCGATCTCGAGCCATCGAACAGTAATCGTTTGACGCTGGATGGTCTGCGAACCTCGAATCTAAAGGTCCGTTTTCACGTGACGGTAAAAGTCACGATTTACTGTCACGAGAAATCGGACATAGAAGTCCCCAGGAGCTTTTCTGTTCGAGCATGTGCAACTTTAGACCCCACTATTGGTATGCCTTCAGAACATGGACATAGGAATATAGGGTCGGACTAATAGTTGCGATTTTAGGCGAAGGGAGTGAAGCAGCTTTGGAGAGCAGGGAAAAGGATCACGTGCTACTCTGGTGCCGCATTGGTGATTGGGTCTGTCTTCCACCCTGGTTCCAATTGGTTCTGATTCACTCTTACTCAATGAAAATAAGATTGCGCTTGCGCGATCACAACCAATCGCCAATGCGGCACCAGAGTACATACCACGTGACCATAGTTCCCCGCTCCTCGGAAGCTGCTTCACCCCCTCAACCATTGCTACGTCCCTAAATTCCCTATGCCCATGATGCTTCAGAAACAGCGAGACAGTATCTTACCCATGTCGACGTCCTCCCCATTCTGACATTTGTAGCCATTGGTATTCAGATCGCCGTTCTGGTATCCATTATTACTTCTCACGCCGTTCACAATATTCTCCTCCATGTCAACGTCCTCCTCGATCTGCCCGTTAACGAACTGCTGCTCTGTGGAACCATTGAGCGTGTTGGTGATGTTCATCTCCTCGACGTTGCCATTTGCCGAGGACTTGGTGTACGCCTTTGTGGACTGTATAACGCTGGTTTGATTGAGATTCGAATTCTGACAGACCTCGGAGTCACTGCCATTCACCATTTCAACGAACTGCCGACACTTGAGGGCGAACAGAAGGTTCGGGTCCCGCTCCAGCAGGCCTGGGTATAGTCGACTTGTTAAATCTATAGCCTCGCCCATTCTGCCCGCTAGTACCAGCTTTAAAATTCCTGAAACAGAAACAATTGATAACTCGCCTTTGCTCTCGGCTCTGGTCTTGTTAATATGTACAGGGTGGCCCCTGTAATTATCACAACCTCAATGCCGCTGAAATGATGGCAATCACAGAAATATTTGTTAAATTGTTCTCCTACAGCTTTTGCGGCTGAAATGTGCGAAGCTATAACAGTAAAATAGCGACAAACCGATGACCGACAGTAATAAGAATCTCCATTTTCTACAGTTGATGGTTTACTTAGGTTATGAACGAAGACTATGCGCAAACGGTTTTAAGAAGAAACTTACTCTGTCTATTTTTTATGGAATTAAAATCTTCCTCGAATACCTGACCGGTACTTTTGGCAAACGCCTCGGCAGTGGCACAATAACCATGATGGACCAAATACGTCGACACCATTCTGGAAAAATATGGAAAAGAATTTTGAAACATTGAAGTGATATTGAAGTTTTATTTTCTAAAAAATAGTTTGGACTTAAGCGATCATTTCAGAATACTGAAACCACATGATGTCAGATTAAATTCTGCAAATGCTAATTTAAATTTGAGTCAGGTTTAAATTTTTGCACGTGCTAAAATGAAATTGAACGAAGTTACAATTTGTAAATACTAACATGAAATTTAATTTATACCGAATAAAAGAAAGGATATGGTACATGAAAGATAAATCAAAAGTTTCCCAGGAAGTAAAATCGTTGTTCTAATTTATTAAGTAGTGTATCAATTACGTAAAATGTGAAAGTTAGCATTTAATATGATTTTTAATTCTTCTGATTTATCAACTTGTACTTCAACATTTTCTGTGTGCAAAAAAAAAATGCTTCAGTAACATTTTCCTCTACCCACGCATTCTTTGTCTGAAATGCTGAATGGTTTTAAAATAACCATCATTATAAATATAAAACGCGACTGACGTGGGCATATTTTTAATATTAGAATTTCGATAAAATAACAAACCCCGTACTACCTATTTGAAAAAAATATATCGATACAATGTATATTAGCATGTATAGAGGCGTCTAGATATAAATAAATGAAATACCTCTAATAGTTTTTAAGGTATGAAAATATTTTCTGACAATTTTTAAGGATTCACTGTATCAAAAATTTCATTTTAAGTGCATTTTTTGGATTCGTACTGTATTGAAAATTTCAGTTCCAGTAATTTAAATCTAGACAAATTTGATTAAGAAATGTATGCAAATAAATGAAAACGTTAAGATGTAAATTTTTCTAAAACCAAAATTATTCAAAAATCATTTTTCTGTGATTCGTTGTATATGTTCCTATTAATAACAAAGGGCCCTAGAGAACATTTTTATATCTCCCAAAATATCACATAATATTACATTTCCCCTTCTGAAATGTCTCGCCCTTTACATGTATTACATGTAATACGTGTACTTAAGAAGAACGTAATTGTTAATCTGGGTTGTACCTACGTATTGAACCAAGATATTTTTAATGCGCATATATTATGCAAAAGGAACTAGTCTTCTGCAAGGTCATCTCACATCCCACCGACACAGTTAAAAATGCAAGACTTCATTCATTTTTTTTCTCATTCTTCCGTTTTACCGTTGCTCTACGACTTTGGAATTTATGAAAATTTTCGATCATATATCGTATCCACTTCAGACGATACTGAGACCTTCATAAACGACTGGACAGATATGTATATGCTGCGTATACTCGCAAAAGTACTGTCAACTGCAGTATTAATAATTTCGATCATAAAAAAAGGTATTAAAATTTTTGTAATTCCTAAGATCTTGGTATTGTGATTTTTTAATTACCAGAAGGATCTTGAATTATTTCCACCTGAATGGTATGAACTTTCAATTTGAAAATAAAAATATGGTTCATTATTTTATTAATTCTTTTAATTTAACACTTGACTCTAAGATATCCTGTTAATATGAATGTGAAATAATATTTAATGAAATTCCAATCAAGAAATTAATAAAATCAACATAAAAGATTAAATTATCTCAGTTCTACTACTCATTCAATTACACAAGAACAAAGAGAAACATATAAATTAATTATCCCAACCAATTGAACCCAACCCAGACCATTTCTTTTTAATTATAATCAATCCAAAACACTCTGACACGAAGAATAATCGTTTATTAAGTAACTAGCTTTACTACTTGGCTTCGCCCGAAATTTAGATTCTGATTTTATAATTTTTTTTTTTTTTTTTTAATAAAAACAGTCACA
This sequence comes from Andrena cerasifolii, assembly GCF_050908995.1. Lineage (NCBI taxonomy): Eukaryota > Metazoa > Arthropoda > Insecta > Hymenoptera > Andrenidae > Andrena > Andrena cerasifolii. Next base: position 4,122,171 of record NC_135132.1, read on the forward strand.
TTCATCTGGATTACCTAGGCATAATGAGCTGGGAGACATATCGTGACCCCAGAGTTTACCGTTGAAAAGCTTTTACGCGACAAACAAACGCACAAACACTTTCTGCTTTATAGATATACAGATTATGAAGATATCACATTTATAATTCAGAAATTACATGAAAATTTAATAATTTCCTTCGTTTTATGTTCCAAGTACCTACCCAACCCTGGATTACCAAATGGAATATTTTTCTTACAATTACCTACACCAATTATTTTAATGGAGTTTTTTTGCTACGCCTCAATCTATCTTAAAACCGTTTCTAAAATTAGAGATACTTGGATAGTGTCTCATCATCTCTCCTCTGAATCCTATTTCCTTTACCACTTTCTAAACGAACTATTATTTCAACTCTTGTTACTATCACTGAAACAGCCCATTGCAAGATAGTTATTTTACCTGATAACATTGTTTGGATAATCAGGAGTTCCGATAACACGATGTTTGGATAATCGAATGTTCAGTAAAACGATTCTTCGTGATCATATTACTGACATTTTACTGCAATTAAACGCACGTCAGCAAAAATGACGTTTTCACGCTGAATCGCATGAAATTTAAAATATTTTTTTCTTCTTACTATGATTACGAATGAAAACGACGTATATAATTATATAATAAACGCGTTTGAAATTATCGAAACCACTGAAAATATCCGTTACAAATCCTTGAGAGTATATTTCGTCACGCAGTCGAACACCTATGTACAGGGTGTTAAAAAAGTGATGGTCACTGCTTTCAGTGGTGAATCTACACTTCTGGATATTTGTAAAAAAAAACTTGTTGCAAAATTGTTTATCACATTGAAAATTAATGTTAATTTTTTTTACATCAACATTATTTTAATCGTTGAGGGGAGAAGAAGTTTAAAAGGAACCACGAACGCGCCATATGGGGTGCGTTTTAAGTTTTAGATGTTAACAATTTTAGGATTCTACACTGAGTTTAAAAAAATTTCGGAATTTTAGATGGAATAATATCATTTTTGTTTAAATTGAACTTACTTGTGAAGAACTGCTTGCCACTGGCCCTGCCCGTGATCTGGCGTGGGGTAGTTTATAATTTGCAATCTTGTTCTGACTCTGAGTTCGTTAAGCATGTCGTCAATGTCAAAAACGAATGGTTCCTGCCCGAAATTTGCGTCTACCACTTCTCCTGGAGTTTGGAGACCCACTGTTGGATATAAATTTGGCTGTAACAGAAAACACAACGTATATTAGTTAAATGTTTTCTCCTTTAGAGTTCAGACACACTATAAGAGAGAATTCAAGAAGCTGCATTCGTGATAACTTCCCCCAATAATTTACTTAAAATTACAGACATTTACTTATGAAATGAGTTGCAATTAAATCTCTAAAAAAAGTGTCTCATATTTCAATTATTAGATCTATCCTGATGAACGAAGATTTTCTTCATATATTTCTTGATAAGTAATAAATGAAAAATGGATTACTACACACAAAAGATGTATATTCATGGATTTTTTATGCGTATGTGTATAAATAAATTTAATGCTAAACTTTAGGATTCACGGTGATATTACAGTGTTGTCCCGTTAAAAGAAGGAATCCCCCGTTTCGTTAAGAGAACATTTCCATCCCCACTACAGACTAATTGTAAGAGCGAGCGAGAGGGCACGCGACAGCGACAAGTCATAAGCCTCATTCGAGATAGCGATGGCATCGTATAACCGAATAGCATACTGTTTCGGTAAGGGAACACGTTGTCCCTCAAGTGGCGTTCTCACTGCAGGACACCACTGTACTGATCTGATACGCAATGTCTCCCCAGTCCACAGAGTATAGATTATAGATTTTTCTTAACTGCCATTATACTATTTTTTAACAAAACTTTTAAAGATAGAGACTAACGATAAGTCCAGATTCGAGCCACTTCCTAATTATAATTTAAAGCAGTTAAACTACCCTTTAATACCAATACGTTTTCTTTTTCATTCATTCACAATAACTAATAGAACGTAAAAAAAAACTTTAAATAAACCTTTATCACGGGAAAATCGAGTAAATGTCTTCCGGAGTTAAAAGTTTATTTACAATCGGAAGCTACGATGGGGCAAGCTGATTGTGGATCGAAAAAGAGTACAAACAAATCCAAGAATATTAACCATTAATGCTAAACTACATACAATTTTCATAAAAATGGAGAATCAATATTTTAATATGTAGAGGAGGAAGGTATAGAATTTTAAGCCCGTTTTTGTCCAAATCTGAAATAGAAATTTAAAGTGATCATTTAAATAGGAACCAACGATTTCGGAGGGTGGCATTTATACTATCTCTGTTTGCCATTAAGAATCACTGGAATATAAAAAGGACACAATGAGATACAAGCCACACGTTTATATTAACTTTTTTTCCTCTTTTTGTGCCGCTTGTCCACCGCTGAAGTGAATCCCAATTGTTATGAAACACCCTCCTGTAGTACATGGACTAACTATACAGGCTGTCCCAAAATTACGGGACGTAAATCCTGATGCAAAAAGTCCTTTACCGTTTTGAGATCCGAGGCTTCGTTCTCGAGATATTAACAGTTGAATCTCAGCGGTCCAAGTTCCGGGTCGCACGGTTTAAAGCTGAAACAGCTGAGCGCGGAGCAGTGGCCGCTCGCGCGCGCAAGCAGGAGGCACGTGTAGATACAGACCCACACGGAACCTGTATTTACACGCGCCACTTGCGCGCGCGTGCGAGCGTACACTACCGCGCGCTCAGCTGACTCGGCTTTAAACTGCGCGGTCCGGAACTTGGACCGCTGAGATTCAACTGTTAATATCTCGAGAACGAAGCCTCGGATCTCAAAACGGTAAAGGACTTTTCGGTGTCTTTTTGCATCAGGATATTGCATGTTCAGGGAAATTCCGCAATTTTGGGACACCCTTATACAAAATTTTTGGAAAACGATCTGAACCCAGTGTACACCTTTCATAAACATATAAATAGAGATCAAAGAGTTGTCAACTTAACTTGGGAAGACCAAATCATTCCACGATCTCCAGACTATAAACTAAACTTGCAAGAAAGCTGCAAAGCTACCTCGCTTCTTGAAAATGAAGAAACTCGTCTTAGGATATAACGCAAAAGACTACGACCCCAAAACTTTTCCATAGCAGTGTATACCCCCGAGAACAATGGGGAGGTCTATACGCACCGGAAGATCGGTGAAGGCGATACCAAGATGGTGGCCGTTCTTCGTGTAGAAGGCAGTGTTATCGACGAGATTCACACCACAGCCGATTACATCGCCCGTGGTAAACGTTGGCCCATAAGGTTGCCCTGTTCCCGACGAGCAAAAACTGTGCCCGTCGTCGCCGTGGTAGCCGTACGAGTGTTTGTCCCAGCCTGGCAGCCTGTTCACGTTTACACCGTGGGCGGACAAACCGATTCCCATGTAACCGTCTCTGCCTTTACTGACGATCTTCACCTCGAAGTAGTAGAGGCCACAGGCGGCTGGTATCGAGTGTGTTGTACGTACGCTCGCGGCATCCTTGTGGGTTTTTCCATAGCCTGGAACAGGTGTTCTATTATTTATCAGATTGTCATGGTAATTGCACATTGCGGTGGGATATGGAATGTTTTTTTTTTAATACTTCAGGTACCACTTTTTTTACTCAATTTAAATTCATTGTGGAAATAAAATGGCGTAGAGAAGAAGCTCAAGCTATGGAGTGTTTGGAGGAATTTAAGTTTTCTGGAGCTGAAGATTGTAATGTGTTTTGGTTGGTTTCTCAAGTCTGGCACTCGGTGTGTTAAACGTTGGACTCTCTCCTTATTTCGAAACAGAGAATTATCTTGCACTATGTGGAAAGGTACTGAGAGATAATAAAGACGACGAGTTTAAAAAATTTTAATAACTAAAAGTTGAATAGATCAATGCCTGACTGATCCACGTGACAAATATTTACTGAATAATTATTATCTGGGGGTTTGATAATTATATTCAATTGTATTGTTAGATTAAAATGTAGATGATACTGATTTCAATAACAAACTGCGTAACAATTTACTATAAGGTGTTGTGAACTGCTGTTTTTTTTTGTGTACTTTTAGGAACATCGACTGTTGATAATTACTATAGTTGGAAAACAACCAATTAGTCGCTCAAGGTCACTTCCCCAATTATGAATTAACCTCTTAAGACCCACCTCCGTAATATTACGTTCGATAGAGTCGTAACTGTATGATTAATGGGCACACTCTGAAGAACAACTAACTTTTATGACATCTAGTTTTTGAAATTCTATTATTATTGCATTGGTTTATTAGAATTTTCATTTTTTTTACCATGTACGAACGTAATATTACGTAGCTGGATTTAACACGTATAATTTCTTATTATACATACAAAAGTAAAAGCTTTTTTCGAAAAACGGAGTTTCATCCCAGTTTATAAACATTTGTATAATGAAATAAAAATATTAAAAAGGTGGTATTTTTTTAACGTTTTCCTAAAATTCAGTGAGTCGTTAAGGGGTGAGACCAGGATAATATCTGTCTTTTTATTCAAAGACACTCGCAATTTCACTCGAAGAAATGGGATATTGGATGGAGTAACGAATTGGTGTGGTGGGGGTAGCCTGCTGCAGTGGCCTTGAGCGGCCAGTTGGAGTGCATTCCGACTATAAGCAAAGATTTACCACAAAAAAAAAATGGTAAAACTTCAGTTTTCATTTTTCGAAATGCTAGATAGGACATTTTAAATTTAGAAGGGCGGAGTTATTAGCAGATAATTGACTTGCATGTTAATTCCAGCTTCTCATGAGAATAGAACAATTTTGAGCAGGCTTAAAATTTTGTATCAGTTTGTTCGTCCATAGTTTCTATCTAACGTTTGTTAAAAATTGTAATGATAACGTATTTTAATGATTTTCATTTATTAGCAGGGAAATTTGTTTATGCATTCGTTTTGGCCACTAATCATGTTTAAGACACAACGCTCTCCTCGCAATCCTAAATGTTATCATTATCACTGTTTGTCTGTGGGTAATCTTGAGAATAATGCTCCGTCCGATAGTTACAGTAATAATTATAACACTTCTAAATAATGTTTATCTTGTAACACAGGGATAATATGTTTTAATTTATGTTATTATAATGTTAGGAATTTATATTTTAAACACTTCGGAAAGTTTAACAGAATGTTATGTATACCTGGACAAGAATATTATATGCTTCATTTTTTTGTTTCGTGAATTTTCAATGAATGTACTGTACTAGTGTCCGCATAAATAATTAAATAAATTAATAGATTTGTATTTGCTATTGAGAACAGAATGAACACTTAAGTAACTAATTTAAACATTTATGTGGTATATATTCTTGGCTAAATAATTAATAATTATATAAATAAACATTTCATAAATATAAATATTATTTTTCATTTAGCTCTTGATGAAATGTTGCGTAATTATTGAATCTTAGAGTCTGAAGAAGTAGTTTATGTTTCTCCAAATTTATTTCATAAATTTAATTTTCGATGAAACGTCAACAATTGCTGGATATTATAAAAAAATATATATAAAATTGTGCCAATTATCGAACGATATGAAATATGTACGAAATAAATTTTAATTAATTATGAGGCATGGTCAACACTTAATATACGACAAACATTTAGAATAATTTATTATATCAGCATTTGTATAAGTAACAGTTCACTATAGTATATCATTTTGAAACGCAGTGGGTGATGTCAGGCATAGATAATGGGGTATCAAAGAGACCCATTAATAATTTCTTCATGTATAATTAAATGTGAAATAGTCAAACCTAGGTTACTAGGTCGACAAACTGCATCGCTGCATTGCAAGTGCATCCATGAGTAACAATTGGATTGCAGCGAACAGTCGCTTTTGTTTTTGAATTCCTGCTGAAAATGTTCCTCAGCACACTAAATTTTGTAACTTCTTCCGGGGCTGAAGCAATCGGGAAAATAAAGCCTATAGACTTTCCAATTTGTATTTATAAATTAAATGACCTTGAAAATCAATTCAGAATAAATTTAAAGTAATATTACTTAAATTTTCGACATTTCTCGCATTTTTTGTTTTCTGACAAGTGTGGACAACAAAATTTAATCTTTTTAAAATTTAATTTAAATTTTATTTTTTATGGTAATAATAAACTAAGATAGAAATAAATAAATTAAATAAATCAGACTCTTTCTAGATCTCTACGAAGCACTTAGGGGTTTATAACTTGCAAAGTAAAAGACGTGTGGAATTTCAAATATTTCAACTTCTCTTGAAAAATTAGAAAATTCTAGGACATTTTAATTAAGGAGGGCAGAACTATTTAATGTGTTATGATTCGTGTAGAAACTGAGAGAGCAGATAAGAAGATAGGATATGTCTAGAAATTGTAGTGTTTATAACATTCTGTACAAGAAAAATGAGGAAAACTGCAAGATCCAACGAACCACCAACATATCAGACTTCAACCAACAGTATCTACCAAAGTTTGCAACCACTAATTTTGTGAAGAATCTAGAAAAGTTAATTCTTTACTTGCATAATGTAGAATTTAGTAAAATTCATTGCAGGAGTATTTAAATTTTATTCTAACGAATTTTATGTTACATTTTAATCGCAAGTATTTAAATAATTTTCTTCCAGATTGTATATTCTAAAATAATTTTACTAACAATGTGTAACATGTGTAGAAAATTCTGTATCTCTAGTATTTATGCAGAAGATTTATTTTATATTATTTTAATAGACTACATTTGTTTACTCACTTACATTTAGTTTCTAAATAAAAAATATATATAAAAACAAATTATGCTAAACGATTTATTAAAAATGTAGTAAAAAATAAATTAAAATGCACAAAACACTAAAAAATAATTATTTTCTTGCACTTCAATTTTAATGATGTTAAAATGGTGTTTGACCACTTTAAATAAAATCGTGGGGCACGATATTTCAAAACAGGATATGAATCACTTTAATACTTCACCTTCTGGTTGCACATGGTGCCCCACGATTTTATTTAAAGTGATCAAACACCATTTTAACATCATTAAAATTGAAGTACAAGAAAAGAATTATTTTTTAGTTTTTCCTGCATTTTAATTTATTTTTACTACATTTTTAATAAATCGTTTAACATAAAATTTTTTTTTATATATTTTTTATTTTCTGATTTTTAGTGTTTGTGGATTTAAATTTCGCAGTTCAGACTTCTTTACAAATATATTTTATTGCTGTATACAGTTTAACAGTTTGCTTAAACGTTATAGTGCTACAGTCACTAAAAAGTAATTCTTTTCTTGTACTACAATTTCGATGGTGATATACTAAGAACGCCTGCAAAGTTTTAGTTTTACTATCTTGATGCGACTAGCGTCCCGAACGCAGCGGTTTTTTGTCGTTTTCGTAAAAAATGCGAGTGGCTCATTTTAAGTCATTTGGATCTGTGGTTATGGGTTATATTTATTGATGACTGGGTAATTTTTTCACCCCCACGGGTTAATTTTTTTTTTTTAATATTGTATTGTCATTCAAACTACGCACGCCTGCAAAGTTTCAAGACAATTGGATAGTTGGAAGTGGGTTAAATTTGAGTTGCCAACATACAAACGAACAAACATACAAACAAACAGAGGATCGAAGCTGAATAAAATCGTTTAAAAATGAAATGTTTATCCAATTGACTTTACAAGAATTTTGTACTATTTTGCGAAAATTTACTCAATTGCACTAAATAAAAAAAATATATATATATATATTTATTTATTAATTTATAATATCAGTTCATAAATAATTATTGGAGTATTAATTGTAGTAAAAGAGACTTGAATTAATCATACTCGCATTAATCATACAGAATATTAGTTTATTAAATACATAGTCTGATTCTTTTTTAATATTCCCAACATACCCTACTATCGCATTTATCAACAGACGAAAATAAGAATGTAAGTTAACACGAAATTTTACGCTTCTTGAATATACTACTGCTTGTAGATTTGACTGCATAAAAGAGGATGGGTAATTTGACAGAAATGGTGTGAATTAATTAATAATGGAACTATGTAACAAATTAATTACCACCCTATACCTACTAAAGCAATTTTGAAATAACAAAACTGCTGAAACTATCCCAAAAAGTGTGCTGCCCAATGTGAAAAAGTTCCCACTGCAATAAACATTTCACCCCTGCGCTGAAACGCAAAGCCTTGTATCGTCAATTTTGGTATGTTAATATAACGAAATAATTAATAACAAATATAGTTCAATTTCATTAATTTTATTCCTTCAAATTAGACACTTGCTGAAATAATTTACAAAGAAATTAACAATTTATGCTCTCTTGTAATATTTCATGGTCACTTCGGTAAACAATTAATAATAATAATTATAATTACAGCATCTAACTCATTTCACTAAAATAGAACTGCTATCGCGTATTATCATTAAAGCAATTAATTCTGAAACATTAATCAAGAGATATACAGTATAATATAACACATTACATCTGTTGAAAAAAAAATATATATTCAACCTAGTCACCATGATGTGCTCTCGAAATATGAAACACCATACTTGGTATTTAAGTGGCAGAAATGATACTTTCTGTAAGAATAACGAAGAAGTACAATTACCGATATCGTAACTTACGTTGAATTATCGAGTCTAGAGGAATTTATACTCCGAACGTATCAATCTAAAATTTCTACACTTCAAAACTCACAGTCTACAAACCGCGGGTGGCTGGGAGGGAGAGGGAGGGGGGGTGGAGGGGGGGGGGGTGAGAAGAAACGGAGGCGGAATGGAGAGCGAGAAAGAGGAGCAGATAGACGGAGAGAGAGAAAAGTAACTGTTCAAACATCGCAGCTGTCATTGTCATTGCGCCTTCTCTACGCAGATTCATTTTTTTTCCCACGAATTAAATAAAAACTCGCCACAAGACCCCTGCGCGCCCTAGAGGCGCCTGAATCGACGGGAAATGTCGTCGAATATTGTTGGGACGAGATCGGGAATACAAGGAACCGAGAGAAAGTCGAATAGAGACCATGACCGATCAGCTGATTCCTTTGTTTAGGTCGCTGACACACGCGAAACGGAGCCCTGCCATTTTCAATCGATATTACAGCTCCGTCAACGATTCGTCCGTATCGAGCAACGATCGAATTCCATTGGCTGGGATCGTTCCTCGATCCTCTCGTCGGAGGAGCTCGAGAAATCTTAGCAGAGGGGCCGTGCATGAGGGAACGGAGCAGCCGAGGGATGATCCAGAGTGCGTACAAACGTACCTTTGTAGTGAACACGAAGATTGTTTTGGGAGAGGCCGATGTAATTGTACTTGTCCTTGGGACTCCACGACCTTGGCAGCGGCGTTTCCTCTTCGTTGACCATCGGGTAGAGCATCTTGAGCGGATCGACGGGTTGACTTTGCCCGGGATTCGTCTGAGAAGCCTCCATAACACTCCGTTCCTCGCTGGTGGCGGCCATCTTTCTCCTCGGCAGCCCCACTACTTTTGCCCGTGGACTGTGCTTGACTGACTGCGCAACGGTCCTGCGCAACTCGGCTTTACCTCCTGTTCATGAAACACGTATTATCCAGATAATGGCCTACCTCATAAAAATTATATCTTGGTATTTACATTGCCACCTAGCGTTTAATACAACACAGTCCCGAATGTAACAAGCAGTAACAAGTCAGGCTGAAGTACAATGTAACGGGTGTTCCTCGTAACAATCATCGCGATCCTTCGACTATAAATTGTTATCGCGGCTCGCGGAGAACATCGCATTGACAGATGTGCTTTTATACTCAATGGGCAAATAATTGCAGTGATGAAAATTGCTTGAAATTGCTGTTTCGGGAAAAACATTGGTCACCTTGACTTTTTTTTAACCTGTTAACTGCAGGCACATTTTTCTGGCTGGGTACTGGTAAATAATAAATGAAGAGGTTACTCGTTTTGCTAATAGCAGGTGTAAATATGTTTAATGCTATTTCTGATACAAACACAATGATGAAACTAATAAATACAAAACGATTCACTGACAAATAAATCACCACTTTACTAAAAAAAATAGTGTTTTATTAAACAGATGAATGTTTATTTTATAAGCAGCCCCGCATTTACCATGAAGCGCATTAGGCCCAAGCTGAGACCGCATTTTGAAACCTTACTTCTCACAGACAACAATATGAAAAAGAGCCTAGTTATAGTTACAAAATAAAATACTTCTTTTTAAATATTAAATTCATAATATAAAAACTAGAGGCAGCTGAAATTTTTGTGATATCAACCCTGCATAATGGTGTTGCGCCTAGGGCCTGCAAAAGTATAAATGCGGCCCTGTTTAGAAGTAACATTTTCAATTGGCGAGTTCTGAAGTGCCATCTGTTAGGATTACAGGAAACTGTAAACTTTGGGAAAATAAAAACCTATACCTAAATGACGAGTTAACTCGTCTTGTCCAATGAAATGGCATTTTCAAATGACGAGTTAACTCGTCTTCGTCAGTTAAAGGATTAAATGGAATCCTACCTTTTAAAATAGAAAAACAAATTCAATTTATATATAGAAAACTATTTTGTTTTATTTTAAGCCTAAATAACAATATCAAACGCAAATAACAAAATTTTTGGCAAATTTATCGATGGAATCTTTTATACATTGTCACGCTAAATTATGAATATTGGTGTTTCCCCTCCCCTTTTCTTATGTATTTCATTCTGTAAACAAAATACGTTATAAGTTTTATACTTGCTATGCACCACATATGACGTAACTCCTCACCTAGCATCACCACGGTAACATAAGTAGAATAGGAGAAATCCATTTGATTCCACAGTTATAGTTGATAAAAGTTGATTAAATTCATTTGGCCCTAAAAAGAATAAGTTTGTTAATAATAAATTGTTTTAAGAGAATGTCGAAATTGTTATTGCATTCTATAGTTACTAGGGAAAACTATCTGAAATGAGTTGGTTACATTTGTAATGTCAGCGTCGGGGTTGCCAGATTGGGCGGAATTCCGCCATTTGGGCTACTTTTCAAAACCAACTGGCGCTCAAAAATTGAAATTGTCATTAAGGTAGGTTTTCCTATACGCGACTGGACGCACCGTCAAGAATTTCAAAGTCATTTTTCTCGAAAATGAAACGCGATATCAAAAAAAGTTACTCTTTCTTTTCTACTTATAACAAGTAAATAAGCCGAAAACAGCAATACAATTTTTTGATATTGCACTTCATTTTCAAAAAAATCGACTTTGAATTCTTTGAAATTCTTGATGATGCGTCCAGTCGCGTATAGGGAAACCTACCCTAATGAAAATCATGGGCGATTTGGGCGTAAGTGGAATTCGCCCAATATCGACCAGGGTTGCTTTGGCCGAAATTTCGATATTTGGGCTGCCCAAGGCCAGATGGCATTAAAAAATTTTATAAAATAGATTCTCATTGTTGTGCTAAAACGTACATTTTAATTTTCACATCAGTTTTATTTAAATTCGTTTTTCTTCAAATAAAGTTTATTTGTTGTATCTAAAAAAAATAACGAAAACAGTTCCAAAAAATATTAAAAAAATATTTAAACATCCTTTTCATTCGAGATATTTGAATTTTGGCGCTTTTGGGTTACTTTTCCTACGTCATCTAGCGGCTCAACATGAAAACCATCTGGCAACCCTGCTGGTACATACAGTAGTACCCTGCTAGCTGCTGCTAGCTGTTGTTGAGTCTCGAGTGCATGGTATTGATGTAAGATTTGTACCTTCAATTTGAGATACCCTTATTCCCCTCGAGAGTTCCAACATGTTTAAAAGAAGACTTAATGCCCTTGGTTATGTGGAATGGGACAAAGTTAACATAAATGGTTCGTTATTTTCCACACCAAATTCAATATTAAATTAAAATGCATTGACACCATACTTAGCAAATTTTAACATATTTTAAAATGTATCTAATAGATTTTTAAGTATACTTAATTTCCCGAATATTCTAAATACATAGGTCAGTTACTCTTTTCAATATTCAACATCTCTTTGAGGTTAAGTAGATTGCGCCGCATATTGTAATTCGTTAAAAGATTTGTTTAAATGCTTGAAGCGTTGACTTCAGAGTAACTAAATAAGCTTCAGAAGCTGTCTAAATAATTTTCTGTGAAAAAGAGTTCCTATTGTAAATAGCAGAAAATTTCGATTAGTAAATTATAACCTATAAAATCAAGTTTCGGTACTGTACAATTAACCGGCTCCAATTATCGCGATTTAGTTTCGATTTATGGTTACTGTCTTTTCTTACAAGTTGAATATATAAGATGCAAGGAAGGTTGTAAATCGTAAACATTATTTTATATATTAATAACTTTGTAGTAGTTCTTTACATAAACACAGTGTGTTAGTATTCAAAAACTACAAAACATGTCCCTAGATTGTTTTCTCCGAATAGTCTAGCATGTTGTCACATTACCCAAGTCTTTTACAACATTGCCATATCTGTTTTACCATTTATATTTTGATTTATTTTATACACATACAGGGTGTCCCAGAATGACTGGGAAATATTTTAGGGGTGACTTTAACACATCTAAACAATAAAAAAAATTTCAAATAGACATATATCCTATTTGACTTTGCTTTCGAAAACAAGCTATTCTGGGAATTGGCAATTTATATCTTGGAAATATTACAGATCCACAACATTTCCGTAAAGTAACAGTTTGGCTGGAGGATCAAAAAATACGCCAGTATGATATACAAGATCGAAAACCATTAAGGGACTTGAAGGATGAAAACTGGCCGAATCTTTTCACAAAATATTGTGCCGATGCCAAGTGTCCAGTTTCGGGCAACACTTTGAATCAACTTGAATGGTTACTTGGATATGCAATCTGGTTGGAAGTAGAAAATAACAGTAAGTAATTATTCTTAAGGGCGCTAATTTTTTTTATATTTTCATCCCACACCTCGAGAATGACCAGGTAAAATTTTGAAACGAAATTCCTAACGGTACAGATTTTACAGGCAGTTTAGGGAGGTCAACAGTGTGGCAGGCTTAAAAATAGGTGTTTTTTGAAGATGGATTATGGTGCAGGTGTAATCGATAGAAATGTGATTTTTCTTTTAATTAATAATACATTTATTCAACTAAAGAAGAATCCATTTTTGTTTTAATCGAATAAACACGCGGAAAATAGGACGCTCACGGGCAAGTCCCCGTCAATAGACGAACGCGTCAGACTTTAGGTACATTTTTCTCGAAACAATTTTTCGCGCGCTATCGCCATTGTAAAAAATGCAATTCCTGACCGGATCTAAAAATTCAAACGGGATTACACCCCCCCTCCTCAAGAAAATTTTGAATTCGCCCCTGCCCCCCCCCCCCCCCGAAAATCCCAAATCCGCCCCTGACCCGAGGTGGGGACGGGTCGGGATTCCCAAAACTTCCCAGGACCTGTTTAATGAATACGATATCACACATTCAACGCATCGTAACAAAAAGTGTAGAGACATTGTTGATTTCCCGAAGTACAAACATCAGTCAGTCCTAATAATACGAATCCCGACACTTCCAGGAACCCGTCCCAACCCAACCCGACATTTTCGGGTTCTCGCACACCTCTATGAATTTCCATACACTCAATTTTTTTTACGGACACTTTTGTGCGAAAAAAAAAAACATTTTTTCAGGGCCTTGTCGTTTAAACATATGGCAATCATCGCCTAATTGTTCCTTAACAATGAGAGCCTAGCGCGATAACCACACGTGTGTAATTAAGAAATTTCTTTGGTCTTTTTATTTCGGATGATCCTGTCTGGAGTTATCATGGCGCTAGTCCAAGCTCAAATAATTTTGTTTGTACTCTAGATTTGTAGCAGAATAAAGCGCAAAAACTTTTAGATCCTTACATTGTATACTTTTTTCTAGAGAAAATCATAAAAATCACTACATTTTCACGCGATTTGACCGGGAAGTGCCCTTAATGTGTATAGTTAGAGATAAGAATAAAAGTTTAAACAGTTGTACGTAAAGATACATTCATAGAGTCAATTAAAACTGCAGTGTTGATCTATGAAGAGAAAAATGTTTTTATTACATTAATAGTTAGTTAAAATGAATTGTGTCTCAAATTATGTTTCAGATGAGGTGTATTCCGAAGAAGTGAAAGAGAAGAAGTTGAAATTGAAAAAGGAAGCAGTGGTGCCTCGTCTAAAATCTAAGAATTCACTTGACAATTTGGACTGTGAGTATTTATGAACATTATAAAAATGTTAAAAACATGAGGTATTCTATTAAGTTCCACAAAAAATAGTATGCAAAGTTCGTACTTCTAATTTCACTGCAATAATTTATTTATATTTATTCATTTAAATTTACAATTTGCGAGTATTGGGTTAGTACTACCGTACATACATTCGTGTAACTAGTTGGGGGTCGAGTGGGCCTGGTCCCCCCCCCCCAAAACGCGGAATGGCCCTTCCCTAGAAACTATCGAAGTAAATAAAAAACATTCGTCTGTTAAATAATCAATCATTTTTTATTCAGTTTACTCTTCCTTTTAGTGTTAAATAAATATGTAGGTAAATGATTGTTATAAATTGCATATGTATATCAAGATTTCCTCTACCTTTAAAGAAAGAGAGAGTGGGGGAAGATGGGACCTGGCCCCCAGACAAAAAACCTAGTTACGCCAATGAGTACATTGTACTAAAATAATCGCTTTTGAGGCGGTGTGCATAATTCTATTTTGCAAAGGAGTATAAGATATAAAAATATCCGTTATATTTCTTTCGAGTATAATTTTTGGCGGTGCCATAAGTATCTTTATTGAATAGTCTTCTACATCAAACGTTATAATGGTAGCATGATTTTCTGCTGATAATTTCATTTCAACAATCGCTCTGTTTTCTATTCTATTGCTCAATTTTATTTGCCTTCTTTATTATATGTTTCAATCGTGTGCCCAACCGTGCGTGAAACAATGAGACGCTATACAATAGGCGACCTAACCTTTCAGAGGTGCACAAAGGCGCCGGGTCAGAGCCGAGCGTGGAGCTGAGCAACGTAACGCTCGGCTCTGACCCGGCCCCCAGAATCGCTGAAGTCTCCGGCTCCGAGCGGCTCTTTGTGCACCTCTGTTCTATAGACTTGGCAGCGCATCCGATCATAGGACCTACGGAGCGGAAGTTCAGTCTTTTCACACGTTTAATTATTGCACATTTATTTGTGTCATTAGAATCCAAATTTTCGGAGTATTATTCAATTATAACTTCATATAGGTGATTGTAATAAAATCAAGTAATACAGAAGATACTACATAGTTTCTAAAATTGTGTAAACGTCTCATGCTTTATGGACGACAGTGCATGTTAAGGATATTATAGTGGAATAATCTACTGTAAAATAAAATATCTAGAAAAGTACTGTATCGATATAACTATGATTATCATCAGTCGATACTAAACTTAATTTCTTTGTACATAATATGAAATACAGGGTTATCCACTTAACTCACAACCCGTGAGCGCGAGGACAGATGAATGGTCAAGTAGTCACAGGAGCGGATTTGGATATAGGCTAAGTAGGCAGCCTAGCGCGGCAAATTTTGGGGTGCGACAAATTTCAGGCAAGAGAAATTGGTAAACTTTAAACACGTAGGTTTGCGACAACTTTACAAACAATTCACTTTTTTTCATGTAGCGAATTAGCCTTGACGCATATGTGAGTTGCCATATTGCATTAATTGGGTAATTGTCTCGACTCTTTTAAATTAAAATATTTCATGATATTTCGCAAAAAGGGCGACAAACGGTTGTTAGCCTAGGTGCAGCAAATCTCCAAATCCGCCTCTGAGTAGTCAGTTTCTGTCCTAAAGAAGAAATTGGATTTTTGATGTAGCAACGCCTTGCTCAGGGTTCTTGCGTCGTTTCCCCCTGAACCTGAGGACAAATGTTGGGCGATAGTCTGAAAAAGGCCATGCAAGGCTTCTGCTCTCGCGCGCGCGGGTTCCAAGTTAGGTGGATAACCCTGTATTGTAAGTGTACACACAAAAGTAAGTTTGATTGAAGTTCTGCATTGCTAGTGTTGTAAAATGTTAGTACTAATGCTACTACCCACTCAACTAGCATACCATCATTTTGATTGTTGTGCAATCATTAGTTGACAGTAATGAGTTCAGAAATGGGACGTATTCTGTGGCAAAGCTGCTTCGAATTCCGCGGCATCTGAATCATCTGCTCACGCTAAAAGCCTGCAGTAAACTGGTGAAAGGAAGATTGAACACCGAGTGCCTGAAGAATCCAAATTCCAAAATTATTCGAGGCAAACCGTTCCCTGTGATGAGCATCGCTCCAGGTTTCGAACTGAACAAACCCGCATTGGAAAACGCGGCCAAGATCCTCGCTCTTCTTTATATTCAAGATATCAGAAACCTGCAAACTAAAATTAACGAGGTGATCGTTCGCGTGCAAAACATCACTGCTAATCCTAAGACAGACACTAAGCTTGGAAAAGTTGGAAAATAAGTAACTGTTTATGAATTCGACAAGGAATTCAGGATATGCTGTTACAGGAAGAAGAAGCTCTCAGAGCATTTAGATTTTTGAAGCTTGAAATATAAAAAGCGTCGATGTTTCTGAAAAGACGCAAGATTTTGATCTGAATTTCCTTTGAAGCTGTTTTCAAACTCCCCATATTTATATAAAAAGTTACATATCTTTAAAGTGGTACAGTTTATTACAACTTAGAACCATAGTCTATCAGCATCCAACAAAAATTAAAAAAATTATTTATGTAAAATTATTTCATTATTTAAAAAAAAAACCGATATTTCAGTACTTCAACAGAATCAAATATTTAGTAAGTCTTAAAGTATCTACCTCGAATTATGGGAAGGTTTATTATACTGTGATATTGTTGCGTTTGTCGAGTGATTTAAATATTCTATATATTTCTATGGATACTTGAAATTTAGATTATTATTAAATCTTTCAAGTGTAGCCTTGAAGCATTTTTTAGGTTTCATTTGGGTTCTTTGTATTGCTTAGTTGTTTAATACATCTACGCACACTTGAACAAAAAATATAGGTAAAACAACTTCGCGTCATATAGGGTGTGTTAAATTTTTCAAACTTCTCATACACGGAAGTTTTACCGTGGTATATGGTATGTAAAAAAGTAATTTATTTTCGTAACGGCTATAAATTATTTTTGTACCAGAAGCGTCGAAATTAAAACAGTTTTTTACCCTATTGCACAGTTCTTATGCATTCATTAATTGTCAAAAGTCACATGGTTATGAGTCAGATCAAGATATGTCAAAAACAATATACTCTAAGACTTTGAATATATATGAATCTTGCTACTTAAAGGGTTGTAAACAGGAATTATTCATAGACTACTTAACATTACATTTTAATATATCTGCGCCGAAAGCAAATCCTATGTTTGTGCTAATTCAAACCCATAGCGCACGCGCGCGGAAATCCACCAATTATATTTGTATCTTGACTCTGTATATGTTGCAATGCAAATGCAACACATCGCTGTCTCGACCAAAAATGTTTTCCATCATTTTTGTAATTGTTGGGTGAAACATGTGAATTGACGAGTACTTGTGTCATTCAACCGATATATATATGCACGGACAAAATTTAAAGCCTCTGAGTGAACATTAAATTCGTTGGTTTGGCAACACCGACACTTATGTATAGACGGACATTCGTCATAAAATGTGTTCACAGTTGCTCTCCAAGCTGCAGGAACACGCGTAAAATGTTGCCATGAATAGATACTTCAGGTATTACGCTCACCGTTATGATCAGTAGTCCAATAATTACCCTGATAACCATCTGTCTCCAGTCTGACATCAGATTGGTAGCAGGGTCTGACTCTGGCATGAGAGCGCAGAGTCTGGCGGCAGAATCTGCTGCCGATCTGACATCAGGCTCTGCACCTCAGAACGCAGCCATCTCCAGACACAGACGACTACGGTTCTGGTGTCAGATTCTGCTGCCCAGATCTGGCTACCAGGGTAGTTAAATAATGGCATGTTTTCGCCGCAACTACAACCGCAGCATTGATACTGAAGGTATGTAAACCAATTTTGTCACTACCAGTCTCAGCGACCTCGTAACGAGATTCTCGTTAATGGGTATGTATATTTTGCTCACTTACAAAGAGGGGGCTTTTCTGTTACCACTGAAGAAGTGATAACCTCATTTATTCATATGTATGCAATAATGAAAGCCATAAGGAAATAAATTATGGTAATTTGGAATCTCAACTTTTGCAATCTGAAAATCATAAACAAATATTACGTAAATTAACATATTTTACTATTCAATTTTTTTCAAATATTTTGTTAAACGATTATGTGAAAACTGTAAATAATAGTCAGTTGGAAACGCGTGCACTTCTAAAAATCGTAGAGTTTTTGGGCTTCCCTCTCCTTCATTCTTTCTTGTAGTCTTTCTCCTATTCTCTTCTTTAAATTTTTCTCTTCTAAGATTTTTATGATTTCCTCCAATCTCCGCTCTGGTTATTAAGTTTCCTTACTACTTCCGAGTTTTCTCTCCTTATTCTGTTTTCCTCCATCCTCCTTTTTTCAGTCTTATTTCCATAGTAGCTGGTCAAATAGCTTCTTGGCGCCCCTTCTTGATATGGGCTTATCTCCTCTTCACTTGCCATATTATGGGGCCTTGGAAGTGCAGTCTTCTTTCCTCTCCTGAATTTCTTAAATTTCCTACTTCCTTGTGCGTTTTGCTCATGAATTGCGTTTTTCCCGTATTCATATTTTTCTTGTCTACAATTCTACTACTGTGTCCCCATTTATACTCATCCGGCCTTTTGTTGTCAATCTGTATGACGTTTCTTTCCTCCGGTCTTCTATTGTCCTGATGTGTATTGTTTATTCCGTATCCTTGTTCTCGTCGATACATTTTCTGTTCCTTGTTGCGTCCCCATGCTTTCTCCAGCTTGTCCATGTCCCTGTCTATTGTGACCTCCAAATATTCCCAGAACTCTGTCTTGTTCCTCCTTTTCAGTGTAGAATAATCACTATTCCACAAATCATCCTCCATCTGTTCGATTACACCTGTGTTTTTGTCGGCGTATGGATCCCCCTTCCTTATCTGATCCATTGCTGCCTTCTATGATATGTTCTTGTAGGCCATCATGTTTTTGAAAGTGAGGACATTCCCTAGCCACACTTAGATGCTCCCCTCATAATTAATACACTTAGGATTGTTTGTGTACCTTCCATGAAACACCTCAGTGCGGATGAAACATTTCCTTCGCCCTACATACATACCGCCTGTACGTGGCCGAATTTTAAACATTTATAGCACTGCTTCACTGCCTCTATAAAAGACTCCACCTTCAACCACACATGGCCGTAAGCGATTAAGAGCCTTGTCGGCAGCGATTCTCCCTGCACTTTGAGGGAAATAGATTTGCTGCCCTCCCATGTCGCTTTGCCGTCCTTCATTCTACTATATCTACGATTCTTCAGGCGTTCTAATGTATATACTCCCTGATTTGGCATGAGCTGATCCTGAAGTTCGTCTATCGAGTCTTCCCAGTCGTAAATTACACCTCTTCTTACCTTCTATCTGTTTGGTATATATGCCCTAGCGTCACTTGCTTCGCTTCGCGTAGGCATCACTTGGCTTGGCTTAACGCTGGCGTCGGTTCGTTTCCCATCATTTCCCATTTTGTTGTTGATTGGTATGACGTCACCGCGTCATGCGCATGCGAGGCGTGTTCCGCCTCCATTACGAATGTTCCCTCTCCATTTTCCACTTGCCACTGCTCGGGTATTTCCCGGTAGCACTGGTAAAACGTCACGATTGAAGACGAATCGACGCCAGCGCCGAGCAAGTGATGCCACAACCAACCAACGTCAACAACATATTTCCTGGCAACGTTGGTTGCCATGGCGTAGGTCGTCACGCACAAACACATTACCACTACTCCTGTAGGTGTTCCCCCTCTCAAAATAAGTGGCCACAGAAAATGTTTAGCATTCTTGAGTACGATTCGAAAGCGTGGCGTCACTTCGCACTTGGCTTGGCTTGGCGCCGTTTCGATTCCCACCTTGGCGTTGATTGATTAACGTCACGACGTGATCACCGCCAATCCACGAAGCTGACGTCACATGCTTATCCCACCACTGCTATAAATTGTGGTACTAATCGGTAATTACGTGTGAAGCACACGGGCATATGTAATATTGATGAGATGTAAAAGAACACCAAATAGTAATAGAAATATCATTTATGCACTAATTATGCTAAATTCAAGCAATGTTATAATGAATGTTATGTATAAACGTATTTGTTTATGTAGTATTTACAAAATATACATAAATTATATTACAAAATATATACATAAAATATAAAACTATAAATATAATATTTTAATTCCGACATAGCACGGACGTCTTTACTTAGATGCATGTATGCTATCTGGGTTATTGCTAATCTCGCTCTCATCCCGCTCCTCTGGCAATAAAATTCCATTGAGCTTTTTTGGTATTGCGTCTATATTATACATGTTAGCATTAAATAAATTTAGCATCCCATCTGTCATTTCGTATTTGAAGCAGTTTACATTTTAAGTTTTTAAATCTAATTTAATTCTGGTTAATGCAGCTACCGTGTCTGGCTTCAGTCTATTCCGATCTTTAGTTTTTACTTTTGTTACAAGGGAAAAATATCGTGCCACGTCAGCGTTTGAATGGGGCAACGACAAGCACAACTGTGCTAGTTTTGATATATTTTTGAATGTGTAGAAACCGTCTGAAACATTTTGAAGACTGCTAATATGGTGCCAGAATTGTGGAACACAGAGTGCACCTAAGTTTTCTTTATCCTTGTCTGGCGAAAAAGATGCCACTGAACACGACTCATTTAGTACAGCCGCTTTATTAAATTTTTTAGATTCAAATTTCGTTAATATACAGGCTAAATGATCCTTCCGATGTCTATTAATGTCTAAACCTATAGCCGGGTTTAAAAAATCTAGTGAATGTAAAAATATTTTATTGAACAGCACCCTTGCTTTTTTTTTACGTTTGTATAAAATTCTGTAATCTTTTCATGATTTTCGCTGTTACTATTTTCAATTTCATTTAGCGTGTTTACGCAGTCCGCTCATGGATAAATTCCTTCCAATGGCAATAAATTCTCTTCGTTGTCCACATCTGTTTTATATATATCAGAGGGCCCAATATATTCTGGCTTTATAAAATTGCCTGCCAATAATCTCAACAATTTGTAGCATTCAGAGAGCAGACAATGAATTACCACATTCAAAGTCTGAAGTAATTTAGTGATGTTAATAATTGCATCTAACGCATAATCTAAAAAATCCAAATACGCCTTGGTAAAACGGCAATTCAAAAAATTAAATATTTTCACCGCGACGTCGGACTCCTTTTCAAATTCTGCCGCCGTCAAGGCAGTATATAAAGGTCGCCCCTGATTTAAAATTCTTTTAACATATTCTGGCACAACCAGCCATCTGGTTCCTGATGGCTGTAGAACTTTTAATTGTTCGACGTTCATGAATTGTTGCACCTCTTCTGAATGAATGAATGTAAGAATTCTTCTACGATCGATGGCAAACATTTTCACGCATCAAGTGCCACTAAATGCATCAAGTGGCAGATGCATGGGAACACATACATTTCTTGTCAGTACTTGTTAGTGCCTCTTTTTGATGCACCATGTTCATGTAATGCGTTCTGCTGTTTACATGCATGTTCAGGTTAGTTGTGTTTGCTGTAACAAATTTAGAGCAAACTCTGCACCTTCCCTTGTACGGGTTGTCCTCAACTGGTTCAAGCCATAATTTAAAGTTTGGGTCCTCCAACCAAGCTTGGCGAAATGCTTGCCTCCTTCCTTTCTTTGCAGCTGGGACGACGAAGGTGGTATCACTGCCTATTCGTAAAATAATAATCATTGAAAAAAGAGAGTAAAAACGAAAGTTTAATTGAAGATATATTTTACTTGAATCAGTCTCTGTATCTGAGCTTCTAATAGCTGCATCGCTGTGTCCAGTAACAGTGGCATCTAAGTTAGTAATAGCTGCATGGCTGGGTCCAGCAACACTAGTGTCAATGCTTGTGGCAGCCGCATCGCTAGGTACAGAAATTGATGCCCCTGCTTTCCGTTTCATGTTCACGTTATGCGTCGTAGTTTTGGCGTGCTGTTGTAGGTAAGTTTTGCCAGCTTTTAGAAATTTGGAGCACACTGTACACTTGACTTGGTACGGATCCTCAGTTCCTTGAAGCCACAATTGAAACTGTGGGTCCTTTACCCAAGCTTCGCGAAATCCTTGCCTCCTTACTTTCTTTGCAGCTGGAACGACGAAGGTGGTATCACTGCCTATTCGTAAAATAATAAACATTGAAAAAAGAGAGTAAAAACGAAAGTTTAATTGAATATATATCTTACTTGAGTCAGTTTCTGTACCTGAGCTTCTAATAGCTGCATTGCTGCATCCAGCAACAGTGGCATCAATACCTGTATAAAATATACATTATTAGTACATTTCTAATATCAGAAACCGGAATAACCAAAGAAGAAACACCCGGGCGCAACAATACTAAAAGAATTCCAAAGAATGAATATTAAAAGATGAAAGTAATGAACATAATGTTTAGCATATACTTTTCCAAAAAGATACTTTGATTTTTCAAGAAATGTTCATTTCTAAAATTATACTGATGCAAAAGTATTAAATATTCGTCTTACCTGATTCTTTGCTCATATTGATACTTTAATAAAACACTGTACAAGACGCGTAGCGTCTGAAAAAGTACTGTACGAATTCGAAAGCAGCGTGGGGCGGAAATAACGTACGCTGAAAGCAGCATGGGGCGGAAATAACGTATGCCGAAAGCTATTTAGCGGTAACCAATCAAAGCCTCGGGAAACGATGGGAAACGAAACGACGCCAGCGCCAAGCCAACTAGCCAAGTCAAGTGAGGCTGCAGCCAACCAGCGTTGACAACCGATTCCCTTGGCTAGTTCATTTGGCGCTGGCGTCGTTTCGTTTCCCATCGTTTCCCGAGGCGTTGATTGGTTCGACGTCGCGGTGCCATCGCGCGCAGTGGCGTTCCCCCACCGCTAAATAGCTTACACCGTGCGTTATTTCCGTCCCACGCTGGGCTACGCACACATATACACTGGGGGCGGTATTCTCAGTCGCTACTTATTCTTAAGCAAATGCTCAAGCATTCGACATCCTTTACTAGCTACTAGGTTAGTAGAGGATGCAGCATGCTTAAGCATTTACTCAAGAATAAGTAGCGACTGAGAATACCGCCCTAGGCGCCAGGATCGGCTTCCCTTCGGAAATTTGGCAACGTTGTATGTCACTAGGCATAACTCAGCGGTTCTAGTGACATGCAACGTTGCCAAATTTCCGAAGGGAAGCCGTTTTGACGCCTAGTGTACAGTCACACGGTAACCCATTTCCCGGCAACGCTACCAGCAACCCTGGTGTTGTTCAGTGACTACTTATCATCCGCTGGATAACTCCATAATTCCGTTCTCATCGAATTTTTTACATTTTCTAATATTTCGTACGAATGAGATGATTATAGAATCAGTATGAGAACTTGGAAAAATTTAACACACTCCGATCGTTCTTAATTTAAAGCTCTTATGTAATATTAAATGCATTATTTTGTTGATGCATTTGTATTCAACGACAGTATTATTTAAAATGTAATTTTTAGATAGCGAACGTTGTAAAGTAAAATTATATACTAAGGAGACTGCGAAACTTATGAAGCTAAAGGCTTGCCGTTTTTAGAATCGATTGTATTACGTTAGGCATGTGACTTCTACACTGCATTCCACTTTACAGCGGACTCGTTTCGCGCAAGGATACACTCTTGATTGGTAGAAAACCGGCGGGGAAAGTGCTACGACCAATCGCGTGTGTCAGATCCGTGGGAGCTGCGCAGATCGGTCGTAAGTCGGTAGGGGCGTGAGTCCGCTCTCATATGGAATGGCGTGTATATATGAACACTAACTTTAATTTTTTGTATTTTGATAATATTAATCGATCGCAATACATTACGAGGCTAGAAACTGATTATAATGACGTTTTAATTTTATAATTGTATGTACGATTATACCAACTAATATAGTGTCCAAATGTATTGATCTCGAGTCCATTATGAATATAATCGATTTATCACACCTTCCCTTCCCATACAGCATGAAATTGAAGTACAAAATCTATGATGTTCCTCACAGGTACCTATGAACTAAAAAACAAGAATGTTATTCTAAAAAATGTGATTAAAAATGATCCTGTATTACAGTGTTAAGAAATACTACATCGAAAATTTAGTTCTTAGAGAGGTAAATTAGAGTGCAAAAATATACTGAGAGTGTTTAAAAAAGATTAATAATCATATACTTATGCGATAAATATACAAATTTATTTTTATTTTCTGTTTTTTTTTCTTGAACAATTAAAATAATTATCCAGACAAAATTACATTATCCTTATCATTAAAAAATAGAAACACGTTGGTGATGGAAATTGAAAAAGGTGAAGAGTATAATCGCCATTAGATTTTCGAAAGTACAAATTTAATATCTTATTGATAGTAATAAATATTATTTCATAAAAGTTTCAATGCGCCTAGAAATCGACTTGTATTATTCGAAAAGCCGAATATACAATTTCAATAAAAACTAAGAACTATCTACTAAGGCACTCTTCATTGAGGCTGCCCCTTAGATATCCTTCAAAAATCGTCGCATAAGTTCGGCAGGTAATGTTACTAACCATTAAGATTTCTATAAGATTAAGATAATTTTTTTACGTGTAAATATTGTGCAATGTGAGAAACTTTTGTAAACAATTCTTTACTACACATTTTGTACCAAAAGTATATCTATTATAGCTTAAATACACATGGAATTATTATTTAATAGTACTTCCACTGACAATGAGTATATTTACTTTGCTAGAGATTATTTGTAATGGAAAAACTGTGAATAAAATCTTTCTGTACACATTTATAGTCCGAACAAAAACAATGCCTGTTCAAGACCATCGATAGCCTATCCCCACCATACCAATTGAATATCTTAAAAATCCTCGAACTATTAAACGTGAGTGAGGAGTGTAATGTAGTTAAAAACTTTTAAATAATCACCAATTTTGCAATGAAATTATCTTACTGCCTGTTTTTATACATTTAAACTTGCTTGTAGTTCGATTTGTATAACAATACGTTTTATTTCAATAACAAATGCATTCTATTAATTATTGGATTATTTATACTGTGATAAGTAAAAGATCTTTCGCTTGTTAGCACTTGATACTTCTTCAGTGGAATCAAGTGCTCCCGTTTCCCGTAATGCACATTGTGTTGGCCGCATAAAAAAAGCTGCAAAGTCTATAATAACACCTGTGTAAAATCTACTTTTTCTACGCAGTACAGTACTAAAAACAATATGTAAAAGCAGACAAATCTTAATAAAGAAGATTTATGACAATGAATAGAACTTTACATGCCGCAGTCCATAATTTTTTCCTTTAACGATATTTCCCAATTCGCCCTATGTTTTTCAAATACATGTTCTATAAAAAAACCTCAGGACTGAAGGTGATAATTTTGAACCATAGCTTTATTCTTTACGTGACTAACACATTGTGCATTGAATCTAATTCTACTCTTGATCATTACAAGTAGGTAGTATGAAATTTCTAAGAATCCGCTCGAATAAATTTGAACGGTGAAGTAGAAAGCGAGAATTGCGCGGGGTCTCGTGAATTCTCAATGGACTAGTCGAAGATCTTTAAAACGTCCCATAACTTCGCTAGCAAGAGAGCCTGCAAAATGTATAACAATCCCTCTACGTCTGCGCGAGAACGAGTGTGTGCGGAATAAAAAGAGTTTAAGAGAGTCTACACCTATTTCTATTTGAAGAAGGTACAGCTTCGACTGTCTGCCGTCTAGCTGCGTCTTCGTCTAGCATGGAAGCCTGAAGAGCCCTGGCAAGTGCCTCGTCTTCACTCATACTGCCCTGATAGCTCTTGACGATTTCACCGTTTCTCCTGTTTGCGTTTACATTGTTTTCTAAAGCGTCGAGCCGTCTTCTGCGAGTGGCCTCCGCTTGGCCCATGCACGCGTGGTCCGTCGGGTGCCTATGCTTTAAACAGAAATTCTCACCGCAATCGGAACAGCGGACTTGAACGATTTCCTTGATTTTACAACCCTTCGTCGAACATCTGGAAAAGAAAGGATTTCTCAACTAATCGTTTCGTGTATTTTGATTAACAAATATTTATGGTTTACAGCAGGGCTCTCCAACGTAGGGGCCCCTCACGCGCCTCTTTCCCCTTCCAACCTTTATTTCGCGCAGCGTGCCTTCCGTTGTCAAGGAGACCGCGCGACGCTACGAAGACTGTCGTGACGGGCTAGTGCCTTTGCGGATAGCGTCGCGCGGTATCCCTGACAACGCGGACGAGAGTGGGGGAACCCCAAAGCTCACGCGTGAGCGAGCTTCGAGAGCCCTGGTTTACGGAAAGTAATAAAATACGATTTTATGGTAAAATTCGATGTATTTAGTAATCATGTTACTAGCCAGAATTATGGTTGATTAACCATGTACCAAATTAGGATCAGCCTTTACCTGTTGGAGAAAATTTTCTGCCCAGGTTTTCTCAAGTCTGACTGACACTCATTATCGATGTGTTGTCCAACTGCGATGTCTGGAGGATCGCCACGTTTCGCAGGTACTGGCGTGTTACACAGCGGGCACACTGGAACTTGGACATCTTTCTTATAAGCGCTTGGACAGCTATGGTTGGTGTACGATATGTGTTCTGTACAAAAAATTGCTGAACAGGCGTCACATTTAAGTGGTAAGAAGTCCAAACGATTGCAACTGTTTTCTGAACAATGTTCACCTACGTTTGGAAGTTCCATTTCCGATAAGGAGAATCTGAAACAGAAATTACGTCGTATTTTATATTTCGCAACAATATATATTGCGGCTCAAAACCGGCTTCCCTTTGAAAATTTGGCAACGTTGCATGTCACTAGGCATAACTCAGTGGTTCTAGTGACATGCAACGTTGCCAAATTTTCGGGGGGAAGCCGGTTTTGACGCCCAGTGTACCCAAAATTTGATATGTACAGAAAAATAACTGAATTTCCTTGAACCCATTGAGAAATTATATATTATTATTTAACAAATAACCAATAGCATTAGAAATGTATTGGCAACATTCAAAATTTACGCTTCATATATTTTATTTTTATATTTCTTTAAAATATGCTCTCCTTACATTTAACAGAGTTGTATAATATATAATAAAGAATTACGAGTGCATTTATAAAAATGATGCAATTATAAAGTGAAATAAAATTTTAAATAGTACAAAAGCCAATTTTTCATTTAATATTCCAACTAATTTATTAGATTAATGTAACATTATTATCAAATGACTTTTCATTGTTGCGAATTCGAATTCAGTATGCGAAAAGATATATATAAAAAAAGAATGACTTGCATTATTTGCATTTTATTAGCATTGACACGTAATTTGTAGAAATTGTTGCATATATGGGAAAAACAATTATCCTAAGAATATTTAAAATGTAACAAAATGCTTTTATTAAACACTTTGAGAAAATTATCTAATGGATTTTTATTTTAAAAAAATACTGTATCATAACAATGATTATTATAAATTTCAAATTCTAACCTAAAATCGTACTAAACATACTTCACATAAAGGAGTTACATTTCTTTAGAAAATGATCTATTTCATTTAAAGTGAAAGGATGTTGGAAAATATTATGTGAAATTAAAATTTACTCCTAAAACCAAATTTATATGTAACAATCTGTGAAAATATAACCTCCAACGTTTCGCTTGCTTTTTAACAAAGGATAAAATTAAACGAACAAAAAATTATGAACGAACATAATTTGCACGAATAAATTAAACAAATGCAGAGTAATAAATAAGTAAAGATTCAAACTTAATAAAAATGGGAAATATGTGGTTATATGATTTTAAATACGTACCTAAAAAAAAGTTGAGCTAAATTTGCAGAAATTTCTCGCTATATCATAAATAACACTTCACTTTTAATATATACCCCGATGTAACGAAAGTCACTCCGAATAATTCGATTTTTAATTGTACCACTCCAATTATCAAAATTTTATCACGGATAAAAATTGCACCTCACGGTTATACTTTTCCTATATTTGTAAATTGACATACGCTTTCGCCAGACCAGCAAGAACGACTGACTTGTGATATTTGACGTGATGCACGTTATAAACTGTTATAAGCTTTACGAAACGGACGGTGTAGTCACGTCATTCGATGAATAACGCCAAATAACGCGAACAAACGCGAATTAAGCATGACATTTCTTTCGAGCATGTAACGACGCTTCTCAGACAGGCCACCAGAGGGCAACGAGTAGCAGATCATTCTCGTAAGTTCTTGAAAGAAATACCAAATTCCTTTGTCACGCTATCGCGTGAACGTAGCTAGACAGTTGTATGCAATCGATATGTACATAAAGCAGGAGCGAGATTTGAAAGTAGACGTTTGCATATGTTTTATTAAGTATATTGCTCCAAGTATATTCGAAGCGCTCGAAAAAATTCGAGCTATTCGGTTTTATCATAGTGAATCTGACAATACCCAAAAAGGCGGGTACTCAATAATCTTTCTCCGCTGGACCCAATATGGCGGATGCGCATACTCACCTCTTTAGTGCTCTAATCGTACGATTCCCTAGAATTTCTCTCACTTGCCACCAATACGATGCCACTTCCGATACAGCGAGCGCGCAGCAAACGCTAAAACTCAAGACGTGAAGCAGTCACTGCGCGCTCGTTGCAACGGAAGTGAAAGGATTCTAGGGAATTCTCTGTACACTAGGCGCCAGAATCGTCTTGCCTTCGGAAATTTGGCAACGCTGCATGTCACTAGAACCGTGACGATATTGTAACATTTGATTCACGCTGTAATACAGTGTCACGACAGCGAATGTCATGACTTCAGTGTCACGTCAAAACGCACCTTAAAGCGGAACAGTTGCCTCTGCACCTCATGCGCAGATACGTGAATCGGAACGCACCCATAGATACGTTACTACAAACACCGCGCATGCGCGTGAAAACCCGTTCCCAATCCCATAACTGTACAGTGCACATACGAACAGAAGATAGGAGTATGCTTGGGTAGTGTGCGCATACAAGCCAGGAGAAAACCCGCGAAAACCCACGAATCTGGCAACACTACTGCCGTGCAAATTACTTGACGACCCCACTCCTGGCTCCTGAGACACACTGCGGAAAACGGCTTACCCATCTATGATACGATGGTCCGTGACCAGAACCACAGCGCCACTGAACGCCGCGCGGCCGTTCTGTGGGTTTGAATTTCTGACTTCTACTGTAAAAAAATTTCTTCGACTTTTACACTAACAATAATGCTACTGCGAATATAATATTACAAACAATATTCATATACTTCAAGTAAATAGCTCTGCGGAATGTCTTTTTTGTTTGTATCACTATTTTCGACGTCTACATTTTTGTGTCATATTTTGCACTTGTCAGATAAATAGTTTCTAATTTAAAATGCAAAATTTATTTTTTCTATTGCTCTCACAACACCATTATCCTCCAAGTTGAACTGACTCTCGAACAAGGTTTACACGAAGCAAGAAATCTTGTATAACAAACTCCGAATTTATTTTTCGAAAGCTAATAATTAATTATTCAAATTATTATATTACCTCTACTTTAAAAATAATCTAGAAAAAGTAACTTTATTTTGTACTAAAACCAAATAAATCATTTCAAAAGTAATATTTTATTTTAGATACCTGCTGCCAAATAAAATGCATATAACAGCCTTCGTTCTTGAATCAATTCTGGTTCAATTACATCATCTTATCTGAAAGACAGCTCCATGAAAAATTATTAGCGACATTATTTCAGGAGACACTATTCAAGTACAATCGAAAATAAAAAAATCATAGTAACAAAATTAGTTCAAATGAGCTAACTTACCACTATCGGTAAATAACTTTCAATTAACCAACGCAATACATTATCCGAATATTCAAATAATACCCAAGCTTGCCATACATGTGCATACATAACTAGATACATACATCCCCGAATTACTTTGAATGTTGGCGCGAAAGTTATCGCGGTTCCATTCCCACGTTCCGTGGATCCGAAGTGCGCGGGACACGGAACGCGCTCTCGGCGATTTACAATCATAAACTTGAGTTTGCTTTGTACTTATCACTGGAGCATGGTTTTATTATGATTTTTGAGCGCCAGGTGGCCGCGTTTTTGTTGTCCATTTGTCGAACAGTACAGGTCTCAGCGCCATTACATCGATAAATGTCATTGTATCCGCGTCCCGTGAAACCGATTTCGAATCAATAAATAAATTTCAAACACAAGACCAGCCGATATGTCGACCAAACGGAAAAATCCTCCGATCAAGAAGGGCCGTGCGAAATTGAAGAAGACTGAATATGATGAAGACGACATCTCCAGCGAACATGAATCGGAGGTAGAAGACGCCGAGACCGGTTCGAATGCCGACGGTGAGGACGCCGTCGAAGATGAGCTCACCGACGTCTCCACTATCCCGGAATTGCCGCCACCAGAGGTGATAACATTTCCATCTTTCCTCGCCTGTTTATTTACCCCAGGTTAGAGAGTACAACCGAGACCCGATGGATGAGAAAGCGGCGTTGGTATTCACGACGCTGCTGGGCTTTCTAGCCACGCATTTCAGACGCTAGTAGACGGAATGTTATTTCAGAAGGGAAACGATCGTGTGCCGTTAAACGTCTTATCAATACACTTCGTAGCTGTGAACATTACCAAAATATTTATGCATATCTGATGGATTAAGTTTCTGAGCATTGCTAACGATTTAAAATTTAAATGGCTAAATGCAGGCATCCGAATTCGGAGTAGTATTTACTTAAGACGGTAAATATTTCGGAGTCAAATTGAATTTTGCACAGTAGACTGCTAAAAATCATTGGAGCTATATGAAGGGGGATTAACACTAGAATGCCTGGCGTAGTCATGCAGACTCTCCCCGAACCTTTCTTGTTGCCTAACTTTTGTGGGAAAGCCTCTCTTGACTTTTATTTATTTTTAAGACTTCATGGAACAAAAGCACTGGAGTTTGTTTTTTTTTTTTGATTTTTCTATCGATGCCCATGGGAGTCCCGCTGCATCCTCTTTATAACATCATACATATCTTAGGAATTTTAGGATGACTAGATAACGTTTAGGCGCAACGCAAAAAAATAGAACAGTGGGAATATGTATTAAGTTGAACGATTTTGCAAGAAATGTAAAAAAACGTAAAACATTATTATTGTAGTTTTTATTTGCAATAAATATGTTCAGAAATGTGTCTCGCATTATTATTTCACGTAAACCTACTCAAAAGAGTAAATTTTTTCCACTTGGGCATCTGAGAGTCGAAAATCTTGGGCATTCTAGTGTTAATCAAAGCGGAGACTCCAAATAAGTAACTGAAAATCTGCTGATTTTGTGACGATTGTTTGTTCATAAAGGAGAATATGTAGTCGCAGAGGGGATTACTGACCTAGGAGCCTGCGGCGTATGCTGTACACCGTTGGAAAGATCTCGCCAAGACGAATCGATTGATACCATTTTCAACTTCGAAATCAGATGGGATCAGCTTGAAAAATGAAAAGAAACTAGCGCTGTTACTTTTTGACCTGTTGGGTATCCGGCTATCCGGAACAACTTCAAGCCATTGAATGTAGTATTGTTCGATCATTTTTGGCTAACATCAAACAATGCCACAGACAATAAAACGTTCAATTGCTTGAAGTTGTTTCGGGGAGCCGGGTACCCGACGGGTCGAAAAGTAAAGGCTGGAACAGACAAGGCTGATTCAGAGACATCGAATAATTTAGTGGAGTAGCGAGTAATTTAGTAATTTACCATTGTTTTACTAAACTACTTGACTAAATTTTAGTGTTCACACACTAAAAATTACTAAATTACTCGCTACTCGACTAAATTACTCGCTACTCGACTAAATTACTCAACGTGTCTGAATCAGCCTTAACAGCTCTAAAAGAAACCGGGTAGTAAAATCCCAACCGGCCCGACGGACCTCGGGTAGACACCTGAGGGGAAACCGAGGGGTTGCAAGCGATGCTGTAGCAGATTAGGGTGGCAAATGTGCCCCATGACCTAGTTCAGGGCCGCATTGGGCCTGTGATTGCCCCATGGGCCACTAATTCATTGGCGATTTCGTACTGGACATTAGGAAAGCGGCCCATAGGACAAACGCAGGCCCAACACGGCCCTGAAATGACGGTCATGAGGCAAATTTGCCACCCCAGCCTGCTAGAGTATCGCTTGCATCCCTCAGTTTTCTCTCAGGTGCCTACCCACGGTCCGTCGGGCCGGTTGAGATTTTACTACCGGTTTCTTTTGTTCAAAACCACAAAATCTCGAACTTCGAGGCCTTTTTTAAGGTGATCCCATCTGATTTCGTAGGTCAGTAATCCCCTCTGCCACTTAACAATTGTTCTGTACAGATAGTTGACGAATAATTAGATCGTGAATTCTGAAGTTTATCAATCTAATTTTCTCCACCATACGATCTGACCGTGTGTGTTTTGTTGCAGGGAGGATGGGGAAAGCCCGGAACGTTGCTCATGTGTGGTCTCACGAATTGGGATATGGCTGGTCGTAAAGCGCCGCCAAAAGGAGTTAAACCGAACGTAGGGCGGAGTTTGTGGACCCCGCATACTTTTAAAAATTTTAATGGTAGCCGAGTCAGATTAGTTGCCTCTGGTCCAGCTGCTTCTCATAGTATTGTCGTTACTGAAGATAATAGATGCCTAGCTTTTGGTAGAAATGATAAAGGTAAATGATTAAAAGGTAAACAAGACTTATCTTTATAAACAAGTAGTCTCGTGTAAGTAAATGTGACTTGAATAAATGAGAAACTTACGAATTTGTTAAGCCGCGCGATTTCTGCTGATACCGGTCAAGCGCAGTTTTACTTCAGTATTAGCTCGATGAAGACACATATGGCTTTGTTGGTATCAACATTTTGTAAACTTTTTATGAAATGATTCTTACAGGACAACTGGGTATTGGCGATGCGAAACGTCGGGATGAACCTACTGAGGTTACAGCGTTAAAGGGGCATACAGTTATAGCAGCATCTTGTGGCCGCAATCATACTTTATTCTTAACAAGTCGCGGCATAGTTTTCGCCTCTGGAGACAATAAATTGGGTCAGTGCGGCGTTGGGAAGTCCGACGCCTGCATTGTCTCTGCCACTAAAGTAAAATACGCTGGTCCGCCCATAGTGAAAGTAGGATGCGGAGCAGAGTTTTCCATGATTCTGGACATTAAAGGCGGCTTGCACTCGTTCGGCAGTCCCGAGTATGGAGCTTTGGGCCACAACACCGATGGCAAATATTTTATAACAAACACGAAGATGGCGTTTCATTTCGAGAAAGTGCCTAAGAGAATCGTTTTATACGTCGAGAGAGCAAAAGACGGCCACGTCACACCTTTAGACCGCGTTGAGATTACAGACTTCAGTTGTGGCCACTACCATACCGTAGCAATCGATAGCAAAAATCGCGCGTTTTCTTGGGGCTTCGGAGGTATCGGCCGTTTGGGTCACAACGAGCAACGAGACGAATTAGTGCCTCGTTTAATTAAGTTCTTAGAACCACCTAGCCGAGGTGTCAGAGCTGTTCATTGCGGCAGCACTTACAGTATTGCCATCAATGTTCACGGGACAGCCTTAATGTTCGGGCAAACGAAACGCACTGGGGAGGCTAATATGTATCCGAAACCAATTCAAGATTTGTCTGGCTGGGAAATCCGATGCGTTGGATGTTCGCAAACTAGCGTAGTGGTTGGAGCTGACGACTCGGTCATCGCCTGGGGCGCCAGCCCCACATTTGGCGAATTGGTAAATAATTCTACATAGAACGAATCTATCCGTGAGTTCCTGAACCACGTCTAACCGTTCCCTCCTCAACGAATGATTTCAGGGTTTCGGAGAAATGCGCAAATCTTCGACCACTCCGATGGAAGTAAAGGCCCTGGAAGGTTTATACATTACTGCCGTTACCTGTGGTGTCTCTCACACGCTTATGATTTGCCAAGATGAATCTGAAGAAGAGAAAGCCAAAATCAACAAACTTCAAGTATATTCGGTTTAAATTACATGATTTGCACTTATACATGAAGCGAAAGCGACTGAATCACCAGAACGGCTAAGAAATTTCTCAGTGTTCATCGCAATCATTATTACACATTTATAGGTCGGGTCGTAAATGAAACTTCATCGCGACACACTTGATCGATAAGTTATTTCAATAATTTAAAGCATAGATTAAAAGATCTGTGAGCGGTTATTAATAGACCGCGAGAAACGTCCATATGAAATACAGACTTAACCTATTACTTTACCATGTACTTCCAACTTTACTTAATGTACGAAGGAAAGTTTATCATAATAGGGAACCCCCATTCTGTTAGTAGCTCAGGATATAGACCAAACAAATAGATGCAAAAATATATTTTGATACGTTGCTATTTTATTGAAGTACTCTGTATCTTTGACCAGAATGAAAATAGTTGACACGTATGAAGAAGAGTGCTGGGAACTGGAAAGAAAACGTTACGGGACTCGTCAAGTGCTATCTGTATCTTTGTTTCTCATTTTAATCGACTATATATATATACAAATATATATAGCCTATATCATTGATTCATTACAGTAGTACCTGAATCACTAAATCCGCAGAAATCATTTTTATATTCTATATACAAGGACACTTTGAAAGTGGTTATACAAAGACGAGCCGTATTTTATCCTTTAAACGGTTAACGTTCTTTATGATAAACGCATAAAGAATTACCATTAACGCCGGTAGCTTACGAAATCATTATCGATTTATCTGAACTCATTCAAACGACTGTTATAGTTTCTATAATAAACAATGCTTCCTCCAAACCAGCATTGTTTGTCATACTTTTAAACTATGAATTGCTTTTAAAGTTACACACAAGAAAGAAAGTTTTAGTAAAGAGTATACATTGTTAATTATAATAAATGTGGTTCGAACCCATGTATTATCAAAACTCATGTATACGCATTGTATTTAAGCCTATCCATGTCTCTTAGTAGTGAATATAATCGAAATTTACGCATACTTTCAGTTTAGAACTACTGTTAATGTAACGAGAATATTCATGAAATTTCACGATCGTCATATTTTGGTTATATACATATTCTTTATACATTGTAATTAGAATCACTGCCAGGATGTATTTGGAATATCCTTCATTGTGACGTTGGATATTTATTCCGCTCCGTTCCACACATTACTCCTGTGTGGGTACTGCACCAACATGTTGTTCTAGTAAACTTGAGACAAATGTACAAGGAAAATTAATAAATAAACGAATTTTTTAAGCAATTTTTATTAAAACGTGTTATGAACATTTATATTTTGCACAGGGTGTATAAAAATTGGTGGGCACCACTTTCAGGGGCGAAGCTACATCCCTTAACAATCGTTTGCGTCGAAACGGTGCGTTTGCGGCACATGGTTCCTTCGAAACTTTTCTTCTGACGGAGCAGAGCACGTTGATGTAAAAAGAAACTTTAACATTAATTTTCGATATTATAAACGATTTTGCGGCATGGCCGTTTTCTGAAGTTTAGCCATAATTGTTATATTTATATGCGTAGTACCTTTATTCTTAGCCAGCGTGCTCTAAATCCTCATCAGGATCTGATACAGTGAGTTTGCAAGAATTACAGATTTCTGGATATTCGCAGGTTTCGTATTTCTTCGCTGGCCTTTTTATACACTTCCAACATCTTTCTTTGATGCGACGTGATTCTTGGTGATGTCTGCAAAAATTGCATGGAATATTTTTCATAGTCTCTTCATTCAGGCTTCTAATTAGTTCTTCCTCTTCTAACAGTTTCTTTGCCTGTTTCGAAAAGTGGAAGAATCTTAATATATAAAGCAGAAAGCTTCTATATGTTTGTGTGTTTGTCTGTCGTTTAAAAACTTTTGAACGATAAATTCTGGGATCACGAAATGTGCCTCAGCTCAATTCAGATGAATGTGACTATTTTCACAAAAAAGGCTAAAAAGAACGTTTTTGTTTATAAAATCAAAACCTAAATTTTGGGGCGAAGCCGAGTAGTAAAGCTAGTTGTACATATTTCTTGAATTCTGAGAATTGTTACTAGTACTAACAATGAGCTTCTGGTCCATATCTATTGTAGCTAGTGCAACAAATTCTTGAGCCTTATCCTTTTCCATTTGGGTAACATTGTTATGCTTCCAACGTAATAGCTGATACATTACGTAATGTATTGAGTCCGATGGTTTATATCGTTGGGCCCTACTCATTGCCCATGCTAATGGTACCATAACATTCTGCCTATAATTAAAAGGAACCGAATGATGAAAACGAAATGAAAGAATATTCGTAATTAGTCACCAGTGGCAGATTAAAGAAAAGGCCCAGGCGGCAAACGTTCCGAGGGACCCAAATTTTTCGGGAAAACGAAGAGGGGTTTACTAAAGACGGGCTAAACGTAGGAGTGCAGAAAAATTAAAATTATAGTAATTGGATGAAATCCGAATTTTTTTGAAGATGGGGCCCTGGCACGGGCCCAGGCGGCAAAGATTAAATCCGCCACTGTTAGTCACCTTAAATAATCGTTTCTCTGTGCCGTTAACTCATCTGTTGTCTGTTTCTCTCTTTGAAAGTGGCACTGACAACTGCACAGTTGAAAATAATCTGATGTGTTAACGAGAGTAGAAGTGCTCTTTGAATTACTCGTCCTGCAAATATCTTGCATTATATCTAAGCTATTGGTATTGGGCTCCAACATAGCTACGCTGCATTTGCAAATTATTTCCTACATACCACACATGTTATTGTACACACGAAAAAATAGTATACAAAATAGAGATTCCTTGACCTCTTTCTTATTTAAATCAGGTTCAGAACCCCTTTTATTTTGTTATATACCTCGGACTGTCCTTTTACTTCGTTAAGTCCTAAGTCAACCAACATTTGTTCAGTTTCATCATCAATTCCATACTGTTCTACTAATTCTATAACATCTTCTTCTACGCCAATGCGTCTCAAGAATTGAATTATCTTTGACGACGCAGAGTTGATAGGCGATTGCCATTTTAGAATCCCAGGAACATCGATACCACTTAACATTAAGCGACAAAGAACACGCGAACTTTGAAGTCTCACTCCGTATACAATAATATGCCAACACTCTATTTCGTTTAAACCTGTTGCCCTTAAATTTGAGATCAGCTCGTCGCTAAATTTGTTCGACCACATATCTTTGAATTCCAAAGTATACGGATCCACGTTGAAGTCCTTGAAATAAAGGAGTTCGCAATAACTAAGGCTGGTCAGCCCGAGTTTCATTGCTTTAATAATGGTATGCGCAGACATGCCTGAAAATTATATTTGAGTAATTGAGAGTTTCTCTGGAATTCATGCTATGGACACAACCTAGTACCTTCCTTTTGCACTTTCTTTAAAATGTGTGTGCTGTATAAACCACTATGTATGGTGGTCCACAGTCGTCTGACAGTAGGGACTTCCCTCTGTGAACCTGAGTCAACACAAACGCATTGTTTAAGTCTGTCCATAAGTAATTTCAGTAAATCAGTTCCGCTCCACGTTCCATATACTTGGAATCCTCTATTGGTCAAAATGATATTTAATTTAGTTGCACTTAATGCGTCTTCCGCTGTCGAAGGCAATGCAGATAACACGGAAGATGTTTCGCTATAAGTATGAAGCAGACGGTAAATCTACTACCTCGATTTAAATTTTGTCAGAAATACTTCAGGTTAATTATAATGCTACCGCTAACTTTACCTTGGACTTTTTATACATTCATTATTTTCTTTATTATTTATATGACATTTGCTGATGGATACGCAACAGTCCATGTTTCATCTATGAAATAAAAGTTACGCTAATTTTCCAAATGAAATAAACATAGAAAATACTTATTCGAAATGAAATGCTTTAACAGGCAATTGTTTGCATTAGATTTATTGACATTAGCCAGCAATTCTTTGTTGACATACAATTGTATAATTTCAACTGAAATCGAGAAAAGATACTTTAAATACAGAAAGTACTTTATTTACAATACATTACAATAGCTTTATCTATAGAACGCTCACTCAATCAGGAAATTATAAAACATGCATATTCGAAGTATGATTAAAGAAACTTGCGAATTACATTGACACATGACACTACGCACGTATGTATATCGATATGTGCGTCGCATTCGTAGATTATGCAAAGTAACGTTCGAACGAGTTAGCCTACATAAATAATAAAGAGAATTATGAAATTTCGAAGTTTGCGTATGCTTGTAAAAAATGTGTTCCGTAGGGTTAAAAATACGATGTTCGCTCGTGACATTATCGACGTTCTACAAATATTTATCAACCGTTTAACTGCGTACGTATGCACGATATATTTACACGAATACAAATTTAGTATTACAAATACCTATATAAAATTTAACTATTTAACAGAGTTAGAAGTTGCAAGCAAATTCATTCATGCGAAGAATCTTTCTCATGACGTACACAAAGCAATAAAGTGTCGTGTTGTTATTCGTGTTCACAGTCAAAGTTCTCATTCCTCGGCATCTAATTTTCCGAACATGCTTTAGACCATCTTTAAACTGTAGCTCCGTTGCGATTATCACCGGTCGAATTTTATGTCACAATTAGTTACAGCAAGTTACAAGAACAAGCCGAATATGATTCTTGCCCTTCGGAGCCATTTGCCAATTGTATGCCTCTCTGGCTTCTATGTCTCGCTCCTCCCATGCTGCCATTACCGTATGACTTAATGAGGGTATGCCGGTCCCAAAGACCCGGTGTTTGTATTATCTGTAAATAAATAATATAATTTAAATTTCGACCGTAAAAATTGTTCTAATTAGAAGAGATGACTTCGGCGCACTGGTTCGGTCTATTAAATAATTAAATAAAAGCTATTTTGCAATTTTTGACTGGTTCCCGGTTAACCGACTCGTGCGTCGCACGTTCCCAGCAATGAACGTGATATTTGTTTAAAAGAAATTTTTTTTTGTATAAAAGCATACGCAGTATTTTTTTCCTTTTATCTAG
Source organism: Andrena cerasifolii (assembly GCF_050908995.1). NCBI lineage: Eukaryota > Metazoa > Arthropoda > Insecta > Hymenoptera > Andrenidae > Andrena > Andrena cerasifolii. Next base: position 4,161,476 of record NC_135132.1, read on the forward strand.
CTTTCCTTGAAAATGGTCATAATCATTGACTGAAACGTTAGAGTTTGGTAAAAATTCTAAAAATTGCAAAATAGCTTTTATTTAATTATTTAATAGACCGATCCAGTGCGCCGAAATCTTCTCTTGTATCTGTAAATAGCATTAACTTATCGTGTGTGAAAATTTCAGAGGCAATGAATGGGCTTCTAAACCAGTGACGGGCAACCCGCGGGCTGCATTTGGCCTTCGAGCCACTGACATGCAATTGTTTCAATTGTAAACTTATGTCAGAAATAATAAATTCACCCCATAAATTAAAATTCTTTGATTAATATACAGGTAACCCACATATAATGCGATACTTAACGCGGTTTTGAAATTGAGGTAATAATCTTCGTATAACGCCCTCAGTTTCGATGTAGCGTGTTTTTTTTTGTTCTATTAGATCTGATTGTGAGTCTCGCATAGCGCGATTTATATAAAGGTGAAGTTAGACGGCGCGTGACTCGGCGAGCTTGGCATTTATGGCCCACTACAGACCCGTGGTTGCTCCTCACTGTTCTAAGCATCCAATGAAGATTTATAAAGTATACCTTCTGCACAAGTTCTTCGAAGCAACATTTAATCCCATCCGCTGTTTTAACACTGCTTTCAATATATAAAGTTTGATGTCTTCTGGCAAACTGTAGGCCTTCCTCGGTACTCACTTCTCTGTTCGGTAAATCTATTTTATTACCCACTACCATTTTAACAATGTCTGTCTTATTGCAGTAAGTGTTTAGTTCGTTCAGCCAAGTTTCTAGCTTCATAAACGTAGCTCTGTCCGTAACGTCGTAAACCAATATAGCACCTTGACCATCCCTGTAGTAACTAGGTGTTAAGGTGCGAAAACGTTCTTGCCCCGCTGTATCCTGTAATGAATTTGCGACGAGTTACATCTGCTTTTGAAATTTATATTCATTCAATTTTGGAGCTTTACATTTATTAAGTGTTTTAGGTATATATGAGTTTAACCATTAATAATTGGAGGCGGGCTTCTAATTCTACTTATCCAATATTAGGTGCTATTCGGCCAGCAGCTCAATCTGTATCTTATGAAGTTAGTTTAGTTTTTATTATATTTTCAATTACTTTATTCGGTTTTAGATTTATATAAATTTCAATCCTACTAATATAATAAATGCGAAAGTGTGGATGTTTATTACTCAATCACGTGGCAACTACGCAACGGATCTTTCTGAAATTTTGTATACACGTAGTCTAGGACCAGGAACAACATATAGGATACTTTTTATTTCGATATTTTTTAAACGTTCAGTACCAAATTTTGCATAATTACTCTCTAGAACCCTGCGGAAAATATGGACTACCATGAAATCTAGACATCCCACCCCTTCCTCCTTATTTCACCCCCTTGACAGTCTGTGACAAGCCAGTTAGTCAACCCTGGCATATTAAATTAAGAAAACGGTAATTATTTAGAAGTTTTCCATCCTCACCGATTTCAATGATTTTTTGGATATGTCGTCGGGAACACGATTCTGAACAACTTTTTCCTATACATGTTACCGCCGCTCGACCTTCGTTTCCGAGATATTCGCGAAAAACTGCTGCTACTACACAATGTATTCTGCCGTATACCCAGGGCCGTTCCTGGCGGGGGTGCAGAAGGTGCCCCCGCACCTGGGCGGCCAAACCTAGGGGCGACCGCAGGCCGTTTATTATATGTAAAATTTTGATTAATAAGAATAATAATCGAAACTCTTTTGCATGATAACTGTTTAAAATTATGTATGTATATATATATATAAAAGTAAGCACTTCATATTAAATTCTTAATTAAAGAATATTGAATTAATAAGGGCGGCAATATTATTTTTGCACCTGAGCGGCCAAAACCCAGGAACGGCCCTGCGTATACCTACCTATAGCAGGGGCGGCTTTAATATACTTGGGCAAGATTATCATGGCGCCCCTTCAAGAGCACGAAAATCAATTAGCAGAACGGATATAAATGAATAAACGCATACAGGGGTGCCCCTACAAATTTGGCGCCCCGGGCGGCCGCCCTGCCTGCCCCCCTTACAGCCGGCCCTGACCTACAGTAAGCGTCCGTGGCAGCGTATGCGCTAGCATGGGACAAAACAAATGACGAAGCTGACCTTTGTTTCCGAGATATTTGCGAAAAACTTCTTTTGACTTATTCCGACGCAACGCATTCCTCTTTCCAACTCGTCCCGGGTATTAGTATTGGTTGAGGCTAGATTAGCGCGGGGGGGCGCGTGAAGCATGATAGCGAACCGATATGAGTCGGAGTGTTGACGGGCATCCGCAAGTTTCTGGTTGAAATCTCTAAACTCACAACAGTTCGCTATCATGCTTTACGCACCCCCCGCACTAATCTAGCCCCAACCAATACTAATACCCTCGACAAGTTGGAAAGTGGAATGCATTGCGTCAGAGTAAATCAACAGAAGTTTTTTCGCAAATATCTCGGAAACGAAGGTCGTGCGGCGGTAACATGTATAGGAAAAAGCTGCTCGGAATCTTGATCCTGATAACATATCGAAAAATCAATTGAAATCGGCGAGGATGGAAAACTTCTAAATAATTACCACGAAAACTTACCCAAATAGCAAGCTTCACTGTATTACCATCGATCTCGATCTGTTTAGTCTTATAGTCCATGCCAACCGTGCTCTGCATATTTTCATAGAATTCATTCTCCGTGAATCTCAGAATTATGCTGCCAAGAAAGATCGAGTTAATAAATCTAGTCGCGTCATACATCCAGCAAGTGATTCATTCATCTCCGTAGATACCTCGACTTGCCGACATTCGATTCTCCTATTATTAACAGTTTCAGTACTGTTAACACATCTTGATCCGTTGTATCCATGATTGCTGCCATACTATCGCAGGACTCGATGCAAGTGTTATCGAATGTTTTAGACTTCCCTCGCAAGTGACTCTCGCAACTTTGACAAAAACTTTGACGGAGACCTCTGCCACGGCTGAAGTAGTTTGAGACTCATCAAGCCAGCTTCGTACTCTTCTTGCTAAACAAAGAGAGATTACAGCAATGTAGCTACTAATTTCACGATTCTTCTAGCGAATCTGAAGATCAGGATTAGCTGATATTTAATAATCGTCGGTCAGATACTTGACTACTCATTTCCTTCGCACGCTCGCCAACCGAAATTTAATTGAAATCAGTTTTGGGTTTTCCTCGTGAAACACCATCGAATATTTCTGAATTTTCAAAACCACTACTATATCTTTTAACAATTCGAAATTATCAATCTTACCTCGAACAAGAAAATATTCAATTACATCGAAAGTTCGTAGCAGCTTAATTACAAGAAGAATCGGCTAACGAAAAGGGGAAGCTCCGCGGACTTTGTTTATAAAATAAGAGTATATTGTTGTTTACAAAGAGGCGGAGAATTAAGGAATCAGGAGCTTCGCAAAAACCCACCTGACGACACCTTACCGTAACAGTTTAAAGTAACGACGTCACTTGAACCTGACGCGTGAGCTCATCATTTTTTTTCAATCAACGAAATGCGAATTACAATACAGCACACATCGTTACTGTAACGTGACGTGGGCGGTAGGTAAGGAAACGTCAAAACAATTACGATAGTTTTCGTCAGATAATCCAGATGTCGCTTCTATTTGTTTCTACCAATTTTTTTTTTTTAAACGATTTTATTCAGCTTCGATCATCTGTTTGTATGTTTGGTTCGAATCTGGCAACTCAAATTTAACCAACTTCCAACTATCCAATTGTCTTGAAACTTTGCAGGCGTGCGTAGGTTGGATGACAATACAATATTTTAAAAAACGAAATTAACCACGAGGGGGTGACAAAATTATCCAGTCACCAATAAATATAACCCATAACCACAAATCTAAGCGACTTGAAATCAGCCTATAACCACAAATCAAATCAATTCAATCGACATGAAATCAGCATAAAGTAGCTGAATATGAGACCCATTTCTTAAAAACATCATAACTCTTGACTGAGAACACTTTTATTAAAATTCGATACACGTTTTAAAAGTAGAATATGTATTCTTTAGCAACCTACTGGAAAGTACTATAACAAAAATTCGGTTTCTTTATAATAAAATAAAAACCAAAGTCGTTGCTTGCTTCAGACGATCAATTGATTGCAATGCCACTGTGCGGACAAAACAACTATAGTCTGATTTTCGAGAGTTGAGACTGAGGAGGAACCAATGGTACGCTACGCCGCACGCAATTCGTAGCGTACCATTGGTTCCTCCTTAACCACGCTCCGTCCGAGGGACCAGCCTCAGGTCTCAACTCTCGAAAATCAGACTATAATACACGGTTAGTTAGTAAAGAAATAGTATCGTTATGATATTCAAGATTTCTGTAGCGGAGATAAGCTAGGGTCTCATATTCGGCTACTTTACCCTAACCACAAATAAAAACTTAAACACTAAAACGTAAATAATAAAAAAAATATATAAAAAAAATTATGTTCAACCATTTTATTTAAAATGCACTAAAAATTAAAAAAACAATCCATTTCTTGTACCAAATTTCACTGGTGTTTTTCACTTTAAATAAAATCGTGAAGCAGGATATTTCATAACAGAATATGAATCAATTTAATACAGAACCAAGCGTCGAAATGAATTTGTTGTGAGATATCCTGCTCCACGATTTTATTTAAAGTGTAAAACACCATCGAAATTGGGTACAATGGATTGTTTTTTAATTTTTAGTGCATTGTAAATAAAATCGTTTAACATAAATTTTTTTTTATATTTTTTCTTTTTGTATTAAAAATCGCGCTGATAAAACTACGCGCGTCCAATTGTTTTCAGTCGAGTCCTTATCCCTCGGTTGTCACACCTACTTTTTCAAACGTCGTTGTCACACTGGGTCAATTTGACCCTGCCAATTTTCAATCAGTTGTTATTTAAAAACTATTTGTTAAATTAAGTGTAAAAAATTTTGAGATAAAGTTTGAACATTGTTGAATATATGCCCATCGTTGAAAGTTGACATTTAAAGTGCCATCATGCTTAAAAAAACATTTGAAGCAATAAGAGTTCCGACAAAAAGTTTTTTGCTTAAAAAAGTGTAGGGTCAATTTGACCCAGTGTGACAACCGAGGGTTAAAACAGGGAAAAGGCTACGCCGATTCTCCAACAGAACAGCATAAAACGACTACTAGCAGCATTCCATAGATTGAAAATTAAAATAGCAAGAGTTGTCTAGGAATTTCGTTTATTATCATCTAAACAACTCGTACAGATGTAGAGTATTATTTACAGCAGGATACGAGTTGCCCAAAAGCAATTAGCGTAAGTAACAGGGTGCCAGTAAAACAACACGAATGGAAAAAGATATGGCCGTTGCCGTCCCTAACCTCAACGATGCGTTATCGTGTACCATAAAAGATAGCAGCCTTATCAGAAACGTCAACTACCGATGCTGATTCATAGAAACGGTCCCCCGACGCAACTCCTCGCGCGATGCAGGTCGTCGCTCGTGTCAACATCAAATTCATAGAACAACTGATTAAAAAGGAACGGAAACGAGAGAAGCCTCGGAACGCATCGAGTGTGCCGTGCACGGGCGTTATATCACGCTTGCTAATTCGCGCGGTGCTTACTCACCAACGGGGGGAGCCCTAGAAAAGTGGAGCGTGCGAGCGCATCCTCGAGTAGCGCCACAGCCGAATCTAATACTAGCCGTGCTATACAACGTGGCAACACCGCTCATGTGAGGATCGGGAGTCTGCGGGAGTCCTATTTTCAATAGTAGAGTTTTGTACTCAGCATTATAATTAACGTTATTTTGTGATATAAAATTATACTAATATACCGTATTTTTTATTAATTATGTATAAGTAATACATAAATATCATAACTATAGTAAGTAGAAGTAATACAGTGGTATACTAATATTTACAAACGTAGTATATATTTTGTGGACTCTCGGGGTAGTTTGGTGTTGTGATGCATTATATTTGAAATATTTACAGAGATTTCAAGAAAATATAAGTGTGAAACAAGATAAAGCCATCTTTGAACCAAATTGAAGGATTCAAAAATTGATAAAGGTATGTATAAGTTAATAAAGACCTGAAATAGATAAAGTTATTGGTACGAAGCCAAAGAGGTTAAGTGCCCGTGGAAAAGAGGTTAGCATAATTAGCCATCGAAAGGAACAATTACGCAGTTAATTATAAAATCGTGTTAGAGGACAGTATTATAATTGTGGAAAATTTCCTCACCACCCTAATATATCAAATTGATGTTTTAAGAAAAGTCGAATTAATAAAGAATTATTGAAAATCTAATTCCTATTGAAAGTTTTTAATTTACGATTTTTCGAAGTGATGTCTGCACGCATTGCCAACTGACTATTATTATTTACGGTTTTGACATAATCGTTTAATAAAATATTTGAAAAAATTGATAATTGAAACAAAATACTGTGGTAAGCTTGACCACAAATGCGTGTATCTGAAAATGCTAAATAATGTATATCTGATTGAATAATAATATATGTTAAGTTACATAAAATATGTTTATGATTTTCAGATTGCAAAAGTTGAGATTCCAAATTACCATTATTTATTATGGCTTTCATTATTGCATACATATGAATAAATGAGGTTATTACTTTTTCAGTGGGAACAGAAAGGCCCCCTCTTTGTAAGTGATCAAAATATACATTGCCTACAGTTTTACCTTTATCCTCCACAATTAATAATCTACATATATTGCAATTTAACTTTTTAGCAACAGAATGGGACCCATATCCGAATATGTAAATTTTAATGGAATCATCTACAACCGGCAGAATATTTTGTCGGTGTTCAATTTATACGAGGAATAGCAACCATTTATTTTTTCGGTAATTCCTTATCTTTGGGGAATAAACATATAGAATTGTAATTATTATCCTTTAAAGTAGTATCGTAATTTCCCTTGCAATTGGGAACACACCAACGCCGTGGCACTATTAATGAACATGTGAAATTTGTAAAAAAATGCAAATCAAACAAAATGTCCAAAAATGCTACAGATTGTATTAAATAAATAAAACACCTGGATTATTGCTCCGATTCTGATAATTAGAGGATTTCAGTTCTACATTAATATAAATATTTGAAAGATAGACGGGAAACCGAAAGGCCGGTAGAGGGAGACTGTGTAGCCGTGAGGCCGGTGGGTAGTGATAGGCTGAGAGGCTGATACGGTAGGTTGGGTTAGGTCAAGGTGGCTAACTACCACTGCGGGGCGGGGGGAGGGACCCGTTCGAAACGAGGACGAGGTAAGGAGTGCCTCATTTTCATTGGCCAATATTCGGCGCAAGCGCAGTTCTACCATATTTACCGTTGCCATATCGTCTTGAGTTTTGATAACTAAAGGGCGAATTCCACTTACGCCCAAATTGCCCGCGCACACGACCGTCGGAATTTTCCGCTTTTGTATTAAAATGAATATCATAAATTATATGCTCCTGTTTTCAAATCGTAATTTATACTTAAAACCCTGTATTTTCCGATATGGCTCTTTCACACATTTCTCTTCTATATTTCAAGAGATTTTCATAAATTTTGGAATGTTAACCACGGGCGTTGCGGGCGAATTGGGCGTAAGTGGAATTCGCCCTAAACAGTTAGTTGCCCATATAATAAATATAATAAAATATGACTACACTATATTGTGAAATACTGTGAGAGCGCCATCTACTAAAGTAAGCTCTGTAATCGGGTCAATCGCGTTACAGGACTGGTGTCACACAAGTATTGAAACAGTGCAATAATGTTTTTGTCATTAAATAGTCTGTTAAATTTTACAAAATCGATCATCAATCAGTCGAAATTCCCAATAGTGCCAATTACATGTGACAGCTAACCTGATTTGACTGCTTTAATTTTCGCCACCAGATTGCGTAGCGGAAATAAGAAAATGCCAATTGGGTTAAGTAGGATAGATAAATCTAATAGCTAACGACATTTTTTTAAATAAAATGACACTTTTTATGGGTGAGTGAAAGAAATGTATTAAATTACATGTATTTAATAATAAGTATAGTAATAAGTATGTATTGTTAATGTTTAATTTCATACAAATAATAAATTATTTTAAATCAGTATCTCTGTCTTAATCCATTCTATATATTCTAATAATTGAAGATGCATATTTCTCTTCAATTTTCGTAATATTCAAAATTCAAATTCATAAATAATCACTTTTCAGTATTAACTTAGGCCGGTTTTCATAGTCGCTACTTATTCTTAAGCAAATGCTTAAGCATTCGGCATCCTTTACTAGCTACTAAGTTAATGGAGAATGCCGCATGCTTAAGCATTTGCTTAATAATAAGTAGCGACTGAGAATACCGCCCTTAGACATTTGCATTAATCTGTGGTTAATAGTTTTTCATAATTAGCGGTACAGCGCATGCGCAGAAATGCAACCAATCACCTTCAGGCACCCCTGGGTGGGGGCCCGTCCCTCAATTACGCTTCGCGTCCCTCCTCCAGAAGCTAGCCGTACCTTCCGTCCTTAAATTCCTATATCCATGGGTTAGGTATATCGAAGCCGGACTCTCGCGGTGTTGCCATTTTGCCTTCAGCACGGCTAGCACTAGAGTCGGCTGTGCTTGAGGCCTAGAATAAAGTAAGTTTTCGTTTCCCTATAGTGGCAGAACGATAAAACGAGCAGGGGGAAAAAAGATGGCCGCCGGTGGGCTGCCATGAAGGGGCTGCGTCGCTCGTGCTCGTGGAAATGGGACGTTGCGACATCCAAGTGTCACCGTCGTGCCCGTGAAGTGTCACAAAGTGTTCTCGAAGTGACGTGAAGGAGTGCCGTGCGCTGCTCGAGCGCGGGATTAATTCCTCGGGACATGGCATCGGACGGGTAAGGATATCCTCCGGGTTCTAGGGAAATGGGAATACGGCAGGGTACAAGCGGCTATGTTTCGCAGATCGATAGTGAATTTTTCTCCCAGTGACCCGTCCCAGTTTTCTCCGGAGAGAGGCCCGCCGTATCCCTCCACCGCGATAGTGCTCTATTGTTCCCTCGCAGTTTCTTATCTTCGACTGGGTGGGTCTCGTTCGGCCCCGATTTTTTCGCGTTTATACCCCTGCGTGCATTATCAAAGTCATGCCCCTGCCTTCTCCCCTCTGCTCTTCTCACGTTCCCTTCATTCTTTCCTTTTCTTTCCCCCCTTTCTTCCCTCTGTATACAACTATGCACGGGACGAATTTCTGCCGCCTATTTCGGTCAATTAAACGGATAGCATGACATCAGACAGTTGCTCGTGTCGCGGCCTAACATTCCTATTAATTTATGGCTACGGGGGTGGGGGTGAACACCCTTTTATCGCGGCCAAAGTTTCCTCGGTCCCAAGACCTTCCTCTTCCTCGTTCCCTTATCGGAATGTTTCTTCTCCTGACAATCTCGCCTTTCCTCGCCGCCTTTCGCGTGCTCCCGCCGTGATTATTTAATACGCAAACGGGGCTTCTCGATGCAGCGCTTTTGCCGTGCCCCGTTTTCTCCCGCAGATTTGGCAGAATGATATCGATTAATTATTTATAACTTATTGCCGGTTCGCGGTGCTTTCGGCTTGAAAATCTCCAGACGCTTCGGGCGCACTTCGCCGCGAATCCTCGCTCGTCTCGTATTGTTTAATCGGCGTGTTGAACGTGCTCTCGCTATCTCCAGCATTTTACTGTGCACTACTATTTTTAGAATTTTTAATTATAGCGATAAAAAGGAGCAACAAATTTATCTTATATTCACCCTGCACGCCTGAACGATTTAACGCCACTGCAAGGTGCTTCAGTAGCTTTTTAAGTCCGATATTAACGGGAGATTCCGTTTTTAAAATGCACCACCAGCTGACGAATTATTTGTAATATATTATCGCTGAATAAAATAATTCCAAATTCCGTATGATTGCAGTAGAATGGAATGGGTGGAAATCATAGAGCCTCGTACAAAGGAGCATATGTACGCTAATCTTACGACCGGAGAGTGCGTATGGGATCCCCCGCCTGGTGTTCCAGTGTAAGATATACGTTTCTTTTCGTTAAAAATATTCCCCCGCTGGAAGTTCCACCGAAGAGGAGATTTATTTCATTTACGCTTCTCTTCGAAATAATTTATACACAATAACGTTACAAAGTCAGCTTTCCCGACGAGAGAGATAATTACTCGCCGAGGATCAGGTTTGTCTTTCTGATCTAATTAGCTCGGTGAAAGTTATCGTCGCGTAAGGTTCTCCTTTTATAATATAGGAAGCACTTATAAGATTTCTATTTCGAACCTGCCACGAATTTAAATGCCCCACGCGACCTGAATCCTACGATCGCTCGATATGTATTTGCAGCTCATTGGTGCGCTTTCAATTGCAGGAAGAAGACCGACAACAACCAGTGGTGGGAATTGTTCGATCAAAACACTTCGAGGTTTTATTATTACAATGCCACTTCCCAGAAAACTGTGTGGCACCGTCCGAGCGACTGTGACATCATACCTTTAGCGAAGCTTCAGGTGGGTGAATCACCTTCTCTGATAACAGATACCTAATTCAGAGGGGCGATGGCACTCGCGCTGCTGATACCGCATTGAAAATTGGGCGCGTCGCGCAAATATTCCGAATCGCGTGATAAAAGCTATATATTTACTTACCGAGCGGAATGTCCGAGTTTTCGGAGATAAAAATTCTGTTAATACGTTTTGTAAGCATTCCTCTACCACCATGCATCGATGTGGTCATTCTGGAGAGTGTTGGAGGTATAAGTGTGCTCTCCTTTCAGCTATAAATAGACGTTTGTAGCTAGGAGAAAAAACTCAGGTTTACATTATGCCACACCAGGAGCTTGAAAATCTCTTGAGATTACAATGTTTATTGATACTGCGAAAATGAATGTGCCTTGCACTTTAATTGCACATGAAAGGGCAATATTAGGCGTGCATTTGTTTATTGGCGGACGAAAGAATTGGTCCAAACGACTTGAGTTTTGTTTTGAGAAGCTAGAAGAATTAGTTTGATTAAGGGGACCTTCCGGTCTAAAAGTTGATTTTTTTTTCGAAGGTTCAATCTTTTAGGAATACGTGTTTAAAAGGGTTTGTTGAAATTCGTAAAATTCCCGAAGTTACAGGCATTTGAGTAGGGGCAAATGCATGGGCAACAACCGGCCACTCGGCGCCCACGTAAAACTTTAACCCGGCAGGAGGCGCACCCTATATTGTAACACAGGTTGTCGCTACCGGGTGAAAAATACCCAAAATTCAAACGTAAAAAACCACGGTTTCAAAATATATATTTTTAACTTTGTAATTTTTATGTTGAAGTACAGTGTTTTAAGAATCAAACGAGATTTATGAAATATCTTAAAATCTTTATTAAAGTTCTTTAAAAAATCGTAACAAAAACTTAAACAGTCTTCATATTTTCGCAACTAGCGCCTCTAAGGTAAATTTTACCCAGTAGCGCCTCCCGCCGAGTTAAACGCGTTTTTCTCGAAACAGTGTTCTCAAAACGGTGGGACCTGTATTTACAAAAGTTATTATCCGGTTCGACTGAAACTTTTTTTATTTTGAAAAATGTACTTCTGGCTAGGGGAGATACCAGAAAACATACAAAAAATTGAAAATTTATGATTTTCTAAGGCGTTGAAAGCATGAAAAATATAGGGAAAAAGTGATTTCAAACTTCAAGTGTTGTTATTTTTTAAAAAATGTAAATTGTGTATTTTTTTCTGGTTTTCCCCCTAGCCAGAAAGTATACTCTTCAAAACAAGAAAAGTTTCAGTCGAATCGGACAACAACCCTTGGAGATACAAGTGTTCTCACCGATTTGGATCAATTTTTTGACGCCTTGACTTTAACGACTCCCCAGTGCCATCTACAATGATTAATTATAAAACAAAAAATATATTTCTATAATTCAATACATCCTTAATACAATGCAAAAAGTCCCATTAAATTATAAATAGTAGTTTTCCTTTAATTAATTCCTAAAGATCACCTATTTTTTGATGGGCTCTAGACCGGAAGGTCCCGTTAATGAAGTGCTTCGTTGTTTTAAAAAAAAATGCAATTGATCGGAATAGCGGAAAAAATAGTGGAGGTCGTTTTTTAAACTTTTTTTTCTGAGTCTGTAATGAAAGTTCAAAAATCCCGTTTGTAAAATCGGTCAACGTTGCTCTGAGCTACAAACGCTTGAAGATCGCAGAATAAAGCTGGTTCTGGGAATTTCGCGATTTTCGGAGGATTTATACTCTCTTTCGTCCGCCACTGTATGTATTATACAAAAGTTACAGTTACTAGAGTTCTCGGTTTTATTACGAATAAATATACTAGAAATATTTCTACATCCTTATATTCGTACTATAAAAATATTCCCATATTTTCATTGAAAATATCTTGCCTGCCACGCGAGTAAAAAATGAGCAAAAAATGTAGCACCTTTAGCACAGTGTTCTTCAACCGGTGGTCCGTGGAAAAAATTTCGTCCGTATCATGTAGCGACTACATTAAATTCAATTAAATTGTAATTTTATGACATCAGATTTAATAAATAAAATACCATCTACATTGGTTTTTATTTCTGTCTTAGGTCCGGTGCAGGCGAGCGGTTTGCGTCAGTTTGCCGTCGCGACAACCTTCCGCGCGCGTTTTAGCAGAACATACATTTATATGAAGCAGTTCACACGGGGCGCTAAGTTTTGCGGCTACTAGGCGGTATGTTTGCGTTCCTTTTGGCGAACGCACGTATTGCTTCACCGCGAATGAACGCAGCGGCAAACTGCCGCAAACCGCTCTGCACCGGGCCTAAATATTTCTCATAGTTTCGCCGGTCCGCAGGTGTAGAAAGGTTGAAGAGCGCTGGTTTAGCATAATTGAATAACATCTTGGTATACAAATACTTGTTGAAAATGTACAATAGACACTGAAGCAGAACACAGAGCCCGCAAGTAGCAGCGGCGTTGATGCCCAGAAGCCCACTGAGCCAAGAAAGAAGGAATCTGTATCAACACAGACGCAAACTCCTTCTGTCAGTCGACTAGCCCGGTTCAACCATCAAGAAAGTTCCAATTTGTCTTCTTCGTTGGTAAGCCCTCTAGCCTAGAATTATTCCTCGCGCGGATAGACGAATGTTGTAATGGGTGCCCTTATTACAGCAAAGCTCTAGTGTAAATAAGACACGAACGTCTGGTGTCGGTGTGGATCTTCAAACGTCTCCTCCCTCGCCATCTCCGTCTGCAAGGCGGCATCACCACCACCACCATCATCACAATAACAGACATAGGCAGCACCATGAAGTGCCCACAGCGCGCCGCCAACATAATCATTCTCAGGATTCCGGACGTTCCAGCGACAGTTCTGTCTCCCACAGCCGAACATCGTTGGAATCGACTGGATACCGACTGTTGGACTCTCCACACCGGCACCACCATCGTTCCACCGCTCAGACTCCGCCGAGCCAAGCACAATCCTCGCCCAGACAGCACAGCGGTACGTTGGAAGCCAGGGGGCACAAGAGTGGGACTCTGGAGAGCGTGAAGAACCAGAAGTCGGTGCCGTTGGGCGAGCCGCCGCCGTTAGGATTATCGCTGTCGACTAGCACTCCCCTGTTTAAGAAGAAGTCGTTCGTTGACTCGCAACGCGAGGGCAGGGCGGGGAACTTAGAGTTGGAAAAGAATAAAAATGGTAAGAATGTGAGTTAAATTTCGTAATCCTTTAAGTTCTACGGTACTCTTACCCGACCACGGAACCTAGAATAAAAGGAATAACTAAGTTTCTCTTACGAATATTGTAGGTAGAGAAAGTAGTAGAGGTTCGTATGGTCCTGAACCAAGCACTTCGCCATATCGTGATTCGTTGATGGAGTCTAGAATATTTAGGCAAGAGATGCCTCCGTACCGTCCGCCAGAAGTTCAGTTGAGTCATAGTTATAAATCGCAGGGTGAGAAGTATGGCTCCCTGGTGGAAAGTAGTAATCGTTATCATAGAGATAGGGAGAGGGAGATTCACCATAGAGAAAGAGTAAATAGTTTGGACAAGACAAACACATCAGCCTTTTACCCAAGTTCCATGCATCCGCGTAATATGAATAAGCAAGATAATACTGGTAGTATAGGAAGAAGGCATCACGGATGCTCGGTGTCCCTTTCAGAAGCGAACGTTAGAGACATGTATGGCGCAATGCTGGCGGAAAGGAATGAACCATCTAAAAGCCTCGTGAGGGGCACAGGTGTCTTAAGTAATGCATCGAAACAAAGGAGCCTTGAGGTCGCAGAGAGGGAGAGGGAACGAGAACGTGACAGGGAGAAAGAGTATAGAAGGAACACAGCGTGCAATAATTCGTTGGATTGTAAGTGCAACTCTCGAGTCCATAAACGGAACATTCGTACGTCTATATTTCATCTCGCTTCATATCCGTTTAAGGTGTACCGCAGCCCTTGGCTCGGAGTTACAGTTTTGTACAGCAGCAAAAGCAGCAGCAGAAGTTGCAGCAAATGCATCAGCAGCAGCAACAGTCGAGGAGGCGAGATAGGGACGACGATTCTATGCACGAGCGTTATTTAATCACTCAGAGCCACGAGCATCCCAGGCAAAGGCTTAGCAGTAACACTAGTAGTAGCAATAGCAGTAACAGTAGCAGTAATAGCGGCGTTGGCGAAGAAACGGAAGGACTCACGGAGGGAGACGACAGCAAGAAGAAAAGAAGCAACGGTAACCCGAGCCCTCCTCCGTCTCCGTTCTACGGAAATCTGTTATCCGATGCCGATCATTTGTTGCCACTTCAGCATTATATTCTTCAGCAAGCAAAACTCTCAGGCACGTTACCGCCCCTTCGAGTCCTTTCGCGCAACGTATCCTGTAGCATTAATGAGTGTCTCAATTATACAGGTTGTTACAAGTTCGGAGATCCTTTGTTAGTAGAAGAAGGTGATGATTCCTTGGACGAAGAAGGTGGGAGAGGCGAAGGTGTTGGTGGGAGAGCCGACGACGATTCCGACGACCAGTTTGCGGATGATGAGGCAGCAAGCAACCAGGGTGATTCTTCTAGTCAAGAGTACCTTGAAGATCACTATGCAGGTTCGTAGTTATATAGGGGGAGTCCGGGAGACTTGACCATATGGGAGAGTTGAGCCGCATCAAATATCTGTTTTAAAATTTGCGGTAGACATGTAACAAAATGACGATCTGTAGTTCGCTTTAGCTGTGAGTAAGGAAAACGTGTTTCGTTTTGTTCAGAGTGAAATACGAAGTAAAAGCTCAATTAAAGTATATAAGATAATTATTATAATGTCTAAAGTTTGTGGCTACTTATTATAAACTAAAGCAAATTGTTGGTTTTTTCATTTGTTCCCGAGTTATTAGAGTATGGTCAAATCTCCCCACATGGTGGATCATATCTCCTAGCGCTCGGAGAGAGATGAGCCAAATCTCATTTTTTATAAAATTAAATTTAGTGCTTGCATTTATTAACTTATTGAAATGATACAACCCTCAAATTATAGTCTGATAACAAGGCTTTACTGTGACATAAATATAAAATCGATGCATCTCATACCCTAGATTTCATGGACCTTCAAGTAAAAGGTGGTTCAACTCTCCCGGACTCCCCCTACAGAATATCCCGAAATTATGGGAGACTTCGATACACGAAAATTATAAGAAGACTTTACGAAACGCTAAAAATTACATTTGTGTTATTATTACAGATTTGGGTAACTACGACACCGCAGGCCTGGCGACTTACTACAACACTGCGGACACATTAACGAGGCCACAAGTGCGACCTCCGTCGCCACCGAATATCGCCGCGCAGACAGAAACCCGAGACAGTATAACAACCAGAAGACAACCGACACTTCCGACGACCACCATAAGCCCTATTCCCACCGTTGTCGCCGGTGTCGACAATACAGACACCGACGAGGCGAAACGGAACGACAGTGCGGGCGGCGGCGATATCGAGAAGTACGCACAGGACAATCTGAACTTGAACTGCGGCAGGCCGAAGGGGCTGAGGCTGCTGTTTCGGAAAAAATTCAGCGTCCGTGACATTCTTAGCTGGTCGAAAGATCCCATACCGCAGCCTATGCTGGTGGTGGTGGACGGTGAGAAATTGCTGAAGCGGGAGGCATGCAATTTGTTTAGGTTGGTGCAAGTGTACATGGGTGATCGGAAAACTAATGTAGGAATGACATTAGACAGTGTAGCTATGGACATTGTAAATACTGCATTTTCAAAGCCACCGTTGCGGGATGAATTATATGTCCAGATCTGTAGACAAACCACAGAGAATCCACGGAAGGAAAGTTTGCGTAGAGGTTGGGAGTTGATGGCTGTATGCCTGGCATTCGTGCCGCCTAGTGCCACGTTTGAGCCTTACCTCGAGGGCTACATGAACAGGCATCGCGATCCCAATTTCCAATTCCCCGAGGTGGCCAAGTGGCCGATTCACGTTCAAGTTAGTCATTACGCGACCGTCGCCTGCCGACGCCTGCAACGAATCGGGGCGCATGGGAAACGGCAACCTCGCAAGGCTACTCTAGAGGATATTGATCAAGCGAGAGTACGTTCTATTATTATACTGATCGCGAGCCTTAGGTGCAAGCTTAACTGTTCGACAGAACTGGAAAAAGTAATAAAATAGTTTTAATAAACGGCGAGCCTGCAAACTACCCTTTTTGAGATATACAGTTCTTTAGGTCATAAGTTAGTAGTTCTTTGCATTATCGCGTGTATTGTACATACTTTGGAAATTCAACTAAAACTTAAAAGCTATTAGACAAGAGCAAGTTAGTACTGCAATTTCAATACTTTCACTTATCTTTTCTCTGATTGGTTCCACCTAATCCAAGTCTCCTAAAATTTTACTGCAAGCAGAATCTGAAATAATCCAACAGAGCAGAAGTCATCTCAGAGTTCGGACTACTTTTCCCTTTTATCAACTGAACTTGCACCTACGGCTTTGAAACACCTCGCAAGCTTTCCCTGTTCGCGGAGTAAATCACTGATTCTGTCCCCTTCGCAGATTCAAATCTTCCGGGCATCAATGTTCGGAGCAACGCTTCCAGAAGTGATGGCTCTGCAGAGAGACAGATTCCCCGATCGAGAGTTACCATGGATACAAACGACGTTGACGCGTCAAGTGTTGGGACGCGGCGGTATTCTGACGGAGGGCATCTTCAGAGTGTCCGCGGACGCGGACGAAGTCAGTGCTTTAAAGGCGTGCTTGGATAGGTTCGAGGACGGTACAATTTTGGCAGCTTCTCAAGATGCACACGCGCCTGCTTCTTTACTGAAATTGTGGGTTCGGGAGCTCTACGAACCCCTGATACCTGATTCCTTTTATACGGAGTGCGTGTCGATGAGGCACGACGATGCCGACGTGTCTGCAGCCAACGTTGCCGCGCTTGTAGATCGACTGCCTGATTTGAATCGTCGAGTTCTGTGTCATCTGATACGGTTTCTACAGGTAAGAATACAGTACGCGCCACCAGAATACTGCTGTTAGATTTGATCATATAAAAGGAACGAATAGAAATCGGATGACTTTTCAATTCCTTTTGGTCTACATTTTTGTTCGATAGACGAGTATAGAAAAAATAATTCAACGCTTAACACAATTTTGGAACTACCGATACACGTTAAACTACATTTCTGCATGTATCAAAGCGTTCAAATTTCTCAATGTTAAATTTTCTTTAGGCTATGGTAAATTGCTTTACTGTGATTGTAATTTTAGCATTGATGCTGACAGAGTTAGTTTTTACTCTTGTTTGACAGATGTTGAATTGTGTTTGTATCAAAGTGTTACTTATTAACATCACTATTACAAGAAAATAAGAATTTTAGATAATAAGTTTAATATAGAAGTTTATTCTGAGTATTTTATGAATGAATTTATAGTATGGGTCTAAATGGACCCTGTATTCCACCGATGCCCCGATGGGCGGTCCGAGGACTCAAGCATCCATAGTATTTCTACGAGCCGCCCGGAAGGGGGTGGAATTTTTCATTTGTGGAATGCATGAAGTGGGTAGTTACATATTGTTTTACACGTGTGTTGGTGGCGTCACGGGTGGGAAAAAGTTGCAGTTATCTTCCTCATTGTAAAAGTGTCCAATGTTACCCGGTGTCCAAACTATCCCTGGTCTCCCTATGCCAAAAATATGTTTATATCTTACATTATATTCCAAATAGTATAAGCTGTACTACGCATGGGATAAAAGTATGTATAACTAAGAAAGAAGAATGTTAATATCCTTAATATCTAAGAAAAATGACTGTGAGAAAAAGAATGATATCTCAGAACCACCTATATACTGTTTTCAGTTATCAGTTCCGCGTCAGCTCCGTGTTAGCGTGCCAGTGATAAGAAGTGATCCCCCCACGCTCCTCTTCTTCTTACCACTGGCACGACGGAACTGATAACAGTGTGCAGGCAAATTTATTTCTGTTGCTCTTAGGAACGTCTACTGCAACGTGGAAATTCTATATTTTTCAGATATTCGCGAGACCAGAGGTGGTTGTCCGTACCAAGATGGATGCGAATAATTTAGCAATGGTGATGGCACCGAATATACTGCGGTGCACCTCGCAAGATCCCCGCGTGATCTTGGAAAATGCACGGAAAGAGATGGCTTTTGTTCGTACTCTTATCGAGTCATTAGACACTGCTTGGGTCGATGATCTTCACTGACCATTCTATTGCGCTAGAAGAAAGAACGCTCTAGACTACTATGCCAAATGAATCAGCTGTATATTCACGAGTATTGTTAGTTATTTCACTGTTTCTCTTATTATATCTTCACCTTTGTTTGGTCATTTATCACGTGCCCCATAGCCCCATGAATGTTCGTAATATGGTAATTTAGTGCTAAAGTCTTACCAAGCTAATCACACCAGTCCCGCTCCTCGTCTCCTATTTATTATTTATAACGCAAATTATATGTTATACAGATAGAGATTATTAGATTATATTATGTATATCACTATATATCATATTATATATTTTACCAACCCTTGTTACCGCGTTGACCAAACGTGGACGGCTTTTTTACTCGATTATTGTTGAATCTCGTGTAAGATACAAATCATGTGTTACCGTGTATAGCTGCACTCCGCGATGATCTTTTTTGTATAAGCGACAAATCGACGTGTACAACGTTTATCGAGGAGTAAACATTGCAAAAGATTAGCAAGCTGTACAATTGTGTTTCTTTTCTTGTAGCCTCTGATATCTTACCTCTATAAAAAACAGGCAGGTACAATTAATATTCTCACAGTAGGAACACGTGTACCGTTAAGAGCAGCGATTGTTAATTACCGACGCTGTCACTGTATGGCATAACAAATTTATATTTTACATCGACATACTTATAGAAACGTTCTAATATTTAAAATATTTTTTAACAATGCACAGTACAAGATATTCGTATCGTTTACAGTTGTTCTCTTATTTCTGGTTTGTACAATTTTTAAAAGGAAGAAGTTACCAGTAAATTATGTATTATACGTAATATATAAATTATATTAAAAAAAAAAAGAAAAGGAAAATATCACAAACGATTGTCGCTATTATGCCGCACTCGACATTTGTTGCATGTAAATAACGTATAAAAATGTCCCTAGGTACTGTTCGTAATTGAACTAAAGGTTTTTGCGCCAGCAATTCTTGCCAGAGAACGGCGATAATCACCCGCAAAATATCTGCTTTTACTTCACACTAACATTATCTAGTTACACCTACCCAATCTTATATACAAGATGTACAAGAGTAATTGATCGTATTAATACTGCTGCAAATATGCGCCGATTCCATACGTTACACTTTTCTCAATCGAACCTAATGTCTATAATTCAACATGCACTTCCGGGGAAAATATGGGTATCTTCAAAATAGTGACGAGTTGAAAACAGATTTACTGTAGAAATAGCAAATCGTTTTACTCATTTCTGTGCGAACAGCTTTTTGTGACATTCAAGAGTAATTTCATGATTTCAGTTTTCAAATCTACTTCTTATAATCTTTTTTTTATGAATTTCATTTTTGAAATTTCAGTTTCTGTTCTATATTAAAACACAAATGTTTTTGAAATCTATACTATTATATAAAATTGAAGTTGCATACTTTGAAATGCGGTTTCTCAGTAAATATGAACTGTACGCACAAGTGTGTTTCATCACTTTGTTCGTCTTGGCGAGAGGAAGGTTCTAACGTTTTCATTTCTTTTAAATACTGATTTTTAAATAATAGTTTGGGACGCGACCGCCAGGTGGCGACTGGGCGAAGCGCTTCTCGCTTGCGAATTAGCACCGCGGCGGGAATAAGTGGCCGAGGGCTCTCGAGTTCACAGATTGCAAATTACAGATTATGAATCAGTCACGCCAATATTTTGGGCGATGCCGAGACGGGGGATGCTAGTAAATCTCTCCGATTGTATTGTATTTTTGTTTCCCTGTGTGTTTCTAACACACAGGATGGCGTTTCAAGCATGTCGCTTATATTGCCCAACGAAGGATAGTCAATTTTCCCTTTTTTCCCTCCTCTCTCCTTCGGGTCCCAGCAGCAGCGACGCACCGGGAGACAGGTGATGGTCACCCATCTTTCCCCAGTACACCGCCCCGTGATGCTTAACTTCGGTGATCTTACGGGAACCGGGTGTTTCCATCACGGCCATGGCCGCTGGTATCTCTCCGATTGAAAATAGAATTTGTAAATGCATCTAAAATTGTGACAAAGCGAGTACAAGTTGAATTTATCTTGGTGGACCAATCACAATTTGTGTACATATTTTCCACAGAAAAAAGTGTCAGGTACCTTGAACCGCTCATGCTGTAATCAAGAACGCTTCTTAGCAAATTCAAGGTGCAGTGTCAGCAGTTGTCGATGAAGGATGCTGTGGACCCGCTAGCAATTTCTGCGTACTCCTGCCTGCTTGCCGAGCAAAGTTTACTTGTGGAGTCTGCTTCTCTCTTTCTGTGAATACAAAGTAAGTGACCGCAACCGTGCTTACCTTTCTTCACAAAAATTTGTATAATATTAGCGATCTAATATTTGTCACGGAAATAATGTGTAAACTATTACTGTCGCAAGAGGCAGTGACAAATGAAATTTTTCGCTGGATCACTCGGTGCAAAGAATTTCTGTATTGACATGGAGAAATCTGCCACAAGGCGGTATCCTGGTTTAGTGGGTCCAGAAAACATGATTATTGCAGGATGATTGCATTTTCTTAATGTTCAGAATCTTTAAGGAGTACATATCCCTAAACGATTAAAATAAAATTCATAAAATTGCCAGAATTTTAACGGTTTTACGGCTGTGGTATCAAAGTGGTTTTGAATTTTCGCGCGCTAAATATCTGTATAACCGTCCCTTAAATTCTTACATAAACGAAGTTGACTTTCAGATCTCCTCTACACATCCATCTATAAAAAACTATTGACATCCGATTATGTCCCCCTTGAAACCAAGATTCGTCTGAAGCATTTTTTCTATCGCCAAAAGTA
Organism: Andrena cerasifolii; assembly: GCF_050908995.1. NCBI lineage: Eukaryota > Metazoa > Arthropoda > Insecta > Hymenoptera > Andrenidae > Andrena > Andrena cerasifolii. The sequence continues at coordinate 4,183,006 of NC_135132.1, forward strand.
GGCAAGTTATTCAGGTGACCTGTTTTAGATGCTTCACTCTGTATATGAATATAGCAGGTTACCCGACGTGCACTATTGTAAGGCGGGTGCTCGGCTATAGGCGCTTCAAGCCCACTTTTAACCCGACAAGCGCACGCGTGGGGGGTTAGGGTTTTAAAACCGGTTTTCGAATTTCACTATTCCAACAAAACCGGTTGAACCGGTTTTCGATTTTTCACAAAAAAAAATTAAAATAAAAAATAAATATTTTGTACTTATTTTACAAATTTTAAGTTTCCTTAATAATTTGGAATTACAAAAATATAATAAAATAAAATATACTGTATCTATAAATTCATTTAATATTTATGCATCTATAAAAATATAACACAATAAAATAGACTGCATACAAAATCAAATGACAAAAAAAAATAACTAAAATCCGTACAAAAAGCAAATGCTTAAGCGTGCGGCATCCTCTACTAACCTAGTAGCTAGTAAAGGGTGCTGAATGCTTAAGCATTTGCTTAAGAATAAGTAGCGACTATGAATACCGGTCTTAGTGTCATGATCGTTAAGGTTCGTTTACACGGGACCGTAAAGCATGTACAGTCATGACACTGATAGCGAATTCGGTATCTCACACTGACTCTGTGCTGGTGCCACAAATTATCGTACATGACTTGGATTGGTTGATCCTTATAGAGACGAAGATAGCTCTAACTTGCCTAAAGGTGCGTTTAGACCAAAGAAACGAATGCTCGTTTGCCCCCACTTCAACAAAATTTATGCTCATTCAGTGTAAACGGCAATCGAACAATGCTCGTGTCGAATGCGAGCGATGTTCGTGCAGAGTTCGGAGGGATTCGGCTGCACTGGGAACACACCTAGGTGTTTCCCCCTCCATCAGAGCAGCCGAATCCCTCCGAACTCTGTGTTCGTGTCAGAGCTAGAAGCAATGGGCCCGCAGTGAATGGAGGGGGAAACACCTACAGGAGTGGGGGTCATGCGTGCATGAACTGCGCCTGCGTCAGTCACGCAAACATTACCACCGCTCCTGTAGGTGTTTCCCCCTCCATCAGTGCAGCCGAATCCCTCCGAACTCTGTGTTCGTGTAGCTTATACGAGCCGGACACTTGTTGAACTTGTTCATACATTCAGCATTTGTTTATAAAATGAAACGAGCATTCCAAAGCGTTCGGCGAATTTTTTACCGAGCACAAACGAATGCTACTTTACACTGGAATTTTGTCGAAGTGGGGAGAAGACGAGGATTCGTTCCTTTGGTCTAAATGCACCTTTACGATTCAATGGGATACGCGGTACTTACTAAGACATTGAATCTGAAGACTTACCCTCTGCTAGGAAGTTCCATGATGTCCACGGTGACGGTGTTCACGTAGAGCCTGTCGTTGCACCAGAAAAAGCACAGCGAGCGTGGCTGCAACACGTCCATGTCGTAAGTCCACGAGAGTTCAACCCGTCTGATTTTTCCAATCTCTCCAATTGCCCCGGCTGGATGGGCAACGACCATTCGCACTGTCGATCCGTGTTCCAATTTCATGTAACCGCTGCAGTCGCGGGTAAAGAGAAGCAGTAAATTTATCGTGTCGAAAGTATCGTTCTCTGTCGACGAGCGTTCACGGTTGCTCAATTACAAACGTGACTTTGTTGCCATTAAAATTCGTTGAACACGCATGTGCACGACAGTGTCGGATCTAGCTCTTTCGCCGCTCTGGGTGAAAATCATTTTTCCCGCCTTTTATACTTAATCATAATTATTTTAAAATATAATTTTTCGCAGTGAGTGAAATTGTTTGTAGGTACTTGTTGAAGAAAGCCTTCTGTTTTATACAAAATTTAATATTCCTAAATTACCAGTTAATCAATTTTACCGCCCCTAGATGGGGCCCTGGCGCACGACGATCTCTCCAAAGATCTGGCTACAAACTATAACTTGCGATTAAACTTATACGTAGTTTAATAAATTAGCTACTCAGCTTATCAATTTTACTAAAAATATAATTAATTTAGTTTATTGGAGGATGGATTAAATTCAGCTGGATTTTATGTAGAAATTGATTTGATTTGAATTTGTTTAATTGTTTAGTGGGGGTGGTCAAATGCCTTATCAGCTGATATTCGTCATAACATTGCCAAAAGTATTTAGCAGTCTACTGTGAATTACATTAACTGAATTGCTTTCGCTGCGGTATTTGACTATAGTCTACGCATTAAAAAAAAAAAAATAAGTTGGAAATTAAAAACTTTTTTATTCGTCTAAAATTGACACTTTCCAAGAACCGCCCGAAAAATTAAATACGCAGCGAAAGGGTTAAGTCGACAGATAGTCAAGCGCCCTACGGATTTTTAAGGCTCATATAAACAAATTTCATTGCACATTTTTGTTTTAGTTTTGTGCACGGGATCATCATATGCAACCTAGCTATGAAAACAGAATTTGCATGGGACGGTGAGATTCGTATGTGGGAAAATACAAATTTTGAAAAAAGTTACCTAGGGGTGAGATCGACGTCACGTATTATACCGTTTTCGGCATGAAGCGTGACTCTCATGAAGCCTTGGACCCAGCTCTCTGCGGTTGGTGGCCGTGCAAGATTGATGGTGATCCTGTAATGTCTCCCTGCAAAAGTGATCAGAATTGCAGCAGTCGAGAAATGAATAAAATTCAAAATGGCTACGCATGTTAATTAGATTCGTGGGATAATTTTATTGTTTTTCTTGTTCATTGTTTGCGATGATGTAATAGAAAGAAATAGTCAAGTGTAACTGAAGAAACTCAATTGAAGATGAAATTTTTTTGTAAAATATTTTTACTTATACAAATTTTGTAAGTACACCCTGTATAAGAGTTCCTCCAATGGTAAGGAGAAAAGTAAATTCGTTACGTAATTGTGTAAGGATTACGTCACAAGTTGCCTGAACGCCTCCTAAATATACAAAAACTGGTTGAAATGTGAGTTCTTCTCGTTAAAGATTTTTTTTTAAATAATTACATAGAGTTTAAGATATTCGATATTTAAAGGAATTTTACTACTTGTTATTATTTGAAATTAGCTAAACTTCTTGAATCTCACACACAATTATTGATTTGGGTCCTTTGAGATTTAATTAATTTCTTTCGAGATTTAATTAATTGATCTTTGGAGACTCGATTGATTTTGTTTTTCAGACCTAATTGATTTGGATCTTAAAATTCTTTTGAGTTTTAGAGTACAGGACCCGCTTAATTATTTGTTATTAAGAAACGCGACAGACTGCTTTCACTCTCTTATCATCGCGAGGAAAACTGCCGCGTGTCTGGAGGCTGATTTAATTCCGCCCCACATAAACATCGATTAGAAACCGGCGGCGAGCAATTTCGCCGATCAATCAAGATCCAGACGATCTTTCGATGACACGGGCGCGATTCTTAGCTCGCCAGAACGATGTTCTATTTATTCAAATCAAATTCAGTGACAATGGCGTGTAGGGAGATTTTGAAAATTTTTTAAAAATTTACTCGTTCATCTGCATATTCTTCTTGACTTCTTATTGTTTTTTTGTCCATTGATTAAAATCAAAAGTAATAATATGTTCGTAACAAGAGTGGGACATTTGTTGAAAAATCTTTGGTCTTAAGAATTTTGAATTTATGCACCACTATTTTTCTTACTTATTTAAAATGTTTTTTTTTTAACATTTTGAAGCAAAGACGATTGTAAGCGAAGTAATCTTTATTTTGCACAGAGTTGGGCAAAATGTAATCTAATTACAAATTGCAAATTACGATTAAACTGTAATTGTGTAATTAATTACACATCATTTTCTGTAATCGTTCATTTATGTAGTTGACCACTTGGTTTTGTCAACTGTCTAAATGAACGATTACAAAAAATGATGTGTAATTAATTACACAATTACAGTTTAATCGTAATTTGCAATTTGTAATTAGATTACATTTTGCCCAACTCTGATTTTGCATAGCAAAATCGCGATTTCCAAAACCATGGAACATCGTCATCGTCGTTGAACTTATGTGGATTCCATTTATACATCTTTTTTATCTTGCCAATCCTGTTTAAATGATGAATGATAGTCGAATGACTACCATTCATGTGCGTGGTCATCGATCGTACAGTCTGGCGTGGATTATTTTTAACACTCTTTCAAAATGTCATCGTTTACGACTTTCTCTTACCCTTCCCCCCCTAGGTTCAATTTCTTGGTCAATTTCTAACGACATACCTTCGGCTTCGACTTTTAAAAATAAATGTCCTACATTTTCCGCGTTAACGTCACTTTCTCCAAATTCTAATATTTTCATGCAATTTATTTTTTTATGGAAATTTCAAAACAATAGAATAGATCAATTACAAAAATTTCGGAATTGAAATTATTTTGGAAGTGTAATAATACTTTTTACCTTCCCTTTCGATTCCAATGATTGCATTTATAAAAATATCCTTATCTTTGGATTTATTGTAACTCGACGTGCCAGTCTTAGCAAAAAGATTGGAAAACTAGGAGTTGCTGCAGCTCCAGGCCCACTTCCCAGGGAGGGGGCCCGTTCTGAGCCTCCCAGTTACGTAAAAAAATAAGTGAATGGAATTTTGTTTACTGCTTCCCTTTGGAAAAAATTAGAAACCGCACTAAAATTTTATTTTAAAATATTTTTTCGTCGTTTGTGTTTCAATATTATTTATTTGCAAATTTTTATTCTTTTATTATGATAAAATGTTATTTAATTTTATTAGGAATAAATTTCAATTTTTTAAGATGTACGTATTTTATTGCATTTTATCACAAAAAAATAGTACACCCCCTCTATTTTTCAACCAATGGGGCCCTCGGCTCGATAGCCCCGGGGCCCAAACATATTAACCCGGCCCTGCCTGTAAGTCATATTATCAAAATCGAAAATCGCAGTACTGAAAAGGCTAGCTCGGTGCCCAAAATGGGCCAAGAATCTTTCATTCAATTTTAAGCGTACCACAAGCCTGCGCATTTTCGAACTACCCCGTTCCAACGTGCTGTACAATACGACAAAAGAAACATTGTTGCCACTCACTGCAGTAGGGATCGTCCTTGCCAGTAGTGAAGAAGAATTTCGAGCCCAACAAGGACAGCACATCCTGCCCCATGGCCTGCCGTCTCACCAACGCGGGGCTGGTGTCCGCATGGTACCCCATAACACCGCAGCTGAGGCTGTTGTTGCTCTTGCAGGAGAAACACTCGCCCCTGAGGAAACTCGCGTAACTCGAGCATTCGTGTGCCACGTACTGGCACCTGGAGTTGATGCTTTCGATGAACAGTTTTATGGCACGCACGTGATTGCAGGCAACCAGTACCCTCGACGCCTCCTCTAGTCCCTCCCTGATCAACGTCAGAGGCAGCGACGGGGTAGTCTCGCTCAGATCCGTACACCCCGGCTGTTCTTTACCGTTATTGGGATAGAAGTCCAGGTGGCCACACGGCTGACTCATCCCGTATCCTGGAAGTCCTTATTGTATACTAAGTTAGTCTGGATATGTGCGTTGCAATTTAACTTGTTCGCGGGGAACAACGAGCTACTAGCCCAGAAGCTGACAAGAGTGGGCCTGGAAGAAATGGGAGGCCCATAGAGCCCCGGCCCCGCGCTTTAAAAGGCCCCGCGGGCCAGGAACGTAAATTTTGCGGGGCCCTATGCATAGATATTTCTGATTATAAAGTTTCTGTAACAGGCCCCGCGGTCCCCGAAAAGCTCGTCGTAAATTTTGCGGGCCCCTGTGCATAGATATTTATTATTATAAAGTTTAGAAGTACAATATGAATGCGTTTTTTAGGGCCCCGCATAATTTTGGAATCCGGTCCCGCAAAAGTTCACGCTGGCTTTAGGCCTAGTGGTCGGAATTAAGTCTTTTTGTCTTTCGTCATATGTGTAAATACAGTAGAGTAATGCCTCGAAAGAAGAACGGGGTTTCTGACTCGAAACAAGGTGATCGCTATCCCCCCTTCTTCTGTTGTTGCCGCGGCGAATGAGACAGACTGTATAACAGACTGTCTGAGTGAGAAGGAACTTCAGTAACTCGAAAATTTCGACTTTTTTGAAACTTTGTAGGTTTTTAAGGAACCTCAATAGAAGTGTTAGACAATTTAATTTTTCCTACTTCTTGTTTGTTTGTTTGTTTTTATTGTTTTCCTGTGTTTTAAGGATGGCGTTTCAAGCTTATTTTTGCTTATATTGCCCAACGAACTATAGTCCCATTTTATTTTATCCCTCCTCTCTCCTTTGGGTCCCAGCAGCAGCAGTGCACCGGGAGAAAAGTGGTCTCCCATCTTTCCCCGGTACCCCGCCCCGTGATGCTTAACTTCGGTGATCTAACGAGAACCGGTGTTTTCCATCACGGCTACGGCCGCTGGTTTGCTACTTCTTGACCTTTCAGAATGAAAAGACACCTTAAAGGTTAATGTGCGTTTTACCACTTTCCTGTAGGTATATTTTGAATACTACAGTAGATATAAAAAAATTATTAGTATATACACTTATTATTATTAAAGTGTGCCATTCTTTTACGCCCGTCTAAACTACCAAACAGTCCCCCACAAAATTTGTATATACTTATTAGTTTGGGTAAGGGAGGCACTGCCACGTTCGATATCTTTCGATGAAAATTTCTCTTACCTAGAAAAAAGATGCTTTTGCCATCGGTGTGAATGACGTCGACCAGTTTCGCGTCGGTGTAGTCCAGCCTCAAGTGACTAGGCATTCCTTGGAAGTAAGGCTCGGCCGGATCCAAGCCTGTGATGCGGCCGATAATTCCACCCAACTTTTCACCCGCGTAGCCCGCTGTGTGGGCCCCCAAGCTGTGTCCAATTAGGTGTACTTCGTTAGGATCCAGTCCATAATTTGTCTGCGGTTCATAAAGGGACAACGTTTTTTTTATTTAATCTTTTATACGTATGTCGAGCAATAGTGAAACTTTTGGGAGGAGTTAAGTGGAGGGAATAGGAAAAGAATCTGCGGGAGGTGTTTGATTAACAGCCAGAGTGCTGCCCGATACTAGATCGCATATAAAACCTCTAAACTAGTCTTTTCTATCCACACAAAATTGTGGCTGTGTAATGGGAGGGATAGATAGCTCAGCCATCTTCCCATTTTCTGCCGCACTATTGCTCGTTGCAACTCCGGCTGCTTTCATGCAGAAATTTTTGGTGCAACTTTTGGAGCTACTATAGCATTTGTATAGTGGAAGTTAACACGCAGAATACTTTTTTTTTAAATTCTTTACGTTCACTAGGTTCACTAGCTCAAAGGTGTGAAGATAATTTTTACCAAAAGGTTCTTTGGATTAATATATGTTACTAATAAAGTTTTTTAATGGTATCAGATGTATCTATATTTTTTTCAAAAAGCAAATTCAAAAATCTTCGTACATAACATGACTTTCAATTTTAAATGAAAAAATAAACTAAATTTCGAAAATAAAAGAATTTTATCTTCACCTTTATTTCTTCACATTGTCAATAAAACATTCAGCACTTTCTAATCACCCACTATTTAAAAATAAACACCAGCGGCCGTAGCCGTGATGGAAAACACCGGTTCTCGTTAGATCACCGAAGTTAAGCATCACGGGCGGTGTACTGGGGAAAGATGGGTGACCCACCTTTCTCCCGGTGCGCTGCTGCTGCTGGGGCCCGAAGGAGAGGGGAGGGAACAAAAAAATGGGACTATAGTTCGTTGGACAATATAAGCAAAAATATGCTTGAAACGTCATCCTGCTTTAAACACAGGAAAACAATAAAAACAAAAAAAAATAAATCTAAACCACCTAACGGTTCTACTGTGAATTTAAGTAACGAAATTGGCTGCTCGTTTGCAATAGCTATTGCATGTTGTAAAGTCAACTGCAAACGAAATCGAAATTTACCTGTAAATGTTTGACGAGATGGGCTATTTCAAGGCCCACTAACCTCGTGTTGGCGGTCGCCTGAGTGTACAGTGGCAAGCTGCCTCCAGCCCAGTCGACGATGATGACATTGTAATCGTCGTGCTTCAGCAGCTCGTTTCTCATCTCCTACAGTTAATGGGCATTCGGTTAACATTGCCAAACAAAATAGCGGAGACATCTTTCATCGGTATATATTTCAAGGATTTAAGAAAAAGAGTGATTGTAAAAAATATCGGAAACCGGGGCACAAGGCAGGATATCTGACATCGGAAGAAAGTCCTCGATTCCAGGATTATTAACTACGAGGGTGGGCTGGCTGTTAAGCAATAGCTACGGGGACTATGAACGTCATGTCCTCTACAAATGGCACGCGGATGTGGACACTTGAGAAACGCGCAGGAAGATAGGAACTCGTTGGCTTGTTGGTAAAAGTCTGAGCAAGTGCATCATTCCATCCTAGAAAGTTAAAGGATTAATAGAAGCAATTAGTTTCTATGTGTTTTTAGGATAGATTAATAAAAATCTATATGGGGAAAACGTATCTATTTTGCAATAGCTTTCAATGACTACCTAATTTATTGTAACCGATCGAACTTTAAATTTGCAATTACTGAATATTAAGAAATATGGACTTGGTCAGGTTTAACAACAACCCAATGAATTCTCTCCTGGCATTTTGGCGGGCAGCAGAGTTATCCTGGAAGAGTGGGGATCGCTTTCGAAGACATCGATCTTTACTATACAGGGTGTTTGGCTACACGTGGGAGAAAATTTAAGGGGTGATTCTATACGAAAAACTAAGTCGAAAATATAGAATAGAATTTTTTGATATCGTGCTTCGTTTTCGAGAAAATTGACTTTGAAAAGCCGAGTTTGCGTGCACTGAAGTATGGCGGGCCCGCTGAGGTACGGGAAACCGCCACGGGTGGCGCCTACAGCTGTACTTCGGCGCACGCGTACTCGGCTAAAATTCAAAGTCAGTTTTCTCGAAAACAAAGCGCGATATTAAAATTTTTTATTCTATGTTTTTGTCTTATTTTGACCTGTAGAATCAACCCTTAAAAGGATTACCACCTGTAGTAGAACACCCTGTATATAAATAAAAAATCATCGATTTTATCCAGCTTACCTTGACCCAATTACTAAGTGGAGTGTCTATGAAACCGTGTATGATGAATTTCGTTTTTCTTTTCGGGCTGAAGTATGACCGCTTGATGGACTTATCCCTTGCGACTATCAACACTTGGCCCTGAAATGGAAACGAAAAAATTAGATAAAAGATTGCGGCACTTTTACAGCTTTACAACAGAGGATGAAGTCGGATTAAGTAGAAATTTTGAAAAATTTCTTTCGAATCGGAGGGAAGCATTTCTGTGAAAGTTCATTATTTCTACCCTTTTTTGTTCTTTTCTTCTGGATATAGTATAATTTACATAGACATTTATAAATTATAATAAAAATCACGATATAAATATTTATTATTTGTCAATATCGATATCGTGAGAATATTTTCCAATATTTTGTCTATCAAAATGTACTCGGCCAATAAAATTTGAGAGCTCAAAAGATATTCAAAAAGGGTGAAGTATTTTTGAGTTACTTTAAATGGTTTGTGTAAGAAAGCTTGCAAATTTAATTTTTTGGAAAATTTTCCTTCTGTTATTTAATAATAAAGTCTCTATTTAATATTTTGAATTTGGTCCTAGAAGGCTCTTTTTTGGAGCACCCTTGCATAGTTTCAAAAAACGTCACAAACTTTTATCACAAAATATTGAACGATACGAATTTAAATTTTTTATAACAATCTTATTTATATAACTTCGTGTACTCACTTCGTAGGGGTTTTCTTTCGTGTACAAGATAAACCTTGTATTGATGACCTCTCTGGGCAGAGGGAAGACGTTCAATGGCCTATGGATGAGGTGGTACCAGCTCCTGGTTATGTTCAAGCATCCTAGCTCATCGTAGCAACGTGTTTCGTTCTCGACTAACAAAAGAATCACATGTAGGTGTCTATTTAAGCAACAAATTAACTAACAATCGTAATTAACCCTTCCCTTGTGACCTTAGACTTGCGATTTTTATAAGGGAACATTGTGAACCGCGCGGTAGAGTCACAAGAGGCGATTAGAGTTGCATTTAATTCACATTGCTTTGTTATGGTTTTATCGTATTACTGAATATAATGTGCATACAGGTGAACCGAGTAGTAGTGCCTCTGCACACAAGCCCGAAGAGAAGAAAACTAGGTGTTTTTACAATAACTTTGTTTGCTTAGGATTGTATTGTATTTAAGGGGGTATACCCGTTTGAACCCTCGGAAAATGTATACATTTTGTGGATTTTTTTACAAGTCAACGGTTTGATGCAGATTTCCCGTTTTTTAACTATGTTTACATAGTATTATGAACTACTTATAAAAAAAGTTTCAGTTAAAAAACTATTGTTTTTCGGAAGTTACGGATACATGTCCGAAAGTCTCTCGATTTTAGACGGCTAAACGGTGGCCCTAAAAACTCGCGCTACGTTCAACCAATTCACTTCAAATTTTGCATGCAGAATCATAATAAGATTCCACATCGTCCAACGAAGGCTTTTTTTATTTCGATTCCCCGTTTATTATTTATAAAGGAAAAAGGTGGATTTTTCTCTTAGAAAAATTTAACTTTACCCTTGATCTCTCACCATTTCTTTATTTTTCAAAATTTTCAAAATCGCCTTCGTTGGACGATGTGGAATCTTATTATGATTCTGCATGCAAAATTTGAAGTAAATTGGTTGAACGTAGCGCGAGTTTTTAGGGCCACCGTTTAGCCGTCTAAAATCGAGAGACTTTCGGACATGTATCCGTAACTTCCGAAAAACAATAGTTTTTTAACTGAACCTTTTTTTATAAGTAGTTCATAATACTATGTAAACATAGTTAAAAAACGGAAAATCTGCATCAAACCGTTGACTTGTAAAAAAATCCACAAAATGTATACATTTTCCGAGGGTTCAAACGGGTATACCCCCTTAATAGGAAAAATGGAAAAATATCCATATAAACCGTATATATCTGTATGGTCATTATGCATGTTACTGTGTGTTTAACAGCCTAAACAAATAAAGATCTACAGGAAAGTAGGGAATCACATATTAGCCTTTAAGGGGGGACAACAGGGTAATGGCACGAAAAGGAAAGGCATCTTTGGGAATTTATTAAAAGCAAACTACTCAATGAATTTTTTTGAAACTTTCAGGACTTTCTATTGGGTAGTTCAGTTACACGAATATATTTTTTGAAATTTATTTCAAGCAGATTTATAAGCTGTGCGGGTCTAGTAACTCAGCGCTGCAAAAAATTTCCGCTGAAATAGTTGACAGTTTTCCGACGAAACGGTTCTTCTAAAATCAAAAAACCAAAAAGTTTTAGAAACTATATGCGAATGGCTAAGACATGACGGGTTCGATTTTGAAAATTTTGAAAAATGACAAAATGGCGAGCCTCTGAAGAAAATGGTAAAATTTGGTTCTAGTAAATTTCCTTCGTTGAAAAAGAAATGGAAGGAATGGACCAATCAAAACAACCTCCTGGGGTGTAATAGCCATCGGTATATAGTTTCTAAAACATTTCGGTTTGTCGATTTTAGAAGCACCGTTTCGTCAGAAAACTGTCTACCAAATTTTTTGCAGTGCAAAGTTACTGGTCTTGTATAGCTTGTAAATCTGCTTTAAATAAATTTAAAAAAAACAATTCTTGTAACTTAAATATCCAATAAAAAGTCCTGAAAGTTTCAAAAAGTTTCATTAAGTAGTTTGCTTTTAATAAATTTCCAAAGATGACTTTAATTTTCTGGCAATTACCCTGGTGTCCCCCTTTAAGGGATGTTTTCACCCTGAAGAACCGAAAATGGGCGCAAACGAAAAATTGCCTGACACTTTTGTTGAGGTCCTCTAGAAACCTGCACAGTTTAAAAAAAGTCGGGGTGTCCTGGTAACTATCACTATTGCTCGGTACACCTATGACTTTTTTAGTTTTTGTATTAGTTTCTCCCCATTTATTCCAAGACCGTTGAAGTGGGGACTTTTTTTTTATTAAAAATAAACACTTTACTGTCTCTGATAGTGTGAAAAGTAATTAACTATATACATTCTGTAAATTTCTGTAAACAGTAAGATCAGAGAATAATTACATGGCAACCAGGGAATGTTGACTTCGATTCTATCGCTACGTGCCCACTGCCAAGGGTCCAGGATTCCAGCGGAGCAGATAACAGGAGCCAATGCGACGAGTAGCAGGATTGATGCTCCTTCGCCCTCGGTGACTCCTTGCTTCTTCCTCCTCATCCTGCAACGAATCATGGTAATATATTTTTTCGTTATTTATTTTGCAATAAACTGGGCCAAGTTCTTTTAGGTGAACCAGGGGAATAACAAGAATATATAATTACACAGGGTGTCATATAGCTGCTGATACTTTTACATGAAAAAAATAGATAAAAAATACCGGATAATATTTTTTGATTTGTGACTTCGTTTTCTGAAAAAAAAATGCTATTTAATATTCCTATTGTAAATGAACTCTTATGATAAACGAGTCGAAATTGTAGCGTAACTTTTTTTTCGAGAAGATTGATTTTGAAAATCTTGACTAAGAATTGATTCTATTTTCAAAACCTCAAAATATTCTTCTTCTTTTTTAAAAAAAAAACCTCTCCTCTTAAAACTTTATTCTGCACTTTGGACTTATTTTTTTATAACTATATTTATATCACCGTTACGTTAATATTAAAATCTTTATAAATGTCATTATAAGTAACGTGAAAATCACGTTTTGAATAAATATAACTAATACTCTCCAAAGTGTATAAATATAAAATAAAGAATTTCGAGAAAGTCGATTTTGAAAAGTGGTCTGACGCACGTGCACTTAAAAACTGAGCAGAATGCAATAATAAATATGTTACAATTGCAGATAAAAATGAATTTTAATGCAAAAACGTGCCGTAAATGCAATCGAGTTCAAAGTTTGATGAACCGAGTAGAAACGTTCGATTAACTTTCCATATTTTCATTTTCACCGAGCTCCCTTTACACCGCCTTCGTTCGACGAATAACAAATTCCCATGACCATCGCGAAGTTGCTCGCAAGGTGAACACGAGTTTCATGAATGGAACGCAATGAAAATTTCCATTTGCGAAACGGCAAGTGGAATTAGCGAGATATGATCAGACACGTGGTTGATCCAAGCACGATAATATCAAGGTGCGACGTGTGTAATTGGCGCTGTTACCATGAAACGTAAAAGGTCTCGAGCGACTGATTACACTCGAGTGTAATCAGCATTATGCAGTTACTTGATTTAGCGCTCCACCCCTTCCCGCGAGCAAACGTTGACAGTTGTTGGCGCGGTACTCGAGTCTTCTGGTTGGAAGTGAGAAGTCGTTGACATGGGCATACAGGGTGGAGTGTAATTTCTGATATAATTGATAACTTGTCGACACTAGGTATAAAATTAAATAAACAAACATTTGGTATAATCTTTTTTGTAGGACTTGATGATTAGTTAACGTATTTGTCTATTACGCATTACTTGTACCATTTTTTTTATTAATACTGTTTAAGTATAGGTATTTATAGACAGTGCAGTTCAATGTACATATTATGCATCGCAATATTTTTACACATACTTTTGTTACTGAACTAAAAATTTCTGGAATTGGAACACTTCTGTCCAATTAAAAAGACATAGATAGGAAAATGTTAAAGTATTAGTTAAAATTTCTAAATTTTATATATATATATAAGAAAGGTATATGTATATGTATTATAATTATATAATATGTACTAAACTAACAAATTCTGGAATTGGAACACTTGTGTCCAATTAAAAAGACATAGATAGGAAAATGTTAAAGTATTAGTTAAAATTTCTAAATTTTATATATATATAAGAAAGGTATATGTATATGTATTATAATTATATAATATGTACTAAACTAACAAATTCTGGAATTGGAACACTTCTGTCCAATTAAAAAGACATAGATAGGAAAATGTTAAAGTATTAGTTAAAATTTCTAAATTTTATATATATATATAAGAAAGGTATATGTATATGTATTATAATTATATAATATGTACTAAACTAACAAATTCTGGAATTGGAACACTTGTGTCCAATTAAAAAGACATAGATAGGAAAATGTTAAAGTATTAGTTAAAATTTCTAAATTTTATATATATATATAAGAAAGGTATATGTATATGTATTATAATTATATAATATGTACTAAACTAAAAAATTCTGAAATGGCAACACTTTTGTCCAATTGAAAAGACATAGATAGGAAAATGTTAAAGTATTAGTTAAAATTTCTAAATTTTTGCATAATCATATATATATATTATATATTATATAATCATAATACATATACATATACCTTTCTTATATATATATATTGAAAAATTAAAAAATTAAAAAATTTGGTAGACAGTTTTCTGACGAAACGGTGCTTCTAAAATCGACAAACCAAAATGTTTTAGAAACTATATGCGGATGGCTATGGGACGACCGAAGATTTTTTTAATTGGTTATTTCCTTCTATTTATTTTTCATCGAAAGAAATTAATTTACTACAACCAAATTTCACATTTTTTTTCAGAGGTTCGCCATTTTGTAATTTTTCAAAATTTTCAAAATTGAACCCGTCGTGTCATAGCCATGCGCACATAGTTTCTAAAACTTTTTGGTTTCTTTATTTTCCAGAAAATCGTTTCGTCGGTAAACTGTGAACCAATTCAGCGGAAATTTTTTGCAGCCTTAAGTTACTCGTCCTGTACAGCTTACATATCTGCTTTAAATAAATTTAAAAAAATATATTCGTATAATTTAAATATCTAATAAAAAGTCCTGAAAGTTTAAAAAAGATTCATTTCGTAGTTTGTTTTAAATAAATTTCCAAAGATACCTTTACTTTTCGAGCCATTACAGTGCTGTCCCCCCTTAAACCATTATGAAAAAAAAAAAAAAAACGTGAGAGCTGTCGAAACGTGGATTGAGACTATATATTACCTTAGATTGTGAACGTGTCGCAAAACTCTATCGAGCTAAGGACTTCCATCACGGCGGAGGATCGAATCGTTACTAAATCTATTGACGGAACGAATGAAACTTAGTCGCGATTAATTTTTGGCGGGGACACGCGACGGCCTTCGAGAATGAAACAACCTTGCCCAGAAGTCGCTGTTAATTCGTGAAATATTTAAGGCCCCCTTTTCTGATTCTCATTTCATCATTTCAGTGGATTTATCTTCCTGAAAGATCTTGTTCTGCGAATCCTTGCGGCATTAAGCACAGTTAACGTTCTCTGTCCTCGTAATCCGTGACGTAACCTTTTTCATTTTACCACTGATGAAACACTTGTCTGGCAAACATTGGTTCCAGTAACATTCTGTTATGGTGGCGGCACGTGGAGGAACTAATCCCGAAAAATATTGAAAATTTATGAATTTTTTTATTAAAACGATGGTTACAGATGCAGTGTTTGAAAAATGGAGTACAGAAAAGCGCCCAGAAATGCCATTTTTTGTGTCAAGAGTTGTCTTAAAAAATAAAAGCGTAATTGGATACTTCTGGTTTCTGAATCGACTCCTACGATTTATGTTTAGCTAATTCTGGTATCGACATTGGAATTATAATAATATATTGAAAAATGGAAATTATACAATACATAATTGTTCATTAATTTTGTTAGAAAAAGCTCTTGGTAATTATAGTCTGATTTTTTAGAGTTGAGACCTGAGGTGGGTCCCTCGGACGGAGCGTGGTTTGAGGAGGAACCAATGGTGGCAACGCCGCACGCAATCCGCCGTCGCGTACACTAGGCGCCAGAATCGGATTCCCTTCGGAAATTTGGCAACGTTGCATGTCACTAGGTATAACTCAGCGGCTCTAGTGACATGCAACGTTCCCAAATTTTGATGAAATTTGACTAGCTATTTTGATAAAAGAGGTATGCCTATAGTCTGATTTTCGAGAGTTGAGACCTGGGGCGGGTCCCGAGGAACCAGTGGTACACTAGGCGTCATAACGGCTTCCCTTCGGAAATTTGGCAACGTCGCATGTCATTCGAACCGCTGAGTTATACCTAGTGACATGCAACGTTGCCAAATTTTGATGAAATTTGACTAGCTATTTTGATAAAAGAGGTATGCCTATAGTCTGATTTTCGAGAGTTGAGACCTGAGGCGGCTCCCGAGGAACCAATGGTACACTAGGCGTCAAAACGGCTTCCCTTCGGAAATTTGGCAACGTTGCATGTCACTAGGTATAACTCAGCGGCTCTAGTGACATGCGACGTTGCCAAATTTCCGAAGGGAAGCCGTTTTGACGCCTAGTGTACCATTGGTTCCTCGGGATCCGCCTCAGGTCTCAACTCTCGAAAATCAGACTATAGGCATACCTCTTTTATCAAAATAGCTAGTCAAATTTCATCAAAATTTGGGAATATTGGTTTCTATCATGGAAGTTTATTTTTTGAAAAATAAATACGTTAACTAAACCCTCTGTAGAGAATGCATTTCGGTCAAGTTTTCCTCACTTTAATTTTCAAGTAAATTGCAATTTTTAAAGGGCAATAAGCTCAGTCTCGATAAATCGAGATTCCTTTAATCCAAGTTCTCGATAACTCGCCCCAATTTCAGTTCAATTAAGATCGAATTATCAATGCTCTATTATAATAATATTTCACAAATTTTCTTTTTTACATTATAGTAATAGTTATAGTAAATGTCAAAATAAACAAAACGAAAAAATAAAATTCACACTCGCAAACTTTTGTAAAACTGGTAGAATTTTTTTAGGTTAGTGAGTAAACGTATTTAAAATAAAATACTCCGTGTGCTGCAATTTAAGGACCGCTAAGGACCGACGATTTTTACGATTCTTTTTAAAAACTAACATTTGAAATTTGTTCACACCCGTTCAATACTCACGATGTTTCTCCGTGAACGCAATATGTTTGATTTTAAAATTTACCCTTCTTAGCGGCGGTTGCGATTTCGCGAGCTAATATCAGAAAGCGTTCAATCAGGGGCCTTGATGGGTCGAGAGCCTTTATAAGCCGGTTTTGCTGAAAACGTTGAACCCGTAAGGTCGCACCATTGTCCTTGAGTAACCGATTTAACCGAATAATTGGTGCTTGGACAGATTCATTTCTTGAAATGATTTTTTAAAACGATTTATTTAAAAAATGTTAATATGTTGCTTTTTATGGATTGGAAATTTCAAGACAATTTTTGGTCGCCCTAATTTTTGCTCTTTAAAGACTAATGGACTTATATAACTAATCTTATATTTCACTGGACCTAAGTTAAAGTGTAGATTAACTCTTAGTCGCAGTGGAATAAATTGTAAACGAAAAAGTTGCTTACTGCAATCAACAGCATAAGAAGTCTACAAAAACAGCACGCGTTATTTAAAATTATTCTAAACACTTTTCACGATATTTTTATTACAGCACATAAAAACAATAACAACTCGAAATACAATCCAGTCGTAATTCGGCAGGGACACATTAAGTTAGCAAAAAAAGTATTTCAGAATTCTTAAATAAATTTTTAAATTTTACAAAGCATAATCAATAATAATAATAATGATCATACTGTAACGACTGGACTTGCCGTTTCTGGATGAGGAGGAATTTGCTGCGTCGCCTCCAGCGTAACCGTAATCCATAAGACCGGTTGCGCTTTTTGGAGTACTGTGCGGGGCAGGTGGATTGACGTTTTACGGATTGAGGAGGGAAAGAAGAAGAGACGTGTGCGTTTCTTCGTCTTGGGAACGTCAGCCAGACTCATCACACAGTGAGAGGAATAATTTGGAACTTGTATATATATGAATGAGATTGGAATTAAGGGGACTAGCGAGAAAGATTTGGGAAGATTAGACCTCTAGTTGCGCTGGTGAACACTAACCAGCGCAAGCCCATAGCGGGGCTGAGGACTTCACAGTAATATCTTCAATATACTAACGCCAAAGAAGAAGTGCTTAAAAGAGAAATATATTTAATTGGTGGAAATATTCTTGCAATCAGACTTAACCATAATCGCCATTCCGTATATCACTGACAAACATGGAGAAATCGCAGTGGCGAGTGTGCAAGTACTTTCTACGATCCACGATGGGGGTTTCGTTATCATTTAAGGCGCTATCAACGCGCAAATTCCGCGCCGTGTATGGGCTGAAAAATGCAGAATAAAAGGGGGAGCGAAGGAGAGGGTGGTGGGGGGTATAAAAAAAGAAGGGTAACGGTAACTGGGAAACCTGTATTACGGTAGTGAACGATGAATAAGGTCGGTGTTCGCGCGGAATGTCGCACGATATCCTGTTCTTCTGCATTTCTCATCAGCAGCTGCGTAAAGAGTCGATCGGTCAGACCAACGACAGTCCTGTTGGCGAACCTTGTGGGTAGCGATGGGAACGAGTTCAGCACGTACACGACAATATCAGGTACAGCCAGTGGCGGACTGGATCTATAAGTATTGGCTGCCAGGAGACAAAGGAGGCCCACTCACAATTGTAAATTTTAGTGTAAAAGTTAGTTAAGTTAGTTATGTCAGTTAAGTCAGTTAAGTCACTCAAGTTAGTTATGTCAGTTAAGTTAGTTAAGTTAGTTAAGTTAGTGAAGTTAGTTAAGTCAGGTAAGTCAGTTACGTTAAGTTAGTTAAGTCAGTTGAGTTAAGTTAAGTTAAATTAAGTTAAGTTAAGTTAAGTTAGTTAAGTCAGTTAAGTCAGTTACGTTAAGTTAGTTAAGTCAGTTGAGTTAAGTTAAGTTAAATTAAGTTAAGCTAAGTTAGTTAAGTCAGTTAAGTCAGTTCAGTCAGTTCAGTCAGTTGAGTTAGTTGAGTTAGTTGAGTTAGTTGAGTTAGTTGAGTTAGTTAAGTTAGTTAAGTTAGTTAACCTTTAGAGGGCCGGGCTGGCCACTATTGTAGCCACCTAAGAATTTGGATACTTTGCCGACCATTTCGGTGGTATATATGCAAAAATTTTAAGTAAATAAAATTTACAATTTCAATGGAAAAATCCCGGCCCTGTAAATGTTAAATTAGTTACAGTAATAATATTGAAAGTTCTATTATATCTCCAAGCTACTAAAAGCTCATTAACATTTTTAACGTATTGTCTGATGTTTAAGGGGGCCCACTTGCCATCGGACAAGCTGACACCCCAGACCCTCCGCCACTGGATACAGCTTATGCTACAATTTCTTTAAATACTATTTCAGTACGCATTGGTAATTGGCTACGTCTAGACACATATGACATAAATATGCAAAATATACCGAGCATGCAAAATTACGACAAATATACCACATATGCAGACGCTCCAAAACATATTAAGTAGGTATCTGTATAGAACACGCAAAATACGCTAAATATGCAAAATATTAAGTGCCTGTTTAAAATCCTTGGAAGAGGAAACGAACTGACCAAGTCCCACTCCCCTACCCCTATTCTACAAAATTATGCATTTGACGAAAACCTAATATCGTTTACAAAATGTGAATGTTCAGTTACGCACGAGCACGCAGGCCATTGATACATCGTAAAAGAGAAAGTGTATTTATGTTCATGTCATGGGTTTAAATGTTATCGGTTAAAATTATTTGTTAAATTGTTCCTGAGATAGATTAAGTTTTATTTTCCTACACAAACCGGCACTTACGACTATTTAAGATTTTCTAATTCATAATAATCATAATATGTCTTTATTACATTCCCATGTACATGCAATTAACAAAAAAAATATATACCATGTTAAAATAATATATGCTTATTTACACGAAAAGATGCAAAGTGCGAGATTCAGCAAATTGCTGCGCTTAAGTGTAACCCTGAGAATAATAACAAAAATACTAGTAATAATAGAAAAAAAATATAAATACTAATGATTACAAAATCAAAGGAAAAGAAACGCATTACATCAAGTACCTACAAAAAGAATCGTCTCCTACTCAACGAATATTCGAAAACTCATGGTGCACGAGTATTTATTTAAACGCCCAAAAATTCAGCAAACTGTCGATCCTGTTTTCAAGGTAACACCGTCGCCGTTATTTACCCTCCTCGTTCGAGACGCTCCGCATTTTTCGCAAGCGCCTCGAAACACGCTCCGGCACACGTAACGTCAACAGGAGTGGTCGCCATTGTATTGCATAATTCTAGAGCGGCGTCACCTAAAAGCACGCAGGAAAACAGCTAGAGTTACAGCGTCGATGTTTATCCGCCTTCGCGTCCCGTTACGTAAAATCCAGTTCAATTTCTGTCGACCAGTGTGCCTCGAGATCGTAGATCGCTATTTCGAAAATTTCTTCGTTCGTTGCTCGGGGGCACCGGCAATGGAAAGCTTAACGCCAGGAGGAAAGAAAGGGAGCAGGGGCGGATTTCTATATAGGCAAAATCAAAAAATTTTGGGGGACGGCAACCTGTATACCCGTTTGCTTAATATGCGAATAGAATGTTGGCCAGATTTTTGTTTTGACGGGGTGAGTTTTAAGCACAGAAGCTTGAGCCAATTTTGAAGAGAATCCACTGTTTCTTCGTGTAGCAAATTAGCAATAACTCATGTCAGGGGCGTAGACAGGATTTCGTTTAGGGAGGGGCAATAAATAGTGAAACCGAATTTTAAATTTATGTACGTAGTCATTTATTTTTATTTTCATTTTTTTGTCAGTTGTTTTTATTTTTTAATAAATTAATTTAATTTTGGACGAACGACTAATTTATTATTTTTTCAGGTGCCACCCCTGTCCCACCTTGGCTACGCCCATGACTCATACGCGAGTTGTCGTAGCGAATTAATTTCAAAATTGTGTCAACTAGGGGTGCCGAATTTCGAAATCCGTCCCTGAAAGGAAAACAGTGAGAAAGAGGGAGAGGGAAGGTTTTTAGGTGCTGCAAGTGGGCGCAGGATGGGCAGAGCTGTCCCGAAAACCGGTACCACTTCACTCGCATTTCACCGTGGGCTTCGGGTATTAAATAATTATTATTTCGAAAGCGAGAGTGTAACCACGGCGCCAGCATTGCTGCGTCGACGCGTCCCAGTGATTCGCAATTTCGTTTAGGGGTCCGCGCAGCTTTTTTAACGTGTTCCATTTAAATTGGTATCATACTCAAAGATGATGCCACAAATTCCGATTGCGATGAGAGATGGATAAGAGTTTCCGAAAAAAGTTTTAGTTTCAATCGAATTTATGTAGAAGAGAAAGAAATTTTTTTGTAAAATCGGTGCAGACACTTTGTAAGAACGTAAAAGCTTATTTTGAGATCTTTAGGAATGGTGCTGGTCTGGGTCAAAAGAGACCCCGTGTCCGTGTCCATGGTCAAGCTGCAGAAAGTAACCTCAATATTCGGATACTATACAATTTTTACTTTGCTGCGTTGTAATTTTATTCAGGACGAGGAAAAAGATATTTGATTGTATATAATACTACGGCATTAGGTCTGGTTAACAATAGTATAAATTTTATTTATGTAGTTTGTAATGTGGACTCCGAATTTGAACTGTTTAGAGGCTTACAATAATATGGGCTTACATTAACTTTAATACATGATATGTGTCAGCACGTAGTCAATTTATTACAACAATCATTATAAATTTCAAATGTAAAAGCAGAGTATATTTATTAAAAATAATAAAAATACATAGTATATATATATATTATTTTTCAAGATAACATAAAATTTTCAAAAAATGCATAATACGAGGGTGGTTATTTTCCTGGATACGTCTTTCTTGAGAGTTTTGGGGAAGCACAAAATAATGTGTATATAAAAAATGAAACGTTATTTCCAATTTATTTTTCATTACTTCCACACCTAACATCGGCACTGAAAAACATTTTTATTGTAATTATCTATATACTAAAAGCTGAATATACTCTAAGCACTAATATTTTGCAGATTTATGTTTATTGTAAGCTTTTTATATTTTCATATTATATATAGTTCTACTAATTAATTAAATTTGCATCTACAGTTCTGAAACAGCCTGTATGTCATCAAATTTTTGTAGCACCCTGTAGACTCTGAGTTCTGTCCATTAAATTCACCCATGTAATTATTGGCATAGCATTGGATAGTTAAGTACCTGCGAGAAATTCATTTGCGGAATGCAATTCAAATCGTTCCGTGGACAATCTTAATGGTTCAATAATTTCCCTCTAAAACTCTCTAATTAAGTTTCGCGCCGCATTCACATCCGGATGTTGCTGCAGAAAGCTAGTACATACTCCCTCCTTTAATAAACTTTGATCGTGACTTTGGCATTCTTCGGTGACCTACATAGATAATTCTATAAGAACACTGCAGCCTGGAAAATCTCGGGTGAAAACCGCTTCAATAGTCCTAGGTGCTTAAATACAATATTTAGCAACTCTATTATGTAATTGCTGCGAGTCATAAAAGGTACTAGAATCTCACTGTCTCTGCTATTTGTATCTAGTAATGGCTAAAAGAAAGTTTAAAATTGATAGCTCTCTATAAGTATACAACTGGTTTTAAAATTCAACGTTCCATGTTGGCAGCACTGGTCTGTTCTAGGGAATCCCCCAATTCCTATTTGACGTAAATAGTCCGTTAAAGAATGGTATTTTTGTCTAGCCCTTTCTATTTAACCTTTTACACATTTCATTTAAAGTTTCTGTCGACATACATGTTAGAAAAAATTTTGCAGGGGGTTTACAGCACTCGGTTTTAACGCTCAAGTGGCCAATCTCTTGATTTATGATTTTAAATAAGGAGTTTTTCTATAAAATCTTTATTTTTAACTTTAGAGCTGTTTAGCTAGCTTTGCACATAGTCCGGAGTCTTAGAAATTCTTTTTTTATAGTCTGAATACATAAGTGTGTGTACTTGAAAGTGGTTATAGGTTAACTCGTCCATTTTACCTGCACACTTACCGACGGAGCATAAATTGGCCATATTCCTTTTTTAGCACACTGGCAGTCTGAATAGAACGTTTAATGATTTAAAGACGACTTAATTGGCGACTCGAGCGTACAAGATTAAACTGTTACTGCAAATGAAGCAATGGAAATGGTACTATATAGTTCGTCTGTAAATGGTACCAGTATTTTTATGACCTCGATAGAAATGTGCATAATTGGAACGATGGCGTTGCTTTTATCTCATGTTTAGTCGTACATTTCGCATCGACAATATTTAATGGTTATCCGAAGAAACGAATTTCTTCGAAATTTTAGCTATCCGACAGGAGGCATTTTGTTAAATATTAACGCACCCTTGTCACGTGTCGTGAATTACCGATTTTTACTTCTAACCAGGGAAACCATAAATTTGAGAATTACAACAGCATAAAATACAATTTGTAAATGTCTGTTTGTAAAATTAATGTTGCAAGATTTCTAATCAAATAAAAAAAAATTCACACGAAAATTGAAGTGATAACCATAATTTTTCAAAGTTCTTTTTTGTACACAACTTTATGTCTTGAACGACCTATACAATATAATGGAGATCAACGTTTTTGTCTTTCCTCAAACCACTAATTGCATTAGTAAAAATCTATATAATAATTACATTTAAAAAAAAAGACAATCACCTCCAACTCTCAAAAAACTATGCCCATTGTGTTATATTTCTCTCGATAACCTTAAAGATATCCTACCTTTTTTCAAAAATCATAAAAAAAGAATTAAATTTTATTTAAACAGCCTCTTTCTTTATACGCGTTTAAATGGATTGTCACAAAATGTTATACGAGAGAGTTTTCTTTTTTTTTCAAAATTTTCGGCGAACAAAAATCTGCCACCTTCTCAATCTTCAGCAGTTTGAGAACTACTGGCATACCTACATATCTGCGCAGACACGAAGAGAGGGACACGATTGTGGCCTAGATTCGACGTCCTTCCCTGCGGCAATGCTGTACCACTTCCTGCACACGCCTCTCTCTTCTTCCGAATCGGCTGGGTGTTTTTTTATCTCTCTGTTGGCTTCCTCTCCCTTTGCTGGCTTTCCTCTTTCTTGTTTCCATCGACAGGGAATGCGTCAGCACGGGAAGAAAGTCGTCTAAACGGATCGTGGCGAAAGTAGACGGCGACAGAGGGTAGGAAACGTTCGTTTTGCCGTTTTCCACACCTGGCGGAGGGTCGTGCTTGAGGTTACTTAGCTGGCGAAACGGAGTTTTAACGCCTTCGCAATGGCAAGCGAGATATCTCGAGAAATAAATTTTCTACTCTTTCTGTTCATATTTTAAATGGTATTGGTCAGTGGCGGATTTAAGAAAAAAGGCCCAGGTGGCAAACGTTGTGAGGGGCCCATTTAGGGGGGGGGGGAATGAAGAGGTAGTTTACTAAAAACGGGTTAAGTGTAGTAGTATAGAGAAAAAATATAGTGTTTGGTTAAAATCTTTTTGTTTTTAAGATAGGGTCCTAGGTGGGCCTTACGGGCAGGGACCCATTTTTTCGGGAAAATAAAGAGGTAGTTTACTAAAAGCGGGCCAAGTGTAGTAGTACGAAAAAAATGTAGTGTTTGGATAAAATCATATTTTTTTATGGTCATGGGGCCCTACGGGGGCCTTCTGTGCAGGAGCCTACGCGGCAACTGCTCATCAGCCGCCCTGTGAAATCCGCCACTGGTATTGGCCCAATATCGAAAACTTCAAACTTAATAAATGAAAAAGAATAATACAATTTTATCCCTTTCCCTTAAGGAAGCACTAAATATTCAAAATCGCATTGGGGGTGGTTCAGAAAATGGGCCCAGAGATCTTCGCAATGCATTTGACCAAGTTGAGGTACGAAAGTTTTCAGAATCTTAAATTTGAAGAAAGCACAACAAAGTTAACTTCTCTGAAATTTTCAAGATTATGTTCCCCCTTAAGGATATAAATTTTCAAATCATATTAGAGGGGTAGGTAAAAAAATGGCTCCTGAAATATTTGCAATTGTTTTGCAAATATTGCACGTCATTAAATCCTTGAGGTTTCCTTTTCATCCAAAAGGACGTTTACGATCATACAATTCAAATTTTTACTTAAAACACCCCTTACTTCACCAGCAAACAATGGCACCTGGAACAGACTGTAAATCTCGCCTTTCCTTTATGGAGTAAACCCTGCAGCCTCGGAACACATCCATCCTTTAAGAATAAAACTGCCAGCCCATAAAAACACCTACAAAGTCGTGAATCATCGTTTCAAACCTACCTAAAAACATTGCCATTTTCCGTTGCCACTATATTACAAACTTCAAAGAGCGTAAACTTTTATACACGCTAAAATGTAGCGTAGAAGTTCCCTCGGAACCGATGAATTACTGCCTCGGCCGATTTCCACTGCTCGCGAGGCAGAAATGGCCCATTAAGTACGGGAGGGTCCGTTTCTTGGCGCTGGAATCGTCGAAAATGTTCGTTACAGCAGCGCAGATGGCGGGGGACGTTTTACTGCCGGCCGTAAATAAAGATTCGAACAATCGCTGGATGTTGCACGAGCAGTGAAAAGTTGTACCGCGAACACGCTGCCTCGAAAGTGGCACGGACCGAACCAACAGCCTTTTTTTTTTTACACCAGAGCGCGCTGGAGTAGCATCGACGGGAGCCATTTTTTTTCCCTCGTTTTAGCGAATTCCCAGCAAACTCGCCGTCCCCTGATGTGAATTAATTCGAATGGCGTGCCTTGCACGGCTGCCGTGACTAATTGTACAGGAAGCGCGAGCAGGTACACGGAGTGCACGGCACCGGAAGTGCCGTGTTTCCACGTACAAGCACGTTTGTTGTCCTTAATGTTTGCGGGACAGCGTCTTCGCTGGTAACCGCGCCATGTTTTAATTGCAGCGGCGAGGAGAAAGATGTAGTTATAATTTCTTTCCAGCGTTTTGTTTTTTGTTATTCTCTTTGACACTTTGATTGCCGTATCACTCATATGCTGCTGGTAACTTTACTTCTGCTTTTCCTGTACGATCATGAATGACATTGATTTACATAGTTATTGATAAGAATTGCTAAAGGTGGTTATTATGGTAAACGAGAAAATTTGAATAAATAACGGGTGACGAGTTTATTCGTCGTGCGGATACTCGCACAAGTTGTGTATGACGAGTTTATTCGTCATGTGAAAATTTACAGAGGTTGCATATGACGAATTTATTCGTCATGTAAAAATTCCCACAAGATGTGCATGACGAATTTATTCGTCATGTGAAAAATCACGCGAGTTGTGCATGACGAGTTTACTCGTCAGGTGAAAAATTATACAAGTTCTGTATGACGAGTTTATTCGTCATGTGAAAATTTACAGAGGTTACATATGACGAGTTTATTCGTCATCTAAAAATTCACACAGGTTGTGCATGACGAGTTTATTCGTCATCTAAAAATTCACACAGGTTGTGCATGACGAGTTTATGCGTCGCTTGAAATTTTATACAGGTTGCATATGACGAGTTCATTCGTTATGTGAAAATTCACACAAGTTGTGCATGACGAGTTTATTCGTCATGTGAAAACCCACAGGGGTTGCATATGACGAATTTATTCGTCATGTGAAAAATCACGCAAGTTGTGCATGACGAGTTTACTCGTCATGTGAAAATTTACAGAGTTTGCATATGACGAATTTATTCTCCATGCAAAAAATACATAGGTTGTGCATGACGAGTTTATTCGTCGCTTGAAAATGCATACAGGTTGCATATGACGAGTTTATTCGTCATGTGAAAATTTACATAAGTTGTGCATGACGAGTTTATTCGTCATGCGAAAATCCACAGAGGTTGCACATGATGAATTTATTCGTCATGTGAAAATTCCCACAAGTTGTGCACGACGAGTTTACTCGTCACAAGATTTTTAACCCCTTAACGGCAAGCAATAAGTTTAGTGAGCTACATTAAATATATTACTCACTGCTGTCATCGCAAAAAGCTTTTAAGTTTTTAATGAAAATATGACCTGTGTACTTTCTTTTAATAAAATACCATGTAGGTACGTACTTTCTTTTAATAAAAATACGATGTTTTTCTGCGGTTCATTTGTACTTATTGCGAGGCAGTAAAATGTATCAGCTTGGTTTTAAATACGCATTGTGGCTTTGCTTTCGAAAAGGAAACTTCTCGCTTTACAGGTTAATTGCAACCGTTTGTTTACTTCAAGTGAACGAAAACACGGAATCCACATTGTAAGCGCGGCTCACTTTCACTGGTCGCAAAGCAGGCGACCTCCGCGATTTATGCCAGGACGCTGCGTGAAAATACACCACCTAAGAATCTCAATTACTTTCGGTCACTGGAACATTGCTAATTGCTTGTTCGTTTAGAAGCGTCTGGAATGCTTTGTATAGCGGCGAGAGCCAGTGACAAACGACACTTGTTCCATTGGTCTTTTTCCCTGCACTGGGACACAGTGGAATGGCGAACGAGCAAATATGGCACGAGGACGTACATATGTTTACATTCGTTACGCTAAAAAATATTATAATTAATGTTTCCCCAAGAAAACGCGAAGCTCGTGTATTTATTTAGCAATGTGTAGTTATCAGTGAATATTTTGCTTGACAAGATAAAAATTAACCGTGGAAAATTAATTTATTAAATCCTTAAATATCTCTTCAAATTTCAGTGTAACAATTTTAAATTTAAAATATAATTTTGGGCAATATTCCATCAATTGTCTTTAATATCTCTAATCTTAAAGGAGAATTACCGAAATTATTTTTCAAACATGAAGAAAAGTGGAAATTTATTTATAGTCGAAAAGTATGAAATCGTTTTCGACGTACAGTGAGATTAATTCCTCAAGTGGCCATTTTCGTTTACCTGCTATACAAGGACCAGAGAATTGAATAAAGTTTAATAAACGCCGAGACAACAGTGACTCACGTGCTCATGAAATTTCGAAAATTATTGCCGTCTGCGGCGTCAGACGGTGAAATTTATTTCGTGGTCTGCAAAATTCTGGCTCCACGCATTGCGTAACGTTGTGACACGAAAACAGAAGAAAAAAAAAGAGAGAAAGGCGTGATTACGTTGGATCGAAAGCATTTCTCTGCCTGTCGCATGGTGGTTTAGGTCATGAGGATGACTCGGCGACTCTTCTTCTCGCGTTTCTCTTCCCTTTGAAAGAGTTACGGTTTCTCGACTGTTTCGTCAAAGATGCTGTCGACGATGGCGTCAACGAAGACGTCCGTGGCCTTAATTAACGTTTATAAACGCTCCAAGTAAGGTAGGATCGATTTCCATGCAATCCTCCGCGCTACGTATTATGAAAAATATGAAGAAAAAAAAACATTGTCAACTGGCTACTAGCACCAAAAGTGAAGACAATATTGGAACGTAAAAAATAAAAATTCTTATTTCAGCTTAAAGAAAAGTAGATTTTCTTCAATGTAGCGTAAGGTTTTTGTCGTATTTTAATTTCTTCAATTTTTATAAACCTCCAAAGCCGAGGTGTTTCAGCGAACGAAAAGAAATTTCTTTATAAAGTCGCCAGTTCCTTATTTTTTTAAAAATTATTCAAAAATGGTACGCTAGACTGAAGAAAATCTATTTTTCTTTGACTTGAAATAAGAATTTTTTATTTATAATGTTCCCATCGCTTTTGGTCCTGGGCGGTAGTAAACAATAAAATAAAATTAAAATGTTGCTTAACATCTGCTGAAAAACTGAAAAATTACCTGAGAAAATAAATTTCAAATTTATGCATTCGTTTAAGGGGTTATGCCTAGTCAGGCGGTCGAAAAGAGGCGAATATTTGTGAATTTTTTTTGAAGAAGCGAAAGCGTATATTTTTACAGAGCTTTTTGCGTTGAAAAGAGCAACATTTAAAGAACATTTGGTAATTTTTTCGTAGAAAAATATTTACGTTTATAATAAAATAACATGCGACATCCAAGAAGCATTTTTAAAAATTTGGTTTTGCGGTGAGCACTGCCATTCGGAACCAGATTATTTAAAATCAAAAAACAAAAAAGATTTCGTTAGTATATTAATGTATCCTCAGGTTGACAAAGAGAATTTTCCGAAATATTAAGTTAAAACAACATGGCAGCTATTCAAAGTTGAAATCCTGATGTATTCCTGCAAAAATTACGCGAAATATCAGGATTTCAACTTTAAATAGCTGCCATGTTGTTTTAACTTAATATTTCGGAAAATTCTCTTTGTCAACCTGAGGATACATTAATATACTATCGAAATCTTTTTTGTTTTTTGATTTTAGCTAATCTGGTTCCGAATGGCAGTGCTCACCGCGAAAGCAAATTTTTAAAAATGCTTCTTGGATGTCGCATGTTATTTAATTATAAACTTAAATATTTTTCCACGAAAAAATTACCAAATGTTCTTTAAATGTTGCTCTTTGAAGTGCAAAAAGTTCTGTAAAAATATACGCTTTCGCTTCTTCAAAAAAAATTCACAAATATTCGCCTCTTTTCGACCGCCTGACTAGGCATAACCCCTTAAATCTACAAAGCAGTGTATCCCCTTAATCTGCAGAAAGGTGATTTCCAATGGTGTTCCATTACAAAATTTCTTAATATATTTTACATCAAAACATGCAGACTAATTATTCAGAGTGAATTTTGAGTTTTAGGGCAGCAAAAAATTGAGATATCAGATATGAAGCTTCAGACGAACAAAACGTAATAGGCCCTAAACCTGTAGTTTAATTTCGAGATTTAATTCTGAGTTAATTAAGTGACTGAATATAAACAGTTAAAATTGTGCAATCGACGGGATCGTATGCAATTCTTAAAACGAGGGATTCCCCTTCTCCAAGCATCTGATCGAAGTTTCTAGAGAAGTTGAAATGCACGGTTCGCGCAGTTAGAAAGAGGCTTTCTCTTCGCTCGGACACAAGCTACCTTAGTATTATGCGACTGTTTGAGATAAGTAACAGCAACCTCAGCGTAATAACGATTAGTTATTCGCAAGATCGACTTGAAACTAAAATTACTAGTGTAATTTACGACAGCTCGGTTAACGTGCTTTATTTAACAATAAACATGCAACTGTGCAAGGTGTACTGAAAATCGCGGTACCACTGAAAAATAATTAATTCCCTATACTTTCGTAAAAGTGAAATTTCTTTTGAGTCTTCGTTTTTTGAGAAAATCAAATTTGAAAATTCGTTTACCATGCACACGTGGCTAAGAATGGGTGCCAAGAAACGAGTTGAAAAAAAATTGTATAGTAACATTTTTTCAAGCATCTTGCAGTTGGCCATGGTCTCAGAAGTCCCTAGATTTCAAAGCGGGCCGCAATGCCCTACCGCCTCGGCGCGAAAACACGCCAATGCCTGGGAACAAGCTCTCCAACTGTAAAAGTCCCTGCTGCCGGGCAAGGAGTTGAAATAGAATTATAATTCCCTCGCCAATAAGCAACAATACAAACCGATCCGTTTACATACTATATTTCTATAATCTAAGACATCCTTAATACAATGCAACAAGTCCCATTAAATTATATATAGTAGTTTTCCTTTAATTAATTCCTAAATATCACCTATTTTTTGGGGCTCTAGACCAGAATCTCCCCTTAAGCTGGGTTCTCTAGGCTGCAATCAAGTAGTCGTTCATTACCTCTCAAGTTCACGTGCACCTAGGTGACACACTAATGACAGTCTATCGCATTCCGCGTGCGTTTATTAGAATAACCGACGGGGAAAGAGAGAGGGCGTTAGACAGGAAGAGGAGAGTAGGGGACAGGCTCGTCTAACGCCAGCACGCTTAAGAACTTTCCCAAGAATTTCACGTCCGTTTAATCAGCGATCATTGTACGCTACGTACGGGGTGAGTCCTGAGGAACAGAGCACATAAATAGTAGATTCGGAGATAAAAGGAAATGCCAGAGAGAAATGTTGCAGCGTGCAAATTCTTCATGGATGTTATCTTCAAGGACGTTTAAGGGGTGATGCTCAGTCAGGAGGCCCAAAAAAGGGTGGTCTTTGGAAATTTTTTACTCAAAAGCTATAACACATTTCTCAAAAAATCTTTGTTCCCTTTAAGGATTGCATCTAGTGCCGTGCATCATATTTTTTTTTATTTGAAAATAATTATCATAGACCTCTGGTGGCGCTCGCCGACACTAACAAGTGGACCACGCGGTAGTGGAAATCGCTTCTGGAACGACAGTAAGTGGGGTCGTAGTGAGTACATGAGTATGTAGTATGAAAATACCATTTCGGCTTTTCGTTGAATGGGCCTTCGTTTTCGAGATATTGCAATTTACAGTTTTTAACGTAGTAATCCCTATATATACCATCTATAGTAACCTACATCCAAGAAGGTTCCGTGGCCACAGCGGTGGCGCGTCAGATTGTCACACTGGCGGCCGCCGGGGTTCAAGTCCTCCCCTACGACTTTCATACTCTTTTTTTAATTTTTTTTTTTTCGAAATTAATGGGAAAAGAAT
This sequence comes from Andrena cerasifolii, assembly GCF_050908995.1. Classification (NCBI taxonomy): domain Eukaryota; kingdom Metazoa; phylum Arthropoda; class Insecta; order Hymenoptera; family Andrenidae; genus Andrena; species Andrena cerasifolii. The sequence goes on from NC_135132.1 coordinate 4,214,331, forward strand.
TGCCCAGGTCTTCCTTGAACAGTGTAATCTCCGCGATACTTTCTCCCATTTTCGAACCTAACACACATACATATAAGATGCTCCCATTCTCTTGACTAACCCTGTATGCGTGCATCGCTTATTTAGTTCCGATCTCGGTAGTCGTGGGATTAAAAAGGAACGGCCTTCCCACTCTGACAATGCGAGGTAAGAACGTCTGGCTTTGCTCCTGCACAAGGTTCCAGAAGGAGCTCATCGATCTCGTGGCCTTTTGCTCGCGAGACGACGATAATGATCGCTCTGTAAATGTCAAGGTGACTGGCAAGGTGGATTCCCGTTTTTTCCCGTCCTTTTTCTGCTCGGTCTTTCGCGCTGGCAAAAATCCTGTTCGTTCGACCGAGATTGTTTTTGCTGGTTGTGTTGGGCCCGTGCGGTGCCATTTACGGTCAATTTTGAAGGTAGTCAGTTTCAAGCCATTCGAAGTTGTCATAAATCTGGTTTCTCGAGTTGAATATTTTTTTTTAAGGAAAATCTGTTTTACTATTTTCGTGGTGGATAAATTTAAGATGTAGCTATTTTACAGGGTGCTGAAAAAGTAAACTCAAAACTGTTAAGGAGCATCAACCAAGGGGCCGTCCGTAAATTACGTAAGGGTAATTTTGTCGATTTCTTACCCCCTCCCTCCACGTCTTTTCCCCCATTTGTTCAGTTATTAAAATTCTTTTAAGGGTTTATATAATTTGTTTAACTCAGTTTCGAGAAATTTAAACGAAAATTACCTTTCCGGAATATTAATGATAGAATCTGTATTTATTAAGTACTGGGTTAAATAATATTACGTAAGAAAATGTATCCATAAGGTTGAGTTAACGTCATGTGAATTAGTGACTAAAAATGGTCCCGGAACTCAGGCGACCCAGGCACTGGTAAGTACAAACGCTACATCAGTTGTCGGATTCCATTGGGCACATTAAGGGGAGGTTCCGGTCTAAATATCGATTTTTTTATTTCATTTTTCGAATGTTCAACCTTTCAAGAATACGTGGTTAAAAGAATTTTTTGAAATTCGTAAAATTCCCGAAGTTATAACTATATATAGGCATTTGAGTAGCGGCAAATAAAGGGTAAAAGCCACTCGGCGCTCGCGTAAAAGTTTATACGCGTTTTTCTCCAAACAGTGTTCTGAAAATCGGTGGAACCTGTGTTTCCAAAAGTTATCATCCGATTCGACTGAAACTTTTCTATTTTGAAGAATATACTTCTGTTTAAATAAATTTTTAAAAATTGAAAATTTATAATTTTTAAAGGCGTTGAAAGGGCGAACAATATAGGGAAAAGTGATTTCAAACTTCAAGTGTCGTTATTTTCTGAATAAATGTCATTTTTGTAATTTTTGCTCTTTTATAATCTGGCATTGTTTTTTTATTTCAGACCAATGGTTGAGGTGCTACAGGCTCCACCAATTTGGATGAATTTTTTACGCCTCGACTTTAACGACTCTCCAGTGCCGTCTGCAGTGATTAATTATAAAACAAAAAATATATTTCTATAGCTTAAGACATCCTTAATACAGTGCAAAAAGTCCTATTAAATTATATATAGTAGTTTTCCTTTAATTAATTCCTAAAAATCACCTATTTTTATGGGCTCTAGGCCGAAAAACAGCCCCTTAAGGTATCCGGATCGGTGAGCATCTCTTTCAGGTCGGTGCCAATTTCATGTTTATTTCGATTTATTGTACACTTGGTGCATTCAGTCAGTATGTGGAACGAGATACTTTACAAACATCACATTTACAGGTTCGTTTTTGGTGAAAAGGTAGGAGTGAGTTAAGTACTTAAGTATGGTCAATTCTTATCCGAGTCAGTGTCACTTGACCTTTTCGATTTTCTAGGCGAATCCGATTTCTCTCAGGGATATCAATCGAAGCTGTGCCTCTTATACAACCCAGAACAATTGCAACGTAACATTTCATACTGCTGCGTATCATTATACAACTTACACAGTAAGTTAGTCGCAGATTTCATTGAAGAATAACGTAAAACACTTACTAGATTGCTTTCAACTGGAATACACCTATCCAGAGGCCAATTAGCTACAACGCATTACTCTCGTAATGAACAGATTTACATAAAATTGAATTCCTTCTTTAACACAAGGAGGCGAGAGTTAGTGAAGCAGCTGAGTAGATGCTAGACACTACTACTACTCACAAACATTGTTGAAGTGTGCTGGAACCGGTCCAAGCGATGCCTAGTCATAATTCATACAAAAAGGTAAGCCGCAAATGGCAAAGATTTCTTCACGACCTTCCTCCATACCGTTTAAATGAGCATACCCATCAGATTCTCGCGCAGTGCGAGTCTTAACTGACAATGAGTAGACGAGTGTCGATTGCCAATAAAGGACCGCTTTAATCCCGACGAAAGTATGAATCTTTTAAAGTGCTTCTGTTTAATAATCTCCTTGATCGTGATGACAGTGGGTGCTTTATCGACACCAGAAGCTGGAACTAACAATACTATGCCAACAATGAGAACGTCAACTATACTGCCTGGCAAATTACACATAGCCAGTTACAGCACAGATGGGATTAAATCGGTTATTGTTCCCACTCGGGGCTGTCCAGGGCAACAGAAAGTTGATGCTCAAGGAAATTGTCGTGATGTTATATATCCCGTTTATTGAACCTCCATTCGATAGAGGTACGATTCGTTGATGGACAAGGTGGGTGGAAGTTACTATTGAAGTACTATTGTTTGGGTGTACAGGGCAGTAGTGAAGTGCTGCGCAGTAAGAATTCTGTGCGGATGGCTATGGCTAGTTTCGAGGTTTGGCAGGTGATCTAGTATGGAGGTATTAGTACTGGGTGGCTGGCAATGTAATACTTTTTCTATAGGCTTCTTTCTCACCCAACCCTCTTCTTTATTCTTCCTACAAACCGCACTATTGCTTGTCATACCAATGTCCATTTTTGCAATGAAACACAGAATGGAACTTTGTGATTATTCGTGGCTGTAATGGGCAGACTAAACTATCCTTTTGCAGCCTGTTTTGCCTAGAGAAGACTACTAGCTGCTTGTAGTATGCTTTTCAAGTTGCCTTTTTTCATTGTAACCATGTAATTCTTGTTTGGTCATCTTTCAGCAAATGCTGTACTGCTCGTATCCAAAATGGCCCAGGAAATAAATATATGACGACATGGCACTGATATTATAATCCAAGAGGTGATTATTTATGCACAAATAAATCGAAAATGTGAAGTAACATTTCTCCAAAGGAGGCATTGCTAACGAGAAAATCAATTTTGAAAAGTCAAGTTAAATTTTTTATATGCTTACCATGGCTACTAATAATCCAGAAATTTATAAAAATAATAAAGATCTTTAATAATAAAGAAGAGAATTGCTGTTATTATTATTATAGTTTTCGAAGGTTTGAGTAATGAGGTGGAAATATGAAGTAGGGTTTTGTTAATCTATATCCGCCATAATTGAATGTATTTTTATACTAACTTCAAACAGATGGTTTACTCCCTATTTAGCTATATTCGGTATAACCCTTTCGTTACTAGCGGTGACTATGGTCACCCGACGCCTGACGCTCGCTGTGTACTAGCGGTGACTATAGCCACCCGACTCCTGACGCTCGCTGTGTACTAGTGGTAACTATAGTCACCCGACGCCTGACGTTCGCTGTGTATTAGCGGTGACTATAGCCACCCGACCCCTGACGCTCGCTATGTACTAGCGGTGACTATGGTCACCCGACGCCTGACGCTCGCTGTGTACTAGCGGTGACTATAGCCACCCGATGCCTGACGTTCGCTGTGTACTAGCGGTGATTATGGTCACTCGACGCCTGACGCTCGCTGTGTTCTAGTGGTAACTATAGTCACCCGACGCCTGACGCTCGCTGTGTATTAGCGGTGACTATAGCCACCCGACGCCTGACGCTCGCTGTGTACTAGTGGTAACTATAGCCACCCGACTCCTGACGCTCGCTGTGTACTAGCGGTGACTATAGCCACCCGACTCCTGATGCTCGCTGTGTACTAGCGGTGACTATGGTCACCCGACGCCTAACGCTCGCTCTGTATTAGCGGTGACTATAGCCACCCGACTTCTGATGCTCGCTGTGTACTAGCGGTGACTATGGTCACCCGACGTCTGACGCTCGCTGTGTACTAGTGGTAACTATAGCCACCCGACTCCTGACGCTCGCTGTGTATTAGCGGTGACTATAGTCACCCGACGCCTGACGCTCCCTGTGTACTAGAGGTGACTATGGTCACCCGACGCCTGACGCTCGCTGTGTACTAGTGGTAACTATAGTCACCCGACTCCTGATGCTCGCTGTGTACTAGCGGTGACTATAGCCACCCGACTCCTGATGCTCGCTGTGTACTAGCGGTGACTATGGTCACCCGACGCCTGACGCTCGCTGTGTATTAGCGGTGACTATAGTCACCCGACGCCTGACGCTCCCTGTGTACTAGAGGTGACTATGGTCACCCGACGCCTGACGCTCGCTGTGTACTAGTGGTAACTATAGTCACCCGACTCCTGATGCTCGCTGTGTACTAGCGGTGACTATAGCCACCCGACTCCTGATGCTCGCTGTGTACTAGCGGTGACTATGGTCACCCGACGCCTGACGCTCGCTGTAAACTAGTGGTAACTATAGTCACCCGACGCCTGACGTTCGCTGTGTATTAGCGGTGACTATAGCCACCCGACGCCTGACGCTCGCTGTGTACTAGTGGTAACTATAGCCACCCGACTCCTGACGCTCGCTGTGTATTAGCGGTGACTATAGCCACCCGACGCCTGACGCTCGCTGTGTACTATAGTCTGATTTTCGAGAGCTGAGACCTGAGGCGGGTCCCTCCGACGGAGCGGGGTTAAGGAGGAACCAATGCTACGCTACGCCGCACGGAATCCATAGGGTACCATTGGTTCCTCCGTAACCACGCTCCATCCGAGGGACCCGCCTCAGGTCTCAACTCTCGAAAATCAGACTATAGCGGTGACTATGGTCACCCGACGCCCGACGTTCGCTGTGTACTAGCGGTGACTATAGTCACCCGACTAGCGAAGGGGCACTCCTGATGCGCGGGGACCCGTTCAGTGTCGGCGCTCCGGCGGAACGGACTGCCGTAGCGAAAGGGTTAAATATGGCATGGTGAAGGCCGTTCTGATCATTTAAAGAAAGATACTTGACCAACCCGCTGCAGTTCGTCTGCGAACATCCTGGACGCGTGTTCTGTGTCGTCTAAAAAGTACCTCTGATTCAAGAAAATGAAGTGCTTAAAGTGTTATCTTTTGGTAGCCTGTTTACTGCTACTTATAGTGCGCATTTCTTCGAGACGAATTCCTGACTTCAAATTTAAGATGTCACCTACAATGGAGACTACAGTCTCAACGATGATGGACGTTGAAATGCCACCTAATACACACCCGCCCGTGCCCCGGCCTGACCTTGTGATCCTGCTAATAGTGTCTGTTCCAATGCGAACCCGCAAATCGGCGAAAAGAAGGCAAAGTCGGATATTCCCACCTCAAACCAAATGTGTCTAAGGTCATGGACGTAAAACCACATGGGTTGCCAAATACATAACATAGAAAATAACTAAAAATCGCCATACACTGCATCAAAGTAAAATGAGTCTTAGAACCCATGTACGGTATTCCTAACGCAATATTCTCCTCCTGCGTTTAATTACTACCTATATGCATCACTAATTACACCTCAACAGAGGAAGTTCGCACGCTCAAATCAAATAATGCAGCATTTATTGCGCGAGGAGAACCACCAGGCATTAATTACTCGTAACCTTCATCAGTTGGACCGGTTCAGCAGATAAGTGGGCAAAATCAATGAAAAAGGTGAAGAAACATGAATGCTTCCCCGCAAACTTCGTTCCCGCCTTATATAAGAGGATATCCTGCGATCTGAACGCAGTTCGAATACCAATCGGTTAGATTTCTGTTCGCGAGCTGAGCAACGCTTTAGTCAGTCAGAAGGATGAACATTTTAAAGTGTTTCTGCTTGGTAATCTCTTTCGTCTTGGTAACAGTGGATGCTTTACCCACCCCAGAAGACAACACAAACAATTCTAATCGAACATCTGCAACGATAGACAGTATGCTGACGATTGAATCGTTTAAAGACAAGCCGCCCTTCTTCATCATTACTGTCCCCTTTCGCACCTGCCCTGGGCAACAAAAAGTTGATGTTAAAGGGACATGTCGTGATCCTGTATAGGATTCCAGTCCTTTGACATCCATTCGATACGAGCACCTTTGTTGATGGACAAGGTGGGGTGGATGTTACTATAGAGGGCACTTTTGTTTAGGTGAGTGATTGCCAACCTGTGGGTCGCGAAGTGTTTTTTTGGGGGGGGGGGGTGTCACAGTTTATTATTATTTTTTTAATATTATTTAGTTAGAATTTATATTCTGAAATTCCTTTTTTTAATGTGTTTTCTTTGCCTTAACCCTTAACCGGTGGCGAGGAGTCTCACAAACTTCTTTTTAATAATTTTACAGTGTCGAGCCTAAACTTATTTTTAACATACATTGAAAAAAAAATATTAGTGACTTTACTAGGTATTTGAAAAGATGCATTTGCAAGTTTTGTTCAAAACCCATGAAAGTTGTATTTATAACATGGCACAGGTATTGTAAAGCGAGGTCGAATGAAAAGAAGGAAAATAAAGGAAAACTGCAGGAGCCTTCCAGACTCCACGTGACCGGTTAAGGGTTAAACAAAAATTACCTCACCTTATAAGGCTGAGGTAGGGAGGGGGGGGGGGGGGCAGATTATTTGAATATTATAAAAGAAAGTCGCGACTCAAAAAAGGTTGGGAACCACTGCGTTAGGGGGTAATCTTGTTTAGAGAAGACTACTAGCTGCTCGTAGTACATTTTTCACTCGCCTTTTTCTTTGAAGTTCTTCATTGTAACCATGTGCTTCTTTTTCGTTTATCTTTTAGCAAATACTGTACTGCTCATATCCGAAATGACCCAGGAAACAAATATACGATGACATGCCACTGGCATTGCAATCCAGAAGGAGATGATTCTTCATGCATAAATAAATCGACAGTGTGAAATAATATTTCTTCAAAGAAGCTTTTGCTTTCCAAAAAAATCAGTTTTGAAAAAGCTTAATTTTGTTATATGCTTACCATTATTGATAATAAATTGATTTTCAAAATAAGGTTTTGTCAGTCTATATCCGCCATATTGGAGAGTATTATTCCCGACTTAAAATAATTTTGGACAGAGGAAACCTGTCGGACACATTGTGTACAAGAAGTTATTTATTTACGAGTACAGTTGAAAAAAAATTATATCTATTTAGTCAGCTGAACATGATATCGGTAAGTTACGGAATTGAGAAGGGTTTGAACTTCTAATAAAGAATATTTTCTAAAGCCGGAAATACTATTAGTAATAAAAGAAATATATTAAAACATACAACTTCGAAAATAATTATTTTGTTATTACAAATAATAAAAGCAATGAAATTATTGTTTCACTGATTTTCTCTCGATCTCTGAAAAACCATTAAAGATTAACAACGTACCTAAATGTATTTCCGGTGATTCGAGCTTTCCAGACTTTTTTTAAAAATATTTTATGTTAATAATAATACTTGGGCAACAACTATCAAGACTTTCAGCACTTATCGAATCTTTAAAGACTCAATACTAATCAAACCTCGAGATTCAAGAGTTTTAAGTACCGAATCATCTTCGGAGTGATTCGAATTTGATATTCAAACGCCTACCACTACCTTGTCGAGCCTAATGCACATAATCGAAGTGGCATTCGAAAGAATTAATATAATAAAATAGTGCAATAAGTCTCACAATGAGTTTAATAATATATTCACATAAATATTACATAAGTAAATATAGTTTCTACCAACATTCCCAAACACTTAATTCTCCACATCAGCCTGGCCTGCTAAAACCCTCTTGATCCACGATCTACCGACTTTAAATGCTCGCATACACGTGCCAACGAAAATAGCAAAAGTCGTTTGGTAAGATAACACTGACACTAAAGTACCACAAGTTGTGTAAGATCCATAACTAAACATCCTCTTCAGTGTCCACCTGGCCTCCTGATTACTGTCCTCCAGAGCTGCGCCATTGTCATCTTTAGGCAACTGTTCCAATATGCTTTGTTCTATTCATCCAATGATAAGTTCTTTCGCTTGTTGTGCAACAACTTTCTTACATATAGACGGGAACCTGTGCATCAGCAGTGCCCTCACCATGTTCACGAAATACTGTAGAATGTTAGCGATGAAAAAAAGCCAAACGTGGTGAGCTGTCCCACAGTCGAATCTCAGTCAGCTACAATCGTTTGAGCTGAGTGTAGATCAGTGTAGATCATTGAAAAATACTTCAGAAATACTTCTCCACTTGTTCATTCCCCTCGTAATCACCCACCACAACTAATAACTAATCATGCGACTCGGGTTTACTCACTTCCACTACTGAAGCCTAAACTATGCGCACCCAAACTGTTCATCGGCAGTGTACACCCAGAGAGCATCGCAAGGTTGCGACCAATGCAGAGAGCAGATAAGTGTTGTCCACAGTTTTCTACAGAACCACCCGACATGTCCCCTTAGAATCTAGTCGATGGTTCAGAGGACACATTCGCACGGGAACACGCAGGATCGCAAGGGCAGTCAGGTTCTTGGGGTCGTATGTATTAGGTGGCGTTTCAGCCTCCATCGTCGTTGAGACTGTAGTCGCCATTGTAGGTGGCATCTTAAGTTTGAAGTCAAGAAATCGTCCCGAAGACATGCGCACTATAAGTAGCAATACACAGGCTACCAGAAGACAACACTTCAAGCACTTCATTTTCTTGAATCAGGGGTACTTTTTAGACGACTAAGAACACGCGTCCAGGGCGTTCGTAGATGAACTGTGATGGGTTGGTCAAGTTTCTTTCTGTTAATGATCAGAAAGTCCTCAATCAAGCCATATTTATACCGAATAGAGCTGACTGTGGACATGGTAACGGTATATTTAATTATGTGTGACGAAGTTTTGGGAGGCAGAATAACGGTGCAATTATAGATTACGTGTAAAAAAAAAATAACTGATCGGAATGTATTGGCGTTGAACTTTTGTGATGCTTCATTAGACTTGGTAATTTTATTCTGAAGGGACATATTGTTAGTACCGAACGGATCTGACTCTCGAGGGTCATCAAATCTGTTTTTTAAGTTAGTATAATAATACACTCAAATATGGGGGATGTAGGTTAACAAAACCCTGTTTCATGTTTCCACCTTATTACTTAATTCGTCGAAAATTATAATAACGATAACAACAATTCTCTTCTCCTTCCTTTTATTAATAATTGTGACATTTTAATTATTTTCAGAAATAGTAAGCATATGGCAAAGTTAGCTTTGCAACATTTTCAAAACTGGTTTTCTCGAAGGCAGAGACTTCTTTGAGGAAATATTATTTCGCATTCTCCATTTGGTTGTCCATGAAGAATCGCCTCCTCCTGGATTGTAATATCAGTGCCGACACCGCGTAGGTATTTATTTCCTGGAATATTCTGGATATGGGCAGTACAGTATTTGCTGAAAGATAATAAAAAGAGGTATCATATACAGTCACTCAGAAAATTGAGCGTACACCTAGGTTGGCAACGAAAATTGGCGGGAAAATGAATACAAACATACTTATTCAAAAATAAAAACACAATATATATTTTATTCGTATATTTTACCAAATAATACGTAAAAAAAATCTAAATAAAATCGACTATTGGTGTATATTTAAAAAAAAAATTGGTAAAAGTACACGTATTTCAGTGACACAAAATTCAGCGTACACCTTGTTAAAACACTATTTACAAACTTATACTATATCGTTTCATTTATTAATACTTCGTCGCATATCCCTTGCCATCAATTAAGTGTTTTATTAAAGAAGGAGGAATTTTTTCCCATTCTTCTCTGAATTTTCGTTTCAAATCTTCTATATTCGTAAAATTGTTATTTGCCATCCTGGATTTTATTTCTCCCCAGACATTCTCGATGGGATTGAGATCAGGTGACTGGGGAGGTGTTTTAGCATTTTTGGGATATTATACAGCAACCATAATTGAAATATATATGATGAATGCTTTGGGTCATTATCTTAACCGGTTCTCGTTAGATCACCGAAGTTAAGCATCACGGGGCGGTGTACTGGGGAAAGATGGGTGACCACTTTTCTCCCAGTGCACTGCTGCTGCTGGGACCCAAAGGAGAGGAGGGAAAAATGAATGACTAATGTTCGTTGGGCAATATAAGCAAAAATGCTTGAAACGCCATCCTGTGTAAAAACACAGGAAAAACAAGAAAAAAAAATACAAGTGAATATTTTACTCTATGTATTACAGCAAGGAATACACAAAAAAAGCGAAACACATAACTCCATTCTGTATTTAATTGCAACAATACTTAACTGTCCTAAATCTTTATCTCACAAAAAGTATGTATTGGTACCACAAGCAATAGTGGGGTTTCTGCGAGGAATCAAGAAGAGGGGTTGGAAAGAAAGAAGCCTTTGGAAATATGTAATAGGTTGCCAGCCACCCAGTACTAATACCTCCATACTAGATCACTCGCCAAACCCCGAAACTAAGTAGTCCCAGCAATCCCCAGAGAATTCGCGCTGAGGAGTACATTCGATCTACGCATGCGCATGAGAGACATCACAACTGCTCTGTGACACTTAAACAATAGTACTTCAATAGTGTGCTCCACCCACCTTGTTCACCAGCCAATGTCTCTCCTATCGAATAGATAGCCGGGCAATGTATACTTATAAAGGCTCGCGACATTTCCCATGAGGATCAAGTTTCTGTCGCCCAGGGCAGTCGCGATAGGGAACAATAAGTATTTCACCCTGCGGATCAACAGGTACATCAGTCGGCTCCGGTTCAGTGGTCGTCCTGCTGTCAATCGTTGTAGTCGCGGGCGTAGAATGATTTGCTTCGGTTCCCGGCGTGGATGAAGCACCCACTGCCATCAAGACCAAAGAGAATATCAAGCAGAAACACTTGAAAATGTTCATCTTCCCGACTGACTAAATAGCTGCTGCGCTGACGAACAAAAGTCTAACCGATGAACGTTCGAATTGCGTTGAGATCCGTGGAGAGCCTCTTTTATAAGGCGCGAACGAAGATTGCCAGGAAGCCTTCGGCTGCTTCGTTTTGTTTTTTTTCCCATTCATTATGCCCACCTATCTGCTGGACCGGTCTCACTGATGAAGGTTATAGTTTATTAATGCCTGAGAGTTTTCCTTGTGCAGTAAATGCTCGAGTGTTTGGAGTCTGCAGATTATGAACATGAACTACGTGACTTGCGTAGGTACTTGCTGGAGGTCTTGCAGTCTTTGCACTCTTTACTGCCAGGCAAAACCTTGGCAGAACTGACCAACTAATTTGATATTTCTGAGCAAAGACTGTGATAATACTTACCGTGGATCTAAACTAAATGTGTGAAACGTTGTGAATGTAATGCCACGTGGGTCGATAAAAACTTACAAACTGACCTATTTCAATGCACCAGGTTGGCACATGTGTATAAAAATGACTTCCCAGTGTTTCGTAGGAAAATGAGCTTTTAGAACCCATTGTGTAGTATTCATAATGCAATATTCCCCTGTTGCATTTTAGTATTACCGGCTATGTATCACTAATTACAAAGCTGTCTATAATTTCGGAACCTCAGTAGAACAAGTTTGTACCCTCACACCAAATATGTAGTTCAGGATTTATTCCACAAGCGATACCATCAGGCATTAATCAATTATAGCCATCACTAGTTGAACCGGTCCCACAAATATGGGAACATAATCAATGGAAGAATATCGAGACAAAGCAGATGAAGGCTTACTGGCAGTCTTCATTCCCGCCTTATAAAAGGGGATATCCACCGATCTGAACGCAGTTCGAATGTGAGTCGGCTAGACTTATTGTTCCTCAGCTGAGCAACGTTTTAATCATTCAGAATGATGAACATTATAAAGTGTTTCTGCTTGGTAATCTCTTTGATCTTGACGACAGTGGATACTTTATCCACGCCGGAAACCCATATCTATTATTATGAAACAATATTTACAATGGTTCGCCCTGAGCCGACGATTAGAGGGGTTGATTATTCCATATTTCTTCTCTACGACCGTAAATGTCCCGGGAATAAAAAACCTGATCGTAACGGGGCATGTCGCGACCCTGTGTAACCCCACATTTTCGGGCTATCCATTTGAAAGGAGCATATATCTTCTTGAATAGGGTGAGTAATCGTTACTATTCAGGTACTATTGTTTAGGTGTACAGAGCAGCCGTGAAGTCTCTCACACGCATGCCTAAGTGGAATGTACTCCACAGCACGAATTCTCTGGGGATTGCTATGACTAGTTTGGGGGTTTGGCAAGTGATCTAGTATGGAGGTATTAGTACTGGGTGGCTGGCAACGTAATATTTTCTATAAACTATATTTCTTTCCAAATCCTCTTCTTGATTCTTCCCACAAACCTCACTATTGCTTGTCAAAACAATACATACTTTATGTGAGATGAAGATTTAAAACAGATGAATATTTTTGCAATGAAACACGGAGTGAAATATTCATTTGCGGGCAGTTTTATTTAGAGAAGACTACTAGTTACTTGTACTTATTACATTTTTCAGTCGCCTTTTTCTTCGAAGTTCTTCATTGTGACCATACGATTCATTTTCGTTTAGCTTTCAGGAAATACTGCACTGCTCATATAAAATAAGATCCAGGAAACAAATACATGCTGACATGGCACTGATATTACAATCCAGAACATTTCTTCAAAGGAAGCTTTGCTTTCGAGAAAATGAGTTTTGAAAAGTTTACTTTCTTGTATGCATACTATTATTGATAATAAATCAATTTTCTCGATTGTTAATAATAGAAAGTGTGATTTTATCCTGATGACCTAATTTTGCAGATTAAAGTCATAAATAATCTCAAGTAAATGTATTATAATAAAGGGCGCAATTTGACAAGTTCGCCTAGGGCGCAAGAAAGACTTGAGCCGGGCCTGCGTCCAGCGTTCGCGGAAGCGGTTTCGTGTTTACGATGAGTGCTCACGACCGTCGCGCACGCCCGTCGCGCACGCAAAGGACGGGGTGTCAGGCGTCCGAAAGACGAAGCGAGGCAAAATATCAACGCGTCGTCTGTCTCGTACCGTCCTCGCTCGCTTTCAGTGCCTCTCGCTCGCTCTCGGTCCATCTCGTGCTCGCCTTCGCCAGACAAGAGTGAGACAGAAGTGGTGGGGATAGCGAAAAGTCCTCATCGTGTACGGCAAATCGAGCCCTCAGCGAGGAAGTACTATATACCCATTAGAGCTATTCGAGTACTCGTCACGTTAGTTGTGGGGATTTCCCCTCAATCAATCATCGTCTAACAATTGGCCATCGGCTAACGGTTGGTGAATGTCTATCGCTTATCGCTGCCGCGTAGCATCCGAACCAAGGCGTGTAGCGTGTTCTTTCCTATTCAATATCTACGTCCAGTTTAGCGACGGAAATTGTAATCTTCGAGTTAGCCGCTTATATAGTTTATCGTATCGCGAACACATGTAAAATCCCCTTTTTGTACCACCTTTTGACAAAGGGAAACTTTGCTTATTTTTGGAACTTCCGCAGGGTAAGTAGTTTGTACACTCGGACCAAATAATTCAACATTTAATGCACAAAGAAAACTCTTAGGCATTTATTAATTATAACCTTCATCAGTTGGATCGGCCCCGCAAATATGAGCGCATAACCAATGAAAAAAGAGAGGAAACGAGGCAGATGAAGGCTTCCCCGCAAACTTCGTTCAGGTCTTATATAACTAGAGGATATTCTCCGGTCTAACGCAGTTCCAATGTCAATCTGCTAGACTTCTGTTCGCCAGCTGAGCAACGTTTTAACAAGTCAGAAGGATGAAGATTTTAAAGTGTCTCTGCTTGATAATCCCTTTGATCTTGATGACAGTGGAGGCTTTATCCACGCCAGAAGCTAATACAAACAATTATATTCCAACATCTACGGGGATTGATAATAGGACGACGATTATACTGCCTAAATTCCCGTTCGCGGAGAATGTGATTGTTGTCCCCGTGCGGCCCTGTCCCGGGCATCAAAAGTTGGATGCTCAAGGGACATGTCGCGATATTGTGTAGCATCCCGTTTCTTGGACATCCTTTCGGTGGGACCACACTCGTTGATGGACAAGGTGGGTGGACGTTACTATTGAGGTACTATTGTTTATATACTCTGTCATATAAGAAGGAACCTTCGCATAGACCTGTTCTGCGCTACTATTGGCTATACCCCAACCAACGCTCCCTCGGAGCCAATGAGCTCGTTCTACATGCGTGAAACGGGTTCCTTCAGATATGACAAGGAGATTAGGTTAGGTATACAGAGCAGGAGTGAAGTCTCTGATGCGCATGCGTAAATAGTACCCAACTCCACAGCGCGAAATCTGTGGAGATTGGTATGACTAGTTTCGAGGTGGCAGGTGATCTAGCATGGAAGCATTATTATTGGGTGACTGGCATCTTAAACGGGTTTCTTTCTTTCCCAACCCTGCCCTTCATTTTTCAAAAAGTTTTAGACGGAAGGACATTTTTTTAATTATACACGCAGTGAAACAACGTGACTCGACAATGACAACATTTTTATTTTTTCGGGCAGTTTTTTTCTAAGAATGTTATTAACGATTGTGGTACATTTCTACTAACAAGGGGAGGACACCGATATTGATGAGCCTTGGCACGATGGATCTATGGCGAAAATAAGTAAATAGCTGTCCGAGGGTTTCTACCAATGGGCCTTAATAATAGAGATATTTACGTGGTAATTATTTAAAATTTCATAGTGGCCGTGGGGTTTTAATGGGTAAAAATCCCACACTATAATGGCGCCTCTGGGGGGATTCCCCTCTGAAGTAGTTAAGTCGAGGTGCCATTTGAAGATTTCCCCAGGTTAAAAGAAAATTAAAAAATACAATCTATAAAGTTTTTTTTGATGATATCGCCACGTTAAAAAAACAATTTTTTTATAAATTATTTCATTTTAAAAAAATTATAAATTATTATAAAAAACAAATTTGTTATAAAATTTTTTTTTAACGTGGGGAAATCAAAAGGCACCCCCACTCCTTCAGAGTGGAATCCCCCTGGGGCCTCAAGGTAGTGTGGGATTTTTACCCACTAAAACCCCACGGCCACTATGAAATTATTAATAATTTCCATGTAAATATCTCTATTATTAAGGCCCATTGGCAGAAACGCTCGGACACCTATTTACTTATTTTCGACATAGACCCATCGAGCCAAGTTTCATCAAAATCGGTGTCTACCACATGGTGTCCTCCCCTTGTAAGTTGCCGGTTTTCCAAAACATCCAATGCGTTCTCCAGTTTTATAATTGCAACCATAAGATTCCTTTTTATTTATCTTTCAGCGCATTCTGTATTGGTCGGATTCAAAAGCACCCTGATTCACATGGGGAAGTCTAAATTGCACATGTACATGTGCGGGCTACAATATTCTTCGTGTGAGTGTGCGAAATTCTGCATCACTCTTATACCACTACTACTTGGACTGATAACGTTCGGCATTTTCAGTTCTGATCGGTCAATACACAATAAAATTATATCATGTATGCTGCATTGTAACAGTTCGATTGATGACTTCTACTAGATCTAGAATGTAAAATGATCCGAGAGACTTCTACATGGAGGAAGAGGAAAGTGGTGGAAGAAATTTTTTTGACCCATCTCAATTGCGTAACTGATCTCGTATTTGGCTCGCTAGATATAATTTTTTTTTCAACTGTATCTCATAAATAAATAACTTTCTTCAAATTTCTTGAACACAATGTGTCTGACAGGTTTCCGTACTACTTTCATCATAAATATCTGCTATATCAAACAGTTAGAACAGAAATATGAGGTTGAAACTGTATATGGTACAGGGAAATAACAGACCAAGGACGATTCCGTTACTTATTGATTCAAGATGTGTTCACCATTTCATAACAACTCGGTATAATTAAATTGAGTCACTAAAACTGTTTTAATTAAATAGTAATAATTCATTCCAACATGAGGGATATAGATTCCCAAAACATCATCTCACTATTCTACCCTTTTACTTAAACCTTAAAAATTGATAATAATAATAACAATTCTGAGTTTCTTTCTTTTATTAATAATCAAGGTATGCATATAAAAAATTAAGCTTTTTCAAAATTGATTTTTTGGAAAGCAAAAGCTTCTTTGAAAGAATATTATTTCAGACTGTCGATTTATTTATGCATGAAGAATCATCTCCTTCTGGATTGCAATGCAAGTGTCAAGTCGTCATATATTTATTTGCTGGAATATTTTGGATGTGACCAGTGCAGCGTTTGCTGAAAGATAAACGATAAAGAATCATATGGTTATAATGAAAAACTTAAGCGAAAAGGGCAACTGAAAAATGTACTACAAGCAGCTATAGTAGTCTTCTCTAAACAAGACTAAACGGTGTACGCTGTAATTTGAGTGCAACTCTATGGATTTTTATACAATTTTGTTCAGACAAAACCGCTTGTTTAACCCCTTAAATCTTTATCTCAGAAAATATGTATCAAGAGGTGGGCTGGGAAAGAAAGAAGCCAAGTATTACTTCACTGCAGCTCTGTACACCCAAACAATAGTAGGTAGTACCTCAATAGTAACTTCCACCCACCTTGTCCATCAACAAATGTGCCCCTATCGAATGGATGTCCAAGAAACAGGATCCTAGAAAACGGGCTCACGACAAACCCCTTGAGAATCAAGCTTTTGTTGCCCTGCACAACGCCGATAGGGAGCAGTAATCTGATGATACCCACCAGGCTTGTGATAACGGTTCGCGTACCATCCGCCGGGTTTAGTTGTCGTAGTTGTTAGCATAGTATTGTTAGGGCCATCTTCTGGTGCCGGCAAAGCATTTACTGTCACCAAGATCAAGGCGATTATCAAGCAGAAACACTTTAAGAGATTCATACTTTCGTTGCGACTAAAACGGTGTTTGGTTGGCAAGCAACACTCGCCTACTCTGTTCAGATTCATACTGCACGGGAGTCTGTTAGGTATGCTTATTTAAACGGTTTGGGAAGGTCGTGAAGAAATATTTGCTAGTTGCGTTTTTCCTTTTTGTATTAATTATGACCAGGCATCGCTCCGACCAGTTCTGGCACATTCCCACAAAGTTTGTGATTACACATTATTAGTATCGGCTCAACTGTTTCATCTCCAAAGTCCGAGGTCGAAAGCTGACACATTATAGAGTATTGCGAAAATGGAAATTTGATAAATTCTTACAACGTAAATGGCTGAACATTTTTACTGACAATCAGTTTCTTTCGAACCAGTCTCTTCCGAGTGCCACATCCTGATCGGACAACCTGTATAGGTCGCAGAAGCAAAAGCCGTACCCGAGGATAATTCTGATTTTTGCTTTAAATTATAACAATCCCTTTTAATTTGTTAAGCGTTGCGTGATAAAATTAGGCTCAAACGCTCGGTCGTTAAAAATTAAAATTCCTCACGTAACACCTCGTAGAAGGATGAGTTTTTAGAAGCCATGGTACAATATAGTATTTACAGTGCAATATTCCCCTGTTGCATTTGAAACTTTACCGGTAATGTATCACTAATCACACCGCTATGTACAATTTTGGAACTTCCGCAGAACTATACTCGTTCTCAAATGCGAAGGAACCCGCTAACCGACGAGTTTAGTCCGGTTCTGCGCAGGTTGACGCTCATTGGTGCCGGGAGAAGCCACTATTGGCTGTACCCCCACCAACGCTTCTTCGGAGCCAATGAGCTCAGTCTGCATGCGCGAAACGGGTTCCTTCACACTTGAGAACGAGTATAAGTAGTTTGTACACTCGGACCAAATAATTCAGCATTTAATACACAAAGAAAACTCTTAGGCATTAATTAATTATAACCTTCATCAGTTGGACCGGTCCCGAAAATATGTGCGCATAACCAATGAAAAAAGAGAGGAAACGAGGCAGATGAAGGCTTCCCCGCAATCTTCGTTCCCGTCTTATATAAGAGGATATCCTCCGGTCTGAACGCAGTTCCATTGTCAATCGGCTAGACTTTTGTTCGCCAGCTGAGCAACGTTTCAATTAGTCAGAAGGATGAAGATTTTAAAGTGTCTCAGCTTGATAATCTCTTTGATGTTGATGACAGTGTACGCTTTATCCACGACAGAAATCAACACAAACAATTCTATTCCAACACCTACGACGATTGATAATAGGACGACGACTTTACTGCCTGAATTCCCGGTCGCGGAGAGAGTGATTGTTGTCCCCGTGCGGCCCTGTCCCGGGAATCAAAAATTGGATGCTCAAGGGACATGTCGCGATACTGTGTAGCATCCCGTTTCTTGGACATCCTTTCGGTGGGACCACACTCGTTGATGGACAAGGTGGGTGGAAGTTACTATTGAGGTACTATTGTTTAGGTTAGGTATTAGGACGGAGCGGAAAATTTAAATTTGAATTTTCAGTTGGCCTGGGTACGGGATAGTTGTCCTTTGATTAACCAAACACAACTGTAAACAAAATTTGGAAAAATATTCATGTCTGCTCATGTATCTTGTAAATAAATAACTTTATTCAAATTTATCGTTCACAATGTGTCTGTCAGGTTTCCTTACTACTTTCATCAGAAATATTTGCTACATCAAAAAGTTAGAACAGAAATATGATGTGGGAACTGTATATGGTACAGGGAAATAACAGATCAAGGACGATTCCATTGCTTATTGATACAAGTTGTGTTCATTTCATAATAACTCGGTACAATTAAATTGAGTCATCGATTCGTTCCAATATGGGGGGATATAGATTCACAAAACATCATCTCAGTATTCTACCTTTTTACTTAAACCTTAAAAAATTAATAATAATAATATCAATTCTCATTTTCTTTCTTTTATTAATAATCGAGAAAATCGATTTATCATCAATAATGGTATGCATATAAAAAATTAAACTTTTCCAAATTCATTTCCTCGAAAGCAAAGGCTTCTTTGAAGAAATATAATTTCACATTTTCGATTCATTTATACATGAAGAATCACCGTCTTCTGGATTGCGATATCAGTGCGATGTCGTCATATATTTATTTCCTGGAATATTTTGGATATGAGCAGTGCAGCGTTTGCTGAAAGATAAACGCAAAAGCATCATATGGTTACAGTGAAAAACTTCAGAGAAAAAGGCAACCGAAAAATGTGCTACAAGCAGCTATAGTAGTCTTCTCTAAACAAGACTACCCACTAAAGAATAATTCAATCGGTGCAATACAGTCAGGGATAATCAAAACGACCGATTTCACATAGTTCCACCCTGTGTTTAATTCCAAAAATATTCATTTGCCTTAAGGGGTTGGACCACCTTGGCCAGGCCAAGAACTGCCGCACCTTTGGGAATTTATTTCTAAGTGACAAAAACACTTTTATCCATACAAATTTTCCAACGAATATAGAGACACCTTTGAACAATATACACAATTTTTTTTTCAAATATCAAAACATTCCGAAAACTTTAAATACATTTTTCTTGAATCCACGTTTTCCTAAACGGTATACGCTGTAATTTGAGTGCAACTATGGATTTTTATACACTTTTATACAGACAAAACCCCCTGTTTAACCCCTTAAATCTTTATCTCAGAAAATATGTATCAAGAGGAGGGTTGGGAAAGAAAGAAGCCAAGTATTACTTCACTGCAGCTCTGTACACCCAAACAATAGTAGGTAGTACCTCGACAGTAACTTCCACCCACCTTGTCCATCAACAAATGTGCCTCTATCGAATGGATGTCCAAAAAACAGGATCCTAGAAAACCGGCTCACGACAAACCCCTTGAGAATCAAGCTTTTGTTTCCCTGTACAACGCCGGTAGGGAGCAGTAATCTGATGATGCCCACCACCGCCAGGCTTACGGTTCGCGTACCATCCGCCGGGTTTAGCTGTGGTAGTTGTTGGCACAGCGTTGTCAGTGCCATCTTCCGGTGTCGGCGAAGCATTCACTGTCACCAAGACCAAGGCGATTATCAAGCAGAAACACTTTAAGAGATCCATACTTTCGTTGCGACTAAAACCGTGCTTGAGTGGCAAGCAACACTCGCCTACTCTGTTCGGACTCGTACTGCGCGGGAGTCTGTTGGGTATGCTTATTTAAACGGTCTGGGAAGGTCGTGAAGAAATCTTTGCTAGGTGCGTTTTTCCTGTATGTATTAATTATGGCCAAGCGTCGCTCCGACCAGTTCTAGCGCATTCCCACAAACTTTGTGATTACCCATTATTGCCATCTGCTCAACTGTTTCATCTCCAAAGTCCGAGGTCCAAAGCTGACACATTATAGAGTATTGCGAAAGTGGAAAGTTACATACATTCTTACAACGTAAATGGCTGAACATTTCTGAGTGTTTGAAGGGGTAGGTGTGATTAAATGAGCGATAGAAATGGGGTGATTATTAGATTTTCGTAATCTTCCGTTGGGCTTGCTACTTTTATTAAAAGCAGATGCGTATGTCTGATGCGGATAGAAGTCTAACAAGGTTGCTTCAGGTTAGGGTAAACTTGTCGGTTAGCATGATCCTCGCCGATTTCGATGACCTTGAAATATGTTGTAGGGGGCATGATTCTGAACAGCTTTTCCCTGCGCATGTAACCGGCGGTCGGCCCTTTTCCGAGGTATTGGCAAAAATTTGTTTGTTTCCGACGAAGACGGGAGGTCCAAATTTGAGTTCAACTGGAACATAATTTTTCCGCTAGGTACAGGGTGCTTTCGAGAGCACCTGTTGGGTGCGCGGGGGGTTCTGCCTACGTCCCGACTATGTTCGGTGGCACCGGCGCCGCCGGATATTGGGGTGACTCTGGTTCTAATATATAATTTGTTGCAGTTTCGTTTTTAGCATCCCCAAAGTCACATCGGTTCGCTGCCATGCCTCACGCGCTGCCCGCACTAATCTAGCCCCGACCAATACTTACTAATACCCGGGACAAGTTGGAAAGTGGAGTGCGTTGTGTCGGGATAAGTCAACAGAAACACTGTACGGAGAGGTGAGCGTGGTAAGGTGATTAAAAAAGTTTCCGCTCAAATCCATGAGGAAAAGTTTGCCAAGGTTTTTTGCGCATATCTTAGCAAGTAAGGCCGACCGCCGGTTACATGTGTAGGAAAAAGTTGTTCAGTATCGTGACCCCTGCAATAAATTTCAGGGTCATCGAAATCGGCGAGGGTCACGCTACTCGACAAGTTTACCCAAGTTGGTAATATATACAAACATGTCGAATATCGATTAACGATATGTACCCTGGTTTGTAAAGATGAATTGCGAATGCAAGGGCAGCATTTTCGAAAGCCTTTCCATTCAAAATTGCGATCACTGTAATAGAATTTCTGTGAATAGAAATTTCTATTCATTTCCTTTTCTCACCAACTTCATTTTATTTCATAATTTCATTTGTTTTGTGAAGTCTCTTTTTCTACAAAACTAATAATACAATCACCATTCTTTAAACGAAATTTTGTTTATGGCTCCTACTACTAGTAGTTAACATTACTACTAATCACCAAAGTAACAGAAAATTAAATTTCTAATTTCTTAAAATCAATTTGCTCGAAACCAGAACAAAATTCGAAAAAGAATTTACTTCGCATTTTCCAGTCACTTTTACACAAAGAACCCCCCTTTTGCATTATAATAATAGTTCGATGACATCATTCACACCTCTGTGTGTAACTTTTAAGAGAATAAATAAAAACAAGTAGTGGATGTGTAGAAGAGTATGTGGTAAATAATCGCGATTTACATTGTGGAATAATACTAGCACTGGCAGAGCTACTTTTTCTACTGTGCTCCTGACAGTGTGGGATAATAGTTGTGTAAGATCGATTACAAACGTCCTCTTCGTCAATGTCCACCTGACCTCCTGATTACTGTTCTCCATAACTACGCCATTATCATCTTTATGCAACTTTTCCACTATACTTTATTCTATTCATGCAATGGTAAGTTCTTTCCCTTATTGTGCAACAACTTTCACACATATCGTCCTGATATTCAACCAGGCAGCTCTGGTCATCTCGCATATAGTATTGGTAAAGATTCTGCCTAGTACACTAGGCGTCAAAACGGCTTCCCTTCGGAAATTTGGCAACGTTGCATGTCACTAGAACCGCTGAGTTTTGCCTAGTATAATATTGGTAAAGATTCTATCTAGTACACTAGGCGTCAAAACGGCTTCCCTTCGGAAATTTGGCAACGTTGCATGTCACTAGGCAAAACTCAGCGGTTCTAGTGACATGCAACGTTGCCAAATTTCCGAAGGGAAGCCGTTTTGACACCTAGTGTACTAGGTAGAATATTTACCAATATTATACTAGGCAAACCTCAGCGGTTCTAGTGACATGCAACGTTGCCAAATTTCCGAAGGGAAACCGATTCCGGCGCCTAGTGTACATTCGTCTATCTACTCAGGGCCGTTCCTGGGTTTTGACCGCCCAGGTGCAAAAGCAATATGGTCGCCTTTATTAACTTAATATTTTTTAATTATGAATTTGGTAGTGTTTACTTTTATATCTTATAAACATAATTTTAAACAGTTATCGTGCAAAAGAGTTTCGATTATTATTCTTATTAGTCAAAACTTTACATACAATAAACGGCCTGCGGCCGCCCTTAAGTTTGGCCGCCCAGGTGCGGGGGCACCCTTCTGCACCCCCGCCAGGAACGGCCCTGTACCTACCTAACATTTCACACCAACATGCAATTGGTACATCAGTGCATATGAATGAAGAATAGTTCTTCATATAAAATTCTTCATATTAATCAATCTTGTGGACAGAAATATTTTTCATTTAACTAATCAAACAACTCACGCTTACTCCTGTTCCTTCTTTTATTAATAATCATACAAACCAATTTATTATGAATAATTATACGGATATAAATAATTAAACTATGAAAAATTGACTTTCTCGAAAACAAAGCCTCCTTTGAAGAAATATTGTTTCGCTTTATATATACATGAAGAATCGCCTGCTTCTTGATTGTAACATCAGTGCCACGTCGCCATGTATTTATTTCCTGGATAATTTTGAATAGGAACAGTTTAGTGTTTTCTGAAAGATAAACGAAAAAGTGTCATGTAGTTACAATAAAAAACTTCAAAGTAAATGGCGTCTGAAAAATTTCGAATCACGTAGTTCTACTCTGTGTTTCGTTATAAAAATATTCATCTGTCTTAAATCTTTATCTCACAAAAAGTGTGTACTGTTAGGACAAGCAATAGTGAGGTTTGTGGGACGAATCAAGAAGAGGGTTTGGAAAGAAAGAAGCCTATGGAAAGTATTTTGTTGCAAGCTACTCAGTACTAATGTTTCCATACTAGATCACCTGCCAAACCTCGAAACTAGTCACAGCAATCCCCACAAAATTCGCGTGCGTAGTACTTTTAGCCCAGTGAAATTAGACGGAAATATGACCAACCTACATAATACTTAATCTACTTTATTTCGTCGTTTTAAACAACATGTCAAAAGTCTCCATCGATCCGACATCCCCTAAAAATTTCACTGAGGGTTGCAGGTAAAAAAAGCTGTTTTCCATGATGCCATGATAGTCCTAATTAAAACAAGTAACTTTTTCCTGAAAACATTTTTTCTATCTCCTATAGTTCGCGAGTAATAACACAAAATCGAAAAATTTTCAGAGGTCAATTGCACCCTCTTGGAGTGAATTTTGGTAGCAAATAAAATTGCGTCGTGTTCAGGAGGACGTCCCCTACATATCCACAAAGTTTCATAATTTTTTGAATCTCCGGGTTCGGGATCCTCCCTTGTCAAAATTATGGGGGGTGAAGTTTTGTAAGCCGCCATACATGAAAACGGTTATTCTTACGAAGAAACTCATACAACCTTTTTTCTACAGAATCTCCTAAGCTACAAATTTCATAATGAATATTTTTGTCGTAAAACTGACAGCTAACGAGATATTCGCGAAAAACAGTTTTTTTTATCTTCAACCCTCTGTAAAGTTTTTAGCAGATGTCGGATCGACGGGGACTTTTGACATATTGTTTAAAAGACGAAATAAATAATCCGTAGACAGCTCCTGACTTCACTGGACTAATTCCCGCATACGCGTGCGCAGAAGAGAGTTCGCTACTGCTTTGCACACCTAAACCACTGCTTAGCAACCGATATGCCACGAGACGATACTAAGTTTGCCGCGGTACAATGTCCTCAAGAGGAGAAAAAGCACAATTCTTTTTACTAAGCTTTTCAATTCTGATTTTAATAAAAAAATGATAAGCGGTTGTGCTTGAAGGGTGTTCGCCAATTAAATTTATCAAAGAGAAAACAGTAAATAAGTAAATCTAATTTTTGCATATACACTTTGTAGCTCTTGTATAATATGTTTTGTATATTTTCGCTTGCGGTGTACTACGGAATTCTGGTAAGGGTGTGCCGAGGGTGAGAAAAAGTTGCGGAGCACTGACCAAAGCAATAGTACCTCAATAATAACTTCCACTCACCTTGTTTGTCAACACATGTATTCTCATCGAGTGCATGTCTAAGGACGGAGCTCCTCTATGGGGCGACACTTGCCGGCAAAATCTTCTTTATGCTTGTCCGGACACTCCCGGTTGCGGAAAATAAGTAAGGATGTGGGGGCGATTCCGACTGGCATGCGATCAATCGGTACAATCATCGTCATACTGTCTGTTGTTATAGATGTTGGAATAGAATCGCCGTTTTTGGCTTGTAACGTGGGTAACGCATCCACGGTCATCAACAACAAAGAGATCACCAAGCAGAGACACTTTAAAATCTTCATCCTTCTGACTGATTAAAACGTTGCTGAGCTGATGAACAAAAGTCTAGTCGAACATCACTGAAACTGCGTTCGAGTCCCAGGATACCCTCCTATATACGGCGGGAAGGAAGATGACCAGTAAGCCTTCATCTGCCGCGTTTCTTTCTCTTCTTCAATGACTATGCCCACTTATCGACTGAACCGGTCCAACTCGTTTCCTTTCGCAATAAACACAGGTGCTTGGTCCGAGTGTGCTGATTTTATCTGAGGTTCCGAGATTTTAGATAACGCTGTAATTGTTGATGCTTTTATAAAGGTGATATAAGCTGATATTCAAATGGATGATGAGAATATATCCCTCCCACCTGATATTCGAAGTTTAAATTTGTTTCCTGATTTTAAATGTAAAGCTCGGCGATATATATGGTTACATTATGCGTCACAATAACTTTCTCGTTTCTTAATGTTAGTTAGTTTTTGTTAGTAGACTAGACTTTTGTTTGTCAGCTCAGCATCCACCAGGGGCAGGCGGTTCTTCTAACCCCTGTACGGGCGGTTGCGTTCCCGGTGTACACGATTCGCATGAGGACTGGCATGCGATTTTAAGCAAGGCCGTCCCCGGCCACCAGAGCGTCCCTGGTGGTCCTGGGTGAGTGTATGTACCCCAAAGAGAGCAGAAGATAGCCAGGGACCCAAAATAAGGCCCCTTTTTGGTCCCACGATTTTGGAACGGAATTTTGTGCCAAATGATAACTTACGATGAGACATCAATCGCAACAAATTTTCGAGTTGAGGTGACAATTAGTTTCTGAGATATGAAAGGTCAAAGAAGTGAAAATTCGTTAAGGAGTCAGCCCAGAAGCTTGGATGTACGAACTTCTATGTCAGCCCGATAATTTAAACAATTATTTCCAGGGGTTTTGCTGACTGCTAACAACGAATTTGGACTTAGATTTACAAAATTCACAAAAAAAAAATCAAAATCAAGAAATATAAATGTCTGTGTAGTGGGTGCTTTTTTTTAATTTTGATAATCTAAGTTCAAATTCGTTGTTAGCAGTCAGCAAAACCCCTGGAAATAATTGTTTAAATTATCGGACTGACATAAAAGTCCGTACATCGAAGCATATATGGGCTGACTCCTTAACGAATTTTCACTTCTTTGACCTCCCATATCTCAGAAACTAATTGTCACCTGAACTTGAAATTTTCGTGTGATTGGTGTCTCATCATAAGGTATCGTTTCGCATAAAATTCAGTTCCAAAATCGTGGGACCAAAAAGGGGCCTTATTTTTGGGTCACTCTTTCGGGGGCTGTTACACGAGAATCCTCCCTTAAGTTCAATGGGCACCATGAGCGAAGCAAAGTCGCCCCCCCCCTCCTCTGGAAAAGAGTCTGCGGACGCCCTTGATGGTCGTCCACCTACTGGCAACAATATTCTTCGCGCGAGTATGCGAAATTATGCATCGCACTTTCACCACTACTTAACTGGACTGATAGCGTCGCAACGTTCGGCCTTTACACTGACCTACATAGCGACCATAACAGTTGTCGTTGGCCAAGACACAATAAAACTATTTGATCTATGCTGCATTGTAAAGGTGCGTCTACACGACGACAGTTTTGTGTCTAGATCAAGTGTATACGACACTGAAAAAAATTTCCGGAAGAGCAGAAACTGCCTAGAGCAGTCCGCGACACTGAATTTGACCTATCGTCGCGGGAGCTGCAGCTAGAGCTTGGCTGAAGACACTGCAACTAGCTCTAGCTAGACCCAAAAGGCACTTGATCAAGACAAAAAAGTGTCGTCGTGTATACGTACCTTACAGTTCGATAGATGACTCTTATTGGAAGAAGAATGCAAAACGATCTGAGAGACTTCTAACAATAAGTGGAGGAAGAGTGGGGGAGGAAAAATTGGAGTAACTTCAGACTTAAGGCTCCCCTGAGGTAATTCTGTTTGCAATATTGCAATTTATACAATATGAGTTATTTATAATTAGTTTTCATGGTTGCAGACACTTTAACCCAAATGATAAACATTACTTATTAACGTCACTGCTTCAAGAAAATAATAAATTCAGGCCATAAGAAGTGTAGAACCTACTGTAAAAGATTATTCTGAGCACTGTAAGAACAAAATCCTACTACGGGTCAAAATGGACCCCGCATGCGCCATCCAAATATGAATAAGTATATGATCAATGTTGAATTATCCAATAAACAAAATAAGCAGGTGCTTAGGGCATCAGGAGAAAGGGGGGCACCATGAAAATTTTTCTGAATTTTACAATCTAACTTTTGTTAGAAACACTTTTCAACCAAATTATCAGAAGTGCCCAAAAAATCGTACATCTTACTCAAAATCTTTTAAGTGCTTAGGGCCCCTAAAGGTCTTAATCCAACCCTGTGTATGATTGACATTAAAATTTCGAAAGTAAAGCATATAACTTGTCGAGGAATTTCAGGTATTTTTTGCAGCGTTCGTCTTTGGACCAACTTACCCTGACCTCAATTATGGTGAGTGGCATCGAAACCAACTTAAATGATTGGAAACTCGGTTTAAGCGAAGCATATGATACACATACACCCTTAAATAAATTCACTGAACGTGTGAGAAAATGTCAGTAATTATGTGTTCACATAATTCAAGCGTCTAGCGAACATCCATGTTGCATAAATCCACCAATGATGTTATCTGACGAGGACAAACACTTTTCAATTGCATTTTTTTTAAATTGTCCAATGTGACGAATTTTCTCTTTTCCTGTTCAAACGGGACGTTCGTGGGGAAAAAGGAACAAACATAAGAGAAGTGAAAGCGCAGTGTTGGTTTCAAATGCATTCACTAATTAAAATTTCTTCGATCTATTAAAATTCACACGACCTTCGGGAAAATCGATTTTTCCCGTTAAAGCGACAGAATTATCGGTTTCGCGCGCTTTCCATGTACGATGAATGCAATTAGGGGATTCGAAGTGGAATAGGTTTAATATCGTAATTAATGTAAATGGAATGCGAACCGTCTCGGATTTAACTGGAGTAAACTGGATAGCGGGTAATTTAGTCGAAGTTAATTTTCCATTTCTCTGATAATGTGTCGTAATAAATATTTAATTGGCAGCTGTGAATGTTTTGCTGATAAGGGGTATGCAATTAGTGGTTGTAAGTGCAGAGCGATATGTGGGTGAAATTTTTCGAGAATCTTTTTTTTAGGGGTGGGTTCGAAACTAATTTTAAAATCCGAGACTTCGCAATGCGTAGAAACTCTCGGAACTTTCGAAACTTCAAACTCTCGAAACTTGAAGTGGTGATTCTGTAAGTGGAGTATCTTGCTTTAAGAACTGAAGTGAGCAAAATTTTTGCATAAATCTCTGTGGCCATAGTCACGGTGTAACAGACAGGTGTTCCAACTCTGTACCTTTTACCCCAGCGATTTTGTGTGCCGATTTCTTTTAGTTCCCCTGGCCGCCGCTAGAGGCGTCATGACTTAAGCTGGGATTTCCAATGCGCGGCTCGCCGCCGGCCGCCGCGGTGAGCCGCGCATTGGAAATCCCAGCTTTAGAAGGCATATACATATGTGTTAATGAGATTGTGGTAGTAG
The DNA here is from genome assembly GCF_050908995.1 of Andrena cerasifolii. NCBI lineage: Eukaryota > Metazoa > Arthropoda > Insecta > Hymenoptera > Andrenidae > Andrena > Andrena cerasifolii. The sequence continues at coordinate 4,242,858 of NC_135132.1, forward strand.
AGATTTTAATAGTATTACTGGGCTTGCCAGATAAATCCTACGCGTAATGGAGGGGGAACAGGCCGCGCATGCGTGGCGTGTTCCCCTTCCACTACGAGTAGGAATTCCATACCAGGCCTGTATATATATGTAAATGCCTTTACAACAACCACGAAACCTGCCGGCCGCCAGAAGAACTAGGACGAAAAAGTCACACACTCTGGACAGGAGTCGGAACATCTGTCTATTACACCGTCATAGTTAAACAAAAATATAACAATTACAAATTCTCGAGGCCCGCTGCTATTCAATATTCATTGATTTAATACTTTTTCTTATTTGGCTTCCGAGAGTTTCGAATCATGAAAAAGTGCAAAGTTTCGATTTTTCGAAACTCAAAAACTTTCTTGGGTTTCGACGCTTCGGGAAGCCCGTCACTACTTCTTTTTTTTTAATGTCATTCGACTGGACTCGTTCGCCATATTGGAATGAAGGAGTGTACAGAGAAAGGTGATCGAAGAGTACCTCTGAAACGGAATTTTACCTTTGAATTTTAATTTTCGCAAGTGTTTATTTATTTCACTTTTCAATCAATATATTCAGTTATTCGTTTTTGCTTGTTTAAATTTGTTTGTCTGCGCCAAATATTTATTTCCCCTCCCCCTCCCCCACGAACACCCTGTATTGCCCTCTAAAAAGTTGGTATTAAAATTGAATACGCAGAAATGACCCAATGATTCTCGGAATTGAAAAAAGATTTTTGCAAATACCTGTAGTTTCTTTGTGTTCTTTGAGCTATTGCTACATGCAACAACAATGACAACTATTCCCTCATAATATTGACTTACCTGAAACATAAAATGATACATGGGCAATTAGAATTTGTTTTAAAAAATTGGTATTTTGTCAGTTATTATTTACTACATTTAGTAATAATAAAATAATAGGATGTCAGACGTTAAGAATAAAATACAAAATTTTGCAGAGATTTGGGAATTTTGAGTGTGGAACGAGGACGATTGTCAAGTTTTCAATTTCTGGTTTATACACGTAATGTTACACAAGCAGTGATATAATTCCTGTTTAAATGTAATCGTCTTATTATATAACGTCTTATTATATAACAAAATTGATTATCAAACCACAGTGGTCACTGATTAGTTCAATAATTGTGGCTATTTCGCTGTATTTTTATTATTTCGTGGAATTAGAAAAATGCGAATTAAAATTACACTGGGCAGTAGATTTAGCTTTTCCTTTCAACCCTCGGTTGTCACACTCGGTCAAAATGACCCAAAATTTGGATTTGAAGTAAAATATATTTGAGGCGTCATAGAAAATGGTACTACTTGCGCCATATAGTAGTAGATAATTTTATAGATCATTTTTTTTATTAAAGTAGCTAATCTCAAAAGTATAGCTATAAATTTTTAACTAAAAATATTAAAAATTAAAAAAGTTATGATTTTTAAGCAAAAAAACTTTTTATGAAACGCATTTTTTCAATTTTTTTTTAAAATGATGATTCTTTAACTGTTAATTTTCAACGATGAACATATATTCTACAATGTTTATACTTTATCTGAAAAATTTTGTGACGTAATTTAGCAAATAGTTATTAAACAGCAGCTGATTTTGAATTTTGAATTGGCTTGGGTCGAATCGACCCAGTGTGATAACTACGTTCGCAAAAATAAGTGTGACAGCCGAGGGTTAAGTAACAGTATCTACATAATAACGATGAGTTTCTAAATATTGCGTAAAAAAGTGCAACAATTTTCAAAATGTGATGGAAAAAATAATTTCAAAATTTGAAAAAATCTAGATTAATATCATTTATAACGAAAGTGCCATGTTATTTATAAATATTAAAAATGATCCAAATATTTTGCATAGCAGTCAAATTTAGGTATTCAAACAATATCGAATTTCGACTTCCAATTTTGAAAACCCAACGACAAAGATTCAGTTTCGTTGCACCCAAATAAAAGCAAAACGAAACCAAAGGTTCACATGAATTTAATCCTATGCCTTTTATCGATTAATATAATCAACCCTTAACGCTTCTACGACGACTTATTAATATACCTAATCAACCTATATAATAAATATAATTATTAATCGATTAAATAATTTTAATTAAAATTTGTAACCTCCACAAAAAATGAACTGCAAATTTACTGTCTTGGCAAAAGCAAAAAAAAAAAAAAATAAGAAAAAGAACAAGAAAGGTGTGGAAACCTCGAGGAAAACATGGGAGACAACAATTTATTGCTATTTATACAGGAGAATGTTGATGGGACGCCTAATTGGATTGGGTTCGAAGTAACAAACGTTTTGCCGCGGCTGAATCCCAGAAAAATCTCTAGCCGGGAGAGAAAAATACAGTGAAAGATGCCAGGCTGGTTTATTAGAAGGCGTCTTCCGTCTTTGACATTTCCTCCGCGAATAATTGCACGCTGAATGAACGTGCTTCGCTAACTCACCTCGCGCCAACGCGATTTTTCTCTTTCTCTTTCTTAAACCGTTTGATTACTTTCTAGTTCAAGGGATCATCGAGATACTCCACACGTTTACTCGCGTACAGGTCGATCTACGCTGATGCGAAGGATTTCTTTCGAACACGTTCCATCGAATGACGCTGACCAGCATCCGGTTGCCATGGAATTCCTTCCACTTTCTTTTGACGTTTTACCATCAACGAGATCAGCAGATTTCGTGCAATATTAAACCAAAATAGAACGATTTCAAATAGTATTTTACTGTTTAGTATTTTATTTAAAATTTTACTTATTTAGCGGTTCATTTGACGAAGTAAGGAAATGTTTGAAATGGCGGGAATTTTAAACTATGAAAATGTATTTTCTGTATATTTCGAATTTTCTCTCTTAATTTGATAATGTGTGTGCTCAGAACCATGTTTAGCACGAAATATTTTCAATTATTTAGTAGATATAGCACTATGAATGAAAAAAGTGCTGGTGCAATCCTAGAAGATTGGGTCGCTGATCCAAGAGTCACTGACGAGAACTACGAGATTCAGAAATTTTTTAGAGTAGCTCCTTTATATTATCTTTTTGTAGTTGCTGTTGATAGTGTTTTGCTTGAAATATGGAACGATTGATGTGAGAAAAATGAAAAAGATAGTATAAATTAATACTTGTGCTAATATCAATCTCGAAAAATTATAACCAAAAAAATAAATCAGGCGTAACGTAAATTTAGTAGTCGAATAAGTATTTGCAGACGAACGATTTTATTAATAAAGGTACGCATTTCGTTAGCGTCGTGGATCGCCTGCAATCTTCTTGGCATTGATTCAACCAATTTCTTCTAGTTTCTTTTCGAATATTTCGCCATTATTCAAGTATTAATTTCTTCAAGATTTCTTTATCAGATACTCTGGTGTTTCGTAATTGTATTAATGCAAGTTGTGTAAGAAGTTAGAGTTATCATCGATATTTCTTTAGGTTTGAATTTTTCGAATCGTTTCCATTCACATCGAGTATTCCTCAGGATCCCGTTTACCTATGATTGTCGAGGCACCAGTTGCGTGTTACGCGATGTTGTGTTGCACTTTTTGCGCCCACGAGTTCACCTTGTCATTATTTATACAGGATTAATCCTTGACTTTATCGATAAATGGCTTACGATAATAGTGATCGGGGAAATTCCCGAGGTCAATGTCAATTCAACGTTATGTTATGACATAGGACTGAACTTATCTTACCGAATTCGCGATTGGGCAACAGTAGAGAGCACTGACAGGGTGTACGATTGACAAAACGATTAGATAGTGGAAGATTAAAATAGTAGGCCATTCGTATAATATGTAGAACGTTAGAGTGGCAGAGAATTGGATTAGTAGAGGGTTTAAGTGGCAAAGAATATGATTAGTAAGGTATACGAATTAATATTCTCTAACTAGCATTTGGATAACAGAGCGTTCAAGTAGCAGATCATTAGAATAGCAGAGCAATCAGGTAGTAGAACATTCGAATAGCAGCGCATATGAATAGCAGCGCATATGAATAGCAGAGCGTTGGAGTAGTAGAGCATTCGAGTAGTAGAGCATTCGAGTAGCAGAACATTCGAATAACAGAGTATTCAAGTAGTAGAGCATTCGAGTAGTACAGCATTTGAGTAGTAGATCATTCGAGTAGTCAAGCAATGGAGTAGGAGAGCGTTCAAATGGCAGAGAATTTGAGTAGTACAGCGTTAGAGTAGTAAAGCCTTCGAGTAGTAGAGCATTGGACTAATAGAGCGTTCGAGTAGCAGAGCATTGGAATAATAGGGCATTAGAGTAGTAGAGCATACGAGTAGCATAACATTCGAATAGCAAACGTTGAAGTAATAGAGCAATCGAATAATAGGGCATTAGAGTAGTAGAGCATACGAGTAGCATAACATTCGAATAGCAAACGTTGAAGTAATAGAGCAATCGAATAGCAAGCGTTGAAGTAACAGAGCATTCGAATAGTAGAGCATTCGAGTAGTACAGCATTTGAGTAGTAGAGCATTTGAGTAGTAGATCATTCGAGTAGTCGAGCAATTGAATAGGAGAGCGTTCAAATAGCAGAGAATTTGAGTAGTACAGCGTTAGAGTAGTAAAGCATTCGAGTAGTAGAGCATTCACGTAGTAAAGAATTCGAGTATCATAAGATTCGAATAGCAAGCTTTGAAATAATAGAGCATTCAAATAGTAGAGCATTGGAATAGTAGGGCATTCGAGTAGTAGAGTATTAGAGTACTAGAACATTCGAGTAGCATAACATTCGAATAGCAAGCGTTGAAGTAATAGAGCATTCGAATAGTAGAGCATTGGAATAACAGAGCGTTCGAGTAGCAGAGCATTGGAATAGTAGGGCATTAGAGTAGTAGAGCATTAGAGTAGTAGAACATTCGAGTAACATAACATTCGAATAGGAAAACGTTGAAGTAATAGAGCAATCGAATACTAAGCGTTGAAGTAACAGAGCATTCGAATAGTAGAGCATTAGAGTAGTACATCATTTGAGTAGTAGAGAATTTGAGTAGTATAGCGTTCGAGTAGTAAAGCATTCGAGTAGTAGGGCATTCACGTAGTAAAGAATTCGAGTATCATAAGATTCGAATAGCAAGCTTTGAAATAATAGAGCATTCAAATAGTAGAGCATTGGAATAGTAAGGCATTCGAGTAGCAGAGCATTAGAGTAGTAGAACATTCGAGTAGCATAACATTCGAATAGCAAGCGTTGAAGTAATAGAGCATTCGAGTAGCAGAACGTTTGGATAACAGAGCGTTCGAGTAGCAGAGCATTGGAATAGCAGAGCATTCAAATAGTAGAGCCTTCGTGTGACAGAGAATTCGAATAGCCGTTGAGTGGCAGAAAATTCGAATAGTGGAGCCTTTGAGCGGAAGGGAATTCGAATAGTATAGCCTCCGAGTGGCAGAGAACTCGAATAGCGGAGCGTTCGAATAATAGAGCCTTCGAGTGATAGAGAATTATAATAGTAGATCCTTCGAGTGATACAGAATTATAATAATAAAGCCTCCGACTGGCAGAAAATTTAAATAGTGGATCGTTTGAATAGCAGAGCATTCAGGAAATCTAGTTTAGCATAACAGGAGTGCTATTATGATCTAGCTTCCGCTGAAATTAAAAAAAAAAACTAGTCTCTATTAATGCTGCTTTAGACACGTCCAGTAATTTAGTCGGATGGCGAGTAATTTATTGTTTTACTAAACTACTCGTCTAAATTTAGTGTCCACACGCCGTAAACTTACTCGCTACTCAGATTCAATTACCGAACGTTTCTGAATCAGCCTTTACACTAGCAACAAAAAGTGTATCATCCGCCATGGAAACCATATTTAACAATACTTTGTCCACCAGAAACAAAACTTATTTCAAAATCCATATCGCTTCACGCACCGAAATAATTCCTACGAATATACAAACACCCAATACACGATCAAACGGACTTCCGTTATAACAAAACCTCGGACTACAGAAGTCGCGCGCAGACGAAGGGAGACCCGTTCGAGGATGCAGTTGTGGATGCAGCCAATGCGAAAGTGGCTGTTACAGAAAGAGTTTTCTACGTAATGGCTCCGCATGACTGTGTAATACCTCCGTTCTGCACATTTTTGTACGTTTTAAACGAGCCACTCGACCATATTTCCCCGTTCAGATATGACTCTTCCCTTCCATTGTTCCTGCTCACGATCTCGAAATTTCTCTCACGTTTTAGTCATTTATGCTACGAGAAACGGAACGTATGCTTCCATATTTGGCAGAATATTAAAGGATGCTAAATTGTTGACAAATCTGGTGACCAGTTTTATGATTATTCGAATTGTCGATACGTGAGAGGAGAAATTGTGTGGAATATGAGTAATTATACACTGATTTCTTAGTTAACATAAAATTATTTTGATAAAATTATTTATATTTAAAAAAAAATGAAAAAGTCTAAATAATAGCCTATAACTTAATCTAAGACGTGTGTAATGGATATTCAAAATTTCATTGAAATCCGTTCAGCACTTTAGGCGTGAAAGAAGGACGAACAAACAGATAACGTTTCACTTTTATATATTAGTAGGAATTTACAAAGTTCACTCGTACGAGACAAACACGTGGCGATCATTCTTTAGCTCAAGAAGAAGACAATAATAATAAAGACACTAGATGGCATTCTGCATCGGACAAAAGACAGGAACACCGGGATCCGGATGCTGCCATCTATTGACCGAATTAGACAAATAAGAATAGAAGCAACACCACAGAAATGATCGTGTCTCTCGAAGAATGATAATCTTCATGATTTTCTTCATTCAGTTGTACATAATTAAGTAATTATTAAAAATTACAATTAGGTTTCATTTTAAGAAATAATGGTGACTCTCGTGTGTCGGAATCTCATCCTACCAGCCATTCAGAAGAATGCAACAAGTAGCGTAAAGTAACACTTTTATTCACAGCAAGAATGAACTTACAACAGTGGAAGTAGCTGCAGTGAAAGTGTGTTCGGCATAGATAACTTTTACTGAAACTCGGATTAAGAATTATTTGCAGAATTGTAAATTTAATATTATAATGAATAAAAGTGTTACATTATGATGCCGACTGAATTCATCTTAACGTCCCCCACAATATTGTGCAAAAGAAACCACGAGGTACCATTTAAAAAAAAACACAAGGTGATCTTGTTTTTTGCAATGGAAAAAAAAATCTGAAATGTTTGTTGTCACTCTATGTTGTCTATCCAACGCAGATAAATTATTGTTAATAACTTATTTTTTATCATATCCTGAACTGCTAAAATATCGTGGACCATTAGAATGAAAAGGCTGTATAGGGTGATTCTCAAATAGGTGGCCCAAGTTCAAAAACGTATTCTATAATATAAAAGGGAAAGATTCCTTTAGAGCTCCTTTTATTCAGAACAAAGTTTCGTGAGAACATTGTGGCGACTAAAGTACACTCGTAAATTTTGGTCATTATTTTCGAAATCAACATAAAATAATAAGCGTCAAAAATCCTTTTTACTCTATTCAAACCAAAAAAAAAAAAATCATTGTTTTTTACCAAAACTGACGAGTCTTCCTAATCCAACTCTACTTCGCTCAATCGCGATGTCCCTGAACCATTCAAAAGTATTCTACAATACTATCAGCTTGCACACGCTAACTTAATTTTTAAAAAAAAAAGGAAGAACTATAATTCATTCGTTTGTAAACACAAATACTATACGTGCTGTTACTCAATTAATTAATAATGACTTCATTGTAATTAAACAGCACTAGCATTAATTAGTAGCGATTAAGTAATTAATGGCATTTATTTTGTAGCAGCTAAAGCGAAACGCGGAGCCGTCGCTCGGCGAATTGCCTTGCTAAAAACTCGCATAACCTCAAATGGTAGTCGATTGTGCCGTGGCAAATGCACTTTCCGCGACTTCACTTCCGTAAGGAAACGCGGTTTCCCCTCTAATCGACGTAAAAGTGCAAGCCGCCGTGACAGCGTCGCGACATGGACGATTGCTCGAAAACTGTGGAAAATCGTTATGCCAGTGGCGTACCGACTTTTCACGCTGGCTCGACTCACGGCCATCTTGCGAATTAGCAACGCCAGCTAACGAGCTTCGCAGGAAACTCTGCCAAGAATGCTTGGAATTCTGGTGTCGCTTATTTAAATAATGAATAACACCAATGACGGATTTAAGGGACAAGGCCCAGGTTACAGACGTTCTGGAACACCCTGTATACGTAACAGAATTAGAAATAAATCTAGTGTGGTATGAAAATTATGGGAAATAAAGAATATAGTGTTTGGATAAAATCAGATTTTTTTTGAAGATTGGGCCTTTGGGGGGCCTTATGGGTAGGGCCCAGACGGCAAATGCTCTTCGGCCTAGGTTAAATCCGTTACTGAATAATACTGAACTGATTTAACGATTGTTTCTATGGTGGATAATAAATGGGGGAATCATAAATCTCTTCCGCTGTTTTTAAAGCAGTGGCGTACCCAGCGGGGGGCCAAGGGGCCCTGGCACCCCCCAAAGGAAAAGGAAACAGGAGATTAATGTAACCGCGACTGAAGTAATTCAAGAGTTTTGTCAAAAGAAAGGGAAACTAGATTTTATTCTTTAAATTAATTTTTATAATCGCCTAATGAATTTTATTGAATTTGTATTAGAAATATTTTTATCCGTCCAACCCGGCACCCCCCAAGATTAAATCCTGAGTGCGCCACTGTTTCGAAGAACACATTATTATATTATAAATGTTATGCACTACTGTGTGCGAATTTTCAAGTAAGAATTAAATGAGAATATCTTATTTGCTTAGTATAACACTGCTGTATAGATTTTGATGTAACTGAAATCGGTTTTTGAAATCGAAATTTTCCCATATATAAATAGTTTTTGTGGTGAACTCGATTTTATGGGAAGTGGCGGTTTTCCAAAGAATCGTTGGTTTTTCAAGAAAAAGCTACTTTTTTAGTTAAAAGTTTACAGGTAGTAGATTATCTACTGAGAATTAATATTCCACAAATGTGTGTGAGGAAACAAATTCAGTTTTCCAAACTTCCTCGAAATTTTTTTTGGAAACACTTTTAACGTTTATAAAATATATGATAAACTATAAATTATTGCATGATAAAATTCCATGTTTTGAAACGTATTAAAGACACCAAATATTTCTGCATTTTCAACCCTTAAATTCAATTCTCAGTCAGTAAACTTTACGTGGTCTGGTAAGAAAGTTAATGCAAAGAAATCCAATCTTCGATTTCATAATGTTACACAATAGATCGTAAACTCCCTTTGGTCACTTTCTTCCATTTTTTCGCGTCAGCAAATTACGCAAACGGCACAAAAACTCGCTCGTGGTTTGCACACGATGGCAGCTTAGAAGCAAAGCCTCCTTTCTTGGAATGCACTCACTGAATTAAACAAAAGGTACGCGTGAGAATTCTTAAAAATCGAGAATCTCGAAAATGAAAGCACGTATAAACAATTTAAATTCTTTATTTTTCAGAAATTTTTCATTTCACAAAAACGATTTTTTTATTTGAAATAACATCGATTCAACAAGGCTGCTTTATCTTGATTAAAATGAAAGAATGAATTTCAGCGATTGATAATTTTGGAAATATAAATTCACTTATAGAGAAACTGCAATTTTTGAGATCCCGTAATTTTTAAACAAATACGAAACCAGGAAAATGATGACTTAAACCCCTCCTAGTTTCACATGTATTACGTCATATTTCAATTTTATCAAAATCCCTGACAAAAAACTGCAAAAGGTCATAAAATAGCCCACACAGTTTTGCTCCTAATTATAACCAAAACAATTGATTCCAAAACAAGATACAGAATTGCAGAAATGATTATTCTCGTGCAATATTATTATTATTCACCTTTATCATATAACATTTTCTCAAAAATTAAAAAAAAATAATGTCTCACTTCACTTATTAGAATTTTAACTTACATTTTACTCTATCCCCCAAAAAAACATTTTTTATTAAAAATTGTTCACAGAATAAACTCCCTGCTTAATCATTTCTTCAATCATTTTTCTATATTACCTCTCTAGCACAAAAACACCAAAAAGTATTGCAATGAAAAATAAAATCATGTGCCATTTTACAAAGTGAGTTACCTAACTCAAAATGCAACCATAAAATTCATCCACTATTTCCATAATCTCGCCATACATAAATCAGCGAAGGTGGAATCACAGTGATATCCAACGTTATGTAAATAATTTCAGCGACACAAAAAAAAAAAAAAAAATCTCGTAATATCACCACCATCTTCCACCGCAGTTCAATTCATCTTCTCGTAATAGTTTCTCCGCGCAGCAAATTCGCCTCGAGCGTACCGTATTTATTCGACAATAACAAGCGAAGCGAACTGCCGCAGCCAATTCCGTTTATTTTTCTGCGCGCAACGATTCCACCGGCGCCCAAGTTGCCACGATTTCCTCAGATAAAACGATCTTTCGCAAACGAGCCAGCAGTCGCGTCGGATTCGCGTGCGATTCTCGGGCACCGAAGCGTGCAGATGCAGCCGATGCACGACGAAGCTTCCGGTATAGCGAATCTTCGGTATTTCGCACACGCGAAACACCTGTTGCGCTGGATTTCTTTTTGATCCCGCGATAGATCGTTCTGCGAGCAGGGCTGACGGTGGAAGCGAAATTTCAAATTGGAAATATTTAAAACAGTGTTTCAAATCGGCGCTGTCGAAGTGGATATTTGCTTAATTGCACGTGAAGTCTTCTCGATCTTTTCAGCGCGCACGGTGGCGGCCGTATACTTAAGGACGCATCTGATTTAAATTTACATACGTTTTTACGTTGTTGAAGAAAATTAGCTATGGCTTAAAAAATTATATTAGTTTTGCAGGATGACACTTGCTGTTGGAATATTTAAAATGCTATGTAGGATTAGGTGTTAAATTTTGGAGGTGAAAGTTGATAACTTATATGCTAAAAGAATTTTTATTTTATTTTTAATTTCGATTCACAAAAGAGAATAATAAGGAAATTGTTTAAGCTGGAGGTAAAATTTGACTTATGCTCGTTTGCCCCCCCCCCCCAACAGAGATTTTTCTTCGAAGAAGCTGTAGATATATTCTATAGGCTAGCAAAAAAAAATTTGATTTTTAGTTAGGAACACAGTAGAATAGAAATATTTTATTCCCTACTGTCTTTTTTGGGCTGAACATGTAATAAAGGACACATTGAAGTTTTGTTTATTTTCTGCATTTATTTAAAGTTTAACTAATATTTCCTAGGGAAACCTTTACATATTTTATTAATCTTTTACATTTATGAAGTGGAATCGCTTTCCGGCCTTCTTCAACAACCACGTAAGTACAGTATTTCATTTGGATTTAAATCCGAAGATTGTGGCGGTCATTTTATTTTTATTACAGTAATATTTTCGTTAATTAATAATTAACAATACGGACGGTATGTTTCGGATTATTATCTGCCTGGTAGATCCAATCTTCCGCTATGTAATCAAGGCCGGGTTAAGAGGGGAGCACTTTCCAGGGGGGCCCAATTTATGTGAAAAAATAATTGAATTAAATTTTATTTACTACTTCCCTTTCGAACTAATTAGAAATCGAACTAAAAATTATTTTAAAATATCTGTTTGATGTTTGTCTTTTAATAGGTATTACTTTTTTCAAATCGTTAGTTTTCGGTATGATTAAGTGTAATTTAATTTTCTTTAGAATAAATTTCAATTTTTGGACATTCACGTACTTTATTTTATGTTTTATTAGAAAAAAAAATTACACCCTCCCTCCCGCTTTTCAACCAAAGAAACCCGGGCCCCAAAATTCTTAATCCGGCCCTGGCAAACGGTAGCAAGATAGTCAAATACAAAAATCAGTGCCTTTTATTTGATGAATTGGACCTGTGCCATTCATATTCATGGAACCCCAGACGAGCACCACCTTTCACTCTTGTTTTCGTGTACTTTTTATTAAACTCCTCCCCCCACACGTCGTCTCGCTACAGTCTCCGTCGGATGCAAATCGATTAAATTTCGATTCGTCGGTGATTGCTTAAATTTCTCCGAAAAATAGCTAATTTTCTCCAGAGATAGAGAACGCTTCCAAATTTAAATAAGATGTGTCCATAAGTATTGTATGGTCGCCACTGTATGCATGCACAGTGGCTGGCCAAATTGTTATACTCAAATAAAAAAGTTTGAGATTTTTTAAGTTTAAGCGATGGAATGGCTGTATCTCTGCGAAAAAATGGTCGCAAAAAAAAATATTTAAAGAACGCATTTTAACGCTTGAAGTTTTTAGTTTTTGAATCAAATTTTTTGTTCATCCATTGTGATACTGTTTTATCAAGATGAAGCGCAGGAAACGAAGCTTCAGAATTTTTTGCCTAGTTTGAGTGTATGCACGGACCAAAAAAAAATTTTTCTGGTAAATCCAACGAAGAGCTCTTATAGAGCAAACATTTCTCTTTAATTTCGTCTTTTTGGTTTTGTTGTGTGATTTTTATTGACCGAGTTATTCGTGATCAAAGCAAAAAAGGTACTTTTCACTTTGAACACCTATAACTTGCGAACTCATAATCGTAGACAAATTCTCACGAGTGTCTTGGAAAGCTAGGAAAGTTTCCTTTCAGAACCTTTAGTTGCGAATTTAAGATTTTTTAAAATCGTATTAAATGCATTTTAAAATGATCTCGAAAATTGACGAAAATGTTTTGACTATAATAATTTGGCCACCCTCTGCATGCTATTTCTGCTGCAGTAAGTCAGTGTTTTCTTTAACTTTATGCAAATACCTATACGACTAAAATTTGAAAGTCGATTGGGGAAATCGAAAATAGGTAGGTGTATTAAATATATAAAAATCCAGTTTAATATATCAAAAAATTTTACTGTGTCAAGTGTTTGTGATTGAGTTTCTTTAAAATGTAGGTAGTTACTAGAAAAAAATTTGGTCAGCATATAATAGGACTTCAAATGCATAATATGAATATAAGAAAATAATTTTTGTTTTCATATATAGTTAGAGAGAAAACTAAAAATATTTTGGTTTAGCTCGTGTTTTAGAAAGGCCAAATGAAATTTATTTTTTATTTTGAGCTATTTTAAAGATTTAATTTATTTCTTGTCGCCGATGGAGAACCTAGGTAAATAACACAAAAGGGTAATTTTCTCGACAGATCCTCATCTCTACCCACATTGTGCATTAATTATATGCAAACTTCCTAAAAAAATTAATTATTCTCGAAATTTGGTCATTTCATCGTCTCTTTTTATTAATTTCTGATAGTTCAAAATAGAAGTGTATGTCATCGCGAAATCACAATTGTAGATTCCCTTTGATCGGTTGCCACTGAACTCGAAAGGAAGCGCGCAAAAGAAGATGGACTTTGGAAAGTTTCAAGCACGCTTGCAAAACCGCATTCCGCTATAATCTAGCGGTAAGCATTGCAGCTTCAACATCGTCAGTAATAATCTCAAAATTTCACTCGCTCCCGGAGCAATTGACTGTTAATAAGTAATGAGTCATGTTCTTCTTAGAAGATCGAAGAATAATTTAACGATAATTAGTGAAAAGGGAATACAACGCAGAAACAGTTTTAATGTACTGTTCCTTTCTGATCAAGTGAACATTGCAATACTTCATTTAAGCCACGAAAATTTTATTTTTTTCTTGAACAAAAATTTAAGCCTCCATTTTAAACTTTCGAAATGGAATTTTGTCTTACAGGTGAGATAAATTATTTTTTTGGGGTTATTTGTTGATGCATGTTGCATCCTTTGGAACAATTTCGAGAAACGTGAGTCCATAGGGTTAAATTTTCTCAAGTATAGGTATACAGTAGTATAGCTAGGCCGGTTCTAACCCAATTTGAATTTTGAGGGAGGAGGAAATTCAAATTTAGATTTGGAAATTTTCGAAATTATCTATCAAACGTCTATCGTACCAATTTGAACGTGTATTGAACGTCTATCGTACCACTCTGAACGTGTATTGAACGTCTATCATACCACTTTGAACATGTATTGAACATATATCTGTTCAACACACGTTCAGAGTAGTACGATAGACGTTCAATAATCTATCTGTTTAATACACGTTCAGAAAGGTACGATAGATGTTCAATACACGTTCAGAGTGGTGTGATAGACGTTCAATCTTGTGTTTAATACACGTTCAGAAAGGTACGAGAGATGTTCAATACACGTTCAGAGCGGTACGATAGACGTTCAATCATATAACTGTTGAATACACGTTCAGAGAGGTACGATAGATGTTCAATACACGTTCAGAGTGGTACGATTGACGTTTAATCATCTATCTGTTTAATACACGTTCAGAGAGGTACGATAGAAGTTCAATACACGTTCAGAGTGGTGCGATAAACGTTTGATAGATAATTTCGAAAATGTTCAAATCCAAATTTGGATTTCCCCCTCCCTCAAAATTCAACTTTGGGTTAGAACCGGCCAAGCTATACTTCTGTATATGTGTTTGACTTTGATTCTGTTTTTTGGTTGATTAATCTGCATCGTTATTATCCTACTTGATAAAATTCGTAGAACCTGCTACAACATTTTCTTCTTTCTTAAACAATTATCAAAGAAATTCCATTCTTTGATTTTCAGCATTTTCAGAAATCAACTTAAATGTTTTCTCAGAAATATATATTTTGTTACTTCAAACAATTTTCATCGCTACAACATTAATATGCCTGTTGGACAAATTGATCGACAAATTATATGTGAAAAAAGTTCATCATAAGAAATTCTCAAAACGTCCACAATATTTACTTTATTTTCTCAATTTTTACATCCACCAGAACTAAAAAGGGGAGGCCACCATGTGATAGGCGTCGATTTTGATGAGCCTTGGCACGATGGATCTATGTCGAAAATAAGTAAACAGGTGTCCGAGCGTTTCAGCCAATAGGCCTTAATAATAAAGATATTTACATGTAAATTATTAAAAATTTCATAGTGGCGGTGGAGTTTTAGTGCGTAAAAATCCCACAACTACCCTGGTACTCGCGGGGAATTCCCTTCTGGAGGAGTCGGGGTGCCGTTTGATGATATCGCCACGTTAAAAAAAAAAAACATTTTTTTCTAAATTATTTCATTTAATTTTTTTTATAAATTATTAAACAAAAAAAAAATTATAAATTTTTTTAACTTAGGGAAATCTTCAAAAAGCACACCGACTCTTCCAAAGGGGAATCCTCCGAGGGCGCCAGGGTAGTGTGGATTTTTTAAAATTTTTAATAACTTCCATATAAATATCTCTATTATTAAGGCCCATTGGCTGAAACGCTGGGACACCTATTTACTTATTTTCGACCTAGATCCATCGTGCCAAGGCTCACCAAAATCTATGTCTACCACATGGTGTCCTCCCCTTGTAAGTGTTTCAGCTTCTGCCTGTCAGACGAATTGAGGCATCGATAGCAAAAACGAATTAACCTAAATTTTTTGCGAAATTGAGTTAGTAGCAATACTGTACTCGAATAGACTGTACTAATCGTATAAAAAAGAAAAAAATATTTTTTCAACGTGGGTTAGATCGTTTTTACTCTCAATGCCTCAATTCCTCTATTTGCAAACGCTTACAAGCCTCAGCGCGTTAACAGGATAATTATTCACAAAGCAGAAACTGTGCAGAAAATGTTCGTTCCAAAAGAGTTAATCAACCGCGGCGGATTTTCTTGCGCGTAAAAACCGCCATTAATCCATGGGACCGTTGAGTTACGCACGCGGAAGCGTGAAGCGCCGATCGAAAATGGCAGTGAGTTAGAGACTAGTGGCTGGAACAGACGCGATTCACGTAATCGCGAAGAAATGTGCTCAAACGGTTAAGTTAATTACGCATGTCGCAGTTCGTTTCCTAGTTCGATAGGGTTTGTTCGAATCCATGTTATTCGAGTGTTGCTTTCACGTTTAAAATGAGTTAGGAACATGCAGCTTAGAATGCTTTTTTCAAACTTTCCTAGGATGCTCGAATCTCTTTCACATTATCCACTTGCATGCTGCTACTTGTTGCGTTCATCGCGATGCACAATCCCTTGAAATGTACAGGGCGTTTCATAAACTGGATATGCGCATTATTTTTTTGTATTAAATTTCATAGCACAACGAGGCCTTTCAT
The DNA here is from genome assembly GCF_050908995.1 of Andrena cerasifolii. Taxonomy (NCBI): domain Eukaryota; kingdom Metazoa; phylum Arthropoda; class Insecta; order Hymenoptera; family Andrenidae; genus Andrena; species Andrena cerasifolii. The sequence continues at coordinate 4,259,007 of NC_135132.1, forward strand.
AGATTAAAGAAGACAGATTCTATGCATCTCCTTAAAAGATATATGGAAGGGTAAGGGAAAACACAGGGAGTGTCACAAAATAAGTTTAGCGAGGAAATTAAGTTTGATTACTTTAGTGCATTAGTATAGAAGCAAGGCTCAGTGAATTTAATTTTCTTATATAATTTCTTGGTTTATCTTGACGACAGAAGCTTGAAGCTTATGACACGAAGGTGTGACATAGGAACTTAAGGGGGTTTGCGCCTTAACCCAGGCCTAACCCAACAATTGTTGGGCCGAGAAATAGGCAATTCTTTGTGAATTTTTTCTACAAAAACGGCTCGACTAATTAATTTGAGGTTTGGCAGGCTGTTTTATTGTATCTTGAACTATTGTTCTGAATTTTTGTGGGACAGTGGAAGAAAAATCATGGCGTTGAAAAATAACCGGGTGGTCCTGGCGTTGACGGAAAGTACTGTAAGGTTTATAGGCGCAAACCCCTCTTAAAAGAAGATGCTACAAAATTTGTGAGTATTTGTGAAATTGTCAGCAATATTCGTAATTTTTAGTCGAAACAATTTTTAAAATAGGAGGAGCAGATACCACGTTGTAGAATAGAAGTTCAAGAATAACTATAGTACTTGAGGGGACCTTCCGCTCTAGAGCCCCAAAAAATAGGTGATCTTTAGGAATTAATTAAAGGAAAACTACTATATCTAATTTAATGGAACCTTTTGCATTGTATTAAGGATGTATTGAATTATAGAAATATATTTTTTGTTTTATAATTAATCATTGTAGATGGCACTGGGGAGTTGTTAAAGTCAAGGCGTCAAAAAAATCATCCAAATCGGTGGGACCTATATCTCCAAAAGTTATTTTCCGATTCGACTGAAACTTTTTTTATTTTGAAGAATATACTTCTAACTAGGGGGGGAACCAGAAAAAATTACAAACGTAACATTTTTTTAAAGAATAACGACACTCAAAGTTTGAAATCACTTTTTCCCTATATTTGTCACCCTTTCAACGGCTTTGAAAATTATAAATTTTCAATTTCTGTATTTTATGCTGGTATCCCCCCTAGCCAGAAGTATATTCTTCAAAATAAAAAAAGTTTCAGTCGAATCGGATAATAACTTTTGGAAATACAGGTCCCACCGTTTTGAGAACACTGTTTCGAGAAAAACGCTGAAAAATGTTGAACATTCGAAAAATGAAATAAAAAAAATCGATTTTTAAACCGGAACCTCCCTTTAAGGGGGGATAACCACTATGTTGAGCTCGAAGGGGAATCGAACTGTTCTCATGTTGTCTACAAGTTTGTCTACTTGAAAATATATACCTAAAGTTTTATTTAAAAAAAAAAACTGTTCAAACTTATTTCATCCCTACGAAGCAAGAGTTTTATATAGACACTGCTCAAAATAATTAAACAATCGCGTGTTTAAGGACTTAATTAAATGCCAAATGCTAGGGAATAAATTAAATATTAAAAATAAAAAGACCCATATATTTAGCATGGTAAGATTTTTGTAAAATATCTAGCTCCACAATATTAATAAATTACCTCATTAAAATTCGAATGTAGCCTTTTTGGCTGGCCTTCTTCATAAAGCTTAAAAAAAACATACATAATCCTCTAACTATTTTAAGTAGTCTATTACAATGAATTTGAAATAAGGAAGTCATTCCAACATTGCTAATAGTACATTCCATTTTTATTTATACGTTTTCCTTTCTTTTTTTGCTTTATTGAGTGTGCACATATGTACAGCTTATCTATATATCCCATTTTATTATATCACTGTGCTTTTCATTTCATTTTTTTCTTTTCTATTCTCCTTTTTCCATATTATTTTTATAAACTATTACACGCTTCGTTGTAAATAAAGTGTACTCCCCGTAAAATAAATAAGTGAAATAAAATAATTTTCTGCTTCCATCATTATTCGCGTAAACAATTAATTGTACAAACTCTTTTATAACATACGATTATTTGCAACAAATAATTGCACATGTCAACAAAAACGCTGTGATACAACGGGTTTTGTTTTACTCTCAAGACATTGCAAAGCTCACTGAATGTATCGTCGATGACTTTGTTCAACAACAAATTCGCAAAATTAATAATTTGAAATACTTTTAATTTTCAGGAACAGTCTAGTGAATTCCAAAATGACGCCGCTTAAAAATCTGCTTCAGAGAATCGTGTGTTATTATTCCTGTGAAACAAACTGCAGATCAAAACACTTTCTAGGAAGAAACGATCGTGAAACTACGATCTTATTATTTCAATTTCGTCTTCCGGGGGAGGAAAATGAATTTCAATACGTGCACGTTTCTGTAACAACGTGCGCGTTAATATACTTTTTGATTACATAGTGATAAATTAATCAGCATTCTTCCGTGTTTTGAATAACACAGGAACTTTTATCTCCCGACTTTCAGTGGATAATTATTTTCCTAATCTTGAAAGATGAAACGTTGCAAGGCCTCTCAGAAAGTGTACTTCAAATATTTTTCAGGAATTACAATCGAATTGCTGCGTTCTTATAAAATTTTTCATTTCCTTCGTTTCACTTTTAATTTATCAGAATCACTTAAAAAAATCCACTTCTGTGGAATTCTTCTCAACATTTCCTTGAACCTTAGTTAAGTAATGCAAAAAATAAATTATTTATTCGACAACAAAAATTGAATGATTGAAAAATAACGTAATAGTAATTTACAGCTGTAGTGTGGATAGACTATTAATTAGAGACAGAATGGAAGAAATTGTATACAGCTAATATTTATAAAATATTCATTATTCATAAAGGAACCCAGACTATATTTTTATTCATAGCAATTTGTTCTGCATTGCTCAGTCGTTAATTATCAATACGGTGTAATAAAACATCACATAAACAAGTTTTTCTTTTTTAAAAAGTCAAAATTACCTTGATCTTAGATAAAAAAAAATTATGTAGACAAAAATGTTATTTACATGTCTATTGCTAATAAAATTATTCCTACACTGTTTGTTTCAGAATTCAATTAAACAAAAAGTATGTTTAAGGCAGCTAGAAACACAATATTTTCATTAAAAGTAGCGCAAAACATGCGAGTGAAATGCGGCAACGTCGCTTTGCGTCCATCTTTCTTTCTCTTTCCATCTCACACTTGTGGCGTCCCTTTGCGCGTTCGTACTGGTTCGCAACAAATTACTAAATACATATTTACAGCTTGGTGGTGTTTTTACAACTTTTTACTGTATTCTTTGCACAAGAATACATTGTATAGATGGCTGCCCGGCGTACAGCGTTGCCACGTTTCGAACAGTTCCATCAGGCAGTTCCAGAAATACGAGCACATTGCTGTCTATTTATTCAATTATCTAATAAACCGCGCAGTCCATGTCGGATTTTCTTTTTTAGAATTTCATAGGAATACTTAAGCTTTTTATTGCAACATTTTTTAGGACTTTCTCGCTATTTTTAAGGACCCTGTGCAACATTTTATAGAAATTGTATCGCTTCTCCCATAAGAGCCTGTGTATAAGAGCGCAACTTTGAATTCAATTTTTTCAAAAACCGTGGGATCAATCGACTTGAAATTTTCACACAATGCGGAGTACACTTTGAACATTAGATTAAAACACTGTTCAAAGATTTCTGATTATTTGTTCCCCGGTATCGAACCTCCTAAAATGGAAGCATAACAGTGTTACTTTTTCCCCTTGTCAATGCCACAGAATTTATTAAGCCTGTTAAATGGTAATATATAAGATGATATCTTTTTATTGACACTTAACAACGAAAACACGCAATAAATATTATAATAACAAATCAGTATTGCTTACTGAGAAACAAAAAAACACTCAGGGACAACTGGTTCCTGGACTCACATTCACCTCAACTTTTTCCTTCCTCTTTATTAATTCTATTATCCACTTGGGTTTTTGCATGCAATTTTGAAACACCTTATATAGCCAGCGCGCCGCTAGTTATCACTTTTACTGTAACGAATGCCTTTCAAATCGATACGTATCTACAGTGACTCGCTTTAATATTCGGACACTTTTTAAAATCGCATAACTTTCTTAGAATTGGTCCAAACAACTTGAGATTTTTTGAGAACCTAGAAGGATTAGTTTGCTAACTGACGCGTTTCGTCGTTTTGAAAAAAAAAATATTTGGTTGGAATAGCGAAAAAAATAGTAAAGGTCGATTTTTAAACTTTTTTTTGTCAGCTTGAAATGAAAATTCAAAAAGATTTCGTTAGTATATTAATGTATCTTCCGATTGACAGAGAAAAAATTCCGAAATATTAATTTAAAACAAAATGGCGGCTATTTAAAGTCGAAATCCTGATTTTTTCGTGCAAAAATCAGGTGAAAAAATCAGGATTTCAACTTTAAATAGCCGCTATTTTGTATTAAATTAATGTTTCGGAAATTTTTCTCCGTCAATCGGAACATACATTAATATACTAACGACATATTTTTTGTTTTTTGATTTTGAATAATCTGGTTCCGAATGACAGTGCTCACCACAAAACCAAATTTTTAAAAATGCTTCTTGGATGTCGCATGTTATTTTATTATAAACCTAAATATTTTTCTACGAAAAAATTATCAAATGTTCTTTAAATGTTGCTCTTTTAAGTGCAGAAAGTTTTATAAAAATATACGCTTCCGCTTCTTCAAAAAAAATTCATAAATATTCGCCTTTTTTCGGCCGCCTGACTAGGTATAACCCCTTAAAGCACCCTGTATACTATGTTAAACTGCCCAGAATCAGACTCGTGGAAATACGCCAAGAAAGGATCGCGACTAAAATCCAAATCCACTAAACAGATACTAAATGGATGTTGTGCAATGAATAATGACGAGCAATCATGCAACCAGGAACGGCTTCCAGCCACTTTCTGCGAACTTGAGGGTTCCTGGGAAATGGCCAGAATGGAATGAACGTCACGTGGAACTAAGCGATCGTTTCAAGAATTTCCAGCGGCCGGGCGATGAGTTTAGAACCGTTTCGCGAGCGGAGAACGCCTACGTACGTGGATAGGGGCCTGTCTCCGGAGAAAGTCCGTGTGCACTTGGGTCTGACTATGCTCACAGACCTGTTGGCCTTTTCCTTACCGCATGAGCACCTCGAAAATTTATAACAATTTACCGCTATTTCGATTCTTCCGTCATATGAGAAGATTTGCCATGTTTATGCAAAGCGGGAAGAGCGGGCCTGGAATAAATGTTTAAATGCATATGTTCAGAGGCAACGTTCTACTGAATATTCTTAATTGAAGATGCCTGCTCGGGTCAGGCATAATACCAGCGATGCTGAGCCTCGCCCTTTCTATACTTTGCGTTTTCTAACTCCACGACGTTGTATTGATTATTTTTATAAAGAATAAAGACGATTTGTTATTATTATTATGTATCAAGCAGTGATTTATTTTCTTCTACAATCTTCTTCTACAACTTCTTCTACTTCTTCTAATTTTATTCTGCAATCTTCTTTAATTAACCCTCGGTTGTCACACTGGGTCAAATTGACACGGTAATTTTTTAAGCAAAACACTTTTTGTCGGAACTCTTATTCCTTCAAATTTTTTTTTAAGCACGATGACACTTTAAATGTCAACTTTCAATGATGGGTATATATTCTACAATGTTCAGACTTTATCTCAGAATTTTTTAGACTTAATTTAACAGATAGTTTTCAAATAACAACTGATTGGATATTGGCAGGGTGAAATTAACCCAGTGTGACAACGACGTTCGAAAAAGTGGGTGCGACAACCGAGGGTTAAGTAGCTCATGATTTATTTCTATAGGAAAGATCCGCAACCCGGAAATGAAAATAATTATGAAACTTTGGGGGTAGTATTATTATTATTACGACTTTATTACTCCTTAAGGGGTCTTTCCACTGTTTGCCACTTATGTAGTTTTTGAAAATTTTATTTATTCCGTATACAAATTAAATGATAGCCATATACAGGGTGTCCCAGAATCGAGGGACATCCCGGAACATGCAATATGCTGATGCAAAAAGACATCGAAAAGTCCTTAACCGTTTTGGGATCCGGGGTTTCGTTTTCGAGATATTAATGAAAAAACCCCGACCAATCAGAGCGCGAGCCTTCCGCTGGAGCTCCCGCGCTCGCGTGCGCTGCGACTACGAACAAGCAAGGCGGTATGCATCGAAGGAAATTGCGCAGAATGGCAAATTAAAAAGACGTAACAAAAAAATCTAACCTTTTGCCACGGTTTGTTTGCCATTTAAAGTGAATAATGAATAAAGGATAAATGGATGAAAATCATGTGTAACGTAAAAAGACGAATACACAGTTGTATTTTTTTAGAAGAATCGAAAATAATAATTATTTGGAGTGAGAGGATGAGGAACACGTAAATTTGTGGTTGTGGGTGCCTTGTCTCCTGGCAAGCAATATTTTTATTCCACGGTGCATACATACAAAATATATTGAAGTTGACGAGTGAAGTTAAGAGGAGGGGGTGTGAAACAAAGGAATCTCAGAGAGATCCATTGTAGCTGGCCTCCGCTAGTAATACCCCGATACTAGATCACTTGCCATACCTCAAATCCACTCATCACTAATCTCCACAAAATTCTGCTTCTGAATCTCTGCAAAGTTTGAGCATCTGCAGTGGAAGCCTCACTACTGACTTCAAACTTTCAGGTTACAAGATCGTTCAGCTTTACCTAGCTGTGTGAAACAAAGGAATCCCAGAGAGATCCATTGTAGCTGGCCTCCGCTAGTAATACCCCGATACTAGATCACTTGCCATACCTCAAATGCACTCATCACTAATCTCCACAAAATTTTGCTTGTGAAACTCTGCAAAGTTTGAGCATCTGCAGTGGAAGCCTCACTACTGACTTTAAACTTTCAGGTCACAAGATTGTTCAGCTTTACAGAGCTGTGCGAAACAAAGGAATCTCAGAGAGATCCATTGTAGCTGGCCTCCGCTAGTAATACCCCGATACTAGATCACTTGCCATACCTCAAATCCACTCATCACTAATCTCCACAAAATTCTGCTTGTGAATCTCTGCAAAGTTTGAGTATGTGCAGTGGAAGTCTCACTACTGACTTTAAACTTTCAGGTTACAAGATCGTTCAGCTTTACCGAGCTGTGTGAAACAAAGGAATCTCAGAGAGATCCATTGTAGCTGGCCTCCGCTAGTAATACCCCGATACTAGATCACTTGCCATACCTCAAATCCACTCATCACTAATCTCCACAAAATTCTGCTTGTGAATCTCTGCAAAGTTTGAGTATGTGCAGTGGAAGCCTCACTACTGTCTTTAAACTTTCAGGTTACAAGATCGTTCAGCTTTACATAGCTGTGTGAAACAAAGGAATCTCAGAGAGATCCATTGTAGCTGGCCTCCGCTAGTAATACCCCGATACTAGATCACTTGCCATACCTCAAATCCACTCATCACTAATCTCCACAAAGCTTGTGAAACTCTGCAAAGTTTGAGTATGTGCATTGGAAGCCTCACTACTGTCTTTAAACTTTCAGGTTACAAGATCGTTCAGCTTTACCTAGCTAGCAAATAAAACTGTAAAAGAAACAAATATGTTGATCATTTAACAACACAGCTGCTCTAATTCCATCTAATTACGCTAACAGGTTACAAGCTCGCATCCAACGGTAATCAGTAATGCTGCGCTAAAATGCTTCTTAGCCAACATTACCATGCAAATTTCAAACATTTCTGCCGACTTAATGGAAACGTAAATACGTTACGGAGAAATCTCGTGAAATTACTTTTGCACGCAGCGCCCCCGTTCGGCGGTTTTTATAACCTGTTGAACGTTCGTTCGGCTGCTTGCAGCGTCGACGAGAATTCGTTAGCGTTTCATCGATTCATCGGGCCGCGCAAATTGACTTTTACCGCTCGACGGACGTCGCGCTTCGAAATTTCCTGTTGGTCAATCCACCTGAAAAGAATCGATAGACACAACGGCAACGCGTTGCAGCGCCATTTGAAGGTGTCTTCTGCCCGATCTCGACGCGTGCCGTGAATCGAAATCGCGGTCAACTGGGAATTGGGCTCGTGATTCGCGTGACGAGTGACACGAAACAGCGAATTCGAATTCAGACACTGATACTTATAATAAGTCTATATTACAGTTTACGATTATCCTGGTCCATTCTTACGCCCTCGCATCATTTTACCCGTAAATTTCGCATTCATTTTTCCGCTTACATAAAGTGTAGGTAATATTATTAACTGTAACGAATATTCGAATAATCTAAGTATTCGAATATTAGAGAATTCGAATACTCGAATAATTTAAGTATTCGAGTATCAGAGAAATCGAATATTCGAATGAAGAATCTCGTTTTCGCTTAAATATTTAAAAAATAGTCGTCGAAAATAAAAATTCTATTTGTTTTTGTTCGCCTTAATAAATAAAAAATATTCTAGAGGCATTTAAACTTTCAAAATTTGAGGAAAAAAAAGTTTTTTCTTTTTAGATTTTCGGACTTTTTTCGAAAACCATTTGTCGCACGAGAAAAAGTAACATAACATAAAATATGCTCCTTGTCCGGATCTACAACTTTTGTTTGACATATTTTTTTATGTAATCAATAACCTGGAGGATATTATATAAAATCCACTTCGCGTGCTGTTAAATAACTATTTAAATGTTTAAAGGCCCAGGGGCACCCTTTCCCGTTATCCGATCGAGCTCAAACTTTACAAGAATTTTTTTTTGTAATTATTTGGAACTATTCTGGAGGTTGCCCTGAATAAAATTCAAAAGTCGAAAATAAGAGCCACCCTGGTGTAGCACGAACAAAAACAAAGTTTCAGTCAAGTTCTTTATCTGAACCTCATGCACCTTCTTTGTATCTAAATAGACACTTTTGGCTGATACTGTTAAATGGGGTAACTCTGATCATAGGGGTAACTTTACCACAAAAATAGAATTTAAAATAAATTCCACTAGTATCTGTTGTACCCACACCAGCTATTATTCTCAGATAAACTGCATCTTGAAGTAGGCACAGGCAGAGGTAGTAAGAATAATACCTGTTATAAAATAGGTGCTGGGGGAATTTGTTCTAAAATCTAGTTTTATGATCAAAGTTACCCCATTTGAGGGCATGTACTTTATATGCAAACCTTGCACTATGAATTGTACAGAAAGTAAAAAAATATATACGTCGTGGTTCACGCAGGTGATTCTACACCAGGGCGGAGCGGAAAATTTAAATTTGAATTTTCAGTTGGCCTGGGTGCGGGATAGTTACATTTTGATTAACCAAACACAACTGTAAAAAATTTTTTGGAAATATTCATGTCTGCAAGTTCCTTTTTCATATAATCATTTTCAGGAGAAAAAGGAACCTACAGACATGAATATTTTCCAAAAATTTTTTACAGTTGTATTTGGTTAATCAAAAGACAACTATCCCACACCCAGGCCACCTGAAAATTCAAATTGAAATTCTCGCCTATATAGTATCGCTCCGCCCTATTCTACACCCTCGGATCGGCGGAGATCTGTTAAAAAGAAAGCGCAAGTACCGCAAAATTGACCCTGGCCTTGAAATTCACTCTATTTTTATTGTAACGTTTAACTCAGTGAAACTAGCAAAAGTGTCAAAAGAACTAAGTACCAAAGAATGCTTCAAATAATTACAATTCAAACAATGTTTATCCTCCCAGTGAATAGAGGACATTAAAACAAAAAAAATGGATCTCGATTTTCGAGTACAAGATCAATTTTGCGGTATATTTCTTAAACACATCTACCCCGATCCAGGAACCGTGACATATACTTCTTTTGCACCCTGTACAAGCGTCAACTTTAAACTATCCATTTCCAAATTACAATTGCAACAGCTACAAGACACCAAACTCTTTGACACCCAAACACCCATTATGCATTAGCCATTCATCCCACCCATCGCTTTCACTGTTGCATGCCGCATCCAACAGTTCCCCCAACCATCGCACGCATCCACCCATCCGAAGCCCATGGATCCCCGCAGCGCCAGGTTCCCTACCAAACAACTGCACAACCTTCGGTCGCGTCGTTGACTGGAAGCCCAACGAGGAAGTAAACACGACTACCGCAATCTCGGTCCTCAGCGACCGCACGCGAGGGGATCGACCCTGACACTGGAACGATCGACGGACGCTGGCAATGCCAAAGAAGAGTCGCTCCTCGGTAACCGCAGAAACGTTATTAGGACGGTGCAGAAGTTCGTTCACTCACTTTTAGATGATGCGAAGCAGCGATGGGCAAAATTGTCTTACAAATAAAATTTCGATAAAGTCAACTCGGGTTAGGTAATTCTTTTAACTTTTATTCTTTATTCGAAATTGTATTTAGATACAAATTTTGCTCATCTCTGATGTTCAGTGTACAAAAGTGTCCTCTCTACTGCAGCTAAGTACTTGTACCTTTACCAGAAAAATGGCAAAAGGTTATTTTTAATATCGATGAAGACTTCGGTTGGATAAAGCGAAGGAACATTTGCGCCGACCGCGACCTAAGAAATAAGTGGACTTACATTGTCGAAGTCTCTCTTTCATGTCACGGCCTCACGTTGCCCTCGATCGATCTCCCATACTCGCCGGCTGGAACGATGGATCCCGCGTCTAGATCGCGTCCAAACGCTTCTCACACGAGACACCCCGATCCACAGAGGGATCTCACATCACGGCTCGATCGCGGTAACACCGATCCCCGCGCGGCGGCTTCCCCTTGGCGAGGACGGTTCGATCGGACCGATTGGCAACGAAATGCAACGGGACAGGTGGCTGTGAGCGAGGCAGGTGGGCAGAGGATGCAACACGGTGAGAGGCCGACGCTCGACTGAACGATCAGGCTGTGAGCATTCCGTTTCAACCGAAATGTTTCACCCCCCACTGGCTGGTCCCCACCGATGACTACCTGTGCGTGGCACAATAAGAACGTTTTTGACCAGGTCGGGTTTTCTTTGACCTTTGTGGGCGCGCGTTTCCTAAAGGCGAATTTACACGGTTCAGTTTTGGGCAAACAGGGCGGCTGATTCGACGAATTTGGAAGAATGAAACCGGAGGGGAAGGTTTACGTATTTCAATGAAATTGGGTAAACTGGTTCAGTTAAAAAAAAATTGCGAAAATTAAAACCGACTTCAAACAAATAAAAATGCTCTGAAAAGGGAAAAATATTTTTTTTCCTTATTTAATCTATGATTCTCAATTTTTTTATGTCGGCGCATTGTCATTTGCACTGTGTGAATCTGGCGCCGACTTAAAAAATTGAGAGTCGTAGATTAAATAAGGAAAAATTTTTTTTCACTTTTCAAGGCATTTTTATTTGTTTGAAGTCGGTTTTAATTTTTTAATTTTTTTTTTAATTTTTTTAGTTATTTAAGTTGTAGAACTACACTTAGGTAAAGGAGCTGCGCGTAAAAAAAAGAATCGTTAGCTGGAAATTTACAAAATTAAAAAAAAATAGCGCAGCAGATGCCACTCTTTCTCATGTAAAATGGTCCGATATTCCGAAAATAAGGTCTAAAAAAATTTCAATAGATACGTTTTCGAGATATCGACAGGTGAAATTTTTTCCTGTCCGTCAAAAAGGTGGTCCCACCAAAAACGGTCTAAATTTTATTTATATAAAAAAAATTCTCTCTTTTTTTACAGAGATTAAAATGCATAAACCAATGAATACAGGATTCAGACAGTGGTAGGTCCATCCTTCTTCATTGAATAAAACTACTTTAAACATATACTACTGAATCTGGTGCAAACTGCGAAACAGCAAAAAAAAAAGGGAATATATACATATGGGGACAAAAATACACAATTGGGGATAGAAATTACCGGGGATAAAAATCGTATATCGAGGACTGCTTCTGGAAATCGGGAACAAATGGTCACCTTATTGTTAGCCTAGGGGCGCCAAGTCTCTAACTCCGCCCCTGCCTAGAACAGTGCGCGCCCAGATCGCGAACTTCCTCACAGGAGACGCGCGCTGTCTTCGATAGGATGTTACGGCCGTAAATTACGGGGTTTGCCGATCTTTCGCGCAGTGATTTACCGGGGACGTATGAAAGCGGCCGCCAAGGTGAAAGAAGCACGCGCGCATAATGACAGTGAAAGGAAAGGTGGCTCCGCCGTTGGTCGCCCAGCAAACTCGCCGCTATTATTCCGTCGGGGGGCGCTCGCCGCCAGGAACCGATTGCGGGAAATGTTCGTCCGTTTCGGAAAGGTCGCGGTTTTTCCGGGAAGCGAGGAAAATTATCGGCGCGGGCCATCGCCCGCCGCAGCAACGCTGTAATTACGTCGGAATGGCCAATTTCCGCGTTAACAAAGTCAGGGGGCAGACGGCCCCATTCGACTGGTAGACGCGTGAGGAATGAAAGTGAGCGCCCCCACGGCGCAATGTCGACGGGTTCATGTGGGAACGCGGCTCCTCGGCGCGATGGGAACTCGCAGTCTCGTAGATAGTCTGGTTTTTACTTCCTGCACGACGGGGAACGTCATGGTAGAGAGGAGAAGCGCGTGCTGCGACGTGGGCAATCTCATTTTCTCGGTGGGATAGTCTTCTGCGTGGTAGAAATTAGGTACTTGCCTGTTGCGAATAAAACTGCATTCCCGCTTCATTCTTTGCATACCTGGGGAAAGGAAGAGATACAGTGTAACATTTGGAGGAGATAATTGCAGAGGGGGTATATGTTTTCTTCTTTCTTTAGTCACTAAAATATTTTGTATAATTATATTGATCAGTGCTGTTAACTATCCCAGATAGCACACGACGTCTGTAAGCCGTCTTTAAGACGTCTTTCAGACTTTCAAGACGTCTTAAAGACGGCTTATAGACGACGTGTGCTATCTGGGTATGGTGAGGTTGAAGTTCAACCCGTTGAACATGCCTGCTGTGATGTGTTTGTTTTTGTTTGGTTTTGTATTTTGTATTTGTAGGGTTTTGGTACGAAGAAAATAATGACGCATTTGGTGGTAAATAGTTAAATACTATAACTATTTTATTTGAAATATCGCTGTGATATTGTTAGAGCAGTAAAGAGGTGAGTATGCGCATCCGCCATATTGGGTCCTCTAGAGAGAGAAGATTGTTGAGTACCCGCCTTTTTGAGTATTGTCAGATTCACTTTATGAACAAAATATGCGTTATTGATATTGATGCATGGTAGCCCGACACATTATTAGCGTATTTTATTACATTTTAGTTTGCATTTGGTTTATAAAGCGAATTTGACAGCACTCAAAAAGGCGGATACTCAATAATCTTCTCTCTCTAAAGGGCCCAATATGGCGGATGCGCATACTCACCTCTTTAGTGCTCTAGTATTGTCGCTTGCTCTCGTGAGACTATTTAATTGCCTGGGCCACGCTTAGCCCCTCCACGTCGGTCTCGAAACTTTCGAGTTGAAAGGCTCTCCGCTAGGGCGAAGAAAGGTCGCGGTTCGCGAACGTTTGTTTTGACGCGCTAACTTACGCACAGCGGATCGCCTAACCTTCGCTGCTGGAACTTGTTGTGACGCGTTCAGCTCGCCACAGAATTTTATTTTATTTTGTAATTATTAGTATTTATATTCTTTTTATATTACTATTGTACTACGTCATTATATAGTCTTAGGGTTAGACTAAAAAGCAGCAAATTGCTAAATTTCGCCCATTACTACTCTTCGTGTTTTTTGGGAATGTAATAAAAACGGAGTATTATTATTGTTATTTGGTTAGGAGAAGTTGTAAAGTGGTTGCACGCCTATGCTGTGGGCCAGTAAGGGACAAGTGGGGAGGAATATTGAAAAAAGTAGCACATAGTAGATAAATATAGTGTTTAGAGTAGGAAAAAGTAGGATATAGGAAATAAATAAGAGAAAAGTGGACTATTCTGCGGCACAGAAAACAGTGAGTTGTTTTACTTATACAGGGCGGCCCATTTTAAGTGAACCACCCAATTATCTCGAAAACTATTCGTTACTGAAAAAAATGTTTCAAGCAAAACTTACTTCGTTTCGAGGGGACATCTTGTGATTGTCACAAATCTTATCCAGATGGACGTGCCCTCGAGATTTCAGGGTGACGTTTGATTTTTTAAATGGAATTATATGGTTTTATTCAAATGGACGTGTAACTCGTTCCGTTATGAATTCATCGACCTTTAATATGTCAGTGTTCCAAGGTCATTCGTGGTCATTTATAGCCGTTCAAAACTCGCCCTAAAACCTTGAAGGCACGTCCACGTAGATTTGTGACCGTCACAAGACGGCCCCTTCGAAACAAAGTAAGTTTCACTTGAATCAGTTTTTCAATAACGATTAGTTTAGGAGATAATTATGCGGTTCGCTTCAAATGGAACACCCTGTATATTATGTACATTGTACTTGAGTTACATTGCTTATATATTATACAGCTGATTACTGGCGCGCTATCACGTGAAATAAAATTTATTATCTTGTTTTAATGAATATTAAGTCCTGCCACGGTTGCTGTTGCAATTCCGCATTAACGAGACACACTTCTTCTCGAGAAACTATTATACAGAGTGTTTAAGAATCATTTTACATGGTTTGTATTTTTGTAAGTTGAATATAAATGTCTTCGCGGAAATGTTAGGTATGATGAAAGGTGGTTGACATTTTGCTTGTCTCCATTTGTGGAAAGTTTCCTGCAGTGACTGAACAATCAGTCATAAGTTAATTATAAATTAGTATTACAAAATAATTGTGATGGAAAAGCCAAATTAGAGACAATTTCTGGTTAATTGGCGGCAAGTTTATTTAAATGCGAATTTTTATTAAAAAGAAAACTACAGATGGCTAAAGTAATGAAACTTAATTTAAGTAGGAAAAAATAGTTTAAATATTATTTTCAGAGATTTAGTATTGCCGCTTTCAATTTTCTTGACTCTTCCGTGCAGATAAAGTTGGTTTTTAATTAATAACATCGGGTTTTTATTAAGATTTACATATACATTAGGATCTAAAATCTTTTAATATCAGGCAAATTAATTATATAGGGTGCCCCATCTAACTTCATTAATCTTTTTATCATAGTTATTTGCATCAATTACCAAACTTTTACGAATATTTGTACGTAAGGTCACGTAAAGGTCATAGTATTATAGGTCGTTGGACTCGTCATGACCTTAGGTAACACGACATGATAATAAAAATATATAGTCCTATTTAAAAAAAAATCCGATGACCTTGAAATTTCGAAAAATACGACCTTGAGAAAAATTGGTTGTATATCATAATATTCGCCCCTTCGAACCAAATAATGTTTTCCTCTGACATTTTTTCCTATCACCAAAAATAAGTGAGATATTTAACATGCTCATGTTATGTGAAACACCCTGTATAATTAGTAAGATGGAGGTAGTCGACAAAGATTTTAATTTAAACATTCCTTTCGCAATTATACTATACATATTGTCTCTGATTTGAATACTATATAGAATATATTTTTTTTTAAATATTACACAATTATTCGTTTAGTGTTGTACCACTTTAATTTTCCCACCCTGTATAAAATCCTAATATTCACACCAAGGCGAACTTAATACCATCATGAGTTATAGAATCGGATCTTGGAAAAACATATTGCAGAAAAATGCATCGCAGTGTATTATAAAAAAAAGCTTTTTATTTTTCTAAAAAGAAATAATACAATACGTGAGAAAATTGTAAAAATAGTTACCTATTTTCCGTCTACGTTTAATTTATTTGTGGAACACATTATCAAAAACTAATTAAATGGTCACTTAAAGCCGTCGTTATATCAGTCGAATATAGCAACAATGAAATAAAGAATTCTGGCACTTCACACTATGAATTCTAAAGAATTTGAATAAATTATTATTTTATACTGGTGCTCACAAATTTTTATCTAAGGCTCAGATAAATTCAAATATAAACAATAAATAAATATGCTTGCATTTGACTACCGATTTTATTTGAATTTATAAGATTATCGCGCCGTTAATATTATTATTTATTACATAACTTCTGAGATACGCTACCAATGGCACGTTAAATGTTTGATTAGGATTTAAGGAACGGCCGCGTCCTTACGTAGAAACCACATTTACGTCAGGATGTTGGCAGTTCTCCACCGTTAATAGTTTTTGCTCGTTGGCAATTAGAGTTTTCGTTTCGTCAGGGCACACAGTGATCCTAAAAAAAGAAGATAATTAAGTAACACATGGGATTCCATATTAATCATTTTAGAAAATCGAAATACTTAGAAAGTTCTAGCAATACAATTGAAAAATTGGAAAACGATTTTAACTCTGTTATTTGCAATTATTTCTATCTTTATTATATTTATTATTTAATTAACTCATTGGAGGAAAAGAGAAGGTTTTTTTTCAAAATGATATTTCTTAAATTCGTAGCAGTGATATCCCATGGTAACTACTTAAAAACAATTATCGAAACATCCATACTTTTCAAATTACCCCCACCACCAATCCTTAAGCAGATAATTATTTTTACGCAGTATTGTAAATACGAAAAAAGGATGCAACTGTTGTTTAAACTCCTTCAAGGTATCTCACACCGTTCTCAAAATATTCCACGAAAAAGAAAATTCTGCATTCTTTTTCAAGGGTTGATTTCACCCCCTAAAACCGCACTCTGGCACCAATAAAAAATAGGTTTGTATTACGGATGAATTACTCTACTTGCACACAAAGTTGCATAATGGGGTTGCCTATACAGGGCGCAACAAAAATGTTTGCGTTCCTTGAGAGGGGTGATTCGTGGGGTGATTGCAAACAACTTTTTCCTTAGCGAAAATATTATCCAAAGCTTCGTTAACGAGATATTAACAAAAACCCCGACCAATCAGCGTAAGTTCCCTTGCGAATGAGGTTACCCCATTAATTTCTTTGATTGTGACTTTGCGTTAGTCCTTTGACATTAATCTTGTAGCGCCGTAAGACTTGAGATGATCAGAAAAGCTGCTTAGATATGATAAACCTAATACAAAGATGACATTTCTATTTCAGCTTGCGCATTCGGGGTCTCACTACTGCCCAGGATATCTATTCTCCGTGTCAGTTAAGAAGGAACCCGTCTCGCGCATGTAGAATGAGCTGATTGGCTCCGAAAAAGCGTTGGTGGGGGTACAGCCAATAGCGGCTTCTCCCGGCGCCAATGAGCGTCAAGCTGCGCAGAACCGGTCTAAACTCGTCGGTCGGCAGGTTCCTTCTTAAATGAAAGGGAGAATACATCCACGCGAACCTTGAGCAAGGTTACCTCAACATAACCTCGAAATACGTACCCATGGGAAGACTCCAAACTGTCGATGGTCAACGAGTCGAGGTAAACACGCGGGGTGTGAAGGAGTCGCCACGTGAGGGGATTGAAAACGGAAGCTTGATACTCCCAGGAGATTTCCACTGCTTCTGGTTTGCCAACCACATCGCCAGCCAGCACAACTGTGTAAGTGCTGCCTGGCTCGTAGTATTTCGAATGCGAGCTGAGCTGCATCCTCTCCGTTTTCGTCTTGCTCTCGCCGATCACACGGATCACGAACGTGCCGACCTCGCCACCATGATCCAGGCTCTCATTCGTCTTCGAGATGTTTATCGTCACTTTGTAGTGGCCCTCTATAATCGTGGAAACAGGGAACGAATCGAGGTGAATAGGTTTCCTGGTTGGAATCGAAACGATGGTTAATTCGATCACTGGGTAGGAGTTAACTAAGCCTAGAGTTAGGAAAGGGAAGGTTCAATCAAACGCATGGGAGTTGGTGACTGGGTCCATTTAGACCCATGGTACCTAGCCTACTGTATTTATTTTAGACGACGTTATTATTCGGTATTCGAATATTCGTTACAGCCCTAGTAGAGCTGTAATTATTCGGATAATTCGAATAATTTCTTCGAAAATCCGAATACGAAAATTCGAATAATTTCTTCGAAAATCCGAATACAAAAATTAAAATAATTTCTTCGAAAATCCAAATAAGAAAATTCGAATAATTTGTTCGAAATCCGAATAAAAAAATTCGAATAATTTCTTCGAAAATTCGAATATTCGAATTATTTCAAATACGAATAATTTCTTTGAAAATTCGAATATTTGAATAATTTCAAATACGAATAAATTCTTTGAAAGTTCGAATATTCGAATAATTTCTCCGAATACTCCTAATTATTCGAATCCCAAATTTGAATTTTCTGGTATTCGAATGTTCGAGTAATTACAGCTCTATAAGTATATTCGAATACTTGAATTATTCGTATATTCGTTACAGCCCTACCCCATGAACTCACTTTCTCTGAATCAAGAAATATGCGACTGAGAATAGGGAGAAACAGTGAATTAAGCTGAATTATCTTATTTCTTAATGTGCCTGGGTAAATGGAGTTCTGCTATATTAGAAAAGAATTGCAAAGGTTACTAACTGCAAAATGGCTTTGTCGATCCGGTCATTAAGAAAACGGAGGCGTGATAATTTCCTGGTTGAGCGTCCAGTCCGAATCTCGGGCAGTATTGGTTGACGCAGTCGAAACAACTGCCTTCCAGAAATTTGTCCCATGAGGAGCAAGGGACCGCCAAGAATGGGCAATTTGTATTGATGCTGTCTATGAAGTATTCGTAGCTACGGATATGATTGCAGCCGAGAAATCTCTTGATTCCTGAAAAATGTTTCTGACTGAGAAATGGTCCCTAACCCAGTTAAGAGCTTAAGCCGATAAACACTAAAAATGTTGTTTTTTTCATTATTCTTTTACTAAAGTATTATTGATAGTAGTTTCTAAATAGTAATATATTGAAATCCGATAAACCAAATTTCGCTTAATTCGAGTTCTCAATAATTCCAGTTAGTCTGGACTTCGTTGAGATTGGATAATCGAAACTCCACTCTATTTAGAAAATATATAAGCAGTGGCGGATTTAAGAAGTAAGGCCCAGGTGGCAAAGGCTCTGAGAGGCCCAATTTTTTCTGGAAAATGAAGAGGTAGTTTACTAAAAACTACAGTGTATAGAAAAAAAAATAGTGCTGGATATAACCATAATTTATTTTTTAAGACAGGGGCCTTAGAGGGGCCTTCTAAGCAGGGGCCCATTTTTCGGGAAAATAAAGCGGCAGTTTACTAAAAGCGGGCTCAGTGTAATAATGCAGAACAAAAATACTGTGGATAAAATCATAATTTTTTTAAGAATGGGGCCCTGGAGGGGGGGCGTGGTCTTTTAAGCAGGGGCCCAAGTGGCAACTGCTCATCGGCCGCCTTGTTAAATCCGCCGCTGTATATAATGTATCTTTATTGTCATTAACGTGTTAAGTACCTATCTTCGTTGCTTCTGAAAGTAGCAGAAACATTGAGACAAAAACAAAACGATTCAACGAAGCAAGTATGATAATAGAGAAAGTCATTCTCAAGGTTATGTCCAAGTCAATGCTACTTTTTTTTAAATGAAATCATGCGTCTTTGTGTGCGCAAAGTTGTAGTCACCGTTGGAAAAAGTTCAACGGCTTAGAGCAAGATGGCGATCAATTGTCCTTGAGCATCAAAAATCAATACTGAATCATTTTCTATCAGACACTAAATCGTTAAAGTTTAATATAAAGTTAAAAAAAATGAAATATAATATTCTATAAAATTTGTTTTTGTTTGTTATCTAAATTACATATAACAATTGATGATTTAGTTTTTCTGGTATATTTATTTAAACCTATAAAAAGACGAGCATTAAAATTGTTACTATAAGGACTATAATTAATAAACAAAGACAGTTGGAAATTTCCTTTAAATATGCGAAATTCTAATTTCTCAAAAATAGCCGCAACTGCTAAAATAATCAATAGTTCGTTAATAGTCTGATTTGAAAATTTCTCAACTTTTCCCTAAAATTATTACTTTCATAAACAGTGCCCGGTACAGCAAGATGCTCAAATATGGAGAATTAAGCATTCCTACCACGTTACTCTGTCGAAATATCTTTTCTCCTGCAATTAGTCATAAACCCACTTTCCCATCGCCAGCTTAATTAGAAATTAAGAAAAATACGAATATTAATAAATTCTAATTAAAGTAAAATTTCTAACTAAGGATTATGAAACAGAGATCTCACCGCGAAAGAAACTCCCACGTTCCATGGTGATGGAATTGAGGACACCCTCGTTGCAGCCGGGCTGATTACGGCCGCCATTTGGGTAGAAATCGATATGCGCCACGGACTGTGTGATACCGAAGCCGCCGCTGATAAAAGGATTGCAATCGGTATGGATGACTGTGACAAATGTAGCGTCCGTTGGATCGAGCCTCACCATGGTCGACGTGTTGCTGAAATGCGGCTCGGCAGGATCGAGGCCTTTTAACAGAGAAACGAAACGTGAGACGCTTTGCTGAACGTTGCTGCAACCACAGGTTGCAATCATTTTTAAATCACTGGCCGTCCAGGCGATTTCTTTTATAATTCGTTACAGGCCCAGCTCGTTCCTGTAGTTAAAATTAGGCAGCTGCCTAAATGGGGCGCAAAGTTGACAAGGGGTGCAAAATGGCCTTTTTATTGTTGCCATTTTTTTTAAATAAAGTTTCGAATGAAATATTACAAGTTGTACTACAGTCGAATCTCGATAACTCGAATCTCAAGGGAAGGGAAAAAATCTTCGAATTATAGAGGTTTCGGTTTATCGAGTTTTCGAGTAACGACGTTCAATAAACGAAAATTTTACTTATAGGGGCTTTGTGCGACTGTTAATTTTTCACCTTGCGAAGCTCTAAAGTAAGACAAATTCAAGTTTTAAAGGTCAATTGTTTATTGTATATCTACAATTTATGTACTACATGTGTACCTATATGTATACAATTAATTATAAGACACATTTTATGCTCGAAATATTACTGTTTATTACATATTTAAAAAATGTGATTTTGCTTTGTGCTAGAACATAAAAAAAATCCACGAGACTCCAAATCACCTTAAGGGTTAACTTTGGAAAACTTTTTTGATTCCTTGGCTAAAGAGACAAATTATTCTCAATTTTTGTTTGGGATTTTCTAGGTGTTTTGTAAACTTTAAATTAGTCTCCACTAAATTTACTAAAATTAAACTCCCCCAAAATAAAAATTTTAACTAAAAAAAAATCGAAATTAATGTCAACTAAATTTAATAAAATTTTGCTCCTCCAACTGAAAATATCGCCGTAATCAATTAAAATTGAAAGTAGTTTCCACTGAATTTACTAAAATTTAGCTCCTCCAAAATAAAAATTTTAACTAAAAAAAAATCGAAATTAATATCAACTAAATTTAATAAAATTTTGCTCCTTCAACTGAAAATATCGCCGTAATCAATCGCAAAATTGAAATTAGTTTCCACTAAATTTACTAAAATTTAGCTGTTCCAAAAAAAAATTTTAACTAAAAAAAAATCTAATTTAATGTCAACTAAATTAAATAAAATTTTGCTCCTCCAACTGAAAATATCGCCGTAATCAATTAAAATTGAAGTTAGTTTCTACTAAATTTACTAAAATTTAACTCCTCCAAAATAAAAATTATAACTAAAAAAAAAATCGAAATTAATGTCAACTAAATTTAATACAATTTTGCTCCTCCAACTGAAAATATCGCCGTGACCAATTAAAATTGAAGTTAGTTTCCACTAAATTTACTAAAATTTAGCTCTTCCAAAAAAAATTTTAACTAAAAAAAAATCTAATCTAATATCCATGTTTTGTAGGTCGTTTCATTTCATTTTGCAGAAACACATTTTAGACTACAATTTTTAGCCTTGAAACTCAGTGTCTCTAGGAATGATTTAGTTATATAATATTTTAATATTGTTTGCCTATAGGGATGCGTGCTTCAAATGTGTATGATGCTGGTACTTTAATTCTATTTCTCAAAAGTATGTTCTTATTTATCTGAGATACTAATTTAAAACAAGTAAGAGGGAGTTACCTAAAGACAATGCAGGTCAAACTCTTTTATATGCATATCGCTGCACGCATTTGAATGTCATCATATCAGCGAGAACACTATGCATATAGTGTCATCTACAAATAAATGACGCAAGTAATGCATTAAGAAATCGACTGGAAATGATACGTGCATAATAATAAGATTGAAACGGATAATCCTAATTCGTATGGTTACACATATTAATATTCGAACGTCAAACTACTTCTGTGCTTTTTATTTAATATATCAACTGAAGCACTATATTAAACTTCGATCTTACATTATTAGTTTATCTAGAAATCAGAAACAGCGACACAATATGAGTAGGAATCTAATTAAGTGTGAAATAAGTATGAGCATAATTTGTAAGAATGTTGTAAGATTAATGAAGAGCACCATTAATGGCAAGGAAACAATAAAATTATATTTATAGAGCCTACTTTCACGAAAATGAACAAAACTGTAAATAGCAAGCTTTTTTTTTTTTATATGTAAAATCGAAACCAGCAAAATTATGACTTAGAGTCTAAGTTTTAGACTCTTCTTAATTTCACGTACCTGTATTACATTATACATATTTCAGTTTCATCAAAATCCTTGACCTCGATCTCAAAAAAATAATTGATTCTATGTGGAATAGCCTTGCATCTATATACATAGTAGGGTAAAGGACCCAATTACTCACACCTAACCAATTACTGTCACCTTAAGCCATTTTACTTAAAATAACGAATAAATAAACGTTGTAAAGTCATACACAAAAAGAATTATGTAATTCAAACTATAATCTATACTATAGATTATATACTATAGTTTATTTATTCTTTATTTTAAGTAAAATAGCTTAAGGTGACAGTAACTGGGTCCTTTACCCTACTATTGCTTACCCCAGTTTATAAAACCATACACGAGTTTCTTCGCACAGACCAAAGAAACAAAAATAAGTATACAATTATTTAAGCATCTTGAACCAAAGAAAACTGATTTATAGTTTCACAAATTATCTTCCACTAGCTTAATATTAATAAGGGCGAAAGTGTTGGGACGTCCAGATTTCATGGTAGCCTATATTTTCCTCAGGGTTCCGGAGAGTAATTATGCGAAATTTGGTCCAAATCGGTTGAAAAAATCGGGATAAAAAGTATCCTACACGTTATTCCTGGTCCTGGACTACGTATATGCGGGAATGTTGTAGCATAGGAGAGGCGTGCGTGTGTGCGATAGGCATCGAGTGAGAGACAAAGGCTCGATGCCTCTGCGGGAAGGATCGCGATAGGCGGAGAGAGAGAAAGAGTGAGAGAAGGGATGCGTGTTGCGTGGTGGACTGCTCGGGAGTCAGTCGCAAAGCATGCGCCAGAGGTCGCACGTAGGTATCTGTATCGTACTTTATTCTCTACATTTTCTATTAAATCATTTAATTCTTTGTACATCTCGTTGGATTGATCCTATCCACTTCCACGTGTATACAAAATATCAGAAAGATCCGTTGCGTAGTTGCGACGTGATTGAGTAACAAACATCCAAACACACTTTCGCATTTATTATACATATTAGTAGGAAGTAGGAAGTAGGATGTCATCTAAAGAATACTTGAGTACAGTAGCGGATTTAACGGGCGGCCAATGAGCATTTGCCGTCTGGGCCCCTGCCCAGAAGGCCCCCTAGGGCCCATTTCCAAAAAAAATTAGATCGCATTCAAACACTATATTCTTCTTTGTTTCCCACAATTTTCATACCACGCGCACGTAGATTTATTTGTAATTTTGTTACTATACAGGGTGTCCCAGAACGTTGGTCACTTGGGCCTGTTTCCTTAAATCCGTTACTGCTACAGTAGAAGTTATCGATCGCCGAAGTTTCCCGTCTCTCAGAGCCCCTTATTTTTAAGTCCCTTTTCTCTTTGCCGATGGGCCCATACGATAGGTGAGTCACGTAAAAGTGTACCGCATGTCCCGGCGTAACGAGTGCGGCGTTACATCCACATTGCGCAATCGCGGAAGTCGTTTTTTGGTCTGGCGAGATAATAAATTAAAAGCCCAGTCCGCGGTGGGAAGTAATCGTTACCGCATTCGTGATAGGACTTTTAGATTACTGACTCCCCCCCCCCTCCCTCCTCTCCCTGTTCAAGGCAGACTGCGGTATATTATTTTCCTGGTCTACGAGGAAATGGAATTTCGTTAACGACTTCATTACGGAGGCTTTGCAACCAGCACCTGTCTTCGCAACGTTCGTTGGTTTACAATAGACCCACACAACGTGTAGCTTCATTTTGTCATATATTCTATTAATTTATTATTGGACTGCGAGGTTTAATATATGTAGAAGTGCTAAAAGTAATTTCGTGGTAATAATTTTGTTCGTTAAACTTAGCTACTACAGTAGTATATACTTCATTATTCGCACGACTATATATTTGGGACCACTCGCGCGCCATCTTCGGCGCATGCGCATGATTTTTATCGCGGGCCCGAGCCTACCCACCCTGAGGGCAGTCAAGAGGTCCGTGAAGTTGACACACCCCAAGTGCAAATTTTTATAAAACAGAAACAGTTTTCGTTTGTCCACCCACAATTTTCGTTTGCCCACTCTTCAAGAAATAAAAATTATGACCGAATTGAAAATTTTTGTCAGCAGCACACGCATAAACATTTTTCATTGATATTTAAGTGGGATATGATCGTCCGCGTTTGTCCACCCACGATTTTCGTTTATACACCCCGCAAAAGAGAGTTATAAAAACAAATTAAAACAAATGAGCAATGATCTATACGAACAAATTTTTTAATTTGGTCACAACTTTTATTTGAAGGGGTGGATAAACATGGGCAAGCGAAAACTGTTTCTATTTTATAAAAATTGCACTTAGGGGTGCCAAATTCACAGACTTGTAAACAAGGCACGCCGAGAGTGAGTGAGATAGAACTCGAAGCGAGGATGTCGATCGTGCGTTTTCTGAAGGATAGACCCAGTTTATGAAGCACGAGTGTATATTGCAATCCCTTTTATAATGATTTCATGCAGAGCATTTGCCTGAGCTCAAACAATGTATCTTTGGCTAAATATAATATTGTATGCTCCCATCACTTTCTATTCTCCATGTCATTTAAGAAGGAACCCGTTTCGCGCATATAGACTGAGCTCATTGGCTCCGAGAAAGCGTTGGTGGGGGTGCAGCCAATAGCGGCTTCTCCCGGCACCAATGAGCGTCAACCTGCGCAGAACCGGTCTAAACTCGTCGGTCGGCAGGTTCCTTCTTAAATGACAGGGAGAATACATTTACACGTCTTTCACCTTGTTTTTTTTTCATTTTAAAAAGTGTAATCCAAACTGAAAGGTTGTTACTTTGACTGAAATCATTGGTATTGGTGGACTTTGTTAAAAAATGATTTTTTCCGAAATTACTATGTTTATTTTTATACCGGACCTCGTACGTGTTTATGCAAAAGCATATTTCGACAGGGAACAACAAAACTGTGTCTTATTATACGTGCGGAGTTTAACAGCCAAATTCTGACAAGGGTAGGTTTTTAGGTGTCCGCCTCCGATTGCTTTGGTTTTTGGATATGTTTTAGAGGACCGAAAAATAATAAATTCGCGTCTGTTTATTTTGTCCCGGTTGCATATTTAGGGGGTGAAACCACCCCTCTCCAAAGTTATAAGATTTTTAAGTGTCTACCTCCGATTTCTTTGGTGTTCGGATATGTTTTAGAGGAACAAAAAATAATAAATACGTGTTCTTTTTGCTCCGTTTGCATATTTAGGGGGTGAAACCACCCCTCAAAGTTATAAGATTAGGTACAAAAGTGACTAACGAGAAGAGCATCACGCATACAGCAAGTTATTACTATTATTATTAATTTTTATTACTTGGTAAATATACAAAGAACAGTAACACATAAAGCACAGCAAAGTAAAAGGCGAGGCTGCAGTACAATACTGTTAGAAGCCTAACCGTAAATGAATTATGACGCAAATGAAACTTATATCAAGTCTTATTCAACACCATGTTATAATATTCTTTAAACTAACAACAGTAACTTTCGTACCTCTTCTTATGAGCTCTGGAGGGTGGTTTCATCCCCTAAATATGCAAACCGGTCAAAATAAAAAAACACGTACCTATTTGTTATTTTTCGGTCCTCTAAAAAATATTTAAAAACCAAAGTAATCGGAGGCGGAGACTTAAAAACCTCTCCTTGTGAGACTAACAAGAGGAGATCCCAAAGAAATTATACCCATATACCTTAATGGCTATTTCTAATGCAGTTTCAATCAAATTTGTAGGAACTTTCAGTTTTCAAAATGGTAATTTTTGCGTCACTAGTATCTGAACTGTGACAAATAAATTTCCGTTCTGAATATTCGACATAAATTTAGACGCATTATCAATCGAAATATTTGTAAACAGAGCGCATGAAACGTTTCAAATTTCCGCATACCAAATGTTGAAGGTTTAAACAGTAAATGATTAAGACTCGTTTGTTAACAAGCAGAGGGTGGCTGACGAGTCCGCTTCTTATTTCGTGAAACGATCAATCAAGATGAATAACGGTAGCCCCTTTAGCCGCCAGGTGCGCCCGGAAACGTACGAAGATGGCCGATCGAATCAGAAACGATCAGGGTAACAGTTAAAGGAGGAGAGGAGCGGCCGAAAAAGTGTGACGCTTGGCCATTTTGTTCTCTGCGGGATTACGTAGGTGGAACTATATAAATAAGTACTTATTTATCGTATTTATATAATAACACTTTGAAAAAGAACCGTAAAACTCGAATACCTGCAGGTAAAAAAATAGAAAATACGATATAACACTCTATTCGAGTTACAATATTTTTCACGACTGAAAAATTACAACCTTACAGACGAAACGAGAGAAATATAATATTTGAGTCTTTAGACTTGCATGTAGAATAACTTAGGGGAAAAATTAATTTAACTATCAAGAAATGTGCAATGTGCATTTTATTGGGAACCAACAGCTACTTGTAAAATAAAGTAATATTTAGGTATAAAAAAATGGAAGTACCTAAATCGAATCAGCTACAAGGTTTGATTACACGAAGTATCGTTTAATGCTGATGGGAAGTAAAGCTTTGTTACTGGTATTGTACAGTGTGAAATTGGATTGAGTTTAATTTGAAGCAGTAATTAAAATGAAGAAGATAAATCAAGGAAAAACATTGTTATAGCTGTGATTACATAATGCTACGCTATTCGTCGTAAGACTACGAGATTTCAGACATATATTCTTTAATTATGAATTTCCTGAGTGTCGAGAAATACGCTGTGTAATAATAGAAACTATTCATAAAATTAGAAGCTTACTAATTGCTTACGTATAACGTGACACGTCGCTTCATCAGAAAGAGAAATCTCAACCACGCAATTGCAATTGCTTGTAACCTTCAAATTCCATTCCCGTGACTAAATAAATGCAACTGTTAGCAAATACCTTATTTTTGAAAAACAAAAAGCTACATGAAAGGATTTAATAAATATTAATAATAAATATTAAATATTACACAAGAAAGAAAATCATACGAACAATTCTGAAAGTTTGAATAGAAAGTTAAGAATAGTAATAGAAATAGCTATCATCGAATAAAAATTAAACTAACACAATTAATTTCAAAATCCATAATTGACTCCTGCAAAGAACAGCGTGTAGCTACTAAAGCACCCAACATTTCCTATCTGAATAAAAATATTAAAACATTATCATCATATTTAAACATTATGAAAAAAGTTAGAACTAATAAAGGAAATATAAAAATAATAATGTAAGATGATGTAAATTCAACGAAATGAATATTAGAAATAATTAAAATGATTTTTAACCCTTCGTGGTCACACGGAGTACATCGCACCCTAGGCAGTTTCTTTTTTCTTTGCCAACAGGTACTTCTGTAAATTTTTAGACCTTAATATTAAAATTTAAAAATTAGGCGAATCTTAAAAAAAAAAAAATCCATTTTTTCAACTACAAATTTCGTCATATCAAAATGTACATGCCTAGAAAAAGACTATTAGAGCATGATTGTATGAGTATCACGAACGTACAATGATCGCTCAATAGTTGAAAGATTAAAAAATTCGAAAATGGTATCTCAAAAATGACACTGGGATGTAATGAACTTGTGACGAATTTGTGATTATAAAGTGTGAATCCAAAGGGTTAAACCTGAAACTCCAAAGTGAAAATAACAATTTAAATTCACCAGCAAACACAAAAAGGATGGACCTCCCAAAAGAATAACTATTAATCAAGTAAAATAATTTCACTTATCGAAGCTCAATAAATCAGTATATCAACAGGTACGACTGTAGTGGAACTCCATCGACGATGAGAACCTTTTCCCATTTCCAATCAATCCTCGGGGCGGGTGCTGTGGTTGGAGGGAGTCGATCAGATTGACAAAAGCTACTGTCACATAAGCTATCGATCCCATCGGGAATTACCAGGATACCAGAGGTGGATGGAAGTCGGCCAGGGGATGAGCGTAACTGGAAAATGAGGATTGAAGGGTGGAATCGCGGTGGCGATGGCCCTCCTACGGGCTCGCCTGGCGCGCACGGGGTGGAAACCTCGAGTGGCTCTTTTCACAGGGGTTGGAGGGATCCGTTATTGGTAGCAGACGAGTGGTGGCTTGCATTTATGCCCTTAGACCCGCCCGAAGACAAGATCTGGTAAACAACTGGAATAAGGGAGCACGAAGCATCAGGAAGTGGCGAGGGAGAAGATTGAGGCTCGACAGTGGGATCAGAAGGGACAATGAAATTGGTGGTTCTGGCTGTTGGTATTCATTCGCGGGTCGAAGGAAGATTTATACCTCCCTACAGTTGCCTTGCTAAGGGCAGGTCTGCCCTCATTCAACTTCTTGGCTGATCCTTGAATATTCAGGGTTGTAGTGATGGGTTCGAACGTACCACGAGTCTGTTCCATTTGTAAATATGAGGTCTGTGCAAAGTTCGTTTGCTTTGACCTTTAGGAGACCTGCAAAGCCCTTTTTGGGACTTTGAGTAAGCACACTACTTAAAAATTATTTATAGTATAAAAACGTATGTGTGTGTTAGTGTTCGACTTTGTTTTTGTGTATGATCGACTATAACTTCGTTCTGTTTGAAAGAACAGAAACAAATACGACAAAATAAAATAATTCTTGAAACAACGCAAAAATGCCAAAAGTAATAACTAAAAAAATGGGAAAAAATAAAAAAAAAGCCTGGGTGACGTTAAAAGAAAGTTCTCTGAATTTTGGTATATGTTCATTCGTTTAGGTCAGTAAAACTGCCATGTGGGTCAAATATTTTTACAATCCGACTACAGATTCATAATCAGCAGTATCAAAAACCCTCAGACATACTATATTTTTTAAATTAAAAAATGTTAAAAATTTTATTACCGGCAAACCCCTTGCGGGGCTCTGTGCAAGTCTTCTAATTCTGCGCAAAATATACGCTATATACATAAATTTTTGGAATCTAAAAACCACTATTTAAAAAAAAAAAAACGGTCATCTAAATGTCAATGAACCAAAGAGTTTGTTAAAAGTAGAAATATATATTAGGTTTTTTAATCAAAGTATTTTTCGGTAATTATTTACAAAAGGGCAGTCCTCATCGATTTCGTGGCCTTGAAATATGTTATCGGGGCATACCAGATGCAAATAGGTTAACCCTTCGTTGATAGACACACCTATTTTTCCGATCAACTTTGAAATACTGGGTGGCTCACACCCAAAGCAATGTTTGAACGACTGCCATTCTCATCTAAAGAATCCAATCGTTATGAAAAAAATCATGGGTCACTTTTAAGGTCTCTAGAATGTATTCCAGTAGTTTCTTTATTTAAATTTTATCACAGTTTATATAAAAAAAATTCTAGATTACCATATGTCGAGAAAATACGAAGAAAATCTTCAAAAAATTGTAACTTCTACAAATTTCAATATTAGAAGCTAAAAATCTACAGAGTTGTTGTTCAGATATAATATTTCCAGAAAAAAATAGGATATAAGTCGACATTGGAGGAAAGCTATTTATTTTTCATGTAGAAAGTACAAAGCGTCAAAATCTGCTTATGGGTGGCTCACACCCAGAATGTTAACAAAGGGTTAGGGACCTGGCTACGGAATGAGGAAGGCTAGGATGCCTTCTGGTAACAGGACAGTGATGAACCTATACCTGTGAGGAACCTTCTAGGATCCTGGAATTGAGCGGTCGTTCTAAAGTATTCCTAACATGTACGCGCATAATACTCACCCGTGATTCTTCCAAGACTGTGTTGGTACGAGTGCTTCAAGAAGTATCCAAAGTAGCCACAAGTATGGGCGCCAAGGCTGTGCCCTATACAGTGCATCATCGATGGATCAGCTCCGCCAATATCGATCAACTGAAACGCCAAACGAGCTGTCATAGCGCCCACCAGCCTCGTGTTGGCGACAGCCTGCGTGTAAGGTGGCCCAGCTCCACCAACCCAATTGACTACAAGCACGTTACAGTCCTCTCGTATTAGTAGCTCTTTCACTGTTCTCTGGAAAAGATGACCAAAACAGTTTTTAATGTAGCATCTAAACAAACAGGCTTTTTTGGAATCTGTTAGCACAGCTGTATTCCTTAGTGGAAACTACACAATTTTGCTATTAGCACCATTCTCCTAGCTCTAGTAGCTTCCAAGATATTCCACCAAACATGTTTCTCACCCTCAACTTTTAGGCCTGTATTCGCCGCTTCATCATGAGTGTCAGCCAATAAAAATAAATATACGTGAAATATTTTTGGGGGAACTACTTTCTGCTATTTTCTGGACATGTTCCTTCGCTAGAATGACAAGATTACGCACCATAACCCACGTTTTATCGCCGTTGTCGAGAAATCCGTGAATGATGAAGTAGAGATTGCTCCTTTTCAGTAGGGGCGTCTCTAGAATGGTCTCGGTATTGTCGATCTGGAGCTCCCACGGTTGTCCCACGCTGTCACGCGTGTAAAATAGATAACGGGGGTTGATACTGTCTGGGCGGGCTGGGAAGGTGGACACAGGTCTATTCTCTCCGGACCATGGTGGGCCGATATAGAAACAGCCATATGGATCGAAGCATCGCCACATGTACCAATCTACTCGAAAAGAGAAACGAAAATGTGTGAAATTTTCAAAATATTCTTGCAAAAGGATTTTTAGCTATTACGTGTTAATAGACTGATATTGGTAAAAGGGGAAGGGATTATGCAGGACGTCAGTTTTAAGAGGCAACATTCACCTAGGACTAAATAGGGAATACAATCCCGGCCATTATGTACTATCCCGGGATTGCGGGATTTTTTAAAGTCTACCTCGTGATTCCGTGACTAATCCCGGGATTGGGTAACAGAAAATTTCAGTAATTAAACTGATTTAGTATGTGCTAAAATTCTAAGTCTGTATTTAAAGTAAACAAGCTTACATTCTGTCATTAGTCTGAAACATAACCTAAAATCATTTTTCATAATAAAACAGTAGAGCAATGAAGCATAATAACGTCTCAATAAGTAGGTATCAGTAAACCATTATGAAGATTTTTGGAATTGCGAACGAAGAAACAGCAAAGCACCTAAAGTACGTACATATCTACAATGTTTCGACTTTACGTGTTCACAAGGGGACCTTCAGGACTTGCAAACTCAGAAATTCTTTATACTTAGTGTACGCGAAGGTCTTCACTCTGACTGTAATTTCCCAAAGCAGTAAGGTCCGCTTCCCCCCCCCCCCAAATTCAAGAAAATCGGCTTTGAAAAATGTCGAGTTGCTTATATACATTTGAGAGAAAACAATGACCAAGGAGCAGCGTGAGCGCCAGTTCGTAGCGCTGCCGGCTAGTAAGGGTGAGGTCGCCAGTTCGCGTCTCACTGTTTGGTACTATTTTTTTTTTTTTTTTTATTCATTTGAATACCTACACCTTGTCAGACAAGTGGCGATTTGCAACTCGCGCGATTTCGAAACAGCGGAAAGTGAGAATATCATTGTAAAAATAAATATGGTGCAGTTAGTTGTATGCGACTTAACATTATTATTTAAATAAATCATTATTATTATAATTGTCCTTATTACTCTGGAATGACTATGCTTATTTATTCTGTTTATTTTTTATTTTTTTCAGGCGTTCATAAAGTAATTCACATTTTTAAAAAAGCACAAAATTCTCGGGTTTAGTTATATCGAATCCCGGGATTTTTGGAATCCAAAAAAAAACAGCCGGGATCGCGTGATCCCGGGATTGAATTACCTACCTAGGACCAGAAAGCCAGGGTCAATGTTGACAAATTCTTTTTTAATTTAAAAATCTTGATATGCATCTTAACATACGTACTTTAATGTAACAACTGTGTAAATTTAATTCGAAAACTAAGAAACGTGAATATGCATTTTGAGATGCATATAAAGATTTTTAAAATGCTTGTTTACTTCCATCTCATCCTACATGATTTCACTCGTTCCTTAATGCTTTTTTGCTAAATTACTAAATCGACTGTTTACACCCAGTATCGCAGAATTTATCAGCCAACTTAAATTCTTTTAATTTCACGCCTACTATCGTTATCCGAACTGGAAAGTGACAGCCAAAAGTCTCGCTCGCGTCATCTCTCACCCTCTACCTATCAGAAATTATTTACAAGGGAAGTCCGGCAACTGGAAAATTCAAAAAAATCTGAAAATTTGCAGAAGTGTAGCTCAACTGATGCTAATAACATAACTATTTTCTGATTCGACAAAAAAAACGGTCCTCATAATGAAACCACCCCCTCAACGAAATTATGACTTTTCATATTATCGCAAATATCTACGAAACTATAAAAGATATAAAAAAACAGTTTAATTCAAAGTTGCATAGCTTTCGATATCCTACAATATGGCGCTAAAGAATTGTCGAAAAAAGGGTGATGGAGATAAATCAAAAAAAAGAAAAAAATGTTTTTCGAAAATTCTTTATCGCCACTTTATAGGAGATAAAAAACCATACAATTTTAAATTTAATTTCTCTTCGATATCTTTTACAGTTTCCTAGATATTCACGATAATCTGAAAACACAGCATTTTTTCGAGGGGGTGTTTCGCACCCCCAGGACCGTTTTTCTGTGGAATTAAAAATTAGTGACGTTACTGGCATCACTTGAGCTACATGTCTGCAAAGTTTCAGACCTCCCCGAATTTTCGAGTTGCCGAACTTCCCCTGTTATATAGTTACCTATTTCTTTATCCGATCGCCCACTAATTTAAGCCAAACCGAGCATCGGACACTTGTTCGTTACTCTCTCGATTCAATTACCGTAAACTTATGCAACCCAATAAAACATTCATCGTCAATCTCCGACAAACGAGCCGCCGATACTTTGACCCACGACGATTATAACAAATACGCCCGCAATTTATTGGAATCCGATGTTAACTTATGGACGTGCTGGAACACCGGGCACACGTCTATCTCGGGGAGACGCACGGGTGTATCATTATTTACGATAGATGGACGGTTCCACGGCGCGCAACGAATTGCCTGTCTGTCAGGGGTTATCACTCGGCGTGTTAATGTTATCTCTGCACGCTGCATTCTATCAGTTCCTCGAAGACTTCGCCACTGTTATGTCTCCGTGTTGGATTAACGATTAGCACGACGGCGGCCTCGCGCACGTGACTTCGCAATTGGATGCACACGATTCCTTCTCCCTTCTAGCTTCGAGAAATTCCTTTTCTAGGTACTGCGAAGACTGTCCACCACGAAGTGGTTGTTTTCTATTATTTTTCAGACAATATTGCCGATTCGTGAAGTAATTGGATTTTTAAATTTTACTTTCATTTAAATTTGCAGGTTTTTAAATTTATTTAAGGTATTCCGGGGGATGATGGGGGTGCGTGAGCTGAACGAATTCTTTTTTACCTAAATTCTTATACTTTTCGATAGACCTAGTTAAATAAAGAAAAGGAAACGGGGAACATCATTTGACACGGACTTGTTTTTTTTTTAATATTTTAGGTTTGTTTAATTTAGGGTTAAATAGTTAAGATTGATTAGTGAGAATCGGCTGTAGCGTGGAAATACTGTGTATCAATTAAAAGAATGCAGAATTTATTTTTGTACTTAATGTTTATAGGCAAAAGTTTTTATTAGTCTCCAGGAAACTATTTTTATAAGAATGAAGGGGTTTAAATATTTTTTGCAAGGATATTGTAATTATACAAGCAGGCATTAGAATTGTGACTTTTGTGTATCATAATAATTATTTTATTAGAATTACTGTAACATAATCTGTTTTCTTCAATTTATGTATTTTGTACTTTAGTACCTGCATATATCAAAGAATTTGTTCGACAATAACAGAGATAAGTTTAAGTAATAATAATGAATAGAGGAGAATTGTAAATAAAGTTAGTTCTTGAATGTAACAAATAACGACGACAAACACAAGTGTTACTTATAAATTGATATGCAAACACTGCAAAATTCAGAAATGCTGTATAGCGTTTCGATTAATTTCTCCTCTTTAATGCCAAAATCCAGTACGGGAGTGGATAATTGTATCCCGTTTCTAATGCATATTCACGTAAGAGATCTAGAGAAATCACGCGGCGGAATATACAATATTAATGTGAAAGATGATAATTCTTGAGAAATCTCGTCTTGACGCGAATCTTGTTTATCATAAGTGAACTTGAGATAAACACTTTACACAGTGTCGCTGTCCTTTTCTTACACACTTCAAGCTTTCTTCGCTTCACTGTTTTGTTTTACGACAGTCCCCTAGTCTAAGCCTATACTATTCATTAGAAAAGAAAAATAAATATATAAGTAAAAATATTTTCCATCGTGAAAAATTCACCCATTCTTTGCATCAATAATACATACATATTATCCAGTTATAGATTATTATTAAGTTCTACTATTCAGTTACATATTATTATACAAAGCAACTCGTGAGGTCTCCAATGCGCATGCGCAAACAAAAGGAAGCGCCAGTGAATAGCAGTGGGGGGTTACTATGACTAGATTCGAGGTTCAGCAGATGATCTAATACCGAAACATTACTACTGGGTGGCTCGTAAGCATTAGGGTGTGTCGATTTTGTGGGTAAATTTAAAATTTTTGCAAATTTTAAAATGACTAGTGAAATAGTAATGCTGTTTTTAATCCCGAATCTGAAACTATCTTCAGAAATTGATTTGAGTGAGGTTTAGCTGCTTCAAATCGCAGCTGAAAACAGTGAACATTAAGTAAGATTTAACTACAAATTACATATTCATATGTTGCTTAAAGTGAGCTGTGCTTACATAAAAGCACGAAAATGAAAATAAAAAAAAATGGAAATTAAGATTTATTACATAATGAAAATATATATGTAATTTTAGCAACAAATCTAGCCATACCTCATCTACGTAGTAAATTTAATGCTACTTAACAAAGTCCACCAAAGAAGCGATATTATCTTGTTTGCTTCTGTTGCGGTTCATAAGCTCAATTATTAATTTTTTTTTTTACCAATTTTACTAATTTTCGTATTTTTCTATAATTTCAAATGAAATTCCAATCAGCTAAATAACGTGTTACACGACATTTAAAGGTAGTGGTTAATTTTAAACCTGAAATTGTACCGTTTTTCCACTAGTCGTTTTTAAAAATAAAACATTGAAAAAAAATGACGCACCCTAGTAACCAAGGACTTCGTTTCCTATATACCCCCTCAATTCCTCCTACAAATCTCATTATTGCTTGGTAGATCTAAGCTATCAGGAACCCTTGCACCGAACAGTTTCTCAACGTCACTTGCTCCCATCAATTAGAATCTACTAAGAATCAAATTATTAGATTCTTCTGTGTCCTATCCATCCCCTTTTCTCCCTTCATGAACCTCACAATTGCTCAGCACACCTGCGCCATCGATCAGTGCCACCATATCCAAAGTAGGATTTTATAGAATCCGAAAAAGCTCTCGGTACCCCAGAAGTGTCTCTGAGGAGCTCTTTAGCGAATGAAATTTGTAATCTACTCACTGTCTTTGAAATCAAACTGATTCTCCTCCTCCTCGGGCGACAAGGTAGTGGTCGTCACATTGTGCCTCTGAAAAGCCTTGTCAACATCCTGGGTGTCCGATTTCTCCGACAGAGTCGTTATCATGTTGGCGGTCTGCGCGAATATCATAAACATCGTCGCGTTCCCGAACATTTTGCGTCACCTGCCTTCGTCCACCAGAGTCACAATCTTGCTTCTTCGTCACTTCTTTCACTAAAGCAGCGGAGCACGCCACTCGAATCGCAGGACCCACCAACGAACATCCAGGAACCCCAAGGCTCCAACTGTCTCTGAAGATCTCACTTGGACGGGGTCGCCGCAAACACCACAAGCATGCCCAAAGAGACTTTCTTCTTCTTCATGATCTCTGTCGTTAGCAACGAAGGACAGCGAAGAACTGTTCAGACATGCGGGGGACCAAAGATGGCACTAGGATTGGACGCCAGCTCCGCTGGATTTGACTGGAATTTTGCGGCGATTGGGAGGCAAGAGAGAACTTCTTCGGTCTGGCTTTGGCTGCGACGATCCTCGGACCCGATATGTCTACCGATAGTCGGCCAATGGGTGGCAAGAAGTATTCGAAAAAAAATCCATTGACGTAAGCGGCGATAGCGTGACGGGAGTGCAAGCCCCGACAATAGGGTGTTGCAAAATAGACGAAAACGTCAATATCTTTGATCCCTGGTCACTGGAGGCGCGAGGGGTAAATTCGCTTTGCAATAATAACGATAATACGTTACGCACCCTCCTAGTAATATCTGACTGTCTTCTTTAACGAATGCAGCCGTCAACCTGGATCTTCTTAGGCAAGTTAGCCTGCTCCTCACCAGCTCCGCGATAGCGTTCAGACTTTCTCAGCGATCACGGTGTTGCTGACCCTTGCGATTGCGGAATAAGAACTTGCGACGGCGACGAGCGGTTTCCTGTAAAAAAATGTAGCGCGTGCTGTTTGTTCGGGGCAAATGTGGATAAAACTTGATTGCTTTTTTGCTCGTACTGTGTTGTGGAAGCATTTATTATTGTCGGTTTGTTTTGCTTTGGAGATGCTTGGTTTTGAGGTTAGATGCGGTAGAATCTTTTTTAGAAATTTTTGGATCACTGAACGTCTCTAGTTACACACTGTATGTAATATTTATTTATTACATGCAATCATTTTTTTAAATAATATTCATTGCATGTAATATTTATTTTACCATTTTGTGCTTTCAATTTTTTGTATATTTTTCTCTTTCCTTTGACTTGGATGTTAGTGTGTGATGAAGACGATTTATTATATATAGGTGTTATTATTTAATGTTAAATATTCACGGTACAGTCGCGGGAATAAATTGTTTACCATTAAGGGGGAGGGGCTACCTAGAACGGTCAAAACAACGCGCATTTTTGGGATTTTTTTTTAGAAAAACCGATAAACTTTTATTATTAAATATTAGTCTATTCGAAAGAGTACATCTTACGGATATTTCAGTATTTTTTGTGGTAAAATGTAGTGAAAGGTTTGTGAGTTATAGCCGATGCTAGAGACGTCCCTTTTTTTAGGCGCTCTGCGGTGAAAATGGTAGCTCGAAAATTCGATTTTTTTTTGGATAATATATGAAATTATCTAGGCGCTATCGGGATCGATTTTGGAAAAATTATTTTGAGACAAAATAACGGCTATGCAAAGTTGAAGTATCGATATTTGGCAAAAAACCGCCCCTTTTTCGAGTGTAAAAAAATCTGGGCAAAAAAGAAGAAGAAAGCTCCCGATAGCGCTTAGAGTTTTAACCCTAAAATAAGCCTGCAAAGCCTCGAGTAAATCGGTTAATTAATTTTTGAGTTAGTGTGTCATCGTTTTTGAAAAAAATGATTTTGCGGAAAACGCGTTTGAAGTTTTGGGTCTGAGCGCTCCACCGAGGAACACCTAGTTACTTACACGCGTATAACTTTGTCAATTTTGGTCGTATTAACTTCACACTTTTTGGGAATATTTTCAAGATGTTGCACTTCAAAAAATATAGAAATCGAAAAATCAATTTGTCGAAAATTTCTAGGTAGGTAGGCCTCTCCCCTTAATTGAGAGTTAAATGATTATAGAAGACTTTATCGGGGAAAGGGATGTTTTTTCGGAATAATAATTCAATTAGATGGGGACAATAATTCAAAATACATTTATCAACGTGAAATAAATACGAAAAAAAAAAATAATAAAAAACGATTTTTCTAATATTCGTACTAATTTTCTTTTGATACTGTAAAAAAATACAAACACAAAAAAGCATCCACAACATTTCCACAATTCGAGCATGATAAAATAATAGATTGATAAAGTTCCCTAACTTGGACCGGATCCTAAATTGGACCATAGCCTTTATCGACATGTTACTTGACTTTAGAACGAGTAATAATGACAGAGTGACGAATGTTTTGTTTTGATGCCGGCTAATGTAATTTCGCCTCCAAATCATATAAGCTGTAACTTTTGACTGGTAGATAAATTTTGAATTCTAATCGGGGTCATTTCTTATGAGTGGCCATATTTTTAATGTTATCATAACATTTATCTGATATTTGCACTAGTTTTCGTTTGTTACACCTGAACGTTAAAATTGGGTTAGTTTCTTAAACTGAACCAGCTAATTGTTCTTAAGTTGGACCGGCCCAAAGTATGCAACATTCCTTCTTTCTTAAGGATCAAATGGCCAGAGCAGGGAAAATATTGGAAATGGGACAGATGATGGTACAGAATTCTTCAAGCGAAGCAGATGATGAAGAGTGCCTTTGTGTTGTTTGTGTGTCTGCATTTTCAGAATCTTAATTTATGGGAGAAGTGTTTATTCAGTGTCTTTCTTGCAAGAGATACATAGGTCCATTTGAGCTGCACTGCCGGTCGTAATACCGATTATTACGAGTGTATAAATTGCCAGTACGACAGTGACTGATTATTTCGTCAAATGCATATTTATCTGTTCTCAGTATGCTGTAAAATGCTTCTCAGAGTTATTTTTTATTTTATAGAGTGTAAGTATGTTTGTAAATAAATCTTCTTACTTAAGGGGAGGTTCCGGTCTAGAGTCCAAAAAATAGGTGATCTTTAGGAATTAATTTAAAAAAACCTACGATATATAATTTAATGGGACTTCTTGTATTGTATTAAGGATGTCTTACATTATAGAAATATATTTTTTGTTTTATAATTAATTATTACAGACGGCACTGGGGAGTCGTTAAAGCCAAGGTGTCAAAAAATTGATCAAAATCGGTGGGACCTGTATCCCCAAAAGTTATTATCCGATTCGACTGAAACTTTTTTTATTTTGAAGAATATACTTCTAACTAGGGGGGAAACCAGAAAAAATTACAAACATAACATGTTTTTTAGAAAATAACGACACTCGAAGTTTGAAATCACTTTTTCCCTATATTTGTCACCCTTTCAACGGCTTTGAAAATGATAAATTTTCAATTTCTGTATTTTTTGCTGGTTTCCCTCCTAGTCAGAAGTATATTCTTCAAAATAAAAAAAGTTTCAGTCGAATCGGATAATAACTTTTGGAGATACAGGTCCCAACGTTTTGAGAACACTGTTTCGAGAAAACCGCGTTTAAAGTTTTACGTGAGTGCCGAGTGGCCGGGTGTTACCCATGCATTTGCCGCTACTCAAATGCCTATAACTTCGGGAATATTACGAATTTCAACAAATCCTTTTAAACAAGTATTCCTAAAAGTTTGAATATTCGAAAAATGAAATAAAAAAGAATCGACTTTTAGACCGGAACCACCCCTAAAAATAAGGAAAAATAGACATGGTCCAATTTAGGTTATCTGTGCTCGAGATTAGGAAATCAATTTCCTAGATTGGACCATTAACGACTGTTTGAAAATATTTTTTGTAACAAGCCACGAAGCGTTTCAGAGTGTTTTATTAGATTTACAAATTTGAGTTCACAAATTTTTCTGCTCAACACTGTCAACACGTTTTCGATGTATGGAGGTACTTTCTTAAGTGGTCCAATATAGGGAACTTATTACAAATTTCAAATTTCTAAAAATACCATCAGGTGTGAAGAAAGTGTTATAGTATTGAAAAAAAATAGACAAAAGGGTAAAAGAAAATACAGTACTATATAAAAAGATGTTTACTGAAGACTCCACCAGTACTGACACTTAAATAGTTCACCTCACGGACTCCACTTGGTAATTTCCGAAATCTTAATATATAAAGCAAAAAGAGCTTCTATATGTTTGTGTGCTTGTTTGTCGCCTAAATACTTTTGAACGATAAACTCTGGGATCACGTAATGTGCCTCAGCTCGTTATGCCTGGCTAATCCAGATGAATGTGACTATTTTCACCAAAAATTTTTTTTTTTAATTTTTCTTTTATAAAATCAGAATCTGAATTTCGAGCGAAGCCGAGTAGTAAAGCTAGTATCTACGTAAATACCATTTTATTAAAAAAATTGAAAACCTGCAAAAATTTGAGAATTTTTCAAGTACTTCCAATAATTTTGCCACTCCATCGTCAAATTATTTCAAATACTTTAACCCCAAAATTTTGAACAAATATTCCCAATTAAATCCCCCCAACAGTATTACACCGCAAACTCGAGAAACACAAAATATTAATTACAAAAAAATCCTCTGTTTACTTGAAACTTAAATTTTTCCGGAGTGCCACTTCAAGGGCCCAAAATGGTGTCCACGGAAACTCACTATCTGACCGAAACGTTCAAAGCCACAGTATCCCAAAAGGTCACAGATCTCCTGAGATCTCCAAAGCAGAAAGGAACAACGAGGGACGTCAACGAGATTTCCTCGATCGAGGAAACGCAACCTCGTCTACCTGGATCAGACCCGACGGTCACGTGACCGCTCGCTCGCGCCAAGAATTCGACGGGGCCTCAACGTCGAGGGTTCAAAGTCACGGGCACAGCCATTTCCGGTCGCGGCCAGACACGGAGCTCACCGATCAAGCAACCACCGCGCACTAATCACTCAAAAATGCTGCTGCCTCGACCGCTTTGCTTTATCACGCGTCTCTCCCCACTCCGGCTCCACGATTCCTGTCGTTCTCGTTTCTTTGCGCGGCAAAGTCACGGGAAGCTGGACGGGACGGGGTTCGAACAAAGGGGCCCCGTACCCAGAACCGGACCAGCCACACGTGCTCCACCAGAACTACCTACCACGAGCGGCTCGGTCTTTTCTTCTCTGTCCGTCTGTTCTTAACTGGTCCACGGAATCCTGTCGGACAGCCCTTTGTTCTGTTAAACGTTCTGGAACGTACGGGCCCGATGCTAACCGTCCGCTGTCCTAATTCGCGGCTAATTAAGACCGATCAAAGGCGGCTCAGACGTAGACTACCCAGTAGCAGCCGGTTTATTCGATTCTGCGGAGTGATGAGGTTGGGACGTTTTTGTTGCGGTCTTTTTAAGATGGGGATCGCGCAGGATTGCAAGAACTATGGTATAATTGTTGAAGACTCTGTAAGGAGGCGGCCCCAGATGTATTAACTTTTGGGAAACTAACAGGAACAGAGGGAAGAAAATATTTTTAGATGTATGTTCAAAGCATTTTATCATACGTAAGGTAAGTGCGGGTAATAAGGCCCGGCAGGTAATAAGGCCCACCTATTATTTATCGTTAGTAGGTCAATCTACAATACTGCTAGTGCCATTTATTGCTTTTATTCCATTCGAAATGTCATTCGAAGAGTTTCCGCGAGATTAATATAACGCTGAGTTTACACCTGACGAGTGTTCGGCCGAGTGGGCCCACTGGTCCGAGAACTCGCTTAGTCTGAACGTATATTCTAGTACTCGGCAGAGTAGTGCGGCGGGCAAAACGGCCAAGATTTTCACTCGGCCGTGTAGCAGGCTGATGCTTAGTTTACACCTGACGAGTGCTCAGCCTAGTGAGCCCACTGGGTTAGATTTGGGTTAGGTCTGGGCCTGTGGGCCCACTGGGCCGAGCACTCGCCCAGTCTGAACGCATATTTTAGTACTCGGCCGAGTAATCCGGCGGGGAAGATTTTCACTCGGCCGAGTAGCAGACCGATGACTCGGCCGAGTCACTCGTCAGGTGTAAACCCAGCTTAAGTGACTCGGCCTAGTCACTCGTCAGGTGTAAACCCAGCTTAAGTGACTCGGCCTAGTCACTCGTCAGGTGTAAACCCAGCTTAAGTGACTCGGCCTAGTCACTCGTCAGGTGTAAACCCAGCTTAAGTGACTCGGCCTAGTCACTCGTCAGGTGTAAACCCAGCCTAAACATTTGCCGGCTGGAAATTCAACAAATGTTTCGCCGGCAGCTAGCGTTGCTGCAATCATAAGAATTACGTCGGTTTCTTGGCTTTGTAGTGGGAGTACTCATTATCCAATTACTGTACAACTGTAGGAATGTACAAGTACATATGTTGGCAACATATTCCCAGAAAATTCATGATTTTGTAAAGTGCATGCTTTTTTTTAAAAAAAGTTACAGATCCGTAGGTGGGCCTTATTACCTGCACTTACCTTATGATTCAAAAATAGAATTTCTCTGTTTGTCTCGGCTAGGGAATTCAATCCCGGGATCCCAGAATCCCGGCTGTTTTTTGGATTCCATTTTTATATTTTTCAGTTGTTCAAAAAGTAATAATTGACGTTTTTAAAAATTCTTGAAATTCTCGGGATAAGTTATAACTTGATATATCAAATCCGGAGTTTTGGAATCTAAAAAACAGCGGGGATCCCGGGATTGAATTCCCTAGTCTCGGCAGAATCATCTCTCTTTCTCTCTCTCTCTCTCTCTCTCTCTCTCTCTCTCTCTCTCTGTCTCTCTTTCTTCACATCATTCGCAAGAAACCTGGAACACTCTCGAACAGCTGACCGGCTTCTTATTTACCTGTCACTACACCATACATACATACATACTCTTCCACACAAAATCACATTCACACACACACAGTAGCTCTCATTACCGACCCAAGAGCTCGGTCATACAGTAGTATCTCGACAACATTCGAAGAAATCGTTATGCATCCACTGTATCAAAGCAAATAAACCGCAATTTTCTCAGTATTTTTGAGTTCTCTCTAAACCCCGTGGCAGGGTGAATTTTCAAAATTTAGAGCTGCTTTTTTTGCAGCAGTCTTCAATTGTATATGTGTGTCTGTTTAATAGTTGTGTAGCAGCTTGGAAAATTGGGTCAGTCTAACGGGGTTTTTACTTGGTGGATTTTAGGGATTGGGTTTTCTTGATATGTCGATTTACTGTAGTAGCTGCAATTTTGTGGCATTTTTAGGTTATGTTCTTCTTGATAGACAGATCGGACATTTGGCGGTTATATTGTTAACCCTTTCCTGGAGTTAGGTTGGTCACACAAAAACAGTCCAAAGCCAGTACAACACACTTTTCGTGAGGAAACTGTTTTTCATTAATACAATAAATAATCAAATATAATTTTTTACAAAATTATTAATACACGTTTGCATCACATTGCGTCACATTCAGGTTCAATTATGATTAGGACGTATTAATTTATTAAAATAAATAATCAGACAAATCTTTGTTAACGCGAAATTATGTTTAGGATTGTTTTGTGAAGAAGAAAAACATTAGAAAGTGTACAATTACAAACAGAAGAAAGCGGAAAATTTTAGAGTAATACAGAGTTGCACAGAATACATGAGGTGGAATCTATTTCACTTTTTCATTAATATTAATAGTTTATACATTCATTACTCTATGCGTTTTAATAATTTAATAAATAATTTGTTGACTATATTCTAGTTTTGTACATATGGGCTTCATTTCCGTTCCAAGCCGTTTTTCGAAGTTACTCAAAATCTGATGATTCGTTTCGTAAATTTTATTATCCAACAGAAGAAAATTAATTAAAATTCATCAAACTGCTTCACATAAAGGGAAGCACTGGAATTGCGAATAGATATCAACAGTCAAGTAAAAACAATCAAGTAGATAAATAAAATATTTTAGATTAACTATAAATCCACTTAAATAAACAAAATAAATTCCAATTGTAATTAAAACCGTTTTTCTCTGAAAACAACGAGAAACCTCCTTCGTGGAGTAGCAACCCCACAACGACTACAAATATTTAAATAAAAAAGCTATACTTTTACCTAAAAATCGACCATTTTTGACACGAAAAAAATAGAAGTAAGTCGAAAATTCAGAGTATAATTTGCTCTTAAAACATTGCATTTCCAGAACGCATAATCAGTTTCGGAAATTTGCAAGATTAAAATTTTAATTAAAATTTCAAATTCAATAAAATTAATTTTGAAATAAAAGTAAAATTTTGTAAATTTTATTAAATAATTTCCTTCTCTTTTACAAATTTTTAAAAATTTTATTTTTTATACAATTGTTTTCTGTTTTTATTCTCAATATACAATTCAAATTTATTTAGGTATGTTTGACAAATTGTATTCAATAAAAAAAAAAACAGAAAAAGGGAGCACTGGCAGAGCAGTAATTCTTGAAACTATGAAAC
Source organism: Andrena cerasifolii (assembly GCF_050908995.1). Taxonomy (NCBI): domain Eukaryota; kingdom Metazoa; phylum Arthropoda; class Insecta; order Hymenoptera; family Andrenidae; genus Andrena; species Andrena cerasifolii. The sequence continues at coordinate 4,303,417 of NC_135132.1, forward strand.
ATGCACGTAAGTATCGCTAAAATTATTATATTTTATTCTAGGGTCAATAAAACAATTTCAACAAAGCTATTTTTAATTAAACTCATCCAGAACACAATCCCTCGTGCAAATCATATTACTATATTATACAGACAGAATAATCTTAAAGTGGCATTGAACAAACCTCATCTCACAATAAAAAATAACCCCCAGCCTTACTATTCGCTTTTTCAAAATTCATTTCTTCCAAAACGAGGCCTCGCGCGAGAAAATTTTACTCCCCACCTTTGCCTCATTTTTGCACAAGGAATGTCTCGTGTCCACCGCGAATTCTGTCGCAGTCTGTACGCACGCAGCCATCGATCGATACTCGTGTACGGTTCAAGGAGTGTCCTGGATCAATAGACGACGCAATGGGGGTTCCTTTCAGCAGGGTTGCCCCCGTAAGTTGAAACCGTCACGCCCAGCATCCCTTATATTGCCATTTTACCCCTGTGAAAACTGCCTCCTGCTCTATTATACGATCCTATTGCCAGGCACCCCTAAGATGTCTCTGGTGTTCGCCCGGGGGATGTTGCAAAATCACCCCGAACATCGGCCTGTGGGGCTCTTGGACCTTCCTGCGTGCTTGGTACTTGGACCGTACGAGTGTTGCATCGTGATTGCCATGAAACGTGTGAATGACAGCCCTGCTGCGGGGTGTCAAGCCATCACGCGCCAACAACCCCCGCGTGCGCCGAGCTTCGGTGACTTAAGGGGGTGAACGATTCGCGGGATCTCTCTGCGCACCTTCGGCGTCGGCTTCAAGCTTGATCGTTCATTTTGCTGGATATTTATACACCTCTTGAATAATCAATTGTTTAAACAAGTTGCTATTATTACGACTTTAATCGAATTTTCGTTTAATTGAAAGGTGGCTAATATTGGAACAGAAATTGATTTTTGGTGGTGGATTCCGTGGCGTTGGATTTTGTGAAATAAAAGCGCAGGGTTGTTTTTAAATTTCTTTATTATTGATTAATTAGAAACGCTGGAATACAGGTGTGCCTTTTGTTTTGGAATATTACGGAGATGGGGTGTTTTAATTTTAGAGTGGAAAGTATTGGTCAATGTGGCATATAAAACGTGAAATTATTAAAATTTTAATCTCCACTATTAACATTAAATTAAAGTTTCACATTTATATACGTTAATAAATCCTGCATTTACCCGCAGGTTTATGGTAATTAAATCTATCTTGTATATTAGGACACACTGTATAAAATAATAACGGAAATGAAGAAGTTTATTAATTTTTTTTAATTACAGAAACTTCTCAATAATTCCATCTAAACTGAACTGCAGCACGTTCGTTCAGACAGCAGACTTAAAATTCCACTGATTTCGCTATATTCTGTGCAGAATAATATATTTCTTGGTGTTGAGAGATATTTTAATTTGTATTCGATGAGATGTGCATAGCCTGCTTGCGCGGTGGCTTTGCGGAAAGATGGCTGGTTTCGCTCCATTCCGAGCTGAAGGGGCCTGCAGGACCCTTGAAAGACACCTTCTAACCCCTGCTACCCTGTTACATTGCCCTATCGAATCCCCATTCACCTACATACGTATTCGTGCTAGGCTAGGGTATCCTGGGGGTATGTCCCTGCAGGACATGAACGAAGATGGTCGATGCTGTGAAAGGAGAAGGGTATCTATTTTTCAAACGTAGGCACATATTTTCAGTGACACTGTTATAAGACTTAATGGCAATACTCTATAGGGCTGATTTTAGTAATTGTTAATAAGACAGTGACGGGCCATTTATTTATTGAAGTTTCTGATGCTGAATAGGCATATTTCAGGCATTGAGAGCAAAAACAGGCAACCTGCATTTTTTGCAAAATTGAGGTAGTGGCAATAAATAATTTATTCCAATAGGCTGTGCTAATCGTATAAAATAGGAAAAATTATCTTTGTTTCAATGTGAGTTAAGGCGAATGTCCCAATTTCTGCTCATTTAAGAGGCAACTCGTCATAAAGAGGGTGCAAAAAATTTGTTTGCAATCAAAATTTGCAGAGTAATTGATTAATTCTTTAATAATAAATCGACCAATTCAAAAACTATGTAAGAAAAATATTTCAAGATGTTTAACTAGTAGTAATTTGTAATTAAATATATTATGCTCTAAATGTCCGTATTTCTGCTCAGGAAAAATAGCGGTGTATGTATTGCCCCCAGCTCGTGCAAATGTTTAAATGATTTAGAATTATTCTGTTGCAACTATAGTACAAACGTAAGGCAGATAATAATAAGAAAAATACGAAATGAGCAGAAATGGGGGCCTTAGTCCGTTTTTGCTCTCAATGCCTCATTTATGGTACATGTTTCACATGTTCTTAGGTAATAGGGGCCAAAATGATTCAAGGGACTGTCGTTGAATCACTTTTTAAAAATGTTCTACTATGTCGCTAATTGCATTATATAAATACTACTAAAGAGGAATTTGAGAAATAATAGAACTTAAATTGTGTAGGATTTATTTATTTTTGTATAAACATTATGGAAATTACTGTAATTTTTCCAATTTATTTTTGATTACGAAAACTAATCTTAGGGGCCATTCTTAAATTACGCGAGAGTAATTTTGGCGATTTTTTACCCCCTCCCACCCCCAGTATAAGAATTCGTGAGATATTAAATCCCCCCCCCCCCGTCCTCCTATCGTAATATTTTTTACATTGCATTTTTTCAGTTATTAAAATTCTTTTAAGGGTTTATATACCTAATTCATTTAACCCGATTTCGCGCGTGCGATGAAACATCATTTTTTAGGCTACCCATACTGAAAATTAAGTTAAAAAAATATTACCTACGACGCTACCCGATTCCTTCTCCCTTCTTTCTAAGAAAACATAAGAAATTCACGACCCCCCCCCAAAAAAAAAGGGCCTTACATCGTTTAAGGACAACCCCTTAATTGAATAGATTAAATAAATAGTTTCAAATGATTGAAATATTACTTTAACTATTTTACTACTCTGTTGGTATAAGACAAAATGACATGTAATAAGAGAGTAAAATAAAATTAAACAAGATTCGTATTATTGACAAAATTTTGGAATTTGTGTCTATTTTATATTTAGGTACATTTTTCTTTTAAAAGATTGATGTATATCAAATGCATTTCATTTATTAATCGTGTCAATTTTATCAATCCAATTTAAAAGATCACAGTCCTGTAATTTATAATCGATACTATAAACAGTCTGCATGTATCATATAAATTAAACAAGTCGATGAAAACTTTCTCCAGGACAAAAATATTGTAATCACAAAATTGCTCGTGATGCCCATTTACAATAGAAATCGCTAAAAACAATGATTAGCTGCGTAATTAAATATCAATCGCCATGTTATCGTGTCTGATAGAATATTTCGCTCATTCGCAACTGTATAGTCTTTGTTCGTTAAATCCTTTATCACTTTTGGTAAATATTAGAGAACGTAATACCGAGGGAAAAAGAAAAACGTTATCAGTGTGAAGGCTGAGATACCGAATTGACCTACGGCTCTTAGTCCGAAATTTCCACTCCTAACCGTTTCACCAATAGTCACGTAAATCGTGGCAAGAAGGAACTTATTTGGTATCGGCGCTATTTATAGGTTATAATCGCACGCGCACTCATTTTGGGTACTACCACTTCTGGGAATCGCAGGCGTAGGAAAGGTCGAAACGATTACATCGTTTTCCTTATTTACTTTCCCCAGGCGTTTCTAATCGAATTGGGACTGGAACGCGGGATAGGTATACCTATAGGTAAACTGACTAATTTTATGCTTCATGTACAGTAATATTATGTACATTAATATTAATGCGAGCCACTGTAGCTTAATTCCACTTCACTTTTGTCGTTTGCAGTAAAAATTGTATTTTTTACAGTAACATTAATATTAATGATGATGTTGTAAAAATTCTTCTTTCATAGTTACACATTAATAAAATTTAAACCCATTTGTATATAGATTGAAGTAAGTTGTATACGTGCCTAAAATTTCATGAAAATCGGTTAACGTTGCTCCGAGCTACAAACGTTTAAAGATCGCAGAATAAGGTCGAGAATCGCTGATTTCGGGAATTTTCAAAACTTTCAGGGTGGCGTAACCCCTTAAGGGCGAACACCACTGTGACGGCCGGAAAAGTAAGCCATTTTGAAGAATTTTCTCAGGAATAATTTACAGATTTCATAGAAAAATTTTATTACCTACCTTTAGTACGCTGTCTTAAGAAACTATTTTAAATGCGGACTCTCTGAAAGCTGTTATAGATTAGTACTGAAAACATATACATTTTTGTCTATTCTTAAGCAAAAAGTTGAGAATAAAGGGAGATAAACCACTTTTTTTTAAAAAAAAAAATTGAAACTTAAGGTATGCATAATAATACACCGTTGCAGTATTTTGCCACTGTTTGCTTTTCTGGCAAGTATCATCATTTATTTGCACACTGACACGAGTATAATTTCTGATCAGTTCAATCTTTACCTCAGGAAACCTTCCGCCACGTAACAAGAATCATTTTCAAGTGAATTGATAACCTCGCGGAAGTATCATATTTTTCAAATTGAAAATCACGTTTCAAATCCACCCTTAGCTCCATATTATATGTAGGTATAATACCATTGCCCGCTGTCCTGCGGGGAGCATTCACCCTTGAAACCAGCTGGACCCTCTTCCTTTTCATGAAACCCCGTTCTCAGTACCGACACGTGTCCGTCTGGTGTGGCACACTGCTTCTCACGTGTACTACGTGAGTCAATACTCCTAACCCTTATTTAATTTCATCCCCCGCTCGAGGATTTCTGAATTAGAAACTCTTTGATTCCACTGAATTCTGACAGCTATTTAGGTGACAGATTCATGTCACTCTATTTCACTTTAGACCACTGTATACACACATTTTCGAGTGTATAATTGACGTATACACCCCTTCGTAATACTCAAGTATTTATTTTATATATAAGTACTCTGAATTTTGCCTGAACCAGGTGAAACTGTAGTTGCAGAATCCTGGAAGAAAAGTTTCAAGTATTTGAAGGAATACTTGAAGGAATACTTTTCCCAGTTTATTTATAAAATCGTCCACCAGTGAATTTACTTTATAGAATTTCTAAATGTAACGTATAAACAGGAACGCATTATAAATTGATTTAAGTAATTGAAGCAAAAAATGAATAAAATTGGCCTTTATAGTTATCGAAGCTAGAGTATACAAGATTTAAAAACTCGACGGGACAACGTAGAATTAGGAAAAAGGTAATAAGGAGGGGTGGTGTAATAACGCCACCATTTCCTTTGCAATTATATAGTCATGCAATGAGTTATATTGTAGGTGTGTATTTATATGGATTCTCTTCCGTTTCATGGCTGTATATGTATTGATCGTGGGTATACATATAGAGTAGGACAAAACGAAAGAAGGGTGCAAAACGAACAGGATTTTTTCAACAGGGAAACATGAAAATGGGAAAGCGTGTTTCGCCTCGCTGTATTTCCGTTTCTTCTTCCTCCTTTCATTTGTCTCTCTGTTGTTGTAGGTTAGTCCGGTTTCTTTAATTTTGTAGATGCTAGACAGAAACTGATTGGTTGGTTGGTGAGTTGACCCTGAAGAAATTGTAAACACCTTAACCTCAAACTATTAGACACGTGTCGATAATATCCGGATGAGTTAAAGAAGTGTATTTATACATTTTTTATAATTTTAATATGCGGCTGTATAATTTATACTGTATAGATGGTCGTCAAGTACGAGCAACATTTGGAGAAGTATAAAGAACCTAAATAAAATTAATACGAAATTTCAATAACCTCAAAATATTCTAATGTTTATCCATTTTTCATTTACTTCAATTAAGAAGTCGTTAAAATACATAAATTAAAGGAAAGGGTGTTTCAGAAATTGTTGGGAACACTGTGACTTTATCAGAGAAATTAAAAATATAATAATTGAAATATAATATTTATAATGAAGTATGAAAATATATAGATTCTTCTAATTTTAAGTCGTCAATTTAATTATGACCAAACTTTACTTTACTTCTAATAGAAATAAAAATATAAAAATTCATGTTTATATATATATTTCATTTTTATATTTTTGAATGTTTATATATATATATATATATTTATTTTTTTTTTATAATTAGTTTATATATATATATATATATAAACATGAATTTTTATATTTTTATTTCTATTATAAATAAACTTCTAATAATTTCTAAACTTCTAAACTTCAAAGTAAAGTTTGGTCATAATTAAATTGACGACTAATATATACTGATATATATATATACCTAAATATATATGAGAACTTACACACACACAACTCTAAATCTCTAATCGTCCCACAATCAATAGTACAATTATTACAGTTTTGAAAATAACCACCAATACCTACCTATTATTATAAATCCATAACTTAAATAATATTAATATAAAATTGACAGAGTCTGAAAATTCCACCTAAAACTTCCTAAACTCATTAAACAATATCTTCGTTTCAAAGCAGAAGATTTAAAAAAAAATTCCCATTCACTTATATCAGGTAGAAACCGTACAATGCCTTGGGCTTATGATTCGGTCGCCATACTTTGGGCAACGGCCATTGCTCTGTGGCCCTTTTGGTAGGGATTACGAGGAGTGACCACGCCGGAGTCCCTAAAATACTTACACTTGCTTTCTAACATCCTGTGAACGCTGCCCTTTGTCAAACGTCCCCAGAGGGTTAAATAATCTCATACTATTTCCACGACAATTGGTACGCGAACACCCCTATAATTATATAGAATTACTCTACGTTGACACCGAAGGGAAGTTTGTTGGCGACACTGAATAGGGGAGCATGCCTGGTAATTGGTGTTTCCCGGTTCGAAGGTGTACCTATTTAAGCTAAGGGAACTGCACTTTCCATGAAATACGAGTAGGTTTATTTTTTAAATAAATAATTAAATAAATAGAGACACCTGTTGGCCCTCTCCTCGATTGTAATAGAAAAGCTAAACACTATTTAATATTAATGACGGTGAATTTTGTCGATTACACTTTTCAGATTAAGCTTCTTGTTTTATATTTTATATATAAATATTGTAAACATTTGCTAAATCTAAATAATCCTACAAATGTCAACGATTTAATTATTATATCCTGAAGAATATTTGCAATAATTTGCAAATAAAATGATTTTCGATTAGGCCAGTGGAAAATATAAAAATGAAAAATTTGCAATAATCTGTTTATTTAAAGATAGTCAATTTCTCAATTAAACAATTTATATGTGTGCAATAATACAGGTATAATATTATAACCCAAATGACTTCCAAGAATAACATTTCATTAAACTACTGCTCCAAATAAAATAAAAACAATCCACTTAAAAAAATAACAGAAAAATATTATTCAAAAACCACAACCACGTTTGAGACTTATTAATTTAGTTTCTCGAGATCCCACAAGCAAGGACAAAGCGGTAGAAAGCATATTTTGATTTTCTTAAACAATTAACCAACTAATATTTAAATCTCCCCCTCCCTGCACCCCCCAAAAAATAGAAACCAAAATCGCAGAAACTTGATCATTGCGATAGCCAAGCTTCTCTTCAATAAATATCGTCCAAATGCAAGGAAAGAAGTTATAAAATGGAGATATAGGGCATCAGGCGTATTTCCATGGCGTCTTTCTCTGCCATACAAGGGGGTGGTCCATGGAGTCCTTCCGGAGGATCCTCAAAGGGCCGCCACGAGACACAACCAATCCTTTCCTCATGGTTCCCTAGTAAAAGTGCGTAGGCGTATGCCCTTTAGGGACTAAATAACAATCCTCGCTCTTCCATAAAAGGGCTCCCTTGTCCTTCAAGGACGTTCCGTTCAATTTTCGGCAGGCGTAGCCCGCGACTTCATGAGCCCCTGCTGCCGAAGTTTCTCTTTAGCTTACAATTAACACAGCGCGCTTACACCCCTCAAGCATCAAACCGACCAATCTTGTACACACCCCCACTACACATTATTTATATAATTACCAAACAAAATGGCCAAATACAATACTATGTACTTCGAAAGCTGTTCCTGAAATCAGTCCAATATATATTTAACAAAATGCTGCAAAAAGATGAGTTAAGTTTATAATATTTATAAAAAAATAGGATTGTTAATTTAAAAATTACATTTCGAGTGATTTGGTTAAAAGGTGCAAAAGGAGTTCGATTAAAGGCAAGACATTTAATTGCATTATACAGTTGCTTGCAGAGAAGTACATGTTTATAGAAATTATTTATTATTGCACGTACAGGCAACTCGATTAATTAAATTCCTCCAGGGGGAGGGGTTGTTGGAACGTGACAGGTCTCGTTGGACATCGATGCGCGAAGAATTTTTTTTCCATCGACTTCCGGAAGCTACGACCAGGAAATTATGAGCACGTGGTCCGCAGCCCACGTGTCCGGCAATATGACGTGCCATTCCACTTAACTGATAATCAATACTGCGCCAGGTAAATGTTTAACTCCAACATTTACCACCGAACAACAAATTGCGATACTTCTGTCCGATCTAAAAATATAATATATTAAACACTTCATACTTTTAAATGAAGCACAGTCCGAGTTACAATAATAAACATTATATAGCATTGAAAATTGTGAGTAAAAAAATTATAGACATTTCAATGGGAGAAGGAAGGAGGAAAATAACTTTTCATTATTTCCTGTGGTAAAGATACCTTTTTTGGTAACGATTAAATTGGGACCGTAACCGCGAATGATTTATGCGTATGAGGACAGAGCGCGTGGAGTGGGAATCGTGGAATTCGTCGAATGCTTTTTTTCCCGAGAGTTTGGAATATTGCAGCATCAGGAAACCATGGGCACGTCCGAGGTTGCCAGTTCAGTGTTGCTGGGCTTGGGAGTTTAGCGGGAAACGGGCTGCCCCGACATTGGCCGAAGGCGCATAAAGCGTGCCGTAAAATGCGTTCGCTTGGTGGGGAAGCAAGACAAATCGCTTGGATGTCAAAGGGACTAGGGGACCATAACGCGAAGGGGTTTTATACTTCCGGTGTGGCTCTGGCGTAAGAAGAAAGGTGTGGTGAAACGTATTCGACCTAGAATTCAGAATTATAGTGATAACCAAGGGCGTAGCCAGGATCTCATTCAGGGAGGGGTAGTAAATAGTGAATTTCATTCAGGAAGAGGCAATAAATAGTGAACGAAATTTTGTTAGTACATGGTACGTATAATTAGATAAACAAAGAAATCTGTACATAATTTATTTTTAATTTGTAATAACTCAAGTTAATTTTGGAAAAATGATTAATTGAATAAATTTTTTTTCCTGTGCCAAGGAGGGGCACAGCCCTGGTGATAATAATAATGATACTGACAATATTACGAAGTACGTAATACAGGAAAAAATTGTCACAATGGAATAAATCAGTAATAAAAAATAAACAAAATAAAATTCGCTAATATTAAATTGAACCCTGAATACCCATATCCTTGCAATTATATCACTATTATATTATTATTCTAAGAAAGAAAATTTTTTCCCCTCAAAAACTTTGTCCAGATTCCGAATTTTGAGTTCAAATTTTACTACAATTTTTTCTACTTAGTGTGAGAAACTATTTAGTTCTTCGTTCATTCAAATTGGCTGAAATGTGTGTTGTCGGAATTGAGAATGTTTCACAGTTTGTTTAATTAACATTTTTTATAGTTCTTGGTGACAGTAACAGTGTTCGAAGTTACAAATATAAGGGTTGATTCACTGTAAGCATTCCATATAGGTATACAATGCAGGGCAAAAGTATTGGGACACATTTAAAACAGAATAACTTTTTTTCAAATTGGTCCAAACGACTTGAGTTTTTTTTTTGAGAAGCTAGAAGAATGAGTTTATTAAGTAGTTGACGTCTTTCGACGTTTTGAAAAAAAATTGCAATTGGTCGGAATAGAGAAAAAAATAGTGAAGGTCGCGTTTACAATTTTTTTATCTGAGCCTGTAATGAAAATTTAAAAATCAAAACTGTTAAATTTTCGTGGAAAAATTTCGATTATTTTAGCTTCTACAGAGGCATTTTGTAGGGAGCGGAGAGGCTAGACCTCTATAGATGAAAACTTTGAACGCGTTTTTCTCAAAACGCCATTTTTTCACGTCGTGAAGATAAAATCTCAAAATCTATTGCACCGATTGCTTTATAAATTTTACTGCTTATTCCGCACACCTGATTCTCGCAGGGACTACAACCGAGTATTTTTATTGGCTCTAACCTACTTTTAAAATCGAAAATAGCAAAGAAAAAAGCCGAAAAACATTTTCATTGCATTTTGGCCTCCATTTTGCTAATTTTGGAAATAAATCACTAATGATAGTCCGAGCGATAGCGACAGTCATACTGATCAGAAATCTGTTTGGATTTTTAGTTTCAGATAAGTCTAACAGCTGAAATCGCCTGCACGAACGAGGCATGGATTTTTAAACATGTCATCAAGATCGCTTTTAAAAGCACAAATTTTATTACTTTTATATTTCTACTAACAAAATATATCCACGCTTCGCTTCGGGCCTAAGAGATATTAAGGACCCCATGAAAATAAATTTCACCCCTTTCCACCACCCCCTTAGGGGTAAATTAGGGCAAAATCCTGAAATTGGTTTTTAGGCATATATGTGGGTAACCTTTCGAATTAAAAAACTAAGTCGATATCTAATCGGGGCTAAGATATATTGAGAAGCCCGTGAAAACACAGTTTACCCTTTTCACCCCTTTACGGGTTGATTAGGGCAAAATCCTGAAATTGGTTTTGAGGTATTCGTGTGGGCAATTTTTGTGAGTAAGAACCAAGTTGATATCTAATCGGGCCTAAAAGATATTAAGGAGTCGGAGAAAATATATTTTACCCCCTTTCACCCCTTTGGGGACAGAATTTCTAAAAATCCTTCCAGGAAGGATTCAACACAAACACATTTTTTTGTGTTACAAAAAAGTTCCCAACAGCGGTACTTTATCAGGGGGTCACAGTGGAAAGACCCCTTAAAATCGAATATTCAAATTATCTACCATAAGATCCCTGCACAAATAAGCTACATACCTCAAAATATCATTTACAAAAATACTCCAATTTGTTACCAATACCCTACCGCGTTAATTCGAAAGGGCGTACCCAGGTCAAAAGGTTTGTCTGACAGGATAAATGTCTTTTAGTATTTTGTGTAGTGTCATCGGTATTTGATTTGAATCGGATTAGGTTAAATATTAAATCTGGTCAAAAAGGTTCTGCAAATATTTGTGACAAACCCATAAAATATTTCATAAACTCCAAAGGCGACTTTGGTAGATGCCCGCAAAATCACACACATACGTCCGAAACCATTTCAGTGTTACCTGGCAGCAATAACTCAATTTAAGCGAAAGTTGCAGATACGCACTTTCGAATTAACACAGCGGTACAATACGAAGTACATTTACCTCTCCATCTATCATCCTCCTTCATTTTACTGTCGCATTCCTCGCTCGCGTCCATCATTCCCCAATATCAGGGCGGCAGACGCGAAGGTCGCGAACCTCGTAAATTATGCTGGCTTGTCGTACGGACAGAGACGAGTAGACACGAGCAGTAGCAGGATAGCATGAAAGTGACAGTCACAACATCGGCCGCGCCACGCCACGAGTGGTCAATACCCGTTCAGTTGCGCCCTTGACACCTGTTGGTCGTACAATAGTGATGGGCCACACTCTTGTTCTCCAATCAATTCAATTGCTCTTTCGTTTTGATATATATTTATTTAAAACGAATTATAGACTCTTTTCAGGTCTGTCAGAAACGACTTTAAAAAGGGTTGTAAGACGCCCGCTCCAGGACAGTTCTGGGGTAAGAGCCGTGTGGTGTGGTTCATCACAGTCCTCTTACCAAAAGGCAAAGTATTCCCCGCTCCTTGACCAGATCCTCCAGGTACAGAGTCCCTATTCTTTAGCAATACGGCCTCGGGCCGCTTGCAATTCGCATATTCTCTATCTCACTCTAAACAATCAATCCTTAACCTCCTCCACACCCAATAGCTAAGAGACCCAACGTGGTCATCAGCCATCGCACGTCGCCAGGACTGTTTAGTCTCGCGTACCCTCTATCAGGACCGCACGCAGGCTAAGTCCCTGCTATAAAGGCCATCTGCCTCGACCTAACCCTTAAATTTGGTGACGCTAACGCTGCGTATCGACTTTGCGAGGCTTCCTCGCAAGGCACGCCTCAAGGAGTCGAGCGTCTAGAGATGATCACTTTGTGCAAAGTGAAAAGGAACGGGGAATCCACTCCGCGAGGCGTGCCTCGTGAGGAGGACCCCGTAAAGTCGATACCCTGCTGAACAGGTCAATCCACCAAACATTTTTTTTTTTTAAATTTGTTTATTGAAGGATATAACAAGAAAATATATATATCTAGTAAAATCTTTGGTATCAAAAACATAAAAAAAACTACCATTGCATCACTTGGTCAGCTAATTGCTCAGCGCCTCCGAGTCTCTTAGTCTATCAGTCTCTGTTACTTGACTATTTATTGCAACTTCAAGTAGGATTAAAATATAACAATACGTTAAAGAAAACTCCCCAGAGAAAAAAGTGCCTAAAAAACCCTGTAACAGTCTGTGAGTCGGTAACTTACAACTAAATAAAATTTACAAACTAACTTAATATCTAACTATGTACAATGGAGTCACTCGGAGGGGGACTCGTCCAAACGCCTGCCAACTAATTAGGCCTTGAGAAGCTCTGCCAACGAGCATGATGTTCATCCAAATGCCTACTGTCGCGGTCCAACCACCAGTACCTTTTGAAATTCCATCTGTGGAAATCGGCGAAGTCTCTCTCTGATATCTTTGTAGGGAATTTGAATTTCTCTGCATCGAATATGGAATCCTCCGGGCCAAACGCTACGCGTTTATTCGCCTTATTTCGGCACCAATGATAGATTAACGGCACATTCCCCAACCTGAATTTGGTCATCCATATCATTCCTCTTTTATTTTTTCCCTCCTTTTAAATATCTCGAATATTCGAAGCGCGTGGAATCTTTTTTCTAGATCAAAACGATTCGAAGCATCCTCAAACCCATCAGTACCTACCACCTGCACGCACGTTCTGCTCGTTTCACTTGTACGTAGGGGGCTCGTCCAGCGGTTTTGTTTTTATAGTGCGAGCACACGCACAATCAGGAGACCATGGCGCGCGCTCGGCTCCGGGAGCGTCTGATCGTTCCCGAGGAATGCCGAATAAATCGTGCAGATGTCAATGGTATTAGGGCAGCACGAACGTGCAGAAGGCAGCCGAGTGTTGCCGCATTTTAACGCCAAGATGGCGGCCCTCAACTCCATAACAGCGCTTCTTCTTCGACTTCCTACTCAGAAGCATGAACGCAATGAATTATGATCGAGAGCATGCAAGAAGTAATGCCAGTAAAACACAGTGCGGCCAGAAAGTAATGAGACTATATAATAAAAATGAAGCGTAATGAATAATAGGATAATACATTTCTTATTTTCATATTTCACAATAATCTCCAAGGGTCTCAACACAGTGTTTACAACGTTCTCATAATCGGGTCGAAAGACTTTGAAAATTCTGCTGACTTAATTGCGTTTAGTTCCCTTGTAACGCTCCTTTCAATATCAATTTGGGAAAAGGGGAAAAGTCAGCAGGGACCAAATCGGAGGATTAAAGGGGATGGTTAAACAGAGGGGGGTGGTTAAGCATAACTAATCTCTTTCTTCCCAGTTTCACGAAAAGTATGATATTGTACAAGGGCGTCCGGAGACTTGTTTCCAGCGGGGAGGGGTGGGAGGCAACTTTGGGATGATGGTAGAGAAAAATGTACCCCTCTTGCTTTTTTTAACCCATTTTGTAGTGCCAATTTAATTAAAATTTTAAAAACCACCATATACAAGATTAGCAATAGTACGTAGCAGATATTCCTACTATTTTTCTCGGGAATACCGAAAACACTGAGAAAAACAATTCTTTTAACCCATCGTATATAAATACTTTCCTACGCTAGGCTATTGTTTTGAAAACGCGTGCGTGCGGACTGACCATGGGACCCGTGCAGTTCCAAGCGGTGTGCACTATCGTAAGTTTCATTTTTTTGTTAACTGTTCCCAAAATCTCTCCACCTTTTTGAAAAGGGCATTTATTAGTTGAAGACGTAACGAATCGAATGGTATTTTTTTTTCAAGCAGAACCGTGGGTGGGAACGACGTCAAATTGCGATTTGAAACTTTGACATCGATTACTGTTAAGTTTATTAACAATAAACAAAATATTCTATATAGTGTGTGAGAAAGCATTCTTTCAGCTTTAAAATGAACCCAATACGGTGGCATTATCTTTAAAAATGACCGAGATATTACAGTTTAAGTGATGACGCGTCAGCCGATTTTGTTTGAATTTTCGAAAATTTAACATTAAATATTTCGAAAACTGTTTGACATAGGCCGTTGAAATTCAGTAGACTTTGTTTTTGCGAGGTTATCGACAAATGCTGTAATTTTGAAGAGAATCGGTGACACTAAATTTTTCACCTATTCGTTTTGACGTGGAATAGCTGATGCGGTGGCGGACGATCGGTGATCGGTTAATGAAAGTGACATATCATCGATAAGAGGCATTGCCACTTTTATATTTTTTTATGGTTCAGTTTGTCGTTGAGTTTGAAACGTTAATACGTAATTGCAACATTATATTTTGGTCTCTTAAGACTTGGTAAAACTTATGCCACTCGTCAATTGAGGGGCTCATATGTACGTACATATATATAAGTAATATATAAATATACATATATATGTATAGTTGTATACATATAAGCATATTTTAATACACCCTATATAAACATTCCGTTTCAAATAAAGCGCGACGCATGCGTACTACTCCGCCAATCACAAGGCGTCCACCACGACTCCTCTCCTCCTAATCGACTGGCTCGGCTCCCTCGTCCATGTTGAGACTTTGTACTCCGTCCATTTAATTCTTAGGTCCATGGTTGAACAGTGTAATTCAATCAAAGTATGTTTCTTAACATTCGTTTGCTTTGTTTCTTCGACCAATGTTAATTCTGTCCTTTAGACAAGTATATTCGAAAAAAAACACTTATTGTATGTTAATATATGAAACATTGTCTCTTTATGCTAATTCTAGTTCCAACCTATGTATCTCAGAAAATAAAGAATATGAGAGCAATTCCCAAACGATTATTTTCTTTCTTAACTTTTGTCGACGAGTGTATAACACATAAAATTATTTCCTGATTGTTTAATAATTATCGTAGCCCTTTCAACCAAGTGACAACATATTTCGTATTACTGTTACACAGAATGACATAGATAAAACCACTTTCATCCAAACCGCAAACCGCAGAAAATCGAATATGGCGGCTGGGAAGGCATCCAATCCACCCAACAGAGCAGCTGTTCTCCTAATAAGTTTACAGTGGAGCTGATGTAAGTGATTCCCTGTAACGATGACAGAATCAATCGCTGACGCGTCAGTGGCACTCGAATGCCGTTAAGTATCAGGATTTCAAGAGCAAAGAATCTGCAGGCACCGTGTCCAAGGGAGGAATAATCGCGGTGGAGTTGAGTGCTGTTTAGAAGGCATAGTTCAAGCTATCGACCAAGAGGGTCCTCCCTGTGTAAGTGTCCATATGTACACAAGGCAACCACATGGCACGAATCCGCGACTGTATCGTCACGGGTGAAAAGTCGAGAGTCGATAAAGCCTCGCAAATCATCCTCGCCCTATTGCCCGAGCGTGAAACTAAATACGAATGACGATGGGAGGGAGCCACGCGAGAAGAGCCGTCGACGCCATTTGCATCCACTTGAAGCGTGTCTTGGGGCAGCCCAAGAAAGCCGAGGACAATGGAGCGGCTTCTCTATGTTACAGGGTAATATGAAGCTCGAGAAATCGCCGTTCGATAGACACGCGCCACGGCCAAGGTGAACCGCGACAATTCGTGGGGAACAAAAGAATCTTGGGGTGGTGTAACAGGGCAGCATGCTTGGCGCCACTTGTCACGATCGATTCGTCACATTCAGTGTTGCCAAGTCACATTACTGGGGAACTATATTCCACCAGCTTCGCCCAAGTTCGATACAACGCTTTCTTCATTCCACTGTATCCACTCGGCGTTGAGTCTACCGTAATCAGTCCCACCCTGAGAGACGGAAGAAAAGTCGATGGAATACTGAATGGTCCAGATAGCAGTAGTCGTGTTGTATTTTCCATGTAACCGTAGCTGCGAGAAGCGGGAGGTGGGAAAATCGATGTGACTGGTTTGGTTCCGAGGGAATTCTAATTCCTTCGTTCCGCTTGAGTGGCTGCGCATAAAAGGAATGCGGTGACAGCGATCAGGATGTTATAACAACCAAGAATCTCCAGCTCCTCTCGAGTCCCGCCTGTTCCTCTTTATCTATCGCTGTCGTCGCGTTGCTCCGTTATTGCGCGTCCGGAGGATGGGGAATGGTATTGCTGAGGCAGAGGTTGCACCTGGTCATTCCACGCATTCGTCGGATGTCGTGGGAGACAAACGCGGAGGAACGAGAAAGGGTTGTGGGCGGCGACGGAACATTCATAGAAACTCTAGCCGGCATTCAGAATGTCGAAGAGGTCAATCAGCATTTGCTTCCCCTTTACGACTGTGCAACGTCGCTATATAATTCTGGCTGACTTCTGCTACCTCCTGCCGCGCATGCTGGGGCTGCCGCGCATCCAATTTCCGGAGGGACAGTTGTGTGTACAATTGAGCGGCTCAGAGACAGATACCATGTGTGCATACATTTTCGATTCTTCGCGCCACTAATTCGTTTCTGCAATGCAGTGGAATTCCACCACCTTCCACAACCTAGAAATAAGTTTTAACTGGGCCCCTCAATTGCTAGAATACACTGACTCAATCCCAGCTTAAGGTTTAATCCTAGGACGACATCTGGGGATCTTACTGGCCCCGCGGATCTTAATATTACTTGAGACTTATTCTGCTTCCTTCGATTATTATTTATAACCCTTTGTACTTCAAGTATAGGTACCCCTCGGACGCACCGAAGCTTGAAATACTGTTGCGTACCCTTATGCATGTAGGACTGGTAACAATGGAAGAATTTTTTTGTAATTTGTGATGTCAAGAATAGGTTACTTGAATTGCAATTCCTTTATGTAGTAGGTACAGTATTTTCGGTCTCAAAATTTGTTTTTTGACACTTGCCATGTGAAGGGAAAAGTATTTCTGGTCAATTTGCTGGAGAGTAAAGTGGAGCGCAAAAGGTTCACTGGCTTGGCTTGTCAGCTTATAAGATTTTATGTTAAAAATTGTAAGAATGGTAAATGTAAATAGTAGATACCGTTTAGTCAGATGGAATCAGTTTATTTGGCTAATTAGTAATTAGCCATTTCAGTACAAAATGCTGTATTTTGTTGCTTTTGGATAGTTTTCAAAAAATACTTTACATTCAAAGATAAAGGATTCCGCGGGTTGAGCGTTTTTAAGGCGCGGTCGTTCGATCAATACGATACTGATTTATACATACAGTGCCTCGCGTAGGTAGGTACTATCATAAACCGAAAATATCAATAATTTGTATACAGTATAGTTGGGGCTATCAGCGCAATAGTGGTGTAACTCCAAAAATTTTGTTTCAAGATAATGGCTAATGAAATTATTGACATTTTAAAGTCGTTGCTTAAAATTTCTACTTTTAGATACATAGGTACGATTTTTTACAAAATATAATTCCTAAGGTGTATATTATTAGTAAGTATATAAAATAATGACCAAGGCTGCACAGGCCAGTATTTTGCGACGTAAATCAATAAAATGCTCAGTGTGAAAACACGCTTTCGCGCTGCCATTATGTGTATGTTTTTTGTAGGGTTGCTCAGGACACTATAGAATTAAAATTCTGCTGTATAAGAAGCTGAAATGTCAATTCACCCAAAATTGTGGGTTACGCCGCTATTGCGCTAATAGTAGATTGATGTGACGCAAGGGGTGGAATATGCAGTGATCGAAGCGGCCATTTTGTAGGAGCATTATTTATATAGGTATGTATGCATGGGCGTCCGCACGATGGGAGGGGGGAGCAAAACAGTTCAGGGACAGCACAGCCCCCTGCCCTGGCTTGAGAAGAAGTCGCTTATTTTTAAAATCTAATCTTTATTAAGCTTATAGGTAGGGGAGACCAGGGCTAGTTCGCTAATTTTTAACATATATAATTTTTATAAATGGACTATTGGTATTTTGTTGACTTGTTGCATACCAAAAATTTACAGATTTCATTAGGTTTACAGGTTTTATTTTGAAAATCGTTCTAATTGAGTGTAGGTTGTAGTTTTTATTATATTTAGAGTAGTGACACGACAAAGTCAACAAACCACAGCTGTGGGGTTAGTTGACAAATATACTACTACTAAAAAAAATTTTAAAATTAAAAAAATTATTACTTAAAACATTATTACTACTCCATAATCTTGTAATATTATAAAAGTGTAAAGCTTTCCTTCAAAGTTATTTATGTATTTTCCATTCTCAATATCAGCTATTTGTGCACATAAATAGTTCTATCCCATTCGTCAATGAAAATGGCTGACATCCTTTCAAAGTGACAGGCAAGCCTATTGTATGTATACCTATACGTATGTATACCTACTACCTTTGTCCCTCCCAACAGACAAAGGGGAGACGCTACTACCACCTACCAACCTATGCAACCCTAGGAATTTCCTCGACTTCTCTTTGTTCCCAGGAATATCGTTATAACCTCATTATAACTTTACACAGTTCCATCGACCCACCATAATGGTCTTTACACAACTACAAAGCCTAAAGCCACTCAACTTTAACACCCTTGAAAGAAAAGCCAATAGTGCTTACAAACCAGAACGCAACGTCGCAACCTCCTCAGCATTCTGACGCCCCGAAAACCACTAAACCCATTCAACCTATACACAACTACAAATACTTAAAATCACAATACACACTTACCCACCCCCGCCAAATAATTTAAACAATCCCAACAAAACACTCTGCTAACCATTCAAACAACCCCCGTCCCCCAATTGTATTATCGACGCACATTAAGCAATCACAAAGTAACATCATTATTATTTATACAGAATAAACAACTGGATGATTAATTTGCAATATTGATATTGATTATTTCATCTCTTTCCCTTGTTTTCTTTGACAGTAACGCACCCAGAGAGGAGGTCAGAGGACCCTTGCACCCCCCAAAGGAAAGGGTAAAAGGAGATTAACGTAACCACGACTGAGATACCTATAACTCAAGAGCTTTGTAAAAAGAAAAGAAAACTGGATTTTACTTTAAAAAAAAAAATTATAATCGCCTAATGAATTTTATTGAATTTGCATGAAGGATATTTTTAGCCCTTCAACTCGGCTCCCCCGAAGATTAAATCCTGAGTGCGCCACTGTTCTTTGGTATTTGTTATTTTTATTTCACCTTATTTGTCCGTTCTCTGTTCATGCCTTTTCGCGCTATTATAGTGCGCCAAAGGGTTGTTACCCTCATGAAAAATAAATAAATATAATATTGGAACAAGGAGCCACAGTCGTCACCCTTTGCGCGTATTTATTTATTCCCTCCGCACCGCCAGCGTACAATGGCAAAATTGCCTGAAACCATAGCCAAAAGTAAAAAGTATCTATAGTTAAAATTGTTAAAAAGGAGTTGGTATGTTATTGCATATATTCAAGATTTTATTATAACAGTTATTATTTACGATTAAATATCAAGTAGAATGTGTTTTATGCATATTATAAAAGTGTACATGTATAATTGAATGTTTTAAATATATTACAATAATATAATTAAAAAAAATTCATTAAAATAGTCACGTTATTGTAATTTATTTCATCAATTTAACTTAGATCCGAAGATATTAGTTTTGGCCACAATTTCGGGCAAATTCGCCACTGTGCAGCGACCGGGAAACGATTGTCGAGAGAAAAAAAGCTCGTCCGCCTTTTTTCAACACCAGGACGTCATAGCGTGGCTGCGGTCGTCGAGCGATCAGGTGGATTCCGTCGTGGGGTTTCCAATCAATCGGCGCCTTCCGGTATGATCAGAGCAGCATGAGTCGCCTGGGAAAACCAAACGTTTCCTATCGCTCGTCGTTGCGCGAGAAAAACCTGCGTGCCCCCCCGATGCGTCGCTCCTGATAGACGGCAGCGCGGCCAAGACTTTTACGAGTGGCGAAAGAAACGATTCTAAGGAACCGGGGGCGAGGATTGACGGCGCCGCGTGCCTTCGACAGCCTCTATCGCTTTCACATATGAGGGCGCACGTCTGATCCGCGGCGAAGGAAAAGGGTTAGTCGTTCAAGTGCTTCGAGTCACACATCACGGCGGGGCTGTCATAACTCGACAGGAGGTGTCCTAATATTCGTCGGGCTGTCGACCCCAAAAACCATTCTGCCAGGGGCGTGGCCTGCGGGGGCAGTGGCGTATACAATGGAGTTTTTTTTAGCACCCTCTGCGAAGTGCTTCGACGATTGAACGCTCGAGCAGAGGCGGTCAATTAGTGGGGAGGCTGGGAGAGCGTCGCGACCATTGGGGATGGAAATTTAAAGGATGAAGTGTGACGAAGGCTCCTCTTAGGGGCTGGGAAGGGGTGGAGGCTGTTTGGAAGGCATTGTGCTTTTATTTGTGTGGTGAAGATTGTCACGTTTTGGTTTTATTGATGTTTTGGGGTGGATGTTTGACGTAAGTACACGTGTATGTTGGCACTGGATGTAGTTAGGCTGAGGGTGGATTAGTTTTAATACGGTTGGCAAGGGCCGTGATGAGGTCTTGTAAAGAGTATTGTGAAAATGAACCATAATCGACGGGGAAAGGGAAAACAGGGAATGTCGCGAAACTGCTTTATCGAAAATTAAGTTCTAATACTTTGGTCCACCAGTAAAGAAACATGGTTCTATGAATTTATCTGCACTCTTCAGGACACGAAGCTTATTCCTACCCTTAAGCATCAGAAAAAATGAATAAGAAAATAATTGTTTTTTTTTTCAAATTTGAACACAGCAGCATACTGAAACAAAATAAGAAATTTCCACTTGTATTATTATCAAAAGAAGGAAAGCCACTTATTTTATTAATTGTCAGATATTTTGTTTCTCACTTACTTGTTATGCATGAGCGTTAAGGTAGGCTCTCACTACGCCTCGCCTCAGCGCAACTACTTTTCGCACTCACAACTAGGCTCGCGTCGCCTCGGGTTTTCCATACCTGAAGTTATCTGAGCTTGCCCTTGGTTCATTTGGTCAGTTGCTCAAAGAACCTCTTCTTTCAGCTTTTAGCGGTCACCGAAAGCGGTGGCACTGCATTCATTCACACTACGCCTCACCTCGGCTCGCCTCGCCTCTCTTCCTCAAAATATTCTCGAGGAAGAATCCGCGACTCGGAGTTGCGCCGAGGCGAGGCGAGGAGCAGTGTGAGCCTACCTTCAGTATCGCTAAATTTTTTTGAATTATCAAAACACATAAAAGCATAGGAAGAATAAAATGAGCCGAGGCGAGGCGAGGCGTAGTGAGAGCCTACCTTCAGGATTGCTAAATTTTTTTATGACTATGAGCTGGACGATACAGCCGAGACCGCGCGCAGTCAGCGGACTATGTACCCCTTTTCTTCCTGTGATAAATAATATAATACTTTCAAGCAATATAATACTTTTGAATTGCTATATTGGTGGCGTCTTTCTCACATCTCGCATATTTAGGTAAATACTGAACAGGCTGACTTGTGTACCCACCATAGCTGGTTCCCAAAGAATAATCAGGCTGATTGGCCAGAGCGTTTTGCCAGGGTCGCGGTTTATGACCGCATTCTCCCGAGTCGGTGCGGCGGTTAACAACGGTACGTCCGGGTCCGAAGCCATTGTAGGTAAGGTAAATGTCCCAATTTCTGCTCATTTAAGAGGTTACTCGTCAGAAAGAAGGTGTAAAAAATTTGTTTGCGATCAAAATTTGCAGAGTAATTGATTAATTCTTTAATAATAAATCAACCAGTCGAAAACTATTTAAGAAAGATATTTCAAGATGTTTAATTACTAGTAATTTGTAATTAAATATAATGCTCTAAATGTCCGTATTTCTGCTCACGAGAAATAGCGATCTACGTATTTCTACTCACCATTTGTACCAATTTCTGCTCACATAATATGTTGCCTTTTCAGGTTAAAATAGTTACATCTTTTATGGAGATGTTTTATAACACAACAGTAAAGCATAAAATAATAATAAACAAAGAATAAAATGCCTTCGAATAGAAATAGAGGTTACAGCGTACACTGAATTGTGAGGTTATGTTGCTAAAATTTTGGTGAGTAGAAATGCGGACATAACGGTGATTTAGTTGACCCTAAACCTAATCACCTGTTTTCTACTTAAAAAAAATTAAAAATAGTACAAAATCTACATCCAGAACACAACACGGTATCTGTCTTTATTATTAAATAAGAACTTTTACTGCAAAAACTATTTTCTGCCCAATTATCGAATACCAATAGTGACCCTGTTCCTTACCACAACCAGCTAAAACATGGTCGAAAAATCATGAGTCTCTCATTTTAAAAGTTTTTCGTTGCTTATGCTGCACTTTGATTAGCCCCAAGCTCGTGCAACACTCGCGTAAATGTTCAAATAATTTAGAATTATTTTGTTGTAACTATAATACAAACGTGACGCTTATAATAATAAGAAAAATACGTAATGAGCAGAAATGGGGACATGAGCAGCAATTGGGACATTCACCTTATGTACCTACCATCCACCGATAGAGCAATATACGGATTAACTCACAACCAGACCGAAGAATGCCTAAAATTCTTAACGACGGCACCACGTCCTTGATTGCCCTTTAGAAATGCTGGCAAATGGATGCAGTCGAAACGTTCTCGGGAAAATATCAAATTACCGATCGTAAACAACGTGTAAATTCTCGCTTCGCTCTGAGCCCGCTTTTGCGCTGACGCGCAGTGGACCTCAGGCCCAAGAAACAGAGAAAATGTTCAACATGCCATTTTTTCCGATTAAAATGCCGAATCTTATTAAGCTACTTTATAATTTCACAGAAATGTATTAACACCTAGTGGACAGTATTTGGTAGGTACATAGGATAACATGGATGCAGGTTTACAAGTAGGGGAAAATTACCTAACTTGGACCGGCTCCTGAATCAGCGCCACTGCGCGACATAGAATACAGGCTCCATTATTGGCAAATATTGCCAAATGTTGTTTTCGCAGTTGCGAGGACAAATATATATTGATTATAAAACAAAAAAGAAATTTGCTCGGAAGGTAACTAAAAAGCCGATAATTGCAGATATTTTTCCAACGAGGTTATTATCGACACAGACTGTGGGTACGTAACTAATTATTTGCTACTCTTTACCAGAATCGATACTGCCTACTGCATTTTGGTTACCAAAAAATTTTCTCTTTTATATCGCCAAAAATTCAAAGGACTCGATTTAAAATTTCGCACAGAACAGCATACAAACTTTGACACGTGTTTACACGCAGATCAAAAGTAGTCGCCATGATATCTTTACCTTTTTAGGAGCTCATATTATTAGTTTACAAGAAATAAATAAAAACACATAATCCCATAACTTTCGAATTCTGACTTGTTTCCTTACTTCTTCGGGTTTCTGTCCCACTATAGCGATGGTACGCAGTGCGTTTGCATCTAAGTACATAGACTGCTGCTGAAGCAGAATAGTATCTAGACGCAGCGTCCGCAGCGACACATGCGCTCATCGCAATGTGTTTGCGTCTATGTAGAGTAGCCTATGTACGCTGCTGCTGAAGCCGTCCGCGTCAGCAGTGCCGGCCACGCAGGGGGGACGGGTGCAGAGTGTGCAAGGCAACCGGGCCCCGGTCAATACAGGGGGCCGATAGAAAGGAAGAAAGAAAAAAAAAGAATATAGCGAACTAAAAAAAATTAGAACTAAACATTTTTTCTTTGAGTAAAATTGATTTAATGTTACAGACTTGAATTTCGCTGTAAACACAAAACTGGGAATACCATGGTATGCGACAGAGTTGGGCATTATTCGAATAATCTTCGAATAAAAATTTTGAGTAAAATGAAGTTATTCGAGAATAATGAATGAGTTTTTATTCGAATAAAGATATCGCTTGCCGTTGGCAGTTGGCACGCACTAGCCCAGCGGCGTATACGCACAGGTATAGGGTGATCCGCCCGGCACCCCGTGACGAAAGCAGTACTCGAAAAGCATTGTCCTTGCCTCATGGTACCTCTCGGGACGACGGCCTTGACCGAGGCCCTTGGGGCCCGAGGCTCGGGTTCGCATCCACGCTTATTCCTGACACTTATTCGCCACGGAAGTACTGCAAATAACGAATAACAAATAACGCTGCAGATTAATTTGTTACTGTGTAACGAATAACTTCATTTGTACTATATAACGATTTTACTATTATTCGAAATAAATTTTGCCCAAATCTGGTGTGCGAGGACTGTTAAAAAAGAAATTAGAACATATATGTATGACTCTAAATAAGTCATATATTTCAATATGTTAATGTCTATTTGCTTATTTATTTTATTTTCTTTATTATCGTTATTATTATGCTTTTTTTCGTGAAAAGATATCTGCTTTTTAGCCGTGGGGAAATTTTTTCGGCCCCAAAATATTTCTTGCATCCGGGCCCCTTTATAGAGAAGGCCGGCCCTGCGCGTCAGACCCCTACGTCTGGCGCGGACGCAGCGGTCGAAAGCGCTGATGGGAGAACAAATGCGAGCTTCTCCATTCCACCGGTAGTAGGTATACTGCGTCTGAGCGCAACGGCCGGACGCAGCTTGGAGATCCCGCGTTTAGTTGGCACAGAAACATATACCTGTACGCTTCATACCTCTAAAGTGCTTGCCAGTGTGACATTTTGCGTGTGTTTAGTGCCGAGTGCCCGAAATGTCGATGAAGCTGCAGTTTTCGCCTGCGGAGGACGAAAAATTGATAGCGGATATATCAAATTATCCTGTCCTCTATGATTCTAGGGAAAAAAACTATAAAAATAACGGAGCGAAAGGACTTGTGTGGGACAAAGTCTCGATTAAAGTAAATAGAACAGGTAAAGTATTCTTTCATTATATTTATTTCTATATTTATTTATTCTTTAATTATATATACATATTATCATCATAAATGTTACAAGTATTTTTTTAAACCATACTCTTTAGGAGAGGATACAAACGATGAACACTCTTTTCATTTAATATTATTTAATACTTTCACAAAGTACAAAACGAACGTAAATACTTATTTCTTAACTCGCAAACTACATTATTGGAGAGCGTTCTAAAGAGGAACATGAACTCCCTGCTCAGGCCACACTCTCTCTCGCTACTGCTCGCCACTGCCCGCACACACACGCATACTTAGAGTAGTGTCTCTACGCATACTTACAGCGCAGCGCCTCTAGCGGATAATCTGAGCCTACCTATGGCGCGAATTTCAAATACCGCTTAAACTCAAAAGTTTAGATTGATACACTCCTTTGCTATGCATGCAGTTTCTTGCCATTCCCTTGACCCTTTCTGGGTATATCGAAGTAGTTTCGAAATTTGTCACATATTCTAATAACACTGCGATAAAATTCCAAAAGTATTTTCTCAGACTCTTCGTGCTCTGCATAAAAGATAATTGAAAAAAATCGTCAATTTGTCGCGTAATTATTTAAATACGTCTCTTGCGATGGCGCTTATATATTCTGGCGAAATTCCGAATGCAAATGGCAACGATCTGAATATTTCTGCAGTAGCAATGAACCTGCAAAAATATTACCTAATTGTTTCAGCTGATGATTGTAAAAAAAGATGGCGGAGCATACGCGATACGTTCAAGAAAATAAAGCGTGGCAATAAATATCGTACAGGGTCGGCAGCGAAGCCGAAAACTAAATGGCCGTTATTGGATAGGCTGAGTTTTTTGGACAATCTGTCGTCTGAGAAAAAGCAAAGTATTTTGTATAGGTACACACAACATGAGTATTAAAATACAATAAATTTTAAAATTGTATTTATTTTATTTATCTCATTGTAGCACCCGCAGTAAAAAGGAACAGATTGAAAAGGTTCGAAAAAGAAGCAGCAGTAGCGACAGCGACATTTCAGAAATTCCTACGGGCTATGAAACTTTTCTAGAGACAGAGTTACAAAACAATATTCCTCCATCGACGAAGAAAAGAAGATGCGCATCCAGTTCAGTGCCACAAAGGCACAGAACTGATTCACTGTCAGATGATATACTGGATGTCCTGGAAAGAAGACCCCTCGAGAGGGAAAAATTACTGGACAATATCAGCAGATCAGTGGAAGACGATTGCGACGCCACTTTGATATTTTTTAAAAGTATGGCGATGACGGTGAAAAAATTTCCGCCACACTTGGTTGCCGAAGCGAAGATTTCGGTGCTGAAAATTATTAACGATTTAGAAATTAAATCATCACAAGCTACATGTAATTGCGCATGTCATACTGCTAATGTCCCATGGCTGTGATGTTCCCGAGGTCCCCCAAGTCGCGCAGAGGTAGGTTTTTGTCGGACGGGATCCGACACGAATAAGAAATAGCGCGTGTGGCGCCGCGGGGTAGAGGTTGATTGAGACCCATGACCGGGGTTTGTACCTCCCCGTCGAACACGCGGAGAAACGCAGGCAAATTCGTAAGCCCCATTCTTCGATGAGTCAGCCTGTGACGTCACGAGTGGCTCCGGCTTTCTTCGGAAAAACCCAAGGTTTCGGCGAAGACGCGATCCCGCGTTCTCTGCGAGACACGCGGGACGCTCAGGGTCACTTGACCGATCACAAGTAGTCCAGTGAAATTAAGATTTATCTGACGAATAATTCCCAGTATATTAAATTTTTGTATAGAACCCATACAACCTTTTTTGTACACAATTTCCTAAGCTACAAATTTTATAATAACTATTTTTGCCGTAGAACTGGTAGATAACGTGATACTTGCGAAAAACTGTTTGTTTTTGTTTGGTAAACTTTTTAACGGCGGTCACATCGATGGGGACTTGTGATATATTTTGTTAAAACGAAGACTTCGCTTACGCACAAACCATCGAACAGTCAACACCATTTTGTACTACATATTATGGTTTCCATAGTTAAAATAATATTTTAATAAATTAGTTAACCAAATTAACGTACAATTTTACTTAACGCAAGTCGCAAAAACTCGGCTTTATTTCATTAATTAGGAATAAAGAAAGCGGGTGTCGGACGGTTTTACAACACGTCGGCTCAGCGGCACTTCAACAGTGTTTTGTGCAAGGAAGCAAGAACGAGTGAAACAGAGTGAGAGGGAGAAAGAAGGGGAGGAGGGAGAGGGAGAGAGAACCGGTAGCGAATGATAACGCATCCGAGTGTGACGTAAGCGAGAACCGAGTGCGTGATAGGGTAACTGGCGAATGGACAGAGCGCAGGTCCAAAAGAGCGAAAGAGAGAGGATCGCCAGCAGGAAACTTTTTTTCAAACTCCTCTTACTACTACCACTGTACCTTTGAACAAAATTATTATTATTATTGGATAAAAAAAATTGAGCAGATTCTTCGAGCGTCAATTAATAAACGTATGAAGTTTGGAATTATAATATTCAATACTCTTCTTCTAAAAAATTCCCCAAATATGCCTTATTTTCACAGTGTCAAACTAGGGAGACCCCTTAACTACAGTAAAAATATACAAATAACAGCTGTAATAAAATTACGTTACGAATAAATAAAATACGTTTCTGAAAAATTAACTTGCCTTAACGTAGGCTTCTGAAAAATTTATTGGAAATTGGTTATTAAATAAATGAGCCTTCTATTTTTACATTTTAATTTTATTTAGCGGCTAGGAAAGAATGTCTTTCTAAGACAGTATACCGAACAGAAGTAAGCTCTTCTCTAACAACGGACTGTTTTATCACCGTTGCCAGATATTTAAACAAAAACACGCTCTACACACGTATCATTATCTTTTACTATATTCAGGTTTCCCTGAATATTGAGTCATTTTTGCCTTTTAATAATTATAGTAATCCAACAAAATTAACTTGCATTCTCACTAACAAGTTCAGCATCATGAAAAACAAACTGATTCTCTTCGGGTGTCACAACTTAGAATAATAACAGTCTCGATTCTCGACGATATTTATCATATTTATCATCAGCGCAGTATCTGTGTACTGAATTTCCGTAACATGGAGCTGAGGATATTCCGTTTCAGAAACATTGACAATGAATTTTCATTTTCCACCATTTCTTATGTCCCTAACCTTGAAAAACCTTGAATGATTATAGTCGTTGAGAACCCCTTGAGAAGGACTACAATCGTAGGTGTTCATTAATACATAGTTATATTATAAAAAATTAAGTTGACCCTTAAATCTCCTAAGCACCTCCACCTCAGAAAAAGTGCTGTCCACCACGTAATGGGTCCCTCGGAACCAAACAACTTTTGTCTCAAACATTTCTTCCTATCTCAAAAACTGTAGAAGTTATTCAGGTGACTTGACTTAGGCGACACCCTGTATATCGTCGTTCGTGTATGTGAAACTGGACAACGTAAATACTGACGACAAAAGGCATTTTTATAGGTCACACTAAGTCACGTGCCTAACAAAGGACCGTGACAAACTTTCGCCTAAAGCACTCCCTGCATTTCTTACAAGTACATTCTCGCCAGCTCTTTGAGATTATGTTACTTGCTATACCTATGTAGAATAATTGATAAACGTTATCTCACATGTCAATAAGCTGAGTATACATGCTTTGCCCCTGAGGTTAGTAAACACAGTGGGCAATTACCGATAAGCGCATGCGCGGAACCTCCAGCGCCGATCGGTCAATAGGCGGCAACTTTGATTCGCTCCAACGACCTCCTATTAATTAAGCTCACTCCCCCAAGAAATATTTCACGCGAAACCACCAGGCGCGTCTGGGGGTAATCACTGCCTGTCAAAACTGTCCATTAACGCGTCAGATCGATGGCATCATAACTCGCCTATGGAACAGGCGAGAATCCAGCGAAAAGAGCTCGAGCGTGCCAAGGAGGTTTCACTGCGCTAAGTCCGTTCTACATATACGACATGTAAGAATTCTAATCCCATTTCGTTCACGTGACCAAAAGGTCCAGTTCCAATCGTTCCAATAATTGGAAGGGCGATCGGGAGTCTATTGGTTTGATCCCCTGATCACAGGCGAGCAGAAGCGGCCAGGTAGTCGTGATAAATTCCTCCGCGTTCCCTGTGCCAGCGTAAACGTATACAGGGTGTTCCTGGAAAAGGTGATCTGTTTGGCGGAGGTTTTAGTGAAGGTCAAATAAAGTAAAATATCGTTAAGAAATATATTTTGAACGTGATATTAGATTTTATTTTTCTAATAAATTTTGATTGTGTCGTAAAATAAATTTATAATTAATTATTAAGTTTACGTAGTGGGGAATATTTTGAAGAACACGTTTTTATTGTTAAAATTAAACAATACAATAAGTTTGAAATAGTAATAATTGTTATTAAATGTATTGGTGATAAATAAATTTTACGAATAAAAATATTATTCAAGAAAAATTCATATAATTTATTTTTAAAGAAATAGTAGTAGTAATGTTCTTTAAAGAATATCATAAATATGATTCACAATTGCATCTTGTGGTTAATAGATGTCTTGAAAACCTTGAGAGAGAAAGAATGCCTTGAATTGTAGAAAACATGTACCAAGTGCAAGTGGTAAATACTGCTACTGTATTAAAACAAACGTGTGAATCACTTTTGCGGCGACTCGAACTCTTCATAAGACAAAATGGTGGTCATATTAAAAATTTGTTGTAACGTTTGTCTCATGAAATATGCATTTTCGACTCTGTGTTGACAGTACGATGTTCATTGTACTTCCCCTATCACGTCATTCGCTATCTTCTTCCGGGACACCCCGTACACAAGGGCCCCCCATCCAAGCACACGTGCTCCCGTGTCTGCTGACCGCATTCCCTGCAAGTATACATATAGCGTTTGTGACATGTTGCCTCGTCTCGTCATTCGCTAACGACGGTATATACGGGAGTTGAATGTTTGAAACCAGACCGCGTCGGCAGTTGGCTTACCTGGAGGTAGAACAGTGATTGGGAGAGTCCCGTGGCAGGAATAATTTAATCCACTGCCCGAGGGAAAGGGTTGAATAAAATATATTCACATATTCGAAGCAGGCGGGCATGCGGCGCGAGAAGGTGTGCGCGTCATTGGGAATGGCGGCCAACGGGCGGCCACCCGTAGGGCTTTATGTTGCCCCGGTGGTTCGTCCCGTTCTTCGGAAACTGTCGTTTCTCGCATTCGAAGGGGAGAGTGGCGTGATTGGGGTGGAAAAACGGAACGGTAAGGATATTTATCGCAGAGTGATCGCAGGTGGAATTTGGGTTGACAACGTTGGAGAGAAAGGATTCGCCTCGTCGGGATTCCACCCACGCTTTTCTCACAGGATAACATCCTGGCGAGGAACCCCGAGGGAATTGGTTCCTCCGCGTCGAGGGCTTGGGCTAGGTTAGTGATGGAAGGGATACCGTTCGAGTCACAAACTTCAAATTTGTAGAAATGGTAACGGGGTTCGTTTTTGTTGGGCCTTATCGATTGAACAGTTTTTTTTAATTATATAGTGGTTTTTGTGTTTATACCCGTTTCTTTCGTAGTTTATTATTGATCCATAACGAAGTCGTACTGTTATTAGTATTATTATTAATTGCAAGAAGGAACCGTCTTAAGTTATATTATAAGAAACCGACTCTTTCTTCGATTCTTTTATTTGGTATATCGTTCATATTATTACACAATGTTAACCCTTCGTTGCACAATTTTACCAATTTTGAAAAAATACTTTCTTTGGACTCGTACAAGAGATAATAATACGGGAATAATAATAAAAAAATGTTTTGTTTTCGAAATGATTTTGCCATTTTTCTCGCCATTACGATTATGATTATTTAAAAACTGCGGGATTACAACGTTCAGTGCGATACGTATATGTAAAATTTAGAAACTAAGATATGTATACTTAATGATAAGGTAAGTAGTTACATCACACCACATGATAGTTATAACAAAAAAAATAAAAAGAAAAATATGTTGCATAATTGCGTGATTTTTGCACGAAAAAATCAGGACTTCAAATTTAAATAGCCGCCATTTTGTTTTAAATTAATATTTCTGAGAATTCTCTCCGTCAACCTGAGGATGCATTAATATACTAACGAAATCTTTTTTGTTTTTTGATTTTAGATAATCTAGTTCCGAATGGCAGTGCTGACCGCAAAACCAAATTTTTAAAATGCTTCTTGGATGTCGGTTGTTACTTTATTATAAACGTAAATATTTTTCTACGAAAAAATTACCAAATGTTCTTTAAATGTTGCTCTTTTAAGCGCAAAAAGTTTTGTAAAAATATATACTTCCGCTTCTTCAAAACAAATTCACAAATATTCGCCTCTTTTCGGCCGGCTGACTAGGTATAACCCCTTAACTAACAAGAGCAGAGAATTTCGAAACATACTGATATATAAGTCCGACTAACAATAATTGTCTCGTTATATTAATTGTTGACAATTATCAATTATCAACGAATGTGCTTATTGGATGCTGTTCTTGCGTTGTGCTAACAAGTGAAGAATTAAAAAACAGTTACAAATTAAATTTTTTTTTAAATTTTTAAATATACCAATACCTACATATTAATTATGGTAGTATTTTGAGTTTCCACAATTGCAATACATATGTAAAGTTTTTTATAACAGTACACGCAAAACATTATTTTTCCAGAAACACCATGCGAGTGACTTACACTACTATGAATCCCGGCCCTCCATATATTAAAGACTAAACAACAGAGACTATATCCATTATTATTCCTATTATTACTTTATATAAAAAACTAGCAAAATACCCCCACACTTCGCTTCGGGCTTAAGAGATATTAAGGAATCCATGAAAACACATTTTATCCCGTTTCACCAGTCGCTTAGGGGTTGATCAGGGCAAATTCATGAAATTGTTTTTTAGGCATTTATGTGGGTAATCTTTCGAAGTAGAAACCAAGGTGATATCTATTCGGGCCTGAGAGATATTAAGGAATCCGTGAAAACACATTTTATCCCGTTTCACCCCCTTAGGTGTTGATTAGAGTAAGATGGTGAATCTGATTTTTAGGCATTTGTGTGGGTAACTTTTGTAAGTAAAAACCAAGTTGATATCTATTCGGGCCTAAGAAATAATAAGGAGTCCGAGAAAACATATTTCACCCCTTCTTACCCCCATCAGGTTGGAATTTCAAAAATCCCTTCTTATTGAGCACCTACATCGCAAAAGGAATAGGTATACCCTCCGAATTTCATGTTTCTAGGGTCAGCGGTTTGGGCTGGACGGTGATGAATCAGTGACGCAACGATTATATAAGTACCTATGGATAAAGATATTATACAGAAAGTACAGAGTGGCGTCAGAGCCTATTATAGCACCCCTAACCTCTAAATTGGAAGGATAACTACCCCCGGTAAATTCCCCACAACAAAGAGGCAACCCCAGTGTATCTACAACCTGTCCTGCTGAAAGGGTTCTTAGTCTCCTTCCACTCCGTAGACCTCCTGCATCCTGCTGCCTGCCTGAACACTGTCACCTGCGGTATAATTAATATTCATACGTACCCCTCGCGAATATGACGCTCCATAACCGTGTTCCGCAGCGTCGCGAGCCGGCGCGCTCGCCACTATCAACGATTCCACCGCCGCCGCCATTTGCACGCCTCGAGACGCTCGAGTAATCGAACACGGTGAAGGGATTTAGGCCCAGGTCGTTCATCTGAAGAGTAAATCGCTTGAGTCGATTGGCGGGCGGTCGGTAGCAGGATATCAGGGGCGTCGAGCCTGATTATTGGATGACACACAAAAGTGTTAGGGAAACAGAAATCTGCGCTACACGCCCGGCCCGGCGCTGGAGCGTGAAATACGAGGGGGGACGGTCTGGCGAGGCAAACGGGGGAATAACAAATGGGTAAGCGACAATTCTGGACAATACAAGGGTAAACAAGGGGATCAGGATAGGACGAAGGGCGAAGAGATCGTTTGGCTGGTGAATTGGGGTGCGACACCCCCTGGGGGTGGCACGAGCTGGATTCATTCTCCACCAGGGGGCGGTTCGGAGGGTTAATGGATTGTTGGCGTCATGGGCTTATGACTGTGGGTGGGAATAAAGCGACACAATAAGCTATTACTTGGACGAGGGTGAATGGCATTGCTCGGATACCCCTTTTGTAGGTATCCAGTTGCTTTAAATTGTATTCTTATAATTACGTCTTCCACTTTCTTTTATAACGGCGATATTGTTAGACTTGTCTCCTTAGTTGGAGAGATTATTCATTCTATTTTGCTGTGTATATGGTGATTTTTTAGTGAAAATCCATTTTGAGAGCTATAATTGTTATTGGAAAGGCATTATTATATAATATCCACTTCGACAGCTCCGCAGAGTTTGTATTTATGTCAATGTTTAATAGCTGGTCCGATGACGGTTTGTTTGTGTGGGCTATATAATACATGCTGGTAAGGTGAATATGTGCATTGGCAGATGTAGGTTAGGTATACTATTCAAAGCGTTAGGACAGGGATTAGATAAATGACTTCTGTTTTGGTTGGGAAGAAATGCTTCAGTGGTCTTGTAGTTAAGTCTGGATTAATCTCCAATATAAAGCAATTTCTACTTTGATAAGGAATGGCACGGCATTCTTTAATTCAACGTGTACTACACTACCAGTTGGAACATTGTCCTCGAATTTGAGTTGGGTCTAGGTTCCATATAGTTGTGGCTAAATCTGTGTTAATACTGAACCTAGTCTGTTTAAGATTAAATCATATTAAAACCACATCTATGCTAGGTTAACAGCAGTCAAATAACCTATTGGAGTTGTGCCAATACAGTCCTAACCTCTACATATACCCAGTCCAGACCCATTACCTTAATTGCCATTAGCATGTCAAAACCCAGGTCCAAGACCTACTTCACTATACAGTTCATTATATAATTCATGAGCTACAACAGAGAAGTGACCCAAAGGGAAACTATTACAGCACCATACCTACACTGCATCTGCATAATATTGCAAAATCTCCATCCTTTGTTCAGCATCAAAGCCTCGCTGGCAAGGATCAGACGTGTGTCATATCCGCGCCAGTGCACGTGTGGATCTACTGCCTCTATAACATCCTCTAGGCTCGTTTAGGCATCTGCCTACACTGCCGCATGATGTAATAGACACCTGCACGCAGTAGCTCGAAGGGTTAAGAAGGTGTACCTATACAACGCTCCCTGGGCGTACATCAGCGACGCCACGCAGATACACCTAACGTCTGGGCGTTTCCGTCTTGGAGCAGCCTTCCGTCTACGAGGACCTCGGGGCCCTCGAGGATGCTCGACCTGTTCGCGAGAGCATCGGCTCGCGACGCGGCCGCGAGAACAAGGCGATGGATTGCGATCGATCAGAGGCAAGATTGCAACGACTCACGTCGGATGTTCGTCAACGCAAGGTCGCAATTCCGCACCGCCTCTTCATGTCATGGTTCCGCCCCGCGAGTTTGACGGCCTGCCCTCCGCGGGAGCCGCCCCCGCTCTTTGAACAGGAACACAGGAAGACGAAGAAACGGACCCTGCTGGAGGCGACTGGGACGCGAATTCCGCGAGCTTAGCCGAGGCTGAACCTACTGCAGCGATGGAGACGCGTGGTTAATCACGTCGCGTGGCTCGGGAGGATTACGGCGTTGAAAGATTAGGGATAATTGTGAGGCTGCTTTAAGTACTTAGGAGACTTTCTGGCTGTTTTTGTGTTTTAAAGTCTTGGTTTTGCGCTGTGCTTTTTAGCAATAGTACGAGTTTATTATACCACGTAATAGGTGTAATAAAAAAAAAGAAAATTACAGTAGAAATGAATAAATGAGAAATGACAGGTTTTAACAACGTGGGCGAAGATAGTGATGTGAAGGAGGAGATTCAGCGAAGGCGAGACTTTTAAAATTTTGTGTACAATCATTAGAGTGTGCTGCTTAATTTGTGTCAATAATTCTAAGGTGCTTTCATGTGGAAATAGTTATTTAGGTGGAATGAAAGGAAAGGAAAGGAGGTGGAGAAAAATTTGTGGAGTCACGAAGGTTAAGGGGCTCTTTATATCGAGTATTTTATTAATAAGTGATACAGTAACTTATTTAGGATCACGTACATACGTATGATGGAACTTAAATTTGTCGAAAATTTGTTATATATATATATCACAAGTCTCAATCCTTGTGAAGGACTCTCTCTTTAAGTTTATTAGAATTTTCAATCCTTGTTTGGAATTAAAAAGTTAAAAGTTCTACAGTTAGACATCTGGTACAACTATTTGGCTGTAACAATAACATCAGATAGCTGATAATTTATATACTATAATTATCTTCTGGTATTTCAATGTTTTCAAATGGATGATTTAAAAGCTATAGGACTGCAATTATTATTTTAGGTTAGGTTTTGGACTAACAAAGGATGCTCAGCAACTCGAAAATTCAAAAAATCTGTAGCTTCACAGAAATGTAGCTCAAGTGATGTTAATAACGTAACTATTTGTTGATTCTGTAGTAAAACGGTCCTAAGGGTGAAAATAGTATTTTCAAAATACCCCCTTGAAGAAATGGTGTGGGTTTCAGATTATCGCGAATATTTACGCAACTGTAAAAGATATTAAAAAGAAGTTAAATTCAAAGTTCTATTTTTTTTTATGTTCTATAAAGCGGCGATAAAGAATTTCCAAAAAGCATTAGTTCTTTCAAATTTATCCCTTCTTTTTGACAATTCTTCAGCACCATATTGTAGGATATCGAAAGCCACAAAACTTTGAATGGAACTTTGCTTCGGTATCTTTTACGGTTTCGCAGATATTCACGATAATATGAAAATTCACAATTTCTTTGAAGGGGTGTTTTCACCCTTAGGATCTCTTATTGCCGAATCAAAAACTAGTTACATTATTTGAGCTACACATCACTTGAGCTACATTTCTGTAGTTTCAGATTTCTTGGAATTTTCGAGTTGCCGAACTTCCCTTGTAAGATTTTTGGTAGCCATGCCGAAACTGTTACTAAACACTTTATTATTGCAATTATTATTTATCTCTTCTCAGTATGTATGGACAAACATAACTGCCAATTATTACAGCCAATTTATTAAAACGTTTCCCACATATTCAATGTAATCGGGAAGTAAAAATATAAAATACAAAATATGTGGGTAAAGTAAAAATATAAAATACAAAATATGTGGGTACATACAATGAAAATTTGGATCATTATATTCTTAATAACTTGATAGATCATTCCACCTATTTAAGCATCATCTGTAAAACAGCTATATAATCTACATTTTGGTATCATAATTTTCATTTGACCTATTCGTTAAAAAGCATTCAAAAAGCACCCCCAAAAATGTAAATACAAACGTAATTATCGCATTTCCTATATAAACTTCTTATTTATAAAAATATTAGAAATGAAGAAAATATAACAGAAATTGGCGAGGTTTGAAGTTTTCGAAATAACAAACCTTAGAATTATAGGTATACAATAAAAAATGAATTTGCAGGGCGCTATTTAACTTCTTTATACGCAACCGTTCTTATATTGAAGCGTAAGTAGGTAGGTGCCAAATGACCTCTTAAGGCGGTAGGCTGGCAAATCAACATTCTGGCATGCGTAAACACGGGGTTGGAACCCTCGAGGGGAGGAGAACGCTGTAATGAGTCGCGCATGGGCGCATTGCGCAACAGTGTTCGCCTTTTCAGCAACCCCACTGTGCATCGATAGGCAGATAGGGGTGTATATAAGAGCATGCGTAAAGGGCGATGAAAAGGGAGTTGCAGTGCGTTGAATACCATGAAAGTGAGAGTAGGATGCAAAAATGGGCCAACCTCTATCTCGCGCCTACACGCGAGTTATAAATATACAAATGAAAATAAATAAATAATAAATATTTTAAAAATTTGTAAACATCGCATGCGTTGCGATAAAAGTTAACATTTTCGTATTTTGAAAATTATCTTGAAGGTGTGGCGTGAGTTGAAAAGTTCCCTTACAAAATACCGTCAGTGCCAATGTTAAAAGGAAAAAAATTATTGAAAAATGCTCTACGTGCCAATGGTAATACTACAGTATAGAGTTTGATTGTTGGCACTCACAGTGTTTTCTACAGCGACTCTTCAGTGTAAGAGAAGAATTTTAAAAAGTTATTTTTATTTTGAAAACACCTGTTCGGTGTCTCCATGGTTTCAGTCATGCTTTAATCGAATGAATGAGGACATCCATTTTGTGAAAACCCCAGAAGAAGTCACTGCCAACGAAAAAGGTTCATTGTTTCATTTTACACACACCCATTTTCATCAGAACACAGCCTTCAGAATTACCATATGCATACATACACAAATTATCAGCACTTGGTCCTCCCGCCCACGAGCCGCAGCTTCAACCACGTTCAAATTTGGCGCGCCAAATCGAACAAAGCGCAGCGCCGCGTCTCCGCAGACGCCAGGGGGAGCAGCGTGGGGGGCGAGGGGAAGCTGCTCGCAGGAGCTACTCCATGCAGACGCAAGGCTGACCTAAATGAAGGCGAGTTGCCGGGCACGTGCCGCTCCGTCCCGCGCCTGCGCCAGAAATCCCTTCATAGGGACAAATCGTTCCCGAAGGATCGGGACCAAGTAAGGTGGAGAGGTCGGAGGACAACGGCCTAGCTGGTGTTGCAGCACCGCTGGTAGGGGACAGATAGTCGAACGAGGTTGGACGAAAGGGCCAGGCGCACGCCAGTCGAAAAAGGGTGCGACCTTCGCTGGCCGAGGCCAGCCCTCGGGGAGACCGCGCCCACGCATTTTCAGCAGGATCGCAGCAGGTAGATGGAGCTCGTTTGGCCTTGGAACCTCTTTTCCCTCCGACTTCCCGTGCTGCTGGCTCATGCGCCCCCCCCCCTCATCCCCTTCCCGGAAGGGCAATCAAGGGTCGAGGGAACCCGCCCCACTAGGTCTTCCTCTTACTATCCGCCGCGGATGGCGGGGCAAACGGGTTTTCACGGGCTTCTACCTGACCGTGGCTGTGGGTCATCGACAGGTGGCAAGGTGGAAGTAGTTTGGGGTGGCATTTTTAATGCGGTGCGATCTGCATTATCGGGACTGACTGGGGGACGATTGTTTGGACGATAGATGACTCGTTTTTGTTGGGGTGATTGGTTTATTGACTGGGTTAGGCGAGGTGCATGTGGACAGGGGAATTGGGGAGAGGTGATGCAGGGGAATGATCTTTGTATGCAGGGACTTATGTGTCCCGTGTTATTGGTGACTTTTTCATGACGCAGGTTTTGAATGCATGCAATTGGGTGGGATTTTATTTTCGATGAAATATCTGAGAGACTCTTTGATATTTGTGATGGCAATTGTTGTGGGGTTATTTGGGGAATTTTTAAATATTACTGTAAAGTTGTAGACTGATTGTGGAATTGTTGTTATTATCTAGCAATATTGGTTATAATAATATTAATAGTAGAAGGTACAGATTCAATGGTATTTGAATAATTATGGTTCAGATAATGTTATTAGAAGGTTCTTGAGATATTGAATGTTTATTAGACTTAAGAAAGTACTGAAAAGGAGTTTCGTTGTAAACACAAGTAAACAACATCATTTTTAAATAACATTACTTGTCGACTTTTTCAGATGAACATTCATATTTTAGAATTATCATGTGCCAAAGAGAAAATGTATTATATTTTTTAATTTGCAACTAATTGCCATTTCTGTAAATAATTTGTTCCACTCTTGGTTTTCTGTTATAGGATGCTCTTAAAAAACGCGAAGTGCAATTTTCATTTTGTAGGTATCTATGTAAAAGGTTGGAGCATCCATCTTCCATGTGATGTAGATTCAGTTAAAAATTTGACCCAGTTTTTGGCGTTAAAAATACTTCATTTTCGACGAATTCTGTATTATATACATGTTGGCGTACGCTTTTTCTTCAACAAGACACACCTACGCATTTTGAACAGGATCTCATCACGTGTTACAGGCTGAATATAAGATTCCCGAATCATATATCAATATATCGTTTGAAAGTTTATGGTCTGTCACCTGACGAGAATTTCTTGTTAAATATAACATCCTGAAATAACAATAATTAATTTCATTAATTTTGTAAACATACAAACGACGTAAATATGAGTTATATAGCTTCCATTTTCGAAGTTTATTATATAAAACATTATTATGACGCAAAATATGACGAAGAAGAGGATTATTATTATAATCAGATTATTAGTTGCAAATATAACAGCAACGCCGTATTCAATTTCTCGAAGAAGATCAAAAGTATGAGAAAACATTTGCTTTTTTTATTCGGTATTTATTTTAATACTGTAAAAAGTACTACATATATAGAGGCACTACTCGATTAAGTATTAAAAATTTATATTATTATTATATAATTGAGTCACATATGATTTTACGTGAAATTAAATTTTGCTTTCAAATATACTACTAAGAGAAGGTCAACTTGGAATCAATTTTTGTTGAGTTGCATAGTTAACATACGTTGAACGTCGTAAAAATTTTCTTCATAAATAATATCTGTACTATGTCAACAAAACATATACTTGAAGCATATTATACAATATTCAACTTGTTTTGGCATGTTAAAGAATACAAAATTTAACTTACAAGTCGTTTCAATATTATTAATGCATACTGTAAACATTATAATTTGTCATGTTACGATTTTACAAAATAAAAATCAGTTTCAACTGTAATTAATATACTTCATCAATGGGTGCTTGGAGCACACTTTTTCCTTGCCACTGTGGCCAATAATGTCTATTGCAAGACAGCATTCTGAAGCTTTGCCCATGAATTGGAGTTCATAATAATCATAATGGCCGCTAGGGTGTTGCCATGGAGCTGCACTCCATGAAAATATGTCGACCACGCCATAACCCTAAGCTCCTGACCATCCTACTTCCCTATCTTACGACATATGAAAGATATGAATCTGCCTACGACTAACCTGAAATATGCATTATGATCCACGCAACGCCTACTATACATACAGCGTAGCTTACTGCCTCCAACCCAAAATTCATCCAATTTCAAAACTCCCACACTCGCACGCTCATCAGATATGTAAACAACTCTTCACCAATATTTTTAAATAAACAAATGAAGAGCTAGAAGAACTACCATTTAATGGCACAACATTTAATGAATAAACAAATGGGGTTAATAATGTAGTAAAAAGTTAATCGAAGTAAGTTGAAAAATCTGGTAGCTCCTCAAAATGGTCACTTTACTTGCATCTAGATTATTCTATCTAGATGATGCCTACACTAAATATCTAAATAATTATAATCATACGAAATTATTTATTATTTTTAATTTTAAGACGTGAGAACAAAAATCTTAATACGCAGTGAATGGATTAAATATTTTGCACCTGAGGGGATTGTATTAACAAAAAGATTGTTTCTCTCCTTTTAATAAATGTGCTGTGCTATGTAGTTCATAGGAGTTTTGTTTCGCAGTAATATGCGCCTCTGGTTCACGCGTTTCCCGCCCTGACACCTCCTCGCCTGGCTGCTTTCCTGCCACACTGATGTAACGGAGTTGTTTACACTGCGCATGTAATATGGCACCAAATGCGCTTCCGTTCACGCCATGTCAGTTATGGTATTCCACCTCCCTCATGCTCCTTCATGTATCAATGTCCCCTTCGTCAGTGAGAACAGTTAAGAGGTCTCGTTTGTTGTAATAGCTACAGGCAGTCAGAAAAGTCTACATACATTATGTGCGTTCATAATGTTTTAGAAAATACAGAAATGTCATTTTTGATATCGTACTTCATCTTTATCAATATCATATTGTCAACGACTTAAGTGTAATATTATTATATTTTCCAAACAGGAACCTTAATTATTGAACAATGAAATATCTTCACTATTTTTTAAACCTTTGTGTTTTTATAAACATTACAGATGGATAGAGCGTATACAGACTTTTATGGCTGATTGCGTATTTATTTGAACAAATCCATTTATAACAACTGCAAATAAATTTTGTGATATTGTACTTTATTTCTTATACGTGAACTTAATAAATAACGCAATTTTCTCGAAATATGCCTAACTTTAACTATATAATAAATAGTTTATATAGTATATATATATATTATCTACAATTTCTTAAAATGTCACGATTTGTAGAGTGCATGTCACATGTGGACTTTTGTAACTGACTGTATATAATTACAAATTAGACCATGTCATATGTATGTTCCTCAAATTTATACCACCTCAGTGAAATTTCTTGTTATCATATATATTGTACAGGGTGTTGCTCTACCTGTGGTCAATACTCTAGGGAGTAATTATACCGGCAAAAATAAGACGAAAATCAAGAGTAACGAAATTGCGGTAAAGGCTTCGTTTTCGAGAAAATTGACTTTGAATCTAACCTAAGAAAGTTGCAGAGCGGAGGTGAGCAGACGCGTCAGCTGCCCGTAGGAAGTTCCACTCACCTCCGCGTGCCCCTCAAGCGCCCACGATGCACACATATTTAGGTGGAACTCAAAGTCAATTTTCTCGAAATCGAAGCCTTTACCGCAATTTTGTTACTTTTGATTTTCGTCTTATTTTTGCCTGTATAATCACCCCCTAGAGTATTGGCCATAGGTAAAGGAACACCCTGTATAGTATCTTAATGTTAATATTGTCACCGCGTTTACTAA
The DNA here is from genome assembly GCF_050908995.1 of Andrena cerasifolii. Taxonomy (NCBI): domain Eukaryota; kingdom Metazoa; phylum Arthropoda; class Insecta; order Hymenoptera; family Andrenidae; genus Andrena; species Andrena cerasifolii. The sequence continues at coordinate 4,345,306 of NC_135132.1, forward strand.
AAAAGAAACGATAAGATAGGTATATCCCAACAATACAGGCTGTCAGTCCGGGGGCCTTAGAGATAGATATCAGAATCGAGAAAGTCGAATCGTTCTCGATACATCTGCAATCAGGAGCTCATATTCGGAAGTTATCGTCTGGAGTGCTGGTAGAGTCTGTGTATATACAGACGATACTTCGTATTGGGGTGTCACGGGCGAGCAAAAGAAAGGGATGAAAGGCAGCATCAAGAGCAAATCACGATACGCCATGTATCAGGATCGCAGAAAAGCGAGTAGGAACTCACCTCCAGCATTTAAACTTTAAATTTTAAATGAATGCATGAACATAGCAGGACGTAAATAAATGAGTCAGTAACCCAATCTTTACCTCTCTTTTCCGCATTCCTTTTGGATTTTCCTCTATCACACAGGGTGAGAAGTCTGTGTTCTCATGAGCTTTCTTCTTCTGTTCAGGTTAACACAATCTTGTATCTACTTAAATCATTTACGAAATGGGAGGATGGATACATTAATTGCGGGATTTAGTTTTTAAAGTTCGTCTTTATATAATAAATTGAGTAGGTGTGTACTTAATTTTGGTGTATCTAGAGATGTGCTTATTCTGGTAAGGCTAACGTTCTGCAGAACGAAAGGACCGAGGAACTTGTGTCAGTTCCTTGACCCCAAACCACCGAAAGTCGACGACGAGATATGAAAAAAATGAAAAGTGATATCCCTGTTAACAGGGGACCATGATTCCCTTAGAGTAGAGCTCTGCGCCCAAAACGGGTTGGCGTCTGCCTTTCTCTGAAATGGAAGGGAACCACTTACCATAAGTGTTTACTTATAACTGTAGCGACAAATTCTTTTCCCGTCCTATAAAACATTAATGACTATTCAGCCTTCTAGACATTTTACACTTCAATAGTAAAAATATTAAATTCACAAGGAAGATATGAACTACCTATGTAATAATATATAATAATAATTTTCAATAAACAACATGTGTATCTTCCTATAAAATACATCTATTGTTATAGCAAAAGTGGAAAAGATAATATTATGTATGTATATATACACAAGTACTGCATATTATGTACTTTTTCTCTTCAAGTTGAAACTGCGATATCAACATATTGCAATCAAGGCCTGGAATCGGTGTGTTTGAGAACCCCGAGGATAAAGTGCATTCCTTCCAAGCGTGCAGGAACAACGCGTCCCCCATCATCGTAATAACTGCAATTAGATTCGCTCCATTGAGTTCTAAATGCGGAGACTCGATGAGTAGGAACGCAGAGAACCCAAGGAGCCGCGAAGGATCCTTGGGAGTGGAAAGAGGAGCTATGGTGGTGATGTTCCTGCCATTCCATCCTGCTATCCTGGCCGCTGTCGCCGTCTTTCTTATTAATATGCTAATTTTACATGGGCACAGCATGAAATTATGAAACGGTTATTCCATTCACGTGCATTTTCCCCGAAACTGTTTAGGTACGTCCGAGCGCTTCTCTGTTATCCAGGGTGTTCGAGGCTTACAGCCACGTGTAATACGAAACATCTTCGACCAGGGTATCATGAAAGTATGCAAAGCAGGCATGTCCCTTGGACTTCTTATTTTCTCAAAGTACATATGCGTATATGTAGTTTGCCCAGGCGGAGAGTGTATAAGGAGCACTGAATGATCGAGTGACCGTAATTTTCAAACCTGCTATGAAACGTTCGTTTTCCTTAGCAAGCCTTCGACCATTCATCTGCTTTCTGTTGAAATCCTACATAGCTTAAAGAAAATCAAAGCAAAAAGGGTCACGAATAATTATATAAGTCATGAATAAATCTTTGAACTGATTTATATTCATATTGCAAGCATGTTCCATACATGTACTTATTTGATCGAAGTGTCAATGCATTTAAAAGTACTGAAATAATACAAATAATTATGTTGCAGGTTTATGTAAAATATCTTTTATAAACAAAGCTGTAATACGATGCATCGAATTAATTATAATTTATGCTTAAGATACATTTGGGGAATGTGTAAAAAATATCCAGCGTCGTCTATCTTTATTTGAGGACTGACACTCTCGTCAGCTCCATTTAAAAATGAAGACGGACTGGACTCTCACTTTTATCCAGCAAAACTTGACTTTGTCGCTGAGGACGATTCCAGGAGGATCAGGAATGCATCAGCGCATGAAACTACCTGGTCTACTTAAGGGCCCGCCCTTCATGCTTTCTAAGGTTGGAGGGATTTGCCGCTTCAGTGGCTTTGAAAGAAACAGGAACGTCTGGTCGATCAGGGGAGCACGAGAAAATGGAAGACGCGCGACGGATGTTTAGCAAGATGTGTCTGTCTTCCGTTAACTCTGAAGGTCTGAAAGCTACAAGCTAGCCAACCCGTTATACAGTATACATACTCGTTGTAGGTTCGTGACTGGCCCTGTCATTGACAGCCATTTGATACCAAACTGAGACTGCAAGATACCAGGAGACTATGTGCAACACCTGTTCGCGATGATTCCCCTCTATCAGTTCCAAGGTGTGTAAAATCAATACGTGGTTTACTAGATGTATAACGAGGGCAGTGCAGGAGGTTCAGTTTACCGATTTTATTTCAATTTTGCATATGCTTAGTACACACTGTGTGTAACAATAAATTACCTGTATAACACAATACCTGCTCAAAGATATTTATACAGACTATGTATCAACTAGTTTGTTAGCCTGTCTTCGCCAGGTATTACTATCCGATAATAGGACGCCTAAGGTAACCATAATTTTTGTTGGAAACCCAACTGAAAACAATCTTCGCTGCGAAATATGAAATTTTACAACTTTTAGGTACCAGAAGGATACCTGTCTAATTGGTTACCTGAAGGGCCTTTCGAGGAGCCTAAGTCACAAAAGTGCCCAGCGACACTTGAGACCCCCCTCCCTGGAAACAAAATAATTCCCGATATTATTGCAGCAACTAATGTGTGACAAAGACCCCGAAACAAAGAAATTTGTGAAGCATACTTACTCTTACAACAGCGCTTTAACGTTTGCCTCCATGAGAAACCAAATAAAGGGCGCATTTCGATTTTATGTTGAGCGCGCGTTTGTATCTTCAGTCTCCATCACTTCTGGGAATCCTTCAGTCGAGAGTGAGAGCTCGTGAACGAGCGAGAGGGGACGAAATAGTCGACACGAAGTTACCCTCGGCTACGAAAGAGAGACAGCATGATAGGTAGGTACTTTGTCTCGCTTCGTCTTTCAGCTGGAGCATGGCAATGCGGTAGCGGATTGTACATTGTGCATAATACCTGTTTTAGGCCACATGTACTACCCATCATCGAATTTTCCAGATTTTGGATTTTTTACGGCGTCTTTGGGTGAGGAGGAAACTTTATACTGAATCTGAACCTTGTAGGTCATTGGGAAGTACGAAAAAAGCCTCTGGACAGATTTTGCTAACAACTGAACATCCACCTTAAGCGTATTATTATATAGGATATCTCACAAGCAGTGGCGGATTTAACAGGGCGGCTGATGAGCAGTTGCCGCCTGGGCCACTGTCCAGACGGCCCACCAGGGCCCCATCTCCAAAAAAAATTATGATTGGGTATAGGTATTCAAACACTACATTTTTTTCGCACTACTACACTTGGCCCATTTGTAGTAAACTACATCTTCATTTTCCCGAACAAAATGGGCCCCTCAGAACGTTTGTCACCTGGGCCTTTTTTCTTAAATCCGCCACTGCTTACAAGATTAAATACATTTAATAAACTCGATATTCAGGAGCTAAAATATTCTACCACAAGGAGCAAGATCTATACATATACATATGTATAAACAATCTGTATTTGCAGACCTATGTGCTTCTTGAATCCCGAGCTGCTGGTACAGCCAAAGTGACGTAACACCAGAAAGTGGCCTGACACGAGCCCAATGTTTTCTAAACGGTATCCCAACGGCTGACGAACTTCGAAACATTCGGCCTCACATGATCAGGAGAGCATCTAGTTGGGAGTTCGTGTGGCAGTTTACAATATCACGATGCGAGGAACAGGAAGTAAGTATGCATTATATAGCTTCGTTAAATGACGGTCGTTGGTCTCCATCGTTGCTCCGAATAATCGAGGAAAGAGGCAGAAGAAGTCAGTTCGCAGGCAAATTCGAGAATCGAACACTGAGGACAGAGAACGGATAAACAACCTTACGGGGATGTTAGGAGGCAGCAGAAGGTCGAGCATGGGCGCACGGGCCTGGCTAGGTGTATTCATTGTGAGGCATATTGATCGCGAGCGTCGTAGTTGGGCCAATGCTACATATTTGTAATTTTAATAGGGGAATAAAATAAAAATCTTTGGTAACAGCAACTTTGTTAATAAGATATTACTGTGCTATTCGTACAGAGTACAGTGCAGAGTTGAACGGATAAAAATATTTTTAATGCAAATTCAATAAAATTTATCAGGTGATTATAAAAATTGATTTAAAGAATAAAATCCAGCTTTCTTTTTTTTTTGCAAAGCTCTTGAATTACTTCAGTCGTGGTTAAATTATTCTCCTTTTTCCTTTTTCTTTGGGGGTTGCCAGCCCCCCCCCCCCCTTTGGGTGCGCCACTGGTGCCAATATTTTTAAGTTTTTTATGATTGGTTACTACGCGATGTGTATAGAACACAGGTATAATAATGATTTTTTTCAAATTAATTGGCGACAGAAGTGAAAAATAATTTTTTTAACAATTTCTTTCTTGGTTTGTCAAACATAATATAATTGCACATTAAATAGCAAATTCAGTACATTGTTGGTTTCAAAGTTTAAGTTTGACAAGAAAAGTACTTGAACAGTGATATCATCGTTTTAAAAGTTGTGGTAAGGAAATGTCGACGAAATGTGCAGAAATCCAGAGATGTATTTTCAAGCTGTGAAAAAAGACTCTCGCTGCATATAAGGTCCCTATATAGAATAAAAATAGTGCGAATTATTAGGAAGTGCTGCAATATTTAGTTTTCCTGGTACATTAATAGAATTTAGGGACGACTTTTTCTGGTTTTGGTAGGTTATTGAGAAATTTCTTTTCATTAGGAAAATATCCGAATTTCAATAACCTGCAAACACCAGCAAAAGGTGGAAGAAAATTACGATTGCACTACACTTTTTAAAAAGTGCGGTGAATTCTGGGGAATTTTTTATTGCATCTTTTATGGCAAACTGAAAAGAACTCGTTGCATTAAATATGAAATGTTCACGATGTATTACTTATTGTAACATTTAATTATTTCTTATTGCTTATCTGTCTGCAATGTGTGAGCGAAACATGGGATACACTCCTATATATCACCACGTTGTCGGTCACAAAAAATTTTTAATAGATATGGCTTTTATTGAGATTCCACTCACTTAGGGCATTTCAGAGAGAGTAGTTCGCATAAATGTTTGCTTGTATGAGGCTCCGTCAAACACACAGTTTGTAGTATGTAGTGTGTAAAATGCCATCTCATTTTCGTTATGGCCCGAAATGATCGAAGCGTCCCCAGTAAATAGACGGACGCTAATGAAACTACTGCGGTTGGTAAAAAGAACTTGTACATACCACAGACGAGATATAGGATAGACCTATCACCTTATGGATGTTCGTGTCGCTGCCCAATCTGTATGGCCGACCCATAATTCGAGGTCTGAATGTAGTGGCATCTGCTCATGAACAGCGTTCAACTCAGCAACTACTCTGGAATGTGTTGAAATGCGGAAAGGTGTGTGCGTACATGTATACGTGTGACTTGTTTAGAGAGAGAGAGTTCGACATAGGTAGGCTTTTGCTACGCTATGCTTTGGCTCGGTTTGTCGACGACTCACGCGGATTTCTCTCCGAAAATCCATTTCAAGGATCAAGACACTATGGATCACAAAACTGGTATTTCTTCAAAGCCCGCGCTAGCTATAAATTGCAAGATGACATTGTTTTAGTATTAGTTTACGGCCAACACTGAAATTTACAGTAAAATCTAATTCTTAAAAGAGTCGCAGAAGGTTGCACGACGCATGAGTGTCGTGGTGTGCATGGATGCAACTGCAAGTCGAGTTACTTTTGAAACCCGCATTGGGAAATAAAATTTTGTCTAGCGCTGAGAAATTCATCGGTTCAGTGAAGTGTGTGCACGTCACAGTTCGTATTATCTCGTGATTTCTCAATTCGCTCATCAATTTCATCGATTACTGGACCATGTGGGAGGCCTTTCAACAGGATTCCATTTAGATATACCCGTTACCTAGAAGACTTTTTCAGAAACTGAAGGACGTTTAAAAACTGGAAGTGCTTCTGTAATCGTGTGCAATGCGATTGTAGAGTCAGTGCCTGTGCCTGCATTTTTCTCATGTAAACCGCATATAAGCTTTCGAATAAGACCAAATTCAATAAAATCGTTCCGCGTATGACAGAGATATCGTAATATCGTCTCATGTTTCTGTCAGAAATATAACATTTTGAACATTTTCTTCTTCTTCTGATTCTCCAGACAAATTTTTGTCGTACATAATACGTATACGCGTTACACGCACACATTCGGCCAAAACGATACAAACACATGTTTCGTTCGTCGATTCGTCAACTCTCGGGACCATTCGGCAGGACACGACAGGGATCGTCGTCCGTCATTGTATATATTATATGAACGACTCGTGTAAATTCTTTGAAATTTAATTTTCTATGCACGTGAGCATCTCCAGGAAGTGATTCTAAACGTGAATGTGCTGTGCAGTGGAATTCTGGATGAAAATAGAGGTTCAATGCTGTCCAATTTGTTTGTCTAGCCTCAATTTTCAGTTTCATATAATGACCAACGTAAATTCTTTGAAATTTAATATTCTGTGCACGTGGGAACATCCAGGACACGATTCCAATCGTTAATGTGCTTTGCGGTTAAAATCTGACTGAAAGTGGAAGGTTCCGTGAAGTCAAATTTGCTTTTCGAACCTCAATTTTCAGTTTCATGTAACGACTACTGTAAATTCTTTGAAATTTAATTTTCTATGCACGTGGGCATCTCCAGGAGGTGAATCTAAACGTGACTGTGCTCTGTAGTGGAATTCTGGATTAAAATAGAGGTTCAATGATGTCAAATTTGTTTGTGGAACCTCTATTTCAGTTTCTAATAACGACTGCTGTAAATTCTTTGAAATTTAATATTCTGTGCACGTGGGAACCTCCAGGAGGTGATTCAAAACGTGACTGTGCTCTGTAGTGGATTTCTGGCTGAAAATAGAGGTTCAGTGATGTCAAATTTGATCGTCGAACCTCAATTTTCAGTTTCATATAACGACTGGTGTAAATTCTTTGATCCCCATAAAAAAACTTAAAAAAAGTAAAGAAATTACGCCCAGTACACGAAATCAAATAAATCACAAAAAATAGAAGATAATAATAATTACAAAATAAAAAAAAGATGTGAAATCAAAATGGGCTGCAAGTACATAAAGGTGGTTTCCAACTGCGCTTAAGTTTTAATTAACCCATCAAAAAGAATCCCATTTAAAAACATTGTCGTAAATTAATAGCTTTAGAAAATTAATTAATGATACACAAAAATTACGCCAATTATAATAATGGCTATTTATACAAAATAAAAATGTATTACATAATATTAAGCAGATATATTTTTATACAAATAAATATTTTAATACGAATAAATATTTTATTCAAAATACTTGGCGCTGCGATCCGAATTGGTGTTGCTAAACTGAATAAATATGTTTAAATTGCATTAATCTTTTTCTCTCTTTCTTGTGCGTTCGTTCGTGAATGTCTGTATGTGCATATGCTACGTATGATATTAGAATTAAATATTAAATATATGTAGGTAGAATAAATCTGACTGCGTTTCTAGTATGTATATGTATATTATGTATTTTAGATTGTAAGGGGGTAATTGTAAATTATTAATACTAATACAAGTAGCATTTCTTCGGTATCGCAGCGCCAAGTATTTTGAATAAAATATTTATTCGTATTAAAATATTTATTTGTATAAAAATATATCTGCTTAATATTATGTAATACATTTTTATTTTGTATAAATAGCCATTATTATAATTGGCGCAATTTTTGTATATCATTAATTAATTTTCTAAAGCTATTAATTTACGACAATGTTTTTAAAAGGGATTCTTTTTGATGGGTTAATTAAAACTTAAGCACAGTTGGAAACCACCTTTATGTACTTGCAGCCCATTTTGATTTCACATCTTTTTTTTATTTTGTAATTATTATTATCTTCTATTTTTTGTGATTTATTTGATTTCGTGTACTTGGCGTAATTTCTTTACTTTTTTGAAGTTTTTTTATGGGGATAATTTCTACTGGGCGGTTAGTGTAAATGTTGTTAATAGCAATTTGTCATAGCAATAGTCACTGGAATGTATATTTTAGCGGAAAATCCATTTTTGCTGAAGATTTCGTTGGATTTCGCAATTGTAATTAACCGTCGACCTTGTTTTGATCGGGGGACATCATTTCTCAAAGTCTAAGAGGGGAGCTCACGGAGCTCCATGTACTCAGTCGTCGTCGGTCTTCCGAGCCTGGAGGACCTCTGGGGACCCTGCAGTTGCCGAGCTACCTGGACCTACTGAACCTACTGGACTTCCTGGACTTGCTGAGGACCTGGTCAGGGTTTCATCTCGGGTCCATCCCCCTCCCCCCGATGCAGCCGAGCCACCTGGAGAGGTGGATTCAGGAGCCTCTCTTGGAGGAGGCGAAATATGTAAAAGTACAGAAGTACATTTTTTAACCCTCTTTCACAAGATTTAAAATTTGCTTGTAACTTATATTTTAATATCTCTATCTCATACTATAGCCTAAATAATTAAATTCACATTAATTATTTATACAGAATTATACACAATGTCATAATATTTTTCTATTTTATTACTCTTGGGGGGGGGGGGGGGCGATCTGCAGAGATAGCAGTGCAACTTTTCAACTCGTTCAATCTTTCTACATGCTACCGAACAAAATGATTGCTGTAGCGAGCATAGGGACCACGAATACATACTTATTGTTAGTACTCGTGAATAGTAACATTATGCATGTGCTTCCATACGCGCAGAAAAATGCAATGTATATATATATATGTATTAAATTCGAGATAAAAGTTTTAGTGTCGCGTTTTAAACATTCTAAACAATTTTTCTTTAATTTAACAATCATTCGAAATGCTTAATGTTTTGGATACAAGTTACGCTTCTCAAGTTTAAATATTTCGTATGAGTTTTATGAATCTTCTCTTATTAATAGTTATTACATTCGAGTCATTAGATTTTCTGAATAAAACATAAATAGGCAGTCTCTCTACGGGCCTCGAAACGCTGCAACCTCCTCCTAGTGAGACCTGGTAATTGGTGAGAACAGAGCCGATGCGATTGCTGCGATTGTCAAATATCCTAAATAAGTAGTTAGATACAAGAATTTCTTTAAATAGTAATACTTTGATACAATGTAAAAATAAATGTAACTCGAAATGTTTGAATAAATCATTCCTTCCCTTCCTTCCACATGTATAAATATATAAAATAAAGATATGTGGAATTCTCAAGATATGTGAAATAATGGAGTTCAATAACGACGTTCACCAAAGTCGGAGGACGGATCGGACGGATGAACTATTAAAATGCCATGGTGTACCTATCTTAATGTATTATTTCCATCGATTACTGGAATATGTGGGAGGTCGTTCATCAAGATTCTACTGCAATACACTAAAAATAAGTATCTGAAAGATTTTTTTGAAAACACTCTACACAAGTCCGATCACATCTCCCCAATATTGCAAGACATATAGATATACATAGAAAGAGCAGGGTGCATGGCTGCAGCGGCGAAAAGTATATATTTTGCAATGGACATTGCGATATATAATTATTTCTGGCTCTGAGAAATTTCAACTTCCATGGGAAACAGTTGAGGTCGACAGCAACCTCTACCAATGTGATAACATTGACGAGAGGTGTAAGCTGGCAGTTCAACTCTAACCGCGACAGCGATCGGATCAGTGAATGCGCCTGCATATTATTTCGTGATTTCTCGATTCACGCATCAATTTCATCGATTACTGGAATATGTGGGAGGTCGTTCATCAAGATTCTACTGCAATACACGAAAAATAAGTATCTGGAAGACTTTTTTGAAAACACTCTACACAAGTCCGATCACATCTCCCCAATATTGAAAGACATATAGATATACATAGAAAGAGCAGGGTGCATGGCTGCAGCTGCGAAAAGTACATATTTTGCAATGGACATTGCGATATAGAATTATTTTCAATTTCCATGAGAAACAGTTGAAGTCGACAGCAACCTCTACTAATGTGATAACATTGACGAGAGGTGTAAGCTGGCAGTTCAACTCTAACCGCGACAGCGATCGGATCAGTGAATGCGCCTGCATATTATTTCGTGATTTCACGATTCACGCATCAATTTCATCGATTACTGGAATATGTGGGAGGTCGTTCATCAAGATTCTACTGCAATACACGAAAAATAAGTATCTGGAAGACTTTTTTGAAAACACTCTACTCAAGTTCGATCACATCTCCCCAATATTGAAAGACATATAGGTATACATAAAAAGAGCAGGGTGCACGGCTGCAGCTGCGAAAAGTACATATTTTGCAATGGACATTGCGATATATAATTATTTCTGGCTCTGAGAAATTTCAACTTCCATGGGAAACAGTTGAAGTCGAAAGCAACCTCTACCAATGTGACAACCTTGACGAGAGGTGTGATCTGTCAGTTCGACTTTACTCGCGACGGTGATCGGATCAGTGAATGTGCCTGCATATTATTTCGTGATTTCTCGATTCGTGCATCAATTTCATCGATTACTGGACTATGTGGGAGATCGTTCAACAAGATTCGACTACGTTACACTCAGTGCCTAGAGGGCTATTTTGGAAACACTTTACTCGAGTCCGAACACATCTTCCCACTGTTGAGAGATGTTAAAAACATGAAGTGCTTTTGTAATCGTGTGCAATGCGATTGTAGAATCAGTGCTTATTTCGCGATAAAGTATTTCATAGTGCACAGTGGCCCTGCGTATTAGTAATGTGAACGCGAACGTAAAGTCAGTGTTTTAACGCATCTAGAATTAATTCAGAGCACCAGTGCTCCCATTGCTTTTTCATCGCGAAAGTAATGTGACATATTTGGAAGTGTGGCACATTCTATGGGGTACTGACCCTGCAACTGCTGGACATTCGCCTGCAGATCGAATAGCTACTGCTAAAAGGGGATGCTTGTCTGCATGGATAGCAGTGAGACTATTTTCAACGAACGGTGAGTGATACATTTTCATTCTTTGAATTTTTCTGTATGCTATCGAATATAATGATTACTGGAGCGAGCATAGTGACCACGAATACGTACTTAGTACTCGTGGATAGTAAAATTGAATGCGTGTACTTCCAAATGTTTAATACATGTAGAAAAATACAATGAATAAATTTTAAATTCGCGATAGGAGTTTTAATATCGCGTTTCAAACATTCTAAACTTCTTTTCTTTAATTTCACAATCATTCGAAATGCTTAATGTTTTGGATACAAGTTACGCTTCTCAAGTTTAAATATTTCGTATGAGTTTTATGAATCTTCTCTTATTAATAGTTATTACATTCGAGTCATTAGATTTTCTGAATAAAACATAAATAGGCAGTCTCTCTACGGGCCTCGAAACGCTGCAACCTCCTCCTAGTGAGACCTGGTAATTGGTGAGAACAGAGCCGATGCGATTGCTGCGATTGTCAAATATCCTAAATAAGTAGTTAGATACAAGAATTTCTTTAAATAGTAATACTTTGATACAATGTAAAAATAAATGTAACTCGAAATGTTTGAATAAATCATTCCTTCCCTTCCTTCCACATGTATAAATATATAAAATAAAGATATGTGGAATTCTCAAGATATGTGAAATAATGGAGTTCAATAACGACGTTCACCAAAGTCGGAGGACGGATCGGACGGATGAACTATTAAAATGCCATGGTGTACCTATCTTAATGTATTATTTCCATCGATTACTGGAATATGTGGGAGGTCGTTCATCAAGATTCTACTGCAATACACGAAAAATAAGTATCTGGAAGACTTTTTTGAAAACACTCTACACAAGTCCGATCACATCTCCCCAATATTGAAAGACATATAGATATACATAGAAAGAGCAGGGTGCATGGCTGCAGCTGCGAAAAGTACATATTTTGCAATGGACATTGCGATATAGAATTATTTTCAATTTCCATGAGAAACAGTTGAAGTCGACAGCAACCTCTACTAATGTGATAACATTGACGAGAGGTGTAAGCTGGCAGTTCAACTCTAACCGCGACAGCGATCGGATCAGTGAATGCGCCTGCATATTATTTCGTGATTTCACGATTCACGCATCAATTTCATCGATTACTGGAATATGTGGGAGGTCGTTCATCAAGATTCTACTGCAATACACGAAAAATAAGTATCTGGAAGACTTTTTTGAAAACACTCTACTCAAGTTCGATCACATCTCCCCAATATTGAAAGACATATAGGTATACATAAAAAGAGCAGGGTGCACGGCTGCAGCTGCGAAAAGTACATATTTTGCAATGGACATTGCGATATATAATTATTTCTGGCTCTGAGAAATTTCAACTTCCATGGGAAACAGTTGAAGTCGAAAGCAACCTCTACCAATGTGACAACCTTGACGAGAGGTGTGATCTGTCAGTTCGACTTTACTCGCGACGGTGATCGGATCAGTGAATGTGCCTGCATATTATTTCGTGATTTCTCGATTCGTGCATCAATTTCATCGATTACTGGACTATGTGGGAGATCGTTCAACAAGATTCGACTACGTTACACTCAGTGCCTAGAGGGCTATTTTGGAAACACTTTACTCGAGTCCGAACACATCTTCCCACTGTTGAGAGATGTTAAAAACATGAAGTGCTTTTGTAATCGTGTGCAATGCGATTGTAGAATCAGTGCTTATTTCGCGATAAAGTATTTCATAGTGCACAGTGGCCCTGCGTATTAGTAATGTGAACGCGAACGTAAAGTCAGTGTTTTAACGCATCTAGAATTAATTCAGAGCACCAGTGCTCCCATTGCTTTTTCATCGCGAAAGTAATGTGACATATTTGGAAGTGTGGCACATTCTATGGGGTACTGACCCTGCAACTGCTGGACATTCGCCTGCAGATCGAATAGCTACTGCTAAAAGGGGATGCTTGTCTGCATGGATAGCAGTGAGACTATTTTCAACGAACGGTGAGTGATACATTTTCATTCTTTGAATTTTTCTGTATGCTATCGAACATAATGATTACTGTAGCGAGCATAGTGACCACGAATACGTACTTAGTACTCGTGAATAGTAAAATTTAATGCGTGTACTTTCAAATGTTTAATACATGTAGAAAAATACCATGATAAATTTTAAATTCGCGATAGGAGTTTTAATATCGCGTTCCAAACATTCTAAACTTCTTTTCTTTAATTTCACAATCATTCGGGATGCTTAATGTATCGAATACGAGTTACATTTCTGAAGTTGAACTCTTTCGTGTGAGTTCTTTCAAATCTTCTCTCTTAACAGTAATTACATTCGAGTCATTAGATTCTCTTAATAAACAATGACAGTCATTGTTGGTACTACTTGGTTATTATGCTCGCTAGTTTTGCTTGCCCGTTGCATGTGCTAAATATTAAGACACACTAGTAGTAATATTACGTGAAATCAAAAATTGCCACTCTTACCACCTGATATCTCGACCTCAAATAGTCCCCTTATAAAATAATTGTATAATAATAAATGACTGCTACCAAAGTGGCTGCTATATGAACTTAAATTTCTTTCTCCCTTGCATTAAAATAACTTTATGCCACTAAACCTAAAATTTTATACATCGCGGAAGAACTTGCACATGTGCTTAGTTTTAACTAGCCATAGTCTTAGCATTAAGTTTTAATTTAAGAACTTTAGTCGTAAGAATTTTTCCAAATTTGCAAAAATGCATTGGTCGAATACGGACCAGAAATATTTCGTAGAAATGGGTCACTTTCGTAGGTACCTCCGCGTTGGTGTGCCTGGACTTGGAAACGTTTTCCAATGCATTGCGTCTTGCAAAACGTTATCAAGCTGAAGCCTACGATCTAGTTTAAGGGTCCACATCGAGCCAAACTTACAATTGGTGAGTTTGGTTCGGTCTGGACATCTATTCAGAAATGCACTTGCGTAATTCGAGCGATAAGCTTGTTCCGCCTCGTTCTTTTTAAGTATAAGAGTGCCAAACGCACCCTTCTAGAAATACAATTCGCCTTCGATCACTGATTTCGATTTCGCGCATGGTGTGCTCGCCCTTCATAGGCCGGCTGTGCTGGGTACAACTTATTACGGCTTTACACAGAGGACCATTGTTAGACGAAGATGTGCGCCAGTTTGTGACCATTCTGATTTTCTAGTTGTCGCGCCGATACCGGGCTTAAGTCCACCTCGGCCCGCTCTGTGGTTTCAGATGGCTCGTTCTCGGTCACGCTCGCCATGGCTGTGTAAAGTCGTAATATGGAGCACATCACGTAGAAACGAAATTTCGGTGGATCGAGGGTGAATGCTGCGTCGCGTCGCGTCTTTCGGTCCTTTAGTCGTTTAGTCTCTTTTGCAATCTCAATCGGGAGATTCTTAGCTTTTGCATATCTCTCGAAAATTACGCAAGTGCATATTTGCAATAGATTATGCCACTAGGGCTCATTGTAAAGAGTGCGATAGGCTAGATTTAAGGGTAGAGGTACGCTTGCTTGTTGAGAGTGACGCCTTTTACCTTTGCTTTTGCTTTTGCTTACAATTAGCTTCACCGTACACCGTGTCGTTTCGCATTTAGTATACTTTTAGAGACTTGTCATAGTGTATTTTCTATTTCCTACTTTCAATTCTCTTTTCTTTTTTTCCGGTAATATAATTCGCTCTCGGGAGAGATCTTGAATCAGCACAAGATGCTCGGGCACGATACACTCGCCTGTGCAAATTGTCGGCTTTGTGGTGGGAGCGCGTATTGCAGCTGCATGTGATTTAATTGTGAGGCGGGCTGCCTGTGAGTCTTACCCCTCAGGCGCGGCCCCTACTGGGGAACTCCCGTTAATGGGGGGCTGGATGAACGGTGGTCGCGTATTAGCGTTTTGTCTGTGCAACTGCAATGCGTGAGTGTATCGAGCAGCTCGAGATCTCTCGCGACGGCGAATCCGTGTCCGTTTGTCACTTCTTTTTCTATCTCTGCAATGAGATACTTAGAGTCTATTTGTCACTTGAAAGCAGTGCAAGCGTACCTCTAAAATATGCGAAAGAAATTGTAATGGCAAATGTGTAGAAAGATCGACGAGAACCTCTCGTCTATCTTTCTTACGCGCGCATGCTAACCCTTTGGACTTTAAAGTGAAGTCTTTGGAAAGAATTCTAGTAGTCTTTTACCTTATACTGCAATCACAGTCCAAAGAGTTAATATACCGAAGCATAGTCTGTTATGCTTCCTCTGCAAAAACTAATTGTAGAGTGGTGTGTGTGCTGCGAAGCTTAGAAAATTTAGCCAGGCAAGTCTAGTTTTAAGCGCATCATCGAAACATTCGCCGAGGGATTCGTCGAGGGATTCGCCAACGTTTTCTCTGGTGAATTCTTTAATAAAGAAGTCTAGTTTCAGGGATGAATTAGATCTGGGTTAGGGTTTACTAACACTTTAGAGTAGAATTGGAATTTTTCTGGCATTCCATGCTATTAGCGCCTGATGAGGCTGCTTCTATTTCCTTTTACAATTCGGAATTATCATGCGCCCAAACAGGCTGCTGTATTTTTTAATTAACATTAAAAAGGATGAAACCTGATGATGGTACATTAGAATTAAAAAGCATTAGGCGCCCAAAAAGGCTACTCCTTCCATACATTAAAACTGAAAAACCTTAGAGGCCCGAAGAGGCCACTCCTTTTTTCTATCAGACTGAATCAGAATTAATCATTGATTGCCCAATGTGGCTGCTGGGAATTTTTCTCAAAGTCTGATTTGCGTGACACCTTGCAATTTAAAGGAAATTCTTTCGAACTTGTTTAAATACAAATTGTCTGTTTCAGTTATAGTGTTTGTGATCGCCTGTAATGCGATCGTAGAGTCAGTGTTTTTGCGCAAGTAAAGCTATTCGAGAGCACCGGTGCTCTAATAACTTTTTCATCGCGAAAGTAGAGTCATGCACGAGTGCAACTGCAGCTGCGACGTTGAGAGCTAAGCTGGGGCTGAGTTGAGGGGTGCTCGTCTGAGAGCTGCTGATCAGAGGGGTGCTGGTCAGACGGGTGATGATCAGAGGGGAGCTGGTCAGACGGGTGATGATCAGAGGGGAGCTGGTCTCAGGGTTGCTGGTCAGAGGGTTACGAGTTTGCAGAGATGCAGTACCGATGCTGACAGCGAACGATGAGTCATTTTATAATTCTTTGAAGGGGGTGCACGTGGTACAACTACTTAGCTTTTCCGATTCTGGCCGTTCCAACACAAATGCACGACATGCAGAGGCCCTTTTCACATGGTCGGTATTCGTTTGGGGAACTCTTATGCAATATTTCGCGAATATGGTCTAGGGCGTCTAGGCAGTAGCCTTATGACGTGGTCATTTTCTAAACCATATTCACGAAATATCATAGAAATGTTCCCGAAACTAATGTCAATTATATAAGATGCGCCACTAAACGTTATGCATGTGTGTTCGAAAGAGCAGCATCGATTGAGCTGACCATACAAGGTACTCGTAAATAGTGACATGCATGTGTCTGTCTCAAAATAAAAAAATAAAATAAAATAAATCAATACAACTGTTGCTCGCGATTCTTACAATTTTATTTCGATTAATAATAATTCGTAAAATAATCGGATCGATCGAGTCAAGTAGAGTCACCGCGAAATTTTTTGAAATGGGTCTCAATGAAACTAGTCTTCCTAGCAATCTTGCATTCTAGCAAGATCTTTTATGGTCGCTATAATGATATTTTCAAGAGCGCCGCGGCTCTTGTGTAGAGTTGTATTACCGCGAATTTACAGTCAAATTTTTGCGGATCTATGATTTATACAGAGCACGGAAGCTCGTGTTGCTTTTTCATCGCGAAAGTAGAGTAAAATTTTCGATTAGCTTCAATTTTCAGCTCAGCCCTGTGCTTGGTATTCTAGGTCCTAGAAAGGACCTAGCTTGTGGGCCCTAGAGAGGACCTAGCTCGTGGACCCTAGAGAGGGCCCAGAACAGGGGCCCTAGAGAGGGCCTTCGGCATAGGCCCTAGAGAGGGTCCTAGTCATGGGCCCTAGAGAGGGCCTAGCTCGTGGGCCCTAGAGAGGGCCTAGAATTATGCTAGCTTGGTACCTTATAGCTAAGATGTACTTGCATGCATGCCGTAGAATGTAGAATGCGAGTACCTTGTATAAGTGGGTCGTAATCTTTGTGCGTGCATTTTGGAAGGAAAAGCATCATACCTAAGGCACGCAATGCATTTGGTAGGATAAGCTTCCTACATAATGTATGCAAAAAGACCTTACCCAACAAAAACACATTCAGAAACTAAGGAATGTGAAATAGATGAAATGTGCGCGTTTAATAAACAAGAGCGCTAAAAGTTGCTGCTCTTTTTTCGAAGTAGAGTCAACCCTATCTTATTAACCCTTTGGTCGCTAAATTAAATGCTTTTGACAGAATGTCAGTAGTCTGTTCACTCTGACATCGCAATCAGAGTTCAAAGGGTTAATATATTCCCGCGAAATTTCCAGCGAATCATCGGGCGAGTCGTCGAGGGATGCGTGCGTTTAGATTTAAATAAGAGAATTGTAAGGATGTATGAGAGAGGGCAGAGAGATCGACGATAATCGTCAGTCTATCTCTCTTTCGATTTCGCTTTCGCGTTCGCGGTTGTCACTAATAGTAGAGTCAAATCATCGTTTCCCTCATTGCAAGCAATGACGGACGCGATGAGTTTATTGAAATGGTGGGTGGATGGGATCGGTGTTTGTTTCGGGATGGGTCACTTTCGTAGGTACCTCCGCGTTGGTGTGCCTGGACTTGGTAACGTTTTCCAATGCATTGCGTCTTGCAAAACGTTATCAAGCTGAAGCCTACGATCTAGTTTAAGGGTCCACATCGAGCCAAACTTACAATTGGTGAGTTTGGATCGGTCTGGACATCTATTCAGAAATGCACTTGCGTAATTCGAGCGATAAGCTTGTTCCGCCTCGTTCTTTTTAAGTATAAGAGTGCCAAACGCACCCTTCTAGAAATACAATTCGCCTTCGATCACTGATTTCGATTTCGCGCATGGTGTGCTCGCCCTTCATAGGCCGGCTGTGCTGGGTACAACTTATTACGGCTTTACACAGAGGACCATTGTTAGACGAAGATGTGTGCCAGTTCGTGACCATTCTGATTTTCTCGTTGTCGCGCCGATACCGGGCTTAAGTCCACCTCGGCCCGCTCTGTGGTTTCAGATGGCTCGTTCTCGGTCAGGCTCGCCATGGCTGTGTAAAGTCGTGATATGGAGCACGCCATGTAGAAACGAAATTTCGGTGGATCGAGGGTGAATGTTCGCGTCGCGTCGCGTCTTTCGGTCCTTTAGCCGTTTAGTCTCTTTTGCATTCTCAATCGGGAGATTCTTAGCTTTTGCATATCTCTCGAAAATTACGCAAGTGCATATTTGCAATAGATTATGCCACTAGGGCTCATTGTAAAGAGTGCGATAGGCTAGATTTAAGGGTAGAGGTACGTTTGCTTGTTGAGAGTGACGCCTTTTACCTTTGCTTTTGCTTTTGCTTATGCTTACAATTAGCTTCACCGTACACCGTGTCGTTTCGCATTTAGTATACTTTTAGAGACTTGTCATAGTGTATTTTCTATTTCCTACTTTCAATTCTCTTTTCTTTTTTTCCGGTAATATAATTCGCTCTCGGGAGAGATCTTGAATTAGCACAAAATGCTCGGGCACGATACACTCGCCTGTGCAAATTGTCGGCTTTGTGGTGGGAGCGCGTATTGCAGCTGCATGTGATTTAATTGTGAGGCGGGCTGCTGTGAGTCTGAACCCTCAGGCGCGGCCCCTAGTGGGGAACTCCCGTTAATGGGGGGCTGGATGAACGGTGGTCGCGTATTAGCGTTTTGTCTGTGCAACTGCAATACGTGAGTGTATCGAGCAGCTCGAGATCTCTCGCGACGGCGAATCCGTGTCCGTTTGTCACTTCTTTTTCTATCTCTGCAATGAGATACTTAGAGTCTATTTGTCACTTGAAAGCAGTGCAAGCGTACCTCTAAAATATGCGAAAGAAATTGTAATGGCAAATGTGTAGAAAGATCGACGAGAACCTCTCGTCTATCTTTCTTACGCGCGCATGCTAACCCTTTAGACTTTAAAGTGAAGTCTTTGGAAAGAATTCTAGTAGTCTTTTACCTTATACTGCAATCACAGTCCAAAGGGTTAGTATACCGAAGCATAGTCTGTTATGCTTCCTCTGCAAAAACTAATTGTCGAGTGGTGTGTGTGCTGCGAAGCTTAGAAAATTTAGCCAGGCAAGTCTAGTTTTAAGCGCATCATCGAAACATTCGCCGAGGGATTCGCCGAGGGATTCGCCAACGTTTTCTCTGGTGAATTCTTTAATAAAGAAGTCTAGTTTCAGGGATGAATTAGATCTGGGTTAGGGTTTACTAACACTTTAGAGTAGAATTGGAATTTTTCTGGCATTCCATGCCATTAGCGCCTGATGAGGCTGCTTCTATTTCCTTTTACAATTCGGAATTATCATGCGCCCAAACAGGCTGCTGTATTTTTTAATTAACATTAAAAAAGATGAAACCTGATGATGGTACATTAGAATTAAAAAGCATTAGGCGCCCAAAAAGGCTACTCCTTCCATACATTAAAACTGAAAAACCTTACGCGCCCGAAGAGGCCACTCCTTTTTTCTATCAGACTGAATCAGAATTAATCATTGATCGCCCAATGTGGCTGCTGGGAATTTTTCTCAAAGTCTGATTTGCGTGACACCTTGCAATTTAAAGGAAATTCTTTCGAACTTGTTTAAATACAAATTGTCTGTTTCAGTTATAGTGTTTGTGATCGCCTGTAATGCGATCGTAGAGTCAGTGTTTTTGCGCAAGTAAAGCTATTCGAGAGCACCGGTGCTCTAATAACTTTTTCATCGCGAAAGTAGAGTCATGCACGAGTACAACTGCAGCTGCGACGTTGAGAGCTAAGCTGGGGCTGAGTTGAGGGGTGCTCGTCTGAGAGCTGCTGATCAGAGGGGTGCTGGTCAGACGGGTGATGATCAGAGGGGAGCTGGTCAGACGGGTGATGATCAGAGGGGAGCTGGTCAGACGGGTGATGATCAGAGGGGAGCTGGTCTCAGGGTTGCTGGTCAGAGGGTTACGAGTTTGCAGAGATGCAGTACCGATGCTGACAGCGAACGATGAGTCATTTTATAATTCTTTGAAGGGGGTGCACGTGGTACAGCTACTTAGCTTTTCCGATTCTGGCCGTTCCAACACAAATGCACGACATGCAGAGGCCCTTTTCACATGGTCGGTATTCGTTTGGGGAACTCTTATGCAATATTTCGCGAATATGGTCTAGGGCGTCTAGGCAGTAGCCTTATGACGTGGTCATTTTCTAAACCATATTCACGAAATATCATAGAAATGTTCCCGAAACTAATGTCAATTATATAAGATGCGCCACTAAACGTTATGCATGTGTGTTCGAAAGAGCAGCATCGATTGAGCTGACCATACAAGGTACTCGTAAATAGTGACATGCATGTGTCTGTCTCAAAATAAAAAAATAAAATAAAATAAATCAATACAACTGTTGCTCGCGATTCTTACAATTTTATTTCGATTAATAATAATTCGTAAAATAATCGGATCGATCGAGTCAAGTAGAGTCACCGCGAAATTTTTTGAAATGGGTCTCAATGAAACTAGTCTTCCTAGCAATCTTGCATTCTAGCAAGATCTTTTATGGTCGCTATAATGATATTTTCAAGAGCGCCGCGGCTCTTGTGTAGAGTTGTATTACCGCGAATTTACAGTCAAATTTTTGCGGATCTATGATTTATACAGAGCACGGAAGCTCGTGTTGCTTTTTCATCGCGAAAGTAGAGTAAAATTTTCGATTAGCTTCAATTTTCAGCTCAGCCCTGTGCTTGGTATTCTAGGTCCTAGAAAGGACCTAGCTTGTGGGCCCTAGAGAGGACCTAGCTCGTGGACCCTAGAGAGGGCCCAGAACAGGGGCCCTAGAGAGGGCCTTCGGCATAGGCCCTAGAGAGGGTCCTAGTCATGGGCCCTAGAGAGGGCCTAGCTCGTGGGCCCTAGAGAGGGCCTAGAATTATGCTAGCTTGGTACCTTATAGCTAAGATGTACTTGCATGCATGCCGTAGAATGTAGAATGCGAGTACCTTGTATAAGTGGGTCGTAATCTTTGTGCGTGCATTTTGGAAGGAAAAGCATCATACCTAAGGCACGCAATGCATTTGGTAGGATAAGCTTCCTACATAATGCATGCAAAAAGACCTTACCCAACAAAAACACATTCAGAAACTAAGGAATGTGAAATAGATGAAATGTGCGCGTTTAATAAACAAGAGCGCTAAAAGTTGCTGCTCTTTTTTCGAAGTAGAGTCAACCCTATCTTATTAACCCTTTGGTCGCTAAATTAAATGCTTTTGACAGATTGTCAGTAGTCTGTTCACTCTGACATCGCAATCAGAGTTCAAAGGGTTAATATATTCCCGCGAAATTTCCAGCGAATCATCGGGCGAGTCGTCGAGGGATGCGTGCGTTTAGATTTAAATAAGAGAATTGTAAGGATGTATGAGAGAGTGCAGAGAGATCGACGATAATCGTCAGTCTATCTCTCTTTCGATTTCGCTTTCGCGTTCGCGGTTGTCACTAATAGTAGAGTCAAATCATCGTTTCCCTCATTGCAAGCAATGACGGACGCGATGAGTTTATTGAAATGGTGGGTGGATGGGATCGGTGTTTGTTTCGGGATGGGTCACTTTCGTAGGTACCTCCGCGTTGGTGTGCCCGGTTCCTTGGTAACGTTTCTCAAGCATTGCGACTTGCAAAACGATATCAAGCTAAAGCCTACGATCTAGTTTAAGGGTCCAGATCGAGCCAAACTTACATTGAGTGAGTTTGGTTCGGTCTAGATATCTAATCAGAATTTTATTCTCTTTCAGGTAGGCATTTCTTCGATGGGGTTACATGGCACTTTCTCTGTCATGCTCTCGTCTCCTTTATGTATCTCTACGATGGGATTTTCATGATTTATTCTATTTCATGCATTTCTTCGATGGTTTTGCATGATTTATTTCATTTCGTCGATTTCTTCGATGATTTTGAACTCTGTACGTCCTTGGCGAGGTATTCCACGTTACATCATGAACACATGTCTTCCACAAATAATGTTGTTGTTTATATAAATTTGTATGTTAAATAAATTTGTTTGGCGTTAAATAAACCTGAATAGGATAGCAAGGTGAAAAGGCGTATGTGTTCTTGTTTTGTTGTGATCCTTCTTTCTCAGTCGTTGCACAGAATACGTTTATAAAACGATCTTTAAATTGTTACTCTAACAGAATCATTTTTAAATCGCGGGTTTCGAATGACCTTTACACTTCTTGAATTATAATTCCTATCACACGTAGCGTTACAATCTGTTTCGAGGCTTCATCGGTAACGTTGCATGCGACACTGGAATGGTAAGGGGGTTCTAGGACCCCCCAAACCGGTGACAAAAAATGCATTGGGTGATAGGACTATCCTATACCTCGTCTGTGTACATACTAAGGCACAGATGAGTATACCTGGTCTGTGCTTTTATCCCTATATTATCCTTAAACGAGAGGGTAGGGATCTGAAATTTCACGGAATGGTATTTCAGCTGAGGAACAATGTTTAGCTAATAATAACAAGAGAATTTGTCTTGGGGGCCGTTTCTACACTCTTTATGGAAATAAGTACAAATTGTGTTTCTATAAAAATCTATTATGATGGTAACAAAGTGACAAGTGTTTGGTTGCAATTCCCTGTTTCACCGAATGCTGGTGCAAAAATATGGAAAAAGGTTGGTGCTTACATTCAACGCTTGAATTTCAAGCCAATAATATCAGTCGATTGGCACTCATCGCAGTACCTATTGCACGACGAACGGCAAGCACACCTTTAAATAACAATAAACCCATCGTAGGTAAACGAAATCATTTCCTTTTAAGGGCTCTCCCTAGTGTGACGGCCGGAAAAGAAACGCGATATTTGGCATTTTTTTTAAGAGAAACCCTCAACAAATTATATTAATTGAAAACTGTATGCCTATATTTGTACATATTTAGAAAACATTTTAGGAAAAATGTAATTAAAAAAAACGGTTCTTAAAATTTTAATGCTCGCTCGGCGACCGTTAGTTCTGAGAACAGCACTGTTGTGACAACACCGTCATTTTGATCATCGAAAAGTCTTGCTCAGGCCCATTTGCGCTACGTGCTGTTTAAATGGAGCTGTCTACCAGCGACCCGTTTGTCGCATCGCGCCCACGCGCCTACGACTCTGTGTACCGTATTTGTCTCTGTTGGTGTCAATTGTGGTGTACAACGTTATTGTAATCTGTATTGCACGAACATCAGTGGGTTCGCTGAGTGACGATAATAAACTAGTGTCGTTATTCTTCCCTCGCGTTGTCCCAGCGCCAGCATTTAAATTCGCTTTGGGAGGAAACATTGTGGATCGCCGATAACGGTCCGGTTGGACCCAGTCCGAAGTTCTCGCAAATCTCCTTGAAACGGAGCAAACCAGCTTCCCGCGTGTAGGATCCGGGAGCCCCCGGGCCTGTGGTTGACGCGCTAAGCCCGTTGTTACCAGGATTTGCCAGGATGAAGGATCTACCATAGGCGGGAATGCCTAGGATGAACTTTTCGCCTGGTGCACCGTGCTGGAGCCAGTATATGACCGCCGAATTCTGGAACACGAATGATTCCCCGTTGAAATCGTTGCACCAGGTGCCGCAACATGTCCAGACTACTCCAGACACGTCATACGTACCATGTTGAGTGCAGCCTGGTCACCGGATTCGCGGGAGGAAGCGTATATCGGACCGTTGAAACCGGTGTTCGAGTTCCAGGAGCTGTTGAAGTCGTGCGCCTTGAGATTTATGAAGTCAACTTGTTGGGGCACTTCCCGGATGTTGTAGGATTTGGACACCGACGATTCTACCGCAGCAACGGCTACGCTGAGGATGTAGCCGTGCGGATCGAACGCCTGCTTCAGCTCCGTCAGGAAGGCCGCGTAGTTGTCCATGTCGAACGGTTGCCCGCCGCGCTGATTCGAGTACTCCCAGTCGACGTCCAAGCCATCGAAGTTGCACTGCCTCAGGAAGTTTACAACGTTCTGGACGAACTGGGTACGGGTTCCGGGATCGCTGACGACCTGGGAGAATTTGGTGGATCCCTCGTTCCAACCTCAGACGACATGCTTCGTATCTTAGCAGCAGCAGCCATAATGCACTTAGGTAACGTTGATATAGGCACTGCTGAGGCACGAAATTTGAACAGCGAGACCGACACCGAAGCCAGTTACATCACTGCAAATATACATTTTTCGTACACGTATTTCTATCCAGAAGCTTCGAAGCGTCTACTTTGTACCTACTTTTCAAGTTGTCTGACAAGCATCTTCTGACCATCTGCGAACTGTTGAACATGGATGCAAATGCGATGCGAAAGTGGCTGTGTCACAGGAAAATCGTGTCGGTGATGGAAGTGTTCTTCAAGCCTATGAATGTGGGGCAGTTCGATCGGTGCCAGAGACGCGCTGGCGAAGCACATTTACGCGCAACTGTTCAACTGGGTCGTAGCTGGTATCAACACCTCGTTGCAGCCTCAGAACAAGCCGCGGTGCTTCATCGGCGTTCTCGATATCTACAGCTTCGAGACGTTCGAGATCAACTTGTTCGAACAGTTCTGCATAAATTACGCAAACGAGAACCTTCAGCAGCAGTTCAATCAGCACGTGTTCATGCTCGAGCGGGAGGAGTACCTTAAGGAGGAGATCGACTTTAAACGCAACCACGCCGCCACAATAAGTTCCTTAGAGGCGAACACGCAGAATAAAACTAAAATTTGGCGCGCAATTTAGATGAAGACGAAGGGACAGTTTGCCAGTTTCCGTCGTGCCCTGACGTCTTCCGAGCTACATCGTCAGCCAGACGGATTACCATGACGGAACTCGCTGGTGGATCCCGCAACGTTCGTAGTTGCACCTAACCAGCAGGCTGTCGAAGAAATTATTACACGCCAGAGTAACGCCTCCACGATCGCGCTCGTTTTACACCGCTATCGCTAATTGTTATCCAAAAATTCGCTCGGGAAGTTTTACGGTATTTCACGGAGTATATTCCCCGATCCGATAGAAACGTTGGAAATTAAAAAGAATGAGGGACCACGTTTGAATCAATCCTTGACTTTAGTAATAACATGATAAAGACGAGCTAGTGGATTCATGTTAATCTTGTGAAGTCAGATTTTTCAATATAATCTTGGTAACGCGGCTCCTGCATAGACTCGTCAATCATCAATTATCTTTGAGTTGGATCGCATGAATAAGTCACCATCCTGTTAATTCCTTTTGAATTTAGATAGTTTTATCTTCCAGAAACATTTCCACTAAATGAGATTTCTAATGCTGAAATCGAACACGTCCTTCATTGTTAATGTAAAAAACGTCGTTCAACGACCCCTGATACCTAGACGTACCGTTTTCAGGTGGAAAGGGAGCATCAATTCTTTCATTTTTGAAGGTTTGAAAGTGTTACGTTTTTCGCTTCCTTCAGATTTTTATAGGAATTTCGTGCGGTTACTTAGAGTGAAAAAGAAGTATAAAATTGAACCCATGTTCTCGCAACGTTGAGAGTTAATGCGTTTAGCGGGACAACGTTATACAATGGTTGGCTTTAAAGAGTGGGAACTTTACTTCAACTTGAGCAACTAACTTTGTTACGATTAACTGTTAATTGGCTTTTCTTAAGACCTTAAACATTATCTCATATCGTGTAACGTTAAGATCAATCTGTCACGCTCCATTATCACATTATCAGCACGAATGATGGTCCGCTATCCCCAAAGAACCCACAAAAAATACATACTCCCAGTCACCCATGGAACGTATTTTTTTTAAATCGACTTCCTTAAGTGGACACGAATGGAAATTATGCCTCGCAAAATACAAGTTACTCGTGTAAAAAAAAACATAAAAAGTGATATCGATGACCCGCTCGATGCGTTATCTAACTCAGCAATAATGTTTGGCACCTCTAACTCTCCCTCTGTTTCTCCTTGTTTCTTTAATAAATAGCCTAGGCGAATTTAACTAAATACGAATAACTACTCGTTAGACGATTACTCAACTATAAGTTACATGCGCAGCAGGGCCTCGAAATTTCTACTTTAATATGATTACACCTTCTTGAGCATGGGCAAATGAAGTACTTCCGGTATATCGATATCTTCTAACCGAATGTTCGACGGATTGAATGGGACTCTTATCGGATACGAATACGTTAAATCCATCAGCAGCTGAAAAGGAAAATCCCAATTCAAACACGCTTGCATCGCTATAAACTACAAAACTATAAACGGTACTTGAGCTTCCACTTACTTGTTCGTTGTTCTCGCCACGTTCATCCAACTTGGCCTGTATCTTCCTGAGAAACGTAACTGGCACGCGCATCTCAAAGTCATCAGCAGGCGTATACAAATTTAGAATTTTTACAATTTGATTCGCGTTTAATTTGTTGCACATCTTGCACACAGAGGTCACATCCTCGTCCGTTTTACGGGCTTGCAAGAGCTGTGCCGCTTGTATGATCGGCTGGAGCACTTCCGTTGCTTGTTCTAATCGCCGATCCCTTCCCCATTGCTCCAAATGGCTCATATTGTACCTGGAGAAGATGCCATTGGATTAACGCCAGGGAAATTAAACGAAACGAAGCCGACAAGAAATTTTCACGAACCTTATCTGCATGCCCTTTGCCCAGTGGCAGAACTCGTTCCTCAGAAGCAAGTTATTCAAAGCACTGGCGCACATGAAGTAGAAAAGCTGCTTGAACAGTTGCACAACGATTTCGGCATCGACACCGTGGTGCTGAAGAGTTTTGTACACCGAGGTCAGCTCATCTAGCAGTTCATCGAGCTTCTGCTGCGTGGACTCTGGCTCCTCCTTCATAGAGGAGGACCCGGGTCGACCGGACTTGTTGGAATTCAAGCCTGATATGGCCTCGTGTTCGAGGAGAGCTGGCACCGCCAGAGCCTGAATCCTCTGCTTCAAGTTCTTCATGATGTTGTTGAAGATCCAGAGCGCCACGTTGCTCAACACTATACGATACTCGCTCAAATCGAAAAGCCTCAAACACTGCTCGTTCTGTCTCGGTGTGTTCTTAATCTGGAAGGGCTCGTCCCCGGAGTACTGTTTTATACTGTGCAGCAACCTTAGGGTGTTGCTGAGCCAGAGCACGCTGAAGTCGAACTCCTTCCGTTTCTTCACCACGAGCTTCACAGCGTTCAGGTAGCCCGTCAGCAGCAACCTAACTTTCTCGACGTCGTTCATACAATCCGTGTGCCTTATGCACATGATCAGGATGTAGGCTGGCAAACCGGGTGGCAAGGTCACCGCAACTCTCGGTTTCAGCTCTGAAAAAGGTCCTATTCAATATTTCCTATTCAATAGTGTAGTGTCGATAGATTTTACCGATAATTAGGTGACGTATTATTACGTCGATGTCTTCCTGCCTGAACTCGAACATGCCTTCGTAGTCTTTCTCCTGCTTCCGAATAGCTGGCATGTTACGTTCGTTGTCTCCAAAATAACCAGTGGAAGACATGCTCATAGACTCGTTCGCAGACTCTACAGTGTCTGGCACTACAAAAAAGGTATTCAACGTTTACTTTATATTTCGTCATCACAGCAACTTCGAGATTTGTCATGAACGAAATGATCGCCGATTCGTGAGCTCGGGTGAGTTATGGTCTCTGCAAGGTGCGATGAAAATGATCGCTGGACCGCGCGCTCACCGGCACCCCTTGAAATATAAGGAAGATCCTTATGTTCCTTAGTACCGTCTCCCTCAGCTTTGAAAGCATTCAAATACCACAACCACTTTACTCGTTTTACAAGCGGGTCCAGGTGGCCAGAACATGTCTCTCAGTGTTATCTTTAACGACGTATACTCACAGCCCGCATCTGCAAGACGTTTCGCCAGGATCTTGCACTGCTTCTTCAATTTCCTGCATTCCTCAGCTACTTTGTCGTACTTCTTCTGCAATTCCTATTGTTCAAACGATTTAATTAGTAAACCACCACTGACAAGTGTATGGAAGATTCTGTAAGACGGTTCGTGTGACGTTTACCAAGTTCTCGGACGTTATCCTGGTAATTTCGTGTTGCATGAAAGCCTCGGTTTGAGTCTGCGGCGATTTGCTCAGATTCACGGAGAGGAGCTTCTGCTGCTTCTCGATTTCCTCCTGCAACCTGTCGATCTCCGCCTGCCACTCGTCCCTCTCGTCGGACCATTCTTTCTGCTTCGTTTGAATCTCGTCCTCTAGATGTCTTTAAAAGGAAGGGCAGGAAGAATCGTTTATCATCTCGGTCAGGGGAAACCAAAGTGTCGTGCTCAACTAATACTGAGGGCTAATTAAAGGGACAAAGTGGCGAATTTGATTTGTGTCCAGGTGTAAAGTTTTCTGCCGAATTGAGTATAAAGATCGTTGAATGGGGTCGACGATTATTCGCGGCAAAGTAACTTCTCAACTCACTCCCTTCAGGCCCTTCGCTTTGTCTTAAGTCTACTGAATAACCCTAGCGCATGCACAAACGACAAAACGCGATTAGACACGGTGCTCTACTTGCATGAAGAGAAAGAAACGTAACGCAAGCGTCGGTGATTCTCCACTTACCTGTTGATCATCTTCTGCGTCTCAAAGGCCTGCACCAACTCCCCGTCTTCGTTAATGATGTCCACGTCCCGGCTGTAACTCGACCCTGAGCTCTTCATTCCCCGGGTTTTATCAACCAGCACGCTGTGCAGCTGGATGCATTCCTCTCTTTTTCTCGCGAGCTCCTTCTGAAGCGCATCGAATTGCCCTGGAATAGGAATTATTAATCGCACTAAAGCTTATCCGTTCCATGCCTGATGTATCGGGCAAACAGTCTCGTGATTAAAAGCAGAAGATAAAATGAACCAATCATTGTCATCGCAATATTTTATGGTGCGAGACTTTGTGCAAAACACAAAGAATTTTCAAGATTCCTGTGGTACCTGCGCGTCCGGTTGGGTTTCGACTGATTATTCTTATCGCATTCTGCCTTTTCGATCGTTGTCGGACATTGTAATACCACGAGTTACCGGGATTCGTGCAATCGAAACTCGTGCGGGATACAAATATAATGACCCCCATTTTGGCTGTGCCACTAGGGTGGCCCTAATTTATATGTATTGAAATTTTTTCTGTGTTTCTTTGCTCTCACCCCCTAAAACGATATCATTTTATAAAAAAAAATAGTCCCCGAAAAAGTTTATTACAATCGGACAACAGGAAAGGGTGCTGACAGCGCTTAAAGATTAGAATTCATCAATAGTTTGGTTTTAACGAATTTCTCAAAAATGGAAAGCGTTATCAAAATTTTGTCCAAATAATATTAAAAGAGCATTCAATTTTCTATAATTATTGTATATATAATTTTGTCGTGCTTTGAACCATTTTTTAGATAATTGCGTTTGAATACAGAGAGGTCCGCACTACGCGGGTATAGACAATACATTACGAAGTGCGGACCTCTCTACATTCAAACGCTATTATGTAAAAAATGGTTGGAAGCACGGCAAAATTATATATACAACAAAACTTCGATAGGGCTTACCATTTTTTAGCAAATTCTTCAAATTCAAACCATTGATGAATTCTAAACTTTAAGGCCTGGTTGGCAAGCCTAACCCAGACCTAACCCAGACCTTTCCTGTTGTCCGATTGCAATAATCTTTTTCAGGGACTATATTTTCATGATACGGAACCATATTAGGGGGTGATAGCAAAAGAAATCACAGGTTGAAAATAAGGGCCACCCTACTGTACTACGAATCATGGCACACCCTGTGCAAAGCAAGATAATTGTAACAACATCATTGTGATACGTTAAGCAACGTGCAGGGCGAAGGGTGCGAAAGCAAAAGTCTGCGAGCTATGGATGTGCAGTGTATTTCGTCACATTGATCATCGGTATACGGGAGTACAGAAAATGAAAAATAAAATCAGCAGAAAATGTTTGCGTATCGGTAAAAAGTAAAGTAAAAGAGAAGCAGATTCAAATAAAGAGAAGTGTGTAAATTACAGTGCTCGGTGAAGTACATAGTGAACGAATTCCTTAACCAGGAAAAGTAACAAATTACCCATGATATTCTGTTGTGCACCTACAAAGCCTATAGAGGTCACGCTCTTCCTCAACGAATGCAGGTCTTTCATCAGCTGAGCCTTTTCGCTTTCGAGTTCTTGAAGCTGCAAAACGTTTCATAGGATCAATCGCCGAAAACATCAGCTTCACTTAAACAGCATACAAACTTACCCTGAACGTGTCTTGGGTCCTTGAATTATTTCCGGGGCCATCGCGCTCTAGACCCTCCACCATCCTGATCAATCGTCGCTTCTCCTTCTCGACGTCTTTCAGCTTCTGCTGAAGTTTCAGAACCAGGCCAACATCCACGGGCGCGTGTACCGGTCCCTTCGTCTGCGAAAGCGATTTCTGAGATTGAACCTCGCCATCGAGGGGACTGTCTGATCTCTGTTGGTTCCAATCAATCGTTTCTACCACAGAATAAGGAGTCGAGGAGGAAGCTGTCGACCTTACCGGCCCGTAATCCAAATCCTTCGGAGTTAAGCAGAAAATTTCCACCAATTACAGACAAGAAATCAACAAGAGTCACCGAAAATGATAGGACCAGAGACGCTCTTACGATACTCTGATCGTCCTGCGGAAGATCCGTGGAGACGATTTGTCCGCTGCCGTTGGAAGCATTGCTAGGAGAACGCGAGTGCACAGGAGCGTGCATCGCAAGTTTCTGTTCCATCATTTCGGCGCGTTGCTCCAGCTCGTGGTAGTCCTTCAGTAGCCTCTGATAGGCTCCGCGATCTTGGTCCTGATCCAGCAGGAGCAGATCCTTCTCTTGTTCCAACCGGTGCTTCAAGTTCTCCTCCGCACCGCGTTGGTTGTTCATCAATTTTTCATTAGCCACTGTAAGTTCCTTTCGCAATTTTTCCAGCTCTTCCTCAAGTCTCTTGTTCTCCTCCTCTTTTTCCTGCGTGCCTCTCTCCTTGTCCTACGGAAAATACGTTCAGGTTAGAATTAAACACCAGGGATCATCCACGGTACCGCGGTACCTGTAGAATGTCCATCTTTTCGTCCCTCTCAATCTTCATCATGTTCAGCATCTTCCTCAACTCCTTCTCTTTTTCTAGCAAAGTCACGTGCAGCTTTTTATTCTCCGCCTGCACCGACTTCAATCCTTCGAGCTTGTGTTTCAACTCCAACATGTCGTTCTGAACGTTCTTCGAAGACTGATTCTCCTTCGCCTGAAAAACAAAGTTCCCTTTCAAGGTCAAATCAATACCCCGGTCTTAATTACAAACGAAATGAAACGTACAAGTTCAGTGATCTTTTGTTGCAACGTCATAATCTTTTTCTCCAGTCCCTTGTTCAGAGACTTGACGTGCTCGACGCTTCGCGCTTCAGCCTTCAGTCTCCTGAACACTTTCTTCGCAAGATATCTCCTGACGGCAGCCTGGAGGATGACGATATCGCTCAGCTTCTGTTGGCACGCCTTTCGAACGAGGTATCCCCTGGCGAATCGTTGAATCACGGTAACAGCAGCGTGGTCCCTCATCAACTGATACCTTTCACGGGCCATTTTTCCTCTGCTGTACTTCTGGATGCCGAAAATTGTCAGTTTCATCCGAAGGTATCGATGCCTCTTCAACCATCCCTTGACGCGAGCTTGGATCTTTGTCGCGGCTCTCTCCTCCCTCACAGTCTGAGCTTGCTGTCTGGCAATGTACCCCCTGCCGTGTCTCTGAAGGCCCAGCACGGCTCGTCGAATCTTTCTGTATCTGATACGGCATATCAGGCCGCGTGCTGTCTTCTGTATCACGATGCAAGCGTCGCGCTGTCGTTCCGCTCGGAGCTTCTCCAGGTAGGCCACTTGGCCTGCTCGAAAGAGGACCTTCGACTTGCCGAACTTGTATTTGTCCTCATCCTTGATGTACCTAAAGCGTTTGCGTCTCAATCTGTCTAGCCAAAGTTTCACGAGGATTATATTATCGATAGTAAAAGCAACCGACCTGCTCAAGATGCGTCGACAGGTCTCTTTAAGATCGTCGCGGCGTATGTCCGTGAATCTGCACAGGCACCTGTACCTGAGGAAGAAATCGCTGTAGGTTCTCTGACTGGGAAATCCAGCCGCGGATATTCTGATAGTCTCCAGGACGCCGCAAGCTCGCAATTGTTGCACCGCGCGCAGCGGGTTGTACACGAAAGCCTCCTTCGTATCGTTCGGCTTGATGCAGCGCACGTAATGCGGCGTAGTTGCGTTTAAAGTCGCCATCAGCATGTTCAAGGAATCTCGAAACTGCGATCCTACCTGCAGATATTGTTTAACGAGCAATGAATCCGTTGCCCAGTTTACGATTTCCATTCGGAAACTCGGAATAACGAGGAGAATTACCGTCTTCCTGTTTTGCTTGGGCGTGCTTAATACTGGCTTCTGAGCGGACACTTTTCTTCTCACGTTCGACGGTACCAGCAGCTTCGGATCCTCCTCGCTGAACAGCTTCTTCAGTAATTTATTCTGAAATAATAAACAGCGGTACAGATTCACTTTTCTAAAAGCAACGCGTACAAGTGAATCTACTTGCACGAACATTTCCGTTTCGCAGTACGTCGACCTGCTCTTCGATAACTGTGTTCCTGTTCTTTTCCAAAAAACCAGTGGTCTCGTACCGCACCAGATCGGCAAAGTGATGAATGAGAAAAGCGAAGGTGCCGAACCGAGGCCTCTCGAAGTGCTTCGACCTACCGCATTTCGCGTAAAGCTTCTCCGCCCAGGTGCTATCGGAGCCTTTTGGCATCTGCGCAAATAACAATCAGGTAACACTAGTTTCTCCATGAATCGAACGTAAGCGAGATGTACAAAACTGACTCTGCATTCTTCGTCCAACAAGTCCAGAATACCCAGCTTCGTCTCAATGAGATCTATGCAGGGCTGGTTGTCGTAGAAATCTATAAACGCCCACTCGATCTCCTCCTTAAGGTACTCCTCCTGCTCGAGCTTGAACACGTGCTGATTGAACTGCTGCTGAAGCTTCTCGTTCGCGTAATTTATGCAGAACTGTTCGAACGAGTTGATCTCGAACGTCTCGAAGCCGTAGATGTCGAGAACGCCGATGAAGCACCGCGGCTTGTTCTGAGACTGCAACGAGTTGTTGATACCAGCTACGACCCAGTTGAACAGTTGCGCGTAAATGTGCTTCGCCAGCGCGTCTCTGGCACCGATCGCCTGCTCCACGTTCATAGGCTTGAGGAACACTTCCCTCATCGACACGATTTTCCTGTGACACAGCCACTTTCGCATCGCATTTGCATCCGTGTCCAATAGTTCGCAGATGGTCAGAAGATGCTTGTCGGACGACTAGAAAAATAGGTAGAAAATAGACGTTCCGAAGCTTCTGGATAGAAATACGTGTACGAAAAATGTATACTTACAGTGATGTAACTGGCTTCGGTGTCGGTCTCACTGTTCAAATTCCGCGTCGCAGCATTGCTTATATTAACATTACCTAAGTGCATTATGGCCGCTAAGATACGAAGCATGTCGTCCTGCTGCTGGGAAGTGAATCCAAGCATTGCGAGGGCGCTTATGGTTTCGTCGAAACACGCTAAATCTTCCACACCATCTATTACAGGATTGTTCCCTTGATTCAGGTAATGGAACATATTCTGATGACCCAAATGCAAGTGGGGGAGGCGAATCGCGGCTGCGCACATTTGGTAAAATATGTGGTAATTCCTTTCCTCGTTTGCCTAGAGAATTACTCGTTTCAACATTCGTTTCGTACGATTACGTTGCATAACCCCAGCTCACCGGGAAACCTACCTGAAACACGACCCTAGACTTCTCCAGGAGGTAGGTCCTCATACTGGCCCCCGTGATGTGATAGTGTTTATTGAACTGAATCTCAATAAACTTGCCGAATCTCGAGGAGTTGTCGTTCCTGGTTGTTTTAGCGTTGCCGATTGCCTCCATGATCGGCAGAGAAGCGAGCACCTTCTTCTCCACCTGCGTCTCGGTCGTCGAGCCGCCAACGGTAGCGAAATACCGCATCGTGTATTTCGCGGAGACAGTTTTCCCGGCGCCCGACTCTCCGGAAACGATGATGGACTGATCGTGACCCTCCCTGTGCGCACATTAATTATACGTAACTGACACTGGTAAATACTTTGCTTTCTAAAAACTGAAAACTCCAACCTTTCCAATTTTGTGTAAGCCTCCTCGGCGACGGCGAATATGTGGGGCTCCAAGTCGCCCATCGCCTGGCCCCTGTACGCCCAGATCGTGTCATTTCCGTAGATCGGCAGCTGATTGTACGGATTGATCGTGACCAGTACTATGCCGCAGTAAGTGTAAATGCAGTGTCGTTGGAAACGGATCTGCAGATTGTAAAGTACAGCTGGCTCGTGGAGGAACGACAAAGACGTCAGATTGTTCTCCCCTATTAGTATGTCGGGGTTCCTCAGCGGTGGCAGATCGGCATCCGACTTCACGTCCAGAATTTTCGTTTGATTCGAATCGTCTGTGTGGACCTTTAAGCTGTTCTGATTTAGTTTGTAATCCTCTAGGAGCACAGCGCCTTCCCAAATCTTCTCTGGATGCGGCACCCATACCCTACCACCCTAGAGAACACACAGGTGCTTCAGCAATGTCGTTGCTATCCCTATCCCAGCTGGGTGTACGCATAAAATCGCCACTCTAATTACAGTCCACGATGGCAGAATATATACGGATAAAAACTTTCTCAACGGTCATGCCGTCGCCTGTCATTACGTTCCCACGCACGAGGAACGATTTTCAAATACACGGACGAGCTTGCACCGGTTAATTACTCAGCCCTTAATTCTCCTTCCTTTGAGAAAATGACCCCCTTTTGCTAAAATAAGGCCGACAATACGCAGCATATCGATTCTAAATGAGAATAGATTTTAAAAATAAATAACTTTCAGGAGTACCTGACGTTCTCATATTTTTACATTATGCTTTCAATATTGCGATAATGGAAATATTCGCAGTCTTCTTGAAAAAAAAGAAAAATTTTTTCCTTCGAAATTCGATATTTCAACTTGAAACGGTCGCTCGTTTTTACCAAAATGCAATATTAAAATTCGAAGAACGTCAGTTACTTCTGAAAGTTATTTATTTTTAAAATCTAGTGGAATTTTTGCTTTCGGATGCATCGTTTGCCCTAGGGAATGTCCACCAGCTAATGCTTAAAAAACACGACTCATATCCAAGCCGAAATCTCCTTTAGTTAATAATAATATCTCCATTAGAAATTTCAACAGACAGACTCGTCACGATGTTGCTAAACCAGTTGCCACCGTAGAAGAGGAGTCTGTCGTGTCCGCGTGATACCTTCACGTATAACTCCCTCGTAGTCATCGTTCTTGGTCCAGGTGCCCTGGCTGGGTCACCCACGATTTCACGCACAAATCTGAGGCACAGATTAAGAGTCTTCTAAGAGTTAGACAATTGAGAGATTTGTACGAGCTATGAGCACCGCGATGTTCCTCCGACTGTACAATAGATCTTGCTGTCACCTCAGCCTCGGTCAAGGCATGTTTCTGTTTGGGTTTTTTCTTTCCTGCCTTAGTCACTTAGGCCGGCCATTGTTCGTCGTCGAGAGTCGAACCGCGGATCGGCGGGCCACCGAAATTCAAAGCCGTGGGTTCGCGTCACCGTCCAAAAACTACTTTAACACACTCCGCGCATTTATTACACATTTTGTTTCTTGAATAAGGAAACTAGTAAAGCTTATAAGGGATGTGGGGTCTTAATAGCCGTGAGAAATTCTTATTATAGTCGTTTAATTAAATTTGACGTTAATACTGTTGAACAACTTTTTGTAGAAGTTCGACTCGGATTTGAAACCGTCGTCTTCGGTTCTGTTTACATCCCACATGCCTCAGAGTCAAATGTGTGCCTATATAGATCATTGTCGAGCCGTTGAAGATGTCTCTATGAAATAGCGGCTTTTTCAATGTATTTTGGTAGAAGATTTATTTATTTATTTATTTGACATTAACGGTCGAAACCATTTTATATTACAACATGTTCAACACAATGGCGTAAATTCCTTAGGCTGGCCATGAGGGCAACTGGTAGCCCTATGCGGTTCTGCGACCATGATTATGGCCCTGCCTTACACAAAACAAGGCTCACTATTCTTAGCGGCTGTAGGCTCTGCTCTGATCTGCTGTTTCTGTTCAGAGTGATTCATAGTCAGATGAACTCTCCCGAGCTCTTGGCGTCGATAAGTTTTCGTGCCCCTCAGCGACCATTGCGTCCGAGACCCCTTTTTGAGTAGAAGGTTCCTGAT
The DNA here is from genome assembly GCF_050908995.1 of Andrena cerasifolii. Classification (NCBI taxonomy): domain Eukaryota; kingdom Metazoa; phylum Arthropoda; class Insecta; order Hymenoptera; family Andrenidae; genus Andrena; species Andrena cerasifolii. Next base: position 4,382,057 of record NC_135132.1, read on the forward strand.
TATTTCCACTATACCATGGATCCCATAAACCGTGCTATGGGGGAGGTAAATCGGTGCCTCGCGGACATTGACTTATTTTCTATGTCGCTTGATTCGTTCCGGAATCATTTGGTTAGCCGACATCTAGCATAATTTGTTACCTACGTTGCCGTGAATTATGTTGTAGCTTGTAGACTGTTTTATTTCTTTGTATTTACTTGGGTATATCTGTATTCCAAAGGGTTTCTCCGTTTATAATAATAATAATAATAATAATAATAAGTCACACGTATACAAGCACACAGCACTCTTCAGCATTCCAACACATTTCAGAGTAATTCCTGAGTTGGGCGTTTTCATGAGAATTCAGTCCTCAAATTATGGGTCGATAATGCAGTTTGGGTGACACGAAGTCCCATAAGGTGATAGGTCTATCCTATACTTCGTCGATGGTATCTTGCTTTGCTAGCTTTGCTGTGGTTGGTAACATCACATCCAAAGGCAAATATTCACGATCAATATCAATGAATATACAGTAGAGCGTCAATTATCCGAATTGCTTGTGACCGACATGGTTCGGAAATTCGAATTGTTTGGATAATCGAACAGTTCGGAGAATGAAGCATGCATGTACTTTATAACAGTTTATCACTATACGAATTACACCTAAAATTACTTATTAAATACAAGAGTACTACTGCGTTAATTTATATTACGCAAAAGTCAATTAATCAATCGGTACCGCTACGCTGATTCGAAGAGGTGGTGGGGATAGCGATGATGCAACACTGATTCGGATAATCGAGGTTCGGATAATTGACGCTCTACTGTACATTGCAGAAGATAATACAAATTTATATCAGAAAATGTTTTCAAAATCTTACATCCTCCCTAATTTAATCAATTTGTATCATTCGTTTCATTTAAAAACACTTCATGCTCCAATTCTCCCTTACATTTCACACAAATAATATTCTACCCACGATACACAATCATAAAATTATATCCACAAATAAAGTGATTTCTCAAATACAATACGCTATTATGGGCGAATTCCACTTACGCTCAAATCGCCCGTGAGTTTCATTAGGGTGGGTTTCCCTATACGCGACTGGACGCATTGTCAAGAATTTCAAAGTCAATTTTCTCGAAAATGAAGCGCGCTATCAAAAAAATTATATTCTTTTTTCTCGGCCTATTTACTTATTATAAGTCGAAAAGAAACAGCATTTTTTTTCATATCGCGCTTAATTTTCAAGAAAATCGACTTTGAAGTACTTGAGGTTGCGTCCAGTCGCGTACAGGAGAGCCCAGCTTAATGAAAATCGCGGGCGATTTGGGCGTAAGTGGAATTCGCCCTATATTGTATTCTAATCCTTTCTCAATACTTAGAAATCCGCTTATCGAGGCACACGTGTCTCAATAAAGTTGACCAGTTGATGGTCAGCAACCGTCCTAAATCCCGATTGCGCCAGATGGCAGCAGTGTGCGCAACTGACCGCAGCTAGCGAGCACATCTATCTCGCGAAATTCCACGGGCCAAAAGTGGCAGCGCGTGACTTCTGTCGCTCGTGACGACAATTCGGCGTGTGTGAGTCGTGTGTATGATCCGTGTTCTCTGACGAACCCCTCTTTCTTCCCAACCGTTCCTGACAGACGTATATCTGGTGAGTTCTCCGTTCCGCGTACGCCACGTCCGAACGTGACCGCGTGTGTGCCCGCATGGGAGTCCGTAATCCGCATCGTTTCGAACGTTTACGTCGATCGAGGCGGTGACGGCGGCTAGTGCAGCAGCGTCGGGTGCGGCGACAGCGAATTCGGTGCGTTACTGCGACAGAGACAGAGAGAAGGGAAGGGCGGCCGTGTAACAGGGGGGAACCAGCTTGGACCAGTGAGTCGGGAGTGAGAGGGAGCGAGCTAGAGGTAGTAAGAGAGAACAGCAGACACTGCGACAGAGGCACGTAAGGGAGAAGGTTTCGCGATAAAGATACACGGCCTGTGCGTGTAACGAAGACGGAAGAGACGCGCGTGGAGCGAGAGAGAGGGGAGTTGTAGCGCGTGTAACGGGAAAGGGCAGCGGTTGTTTTCGGCGCCGCCGGGTGTAACCGTCATTTTTTCGCCGCCATATTTGCGCCGCCGTCACATGCAACCTGTTGTTTTCGTTGCGTCCTCGTGTCGTCGCTGAGATCGCCGACGGATAATAACAACTGCCCGTTACGGTGTGCGTAAACGTCAGACGCGGGAGTTTACTTAACCTAACACGTTCGGCCCGGGGGAGAACCGTCAACGTGGAGATCTACCATCAGGATGAACGGGTGAGTTTCTTGCTTGCACATGGGGGAATTATCGACGAGCGGTGACGGGTGCGCGCGCGCGCGTGCGGTTGCATGTGTGTGTGTGTGTGCGTGGTGTGGTGTGTACACATGACGAAGAAAGGGAAAGGAAAGGGTGTGTAGCTGAGTAGATGAGGAGAGGAAAATAGAGAGTGAGAGAGAAAGAGAGAAAGGATCGATCTGTGCGTCATAAAGAGAGAGGTAAACGATGTTGCTCGCGACGGGTGAAGAGGAGCGAGAGAGAAAAAGAGAAAGAGGGTGGGATCACCATTCAGGGGGATGGAGCGAGAGGTACGCACGCGGCTGGCTCGAGCAGGCGCTCTTTCAAACTCTGTTTTTCTTTTTCCCTCTGTCCTACCCCGTTGTATACCCTTTTCTACGCTTTCGTTTGCCCCTCGCACACGTATGTACTTACGTACACGTGCGCAGCCGACGTCACTAGCGGCTCGCGGCTTTTCTGCTTCTGCGCAATGGCTGGCCACGTGACTCTGCCTCTCTCCTAGCCGGCGTTTACGTCGCGTGCTGCGCGGCCCTCCCTCTCTCTTCTCTCCCTGCATTTCGATAATCAGCGTGGCCTGTAGCTCGCTACTTCTTCCCTCGCTTGTATATAGGGATGAACCGATACCGTCAAGGTATCGATACTTTTACTCATAATTTGTATCGAAGGAAAGTATCGATATCTACTCAGTATCGAATGAAAAGTATCGATACCTACTTGTATCGAACGAAAATTAATACAGATTGTTTTTTTTATTAATATATTTTATTAACGAAGACGTATTTTATTTTACTATTATTTAACGGGGAGTAGCCTTTAGTTACAACGAAGTATATAAGTAAGTACGAACCAGTCTATAATAATTAATCTATATAACTGAAGAGAAAAAAAATATACAGTCGTTTCGCAGCGTGGAAAATAAGAGAAGTATATGTATTTATAATGCGATAAATACATAAATGATAAAATGATATATACAGATGTGCTATGTTTAACATAATAAAAGAATGTAGAAAAGAGAAAGGAAAATAATATTTTATTAACAAACATTTATTTGACATATAAATCGATCAAGAAGTAAATCTTTTGATACGAGTACCTTTTTCCGATACCAAGTACGTATCGCAACCGTAGGTATCGATACTAAAATTACTCGGTATCGAAACAAAAGTATCGAGTATTTACTCGCATTCACTTGGATCGGTTCATCCCTGCTTGTATATACATGGTGTTTTGAGTGGTGACGCCGCTAACGAGGATGTTATCAGTAAATGTCGATAAGTATCGTTGGGTATTAGCACAGACGAGGTGTAGAAGTTCTCTACAGATTTCAGGGAGTCGGTTCAGAACCGTCACCTTCTTTCGAGACAGGGAGTCACATCCACTTCCCTTTACTGCCTTATCGCGTAGAGCGAGACAGACTGCGCGTAGGTTAGGTTAGGCTCGTAGTCTCCCTCGCTCATACGCAGTCTCCCTCATTCGCCGCGAAAAGGACAGAAGTAAGGGGGAATAGTGCTCACCTTGGGCAAAGTCAGAAAACCCGTCCTTAGATCGAGATAATATGCTACATCTATACTATTATATAAAATTGAAGTTGCATACTTTGAAACCGCGGTTTCTCAGTAAATATGAACTGTACGCACAAGTGTGTTACATCACTTTGTTCGTCTTGGCGAGAGGAAGCTTCTAACGTTTTTATTTTTTTTAAATAGTGATTCTTAAATAATAGTAGATCGCGACGCGACCGCCAGGCGGCGACCGGGCGAGCGCTTCTCGCTTGCAAAACAGCACCGCGGCGGGAATAAGTAGCCGAGGGCTCTCGAGTTTACAGATTGCAGATTACAGATTATGAATCAGTCACGCTAATATTTCGGGCGAAGCCGAGATGGGGAATGCTAGTCGGTACATAATGTTAAATATCGTTGGATAATAAATTTTGCTAGGTTGTGTCGATGGGCAACGTTAAATGTCGTTAAGTTGCAATAAGTATCGATAGTCATTAGGTATTAATAACCATCGCTAGGTAATGATAAATATCACTACAGTGTAGGTAAATATCGACAAATATTAATAGAGCGTGACTTTAGGAGTTTATCACGTATTACATTGATTTGTACATATTTCTACTCTTACGTCATTGTTGATATCTCACAATATTATCGATATATATATATACTTACAACTGTTCATACTGTATCTACAAACTGCGCCGTGCAATTGGAGTGGGTCGGATATTTCTTTCAGGTAGAGGAAAAAGTTGACCTTACTTGTTTCATGAGTACACTTATGTGCATGCGTACGTGGTCACAATCACGCCTACCAAAAACAAATGGTTCATAGGAAGGGGCTTAGAGCATATAAACATGGAGGAAGCATGCAATGGGCGAAAATGTAGAAGGCGGTAGAAAGAGAAATATATACTTCCTCTATATTTATATGCTCTAAGGGAAGGTGTGCTGCTAATAGTGTTAAGAAAATAATAAAAGAAGGCTATTCAATTAGGCAAATTAAAGCTAACAAAAATTGAGCGAATAAACAGTAGATATTTTCACGTGCACTTTGAACATGATTATTAAACACACTTTTTGTGCTAGAATTGTTTAAGTTCTTAATATTCACGAGTCTATTCTAGGGTGTTACATCGTTAACTGTTTTAGATGCAAATGACTACAAATTTCGTTAGTAATTCAGAATTATAAAATGAGGTGTGTATTTCCTAATGCGAGTACCTTATCTTGAGTATCTGCTTCCTGTTATGATTATGAAGTATTTAATTTTCACATATTTCTTGGTATGCAAGCGCATCATCTCACACCAGTTTATTGGTCTTCGTGGTAAAAGGGTGTATCTGCACGTTAGCAATAATTGTTATTATGGGTTGGGAATCTATAGGTGACTGTCTAAACTTCTTTTTCGTTTCGTCATTACTCTATCTACAAATACTTTCTGATTACTAATTATACTCTACCAATCCTATTTGCAGGGTGTAATGTGACTGCATGTTGGGAACTCACTAACTACATTTATTTGTTAGGGTCATTTCATTTTAGAGTTCATTATATTTATTTTTTTTTTCAGAATACTTTTTTCACGGTTTAAGTCTGGTTTAAATGTTGCATACACATGGTACTGATCGAAATAATACAAAATAAGAAGTGAGAAGTAATGCTAAGAATCTATCGGCTAATGTACAATCGTAGATGATGCAATAGAATTCTTGTTTTGGAAATGATTAGTTTTCGAGCTGCATTTGTAAACTGCATTTACTTACACTGTTCAACTCTTTGTTTATTTCGGTGAGTAGTATAGGTATGTAAAATTTGCACCATGAATACGTGACGCTGGTTGGAAGAGTTTCGTCGCAACCATTTGCCACGGTGAAAAAAAATATAGAAGCAAATGGACTGGTTTTAAATGATTTAATTTTCCAGATAATTCTTATGACGGTACATTCCCACACGTGCAACAAGCAGACTAGGTACTTTGGAAACACTTAAGAAGGGTTGCTTTTTAAGGGCACAGTACATCGAGGAGGTGTCTCAATTCTCGGCTGGCGGTGCAGGGTAGGGTTGCCAACTTTTTTCAGGAAAGTGGTAGAAAATAAAACTGCATTAAAACACCTTTTCTGCGCATTTTGCATTATAAGTTCAATTTATTGTCCTCCACAAATATATGAAAGATTTGAATGTACTGAAAGTCCAAATTATCATATATGAGCTCATTTTTTATGAGAGGCTCTGTTTCTCTTTTTTTCGTCACTTCCTATTCATTACAGAAAAAATCCTCTCTGTAAAATCTGAAATAGAGAGAAAGTATAAAATTATTTTATATAAATTTTAACAAACAGATGATAGACAAAACTTTTTTTTAAGTCCCGCCCAGAAGGTTACACTTTAAATTCGCAAATTAAAGTTTTGACGTTGTCATAAAATAAAAAATAAGTAAAAATTGTAGAATTTTATTAATATAGTATTTTCACGTACTATATTTTTTTCTAACTGTACATAGTACACTAGGATTGGCAACCCTACCTTTATCACACCTTGCACCACTCTAAAACCTTTCCTTCATGTTTGAAATAGACAACAACATAAACCCACGTGGCTTTTTTCAAAAGCATGCTAAACGAACATTTCTCGTTCGCTATTTTCGGAACCTGACACACCATCGACGCATAATAACTTTACAATCGATTGCTAGTGCGTAGTGCGTTGTTGGTGAACCTGTTGACCGACAAACGCACTTTTACGAAATATTCCAAGTCTATCTCGAGCGATGGACGGGAAGTTCAAATATTCAGGGACCGTCGCGTTTTACGCGGGGTTAACTTTCCGGTCGGTATTTCGACGCACGCGGTAACTGCTCCGTTTCACACCGAACAGGTGTGCTTTATCAACCCACGGTCACGTCAGAGCAGCGAATACTGATAACGCGCGCGTACGTATCGTTGGTAGATAAAATTTCTCGCAGCTGCCTCGATGGCACCACGAGTATACAGTATTACTCTTGCAACTATTCGAGCAGTTCCGTGTTTTAAAGCAGGAATCAACACGTTCAGGACCAAAAAGGTACCGTTTTTACATTGTGGCAGGTTGTTTTGTCCGTCACTGCAAGCAAAGTGGCAAAACAAACAGACACAAAGTAAAAGGGGTATTTTTCGGTTTTAGTCTGTTAAATGAAAGTACGGTATATAGTTCTTTCACATGAGGGCACGATTTTATAATCGCTATTACTACAATAATGATTAAAATCGAGCCGCTTGGCCCTAATAGGAGGAACAAAAAAATTTAACATTTTCAGTACAGTTTTTTGAAACTTCACATTTCGAGTATGTGTTCCTAAAATTTTATCCGAGAATTCGATAAGATGATGAAGTTATGGAAATTTAAAGTGCTGAGGCGTGAGATTTGAAGTGAACGAAGTTTAGGTGTTCATAAAAACATCGTAATGTGTAGAGCAGTGCATATTACGTCATGCTTGATAAAAACGTCGAAGTGAAATAGACAGAGAAACCAATATAAGAATAGCAGATTAAAAGCAAGTGGGATACATATATTTTTATCTGTGTTGAAAGTGAAAGCATAATTTTAAACATCTTACATAACCGTGTTCTTTAAACTGGCTTCCAAGATATCTAAAGAATGAATTAACTGACGAACTTTAGAGTTTATACCTATCTGTCACCTCTACCAGAGTTAAGTCGACATTTGTAGTGGTTTTTGTCAAATTACATTTTTTATATTTCATTCTACTTAGTAGGGTCGATGGCACAGTTATTTAAATTAAGATTTTATGTGTTGCAGGAAATAGTTGATACCTTTACAAATAAATGAGATAAATATGTAAAAATGTTTCTGTACTTTTTTTTTAAATATGGGTGAATGTATAAGAAAAATTTTAAATTCCTGGATCGTACAGTCTTTGTTACATTCAATTCTAAACATCATCCAAAAAACAATACACTAAAAAGGAATACTGTCTTGAGGATTTTATTGTTAGTACAACTATATAAGTTCACACCAAGCTTTCCTAAAGTGTTCACGAGCAATTCAGTGCAAATTTTTTTGTAAAAAAAATTTTGAAAATATTCTGCACACATTTTTTGTGTTGACAAAAGCAGAATGGGTAACTTAGTGAAAAGAACACTAAGTGAATCCATTCAGGGGTATCTGAAATGTGGGTTGGGGTAGACAAGTTGACTTGTCATTTGAAAGTTCCTCCACATTAAATAAAGCGAGTTGATTCAATTTTTGTCGCGAGGATAATCAAATCTCAGTTATTTGAAAGGTGTAAGTAGCGTATCTGCTGACATGGTGAGTTCATTTGCCTAGATGTATGTTCAGTCAAAAAATAGCCCACAGGGTAAACCTTCCAAAATCAATGACTCGTAGACATTTAAAAAATTTAGAGGTGGTATCGAAGTTGGAACTATAGATGTCGTGACATCTTGCAGAATAGAACCGTCCTAACTACCTGACAGCCTGCATATCTCTCCTTGCACGCAACAGAAACGAAGTTGGAGCATCTGGATATGGAAAATAGATTGCACCCTCTATTTACGGTTTACTTCGAATCTTGCCACATTCTTTAAACGGTAAAAAAGTTGAAAATGTCAGCAATATGTTAATAAAAGAAAAAGGTTAACTAGTGACAGCAAAGGCTTTTCCAAAAATCGAGAAGAAGCTGTGGAAGAAAAGGGTTCAGAGTAAAAACTGATACAGATCTATGGGATCACCTATTAATATTATTCAGCCTTACAAAATTTGTTTTTAAAGGTATTTTTGAGGGAACCTACCAAGTCACATACTCCGTCTTCAGCGTTGTTCTATCTAAGCCAAAGATGTAGGTATTCCCACTTAGAATAGTTCAATAAAGACGAGCACAAACCAGAAACAAGATGTTTTGGCACTCAGTACCCTCCACCATTTCCACGTTCGTTTCATAATTATTCCCGTAGCCAGCCATGCATAACTCCATCCAGGGGTCTCTATATTTGCTGGCATCGGAGGTGATCATAGGACGGAATTAGATTTCACCACTTCATCGGTCCGCGAGATATGCAATAAGGCGAGTATGTCCAGCCAGCGTTGCCCGTGGATTCGGGCCAGGGAGAGATTTATTGGTGGGCCGCGTGCTCCCTACTTAATACGACACTTTGAACCTCTGATAGTTACGTGCGTTGCTGTACTTCCAATAGATTTCGTCCCGACACACGGCGACTCGAATCCTCGCCGCGAGGAACGATAATAGGACAATTAGGTGACATCGTTCCAACGTCTGTAACATAGGCCAGCGTTTAACGACGGTGGTGCATCGTGTTCAGTAAGCTGAACGTTTCAGCCAGGTTACTAGGTGCCTCAGATGGCAACTAGACGTCTCAGATTGTCACTAGATGTTCCAGGTGGCTAGTAGACGTTTTAGATTGTTCGTGGCTGTTTGGGGGATTTCAGTTTTGAGTAGGCCATTGAACGTCTTACTTAACCATTTTACTAGATGTGTCAGTTAGGGCACTCGACGTCTCAACTAGGGAATTAAGTGTTTAAGATGGGTACTAGACGTTGCAGATGGTCACTAAACGCTTTAGACAATTAGCAAGCTCAGCCAGGTGATTAGGTATCATTAAATCTGCCATTAAACGTCTGGCTAGCTTACTAGATGTCCCAGTCAGTATACTAGACATCTCAACTAGGTAACTAGCTGTTGAAGATGGCTACTAGACGTTTCAGATGGCCACTAAACGCCTTACACAATTAGTAAACTCAGCCAGGTGATTACATGTTTCAAGCCAGTTACTAGACGCCTCGGCCAAGTCACTAGATGACTCATCTTTGCAGTTGATTAAAATACCTCTTGACTGCTTTGCTGATCCTGAGGGGATGACTTATTTATGCACTAAAGACTCTTTTGCTGACTGCTTTGCTGGTCGTGAAGAGACTTAGCAGATGATTACGTTGAAATTACCTTAATCTGGAAAGGAATGATTCAACAAACATGTTCCAGTCATCCTGTTAAAGGAAAAACGAGCGAGGAGTGAGCAAATATCCTGGGCTAGAAGATTGAAAACGGGGGTGTATTATGTAAGAGGAGTCATGCAATGCGGTTGAATGAAAGATGGGGGCAGACAGATGAGGTTCAGCTCGCGTGCTACAGGTGCTGCTAGTGTAATACATATTCAGAATTAAGATGTATTATATTACATAAATATCCGGTTGTGTTCCACATGGCATTGACCACAAAGACTGCATGTGGTAAAGCAACAAGTATCTAGCAGTTGATAGTACATTTTAAGGTATTTATTTACCAAGTCATTTTAATAAAATGATAACTGGGAGATGGAGTGATGGGACTTCGTGATATGTGCTATACACTACTTAAACATGAATGCATAGACTTAGCAATGAATAATGGAAATTTCAAGAATGCTGAGAACTTGTAAGCTTAACTATAACTAATCTGTTGCTTGTAGCTGTCGTAAAAGTTGGCTCATGTTGACTCGAGGGACCGGAGTTAATTGAGGTACAACAGCTGACTATTTTTGACACATTCTGTTTTAATTCTTCGAGCAATGTTCACGTGTCTTCATGCCGAGAGAATTCCAGCCAGTGCTTAACTCTGGCATGCTTCCATGCACATATTTTCTAGAAAGTCTTGTTCGAGAATTTCAGGGTGTCTGTTTTGAAAACAAAGCGATTTCGGAGGTTAGTACTGTCTTCTAGTTAACGACTGCCGCCTATAGGTGGAGCCCAAGTCATGTGGGGTATTCCAATTCCTGGATAGGTCGTTTTAGTAAGCAGTAATTTGTATTTTCTAACTTATTTCAACAATGTCCAAAATACTGCGATCTGTATTCAACAGACCCTCCTCCCCCTGCAGGTAAAAGGCTAACGCAAAAGAGGTGTAGGGTGTATTATGAAAAGAATATAAATAAATTTGTAACAGCACTTTGTCCAGGGTGCGAAAGAAAGCCAGGCCTTTGCTTTCACTGTTTTATTCAATATCATCGAAAAATTGGATTTCAAATTATCTTATGTAAAATTAATTTTTTTTTGTATTATACAGGAATAAAATTTGTTGCTTATAAAACCAAAGTATTTATCTCTAAAACCTTATTTTTTTATTTTTTTATTTTTTTCAATCTGGATTTCTGCATTACTGGAGTAAAATCACGATAAAGGGGCAGGGGAAAGCAACCCGCAATTAAAATCGTGCGGGATTGCCTACCGCGGGCGGTTGATGTCTTGGCACCACACATAAAAAAAATAGGTATACAATATTTTGTAATTATGATAAAAGAAAAGGAAAATTTGAGATCCCCAGGGGTAAGTTTGAGAAGACGGCAAATTTTAATTTTTATTCTCCGTCAGTTTTAATCTAACCATGGAGGCGTTAGCACGAACGGAACAGCAAAAAGAAAATTATTCACTTGTATATTGCTTATGGTTATAACATGCTGTATGGATCTCAAGGAAAAAGAAAATATTGGGCTCATCCTTTCAATAGTGCACGTTTCACTAGCACTAGCATTCAGGACTATGTTCAGTGATTTAAGAGGGGATGTGACAAAATTCTTAAACTATTTTCGTATGAATGTGAAATCGTTTGACGAATTGTATAGTATAACAATTAGTAGAAACGTGGTATATCAAAATACTGCTATGAGGCACAGTATTCCACCACTTGAAATGATTGCAGTTACATTGAGGTAAGTATAGTATTTAATTTTTTAAATTATAAACAAAAGTAGCATATTACGTTTCTTAAATGAAGCAGGGTTAATGAACTAATATTAAATGAAATAACGAATAACAGTAATAACTAATAAATAATTTAAGAAGATATGCTAAATGAAACTTAACACTAGATCTACCAAGGGGGGTCAAAATGACTTGTTTGGCATTTCTTCTAATCATTACTCATTTCCAGTACATTTTGTTTTCTAAAATTTTGTATGACTTTTTCTAAAACATGTAAATAATTAATTCTGTAAAAAAATTTTGTTCTTCGTTTGTGTTTTCTTTAAAATTTATATGTAGTATACCTACATACACAGAGATACACAGAGATACTACATACAGAGATTAAAGATATAGCTGACCCTAGCAGTGGTTCTGGTTTCCCAAGACTTTCTCAGCGAGAGTGGCGCCACACTCGCCGGCGTGGTCCGTTGTCTCCCGTTGTTTCTTCGGTAGCGCCACCAGAGGCGCTAGGAGCGCGCAGTACGGGCAACTTACAATTAGTGTAGAAAAGAAATAACCTGTACAGTTATGCTATTTGACGTAACCACCGAATACTGTGTTATATTGAAAAACGATAAGTTAGCGCCACAACCGCGCTCTGCCAATAGCCGTGGCCATTTCTTAAAACACAAACAGGACGCAAAGTTGTCATAAAAGAATTGCGTTACCTGTGAATCTTTCCATATAAATACATGTACTGCTGCATAGATTGCAAAATGACGCGTGTTGCTTGTGCGCACCGGTCCTTAACCCTTCAGCGCCCGAGGTATCATACATCATACATTCCCTTTCTTTGCTGTTTCGCAGTTTGCACACGCAATTCAGTATTTACTAGGTTAAGTAGTACTTGTTTAAAGTAATTTTATTCATCGAAGAAGGATACGCATACCTGGACTCTGTATTGATTTTTGATGCATTTTAACCTCCAAAAATTAAAAAAAAATTATATAAAAATTGAGACCATTTTTAACGATAAAAAGAAAACGGGATATTTTCCCGTCAACGGGATCTGGGTGCCAAAGCTAAATGGTTAAGCCCGTTTGTCCACCGCCTCAATACAACTGCAATACAATTTGACCAAAAAACGATTACACGTACTGTCGTGGGTATAACTCGAGAAAATTCATCAGGGCTGCGTTAACGAGAAACAAAGGCCCTGCGAGTGACTGACGCCATTGCATGCAATCGTATTTTGCGCAAACTACAGTTGCGCTGCGGCGGTGGACGAATGGCTTAACTCTCACTCACGGACCCATCTCGCGTTTTCTCCATCAAAGTGTAAAAGCGAGTTCAATATTTAAAATAAAGTTTCCTACTTATTGTTAGTTAAAAAACGAGTGTTCTGAAAACACTCACGGTCCGTAACAACGTCGCCTCTAACTTCATTGGCCGCGCGAAGGTAAATGCAGAGGCTGAATGCAGGCGGTAGGCGAGCCGCCTATCTTCCTGCCCGATATTACGTTTCAATGGCCGTGACATCGATCGTGCAGCGAACAACTGGCTCAAAGAGACGATTCTCGGAAATGGCCAGATCCACGCGATCCGATTTCCTGGCGACGCGATTCCGTGTCTTCGGATATGATAACGGGGGCCATTGTCGCGGATTGTTGGCGCTGCGCTGCATCTGGATATTGCAGACGTCACTCAATAAATCGTCCGCGTTGCGTCTACCAACTTTCAGACTTCGGAAGATTTTGTTTGCGCGATGAAGAAAGGTCCCCAGTGTTATACGTTGAGTAGGGCTGAGCGCGCACGAACAACGCATACGGCGGGTGGCGTACAAACGTGCTATAGTGCCTCTACGAGCTATAGTCACTAAGGCAGGAGCATAGGCATATATAGACAGAGCAGAAGCTGGGAGTATAGGCGAGGGGAACGGTAGGCTTGGAGGGGAAAAGGCAGAAGTCAGATACAGGCACGTCGGCCGGACGTCGGGTTAGCTTCGGAAGCATTCGGTACACATAACCACTGCGTTACCCGATTTGCCTGTATCGCTCCCCTTACCGCGAATCTTACACCCCCCTCAGCTTACGCTCTGTCTATATGTATATGTCTATGGGCAGGAGTGTCGAACTTCCCCACTCCGAGAGCCACACTAGTCGGGCCCCGGGTCAGCCGGTTCCCCCACTTATTTTTTGAATTTATTTGACGGCACGTCATAGAATAGTTCCAAGCAATAGGAAAATAATCTGTATAAAGTTTGAGCCCTATTGGATAAGGGGAAAAGAAGACCCTGGGCCCTTGAACGTTAGAGCAACAAGGGACTAACCCACATTGAAAAAACAATGCTTTCTCCTATTTTATATGATTAGTAGAGCCTATTGGAATACATTATTACTATTAACTGAATTTCGAAAAAAAAATGTGGGTTAGTCCGTTGTTGCTCTCACTGCCTCAACTAAGAGTCATCTCAGTGTGGGTATACAGGGTAAAGCTGTCCAAGTGGTTTGAAAATTCCATGGATTCCAAATTTTTGGAATTTTTTTTCTCAGAAACTATAAAAAGTTATTAATGAATATTTTTTGACGCGAAAATTCAGAGACATAGCTAAATGTACTACCTTTCAAACAAAAAAGTTTTTGAAATAAAGTTTTATAGTTTCTGAGAAAAAAAATCACACCTTTTTTGGCCTCCTGACTAGCCCCTTAAATCCCTTTGACCGACTTGAAAAACAACTAAGTAGCTACTCGTATCGTTTCAAGCAATTTAATTAATCAAGGGTCTTATAGGAATAAAGTGACTCGTTAGAAGTAGAAGTTATTTCTAGGCCAGAGGTGTTGCTTTGTCTTAAGAATAAGAAATGTAAAATATGTACCTATAGAGTTTATTATGCGTAGCTGTTACATTTTTGAGAATCATACAATATTCAAATAATTTTGCATACACTTGTGCTTAACTCGATTTTACCAAAATTTGACTTATAGGTACTCGTTTGCCCGCCCCCAGAGATACGCTTACACTGAATACAAACCTTAAATCAAATATCCATCCCAATTAAGTAACAATTAATATTATTATTTCGAATTTTCGAGTAGTATCACAATTTCTGAGTAGCTCGAAATGGATCGAGTAGCTCAAAAGACTCGACTTATTCATTCAGACAAAACCAGTTCGTAACGACTGTTCGATCTCGACAACGCCTGCCATCTCGTTCCGTATTTGCCGCAAATTCCGCGCAGCTGGAAGCGCAGCGGCGCGCACGCGCGGGAATCGTTCGGACTGCGGTGCTGCTCCGTTTCGGACGGTTCCCTTCCCGATCGTTTCAGGTGCATTGTCGTTGCCCATTTCGCGGGGAACTGGCGCTTATAACGATCGATGCGGTGGTCACGCTCTTTCCGAACCCCGCTTTTTATTTCGTCACCTCGAAACGATTCGTTTTCTCGCCGCGGCTGTTCCCCTGCTGGGACGAGGAATAAAAGAAACGGCGGCAGGGAGGGGAGGTGGGGGGGGGGGAAAGCACCCTCCTCGGTCGAAAAATTGCGATGGCCATCGGGTGAAAAAAAAAATTAGAGAAAGTAGGAAGGGGTTGTAGATCAATGCAACTCGATTGACACGAGTCACTGTACGATGGGACACTGGCATCGTATTCGTCGATATAAATGCTGAACGACGATGGGAAGGGGGGGGGGCGGGTGGGGGGACGTTGACTGGTTCGAGGCTGCATCAAAAAGTTCAATCGACGGATGCGCAGCGATGCATTGGTAATGCACCCATCCGGAGCTTCGGGGCCAATTTTGTCGATGAGAAAGGGAGAAAGAGAGAGAGGGGGAGAGGGGGGAAGAGAAAGAGCATGCCAGGAATACGGGAACATGGGGGACAGAGAGAAACAGCGGATGAAGAGATGCAGGGACTATCTGGCATGAAGCACGACGTCCCTCTAGTAGCAATTACCAAGCATTCATGCCATGGAAACGTCCTACCCCTCCCCCTCCCTTTCTCTCTCTCTCTCCCCCTTCCACGCTATTGTCACCGGGGCCCTTTCTATCTGGCCACGCTCGTGTAATCAAAAATCAAGTGTCCAGCTTGATCCGAAATATCGCCCCGCCAGTTGGACCGAGACAAAGAAACGTGCCCGGGCAAATAAAGAGGGCGAAGGCGGGTCGTCTAACGTTCGGATCTCTACGTATAAATAAAAGGGGCGGCACATTGCGCCGCCTCACAGTGCTACGCGTATATGGACAAAAGCCAAGGGTCCGAAGTGTTTGATCCACAAATTCTTGTATCTTAAAATGTTTATAAAGGAACGTGGGTTTCAATGTTACCCATAACTTCTGCTGGATTTACTAATTTGTTGGCAAAAGTGATACTAGAAATTCATTACAATTTTTCATTTGGTTTTTATAAGTTGTGTTTAATACTGGCATACCTTCAAAACTGCTGAGTCAGTTTTTTTTTTAAAATACTAACAATTTGTACTAATTCTTTTTGATAAATGTTTATCAACTTCGATGGGACTTTTAAAAAAAATACCTCCGTGATTTTTTGTATATTAGTTTAGGGATCGTTAAACTTTATATTAACGTCAATTTCAACTGCTCGAATTTGCGCGAAACAGAAAAAATAGCCAAAATCATTATTAAGACGCTCACCTCTCGTGCGTCCCGCGAAGGCATAAGACAGTTATGTTAGTCTAGACATTCGTCTTTTCTCATTGTGCGTGTAATTGATTTAGAAAATATATTAAAAAAAATTGGAGTAAGTGTAATTTTTTTAACCTTTGTCCCGAAAATTTTTTTACAAGGACTCTTCAATTCTCGGGGAAGGTTTTGTGGGCTACTTAACGCTTCTCGCTTTACCAGCGGGGGTTGTCCTACTGCCAAAAACAAGGATCGAAGGTGATCCTTCACTGTGTGTAGCCAACTGGTTTATTTCTACAAAAATGGCTGTGGTTGTGTTGTAGATTTGACTGTCTACAGCTGTCAATTGCTTTGCCACTCGAAAACCCTACGCTGTCTATTTATTCATATGTTACAACTTTATGTACGAACTAAAATTTGATTCGCAACATAAAATGGCCCGCGTGAGAGCGGGTACATCAGCTATATAGTCTGTAACATTTTAGTTGCTTTTGATGGTACGCGCAGTACTGGAATCGAACGTGATTTAATAGGGGATGAAAATAACTTTTTTTTTATACTCGCGGCCTTGATTGGCGCGAGGGTGGCTATGGTCACTGAGGGCGTCCTAATGTGGACTATAGTATACTATAATCGCAGATGAGTGTCTCACATGTTCGTTCACCTAAAACAAGAATAAATAATTATGAAAGTCACTACCTTGCTTTTATTTGTTGATGTCTCGATTGGCATCACTTGATCCATAACTTTAATACAAAAAATTAGACTACATGCATAATGTGGTCGGAGCAACTTGACAGTCTTTTGTAAATAAATATGTGAGTGACTGTATACATACAGTATCGGAAAAATGCGGCTATAAACAAAAATCAGGGCTGTAGAGTCGGGGTCGAAAAAATATATGTCGACTCCAACACGGACTCCATATTAGTAAATTTTATAAAAATCCTAGTCTGTTGAGCTCTATTTTAGTCTGTATTTTATTGAAATAAAAAGTGGTTCAATGGCCATTGGATGTATTAGTTCAATTTAAAGTTTCTTTCGTTATCGATTCTTTCCTTTATTTGCCTTTACTATTAGCGTAGCTTTAGCTTTTTATACTGTAGATATATAATATATACAAAATACTATATATTAAATATATGTGTATATATATATATATAACTAAATTACTAATATTTAATATATAGTATGTTTGTACATATTATATATCTACAGTATAAAAAGCTAAAGCTAGTTTAGTTATATATATATATATATATATATATATATATATATATATATGTTTGTACATATTATATATCTACAGTATAAAAAGCTAAAGCTAGTTTAGCATTTATTTAACATATATTTAATATATAGTATGTGTATATATATATATTAAATATAAGAAGTATCCATAATAAGGAAATTATAATTTTGTGACAGTGCCAGAACCATCAATTACTGCTTGAAATTTTTTAATGTTTTCTTTGATAGCATGGGCCATTTTTTGCAGGGCTGCGGAGTCAGCAGTCAAAACTCCCGACTCCGACTCCTGCATTTATAATAGATTGTTAATATACTCAGTACACGTGTATATATATTAAATATTAGTAATTTAGATATATAAATATAATATATAACTAAATTACTAATATTTAATATTAAATATTAAATATATAACTAAATTACTAATATTTAATATTAAATATTAAATATATAACTAAATTACTAATATTTAATATATATACACATGTACTGAGTATATTAACAATCTATTATAAATGCAGGAGTCGGAGTCGGGAGTTTTGATTGCCGACTCCGCAACCCTACAAAAAATGGTCCATGCTATCAAAGACGACATTAAAAAATTTCAAGCAGTAATTGACGGTTCTGGCACTGTCACAAAATTCTAATTTCCTTATTATGAATACTTCTTATAGTTTTTATTTACATGTAAATAGTATTGTATTAAATTCCATACAATAAAAGTTGTTATACTATTTTTGTCCGATAGGATTTTCGGATACTTTAACTTTTGCCGCAACAACTTTCCTATTTTCAATAGTTTTCAAATAAATTTTATACAGTCTTGTAAATAAGGAAAAACGTTCAAGGAAATCCACACGGTTCGTTAATTAAAACAGAAAATGCTAGAGAAATTAATTTTGAAAGAATTATTACGATGAAGTTATAATTTTGTCCGCTACTGCATGTACTTCTACTTAGAAAAGATAGGTCTCAATTTTTAATTTTCTCTAACGACTTTGTATGCAAGGAAAGATTTTCTTGGAAAGCGCCCCACCCTTCAGAATATTTTAAATTTGTGTATTAATACTTCTTGAGATCACTAACATTTTCGAAAGTGAAAACTTCTGTGCTTCGAGTCTGTCAAAGTCTACATTTAACAAATCTTGTTTATTGCTTACGAAAGCTTAATAATTAACTTATGAAAGAGTGAGTAAATATTGCATTGTTGTTATATGCAGCAATTGCTGTGAGTATTTGAACTGAAATTTGCAAATCGAAACAAAAGAATTAATAACAATAATGATAGATAATAATAATTTATCTCTACTGTAATTCTTTTAAAAAAAATTATTATTTTCATTCCGCAATCAAGAGGCAATATAACCAACAAATTTGAGTAATCTCTTTCTTACAATTTCTAAGCTTAGTAATATAATGTAAAAATATCTAGAGCTGTCGACCTAAATTTTCCCAGCTTAATAAAAAGTTCGAGCTTCCCCCATAAAAATTCAGATGACATTAATATAAAAAGCTGTGGCGGTACTAAATTTCCTGAGTGGTCACGGGCATAGTTTCGTAAAAACTCGATAAGGGCTGTTTCCGAAGCGAGCTTACGCACAAGTTAGGAAACACGCATCGATAACGAAACGATATGGGCTGCCAGTGCATGCGGGCTGTACACGTTTCACGCGAAGTTCTATACAATCACCCTAACCATGCGTAAAGTTTGATCTGGCGTTCGCGTGTACGGTATAAAAGATTCAAATCGCCACGCTCAAATAACTTTGCGAAAACATTTCGTGTGGCGAATCGTTTTCTGCGTTAAAACGAAAGCAGTGGCAAGCGCAGCAAGGGGTTGCAAAAGTGGGAGGTTACATTGTTTTAATACATCTATCGTTAAAATCATTCTGCATCAATTTAATAATTTGCAATTAAAAATCCTAGTCTCGACATTAATCAGTCGAAATTCTATCCAGCAATTCTGCATTAAATTGATTAAATTTGTCCTACAAAATTGCAAAACATATTTAACAGATTTATTAAATAGTTCCTAACCGATGTGAGTGCAGAAGAAGTTCTGTTTACACGCGGGTACTCGAATGCTAAGCAAACTGAAAGGTTTCCTTTTATGAAATTAATTTTCGAAAAATTGGCTCTGGCATAAAAATGTAATATTAATGTAATGTAATATTAGATTGATAAACATTATGCGCAATGTTTCATTAATTGGTTCTGCGCCACTGTGGGAATTCAGGTTTTTGGTGGGACTATACGAAGTGGTAAAAAAAAAAGTAGATTAGATATTTTGATTTCTATACTGAATTGAGAAATACCTTTTTCCTTTGAATGAAAGTTCAGTTTTGATAAACATCGTGGGCCACCTATGGTGAAGTGTTAAGACGGGAAAATTGTAGCGGTCTGAAATGTAAGGGTGTTCTCAGGATTTTTTTTTTAAACAAACAATGCAAGTGAATTAATGTATTGCTTAGTATAGTCAATATGTAATTATTTAAGGGTACAAAAAAATTCAGGAAAATTCATGAATCCGTTTTCGGTATACTAGGGTAAAGGACCCAATTACTGACACCTTAAGCTATTTTACTTAAAATAAAAAATAAATAAACTATAGTATATAATCTATAGTATAGATTATAGGTTAAATTACATAATTATTTTTGTGTATGACTTTACAACGTTTATTTATTCGTTATTTAAAGTAAAACAGCTTAAGGTGACAGTAATTGGTTAGGTGTCAGTAATTGGGTCCTTCACCCTAATAATAATAATAATAAAATGTCTGTATTTCGCCATTTACAGAAAAACAAAAAACATTAAAGCGTAGCTGTTATTAGGCCTAACCAATACCACCTACTCGTCAGAATCTGCGCTGCGTTCCTGTGGCGTTGATACTGATTCAGCCAAAAAGACAAAAATATTTAGAAACTAGAAGCCAGGTCTATTACAGCACGGAAGTAAAAGTCCATTTCGCAAAGCATAACAAAATGATGAACCACTGAAAAAAATTCATATTTCATAGAACAACTAAATTGCTTTGTTAATGAAAACAATAGAATGGGGGCCTTTAATTAAAAAAACCCTGTACTATAGAGCCAGGACAAAATCAAGTGGCTGCTGGAGGCTACTGATGGTCTACCCCCGCCAATTCATCACCCATCCCTTCACGCAAATGACCAGATATAAATCTCTATCTGTCATACACATGGATGCAATTGGCGTGCTGTGAAATTGATAGTCATGTTTGATGTAACACAGGGTGGGGGAAGTACCCTAATATATTTTTTATTCCTTACATTCCATAACAAACTAATTTTCCATGTTCATCTTGACCTGCATGGTTCAGCAATAATGATTGAGCATTCTGCAGTATTGGATGATCTTTAGAGTATGATATCTACCAGAAAAGGGTATAAACAATTTTATTATAATTTATTTGAAGAAACTGTTTTTCGATTCAAAGTTGAAAATTAATTATAAGTACTACTGATTCTGTAAGAAATCACGAAAGAATATTATACTCTACGTTATACACCTGTAGAGGCCTTTAGTCTCTTCTCCTACAGTCTTGTTGATTATAAATTAATTTTGATAATTTTGTAACTTAATACGTGCATTATTTTTTAAGTAAACAATCAGAACAGTTTCACTCTGTGTTACTGGACTGCAGTAATTCCTTGCCAGTGATTTCTTCATTTTCTCAAACGAAATTTCCATTCGCTGAACCACTTACTCATTAAGTCTGCGTTCGGGTTCTGCAGACGATATATTAACGATCTTCAAGCTGGTAGCGTGTACGAAATGTAGCCGTATGAACGATCAAAACAGTCCCGTACATTTCAGTCTCCATGCCCCAGTTGAATTATTACTCGATGTCGATGCTCCGAAATTTATAGCAGCATCTTTTCGCGGCCTACCGTGGCAAAGTGCCATGATCTATTAGTGTCAAGACGCGGCCGTTATATCACACGAGCACCCACCTCGAAGAGCAATGGCCAAGCCAAGATAACAGAACAATTACGAACCAACCGTGTAACAATTATTAATGACGTGAAAATGCTGGATTTACAAGTATTTATTTTAAACCATGTCTGTATTCTCGGAGGATTTATATGATATGGTGATGCTGAATTACAATGTATTACTATTTTCATAAGGAAATTTTAATAAAATCTTTTTCGAGGATATTTTATATTTAAGAATATAATAAATATACATTTAAGTATATTATATAATACTATTTAAAAATATACATATTTATTTACCAAAAATTTTAATTGTACTTTTTTGCCACTTTTGTACTGTTGGAAAATTCTATTTATTACTCATAAAACTTAAATTATAGACTGTTACGTCCGAAAACCGAGAATGGTGATTGGTGATTTGATTCCGGAACGTAAAGAGGGAGGATATATTCTTGCCCCGTCGCCTCCGGCGTAACCATAATCCCTCGGGCTGGGTGTCACGTTTTTTGGAGTACTGTGCGGGGCAGGTGGATTGGCATTAAAGATCAAGGAGAAAAAGAAAGGGAGGAGGAGAATAATCATAAGTGCGTGTTTTCGTCTTGGGACCGTCAAGCCAGACTCTCATCAGTAGGGCTATAGTTGACGAACCCTGCCCTAGACACACGGGGACTAAGAGGAAATAAACTTGGAACTTGTATATATACGAACGAGAGTGGACGATAGGACTTGCGAGAAGAGTAGACCTCTAGCGGCGTCGGCGGAGACTAACCGGCGTGACCCATGTGGTGGGGCCGGGACGTCACAGCCTTATAGTTGTGGGTGGGCCCCATATATTCTTAGATCCAATCCACCCCTGATAATAATAATAATAATAATAATAATAATAAAAAATAATTGCCGAAGATCACAGCTTGATCAATAAGTCCGCTTTACATCTACAAAACACCGAGCTGAAGCTCGCGAAGCTCCACAAAATAACACTAACAATTAATTTTCAGAAATTCTATCCGAAAATTAAAAAAAAAAACCCGCCGACAGAAAAGTGTGCGAATCGCCATCTGGGTATCCCGAGAACCCCCGCGACACTTAAAAGCCACGTGGCCGAATTGAAAAAAGGTTCCCCACAGGAATGATCGTACCCCCGATTTCATTGTCGCTGGAAAACAAATAACGTCACTCCGCCGGGGCGGGCCACCAGCAATCGAATCGTTTTAAAACGGGGCGAACGGTGCTCGGATAGTTACCCAACAATTTCCCAATTTCGCATTTGTCGCGGCGATTTGCGATACGCGTCGCAGATGCTGCCCGTAACTTCATGCCGGGGACAGGAATCATCGAAATGACTCGATTACAAAGCCCAGATACCAGCGGCAGAAAGCTTTTACGGCCGCGCAACTATTCGACCCCCTCTCTTCTCCTCTCCCCCTTTAACAAAAATCGATACGCGTCGGGTCGGTCTACGTTTCAACAATGGACCGATGGAAATCTGAAAATGAACAGGGGCTAGAGGCACATTCATCCGCGTAGCCACGCTTTCGCGGGGCCCCAGTCATTGCGGTGATCGGCTCGGAAATTCGTGTATACACGCGGCCACGCGAATCGCACGATTATAATTTCGCCCCGTCGTTCTTGATGCTTGCGAGCGTGTCCGTCTGCGCGTGATGGAATCAAGTCGAAATCCATCTGTATGCGGGCTGTCAATGTGCGCCCAGCGTTTATACGGACACAGGGGCAGCGGCGAGGCACGCGCTGAACTGTGCAGCGGATTTGACTTGGGGCAGCGCTGATTGGGACGTTACGGGGACCATCTGTACGTGTTGCAGTTTGGAATACTTCATGGGAACGCGTTTGCGCAGGTGTACCAAGCACTAGTCAGGTTTATGGGAGGAGCTAAGCGGCGGGGATGGGTAAGGAAGTAGTCAGTTGGAGATTGTCAGCTGACTGATAATGATGTGGCGGAAGAAATTGAATGATGGCTTTGTATATCTGAAACTCCCCTGGGAGCAGTTTTTAAAGTGGAGGCAGTGCTTGCGAATTGAAGCTTGAGGATGAAGGAGGTTGTACTGAATGGCATTTAGGGGGAAGAAGTTTGAGTTGTGTGTAGGTGCACTGACCAATAGTGAGATTGTCAGAGGGGATAATAGGGGGAGGTTTTTAGGGCTCCACCTCCGATTGCTTTGGGCTTTGGATATGTTTTAGAGGACCGAAAAATAACAAATAGGTACGTGTTTTTTTATTTTGACCCGTTTGCATATTTAGGGGATGAAACCACCCTCCAGAGTTTATAAGAAGAGGTACAAAAGTTACTGTTGTTAGTTTGAAGAATATTATAACATGGTGTTGAATAAGACTTGATATAAACTTGTTAACCCTCGAAAACAGAAGAATCATATCAGACCTGACCTCTTTACTTAATATCATAAATAGCCGAATAAACTAAATGCCAAGCCATACTAAAGCAACTCAATTTCAATGTAATCACTAAGAGCCTAAGGCATTGTAATCTTTTTAACCTAAAACCTCAGCGGCGCCCTCTATGGCAGACATAATTGCATCGATCGCATATGTGGCATTGCTAATTCTTATCACGACCAACTTGACTTTTTCTCCGATTCAATAGATAAGATACGTACAAAAGCTTTTACGTCTGTTGCGTTGAATGTCTCATATTGTATATTCATGCCTTTATTTTTTCCTTTTTTTGTCTCTCTGTCTTTCTTTCGTAATGTGCGTCTGTGTTTCTACCTCATTTTGTAACTAATTGTACAAAAGGGTTGTCTGACCCGTCTATTGTGATTAAAATTAGAAAACAAAATTTCATTGGCAATTTCCAAAATAAAAAACACGCATTTGTTATTTTTCGGTCGTCTGAAACATATATAATAAACCAAAGTAATCGGAGGCGGACACCTAAAAGCCCCTCCTTGTAGAAGGAGGAAGTGGGTAAGGAAGGAATCTGTAGCAAAGCTTCAGTAGCCAACTTCTGTAGTTGTAGTAGATCGCCTGCTAAATGTTGAATCTCGCCATCACTGCCCCCATAAAATTCGCACTATAAAGTAGAGGGAGCCATTGACAACTCACTGTACCCACTCTTCCACCTGCTGGCTGCGCATGCGCACTGGAAACTTCACTATTGGGTGGTACACGTATAAGTCTGCAGGCCACCAAATATTTTGATAGATTAATCGTAGCAATGAATGAGGTAGGAAAGGAAATGCAACAGTGAAACTATTTCTTGCGGATTTAACAGAAGAATGAAATACATACTGAATAGGTTATTGATTATTGTCTTAACACTAATAAATAGTCACAAATAAAAGTCACTAGAGGTTTTCGCGAAAAATAAAATAGAAGACAAGTTAGGCGACAGAAAAAAAGTTCTAGTGTTAAATGAGCACTACTGCTCATAGTGAAAATAATTTTTTTGCATTTTATCAATGGAATTTATAACAGCAATGCGATTGAACTGTGCAAATATAGGTTATAAACAGAAGCCTAATCAGCACAATACAGAAAATAGTAAAAGACAGCAAGGGGAGTTGGAATTTATTTCTTGTCGGAAGTCAGATGACTAATATTCAGTTTTCAGGATTTAGTATCTATGCCTCCCCCCCTCCAGACGAGCTGTACATAGTCACTCCCCCTACTTTAAATTTTGATATGTATTTACTATCTCTACTTGTACGTAAAACTAACCTCTGTCCGTGTAAAATATACGTAAGTATATATTTAAATTAAAAAGACATACCTGAATATGCTATAAAACAAATATCTCAGAAAAATGTCCCATTTATTTTGAACTTAATTTGTTCTACATACAGCATAAAAAAATTGAAGCATCTCTGCGATAACAGCTCATAGGCGCTATAGACAATATTCATGTGTCTCTGGCATACTACATGTTGCGCGGAAATAATTTTACGGCAAATACGATTATTAATTTTATACCGTTGCAAGAAAAAGCGGCTTTTACATACGGATAACCATAATAGTCTTCGTTACACGTGAAAATGGCTAAGAAGGGGGATACTTAGTTTGTGTTTATGCAGTACCGTGCCAAATTCAAATATGGATAAGATAACAGTGAGGCATATTGCCTTTCCGCACCTGCGTTAAAGCCAGTATTGCATATTCAGACTCCAGCTGCATTTGCAAGAGCACCTGCTTCAAGGGAATCCATATTATATTTATTAATAAACTTTCCGCGCGTGGCGCTTGATTTTTTCCCCTACAACGCAGGGGCACGTGTTATGAAACGCCTCAGAATTAGGATTTCCATTAACGTCGTGAAATATGTTCAAGAAAAAGTGCTGGAGAATTCGTGTTTGCCTCTTGCGCGAGATCTGCAGATCGCTGCTTGATAGCATGAGAAAATTATTCGTCACTTTTATTGAAAAAATTGTGGCACTGACTGTAGTATTGTATATGAAAAATTACTCGCAAAACAGTTTAGTTAACTAGTTATCCTCTGTAATCTCACAAAACCAGGCTTGGCGAAATGAAATATTTAAAAGTGGCATAATTGGGATAGAAATTCTCTGTAACAGTGTTTCCCAACCTTTTTTGATTCGCGATCCCTTTTTCTAATATACAAAGCTGCGACATCCCTGACCCCCATGTAAGATAAAGTAGATTTAATAAAGTAAAGAGAACTAAAAAATAAATGATAGTAAGAAAATACAAAAATACGTCGCGACAGGTTGGGAACCACTGCTCTATAACCACCATAGATGATTCGCCGTCTGTTTGCATTCTAAATACATTTTTTAAAGAAAACCGAATAGTTCAACAACTACTTGTAGAAAATATAGAATTTCAGGAATAGGAAAATAACAAATAAAGTTTATGTAAAGATTTTAATTATAGCTTACAAATACGTTCTACCGTTATCTGCGTTCTATTTTTTTGTCAAAGGATGGAAAACAATGTAGTAGTATGAATATACTGCCAGGACTCATTCCTAACAACGTAGTAGTATTTTCCATGTCGCCTGTGAAATAAATACAGGCATTGCAGCGTTTTCAAACCTAAAAACAAAGATGGTTACTGTATCTGGTTCCCGCTAGATGGGGTTCCACCTCACTTCTGCCGGGAAACCAGATACTGTTTACGTAAAGGAAGTCCTGGTAAGTGGTTAGGTGCTGTAGGTCCTACTGTCTGGTCAGTTCGTTTCCGAGGTCTGAACCCACTCGAGTATTACTTGTGGAAATACACCTAAAATTCATTCAAAGTAACTCCCCCATCGGATACTTTGATAATATGTAAAAAATGAGGCATGTTTAATTCTAGCATTGAAAGTGATCCAATAGTTGCAAAAGAACAAAAGAATTGTAAGTCAAAAAAGGGACCATATTAACGATTAAGAAGACGGTGCTTATGGGTCTAAACTGACCCAGTCACAGCTTGCCATGTAGTCGCCACCAAACATCGGCCTTCCGAGGATTAAACACATCAGTATATGAACCCCCTTTTATTTGAAAAAATGGTAACTCTTTGTCGGACTTAAAAGTGTGTTGTCTTGTTTAGTGTTATGTAGGGTTTTTGTTTGTTAGTTAAATATATTTATCTTCAACTGTTCCAAGTTGATGCTATAAAATAAAAGTAATAAAACAAATCGGAAAAATATGTTTAAAATTTAAAGGAGACAAAACTTTGAACGTGTTTTCCTTACGAAATGTTCAGTGTTATTATACGTGGCATAGTCTAATTGCACGCGAGATTTAAACCAACTAAGTAACCCCGTTGTTGTTATAGTCCAAGTCCACTAACAACTACTAACCACAGCATTCCAGTTTCATTTCGAGCCCATAAGAACGCGTACAGTAGCCCAGGTGTATCGCCGTGAATCATTTAGAACAACAATGCCAGTTGAGCCAAAGCAACCGCTCCACCACACATAAAGCCTAAATAATGCCGGCAGAAGGTGCATTCAGCATCGGATCGTTGGTTCTCGAGTAGCCTGAGATCGAACGTGAATAATGTACCCAAAGGTCCTGGCCGACGGCTGCAGCGCCATTTTGCGTCTGAGCAAATGGCCGATGGTTGTGGAATTTTATTAACGGGCCTGATCGTGCCGGTGGACCATGTTTGATGGTTTCCTGACATCGACGCTGCTGGGTGCTAATTAAAACTGACAGAGGATGTCCCATGACGCGTATCCATAGTCGGTGCCGCGATGCAACGGGTTCTGTCTAGCCGACTGTCTCCATTAACCCCCATCCCCAATTGTCGGTTCTCCTCTTCATCCGCTTTCCCGCAGTCGGCCATCAAGATTTCATGCGTCGCGCGATTCGTGGCCACGGTTTCACTCTTCCTTCTAAGAGTCGCTGAATTAGTTGGTATTTGACTTTGCGAGCCCGTTCGGGATATACAGGGATCCCTCGTCGTGTGCTGGCTCGGTTCCCGCTTTTTATGCACGCGGGACATCTTCACCACTTGTTTTGTCGAAATGAGCAAGCGACTATTCTTCCACGAGTAGCTGGCGTGCTGACAGCTGAGAGCACCAAAACATGTATACGAGATGGATAATGAGAATTGCAATGTTGATATTTCTTGTGAATCTGCGCGGGAGTATTGCCGATGGATTGGCGAGGTTCTCCCGATTAAAACGAGTACAAACAGCATGGAATTCAGAGAGGGAAGACACAGTGGGAAGTGGGACTGGTAGGTCCGAATTACGTCGTGTTTGGATTTATTTTTATGGAGGAAATCTAATCGGTTCGTCGATAATATCCCCACGAAGGTGTAATGAAAAGTATAAAGATTTCACTTTTGATTAGTGAATACTCCTTCCCTTTCTGTATGCGAACGAGCAGCGCGCATATATCCGGGATTGCCTGTACTCTGCACGGAGTAGTTTTTGTTAGGTTTATCCGTTAGAGCAGCCCTGGCCAGCTCATTGCTCCAGGAGCCGCTCTTTTGAGGGATCAAACCCGCATAGCTATCGGAAGCCAGAAACCACGCCTCTGGGAGCCGCAAACTGTGGTGGGTAATCGGCGAGTGCAGAGACTTCAGGTGTTTTATTAATAGCAAGCAAGGAGCCCCGAAATGATGTAAAGGAAATGACAAAATTTGGTTCCCTTGGGCCCCAGAAAGTACCAGTTATTTAAGGCTACGGGTACGAACCTGCACGCACATTACTGGCAGCTCCCTGGACCTGCCTAAAGGTGAATTCCCACGGCGCGTGGCTCGGCTCCCCGTTACTTGTTGGCTCATCCACTCGCGCTCGTCAAACAAACTCGCGCAGCCACGCGCAGTGGGAATTCACTTTTAGAGTTTGCATATTGGAATCTTTAACTTATCACCTAACCAAAGTATCTTTAAAATATCACTAAATTATTTTTTTTCCAGTTATAACCAGGTTTACATTCCCGAGATACAGTATCAATCTACTGGCAGGTGTTCTTACCGACACCTTGATAGGATTTCATATCTTGCCAGCGATTTTCATGGTTTCTCTTTAAATGATTAAACAATCAATTTAAATGTGGGAAAATATATAATTATAAAGTACTGTATTCTGCACAGATTCGAACACAGCAAAACGAAAAAGAAGTGTGTGATAAATATGGAATTTAAGATTCCTACGTCACATTTGAAAAAAGGTTGAACTCATAAGCCCTGGCACAGCAACAAGCCTAATACGTTTCCTATTGTCAAACATCTCCAAAACTATAAATTATCAAGACAACCGGCATAATGTAGGTCAAATATTTTTCTGTTTCCTATTCCCTTACAAAGTTTCGTTAAAAACACTTGAAACCTCAGAATATCTGTTTTAAAAGAACCCCAAAATACTGCCAAATTATAACGTCCTTTCTTTCTACTCGAACATTTCACATCTTCAAAATCGTCTTTTTTAAATTTTTCGTAGAAAGTCTAATTTAAAAATAAAATTCTTCGAAAATAAAATTTAGAAATCTCGTGTTACGTTTATATCCACGCTGGCTTCAAGGATGCATCCCCAAAAATCGTTTCCTTCGCCTTGAGAAAGCGTTTTTACCCCAGGAAGAGGTGAAAGGGAATCCTCGAGCCGACGCTGGCTTCGATATCTCGATCCTAAAGGCACACAAAGGGCCACTCGAAGGCGACGCGCAAATGACAAATCGTCCGCAAATAATGAATCTGCCGATCGGTCGGCCCGCACATGCCACCGTCTGATTCTTTGGCCTCGAGAGTGGCTCAACATTGTGTGTGGGGGGGGGAGGGGGGTGAATTCAGAGGGCCGCTAGGGGTGGCGGGTCATGTTTGCACGAAATACGGGCTGGCGGGTATTGAATTTTTCTTATATTTTTTTTTTTTGGAAGGCAGTCAAACCGGGGATCCAAGGGCGAATTTCTTGGCAATAGGGTTGATCCCGCAATTTATTTCTGTGTACTTCCTTTTTCCCGGCCGTTTTTCTCTTTTTGGCTTATCACTGTCGTGTACGCGTCTTAAACGTACGTTTTCTTGACATTTTTTTGGGGGTAAGTCTTTTTCGCTTAATTTTTTAAGCATAACAGTGATGACCAAATCTTTTTTCGCAGCCGGCCAAAATTGAAAACCCAATAATCCGAACGGGCTGCTGCAATCGCAACCTTACAAAACCCAATTCGTTAATTTGAAATTTTTAATTTGTAAGGGGAAATTTTTTATTTTCAACATTGCTAACGATGAGCATACTTTTTATCGATAAAACTACACGATTAATTTTTAAATGGGAATATAAATTAATAATTCTGAGAAGTTTAAACATTGAAAGCTTTATTTGCTTTTAAGCACACATTTATCTAAGATAACTGAAATAAAATTCTCAAGATACTTTTTCATTTTTATTAATACACAAAACGATTTATATTTCCGTATGACAGACCAAAAGAAACCAAACACTGCCTCAAAACCGCACGGACAAAATTTCTACCAGATATCCTTTTGAATTCCTCCAAAAACCAAATTCATTTTGGGTGCCATGAAAATTCACAGTCCATTCGTCGGCAGAAAATTTAATCAACTCCCCACCGCCCGTCTACTAATTCTCAAATTCTTCCAACTTTTCCAAAATTCGATGTACTACGCCACGTGCAATTGATTACATCATGGTGGCTCCACCACGCGGGATTCAATCTCATTAATATCCATCGACGACGAATCAAGAGACCTCGTGTCGACGGAGCAAAGAAGGCGAAGAAGAGTCACGGGATGGCTTCGCGGCAGACGCAGACGCCGGGGCGGTGGGGCAAATTCAACGGTGCTTTCCCATTAGCCAGCCTGATGAGAAATCAGCCGAAGGAAATCAAAATCGGACCAAGAAGACGCTCCAGATCAGGTGCATCGAGCCGATTTGCGAGAGCGTGGCCCCCTCCTTTTACCATCCATCGCGATAACCTACGAATTCGTGCATTTCCTGATTATTCCATTGCTGGTGGGGTTCTAGTTGACGGTGTTATTATGTTATTAGACTCGGGCGGCTTGGTATAGTCAAATCAGGTTTGTTTGGCGGTGTATGGGTAGTAACGCGACAGCAAATGTGTCAGAATTTGTAACAGAAATACGGTGGCTGATGTTTTCCAATCCGGAGACGGCAGATGGCGCCACAATCGCGCGTTGGGGCCGACGAGTCAAACGTGACACAGTACTTGTATATTTGAGCACAGGTGCATCAAGCGGTATTTTCCTATTGAATTTTTCTGTTATCACGTCATTTTCCGGAAAGCATCGAGAGGCATTCAGAAATTCTCAAACAATATATTTTCGATGCTTCCTAAAAATATTGACGCCAGTCAAGATCCTTTCAGTATGGACATAAATTTTATTCAACCCAGGTTTATCTATTTAAGCCCACTAATTTCATTTACTTGTCATTGACGGTGAAATGTGCTGTCTTCTTAGAACTGATGTCTGCAAGAGACCCTACCAAGCATCTTCGTTACAATACATCCTTTCTACGATTGCACTACGATATTAATTTATCGCGAGTCGGAGATACAACGCGCTAGCCTCAGTGTACACATCTAGATGCCGCTGTTGGCTGCATCAATTAGCTTTGAGGTACAGTAGAATCTCCATTATCTATGCCTTCGTTGTCCGAATGCTCTACTGTCTACTGAAATCTGTTAGGTGGTTCATCAAGAAAATACGGGTAAGTGGTAGAAGGATACAATAGAATTTTTATTATTTTTAGTTGCTGCTGGGCTATGTTAGAGAATTCGTCTAGGTAATAATAGTAATAATAATGTTTTTATAGAGAAATGCAAACGAAAAATACATTCGAAAATTGGATAAATAGCGAGAAAAATAATAGAAACTCGATTGTCCCATTCTCCGTTATCTGACTACTATATTCTTCCAATGTTCTATTACCTGAACAGGGTTAGTTCTTCAAGAATATTCTAACTGCTAACTGATTCGGCCATTCTTTTGTAACGGTCAAAGCTAATTCTGATCATAACAGTTTAGTATGAAATGCACAGTACAGTTATTTATGCACAGTAATAGGATGAAAAGGGAAGTGCCCAATGCGAACTACAGAAATAGAGCATAAAGTAATTAACAAAAGTTTGGAAATGGTGAGACTTTTAGCAAATTGTAAAGAAGATGAAAAAACAGTATTAGCAATTATTTGGGGGGGAGTACGGTCGCCATTACTAAGATCACTGATACTGAAAATGTGTTTTCATGCGCCTATCTGGGACATGAGGATATCTCCATGTCAGTCTTTCCATTTTTTGTATTCTAAAATCTGTCGATCTACAGTGAAGTGTGACTAATCCTTCAAATCATCAGTAATCGTCATTTGCACGAAGTACCTACACACTTTCAGCTTCAAACTAAGCTATCCACTAAAATCATTGTATCGTATTGTGGTTTGGATTATCAAAACCGCAACGAAACGGGGTCACGCAAATCGATTATAATACAAATCTCGCATTTTCGACAATTAATACTGCAGGAACCATCATTATTCGAGGTAACAGGGACGCGCCAAGCTGTGCCATAAAAATAGAATGCAATACTGGCAACATCGCAAATCACCCGTTTCACCCCATGCGTCAACTCTCGAAGCTCAAGCTATAGCATGCAACTAGTGATATTTACTGATACATAATTTCATCT
Source organism: Andrena cerasifolii (assembly GCF_050908995.1). NCBI lineage: Eukaryota > Metazoa > Arthropoda > Insecta > Hymenoptera > Andrenidae > Andrena > Andrena cerasifolii. The sequence continues at coordinate 4,414,484 of NC_135132.1, forward strand.
AAACATCGAAATAATTTTTGATAATCGATTGTAATACAAGCTTCGTTGTTTCCGGTAATGAATACGCGGAAACTCTGCAAAAAAACATTGCATTCTTTCACTCAACAAGCAACTAGTGACATCTACTGATAATCTTCATTTATAAAAGCGTAGCCGAATGAACGAAAGAGCATTTCATGCGCAACAACCCAGTAACTGTGGCCTTAATCAGAAACACGGCTGGGATTAACGGACTGGGAATGGACAGTTGCGCATTCACCGAGGAACACGTAGGGGCTGCGATGGTATCGATATCACGCTATCCCCGGTATCGTAAGTCCTTTCATTCATGACCGCTGGCAATTTACACTAAGAGTGTTTCTTCATATTCGGGGAGTGGTGCAGAAATAATTTAAAGGCTCTTAAACCACAGGGGAAGACCATATAAACAATATAATAGTGCTAAGGCGGAACCTAGTGTTCCAAAATTTTTAATTTTTTGAAAAGTTTCAAAGTCAGAAATGTGGGATCTAATTCAAAAGCGTTATCCTCTGTATCGTTTCTCAAGCCCCAGAATAATAATAATAGTAACATGGTAATCATAATAGGGTTTTATTGATCCAGTGCCACATGTTGACTAAGAATGAATCGTAACGAAAAGAGACGTAAAGAAGCATAAAGACAGCTATAAATAGGTATTGTGCAATGGCGAGTACAGTAAAATACTGTTAGCAATACTACCTCGAATGTTAAACCACAATAATAACAGCATGTCATTATTACAAATTAATAACGCGGCACAAAAATGAAAGGGCAGGTACACAAACTCAAGAAGTGCAATGGTCATGCTGTTTAACTATGGCGTTGGATGGCGCACCATGCTCGTGCTGCCCTCTCGGTGGCATAGTTCCTTAAAATTGTACTACACACACTACGACTCCACTACATTGCCCTACAGTTTCAAAACTATTCTACTCAGTGTCGCGCATTTTTAAAAATTCACAATTATTGTCTAATAGTCCTACTATCAGTAGGATTAAACCTATATCAATGAATTTCCTGATCAAACCTAACCCTAAACGTTGTTACGACGCAAGTAGGTGGCGCTAAGGAGGTTTCTTCAATCCAAAGACTCGAATCGAATTCGCAACAAGTTTACTTTCAAATACGCCCCAAGGATTTTTATACTAATCGTACAACAAATGAGTCGCGTAGGCCTGCAAGCATTGGAATCTATGATCGACTTAGGTGATAAGGTATCGCCAGACATCATACTGGAATGGCGGAGGTCCCATAGTTTTGGCTCCGAGTCCCGGAGTTTTGGGGCTGCAGGGCATATAGGTTAAGTAGGTCTCTGAGTTCCAGAGTTTAGGGTTGCATCGGTGATTAGATACTTATTCTGGGTTGTTCCTAAAACCACTCTTCACTCGGGAACGCCATTGATCGACCATGGACACGCGGGACCAGGCAGAATTATTTCTTCGAAATTCAGTGACCGGTCGTCGCCAAGGAAATTAGATTCGAGCGAGGCGGGACGCTCACCAGTGGCTGGTATATATCCAAGAGTCCCGCCGAATGAAAAACTTTTCAAATTACCCGCGGATCGGGGGGCTTATCCCGGAATTTCACGGGCCCCTCCTTTGACGCTTCCGGTGTATTAACTTCGTCGAACTTCTCAGTTAGACAGAGAGCGAGTGAAAGAGCGTCGAGGGGCGGGATGGGGCTAGAGGAGAAGAGAGTTTCTAACTCATCTGACCAACGGGTAACGCGGTGTAAAACAAGGTAATTACACGCTGCACGCCCCCTCCGGGGCGGCTGAATTAAAAAAACAAGGAGGGGGAACGAATGAGTATGCAAACGAGGGCGGCCTCGTTAGACCGTCTCCGGCATTGCTCGAGACGACGGTAACTAGGGGGGCGGGAGGGCAGCGGGGGCTAAATATCGACTTTGTCATCGCGCCTCGAAGACATTCACCGCTCGCGCGTGTTTAGGAGATGGCCAATGAACGGAGCAGCCACTGGACCGTCGAACAACCCGCCTTGTCGCTCTCCGGATAAACGATTAAAATGCTAATTTCCTCTCTGCACCGTGTCACGCGTACACACAGACACACTCACGCATATTTTTTTTCCGTTTTTCCCACGGAGCACGGTGGATAGGTCACGCCGTTCCCTTTGCCTCTGTAATAACGTTGTTACGAGGTGGGTTGGAGAAGCCCGTCGTCGCAAGGAGGGCCATGCCTCGATGAAACCCCAGTGGCGACTTGCTCATTCGGAATTTTGCTTAACGAAACACGGGGTGGGAGCTATTGAGGTGTATATTAGTGTCCAGAGTGTTGGTCATGGCAATTCGAGTTACGTGTGAGTGGAAACAGGAATTCTTGTATTACGAGCTTGCTGTAGTTCTTGGTATTTTGATATTTGATACCTCATTGTTAGTAAGGTACAATATTCCCTCTCTATAAACCTGATGATTCCCACAGCTACCAGGTTTGCAGAGAGGATAGGTAGTCTATCTGTAGGGTTATTGTACGGGTAAAATAATGGCGCGCTTGGTGGTAAATAATATAACTGTTTATTGGAATATAGCTGCCTGGGCCACGCTTAGCCCCACCACGTCAGTCTCGAAAGGCTCGCCGCTAGGGCGAGGAAAGGTCGCGATTCGCGTACGTTTGTTTTGACGCGCTACCTTACGCGCGGAGGATCGCCTGACATTCGCTGCTGGAACTTGCTGTGACGCATTCCGCTGGACACACTATCTATTAACTTAAAGTTTACGCCTGGTTGGATCGTTGATTGAACCACTTAGCAAGGAAAGTGAACAACAGATACTGATGCGAGAGTGGGCGGGATATAGCAACAGTGTGACTTAGAGCGACAGGGTTGCCAGAAGTAGGGACGCGATACGTCATAACCCGTCCCCACTTCTGGCATCCCTGGTTGCTGAGAAGATAGCAAGCGGAAGGAATGCGGGTCTGATTGGTTATATCTCCATAGGCCTACCTTCTCTTTAACACAATCGTAGAGATGACATCGATGAATCGAATCATGCAGGGTTCTGAATTATGTGGATAACCCTATATAGCACCGCGTGACAAAGAGAGCAAACAGGACATAGGTGGTGCCAGTAAAGCACACCTTTTATCCCTGTGTCCTCCCGCCAGACATCTTAGCAACGCACAGTAAGTACTTGGGGCTAATGTCCAACGTAAGTAAAGAGAAGTGGTGGGAGAGGTCTCCCGAGCATATAGCGAACACTATGCAGGAATACCGACCAATAGAGAGGTGTTAAAGGGATGGGGATGAGAAGCAAAGAAGTCTGTGAAAAAACTTTGGTTGGCAGCCACCCAATGTAGCGACACTAGAGCGACTGCCAAACCTCTAATCTAGTTCACCGCTATCCCCACATAATTCGTGCTGTGGGAAGGGAAAACGCTGGCTTCAGCCAACGCTTTATCTTCTGCTTGAGCATGAGCATTGGAGACCTTGCTAGCTATGAGTCCGCGGCACGGGGCTGGCGCCGAGCGCCTAGCGAGTAGCGGAGATGATTGCGAGGCACTGACGACGCGAGCAGGGTTGCCATATGTAGGAGATTAATAGCGGCGTAGACACCACATGACGTAGTACAGAGTACGAGAAGGGGAACACCTACAGCAATAACGGTATATTTGTGTTGGCGACGTGGTGACGTACCACAATTCAGGCATGGCGTGCACAAGTCGATTAGTGTATATAGGTCTATGTGACGTCATGCCACGCGTAGAGAATTCCCTAGCAACTGTGGGCGCGAGTGAGAGAAAACTAGAACGAGCTAGAGGGACTAAAGCGAGCCCATAGCGAGAGGATACTGCATTGCCATTTTTATTTACTTTAAACGCGGACATCCAGTTTTGCCGCCACCCGATCTCATGTGCAGGCTCGTACAGTGGTGGCTGTAATTCCTTCAATTTTTGGAATTTCGGAAAACAAGTAGAAATGACGTAGCTAGCGGAATGTGCAAAAATCCTAAAAAACAATTTTCGAAAATTTTGAGGGTAACCTACCCCCTTAAGTTTGCACCAACTTCAAGCAATAGTTATATCTTTGCCAATTAGAACCTGTAACGAATTTTGCCTGCAAAATTCCGCTCCCATTGTCTTTATCCATACCAACAGGAGCATTTCTTGTTCAGTCTTTCCGCGGCTAACGTTGGTCAGGATTAATATACACCCAAGCACGGTTACATTGCATTTAAAGGAAAAAGGAAGGAGGAGACACCGCGGGTGACGAGTTCTGTTTAATTCACTTGTTAGACAGAGGTGGATATTTAAATTACAAATTAGGAGGCGTTCTTCTTTCCCACCCTTCCCCGCTTTCCCTAGACGCGTAGTTGATGTAGAATGCCTGCTGTGCCGATCACAGTCAGATTATCTGGCTAGGTGTAAAATACGAGCGTTACGAAACCATTCTTCCTGGCAGCTACTGCCCCTTTCCTCCCTTGATGATTCTCATTTCCAAGGTTTCCAATTATTGAAATTCGATGCGGAGTATTCCTTCATCTCTATGAGCTTCTTCGGTGTTTGCCTAGTCAGTACCTCTTGGGTTAGGTCTGGGTTAGGTCTGCATTAGTTTCCTAGTTGTTACTTATAATTACATTTTTTTTAGAGAGATTATTTACCATAACATAACGATTTTTATACTTTAGTGAATAGGCGCTTTCGCTCTTGCAAATTTAATCTTCTCGTGTAGGAGTATTTCTGAAAATTTTGAAAGCTTTTGTAATGTATAAGACTCTAATTATTGCGTTCTTAATTAAACTAATTTCAGTCTTGTTTCTGAGATTTCAAGTATCAAGCTTGGAATTTTGAAAAAAAGGATATCTCTGCTTTATTCATTTTAACTTTATGAAATTTGACAGATTAGTAATAGTTTTTGTCACCAAACGTTCTCCTTTGCTCTACCTAAAGACAGAGAAAGTATTTTTAATTAAACAAATTCGCTTTTGGTAAATTATTGTAGCTTAAAATTTCGCTAAAGAGCCTGTCGATTCATATGCAATAAGATAAATATGCAGAGAAATATGCGTCTACGGGGAAATGGTTTTAAATCCAGCTAAAAGTTGCTTTTAAAACGCCAAGTTTTTATTCAATTTTGCGAAATGTTTGACAAACCCGATTACACGCATCGCTTAGCTTTGACTCCGATTATTCCCGTTTCATCTCCCTTTTTCCGTTTCGGTATATTCGCGTTTTATTTGTGCCAGCGATAATGTTTTTTAATGTATACTTACCATGTTTATCGTGTGCTCATATTGCAACGTATACTCTTGCGTAAAAACATTTGTTATTCTTCCCAAACCTTTGAAACCTTCACTGCTTTCACGATCGAGATTTTTAGCTCCTATAAAGTTTGTACAGCCAATTTTACAGGAATTCAAAATAACATTTTCGTTGGCATAAGGGTATTTACTTAACAAAAACAGTTGTACAATATTTTGCAAAAAGTTGCCTAGAGCGAGGATGGCTAAACCTAATCCAGTGCGCGAAGAAATCGTCTAAATTCTTCGCATTCTAAATCTGATCTCTGTCATCCAAATAATCTATCTCAGTAATCTCTTATCCAAACAGAGTCAGCATGTCTTTGCAAAACATACCCACTCTTATTGACACAGCTTTTTTATAAGTCTAAAAATAATTTCATAAACTAGTAAGAGTGCTGAAAAATCAAGAACGTATGGTACCGAACAATCACTAAGGAATGGAGATCCAAAATGTAAAGTCCAACCAAATTCTATAACTTAGGAAATTTATTGGTATATTGAAAAATAGTGAAGTCTCCAATGCGCACGCTGAAACAGAAAAGGACTCTGCAGCGGGAATGAAGATAGGGGCGGATAATTAAATAAAATAATTGGAGATTTGGTAGATTATCTAAATAGTCAAGCATGCTCAACTGTCCTCTTGCGAGCCGCAGTGGCTCCTTCTCTTCGCCTGCCCCATAGAGACTTAAGAGAACGGCCCCCTCCACACCTACTTCACTGAGATGAATTTCTCCTCCGCGTGCCGCACTTTCTCCCTGCCGGGTCTCGTGCAACGCCTGGAGAAAAATAAGTGGGGGAACCGGCCGACTAGGCCCCAGAGTTAGGAGCGATGGGGCCGTAGTGAATGGAGGGGGAAACACCTACAGGAGCGGTGGTAATGTGTGCGTGACTGACGCAGGCGCAGTTCATGCACACATAACCACCACTCCTGTAGGTGTTTCCCCCTCCATCACTGCGGCCCCATCGCTGCTAACTCTGCTGGGCCCCAGGGGCCCGACTCTTGCCGCTCTCGGAGTGGGGAAGTTCGACACCCCTGCTCTTGGCAGTCGCGTTCAAGGCCAACCGAGCTCGACAACGGAGTGGGATTTGGGGCCCGAGAAGTGGGGACTTAGAGCGCGTCTGCTGAACATGCCTCATCTATTTAGGTATTACTATTGGGTTGGTTGGCCATCAAAAACCACCCAGGGACCCCTTTATATCCCACCCCTTCTCTTAACCCTTAATTAACCGGTGACGTGGAGTTTGGAAGAGTCCTGCAGAATTATTTCTCCTATATTTTCCTTCTTTTTATTCGACCTTGTTTTACAATACGTCATATCTTTTGAAATATGTAATAAAGCGAATAATAACTCCAGTAGGTGTATGTTAAAAATAAATTTAGGCTTGGCATTGCCAAATTATTAAAGAGGAGTCTGTGGGACCCACGTCACCATTTATGTCACAAAGTGGGACGTCACCAGTTAAAAGTTAACACCGGCTATAAACCTCCCTATTGCATAGCACACCTATGAATACTTTCAATTGCAAAATTAGAGACATCATACTAACCAATCTCCATCTCCAACACCACATCAAATACGACACTTGAAATTTACTTGATTCCCCTCATTACCCCCCCCCCCCCCCAAACCGAATAACCAATATAAAAGAAGCAAGGATTTTATTATCCAAAAGCGTTGTTATCCGAAAAGTTGCCACTCTTCATCCATTCAGATAATTCTTTGGCGCTGCATTTAAAAAAAATAGCAAATCAGTATCGTCCTCCATACCGCAACCTCCCACGTCAATTTCGCTGAATGCCCTCTGCAGAGTTAAATCTGGAGGACGATTCGTTGGACCAACCGTTAACCTGGGTGTCGCGCATAAATTTTGAGTTTCTTGACGAGGCCAGGTCACTGCGATGATAACTTCATCGCTCGTCGCGCGCAGAGCGTTATTTATTTTTTGGCCCTCTTCCTTCGCCCGCTTTGTCACGTAAATCGCGCCGAAAAATTCATGAGGCCGCATCGGCGACGCTCGCGCTCCGTCACGACTTTTATCAGGATCGCATTTTGTATACGTCCGCATTGTGTTTCGGAACAATGCACGGCCCGCCGATTATGTGCCGCTTTGCCCGGCCGATATAGTCTTACGCTTTTGCATATTTCATGTTGAACTGTTGCTCGCGTTGCGCCATTAAAACTTTCTACCACTGTATCCGTGTGGTGGGGTTTCAGGAAGCTGTCTTTCGACTGTTACCTTTTTTCGAATTCGCGCCACTTTGCGGACAAAAAAATCGCCTTTGAGTGCAACCAATGGGGTAAAATTTATAAGGGATGTTCGGCAACTCGAAGATTCAAAACAATTTGAATCTTTGCAGAAATGTAGTCCAAGTGGTGCTAATAATGTAGCCACTTTTTGTTTCGGCAATGAAACGGTCTTGGGGGTGAAAACAGACCCCCTCAAAGATGTTGTGTTTTTATATTATCGCGAATATCTGCGAAGTCTTAACAGATATAAAAAAAGATTAATTTAAAATTTTATGGGGTTTAATACCCTACAATATAGTGATAGAGAATTTTTTAAGAAAATGGTAGTGGGGAAAAATTTTGAAAAAATTATTTTCTTTCCATAGCTTGCTTGTCTACACGATGTGTCAATCACTTGGGGTTCGTATTGATGAAAAGAAGTAGTAAACAGTAGAAAATTAGAAAATTATAAGAGTTTCAAATAGGTAGGTTGAATGAGTTTCATCTAAGAATAATTTGCGTATAATTCACCCACTTAAATAATTTTTTCTCATTTATAAATATTTCAGTGCAGTTCATCAATCTCCTAGTTGCCCTTCTTCAAACATACAGCTCGTTGGAAAATTTAATTGCAAATTATTGCGACCAATTGAATCTGAAAATATAAATATTTTTTCTGATATTATCGACGAAATGGATTTCCTAACTTTGTTATACAAATTTTATTTATACGTACGTGTTGCAAATTCAATAAATATGCAAAATATTTTAATAGCGTCGTTTAATTTAATTTTTTATTCCACTTTTCCATTAACCATCTATCAATTATTTCAAGCACACTTCAAATCACATTCACTGAAAAATGGAAAATGTTTAAATGTATTTTTCAGATATTGAAACATGTTAATCATAACGAAAAACAACTAGTGTTAGAGTGTACTTAAATGTTATCCTATTTAAAGAAAAAAAGCTATAATTATATATTTTTTTACTGGATTCAAATTGCTTTCTCCACAAAATGTTTGATTGCATGCGATCAATCATTTTAAAGTTGCAGCATTCCAATTACGCTTCTGCAAACCTTCAGTGCCACGGTAAACTTAATCGCGAGTTATTACAGATTTTCAGACCATCCAAATATTTTTCGCTAAACAGCGTCGCATAATTACCAGTGATAAAAGTACTCTTCATTCTTTTCCTACCCCTCTGACTTCTTAATTAACACAGCAGAATATTTTTCTGCAATCAAATTCGTATGTTTCTAGGTCCAGTTTAAGTGTACAAATGCAACTATTCGTCCTAAATCATGACACCTATTTTTTTTTTAACTCTCGTATGTTGCTATTTCAATTGAAATTCAATTTATAGTTGTTTGGTCGACGATATCAATAATTTAGTGCACTCGTCCGTATATCGATAATGCTATCGTTGATGCGACAAGTTGTTTGAAGATCAACTGTAATCCACAAAGCTGAAGAAAAAGGGGTTGTTTGAAATTCCACTTAAGCCACGTTCGTATACCACAGACCCCAGTAAATATCGCTCGGAACGCCGCCACAAATCCGAACTGTGGGCCACTGGAATTCGGATTAAAAGAGAAATAACGAGTACTAATCGTTCCCACGATTGGAAGTTGTTGGCTCGTCCGTTAGAAAAAAATAGGCTACGTTTTTTAAACCAGGGTGTATCCTGACGCTCTGCGTGAAAAAAATTTTACTCCACGGAAAGCCTGGTTTCGAACTGTGCCTGCACCACCCATAAAGTTTCATGCTTTTCTGGTAAACCTCTTACGCGTAACTCTCGAAACTGTCAACAGATTCGGTGGAAAATTTAGGTTTGAATTGAGGGGAAACCAGGTTCGAGATTACACGGCTTCTTTTCTATTTTTGGTGCTACCGAATTGTGTTGGAGAAATATTGCAATTTGAGGAGGTTGATTGATACTGATTTGCCTATTGAGCTTTGTACAGATTTTTTTACTCTACTGGTGTTATTAGTTACAAGTGAATTTGCATTTTGGATTTTGGATTTTAAATTTGAAAGCTCGAATTGAAAATATTGTGTTATGAATTTTGTACTTTACATACTGAATTTTGCATATTGTATTTTAAATTCGAAAGTTTGGATTTTGTATTTTAAATTCTGAATTTTGTATTTTGTATTTTAAATTCTGAATTTTGGATTTTGTATTTTACATTCTGAATTTTGGATATTTTATTTTAAATTCTGAATTTTGGATATTTTATTTTAAATTCTGAATTTTGGATTTTGTATTTTACATTCTGAATTTTGGATATTTTATTTTAAATTCTGAATTCTTACTTTTGTATTTTAAATGCTGAATTTTGGATAGTGTATTTTAAATTCTGAATTTTTGATTTTTTATTTTAATTTCTGAATTTTGGATATTTTATTTTAAATTCTGAATTTTGGATTTTTTATTTTAATTTCTGAATTTGGATTTTGTATTTTAAATTCTAAATTTTGGATTTTACATGCTGAATTTTGGATTTTTCGCGTTAAGCTTATAATTCCAAATTCTGAATATTGATTTTCCAATTTTAAATTGCGAATTCTAAAATTTTAATTTTGATTACATTAATTAATCGCATATGGTCTGATTTATTCAGTTTTTAACCCCTTTTACTTTATTCTATTTAATAAGTGACGCAATTTTAAATTAACCTTCGGTATTGGTTTTTGAATTGATTTAATGCACTCCATTTTAACCGACTTCAACAAACGAAAATAGAGTTCCATTTCTGTAGTCTTTAATTTAATAAAATTTGAATATTTTTTCGATACTAGATCAATTTTCTTAAATTGGCAATTAAACATAACCTCAGTGTCTTATATTTGCGAAATAGAGAAAAATTCTAATATCACTAATAAATAACAGTAATTTATATTCACTCTGGCTAATGCTAAAGTTGTCTCCTTTCTAACGAGCAAATCAAACACTAAAATGCTTCCATTACAAAAAATCAGTTTAAAATCCAATTTCTCATCGAAAGAAAATTAAACAATCCCGTCTCTTGGAGCAAATTTAAATGTCTGTTTTGCCTCAATTTCTTACCATTCATATATTAAACGAGTTTCTCCAAAAAAAATTTGTCCGCAGTGTTCGACAAACTAATCTCAATTTTGCGTTGAACAATCAGCCCTTACGATGGCTCTGGCAGGGGCGGTCGTAATTAAAAATGTACATTCGTTGGAATTTCATTTCCCGGGCATGAAATTTCAGAACTTACGCAGCATTTTATCCGGCCAGAAACGTTTCTTCGCTACCCGACGGTTTTCAATTTCGTGTTTGTTGCTTGTCCGCGCAAAAAGCGCATCGAGTAGGATTATTATTAAACGCCGGTCCTTTTCCCCCGTCGAATCTTGCTCCCTTTATCACGCTCGCCTTTTATCCTCCGCCCTTGGCACGCGGTTCGGCCGCGTTTCTCGTATTTCTCGTGTTTTAACGTCCACGGAAACGATAACGCTGTTTTATAACAATTCGCCGGGAATGAAAAATACCAGGACAAAGGGAACTCCTCGAGCGAGCTGCGACGAAATACGATAAGGAGCAACCGAATTACGGAGGAATGTTGCCGCTCCGCCCTCCTTGGCTTTCAGCTCTGGCCCATCCGGAAAAACAACGAGTTTCCCTCGTTAGGAGTCGCGGTTTTATAACTCGGTTTGCTTAATCGCGGCCGGCGAGTTTCTTAATGCGAGGGAAACATCTTCGGTAAAGGTATTTTTAATTTTTATTACTTCGCGTGGTTGGCTTTTGTAATACGGTTTCAGAGTTTATTCGGGTCCCGTCCGCCGTTATTAAGAGAACGACAACGACAGAGAGTGGGCTTGCGAAGGGGATGTAACGTCTTCATTCAATTCAAGCTTTATGATTTTCATGTATTTTCTCCGATTAGTTTTAGATTGCACGTGTAGAGACAGTAGAACTGTAGATTGTAGTTTGAGATCTAGGAGATTGGGAATGGGTCCCTGCCTCTTTTATAGTCAGACTAAAAGTAAGTGGCCGCTTATAGTGCCTCTACGAGCTATAATGACTTAGGTGTGAGGTCACTCAGCGGGGCCTTAACCGATATCCTGCTGGGTACGGGCCGCTAAACGTGCCCCCACTACTACCTCCTGCAGGACTGTGTTTAGGGAGGATCAGGACAAAACCGGGGCCCTATAGATTAAGTGTTACAACTTGGATTTTAATAAAATAAAACAGAAATTGAAGATACTGTTTATCATTATTAAAAGACACCAATTAAGCTTTCCTACTGGCTATTGAAAATTGTCTCATTGTCAGCACATATTAAATACAAATCCATTTCAGTAAGGTATATGTACCTACTGCATTACAACAGTAGCAATATAAATTATTTTATATTAATAAATTATTTTACCCTTTAGGGCCCAGGTTTTGTCCCGGTCTTCCCTAAACACAGTCCTGCAAGAGGTAGTAGTGGGGGCACGTTTAGCGGCCCGTACCCAGCAGGGTATCGGTTAAGGCCCCGCTGGGTACCTCACACCTAAGTCACTATAGCTCGTAGAGGCAGTATAACTCTGATGAGTAGGACCCTCCCCCTCATAAGGCCCCGGCCGTAATTAAAGTTGGGGAACGTGGGCCGGAAGCAGGGCATGATTCCTTAAACCAAGGATGAGTCAAGCGGGTAATGCAGCTATCCTCGGATAAAGTGGGACCGGTAGGACCCATCGCAGCCTTGGGAGCCGCTACGTCGGAGTAATGTACGCCAAGCGTGCTCCACGCTGTGATGCCAGATCGGGGACGGGTTCTCTCGAGAATTTCCCCCACTTCGCGCACACTACGCCGGAGCTGCGTGTCCGTGAGTTGGACTCCGAAGCGCCGAGCTCACGGACGCGCCGCTCCGGCGTAGTGTGCGGGAGGTGAGGGAAATTCTCGAGGGAACCCGTCCCCGATCTGGCATCACAGGCTCCACGACGACCCGGTATGTTCTCCCTGTCGGCCGAATAACTAACTAGGGTTGCTGATAGTACACCCACCAAACCGTTACAATCACCACACTATTTTTTTTTTAAACCCAATGAACAGATTTTTTCATGCTAAAATAGTTTATTAAGGTACTTCCTAACCAACTATGTTAGTCAAATTAGAGTTGAGTAATAAACGATAAATATAAAGTAGTATGATACTATAGAAATAATAATAACAATTTTTAACATCATGTATATATATTTTTAAAAATTCAATGTCAATATAAATAATTTTAATACGAAAATGGAATATTAAATTGGTTAGCGTAGTGAATTGGAGCAGCAGATCTGACAACGTCGCATTCATTTGGAGCGTCTTTTATAACCAAAATTTCAGGAAAAATGTTCATATGAATTTGAATCGTCGTTCGCTATTTAAATGTCTAAACATATCGATTGTGCGACGTTGCCACGTCGACTGCTCTACGTAGTTGCTAAAAGATTTGCACGTAAACCTATTTCTTATGGGCATTTACGAAGAAGTGATGTGGTCAGTTTTCAGCAGAAATTAATAAATTCATTTCCTGACATTTCGATGTACTTTTGCGCCAATTTTGGTACACTTCTTGAATATAGTTTTCCTGTTTCAGAAGAAAAACTGAAACTATAACCCGCTTTTTTCGACTCTGCCATATGCCACTGTGGTAAAACGCATCAACTTTAATTAACAATTTCTCGATAACTTTGTGGTAAATCGGTTTTAAAATTTGTACAAAGTTTTCTTGTATTCCAAACTAGCTTTGAACGAAATTTGAAAGAATTCTTGAATTTAGTAGATTATCCAGGAACTACCTTAAAATTCATCTTTTAAAAAATTGCTGGGGCACCCTGGAATTTTGTTATCTACGCTGAAAAACAGGCCTGGTTAAAATTTTATTACATTCCATAATTTTTTAGAGATAGGAAATAAAATTGTATTTTTTACTAACACGAATTCATACACCAGACGCTTTGTAAACTTGAGAGTTTAAATTATATCAAGAATCCCCCCACTCTGGCTAGTAAACATTACTACTAGACTTTTGTAAATATAAATTAGCTATGGAATCTGGTTGACTTGTTGTTGTTTATATTGAAAATTAACCTGTAGATACACGAATCCATTTATGTTCCTTTTTCAAATCTTTAAGACTGGGACTTGAAGCCCCAATGGTGAAGCTTCGGGTTTGTTAATAAATAATACGGGAGTGTTGGTGCACGAGGTAAGGAAAAATTAGTAGGGTTCGAAATATCGATTCCGTTTACGTTTCCAGCTGCTGGCGTCCCGCATTCGAGCATTACGATCGCCAGCATAAAATATTGAACAGCAATTTAGTAATGCTCTTTCGCTGCCATTGCGATTTTTCTAGAGATTTGCTGCTGTCCACTATACGATGCAATAAGTACGTGATACCGATGAGCGTGCACTATGTTATGTACCCACCATGTTTTTGTATTATTGAGTACGAATCATACCTTCGTAGTACTATCCGAACAAAACTTCAGCGAATACGCTAAACTTTTCTGACAAGGGACGTTCGGCAACCCGCAAATTCAGAAAATTCTGAAACTTGGTTTGCAAGTAGATTAGTTGAAAAAAATGCAGAATTTTCTTTTCGGTGGAATAGCTCGAGAACGGTGAGAGATATCGAAAAGGAGTTTAAACAAAAGTTGCATCCTTTTTTTATATCTACAAAACTGCGTAAAAATAATTCTAAAAAAATCCATACTTTTCAAGTTACCCCTACCACCAACCCTTAAAATTAAGTTTTTGTATTTGATAAATATATGTTGAAATACCTCTGGATAATCTCTTTTCACATATACAAAGACGATCCTTAACACTATTCCTACCAAGACCGGTCAAATGACCGTTTTTAAAATTTCGATTAGAATTTCCTATATACAACGTAATTGAATCGCCTTTAAACTTCACTACTTTTCCTCAAATATACGTATGTACATGATATACTTGTGAATAAAAGAAACTATATTTTAATACTCTCAAATTAGCTATTATCTTCATTCTATATTAAAATATATAAGTTGTGCTAAAGACCGGTCATTGGACCGGTCGCGGTAGGAATAGGTATACGTGAAGTGTCGGTAGGAATAGTGTTAATACGTCAATCCACCGGCCCCGCACAGTACTCAGGGGAAAGGGGTCCCTTTTCTCGTTCAGGAACGGCGATTCCGGGCGCTTACACGCTTCAAATATCCAAAAAACTATATCAATCTCCTTCCCCATGTTTACCTAAAACAGGCTATCTGCACTTTTCACAACTTCCATCAACCCATTAGCCGGCTTTACACGGCCGCTCCAAACCTTCGGGCTTGGCGCGTTGGAACGCGCGCTTAGAGCGTGATGTTCAAAGCGAAACACTCTAAACGCGCGCGCCAGATCCGCAGGTTTGGAGCGTCCGCTCCAAATTTGCAAGATTTCGCGTGGCGCGTGGCATGTCCGCCGGGCGGACAGTTCAGTGAGACGCGCCACGCTACGCCAACTGCATCGCTGACATCGTGCAAGTAAAATGTCTTTGATAAAAAAACGAAGAACTCGCGCGATCGCTTGCATTGTATTGCGTGCTTATTTTCATGCGGAAGATCACCAGCATAAAACAAGAATATGGGTCAAGAGATGGCGTGAAGACAGAGATCGCCACGGGTTTAGCTTCCACTAGCAGGGGAAACTTCTGTAAATTGCGGCAAATTGTTCCAAACTGTCTTTGGATCATGCTTTCACTGCTGTACCTATAAAGCACGATTTGGCGCGTGGCACGTCAATCACATCGGAACGTGCAAAGGAGAAGTTCAGACGTGCGCGATCGTCCTTTATCACGTTGGAGACTTTACACGTATAAGCTGGGTTTACACCTGACGAGTGACTCGGCCGACTCACTTAAGCGGGGTTTACACCTGACGAGTGACTAGGCCGAGTCACTTAAGCTGGGTTTACACCTGACGAATGACTAGGCCGAGTCACTTAAGCTGGGTTTACACGTGACGAGTGACTAGGCCGAGTCACTTAAGCTGGGTTTACACCTGACGAATGACTAGGCCGAGTCACTTAAGCTGGGTTTACACGTGACGAATGACTAGGCCGAGTCACTTAAGCGGGGTTTACACCTGACGAGTGACTAGGCCGAGTCACTTAAGCTGGGTTTACACCTGACGAGTGACTAGGCCGAGTCACTTAAGCTGGGTTTACACCTGACGAGTGACTAGGCCGAGTCACTTAAGCTGGGTTTACACCTGACGAGTGACTAGGCCGAGTCACTTAAGCTGGGTTTACACCTGACGAGTGACTAGGCCGAGTCACTTAAGCTGGGTTTACACCTGACGAGTGACTCGGCCGAGTCATCAGTCTGCTACTCGGCCGAGTGAAAATCTTCCCTGCCGGGTTACTTGGCGGAGTACCAGATTATGCGTTCAGACTGGGCCGAGCACTCGCCCAGACCGAACGCATATTCTGGTACTCTTACACTCATCCGGTGTAAACTTAGCAATAGTTTTGGAGCGCATATCCGGAGTGTACGCTCCAAAACTGTGAGAAAAGCTGTCCGTTTAAAGCCAGCTATTCACTTTGTGCTCAACATACTGCTGTTCGCATATTTCGTTCATCCTCCACGGGGGCATAATTCCCAGCGAGAGCAACGCAAAAAAACGCCCAGGTAGGAGAGGGTAGGGGGCAACGATTAGGCGGAAATCAACCGAAACGAAAGAGTGGAAGGAAAAAAGACGAGCTGGTAGGAAGGGATAAAAAGGAGTAATGCGAAGAGAACGGTCGTGTACGAGCATTCATGTGGTAATGCCGTAATCCTGTAATCGTTTGCGCGATTCCTGCGGGGAGCTCTGGTCTGGGAAATTCCCCCTTTTGCGAGACAAACAGAATTAAAACCAACCTGGCCAGCTCGACGCTTGCGTTAAACGCGATTAAATATCAAAGCTAGTCGTCTCCGCTGTCGCCCATCCCCCTAACCTACATGCACCGCTCACGCTCCATTATACGGGGGTTAATTAGGACCAGTAGGGGGAGGGAGGGGGGGAACGGGGGTCAGCAGCGCGGCGGGCAATCTGGTGTCCTCGCGCGAACCGTGTTTGCCCCTCGATTTTTCTCCAGTATCTGACAAGAGAATATCAGCCACCGCTCGTCGCGAATTAACACGATGTCCCCGAACTTCGAAACGAAAATACGCTCTTATCTCTTATCTTTTGATTGAGAAGGACGTCGTGACTCTTTCCATTATAGCTTCTCGATTAATCCCTCTGCCACCCGTGTTGATACACAGGGTGGAACGTTGAGGGTGTTGCGGCTTGATATTTCTGAAACTTGACGAGGGTTGTAGCTTTTGTTTCCTAGCAACTGCTTGGTGCCATGGCGTCCTGCGTTTATTTTTTTAAATTGTTTCTTTTACTGCTTTTTAATTATTACTGCTGTCAACGCGTGGGGATAATAAATTGAACTGGTACCTTTTGAAAACAATAGTGTTTGCCACGCAATGAACAATCGGACGGTGTATGAGGTCTGGCGTAATTTGGAATATTCCTCGTTTTTGTTCGCATAATTTGGAATATAATTCGTGATACAGCAGCCGAGTCGATTAAACACATTGAAACACACAGATTCTAGTACGCATCCCATCAACTGTTATTTCAGGCATTCAATCTCCTAGTTAATGAAGTTAGTTTTGCGCACCACGTGCAGCAGAATCTGTTTTAAACCGTCTCAACTATTCATGCAATATTAATTTGACGTATGACGGACGCGTGGGAATCTCGGGAACAGATTCTGCAATGTCCAGAAGTCATCTATCAAAGCTTTCCAACAGCAAAGATGAATGCTACTATATCAATGAATACTACTTCCCCTCTCTCTTCTCACTTCTCCAGTTCCTTCGCCCATCCCTCTACCTCTGCCCCTCTATATAATATTTATGTAATTCCTAATCCTCTTTCTGCCTCTTCCCCTTCATGTAGGTACCCCTCTCGGTATAGGGTCACTATACTGAACTGTTCAGTTCTTAAACAGGAACCACAAGCAGCTGTCATTGCTATGCTCCTTGGAATATGCATCCCAACTTCGATTCGCTCGAGATTATTAATTGACCTAATTTTCTAGCTCGTGGTCAGCACACCTGCCACCTGCACGCACCAGTCGCAACATCCAGATCGATAATTGTTATTTGACGATTTTGACTGATCAAATCATGAACCAGCGTATCGACCACAGGCGGTTTTGTTTGCGCGACGGATTCCCATGCGGGCACGCCCTAATTCGATGATCATAGATGGGAAAGCGTCTCGCCAAGAGACAATCCGAGTCCTAATGGGTCCGTAAATATTTGCGCGCGAAGATCAAACGGCATACCACACCGATGTCACTGTGGCGAGCCACAGTGTCATCGAGTTTGTATGCTAATGACGTCCGTGAAGCGTATGACGCAGGTGCGTTTCGTCGATCTCCATTGAATTTTCCAACCTTTCTAGGGGGACTTCGTTAGACGCGATGATCGCGGAGCTTCGAGGAGCGTCTTTGAATTCTTTATACGTTGCCAGTATCGGTTTGTAAGTGGAAGTAATTGAAACTGCAATTAGCGAGATGTATTTGACATGCAGCTAGATTGCTGGTTGAGAGCGGTCCCGGTAATAGGAATCAGTCATAACAAATTGCTGTACTGTATCTTTCCAGGGCTGGAAGGATGCAAGACTTCAGGGATAAAGGTTGTTGAAGCTGTTCCCGTCAGTGTTTTGCAAATAGACTGGTATCATTCAATTTCTATTTGGTCGCTGGCAACTAAGGACCCTCCCAGCCACTACTTTATGCCCCACCCTCTTTCTTAACTCCTCCCCCAAACGTCACTACTGCTAACTCTATCTGGACGATCGTATTCCACTTCTAAAGATCGCACCATCTTGGACTTCCTAAATCATCACATGCGTGTTCTTAAACCCCTGGAAACTCCTTAAAACCTGCGCATTCATCAATCTGTGTTATCAACCAGTTCCGAGTAATAGAGTAAAATTTTTTTTGCGTAGTTAATTCTATGATACTTTACGGTCACTGCGCCAGCGAAATAAAGTCTCCCTCGGAACCTGCCTTTAGTGATAACTTCTGCGTAATACTCATCCACTGAAATTGAAGATCTAGGTTGCCATGAACCGTTTTAAGGATCCACGTCGCGGCACGCAGTACGTCGGTGGAGTCTTCGTTATTCCACAATTAATCCTGGCAAGTTTCTGAAATTAACTCCGCCACCTAGCAGGGGATAATCCTCCATTTACTCTCTCGTTCGGCTCCTTTCATCTCTGGGCCGGCTGTAATACTTTTTAATAATGAAAATCCCGTCTGGACGCCGTTGCCCCTACAAGACGGGAACAGAAAGGGGTCGGCTCTAACCGTGGCGTAGGCCCCCACCCACGGCAGAACTTTTTAATGAGCGAAAATATAGCCGATATACGGCCGAAACTTAGGGAACAGGATGAGCAAAAAACACCGTCCAGGTTTCTGTCCGAAAAAAAGTTAATATCGAACTTTAATATCGTCTGTAGTTTCGATGCTGTTTAGTGATATCGTGCCACTGAAGATCAATTCGATGGATTCTGCTGATTTCCACTGTTCCTGTTTTTTAGAAAAGTATTCTGTGGTGTTCGTAGCAGAACGATTAAATTTCTTTGCTTTTGATTTGTGAGTAAGTGGTATAAGGAATGAGTAGTATACATATAAAAGTTATTGCGCCTAGAAGAGGTATTCTGATGTATAAGCATCAGTGGCGCCTCCAAGTGCCTTTTGAGCGAGTTAACCTGTGGAATCACATGGACGGTCACGTGGGGTTTGTCTACAGTACTATTGTTATTATTTTGAACGTCCGTTATGATTGGTATGTACAAAATTATGTTTCTTAAATTAAAAATAATACATAATAGATTATTTTTATTTTTAAATTCTAAAATCAAAACAGAACATAAAAGAGTATTTTCTCATTAACACAAATTAGAATCATGTTTAAAAGATAGAGTGCACACATAAACTCAGCTATACAGAATGTTATGAACTGGCTGGGGTCTATTAACCCCCTCGTGCCGTTAAAGGTTAAGAGGTTGCTGAGGTATTTAGCATATTTTTTTGGACATTAAGCTTGGCAGGCTTGTGAGGTGGCTTTACGAGAGTAGACATGTAGCTGCAGTAGCCAACACCACGGTTGGCGGCTTGTAGCCCTTAGGAATATTGCCTGATACCATTTGAATTGATCCCAGGTGAATTACTGTATCTTTGCTAGGTATTATACTGTAGAAGAATCATTGCGAAGATGGTCTTTGTTCATTAATTAGGCAATTAAAATGTTCATCTGGTACAGTACTGGAGATTGAGCTGAACTATAGGAAGAATTAGACCTGGATCCAAACCGAAACTGAAGTGGTCTGGTACAAGCTTAATTTCATGCATGGAAACTAGGGATGCGCAGGTAATCGAATGTGTCAGGCACGGTATAATAGACAGGTGTTCCGGCTACCCTGGGGGATGTGTGATTGTTTCCTCCTAGTTCTTCTGGCGGTCGGTAGATTGGCATCAAAAGAGAAAAACATACGAGGCTGACTTTGCGCGCATAATATCATTAAAATCTCATTAACGCACACTTACATGCCTATCTGACAACGACGCCTCTCGTGGGGGCAGGAGGAACTACCCAGCAATTGTCACAAAACGCCGCTGGGGTAAAAGTGGTAACAAGTCGGAACACTTGTCTATTGCACCACGGTGTCGGCGCGGATCGGAAAGAGTCGGGCGAGCTCTTGCGGAGACCTAACCTAACCCCCCAACCGGGGTTTGTTGACTTCTTCGTCTCACTACTCTAAATATAATAAAAACTAGGGCCTAGACTCAACTAAAACAATTTTAAAAATTAAGCCTGTATACCTAATGAAATTTGCAAACTTTTGGTATGCAACAAGTCAACAAAATACCAATGGTCTATTTATAAAAATTAGAAATGTTAAAAATTAGTCAACTAGCCCCGGTCTCCCCTACGTGTTCTGTTGAAAATTAGAGTTTAATTGCCTGCAATTTTCCACGGATTACTCAACTTTTTCCTCCGCGTCTGTGTTAGTCCTGTGGATGTGAAATGGGGGGATCGAAACGCATTTTCCTTTCGGTATATGTTTTTTTTTTCTGATTCATCGTGTTCGCTGGTCCTGTGAAATGAAACGACTATATTGAAACCGGAACGTGACCGTTCCCATCTGGTGAAAAGTTTAAACTAGCACGGACATCGTTTATTATTTCGTGGGTTAATGGTTTGCGGTAAAAATGTTCGCAGCGTAACGATGATTCCGTCGTGTATGATTTTTTGACGAATCACCGACGTTGAAACTGCTGTTCTATGAAACTTGAAAGAGCATAAATAACCGTTCAACTGACATCGTATCCTTGCAACAATTCATGAAAAATTGAAACTAAACGCGCACATTAATTAATCAATGGGACAATTATCCAATCACTTGCCATGACTTGTTGCGTTCCCTTTAAAAAATTATTACATCCATGTTAATCTGCCAAAATCAAAACCAAAATATTGCAGAAAAGAGAAGCAAACAGGGGGCATTATGGTACTGACCATACTCATCTAATGGCATTCTGGCTGTCTCCAGTGGTACTTGTTAGAGAGTGTATCGTATACCTTCCCAGCCACAAAGATCAAACAAGAGTATGCTTTTCGGGGTTTCCTCGACTCCACTTCATTCTATACAAGCTCATTGCATCTCGTTGACACAACTGGTATCTGACTTACGAAGACCTTTCACGTACAAAATCGATGCGTGTGTGTGCCAGACCTGATACGAGATTGGAAATTCCTAGCAGCTACTCCTATCGGGCTGCGTTTGACATATCTGTACTGACTTGCAACCGCATTGTCTCTCCTTTCGTCAGAAGACGTCTTCCTACCCGTTACATCCCCTCGTACTTTCCTTCCCGTGTTCCTATCCGCCATTCTTTGCGTCAATCTGGAAGTCGATATCCTGCCGCTCCCTCCCCCAACCACTTTCTCCTTTGAACCATTTCGCTCGGTTGCGGATGTCGATGCATGCACTTTGATTTATTTCTGGAGCCTTGGCTCTGCTTTCAATCGTAGTATGGATCTCATTTGTTCCTACAAGATGTAATTGTGCAGGCCTTGCACTTCTAGGTACGTTACACTAAATGTTTGGTAAATATTCATAAAAGGCCACCCCGATTTCGATAATTTTTTAACATCTTGTCAAGGTCATCACCCTGAGTAGCGTTGTGAAGGCTTTAGTTGAGGGTCGCCATTTATAAAAAGTTATACGTTAGCTCCATTGTGTTTCCTATTTTACCTCTGATCGGTAGTTAGCTGGGGCTAGATTCGTTTAGCGCTCCCCCCCACCCCCGTGATTTAAAATAAAAAAATAGCGTTTCAGAAGTGGGTCATGGGGATTTGAACCAGTAACTCGTGAATGGTGCGCATCTCCAAGTTACTGGTGTGCTGCCTACCTATTTAACGCTGTCGAAGGAGTATGTTGCTTGTCGGGATGTTATTCTGTAGGGAGAGTATGTTTCAAGAACACGTTTTTTATCTTAAATCCCTAACCGGGGCCGTTAAAAAAATCTTGCCACAAACAATTACCGATCGGAGGTAAAATAGGAAACACAATGAAGTTAACCTAAAACTTTTTAATAAACGGCGACCCCCAACTAAAATCTTTACAGCACTATTCAGGGTGATGACCTTGACAAAATATTAAAAAATTAACGAAATCGGAGGTGGCTCCCTTTTTGTGAATATTTACCAAGTATTTTTACTCCCGCTAAACTACAGCACTGGAAATACTTATTTCATCAGCGCGCACAATTTTCATAGCAATATGATTGATAAATCGATTCATATACAACTTATTTTGGCTGAGTGAGCTACACATTATTGCGATAAATAAATTTTGCAATTATATTTCCCTAGTACTAATAATAAGAGAGGCATGAGTGATAACTTGTTTATTCGGGAGATGCAATAAGTATTTTATGTAGTCTGGGAATAAGTTAAAAACAGGTGTGCGTAAGGAATTCTAGGTGTACTAAGCAGAGGCGACATCTGTGGGAGGAGTTAGAAGTAGGTGGTGGAGGTCTTTTGTTCTCAGCGACTCTCTAGTGATTTATAGCGTGCGATTATCAAGTTTTCAGGAAAAGTAAATGCATTCCGCCCAAAAGAGACATTTTCAAGTAACGAGTAAAATTTGTCTTACCCAGTTTGCATTTTGAAATCATAAAAATTCGTGTAAATGTGGTCGATAACCTGTATCCATCATCTTCAGCCGCCACTAACCAAAAATAAACATCTTTCGTACCTACTCGCTGATGTTAGGCTCTCCTTCGTTGCACTACCCATTTTCTCTCCCCCCTAACCGTTCCTGATAAACCATCATTGAAAGTGCATAGACCACAATGTCTCAGACACGAGAAATAAACCGTGAACAAAGAGTGCATAGTCGCGTTATGATTTATCGAAGCATTTCGAGGAGTTTCCAAGACTGCCCGCGGGAGTCGTTGCTTTCAGCCACGTGACCCAGTAGCGGGATTCAATTATCGTCTCTGGAAGTGGGCTCTTTTTCCCATTAACCACCTTAGGTGACAATTCGCCCTTGAATGGATCGCCGGCACGCATTCGTGCTTTGCCTCATTTGTATTCGACGACGAGACGGAAAGTTTCTAACCTCAGTCATTAACGGAGCTCATGTCCGAGAAACGTCCTCTGCGTCTGTTGTCTCGAACAAACGCGACACGCCAGCGAATTGATTCGTTCCTGAACTACTGAGTTAAGTGGTTTTTCGTAGGAGCTCGTTGGAACGCTCGTGATTCTTTTTCCCTTTTGTCGGCTGGCGCCGTGAGCGATCGTGGCAGCGTGTTTTCTTTTCAAGGGTTAGGAAAGTGTTTAGTCACTTGTGGCCCAATTACATAGGGTGTTCCACTGGAAACATGCTTCGAGGGGTATTGCGCCTATGCATTTTAGAGAGGAAGAATGTTTTAAATTAAATAAGGGGTCTACACACGCTCGGGTTTTATGACAGATGTTTCTGCGTGTGTAGATTGGTTTCCGCGTTTCAGCGTCAGCATCACAAAAATGTGATGCAAGTTTCATGAAACCTGAGAGTCCGATGCATACATCACAACATGTTCCAGTGTGTCATGAGCAACCCGTCGCTGTTTCGGAGGTTGTAAGGCTCCGCGACACAAAGTCTCTATGGTGTTTTACGACCACAAGAGTCCACTGTACTAAGAATGGTGAGATGTGGAGGTTGTTTCGATAAATCGAGACACCGCAGTTGTAATAATAACACTATTTACATATATATTCACTACGAGTAACCACTATGTTTTACACGGAGACATCGCTAAGTTCTGAAGGTCTATATACTTGTGAGTTCTGTTGGTTACTGACGAGAAGGCAACTGACTTCATACACGGGAACTATGCAGTTAACACCCCTCAGGGGTGTGACTTGTTAAAAGAGGTGGTTGAAACTATGTGCTATTGGTCAAAATGAAATGTGAAAATTGCTGGAGACAGTATAGGAAAGGGAAATCCTGAGAATCAGTGGCGGCGTAAACACTACCGGCGAAGCCATCTGGGTAATATCCTGGCCACCCTGGGAAACTGTCTCCGGACCCGGGCCTATTGGCGTGATTCCCATGCCGTAAAAGTGAATTTACAACAGTCCCAAGTCTAAGAAGTACAGACTGACGGGCCATGTGCCTGTCAGCTCAGGCAGACGAAACGCAGGACACCTCTACGGATCCTCAAATGCTATGTAGGAACTTTCTCTCCTCAACGCACAGCGCGTGAAGACACCTTAAAAAGGGCCCCATTCACGTTGAGATCTGTACATGCTGCAAGTATCAATATCGCTATACAAATCTCTATGTGTATTGGACTGTATCGGTATCAGCTGGTATCGTCGTCTCTATCAATGCCCAGAGACGTTGATGTTGCCTCGAGCGTGCAACTGACAGGAATATCTACAATTGCTGCTTTCTTTCGATAATATCTTTACCTTTCATTTCGAATGTTATTAATTGCATATACAAGTAATAAGTATCGTAAGTAGTTTCGGTTGGGTCCAACAGGACCTCTTTTATTGCATTCCCCAGGCGAGAATTAATAGTGCAACGTTGATCCTAACGAACAGTTCCGTGCTGCCTTCGCCCGCTCGAAATTGAAATCATTTCAACGATGCGTTTATTGTGCGGTCGGCTGCAAAAAAAAAAAGGAAAGGGAGGAAACAAATTCTCTTCAATTAACGCGCATCGGCCGCGTGCCGTTCACCGGAAACACCAATCGTTGCCGGACGGAGCGTACGCAACCGATTCAATTAAACGAAAGCGAAATGCAAAACAAGTTTCGTTCTTGGCTTTTGCCCAAGAGTTGCCGGTGCAAAATGTGAAATATTCCGAGAGGGGGAGACGGAAATCCCGCGTAAAATTCTGCGCTCGTTTCACGGGCGCTTCAGAATGTTTCGCGGATCCTTCTCGCGTTGCTCTCCCCTTAAGGCGGATTCACATATTTCCGCTCCGTGACGGTTTGACGCCAGTGTCAATGGTACCTTCTCTCTCCAGAGGACCAAATATGGCGGATGCGCATACTCATCTCTTTAGAGCTCTAGTTCAGTATTAGTAACTGGCACGGACAAGTGTGAACTGCTCCATTGCAAAGCGGGGAGACGATATTTTTCTACCACTGACACTGCCGGCACTGAACCATCGCGGAACGGGTATGTGTGTACCCGCCTTTAGCCTTCCCAGCTGTGCTTGATATCGCGATGATAATCCCTCGTTTAAACAGCGCCTCGCGGATTTTCGTGAGATGTTTAAGCAGCTGTTTCTTCAAAGCGTTTCACCTAGGTTGGAGCACGGTTAATAAATCGTATCGTCTGTTTCTGATTCGAGGGAAACGAACATCGGTCTCGAGGCGAAAGCTGTTCGCGTTTTAATTTGTGGATCGGACGCGTTTCTCTCTTCTCGAGAGTGGAAATCCGTTTGTTTGACGTAATTGTTATAGTAAATATAGGGGGAAAGCACAGGTCTGTTTTTGACATGTCCGTTAACGGAAAAAGGGGAGCCTTTCAGTCATTTGTTCCTCTCTTTCTAAGTCACTTCCAAGTAGATAGTAGAAGCCTTTGTACTTTGTGGTTTAACGAGGGAAGTGGATTAAATTCGAATCTCCAGGTTGCTTCCAATTTTGCGCATAGGCAGTGCACAACGTGTATAATAATATAAATAAAGTTCAGGGTTTTGGTTTTTCCAAACCTTCGAGGTCTGTCCAAAAAGTTCGTGCAGTATGTTTATAAGAATTTAATTTTACAAATTTTCGCATACATCAATGTGATCTCCTTCAAAATACTCCCCATTAGACACAATGCACTTGTCCAACCTCCGTTTCTATTGCTGGAAGCATCCCTGGAAGTCCTTTTCTTTTTTTTATTGTTTTATTTTTGGTTCCAACACAGTTTGCGAAAGTTAAAGATTACAAAAAAACATACAAAAATAACCAGTCAGTCTTAGAAAGAAAATATTTCTCCTAGATAACCCATTTGTTCGCAAGCCTACGAAGCTTATGGGTATACAGTTGTAGCTACAAACGTAACAAAAATTTTTTTAAGCTTAAGCAATAATAATCAAAGACAAGCAAATATGTCTGAAAAATATCATTCACGCAACTAAAACTAGAATTGCGATGTCAGGTACATGGGGAAAAATAGGAACAATAAGAAAAACCCCTGCTCCGATATTCCCTGGAAGTCCTCTTCTCTTAAACCAGGGTTGAGCAACTCGTTCGCCGCCGCGGGCCGCACAGTCCCCACTACCAGTCAGCCGGTTCCCCCACCATCAGCAGATTAGCCGCCACTCCATGTCCCTTCCTTTTACTCCTACGAGTGCGGTCATATATAGATACGGCGTACACTGTTGGAGTTAAAAGAGTATGGTGGGGGTTGTTCTCCTGCGGCCCAGCAGAGTAGCCAAGTCGGGGAACGGGCCCCATGAGGCCCATGGGCCGTGGGTTGCCCAGCCTTGTCTTAAACCCTTCAGCAGCGATGTCGTTTCTTTTTTAATTGTTGTCACATCCTGCAGATGCCGCCCCCGCAGCACCAATTTGCATTTAAGGAAGAAGAAACAATCGCAGGGGGCTAAATCCGGTGAGTAAGGGAGGTGTTGGAGCAGGGTGATGTTATTGTGCGCCAAAAACGTACGCTCAGGACACTCAGGAGTGGGCAGTTTCGGTACAATCTTGGCGCAAACTTTTTTCATTTCCAAATGTTCCGTCAAAATCCTGTGAACGGATGACTTTCCCAAACCAAGTTCTCCTGCTATCATTCTAATAGTCAATTGGCGGTCATTGAGCACGAAAGAACGCACACGATCGATGATTTACATCACCACTTGAGGTGGGAGGACGTCCTCACCGTGCATCATCTTTGGGGTCTTCACGGGCTTCCCGAAAACGCTGGACCAACTTGAAAACTGTTCTTTCCCTTAGCGCATCCTCTCTATAAGCCTGTTCCAACATTTGTTGAATTTCGGGGCCATTTTTGCCCAGTTTTACAAGAAACTTGATATTGATCCGTTGTTCAAGCTGTTGGTCAATCTCCATTTTGACAAGTCTCGAAAAGAGGTTCCAGAAAAAACAAACGCACAAAGGCTGGCCTTCTCCTAGGGCGGTCGGACTTTTACCGAACGTCAACTGGGTCCTGTTGAGTGAAGAGAGCTGGAGGGGGACGTCACCAGTTCACCACCCACTCCTCCGCTAACCCACTGCACGAACTTTTCGGACAGACCTCGTATCTAGTAATTCCAGGCATGTGTATTCAGATTTTTTAAATGACCGAATACCATTTTCAAAAGGAAGTTTTTTAGTATCGATAGCAGCCAGTGAGATCAAACATCTGTGCAGCACAATATACAAAAGTGCATAGCAGTAACAACATAATAACTGTAATAGATTATTTAAAGTTTTGATACAGCTGCCTCGTTCGCCAAACAGTAAATTAAATAATCAGTTTGCAAGTCGAATTATCTGCTTGATCAGACGTGGAAGTGTACAGGTGGCTCGTAACCATTTAATCGAATTATCAGGAATAGCAACAATCGATTCAACCCATTGAACTCATTTCACACCTTGCATTCTCTGACCCCCCCTTTCCACCAGTTCCACTTTTCTTTGTCCAATTTCCGCCTGGTTATCATCGACAGTTCCTTTCGACAACCAATATACCTATCTGTTATCTTCAATCTCGGTATTTGAAGCGAGTATCTCGCCTGCCAATCTTTATCGACCCTTTAGGGACTTCGTTACCTTGTCCCACCATGTAACTAATGCTGCAGATTTCTTTTATTTAATAATACCAATTATTCTTAATAATATTAAGAATAGAATTCATGATTTATTTCGTACAATATGTATTACTGATATTAAAAATGCTGACCAGGCCAATCGTGGATTAGGAACTATCCGTACATCAGTTCTGTTCGGACATACCTACAATTAGGTCAGCTAGGAGACGTATATTTCTATTTTCAAACTTGTCGACGAAGCAAAAAGTGTGCCAAAGTAGCCTTTCAGTGGAAACATTTCGAGATACGCGCAGGCATACCGTACAATAGTGAGGTCTATGAGAGGAGTTGAAAGTAGTGGTGAGTGGTCTTTGATTGCTGGCCAACCAATAGTAGTGTCTCGATATTAAATATCCTGCCAAATGTCGAATCTAAAGTAGGATTGGTACAGCTTGCTAAATTCTTCTGCATTCGAATATTCTTTCAGTCCAAGGGTCTGAATATTCATGGAATATCTGGAACCCCCATCATAAGAGGGAGCCCGGACTAAGGGACCTCGGAGAGTCGGCGTTAGCTGTGGTGGCAAACGCTGCTGATCACCACGCAGACGGCTCGGGTTCGATTCCCGGCGCCGTGGCTCTCTTTTTCCGAGGCTCCCAAAAACGTAGGAATATTACGTCACCGATTCCTACATATATAATAATATAACGCTGTTATTATACAGTAGATCCCCTTATAACCTTCTGCGGTCCACAGTAATCCGACCAATTAGTTTGAAACCCCCAGCTGAACTGACACAACACCACCGCGTTAAAAAATACACTTAACCATACCTGATGAAGCTCCTACAAACCTTCCCAGGAGGATTCCCATCCTCCGTTTATTGTTACACTTATCTACCACCTATAAGAATATTGCAATGTTGCAGGGCAATGTGTAACGTTCAAGCATTAAACTATTCAAATAATCGCAGACCCAGTCTCAGATTAGTTACTACATTCAGGGCTAGCTTTAACAACGTCACAACCCCCTTTCGCTGAATCTTGCCGTTCAGATCACTACCTCTGTCTTTAATAAAATCTCCGTTTCTTCTAAATTTATGTGTGCTGTCATTTTCATCCTTTATTGTACTTATTATGTGGTGTAACAAAGCCACATTATTATTATTAATGTTATTATAATGCCTGTGCGAGGTACAATACAGCAGTGCTCTTGTGCTGTGGTTCCTACGCGACATTGTGCGATGCAAAAGAGCAAAAGCCTGCTGCCAGTGCATAGATAGCAGAATGACGTCGCCAGTTCTATCTAGGTGATTCAGAAATCACAACTGCTCGTAGTCACGGAGTCAAGGGCTTCTACGCTGGCCGTGCATCCGGCGCCCGGAAGAGAGCTATCGGCTCGGGCAATTAGACAGGCCCGTGCTTACCATTCGATCAATCCCTAATTACATTTACCTGTAGCTGCTGCATCATCCTGCTCTAACTTAGGCATAGCCGAGGCTTACTCCTGGTTGAACATGTGTGTTCACGTTGGGTGTGCTAACGTATGCGTGTCTGCGGGCACGCTGCTCTGGCATATGCACTATACAGGGTGGTCTACGTTGAGTCAGTTTTTCGAAGAGGAAAATGTACAATTTTGTTCTGTTTTTTTGGGGGGTTATTGTTAGAGGAAGGGGTGGTAAAACGGTCCCTCAGTTTTATATATCTTCCTAAAATCTGTTTCATAATTTAAACTGCTTTAAATGTTTATTTAAAATGTGGGCAAACTGACAAGGTTATGTGCGATAAAAGGTGAATAAAAATTGAATAACAATTTAATTGATTCAACATGTATTATAAAAGTAAGTCATTTTCGGAACTTTTAGAAACGTGAGGGTAATATGGCCCTAAAAAAAATTATAAAAAATATTCTTTTCTAAAATAATTTTTTTTTTATTATCGCCAAGTGTACCTCGTGGAACCGCAAGCACCTCTCTTAATCACTTTATTTACATCTTCAGTAGCAGCGAAAATATTTCAGATACTCGTAATGAAAGGAGCACCCTGTATAATATCAATTATAAATATTAATTATTCTCTACTGTTTTTATCTTTCCCTATTCACCTACGGCAAAAAGACGCTATTTATTTAGTTTCATAAATTCTAAGAATGCATCTTAAATGTTAATTATTGAGGTCTTACTGTATTTTGCTCTTCGCTTGTGCATACGATTGTAGCTCGTTTCGTGAATTTCTCCTCAATGTAGCTTGATGAACATTAATTTTATTCCATTTAGAACAGAGCCTGTTAGTAACTATTCACTAGTTTCTCTCTGCGTAGAAACACACGGAAAGTGTCGTGTGATAAATAAACACCACATAATTCTTCGTGGATATGTAATAATGGTTTAATCAAGTTGGCTGTCGCGTAAATTAGAAATACAGACTAGCAGAAACTGCAGATAGGAACGTTCGCAGTAAGAACGAACGATATTGGACGTCCACTCGGACATGCGGAGTTGAAAAATTAATTTTTCGCTTTACATAGTTTTTAACTTGCCCTCTGTGCTTTATAAGGTGGTTAGGGGATACTGGGAAATTCCAGAGACTGGGATGAAACGACGTCGAGGGAAACTTTTTCCAATAAAAGCTTTTACGAATTATATGCGATGGGATAGCTATACTATGTGGAAGTTATAATCATTTCTGCATTTGAAGATGCCAAACCATTGTACTCCACAAATTATCCTACACTAACTGAATTTAATAAAGACACATTACTATTACTATCGTTATTATTTGACATTATTTGTACATTGCAGTGCT
Source organism: Andrena cerasifolii (assembly GCF_050908995.1). Lineage (NCBI taxonomy): Eukaryota > Metazoa > Arthropoda > Insecta > Hymenoptera > Andrenidae > Andrena > Andrena cerasifolii. The sequence continues at coordinate 4,445,117 of NC_135132.1, forward strand.
AATCCTGTTAAATAACTAAACAAACTTGCAACCTGCGCAGTATGCTTCTTAGCAAGCATGGCGCGTAGAGGGCAGCACGTGTCCAGTTGGTCAACCCAACTCTACTGGATAAAGTAGAAACACTCAACACGAAGAAGTAACTTACTTGTTCAGCTTGATAATTGAAGACTTTGCAGCAAGGAAGGGGCAGTCCCAAATTTATTAACTTTTGGAAGACTAACAAAAACAGTGTTAACAGGAATATTTTTAGACACACATTCAAAGTATTTTACCCACTTAAAACCTACATATTAATACAGCAGTTAGCACTATTACTAAGCAAAAATATATTTTCTCTATGGCAGGGTGAATTTTCCAAATTGGGAGCTGTCCCTTTTCTGCACCAAATTGTATAAAAATCTGCTTATCTCGGTTAAATAATTACCTACGTTAAATAGCATTGTTATGTTATAAAACTGTATCAGAAAAAAATCAATCCACACAATTTTAGAAAAATTATAGTGAAATGTGCTCCCTTCTTTCACTTTATCCAGAAAGGGTGCAAGTATAGTGCCTATCCGAGATATAGTGACTTGGGTGTGAAGTCCCTAAGCGGGGCCTTACCCGATACCCTGCTGGGTACTGGCCGCTAAACGTGCCCCCCCCCTGCTACCTCTTGCAGGACTGTATTTAAAGAAGACCAGGACAAAACCGGGGCCCTAACAGAAAATAAAAGAGAAATTGAAGATACGGTTTATCATTATTAACAAAGACATCAATTAAGCTTTGATTATAATTAATACAAATACATTTTAGTAACAGTAGTGGATAATTTATGAATCAATATAATAATTAATATAAATTATATTATATTTATATTATTTATATAATTAATATAAATTATATTATATTTATATTATTTATATAATTAATATAAATTATATTATATTTATATTATTTATATAATTAATATAAATTATATTATATTTATATTATTTATATAATTAATATAAATTATATTATATTTATATTATTAATATAAATTATATTATATTTATATTATTTATTATATTGATTCATAAATTCTCCACTACTGTTACTAAAATGTATTTGTATTAATTATAATCAAAGCTTAATTGATGTCTTTGTTAATAATGATAAACCGTATCTTCAATTTCTGCTTTATTTTCTGCTAGGGCCCCGGTTTTGTCCTGGTCTTCTCTAAACACACTGCTGCAAGAGGTAGTAGGGGGGGCACGTTTGGCGGCCAGTACCCAGCAGGTTGTCGGGTAAGACCCCGCTGAGGGACTTCACACCTAAGTCGCTGTATCTCGGATAGGCACTATAAGTACTAGCATCTTTATAACTGGGGACTGGATTATCAGCTGTGCCTCTTCCTTGCACCAATCTATGTAATTAAAATTTTATTTTACATCCAATGGCACCTATAACTTAATCTCAGCAACTTATGGAGCGACCTCCTTTTTGCAGCAAAGTCTTCAACTGATCCGAAGCCTCCCCACACTATTTTCTGAGTGGAAGTTTTCGAAATTTGGACCCTACGTGGAAAGGCAAATGCCTTCAATCCCACAGCGAGTTTCGATGCTACGTAACGCGGTTGAAATGAAAACTTTGCCAATAGTCGAATCGCAGCGGCGCTCGTTGCCAGCGCGAGGGACCAGTTCATCGAAGTTCCCCAAACATTATTGATTGCGCGTCAAATTACCTGGGATTATTTGTAACGTTATATAGCGCTGGATTGAGCGTTACTAATTGCAGACATAAACAAACGTACGAGGACCATTTGAAAGCCTGTAATGGACGCTTTGCGTCGGCTTAACAATAACTCGACGAATTTAAGTTTATGGCGCGATTCAAGGGGTCATGTAGATACTCTGAATTTTTAAAAGGTGCTTCTAATCTCTAAACGTAATCTAATATCTTTTACTTTCAAACAGGTATAACTTTCGGTGCTGGTGTCGAATAAAAAGTGTAAGCACTCCAACTTCAGGAGTTCAATTATTTAATATCTTTTAGGGAACTGTGCACTGTGAAAAGGAGAAACAATTTTCAGAAAAATAGAAGCGTAGATGTGTTGAAGAGAATTGGAGGTTCTGTTTCAGGCTGTCGTAAAAGGAGAATCTTTCGTAAATTTTTTTTTGAAACACTGAAGGAAGGTACCAGGATCAAGATTTTACATTATGCTTGGTAACATTGTTAATATCAAATTATATTGAAAAACAATTTAAATTCTACTGACATGGTGAATTCTAATTAGCTCAATTTCATTGTGCAGCTCAAATTTGTGTCTGAGCCAATCGATTTGAGTCTTCCTTTCCTGCCTTTCATTTCTCAGAAATATATAGTTCGCATTGAAAAGTTTATTTGCAGGCATACTTTACACACCTAAACGAGGAAAATCTGTGAGAAAAGAATTTCAATTTTCTTGGCCCCCTAAACCACGGCAAAAATTTAACAGAAGCCTAACCTAATAAGCTAATAGTGCTGCCTTAGCTTTTTGAATATGTAAAACATGTTCGTCTACAGTAATTAATTTTGAAAGCAGAATTAGAATTATAAAAACAGCTATTTAATCTGAACCTTGCCACTTTACATTTATAATATTTTCTGTGCCTTTTTTTAATACCCTTCAGTATATCAGTGACTGTAATAATGACACAATAATAATAACAATGCTCACTACAAAATTAGCCCCACTAGCTCACTAAAATTAAAAATTACTATTATTTGTGAACATTTGCTTGCTGGGGTTGACAGTAGGGTTGTCACCTAAGAGCATGCAAATGGACGTGATTCGACTAATGCTACACTTTGGGGCCCAAATCTGACGATTATAAAAAAAATTCTGCACCGTAGGCACATCCATCCGTGTATTTGGAGCGGTTACTGTCACTCGAAGTCGAAACTCCCCTAAGCGCCTTGTGGTCGCTTCGCGAGGGGAAGCGTTATCGTAAGGCAACAGGCAGCTGGTTCGCAAAGGGTTGATAATGCGACGGTGTGCTGACTAATTATGATTCCTCCTCAATGATACGTAATCCCGCGAAGGAAATTATGCAAGGTCTTCGTCGTTTCCGTTGTCATAAAACGTGCCGAAGAATCGACCTTGAAATGTTGACGTGAATCGATACTTCAGAGAAGAAGAAGTTGCAGTTTGAAAACTCAGAAGTCGAATTTCGATTGAAAGTTCCACATTAATATTATTCAACGGTGTAAAAGTGGAAGAATTCAGGTTTCGACGAATTAAACGAATTGTTAGTTTTGAATCATTTTATGAAGATCTTTCCTATTCTAAAATTCTGTATTTAGTAAATGCAGCATTTAGTAAACGATCTCTGATCATTTGATGGGTGAATAGGTTGCAGTGCAAAGGGATAGTTTTTTAAGGACCTAATTAGGTAGATTAATATGCAGCAAAATGTAACATTCTTTTCAGGTACCTACTTGGACAGATCTATGTGGGATCTCATTTAGAGAATTGAGGTTTTATTAAGAAACTTTGAACTTGTGAAAATATGAAGAAGAGGAAGTGTTATTACCAGATTCGTAATGTTTATGATCAATGGGAATAGACAACTTAGTTAATGAATAATTCCGTGTTCGTGTGGTGGTGTTCTTAGGGAAGTTTGGAGAGATCAAAATATTAGGTAGGGAGGAGTTAAGTTGGATCTCAAAAATGTACCATCTGTATAGATGTAGATATTTTATTTTATAATATACATATAATAGATCATTGAAAAATATTAAAATTTTAATGACTTATAATATATTAAAAAACATTATTAAAGGAATATATATATATATATATAATTATATTAAGAAATACTAAAATACCGAGGTAAATACGAAACAGTAAATATTGGTGCGCAGTAATTAATGTAATTTTCAAATTTGTAAGTAGAATACCTACTGTTAAAATTTCAAATTTTCAGATACACACATTCATTTAATCCGAAAGGATGATTTGGGATTAAAGAATATATAATATATTTACTCTCACTGTATATACTGACAACATGTTCACGTATATTTTATAAAATTAATTATAAAAATATTTAGGATTAAAGGTGTTCGCGTAAGCTTCAGGGAAAAAGAGTTCGCACTCGTAAATATTCGAATTATTCGAATTACTTTGAGCGCCTTATATATTTCTTCCTTTCAATTCGACTATTATTTGATAATAAATACATAAAGATTCGAGTAACTCGAATAATTCGAATATTTACGAGTAACTCGAATAATTCGAATATTTACGAGTAACTCGAATAATTCGAATATTTACGAGTAACTCGAATATTTCGAATATTTACGAGTAACTCGAATAATTCGAATATTTACGAATAATTCGAATAATTCGAATATTTACGAGTAACTCGAATAATTCGAATATTTACGAGTAACTCGAATAATCCTAATATTTACGAGTAATTCGAATAATTCGAATATTTACGAGTAATTCGTATAATTCGAATATTTACGAGTAACTCGAATAATTCGAATATTTACGAGTAATTCGAATAATTCGAATATTTACGAGTAACTCGAATAATTCGAATATTTACGAGTAACTCGAATAATTCGAATATTTACGAGTAACTCGAAAGTTTTCGAGTTGAAAATTCATCTCCAAGTAATTCTAGCCGTTTGAGTTTTTGCAGTGTAGCTCGCATATTTTTAAGGTTCGTCGAATTCAAGCATCTCGGAATGTTCAAACGCTTGATTTGGCTCGAGCAGTCCAACCGAGTTCAGCTCAGCTTGTAAATTCCGGGTACTCGCACACCCCGAGTATTTCGCAGCCGAAGAAAGGAATATACACGTGATCTCGTCTGCCTTGGATGGATGTATTAAATTTTAAAACGTAACTCTGCGTAACGATCCTCACGTTTTTCTTTTATATTGAAATAAAGATGCCCCGGACCTCTGAAGCTCTATTACTTAGCACTTACATACGTGACAACAAAATAAAAAAAACCGCTATAACAGGAGAAGGGAGCATTTAAATCATACACCCTAAAAGGTATTTACATCTCAATAAACTTAATACCAGTCTTAAATTATCTATCCTCCCGGTTCGCACATTTGCCATGGAAGCGCCACCAAGCGGCAACACACGCAGTAGGTGGTTCAGCCCGCGAGGATCGAACGGCCAAGCGCCTAGCCTCGACAGAAGCAAATAATACGATTGAAAATAAAAACAAGTGACACCAAATCTGCATTTTGTAGGTTTTTCTTTTTCCTCCTCGAATGCACTTTCTTTTCAGCCATCCCAGGAGTTCAAAAGCTATTCAGGGGGACGGGATGGCGATGCAGCAGAGCAACGTTTATGCCCATCAACAGCCGCCTCTAAATACTGTTTTCTCTCTGCATCCCTCTTTGATCCGCTTTCTATGTGTCTCTTTCACTGTTTTTTCTCTCTATCTGTCTCTTGCATCCGCTTCCAATATTATGTTCGTAGACCGTAGTCCATGCAAAACGACAACCGCCGTTCTTTCACACTCCTTTCCTCCCCGGGCCACTTGTCACCTGCTTCTCGCCTTATATCTATCGTATTTATGTGTACGTTTTTTCTAACTCTTCTCTTTTCTGTTTTACTTTACAGAGATACTCTGCACAGCGGGCATAAGGTACGGCCTCCCCTACATTGCAGACATTTTGTGTTAGTTAAACGTCCTTTCTACTTTCGCCTGTCTTGCTGCTCTCTTTTTCTCTCTATTTCTGTTCCTGTGTTTCTCTCGTCTCTGTACTTTCTCTCTGCCTGTCGTTCATCTTCCCGATCGCCCCTTCCGACTCATTTATAAGCCACCGTTAACCCCTCAGCGACGATCTCCAATCGTGGTAGACACTCGTTTCTTCTCGTTAATTATAAGTGCAATGTGTTCTTAAACTGTGCGATCGAACCTTACCAACGTGCGAGTGTACCGGGCAGTAGTGAGGTCTGTGGCGCGCATGCGCGAACAGAAGGTGGGGGAAGCTGTTGCCCCCCTCCACTACATAGCGACGAATGGAGTCGCGGTTTAGCAACTTCGTGTCGACTCTTTCGTTTCCTCTCGTTTGTTCCCGGGTTCTCTTACTCTCGACCGAAGGATTCCAAGAAATGGCGGAGATAGCATGGTAGAAACGGGACTATAACGAGTGCGTACTGTACTCTGGTAAAGTTTGGCCAGATAATTAGGAATACCCTTTTAAGGTATAGGACGTCTGAAATGTACTGTGTATTTAAACAATAAATTTTTAATACGAATTGAACTGTTTCTTTTGAAAGTGACCTAAGTCCATTTATACTCAAAAATTTTTTATATAGAAATTTTTAATACTATCTTCAAGTTGCACGCGTTACTACAGTCAACAAAAAAACATTTACAAATGGACTTAGGCCACTTTCAAAATAAACAGCTCAATTCATGTTATGCGCGAATTTTTTATATGAATTCATTTTACATATGAGTTCATATTTATGTAATATAAGTAATTCGGTATGCGTGAGTTTTTTTCTGCGAGATTATTGAGTCGCTGAGGGGTTGAAGGTTGCACAAAAACGAGTTCTGTTTCGACGGAGTGAATTCAGGACAGGATTCAAAGCCTTGCTGAAATCGAAATCGCTCTAAGAAATTAGAAATTAGGTTTCAACATTCGTACATGGTTCAGAATAATTAGAGGATCATCCCCTCGCACGAGGTAATTCATATCTCGAAGTCTCTCGCGTTTTGGGTACCAGCAAATCTGCCGAACAGTTCTGTCTGCTTTCTGACACTTGAGCCTTTCAGGGATTGAAAATATGCAAACATGGGGTGAATAATTATTGCATTTCTCTCGAGGCTGCACACCACCTTCGACACTGCGAATAACATTATTAACGCGGCTGTATTATACCATATAAAATATAAAATACAAAGAAGAAAATCACAGCGAACATAAATAAAAATAGAACCGAAAACGCAGAGGATTTTAACGACGAGGTGATAAGGAGGGTGGAAATTAAATCGCGCTCAGAATAAGGTAGATGGTAGATGCTTTTAGGGAATTATTCTGGTATATATGCATTTAAACAAGAAGCGCAATTATACTGGTATGTACCATGTTGTAGTGACGAAGAAACCTTTTTGTAGCGAACGTTTTAGGGACGTGTTTGTAGCATAAAGCAGACTGGTGAGTTTTAACCCTTCGTTGACACTCCGGATGCGAGCCACCCATAAGCTGATTTTCACGCTCTGTACCTTCTAAATTAAGTACATAAATTAAGAAGTTATTATATGTAATAATAGTCCAATCATAGAGAAACAGAAAAACCAAAATTCTATTAGAGGGTCTGCGTCATTAGACCTTAGATTTTAAGTAAAGTTGCGTAATAGTCTTGTATTTTATGTGTTTCATACCTAAGATTTACGCTAGGTTGATTAATCATGTACAATATTTATAATAGAATTCGTTGATTAAGGTTGTCTTCTTTATCAATAACTGTGACATTGTTAAAGTCAAATCTATGATCAAACTCGAGACAGTGTTTCGTTAGAGCAGTGTGTTGGTGAGGCGGTGAAAAAATATTTCTTTTCTGTTCATAAATTCGTCTTTCAATTCGCCATTAATTTTCGATGTTATAAACAATTTTGTGGCAAGCTTTTTTACAAATGTCCACCGATCCAGAGTTGTGGGTGTTTCAACCCTGAAAGCAGTGACCATTACTTTTTATACGTCCTGTACATACGTGAATACAGTTATAATATTAGAGAGTATGTTAAGAATAAACTAAGTATAGTTTAGATTTCGCGATACAGTATGCCCCCTCTTGATTGGGCCCACTGGCCTGTCAAGGGTCAGTTGCAAATATACATTCTTTGTGCAAGTAAACTTTTAATTTCACGTGGCAGACGTGACGAAGTCGTCTACCTAAGTATCTACCGCTTTGTTTTTTAATTTATAAGTACGTTACAGGGTTATTCAAAATGTCAAACGCGGACAGAACTTCCTGGTGGCCCTTATAAATAATGTCGTTCGTTGTATGGAATCGAATATTTAGTATACTCTAATTATTTTGTTTATCACGCTCCGGTCAGGCAGTGGAGAAACTTTTTTTCATTAAATTTATCTTGCTTACCCTGCACTGACGTCGATCAGCCCATAAAAGTAGACGATTCGACCCTGCACCCGAAAATGTCACTCTTATCTGCCTTTGGTCTGCTTCCATCAACGTAAGTAGATATTTTTATTTTCCTTTTTTTTTTATTTATTACGTTTTTCAATTAATCGGGTCTTTGGTTAGTTGTAATTATTTCGAAAAGGTGGCGTGTGCGAGAGGGTTGTATTTGCAACATTCGGGAGTAATTTCGAAGGGTTGGGATTAAATGGTAGAAATGCTAAAAGTTTCCTGTAAATTTACGCTGTTTGTGTTTATTGAATTAATAATTTTGAAACTTTACTAAAATGTGTTTATCAGAAGCTAAATTAAAATTTTGCTTTCTTCTCTTAGAAGTCTGTGAATTTATATTCTATCTTATGTGCTGTAATATACGGAGAAGAAACTTGCGCTACTAATTATTTCACACAAATTTTGAAAATCGCTGTATGTGTTAAAACTACAGGTTCATAGAAATGTGACCATATTATGAATAATAAATTTTCGTCGGCGTTACTGTAAAACCTTGGAAAGGGAATGTGAGGAAACATGTATTTTTATAAACATTATATGTAACATGTGGCACAATTCGCGATAAGAAGGTGAATACTCGTTTAAATGTAAATCAGAACTCACTCACTTTCACATTATTTGTACGCTTTAATCTCAGACACACACACCTCCACACATTCCTCAATGATTCGAAACCTCTAGGGTTGCCAGCACTTGCCCAGCACTCATCTGGAGGATTAGCAAAAATAAATAAAAAACAAATATTCCAAGAAAACAAATTATTTTATTTAGCAAAGTATACAAAGAAACAAAATAAAATAACAAAAATAAGATAATGTTGGGATAATGTAGTGCCCCAGTGAATTTTTCTGATCATCTGTAGAACAATACGTGCCACAAATGTGCGTTATTTTATTATTACATATCATTATAGAAATATGCCCCAATTTCCAAAATTAACATACAACTTTCAAATTTTATCTGTACCTATCCGTAGCTTAGTACAATCGAGTTTTACAAGAAAATATAATAAAATCCAAATAGAAAAAATCGGGTCCAAGGGGTGTTAAGTTCATAATTAGAATTATGCATATAAAAGAAGTATGTACATATACTATTTATTACAGTGCATAGTATACTTATTACAAAATAAAATAAAGAATTAACTGCTTTTTAAAAGTAAAGAGTAATATTTTTCAGATTCCAGAGAAATTACTAGGAAAACTGTAGAAACGTCACCAAACTTGGAGTCTCGAGGTGAAAATGGCATTATTGCCAACCCTAGAGACATCCCATTTTAAACACTCTTTCAAAATACTTAATGAAAAAAACTTTAAATTTATTTCCAAAACTAAGGGTCTAGGAGAAAATCTGACTACTCCACGCGATGCAGCAGACATTTTTCCTTCGGAAACCATCAACAGAAGTGGTAAGTCATGTTTTGTTTTCAATACAGAAGCGAAATAGTTTGGCAAAACGTGCGGCGTTGACAGTGGTAGTCAACGGCGGCGCGCGATCCACTGCCGCTCGGCGTAACACAATCGCTGAATGCACGTGACTACCACTGTCGGCGCCGCACGTTTTGCCAAACTATTTCGCTTCTGTATTGAAAACAAAGGGTGTTGTACCACTTCTGTTGATGCTATCCGAAGGAAAAATATCTCCTGCATCGCGTGGAGTAGTCAGATTTCCTCCTAGACTCTTAATTTTGGAAATAAATTTAAATACATCTGCAAAAGTGGGTGCATTTCGGGTGTTCCTTTCCCTTTGATCGTTGTTTAAACATATTTAAATGTTCATAATGCACCAATAACTTATATCCTTGTATTCGGGATGGTTTACAGAATAATTTCACTCAAAAAGCAACCGAATAACTGTTACTGCCTCGACACAGCAGACGTTCATAATTGAAAATTTGAAGTTTTTTTTCAAAATCGAATTTCTCAAAAACTGAGGGTGGTGGCGACAAACGGTTTGCGGATTCGTTTGCAGCGCACGAAAACCTGTAAGAAACGGCTACTGAATGTTACAAGCCGGAAGAAAGTCAAATGTCACATCTGCATACTATTACAAACAAACACACACACACTCAAACCTCAAGCATTCAAACATTGCAAGAAACTTTAATTCCTTCAAACCCTCTCCCTACTCTATCACTCACCCGCTCCACTCTGACCCAAATACCCTTGCCCTGTCACGCACGTCTACCCAAGAATCCCCATCCAAACGACATCCCCCTAATAAATACACACAACTCTATACGTCCCTACATTATTCTTCTACAATCCTCTATAACGACGTTTCCATGCACTTCGACAAGATTGATATGTTCGGGAACCGTATCATGCAGCTGCATCCTCAACGTTCAACGTGTCGTAAGAACATAGAACAGGGGTAGGCGGCTGGGAGGGGGGTGGCAACGGGAACTGCATCGGGCTAAAGGGAAAAAGGGTGGATTTCCCAGCGATCGATTCTCGAGTCGTTGGGCTCGATGTAAAGGGGTGAACCCTGTGGGGGGGGGGGTGGAAGGGAGGAGGGGATGTTCCGATGTAAAACGGTCCAAGAGAATACAGTTTATTCCTAGTTGCTTTCCAGCTGGTTACCCGAGTAAATCGGTATCCCCCTCTGTGCACCGAACGTAATACCAGGCTTTCCACGGGAACGTCCGGATATCCGATTATATCCGGCCACGGTGGTTTCTCAAGGGGCATTTGAAATTTAAATACGATTCACCGTCTTCCGCCGTTCGATCCCCCATCGCCCTCCTCCTTGGGCCTCCTCTCCTTTACGTGCGCCGCGGCTCTGACGTACTTCCCGGCCATTGTCGAGCGATCCCTCCGTTTTTTGAATGGGGGTTTGAGGAATCGCGGTGCGCGCCAGGGCCGTTTCACCGTACCAGATTATCTTGGCGTACCGGTATTTTCGAACGACTCGTCCTGTACCTTTATAAGGAATTTAAATCACCCCTTTGGATCTCTGTGGGACCCGCGGATAGCAAACTCGCCGAGTAATAGCGCGCACAGTATTTGCCATTTTGCGGAGAGGCTGATTTTACAATTGTCCTGTGACGTGTTCATTTTTCAGGCCCAAATGATAAAGATTTTATGGGCCATGTGGTATTTAGAGTCTTTGGGGTTGGACGGCTTTTGATGGATATTGTTTAGGAAAGTCTCAGGTGCAGTTTCCGAGGGCATGAAAGTGTTTGCAGATTTCTGATTTTTATGGAGCAGTTGAGCTTATTGAGAGTGCTGTGTGTTTGAAAACTGAGGACCTTGCTGTAAGGGGGGTGTTGCTCCATCTTTATCAGCTTCGAGTAAATTAAAAATAACTGTTTATAAAATTATTGCTTTGACTTAATATTAAAAAGAAAATATGTATTTTTCAACACTAAAAGAAAATATGTATTTTTCAACACTAAAAGAAAATATGTATTTTCAAGACTAAAAGAAAATTGTATTTTTCAACACTAATTGAGAAATATATATTTTCACAACATAGGTAGTAGTAATTGAGTTGATAAGTTTTTATTTCTATTTTTGGCGAAAAAGTATTCTAGAATAAAAATATTAATATTAATTTATTTATTTTATACTTATTTGCAATAAATCGCTCATCGTTCACTAAACGATGTAGAGTTTTGTGCATGTATATTACACGTCATAACTCAAACACTGTCAAAAATAGAGCTGCACCCCTCTTGCTGCGAAGTCCTCAATAATTATTCTCGTTCATGTCGTTGCAGAAACGTTGCTGCTACATTGCAATGATGCAGGTTGCGTTGCAATATTACTGCAATATCGTGGAAACCATTTAAACCTAAAACATTCCCGTTGTTTTTAATCATACCAGGAAACGTCTAAGGAAAAAAAGGTTTCCTTCAGAGGGGCAATTATTGTAATGGAATAATTTTTTCTCAAGATCATATTTCCCGAAATTTCAAGGTCATCGACTTTTTTTAAACCATGTATAATATGTTGCCCTTCAAATAACTTTCGGAGAAGTTATTTTTTAAAAAAGTATAATCTAACGTACGCAGGAAATATTTTCAGTACATTCTTTCCAATTATTTGTGACAATTATAGCGAAGCACACTCCTCTGGTTCTTGCACTTTATTGTAAGCATGAATTATTAAGAATTAAATATTAAAATTCAAAAGTAGTTTAAACAATTCGATTCGTTTCATGGAAACTTGATATCCTACGTCTGAAGCGACGTACTTGCACGCATACCTCATTAATTGGTCTGTGGGAGCCTTGGAAGCACAATCAAAGAAGGAAAAGGGGCTAAACCGCGCGAAGGGCAGTGAGGTTCAAAGGGCAGAGGGTAACAGCAACCGTAGTCGGAGGGATATTCGCGTAAGTCGTGGCTTTCCTTCTCGAGTCTATGAAACGTGCATTTCGGACGCATACAGTGACCTCGAGCGTGCAAACGTGATCGGATATTCCGAGATTCTGTTCGTTAATTAGCCAGGCTTAACGCTCTGTAAATTACAAGAAATTCGTCGGCGGAACAAATTAACTAGTTACCCTCAGAAATTCGCAAGGCTCGCCTGACACGAGTGGTGTGGACTGCGCATTAATCCTGCGCATGAAACTGATTAATACCTCGAAGTCTGATTGCACATATTTCGATCTGCCTCCAAACGATATTGTTTTTGTTAAACGATTTTATGTGTTGCGGAGTTTGTATGTAACAATTTGATAGTTTATCTCGCACGAGGCACGGGGGGAAGAAAAAACGAAAGAACCTCGTAAAACTTGCTTTTTTACACTTTTTATCATACACGGAAATATTTTAGAACATAAAGAAACATATTTTTCTGAAATGAAATTTGAAATTTTATTAACCTTCGTGGCCATGCGGAGTGTATCGCGCCCCAAGATATGTCGGTCAATATTTCTGTACATTTGTTTATCTTAATAATACAATTTAAAAATTGGTCAATTTTAAAAAAAATCGCTTTTACTCACAACTATTTTTTCAAATACAAATTTCAACATTTAAAAATGTACAATTCTAGGAAGACACTATTGCAGCATGATTGTATTCCAGATGTACAATTATCACTGAACAGTTAAAAGATTAAAAAATACGAAAAGGGCAACTCAAAAATGGCGCTGGGGTGCAGTGAAGCCGACGTGACCAATTTGTGATTACAAGAAGGTGCGAGCACGGAGGGTTAAACTGTCAAAGGGTTAAACATTTGTATTTCCATTTTCATTGTACACTAGCTGACCCGTTACCCGGTTTCACCCGGGAATTATTTATGATGTTTCCAAAATAAAAAAACCTAAAGAAAATAGCCTATAATCTAATCTAGGACGTATGTAATGTATATTCAAAATTTCATTGAAATCCGTTCAGCCGTTTAAGCGTTAATACAATTTATACATTAGTAGGGATTTAGTTTCTAGGCTAGACGTCCCAGTTACTGCCAGTGTTCCTGTTACTACCACTTTATTTGTTTTACTTAATAAAAATGTAACGTATACCTAAAGAATAGTGTACAAAAAATGTTATTATTAAATTGGGACTTATGATCGGTTATGGATCGCCGACTGAAGCTCGCCAAGCTGACTTGCCGAACCTGAGCGTGCGGGGCAAGCTCGCCGATTCACGCGTCGTCTGATTCCACCTTTATAAGCTTCAAAACAAACGACACCGCATCCAAGCTCTACGAAAAGTCGTCGATCCCCCTCCCCCTCGAAATCAATCCACCCATCCCGCCCGGCAAAAATATTTCCCCCGTCCCTGCTGCATCGCCGGTTAATTGCAACGTTGGAATCGAATCCCGTGTGTGAAAACCGTGAAAACGGGCCGCGCGTATCGTCACGGTTCATCAGGGCGCATTGACACATTCCGTCGATATTCCGACGGATACCGCCCGCCCGTTATATTCGGCAACGAGCCTGCCTATGCATACGTTGGCCCGTGACAAAGCGTCGAGGGGCATCCTCCCTGATTACCGATCGCTCGATGCACTCGAGTTTTCATCCCTTTGCGCAGTGCACGGTGGTGCCCCTCCCCCCCCCCCCGTATCCCCGCTCCATCGACCACTTCACACTCTACTCGCGTAATCCAACCTCCCCCCCTCTGCTCCCATCGCCATCGCTGGTCTTCCCTCCTCCCCCAGCGTCGTTGGTCCTTCCACCCCTTCGATCCACCCCCAACCCCCACACCTTTGTCCCCCTTTTGTCCTGCGTCACCTCTTGATTTCGAGTGGTGTGTCGAGTCGACGTTCGAGTCCTGGAGAGCCGCCATTAATCTCCTCGAAACGTTAATTAACCGTTTGATGCTGGACCTGGTTCACTGGTTTCTCTCGAGCATCGTCGCGTGCAATGTTTATTGTTGATGGCTGTTCGTAGCTCGGGCCCCAGTTGATCCTTGGCCTGCGGCGCGGGCGACATTGCCGGGGAATTATTCTTGGAGGGAATCGGGCTGGAATTCTGCGCGGAGCATTTAGTAGGGGGACAATGATCGTTGCGGGGCGACGGCGATGCTAATTCGCAGGGGGGGAATTTGGGACGCCACTAAGTGTGCTGACGGTCCTGATGCTTGAGGAGCCTCGGGATTATTGTTTTGCCCCGATGTGCCACGTCTGCGGGAAATTTATATTCCATCTGGGGTGCCTTGGGTGGCTGATACTTTCTTAGGCTGGGTAGCATTTGTTTGACAGAAGAATTCGCCCTTCAGGAGGGGTTGGGCAAACCTGCCACTACGTTGTCTAACTAGGTATCATTCGGGGGAATATGCCACAGTTAACTCTGAAACCGCGATATCTCGCAAGTATAAGTAGATACGGGGAAAATGATAAAACCATATGAAAGTGTAACTAGTTAATAAATAAGTAGAGATGTGTAACTGTTACAGTTCAATGAGAAACGTACAAATACAAAAGTACTCGAAAGTGGCATATTACCCAAGTGGTGGGTAAATGTGCCAAAAGGTCTGGGGTAATATGCCACAAGCTATGAAGTGTGAACTAATCACTGAAATTTTGGAGAATCAACTTCTTTGTTTATTTAAATAAAAAATTATTACTACATAGGATGTGTTTATTTAACAAATTGATGTTTGATTATTTAAGGGGACATTCTACAATCTCGTCCGAAAATTCGGTCACTTTTCGGTGACGGTTTGTATAATGAAATAAGCACTTAACGTTTTCGAATTTTTGGGGGTATATTCTACCACTCTGGAAATACGAGAAAAATCATTGTTTTTTGTTTATTTCATTTGTTTACATAAATATTTCGCAGTGAAGTTGGCGTCTTCAGAATTTGACCCCTTGCTGGCGATTGCAATTTCGGACGACTGGATCATGGGACATAAAAAAACCAAACATATTTTTAATTCGCAGAAGTATGGTTATCCCGCTTACCGCGAAAGAACAATTTTGGACAAAAATTATTCAAATCGCGGTCGAATAAAGTTGAAAGTACCGAAAATGACATTTTTTTATATTTAATCGATATAAAAAAGTGGCAAAATATTTAAAAAAAAGGTAACATATTCGCGGTAAGCGAGATAGCCATACTTCTGCAAATTAAAAATCCGTTTGCTTTTTTTTATTTCCGATAATCCAGTCGTCCGAAATTTCAACCGCCAGCAAAAAGTCATATTCTGAAGACGCCAACTTCACTGCGAAATATTTATTTAAACAAATGAAATAAACAAACAACAAAGATTTTTCTTGTATTTCAAGAGTGGTAAAATATACCCCCAAAAGTTTATAAAACGTTGAGTGTTTATTTCTTTATAAAAACCATCACCGAAAGGCGGTCGAATTTTCAGCCGAGACTGTAGAATGTTCCTTTAAATATCCCCTTGCAACAAAATCGAACAGAATGTAAAGATATATACTATTATCAATAAATTTCTCGAGAAATACAGAGTAAATTTTTTTTTCTCGAGAAATTAGAAACATTACTTCAGACAAGCATATTAAAAAAAAAACACTTATTAAACGTTGATGAATGAAATGTTATCTCTTCATGTTAATTTTAGTTCCAACCTATATATCTCAGAAGATAAAGAATATAGGAGTCATTCCCAAACAATTATTTTCTTTCTTAACTCTTGTCGATGAGTGTATCCCTAACTGAATTCTTAAACATTAGATTGATTTCCGTTCGGCGGGTTGATGAGCCGGAACTATTAATGGAAAGGATTCAATGACTTCAAGATAAGTTAGTCGTATGACAATTTTTTAATTCGATCTAGCAGTGGAAAGATTGACGGGTTTACAGCAGCTGCTATCTTAACCACATCACGTGTTGATGTGGCAATAACGTCCGTCGTTACTTCCTACT
The DNA here is from genome assembly GCF_050908995.1 of Andrena cerasifolii. Lineage (NCBI taxonomy): Eukaryota > Metazoa > Arthropoda > Insecta > Hymenoptera > Andrenidae > Andrena > Andrena cerasifolii. The sequence continues at coordinate 4,461,549 of NC_135132.1, forward strand.
ACAAGTTCAAGTTACATAACGGGTAAACAGAGTAGGAAGGTTATGTCGATATACATTACACTAATTACGTTATCAAATATTTATAATTGCATGGAATATTGGATAAGAGAAATGCATTTGTGAAAAGAATACTACACAAACGATAACCTCAGAGATATACTCCTTACAATTTGGAGATATTTGCCCACAAGCCCCCGGCCGGGATTGTCAGCAAAACTGCCGGTAACATTTGCAAAGGCAGCTGGGTCTTTGGCGACAGTTCTAGTTTGTAATTATTCAACAAAGTAGCCAAAGAACATTTTATCTGGAGCAGAGCCAGTCGCATTCCAACGCACATCCTAGGTCCATCCCCGAAAGGAATGAAGGCCATTTTTTCAATGTCCTGCTTCCTCTCTTCGCTGAATCGATCTGGATCAAAAACGTGTGGGTCGATCCAGTAGTCGGGATCCATATGCAACGACTGGATGGATAGAACGATTCTCCTGTCAGGCTTCACGTGATAACTCAGTCCATCGGATCCTTGTAGTTCCAGCTCTTTGGTGCACCTCTTCCTCAAGAGACCTATAGCGGGGTTACACCTTTGCGACTCCATTATCACTTGGTCCATGTACTTCATTTCTTTTAACCCGTCGAACGTTAATTGGCCGCCGTGCTTGGCGATCGTGGACTGCACTTCGTTCCTCAGTCTTTCCTGAACGTTTATGTGCACCGCCAACTGGTAGCCAACGAAGCTGAGCGTGATGCTGGATGTTTCGAACGTGTCGAAATGAAAGGAAAGCGCGTGGCCAGTGACAGCCTCCTTGTCCACTTTTCCTCCCTGCGCCTTTTCGAGGTCGATCATTAACTGGAGGAAGTCGTTCCTCGGTGTCGTATCGTTCTCTCTGGCTGCCAGGTTTGCTGCGATCAGATTCCTGAACTTGTTGTCCATGCCCGGCGGTATCGCTTTAATCTTCAGTATTTTATTGAGCTTAGGCAAGAAAAATGCAACAGAAAGTAGTAACCCGTTTATGATACTTGGCTTGAAAAAATCGTTACCGATTTCGGTGAAAGCCATAGGATGCGATTCATCCTCGAAGCAGAATCCTTCGATGCTGAAACCAGCATTCGCCACAACTTCGCCCGTAAATTTCTTAAACAGATATTCCAGCTCGACCTCGTACTTGTCACTCTGCTTCAGCCGCCTGTCCAGAAAATCTTGGAACTTCTTGCACACCCCACTGATAGGCACGAACATGGTTTTCAGTCTGAGGCTGGAGAATGCGTGGGTCAACCGCTTTCTTTTTACCGCCCAATCGTCACCGTTGGAAAAGAAAGGATTCTGGGCCGCCAGGGGATCCACACTCGGTACAATTTCCCATGTATTCTTATGGAAGCTTGAAAAGTTGGTCTGCAAGATGGTCTTCACCAAACGCGGATCACGAATTAACAGTACCGGGGATGTTAGTATGTAGAATCCAACCATGCTGCTGTCTTTGAATGTTTCATATATGTTTTTAATGAAATCCGTGTAATTTAACCTGTTAGTTACTAAGGGTAACAGATGCCCGAACAATGGTATCACTCCTTCTGCGGACGGAATACCGTGCCTCTTCCAATAGGTGTACTTGTTCCTCAGGTAGATAATCAGTAGGATTAGCGCACCCGCGACTAGACTCAAACAGGCACAAGCCATTTTCCCTGATTTTCACAGAATAAAAGATACAAGTCACAGCTGAGTCGTGTGACATACTCCTTTTGGTAACAGCTGTTTTGCTAGACTGAGCTCTGCACCGACTGTTGGGTAAGACTTGATGATATATCAGTTTAGGTGAGACGCAAAGGGGGGACTCTACTCTGTTATCATCGCAGTAGCGATTATGTATTTGCGCATGTAGAATTCTATGTATAGGTATGCGCTATCAATGTTTTCAATGATCTTCCTCAGACTAGTTTTTTCATCATGTGGTAGTTGAATGGACTACGGTGGAGGGCAGATGTATCAGTGACGAGCTACCCGTGGCCCCCATTTGGCCCTCCAGCCACCGGCGTGTGGCCGATAATTGGTTCAATTGTAAAGCTATGTCGGATATAACAAATTCACCCCATAAATTAAAGTTTCTTGATTTGTATATTCAAGTATTTAATATTGCGGCCCGCGAAGAGTATTAGGTTCCCACTTGCGGCCCACTACGGACCAAAGGTTGCTCAATGCTCATCACTGACAATGAGATATATTGGCGGTCAGGGCGAGTGTGGATAACTCCCACCATGCTGCATCCCTCGGCGCTCCTTTTCTTACAGTTAGTGTTCGCGCACTCTCGCGCTACGGCATGACGCGCGCGGCTGTGGTTACAGTGGACGCGTTTTCGCGCGAACTGAGCATCGCGCGACATATCGTCGCGAAATTTCGCACGATCATTTGTTTTTTAGGAATACGTGACCGTAATACATATTTTTTCTCGTATATGACGAAATGGATACATCGATGTTTAGAGGTACTTTTCTATTATACGAACGCCACTGCCATCCCTAAAGTAATGGTTGGAATCGTGTTTCCAAGAAGTGACTAACCATAAATTCTGAAGAGTTTAGACCCTGAAGTAATATAATAAATTCTTGCTTCTACAAACTTCATTGTGACATTTTCTCAAAGCTTGTTGTATACTTTCGTATTTTGACTTACCCCAAAGTCCCTCCATTCAGTCAACTATCAAAGCTGCTAATGGCAAACAATCGTAAATTCATGCTCTCACAGCGATTTTTATTTTTAAATTCACACTGATATCAACCACAACGGTGAATCCAGCGGCCTTTTTTTAGGGGTGCGGTGAAATGTGTAAAAGTATGTAAGTACATTTTTTAACCTTCTTTTACAGGATTTAAAATTTGTGCGTAGTTTATATTTTAATATCTCTATCCGATACTATAGGCTAATTAATTAAATTCATAATCATTATTTTATACATTATTAAAAATCAGAATAATTTCAGAAGGAACCGCCTCTGATTAACCAGCAGTCCAGAGCAAGAGTTGATAATCTCTATAGTGCTCTACATTGGTATAACGTTATTCATGAACATTCTGTATTCTGAATTAATATAATAAATTCTAATATTCTATGCCCAAAATTTTCATTACGGCATTTTCCCAAAACTTGTCGCACACTTTTCATATTTCAATCTACTCAACTCTAATCATATCCGAAAGATCCACGATTTGCCGTCGCAGCAGTTTCTATTCCGAAATTCTCACTTAGGCACATCTGTCTTCAAATCAGGGCAAGGGCTGATCTGTGGCAATGCCCCGCATTGGTAGCGCGATATCAGTAGGACTTCTCAGGCAAAATGATAGGCGAATTTCGTGTTCATTAAAGATGAGTAGCTGATGTATTCAGTTTGCTCATCGATCGGCGAAAGCCGATCTCCTCTTCCTGCTGGGCAAGTGAAACAGACCAGTACGGGAACCAGCAGGGAACACGAGAAGCTTAACGGACATACGTCCACCTTCGAACGGCCGTGTCGACCTGTGTATGGCCAGATAATTTAGGTCAGCTTAGGTTGGGGTTGTTGGGGTCGCATCCGTGCTCGAGGATGATCTCTCCCTCGATACACAACAATAGTCATTAGCGCATCAGACACGACGGCGTTGCCTCACGATGCCTTCGAAGAAGATGATAGCGATGACGCTGATAATGGTAGTGACTGGCGATCACGGCTGGTAGCGGTGATGATCGGCCTGTTACGTAAACGCCATCTGCAGTTTGCCATTGATTCATCATACAGTCGGGTGTTCCAAGAAATTTCGGGTTCAGAAGTATACAGATATACGATAATTGTAATCTGCAGAGTCTACTAGAGATGGTGGTCCTGAATGTCTTCAAATGGCCAAAATTTTAAACAAATTGGCGACTTGTAAGTCGTGTAAGCTTCTTTTAAATCCCCGGCCATATTGGTCCGCAACGCTAATCCGTCCTAACCTCAAAACCAACGTTATTCTCTCATCGCTGAAGGCTGTTGTATTTTTAAATATATGCTCTACAAATATATCGCCTGACCTCCAAGTTTCACCGCACCATCCCCTATTTCGGTTGATAATCTAAGAATAACGACTACAGGCGCTTAGGCTCTAGTTCCTCAACGAAATTCACCGGAACTGCACAAGTGTACACAGCACACATTCACTCGACCGAAATATAATTAAGCAGTTAATTAGTAGTCAGAGGGCGGTCGAATATCCCAGGTTGCTTTACATGTTCCGCGGCCAGGGTAAGACCCGCGTATGCGCATTTCGGGCTCCGCCTGAATCTTTCATGAAGATGTCCGGTTCCTTTTAATGTCCGCAGAGCTGCCTAGAACGCTGATATGATCTATGCGCACTCTATACATAATGCACATGCATGAATGTTGGGATACAGTAAGTAGAGACCCTTACGGAATGTCGGATCGTGAAACATGAGATGCGGCTGCGGAATATTGTACGGTAATCGGCTTGAGGTGTCGCAGAATACAACCAAAAGGACTTGGAGAATAAATGTGTCGAACCTGAATCGGACTGAATTAAAGTTTGGCATTAAAATGCTTTATAAACGTGTCTGTTATGAATTATTATACAAAAGACAGTATAATAAAAAAGTGAATGTGTAGTATATTGTTAGTAAATTCCAGTTAAGTTCAGATTGAGAGTTTTTATCGTAATTGGTAATGTTTAGAAATACTCTTCAATATGAATTTAAGCCTACATTAGGAATAAAGCTACCACTGGATTTAGATGAAATTCTGAGTCAATTCCCTCGAAAATGAAGCCTTTACTGCAATTTCTTCACTCTTGATTTTCGACGTAAATTCGCCTGTAAAATCACCCCCAAAGTATTGACTATACGCAGATGAGCACCCTTGTATGTATTTTACATGAGGTAATTGTTGATAAAAATACGTAGAAAGAAAAAAACGAAAAATTAACTAAGGCTGCAATATAAATAAAAAAAAGTCCACGTGGGGAACGCGACTTCACATTAGGGTGGTCCTTATTTTTCAACCTCCGTTTTTTTTTAGTCGCACCCCCCTAAATTGTGACACTTACAAGGAGAGCTTCCCAGCTGTTCGTCTCCGATTGCTTTGATTTTTGAATTTGTTTTGGAGGACCGAAATATAAGAAACAGGTGTCTTCTTATTTTGGCACGTTCGCATTTTTATGGGGTGAAGCCACTCCTCAAATGTCGTAAGAATAAGTGGTGCCCGCCTCCGATTGCTTTGATTTTTGGATATGTTTTTTCATATGAAGTTTTACTCAACACAATTTTGTACCCCTTGAGAACTTTGAGGGGTGGTTTCACCCTCTAAACATGCAAGCGGGTCGAAATAAAAAGACACGTATTTCTTATTTTTCTCCTCTAAAATATAACCAAAAGCCAAAGCAAACGGAGGCGGGCACCACTCATTCTTATGAAATTTGAGGGGTGCTTTCATCCCCTAAATATGAAAAAAGGCCGCTATAAAAAAATATGTATATCTTATCTTTCGGCCCGCTAAAACATATCCAAAAACCAAAGCAAGCGGAGGCGGGCACCACTCATTCTTATGAAATTTGAGGGGTGCTTTCATCCCCTAAATATGAAAACGGGTTGCTATAAAAAAAACATGTATATCTTATTTTTCGGCCCGCTAAAACGTATCCAGAAATCAAAGCAATCAGAGGTGGACACCTGGGAAACTCTTCTTGTTGGTGAGAAAATATATGCAAAATTTTAAAGTGATTGGACAACAGGAACCCGTGCCACATTTGTGTTAAAGTTTCGAAATTTTAGTGATTTTTCGTCAATATCGCACACCATTGTGTTCCGCTATTATAGAGGAGTATGTGAAGGTTTTTTAATAAAAGTACAATTTCTTAGGTATATAACATGACCCCCATAGCTATGAACCACCCTACTTCGCATGCCGTGACGCTCGCAACGCACAACGCGGAGAAGTCTACGAAGTGAAGTGAGGCACAAAGCCGGCGAACATAAGAAGAAATAGAAAACAGCAACAGTGCCAAATAGGGACGTCTGAAGATTTTTAAAGATGTCCACAGACGTCTAGGGGCGTCTAAAGACGTCTGCAGAAGTCTTCCGCAATTCCTTGGTTTCATAACCCTTTTTACATCAAATCCTAGAAATCACCAAAGCAACGACGCACCAAATTGGAATACCCTTTTACCTGTCGGCAAACTTCGCGTAGTTGCATCGACTTCCGTTGCCTTCACAGGATGAACGTTTAACAATCGTTTCTACCGCTGAGCCTCTCTCGACTATGCTCCAGCGAGCATCCCTCAGGATGGCACAGGTTCAAGCAATTATTGAGCCCTTACGCGAGGCATTCACGGGCCCTTCGCGTACAACCGAGACCACGGCGCAGCGGATTGGCTGACGACAGGGGACAGGGCGTTGAGAGGCGGAAATGGTGGGGGTGGAGTCAGGGGTTGACGGGCTTGAGTATCGTGTCGCATGAAAAGTTGAAATATCGTCGTCGGACGTTGTTTGTCTCGAGGACATGCGACCTCGTTAGGCGGGCAAATATGCGACAAAAGACTTTGAGGAGAGCGAACAAGACGGAAGGGCCTTAATAATGCAGGATATTATAATTGTATATAAGGAGGGGGGGGTGGGTTACAGGACGGGGGGCAAACAAACGACGCCGCGACGTTTCATTTAATGGAACACGTTCTGCGAGGAAGACGCCAGTCGAGGACACGGTGATCTCCTTCCGAGGCGATTGATGTTACATTAAGCAGATGAATGTCAATCTCGAGGGTAGCGAGGGCGGACTCGTTTGAAATCCTACGCGTGTATAATCTAACTGTTACCTTGAATCGGACGACTGTCGTTAAAATGTCTTTATATTCCCCACCGCCCCAGGAAGTGAGTGAACTCTGAGTGTAAGCCACTTTTGGGAACACGTGAACTACGTTGCGAATGGTACTAATAAGGATATTGATGGTGCGATTTTATTACACAGTTCGGACGGACAGATCACAAGTTTTGTAGGTTTTATATGAACCGAATTTCTGAAGCTGCTTATTTTAACATCGAATAAGTCTATGTTAGCACAATACGAAGCGCCACCCTACATATGCGGTTTACTGGGTCCGAGTTGATCTCTGAGGAAGTATACTGCTGTGGAAGAAAAGTCCGTGTGAATCTAAACGATCTCTTAGGAGCATAGAGACTTATCAACTGAAGGAGTTGAGGGCATTTAATAAGGCTGTTAATAATCTTAAAAAGGGGAAACAAGTCCGCCTCAGCTCTCTTAAACTGAAGAGATCGCAGATTCAACTGATTCATGATGGGGATGTAATCATGCTCTGTAACTGCCATGATTTTGTTTAAAATCATGATTTTTTTGTTAAGATAGGGCCCTAGGGGTCCTTCTGGGCAGGGGCCCATTTTTCGGGAAAATGAAAAGGTACTCTACTAAAACGGGCCAAGTGTAGTAGTACGAAAAAAATGTAGTGTTTGGATACGTATACCTAATTATAATTTTTTTGGTCCCGGGGCCGTGCAGGGGCCTAGGTGGCAACTGCTCATCAGCCGCCCTGTTAAATCCGCCACTGGTGACATGTAATAAAGCCGATCGATATCTTAATGTCTCTATGGTCTATAATAATTCACCTAAATTTTGTAAGTCTGTGGGTATCAGGATATTTGTCACGAATAATGTTACGATGAATTTTTCAATATATTTATTTATTAATACAGTGCTGTCTCGAAAAGAGCTCGCGTCGTCTGGCTTGAAAAGAAAACGTCACTATCCCCGCTAATTCTTTCATAGATGCCGTGGCCAATGAGAGGTTCCAGCGAGACCTCTTCGGTCCTTCTCCGACAGACGGCGCCACGGCAGTGCCGACTGTAATTTATGGCTTTTCGCAGTCGCATGCCCTCTCGCTCGTGCTCTGTCCCTCGCATTCATCACGGCAGACTACCTGTAGTGACAAAATTAACTATTGTCCTCCTCTTTAGGTCAAATCGCTTAAGGGGCTACATACACCTAGGAGGCGATTAAGTAGGACGGATTTGAAGAATTTTTTTTCGGTGGAAAAATGTTTTTACCAAATAAACATTATATACATTAGAAAGGTGATACTTTTGTCTATATATGGAAACAGCTACCACGCAGCTTCTTCTCCAATTTTTTTAATGAAAATTCCACAGTTTATAGATAAAGATATGGCCTTTCTAATGTACCTAATGTTTCTTTGATAAAAACATTTCTCCACCGAAAAAAAATTCTGCAAATCCGTGCTACTTTTTCGCCTCCTAGGTGTATATAGCTCTTTAAAAGATCTTTAACCTAACCCAGAGCTAACCCAGACCTAACCCTGGGATAGGAGCTCCCATAGCTCGGGAAAATAACACAGCTAGAATTTTTAATTACAACCAATTTTGTTGCAAAATTTTTGGATATTTATTCCAGGCATTTAATGTGCTACTTATACACATATATCTTTTGCATTACCTATATAAGAAATATAAGGCAAATCAGTGTCCTAAATATTGTTGTATTCCTCTTTTAAGTTTCCATATTGGTCTGCAACTTTGACTCATCTGAAACGAAACCAAGGCTACGCAAAGAAACGATCGACAGTGTTTCCACCCCAGACCTGATTCAACTCTCTCGAACCCTTATCACTCGTAGTGCCTTCGTTCAAAGAAGTTCATCGCAAATCACAGTGATCTCGCAATTTGCTTGGCAGCTTCGGTCGAAGTTTTCATGTGGCTAATGAAAATTCGCCAGTTGCCCGATTTTCACGAGCGTAAAATTAGGGTACAAAGGACTCGTCGCGGCAGTGCAGGCGCAAGAAGTGGCTTAGATAAGCTTACGGGTCACAAAATTCCAACGACTAATTCCGCCGTCTTTCACGGCCGCGTCTTCGTTGTCTCACAACGCCACTTTTAGCCGGTGTACAAACAATCTTGGCGCAAAATTACCCCTTGCCGTCTTTACTACGACGCCGCCATGGTTATTTGTCGAGAAGGATTGGGGAGGGCAGGGGACAAGCCCGCTGTTGCGGAAAATGAAAGTCGTCTTCTGAAGGAGTCCTACCCCGTCAGATGCTCGACCTCTCGAACCAACGACGAGCTTAATAAGCTGCGATGCTTAATTTCGTTCGTGCGTTCGCCGCTTTTCTACCCTCCGCTAAGATTCTTCACTGTGAAAAAGCGTCTGAGTTGACGACTGACCCACGCGTTTCTGGATTATTCAAACCTTTCGTTTTTACATTTTAATTTCAGTTTCAGATTTAGTTATTTTGAGTGGCGCGAGGTTTCGAAAAACATCCCCTTAGGTGACCCCTATCGGGAACTCCTTGCTTTCCAAAGTAAACAATCGGGGGCTCTGGGAGAATATGTTCTTTCAATGCTTTCTAGAAAATATCTAAGTGCAAATCCCTCGGCGCGAATACACGCCAATGCCGTTAAAAGTGTTAAGTAGTCATTTTATTTTATGGGCTGAAAAATGAAGATATATTTAAAGATTTTTTTCTTAATAAATACAACATATACTGAAATAAATCTTTTGGGAATTTATTAAGCTACTCTTACGTTATACAACAAAATTTAAAAAGATTGTTTTTAATTTGTTTCATATGTTTTTTTTATAGCTTCAATGTGACACCTACAAAAAAGAGGTATGTTCGTGGCGTAGGTGATTTCCCGGCACAGGCTTATCTCAAATTAAATATTTGAAAAGATTCTTAATCTGTATGAGTGTGACTACCGCCCGTGGCTCAATTAACAATTTTTTTTTAGGAATAACAAAATGGCCCCGGTTTGAAAGAAAAAGTTCCCTAAAAGAGTGTGTTCTCGAATGTTCCCCGTGAACAATCGCGGTTATTTTTCGACAAAATTTTTAATTGAGCTACGAGTGATAGAGACACTTTTACAGATTAAGAATCTTTTCGAATTTGTTGCCTCAGAGTAGCCTGAGCCGGGAAATCACCTGCACCACGAACATACCTCTTTTTGTACATATCACATTGACCCTATAAAAAAACATATAATACAAATTTAAAAAATCTTTTCAAATTTTTTTTTGTATAATATAATTATAAGAGTAGCTTAATAAAATCCAAAAATATTTATTTCGTTATATATTGAATTTATTCAGAAAAAAATCTTTAAATACAGCTTCATTTTTCGGCTGATCAAAATAAAATGACCCCTTAAGTCACAAATTAGACCAGAAAATGTAAATAGTTTGAAGAATTGTAATGGAGCCTCGATAATCCGAAGTGAGGGATGACCAAATCGATTCGGGATATTAAGAACTGAAATTAAGCAAAATATAAGTACGTGGGGTGTAAAGTTGACAAGGGATGCAAAATGGTCTTTTTGTTGTTGGCACTTTTAAAAATACTGTTTTAAATAAAATATTCAAATTTGCACGACAAATGTTTTAAGTGCGAATAAATATTTAGAGTAAGGTCATCAGAAGCTCCAATAAATGTCTTATAAACATAGGACGCAATTTGGTAAGTTCGCCTAGGGTGCCAAAAAGTCTCGAGCGGGGCCTGGTTCTCTACTACAAATTTTAAACAATTCTATTGCATAGTTTTAGACAGCATAAAAAACATTAATTTTTCATTGTAACATCTTTTTCATATCTACTATAGTTTGCAAGATATAAAAAAAATAGAAAACACACATTAACCTTTAAGGGTTGTTTTCACCCCGAACCCTCCCCTAAAAAAAAATTTCTCTGAGAAACACCCCCAAAATAGGAGAAAAAAAAAATTGTGACACTTCAAAAACGATATTTTCGGATTAACGAAGTTCCCTTGTTAGCAAATAAAAAAAAAACAATTAAAAAGTTTCATATTACGAACAATAATTCCTTTTCGTGAATTCACCTATCCGCACCAAGATTCCGTGAAACTTGGGAACTCCATTGTCCCAGAATAATATAAAATCTGTTTTATCACCCCCGCGATTCCGCTTTATTGGGGTTATGAAATTCGGATTCGACGGTGAAATTTTAACGTCGATCGGCGTATTCCGCCACGTTCAATCGGCGGCCGGGGGGTAGGAGAGGTCCTCGTACGACCCTTCACTCCAACCTAACTCGATCTTCGTTGCAATCGACTTAAAATTGCATCGCTTTGCATCGATCACAGCGGGGCGCGATTTTGGAGGGGAGCGTCCGGAGGGAGGGGGGAGGAGGTCTGACGGCAGGAGTCGCGAGGATGTTTATACGGATTTTACAAGCTCAAAGGGTCGCACCCTCTTCGTTAACGTATTAATTAACGCCCCTGACGCCGTTGCGACGTGCAGACTATAAATACTTCGTTAGAACTTGTCCTCGCTCTGACGTCGAATTTCGTTGCGCCTGCTATCGAACGTTGAATTATTTCTTTTACGGCAGCGTTATGAGTGTCGGGGATGACGACGCAGCTCAACTTTGCCATGGGCTCGTCGCTGGCTCGTTATTTTGCAAGGCAAGCATTTCTACCTACGTGTAGGTGTACTTTATTTACTTATGCTGACTCCGATTGCTAATTTTTAGTCACCGGACACTTTCAGTGGGTTAGTAAGGCTGGGGGTATTTATCGAGATTTTTTGTATTTTAATATTGGAGCGGCACGAGTATTTGAATATGCGGGGAATAAAATTCGAAGACTGTGTTACTCGAATGTGCATGAAATAAAATAATATTCTATTACATTCGAATTAAGACTTGGAACAAATATTCGAACATTTGCATCTCTCGATTCTCAGTTTTAAATGGAGAATTATGTAAGGAATAAAAATGTTCAGTATTCGACGGTTTAAATGTGATATTAATTGGATTGCAGTATTTAAGAAATATTTGTGACATTCTAATTAGGTACTGTGGGGTTTTTGTATAATAAGAATAACAATAATAGTTTTATTACTTTAAGAGGGAATAAGAAATATGTGTAAATAGTGTAAAGAAGAATAACAATAATAGTTTTATTACTTTAAGAGGGAATAAGAAATATGTGTAAATAGTGTAAAGAAGAATAACAATAATAGTTTTATTACTTTAAGAGGGAATAAGAAATATGTGTAAATTGTGTAAAGAAGAATAACAATAATAGTTTTATTACTTTAAGAGGGAATAAGAAATATGTGTAAATAGTGTAAAGAAGAATAACAATAATAGTTTTATTACTTTAAGAGGGAATAAGAAATATGTGTAAATAGTGTAAAGAAGAATAACAATAATAGTTTTATTACTTTAAGAGGGAATAAGAAATATGTGTAAATAGTGTAAAGAAGAATAACAATAATAGTTTTATTACTTTAAGAGGGAATAAGAAATATGTGTAAATAGTGTAAAGATATAAATTAAGATAGTAATTAAAAACTAAATTAAAACTAAGTCTGAAACAAAAACTACAGCTGAGGCTATAAAATTCAGAGTTTTAATATGTCTCTGTAATTATACAAGTTTATCTTTACAGTTAGATATTTGTTGGAATTTACTACTTAATTTATAATATAGCATAGACCTAATTTATTTCTTGTTTTTTTTTAGATTTGATGTTCTGCAAATGTTTCAGTACCACTCTTTAATTTACTTGTACACACTCTAATTCCAAATTCCATTTGAGATACGTAAAAAATTAAAACCAACCCTCAGCCAAGTGCAGCTATACTTGCTAAACTGTCAAAGTGGATTTTCTCGAAAACAGAGCCTCGTATAAACAAACTTCATTGCACGTTTGCGATTAATTTGCACACGAGGCATCACCCTCGCCCACTCACACTCCCGTTGCAGCTACATTTCTGTATTCATAATTCCCCCTTACCATCCCCAATCCTAGCTGGCGGAGCCTCAGCAAGGAGCTTTTAGAAAGTCGATCGTCCTGCGTAATAAACGTCGAATAGTTGAACCGGAGGCAAAGGGGTCTCATCGCGAAGCCATCGAAATCGGAATAAAATTATTCGTGCTCGAATGCGAGCGGGGAAGCCCGCTCCATTATGAAGTTACGACGTGTAGTAACAGTAAAACCGGCCGTCAGGAATCTGCCTAGAATCCTCCAGTAAATTTAATGCGATTGTCGTAAAATTGTCGTGGATATCAATGCCAGAGGTCTCTCTATTAACTTCGTCGCGAGTTTTCTGTCTTCCGGGTGTAATACTCGCTCCGCGGAGTCGTGCACGTCGGACTATCGGGTTCGAGGGATTCGCGAGTTCCGAGGGGGTGGACGCACGAAATTTCACGAGACTAGGCGTCGCCACTAACAGAGTTCCCATTTTCTACGCTTCGCTTTATTATAGACTGAGGAATTTCAATGCTTTCAAGGTTTTTGATAATGACCCGTCAAGTTGGTCAGGCCTCCCCCAGCCGAGAAGCTTTGCTTAAAACTCAGCCCCAGGCAATATTCGAGAACGCTCGAAGAATACTTTCGAGGTTGTGAATAAGATATTACATAGTTTTTTATAGATGCTATAAATTCACCTATGAGCTCTAATCTGGTGGAATGTATATTGTAGCTGGTAGTGGTGTTGAATGTCCCTAGGTTAAGGAGTTAAGGGGGATTCTCGTGTAAAATCCCCTGAAATTTATGATTTTTTTTTTAAAAACTATTGATGATGCTGCATTAAACTCCTTTGGGATATAAAGAGGCGTCCTTAAACTTGCAGAAAATATTTTTTTTATGTCGATCCTTCTTATTATTTATTAATTATTGTGGAATCGTGTTAACCTCTTTGACGATGTTGGCGTCAGGTGTAGCGCCTACCACAGTCATCTGATTGCGAAAAGAAGAAATTTGTCTTAAAGTTGAATAATTTTCGTTGGGACTGGACCTACAATTTTAATTTTAGTTTTTTATTTATAATACTTTTTTCGTCGATATAAAGAATAATATGAAAAAACTTGTCTAAGGAAAAAACTTACTTTTCCTTCCAAACGCTATAACTCTTTCAATTTTTCATTTTTTTTCGTTAAAGTGGACCAAGCACAGCGTAAACTATCTAACATTAAGAAACTTCTATTTTTTTTTGCAATCAGATGACTGTGGTAGGTGGTACACATCCCGCCAGCAGGAATTACATCGTCGAAGGGGGGACAAGATTCCGCAATAATTAATAAATAATAAGAAGGATCGACATAAAAAAAATATTTTCTGCTAGTTTAAAGATGCCTCCTTATATCCCAAAAGAGTTTAATCCAATATGACCAATAGTTTTTCCAAAAAAAAATCTCAAATATCAGCTACTTTTGGGACTGTTAGACGAGAATCCCCCCTTAAGGTGGGTCCACACTTATAGAATTACAAGGAGAGTAATTAGGGGCAAAGTTGATGGGATTTTATCGTGTGGGAGTAACACCTATATAGGTACGAAGTATCTGAAGTGGTTAAAAAATTCTTAGCTGTCATAAAAATAAATTGAGTTAAATGTTTTGGAACTTTCTGCGTTTGTAATTTCCTAAATAAAATATTCTGGTACTTGAAAGTACTATCAGGTGATTACTACTTAGGCACTAATTTTAATATAAAAATCATTACACAAATATACATTGTATGCTAAAGATTCTAGTCCAAAGTGAAATTCTACATTCTTCTGACTAAAAGAAGCTTCACAATATTATTTTAAGTTATGTTGAAAAACAGTCTTCCGACTGAAAGTCGCCTTTCCGCTGTTTCTCTTTTTCTTTATTCATATTTTGTATACTTGTACAATAGAGACGCTTAATAATAATAATAGTATCCGGCATTTTGTACACATTTCTCTGATTCAACTCCCTTCCTATTACATACATACTGTGACTTTAATCCTTGCCTGGCGGATGCCGGGTCCATTTTGACCCATCCTAAATATTAAACTACATGCATCTACATTACTAGTATTACTTCCTGGTAACTACAGCACATTAAACTGCATTGGATTAAAACCAGATCAGATTCTAATAGAAAAACTCATTCTGACTGGCACATGAGTGAAATTATAGGTTAGGAATGAAATAACCTGTAATATTTTCTGCAATATTTGGCTATAATTATAGATGAAAATAAATATTACCACTTCAAAATACGGCATGGTTTAATTACAAAAAGCTCAGCGCAAAGTTTGCGGGGCCCTATGCATAGATATCTACTATTATAATATTTCTAAGTACATAGAAATGCGTTTTTAAGCCCCGCATAATTTTGGAACCCGGTCCTGATTAAGTACTGCCATATGACGAAAAAGCTTACGTGTCCCTACACTATTTTAATGGAACGAAAGCTGTCAGAACTTTCATATCCGATTCATAGTTATCATAACCTCAAAAATCCCATTTCCGCTTCAAAGCAGCTGACGCGAAGATTGCTCGTTTTGCTCGGTTCCCACCTGCGTGTATTGTCCCTATACACGCGGCGAGACGTTAGAATGATTAATACCAGGTCTTGGTAGCATTAAGAAGCGTTATTGTTGTCACCACCGCCTAATAGATACAAATGTACGGGTGCTGCGCGACGATGTAATTAGCCCGCGAGGTGCGTGTCTTCTGACGAAGAACAAAAGCTAACCCTGCCAACCTGTGTCCGACATCCTCGTATCTCATTGCAAAATGCCGCGTTCACGGGGCACGGTTAAAAGGGGCGTTATCCTCGCCCGTTTCTCCTCGTTAGCTGGTTAATACCTAGGTTGTAGTGATTTCTTTCTCATAGGGTTTCTCTCTCTCTGCCAGCCTGCGATCTCTTTGTAATGGACGGGTGTTTTATGAAAGTTGATGATGTGGGTAGGTGCTCGGGAGGGTTTTTATTTCGTTGGTAGGTAAAGATTATGGAATAGGACTGAATTTGGGAGGGATTTGTAGTTCTGGGTTGAGTAGGGTTTGGTTTGGGATTTGGAACTACATAAAGTAAACTGAGAATTGGCGTTGGAGCTAAACCCAACTGGGAAGTGGAATTGGAATTGAATTCGAGTGAGAATTGGAATTGGAACTGAATTCAACTGGGAATTGGAATTTGAACTGAATTCAACTGATTGTGAGAATTGGGATTGGAATTGAATTCGAGTGAGAATTGGAATTGGAACTGAATTCAACTGGGAATTGGAATTTGAACTCAATTCAACTGATTGTGAGAATTGGAATTGGAACTGAATTCAACTGGGAATTGGAATTGGAACTGAATTCAACTGATTGTGAGAATTGGAATTTGAACTCAATTCAACTGATTGTGAGAATTGGAATTGGAATGGAATTCAGCTGGAAATTGGTATTTGAACTGAATTCAACTGATTGTGAGAATTGGAATTGAATTCAACTGAGATTTGGAATTGGAACTGATTTCAACTGGGAATTGGAATTCGAACTGAATTCAACTGATTGTGAGAATTGGAATTGGAATTGAATTCAACTGGATATTGGTATTTGAACTGAATTCAACTGATTGTGAGAATTGGAATTGAATTCAACTGAGATTTGGAAATTGGAACTGATTTGAACTGGGAATTGGAATTCGAACTGAATTCAACTGATTGTGAGAATTGGAATTGGAACTGAATTCAACTGGAAATTGGAATTTGAACTGAATTCAACTGATTGTGAGAATTGGCATTTGAACTCAATTCAACTGATTGTGAGAATTGGAATTGGAATTGAATTCAACTGGGAATTGGTATTTGAACTGAATTCAACTGAGAATTGGAATTGGAATTGAATTCAACTGAGATTTGGAATTGGAACTGGTTTCAACTGGCAATTGGAATTCGAACTGAATTCATCTGAGAATTGGAATTGGATCTGAATTCATCTGCGAATTGGAATTGGAAATGAATTCGCGTGAGAATTGCAATAGGAATCAATTGAGAATTTACATTGGACTGATACGTGAATTGAAACTGGATTGAACTGACGATGAGAATTAGTGATAGGTTGAACTGAAAATTGATATTGGACTGAATTGAAAATAGATATTAGACAGAATGGAAAATGGGCACTGAACTAACTGAACTAGGAATTGAAATTGAATTGAATTTATGATAGTATTGTTACTGGACTAAACTGAACATTCATACTAAGCTAAATTGCGAATTAGTAGGTACTGAATTAAGCAGAGCATTGGTATTGATTGAAACTCAGAATTAGTATTCTACTAAATTGAGAATTGATAGTACAAGATAGTAGAACACAAAACTGCGATACTCATAATTATGTATATAATCTAAATCCATTATTATCATCACAGATTTTCCTAATCAATCTCTTCTGATTGTCCATACGAGAAACAAAATAACAACAAAAAGAAACCCTCGTAGCGCATTGTCTAACTATAATTATTTAAACATAAATATGCCTGTAACTCACAAACAACTACAAATAACACTAACATTCATATAAACCTCCTTTATCTTTGTGCCCTAAATTCACCCACGAAGTTACGCCCACACATTACGAAACACCCTGTATACCTGTATGTCTCACATATTCATAGAGAATACATTACTGGGTACTGGGCTTTGATCTGAGCCAGACTTCGGATTATGCAGAGCTCTCAACGATTTTACGTCTGTGCGTATGGCGTGTGGGTGTACGTAGACCACAGGAAACGCCGTAGAAGCCTAACCAAAGCTAGACTGTATTAGCCGTTTGGGGTAATGAGCGGGAATACTGGTTATCAGAAATTCGAGAAGTACATACGTACAAAGCCCTCGCGTTTCTAATGGAAGATGTAAGTGTAGCTGTTGCATCTCCATCATGGCTTATGGCCACGCGTCCAGTAGGCGTCGTGGCCTACTTCGGGTTCAAATTGTCGCTCATACATTACTGTTTCATTGGCCGAATTACTCGTGAGATGTGTCGAATGATGATTCAAAAGGGAAGAAGTTAATAGTTCTATTATTAGCAAAGGTATTGTGTTCTTGAGGCAGAAGTTGTGTAGTTTCATGGGACAAATGGGGGCACGAACGTCTTTTTTTTAAAAAAAAAATATTCCTCTTTAGAGACTGGATTCATTGTTGTTAATGTTTTTCATTTGGGAACATTTCCCTCTTTTTATGTTTAGTTATAGACTTCTGCTGGTAAGGTGAATTCTACATATAATCTGCGATTTATTAATATTAGTTTATTGTTATACCAGTGTGTAAAATAATAATTGGTCATTAATAAGGACTATGGACCAGAGAGATTAGTTAAGGGAAGCGATGAATTAATTTAACTATTATCATTCTCCTTCCTTTTTATGATAGGAAGCAATTTTAGTTGCATTAGTTGTTCTCTAAATAAACAATCATTTCTAGAATAATCGAATTACTTCCTTATTACAAAGTTTCACGTTGACGATATCAATATAAGTTTCTTACTAAACTTCGTGGTATAAAGTGTTTCCTGTTGCACAGGAGGGATGATTTTGTGCATCTCGTAAATATACGAAAAAAGATATTTTGTAATCCATAATTGTAAGCGAAATTTTTATCAAGCTCGTACGTATTTCGAAAATATTTACTCGTCCGAACAATCTTTACTTAAAACATTTTTCAATTTGACGCACGTGTAAGGATTTATCAAGGAAGATAGTTCCTGGCACATTGGTCCGCAAAGTACGTCTGACCATACACAGTACACTTCCACTTAGTTCCTTATACTACTACTTTCTAGCACCCTATTTATAAAAATTGTAAAAGCTGTGCCTTCACTACGTATATTTTTCAATACGTTCACTACTTTGAAAATGATTTTTGTTAAAATTCGCTTATATTAAAAAAAGCTTTTGAAATATGTAAAACTGTATTTCAGTATAAGAGATTCTATTTTAGACACACTGTTTATCCTCCTAAGTAATTGGCAGCTGTATGAACTGCAACAACCTGTCACTGAATAAAATTTCAAAACGAAAATTGCTAGTTGCAATAGAGTCAATTAAAAAAAAAATACTTATAATGAATTACTTACAAGAAGTTTGTCTAGCTTCAATCATTCTGTAATGTTTTCATTTGTTATATCCAGACAGAAATATTGTTATAATTTCAGGGAACCTTTGGTTGTTAACAAATTTATGTTAAACCCATGACAAATTTTTCAGAATTTTCAAAGTGTCTCATTTTATTTTAATTAAGAAGAATATTAAAATAATAATCTGCCTGGATATTTTTCATCTTTTCGCATACCTATATTTATACACCTGTAGCGTTTATAAACTTTATTATACATATTTGCATGTGAATATCCAGCTGAAACGCATTCGCAGAGAGTTTACACTCAGCCAGGAGGTTTTCGAGCAAACAGCGACCGTATTTTGTTCCGGTTTCGAATTTCAATCGCATTACGTTCCGACGTCGGTCTGACCTATTACGTACATGTACTACTGACGCAGGTCGCCTCTCTGCTTGCGCCCGTAATCATAGGGTCAATAATCACGTTACAACAGTATGATTACAGGCCCACCTCGTGTACAAATTAACAGTCGATAACGTACCATTGTCACATTAATTTCCTTCTGCTTTACCCTGACTAATCGCATCCAACATTCATATACAATTGTCAGAAAGACAGAGATCAGGTATAAATGATTAAAAATTGTCCAGTAGAAATTGTCAAATGAAATACTTAAAAAAAAATATGTAACCTGCACTGACAATTAAATCTTATTACTGGGTGTATCGGAGAAGTGCCTGAAGAATGAAAATTAATTATTTATGGATCAAGACTGTCAACATTTCTCTGGGTTCTTCTTGGGGTACGTTGGATTAATGGCGAAGACACGTGACAAAATCGTAAGTTTCTATGCTGTCCTGAAAGGGAGCCATGTTTTAATAGAATTTTAGCAACGGTGCTCCACTTTTGCAACAAAAATTTCGCAACGATCTAGAAAAATATTCGACCGCTCGCACCGAGTGTCGGGAGCTCATTCAAATTTCACACGGCTCGCCTGAACTTTTATCGCTGTAACGCACGAATTACATGACCATCCGGTACAAGCGACCAGTTGTTTCATTTCCTTCTGAAACTCCATTTTTACACCGGTTATTCATCAACCCGTCGCAGATGTTACGTGTTACCCCATATAACGAGAAATTAACGCAATAACGGAGCTTCTGCAACCCCTTCACTACCTTACTTCTTGAAATTTAATTGAACCATCATTTGCGACTCGTCATTTGGTTAGAAAAATGTTTCGATTTTGCGAAAAAAGTAGTTACTTTATTTTGCCAAAAAGTACTTTAACTGATTATTAAAAATGAAGAAAAAAACAGAAAATAATATTAATCATTAAAAATGATTCTAAAACAATAACAATAAATAAAATACACCCAACATAAATAAAGCTACTTTTCTTTAACAATTAAAATCTTCAAACCAAATTTACCCAATTTCAGATGATTGGGGGTTGGTATCGTTCTGCACAACTTGACCCAATTGGAAATGGCCGTTGTCAAAGTAATAAACATTGCATTTGAATCACTTTGGTTTCTTCTCATAGCCTCGCATCCCCTTTAACCAACCATGTGTCTACTGGATAAACAGTACTATATAATTTGTGCGAGGCTTTCAGTGCCTTTGCCTCACCGCACGGCGTTCGAAATGCTCGGTGGTAGCGGAACACGTTAAACGTGTCTGGAGCAGCGCCACGGGGCGAACAATCCTGGCGGAGCGATCGCGACCTAACGGCGGAGTTAAAAGGCTGCTCGATTAGCGTCCCAGAAGCCAGGCCATCCTGCATTAAGGAGCCGGCATCCGGAAATAAACTGGCTGCTGTTATGGCAAAGCGACGTGTTGTGCACGCCCCGGAGGGTTGATACGGTTTCTGGTTTCTATTGGCAACGTGATATGGAGTTCAACGTCGAATCCGCAGTATCCATAACGTGATCCTTTCGAGGCTGGTAAATTGAAGCCGAGATACAAGAGCCCGGATCGCTTTTCCAAATTGAATTTTCTTTGGCCCTTAAACGCTCCTCCCGGGTCTCTGGCCTGGGGCTATCAGAAAAAAAGACTGCTTGCTAGTGACAGTTCCGTAAAATCTGCGGCTTTGTTTCGCCACTGTTGGCTTTACGCGGGAGGTTGTTTGTAGATGAGCTGAGCAATAGTGAGCTTCGTGGGAGGAGTTAAGGGTTGGAAGGCACAGGGTGATAGAGTTTCTGATGGGTCCTTGGTTGGCAGTCATCCACTAATAATGCTTCAGTACCAGTTTGCCTGTCAAACCACCAATCTACTCACCACTGTGCCTGCAGAATGCTCGCTGGAATCCTCTCTGGAGTGAGCGGCTAATATCTCCAATCATTTTACCATCTTCTGCTTGAGCATGCGCTCTCCAGGTCGCACTGTTGTTTGGTGCACCGATGCACCGAGCCGTGGTGAGATTTCTGGGGAGGTGAGGGCGGAGGGTGGCAAATACTGCCTGACAAACCTGCAATCTAATCATCACTATCCCTTTAGGGCACCTCTGCAAGCTTGTGTTTGGGTATCCGTAATGGAGACAGTTACTGCTCGATATGGTATGTACTAAATATGCACCGCTACGCGCAGGGTGGATCTAACAGTCGCCATGAGTGGTCCTCACATTTCTGCAGATTTTGAAATTCTTCTGGAAGCAGAGATCGACTTTTGGCGAATTTTTTAAAGGGTTGTGCGCGGGTAGGTTGAGAAGACGTGAGGTTTGTGGGAGGAGTTAAAGGGGGTGGATGGGAAACAATGAATCTCTGGGTGGTTTGTAATTGTCGGCTATCGGTAATGTGTCGTTACTGGGTGGCCTACGACAGGGCTGGGCAACTCGCGGCCCATGAGCCGCATGCGGCCCGTTCCCCGACTTGCCTACTCTGCTGGGCCGCAGGAGAACGACCCCCACCATACTCTTTTAACTCCTACAGTGTACGCCGTGCATATACATATGACCGCACCCGTAGGAGTAAAAGGAAGGGACATGGAGTGGCGGCTAATCTGCTGATGGTGGGGGAACCGGCTGACTGGTAGTGGGGACTGTACGGCCCGCGGTGGCGAGCAAGTTGCTCAGCCCTAGCCTACGGAACCTCGTATCTAGTCATCGCTGTTTCTATAGAATTTACGTTATTGGAGGGGAGACGATTTTTCATTTTCTGTTTGGGCATGGTGCCTTAGGGATATTGTTATTACCGATTCAACTAAAGTTCTTGTTTACTTAGAACAGTGGTCATAGAAATTCTACTACCTTAAAAATACCAATGTTTTTGGTTTAACCCTTGTACGGAAATTGGGTCATTTGGACCCAAAATCGAAGCACAAGTCCCGAAAATTCTTTATGCATAAATTTAATAAGTTCTTAAAATATTAAACCGTAATAATTAAATGAACTGGGTTTTATTTTTGTATGCTGAGTTGTTGTAAATATATGATATTGGGTCAATATGACCCAAATTGACTTAACCGTGTAACTTTACAATTTCCGTTCAAGGGTTAGGCCTCTAACATGAGCCGGAGTTGTCTCTGTTATTAGGTGTGATTTACATTAAACAAAACATAATTTATCACCGACTAGCGGCCATGGCCGTGATGGAAACACCGGTTCCCTTAAGATCACCGAAGTTAAACATCACGGGGCGGCGTACTGGGGAAAGATGGGTGACCATCACCTGTCTCCCGGTGCGTCGCTGCTGCTGGGACCCGAAGGAGAGAGGAGGGAAAAAGGAAAAATGACTATCGTTCGTTGGGCAATATAAGCGAAATGCGTAAAACACCATCCTGTGTCAAAAACACACACACACACACACACACAGGAAAAACAAAAATACAAATACAAATATAATAATTTATTACAATAAATGAACATATACATATTTCAAAATATATTACCATTACTACATTTATAAATGGTGTACACTTTGGCCAAATCTAGACTCCGGATTCATACAGGCATAAATGAAAGGTTTCCGGGTTTAAACATTGTTAGCTATTGCCATAGAATTTTTTAACTTTTCTATACTGTATTCACAAGGAGATGTTTTCAGATATCCGCCTCCGATTTCTTTGGTTTTCAGATATGTTTCAGAGAACCGAAAAATAACAAATCCGTGTTTTTTTTATTTTGCCCCGTTTGCATATTTAAGGGGTGAAACCACCCCTCAAAGTTCCTAAGAAGAGATCAAAAGTTCCTATTGTTAGTTTAAAGAATATTATAACATTGTGTTGAATAAAACTGTATATAAATATTTGATGACACGTTCATCACTTCTTATTTTTACCACGCTAAAACAATTTAGTACAGCTACCACGTTTGGAATGTATCTACATACTCGACAAACTGTATTCTTCTGGAGTGGTGGAATTTTATTAGCCACTACTGTAAGTACTCTATTCTATTCCCACTGTTAACTTGTACTGATATCTTGTTTTTAAAAGCTAGACGTACAGTGAAATGCAATAACTTTATTTGTTCGTGAGTCCACTATTCATACGAAACATATCGCCCTTATTTGTTTTGAAAAAGGAGAGGACCGAGCTTTTAATGGAGCTTCGAATTTTTATCAAAATCTCTGTCTACTTTGATATCGTATATTTGACTAACGACAACATTTGTTGATTTCAGCACCGCAGTCACCGACCCTTTCAACTAAATTCGGAAACCTGTATTTACACAGTCCCCGTCCTATTTAAAATTTTCTATTTCCAATCATTTCTCTGCTACTGCAAAAATAAAATATCACACGAAACATAACTCAGCTCCAAATCACCCCTCCAAAGTAAAAAAAAAACAAACGAAATATGATATGTGTGGGTTTCATTAGCCTCGTGTAGCGAGTCGAAAAAATCAATTTTTATTTGCCTAAATCAATAGTTGAACATCGCGAAAATATGCTCTCAAAGCCGCCGAATGAAATTCGAAAAATAAAAGCGGTTTACCAGAAAACTTCAAACACGTCTTTCTCTAAAAAAATATTCAACCGATCTACTTGGCCCTGTGCATAGATATTTGTGAACATAGAAATCAGCTATTGGTATAATGATATTGTTTAAATAAATAGCTTTCTTGCACATTTAAGGCAAAATAAGAAGGATCGACATGAAAAAAATATTTTCTGCAAATTCAAAGATGCCTCCTTATATCCCAAAAGAGTTTAATGCAATATGACCAACAGTTTTTTCAAAAAAAAATCTTAAATATCAGTTTCTTTTAGGGCTGTTAGACGAGAATCCTCCCTTAAATACTTAATTTAAAAAAAAAATCCCGAAAGGGCTTCGGTTTCCAGCTAGTTCCACGAGGCTCCTCCCTTAATACTTCGCAAAAATTTCGCCGATTGTTACGCTTTACGTGGCGCCATTGTTACCTCATCTCCTTCTTCGCAATTTTCGATTCACGGGAAACTTGTATACGCAAAACACTGTATTAGTTTTCGCCCCGTAAGCAATACCTCGAACAAACGTTAACATCGTTTCGACGAACTCGTGCTTAACGACAAAAGAAAAATTCAACGAGAGCTGGAGAGGGGTACGGGGTTGGGGGTAGTTACGTAAACCTGGAGCTATTTACTTATCCACCTTTTGTATTCCCTACTCGGGGGTATTCATCCTTTGTTAGAAATTTCCGTCTTCGATTAACGATATCGATAGCTTACAGCCATCCCCCCCCCCCTTTCTACCTCGCATGAAAGAGTAGCTGCATAATGCGATATTGTCCGAACAGTTCTGCGCTTTTACGTAATTCCCGTTAAATGAAATACAGATGTCACGAATGGACGAGTCAAATATTTTTCGAGAATTCGGTTTTTTTCTTGTTATTTTTTTGACTATTGTTTTACCGAGGTTTTGATGGACTTCGTCGCCCCGAGAGGAGAGAGCTCAATGGAACAATTTTGCAAGGTTTCGGTAGCGGTGGTGAAAATTCGATTTTTTTTTATGAAACAGCTGGCCAAATGTATTTTTTTTTATGGAGGTGGTCGGGTAGTTGGATTGGGAATGTATTTCTAAATTCATAAACAAATACATTTGGAAAAACTCGTTAAATGGTGAAGATTTATTTACACCAATTTGTTCTTATTGAAGCAGTAACGAATACATCTAATGCTTCCATATGTTACTTTTCTTAACGATACCTACGCAACGCATTTATCTATACGTTACTTTCAGCAGAAAAATAAAATCAGTTGATAATATAAATTTATATATAAATTTTTAGTAACTGAAAACCACTATTTTTTAAAAAGAAAACCGGTCCTCTAAAGGTTAAAAGTAGTATAGTACATGTAAAAGTAATAGAGTGCAAATGGCGAGATACAACTGTCAGCTGTTGTCAACCCAATCACTTAAAACTACCTAAAACTAACTGTTAGAAATGTGACTTTCGGTTGCTATTCTGCTAGTTACCCACGCCGCCGCGAGGTGGACACGAGCAGGATCTAGCGGAAGTTGCATGAGGTAGACGTGTAGAGAATTTCCCTATATAGTAGATTTGGGCGGTATTCTCAGTCGCTACTTATTCTTAAGCAAATGCTTAAGCATTCAGCATACTTTACTAGCTACTAGGTTAGTAGAGGGTGCCGCATGCTTAAGCATTTGCTTAAGAATAAGTAGCGACTGAGAATACCGCCCATAAGTTCTATAATATGAATAAATCCCTATTAAACATGTAAATCTTAACGCTATAACAGTGTATACGGAAAGTAGATGTAGATAAAAAGTCCTATGTGTGGCGTGTAGGGGAATTTCTGAATGAGAAAGTAGCGACACCATGTGCCCAGACTTTAACGCCCAAACCCTATCCATCAGCTCTACATTGTACACATACAAAATGGTGCCGGGAGGTAGAACCTTCTCTACCGAGAAACCATATCTAGCTCTGGCATTGTAGACTGCGAGCAATACCTGTCCGCTGCAAAGCTATTTAATACCTGGCAACTTCTTCCACGAAAATGGCGGTCAGCAGGAGTCAGCGAGGCCAATCCACCATGCTGTTTGCGTGCCACTTCAAAGCCATGCGATTATTTCGTTCAATCGAGCTGGATAAGTCGGCTCGAGTTCAGCCAGATGCGCGCAATCAAACTGTCAGACTGGGATCGTCTCCAAAGCAAATCCGATATTGTATACACGGCGCATCTGCAAGTATGGACAATCAACCGGGGTGACGTCGCCAGCGCTAAGTAGCAAAGGGAATCGCAAAGTGCGTTAGTATTGCGTCCAGATTGGCCTCCGCCTCCACGGGCCTGCAATATGATTCGCAGGATGTAACGTTGCGCGCCTGCCAGCCCCGGACTGCTCCCATCCAGATTATCTCAGAGAGGCTCCTCCAGTTTCTAGGGTTCCCGAGCATCTCGCTGATAATTTCCGTTCGACAGTCGCCATTCGACGTCGAAACAATTTGTCGCGAAGATGGAGGCGAACGTAGTCGGTCGTTTGGCTGTGACCGCATCGCATTGCTGTTTGTTTAAATTTTTAGGAGGAATCATACTTTCACTTTTGACCAGTATCTTAGGTTGGGTGGGTTTTACAAAGTTTGCGCACCGACTTTGAATTACACAGGGTGTTTCACCTAACTTTATCATCACAAATATTTCTGCTGTATTTAGAATTATATACAAATGTTTTCTAGAAAAGTTGCTTAGTCTCCTGGGGGCTTGCGCGTATAGCAATGTGACGTCCGGGACCGCCCGGACCTGGACGAGAATTGGATTTTGCCCCGTCGAGTTTCGCGTAACCGTAATATATCCGTAAAGAGAGCGGCGAATCAGGGCAATGGAGTACTAATGCAACAGGGCTAGTGGATTGGCGTTTTACGGATCGATGAGGACAAGGAAGAGGTGCGTTTCGTCTTGGGACCGTCGGCCACGTTCATCAGTCGATACGGTTCATCAGGGTCAATTCCGGGAGATACAAAGCTTTTACAATTAGTGGTGACAATTAACAGAGAAAATAAGCCATTTTTTTTTAATTTGGGTACCCACCCTGTCTAGTTGCCGCGCGGGCGATTCTCGTAGGGAAGTATTAGTTGTCCTTGGGACTGTGGTTTTAAGTGGTTTTTCTGGGATGAGAAAACTGGTGTTGTTTTAACATTAGGTTCTGCGGGTGGTTGCGGATTGTTAGCCGCGGAAAATCCGGAAGTATAAAAACCCCTGTATCGTTTTTGTATAAATTGTAGAGATAGTAGAAACGGACTTATACAACTAAGGGTATACACAAAGGCTAATAAATAACTAATACTAGGTGGTATGTATATACAGTGGATTAGCCGTCCAAAAGTGCGTTGTTGAGCTTAAGTAGTTTGATGGTTCACGCCCGTTTAAGAGTGTGGGTCTGGTATAGGCCCGAAGGATGCTTTTGCGTTCTTTCAGTTCTTGTATGTGGGTGGGGCTTCGAGCCACCAATATTTTGTAAAGTTCAATCTGTTAAAATTTAAGTAATGAATAATAATATCTGTGTAGGAGTCATGTAGAATCTATTAGTTTGGGTAGTTTTAGAGGGTTGGTCCGGTCGGTGGTGATCTCATATGATGATCAACTGGGACACTCTTTTCTTCTCGCTTTTGTCTGCTTTGTTTCTCCTCCACTGGTAAATGGCAGGTAATATAATAATAATATATTTTGCGAGTTTTGTATTCGGTTTCCATTTATCTTTTCGCTATATTGTGCGACAGCCAACGGACTCTGCCCCAGACGTATGGGGACCGAGAGGAATAAACTTGGAACTTGTATATATACAAACGAGACTGAGACCTGACACTTGCGAGAAAGAGTGTGAAAGGTCCGACCTCTGGTGGCGCTGGGGCGCACTAACAGTCGCGATCCCATGGTGGGGCTGGGAGGCGACAGTAACAATAGTTTTATTCTACTGGGAAGAATTAAAATGATGAAACCTTGTTTTTTTTAAGTTTTTTTTAAGTTTTTTTAAAAGGCCTTAGTTGTTGGTCCTTAAATTCGTTTTTGAAGTAGCTACAGCGTGCCGACAAATAAAATATAGCATTCCCTTTAACTGTAATAAAAAAATACCTATACACTTTTCATTTCATTACTCCAGATTACCTCTATTCGGAAATTTTTGCGCGTTCCCTTCCAACGTTGGGCACTGGCCGACACGCGACTCCCAAGAATCAGGTATTCAATCATAAAGAATCAACTCGTATCGATTCCCAGCGACATCGTTCATTTGCCACGTCCCAGGCAAAGGGTCAACCACGGCCGATTGCGAGCGCAGCGGCTCAAAAATCGAAGCGCCACGCATCGTGCATTTAATTATGGCCGCGCAGACGGGTGGCAAATGGGGTAGAGGGAGGGGGTGGAAACGCCGCGGGGTAGGCGAAAATTTGACGGACATTGTAACGACGCTCATTGTTGCGCGCTAATAATAATCAAGCACGGCGGAAAGCGACCGCGTTTGAAGTGGCTGCATTGTTAATGAGACGCGTAATTAGGTCCGTAACGGGAAGCCGTCGAATTCGGGGTCGTGGTGGTACGAATGGGGGTAGGCGGTGGATGTGGATGTGGGTGCGTTGGGAAAGGGTCAACGAGAAATTCAAGCTAGTCCGCGCTGAAGAACAATGGTAGAAAATGGGAAATTTTTAGAGTTATTGGAAAGGAAAATCTCTTTCACTTAAAACGGATCGGAAGAATTACTCGCGTGAATGCAAGGATGTAATTGAATTAATAATTTCGAAAAGAGGATTGTCCCTCAAAAACTAACTTTACAGAAATAGAAACGTAAGTTCAATGTCCGTACAATTAATGTTAAAACAATTAGACTCGGCTGTATTATTCTTTGATTTTACTAAAAAATATAAAAAGAAAAAATTTTTAAGTGAAACGATTTTATTTAACTTAAAAAAAAATTCTTCTCTTGCACTAAATACAATTTCGATGGCGATATGTCGCTTGAAATAGAATCATACAAACTCTGTGATTATCCATTTTACAATTGATTCGAACAATTTTGCAGAATAATCGAGAAAATAATTATTTTTTACACTTTAGTGCATTATTGATCAAGTTAAATAAAATCGTTTCACTTAAAAAATGTTTTCTCTTCTCTGCAGTTGTCAAACTGTCAAAAACTGCCTGGAATAAATTCTCATGTTTTCACTTTACGAGCACGACTCAAACGTGTCACTTGTTCTCGAAGAAGGTGAATTATTCGCGCCTTTATAAAAGCAATATATTTTGCGCGACACAGAGTCCCGTCGACAGACACGAAATTTTTCATTTTCCCGGTAAGCGTACCTTGAACAAGGAAGCGAATTCCCCCCCCCCCCACCCCCACCCCCACCCCTGTTGCTTCATGCTTCCGTCACAAATTTAAGAGACAGAACCAAACTGCAGAGGAAGATTATGGGGAACTTGGCGAAACTCGGCCACTCCCCGTGATTGCAAACCCCTGGCATTCTTTGCCCGGACTTTTCTGGGTTATTTACGTCCACGATGTTTCCAACCTGTTCATTTCTCCCTGCCATCTTGCTTCTTGTCCAGAGACCGCAGGTGGAGGCTCATCTGAGCTGTTCGTTTTTCTTTTTTTTTTATTCTTCGCTCCCCTGTGCCAAGTTGAAGAGCATTCGATGAGCTTTTGGCCATTTGTTTTGTAGCGAAAGATGTATCGCAGGAGGGTTATGCTTCCTGCGCTGTTAGGTGCTCGACATATGTCTTCTTTCAAACTTTTTCCCTTCTCAACGCGGAGAATACGTTCAGGTAAAAAATATTTAACATTCATTTTCAATGTTATAAACAATTTTGAAGTCACTTTTTTTACAAGTGTCCCCCGATCCAGAGGGGTAGATTCACCCTTAAGGCCCATGATCAATCATTTTTTTACACACTGTACGGTTTCACTCGTTTGACCATACAGTGGCGCCACCTGTCTCAGTAAACGATACTGTGGCATATTAAGGGGGGACTCCACCCTGAAGCCACTAACAGAAGATAAAGTTAGGGATTTCTTTGTTCGTATAAATAAATATATAGGGCTTCGATTTATTATATAGTTTTAAAGCAATCTTTGTTTTGCTGGAAAAAATTTCTTTTTATGAAAAATTGTACGAAATGGCGGCTAATAAAATGGCTTCTCGGAGCACTGCAAAACTCCCGGGAATGACTGGATCATCTGAGGAGGAAATACAAAAGAGATATATAAACTGGAATATATTATCTTCCATGCAGTTTAGGATTTTCTTAAAATTCGGATTATTTTGGAAATTATAGCAGTTTGAAGAATGGACTTTAATTTTTGACATGGAAATTTGCACTGAAATGCTTGTAAAACATCGATTAATTGAAATATCAACTAAATCTTACGCTACATGGAAGATAATATATTCTAGTTATATATCTTTTTTGTATTTCCTTCTCAGTTGATATCCAGTCATTCCTGGGAATGTGGGCCATTTTTTGCAGTGCTCCGGGAAGCCATTTTGTTCGCGGCCATTTCGTACAATTTTTCCTAAAAAAAAATTCTAACCAAATAAAGATTGCTTTAAAACTATATAAAAAATCGAAGCTCTATAATTTTATTTAGACGAACAAAAAAGTCTCTAACATTGTCTTTTGTTAGTGGCTTCAGGGTGGGGTCACTCCTTAACTGGTATTTTTTGTAGTTCACATATTTCGGGCTTTTGAATTTTGTCAGAACAATTCAGTCAGAAATACTATTTGAGGTTATGTCCGATAACAGGCTAATAGTTGCACCTCCCCTTTTATATATATTCTACTCATTATTGCAGAATAAGGTCGTGACAATAATAGTAATACATAATTAGATCAATTTTGTAACATAAAATAAGGAAAAAACGCCATATGGACATCACGTATCCAAATTCAATTTCCAAAACTGAAACTTAAAACATCAAATCCATGTCCGTCATCTTGACATACATTTATTTTGTCCTGTTATTTTTTTGAAGATACGTGACAGATAACATTGAGTCACAATATCAACATATTTTACTTCAATAATAACGGCAGATGAAAATGCGTCGCAATAAATGCCTAGGAATTCAGGGGCACAGTGGAAATTTTCTTTTATAATATTTTCACCTGACAATTTTCGTATTTGTTGCTTTCATATATTATTAAAAAATATCACAGTTCATAGATTTCTATAAAATAAAAAATTCTCAAAAATATGCATAATTTTTCTTAAAAAAAATTATGGATCCTTAAGAAACGAAATTTATGCACATGAGGCGTGTGCTTGTTTCCACCGAGCCCCTCAATTGCATCGCACAATTATTTTCCTCGACATAGTTAGCTAAAAAAAAACATCAGTCGTACCACATTCGTAAAATTTTTGCTGACTTTATTCATCCACTTTTTGAAACACAGACGTGCAATTAAAATTTATCAAACACGATGAGTTTCCTGCTATCATTCCGGGATCCATACATATCGCGAGCTTTTAAGAGCACAGCAGCGCGCAAATTACCATTTAACGCTCATTAACGATCCTCGATACCAAAATACAACATTAACTGAAGCCCCTACAATTTGACTAAATTTCCATCGTTCGCGTACCGAGTGGTTCGATTGTATCTAGCCATCAACAGCCAATTGCAACGGACACGTATCATCGACTTCACAGTATTCTTCGCCGTTGTTTAAGAGTTCAAACATATTGCCATAATTATACCTAGGTTTACCCAGCCGCGATGCCCGAGGCCATGATATCCCGCCAACATTCGCCGCACGAGTGTTTCCAGGCAAACTGTTTGCAGTATCCTCGAACGTGCACGCACTCCCGATGAGGGAACAACGACAGTCTTCACCAGTGATCCCTTTCGACTTCTAATCAGCTAATTGGCCAAACGTGTCCTCGCCTCATGATTTCGGCATGTTCGTTGCCGTTACACGACCACGGACGCACCCTTCCACGAAAGCCTCGTCGCGTTTTGGGCAGGAGCCTCTATCACGCTTGGCCATCGTTTAATTAACAAGTGGAGTGGCCCTGTAACCAGGCCACGATATCTTGTCGAATATATCGAAAGAAGGACAATGGGGACACTGGCACGTATGTCTACATTTAGCTTTCGAGTTGCTTGAAATATTGTAATGGATAGCAAAAATAATTACCTACCTAAAAATAATGAATAAATATATATCTGCGTAGGATTAAATATCCTAGTAACCTAGCACCATCACGGGGTAGTCGCAGGACAGACTTTAATGGCACTTCGCTTTTAAAACATGATTTTTATTCCAAACTTAAGTGATTTTTCATTTAACATTTTTAGTGGAATTGGCATGAAAACAGGCCGAGGATTTGCAACCTGTATATGGTTTCAGTATGTGTTCGCGTTGATAGTTTCTGGAAAGCATCGAAAGAATGTTTAGATTGAGAACAATTTGTTTAGATGGGAAGTCGGAAATTCAAAAAATTCTGAAGCTTTGGGAATATGTAGTGGGTTTCCTCCCGATTACAACGCAATTTTTCGTTTGCTGCCCAAATTCACTCGAAGGGGGTGAAATCAACCCCTGAAAATTCGGATATTTTCTGATTTTGTGTCATAACTCGCGAACTGTGAGAGATAGAAAAACAGTTTTCTGAGAAAAATTACTTCTTTTAATTAGGATTATCATTTGGTAAAAGCGATACGTGAGTTATGACACAAAATCAGAAAATAACCGGATTTTCAGGGGTCAATTGCACCCCCTTAGAGTGAATTTGGGCAGCAACCAAAAATTACGTTATAATCAGGAGGAAATTCCCTACATATTCACAAACTTTTAGAATTTTTTGAATTTTCGGGTTCGGGATGTTCCCTTGTTAGCTGGGAGTTCGCTTTGTATTTTTCCACCTCAGCGTAATGAAAAATGTTAATTTTTGTGTTCTCTATTAGATCTTCGTTAAAATATCGCTAATAGGTTGGTCAGATTCTCCTGACGAAAATGAGCCTAAACTCAACCTCATTCGGTTTTTTTTAAATCATACGTGACGTACACTTGGCCTACGGAATTTGGAAGAAATTCGAAATAGGTAGATATTCTTTAGCCACTAAAATATTTTGAATAATTTTCTAGGTTAGTGCTATTAACCTCATGATAAAGGTGAAGGTACCTGCTGTAATGTTTTATTTTTATATTTTTTTTATTTCGTAATTATTAGTGTTTACATTATTTTTCTATTATTAGTAGTACTTTATTATTATTCTCAGAATATTATCTTAATTATATGAATTCTGCGGAATATTATCTTCCATTATTTAGCATGGTTTATTTGTTGGTAATTGTATGCAAATAGAAATAATAATAAAGACGTATTTTTGTATTTTTATTTTTTGTTTTCCTGTTAAACAGGGTGGCGTTTCAAATCCTATCCGCTTTATATTGCCCAACGAACTACTATAGGAACTCTATTATCATTATAGTCCTTTATCTGTTCCCTCTTCTCTCTCCCTCTTCGGGTCCCAGCGACAGTGGCGCACCAGCGGAAAAAAAAGTGGTCGGTCCACCCATCTTTTCCCAGTACCCGCCCCGTGATGCTTAACCTCGGTGATCTAACGAAAACCGGTATTTTTTTTTAAAAAACGTATATTGTCAAGAATTTTGAACATTCGCTATAAATAGAAAGCTCTAAAAAAACATAAGAAAAAATTGCCATATAATCTTAATTATAAAAAAACTAATTGTTCCACATATTGAAATCCCTTAGTATTCCAGAACTGGTGTCTCCATCACGCTGGTAATAAAGACGTATTATTATTAGAATTGAAAATAGCCCAAATGAGGTCGTATTTGTAACCATTCTCTCCGGAAAAACCTCGCCCATCCACTGGTAATACATTCACGAAGATTCAATACATAATAAAAAGGTTGAATTTTGCATTAATGTCGACATGTGTTCAAGTCATTTTTAGGTTAAGTTGAACAAAACATTCGTGATCGCTCCGAAAGGCCTGATGGAATTGCAAATCCTGTGCCACTCAAAGCGATAAACACCGAAGTAGATAAGCTAACCAAGCCTCTATACAACAAAATTGAGAATATCGGAAACAATATGGCGTCTGGGGCAGCGAAACTTCGAGTACCTATCGTCGGATGGCTTCGTGGGGGGCGCTGCGGTGGCCGAGAAACAAAGTCTCGAACAAGTCGAAATCGCAACGAGCTGGTTGGTCGAAGGCGTCGCGGTTGCCTTGTGCAGCTTTTTGCCACGTGAAATCGACAGGCGAAACCGCAGGCTAAGCGGCCAAGGCAGCGGTAGAAAACCGCAAGCCCCTGAAACCGTTGCTTCCCCAGAGTTTCCTCGTCCCCTTTTCTGTTTTTCCACCGTATCTTTCGCCCCTTGGTCGACAAACATCTGCTTTCCAGACGAAGCACAACATCATACAGTAGTGTAGTACCTCTGTGAAAGTTCGCTAGACAAAAAAGTCTTTGATGCCGCGTAACTATGGGATGACAAAAAGTCACAATCTGCTATTTTCCTCTCAGAGTACCTCGCGGTACTATACAGGGCGTTTATAAAAATGGGGGACAAAATAAGAAAAAACTTTTGCTGTTCCATCCATTTTTATATCTCAATGGCTTAAAGTACCCGGCTTCGCCCGGGTGGAATTTGGATTATCACAAAGTGTCAAGGGGGTGAAATAAGGGGAAAGGGGTGCTATGTCCAGATTTCATGGTAGCCTATATTTTCCGCAGGGTTCTAGAGAGATATTATGCAAAATGTGGTCCGGATCGACTAAAGGGTTTAGGAGTTAATAGGGAATACACAGAGATACATTCTGTTTTATATAATTATGTATAGATAATAGACGCAGACATTTTTTATCTCTTTAAAAGGGCATAGTTATATATTTCTTATTTTATTTTGAAGGAGGGATATGTGAAGAATCAATTTTCCTCACATATTCCTCCTTTAAAAGGTCATAGTTATTTATTTTTTATTTTATTTGTAAAATGGAATATGTGAGGAATCAATTTTCCGCACGTATTCATTCTTTAAAGGTCATAGTTATTTATTTTTTATTTCATTTGTAAGGGAAAATATGTGAATAATCAATTTTCCTCGCACATTCCCCTTGAAAATTATTGAAAATTATTGAGCTACGACACAAAAAAATTGCCCGGGCTTCAGTGTGTGGGCTTTAGGGGTGGTTGGGGGAACCCACAGTATTTTTTGCAGCCTATCGAAGAATATTCATGCCAAATTTGGTGCGGATATGTTAAACGGTGTAGAAGCCTTTACCTAACAAATATACATATTTTGAATTTTATATATATGTATAGATAATTGAAATTCTCAATACTCAAAAATTCTGCGCAACAAGTTTTTTCTTGGCAATTTGATTAAAAAAATTCACGCTAACAATGGATTTGATGCGAAAAAAGGCCATATAAAAAATTCGTATGAAATTACTTAAAATGGATTTGCTTTAGTTTTGATAAATTAATAAGGCCATGAGCGAGTGGTCGATTTTGAGTTTTAATTTTTTTGTAGAACTCGGGGAGGATGGAGAATCGAAATGTACATGTTTGGAAATCAGTGTAGCTTGGAAGTTGTTGGTCTATTTTTTCTCAGTAGCACAATGAAGCTGGAATAATACTAACTATATTGGAAATATAGGTTTTGATAAAAGAAAATACTGTCACATGACTTAAAGTAAGAAATAAAATAAAAATTGAATTTTTTAGCAATATATACCTACTTCTAAATATTTTATGTATTTAGAAACATTTTCCACGCACCATTCAGCCTTTCCCCAATTCCAAAAATTAAAGAAGAACAGGATATGTACATATGTGAGTGTTTATAACACTCTTTTGAAAAATGTTCTATTTTGAGTTATAGCGTAAATACAATTTTTCCCTGATTTTTTGTACCACGTCAATTTTCGAAATTTTTGTTCAAAATTTCACAACGTAGGATCATGGGAAAAATTCGAAATTTTTCTGATGAACCTATTAAAGTATAAACTTTAAAGCAATTCTATTTCGAGTAATTTTATATGGATTTTAAATAGGGATATTTGTCGCCGGCAAAGATCCAGCCTTCCCCAATGACGAATAGCTAAAAAACAATCTCTGCCTTTGACACGTCTGACGCTCAGTGCTCTCCAATACGAAAAAAAAGAATGTTCTGTCGGCGAGTGTGGCGTGTTTCGCATTTTAGCAGAGAAATTTCCAATACAGGCAGCAAACGCGAAACCGTTTGATGTCACCGCGAAACGAGTTGTGACGCTGAACGGCTTCTAATCGGCTGGGAAAGTCGTTTTTGCGCGGGACCCAGACAAAAATCATCGCCTCTGGCCCATTTTCCTCTTCGTTTACAAAAGCATCTGATAACGAATCCTCATCAAGTGCAGAGACGCTGGTACCCTACTAATTCTGTGTTTGTGTAAGCTCCTTTAACCCTCAGCTTTAATTTCTTTTTATTCGAAATACGAATTGAAAATTTTTTTAACTTTTCAATTTTCCTCAAATTAGGTACCCCAATTTTTTTTATTATTCCAGGTCACTTGGGGGCAAATACGTTGCACATTTTTCGAATGTTCAACCTTCCTAGGAATACGTGTTTAAAAGAATTTTTTGAAATTCGTAAAATTCCTGAAGTTATAGGCATTTGAGTAGTGTTCGCAAAATCGGTGAAACCTGTATATCCTATAGTTATTATCCGATTGGACTGAAACTTCTTTTATTTTGAAGAATATACTTCTGGCTCGTGGGCAGACCAGTGGAATTAAAAAAAATTGAAAATTTGTAATTTTTAAAAGCGCTGAAAGGACGAAAAATATAGGGAAAAAGTGATTTCAAACTTCAAGTGTCATTATTTTCTCAAAAATGTCATTTTTGTAATTTTTTCTGGTCAATCCACGAGCGAGTTTCATGCTCTTTAATAATCTGGCATTGTTTGTTACTTCAGACCAATGGTTTAGGGTACTACAGGTTCCACCGATATGGATGAATTTTTTGACGCCCCGATTTCAACGACTCCCCAGTGCCGTCTGCAATGATTAATTGTAAACCAAAAAAATGATTTCTATACCTCAAGACATCCTTGATTCAATGCAAAAAGTCCCATTAAATTATATTTAGTAGTTTTCCTGTAATTAATTCCTAAAAATCACATATTTTTATAGACTCTCTACCGGGAAAGTCCCTTAAGATGGGTCAAAATGGACCCCGCATCTGCCATCTGTGGGTCGACCACTACAAACTACATATCCTCCCCAAACAACAAAACAATCGACCTTGAAATGACACCGCCCAAACGAAACAAAGCACCGACTGTCCGCTAAACAGTTCGTCCGGATTCCACCCGAGAGTTGGCGCTGCGATCGTCAGCACGGTTCCACTCCATTCGTCGAACAAAGCATAGGTACAACTTTCCGAAAGCCGTGCCATCTTCGCAAGAACCGATTGAAGTCGCTCCTCAGCCATCCTTCCAGCCTCATTCCTCCTCCTACACCCACCCATCCCCTGCTCCCACGTACACGACAAGAAATACGGGCTCCGTTAATTATTGGAATAATGAACAAAGTTCCTGGGCCCTCTCTGGCGAACTGAGGCCGCCGTTGAGTTGTTTCGTCGGCTTGTACAGAGGCGCACCTGTTCGCCCCCCGTTACTACATCGGCCCTCGTTCTCGTCGTTATCGCGGCAGTAATCCTTTGGAAACTCCGCTCCGCCCAGCCACGCCAAGAATTTTGTCCTTTGCGATAAATCCCCCTCCGCCGTGTGTTTTGTACGCCGGCTAAGAAGAGGCAGTTAGGCACGAGCCGCGTTAACAAGCCTGCCAGCTGAGATGTTAATCGCGCCGAGCTGCCTGGAAAGAAGGGCGCGGAGACCATTTGATTGAGTCTGCTTCTTGTCGGCGCTCCTCGAGGACGATTGTGTCGCCCCGGCAGAAAGGGCAATTAATTTCATGTTGCTGCGACGGAAGTTGGTGGGTCGTTTCGTGGGAATGCGCAAGGAACAGACTTCGTTGAGTCGTTGCATCGACGCACGTGGGTTTTTCTGATGTTTTGTAATGATCCTCATGATAGTTTGAAGTGTCGAATTGGATTTCGGGGAATTACATGTAGCAAGGTGTATGCAGGGAATGCTCTTTGGTTGTTTTGCGTTGGAATTTTCTCTTGATCCAAGTTGGAGGATTAAAAATCGAGGGGAATGAATTCCACTGCTTTGAATCTGAATTCAGTTTTACGTTGGGTGTGACTGTAGTCTGATTTTCGAGAGTTGAGACCTGAGGCGGGTCCCTCGGACGGAGCGTGGTTAAGGAGGAACCAATGGTGCGCTACGGATTGCGTGCGGCAACTCTCGACTCTGGAAAATCAGACTATAGTGTTATATGTGTGTAGGTTACGCAACTGATTTTTAGATCTGCTGATGGCCCTGAATTTGTTATCTTCTTTGCGAGTAAAACATGGCGTAATTAAAATAATTTTACCTTGAATTTCAGTGTCACAGTCAAATGAGGGCAGTGGGTACTAAGCACATGGTGGCGTTTTATGATTTTAGAGGAAAGCAAGTTAATGGAAAAATTATTTTTGTAGGAAATGCGGTGCGAAATTGTAGTTATTTTAAATGGTATTTGAATTAGATGTTAAATGACGACTATTATCAAATTTTAACAGAAAAACTAATTTTATTAGGTTATGTGTCCCCAAGGAGCCGAGTAGCATGGGCCCTTTTTCCACTACACGTTTGTTTTTCTCCGCGTGAGGGAAATTTAATATTATTATGATTCTGCTCGGTGAAACGTACATGCTATTATTTATTTATTTATTATACCAGGTGGTGGAATTACAGGCTCTTTGCAGGAACGAATTAATGGTACAATGAAACGAAAGTTTATGTATATCCCCTTACAGTGAATTTGGACAGCAAAAACATTTTAAACGGTTTAAATTTATTCACTGTAAGGGGGTGAAATTGACCCCTGAAAATCCGGCTAATTTCCGATTTTGTGTAATAACTCGTGAACTTTAAGAACTGTAACTTACCAAATGATAGTCCTAATTATAAGAAGTAAATTTTTCCTGAAAACCTTTATTCTACCTCCTACAGTTCGCGAGTAATAATACAAAATCGAAAAATTTTCATAGGTCAATTACACCCTCTTGGAGTGAATTTGGGCAGCAAATAAAATTGCATTGTATTCAGGAGGACGTCCCCTACATATTCACAATGTTTCATAATTTTTTGAATTTCCGGATTCGGGATCTTCCCATGTCAAAAGAATGAGGGTTGAAAGTTGGTAACCCGTAATGCATGAAAATGGTTACTCCTAGCTCAAAACCTCATAGAACCATTTTTATGGGGAATTGCCTAAGCTATAAATTTCATAATAACTATTTTTGTCGTAAAACTGTTACGTAACGAGATATTCGAAATTTAACTTGCTGGGAATTATTCCGTAGACTGGACATATTTCTGTCTAATTTCACTGGACTAGAAGTACCTACCCAGAAACTCGCAGAAACCAATTACAAATAATTGCTTCCCAATCAATATCAATTTAGGATGCCCAACCTATTTTCATAAGAAAGAAAGTCTCAAATTGAGAAAGTGCTGCCCCCAGAGTTGGAAGGAATACCTTTAATCCAAGATGCCAATAATTCAACCCTGTTTGCGTCCCACTTACCTCGAATAATCAAGGGTCCACTGTGTTTATAATAACTTCCAAGGAACCCAGCTTCCCCATTCCATCTCACCTTCTCCAACCTACCACCCCCAGACCTAACCCAGTACGCAGCCGTGAGAAAGACTACCCACGAGCAAAGCGAAGGAGAGATGATTCCGCGTCACGGACGAAAAGTCGTCGTAACGAGCGAATTTATCATTATGCCATGGTCTCCACGCATCATATTGTCTCTGCCATATTTCATGCCCTCGTCTCTTGAGCCCCGTGTTCGGGCCATTGTTCACGGCGGACGTTCCCATAGGCGGCCAGCAGCAGTCGTAAAAGTTCAGAGGTAGACGCAACGCGGGAATGCCGACTCGCGAAGATCATCTCGCGTCGTAAAACGGCGTTCCCTGCGCTTCCGGCCGAGCTCCTTCGAGTACATCGTATTTTCTGCTTCTGTAATCCTTCAAACGCGAAATGTGTACTTATCCTCATATTACGATTTGCAGGAGGCATTTTCCCGTCTGAATACAGTTTTTCTATTAAACATTTGGGTCTCGGTGTGTGCACGCCATGCAGCAGTGGGGCGCTTAAAAAACGGGGAGAGGGAGATACTGTAGAGCAGCGAAGTCCAGGTGGGCGGTCCGAGGACGCTAGCATCCATAGCGTCTTGTACGTGCTGAGTGGAAGGGGGTGCTCGAAGCCAACGAAGCGGCGGGCATGGAACGGATAGGGAAAACTCTAGTAATGTGCGCTTAAGGTGAAATTGCACGGCGCATGGCTCGCCGGCTCGCGCTCACCAAGCCGTCCCGCTTGGGACCTGGGCGAGCCGAGCCCGCGCGGTGGGACTTCACCTTTAGGGCCTAAGGGCCCACTACTAGAGTTTTCCCTATCCGTGGCATGCCCGCCGCTTCATTGGCTTCGAGCACCCCCTTCCACGCAGCACGTAGAAGAAGCTGTGGATGCTAGCCTCCTCGGACCGCCCACCTGGACTTCGCTGTTGTAGAGGATATGTAGGTATCTATTACATAATTATTTTCGCTGCCCAGGAATTTGACCACTGAAAATCCGACTATTTTCATGTGTCGAATAAAGTTGCCCCCGGTTAACTTTACTCGTCGAATAATGTAAAGTTGAAGTAACTTTTATTTGATCCGTTATTTAAATAATTTTTTATTTAGCTAATGCCCAACTCTGGTTAATTCTTATGAAAATCTATGTTAACTTTTAAACTCGTCTCAATAAAACTCTGCAATGATCCATTTTCTACTAATTTCCCCCCTATTAAAAACTACCCGGCGTGTCTACAATTCGATAAATATTTTTCATAAATTTTTGGCACTCGCAAATAAAAAGGCTCGCCTCCCCCGACCTATGCAACAGCAGAATATCCTTCACTGAGCTTTGTAAGTCAGTAGTGGGCCATTATTTCCACTCGAAGCTCTCACTGAAGGGTGAAAAACTAGCCAGGCAGCAATGCTTCATCGAGTCTTAACCCTGTTCCACGTTGAAAACGTTCGATTCTCATCGAGCCCTCGGATGTCCTGGGCGTCCAGCCACGGCCAGCGCCTATGAATACCGTTCATAATCCCTTAGCTGGCCGATTAAATCCGCGGGATTTGAATTTGTCGTCTGAGAGAGGGAGCGTGGCTTTGCCCACGTAATTTACCGCATGAACGGGGCTCACGTTCCCGATTGCGAACGTGCTCGTATAGTACGCGAATTGCGAAACATCGAACGTAAAATCGGGCCAGATTATCCTGTAAACGTTGAAGTAATTCGAGGGTGGATCGATCTTCGTTGTTCCGGTTGATCGAACTCTGCAAAGGGGTTCATTTTATCGAACTGATTCGTTTAATGCGTATTTTTCCTCCCTTCCATTTTGCTTTTATTTTTGCACCCGATATTTTTAAGCCTGGGGGTGGCATGTTTTTTTTTTTAGCAGTAGCAATACAGTTTTTATGCAGTTTTATTTATGAAAGGTATAGGCCTTATGAAATTCGGTTTTAAGTCTGATTTAATATTTTTTTTTTAATTCAGAGAGGCTATTTTAATGAAAGGTATGGAATATGGGTGTTTATGTTATAAATTATTGATCAGGTACGATTTTTTTGCGGATGGAATAATTTTATTGACTAGTCCACAGGGTATGGCAAAAGAATTTTAAGCGCAGCTGAATTTTAAGACCTATGTTGATTAAGCATTTATCACCCCTATCGGTGGAAACTACAGGGTGGGACTAAAGTAACTGATGGATTTTAATTATGCGATAACATTTGAACGAAGTGAAATAGGAGAAAAATTTGAGAGTGGGAAATGAAAGTATATTCTTTGCTCCTCCAGCAGAAAATATCGCCGTAATCAATTAAAATTGAAGTCAGTTTTCACTAAATTTAATAAAATTCAGATCCTCAAAAAAAAAAAATTAACTTAAAAAAAATCGAATTTAATGTCAACTAAATTTAATAAAATGTTGCTCCTCCAACTGAAAATATTGCCGTAATCAATTAAAATTGAAGTTACTTTCCACTAAATTTGCTAAAATTTAACTCCTCCAAAAAAATTTTAACTAAAAAAAATCGAATTTAATGTCAACTAAATTAAATAAAATTTTGCTCCTCCAACTGAAAATATCGCCGTAATTAATTCTTTACTTTTTTTACTTGAAGTGTAAAAAATTATATCCGTTAAATGTGGGTCATGATTTTGCAAGCAATAATAAACTCTTCATGCTGTTTTCTATTACTTTCTCAAGTGTTGCATGTTCTCTTTTAGAGCTTGTAAAGAATCCAGAACCTACAGATTTGTTTCTTCGCAAATCCGCATAAATGGAAATGTGCTTCATCGGTCACCAAAAGCGTGGACAAAAAGTTTTCATCATTGTCTATGAGATTCTAAATTGCCCAACAGTCTTTTAAACGCAACTGAGCGTCACTAGGGTGAAGCTTTTGCACCACCCGTGTCTCCACCCTTAAATTGCCCAAGTTTACTCTAAAAAATAAAAATAAAAATAGTAACAAATAAACAAATTATAATTTTTTAATCCATCAATTTCCTTTGCCCCACCTGTTTCAAGCTCATAAAGTCTTGCATACTTTTTTTTAAACACCCTGTAGAGGAACACAAACATGTTATGTAACATGCGTGTAATAAACCAAGTTTGTGAATGTTCTATTTCTTCTAAAAAAAAGGTGTTCTCCTAGCAACAAGTACCATTTGTCTCTACCAAATTCGAAACGAACGACGAGTTATTTTTCCACAACTGTGCAGCATTCGGTTTTATCTTCTGGACGGACAGTATGGTGTATATAGACTATATAGAACCATTTTTCTCTCATCATTTGCCTTTCCAGCCCGTTCCAGCTTCGTCAGACTTTTTCCTCGGCTCTGAATCGCAAGCAAGCCTCCAGCTCATGTCACTATCTTGACGTGCCCTGCAGTATACAGTTGTATACTGGTCCGAGACAGTTCCGTATTACGCACACCAGAGATTCTCAGTTTCAGTCTACGTTAAGGAAACCGTCAACGTGAAAGTTGAAATCGTTTTGGAAGGAATGCGAAAGCTTGTGGGGATTTAGACCCAAGAAAGACTTTCCAGAGACCTAGAAAATGGGGGTGGCTCTTCAAGTTAATATAGAATAATAATATGGCTTTGTTATGCACGTAAATACAGCAGTTTATAAATTAAAAGGCAAATGGCGATATTAAATCTCAGCTGATACCTAGTTGGGTTTGTAGGGATCTAGTTCCTAGGGAGAAAGGATGTTTCAGAGATCTAGAAAGTGGGAATGAGTTTTGTTGTGTATATGTAACAATATAAAATTATAATAGCTAATTGAAAGTATACACTACTTATCAAACACTGTGGTTCAATGTTTGTAGGGAATTGTGTTGGCACCAAATTGAACCCTAGATATAGTAACTCTAGTTACCATATAGTAATATTTCTGTGGTACTGATTATGAAGCTCAAATGATGGTTAACTGTTGAAATTTAAAGGAACAGGTAATTTAAATGCTGATAGATTTTAATCAAAATTTCTATTGCTTCTGATTGTTGTGCCTTACAAGATGAATAGTTCCAGAAAATTA
This sequence comes from Andrena cerasifolii, assembly GCF_050908995.1. Classification (NCBI taxonomy): domain Eukaryota; kingdom Metazoa; phylum Arthropoda; class Insecta; order Hymenoptera; family Andrenidae; genus Andrena; species Andrena cerasifolii. The sequence goes on from NC_135132.1 coordinate 4,505,048, forward strand.
CATTCCAGTTTTTAATTACAAGGCATATTTTCTGTTTCGAATTGATAAATAAGATTCCTTGGCATTCTTAATAAAATAAAAAGTTTGTATAACGCAAATTATAGATAGAAATTGTATTCAGTTTAACAGAAATTCATACGTGTGATATGGTGATATTGCAAAATACTAAAATCTAATAATACATTAGTACTCAAATAATACTAAACAGAATATGAAAAGCTAAAATAGTAATTTCAATAGTGAGTTAACAGTACTTACTTAAACAAGCATAATATTAATATCAAGTTCGCAATAAAATACGTAACACTATAATACTAATTATTCTTATATTTCAATAATATACTAATTTTTAAACCATTCACGAAATATTGTAGAAATGTTCGCGGAAAAATTAAAACCGACTTCAATAAAATAAAAATGCACTAAAAAGTAAAAAATAATTTACGCCCCCATTTAATCTACGACTCTTAATTTTTTTATGTCGAGGCTCATCATTGGCACTGTGTAAATCTAGCGTCGACTTAAAAAAATTAAGAGTCGTAGATTAAATAAGGGAAACAATTATTCTTTACTTTTTAGTGCATTTTTATTTTGTTGAAGCCGGTTTTAATTTTTAATTTTTTTTTTAATTGATGGGTCTCATCAAATAAAAAAATTAAAAAAAAATTAAACACGATTTATATATATATATAAGTCGTGAATGTATATACATATATTAACACAGTAAATATTATTAGTATTAAAATAATAATAATTAGGTGACAATAGTCTTTATTAGCCGGCACTGGTGAAATATTTTGGGCTAATATTGGTGCAACAGCGCCCTCTTCCGAATAAAGAAAATATCATTAAAATCGGTCCATATGCTGAGGAGTTATGCCCGGATAAACATAAAAAAAAGATACATGCGGGTCGAATCTATAACCTCCTTCTTTTTGAAGTCGGTTAAAAAAGGGTCAACCACGTGAAGTGGTCCACTAATCGATAGCACGTGGCCACAATCGAATGAGCTTATTGTGCAACACCCTTCAGGTAAGTCTCGGTCAAGTGTCTGAATAATTTGAGAGTCACTGATGTACAGAACCACGGCATGATGAAAGCTCCGGGCTACCATTTTGCATTACGTTCCTGCGACTGTCCATTTATTGTCAGTGACAGTGACAAATGGTTGTTGTACGGATTGTGTGAACCGTGAGTCACTGATCATTCCTGAATGTAGTGACAGATGTATGATGAGAATCGATAAAAAGTTGATTGAAAGTTATTTCGCTGACTGACACCTTGAACAGATTTTGGTCGACAGTTTCCAAGATGGCAGTCCATTTATATCTTTCAATTGGTTTAGGCGTTGAAGATCTCCTTTTTATTTATTACACGAGAGACTATGGGTATTTAATTGAAAGCGTGTATAAATTTCATTCGCTCACAGATAACGTAGGACAGTATAACAAGAAAGAAATGCCGAAAACCTAAAGGAACCTGATGATTTTGAGGTTATGTGGATTTCTGTTTCGAGAACAAGATTTCAATAAAACCTAGTTTGAGAATACTATGTGCTGTATGGACAGGAAATGTACTTTCCATAATGGTACTTCGTCTCCAGATTTCATAGCTGTCAAGGTTTTTTCATGGATGTCAACAAGAATTTAATGATATGTGCTTCGAAGACCTTTAAAATCGTTTTATGAATTTTGGGCGTATGAAACTATGTTTTCCATGCTACCATGGGAATTTCATGTGATTACACATGTCCAGATATGGGCAAAAAAATTATTTAAATAAAATTTTGAATAACGAATAAAAGTTAAAAAATTAACATTATTCGTCGAATAAAGTTAACACGGCTCAACTTTATTCGACACATGACGAATAAATATCTTAACTTTCGCTTTACTAAGCTTCGCCAGAAATTTAAATTCAGATTTTATAAAAAAAAATTTATTTATTTATTTTCTTTTTTTTTGTGAAAATAGTCACATTCATTTGGATTAGCTAAGCATAATGAGCTGGGACACATTTGGTGACCCTAGAGTTTACCGTTCGAAAGTTTTTAGGCGACAGACAAAAACACACATACACTTTCTGCTTTATATATTGAGATTGGAAATTTTATTTAATTAAAAAATTTACCCATCTCTGTACATATCTATAGTGGAGTCTCGGTAGTCTGAATCATACCGCACCTAAATCAACTGGAATTATCTGGGAATCGGATTAAGCGAAACGTACTTATACATATGCATGTACATATAAGTGTTTACACTAACTATTTTTTCAAGCTTTGTTTACACTGTATACGAGAAAAGTTGAAGCAAACAATAATTCCTCACAAAATATTCCGTAGTGATACTTTAAATGCATTATAACCTAGAAATTCTGTCTCCAAACATGTCCGCCGTCGCTAATTTATCAAACTCAGCCGGCAAGTGACGTTGTTTTACATGTGCTCAAGCGTAAAGTTCAAACAATGTATCCAAACAGTGCCCGAAGTACACCACATCTGTTTGTAAAGGGAATCAAGACCCGTGAATTATCTGCTCCACGCAAATAGCAACAGTAATGAAATTATTATTTTGCAGTGAATACACTCGAAACAGTATACAATTACTGTTGTTTCACTCGCGCTAGGCGGCCGGCATGTGCGTATTTAACTTCTGCGTAGGTGGTATAAAAACTTCAAAAACGTTAGCCAATTAAAATGATTTACAAATATGAAATGAATTTGGGAAAAAATATTTCGGATTTACTGTGGAATATTTTCGAATTTAGGATCCATATTGTGTCTCGTATGAATGTCGTAGGATGTCATAGGATTCTACATGGAAAATTAAATCGGAAATATAGGCTAAAATTTTAACAAACTTTTAATGTCAAAAAATTTTATTCTATATTTTTTACTTATTTTTTCATGTAAAATCACCACCCCTCCGCTTGTACCACCGATTATGGAACACTCTGTACAGCGCTAGGAGTTAATAACAGCAGTCTTTTTTTGTTGAATCGTGCTCTTTACACGTAAATGAAGTACTTACCTCTCTTATTGTAATTTATAAGCGTAATGAAAACGTAGAATATGTATAGGTACACCAAGCAGTTGTGAGGTTTGTAGGGGTGGCTAAGAGGAGAGGATAGGAAACAAAGATTTTTGGTTAGAGACCAAGCAGGGGCGTACACAAACTTTTTTCCGGGGGGCCTGGGCAACTTTGAGAAACTAATTTTGTAGCGCCCATTTAATTAAAATTTTAATTTTAAAGACATTCACTTATTTAGTATAAACTTAACGAAGATTAGTTTTTAAAAGTAAGCGATTTCTTCTCAATGCCCTCCAACCCTGCGGACGCCTATACCACTAAATATTACTGATCCCTCGATACTTGATCGTGTGTTAACCTCGAAACAAGTTCCCCACTGTCCCCATGGTGTTCGTGGTATGATGTAGACGGCGCTGGAAGCTCCCACTACTTTTTTATCTTCATTATGATTATTAACACTATTATTCACTATTATTTATCCGACAACCTTTAACCGTTTTAGGTGAATGCATATCCTTCCTAATCAACTAATTTTCTCTTGCACATTGCGCAAGTTAGATTTCAAGTGCGCGTATAAATACTGTTTTTACGTCTGAAAGTATTTTGGTCCCATTTGTTCCCATCACTGATGCTTTGCCACCAAAGTAAAAAAACTTCCTTCCCTGAAAACAGCAAAAAGAAACCGAAATTTTCACCGTCCCCGGCGGGAGGCGTCTAGAAACACTGGACAAATGGTGCCACGATCGCTCGTTTTTTAAAATTAATTGTACTTTTTTTTCCCCCTCCACATTTCAGCCCGCATACGTCGCCAACATCAAGAGAACGCAGACAGTTAACTTCCACGTCGGGGATTCGTGGAAGGTTACCACACGCGAAAATACACGTGCGTTCGATCGTGAAAACGCGAAAAGGGTCTGCGAGAGGGTGGCTGAGGGGTGAAGGGGGGGGATCGTTCGGGGCGATGCCGGAGGGGGTCGCGGTTTCGTTCGTGTTCGATTTGTGACATGCAAATTTCCCAGCGGCGAAGCTGTTGTTTCTGTATATTTTTTTTTTATTTATCCGACACTTGCATTCGCCCCTTTTATAGGCCATTACGCCATGCCTGTAGGAATGGAAAATCGTGGTTTTCCATTTTTTCACGATATCGAGTGGTAAATGAATATGTAATTTATTGTTATATGCTTGTTGTCAGCGCTTTATTATTATGGGAACATGGTTATTGGGTGTGCTGTGTAATTGAAAATTACCAAAACATAAAAAAAAAATTAATACAAAATACTAGAACATTTCCTCGACATTTTGAGGCAATCAGAATTTTGTTTCGGACAAGTCTATTTATATAAAAAATAAATCCAAACTTATGATGATATAAACAAATTTATTTAATTAATTCTTCTTACTTATAGTTGTGCAGTTATACCTATATCTGCTCGCTGATCTCTGAGGTTAACTTTTTCTCAGAATCTGCTGGAATGATTTTGATAATTCTTTTACGCTATTCAGAAATGAATCGACCATATTTTGAACGTTCAACTGCACGCTCTTATCGCTCGATAGCTAAAAAAATATAAGGTTTATTAAAACCTGTATTACAACTCATAAATGTATGAAGAATCACAAGGTGTGATCCTCACATTATGTAGCTGTTCTCAGATGAAAGATAAAAACGAATGGTTTTAGGGGGTGGATTTCGTAGCTGTCCTACGGGGGGAGCTATGGTAGAGTTAAGTATGGCGGAGCTGGGGGAATCTGTGGGGGGCGCAGCGTCAGCTTCATCCCTCCAGATTTTTAAATATTAATTTTCTCATAGCAGGTCGTGGTGTACTAGGCACTTTCTCGTTCATTGGGGGATGCAACGGATTATACGGTAATGACACAGCCCCTGTACCTCCCTCGAGCGTGGCGGATCCATAAGACTTAAGACGACAGTCTAGGGAATTGATCCGATTAATCGAGTTTCGCGTGTCGACCAACGTTCACCTCCTTCGAAATTGATGGATTTCACGAGTGCATCTACTTATGTCTAAATAAAGTCTAAACAATTCATTCCTATAATCAACATAATTACATTCAATAAGTATAAAAAGCAGCAACTCATTCGGTATCTTCCTCGCCAACTGAAACTGTTCTAGCTTCGAATCCTCTGAAGTACATCTAGATAACAATTTTATCACGCTCTTTTCACCTTGTCTTTCCAAAATCATGCATTTCGAGTGCATACAGGGCAAATCGAGGGTTGGGTTTCTCGCACCCCGCCCCAGGGCGGGCCTTTTCTAGAACGGGGCCTCGATTCACGAAATATTTTGGAGCCCCAAACAATTTCTCCCCATGAAAAAGCATAACAAATATAAAGAAAAAATCAAAGGAATAAACAAGTAAACATTAACATTTTTAAATGTAGGATTTATTGCCATATCATTAATAATATTATATATTCTAAATTATTTTTTGACAGTAATTGTAGTGTGTCTCTAAATTCAAGACGGCTTATATAATTAAATCAATTTTAATAAAAAAAAAATTCGTTCTCATTTTTTTTATTTTCTTTCCTTTTTCTGGGGCCCCTGAGTCTGGGTGCCTTGCACCCGCTGCACCACCACGTGGCCCCACAACTCCAACAGTGCAACAGTAATGTACATATACGATTTCTGCTCTCGATCCTCCACCATGCTCAAGTTTCTCAATTTTTCCTTACCTCCAGTGGCGAATTTAGCGTGCAGCCAATGAGCAGTTGCCGCCTACGCCCCTGCCCAAGAGGCCCCCAGGGCCCCATCTTCCCCCCAAATTATGATTCTATCCAAACACTTAATTTCTTTTTGTTTCCTATAATTTGCACACCACACGCGAGTAAATTTATTTATAATTCTGTTATGTATACCGGGTGTCCCAGAACGTTTGCTACCTGGGCCTTTTTCCTTAAATCCGCACTCACACACCTCCCCCACAATTCGTCGCTTCTCTCAGAACTTGATTTACGATTCCTCACGAACAGAGGAATTTAACACGCGACTAGCGCCGCCGTGGACGAATGACTCCTATAATTTCCACGGCAACGCTCCACGGAGCCACGACGTGCTGCACGGCGGCCATTGTCGGTCGGCGTAACGAGGGGCAATTTTTGCAGGGTCGAACAATATGTCGCATTAGCGTATTGTGCCGGTCCGCGTGGTCGCTCTGTCATGCGACACAACGATATCGTAATCGATGCTGGCCCGATTTCCATTCCGCGGAAAGGGGGGAAACGGACGTCGGACGGCCGCAGAGGATACCGTGCACTTTTGCCCCGGCCGGGGTCATTATCGTGGCAAGTCGACCGACAATGTGACCGAGACGCGTGAACGTGGCTGGAATCCGTGAGCCTCGGCGATACACCTAGCTGCTGCTGTTTACAGGGCCGTTCAAGAATTTGGGTGCCTGCTTAGTCGGGAGACAATGATCGAAGAAGATTGATCGGCGATAAACGTTCGTTGATTGAGATACAGAAGACCTTTTGCGCGTTTGGTGATTCCAGAGACTGAGATGTGGTGTTTGCTGGGATGCCAGAAGTAGGGACAACAGGGACGGATTATGACGTATCGCGTCCCTACTTCTGGCAACCCTGGATGTTTATGTCAGCGTTTTAGGGGGAACCCCCTACCGTGGCATGGACGTATATACACTGATACACGACTTGTGCACGCCAATCACGCCATGCGATGTCACCGCGTCACCAAAACAAATATATAGTTATTGCTGTAGGTGTTCCTCTTCTACTACGGGTAGGGGCGAATTTAACAGGGGGACCGATGAGCAGTTGCCACCTGGGCCCCTGCCCAGAAGGCCCCCAGGACCTCATCCTTAAAAACAAATTATAATTTTATCCAAACTATATTTTTTCTGTATTATTACACTGAGCCCGTCTTCAGTAAACTACCGCTTTATTTTCCCGAAAAAGGGCTCCTGCTCAGAAGGCCCTCCTAAGGCCCTGTTGTTAAATTTTTTGTCTATACTCTTCTGTACACTTACCCCCATTTAGTAAACTTGCTCCTCATTTTCCCGAAAAAATGGGTTCCTCAAAACGTTTGCCATCTGGGCCTTTTTTCTTAAATCCGACACTGGTTCTTCCGACAACCCTGGTTTGTGTGGAGTTGGACCAAGCAATAGTGAGGCTACCTGTGCGCATGCTCCGCATGGATAAACGGCGGTGTGCTGGCCCATATGACGTCGTACGGTGTAGGAGAAGGGGAATGCTTATATTTGGTTGGTGACGCCGTGACGTCATACCACCGCTAAGCCAATCCACGCCAAGTGACTTCACATATGCCAGTACGCGTACTGGATTGCCTGGAAACCCGGAGGGGACTCAGGGAAAGATGCGGAGGCGACAGTTTTCTTTTAGTGTGTGCAGAACCTCCATGGTGCAGAAACATACCACACAAACGTTTAAAGCCTACAGAGTTGTTTTTCCCACTGTATACAATATTATTATTCTATAGTAAAAAAATCTAACAAAAAGTATTTCCGTTTATGGGGAATGGTGTTTTACAGAAATGGGATTAACAGAATCCCATTTATCGAACTTTCAACCTAAAGGAAAGTGGCATTAAAAATGACAATATGTTTCTTTCTAAATTAATATATTTTAGAACATTTTTAACAAATAATTATTACTTTCGCCAGCCACCAAGCAGTGAAATTTGCTTACTGCAGCAGTAAAATTAAATCAGCGTGCCAAAATTTCAATTATTTCTTCTCGGTGGACAGTAAAAAGTGACTGTGAAATGCAGACATCCATAGAACCGTTGTTTTACGGGAAGATTCTGCATACTTCGTGCCGCGGAATATTTCCACTGCCAGGGGTAACTATAACTTCGACTATTCCTCTTCAATAGCAACAAAAGTAGTTCCCCGAGAGCCACGCTTTTATAATCCTCGAAACTGTTAATTTATACGAGAATTTCAGCCACTCTGTATTCCAACTACTCTTCGACGCAAACCCTAGTTACCTTTTCCTTCATTCGGTATTAATAAAATTGGCCAGCGAGATGAGGGAGACTTTATGCCTCCTGGAATTATTTTAATAAGAAGTAGATATGCAGAATTCGCAAGGTTTCTTATTCCAGACGTTTCTGAATTCTTATTCCTCCTGGAAAAAGAATATCGAAATTCTTGCATATCCCGACAAAAAAACGATTATACATTTTCTTTATTGCCATAAATATATGCTACTACCCAACTCCCCTAATTCTCAGGGAACAGACTATAATCCGTCCAAAACATAACCCCGCAAGGAGCTTCATAAAATTAATCAAATTCACAAAGCCATCATAGCGTTAAGGCACAATTAATGACGCATATTTCAAACCTAATTTAAAAACTACTTAGTTCGCATAATTAAATAACTCAAGATTTGTCCTTAACTGAATTACACCGTCCAGAAGTACCAAAAAGGAAATTCCCGAGCGGAAGCGGACGATCGAGAACTCGTGGTCCCTGGAAATCGACGCTGCCAGCCGCGAATTCAACGTAAATGAATTCGAAAGGCACTTGGCGCCACCGTCGTGTTTACCCTTGCACATTTCAACACAGAGCTGGAATCGTCCCGAAAACGATTATTCGACTGGTAGGTAAATACTGGCGACGCGACTGATCGGAGCCTGAACTTATTTGTCTATGCAAATCGTCGATCAACGGCCGTCACAGCGGTCTCTCTACTCTGTGACGCCCTTTAGGTTATTTCGTTTCGAGTATCCGCCATCTTGTGTTTCCTCTGGCCCATACACGCTTAGACGGTTTAACTTTCGGTTCGTAAGTTTTCCTTTGTTCCCTCTGGGCTTGGTTTAGAAAAATACACTTGTATGCGGCACCTTTTTATCTCTCCTATTATTTGCAGATTTATTAAATATTCAATTAACGGTTGTAGGGTTATTGTACGGGTAAATTAATGCTATGCTTGGTGGTAAATAATATAACTGTTTATTGAAAGCTCATCGTGGTTCTGTCGGTTGCTCTCGCGAGACTAACTGCGGCAGTTAAACTGGCTGGGCCACGCTTAGCCCCTCCACGTCGGCCTCGAAAGGCTCGTCGCTAGGGCGAGGAAAGGTCGCGATACGCGACCGTTTGTTTTGACGCGCTACGTTTCCTGGAACTTGCTGCGACGCGTTCTGCTCGCCACAACGGTGTACTTTCAAGAAATAATTTAATAAGGAGGTGTCGTTTCTAAGACTTTTAATATAGCGAAGGAAGAATGGGGAAATTGTAATTGTTATGTAGAGTACTTGTAATTTGAGTTAAAATTGGATTTTTCTTGGTTTATACTTGGGCGTTAATTAGTTAATCCTGCAAATACATTTTTGAATAGAGTGTCTGTATTATGGATACAATTAATTCGCTTTTATGTGTTTAAAAAGTTATTTTGATTCTGTGACTTGTACTTTTTTGTAACATGTAGATTCGTGTGAAGTGAAATTTGGTGATGAATAAGATCAGTTATTAGGAACAGATGGCTAGAATAATATTCCTGCTGCATTTAAAAATTGAAAAAAAAACGTGAAAAATGTGACATTTTGATTCTTACAAAGGAGAATCTATATGAACAGGAGACTTCAGACTTATCATCGTTGTTAACGTATTTCTTATTTATAATGAAAAAAAAATCAAATTCAATATGACCTTGAAATGACTTTGAACTTGCAAATGTCTCTCTATTTCTTTTGACAGGCTATATACTCGGATGCATAATAAAAGTGTTGCAATATTAAATACCCAGTGCTTAATTTCCCTCCAAGTCCTGTGTTCCTTCATTATCTAATTGTCCAAAAAAGCGATACCAAAATTACTTTGAACAGCGTGGCATACAAAAGAATGTTGTAAATAATGTACAGTAGTATCGTTGAAAGAAAGAATGGTGCTCTAACAACAGTTTAATTACGGTCGCGTTAAAAAAAAACGCGGCTCGGCTTCACTAGGGTTTTGCTAATTACGCGTACTTTCCTGTCCGCCAGCCGTGTTCGTCGAATCCGCGAATATCTCATTATCGCGAGACGCCACCAGCATCCAGATTCCGTGAGCTAGGAGCTTGGAAAGCTCGTCGGCAATTACCACACACGCAACAGAGAAATTTCGTTTGTTAACGGGCTATGCTAGAAGCGTTTCCGAATTGTAAGAGATACTCTATAGATAAATAACATGACAGACACCATCCATGGGTTGAAGGAATAGTCAGGAGACTTCATCAGAAACTTACACCCATTTGAATACCTACTACTTGTTTTAGTTAGCGTACAGCAATGAACTGATGGAAATAGAGAAAATTGTAAATTGGTAGACGGAACATTTACAGTAACGGTGAATAGAGAGATGTGTAGGGGAATTTAAGAGAAGGGGTTTGCGAAGCAAAGTGGTCCCTGGGAGGGGTTTGTCAGTGATCCACTGGAAATGCCAAGTAGAGGCTTCTTATAGTGGTTCCACCCACTTCTCCATCTCTTATCAAATGTCACCTTTTTAGCTTGCCTTATTGCCTTATCTATTCAGTTCCTATCGCTCATTCACAGTCTGTCTCATTCCCCATGACCAGTTGCGAAGTGGCCAGGGTTTGTCAGCTTGCCCGATGGCAAGTGGGCCCTATGGGCCCCTGAGGAAGTTGGTCCCCGTGTTTTGGAGCTCTTCTCAATATCGTTCATTCTTTGAAAGAGGTTTCTGGTTACTTCCTGAGCCTTAAATCCACTTAATATTTGTGGGCCTTATTACTCGCACTTACCTTAGAGCTGATCAGATTGACTTCTGAGAAGCTCAGATGCGCTTACGAATCTCACTGTTGCTCTGTACGCCTGGAACTTACTGCCATCCAATTTATCCAACAAGCGGACCTACACATCCAGGTCAGTATTATTTAAATCCGCAATATGTACTGAAACTTATCTCAACCTCGCATTTTCGAACCACTTTATTCGCTTAGACACGTCAGTTCCGTAACCCTTCCCCATTGAACTTCCCCTATATCCCCTAAATAACCTTCCCACCGATATCTCCATCAGTCAAGCAGCAAGCAACATTGTCCGTTGAAGTCGCCCGAACGGCAGACCGTAATGTATCGTTTAAGATGGGAAGCTAGGGTAGCGGTTCCCCGGCCTTTTGTCTCGTCATTAATTACTTTCTCGCCGGGGGCGTTGAATTTAAAAACGCCCCGCAAAACAATAGACCCCGGGATCGTTATAAGACCGCGGGAGAATAAGTTGCTCTTCTTTTCATCGGAAACGTAATGCCGCGGGAGCGTTTCTGGGCGGGATACCCTCCTTTGTCGAGCAGTTATCTTGTCGGCGTTTAATTATGAACTGCGCGGAGCAATTTATTCGCGGGGGCAGTTTTCGGCGGAGGGCGGCTGTGGGGGGTTTGAAGAACGAAGGGGGACTCGAGTGTTCCTTTTTTTTTTCGTGCGCCCTGAATGATGTATTGCTACGCCATTAAGAGGAACTTTCTTTGACTTGCTGCGGAATCAACGAGACTGACTTAGGTCGTGACGAATGAATTTCTTTGGGACGGGCGACTTCTCTCGGAGCGTTTGCATTCACCGATCGCGAATGTATTAGAAGGTAGTACTTGTCCGGGGAGAGTGTGCAGCTGGTGGATGAAAATGGCAGTGTGATTTCTAAGGCTTTCACTACTAGGGTTCTTACATTTGTATCGCGTGAGAGCTTTGGATATGAACCGCTTCTTTCTGGGTGGGCACTCTGACCGGCATTTTACGGCAGTCAGTTTCGCCAGGGGTTTGGGGACGTAACATTGATGTGCAGCTTATGGTAGGTTATCCAGTTAGTTCGGGCGGTTTTCATTTCATCATTTTCTTCCAATAAGAATTGACCGTCGGTAAGGTAGGAATTATATAGAATTCGATAGCTTTTGCTTTCCTGTATCAGAGTTGCTCTGGAAGTTTTGGTTAGTCACTGTTTAGTGGGAAGGGCGATTGCATTTTTAGACACAATAGTTTATTTAGAAGGAAGAAAAAATAACAATGGAGATATCGTTTGGTTGATCGAGGTTAATTTAAAACCAGCATTGCTATGTTCAAGGATTTTTATCCTTGAATTGTTTTTAATTCTACTATTATATTCTTATGCATCTTTAATGGAATACAATCTGGGATGGACAAATTTCAAGAAATTTGATTTACTTTTATCAAATGAGATACAATTCCAATGGAGAGAGAGAGAGAGTACCATTTTTTATAGGTATGTCGAACAATAGTGAGATTTGTAACAGCTAACATCCCGAACCCAGAAATTCGAAAAATTCTGAAACTTTTTGAATATGTAGGGAATTTTCTCCTGATTATAACGCATTTTTTGTTTGTTGCCGAAATTCACTCTAAGGGTGTGTAATTGGCCACCCAAAAATCCGGTTATTTTCCGATTTTGTGAACTGTAAAATCGTTTAAAAAAATCTGTGCAAGGGATGTGATTGCCAGTCACCTACTTGCATCGACACTATTTCACCAGCCAAATATCGAATATAGTCATCGCTACCCCCACAGAATCGCGTGGAGGGAGACAGAGCTCCGCCCACTTTTCCATCTTCTGTTCGGGCATGCGCATTGAAGATCTCACTGTTGCTTGCTATGCCTACACCTTCATTTGCGTCATGACTACACCCTTTGTACCTTTATTATCAAACACATTTTGTGAATAACTAACCCAATAAGGCATAGACGAGGAAGAAGGATATTATCAGCGAAACCAACGAGTTATCTTGTTTAGTAGAAGTGGTATTGTTGGATCCTTGTTCTTGCATCGTCATACGCCTCGACAATTCCTCCCAGAATGCCATTCTGTCGGGAAGAAAGTCACTTTTCACGACAATTATTGGATCTCTGCCGACTCCAAATTGCAAAAACTTATGGGACTCCTTGTAATCAGGCCATGCAGGTATTCCCGCAGCTTCAGGTACCCTTTTAATTGTCAGCACTCTATTAATCATCTGTTACTGATGTATCAACTAATTATAATGGCATTGAAGTGTTTATTCTTACCCCTTAGTTGCAAAACTGGCCCACATTTCAGTCATAATGTTTATCATAGTCACGTCTGCGCCAGTATTGTGTAACATTTGGCCCGGGGGTTGCTTTTTGGACTGCGGAAAGATGTAATTCAATTCATCGCCGTGCGAGACGCCTGCGAAATTAAATATTTTCAGAACACAATGCTTTCGCACGAATTTTGTGATTTATTTGCATTTTGGTCAGCTGAAAATTATATTTTGCGATTTTTAATTATGGGATAATTATCTGGTGTATGAAATATAATTACTTTAATGTCAATGGATGGTAATCTGAAGTAGCAAACGAGGGAATAGCACATATGTTTTTGCAAATGTCAATTACCACTAAAGTTGAATCGTTTTTATTCACAAATTTTTTTAAATAGTGAAAGGTCGTTATACGTGCACAGTTTTGAGATACATATAAGTAAAAGCTCAGAGAATATTAGCGAAAGTTACTTCGCCCAATATATGTATGTATTTATTAATTTAATATGTAAATAATTTATATATATATATATATATATATATTTATTAATTTAATATATAAATATAAGTTCAATTCAATTATTAAGTAAAAACTACACTCTAATAAAATTAAATACATAATAATGAACATAAAAAGTATACAAAGAATCATATTTATTTTTTAATATTCCAATAAAAATTCAATCATGTCATTTAAAATCTCAAATTTAAATTATTTAATCAAAATTTAATTCTAAGTATTTCAATTAAAGCCCAACCGTGTAATTTAAGATCTACAATTTAAATTATACAAATTTAATTAATCCAATTAATGTATCGAATTTAATGAAAGGAAAACTGAGGTGAGGTATAATAATACAGGGTGAATCTCTTTCTATCGCCAAAAGCAGACGAGTTATTCTGGTGGTCTGTTTTGAATACCTCACCCCGTGTACATTAAGTTTTGCTCACCGTAACGTGTCTGAGATCCGAAACTAATGTTGGTGCTGAATGTGCCTTCGTACGAGAACAAGCAAAAATAATTGCTAGCATTCATGACTTGCGACTGGTACTTTAGCATCTGATACGATGGCCATAAGAACGCAGCATCGCCAGCGAACTGTAAAATTTCAAATTTGTGAAAGATTAAGTAGATGAGGGATGAACGATCAGAGGAGTGATGAAGGAAGTTTTGGATGTCCGAAGAGTTGGAGAAAACTGGATGAAGGATTTACAAAGTAAGGAGAAAGATGAACAAATTTGAGTATATAATAGCAAGGGGTGAATGGAAACAGAGTGACGTAGATTCAGAGATGGGCAAAAAATTATTTGAAATAAAAATTTTGCGTACAAAATCAAGCACAAAAAACAATATAAAAAATATGAACAAAGGTAAGACTAGGATAAGGATTAGAAATAATCTTAATTATTGCAAAGGAGGGTTTACAATTAAATCTGTGGACGGTTGTAAAAATATTCTAACATTAAGATGAAGGACGACAATTGTTGACCATAAAAAACTGTGCAGCTATTCGATTCCATATAACAATACACAGTCAATGGATTGTTAGAACGATTGTTTTTGTGTTAGTGAATACATCAGTCAATTACTTCACAATGATGTCTATATTCATTAGCCAAACGTCATATTTGACGCTATAACGTTTAGATGGTAACCAACCTTAGTGACGTTTTGCAAGAGATTCTTAGCAATATCGCCGTCGAAATAAAAATCCGCTATGGTCCTAATGAAAGAGGTCATATTGGGAAATTTATTTTGGTATCCCAGTAGAAAGGGCACGTATGCTTCCAAATTGTTTATCAGCTCCACTTGCTGGTCTGGGTTTTGCAAAATGTCTGCAAATTAACAACCTTGATGTGAATTAAAAGTAATGGATCAAGTACCAAAAATAGGTGCTACAAATAAAGGAAAGTAACTACAGTTACTACAGTAATTCCTCGTTAATATTGGAAACGTAGGGTCCCCTAATTCAGTTTTGATTCGTTGAATTCCGATCGTGGCAAAAAAACACGAGAAACAATCGCTGATAAGAATTGAAATATATATAATTTTTTATTTTTCTAAATAAGAAGGAGTGCAATGGATTGCTGAGATCTTGCTGATAAAAATGAGTCTAAACACGAACTCAATCGGACTATTTTGAGTATTTCAAATAATAATGAATTCTGTATAGCAGCGCTGGTTCTCCCACTCAGAGACAAGGTTGCCAGGAAAATCCCTATCGTACTGGACGAGGAACATACGCGTAGTGGAGAGGGAACATCTACCTTGGCGTCGATTGGTTTGACGTCACGGCGTTTTAACGGGCATATATACCGCACTGCTGTAGGTGTTCCCCCTCCACTACGGTAGGGATTTTCCTGGCAACCCTGGGCAGAGATACCATGTGACGCTACGTATGATGTGTGTATTATATAGTGGTACACGTCACCACAGCGAGCCTATTGTAGGTACTACTACATATTCCTCGCGAATATTGTGTGGGGACAGAGTGGCGGGAGGGGGAATCATGCGCGTGAGGGGCAAGAGCACGTTTTGACGTGCCTGCTCTAGAACTTACCAATCGTTACCTCTAGACCCTCGTCCTTGACAGCACTTATTATACACGGTATATCCCTAAGCTGGTGAGTTTTCACGGCCTCTAGGGGCTCTATAGTCAAGATGCCGTCCACTGAATCCTCCTCAATAGTAGGTCCAAATGTGCAGCAGGGGTGATTATTCCAAACACGCTGTTTGCAAAATTGGCGAAGCATATTATTCTCTATTAAACAGTTGAAAATCAAAGCTTTGAAAAGTCTGAACTCTGAAGCTATAATCGAACAGTGTTCAACGAGCACTCGTTAAAAATAATCATGTGTTAACTTCCATCCGCTGGGCAAACGGACATTAACGCAAAGTATAGACCTCGAATAATAAAGTTTCACTATCATAATTAAAGGTTGCCATTTACAATTTAGTTATTAAAAATCTACTTGTCACGACAATCGATCAAATAGAATAGCTGAAGTAAATGAAAGAGGGAATGATATGTTGCAAAATAATGTTAATAAGTAATCTAAGTTCTTTCCTAATACTCGAACTTTCCTAATTGTATCGAAAAGGGAATAATAAAAGTAGTGACATCTATCAACATTAAAGTTCCTTCATAAATAACGCATAATCAAAATTAAAGGTAAACACAGAATTCAGTGTCTTACGAAATACTTGACCACGCCAGCGATGCTCTTCGCGTCGGCAGATCTCATGCAGCGCATCATCTCTTCATCTTTCTGTTCATCGTAATCGCCTTCAGCAATCGCGCGGTTACTTTCTCCTTCGATGATCTTCCTTGGTTGCTTCGTTGAAGAATTTTCGGTAGCAAGATCGTCAATCACCGATTCTGCGTTTCTCTCCATTCGACGACGAAGACAACCCAGAACTCTAGCAGCTTCCAACGACGTATTTCGAATCTCGCTCTTCGACTTTATAACCGCACTACTGATTACGGGTCCGCTTTGCGCGATGTACTTGTTAAACAGCCCTTCCGTTTTCTTGGTGAGAGCCAATGCGTGAACAGTCACAGCTCCAACACTATGGCCACATAACGTCACAGAATTTGGATCACCTTGGAAGACCTCGATATTCTCGTGTACCCATCGCAGAGCCATTAGGGCGTCCTTCACACCGTAGTTACCTGGGGAGACTCTGTTCGCCGTGCTGAAGAATCCTGAAGGAACGATGAGAAATAAAGGGCGGAATGCTTTCTACAGGCTCAACAAAGTCACGTGGCCGCTCGAAACCACTGGGGCGGAGCTATCCCCACCACAATACTTCTTATCTGTTTGCGCTAACGTACAGGGATACGCTCCTTGTCTATCGAAGTAGAAGACTAGGAGGCATGGGGCAGAAGTAGGCACTGGCGGATTTAACGAGCAGCTAATGAACAGTTGCCACTTAGGGCCCAGCCCACAAGGCCCACCAGGGCCCCAAATTAAAAAAAAATTACGATTTCATCCAAACACTATATTCTTTTTATTCCCATAATTTTCATAACACACGCGCGTTTTATTTATAATTCCGTTATATATATACAGGGTGTCCCAGAACGTTTGCCACCTGGGCCTTTTTCCTTAAATCCACCACTGACAGTAGATATTGTATTGGGTGTGATTTATGGAAGGGATCAGCCTCTAATGGGTTAGGTCGTTGATTTTGCTTCACTTTAAGTTTTGTAAATGATCTTTTCATATAATTAATAACGATGCAGTTAATGATAAAGCAGAATATAAATACCATTTTAAAAATTTGAAATTTTTGTTCTGGTCCTAAAATTAGTTTGGTTCGCGGGTCCGCGTTTATCAAGTTATATAAGTAGGTCAAAATACAGAGACGTGGTTACCATTTCAAGCCAAACACAAAATCCGGATTTGCGCTGTATGTGTGCAACAGTTTTGACCATTGAATTCAACATGGAGAAACATTTCAATCCGCGAGTGAAAATGGGTGGTTGTAATTTTAAACTAAAAGCAGGATTCTAATTTCTATGAAAACAACTGGTTTCCGTTAATTTCATAAGATTTTGATAGTTAGGTCATCAGAATAGTTGCAAAAGTCAGTTCACTTGAAATAAAATTATAAGCAGAATTCTTCGTAAATTCTTCGTAAAAAAAAACGAAATGCATTGATAAATAGATAAAGCATTACCCATAATACTAAGGCGATAGTTGATCGTGACTAGAATTATGTTCTGATCCATGAAGTACTCCGGAGAATACACGTCACTGTCACTGCTTCCCATAGAGTATTGCCCGCCATGTATGTATAGCATCACCGGAAATTTGTTATTCGATCCTCCCGACTCTGAAATCTGCGGAATTCACTGTCTTTGATATTGAAAATAGAATGGGTATTTATGTTTCCAAAAGGAATCCCCTTTTCTCGTACCAGGTGCTGTGAAACAGCCTGTACAACATTCATATACAAATTGGATTTCTCACATTAATATTTTTCTCAGATCTCTTTACAACAAACGATTCCTTTAGAAAAATTCAATCGAATCTGCGGAATAACGTTTTACGATACGAGGCTTCGTTTTCGAGAAAATCGGTCTTAAAAATACGCGGAGTAGTGGAGTGCGCGCGCATACTCCGCGAGTTTTGAGAGGCGATTATCTCGGAAACGGAAGCCCGTACGAGAAAATTTTATTCTACATTTTCGAATTGTTTTTAGACGAAAAATTATCTTCACTTGGTTTTCGTTGCACATATGTATATAGCGGGCCACCCTGAACAATCTATATATTTAAATCAATTTTTAATTAACCCCACACTGTAACCCCGAAACTTTCAAATTTTGATGCAGTATATTATTGAAAGTAATTTAAAATAATGTAACGTGGTGGTAACAGAGACATGAGAAATTAAAGTAAGGCGTGTTATTTGCTACTAAATAAATATAAACAATTTTAGATAACCTTAACATAAAGATTTATTATAATAAAATACTTACCATCGGTACAAAAACGTTAAGGTAAAGGCAATCCTCATTTCCCGTGACGTTTCCATGACGATCCATCTGAATGCACTTTGGGCCATCCTTCGTAGCATTGTACACGTCGCTCCATGTGCGGTTCCAAGGCTGTGGATTCTACGAAAGATATGCCATGAAGCACAGGTTGTATAAAAAGTAATGGTAACTGCTTTTAGGAGTGGAGGGGACACCTCTGGATATGTAGATATTTGTAAAGAAACTTGCCGCAAAATTGTATATAACATTAAAGATTGATATTAAAAAAATTATTAAAAAAATTAATATTAATTTGCAATGTTATAAAAGTCTGGGGCAAGTTTTTTTTACAAATCTCCGCCGATCCAAAGGTGTAGATTGTCGCCCCCCTCCCTGAAAGCAGCGACCACCACTTTTTTAACACTCTGTATATATATACAAAAATTTAATTTTGCCGAAGATTAGATATCCAACCATTAAATCACTTCTGGCTCAAGCAAGTGCCTTGCAATTTGCAACTGATCCATTAAGACTATCTACTACGTACAATCGTCCAGCGTTACTATAAACACGAAACAATGCAAATAGAGCATAAATATCAAGTGGGACAAAAATCGCGAGGGACATGTTTGCATTGTGCGAATGCTTTTTAAGTTATAACTGTTAATAAGATATGACTGCTTGTTAAGATTTATCTAGCATGTGTTCTAATACTTGGGCTTCCATTAAGATAAGTGCGCTTTATGATAATGTTACACGGTACAATTAAGGTGAGCTAAAAAGAGTTCGTTTGCTTTAATGATTGCAGTCAATAATGTTCAGTTATGTGTGCATAGTTGCAGCGGAACTTTGATTGCATTTATGTTTTGCAAATGAAGCTGCTAACCGAAAATAAAGGATATTTATACTTTTGCGTTAATGTGTATTCGAAAGAAATCTAATAGACTCTATAATATCAAACTTGTCACACGAAACATTTTAGATAAGTACTTTAGATGCTTTGCTATTTCTTCGTTCGCATTTTCAAGAATCTTCATAATCGTTTAATAAAATTACCTACATTCTTATGCACACTTTATTATGCTTCATTGTTCTTCTGTTTTTATTGTTGAAAATGATTTTAGTTTATGTTTAAGACTAATGATAAAAAGTAAGTTTGTTTGCTCTAAAGATTTAGAATTTTAACACATAATAAATCATTTTAATTATTAATAATTTCTATTACCCAATCCGGGGCTCAGTCCCGGAATCCCGAGATAGACTTTAAAAATCTCAGAATCCCGGTACAGTAAATAATGACCGGGATTGTATTCCCTGCTTGCAAGTTATTAACAAGAGTGTCAGAAGAAAACGTCAACACTTGCAAAAATAAAAAACGAAGCAGAACTTTCAAAGAAATAAGACTATCAAATAAAAAGCTGCTGCCTCTAATCCATTGAATATACACTGAGAGTTATTGATCGTACAAAATATAGTTTCCCAAACAAGCCACCACCAAATAAATTATTCAGACATCAAACCCGAGAACGCAGAGATCAACAGATCAAACGCACTCGTTTGACCCCAGGGCTACAGGTTCCAGGGGTCGAACATCCGTCAATTTAAACCCTGACAGTGCATTGTCGAACGCACGAGTAACAGAAATAGGTGTCCTTCTTTCCCCCGAACATTCCTCCCGAACGTCGAATCTTAATCCGAAGCGGAACATCCGAAGTTCCTGCAGCGTCTTGGAAACTTACCCTGAACCTGAGATCGCCGACAGGTGGCTCTGCGTAGGGGATTCCCAAATAATGTGCCACGGGCCTGCCTCTTAAACTTGTGCCCCATAAACCCTGAATCGGGCCGAACTTGGTCCAGACTAGGTTTGTGTACGCGCTCGAAACATTCGCTACCAATAAGAGAATCGCCAGACGCGACAAATACGCGCGACCATGTCTATCGAATTCTCCGCGGGAAGGCGGCGCCGCGCACATTTTTTAGGTTATATGCTGCTCCGCTTTGTCGCGACGACTGTCTGAACGCGTACTGCTCCTAATGCAAAATGATTAGAGTATTTAATTGCCTGGCGTGGAAGAGGGTTAGTCACGTGTGGCTGAGGAATCGGTTTATCAGCAACGTTTTTCGACGATGTGACAAAGTTGAAGGAAGTTTCTTCTATAGCGGTGATTAGTGGTGGTCTTAAATGGATGCAGGAAGTTCAGTCACTAAAACCAGTGGATTGTTACTGAATCCATAAAGGGAGGTGCCATTCATTTCTGCAATAAAATTGAAGGTGTCGGGATGATTATGAAACGCTCCACAGCACATATCTACTGTAATCAGATTTATGGATTTATGGACATTTTATTGCTTGGCATTGAATCTACGTAGTGAAATAAGAACCGACTTGCGGAACCTTCCAGGCGTTCTTATAATCCTCTACGGTAGAGAAACTGATTTGTACCTCGAAAAGAAAATAATTTCTGGAACATGGCTGCGTAGTTTATTTTCAACATCATTGTACTTTCTTTAAAGATGTAGATATACAGAGAAACAATGAGGCCCTCAATGCGCATGCCCAAACAGAAGATGGAAAATGGGCGGAGTCACTGCAGCCCCCCCACACTCCACAGAGAATTCTAAGGGAATAAAGATAACTAGATTCGAAGTTCACCGGTGATCCAGTATCGAGGCATTATTATTGGCTACTAACCAAGTACCTCTCGCACACTCCCCCCTCTCTTAAGGGGGAATACTATTTTATTTTATGGGCTAAAATCATAGCAAAATTTAGGATTTTTTTTCTAAGAACCTAGCATTTCGATTCATCTCTTTCGAGTCCACTGGTGTGCATGATATTTACCTTCCAGTTAATCTGAAACAGAAAAATGAAAGGGCGTTTTACTTTGTACATATGTAGCTTGAATTTGATAAAACAGAATACCGCTAAGTTTTCTGTACTTCTTTCGTTACATAAGAAAATTGGATAGCAAAAATTAAAGGGTCAGACCTCTCAGTATTAAAAGTCTCCACACCGCTCAATTTTTTTTTGCTGGTTCATCAATTTCTAGCTACATATGTATAAAATAAAACGCCGTTTCATATTTCTGTTTCGTATAACCTGGTAGCTAAATATCATGCACACCACGGTCAATCATGCATAACTATTAAATTTGTGGTTAAAACTTAATAAAAAAAAATCTGCAGCTTCTTCAAAGATGCATCAAAACATGGTCCAAAGTTCAGATGAATCGAATCGCTGATTTCTTTTAAAAAATTCCAAATTTTGCTATGTTCTTAGCCCAAAGAATAGGATTTCCCCTTAACCCTTTGGATGCTGGCAATTTGAACTCCCGTCGTCTCTCATCGTGTACCGCGTGCGGGACTCCTCCAGACACATTTCTTCACTATAGTCACTGAACGCCTATGGGCGGTCTCCGCATGCGGTATATGCATTGCAGGAATGCATATATGCGCCCAAAACACCCGCACGGTTACCTCCGCCTACAAGCCGCACTATCGCCCAACATGCCTACAGAATTGAGGGGCTCAGTGGAAAACAGACATATGCCGTAATACTATAAATTTACAGGAAACAAATTTTAGAAAAAATAATTTTCTGAAGAAATTTGGTACTAAATTATTGATAATTGAATTAGACGGTAAATGGCAAGTAATATTAAATCTGGGTTCCAAAATTCATGTTCTTTGCCACCTTTGCATCTCACTTTGAATAAACCATTAATTTATCAGCTCCTGTTATGTTGATACTTATTGCCATTCAGTTTGGAAATTGGAATATTATATCGCTAGCTGTGTTTGGTAAATAACAAAGAAATACATGAACTGCCACTGATAATTAATTAATCAAAGCATAAGTACAATAGCTGTATGAGTGTATATTATTATGTTGTATCTCCACTGTACAACAAATTTTTATGCAATCTCCCTTCTTCAATATGTTCAAGCTTTTGTCTCTCTTCACTTTCACCACACCTCGATGATTGAAAAGATGGAGCATACACAAAGTGGCATGGGTCTCTTTTCCACTAGGTATTCATTTCCTTTCGACATCACGGAATTTTAATATGCTTCTGTTCAAGAAAGGGGGTACGTGCTACATTGCTGGGCCATGCCTCGCCAAATCGATCACTTTTCTCCCTCAATATCTGGGATTTTGTACAAACTAGAATACATCGTAGTCGTCGTGAAATTATGGGGGGTTTAAGTCATCATTTTGCCGATTTAAAATTTGTTTAAAAAATACAGGGCCTTGAATTTTGCGATTTTCGCCTATTCTCGTGCAAATGGGTTGTAGGTACTTATGAATGTTTATCGAGGAAAAAAGGATGCTAGAAGCTGGTGGAATGGACTAGATTGTAGGAACTACATCAAAGTGCAAAACACAAAAAATCTATATAGATGCAGCATGTGCCTTTTCTCCACTGAGCCCCTCAATTTCATATGTAAGCCACGTTACTGTCTTCAAAACAAGCACAAGTATATAAGGGCAGATGCGCACATATCAGTTCCATGACTTCAACAGCGGTCGTAGCCGTGATGGAGACACCGGTTCTCGTTAGGTCACCGAAGTTAAGCATCACGGGCCGGGTACTGGGGAAAGATGGGTGACCACCTTGTCTCCCGGTGCGCCACTGTTGCTGGGACGGAGAGAGAGGAGAAAAAAGATTAAAGGACTAAAAATACAGTTCGTTGGGCAATATAAAGCGGATAGACGCCATCCTGTTTAACAGGAAAAACAAAAATACAATACAATGACTGTTCAATGTCTCCAGTGTCACCACAGTGGCAAAAAATATCGGTCCCTGTTTTGCAATGCAGCAGTTCACACTTGTCCGTGTCAGTTACTGGCGCTGACACATAGATGCCGCTGACAGTGGCAGCACTGAACCGTCGCGGAACTGATACATGTGAATCCGCCTTAAACCAAGGCATCCGTCGGAAACGATTACACACACGCCACAGAGACGCCCAAAACACAAGTACCGTCAGCAGTCGTCTAATTCCTCCAATTGCCACTCGACGTCGGCGAAGAAATGCACCGAAAGGGAAGGCGGGAATGAATAAATGAACGGAGGTAGATTATCAGCGTGGAAATCCCCCAACGGACTGTCCTCGGTTCTAATAAGACCGGGGGCTAATAAACGAAAAGCATAACGGAATCCGGTGGAAATTAAGTTCACCGTGTGGAGAGTTAACGCGTGCATAAAATATGCAGACGGCCGGCTGTGCTCCTTCGCGGCGCTCGGGGAAATTAATCATCCGGCCCAGGGGTAACTGGTGTTTGTCTTCCTTCCGTTTCCGACCGTATCACGCCGCACGGAAAGAAGTCGCCGCGGAGAAATCTTGCTGGGCGAGCGATGATTATGCAGCGGCGTTGAAATGAAGACAAACGCCGCTCTCCTTTCTTCACCGCGGACCGCGGTGCGGAGGAAGCGTGTACATACAGGGTGTTCTTATTATAATAAGTCGAAAATATAGAATAAAACTTTTTGATATCGACGGTGCGTTTCATTCGTGTCCCATCGCCCATCGAGGGTCTGAAAACTAACCTCAAAATCAAACAGGCACTCCCACTTTTTCGCGTATAACTTCTAAAGTACAACAGATAGAAAAAAATGTTTCAAATAAAAGTTTAATGGTGAAATAAGCGCTGCAAATTTGCGTTGACAAAATTTTGAAAAAAGTTTTTTTCGTCAAGTATTTATTTTTTTTAAACTGTTTTCAAAATTTTGTTAACTCGAGTTTGCAGCGCTTTTTGTGCCATTAAACTTTGGTTTGAAACATTTGTTTCTGTCTCTTGTACTTTAGGAGTTATACGCGAGAAAGTGGGAGTGCCTATTTGATTTTGAGGTTAGTTTTCACACCCTTTAATGGCGATTGGGCACGAATGAAGCATACCGTTCGTTTGTCTAGAGTCACTCTTGTCTACAGTGCATCTTCAATGGTATGCAAATGAATTTTCTGTGCACTGACTTTGAGGTAGAGTTTCAATAAAATTAACTTACTTTTATGAAATGAAGTACCTACACAAAATAAATTAAATGGCATTGCCCACTGTTTCCACAAGTTTGTGCTGTGATCGCACCTTCTTTTTATTATCAAATCTATTCTGGAAGCAAGTAAACATATGATAAGTACAGGGTGAAGGCAGACGTGACCAACCAGACCAACGATATATCCGATTTAGTAGAAATGCTACTATTAAGTTTCTGCTCTTCCATCGATGGTGGTTCAATCGCCAAATGGAGCTCTATGGCACCTAGAGTCGTATTCGTCACCAAATTCTCCCAGAACGCTATTTTTTCAGTTGGATATCTACATCCCACGATGATTTCTGGATCTCTATTGATTCCAAACTGCAAATACTGATGGGCGTGCTTGTAATCAGGCCATGCGGTTACTTCCCAAGCTTCTGGTACCCTTTTAATTGTCAGCAGTCTATTAATTGTCTGTTACTATTCAGTCAAGAAATTATAATGGGATCGAAGTGTTTATTCTTACCCCTTAGTTGCAAAACTGGCCCACATTTCAGTCATGATGTTTATCATGGTCACATCGGTCTCAGTGTTGTGTAACATGTGATCCTTAAACCACTTGTTCAATACTGGTATCAAGTAATTCAAATCATCGACATGGGAGACGCCTGGAAGAGTGAAATATTTTTAAAAAACACGAATTTCATAATTTATTTATATCTTAATCAAGTAATCATTATCCAGTAATATTTTACAGTTCTTAATAATAATAATATATCGTGCTTTTGCACGAAATAAAGTTTTTTTTTAAGACATTGCGGAATGTATCCTGCATTCTGTAACAAATTTTCTAACGTGGCACATTTATGATTTTTTGGAAAACCATATAGGATACAATAATTCAAAATGGCATTCACTGTGGAACAATAAAATTTACTCCCGCAGCGAATGTGTTAATGCAAAAGATAGTAGTAAGATAGAATAATTTTTTTTTCTTAATATAAGTAGTAAAAATTTCTGTGAAAATATGAATTACGGTTAAAAGTTGAATTTTCGCTGTTCCCCAGTGTTTGTAATAAAATAAATTCAGATTGATAAACCAGTATTTCTTCTGAAGTACCTACACGTATATACTTTCTTGGATATTTAGTGTTAATAGTTGCAGAACACTTAATTCGGGAGATACCGATTTTCGAACATCGAAGGGCTGTTTCACCCCTTAAAATGGAAATTGGGCGAAAATAGAAAAATCTTTGTGTATTAGATTTTTGTGTTTCACAACATATTTAAAGGAGAAAAAAATCTGCTCTAGAGACCTCGATAGTATCCCTTTTGAGTCAAATGCATCGAGGGTTGTCGAATTTTTTAAAGTAAATCACCCTTGATATTATAACAGTACACAGTGTGAGTCACCTAGCATTTAATCCTAAAATATCTCCGTTGTTTAAAAAAAAAAATGCTTACTTCAGAGGAACAATTATAGTGATAGAGAAATTTTTTTTCTTGAATGTTATATTTTCTGAAATTTCAAGGTCATCCACGTTTTCTTAAATTGAATGGTCTATTTCCATTAGTGTAACGTTATAGTCAATAAAAAGACAAATTTAACCCCGTATAATATGTTGACCTTCAAATTACCTTCGGAGGAGTTATTCATAAATTCTTGTCTTGATTTATTTGTCCGAAGGTCATTCGAAAGCTAACATATTATACATGGTTGAATTTGTTTTTTTTATTGGATGTAACGTTACAGTAATGAAAGTACGTCATCCCATTAAAAAAAAAGTCGATGACGTTGAAATTTCGGAAAATATGACCTTGAGAAAAAAATCTTCTCCATCATAATAATTGCCCTTCTGAAGCAAAGATTTATTCCTTAAACTTTTTCTCGCGTCATTAAAAAGAACGGAAATATTTTAGGTTTAAATGTTAGGAGCCACCCTGTGTAAAGGGTGGTAAAGTTTGCTCACCATAGTGTTTGGAAGACCCAGATCGGAATGTGCTGCTGAATGTTCCTTCGTACTCAAAGATGTAAAAGTAAGTGCTGGAATTCATGTTGTCTGCCTGCCACTTTAATGTCTCGTATGCTGGCCATATCATTAAATTGTCACCAAATAACTGTAAATTTTTCAAATTTGTAGATGAGGTTTGTTGTTTCTCCATAAGTTAAGACACAAGTTTCGGGAAAGAGCTCCTAACGTTCGACTAGCTTTGTTTGGACCGAATCGAATAAAAGGGAACCGAACCGAACCGAAAATTCGGTTAGGAGAAACATTGGTAATTTTTTGAAATTTACTTCTCATTTTTCACTCAATCCTTCTCATTTGTGGAACGTGCTCATAAATCTTTAATTTTATTATATAGGATCATACAACGATACATTCGGGAATAAAAGTAAATAAATTAATTTGGGTAGTGACGAGCCTTTCTTCCCTACCTGGGGCATTTTGAAATTTGTTAATATTTTGTAGCCTTTTATTCTGAAATATATCAGCTAGAATTCAGAGGTAGACTAAACTTTTCACTTAAAATTGATTTTTCAGAAAATTAGACACAAAATTATTATCTATTTCTATATTCATTTTTTAATCTTTCAAACTTAAAATTCAAGCAATGTTTCATAATTAAAGACACAGATGGATAAACTGAGAAAAATCATATTTCAAAGAATATTGTTAATTCAAAGAACAGTCTAGAACTGACAGTTTCCAGGTAAAAGTATTTTGTATTTGCTGTATAGGATGTTCTGCTTGGTTGCCAATATGGCCACAGTAGTAGAAGAATATCCTCCTGTTATTAGAACTTTGAATATTGATGGTTTTATTATTGCAACAAATTGCAGAAGCATTATTATTCAACATCGATTGAGCCAAAAATTCCATGGATTTTAAGAACTTTCTATATTTTGCTACAGAAATAAGAAACCCGGAGGGTTCCGGAAGCAAATTGTGTGGAAAAACAGTCCAAGAATTTCACAAGTAATTAATTAACTTTATAAATTAAAATCAGATCATTTTCTTATAACTACATTTAAAATAAATTGCAGATAATATTCATATACCTAAATCTTTTCGTTTAGTGAATTATCTGTTTGATGATCTTTCACCCATTTTGAAAGACAACGTACCTCAGTGATGTTTTCCAAAAAGTTCTCAGCAACATCCCCTTGGAAATAGAAATCTTCTACGGTACTAGCCAAAGCTGATGTGTTCGCGACTATTTGGTCAAATTCCATTACGTAGGGCAGGAGGTCTTCAAAATTGTGTAGAAATTCTTGCCTGACTACTTTATTTGTCAAATAATCTACAAATCGAAAGAGAAAACTTTGAGAGAATTAATTAAAAATTCGAACTTTATCTTACAGTGTATGCGAGTTACATTTCAGAAAAAAAAAATATTAAAATTAGAAGGAATTTTCAGTTGAAAATATTTGCACTGCCGTCTGCCATTAAGTAGTCATATATCTGTGGGATTCAGTATTTTGTATCTTCGTAGCTAAAATAATTTTATAATTTTGAAATTTTTTAGATTTGTAGTTCTCCTTAAAAATTACCTATTGATTTCTCTAGACCTTCGTCCTTAACAACCCCAATCATAAACGGTATGTCTCTAAATAGGCGGTGTTTCATAATCACTATAGGGTGCATCGTCAAAACGGCGTCGTCTGATTCATCTTCGATGGTAGGTGCGAAAATACACCAAGGATTCCCCCTCCACACTTCCTGTTTGATAAGCACGAAAAAAAATTAATTCTTATACAATAGCTGAACCAGTGACGTCACCCCCAAATGGCAACCCTAACAAGTTGCTTTTGATAATATCTACAGATGTACAGCGTGTGTAAAAAGTGTGAGTGGCTCTACACCCTAATTTTTGGGTAAACTTTAACAATTTTTTCCGTCGAAACGGTGCGCCTGCGGCACATAATTTAATTTTCAATGCTACAAACAATTTTGCGGCAAGTTTCTATTACAAATTCATCCCTGAAAGCGGTGTCCACCACTTTTGATACGCCCTGTAGAATATTTTTCATAAAGACTATCTAAGTCAAATGAGAGGTAAATGCAGGATCCAGCGTCTCACCAAATGTTTCATCGCCTTGACGATCACACTCCCGCCAACTGTTCTCATGCAACGCATCATCTTTTCATCCTCTTCTTCATCGTACTCGTTCCTATCGATCGCGTCAAAGCTTTCTCGCTTAATCATCTCCCTAGGATACTCCGTCGTAGAATTTCCGATGGAAAGATTGTCAGTCGCTGATTCCGTGTTCTCCTCTGTTCGCCCAGGATGACAACCCACCAATGTCGCCAGGTCCAGGGAGGTATCTCGTATTCCGCGTTTCGATTTTATAACCCAAGGGGCGAGAGCACTTCCGCTTTGTAGAATGTATCTACCGAACAGCCCTTCCGTTTTATTGCTAAGGGCCAAAATGTGAGTGATGCCAGTTCCAGCGCTGTGACCCCATAACGTCACGGAATTTGGATCACCCTGGAAGGCCCCGATATTCTCGTGTATCCATCGCAGGGCCATTAGGGCATCCTTCACACCGTAGTTACCCGGGGTGACTCCGTTCGCCGTGCTGAAGAATCCTGAAGGAACGATGAGAAATAAGGGGTGGAATGGTTTCTATAGGCGCGACAAAATCAACTAGCCGCTCAAGGCCACTGAGGCGGAGCTATCCCCACCACAATACTTTTCATCTGGTTGCGCTAACGTACAGGCAGCGTTGCCGGGAAACATTTTCAGCACAAAACAGTGAACGGCGGAAATCCCGTACGCCTGTACCTCTAAAAGCGGTGGGGGAACTCACGTATGCGCGCGCTGGGCGCCGCGAAGATGGGAAACGAAACGACGCCAGCGCCAAGCCAAGCCAACTAGCTAAGTCAAGTGAGGCCGCAGCCAACCAGCGTCGACAACCGATTCCCTGGCAACGCTGGTTGACCGCGGCCTCACTTTACTTGGTAGTTGATTTGACTTGGCGCTGGCGTCGTTTCGTTTCTTATCGTTTCCCATCGTGGCGTTGATTGGTTCGACGTCGCGGCGCCCATCGCGCGCATGCGTGAGTTCCCCCACCGCTTTTAGAGGCACGAGCGTACGGGATTCCCGTCGTTCACTGGCAGAAATTTTTCGCGGCGGGGGAACACCTACAGGAGTGGTGGTAATGCGTGCGTGTGGCGACGCTAGCGCCAAGCTAAGCCAAGTGACGCCACCACGAAATGACATCACGGCCAAGCAGCGTCGCCGGGAAATATGTTGTCGACGTAGGTTCGGCATGGCATCACTTGGCTTGGCGCTGGCGTCGGTTCGTCGCCCATCGTGGGGTCTCACGCACACATTACCACTTCTCCTGTAGGTCTTCCCCCACCGCGAAACATCTTGTCCCGCAGATGTTTCCCGGCAACGCTGCGTACAGGGTTACGCTCCTCGTCTGTCGAAGTAGAGGATAAAGTAGCATGGGGCAAACATAGATATCGCATTTGGTGTGATTTATGGAAGGGAAAGCCACCGCCAGCGAGTCGTTGATTTTATTGCGATTTAAGTTTTTGTAAAAGAAGTAAAAGAAGAATCTGTCAATTTTGAAGTGTCAGATGACGGAAAATGAGGATTATCGTAGAATTGTTCATACAAAAACGGGTTTTGGAATCTCACTATTCTCAAAAAACCGATTAAACCAGTTTTCAAATTTTACAAAAAAATGTAATTACAACAGTAAAGAAATATTTATAGTTAGGTATTTTAAAAATTTGCAGGTTCTTAATATTTATGGAATTACAAAAATATAACAAAATAAAATGTACTCTATCTATGCAAAACCAAATAATTAAAAAAAAAATATACTGCATGCAAAATCAAATTAAATAAATAAAACAACTAAAATTCGTACAGAATATAAATTATAAATCTTTATAAATCTTAAATTTCATTGATTTCAAGTCAAAATGTTAACGTTTTTAATTAAATAATTAATTGATTTTTAGATATTAATTCTAGTATGTATCTATATAAAACCGGTGTTTTGGACTCGGCTTTTAAAAACCGAATCATTTAAAATTTTCTGCCAGAGTATAGAATATTCCGTTAATCTATATTAAATAGTATGATTTATACGATTAAATTTTTATTTTGATCCCAAACTTAATTTGATTCTTGTGTCCATATTGAACGAGTGAAGTATGTTAAAAACAGAGAATTGGTTTCCAAATATTTTAGACTTGCCAAAAAATCCTAATTTTATCCAAAAGTGGGACAGTTCAGAGCACTGAATTTGACATGGATTTTGACATCGATTTGGACGTTCCGATTTCTATAAAAAGAATAGGTCACGATTGTCTCAATTTGGTTTTCATAATTGAAATAAAATTACAGACAGATTAGCTCTTGTGTGATATGACTATCGATATATGGAATGCATTGATGGCTAAAGAATTACCCATAACGTTAAGGCGATAATTGATCGTGACTAAAATTATGTTCTGATCCATCAAGTACTCCGGAGAATACAGGCGACTGTCACTGCTTCCGATCATGTATTTCCCGCCATGTATGAACACCATCACCGGAAGTTTACTGTCCCCTGAACACTTCTCTGAAAGCTGCAGAGTTCACATTATTACCTCCAATATCTGAACAGTATCTGTGTAGCTCAATAAATAGTAGACACTTGCAAACTTAATTAACAGTCAGGGTGGATAATTTATAATATATAATTAATGTTTTATAAATGTACAGATAAACAGAGCGAGTCGTAGATCGGATAGGTAGTGTCGAAAATGGGGATCGGAGGGAAGGAAATCCTGGAACATGTTTGATTGCCAGCTAACCAATTTGTTCTCGTCGCTATTTCCGCCTCCCCCGTAGCCAGCAAACAAAAACAATATTTCGGACTACAAACTTTCACCTTCAAAGCTTTCTTTATATTTGTTTTGAACTCTCTCCAACAGTACGCTATTATATATATAGAGTGACTCACAGGTTCGTTCACGTAAATTAAGGGGGTAGGTTACCCTCAAAATTTTCGAAAATTGGTTTTTAGGATGTTCGCATATTCCGCTAGCTACACCTTTTCTGCGTATTTTGAGCGTAACTGGACCCCGAAATTCTAAAAAATGAAGGAATTACAGTAAAAAATGTACGAGCCTGCACATGAGATCGGATAACGATGTCCAACTTTAAACGCGATTTCCCAGAAACTACGTTTTCCAAAACGGCGAACAAAAAATCTCGAAAACCGCTCGAACGTTTTGAATGAAAATTTACAGGGAGTTGCTGGAAACTATTCCCCTCCATGTATTGGGAGCACATTTCCAATATAAATTCTTAAAAAAAAGATAAAAAATATTTTTCCTACAAAAAAGGAAAAAATCAGAAACGTCAACATAAAAATTGTATTAATTTTTTTTAACAAATTTTACTTCCTGCACAAGATGGATACTGTCTTACAAATTATAAAAATGCCTTTAGTTCATGTCTCAGGTAATTCACCTGTCCAGAATCGTGTTCACCGTCAAACGGTGCATCGCGTACACGCTCTCACATTTATATTTATAACTTTTTTTCCTACAAATATATTTAAAATTTTCTTCTTGCTCATTAAAGTCAACGAAATGACGCTTAAAATGTTGAAAAAAAATTATCTCTATATTCATTTATTACTTCAGGATGTGCGTTCGAAGATGGGCCTGATTTTGGGCTATTGGGGGTAACCTACCCCCTTAAGTAGAATAAACACCTGCTTGGAAAAGCAGGGATTCGTGACCGATATAATTTCGGTTACGGTCAGGGTCACGGTCAGTGAGACGACCGCATTTACGGTCGTCTCAACCGGAATTGGCGAGCGACAATCGATCAAGAGTTTCCTCTCAACCGAAATTCGTGAGAGGTTGCAATACGGTCAACTGAAATTCTTGACAGATAGAAATACGGCCAACCGGAATTCATCAATAATTCATGGGAAACGGGTAGAAATACGGTGGGTTAAAATTTATGAAACAATTTCTTGCTATGTCGGTTGCGATTCGCAAGTCATGCCTACAATTGTTTAGTAATTATTTCTTATTTAAAGCTGTTCGAATACACGAAAAAAAAGTGAGCCGAGCCTGACTCGGCTCGAAGAACCGAACCGAGCCGAGTACCGTAAAAACTGAGCGGCTCAAAATAACCGAGTACCTACTCGAGATTTTTCGAGCGACTCGACGAGAATTGAGTACCTACTCGAATTTATTCGGGCGGCCCGAATGTACTTAGAGCAGTTCGAAATTTTCGGGTACTCGGTTCGGTCCGAATTTAAAGCTACTCGAATATTCGAGCACCCGAACAACCCTTAAACCTGACCTTCAATCTTTTGCAATCCACGGCAAAACACATAGTATATGAAAACTACGAAACACGTCACTTAGCAAACTAATCTTTCTAGCTTCTGAAAAAAACTCACGTCGTTTCGACCAATTCTAAAAAAGTTATGCGATTTTAAACGCGTCCAAATACTTTTTTTTATTAATTGTACGTACATTAGGGAACATTTTTTCAAGATTTTCTTCGGGGCTCCCCCCAGAATATTTCCAAAAAATAAAAAACAAATCTGTGTAGAGTTTAAGCCCGATCGGATAAAGGGAAAAGGTGCCCCTGGGCCCTTGAACATTTAAATAATTATTTAACACCTCACAAAGTCGATTTTATATAACATACTCCAAGTTATTGATTTCATAAAAAAATATGTGAAACAAAAGTTGTAGATCCAGACAAGGAGCATTTTTTATGTCCTATTACTTTTCCTCGTGCGACAAACGGTTTTCTTAGAAAGTTCACAAAACTAAAAAAAAAGTTTTATTTTTCAAATTTTGAAAGTTTAAATCCTTCTCGAACACTTTTTATTTATGAAGGGGAAAAATTGTAATTTTTATTTTCGAGGACTATTTTTTAAACATTTAAGGGGGTGGGAGCATATACCGAGGTGTGCAAAAAAGATAAAAAAAATGTTTCCTGAAAATTAGTGTCCAAAATTTGCAAAAATATCGAAGATACAAACATTACCCCGTGGGATCGTTTTAGACAACATTTCCCCTACGTTTATCACACGCTGAACGCAAAATGGCTTGTTCAGGAGGCACCCTACATTTTTCATAATACCACCCTCACCATATTGAAACCGATTTTTTAAAAATTTTTACG
Organism: Andrena cerasifolii; assembly: GCF_050908995.1. Lineage (NCBI taxonomy): Eukaryota > Metazoa > Arthropoda > Insecta > Hymenoptera > Andrenidae > Andrena > Andrena cerasifolii. Next base: position 4,538,713 of record NC_135132.1, read on the forward strand.
GTTCACATATTTGATCTAGCTGTTGTTTATTGTTAACTGAGAGAGCAACTGAAAACACTTGAATAAGCGTAAACAAAGTCCTACAGTTGGATCGGTTCAGTTTATTTCATGTTTTGATTCAACCTGGCTGAGTCGAACACGTAATATGCAAATGATTGTACAAAACAGTGCGTCAGAGTATGACAACATCACCTTGAATCGCTTAAATTTAATTAAATCGCAAGTGGACCTTGCGAACCAATCGAGCTCATGTTCTGTTTTGGCGCGCTCGAGCACCATTTTACTAGTGAAACTTTTGCAAAACACTGCAATTGCCTGCGTATCTTCCCGCGAAAGCGCCCGACGCGAAATTTCAAAATTAGTTTCATTTCAATGTTCCGCCGTACAAAAACTGACGTTTTGAAAGCTTCTCAAGTAGAATTCATACCGAAAGGTAAATTTGTGTTAAGCATCTCATTTAAAAATAAAAAGATGACCTATTAACTATTTAAATCCTGCAAATATTCCGTATCTATTTTAATTGACGAATTAAGTAACTACTTTAATCAATAAATTACTTTATTCAATTTATCCTTTTTCAATGGTCACCCCGAAGGAAATGGGTAAAGTATATTAAAATTTAGTCATAGGATATGTTGTGACGTTTTTTTAATTTCATTATTCTAGTTTCATTTATTATTTATTTAGTATTTTATTTACTCTCACAAGTGTCTCCAGTTTTCTTTTTACTTTTGAAAAACAATTCGTTGGAAAAAAAAGCATTGGGAAATGTGGAAAAACCTTTTTTCATAGGAGCCTCCATTTTCGTGAAAAGTGATTTTAAAAATACGCGGAGTAGCCGAGGTGAACCGCGTTCTGAAAAACAATTATCCCCGAATTGGAGACTTATCCGAGAAATTTTATTCTGTTTTTTTTTATATATTTTTAGTCGAGGAACCTTCACTCGATTTTCACGAATATTGTGGTCCACCCTACGCCATCTACCTACACGAATCAGATTTTCAATATTCCCATTTAGTGGGTTCACAGTTTTCCAATTTATACCGTGCCTCCAGCTTTATAAATTTTCTTTCAAAATCTTCAGGCGCTGTATTATTGAAAATACTTAATATTCAGGGGCGTAGCTAGGATTTCATTTAGGGAGGAGCAATAAATAGTGAAACTGAATTTTGAATTTATGTATGTAGTTATAATTCACAATTTAATTGACTTTTAATTTTTAATAAATTAATTTAATTTTGGACGAATGACTAATTTTTTTCCTGTTCCAAAGGGGGGGGGGGGGTGTCCACCCTTTGCTCACCTGACTACGCCTTTGTTAATATTAATGTGATTTGAAGTTAAAAGAGCTACCAAAGAAATACTTACCATGGGTACAAAAATATTAAGATACAAACAGTCCTCTCTTCCCACGGACTTTCCTCTGGAATCGAGCTGCAAGCACATGGGGCCATCTTGTAAAGCTTCGTATATGTCGTTCCATGTGTGGTTCCAAGGCTGTGGACTCTGCCAAGAACACACCACAAAATATGTAAAACATTTCATATATTCATAGATTAAACTTTTGTTTAAGTATGAGACTTCAAAACGATTGTGCTTTTTGTTTCAATTGTCTACAGATGATAATAACTATGTAGCCTTGAAAATTTAACTATCGCGATAGGTTTGCTTTGGAGATTGAATTAGTTGGGGATTAGAGCATAAATACTAAGGAAATCCTTAATTTAACATAAACAAAACTTACAAGGGAGCAAATCTTTCAATAGAATTTATATTTAATTATAAATAATTATTTTAGAATATAGTTTTTAACAGTGAGTGAGTCTTATATATTTTTAATAAACCAATAAATAAAAATTCCAATATTCAATTCATATTAAATACAACTTATAAATTCCATTACTCTCCAATAATTAAATTAATCTAACTATTTGCAATAAATCATAAACCGACAATGAACCACATGAAGATAAAATAAAATGCATGCAAAAAATTATAAACAAAATATTTTCACATATTCAATTAATCAAAATATTATTAACATTACTTCAAAAATATAAATACGTATTGTTTTCATTTTATTTTAAATTCATATATATTCTACAACTTATTAGTGTCAATAATTTTATTTCCTCTAGGTATTTGTAGAATAACAAAAGCCTTTTGTTTTATAAAAAATGTAATATTAATAAATTACCAAATAACTAATTTTTCTACCCCTAAATTTGCCGCTTTAGGCAGTTGCTCTGCTTGCACCCCCTAGATCAGACCCTGACTATTACCCCCGTTCGTTTGAAGATACAGTAGCATGCTTGAAAGTCACTATTACTTCTGAATGAATACCTATACACTCACAGTTATTGATGGTACAAAATGAGGTTTCCAAAACAAACTACCACCAAATAAATTATTCAGACTTATTGAACATACTAGCTTTACTACCCAACTTCGCTCAGAATTTACATTCTGATTTTATAAAAAAAAAGTTTCTTAGTTTCTTTTAGTGAAAATAGTTACTTTCACCTGAATTAGCCAGGCATAGTGAGCTGAGGCACATTTCGTGATCCAAGAGCTTACCGTTCGCAAGTTGTTAGGCTCAGAGAAACACACACACACATAAAAACTTTCTGCTTTGTATATTAAGATAAAATACAGACCAAACGCACTCGTTTGACCTAGGAGAGATAGCAAATCTTAACCCGAAGGGGAACGTTGAAAGTTCCTCCAGAGTCTCGAGAACTTACCCTGAACCTCAAGTCGCCGACAGGTGGCTGCGCGTAGGGGACGCCCAAATAGTGCGCCACGAGCCTGCCCCTTACGCTTCTGCTCAGCAATCCCTGAATCTGGCCGAACTTGGTCTGCACTCGACTCAGGTATGCGTTGGAACCGTTCGCTGCCAGCAAGAAGAGGATGACCAGGCGCGACAAGTGCACGCAACCTCGTGTGGTGGATCTTCCGCGAGGACGATGCGCCGCGTACATCTTTCGAGGGTACCGTTCCGCGTTTTCGCGACAGTCCGAATGCGTTCTGCTCGTAAACTAAACAGATAACAGTGCCTAATCCCATAATGTTAGCGGGCGTTGGTACCGTGCGGTGGGAGAATCGCCGTGTGCATGGATTCATGCGTGTGTGTGGCCTGACGGTTCAACGAAAGCTTCTGACCGTTCCTCTCCCCTTTCTTCTCGCTCTCCATTCATCCGCTCAAAACTGAGGAACATGCAAAATACGGATTCCTATTTGTCTAAAAAGTTGTGGAGCAAATGGGCATCGGCGACTGCATGAGGATATAATCGTTTGAGAATAGTATTTTTTATTTTATAATTGTTTTTATTTTGTAACTATTTTTATTTTATAATTATTTTTATTTTGTAACTAGTTTTATTTTATAATTATTTTTATTTTGTAACAAGTTTTATTTATAATTATTTTTATTTTGTAACTATTTTTATTTTATAATTATTTTGTTTTGTAACTATTTTTATTTTATAATTATTTTTATTTTGTAACTATTTTTATTTTATAATTATTTTTATTTTGTAACTATTTTAATTTCATAATTATTTTTATTTTGTAACAATTTTTTTTAGTTTATAATTATTTTTATTTTGTAACTATTTTTATTTTATAATTATTTTTATTTTGTGTAACTATTTTTATTTTATAATTTTTTTTATTTTGTAACTATTTTTATTTTATAATTATTTTTATTTTGTAACTATTTTTATTTTATCATTATTTTTATTTTGTAACTATTTTTATTTTATAATTATTTTTATTTTGTAACAATTTTTTTTTATAATTATTTTTATTTTGTAACTATTTTTATTTTATAATTATTTTATAATAATTTTGAGATTAAAATTATTTTATAATTGTTTTAAAATTGTTTTATAATTATTTTTTATTTTATAAGACGTAATAGAACTGTGATACAGGTTGTTCCTAATATGGAGGCAATAAAAAATTGCCTACTCTTTACGCTATTAAAAAACTTCATGTGAACACAGTTTCCGTGATGCTTCGTTCTCAAATTAAAGCTTTCAAATTGGATTGTGCACCTACGTTACTGTAGTTCGTTACTCTGATTTTGTAACGCCTTGTATACTATAACGATTTGTTTTCTAATGCCATGTAAAATTCATCATTTTGCAAGGTCCCTGCCCCGGGCCCCGCGTTAGAGGGTGTTAAAGACGGCGGGGTCGTCTTTTAAAGTGGTTGGGGGATGATCGCTGGCTGGTAATTGAATTAAGCGGAAAGTTAAGCCCGCTGTACTTACGAAGCGCCAAATTTGTTAAGTTGAACTGCTAATCTCCAGACTTAATTCCCCGTTATCAAGCCCGTATCCGCAGGGGAAGGGTAAAGGGTACTCACGAGTTCGGTCGTGTCCAATGAAGCTAACTGATAAACACGAGAACTACTTAGGCGCCATATGTACTGCGCGACTGCTGCCGAAATTAACGAATCTGCAGGGGCGAGCTCGTTACACTCTGCAGTGAATTTCGGTGTCTTTTTTTATCCCTCTTCTTTTCAAATCCTCGCTAGATATAATATAATATGAGCCATTTATTTTGAAAGTGGCGTAAGTCCATTCATAGCCATCAAACACATATTATTTCTTAAATAATGTTAATTATGCTAATTGGGGTGATAAATTTGACACCCTTGGAAACCCAAAAACATTATATTACTATGTTATCTGTTACCCATATTTTTAAATTTAATCCAACGCAAACCCTTGAATATCTCGATTCGAACATAAATGGACTTACGCCACTTTAAAAATAAACGGCACATATAATACTAATATAATTTAGAAATGGGGGAGTTGAAATTATTTTTGTTACCTGAGGCTGAAATTGCCAATATTTTGCAAGTTTTGGGAACAGAAAAGAGGTTTGAGCAAAAAAATTACTGGTCGAAAGGCATGAATTTTTTTGTAATAGATCTGTATCTTTCATCACGAATTTGAGAATGTAGACAATTTCTATGAAATATAGTTGCCACGGTGAACAATTATTGGTCAGTCGCAGGGATCGAACGAAACTGTTAAAATTTTCAATTAATTATGAAATAACTGTAACTTTGTGACTATTACCTTTTCTGTTCCAAGAGAACTGTTACAAAATGCAGTGTATTATATGAAACTTTTATTCCATTCACTTTTGTGTAAATAAGAAACTTTTATTTTCTTGAAGGAGAAAAAAGTTCTACTTGAACAAGAACATTTATTCTACTGTGAAAGAGTGAAAGTTGTGACAACCAGATTTCTTGAAAATATTGTGGGGTACATAGATTCGAAGTTGAAACTTTAAGCCTTAAGCCGTTCGGTGAAAACAGTTATATAAAAATCACAATACGCTTTCTCTTCTATATTTATCCTGCTTCGAGTTCCTTAAATAATACTAATTAAAGAAGTATTCCTAACTTTTATATTTTACCCTTAAATATCTGTTTGAAAGTTTAGGATGCTCCAGAACTTTTATTAATCAAAGATAAAATAATTGTTAAAACTGAATTCTTACAACAGAGTTAAATTGTTAATGTACAAAGTTAAGTTAAAACAGAAAATAAACGATTTAAAAATTAAGGGTTCCATAAATAATTTTTGTTTATAAAAGTTAACATTTTCATTCGACCCCTGGTCAGTAGTGCTCCACACTTTAGAAAACCGTGCGAATAAAGCCTCGGCACATTGGTCCGGAACCTGAAATCGCTCTAAATACAGAACTAACCTCATATTCAGCCAGCTGTCCTCAAGAACACCACGCAGAAGTAGTAAAAACAGTATACCCATAGTCCTTTGTCAAACCTGCACCATCTACTCACACTTATTCTTAAAGATGAAGTTCTAACTGTAAAAATTAGAGCCTTCATTCGATCACTTTTGACCACAGGAGTGTCTCACGTGGAAATACCTTACTGCATTCTCTAAAACATTCTCCATTAGGAAGTAGCTACTGTAAACTGGGAGAACATTGGCATATTTTTGGAACATTTTGCTATATAATATAAAAATTACATATTTACATTTGCTTTAAGTACCCTACCATAACATTGCATCTTTTGTGATTGTACGACAAGTGTCAAAATGCATAAAATTTGTATCTTTTTCCTTCTTTAATACATGTCAACTGCCAGCTTGTGGTTTCCCAACCTTTTAAGGGGTTATACCTAGTCAGGCGGCCGAAAAGAGGCGAATATTTGTGTTTTTTTTTGAAGAAGCGGAAGCGTATAATTTTACAGAACTTTTTGCGTTTAAAAGAGCAACATTTAAAGAACATTTGGTAATTTTTTCGTAGAAAAATATTTACGTTTATAATAAAATAAAAAGCGACATCCAAGAAGCATTTTTAAAAATTTGGTTTTGCGGTGAGCACTGCCATTCGGAACTAGATTAGCTAAAATCAAAAAACAAAAAAGATTTCGTTAGTATATTAATGTATCCTCGGGTTGACGAAGAAAATTTTCCGAAATATTAATTTAAAACAACATGGCAGCTATTTAAAGTTGAAATTCTGATATTTTCGCGTAATTTTTGCAGGAAAAAATCAGGATTTCAACTTTAAATAGCTGCCATGTTGTTTTAACTTAATATTTCGGAAAATTCTCTCCGTCAACCTGAGGATACATTAATATACTAACGAAATCTTTTTTGTTTTTTGATTTTAGATAATCTGGTTCCGAATGGCAATGCTCACCGCAAAACCAAATTTTTAAAAATGCTTCTTGGATGTCGCATTTTATTTTATTATAAACGTAAATATTTTTCTACGAAAAAATTACCAAATGTTCTTTAAATGTTGCTCTTTGAAACGCAAAAAGTTCTGTAAAATTATACGCTTCCGTTTCTTCAAAAAAAAATCACAAATATTCGCCTCTTTTCGGCCGCCTGACTAGGTATAACCCCTTAAGCTTCAAGTACACTAGGCGTCAAAACCGGCTTCCCTTCGGAAATTTGGCAAAGTTGCATGTCACTAAAACCGCTGCGCTATGCCTAGTGACATGCAACGTTGCCAAATTTCCAAAGGGAAGCCGGTTTTGATGCCTACTATACCCGTTGTACATATAGCCAACACTGTAGTTGTAGTATAACAGTGGGAATAAAATAAAACAGTACATTAAATTTTGTATTCATAAATTACGTATATCTAACACAAAGAGTGACACATATAAACACACAGGGTGGCACTATCTTACAGTTACTAGCGACTTCCGAGCTCTCGCGGAGTACCCCCCAAAGTTTTACCGCGTGCCCCCAAGGGGTACACTGTGTCGTGACCCCGCCAAATAACGATTCTCCGAATTTGTTTTAATACAGTTTATTACGTAAAGTAAATCGACGAATACTATAACATCAGAGAGGTGCTTTCGGTTGCGTGTCGGAAAACGAAGCGGGCGACCCTCTCGCTGACCGTTAGGGTCAGTCTTGACTGCGGGGATGTGGGAAAAACCGAGGTCCTTGAGGACCTTGACAAAAATTAGCCGTGCCTTGGTACGTCGCGTAGGCACGAAAATAACCCGATGAAAGTTTCTACCTAGCCCACCCTCTTAATATATACCGGATGGCGAATGATACATGACGGGGTATCTAACAACTGTTCTAAACGAGTAAAAGCGGAGTACTCCGATTCTGATCTTTATTTGCTTCAGGTCGAGAGGATCGCTGAATTCGTGTTTCAATGTTCTCGCGAGCCTTCCTCGGTGCTCCCCGCGCGGGCCATCATCGACAGAGCGGAGGAGCCAGCTCGAGGCCCTAACAATTTCCTGACAAGGGGCTTCCCCTGGGAATTTCCGGTCGGTTTCCACGCAGAATCTCCACGGCACCTTTGCTCGTTACGCGTCGTTTGCCAAGCCGTTTATCTCCTCGTCATTAGTTATGCCGTGTTGCCTGCTCCCAGCTCCACCTCCTTCCCTCTTTGTAGCAGCTACTCCCTGCTACCTCGTGAAAATGGGTTGCGGTTGTAATTGCCAGTAGCCGCGGTTCTCGTGCACGTTTCACGTCCAAGTCGCAGATGCACTCCAGGATCTTCGGCGTGTCACTCTTCTGGGTCTCCTGACCCCCTCGTTAGTTGCACAGGATCAAATCGTGCGATTGCGCGAGACAGTGTGACTTAAGGAGGAACACCACTGTGACGGCCGAAAAGTAAGCCATTTTTAAGTATTTTTTTCCAGGAATAATATACAGTTTTCATAGAAAATTTTTATTACCTATGTTTAGTGCGCTGTCTTAAGAGGCTATACAAAAAAAAATAATTAGGAAAGCATCCGTAAATTTTAATATATTAATTAATCATCTAGACCCCCCACGCGAGCTGGTCGAAGGTGTAATTATGGAACAGCAGGTCCAAAATCAAATTTAATTTTTTTTATATAAACTACATGAGTGTAGTTTCCGTTGTACGTATCGATTTCTTGAACAAATTATTTTTGTAAAAATGGTGCGCTTTGGAAGAAAAGTTTCGAAAATCCCCGGATAGGATGGACAGTTTTTCGAGCGTATTTCAAAAAATTTGTTTTCAATCAAAGAATCCGTACGTACAATGGAAACTACAGTCATATAGTTTATAACAAAAAAATGAAATTTGATTTCGGACCTGCTGTTCCATAGTTACACCTTCGACCAGCTCGTATGGGAGGGTCTAGAAGATTAATTAATACATTAAAATTTACGGATGTTTTTCCATTTATTTTTTTGTATAGTCTCTTAAGACAGCGTACTAAAGGTAGGTAATAAATTTGTTCTATGAAAACTGTAAATTATTCCTGAAAAAAATTCTTAAAAATGGCTTACTTTTCCGGCCGTTACAGTGGTGTTCCCCCTTAAGGGGTAATCCCACTCTAGAGCCTGGAAACGCGGCCTGATTTTGAGAATTTTTTATGCGAGTATAGTGAATGGAATACAAAATCTCTTGTCACAAATATTTAGATAGCTGTTTGTCCAAATTTAATATTTGAATCACGACATATGTTTTAATTTTTTTTTTATTTATTTTTTTTAGTTTTTTATGTATTTTTTTACTTTTTTCTAATTTTTTTCAAATTTACCTTAGAATTAACGCGACAGCGTACACCTGACTGCAAAATTTGAAACTATTGGGGTTCTGCAGAACTTTAGTGATTTTAGAAGAATTCCGAGACAGAATTTAATTTGAAAACGCTGTTATAAAATAATAAATATATACGTCTTTGAATTTCTTTGTTATTCCGCGTCAAATGTATGTACGACCTGTTAACTGTTAGTGTGATTCATGTACTTAGCGTTGTTTTTACTTTGACCATTGTTCGCCCCAATTTTTTTTTATTAAATATGCGATATAGGTAATTTGTTAAGTCTCTGCAAAAGGGTTTTAAGGTTGCATTTGAAGGGAGGAGCGTTAATAGTGATGTGTCTATTTGCAAAAATTGGATTCTTCGCCTTTCTTGTATTAAAAGTACACTGTGACGGTTTCAAGCAGTGGATGTTTGCAAAAATACAGAGCTTCGTCGTGGTGTTTTAACCGTCGCTTTGGGAGCTTGTTTTGACGAAGGGATGTTTCAGGGGAGAGAGTTTTGAAGCGGAATACTGGAGGGGTGGAGGCTGTGTTTTATGCCTGACGTATAATCTTCAAACAAGACCGTTTGCTTGGTGGATAGTACTTCTGAAGAGGGCAGCACTAGTGTGTTATTGTTAAATTATCGTGGAGGAATTTGATTAGCAATGTTATTTTACAATGATACGAGATTGCAGTTGTATTGCTTCTTTATGTTTATTAAAAGTAAGCTAGCCAAAACTGCGCAATAAAATTGCAATAATTATTCTCCTAAAGCAAATGTTTAAAAGAGAGCCTATGAGGGGGTTTTACATGCTCCTTTGTTTCGTGTGGAACAACAACATAATCAATTTTAAAAACAAATTAGGGCAAACCAACCAGTAATTTACCGCATACCAGTGAATGACCATTAGGCAAAGAAATGTCAATTATAAATTTAAAAATTATTATATGGTTATAAATGGAGTGTAATTGCAATTCTAATATCCTATATTTTTAGTTACGCGTATTAAACATTAATAAGTACTAATCTTATTAGAAGTATGCGGTCATTTACTGGGCTTCTAAACGTTTTGTATTTTATAATTTTTTTTTAAATTGCGATAAGAATAAGTAATTATTTTTATAGAAATTTCAAGAAAAACAAATTTAAATGCAATTTCAACAGTTGTTTTGTTGTTATTGTTGTGTCAAGGCGCCTGGGGTCGAGATTCTGGCAGAGAATCAAAAATGGTATATATTGACTGTATTCACTACACTTTTGTACAGAGTAGGGCCCAATGTGTTTCACACTGTGGCAGTGACGTCATCGCGCAAAATGTGGTTCCACGATGATCTTTTACGGAGGCGAACGATTTATCAGAAACCATGGCAAAGGATCTGACAGCTGGTTAAATAGGGAGGAATTAATTTTTTTATTATGAAAGAAAGTAGAAGAAATGGAAGACCGCCCCGGGCCTATATGCCAATACAATTATAATAAGTATAACAATACTTTAAACCTTACCAATATAACAATATAGTTAGCATTGCACCTTAGGGTGAAGCTTAATAAGGAATTTTTTTTTTATTGAAAAACCTTAAGCTTTTAGGTAAGCCCTTAGGCATACAAATTAAATTTACCTTAACTAATACAACATGGAAACATAGTAATCTAAAATAATTTATTAAAGTTTATGTAACTTATTAAATCTAATACAACTTATTGTAATATAACTTATTAAATCTAATGTAACTTATTAAATCGAATATAATTTATTTAACGTAATATAACTTATTAAATCTAATACAACATATTAAATCCAATATAGCATACTAAATCTAATATAACTTATTAGCTTATTATATTTAAGATAACTTTAAGGGCCGGTCACCCCTTCAGAGTAAATTTCCACAAAAAAAAAATTGCTCCTTGCATACTTCAATATACTCTGCAAATCTACGTTCACACGAAGTTTCAGTTAAGAACAGAGTTTGCGGATTGGGAACGTTCCCTTCTCAGGCGAACGGTGCTGCCCTCTACCTATTCAAAAACCTTAAGCTTTTAGGTAAGCCCTTAGGCATACAAATTAAGTTTACCTTAACTAATACAATATGGAAACATACTAATCTAAAATAACTTATTATATTTAATGTAACTAATTAAATCTAATACAACTTATTAAATGCAATATAACTTATTAAATCTAATATACGTAATTTATTAAATCTAATACAACTTATTAAATCTAATACAACTTATTAAATGTAATATAATTTATTTAACGTAATATAACTTATTAAATCTAACATACGTAACTTATTAAATCCAGTACAACATATTAAATCCAATATAGCATACTAAATCTAATATAACTTATTAGATTATTATATTTAAGATAACTTTAAGGGCCGATCACCCCTTCAGAGTAAATTTCCACAGAAAAAAAATTGCTCCCTGCATACTTCAATATACTCTGCAAATCTACGTTCACACGAAGTTTCAGTTAAGAACAGAGTTCGCGGATTGGGAACGTTCCCTTCTCAGGCGAGCGGTGCTGCCCTCTACCATAGCAAGATAGCTGTAAAGAACCATGGGGAACCTACTCTGGAATCTTGAAACATGGGCGTGTTCTTTTTATCAAAATCACCGATGACTCGTATCTAACCTGTCAATCTAACTGGATCGCAACAAGCGCCATGCCCACGTGTACCCAGGGCTGGTTCCTCGCGGCTACTAAGGGCGAACTCGCTGCATCGGATTACGGGTCTATTTGTCGCGGGGAACTAATTGCAGCACGGCTGCAGCCATGCATCACGGCGACAACGACCGCACAGAAGTGCAGTCGAGATCGAGTGAATTACTGGTTGGGGGATTGCTTTATCACTTTTAACGACGTCGCTTTCGTTGACTCGGGTCTGTCTAGTCCTTTCACCCTATCCATCCTTTATTAAATATGTGCCTCTGCGTTTATGGGGTAACCTTGTAGAGTTCTCGTCGAATTCAACTGTTTTGTAGAAGTCAGTTTTGTAGACTCCTATTTTTCTTGCGTCACTGCGTGCGTTCTGCACTTGGGGAGAAATATCAGTAGGTTCCGACTGTTGGGCTACCAGCCATCAATTGATAGATGCCGATAGTTAAGCCGGGAATCCACCTAGAGGCTAAGCTGTGCTATGCAATGCTACGCTACGTTTTAAAAAAATTAGCTTCAGTACCTTCTTATGGAATCGTTTCCACCAAAGCTGAGCTAAAACATAGCACAGCAGAGCTTAGCTTAGCTTCTAGATACAACATACAATGAACCTGTGTGTAAGTTTGTTTTCTCAAGATAAAATAGTAGAAGCAAACTTACATCTCATATGTCCATTATTTTTTATGCTAAATTTATTTACAATTTACACTGAAATGGTATAAAAAATCAACATGTTCTTTCAATATTCAAATTAGATGAATTATTCAATCAAAACCCCTGCACGCTTAACTGGAGATAATTTTCTTACGAATATTCCCTGAAAAGTGAATCCAATAAAAATTGACTCAGTTATTAATCCCCCAGTTTGAATAGTGCCACAACTCCCAGAATTTTCCCAGGTACACTTTGAAACTCTGCAGGTATATTTCTGAGTTCCCAAATATTATGAAAATACACCAAAAAATCGGGAAAAAATTTGCACAGTGTTTTCTTCCCTTAATTCTATTTCCAAACTTCCACGTCAATTCTATTGGTTCTGACTTGTGACGCGCGCTTCGAAACCTTCTTCCACATAACAGGTTCTTTGTAAATCGAAATTGCCTTCTTCTGGCAGGATTAACAGTGTCAAGCGTTATCCTCGGAATCAGGCGCCACCCCGTAACTCTGTCCCTGCTCTCCGGGCGCGTTAGAGCATTCAGGGGTGAAATATCAGAAGCGCAAGGGTGAATAATACATGGGGAAGAGTATCGTGGAAAAATAGCTTCCCTGGCCCCTATTCGGCTGTCGGTTATCGTAGCCGAAACTTCACAAGCTAATATGCATATAACGGAATACATATGTATGCACTGGTACCTATACCATGCAATAGTGAGCTTTCCATGAGAAGTTGCGACGGAAAACGGGGGGAACAATAACTGTCAACCACGCAATAGTAATATCCCGATACTATATAGGTCGCTAGCCAATCTTTTAACTATAGGCTCAATTGTTTTTTAAATGGTTATCCCTTATTTATGTGACTGTAAGTACAGTAGTGGACAACAAAATTACCACTTTTTCGATTTGTTTTATTTTTGTTATTTTTTGGCATCGACTTGGAATTGCGGTATGTATTGAAAAAGTGAGAAAGTCAATTGCCAAATGCAGAATCTGTCAATTAATCTGTGCTGTGGAGTGGAGAGGGTCGATGACTCCGCCCATTTTTCCATCTCCTGTTCGAGCATGCGCGTTGGAGACTTCGCTATTGAACATAACATCAGACACAATGTGGAATGAAAAGTATCTTATCTCAAACGAAGTTGATTGTCAACGTCGAGTGTCTTAATGTTTGGGCGAGGACATAGGAAACGGTAGATTTATTAATAAAATTTACTGCTGATAAATTACATAAAAAATACAATATTTATATACTGCCAACAGCTGTTTTAATAATTCAGGAACTACAGGTAAACAATTTTTGCCAACGTAATTTGCCCATTATTTGGCTAAAATCATAGACGTTAGATGTAATCATACAGGAAAGCGACAAAGAGAGGCTGAGTGCAAAAAGAGAAGACGTTGCGTAGAAAATAATTGTTGAGTGCTCAAATGCCCACATCGTGTCAAATTAATTTGCAAATTTAATTTTCTGCCCTACACAATATTTGCCAATAATTTTCTAGTATTCGTAACCTTTCAATGCATTCTGAAAAATGAGCTTGGAAAACCATAATCTACACGTCACTCTCGATTCTTCGAAACATTTTCGCCAACTCACGCAAAGTTGCGCAAATCTTTCAAAATACTTTTTCCTAAATAGCAGATTAGTTCCCACAGAATATTCCAATTTACCCAGCACACAAATTACAATGACTTGAAGAATTAAAAATTTGGTCCATTTAGTTTGAATAAAAAGTGTGGAGCAGTTCGTAAGGAAAGTTAGTAGAAGCAAAAGAAATTTTATCCTTCGTTAAGTTTTAACGCGCTCTTAACGCATCATAATGCAATTCCAGCGGCACAGTACCATTAATTATTATTGACCATTTGCCCCCCTATAATTGCCATCAAAGGGATTAACAATCACCTTGCTCCTCTCAAAGTAGAATCAAGTTGTTTCCCCTCTTAAGTCGCGTGACGCGATTACATCTCCGTTGGGCGAGCGCGGAATTAACCAAGAGAAAGAGAAACGGCGAGATAAAAAGGACGAAACGGGAGCCCTTTGGCAGCGTTTAATGTTGCTCGGCGGTTTTGAAGCCTGCAAAGCGCCACGGATATCCCTTTAATTTTGCGTAAAGGTGGTCTTATGTTGCGGCAAGCAAAAAGACGGGAGCCGCTCGGGGCGTTCCGTTGCAGGAAAGTGAAGTATACGTGGAAGCAACAGCTTCGCGGCCTCCCGTACACGATCCTGCAACTCCGCATGGTGTATGCTAAGTGGCGTAAAATCATTTCTGCCAGCTGAGAATACTTCTTAGGTTTTACATTTCAGTAATACGATACCCTGGGTACATGAGGATAGGTGGACGTTTTTAGGTTAACCGAAGACTGTCGTAGTGGAATTTTTTATCCAAGTAGGACCTTAGGGGGTTACATAACCTAAAATGGTAGAAATAATAGATTTTTTCCAATAAGAATTCGCAGAAACTATAAAATCAAAGGAAGGTCAATTCGATTGTCCCGGAATCAAAGATTTTCTGTAAATTCAAAAAAAAACATTCTCACTTTAACCTGTACCTTAAAAGTTTTTTTTTAAAGCTACATTTTTTCAAATCGGTGCCAATGATATCTCAAAAATTACAGAACCGATTTTAATGAAACTTGTCACTATTATTTCTCACATCAATATCTAATTTTTATCGTACGAATTATTTTGTAGCTAATAGCCACAGTTTGGTTTTAATTATTAACAAACTGATGATTTTTGTCTGCGAAATTGCATTAGGGGGTTAAATTAAAGTTCAAACACTCGTATCTTTTTTAAAAATGATGATTTTAAAAGCAGCGGGTGATAAAGACTAGTTTCTTTCATATTTTTTCTTTAAGGGGTTATACCTAGTTAGGCGGCCGAAAAGAGGCGAATATTTATGATTTTTTTTTGAAGAAGCGGAAGCGTATAATTTTACAGAACTTTTTGCGTTTAAAAGAGCAACATTTAAAGAACATTTGGTATTTTTTTCGTAGAAAAATATTTACGTTTATAAGAAAATAACAAGCGACATCCAAGAAGCCTTTTTAAAAATTTGGTTTTACGGTGAGCACTGCCATTCGGTACCAGATTATCTAAAATCAAAAAAAACAAAAAGATTTCGTTAGTATATTAATGTACCCTCATGTTGACGGAGAGAATTTTCCGAAATATTAATTTAAAACAAAATGGCGGCTATTTAAAGTTGAAATCCTGATTTTTTCGCGTGATTTTTGCACGAAAATATCAGAATTTCAACTTTAAATAGCCGCCATTTTGTTTTAAATTAATATTTCGGAAATTCCGTCCGTTAATCGGAAGATACATTAATATGCTAACGAAATCTTTTGTGTTTTCTGATTTTAGATAATCTGGTTCCGAATGGCAATGCTCACCGCAAAACCAAATTTTTAAAAAGACCTCTTGGATGTCGCTTGTTATTTTCTTATAAACGTAATTATTTTTCTACGAAAAAAATACCAAATGTTCTTTAAATGTTACTCTATTAATCGCAAAAAGTTTTGTAAAAATATATGCTTCCGCTCCTTCAAAAAAAATTCACAAATATTCGCCTCTTTTCGGCCGCCTGACTAGGTATAACCCCTTAAGGAACATTTTTATTTTTCTCTTTTGGATAACAAAACGAATTATCGCCATTTCGTTTGTTAAAAATATTCTTTAAATTATAAGCTTTCAGGAGCATATTACGATTTTTGATTAAAAAATTACTTATAGGTAAAAAAAATTCAGAAGAAGTCCCCTCTTTTCACGATCCTAGGTGTATGCAACCCCTAAAAAACTGATCAAAACTGGTTGAATTGGAATATTCAGTTGTATTTGCGTTGAATTCTTCGGAGCTCAGCTTACTTTTTCCTCTAAATCGAAATATGAGTAAGTTACTATGATGAAAGTTTTAATTGTCATTGATAGAGTGCAACACCAGCGACCCACGTGACATGGAATGTGTCAAGGTGCTATAGTAAATAGCAATAGCTCTCATCTGGCGCTTCGTATTCTTAGGGATGTCACTTTAGACACCACTTGTATGTGCCTCGAGTATTGTGCCTAGTAGAGGCATGCTACCTAACCCGAGAGCCACTTAAGTGGTGTGTAAAACGATATTCTTGAGGGCACAAGCCTCTAAATCTATTGTTGGTCATTCATGATAGTGCCACACGTATGTACTTAGGTATGCCATCACTTTCTTAGGATCACACACTTTGAGACCTTACAGCACTAATGTCCAAATAACTTGCTGAAAGTGTCCTTGAGTTGTTGACTTGCTTGCAAGACACTCGAGAGTGCTATCAACCCCCCTCCCCTACTGCTTTTGCATCACTATACTTGTTCCAGTAAGTGCACATTTGTCTACTGATCTAAACTCGTTTCGAACTGCGAGTAGGTACTCCATATGTGGAACACCAAATCACTCGTAAGTTATATAATACTGAATTGAGATATTGAATTATTCAAATACTTTGATAATAAAGTACTGCATTATTCAAATATTTCAATATTAAAGTACTGAATTATTCGAATACTTTCATACTAAAGTACTGAATGATCCAAATACTTTGATATTAAACTACTGACTTCTTCAAATACTTCAATATTAAATTACTGAATTATTCAAATACTTTGATATTAAATTACTGAATTCTCCAAATACTTAAATATTAAAGTACTGAGTTCTTCAAATACTTTGATATTAAAGTACTGAATTATTAAAATACTTTGATAGTAAAGTACTGAATTATTCAAATACTTCAATATTAAAGTACTGAAATCTTCAAATACTTTGATATTAAATTACTGAATTCTCCAAATACTTCAATACTAAATTACTGAATTATTCAAATACTTCAACATTAAAGTACTGAATTATTAGAATACTACTGTATTTGAGAAATAAGTTATTCGAATACTCCAGTATTCGAGTAATGTCCAAGTATTCAATTATTCTAGTAGTCTGAACCCAGCTTTCAGTAGTATCCTTCTTCGATAAGCTACACTCGTAGAACCCCTCGATTTAGCAAATGAAAGATTGTCTTCAGGAAACACCTTGTTGCTAAACCAAACCTAGATACTTATGCATGGGGAATGCATCATTCACCGTACACCCTATACCTACACCGACGCGGCGCACGAGAAAGCAGTGCACTCTGATGATGCATTGCCCCGGGAGATTAATGTATCGCTGCACACAGTTTGTTAGAGTGAATAACGACCGGCTGCAATAATGATATTGCCATTAAACTGTCCGCGAAAGTTTCGTTTTCGTGGTTACGCGGCGACTGATCGTGCTCGGTTAGGATCGCCTGCTCGCCAACTTTTGATTGATTCGAGGCGACAGCTCGAACCTGTCGTCTCGATTCTTGTCACTGTGAACCGGTTCTCCGTCCAGCACTAGATGATTCTAAATTTTTCTCGGGCCTGGGGCTCATCCATTGACAGTAGAATCTGCTCGACACTATTTTTTACCGATCGGTCACGCGAATCGGTAAAATAAATTCATGTAAAGTAAATAGTGCATCATCTGACACATAGATGGCATTGTTGTAAATTAACAGTTATTAGATAAAAGAAGATGGCGTATTGTTTCATATTTAAGAATCAGTAAACAACTGACTATTCAAAGCGACAAATTTTATCATAAAAAAAATGTGAATAAATTAGCCCTCGTTATAAGTTTTTTAAAGTTGTATGTAAATTAAAGAATCCAATCGTTATGAAAAAAATCATGCGACATTTTCGAGGTCTCTAGAATGTATTCCAATAGTTGTTTTATTGAAATTTTATCACAGTTTCTGTGGAAAAATTCTAGACAAATTGTAACTTTTACAAATTTCAATATTAAAAGCAAAAAATCTACAAAGTTTTTGTTCAGATATAGTATTTTGAGAAAAAAAATAGTCTGTAAGTCAGTTTTAGAAAAAAGATATTTATTTTGCATATAGAAGATACAGGTGGCAAAATCAGCTTGTGGGTGGCTCACACCCAGATTGTCAACAAATGGTTATTATTATAATAATTGAGTAGTCCTTGAAAAAAACACTGTAACTGTAAAAAATCAGATTCTATATTATAGTATTGCCATTGGCACGTAAAACATTGTGCAATCAATTTTTTTTTAATTTTCACACTTACAGTGTTTCCCACAGGAACTCCTTAGCAAGTAAAATTACTTATTCTAAAAAGAAAACACTTTTATTACCAACAACTCGTAAAAATACAGACGCCAAATTCCCCTACATGTCTCCAGCGAAATGGCAAAGAGGAACATGGCGGGCAACACGTAGCTAGGGTGGTCCCCTTCACGCGAAGACTGTTTGCAAATGAAAGTGACTGCGTGCACGAAGAGTGTACCCGTTTATCCTCGTTGCTGCGTAAAAATGCGGACACTAAAGGTCATTCTGTGGTCGTAACAGGGGTCGTGAGGAGAAAGGTGGCTAACTCACGTGGCAGGGGTTGCTCAGTTCATTTAACCCATGCCACGATTTCTCTCTGACCGACTGGCCACGAGGGTGTAGTAACGCGCTAATGAAGTATTTACTATTCTATTACTACGTACCGCGAATTCACGTTCCTCTATCGCTCTACGCCCGCCATTTTCTCGTCCGCGTCTCCACGGCGGTTCCCTTCGCTGAATCCCTGCGGCTCACGCGATCCTCTGCGATGGATCCCCATTCGAATTTCGGCAAAATTCAGTCAGCTTACCGTGAGGAAGACCTGTTATATAGGGTGTTTCGTAATAACTGGTACAACCGCAAGGGTAGTGATTCTGCGTGAGGAAATAGGTAGAAACTGGAGGATAAAATTTGTTCATAGAACAAATTCCTTTTTTGAGGAACTGAATTTGGAATAGGTGTGTGGTACTTGGAGCACCTGATTAAAAAATCAGCAGAATTTTTCGAATTTGACTTTGTCCTCGAGAGAATCGAATTAAACGTGGAATCGATTCTTACAATTATACAATCGGGTACATGTGGAATTGATTTTCAAAATCAATTTGTTTGAAAAAGAGGATTCGTTTAAAAAAAATTTGGATCTTCTTAGATTATTTAAATTTTTCAAGCTATTTAAAATCCAAGACGTCACCCTATTAAAGAGTGACCCAAAAATAGCCCCTTTTTGGTCCCACGATTTTGGAACTGAATTTTGTGCGAAACGATACCTTATGATGAGACACCAATCACACGAAATTTTCAAGTTCTGGTGGCAATTAGTTTCTGAGATATGGGAGGTCAAAGAAGTGAAAATTCGTTAAGGAGTCAGCCCACATACGCTTCGATGTACGGACTTTTATGTCAGTCCGATAATTTAAACAATTATTTCCAGGGGTTTTGCTGACTGTTCACAACGAATTTGAACTTAGATTTTCAAAATTTACAATGGCCGATTCAATATGCTGTGCGATATATTTTTAAAAAAACATCCACTACACAGACATTTATATTTTTTGATTGTGATTTTTTTCGTGAATTTTGAAAATTAAGTTCAAATTCGTTGTTAGCAATCAGCAAAACCCCTGGAAATAATTGTTTAAATTATGGAACTGACATAGAAGTTCGTACATCGAATCGTATGGGATGACGCCTTAACGAATTTTCACTTCTTTGACCTCCCAACTCTCAGAAACTAATTGTAACCTCAACTTGAAAATTTCGTGTGATTGATGTCTCATCATAAGGTATCGTTTCGCATAAAATTCAGTTCCAAAATCGTGGGACCAAAAACAGGCTAAAAAAGGCCCCATTTTTGGGTCACTCTTTAGAAAATTGAAAACTGGCAGTCAACCGTTTGCAACCAACGTTGCAAGACAGTCCATCACTCTAAACCAGAGATGGGCAAAATCTTTATCTAAATAAAAATTTGAAATAACGAATAGGGGATAAAAAAATATATTCTCTAAAAGATAACTTGAATTATTGGAGCCGTGAATTACGAACATAATTTTTATTTAGATAATGATTTTGCCCATCGCTGCTCTAAACAAGTCAACCCCCAAATATAGTCAATTTTCCGGTTCTATAACTTGATTATTCATGGCAACATGGCGCCAAAATCTGGTCAAATGGCGCCCTTTATTTGTAATACATTTAGTAGAGCTTTTTGATGACCTTGCTCTGAATTCATATGCATAGCTTAAAACATTTATAGTACCACTTGTAATATTAATTTTAAAACTTTATTTTAAAAAATACCAACAATGAAAAGACCATTTTACGCCCTTTGACAACTTTGAGCCCTAAATAGGGAGCTGCCTAAGTTTGCCTATAGGGACGAGCCGGGTCTGACAAAGGGTGAATCGAAAATTCTTGTCCAGTTTGCAGCAACCATTTTTTCCTAACCTCAAAGCCCAAGAAGAGGCACGCGACTTATTAGAAGAAGTCACAGATTTAACAGTAGGTTGTATTAAAACTATAAAACACACATGGCCTAATATTTCGGAGGGTAGAATATATTGCATCAATTTTTAGAGAACGAAGAAACTTAGAAAACACGGTTTAACTGACCAAAAACTTATGATTCACCCTGCGTATACTACCATGTAAAAGAAAATTGGGAGAACAGTCATATTCATTGCTTCCTCTACTCTCCGTTCACTTTACTTCGCTGTCATTAATTGATTTGAGAAATTGTTGCATCTCGCGGACAAAACACTTTCGCTGACCGATATTTTCGACTTCTAACGGCCCCTTCCAGTAGCCGGCCAATAATGTGGCTTGACATGCGCGACATGCAAATGGACATCAAGCCAGTTTGTGCTGTGACAAATGTCCAGGCGGCTACGCAAAATGGACGTGGATATAAATACATTGTGTAGGTGGAAGTGGAAACCGATTCAAAACCACTCGATCTGCCTAGGAGACAAACGAACTTTTTTTTGCCTCTCGACGGAATGGGTGTAGTTTCAATACTCCAATTTGAAATTTTTTGGCTGAGGGCATTGCATCAAAATGTCAGCGTCGTTTAGTTACGATTTTCGTTACGCGATGCTTTTTGACTAACAGTTTTTCGTGCTTTTTTAGAAAGTATTTAGAGGTTTTGTATTTGAACGGGGTGAATGACTGTATAAAGTAATTATAGCAACGTAATGTTCTTTTCATTTTCTAAAATCGTCTCTTTTTCTTTGATTATTGAAGAAAATGCCATTTTGGATCCTACATTAATAATTGAGAAAAATTTATGTAATATTCTAACACTTATTATGCAGATTGTGAGCGAAGCTCTGTAAGCTCATCAGTTTTTCCTGATTTTTCTATTTTATAGAACTTATATTTTATTTTATAAACTTATGTAGTATTTTGTTTCTGATATGAAAAACCTAACGTGTTAAAATTCACTATTAAGGAAATTTAATTCTTGAATATATCAACGTATAGGAAATTAGTGTACTGTGGAACCTTGCTGAATCAATGTAAGTAGTAGGGCTGTAACGAATATTCGAATAATCCAAGTATTCGAATATTCGAATAATCCAAGTATTCGAATATTCGAATATTCAAATAATTAGGAGTATTCGAATATTCAAATAATTAGGAGTATTCGAATATTCAAATAATTAAGAGTCTTCGAATATTCGTTATAGTAACGGAGGTAAAAATAAAAATATTGTAGCTCCCCAAAATCGTTTATGGGGTTTTAATTTCCTACAAAAAAAATCGTCTTATACTGTCTTATACGCATAAACACACGTACATAAGTACTTATGTTCGAGGAAAAATTTTACGTTCGAAAAAATGTCTCGAAAAACAGAAACCTACCTATGAAAAAGGTGACTGGCCTTAACGTTTCACTTCAGACTACAAGCTCGAGTTAACCAGTTGCGTTGGAATGACCAACTACACACGTGCTGCCCTCTCTGCGCCGCGTTTAGTAAAAACTTACTATGTACACATGTCGTGACTCAACACTGACGGCCGGTGTCACAAATGCGTGACTTTAATTTCTCAACCGCTATATCATCGCTTACTCAAATTGTCTCACATTTCTTTCGATTTAAATCAAATCTTGAATGTCCTTTATGTTATTCATATTCATTTGTCCTTATAACGAGACTTCTAATATTTTTACATGACTTACTATTGGCCTATAAGATTCAGTCAGTTTAGGAAACTGTGTCAAAAACAATTTCTAATTCGGTCATACAAATTCATTCACCGTCTATACATTTTTTTGTTCCTATAAATTCATAATTTAAAAGAATTTTACAGTGGACATGGAAAAATGATTGGTTCGCTCTGTTTGTTTGTAGTCTCATAAATATATGACATTAGATAAATAGTAATAGTAAAGTATGCAGTAGCAACTAGGGCCGGGACTATTCGTCGAATTTTTCGGTATTCGAATATTCGAATACTTCAGTTGCTCAATTATTTGGCGAATATAATTCGAATATCCAAGTATTCGAATACTATTCGAATATTTAAGTATTCGAATACTATTCATTCGAATATTTAAGTATTCGAATACTATCCATTCGAATATTTAAGTATTCGAATACTATTCATTCGAATATTTAAGTATTCGAATATTTAACTATTCGAATAGTAAGGCTGGAACAGACACGTCGAGTAATTTAGTCGAGTAGCGAGTAATTTAGTAATTTACCATTCTTTTACTAAACTACTTGACTAAATTTTAGTGTTCACACCCGAAAAATTACTAAATTACTCACTACTCGACTAAATTACTCGACATGTCTGAATCAGCCTGTATGGTGTGAATTATAAATAAAGTTCTTTGGGTTCATTTGTCAGGGTAAACTCGTAAGCTAATTTTGACCCACTTCACACCATACTATTCGAATACATCAGTATAGTATTCGAATAATAACATTCGAATACTCAAATTTTCTAAGTTTATTCGTAGCATTCGAATACTTGCAAAATATTCGAATATTAAATTATTCGAATAGTCCCAGCCCTAGTGGCAACATTTCAGTATTCAGAAAATGTTATTTATAAGTTTGTAGATTTATAACGTTGAAAGCAAGGAACAGTTTTAAGGGTGGTTTTTACTTTATTGGAGGTCCAAAAGCAGATGTACGTTTGGAGATTTCTAGAGGGAAAACCAATCAGTGGATTGTTCTATTTTGCATACGTATTTATCGACTATTGGACAACACACATAGACTGTTCCACATTAATACAATCGATAGTACTGTTAGAAATGGAAGAATGGCGATGAAAAGCCCTCTGGCGGAAGCGATTGCAGATCACTACCATCACCTTGAACCAAAATGAAAACAAAATTACGTCAAATCAACATCTGGTTACAATTTCAAGTAAGGATAAAAACAAAATATTGAAATATCACGGAATAGCATTATTGTAAACGTTAAAAAGCAAAACTCGTAAAGAAGTATTGTCCATTTTTGTGAATAACAAAAAGTATGACACATGTTGTCATAATTCTAGTTCAAGCAATGGGCGAACATGTTTTATACGAGCTGTTAAAATTTCAAATGAATAACTTTATTACTTTTGAAGATATAATTTTCGCAAACTCGAGTATCAT
This sequence comes from Andrena cerasifolii, assembly GCF_050908995.1. Lineage (NCBI taxonomy): Eukaryota > Metazoa > Arthropoda > Insecta > Hymenoptera > Andrenidae > Andrena > Andrena cerasifolii. The sequence goes on from NC_135132.1 coordinate 4,562,598, forward strand.
TTATAACGTCTGCATCGCCCAGAAAAATGGTTTTAGGATCTACATTTATTAAACCGTTTGATTTGTACATTACAAATGCTTGTAAATTTTACAGCGAGACTTTCAACTTGCCCTGTATCTAACTCAGTCTTGCTTTGCAACGATCGAGCATGCACGCCTGCATGTATGCAGCTGGCTGTATGCGCTGGCCTGCAACACTATCCGCTGCAGGGCTGCTTTCTTCCCCTCTCATTCGCCGCGAATCACACTCCGCGCGTAATTTTACTTTCCGCTCACGAATCCAACCGGGCCGTTTCACGTGTATTTTGCTCTAAAGGGACGAATAAAACGCGACACGCCGCGACAGAAAATGTCTCTGTATGCATCTCACTTATTCCCCATGGCCCCCAAAAAAGTACCAGTTTAATTGAGAGGCAATGAGAGTTCTCAATAAACAATGAATTTTGCGTGGCAACTTTGTGTTTATTAATTGCACTCTGTGGGAATTAAAAGTGAACACAGTTCTAAATTTCAAGCTTCCTTAAGGTAGGTTCTCAAAGTCGATTTTTCTCGAAAACGAAGCGCGATATGAAAAAAAGTTACTATTTCTTTTCGACTTATAACAAACAAATAAGTTGAGGAAAAGGAATAAAATTTTTTGATATTGCGCTTCATTTTCGAGAAAATCGACTTTGAAAATCTTGACGTTGCGTCCAGTCGCGTATGGTAATGCATAGATCAGTGTTGCTCAACCTGTTATGCTTCACGTACCCCCTGGAAATGTGTATGTGTATAACTGGCGTTATAGACAGATAAATCTATAGTTGTAGTATAATAACGGGCATAAAATAAAACATGTATATATATATATGTATATATATATATATATATATATATATATATATATATATATATATTAAATTTTGTATTCACAAAGAGTGATATAAACAATTTAACATTAGCCGGGAACACACAGGGTGGCAATATCTCACAGTTACTAGATCTAGCGACTTCTGAGCCTTCAGGGCGTACACTAAGCGTCAAAACGGCTTCCCTTCGGAAATTTGGCAACGCTGCATGTCACTAGGCATGACTCAGCGGTTCTAGTGACATGCAACGTTGCCAAATTTCCGAAGGGAAGCCGGTTTTGACGCCTAGTACACCCCCAAAAGTTTTACCGCATACCGCACGTTGGGAACCACTGTTCTAAAGGACCTAAATAGGTTAGGGTCTAATAGGTTCTATTAGCTTCTAAATAGTATGACATACCTCTCCTTTGTGCAGTACCTATTTATATTTAATATAGACCAGTAAAACCAATTCTTCTTCTTATTATTATTATTATGCAAGTGTCTCAATAGACTTGCACAGACAGAGTTCTAGCTTTCATGATTAACTACTATAAAGTCTACCAATTTTGCAAGTGTTAGAGACCTGAAATTTCTGCAGTCACTAGAAAATAATTCATAGGTGATTAAAAAAAAAAAATCAATAAAAAACGTCATGATAGTGTTACCAGAACTTCCATAGCCAAGGTTCACTATATAAATCCCACTGCTGCAGCTACACCATCCGCAAATGTCAGCTCTGTCGCCTCTCTCATAAACGAGTACCTACATACTCGGTAAGTCCCCTAAATCGTAAATGCCCAACAGCAGACAAAATCGCAAATAAAACAGATTCCAGAATGAAACACCCCAAATTGGTGATGTAGTCTCCGTTTCGATACGCAGTCTCCACTATTCGCATAATTTACCAGGCTGGCCGCCTATTTATACCGAACCTGGCCCACGTGTGGGTGCATCGTTGCACGTGGCTCTGTATGCACCTTGCACGCTTCGCACGCGTTGACCCGTGCCGGTATATCCGCGCGGCTCCATGCAAATTTCGCCGTGGAAAACCCGGTGAACCGCGACCAACCCTCCATGCATACCTATTCCAACCTGGGCGGCAATCTTCGGCGTGCACTTCGGCGTGGCCTCGATCGATTCCTCCTTGCGAGACGCATGCAGAGTTCTGTTCGTTTCAATTTCCTGGGGGGTTGTTTCGCGAGGACATGTGTCCAGGTGGCCAGAGCGCAAAGTGCTCGAGTATTCCCCTTTGTTTTTGAAATGCTCGCAAACCAGGGAGAAATTGGGGCTGCCTTCATCCTGGGGTAGAGGAAGAAGGATCCTTCCATGGTGTTCTCCTGGGTCTCGCTGGGGGGACCCGCTGCTGCTTGCGACAGAGTTGTCCATGCTTCTCGAGGGCACTTGCGAAAGTTTGTCACGATGCCGGGTTGTTATTCTTCGCATATTTAAATTATGTATGATTTCCTTACCGTGACGATGTATGAGATGGGGCGCTAAGCTTATTCAGCGGGTGTAGGTATCTTAGCGATTGTTTGATCTACAAAGGAATGGTGTATGGGGAGGGAGGGTGCGCAGTGTGGAGCGGCATGTAATGTGGTAACAAGGACATTTTTTACTGAATTGACTTCTTCGATTCGCGGAGGAAGTAATTGGAATTTGTTTGATAGTTATGGTTGAGGAGCTGCAGCTCTCGAGGACAACAATTATTTCTTACAGAAGTTTCCTTGCCTTCCTTCGAGAACCTCTGTTCAGTTACTGTAACAAGCAAACAATCTGTTGTCACTTTTTTCCCCTAGTAAAGCACAAATTTTAACAATAAATTGGTCTCTTGTACTTTTCTTTGTAACTCGTGTGTAATTAAGAAATTGAAAATTTAAAATTTTTGTAACTCTCGCTCAATAACATACCTAGTTTTTGTTTTGACAACGGGGCGAATGTAGAGACATTGTGAGTTTTACTATCTATCATAGTGCATACCTGCAAAACTGTGAAGGATATCGAAAAAACGTTCAGTAGAAAGTTTTATGGTTCTTAATGATCTACAACGTGCTGATAAAAAAATTACGAGGAAAATTATAATAAGGGTGAATTCTGACAAATGAATTTTCATCGAATATTCTCTACCACCATATTTGTAGATCATTAACACGTTCAGTTCCACGTGGGCGACCAGTGGCCCATGATATTTATCAGTGGTGAAGCTTTTATTTTACAAAAAAAAAGGTGTTTCTCAATTCAACGTTGAAATCCAAATAAAATAAAAAAACAGAGCTGCAAGTATGGAGACTATTATGCAATTACTATTTTTCTGTAATTGATTATCGCAATTTAATTTTCTCATCATTTTTTATATTTCCACCGTGCCACAGAATATGTTAAGAATACAAATATTTTATAATGCAAATCCAATAATATTCATTAGGCAATTATACAAATTTATTTAAAGAATCAATTCAAATTCATTTTTTTTCCTTTCTACTTTTTGTTTTCCCTTATTCCAGGGGGGAGGGGTGACAGCCACCCACCCCCCACCGGGTGCGCCACTGGTTAAGAACCATCAAATTTTCTATTTCACTTTGCAGGAGTTTCCCCAAACCTAGATTCGTTTTAAAAAATAAGTATGTCATTGGGACCAGGTGAACTACATTTTTGCACAGTATTAGATCTTTTGGATTTTCGAGTCGTCGAACTTTTCTTGTTTGTACTGATTCCGCGTAAACGCGGATTTAATGAATCGTAAGACAATCGATTGGGGATGGCTGGCCAATCCAGGGCATGCATGGATTGCATTTGGCGTTATATTGGGAGGTAATCAAGCGTCCTGTCATCGTCCAAGTGTCATCAATCTCGATTACGCAGCCAGGGACGAATAGCAGCTAAGATTATAACAGATGCTTCACTTGAGATCAAAGTTACTGCTAAGTGAACTGCCAAACGTTGCCATGGGAATTATTAGGTCGCCCTAACTGAGTTAATCCAACGTGGCGATAGCGTATTACTCCATCGTCCATTTGCGGAACAGCTTCTTAGTTACGGACAGACTATCAATTTTACGTAACAAACATTTAGCGAATAAACATTCGAAGTCAATGGAGCAAGCCTTAAGATCGCAAGCACAGTATTCTACGAGTTGTTTTCTTGGGGCAATTGCAAAATTCATGGATACATTAGTGAGCTGAGGAATATTGACACCCATGGACGAAGTTATGAGTTGGGGTGGAGAAGAACGGAGTTTATGGAAGGTGGTTAGTTCCCAGGCGTCCAGTCAAGGCCGGATTAAGCGGAGGGCTAAGGGGCTGCAGGGGCTGAAGGTAGGATTTCCTAGACGCGATTCGCCGCGGCGGCCAAATCCTGAGCACCGCTCTTATGGAGAAGCATGCATCTGTTTTCCTATACTCGTTTCATCCTAAGAAAAATCCCGTTCGCGCAGGGATGACTCTGAGGAGGCGCTGGTTGGTCTGACTCCCCACTTAACCGCCTACGTTTTTCTCCGTCTTACCACCTGTTACCTCTCTGTCAGCCGTTCCGCAACCTGCAGTGTTCACATTGACATCGGTCATGTCACGCCCTCGGAGGGACAGGGAAGTCGGCAGGTTAAAGTGCTGCGAGCAATAGCCTGAGTCGGGCCCGTAGGCGGTAGTGGGGGCTGCGCGGAACGGCCACCAAAACGGTCGGGGCATAGGATTTTTCTTAGGATGAAACGAGTATAGCCGCGTTTTCCGACCGCTGTGCCAGTGCGTCTGCCTCGGCAGCTGCCTAGGGTGTGTTTCAATTCACGCATACTGCGCATAGCTGCTGGCAATGGTGATTGGCGGTTCATACGGTGAGTGTATGGACTGCATAACCTGATTGGAGCATTCGAATTCGAACAACTACGCGTGCGCGCATTATGCGCATTGGCTGCCTATGGTTTGATTTTCTGTAGTTGCTGCACGCATCATGCGCTAGAAGTTGGAGGATTCTAGGGAATTCTACGAATTAGGTTATGCAGTCTATTCACTCGCTGCATGAACCACCAATCACCATTGCCCGCGGTCTATGCGCAGTATGCGTGAATTGAAACACACCCCTAGGCGTTGGGGTGCCTTTTGAAGATGTCTGCACGTTAAAAAAAACATTATAAATTTTTTTATAATTTTTTTTTTAGCGTGGAGATATCTTCTGAAGGCACCCCAACGCTTCCAGAAGGGAATCTCCCGCGGGCGCCAGGGTAGCTGTGGGATTTTTACCCATTAAAACCCCACGGCCACTATGAAATATTTAATAATTTCCATGTAAATATCTCTATTATTAAGGCCTATTGGCTGCAACGCTCGGACACCTATTTACTTATTTTCGACATAGATCCATCGTGCCAAGGCTCATAAAAATCGGTGTCTACCACATGGTGTCCTCCCCTTGCCCTCCCCATCCCTACAAAAATTTGTCTGAAGTAGTAATTTCCCTGGCAGCATTTATTGTTGGCATTTTGATGGCCAACTAATTCCCAACTTGAAAATACTGTGGGCCAACCAGAAATGCTACTAGGGTTATGACAAAATGCTGGTTTTCAAATTGCTAGAGTTAAAAGTTCCATTTCTGCCATGATTGGACAAAAGAAAATCGATCTCATAATTGACCCCATTTCCAACCCACCGCGATCGCAGCGCTGCACTTTCTTCTTAACAAACGGCTGCTGGTAACGTTTCCCACCTTCTTCATTGTCGCCGAAATTCAAGCACAGTGACTACGTCAAACAGACGGTCGTTTGGCGCACAGGCGACGATCGACTCGCAGGGCACTCGCAGCGTGTAGCACAAGAGCCCGCATATCAAATGGTGCGTATCACGGGATACAAGCAATTCCCATCAACCAATATTGTCATGTGGGCAATGAACGGCCGTGCGTTGAATAAACACGTGGCCGGGGGACACTTGGACTCGTACAGAGGGCAGCACTCGTGCCTATGGAAACGAGGGGCCCGTCTCTCTGCGTCCAGCGACGCCTTTTTCCCCCATTTTTTTTTTTCGGGCGAAAAGAGTCCGTTTCCGGACGGGAAATCGAAACGACTCGTTTGCTCCGTTCCGCGATAATGATGGTCGAGCCTGATGACTCTCTGAATTACATTCCGATAATCTCGTCTATTCTGGGGCGCTGCGAGCGCTTTCGAGCGGTGGACTGATGAAGGAGGTTAGGAAATATGAAACGCTAGCCAACTTTTAATTGGACAAATGTGGAGAATTGAATTTACAAGATGGCTGCTGAATGAATGTGTCTTAAGTGGGAATTAGGTCTAGACGGCTGTGGAGATGAAGCGTTTAGTCTGCAGAACGTTTGAAAAACTGAATTTATAAGAGGACTGCCTGGGTGAACGTCTCTTGCGTCGGAATTTTGGTCTAAAGCAGAGATGGGCGAACATTTTGTTGAAATAAAATTTCGTATAACGAATAAAAGTCACAAAAATTATTGTCGAATGAAGAAATTAACTTTATTCGTCGTATAATCTAAAGTTAAAGAAACTTTTATTTGATCCGTTATTTAAATAATTTGTTCTTTATGCCGAACTCTGGTATAGAGCTTGAGGGAATGGAGATGAAGAGTATTTGATGGATTTAATTTTGGTTGTTGAATTTGATATTTTTTAATCTAATTGGTTTTAATTTTGAAGAGGCATTATGTGCAAAGTTTTGTAAAATTCGCGGTGACTGCCGATGTATTCTGTGATTTAATAATTTATGTTAAATTATGTATAAGTGACGATTTTGAGTTTGTATTTATTTGCTACTGAAATTAGGCATCTCAAGTGTTTTCAGAGAAAAAAATAGTTCTTCGGATTAAATGTATGGGGCGGTACACCCAATATATATATATTTTTTTTTTTAGAGAATCACCACCCTTCCGCTTGTACCACTGATTACAGGACACCCTGTATAAGTAGTGGTCATATACTTTCGTAGAAAATACATTTTTATATCCTCTACTCGATTTATGCATGCAATTGTACCTCGATTTTTTTTCTAGTTTTTGAGCAAAACTCAGAGAAGCAGAAAACTTTTTTGTGCACACCATCAACTCCCCTTGTCCAATTTTAATTCGATAATACCAATGTATATCTTTATTACATCTATAATTAAGAACCAAGTTTTTTTTTTATATATTTTTATAAAATTGAAACCACGTTTTAATTAATCATTTTCTATTTGTTTCAGGTAAGATATCAATTACCCTCACTCCAGCACATTCATCACGAGGCTATCCTCCTCCCTTAAGTGGTAAATTCTTTAAAATTCATATTTTAATACCTACATTTTATTTTTGAACTCGAGCAAAGCAGGCTCTAATTTTCTGGCAAAAAAACACCTTCATCCTTAACTTTACATTTGTTTTAATACATATTCAGTCATAATAACATTCAGGGGTTTCCCCTGCCAAAAAAAATAACGAAATTTTATTAAAATTCATAAACTCCAAAATGAAGGATTCTCAGATCACTGAAAAATACTATCGAATTTCCAAAAAATATCTTGTTCCTTAATCATAGAAACCATCTCTCACGAAGAAAATATTTAATTAATGTAAAACGTATGAAGCACAATAAAAGAATTTCCAAATATCTAAGGGAGACTTTAGTGCGCAATTTTAAATCGTATTCAGAGGTTCCACTTATAAACAAAATGTATTTTTCATCTGAATAGAGTGTATGATTGGTGAAAAAAAAAGGGTAACCTTAAAGCGTTTCCTTGAGTTCGAATAAAACGAATCCTGTTGACGAAATGCCAACTGGAGCACCGGGGTTTCATGCCAAATTATTCAATAAAGCAATGCCTCCTATCGTCATCCGTGACGTTTATGACGTTGCGCACAATAGTAGCACGGCTGACACTTATTGTTAGAGATCTTAGGTCCCGTTTTATTGAACAGGGGAGACAGCCTGGGAGAGTAATTTATTACACCGAGACATCTACTTAAATTTTTGTGTCAAGTGTCCACTACAAAGTGGAGCACTAGATATTGTTGCTCGAAATATCTCTGGTACCTTTCTCAAGGAAAACATTCCCTTGGTTAACTTCGTCGAAATACAGAAATTTTTACATGCTCTTGTAGAATATCTCGTATTCGATGGAAATATTCTTCTGTGGCGGTGGAAACTAATTTCGATCATGATAATTTAATATCAAGGTAATTCTACAGCAGCATAGCACAACTATAGCGTTAATTAAGGAGCATGTAGTGGTTCCTGTCGACAGGAAACGCGAGACTGTTTAAAAGTTTGACGGTAGTGAGAGAAATAAGAAGAATAGAGAAAAAAGTGGGTATATTAAAAGTTACTACAATTAGATATATTAACAATGCTTTTATTGAGAAGTCTAGAAGCTTAAATTGTATTACGAGGTAGAAAGGTAGGATTTTTATAGACACTGGGAATATAATGAAAATAAATTTATCACCGGGCAGATATATTAAAAACTGTGTGCCACATATTTAGTAACCACAAAAGTATTGGACAAAAGATTTGAGAAAAATTATTCCCTTATATTATTTCTCATTTTTGTCGTTTTATTTGAAATACAGGGCGTTGCACAATTACAAATACAAACTCAACTAGATTACGGATCTCATAAGAGGAGGTAACAAGGGATGATCCCGAACCCGGAAAATCAAAAAATTCTGAAACTTTGTGAATATATAGGGAATTTCCTCCTGATTGTAATGCAATTTTTGTTTGCTGTAAAACTGTAACTGTATCGTGAACTGTAAAATAATTATTTCCCCAATGATAGATCTAATTAAAAGAACTAACTTTTGTCTTGAAAATTTTTTTACTAACACAAAATCGGAAAATAGCTGAATTTTTAGGGGTTCATTTCACCCCCTTCGAGTCAGTGACGGATTCAGGAGCCTTTCTTGGGGGCGGGTGGCGAAATATGTAAAAGTACCTAAGTACATTTTTGAACCTTCTTGTACAAGATTTAAAATTTGCTTGTAATTTATATTTTAATATTTCTATCTGATACTATAACCTAAATAATTAAATTCACATAATTATTTATACCGAATAGTACACAGTGTCATAATATTTTTTTAATTTTATTACTCTTGGGGGGGGGGCGATCGCCCCTATCGCCCCCCTCTGGATCCGCCCATGCTTCGAGTGAATTTGGGAAGCAAACAAAAATTGCGTTGTAATCAGGAGAAAATCCCCTATATATTCACAAAGATACAGAATTTTTTTAATTTTTCGATTTTTTTAATAAACGTAGGTACCACAGTTTTTTGCAGTTATTGAAAATTTTTCTATGCAGAAATGTGCCCATTTAAAAAATCACTCGGCATTTATTCATATCCAGGAAGTGCATGCTATTATCAAATAACATCAGCGTAGTTATCCGAGATATTATAAAATTTAATCAATCCCTTATTTAATCAATTATGCCTGAATTACTATGGGTAAGGTTACCCTGCACATCTAGCTGTGAAACCTTGATACGCATTGCTGTTAGCATTGCCGTTATTATTATCATTAATAATGCTCTCGTGTATGTGAGCTTCACGTACGCGGGCAACACCGCCGACGAATCTGATTATCAATCATGGTTGAACGATGTCTAACGAGCCCGTACAATATCGAACAATGGATTTTCGAGGGAATCGCGCGTCATCATTATACCTGCTCTTCACTGCTCCTTGCGGACTTATTGTAGTATAGTAATATTAATAATGTTCCCGACGATTACACACCGTTTGCTCCATTTCGTGTAGGTATCGCTGTTAATGGAGATCCATCGATGAGTCTTGCTTATTGCGAGCGGATTCTTGGATGCACTAATTATAATTTTTTAAAAAAAGTAAGATTCTTACGTAAACGGGAAAAGGACACTTAAAGGTACTTCGATATTTATATGATTATATGATTGATACTCGGTTAGAATCTGTGAACAATGAAGTTCGAATTGGTAATTTTGAAAATGTTTTGCAAAAAGTATACGTATATATGTTAGGTCAGTGTTTTATATTTTTTGAGTCGCGATCCCCTTTTATAATATTCAAATAACCTGCAACCCCGCCCCCATATAAAGTAAAGTAAATTTAATAAGGTAAAGAAAACACATTCAAAATAAATAGGTAGGTATTTTGGAATATAATTCTAACTTAATAATATTAAAAATAAAAAAAAACTGTGGCGTCTCTTAGGTTGGGAATCACTGTGTTAAGTACTTATACTTAATAGTGTTTTCCAATTCATTAGCAAAATAATGATGGGAACCAGTGTCCAGAAGTTTTGTCATTGGTACATGGATAAACTAAATTGTTGGCATTATCTCCAGCATTTTGTGACTTGCTGAGCTTAAAGGCCCTTTCACACGTGACACTTATGTGAATCAGGACAAATATTTAAGAGATAGGTACACAAACATTTTTTACTATTTCATATCTCTTTTATCTTATCTATTATTAACTTATTATTATTAACTCATCCATTAGGCATATTAATGTAAATCGTATGCAAAGTATTGGGTAACTCCACGTTAACCCAGAAGTGTTGGTACCTTAACGCGTGCTTCTACTACACCAGAACGATAATACATACTAATCCTTGCCTTAATTCCACTGTCGGCAGGTTTTCAAAAATTTCTTGCGGTATAAGTGGCTGTTGAATACTCATGATTGATGAGGTTCTAAATGAAGATGAGAGAAGTGCTGACAGCTGATTTCTAAAAAGAATCATATGAAGAAGCCACTTAGTTCACTAGGCACACAAAAAGGGGATTTGAACGTCTGGCAACCCGCCCATCACGATATTAGCCCACTATTAATAAGAAAAAGCTTGTACATTTCAATCCCAAACCTTAGTATCTTCGTAGTCCCGTTATAGGTAACAGAAATTAACTTAACACGTCCTCTACCACGTGTCACATATTGTGACATCTTGTTTTCTCGTGACAGGCTAACGTCGCACAGGCATACCTGCTTACGTACATGAGCCGATAGTTGTGCATTTCGCGTTGATAAAACAAAGGAGACCATGTGTGAGTTGCCATATTTGAAGAGAGATTGAGAGAAATTGTCTCCACTCTTTTAAATTAAAATATTTCATGGAATTTCGTGGAAGGAGGGCAGACACTTGTTACTCTAAGGGCGCCAAATCTCCAAATCCGCCTCTGGTCATAGTGAATATGTTACTGAATTCAGAGATGGGCAAAATTTGTATTTAAATAAAATTTCGAATAACGAATAAAAGTTAAAAAAAAATTTAACTCGGGTTAACTAACGAATGACAATTTTTTTGTACTCTACAAAACGGACAAACTGGAAATGGAAAGTTGATCCTGGAGGGCGAAATTTTCGGTACGAAATTGGAAATGGCACAGTGACTTTCGGTCTTGTTCCTCAACCCTTGTATGAAATTTGTAAAGTTCCACGGATAAATTTGGGTCAAATTGACCCAACATCATATATTTACAAAAAACGAGCATACGAAAATAAAACTCAGTTGATTCATTCACTACTGTTTAATATTTTAAGAACTTATTAATCTCTACAATAAACGAAATTAAAAAAATGATTATTATTTATTATCGACGGTTATTAATTAATTAAGGATACGAAGATGTTCAGGACAGAGGAACAGAGACGGAGAGGAACGAGGATTTGTATCCGATTTTGGGTGAAAATGCCCCAATTTCCGTACAAGGGTTAAAGCGGAATTTAGTCTTCACACTCTGGATGTGCATCGCGGATGATCCATCCACAGTGAATGTGAATTCCTCAAGAGTAGAGACTGGCTTAAAGGCTGTAAAATCTAAATTCGCCTTAAGCAAGAGCCCCCTTTCATCATTCCACCAGGATTGGCCGCTGTGGCTGACAGAAGAGTCGCGTTTGCTGACGTACTTCGTCAAAGAAGACGTTCCGTTGGCCCTTGCGTAACCAAAACCCATAGGGTATCGGTTTAACTTGGCAATCCGGCGGTTGGTTGTGTTTATCTCGTTGTCAAACTTCTGACAGCAGACGTCAGAGTCGGGAATACTTGTTTCCATTCCGGGACGTCCAAATGGAAGCTTCCGGGGGTCCCCTCTTCGCTCGCTTCGCGGGCTTATCAAATCTGTGCCAGGTAGAACGTTTAATATACGAGTCGACACTGTCTTGCCCATGCCTTCCTTCATTTCTTTCAATTTTCATTTATCACTTGTCCTGCTTGATTGACAAACACGTAAGACAGTTTGTACCTATCGTTGGGAACGAGGATCCTCATCAGGGTTGCCAGGCACACGTACTGGCATATATGACGTCACTTAGCTTGGATTGGCTTGGCGTTGCCATCAAAGAGGTGATATAATAAGAGGCGTCACTCGACAAGGACAGACATAAACTAGGGAAATCACTAGACAACCCATTTAAATACCCATTCGGCAATGATCGGTAAACTTCGGCAATAATCAGCAAATTGCGGTAAGGTACATTTAGCCGATTTGAATATCCCGCTCGAATAGACAACCAATTTAAATGCCATGGTCAAGTAAGGACTTCAAAGGTTCCGCCCGGAGTGACGCCTCTTATTGTATCTCCTCTTTGGTTGCCATGATGTCACGCCGTCACCAACCAAATATAAGTATTTTCCTTCTCCTGCACCGTATGACGTCATATAGGCCAGCACGCCGCCATTTGTCCAGTACGCCTGGCAACCCTGATCCTCATTGTAATAATCATTTACTGGAATTTATCTCCCTTGGAATCGATGAACAGTCTTTACAATAAATTCTATGGGTTTCAAAATCTCAAGTAAATATATTAATATATCTAACCAACTCGTACATTAACACGTATGGTAATATTTTGCTTTTGTGTTTTGGCGGAGGTTCGGAATGTGAGAAGGTAAGATGGAAGGAAAGAGAAGGAAGTTGCGTTTCGTCTCGGGTCTGCTAGTGGACTCATCGGTAAGCTTTGCCTAGCAGACCCTGCTTTAGACCCTGGGATGTTAGCATTTTTTTTTATATCTTCGTCCTTGGTAGGGGTGGGGCTCCCAGTGTTTCCCCTCTATGACCTGTCCCTTGGAGCTGAAGCCCTATTACCAACCAGTATGTTTGGTGGAGTTACCGGCAGATGGTAAATTATTTATCCAGTAAGTCGTAATGTGATAATGAGAAAGAATTTACAAAAAAACCGCAGCAACCTGAAAACCAAAGATCAAGTATAGAAAAGACCCAGGTTGTGGGAGGGGGACTGATACGTTACGCAGGTGGCAGTCCAGGCTTGTGAGCCAAAGCAAGAGTACATGCGTGACAGCAAAGTAGAGCCATAAGCGAGGAAGCGCTGATTGTCGAAGCCATGCGGAGACAGTAGCAGAAATGAAAAAGAACCTGGGATGTTAGGAATAGGACGAAACGAATATATACATATGAAGGAGCGGATGAGGAAGAACTTGCGAGAAAGCAGAACAGTCGAGTGGCCCTCTGGCGGCGGCGACGGAAGTATCGCTAGAGTATATACAATAGAGTGGCTCTTATTTTCGACTTCTGAACTGTTTTCCCTCCAGAGTAGTTCGAATTAGTAAAGAACCCCACTACAGGAAGCCCCTAGGAGGCATTACTATTGGGTAGCTAGCCAACAAGGTCCTCTCACGTACCCATTGTGCCTCACTCCCTTCTCTAACACCCTTCTTCTTTCAATTCTCAATAAAAACACACTACACCCTAAGGAACCTCTAACAATCTTACCAGCAACTTCAACATGCCATGAATATCAAGCTACGTAGGCTATCAAGCTACGAAATGGTCCTTCAAGTCAGACCCAGCAAACAACCAAACAGACGTTACGTCACAAACCCCATTCCCTCATACCCTGGACGAAGTCACCCTTCATCGAGGACCCAGGCAAGACAGATTTTCCTTCGAAAGCCAAACTCGATACGGATTACGGTGGCGCAATTTCGACTCTGCCAACGGACAACGTCTTCGTTCGCGGGGATTTCCATAACCATTAGGGAAAACTTTGGGGCACGTACAGTCTCGGCGGATCTGTCGAATCATTGAGCGCGACGGTTGTCCGTTCGAGGAACTTTCGTTGTTAACAGCGATAAACTTGAACGCCTGCGGGGAATTTCATTCAGGGGCGATGAGAGCTTCATAAATTTCCCTGACGATTAGCGAGCGCTCTCCTCCCCCATCTCTCTCTCTCTCTCTCTCTCTCTTTCCTTTTTCTTTTCATCTCGCCCTCCGTTCTTTTTCATCCCCATTCTCCGTTGAATGGAAACGCGACTGCCGGGGAGGACCCCCTCCGTTCTACGGATAATCAAGTTTCAACGTGGCTCTTTATTGAAAAATCGCCTGATGGGTAGTAAGCCAACGATAGAAATTGTTCGGCCTTTCATTGTTATCTCTGGCACGAAGAAACACGATGTATACTCCAATCTCGACGCGAAACCTCCCTTCTTCTGGCTTCCTTCCTTTCCTCCCCATTGGGTGCTTTCCTTCGTCGTTCTTTTTGTCTCAGATTCGAATGGGAAGCTCCATTGTTATTTAGCGCGCTGACTGATCATTGGAGTGAACGGGGAGGATTTTGGAATGCGTCACTTTTCTGGACTACGAGCGTCGTGATTTGAGTCGCTTGTTAGCAAAATTTGTATTTAAATAAAAACGAATACATGGTTGAAAAAATTATTTTATTCGTGTGTCTAATAAAAAAATCAACTTTATTCGACGAATAACAGAACTTGTTGATAACGCAGAGAAATATTTTTTATTCGAAGAAAGTAAGAAATCACATGCAGCTGGTATTTCTGGAAAAAGTAGAAGCCCCCGTTATGACGGAGCTTGCTCGGTCACTGTAATCGAGTCTGTGACCTTCGATCATTATTCCCACCCCTCGCAGATTCGGGGAGGAGATATGATATGATCGCGATCCTCGTAAATCACTGACACCCTCGCATGACCTTTAAGTCAACTGCGTCTTTTTCACGTACACCGACTTTGTTATCGTGTGAACGCAAAAAATTAGCTATGAATGGGGGTGGTGGTATATTCTTGGAGTTATGGGGGCAACTCTCGTCGCGAAGTATTGATCCTGCCCACTCAAAAGTATAACAGCCCGATGGAAACAAGAAAGTGTCGTTTACTCGAAAAATCTAAGGAATGGTAGAAAATGAATTGATCTTATGAAAATGCGCCCTGATGAATATTCGTTATACAATTGAAGGTTTCTTGGTCACTTACAGGTGTCAAGATTTTAGGGTCATGTATCCTCAATTTTTTAGATAGAATTTAATCCTTTTTCTGTAGCAGTGTTTCCGGCAATATTAAAATTAATTCAATTATATTATACAGGGTGGTTCACCTAAGTGTGCCGCCTAAATTACTTGTAAACACTTTGTTATATGAAAAAATGCTTCGAACAAAAGTTGTATGGTACCAAAGGAGACACACAATGTGATAATTAGTATTTTGCTAGTTTGCCTTTTTATCGAGATACGAAGGTCACCTTGACTTTTTTAATTGTACTGGGTAAAATGAGACCCTCTCAATTGGAAAGACTGTTGATCGCTGAGTATAAATGTATTAAAGTGTATGGGTCCAAAAACTAAAATTTGTGAGATATTCTTTAAATGATTTTTAATGTAAGCAATACTCGAAATGTTGGCCATTACAATCAATAAAAGTGCGTAGTCGATTAATAAGTGCAAGGGACTGTATATTACATTGCGTACCCCGATTGTTACCATACAACTTTTGTGTGAACCATTTTTTCATATAACAAAGGGTTTACCAGTACCTTAGGTGAATCACCCTGTATAGTATAGCACAACCCTCATGTTTATTCCATAGTTTTTCTTGAAAAATACTTAAAAAAAAATATATTCTACTTTTTATAACCATTGGTGCTCTTTGCATACAGGGTGAGTCAGCTGACACGATTACTTTATTGTACTTCGCTAACTATCGTCCATTCCAACTTTCGTTAAACAATCAAATGATTAACAATTGAATACGTCCTTAGAACACAAGGAAACAGCCTGAATAATTTCAGTGCGAACTCTATCGATACTGAATCAGTTACAAGCTCCAAACATAACCTCTGAACTAGGAAAAACGAAAGTCATCCCTTCGACAAACACGCCTCTCCAACAACCCCATCATGCGCAGGCCTATTTTCCGTTCTGGGAGCGCTTCGTAAAACAAGTTTAACACTCGCTCCGGGGTGTGCAGTCCCAAACTAGTCCAAAACAAAGCTTCCCTGTCACCTCCCCGCCTATAGCGCAGATGAGCCCCACGCCAATGGGGCGAAAAGAGAGGGAGCAGCGTGATCGTTGCTTAAACGTCGCGAAGTTTTGGCGGAACTGTTATTGGGAAGTCAAACATCCAGCGGCACGAGCTTCAGCCAAAGTTGGCTGCAAGCCCAACCCAGCTGGCGCGGATACAGTCGGGAAAACAGGCACACGTCCCACCGAGGGGGGGCGACGGTAGAGAAGAATGAAAAGCTGGATCGTAGCAAGTCGTGTCGCGCGACAAGGTTTGACACCGTGGTTAATTAACCCGCTATCACGTTCGGGGCCCACGATCGACTTGTCCGCAGCAATTAACGGGAATTCGTTCGTGGAATATGTCCGCCGGATGGCCCCTCGCGATTTATGCCCCTAATTGCGGGTGTCCCTCACTCCTGGAGGCCAGCGTTTTCGTGGCAGCCGCGTTTGGTCGCTGCACGAGCCACCTCGGTTTCTTCGTTTACTTGGAATTTATGGTCGATGGGCAGTGGTTCTCTGCGTGCCTTCGCTAACGGCCACTTGGATAATTTGATGAGTTTTTGGAAAACAGCCGTGGATCGTTGCACGCTAAATCGATCAGTGGTTGTACTTGGTGGTAGGAGCTTCTGTGAAATTTAAGTTTTCATGTGGATAAGGAATTGTTGATTGGCGATGATATAAACTGGATTTATGGGTGTTAAGGCTTCTTTCACGCGTGTAACGTCCGGAACCGCCATTCCTGGACGAGAAAGTCGCCTCTGACGTATCCATAATCTCTAAGGCCGGTTACGCGCAATTGAGTATTATGCAGAACAGGTGGATTAGCGTTTTAGGGATCAGGGAGGAAAAGGAGAGGTGCCGTTTCGTCTTGGGACCGTCAGCCAGACTCATCAGTGGGGCTACAGCCGACAGACCCTGCCCTGGACGCATGGGGACGGAGAGGAATTTTTTTCGGTGAGTCCAAAGGTACCTATGCCTGAGGGCGAAGTTTTGCTCTCTTACTAGGAGTGACTTGAGGGTTTTGAAAGTGGTATTACCGGCCTGAGTGCTAGTTTAAGTGCTTGAAGAGTTCGGTGGGTGAAAATTTAAAAAAAAAAAACAGTACTTGAAAGGTGACCGCGTTGGTGGGCAGGAAAATTGGTTCGCGGTGAAAAATCGGGGGGTATCGTCCAGGGGTCGTCATTGAGCCGGGCGGGGTCCCGCCAAGGAGTTGGGGCGGCTGGCTCAGCCTAGAGGGTGGACCACGGTAAGGCCGGACTTTAACTCAGGGGGAAAAGCTCATCATCTTCTTAACCTTGTAGGGGTAATTTCTGTTTTTGTCGTGTATAGTCTCGTTAAGGCGCACCAGGAGGTTTGGAAGATGGGCCTCCACCGAGTATCTGTCGATGAGTTGGGGTTTATATGGTCCGGCCACGTGATCCATGCTGAATTCCGCGTGTAGGGATCTGGTTGAATACCGTGGGAGCTTCCACGATATGCATGGGGACCGAGAGGAATAAACTTGGAACTTGTATATATACGAACACGACCCAGAACTTAGAACTTGCGAGAAAAAGTTTGAATGACTAGACCTCTGGTGGCGCTGGCGAGCACTAACAGTCGCGATCCTATGGTGGGGCTCTGACGTGACACACCCCACATTTCTGTGGCCGAGATTGGTATTTTAGATAAATGCAAACATTTCTTGTGTGTCTTATATGCTTTTTATACTACTGCCAGCACTGACAAGTGGATATACTTGAGGTATCAGCCGCGAGCCTGAATGTCTAAACAGGCTGATCTTTGGGAATTTTTTATGGAGAAATTATGAACATTTACTTTGACATTACTTTTTGTGGCTTTATATTTAACATTTGAAGATACGAAAAAAAAAGTTTGATGTTAAAAATATTGCATTGGAGATGTCGTTATCGAGGCCACTTGACCGATTGTTCAGAAATTTTTACAGAACAGTCCATATACTAGTAGCTCTCGTCGGAACCAAAATTATATTTTTATGTGAGTTTATCATACTTTTTTTGTTAAAAAATATCCGAAAAAGAATGAAATTTCGGACTTTCCAATTTCAATTCAAGCATTCCCTATTTTGCCAAACATAAATTATTTCTGTTGATCCCGATGATAACGACAAACATACTGACTAAGAATCTTCTTGATTATTTTTATTTAGTCCACCCTGAGAGCTCCAAGCATCTACGCCAGCGAGACATCATTCTTAAACATGCGTTTATTGCGGGCGAATAAACACAACAAACAATTAATTTAAAACAGAATAAAAAATATTTATTTATGAGGAAAAGATAACTAAATAAACCACAACAAGAATCATAACGGAGAACGTACATTTGGCTTAAAAAAAAATTATGAAAATTGATCAAATTTGCAGCTCCATAAAATCCTGAAAGCAGCGTCTTCACATTCTCAATAAGAATCATAAGGGAGGAACTGAACAAGTGCAAGCAAACTTCCTTCACCAACCGTTCCCCAGTGCAACGGTCACCTGCCACTCACGAACGAGGAAGTAGAGACACCTCGCACCTTGACACCCGTAGAATCGAAGGTGGCGGGCAATTTTCCACTCGCGAGGCTGGAAGAATATATCATTTCGCCAGCTAGCAAAACGCCGCACCGTGTCGCCGTAATTAATAGGTTATCATAGAAGATCGATGCTTGAGCGCGGTGTCCAGCCACCGCGGGCGCCGTTTCGCCGCTCTGGATTTATTATTATCGCGACGGCCGCTGGCCGAAACGCGGACGAAGAAGAGCGAAATTGTAAGTGGAGGGAAGGACAAGCCGGTCAATTAATTAACCGGCAGACGGATAGCAGATGGTGCATACCGTAGGCATGAACGAGCAAAAAGGTGCGCTTGAGAACGAAAAGAGATGGAGGGGAGGGGCGTTGGAGGGGGAAGGAGGGGTCGCGGCGCTGGCGAGCTTCTTCTCCTCCGTTATAGGCATCGGTCTTCTTACAATTAGAGAACGGGGGAGAAGTGATTACTTAATTTAGATTACTTTCAACTCCCTCGGTTCTTGCGCGTCTAGCGCAGACTTCGACGGCTTGGGGAAACTACTCCGGAATTTTAGTGAAACACTTTTGGGTGATGGGTTCAGGGCTGTGTTCGTAGCGGGGATTAAAGACTATTATCGAAGATTAACGATGTACATAGGAGTATTTTCCACTTCAGTTGGTTCCGAAAATCCCCTTAGGCTAATCCAGTTGAGGGGACATGGTATATTTTTTTCCCGAAAATGAAGCATTCTTTATGAATTTTTTTCCATGTGAAAATGAAAGGCTAGAAAGATGGGGTTTGTTGCAAATGAAAGATCACTGTTTGAAAGTATTAAAAGAATTTTTATTTGTAGTAGTTTATATTGCGCGCCGGGGAACGACCAGCGGAATAGCATCGAAGGAGCCCGAAATCCTCTCAGAGCGATTCGCGGCACCTCGGTTCGTTTCGCGCGCGCTCGGATCGGTTCGCAGTGTCGAGCGGGTCGGCCAGAGTCAGGAGCGATGGGGCCGCAGTGGTGGAGGGGGAAACACCTACAGGAGCGGTGGTAATGCGTGCGTATAGAAGTATGCGAGTACCCCACTTTTCGGGCTCGGGTAAAGTCGGGCGGGCTCGGACGGGGGCCCGGGACAGATGGGTCTACGGGTAGTCCGACTGTGTCGTGTAGCCCGATTACTTCGGGTAGTTCGATTATTTCGGATAATGCGGTGTTTGATAAGTTGATATACGTATTCAAACATCGTTTTTAAACAACCGAGTACTCGACAAGCATGTACAAAATCTTTACCTATATGAAACTTCAGAATAAGATAATTTTCACGTGAAAAAATAATGCTTCTAACGGGTTTATTCAAAATGAACTTCATTTGATACAACCTGTATATTAATTATGTATAAGGTGCATAAGTTGAATTTTTACTTAAGGAGGATTTTGAACAAATCCGTTAGAAGCATTATTTTATCACGTGAAAATTATCGTATTCTGAAGTTTCATACAGGTAAAGAGTTTTGTACATGCTTGTCGAGTACTCGGTTGTTTAAAAACGCTGAATACGTATATCAACTTATCAAACACCGCATTACCCGAAATAATCGAGCTACCCGACACACCGTGGGCCCGTCTGTCCCGGGCCCCCGTCCGAGCCCGCCCGACTTTACCCGACCCGACCCGACCGCTCGGGTACCCGACACATTCGATTACCCGCACATCCCTAGTGCGTGACTGACGCAGGCGCAGTTCATGCACACATAACCACCACTCCTGTAGGTGTTTCCCCCTCCATTCACTGCGGCCCCATCGCTCCTAACTCTGGGGTCGGCAGAGCGAATCTCCACGCGAGAGAGTCTACCACGTGCGTGCCCAGATCCATCGGCGAATTCGTGGTCGTTACAGATCGCACAATATAACTTTGCTTCCGAGCGGCCACTGAGTAGGCCATGAGTCAGCCGCGCGTGCAAAGAGAGTCCGACCGTCGGCGTTCTTTTAATTCGATTCGAAAAACATACGGTCGCACGCGGCGAGTATCACGTTGACCTGTCAGTTTGTATGATACTCGGCCGCGTGCGGTTGCATGTTTTTCGAAACGAATGAAAAGAACGCCGACGGTCAAACTCTCTCGCACGCAAGGCCTATTCAGTGGCCGCTCGGAGGCAAAGCAAGCTTATACTCCGCGATCTGTAACAAAATACACATACTCTGGAACATTTATTTGTCACCTTATATTTTTGTATTCTGTTCTTATTAAATCGTACTATATATTTAAAAAAAAAAAACACCCTCCCTCCCCTCACTGTAGCCGCTCAAAGTTGGCCCCTCGCGGAGCGAGTGGAACTATGGTGCCATAAATTCCGCCGTCTGTGCTTATCTGAAACGTAAAAACAAATTGAGACATTAGAATTTATTATATTTCGGTGTCGTTGGATTCTTAAATTTCGCATTTAAACCAGAATGGTGGACTGTCAAACTCGTCGTTTCAGTGTTGAAAATTGATACCTACAGTCTGACAGTCCGCCACTTTGGTTTGAATGCTAAATTTAAGAATCGGATAGGTCAACGACACCGAAGTGTAATAAATTTTAATGTCTTAATTCGGTTTGATTTAATTTTTATCTGCGGTGAAGTGTTTATAATCGACTTTTAGCCGCCCGGACCGGCAAAATACCCCCGTGTGCGAAAGTCCGACATAATTGTGGGGGAATCGAAGAGAAACGGATGCGCAACGCTATAATTCTCGTTGAAACTGATTTCTATCATTCTGCTTGAAATTTCCAGCTTCTGATCGGTTTATGGACGGTCGGACAAGTGTATAATGTGTCCTTAATCCGAGTTGAAATTCAGGTTCACGGTTGTACGGTCGAGTTTGCCGGTAGGTGAGGAATCGAGGCGTGTCATTTAATCGCTCGCTTAGGTAATTGTTTCCGCTTCAATGGTTCTTCGGTGGAAACGTAAAGGCACATCGACGCGTGTCGCGTGTTTCTCAATGCTCCGCTCGATATTGTTCAATTTGCATTCGGTGCGTCAGATGTCAATTATCGAGCCCTACCGCAACACTACCTATGTATGTGATTTACAAACGAATTTCTTCCTGTTTTTTCGTTCAACGCGGCGGAATTTAATTTCGGTTGAATGTAGTTCATGAAACGACTTTTAATTTTAAATTGATGGAGAAGGAGAGAACTACACATTTCTGCAGAAATCAATTTCCAGTTTACTTTAGATATGGAACGCTGTGGCAAAATGATATTTAATTTTTTTTATTTTTATATAGTTCTTCTGTGGTTCGAAATATTTGTTGGAAACGAATGCGGATGCGAGGTCGAGTGCATCATCGGTTGCTGCTCTCGTGTGACAACAATCTTATGATACTAGTTTTCGACTGATTTAGCTAGAGATTTTTCCTCTTTTTACTTTGATAATGGATTATTATCTGAAAAAAATGATTATGAAGCATAACGCTCACGTAAACTTAGCTATTGACTCATTTGCACTCTTTTTTTTTTAATTTTTCCATCATGTTTCGAATAAATGATTATGCTTGCTTAACTCTCTCAGACGAACTCTGAAATGTCCTGCAAGAATTTGTTGTTTCCCAAGTTGCACGTGGTCATTTTTTTACCATTCTCATTTCCTTTGTTTTGACGATAATTCAATGGTGTACTGAGTTATTTCATCGCTGGTCGCCATTAAAAACAAATATGAACGTTGTAAATGATCAGTTTTCATCAAATGCAACTCTACTTTCGACTTCAGATCTCAGAGAATTACGAAAATTGAAAAAAATTAATTTTTTTGCAAATTTTTTTCGACGGATATATAGACCTTCAGAAACAGTACAATATTTATTTGAATGTTTTTTCGATGTCTATTGTAATTTACGAGTTATAAGCGCACAAGTAAGAGGGGCGACTCGGATAAAAGGGGTGGTTTCTCCCTTAAAGTGCAAAAGTAGCACCAACTGAATGCGGCAAAGTTCTAAAGGGTCCTCCAGACGCTGATACATATTGCATGAAAACGTTGATACATGCTAGGCCCATCAACGTTTGGAGGGCCCTTTAGGTTGGTCCAACAAATAATCGAGTCACTCACCGATCTTCCCTTATAAGTTGAGTCACTATTATACTTCAAAAAGGAACGAAACTAACTACCTATATATGTGCTCTGTTGTCAGTAAATGCAATTGCAATTTTTTCTCGTTTCGACGATAGCTCAACGATGTCCTGAGTTCTCCCATCGATGAACGCCATTAAAACATGTTCAGGAACCCCAGTCAATATTACACCTATACTGCCTTCCACTTAAGACTAGACTCGTTCCGCGCAGTGTCAGATCCGCGGTAGCTGCGCAGATCGGTCGCAAATCAATAGGGGCGTAGGTCTACTCTTAGGTGAAAGGCTATATAGTTTCGTTAAAAAAGAAAGACACACACACTGTATGATCTGATCGCAGTAAATGCAATTCCAGTTTTCTGTGGTTTCGACGATAGACGAAAGACGTGCTGAGAAATGCACTGTACAAACTTACAGACATTATCTGCCGCATATGTATGCATACAATGTCTGCGGGTGTCCGAGGATTGTCCGCGCACAGTCGGCAGACTTTCTAGTCTAGACTGTTCGCAGACAGTCTGCAGACCAGTCTTCTGTCTTCCGCTGAAATGGTAAATAAGAGACAGGGTCCGCAGACAACGTCTATAATTCACGTGCAGCAGTCGTCCAATCAACACGTGGTCGAATAAAATACAGCAAACTCTCGGTAGGGGCTCAGCTCAACTATGCATTAAGCGTTCGTTGCTATCTCTACCACTTCTTGGAATCCTTTGGTCGACAGTGAGAGAACCCGAGAGCGAGCGAGAGGGGACGAAAGAGTCGACGCGACGTTACGCTTCGTCTCGCTTCGTATTTCACGTGCCTACGCCCTGTCTCTCTCGCCATCGGCGGCTCGGAATCGTCGACGCTATTCGTTATGCGCTCGTCGTTAGCCCCGAACGCGAGTCTATAGCGGGAGTTGACTGTAGTTCTCTCATTTATTAAAGATTTTCATTGATACGAGTGTTTGTGGAACATAAAAAGCCAAAGTTGCCTTCTAGGCTTAGTTCTCAAAGCAAATTGTTTCCATACTGGTAACCTTCACTTCAAAATTTATGTATCCAGAAACGGCTAAGATTCTGTGTTCCTCTTCTAAGCAAATTTAAAAATATATATCTCGAAAAACCCTCAGCAACTACCTCACTTAACCACATGGCTGAAGATATTAAAATATCAGTCTAGGGTAGGTATCCCAATTACTGCCACTTCGTTTATTTTACCTAATGAAAACGTAACGTATAAAGAATAGTGTAGAAACAAATTTATCATTGAATTGGGACTGTTCTTCTTCTTATTATTGTATACAAGTCTTTACACGTTACATTTTTATTAAGTAAAATAAAGTGGCAGTAATTGGGACATCTACCAAGTGGCGGATTTAAGAAAAAGGCCCAGCTGGCAAACGTTCCGAGGGGCCCATTTCAGGGGGGAAATGAAGAGGCAGTTTACTAAAAACGGGCTAAGTGTACTAGCATAGAAAAAATATAGTTTTGGATAAAATGATAATTTTTTTTAAGATAGGGCCCTACGGGACCTTTTGGACAGGGGCCCATTTTGGGGGAAAATGAAGAGGTAGTTTACTAAAAACGAGCCAAGTGTATTAGTACGAAAAAAACGTAGTGTTTGGATATCTATACCTACTCATAATTTTTTTTTGGTGATGGGGCCCTGTGGGGGCCTTCTGTGCAGGGACCTAGGCGGCAACAGACCATCAGCCACCCTGTTAAATCCGACACTGCATCTACCGTAAACGTGGACATGTGACATTGAATGCGACACTGTACGTGCGTACAGGGTTTGAGTACTCTCATCACCGGTCGCGATTAAAGCTTGCTAAGAAACTCCAATTACACTGGCTCCAGCCACAATTAGAAGCCACTAATTTCAGTGGGAAAGACTAGAATTTAATCACAATATATAAGCTGTTCCCATCAAATGCAACCTTAGTTTTCTCAGCCATTGAGGTGGTTGACACACTCAGCTCATAATGAAACGAAAATACGTGGCCAAAACCCGGGCCCTCGGTCTGTAGGTAGTTAAAACTCGTAAGTCTTCGTCGTGACTTAACGGTGGCGCGCGAAAAGGCTTCTCGGTCAAACGGCGCACGCGATAAATCTTAATTCGCGCGTTGAAAGCGGCGTTTAGCGTTTCATCCGCTGAGATATGAGCTCTAGAGGTGTCTCCATCCCTGCATTGAACGGGGTAAGCAAGAACCGGAGGGGAGAAAGGAAGCTCCTAGAGAAGCCATAACCTTGTTTGCGTACTTTCCCTCTGGCCCACAAGTCTGCATGCGATCTGTTTTCAATCTGTTCCTTCGATGGGCATTACTTAGTACGTGGCCTTCAGTAGTGACAATTAGGGCCACGTATCTTGGAACTTCTTCTTTCGGTCTTTAACGTCACAGCGACAGCATAGTCATTAGCGACGATTTCTTCTGATTTCAAATCTTACCCCATAAATCCGTTGCCTTGATGTATTTCAGAAGGATGTATTTATCTTTACTTTCCTCCGATTTAAGTACCTCCTTGAGCTCCTTTGGGATTCTGAATCTATTGCGGGTTTCGTCCAGTTCTTTACAGTAAAAAATTACGTGTTTTACTACAGATCTTGGAGCTGTTTAGCCTTAATCTTGATATAATTTCTATACGAAACATTTCTCAAATATGATGTGATACTGAGGACTTTCTCCGAGTTAAATGGGAAACAAACTAGGTTAGAGATAATATAGGTAAGGTACTTTTGGCTTTCAGAAAAATTTGAGTCAGATTATGTACTTGCTGTACTATAATTATTGCGTTTTCATTTAAAAATGGGTATAATAGTAATTTAAATTCTGATATTGTTATTCTTCCCTTGCATCAGTACAAGGTACCTTATTTTAATTTGCAAATGTGTATGTTTTAAAAAGTACATTAACCTAAATAAAGTAAAGCACATTCTTCCAGTATTATAATCCTATTCCTCCTAATGCATGTTCCCTGTCGTCGTTTACATCCTTTAACCAGTGTTCGTTCTTTCATCCTCTCACGGTTTTCTTAGCAGTTCCCTAATCTTTTCTTCGTTTCTAAATCTAGCCTAGACTAACCTAGTCTCCTTAGGTTAGGTTCTAGAGCAGCAGTTATACCGAACCTCGTCTATTCGTCATTCTAATTAAATTTGTCATTTTAATGGTGCAATGAAGACATTTAATTAATAATAATATTAATATCTGTAGAGCTTAGATACATATGACTTTTGGGAGAGATGTAGTAGATCCTTAGTGTTGTAATTGAGGTTTCACAGGAAATGGCAGGGAACAGGGAAGAACTCTATCCGGCTTCACACGAACACTGAAAAATACTTTAATGATCGAAATAATTGAACAAAGAAGATATGAAATTTTTAACGTGCGTATAACTTCATCAAATCTCTCAACCGTTCGCAACAAGCTTCTCCAAACATTCTGTGGTCGTTGAACATATATCTATAGCTTTACTAATTACACGTCTTCTAAATACATGAACGTACGACCAGACTACGAATCAAAAGCTACCTTTCAACATTTAGAATTTTACAGAAGAAATCGGTAAGAAGTTTAAAAGGAACCATACAAGGCATACGAACCGTTTCGTATAAATATTTTCGTACAAATATATAAGTTTCGGCTTATAAAAGCTTGTTAAAGATTTGGCCAATTAAATCGCGCAAAGGCGCCTGTGGGGCGGGGCCTCCCCCCACTCTGTTTCCATCGTGGCGCAGTCCTCCACTTAGTGACGGATTTAACAGGGCGGTCGATGAGCAGTTGCCACCTGGGCCCCTGCTCAGAAGGCCCACCCAGGGTCCCAATCTTAAAAAAAATTATGATTTATCCAAAGTATATTATTTTCTGTATTATTACACTGAGCCCGTTTCTAGTAAACTACCGCTTTATTTTCCCGCAAAATGGGCCCCTGTTCAGAAACCCTCCCCTAAGGCCCTGTCTTCAAAAACAAATTACGATTTAATCTAGCATTATTTTTTTCTATACGTTTCTGTACACCTACCCCCTTTTAGTAAACTACCTCTTCATTTTCTCGAAAAAATGGGCCCCTCAAAACATTTGCCACCTGGGCCTTTTTTCTTAAATCCGCCACTGCCTCCACGTGTGAGCAGCACTGTCTGTGCCTCATAACCTTAACATCTTACGAGAAAACGCTTCATTAGCGACATATGCATCTCTCTTCTGAAACTTTTTACCCTCTTCTCGAATAGAATATGTAGACACAAGGGGAAAAGTTTCAACCCAAGCGTTGCGGTCAAGGCGAATTTTCACGGCAGTTTCTTTAGCGCATTTCCACCGATAAAAGCGCATCGATTATGATATATAACGTTAAGAATAAACTGCATAATTCTATTCAGACTAACTACATTTGTGTCGGATCAAAGTGGATTTCCCTTCATCGCATGTTTATCCTGTCAAACGGAAGAAAATCGCCGATCCAAAGTCCATTAAACCGGGGAGCTCGAAAAACCGAGGCTTCAATAAACAGACGATCGTAGTCCACGCGAGCAGGTTCCATAGTTATTACACGGGGAAACGATGACGGCACTGTACAGAATGCAACGGTGGCGTTTATTTTGGGAGGCGTCCAGCGTGAAATGATAATTTA
Source organism: Andrena cerasifolii (assembly GCF_050908995.1). NCBI lineage: Eukaryota > Metazoa > Arthropoda > Insecta > Hymenoptera > Andrenidae > Andrena > Andrena cerasifolii. The sequence continues at coordinate 4,589,860 of NC_135132.1, forward strand.
GAGCGCGCGTCTTCATTACTCCGTAATGTGTAACGGTTTTATCGAGTTCTTTCGGCTCCAGTGATCTGCGATAAACGAATTATCGACGGTTTTCGGAGCTGGAAACCGCGCGTGATTTCGCGGCGACGTGGAATAAAAAAATAAAAAAATGAAGTTTTGGCATCGACTCCGCCATCGCCATAATAATGTTACCAATTTATCGGTAATTAAAGCTCGCTGCGAGGCACGCGGTATTCCGGCTTAATTAAACTTTTCTGTATTGTTACTGTCGATCGTTAAACCGATGTAATGGGAGCGGGATATTGCGTTATTACGTGAAATTCTGCGCTTGTTTGGTTTCGTCAGATCGCGTTAAAAGCCTTGCAGGTATTGAACCACGTTGCTGGATAATAATTCGGTATATTAATTTCAATTATTTTTAAATATATCTTAGCTTCTACTCGACTTATAATATTCTTCCATGGATATATTTCGAAAATATTTCATTGGGTTCGTGTCAAAATGCTATCCGATTTTCTTCCGTCAAAAATAATATATTATCTTTTATTATTCCTTTGTCTATTGGGAAATATTGTGAGAGCGCCATCTACTAAAGTAAGCTCTGTAATCGGGTGAATCGCGTTACAGGACTGGTGTCACACAATTATTGAAATATTGCAATAATGTTTTTGTCATTAAATAGTCTGTTAAATTTTACAAAATCGATCATCAAACAGTCGAAGTTCCCAGTACTGCCAATAACAGGTGACAACTAACCCGATTAGACTGCTTAAATTTTCGCCACCAGATGGCGTAGCGGAAATAAGGAAATGCCAATGGAGTAAAACTTTCTTAGAAAATTGAAAAGTAAATTAGTTTCAGGAACAACGAATTCACTTTTTATTAATTAATTTACTCAAAATTCTTCCACCATCTTAATTGTATTTATTTACTTGAGTTTGCATGCGATGCGAACTTAAATTTCTTATATCCAGCTTCTAATTTTATTCCGCATTTATTTCTGAAATATTTTAATTTCGGAAGATGATTAAATGCTGGGGCGGGGCTGATGCACAGTTCGGCCGAGGAACTCTCCGAAAATTTGCCTGTCGCAATCAAGCCTCATTGTTTCCCGAAATTACGAGTCGACCGCTGCGTGAAAATGTTCGGTATAGGATGAAACGGGAAGTTCAGGTAAGAAGGACTTGCGGAGGCCCCTTTCTTGGAAGGAAAGTAACGATCGTGCCGTGTCCCAAGAGGAAAACCGCGATCTCTCGACGCGGTCGGTCGTACGTTTTTGAAAAATACAACTCGAGAGTCCTTCTCGCGATTCGTAGTCCCGCTGAGGAATGGTGCCGCATTCCTATGCCGCACGGCTAACGCAATTGCGAAATTTTACTTGCCTTGCGGGCTACTAATTTCCCTCTTCGGATAGGCGAATGAAAAGAGTTATTAATTCCTCTTCACCCGAGTATATCATTTTGTTAATTAAATAGCATACTTCGTATCATAAATTGATAAAATCAAATTTTTTTTGAAAGATGGGGCCCTGGAGGTGGGTGGGGGGTCTGGGCAGGGGCCCAGGCTGCAAGTGCTCATTGGCCGCCCGTTAAATCCGCCACTGCAAAATTGACATCTTAATAGTATCATATTTTATTTTTACAATATGCAAAAGTAGGACACGGGACAGATTCTGGCGACTATAGGACTGTTCTACGGAAAGTAGGACACGTGACAGTCCTATATGTATTGAGCAGGCGTGTAAAGTAGACGTGCTGCGCATAAATCGTTGTTTCATTCAAAGCTGTCCGTATTCTACAAAACCATCTCGTATAACCTCTAATAAATAATCGAAGGGGTTAGATATCTCTGAACGTCTCTAGCACCGATTCCCCTCTCCTCCTGTTGGGTTACCACGTGCTTAGCCCCCTGTTGCCACCTCTTATCCGAATCACGTAGCATTTTGTTCATAACCTTCAATATATGAGCAGTTCATTTTTAAAGTGGAGTATAAGTTGACTTTTTTTTGCTCCGAAGTACCAAAAGCTTTGCATTTCGTCTTTTCTGTGATCACAACTATTTAGTTTGATTCATTGGGATTCAATATCTGACAAAAACCGAGACTTACGACATATAAATGGCCTTGCGTCATTTTCAAATCGAAATAATTCTGAAATCCATATAATCGACTTTATTTATATTTTAATATCAGTTTAATAATGCTATGTTTTGGGAGAATTAATAAATAGTAATATCATGTTAATATAATTTATTTCACATTTTTAGTCCACACGTATAATTTCTTTACATAATTCTCTTTATCAATAATATTTAATGTCCACTTGTTTTCGTTTGTTTCGTGAATAATGTTTATGCACCACCGCGAAGGGGAGAGCATTGGCCTTGAAGACGCCAATAGGTCTGCCCCCCCCCCCTCCCCTCCCCACGATAATTCAGTGCGGCTCGAAGACAATAATCCGCGCGGCGTAGCGGCGCCACTAGCGCAGGAGGACATCCAGAAACCTGTTCGGCCGTGTGTGCGCAAATACGACTCCCCTTGGCACGGGTTTTACACGTAAAAGGTGGCTCGTCCTTTGTGTATGCGGTGAGCAGGATCCTATGGGCATGTTCTCATGCAGCCGCGTTCCAGGGCCGTACCCTTCTATCTCCCTCGTCTGGCCCCTTTGTTCCGAGCCTCCCCAATCTGTGTCCAGTTACATGAATTTACTGTTATCAAACGAAAGGCTCCTTATGTAAGTCGAAATTTTCATACGGGTTATCGTTGCTGGCGGGACGTCGGTATTTTACGTTAAGCGTTACGTAACGGCCGGTGTTGCATGGTTTTATGTAACTCACGCGATTCTAACGAATGAGTTTCAAGTATGATCGACCGATACGTAGCGCGCAAGGCGTTCGACTACAAGGATCGACGATCGCGGTCGAGAATTCCGAGAAACGCGGGGCAGCGGTTTCGTCTTTTATTTTAGACCGACCCCATACAGTTTTCTTACTTCGCGGCGCGTAACGCGACTTTTCCTTTTTGGTTTCGGCCCAGTGCAAGCTACTTAAGGAGCGTCCACGCTACTGAGCGTGGAAGCGGGCCCCTAGTTTCTTGGGGCCAAAAGATTCGAGCAATAAAATTATTCTTTTCTGCTGCACATAATAATATAATTAATTTTGTGAAAATTACTACAGTGCTTTTGTCTTATAATGTGGGTCATTTTTACTTTCTATACGTGGCATTGTAACTTTTTCTTTCATCAATTACTTCCATCAGCCATTTTGTATTTTTTCCTGTATCATTGGTCTTCGTTGAGTATGTATATGTTGATGCTACATGTCTTCCTAACAAAGTGGCCATTGACAAAATTTAATATTCCCTGATCCTTACACTACCTGAATCTGTTTACATTTTTTTGCCAATTATTCTGTGGCTTCCTCCTTAGATGTCAAAGTATGTACATCAATTGAGCTCTAAACATACCTGGAGAGTGAACAGCAGTGGGAAGAAGTAGAAGCGACAGCGGTCCGAGGGAAATAGAAGATAAGCGGCGAACCTATCCTTCTTCCTATTATCCCTCTCACTCTGTACTATCTGTGTTATGTATGTGATGTTGTAAAACAGAGATAGGTTCACCAGTTGTCTTCCCTCTTTCTCGGACCGGCCGCCATTGCTCTGTTCACTCCCCAGGCAGTGTTGCCAACCCTACCGATTTTTCTGGAGAGCTACGGATTTTTTACTTTATCTACGGATCTACGGATTGTAAACTGAAATCTACGGATTTTTTTACCCTTTTCATGAGTTAGTAACCTATAATCAGCAAAAGAATCACTTTTTTTTAACGACTAATAGCGACATCTGTTGCCATTGATTTTAAGATCCAAACCGCCGATTTACTGCGAGTCGCTAAATTCCACTTCACTACAAGAGTTTTTCATCACACTTAATCGCTGGAATTCAAGCTATTATTTTCTAGTTCTACAACCCTGCATTTTGAACGAGTACAATAGGAATTAGCAAAGTTGATTTCAGAACTTTTGCACGTGAACTTTTTTCGTAATTTGTGAATTCTTTTTGTGACAATAATTTTTTTGAGGATGTCAGGGGAGGCTCGAAATATAAGATTTCTAGAAAGGATTTGGGAAAGGACGGTTTCCATGAGCAAGGGAATTAGCTTCTTTCATACATGTAATAATTAACACTTATGAAGAAAATCCGTAGATCGACAGATTTTTCAAAGGGAGATCTAGGGAATTCTAGGGAATGTTGAACTTTTCTCTACGGATTTTCAAAAATCTGAGTTGGCAGCACTGTCTCCAGGTATGTTTAGACCTCATTGTGTACATCTATCGCGCACAGTTGTTCTCATCTACTGTAACAGTCTTCCTCTTTAAATGCCCACATGGTTACACTATTCCTCATCTTTTCTGCGTGCACAAAGCATTCACGAAGCTTTGTATTACTGGATAATAACCCTAGGAGCCTTTTTCCAAACGTGACTGCCCTTCTCTAACCTCAATACGTTGCTACCCGTATGGGAGCACACTAACCCGCTCCCAGTGACCGCGCGCCTAACCTCTACCCTCGGTATACCGTGGTGGCGCGCTCGTCGCGTTGAAACCCAACGATTCCTTGAAACACGAGGACCCATCATCGCCCACCCGCCAACTGTATTTTAAATGCTCCGAGTGGTCTCGCGAGACCCACGGCTCGGGACGGCGAAGTAGAAGAAAAGAATGGACGGGATGGAAAATATCGGGCATTCCTCCGTGGGGTGGCGCTGCTTCGAGTGTCTTCCAGCAAGTCGAGAGAACAGCCGTGTGAAAAGGCCTTTACGTGTGCGAATCGCCGCCAGCGGAGACGCACGAGGGCCTTCTTTTCCTTTAGACCTGTACTTCCTCTCTTATGCAGGCTACCCCGACACAAAGCGGCGTTTTCTACGCGCGGCTCGGAGCCACGCTCTGCAAGGTCTCCCGTTCGTTCCCCTCCCGCCGTCCCCCCACCCGTCGCAGTGCCCCTCGTCCTTTTCACGCGGCGTCCCTCTCGCTCTTACGCCCATTCTTTCTCAGGCCCTCATCGTCCCCTCTCGGTTCCTCACCTTGCCCGGTCGCGTATTCTTTTCGCCTATGCGACCATGTGCACGGGCATATGCACCGGGTGTCCCGGAATCCGTTTATTTTGCAAACACCTATTCCCGGCCGCCTGTGTTTGCCGTGAGATTACGGGGGATCATAGGTGACTGCGCAAACAGTCGTGCGAGACGTCCAGCGCGATTCCGCGTGGCGTCGAAAATCAAATATCGTTTAATAAGGTTGAATCTTACATTCAGCAGGACTGTATTCGAGCTGCTGGAGATTTTGGGGTAATTCAACGTTCGTGTTTCGATTTTGAATTGTAGAGGTTATGTTCAGACGAGGGACACATGAAATAATGCATAAGCTACTGATTTTTCACGTGGAATGTATTTATTTTGTTGGTTTTAAGCTGAGTTGGAGATCACTTTACTTTTTTTAATGCAGCATTTTGGATACTTCAAGGTCGTGTTATATTAAATTTCTATGTTTGTTATCTAACGAAGTATAGTGTTTCATTTGAAAGAGTCAAGTTTGCTTTGGACTTTCGACTAATCTGAAATGTAAAGAAATAAAAATATAATTTTTATTCTGTTACAATCGTGAAAACTAAAAACAGTTATCTCTGCGCTCTTACTTTCAGTTTTCAGGGAATATTCCCATTCCTATTCCAAAGTCTCAAAGTAGACGTCGGATAACAGAGTGTACTCTTAAGAAATCGGAGAATGAAATCTGTATCCCGAAATATGTAAGAAAAAGATTTGAACCTACTTATTTAGAAAAGTAAAATCAACCCCAGCCTTAGAGCTGTGTTTGAAGAAGTAGTATAAAGCATAAAGTTTGTGATCCCGTCTCAAAATCAGCATTAAAGTCTAAAAAATAAGCATAGATGAACAACGGCTACAGTAGGTGCCCCACAACGAACACATATTTCAAGACAGTGCTCCTCAGTCACGCCGCAAAATATCCCATTTCTACGTCATGTTGTATAATACCGAAGACAGAACATCTCAGCATCCATTCCAAACGCGTTTCCCTTGTGCATACCGCATGTCATAAAGATCAATGCGTGAGCGACAGTAATGCCCGATTTTCAATGCCACCGACTACAGAAATATTCCTCTCACGGCTGCGATACAACCGTAAGCAGCGAGTAACTCAATGTACTTTAAAAATAAACCATTCCATAAAACCTCAAGATTCCATTACCGAGGCCGGAGACAAATAACGGTGAAAAACAGAAATTCCCTATCACAGGTTGACCAGAATCTCGCACCTTCCGTCAGCCTGCTAACAGCTCCTCTAAAATTCGGACTATAATAGCCGAACGGCACCTCGCTGACGCCGGTGGCTCGTACGCGAAGCTACATTAGGGATCTCCCCGCGACTCCGAGTGAAAAGACACCCCGTATAGACGTTGGTGCCCAGCGCACACAGCGCTCTGCACCGCGTCCCGATACACCAATACATGCCGCGCCCCCCTCGCCGCGAGGGACGGAGAAAGGGTACCCCAGACGGAGAAAGAATGAGAAGAAGAACAGCGGAGAATCGGAGTCGAGTCGAGTCGGCTGTTGCCGGCTGCGTGCTACCCCTCCCTCGGCGTCGCCCCTCCAGCTTGGTCGCTTCAATCACCCCACGTCTCTGCGACGGGTCGCTGTGCTCCCCCCCTTCCCCTGGCCGTCCCTTGCCTACGTGCAACCGTGACTCGAGTGGTCGCCGCCGTCCCCCCCCCTAGGCCCCCTCGCCCTCCTACTCGTTCCCCCTCTAGATTCGTCGTCTCGCTCTACCCCGCTCCTTCCCTCGGCAACTCTCGTGGCGTGCCACGACTCGTGGCGAAGTTTTAGCGTCGCCTACCTCTACTCGTGGCGTGCCTACAACTCTTAACCGGATCTATTACGCGCAGTTTTCGTGTTCGCGCGACGTTTCGTCTTCGCACAGATCGTTCCCCGAAATATCCCCCTCGGACCTTCTTTCTTTTCGCCCCCCTCCTCTCCCGGCGTTCAGCTGTTTTTTCCGCGTCCGCACGTTCACGCGTCGCACACGGGCCCCGCCGGCTTTTTCTCTCCGCCGCGAGAAGTTCTCCTCAGTGTTGCGATACGTGCTCGCCGCGGCTGACGTAGCCTCGCCATCCAAAGAGCGTCACGCGACTGTCCCCCTCCCACCCCCCCACCCTCCACCCTCCTCACGGAAGGAAAGATCCCGCCGGAAGTTAACAGACGCCGATCCTCGTGCCCGATCCCCGCGACGCGGCTGCTATATCCTCCTAACCTCCAAAAACCGCGCGAGCCGCCGCTAGTCGACAACACCTTGTGCCTCTGTGTGCTCGCCCCGCCGCGTGACAAGCCGGGCGGCCTGCGTCCTGCTCGCATCAGTGTGACGTTGCCTTCGACGCCGATATATTCAACGCGACGCGACGCTCGCCGCGGTTCCTCCCGTCCGTAAAGTGCGTGCCCCCCCATTCGTGTTTCCGTGTTGGTGACCATCGCGCCCGCCCCGTTCGTCATCGCCCAGCGTCGCTGTGTGCTCAGTTTGGTGTGTGTTGTGGTGTCCCAAGGATACTCGCAGTTCGCGCGCCCACCGATTACCGCGGAGGGCCCACGGTCTTTTTATCTGGATACGATCTTCCCAGCCATCCTCAGACGTCCTACCGTTCGCACGGTTGGTATTACTGACACTGAAAATTCCATGGTGGCCGGTCGTCGCGCCGCGGACGTGCCCGCGCGCCGCGGGTAAATGCGTTTTCGGCAGATCGCGGCGGCGACGCTCTCTCGTGCGCGCCTGCTCGAAAATACATCGGTGTGTGCACACACACCCCGCCGGTCGTCGGCGGTGAGATTCAAGGGCGCATGTCCACCATTCACCGGATGCTCTGCTCCGTTACGTTCAAACGGTCTCCCCCTCCGTTTTCCTTTCTTTTCCATTATTGCGTCGCGCTCGCTTCACGGTGGTCCTTTCTCTCCCTTCTTCTTTTTTTTTCGTTTTTTTTTTTTTTTTTCTCTCCGGACCCTCGTTGCCGAACGACGGCGTTCCAGCCCGCGACGGTTGAACCATTTTCTCTCCCCTTGTGTCTAGGTCACGATTACCCGGCGCCGATCTCGAAATCATAATATTTGCGCCGCTCTCTGTTTACGTTTGCGCGGCGAGGATCACGGGAACGCGCGCGCTCTCACCGTTTACGCGCCAAAACCTTTTCCGCGTCTCGTAGCCAGCGTCCGTGCGAAACGACCGGACTCGTTTCGAACCGCTCCAAGCGAATACTTTGTTATTGTTCCGTGGACGGAGCGCTGGACGCCTGTACACAGTGTTGCCCTGATTTTGCCAACGATTCGTTTCGCATATTTTCGGGAAATCTTTAGAGATTTTGTAGGCTTGTTTTTTGTCGTAGAATGGGAGTAGTGGCACTGAGTAGGGCGGAGCGGTACTATATAGGCGGGAATTTAAATTTGAATCTTCAGTTGGCCTGGGTGCGGGATAGCTGTCTTTTGATTAACCAAACACAACTGTAAAAAAATTTGGAAAAATATTCTGTACTAAAAATGATTATACGATTACATGATCATTTTTAGGAGGAAAAGGAACCTGCGGACATGAATATTTTTCCAATTTTTTTTTTACAGTTGTATTTGGTTAATCGAAAGACAATTATCCCGCTAATTAAAAATTCAAATTTAAATTTTCCGCTTCGCCCTACTACTGAGCCTGTAAATTTAATGCATGCTTTAGAAGAACTCGTTACGGAATGTTTAAATATTTGATTAGGTTAAGATGTTCAAATGCTGGGGTGTTTGAACGTGTGGAATTAGAGAAGTCGTTCTCATATGAATGACATACGTAGTTAGCATTTTAAGTAGACATTGATTAGTAGTTTCCACTATCAAATCGAACTTTTTTGTTCAGACTAATGAATACTTAATAATTATTCAAGACAGAATGTGTATTTCTGAAGAAGCAATTGTCATCTAATTAGTTAGTGGCAGAGTTGAGCAAAATGTAATCTAATTATAAATTACAAATTACGATTAAAATGTAATAGTGTAATTGATTACACACTATTTTCTGTAATCGTTAATTTAGGTAGTTGACCACAATTTTGGCAACTTTTGTAATTAGATTACATTCTGCCTAACTCTGACTATTGGTAGGTACCAATATCTAATATATCGACTGCTGTGGGCCAACGATGATTGCTTTTTAACGATTCTGATAAGAAGTCTTATATCTGGAGAACATTACTCTTATCGAAGTTGACGTTAATACTATCCAATGTCAACCACTAAACATTTTATCAAGGGAAGATCCCAAAGCAGGAAGTTCAAAAAATTCTGAAACTTTGTGAATATGTAGGGAATTTCCTCCTTATTACAATGCAATTTTTGTTTGCTGCCCAAATTCACTCTAAGGTGGTGTAATTCACCCCTAAATCTGGGGTTATTTTTCGATTTTGTGTTATAACGCGTGAACTGTAAAATATTTTTTTACCAAATGATAGATCTGATTAAAAGAAGTAACTTTTGTCTTGAAATAATTTTTTTATTTCTTACAGGTCGCGAGTTATAACACAAAATCAGAAAATAGCTGAATTTTCAGGGGTTAATTTCACCCCGTTCGAGTGAATTGGAGCAGCACAGAAAAATTGCGTTGTAATCGAGTTTCAGAATTTTTTGAATTTCCGGGTTTGTGATCAACCCTTGTAAGTGACTTTTTGGTGTGCCTTGTGGTCTGGGGTAATAAATAAATAAATGTAGTTATAGTAGTAGAAAGTAGTTATGGTGGTAGGTATTATAACTAGTATGTAATCTTGTGATTTAATTTAAGAGGCTGAATTTTTCAGTGTACCATGTTCATTAAACAAATGAGCACTCTCTTCTAATGACACTAATTAGAAATTTTCGTTCTGATGAAGCCACTGCAATCTGATCAGTTCATCTAACATTTTAATTTCTACTTGAATGGCTGAATTGTTTGGTTTCTTTCATGGCTCAGTTTATAAAATTCACCTTTATGTAAGAAAGGCTAAAAATCACAGAACAAATTCGCCGTTTAAATTATACTATTAATATATTTATTCCCGAGTCGGGCACAAGGTAAAGATGAAAGGTCTTTCCGTTGTGAGGTCTGGGGAAGACTGGCTTTCCGTCCCGTGGAAAGTCCCTTGTCCATTGGAACAGTGGTAGGACCCCGATAGCAATTTACGACGGCTACGGCGTCGTCGCGCTGGTCGGGCCCATCGTTGCTGTATAGTGCCTATCCGAGATATAGCGACTTAGGTGTAAAGTCCCTCAGCGGGGTCTTACCCGACACCCTGCTGAGTACTGGCCGCTAACCGTGCCCCCTACTACCTCTTGCAGGACTATATTTAGAGAAGACCAGGACAAAACCGGGGCCCTACCAGAAAATAAAACAGAAATTGAAGATACGGTTTATCATTATGAAAATACATCAATTAAGCTTTGATTAATTATTATATTAATTCATAAATTCTGCACTACTGTTCTAATGCAGTACATATACCTTACTAAAATGTATTTGTATTTAATACGAGAAAATTTTTAATAACCAGTAGCAAAGCTTAATTGATGTCTTTTATTAATGATAAACCGTATCTTCAATTTCTGTTTTATTTTCTGGTAGGGCCCCTGTTTTGTCCTGGTCTTCTTTAAATACAGTCCTGCAAGAGGTAGTAGGGGGCACGTTCTGTTTAGGCTCAACCTTATAGCCCCTTTTACGAAGTGGTGCTTCAATATTTTCCAACATTTATGTGGGGCACTGATATCTGATTAGTTGGAGTAAACAGTGTCACTGCTATGCCATGTATATTCTAAAATCTCACTTTTTTCAGCGATTACTTTCTACACACAATGTATACTGCTTAAGTTTGGAAAAGTCCTTTCTCCTAAACTCGATATCCTTCACTCAACAGACAGTAGACACTAGTTCCACTGCTATTAAGTGTCCTGAGTAATTGAATTCCTTGTAGCATTAGATTAATCACGTAAGCGCTTACTTAGTTTAGAAAATTCATATTTTAGGAACGTATTGTACTTTGAATACGCTGCGTTACTGTTACTAGTATTTAGTACTACAATGCTAAGCACTTGAATTTTTTGCGGGGCCACATGAATTAAGGGGTTACGCCTACCTGCAAGGTCTGAAAAAGTATTTTTGGGATTTTTTTATTTTTTAAATTTGAAGACCTGTTTAAATAAACGCTAGTATATTCGAAAGTATATATTTTACAGTTGTCGTAGTTTTTTTTTTGCAATGTGATATCTAAATAAATAATGGAATTATAAGCGATCTCTCAGCAACGTTTTTTTTATTACGGTGACCACTGCAGCTTTGACCTGGTTCATCAGAAATAAAAAATTCGACTAAATTTAGTTAGTATATTAGATTATCTTGTTCTTAATCGTGGCTTTTTCATTTCCGTTGCGTAGTTTTTATTTTACAGATGAAAAATGATGAAACATGAGCGCGATTCTGTGGTGAAGATCGATACTTTTGCTATGAGAAGCTGCCATTTTGTAGGAAATTAATATTTTGGGATAATGAACGATTAAGGACAAGTTAATCCAATCTACTAAGTAAATTCCCGCGTTTTTTTTATTTTAGATGAATCAAGTCAGAATTAGAGTAGTCACCGAAAACTACTAAAAAAAATATCCCTGCCGGGAGATCGCTGATATTTTTGTTATTTATTTATATTTTTCAGCGCAAAAATAACTACAAGTAGTTTAACATGTACACTTTCGAATACATAAAGGTTTATTTAAAAAAGTCTTCAAGTTTTATATAAAAAAAATCGCGAAGCCACTTGTTTTTTTCAGACCCTGCAGGTAGGCATAACCCCTTAAAGGTACTAGGCAGTCGTTCCTGTCTATAATTAAGCACATCTGTTTCAATTAATTACAAAGAAACCAATTGAGACTGAGACTTCTTCTTTGGCATGAAGTTTATTAACATCATAAGTTTTAAAAAGCATGTTTGTTTAGTAAAAAAATATGCATTATATACGACGCTACAGATGGATCATTAAATAGGCTTTTTGAGAAAAAGTTTCTTTTGTTTTGCAGTGATAACTCAAAAACGGAGGTTCCAATCGATTCAAAACAAATTCGAGCATCTTCACAAAATGTGTAGTTTCGAACCACACCTAAATTAAAGTTAATGAAAACTCTTATTCTTTATGAAAATAAACTAAGACCTCATCTTTTGGGGCTTGGGGGATGGTAAAACTTCATCAATGGGGTCTCAATGGGGATTCAGTTTATTTTCATAAAGAATAAGAGTTTTTATTAACTTTAATTTAGGTCTGGTCCGAAACTACACATTTTGTGAAGATCCTCGAATTTGTTTTGAATCGATTGGAACCTCCGTTTCCGAGTTATCACTGCAAAACAAAAGAAACTTTTTTTAAAAAACATTTTTAATGATCCATCTGTAGCGTAATATATAATGCACATTTTTGACTCCACAAACAATTTTTTTAAAGCTTATGATGTTAATAAACTTCATGCCAAAGAACAAGCCTCAGTTTCAATTGGTTTCTTTGCAATTAATTGAAACAGAAATGCTTCATTTTAGACAGGAACGACTGCCTAGTACCCTTAAGGGGTTATGCCTAGTCAGGCGGCCGAAAAGAGGCGAATATTTGTGATTTTTTTTTGAAGAAGCGGAAGCGTATAATTATACAAAACTTTTTGCGTTTAAAAGAGCAACATTTAAAGAACATTTGGTAATTTTTTCGTAGAAAAATATTTACGTTTATAATAAAATAAAAAGCGACATCCAAGAAGCATTTTTAAAAATTTGGTTTCGCGGTGAGCATTGCCATTCGGAACCAGATTATCTTAAATCAAAAAACAAAAAAGATTTCGTTAGTGTATTAATGTATCTTCAGGTTGACGGAGAGAATTTTCCGAAATATTAAGTTAAAACAAAATAGCGGCTATTTAAAGTTGAAATCCTGATTTTTTCCTGCAAAAATTACGCGAAAAAATCAGGATTTCAAATTTAAATAGCCGCCATTTTGTTTTAACTTAATATTTCGGAAAATTCTCTCCGTCAACCTGAGGATACACTAATATACTAACGAAATCTTTTTTGTTTTTTGATTTAAGATAATCTGGTTCCGAATGGCAATGCTCACCGCAAAACCAAATTTTTAAAAATGCTTCTTGGATGTCGCTTTTTATTTTATTATAAACGTAAATATTTTTCTACGAAAAAATTACCAAATGTTCTTTAAATGTTGCTCTTTTAAACGCAAAAAGTTTTGTAAAATTATACGCTTCCGCTCCTTCACAAAAAAATCACAAATATTCGCCTCTTTTCGGCCGCCTGACTAGGCATAACCCCTTAAGCAAATGCATGACTTAGCTTAAGTACTTCATTTATCAAGAACCCGCTGTGAGTTATTTCGCTTTGCTGGTAGCCCTAGTACCTGGCCCACAAGATCCTTAGGCGAATAAATGCTGCTTTCAGTGATTCCGAACAGAAGCTTCGCTTCTGAGAATGTCCTTCTGATCACACCAGCGCATTTTTAGCAAATCCACGTGGTACTTGCATCATCACTTCGAGGCCCTGCCAAGTATCGAATAGATTTCGCTAACGTCAACAGTCTCGCCAGCAGAGGAACAAAGGACCAATTTTACTCAAGAAACAGCCGTCGACCGTTAAATCAGCTTCCCCCGCAAGGTCTCACTCCTTCCCTCGAGAATTGAACATACCATTCTATTTATTAATAAAAAAAACCTTCCTCTTCCTCAACCAACCAAAATAGACCAGCAAAACGTGCTCCACTTGCGCGTTCGTGCTCTGGGCAGGCACGTAAAACGTGTGAATGGGCCGCATTGAATGGTACCAGGCCCCCCCAAGGCCCAGCCTGGCATAATCGCTCCTTCGTTGCACAACGAGCCATGCATCGAGTGAAATTCTAATCTCTGGCAACGGTAGCCTTCCATTCAGAAATTTCTTCCGCCTATTAGTCGTCTTATTAGGCGACAGTCCGTTGTTTAATTGGACTTAATCACGTTGGAATTGAGGGAGAACGCTGAGCTAGCTGCCTGAGCTGCTGTGGCCCATTAAATTGTTATTAGCGATATCTACGATTGGGTCTGTATAGGCCCCTCCCCCCACACTGTTTCGCTATGCTACAGCGGGTGTAAAAATGCAGCCGGCTGGCCCCGTGGCGTGGAGTTAGAACAGCTTTGCCCGTAATACGCCGGGGTCGAGAAATGACTACTCGTCTGGTTCCTCGAACCTCGAGGCTCGCGTGTACGCGGCCACGCTCGCCAATGGGTCCAATACCCTCGCACGTGGTGTCGATACGTGGGTGAAAAGTATCGATCAGGCCTTCTAGGCCGATGTAAGATATTTTTGTACTCGGGCACGTATAGGGTGATCTGAAAGGAGGATTGGCGAAGTCGAGGGAGTAGGTTGCCGGGTAGTTATTGTAATCTAATCGTAAGAATAGTGGTGGGAAGTTTTTATCGTGACCATTTGTAACGTAGGTACACTACGATGAGAGAAGATCAGAAAGGGAATACCCAAAGTTCAGCTAACATGGAACACTATTCAATCGATGATGGAATCACGCAGATTTTTTTTAATAGATGGAAAGTATATGTCACAAAGGTCAGAAAAATGTAAATTAAAGATGCTCCCAACAGCTGGTCTGACCTTGAAAAATCAAGAAAGGTGGAACAGGGGAAAAAAGAAAAATGAGGGAAAGAGAATGACAAATCTGTGTGTTGAAATTTAAATATCTCTATTATATGAAAATACATTATAGTAAATGAATGATAATTCATTAATGATAGACAATAATTGCTTGCTTAGACTGTCTCGTTGATCAAGGTATGAAAGAAACAGTGTTCGCTCGTTGCAGTGATTGTGAAATTTATTATTGCTTTAATCACTTTTTTAAACCTTCTTGTCGACAAGTTATCATAAATGTAATGGTTAATATTACCCACTGTTGTGATTTCATTAGTATTATCATTCATTATCATTAATTTGTTCTAATTACTATCTATTATCATTCATTTACTATAATGTATTTTCATATAATAGAGATAATTAAATTTGAACACACGGATTTGTCATTCTCTTTCCCTAATTTTTCTTCTTTCCCCGGTTCCACCTTTGTCGTTTTTTCGAGGTCAGACCAGCTTTTGGGAGCACCTTTAGTTTACATTTTTGTGACCTTTGTGACATATACTTTCGATCTATATAAAAAAATCTGCGCCATTCCATCATCAATTGAATAATGTTCCTTGTAAGGGGTTGTTCTTAAATTACGTAAGGCTTTTTGGGGGGGGGGGGGATTTCTTACGAGAGAGGGGAGGTAATTTTCAATAAATACAAATTCTATCATTAATTTTGCAGAAAAGTAATTTCAGTTTAAGGGGTGATTCTACTTTGATCGACCGAAAAAATGAAGCTATTTTGAAAGATTTTTTCTGAATAAATACAACATATAATGAAATAAATCTTTTTGGAATAGAAATTACCTTTGCGTAATTTAAGGACGGCGCATAAGCAGGAAGGGCGCAAGAAAATTTGGACCAGTGTGGTTGATAGAGGGTAGTTCGACGAATGGGAGAGATGTATAGGAGTTTTGCAATAGATTGCGCAATCGAGGGGTAGTGATTCTGCGTGAAGAAGAGGGTGGGAAATATGGAATAAAATATTTTTCGTGGGGTTTCTTTTTTTAGAAAATTGGTTTTGGAAATTGGCCTGGAAAGTACGCACCCAGCTAAAAATCAGTAAAACTAGTCGGTCACTATGATATAACTTGAAATGAAATGAATGTCTGTACGAAAGCAATTGTAAAATAATTTTTCTTCACATGAGCCTCTGTTTTTGAGAAAATTTATTTGTAAATGCGTTTGGTAGACGTGGAGCATACCATAGCAGTTCCACTTTCAAGTTAATTTGTTCCAAACCAAAGCCCCGTTCGAAAAAAAATTCCACAATTTCGACCCAGTTTTTCATAAGGATTCATTTCATACGCAGCTGCTGCACATTTATCGATAAATTCTGCTGATATTTGCAGAGTTTTCAAAATGCATCCTACGAACAAATTTTATTCCACGGTTCTTACTTATTTTTTTTTTTTTATGTAAAATCACTGTTCCGTCTTACGGGAACAAAGGGGGGGCTCAGAGCGAGGCAGAAATTCAGCGACACTTTATTACTAGGCAATTGCTTACCGTCGAAGTCTTGGGGAGCATTTGCCTGCCAGATGTCTAATAGGTGGCAATTCGGCATCGTGCTATTTTTTTGGACACTTCGACCGTCCTCGCTCTGGGAAAATCCGTCGATTGCTCTGTCAGCGGGTGGTGTACGGTAACTTCAAAACGGTACATACCGTCGACCACCGCTGACTCGCGGGACAATACGATACCATAAACCGCGACCCCGGCGAGACGCTCCGGCCGATCAACCTAGCGAGGTTTGTTAGCCAGATGTCCGGTTTTCCCTCCGCTACGTCACGAAGAAGGAGAGGATTCCTCCTCCGTCACCGAAATCGTAGAGGGAAGGTTCCTCCTCTTCAAGCAAAGCTAAGCCAATCAGGCATTTTTGGCGCCTCCCAAAAATCAGATGTCTTGTCCACCTTTGACATCGAACAGGTGGACAAGACCAGAAGTCAATGAGCTCGGGAATAGTACGGTTCGGTGTTTTTGATGAGGTCAGCATTCGGACACATCAGCACAAGCAGAGCTAAACTTCTCAGATCATCGTTCAGATCAGAATCGACACGTAATAATTTAAACAGTCACCCAATATTAATTTGGCGGGTGATAGATCATCCGGCTTATACGCGTACCAACCGGTGAATCGAGCCTTACAACCTCGAAAGCAAAATTCGACAATTTTCACGCGTGTGCCGTGCGAACAATCACTATGCTTTCACATGTACAACCTATTATGAAACACCCTGTATATTAGTCACAAGGTGAGTGCGAGATTATCTATTAACGTTATTTGGAATAATATTCAGAGTGTACAGAATTTTTGGAAATCTTCGGTGCAGAAATTCTGCATCAATTTTCATTCTTCTTTATGCACTGAAAAATTTAAAAATATCTTATTACTTTTGCTTTTCTACGAGGGTCGATTGGGATCCTTTTACCATAGCAGTGCTTAATTGTTTAACAGATAAAACTCAGATTTAGCTAGTAAGTACGAAAGTGGCATAAATAAAAAATCTGGGAAAATGGAATTTATCATTTATTTTTTTTGGCTGCAGTCACTTTATTAAATTCTGGCACGCATACTGCATTCCGAAATTTGTAGCCCCTCGCCAAAATTTTATTCGCATAAATTTTCAATCGATCTATCACACGTTTTACCTGCCTTTTATTGCCTGGCGGGCAAACTTAATAAAAAAATTATGCCGAAGTTGCTTTACGAGCGTTTCGAAAGGAAATAAATTATGGCTAAAATTAGAGCCACTCAGCCCCCCTGCTCCCCGAGCGAAATTTAGGGTAGTGTTATGAATAATTGAAACTATTCTGAGTAAAGTTAGAGTAAACTTTTCTATAAATTGTATTAATGTAGGAACTTGGGGACTCGTGCACTCTGGGAAAACTTCGACTTGCCCTGGAAGAAACACGATCGATACCCATTACGGAAGAACACATTTTTTTTTTTATCTTGTTCGCTTGAAAAGATCGCTGCATGTACTCCATTTTACTTCAGCTTTTGTCAGGAATCTTTAATGCAATAGAGTGTGAGCTGTGTACTTTATTCTGCAGCGTTGCTCCTTCTATACCTTCAGTTTTGATAGAAACCAAAAATCACGAAAAATTTAGTCTACATAAATCTTCCAAAATATTGTTTCCAAGTCGCATAAATTTATACTTGATTTATTGGCAGCCTCGTGATTGACTTCCTTAACAAAAATGGTCAGTGAGTTCAGCACAGAGATTGCCAAACTATTTTGGCTCGCCGCCCCCTTTCCAAAAAAAATATCTCTATTATCCCAATTTCCAAGTGTGGCTGTGCATGTAATTTTCGAATCTTGAAAACTCAGATTGAAAATAAACAAAACAAGATGAGTAGAAACTGGACCCGTGTATTTGGAAATTACACATCCATGTTCATTTTAATCTCCCTGTACATGGATATAGGTGCACGCGTAGGTATGTTCTGATTTATTTACCCACCAATTTTGTTAGAAGAGATTCGCATGATATTTATTATTTTTACTTGTGACCTCTAAATTTGGAAAGCCGTGTATTTGCTGCTCAAGGTAAGTGTTTACACGTGGAAATATATTTGCGTACATATACAGGTACCCGAGGATTGAAAACAGCGCGAGACAAAATACGGATGTTATAGAGACCTTTAATAGTAAGGAGGTTGAGTATCAGAAATATGAAATTATCTTCCCAACGTACGCCGCGTTATTCCGGAATTCCCATTTCTCTGACATTGTTAGGGAATAGCAAATATTGGATCGGTTCCATCACTACTTGCAACACCTGCCCGTTCGTGCACGCTCATTATGTTCCTCAGGATCGTGAGAATTGCCTTACCCACGGCGCAGGCCAACGAAACATCAGGCACGCCTGTGCCTACTCCTCCTTTCGTATGAATCATGCGGTTCTTGCAAAAGGGGAACGTATGTACGATCACTGTATCGAAACGTTCGGCGTTCTTTATTTTGCTAACTCTTCCAGGCATACCAAGCAGACCTTGCGCCTACTATATTTAGAACGTTGGCAACTAGTGGACTGGATTTTTAGCGACATTTTGCTTTTACTTCTACTTTCGAAGATATGGCTGGATAATTGCTGCTTTTAATTTATTTTTTTCAGTTTTTAAAGTCGTTTTTGGTTGGAACTGAGATTGTTGAGATGGAAGGTCTTGCTTATTGGCATTTTCTTATTCCCGCTACGCCATCTGGTGGCGAAAAATTAAAGCAGTCTAATCGGGTTAGCTGTCACATGTATTTGGCAGTATTGGGAATTTCGACTGTTTGATGCATCGATTTTGTAAAATTTAACAGACTATTTAATGGCAAAAACATTATTGCACTGTTTCAATACTTGTGTGACACCAGTCCTGTAACGCGATTCACCCGATTACAGAGCTTACTTTAGTAGATGGCGCTCTCACGGTATTTCCCAATAGATTTCTTTTTCAATTTCTTCTCCCTCCATTTAAATTTGAGCGTACGGATGGTGGGGAGTTGTAAGAAGTTCCTTGAAGTTGGTGGATTTTTTTACAACTACGTATAATTTCCTCTACTTTCTCGGATTTTCTCGCCTTCTTTATTAAGTTTGAATCTTTCGAAGTTCCAGAGCCATTATTCATGGACAGTAGATATTTTTGACTCATTGAAATTCGAGTTTAAGTGTCTGAGAAGTTTTACAGGATATTCCTCTTGGCGAAGGAATCTACCACCGCGGGAACGGTGGCGCTAGTGTGCACAACAAATATGGACGACGCAGGTAGACCTTTTACCATATGTTTATATGGATCCAGTAGTATAAAAGTATATTTCAAAGTTTTCTTACAGTAAAAAATGTTGACACTTTGTTTGGACACAATCGAAAAAATAACATCGAAGGGTAGAATATCGTAAATTCAGGAATGATAATTGTATGCGGTAAAAGCGATGAAACAGAAGAGACGAGGAATACATATGCGCTATGTTTGCAAACGAGTGCGTTAACTTCTAACCCACGCACGATTACGGGGAAGTTCAAAATTAAACGTTCAAGTAATAATTTGCCTGAAGAGGTTTGTTTACACAGAGAAAATGGTATGTTCCTGCAAGGCTAGCAGAGGCCATGAATGCAAATATTTTTTATGACTGTCCATATTGCTTTTTGTTAACTGCCTTTGAGCAAGTCTTTCTTCTCTTTTTAATTTGAATGCTTCTCTCTGTTCAGTACGAGTTACAGATACTGGAACTGCATTTTTTTTTTAAAACTCGGGAAAATAGTAATCATTTTCACGAAAATGTCTTGAGCAAATTATTACATCTCTTGTATCACTGGGGATATTCAATTTTCTTAACCATTCTGCTCGTTTATCAATCATTTCTAAATTTCCAAATAATTTTTTTCTTGCAATTTTACTTGCTCCACTTTTTGGCACATTATGAAAACTTAAATTGTGATTACTCTTCATTGTAGAGTTACAATTTGCTACAGAACAGTTTTCTTGCATACAGTTCGTCGATACTGTGAAAATTCCATTTTTTCCCGAGTTTTGAAGTCTTCGCCAATATGTAGTAGCAATAAATGGTATACTTGCGTCGGCCATTACTATTAGTTTGCGTACCGACCGCTAGTGTCGCATACTAATGTTCTACTCCCAATCTGTGGACTTTCCTGATTTTTAGAATTCCAAACTCAATTCTGTAAGAGGAAGAATGCTGTTTTATATATTAAAATTAAGGTACTTTCGCTTAATTTATGTCGAACCTGAATTAAATGAAATTAAATGGAACCTTAATGCCGAACGATTTCTCATTGTTTGCGTCAGTTAATTACTATAATTCGAATTTCGAAAAATTGTTCTAATTAGAAGAGATGATTTCGGCGCACTGGTTCGGTGTATTAAAAAATTAAATAAAAGCTATTTTGCAATTTTGAGAATTTTTATCAAATTCCCAGAATTGGGAACGTCGCACGTTCCCAGCAATGAGCGTGATAATTGTTTAAAAGAAAATTTTTCTCGTATTAAAGCATACGCAGTATTTTTTCCTTTTATCTAACTTTTTTTGAGAAAGGTCATAATCACTGACCAAAACGTTGGAATTTGATAAAAATTCTAAAGATTGTAAAATAGCTTTTATTTAATTTTTTAATAGATCAAATTACTAGATCATCTAATTAGATCAGTTAATTACGTACATACCCTTTACGTACATTCCTTATAAATTGTCAGATTCCTTGATCTTACAATCCTTCATATTTGAAATCCTAAAAATCACCTCAAATAGCAACAGGTCAAATTTGAATAGCCGCTTAATATGTCCCCCCATGTCTTCAACTTGAATTCAAATCAACGTCGCTAGTTTAGCCTACTAAGTAACCTCTCCAAAAAATTCCTCGTTGTTTTTAGCAGACCAACAATTAAAATTGCTTCTGTAGGTCCGTTTTGACTGAAAACGAAAGCGAAGCCTGTTGCACCAGCAATTTTCACGGGACAAGATGGCTGACGCGGGCTCATTCGCTGGCAAGAACGGGCTATTGTCAAATAGAAACTAGCTTTAAACTGGCAATCAGAGCGTACCTTCCTGCAAACTAAACATGCTTCTCGTCGTGTGTTGCGTTAACGACGCGAGCAGTTAACAACCGAGGAAACTCCTCGTACGTAACAGTCTCCTCGAGGATTAGAAACGCTGCCCTCCGTTTCTAGATGTTTGTTGCAGGCGGTTCCTACATGCTTTTTGTGCCTCATAATTTTATCCCCCATACATAAATGTTTATTTTGTATGAATTAATTCAGCTTTAATGCTGCAAGAAAATCGCCTCTTCAAAGTGTAATAGACATATATATATGAGTCACAGCCATTTGTGTTGTGTACAGGTCGTATAAAAAGTGGTGGACACCGCTTTCAGAGGTTAGGTTAAAAATTAAACGCGTGCTATACATTGTCTTCTTTTCTCCCGCGGTGACATTTTTAGATTGGACGTGGAGTTGAAATCGGTGGAATACTTGCGAGGGAAAAATAGGTGATTTAAAAATAACAAATTGTAATATAATTTTTAGCGTCTAAACGGTGCGTTTGCGGTATATGGTTCCCTTTGGACTTTTTGTCTTCCCATTGAGCAGAACACGTTGGTGTAAAAAAAACGGCAAGTTTTTTCTACAAATGTCCACCGACCCAGAGGCGTAAACTCGCACCTGACAGCGGTGTCCATCACTTTTTATACACCCTGTACATACGCGTAAGTTGGCTTCATGGGTATCATTTAATTGGTGTGCAAAATAGAAAGCAGTTGCAAAATTGCAATAAAGAAACTTCTAATTGAAAGAATAAAATATGAGCTACGCCGTGGAAAGAAACTAACGCGCGTAAGGAAGGGTTCGTCGACACTTAGGAGAAACTTTTGAGCGTTCGAAAATATAGTGGAATTTCCTGAAAGAATCGATTATGTCATAGTGGTTGTTTCAGTGAAAAAGTATAGTGTTATGGCAATCGGATTTATCATACGACGCGAAGCTTTGTACTGGGCGATAAAAAGTGTGCTGTCTATAAACAACTTTGAGTGGTTCTGAAAATGGCAATAAAATAACAGTAAAAGAGTTTACAGTGTCAGGAATTAGTAATGGAGATTGAAACAATTTAGAATTGTGCCAGTGAAACCTTCGCAGGAGATTGTATTAACGAGCAAATGGAAGGTGTAATAAATTGTTAGAGGGTCGCCATTCGAGATCTTGATTCTAATTTCAGTGTCAAGGTGTTTTGATACTTTCGCCGAACTCAATTCCCCGTGCATCGCGATATAACATAGTTCTCACAATTCTTATACACAATTCCTGTAGACAGTCTCTTGGAGTTTTCTGCAAGGATTTTAGTTTTTAGAAGACGTTATGTTTGGTTTACGATTTCGCTACGAGCAGATTCATAAGTTTTCGCACAATGTTAGTTGTCAAGCCGTAAAAATACCTACGAAGCACTTGTCAGCACCTAGAAAATACGAAAATATGTTTCAGTCACGTCGGTTCGGCTTGAAACTCCCCGGCACCTTGGTCCGGGATTTCAAGTCACTCCGCGCGCAAAACTCCCGTTATATTCTGCTAGCTGGCGTCAAAACCAACACGTGCGAGTGGTAAAAGTAGATTTTTAAAAAAAGATGTGACTTGTGCAATTTTTTAAAGATGGATCGATGACCAATAATTGAGATATCAGTTTCCAAGGCTGACGAATGTAAGTTGCAAGATTCTCGACGTGTTAATTCATTATCAGAGGGAACTAAACTCCCTGTGTTCCTTTCTACTCTCTTTCACGATTGGACAGTTCCAAATTCTTCGCTAGGAGGTTGTACGAGATTGTGACGTAGTAAGACCCACTTAATTCGTTGGCTACTGTGCGGTAACCATGTCTGCTTTCTCTAATCCTCTGATGTACCTTATTTTGGGGTGCAGTGGTAGACCACTCAGGCCTAAAGGCTAGGAAATCTTGTGGAAAGCAATGCCGCCATGCGTTTCGTTTCATTAATCTGGATTTATCATTCAGCGCTAGATTAGGTTACTGCAACCTGAGTAGGTATACTTCAGTTCACGTAACTCCAACAATTTTTCGAATCTCAGTCTAATAATTTAAAAACATTTTCTTCACCCCCAAAGCTTTCTAAAAAAAAGTAGAAAAAATGACCTTAACAATATTCCTACCACGACCGGTCAAATGACCGTTTTTAAAATTTCGATTAGAATTACCTATATACAGCGTAATTGAATCGCCTTTAAACTTCACGACTTTTCCTCAAACATACATGTAAAGAAAGGATACTTTCTTCATATCAAATTAGCCGCGCTTGACTAGCTCAGCATGTCCTCTAATCGATATATATATCGATGCTCAACGACAGAGAGCAAGATATAGAGAGAGAGGACGTAGGAGAACACGCGTGCAAGGATTAAAGTAATAAAATAAAATAAAATAGTAGACCTAGGAGGAATTGAGGAGAATAGACTTTAATTGTCGTTTCTCTTTCTTTTAGGCAATTAACAAACCATCTTGTATATTTGTAAATACTGTATATACATCATACGTAAATTATAACCTCTTTCTTTTAGAGCAACACATTTTGGTTATTTTCCTGGAAAGTCCTCAACATTATCCTTTGTCTTATATACATATGTACATGATATACTTCTGAATAAAAGAAACTATATTTTTATGCTGTGAAATCTTCGTTCTATATTAAAAAATATAAAAATATAAGTGTACATGAAGTGCCGGTAGGAACAGTGTTAAACACTTTGGTCAGGGTTTGTGTTTGTGCACACTTGACTCACTTTTGCAGATAATTGACCAACGAATAATCAACGTTTAGTTAATCCCCATTCTATTTTGACCTAACCTGTGTCTAACCCACGTTCACACATTCATTGCTCTATTGTGACCTAACCTATACTTCATCCGCGTTCAGATAATCATCATTCTACTTTGACCCAACTCGCAGCTAGCCTAGTAATATATTGTGCTTCGTTTATCCCAACTAGTTTTTCATCGAAAGCACAGTAGTATCTCCCGGCTGAAAGCCGCGTTTCTCATCAATATTCTAATCCTTCGGTTCGTGCGACGCGGGCCAGCGACTCATATCCTCCTGGATTCTCATCGAGGTCCGCTGCGGCGTCTCGCCGAGGCTTGATATCTCTGTAATTTGAGTCGTGGTACGAATAACGATGACGCCAGTCACCGTGGAGCACATCCCGCCGCGCGCTGGAATACTTGCACGAATACTTTCGTGAAATGGAAAGTTATTTTCTCCGATGACGCAAGGGCCACCTGTTTCGATTCGCCGCCGGATGCTTTTTATCGCTCGAAGGGTTCTTTTCGCGACTATCTTGTCACGGTTTTCAGACATCTGGGACCGATTGAGATCTTTTCGTTACGTTGGGATCCTGGACAAGAAACACACTAACCGACCGCGTTTACCGATAGAGTATATTTCAGAAAGATTTTCAAAAAATTCAAACTCAAAGTTTTATACATGTAGAAGAGGCAAACATTAATACTCAATTTTTGAAATTGGTACTCAAAGTCTGAAATAAATCGGCGACCCTAACCTTATACGTATACCTTGTTAGATACCTACTTCGCGACTTTCCCGTTTCCTGCGCATCTGGACATCGTCACCCTCTAAGATTCTTAGTCCTTTTTAAGCGAACGTGACTTTACCGAAAACAAGCGGATTAGGCCGTGGGGCCTTAGGCCCCCCTTCAAAAGTGAAAGCTAACGTCTCAGTCACAACCGAACTTTCTTTAAACACCTCTTCCTCCCTTACTCAATGACCAATCCTAGCTCCATTTCCCACACCCTCGAAATGGTATCTACCAATAGGATTCTTCGATTTGTCCACGTTCTTTTCCTCCGTACGTCTTTAGTTTTAGAGCTCGCTTGTACATCGCACTAGCAACAAGTTCAACTAGCTTGTAATAAAGGACATTGTTTTATACAAGTGCTTTGTATCTGCATTCTCCCGGGTTCACGACAACCTACTCCCCTTTAGTCTCGTTCCCTCTCACTCGATATTCGCGATTTAAAGTTTAAAATTATCAGCGTATCATTTGGAATTAAACATTTTATTAATATTTGAATTATTCATGAGCGCGGATAGTAATTTATGGAAGCCATTGAAAATAATCTAAAGAAATGTATTACTACCGCACATTTGCGATTATAGTTTTTGCAGATTGATTCAGACACATTTTTTTAAATACCGCGCCTTCTTCCCTCTCCCTGGATTTTTGGTAACTTCTACATATTTCAAAGAATTCAATCCAAAGCACTCGCCACAAAATCGCTATGATTTTCTTAATATTTTCTCCTCTAGCTTCAAATTTAAAAAAAAAAACATTATTTGACCAACAATTGAATGAATGAAAGGCACGTTAAGCCGCGTATTCACTTGTGCATTCGCCCCACACCGATTTTTTGCTCGTTCGGAGCTCAGCGCGCGTTCAGCGTGTATTCGGCGCGCACCGATTTTTTGCTCGTTTGGAGCTCAGCGCGCGTTTGGGGTTGAGTGAAATTTGCGGCGCCTTTGATGGACCGCCAGCAAGCGGATCGGTCCGAATGCGCGCCGAATGCACATTGAATGCGCGCCGAATGCACGTTGAATGCGCGCCGTACACACACCGAACACAGGACGAGCAAAAAATTGGTGCGCGCCGAATGCACTTTCGGGGCGAGTGCGCAGGTGAATACGCGGCTTTAAGCAAGGCACATTTCAATTAACAAATAAAAACAGACAGGCATGGAGAAGAGTGGGCGCACAGTAATTAAATGAACTGTCGGTTTATTCGGTAGCCGTGGTTTTCGATAATGGCACGGCGCACCCCTCGCCTCGATTAATTTATTTTCCGTTCTTCTTTGTTCCGTTTAATCACGTTGCGCCATTGAGACCCGTTCGTAGGAAAAACAGAATTTTCGAGCGAGACCCGTGATAAATTGGATTTCGTCGACGATCGGAACGCGGGATCAAATATTTATTACGCGTACGCGCCCGTTTACTATTTTGTCTTTCAACCCCGCTTGTTATTCAGGTTTCCCGCGCTCTTCACCCTCTGCCTCGATTGCAGAGTACATACCGAACATGAATCGTTGCATCGTTAAACCACCAATTAACAGTCACTCTCGTACCTGCAACAATAATAATTTATTATATAATATTTAGGGGCTTCTTCGAAGCTTATCAATTTTTCCGACTTATTTAATTTTGTAAGCTTCTGAGCAAAAATAAAATACTTCAAATATTTTATGCTGTTCAAAATTTATTCGGAGCGCCCAAAGTTTATGAAAAATTTATATTAGATATAAGTTTGCGCACTTGCTGCTCAACTTTTTTTCCGGGTTTTAAATGTTTCGTGTTATTCAACTTGCCTCAAAGTTTTGTTACCAAAAGAATCACACCCCAATTTTCCAAATTTTATGACCAGAACTACTTACAAGTATCTTCACCTAAATTTTCATTCTAAGTTTTTTATATTTACTCAAGATATACAGGAAAATAGGAAAACACACATTGCACCTTGAAGGGATGTTTTCACACCGAAGAACCAAAAAGTAGGAGAAAAAAATTGCTCGATACTTCTATTGAAATCCCCTGCAGAAAGTGGCGGAGTTATCGGGCGACCGATGAGTAGTTGCCGTCTGGGCCCCAACCCGGAAGGCCCCTCAGGACCCAATTAATAAA
The DNA here is from genome assembly GCF_050908995.1 of Andrena cerasifolii. NCBI lineage: Eukaryota > Metazoa > Arthropoda > Insecta > Hymenoptera > Andrenidae > Andrena > Andrena cerasifolii. Next base: position 4,616,808 of record NC_135132.1, read on the forward strand.
AATTATGATTTTATCCAACCACTATTTTTTTCTGTACCACTACACTGAGTCCATTTTTAGTCATCTACCTCTTCAGTTTCCCGAAAAAGTGGGCCCCTTAAAACGTTTGCCAGTTGGGCCTTTTTCCTTAAATCCGCCACTGCCTGCAGACCTTCAAAGTTTCCAAAGGATCGGAATTTTCGGGTTACCGAAGTTCCCTGGTTAGTAACAATTATGTACGTACCTACATCATAAGCTTCAAGCAACAAATGGGACCCCCTACGGTCACATACCCATCTCCAATAATGGACCATTGGAACACCGAAACGTTCGGTTAATAAAGCCTCTTTTATCCTGAAATTCCATTACACCATACAAACGGCCAATTAGGTGACGACAGTCAGACACTGCCAATACACCCCACATATTTTGATCAATCGTTGCCAACTATTATTTCAGCTGTTTTTAGCCACGGGAGGGTACACGTGTAATTTAGTAGCCACGGTAAAAAAAAGATAAAAAATTCACAACCGCGTGCGTATTTATATTCCATGATCTGAATTCTTTTTAGCTTACGTTCCACCGATACCACATTAATTATCGCGCCGGAAAAAGGATCGCTGTCTTCGTATAAAGGTCGGTTTATACAGCCACCGAGTCCGTGCCGTGACGGGCCGGGACGAGTCGAGCTCCGGACGAGTGCAGAGCGTGCCCCGGCCGGGGCTAGGACGAGTTCCTGACGGGCCCGAGATGCAACCTGTCGTGACGTATCCGCCTCAGCGTTGCCGGATTTCTGAGCTGATAATGTTCTGTCATTAGCTTCAGTTTGCTCAGAAGGGAAGATCCCGAGGTGTAACTGTGACTTTTCATTGAACTTTTGCAGTCTGATAGAGCTTCACCTACTGAAGGTACTGATACACTGGTCTTCACTGGTCGAAGATTTGTTCAGAACTGATCAGTCACTCGCTTTCGACCAGCTAAAAGGCGTAGGCAATAAAGTCATGAAGTTACACCAAGGGACCTTCGCTTGTCAGGTATGACTCCTCTAGGGTAAATCCGGGAGACGCGGTCGTGCCGGAGAGTTGGTCGAGTCGCTATATTTCAGACTCTATACGTAAAAATGCGTTAAACTGCAAACTAATTACTTCTCAGAGGAAGAACAGTTGAATGAAGAGCGTCATTTCGCTTCCTTCTTTGTTTTTCTGGATTTATAGGCTATAAAAGGTAAATTGAGGTTACATTTAACCTCTTTTCTCAACCAGCGGTGTACATAATCGTATTTAAAATATACTTCTAAGTTTATTTTCGTTTAATGTTGGGCATAATAAGATAGTAGAGATATTGAGGGACATGCAGCCAAAGTATTTGGCCATATTAACTCTTTCTCGAGATGGTCGAGTTATGATTTTATTATTTTTTTATATTTTTATTTATTATTATTTTTGTTTATTTAGTTTATTTATTCACTTTTGTATTCATTTGCCTTGCTAATCGCCAGTAGGTAGTTCACTTTTTTTTTATGTGTTCTTTACTTGATTAGCGTAAACAAATTAAATATCAATGAATCTGTAGTTGTATTCACTCTTAAATAATTTTACTTTATCCTTTGTTAATTTTCCACGAATAATTATGTGAGTGGTCCGTGCCAACGACGAAAACCATTTCTCCCGGCGCCTCGGAAGAGGTGGTTAGATGTCGTGACTTCAATTTTCAACCCGATTTACAGTAAATATTGTCTTAGAGCAAATATCTACCAGTTTTTCTCAATCAGCATAAAATTCTCAACATATAGGTTTGTTCTGATAAAATAAGTAATATCTATATTAGTTTTAATAGCCATTTTATATTAGGTCGACCGCGTCTGCCGGATTTACCCCACGTGTTGGGAGCATAAAATCCAGCAACGTTGTACTTCGACATCGCACGGACTCGGCCCGTCCGGCCCGTCGTCACAATGAGCGGCCCACCGAGCCCGGCCCAGCGGGGACCGAGGAGCCGCTGAGTAATTCCCACCGAGCTCGGCGGCTGCTCGACGTCCATAAGCTTTACCATAGAGCAGAGGTGTCGAACTAACGGCTCCCGAGCCGCAGTGGCTCCTTCTCCTCTTCGCCTGCTCCGTAGAGCCGTAGGAGAACTGCCCCCTCCACACCTACTTCGCCCTGACGAATTTCTCCTCCGGGAGCCGCGCTCTCTCCCTGCCGGGTCTCGGGTCTCTCCGACCCGGGCCCGACTCGCGCGGCTCTCGGAGTGGGGAAGTTCGACACTCCTGCCATAGAGGCTTGGCCCGTCACGGCCCGGACTCGGTAGCTGTATAGAGATCTGCGCACACATATCCGTTCCGTGTTCATCCCTTCTACCCCTGTTGTCGGGTAGAGGAAGGGAGTTTTTCCAAGCCCCCGTGGGAGTGGTCAGCTAACTTCGAACACCTGGAGGTATAAGCAGTAAAATCTGCTCTAGGTACTCCAAAGGTGTGGACTAGTCCCGTGGAAGCTTATACAGAATAGATATCCGTTCCGTGTCAGTTCCGCATCCGTCCTGCCAGTGGTAAGAAGAGACCCTCTACGCCCCTCTGCTTCTTACCACTAGTTCAACGGATACGGAACTGACACGGAACGGATATGTGTGCGCAGACCTTTAACCGACCTTTCGCCTCCGGGCCAGCTATTTTTGTTTGTATTGCTACCATCGGCGTGCACTCGTGACGTTCCCCAATGGCATTACGAAAACAATGAATGTAATCGGTTCTTGGTACTCTCCCCGATGTTTCCGCCATTTTCCTCGTCCTGCGGTTTCGATCGAGCGGCCCGAGAGAGTGGTCTCTCCTCGGTTTTTCATCGTCGTAAAAGCATCTCGAGGAAAGCAAAATTCCATCTCTCCGCGTTCTTGTTTCCAGAAACACTTGCCCGCTGGAAACCGCGGAGGCAAAATAAACAGCTGCAGTCTGCACATACCAGCGTCGGCGAGATGTTTCGCGATGGAGTACTTTCTTCGGGAGATAACGGCGCTGATAAGATACAGTCGATGATTCCCGTGTATTTTTAGCGATCGTGATGATGGGATACCTGGAATTTTGTTGAAGGACTTCCGAGATTGAATTTTTGTGAGTTGAAAAGGTTTGTTTAGTTGGTCGAAGCAGGTTTGGAGAATAGAGCTTCGTAATTTTAGTTTAATTTTCTGTCGTAACATTGCATTGTTAGTGTTTAGGGATGTTTTGGTAATAAACCGTTTAGAGTGGTTGGGGAATTTTTTGGTGGAATAATTTTAGCTTCGAGGAGACAGATTTGGAGGGCCATTATTGGGCAAGATGGCGGAATTTCTTTTTGTGTAGTCGATATTCGAATTTTCCTATGTCGAGGGGTCCATTTTATTGTATAGCAAAGTGACGCTTATCTTAGAGATTGCTTTCAATAAAAAAGAAAGGGAAATTAATTGAGGAAGATCGTCAAGTTGTTGAGGGTCTCTATCAAATAGATCTTGACTAGCAGAGAGTTGAGAGTGTATGCACTGTATTCTATTTGAGATACTTAGTTTGGCATGCTAGATGAGTTGGAAATTTATCAAGCAATTTTTGTTTCAATTATTCTTGAAAAGAATATTCTCAAATTATTTTTTCAGTTATTCTTGAAAAGAATATTCTCAAATTATTTTTTCAGTTATTCTTGAAAAGAATATTCTTCAATTATTTTTTCAATTATTCCCGAAAAGAATATTCTTCCATTATTTTTTTCAATTCTCCTCAATTATACTTGCTTTGAAATAATAGCGGGCAAAGAAGTTTGCTTTCATCAACTTATTCCACAGTTTTCATTTTGAAATAATAATTTTAGCTTTTTTGGATACATTAGAATAAACATCTGTATAAAAAATGTCACAAGTATTCCGATGTTAATTTTACGAAATTACTTTAGTTAGAAGCTTCTGCAAGAATTACAAATTCAAATAAGTGTCTAAAGAAGAAGTGTTGCTCTACCGAAGTTGGGATTACGTTCATCGTTCTAGACGGGCAGTAAAGGCCAGCTTAATTTATTCTTTGAATAGAAAGGGTTGTCAGTTTTAAAGTCTCCGCCGGAAGGAGGACAGAGGCGTTGGATTCGCTGAAAATTGGAGGCTTAGGAGCCAGTTCGCGTCCGAGGTGTGCCAGCTTTATTTTCTCCGCGATCGAACATCCGATAAAGTGCTCGTAATTCATGTGACGGGGAATTAATTAATTACATCGGCCACGCTACACCTGGCTGATCGATACTGAAAATTATGCGACTCGATATGACCGTATTTTCTCTAAACTTTCCCTCGAAGGACTACTATTACCGTGGTTAATTTTCATTGCCAATTACAGTAGAACTACTCGTTTGAACAATTCTTCTTGCTTTACAAGTATTCAATGTCTGCGCCGTGCGAAGTCTGTGGGGACAGTAATGAACTAGTTTGGAGGTTTGAGGGTGATCTAGTATCGAAGCATTGTGTATTGAGTGGTTGATTATCACTCAAATCCACTCTGCTCTTGAATTTTCCTGCAAATCTTATTATTGTTTGGCACAACTATGTGGCTTCCTTTATAATAGCACGATATCTTACACAAAATAAGTACATATAGGTACTAAAATTATGTTATAGTTATCTAATTATATTATGTTATAGTTATCTAATTATATTATGTTCTAGAATATAATATAATAGCTTTTAAATCATAACCAAAACTCCTGGTTAGTTTTATCAAGTCAACGATATGTGTGCATATATTTGTAACAAGGATGCATTATTATTATTATTATTATGATACATGTGATCCCCTAAAGTGCTATTTGTTTTTTATTCTTTTCTGTTTTCACAATACATTGTGAAAACAGAAAAGACACTTTAGGGGATCACATGTATCATAATAATAATAATGCATCCTTGTTACAAATATATGCATTCAGATCGTTGACTTGATAAAACTAACCAGGTCCACTTTTTTTTAAAAACAAAGAAGAGATTTTGGTCCTTACTAAAAGATAATCCATTTGACATTTGCTAAAGACCAAAATCCCATTATTGAAAAAAAAGTAGACCTGGTCAGTTTTACGAATTATTCTACGTATAATAAGGTGACCATTCGTCTCCGATTTTCGGTAATAGTCCCTGATTCTATATTTCTCCTTACAAGCTACAAAATAATCAATATGAAACCAAAGTCTACGCGGAGTAGGGGTGGTCCCTAAAAAAAAGAATCTCATGAAACCCCAAGAAAAAATGGTCACCTGACCGTATAAAAGTACTCTTAGTAAAAGAAACCTATCATTATCATTACAAATGTGTTCACCCACTATATCAGTGAATGCGGAACCAAACTCTGATCAAACAGAATCTTTCGCCCCGAGTAAAATCCTTCGCCCTCAAGTCCCATCTCCAGAGCAACGCATCAACTATGTTACGGCTCGCCAGGTCTGCAAGTTATTTTTTTCGCGTGACGCGACATTCCGCGCATTCCCAAGATCGAACGCGAGCTAACCCGCAGCCAGCGCCGCGGAGAGTCGAAACAGAAGCCCAGAGCCTCCCCGCAACGGAGTTCCACGGCCGCCGAAAACAGTATTAGCGAGAGGGGTCCATTAACGAGCGCTATTAACGAACGTTGAATGCGGTTCACGCTTATCCAGGGATCGGAACCAGCTGCCATGGCCGGCCGTAAATAAGTTTCGCATAACCGAATTTTCGTCCAGCCGTTATTCCCGCCGTTCGAACTAAATATAACGGGCAACGGATCACTTGCGCCCACGTCGGAGCGGAACAAAAGAGAGAAAGGGAGGAGGAAGGATCGTTTTCCTCGTGGCTGGCTTCGAAAACATTCGCGAGCAGTCGACAATACGAACTTTCGATAATCCGATCACGCCTCCCTGTTAATTAGACCCGATTACCGCGATTGCGACCGGTCGTATCGGCTCGCGTAACATCCACGAGGATCTCTCTGCTCTTTCATTCGATTGTGTGCGAATGCGCGAAAGTTTTTGGAACATTGGGGTGGAATAGAGTCGTTGCAGGATTGTTGTGTTTTGGGCAAAGTGACCAGATATTTTCTGTTCCAATGCGGGACAAGCAAGCAAAAAAAAAAGGTTAACAGATCCGTGAGGAGATCTTTTCCGTAGTTTATTAAAGCATTTACAATATATTTAAAAATTAAAAATACATACTTGTGATTATAAAGTGATACATTGAAACGAAATTAAAAATATTTCTTTTTTTTCGCAACAAAAACAGTGGAGGAAACGGTAACTTTATACCACTGCGAAAATGTAAAAGGTTACATGTCCAATCCGGGACACTTTGCGGGACCCTTTTCAATGTGGGACAAAGGGCTTAAATAAGGAACGTCTGGTCAGTTTAGTTTCGGGGGTACGTAGTTTGAGGAAGAAGGGAAGAAAGAGCGCACAGTGTGCCGAGCAGTTGAGGAAGCTAAAGTGTTGCCAGGATAAATTCCCTCCCAGGGAAATACTATGACGTCACATTACCCCCACTAGCACTCTACACCTACCTTACCTGTATCACGTGACTTGAGTGACGTCTACTGTCTCCCACTCCTCCTCGAACCGTTTAACCTAGGAACGTGAAATTTGGAAGGTACATTGTTTTTATGGCGCAGGCACCCACTAAGGAAGGATTTTTGGAAATTCCGTCCCTAGGGGGGTGAAAAGGGGTAAAATGGCCACGTACAAATTTGGATGCTTTGCGGAACATGTTAGTGGTATATTTTAAGTGAATAAAATTTACAATTTCAATGAAAAATCTCAGGGGAAGAAGAAAAACATGTGGGTATTTGTACATCTGAATAACTGTATTAAAAAAAAGAAGAAAAAACAAGTTAATCTCAAGAAGAAATTGGAATACTGAAAGTGAAGCATCTGATGGAGACAAGAAAGGAATAAACTAAATAACAGTTTGTTGATGAAACCTTAGAAGATTCTCTTCTGAGCAACTATACATATTCTGATATTTTTTAATTGAATCTTGGAAGTGCACTACATAGTTGAAGCAGGGATGGCTAGTAGGGCGGAGCGATGCTATATGTATAGGCGAAAAAAATTTAAATTTGAATTTTCAGTTGGCCTGGGTGCGGGATAGCTGTCTTTTGATTAACCAAACACAACTGTACAAAAATTTGGAAAAATATAAATATTGTTTTTTTTTATATAATTATTTTATACTTATATTTTTCCAATTTTTTTTACAGTTGTGTTTGGTTAATCAAAAGACAACTATCCCGCACCCAGGCCAAATGCAAATGAAAATTAAAATTTTCCGCTCCGCCCTAATGGGTAGGAAGTTGCTCAAGGTTTTCCAACTGTTCTTGTGTAACATTGTATTAATTTTAGAAGGAAGCATACAGCTGTACATAGTTACTTTGTTGCAACCATAATACACTCGTACTTCATTCTGTAACTCATTTGAATTACAAAAGATAGAAATTTCCAACGCTGAACACTTATTTCCCTGCGACGTAACTGCTGGTGAAACGGATACCTATACACGTATCTGCGGAAGATATTTTTACTTGGCCCTTCACTTCGGCGGCCTTTCCGGGTGCTTCGATCGCGAGATACCACTGTGGGATCGACTCTCGAAATGTTCTGGAGAATTAGTTGTTGTTTACGTGACGTGGATTCGAAACACTTTGGGGGCATACCAGGGTGGAAAGTCGGTCAACGAGGGGGATTCTTCAACCAGCGTGATCGAATTTTGGAAGAACCAGCGTGCTTCCTGTTGTCTCGTACTTGAAACTTTAAGAAATCGATATGCGCGCAGGTCAAAGTGAAACTTGATTCGGATAAAATTCGCAACTGACAGAAACTCGTGTTACAAAAAAAAAAAAAAAAACAGAATGCTAGAAAAGGGAACAAAGTTCGGTGCCATTTTTTAAGTTTCGTAAAAATTGTCCATTTTTTAGCAAACTGGATAATCGAAAAAAATAATAGCGATGGAAAAAAAATATTACACTGAGGAATTCTACCAAATGAAACACTATTATTAATACACCCTCAAATATGAAGAGATAAGTGTTTAAGAAATCATTTTTCTTTAAAAGTAGAAATTGAATTGGTCGTTGTCAGTTTAGAAGGGAATCATGACGGTGTAACGTTTCGTAATTTAGATCTTCTTCGTTATGATTTAAGCCGCCTGGACTATCATTGTTGCTTCGCGGGTAATGCAAGGTGCAGGCGGTATGCCCTCCATTATTATGCTCCCTGTTGCACCACTTATCTTCGATCATGGCGTTAGTATTCCTCGGGAATTGTTCTCCGTGGATCACTTCACGAACACGACCTTTTCCAGGCTGGTGAAAAGGTTAGGACAATAGAGTTTTGTGGGTCTTTCTCTGCATTCATGCAGTTCGAGTGTCAAAAAGTTGATTTTTTATTTAACATTGCAAGCTTGAAATGAGAAAAAGTGAGAAAGGGGGAAAGATAAAATGGGTTGAATGGATTCTATGAAAATCGAAAAAGCATTGTGCCGAAAAGAGAGTAGCACTATCGGAACGAAATTTGACAATGGGAAATTTAATTGAAAAAGTTATAAAACGTACACTTATTGTTACTTTCATATTGATTCACGAACAAAGAGTAGCTTTTTTTAATATAAACGTTTTGAAGTAATTTCGAAAATTTGATTTTTTTTTTGAAATTAACATAAATTCGTATTTTTCATTTAATTGCTCAAAGTGTTAAATAGATTAGATTTTATAGATATTATTATAATAATGGAAAAACAAAAATACAAATACAAATTATAATAATTGAGTTTAGCTGTAAATAATTAAACTTTTATAATTTTCATTCAAAAATTGTTTTCTTGCCTTTGAAAGAATTTCAATTAAAATAACATTTGCTTATTATATAAATATATAATATTTGCAAATTTCGTGAATTTAAGATATGCTTTTTTTTTTCATTTTCATTATTCAAAATTCCTTTTAGAAAACTACTCGATGTACAAACTGATGAATTTTGCATAAGTCCCGCGCAATATCAGTGGAGTTTTTGTTGTTTCTGAATTAATCATTTCCTCAAGCTCTGTCAATTTTACATAAAGGAATTCATTAACAATTTATTTTGAAAGGGGAACCGATTTTTATTAAAGCACATGTGTACCATACGAATTTTCAGACTGAATTTCTTCCACAGCGAAGCCTGATATGAAAAAATGTTATTCCTCATTTTCCATTTCATTTATATAACGAGTGGGTTGTGCGAATAATTCTACATATATCTTTCGCCAGCCATATACGTTGCGTTGCGAAAAATTTCGACTTTTGCGTTTATGTGTATTAAAGAAGACACAATTTTTTCTGCATTTTTAGTTAGGCTACTTTTCGAATTACTGGTGCATGCAATATTAGTAGACAAGAAAATTGTGATTTTGCTGAACGTAAGCTAATTAACAAATTAATCTCGGTTAAGATTTTTCTCTTCATGAATATGTTTTTTTTTTTATTGTAGCCTCAACGTAGTATAATTTTGTCCTTAAACACTATTTATTCGGTACATCACGGAATCATTTCGAAGCGTGAGCTAGCTGTACGAGCGCACAATCTTCGAAACAATATCGCGTGGCATTCAGCCGGATGCGTACAGATTATCGAGGAGATTGAATAATTCAGTTCGTTGATGAAACCCAATGGGTCATGTTTTCCATTGAATGATCGCACGTTTTGCGAGCTTTGCGCGCGACATGTTCCGAGAATGGTGGAGTGGACGTTTTTGGAAATGGTGCTCGTGTAACGAGGGTTCAATCTTTGAAACGTTAACTTGGTTCGGAATTCTGAATACTTGGATGTGATGGGTATAAAGTGTTTTAAAATCTGGAGAATGTGGAAGCTCTTCGGAGGGATTACTGTTCGAAAAATTGACAGCAAAGCCGCTGTCATTTCCAATCGGATGAAAGTTCGTAAGAACTCGACGTTGTTATTTTGTAAATCTAGAAGTGTATAAAGCAGGTTGTATGTTGCATACAATTTCGAATAATAATGAACCTTTTAAAGTAGTTATAAGGATGAAGAATGCTACTTTTAGTGCAGTTCAAGTACATTTGAATATCTAAGTATATGACTCGATGATGTTCGAGTACTTGATGGTTCAGATCATGTTTGATACATAATTAGAGTATTCAGATATTGAAACACAAGCCTTGATTCGAATGTACTGTAGAATACAGCTCTAATTCAAATATACTACTCGAATACAGTCGAAATTCGAATATATTTTTCGAATACAGCTCAATTTCGAATATAATACTCGGACACGCCTAATTCTGATATACTATTACTCGAGTATAGCCCTAATTTCAATATACTACTAGACATAGCTACTACAGGAATATGTATATTACTCAAATACAGTCTTAATTCGAATATAGCCGGAATTCGAGTATAATAGTACTCTAATATATCACTACTTAAAATATATATTCCTATGCAGCCCGAATTCGAATATATTACTCGAATATAGCTCAATTTTGAATGTAGCACTCGAATGTAGCTCTAATTCGAATATATTACTTAAATACAGCCCCCAATCGAATATATCACTCGAGGACATTCAATTTTGAATATAATACTCGGATACAGTCCTATTTCAAATATATTATTACTCTAATATAGGCCTAAATCGAATATATTACTCGAATTTAGCTCTAATTCGAATATATCACTCGAATTAAGCTCTAATTCGAATATATTACTCGAATTTAGCTCTAATTCGAATATATCACTCGAATTTAGCTCTAATTCGAATATATTACACGAATTTAGCTCTATATCACTCGAATTTAGCTCTAATTCTAATATATCACTCGAATTTAGCTCTAATTCGAATATATTACTCGAATTTAGCTCTAATTCGAATATATCACTCGAATTTAGCTCTAATTCGAATATATCACTCGAATTTAGCTCTACTTCGAATATATCACTCGAATTTAGCTCTAATCCTAATATATTACTGGAATTTATCTCTATTTCGAATATATTATTACTCTAATATAGCCCTAATTCGAATATATTACTCGAATTTAGCTCTAATTCGAATATATCACTCGAATTTAGCTCTAATTCGAATATATCACTCGAATTTAGCTCTAATACGAATATATCACTCGAATTTAGCTCTAATTCGAATATATCACTCGAATTTAGCTCTAATTCGAATATATCACTCGAATTTAGCTCTAATTCGAATATATCACTCGAATTTAGCTCTAATTCGAATATATCACTCGAATTTAGCTCTAATTCGAATATATCACTCGCATTTAGCTCTAATTCGAATATATTACTCGAATTTAGCTCTAATTCGAATATATCACTCGAATTTAGCTCTAATCCTAATATATTACTCGAATTTAGCTCCAATTCGAATATACTACTCGAATTTAGCTCTAATTCAAATATATTACTCGAATTTAGCCCCCAGTCAATATATTACTCAAATACAGCTTTAATTTGAATGTATAACTCGAATACAGCCCTAATTTGAATATATTATCACTCGACTATAGCCCTAATTCAAATACATCACTCGGATACAGCCCTAATTCGAATATATCACTCGAATACAGCTCAATTTTGGATATAATCCTCGCATACAGCCCTGATTCGGTTATAATACTCGATCACTGACACTCGTCGAATATTCAAATACAAATAAATTGAACAAATCGTTCCATCCCGAAACTCAACGCAGCCCACGAAACTGCCTCCCATCTTAATATTCAGTGCGTAATCACCGTTGCCGCTGACTAATACACTATCGATCGACGTCTCGCTGCACTTGCACACAGAGACGTTAATCCGTCGCCTGGTGCAACGTCGCGCTTGCCGGAAGTGTGCGTGGACGTTGACGCGTGTCCGCCTAAGGAGACGGTTGCACGCACTGACCCTAAGTCCTCTTATATTGCCTGCTGGCCGATTGCGCGCTTTTATCAGCTTATCTTTGAAAGCGACGGTAAACATTTGAATTATTAAGCCCCTCTGCCTCAGCCTTCCCTCGTCTTCTCCTCCCGCCTTTGAGACATCCTCGTCAGAGGCGTGCGTGGACAATGCGACAAAGCCGAAACGGACGAGGATCCGAAAACAGGGGAACAGTGGGCATTGCTCGGGGGAAAAAGTTGGGATACACGATGTGGACATCGACGAAATCTTGGGGGGATTACACCACTGAGAAGTTTGCTGAAGGAAGAGCGACAATCGAGGAGTCGTTGGGTATTAGGGTAGCTGCATTTGTTGGGGCACCTTGAAGGATGATAATGCTAGGGGCAGGAGTGGAATCGTGTTCGAGATCTGTGATCAGTGGCCTTAACGTTTTGAAAGCTGTGTGCTCTAAGAGGAAGGGGAACATACACAGCTGGTCCTGTCATGGTGAGGCATCTCACAGAAGCCTCTCGTATGAAAATACCCTTATCGGCGTTAGCATGAAGCTCCCTAATTTCCACCTTGCAGTGACACAGAGTTTGGTCTAACATGGAACTGTCATTAAAAATTGGAGGTGTAGGGAAGATAGAATTGTGAAGTACAATCCTGTTGAGACTAAGCTGAGCTGACTGTGAAAATATATTATAGAGAATTTTAACTGCTTTTAGAGTAGGGCTCAGGATGATAGGCCACTCTAGGATAACACAGAGTGTAGATGGCAGGAACTCTATCCACTTTATTATCCACTCGTCAAGATTGAGTAGCTATAAGGTCATGCCTGCGTGATAGGATTCCCATTAGTCCACTACGTGATCAAGTGATCGAATTCCTATTAGTATTTTTACTTTTTTCACGTTATTTGATGTCTTGCATATCTTCTTTTGTTAACCCTGCACTGGGGCCTCGCAGGTCCAAGTGAGCAATTAAATGAATATAAAAACAGGAACCTTTTAAATAAATTGTATCATATTTTGTGTAGCTTTCTCTAACCCTATTTTCACGATATCGAAAAGATTCAGATGACGATGGCCCGTAGTGTTAAAGAGATATTCGTACTCGTGTTAAAGAGTATTTCATTTTGTTATAAATATTTTTCTTAATAAAGGCTTGAGTGTAATAGGTCGCGTGCAATCTAAAAATATTTTTTCTTTCAAAATATCCAAGTATTCTTAGATTTCGAGATATCGACCCGTGCAATGGTGTAATTTTAATTTACTTAACTTGTGTTAATATAATTAATTTTGTGTAAAATTTTACCGGGCGAATATCCTCTGCCAATACCCCCTTTTCTTTTTCACGTGATTCGATTTACATCTACTCTATTTTCAACTCGAATGGATAATAAGTGTGAAAATATACAGGGTGATTAAGAAAACAGGGTTACAAATTGTCTAGGTTTGTAATGCACACCTAGTGAAGTAAACAAGTCTTAATAGATACGATTCCCAACAGTAATCCTTATCAAGATATGAGAGGTATTCAGTGTTTACTTTCACTGCAGGTGTTTCACACGATTTCCTCCCATTTAAAAGGAAATTTCAGCTTCTCGTACCGAAGAAATGCCGATGGAAGTGTAAACAACATTTATTTACCAAAGTACATAGACCTTTACTATGATAAAAACATCTTCAGTAATTGCAAAAGTAGCCTTGCTAAAAATCTAAAAATATTGAGTTTATCACAAAATATCACAAAATGAAAAATGTACGACTGATTTCTCTCTCATAATGACCAGCACGTATCTCATTAAAAACTACTTTTGAGGATCACTTGCAATTATTATAACATTTTGCTTGCTTGAGTGAGCACTTGTGGTTTCTAAAAATTCGCAACTCATTTTTTGAAACGCTCTGTATTATCTCTAATGATGGCTACCAACGATAAAGGATTTCACAGTCGTCTGTGACGATCCGTTCGGTCGCGTTCGCTATTTTCAAGGTTAGCCCGAAGCTTTTGGGAATTACTGTTCCGCGCTGGAAGCCAGCCTGCAGCGACGAGTTGGGGGAACAATGAGCAATTACAAGCTGCAACTCGGGCCACTCGAGCGAGTCGTGGTCCGCGGCAGGCCCTTGGGCCAGAAACCGGGCCCTGAACAAAGGACCGTCTGCCTCCTCGCCCTTTCCCTTTCCGTTCCGCCCGGCGAAAGCAAAACTTGCCGCAAACGGAAGGCAGTTTGGACGTGGGATGGGTAGTGGACTGGCTTTCTTTATCGAGCGATTGAAACGAGGCAAAGGAACGCATTAAAAGATTCATTGGTGAAATTATACGCGTATTAACGAAGTTCCAATGCATCTGTGAGAAGGAAGTATCGACCTTATTCTCATTATTTTTGTTTTTGGCCTTAGAACAACGTCTTAATCTCAGCTTTATTTTGGGAAAATTGATGTCTCAGGGGGGTATACTTATTTGCGAGCGGAAACAGGTGTTTTTCAAGAAATTTTGTAGGTTAGGTATTAGTGCAAATAACTGAGATTTTAACACAAGGTTGTAGAACATTCTTACCCTACTTTGATAATTTCTCTTGGCAAAAATGTGAGTACAGTTGGTATACAGGAGTTGTTTAAGTGCGATCTGCGAAGAAATCATCGTTTGATAACTTCTCAGATTTTTATTCTTAAAAATCTCACCTCTACTGTGTCGGAAATAATAATTTTAGATAAGTTCTTGTTTGGTACGAGTATGGCTGGGTACTGCAATAAGCATTGCAAGAAGAAGTTAAATAAAATCGTTTAATGTATATAAAAAATATATATTTTTTCAAGTAATACTTCAATTTACTTAACATTTTCTTTTCCACAATACCTCCTCAAAGAAAAGAACCACAATTTTCAAGTCCGCCTAATTTAGGATCCGAAATCCACTGCGAACCCAAGTCCGTCAAGATTCTCGAAAAGAGCGCTCGGCGGAGAAAGTTCTAACCTTAAAAGTCACTTCCATTGAAGTCTATCGATGGAAGCTTCAGACTTCGATAAAACTCGGCAGCGATTCCTTTCAGGGGAACTTTCACCTTTGACCCAGTGGTCTCACCTTCGCCTCGAACCACGGCGCGTTGCCTGGCCGCGTCTTTGCGATCTCGGTTCAGTGGGTTTGTCGATCACCCGGCCATAGGAAGGAAACAGTCGGCAGGACAGTCGTTTGCCCTCCGAATGGAAAAGTGAAAGTATGTTGGTGGGTCAAGTGTGCCGAAGGATGCTTGCGTAATGTTCTCTGGCAACCTTATTCCGCCAATGATCTACGGCTCGATCGGCGATTTCTAATGCCCCGCGCGCTTCTGGATAGAGCAGGAAGATCTGAGAATTTTTTCAGTGCTGGCCCCTACTGGTGGAGTGGGGAAGACACTTGTCACGCCGCTTGAACCTTTTGTGGTGTCGAAAATAGGGCGCAAACCGGTTTATCCGATTTCAACTTTAATTACTTTCGAAGAAGGGCACGAAAACAAGTGTACTGAGTTTTTGTTGTAAGAAATGGGTATGCAGAACCGGTGTTTCCTCACCGATTTCGACCACCTTGAAATAAGTTGTCGGGGACGTGATTCTGAACAACTTTTTACTATATATCTTACCGCCGGTCGACCTTCGTTTCCGAGATATTTGCGAAAAACTGCCGCTACTGCTACAATGTATTCTGCCGCATACGTAGCTACAATGCGCGTCCGTGGCGGAGTATGCGCCAGCATGGGACAAAACAAATGGTGCAGCTGACCTTCGTTTCCAAGACATTTGCGAAAAACTTCTTTTGGCTTATTCCGACGCAACGCATTCCACCTTTCAACTTGTCCCGGGTATTAGTGTTGGTTGGGGCTAGATTAGCGCAGAGGGCGCGCGATGTGGGTCGGGATGTTGACAGGAACCCCCCCACACCCAACAGGTGCTCTCGAAGGCCCCTCTTCCTTGCAAAAAAATTATGGTTTAGAACCAGTCATCCTAATAACCGGCGGCGCCGGCACTGCCGGACAGAGTCAGGGTTAGGTCGGCATCCGCAAGTTTCTGGTTCAAGTCTCTAAACTCACATCGGTTCCCTACCATACTTTACGCGCCCGCCAACCGGTACTAATACCCGGGACAAGTTGGAAAGTGGAATGCGTTGCGTCGGAATAAATCAACAGAATTGTTTTTCGCAAATATCTCGAAAACGAAGATCGTGCGGCGGTAACATGTATAGGGAAAAGTTGTTCGGAATGTTGAGTTTTACAACATATCCAAAAATCATTGAAATCGGTGGGGAAACACCTACTCTGCATAATTACCAAGAAATGTAGAATGTTAGATTAAATGTTACTTTAAATTATTTTTGAGAAAGATTTTTCATGTTAAATTTTTCTAGAAAGGAATACAAGTTAGTGTGTTGTATTTTAATAGTATTCAGTGCTCGAAAAATGATATATATTAATATATTTATTTGTAATTTATTTTATTTATTTATTGTTAGAGTAGGGGTAAAATGTAGAGTGTTTACTAAGGATAATTATTTGAAAGAGAAATTAAAGAAGGTATCAGCTTTTTAGCATTTTTGCAGCTTAATTTTTTTTTGTAAATCATTTTTTTAGGACTGTACAAATTAAAATCAATGTTTTCAGCACACCTTTACTCTCTATATTTAATCTATCTTTGATTCGAATCAGTTTCCTGTAAGGAAATCCCTATAATGTTGCATACAAAATTATACACAGCTAAGCAAGATAAAGTGCAAATTTTGAAAAGGAAATTTCTTTCCCCGCTAATAATTTCAGGGAAAGATTGACGCAAGCTCTTCGTCGAGATCCATAATCGAGAACAGATCACCGGCTGTGTTTGTCGGAAACGCGTGTGCCTGGAACGCGAAAATAAATAATCGCGTGGTTTTATGTTCGCGGAAAGTGTTGTAGGTATGAAATCGCGAAATTCTCTGCGAATCACTGATTTAGAACGCATTTTATGCCAGCCATGTTTCTAGCTGCGCAGAAATCGAGTTTGTCCAATTGGAAATTACCTTGTACAAAAACGGCTTTCCTTGATCTTTCGAATCACACTTCTGTTATTTATTTAGCGACTGAACTCTGTTTCATCATGTTAAATATTGCTGAAATTATAGGGGAATTTCCTAGTTCCTTGTGAAAACAATATAATGCGTTTGAGAAAAATCATATTAAAGATTGAACAAAAGTGTATTTGATTTTATATTTTTCAAAATTTCGAGTTCCAATGACAACAGGTTTCGAAAGCAATATATATTTTCAATCACGCTTAATGGTACATTTTTGTAACAGGTTTAAATTTTGAAACAAGAGAACTCGATATTTGTTTAACCACGTGGAAACGCTCCTTTATCTCCCAGGAGTGACGTATAGATTATTGTACTATGAATCCTCCCTGCAAAAGCAAAACGAAACCAGAAAAGAATTCCTCAAATGCATACTCAATTACTCGTTTACCCTGAATTTAAGGTTAGGTTTGAGGTTAGGTTTACTATCCTCTTACAAACGGTCACAATCCATAAGATGGCGTTCCAAGCAATCGTTCATTCTGCCCAACGAATGGGCAAGATGACGCAAAGCTCGGCGCAGAGGGCGCCACTAGCGCATGTGCTGCGGTTCTGCACGAGTGCGCATGTGCGAAAGGTTTGCGAGCAAATTTTTCATTTGTGGAATGTAAGAAGTAGGTAGTTACTTAGGTGGTTAGTTTTACCCGTGCGCTGGTGGCGCCACGGCTGGGAAAAAGTTGCAGTCATCTTCCCCATTATAGTCTCTCGAATTTATGGTTAGCTCTAGTTTTTTTTTTCCTCCTCTGTACAATCTTATACTAGGAGCCGGCCTTTCACGACTTTGTCTTATTTCGCTCAACGAAATTTAAGGTTGCCACTTGTAAACGCGCCTTTTCGTGTCACAACTCGTACCCATTTATTAATCTACCATCGATTCCTCCTGTGTACATACAAAATCTGTGAAATTGATACTCATTCAACACCCACCATAAAATTCCTTTTGCCACGTGTAAATCAGCCTTAACCATTGGAACCATCGATCTTCACAATTTCAACCACTTCGGGGATCTTAATCCCTTCCAAGTGGAATTCTCAGCATTACAGACTGAATATTCCGCAATGCATTTAATAGATTTAAACGTAGGTAGGTACGTACAACTGGGCCGTCGCGTGGGTTGTAAATCGCTATCGTGCGTATCGGCCTTTACGCGCTCGTCGCGAGCCACGTACCGGTGCATTAGCAAAAACAAGTTCATGCAGAGTCCACATTGTAAACTGCCGCTATTGTCGGGGAAACACAGAGCGCCGTCCGTTAATTACGGCTATCTGCGACGCGATAAGTGCTGGTTTACATAACGCAGACAGAACAAGTTTTCGTTCGAACGATCGCGAACCAGTGACATATTCAGGCGGAATCGCAATGTTTTGGAGGAAGCACGGGACGATTGAAATTGTTGGCTCAACTTTGATACCGTGTTGCCCGCACCACTGACGGTTGTTTCGCTGCCTCTCCGGCGTCGCGCGCTGCGCGCGCACGCGTTTCTAACGGAACTATTGTCGCGACTGAAGCGAGCCAGAGGACCCATATTTTTAGGAGCCTCGACGCTGCAAAATTTAATCGTAGATAATAGGTTCGCGTTGTATTTTAAAAGCGGGATTGGGCGAGATTTAGTTGAAATAGTATTTCACGATGCAAATGGATAAATTTTTGGGCATTAATCGCGGGGAAATATTGAATATGAATGTTTCAGCTTGCACTTTTAAAAATGTTATTTAAAATATTTTGGCTTTAATCGTGCGAGTGGCTTAAGTAATTTTTTTTATTATTTTATGACAGTGAAGATAAAACAATGGGGAATGCGTAGGATAGAGTGGTGCGAATTTAAAACTGATTTACGAGTGTGATCGGTAATATCTTTGCATTATGTTGGAAACTAATTGTTTCGTACTCCTACAATTGCCAACGTTGTAATATCGCAGATGAATAGAATGGAAATATTGTAAGAACTACAGTTTTCATTACTCTTATTTTCAAATTGTATCGAATCTTGTATGCTATTCTTTAATTCTTTTTTTTCTTCTATTGTTCAGAATATAGTTTTTATTTCAATGTTTTTGTCCTTCATCGTTGGCACTTACATTCTTGCAATTGTCTTGAAATGAGTCGTCATGTTTTTTGCATAGAAATACTAGTATTATTTTTTGATGGCGAAAGTGTGACTATTTCTGAGTGATTTAATATACCGAATATTTTGATAATATAATATTCAAATGTTTGGTATTTAATTAAATCCGAATTATCTTTCCTAACAATTCTGTGATCGTTTCTATTTCACCAGCACGTGACGTTTAAACATTTCATTTCGGTATTATGTCGAACGTTTGACAGTAATGCTTGATACGTACTCCTTCATGAATAAAATAAATTCAATATTCACGATTTCCACGTAATTCCTGGAAAATGTAAAAATAAATGATTGGCGCACGACGCCCTTGAAATAGAATTACGAGGCGTTATAAAATGGCCATCAGGAATACGGAAGATGATACTTATCTGATTGAAAATGCAAACACTATAGGTAATCGCTTTATTACCTTGGGTGAGCGTAGTTCGAATGACAATAAAAGTCACAAACTTATTCCTTGGATGTTAGTTCTAACTATTTCTAAACTGCATCAGCTTTGAACGTAGATATTTGAATATAATTTGTTGAAAAAATTTTGAGAATCAAAATTCTTTGTTTTTGTTATCAAAATTCTTTAGCAAATTTAAACACAGTCTGACTGAATTATATTTAAATTATTCGTGTGTGATGTAACTTTTTGAAAAATGTGTAATATAGTTAATTTATGGTGTCATAATTTTTTGTCGTAAATAATTTCTGTTATCATTGAGTACATATTCCATTATTCATGTGTTTTAATGGTAAAATGCTACTGATAAAGTACACATTCTATATAAAATATTTTGCAATTTTAAAACTACTCATCTAGTGGACGAAGTTTATAGAAATATGTTAGACGTAGAAACATATCAATATTTGTTTAACAAGTTAAAGAAAACGATTTAAATCCTTCCAATTCTGATCGAAATGGAAGACTCGCTAATTTAATCTGGAGGATTTGAGGAATAAATAGAATAGTTTATTCCTATGAATTAGTTAAATCTGCCAAATTTAAAATTCACCATATTAACCCTTAACTGGTATCCTGGGTCGCACATGACCCCAAGCACGCAAAGTTCGCTGCAAAATTTTTGGTTGCCTAAGTTTGTCAACTGAATTTTTAATTAATTTTATAGTTAATAGTTTAACTTTCTACGTTCCTATTATTTTATACATTACCTAAGAACAAAATATTCATAGAGGATGATCTAGTGTCGACTTTCCAAATTTCTGTGTCCTTTTTTATTTGGGGTCTGCCACGACCCCAGTATACCAGTCATGTTTGCCAAAAACAGTATACCAGTTGAGGGTTAAAACGTTAAAAGAAGCCATTTTATACTGGTATAAGTAAAGATAAAACTATATAGTACAGAAGTTTCACTGACTCCAATATACAAGAATTTGAAAACCCACAACAATGTTTGATCAGATCTGAAACAAACTCATTTGGAATATTCTGTTCGTCTTAAAAGTTACAATAAGGGTAATCTAACAAAAATATACAGCTCCAAAAATAGTTAAAAAAATTCACATCGATTCCTAGGTTTTCCTTTTAAAATCAAACTTAATATTTCAGTAAACTAACTTTACTCAAAACGCAGCTACTAATCCACATTCGTGTAAAAAACCAACAACACCCCTTCGTTCATCTTCCACATTATTTTATACAAAATGGCAACCATTAAGTCCGCGAAGTCTCATGAATTCCCCGTCAGTGGCGGGAACTTCAAATTTTTCGCGCCCCGAATTTCAGACTTCCAACTACGAAACGCTAAAAAAGAGTGCCAAACTCGCAAAAGTAACGCAAGATAGTAAAAAGATCGTGGTTGTTTCGTGAATTCTAATTCTACGAATTCTTTGCTCCACTTTCCGGCGCTCCCTGTTTCTGTGTACGCTTCAAAGGCGTTCCCAATTTGACTTTTCGATGAAGCCTCGACGTGCACAGAGGACTAAGATTGGCGCCTTCCCGTGAACTCGCAAGAAACACACATGACCGCGTATTTTCCCACGAAAGACCGTGTTTCGTAACTCTGTTGAGTTCTTCAGGGGTCACGTATTTCCCCGGGACGTTCAAGGACACCGGTATCGAACACCCATTCGAGAGCTCTCGGTTTCGTGGAACGCGCTCTGGCGACTCTTCCAAACCAGTTTTCATCTCCTTGCTTCTCATTCTCTGTCTTTCTCCTGTTGCAGACATTTCCCTTTTGACGCGTCGTTGGTTGGGTGTACCATTCTTATTATTGTTGTTTAATACTGACCAATAGAAAATCAGTAGATTGTTCAGGATTAGGAAATTATTTTTTTTTTTGGAATAGAAGGAGAGAAAAAATGGAAAGTTTCATATTCAACTATTTTATAATGTGAACTTTTCCTCTGGAAAACCTATTTTGGGGTCTAAACTTATATTTGTGGAAAGTACTTGTGGTATAGAGTTTAAGTAGAATAGGGCTGGGACTATTCGAATAATTTAATATTCGAATATTTTACAAGTATTCGAATGTTACGAATAAACTTCGAATATTTGAGTATTCGAATGTTATTATTCGAATACTATTCAAATACTGATGTATTGGTATAGTATGGTGTGAAGTGGGTCAAAATTAGCTTATAAGGTTTCACCCTGACAAATGAACCTAAAGAATTTGATTTATAATCCACACCATACTATTTGAATACTTAAATATTCGAATACTTAAATATTCGTATACATAAATATTCGAATACTTAAATATTCGTATACATAAATATTCGAATACTTAAATATTCGAATTCTTAAATATTCGAATACTTAAATATTCGAATACATAAATATTCGAATACTTAAATACTCGAATACTTAAATATTCGAATAGTTAAATATTCGAATACTTAAATATTCGAATAGTTAAATATTCGAATAGTTAAATATTCGAATAGTTAAATATTCGAATACTTAAATATTCGAACACTTAAATATTCGAATACTTAAATATTCGAATGAATAGTTTTCGAATACTTAAATATTCGAATGAATAGTTTTCGAATACTTAAATATTCGAATGAATAGTTTTCGAATACTTAAATATTCGAATGAATAGTATTCGAATACTTAAATATTCGAATGAATAGTATTCGAATACTTAAATATTCGAATGAATAGTATTCGAATACTTAAATATTCGAATGAATAGTATTCGAATACTTGGATATTCGAATTATATTCGCCAAATAATTGAGCAACTGAAGTATTCGAATATTCGAATACCGAAAAATTCGACAAATAGTCCCAGCCCTAAACCAGAATAGTTATGAGGCGAAAAGATTGCTATGTTTTTAAAAATTAATAATAGTACTTTGTAAAAATACCGTTTTTTTAGATCCGAAAAAATTGTCTTTTTATATGTTATATATTTTAATACTGTGCTTATTTTTCTAATGTGTATTTACAAAGATAGATGAGGTTGGTCTGGGTTAGATATTTTTGCGGCCCTTCCTAAAATCAGAATCTAAATTTGTGTATATTATTTGATATGTGGTTTCGATCAATATAAATTTACGGTGGAAAAAAGGTTTCCCAGAGGAAAACTTTACCCATTTTACTTTACCACAAAATCTTTATCACATGAAATTGAAATTTGTATACAGTCTTTAGTGCCTACCATTGTCCTAAAAATTTCAATTACAGGGGATTGGTCAATGATCGACACAATGGTCGAACTGCAGTTTGCAATCCGTTTTTAACACGTTCCCTGCCACGCACGGTGGAAATTCAGATTTTTGGTGGGACTATAAAAAAGTTGAGGAGAAGACTAAATTACAATATTCAATTATAGAAAAATAGAAGCTGTGAAATATTCTCCACAATTTTAACTCTTTTTTTTTATTCTATTTCACCTTCGAAATTGAGAATTATATTTTTCCTTTAAATAAAAGTTTCAGCGCTGAAAAATATCGTGGGCCACCGGTGCCACCTAATATGAGAAAGCAGAATGAAACGATTAAAAGTCTCCTCTTTACCGCACAAATATTGTATGCCCACTTTTTGTGAAACTGTGTATTTCTTTATTTATGAATTACTTTTGAATTTTTAAAATTAACTTTCCTCGGAAACGCTGAAAATGGACATACAATATTTGCGCAGTAAGCCATAGATACGAGTGACGAAATACTTTTGGGCAGTAGTGTACATAATAGTAGCCACACAATTGCCAGGCTTCTCTCGTACACACGATTCACAAGATTCCTCAGGCCTGCTCTAGGCCCCTCGCGCCTTATCAATGGCCCCGGCTCCGCTGGCATTGTCCCACCGTCCGTTCCTGCCAACTTCTGCCTGGTTTTGTGCGCGTCGCACAGCAGCTGAATATGCTGCCCGTGTAACGTGGCCCAAACAAAACGACGAGCAGATGATCTCTGAACGTCAAGCGACACCCGACGGAGAATCAGGCAGAGGAGAACAGGCAGCTCTTATCGCTTTTCCGATTTCGCTATTCACTCGGCACGTCCATGCTCCTCTTTCTGCCTCTCTATTTTTCTTCCCCTCTCTTTTCGTTTTTTTTTTTACTGTTCATAACACCTCGACTGCCCTCGTTTTGCTTTGCCGCTAGACGAGAGCGCACGAGAGCCCTTCTTTCGCTCAGGGATTTTCGTGTGCATTGTGATGAGTGTTGCTTCGGGCAAGGTGTCTTGGGTTCGTCGTGAGAGGATGTTTCTTGGATGAATGGATTTATTAAAATCGTTTTGGGCCAGGTCAGTGAATTTCTTTGGCGCTGGTTAGTGATGGGAATGAGTCATGTTCTTTGGGTATTTTTGTTGGCGTTCTTCGATCGGTCGTGGGTAGTTGGAAGCGTTCTGTTTCGTGGCACTCTTCGTCGAGGAAAAAGGAGAAAATTAATTAAAATCGCAAATGGTGAAAGTTAGACTTTTTCATTTTCCCCAGGGTTGGGTGGACTTATGCACTTGTGTACAGAGGTATACCTACTCAGGTTCAGTTTCTATAGTCTCTAATCATTTTTAAAGTAGTTATCACTTTGGGCGAGGAACTAATTTTATGTAATAAAATTTTTCCAAATCGTAGAAAAAAGTTTAAAGCATTTCGAATTTTAAGCCTCATAATTCTTCCTGTAATTAAAAGTAAAATTCTTGCTGACGTGTTTTGGCCTCAAGATTGTTATGGAATAATGAATGTATGTGGTGCACCTATGATAGGAGTGCTGGTAGAGTTTGCCAGATAAGTTTATCTTGTTTAAGAATACTCTAGCAAAGACAATTATCAAGGTATAACATACACATGTAACTTCTTTACATATTCCCAAAGTGAGAATGCCATGATTCGAGATCTAGCAAAATACTACTAGTGTCACTTCTGTGTCAGTGCCCTGGGGAATTATTGTTAATTAATTGCCTATTCTGTTAATGTTGTTTCTTTCGTTAAATAATCGCTTTTATTGAGTAGTAACCATATCGTACAGTTATATACAGTTAAAGTAATAAATTAAAATATACAAGAGGATAAATGATACATTGACAGAAAAAACGGACTAACTCGTATTGAAAAAAAAAACAAACTTTTCCTATTGGAATAGATTATTGCTACTAGCTCAATTTCGCAGAAAATGCGGGTTTGCCCGTTTCTCTCCCAATGTTTCTAATCATAGATGGCGGTGGGAGACTGTCATGGCGCTGTTACTACACATAACCTAACTCAAATCTCTTATTATGAAAATGAAATCCCACGTAAAGAAACTAAACTTGACTAATAATAGAAGTACCATTTCAGTCATCGAATAAAATAAAGCAGTCGAGAATGTATTCGAACGTACTGCAGGGTTTTGTGACAATTACAGCGATTTGTTTATGATAAATAGGATGTAACAATGTTCCTATCGTTAGCTACTGATTACATGATTAGATTCTAATCGTTGGAAAGCAACACATTTAGCCCCAAAACAGCAGAATCTGCATGTTCTTGACGAGAGTGTGACTTTTTTTTCAGCCACTAGAGATACGTTAGCAAAAATGGCGTCGAATTTGCGCGTTCAGTCGTTGAAAGTTGAGAACCTTGGCCGCGAAGTAACGTATGCGATATGCGTCAGCATCTGGTCTCTTGGACTAAAGCCTTATGCGGGCGAAAATATTTTTTCCTTAGTGCCAAAATATTATTTCCTCTGTCAAAATTCACCGAGTTAGCGATAAACGTTGACTTAACTCTAAAAAAAAACTACTGGGTTCTGAACTAACCCTACGCATCTCCAATTTCGTTTGTTACTTAGTTTGCTTTAATTGCCAGGTGTCTTGGTAGTGTGTAAATTATATTACGTTAAAAATTACAGAAACAAGAAATATAAATATTATCAACGATTATCCAACGAATTGCAGTAAATAATACCTTACAATATTGTTAACTAGCTTTACTACTCGGCTTCGCCCGAACTTTACATTCTGATTTTATAAAATTTTTTTTTTTTTCGTTATGCAAATAGTCACGTCACATTCATCTGGATTAGCTAGGCACAATGAGCTGGAACACATTTCGTGACCCCAGAGTTTAGCGTTCGAAATTTTTTAGGCGACAGACAAACACACAAACACTTTCTGATTTATATATTAAGATGTGAGGATAAATTTGCAAATTCATTCTGCAGCTTTTGAAACAATTGTTAGAGAAACTTTCTGCTTTGTGTAAGTCTTTTCGAGTTTACATTTCATCAAAATTTGGGATATGTTCTACTTTAGATGTATTTAGTGAGACGTATTCGAGATAGTTTAACCCAACTGCTTTTTCTAACAACTATTTAGTATTCTGCATATGTCCTTTAAGATTGTTGAGGATATTTATAATTGAATTAGTAGGGGCACAAGTTGGAAATACTGTATATATAGAAAACCACCCAAGTGGACTCAGAAAAAATTGCCCTTTCATGTGATTTGCCTTACTTATTCATGACTAGTGGCGGATTTAAGAAAAAAGGCCCAGGTGGCAAACGTTGAGGGGCCCATTTTTTCGGGACCATGAAGAGGTAGTTTACTAAAATGGGGTAAATGTACAGGAAAATATAGAAACAAAAGTGCTTCGATAAAATCATAATTTATTTTTTAAAACAGGGCCCTTGGGGGGGCCTTCTGAACTGGGCCCATTTTTCGGGCAACTAAAGCGGTAGTTTACTGAAAACGGACTCAGTGTAATAATACAGAAAAAGAATATAGTTTGGATAAAATCATAATTTCTTTTTAAGGATGGGGCCCTAGTGGGGCCTTCCGAGCAGGGGCCCAGGTGGCAACTGCTCATCGGCCGCCCTGTTAAATCCGCCATTGTTCATGACTCTAAAAGTTCATTATCACCAAGTTCATATACCAGTCCTAACCTCCAAAAACTTTCCATCACTACATAGTTACCCCAGCTACGGCTTTCAGTCCAGTTACACATTTAATATAACGTCAGTGATCGGGAAAGTATATAGTATCAGTATTAATACTAGTGAAAATATTCGTAATATTGTATTACTAATATCCGAGGAACGCCTTAATCCTTTGCATTCCACTTTATTTTCGGGCTTCAGTCAACCAGAGATTTGTTGTCCAACGCTGCACTTATTAAATATAGAACTTTGGCATAAAAAATAACTATATTATAATATTTTCAAAATCAGAGATTCATTTAATTTTATGCTTCGAAAATTCGTCCACATTTACAAAGCTTAGGGACATCGGTATGTAACTGAGTCGCATAATAGGAGTATAATGGATCAAAATCATTATTCAGCAAAGAAACTGGGAACCAAACTTCCAAGCTCTTTCTCCTTACCGATTGCAAAAATTGCCTCGGTCGCGGTTCCAAGTCATTCTCTTCAAGGGCCCACGTCATTGCGCAAACAGACATTATCCACTTATCTCGACGAGCAAACAGTGCATACTCTTTCCCTGTTAACCGCCGTCGTCCACGACGGAACGTGCTTCCCCCTCTGTTGGCGAATAAAATTCCAGACGCTTTGGGACTCGTGCCATACACGGGTGGACCAAAAATTCATAGAACCAATGGAAACGGGGCGACTCTGAAAATAAATAAAAACTGTAAAATACTAGATAGACACTGCAGTCTGATTACGATTTCGTTCTTCAATACAGACACTTGTTGAAGTTTTAGAAACGATCAGATCTTGAACTTGATTTCTTCAAGAAATTCTGAGCAGTGCGCTTAACCTATAATTCAGGCATGAACTAACTGGTTTGCAAGGAAGGCAAATCGGTGAACTTCATGCGCGCCCTAATAATTGTTGCCTAAGACAGATGGCGCTGGTTCCTTCCAGGACCTGTCTCGTCCAGCCTTATCTGCAGAAATTTGCCAGATCTGCTCGTTCTGGGCCACGACGATCTTCCTCTCTGTTTCCTTCTGTCCACATGGCTCACCTCGTCGACCTTGTCCGACATTCTGCGACTCGAATCGAATAATTGTGACCACCGCAGATAACGAAGCGATCGTTAGTCGTTCCCAGCTCAGAGGAATTCCGTTCTCGCCTCGGCGAAGTCACCGCAGAGGATTGTGGGGCATCTGTGCCACGGTAACGACGAGTTGCTCGGTTTTTTCTTTTAAGGAGGGGGATATTTGCCTCGTGGGATTTTTCAAATACGTATCGATTTTTTTGGGCGCGTTTTTTGCTGCTCGGAATGCCCTTTTTTCCCCGTTGGATTTAGGTCGGCGCGTAATTGGAGAGTCGGGAAGAGGTTTGGGTCGTGTTTTCTACAGGGCGTTTCAGAATTGCAGCTGCGAATGTAAGTGAGTCACAGGGCTCGATGTAAGAAGCACAAAAGCTGAACGTTCTTAGGGTGCTCAGTGTTTAGTAGAAACTTTTCTTCGAAATTGCTTCAATTTTTTTTAAACAACGGTATTATGTGTAACATGGATATCAGTTGTGTTCGTATTTGAGTAAGCGGAGGCAGCTGTTACTATTAATGTAGAAATTAAAAAACAAGCGAAGAAAATGGAGACAAGCTGTTTGTTTATTTTCATGAGCTTTACTAACCAGTTAAGTTTGTAGCTGAAATGTTGAAACACCCTGTATAGTTGGATAAAGTTTTAATAATACTGTTTTTAAGAAAAATTTATTTTTTTACCACAGTGAGGTACATTAATGGTGCTGTTTAAAAAAATGTTAGGTATATACTCATCGCAAATTTGCTATCACACTTGAGGACTTAAAATTCTCATTTTCGATTCATTTTTGCATTACGAATCATTTTCTCTTCGGTTGCGTAATTAATTACACTACATTGTGGATCTCTGAAGGAGTCAAAAATTGAGAAGAAAGTTCAAAGTGTGTTCACAATTATAAATAAAATATCTAATATATTTTATAAATAAAATATCTAAAATATTTTGTAAATAAAGTATCTAAAATATTTTATAAATAAAGCATCTAAAATATTTTATAAATAAAGCATCTAAAATATTTTATAAATAAAGCATCTAAAATATTTTATAAATAAAGCATCTAAAATATTTTATAAATAAAGCATCTAAAATATTTTATAAATAAAGCATCTAAAATATTTTATAAATAAAGCATCTAAAATATTTTATAAATAAAGCATCTAAAATATTTTATAAATAAAGCATCTAAAATATTTTATAAATAAAGCATTTAAAATATTTTATAAATAAAGCATTTAAAATATTTTATAAATAAAGTATCTAAAATATTTTATAAATAAAGTATCTAAAATATTTTATAAATAAAGTATCTAAAATATTTTATAAATAAAGTATCTAAAATATTTTATAAATATCTAACAATTTTGTGAATACGTAAAGGTAATTAATTTCCTTACTCGATACTAAAAATATTTATCATAAACAATTTTATCCAAAATGAATACCTAATAACAAATACCCAAAGCCCTGTAAGATTTATTTCACTGAACAAAATTGATCCTCGTTGAAGATAAAGTGAAAGAGAATCCATCACTGTTACTTGTTTTCGGAGTTCATTGACATAAAATAAAGTAAAAACGAAATTGTCCAGGCGTCACTGGTGCTCTCAAAGATTCGTCGGTTTCGCATCTCTGGAATAATTGCCGTAGTAAACTGTTTCCGTTCTTTCATCGGGGTGACAACTATCGACCATTCGATCGTCGATAAATATAAACCTCCGTGGATACTCTATTTAGCGAGTTAAATTGTTCGGTCCGCTTTAGATCGAACGAATTTCGAACTATGTATCGGCATCGAATCACGCTGCTCTTGTGCGCGCTGCAAATATCCGGCTCTGTTGCGTTAGCAAAAAGGGGGTAGAAACAGTTCGTTCGCCCTCTAGCTTCCGTTGAAAGTGAATTACGCGACCGATTGAACGTTAAGTGCGAGCTGCAGCGTGTCCTATTTAACTTATACCTCTGGCGTCAGATAAATTTCACTTAATCGCATGATTGTTTACACGATACACAGGTGGAATTCGAAATGGAGCATTGAAAAATATTTTTTGTTGAAGCTTCAAAGCTTTACTCTGCCACATTGATATTTTGTTTATAGCACATAAAAATCGCGCAGTTTTATAGACACAGTCTTATATCTTTTTTGCTGTTTGCTTTTAAATATGTGTATCGAGGATGTTGAAGGACTTTTGTAAAAATCAAAATTGTTACGATGATAAGGGGATCTAAGGCAGAGATGGGATTTTTTTTATTTAAATAAATTTCGAGTAAGGAATAAAAGTTAAAAGAAATTATTCGTCGTAAAGAAATCAACTTTATTTGTCAAATAATCTAAAGTTAAAATAACTTTTATTTGATCCGTTATTTAAATAAGTCTTTACTTAGTTAATGCCCAAACTCTGATCTAAGGTGGCTGGAATTATTCAGAAGTCAAAATTAGACGTAATTCGGATTATCGAGG
Source organism: Andrena cerasifolii (assembly GCF_050908995.1). Taxonomy (NCBI): domain Eukaryota; kingdom Metazoa; phylum Arthropoda; class Insecta; order Hymenoptera; family Andrenidae; genus Andrena; species Andrena cerasifolii. The sequence goes on from NC_135132.1 coordinate 4,646,707, forward strand.
CTCCACTTTTATTTTGGGTTTCGAAAGTAAGAGGACTTCGTTATTATTTTTGAATTGCATATTTTTTTAGCTCTGTAAGGAATTCACGAAACATAGAAAATGGCTGCCTCTATAATTATTGTCTCTCAAATATGTAGCAAATGTTCTGCTATATACATACAATGAATATTTAAAGTATTTTTATAAATTTTCTGTTTTATGTAATTTTAAGATTTTTTGGAACTCAATTAGAGTAATAATTGAAAAATTGTGAATTTTTTAGTGATGCCCATTTTTAAATCCTTCTCCCCCAAATTGCTTCAGTTTTCACCCTTAATAAGTAGAAATAACCATGATGTAATAATACAAAAAATAACGAAGTTTCAACTGTTTTTATTACTGGCAAAATTGCTACACTTCTGGAGTTTCTTATTACTTCAATTTTTAAATTGGAAGACACTTTTCTGTTTGCTGCTCTTCACGGAAATAAGCCTCGTGCACTTTTCTGCCAAGTTTTCACATGTAAGGTTGGTTGCGAGTTAGCTGTAAAATGACAGTTACTTTGCTATCTCTTTCACCTTGCATAATATTTTCCTCGACGTGTGTAGCTGTTAATCATTCGTGGTCTAAAGTGATCTACGTCATCGGTCGTTAATCGTAATGAATTACAGACGGGGTGAAGGACACAGAACTTGACGAGTGAATAAACTTAAAGCTCAGTTCTATTACAGAAAAATTAGTAACTTTGAAATCTCCTTCACGCTAATGAAACTCCAGTTCCTTCAACACGAAATCTTTGGTTGTCGACGTTTATTTTAACATAACACTTTGACTATGATATACATAATTTTCGTAGCTAGAAAATAAATATCCACTTCTTGGAACAAAAATTGCTTAAATCTTCTAAATTTAAATTAAACATCTTCAACGCAAAGCTCATCACCTTACAGTTGTCTCAGTCATAATAATACTAGGGGAGAGTTGGGGTGAAAGGGACATTTTTGTTTAGGACCAGATAGTAAAAAAACTAAATAACCATTCGAGTTCTAATGGATCACATTAGAAAGGCCAGTTATCTGACAATAACAGTGCACGGTCCTAGTAAGCTTCTCTCTATATTTATACGTCTTATTTTTCGCTTTCCAAAAAAGTGTGTCTTGTCATACAGTAACAAAAAAGTTGTTGACAGTGTAGTAAAGCGAGGTAATATTAATATTATTCCTTTAACTATTATTTCTGCTGGTACCGAAATCACTGTATCAGTGATGTCAGAATCGTGGGACGTGGGACAAATGCTTACCCCCACTATGATCTACCGTCGTCTCCCACTATGGCCTACCGTCGCCCCCACTTTCTTCCCACCGCACTGCACACAAGCATATCCCTACTCCTGTCCATGTGAGCTGCCTGTTGGGCTGCCGAGCACGCGGACAGGAGTAGGGATATGCTTGTGTGCAGTGCGATGGGAAGAGAGTGGGGGACGACTGTAGGTCATAGTGGGGGTAAGGATTTGTCCCACGATTCTCTGGCATCACTGCGCTGTATTGATGTCGACAAGACTACGAGTCGAAGTTTTTCTTAAGTTACATAAATACCACGACATTGCCAAAATATTTGTAACAAACTTTACATTAAGCTTACATACTTAAATAACATAAAATAATCCTCACATTAAAAAACAATGGATAATACTTTCATTAAAAACCAAACACATAATCCTTAGATTAATCCAAACTATTTTAATTAAAAGATCTTGATTGGCACCAAAATTGATCAAAAACATCTTGGTGTGTGGTAAATATTCTTTTTTTACCAATGTTCCGTTTATCGTAGTAAGGGTTTAAAGGAAACACTTAGGAAAGGGGTGTCCCTTTTATAAGTTTTTCTTGTGTCCCATAAATATGACAGCACAATTGAAAATCTAATCTCTACAGCTACAATATTAAACAAAAGATTATTTAACATACGTTTTATTGTTCCTGAATAAATATCAGTACAGATATAGTAATAAAGAAATCAGTCATTGGTAACAGCACTTGGCAAAACGTTTCGAAAAAACATAAAAAATTTTACTTTGAGGCACAAAAAAATTCAACCGTGTATCACCGCCATCTCTAAAATGGCAGCGACTTGCAATTAGGCATGTTTGGGCATTAGGGCGGGGCGGAAAATTTAAATTTGAATTTTCAGTTGGCCTGGATGCGGGATAGTTGTCTTTTGATTAACCAAACACAACTGTAAAAAAATTTTGGAAAAATATTCATGTCTGCAGGTTCATGAATATTTTCCAAATTTTTTACAGTTGTGTTTGGTTAATCAAAAGACAACTATCTTAATATAATTCAAATAATTCAATCACTCGGTTGTTTAAAAACGCTGAATACGTATATGAACTTATCAAACACCGCATTACCCGAAATAATCGAGCTACCCGACACAGTCGGACTACCCGTGGGCCCGTCTGTCCCGGGCCCCCGTCCGAGCCCGCCCGACTTTACCCGACCCGACCCGACCGCTCGTGTACCCGACACATTTGATTACCCGCACATCCCTAGCATGCATTAGTGTTGCTACAAAATGAAAATACTTTCGTCGTGGGAAGATCCTTTATCTTTCAAATAATTGCAATGTCCCTTTCATCCCACCTCTCCCCTAATACAAATTAAGAGTAATTATAGCAATTTAAAATTACAACAATTCCCTTCACTTGCGAAATAATCCTCGATTGGACAATCAAATATTTAAAACTTATTCATGGAAACCATTCTTATTTGAACAATTACTAACAATATTAATTATTTAACCTACTTCAACAATTTCAATCTATTATTGGTAACCATCGAAGCTATTATTAATTTTAACATTTCAACTATGATCTTATCTATTTTCTAAATTTGAAATTCTTCGTAAATAGGAAACAGAATTTCTTTCAATTCGAGAACAATAAAGCAAAAAACACGCTCGAAAGTAAGCACACCGTGCTCGTAAATTGGGGAGCGCGTCTGTGTTCGTGGCGAGTGACCAGCACGCACGATATCCCGAGTGACGCTCTGTTTGGGACGCAGGTGAGACCATTTTCGCATGTCCGGTTATCAAGCAGTCATATCCGGTTTTCAGCTGTTTCGATTAAAAAATCGATTCCGTAGCGACGATTCTTTGCGCGATAACAACCCCTGGGAGAATTAGGGTCAGTAGTTATCACTCAAATTTCATGAAAATGCCTTTCCTTCTTCAAATGAAGAAGTGCCGTTGTTTCGCCTTTTACCGCTGCGCGGCGTGTTTTCAGCGAAAACTTTTCACGCAGATAGATGTTTATCGTGTACTCTATTTTGACATGCTTTCACGTCGATGTATGTACATACATACCGGACCAAACTGGACTTTCGAACTGCATGTTAATTCCAAAATTAGCATTGCTTATCTTCGTCTACGCAAACTATATGCTGTAGCGCGTGTCCCTTCTCGTAAGCAAAAACTTATCCTCACCTCTTTATTCATTACATCCTTATTTGACTACGCTGACATAGTGTATTATCCCTGCTTAACTAAACTGTTCGATTTGCTTTTGGACTGCGAAAGTTCGATCAGATAACACCAGCAGTTATAGAGACTGGTCGGTTTAAGGGGTTATACCTAGTCAGGCGATCAAAAAGAGGCGAATATTTGTGGAATTTTTTTTGAAGAAGCAGAAGCATATATTTTTCCAAACTTTTTGCGTTTAAAAGGGCAACTTTTTCCTCTTTCTCTTTCTCGCTTTCTCATGTATTTTTTTTTTGTAAAGTGTACTGTGCAATAAAGAATTATTATTATTATTATATTCTGAAAAGCATGCAACTTAAAGACTTAAGGGCTTAAAGGGACATTTTTTAAAACTGCGCCACTCAAACATCCTACTCTAAACTGCTTCTACTATAGCGGAATTATAATATATATGGGATGTCGATGAGCAGTGGGATGGCGAGACGCGTGACTCGGAGAGAAACAGCCGAAAAGCGTGCCAGCATTGTCGCGTGGAGTGAGACGGACGAAACTGTGGGGAGTTGCGTACCGGTCGTCCAGCAATACAGTCGCGTGCTTACGTATTCTATTTGTTGGGTCCCGAATAATGATAGGAACGGGTTAAGGTACTCGGGAGGAGTGACGCCGGATAACAATAACTCTTAGGCTTTATTAAGTGATCGCACGTCTCAAGCTAAAACGTAGTGTGACATGCCACCGTGTGGGAGCGCTGTCGGCCACGCTCCCGGAGGCATGCACAGTCCCCAACACTATTCTTTACCTATTTTATATACCTTTGTTCACTACTTAGACCTACTTATATTAAATTGTGTTTATTTAATATTAGGACTCTATTATTGGGTCCTAAGTCATCAGATCAGTCTATAGAATCCAATTCTGATTGATGATATATTAAATAAAAAAATAAATAAAAAAGAATACAAATTTAATATCAACTGGGCCTCAATCCTTTACAAGACCTCCATTCTCGCGTCCCATTCGCCAAAGAATCCGAACAGCAACCAAGAGAAATCCTAAATACAGTGGCTCACAGCCATAATCGTACACTATTTAAAATCGCATAACTTTTTTAAAATTAATCCAAACGACTTGAGTTTTTTTTTAGAAGCTAGAAGGATTAGTTTGCTAAGTGACGTGATTCGTCGTTTTGAAAAAAAAAATGCATTTGGTTGGAATAAAAAAAAAAAAAATAGAAAAGGTCGGTTTTTCAACTTTTTTGCGGAAATTCCCAAAATCAGCGATTCTCGACCTTATTCTGCGATCTTTAAGCGTTTATAGCTCAGAGGAACGTTAACCTATTTTCACGAAATTTTAGACACGTATACAACTTACTTCAATCTACAAACGGGTTTTTTGAATTTTCATTACAGGCTCACAAAAAAAGTTGAAAAAACCTTTTCCATTTTTTTTTTGCTATTCCGACCAAGTGCAATTTATTAACCCTCGGGCGGGCGCGCCAGTGAGAGTTACACGACCAGGCTCGTGGTGAACTCAGTTCACCAGTTGAAAATAATCATTTTAGTCCCCTTATATATAAAGTATCACTTCAGAAACGGTTCTTCTGTCGATATTACTAACTTTTGATTAAATGTGATGGGAAAATAATAGCAACGTACCCAAGAATGTTTATCTTCCCGAGACGTAAACAAAGAAATACGCGGATTGGTGAACTGAGTTCACCGGCGCGCCCGCTCGAGGGTTAAAAACGACGAATCACGTCACTTAGCAAACTAATCCTTCAAGCTTCTAAAAAAAAAAAAACTCAAGTCGTTTGGATTAATTTTAAAAAAGTTACGCGATTTTAAAGAGTGTACAATTACAGCTGTGAGCCACTGTATGTAGCAGAGGAGCCATGACTGTTTAATTTTCGCGCGTAGTCAGTGAACCGCGTTGCCCATGGGTCTTTTGTTTTGATGCGGCGTTGCCTACCGGGGACCGCCGAGCGAGTCAGCCTTCGGCGTGCTTGCCGAACGTGCCAAATGTTGCGTGCGCCGTATGTGCGGTTATGTACAAGATTCGTTCTATTCCTATATCTCTATATATGTCCAAATATATACACCTGTTCCACCATCAAACGGAGTTAAGTTTATTGAGGGAGATCCACCACACTACAAACCTCTGCACTGATAATTTTCTTGGATCCAATGTGTTTCTGTTGGGCGAGCGATAGTTCGCCCGTGCGGCCACGAGTGCGCGCCTCTGCACCGGCACGGATAGTGGTCCTCTAGGTAGTGATCATAGACATATATAGACAGAGCGTAAGCAGAGGGGGGCGTAAGATTCGCGGTAAGGGGAGCGACGCAGGCAATTCGGGTAACGCAGTGGATATACATGCCGAATGTTTCCGAAGCTAACCCAACCGGCCTGTATCTGACCTCTGCCTTTTCGCCTCCAAGTCTACCGTTCTCCTCGCCCATAGTCCCAGCTTCTGCTCCGTCTATATATGTCTACCTTCAAGGACTCAGTTCCTGATCACTTAAGAGTAACTACCGCGGGTTTTTAAACGTGTAAAGGGAAAACTTAACCAAATGTAAACGATTTTTTGTTATTTTAGTAAATCTGTGTCTTAGCTTTAATTTGGTATTAAAAAAGTGTGCACACAATAATAATTATTCTATAATTTAACTTTGAAAGTGAAAAATGCTAAGGGAGCAGTTTTTGATCACCTTCACACGTTTTACTGAGCTATCAAATTTTGCGTATAAATATCGAAATACTTCATAATCACTTAGTAATTTGTTAGAATAACTTTGTATCATAATATAAGCTTATTATTTGGTTTATTTTCCTAAACTGATCAGGAATTGGGTTCTGATCAGGAACTGGGTCCTTGACGGTATGGTACTGATCGGAAAATGTGTCCACCATTTTGCCCTATAGCGGAAGTCACAAATCGGCGGGCACATTTTAAAAGAACTGCTCACCTTAGTTCAAAGATCACACGCCTCAGTATTAAATGAAGTTTGCTGCTGATCCCACTTTTCGCTGAATGTTGTGGAGTCCAATTGGTAGATCTTATTTACTTGCTCTCTCTCTCTAATCCCGGCTTAGGAGAGCAATGGCGTCGACCAATAGAAAACGCGGACACATTTTCCGATCACTACCTAGGGAATCACTAGACACGCACATCTTGCGTGCACGAGTAGTACCAACCCGGCCCGGCAGAGCAGACGACGTCCTAACCTATGTATTTCCATTTATGCAACAATATACCACTAGTATTATCGGAATCGTCTGTATCATTGCATTCCGATACAACGCGTGGATTAGTAACAGTTTCGTTTATTTTCAAACAAGAAATGGCAGCGAAAGTTAGCGACTTTCTGCCAGAGTTTCCAGGCCCGGGTGGCTCTGGATTTGTTCATATCGTGGCCAGTAACCGCAGACATGGTGTCGGCGTTGGTCAGTCGTCCCTCTGAATTATTAAAGCCGAGTCAACGCAGCTGCATGTAAATTCGTGTACCTGCCTCCTCTGCGACCTTCCCCCCTCCTCTCTTTCTCTCTCTTCTCTATCTGGCCCTCTTCATCCGCCTTTCCCCCGGACCCAGCACCCTCCGGCTTTCAGCGTATGTGTTGCTCGAATGCTTTCGCTACTCGGCCATTCTCTCCGCGCTTTGTTTGTCGCTGCACTAGCCCTTCTTCGCACGCGCGACACGGATTATTGTTTGCTCGCTCGTGCGCGCAATTATGCATGTCGACAACCGTGCTTCGGGGCTGAAATTGTGAACGGGTCAATGGTATTTGGTGCCATTTTTTTTAATGAACCTATATCACTATTACAAGGATCGCTTGTTTAGTGGGTTACAACGGGGATTTTTTTATTTAAATATATATATATAAAGTGCGGGGTAGTTAAAATCACGCACTTGAATGAGTAAGTAGGATGAAATGATGAAATGAATATTTTTAGAGTTTTGGATAGATCTGCTTTGGAATTATATAAATTCCGATGAATTCCTGGCCTGCATCAGAGTATTTCATTGTGCGTTCGCCCTTGTGAATCTTTTATATCGGTAGCCAAAGGATGGGTGGAATTACACTTTTTATTAAGAAGATAGCCAGTTGGTTATAGGCTGAGGATGAAGAGTAAGGGCAAGATAAGAAAGTACATATATGTATAAGTACTTAGAAGGGACATCACCCAACTGTCACGCGCTGATTTTGATGAGGTTAAAAAATATTTGGCACGTATTTTTTTTATCGATTAACGTCCATATCTAGGAGGTGACATCAGCCCCCAAATGTGGGGGTGAAAAATACACTTGCCATAATATCTCTGACACTACACACTATAGAGAAAAATCTTTCAGACAAAAATGATGTACTTTTTTGCAACAAATTGAACCACGTAATCAGATTCGCAATACGTTAATTTGTTTAAACAATATACTAAAAGTAGTAATTTTTCACCGAATCTGATTACGTGACTGGTTTTGTCATAAAAAAATACATCATTTTCGTCTAAAAGATTTTCCTCAACAGTGCATAGTTCCCGAGATATTGGGGGAAATTTATTTTCCACCCCCAACTTTGAGGGATGATTTCATCCACTAGATATGGACGTTCGCCGATAAAAAGCTTGTCACATATTTTTTCGAGAACCATAATCTACGTAAATCTTTTTTAAAATCGGTGTATATCATTTGGATGATGTCCTTTGTTAGTAGCCGAAGGGCCACCCCAACCTTAACTGACCAAATAAAAAACATTCGAACTTACACAACTTCTAGCTCAACGGTTATTATGCCATTTCTAAACTGCCCGCCAAATGAAATTTATCAAACCGACAGTTTCGTGATCCAAAGCGAACAGAAGCCTGATCAACCGACGTTAACCTTGAAGACGCACGCGGTATATGAAAGATAGCCAAATCCCATCGTTCCAGGACCGCTTTAGGTTTTAATCAAATTAATGCCGTCGAGTTCACGCGAAACAGAGGCCGTGATTAATACGCTTGAAACGTGGCCCGGGCCGCGCCTATGGCAAGGAATCTGCCCGCAAACTTCTGGCTGGCAACATACGCGCAAAGCCGCATAATATACCCAGTGAACGCTGTGCAACCGTCTTTCTTGGAATAGAGAAGCTGGCGGGGTCAGAGAGTCGGGGTCCATTAAGTTTGCGTTTATATTTCCGTGTAGGTATGTTTGTTCTGCGCTTTGTAGAACCACTTCCTGCGGGGGGATCGGTCTCGGTCTCCCGCTCTTGCCTCGGCTCATTGGTCAGAGGCGACACAGTTTCCACCGGGCGACAGCGCGGCCTTTCGTTTCCCGCGGTTTGAATTCTTCCTATTCGAACGATGACGTTTCCTAATTGTTCTCTGAGCATTTGTGCATCGAGCAGGGAGGGTAGGTTTTGGTAAGAGTTATAAGGAGGCGAAGGAGCGAAGGTGCAGGTTTCTGGATGTTAGATACTCGACAGTAATGGTGAATCCCCACGCGCCGTGAGAATTCACCTTAAGGGGAGACACTTGGGTAATCGCTCGAAAGTAAAGGTATCTTTGGAAATTTATTAGAAGCAAACTACTTAATGAATCCTTTTGAAATTTTTAGGGCTTTTTATTGGATATTTAAGGTATATGAATATATTTTTTTTTAATTTATTTAAACAGATTTAAAAGCTGTACAGGACCAGTAACTTTGGAGTCCACACTTTAAAAAAAGGGTAGTCTTTGGAAATTTTTTACTCAAAAGCTATAACATATTTCTCAAAAAATCTTTTTCTCTTCTAAGGATTGCATCTAGTGCCGTGCATCGTAATTTTTTTATTTAAAAATATTTATCAATAACTAAGTTATTGTCCATCACTCGAAGGTTCTCTAAAAAAGGGCTTTCGATCATCTAAAATAAAAAATTCAAAGGAATTTACTTATTATATTATATTATCTAGTAGTTAAACGAAGGATTCTTTTATCCGATGCTTAGTTTTCTTTCAATTGACGAAAAGCAGGCACGATTTATTATAAAAATTGAAACTTTTACTTTAAACATCAGCCACTTTTTCCCAAATCAATATTTCGAAAAATCCTTCGTTCAAATACTAGATAATATAATATAATAAGTAAATTCTTTTGAATTTTTTATTTTAGATGATCGACTTTCGAGCAGCAGTGGTCACCGCAGAAGCCCTTTTATTTAGAGAGCCTTCGAGTGATGGACAATAACTTAGTTATTGATAAATATTTTTAAATAAAAAAATTACGATGCACAGTACTAGATGCAATCCTTAAAAGGAAAAAAGATTTTTTGAGAAATGTGTTATAGTTTTTGAGTAAAAAATTTCCAAAGACCACCCTTTTTTCGGCCTCCTGACTGTCAACGAAGAAATTAACCAAGATTGTGTAAATTCAGTTCTGTTGACAATAGCGAGCCGTTTGTAATTTTGTACTCTTCTTGATTATTTAACAATGTCTGGCTACTATTGCATTCCTAGCTTTAGAGCTTAGACTCTCGGTAATTTTATTAAACATAGTCAATCTATGCACTCTAAAACATTGCAGGCAAAGTGAGAAATTTAATTTCAGCTGTGATGTATTTCGCCCAAAACTTAACGCAAATTTTGAAAACGCAGTGCACACATTTTCATGTAAATACTTTAAAGTATCAGTGAAACGTAAACGTGTTTAAAGAAGCCAAATTATTGAACAACCACTTTTTGCAATTGGTTTGTGTTTTGAGTTTGCTCTGTTTTAACTATTCATGCATTCATGTTTATCTAACATTTACCAGAATGAGCGTGGTAGGAATTGTTAAACTCATGACTGTAATCTCAAGTTCTTTACATATAGTCTGTCAAGAGAGAATCAATCATCATTAGGTTCTGCAGGTTTGCTTATAAAGGCAATGCCCATGAATTTATGTGTCTCACGTTATCTCGTAATTGACAACAATTTCATATCAATGAGAAATTTCAATATTTCATGCGATTTCTAAATTCCACGTTAGTTATGACTAAAGCACGTGGTCATGATCACTGCGTCAATCATAGAGCCCCCATCTGATTCCCCGAGATAGTTATCCAATGATATATTTCGGTCAGTTTTTTCGAGTGTAGGAAGTAACTGATTAGAGTTCAGGTCAGGCTTCATCATCTGTTACGGCTGTGCGAAGCCATTTGAAGCGATGCGAACTGTTAGAAGATGTAACGGAACTCGCTGCCACGATTGTCATCCTAATCACCCTTGATTAATATTAAAACAACGCGACACAAAGAATGGATCTTTTCTAAACATAATCATTTTATGAAATTTTATTCTCCCCTGTTTTTAAACAATCGAGGGGTTCGCATTAATAAACGTGTTGTTAATTTCGAGAATTAAAAAGTGTACTGGTACTGCAGGTGCGGTTATAAAAGACAAAGTATTCTATATTCTTGCGAGTTTTATTCGTCTATCTTTTATTAAAATCAACAATTTTGTTTATTGCAAGTAAAACAAATTTTCTGTCTCAAAGGTTTGCGGGAAATTTTTAGATTTAATAGAAATTCGAATTTTCGTTTGTCGAAATTGCGAGATTCAAGTAATTCTTGTTTAATTTCGATTGTGTTGACCTGAATTCCTTGACGCAATGAAACAGAAGAATCATAAAAATATTTAAAAAAAAAAAAAGTAAAGCTGTAATTTTTGCATCTACAGCAATATTCACAATTTTGAAAATGCTTCGCAAAAGGAAGAATATACTGTACCAAAATGCATTTCATATTTCCCAATTGGGGATTTGCCAGTATTTGAAAAAAAAAGGAAAAGTAGTGAAATCTACAGATTTATTAATGAAAAGCCTAAAAGGATAGAAATATTAATAAAACACTTATTCGTTTTACCAAAATTTAATAAATAAAATTGACGTTTTTAAGTTCTGAGTCATGTGATCTCAAACGCCGATGAACAGCGATTTATATATAGCAACGAATGACACTTATATACATATTATTATTGGCAATGGAAAAGAACTTCGTTCTAATAAATGATAGTTAATAATAAGTTAGTTACTTACATTGAAATGGTCTTCACAAAAACATAAATTCGTTTTAGAAGACACTTGATAATTTATTCACGGAAAAGTTAGCCACTTATTGCGAATATTTGTTTCCAGCGGAACATGAATAAATAACTTCTTCGGCGTACGTATCGAAGTGTTCCCACAACAGGGAACAGCACAGTACTGATAATAATTTTTATTCGCCATTATTTTTGTGAGAAAAATTCACTCCTTACTTTCCCTAACCACAACTTTCTGTGTTTACTGCACGTGACGTCACAAATGGTCACGTGGCCATGCAGCGCGTTTTCGCGGCAATTTTTTTATTTAAAATAAAAATTACATTTTTCTTTCATGTTAGAGGTGTAGCAAAAAATTAATATTTTTTTACAAGCATATTTTATCATAATGAACAGTTTTAAACACTTTTAATAATTTTGTCTACTCCCCAATTGGTAAAGTGCAGCAGCAAAGCAAATTCCACGTATAAATGTATAAATTACAGTAACTAAATTTATAGACATGCTAAAAAAAATGTCCCTATCGAATGGGACACAGTAGAACGCCAGCCATGACTGACAAAACGTCACCGCTCGTCACGTTCCGCCGCGTTTAACGTTCGCGTCCCGAGGAATCGCAATGGAATTGGCAGAGTACGCTCGCGGAGGGTTTCCCCGTCAATAAGACCGGGTGAAGTGGGGCAGAGGGGTGTGAGCAACGATTTCCTGGACAGTTTTATTCAACTGATGGGCAAAGGGAGCTCCATACAATCTTGCCGTGTTTGGTGTGTCGACGGTGTTGGTAGTCGATCCACCCAAGAATAGGTTTTTACGGCTACACGAAGGAGGACAGAGTGGTGGCCCCGGTATCCCAAGAGTAGCGGCGAATTATTTACTTCTGGCCCCAAAATAGAACGACAGGAAATTTATTTATCCACTGTCCCTGCGCGCGGCACCCGACGAAAATATAATTTCCTACGGAAAGTCGATTGTTTTGCCTCCACGATTTTCACCCGGCTTTACGACGCCCGATTCTCGAGAGCTTCGGGCTAACCTAGGGATCTGGCTCGGCTAAAGTCGCGTTCCCACTTGTGCTTAAGTTGTAGCGTCTCGTGTTCATAGTTCATAGAGTTTTCGTAAAGTTTTCCCCTAGACTGTATGTTGTTAAGTGACGTTACCCTTTTTTTTTATAAAAATAATTTGTTGGCAAGGAGGAGTTAGTAAAAGAAGTTTATCAGTTTGTATACAGTTTCGTATCTTTATTCAATGAATAATGTTAATTTGAAATATAGCAATTGAGTTTATTGTAACTAAATTAATATTATGAATTGGCATTACAATTGCCAAAAGGTATCGATCACGCTTTGAGTTCTTGAGAAGGAACAGTTTTCAGAGATAGTGTGCTATGAAGATGCATGTCGAAAATTGTACATGTGGGGGCGTGGCTTAAGGTTTCTGTTTTCTGCAGTTCTGCAAGTTTAACGATATTTTTTTCATTTCGCTAGTGGTATGATGTCAAAGAAATCTTCGAGCGTTGGTAGATGGGTGTTAATTTGTATTAAGCCACGATCCCACTTATACAACTCGAGGAGCACAACACACATTGGAGTTCTTGGCAGGGGCCATTTTTCAATGGCAATGTGCAAGGAGGATGCATTTGATTGTATTCCGTGCTTTTCGCATTGTACATGTGGGTACGTGGCTTAAGGCTAAAATTTTCTACACGGACCATTATTTAATAAACTGATTAATAAATCCTTTAACTTCGTGGTGGAATGATATACAGCCAGTTTTAGAGCATTTGTAGTGGATCTGTTAATTTTGCATTAAGCCACATTTCCACGTGTGGCGCGGGTTATTGAAATACTTACCTTCAAAGTGCTTTTCAAACCCGTTTGCACGTGTGAAAACGTGGCTTTACGAGTCTTCCAACCCATATCATTTACACGTGTGAAAACGTGGCTTTACGAGCTGTTTGCATTGTAAATGGCACCTGTGTAAACGCGACTTTAAGATCTTTGTGCACTATAAATTGCACACTTTGGGGCGTGGCTTAGTAAGATGAATATCTTAAAGACAGCCAATTTATGGGTCCATGCTCGCCAAAGCAAATCTAAAATGCGAAGTGCATTGAAATGTGTTTGCATTGTTTTTTTTTATTTTCAAGAAAACCAGTTTCAAAAAGGCGCAGTAACTTGACTAAAATTCCCTGACAGACTTGCAAAATAGCTACCGTATTCGCGTATGTAGCTTTGCGCATTCCCGTTCCAAAATGTCACACGTTTCCCTCGAAATACGCGCCTCTGCTGCAAATACAAAGAGCTCCTTTCAGTGTTGCCTAACTATAGTCTTTCCTCATCCTTGCAACAGCCGGTGACGTTAGTTTCGCTAGGAAAGGCGCATGTACGTCAAAGTAAAATCATAATTTTAAGTGTCGAAACCTGTGTTTCAGTTTTCTAACTGAGAATATAATTACGTATAAAAATCATTTTTTTTTTTTTAGTACGACGAATGAGTCACTTCGCCAATGATTGTTTAGAAAAACAAATCTTTTATTTATTAATAAAATCATCTGCTGCATTATCTACGAAATTGTTGAAATTGTATTGATATTGAGCAGAGCAACAAACTGAAATGTTTAATTTCTTGTTTCTCTACCTCTATTTTCATTGCTGGTGGGATATAGGTTAGGTTTATTCGTTTCCTTTGGTTTACATGTACTTTAATATATTCCCAAAGATGGCGTTTGAAGAAGCTTCTTATATTGCCCAAATAACTCTAGACGTATCCTGATGGAATATAAATTACTTCTAGTGAAAACGCCCCTTTATAGTTTAACGCGACCTATCTTAAAAAAAAATTATCATTTTAACCAAACCTATATTTTTTTCTAGGCTAGTACACTTAGTCCGTTTTTAGTACACTACCTCTTCATTTCCCCGAAAAAATGGGCCCCTGCCCAAAAGGCCCCCTAGGGCCCTATCTTAAAAAAAAATTATCATTTTAACCAAACCTATATTTTTTTTCTAGGCTAGTACACTTAGCCCGTTTATAGTAAACTACCTCTTCATTACCCCCCCCCCCCCAATGGGCCCCTCAGCACGTTTGCAACCTCGATCTTTTTTTTTTCTTAAATCCGCCACTGCTTGTCAGCTTAAACAGAAAAGAAGCGGTGGATGATAATGCCCAGGCATATAACGAGGAAATACTGCCATATTCTCACTACAGGAACCACGGGACCCAAAAATGGAGTTTCCTACATAACCATGTCTTTCTGCTTCCATCTTCTGCTGTCCATTCTGCCACTTAACCATCGAATTCACCATTTCACTATACCTCTACCGCTAACCATACATTTCCCTTAAAAATCGAGCTAATGACGAGAGAAGAAGAAGCAGGTCCATTCTTCCGGGTGGAAGGCTGGCAAAGCTCTGACGAGGGCCTATGCCACGATAGATAGTAGGTGTCGGGCAGATTCGTCGACGTGACGGCGGAACGAGCGGCAGCGTCGCCCGACAATTGGCAATTAGCTGGTTCAGGCCGGTGGGTCAATTGGACCCACGCTTCTAGCTTGGATTTGCGAGTCTAGTCACGTCTTGCCGTGAAATTACTCGTTGGTACACGCAACTGCCTGGCGCTGCTCCTGAACGGGCAGCTTGAATTGCCACGACCTGCCGCTATTGGGGGATACATCCTCCTTCGCGTTAGACGCGTTCGACCTTCGGTCCATCTCCGTGATTCTCATTCGTGCTACGGGCACTCTGAATCAGGTGCAGCAAGATTTGGACCTGGAGGCCTGCAGGAGGAATTCTCTTCTTTCGATTACGGTCTCTGGGCTGTGGGGCGGGGGTTGGGGGGATACAACGTTTCCGTACGGTTCGTTTAAGTCCCCTTGGTTAGGGTATTTAGGACCATTTAGCTTCCCTGTTAGGTGTACTTTTTAAATTCCGTTTGGGGGAGGGTGGACTGATCTTTTTGAGTAAATAAAAATACGAAAATGTTAGTAGGGGAATTATGCTTTTTGGAGATGGTGGATTTTAATGAAAATTTGACCAAGTTGCGCAGAATACTACCAACCCTCAATGATCTGAAATAATTCAGTCAATTTAGTTAGATTTTAATTGTTAAAGAAAAGTAGCTTTATTTCTATCGGGTATATTTTATTTCTTGTTATTGTATTACAGTTTTTTTTTAATGGGTTATTTAGCAGTGAGTAGTATAATTAATATTATTTTAACTTTTCTGTGGTTTTGGTTTTTAAGCCTAAAATGGAACTATGACTCTGTAGTTTTAATAATTGTATAATGTTTGTATCGTTCCATGGGTTGGTAATCTTTTGCAAAATAAAGATCACAAAATTATGGGATTCGTACTGTTTTTAACTAATTTTTTTTGTCATTTTGAGGGTTGGTAGGTTTCTGTATAATTTGGTCCAATTGTAGGACTGAGTTGCATGGTCTGATCACTGCAAAGTCGAGGTACTGATGTTATTTATGTTTTCTTTAGTTTGTTTTCCTTTTCGATGAACTGATCATATTTTATCAATCCTCTGGTGCGTGCTTTATGTACTCTGACTGTTGTGAAACAAATATTTGTTGCGCGAAGTGCAATGTAAAATATTTTCTGATGCACTCTAATTGTTTGCAGTTGCATCGTCGCTTTGGCAAATGAATTATTTTTCAGGATTAATAATATAAACGGAGTTTCCTTCACATCAGTCAAGTATTTCTCACATTGAAAATTCGGAAGTGAATATTTGATGATTTACTGTTATCGAAAATTTATAATTTGGGGAGCTAATAATTATCAATAATTGCTACAGTAAAAGTTATTAACAGAGGGTTGCAAAATTGAGGGTCGTAACAACTTTTTAAAATATGTGCTGGTTCTGTAGGAATTTTGACTTCTAAATGCAAAAATACACGTAGAATTTGTTTAATTGTAATTTTAATTGAAAAATAATGAAATGTTGAATGAAATTTTTTATTGTGCTTTTCGAATTCAACACCCAGACAAATATGTATTAACCCATTAGCTGCCACGATCCCCACTTGGGGATTTTGGAATTTTACGTACACCACTCGGCGCTAAAAATATATTTGGTACGCCTGACAGTTTTGTTTCATTCTATATATATCAGTCAATATTGTGTGTAGCAGAAAGTGTGTATTCTGTGCTTCGTTTCTTTACAACAAGCGAACAAATTTGAAGTGCCTCTGTAAGTTGAACGGAACAGAATTGGAATTGCGTCGGGTTGTATGTGGACTGTATGGAAAAATGGCATAAATAACAGCTGTTTTTGTATGTATCAGATAAAGCATATAATAAAAGAAATAGTTTCTTATTAGTTTTCTTTCAAGCATCCTGCCACAATCCCCATTTGGGACTTTTTCAAAAATATCGAATATTTTCAAAACAAAACATAAGTTCAATATAATTATACTGTTACACAGCTTTTTGTGCATATATATAACTTATCCGGCCAAAAATTAAAAAAAAAATAAATTGGCAGTTAAGGGGTTATGCCTAATCAGGCGGCCGAAAAGAGGCGAATATTTGTGAATTTTTTTTGAAGAAGCGGAAGCGTATAATTTTACAAAACTTTTTGCGTTTAAAAGAGCAACATTTAAAGAACATTTGGTAATTTTTTCGTAAAAAAATATTTACGTTTATAATAAAATAAAAAGCGACATCCAAGAAGCATTTTTAAAAATTTGGTTTTGCGGTGAGCATTGCCATTCGGAACCAGATTATCTAAAATCAAAAAACAAAAAAGATTTCGTTAGCATATTAATGTATCTTCCGATTAACGGAGGGAATTTCCGAAATATTAATTTAAAACAAAATGGCGGCTATTTAAACTTGAAATCCTGATATTTTCGCGTAATTTTTGCAGGAAAAAATCAGTATTTCAACTTTAAATAGCTGCCATATTGTTTTAACTTAATATTTCGGAAAATTCTCTCCGTCAACCTGAGGATACACTAATATACTAACGAAATCTTTTTTGTTTTTTGATTTTAGATAATCTGGTTCCGAATGGCAATGCTCACCGCAAAACCAAATTTTTAAAAATGCTTCTTGGATGTCGCTTTTTATTTTATTATAAACGTGAATATTTTTTTACGAAAAAATTACCAAATGTTCTTTAAATGTTGCTCTTTTAAACGCAAAAAGTTTTGTAAAATTATACGCTTCCGCTTCTTCAATAAAAAATCACAATTATTCACCTCTTTTAGGCCGCCTGACTAGATATAACCCCTTAATGGGTTAAAAACGGCTGAAATATTGAAAAAATATTTTTTATCACAGGCCCGCGTAATTATTATTAGACAAAGCATAATTGCAACTACGTGAATCAAAGAAACATTTGTTTCTCTCATTTTTTTAACGCTCCGCCTCAATTAGGGTGAACACTAATTGTTTACTAAAAATTATGTTCGTTTGTTACGTTTATGAAATTAAAGCAGGTACGAAAAGGTTGAATAGCTTTGATGGACATATTGGACGTGGATTTAATTAACTGTGTGCATATTTGTACTGTTAATTGTAAGTCTCAAGGAAGTTGTAGATTCTCTAATTCACAATCTGTACCTCGAATCAGAAAACGCGATTGTTTCACTCCGTCAGAGGTACCCAAGTGAGAACTCGAGAGAGTTTGCTCCTATTAGCTTTTGGAGAAAGTAGAAATAGGAAACTTGTATATTCAGTGGTTGGATCCAAAGATTTCATAGAAATTTACATACTAGTTACAACGTGACTCAACCTGCCTTTGTAGTACTCGGAAATTGCAAATGTTGGTGTCTCGGCTCGCTGAAAGCCAGTTTCAATAAATGCAAACACACTTCTGAAACTTTCAAGTGGAAAATGTTTGTTTCCTTTCGATTATCACGCGTGTGGATATTTTTTAGAATTTAAAACAGCGTCGAATATTACCTTGCAACATTCTTACACGTTCATGAATATGTTTTTGCGAGTTTTTTGAGTCAGCGTCGATAAATAATTCAGTGTGTAAAAGAGGATTGAGGAACTGATAAGAATTGATATAGAAATTATTCCCGTTACTTGATTTATGGATTTATACTAATTGGGCATTTTTTCCCACTACTGTATGCCCATAAATTTTTCGACACTTCTAAAATTGTATATCTATTTGATTATATCATTTATTTTTAATTAGAAAATTTCTAGGAATATTTCAATCTATTTATATTTTGGATTTTGCTTCCTCATATTTTTTAGTTCCTCCATAACCGTGAAGATCCCTAAATCATTTGAGTAGACGATCCTTCCCCAATTACTTAAAATATAATCATTATTACTCCTTGGACGATTAACCCTCGTCAGACGGCATAGAATACAATTATAACATTTGCGTTTTTAAATTGCGATAACTTTTTTTCGAGAAGCCGGGGAGGGCTGAAGTTTCGTGACATCTCTAAATTTTTGGTCTGGGTTATATAGACCAAATTTCAGAAAAATATCTCAACCCCCTTCCGAGATAGGGGGTCGAGTCGAGGGTTGCATCGATAACAGCAGCATAGGTACAATGGCGCCCCTATATATTTTTTATGAAGATAAAGCAAGAAAAAGAGAATGCGATTTTTTTTAACGATAATGTTATTTTATTATAAAAACGTAAAAAAATAGATAATTTACAATATAAAAGAATATTTGGGAATTTTTTTATTGATTTTCATTGAGTCTAAATGTTATCAATTTATCGTACAAACTATACCGACAGTGAGAATATTCATATAAAACATGCGAGGGTGCAATTGAGCCTCTGCCGTCTGTTAACGTTGTAAAATTGTGCCGTCTGACGAGGGTTAAATTGCACTTCACTGTGGTCAAATAAAAATTCTTAAACTATCCACCTGTCCATACAAATACTAATTATCCATGTGTTGTTTATGTTTCAGGTAAGTCAATATTGCGAGAAAACGTTCGCCACGACTGTTGACGAAACCAGCAGCTCGAAAAATTTGCAAGTATCCTCGAGAATTTCCTCAATTTTAAATATTCATTCCTCTATTTTCAATTTCCAGCTACACTGTCTGAAAACTGATGGAAACGTCAAATTTACTAATTCGACCTTGTATAAAATCTATCGTCTCTAGGTTTCCCTAAATATTTTAAGCGTTTTATTTAAAAAAAATATATATATATTAACCAATCCGTTAAAAGAAAATTGCAGAGTCAATCATTACTCCCTGCAGGCAGCTTCCAACTTTTTGTTGGAAACTGTACGCGAGCACGAACAGAGCGCGCAGGCAGAGATTCGCGGAACGTGTGTGCACGTTCGCGAAACGACATATGGCAGTGCTCCAACAAGTGGCAGTAAGACCGTCGTGTGCAGGCCTTATGGGCAGCGTGTACGTCGTCCATTGTCTGGCCTGACGCGTGACATTATACTTCTTGCTCTGCGTCACCGTTTTTCCGCCGAAAATCGCCTCTGTCGTTTCGTGAGCACCATCCACAATCGTTGCCTTTTCGAGGGCGCCGTTTTTCTTTTTTCGGAGAAAATTTACTGCTATCGGGCCCCATTGGGAGTTTCGTATTCTTACTTAAGGGGGGAGCCTGGTGTAACTAAATGAAAATCGAGGCATTTTTCGGGAATTTTTTTTAAAGAAAGTATTTGATAGATCTTTCTGAAACTTTCGGGATATTGTATTAACAGGTTAAGGTATATAACAAACAAATTTTATTAAAAAAGAGCGGCAAATAACAAAGTTATGCCCAGTCCGTTGGCGACGCAATTATTGCACTGCGGTATCGATAGGTGATGTATTATTACCGTACCAATTAATTAATTGTTTTAGATAGGATATTATAACCATTTGGAAATAAGTTAGGTTAAATACATTATACTGTTTATAAATCTTTACGAAGCACGTAGAGTTTTCTAACTTTACTTAAAAGGTAAAAGACGCGTGGAACTTCAAATATTTCAACATATCTCGAAAAATGAAAAAATGCTAGATAGGACAGTTTAACTGAGGAGGGCAGCATAGCTGTTCGCGCATAGCCACGCGTACATGGTCATCTGAAGTCCCATGGCGCCATCTGCCTGCAGCGCCGCTGGAACTAACCATAAAAGGGCCCGGTCCAGTCCCCACCCTTCCCACCAATCACTCCGCGCCCCACCTCCCATTGCGAATTCACCAATTCATCAAAACTGTGATACTTCCGTTGCCAGTTCTATTTAGAGTTTTTCAGTGTCCGCTAGCGCACGCGGAAAATTCGATTTTTTTTCATCAAGAAGACCCACTTCTGGGTACTGCGAGCGTATTCCTCGCACGCTCCGTCAATATCCGCTTCGTCCCTCCCCGCGGTGGCGATTGCAGCGAGGCTCGCTGCGAGATGCACGATTGCGGGAGAAACGTGACGCCGGCGAAGGTCAAGGTGACCCCTTCGACCGTTCGCCAAGAAATTCGCCGGTTCCTACGAGTCCCCCATTGTTCCGAGCAACCCGGCGAGACCGTTGATTATCTTCAAGGGGCTATCACGACTCCCTGTCGCGTCGTGGGAGCGTAGGCAGGGCGCGTGTCGGGTGAATAAAATCTGTCTTCGTATAGGTGGACGTTCGTGAGCCGAAGTGCTTATTTTTAGGTCACTCCGATGAACAAAAAAGATTCTCGGCCGAGGAAAGTGGAAGAGGAGAGGAGGAGATCGTGGACCTCGTGGGCTTATGTCACTTCCTTCCCAGCGAAATTGGATCCAGAGAAATTCTCGTAACTGTGCGGATTGTGGAGGCATGGCGATCGGGCTTTGTTTCTTCGGGTAATGTGTTTCAGGGGGTTTCTAGGGCTTTACGGAGGAACGTGGTAGAACGTGGCCACTTTGGGTACCTCTCGGCACAGAAAAATTCTTTGTTGCATTTTTAATAGTGGGTACATTTTGAGGAATACAGAGGGCGTAATTATTCATCCGATTTGCGATGGAGAAGTTGTAAAGAAAGGGTGGAAAAGTCACACAATGTCTATTTGAGATTCATCATTGTGTCACAGTTTCACGTTTGCACTTCTATTTTATTATTTTTTCATTGTACTTTGGGGTAGAAATGGAAGAGTTCTTGTAGAAAACACTGTAAGAGACAAAATTGAGAAAATAACAATTTCGAAAATTAATTTCTCCGAAAACACTTCGTTGAAAATGTACTTTGCTCATAAAAAATTGATATATACTCCCAGTCATTTAAGAAGGAACCCGTTTCGCGCATGTAGAATGAGCTCATTGGCTCCGAAAAAGCGTTGGTGGGGGTACAGCCAATAGCGGCTTCTCCCGGCACCAATGAGCGCCAACCTGCGCAGAACCGGTCTAAACTCGTCGGTCAGCAAGTTCCTTCTTAAATGACATTGAGTATAGTTAAATTAAAAAAATAAATAAAAGCTCTAAGGTGTCTCATCGTTGCGACGCAACAAATTCTCATGTGATGTTTACTCAGTGAGTAAAACTCTCCTAATGTAATGTAAACTACTCTCATGTTTTATAATGTTTAACGTGACCCACCCAAAATCAGCTCACGGCCCACATTTTGCGAACATCTGCTCTAGAGTTTATATAGAGCTTAGACTATACAATGTTGTCATTGTCAGACATACAATCATTTAGGGATTATTAATTATTTTTTATCACGTGAACCTCTTTGATAATCTGTTGCAGCTTGTAGACTCCCTTTAGAATAATATTGTTAAATGTATAAATATAAATGAAAGACTTTCGATTCGAAAGTTACAGAAACTGTACTTCGAGGCTCCCCAAAACAAGAAGTGACGTCTTCCCCTTTAAATTCAGAGACCGCCCGGAATCAATCTGCTGCCCCCTTAGGGGTGCATGAATGCTAGATTTGGAACCCCTGCTGTAATCCAATCAGGTATCTAAAGTTCACAAGACTCCTAGCTCTATCGAGGGGTATAAAGCAACTTCGAGCCCCCAAATCCTAATTAAATATTTTAGTTGGGGAAATTGTGTATCCCAAAAACATCCCCTTTCTCACAATTTTAAATGTATAAAATACAAGGAATAGAATTTTACTAATAAACTTTTTTACTTTACAAATAGAACATTCCCTTTTTTCCCCTTGGGTCTCGAATTCAATTCAACATTATAAAATCAACCTTACGAAATTAGGGTTTTCAAGAATTCTTGCAAGACATTTTGAGCCATCTCCATTCTGAGAATTTTAGTGCACGTCAGCGCCAAGTTAAAAAACGCAGGAAGAAAAAAGTGGAGAGGGTGGTCTTAGACATGAAAAAGTGAGGAAGAAAAGCTGGGGGGTGGTTTGCCGTGGGAAAAAGGGTTGATGGACGGGGATCCGAGTGTTGGGTGCACGGTGGCGGAAATTTAGCATAAAATTACATAAGAATGGCGGGTGGTTAACGAGACGCGAACCGGCTGGACGGGATGGCGGGATGCGTCGATTGTAATTCAAATCGCGACTTGGTATGTGGCTGCGTACACTCCCCGACAAGAGTTTCCTTCACTCGACGTTCGGAAGAATTCTCACTTTCGTTACTGGTTACTTGACCCACTTTTAGCTGCTACCATTTCGATTCTTCATATTAGTTTTTCTTTTTTTCAGGAAATTAATGTGGGTTAATAATTAAACTTTTTTTCTTGACAGTGCTACCCTTAATTGGTGTTATTTTTATGTACAGGAAAAGATTTTTTTGATCGTGGCCTTCGTTTCGGTTTCTTTCGCGGATTTTTATGACCATCCGATGCTTAGACCAGTGATTCCCAACCTGTGGGTCGCGAAGTGTCTTCTGGGTGTCACCACTTTTTTTTTTAAAATATTATTAAGTTAGAATTATATTCCGAATTACCTATTTTTAACGTGTTTTCGTTACCTTATTAAATTCACCTTAGTTTAAAATTATTCAATTATTGTTTATTTATATTTATTTAATTACTAAATTTACTTTAAATGTTGGGAAACACTGGCTTAGACATTAAATTTGGTTTGCTAGCATGATGTGATACTGCGTTGGAAGTGAATAGGACTTGACACTATTTTTTTGGTAAATTGTAATAGTGTTATGTGTAAAATATACAGTAATGAGCACCACTGTATATTAAAATCCTAGTAAATTTGTATCTGCCAATACTTTTTGTGATCATCTAGGAAAGTGTTAGAATTATCAGACAGATTTTAGAGGTTAAGAAACTGGCCCAACTGAAAATGACCTATTACAAAGAAATAACGTTCTAAAAAAAAAAATTGAAGATTTCGATGTTAATAGGATTTATTTTTATTCATCACAACATGGTACTGATTCATTCAGTTGCTTCTGAACACAGCTTAAGTTCTTGGTCCCCTAGGGATACTCCCTAAAAAAATATACTAAAGCTCAGTTTAATTTGATCTTCCGATTGTTTGTGAATCTCCTATATCAAGATTCTCAGGCATACCAACAATGTATCAACAAACACTCCATCAGTTGTTCATACACACAAGTTTCAAACTCACTATAGCCACAGCTTCAACCACAAACTTGCCCGGAACTGTAGAATTCGTGCGAACATGCGTATTGCGTTTCGGGTTTGCCACCTTGTCTTCCTGACTAAAGAAGACACTTCGAGTCGGTATAGGCTGCTCCTTTCCTCTTTCTTCGAACGCTTCCTTACCACCAGCAGCCGAGGAGGCATTCTACTTTATCCTCTTGTGGCCAGTGAAGACGTCAGCCTCCTGGAAGAAGCCTCTCCGTCAAATAAAATCGATGAAATGCAGATTGATTACAAGACCGAACGCTAACGTGTCATCAGTCGAACAGAACTCAGTATTTCACCGAGGGCATTGAACCCTCTCGTCCCCTCACGATTTTCCGCTCTTCGATTCCCTTTCCCTTCCTTTTCGTGTCTGATATCACGGCTGCCTCTGCGACGACTCTGCAAAAATACAAAGAACCTCTTTTCGGTCATCCGCGACGATTTTATCGAACGTTATCAGTTTCACACGCGTCGACCGTCAAAGTTGGGGGAATTTTATACGCAGTTGGCAGGCCTTTGACGAGGAAACTCTGTGGCAGCTTGAAAAATGGCGGGTTGGGAGAGAATATAAGAATTAGGGGATTCACTAGCTCTGGGATGGGAAGTAGTTATTCTGAGGAACTTTACTTGATGCAGGCTTGAAAATTTGGGAATTGAAGTTTGTTAAAAAAACTGAACTGGTGATTTTGGGGAAGGTTCGTTGCTAGGGACTAAATTATCGAGGAAGATGGGGTAAGCTAGATATGATGTAGAGGCTATAGTAGAAAAGATTGATGTTTAATGTGGAGCCTCATTAGATGTGAATTGATCAGTGGCGGATTTAGAAAAAAGGCCCAGGTGGCAAGCATTGCGAAGGGCCCATTTGTTGGGGAAAATGAAGAGGTAGTTTACTAAAAACGGGCCAAGTGCAGTAGTACGAAAAAAAGGTGAAGTGTTTGGATACCTAAACCCAATTATAATTTTTTTTTGGAGATAGGGCCCTGTGGGGCCTTCTGTGGAGGGGCCTAGGAGGCAACTGCTCATGAGTCACCCTGTTAAATCCGCCACTGGAATTGATATGGTTAAGGTTGGGCATTCAAAATAAAAACTCTTGGGATGCTGCTGATTAACTATAAGATCAACAGGGCTTGCTTCTACTATAGAACTTACTAGCTAGAAAAAAACATGATCTTAACAAAAGAAAGATAGCAGAAACAAGATTGTAACCCCAAAACTGAGAACTACTTAGTTTCTTAACATTGGCAATGATGGAGGGTTAATTTCACGCTGTAGAAACATTTCTAAACGGATATAGGTAATTCTGAAATTGGACAAGAGATTAGAAACTTTGGAAATAAATTTGGTTATCCTTGACACCGCTCATTGCTTATTAGCATCGTTGTTTTAGGCCAATACGAATTTTAGACCATAATAAGTTGAAAATCCTCTTTATAAAACTATTTTTAAATCTGTACCATCAAATGGGGTAATTTTGACCACAAAACTAGATTTTAAAAGAAATTCCTCTAGCATCAATTGAACAAAAAGTATTATCCTCAGACAAACTGTATCTTGAATTAAGCAACTAAAGCTATCCAAGATATTTTGTCTGAGAATAACAAATGTTTTACAATGATGCGGATGATCATGTGGAAAATGTGCAACTTATATTCTTAGGAAATAGAAAGTAGTACAATTTAGTGTTTCCTAACAAATTACCTAGTTCATCTTACAATATTCATACCCACTATCCTCATCCCTACTTAATTTTATTCTTATCTATGTCTTACGCCTTACTGTTATTTCTTATTCCTAGTTTACTGTCATTTCTATCGCTAACCTAAGGTAGCTTGTAATTTATCCCCACTCTATTTTACTACCTACTTATTTCTACTTATTCTAATTTTTCTATACCAGCCCCTGTGCTATATCCCCGATCCCTGTCAAAGTGGCGTTGAAACCCATATCCTCTTAGAAATTGCAAGCATACAGCTTCACTGACAAAGGAGCACCACTGAATTCACAATCTCCCAGGTTGATGAAATTTGGTACAGGGATGGGGTATTAAAAAATATTGAACACATTCTCTTTTATCAGCTAGAATGCATGTTCAGGGGGTGAAAACTACCCTCAACTATGGGGTTGGAAAACTTATTTAGTTTAATTTCATGGAAACTAATGGAGATAGAAAATAATTTCTAATACAGTGATTCCCAACCTGTGGGTCGCGGATTGTTTGCTAGGGGTTCGGCATGGTTTTTGGGTTTCTTTCAATTAAAAAATATTTTTAATGTGTTTTCTTCACCTTATTAAATTTACCTTACCTTATATGGGGGGGGGTGCGTTTTTTGACAATTTTGAGACTTTGGAGGGTCTCAGGTTATTGGAATATTATAAAAGGGTTCCGCGACTCAAAAAACACTGTTCTATTATAAGGAATGCTTAATTCCTCCTGGACAACAACATGGCTCGAACACAAATTTCGCCAACTGTAGCCAAAAATTGACACTTTTAATAAAAAAAGTACGTCTTATAAACTAATAGATATTGTAAAGGGAAAAGAATTTATTCCATTTTGTTTGCTCAACAGATCATTACATAGTCCGCGAAGCTAAGCCTCTTCGAGCTCGATCAAATCCCTCGTTAAGCTGTTAAAGTAGCGAATTAAATCTTGCTGTGCTGATTCATCAGTTCACCTGGTGTTCCCTTGTATCGATTTTTTTTCCGTTCCCAGCGGCCTTGACAGGGTCACCTGTCAGGCACAATTCATAATGGATCCGGAGAACAGGAAAGGTGACGGTCATGAATAAATGGAAACTTCATTGGGTGGGCAGAAACTGCGGAAAGCCTGGTCGCTGGCTCATTAGCATGTAAATTTTCCAAGGGCAGCCCCGATGTAAACTCGCCCTTCTTCGTCTTCTTCGCGACCAGCTCTTCATTTTCCACCCCCCTCAGCGCTCATCAAAGCCCCCCCCCCCCCAAATCTGACTCCTGTTTAATTTCACGCGACCGCTTATGTCAGCACCTTCGATAGCGATTTCTTTGGCTGGTATCTGAACCGAGGATTATGACTGCCGATAACGGAGCACTCGGGTTACACGATTAATTCACGGTGGGAGTTTCTTTGGCAGAAACTGTGTCACTGCTTCGTTGGCGGGTGTTCCATTCTGGATGGAATATTTATAAATGTTTTCAAAATAATATTTTTAAGTTATTGCGGTAGGTGATGTTAATTAAGTTTGCGGTGAAAGGGTGGTAAAGTAGGTAAGTAGTATAGTAAAGAGAGTTGTAACCCAAATCTGAGTTTTGCATTCAATACACGTTCAGAGTAGTACGATAGACGTTCAGTACACGTTCAAAGTGGTACGATAGACGTTCAATACACGTTCAAAGTGGTACGATAGACGTTCAATACACGTTCAAAGTGGTACGATAGACGTTCAGCAGAGCATACTACTTTTGACTGGCGCCATAGGTGTATTGAACGTCTATCGTACCACTTTGAACGTGTATCGAACGTCTATCGCACCACTTTGAACGTGTATCGAACTCTATCGTATCACATTGAACGTGTATCGAACGTCTATCGTACCACCTTGAACGTGTATCGAACGTCTATCGTACCACTTTGAACGTGTATTGAACGCAAAACTCAAATTTGGGTTAGAACTCTCTCTACTATACTACTTAGGTATAATATTATTTATTAACCGCTTAAGACCCACCCCATAAAAATTAAAAAAGGCCCACCTCTGCAATATTACGTTTCTTCCGAACAGTCTCAAAATTCCATCTCCATGATATTATGTTTGATAGAATAGTAACCGCTTTACGTATAATAAAAAAGAAAAATTAAAACAGGAAAGAAAGAAAAAATCAAAAATATCAAAGGAAAGAAAGAAGAAATAAAAAATAAAAAAAGAAGAAGAAGAAAAGGAGAGAGGGGGTTACATCCCAGTTTATAAACATTCATATAGTAAAATAGAAACATAAAAAGGGCTGTAATTTTTTTTAACTTTTTTTCTAAAATTTAGTGTGTCCTTAAGGGGTTAATACACATAAGTGTGATTCTATTACACAGCAAACGTAACGTTTGCGCGCACGCCTCTTATTCTTCGGTATACGAGTCCTGTCCGAGGTGTACACCGAATTCCTCAACTCGCTGTAATCTCATCCATCACGATCATCGAAAAAAAAAACACTTTCCAAGCTGCCCGTGGATCACGATCACGGAAAGTGACAGGGCTGTCATCGTAATCCTGTAACGTTACACCTGACCGTGTCACGTTGCAGATTAATCGAGGCGGAAAAGGGGAAAGATGCGGGGACCGCTCACCGAGGAAATTAGCGCGCCTTACGTAATCCCCGTAATCCGCTTTTGTTCCGTAAAAGTGGCCGGCTGGTTACCTTCCATCGGCGACCGGAGCATCATAAATTTGCATGTGACACCTGTTTCTCGTACTTCAGCCGCCCGGGCCGTTCCTGGCCCCGGCTTAAAGAGATTCCTTCCGTTCCGAAAATACACCCGCCTGACGAGGTCCCGTTCTAATTGAAGAGTTCAGGCCTTGCGAATTCCGACAGGAACGAGGAGGAAGTTACGATATTCCTGTTGTCTTCTGCGGAATGTTATTGTGCGATGAGTTAGTCTGTGGCAGTGGGTCGTGAAGGAGACTTGGCCGAGAGATCTAGGGGAACAGCGGACTGTAGATTCTTCGCACATGATGTATGCAGTAATTGAGAGGTTGAAATGGTGAAGGATGCAGGTGCCAAAAGAATAATCCTTTTAGTGGAAAAGGATGTGAATTCCATGCGGAATGCGGTGGCTAAAGTTATAAGTGCTAAAATACCTAATTTATTTCAACTGTTAGGGATATTGTAAGATGGAGCTGGAATAAGTGCCAACTTCGCTGTGGTGAGAAACGGTGAAAGTGACAGCAATCTTCACGGTTGTATCCTTTTTGTTTCCCCTTAAAGGCAGGCTCTCACTAGGTCTCGCCGCGGCTCGTTTTATTCTTCCTAAGCTTTTCTTATGTAGTTAGAGAATTTGGCTTATCCTATGCCTCACCTGGGCGCGACTCCCAACCGCGGATTTTTCCTTGAAAATATTTTGAATGACACAGGCGAGGCGTAGGTGAGTGGATGCAATGCCACCGCATAGGAAGAGGTTCTCTGAGCAACTTACCAAACACATGAACCGAGCAAACTCGGATAACTTCAGGTATGGTGAAACCGAGGTGACGCGAGCCTAGATGCGAGTGCGAAAAGAAGTTGCGCCGAGGCGAGGCGTAGTATGAGCCTACCTTAAATCTGTGAATGTGGCATGCGCTGAAAGCCCATAGCGAGAAACGATTAAGTTGAGATAAATAATGTCAGTGATCAAATGAACAGAAATGAGTCTTTCGTGTCTACTGAAAATGTTAACTACTGGCACTTTTGCACTTCTGAGGGGTCTAGAAAATTAGGTTTAAATACATTGCTTAGGTACCACTTCAACTCCCCAATTTCAGGCATACGGACACATTTTTGCTATTTCTAACTACATCCACGATGAGTTATTTAAATCACTCTCGGTCTTACACATGAGTCCAGATGCAGGATCTGGGAACGACAAAATTTTGTGCCTGATTTTCTCACCAAATTTTTAGCAGCGCGTCCTCTACGATTAAGCGGTATTCCGGGTGCGAAAACAATTTTTTTGTGGAAGCTCATACCACCGACTATAACTCTGTAAATTTTCAATAAAAACGCTTAAAAAAATTCTGAGTTCCACTCCAAACATACCTGAATATGCATGCGGAATGCCATAGAGTATAAACCTATAGTTCTCGTTAAATAAATTCCGGAAAATAGCGTCGAAAGCGGGCAGTTAAAGCACTCCCTTAAGGGGGAATCCCGCTGTGACGGCCGGAAAGGTAAGCCATTTTTAAGAATTTTTTACATTAATAATTTACAGTTTTTATAGAAGAAATTTATTACCTACCTTTAGTACAATGTCTTAAGAGGCTACAAAAAAAAATGAGTAGAAAAACATGCATGAATTTTAATATATTAATTAATTTTCTAGACCCCTCAGAAGTGCAAAATTGTAACCCAGCCTTATGTAGGCTCCTTAGAAGAGGTGTAGGTAGTTCTACGCAATTTTAAAGACCCCGATCCAGGGATATCTGTTATTCCTCGGTAAATGGAGACAATCTTGTCCTCTGTCGTGGTCGGCCATTCTATTTCCCGCCGTGGCGTGCGGCCGCGGGCTGAGCATAGAAATTTGAATTATTACTCGCCACGGTCTCGTGCTTCGCGAATAAAAGCCGACTTCCGCGAATAGGAGGGTGGAGGGGCGGATAGGCGCGATTATAAGTTCGCGAGATAATAGCTGCACGGTACTTTTAATTAAAAAGCCGCGCCGCTCGCTGCCACCGCGAATTACGTTAATATGGGCGGAACTTCTGCTGCGATAGCAACTGCCGTGAAATTTGTCTCTTCGTGTTTCGCCAGCGGTCGACCGATTTTTCATTGGAAATCGTTGCAGGGAGCTTTCGCCGTGGCTCCTCGCTGTTCCGTTGGAATTTGTTCGACGGGAAATTATTTCAATTCGCTTTGGTGGACGGGATACTGTCTCGATGGAAGATTTTTGGAAACCACGAGTTGAACCCTGTTTACTGTGTTGCAAGCGCTAGTGAAGATAGGGTTTGAAGTTGAGCTGGACTGAATTGTCATCAAACTGGCTTCATGTGTGTTTTCAATTAGGGGAAGTGATGTAGGTACGCTAGTGCTTTGAGCTGTGGAGGTGTTTGTATATTTAGTGCACAGTCGCAAACATTTAGGTGGCAGAATGTGTATGAGTATCCTTTGGATTTCAATAGGAGAATCAACTGACTGATTTAGGATAATTAATTTGGCAATTTTAGCGACTTTAAACTCTAAACTTATCATTCAATTACCTGTCGAAATGTCGTAAGTATTCGGTCGCATTGAACAAGGCGCGTAAAATTTAATTAGCTTTAACATTGACCTGCTGAGACTCTTGCTACGACCTGTGTCAATCAGGCTTAAAAGTCAGTTTTCATATGCGGCCGCTGCATCGAGAAAAGTTTGTGGACACGACAGTTCCTCGAAAAATCCCAGAATGATATACTGCTGCTACTGCGTATAGGTCAGTGTTTCCCAACCTTTTTTGAGTCGCGATCCTTTTACAATATTCAAATAATCTCCCCCCCCCCCCCCCATATAAGATATGGTAAATTTAATAAGGTAAATAAAACACATTAAAATAGATAGTATTTTAGAATACAATTCTATGTTAATAATGTTAAAAAAAATATATTCGCAAAAAACCTCGGGGACCCCCAAAAAACACTTCGCGACCCACAGGTTGGGAATCACTGGTATAGGTACTGTTATTAACGCCCAGATAAAAGAGTATAAAGTTAGTTGCGCGTTTTGAATAATTTTGGGCTGCGGACCAATGTGCCGAGGCGCCTTACAATGTGCCTAGACGGCTTAGCCTATCAAACTAATGCGACTAAACTAATTTCTTCTTTTTTTCAAAGTTGCTAATAACCAGAGGATGGTTTATTAATACTTTCACAACTAGCTGAACCTAGAAACACATAGAAAGATTTTAAATACCTATCTGAAAAAGGAAAAAAATCGTTTAAAACAAAAGGTCAAAGTCTCTCTATCCTTCTAGAATTTGAAAAGCGCGAACTATTTAGTCACAATCCAACATACTTCCCACTTTTTCCACCTTATTCATACCCAAACATCACACTTCAAGTCCCTCGCTCAGCGGCAACCAGACCAGCCATGGCGAATCCGCCATGGACGCCGCCGAATTAATTGGTTGGAAGAAGTCAGTTAAAACAGTTTAAACTGTTAAGCAGGGGTAAATCCAGGCGTCCTGGCCGCGTGTATGCAAAACACGAACAGTCCCCTACCCCTGCCGCCCGCAACCCCTGTCTTTCTGAATCGCACGACGCGGAAACTTGGATCGTTGAAGTTGCAGCTTTGCCAGCGACAAGTTGGATCGGCAAAGTTACCCCGTGTCGGTACGTCCTCGCCTCTCGCGGAGCTATCGTCGACTTTCGCCTCGCTTCAGAGGCAGCACGCTCCGAATCTGTCCCCCGTAGCCGTTTGGGAAACGAGGGGAATTGTCCTGGAATTGTGCGTAGACGGCGGGACAAAGGAGAACGCTTCGGGCGACGAGGGTGAGCCGCGCGGAAAGTGGGCTCGAAAGTCCTGGAGGGTGAGCTTCTCTTGGCCCGTTTGCCTCCCTTTCGCTGCAGCTTTGCAGATCGGTGGAAGGGTTTTTCTCGTCAGGATCGACGGGGTCGTTAGGAGGATCGGAGTGGGCTGCCTCCAACGTGGATTTCAAGGGATTCCGGGGTGGTCAGTGGCATTTGTCGCGGCGCAAATTTACGGACAGGGAGACCCAAGTTCTTGCTCATTGTCAGTCTACTGCATCCTGTTTTTTTAGCCTCAAAGCCTAAGAAGTGTTGACACACTACATCCTAATGCAGTGATTCCCAACCTGTGGGTCTGGGCTAGGGTTAGGCCTGGGTTAGGTCTGAGTCGGCACGATTTTTGGGGAGTATTTTTTTGTTTTAACATTATTAAGATAGAATTGTATTAGGAAATACTACCTATTTTTAATGTTTTTTTTTAAATTTTACAAATACTGAAAATGAAGTTGTGTTGGGACTTATTTTTTTCTGAGGATCCTCGCCATTTTATTCTTAGTAAATTAAGATAAAAATTTACTGAAAAATGTTAAAATATACACTTTTAGTTTTCATTAATATATGACCTGGTTGTCCTCGCCCCCGGTTTATTGCTCTCGGCTATTGTGTTTATAGGTTAGGTTGCAAATTAAAGTTAGGTTTCAAAACAGTCTTTACACTATATTTTTTTCGATTCTTTCTCTATCTATTTTTGTATCGTGTAATAAAGACGTTTAATAATAATAATTATATTAATAATAATAGAGAGGAAATGCTCTACTCGAGTGTCACACAGATATAGTGTAGTTCAGTTATTATCCGCCTTCAGTAATGCCACCACGCAACTTCCGCTGGGTGGCAGCACTGTGCCTTTGATCATAAAGAAAGGATCCACGCGTTACGAATTCTGCGGAGTTTAGTTTTCTTTTCTTTAACTATGGACTAGTTCATAAGTGTATTTCATTTTATATAACACTTCACTTTTCTAAATACATATATTTGTATCACTATAAGACTAATACTGATTAATCAGCGCCAAACATATAATTTTTGCTTGTAAGAATTATTCTCACTATCTTCCCTATATTGCAAATAGGTGGTCGTCCTTACATTACGTAAGGCTTTTGGGAGGGGGGGTCGCGAATTTCTTACGTTTTTTTACAAGGGGGGGAGGTAGCGTCTTACGTAATATTTTTTTAATCTAATTTTCAATAAATACAAATTCTATGATTAATATTCCAGAAAAGTAGTTTTAGTTTAAATTTCCCGAAACCGAGTTAAATGAATTATATAAACCTTCAAAAGAATTTTAATAACTGAAAAAATTAAATGTAAAAAATATTACGTAAGAAGGGTTTTGCAATATCAAATCTTACGAATTCCTATACTGGGGGGGGAGGGGGGTAAGAAATCGCCAAATTACCCTTACGTAATTTAAGGACGGCCCCTAGGTACGTTGAAACGCCCCACGCGTACTGGATTCGATTTAGAAGCAATTTGCAACAACTCAAAATTAATTAATTCCCGTCAGCTGTAATATTTCGGCCACCGAAAGTGTACGTATGCTCGCGACGATATTTAACGTCCGCGCTTCCGGCCCACCCCCGCACAGCTCGTGTTTTCCACATTTTGTTTAACGTTGTTTCGAAGCCCGTCCACGCACGTGCGATCGCCGTTTCTCGCTGCAGCACGTTCGTCGCAGCCGTCGACGAAATGGGACGGAACGCGTTCGTTGATAAAACACGTGCGGCGCTCGAAATTTCGGCAGAGGGCACCTGTTACACGCGCTACGCTGGCTACGTCTTCCGCCACGTCTTCCGCCACGTCGGATATCACAGGATGTCATCGTGTTTCGCTGTGGTCTGGGTCAGGGTGGATTTGAAATTACAAGTTGAAGAGCTTCAGAAACTGATAGAATGTCTCAAGGCAGCAGTGTCATGTTCGGGTTGGAAAAAGGGATCCTTTGTGCGGTTTCTAAAGTATGTGTTTAAGGGCTGTTCCGGTCTAGAGCCCATACAAATAGGTGATCTTTAGGAATTAATTAAAGGAAAACTACTACGCATAATTTAATGGGATTTCTTGCATTGTATTAAGCATGTTTTAAGCTATAGAAATAATTTTTTTGTTTTATAATTAATCATTGCAGACGGCACTGGGGAATCCTTAAAGTCGAGGCGTCAACAAATTCACCCAAAACGGTGGAACCTGTAGCACCTAAACCATTGATCTCAAATAAAAAAACAATTCCAGATTATTAAAAGGCATGATACTCGCTTGTGGATTTAGCAGTAAAAATTACAAAAATTGACATTTTTTGAGAAAATAACACTTGAAGTTTGAAATCACTTTTTCCCTATACTTTTCGTCCTTTCAACGCCTTTAAAAAATACAAATTTTCAAATTTTTTAAATTTTACTGGTTTCTCCGCGAGCCATAAGTATATTCTTCAAAATAAAAAATGTTTCAGTCGAATCGGATAATAACTTTTCGAGATATAGGTTCCACTGTTTTTGAGAACATTGTTTCGAGAAAAACGCGATTAAAGTGTTACGTGAGCGCCGAGTGGTAGGGTGTTACTCATGCACTTGCCGCTACTCAAATCCCTATAACTTTGAGAATTTTACGAATTTCAAAAAATCATTTTAACCACGTATTCTTAAAAAGTTAAACATTCGAAAAATAAAATAAAAAAAAAAATCCATTTTCAGACCGAAACCTCCCCTTAACCCTCGTACAACGAATGCAGCGCCATTTTGATCCAGCTCATATTTCTTTGCCTAAATGGTAGCTATTTTATGTATCAAAAGTACACAAATATTTTTTTTTATGTATTACTTTATTACCTATTTATGCATTAATATATATATATATATATATATATATATATATATATTTATAATTTTAATTAATTAATTAATATTTGCACAACATTTTTTATTCACTTCAGTGTATAGATTCACCTCTGCCTCCAGAAGCATCGAAACGTACCTGTGACTCACCCCTTATATCGTCTTACGAAGAGACAAAGGAAAATCGATAGTGCATGGATTAGTCGTCGTTATAAATTTAAATTGTACAAGAGATTGTCATTCGACGCCGGGAAAATAATTACGTGGAATGCCGATCGTGACAATGCGCGATAATAATTCGCCCGGCTGCGACTGCAAGCTCGTTTTAAATCGTCGCGAATCAACAGTCGCGTAATTCACTTGCGCCATTTCTGTCTGTGTCTGGCTGTGTGGAACTCGAAGAGAATTTATTGTCGCCCCCAGCCCGACTGTGACACCGAGCGTTAATGTGGTAATGAACAAGTATTGTCCCTCACACATCGTTGTTCCAGATTGTCTTTCCAATCATTAAACAACGAAGTGTCACGGCAATTTGAAAAACGATTAACCGTCGTTGTACGTTAACTGAGGTATGATTTCCGCGACTGTTCTGTTCCCGCTGTTATATGAACTCAGCTGGTCCTCAGATCGTTAGTAGAAACTGAGGAAACTCAAGCTGAAGCAATTATGTTTATTGTCATAAATTGCAGGTAAAATCTACACGTCACTCGCCAATTGAATCTTACGTGATCCGTGAATAACCAATTATACGCATGGCAAGACTTTATTCGAGGATGTCAAGATGTTTAGATAACGCGGTTATTATTTATGAAGATTGATCGTGCAGGCTATATACTGTTAACAAATTGCAAGTTCGCGTATTGCTTTTACTAGCCGCGAATATATTGTTTTTGATGATAGCTGACCGAATATGAGGTTGGTTTTGTCTTTGAAGGGACTTGAGGTTGCGGACCAATGTGCCGGGAGGCTCGCATCAGCAAACTACCGTGCCGGGACATTTTTTCGCTATTTTTCTAACGCAACTCAAAATTTTCGCATTAATGTTTATTATTTAACGCTAATTTATAAGTTTATGCACCTCAAACTCAAAATTGGAAATATCTTTATTTATTTGAGTTTAGGTTACAACTAGTGACTCCTTTATTTTTTACTGTTTTTCTCAATTCATTTTAAGTTTTCCTTTTTTCTTCTGTTTCAGGTGAGTTTCCTCCCCGTTTCTTGGGGGACCAAAGATTTTTCGCGACAAGTCGGTGAGTTAAGGCCAAAAGTTTCCAGGGATCCCTCCCGTTGGGGATCGACAAAGGGTCTGGTTGAACATGGATGCCTTAGACTATCTAGGCCGAGAATCATGTAACTTATATTGTGTGCTACAATACACTCCATACATAATAGGAGTAATTTTTCAGCTTTTTCAAAGACTCGTTTTTTATCCTTGATAATAGATTAGCACGTGTGCCATTTTTTGTGTGAAGTACCTAAAGGAGGACACTTGAGTACAGTAATAGAAAAAATATTGCCGTTATGTCACATCAACTTTTCATATAAAATGGGAAATTAAAAGCTATGCACTGAAATATAGTGAACAACTTCGACAATATTGCAACACCTTCAAATTTATATTTTATTAGGGATTCACAGCTCCTTGTAAAACACAAAAAAAAATGTAGTGGAATACAGAAAATTGTGGGAAAAGATTATTTGCACATCAGTGTCTCCACTGAAAAAATGTGACAATACTATAATTAATACGTTTTGGAGTACTGGTTAGCATTAATCATTGTTAACAAAAGTAAGAAGGGTAAGTCTTGTCGAGAATGAGGCATTGCTTCAAAGTAACGTAGACGAGTCCCAATATGTATAGTACAGTTTTTACCGAGTACAGAGAGGGCAGCACATGCGCTAAAGGCTGATATACATTCTGTAACTAATGTGAATTGTACGTTGGGCAATATAAGAGCTCTGTTCCAAGCAGTGTACCAAGGAAAAGAATAGATCTAACCTAACCTCCTAGTGAGTCCAAACATAACCTCTTAGAATTCGGTTGCGGATTTCTCGTTCTTAATTCTGATTGAGCTGAACACGTACGTTTAATTCTGTTACTATTCTTTATTATTTAGAACACAGCACGTGGCGATACAGTACAGGTTTTTAAAAATTATACTTATTGCAATCAAAAGAACAACGAATATATAAAAGGTAAAGTGATCTACCAAGTAGAGGGCGCGCGGATAGACGACGCTATGTATGAAATTGAACATAACCTAAGAGAACATTAATATTCAAATAGACAGGTCAATTAACAAATTAACAAAAAGCATATATATAATAAACAAATGAAACTTACGACACCTGTTAACTCGGGAATTTCAAATGGAATAGTTTATATTCTCAATACTTTTCTACATTCACCAAATTAATTTCCCCCGCCCCACGTTCGGGAAATGTGCCTGAAATATCCAGAAAATACCTACTAACACCGCAAAAAACTTCCTGTAAAATTACCAAGAGAAAACCTCTACGGTAAACCACTCCCGTAATCGTTGCATCAATTCCTGTCAATAGTTTAACGTAACCACCGCCGAGGAGGGAGCAAAAAATCCTAAAATCAATTTCGAACTCCTACAAAAAAGCGGGGGAAAAAGGGAAAAACGAGCTATAACAGCTCCCCGAAGCGACTAAAAAAAATGTAATCGTTCCGGAGAGTTCAATGATAACGGGTGAACAACGTTCCATCGGCCAGTAAAAGGATCGGACCTTTTTAATTCGACCGCACTCGGTTAATTAATTGCCGTTAATTAGCGCGTTCCCCGCGCCACATTTCCCTTTCTCGCGTTACGTTAATAATGTCATGGTAATGTCGTTTTTAATTACGCTCTATTACGTCGCCCTTTTATTACCCGCTTTTGCCCGCCACCCCCCACCACATCCCCTTCTCGCGCGCGTTCGGAAACATTTAATTAGCCGCGGCGAGCCGACTGAGCTGAGTTGCAGGCGGAAACTCCGTCTCGCAGGAATTAGTTGAAGAAGCGACGAAAGCACGTCACTTCGAACGGAATACGCGCTTTCCGTCGGCGTTCCGCGCGGCAACGGATAATTTCTGGTGACTGACAACCGTTGATGGGTAGTTCCTTGGTGACGCCGAGACGTTTAGAAATTTGAGACAGTATCTGTCATTCTTATCTTGTCATCGAGTTCTTACGTCGATTTTTGTTTTAAATTGTGTGTACGTGTGTACCTACAGTGAGACGCAGATAAAAGTATTTGTGCGTGTTTTGGATTTCAATGAGCAACGATAATTTTCGAAAAAGGGGGTGGTGTATATATATATCAAATTAATAAATATTGATGCGGAAATTTTTTTAAAATTTTTTGTTTTGAAATTCCCCGGATTCAAAGGGTTAATAATTATTGTGCAAGTTAATATTATTTGTATATTATATATATAACGAAAAATTTCGAAAAGGGGTGGTCATTACAGTAATATATTTCTATAAAATATACAAATAATATTAACTTGCACAATAATTATTAACCCTTTGAATCCGGGGAATTTCACAACAAAAAATTTTTAAAAAATTTCCGCATCAATATTTATTAATTTGATATAATGTATATGTATAACAAAAAATTAAAAATTTTTAAATTTTCTGTTGTGAAATTCCCCGGATTCAAAGGGTGAATAATTATTGTGCAAGTGAATATTATTTGTAATAGCGCAGATAAGATAAACACCCATCTGTAATTGTCAAAACAGCCAAAATGTTTAAATCGCTTGTATATTATAGAATTATTTAAATCATTCGTTGGGAATTTACTCGATACTCCAAATTACACGAGATAGATCTTCGAACGCCCAATCACGTGCTTTTACCGCCCCCTACCACTGCGCTCACATCTCAAGAAACTCATCTACATTTTGCAGCGCTCGCACAGATGCCACACGCCAGCTCAAATTTCAAATTAAATTAAATTTATCAAATTTTAAGCGGTAATGACTCTTGTTTAAAAAAGACCGACCCCCCTGCCATAACCTCAAAAATTCACTGACACCATCAGTCCTACGACCAGGGGTGGATTTGTACATAGCAGTGTTTCTCAACCTTTTTTGAGTCGCGATCCCCTTTTATAATATTCAAATAATTTGCCCCCTCCCCCCATATAAGGTAAGTTAAAAAAAGCACATTAAAAGTAGATATTGCAGAATATAATTCAAACTTAATAATATTAAAAAAAAAAAAAAACCGTGTGGCGACCCCCCAGAAAACATTTTGCGAGCCATACATTGGGAACCACTGGTATGTAGGCTAAGTAGGCTGCAACCTAGGGCAGCAAATTTAGAAGGGGGTGAGCTGTTGTAAATTTTGGGCGAAAGAAATTGAAAAAGGTTTAAACACAGAGGCTTGAGAGAACTTAAAAAAGAATTCCATTCTTTTCATGTACCAAAATAGCAATAACTCATATGTGAGCTGTCATATTGAATTAATTTTAAAATTATCTTAACTCTTTTAAATTAAAATATTTTATGAATTTTCGCGGAATAAGGCAGTAGACTTTTTTAGCCTAGGGGTGAGAAATCTCCAAATGCGCCCTTGCCCACGACCACCTCCCCCGAAGTTCTCTCTAATTCACTTCTTCACCAGGACCATTGTTTCCGCTCTTCACGTTGATGTACGTTTGGTGAAAATAATTCGCGAACAAGTTTGAAATTAGCTTGGTGTTCGTCAGTACAGGCAAAAAGTATCAGCCTCGCTGCTCACCGGAAAGAACAGCCGCCATTGCGATTGGGAAATCGATGGAGCCCGTGTCGAGAGTGGTCATGAAATTCTAAATAACTGATCGCACCCCTGAGGATTGGTTACCAACCGGCTAGTTCTCCATTCACCAGCCCCTTTTCGTCCACTGGCCATAGCGCCGGTTTGCATTTGCCGAACAAAATTGCGCTCCCTAAATCTGCATGGTCAAACAGTGAAACATCTTTCACAAATGTGTCAGCTATTAAGAAAAGAGCCTAAATAAAAAATCTGGGGAAATGGAATTCAGTTAGGCACTCAGGATTTAATCTTGGGGGAGCGGAGTTGAACGGATAAAAATTTTTTTTCAGAAAAATTTATTTAACGCATTACAAAAATTTATTTAAAAAATAAAATCTAGTTTTCTTCCCTTTTTACAAAGCCCCTTCTTTGGGGGTGCCAGCCCCCCTTTTTGTGTGTGTTTCCACGCACTCGAACGCAAAGGTGAAAATATTTGAAAACGGAAAATACACACATTTCAGGATAGCCAAATACTTTCAACTCCCACTTTCATTGCTCCTCGACAAAAATCACAGTGTTAAGTAAAAAAAAAAACAGCGAAAATGCCACCGCGTGGCGTTCAATTCCCGCACGTTTCCTTTGACTACCAGAAGTTCGGCGAAATTTGGAAAAGTAGCGCGAAGGAACGTCCGAAAGAAAGGGAGGGTGAAAACTAAATTGTTCCATTGTTCGCTGCGAGCAGAAAGACACGGAGGGTGGGTCGGCGACGCGGGGAGGGTGGCGAAGGGGTGGGAGGGGAGTTGGAACGACAAACGAGGGTGGCAGGGTGGCCTGTGTGTGGAAATTTTCCCCACCTGTTGCCGAACAATTCCCATGGAAACGAAGTTATGGCCACGGTTTCCGCCAGATAAATACCGCGCGCACAAGCGCGCGCTTTCGCGGTAACGAGCACGGGACACGAAGGGACATGTTCCCTGCGACGACTTCCCTGACAATGTCCGCAGAAAACGTGTTTCTGTTGGTTAAAGTGGCACCCGAGTTTACTGCCTGCAACAGTAATAAATGGATAGTCGAAGTAAATCGAGTTTAGGGTTAGGATTGGGATCAGGAGGGGGATGATTATGTGTATGTGCATTTGTGGAGACTGACTGCTCTGTTTGGATAAGTATGTTGTTACGTATGCTCGATATTTTATGTTTAATCTTTGTAGTTCTAGGGATTATTGGCTGTTGTAGGCGTTAGGCAGAGGTAGGGGTTGTATACAATTGCAAAGGGGAAGTTGA
This sequence comes from Andrena cerasifolii, assembly GCF_050908995.1. Taxonomy (NCBI): domain Eukaryota; kingdom Metazoa; phylum Arthropoda; class Insecta; order Hymenoptera; family Andrenidae; genus Andrena; species Andrena cerasifolii. Next base: position 4,687,747 of record NC_135132.1, read on the forward strand.
TTGTGTTTTAATAAGTGTCTTTCGTGGACCAGGGGCTGGGGTTTAGGTGTGGGTTAGGTAAAAGACAAAGATAGTGTATAAAATATAAAATAATAATAACCCAAAATTGCATGCATGATACCAACCCCTCATTTTAAAATAATAATTTAAACAATCACTTAATAGTTTAACCTCAAAAAATAAAATATTAAAAATCTAAATAAACCAAAAGTTAAAATAATACTATAGTTAACAATAAATTTAAATTAATACAAAATATTCATTTTTATCAATAATTTTTTAAATAATTCAGAGATAATTGTGAATAGTTGAATTTTCCAGAAATATTAGATTTCGGAGAATTGCAAAAGGTTCTGTTGGAGTTGCAGGGATTTCTGAGGGTTTGGAATTTTATAAAATTATACAAGTTGACAAAATTGAAAAATTGACTAGAAATATATTATTACTAAACTTGTTGTGACTTTAAAACTGTCCATTGTTCGAAAATCCTAAAATGTTCTTAAATTACAGATATTCCTAGAGTTGTAAAATTTTATAAAATCATACAGGTATAAAATCTGTGGGAATTACGAAGCATCGTATAATCGCCTGTACCAAGTACAGGAAAAATTTATTTTCTACTTATTTATAATCAGAATTTCCCGAAATCCGAACTTCGAAAAAATAGTTTTTACAACCCTCTTCCTCGAATGCCAAATGAACCTCATAATTCCATTATACATACCCATAATCTCAAAGACACTTACGATGCCACTTATACTAACCACTAGAAACACTTGCTGTCTCACCCCCGAAGCCCAGCCAAGCATCACTCAGATCCCTCAGCGTTTCAAATTCACCATCGAAACGCAGCCATCTAAAACCAGCGCGATTCGTTGCAGCAATTGCCGGGGAGCCATCAAATTTTCACCTCGTACATAGCAAATACAACTACCACTCAGCACAGTAAACTTCGAAAACGGAACATTTCTCTCCGCCCGCGAGCTCCGCGTGTATAATTAAATTCCGAACGTTTTCATTTCACCCGGCTGCATAATACAACCAGCCACTGTATCGTCCGACCAGCGCGCCGCCGGAAACCAAATAAAATGTGCTTTACCCGTCATTCTTCGCGTGTTTCTCCCGTGACCGGTGTTAATTGCTTTCGCGAAGGGCGGATGAACGACTTCAATTATTTCTTCCTTTCCCTCTACTAATCCCCCAGGCTTCTATCGTCATCGTCCACCCTCCCCCCCTCCTCTCGCGCCGCCGCCGAACGTCTGGTATGCTCACCCTTACCCTTGCTCGCCGGGGCGGAAACGCGTTGGGGATAAAAAATCCGGAGATTTTAATTAGAAGCGTCTCTCGTCATCGCACCGAAGATCAGAGTCATAATATAAGGGTTGTCGTCGACGTCGCCCACGCTCTGTGCACTGAGGGAGGGTGGTTAGGGGCGGGCTGCAATATAGGGGAAACGCCTCCAGTCTCGTCTGCACCTGGGGATCGCCCGACCGTGAAACTTCCCATCGAGCAACCAGAATGTGTTTTATGCACATAGATTTTACATTAGTGATCTGAGGAGTTATATGTCCGGGGCCTTATCATACTGATCATAATTCGTTCGGTGACTGTTTTTAGTTGCTTTGGGGGTATATTGTTGGGGTTTACTTAAGGGTAGATTGTTGTATTGCAGCCTTCCATATTGTGTCTTTTTGGAGACTCACTGTGAGATGATTAGTTTATTGTTTGGTGGGGTAATTAGGGAGTACACATGTTCAGTGTTGAGGGTGTACAGGATGAGATGCAAGGCCGGATCAAGGCTAAGGGGTTTGGGGGCGCCTCTAAGCTTTCCATTTCTGTAAAAAAAATTGAATGAAATTTTGTTTACTGCTTCCCTTTTGAAATAATTAGAAATCACGCTAAAAGTTTATTTTGAAATATTTTTTCGATGACTGTCCTTTAAAATTATTTATTTGTAAATCATTATTTTTCATTATGATTAAATGGTATTTTATCTTATTTAGAATAGATTTCAATCTTTGAAGATTTACGTATTTTATTGTATCTGTGTTCTATTACAAAAAATTTTACACCCCCCTGCCCCCGGTTTTCAGCCAATGGGGTCTTCAAAGGTTGGATCGCAAATGGAACTAATTTTGAGTTAGGTGCACACGTGTTTGACGAAAACATCTTATGTAAATATTTAAATTTCTTTCTTATTGGATTCTTGTTACTATTATTGTTAAGCGCATTTATTGCACACGCAAAATAAATAAGAGAAAAAAAGAAGAACAAGGCTATCGCAAAGGCGAGGTTCAGTCTAAAGACTGTTTTCCAACCTAAACTAAAATGCTGGATAGTTATTCGATTTTTGTCGGTTGCCGGTATTTTCAAACTTGTTTATTAAAATTTGTTTACACTTGGAATATTATTAAAAATGCTACGGGTTTTTAAAGGGTAGTAACATTCGGAGCAGCCCCCATTATGCTGTGTTTTCGATCAGACTTCAATTTTAAGGCAATCTGCACCCATTTTCGAGAGCTTGATTAATCTGTTTTTGCGTGATTCCATGTGTTATTACAGACATCTCGTTATGTCATGTTTTCCATAATTCTGAAGCATTACTGTTGCATCATATCACGTTTCACATTTAGCCGAGCCGAGTTTTCATTTCTGCGTTACTCATTTGGGCAGAGGGAACCAGATTTCGCGGTGATTAAATTATACAAATGTACAACGTAATAACAAACAGTACTGGTTTCAGTTTCTTTGCTGCGATCACGCCACAGAGTATTTAATGTGCATTGTTTACAGAAAAAGATGCATGTATAAAATATATACAATTTTTTAAAGAATTTAAAAGTGGTAGCAATTGTTTTCTTTGATATAACGTCATAATAATGGCACAGCAACAGGAACAAGATATAACAAAATAGAGAATCCAGATGGAGCTCCATTTCACTGTCTTCAGGCATACATAAAAAATGGACGTATTCAATCAGAATTCCACAATTTCTTCAACAGTTAGGCATACACCCAAAAGCCAGCTCTCTTTAAGCTCAGGTGGGCCCATCAGTGCAGAACAGTGAAAAGCGTCAGAAGTAAGGCACATCACACTGAAAAGAACACTAAGTCCGCCAAATGATCAGCGTAAAAGTGACACTTCCGTCGAAATCGTTGCCCCAAGAATCCCGTGCCAATCCATCCCGCGGCGCAGGGCCGAAGACGACGATATAAAGCACGGTGGCGGCGGGTAAACGAGTAGAGGCATAGCGGGGATACTTTATGAGCCAATAACGGGGGGCGTGTGTCTTGTCGTTGTAAATTATTAAGCCACCCTCCCCGCCCCGGGCACTCTGGCCGATAAAGCGCGCGCGGAGCTGATATCCTCTTGGCTCTCTTCGCAGGACCGTCATCCTCGCGTCTCTGGCCGCCGCGAGAGCAACTTGGCCAGGAAATAACGATTAACTCGATGCTTTCAGCGACGCCGCGTACGCGCTGTAAATCATCGGCGCGGCCCAGGCGTGGCGGGAGCTTGTAATAGATGGAACGGTGGAAAAAAGGTTGGAACTATTAACCGCCCGGGCGATATATCAGTTTTAAAGGGAAATGTCCTTCACTTTGTTCGGTGTGGGCGGTTCGTGGTGCTGGATCGGTGGTTGAAAAGCTGTTTGGATGGAGGATGAGTGTTGTGGTAGATAATTGACTCTGTTGAAGTGAGAGGAAGAGGAAGGATCGTATAGACAGGGTGTATTTAATAATAAGCTATATTTTGGTAACGGTTTTCATGTACAGTACGGGTCCAGGGATATGTAATTATTAGGCTAAATCGAGAGTCGTCGAGGCAGTCGTCGAGATGTAGGGTGTGCCTAAGTTGAGGATTAATCCTGATGCAAAAAGACATCGAAAAGTCCTTTACCGTTTTGGGATCCAAAGCTTCGTTCTCGAGATATTAAGAGTTGAATATTAGCGGTCCAAGTTCCGGGGCAACAGCTGAGCGCGGCGCAGTGACCGCTCGCGCGCTCAGCTGACTCGGCTTTAAACTGCGCGCCCCGGAACTTGGACCGCTAATATTCAACTGTTAATATCTCGAGAACGAAGCCTCGGATTTCAAAACGGTAAAGGACTTTTCGATGTCTTTTTGCATCAGGATAACAATTCAATTTTAGAACACCTCATATAAGTGAACCGAAATCTGGGACAAAGCATTTTCGCTTTCTGTCTGCGCTGTCTAGCTTGTTCGCAGTGTACTGTTTTTAGTCTATCTTTTAGACAGTTTAATTGAACATTCTTGATAGTCTTAATGTCACTTTTGCTTGGTACACGTGTGATGTTTTGAAACTGTACATTGAAATATAATTTGTACTTGTTTCGAGGTATCTTCGCTATCGTGACATTCGTAATTCTGTCACTGCATAGATCGTATTTTTTTCATAGGAAGATGTATTGGTGAAGTGTTCACAACACGACGCCGTTGCGTCAGGGGGTGACGATGTTTCGACTTAGGGGGTCGCCTTAAGTGCCCCTTAATATTAAGGGGAGTGGCGGCAGTCTTTATTGGCACCCCTCCCCATTAATCCGGTTACAGCCTCTGCGACGCGGAAATTTGTAGTCGGTTATAAATTTTAAAACTTGTTCACGCACCTGCGTTCGCGCCACCCTATGGCTTTAGGGGGTTAATCGAACAGACTGAAATATTTTGCGTATCGAGGCTGCATATGTACGCGGCTCCACGTTCCCTGCCGATCGAAATAACGGATCAGAATAATTCACTAATTATTATTCGACGCCAGTGCCAGCAGTATTTTTGGGGTTTTTGACAATCTGCGATGGGTAGCGTGAATATTTATTTCCAGAAGTTCGAATGATTTTATGCGCAATAGAGCTGTAGATAATGGAGGAGTGTCTTTCCAAGTTTCAAATGTTTCTGAAGACTAAAACTGTGAAACTAAATTAAAGATGCATTTACATTCTTGGATTAAAAATAGTGATCAAACCCCAATACTAACCTCCCCCAGATCTGTTCATAAATGTTGTGCTTATTAAACACAACTTTTTAAGCTTAATAATTCACTTGATTTTACGAATCGCGAATTCTTCCACTTAACCATATTGGTGTTTAACAGCAATTCAAATATTGATGTGTTTGGGAGAAATATTTGAGCACACAGAGCTAAGCCCCCTCAAATAATCCAATAACAAAATCTAGAACAATCCCACTTTTCACCATATTCCACTTGTCACCACCAATTCCTCCCATTAATTACGCTACAGCGATGTAATTTCGCCATGCGCAATTGGTGGCCACCTCCCAGAGCGTTTATAAACAATCGACCGTTAATACATTTAGTCAGGCGTGTCGGTCCGACGGGCATTGATATTTAATAATTCGCGCTGAACAGGACTATTGGCCGCCAAAGGCTTTCCCTGTATCCTTTCTGCGGGAACGATATTATATTTCAGCTAATGAGACTCAAAGTTCGCCCGGGGCCGTCCGTGATCCTGATTGGTCGGCTATTAACGACGCCCTAGCCATAACGATCATGCGGCGCGCGACAAATACAAATTAATTAATAACGTTCATAAAGCACTCGCGGCTGGTGGAGTAGTTCTAACGGCTACGCCTGGCCCCGGGGTTAGTTAATACCCGTTAAATTATCTCCGGTACTTAGGCAAAGATCATTAATTTATGTTCTGTCCTACTGCTTTTCGTGTACACGCGCAACCAAGGACTCGCTACTGATGTTTGCGTTGGAATTAAGCGGGGCTCCTGCTTGAGGTGGAGCCTCAAGCTTTCCTGGAGTGGTCTGTTTTTGTAGGCAGAGAAGATTCCAGGGACCTAATAGTTGGACTGTATGAGATGCTGGTGCGATGGTGTTGCGGAGGGGTACCAAAATGGTGGCTGCTGTGGTGACTACTCTGAGAAGTAGACTGAGGAATAAGAAGTACATGTGTGATTGTTTTGGGTAGTGTGCAGTGCCTTTGGTAGTTGCAGGAACTTTCAAGCTATACTACTAGTTGATCTACCCTGCGGGTAGGCAGATGGTGATCAACCTTCATCTGGTGCATGCGGGGTCCATTTGCACCCATTTTAAGTGTCAAACTGGTTTTTCCTTAAGTCAAGGAGAGCGGGATGTTTCCACCATATTTGGGGGAAATTAGTACTTTAGACCCTAAGTGTGTAGGAATGACACCAAATACATTCAGGTCTCTAATAGATGATGAAGAATGCATTTGGTGGTTTCTACCCTCTGGGGATATCCCTTTGCACTGGAATTGAGGAGGCTCCTGGACAGCCACTGTGTCTGGGCTAGGTATAGTACGTGTGTTATTTAGTATGGGCATTGGTGTAAGGATTTTAGATTCTAAGATCACATTGTAATGTTACAGTTTAGCCTAAGGTGTGTTTAGTCTAATGAGGACAGTCTTTGGCAGTTTTAGTTAGTATTATAACGTGCAGTGCAATACAATATTTGAGGCTCTTGAAGTGTTGGTAATTTTTTCGACACCCAGGTGATATTTGACAAAATAAAAAATTGTGGTTCATGGCTGGTTATATGTATGCGATGTATGTACATATGTCTAGGCTTCCTATGTAGAATATAACTTTGATGAAGCTAGTTGCAATGCTAACACTGAATCACTGCTCTACGGGCATACAACTTAAACTTGGAAGGCTGAAATAACACTATGCTACAATATACTATAACTGACACCAGTTAGACGTTACAGGATTGGAATAATGGCTCTTTAATAACTACCTGTTGTCATATCTAGCTTGATAATTACATAGTTACATAGAAATTTAGAACTAGAATTGGGATAAATTTCCTGTATTTTACGGTAACCCTTCATCTTTGCATCATCCCGCATATTGCATTTGCACACTTAAGTGATATAATCACCGGTGATATATTCCATTCACCCATTTCACTCAGACTGAAACCTCCCTCTACGTGTCTTGTACTCTCAACCCTAGCTCTTATTTTGCAGCATCTACACTATGTGCTTCTCATTCTTCACCAGACTCTCTTCCCTACCACTAGGTAGTGCCACTTGGTCTCCAGGAAATCGGAAGATAACCTTGATAGACCAATGATTTTGATTTTAGTTCCACCTAATTTCTGAAACAAAGAAAATAGTGTAATTTCTAAAATAGGGGTTAGGTCCGGTCGCCATACTATCTAATAACATTCAAAGTCTCCATTTGAACACAGCTCTGTAATACCTATACGTACAAATACATCTATTTTAACCATCATTTCTCTCTACATAGTCGGGCCCGCACAGTACACGTACACTCTCGCAGTCATTAACCCAACAATTTCCATTTTCAGCGAAAGCAATTTCGTGACAGGCTCCCCGCAGCTCGTCACATTTACAACCTCCTCGAAAAGTAATCCCCGACCACAACGAATTAATTCACGCCTCCTATCACCCAGCCCCTCCCACAAGCGTCCAGTCGCATCCGCAGATGCTAGACACCCAGGAGCGCTCGATTATTAATCATCGTCACACATTCCATTGCGTCTATTATTTATAGCCGATTACCGGGCCGTTTATTACATTAATTAGCGGCGATCGACCAGCAGCGGAGCCAGAGATATACACGGATCCCGTAATGCTCAACGCACGGATATGTTTCTGCTGCTAATGGATTGTCCCACGACACCTCTTCACCCCGCGAAATTATAATGGTATTCCTCTTGGCTACGCTACCACGAGATTACGGTTCAAACGTCGCGCCGCCGTTGTAGACGGCCGGGCGTCCATTTTCGAACTCGACGGCGGCCACTTTACTTACTGCTTGCTCATTTTAATATTCAGATGTCATACTATACAGAGTGATTCAAGATTGGTGGTACAAACTTTACAGGCTATGAATTCTATACTTGGCAAATAAGACAAGTTTTTGATAAATTGGGGTTCGTGAACCTTTGGTTTTCGAGATACAGGTGTTACAGTACTTAGGGTCAGAGTACTTAACCTTTTCGGGATGACGGACTTTCATTAAATATTTTACGAGAGCTACTGTATCTAATTGTAACAATAGCCAGTAAAAAAAATTATCAGTCGGCTAAGGCCCGGTGCAGAAGAGCGGTTTGCGGCATCGCTATGCGTTAAGCGCTCATCGCTATGCGTTAAGTGCTCATCGGTATGCGTTAAGCGCTCATCACTATGCGTTAAGCGCCAGGACACATAGCGAGAGTTTACTGTAGTGTAGTTTTGAGCATTCGAACACTCTCGCCTGGTAGTATCCAATCATATTGCTTCTGTCTCTTATACATTCTTGTAATTTTTGAGCAGTTTGAATTCGAGCAGGACACATTATGGATTTTATCTGACCCCAGAAATAGAGATCAGGTGTATTTAAAACTTGTGGTCCTGGAGGCCATGCAATTAGTCCACCAATGTATATTCATAGCAACTTTGAGCTGCCTGACTATAGTGTGGTTTCGAAGTATACCGGTTTCAATCGAATTCATTAACATACTTGCTGATGCCTGTAGGCGTTCTACGCACAAACCTTGCACACTGACCTAACGCATACTATACATGTTCACAGCGCTGAAATGATTAAAAATTCAGCTTGTACATAGTACAGTTCAAAATGGCTACGTACTCTTATCAGTACTCATATAAGTATACATCCACTGAGGGGTTCAGCAAGAAATCTAGGTCACTTTCATCTTTTTGAGCTGGAGCTAGAAGAAATACTCAGGAAGCTTATAAATATATTTCAAATGTTATCAGAGACGTCCTATTCCTAACCAAAAGTGTCTAAATTACTGGAGGACGTTTGGTCCCTCATCAAAGGGTCTAAAGGCGATTACACTCCGGCCGATCGACTCTCAGCTCGCGGCAATCTCTCAGGCTACCATGCAAAGAAGCAGCCTGATCAGCCTCTGGCTCTCGTCCCCCCGTCGTTTACCCTAGCTGGCGTGACATCTCTCTCGCTTTAACATTTGTAATTACTCCAATTCGGCTCCTTCCCTGTCAGGCCGGGAAGTAACCTTCCCTAGGCTCGACTTCCCTGCGATTAAGTGATTGCAAACTGGAGGACAAACCTCTTTGTCCTGGGTCGGGGCAGGTATAGCAATTACTCTTAATTAACGGGGGCCAGCTGGAGGAACCGATCGGTTTTCAGATGCTCGCGATTTTGTTTTGAGGTTAGAGAATTCCTGAGCAATTGGTGGGTCTATACAGCTTTGTGGAGACACATCCTGACGGCCCCTAACTGAATTGTGTCTCCTTGACGGCAGGGTGTGTTTAAGATGGTACATTTCCCTAGCACAAGTGATATTTTTGTTAAGTTGTGTTGCTCCTTTGTCACGAATTAAGGGGACCAGGCAATCAAATCGCTCGAAAATCAAGTATTTTTTGCGAATTAATTACACGGTGATGAAAGCAAGACCTAACCCAGACCTTTTATACAATGTTTAGTACTATTGCATAGAATATATTCCAAAGTAGAGATGCCGCAAGCATGTCGCTTTAAGGTAATTTCCAACATAATGGTAGCATAGATTATTTGAGTGGAATTTAGAAGGTGTGTAAGCAGAAAGGTATTGGGGTGGTAGACCACTTTCTTCAATTTTCGCTAAAAACAGACACAGTTTACAACATTCCATAGTGAAAAGTTTTAATTACGCTTTCAGTAGACCGGCAACAGTATACTTCTAGCAGGCATTCACTAGTATATCTGTAGCAAACCAGTATTAATATAGCTCAGTTCATATCAGTGCCCAAATGTTTTCACCAAGAAGTAACACCACTTACATTCAATAGTAATGAATTTTAAGTACATCTGCAGCAAATCTGCGGTAGTACATCTGCAGTAGATCTGCAGTACCATATCTATAGTAGCCCTTGCAGTCTTGTCTACAGTAAACCTGGCCAAAGCCTCTGCTCGTCAGGTCCATAGTTCCACCAGCAGAATCATTCAACAACATCATTGAAATCTCTTGGAGCATATTTTTCAGAGACACCTAACCTGCTGATAATTGTACCACTCCGTGTAATAAACCAGCTACAGCCTGGTTGCAGCTATTCCCATCGGAACCTAGAGCCACCTCCGGGGGTGAAGTAACCTATAATAAAATAACCGAGGGTGTCGTCATTTTTACGGTCAAAGCTGTCAGTCTCCAGCTGCTACCCTTCTCGATCCTCACCCTTTATTCCGTCGCGTAGGCGGCAGGCAAAAGCTCGCTACTCACATAACGAATGTTCGATCGACTATGTTCTGATTTACGACCGGCCATTTTGTAGGGGGCGCTTTAACGATCGTCCAGGAACCGCGAGGTGTCACATCGGCGCGGATGGACCTCTCAGCTGCGACGCGTGATTCGATTTTAGTGCCCGGATTTAATACTCCATTTAATGCGTGTACCGTGAAATATGATGGCTGGAATTATTGGACGGCGGTGAAAATGCTGGTGAATCGATGCGTTGATTAATGACCGTTACAACGGAATACGTTTCGGCTTTAATGATCGCTGCGGGGCAAGGGTGGCGTTGAGGAAGAAACACTCGCAAGGATTCAAGTGATTTGTTGTAACGCCCTAGCGACTCGTGATTACGGTTTATATGTTCACGAGCTTGTGCTTCTGGTTTTACGCGGGCTTTAAGTTGATAGAAATAGGAATTGGCCAGCGTCGTTCCTTCTTTTCCCACCGCCTTCTCTTGAGATTTAGTTTAGGTATCTACTTATAAATCAACACCATGAAACCCGCACTCACCGATTGGAACGCAACTTCGTGGGTTTATAGAGTGACTCAAGGCAAGACCAACGATATGTTTCATTCGTGCTCAATCGCCCTTTAAGGTTATAAAAACTAACCTCAAAGTCAAACAGGCACTCCCACTTTTCCGTGTATAACCCCTAAAGTACAAGAGACAGAAAAAAATGTTTCAAATAAAAGTTTAATGGTGTACTAAGCGCTGCAAACTTGCGTCAACAAATTTAAAAAAAAAAAATTCGTTTGGTATTTTTTTTAAAAACTTATTTTCAAATTTCGTCAACGCAAGTTTGCAGCGCTTATTGTACCATTAACCTTTTGTAGGAATTTGTTTCTCTCTCTTTTATTTTAGGAGTTATACGCGAAAAAGTGCCTATTTGACTTTGAGGTTAGTTTTCGCACACTTCTTGTCTTGAGCCACTCTATAAGCCCACAAAGTTGTGTTCTAATCGGTGAGTGCGGGTTCTTGAGTCGCCTTTATGTCTATAAACATCTGGCTGTGAAGTGGAGAGAGTGGGACTTCTCCCCCACTTTCCATCTGGCGCTCACGCATGCGCTGTGGGGATCTCACTGTTGCTCAGGACACTTGTGCACACTGTTGTAAGCTTTAGCTTGGTCACTACATATTTGCAAACCGTAAAACTGCAACATATTGACTCCAGGTTAGAGAGGACTTGCTGCCACTTTCTTCAACGTCAATAAAGTCATGTAACTCAAGCACCAGCTCTCTAAACTGTCGGGTTCAGGGGGTACTGAAGACGCTAATCAGTGGGACAGGGCTCGTGATATCCAGAAAATCCCGTATTTTGACGCCGTTAAAGGACTTCTCGTACTCGAAGGGGCATTCAGAATGGGAAAGGAAGAAGATGGAGAAAGAAGGGTGGGGAGGAAGGGAGTTCGTAGGCGTCGTTCGAACTTGGAGTCAAGTGTCGGTGGCACTTAGATGCGGTTCGTTAATTCCTGGAGATTGCATCTCCCTGGATTTAGCTAGCAAGTTACCGGCGGCTTCTCACTCTGCGAAAAGGCAGCTTGCACGTCGGCCATTACCAGACGATTGCTGGCTCGAGTGCAATTTCGTTTCCGGATATCGGGGGCTTGGCCGCCGCAATTTCTTAGGTGCCACTTAAGTATCCGCCATTTTTCGCCCACGGAGTACACTTGCACAGGAGTCCTTCTGGCCCCTCGATTGATCCTCAATCGCTCTACCTGCAAGCAGACATGCTTCTCGAGGTGTACTCGCTTGTTATTTAGAAATCTTTACTCTGCGATATTTGTGTCAATCTTTGATAGTGGTGACGCTTTGCGGAGGAGGGTAATAGTGGGGATGAAAGTGGACTTGTAGTGAGATTTGCGTTGACAGAAACACTCTTACGGACCTACAAGTTCAATATTTGGAGATTCGAGCGACTCTAATGGTTCTGGAGGTATAAGGTGTCGAGATACAACTTACAAGTTAAACAAGTCTACAGCAGGGGAAGTTCTGCTCGGTTATTCAAATAGCTCTGATTCTCGAAACAATTCTAATGTTAACCTACCTCCCGATTTCTTCATCTCGGGCGTTTCTATAGCGCTTCTGGTAGACATAACCTATAAACGGAGGAGGACTCATCAAAATTTACAGCTTTGTCGTGAAAATATAATAATTACAGTTTTTCCAAAGGAGTGAATATAGTGTTAAGTGTAAAAAGAAATACTTAGAATAATATTTTGTAATAAGTGGAAGATTTCAAATAAAAGTAATTTAGGTGGACTTGTGATTTTGCCATTTCTTGCTTCATATCACAATAATAACACGATTTTATCACCCATATAATTATAAAAGTTTAGAAACTTAAGGGTGAAGAGGAATATAGAATGGAAACTGATAATTAAGGTGTAAGGGTTCGTAGGAAATTGTGCTGCTACCAAACCTAACCTCAAAAGCTAACGCTCGCCATTTTGGTATAAATTCATAAAGCATGCTGTGGAACCGCCTCTAGCAAAATCACAGACTATATTATACGGACAATGATTAGAATTTTGAGTAGGTTAATATAAAGCACTAATTCGTTAATAGAAACTTGGACCTTGCAGTAACTGGAAGCTGAATTCAATATGGCTGCCAAGCGATTACGCGAGATTTTGCAAGAAATCGTAAGAACCAGCGCGCCGTAAATGTAGAGGCTGGGAAGTTTCGGATTCCACTCGAGCAGAGTGATTTTTAACGATTTGCAACGAGTCGTTAGCTTCGCAGCAAGATTTCGAGTGATTTCGTTACAGCTCGTTTCACTTATCGATCATCCTATTCTCGCTGGTAAAATATGCTGAATTTTCGAAGCAATCTCTGGAAGATTTCGATTCTACATTGCAGATAAAATATTCTTAACTGACGAGAAAAGTCCGGCAACTCCAAAATTCAAAAAAAAAATCTGAAACCTTGCAGAAATGTGGCTCAAATTATGCTAATAGCCTAAGTGTGTTTTGATTCAACAATAAAACGGTCTTATGGGTGAAAACACCCCCTCAAAGAAATGGCGAGTTTTCATATTATTGTGAAGTGTGAGTACATTTTGGGGTGAAAAACATAGTAAATATAATTTTAAAAAAAAACTTCTGCACGCTTAACTGAAGGAAGTAGAAGTTAATTCATTTAAAATTGACGGAGAAATTTGTTCAATTGGTTTGAAAAGCGTCATTCTACAGCGTCTTCCGTAGTCCCATTAAATATGTATATTTAATAGTAAAAAAATTCTCAAACATCGGTCAATATATGTACATTAAATCCCCTAATCAATAACATTTCAGGGAAGTATATGTGTCTCAAAAATAATTCACAAAAAACACGTTTTTTTTTCTGTCTTCAAAGTGTTGTGCTCCCTTTAACCTCAACACCACACCATTTTATACACAAATAGTTGTGAACGAAGCCCACAAATAGTTGTGAACGAAGCCCACAAATAGTTGTGAACGAAGCCCGCAAATAGTTGTGAACGAAGCCTGCAAATAGTTGTGAACGAAGCCCGCAAATAGTTGTGAACGAAGCCCGCAAATAGTTGTGAACGAAGCTCACAAATAGTTGTGAACGAAGCTCACAAATAGTTGTGAACGAAGCTCACAAATAGTTGTTGTGAATGAAGCTCACAAATAGTTGTTGTGAATGAAGCTCACAAATAGTTGTGAACGAAGCTCACAAATAGTTGTGAACGAAGCTCACAAATAGTTGTGAACGAAGCTCACAAATAGTTGTGAACGAAGCTCACAAATAGTTGTGAATGAAGCTCACAAATAGTTGTGAATGAAGATCACAAAAAGGTTTGCAAATTCAATTCAGATGGTGTCTGGGTTAGATCTGGGTTCGGTTTGGGTTAGGATTGGGTTAGATTTAGGACGCAAATTAACTCACTAACCCTCCATTTCGTTCTTCGTACAGTTTCTACGCTCCGTGACGCGTCTATAGCGAGAGAGAGGTGTACTACACCTCGCGGAGCCGGCTAGGCGTATTTTTTCTCATTTCCTCAGCTCGTCCTTCTACATTTTAACATTCCTCTGCCGTTCACGAGCACAGAGCAAAATATTCCTGTCCCAATGCTGCTCATGAATCTCAACTTTGAGATAACATTGAGCAATTCTTTGCTGTCTGAACGGTGAAGGGAGCGCGCGGTTCCGAAACGGTATTCGCCTGACAGCTCGTATTTCTTCGCTTCCAAATCCTCGGAATAATCGGAAAGAACGTAATGCAGGGGAATCGCGAGACATGGCGACTCCATTGCTCGCTGATGGCTTTTCGAAAGCTCGCCGCGTGCACGAAACAACCCCCATCTCCCGATGCGGTTCCTCTACACCGCCTTCAAAAATATTCTTGGAACTAATGCGCGAGTCATTTTACTATATCGTTCCCGCGAATCCCCCCTCTCATATTTGTTGACTTGTGCGAGATGGAATTTCGAAATATCATTGCAGGGAACGCTGAATCTTTTTTATGATCGTTTGTCATTTTTGTAAAGGACACTTTTAATGTAAAATATGTATATGTTGGTTTTACGTGTCGTAGAGGAAGTGAAATGTATTTTGTACAATTTTTCATGAAAAAAACTTTTTCTAGCAAAATAAAGATTGCTTTAAAACTATACATAAAATCCATGCCCAATATTTTTATTTATACGATGAAAAAAAATCTAACTTTGTCTTTTGTTAATGGTTTCAGGGTGGGATGATCCCCCTTAAGTCGAAAACTCCACAAATGACATTACGCAACAGGTTATTCGCCTCTATTATTTGCGGTGTTACAAATTAGATAACTTCAGTAGTTTTATTTTGTTTAGATATTTCGGTATTCCAAACTGCCAACAGTATTCGAAATATGCTGCGTTTCCCCCACCCATTCATGATAATATGAAAACCCACAATTTCTTTGAGGGGAGGTTTTCACCCTCAGGCCCTTCTAATTGCCGAAACAAAGAATGGTCACGTTATTGGCATCACTTGATCTACATTTCCGCAAACTTTCACCATTTTTTGGATTCTCGAGGTACCAAACATCCCTTGTTACTCGAGGAGTTAACGACTACCGCTACTCCCCCGTTAAAGGCACAAGCGGTGCGCGTCGCACTAGCGCACTCGAAGCGCCGAAAAGCCGTTCTCACGGCACTACCAGCTTCCCCCTCGCCTTCTCTTTTTAATTTCACCCGGGCCCATTGTTCCAGCTGCGTTTCGGACAGCGTGGCCGAAGTATATCGAGCACCTCTCCTGGCGCGCCGGAAACTCCCCAGTGGATGTGCCGATAATTCCGTGAGCCCCACAGTTAGCGGTTGCTCCTGGTTCTCGAGAGCCATTACTTCGATTACTTTTCTAGTGTTCCCCCATCGAAAGTCTCCTGACACCTCCGCCTGTATCGGCGTTGCGGCCTTTGAGCGCGGGTAATTAATATAGCGGAATTATTTCGCTGGCAAACGCGCGATGGCAACGGATAAAGCCGGGTTCTCACGGCTCTGTGTCCGCCCATTGGCTGGGAAACTGATGATTCACCTTCGTCAGCTTTTGCCTCTTGTTAGCTCCAGGGAGGGAGGAAGGCGAAGTAAGGGGGCGTTGTTGAAAGTACCAAGAGTCTGGTGGCTCGAATTGAAGAAAATTATATTGGGATTTCGCTGCTGCAAAATGGCGGAGCAGAAGCACTTTGTGTTTGGGTGGGTTAGTATTTCAAATATATATTTTAATACTAACTCATAGAAATACTATTTTCAAATAATAATAATATTTCAAAGAATACCGTATCATTCTCAATAAAATTTCGCACGAATATTCTTAAGATTATAATCTAGTACTGGTCAAGACGATTTTTCGATTAGCGTCTTGCTTTGCTTTTTATTAACAAAGGTAGATGAAAGCTCAGGTCGAAAATCATATGCTTGACGTTGAGCAGCTGTTTTATAGTCTTAAGAATATTCGTGCAAAATTATATTCAAATCGGTCCAGTTATCTCTGAGATATTTTCAGTACCGCAAATGCTGTAACTATGAAGAGGCCTTGGGAGAAATAATTTATAAACAACAAGGTGTATATCTTTATTTTTAAATATGATAGTTTTTTTATACAAAAAAAATCATTAAGAAGACCCTATTTTCCTTCCTGTCAAGGGTATGTAACCCCCTAAGACAGGAGTTCTCCCAAGAAATTCAATTTTAAATAAATAGAAACCTTGTCAGAATTCTGAATCCTCATCGTTTGACGTCCGTCTCCTGGAAACTGGTTAGCCCTGAAAGAAAAACCCGACTGAGAACCACTGTATGCACTTTTTATCAAGAATTATTTGACGATGTTAGACACACAGCGCTCTTGAAAACTTCGTGTGTAAACCTTCTATTACTTCACTTCACATAATTCGTTAATATTTCTCTTAGTCGGATGGCCGATGAAGATGAAAGGGAGAAAGAAAGGGAAGGCAGCTTTTTTAACGAACGATAAAGGACACACTTTTAGCTTAATGGAATTCGTTAGAAAGCAAGGATAATTCCCTTTGACGAGGAGCGTCGCTTTGGTGGCGAATCCGAATAAAGAGGGAGGTGTAAGTGGATGGAACACGGTGTAACGGAAAAGGCAGGAAAATCGAAAACACTCCTGGGACGATGTTGAAGCGTCCCCGAGGAATTAAATGCAGGCAAGTTTTTCCGGCGTCTTCCTGCTTCCCGTGTACACAGCCAGCCACGAGGGATTCGAGAGACAAAGCGCGATCGACAGAATCGTTAGAGGCACGCTCTCGAGATTCCACGTTTCCGAGGAGGCTGATTCAGATCGGTGTTTCCTAAAATGCGCCCGTCATTAATCTTTCTATTAACTGTTTCATGCTGCAGAGTTCGGCATTAGGTCGAATAAATTTTTATTCGAATGACTTCGAATAAAAATTTTGAATAAAGTGAAGTTATTCGAGAATAACGAATAAATTTTTATTCGATTGCATTTTTATTCGAATGACCTCGAATAAAAATTTCGAATAAAGTGAAGTTATTCGAGAATAACGAATAAATTTTTATTCGAATGATCTCGAATAAAAATTTCGAATAAAGTGAAGTTATTCGAGAATAACGAATAAATTTTTAGTCGAATACAAATTTAGTAGACTAACAATTTATTCGTTATTCTCGAATAACTTCACTGTATTCGAAATTTTTATTCGAAGGTTAGTCGAAGAACAATTTACTCGAATAATGCCCAACTTTGTCATGCTGGAGGTGGTCTGAAGGAAAACCTCGAAAATGTGGGGATGTACTGGTTTTTCAAGGAAACATTAAGTAACATCTAAATATTGCAGTGTTTTCCAACCCTTTTTTGAGTAACGACCCCCTTTTGTAATATTCGAATAAGTGCTAAGAATCGTTAACCTGGAAAACTTTTTGCGGCCAACATGAGGGTCGCGACCCACAGGTTGGGAACCACTGTAATATTGATACTGTTTGAAATCTTAGATAGTGGCCAAATTATAGTAGATGCTAATGATTAACTATCTGCGAAACCGTAAAGGATATCGAAAAAAGTTTAATTCGAAGTTTTTTGATGCTCTACAATTTGATAAAGATTTTTTTTTTAAAAAAAATGTGATACGGATACATTTTGAAAAATTACCTTTTTGGAGACCTTGGTACTGTTCACAACATTAATACCTCCTCGATAAATACGAGAAATGAACGAACTACTGATTTATTTAATCAATCGTTTATTGCACCACTTCAAAAGAAATACAATTCCTTGGCCTTTTTCCATGAAATTATTCTAGAACGTAGATTCTCAACCGTTTTTAACCTGTGACCCCGTTTTAAGTTCAATATTTTTCTGTGCCCCCCAGCTATAATAATTGCTCGCAAAAAAAGGGAAATGAAAAATAAACATTAAAACTTGCACTGTTTATTTTAAAATTACAAAATGGATTTTTAATAAAAATAACAACATAATTCTTATATACTACATAGGTACTTATATATATTTGTTTTTAAAAACAAAATATGTAAGGAATTGACGTTTACTTTATTTAATCACTAAACTGAGCATTTCCTTATTAAATTTACCTTTGTATTTTATTTAAATATAATTTTTTCATGAATTTAAATTTCTGTAATATTTTACTTATTGAATTTTACTCGTTTTCATATAATATTAATATTTTGGTCTGACTGTGACCCCCTTAGAGTTTGCTCTGGCTCCCAAAAAGTTAATTTTTGGATTTATGGCTTGCTTGGAATGTTCTGCGGCCTTCGGTTGAGAAACACTGCAATATTGTTGCTGACTGTACCTGAGCATCTACCGAGTTTCCCCTCAACAATCCCTGATCGATAATTTTAGGCCTCATTGGTTACAAAACGATAGAAAACTCTCACCCCCTTCCCTCTTCCTTTCCACGAAAAGCGTTTGTAAACGATATCGGGGTGGTTGCGCCTAAAAATATCCAATCGCCGCCCCTGTATCTGCCGTTTCAATTAGCTTTGATTGACTGTCCAGTCTAAGGGTTAGCGGTGCGAGCTGGCACGCAGCCCCTACTCCTGAATTAATTTCTGCAATTAATAAAATCGTGAACGCGCTCGGCCACGTGCTTATTGGCGCGTCTCGCGGAACGGACCGGGCCGATTTCTATGTAAACGATCGCGCCACCCGCCGATTGGCTATAACGGCGATACACACCCATTTATTGGCCAGTTTTCACACGGCCCCGCGTTCCAACGCATCCGCGAAAATCGAATCGCTGTGCCGTGAATAGCGAACGTTGTTGTTTCATTAAATTATCTTTACCCTATCGATTGATTTTATTGAAACGTTTCGCGCGCCATTCCTTTCGCCGATCGAAAATCGGCGGGCGATTTCGGGCTTGTTTTTAACACCATTCGGACCTGGTTTCAATAATTGAAGGGTCGGATGCAATTAAGGGACTAGCGCTCGAAAATGGGAAAAATTATTGTCCAATCGCTAAGAAAGATTGGAAAATTAAATGTTAAACTGAATTTTAAAAAATATAGTGTTGTAAATCTCGTCACGACACACATTTTTTTTATTTACAGATTGTCTGTCCAGTCATTACTATTCGAGCTAAAAATTATAGACAAAAAGATTTTCATCGTCCAAAATCATTATTTCTTTAAACATAAATTGCGATAACTTGAGTAAATATTAACAGATCGATATGAAATTTAAAACATCACTTCAGAAAACTCTAGCGAAGCCGTAAAATGTATGCACAAAACCCTTGTGTTAACAAATGTAATAATATTTAATTAAAAAGTAATACTGGACATGACTGATGTTTTTCAATGTTCACTGTTAAAAAATATCGAGGCAATTTTGAGGTACATATAACTTGCAGTGACAAAGTTTTTCGTTAATATACGAGGAAGATTTTCACCGATTTTCACACTGATTAGTAAATAATTGTAGATAATGCGCTACTTAGCAGTCTTAGCACTCGCGTTGACTGTTGGTGCCGCGCGGGATTTATATACATCTTCATTTGAAATGTGAATACTCCTAATTATTCGAATATTCGAATAATGTTCGAAAATTTGAATACTCGTAATTACTCGACTATTCAAATAATGTTCGAAAATTTGAATACCCCTAATTATTCGAATATTCGAATAATGTTCGAATATGAATACTCGTAATTATTCGAATATTCGAATAATGTTTGAAAATTTGAATACTTCCGAATTATTCGAAAATTTGAATACTTCGAATTATTCGAATATTCTAAGTATTCGAATATTGTTCGAAAATTTGTATACTCCTAAGTATTTGAATAATATTCGAAAAAATGTACACTCGTAATTATTCGAACATTCGAAGCCATTATTTGTATTCGAAATTATTCGAATATTTGAATATTTATTTACAGTTCTAGTTTGAGTGCTTGGTGATTGTGAAAATACTAACGAATGTTAGAGTGATGAGAGTAATTAGAAATCAAAATAAGGTGTAATTGCTTTTTGTGAGTGAAAAATTCATTTCTTTGTAATCACTTGGCAGACTTTTAAAAAATTTGTAATTTGCGAGGATTCAACATGTAATTTGTAATTTGATAAATTTATAGAGTTTGTGCCATATATCGAATACTATTTTTGCGGTGCGCAATATTAAGGGACTATATATACACCTACGGCTAGAAGAATCAGGGTAAACACTGACAGTTTCTTTTTCATTGAAAATATTTTTTAATCTAAAAATCTTTACATGCATCTCAAGGTAAATTTAATTTATATTTTTAAAAATATCCATTTTTCGCAAAGTGGCGGCCATTTGAATCCAGATGTTTGATTTTCCAGTCAAAAATCATGTTTTTTAATTTATAAAAAATGAACTATGACGTTGAAAAAAATCCTAGAACAAAAACTAAATAATTCTATCAAAAAAACCTCTGTTTCAAATTTCAACGGAATCGGTCCACTGACTAAGTAAATAGTTCTCGAGAAATATTGGTTACTGTTTTTTAAAATACCATTTTCACAAAAACGCTGTGACATATTCAATCTTCTGAGTTTTCGAATTAAATGTACACAATTGTTACATTAAAATATGTACTTTAAGCTGCGCATAAGGATTCTTAACTTAAAAAATATTTTCTTAACTTAAAAATAATTTTCAATGAAAACAAAAATTGAAATTCACCCTGGTATTTCTATTCCTAGGTGTACGTAGCCCCTTAAGTAATGAAGACCGAGTGCGGAATATCGAATACGGAATTTTTAGACTTGAACTGCGAGTATTGAATACCAAATCTTAAAAATAGAATGTCGAGCATCGAATACCAAGTACCAAATTCTGTACACCGGATTTTAAACCCCGAATTTTGAATGAAATAAGTTGAATTATGTAATGTCGATATTAGATAATTTATTCTGCCCACATTTCGTTCGTTAGAAAAATAATTATGGCTCTATGGAAATATCACTGACGATGTTGTACAACCTGCTCGAAGATTAAAATGAACGGTATCGCGGTCCCATCGGGTTCATTTCGTGTACGGGCACGTTACAGACGATGGAGCGTACGGTTCAGTTAATGGCTAATTACCCGATTAACGCCAATTCGATTGATCGGTAATTATTTTACGAGCCCCATGTACCACGGTCTCGATAGTTTGTATTCAAAGGGCATTATCGAAGTTACGGGTCGCCGAAGTATTCTCTTACGATTCACTTGACTCGTTTTTATTCCACTCGAAATCGATTTTATCGCGTACCGACTCTACTGTTCGTTCGTTTCAATTCACGTTATTCACGGCAATTGCCTGCTTCAAAATAGCTCCATCTTCTGTTTCACTTCTCGAGCAAATGTTTCCGCGAAGTATTTTCACGTGATCTTTGAACCACTGTTTATTGTGCACCTTTATTAATAATTATAAGCTTGATTTATTAAATTTATTTCTAAAGAAACATACTGTCTGAAACTGTTTGAAAGAGAAAATACTCCAAAACAAGGAAAATTCATTCATTTATTAATTATAGGTAAGTATTGCGCAATTTTTTTGCTGCCCAAATTCACTCTAAGGGGGTGAAATTGATCCCCGAAATTCCGGCTACTTTCCGATTTTGTGTTATAATTGGTAGAGATAGAAAAGCAGTTTTCAGACCAAAGTTACTTCGTTTAATTAGGGCTATCATTTGGCAACTTACAGGGTTGCTCCTGATATTCACAGGTTAATTTCACCCCCTTAGAATGAATGTAGGAAGCAACAAAAATTCCGTAACACATATCTATATATCCTCTACATATCCCCAAAGTTTCATAATTTTTTGAATTTCCAAGTTGGAGATCATCCCTTCTTAGACCTATTCTCAAATACAGAATACTCTTGAAACGTAAATAAATAAACATACCTTTCGAAGGAGAATATCGCGAATAACCCTTTAATGCGTACTGAAATTAGGAGGCTTCTCTGAGAAATTTGTTAAAACTCAATGAAAATTGCCCGAACGTCAGCTTTCCCTCCACTTTGCACGGGGGGGGGGGGGGGTGCTTCTTGACCCAGCTTGAACTCAGTGTAAATAATAAACCGCCGTAAACAATGGCCTCAGTCGTGAAGTTTTGAGTGAAGGCCAGAGCGTCATCGTCTGGGACGATTATAAGAACGAAGAGTGCCACGCGCAGGAGCCGGAAGAGGCTGGTGGGGGTGGGGAGAGTGGTGGGCTAGGGGAGGAAATAACGAGCGATCTTGACCGAGGCTTTTTTCGTTCTGTCGAGGGTCCTTAGCGTGGCTATAAATAAAATAATCGTCGGCCCTGTTTTTTGTTGCGTCGCGACGACGGGGGAGGCCGCCCCCTCACCCCTAGGTGGCTCGTTCCACGGGACGATTGTTGAGTCGAACGGATCGATCGATCCTTGCTGACGGATTCTGCGTCTGTGTCTGACGGTTAATCGTTTCGATGGGCGACCGTTAATGAGGTGTGCCAGCGAAAGCCAGCGACGAGGGGACTTACGACTAATTTTTTCCCCACTGTATCTTGCTGACATTTGAAACTGCGATTGGTCACTGGAGGTAATTAGGATCGATAGCGATTTGGTAATTCGATGGGAAATAATTTGTTAATGGAAGTGTGATTCTATGGAAATTTTCTGTGTTTTTCGAATTTGCTTTTTTGTTTTCGGGGATGCTTGAAACACTCTGAAGAACATCTAACTTTTATGACATCCGGTTTTTGAAATTCAACTTCTGGTTTACATTATTTATGTATTATATTCTTTTTCATCTTTTCCTACCATGTACGAGCGTAATATCACACAACTGGATTTAAGGGGTTATACCCAGTCAGGCGGTCGAAAAGAGGCGAATATTTGTGAATTTTTTTTGAAGAAACGGAAGCGTATATTTTTATAGAACTTTTTGCGTTTCAAAGAGCAATATTTAAAGAACATTTGGTAATTTTTTCGTAAAAAAATATTCACGTTTATAATAAAATAAAAAGCGACATCCAAGAAGCATTTTTAAAAATTTGGTTTTGCGGTGAGCATTGCCATTCGGAACCAGATTATCTAAAATCAAAAAACAAAAAAGATTTCGTTAGTATATTAATGTATCCTCAGGTTGACGGAGAGAATTTTCCGAAATATTAAGTTAAAACAACATGGCGGCTATTTAAAATTGAAATCCTGATTTTTCCTGCAAAAATTACGCGAAAAACCAGGATTTCAACTTTAAATAGCCGCCATGTTGTTTTAACTTAATATTTCGGAAAATTCTCTCCGTCAACCTGAGGATACATTAATATACTAACGAAATCTTTTTTGTTTTTTGATTTTAGATAATCTGGTTCCGAATGGCAATGCTCACCGCAAAACCAAATTTTTAAAAATGCTTCTTGGATGTCGCTTTTTATTTTATTATAAACGTGAATATTTTTTTACGAAAAAATTACGAAATGTTCTTTAAATGTTGCTCTTTTAAACGCAAAAAGTTCTATAAAATTATACGCTTCCGCTTCTTCAAAAAAAATTCACAAATATTCTCCTCTTTTCGACCGCCTGACTAGGCATAACCCCTTAAACTGGCATAAATTCTCATTATATACATATGCAAAATTAAAAGCTCTTTCGAAAACAGTGTTTCATCCCAGTTTATAAACATTTATATAATGAAATAAAAACATAAAAAAGGTGGAATTTTTTTAACATTTTTCTAAAATTCCGTGAGTAGTTAAGGGTTGGTAGGCTTTTTATTGCAAATTTATTTAATTTCGCTTTTCAAAAGTTACAAGCATACAAAGTCTGTATAGCACCAAATTCAGTAAAAAGATTCTGACTATCACAATTCCGCTAGGTAACTTCTAATTCTCAAATATTTTCACAATACACTCTTAACCAATTAATAACAAAATAACGACATCCTCAGACACGTACCTATATACATCTTCGGCTAAGAAGAAGTCGAATCCCTCAACGTAACTCCAGCAATTCGTATCCAAGGGTACACACCCCCATCCACCCCCAAATCCTCGCCCCACGCAGCACCACGTGCCATCTTCGTGAGAAGCTTAGGTTCCGTGCGAACGCCTCTCACGCTCCCTCTTCGGTGTTGGGCCGAGCAAATCGAAACTACCCAACTACTCCCAGGCAATTAGTAATAACTAATTAGCCATCAAGGACAGGGGGTTTGGTCGGCGAATCGACGCAAGTGGCAGAAACTTGCCGACTAGGAACTGTGCCGCTGACTGAAGCTGCCAGAAATCGCGCAAGCTGCTGTCGGAATGGCACCGGTCCGACGCTCTGAAGTAGTTATTCTTAATTGGCTGCTTACGAGTTCGAGGTGTATGCAGCCTGGCAGCAATGCGCGTCTTAGTCCCCGCGTAATAATGAGCACTTCCGATCTCGGGGCTCTTTGTAACTTTCAGTAATATATTCCTGTGGGAAATATGAGAATTAATTCTTAAAATTCTGCGGAATTCTAGACCCTTTCATGTTTGTGAGCTTTTGGATTAATTAAAAAGGGGGTTGGGCTATTAATTCGCTTACTATGTGATTGTTATTGGTGGCGTAGGTGTATGGTGCAATAGCGTGGTCTTCAACGCGCATGCGCAAGCAGGAGATGGAAAAGGGGCGGAGCTTGGAGTGTTGAGGCAGTGCTATTGGGACGCTGGCAGTTGAGGTCCTCCCACTCCTCTTAACTCCGCCCCTATAGGTCTATATCTCACTATTCTTTTCTAATTTAACAGTTCAAAAGGCTGAAAATACTTCACATTATATTTTATATGTCAATGAACAAAATACTTTATTTAAAATCTCTTAAATAATTTTTTATAATTTTCATTTCTAAAATGTTTTGTAAACGTTTTCGAGGGACTCGTGATGTCGCATATTCTCTTTCCTAAAGCAAAAACTTTGTATTTATTTATTTTTCTAGAAGAATTTGTAGGAACCAAAATACTATTCTCCTCGAACCCGTTTCCATAGTAAATTGACAGCGAGAAAGCGAAAATATTTGGCGAATCGTGAAAAACACGGGAGATAAGAGGACAGATAGAGACGGAGGGAACAGAGGAAGAGACCATCACTTCTGGCAGCGAAAGAGGCCGCATTCATTGCGTTCGATCGGCTTTCAATTAATGTCGGGCACCAATTTTCCATCATGGAGAGGGTAAAAATGGAGTGCTAACAAAACTGAAGCTGTTCACCTGGCAAATCACTCATTCGTTTTCAACGCTGTCTTCTACAGCCGCGTAATGTAAATCACAAACTTGACTACCATTACAGGATTACATCTTCACGTCCCTAATTGGATTATGGCGAAAATTTCACAGTGGTGTTTTTATCGGGGGACTAACAATTTTTGGGAATAACATTTGATATTAAATAAAAACTCTTTTCTTTTGTTTAAAAAGTTTGTTTGAAAATGTGCAACTTAGCTGAAGTGTGGTGAGCACACGTTGCAGTGGCGTAGAGTCAATTTGTTGGTAGCACTTCCCCCATACAGGTCACTGTTTAATTCAGAACAAAGTGAATTGGACTGTTCAAGGACACTAAATAGAAGACATCCCAACTGCATCGAAAAGTCCTTTACCGTTTTGAGATCCGAGGCTTCGTTCTCGAGATATTAACAGTTGAATATTAGCAGTCCAAGTCCCGGAGCGCGCAGTTTAAAGCCGAGTCAGCTGACCGCGCGACAGCGTACGCTCGCACGCACCCGCAGAAGGCACGCGTAGATACAGACCCACACACGCGGTAGAACCGACCGCGCAACCCATTTCCATGGTTTGAACCAGTACAAGGGGTTGCCAATTAGATTCAATTTTTGCACAATCTATTAAACACAGAACAAGGGTTCTAATCAAAATTTTGTGAAAATTCAAGCCCAAGCCATTGTCATTTCTAGATCCTGCAGCTGAATTATATGTAAAAACGAGAATGATTTGGATAACTTATCGCGGATGTCATTAAAAACTAGTCAAAATCTACAATAATAACTACAGTAGAACACTACTGCAATTTGGTTACGGTTCCACGTTTACTTACGCGTGCATATATCGAGGGTGTGGAAATGGCAAACATTGGTACTTAATTTTCTCGAAAATTTTGAGTAGGTACTACCTCTGCGTGTAATCCATTATTACACATGCTATGTCCTAATTACTTATATATAAAATTTCAACCAAATCGGTAACCCAAACTTTACGCACTCCCCTTCTCAGGTCCTCGAACAAGTCGACAGAAAACTTTTTTCTTGTGACTGAATCCAGCAGTCTTCCCTGAAAAATGCTAGTCCATCTCATTCCTTCATTATTTGGCCCTACCCCGGCCCAATTCACACCCTCAAACTAGTTGCCATGGCGGAAAGATATCGCGTTGTTGGGCGACGTTATCGCTTCCGAAACTGATGCCCCTCGTTCCCAGCAGCTAGTATGCAGTTTGTTAGGTTCAAGGGGCTCGTTCTTCGATGATCGTTCTTCGACACGCGAAATCTCGATACCTGAGCCGCGAGTGGGGGCGATTAAGTTTCGAAACGAGAATCCACGACAGGATTGCGCCGCTTCGTTACCAAGACGAATGAGGTTAACCTGGAATTGGGCACTCCAGAGGCTGCTGGAGGTCCTGGAGCCAGGAATCTCGGTTATTCCGATTAAGTCTTCGTTCTAGTCAGATCGCTCCGCCAACCAGTGAGCTGGAACGGGCAGCTCGGATCGCGCGATTCGTCTCGATTACCTCGAAGGAAAGGATGTCACGGGAATTTCACCAATTACCCACTGTTAACGCAGGTAATTTTTAGTTGCCGCTTGACTTGTTGGGGGTTTAAAGATCGTAATAGCACTGACCAATTGCGAGTGGCTCAAGATTTAAAGAAATATCTCTCTAAGTTCCTGAAGCGTGAAGATGCTGGGACACTAGGACAACACTTTGATGTTTTGCAGAAGACACCAGCAACATAGACATACATAAGCTACCGCCCAACGATCATCATCCTGAAGCACTCACCAATCAGTAAACCAAAATCACAGTAAGCAAAACGACACAGGTCCAAGTGTGAAGCCAACCACACGAAAGGAAGATGAAGAAAATGGTTCGATTTGCGCTGATCGGGCAGCCGAGTGGGGGTAGCTCACTGGAATCCCTTTGAGGGTGGTCGGTAGCAGCCCTCAGCAAGCCACAGGCATTCGTTAAATCAGTCAAGACAGAAGGGCTCGATATAAAACAGAAACGATACAGAGAACGAGCCGGCGATTAGGTTAGCGCTAAGGGTGGAAGCAAGTAGGCACGAATGGAGGGGAAAATAGGAAAGCAAGATGGGGGATTGCATCGTGACAGCAAAGCCGTACCTCTCGCGGGATAGAGTAGCGTGTTGCCAGCTTCCTTATCGAAATTCTTAATTAGAAAATTTTAATTATGTTTCGTGGCTGCGCGGCGGGGCGCTGGTGTCTGCCTCTGGACGCGTGCAACTCTGGGTGGGGGGGGGGATGAAAAGGGGAAGAGGCTAGAGGGTGCGAGAAGAGTGAAAGAGAAACGCTAAGGGTTTGGGGAAGGCGCGAACTCCCCTGCACCGCGATGATAGTGAATTTCTCCGAGATGCAGAAGCCTCCTGCCGCTCCAGTTAGTTGGCCTACGCGAAAGGGAGGGGGAAGGGGTTGAAATGCCGAAGGTAATTAAGCTTGCGCCTCATAAAGATCTTCCAGCGGCGTTGTCCTTCTGAGCCGATATTAAATTTCACCTGTGGCCCGCGCCGGTCTGGGTGTATCCAAAGGAATTGTTGGGATTTTACGGGCGACGGCGCGAGCTGCGGAAGGCGGTACCCAGCTGGTGTTAAATTGAAGCCTCTCGCTGCTAAGACAGCTGACACGATTGTTCGACGTTTGTATTCAATTGTTGTTGCGTCGGAGCGCGAGCCTTCTAGTTTCTTCGTTCAACTTTCTTTCGTACCGGATTGGAAGGAGTTTTCTTGCATTTTTTTTCAGAAGCGGGGGAGGAACATAAATAATCAAAGAATTTTTATACGGCAGATTTATTGCTGTGTTTGTAGTGTCCTTGATGTAAATGGACTTTTCAGACTTCGGTTTTAATTTCAGGATAGCTTATTGGGGATAGGCTTTGTAACAACATTGCAATGCAATGGTTCGAAGTAATAAATACACAGGGTGTCATATCGGTTATGGCATAACAGAAAAGAAGATGACTTTCTAATGGAGGAATAAGTCAGGAATGTATAATACAATATTTAGTTTTGTCTTCTTTTGAAGAAATTGATTTTAGAGATTCCACCATGATTGGAGCATTCTTCATTTTAGCCATAGGTATTTAGCTTTGTGTGTTTGGACTCCTGAAGGTTTATTATTTCAAAACAGAGTTGAAACGCGAGGGGAAAAAGTTGAAGAGAAACCACATGTCCAGACGAACCGTTTTTCTGCAAAAAATGGTTGAAGTTTTCATCAGTATTTAATCCACGCTGGCAGAGATCCCCCTCTAAGCGTCATGCGGTTCTATAAAGTGGGGGGAACGCTCCGCCCCTGAATAAACTACGCGCGATATAATTGGCCTAAACTTTAGCAACGATTTACTGAGAAACAATTCGTTTGCAACAGATGCTGCCCTTTGAACTTTTCACCGTTCCATCATATAGACTATATAGAAATAAAAAAGTTTCAATATAAACTTTCTGACAAGTTCTGTGTAGCAAATCTCCTCCATTTCGGATGCACAGTATCACCAATAAAAGCCTGATTATTAATACCTTTTAACCACTTACGAATGAGTCAGTTAATAAAGTAAATACCTACAGTATATTTCGAAGTCCACAAACAATAATTTTCTACATTAGTCCTGTGATTTTCTAACAAAATAATATATTGAGGATTAATGGTTTGCTTTTTAGACTGCTCCATGTTACATTCTCTAAATAACTGTAAATCACTAATCACTTATAATTTGTTAACTTTTATATTAGAGATTTTTTAACTCTTATATTAATATATAGAGTATATTTTATATTGTTATATATTTGTAATTCCATAAATATTAAAAAAAAATTTTAAATAAGTACAGATATTTATTTTCAATTATAATTATTTTTTTGTGGAAATTCGAAAACCGGTTTATAACCGGTTTTGGGGGAATAATGGAGTTCGAAAACCGGTTTATAACCGGTTTTGGGTGAATAATGGAATTCGAAAACCGGTTTATAACCGGTTTTGGGGGAATAATAGAGTTCGAAAACCGGTTTATAACCGGTTTTGGGGGAATAATGGAATTCGAAAACCGGTTTTTTTTTCAAAAGTCGGTTTTTGCATAAACACTTACCCAATATGGAACTCCCATATCATTCAACATACACTCCTAAATTAGTTGTTTCTATTTTTCCTATATTTACGCTTACACCCCACACGAAACCCCCGCCCCATATTTTTTCCCCAAAGATTCCACGAAAGCATCAAAACATCTAAAAAAGCAACATCACGAAATTCCGCCAAAATCTGCTAGCAACCAAAGGGTTAAGCAGCCGATAGTAATTCAGGTCTGTTGTCTAAAGGGATGCGGCCAACTCTTCGTAACTCCATCGGCGGCCGTGAGAAGGGTTGCCGCTAGACGAACTCCATTAACTGTTTAACGAACCGCAATTTATTACGTTATAAACTCGCGCCGTCTTTCTTTCTCCGCCATGGTGGGCCGCGTTCGACGCCCCCCAACAAGATATATTTTCTTTGGTGTCGCTTAACGACCCATAGAACGCGGGGAATTTGAAGGGTCTTTCGTGAGGAACCCCCTTATATCCTCCGCGTTTCATTGTCCTCGCGGCATCTCATATTCTCGTGGGGAATTTTTCTTTTAATTCCACTGGGAGCTTACATCACGGGTTTCTTTTTCTTTGGCGGATTTTTCGGTGGCTTCGCGACCCGCCGTATTTTTTTTTTAATAAAATGCAATCTGTCCTTCGGAGATCTCTTCGCTGAATGCGCCAACGGTGGACGCGCTTCGAAATGGCGGAGTATGAGGATTTTCTGCTTTAGACTTAAGGATAATTTCTGTCTTTTTTTAAAAGGGTCATATCCACGATGGAAAGATAATCTGCGAAAATTGTTTTCACCGTGAATAATTTCTCTGAAAGGATTGTGTTTCCTGCGGATGCAAGTTGAAGGGTTCCTGTTCTTTTTTTGGTTAGAGTCGGCGAAACGCTCGTAGGATGGCAGATGAGATGCTGATGAATCTTTTCATCCCCTTTGAAGTGTTTTTTAATGAGTTCTTGTGACAATTTTCTCTTATAACGACGGAACGAGTGAGTAGGTTAAGACTAGATTTGTTTTAAACGAGTACCGCTCGTTATGTTCGTATAGGAGATGGAAATGAAATCTTTCGTTTGCTGCGATAATAGTTACGTACTGTGCTACGTAAATAGGGGGGAGGGTTACCCCATTATTTGTGAGGGTACCCCATCAATTTCTCAGTAATTAATGAATATAAACGACAGCTGATGATTAAAATATCAAGTAAATGTGAAATCAGATAAGAACAAAACCTTTCCGCGCTTACACTCTGCTTTATGCGTACTATAAACATATTAAAAAATCAAGTATGGTTGATGTAACTCGTAACGAGTTTATTTTAGCTACACGGGGACTAAGAGGAAATAAACTTGGAACTTCTATATATACGAACGAGAGTGGACGATAGGACTTGCCAGAAGAGTAGACCTCTAGCGGCGCCGGCGGAGACTAACCGGCGTGACCCATGTGGTGGGGCCGGGACGTCACATTACGATATCGGCAATCCTTTCCTACTATATACCTACTATAGCCGAGATAAAATCAATTGACCACTCGCGGTCTCTGCCCCCACCAAACCTAAAAAAGTGGAATACTTACTGACACCTCTAAATTGGTACATGGGGCTATTAATGGTATGTGTCTTCCCCTGCAAATATATTACAAACAATTTTCAAAATCCTGTCACTTCTACAAACACTCTACCAAACACACGAGTAGTAGGCAACCGATATTTAGGCAACGGCCTATGATGTGCGATGAGGCCCATAGGTGGCGTCCATTCATGAGGAGTTCGGAAGACAGGGACCGTGGAGAGTCGGGACGTGGCCGTGGTGGCAAACGCAACTGCTCAGCAAGCGGACGGCTCGGGTTTGATCCCCGACACCCCGTGGCTCTCTTTTTCCGACTCCTACAGTTTCAGAAGTGGGATCCTGACCCCTTAGACGTGTGCCTCTCGGATTATGGCCAAGGGCGGCGGCGCATATGTCAGGTATGGCCGAACTGTAGTAGGCAACCGGCATTTAGGCAACGGCCTATGGTGTGCGATGAGGCCCATAGGGTGGCGGCCATTTATGAGGAGTTCGGAAGAACAGGGACCGTGGAGAGTCGGCGTTAAGGCTGCCGTCCCAATGGGCGGCTGGTGATTGTGGCTGGCGACTGCGCCACTAGTGCAAAGGAGACACAGATACCTACTTCTTCCTTATACTAGTGGCGCAGTCGCCAGCCGCAGTCACCAACCGCCCATTGGAACGGCAGCCTTTAGCCGTGGTGGCAAACGCGACTGATCAGCACGCGGATGGCTCGGGCGGTTTCGATTCCCGGCGCCGTGGCCTCCCTTTTTACAACTCCTACAATTTCAGAAGTGGGATCCTGACCCCTTAGACGTGTGCCTCTCGGATTATGGCCAAGGGCGGCGGCGCATATGTCAGGTATGGCCGAACTGTAGTAGGCAACGGCCTATGGTATGCGATGAGGCCCATAGGGTGGCGGCCATTTATGAGGAGTTCGGAAGAACAGGGACCGTGGAGAGTCGGCGTTAAGGCTGCCGTCCCAATGGGCGGCTGGTGATTGTGGCTGGCGACTGCGCCACTAGTGTAAAGGAGACATAGACAGATACTTCTTCCTTATACTAGTGGCGCAGTCGCCAGCCGCAGTCACCAACCGCCCATTGGAACGGCAGCCTTTTGCCGTGATGGCAATCGCGACTGATCAGCACGCGGATGGCTCGGGTTCGATTCCCGGCGCCCCGTAGCTCTCTGTTTCCGACTCCTACACATGTAAAGCACGGGCAGAAAATATTAACCATTCCCATAACGATCTTTTTTTAATTCGCCAATATTATTATCACAAAAATGTGTAGGGACGATTAAAACTAAAAACGTAGAAGGCAGAAGTGGTTCACATTTTCAGAAATACGAAAGACTCCAAGTAGCAAATATATTCCACGTGCCTTCCAAGGTTGCGTCAAGCGGCGATGGGTGGGAGTAGCCAAGCAACGCAGCGGTGGTAGCCAGAAACAATATGCTGGGGGTAGCGCGCTACCTCAGTGGCCTCGAGCAGCTAATTGATTTCGCCCCTACTGTAGCTGCTGCGCGCAGCAGATCAATCGTACATCTTCTGCCCATTTTAATAACCTGCACATCCTTCGATTCTTTCTCCACGTGATAGTAATTAGCTCTGGATTCTGCCATGCGATCGACGGGATTAATTCACGTATTAACACTGTAATGCGTTTATAGTATGCATTAATGAGCCGTCAGACTGTGAATCCTCGCCCGCATACCTCGTCACGTATTTATTCGATTCGAAGCATAGACAATGGCGGCTGATTCCCTGCGATCGCGTCCCATTTCGAAGGCTGCTTGAATGTCATAACGCGACACGTGCCGCGACTGCAATCACATTTGCAATCTGTCAGAATTGAATTCGGGAGCCACTGTTGCCAGCCGACCCGCCTGGAACCTGTTGCCTCTGAATTTAACGAGACTACTGGGACAATCGTCGAATAATCTTGTTCAGTCTTCAGACAACATCTGCTCAATTAACGATTAGCCGCCGCTCAAGCGACAGAACCCGAAGAAGCGGGGCAAAGAAGCGGGGATTATTGAATTTCAGTCCCTTCTGCCAGTTACGTGCATTCCTTCTTCGCGGATGTTCGTGTTTTCAAATATTTCGGAGAATTTCCTGAAATTATCCAGTGACAGAAATTTAATGAGGTGTTTTTATAAGCGGGGAAATATTTCTCATTTTGGTGCCTTCGTGGGAGTAAGTGTAAGTTGGGATTATTTTTAATATAAATTTTTATGGACCTTTTCGTCCATGAGCAAGTGACAAATTTTTTTAGCAGTTTAAACTCATCGAAAACAATTTAGGTGTTCAGTGAAAATATTAGTCTAGTGTATATTATATTCCTACAACAGGGTAATTATTTACAAATACTGTCAAAAGTATTTTCTATCCATAGAAATACATCTTCCCTTTCATAATCTATACATTTTCCCAGAGTTTTTAATGCATTGTAATTGCGGAGAACTTTTTAAAAAATAAAAGAAGTTTGCAAATATAGCTTCTCCATATTTGGCACAGACGTTACAAACACTCTGGACGATAATTAATTTTTTAACATCGACGCGATGCCTAAAAAAAGAAACAGAAAAATTCTCGCTCGAGTGGGTTAATATGTAAGTGTGATTAAACTTGCACCTTTTAGCTGACAAGGAAATTTCATTGTCCTGTCTGCTGAAAAATGGTCTAAGTCCCTCCAAAGAGCTTTCAACTTTGTCGCTGAACGTCGTTAAATATTTGATAGGCTGCATTCAAGCTTTCAGCTATATTCTTCTGACATTTAATGGAGGAGGGCTGGAATAATTCTAGATATTCTCTTGCGCGAGCTAGATAAGCACACTCGCCAAATAAAACATTTAAATGGGATTCCTTATTGGAAGGTCCCTTCTTACCATTTCTTATTGGTGCTTAATGTTCATTGTAATCAAAGACGACTGGTAATAATCACTGTTTGCTGAAATACGAATGTTTATTAGTATTTGCAGAATATTCCACATTCTACGAATTTAATTACACAGTAATTATCGATGTGATTATACAGGCATCTGATTTTGTTATGTTTCATTTGTACTAATGATGACCTATAATTTTGATAACTAATGTGTTAATGGAATATTCGTCGAAATAATGATTATCTTATTGTTAGTAGCATACAAAGTTTATTATACGACATATTACCTTATTAATTAAGAGTCTTAGTGCATTGCTTCTTTTTCTTATTAATAATGATGTGTTGCCACTAAAAATGTGGGTTATAACCCATGTAATCTATACATGTCAAGCAAACTATAACGTAACAAGTTAAAACTTTAGGCAATTAATCTACGGAAGTGCCATGCATCAACTGTGGCCTTAATTATTTTTTTTTTTATTATGGATATAATTGTTGTGTGTCTTTGCATTATACAGCGTTTATAATGCAAAAGCTAATATGATCACAGAAGATAAATTTGAATGACTGAAACTCGCTCTACGTTCTTCCACTTTGTAAGTTCCAATCGCTGCCTACTAGCGCCATCTGCCCAATTAAACTCACCGTTTAGCACTGCACCCGCCATTTTGGAGTGAACTTAATCTCACTGTTGTTCTTCCACATATTTCCAACTTATCAATGGATTCCTGAAAATATCTTGTATAGAATAAGGTGCCTTTGATGGTACAGTCTTACTTTCAAGCTCAAAAATGGTATGTGAAAGTTCAGTTACCTCGTTCGACGATCCTGAATATTAAATTGCACCAAAGCCACTACAAAACAAAATCCCTCCCGTCTCAGGTAGGGCCTGATACAAAAGCTTACAAGTCCACCAGCAAACCCAAGAAGCCACGCACATCCGATTTTATTTTTTCCTTTACTAATCTCCCCTACCTCCTTCAACGTAGCAGCTCCTAAAGGATCACAAAGTCGACCCAGATCGTTCGACGACCCTGAATGCTAAATCACATCACAGTCACTCGGAAACCAAATCTCTCCCTTCAAGCACAGGTCTAGCTCGTCCCACGCCACTATCAGTCCCTCACCCACTTAATAAACCAGCAATCCAAACATACTTAACAGAAAGTCCAGTGCTAGCCCGCCCCAGGTTGCCACCATACTCCTGCAAGGCATATTCATAGCAAAATTAACGACCCGTGCCTAACTTCGCTTCCTTCCTCCCATCTGCTGGTAAGAGGTGCCCAGAGAGTTCTCCAGCCTGTCCCACAGGCACGAATCCTTTGCGCGTTTGCACCCCACCGTTATTGCCTCTTGTGAAGCTACCCAGTTTGGTTAGCATTCTACAAGTTAGTTCATATTTATGGATCTGGCGCGTGTCGATCCCTGGGCTGATCTGTAGGTCTCGAAATCTCGCGTCCTGTTCGATTAAACGTCTGGTTGGATGGTGGATACTAGTGCACACGGGATGAATAGACGCAGGCACGTCGAAGACGCTGTGTTCGTGAGTCTGTATCCTGGTGAACGTTCGCTTGGAGATGGTACGCCGAGGATTGGTATTTCGAGGGCTGAGGAAGACTTTGGGGAACCTGGGGCTTTGATTCGATTGGGGGTTATGTTCCTCAGAGAGTGTTTTTGAAAAGTTTCGCTGGGGGATGTGAGTTGGGAGTTTCTTTGGCAGGTCTTGCTAACTTAGATTCGGGACAGTGTTCCAAAGTGCTTTTTAGATGTTAGGGGTTGAAAGGTGGACCCAAAAGTATTTCCTATTGATGAAGATTTTTAAATGGCAGGCTGTTTTGAGCTGAACGTGAGTTTTTTGTGTTTATGGCAAGAGTCTTCCTTCTAATTATTGTGGGCTAGCTTTCGACTAGTAGTAAGTTTGTTGAATCATCATCACAATTAACATCTACAAGTGTAGGTATCAAATTGCGCCTTCTCAAACTCTGTGTAAATATAATGATAATTGTCACAGGGATTTTTTCCCAGTAGATTAATTTCTTTTAATATGCAAGGATAGAAGCTAATCATCAAGTGTAGGGAATGAAAGAATCGTGTACATGGCTCACTATTTGCATTTTTCTCGTCGACAAAATTGTTTAGCCGAACAATAATCGGGCGCGCTGCGCAAATTATCGACTGACAATCTCTATTATTTACTCTTTAAGGAAAAATAGGAATTATTACTCTGTTGATTGATACTTGCCTGATATTTTGCAGAAAAACGTTCGAGTATCAATTTGACTACTTTGTTGAGTCGATGAGAAGCTGACAAGTATGCGCTAGGTCTTAGTTCTATTCAGTTGCATTATCTGTTTGAATAGATTTTATATTTACCATTTGGAGTATCTAGGTGTACCCATGTTCCTTTTGGAAGTGTATTGCCACGGTTTGCTAGGATTACAAGTAGCTTCATCTGGGGGTACATTGATCTTCTTAGTCTCAGACAAAAGATTTTCACTTGCGTAAATTTCCTGCGATGAATTGAAAGGTAGGGAACTGTTTGTTAAGGACACTTCAATTATTGTAGGCATTATAAGATTCAGGAGACCAACAGTTGCGCGTATAGTACGAGAATTTTCAAAGGATCCTCCTGGAGGTGAAAATATCTTCTCTTAAATGAGGAAGAAACTCGCAGGCCACTCAGATTTTATTGCTAAAAGGCTTCTTAGCTTTAAGGATGAGGAGAGACAATCTTCTTGGTATTAAGAAAGCTTTAAGCGGAACAAAGTGGTTAATTTTTAGCTGAACCAGGTAGCCAGCGTAATAGTGGTCTTTAACACTTCGTTTAGTTAGGTTAGATTGCGTTTCCGCTCACGTGAAAATCATGTTTTACTAAATGCTCAGCCTACAATTTAGAACCATCACATCTGTTCAACCCTACTAATCCCTTTCCTACATTTACAGGATAATCACTGCCCTTTAGTTCCAACCTATATCGTTCGCAGCCAATAATTAGGGGTTGCTGCGCCATGCTAAAACTAATCATCCTCCAACAGTACCAATTTATAGTTAACATAATTCCACTATAGTGTGATTTATTAAAGAAGGCGCCTGGGCGGCCCGTGGGCCGGCGCGCGTGGCTCGGGAGAGACCCGATGCCTGCTCCGTACTTCGTGCGACGTTGTCACGTTGTGTAGCAGATCGGAAGTCTCTTTTTATCTTCAAGTGCAGCTGTATCTGTCTCACTGGCTCGATAAAACAGATTCCTTCATCTACACGTCACTCCACGCCAAATCGATCACATTTTTAGAGACTTTAATCGGAACGCAATATGTATTACGTGAATCACGTGAAATTATGGAAAGCTTTAAGAGAGTGTTCAACAGGTTTTGAACTTGGTTGCAAAATATAGGACTTTGAATTGTCCGATTACTGCCTATGTTCGTGAAAAGATGCTGTACTTCTGAATTTTTATTTCGAAAACTATCAACAGCATTGGGTTAATTTTCTTTTATTTTAATCGAGAATAATTAATCTGTCAGAATAAAGTTTTGAATTTGTCAATCTATTTGAAGAAATAGGGGCATATTTTTTACAATTTGGAAACAAGCGACCTTCTAGGAGAAATTTGCAAAATAAAACTTCGGTTATAATTTTAAAAATCACAAAATTAATTATTCTATCTAAAAAAATATTATCAGAATAGGCCGCACCTTCTGGATTAAAATAAAAAAATAATGAAATCAATAGGATAAAGAGTTTCCGAGATAAAAATTCATAGGCACAGCTGGGTTTCATGACAATAGGCAAAAATTAAACAAATTCAAAACCAGCAAAGTGATGCCTGAAAGCCTCTCTGACATCGATTGCAAAAAGTGATCGATTTGGCGTGGAATGACCCTAAATAGAATAAGAATCCTATGAGCCTGTATTCCTCCACTTGTCCGTCATTCATTCTGCATGCCGCGTACCGTCCGCAGTCGCCAATAAGATTCGACATTCTGTCAAATTTCTATGGGAAGGACGTTGGCCTCGCCGTCTCGACGAGGATAGCGTTATACACCCGACAAAGACAACGAAATTACTCCAGGCCCAGAGTTAAGTAGTCGAAAGTCATTGGCTAAGGCGTAGGGAGCCGCGTAGGGGAAGCACCAATCACGAGCCTGGAGTAGCGGCAACATCGCAAGTTCTGGTCCCGGTCCCAAGGCGCCTTCTTTAGTAAATCAGACTATAGTAACATCCACCATCAGCCATTTATATTCGCCAGTAGTCCAATAGTACCATCGTTCAGCAATGCCAACTTATAATGAAGAATATCCCCATAGTACATTCCTTCATCACTACAAATTTCTGATTAACAATACTCCAGTATCTAGCACATTCTTTTACCAGTACCCATATCTAATTAATACTGTTCCAGTAGTACAATCCTCCAACAGTACAAATCTGTAATCAACAATATCTCAAAAGTACCATTCAACAGAGGTGGCCATTTATAATCAACAATATTCCAACAGTATCATGCTCGAACAGTACCCACTTGCAATCAATAATATTCAAATAGTACCATTCTTCACCAGCACCTGTTTCTAACCAGCAGCATTCCAGTAGTACCATCCATCTCCATTATCAATTTCTAACCAACCATACCCCAATAGTACCATCCTTCAGCAGCACCCATCGACACCCCAACGACACCCGTTGCGCGCTGTCCCCCCAGAGTACTCCGGCCTCTTCGAAGACAACTCCCCCGGAAGTGTGGACGCCTCCGCAGCGCAGCACGGGCCGCTAATCCGGCAACAGGTACACCAAGCTCGG
Organism: Andrena cerasifolii; assembly: GCF_050908995.1. Lineage (NCBI taxonomy): Eukaryota > Metazoa > Arthropoda > Insecta > Hymenoptera > Andrenidae > Andrena > Andrena cerasifolii. Next base: position 4,726,404 of record NC_135132.1, read on the forward strand.
CGTAACGACGTGAAATCGGTATTTCGCGCGGCGACGATAGGCCCGCGCGAGCAGGAATGGGCAGGGAAAATTGGACAGCCGGCCGGTGTAGAGGGAGACAGAGGCGCGCCACGGTCCGTCGAGCAGATGGCGTGGCCGTGCATATTGGCTAAAAATGTAAATTGTCCCAGGCAACGACGTGCCAACCCCGTTCATCGTTTCAGCCTGTTCGTTCGTTCGAGCGCGCTCTGCCCAGCCGCTGTGAGGTAATTGAAAACACGCGTCATCTCCGGCAACGATGACCGAGGGGTCCCGTTCTGACGCGTCCGGTGCTAGCCGCCTCTTCCTCCTGCTTTCCCGACTTCTGACGCGAGTTCACTGCACAGAAAGCTTCGCCGACACTTCGGTATGCTAGAGAGCATAAGCGCACTGTGTCTGGTGGAGATTTAGACGAAGACAGTTACATGGTACAAATTTGTCCCGAAAGAAGGCGACGGTTAGCCCCGAACTGTCACCTTCGAGTCTCTTCGGCTTGCCGTTATTGCCTCATTGCGTAGCATATGAGCCACAGGGATTGAGTGACCTTTCCGCTCGTTGCATCTCATGCGTCGCGGCAACAACAGAAGTGAAGGGGATAGCTATCACCCTATTTCGAGGCAGAAACAACATGAGTCCTGCATTTTTGAAACTGCTAGACCCATCTGTATTTGTTCCACAAGCAGAATGTGCTCCCAATTTTTCATACACCACCTTTGAATTATCCTTAGTAAGTAATCCCAGAGATTACACATTTTCAATGATTCAAACCCCTCAACAAATTCCACCGCATGGGCGATTCAGCGGACCTGACATCTGCATTTGCGCGTCTGCACCGCTTTCCCTCCCTTCATCGCTTAGTGTTTTCCTCTCAGCGCGGAGTTAATCGCCAGCGAATTACCCATGGTTGGATACAGAATTAATCAAACGCGGACGGTCGCGGCGCGCGAGGGAAAGAGCACCACGGGCTTTGGTGAATAACGAGAGGAACGCGCCGAGCTAAAAGAGGAAGAAACTGGAACCGCTGGGAATAAAAGAAGAGAGGGTGTTCCAAAGCGAAGTAACCAAAGGTGGACACGCCATGGACACTTTATCCGATGGTATTAACGCGGAATAACGCGTGCAATTATCCCTTTGAGCGTCCCCTTGAAGCTCACTTTGTGCTGGGTCGGTGACGTGTCTAGAATTCTATCTCTGGTGGTGTTGAAGGGACGAAGAGTGGAGTTGAAATTCTGGGACTTTTTTGTCCTGTTAGGTCTTATTATTTTGTACTTAAATTGTTTGTCTTTGAAGGATGTTGGGTATATTGTTGGATAAATTCATGGTAGAGTTAGGACTCTGACACCGACTTTGAGGGAAAGAGTGGTGAGTTGACAGGTTGTATGCGTTCAGTAGATGGCGCCACTGCGGTAGGAAATGTTAGGGGTTCACTCAAGTACTGTCACGGATTCTAGTGTTTGTTATTTATTTGATGTAATGAGAGTTCAATTGGCATTGTACTAGTGCTTCTCCACTTTAAATTGAGGTTATGGAGGTGGACTCAGGAAGAAAATTCTAGGAACTGGAAGGGTGTACTGAATTCTTCCTTAAACACTTCCTTACAATTCCACTTTCCAAATAATGCTACAGTTGTCTAACCGCAAAGAGTTTTAGCCTTATAAATGCCCATTCCCTGACAAGATCTATGATCTTACATCTATAAGGCTTTAAACATGAAGTATTATTATATTCATGACCGCTCCACCCTTCGCTATAATTACAACTTATTTTCTCAAAACTTACTCAAACCTGATGAACAAAGGCGCTCGAATCCACCTTGGTGCATACTGGAGCCACAACTAGGTCGTCCAATCGAAGCTAATCGCAAAGTGGGGGAAGGCACTCGACTGATGACGACAGGGTCCCGCCGAATCCTGGAGGATAGATAAACCATCATGATCGCGGATGAGGAGCGATTTCCTTGTCGATATCAAAATCAGAAACCTAGGACACGTTAACGAGTCCAGTCGGTCGCCCCTGTACGCCGGCTCTCGATCGGTCGATACACGTTCGTGCTACTAATTGGCAATCAGTGTACCTGCATTAGAAATATTGACAGTGACGCGTGAATGATGATGCACTGCGGACGTTTAGTGTGATTTTCTGGTAATGATAGAGGATAATGGTCGTCGGTTGGAACGACAGCGTCTGAATCAAACAGGATTTTTTATTCTTATTTTTTATTTCGACGTTAAGAAATATATGTTATTTCGAAATGACGAGCTCCATTCAACTGGAGTAAACTAATTGTGGGCGAAGCATTAGTGTCTGTTTCCTCAAGGCAATGTTTAATTGTCCATTATCATACCTCCCTAGTGAAGTCTAAGTATCTGTGCATTTAAACCACGCGTGTCTATAGTCACCTACTTAATTATACTGTAAGTATCTATGAACACCTAGGTCTGAATATGTTGAAGGGATCTATAAGTATCTGGCTCTAAATATGGTATAGCAGATATCTAGATATAAATAGAGTGTGACCATGTAGGACCACCAGGCCTATAGATATCTATTAATGCCGTCCTCTAAATGCTACATGCTTCTGTAAATACCGATATTTCAATGTACTATAAGTGAAGTTCTAAATATACTGTAGCCATTTATAGACGTTTCCTCCAAATAGGGTATAATCATGTGCAAACATGCTGGTCCAAATATTCCATAGCTGTCATAGTGTTCTATAGATACTGTCAACCTGAACATACTATAGGTATTTAAAGACAACTGTGCATAAACACAGCTAGACATCCTATCATTCATCCTGGACATCTTAGACATTCATCTAGACGGGTACACATCCTATCATCCATCCTAGACATCTTAGACATCCATCTAGGCAGGTAGACACAGCCCTATCTTCAACATGTTATGTGCGTTCTTCTTTTATTATCAGATCCAACATGATCTTCTAATTGTCACAAACTTGATAGTTCGAGATAAGATCAGAGCTGAGTATGGCTATGCTACAGAGCACATCCAATCACCTGAGAGCAATTACTCCTATGAATCTATGGACACGTAGCTGTTATGTATCAGATGATGAATTATTTGAAGAAGGAACGAAGATATTAAGTAATTACAAGCTACTGAACGCCATACAGGTAACCCCCCCCCATAACGTGGATATTCCGTTCCTTAAAAATGCGGCATTATTTAAACTGCGTTACGCCAGAATCGCAATCAGATCTCACAAGGGAAGATCCCGAACCCGGAAATTCAAAAAATTCTGAAACTTTGTGAATATGTAGGGGATTTCATCCTGATTACAACCCAATTTGGTTTGCTGCCCAAATCCACTTAAAGGGGGTGAAATTAACCACTGAAAATTCGGCTATTTCCGATTTTGTGTTATAACTCGCAGACTGTAACTTCCTTCTTTTAATTAGATCAACAAAATCGGAAAATAGCCGGATTTTCAATATAGACGCAAATGAATCTGACAATGAGTGAACGAAAGACGTGCGACAATAGCGTAGCAGTCAGTGTCAAGGATCAGCCACTTAAACAGCCGATAGAGGGCAGCACATCACTATTCTTAAGTGTCCTGCGCGCTGCGTTACAGTTCTTACCGTTATTATTACCTCTAACCTTTATTATAACCTGCTGCAATAAACTCGTGCTGGGTTTCGTTCTGCAAACGGTCCACTGCTAATTATGCAGACAAACAGGAATTCGGTGTCCCATGATTCGTCTTGCAGCAAAGAAACGACAGAGGCCAGCGCCAGGCGCCCGGCGTTAGCGCGTGTCACGCTTAATCCTCGAGCTGATGAAATTTTTTCGCGCTGCCCATGGGGCATAGGGCGGCGTCCCGGGGCTGCCCGTATCTGGCTGTCTTTCCGTGCCGTCAGCTCCCGCTGGAGAAACGCCGGCCCGTGTTTTATGCAAGCCTCGGGTTTTATGCAATGAGACTGCAATATCAAACGCTGCGAGAAGCGAGCTACCGGAGTGCCGCTGAATAAAATATCCAACCCTATAAAAAAAAAAAGGATGGGAAAAGGGAAGAAGGCGGCAGAGTGAAAAAAGCAGCACGGACCCTGAGCAAGAGGGATGCTGAGAACTGGACGCGTTTCGATTTTTATATTCTGGTTCTTATGTGTACAGTGGACAACGTCATCCTGGACTCCTCCGTGCGTTGCTCGGCATTATGTAGATACCTATTTACAATGTACCTATTCATCACTACACCTTGAGGATAGATGGCGCGGGAGGTTAATGATGGCGGCTGTGATTGATTGCATTGTAGTAGAGTTGAATTTTGGGGCTTGGAGTAGTTTTTCGTGAATTGGAAATTTCTTCTGTGGCATTTCTTAAGGGAGGGTATGTAAATTTTACATATTGATATATAATTCACGCTAGTAGAATACTGTGCTGAACACATGGACCATGGTAGATTTCTATGAAAAGTGTAATGCTACAATAAGCGCTCCAAGCTTGCGTCAACAAAAGTTTGTAATTTCTTCGAAAAAACTTAAGAAATCTTTTTTCAAAATTTTGTTAGCGCAAGTCTGCAGCGCTTATCGTGCCATTAAACTTTGGTTTAAAATCCTTGTTCTGTCGCTTGTACTTTAGGAGTTACGCGCGAAAAAGTGAGAGTGCCTATTTGACTTTGAGGTTAGTTTTCACACCTTAAAAAGCGATTGGGCACCAAAGTACGCACTTTAGTAAATTGCATCTCCATTCATTCAAGAAGGTCATGGGATATTATAAATGTTGATCAGGATCAAGTAACTAATTAAGATACAACGCTGGCGCCAGAATAGGAATCACAGATTCTCGAAAACGTAGGTCGGTGGGAACGAAGGAAAGAAGGAGGTTGAAGGATGAGTTCGAAACTTAGATTGGTGTCACGTGGCCGTCGTCGATCTGCGAGCTGGTGGAGCGGTTGAGGTGGCCGAGGGAGCGCGACGCTTCGCCGGGAGGGGGGGCGGAAGGGAAAACGTTGTAACAGCACGATCCGAGGCGACTTAACCGGCAAATCCGACGTAAGACCTTCCGCGAAATCTCTATTTCCGTGAACGCCGTGTTTCCACGCTGTTTCCGTGTACTCGACCGAACTATCCACTTCTTCCTACCCCAAACCCCCTCCCGGTCTCGTCCTTATCCCTGATCCTTCTTGTTGTTTAACGTTAAGAAATATTCGCGGCAACTTGGAGATGGTTGGCTCGATGTCCTCGTTCACGCGACTCTGTCGTCTCGCATTGATACCATTTCGAAAAAATAGAGGCATAAGCGTTTGAGCACCACTGTTTGCGACTTTGTGAATGGTTGATTTTTTCTATTTCTCATTCACTGTTTGTTCTCTGTACTTTGGGAATCTCCGAATTATTGAGTTCTCATACTTCTTTAAAGAAAAAGTGTATCTAGTTCCCCAGCCTAGGTCTAGAGGTAGCTAGAGTCCAGATGTTTGCATCGAGAACCATATTCTATGGTAGATTTCCGATCTCGTTACGAAGGATCTAGATCAATTAATGGATGATTAGTACTAGCAATAGCTAGATCCCAAAAGTGTCTTCTTAAAATCACCTTTTGTCCCACCTCTGATAGACCAAGGAGTAGTTGAGGCTAAGGATCTACACGAATAACCCGATGAGCTAGGACTAAGAATACCCAGATTCAGGAATCTTCCTCATTGAAGACACTTCTAGCCACAAATACAGGCATCCCATGAATAATAACATGAATGATGCAACTAAACTTTGAATAGAACCCTTTTTATTTGCCTCCCTCTTTAACTGTGTCTCCCTAGGCGCTTTGCGTCGAAATGTTGCTGGATTAAGTTCTTAATTGGCCGACCCATGGAGTAATTGAAGAGCACTTAGAGCGGCTCAGCGTTCCGTGCTACGTGATCGCGAGCTCGAACACCGAAAATCATCGAGAGTCTCGTTTCTCGCAGACGCGACTAGCGATCTCTTCTGGGGGCAGGCTGATTCGCAGTACCGTCCCCGTTCAGTTGGATCTACACGCACGGTTTTCATGTAAATCAGCGGCTTAAAGCCTTGATTGTTTGCCCCGCGGCTAATTAAAGTGTACTTAGAGCGGTTTAATTTCCGTCGTTGCTGGTAAATCGTAGCGGAGATACTACAAGCACCAGTCACCTGGATTTTACGAAAACTAGGTGTGGGAATCTAATGATGGCTTTCTATCTTAAATTTCTCTGCCACTATGAATAGATGAGCTGAAACTAGTATAAAAAGGGTGTACAGAGGTGCTAAGTCTAGAAAATAACTGAGAAACATCTGCGTCTCGTCAATCCAGCTACTGCCACTGGTCGCAGTAGCTGTGGGAGATCAGTTAGCTGAGTTTTCTGGAAACAATCGTAATATTAATAGGAATTTTCCTTGGGGGCTGGGTGGAAATCTACACGACACGATGCAGCTCGATTCTCAGCATCAAATTGCAATAAATGGGTGACCTGGGATAGTAGTCAAGTATTTTGTGTTCATCAACAGTTACTATGGCTGATGTCAAAACACTGAGCTGCGTTTATCTCGGGAAAGAGTGAAGCAAGTGTCGTACTGTACATAACCTTTTTCATACAGAATGACCTGCCAGAGGTGTTGAAAAAATTTGTGCACTACTTCACACGATTCGCTGTACACCACCACAGCAGCATGTGTGGTGTATCAGTGCTTGAAATTCGTGATACTTCAGTTTTCCTTCAGGCAGTTCAGGAACACCCAAATTGGGTTGCCATGCAAATAAGTAATACAAGAACATGAATTATAGTCAATAATTCAATAGTACAGCTTCTTTACAATGATAGCATGCGGATTGTCACGCAACATGTTCCAGAACTTCTATCAAGACGTTTGTGGCGTTCAGGGACTGTCTGCTGATATAATACTGACCTTTTCAGGTGTCTGGAATGCATTTGACCCAGTAGGGTGTGGTGTGCAATCCAAGATTTTCTAAGAAAACTGTTATTCAGAGTAATTCATCCATTTTAATAGTCTCCGTTGAAAATTCTTACAAAAATTCTGTAACACTAAAAATTAACTCCTCCTTATCCTAAACCTGGTGTCAATAGGAGCAATTTGTTGCACTCTTTCACAAAATCATTTACACGAGTCAGTATACGTAATACCCTTAACCATAAAGATGTCTTACCTACTCCACTGTATTGGTGCTACATTTTACCCCCACTAGGAAGCTAGATATTTCTATAACAGACACTTCTATATGCACCAATCAATAAAAATGAAGATTCAGCTCGCCTTGAATAATTTCTAAACACACACCAGGCTTTTGCAATAAGGAAATCACTTGGCACACGTTTCTGTCACCTAACCGCGGTTGCGGTGAAGACAGTCCCTGGCCACAGTGGTGCGGCCCGGTCACAATGATCACGTTGTATGTGACCAGGCTTCACTCAACCTTTCCCACGTACAATCCCCATCGCGGTTCACGTTAATCTTAATGGATTAATTTCTTAATTGGCTGCCTGGTGTAATTGAAACGTGGCTGGGGGAGGGGGGGGCTCGACGAAACTCCAGAACTCTGTAACTCGCGGGACTTCCCCCGTTCGATTCGAGACGACTTCGGAACAATGTTTGCGCGGAACGTGTCGCCGCGGCCCGAGAAAAGTTCATCGGGTAGATACCTGGGAGCCACGGTTCCGCAGCCTTTGTTACACTTTCTGCATTCCGCGCGGATTTAAGATAAGGAAAGCGCGGGGCGGCTTGCACGCGAAACTGCCACCAAGTTTGCTGATTGCTAGACTCGGGGCCGCGCGGATTCCGTCCCCCTTTCCGCGGGACGCCGGGATGCGTTGCAGATTTGTGGGTTCTTTTGTGCTGTTTCTTTTTCCAAGTGAATTGGATTTCGGCTGAGGAAAAACAGTTCCTCGTGGTGGGAGGAGGGGGCACAGTTGGGGTGCATGTTTTGAGCGCTAATTAAAGGGTTATACCTAGTCAGGCGGCCGAAAAGAGGCGAATATTTGTGATTTTTTTTTGAAGAAGCGGAAGCGTATAATTTTACAAAACTTTTTGCGTTTCAAAGAGCAACATTTAAAGAACATTTGGTAATTTTTTCGTAGAAAAATATTTACGTTTATAATTAAATAACAAGCGACATCCAAGAAGCATTTTTAAAAATTTGGTTTTGCGGTGAGCATTGCCATTCGGAACCAGATGCGGTAGTGGAACCTCAGAACTGTATTTTACAATTGTTGTATGCGTTTTGTTATGAATGGACGCGACAGTTTCTAGATTCTACCCTCCACCCCTGTTGTACTGCACGCACGTCAAGAAGTGCCCCATAGATCATGCAGCATTTTCTTGCCCTTATTGAATTTACATATTTCTTCTCAGAGAGAAGTTTCCCCTGGTACACTTCCTTCTGCTTTACGACCCCTCTGGTTTCCATGAAGTTGCAGCAACACCTAATGCTCCTCTGTTCTCTTCTGTTTCAGGTAGGTCTAGTAAGCAATAAATTGATTTGTGTTCTGTGCACGAAGGGAAAGTACGTGCGAAGATTCTAGACAGTATGATGATGGCAAACCTACCCCCCGTTATGCTGCCACCCCTTACCGACTATGGAATGCTGACTCCTACCCTCGGAATAAAGGTGAGTCGCGATGATCCAGTTTCGATTGGCGACGCAGATCTTCTTGACCAAATTTTCTTCTAATCACGACAATTCACGCGCCCTCGAAGAATTAACGTGGCAGTGCTCTGGCGTCGACATTCTCGATTCGTAATAATCAATTTCATAGGCGGGACCTAAGTAGAGTTTTGAAAAAAAAAAAAAAGAAATAAGAAAAGGCAAGGAATAAGCGTAAAATTTAGTCGGTGTTTTGGGGTAAGTGAACCAACGTCGTACCCTTTCTCAATCTTTCTCTATCCTCTGTCAGTGAATATTGTACAGCACAATGCTACGAATGACACCAATTCTGAACTGTAGTTGCTTGCTTCCGTCACGACCAAAATACTGATGTGACGTGTGAGTACGTGATTTGCAATTTCCTCTTGTTTTGTTTTTCCACTTTATTTCCAACCTGGAGAAGGCATGCCGTTAATCCTCTCAGCGCTGGTGACATTCAACCGGTGAGCGCACCCCGCGTGCGGGAATGCTTTGCTCCTGTACGTTAGTCATATTGGCTGAACGCCTAAAGGCGGCCTCCGCACGGGCTGCGCCGACTAGCGATGAGCGTGCTGATACGTGACAACGCTGAGAGGGTTAATTTATCAAACTTTTTCTTTCGTGTATCTTTTTGACTGCCTTGTCACATTGTAGATGTTAACATTCAGACTTTTTATCAATGTTCTTTAGAGTAGAATTACTAAGGTCTGATTTATTAATAATTCTGAATATTTCGCACTGTTTATTTGAGAAATTTAATATCTACGCGATTCAGGTACGTCACATCAATAATTACCAAACAGGGGACAACGTTTGAGGTGGCTGGCGTATTGGATCAAAGGAGGTCCAAATTAAATTTATATAAAAATTAGATTTATATAAAAATTAGAAGGTTAGGCAAATTTCGAAAATTCCTTGTACCAAAAGGAATTGGAACGCTCTTTGTCATTTTGCGATCTCAAGCTTAGCTTTCAGGATATAACCGATTGCAGTTTAGGAGTTCTATGTGTATTCCTGACGTGGGCTTTTGAAACGTCACACAACGTAGGCGCAATTTAAAACCCTCAGCACTAATATACTAATAATAAGAAAATACAGGGAGTTTCTTCATATCTATGTGGAAAGTACTGTTATTAAAAAAAAAAAAAAACAACAGTCTGTATAAACATATGTCCATTGTCTTGTTGTTTTTGACAAGAGAAATGTGCAAGGTCGTACCATCTATTTGGATAAAATTGTGCATTTAGTTAGTCAGTAGGTACACAAGATTTCACAAGACAATCGAAATCAAAATTTGATTTCTTCCAAATTTTCTACATGGATCTATGTATGACTAAGAACTAATTGAATTTAAATAGCTAATCGTAGGAATAATGAACAGAAAAAAGTGTACACGTACGCCTGGATGGCAGTTGAGTTGCCACAAAAACTTATAAGAGAAGTTCGGCAACTCGAAAATTCAAAAAAATTTGAAACTTTGTTGAAATCTAGCTCAAGTGATGCTAATAACGTAACTATTTTTTTAGATGACAATATAATGGTTCTAAGGGTGAAAACACCCCCTCAAAGAAATTGTGAGTTTTCATATTAACGTGAATATCTGCGAAACCCTAAAAGATATCGAAAAAAAGTTCAATTTAAAGTTTTATGGCTTTCGATATGTTATAACATGGCGATAACGAATTTTCGAAAGAAATGGCGGTGGGGATACATTTTGAAAAAAAAATTTTTTTTTCGCAAATTCTTTATCGCTGTGTTATAGGACATAAAAAACTATAGAACTTTGAATTTAACTTCTTTTTGATATTTTTTACAGTTTCGTAGATATTGCGGATAATCTGAAAACTCGCTATTTTTTCGAGGTGGTGTTTTCACCCTTAGGACCGTGTTTTATTGCCGAATCAAAAAATAGTTATATAAGCATCACTTGAGCTACATTTCTGCAAAGTTTCAGTATTTTTTTTAATTTTCGAGTTGCCGAACTTCCCTTGTCAGGATTTCCTTGCAAATTTTTCATTAATACGTCCTATGCATTTGACAAATTATTATACAGGTGGCTTACTAAATAGCTGTGTGAAAAATTGGATCCAAATCAGTGACCCAAAGTACACATGAAAAATTTAATACCAAAGCATGCTTTGGATCTCGACTTTTACCCTCCGTCGACTTGCAATTTTCAATGTTTCTTTTCGTTATTCATACACCGCCAGTTAGTACCTACGTAATAAAAACATATCATCATCATAATCAATTCATCAACAATTATGCAATCTACCTCAAGGCGTGGAAATACGGTTAGTTCTCCCATCAATAAATTAACCGTAAATAAGCTTGTCGAGAGCAGCATTCGTAACCGCCGTCTACCTTAATTCCGTTAAGGGTGAAGCAGTCCTTGGAAATCCGCCCCAAGGATGCCACGCGGCGTTATTATGTCCCCGTGTTCCCGCTGATAATCCTGCAAATTTAAAGACTTAATTTCGTTTCGAAGCTGACGCGACTTTCGCGGGCACAAACGCGAAAAGAGAATTCGTTCCCCGCGTTTGCCTGGGAATTCTCCGCGGGGATGGAGCACTGTATCGTCCCTCTCTAGCTTCCCTTTGGGGTATCTGCATTTCTGTTTGCATGAAGGCCAGCCACGTCTTTCGAAACGCGTTTCACGCTTTGGCGCGACGGGGGAATGTGCGAGTATGGGAAAAAGGGTGGAATAAGTGGATTTGGACTGGTCGTATCGATGTGTTTACTTATTTTAGGTATTTTTTATTTATTCTTCTGGAGTATGGTAATTTATAGTCGTGTGCAAAAAAGCATGCAATATTTTGGAGATCGAGGGAATGGCAGAAACTCAGTTTTGAGTTTGGTAATCGAAATTTGAGATTTGAGGGAGGGGAAAATAAAAATTTTAGTTCTGAGGGAGAGAAAATTACAAATTTTAGTTTTGGGGAGGGGGAAATCCAATTTAGAGATTAGAAATCCCAATTTTGAGTTTTGCGGTAGGGATTCAAATCTGAATTTTAAGGGGGAATCCAAATTTGAGTTTTGAAGGGGAATCGAAATTTGAGTTTTGAGGGGGAATCGAAATTTGAGTTTTGATGGGCAATCCAAGTTTGAAATTTGAGGAGGAATCGAAATTTGAATTTTGAGGGGGAGTCCAAATTTAAGTTTTGAAGGGGAATCCAAATTTGAGTTTTGAGGGGGAATCCAAATTTGATTTTTGAGGGGGAATTCAAATTTGAGTATTGAGGGGGAATCCAAATTTGATTTTTGAGGGGGAATTCAAATTTGAGTATTGCGGTGAATCCAAATTTGATTTTTGAGGGGGAATTCAAATTTGAGTTTTGAGCAGGGAAATCCAATTTTGTATTTCCAAACTCCAAATTGGGTTTCCCCTCCCGCCAAACACAGATTTGGATTTCTCCCCCAAACTCAAATTTGGGTTAGAAATTTTTTCCCCTATAAAACGTGCCGGCTCCTTCCGCTCGGCTATGTTATTGACGCCTCGTGTGCGAAGATGAATACATTTTTACCATGTGCCCAAAAAGTATACTGTAGATTCTTTACACTGTGCTTTAGAAGTTTTGCATGTGCGTATTTTACATATTTTTAAATTGTACATGAATATTGTCCCTATATATGAATTCATGCACTGGCTTTGTATAAACACCATGAAATTCTATTTCATCATAAAAGTCAATAAAATTTTGAAGTAACAAAAAAACTTCTCAACTTCTATGACAGAACCAATTATTAATTTATTTATTTGAACTACATACATGTTTGCTTCCATAGGTATACAGTGAAGGAAATACTCCGCTCCATGCTTTATTTTAAAAATTTGATTCTAAAAGAGTACCTAGATGGTCGATCACACTTCATATAAAAAAAAAATGTTAAAAATATCGGCGAAAAACTGATTGGAACATAAAGTTTTCCCCTCATCGCTATCGTCGTTTCGTCCGAATTCCCATCACACTCCCAGTTTAACTGCTCTGGTTCACTGCTGGACCAGTTAATATTTACACAAGAGGCAGATTTTGCAACACTGTCCAACAAGAATTTACATTTTCAGATTCGGATGAAAGGTTCCCTTTTCATCGAGGTATATTTCAAAGTATTCGATGTCATCAATGACAAATGCTATTTCTATTGATATGTTTCCAAAATGTACAAATATCCAAGCACGATTAAACTACCAACTTGTGGTTATTTTGCAAACTTACGAGACAAATCCTCTTCGAAATTCATAGCATATTTTATCAATGATCATTTCCTAGAGAGTGATAGGTGCACCAGGAGTAGCGAGGTCTTCAATGCGCATGCTCAAAGCCGAAGGGGGTCAAAGTGGGCGGAGCGTTTGGAAAAGCATTGATTCGATTGGAAGCCTGACACACCTTCTACTGTCGGGGCATTTGTATTGGGGGGCTGGCGTTCAACGCCCCACCCACTGACCTATTTCTCCCCTCCTATTCCTCTGAACTCCGCCCACAAACCTGTATCACAAGGAAACACATCGAAACGCCAATTTTGACGAAACTTTGGTGAGAAGTAATGTATTTTTTTTGTCGATGATCGTCCATAGCTACTGAAGAGGTGAAAACAACCCTCAAACTGGGGTGTCGAATGCGGGGAGACTCCATTTCGTACAGAACAGGAGTAAACTGCGCGTATAATAATCTTTATTGCAGAACCAGAAAAAAATCGGAATACTCGGGTAAACGCACTTTGTAAATAAGACACTGAGGGATGCGGAATCCAAATTAGAGTTTGGGGGAGGGGGAAATCCTATTTTGGGATGGGAAATCCGAATTTGAGTTTCGAGGGGCGGAGTCCAAATAAACTCCACCTCAAATAGGGATTATCGATACACATCGTTCTCATTTAATTTGTTTAACATTTAATTTTAAAAGTAAGTGCAGCGCCCTCTGCACGTGGATTTTGGACCTATTCTATAGCCTACAGCAGTCCCATTAAAACTAAGGTTCTTCTGGTATATTGTTCATCGAAATCGCCTCAGTAGTATTTGAGTTCTGTGCTTTCAAACATTTTTATACAATGATATAGATAAGATGAGAAAATTACTTCCCCCTTTTCTAAAGCCTTTCGAATATATCCACCATCACTAACGCATCATCCTAAATAGTAGAATTTAATTGCCAGCGATTCCTTGAGCCTCCCGCTGTCATTTGCAATGTCATTGGCCTCGAGGTTCTGTTGACGTCTGCCACCTTCTCACCCTCCATACTCGCCCCACGAAAAAAAAAACGCCTGGGTATTTCGATGTCGATAAAAAAACACCCCCGGCGACCCTTCGGGTATCGCCTTTTATCTGAGAGCTTTGTAGTCCCCCCTGGCGTCCGTTCGTGCCGCGTTTCGGCCGCCTCTCTGCAAACCGCGAGATATTAATTAAAATTCCTCTGGAAATACTTGAGAGATGCCGGTGAGACGGGTGTCTGGTAATATATTAGTCCTCTACGCGTCTAATCTACTGGATGATCCTCCGTGTACTGGCTTTACAGAATGGGAAAGGGAGGGACGGTGGTTGATGGTAATTATGTTAGACATAAGTGACCCTCCAGGTATGTGTCATATCTGTTATTACATGGTGATCAACTTTGGGACATGCCTTTGGATACTGATGAATGCAACATAAGATTCATTTTTTTTAGGGAACTCTACGGATAAAGGAGTTAGATTAAACGGGATTTTAAGTTGGTGGTAGAGTTGTAGGTATACATAGATGTAACTAGCAGTAGTAAGATTTGTTTGGATTATTAATAGTAATCAGAATAAGAAGAAGAAGAAGAAGAAGAAGAAGAAGAAAAATACTAATCCTATTATTAAGAAGATGAATACTTCTTTATTGCACCAGTTGACATGAAGAATAATACCAAGAAGATAAAGAGCATAAATACATATAAGAAAACAAGAAAGAGAAAAATAGTAGTGTTAGAAATTATATAGTACGTGTAAAAGTAGAAGTAGAGTGCAAAAGGCGAGGTGCAGCTGTCAGCTGTTAGAAGGAGGGGTGAAAAATGAAAGTGTCCTTGGGAGACTTTTAAGTTCCCAGTTGTTCAATGATAATACCTCAATACTAGATCATTTCCCAAACCTCCAAAGTAGTTTGCTGTCACCACAACTTTTGCAAAACACAGTGGAGAGAATAGGTGGCTCCACCCACTTGTGCATCTCCTCTTCCTTTGTGACTTTTGCTTATTATATTTCCAATAAATGTTTAGTAATTGTTTTAACGTCTCTTTATGACTTGTGGATTCGTTCCTGTGAAGAGGGATGAAAAATAATGGCGAGGGAACTGGGAAAGAATTATACTGTTCTGTTGTTAAAAGCAGAGATAATAATGTTTGATGAGTATGAATTCTGCTGGAATGAAGGAACGTTTAAAGTCTTAAAAATTGATTGTACTTTGTTCTCAATAATTTTCTCGATAACTCTCACAATCAATAACTCTCGAGGAATAAATGAAGGTGCAATTAATTCTTAACTGCTACTTTTCAGTTTTCTGTAAGCTGGTAGCTTTAATTTACACGGTTTACTGGAATTGTGTTGTATTTAAGTAAATACGAGCAAATCAAACGACGCCGAGCAGAAATTGAACATGTGAATGTTAATTGCTTATTTTTAATAGTTATTAATTACCAGCTTGAAATATCCTTCTTTTGCTCTGTGACATAAATCTGATAGAGTACCTAAATTAACATGTAAGTCATGAGATCATTAGTTGCTTCAAGATCAGGGCCATTAAGGGTTACTCAACAAGACACTAATTTGTTTGCAAGTTCAGATTATGTATATCAAGTCACTGATATCGCTTAATTATTGCATATCTTTTATTAATCCTAAGGAGAGTTGGTAGTGGTTGATAACTTTGATGAGACTTGGGCTAGTGAATGCGTAGGTAATGCGCTGATAACGTATTGAATATTCTACTTAACGAGTACTGTTTATGAGCATTCAAAGTTGGACACTTTGGAGAAATCTGGCGCTGATTAGTTCTGCATAAATCCCACCCTTGGTTTAGTAGTTTTAGTCCAACAGTCTGTAACTTCTCTTCAATTTAAATATTAAGGAAACGTGTAGTTCCATTTGAAGAGACCACTAATGATTTCAAGAGCTTGGAAACAATGAAGTTAGGGAACCTTTTTTCCGTTGTCTTACTTCCTCTTTAAACTGAGGAGCTTTTGTTGCCTCAATTTCATTGTAAGTTCTAGTGCGACGGAAATATTTAAATGTATGTACTCTTTTATGTGCATCGTTCTTAGAAGTTTGATGTTGAACACAATAGCTTGTGAGGAACAGTTGGTTGTTAATCCTAGCCACCCAATGTCACTTAGATGTAACTACAGTTTGAAGGCTATCTTTGGGTGCAACAGTTTCGTTAGCTACTGCTTGCTTCGTCAAGCTGAACATGTAACAAATTAATATTTTGTCAGTAATCCTCACTATTCGGGTACTGTGGGGTGCTACATATTTGGCCCTTATTGAGTTGTGATTAGAGCACTATAGTGCTGCATCTGGGTGACTATTAAATAGGTTACTATTCGGGTACTATTGGGATATAACTCTGCTACTATTGGGTTGCTATAGATTTACTATTGGCTCATTACAGAGTTACTACCGAGTTATTATTAAGTTACTATTGGGTTCGCATTGAGCTACAAGTAGGTAGGTTACTCTTGGGTTCGTATTCAACTACATGTAGGTTACTCTAGGGTTCATATTCAGCTACAAGTAGGTTACTATTGGATTCGTATTCAGCTGCAAGTAGGTTACTATTGGCTACTATTGCTTGCCTAATGCTTAAGTTACTTTGCTTCCCACCCACTCCTTTCTCCTGCAGTCTTCTCTATGACTCCATAGCTTTATAATCTGAACTTACCTAAGTACTGACAGTGAGTAAATCGATACAGTTGAAGCTATAGGCCATAAAATGCATGTTTCATCACTCACCACAACATCTCATAGACTCAAATCACCTTTGTATGTTTCACCAAACAAACAGGTAATTATAAATTACATGTAAGTCAATAGATCAACATTTACAAAAATCTTGGGTCATCCACCCAACTGGTTACAAGTTAAATAAAATCAGCACCTGCTAATAGATCCACAAATTTCCAAATTTTTTCCCACATTGTCATACAATTCTATCCTAGAAAAATTCACAATCATTCATACAGACGTGCTATAATTATGCATGCACGGCGTGTTTAGCATCCTAAGCAAAAAAACTATTTAAAAAAAGAACACCTAAACCATAGCCGCAAAAAAAAAACAACAGGAAAATCCCCAAAAACCGCCTCGATCACTTGCTTGACGCAATCCCACCTTTTCGCAGCACAGGCATCAAATTAGTTACGCCGTGTTACCAGCGTCAATGAACCGCTCCTTCCCCTAGGATCCCTGCGAA
This sequence comes from Andrena cerasifolii, assembly GCF_050908995.1. Classification (NCBI taxonomy): domain Eukaryota; kingdom Metazoa; phylum Arthropoda; class Insecta; order Hymenoptera; family Andrenidae; genus Andrena; species Andrena cerasifolii. Next base: position 4,743,460 of record NC_135132.1, read on the forward strand.
TTATTCATATTATCTCCACCTGGCGAGTGCTCCCGGGTCGTCCGGTTCGTTCGTCACGCACGCATAACGTGTCCCCGTTTACGCGCATATGAAATTCGAAATTCATTACCGCGCAGCGGAGGGAATTAATTTCCATTCCGCCAGGAAACAAGGCCGGTGAATTTCGAAATTTCCGCATTCGACGCCCCCCGACCCTCCCTATATCACCTTGGTGCGGTTTCATTGTGCGATCCAGTCCTGGGCCCTTTATTGCAACAGTCAGCGAGTCGGTTCCAGCGATTTTCTCAGTCTCTAGGTTGCTTCCAAACGTTTCGCAGGCCGATCCCAGGAGGCCGTGCCAGTTAATACAGATTTCCAGCGGGCGCTGCTCGTCCACGAATCTGCAGGATGAGAGTCGCGCAGTGGTTCGGCCGCTGTTGCGACATCTGCCGGGCTTCTAGCGATTTAACTGACTTTTCGAGGCGTTGTTGAGGATTGTTGCACGTTGAGGCTATTGGTAGGATCCAATGTCAGTGGATCAAAGTACTATTGCGAGATGAGAAGAAGACCGACTACCCGCAAGCTGAAATGTTGCTCGCTCCACCCTATCCCCTCCAAGAAATCCTAGTTTTAGGTTCTTAGCGGCTCTCCATATCCGTGGGCTGTCGTGATTTGTGTCGTTCGCGTTCTGCGTTACGCGGCGGACTTTGTTGCAAGGAATTGGGTGGAGCGAGCCGGCGATTCCCTTTGCTCATGTGACATTTCAGCTTGTGGGTAGTCGGTCTTCTTCTCATCTTGCAATAGCAGGTACTATTTACTCCAGGAAACTGCACTGACATAATTCACTTTTGTTTAATGGTCTGTGAAGATGTGACTCTAACAATCGTGCTACCTAATTCCCTCAGATCGCAAATAATCCCTATCACCTGGGCAGAAACCAATATTCCGCGGCAATAGACCAAACTATTAGACTACTAGGAGCTAAAAAAGAAGAAATAGTATTCCCTTCTCTTTCTTAACTCCTCCTCTTTGGGTTTCAACGCTGAGAAGTGAGCCCAATGTACGGTCAATTGTTGGTGGAGGTTTCCAGCGACACACAAGTGCTCCGGCCACCCTCAGCGACCTCGTCTCTTCGTTTGCATACGCAAACAGAGGAATTAGGACCGGACACGTCGTCCTGCACTCACGATCGGGGGTTCCTTTGCTCCGGAAAGCACGTTATTGTCGTCTCGGGTGGGGTTATTGTCGTCGAAACACGTCCGGACAATCGACGATACTACGCGAAACGCGCGAGCTCCTCGGGGCTTCCTGTTACCCCCGTTGACGACCATTAATTTTCCAACCTCTACTCTGGTTTAAATTAGATTTTTGGTGAATTTTGCACAGGTTACTTATAGATGTACCCAACAATACTGAGGTTTACGGTAGGAGATAAGAGTGGCGGCGGGAAGAAAGTAATCTCAATGGGTGGGATTTGGTTGCTGGCCACCCTAGTAGCAGTGCTTCAATACTACATCGTCCGCCAAATCTTCAACGAGTTTTGGCGAGGGTTTTGGAACGGTTGGTAGGTAGGTAGGATGGAAGGAGCGAGAAGGAAGGTTGCGTTTCGTCCTGGGCCTGCTAGTGGATTCATCTCCTTACCTAGCAGGCCCTGCCCCAGATGCGGGGATGTTAGGAGGTACAACGAAACAGGTATATATACAAATCGGTCGTTGAGGGAGAACTTGCGAGAGAGCGGGATCGGTGGGAATGCCCTCTTGCGGCGGATTTGGGGTTATCGCTAGGTATCCTCCGTCGAAGTTGATGTGCGGAGTGTAGGGGCCCAAGGGCTCCGGCTACTATTCGTCTACTGTTTAGGCATGCCTAACTTGAGCAAGCGATCCGAGGATTTTAATCTGGTCGTGAATATAGTACATTCCTCACGACCGGGTCCCGGATCAAAGAGAAAAAGTCCTTACAGTGAGACGTCGAAGTGTCAAGCGTGATCCACCTTGCCACTTTTTGGCCCGCTCTGGCGGTTTCGTTAGTAAAGTCAGCTCACACCATCTTGCTTGGTTTAAATTGCTGGTATAGAGGAAAACTCTGAGGCGCAGCGCGTCCCTTGGACCTGTATAGCACTACCTGTTTAGGTATGCGCATTAGAGACCTGGTTATTGCTGGATATATGTAGGTATACGATAATATACTCTTTGTCTGTAACTATTATCAGTGGTTCCTCCCAGCTATGGGGATGTTTCTTTGAGACTTTTGCTTACTGTAGAACGAAAAATTTCCTTTTCCAAAAAAGGAAATTCTTCTAAATGCCAAGCAAGTTTTTAGCAAAAATTATAGCAATTCTGCACTGTGAAAAGCTTGATACATGTCTCACAGTCGGTCATTTCTGCCAACAGTTATTTAAAAAAAAAAAAAAAAATCAATCCTCCAGGTTGTTAGAGGAGGACTTAAGCGAAAATAGAGGGAATTCTTCAGGCGGATAGAGACATGTGGAAACGCTCGTCAAAATTTCTGAACCCTCGGAAGTCAGGGATTGTCTTAGCCGTGGGATTACGCGTTTTCCGCGGGAAATCCTCCGCTGGCGGAAAACCGACGGTGGATACCGCCGCGACAAGGCCGATTTGAATTTTTCTCAGGCGCCTCGACGCCTCTGGCTCTTCCAGTCCCATTGAATATTCCATAAATAAATCGGCGTTTAATAGGAAATCGGGGAACCCCTGGCCCACCTCATCGCTCACTGCCATGCCGTGCCTCACCAACCAGTATCTCAATAATATTCAGTGTATAAAGTTCGAATGGCTCCCTTATTACGTGTCTGACGAGCCTGTTTCTCTTCCCTTCACTTATTCGCTATTTTAGGTTAGGTTAGTTATGCCATTTTAGGTTATGTTCGCTATTTTAGGTTATGTGAAAGTGATATCTCTTCATCACAGATGCACAGAGAGTAGTACACTATTTTTTGGTGTTCTTGAGAGACGCTATAACAAGTGTTTGTTTAATTTTTTCGCTCGTCTCTAGTACATTTCCCCACATCATTTGGAAATACAGGGATGTCAATCCTGCAATTTCACATATTTTCGAGAGTCGAGGAGGCAGGCCATTTGGTAAATAAATTCACAGAAAATCGCATGTAGCAAAATTTATCAAAATTTCGGGTGGCAAACACCCCTGGGTTTTTTATAAACAGTTTCATCTAAAAAATATATTTAAATCCTCAATTTCTTTATAAATTAAAATACTAAAAATGCTCAATTATTAAATTAAATACTGAAACAAATAGAGAATAAATTTTTTTAAATATTTTTTCGAAATTTAAAAGCCAACAATTTTCAAAAAGATACTCGCCATTTACAATTATGCTGGTTTCAAATGTACATAAAAAAGGTGTGGTAGTAGAAGTTTTTATATTTTATAACGTTTATGTACATTTCGCTGCTGTATGAAATCATTTTTTAATCTGGAAAAGGGCATGAATAGGTACAATCGTTTACCCTTCGCCAACGTTTTATGGAGATAATTATTTGCGTGAATAGAGGCTCCCTGACGAAGCACAAATCCATCATACTCGATCAAACGTCGCTCCATCCTCAATAATATCTTATATTCAGCCAATCGACGACGTATCTCAGCTCGTTTATCTTTCTGCATTGGTCGCTCTGAAAATGGAAAATGTGCCAAAACCTTCTACTTGACACTCGATTTCCACCCAACAATACCGTTTTTTCCCCCTCCTTTGTTACCTTGAGGAACGGAAAACCGAGGTCATCAAATTGTTCAAATGTACATTGTTTACAACTACAATCAGTGCAATTTCGTGCTTCCTGAAAAAGCGTGGTAACTCAGTTTTGAAAAATGTTGGCTGAAATGAACCTTTTGTTCCGAAATTTTGTGGAAATTTTTTTTAACGATGGTTCGTCCTCTAGTAGGGAAATGTGATTTCTAAAGGTAGAAATTGGATTTACGCTAATATTATACCTATATAGTTTTGCAAAATTTTCATTACACTATTCCATTCTAATTTTAGTATAGAATCCATTTTCTAAAAATAATTCATCTACTGTCCATTGAAATAAGTTTGTTTACTGTTATAGTTTTATCTGGCCGATAAAATACACCCCTTATTAAATTAAAATCAGTTGCATGGGGTGTGCAGAAAATAAAAATATCACGGTTTTCGTAGATGGCTTGGTAGAAATTTAAAAGGTCCAGATATAAAATTCACCTGTGTAATGAAATTAGATAACATATCATTTATTAAGTTCTACTGTTTCTATTTAATAAGAGGATATTTCCTTATATAAAGTAGTTAAAGTTTTTTGGAGCATCTCATGGTAAAAGCGTGGTCCGTTAAATGCTGTAGTGGGAGACATAGTGGGGGAAGCGCTCCGCCCATGAAAGCAACTCCCCACTATTTAATTGGCCAAGACTTCAGTAATCTTTAATGAATAAACGTTTTACAACGAACAGCTCCTCTTAAAATTTTCATCTGCTTATAGAATGTAACACGAAAAATTGAAAAAAAAAAAATGTTAATCTTGAAAATAGGTGGTTTAAGTATTTTTAGGTTATTTTTTTTTAGTACAATATAATGTACCTATAATATAATATATTTTGTACATTATTGTACATTAAAAAATGATTGCAAAATATTGTTAGTGAATAGCGAACCCAGACCTAACCCAGACCTAACCCATTTCACCCAAATTAAAGCCGAGTCGGCCACCGAAAGAAATGAACGGGAGCAACTCTCGCCTACGAACCTGGAAAGAACAAATGAAGAGGATTCAAGCCAGTCGTTCGCATTTATATACCTTACTGCCGAGCATTAGCAGCCGTTCAAACGCGTACTCATTACGCGAACGAGAAGATTCGCCGTGCCGCCGCACCGATCAAGGCAACAGCAAAGCTTCCCGGTAAACGCCGTAAAGTCATCGAACATTCAAACTCCATGGGCGCAAAAACGGACTCCCGAGGAAATTGCCGAGCAATCAAATATCTTGCCGCGCCTCTAAAACACCGCCTCCGCTAGTTCAGCCATTAGGCCGATTCCCCCATTGCCGGTGCCGTTAAAAAACAACAGCCCCCGTATAAAACATCAGAAAGCGCATTCGAAACGATAACGAGCAATAGGCGCAGTTTGGAGCCGCCGCCTAACCCTCCCCCGCCCACCTCCGGCCACTGTTCCGCCTCGAACTTGCCCGTTATCGTTATATCCCTGTGGCCAGGGCGCGCCGGCCGATTTTTCCTCCGACGGCTTTTTTTCCAGCCATTTCAGTGGAGCACACGGGCTTCCGCTATTTTATTAGGCCAGTTACAGAGCCGGGCCCGAAACAATAACCATTGTTAAAGTTTCGCGGCACTTGCAGCAACACGGCCAGGGGGGGCCGAGGCTGTTTGCACGCCGAAGCTGTCCGCTTTGTTCCGCCGGGGCGGGGTGGATTTTCAGGCGGGCGAGCCCGCTCCCTCTGCGCCAGGGAACCGCTGGAACCGCCATGATCGCCATTGCCGGCGCCCGCCAGGCAGCCTTAGGGCCTCTTCACCATCTTCCTTTTCCCGCGCGTGACTCTCATAATGGCCGGTCGCCGTCTGGTTTCGAATACTCCGGCAATTTTAATTACGCCGCTGACCGGAACACCGATTTAAGGGTTAGGGGAGAATGGCGAGCGACGGTGGCGCCATCTAGGCTGCCTTCCAATGGCGGCTTCTGTGGCTGAGGATAGGATTTGTTATTTCGTAGGATGGAGTTGGGAGTTGGTGGAACCGAGGGACTTATTGGAGATGGGTGAAAGTGGCAAGGTTGGAGGTTATGTTGGCTAACAAAGAGGGCCTGCAGAGTGGTAGAAGGAAGCTTGTCTAAGAGATGTTACAAACTTATGAAGCTGAGGAACTTGTTGGTTGCCAAATGGAGGTGTCCATTTGTTTTTACCGTGAATTTCTTGTTTCAATTCACGTCCACGCCTTCAACGGCAAATTAATGGCGGTGAAGATGATTTTGAAGTAAGTGAATAGAGGCATAGGAATTAAAACAATAGCGATATAATTTATAACAGTGAAATCGTGATTTGAATGGTCTTTACGCTCGATGCGTTTGGTAGAATGCCACTGACCGGTTGATTGTGACTGCGTGCAGCCACAAGAAAAAGCATCTCTTACAGCCTCGGTGTGGGTGGAGCCCAATTGGTGTCTTGAGATTATCAGTCGTTTACTGGCGATTTTGGTCAGCTGCATTCCGTCCCCAAGGAGAGGGGAAAAATCAACCAGGAAGACCGTATCTACGCTCCGTCACCTCGAAGACACTATCCAGACACTGCTGACAGCTAAGCCATAGCCACCTCTGTTAATCCTCGCCCGGATCCAATGTTTGGGCCCAGACTATGTGGCGCCTGCCAGACTAAACCCCTGCGTAATTTATGAGTCTTCTTCTCGGACACGGAACACCATTGGTAATGGCATTTCTAATGTACCAGCAGCAAGTTAAATGACTATGTAACTACATCGTGTACCAGAAAGATGGGAGCCCCGGAATAACTCGGAGCATCGTGCTTCATACTTGAAGTTTTCGCAATAATGTTTTAGACATACGTTTTAGGGTTCGGAAAAGACATCTGATCGTGGCTTTCGTCATGGTTTAGGGGTCAAATTTGGGAGGTATTTCAAGGTCAACTTCATTTTTGAATTTTGAACCACTATTTCCGACACCAGAAATGAAAAGAACGATAAAATCAATCATGGAATTTGGAAGATCTTCGTCAAAAAACCCTTGAAGAAGCTGCACTCATCCACTTGAATTTCATCAGAAAGACCATATCCGCCTTTTGTGAACGAATTTATCTCGAAATATCCGCCATTGTCAAACCGTGAATGGCGAAGATTTGAAGCACTTAATATATAACACTTTAATCTGTCGAATGCGTTAGCTTAATCAATGGTCGATCTTGCCTTAATTGGCTAGATCAATGGTCTGTCTTGTCTTAACCGGCTAGATCAAAGTCGATCTTTGACCCTATAACAGGACTACAAATGTGAATGTAAAATGTTTGGTTTTTTCTGGTGCTGAAAGTAGCGATTCAGAATTGAAGTTGACCTTGAAATCACCCCCAGATTTGACCCCTAGGTCATGATCAATTAGATGCCATCTTTGCCAATCTCGGAAACCATCAGATGCCTCTTTGTAGACCCTTAAACATTTGGTTGAAACATTTTCTTCAAAAACTCAGTCCTTTCCAGTTAAACCGGGGTCTTGGTAGAAAAAGTGATTTGACCCTCAAATAGCCCTTGTGGGTTTCCTGGCTCAATGTCATGACTAGATATCATTTCATGTCTGGTGCCGAAAATAGGTGTTCCCGTTTAAAGAAATCAAGTTGACCTTGCAATGACTTCTAAATTTGGCCTTTAGCCGTTAGTCAGGATCGCCACCAAATGCTTCCATCCAAGCCCCAACACTTTTATCTGAAACATTTTCTCGAAAACTTCATATTTCTGAGTTAATCCAGGGTTCTCATCTTTCTGGTACACGCTGTATAACTACACTTAACCAACCTCTCCCTGCAATACTAACGCTAAAGTCAAATGATTGTCAACGACATATATCCCTAGACTTCGAACCCAGCATCACCGCAGAGCAATCACACAAACCTGCGAACAGCACATGAAAATATTCAATATTTTGTCATCACAACAAGGACATTTTGAAAACAATGACATCCCAGAAATGTCTAAAATATAAATGCCCCACTTCCATCCGATGAGCAAAGAATCTATACAATGGATAAACTGTAGCAGGTCTTGGGGATATCTCATGGAAGTTTCTGGCAGTACAATGAACTCGTTTGTCCTGGTAGCATAGGCGTTTAAACCACTGTGAAATGGTATTAGACAACATTCGGTTCAGACTTTCCACTTGCTTCCACTCGCGCACCTCGTGGAACGCGGTACCCAGCTAGAAAAGGGGACTCCAAGCTTTGACAAAGAGCCGATTTCAGATAACCGTAGCTGGGGCGCGTTTGCTGGAAATCGAGAGCGCGTTTGCCCGCAAGTTGCCATGCATTTTGCAACATCTTCGAACGTACATTCAGCGCGCGTTCGCCGCAACGACGCGTACACGTTTCAATGGGGTAAACGTTCGAGTAGAAAGAGGTCCTCATAGTTCTGTGGCTTACTAGGCACGAGACGTTTCGACATAAAGAGGGGTTCGTTCACCCTACGCAGTGAAGTTGTCTGTGGTCGACCTGCCAAGCAGTGGTGGACTCACCAGGAGGGTGTCAGCTTGTACGTTGGTGAGTGAGTCCCTTTTTGAAGAAGAGCATACCTTCATATGGAGGCACAAGATAGTACAAACTTATAGGTTTTGTTAAATAAATTCCCGAACATGGCGTTGAAAAACGAGCAGTTACACTAGGGTATCCCCTTAAACCCTATATCAATTAGTAATTCACTAACACGAGCCAACAAGTGGAATTAATCAACCCCCATTCACAAGGAGCATTAATGACTAGCTTCTGTGTTCAGTAGCAGTTGATGGGAGTTGATATCTGTTTCCTACATTTTAGGAAACACCTTTGCACCTGAAAATTGTTCAAAGGGGAGAACCTAGAGGTACAGCAGTCGGACTCAGATCTGAAACCCTGTCAGGCCTTATTATTTTAATCGAAAGTTCAGCACATAGCTGGCTGCCCCCGTCTCCCATCCCAGCCCTTCAGTTTCCTTCGAATTTTTAAAGCTGTTCACCGACAGTCGCCGCCAATCCGATTCCTGTAAGGTCTCCCGCATTCCGCTGATGTCTCGCAAGGTCTGATTTACCTTTTCCATGGAATTAGCTCGTGGCTCGTGCCGCGAACTCCCTCTCACACCTGCAACGATGTTCTACCACCGACGACGACCTTGTCTGTAATTAAACTAATGGAAACCCACCCTGTGCTTTTATGCCATCGGAGGGAGCACGATATATGTACAGACTGTACATAGAGAGGGGGAGGAGAAGGCAAACATTGGGACGCAATCCATTCAAATTCGCAACGCGACGGGCTCTGGTGAAAGCTGCGAAACTCTCCCTCGCCGGTGCAACCTGAAAAATGATCGAATCCGACTCCATCCCCGTAGCTTTCCTGCCACTAGGCTCGCAACAAGCTTAACGAAACGATCGCGCAGCCTGTGGTGAGGCCGTCAGGTGATGGGCTGCGAGTGTCTTTAAGCATTTTGAGCAGTGGCGGACTGGGTCTAAAAATATTGGTTGCCAGGGGACATAGTGTTATAATATAATAGAGAAATGTATTTATTGAGACAATGGAGGTGTACCTCGCACACGTTACATTGAACAACTAACAGGTTATATATAAGAACAAAAGAAAGTCAGAAAGAGAACAAAGAATATAAGAAATATACGCCAAGGGGAAGTCCCGCTTGGCGTGTGACGGCGCTCTCAGCGCCATCTCAGAGCAGAGTTGACAATATTTATCCAACACATAGGGGGCGCACCCATAACTGTAAGGTTATCATTTAATATTTATAAGAAATAAAAAAAAATCAAAGAATACATAAATGGCAAAAAATGGCAATTCAATTTTTGTTAAATAAATATATATTTTTTTTAGTAATTACAGTGTTTAGGGGGCCCGTAGGACCCACTTGCCATTGGGCCAGTTCACTACTGGCTACAGTGCTATTTAAAAATTAGTAATTTTGAAAGTCTGTGGGCCTTGGAAGATTCAAATTTTTTTTTGTTTGAAGTGTGACAAATTAGTGAGGATATATATATACGCACGTACACTGGTATGAACAATTTAAAATTGTTAAGGTTCGTCGAATAGTATTTAATGTAATTCCAAATGGGAAAGTTAGTGGAATGACCGAAAGTGAGTGAGTGTTTAAAGGTATACCTCTATAACTCGTGCCTTCTAAATATGTAGGGTGGTCCACATTATGAGGAATAAATCTTTTCATTCCCTTTTTTTGATACACATAGCATAAAAATTTTGCGATGCAACAGGTAAACGACTTCCTAGGCCAAGCGAGTAAAGGAAAAGATTTTTTTTTATTTTGATCGTCAGTTTTTAGGTACCACTGTGTATTTTATTTTTTGGACGAAGTTATATAGTATTTTAAGTGAAATTTAACAAGCTTTACTTTTAATTATAGTTGGTACAAAAGTAACCGAGCGATCATGGCGACTTCTTTCACTGTGAGTTGTGGCAGAAGTGGAGGGGATAGTCCTTTGTCACTAGCGGTAGTCTCGGCAAAACTAACCTCAAAATCAAATAGGCACTTCCACTTTTTTATGCATAACTCCTAAAGTACAAGAGACAGATAAATAATTTCTGACAATAGTTTAATGGCACAATAAGCGCTGCGAACTTGCGTCAACCAAATTTTGAAAAAAAAAATTTCGCCAGGAAAATTTTTTTTTAAAAAATTTTTTTTTTTAAAAATTGTTCTATTCCTACCAAAACTGAACGTATTGCGGCTTTGGTTAGTTTATTCAGAACACATAAGAATGATTATTATAAAATGTGTCGTAATCAGTGAATTCAGTCATTACGTATGTGATTTTTCAATTGGCTCAAATTATAGTTAAAAGAAGGAATAGGAAGCACCAATTATTTTAGCAGAAAATTTAAAAATGATTATTAAAGAATCCTAACAGTTTAGTAGAATTTAAGATATATGATATGATGGGATTTTTAGTGGGATATAATAATTGGAAATAGGTTGTCGAAATGTTCTTCCAAGGGTGGATGATAGATTCTTTAATGGTTGGATTGAAATTTTTCACTGGGTATGAGCGGAATAGAGAGTATAATGAAGATTCAGTTCCTTGAAAGTGATTAATGGCTTCGCGAAAGCGTTTAAGGTACAATTAATTAGTGGGTTAAGTAAGTTGCTCGACTTAAATAGTTTTGAAGTTTCATTACATTTAATTACAGTCGTTCTTCTGGAATTTCAACGAGTTACTTTTTTTAAATGCTCTGGCTACGGCTCTGTCCAAATATATACTCTTTTATAAGAAACAAGGATTCTATCAACTTCATATGAAATCTGTGCATTCTTAATTGCAATAAAAATATTAAATCAAACATTATCAACATTTCTAATAATCTAGGTACAACATAGAAAAAAATGAAAAATTGGTTGAATAAGAAACTGTGTACGAAATAAGTATTTCTAGTTGGGAGATGAAGAATAATATTATTTTAATGGAGAATAATACCTACTTCATTATGATACATGGAACGTTTAATGAGGTACCACAATTTAATTCGGATTTAATACACTAATTAGAAGTAATATGATTTCAAACAAATTACACAATGTGAGATGACAAATGGTAAGGTGGAGGTAGTTCAACATTATAAGGAGGGTCTTCACCTCTGTCTTCTTTTTACTGTCTGTAGATCCGTTCATGCATTTCTTCCACACATGTGCAAATAAAAAGGAAACGATAAAATAAAATGAATTACTTAAAACTCATACATCCCTAATATCCTTGAAACAGTATCTTGATTTTTCTGTTAAAATAATATTCTAGTGCTTTTCTGTTTACTAATTTCGACCATTTCTCAACGAATATAAAATATAAAAAATTAAAAAAATCAAAATTTTAATCACATTGGAACGATCACAATCTCAATGCTACACAATTTGTCAGAAGAGTAATCAAATTTTGTTAGCCTCTATTAAAAGTGGCAATTATACCCAGATTAACAAAATAATTCCCCTAGAACCACTCTACACAAATAGTCCTCATCTTCCCTAATATTGCACAACAGCCTGACCACACATAACTCGAGTTATTAATATCCAACGCAATCGTTCTCCCTAAAATCATTTGAATCCAATAATATAAATCAGGCTCCATTTCACAAATCCCAATGAAAATTCGAATGCTCCCACGCGCCATAACGCATCATCCCTTAAAACTCCGTTAATTGCTGAGCCTGCTGCAGCGCTGGCATTACCGCGAAAGAAGGAGGGAGTACGCACGGTGGCCCGTGAAGCCAAAGGACGAATGAAAAATTAATGTCCAGTCCGTTGAATATTTTCATCGAAAATTTCTGGCGAGTGGAGCATCGCTTCCTGATAAAGAAACGCTTGATCACCGAGGGGTGGGGGGCGAAGAAAGGGAGGGCCTTTGTAGGCTCGTGGATCGAAAAGCGAGGCTTTCACAACCGAGGAACAGGCTATATACCGAGTGTCGCGATCACATCACTCGCTGGGCTCCCGGCTGAGGCGCGTCTAATGACGCGTCCCTCTTCGAATAACGATCCCTCTTTCTTTGACGCGTCGACCCGCGAGCGGAACGACAGCTCTTTACCAGGTTAATTCGAAAGTTTTTATCGCGCGATAACGAGAAGCGGGAGAGGGGATTCGCTTGCCGCGTTTGGGGTAGGGTGAATTCGATTTGGGGATGGGAATATGATATTTGTGCTATTTTTATTTTATAGTTTTGGTTGGTTGGTTGATTGGGCAGGTTCTGAAATTTAGCTGGGGTTTTTTGAGGGATGTTTTTTTTCTGGTTGTTGGTGTAGACATCAGAGTTGGGGATTATTTGAATTGTTTCGAATAAATATTTGTGTAAGTTAACGATTTGAGTAAATTCTATTGGGGAACTAGAAAATTATAAAAAAATCCCTAACTTTGCAGAAATGTGGCTGAAGTTAATAACACAGTTCGACAGACGTCTGGACTTGTAACATTCAATAGCCGTTTCTTATAGATTTTTGTGCGCTGAAATTGAATCCGCAAACCGTTTGGCGCCATCACCCTCAGTTTTTGAGAAATTCGATTTAAAAAAAAACTGCAAATTTGCAGATTTGAACATTTTTTGTGTGGAAACGGTGATACTTATTCGGTTGCTCGTTGCGTCAAATTATTCTATGAACCCTCCTGAATACAATGATAAACGTTATTATTGCATTATGAATATTTAAATATGTTTAAACATCGATCAAAGGGAAAAGGACACCCGAAATGCATACATTTTTGAAGATATCTATCGATTTATTTCCAAAACTAAGGGTCTAGGAGAAAATCTGACCATTCCACGCGATGCAGGAGACATTTTTCCTTCGGAAAGCATTAACAGAAGTGGTAAGTCACGTTTCGTTTTCAATACAGAAGCGAAATAGTTTGGCAAAACGTGCGGCGTCGACAGTGGTAGTCAACGGCGGCGCGCGATCCACTGCCGCTCGGCGTAACACAATGGCTTAACGCGCGTGAGTACCACTGTCCGCGCCGCACGTTTTGCCAAACTATTTCGCTTCTGTGTTGAAAACAAAACGTGACTTAGCACTTCTGTTGACGCTTTCCGATGGAAAAATGTCTGCTAAATCGCGTGGAATAGTCAGATTTTCTCCTAGACCCTTAGTTTTGGAAATAAATCGAAAGATATCTTCAAAAATGGGCGCATTGTGAGTTCTCATATTATCGTTAATACTTGCGGAACAGTAAAAGATATCGAAAAAAAGTTCAATCCTAAGTTTTATGGCTTTAGATATCCTACAACAGAGCGATAAAGAATCGTCGAAGAAAAGAGTGGTGGGGATATATTTTGAAAAAAAAAAATTCGCAAATTATCGCTGTTTTATGTGGCATAAAAACTATAGCACTTTAAATTTAACTTCTTTTTGATATCTTTTACAGTTTCGTAGATATTCACGATAATCTGAAAACTCAGCATTTTTTTGAGCGGGTGGTTTCACCCTTAGATAATAATTCCAGAGGGTACTAAGTCCACCTTTCTTAAAAAATAACATTTTACATGTTTTCTCTACCAACTTTTTCACTGTTTTGGAAACCTGAAAAATGTTATTTTTTTTTAAAAATGGACTTAATACACTCTGGCTCTGAAACCTAAAATTATTCATTATTTGCAAAATATTTTTCTATTTATTCTAATACTTTATCGTTATTTAGTCGAATATCTATTGCAAAATTATTCAATTAATGGTGGCGAATAAGTCTTTATAAATTTAATTTCCCCTTAACTTCGTAAACAGTGTTCTACACAGCGAGTAAATAATTATTCGAATAGAAATTCAAAATCAAAAATACAAATTGACGAACCACGTAAGCTGTTTAAATAATTACTAACCGGTAAGTATGCACATTGCAGACGTTGAAATATTACAGAACGTAGAATAATATAATCCGCAGAATTCACCCTGAATAAACTTTATTGAATTCGAGTCCACAGGGGAAAGAATATTACAAAACATAGAATCATATTGAACACAGAAGCGAAACATTAAATCACGGTGCCAATTCATTATTCACGCTTCCATTAACGCGTCTCGCCGTTTCCAGCCGTATAAATAAAAATTCTGCAGCAACATAATGTAAAGTCACGGGGGCATATAAAAACCGCGGGGTAAATTGGCCCGCGAAATGAAGCGAAATTCATTTGATTGTTTCAAACTTCCATCATCAGAAGGTGACACTTTTTTCTGCGCCCAATTTGATTCTTCCATCTGCCAAAAAAAAAATATAAATAATAAAAGAACAAACGAGTGAAAGACCTTAAAGCTTAAAAACAATCGAAGTGTTAAGCAGTATTGAACGCATACCTACAAACGAATTTACCATTTTATCCACTCGCGATTGAACCGTGGAAAGTGAGGTAGGTATCGACCCTTTTTGTTTAGCGATTGTCTCGAGCATATCGAAGACAAGTGACGGCAAACAGGTCCTAGGAGCTGCCAGACAATGGAGTTGTCACGCACCCCTCGAGCATCCTGGTCCTTGGAAAATGTCAACGAGCAGTAGATATTCCGAAACTCCCGTGATCCTTTGCAATACAATCCAGACATGATCCTAAAAATCGGATGAAAATTCAACAATCACTGTGGGATTTTTTATATTGAGAACGCACTATTAAATAATAAAGTAATAGTATTTTAAATCAGACGCTACAGTTCTGTTTTATTTTAATATTTTTTCGAAAGCAGGTATTGAATATTAAATATTTTTTCAAGGGGATGTCTGAAATGCCTTTGTTTCCCTTCAGCAAAAAATTGGCCATGTTTTATTAACGAAGGGGCAAACCAAAAATTGCGCCACACGACCACAAGGCCACATATGAAAACGTTCGTTCCCAAACCACAAATTCATTTCCTACATTTTTAATTCTCAACGCTTTTCGAGCTCCGCGCTCCCCTGTTTCGTGGATTTCTGTATTTTCATTCGTGACTGTGCTTCGTTTAATCTCCTTTTGCAATTCAGCTCCTCGTCGCGCCACCCTGTACGGAGTTTCTTTTTGTCAATATCGAGTCGATCTTTTGGTGTTAATTTATTAACTTTCCTTCGATGACTTCACTACTATGAACACGTGACAGGACTACTTCGAAATTGTTTGATTTAAGGAGTCATGTTCAGTCAGGAGGTGGAAAAAAAGGTGGTCTTTGGAAATTTTTTACTCAAAAGCTATAACACATTTCTCAAAAAATCTTTTTTTCTTTTAAGGATTGCATCTAGTACTGTGCATCGTAATTTTTTTATTTAAAAATATTTATCAATAACTGAGTTATTGTCCATCACTCGAAGGTTCTCTAAAAAAAAGGGCTTCTGCGGTGACCACTGCTGCTCGAAAGTCGATCATCGAAAATAAAAAATTCAGAGGAATTTACTTATTGTATTATATTATCTAGTATTTGAACGAAGGATTTTTTTATCCGATGTTTAGTTTCCTTTTAATTCACGAAAATCAGGTGCGATTTATGATTACAATTGAAACTTTTACTTTAAACATCAGCCATTTTTTCCCAAATCAATATTTCGAAAAATCCTTCGTTCAAATACTAGACAATATAATATAATAAGTAAATTCTTTTGAATTTTTTATTTTAGATGATCGACTTTCGAGCAACAGTGGTCACCGCAGAAGCCCTTTTATTTAGAGAGCCTTCGAGTGATTGACAATACCTCAGTTATTGACAAATATTTTTAAATAACAAAATTACGATGCACAGTACTAGATGCAATCCTTAATAGGAAAAAAGAATTTTTGAGAAATGTGTTATAGCTTTTGAGTAAAAAATTTTCAAAGACTACCCTTTTTTTCGGCCTCCTGACTGAGCATTTCAGCTTAAAAAAATCGATATTTTTTATTTTACAGCTTCTGAAAGTCTTATTCTTTACGAGCATTTTAAACAAATGCTCATGAAAAAAATCAAATAATTGTCGAAGTTATAGCAGCGAACGTAACACAGTGCGATAAAGGTAACACCCCGAACTTTGAAGCCGGTTTTCTCGAAACATCATTTTCAGAAACGGTGTACATCATAACTCTTGAACGAATGAATATTTTCGCTTAAAATTTTTAACGGAGCTGTAGAATTCCATTCTCTATCGTGTAGAAATTCCGCATCAATATTGGATCTTTGTAAAACATTTTATAACTGATTAAAGACGATTTTTCCCGTAATAATTTGGAAAGAAAATTGATTTGTGTGTAACTTCCACAATTTTTGTTCAAATTCATCGGCAAGCTTCCACACTGTAGATATTTGTGTGTAGAATAATCACCTCAAAGCATTTTGCTTTCAGATGATTGGTTCACCTGAATCGATGTACACCACCTGCAGCGGCGCGCCGTACAGGAGTATCTTCAACGATTAATAACTTCGACAATTTTATACATTCAGACGATTTTTCTTTTTGTAAATATTCGCAAACATGCCCACAATAGATTGACAAAAGCACGACTGTAACGATTGTTTGGTGTCAAAGTAATTTAGCGTCAAAGAAGCTAACGATTTTACGTATCCAATAGTCCACTACCCCCTTAAGACAGTTGCTTTTTGATTTAATTAAAAGGGAAATTAATCGGGTCTAGGGGTAGTAATAATTTTTTGAGTTAACTAGTGTCTACATTGAGCAACTGAGATTTTTTTTAATCTTCTAAAACAGTGAAAAGAAATGAAAAACGGCAAAAAGCGCGCCCCGGATCTTGGACCGTTAATATTCAACTGTTAACTCGGGGGTAGGCGCTAGTGGGTAAAATTTACCACAGAGGCGCTAGTTACAAAAATATGAAGACTGTTTAAGTTTGTTACAATTTTTTAAAGAACTTTAATAAAGATTTTAAGATATTTCATAAATTTTGTTTGATTCTTAAAACACTGTACTTTAACATAAAAATTACAAAGTTAAAAAAAAATATATTCTGAAACCGTGTTTTTTTACGTTTCAATTTTGGGTATTTTTCACCCGGTAGCGACAACCTGTGTTACAATATGGGGTGCGCTTCCCGCCGGGTTAAGTGAGGAGTCATATTTTTGGGCTAAAAACAGCAAAATTTGGGGAATTTGTTTTAAGAAACTAGCGATTCGATTCATCTGAAATTTGTACCATGTTTTTATCCATCTTTGGAGAAGTTGCAGTTTTTTTTATAACTTGTTAATAATAAATAGAAGTTTATCTTCAAGGTAATTTGAAACAAAAAAATGAAACGATGTAGCTTCAGTTTGTTGAACCAGAATGAAACAAAAAAATTTATTGAAAAGAGTGCTGAGTTTCCAAACTGAATATCTGAACCTTTAATTTTCGCTGTCCAATTTTCTGCTAATTTTCTTATGCACCAAAAGACGTATATAACTTATCTGTATTCTGGTGCATCAAACGTTATTATTAAAAATTAATAAAAAAAACTGTAACTTCTTCAAAGATGCATAAAAACATGGTTCAAATTTCAGATGAATGGAATCGCTAGATTCTGAAAAAAATCCCAAATTTTGCTATGCTTTTATCCCAAAAATCTTTCCTTAAGGGGTTATGCCTAGTCTAGTCAGGCGGTCGAAAAGAGGCGAATATTTGTGAATTTTTTTTGAAGAAGCGGAAGCGTATATTTTTACAGAACTTTTTGCGTTTAAAAGAGCAACGTTTAAAGAACATTTGGTAATTTTTTCGTAGAAAAATATTTACGTTTATAATTAAATAAAAAGCGACATCCAAGAAGCATTTTTAAAAATTTGCTTTTGCGGTGAGCATTGCCATTCGGAACCAGATTATCTAAAATCAAAAAACAAAAAAGATTTCGTTAGTATATTAACGTATCTTCAGGTTGACGGAGAGAATTTTCCGAAATATTAAGTTAAAACAAAATGGCGACTATTTAAAGTTGAAATCCTGACTTTTTCGCGTAATTTTTGCAGGAAAAAATTAGGATTTCAACTTTAAATAGCTGCCATGTTGTTTTAACTTAATATTTCGGAAAATTCTCTCCGTCAACCTGAAGATACGTTAATATACTAACGAAATCTTTTTTGTTTTTTGATTTTGGATAATCTGGTTCCGAATGGCAATGCTCACCGCAAAAGCAAATTTTTAAAAATGCTTCTTGGATGTCGCTTTTTATTTAATTATAAACGTAAATATTTTTCTACGAAAAAATTACCAAATGTTCTTTAAATGTTGCTCTTTGAAACGCAATAAGTTCTGTAAAAATATACGCTTCCGCTTCTTCAAAAAAAATTCACAAATATTCGCCTCTTTTCGACTAGGTATAACCCCTTAATATTTCGAGAACGAAGCCTCGGATCCCAAATCGGCAAAGAACTTTTCAATGTCGTCTTGCATCAGGATTTTGCATGTTCCAGGAAGTCCTACAATTTCAACACACCCTGTATATTCCCACTGTTTCATAGTTTTAAAAATTTCCGTCAGCATTAAAATTTTGGCATCCAACATTTTCTCTCGCAAATGAATTTATTTAAGCATGTGATTTCAAACGCACCTGCATATCTATACCATTCTCGTCAGTGCCACTGTACACTAAAGAGACTTTACCCTGTTTACCAAGCGAATAAATAATTAAATAGAGGCGAGGGTTTCCGATAGAAAAGCACTTCTGTCCCCTATGATCGTATATCTGTTAAACGATAATAAGAGGACTACCGCCGAGGCTCGATACGGTGTCGTTCAATAGACATTACTGGTACGATCTTGGAAAATGGTGAAATCGCGGTGTCCTGGGAGTGGCAAATGGAAAATGGATCCCTCGTACGATTTTAGTGCGCCACGTGTGCTGGATCCAGGGGGAGAGACCGAGTATTGCCTCGTTGCATCGCCGCGTCCCTATCTTCTGCCATATCGTGCAAAGCCCCCTCGAATTCGCATTTCTGATAATGGTGAATTCTGGTAAATTCAGAAAGATCCGCGACTCGCACTTGGGAAACGGCGCTGCCATTTGCCCCTGGAAATTTGTTTACCCGCAACATTTAGACGCGATTATCGAAGCGCGAAAAGCATTTCGTGTCTCCCCCCGCGATCCTTCGTTCCGGGTTCTCTCCTTTTCCTTACGTTTTTAATTGCATTAAAAATAGGTTGGTTTTCATATTTTTCAAACTTTCAGCGACTTTTATTATCAGGAAAATGAAGCGTAATATTTTTTAGATTATTGAAAATAAATGACTTTGGGTAAATTACAGTAATCTAATCTTCGGTTACTTTCGTGCCTGTTTTTTTATTTTATTTTTTTTAAGGAACGACACTATTCTGTGGAAATCGCAAAATTTGATCTTTTTTTACCATTTATTTTTTTGAAGTGATACGTACGTCTAATGTTACGATTATTTTTGTAGTTCATTCAGCTACTTTTTCGTCATGCGTTAGAATTTTTTGACCGTTTTAATTAATTGTTTATTAAGTGTTTAAAAATCGTGTCTCGCTGGCGTAGATGAACTGGAGCTCTCAGGGTGGACTAAAACAAAAGAATCCAGAAGATTCTTAATCAGTATGTTTATCGCTATCGTCCGTACTAAAATTAATAATTTATGCTGAAAATTGGCAAATGGCGAATTCTTAAACTGAAATTCCGAAATTTCATTCTACATATTTCAGATATATTCTTAAAAAAAAGTGTAGTAAACTGAACCTCCCACATTTTTTTTGACGAGGAATAGTTAACCAATCAGTTTCGCCATAACTACCTGGTAAACAAATAATATTACAAATATACAAATACAGTATAGCAAAAGCTTCTATCCAAATTTTTCATACTATTCTCAAACAACAAATTGTGTCCAACGACCTCAAAGAATATTAGAGTAAAAAGGAAACATTTTTCCTTTTCAGTCCATGTCGTCACCCCTTCTTCTAATTTAATTTTCCCGTCGACAAACAATTCGTACGGCGGCCGGCACAATTGCCGGCAATTCGATCGTCTAATGCAGTTTAAACGCAAAAACTCGTGGCGCGCAGTCTGTCGCGCGGGCTTGCTGCGCGTGCTTAATTGACTGCGCTAATTAAGGGCGCGATTGAACGATATGGACCCTCCCCTCCCATTCTCTGGACACTCTTCCAGCCTTGCGTTCGTTCTGCGGTCACGGGACTCAAACACTGTGCGCCTGTGCACGCTGCTTGTGTCCTTTCACGTCCAAGGGAAGCGAAATCACTAGCTTAACCCTCGGACAACGAATGCAGGGTGATTTTGATCCAACTCTGACAAAGTCGATCAGGATGTTACATTTGTGACGGCAATGGCAAAATATAGTATACGATCCCTAAATTGCAGTAATATTATTTGTAAAAATCATACAGATACGCCTATTGTATGTGTCAAATGTACGTGAATATTTTTTTTATGAATTTTTTTATTACCTATTTATGTGGGATTAATTTATTTTATATTCAATTTTTTCGTGAAACCCGTTTACCATAGAAATGTTGCTATGGGTCAAACTGACCCTGCATTCTTCTTACGCGATACCATTCGTCTTCCGAGGGTTGATAACTATTTATCCCCTTATTTTCTGATTAGTCGAGTTGTCAGTGGGCCGCTCAGGAAAAATTTATTTTTCCAAGAATTTAAGATCACCTGTTCTTTTGTTTTACAGGGAAACATACATTATGTTAAATCTAAATTAACAATTATTATTTTACATTTCTAAAGTATTTTTACCGTAAAGAATCACCCGCTTTTGGTTTACGGCGCTAGTAAATCGTGAGACAAAAGACTAAATTTTAACATTTCTTTCAGAACTAACGCACAGCTAAAATTTTTTTCGGAACTGACCCACCGTCAAATATTTTTCTCAGTATTAACCCACCAACAAAAATGTAATTTTATAGAGCTGGCCCGCCGCCAAATTTATTTGCAGAACTAACATAGAACTGAATATTTAATTTTTCAGAACTAACCCCCCACTGAAAATTTAGTTTTTCAGAACTAACCCACCACCGAAAATTTAATTTTTCAGAACTAATCCACCATCGAAAGATTATTTTTTCAGAACTAACCCACCATAGAAAATTTAATTTTTCAGAACTAACCCCCCACTGAAAATTTAGTTTTTCCGAACTAACCCACCACCGAAAATTTAGTTTTTCCGAACTAACCCACCACCGAAAATTTAATTTTTCAGAACTAACCCACCAACGAAAGATTATTTTTTCAGAACTAACCCACCATAGAAAATTTAATTTTTCAGAACTAACCCTCCACTGAAAATTTAGTTTTTCCGAACTAACCCACCGCCGAAAATTTAGTTTTTCCGAACTAACCCACCACTGAAAATTTATTTTTTCCGAACTAACCCACCACCGAAAATTTAGTTTTTCCGAACTAACTCCCCACTGAAAATTTAGTTTTTCAGAACTAACCCACCACCGAAAGATTTTTTTTTCAGAACTAATTTCATGGCCAATAAAAATCCCAGAGTAACAATTCTCCATGAAACCCTTTAAACACTAATCCGAATTGGAGAATAAATTACTCCAATTGAAAAGTCAATTAACCGTTCGCCAACGGACGTCACGAGCACAACGTATCGTTCTATCGAGCCGCGGACGTGAAGCGATCAAATTTTCGGTGTCGGGTTGATAGCGGCATCGCCGACAAAGTTTACTTAACGGTTGCGCTGGCCGCGGATTAATTTGGTTTCGCCAGCGGTTTTTCTGGACGGCCGAAAGATGTCTCGCGGCGGTTTTATTTTCAACGCGGGTGTAGATACTGGTCCCTGAATTTTTTTAAGCTTCGCAAAAACTGTGTAACAGCGCGTATACGTATAGGTATATAATAATTTCGGTGCGCTTTAAAACAGCTAGGATTGCGGAAGAGAGGAAATTGAATTAAGACTCAACGCGGAGTTTAATACAAATTTTGTAATCGCACCCGAGCATGCTCGTCATTATTCCCAAAGGGGAGCAGCGAAAAATGATGAACCTTTTAATAACACACCGCGTTTAATCATTTTTCAATTTCCAACCCTCTGGGCCCGCTGCTTTTCGTTATATTTAACCATCCAAGGTTTGTTTTGCTGTCCTTTTCAATTTTCCACGAGCGTTTGCATTCAACTCTCTTGGGCAAGAATAATTTAATCTCTTTCAATTTTTAATTCCAGAGGAGCGTACAGAGGGTTGAGAAAAGGGTTGCAGAATTACGAGGCAGATAGTATTCAGTGTACTAACCAAATAGTGTAAAGAAACTGTGGAATATTATTTATTTATTTAAGGTGGAATAATACCCTTTAGTTACAACGAAGTATATAATTAAGTAAGAGGCAGCCTATAATAATTAATCTATATAAAGGAAGAGAAAACAAATATACAGAGTCGTCGCGCATCATGGAAACAAGAGAAGTAGAACATATAATAAGATATATACATAATATGAAATATAAGCATGTGGTAAAAAAAATATTAAAATAAATTATAGATTTTTCGCCAGTTTTCTGTATAAAAAGTGGGTTTAAATGTCGAAATTTGTAGAAGAATACATATACAGTAAATTCTCGTTATAAGCTCATTTCGACTATGCGTTGTACAGTGGTCCCAAATCGCCAAGAGCTTGGTGCTGATGACAAACTTTTTATTTAGTTCATATTTTTTTTGAAGGGTGGACAAACGAAAATTTTTATCGGACAAATATCGACAAGTCGTGGACAAAGTAAGACTGTTTCTATTTTACACAAAATTTGCACTTGGAGGTGCCAACTTCGCAGACCTAACAAAACAGTACTTTTCGTAATATTTGAAAATTAATTAAATATATATTACAACATTACCTCCGTTGCTGAAGAAAGACGCAAATCAGAAGAGTTTCCAAAAAGGGAACTAGTTTCCACTTCCTAGGTGTCAGTCTTTCTATCAGTGTTCACCAAGTGCCTACTTCTTCCTCAGTCTATCGAGCGCTATCAATTCGCCAAGTCCCCGAATCCTCAGACACCCCGTATACTTTCCTATCCTGATACGAAATTCACAAGAAGCGACAAAGGGGGTGGCTTCCCGAGGCTCTTTCGTCCCATAAATTTAATCGGCTTCTGGTTTATCGGCTTTAGGCTTCGATCAAGAACGAATCTCTTCCTCTGTCAATTTCCCCCTCGCCCTCAGCCCCCGTCCATGTAGAAAGGTAGGCTGTTCCGCCTCAACACTGGGCGACGAATCTTCACGGATCGCGGTGGAAACATTCGAGCCACGTGTGCGTCACGTATCTGATACGCTTCTCAGAGGAAGGTAAGGTCGTAATGTATCCCTGAAAATCGATTAAAAATCCAGCCAACCTCGCGGCGCCGTCGTTACACCCCTTGCCAACATCAATGGGCCGTGTCTCCGGGCTGTGGGCCGAAGGGACTTCATTGCCAGTTGCGAATTCTGCGCGTTCCTCCGTTGAGTGATATTTTCTGGGAGCAAAAGAAGAATGCGCCGCAACGCTAAATCACGGAGACGGGGAATTCGGTGTATTTAATATCGTAACCCCGATAGCTTCTCGGCTGGCGGCCCCTAGAATGTTGACAGAGCTGTGCTGGCGACTGTCTGCACCCGGCGGAACGCTCAAGGAGCCCAGGGAATTTGTTCTGCGCGTATTTCACGCCTGGCAGGACTGGCGATCTCCATTTACTCCAGGGGGGACGTACACACCTAGAGTGGCCTAAAAACTGACGTTCTTTTAGAATTTTGTTTTAAGAAAGTATCGACATTAGTGCACCCGTAATTGTTTTATTAACTGCGTCGCATCTTTGGCTATAGTGCTTGATTTTTGTATGTAAAAATATTAGTTGTACGATACGGTTATAGGGGCTAGTTCCAAGTGCGTCATTCGCTGCAATGATTTGCGGTAGCCACTCCCAATAGTCTCGGAGTTCATGTTACGAGAAGTTCCAAAACCAAAAGGCTTTATATTGCAAATTCGACCTGCTTTCTCGCAAAGCTACCGCGATTACTGGGGGCACCCTGTGTAGTTCCAGAATATTGAAGTAAAATTACAAATGTGCTTCCACCTATCGGTGTATCTGAGAACGTTCAGTGGATTCGTTAATCATGCAAGCCCGACGGCCCATTCTGCCCCTTAATTGATTCTTTTCCCAGCTTGGGTATCGAGCAATACCCCGGAGGCGACCACTCGATTTCGTTCGCCCCCTCCTCAGCTCTGGACGTATTCTTTAACCTTGCGGAAATTAAGCAAACTGCCTCGGCGTTCCTTCGCTCGCGTTCCATTAATCTCAGTCAGTGGGAGCGCGCCGCCCGCGCCCCGTTTATTTGGTCACTGTTTACGAGTTTCTTAAACGCCCTCGTCCCCGACATTTTACGTCGCCTCGAGATTGCCCGACGCTTGACGATCCTCGTTACCTCTATTCGAAGCCCGGCACAATTGTCGAGCAAGAAGGATTCATCAATCCGCGAATCCTGAGGATGCATTCTTAAATCGGTAGTTGCAGAGCTGCTCGAGGATTTAACGACTCCTTTCGCCTGGAACACCGCTCCAACATTTGCATCTGACTGGCGGAACTTTGCCGTGTTGGGTTTTACGATGATGGGGTGGGCGAGCAGCGGGGTGTCTGTGAGCTTTCAGTTTGTTATTTTGGGGAAAATGAATATGGAGAAGGATTTGTATGAAATAGGAGTTTATTCGATGGGAGTGTATGTGTGGGGGCGTTTTGGGACTATGAGTTAGGTCAGGAGTGTCGAACTTCCCCACTCCGCACGAGTCGGGCCCCGGGTCAGCCGGTTCCCCCACTTATTTTTCTCCAGGCGTTGCACGTGACCCGGCAGGGAGAGAGCGCGGCTCCCGGAGGAGAAATTCGTCAGAGCGAAGTAGGTGTGGAGGGGACCGTTCTCCTACGGCTCTACGGAGCAGGCGAAGAGGAGAAGGAGCCACTGCGGCTCGGGAGCCGCTAGTTCGACACCCCTGAGTTAGGTAATGGGTTGTAGATGTACTGAGCGATAGTGAAATTTGTGGGCGGAGCTACGAGGGGCCCTTGGGATGAGTTTGGGCCTGACCCCGGAGTGGAGGGGCGATGGCTCCGCCCACTTTTCATCATCTGTTGCGCACGTGGGGCATCACTGTACCTCGGTATCCCTAGAACACAGTGTTTCCCAACCTTTTTTGAGTCGCGATCTCCTTTCATAATACTCGAATCCCCCCATATAAGGTAAGGGAAAGAGTGACCCAAAAATGAGGCCTTTTTTCGCCTCTCGTTGGTCCCACGATTTTGGGACTGAACTTTATGCTAAACGATACCTTATGATGAGGCATCAAACATACAACATTTTTAAGTTGAGGTGACAATTAGTTTCTGAGATATGGAAGGTCAAAGAAGTGAAAATTCAATGTACGAACTTCTATGTCAGTTCGATAATTTAAGCAATTACTTCCAGCGGTTTTGCTGACTGCTAACAACGAATTTGAACTTACATTTTCAAAATTTACAAAAAGAAATCAAAATTAAAAATTATAAATGTCTGTATAGCAAATTTTGAAAATCTAAGTTCAAATTCGTTGTTAGCAGTCAGCAAAATTCACAATGGCCGATTCAATATGGTGGACGATATATTAAAAAAAGCACCCACTACACAGACATTTATATTTCTTGATTTTTATTTTTTTCTATAAATTGTAAAAATCTAAGCTCAAATTCGTTCTTTGCAGTCAGCAAAATCCCTGGAAATAATTATTTAAATTATCGGACTGACATAGAATTTTCACTTCTGTGACCTCCCAAATCTCAGAAACTAATTGTTACCTCAACTTAAAAATTTTGTGGAATTGATGTCTTATCATAAGGTTCAGTTTGACATA
Source organism: Andrena cerasifolii (assembly GCF_050908995.1). Taxonomy (NCBI): domain Eukaryota; kingdom Metazoa; phylum Arthropoda; class Insecta; order Hymenoptera; family Andrenidae; genus Andrena; species Andrena cerasifolii. The sequence continues at coordinate 4,769,438 of NC_135132.1, forward strand.
AAATTCAGTTCCAAAATCGTGGGTCCAAAAGAGGCGATTCTTGGGTCACTCTTTAATAAGGTAAAGGACACACATTAAAAATAGGTTTTTCAAAATATAATTCTAACTTCATAATTAAAACGAATAATTGCTAAAAATTTCCAACTAAAAATATCCGCGGCAACCCCCGGAAAACGCTTCGCGACCCACAGGTTGGGAATCACTGCTGTAACACGTTCATCAGAGGAGACAACTGAATCCATCGTTTGATAGTGCCTTCGTATTGAGCGAAACGAGTTAATTCTTCGCTAGAACTTAAGAGGCAACATACACCTAGGACTAGAAAAACTATCGTAGACATTCACAATTTTTTTTTATTAAAAATATTGTTTAATTCAAAAATCTTCATGCTCAGCTTAAAATGCATGTTTCAATGTAAGAAATTTGTAAATTTAATTCGAAAACCGAGAGGATTGAATATCAAAAAGGGGTCATCTCCAAAAGGGAAAATTCTCTCTTCCAATGAAAGTTAGTTTGTTGTTGTTTTTGCAAGTTTGCATATACTGTTCAGAGGGTGAGTGTGAGATCTGAACGATGGAGAATGCCTGACCTGTCTTTTACGCGCATTTGTATTAATTCGCTCTGAAAGCCTGCGATCTATTTTGACTAGAAACGTGGCTGAGTGCGGCAATTCGAATGCAGAAACCACCAACGAGTTTTCGCAGTTTAACCGCGCAAACAATCCTCTTCCTTCTTTCGAGGCGACGAAGTTCGGGGATGCTGAGAATCTATTTGCCCGTCGGCTACAAATCACCGGAGTTTTCGATCCTCGCTAATCCCTGGGACTCGCGAGAGGATTGTCGAAGGGAAGGATTTCCGTTTCGAGACCGGCCCGCCATGAATTTTCTTTCTTGTTATGGATGCTCTACTAGGCTGTAACTCTTTCTAGAGTGCGCCTTCAACTTCTGTCTTGCCTTTCGTCCATTTTGACCATCTTGGTCACTTTGTTCGTTTCGTCCAACGTGTTATTCTTCATCATTTATTTAGAATGGTCATGCTGCATCAGTTTGTCGAGGAAGTGTTTCACTTTGAGGCAATGCAAAAAGAAAGCAGTGCAACTAAAATTGTATTGCAATACGTCTGCGAAATGATAAAGGTGACTTTTAGGAGGAGAATTTAAATGGAGTATACAAATAATTTACCATTTATTTTTTTACCATTTTATTCGTAAACAAATCTTCACTTTGAAAATGACTATCAATGCTACCCCAATTTACTAACATTCTTAGGGATTTACTGGTAGCACCACTAGCTGGCAGAGTCTGTGACCCTATTAAGAAATTTATAATCGGCGTGTGTTTGCTAAAAGATGACATTCTCACGTTCTTCACATTTATCGTGGATTGCCACGAGTGTACACTTCTTCCATCCTTAGTGACAAGCTGACGGTTGAGCCAGCGACGTCTTCTGAGATAATATTGACAGTTAATAAAGTAGTTGTACAGCAGTTGTAAGGATTCAATAATTAATCAGTTTTCCTAGAATTCAGCATTCACTTGGAAACTAAGTCAGTATCAAAATCGATACAACCCACAAGTCTGTTAATCATAAGTCAGGAATCAGGCTATAGATGAGTCAGTGGAAGAAGTAATGAGGCTTTCACTTAGCATGGAAGCACCCACACCTCATTCTAAGTCAACTTTTTCAGGTTAATCACCTGCAACTAATTTTTTTCTGGACACTTTTGCAACAGAATTTGAACTAAAACCATTTTTAAACGATCCTTCATATAGTTCGCTTAGAGCTCGTAATTTTTACATATTATAAATAAATAAATATTAATTCTAGTATCTGAAATCGATTTCTCAAACTTAAAAACGAGTTTTCGAATTTTACAAATCTATCACAAAAAGAAAACAATTAAATCCGATTTTTAAGAACCGACAAACTCTGCAAGAAAGCATCCCCCTCATAATTTCCCCAGCGAACAATACCCCTCCAAACAACTCCTGAAACACGCGCCCCTTTCATCCCTCGAACCACGAAACACAAAAGTTCCACTTTCGCTTTCGAGTCTCTAACGTTTAAACCTCCGCGACCTATGGGTAGTGGGGCGGGGGATGGTCCTAGGAGCTCGGTGCAGGTGTAATCGGTCTGCTGGGAGTCCAGTTGACGATGGAAATCGCGAGAGCAGAGGAATCCTTCGGCGACTGTTCGAGAAACAAGGAATCGGTCCGGCCAATCGAGTATTCGACTCCCACGCAGACACAGCTCCACGAGCAACCGATTCCCATGGGGGTGCAGTGGCTGGCCAACTCGGTGACGGACTTTAAATAAATAAAGACCGAGCCCGGAAAGACTGAGGGGTGCTTTGTCTGGAGGACGAATGGCACTCGAGGAGTGGGAGGATTTGGAGGGGAAGGCTTGCATCCTGGGAGCCATGCATCAAGCCCTATTACCCAGGATGGTCTAAACTCAAACTGCTGCTTGGTAGACGTAACTGAAATTCAAGGAAATCTCTCCTCGTCCTCCATAGAGTTTGTGGGTGGGTGATTTCAGAAGGGGTGCCCACAGAGTCGTTTCAGGGACTGGATTCGATTAGATATTTTTTTGGGGGGGATAAGAACTTAGTGATAAAAATTGTGGATTTTGGAGCCTTTTTAGCTTCTATTTGAATAACACAGAACTCAGCAGAATGCTGCAGAGTATTTTTCCTGTTTCGAGGAAATTATAATCCGTAGCATCTATGAATGACATTGGGTTAATTTATTGAATAAATGAGAAGTACCATTTCGTATACTCGATGGTCGAGGTATAGTGAAATCGACAACTCGACAGTAGGTGGCAGCACTGGTTGAAACAGAAAGACCAGGCTGGCCTCCGTAGTCGAAATATCCTGTCTAAGTAGCATTCTTTTATTTTCCAAGGTATGTATGTTGAAATGTTTGAAGTTCCACGCGCCTTTTACCTTTTAAGTGAAGTTATAAAACCCTACGTGCTTCGTAGAGATCTAGAAATAGTCTAATGTAGTTTACATAACCTCTTTTCAGATGGTGAAAATATCCTACTTGAAACATTTAATTGATTGCTACGTTGATAATACATTATCAACAGGTCCACCTATTAGGAAAGATAATATTAGTGTCTTACGAAATAATGACATCATTTTTTAAATTGAATGAAGAAAAACAAACACGTTATAAAGAAAATGATAAAACTTCAGTTTTCTCGGTTGTTTTGAAATGCTAAGTAGGACTTTTTAACTGAGGAGGGCAGCACGGGTCTTATACAGGGTCTCATTTTTAAGCGACTTCAAAAGGAGGAGGTTATAATGTTGACCTGTATATATATGTATATATTTAATATATATATATATTGCACATAACTTTGTAATGCGTGGACCGATTTGAATGATTCTTTCGCTGTTATATAACATACTCTATAGAGTATGTTCCCCAATTAGTACCATGAAAATATTTTTATTAGAACACCCCAGAAGTTTATAGAATTCTAAATATACTATATTTTTATAGAGTAGAAACTCCCGGTAAAACAATGCAACTAAAAAGTGTAAAATAAAAAAAAACTGAACTGGCTTAACAAAACCGCACTGAAAAATAAAAACAATCGGTTCAATTTTTTATTTTTTTTTTTATAGAATTCTTTGCATTCTGTACTGAGGACTAAAGGGAAGTGGAAATCCTCACCTCCCTAAAAATATTTAAAATACATTTTCCTTGGCACAGATCTCTTTTTTTTTTAAAATCTGATTGCAGCCATTTTTTTTTGTTTCAATTTAACTTTTCCCTTCAGTGTTTGTAATTACTCCACTCTCCCCATACACACGTTTGTATAAGAGAGCCTAATTATGGAAACATACAGTGTTAATCGTCAGTAATACAAATTTGTGACACTTTGTTTCATATGGAACCAAATAACGAAATGCTTAAATCTGACTAAGGAGCAGGAAGCGAGAAAGAAAATCCCAACTGAATTATAACACCTCGGGAATAAGGAGCGCAGACAAAAGAATATAGCAAGATTTTCCCGGAATACTACCATACCATCATCTTTCATTAATTAAGATCCACGACGTTTATGGCACAATATTTCCTCAAACGTCACCCCTTAAACGACCCCGCAAGCACCGCCCTTAATTCCGCCCCCGTTGGACAAACAAAGGCGGAGGTACGAAACACAGTGTCCACTTTCCAGACGCAGCGTTTAACAAACTCCAGGCAGATTATGTCCTCGCATGCGAGGCTTTCACGGTCCGCAGGAAAAGGAAGAAACAGGTAAAACAAACATCCCTCGCCCCCTGTCCTCACGCGAGCGCGGTGTTCTCGAGTCGCCACCCTTCCAGGGCTGCTGATTCACCGTGCGATTTCTTAGGCGATTTTATCAGCCGCCTGGTCACGCAACGCACGGAAAACTCGGATCGCCGATTTCCACACTCTGCCCTCCGCGGAAGGTCGACGTCGCTGAAAACCGTGACGAGCGAGAAAGTTCCGTGGGAGCGCGATAAAAACCAGCCCGCGATTTCGTTAGGATGATGGATGGGATCACGGTGGACGGAATTAAGCCCTTGCCCCGCGATGTTAATTCGCCGCGTACTGGATCGTGAGCGATAAAGAGAGTAGCGGCTCAGATGCTTGGTGATTTGTCAGGAGGCAATGGTGAACAGTTGCGGGAAGGGATTAGCATTGTTTATGGATGGATGGGGTGGTGAGCGTAGGTGTACTGAGCAATAGTGAGGTCTTAGAGGGCACGTGCCTAAAGCTGGGTGTGCATTAGTCCAGTCGATGGATCAAGCGAGTGGTTTGACTGGAAATCGGTTGATGTCTACATTATTCCAGTCTCTTTTGAACCGTTGAAGGTAGTAGACTGTCGTGGCACGCATATACATGGCTGTCCAATGCTGGATTGGAGCACTGGACTCGACTAATGTAAACCCAGCTTAAAGGTAGGATGGAAAAGTGGGAAGGTTGGTGAGTGAGGAATGTCGAGTTAGGGTATCGCTAGTCCCGTAGAATTTGCGCTATGGTGTGGACCAACCGCGGATGGCTTCGTCCACTTCGTGTTTGTTTCGGCATGCGTATTGGAAACTTAGACTTTGCTATAGGTCTGACGTGCAAAACTGAAGGGGGCTGTGGACTTTCCCTTCTTTCACAGCCCAGTTTCATCCGAAGGACTATACCTTCCGTGCCCGATTGGCCGTGATAATTATTTCCTGTTTGTATATCGCTCGCTGAAACTATACCTTCTCGACCTACTGCTCGCGGGAACTATACTTTTGCGTATTTGTCCCGGGAATTATACCTTTTATGCTTATTGCTCGCGAGAACTACACCTTCTTTGTCTATTGCTCGCGAGAACTATACCTGTTTTGAGTATTTTTTGTGTTAACTATATTTTCTTTGCCTATCTATCACAATAACTATATTTTCTTTGCCTATTTATCACAATAACTATATTTTCTTTGCCTATTTATCACAATAACTATATTTTCTTTGCCTATTTATCACAATAACTATATTTTCTTTGCCTATTTATCACAATAACTATATTTTCTTTGCCTATTTATCACAATAACTATATTTTCTTAGCCTATTTATCACAATAACTATATTTTCTTTGCCTATTTATCACAATAACTATATTTTCTTTGCCTATTTATCACAATAACTATATTTTCTTTGCCTATTTATCACAATAGCTATATTTTCTTTGCCTATTTATCACAATAACTATATTTTCTTTGCCTGTTTATCACAATAACTCACTTTATTTGCCTGTTTATCACAATAACTATACTTTCTTCGCGCATTTTCCGTGATAACTATACTTTCTTTGCGCATTTTTCCTGATAACTATACTTTCTTTGCGCGTTTCTCGTGATAACTATACTTTGCTTATTACTCACGATAACTACATAACCTCTTTTCCTATTTATCAGAATAACTATACTTTCTTTGCGTATTTCTCACGATAACTATACTTTCTTTGCGTATTTCCCGCTATAACTTTATTTTCTTTACGGATTTCTCGCAATAACTATATCTTTGTCCAATGCCAGTGAAAACTGCACCTCCTTCGCGTGCTACTCCTACCAGCAATCAACCCTGGCGAAGCCCCTAATTGGGGCGCGAAGTCGCGGCAGAGATTTTGCTTCTTCGCGTTTTACGTCGACGACAGGCGGGTGGCGCACGACGCATCGATCGTCCTTCATAATTCAGCGCGTGGAACAATCGACAGCTGGACCGTAAATGGATTTACCGGCACGTATCTACGGATGACCGCAATAATGATTCGTTCAAACAGAATTATGCACGGCCGATGCCACGATAACGACGCCGCTAAGCGCGGACAAATCGCCGTTACACAATTCCGCCCCGGTGACTGGCATTCACGAAACCAACGTCGAACAAAATCGATTACACCGGACCTGGGCGCGTGGTCTTTTTCTTCCTGGCCTCACCACTTCGTGCTCCTGCCCCAAAACGTTCTAAGTCTCCAATTCTTAATTCCCCCAATTTCCTATCCTGCTCGTTTCGTTTCGTACCCTTCGACCAGACAGAATTGAAATCCCCTAAAGGGTGGTGCAAAATGGAAGTTCAATTTAGCCACAATTAGCAGCACTTGCATTCAAACTTTTCTCGGAAGAATCGAATTTCTGTTCTCTTGCATATCGAAGCTCTCTACTCCTCTGTAGACTTAAGAAAATTAAGGGTCATCCCCAAATTACATGGGGATTCTTCTTCGCAGCAAGGGGGTTGCTAATTTCTTACGTTTTCTTACCAGGAGGGGGGGGGGGTCAGGTAACGTCTAACGTAATATTTTTTAATCTAATATTTCGTAATGTAAGTGATGATTCCAATTTTTGTAGATTTTTTACTTACACCACTTTAATAATCACAGGCATATAGAAATCTTTAAAAAAAATTTAATAACTGCAGAAATACAATGTAAAAAATATTACGCAAGGGGCAGCGGAGGAGGGGATTGCAAAATAAAATCTCACGAATTCTTATACTGGGAGAGGGAGGAAAAAATTTACAAAATTACCCTTACGTACATTTAAGGCCCCTTACAGGCTCGCGCCCCTTAACCGAAATTAGCTATAGCAATTCTCAGGATAGATATTTAAGTGGCGTTCCCGCTGTTTTTACAATTAGCCGCCCCATTTCAAAATGTTCTGGCAGGGTGAAAATCCTCGGCGGCGCCACGAGGAACGTGCGTTCACAGAAATTATGGAGCAACTGGCGCGAGGGATGCCGGAGAGTAAGTTAAGTAGGATTCCTAGGGACATTTCGATCTCCCGATCTCGTGGATCCTCTTTAGCCGCGCGCCGCCAGCTACCCGAGTTAATCCTTAACGTATGTCGCGATTTCGCGATCTGCATACTGCTTACCCCTGGAGTAATTTCACTGGGACTTAGGGGTCGATTCTCAGGAGGCGCGGGGGAGGATGACGGGAGGGGGATTGGTAGTACAGCCCTCCCCCCTTGCCGCCCGCGCGCACTGAAATGGTTTGCCCAACGTATTAAGTCGTCGGCACGGCGGGATTAACGATCGTGTCGACGCCTCGCGATTTCGTTTGCGCTCGCTCGCGAGACGCTCGCGGGACCATGTGCGTCACGCATTAGCGCTACCCCACTCGTTATTAACCTGCTATTAACACTCTGTTAAGACTCTTTCCTAGTGTATCTTCGTTTCCCCCTTTCTTTTGCGGCATTCGTCTTCGTGACGCCGTAGTGGCAGAAATCGGAAGCCGAATAATCTACAGGGTGGTAAAAGATTTTTAGTGGCTTCCATGGATGTTCCTACATTTACATACTGGGATCGGTCGAGACCTGGTAAAAGAATATATAGACGAAATTAAACTTAGCTTTGTAAACCAGGGTGACAATTTTTTTTGTAACGTGTTCTTTCCACTGAGGGGATAAAAATGTAAAAGATAGGTCCCCCTTCTTTCTCGCTTCAGGATTAACATTTATGTGTGTAAAAGTAATTGTATAAATTGTTACCACACAAGCCGTTATTAAGTGCACAGAGTGTGTGAGGTTATGTTGCGTTCGGGCATGCACAGGGGTGGATTTGTATATAGGGTATGTAGGCCTACAGCGGCGTATTTTCGGCGAGAGAAATTGAAAAAGGTTTAAGGGTACATTCTCGTGTAATCGTTAAAAAAATTAGGATTTTTTTTTAAAGAAAACTAACGCAAAGGGTGAAATTAGTTTAACTAGTTATTTTGCTGTTAGGTACACCGTGTTTTTATCACCGTCAGAGTTATAGCCATTTATTTAAGATTACAATGGAAAAAAACAATAAATTTTTTTGATCATCTTAAAATATGTATATGTATATCAATCAGGGCCGGCGGAACCCTTTATGCAAGTTATGCAGCCGAATGGGGCGCTAAAAAGCTATATCGCACACTTAATAATAAAGGAATCCGAGTCCCACATAAACAAAATGTAAATGTAATTCTTTTTTATTGTACCTCGTAAAGACAAAATATATTAAATAGAAAACGGGTGCAAAAATTTGGGGGCGCCAAAAATTTTCTTGCATAAGGGCGCCAACCATCCTCGCGCCGGCCCTGATATCAATACTAAAGACTTCAGACTATGTGTTAGAGTTTTCTATTAATAAAAGGAAACCCCACACACAACTGATTTTTTTAAGGAATTGCACGAGAATGTACCCTTAAACACAGGCCTGAGACAACTTTAAAAATTCACTTTTTTTCATGTAGCAAATTAGCAGTAGGTGAGTTGCCATATTGAGTGAATTTTAAAACTGTCTCAACTCTTCTGAATTAAAATATTCAATGAACTTCATATAAAGGGCGACAGACGATTGTTAGCCTAGGGGCGCCAAATCTCTAAATCCGCTCCTGGGCGTGCGCATTGGCGACCTCACTGGTGCCTGGTGTATTTATATCTGTTTCTCTTTGGAAATTAGAATTCGTTTTTGTGAGTTCGTGTAGGTATTCAGAAATACCTTGTAATTGTGTTCTACTGAAATCTATTTGCAACGTTAATTAACTAGTAGGCAACGCCATCTACTGATAACTAGTGTTTATCCCGTGGTAGTTAACTGTTTAAAAAACCCATTCTCATGTTCGAAATTACTGATCATGTATCAGAAATACTTTTTATTTGGTCAACCGAATAATCAGAAAAGTGGCACCAATGCCTTCCAGATGGCGTTGAAGTAGTAGCCAATATCCCTGTTGATGATGCTAAGGGTATTTCGTATTTCTATTATGTCTCTGTATTTTTTGGGAAAGTGTTGGGTCCGAAATAAGTTCTTACAATCAAATTATCTGAGGAAAGGGAAATTACTAATATTGAAGGTTAGGTTTCAAACAGTGATTTTTTTTCTTTCTCTTTCTTTCTTTACTCCTATTTTTGTATTTTATGCTATAAAGACGCTTAATAATAATTACAAAATTATTCAACACCTGTTGGTTTTCTCCAACAAGGTGGTGGAGTAAGGTAGATAGGTAAGAGCAGCGAGTGCACTACTTGAAGTACGTATATTTTAATTAAAAGACTGACAGATTGACTGGCAGAGTGATAGAACAAAATTGTAGCCACCCTATAGAGGGTATTTAAATAACTGTAGCTTGAAACAATTTAAATATTAGAAAACACGAGGAAATGTGACAAGCTTTCCTTTATCATCCCCACTGGGGGATTTAAAAATAGCAAACACAATTCTTCTGTCTAAACTTTGATTTTTCCCAATTTTGAAAATTTCCACTTTTATATAAAAGTATGCATATCTGTGTGTTTGTTGCATTTTCATAACATTTTCTAATCTCGCGCCTTCCCCCCCCCCTCTACATGCATGCGCCCCCTGTCGAACTGCCTTCCGGAATTAAGAATTGTATATTAATTTCTGTTTCAGGTAAGATTTCTGGCCTCTTTAACTCCGTATGTCCTTTGACACGCGAAAAGCTCGGTAAGTTAATTAAATTTCCCTTGGCGGAGTTGCTTTAATTCCAGCGCCATAATTAAAGTACCAAACGGGATGCGTTCACGCCTGCGACGGAGCGAATTATAAAGATTTCATTACCTGTCGGATTGTATAAATATTTTAAAATGTCAATCAGCACAAGAGTCACATAAAGTACTGGATACACCGGCGAAGAAGTGGTTTATTTAAAGGAAATAATTATCATAATACCCTCCAAGTCTTTTCGTCAGAAAAAAATTATTTACATGACGTAATTTCCAATCGATCTGTTTTTCGAAATGGAAGAACTGTAATACGCTGCTGTAACTTTGGACGTGGGTAAATGGTATCCAATTGACTTGGAAGTATAATTTTATGATGTTTATCGTCAACTGAAGTTTTGAATGCAAATATAATCGAGGGTAACGCAAGTTTTCCTAATGGAATTAAAAAAACTTTCAAGTTCCATCGAGGGGGGTAAATAAAGAAGTCCGTGCGCAAGTAGCCGTGTTCAAAAATTCATTCTCTTCCCGCTATTAACGTTGTGGAAACTGGGGGGTGGGTGGGGAGCAGTAAAAAATGACGCTCATGTTAAGGGGGGTGGTATCCTCGTGTCTGGTATTTCGTTGTAATTAGAGGCCGGTGTAAAGAGCCGCGCGACGCTAGTAATTATTTCATTCCCTACTTCTTGATTTTACAGTAATTAACGAACCCACTTCGCCGACCAGGAATTACCACGTCGGACGTCAAGTTCGCTCCATTGAGTGACTACTTCCTATTCTTCTCTTTGTTTAACCTTCGTCGCTTCTGATAACACTATGATCGTGATTAATTAACGATATACCTACAAAGTTTCTCTTTGATCCCCTCTTCTGTCTCCAGTGGAAGCGGAAATCTGAATTTGGATGGAAGGATAGTAAATTGCAAATGGAATTCAAATCAGATTCAAGTTCAATGTTAAATTTTGTCATTTCTATACATTCTACCTGATAATAGGATAAAATGTTCCAGAAGAACCAAGTGTCTTAGACGAACCGTTTTCTGATAAACGGCTGTTAAAGTGTCAACCAATTAGATCGCGCCACGTGGCAACTGTGGGCGGAGCGCTTCCCCCACTGCGCCGCGCTACGGCGCAGACGCTGCGCGAGCGTCTTCGCTCGCGCATAAAACCGTAATAGGCGTAGAAGTAAACGAAAGTGAATCTGAAATTCCTGATTCTTTCAATGAATTTTCCTCGAGTCTTTGCAAAAGTCATTTACCAATTTTTATTAAAGAACGAACTATAATAAATGACATTTAGTTTGTCGAAATTAATGGAGACAGTGTCCATAGTTCGTTGTAATAAAAATTGCAACGAACACCGCACAGAAAAAAATTGCAACGCTTTGTTCTTGTCATGCAAACTGCAGGTTGGGAGTTTTGGAGTGAAGGTGGACATCGTAAATGAAAAATTCGTTTTGGACCGCTTAATTTGTGTCCATCGTTTTGCACCTAGCAATTAGGTGTCACAAGGAAAAGCTTAAAGGAGGCAGTTATTTCGGTACCACATTATTACAGAGGAAATTGTACTCATACCTATGTCAAGAGACTGGGGCAGTATCATTTTTTCGCGGGGCATTAAGTGAATTTACATCTGCCCATCGTAGTTAGCTATTCTGGCATCTGTAATCATGTAATTAGTTCACGATGCACGAAGTTGCATGTAGAGAGACTTTTGTAACGTCACATGACCTGTGTAATCGCTGACTTGTACACCTGCTTGACTTCCTTCTAGAAAGAGAATGCTTAGGATCGTTTTCTACCTTTTTAAAAATTGCATTCATATTATTTTGGAAGCTATACCATTATTATTGAAATATTGCTGAGGGTCATCATTCCTTCTAGTTAAAAAGTTTTAAAAAATACGAAATTAAAATTTTGCTATATTTTCATTTTTTTTTTTAATTTGCGTAATTTTTGTTTAATTCTTTTTATCAAGTTTCAAGTCGATTGGATTTCTGGGAGTGAATTAAAATCGAGGCACAAGATTTGAACCGAATAAACAGAAAAAAACAGACAGAGGATTGAAGTTAATTGCAATACAAAAATCGTTTAATTAAAAACAGATAAATGACACAGTGACTCGAATGAAGCATCCCGTTAAATTCTGTGGAAATAAACATTTACATAAATTTATCAATTCCCATCCGTCACATCTGTTGCCATTCACTTTCATCTTAACCGAAGCAGCAAACAAAAAACACTGTGTCCATATCGAATCACAGAAACCAGGTAAAATTAATTTTCTTTAGTTGCCATTTTCACCAGATGACCAGCTTCTCTTTTGGGCGCATCATTTAAATTGCAGCGCCAAAAGAAAAGCACACACTCGGCTGTTCGAGCCAGCCATGCCAGGAAGATCCCTTATCACGAAAATCGCGTTTCTGGATTCATTATTCATTCATCCAATCGGCGGCTCTCTGGATAATCAGGTTACCACTTTCGAGAGAACCAGTCGTTGGAGCGTCCTCGAGTTCGCCGGGAGTGAATCGGTTCATTGTGCAATCGATCCTGATCAACGCCGACCGTTTCTGAACAATCAGCCACCGAAGAACCCATCGAAGGTCCTCGTGGTCCACGAGTCTCCCTGTCGTTTTTGCTCCTGCGTCGAGGGCCACGGGGTGATTGCGCTCGAATCACGATTCTTTCTCCCTCTTGTTTCAACCCCTGCCCGTTATCACCCCCTGTCAGATCGAGAACCAGTAAATTCAGCTTCAAACATGTACTCGAAACACTCTGCTCCCTTCAGGCTGATGGTGCTATTGTTGTGTGGCTGTTGTTTTATGGTGTGAACCTATTTTTTTTTTAAAATATCTACTTGATTTCAAATGAGCAATGCCTATATTGTGGGTACAATGGTGGTCGAGGGAAAGTTTAAAGGGCGAATTGTGAGAAAATGTGCAGGCTTGATAGGAAGGAGCTGCATTCCCATTTCTGTCTGTAATGCTGAGGATTCTTTGAGGGGTACTCTAGTGTGTCTGCCCATCTTTCAACGCCATTTTTGAGAATGTATTTAATAAAAAACTATAAGGTTGTACTATCTGGTCTTTTGCCTGCATATTAAGGTATGTTTGAAGTAATACTCCAATTTTTTTTATCATTTTTATTGTATATATACATAGATATAGTCGGTGCTGCAAGGTTCTTCAAAAAAGTTGGTGTGGGAACTGTTCTAGTCCTCCAAAATAGAAAAAGTAAGGTTTATTTTCTTTATTATGTTTGTCGCTATGGTTGGAACGGCAGAGGTCCCCTAACAATAAAAATTTGCGGAATGACAGCAGTTTGAAAAAAAATCGTTCGATTTTTGCTGATAAATTTAGCTGTTTTCGTTCTGTAGAATTAATTTTCTATAATATAGAAACTCGTCCGTGGTTCCAACCATAGCAACACACATAATAAAGAGAATAAATGTTAGTTTCTCTATTTTGGATGACTAGAACATATCCCACACCAACGCCCGACGGAAAAGAATATTTTTGAAGAAGTTTGTGCCACAGACTATATCTATGTTACTGTGCAATAAACTGCATAAAAAAATCTGAGTATTACTTCAAACCTACCTTAATATACAGGCAAAGCGCCAGACAGTATAAACTTATAGTTTTTGTTAAATAAATTGCCGAAGGTGGCGTTGAAAAGCGGGCAGTTACACTAGAGTACCCCCTTAATGTAAATCAGTGATACCAACGTGATAAGTAGTCTTGGACTCAAGTCTACTTGTGCCTATGTATGTACATTGTATAACATAGGTGCACTAGGCGTCAAAACGGCTTCCATTCGGAAATTTGGCAACGTTGCATGTCACTAGGCATAACTCAGCGGTTCTAGTGACATGCAACGTTGCCAAATTTCCGAAGGGAAGCCGAATCTGGCGCCTAGTGTACCAATTATTTTTAGAGAGCCTTTTGAATATCACTGGATATATATGCTACCATGTATTAATTGTTAATAGTTACTCGACTTACAATTAGCTTTGATAGATTTTATATGAATTCAAGGATAAGTTGACTTTTCCTCAGCTATTGTTTTTTATTTTTATTTTTATGCATTTATTTATTAGATTTATAATAACTTATTTTAATGTGCTAAAGGGTTATTATCTCGTAATAAATAAATGCATAAAAATAAATTTAAAAAACTATAGCTGAGAACAAGTCAACTTATCCTCGAATTCATGTAAAATCTATCGAAGCTAACAACGGATGTTATTATTAACAACGTGAAAAGGCACGAATAGAGAACGGATAAATAAGGTACGGAATAAGATGAGCAGATATTACAAATACAAGAATCAATATTTCAAATTAATCATCCAGCATACGCAGAACTGAATTTCTGAATGTAATAGGAATTACAAAAGTGACCAATTCTAATTTCGATCTGTACCCACTTTAATACTACATACTATATATATAACATCTTTATTGTTCCTTACAAGTTACAGTCTTCTTTCTCTTTGCCATATGTATTGTATATACATTCCCTAAGGCTATATACTTATTATCCAGCTCACTACTACCTTCTTCCTGTTTACTACCCTTATATCTAATTGTAAACAATTCTACCCTCCCCCTTTCGTCTGCTGTTTTTATTCCTATTGTAATCTACCTGTTCTCCTTCATCCCTTACCCCTACTCTTCTACCCTCCTTCCTCCCTTCCAACATTTCCCCTCTGCACTGTCCTTCAAAATTTACCTTATCCTCTCTTCTATTACTCTTTCATCCCCTGCACCTCCACACCTATGCAATACTTGAGGCATTCATAGCAAAAGCGGACTAATTTTCTTTGTAAAAAAAATTAATTCTTCCTATTTAATGTGATTAATACAGCCTATTGGAAGACATTGCCGCTACTAACAAGGGAAGATCCCGAACCAGGAAGTTAAAAAAATTCTGAAACTTTGTGAATATGTAGGGCAGGCCTGCCCTTTACGGTGCAAGTACCTCTTCAAGTTCTGGGACCCGGACAACAGCCCAGTGCGGAACTGTTACGTTGCTAACCACAGCATGGACTGCGGGAGAACTGCAAGACTGCGCGTGCGTCCAACTGGGACGTACCACGAGTCTATACAGCTGGGCCTCACGCGTATGGGCGCACGCGCACTCTTGCAGCTCTCCCAAAACCCACGCAACGGTTAGCAAGGTAACAGTTCCGCGCTCGGCTGTTGCCCGGGTCCCAGAACTTGAGGAGGTATTTGCACCCTAAAGGGCAGGCCTGACGTAGGGGATTTCCTCCTGATTCAACCCTTAACTGGTATCTTGGGGTCGCTCATGACCCCAGGCACGCAAAGTTCGCTGCAAAATTTTTGGTTGTCTAAGCTTGCAAACTGTTTTTCTAATTAATTTTATAATATTAGTTTAACTTTCTAGGTTTCTATTATTTTACACATTACCTAAGAACAAAATATTCATAGAGGTTGATTCAGGGTCGACTTTACAAATTTCTGTGTCCTTTTTTATTTGGGGCCTGCCACGACCCCAGTATACCAGCCACGCTTGCCAAAAACAGTATACCAGTTAAGGGTTAAACGCAACTTTTGTTTGCTGCCCAAATTCACTCGAAGCGGGTGAAATTAACCCCTGAAAATTCGGCTGTTTTCCGATTTTCTGTTATAACTCGCGAACTGTAAGGGATAGAAAAAAAGTTTCAAAGCAAAAGTTTCTTCCTTTAATTAAACCTGTCATTTGGTAAAAAAAAATTATTTTACAGTTCACGAGTTGTAACACAAAATCGGAAAATAGCCGGATTTTCAGGGGCCAATTACAC
The DNA here is from genome assembly GCF_050908995.1 of Andrena cerasifolii. NCBI lineage: Eukaryota > Metazoa > Arthropoda > Insecta > Hymenoptera > Andrenidae > Andrena > Andrena cerasifolii. Next base: position 4,785,188 of record NC_135132.1, read on the forward strand.
CCCCTTAGAATGAATTTAGGCAGCGAACAAAAATTGTGTTGTATTCAGGAGGAAATTCCCTACACATTCACAAAGTTTCAGATTTTTTTGCGCGTCCCCACGCTTCCTCCTCCATCTCACTACCCCTGCGATTTCTTTTCAGCGACATCATTGATTAATATTCAGAACGCTCAACTAAAACCTGACGAATTCGTGGGAGTTTAATTCTCCTGCTTCCATCTTTAAACAGTATGACGACAGAATGAACGTAAAACAGAGAGGAGTCTTTGGAACGAAATGGCTACGTAATATCTGAAACAGTCTGTCGCGTGGGTGTCCAAAATTAAGCCAGAACGCCGAGCTACTTACGTGCGAACACTATGGAATCGAAATCCGTTCGCGGAACTTCCGCCTGCGAAATTAATATCGGCGAAACTTCCGCGAAAGTCCAATCAGAAACTTAAGCTGTTCCCGTACAATGAACGAAAAGTTTTTCGGTGGACGCTTAGAAAATTGATACAGGCAGCTGGACCCGGGAAAATCGGAGAAAATAGAAAATGTAGACCGTTTTAGTGACAAAAAAGCCTTGCCCTTGTCAATCAAAAGCTACTCTTGGAAATACTCTGAAAAGTTTTGAGGAAATTGATGCACATTTCATTGACAAGAGCTGTCAATAGATGAGCAATTTTATATTTATCGCAATAAATATTAATAGACGATTTTGCATTTTTTTTATTAGTTTTTTTTTTAATTCCGTTACTGAAAATGACAGGTTTTTAGAGATAATTTGACGAATTTTTAGGAAATTTATTCACATTTGCAGAGGGTGGCCAAATTATAAAACTCAAAATTTTCGTCAATTTTTGGGATCATTTTAAAATGGATTTAATACGATTAAAAAAAAATCTCATTGAATTGGTAACCAAAGGTTCTGAAAGGAAACTTTCTTAGCTTTCCAAAACACTCATTAAAATTTGTCTATGATTATGAGTTCGCAAGTTACAGGTGTTCAAAGTGAACAGTACCTTTTTTGCTTTGATCGCGAATAACTCGGTCAATAAAAATCATACAACAAAACAAAAAATAGGAAATTAAAGAGAAATGTTTGCTCTATGAGAGAGTTCTTCGTTGGTTTTACCAGAAAAATTTTCTTTGGCCCATGCATACGTTCAAACTGGGCAAAAATTTCTGAATAAAACAGTATCGTAATCGATGAAAAAAGAATTGAGTCCTTGAATCAAAAACTAGAAACTTCAAGCATTAAAATGCTACTTTTAAATATTTTTTGCATCCATTTTTCACAGAGTTACAGCCATTCCATCGCTTAAACTTACAAAATCTCAAACCTTTTTGTTTGAGTATAACAATTTAGCCACCCACTGTACTTGCAAAGTGATATCAATAAATAAGCACTTTATTATATTCAGTGGACTATAAAAGATAATTAAAGAGACCTTGTAGAAAACACTGAGTGCCAGAAATCAAATTCTATACTATAGTACTACTATTGGCACGTAGAATATTTTTTATAATTTTTTTTTTTAATTTTGGCACTTGAGTGCAGTGTTTTCTGCAAGGACTCTTCACCTGCTTAGGAATATGGGACCTTTTTTATTGAAGTAAAAATGAAGTGACACGGAACTCGTGCGTAATAGGGTGAAATTGAGGTACTATGCGAAGGAAAACGAAAACTTGGATAAAAGTAGGTGCCTCAAAGAACGGGAATGAGAGGAGCAAGGAAGAATGTTGCAGAATGGAGACAGGGAAATTAAAGTGAAGAAAATGATAGAGCTTTAATGGATTGATAGAGTACTGATAGGAAATAAACGATTTACCAAAGTTTAGGAAACAAAAGGAGGGTTTAAATACAGTAAAGGCTACGAGAGTTTGTGTTGTGCTCTTACGCATTGTTTATCTAAAAAATGTCACTGTAGAATTTCTACAAACACTCTTGACCACTTCTGATCATCGACTTCCAGTTTCACTTTTCTGCAAACTGAATTTTTTTTAAAAGGTTGATTATAAGACATGTATGCAGCTATTTGTGAAAGCTCGGGATATGTTACTGTAATTGGAGGAACTGATTAATGTTTTCGGCATAGTTAAAAGTGTTCTGAATTTTCTGGCAGATGAATGTTTGATTTCGAAAATCAAACATTCGGTATGCAAATTGTTCGGAATTTACTCAGTTCCTTGAGCCTGGCCGCAAAGAATAACGAGGTTGAAAATATGAGAAGAGCGAAATGAGAAGAGAAAGGCAAGTTGCGAAAGCAAAACGAATGAGAAAATTGGGAAGCAAGAGAGTCAACTCGAAGACGAGAGCAACATGCCCATAATAGTGGGAAACACGGAAGATCAAAATGAAGTTTATGGTAGAAAATTACAAGTGAAACTTCAGGCGAGGGGGAAAATGTTGGACGAGTATTAAGGAAGTAAAAATGCGTTAAGGGGAAATTGAAGAAAAACTTGGGTAGAGAATGGGAGTTAAAGAGATTGGTAAAAAAATCGTGGTAAGCCAAGGCTGACAATTGGAAAAGATACAGCGAAAGTCTGTGATGTGAAGAAAGAAAATAACGCGCACTTGGGTATTTAAGGGAGCAGGGGCGAGGGACTTGAAATGGACAATCGAAAATTTTCAAATTAAAGACGAGAAATTGAGGAGGACTGTAATATAGCTACACTTTTGGAAATTTTAAAGATTGAACTCATTCTGCTAATAAATTTGTAACATGTTGATCGAAGAGTTATTTTTATTTACATCTATAATAACGTCCAAAATGGTTTTCACTGCAACTGTACCCGCACTTAGGATGTACTTATGTAAATCCCATTTTTGAAGTTCATTAAGTGTAATCGATATGAATGTTTCTTCTTTTTAAAGAAAAACCTGACTAGATATAGTACCCAAACCAGTTGCCATCTAAAACCTTCACGGAACAGTTACCTCAGCTTCTATTCATGTCTTCTGACTCGTCTTGGGAAAAGGTCAGAGGGTTTAGAGGCTTAACCAATAGTTTAATCGTTCTGCATTCGAACGTTCTTCGAAACTATTGGATGGTGTTATTCATCGGAATATTCCCTTGTGTAGACCTTGCTCCGCCTTTTCCAAAGCATATTGAGTTGTACAGCTTGAAAGTACTAGAGCACATGATTCGAGACTACTTTACCAGTAGCAACAAATATATCGTGCAACTAAACCGCAGCTCTGGCACTAAGAAAAACAATTACCACTCTACACCAGAACACCGCGATGTACCAAAACCCCACATCCAACATCGACCCGCTTGTTCCTCATAATCAATTAGAACAAGTCACCCGCCAGCTGACCAGCCTGCCCCCCCGGAAAGAGCAAACGGTATTCCCTGGTGTTAAAAGGCGACAAAAAGAGGTGAAGCCAAATGGGAAACAGGGTTAGTGAAGACACGGTCCTTGAGCGCGGGTGGAGGGTGCAGGCTACGCGGCAGGAGGGGGAGTACCGCGAGCGTAGCCGCGGTAGAAGCAGCTCGGTGCGTGCGCGAGAGCGCAGACTCGACGCAGCTCGTGCGAGCTCGCGGCCCGTCGGCGGCCGCGCGCTCGCCATTGGCCGCGCGCCGCGCGACGGGGTGTGAAGAGCGGGGAGCAGCGTTTGAAAGCCGCGTATACGCCGCGACACGACCCGGCCGCGGCGACGGTGGCGGTGGAGGCCTACGCGGGCGCCGCGAGAGAGACGCTCCTCAGTTGTGTCAAGCTAGGCGATCGAGTAGGACGCTCTTTAATCGTTCCCGCCTCCGAGTTACTCTCTCACGACACACACACCGCCTCACACACCCACACACACACACACACGCACAACACACACGACACATTTTTTTCCCCCTCGCACACTAACACTCACTCTCCGTCTATCTGTCACCGTTCCCCAGCCCGTTGGTCCTCCGCACAGAGCCGCCTCCCCCAACACTGCCGCTTACCACACGTGCACACAGACAGACACACACGCGCTCGCGCCTCTTTACCACCCCCGTTTCGTGCACTCTGTCCCTCTCCTCCGCCGATATCTCACCACACTTGCCGCTGATCGCCCGTAGTCCGGCTACGCCGTTCTGTTTACTCGCACCGTCAGCTCTGTCGGTGGCCACGCGCGCGCGTCTGTCGCCCCCGAGTGAGTCCGCCTCGCCGGACTCAGAAACGGACAGAGCAAGGGGAGAGAAAGAGAGAAAGAGAGAGAGAGAGAGAGATAGGTGAACGGTCGAACCGCGTCAGCACGTGATACAGAGCGTCGTGCGCGAAGTATACGATCCTCTTGGGAGAGCCAGCACTACCAGCTCCCCGTCCACGAGCAGCACGTGCACGCACCGGCTCGCCGATTCTCGCGGCCGCATTGTCCTACACCTCTCTCCGACCGTGTGTGTGTGTCTGTGTGTGTCGAACGCGGGTCTCTGTCCCCGCGACCAGTGGGAGAACCAGTCTGCTGTCATCAAGAGAGAGAGAGCGAGCGAGAGATAGAGAGAGAGAGAGAGTGGGAGAGAAAGAGAGCGAGAGAGAGAGAGAGTGGGAGACAGATAAAGGCTTGCCACCCTGAGCAGCGACGGGTTCAAGGTCACCCTCGTCATCGTCGCCGTGGTCGTGGTCGTTGGTTCAGGCGCGCCGCACACCGAGGAGAGACGATCTGTCGGTAAACTTGCTCCCGCACCGAAGAGAACGAGGGAACGCAGTGGAGAGCGAACGGAGGATCTGGAGCAGGAGGATCTTAAAGAGGACCGCTGAGGAGAGGCTGTGGAAAAAGAGATACGCGCCAGGGTCTCGCCAAGGGAGTAGAACGCGAGGCCGTGTCGAGATCCGCGATATACCCGAGAGATTTATATTTTTGTTGCGCGGCGGGCCCGCGATTCGTCGGGACCGGTCGAGGTCGTAGTCGTTCGGACGTCAGATGACCTATCCGAGGGTAACGCTGTCGAAGGTACTGGGCGCGTGAAGGCGGCGTAACACCGTATACATTTAAGGAATATCGAGGAGGCGCCGAGGAGCACCTGGTGCCCTCGACCCGCTTCCCCTTAATACCCTTAGGCGTAACAAAGAATTCGCGTAAGTACTAGGATATTAACGTAACATAAGCGTAGAAGAAGGTCGCCCGTGGATCACGAGCGACCGTTCGAATTAAAGAGAATCGCGTCAAGACAATCAAGCACAGTAGTAGTGGGATTGGGCTAATCATTCGGAGGACAGGAGAGAGATGGTTGGTCCGCGGAAAGTCTTTTCCCCCACATTCTGAGTAAGCGACTCTGGGAAATCTCAAGTTTCGTGTCTTCATGTGATCTCCAGCCTCTGTACCGAAAATCTACTTGCGTACACGCTCTATGTCTACATAGATATATATGTATATATACTTCTATATATATTTACATACGACATATTATATATATTTACACTTGTATACATACGTTTATATGTATACACCCTTCGCACATATCCGGTCATTGGGCTACGATCGCGCTGGGCGATCGCGAGAACAGCAGAGCAGATAGGTCAAAGCAGGCCCCGCTGAGGGACGGTTAGGAAGCGAGGTGAAGGTAGCCCGACCGTTTTTTCTTCCCTGTGCTCCGATTCTAGGGGCGTTCTCTGTCAATCTTCGTGACAATCATTTTCGACTAGCTCTCTTAGGCTATATTCGACCTAGGTATCTCTTTTTAATCGCGGCAACGCGCGTTAAGGCCGCCGCTCCGACCAGAAGCAGGCGGAGTTTCTAGGAGCAATTAAATAAGTGAATATCGCGTACCTATGCCGTTTCAATTAACGTACGAGTGAGAGCTGTGTGCGAAACCCACGAAGACTCCGCGCGTCTTCGTCCCCTTTTTTCCCACCTGCACTTGACACATATTTATACGCGGGGTTGTGCATCGTACGCCCGCCGCTAGCTCCCTCCCCTGTTTCTACCTGTGCACAATCTGCCCGCGTGCCCCTCGTAACACGCACCGTCGCGCCTCCCCCTGCTCGCTCACACACCGACAATCATCACTTTGTACTGGACCGGCGTACCGTTCGCGCCCGTCTAGGGTAAACTTGTCTCCGCTCACTATCACTTAAGCTTACGTCTTCGGTCTCTCTGTGTGTCGCGACTGCACGTACTACGAGTAATAACGTTCTTAGGCAATAGCGATAGGGTATAAATCGTCGATTAAAAGCGACAAATAACGCGCGCGCGTGTATGTATGTACGTCGTATCCGATAGTTGATAAGGTAAGGTCAGTTCTCCGTGTCGCCGCGTACCAAAGAATCCCTCAGCGCGCGTCTCTCGTCCGAACGACTATCAGAATCGCTCGAACGGCCGCGGGGCTCGGTCGAGGGGCAACCAGAGGCGGTAAAATAGCGAGATCGGCTCGTTGGAAGGAGCCAAGCGGTCTCGTCGGCCGAGCGTTCGACCTCCCCGCGCGCGGGCCGCACCGGTTCGGAAGGAAGCGGTCGCACGACAATCAGCCAAACTGTGGTGGCCATCGTGCGAGTCGAGCCGACCGAGCAAGACGGAAGCTCGCCATCAGGCATCCTTGGAGCGTGCCTGGAACGCGCAGGAACGCGCCAGGTTCTTCTGGAGCCTGCAGTCGTTGGCCGCTACAGGCAGCCGCGGCTTTTTCCTCCAACCAAGCAAGTCTTGGCTCGCGGATACGATCGGCGCCGACGAGGCACGTTCCTCCATCACCACGTATTTTCATTCGTACCCGTTCGTCCCGGGTGGTGCGGTGTCCCTGCCTCCGCCACTGCTCAACAGCATCAACAACGCGGCGGCAGCAGCGATCACCCCGGGCCTGGTAGGACATCTATTCGGTGGTCAGCAAGCCTGCAGCCTAGCTTGTAGCTGCACCTGCACTAACCTCGCCAACTGCAATCCACATCACCACCAGCACCATCACCACCAGCAGCAGCAGCATCACCATCAGCAGCAGCAGCAGCATCATCGGCCGCTCGGAGCTGCCACGGTCCTCCTGCAACCTGTCGAGCACATCAAAGACACCATGGTGAGTCTTGATGATGTCCTATTTGGTTGTTCGTCCTGGGAGAATCGTGGCTAGGTCTTTCGTGGTTTAGTTGGCTAACTCAGTGTTTCTGTACTTCATAGAAGTGCTGGGTGTGACAAGTCTGTAGAAGGTTTTGGCAAGTAATCTAACTGGGATGAAACTCTATACTTCGTTTCTTTATCATCTTTCAACTCAGAAAGGAATTTCAATAGTGTTTTGTAGAGATTCTGAAGACATTGAGGTGCAAAAGATTGACAGGGCCAAGTAGGGGAATTGGGGAAGGGATTACTGGGTTGTGGAAATAAGAAACTTAGGAGTGTGAGGAATTCAGTCGACTTACGGGTGGTTAGTTTCTTTTCAGAACTATCACGAGGTAGCAGTTTCTAGGATTGCTGTCAGATTACCTATAGAACAGTCTGTTATTTAGGGTATCAAACTATTTTCAAGCGCATATCCCACACCAGGCGTCTATAGATGCCATAACTACATACCAAGTATGAATACTTTCTAAGGACAGCTACATCATTTCGATCATCAGATTAGGATTGCAATGTCTCATTGACAAATGAGAAGTAACAGGCGTCAGTCTAGAACTCTTGTTCAATTTCCTTACTGAAGCAACAGTGATCGTTCACTCCTCCCGTAATGGGATCCATAAAGATGGGATCGAAACACCCATAAAGATCCTTCTTCTTTTCCAGAACACACCCATCACGATTTTGCCTCCACCAATAAATCCCACGACAATCTTTCTCGTCGACTACTCGTCCACCTTCCCATCACCTCATAATTCTCGATTCTCCCACGGAAAAACGTGTCGCGCGCTTGAGCATTTCGACGCTGGGATCGCCAGTATTGATGCAACGAGGTCCCCAGAAACGTAGCAACTTTCTGCACGAACCTAGCGCGAGTTGGACGATATTTCATGGGTGGAAGGCTCTCGTTAATATCGGTTTCTGTGTCCCCGTCGTATAAATTAGCCGCGCAACTGCGGATCCTCCGGATATCCATTTATTCAGTACCCCTAAGTTCAGAGCTTTTACGACGTAATTGTCTCGACTCTGACTGACTATAGACTAAGTAGCGGGAGCAGGGGAGAAAGGAGGGTATTTAATACTCTATTTGACGATTGCTTATATTCTCCTAATAACCCCAGCAAACTATGAAACTTTAACAACCCTAGTGAACTTGCCAGTCAAAGCGAAAGCTCGTCGCGAATCGATTCGCCCCAAACAGCATCGTCGTTTAGACGTCTTCGATAGGCGAACGTCTTCAGCGCTTCCAAGCGTGTTGCCTTTGTATGCTCCGGAGAACAAGCTGCAAGAACAAAGCTAGCGCGGGGGACCCCGCAGTGTAGCGACGTTCCTTATAACGAGAGCTGTCGAGGATAGACGCGAGGAGGCACGGTGCCGTTGGACGGGTGTGGTACAGTGAATCAGGAACAGATTTAGATTCGACCAGCCGCGTTGAATCACTCCCAATGTTTGCCGTGCAAACAAGGAGGGAGTTCCCTGCCGAACACCCCAACCTTGATGCAAACTCGTCCTCTCCCGCGTGGACCGCTCTTTTTCGACCCCTCCCCCACCGCTCAACCTCTGGCACTCAGATGTTTGCGAAGGTGCGCTGTGGAATAGAGAGGACGCTTTAAATCCTGGCGTGTCTGCCGTGGCATCCTCTTTAATCCCACGCGATCGACAGGTGTCGAGAGAGACGCCCCCGTTCACGGAGACGCGACTGCTGATCGAGGATCCTGAACAAACTCGGGCTTTCCGCTCGATCGCGCGATCCCCCACGTTTCCGTGAGCTTGGAAAATCATTTTACGCCCCCTTTGCCGCGTCGGGACGCCTCGTCGAGCGGCGGGGAATTGCGTTAGGCACACCTGTCTTGGGATGATGGAGACGAGCCTTCTCGGTTCGCGAATCGGGCTCGTGCCGGATCGTTGCGCTCGGGGGAGTTGAGGGAGAAAGTGGTTGCCGTTTTGGCGATAATGTTGCACTGCTTTGGGGAATTCTTGTGGGTTTCTTGCTTCGGAACTAATGTAGCAGGCTGCTTGCTTCTGAATTTGGTGACCTGTTTGGCTGCATATTCTACGGTTTCTGGATCAACTTCGAGAATGGTGCCATGATTTAGCACTGAATTGTAATTCTTGGGATAGGTCAGGTATCAAGATGGTAGAGGAGAAGTTGTTCTAGACACAGTAGGGGGCAAAAGTCTTGAGCGTCTTGCTGACACGTCGAGGACGTGGGGATATATTCTGGTTCTTTTTGGATATTAGTACGTTAACCCTTATCCACCCCCCATTTTCCCAACTTAATTTACCCCTTGGTGTCTAGTTGAAAAGAGAAATAGTCAACTTTGCAAATTCTGTTATTGAAAATAAATGGAATTACATTTTCTGTACATTCAGGCATAAGATGACAGCATAACATTTTTTCTGAGAAAAATGTGTGAAACTGACACAAGAGGCGGATGAGATATCGTTAACACCACTTCAGTGTTTCACAAAGGGGTGACTATACTACTATACCCCAGTTGTTCGACTTTTTGAAAGGTATAAATCTCCGTTCGGTTCCTAGACGTTTTTTTAAACTCTGACACTTGGCATTCCTATAGCTGTGTACCTGTAAATCTCACCCTTTATTCTGCACAGTGTGTGTCTTCTCATATCCAACAGCTTTTTTGGTACCAAATCGTAATTGCTCTATAAGTTTCTGTATAGGTGACAAAATGGTAGCCTCTTCAGTGGTTAATGTTTTAGAAGATTCGAATATCCATCTTCAAAATTCAAGTTTAATTCCACCCTGAAACTGTTCCTCCAGGTCGCGAAGTCCTCTCGTGAGCGTAACACAGTAACGCGTACAGTCAAATTCTTGCATTTTAGCCCAAGTGATATCAAGTATACAAAGCAAAATACTAGGAAGCATGCCTTCGTTAGCTCCCCTTACCTGTAGCTTATCTCACCCCCTTGTGATTCCCCAAACAAGCCTCCTGAAATCAATACCAAAAGTATCAAAAAATTTCTTCGGAGAAAAATCAATTAGCTACATACAATTGCAAAGCATCCTTCCAAAGTCCCTGTCACATGGTATCTATCCTTCCAACACGTTCACCCTATTCGTCGAAATAGTTCCTTGCAAAGAGACTCGCGATCGACAAGGAGGGGAGCGAATCCGTGAGAAGTGGATTTTTACTTAAAAAATGCATTACGATAGGGTGTTGGGAAGAATAAAAAAATAATCATATTCGTCGCGGGGAAATCCCCGTGAATTGAAATTGCGGGGCGGAATCTTCGCGTCTGGAGATTCCGCGACGAATAGAGCACCGCGTCACGCTCGAGAAGTTAGGGAGAACGGTCGTTGCCTCTTGACAGCCCGTTTCAATGCACCGCTGGTGGAAAGATTTACGCACACCTCGTATTCGCGCGATTCGTGGATTCCGCGACATTTACACCGCGTCCCTTTCTATATGCCACGGAATCGAGACTCCAGCTAGACATGCTGCGCAACTGAACCGCATCGAACGTTTGAGCGCGGTTATTGGTAGAGGCTTGAACCCTGGATTTTTGTAAATTAAGCCCACGAAACAGGGATCATTAATAAGAATTTTAGTAATCTTTATTCCGCTGACGATGTATGCAAATAGCTTCAAAGAAGTAACTGATAGGTCTGGGTTTTGGTAATCTAACCTAGAAAGCAGTGAAGACAGAATAAAAATATAGAGGCGATACAAGGCTTAGAAATAAGAAATTTGAAAATGTAATAGTGGGGGGATAGAAACAAAAATGTAAAATAGCTAATAAAATAAGGAAATAGTGGCTATAATTAAATATTTAGTCAATGTATGCACAGTCATTTGATTGGCTAAAGTATTCACATGTACAAATTGTTTAACTAAAATGAAGAAATATTCGTTATATTTAAATAGATTAAGAAAAATGACATTTGTTCAAAATATACAACTGAGATTCTATGAGAACAGTGAAGAAACACTTGAGAATATTTTGAGAGAAAGTGGGGTTATGTGACGCGTGCAAAGGACAGTTATGCTCTCCACCAATCAGAAGCGATCACGAAAAATCACGAACCACTGTGAAAAATCACCGTGATTGGGAACGAACGTGATTGAATCACTCGTGATTCAGATATAATAGTTCTAGACATCACTAGTTTGATCTAGAATCAATGAGCCTCGGAGGATTGGCAGTTCTGTCTGCTTGTGCTGCCCTCTTAAGGGGTTATAACTACTCAGGAGGCCGAAAAGAGACGAATGTTTGTGAATTTTTTTTAAAAAAGCGGATGCATATATTTTTACAGGACTTTTTGCACTTAAAAGAGCAACATTTAAAGAATATTTGATAATTTTTTGTACACAAAATATTTACTTTATAATAAAAATACAACGACATCCAAGAAGACATCCTTTTCAAAAACGGTGAGAAAGGTATCTCAAAAACTACTGCACCAATCTTTCTGAAATTTTGTGGGCTTATTTTTTGTATAAAAATCTACTGAATGACGGAAGGATTTTTTTTTCAATGTATAGTTTCGATTTTATCAATGAAAAACAGCCATTAGTGATAACCATGAAGCCATTTTTCATTGATATAATCGAAACTATACATTGAAAAAAAAATAATCCTTCCGTCATTCAGTAGATTTTTACACAAAAAATAAGCCCACAACATTTCAGAAAGATTGGTGCAGTAGTTTTCGAGATATCTTGCTCACCGTTTTTGAAAAGGCTTCTTGGATGTCGCATGTTATTTTATTATAAACGTAAATAATTTTCTACGAAAAAATTACCAAATGTTCTTTAAATGTTGCTCTTTTAAGTGTAAAAAGTTCTGCAAAAATATATGCTTCCGCTTATTAAAAAAAAAATCACAAACTTTCGCCTCTTTTCAGCCTCCTGTCTAGGTATAACCCCTTAAAGGAACTAGAATTTTTCCTACTCCCTGCTTTGCGAAATGTAGTCTAATCTGCAGCTATCTCGCTAAAATTATTAAGCATCTAATTACTGTAACCGTACATAGTGTAAAAGTTATGCTAGAGTCAAATTTGTGTGAGAATCTACATACAGAGTAATATACATATGTGAAATAGAAGAACAACATACCGACGTTGAGATGAAATTAGAAAGTAACTACTTAGTGGAGAATTTATTGCCTGAGAACCTGATCCACAGACTCTTATATGCTTCACACGAAATCTGCAAAAGATGAAATGCATTCTGGTATTCGTTAGCCTTACTGGTACATTACAATTTCATTTTAAGTACAGGGTGTTAGAAAGCAGTGTTCAATACTTACGGAATAGATGTTACACACTCACTAAAGTGAGTATAAAATTAACTGGGGTCCAAGAATCAACCCTATTAGAAGCGATTTTCAATGTTAATAACCGATAGTATTTTAATAAATTTATCTCACACCATGGGAATCGAAACTTCCAACTGGAAGCCTAAAATATTCTGCTAGATTTCCAAATTTCTTTGTGTGCTTCATTCGTAATACTGCTTTCGCTTTAAATCCTTGTTCCCTGAAACAAGTAATAATACTCTTCGTTTTTTTTTTTTAAAGAAACTTAACTAAAAAGGGAACATTTAAGTACCCACCCATTGTTACGAAATATTTAAAATAAGTTGCCAATATTCTTCATTCTTTCCCCAGTACTTGGGAAACGCCGATTTGAATCTTCCCCTCGGCGGTGTTCAGACAAAAATTTTAAGGACCACTCTGGATAAGCTTCTTGAAAAACGGAAGCTTTCCTAGCAATCTTGAGCGCAGAAATATTGCTCTTCTGTTATTCATGGGGTTCTAAAGTACCGTTCTTTAAGGACCGTCTTGAATGACGCGCTACTATTCGTTCGCGAATTACATTCGATTGTTCTTTTGTTGATAGAATTATTAAGGAATCGCTGTATTTATTCTACACCCTCGGCTTATTTATTCGAAACAAGTTGCATCGCTCCTCGTTAACACCATCCACTTAATACGTCGTTCTAAACAACAATTTATATTTTCTGAAAATGACATTATTAACCACATTGATAATTCATTCGTCCGTTTAATTATATCAACAGATAAACATACAAAAGTCACTTTCTATAAATGCACAGTACATATCGTTAACTCGAAGACACTACATAATTTGCACAAGTAACAAAAACAAAGCGTTAGGGTGATTCCACACGAACTTGATCACTTTTGACATTCGATGTCGAGGATTTCGCTCGAACTGAAATATGTTGCAGTCCACATGAAACTAGGGGGGGTTTAAGTCATCATTTTGCTGGGTTCGAATTTGTTTAAAAAATACCGGCCGTCAAAGTTCGCAATTTTTACCTATCTTCGTGAAACCGAGTTGTACTTACGAATTTTTATCTCGGAAACTATTTGTCGTATTGAGTTCATTCTTCTTTCATTTTAATCCAGACGGTTTGGCCCATTTCAATATTATTTTTCAAATTGCAAAATCAGATTTTGGAACACGGAGAATTATAAACAAATTTTTATTTTGTAAATTTCTCCTCGAAAGTCGCAGACCTAAGACTGTGAAAAAAAATACGACCATCATTCTTGCAATTCTACCCGAATACAGGATAAAAGAAGGAGAGATATATAAGTAGCAAGAAAAATCACACTTCAGGTGTAAATGACGAGAATCAGTGGTTTTGAGATCACACGCACTTTCGAAATGTATTATCAAACATAACCCAGCGGACAGGTTCGCTTGGGGGAAAAAAAACGAGCAGATTCGTAAATGCCGCGGGGGGATTAAAATGAAATCGTGGATCCAATAGCTAGCGCGGGCAGGGAGATTAAACTAAATCCAGGGGCTGTAGTTCAAGCATTTGATACTCCGCTGGTTTTCCATTTCTTGATGCGGAACCCGCGCTAATTATCCTGTACGCGTAAGGAACGACGATGAGGATACCCAGAGAAGCGTTCCTTCGACTCTCGCTACCCCCGGGCGACTTGTTGATGTTTTCCATCGAGTTTGCGGGAAAAGAGATCAGTAGAGATAAATAGAGGTCCGCAGAAAAACGGATGTACAGAGACATATGTTCAGAGTCCTCAGGGGGTGAGTGCGGGGGGGAAGAACTGCGTCTCGTTTCAGGCAGAACGATGGGGTTCGTCTTTCAAAGGCAGCCATTTTGCTTAATTGCTTGAATGAAGCATGATACTGCAATTAATTGATCGTTACTATACGACGAATGTAACTTTGCGGGAACGACAGAGAGGATGTTCAGGTACATGAAGAGGGACGTTGTTATTGAAGTTCAAAAAATTCGGAACCTTTGTGAATATGTAGGGAATTTCCTCCTGATTACGATGCAATTTTTGTTTGCTGCCCAGATTCACTTTAATGGAGTATAATTGACCTCTGAAAATTCGGGGATTTTCCAATTTTGTGTGATAACTCGGGAATTGTAAAATATTTTTTTACCAAATGATAGATCTAATTGAAAGAAGCAACTTTTGTCTTGAAACTTTTTTTCTATCTCTTACAGTTCGCGAGTTATAACACAAAATCGGAAAATAGCTGGATTTTCAGGGGTTAATTTCACCCCCCCTCGAGTGAATTTTCGGGTTCGGGATCTTGCCTTGTTAGCAACAGGTTGCTAAGAGTGAACGATCAACGGTCATTATCGGTTAAAATTCGATGAGAAAGTTGATCGCTCGAGTTCTGTATAAAGTGTTCTCTGACCAGCGAAGATTTTTTAAATTTAAATTTTGCTGATTTTGTCTTCATTTTTGTTGAAATTTTTCTAGCTAATTATAAAAGCAGATTATTGAAGTATCTCGTGTCATAGTTTGTCTTATTTAAATTCGAAATCTTTTCGCGAGAGTGTTAAAAAAGGGTGTGGCCATCTCCCCCTGAATTACCCTATCCCTTCTTTGCATTCTTTCATGCGAGACTTCGTTGCCATGAAAATACCTACCTAGAACTTACCCAACGCGACTGCCCCACTGCTCATCATTTCTACTTGCGTTGGTGTTTGTAAACATCGACGGTGGCGTGGTACTATCTGGTTTCCGTCGATCTTACTATCTCCCGGCTATATAGCAGATCGATGGAAATGAAAATGGACGTAAAGTCTGTGGCAAACTGTTCCTCCATCTGCGCCTCTTCCTCGACTGTCTGTCTTCCTTTCCGTGTTCACACAGCGTGTCGTCTGCGCCAACTTCCGCGGCGTCGTCCCCCGGATCGCGTGAAAAATCCTTCGAGCTTCCCAACTATTCCAGAACTCGGGGTTGCTCCACCCACGTTTTCACGCTCGAGTGTTCTGAATTCGACGAACAGGCAGCCATATTCGTAAGAACCGCGAGCAAATGAATGTATGAACGCGTCACTCTTCGATCCAGTTCCAGTGATAAATTGAAAAGTATTTATATCAGTAAGAAGGTTCGAGGCGAGCGAGTAAAAGACGAAAGGTTCGACCTTTTTGAACGAGTCAAAAAATCAAAATGTGCATTTAGAATGGAAACAGAAGGGAGCAGGAATGTGGATAAAAAAACTGATAAAAATTCTCTTAGAAATGTTCCACTCTGCTCTTCTCAAAGAAATTTCATCAGCTTTTTAATTATTCAAAGCAAACTGTGTTTTTTAAAAAAAAAATTGGTACGGTAAAGACTAGATATTGGTGTGAGGAGACAGCGATTTGAAAAGTTAGTTTCGAGGAAACAGCGTTTAAACTTTAAAGTACAGGTTAAGATGAAATAATTTTTTTTTTCGTAGCTTCTGCGAATTCTTTATTGGAAAAATCGATTTTTTCGACCATTCTAGGTGTAGTAACTCTTTAAGTAGAGTTCGTAAAAGGATAACATTGGGGAGTCGACATTGGAGGAATCGTCCCCTCCTACGATGACTCCGATGGTACATCACCTTGTTCTCTGCTTTATCCATAAGGTTCTTCTCACTTCCCCCGATAGGCCCTGTTTCAATAATGTTCAGCTGAAAGTTTTCGAAACGCTCGAACACCGGCTCCTGTCACTGGACGGGTTACCGTGGGGAGCTGCTGGAGGGTCTGGGGGCCTGCCAGAGTTCGGAGCGTTGGGGCCGCAGTGAATGGAGTGGTGGTTATGCGTGCATGAACTGCGCCTGCGTCGGTCACGCACACCGCTCCTATAGGTGTTTCCCCCTCCATCTCTGCGGCCCCATCGCTCCTAACTCTGGGGCCTGCTACGGTCCCGATTCGCGGGCAGCTCCCTCCTGCCTAACCCAGACCAAGTGGATGGAAATTTTTTGTACGATTCGTTTTTGGTGCCTTTGTTCTTAATGATTGTACATAATATCCAATAAACAAAATTTTATATTAAAAAAAAAAAAACTGGGGGAATCGGTACGCGTCTGGCCAGTACTCCGAGGACCCGTAGGTCGCGGGTTCTAGTCCCGTCACCCGAGGTTCTATTTTTCATCCACATTATTTTCATACAGGAGAAATTTAAATTCCCCAAGTCCTTTCCAATGAATTATCTGCCTTCGAGTGACGAAAGTTTGAAAAGCTTGAAAAACTCCAAGCCTCTGGATTCAAAGCCATCGATGTTTCCCTATAATTCAGCGAATTTTTAATTGCAAGCTTGACAGAGGACACTTCTCGAACCTCGACATTAAACAACACAAACTTTCCCGGAGATTTCAAGCCGCTGGAAGTTTGAAGAAATCTTCGATTCACCCGCTTAACTCGATCATCGCGGGAATCGCCTCCGATTCTTACGATTTACCGTCACGCCCCGATTAAAGTACACTCGGGGTGTGCTCGATTAATTCTCAATCGAACTTCGACGAGCAATCAGGTCGCTCGACCAACGATAACTTATCAATTACTTTGTCCAAGGCGTCGCCAACTCAGAGCGTGAATAACCTTTGAAGAAACAGGCAGAAAAATTCTCTACTAAAAAATACTTTGCACGTAGTATGTGGTAGTCTTCTAACATTTTCTTCTGGAATCTCAGACCAGAGTTTCACCTGTTGGTTAATATTGTTTTTATAGTTTTCCTATATCTTCTTCTTCTACTTGTTCAACTGTAAGTGGCACTTACAGTGATAACAAGGATCCAGGTATATTGGCTCCTTAATTTCAACCAACAATAATTTTTAACCTAAAGTAGATTCGAGGTTAGGTAGGGGATCTGCTATCGAGGTACTACTATTGGCTGTCTAGTAACCAATAGCGGCCCACAGCTCCTCCTCCCGACTCCTCCCACAAACTCGTCATTGCTTGGTATACCTATACTTTGCTAAATTGATCTTTGCATCGAGATTTCGAAAGGCAACTTTCATCCTCAAAGACAATTTGCAACTGCGAGCCTTTCTCACGTCACTGCTGACAAGTAACTCTTGCATTCTGATTTTTTTTTTTAAATTCAGAACCTGCAGCAAGAGGGGTGCAACTCCATTTTTGACAGTTTTTGAGTTATGTGTAATATACCTTAAAAAAATTCTACATCGTTTGGTGTAAATTCATTTATTGCAAATTTAGAACCTGTTTACTGTTTTGTGCATTTTTGTTTTGGGCAGCTCCCGATTTGAAAAACTCACGAAAAATAGAAATAAAAACTTACCAACTCGATAACTACTACTTATTGTGTGAAAATATATATTTTTCTATTAGTGTTCTCTTTAATGTTAAGTCGAAGCAATAAGTTTATAAACAGTTACTCTATTTTACTCGAGGTTGGTAAAGATGGAGCTGCACCCTTCTTGCTGCAAGGTCCTAAATTTAAGTTAACACTTTACCTACAGAATTTGTAAAGTGACAGGGATAGGTAAATTTAGGTCAACTTGACCTAACATCATATATTTTCAAAAAACGAGCATACAAAAATAAAACTCAGTTTATTTAATTATTACTGTTGAATATTTTAAGAACTTATTAAATTTCTACAGTAAGAAAAATGAAAAAAAAATTAGAAATAAAAAGTAAAAAATTATTATTATTTATTACTGGCGATTATTAGTTATTAAAATGTATAAAGGAGTTTCAGTCGAAATAATACATTAGTAAGGGGGAATGAGGATTTGTGAATCACTTTTGTGTAAAAATGACCCAATTCGTCAAAACTATTGCAAAAATGTGTGTTGACTAAACGTAATAAATATTTCTTCCCCTCGCTGAATCCTATCATAAATGAACCTCAGAACTAATCGCGTCGATAATTCAAATTGAAGTTAAGTAAAAATTTAACTCATTCCTCGAAGCTGAAACGTCATTATTAAATTAATTACAAATATTCTGCATCTGTTGTTGGACGTTGTTACCGCGAGTCTAGAGAACTCGCGATTCGACGGCGTTCTAATCAAATTCCCAGCGTTATAACCGCGGCAGTCGCGTGAAGGGGGAGTGAGTTGTTTCAGGGAACTCGTAAAGAATGAGATCGACGCGACGGGGACAAGATCGAACCCAGGTACCTAGCTGGGTGCATCGACTCAACGATTGGAGGGGGGTCGTAAAGTTGAAACTCGACGGGGGAACGAGTATTGGGGGAGCCGGGACGGAAATATTCGTCGGTGAATTAGGACGACCTTGTTACAGCTGCGAAACCGATAAACAGACTATCACTGTTCCTAAATACGGGCAAATTACGACAGCCCTTAATGTATCGCCGAACTGAAATCGATACGGCTATACACAATTACTCACCGTAATGTATGGAAACGGTGCTACTTCGAAATTTGTTGCTTCACGTGTTAATACAGGCTACGATTATTGGGTCAATTAGTTTCTTTTGTGTTGAATTATTTTTGTCATTGGTCGGGGAAAATTTTTTTTTTTATGGATAGTAGAAACCTTTGGGTGCGTGGTGGGATTTAAATGGGATTACGAGTTGCTGTTTAATATTATTATTGGAGGGGTGGAAGTAATCCTGCGGGGATTAATATTTTGTTAAGTAAATATTGGGTTGATACATCTTCTGGGTGGATCAGAATATTTTTTTGATGTTCATATGTTTTTTTGAATATTTTCCAGTATAATTTCAAATAGTTACACAGTGATTAACATTTCATTTTAAGAGAAATTAAATATTTAGATGTTAATTTTTAATATTATTTGGAGGTGTTTGAAAATCTTTATATTTCATTTGAATATACAATTAACATAAAATGAACACGAAAGCAAGCAGTCAGAAAATTATTAAGGTATAAATTAGAATGGCACAACGTATAACGCCGTGTTAGAACTAATAATCTTCTGAGTCTATTTTTGTAAATTAACTTTGTAATTTTTTCCTTTTTCGTGAAACAACCCTAGTAGCACAAAATATTGAATATACATACATCTGATATTAAAAAGAGGTTCAATCTCTTTTTGATATTTAAAAATATACATACAATATTTATTCTAGATTAAGAAGCAAATATTTTTTCCAAATATACTGGAAATATTCATTTTATATTAGAAAAAAATATTTTTTTCAAATATAAAGTAAGTATTTATTTAATCGTAGAAACAATATATTTTTTCCAAATGTTTACTTTACATTTTTTAAATATTAATTTAACATTTCCGGAATATTTATTTCACATTTTCTAAATACTTACTTTACATTAATTAAATATATATTTTACATTTCCTGGATATTTATTTTGGAACTCTGAATATTTTCTTCACATTTCCAGAATATTTGCTTTATATTTTCTAAATATTTCTTTTATATTCCACGAAATTTTTATTTCATATTTTCACAACATTTATTTCACATTTTCAGTATATAATATTTGGAATCAATATTTTTGTCAAATTAAAAAGTGTGGCCAAAAAAATATTTTTCTAATATTTGGAAAAAATATTTAACCAATATTTTGTGCTACTAGGGAATATTTAAGAAAATTTGTATCACTTGAAATGAATTGTGGGGGTGCCTGGAAGTTTATGAATCATTAAATTCTTAACACCATTGAATTATGTTATCCTCTTATAAAAACACTCGGTCACATTTTTGGTTGCACTGTTTCCAAAATTATTTTAAATTAACAAAACTGCTGAATGTTTGAACCCTTGCTACTTCAACTGCAAGCGTCACAATTCAGTGCAATCACTCTTCACCCATTTTCTCCAATCTAGTACCAAAAAATGGATCAATTATCGGTGAACAGCATCGAACGTGTTAATACAGTGCTAGAAACAATTAGAGAGTCACTTGTACAAACGATTTCACCACTCGAAACCAACTTCCACGATTTTAATGGAAATTTGCAAATTTGCGGGGACGCACGTAAGCACACGAACGTCGCAAACACCAAATTGCAATAATTATCTCTATGTTATCAAAGAGCCGCGTGATTTGTTGCAGCTGCGAGCCAAAAATTATCATAGGCATCTCTACTTTATTCCAATAATTATTACGATTGAAGAGTCCTTGTAAATAGAAAACACTGTAAGTCCCAAATTAAAAAAATGCTTCTTATCAGAAAATGTTCTACATGCCACTGGTAATACTATATTACAGAATTTTATTCTTGGCACTTACAATGTTTTCTACAAGTACCGTAGTTTGCAGAAAAGAAGGCAACCGGACGCTAAGCGAGGTAGGGGGGCTACTTTGCTCGCATTGGCTGACGCGACAACGTTGACCAATACAAAGCAAGCGAACCGGGACGCAGGCGGTGGGGAGCCAATGCGAGCAAAGTAGCCGCCTTGCCCCACTTAGCGTCCGGGCGCCTTCTTTTCTGCAGACGACAGTAGGCACCCTTTAATTATTTTTTTTTGTGTTCGAACTGTTAAAATTTAAAGTCGACACTGTTTAAAAATGTCCTCCCATGCATTGTACATTTTTCTGCGCATTAAAAACCAGTGCGATTGCAGAAAGTGATGAAGAATCCAGCAAGGAATGAGTTCCTTAATCTACCTATTTTAATAAATGATTTTTTAGTGGAAAGTGTTGACTTTTTTGTCGTAGTGCCTTGAAAATAACATTCGCATAAGTTGCGATTATTAACCCATCAATTGCCATATGGCTTAAGTTCGTTTTTTTATAAGGAAGTAATATCACAATTCAGTGCAATAATGGCACTTGATTATTCGTAACGTTATCGTTAGTTTATTATTGAAAGAAATGTAGTTTTTCTTTTAAGGAAAGAACGTATAAATCGAACGAAAAATAGAAGAAGAAAAATTATTCCATAAATCGCTTCTAAAACATTTCACAAAAATATTCACAAAGCTACATGCCGAAATTCACTTTCTTATCGATAATATAGCCTTCAAGCGCCGAGCGTACCTGAAACGCATTTTAAACGCGTTTTTCTCGAAACCACGTTTCCAAAATTGGCGCCGGGGATAACTCAAAAACTATTTGACCTAGCAATTTCAAATTTGGCACACTTTTAGTTTATAATATTCCTCGGAATATGAACCACAAGGTTTAACCTAATTATTAATTTTAACCACTGTTTTTAAACAAATGAAGCGCGAAGTTTTGGCGAAAATCACACTTAATTGTTTAAAGTTCCACCATTTTTAAAATATGCAATTTTTACACCATTTACGGTTCATTATCTTACAATTGGCACATAAATTGAAGAAAAAAATATTGTTCCGTTTCACACAGCTACCAGAGACGCTACAAGCGGTGGCGTTTGCATCTCGAAAAAAAAACCTATTTCAGATACTGCTTTATTTCTTTCGCATTTATTACAATTTTACTGTTATAAAAATTATTTTTCACTTCTTATAATGTTAAATAAACTACCCTTAAAGTTCCGAAAGGATTAGCGTATTGGTATCTTCGCAAAAAATTCCTAAAGATTCCCCTCAAGTTATGTTATCATAATTACTATTCTTTCACTTTATTTTCATAGAATAAATCTACATTCTGTTCTTAACTTTTTATAAAGTATTATGCACAAGAGTGCAATTCTCCCAGTACTAAGAAAAGGGATTTAATTCCCTTGTCAACTAAAGGTCTCAAATATAGATACCGAACCTTTCCCAAGTGATACAATCACGCCTCCATTTCCATAAAATCTGCCGAACAAAATTTCCCGGTTAAGGGGTGTCCCAGAGCCATCCCCCGGAATCTCGCAGCCGCAAACGTCTTCTAAAATCACGGCGTCAGTCGAGATCCCCAGCCCGTCCCAAGTAATTCCTCGCCTCCACGGTTACATTTAAGAATCAATGAACAAAGGGCGGAGGTGAAAAGAAAAGAAGACGTATCAGTTTCAGTTTGCTCGAGGAAAAAGCGTCAGAACGATCGCGATTCCAATCCCCGCGAGTACTGGAAGGGTTAACGGGAGGGGAAGAAAGGATCACGTGACCTAAATCCCCGCTCTAACAGCATTCCAACGGAAGGAACTCTGTCGCGTTACTTCGCCGTTTTTCCGTTCCTTTTGTTGAAAAAAAAAAAAAAAGTAGGAGGCAGAAGGCGGAAGAGGGGCAAACAGGGGGTGGGGGTCACGCGTGAATCTCATTCCTTTTTCTTTTACCCGCGTCGCGGGCCTACTTTTCGATCTCATTTTCGAGGATCGCCTTCCATCTTGCGTCGCCTCGAACCTTCAACAGCAATTCCCCCGGATGGGGGCTGGCGGCCGAGGCAGTGGGGGAGCTGAAAAGAATAGGAAGGGGTGTAAATGGGGTGGTATCGTAATGCAGTATTGTGAAGACGTGCCTCGAGGCTCTCCCTGGGCTGAGATGTAGCTACGATATGCAGTTATGCGCGCGCGAGACGCGGCGAAAAGGAAAGGGTGGTTCGACAGCGATGGCGGCGAACGAGCTTAGAATCCTTCGTCACGGATGCACGTCGAATCTTTCCTTACGCTTCGTGTTGAATCTCAATTTCTGAGAATGATTGCGTAAATTTGTGGTATTCGGTGCTTGAATATTTTATTATGGAATATTGTAGAATTTTCTGCACTTTTTTTTATGCATTTTTAGGGTCCTTGGATTGTGGAAAGGGTGGTTCGATAGTGTTGGCGACGAATTTGATTGTAGGGATTGATCTGGATGTCCTTTAAATTTTTTATTTTGTCCTGAGTTGAATATTGGGGTTTGTGAATAATTTTTTTTTGCAATTCTTCTGTTAGTTGATTAAAATATTTTTGAAATTTGGGGGATGTCTCGATTTTGAATTATGGTAAGTTATTTTTTTATTTTTCGTCTTATATATGGAAGTAGAAGGGTGGTTTGATAGTGATGGCGACAAATTTGATTGTAGGGATTGATCTGCATGTCCTTTAAATTTTTTATTTTGTCCCGAGTTGAATATTGAGGTTTGTGAATAATTTTTTTTTGCAATTCTTCTGTTAGTTGATTAAAATAGTTTTGAAATTTGGGGGATCTCTCGATTTTGAATTACGGTAAGTTATCTTTTTATTTTTCGTCTTATATATGGAAGTAGAAGGGTGGTTTGATAGTGATGGCGACAAATTTGATTGTAGGGATTGAATATGCATGTCCTTTAAATTTTTTATTTTGTCCCGAGTTGAATATTGAGGTTTGTGAATAATTTTTTTTTTAATTCTTCTGTTAGTTGATTAAAATATTTTTTAAATTTGGGGGATCTCGCGATTTTGAATTATGGTAAGTTATTTTTTTATTTTTCGTCTTACATATGGAAGTAGAAGGGTGGTTCGATAGTGATGGCGATAAACGAACTTAGAATCCTCCAGTTTTGTTAGTATCTCTGTTGCTTTTTTTCTTTTTGTTTCGTTATGCGTAATTCACACATGCGCACTCATGCAAAACCGCAGTGCATGCGCTAGTGGCGCCCCCTGCGCCGAGCTTCGCGTCATCTTCCCCATTATTGCCACCAAACACTGTTTATCTCATTTTAAGGTTATGTCGTCTCATGTACATGAGCAACTACAGCTACGACAGTAATACAAAAATGCTTGAAACGCTTGTACCAATCACTGTCACCCAATTATTAAATAAAAAAACTTAACGAATCGTTGAATTCCAATCGTTACTACTTTCTATGATGCTTATATTCAAAACATTATATTTTATGTTAATAGCTCAACTATTACAATTACAGCATTTTCTTTAACGCCTTGTTTTCCCTTTCGCTAGTAAGAAAGTGATCGTTTTCACTCTCCTAATATCCGCTTAAAATTTCTGATCGTCTTATCCAAATTAACCTGCAATGGGCACACTGGGTCCTTTATGTCCGGGCAAGTTGCCTCTTTTCTTAAACTTCCCCCCGAATTTTTATTTGTCCCAATTAATCCTTTAAACATTTGACTCAAAGAACGATTGTACATTAAAGTAGAGACTTGAACAAACACCCCATAATTTTTTCAGATTTTTTAAAAGTCAAAAACAGTAAAAAAAAAATATGGACATAAACGACCCAGTGGGCCCACGGAAGGTGCGAAAATAAGTGGGCCCACGGTGGGTTAAGAAGAGAATATTAAGTGCTGTTTCTTATATGGTATAAATAACAGTTCCAATTGTATGCAAAAATTTTTTTATTTATCATTTCACAAGGTTGATTCGTTGTTTTAAGTAAAACAGCTTAGGGTGGCAGTAATTAGCTCATTCACCCTATAACACCAATGCTACATAACCAACAAAACTTCCATGACCCACATCCATATTCCTCTGACCCTTGCGACTTTATCCACCGCAGTCCTTAATCGACTCGAAGAACTGAAGCAAAAAGTTCCTCGTCCGAAAATCAATCTCAGATCTGGGCGATCATTAGTCAGCGGAGAATTCGAGGGAACGGCCGCAGAAGGCGATGACGCGAACGGTCGGGGCAGCTACTTACTTCTTCCTGCTTTGATGCCCGTCGTCACGAAAAACGCGGGAACGCAAGCAATTGGTCGAAGCGTGCACGAGGGGCCCCGAGCGGCTCAAAAACACACCTGCACGCACTTACCGGAGCGGACGACCTTCCGAATTCGTAGTCTCCGTTCAACCGCCGTGGAGTTTGGTCGCGTCACGATCCTTCGTTGTGCTACTCGAATTATATACCGCGTCTGACGTGTTTTTCTACGCCCCTGCCTATACGTTCGTATCTCTTTCCCGGCATCTGTGTGCTGCTGTGTGTAACAGCGTGCGTGCTTCTCTCTGTGTGTTCGTGAGAAGAGTGGGGTGAACCATTCGGCTGCCATGATTTTCTACGATCGCGTGCTAACCACCGAGATGCCGGAGCAACCTCCACTTCCTTTCTACAGATGCACTAAGGTTAATTTTGCGTCTCTTTTTTTGAATTTTGGTTTGAATTGCCCCGGTGATAGGGTTTGTTTTTATTTGTTCATTCAGTGGAAGGATTTAATTATAAGTATTGTGATAGTTAGGAGTTTCTTCTGGCCATGTTAATTTAGCCAGTTAATTTGTATTAATTGACAAGGGGAGGGCACCGTGAGGTAGACACCGATTTTGATGAGCTTTGGCACGATGGATCTATGTTGAAAATAAGTAAATAGGGGTCGGAGCGTTTCTGCCAATGGGCCTTAATAATAGAGATATTTACATGGAAATTATTAAAAATTTTATAGTGGTCGTGGGGTTTTAGTGGGTTAAAATCCCACACTACCCTCGCGTCCGCGGGAAATTCCCTTCTGGAGGCGTCGAGGTGCCTTTTGAAGATGTCTCCACGTTAAAAAAACTTCATAATTTTTTTTTTAATAAATTACTATTTTTTTTATAAATTATTATTTTTATATTTTTTTTTGGTAATATTATAGATTTGTAATTAATGCGAAACAATATCACGGGGATATAATATTATTGATATGTTAAGCTGATACTGTATTAATACATTTTATTCACGTATTAATATAATTGTGTTATAATATAGTACACGAGTATTAAATTTTTGTGGATTTTAGGAAACACAGGTCATTTAATTATTCTGAGAAAACAGCTTTTGCTAGACAGAGCTTGTTTGCTTTCGCAAACTATTAAAATTGAATGAAAAGATTTGTAAAGATGCGACATACACGGCTCAGGAAATTATTAATAGTATCTCTGAAGGTTCTAAGAAGTATGAAAACGTGGACTTGTTATTTCAGAATATTTTTAAACGAAGGGTTAATATTTATTGCACCGAGGGATTCCTTTTACTTTTATTAGTACAATATGTAAAGCATTGAGTCCAAAATTGCTCAAAAATGTTTGTTCTAGTGGAAAAAATATTCTCCGTTATTTGTTCCCGCAATTGGTTTCTTTTATTCTGCTCCTTGATCTTTAAAACTTTTCTGTGCTCCATTGTGCTTACTTACGAATTTACTATTGAACTATAGTAATTTCTGCACCCTCTAACTAAATCATTTGAAACTGAGATCTTTTGCTTTTTGAATTTCTTAAATCTCCGATTTTCTCAATGTTTTCGTGACCCCTGAAAATCTCGTCCAGTTCCTTCAGTCTCGAGAATTCTTCAAAACACCCCTCGAGATTCAAGGACGTTGTTGACCTTCCATCGAGTTTTCAAAACAGTTTTCGAATGTCTTAAGTTCGAAAAATTTCGTGCCGTACTGGTCTACCTGCTTCCTGTAATCCGAAACCAACCTTTAACTACTTTGCTACTTGTTAGAAGCCCTGGTTATTTATTTAAAACAACTGAGCTAGCGAATAATTCTTCTTCTCTTTTAAATGACTTCCTATTAATTTTATCAATTATGACTAACCTAAAAGCAGAGTTCAGCACATGATTTGATTTAAAAAGAAAAATTTATTCGTCCTTGAAATGACTAGTTTCCAAGCGTAGGTTAATATTTTTTTATCCCATTCAAACTCTACCCCTTCCCCAATCTTACAACTACAGATTATCTACACATCGTACATTGACAAATAAAGTGTTTCGTTTCTTAACAATTAATTACACATTTCCCAAGAACAAAGCAAAATGGCCACAATTTTAATGCCAGGAAAATCTCTGGACTCTAGACTCTAGTACCATAAATTAGGGGTAGATTCTAACCACTCCAGGGGTTCTCAACCTAGAATCCACATACCCTCAAGAGTTGCACACATAAATAAATTCAATAAATTTACTTTTTTAACATTTTGATAACAGTATTTCAGAATAAAATTCATCCCCCTTCAACCCCATTTCGCTCATTTTATTAATTCCAAGACACTTCGCGAAGTGGCACATGGCACAAGAAGGTGAAGAACCCCTGGACTGTCCTTCCCTCTTCCTCGACCCTTAGCTACCCCAAGCAGGTAGAAGAACCTGTCCAAAACGAACCCCATGAAACCCCCTGGCACATATAACTGTACACCATTCCGTCGACAGTTTGAAAATGGACGAAAGACGTAAATGCGCGTAGAAAGCGGACGCCTGGCAGGGGCAAATTTGTACGAGCGAGTCTCGAGGCCATCGCCAGCGTTGTTCTCGGATGGAAAGTGTGCCCCTACCATCCCCCTATGTGCCGTGCGGGCAAAGTAATGCCTGGGGTATCTATCGCGGCCATGGCAAATGCTAAAAGATACCTGAGGAATGTATACAGACACTCTGTATACAGTCTGCCCGACTGGATACAAAGGGGGAGGGGTCGGCGTCTGTAAGGGGGTAAGTGGCCCCGCCAGAAGTCGTGAGAAAGAACCCCTATGTCTAGGAGTTCCCACTACGAAAGTCGCTGCTCCAAGGGTGGATGCGTTCTTTAGGAGTGTTTGAATTTACAAATGTTTGAAAGTGGACATGGTTGGATATTAATTCTTGCGCGACGACAGGATTTTGATACATAATGTTTCCCTTCTTTTGTTATGCTTTCTACATATTATACATTTGCGCGCCTCGCTTTTTTTTTAATCAGAATCACTTGCGGCTTGATTACCAGTGACGTTCGTTGTAATTATTTTTTTTGTATTTGTATTTTGTTTTTCCTGTGTTATTTTTACACAGGATGAGGCGGTTTCAAGCATTTTTTGTATTTGTATTTTGTTTTTCCTGTGTTATTTTTTTACACAGGATGGGGCGCGTTTCAATCATTTTTTGCTTATATTGTCCAACGAACATTAGTGTCATTATTCCCAATTTTCCCTGCTCTCTCCTTCGGGTCCCAGCAGCAACAGCGCACCGGGAGAAAAAGGTGTGGTGTGTGTGTCTCGTCGGTCCGGTCCGGTCACCCATCTTTTCCCAATACACCGCCCGTGACGCTTAACTTCGCTGATATAACGAGAACCGGTGTATTCATCACGGCTACGCCCGCTGGTTCGTTGTAATTATTGACGATAAGACTAGCCGGGCGCCTTCAGTTCGCTTCGAACGATATGAAGTGAACGTACATACACCGAAAGCAAATTTTCAAAGCGTCTTTAAGGCCGTCGCGCATTTTGGCGAAGCGCGGCGAAGCAAATAAATCCATAATAATTCATTAATTGTCGCTGTGTTTCGCTTCTTCGCCAAAATGCGTGGCGGTGTTTAGGCGCGAACAGTAATGAAAGGGTTAGCTGTTCTATCAGTTTTTTTTTTAAATTGCATTTCTTAAGGGGGTAGTCAACTGTGTGTCGCGCTTTTTCTTACACAATTTTTGGTATTTTTTTTTTCTAAAGCAGCTATATAACCTATCCCGCCAAAATTTGGTTCATGTATTTATCCATGTTTCAGTAATGTTTGCAAATTTTATTAGAGACAAGTCATTGAAATTGGTGCTTCCCATAGTGTCCGTAATTCCCCGGATATTCTGCTCATCTGAAATAAAAAAAAAAACAGAATGATTCTTAATTAAGACGAGTTTGCCTATAGTCGGTACCAGAATTAATTCAAAATCCTGTTTTCTCCTCACTTTTGAATCCGCGAAAGGTACGAAAAACATGAAAAAATCTATAGTCAAATTCCAAAGTACCGCCATTTTTTAATTATCAATTTTTTTCTCTCATTCTGGTAGAATAAAACATAACATAGTTTATTAGTTCTTGTCCGTATCTTCTTTTTTCGTCAGGCTATTATTGTTGCCTTTTATAAAATTCACCTATTCAGATCCTAGTAATTTATATTGAATTTTTTTATTCATAATTATTTAATTTAATTACGATATTCAAGACGTTAAAATTCAAGATCAACAGTTATATTCTCAGAAAGAAGATGTCAATAATAATCGAATAATCATAATAATAATCGAGTTGCAGTTCGAAAACCATTTTTCAGATAAAATAGAATGAAATAGATTTCTATGTGCTAAGGAATATCCGAGTGAGGCCATAGGCAATTTGAAAAATCTTCTTTTATCAATCGCACTTATAACGAGCAATCCAATACTTTTGAAATACAAGTGTACGCGTTGACTTGAGGTGTGCTACACTGTCGAATCTTCGCCAGGCGTCACTAGTGGTTCCCTAATGGCACCATTTTCATAATTTTCATAGGCATTTTAAAATGAAGATGTAACGTTCACATAAGTTGATGAAATTGATGTCCCTGTAAGACACATAGATCCTAGGATTTAGATTAATAATGATTAAGCGAGTTTCTATGGGATCGCATAGGAATGGCTGCTCAGCTCTGCTCGAAAATTTATAGTTTCACGACAATAGCCTCGTATGATAGAGTTCTCCAATCATATAGCACGACTTATTACGTCCCATAACAAATTTCAACTCTCGTTGACGATAGAGCATTGATAATAGTTAATATTGTGTAATCACATAATGTTCAACGCGGAGGAAATTTGCAAAATACATTAATTATAAACCGCACAGCTTGAAAGTTGCAACTAATAGAAAAACTACTTCAAAATTAAAAGACACTTCATTTTTCAGTCCAATTTCAAATATTTCACTCAAAATAATTTTCCATTTGCTTAAATCTCTCAGAGCACTTTTGAACACAAACATCTTCAGAATGTGTCACATGTCCAACAAAAATCATCAAGCATTTTTATTGTGCTTATTACAGTCTCCACCAATTAACGAACCGTTTCCCTTTGTTTCATATTTTCATATCCATTTAACCTATCCCTACAGCGTCACGAAAGTCGCTGCAACCATTTATCAAAAACAAAAACAAAATACACAGAAAATTTCAATGCCTGTTTATCCAAAGCAATAATCCACTTTACAAAACAATCGACCTAATTACCACAAAAATTCACCATCACTGCGAAATTCATATCAACTCCCAAAATAAGTGTACAAATAATTTTGCAACCCTCCTGCTCTCATACAGAAAATCCCCAACCATTTCCTCTCGTTGTTGTTTCGTCGATTCCATTCCCTACCCCCCAAGCACTTTCATGCGCTGCCAAGGAAATGATTTCATGACGAATGTCCCCTTCTCTGGCGTCGAGCCTCGTCGATGAGAAATACGGTGTTTTAGGAGGGGGTGATTCGTCAGATGGGAGGCCGCCTGGATCTATTATTGGCGTTGGAACGTAAGTTGGTGGCCGCAGGGGCTGCGAAAGGCTGCTGCCAGGGCGAAGGGACCGAAGTAGGGGGGTGGTCTGCACCGATGGTGTCTGGGGATAACGTAGCGGACGTATTAGGTAATTGTGGGGGTGAGTTCTGAGCCTCGCGTAGGTGGGGGTGATTTATATTGCCGGCACGTGACGCTGGGATAGGAATTATCGTTAGCCACCTTGCCGTGGCTCGTGCAACCCTTACGTTCGCTTCCTTTTCCTCGCGCGCTTATGTATGAGCTCCGGATATGGTCCC
Source organism: Andrena cerasifolii (assembly GCF_050908995.1). Taxonomy (NCBI): domain Eukaryota; kingdom Metazoa; phylum Arthropoda; class Insecta; order Hymenoptera; family Andrenidae; genus Andrena; species Andrena cerasifolii. The sequence goes on from NC_135132.1 coordinate 4,815,701, forward strand.
GAGGAATTTTTCAACCGTTCGTTAGCTGCTTTAACGATTCGTTTGTTTACTCAAAGAGTGGGCGATGTGGGTTTTAGTGCCATGTCGCTGTTAAAAGTTCTCGAAACTGGCTTCATTTAGTAGTTTCCCTGATTGTTGTCGAATAGTGTTTCTTAAACTTTGGAGTTTTGTAATATCTCTGTGTTGATATATGATGATTAAGTTCTAGGTATTATTATTTCGTTCTCATTAGGTATTTCATCCTCTTATTTTCAACCCCCTACTACGAGTATTGACTCCTACCTTATTTCATTTATCATTTATCAGTGAAGATCATTAAAATTATTTATGGCTTGTCATAATATGCACGTAATACTTCGTAGGGCAGAAAGCTGCTCGATTTAGGGGTTGGTTAGGGTAAACGCACCAATAAATGAACACTTAAGGCTAATGATTGCACAGTTTATAAAATTATGTTTGCAGCGCGATTGATTCCACGTGCTGCAAAAATTGTTTGGATTTGAGGCAAGAAATTAAAAGAAGTTTCTAATTAATTAGTTGCTTATTTTAATAACTTATTTTACTCATTTTAATTAAGAATGTCCATACACCGGTACGTGTTCATTTACTGGTACATCCACCCTATTTTCTTCGTTTGAGAAGAGCTCGTATAATATGGGAGTTCTTTCTGTTATTTACCCAATGTATTCTCGTTTCTTCTTACGAAATCTGCAGCTCGAGGGTGAATACTGTATACTCGTTTCCGAGCATATGAACTTGGGTTTCGAAATTGGTCGGTCTAACCATAAATACAGAGAACAGTAGGATGTGAGAACAGGTGGAGCGAGGCTTCAGGTAGAACATTTCTTCTTCGAGGACACAGAGAAATACCTAAATGTTCCTGCTGCCATAAAAGCCAGGTAGAACGCAAGGTGCAGTACTGCTTGAGGTAGGTACTAATGGAACAGGCTGCTGATGGGAATTTGGGTAGCTGGAAATTTTAAGAAATAATTCGATAGTGTAATATTCGTACTACATATTACATATAAACATATAAACATCTTTATTGTTCCTTGCGGATTACAGTCAATGTGTGGAATAAATTTGGAATATTAACATTTGAATTAGGGCTGTACTCGAATACTTAAATATTCGAGCTGTCGAATAGTTCTAAGTAAACATCTCAGCAGCGATAAAAATAATCCCAAACTATTTGTCGAATTAAAAAACTTTAGCCATTGAATAGCATTGGGAAAGAAAGGTTTCGGTATTCGAATGTAGTATTTGAATACTTTAGAGTCAACGAATATTTGAATTTAGTATTCTAATACTTTAAGAATCAATGAATATTCAGATTTAGTATTTGAATACTATAAGAGTCAACGAATATTCGAATTTAGTATTCTAATACTTTAAAAATCAATTAATATTCAGATTTAGTATTTGAATACTATAAGAGTCAACGAATATTTGAATTTAGTATTCTAATACTTTAAGAATCAACGAATATTCGAAATTAGTATTTGAATACTTTAGAGTCAACGAATATTCGAATTTAGTATTCGAGTATCTACTTTAAGAAGCAATGAATATTCGAATTCAGTATTTGAATACTTTAGAGTCAACGAATATTCGAATTTAGTATTCGAGTATCTACTTTAAGAATCAATGAATATTCGAATTTAGTACTTGAATACTTTAAGAGTCAACCAATATTTGAATTTAGTATTCTAATACTTTAAGAATCAATGAATATTCGAATTTAGTACTCGAATACTTTAAGAGTTAACGAATATTTGAATTCAGTATTCGAATTCTTTAAGAATCAACGAATATTCGAATTTAGTATTTGATTACTTCAATATTCGAGGAGCATTCATATCGTTCATGTGCTAAAATTATTGGAGTACTTCGAATCCTATCGCGAAGGAACTCGAAAGTTGCATCCCCAAACGTGGAGTAAGCAAGATGTAAGAGTTTAAATGGCTCTCCCTCAGTTCCCCTGTCTCCAGCAGAGACAAACTGCTCTTGGTCAGGGAAATTTTTCATCCTGTCATTTTGTATCCTCCTGGCATCGCGATTTCCCGACTTACAGAGATTGAATTTCTGGTAGACATGCTGGCTGAACGTTTCAGAACCTCCAAACCCGCGACGAAGGGTTTCGCTCGGAATTTAAAAGCTTTCGGCGACTGAAAATTCTCATCTCAATAGCCTGACATCTTGACGAGGCATTCAGCTTTAGAGATTCGTATTACGGGAGATACTAGTCTTCCCTTTCAGGAAATCTTCCGGCACCGCTAGTCCCGTTCTTTGACAACCCTCCGCCGGAAATCTTCACCCCTGATTTGCCAGCACTCGTTGAGCGAAGGAAAAAATGAAATTAGAGGACTCGAGTGTAAAATAGTCTCTTGCGATTTACTTTTCCATGCAGAGTTGATTAGGGGAAGCAGTGGCAAGGGTTGAAGGTATTTTTTTTTTAAATGTTAGCCTGTGGGGATGATTTATGCAGTTTCCTTGTTTGCAAATTTTATGCGTTGATGGAGTTTTATGGATTGGACTATTCTGGGGATTTGTAGTTTTTAGAGTGATTTTAGATTTGATTTGGAGTGAAAGTGTTTTAATGATTTTTTTTTAACTACTTGTGTAATTAGTTAAATACTTTAAATTAATCAATTTAAAATATACTAGAAAATTAAATGTACTTTCTGCCTGGTGAATATGTCACTGTACCTACATACATCTAATAGTGATTCTACAAATTGGATGATTTATTCTAACAATTTTTTACTTTTTGTTGCAGGTAAGCACACGGATATTTTCCAACCACTTTCATTTACCAATTCTTGAACCTCGTTTTTATTGGTAAGTCAAACTCAGCATGTATCAATGAAAATTATAGTTCATAAGCAGATGGATTGTTATTAACATTCCAGTGATCGTTTCGTGATAATAGCATAATAATTCACACTACTGACGTGAACTGTAAACAAAACACTACCCAAATTAATGTAAACTGTAAACAGAACACTACCAAAGTCAGTTAAAATTCCCATCACCAATGCGATCGTCAAACACCTTGAGGGGTTATGCCTAGTCAGGCGGTCGAAAAGAGGCGAATATTTGTGAATTTTTTTTGAAGAAGCGGAAGCGTATATTTTTATAGAACTTTTTGCGTTTAAAAGAGCAACGTTTAAAGAACATTTGGTAATTTTTTCGTAGAAAAATATTTACGTTTATAATTAAATAACAAGCGACATCCAAGAAGCATTTTTAAAAATTTGGTTTTGCGGTGAGCACTGTCATTCGGAACCAGATTATCTAAAATCAAAAAACAAAAAAGATTTCGTTAGTATATTAATGTATCCTCAGGTTGACGGAGAGAATTTCCGAAATATTAAGTTAAAACAAAAGGGCGGCTATTTAAAGTTGAAATCCTGATTTTTCGCGTAATTTTTGCAGGAAAAATCAGGATTTCAACTTTAAATAGCCGCCATTTTGTTTTAACTTAATATTTCGGAAAATTCTCTCCGTCAACCTGAGGATACATTAATATACTAACAAAATCTTTTTTGTTTTTTGATTTTAAATAATCTGGTTCCGAATGGCAGTGCTCACCGCAAAACCAAATTTTTAAAAATGCTTCTTGGATGTCGTATGTTATTTTATTATAAACGTAAATATTTTTCTACGAAAAAATTACCAAATGTTCTTTAAATGTTGCTCTTTGAAACGCAAAAAGTTCTGTAAAAATATACGCTTTCGCTTCTTCGAAAAAAATTCACAAATATTCGCCTCTTTTCGACCGCCTGACTAGGCATAACCCCTTAAGATGGACAAGGTGAAGAATTTCAAAGTCGATTTCCTCGAAAATGAAGCGCGATATGCAAAAAAGTTACTATTCCTTTTCGACTCGCAACAAGTCAATAAGCCGAGCAAAATCAATAAACTTTTTTGATATTGTGCTTCATTTCCGAGAAAATCGACTCTGAACTTCTTGACGTTGCGTCCAGTCGCGTACGGGGAACCCGCCTTTAGCCTGCACACTTTCCGTCATGCGGGGACTGTCACCGAAGGAAGCCTGTCAGAATCACTCTGACGAATCCGTCGTCCGTCCAGAAACTCGTTCACTGAGAATATCCTCCCCTAACGAGACTTCCCTCGCGGATACCGAGCTCGTACAAGCGGAGTGCATAACCCGAGAGATAATGAGGGGGGAGGGGGGGGGGCGAGTGGGTGGGTGGGTGGCTACGAGCCGAAGGGGGTAACAGCTAGAGGAACGAAGGCAACAGCAGCGGCGTCGTCGGGGCACCTGCGGTTTGTCGGTACGTTACTGTGGCACACGATGCGGTACCGAGCCGTCAAGTTCATATTGCTGGTTTCCTGTCATTAACGTGCCGCACCGAGCCTCCAGCCAGCGTAGGTGCCGTTCCCCGCACATGCTACGCTGCGTGTTCCGCGCGGACGAAATATCGAATCTCGTGTGACGCACGCTCGCATAATCGTCCCCTCTGCCCGTACGCGCGGCGCTGGATGGTCAATTGCGCCCGAGATTTCTCTGAAAACCGATGCAACTTTCCAGGGGAGAGAGCTTTCCAACCTGAGCGTCGCGAGTCATTTGCGGGCTGACGTGACGAAATCAGTTGAGTGGATTCTGAATAACATATTCCCAGCACCGTTTCCTATTTTTTTTTTTTTTAGTAGAGTTGAACAGGGTTACCTCAGAGTGTAATCTTTACAGATTTTGGTAGGTTTGGGAATTTTTCAATTTCATTCCATTTCGACTTCAAAGGGCTTACTCAATTTCTAATTATTCGTAATTCTATTTGCAATTATTCGGATCTTTCGAAGCTTCTTAATTCTTTTTAATTTTCTTTGCTTTTTTTAAAATAAAAATTACAAGGGGAGATCCGCAACAAGAAATTAAAAAAATTATCAAACTTCGGGGATACGTAGATATGTGTTATGCTTTTTTTTTTGCCGCCCAGATTCATTCTAAGCAGGTGAAATATTATAAATATCATTATAAATATAATTGAGAATTTTTTAATCAATTTTTTAGTTTTTAGCTTCCTTCTCACTCCAACGCTTTTTCCAAAATAAAGGTAGTCTAAGAATTTCGGATGTCGTCCAGAAATTTCGGCATCCAGATTCGTGTTACTCCAGCTGGCCTGGCAACTAAGTCTCGGCGAATCGAAACTGGCATTACGTGAAAACAGGTGGCACGTTTGGAATCCTGATAACTCGAACTTGTCACTCTGCCACCGTGACGATGACATTCGAATTCAGAATCTCGCTGTCCCCCTTTCTGACTCCTACTCTCGCTTAGAATCTGCCGCTGCTAATTGCCAGAATCTTTAGATCACGGAATAGTGGAAGTCCCTGATAAGCGTTCTAGATTCAATCTGGCTTGGTGGATTCAAAGCGTGACAGCTTGCCTAATTCCTCGACTTCGGGGTAAATTCGCTCGGAAATACGCCTGGCGCGCGCGACCCCCTTTCTCGAAGACGCCGTTTTCGGTTTCGTGAAATGTTCCCGCGCTGCAATTGCTCATTTCTCGTGGGGACGAAAGGGATCGCGCTATTGAAACTAAATTGCAAACTTAAGGGGACCTTCGGGTCTAGAGCCCAAAAAATAGGTGATCTTTAGGAATTAATTAAAGGAAAACTGCTACATATAATTTAATGGGTCTTTTTGGATTGCATTAAGGATGTCTTAAGTTATAGAAATATATTTTTTGTTTTATAATTAACCATTGCAGACGGCACTGGGGAGTGGTTAAAGTCAAGGCGTCAAAAAATTGATCCAAATCGGTGGGACCTGTATCTCCAAAAATTATTATCCGATTTGAATGAAACTTCTTTTATTTTGAAGAATATACTTCTGGCTAGGTGGAACCAGAAAAAAAATACAAAAGTGACATTTTTTTAGAAAACGACGACACTTGAAGTTTGAAATCAATTTTGCCCTATAGTTTTCATCCTTTCAACGCCTTAGAAAATTATAAATTTTCAATTTTTTGTAATTTTGTCTTGTATCCCCCCTAGCCAGAAGTATATTCTTCAAAATAAAAAAAGTTTCGAGAACTCTGTTTCGCATTTGCCGCTACTCAAATCCCTATAACTTCGGCAATTTTACGAATTTCAACAAATCCTTATAAACACATATTCCCAAAAGATTGAACACTCGAAAAATGAAATAAAAAAATCGATTTTGAGACCAGAACCTCCCCTTAATAGCAAGGTTTCTTATTTTTGTTCACGATTCTCCGTTTATCATATTTCCGAACAATTAGCTTCTTCCTTCCGTCTTTCATCCAAATTCAAAATTTGCTACAAATTTATTTTATTCTTATGCTCCAAATTACAAAATACGAGAATATTTCTAAAATTGTTTCCATCCGATTTTCAAGTTCAAAGTGACATTTTTACGGCGACCTTTTAATGACATGTCAATTTTCAGACGTAAAATATTTCTTTGATATTATAGACAATCGTTTTGGCTAAGTCGTAAGGGTGTTTAGTGCTTCGAATGGAGGAGCTTTCACCGTAAATCGTCTGATTAAAAATTACCCGGATTGCTGCCCCTGTCACTGTCAATTTCCGCCCGTTAATATTGCACGCGATAATTCGCGTTGTTTCGCGTTGATCGTTCCAGGGAAACGGGTTTTGCCGGAGCAGATTTACCGTCACAAACACAGGGGCAGCTTCGTTTCATAATGAATACGGTTGATGCACCGCTCGGTCGCATTCAATTTTCACGTCTTGCGGGGTACCCTGTGATTTTAATCTCTCTGTGATTAGCTCCTTACTCCGGTGGCGCCGCCTGTTGGCAAAAAGGTTCGCTGCCAAAAGGGACTTCTCTCAAAATTCTGAAATTCTTCCCTCCGCTTGCCATTATCGCGTGATTTTATTTTCATATTGACTTTTATTTGTGATTTGATCGATGCAGGGTAATTTTGGGAGAGATGCCGCAATTTACTCAAAATTATCACCGTGTCTAAATTTTGCAATGGAAATTTTTTCCTTGGATAAATATTATTAACACTTTGTGCCACTGCTTGCATTGAAAAATCCAAATTTTTATATTTGTCGCCCTTAAAAATTTGAAACTAAATGCATTATTTTTGGGAGAGACGCCGCAATTACAGGAGTGGTGCTGCGTCTCTCCCAGTGCGGCATCCCTCCCATAATTACCCCTTACGAATGTAAGGTACTTCTCTTTGTTTTGCTGGTTTTATTAAATTCTAGTTTCAGATTAATGATAGCTGTGTGGTTTAGCTGAGGGATTTTTATTTTTAGATTTGTGGGTAATGCTTTTAGTTGAAAGTAGAGTATTTAATATTGTTTCAATAATTGTGGGGGTTCAATTTAGTTTGGCTAGCTTTTTTAGTTTTAAATATAGAACTGTGAAATTTGGATTTTTGAAAAACACTCGAGTCATACTTTGATTCCCAAAGGAAGAGTTACGTTTAAATTTTGAATATGACGCCATGTTTGAAACTAAATTTTTCTTTGCGAAAATATTTAAATAAAAACACCTGAACATAAGAATTTAGATCACTTTCACGCTAAAATTTTAATATCTGAGGAAGATGTTACGCCTGTATTTACAATCTTCAAAAAATTCTAATCGGTGAGCTTGGATTTGCAAAAGAAATTACGAATTCAAAGTTCTGATTCGTCAATGGAGATTTAAAACCTGCAACGTTAAAGAATTCTACAAATCAAATTTTTATTTCAAGCTGAAGATGAATCCTGAAGCTAAAAATTTAATTTGACAATTCAGCTGTGCAACGAGGACTTCGATTTCAAAAACTTTTCAACCTCGGAGCTGTCTACCATAAAAATTCAAAATTCACAGTTTCTAGCCACGGGGCCATGTTTTAAATCTAGACTTCCAAAACGCTTTGCCAGAATATTAATTAAAAAAATATTTAAATAAAATTCTAAATTGACCTTGAACAGTCGAAAAAGGACTTGAACTACACGATTTAACAACACCACTGCAGAATAAAAAAATAACCATTTTTATCACAAAGGGAAATATTTTACAACATAAAAAAATATATATTTTTTTAACCGAAACTTGAAATTTGATTAAACTGTCGAAGGGTTAATCATAATCACGTCCCAAACCCGAGGACACCCTAAGAAATCTCTCATGCAGTTCGAACAGTTAGAACCTTGGATATAGTTCCCGGTGTGCGTCTACAGCGCAGAAGACATTGCGGGAAGTGGCTTCGATCCTTCAAAACAACTTTTCCCAGAAGTTCCCAGAATTTCGCGCGGGACCGTCGCTTTCACTGCCTCAATCCCCCCCAACGCGTTCGATGCTGCAAGTCCACCTTTAAAAAAGAAGAAGAATAAAAGAGCACGATGGGATCTCCAATCTCGAGTGAAGGAGATCAGGGGTAAAAACCGGTGCGAGTTCTTGTGTAGGCGACCCCCGTGTTTCTTCTTTACAGCCAGCAAACGGAATCTGCTCATGCAGATGGGGCGCCCCGCGGATTAAAGGGCAAAAGCAGGATCCACTCTCTTCCTATTTCTCACCTGGCTGTCGGCGACGGCTAAGGAGAGTTATGCTTGCTCTCCTCGCACGAATCCGCAATATGACGTGGCTGGAAAAGCGACCGACAGCCGCCTTTCATCTCTTTCATCGGGCTTCCCGCGTTCCCCGGCAAATCTTGGAAAGATTATTAAGACGTGTAAGGGAAGGGCAAAGTAACCTCTAAGTCTACTTAATGCACGAGTTCTCCGGCTGGCATTTAATTATTCCGCGACATGATACTTGCTTAGTCAAACGCAGCCCACGGTGGGTCGCTTTATTGCGCGCAAGCTGCGGGAAAAACCGGGGACGTGTTTGGCCTCGCGAGAGATTATTTTCAATCTCGTCTTGAATGAGCTTCGTAGAGCAAGTTTTTGGGCATGTTTGAACTGCGGGAAGGTACTTTCATAATTGTGTCCTTATTTTGTTCTGTGAGTCGAGTGGAGGACAACTTTTAATTTTGTCTTGTTTGTAGGTTTGTATTTTTTTTTTTGGACATGTTTGACATGTCGGAAATTATTTTTAGGAATGTAACTGGACTTTTTGCGGCGTGGAAACTCTAGGATTTGTTGAGTCGAGTGGAGGATAATTTCTACATTTCTCTCGAACAGGTTTTGTAGTTTTTTTTGGACATGTTTGACATGTCGGAAATTATTTTTAGGAATGTAACTGGACTTTCTGCGGCGTGGAAACTCTAGGATTTGTTGAGTCGAGTGGAGGATAATTTCTACATTTGTCTCGAACAGGTTTTGTAGTTTTTTTGGACATGTTTGACATGTCAGAAATTATTTTTAGGAATATATCTGGACTTCCTTCTGTGTGGAAACTGTAGGAGATGTTGAACCCATGGGTTACATTTTTGGACATGTTGAATATCTTACAGGTTACTATCATTGCTGTATCTTGATTTTGTTTAGTGAGCACATTTTTAATATATTTCGACTTTAAGGCATCAACCCCATTACGATAAAGTTTCCTAACGAAATTTTTGGACATGTATCATGTGAGAATTTTCAAGAATATTTCGATATATACTTCGTTTTGAGAGATTATCTTCATTCAGCAGCGTATTAGGTTTTTTGAACAAATTTTTGGAACATATTTAGTCTCCGTCATGTTTTTTTAATAAGATAGTTTAGAGGTTTTCTTCAACGTCCTTAGTTTTCCAAAACTTCTCTTGATAGCTGTCTACTTTAATTTTTAGAAATTTGGAGGGGAATTCTCTGCTGACATTTCTGAATGATGTTCGAATAAAATTAAAAATTCAAGTTTTTAATTTAGCCTTACTGACACTTTAAAAAAAGAACTTCTGGACATGGTTAGAATTTGATATTTTATCAAAATTTTGAAACCTTTTCTCAATTTCTGAAAATTATTGTATAAATACGTTTAGACACTTTTTGTGGAAGAGAAAATGATGCATAGCAGTTTTTATACGAATACCACAGGTAGGTAGTGCGGTTCCCAATATGGCAAATAAGGTTTTCACAATGCTGTGCCCTATATTCAACATTTTTGTAACTAATTAATACTTTAAAGGTATCCTCAGCCCTTGAATTAGGTTAACGGATTCCACATTACTCAATAATCAATACGTTATTTAAAACATTGCTCCCCTCACTTGAATCTTTTTAAACCATGTAACACCATCGTATCTAAATAGTTACTTTGATTTCAATTATTCAAAAATCGAGCATGTTAAAATTAATTTTTTTACGCTTAAAAAAAATTCCAATTCTACTAGTGAATTTTCCTTGTTTATTCACTGTACCTACATATATCATTACCGTTTTGACCATTTCAAACCAGATAGTTATAAAACGTCGATTAAAGTGCAGTTTATTAATTTCGCCTGTCAGTCGAACGAAATTTCGTCCCCTTCGCTTTCTATCTATATCCCATTCCTACTTTAAACGCTTTGAAATGATTATTCCCCCAGCCAAAGGGGATCCGCTTTGGGCGAGCGCTATTCAAACTCCTACGGAAATTCTTGGAAGCACGCTGTTCACAATGGCACAAAATAAATCCGGTGCGTGTCTGCACCGACGGGGAAGCTACGTGTGCAACAACCCCCATATGTTGATTCACCCTGGATGCTACTGTAGCTATAGTTATACCTAGGAACGGTTCGACTATACTTAAAATCGCTTGATGATTGAATAGACATACCTACCCCTGCATTAAAAAACAATTACCGAAATTTAATCCATATTCCAGCAATTATAAAAATAACTATTTAAAATTTCACAATGGAATTCAATGAAATCTCGTTTTATCTTAAATTGCAATTTTAGTGGATCGAAGAAGTGTGATAGTAATTATCAAAAAAAAAAAATTGTGAGGGGTGCAGATCCTGGTGGAATTTGAGACCAATGGTAGTCATAACTTCGTTCAATCCCATCGAGCACTCTATTGGTGAATATTCGCGGAAGAGGTATGTAAATAAGCTGACTGAGATATTCATGTTACGCCAGTGTGTCTGCATTCCTTGCAACCTCACCTGAACCATGGATTCCCAGGCGCGTTCTAAATCTCGCGAGCGATAAGTATGTTTATGCACCCTCCGCCATGCTCTAGGGAACGTACGCGCCTGGAAAAAAAAAGTTGATTTCGGTGGGAGGAATATTTTTTGAACGGATGTAATCGAATAAACATTCAGCAGCGACCTGATTTCTAGGTCTCTTGGAGCTGCTGGGTTGAGGGTAGTTTGTAGGGGGATGTTTTTCGGTAGATGGGTTTCGTGGGTATTATTGGAATTTAGGGGACGAATTTTAATTATTAGCTATTTGTTTGTAGATGGTGAACGTGTTGACAGGCATTGAAAATTTTCACGATTTTAGGGTGCAATTGGCGGTGGGGGGGGGGGGGAGATAATCATCTGCTTCTAATTTTTACATACAAATAAATTTGCAAGCATTACTTCCGTCCGAGGGAAACAATCGGTTCAAGTGGAATGAGCAATATGTTGACATGGTGAGGTCTCCAATGCGCATGCGCCAGGAACGCCCCACTGCGCGAGTGCTCTTGGGATAGCGATGATCTCATCTCTCAGCGTTACTATTGGACGCTAGGCAACCCACGACCTCCCACCTTTCCTCTTAACTCCGCCCACAAATCCCTATTGCTCCATGTACCAATACATAATTTTTCTCCTCCAATGGAATACCTTTATATCGTACTGGTCCGTCTGAGTAAATAAACGCGTTCACATTTTACTGAGGATCTCGAGCATTTTGGAAAACTGGTTTAATATGTATTCACTCAATGCAGTGTTTCCCAACCTTTTTTGATTCGCGATCCCCTTTTATAATATTCAAATAACTTGCGACCCAGTGGCGTACCCAGAGGGGGCCAAGGGGCCATGTTACCGCCCAAAGAAGGGGCGTAAAAAGAAGAGAAAACTGAATAATAAAATTCATCGCGCTTCTTTTCTTCTTTCTACTTACAACTTTTCTTCTTAAAAATATATTTAAAAAATTAAACGACTTCCCCCACGGTTAAATCCTGAGTGCGCCACTGCCGCGACCCCCCATATAAGGAAAGGTAAATTTAGTTTGTTAAAGAAAACATTAAAAATAGGCATTTTTAGAATATAATTCTAACTTAATAATATTTAAAAAAAAATAACCGTGGCGAAAACACTTCGTGACCCACTTGGGGGTCACAACCTACCGGTTGGGAACCACTGACTCAAAGTGTACTATCAAATTTCACTCAAAAGAATCTTTATTTCTTCAACAATCAACCTCGCCACCACCTTTGCCCTAAGGATTAAGAAAATAACGAAAGTCTGAAAAAAATTCCTGCACGCTTCACGAAGTTCGGTCGCAGTAACCCCCCACAGTCTTCCAACGAGATAGAAGGAGACTCTGCAGAGCATAAACACGCGAACAGCAAAAAACAGAGGGATTTTCGTGAGCCACGGTATCTACGATGACACCCCAGCCTGTGGACTGTCAAAGTAATATGACAGCGGAGGAACAGGCGAAAGCCCTTAGCGCCGACGTCGTTCCTTCCATCGCGCTCGTCGTCTGAGAGGCGTGGAACGGTTCGTTTTATTCGGTCGAACGATTCTCCACCGGCGGGCGAAGCTTGCGCGAGCGGAAGAAGGATATCGGTGGAAAAGCGGGACACGTTTTGGAGCTAGGAGGGAGCCTCGACGTGGACACTGTAAATTATTTTTAATCGGGGGATCGCTCAAAGTTAATACGATTAGAAATTTGTTTAGGACAGTTACAGCTGCGCGAGATTTCAGCTAGAATTTTTAATTCGTTAGGTGGTGATATCTGGGGATGTTGGTGTTACTTTCTAGTTTCGAGAACAGGTACCCTTCGGGTGTTTATTACACATTGATGCATAGTGAAGCTGGATGTCAGGAAAGGGATCGAGGAAAGTGTATTCACCAGATATTTCAACAATAATTTTTTCGATAATTTTTTGGCGATTGCAGCATTGAATTTTCTTTAGAATACATATGGCAGGTTGTGAAGAACAAGGACGGACAAAATTTTGTCCTGGACAGTGTTAATGTGCTGTTACACTAACTTGTGAAGTCACAATTTATTTCTATTGTGTAGGTAGGAACGTGGCTTAAGGATATTAGGCAGCCGTTTTTGGGGATAATGAAGCATTTCTTTTTCATTTAATTCCAAATAAATAAATTGGAACTTAGACTTATTCTTTAACACAGTGTTTATTGAGCTTTAAGAAAACATGTTTCGCAAAAAATATGCAATATAGATGGCTTAAACTATGTTCTACAGTGTGCGTTGTACATGTAGGAACGTGGCTTTAACTATATTGTACAGTGTGCGTTGTACATGTAGGAACGTGGCTTTAACTATATTGTACAGTGTGCATCGTACATGTAGGAACGTGGTTTTAACTATATTGTACAGTGTGCGTTGTACATGTAGGAATGTGGCTTTAACTATATTGTACAGTGTGCGTCGTACATGTAGGAACGTGGCTTTAACTGTATTCTGCAGTGTGCGTTGTACATGTAGGAAAGTGACTTTAGCTATATTCTAATATTCTACAGTGTGCGTTATACATGTAGGAACGTGGCTTTAACTGTATTCTAATATTCTACAGTGTGCGTTATACATGTAGGAACGTGACTTTAGCTATATTATAAAGTGTATATTATACACGTAGGAACGTGCGTTGCTGTATAGTCTACGCCATGCATTTCACACGTGGGAACGTGGTGTTAAGTGTATTTTGCGTCTTAAATTTCGCACGAGGGAGCGTGGCTTTACGTATATTCCACCTTGTGGATGTGACACACTGGAATATGGCTTTAATTGTGTTTAATGTCGTCGTATATTTTACACGTGGAAATGTGGTTTTACGTGTATTCCACGACTTAAGACATTCCAAACATGAGAACGTGTCTTTATATTTCTTATTGTTGGCCGAAGACTAAAAGTTTAGACGAAATATTCTCCACCCTTGTTCCTCTCAGCGTATTTCCAGTTCGTTACGTGGAACGCAAAACTAAATAGGACGTTTGCAATTTATTATAATGGCTGAACAGAAATCGTCGCAAATTGTGAAATTGGTCTGCTCATTCTTCCCTCTCCTGACGTATTTATACGTCAACTGCTCCTGACTCTCGTTTCCTCACGCCAGCTTATGAATAATGAAGTAGTCGATAAGAAACGCTACTACAAGTTCCTTCAGAAAAATCACTTTGTCTTTTTTCCCTTGACGTAGTAGTAGAGCGATATCGCGCCTCTACCACGTCATCCGACATGTTCCCGCCGTGAAATTTATGAATAAATGATCGGTAGGAGATCACTGTATGAGAAAGGTTATGAATTTTCAATTATCTTGTGTGTACTTTCGGGAGTTTTGAACGTTCGCCACACGAAATATTTCAAGGCAAGTGTACTGACATTCTATTCGTCTATTTCACATAACCTGTCGTTGCTGAATCATTCGTTAGTTTACTCATAATTGCCAGTAAAAGGTTTATTATAACTGTTCAAAGGATGAAGTTTGGATTTTTTAAAATATCAATTTTTATTCAGTTAAAAGTATTGAAAATTTCAAATTCAAAGCGTCGAGACATTCAATAGACTTCAAATCTTGCGGAACATGTACAGGATGTTTCAAAATCTTTGTGCAAGCCAAAAGATACAAGCTTATTTAAAAAAAAAACTGTAATTATTAGAATACGTATTTTGTATTAATAATAAAAGCTGCGAGCCTGAGGACCCGCATGCGCCTGAGTACTTGACATTTAAATGGCGGATGCCAGAAATCGTCCACCTGGTAACTTTAATCGCTTATATCTCAGAAACGAGGCTTCATATCGTGAAATAGTAAGACTTTTCCATTTCTTCTCGAGTGAGAAAATTATATATTTCAATTGGAGACTTCTTAAATGCTATTTTCAAATTCTACAGAGACTTCAATTTCCTCTGGCATGGTAACAATTACCTAAAATTTAATGAGAAAACTATTAAATTGAAGTTTCCTTTCAGAATCTTAACTTCAGAATCATCATTCCATAAACAGAAGATCATTTAACAATAATTATTAGTGAATCGAACACCACTTACATTTCTCCGACTTCCCCAAATCTATTAATATATTTTGCTCCTCTGTGATCGCTTCATGAAGTCAATCGGTTGACTACATGTCAGCGAAGCATCTCGAGGAAACGATTTCTCAGGGACCTAAGGGACAAGTGCATTCAGGATGTAATTTTTCGAAACTTCTGTCGCAGTTATCGCAGACATCCCTTTCAACGAGATTTTCAATCTTCTCAACTCGTGTTCGAGCGTGCTTGGGAAGTTTTTAAACGGTGAACTTGAGAGGAAGCGTCGATGTCCCTCTCCCTCTCTCTCTCTCTCTCTCTCTGCCCCTGTTCGTCCGATAAAAGTCCGTTTCCATTCCTGTGGTATTATCGAGACGGAACAACGAACGGGAACGTTCGCCCGCGATCGTAATGGAACGGCAGTGTTTCACCGGTTTATAGAAAGTAAACGGACACATTTTCTGGCAGGCTGCGATGACGTCGGCAAATACGAAGGCTAGAAGTGGAAAAGAATGACACGATGCTAAGGGCTTTCGCCTGTTCCTTGGCTGTCACATTATCCTGGCAGCGCGCGGTAACGTGACACCGCGAACGTCCTCTGTTGACTCCTACGAACCTCGTAGGGACGATTATTTGGGGAGTTCGAAATATTAATAGCGAATGTTTGCAAGATTATTATTAAGGATAAGTGAATGCAACTGGCAATGAGGGTTGAATGTATGATGAACGTTTCAGGAGAAATGGATGGAATACATGAATGTTTTTGTGTCTGAATTGTTTGGTATGTGAATTATTTAGTATTCAATTTGTTTGATATTCAAATAACTTAATTTGTAGTTTCTCTGGTATTTAAATTATTATTAATATTATTATTATTATTATTATTAAACGTCTTTATTACTCCAGTAAAATGCGAGGCACAGCTAGTAAGCAAACATAACAAGATAATAAAAATTACGAAAAGAAGAGAAAAAGGAAAGGATTTAAAAGATTATTGTCATCTAGAATTAAACTTACGCATGGTCGGCGCTTGAACGAGGAAATAGTAGGAAGGGGGCGAATCTCGAGAGGAGGGGAGTTGTAGTAGCGAGCAGAAAGATAGGAAAATGAAGCTAAAGGAATTATCTGTGTAGTATTTAATTTATATGGTATTTTAGCTATGTAGTATTTAATTTGTCTGGAATTTAATTCACCTAATATTTAAATTTCCAGGGATTCAATTTTTACAGTATTTTAAATTTTTCATCCTTAAAATGTCTTGTATTTAAATAATGCGATTTTTAAATTATTTAACGCTAGACTTGTCTATTTAGTATTCAATTCGTTTAGTATTCAACTACTCTCGCACTCGACTTTTGTAGTTATAAATTATTCAAGATTCAAATTCTTTAGGATCTCAAAGCTCCAATTTTCAATTCTTTTAATGTTCAACTATTTATTTCTTTTGCTGAAAATGACAAGCTCGCTTTTTCCTCACTTGTCAGGTTTTTCTATCAGTTTGCAGAATTGAATTTCAAGTCAGAAGCGAGGTTCCGAATGATTATAAACACACATTGCAATTTTTCAGAAACTAAACTGCAACCTGTGGAGAGAATAATAATAACGTTCCTATCTATTTTAATTAAAATTCAACAAAAAGTTCGAAGCCAGTAGGACAGTTACCAATCGTTTTCATTGTTACTATCATTGCGTCCATTGATAAAGCGAATAAAATGTCTAACGAAGTGAAAAATTTGCGGTCCAGGGAAACCGAGACCTGTTCACCGAAATGAGTTAACGCAGTTTTCAATAAAACACCAATCAAAGTCAGCGTTAATAAAAGCACGCTTTATTGCGTCGGAAACAATGGTCCACGCTCATCGAATAAACATACTCCACATTGTTATTCTTTTCGTCCTTTCATATCGCAAGGAAAAATTGCGAAATTTTTTCCAAACGTTTCAATTTTGAGAAACTGGTCTAAGTTCCTTTTGTCCCGCTTCGCGATACTTAGACATCTGCGTTTACGTAATCGGTGTATTACAATATTTTGTAAAAGAGAGAAATTAATTAAATTTGATCATGATACAATTGTGCCTAAGTTTAAAATCTAAAAAATTGAATAATTATTATTAGTTGTGATTATTATTTTTTATCTCCAATAAGTTTAAAATCTAAAAAATTGAATAATTATTATTAGTAGTGATTATTATTTTTTATCTCTAATAAGAGATAATTAGAGAGATTTTATCTCTTATTAGAGATAAAAAATAATAATCACTAAGAAATGGAATAATTATTATTAGTTGTGATTATTATTTTTTATCTCTAATAAGTTTAAAATCTAAAAAATTGAATAATTATTATTAGTAGTGATTATTATTTTTTATCTCTAATAAGAGATAATTAGAGAGATTTTATCTCTTATTCGAGATAAAAAATAATAATCACTACTAATAATAATTATTCCATTTTTTAGATTTTAGATTTAGGCACAATTGTATCATGATCAAATTTAATTAATTACTCTCTTTTATCACGTCGATATTTCTCAACAATTGTAAATATTTTCCAGGAAAATCAAATTCTACGATTCAAAGTTTTAACGAATCTGCAAAAATCTGTGAAAATCAGTTTATCAGAAATGTCCAAATTTGGTCCAGCTCCTCTGAAAACGTGCTCCACTCATTATTCCCCGAGGAAGAAATTAACAGGTCTATATTTGCATGCGGGGAAAACCCGTTTGGAAGGCTGTCCAGTTGCGGGCAGGATGTGATTATAGACTTGGCGGCCTCATGGTGGCCAACCATTGTATATCGCCTCGAAGCTTCTCACCGATGGGTCTACAATCCTCTGACCTTCGTGTACCTCGTGCAAAATTGGGACATATTGATTATTGCGAGAAAAGAGCGACTTGGGGGTGAATCACTTACTGGACTCCTGAATAGGGAAACATTTTCCATTTTTTTTTAAAAATTCCATTTTCTGTCTGGATTAGATTTCCTGGGAGAAGGGCGGGCTGTATTGAATACCCAAAATTGAAGATATTACATAAGACAGAGCATCATGGAAATAAATATTCAGTTGTTCTTTCTGTTACTGTATTTATTTACAAGATAAATCACAAGAAAGGGCACATTATTTTAAGCAGCGGTCGTGACTTTGAAGTCACAGAAAAATATTTAGGTATTTCATATCGATGGTTCAAATAACTAGGATACTGAAACTCTTTTCATATGAAGTAATTTTTTTAGAATCATCAAGATTGTTAATTTTTTTTTTTAATTTTATGTTATGACTGGGAATGTGATAAGTTCAGTCGTGCATTTTAAAATAATTGAAAGAAGAATTATATTTGGTATCATTGTACATATTTGGAAAATTTTGTCTTGTAGGTTTTCTTGTATCTTTTGATTCAAGGGACACTCACGGGGGTGTAGAGTATAATTAAGTAAATATGAAATTGAATGTCCTGAAGTCGTAAGCTGTAAGAAGTGATAAGTATAATTAGTTCAATATGTGGAAAATCGGTTTTCATGAATCCTTATTATAAATTTGGGCACAATGATATTATACTTAATTATTTCATTCTTTTTGTTGCAGGTAAGGAATTTTCGTAATTAACGTTCTACCGCCTTCGTTGGAAAATGTAAAGCAGCCAACATTACAGAAGTGCAAAACTCGTACTGTGAGTAAGTGAATTGAACGGAAGTTCTAGTATAGTAGAAGTAGTAAAATAGTACAGAAATTTGTCTTCTTCTTTTTTTTTTTTTGAAAAGTAATTCTGCATCTTGAAAATTTTCCCCTTTTATGGGGTTGACTTTAACGAGTCATCCTTGGATGGATAAATAAGGGACTGGCCTACAGATTAGAAATTTATATTTGAAGTAACAAACTTACAGAAGTTTGAATATTCAAATGAAATAATAATATACAATATTACTTCATAATTCATTTAATAATTTTTATGCGTTTAATTATTATTAATTTTGGGAGGGGTACACAATTTCTGTGGATTCGAAATAATGCTCTTGCATAATTTTGATACTAGTAAATTTCGTCATTTAAAAATATGAAAAGGTAATGTTGTTAAACATAGAATTATAAATAAGATGTGGATTGGTCTTATTTCGTGACATGTACGTTCCCAGCTACGGGAAATTAATATCAGAGTAGGAATTGAAGAACGTGTTGCGGAAGTGGTGTTTGGGTTGAGCTTTGATTAACAAGTTTCGTATATTTACACTAAGCAAACTTTACATGTGTGTTATGAAATCCAGTTGCGTGATTGTGTTTGGTATAACTACACACGTATTCCATTTGTCTTGAATGCCCGAAGGCAGAATGCTGCTGTAGAGCCAGATGCGTTATTCCTAATTCATGGTTCGACGAAGTCTGAATCATTCAAAAATGTGTAGATCTGTAGTATATATTGTATAAACTGCACTTTCTTTTCTCAAATATATCTTAGAATTTTTAAAAATTGATATACGTAAAATAGGACCAGGGAACTATAGTGGGATACAGCCGTTTAAATAACAGAGATAGTTTCTTAAATTCTAATTCCCTAATTTTTAACCTTTGATTTCTAGTTCTGGTCCTATAGTTTCCAGCCTGGTATCTTGCTATTTACTTGTTTGAGTCTCAATCTTGTAGTACTCCAGATCTTTAAACCTCTAGTGTTAAGGACTTCTTGACCTCTGTTCCTAGAGATAGACCTCTAGTTTTCTGACCCTGTAACACTTTAGAGCTCTCTAGGTTGGGGTACTTCTAGCCCTCTGGATCTCTAGATTTCTCAACCTCTAGACCCAGGGATCCCTAGATTTCTGAACCTCTAGTTCCAGGAATCTCTAGACCTAGGGATCTCTATCCTCTAGACCTAGGGATCTCTAGACCTCTAGTCCTAGGGATCTCTAAACCGCTAGTCTTATAGATCTCTAAATCTCTAGTCCTGGGGATCTCTAGACCTCTAGTCCGAGGCATCTCTAAACCGCTAGCCCTAGGGATTTCTAAACCTCTTATCCTGGAGATCTCTAGACTGTTAGTCCTATAGATCTCTAAACCTCTAGTCCCAGGGATCTCTAGACCTCTAGACCTAGGGATCTCTAGACCTCTAGTCCTTGGGATCTTTAGACCTCTAGTATCTCTAAACCGCTAGCCCTACAGATCTCTAAACCTCTAGTCCTGGGGATCTCCAGATTTCTGAACCTGTAGTACCAGGGATCTCCAGATTACTGAACCTTTAGTCCCAGGGATCTCTAGACCTCTAGACCTAGGGATCTCTAGACCTCTAGTCCTTGGGATCTTTAGATCTCTAGATCTAGGAATATCTAGACCTCTAGTATCTCTAAACCGCTAGCCCTATAGATCTCTAAATCTCTAGTCCTGGGGATCTCAAAACCTCTCGCCCTAGGGATCTCTAAACCGCTAGTTCTATAGATCTCTAGTCCTATAGTATCCGTAAAGCTTTAATTCTTTGGATATCTAGATGTCTAAATTTTTAGCCTTCTCGTCTTCTAGTCTTCTGCATATCTGTACCTCCCGGCTCCAGAACATCTAGGTTTCTAGTCCTCTCAATCTCTATAACTATGGCCTTCCAAATCTCTAAAAGATTTATACATAATCTGGAACAGTTCGAATTAAACTGAAGAAATCTTAATTGTAACTAAAATCACATCTACATTATGTTTAGTCAAGCCTCAGATTGAACTCGTCTCTTCCCTTGGGGTCTATTAAACTGTCTCTTGTTACTAAGTACCTTTTTCAATTATTTACCATCAGCACATTTAAATCCCTTGAAAATCGTAAAAGCCTCTCATAATTACACCCTTAACCAGAATTTATGCAGAAAAGAGGAATTCAGCGAGAGTAAGTTGGGTCTGTAACTTCACCCTTGTACGCTACGAGTACCGAAAAAGGTGAGTTACGCCATTTTGTGTGTCGAAGTGAGCTCTCGCTGCGGATTCTAGGGCTCGCAATTTCTTGACACTAAAAGGTTATACGGCTCAGGCTCGCCGCCTCGACACACGTAACTCCCCCGCCTTTGATTTAAATTATTTCTCCCTTTGCCTTCGCACCTCTGCGAGGGAGCCATCTTTTACTGCTCTCCGCCGCGTCCTTAGGCTTTTATTATTCTTTCTACTTTCTTCCACCCGGGCTGAAATGTCTGGACGGTAACCCCGCATTTGCTTAGGGTCGATGCTTTTCACCTACCTCCGCCGTGGGGAAGCATTTTTACCCTTGAATCTGTCCCCCTCCTTCTTTCTAGAAACAGAAATTATTTTCTGCAGCATCCCGGGAGCAGAATTCTATATTTCATAATTTGAAATTGATCATAGCATCCTTAATTATCAAAGGTGTATGTGTATATAGAAAAAATAATAATTCACTGGGAAATTGTTTAAAAAAAAATTTGAAACTGTCAGACGTTTAAGTAAAGAAAATTCGTATCCAATACCTTCTCCAAAATTTTCTCTAAATTTTCTGATCATCATTCACCCCCGTAAAAATAGCAAAAATAATGGGGACTTTTTTCCATTTATGAATAACTGTTAGTAAAGCTTCGTTAACAATATCTCGATTATAAAACTAATTCTTGCTAAGTAATAATTAATTGACCGATCTTTTTACCCTGTCTTTTAGCAAATGGCGTCTCATGGCCCCCGTAAAGTTCCCTACGGTAAATTGTAATGGTAAACTTTAATTTTCTTCGCGGCAACTCCGCGTTGAACGGGGGTTGATACGTCACGAAGTGGTGTTCTTTGGGCGGAAATAGGGGGTTCTTCGTCCGCCGGATAGATTCAAGACGCTCCATTCGGAGACGGAGAAGTTCGCCGTAAGAAATCAAGTTATTTCGGCCGAGTGAAAGCTCTTTCACTGGAGAAAGAAATGTTACGAAAGTTTTGTGGTGGATTCGATTGATATTCCCTTCCCGTTTTAAATCGTTTCGACGGTGGTAGTTTAGCTGTTTCAGTTATTGGGGTGGTTTCCATGCAGCAGTGGTCTGAAAGGGAGGTACCTCTGTCGTATCGATAATTTTTTCTTGAAAAAGTGAATGCTTAAATAACAACTTCGCGTGGATTATTCTGCTTTCTTCTTGCAAATATACTTTCATAGCTCATTGTCGTGGAATTTCTGAATTATGGATACGAAAAGTAATTGAATTTATGTATCATAAGAGTAGATTTGAAAGTATGCAATAATGTGGATAAATAAGTTGAAGTTGGGGTTTCTGACTTTTGCTTGTTTATTAACTCAAAGAAAGAAATTTTAGGGAAAGTTTCTCCACTTTAAGAGGCAAATGATACAGCTAAACTTACCACTTTTCTTTCCATTATTCTTTGATAATTTGGGGACAAATTACAGTTTTCTTAAACATTGTTATATATTTTCACAAAAACTGTTCAGATGCATAAAGCAATGCTTGGCTATCATTGATACTTAATTTTATATCTGAAAAATTGATTGTGGAAATTACATTCGTGGGAGTTATTTCCATTTTTTGCAAAAACAGTAGTATAATACGTTAATTATTGGTTAATTGTGGAAATTAAGTTTCCGGTTGGTTCGCAGCCCGCCTTCTAGAATTTCTGCAGTGGTTTTGTTTTTGTCGCCTCTTTCGACTCCGGACCAATGTGCCGAGAGTAGTCTTATGTTGTCAAACCTATATGCCCAGTTAATCTTGCACGTCTTATAGAAAGTGGAGGACAGTGTTGATCACTCATGTTAATAATTTCTTCTACAGTATTTAGTACTTGCAGTGGTACATACAGGGTGTTCCAAAGTTAAGTGATCAAACTTCAGCAGTATGCTTTGTTTCTTATAGGTTTAATGTCGCCTATACATCAGTTTAATAAAAAAAAATTTTCCACATGTTTCTTATACGTCGTTGAGGATTCTGATGTTTTTACAAAATTTGATTATGTTTTCTTGGTAAGATATGGATGCAAGTATTAGGGTGGAACGAAATATAGGGGCAAAATATTTTGTTATTATTCCTCACTTCTAATAGTGGGCAAAAGTTACCTCTTATAATGTTATTTATGCTGTAAAAGCTTGATCTTCACCAACAATTTTTTTTAGGCACCGCAAGCCATTAAAAAATTCATATTTACTGATTGTGTTACTTTTGAATGGTTTGTGGCACCTGAAAAAATTTGTGGATCAAGATCAAACTTTCACAGCTTAAACAACTTTATAAAACGCAACTTTTGCCCACTATTAGAAGTCAGGAATAATAAAAAATTATTTTGCCCCTATATTTCGTTCCACCCTAGTAAGTATGTCGTGATGTTAGCCTCGATATAGCAAGTTTTTCTTTCTTCATCCACATATAACTGGAGGGTTATTGTCTAAAATATTTTGTTGCTTTCGTTCGAGGTCTGGGTGAGTTTTAATATCATAAAAGTTAGAAATAGATGTATGCATCAGACTTGATTTATATGTTTTCCCTGTTATTTTCCATTTTTTTTGTGCATAGTGATTCAATGTACCTATTAGTATTAGAAGATTTTCACCAGTATGTTCTATAAGTAGAAATATGAAATAAATGTTATATAATAATGTAAATGAACACCCCGTATATTGCTACATAGGAGCATTTATTTACTTTAAACAGAAAATACCATTTTTGTGTTACTTTGGCGCTATATTCTTCCATGAAAATTACAAGTCATTTTTTCCTAACATTTCTCCCGTAATTCCGATCAGTTCGTTGCTGTTTAATGATAGTTGGAGTGTATTAAATCGAAGCTCGATACCTCGCCAACATAGAAAGTGTTTATGATCGAACATAAACTCTTAAGCCTATTCACCTCGACACCATAAACCGAAAGTCACGTTTTCTAACAATAGCTTCTAACATAGTTGCTTGATCAAGCATGTGACGAGGAAATGAAATACTTTGTAAGAAAAAGTAAAAAAAAAACGCTCAAAATAAAAGTTACTAATAATAATAGTAATAGTACTAATAATAGTAGTAATAATAGTAGTAATAATGGGAGTAATAATAGTAGTAATAATAGTAGTAATAATAGTAGTAATAATGGGAGTAATAATAGTAGTAATAATAGTAGTAATAATAGTAGTAATATTAGTAGTAATAATAGTAGTGATAATAGTAGTAATAATAGTAGTAATAATAGTAGTAATAATAGTAGTAGTAATAGTAGTATTAATAGTAGTAATAATAGTAGTAATAATAGTAGTAATAATAGTAGTAGTAATAGTAGTAATAATAGTAGTAATAATAGTAGTAATAATAGTAGTAATAATAGTAGTAATAATAGTCATAATAATAGTAATAATAGTAAAAGTTTTCAACTAGCAATAATAGCACCTCGGTAGAACCTCATTAGTTACGATATCGCCATTGCGCAAAGCTTGGTAATAATAGTAATAATATTAGTAGTAATAGTAATATTAGTACTAGTAATACTAGTAATAATAATAGTAATAATAGTGACAGTAATATTATTAATAATAATAGTAATGATCTTTTTCTTAAATATATTATTGTTATTCATAAATTGAACTGGAAAGGGGTAAGAAAACTTAGCTTACTCTTCCTTGTAGCCACAAAAACAGTATGCACTGTATGTATTCCTATTCTAACAAATTGTGCCTCAAACTACGATCCACTTTAACGACTTGCTATACCATTTGCAGAGTATCATAGTGCCATAACCAAACATGACTCACCTGACTAACACAGGCATCCTTAAAACATCCCCCACAGTTTCATTCACCAAAATCTTGAACTTCGCCTGTCAATTCATTGACACGGTCCATTAACAATACACTACCTGTCACCTCGGTTTACTCATTCCATTAAGTACATACTACCTGTCGCCTCGGTTTACTCATTCCATTAAGGGGTCAGACCACTGTAACGGTCCGAAATGTAAGGGTGTTTTCGGGAATTTATTTCAACCAAACAACGCAAGTAAACCATTGTGTTGCTTAGTATAGTTAATAATGTACATATCGAAGGGCAAGAAAAAATTTTTTCAATCAAATTCATAAATCCGTTTTTTTTATACTCTTCGTCAAAAATTGCGCTGCGGCAAAATCGTGCTTGTCGCGTTGACAGTGCCCAGGCCATATGGTTAATCCGAATTCAAAAAGACAAAAATATTTAGAAACTATAAGCCTACGTCTATTACGTGACGATCAAAAAAAGTGAAAATCGCAAAAAATTACAAAATGGCGGACCACTGAAAAAAATCATATTTTCCGGGTACAAAGTTGGGGAAATGTTGATAAAAACAATAGAAGCAGGTCGTTGATTGAAAAAAACTGATCGTCACGTAATAGCGACGGGTTTTTCGTACAATAAACGCCCATGTCGATTGGGCGTATAGTTTTCTCTGTAGACTGTCAACGCGGTTGAAAAGTGTCATTCCGATAAATACGCGTTCAAAGTTCCGCGCGGCTCAGTCGCGCGCTTGACACCGCTTCACGGAAAATACTATATCTCCGTCAGTTGTCCGAATTTCTTCATGAAATTTGGAGAGAGCATTCTTGAAGCGTACGTGTTCAGAAGATGTGAAAAAGAAAAAGTCGATTCTTCGGATTTTTTACAGTGATCTGCCCCCCTTAAGTACTACCTGACATCTCGGTGAGTCGTCAGCTTCAGGGCCGGAGGTGGCCCAAATTGCAGCACACTGTGTCGAAAAATCTACGGGCCAAAGTATGCTCCAGTCTGGGGAAGATTGTACAGGGGATCGCGTGGTAGTAACTCGTCGAATTCCTAGACCGAGAACGGATACTTAGCTGTGCCTTGACCTCAACCTTGAAAGCAGAGGAATGCACAGAGATTCACCCCACCGTAACGTTTCTCCTCCGTGTGCAACGTTGCACAGCAGTCTGCAGTTGGTCGTTGCACTCTCCCTCGCTCCCCTCTCCTTGGCTTGCTACCCCTCCCCCGTCTCTGCGGCTTCCCCTTCTGTTTTAAAACGCGCACGTTCTTCCTCCACGCGCTACGCTGTCACTCCCCCCTCATATTTCGAAGGTTTCCGCGGACTTTTATTTCTCAATTCCTGCGCTGTAGATTCATCCCTGCAATTTATTATTCACTTCCCTTGCCAGTTTTATGCGTTTTCGGTCCTCCTGGGGAGGTTCGGGGTGTACTGTGTATGCGACGAATTTTTCGAGGGGAAAAAGTTTGAAAAATTTTAAACGAAATTTTACCTGATATTGTCTAGAGATTTGGTCAATTCGGTGGATTGGTAATTTGTAATTTAGTTTGAAGGAAGCACTGTTTTATAGTGTAGTAAAATAAGTTTTGTAGTGTAGTAGTGTTTGTAGTAAAATAATATGTGAATGTTAGTGGAAAGTAAATTTTATTTTGTATTTTTGATAGCTGATGTTTCTTCTACCGTGGTGGAACGTTAAACACTGGAAATGAATAGTGGTATTGAAGACCCAGTTACAGGGTAACATTGGCAGATACTTGACATGTATTTCAGAAGGGAAGGGACAACAATTTTGTAGTACAATCACAAAAGATGTAATGTTATGATAGGATACCTAAAGCAAATTTAAGAATGTTAATTTAAAAAAATATATAAAAGAGAGTGCATTGGACATAAAACGAAACAAATTTAAGTGTCAATGTAAGTTCAGATTGGCAAAACTTTAGCTGAGAAGAACTGAAAAAGAACTTGATTTATAATTCACACCATACTATTCGAATACATCTGTATTCCAATACTTAAATATTCAAATAGTATTCGAATACTTAAATATTCGAATAGTATTCGAATACTTGAATATTCGAATAGTACTTAAATATTCGAATAGTATTTGAATACTTGAATATTCAAATAGTATTCGAATACTTGAATATTCGAAAAGTATTCGAATACTTGAATATTCGAAAAGTATTCGAATACTTGAATATTCGAAAAGTATTCGAATACTTGAATATTCGAAAAGTATTCGAATACTTGAATATTCGAATAGTATTCGAATACTTGAATATTCGAAAAGTATTCGAACACTTAAATATTCGAATAGTATTCGAATACTTGGATATTCGAATTATATTCGCCAAATAATTGAGCAACTGAAGTATTCGAATATTCGAATACCGAAAATTTCGACGAATAGTCCCAGCCCTAGTTCATACCATGTACCAATTTCACAAGGTAACAATACAAATTTCAATGATAAAAATTTATGCATTTTGACACTTGTACAATCACAATGGGTGCAATGTTATGATACGATACTTAAAGCAAATTTAAAAATATTAATTTTTTTATTATACAGTAAAGTGTTCCAAAAACATTCCAGTGTCCCCCCAGTTTGCGCTATGATGTGTAACACCCTGTACACATTTGCAACGAACTCGAGTAAATTCGTTTGCACGAAATCCCACGAGCAAACGTTGCTGCATGTAATCTCCCTGATCCATTGTTTGTTGATCTTCCTGCTAGGTATTAGGTGATATTGTGTGATTGACAAGTTGCGCATTCTGAATTTCAAACAGATACGCGTAACATTCCATTACAGTATTTCTCTTTTTAATTGAAAATCAGTTATCTGTTACCAGTGGATATGAGATACGCAGGTCAAGTATACTCTTTTTAAAATTTTGAATTGCGTATACCGAAATGGTATTTTATTATTCTCGTCACGACGAGCGTTCAAGCATATATATTGTTTATTCGTTCACTACTGCTGTATAATTCTACTGTACTGAAATAGTTTCCGAGTAAGCAATTTTGCATAAAATAATTCGATTTCGTATTTTTGATCCACCTTTTTGTAGAAATTTTTTACCCTTCCCTAATTTTATTATTCGGTAAGGGCAACGCATTTTGGAGAATGATTCCATACAATATACTCTAACACTATTCAGCTCTTGCAGAATTTATGTGTGGACCGAAATCTAAATATGATTAGCAAGTTGTTTCAGAAAATAAAATCATTGAAAAAATGATGGCCTAGACCAGGGTTGACTAACTGGTGGCTCGCGGGCCACCGGGGGCACCTCCGCCTTGATGCTACGCTGAACGGCCCCCCTCCATACCTACCAGACTCTGACGATCGCAGTGGAAAAGAGAAGGAAAGAAGGAGTAATCCACTGCGATCGTCAGAGTCTGGTAGGCATGGAGGGGGGCCGTTCAGCGTAGCAGCAAAGCGGAGGGGAGCTCCCGGTGACTCGCGAGTCACCTTTTAGTCAACCCTGGCCTAGAGCCTGTTGTTATAGTCAGAATAGGAAACATTAGCTGCTGAGATCTGCTTAATGGTCCATCCTTCGTTGCTTCGCCCCAACCTAACTCTCCCCCACAGTGTATTAATTATAGTCTGTATGTTATATTCAATTATGGGAAGGACTGAAATAAAATAACGTTTGTTAAACTTAAATTGATATTACAGATTCTAACAAACCTAGCTTCGAATTTCAATCTAAGAATAAACAAAAGAAGATTAATTGTTTTATAAATTCCTACCCCCTTAGAAGATTCACACCAACCTTTTCCAAATCAAATTTCATATTAAAAAAAATATATAAAAAAAATTATGTTACTCGATTTTATTAAAAATGCACTAAAAACTAGAAAAGGGATTCTTTTCTTGTAAATAAATTCGTATATGTAATTTATGTAATGTATTTCTTTAAATAAAATCGTGGAGCAGGATATCTCATAGCAAATTTATTTCGACGCTTGATGCTGTATTAAATTGATTCATATTCTGTTATGAAATATCCTGCTCCAAAGAGAGGAAAGAAGATTTACAGAAATCAAACATTGTTACTTTTATTTCAATCTACACGTTTCTTCAATAATTTTAGCGTGCATCGATGCTTCGTGACCTCGACCAATGAATTTCTTAGCATGGCGCCCAAGCATTTGTCCGCTTTAAAGACTGTAAATAACTTCTGGCTGACAATTAAAAAGACAGATGTTGGCGACCGAGCGGCACGCGAGCTTTTTCGCCGACAAAACTCCGCGGAAACTTTTCACGTCGAAACCGCCCCATTTTTATCGCATTCCTTTGTCGCGAATTGTGTTCACCTTCGCGGGTTGAAGTATTTTTTAACGATAAAACAACGTCACGGTGCTTGAAATGAACAATAAATCTGCAACTTTTTAAAGTCAACGCTCCCTCCCCCGCTTTTTCTTTATCAGGGCATCGACATTCTTCGATCCCTAAATTGTAGCGTGAATGAGGCAAATTATTTCACCTGCTGCGATTAATTTGGGGAACAGGTATGAAGTTTTTATGTAGAATACGATTGTGACGATTATTATTTGTACGATGAATCTGAGTTCCCTTATATTTTGAGGGAGAAAAATGTTGGATCACGTATCGGAAACTGTAATTGGAAAATTAGAACTTTACCAACGTCGAGTAAATTAGAAAAACTATTACAACTAAAACTATATATAAAATTAAGGCTGTACTTCCGAATGGCCACAGTGGCCGATCGACACGAGATTTGTGGGAGGGTTGGGGGTGGGGGTTGGACCCTAAATCTAAAATTGTTGCTTCGGGAATTTATTAGTTTACGAGATATTAATAAAAAAACTTTTAGTATTTCTGTTGAATTATTTCGACATTACGCATTCCACTTTCCAACTTGTTATGGATATTAGTATTGGTTGGGGCTAGATTAGTGCGGGGGGGGGGGCGTAAAAAGATGTAAGTTTGGAGATTTGAACCAAAAACTTGGAGATGCGATCCATCCTATTATACAGGGTGGATACCTATTACTTTATTGATAGGCAAACTCTGGGGGGAGGGGGGGGGGTGATTCTACAGATTAAAATAAGACGAAAATATAGAATACAATTTTTTAATATCGCGCTTCGTTTTCGAGAAAATTGGCTTTGAATTTCAGCTAATTATGCATACCATTTTGGCGCCTCTCCAGCTGTCCGTAGAACAAATTGGGGGGAGGGTAGGATGAAGCCAAGTTAGGGCTAGGTATATGCAGTTCAAAAAAATAATTTGTAATAAAAAAATTAACAATAATTTTTTATTAATATTTCGGAGAGTAATATATTATCGAAGCTACAATTTTAGATTTAGCGTCCACACCCCCTCCCCACCCATCCCCTCAAGCCTCGTGTCGATCGGCCACTGGAGCCATTCGGAAGTATATCCAAAATGAATTGCTTTAACTTAACATTAAAAAGAGAACGCTAATTGAATAATATATATTCTCTCACAATAAGTAGTAGTTATTGAGTCGATGAGTTTTTATTTCTATGTTTGGCGAATTTTTGAAATCTGGAGCTGCCCAAAACAGTTTCAGAATTTGCAATAATTTTATTATTAAAATTTGCAATATTACGTGTCATAAGTCAAAACTGTATAAAATGGAGTTGCAGCCCTTTTGTGGCAAGGTCCTCAACTGATCATGTTGATGAAAATGAAGAAGAAAAAAATATAAAAGTGGAACATTTAAGCCTGCCAAGATAAAAATACTAAATTTACGTTAATAAATTGGGTATTTATATTAACAGCAGATATTTGTACGTCGTTGAAAATAATTATAGTGTCATCTACTAACATCAACCATCGTCAGGCGGCACAATTTTACAACGCTAACAGACGGCAGAGGTACAATTGCACCCTCGCATATTTTACATGAATATTCTCACTGTCGATATAATTTGTACGATAAATTGATAACATTTAGTCTCAAGGAAAATCAATAAATAAAATCCCAAATTTTCTTTTATAATGTAAATTATCTATTTTTTTATTTTTGTATAATGAAATAACATTTTCATTAAAAAAAAATCGCATTCTTTTTTCTTGCATTATTTTCATACAAAATATGTGAGGGCGCCATTGTGAGTCGATTCGACCCCCTATCTTGGAAGAAGGTTGAGATATTTTTTTAAATTTGGTGTATACAATCTAGACCAAAAATTTAGAGATGTCACGAAACTTCAGCCCTCCCCGGCTTCAAAAACAAAAGTTATCGCAATTTAAAAATGCAAAAATTACAATTGTACCTATGCCGTCTGAAGAAGGTTAATAATAATAAAAATTCAATAATACCAATAACACGAAGCCTCCTGCTACAGAAACTGCCAGACACTGTACTACTCTCGATTTCATCTGTCACCTTCTCTCGTGCCAAAAGGCTGGAAAAATGAAATCGACCGGTGAAAATAGAGTTTGTCCTCGGCGCAGAAAGTCTGGCCGCAGTCGGAGTTGGTTTCTCAGGCAGAAGAAGCAAACTGGCTGCCCTTGCCCCCGCTTTCGAACGTCCGCTTTGCGACTCGGTTGCAATGCTTGCTCCAAGGCCCAACCGAAATCTCCTCAACGTAATTTCACGCTGTGCGATGGAGGCGTTCCTCGACAACTAAGTATTAGGTTGGTGCATATGAAATAGAGGTTTCGCTAAGGGGTGCTTAAGGGAACTGCGCAGTCGAAAAATCGATTTTCTTATTATAGTCCGAAAGGTACCATCTTTTCTGAATAAAATGCCGCTTGATTTACAGTAAAATTCACGAAACTGCAGATTTGGCAGTCAAAAACTTCAAGCGGCAAAATATTCGTAGAGAATTCTCCGAAATATTAATTTAAAACAAAATGGCGGCTATTTAAAGTTGAAATCCTGATTTTCTCGTGCAAAAATCACTCGAAAAAAGCAAATGAAAATATTTTTAGCTATTTTATTTTTTTTTGAGTTTCTGTGACATTTCTGCAGCGTTAGCAACTGTTTCTTCATCCCCATGGTGTGAATTATTTTTTATTTTCGAAATTCTTGCAAGTTTTGTGTCAAAATAATTCGGAAAAGGCTAGTTTCAAGATGAGTTTCACGAGATTTTTCGAGGCTATCGAGGACCGCTGTGCTCTCTTTCTCTCTCTCTCTCCCTCTCCCTCTCTCTCCCCCCATATCTTGGCGACTGATTTCGTATTCAACAGGTTGCAGCCAGTGGCCACGAGAGGCGCAAAGAGACCAGTCGTCCTTCTTTCGTTTTCCTTCCATTCTTTCTTTCTTTGTCGGCTTTTTATTCGCTACCCCTCCCCCACAGTTCTATTTCAATTAAACGTCCCGCGACACTCTGCTCCGCAGTGCGTAATTCCTTTTTGCTCGGCTAAAGGGAGTCCCGTTAGTCGCTGGTAAATTGATGGAAATTGCTGTTCTTATCGGTTCAGGGGGCCTTCGATTGTTTGTTTGTACGCTGCTTAAAATTATTTTTGGAGATTTATTTATATTTGCAGATCGTTATTTTATTTTGGGGTGGAGTCGAGGGATTTCTGCATTTGCGAACTAAATGGAATATTAGGCTGAGAGCAGTGAGCTGAGTGGAGTTTGAGTTTCTTTGTGTATTTGACTTGCATGGCGCGAGGGGTTTGACAATATTGAACACTCCGTTTGTAGTTGGCAATCCCGTACTTATCATATATTTAAGCAATGCATTTCATTTGGCGAGGCGGAACGTGCTTCATTTATTTTCGTAGACATTAACGAGGACCGCGGTGAAATGTAAAATTTAATATTTTTCCAAGATATATTGTTGTAAACAAACAATTTGAAATTAGAGTTACAAGGAATTGTCTACTTTCTCCTTAAAACTATATGCTTTCAGTACTAGTTATATTTTTCGTTAAACGCATATTTTAATATTGAAAAGACTCGAGATGTGGAACAGTAACTTTTGTAATAATTTCATTACCTTTCTTCTCAAAGATTAATTCTGCGTTCGTTTCAATCCCCACCCCCTTTTAATATATTCACTTTACTCGCAATCAGTTTATTCCATTAGTTTCCCAACATGGGAGCTCCTAGTATTGCAACAAAGTACCTAATTCATTTCACTGTGTTTCCAATTTTCAAAATTCGCTCATTTTTTTTTTAGAAAAAAGGAACTCAATATTTACTCCATCCTGTATTAAATATCACTGGCTTGTTGGAAAAAACTGACCAAGTCTACCATTTCCTCCTAAAATCCTTAAAGATTAGTGGAAGCAATTACATTCTAAGTTTTTCACAATGGATTAATAAAAATTCATCTATGGAGAAACTTATATATTTTGCAATAGCTTTCAATTATTCCCTGATTTAAAATAATAATATATTGCATCAGTAGACATTACGAAAATGACAAGAAGATAAATAACAAATGCATGTAAAAAAAACAAGAGGGAGAAGAATAGTAGAGTTAGAAATTATATAGCTTATGTAAAAGTGGAAGTAGAGTGCCAGAGGCGAGATCCAAGTGTCAACTGTTGTTAACCTAACCACTTGAAACTACCAGTCCTAATAGATTGAACTTTAAATTCGCATTTGCCGGGAATGAAGAAATATGGACGTCGTCAATTTCACCAACAAGCCAACGATTTATCCTAAACAGTGCATCGTCTTTCAACGCAATTAATAGCACGGCAAGGTTGCTAATAGTGTTGCGCTGGAAACGTGCTAATTTCTGGGGCCAGGAAGAAGAACGAAAGCCTCTCCCCAATCTACGTAGAGATCGTATGGTCGGAAAGGAAAAAAACAAGGGACCGAAACGGAATAGCGAGACGGCTGAACTTCCTGCGAAGTAGCAACGGACCGTGATGGTCAGACGGTCTTCGAAAGCGGTGCGTCTACCACTTGCGGCGTTCTCCACTTTAAAGCCAGCGGAGACTGACTGGGTCTCTGCCTCCGTTTAATTTTACGCACGACAAGGCGAAACTCTCACGGGCGGATAATTAATCGTACGTGTTCGTCGTGATGGAGTACTCTGAACTACTGTGACCCAGAATCACAGTTGAGTTTGTCGGGCAAACCATTGGCAATTGAAGGATACACCGGCTGACCGAGGCGTCTTAAATTCGCGGTTTTAAAAGGGGGACCTAAATGGTTGCAAAGATTTTCATATTTTTCCTCAATTCGAATTTTCATTTATTTTATTTTTTATATCACTCCCAGTGAGCTTTAATTTCTATTTTATAATTTTTTTTAAATTCCTTTGTCTTCTTTCGACGAATTTTCATCTTGTAAAAATCAAATTTACAGAACGAAAACAGCTAATTTGTAGGAAAAATGGTTCAAAGATTTTCATATTTTTCCTCAATTCGAATTTTCATTTATTTTATTTTTTATATCACTCCCAGTGAGCTTTAATTTCCATTTTATTATTTTTTTTAAATTCCTTTGTCTTCTTTCGACGAGTTTTCATCTTGTAAAAATTAATTTTACAGAACGAAAACAGCTAATTTTTAGAAAAATGGTTCAAAGATTTTCATATTTTTCCTCAATTCGAATTTTCATTTATTCTATTTTTTATGTCACTCCCAGTGAACTTTAATTTCCATTTTATTATTTTTTTTAATTCCTTTGTCTTCTTTCGACGAGTTTTCGTCTTGTAAAAATTAATTTTACACAACGAAAACAGTTAATTTTTAGGAAAAATCGAAGATTTTTTTCAAGATGCTGTCATTCTGCAAATTTTTATTGCTAGGGGTTCTCCGTGATTCCTACCATAGAGGCAACCATAATAAAGAAAATACACCTAGATTTCTCCATTTTCGGTGACTATAACGATCACCCACACCATCGCTCGACGGAAAAGAATTTTTTTAAAGGAGCTTGCGCGACCGATTACGTCTATGTATATATGCGATAAAAACGCTAAAAAAATCTGAGTATTACTTCAAGCCTACCTTGATTTGCAGGCAAAACGCTAGACAGTATAAACTAATAATTTTTGTTAAATAAATTCCCGAAGATGGCATTGAAAAGCGGACAGTTACACTAGAGTGCTCCCTTAATGCTAATAAGCTTGGACAAGTGATGATAAACCCTTTGGAAGCCACAAAATCACTTGATAAAAGACAACATTCCTCAAACTACAAATCTATTATTATTAATAAAGCTTCCCTGGTCATATTAAAAAAAAAAAAAAAAAAAAAAACTTAGTAACAGAAAATTCAAGCGACCTGGGTCGTGCAGCGTTGAAACCATCCGCACGTACGCAGAATCTCGAGGACGGCTATCGCGCGGTATGTAAATTTGATCGCGTTACCATTTCTCCCCCCGTTCGACGGCGAAACAAATGTCGCGCTGGCTGTTACGCGTTTCCGTTCAGCTACGTGACCAGTTTATTGCCGCGTTACGACATTCATTTTATCGCCCTGCCACGCGTGCTCCCGAGACGCTCGGCCCGCGCAGGCGCGAACTTTGAAACGCGTCAAGAACGTCTACCGGCCGCTTGTGCACAGCTGAACGCTGTTTCGGTGGACACGGGGCAATTTACGAGCGCGGTCCACTTTTGGTCGTCCTGATGCAATATCTTGAAGCATTCTGCGCTTTCAGGCAGCGTTCATGTCGCGAAAACAGATGGGAGCTGTTGGTATTTAATACTTTACGACTTTCTGGAAAATTTTTAGGTATTTGGGTGGGTATAGGCTTAAGAATTTATCAGTATTTTATATTTAACAGTGGTAAAAGAAAATGAAAAAAAAATAGAAAACGCGGTTATATAAATTTAAGGGTTGATTTTACCCCTGCAGGGTGAATTTCCGTAGAAAAAGTTGCTGCTTGTTTCCCAAGCTTTTTTGAGTCGGGGGTTCCCTTTTATAATATTCAAATAACCTGCGATCTCCGTCCCTCTGTATAAAGTAGGTAAGGTAAATATTTCGTTCTTTTCGTTTATGAAAAATCAGTGTTACCTCGTTACTGAAATATGGCAATGTAACCATATTAAAATAAATAAGTGTTAAAATTGGCATCTAAAAAGAACCGTGGCAACCCCCAGAAAAAACTTTGCGACCCACAAGTTGGGAATCACTGCCATACGATGCATTTGGCGCGAGCTGGGGCCTCACCCTTTATGGGCCCACATTTTATAACCTTACTCCTCACAAATAATAATATAAAAAACAGTCTGGTTATAGTTGCAAAATAAAATACTTCTTTTTAAATGTTAAATTCATAATATAAAAACTAGGGGCAGCTGAAAATTTTTCAAAAGTATAAATGCGGCCCTGGCAGTGATGCCCGAATCGAGGGACGTGGGACAAATCCTTACCCCCACTATGACCTACCGTCGTCTCCCACTTTCTTTCCATCGCACTGCACACAAGCATATCCCTACTCCTGTCCGCGTGCTCGGCACCCCAACAGACAGCTCGCATGGACAGGAGTAGGGATATGCTTGTGGGCAGTGCGATGGGAAAAAAGTGGGGGACTACGTTAGGCCATAGTGGGAGACGACGGTAGGTCATAGTGGGGGTAAGGATTTGTCCCACGTCCCACGATTCTGGCACCACTTCTCTGGGCCCTGGCTCTACATTCACACGAAGGTTCATTAAAATCAGAATTTTTGTGAGGAAACCAAGATACACGGGTAAATGGTTTGAAGAGTTGATGAATTGGTTGGATGTCTGAAAAACACCTGTACAGAAAATTGCTAATATTATGTGTACATGCAACAGTTGCTAGAACTGCGTTCTCTGATATATTGCAACTAGTTCGTCTCTGAAAACTCAGACCCCAGCAGAGCCATGAAATAAAAATCTTCAATAGCCCTCAAAACACCTGAGTTTTCAGATGGATCCCAAGAAAAACTGCCAACACAACTGCCTTCAACCGTGCCATCCCTGGAAATACATGTACAGAGGGTTAAAAAACTGATGGTCAATGGATGGTTCACCCCTGCTTTTAGGGTTGAAACAAATTTGCCGCAAAATTGTTTATATCATTGAAAGTTAATGCTAATTTCTTTCTTTACAACAGCATATTGAAAAAGTCTAAAAGGAACCGTATTCCGCAAATGCACCGTTTCCTCAGAAACGGGAAAAATGGTGCCAAAATTGTTGTCAATTTATTTTTAGAAAACGGTGTGTTTGCGACATATGGTTCCTTTCAGCGAGCAGAATAAATTAAAGTAAAGAAAAAAAATCGACATTAATTTTCAATGTTATAAACAACTTTGCACCAAGTTTTCGTTACAATTCCTCATCGATACCCGCGAAAGCAGTGACCATCACCTTTTTGACACTCAGGAGCATACCCAGAACGTCTGAACTAGAAAAATAGTCATTACGTCAGTGCTATGTCACATACCCAGGTGTCTCTAATACCCCCCAAAACTGACGAGGAGTCAGCAAATAGGTAGAAACGAATCACTTCGAGAAGGTCCTACTGCTGACCAGCTCCAGCTTCTATTTGGAAACACGGAAACCCAGTTAGAGCAAAACACGCGTCACCCTGTCACCGGTGTAAATCATTAAAGCATCGAGCAGCGACGACAGCGCCAATGGCGTCCACGTCGAGCGTGTCGAGCGGTAGCAGATCCTCGGCAGCGTGGCAGTCAGCCCTCGTTGGAACAAGTTTACAGGCTACCATGTATCATAGCTTCTGGTCGCGATAATGGGTTCAGGAGCGGGACACCTCTGCGCCCATGATACCGATGACGTTCCGACGAAGACCCTCGCCCTTCCCATCAACGGGACGCCCCTCTTTTCACCAGGCTGAGTGCCGGACACCCGGGTCGAATCTTGGTCAGCGTTGTCACGCATAATTGGAATTTGCGAGAGCACTGGGTACGTGATATGAAGGAACTACCTTGTACTGGCGCTGGAGTCTTTATAAGGGTGTAGACAACGGATGAAGAATTGAATTAAATGTACTTTGATTAGGATCTGGATAAAACTGGGATTGGTACTGGGTTGAGTTTGCCTTGTTGCTGAAGTAGTAATGAAGTGGAATTGAACTGAAGCGGGGGTGGTGGGGATTGCGGGGAACTAGAATGGGAGTTGAAATTCAGTTAGAGGGAATTGGAACTTAGTTGGGGAAGAATATTGCATAGGGGTTTTTAGTGGTTGTTGGAACAGAAGTGAGGATGTGGGGCAGGGTTTAAGAAAGTGTTCTTCAGGGTAGGAGCCAGGGATTAGTGTTGGGTTTAATAAACGTATTTAGCTACAATGATGGAGTTTGGTATATTACGCAGACAGGGAAAAGTTGTTTTATACTCCCGCTTCTTGCAAAGCAAATTAAATAATATTCGCCAAACAATGTCTCGTAAGAAATGTTTTATTTCGCGGTGCACATGGAACCCAGGATCGCCATTTTTCATAGGTCTTATCAGTGGCGCACTTAATGGGCTGCCGATGAGCAGAACACCCACCTAGGGCTCCATCTTCAAAAAAAGAAAAAGAAAAAAAACACCCAACACTGTATTTTTTCTTTTCTGTACTCAGATAACACAGTTCGACAAAATTTGACTTTTTTCGGACTTGTAACATTCAATAGCCGTTTCGTATGGGTTTTCGTCAGCAGCGGCGCGCGATCCAATGCCGCTCACCTTAACACAATCGCTTAAGGGGGTAGGTCACCCTCGCTAGCCTTAAAACAGGCCTTTTTTCAAACGCAAATTGTAAGGTGATAAGTAACAATAGAGACATAGTTTTTCCTAGTTTTATTCGTTGTTCTATGAGCTTTAACACAAAAAAAGAAAAGTTCATAGAATAATTTGACCCAATAAGCAAGGGAATAACTATTACTGCTTCGACACAAAAGATGTTCAAAGTTGAAAATTTGCAGTTTTCTTCAAAATCGAATTTCTCAAAAACTGAGGGTGGCGACGACAAACGGTTTGCGGACTCGTTTTCAGCGTACGAAAACCTATAAGAAACGGCTATTGAATGTCACAAGGCCAGGTGGCTGTCGAACTGTGTAACTGACCTTTCTACTGTCCCCAATTAGAACTCGAATGCTTATTTAATTTCTTTACTATCTGGTCCCAAACAAAAATGTCCCTTTCATCGCACCTCTCCCCTACTACACTCAACCAGTTTTTAATAAACTACCTCTTCACTTTCCCCCCAAAATGAACCCCTCAGAACGTTTGCCACCTGGACCTTTTTCCTTAAATCCGCCACTGGGTCTTACAGTGTCCAAGCTTTGAAGGCAACTTTGACTTTCTAAAATGGAACATCAATCTTTGTAACCTTGAGCCCAAGCTTTTCTATAGATACTCCACCTGTAATTTATTGTTTATTAGTGTTAGTAGACTGTCAGGAGCTAGTTTGTTCCATCTACTATCAACTAACAATTCTCTTTCCCCGCGAAGAGGCGCTACCTCTGGTGGCCCCTGACGATGAAGGAACCGGCGAGGTAGACGAGGATCCTTCGCGGTGAAATAAAGGAAGGCACCGAAGCGAAAGGAAACCAAGCGTCGGGGCTGACGAACAATCGCCAGATCTCGGGATCGAAGGTCGTCGTTGCAATTTAAACGGATTTATGGTGCCCCTGGTGCCCTTAACTCACGCTCTCAGCCTCTCAGGCCTGGAATTCTCGAAGTCGGTTTCCTAGGGACGCGAATCCCCTGGAAAATTTGCCTGTCATGCTTGATCGTGTTGCTTCACGGCCTGTTGAACGATTCCTAGGAGGATCGCTGAAATTTCCTACCTTAAATCACTGATCTGGACCGCTTCTCGATGCACGCTTTCGAGGAGCCAGTTAAGTCAGGCCTTCCCAAGTAGGGGAAATGCACTCCTAAAACAGATGTTTCGGTTCTCCCTCCACCGGTGCGCCTTCAGCTAAGGTGGGACGACTCCTACAACCCTCTCTCCGAGGAGACAGTAACGTCGCTGGGAAGCATGATGGGCGCTTTAGGGCGAAAGTACCAAATATGTCAAATTTTTATAGGAAATTTCATAATGAATTAAAAATAGTAAGAGAAATTAAAATTTAAACCAGCATTTCAAAATGACGTAAAAAGAATTACAAAAAATGTATTACATACATTGTTAAATTAAAATTTAAACTAGTTTAATTTAAACTAAAATTTAATTTAAACTAGTTTAAATTTTAATTTTTAATTTTTACTTTAAACTAGTTTAAATTTTAATTTTTAATTTTTAATTTAAACTAGTTTAAATTTTAAATTTTAAATTTTAAATTTTAAATTTTAAATTTTAAATTTTAAATTTTAAATTTTAAATTTTAAATTTTAAATTTTAAATTTTAAATTTTAATTTTTAATTTTTAATTTAAACTAGTTTAAATTTTAATTTTTAATTTTTAATTTAAACTAGTTTAAATTTTAATTTTTAATTTTTAATTTAAACTAGTTTAAATTTAAATTTTTAATTTTTAATTTAAACTAGTTTAAATTTTGATTTTTAATTTTTAATTTTTAATTTAAACTAGTTTAAATTTTAATTTTTAATTTAAACTAGTTTAAATTTTAATTTTTCCTACTATTTTTAATTCATTATGAAATTTCCTATAAAAATTTGACACATTTGGTACTTTCGCCCTAAAGCGCTCAACATGCTTCCCAGCGACGTTACTGTCTCCTCGGAGAGAGGGTTGTAGGAGTCGTCCCACCTTAGCTGAAGGCGCACCGGTGGAGGGAGAGCCGAAACATCTGTTTTAGGAGTGCATTTCCCCTACTTGGGAAGGCCTGAGTTAAGTGGACGCTGCGTTCATTTAGTGGCCAGAGTCGCGCGTTTTATGCGGCCTAAAGGTGCGCTCCCATTTGTGTTACGCGTCGTGTGAAACTCTTACCATTTTGCTGTCAGAAATTAATCGTGGGGGTTGTGAAGACTTTTAGGCGAACTGGGTTTATAGTGTTGATGAGATTTTCAGAATACCACGTTTTACTTTATTGTAAAAAGGTATCATTTTTACAGTTTGGTTTATGATATTTTATACTTCTAATTGCTACATTTACTTCATCTATAAAATATACAATTTCGCAATTTTTTTTGGGGGGGGGGGGTAGTGAATTACAATTTTTACTTTTAGTTGACTTTGTTTTTTAATTTAATAATATATATTTTCGTAAAAAATATACTGAGAAAAATGATGCTCGACTTCTTCAAAACTTCAAAATTTCTTTGAAAAGATCATTTGTTACCCACGAAGTTTAAATTGAACCAGATACAACTCGGTACTTCCAATAAATGTTACATTCAACAGCAGCTATTTGAAACTACAATTTAATTGCAAAATTGAAAAAATTTGAATAGCATGTAACACTGTCTGTATAAATTCTGGAACATCTGCTGTTATAAATAAGAATATACGTTCCCGCATTAACGAAGCAGACGAAAAATATTCCAGTTACCTATGTACAAACAATTTAATTATAAATAACCCTGCTTTAACCCAAATAAAACTCAATACAAAACGCAATATAGGAATTTGTGGAAATAATTTTTATTGCCAGAAGCTTGAGGAAGTATGAAATTTTAATTAAAAAGGATTTAAAGAATGGACGATTAAGGAGCTAGAAACTTCACGAGTGCAAGTTAGAGTTTCAATTTTTTATTGTCATTTACAGTGCTTCGAATTTCTACTAACGCGGTGCCTCGATTTGTTCCCCCGCCTTCTTTGTCTCCACACTGATTTCCGGAGGTTGAATATACCGATCCAATGGATATTTAAACGGAATTCGACAAGATTGACGGACAATTCGAGCCACGAAATTGACACCGAAATCAATACGAAGTTTAAGCGTGAAAATCGATAATGGCAATTGATCCAGGACTAAAACCCTCATATATTAACCGAAGCCCAGCGGTTTCAATAGCCATCGATTCCAGCTAAAGTATTTAAACATTTCCAGAAGCGACTTTCAATTTAAATTTACGATTTTGTAAAAGCAATTGGAAATTTTCAAATTTATTTTACGTCGGAACGCAGCTCGCTGAGGCGACGGTAATCTACCAATGAAAGGATAAATTTTTCACTCGCAGTTCGTTCGAAATTTCCACCGTCCCTCTCTTTTTTTTCTATTAATTCCTCCCACCCCTCCCGTTTGGGTGGGAAAATTCCGCGCCATAATCCCTTGCGATTTTTTCGTATCTCCTTACCCCCGGACGCATTTTTAACAATACATTCCACTCTCTTGCTGCATTTCTCTTGCGAAGAGCACTGTTGTTGCATTTTTTCCTCATCTGTTTCACATTTTTTCTTTAATCATCAACCGACGTATATTATTCCCTGCTCCCGCAATCAACCCTATTTTCCCCTGGCTTTTGCAACTTTTCAACGTATTCTACCGTCTCTGTATTCATTCATTTTCTGCTTGCCTTGTTAATCGGCTCGTTTATTTGAAGCATTGCCATTCTCGTGGAATTTAGATATATATGTTAGAGCGTGTACGTGATGCACCGTTTAATGGTGAACACGACTCCGGACAGGTGAATTACCTAAAACACAAAGTAAAGGCATTTTTATAATCTACAAGACAGTCTCCATCTTGTGTAGGAAGCAAAATTTTGATAAACAAATTAATACAATTTTTATGTTGATGTTTCTGATTTTATCCTTTTTTGTAGGAAAAATATTTTTATCTTTTTTTTAAGAATTTATATTGGAAATTTTCCCGCAATACACGAAGGGGAATAGTTTCCTGCGTCTCCCTGTAAATTTTCATTCGCATCGTTGGAGCGGTTTTCGAGATTTTATGTCCACCGTTTCGGAAAACGTAGTTTCTAGGAAATCGGGTTTAAAAAGTTGGACTTCCTTATCCGATCTCTTGTGCAGGCTCGTACATTTTTTACTTCCTCCAATTTTTGGAATTTCGGGGCCCGGTTGCGCTTAAAATACGTGGAAAAGATGTAGCCACCGGAATATGCAAACATCCAAAAAACAATTTTCGAAAATTCCGAGGGTAACCTACCCCCTTAAAACATACCTGTCAATTAATGAATAATCTTCGATATCTCTTGATGTCCCAAAAATGTCGATTATTATAACGGATTACCACGATCTTCATGGCATCCTAGCATTATAGGATACCAACCCCCATAAAACGCTTCACCCTTTAAATAAAACCAAAGTTTATCTTACAACAAATTCTGTCCCCATTCTCTCTACCGCTCCAAGTCTGCCAATGTGGTTCCTCAACTCTTCCACTCCTTTATTCCGCAACTCACGTCCCCCTCCCCCGCGCCATTTTTCCCACAGTGCTGTAAGTTTCCTCGCGCGGGGAAGGCGGAGAGTCCCGTCGTAAAGTGGAACGACGGTCACGACCTCGAGGCGCAAACAGTTTCCACTTTTCCGCGAGAAATTCGCGGGCATTATCATGAGCAAATTTGACTTCTGCCTCCTCCTCCCTCCGCGGAGCAAGTTCGCGGCATAACCAACGGCTGCCTGGGTCCCAGGGGGTGGCGGAGCCGCGTGCATCATCCGCCTTTTCAGTATCCGCTTCCAAACCACTTCGGGATTGACTATGCATCAGCCGAAT
This sequence comes from Andrena cerasifolii, assembly GCF_050908995.1. Taxonomy (NCBI): domain Eukaryota; kingdom Metazoa; phylum Arthropoda; class Insecta; order Hymenoptera; family Andrenidae; genus Andrena; species Andrena cerasifolii. Next base: position 4,858,919 of record NC_135132.1, read on the forward strand.
TCCAGCGGCTCGCCGCGCCGTTCCACCCACGCTCGAATTCTGGCGCATCCGGCTGGAAAAGTGGCGTCGAGGATGCCACCGCCCCCCCTCTGTCTTCGTTCTCGTCCTTGGATTTTCCTTGCACAGGGTGGAAAATGTTGAATAGGTGTTTAGCGTGCAACCCTCGGCGGCGCGCTGTATTAGTGGAATATATGTGGGTGGTGCAGAGTGTTTTGTGAGATTTGAGGATAAGGGATGATTTTATAAGGGAAGATCCACAAGCTGGAAATTCAAAAAATTGTGAAACTTTGGGGATATGTAGAGGTTCTATAGGTATGAATTTCGTGATTTCTTTTTGCTACCCAAATTCACGTTAGGGGGGTGAAATTGAACCCTGAAAATCTGGCTGTTTTTCGACTTTTTGTTATCACTGTACGATCTGTAAGTTACCAAATGATTGTCCTAATGTTAAAGGAAGTAACTTTTGGCTGAACACTCTTTTTCTATTTTTTACTGTTCGCGAGTTATAATAGAAAATCCAAAATAGGGGTCAATTTTCAGGACTCAATTTCACCCTCTCAGAGTAAATCTGGGCAGCAAAAAAAAATCGTAATTCATAGCTATATATATTCCACATATTTCCAAAGTTTCATAATTTTTTGAATTTTCGGTTTGGAAATCTTCCCTTGTAAGAGAAATAGAGATTTTGAAAGAGGTTCATATTGTCACGTATCCTGGTATTCTCATTTTCTATACTCCACAGTTTATTAAGCGATGTCATACAGTTAGCCATGCATTAAGCTTTTTTTATTACTAAATCGGTTCTCTAGATTTTGAATTTTATAAGGTTTATAGCGAAGGAAAGAGGGATTGTGCAAATGGGGTGCAGGACACTCTTTTCTGGTGATTGAAGGGTTGTTTTTTTTATGAATTTCTATTTCACTCTGTCGAGTTGAGGAGAATACTTATAATTTGAATTTATAATTCATTTCTTCGATGAAGGTTTGGAATCTTATTTCAAGCAGAATTGAGGAGTTAAAATGGTAAAAGTGAAAATTTTCTCAACTCTGAAATGATCTCAACTCTATCTTGCGATAGCCCTAGAAACTAAAATAAATTATTCTAGCACTTACAGAGTTTACCATCGTATCCAGCTTCAAATTTGCACCCTTTTCTACTAAAAAAAATAATTTTTTATTTCTTTGGCACTTAAATACTATTTCAACTTCTCAATTGTGCTTATAAGCTCCAAGATTTGTCCCACTAGCATTGTAGTTCACGTTCTCTCCAGAGTGGCGCTGTGGGTTGCCCCGTTGGCGCATGCGCAGCTGTAGATGGCACTACTGTTCTGTACTACTCCCATGTCTCAGTTTACTCAGCATTTATATTAATTTTCCTTGCGGTAAATATTATAACTAGCTTTACTACTTGGCTTCGCCCTAAATTTAGATTCTGATTTTATAAAAAAAAAAATTTATTATGAAAATGGTCACATTCATCTGGATTAGTCGGGCAGAATGAGCTGAGGTACATTTCGTGATCCCAGAATTTATCGTTCCAAAGTTTTTAGGCGACAAACACACAAAGATACAGAAGCTTTCTGCTTTATACATTAAGATACACATTTCATAGTCAAGCTCCCTACTCCAGCACCCTGGTCTAAAACCACGTAATTAGAATCTGAGTTAAAGCTTGCCAAAAATGTTTCCCACCACAGTGTCACCAACCCCCACGAAAAGAGCACACAGTATACCTATAGTCTCAAGTGAAGCTCTTCATCAATGTCAGGTTAAATATTTGAAAAGTTTAACTGTTAGTGCACTTGGGGTCTATCCGTCGATATTTCCACAGAGAAAAAAAGCTGACTGCAAAGGGCGTGGAAAACGTCTGGTAATTTTCAGATGGACAGACCTGGGACACGTTCGCAGCTGAAACGAACCGGTCGGTTTTGATCGAAATTGAAACGGCGATCGGACGCCAATTAAACGACGAGAAGGCATGCAATTCAGAGTCGCCAGTCGAACGTCATTGACACTTCAATTTCACTAATTTTGTCACGGTTCGCCGACGGCGAATGTTTATTAATTGTTGCCCTGGCTACGCGAAACGATCTGCCCTCCGCAGCTAGAGAGACCTGTAATTAACGTTGTCGTTCTGTTTGACTTGTTTTACCACCGAAACTATACTTTCTTTTTTTCTTTTTTTCGCCCTCAGTTGGTTCCGTTCCCGTCGCGCGAAAGCTGTTTAAAAGTTGGGCCGCGGAGTTCCTCGTGGAATTTCGAAAACGCTCGTTTCACCGCCCTGGAATAGGCAGGGTCGGTTGCAGCCCGTGCTGATTAGCTTTTTGTTCTGGGTTAATTAAATGCGAGATGTATTAAATGGCCAATTATGCAGGAATTTGTAGCGACGTGTGTCAAAGTCAACGGACCAATATTTTTATTAATGCATTCTTGTTGGTGTTATTGTTGGTGCTCGTTGTGACATTCCAGAGTCTCGTAGTATTTTTTTACTCAGTTTCTTTTCTATAAAAGTGATGAGGAAATAAATGTAGGTACCTATGTTTCTGAAGGATTACTTTTTTTTTCGCTGCATTATAGGGGCGCTGTTTCTTTTTTATTGAAATCGCCTAGAAGATAGTGGGATATGGTACTGGTTAATATTAAATAATGGAAATATTTTGTATAATTAGATCAATTTATTGTAATGTGTTTAGAGTCGTTTAACTCAACTCAGCCTTTAAGTTACAGTTAAAGTTACGGTTAAAGTTACGGTTAAAGTTACGGTTAAAGTTACGGTTAAAGTTACGGTTAAAGTTACGGTTAAAGTTACGGTTAAATTTACGGTTAAAGTTACGGTTAAAGTTACGGTTAAAGTTACGGTTAAAGTTACGGTTAAAGTTACGGTTAAAGTTACGGTTAAACTTACGGTTAAAGTTGCGGTTAAAGTTACGGTTAAAGTTAAAGTTAAATTTACAGTTAAAGTTACATTTAAAGTTAAAGCTGAAAATTTTATTCGACGCTAAAGTTGAAACGTTCAGACGAATAGAAAACTTTATTCGTCAAACAATCTAACGTTAAAGTAACTTCTATTTGATCCATTATTTAAATAATTTTACATTTAATCAATACCCAGCTCTGCTTCAAATGAGCCACCAAACTACGCCGTCCAACGCAGCAACTCAAAACGAAACAATTTCGAACGGATCCCAAGAAGCAGCCCCAAACACCTCCTACATTTATCCACGGTTTTCATCCCGGCAACTGTTGAAATGGATTCGTTCGGCCAGAGATTCTTCGTTCCCAGTACACATCCTTATTCCATCGAGGATGACAGACGTTCCTCGAGCTGTTATTCTCTACCTCGAGGAATCCAAGGAACTCAGGATCGCGGAAATGTCCCCTCGACCGGGAATATCCGCTTATCCCTGCAAAAGTGGCGGAACGAGAGCGAGGGGGCGGGTTTGGAAATTTACGCGCGACGGATTTTGCTGCTCGTTTGCGCGTCCCAGGTCCTACGGAAGGAAGTCGAAGGTCTCTGGAGCGTGCGAATCGAGATATCTCGATTAGATAGCTGATCCCGTGGCTCAGGCCGAGCGGAAGCGTATTTTTCTTCCCGCATTCCATTCGACGATAACGCTGTCGACCCGGTGTTGTCATGGAACGACGTCGTTATAAATGCTGCTGTAATGCTCGATTATTTTGTTCCTTTCCCCGAGCTGGGAAGTAGACTCACTGGCGCATGTAATGGCCACAAACATCCCGAGGAAGTAGCTATTTCTGATTTTGTCGCGCGCAGTCTGTGTTCTGCTTAGCCGGTAGAGTTTGAGGAGTTAGGGCCATTCGTGGTCACTTTAAGGATTTCAGTGACTTTCATCGTAATTATCTACACAAAATTGTACTTAAAATGAGGAATCTATAAGCTTTAATAAATTTTACACTACCTTTAGTATATATATAAGATTTATTTTCAGCCTCAACGGCCTTGAAAAGGAACTTGGTTTTACTAATTCTTATTCGTCCATCCACTCTGACATTCCTTCCAGCCTATAAATTAAAAATCCAACTCATCTTTCCTTTTTTTGAACTTCCTTTCTATCTCTCTCAGCCACCCTATTATGCCCCCTCCAATACCCTTTCTATACTGTATCGCAGTGTTTCTGTGCAGTCTTCAATTAGGCGCTTCAAAGTCCTCGGTCCTCTCTCGGACAGTCCGCATCTTCTCTCTTGCTCCTTCATCCAATATCTGTTATTCACCTCGAGATTACCACACCCCGTATACGACACTCAAAAAGATTCCCAGAAGATTGGAAACTGCCTAGAACAGTCCGCGACATTGAATGCGACCTATCGTTGAGGGAGTTGCAGCTGAAGCTAGACTGAAGACACTGCAACTAGCTCTAGCTAGACTGAAGACACTGCAACTAGCTCTAGCTAGACTGAACACACTGCAACTAGCTCTAGCTAGACTGAAGACACTGCAACTAGCTCTAGCTAGACTGAAGACACTGCAACTAGCTCTAGCTAGACTGAAGACACTGCAACTAGCTCTAGCTAGACTGAAGACACTGCAACTAGCTCTAGCTAGACTGAAGACGCTGCAACTAGCTCTAGTTAGACTGAAGACACTGCAACTAGCTCTAGCTAGACGCAAAAGACATTTAATCCAGACACAAAAGTGTCATCATGTAAAGGTACCTTAATGCTTTGTACCTCTGATGTTAAGTGGAGCTACAGTATGAGGATATGATGTGTGTATCAGGGTTTTAGGTATTAAGGTGTTGGGTACTAGGGTATAAGGTATCAGGAAATTATAATATTTGGATATAGGAATAACTGGATGTCAGTCTATCATGGTACTATGTTATTGTAAAATAGTAAGATATTTGGTATCAGGGTAGAACGTATCAGGATATAAGGATCTAAATATTAGGTATATGATGCAGTATATCAAGATATCAGAATAACAGGGTATTATGGTAGCAGAGCATTAAATACCAGGGAATTAGATATATGAGTATTTAGATATCAGGCTAGCAGAGATGGTAAAGTATTTGGTGCTATGATATGAAAGCACTAGTTTCAAGAAATAAAGGTAGCAAGTTCGAGAGTAACAAGGTTCCAGTACAATATTGTATTAGTACAGTATATTGCGGTAGTACATGTCAGCATACACTAGCATTAGGTATTGGTGTTTTAGCTACTAGAATATTTCTGTTAAACTTATGACAAAGTGGTGTTTTACTGAAAATATAATTGTCTAAAGCAGACCACCCTGATAACATAGTTAATTATACTGTTCGCCTCTATTTCCCTTTTAAACTGACCAGTGGCTGGCGCACTCAGGATAAAAATATTTTTAACGCAAAATCAATAAAATTCATTAGGTGATTATACAAATTTATTTAAAGAATAAAATCCAGTTTTCCTTTTTTTCTTTGGAGTGTGCCCGCACCCCTTGGCCCTCCTCAGGCTGCGCTACTGAAGTTGGCTATAACCAATACTATTTAGTCATCCGAAAGGAATAACCACTTTAATAAAAGTCTCCATTCGCCGCGTCCAATAGTTCCCAGCTTCCACGCCGGTCAGCATTCGCCAAACACGATCCCGCGTTCTCAGCATCGAAAGGATTAATACAGGGCGGATACGTGCTGGCAGTTAAGGTGCCATGAAGGCAGACTAATCTCGTTGAAGCCCGCCAGGGAGAAAAATTCCGCTCGTTCCGCGGCTTCGCCACGGGGTCACGCAGCCAGGAGTAATTCCGAGAATGGGGCAGCGCCTTTTTAAACATTAATCGTACGACGCGATTGCATTTTTTGCTGGCAGCCCAGCCGGTTCCTCTTCGGTGATCCCGGGGCCAGGATTGGCCGCTGTAACGCGATTAGGCCGCCTCTGGTCCTTCTCCCGACCCCAGAAGTGATTCCCAGCCAAATGGCACCGAGGAATGCTACCTCCCTCGGGATTAAACCCCTCTCCCAGGGATTCACTGTCTTCAATTTCGTGCGTGACGCGCGGGCATCTTCGAAAATCATCCGAAGCTACGTACCAGGGTATTCTGACTGGTACTGGCTTCCTGGGTGCATAATGGATGTAGGTTCATAATTAGCTAGCTACACAGCTCAATATTCAGTAAGATATTTGACCCATTTCGGCTGATTGTGAGCTCCTTTAGAAATCTGAAAATGTGCGGTAGAGGAATGGTACTGGATGACTATTGGCAGTGTTTAATAGCATGCTAATAATTGCATGGTGCATTTAACTCGAAATGGGCTCCCTGGCTCGGAATAAGATAATCACCAATTATAATGCGATAAGGCGATAAAGGAAAGCCGAACAATCTCCCTAAAGACAGTTCCAAACTGTCACCTTCTTTCGAGGCAAATCTATACTCCGCAATCATCTCACTAGGATATTTTCTGTTGGAATATCAGGATGCTAGATGCGGGGTTGTCATTGTGTACGGGTGTTGCCATGGATGTCAGGACATGGAGGGATTAGCGCATGTGGTACAAGCATGAGGCATCATGGCATTTGGTGTCAAACCATTGAGGATGAGGGGTTTGAGTATTGGAGCTAATAAGGTATTCGAATATTGGATAATAGGGTACTAGGCAATAAGGTATTAGCGAATTAGACATTTGTATACCTAAGGACGTTAGGTGTCAGAGAATTGGGATTGAAAGCAAGAGGTACGAAGGCATTAGGTGCCCAACAGTTAGGTATTAGAGCAGTAGACTTGACAGCAAGCGGTATCAGAGCTATTGGATATTACAGGATTAGGCGCTTCAACACTAGAGGTATCAGGTCAATAGGCATGACTAACAGTAAAACATTTGTTTATATATTTAATTATTAATAAACTGGTGTCGCTCTTTTTGAGTCATGACATTTAAGTCATTCTAGGATAGGGACTTCGGTAGCACGAATATAATTATGTTATAGTTCACGAGTGAACTTGCTCGCTTGGGATCAAAAATGTAAACTAGCCCTCCGCGCAGAAAAACTCTTATTTAAATGCTGGGTAGAGTGGTTTCACCCTCTACCCTCGAATGGCCAAGATAAAGGACAGACCCAAACATTCCCAGGATCCAACGTACATCGCTGACGAAGTCCAGACGTTGGCATCGGTGAAAAGACATCTCAGCGTAGCCTTGAAAGTCCTTGGGTGTCACGATTTCAAGGGCCGCTCTTGTGCCCAAGGGTTGCGGCCTAGTCCCTCACCAGATGAGCGCGCCGAGCTCGGGGGAGGTCTCTGCCTTAGTTGTTTGCTAAAAATCCCGGCCAACACTCGGGACCATGTCTGGATCTTCTCACTAAACTTTCCCTGACCTGGCCATTCGTTACGCACATAACAGTACCCAAGTATTACGTATTAGAGTATTGGGTACCAATGCATTAGGATGTACTGCAGAAGGTATCACGGCATTGTGTACCTAACTATTAAGTATTTGGACATTATGTATCAGAGTATTACCTACCAGAGCACGAGGTATCAGTGCAGCAAGTTTTAGGGCACCAGGTACTAGGCCATCGTTAGACATTGACATAGTTGGTATCAGAGTATTACATGCACGGGTATTTAGTCACCGGGTGTTAGGTATTGAGGCACTGAAGTATTTAAGCTGTTAAGATAGTTGCTATTATTCCGTAACGTTGCATCTCCCAAGCAACTTTGGTGACAGCATCTGTCCCCGTTTCCAATTAGCACCGTAAATAACCGAGCAATCCGTCGATTCGGAGAATAACGCGATCCGTAATGAGCGAGGGTTGCAGGATAGGAGGCTGAAAATCGAGGATGTTATTCCCAGCAGTTTGCACAACTCAGAATCGAGAGAGCCCGATGGGCAAAGTAAAATTAGCGACGACTTCTACTAGGGGAAGTTTAAAGCGAACGGCGTAGTTTCCCCCTGAAACCATCATGCATCTCCTCGAGGACCGGTCTCACAGGGGGATGAAAACTCCAGAGACGATATTAATACCGGCTTTCTACGTGACGCATGGTCTAATTTCCTGAAAGTCCATTAGAGGAATCATGAGTGGTCTCGGGGAGTCTGAGAAACTGCCCTTTCGAGGAAGATGTAGATGGACGGAGCCTTCCGCGACGTTTATAGATTCGCAAGGGGGATCAAGTGGAAGAAACAAAATGCCTGCCCTCTCGATTTACTGCACTGCGAGTTTTTAACGATCCCCCATTCTTAACATTAACACACAACCGTTGTGGCGCAGCCTCGGAAAGATTACAAAGCTCTTTTTAAAATCTACAAAGGGGAGGCTCTCGGAAACTTCCCCCTTAATTCGAAAATCGTTTTGGTTCAATTATTGTTATTTAAGTCGAAGTGGACTGTAATCGGATGGAATTTATATTCCGATGCTGTAATTAGATTTTTGGTATAAAATTTGTGTGTTTTCAACTTAAATTGTTTCTTAAATATTAAAGTAATTGAGTTTTCATATGAAGAAGTGGCATTCGAGTGGTAATCTGCAAGTAATTAAAAAACCGAATTATTTGCTTAATTTTTATATTGTAAATATTCATTTAGTATACAGGACAGTATTCTTTGTTAAAAAATCAGTCAAAAGTATAGAATAAAAATTTTCCGATTGACGCCTCGTTCTCCAGAAAAACGATCTCGAAAATCGGCCGAAGAGCGCACACCCCCTCACATTCAAAGTCGATTTACTAAAAAACGATGCGTCGCCCGAAAAAATTGTATTCGACTTTATATTACAGAATCGTTCCCTCTTTCATTTTATCCCCAAATACGTACTATTTAAATTTAATTGAAAAATATATAAAAATTCGTACTTTCTACAAAAAAAAGTTATTTACAATACGAAGAAACCAGATCAATATGATCACTTTTTGGAGACCTCTGAAAGCTTTGAACAATTTTTTTTAAATACCCACTTAAACTTAAAAAATTTAACTGCTACATTCTTGTCTAGCAATTTTGTAAATTTTAAAATGTTTTACGTACAATTTCGGAATATTCACAAAATGTTTGAATTGTTATTAATTCGTCGTTAATTCCCAGCACATCGAATCGGAAGTTTTCTGTGGCGAGTGCTTGTTATCAAAGCGAACGATCCACGCCATTAGCATCGCTGGGGGATTCGCGAAACTATGCGTTCCATTGCCGAAATCTTCCGAAGGTTCGAAGCAAACTGAAGACCGAGTTTGGCGATGCAAACTGGCACGCAGAAATGCCATTGTTTCCTGGTTCAGCCGTTAACCCTCTCACTGGAACTTTGTGTTGAAACAGTGTCCATTTAGACCGTCATTATCAACCCCCTGTCTTCCGCCCGATGCTTTGTCATTTCAGCGGCATTGCAAACTGACGTGTAGCCCTGGCAATTTTCTCAAATTTCGCGCAGAAAATAGCGAGGACAATTTCGCAATGTTTTGATATCAACTGAATTGATAATTGTGGATAGAACTTTGCTGTGTTGTTAATTTTACTAAGGTGTTGTTAGAATTTTTTTATAATCCCTCACTTGGGTTTCTGGATTAATTAGAGTTTGGGGGCGTTTGGTTGAGATTAACATGTGAATCTGTGAGATTATATTTTAATTATTATGTGAATCCGCGAGGTTATATTTTAATTGAATTTAAATTTGTGGGCGCTTATAGGTTTCCAGTAAAAGATACATCGAGTAATTAATTTGGCTTGGCTTATGATATAAATTTCAATTTGAGTTCGTGTTTTATTCATTCACTTTTAGAAGGAAGTTAATTATTTTATTCTTGTAACATTCAGTTAATTATTGCAAGCAGAAAAGGTGGATACGACTGAAGTTTATTTAATAACGTATGCTTTCTTTTTGTTTCAGGTAAGCACTTGATATTGGCTCGTTCGGCAACTTTTTGCTTTTCATACCCTTTGGTGAGTCATTTCTCAAACAGTTGATTAAATTTTTGCTCTCTCATTTACGATGAAACTGTTGTATGTAATGAACATTCTAACTCAGGAAAATTTTAAATTACACGAGTTTTCTTAAAACATTAATGAAAGACATTAATGCATGTGCACTTTATGCAGAAAGTTTACTAAATTTTTTTACTGCACGATTTGAGTACAACGAACGCACAAATAAGAAATACACTGTGGAATAAATTACCTACTATCGTTGGTAGTTTCATTATCACTGAAGCCTCATAATTTTTCCATAATAAAAAATTATGTTTATTCTGGCACAGTTGCGTCGGTTAACGGTGCCATTAATTTACAAAAATCATAAATTTTCACGATTTTAGTGCAAATCTCTGCGTTCCGCTCTTTCATAAGCAAATTTTCAACTTGTTTAAAAGCCATAAACGAGATAAGGGAAAAAGGCTTCTCAATGTCTCTACATAAAAGAGGAATTGGTGGGAGCAAACATAACCACAACTGCGAAGCAAACCTCAAATCATTAAAACAACAACTCGGTTGCATCCTTGTTGGGAATAAAACCACCACTTCGGAGTATATACACACACAGGTTACTTAAGGTAACTGTACAAGGAAAAAAACTAAAAAATAATTAAATTAAGACTATTATACAAGTTGAAAATCGCACGTGGCGAACACGCACCTCGCACGCAATATCGCTCGTAACGGACGACGCGAAGTCTACGAAGTGAAGTAAGGCACAGGACCGGCGAACGTAAGAACCAACAGCAACAGCGCTCTCTACGAGCAGAAAACGCAACTAGAAAAAATTAGCAGCGCACTAAAGAGGTTAGTATGCGCATCCGCCATATTGGTCCTCCGTAGAGTGAAGTGTATTGAGTATCCGCCTTGTTGAGTATTGTCAAATTCACTTTATTAAACAGAATATGCGTTGTTAATATTGATACTTGCTAGCGCGACACATTATTGGAGTATTTTATTACATTTCACTTTGTATTCTGTTTATAAAGTGAGTTTGACAATACTCAAAAAGGCGGATACTCAATACTCTTCTCTCTCCGGAGGGCCAAATATGGCGGATGCGCATACTCACCTCTTTAGTGGCCTAGAAAAAGTGCAAGAGCGCGAGAAACAAAAACAAACGAAACACCACACACGGACTATATATCTACGCATTATTCCAAGAACCCTGATTCTTAAAAAAAATTATTCCAAAGCAACTGACAGTATGAGCCAGCTGAACGAAAGAATTTTTCTTCCTCCAAGACAATACCAATTCACGAACAAAGAGCGTACTAAAAAATCGTCTCTAAGAAACCCGCCCAAGCGTCAATCCTGTCAGAGGATCATCCGTCACTATTTCCGTACCCAAAAGCCACGACAGATCCAAGTGAAGACGAGACGGTACAAAAAAACTGGCTACCTCCTCTGCGCCTCTTAAGTAACCCCGATCTGAAAATCAAAAAAGGAGTCGTCGAAAAACCGAGGGGAGGGCAGGGTCTCGCCGCAAAATGCGAGCCACTTAATCCATCCTTCTAGCGCGGAGACTGCCACGGTTGAAGCTTCGTCCAGAACCCGGATTTTCATGATGGAAAAGGGATCAATCGGCCATTGGTGGCGAGAATTCCGGTCCCCGCGTCGTCGAGTGGACGCTGGCTCCTCTTATTTCCTTTCCGCGCCGCTAGAGGCGCGCACTGCGGTGCGTGCACTGGCCGCGTGCTGAGCTGCAGCCCTGCACAGTGGTCGATTTTAATTAGAGAGGTTGCACCGAGGCTGCTGCCCCGAAACACAGGCTCTTCGATTAAATTATTAATTAACGTTCTCCTGGAAATACCGCGCGGCGTTCACGCGCGACTCCGGGGCCGCCCGCAGAGACGGATGACAGGAAAAGAGGGAGAGAGGAGCACAAAGGGAGGGCAGAGCGGTGGTAGGGGGACGAGGCGAAAGGGATTTTGCGCGCGTGCACGGTGGATGCGCGTAATCTGCAGCCCGTCGTACATTCACTGCGCCCCGGCATGACGATGGAAAGTGTATTATGGCGGACACGCCGCTTTCAGCTATTCAGCGATCGCGGCCGCGCTGCATCGATCCCGAAAGGAGCCGGCACACGATCGACTCGATCCCCTACTAGCGCCTGGCTGCCTCTCCGGAACGCCTTGCTCCCGCTTTTTCCCGCGGAATGGTGTCTTTCGTTGCTGTTCGTGTGAATGGTGGCCACTGTGGGGGGATCCCAGCCTGACGATTTGCCTCGTGGCTCGACGGATGTTCAAATATTGGCCCTGGTCTCCGCCGGGGAACGTAATTGTGGCGATTCGTTTGAACGTTCGTTGAATAAATTTGCTTGGATCAGTGGCTTGGTTGTGTGGTGGGTTCTCGTGTTTCAGCAATGTTTCGCTCTTTTGGTGAACTGAAAAGAGTGTTGTGGCTCTAAATACATGGTGACCAACCAGGGAACCACTTAAATTCAGTATAGAGTAGTATTTTGTGGGGCATAAGACGCTAAATGTGTTCTTGGGCACCTATTACTTGAGGTCCAAAAGTATGCTGACTACGTATACACCTACTTAGGCTTTGGACTTGTCTGCAAGACACTTAAGAGCGCTACTGACTTCGTCCTCCGACGCTTTTATGGTATTACTGTATGTATCTTTGCAGGGTACATTCCTTTCGGTTGCTTTGTATCATTGGGAAACATTCTGGTGTTGGTCTAAAAGTACCCGTGAGAATTTTGCCACTCGTTTTCAGCGCAAAAGCTTCTTTGGTACATTCCACAACATTTCTCGAAATTTTGAAGCTACCATTTTGCTCTCAACCCCATTTTCGTCAAATTAGATATCCCTATAGCGTTCTTCACAAAATAGTACCTATCTGGACCTAGCAACAGACATATCCAGAAGAATTGCTCATTGTCCACCGTGTAGACATCAGCTAAGTGATGACCTAACCTGTACAAGCTTTCAGTCAGTGCTGCCTGAGTGGCTAACGCCTATAGGCGTTCAGCTGGTGTGTCTATCAAATACGCTTGACCAATTTCCGCACGGCGTATGCACTCAGCGTGTGAATCTCATCAACGAGGAGGTTAATTTTAATCAATCCACCAGAAGGTAAATACTTCGACTGCCAGTCCAATGCCAGCCCAATCCATTGATCCCTTTTCTTTCCAATATCCTCTTGTCACGTCCAAGGAAAAAAGTCCCTCCTCTCTCGTCGTTCCTCAGAACGGACGTGTTAGAGGTGGCTCCTCCAGCCCGAAGGGACACTCCACGAACCATTAAACACGCGTTCCGCATAGTGACCACCGGTCTTCGTATCCCAAACAATCGTACAACGCCGTCGCCGCATCCGCTCGCCCTCGAATATAATGCAGCACGAACTTTGCGGTTGGGTTTCGCGGGGTCCACGGGGCGCATCGTCCACGCTCACCCATAAAACTGATCCATTACAGACGCAACGGCACGGTTATGCGGCCATAACCACCGGTTTGCAACAAAGCCCCCTAAAAGCAGCCTCTACAATGCGACGGGCTTAATTGGTTTGACAGCCGCTCCGGGCACTTTCATGCACTGACCCCGCTCCCTCCCTGCCCTGGCGTTGTTCGGCACCCACCACCACCGCTGCTCCCTTCCCGCTTCTTCCGGGGTTTCGCAGGCCACCGGGATTAAATCTAGCTTTCGTTTTAATTTCTGCCGTCGTCGATGCGCTCTTTTTCGCTTTCCAACCGCCCTGGAGAAGTTCGCAAAGGTTTCGGTTCATTTAGTGTGAGATGTCGCTTAAAGATCGACAATTCGGACTGGTTGACTTTCTGTGTTGGCATTGTGGGGAGCAGGAGGGGTTGCGTTTCTGTTGCGTGGATTGTTTGCTAGCGCCTAGGTTAAGAAGGACTATCTCTACGTGGAGCTTGAAGGTGTCTTGTGAGGTCCCTTGATGTTCTAAGTGAAAAGTGTTTGGTTTTTCGTAAAAGTGGTTTCAGACTAGGGTGAAACTATACAATACGCCCCACTTTTAAAGAAAGATCTATAAAACCAATATTTTTTCAGAATTTTTTGAATTTCCAGGTTCGGGATCTTCCCTTGTGAATACACTTAAGAGATGCGATCAGATTGCTTCCTCATGCGCTACGCGTTTGAACTTCAGTATAAATGTTAGTCTCCCTGCTGCATCTATTCAGTCGACTCTCGGTACCCCAAGCGCAAGCACGATTGTTCCGAAATCACGAACAACCAAAAACATCCCTCGTAGAAGCAAAATGCGTCAACAAGGCAATCAACGTCTCAATAGGCCCTTGCAGCCGCCACTAAACGAGACAAGGATCGTTCTCTGTTCCCCATTCAGGTCATCCCGCGTCGTTCCAGTTAATTCAAGGCGGAGGCAGCCTGTGCTCAGCTCGGTCACCGATCCAGCCTTTCCTCCTTATGCGAACTGCGAAAGGCGGGCAGAAGTGGTGAGGGTGGAGATGGTGGACCACTGGATATTAAACGTTAATTATACAACGAAATTTACTTAGAAATATGTCGGCAGGAACTGGAGAGTCGGTGAGGAAGGTCGACAGGCGCGAAGGGCGGCCAGGGTGGGTTAGGGTCGGAGAAAGAGGGAAAGAACGAATGCTAGGAACTACCCGCGGAAACTAACTCGACGGCTTAAGGAGAGGCGTGCTTGCTGCAGCCGGGCAAACTTTGCCTCTTGATTGGACATTTATGGCAGCGAGTCATAAACGCCGGTTACAGACGTTAATTAGCATTTATCACTGGTTGCTTGCCTGGTTTCACGCGAAAATCGGGCATGACGTAGGTTTGCAGCTCGCCTGAAGGTTTTTCGGGGACATGGGGGCTGTGATGAATGAGAGCTGAAGCCTTTGAAGTAGGGAGCTAGTGATGTTGAAGGAAGTTAGAACGTTGAAGTCATTTCTTGGAATACTAGTCTGCTTCGTTAGGTTAGGTTGATAGTTTGTAAGTGGTTATAATGGTCTGAACATGTGGCAGGGGATTAGGACAGGGACTGAGAAAATTTGCAAGTGTTTAGGTCTGTTTTTAGGTTATGTCACGAGGACGAGTTATTTTGTAGATTATTACACAGATTTTATGCATTATTTACTAATGTACGTTCTACATCTTCAGTTCCGTGAATTACATTTAGCTTTGCATTAGGCTAGATGCCTAATGCTCCCGTCCTCATCATTGCCATAACAAAAGCGCCAAAAAGTCTTTAATGTCCTGTCCACGTGATTGCTATATTAAAAATATCAAAAAATCCCTAATGTCCCCTCCACATCATTGCCATATTAAAGGTACCAAAAACCCCTAATGCCCTCTCCGCATCCTTGCCACATTAAAAGCACCTACTACTAAAAATTTCATCGGAAAAGAACTCAAATCACTGTAAAGGAATCGACGACAGTTCCACTGATGCTCAGCTGCAAATAAATAATAAGGAAACACGGCATCCTGCGATGGGGCGTTTCACGAATGCGGGCAGCGTTCGCCACGAAATAGGAAATATATCTCGGTGGACGGCGTGACGGCATCTGCTGCGTACGCTGTCCGCTTGCTTGCCCGACAGGGATCACTGGCCCTTGCCTCATTTTTTTCACTTTCCATTTATACTGGTTCCCACGCGCCGCGAGGATCCTGCAAATCCCGACATTCGGTGATGCATGTCGCGCGCGTTCACTATATCCTCTGTTTGTTTTCGTTTATTGGATCCTTCGCCCGCTTCCCTGCTCCGCCACACTAGGAAGCTAGGGGTCCTTGGAGAATTGCCGGAGGATCCTGCCCCTGAAGCTCCGAATAATTAATTCTGGGCCTACCGAAAAATTGGAGCTCAAGGAACTTTGCGGATAATATCAGTTAGGCGATTCTTTAGGGTAAACGGTGAGGGATTTGGGTTTCTGGGATTGGGTTTGAAGGCGCGGGGGATTATGTAGTTTTAGGTAGGTGATTGCTGAAGTTTCAGCGCCCGGCTTTGTTACATTGGGGAATCTTGTCGAGTCTAACATACCTTTAGACTTCGAATCAGTTGATTCTTCAGGTGTGAAACGGTTGGTCCGCGGATCTTGAAATCGTTGATCAACAGAGACTAAGAATTTTAGAAAATTCTCTGCACAGCATCCCAAACTTCCTGTTAGACAATACTTCAATCCCAAAGATTCTTAAGAACTTAGACCCACCAGAACGTCAGAGTCGAGGTTTGAAGTAACTAGACATCCAAGTTTGAACCGGTTGATTGTCAAGGTCTGAAACTTTTCACCCGGATGATTCGAAATTCCCTGCACTTCACCCAGCAAGGAAATCCACCTTCCACCCTACGCAAACAATTTCAATCCCACCATTCTAGATACTTACAGTCGCCAGAGCTCCCCAAGGACCACAGCCTCTCCACAATCTGCCCTGAATTCGAATTACACACCCGCAGTGTCTATTCCTATCTAGATTCCATCTTACACAAAGTAGCTCGAACCCATCTAAACGAAGCGAGACATTCGAACCCAAATGATCTGATAGTCATTGCGCTCACCGGAATCGTTTTGTTCCTTCGATGGAACAGTTTGGCAAACCGGCGCGTTTCATTCCGCCTGGCATCGACGTATTTCCGCGCTGGTATTCCCAACGGGTGGCAGAGGGATGCGCGGGGGGGTTGCGTGTACACGCTGAACACGACAGAGGGGGTGGTGCAGCATCGAGGGGCTTCTATTATTTTTCAATTGGCCGAGCGTACAGGGGGATCCTGTATCCCGAATGTAATTGGAGTTGGCTTTGCCGCGATAACGCTACGATGAAATAAGGCCAGAGTGAACGAGAAACAGAGATAAAGAATGGCGAGCGCCCTGAATCCTGAAACGGCCAAGATGATTCGGCTGGCTAGGAAGGACAAACTGGAGGATTTCAGGGATGACCGAGGGCGTTAGGATCCCGTTGGGGGAAGAAGCGGGAAGCCTTTTAGTGATTGACACTATTAATTTTGTGTATTCTCTCTTGTGGCTGTTGTCGGGTGGACTTTCTTTTAGTGATTTTGGAAAATGTCTAATAAAACACAGGCTTAAAGCGAACAACTTTTTTTAATATATTTCTGAGTGCTAAATTCGAAAAACATTTTTGATCTTCATTTTTCACTACTAATTTTATTAAATCGCATATTACAGTATAAATCGTCACAGCAAGTTGTGAAAAAGCTGTACGCGATCGAAGGGGTAAATTTGAGGTTATTTTTGCATTTAAAAGTCCAAATCTCTATAAAATCAGCATATAATTAAAACTGTTTTTATGATCGTCGATTTTTGCAGACCCGTGTAATCAGTTCGTTGGATTTTGATGCGTTGATATTAAGTTTTGTTTGAGCTTCTGAGAAATATACAGTTCTTCATTGAGCTTCTAAGGAGCTATACAGTTTATGGTTTTTTGAGCTTACACACTGTTGGCGAAGATTGCTTGGTATTGTGATTTAGCAGTTCAGTTTAGTTTTGTAAAGGGGATGTATGATTAACAGTATGGTGTACTACTTAGTCTCACTAGTTTTAATAAATTATGTATTAAAAACGAGAAACTAGGAGCTTGGAAGCTTCAAGTTTGCAGGGTTTGAATTTTGGATTTTAGAATGTCTGTGATTTGGCGTTGTTTTGGTGAGAATTAATGTAATTGACTTCTCATTTTCTCTGATTGGTACTGTGGAGTAAAATTGTCTGACAATAAGTCTAGACAATTGACGCTAGACTAAATTGTATAAGTTTGCAAAATTGTCAACAAACACGTTACACTTTAGCCTGACAGATTAATTCTGCATAACTAGCAAGCTATTGCTATGGAAAAAAAGCAAAAATTGTTGCAAAATAATTTTTAAATAACCAATTCATTCAGTCTCGAATATTTTTTGTAAATCTTGCAGCCACAGTAGAATATTTTTAAAATTCTCCACGTCACTGTGGAGGCTGTTCAGAAATAACAATTTTATGTATAAATAATAAATAAGGTCACAGAATTTCGGGTTTTCGCGCTGTCAGGCGCCGAGCAATAAATCCTTCAGGAATAGATCGTGCATGTAGAAACCTTAAAGTTGAAACGACACGTAATAGATAGGGAGTGATCCACCCCTACGAGCTTGCCTCTGAATCTAATAGGTTTACTGTCAATTCGTGATCCAGGATCTACGTTTTCATTGCTACGGACGCTGGCAGGCTCAATTCCACCCCCTTTGTGCTCACGTCCAGGACAATTTTTGCCCGAGATTCCTGAGAAATGGTTCTCGATATCCGAAAAAAATCTCCTTTTCATTCGTCCTTTGCGAGTGTTCGAAGAGTAAAAAAAAACTGTTCAAATAATATTAAAAGAGCATGCAATTTTCTACAATTACTCTATAAATAATTTTTTCGTACTTCCAACCATTTTTAAGATAATAGAGTTTGAATATAGAGAGATCAGCACTGCGCGCATATAGACAATACGTCACGCCGTACAGGTGGCACGCGCAAGGCGCGGACCTCTCTGTATTCAAACGCTATTATCTAAAAAATGGTTGGAAGCACGAAAAAATTATATACACAGTAATTGTAGTAAATTAAACGCTCTTTTAATATTATTTCAACAAAATTTCGATAGGGCTTACCATTTTTGAGAAATTCTTCAAATTCAAACTATTAATAAATTCTAAACTTTAAGGCCTGCTCGGCACCTTTTGCTGTTGTCCAATTGCAATAATCCTTTTCAGGGACTATTTTTTTATGAAATGGAACCATATTAGGGGGTGAGAGCAAAAGAAATCGCAGGTTGAAAATAATGGTCACCCTAAGCCTCATATATGGCACCTTCAAACTAGACCACCCTTACAGGTTACGACTAATGGTCCTACAACCTGCCCTACCTCGTTACATGCTCCACCCTGTTAGATGGCGCTGTACAATACCAATTGTAGAAAACACAGCGTCGTTTTGCAGGAGGTTGTAGATCTCCTCGACACAGTGTCACTATCTCTTGCGACGTCTTACGGTCACAAAAGCTCACTGGATGGTAATTACCAAAAGGTGTGCCGTTCAATAAACGTAGACACCCGTTTAAAAGTTAACAATGGATATAGATTTATTGGTCTATGAGAAAGCCCTGTTTAATACACGTGTACAAGAAATTATCCGTGCGAATGCGTTCGAGTTCTTTTGGCTTCTGACGCGGAGGAGCCTGGCTTCACACAGGAAGACTCTGGAACCTCCTTTCGAGGGTGTGTCTTGGGAAAAAGGGTGGTCGAAACACTAGCTGTCGGTGACGCTGTATGGAAATGGTTCCTGGAAAATGCAGCGGAAAGGGAAATCTTAATGAGTAGTTGCTCCATGAGCCGGGCGTCGCGCGGCCAGCTGTTCATTATCCCGGCTATCTGGAAACCCTCGGCCGTGACAAGTACGGTGTTTACAATCCTCGCATCAGATTTTCGGGCGCGGACTGACAGGCCGAATGTCTAACACAGGAGTGTCCAACTTCCCCACTCCGAGAGCCGCACGAGACGGGCCCCGGGTCAGCCGGTTCCCCCACTTATTTTCCTCTAGGCGTTGCACGAGTCCCGGCAGGGAGAGAGTGCGGCACCCGGAGGAGAAATTCGTCAGAGTGAAGTAGGCGTGGAGGGGGCCGTTCTCCTGCAGCTCTGCGGAGCAGGCGAAGAGGAGAAGGAGCCACTGCGGCTCGCGAGCCGCTAGTTGGACACCCCTGCTGTAGGCACTACTGAATATCCCTACACTGTAGTGATATTCAGATATACTAGCTTTACTACTCGACTTCGCACGAAATTTAGATTCTGATTTTATAAAAAAAATTATTTATTTTATTTTTGTGAAAATAGTCACATTCATCTGGATTAGCTAGGCATAATGAGCTAGATGATGGGGTGGGCGAGGAGCGGGGTGTCTGTGGGCTTTCAGTTTGTTATTTTGGGGAAAATCAATATAGAGAAGGATTTGTATGAAGTAGGAGTTTATTCGATGGGAGTGTATGTGTGAGGGCGTTGGTGTTGGACACCCCTGGTCTAACAGATGTGGCGTCGAAAAAGTACAAGACACCTTTGCGCGTTCTTGGTGGTCCGGGAAGCTAACGCTCAACAGCAATATAACTAGATAAAAATGTCGTTGGCAACCAACGCATACAGATGCAGTAGATGACTAACTCTTTCCTTTCAACGTCAACGAACACACCCCGAAATGGTCCTCGACTGCTCTTACGGGTTCGCTGCTATTTGGCCATGCTCAGCTGGGTTCATTTGCGCTCGCCTGCGCTCCCTCAACTTCTCCCTGCTCCTCAGTTAGATGCGGACCCACCTTCGCACATAGGCGCGCCTTTAAACACCGTAGCGCAGCGCTCCTCGACGCATCGACCGCGGTGTCGTTCAATTATTCCCGAGCCCCACCCCCGACAGCCTCTTTTCTCCGACTCGTGTCACCAAAGACTCCTGGCCCTGTCCTGCCAATTATCACACGACCGACCGCGGCTCGTATTATTCAACGTCCGCGAGCGCACACGGCCGCACGTGTCCCCATCAATCAACACACGCATTGGCACTTAGCCACCGTGCCGCGGCGCTAGCCTCAGACAATGGGGCGTCGTATCTGGGCCGTATCGTTAACGAGGGATTCGCGTCCGCCGCCGAGCGAAACAGAGACACCGAGCTCCCTGCCTTCGGGAGTCAATACGGGCCACAGCGTTGATAAAGGAGAAGAATGAGGACCGCGGCGGGGTGGGTGCGCCCTGGCAGGCGGAGGAATAAAGGAAGATAGGAGCAAGAGGCAGGAAATCGACTTCTCTGCTCGCCACCCTCGATACACGATCGCGAATTGCCGGCGAAATGCAGATGGGGCCGGGCAAGGACGGCGGTGTCTGATTAAACTCTGGAAAGTCGGCCGTTCGTCGCGCCCGCTGCGGGAACTCTTTCCTTGGTGGTTGGCTGTTGTTTGGCGGTCGAAGAAACTGGCTTAATTAGGGCGATCGGTATGATAGCGGGCGATTGTTGCTTGAACTGTTCCAAGCGGGGCTGTCGAGTGCGGTGAACCTTGCTGGTGGGTGTGTTGGGTGGAACCTGATGCGGTTTGGTGATTGCTGCAGTGTGTTTGGAGAGGCGGAACAGAGATTGGTTTAGGTCAGGTGTTTGGTAGAGGAAAAGAAGGTCAGGTGGAATTTTGGATGATGTAAAGGTGGGATGAAAAATACATGTAAAAACAATCTTTAAGTGGAACGATTTTATTTATGATCTTTTTTTAAATATTGTTAATAGTGCATTAAACTCTTTTGGGGTAAAAGGAGGCAACTTTAAGCTTGTAGAATTTTTTTATGACGATCCTTTTTATTATTTATTAATTATTGTGGAATCGTGGTAACCTCTTCGACGATGTTGGCGCCAGGTGTAGCACCTGTCATCTGTTTGCAATAAGAAGAATTTTTCTTAAAGTTAAATAATTTACGCTGGTCCTGGACCTAAAATTTTAATTTTAGTGTTTATTTATAATACTTTTTTCGTCGATGTAAAGAATAATATGAAAAATGTGACTAAGGAAAAAACTTACTGTTTCTTTCAAACGCTATAACTCTTTCATTTTTTTTTTTATAAAGTGGACCAATTCCAGCGTAAAGTATCTAACTTTAAGAAACTTCTTTTTTTTTGCAATCAGATGACTGTGATAGGTGGACAAGATTCCACAGTTATTACTAAATAATAGGAAGGCTCGATAAAAAAAAAATATTTTCTGCGAGGTTAAAGATGCCTCCTTACATCCCAAAACAGTTTAATCCAATATGACCAATAGTTTTAAAAAAAAATTCTTAAATATCAGTTACTTTTGGGGCTGTTAGATGAGAATCCCTCCTTAAGTTGGTGAATACTGCACTAGAAAGTAAAAAATAATTATTTACAATTATTTTTTTAATAAATTAAAATAATACATCAAAGCTATTTTGCAATTAATTAATTATATATATATTAGTTTCCGACGTTTCGATCTTAAGTTAGATCATCTTCAAGGAAAGCTAAAAACATATATAAAATACTGCGTATTATAATTAAATAATTGCAAAATAGCTTTAATGTATTATTTTAATTTATTAAAATAATAATTATTTTAATCTGACCGATCCAGTGCGCCGATACCATTGCAGTTAAGTTTTACATTCGAAATTTAGTTTATTTATAATTCGTTAAAGTATTAACTTACAATTATATATTGATTCATAAAAACTTAAGTAAAAAGGTATAATTATCCATTTTTTTGCATGTTTGCTTAGCTCCCCCATCATGCCCACCCCTTCCCCCACAGAGTATGACGTTGACATTAAAAACACTAAGAAGGTGATACACGTTAACTTTTAATCAGTAACTGGAAAGGGTTGATGAAACCCTTTTGCCCATGCAGCAGATTCACAATGCAAGTCCTTATTCTCGCCCTCGCCTATGTTCCAAGTGCCGCTTTAATTAATCCAACAAACACACCAACAAATCCATTAAACTGCCGTGTGACACGAATGAAAACATTAAGACGGCAATATACGAGCGTATTATATCGTCATAGTTTCCAAACGTTGCCATCAAAACGCAGGGATGCCGGTGAATGGCCGGCTCTGCCTTCCACCAGTTACCCATGATACCTTGCAACGTGCCGTGTTTCACACGGCCACGAGCCATGCCCATTATGCTCTGCTATTACCCCCGTTCTGCTTAGCTCGAGACAATTCCGATAACGAGCTTTTACCCAGTTTCGATTAGAACCGGCTAATGCTGAGGTAAGGTCTCCTCTTCCCGCTGCTTTCTCGCGCTCCCATTGTCTCTTGCCCTGCATCGTTCTGCCGTTTGCAGGAACTTTTCTTAAGGAGCAGTTTGTGCTAGTACTGGGACAGCAATTGCGAAATGTATATTCGTGGCACGAGGCTGAAGAAAAATTTAATAGAAATGGATAATAAAAGGCAGGTACCAAACTGTTCCCACTACTTGTTGGGGGTGTTTTTGGTAACTCGTGTAGAAAAAATTAAAGGCATGCTACTATGTTGATGAAAATTTGTGAGATTGTTCTTTCAATCTTCCC
The DNA here is from genome assembly GCF_050908995.1 of Andrena cerasifolii. Lineage (NCBI taxonomy): Eukaryota > Metazoa > Arthropoda > Insecta > Hymenoptera > Andrenidae > Andrena > Andrena cerasifolii. The sequence goes on from NC_135132.1 coordinate 4,881,814, forward strand.
GATGAACCCCAAAAAATATTAAACGAATTCGCTAAACGGTTGCTGAGTTATAACGATTTTAATTTTCACTGTTTTTTTAAACGTACTCTTTTGGAAAGCGACGATCTTGACAGATGAAACGGCTGAAAAAATGGGGCGAATGGCTTCAGTTTTTTTGTGTATGTAGTGTATGGACAGAGGAAAATATCTGCCGAGTTTCAATTGTTTTCAATGCGCCGTTTTAAAGAAATAAATTATAACTTGAGAGGATTGTGAATTCAGGGCATTTGCAGTGACAAAAGTTAGCAAATAATGCTTAAAGAAGTATTTGTAAAGCGAGAAATAACTTTCCAGGAGTAAAAATGAGACTCCAACTGTCATTCGAGTTCATTACATCTAGATTTACTCTGTGTAAATCGTAGCTGTTCAAGTATTTCCAATTTCCTTAAATTAACCCTTAAGGGTCCCCTAGTTTGTCGCTCTGAAAGTAAGGTAAATTTTGAGGAATTTTTTCAGGGAGAACTGTTAAGTATTATAATCCCAAACTTTGTAGGTTTATTAATTGACATTCGAGGAATGTGCTCAATTTTTTCTACGCAGTTGCAGTAATTTTGTTCAGAGTTACAGTGGTAGTAGTAATAGGGGTTTGAGAAAAAAGTTCTGAAACAAAAAACGCAAACTTTTTCTTAATCTACACGAGTGCAATTATCGCGTGAACCAGAATGAATTAAAAAATATTGAGAACACAAAAATGGTAACATAGATGAAAGTTTTCATTCTCGTCGTTCTCACCGCGTGTTTTTGCGAAGCACTAATCTCTGAGATTTGCTAAACAGTAGAGCACTTTCGGCGGTTCTGTGATACAGAATTCTCTTAATATTTAGCAAAGCCATGCTGAGTGAAAACTAAGACTCATGTGGAAATGAATTTTTGTATGAAATACGTGAGATTCTTGAGACCAGTGATTATTAACCCTTCGTGGTCACAGGGGGTGTATTGTACCCCAAGAATAATTTTCGAGTTAAAATGTCGTGTCCTTACGATCTCCAAAAGGGATTTATCGCAAGAAAAAAAATAATAAAAAAAAATTAAAAATCACTTTTTTCCCCCAACCGCGGAAAATCGCTGATTTTCAACTAAAAATTTTATCATATCAAAATTTACATTTCTAGAAAAACACTATTAAACCATGATTGCATAACTATTACGATCTTACAATTATCACTGAAAAGTTAAAAGATTCAAAAATACGAAAATGGTAACTCAAAAAATGACGTGGGGTGCAGCGAAGAACCCCGTGCGACCAACTTGTGATTATAAGAGGGTGTGACCACGAAGGGTTAATAGAATCTTTAAAGAGAAATCGCAGAGACCCCCAGACCCTTTTCCTTCACACTTACGCCCCTTCATCCCCATTATTCCCCCATCGTTGACCACTTTGAAAACGTTCGATCAAGTGGTCGGAGTCAGCGCGCGATTTCGTCCGCTTCAGTTTTCTCGTTCACGATATTCGTTTCGGCTATGGCAACCGATGCTTATTTCCAGCCTGGCAGGAGGGGGTGAATCGAAATGATATCGACGGTAGGGGTGGGTTTATACGTATCACGATAACGTCATTAATCATACTGTTTCGAATGCTCGGCGTGTAAATAGAGGATCATTTCGAGGCACACGGTTTCTGGACGGATTATCTCCCACGTGCACGCGAAAAGCTCTGTAGTTTGTAGGCGTCCGTGAAATATCGAACTATTATCTGAGACTGATGTAACGTATCGTTTTAATATCATTGTAATAGATTATTCTGCGATTCAAGTTAGCCAGAAGTTCGGCTTTGGAGAGCAGTTTCCTAGTGTAATAAGGGTCTCGAGTTTCTGTGCTCAGAGTCTTGTTGTTATTACCATTTCTGCGCTTCCTTTTGAAGCTTTTTCTTCGTTGGTAAGTAACCTGTTGTGAATTGGAAGGTTGAACGAATTTAGTTGGTATTATTTTTAGTTACAAGTGGAATTTTTTTATTGTATTAATCGGTGTAAATCGCTAGTATTGTATGGCTTGTAAATTTGCAGATTGTTGGTAGTTTGAAAACTTGTGAAAATAATTTTTTGAAGCATTACATTTTTTCCTATCGACTGTTCTTATTTATACTAAAGTAGTAGAATATTTTTGGGGGGCGAAACACGTTTTCTTCTGATTTTGAGAAAACTCTTTTTGGTAATCTTAATCTGGCTATTTTTTTTACTAATAATTTACAGTGAATTATAAATAAATATTGTAATGTAATAAGTAGTGTAATACTATTACAAGGGGAGGACAAAATGTGATAGACATCGATTTTGATGAGCTATGTCGAAAATAAGTAAACAGGTGTCCGAGCGTTTCAGCCAATAGGCTTTAATAATAGAGATATTTACATGGAAATTATTAAAAATTTCGTAGTGGGTTTTAGTGGGTAAAAATCCCACACTACCCTGGCGCCCCCGGAGGACTCTCCTCTGGAGGAGTCGGGGTGCCTTTTGAAGATTTCCCCAAGTTAAAAAAAAATTATAAAAAAATATAATTTATAAAAAAAAAATTTTTTAACGTGGAAATATCATCAAAAGGCACCCCGACACCTCCAGAAGGGAATTCCCCGCGAGCGCCAGGATAATTGTGGGATTTTTATCCACTAAAACCCCTCGACCGCTATGAAATTTTTAATAATTTACATGTAAATATCTCTATTATTAAGGATTGAAACGGTCGGACACCTATTCACTTATATTCGACATAGATCCATCGTGCCAAGACTCATCAAAATCGATGTCTATCACATGGTGTCCTACCCTTGTTAGTTTAACTAGGCCTATAGCTAATAACTAATTTAATTAATATCTTCAATCATAACTAATAATAGAACACATCGTGTTAACTAAGCACAGTATTTAAATAAGCCATACCTTCGACTTTAATAATGGCCATATCATTAGCTAGAAAAAATATAGGTATCTCAAACTTTTCATTGAAATCAAGTACCAGTAATTTACAGACTCATTTATATAGTACTTACTATTTTATTTCTAAAGATTGACCCAAAAATGAAGCCATTTTTAGCCTCTTTTTGGTCCCACGATTTTGGAATGGATTTTTGTGCCAAATGATACCTTATGATGAGACATCAATCACAAAAAAAATTTCGAATTCAGGTGACAATTAGTTTCTGAGATATGGAAGGTCAAAGAAGTGAAAATTCGTTAACGCGTCAGCCCATACGCTTCGATGTACGAACTTCTATGTCAGTCCGATAATTTAAACAATTTCCAGGGGCTTTTCTGACTGCTAACAACGAATTTGAACTTAAATTTTGAAAATTCACGAAAAATAAAAAATAAAAATCAAGAAATATAAATGTCTGTGTAGTGGGTGCTTTTTTTAAATATATTGTCCACCATATTGAATCGGCCATTGTGAATTTTGAAAATCTAAATTCAAATTAATTGTTAGCAGTCAGCAAAATTCACAATGGCCGATTCAATATGGTGGAAAATATATTTAAAGCACCCACTACACAGTCACTTATATATCTTGATTTTGATTTTTTTTTCGTAAATTTTGAAAATCTAAGTTCAAATTCGTTGTTAGCAGTCAGCAAAACCCCTGGAAGTAATTATTTAAATTATCAGACTGACATAAAAGTCCGTACATCGAAGGTGACGCCTTAACGAATTTTCACTTCTTTGACCTCCCATATCTCAGAAACTAATTGTCACCTCAACTCGAAATTTTTTTTGTGATTGATGTCTCATGATAAGGTATCATTTGGCATAAAATTCCGTTCGAAAATCGTGGGACCAAAAAGAGGCTATTTTTTGGGTCACTCTTTCTACCCACAATATCAAAACACCCACACTGTAATACGAATACCTTTATATTCCACATAAAATACAATGGTTCGACAATTTAATAAGAGATTAGATAGCCTAGGAATCATTCAAAACACTCGGTTGATCTATTTACTACATTCTCCATGGATCCAATTAAAAATATATTCCTCGTTGAATAACGCAGCGCACAGCTTAACACACCACGCATTGTGTAATTAGAATATTCATAATCCTTAACAAATGTACGAACGGCGATCCTGTTTGTTGGATTTGCGGTCGAATGAACCGCAGCGGCTGGCTGTGGCGTTAACGCGGCCGATCATGCGTCGACTTGGCTCCCTTTAAGCCAGCTGGCCGCGGCGGCCCAAGCATCGAGCTTTCCACTTCAGACTTTGATCTTCCTCCTTGCGCACGAGATTCTAAACCTATAGAGAGCGAAACGGAATATCGATGAATGTAAATTAATCGCCGGCCAGCCAGACAAAGATATTACCCGAATACGGGACAAAGCGCTCCGAGCTAATTAATGCGATAATGCCCCAGTTATTATTGATCAGATCATTAATCGCGTTCGGAGGAGCTGCCGCTTCCGTTCCAGCGATACTTGCGTATGCACCCGTTGAATCCACGTATCATTGCTCGAGCGAGGCTTCGCGTATTGTTAACAAAATTCATTAATGGTACATCAATGGGAGAGCGAACTTCTCTGCACTTTTTGCACTGAATTTTAATTGTGAAGAGGATGCGATCGTGGTTTCGCGAATATTTCTGATGGGCAGGGGTTGCATGTTGCATTTTGATGAATATCTTGTTCAGATATTTTTTTTTAATTAGTGCAGGCTTTTCTGGGGTTTGGGTTTCACAAAAGTTTGTTACACAAATGGGATTCTTAGTTTCGTGAATTTATGATATTAATGTTTTAAAGTTAGTGATATTTGAATTATTAACCCTTAACTGGTATACTGTTTTTGGCAAACGTGACTGGTATACTGGGGTCGTGGCAGACCCCAAATAAAAAAGGACATAGAAATTTGTAAAGTCCACACTAGAGCAACCACTATGGATATTTTCTTCTTAGGTAATGTAGAAAATAATAGAAGCGTAGAAAGTTAAACTATTATTTTAAAATTAATTAGAAATTCAGTGTACCAACTTAGACAACCGAAAATTGTACATCGAACTTTGGGTAATATTATGTATATATTTTTTAACAATATAAAAATTTAAAAAATGTTAATAAAGCTGGGAATCCACCTGCAAGCTAAGATAAACTAAGCCAGTCTGTGCTATGCTATTTTAAAAAATTAATTTCAATACATTCTTATGGAACTGTTTCCACCAAAATATATGTTTGAAAAAAAATAGCTTCGATACACCATTTTCCACCAAAAGCTACATTTCTGTGCTATGCCTTTCCACGTTTCCGAAAATTCGCTCGCGGGGCAATCTCGTGCTGTGTCGAATTTACCCGACCAAAACATAGTATAGAAACCTAGCTTTTGTTGGAAAATGATGTATCGAAGTTGTTTGTTTAAAACATAGCATAGCATGGCACAGCTAAACTTAGCTTTTGGTGGAAACGGTTCCATAAGAATGTATTGAAACCAATTTTTTAAAACGTAGCACAGCATAGACTGGCTTAGTTTATCTTAGCTTCCAGGTGGATTCCCAGCTTTGCGAAAGCTACACATTAATTGTCGATACTTCTAATGTTAAAATAGCGCTGTAACATTAAAATTTGTCATTATTCTCCTAATAAAATAGGCCAACACTTTAAGTTACGATCCCAAAGAAAGCTTTCTCAAGAAATATCACATCTACTGCAGGATCAAAAACAGTATTAAATAACTACCCACTGAATCATAATAAATAAAACGAAATAGGTATGAAAAAAATTGAAAAGTGTATAAAAAAATCCTTTCTCAAACAATTACCTGCGTCACATTTGACGAACAATAAATTATCTTTCCGAACAAAATCGCTTGACGAAGAGCCAAAAATAAAGTATTAAAAAAAAAAATAAGAAAATAATTAACTGAAATATCTTCAATCTCGAATTTAAGTCTCACCCAGACCGTCGAACTCGCCTCTTTTCACAAATCTGACATCAGTGTCTGACGAAGTCTTAAAACTTCCACTTCGCTCTTGATCGACTCGCTATCGATGAGGAACAATGCCTGACCAATGCCGACGCTGACTCCTGCCCTGGCTATAAGCGCTATCGGCGCCATTTATCTACAGCAGCGGCATTATTCTAATTCGTTTTTACGATCTGGTGTGGAGGATGCTTTCATCGACGAAGTTCGTAGATTACTTTCGGATTGGAAGCATCGCATGCTCGGCGTGATTGAACGATGATCGCCGGCCTGCGGAGTTACGGGAGCCGGAAGCATGTCAGGATTGATAGTTTCGGCGCGAGAAGTGCCAGGATATCGGCGCGATATGAACCCAACGAATTCGTCCTTTCCCTCCCTTTTTCACAGCTCTCTCCACTTGACACTTGGCTCCCTATTTCTTCGCTCTTTCAATTTTCCCTCCACCTCGATTCTATTTAGTTGCTCTAGTCCTACGATTTTTTTTTTACATCTTTTATTAGAGCATTTATTTTTTTACAGCATTTATTTTTGGCACACTTGTCCTGTATTTGGTACTAAGTTCTTATTTTCCATTTTTTTGAAGCAGGCCTTTTGTTACTTGAATCTAAAAATTTAGTGGTGTTTTGATTCCTCTAATTCTAACGAAGTTACTGGTTTTTAATATCCCCTATTTTCTGAGTGTATGAATTTTGACTTTATTTTTGTATTTTTCCTTACAATTTTTTACACCCCACACGCACCTTAGTTTTCTCTGTTAAGGGGGGCAACAGGATAATTACTCGAAAATAAAAGGTGTCTGGATAGTTATTAATAGCAAACTACTTAACGAAACTTTTTGAAACTTTCCGGAATTTCATTGGATATTTAAGTTATACGAATATCTTTTTTTGAAATTTATTTAAAGCATTAGCGCTGGGAAAAAGTCTGGTTGACAGTTGTCTGACGAAACGGTGCTTCTAAGATGAAAAAGTGCTGTCTAATTAATCGTGGATACTTCTGTCGCAAATATATAAAATGTCGCAGTTCCGTTAATATTGAAGCTCCTTAAATTAAACGAATCCTTTGATTGGGAGTTCATAAAATAGTCAACTTTTACAGCTTCGCCGGCAAGTTTTTTTTCCAAACATTTCTCTTTCGAAAAAAAAAAACAAAAAACGTTGACTTGCACGGCTGTTAACGAAGCGATCGGTGAGACGGGAACTTTTCCGTCGCTGGCAACGACAGTCTCCGGAGTGTGCGTAATCGAAACCTGCGAGTAACTCGCCCGAATCGCGGGAAAAACTTCAAAGGAAGTACGTCTGTCGACTAATAGAAGCTATTAGTGGCTCTCAGAAACACGGCGGGGGCGCAGTATTTAATCACAAAGCGCAAATTAGTCGATAAACACCGTTACGAGAGATTGAAGGACGAGGAACTCCGGCTGGACTTCGATTGCCAGTATCTAACGTTTTTATTGGTCACCGGTGAATCTCCGAACAATTTCTCTACGTTGGAGCATGGAATAGAGAAGTCGCCTCGCAGAGGACTCTCCGGGGGAATGCATGCGAAGAGTCATTAGCAATTTTTAACAGGGAATTGTAGGAATATTTAATCCGTCTAGTTTGACGCTGCGAAAATAAAGCAAATTTTGGGAAATTTTTTAAAAGAAAAGTATCGAGAATTGTAACCCCAAACTTTGTACGTTTATTACTTGACTTTCGAAGAATGCGCTCAATTTTTTTCATGCGGTAATAATTATTTTGTTGGAAGTTACAGTGGTAAGTAGTAAGAGGGGTTGGAAAACAAAGTTTGTGACTGGCGACCTTGATTCTGGTTATCGTAGTGTTCTGAAACAAAAAACCTAAAATATTTCTTAAGGGGGTATTAGACAATAAAATCAGCCAGTAATAAGTTAAAGCATTTGCTCTTTTAACAATTATTTTTTGGGGATATCAGACGTATTTTTAAATAAGAATGTTTACAAAATATTAAAAATTAATTAATATACAAAGTGAGTGCTTGCGTAATGCGCGCCTCCATGTGGTGAGCACGAATCCGATTGACCGACTGCTCGAAAGCAAAATCGCTGTATATGAGTATCCTTTAACTCAAAATCTACAATGTGGAACTCGGTCGAAAAATTTTAATAAAAATTCACGGAGTTATACAACAAATACCAAATTTGAAGGATTTTACTGAAGTAAATCTATGATAAATGTTGTCTTAAATGTTGTTAAAGTTAAGCGATCTTAATGAGCGAGTTCCCCATTGTGGAGAAAAGTGTTTTATAGGTTCAATTAAAATTTCAACAAAAAATATCGATTCGTTCTCGAGTTACAATTTTCACCGTTTTGAGAAAAACGGCTTTCAAACCCCGCCGCGGCACGTTTACCTGCATTGCCCCCCCCCACCCTGTTACGTCCGAAACCGAGATGGTGATTTGTGATTGATTCCGGAACGTGAAGGGGGATCTTAATCCCTCGGGCCGGTCGCGCTTTTTGGAGTACTGTGTGGGGGCAGGTTGATTGGCATTAAAGATCGAGGAGGAAAAGAAGAAGGGGGGGGGGAGAGATGTGCGTGTTTCGTCTTGGGACCGTCAGCCAGACTCTCATCAGCAGGGCTATAGCTGACGACTCCTACCCTAGATATACGGGGACTAAGTGGAAATAAATTTGGAACTGGTATATATACGAACGAGAGTGGATGCTAGCACTTGCGAGAATAGTAGACCTCTAGCGGCGCCGGCGGAGACTAACCGGCGTGACCCATGTGGTAGGGCCGGGACGTCACAGGCCCGTCCGTTACTTTTTTCGCTGTGACTCTCGCAATTTTTTCGAATTTTTTAATACTTCTAAGACTTTTGGCTTCCATAAACAATAAAAAAAATTCGATTTTTCACCCCGAAATACCCACGTACCCCGTTAATCTATATGAGTTACCGCATGAACTAGTGTAAATAAAAAATATTGAAAACACAAAAATGGAAGTTTTTCCAACTTTTTTCCCAACCTGTAATGAAAATTCAAAAATCGTGAAATTCCGAAATCGGCGATTTTCGACCTTGTTCTGCGATCTTAAAGCGGTTGTAGCTCAACGTTAACCGATTTTGATGAAATTTTCAGGATTTTAATTCTCAGTACAGGGGAAAAAATTTGAAAAACGACATATACTATTTTTTTTACTATTCCAACCAATTACAATTTTTTTCAAAACGACAAAACGTGCTACTTAGCAAACTAATCCTCCCAGCTTCTCAAAAAAAAACTCAACTGGTTTGGACCAGTTCTAAAAAAGTTATGCGATTTTAAAAGATGTAACCTTTCTTTCCTCCGCCACTGTCATTCATTTAACTTGGTTTCGGGTAATTTAAACTAAATTAATGACAGAATTTGTATTTATTGAAAATTAGGTAAAAAAATATTACGTAAGACGCTACCTGCCCCCCCCCCCCTTGTAAGAAAACGTAAAAAATTCGTGACCCCCCTCCCCTCCAAAAAAAGCCTTACGTAATTTAAGAATAATCCCTAAGGACGAAAAATTAACTCTCGCAGGACGGCTCGATTTAATGAAAATAAATTCTCCGCCAGTTTCTTCATCTTCCTCCTCTTTTTCCGCTCCTCTTTCGCGTGTACGTTTCAGAACGCGCCTGTCCAGGCGTCGTGGCGGAAACGGAGGTCGGAACAAAAGAAGGGAGAGGCGCGTGTCGTTTTTCTCGACCGCATTTTTGCTCCCCCCCACCCCCCCCCCCCTGCCCAGGCCTCCCGACGTCCATAGCGTTCCAGCTTAATACCCTCGCGCGTGCCACCCCTTTACGCGAAATCCACCCGTTTTTTCCGCGCTCCCGTTTTTCTCCGGTCACCTTTTTCCAGACGGGTGTCTGTCTCGCGGAGCCAGGCGAGGCTCTACATTTTACAGGCTGCTTACTCGTTTACGTTTCTTGGCCAGCTTTTCCTGGCTTTTTCCCTGACGAGGATTGTATCATCCTGCATTGACGCTCCTTGTCTTCCTCGTATTCACTATTCTCCGTGGCTTCTTGCGGTTTTGGAATCCCATTCCTCCGCGTTTTGAATAATAAGTGTGCCAAGCGAAAGGGGGTGGGAATAAAGCGGTGGGCGGACCTTATTTTTTTTTTTTTCAAGTGAAGTCTAAAGTGACATTTATCAGGATAAGTGTCTGTATTTGTTCCGAGTTCTCGCCGCTTAAAAAATTGCAAACAAGTGCTAGAGGAATTTCTGTGAACGCGAGAAGTTTTCTTCTCCTGAAAGGCGAATGCTTAGTTTCGTTTTTTTTTTCAATTACCGAGTAGGGACTAAAAAATTAATTAACTAATTAATAATAAAACGTTAATTTTCTTCTATCTTGCTTTACCATCGGCCATTGCCTACTCGCATTAATAGCCCCTACGTGGTCTGGAATACATTTCTTTACGAGATAACATTAAGGGGTGCACCACCCTGAGGCGTCTAAAAATAGGTCAAGTTTGGGAATTTTTTTCATAGGTAATTACCAATTGGAAAATTCCAATTTTTTCAGGATATATAAACGTAAGATTCCGCTGTATTCTGCAATTTTTAAAAAGTGAAAGTATTGCAAAAAGCCGGAGTTATTTTATAATTTCAAAATATGTTCTGTTAGAACATCGATTGCTAGCTGCCATCGCCGACAAGGGCTGGAACGTCAGAAATTAAAAATTCTTGTTGATTTATAAAAGAGAATGTATTACCTACAATGTAGAGTAGGATTTTTTAATTTTTTTTAGTAATTATGGAAATGGCGGTAGTTTGAAGAGGACAAACATCAACGTTTAAAGTTGATTTTGGGGAGTTTAAACAGGATTTTCCTTTGCAACATTTTCACTTTTTAAAAATTACAGCACGCTGCTGAAAGTTACTTGTATATCTTCTGATAAAATTGAAGCTCTCCATTTAGTAATTACCTGTGAAAAAAAATGTCAAACTTTACCTACTTTTAAAAGCCGCAGGGGGTGCATCCTCTTAATAAACACTGGCTATTATTTAACATGTAATTCAATCAAATTTATGTCCAACCGATGAAAAACTAATATCGATAATATTAATAACATTAATTACACAACTGCATATAACAATTTTCGCATAATACTACAGCATAATGCAATACTTAAAACTGTACTATAATATTCTAATCCCAGTTATCAGTTACGACATTTTTAATCGAATATTGAAGCTCGCATTGTTTGTAATTAATACGCCACAATATTAGCAACAACGCCACTAAAATTTACTCTCTGATTAGAAAATGAGACACAGAGGTGGAGAATCGGGGGAAGTTCAGCCCTCACCTTCTTCCGAATATCGAGTTCGGCGGTGAAATAAAATTGAGTTTAGGGAAAGTTTTAATGGAGGCGGTCCCAGGGACGGAATAATCGTCGGGATTTTGCTTTTCAATTTGCTCCGAATATCGTTGAAAACGGAAGCCGTGGATTCATGTTTATTTAATTAGGAGGCGCAAACAATAACGATCCGCGACGACGGAGACGCGACGCCTCGATGAAATCAATTTCGGAGCCATTACGGAGATTCAGGGAGCGGGGGCGAGCTTGTTCCAGAAATTTGGACATCGTGAAAAATCGACGGGGAGTCTCATGAATATTTCACAGCGGCTCGTTACCCCTTTCTCGGGAGTTCACGTCGACGGTGCATTGTTATGAAAAGAAGCGCTTTTCGGAGCGTTTCCATCGAGCTCAAGATATTCCAAGTAGGGATGGGGCTTTATATATTTGCTTGTAAATTTCCTGGTGAGCTAACATTGCGGAGGTTTCAGGGACATTCGGGACTTGAAAATTTGTGAAGTCTTGGAAATGTAGAATATGACAGTAAATTCAGTTGGTACGCTTTAAAATTAATTCTGAATAAAGCCGCGTTCCCACGTGTAGGATAACTGGCGTAGGAGATGCTTGGCATGTTTCTTCAGTGGTTTTAAAAAAAAACTTCCCATTTGTGAGGGCTTTCGCTGTGCTCACGGAGGATTGAATAACATAGACAATTAAGCCACATTCGCACATGTCGAACTCGTAACACATGACAGACTCAGTATTCACACTTCTTATGCGCAGGTTATTTTTGAAAAGTGATTCCTTTAAAGCTCTTAAAGCGCATTATGCGCTTCCCATTACTCACGTGAGAACGCGGCTTAATACACCTTAACCTACAAACACACTGCAACCTGATGTAGCATTAATAATGTTTGCGTAACAGAAAGATTGTCACTGCACTTTCTGTTTGTATCGCTGCACTTGCGAGCAGTATATCAGCGCATAATGTTAAGCCACGTTCCCACATGTTGAATTTTTTGCTGCAAAATATTTGTCATCACAGGCTGTTTGCAAGAAGCGATCGTTTTTAGGTACTCCAGGTGCATTCTGCGCCCCCATTGCACACAGATTAATCAGTTTTCTCCTAAAATCATTATCACACCCAAAACAACAAGTAGAAAAATCTAGGAGTTGTAAAACAACTGTAACCTCTTTTCTAAACGCGTCATTATATTTCCTCGAAAATTTAAGGTACGAACTATTAAAGGGGTGTTCTTGTTTGGGAGGCCATTTTTGCCTTTAGGGATGACCCAAAAAAATTACACAGTTTCTACTAGATTTAATTACAGTTTTCTACTAGAAGTTGAGATATCGTGTACGCCGCCATGAAAAACACCGTTTTGCCAGACCTAACCCAGACCTAACCCAGACCTTTAGGGATGACCCAAAAAAATTACACAGTTTCTACTAGATTTAATTACAGTTTTCTACTAGAAGTTGAGATATCGTGTACGCCATCACGAAAAAACACCGTTTTGGAGAGAATCCCATATCTTCATTAATTATTATTATATATGGCTGAAAATTTTTTCACGACTTACTGAAACGTTGATAAATATGCGCTGCCAATGCTCATCGGTGAAGACTGTGTAGATTTTCCTCCGTCATCCCTAAAGGAAGGTAAAAAACTGTCCTTCTAAATGAGAATACCTTAAGCCTCGTTTCCACGCATCCGGCGCACGGTTTACGTAAAGCACAAACAACACTCCGGTTTCCATTAGTTTCTGCCTTCCTCCAGGCTGTGCAGTGAGTAATTCACCACTTCCCCCCGGCACACGCGGGATCGTGGCTTGCGGAGTCACGTGAGCCCGGCCAGGCACGAGCCCCGCCGAGGACCCTCGTGCCTCGGAGTCACGCGCTCCCACGGGGCCCTGCCCTATCCCGTCATTACCAGGGCACAATGCATGATAATCCGATCCCCGCGGCGGAAACGCGATATTCCCGGCTCCCGGGGAACAAATCCCCGCCGATAAGATTGAAAAACGGATTACTCGAAGGTCATTGGAGCGGCCCGTGGCGGGGAGGCTTGAAAAGGATCGACAGCCGTCGTCGTCGTGTGGCGGGCGGGCGCATCGAGCGGAGCGCCCATTCAACCGACGCACCTTTTGTGATTTTCTCATTACCGGAGTGGAGGCTCGGTTCTGGAAGTCTGACTTGCTCCTGGGCGCCACCCTTTCAGCCCCGTCGATACTCCTCTTATTTCTTCCTTCCGTCGCAGCTTCCACCCCTTTTACACGCGGGGCCCTCCCCGTAATACCTTATAGATTAGCCGGTTCCCGTACCGACGTACAAGGAGTCGCGCCTTTCAGCGGAGGATACGACGTATTTCCTCGCCAGGATCCAGCCACCAGCTGGCTCCTGATCACCCCTCTCCCTCCTCCTCCTCCTCCTCCTCCCCCTCCCCCGGGATCGGGAAATTATATTTCCTCGCGCCGGCACGATCGCCTTACGATGCGTCTTTTCGAGCTTCCCCTGTTCGACGCCGCTCCGTGCTGGCCTCTTTTCCTTTCTGTTCTCCGCTTCAGCGAGCCGCATGTGTCACTGCAGTATCGTGCCGCCCTTTCGTGCTCGCTCTTTGAAGTCGCCGAGGAGGGGGCTTCTTCTTTCGCGTCGAGAGTCGGGGATTTGTAGCGGAGGAAGGATATTTTCTTTTGATTTCTTTTCTGAAAGGTGCGATGGGTAAAGCTGTTGGAGCATTCTTCGGTGGGGTGGGGGTAATTGGGCTGCCGTTATTGGAGTATTAACCTTTTAATGGTATCAGATTTTTATTATCACTCAGCAGTTACATACTTTTGCATAAATTGGAATTTTTGATATTATAGGGGTAGCTTTGGTTTCTTAATGTTGCGCGTGTGTCTTAAAGTTAATTAAATGTTATGCGGTTATCAAAGTATTATTTATGATTTTGTATTTACTTAAATACAGTGGCGGATGAAAGACAGTTTACAACTTTTCAAATGGAATAACTTTTTTAAAATTAGTTAAACAACGTGTTTTTTTTTAGAAGCTAGAAGGGTTGGTCGGCTAAGTGACGTGTTTCGGCGTCTTGAAAAGCAATGCAATTGGTGGGAATAGCTTTAAAAATAGTAAATGTTGTTTTTTAAACTTTTAAAATCGCGAAATTCACGAAATCAACGATTTTCCATCTTATTCTGCGATCTTCAAGCGTTTATGGCTCAGAGAAACGTTAATCGATTTTGATGAAATTTTAGGCATGTATACTTACTCCAATCTACAAACGGGTTTTCTGAATTTTCATTACGGGCTCACAAAAAAGATTTAAAAACGACATTACTATTTTTATTGCTGTTCCGACCAATTGCATTTTTTTGAAAACGAGTAAACCCGTCACTTGGCAACCTAATCCTTCTAGCTTCTCCAGATTTTAAAAGTTGTAAACTTTCTTTCGTCCGCCACTGTATATGAAAAATTAAATATTTTGGAATATACGTAAGAATGATCAGTCACACGAAGTGAAGGCACGTGTTTGTTTGAGTATACAGGATGAATCGAAACAAAGACAGCACATTAGTGACCTTTGTAGACATTAGAAATTATCACATGAATAATTTGAATTTTTTTTGAGAAATAAATAGTATGTACGAATATTTCTGTCTTAATCTCTCACTCCTTTTATAAACCAGTATCTATTATTTTTTTACATTTCCAATACCATTTAGTTTCTGTCTTCCTGAATTAGAGATATGTATTTTCTGCGCTCTCGAGTTTAAAAATGTGTGATAAATTTATCAGGCTTCCTGTGCGTTAGAAATAGAATAGCCTCAGAGTAACTAGATATTGAATTAATTATGTCAGGCTACCGAGAAGGGGTAGACATTTAATTTTAAATTGAAAAACTTTCTTAAAGACTAATTCACTTCTGCATAAAACCTTTCACAGTTTCAATCAATTCATTACGCGAAGACAGTTTAATATTGTAGAATGATAAGGAATTGACTAATGAAATTACTAAATTTATTTTAAGAATGTTATGGAAATCGAATTATGGAAATTTTAAATCTGTCTCGTTCCAGTTCTGCTGAGCAGACATTGCATTTTAAAAATATTTGCGAAGCAAATATATATACGTATATATACATAGCTCATTTTCTACAAAATCATCCACTATGCAATTTATACATCTTTCGAAAATTTTGTCATAACTTTTATTAAATTATTGAAAAAATATATATATATATATTACAGTCTATTTCCCACATCATTTTCAATAATTTAATAAAAGTTATGACAAAATTTTCGAAAGATGCATAAATTGCATAGTGGATGATTTTGTAGAAAATGAGCTGTGCATTCGAAACTTACCAGGCAGGAGTTACGATCACTGCATCGGAGTTTCGATATACGTATGCTGCTTTGCTTGAATTGGGGCGAGATTAATGGAAGGATGCGTTAGCATTCATTAGGATCTTGATTAGGCAGGCTCGGAATATTAATGAAGATTTATTTTTTCGCGGGAAGTTACAGCCCCTTCGTCAGCTCCTTTGTCATAATTATTTTCTATATTAATTAGTGCAGTTGTCAGTTTATCTTCCGCCTAGAATATTATGAAAAATATCCGTGCTCAGGTATGCTACTACTAAGAAGTACTACTACTACTAATTTTTATTCATTAACAAGCGAATATTGTTTGTTTATATTTCTCCTACTTGTAAATGATACATGTCCAGATTAGATGACGTTTGAATTAATTACTTATCTATATTGCCCAGTACAGAAGAAATTTTGATAAGGTAACACACCTTTGGGTAACACACCTTTTAATCACTATAGATGTCGCTGTTCTGAAGAGGCGTTCTTAAAGCTGGGTTAGGTCTCGATTCAGACAAAATCATGATTGCTTTGCCCTCTTCTATTGTCCTCACATGGTCGTTAAATAGATAGTAGGTATATAAATAGACATGACGAGTAGTACTGTAAAGAGATTGCTCTAGTCAATAGTATCTTTTATCTTCCTCACATGCAATTAGTGGTCAAGAAGTCCATATTCCATTTTGTGCATCATCAGAAGCTGTAGACCTAAACTTAGGTATACCTACCCTAATTCCCAGATGGTACTGTGCATTCTCTAAAGAATTTTCTTCCATTCTAAATCCTCATGTTCATGACATGTAGAGCTAGGTAAGTTCCTCTGCAAGGGTGCTTTAATTAAGCATTAACAATTCATCTGTTATAAACGCAGACAGCTATCTGCTACCTAGCAAAGCAGAGCCTAGTATCTAAAAGATCCATAGCTATCAAGTCACAACGTCCAGTATACCTTCTACCATCTGCTTCCTACAGTGGTCAAACAGTCCATTCAATGCCAACACTTAGTCCTTGTGCACCAGACAGGTTGATAATCGACAATAAAACCTTGGTCACATTATTCAAGCCACTTGAATTCAAGTAACTTGAAACTACATCACCAATGTGAACTTGTTATTCACTTGACTTGAAATGTCCTTTCAGGTTTCCTTCAAGTTTCAAGTGAAGTAGCGATTCTTTCAACATTGCTTGCCTTGAGATGCAACTAGGCTAATGTGATCGAGGCTTAAGGGGCCCATTTGGGGCGAAGGTCACCAGAATAACCTTCCACGTAATATTTAACCACTCTTATGCCCTGGTAGAGTTATCTTATTCTCCTAATGCAGTCACACTACCAACTATAGTCTGATTTTCGAGAGTTGAGACCTGAGGCGGGTCCCTCGGACGGAGCGTGGTTGAGGAGGAACCAATGATACGCTACGGATTGCGTCCAACCCAGACCTAACCCAGACCTTTTTTTTGACGTGGAGAAATCCCTAACGGATACCCCGCCCCCGGGAGAGGGACGGGGTTATGTGGGACTTGCACCCACTAAAACTCCACGGTGGTCTTCCTTGGGCGCGGAGTCGCGAAAACGAGGGGAGGGACTTTACGCGGGAGCAAACTAGCGATACATCCGCTTGCCCCCCCCCCCCCCTCAGCGCAAAGGCGAACTCCGCGCTCAACAACCCCGCGCGATGACGGCGGGGCCTTCCCGAAACACCTAACCCAGACCTGGCCCAGACCCGCCTCAGGTCTCAACTCTCGAGAATCAGACTATAGCAACACGAGTTCCCTATGCAATGGGTCAAAGTTGGCCTGGCGTCCGCCGCGCGCAGGTCAAGCCCAAAAGGCCCCAACATAGATCCACCTAAATCCGCCAATCGCCACCCAAACTTCTGCCCCCCGTCTCATTTCCCACGCTCCGCTTGACCAGATCACGACTCAGCTCCCCCAGCCACCTAACCTCCAAGCTCTCGCGTTGCAATCGCCATGGCAAAAGGGAGTCGCTGCCAATTTACTTGGGCCGCGAGTCGTTACGCGGCCTTGTTGGGGCGTATTGTTGCTAGAGCCGAGGGTGTTCATCCCCCCATTGTTAGGCGGGCAGAGTAGACGCTGCAGGGAAGGGAAGAAGAAAAGTCGGCGGCCTTTGTGCGGCGGAAAAGGGGGCCAAGCTGCGGATGCTTCCGCGGTTGTTTACGGACCTGTCCATCAGCCAGGACCAATTAGTATTGTAACAGCAGATGTTACGACGACAAGGCGCATCCAATGTGCGTAGAAACAATGGGAAGGGCACGGTAGGGTCCCGATTGTCTGGGAAACGGAGGCGTTTCGACGCCACCTTAGGTTCAGGCGGCGCTAAACTCGTTGGAGGCCCCTCGAGCGCTGAGGATGCTAATGGACGCTTGCTGAGGACGCCAGCTCAGCGTTTTGCATTATGATTATGCCTGCGTTCGTTCCTTTTCGGAGACGGACAGGTGACTGGAAGGAAACCTGTGCTTTTCAAGTCCTGGCGCATGGGTTAGGTGGGATCCTTGGAGGAGCAGCATGGACTGTGGTAGGGGAGGTGTTCGTTACATTAGTTTCGGGTTGCTTCTTGGATTCTCCAGGTCTGTAACCTGGGCTGTGAATGATTATTCTGCTCGACACTATTTTTTGCCGAATATATGATTACTAGTTTTACTACCCCGCTTCGCCAGGAATTTATAAAGCCACGAAAATATAAAGTGTTTACTTTATATATTAATATGTATACATTAATTGAAAAATAAATGCCCAGAAGAGGCATATACAATCTTCCTAAAAATCATGTAAGAAGTAAATAAGACAGAAAATAATTTGAATATATGAAATTTACATGCAACTTAAGAAAATTTATAACGAGGGCTAATCCATTGCGACACACTTGTTTAGGCTCTAATTCTTAAATTTGAAACAATACTCCATCTTCGTCTAACTGATAATTGATAATTTAAAATAATGCCATCTATGCATCAGACGATACACTATTTACTTCACATTAATCGCTTTCAACTTCTCTCCTGACCGATCGATAAAAAGTAGTGTCCCGCAGTATTGTATTTTTTTAAATACTTTTCTGACTTTCTAAGATGGCGTAGGGGTTGGTTTGAGTAACAAGGGAAGTGTCCGGTAACTCGAAAATTCAAAAAAAATTCTGCAGAAATGTAATTCAAGTGGTGCTAATAACGGAACCATTTTATGTTTCGTTAATAGAACAGTCCTAGAAACGATAAGTTCTCATATTATCGCGAATACCTACGAAACCGTAAAAGATATCGAAGAAAAGTGTTATTAAAAAATGTATAGCATTTAACACACTATAATACGGAGCTAAAGAATTTTCAAAAATATTAATATTTTCAAAATTTAGACCCTTTTAAAGATAGGAAATTCCTTATCGGCTTCAAACGTCCACATAAAAACTTGCAACACGCAAAGCCAAACCAAACAAGACTTCCCTCGCCCTCTTTCTTCGATTCACTAAACTTCGAATCCCTAAGTCTTCATCGTAGCTCCCTCCGTGTCGTCGAAGAAATAAAAATTCCTCGCCCTCTCTTCGAACATTTTGCTCTCCGAATAACCCAAGCTCTCGTGGGCGTACGTCGACACACACATACACCCGGAAGACACCTCGCCGCCGCCTCAGACGCAAACTGTCACGGGTACACCAACGGTACACCTAGGACGGAGCCTGTACACTAATGCATGTACACTTAAGTTGGCCGCGCAGAAGCGCCAGTAACTGCAGCCGCTTACTGAAGCTTCCGACAGTTCCCAGCAACCCCTGCCCACCCCCTCCCACCCCCTCCCCGCCCAACCACCCCTCTCACAGCATCATTATCATCCATTTGCTAATACAACAAGATAAATTGCCCTTCCTCGGTGCAACGTTACCCCCTCCCCCCTCCCTTCAGCCGGCAAGTTTTCTGGCCCCGTGCTTCGGAAACACTCTCACTCACCCCCTTCCCAACCCCTCTCTGGAGGATGAAACACGGTTTCTTTAGTCGAGGGTGGAAGCGCCAGTTCCTCCGGCGGCTTCCTTTGTTTCCCTTTGCCTCTATCGAGGGAAGCTTGAGTGTACAGCGTGCTTGGAAATGGGTGGTCGCGGTTTTTTTTATTATTCTTTGAATTTTTAGGAACCGAAGGAATTTTCGAGGGGGGACATCGCCATGGGACTGTTTAGGGATGTTTTTGTTGAGGGTGATGCAGCTCGTTAGCGATTTTGTGCTTCGATACTTGCAATTGGTCTTGGCGCAGCTTTGGGGGTCAGTTTTCCAGGAATAGGGGTGATATATAGGGGTGTTAATCCGGCGTTGGTAAGGTGGGGAAATGTAACACGAGTAGTAACGTGGGGTCCCACAGACCCCGCAAATAATTCGGTGCGTTATAGAAATCCATATCTTTAATTAAATTTTTATTACCCAAAAATACTTAACTAATTAAACATCTTTAATTTCCAACAAAAATATACTCTTACTAGCTTATATAATGGACAAACTAAATAACGCCGGGTTAATATAAGTATGGGGTAAAATATTGGTTTTGTAGAAATTGGGAAGGGGGTGTGTAATGTTTAATGAGTTTTTATGGCTAGCCGTATTGATTTTTGAAATTTGCAAATGAAAAGTAACTTAACCCCTGAAGACTCACCTTCGCAATATTACGTGTCTTGCGAACAGTCTCAAAATTCCACCCCCGTAATATTTCTTTCGACAGAATAAATAAAATCGTGTAAAAATAAACTTTTTTTTCTCAAAAAAAAAAAAAAACATTTATATAGTAAAATAGAAACATAGAAAAATGGTTGTAATTTTTTAACGTTTTTCTAAAATTTAGTGTCGTTAAGGGGTTGGGATTACATTTGATATTATCACACCTGATTTACGTTAATATTATGTTCTGCATATTATATTAAATTTGCATGGTTTCAAGGGTGACATAAATGGGTCAAACGAAATTTTTGATATTTTAAATGGGAACATTTGTTTTTTTATAGCAGGATTGCACTACAGTCCCGGACGCACCCTGTATAATTATTGCACGTCAGTAGTCACGAAAACAATTTTTTTGCTCAAATGAAAGAAAGCAGAATCATTTCACATTGAATATTAATACTTATTGATTATTTTGTCTCTTCGTATTTGTTATTCATATAATTGCAACATTCGTTTTCCCAACTCGAATATCCGTATCATACATAAAAACAAACACATAAATGTTGAAGAGCAGCTCGAAAGCGATGTAACGCTATACTCCATGCAATAATCACAAGCGCTTCATGTCTGCTTACTTATAAATTGATCGTCTAATTACAAAGTTCAATTGCGTTCATTCCACATCATTTTAATGGGTTCGTTTCGATTAGCATTTACAAGCAATGGCAGACTTCGCTAGATGCCGTAACTGGGGAATATCGAAGGACGACCTGGATCTTATCGGTTTCTCGTTGATGCCAAAAGGGTGTTTGATAATTACCGGGCAAGGGAAAAACGCGAGAATTATTCCACGTTGCGTGACCGCGATGATAAAAGCTCTAGTTAACCGTTTCCAGGCATGTACGTACGTGTTCGTGCTGGAAAGGACTCAATTTTCATTTCAATCGATCCTTTGGGTGCCCCTTCTAGACTATTACAGGTATTATATTGTGCAATAGTGATATTTGTAGGAGGAGCCAATAGATCATTGGTTACTAGCCACCCAATAGTAATGCGTCGATGTCAGATCGCCTAGGAAACCTTCAATCTATTCGTTGCCACACCAGAATTCAAGCTGTGAAGTGGGTGAGTCCCATTCAGTGTTCGGAGGGAGTCTGCTGCAATGATGGAGGGGGAAACACCTACAGGAGTGGTGGTTATGTGTGCATGAACTGCGCCTGCGTCAGTCACGCGCGCATAACCACCACTCCTGTAGGTGTTCCC
Source organism: Andrena cerasifolii (assembly GCF_050908995.1). NCBI lineage: Eukaryota > Metazoa > Arthropoda > Insecta > Hymenoptera > Andrenidae > Andrena > Andrena cerasifolii. Next base: position 4,903,322 of record NC_135132.1, read on the forward strand.
CCCTCCATCATTGCAGCAGACTCCCTCCGAACACTGGCCCCACTGGCTCCGCCCACTTTCCGCTTGAGCATGCGCATTGCAGACATCACTGGCGCGCGCTGCTCCTACAAACGCATTTCTGAGCAGTGGAGTCATTATTCGAGTTCCTACTCGAATTTCTTTGATTTTCAACCCCCTCTGTTGAAACTCGCATAGGCAATATAGCTCACAAGGAACAATCCACCACTCGGAGGTTCAAAAAAATCTGAAATTTTGTGAATATGTAGGGGATCCCCTCCTGCTTACAACGCATTTTTTTTTTGCTGCGCAAATTTACTCTAAGCGGGTGAAATTGACCCCTTAAATTCCGGCTATTTTCCGATTTTGTGTTATAACTCGTGAACTGTAAGAACTGTAAGTTACCAAATAATTAAAGGAAGTAACTTTTGCCTGGAAACCTTTTCTCTATCCCTTATTGATTGTAAGTTACAAAATAAAATCGGAAAACAGCCGATTTTTCAGGGGTTAATTTCACCTCCGTAGTGCGAATTTGGGCGGCAAACAAAATTGCGTTGTAATCAGGAGGAGATCCCCTATATATTCAAAAACTTTCAGATTTTTTTGAATTTCCTTCAAAACTTGAAACTCAACTTACAATATGGTAAATATTTCGAGCGTCAGGTGCCAAAAATTTTGCGAATGCATAAAACAGCAACTGGTAATAATAAATATTACTTATTATTATTATTATTTATTAATAAATACCTACTATTTATGTTTATTATTACCAGTTATTGTTTTATATGCATTCGCGAAATTGTTGGCTTCTGAAGCTCGAAATATTTACCATATTGTTAGTAAGTTGACTTTTAAGTGTACTGAGCTATAATATGCGAGTTTCGACAGAGGGGTTGAAAATCAGAGAAATTCAAAAAAATTTGTAAGTGTTGGAAATTGAATTTTTTTTAATCATTAGAATTGTTATGATAATTCTTATTTCTTCCTCCAGGATTATCTTAGGAAATCTATGAATATAGACGCGTAAAAATGTTAAGCTGCTCCAAAAATGATCATAATCATAATCGTAAAAGGAAGAGATAGACATAGAGGAAAGTGACCAAAGTCGATAAGATAAAGGAACCAACATAATAATCCAGGACCATGTCATTCAACGCGGTGCAAATAGAGTTGGCTAATAAATATTTCATGCGAACCATTAATTACGGCCTTATGGATTAGATCTCATTATTCAGTCACGTTTTACAAGCCTCCTCTTATAGGTTCTCCTCTGAATTCGTAATAAAGACTTTTAAAGTCTTAACGAGCCGGTGGTAATCAGCGGAAAGTTCTTGTGACGACGACAGGCTAGAAGCTGCTGTCACGAAAAATCATTATAAATCATTCTCTCCTTTCACGGTGCATGCAAGTGATGGATATTGTTCTGCCGTTGTAGTAGGGTAGGTCGCGCCATGAATGTATGCATACATCCATTTCAAAATGAGTTTTGCACTCTCATCTTCATCTGCGACTTTCCAGAGTTGACGTTCAAATTGAAAAGTGCTTATTGCGTGAAAAGTGGTAGAAAAGGTTTATTTATTTTTTAGCGTTTTAAAATTCAAAATGGGGAATCCTGAATCGTCGAAATGCACGAAAGTAGTAGGTATAATTATGGGAAGGTTTTTTTGCATGATTGTTTTGTTCTACCTTTTTCTAAAAATAAATAAATAATTATGATATTAATAATAGTAACACGTTTTCTTGCACATGGAGCGATAATCTTAGCTTGCTGATGAAGCAGCGTTACTCTTCATATTTCTGGGAATATTACTGTTATTTGTAATTATGAGTGGTTTTGTGACTCTCCAATTTTAGTGTTGTGGAATCTTCAGACTGTAATTTTTAATCTTTGTTTCGTCGAAAGTCTCAATAGGACTTCCAATAAATTTAACATTCGCGTTCCACTTATAGAATAAAAGGAGGAGAATAGATAAAAAAATTGTAGCATACACGCACTCTCGTTTAATGTACACCTTGCAGTTTAAATAAAGTATGTTGCAAACACAGGGCATACAACGGCGTATTGATTTTTTCGCTTGAACGGCCGGCAAAAATGAATGGAACGCGGTTCAATTTAGATTTTTTTTTCGTGGCAACAGAAAAAGAAAGGAATGGAAAAAACTGATACCATGGTGTTTAACAACGGCTGGGGGGAATTTTTATTTTTAATTAACTTTCAGATTGACAACAAACACTGAATATCAGACATCATACACATATTTAATATTTGGTTATGGGATTAAACAAGTGTTAATTATACTAATATGATTTTGAAATTACCGTACTTTCATATTAACGTGTAAAAGTTGCACAGCTTTCTTGGTATTTAGTATTGCAAAGAATTCAGTACTTGTAAGGAACTCTTTAATATTTTTTCAAGCTTTAGATCTTAGAAAATCTTCAGTTCAAAACTGTAAATTTTTATGTAAATATGAGATGCAAAATTTATCACTTGTGAAAAATTGCGCTGTGAATTCGAATCCGGAATATAGCAACTTATTAAAAATTACTGTCCATATATTATAAAACACTGCGACATAAAAGGTGTAAGCAGAAATAAACAAAGCAAAAGCATCACGAAAATAAAAGTGCTATTATAATTCTATTAATAACGGTATAGGTATGCCAAGCAATAGTGAGATTTGTAGTAGTTAACCCCTTAATACCCACCTCCGTAATATTACGTTCGCTAGAATAAAGAATAAACCTTTTTTTTTAAAAAAAAAAAAAAAAAAAAAAAACAGTGTTTCATCCCAGTTTAGAAAAATTGATATAGTAACATAGAAACATAAAAAGGGTAATTTCTTAACGGTTTTCTAAAATTTAGTGTGTCGTTAGGGGGTTAAGTTGAAGGGGTTCGAAAGAGGGGAGTCTGTAAGTAGAAGACCTTCGACTTCCAGTCAACCAATAGTGACGCCTCGGTTCGAATATGCGCAGTGGAGGGGCGATGACTCCACCCACTTATCCATCCGCGCATGCGCAGTAGAAACCTCGCTATTGCTCATGATACTTACACTTCAATATAGGCTGTTTCCCTACTTCTCAGAATCGTATACAAATTTTTCTGATCTATTAGACGAATAAATGAGCAGATGATTACAACACCGTAAAGAATTCCCAGAAATTGCCCGGAAACTTTTTCGCACACACTAAATACATTGCACCAGTGGTTCCCAACCTTTGGGCGGCGAAGAGTTTTCTGGGGGATTATATTCTAAAATACCTATTTTCAATGTGTTTTCTTTACCTTAGTTTATATGGGGGGGGGGGGGCGCAGATTTTTTGAATATTATAAAAGGGGATCGCGATTCGAAAAAGGTTGGGAAACACTGCATTCCAAAATTATTCCCCTGAATTTAATTTTGTCAGAATGCTTCTGTCTGAAGTATCCCAGTTCGGAATTAACTTTGGTATGATAATTTTGATCTCAAATTGGTTTCAAATGTACTTATAGTGCATTTACGTTTTCCTCCGGGTTTTATCCCCTATTCGACGATGAGAAAATTGTTAATTGGTTGCTCGACGCGGGCGAAGAAGGAATTAACGTCAATCCTCGATGAAACCGGGGCCAGAAGGCTCGTTCGAAGATTTACGATACGATTTAAACGGTATCCCCCTGGAAATCCTACCCCTTTGAAAGCGAAGCCACGGAAACTGAGCTTGTCACGCCACGTCCAATTTGTGCGTGCGTTTCGAAGAGCTGTCACGCGCGACCTGCTTTCCAGGAAAACTTGCTTATTAACGTCGTTCCGCGACAGGGGATAATGTTTTAACAATTTTACTAGGACTGTATGGTTTCCTTGTAATACCCCTAGGATCAGTTTTAAACGGAGAATTATCGGTATTTTTCATCGCGGACCTTTTAGCCTGGAATTTGAAACCCCTGAAGAGCAGAAAAATAGCATTTATTAAGGGGAGGAATTATTCCCCTATTTTGGGGGATAAATATAGCAGAATTTTGATTTTTTCTTAAGAAACTAGCGATTCGATTTATTTGAAATTTGAACCGAGTGTTTAACCCAAAAACTAGGATTCCCCTCTTAGGAAATGATTTTTATATATTCTTTACAGGGTTCGGGTTATTTCTAAGAGTTTAAAATAATCTATAGGTAAATTGTTGAACGTTTCGAGTGGATTTTTGAATATTTATTAATCGAAGATTCTGGTGTTCTTCAAGTTGCTCAGCATAACAGAAATAAAATCAAGGACAGAACAAAAACAGAACAAAATTCACAATTAACCTTTATTTGGAATTTGCAAAGTTACGCGGATAAGTAAATTTGTAAACTTTTAATCAACGTTTACAAGAAACGAAAATACAAAAATAAAACTTATTAAATTGCTAGAACCAAACAAATATTAATTGTTACTGACGGTTATTAGTTACTTAAATATATGAAGGAGTCTCTGTCCAAATAGTACACAGTATTTGTGCCTCGATTTTGGGTAAAAATGCCCCAATTTTCGCGCAAGGGTTAATTAAAAAAGAAAAATCTATGCGTCAACTAAATAAAATTTCCATATCAAACAGATGTCTTTCAACCTCCTTCAACCAAAAACATATCATCTTACAAGCCGAAACACTACCCCACAGTTGCTTGTTGCCATTATTCCCTTCAAATCTCTTCACTATCTCCCAGCCAAAGCGTCGAACCGAGGAATAAAGTTTATCCAGCCAATCGGGGCCGTTAGCAATAATGGCGGCAGGAAAGGGCAAAGCACGAGCCCTAAAAACCGGCACAGAAGGGGGAAAGGGGAGGGTGAGTAGGGCCGGGGTGTACAGAGCACGAATTCTATCGATGTAAACGTTGCAGCGAGCGCAAACCATGTTGAAACTGGCAGCGTTGTTTGCGCTGCCGGAAGGCATTCTGAAACGACTAAAGGGAGGTCTTGCCCTGGGGACGTGAGATTGCGCGTGCATACCATGTCAGATACGCCATTATGGACACGCGTTTGCCTTCCAATTAATTCGTTCCTGGCCCGTGAACGAATTTGTCCCGAAGGAAACCGTCGAGAATACTTGCCGAGTACGTCGACTTTTCCGTCGCGAGTTGTTAATGCGCGTGGCGCGCTAATTATACGCGGTGGGTCCCCCGCTCTTGGGGGAGGGACACGTTCGGCTGGCTCAGGGCTCACGTTTGTCATAAAAGTCAGCTCATGAAGTAACCATGTAAATAACATAACGAACTCATTACATACCCTGAATGATGAATGCTCGAAATAAGATTCTAGGGGGTGGGGGTGGAGGCAGAGAGACGAGCCAATTAGTTTTAGGCAACATGTACATAGCTATACCAAGGAACAGTGAGATCTCAAGTATGGATGTGCGAACCGAGGATGGGAAATTATTAATTTTTTATATTATTATTTTGAAACGACGATTGGATGTAAAACGTGTAATTTCTGGTAATTATTTTATATTTTATACATTGCTTTTTTCTTTACATTAATTAGTTTTTATTTTATATATTTATATGGCTAATAGCTCTGTATAATATTTATTATGAAGTTGATAAATTTGTATATGAATTATTATATACAGTGGCGTGAACAAAGTATTCGGCCACCCTTTAAAAACGCATAACTTTTTTAAAATTAATCCAAACGACTTGAGTTTTTTTTTGAGTAGCTAGGAGGATTAGTTTTCTAAGTGACGTGATTCTAGCAAAAAAATAGAAAAGGTTCTTTAAACTTTTATTTATGAGGCTGTAACGAAAATTCAAAAAAACCGTTTTCTATTTTTTTTTTTTTTGCTATTTCGACCAAGTGTATTTTTTTCAAAACGACGAATCACGTCACTTAGCAAACTAATCCTTCTATCTTCTAAAAAAACTCAAGTCGTTTGGTTTAATTTTAAAAAACTTATGTGATTTTAAAGGGTGGCCGAATACTTTTGCACGCCACTGTATATATGTATGGGGTTTTTATTAGAAATTCCTATATACATATTTCGTGGATGATTATTAAAAGCTCCTGTAGAAGCACCTGTATTTAGTTCAATCGTATTGGCATCAATTTTATTAAAATTACGAACTTATGTTATGTTACGATTTTTTATGATTTTTTATTTAAATTCTATTGAATTATCTAAATATTTATTAGTTTTTAGGAGAATTGGAGGTATTTTTTTATTCGAGGCAGTTTTCTAAAAAAAAAAAAAATTGAAGTTCTGGAATGGCTAAAGTGATCTGTGTATTGCATGAAACCATTTTTCACGTTTTTGAGAAGACGGTGCATTTGCGACATATGGTTCCTTTTAAACTTATTCTCCTCTTAACGAGCAGAATGTGTAGATATAAAAAAAATATTCCGTTAATTTTCAATGTTATAAACAATTTTGCGGCAAGTTGTTCTCTTTTATAAATGTCCACCGACCCAGAGGTGTGAATTCACCCCTGAAAGCAGTGCCCATTGCTTTTTTAACACCCTGTATAGGCTTGTGAAGGCTGAGGACGTGCAATTTGCATTTATAGAAATGGAAATCGATTTGAAAGGCTATTGACCTTTTTGTTGCATATTTCTTAAACTGAAAAAAAAGGAGTACCCATGCCTTCGGCTTTCTATTTGAAAATTTTCTGCCAATGTTCAAGTTTGTAACAGCAATCTCAGTTCGTCGGCGATATTCCGCGTCTTCCATCAAGATTATGAAGCATCTATTATCGATCCTGCAGGAATCGCGTTTGTAAAGGTTTTCTAAGCTTTCGCCGTTGTTCCCCGCCGCCTTTTGTTGCTGCAGACGCTTAAATAGACCGAGACTGTCCCTTTGTAACATTTATTGACGGACGCGACGCGCGGCATTCACTCCCAGAATAAGCGTTCCGTCGATGTAAATGCGTCGCCGTGGATTAATTTCCGGCGTCTGACGATGCGTCGACTGTTGCTACTTACAAACGTGTGCAGGAATTTCACGTTCAGTGATTATAAAGAGAAACAGGTCGGGCGTGCATTAGGCAGCGAATATTCAATGCAGCGTAATGTTACTGTTGCATAACATTATCATGACTTTAGAATTATTAAATTCGATCGAATTTTTTAATCTTATCGAATATGATGCGAATCTTTGAATATTCCAATATTACATTCGAATAGTTGCGTACTTTCAATGCAGCATTCCCAGAGCGAAGTTGGTTTTCATTCAAGCCGGCATATTGTCTAATAATTATAATAATAATAGTAGTACCTATGGCTTTTTCCACGACGTAAAAGGTACAGTGCAATAATAAGAAATTCATAATTCCAAAGTATTCAGTAAATTCAGATTTACAAAGTATTAAAACATATTACAAATTCTTTTCGGTGTATTCCTGCTAATGAACACTTTAAGGGATGAAACAGCCATCTTAGTTCGCTGACCGAAATAGCATTTATCTAATTATTAATTCACATGTGTTACTCAGTTCTGAATATACCTACAATTTTCTGAGGAAAGAAAAATTTCTGTACTTGAATGTTTATTCGAATGCAGTATTCAAATACTGATATAGGTATTCGGTTGCAGTATTCGAATGCGGATATATTCGAACACTGATATATTCGAATGCGGATATATTCGAACACTGATATATTCGAACTCTGATATATTCGAACACTGATATATTCGAACACTGATATATTCGAACACTGATATATTCGAACTCTGATATATTCGAACACTGACATATTAGAACACTGACGTATTAGAACACTGATATATTCGAACTCTGATATATTCCAACTTTGATATATTCCAACTCTGATATATTCGAACACTGATATTTTCGAACACTGATATATTCGAACATTGACACATTAGAACACTGATATATTCCAACTCTGATATATTCGAACAGTGATATATTCGAACACTGATATATTAGAACACTGATATATTAGAACACTGATATATTAAAACACTGATATATTCGAACTCTGATATATTCGAACACTGATGTGTTCGACTACTGATGTGTTTGAATACTGATGTTTTCAAATACTGATATATTCGAATGTAGGTACTATTCGAATATCTTAATATATTAAGCTGAAAGTATTTGTGTGTTTGTCTATCGCCTAAAAACTTTCGAACAGTAAACTCTGCGGTCACGAAATGTGTCCCAGCTCATTATGCCTAGCTAATCCAGATGATTGTGACTGCTTTGCAAAAAAATATAAATAAAATTTTAAAGGAAATTGGAAAAAAAATTTTGTGTAAAAAATATATTCTCGAAATCAGCCCTTATTCAAATGTAAAATTCGAATACAGCCCTTATTCGTATGTAATATTTAAATACAGCCCTTAATCAAATATATTCTTCAAACACAGCCCTTATTCCAATATAATAATCCAGTACTGAAATATTTGTAACTTCAGAGCATTCGCGAAGTAGTCGAATAGTCGCAACCCTACCTCGCCCTCCCCTTTTCCACACACCAGCCACAATCTTCAGCACAAAACATTCTAACCCCTTTCTTCTCTGTTTCCAGGTGAGTGTCCCGGAATTCCAGTACGCTCGAGGGACGGGTGCGTCCCTGACGATGGTAAGCCATAAAGCAATGTACCTCCCCGTTTCACTTCCAGCGTGTACGACTCGGTTCGTCCGCTCCACGTGGCTCCAATACCGCTGTTGACGGCGCCATTCTTGCGCGCAAACATACCCTCGTCCCTTGTCATCTCGGACAAACGACGGGAGATGGTAGGCCTAGCCGACGCCCCAAGAATATCCTCCTTAATTAACATCCCAATACGTCCCGCTCTTTTGCTCGATTAACCGACTTCCAACGCGGGTGGTCAAGATTCACCGGCCTGACTAGGTATCGCTGCTCCACGGGTCCTTTGAGAGTCGAGAATCGAGATACCGCGGCTCGACTGGGTCGTTATAATTGGCAGCTGCACGCATAGCTGTCTGGGGAATACCCTCCACAAGCCTAGTCCCCTTTTTACGCGCTGCGAAATTTTCTTTCGCGTTTGACACGCTGACTTGCATGCGCTGAGGAGGCACGTTGGGTTTGATGGATAGGTTGCGTTTGGGGGTGACTACTCTGGAGTTCTGGGGATTATTCAGTTGATTTTGAAAAATTGTTCCTTGACAAATTCTTGAGGCGGACAGGTTTTGGAGTTAGATTTTGGGGCAAAGGAGATTAGTGTCGATGAGGAGTTGGAAATCCTACTGTTTTTATGTGTGTTGACACTGTTCCAGATATTCGATTGTGATATTTAAAGTGAATATTAGGGTGGCTCTTATTTTCGACTTTTGAATCTTCTTCGGGGCCTAAAAATGGAATAAAAATTCCAATTTTTTGTTCATAAATAAAAGGTATTCTAGAAGCATTTAAACTTTCAAAATTTCAGGAAAAAAAGTTTTTTTTTTCTTAGTTTTTTCGCACTTTTCTCGAAAACCACTTGTCGCACGAGAAAAAGTAATAGGACGAACAAGATGCTCCTTGTCTGGATCTACAACTTCTGTTTCACATATTTTTTTATGTAATCAATAATTTGGAGGATAATTATATAAAATCGACTTTGTGAGCGTTTAAATAATTATTTAAATGTTTAAGGGCCCAGGGACACCCTAATTATTTCGAACTATTCTGGAGGGTGCCCCGAAGAAAATCTTGAAAAACAATTTCACCAAGAGTAAATAAGCGCCACCCCAGTGTATATGCTATGAAATAATTTTTTAATATTCTTGTGTGGAAAATTTTGTTTACGTTGTTCTGCAATAGTTACAGAATTCATAGCACGCAATTCTTTAATACACTACTACATAGTATTGTACTGTAATACTGATTGTGGTAAGAAGAATAGAAAACTAAGTTTTCCACTGATGCAAGTTTCTTCACGAAGCATTGCAATAACTTCAGGAAAAAGCAGTTGAATTCTAAACGTATTATATACGTTCTTTCTCCCACTTTGATTTCAGTTTATCAATACAGTCCTTCCATTCGCTACAAGATTTACTTACCCCTCTTATTCTCATTAAATCATCCCACACCCCAATGCACCCACCTGCAATTATTATTATCTAGAACACCACATTCGCATTACTTCCATTGAAACAAGTTTGCTCCTCAGAAAAAAAAGAAGCGAAACAGGTCTACTTTAAATCCTCGGATAAGAGCCGCCGTTATATTTTAAGCAATTTTCGTTCCAGAGGAGTTGCAAATATTCCGTTTGCGGTTGACAATATCCTTTGCACCGTTTTAACAAGGAAAATCAGCCCTGACTCGCCTGTTACGCCCCCTTAAACCCAGTTTCGCCTACCCTTGCTATAGAATGAGCCACAACCCAAGAGAGTTGGAGACGAACGTATTTGTATATCATCAGGCTGGCCACCAAGGGGTGTGTAACACACGAGAAAAATCGCTTCGTGCCACTGGGATGATTTTTCTGTGCTTCTGGGACTGAATCAATCTTTTAAAATTCGACAGTCTGTGCCTCATTTGTTACGAAATTCCTTCAGACCTTTTTGGGAGTGGGTGGGTGGGGATTGGACGCGGGAAAAATGTAATTAATTTCATTTACGAAGAATAGTTTACTATAATTTATATGTAATTTTTCAACAAGTTAATTTTTATTTCTGTGGACGATTTTGATAAAAATTCGTCTAAAAATAAATTATACAATTTTTAATTTCTCAGTGATCTCCAGAATTACTTTTTTTTTAAATAATGGAATATGTTCAACTAAGCTTTAAATTAACTATGCGGAAAAATAAAATTGAAAATAATTTTAATACTCACTGTTCCCTAAAAAAATGGGATTTCTTTTAGCAACAAATAACGCAAAAAGATGTTCATTTTAATAGGTGTTATCAGTCTTCGGTAAATAAATTAATGTAATCTTTTCTAGTGTTCTCGAAGAACTAGTGAAAATTAATTTAAATAATCTTGTATTTTTTCGCAAAATGAAAGAGGAGTTGCTCCTTCTCTTACTCGTTGGAAACGTGCCATAAACAACACAAAACTATTCTTGCTAAGTGTCATCTATACCAAAGAAATCGGATGGACGGAATAAGCAACAATTTTTCTTACTTAAACATTGACTCGATACTTTCAGTCGCCGTTGAAATTGCGGAAAAATAGCAGAAGAAGCTCTGAGGCGGCCTTAAAGCGTCTCAGAGGAGAGGAAAAATGGATCCACGGGGATGCACCGAAAATCCAGCCCTATTTCGCTTTCAATTTGCACCTCTTCAAAGGCCTGTAAACAATTTCCAGAACGAGGGTCGTACGTCGTGTGAAACGCTTTCTTCCTCGCCGGCACAAAGGAATCCGTGGGAAAAAAGGGAATTTTCCGGTGAAAAACAAATCCCCGATCTCGACAGTTTGATCCCGCAATTTCACTTTCATTCATTTATCCCGACGCAGAGAATCACACGTTTCGCAGTGAAAATTTCTAAACTCAAAAATATTTTCATCTCCATTTTTTTTTTCAAATTTCTTAACTCCTACTTGTCGTCACAGCATTTTTTAAAATTTTTAAAATTTTTTCAAATATTTCAAATTTTTAAAATTTTTCAAATTTTTCAAATTTTTCAAATTTTTCAAATTTTTCAAATTTTTCAAATATTTTCAAATTTTTTCAAATTTTTTCAAATTTTTTCAAATTTTTTCAATTTTTTTCAAATTTTGCAAATTTTTTCAAATTTTGCAAATTTTTTCAAATTTTGCAAATTTTTTCAAATTTTTCAAATTTTTTCAAATTTTTAAAATCCTATCATGAAAAATTTAGTGAAAATTTACTCTTTGGTGTTTTTGAATCATTTCCAAAATATTTAAACTATATAAACTCTTCCTCTTTCTTTGTATGTCGTGTCCATTTTTTGGTTAACGAAATCCAAATTTTGCTGGCGAATTCGCCTGGCGTGTGCTGGTCGTTTTTCCTCCCTCCCTTGTCCTTGTTTTCTTCTTTCTTTTAATGGGAATGTTGCGCAAACTGGGCGGCATTGAACCCTCGCTCGTGGCTTATCTTTATTTTGCGAATAAACGAGGACAGGTCTTATCAACGAGTAAGCCTCTGGCTATCGTTAAAGTCAAACATGTGCCTGACACGGTCGACCCTGGTAGAAGTCAACCATTACCACTTGTTCGTATTTTCTCTCCCTTTTTCCGCCTCATTATCGGCATATATATTTTTTTTTTCTGTTCGTGTTTCCGACCCGTCCTGGTCGCGATACAGAAACGAGCCTTCTTTACGGCGTAATAAAAGCGGTGCTCGAGATATTATACACGTTAGATGGAATTTCAGGGGGTTCATTAACATTCGCTTCGTGGAATTTGTTGTCTTTGTGCTGGATATCGTAAGTGAAATCGGCAGAGGAATGCGTTTCACTAAAAAATCGAGGGATTTTTTCGAGATATTCCTTGGAAAACTATTTTCAAAAATAGCTGGGTGAAATTCCCTAAAAAAAACGATCGAAAAATGCGAAATACCATTTTTTTGTGCGAGCCTTCGTTTTCGAGCAAATCGAATTTGGAAACATGTGCCTCGCGCTGACAATGAAACTCCTATTTGCTTATGTCCAATCACGGTTAACTTCTTTTTTTATGAGGAAACGTAGTCTGCGATTGAAGAAATGTTTGTATTTAATTAACTTGAAATGTCTTCAAAAATAGATGTACGAAATTCTTCATGAAAAAAATTATCGGGAAATGCGGAAAAAATTTATTGATTCGAAGCCTCGCTAAGCGAAAAAATCCAGTTAAAAAAATAGCTGGGTAGGGGTGGCTTGCTATCGTGCCTCGCGCATTTTTTAAATTCAATTTACTCGAAAGCGAAGGTTTGTATAGAAAAACATTATTGAACAATTTCAATTTGCTTTTTTATACAGAAACACACTCACGCCTTTTCGAAGGAATTTTTAAATTATTTTAAGGATATAGTCGGGAAGAATGTTTGGCGACTGAGGCGGATGCCCCCACCATACGACGTGACGTAACGTGGGGGCGTGTCTGGCGCTAGTCAGAGTGGGGGGGAGCCACCTGACGCGCCCAGTTGATCTAAATATCGCAGTTCCGTCTGTAAATAGTATTATTATTATTATCATTCATTCACGCTTAATAATTTTTAGCAAAATACGAAATATACACATGGTAAGGGACGGTTAAGATGATAGTATGGAAATAGAACACGTTGTTAACGAGAGTGCAGAGCTAATAATAGATTTTTAAATTCACCCGGTTTGTCACAAAAGAAGTCAACAAAATTGCACATGTATTGGCATGAATACAGATACGATTAATGCAACCAAATTTCCCATATATAGTACGTAGGGCGAATTCCTTGAGCTCCATCGACGATATAATTTCATAAGTAATAAGAATATTTTTGGTTTCTTTATTTTAGACAAAAATTGAAGGCGCTAGAACCCCCACCATTTAGAAGCGACATCTATGCCACATATTTTCAACATAAATTTTTATTTTATATCTTCAAATGTTAACCCCCTTCGTTGACACTCTGGGTGTGAGCTACCCACAAGCAGATTTTGACGCTACGTAACTTCTATATGCGACATAAATATCTTTTTTCCAAAGATGACTTACGGACTATTTTTTCTCTAAAAAAAATTATATCTGAGCAATAACTCTGCAGATTTTTAGCTTCTAATATTGGAATTTGTAAAAGTTACAATTTTTTAAAAAATTTCTCCGTTTTTTTCGACATGTGGTAATCTAGATTTTTTTCTACAAAAACTGCGATAAAATTTCAATAAATAAACTATTGGAATAGATTCTACAGACCTTAAAACTAACCCATAATTTTTTTCATAACGATTGGATGCTTGAAATAAGAATGGCAGTCGGTCAAAAATTGTTCTGGGTGTGAGCCACCCAGGTGTATCAAAGTTGATCGAAAAAAATGGTGTGTCAACGAAGGGTTAGCTATAAAGCCCTAAAAAGGTTCAAAATTATTTGCTTCATACCCTCTCTAGAAAAAAATTTCAAAAAATTACAAAATTTTGGAAAGCCTCCAAGTATATTTAGCAATCGAAACAAATAAAATTCCATACACAATTAAAAGTCAGGCAAGTCTATTCTGAAAAATTTGAATTTTGTCACTTACAGTGTTTTCTACAAGGACTCTTCAAGTCATTATAAAAATATATATTCTCCCAGTGAGTAATTCGAAACGCAATAATTCGAATTATTTAACCATTTCCGTAAATATTCTCTGCTCCCTGCCAACAGAGTATTCTACGTCGATCCGACGGCCTTATCGCGTGCGCGATATTTATCGGGAACAAACGAGCGGCACGCGTCCCATTCCGCCCCGCGGAACGACACGCGACACGAAAATTCCCCTCGTTTCGGGGCGATTTACTTTCCTCCGCTGGAGGGAGGGCGCGAACGCTTTTCCGCGAGCTTCTTTCTTCGTCCGGGCCGCCTTTCTTCTTCTCCCTGGGCTTTCACGGCCGGGGGAGGCTCTCGTGCTCGCGACCGCACCGGGAGAACATCAAAGCGTGCGGGCAAAGAGACGCCCCCTCTGGAATTTTCTCGCCGCGCAAGAAAGCCCATCGAAATTTTCCTCCCACGTTCGCTCGATGGAAAACCCGCAGTAATTTCCGCGAAGCTGATCGCGGTCTGCCGCGAAAGATATTCAAGCGAAATGACGCGAAGATTGAAATTTTGGAACGGCCCGCGGTGTATTTTCCTATTCGAGGTGTACCGCTTTGCTCTGTTGTCGAAGCTGTTGGAATTTTGCTTAAAAAATTCTTCTAAGTTTCAAAAACTAAGAGGGTATTCAGTTTCAGACGGCCGATTTTTCAGCAGATTTTATGTATTTTTTTTCTAGGTGACGGGGAAAGATTTTTGGCTAAGCATGAAGGATGATTTAAAATATTTACAAATTTCAGAGCAACTTTCAAAGCACCAATATTGTATCTTTTTTCGTCGCCTAGAAAAAAATCATGAAACCGGCTGAAAAATTGCGCCGTCTAAATCCGAATACCCCCCTAAATGTAATGGTCAACTATCTATACTATTATATAAAATTGAAGTTGCATACTTTGAAATAAGGTTTCTCAGTAAATATGAACTGAACGCACAAGTGTGTTGCGTCACTTTGTTCGCTTGGCGAGAGGAAGGTTCTAACGTTTTTATTTCTTTTAAATACTGAGTTTTAAGTAATAGTAGATCGCGAGGCGACCGCCAGGCGGCGACCGGGCGGAGCGCTTCTCGCTGCGAAATAGCACCGCGGCGGGAATAAGTGGCCGAGGGCTCTCGAGTTTATAGACTGCAGATTACAGAGTCTGAGTCAGTCACGCTAATATTTCCGGCGAAGCCGAGGCGAGGACGCTAGTATGGTATAATTTTGGATTACTGTACTATTGTCATGAGTATTACCCAAATTTTTGTATTCCCAATTAAAGCAGGTAGATGAAGGTCTTCCTGAAACATGAAATAAAATTTTCTTCTCTGATAGAGGGGTACCTATTTTTGAGAAAAACGAGTTTGAAAGCGTTGCATTGCTAATGAGAAACTTCTGCGGCCTTCCATAGGAACTATTATTACATTTCAGTATAATATATGTTTGGAGCTGCTGTTTGGCACGTTGAGAAGTGATTTTGTTACATTGTTGACTGAAAACAGGATGAAAATAAATCAGTACGATCATTCGCAGAAACAGCGCAGATGCGCGCGCATCCGGAGAGCATCAAAAACCTGAAACTTAATTTCCTCAGACAGGAAACCTTGTACGAAAAAATTTCATTCCACATTTTCCATCTATTTCTGCGTGTAGAATTATAATCTGTGGTTGAATTCCATATTCTTTGTCGAATCCACCTGTTATTACGAAATCTCTAAGTGGACCTTCTAGAATATAGCAGCCGCACTGTCGACAAATTTGTAGCTTCATTTCTTCAGAAAACAAGTCTTCTGCCAAAAAATGTTGTTCCACATATTCGATTCATTTTTTCACGTGCCATCATAATGCATAATTAAATTTCACGTTCATTATCAAACGCACGTGTCGTCACAGGATCTCTATAGTGAAATCAGATAATCGCTCGGCAAACTTGAAGCTAATTTTTCTCGAAAACAAAGCCTTCTACAGAAAATGTTGTTCCACATATTTTATTAATTTTTGCCCTCGGAATCTTGGTCCACGATTAAATCTCGCGTATTTCAACGAGCGCACGTGCTCTCACGAAGTACAGCGGAAATTTGCAGATCTAAGGGATCGTGCCAAGAGGAGTACATATCTTCCGTTTCTCGTGCCGGGATATCGCGTTATAGGTGGTATGATAGATTACTTTCACTCGCGCGATGCTGAGCCGCGAATACGTCACTCCGCCGCGAAAATAGATTCCGAGCGCGATTCGTGGCACGGAAATTCCATTCGTCGTGCTGAACCTCCGTCGCTAGACGAAAATGGCTGCGGGCGCGGGGGGGAGTGCTCCGGGGATTCCGAATGTGGGAATCCCGTACAGTTCTACTTGATCGAGGCACGATCCCTCGAGTCGTAAGGGTCAATTATTGGCAAGGTGGCTAAAGGGCTGGAGAATGAAGAGATATCGCTAGAGAATGTGCAAACGAAATGTCCAGATTGTTTCATATTCATTCCCTTATTCCTCCGTGAAGTAGCTTCTTGCCCATTGGTGGGTATTTGTTACAACGATTGAGAACTTTTTTAATATTGTTGAACAAAATATCTGTTAATGTTACAGAATTTTTTTATTTTTATATTTTATAAGTTCCATTCCAACTAGAACCTTTATTTTCAAGAACTTTTATTTTATCGATTCTCCTGGGAACTTATAATGTGAGAACATTTTTAAAAAAGTTCCGCAGTCCATGTTTTAAATGGAACCTATTGAAAAAGTTCCAGAACTTTTTCGATCCCTGCTGCTTAGTACCCTTAACACCTGATTGGTGGTGCTTTGGAACACTTTGGTTAGTTTTTTATGTACGTATACGAAGCTGACGATTACTTTTCTAATTGAGCGATTTAATAACAAATTCAACACCAGTAGTTATATTTATTAATTTGCAATTTTAATGGTGTAATAAGGACATTTCATAATAATAATAATAAATACTTTTCTATAGTAATTTTGTGCTAAATATTATAAAAATCTTCAAAAATATTCGAATATTACTTTGATTTCCTTATTAGGCATTAATGTTATAAAATGCAAAATCAGTGAAATAATTTTTCTGTAAAATATTTCTTCAAAATTCCATTGAACTTACACTGAATTTCGTTTCACTGTTCCTTAAACCGAAAGCAATTTCATAGAAATTTAGATAACTCGTTGCCAGTAGAAAATGCAGTATTTTAATCGCACTTTTGCTTCTTGAAAAGAACCCACATTCAGAATTCCCCAAGAAGCTCGATATTCCCCGAAAGGATGGGTCCAAGGTGTTCCACCTCATTTTAGGCAACTCTGTCCCCTTTTATTCCCTTTGGAGGGAACTCCCGTTGGCCCTGCCGTGAAAAATGCAGTGATACTGTATCGAGGGGTCGAGGGTATTCAGTGAACACGGAAATGAGCGTGCACTTTCGCGAGTTCGACGTCCAAAGAAGCTTTTCACCTTTTCTTCCGACCAGGGGACAGGGCGAAGTTTCGGTTAGGCCAGACACATCGGCATTTTTCACCTCGCCCAAGGAGAAATAAACGCCTTGGGAAGTTCGTGTCGTTCAGCAGGGTGCAAGTGGTGCCAGGAAATTAATCATCGTGACGTATCACCGGGGGAAGAATATAATTAATCGTGCTTTGATCGTCGTTAAATGAAGTGACGTGTGAAAAGGGGACAAGCTTGTAGTTTTCATTCATTCTCGATCAGTTTAGTGTTGTAAGGGTGTGAAAGTAATTTGTAGCTTCTCGAGAGTAAATTTTTTGGTTCATAGAATTTTTAGTAATTAAGGGGAAGCTTAAATAATATTATAAATTTATGTAATTTTGGATGCCACTAGGGGTGAGCTTGTAGTTTCCATTTATTCTGAATCAGTTTAGGGTTGTAAGGGTGCGACAATAATTTGTAGGTATTTAAAAATGAAAGTTTGGGTTCTTAGAATTTTTAGTAATTAAGGGGAAATTTAAATAATATTATAAATTTATGTAACTTTGGATGCCACTGGGAGTTAGGGCTGGGACTATTTGTCGAATTTTTCGGTAATCGAATATTCGAATACTTCAGTTGCTCAATTAGTTGGCGAATATAATTCGAATATCCAAGTATTCGAATCCTATTCGAATATATTTAAGTATTCGAATCCTATTCGAATATATTTAAGTATTCGAATCCTATTCGAATATATTTAAGTATTCGAATCCTATTCGAATATATTTAAGTATTCGAATCCTATTCGAATATATTTAAGTATTCGAATCCTATTCGAATATATTTAAGCATTCAAATCCTATTCGAATATTTAAGTATTCGAATAGTATGGTGTGAATTATAAGTCAAGTTCTTTAGGTTCATTTGTCAGGGTGAAATCTTATAAGCTAATTTTGACCCACTTCACACCATACTATTCGAATACATCAGTATTGTGAATTTTACATCAGTATTCGAATAGTATTCGAAGTTTATTCGTAGCATTCGAATACTTGTAAAATATTCGAATATTAAATTATTCGAATTGTCCCAGCCCTACTGGGAGTGAGTTTGTAGTTTTCATTTATTTTGATTCAGGTTAGTGTTATAAGGGTGCGAAAATAATTTCTAGGCATTCAAAAATAAAATTTTGGGCTCTTAGAATTTTTAGTAATTAAGAAAACGTAGAAGTATGATTATCTCCTTGAGTGCAAAGTAGAATTGACACAATGTATCACTTGTACCCTGGAGAATCTCTGTCCACCATCGTAAAATGATCATGGCTCTGAGGAGAACCCCGTAAAACAGTCAACCTTGTTCTTCTCATAAAGTCCACTTCTTGTGGCTACGCGCTGGTTCCATAAAACTCAACTGTAGAGTAACGCCAGCCCGAAACATGCATAAGTCATTGGCAGTTGAATGTTTCTCATAGTGATCGCTTTTCATCCACAGCGATCGGTTTTATCTATCGTAAAATCGACAGCGATCCATGATATATTCATGAATCTCTGACAAAAAGAATTTTCAGGACACTCTTATGGTATTTTGAGTATGGATTGTTTTTTACTGTGTTTTCTGGTTTAGTCTAGAGTTTTTTGAAGCAGGTTAAGTATCGGAAAAATTTGAATAAGATCCTAACGTTGTTCATAGTAATTACTGTGGTATTAATTAATATTAATTATCTAAATAGGTTGTGAATTTAGGAGCAGGTTGCTACAAATGGAACGTTTTTGGGGCTTTGGGAGTATTAGATCAGATCTTCAGTGGCTTAGAATTTTCAGCCATATATAAAAATAATTAATATACGCTGATATTTCTCTCGCGGTGGAATATTATTTTAGTTAATCAACGTGGAAGAAAGGGCTGTACTTTAGAATGGGGAGTGGTGAATTCGAGCGAATCGTTAAGTTAAGCGAACTTTTAAAAATGAATTACAATTCCTATTGATCTCGACCCATAAAGCAACCGAAAAAAAATACCATTCTGCTCTTTCATATCGTACAGAAAGCAGCAAATTCTGCATTAATTAAGCCACATTCTGTAGACTTTATTCGATTCGAAGCGAGCATGCCCAAGCGCGCATACATTTTTCATCACGGCCCATCATTACATTCAATGGCGCACGCTATGCCCACAGGAATTTTCAAACATCCCAACCCCTGCTCGTTTTTGTTTAATAAAACATCCATTACCCCTCGAGACGCATTTTATTTTCCGCGCTGCACCAGAATAACAATTATTATCCCAAACTCCTTCCAAAGGGGTAAAAATTGTATTCAATATGCGATACACTAAGACCGTCATGATCTTATTTTACCAGATTGTCATTTATTCCACATTTTACAAAAAATGTCTGTACTGATTTCAAAATTTAAACACTTGGAGTTAAAATTAAAACCGAAAGGTTTTTTTTAATCTTGAAAATCCAATAACCGTAGTACCTTTTGGTGCCTCAAAATGGGGGAGGAGGGGATTTGCACTTCAAAATGGCGACTGTAGCCAAATGGAGAAAGTTACTAACCTCTCTCCCTCGCATAACCTAATTAATACGAATATCAATTTTTCCCCTCTCCTAAGAAATGTTATTTTATACGTGTATGTATGGATTAAACTCAATTAATATTAACAAATTATGAAGCCAAATATGGTATACGTGACTCTTTCAGTTACATCGCTGCTGCTTCCATCTTGTGTTATAGGTTATGTTAATCCATTCCATAGATTTACATTCTTTTTCACAAAACAATGTTCCAACTTCGACTCATCTCGATTCCTCTCACGTTTTTATCTATCGCCAATCAAAAACTGTACAAAACACCCTATAAGTTTGAAAAGTCACAAAAAATATAATAATCCGAATAATTTTGATTTATGTCTTCAGATGAGAATGGTGTGTGCGCAGATTTTTGCGCCTGACTGTATACGTTGGATTCCAAGCCATTAACAATAATAATAGTATCGCCCATTGGCTCGGGTCCCAGAGTTTGAAAGCCGCTGCTCTAAACATTGCATTCCGCAAAATAACAGATTTATCACCCGGTGTAATATTATTTCTCATTCCGCGGGATGATTTACTCCTGCGGCAGTGGATCAACGCTGTTCCCCCACTAACCCCAATTTGTCCAGCGGCCTATCGCCCTCGCGGAGAAATTCCCTAGACGCGGAAAGAAAGGAAGGGGTCGCAGTCGTAGCCGGGCGCGGCGGCTTATCCTTTTCCAGGCGATTTACGTGCAAAGTTCGCGTGGAAGGAAGCGAGTCGTTTATCACACGGAGAGCTAATAGATAACACGGCGGTTACGTGTTCGAGGTTCGATCGGTGCCAACCTCCCGCCGAAACCCCTAGATTCCGCATTATCGGTCTCGATCGACCGCGGGCGATGGTGCTGGGGATTCTGGGTGGATTCCAACTTCCGAATGCGATGTGCCGGAAGTGCGTAACTCTTTGCTGCTGCGGCAGCCTTATCTGGGCAGAGATTGCTATCCCAGAGCTAATTCCTGATAGAAGGAGGTGCGAGGATCTTTTGGACATCGGTTCCTTCGGGACCATTCTTCCCACGAAGCTTGAAAATAATTATTGTTTTAAATAACTGTAAGGAGATAAATGTCCCCATTATGAAGAATGGCACAGTGTGGGTAGTTCTTTGAGGACATATATGTTTGGTTGATTTATAAAAATATTGGCTCGCAGTGTGGATTGTGGAAGACAGTTTAGAAGTACCTACTCCTAGTCGCTAGTCCATCCTAGGGGATTCAGGACCAGGGTTGCCATATGTAGGGATTTAATGCTGGCTTAGACACCACATAGGACAGGCCTGTCTAGGGATTTGCCCGCACGAGCAACCGCGAGTTGCTCTTTGCTCTTGAAG
The DNA here is from genome assembly GCF_050908995.1 of Andrena cerasifolii. Classification (NCBI taxonomy): domain Eukaryota; kingdom Metazoa; phylum Arthropoda; class Insecta; order Hymenoptera; family Andrenidae; genus Andrena; species Andrena cerasifolii. The sequence goes on from NC_135132.1 coordinate 4,924,747, forward strand.
GCACCGAGCCAGGCCCCTCACGCTCCTCAAGAGCGAAAGGTCCCCATGGTGATGCATAACCGTCGCTCTTGCCTTCGCTAGCAACCACCCGCGGTTGCTCTTCACAGGCAAGAGCAAAAGTTGGACCGGCCTGGCATAGGAGAAGGAGAACACCTACAGCAATAATGGTATATTTGTGTTGGTGACGCTGTGACGTCATGCCAACTCATCGCATGGCCTGGACAAGTCGATTAGGGTATGTCTATGTGAAGTCGTGTCTTCTCCATGTGTAGTGAATTAGCAACCCTGTTCCGGGTACAGCGTTCCTTCTCTATAGACCCGGCAATGGACCCCATAGTCGCTCATATGGAGAGGGATTGCTGTACTGGAAATGATCTCTGAATCTTACTTGTTAGAAACGACTATAAAAAGGGTTGTAAGGCGCTCGCTCCAGGGCAGTTCTGGGGTAAGTGCCCTGTGGTTCGTCACAGTCCTCTTATCAAAAGGCATAGCCTTCTCCACTCCCTGGCTACATCCTCCAAGAACAGAGTTCCTTTTCTTCAGCAATACGGCGTCGGGCCGCTCGCCATTCCCATATTCTCTATCTCACTCTAAACAATCAATCCTTCGACACCTGATAGCTAGGAGACCCAACGTGGTCATCAGCCCTCGCCTGTCGCCAGGACTGTTTAGTCTCCCGTACCCTCTATCAGGACCACACGCAGGTTAAGTCCCTGCCATAAAATCCTTGAAGGTAAAACAGCATGGGGCCATCCGCCCTCGACCTCACCCTCGAATTTGGTGACGCTAACATACTAATGAGATATTTTACATATCAGCTGCAAAAGCATGTATCTTTATAATGTTGGTGTTGAATACCTACCTCTCCACTTGTAATTCACGATGCTGTAAGTTGGGAGAGTCCCAGAAACAGCGTGGACCCACGCTGCGCGAAATCCAGTCGACCACAAGTTTCGAGTTCTCCGTGAATGATTCCTCATCTTCACGACAACTCGTCAGACGGCGTTAATTACAGGGCCCAATGTCGATTTGTTTAATTAAACCACCTCGACTGGTTGGTGAGACTACAATTTTCTGCTTTCGGTTCCAAGCTCTTATCATTGAGCGAAGTCGAGTCAATTGGCGGCCAGGGGAAGAGAAAAAATCCTTTGAAATCCTACTTCAAAGGTAGAAGTTTGACGGTGATGTCACAGGCAATCCACTTCCGGCCTTATTTAGTAAATCGACTCTCCCCCTCTGGTCCGAGGGTGGACGCGACTCAGAAGTATCTCGCAATAAATATATCGGCTTATGGTCGTCTCGAGGAGTTTCACGAGTCATCAGAAGCTCGAGAAGCCAAACTCTCGTCGGCGGCCGATGAAATAGGGCTGGCGGCTTGTCCCTTTGGGCCCTTTCGTTCTGATCGCCACTATTCTTCTGGACGAGATATCGAGGTGGGCGTGAGACGTACGCCTTGCCTCCTAGGATTCAGTTTCTCACGATTTTCTCCCATCGGTAGGTTTGAGTCGATGATGTGTTGTTTGCTACTTTAAATTTATTTAAATAGCACGTGGAAAAATTTAACGATGAGTAATTATTAATTATTTAAACTAACTATTATAACTACTGAAACTTATAGTCAAATGAAAATTTAAATTTTTGGAACTTCTAATAAACTAAAATAACTTCAGTAGTTTTTAAGAAATTAACCAAATGCAATATTGTATCACTTCTATCCTTAGAAACGCTGATAAGAAGAAAAAACTAATCATCAGTCTTAGCACCGTTTCCGTTTCACCCTAACCTCTTCTTTAAACTTTCAACTACAAGATTCCATGCTGATTATTCACCTGTTGCATGGAGGACAGTAAGTTATAATAATTAAAATTTCAAAAACTGGTGGTTTCGAATAATACAAGAGGTTTATGTTACATGGACGGGGTGATTTGATGCACCCTGAACTCCTCACTGATAGTTGGACCTAATTTAGACTTAATTTGCCACCTAACTGATTAGGAATCAAAATAAAACCTGGCACTTTACTAAAAACTAGTATATATCCAATTTTTATACCTAGTCCAGGCTCAACATAACCCAAGTGACACCTCTTCTGGGCCCAAAAGCCTGTCACCTAACCTAGCCTAACAAGTGCTAACAAAGGCTCTCGCGATATCACCATATCAGGAGCTCCTATCATCGCAAAGGAGCATGATGAAAATCGTAATTAGTGAGATTTCTCCATTGTCCAATTCCAAGGCAGCCTCAGCTCCCCGAGGATCAAAGATTGATCTCAGAAGCAACGCGACAAGACTCCATTCCTGATTTATGGCGCGAAACTTCAACCCACCCCCGTAAATCGTCCTCGAATTCTATCGCATTTCCCTACGAACTTTTCCAACTTACAAATGTCTCTTCCCGCTTCGAACAGTCGCGGGCCATTAACCACAGCTTCTCAGTAGACCCGAACGAGAAGTCCGTAGTTACCTTGGGGTAGGGAATTTCGCGACTGGAAACGGGTCGACCGGGGTTTTTCGCGGAAATTCCGCGCGGCCACAATCCTATCGGCGTTTGAGCGCGTTACAAGCGGCCTCTGTGCATCCCCCCCTATACCCAACCCCACCACTGTCCTTGTTGAGAGACGCGCTCCAAAAAGATAACCGCGGACACCTCGTTTCCGGTTTCTCGGTCTATAGACGACGCCGAGCGACACGCAAACGAGGCCAGCCAGCATTATTGCAACCGTTTCACGTTCTGGGGGAGAACGAGAAACATCGGGAGGAGCGGCGAGGCAGTATGGGTGGGGGTGGCAGGGTTGGTCGGAGAAACTGGCACGAAGCAATCTTTTTCAGGCACTTCGGGAAACGCTGAGAAGCTTTCGCGCTTTTACGCCGACGTCACTTACCCCACTCCTCCCCACCGTTGCCCCCTTGGGTAGTTAAAATAGCTGGCTTTAAATGGCACTGAGCGGTGAATGAAGCCGCCACGGTAAGTGCGTTAACGTCGGAACGGTTAAAAATTGCCTCTGTCGGTTTAATCGTTTACCGAGATTTCGCGAGGGATTCGACGTCTTGGCTAGGGAGATTGAGATACACGTGACGGGGGTTTAGCGACTTTTCCGTGAGCATTGAAGCAACGGTGGACGTTCGTATAAAGTTCTGTAGGTACTTCCACGAAAATCAATTTTTTTTAGATAAGGGGAGGGTTTGTTCGCAAATCTTGCGAAGGATTTGGATTTTGTGACAGTTTGAGGGAAAAGGGGAAGTTTCCAACGCTTCTACTTTTGCTCCAAAAGCTATTCAAATTTGGCGGATAGAAAAATCGAACGATCAAACTTGAAGTGTCATGACACTTAAACCCCCCTTCTGGTGATCTAGATGAAATGTATTCTAGTCGTTTTTTCCTCCATCCCATCCACCACAACAAATAAAAAATATAGTGAAATGTAAAAATCAGAAGTAGAAGGGTTAAAAGGACGTACTAACCCAAGTACCTGCTTACGCGCCATAGATCCTCGTGATTCAACGTCAAAGATTATAGCCGAGCCCATCGTGGATGGGGAGTCATCGAAATCCACCCTCATCGATTACCATCAACCGGTAATCCGCGATTCGGGTTGTGAGGCGGGGGGCGATTTTGTCGTACCCGCCGCCAGCAATCGTTACATAATAAACGACGAGTTTTCACGGCATGAATATGAAGCGCGGCTAATGAGCGCATTAATATTTGCTGGCCGGCGTGTTTTGCGCCCTCGCGTCAACGAACCGTGCATAAATTCCCTTTTGCGCGGACACGCCTGAGCGACCCACTCGCTCGCGCGTGCTACCATCGCGCATGCGCGTGCGCACGTGACTCGTCTGTCTCGCCGTCGCGTAGCCTCCTAGGGGACTTGGAGGACGTCTGGTAGACAGCCGCACGGATCATCGCGCGTATCTAATCGCGGTAATCTCAGCGTTCTCTTCTTCTTTCTCTCTTTCGCTAGAGCGGCAGAGAGAGTGGTGTCCTCAGGCGGAACCACGCATGAGGCATTTAGGCACGTAGGCGAATGTTTGCGGGAGCTTCTGTGCCAATTGTTCCCAGCTCCCGATCAGGAGTCGAAACGCTCGTCATTTGCCGAATAAGCGCATAGTGTGGAGATATACGCGATCACTTTCGTGAACAGTTTGTCGAATGTGTGGTGCCGCCTTTCCCCTTTGTTATTATAAGGGAAGCATATGAATTTTTTTTTTTTATTCAAATGCAGGTTTTGTATCTAGGAAGTAAAGAATTATTTTATTTTCTGCTCTCATAATATTACTATATATTAATTTCCCAAACAGAATAATTTACATTCTGAATTTCATAGTAAAAAATTTACCACAGCAATAAGGGTAAAAATTTTAATATAAGTGATATCGATTCTTGTCTCTACCATTTAGAAAACTATATTTCTATTTTGTGTTTAAAATGAACTCCCATTAACCCCCCTCTCTACTAAACAAGAAAAAAGCAAAAAGTTTGTGAAACACTCCATTTGAAAAACGTCCTAATTGCGAGTTTCAGAAGCCATCCTTTAAATTCTTGGTCAAATTTCTCTTTCCCTTTAGCCGCTCTCGATCAAGCAGACTAATTTTCAATGATACCAAGTGATCCTCTCGGTGGAGCGCAATAAAGGCAGCGCTCGGCGAGGGGGAGGTAGGAAACCAAGGAAAAAGTTAACACCGGGGGCGCGGCAGCCGGATTCGTTGTTTCTTTCCACCGCTGCCTTTTTTGTTTCTTCCATCCATTCACATTAATCACTCCAGCACCGCGAGAAACGGCACTGAGGTGTAGGAGGCTGCGCAGGGGAGGGTCTTTTCCTTCCTCTCCCTCGTTCTCGTTTTGTTCTCGCGGCATCCGTGTTGCAACTGCTACCTTAATGGGTTCCCAGCTTGGAAACGAACCACGGTGGATTATGGGGCGCTGGCGTCAGAACCGACGCGATAAACTTCGATAAGGTCTACTTAAATTACGCCACACTTGCGATTACCTTCTCACGGAGCTTCTTTCCGGCTTTTATACGCCCCTCAACCACCTGGACAATTGATTTTTACGTCGATAAAAACTAGTGGGGGTGAGTTCTCGCCACCTTGGCACTAGTAGTTAGCAAGCTTTTGGGTGGTGCTATTCACTGTCTTTCTTAGGGAATAAGGGTGGCGAATATATTTACTGGGTGGCTATGGACACTCCTGGTGTCGGTGAAACTAGTAGTGCCTAAGGTCCTACGAGTAATTTCGGAATGACGGCAGCCATGTTTATTAGAAGCTATGGACAGTGGACACTCCATCCTTTGTACCAAAGTTGAAGACATACAGTCGTCTCTAGACTACAATGAGCGGAACAAACGATCAGCAGCTATTGAACAGGACCTAAATGCTTCGTTCCACCCTGCAGTTTTTATTTTCTAACACAAAGTTAGGAAAAAGTTCAGCAATCGGATGTTCACACACCTACTCAAGGAGTTGTAAATACCAAGGCTGGTTTCAAACTACTTAGCAATAACATGACTCGAAAGAAGCTTTTGTTGGCAACTGTAGAATGAGGATCACCTATAAGGAGTGGTTGAGCAATCCTAGAGAAACAGTAGAGGCCACCTGACATTTTGACGGCTGTACACTGAGATTCCACGTTTCCTCGAGGGGGGTTCAATTTCCACGGCGATATAATTTTCACCCGCGGTGCAGCGGCCAGTATCTTGGTCTCTTATCTCGGCCACGGTGCGCGGCTGCACGTAGCGGCCGCAGATAAATTTTCGGATGACAGTAAGATGGATGAAGGACAGGGGTTAGGGCGGCCTCCGCGGCAATTTAAGGCCGCGGAAGACGGACAATTTAAATTTTTCGTCGGCCACGGTTTCGCGCCCCTCCCGAGAGTGCAATTACTCTCTTTCCGCGAGGAGGGCGAAAGGAGGCGCAAAAGGGGACATGATTGCGGTCAGTATAATTGCTCCGCCTTGATACAGTAGACACTGCGTTATACGGATGCTTCATTGTTCGAGTGTTCTTACTATTCGAAGGATGTACTAACTCAATGCTTCACTATTCAAAACTTGGTATTATTCGAACGTTGTACTATTTGATGGTTCAATTATTTACAGCTTCTTCGACTGTTACTACGTTTCACTATTCAAAACCTGCTGCTATGTCCCACTATTTGAAATCTCCTAGTAGTTGCAAGTGTATATTATTCGAATCCGATTATGATCTTGAACAGGTCACTGTTTGAACGTATCTCTATTAGAACATCCCAATTCGACTTTTGGCACCACTACTTGAGGATAACCAGTAAGGCTCTGAAAACACTGGGGTTCATTGCTAGGTTTGCGAGGCCTTTTACACGCATTGAGTCGCTTAAACTTTTTATACTTTACCCTCGTTAGGCCCCAGGTGTAATATACCTCAGTAACGTGGCGCCCGAAGCGTAAGCAGTATATTAGTTCAGTGGAAAGGGTACAGCACAGATTCCTTAGACTGGCTTCTAGGGTCCAGGGTAACCCAATGAGTATTACTGACCGTGACTATGGTCCTGCCCTGCAAGCACTTAGAATGAGTACTCTCGCGGACCGTAGGCAGGTTCCAGACATGATCTTTTCAAGGTCGTTCATGGTCAAGTTAATTGTCCTGAGCTTGTGGCATCCCTGGGTTTCTTTGCTCCTCAGAGGCAACTGCGACCGAGTGCGACTGCGACTCATCAAATCAATTTTCTTACAATTATATAAATAATTCTAGCAACAGTAGGAGTAGGTGCTGTGATATTCACAAGAATGCATAGCAACGAAGCATGTCCCACAGGCAGAGTAACAATAAGTGCACGAAAAACAGCATAACACCCCACAAGAAACCCCTCCACCCCAATGCCAAAAAAATCAGAGCGATGAAAGAATTTTTCTCCGGGGGTACGCGTCTGGCTCGTCTATCCCTGTTCGCGGACAATTAAATGGCGTCATACTAGCGTCATGGCGAGCAAGATGGAGCGACTTCCGGGGCAAAGAAGCGAAAGAGAATCTGAAGGAAACGAGAGATACCAATTGCACTGGGGAAAAAGGAAATTCCGTGCGAATATTAGAACGTTTCGTCCAAATTATTTTCACCAGTTCTTTGCCTGCTATTTTTTTTTTCTCCTGCTGGTTCGGGCGGGCGGAGCGGGAGGGGTGTCTAGAAAGGGTGTCTCTTACAGGTGAACCGTGCAGTGTCATGTCGAGATTTATTTCGTGCGTTTTTCCCATCACACCTGTGCGTCGAGAACCCCCACACTGTCTGCCATTTTCTTCTTTTGACAGCTTCCCACCCCCTTTATTTATTTACTTAAGTATCGCTGCACGTCCCACGGATAATGGGATTTCTTCTCTGATGAGATAAATCTCCGATTAATTTCTTCCCCTCGCCGCGGGACAACGATTCCGATGGCGAGAAATTGTAAGTTTCTGCGGTGCTTCCCCGGGGGGTTTTCACACCATGTGTCAAGCTCAGGCGGTAATTAGTAATTTTTCTACTTAGAAAGTTTGCTGCTCGCGATGAAAGGGGGCAAGATTGTTGCTTCTTTCGAAAATTGTTCTCCTAATTCATGATGCAATAACTGGATATATAGGGCGTTTCAAAATAGGGGTAACTTGGATGTATGCGATTCCAAATGAAAAGAGGAGTTAGAATTTTCGAATTTACAATTTTTTTTTCTGTCTGATAAATTTGTGAATTTTTTACTTCACGTATTTTTTTTTATTGGAAGTCTAAAAATTGATAATTAATTTTTTTATAGCTAACAGTTTGATTTTTTCATTACATGTCCTCAATACTTGCTAGAAATACACTATTTTTGGTTATGAATTGTTGTTTTCATAACGTGTCAATTAGTTGAATTTAAACTCCCTTTACTCTATGTATTTTTTTAAAAAAAAATTCCAAAACTAAATTACTATCGTTAAATAATTTCGAATTTTTTAAAGATCAGAAATTTTCTCTCGAATTGTGGTGATTTCAACAATGGATTGCTATCCATAAAATATTCTTTTGTTCCTTCCTTTTTTGTGCGGAGTATTGAATTCGGTGGAAATTAAAATTCAATAGTCTGGAAAAATGGCGACTGTACATCAAAAAGCACCAGCGTACAGCTAGTGAAAAGTAAAAATACAAAGTAATTATCCAAGAACCATTTATCTTCCCCTGTTCAGGCCACAGTATTCAAGAAAGAAATTCAGGATTAACACAGAATTGAAATTTAATCAAATCAGCAGCGTACCTGCTTAAAATTTCAATAGACTATATTTCACGTTGCAATGGGTTACAGTCGATGAATTTGAGGCAAAATTAATTATCCTTCAATACAATGGCTTACTTGTAACATTTACCTGTTACTTTCTGAGGTATGCAAAAAATTACAAAAAAAAAATAGTACCCACTTTCACCTTGCTTTTTTTTTTAATGAGACTTTTGACCGTGTCTCGCAGGATTATACGAGCTTGCACGAGATAAGAAGACTTGGGTGATGAGATTCGCGTACCTCTCGACACGGGATGCTGTTATCAGTGCATCGTGCAAACAAGGTTATAATGTGTTCAACGAAGTTCGTGTACCGAAAACCTATATTCTCCAATCGACGTGCAGGGAAAAATACATCCTGTAAGATAAACTATTTTCCCGATCGTATTTTTTTCCCTCCCGAAACTGAACGGTTTTTAATAAAGTCGATATTCATGAAAGTGAACTGAATTATTTTTTAATAAAAATATTAATAGAGCACTAGTAGTTTTAGTTCACTTTTCGTACTGAATTTTATCGTTAATGTTTCCAATAATGGTGGAGCTTAAATAGTGTATTCCTTCGTTTGTGTCAGAGTTAACATTTAGTAATTTGTTACTTAAAGCTGATAAATTATATCGATCGTTTCAATTAATGAATTAGAAAAATCGTTTCTTCTTTTTATGATTTTTAAGATAATGCATTCAATAATAGCAGACTTTCAATTTTCATTTATATTGTCGTTAAATGATAATAAATCTAGGAAATACCAGGTCTGATTGCAAAAACCAAAGGAGCAGTGCTACAAAAGGAAGATGTATAGTGAAAATTCGGCTTAAATTAATTCTGATACGTCTGTTATTTGTCATTTTCAACATTTTATTAATAGCGCGATATTAATCTATTTGAAATAATTTATTAGAGTTAAAAAATAATAAAATATAATCTCCGGATTCTCAATAATTATATGTGAAAGATATCCTCTTGAGAATTCAAAATATATCAGAGTTAAAACTTTCTTCTTTGAAGAAGAAATACCATATCGGATAAGTAATTACTTGAAATAAAATGAAACTTCGCTTAGGATATAATACTTTATTTCAGATATTATTTTAAAGTTGCTAATGGCTAGTGAAATCAATAATTTTTTCTGTGCTCGTAAAATTAGGAATTCTACAGTCGCAACAAAATCTACTGGCCACCCAAGGCCATTTAGCTCCTCCCATTATTCCATTTAGCCCCTCCCACTATTCTCTTTAGCTCCTCCCACCACTTCATTAGGCCACGCCCCCATTCTAATTTCCATCCCTTCTCACAAGGCCCCAAGCATCCATTGACTATCATTCAAATACAGAAACAAACTTATATTTCATAAAAGTGTCATCCATGCCTAACATTCTTCAGAGCAAGTGAAATCGCCCTCAGTAGCCATTTCATTTTACTGCAACTATAGGTAGTTTCATTTCTCTTTAAGCCTGGAAATCACTCATTTTATTTCATTCTGTTAAAAAGCACTACTCATCATTATTGCTTAAATTTAAATTTTTACATCCAGTGATTCACCAATCACCCAATTACTTCATCAGATAATTCAACAGCACCAATCTCTGCAGTACGCTAAACTCCCAAGCCTCGACGTTAATAAACCCGGCAAGCATGCGCGAAATTGAAATGCAGTTTATTCCCACGATCACTGACACGTTTAATAAGTGTTTTCCCAAGCTCCTACGAGACCCTTCAACTTCCCTGCCCGTGTTGGTGAATCGTTGGCGCGTTTCTCGAACTGATCGATCTTCGATAGGCATTTCTGATTAAACCCCGGCTCGGGATTAAACCCCGGAGCACCTGTCTGCGTCGGTGTACTCGTTCGCAGCGGAAAAACGAGACCGTCTTCCCTTTTTACCCGGCTCGTTCTTCCAAGAAAATTGCGTTAGTCCTGCGCTCTGGTGGCGCAGGGTCGAGGAATCGCTAATAACGAGGCGAGATTGATTCCGGGGGAAACTGGGCTAACCTATCGGTGGGAAATAAAGATTCACGCTTCGTTTGCCGATCTCCTTCCCGTTTCCGCAGCGCTGTCGCGTTAAACCCCCGATAGATTAAGTTCGTTCCACTAACATTCTCGGCTCTTCGACAGGGCGGAAATGTCGCGGAATGCAGCAGCGCCTGCTCCCTGACCTTTCCGGCTCCTCTGGGTGCTTCGCAGCAGGTTTGTGTCTTCGGTTTCTTCGCGTTGCGTAAATATCCAGCGGTTGGAGCGGTTGATGGGACATTTGCACTCGTTGATATTTGGATTCGCGGGATTCGAGACAGCTGGCGGGATTTGTGGTATAGAACGACGAGGGGAAATAGAAACTGCAGGTTTCCGTGTACCTCCTTCAAGTGTTGCAAGATTGAAACGTCGATAACGATTGGGAAAATCTACATGTGGCGAGTTTGCGGACAACTGAGTCTTCTTATTTTTAACAAGACATCATTTATGTAAAAGTTTGTTAATAGTGGGTCACTTCAGATTTCCAGAAAAGGTGATGTCACAAATTTTTAGGCCATCCAAACGGGTATATTAAAATAAACCATCGAGGGCATACAAAAATAAAGAGATTTGAACTGTGACTGTTCGATAGCACTTTACTGCCTCATAGACGGCGGATGTGTCTCCACAGATTTGTTTTTTTTTTCAACTTTTTAAGTAGAATGAAGGGATGGAGAGGCACCTAACCCAGATCTAATGATGGGGGAGGTAGACCGTGTGGTGTGGGACACCTGTCAGTGACCTAGAGCGCACTGCATTTTCTGCTCCGAGTATAGTTTTCCTCAAACTTAGCCTACCTTAGACCTACATCATCATAAATCATCAAAATTGTCTCAAAATAAGATTAAGAAGCTCATTAAACTACATTCTGTCTCAAAGCATAAACTTATAACCCTTGTCACGTCCCAGTCCCACCACGAGATCGCGACTGTTAGTGCTCACCAGCGCCACCAGAGGTCTAATCATCCAAACTCTTTCGCGCAAGTGTCAGCTTATCCCTCTCGGTCCCCAGGTGTCTAGAGCCAGGGTCCGTCGACTGTAGCCCTATTGATGAGTTTAGCTGATGAACCCAAGACGAAACGTACCTCTTCTTTTCCTCCTCGATCCTTAAAACACCGATCTACCTGCTCCGCATAGTACTCCATTGCGCGTAACCCGCCTTAGGGATTACGGTTACGCCGGAGGCGACGGGGCAAGAGATTCTGAAGATTCGGTGTTTTTGAAATTTGAATTTCTGAGGATTCGGAATTCTGAAAATTCGGTGCTCTAGGAATTCTAGACTCTGAGGATCCGGTATTCTAGGGCTTCCAGATTCTGAGGATTCGGTGTAGTTAGGGCTTCCTCGTCCAGGAACGGAGGGGTTCCAGACATTACAGCCTCTCTTAATTGCAGCCACAAGAAAAGTATTGTAATTTCTTCCATAACTGGTCCTTTATGTTCGCCCTATACATTTTGTTCGTATGTGAATCGGTGACGTTCGAAGTGTGAGTACAGTTTCCGAGTATGGTAACCCTTCTCACAAACTAAGTTTGCGGAGCTGCCATTCCGCCGCCCGTTTTATTAACCGAAGAGCCCCTATTCGGTTTCCATTCAATTCATTTTAGACGGTAAACGCGACAGCGCGGTAGATGGTGACGCACTCAACAGGGAATATCTTACGAGAGATCGACTTTCGCCTCCATTGACGCCGCATCTGCACCATCGAGCTTCGTTTTTGGTTGGCTTAGCGGGTCCGCCGGCATCTCGTAAAATATTAATACGAATGCTCTCGGATGGGGTGAAAATTCGATACTCGCTACCCTCTTCGAACAGCCGTTCTATGCCACCCACCCGCCCATGCCCTCCGCCATTTCTCATGGTCCACGGTTCACCTCGCCTCTGTGCGTATATCGGGTGTCTCGTTCGAACAAATAACACGAAGAGGATGTCTGAAGGACTTTAACGCGACATGTATATAATTCCCTCAAACAATAAAAGATAATTTTCTAATTTTCTGCATTTTAGGTTTTCAGTCGTAGGTCATCATTTCGTTGAATTTATTGTGTGCAAAGTTTTCAAGAAAATTAAAAACACTTTTGCACACTGCATAGTTGACTTCATTTGGGAGGTTAGGTTTAATAACAGGAAAATAAAATAAATAAGTAAAAAAATTCGAATGTATCTTCTGAAGTTTAAGAATTTATAGATATCGTGGAGCATCACTGACATGTCGAGTGCGCATGCCCAAGGAGAAGGGGAAGTGGGCGGAGCTTGATCTCCCCCCACTGCGCAACGCGAATCCTCTGCGAGTAGTGATACTTAGCAAGTAATTTAGCAGCTATGGAGGCGTTACTATCCTCTTTACTCCGCCTACACACATCACTATTGCTTGGTATGCCTACTGTACAGTGTTTCATGGACCACCTGAAAAATCGATCCAAACAGAAATGGAATTTTATTCAGTAGAAACTTATTTCCTTCGAAAAGTGATAGATATATATTTCGACTTATGCAACACCCTGTGTGCATCGTGGCTTCTAGCGCCACGACGACTCGCATTACACTGTACTCCAAATCTATTGCCACCCGGGAATATTCAATGCACTGGTCAGGTAAATATTCGATGAACCTGCACGACGAAGAGCAGAGGTCTCTTGGATGTATATTTCGACGGCTCTTGCCGAACATACTTTCTGTATCCATATTTTTCCATGCACACCCCATCTCTGGAAGTCAGCCATAGGAAGTCGTTCGATAAGTGGCCGATGGCTGGTCAGCAACAGTTTCATGAATGTCTGCTTTCGGTGCTAGCTTGTAATTAGTTCGCGACTCTTCCACTGATCGTAACGACGGAAATGGGAATGCTGTGAGTGGGGGTGGGAATCGAGTTCTGCATAGAAATTAATGTAAGAAATTGATTCTTTGAGGGGGAGGGTGCAGAGGTTTCTGAGAAGTCGATGTGGAATGGCACTCACAAGGAGAGGTTCCCAGGTGTCCACCTCCGATTGCTATGATTTTTGGTCATGTTTTAGAGGACCGAAAAATAAGATATACTTGTTTTTTTTATAGCGGCTCGTTTTCATATTTAGGGGGTTTCATTTATGTAAACATAAAAGTGTCATAAATGCAACGCAAAAATTCTTGTAATCCATCGGACTCTAAAATGGCTGAAATGGAGGTAGTATAGTAGCCACTATTAAACACACAAGAGGTCACTCTAAATTTTAACATTTACCTCTGATCTGCATAATGGCTGAATATTTTTGAGACTGTGAATTCGAGTCTCCCATGAAGAGACCGGTGGCCATTTTGAAGATTCGAGAGATGGAGCTCTCATGACTACACAGGAACACCGGAAGCTCGTCACGGCGCTTGAACTAATATTTAAGCAGAAGCTTAAATCGCCAAATGTAGTTCCGTCGGTTAAGCTGGCTTCCCTGTAAATCCACCAGCCGCGGATTAGGCTAATACCATTTTCGAAATGAACTCCTCATAATCCCGAACTTTCTTGGTTGTCCTCGTAAAAAATCGATAAAAGAACTTGATAACTTGCGAGAAATTCTGAGCAGGAGTCTTCTGGCTTCAACTGGCTCCACTTATTTCTGGATCATTGGCGATCTTATTTCCTTCTTGTTAAGTAACCTGGTTAGTTAAGAAGGTAATATTAGTTAACGAGCCAACGTGGAAGTTCTTATGTGGCGCTAAAAACTTTAGAGGAAAGTAGGAGGAAGGAAGCATTATTTAAAAATAATATTGCATCGCAGTAAACATTATTCTGGACTGTCATGATGCAGAAGCTTTACAAATTGGTTTTGTACTCTTCAAAAGGTATTTTTTGAACAGCAGAAATTTCCTATTTTTCTTGTATTTACTTATAAAAAATTTTGCAGTATTTTTTTTTACAAATCTCCACCGATCCAGAAGTATGGATTCACCCCTTGGAAGCAGTGACCACTTCTTTTTTAACACCCTGTACATCGCCGTAGACATAGGTGTCTTTATTGAATTTTAAAACCAGAATTTGAGACATTGCAGTTTACCCCTCGGTTGTCACGCTTATTTTTTCAATCAGCTACTGTTTAAAGGGCTATCTGTTAAATTACCTAAGTCGCAAAAATTGTGATATAAAATTGAAGCATTGTGGAATATATGTTCCTCATTGAAAATTAACATTTAAAGTATCATCATATTTTTAATGATGCCTCAAAGATATTTCACCTCGAAATCAAATTGGGGTCTATTTTGACCCAGGGTGACAACCGAGGGTTAGCAAACGATATTTCGTAATCTCTATTTCGATAAATCTCACTTATCCTTTTTTAATTTAAAAGTTCTTTACGCGGATACTTTCTTCATTTTTCCCAACTTCCATTTCCCTTTCTACCTTCAACCCTAGACACCTACCCTTTTCTCCTCATCAGAAACAGAAGAATGTAGATATTTCTATAAAGAGACTTATTTCCCTCCCATAATTATTACAAACTTACCTAATCGAATCTGCAAAACTGGAAATGCAAACGTGATTCTGAAAGGCCCAAGAAGTCAACCCCTTAAAAAATTATCCCTCCATCCAAGCTCGACCAACTCAAGCATGAACTTACAGCAGAAACTTAAGCTACCTGACAAGAAATTCCCTGAAGTAAAAAAAAAAACAAACTCAAAAGTTTCAAGGTCGATTCCGAAATCTGTCTGCGCTGAAGCCAGTAATGGCGGCAGCGAGGGGATGAAAACCGGGAACCGACGCTGTCGGCGGGTATCGAAAAGCAATTTTTCACGAGCTGCTCCGTTCCTCTAGAGGTTCGTTAAACAATTCCCCCCCTATGAAAATTCTCGTGTGCTGGCACAGGTCGAATCTCCATCGACGATCGTTATAATGGATCGAAGGAGCCGGACGAACAGTTAATTGCACCGCAGAAACGTCGGCGAATTGGGAAAATGGCGTTGCCTTGGAAAAACTCGGCGACACTTCGCTAGCGGTAACTCGATTTACGAAATTTCCATATTTATACGAGCTTCCCCGTCCGTCCATCCAGAATACACACTGCCTGCCCCCTCCCAGCTTTGTTTCCCTTTCGCACGCGGCTGCCCGGTTTCGTGTGCTAAAAACGCTCTGCGGGGGGTTAGAAAAACACAGACTGGGCGTGGGTGGGGAGGAAATTCTCTCTTCGTCGATGATTAATTTAAAACTCGCGTTTCGTCGAGCCGCGGAAGCTGGATCGTCGGAAGGAATTGACTAGTGGCGCCGCTGGTGACGAATATTGATAAACCGTCGATGGATGTGAATATGCGCGAGATGATTTGCAGCATTGCAACTATATAGGGCTTTAGAAAGTGCCAGTTAGTATTTCTGTGGAACTGTTAAATTTGTGGGAAAAATTCGAAAATAATTTTTTTTCTCAATCTGTAGTTTCAAAGTTGTTAATTTGCTTTTGTTTTTTTTTTGTAGAAAGCTTCAGTTGAATAGAAGCCAAGTCGCCATGTGAGGCAAGTTTCCTTGCAAGGGAAGGGCCCAATTGGTCGACTTCGATTTTGAGGAGCTTTGGCACGTTGATAGCACATAGGTCCCTAATGATGAAAATGTTAAATGTAGTTATCTTTATTTTAGGGTGGATGTTCCAGTAAATGAACTTTTTCCAGTGAATGGACATTTTTTTTTTTATTAAAATGAATAAAATAAGTTATTAAAATAAGCAACTAAGAAGAAGGTAAAAAGGGGTGAAATGTGTTTTCTCGGACTCCTTATTATTTCTTGGGCCCGAATAGGTATCAACTTGGTTTTTACTTACAAAGGTTACCCACACAAATGCCTAAAAACCAGATTCAGCATTTTGCCCTAATCAAACCCTAAGGGGGTGGTGAAAAAGGGTGAAATGTGTTTTCATGGAGTCCTTAATATTTTTGAGGCCCAAAACGAAGTGCGGGGGTATTTGGGTGAGGGTATATATTCGTAAATATATTTGAAAGATATTACGGTGTACTAATTAGTGTATGAATGTTAAAGGATTCAGTACTAATACCCAATTAATATAAATCATGCAATTTTATTAGCGTGAGCTCAGAAATGTGATAATCCGTTTTAAAAGTTTGTTCCCTTTTTTTGGTTGCAGGTAAGCACTGAGAATTTTTCTAAACCACTTTCGACTATCGATCGTTGAATGCTGCTTCTACTGGTAAGTCGAAATCAACAACTATGGATGAGTATTGTCAATGATCGAAGTTCTTGGGTAGCTATACAGGTTGCTAAAAAAGTTATGGTCACTGTTTCAAGGGTGAATCTACACCTCTGATTCGGTGGAGATTAGTAAAAAAAAATCACAAGGTTTTGGCATGAATAAAGTGATATACGTACTTAATGGAACGCAAAAATGGTAAAAAAAAATTAACAATTATTTTCAATGTTGTAATCAATTTTACGGCAAGTTCTTTTTTCACAAATCTTCACCGATCCAGAGGTATAGATACACCCCTAAAAGCAGTGACCATCACTTTTTTAACACCCTGTACATGGTATTTCCTTGTGTTTCTTGAATCCATTAAACCATAAAATTCCCACAAAATATGGGATAATTCTGAAGGGAAAAATTAAAAATTACCTCTGGCTACACAAAAAAGGCCAGGACTCACCCCTTTAGTGTATATAATTCAGACTATACACCTTCACTTTACGTGAAGTCACTAATGATAGATGAATACACTGCATATTACGTTAATTCAAAATTAAGTACTGTTGCAGGCAACAGTTCTAAATAATGGTTCATTAGGTGGCACTTGACTGCATTAACACGTGTTGCTCCTTTAATTTGTAATACAATACGGCAATTTATAGTTTGATGAGGCTGGAGTTAACACTTTGATTGGCACATCAGCTATTCATGGCTGATACCATTAAATTCTCATATACACGATGGGATTGATTTCGGAGTAAACTGTACATTCACGCTGAACTCAATTGGTCCTGTATAGGCATGATTTTGTAGGACTTTTCTTTGTCTTCCCAAGTATATACAGGTTGCTCGGCAACAGATGGTAGAACATGAACTGACTGATGCTACTGACAAATGTAGACCAATGTCAAGAGCAACGAAATTACTATGAGAGCTTGCTTGTTTAGTTATTAATGTTTACAAATTCAGAAACTCGCCAGTTCGGCGATCAGGTGTTCCTACAGTCGCCGTTAAAAAATGCCGACGCATTTATGACTATTTCTTTGTAGAAGCTACACTCTTTAAGTTGCTACTGGCCCCTTCTGGTTAGGCCACACGAGTCGCGTCAGTCGTCGAATTGCCGTGTCTGTCTCAGGCGTTACTAGTAGTATAGTAAAGAGTTCTAACCGAAATTTGAGTTTTGTGTTCAATACAAGTTCAGAGTGGTGCGATAGACGTTCAATACACGTTCAGAGTGGTACGATAGACGTTCAATACACGTTCAGAGTGGTACGATAGACGTTCAATACACCATACTACTTTTGACTGGCGCCATAGGTGTATTGAACGTCTATCGTACCACTCTGAACGGGTGTTGAACGTCTATCGCACCACTCTGAACGAGTATTGAACGTCTATCGTACCACTCTGAACGTGTATTGACCGCAAAACTGAAATTTGGGTTAGAACTCTCTTTACTATACTACTGTTACTGATCTAAATTATTAAACATTCATAACTCTCTTTTGCGTTACTCTTGATGTTGGTCTTACTATATCGCATAGCCTCACCCATTTCCTTTTCTACTCTCTGTTCCAGAGAAATATAGGAATTTTATATAGAATTCTATTTTAATATAGAACTTTTTATTGAATATCCAAATGCATAAAATCTCCACGCGGTATTTTACATTAGCTAAAACATTCACCACAATCTACCAACGTACTGAAAAACTCCAAGTACCTACAGTTAAATTGTTCGATTCCAACTGAAGCTACCTTCGCAATAAAAGTACCGCGACAAAGTAATCTAACCTACAATGAAACAGGGTCATCGACGGACTCTGAACGATAGGATTCGATCCAGAAAACGCCGGAACGTCCAGCATCGGAATACTCCAACGGCGAAACAGTCTGGACCACTGTGATCCCAGAATGTCGCGCGTCGGGGTGTTCAAAAGACGCCGCTGAGGTGGCAAGAACATTACGGGGCAGTTGTTTCCCGAAAATAATTGATGCCACTCGGTTGGAGGCTACGAATGGAATTAAAATCCAATAGTCGTCGGTGGCGAAATGGCGCGCGCGGGGCGTTGATTCAATTTAGACGAGTAGGAGCGGCCGTCGGGCGCAGGGCCATTGGAAAACGGCACCCGCGGGAGCGAGCCGCAACGAGCACTCCGCAACGCGGCGCCATTCTTTGCGATATTTTATTTGGCGTATTTATATCGGCCCGTAACGTATTTTCACGTTTGTGTTGCCGCGCAACGAAGTGCACCGGACGCACCCGGGGACCCTGGAATTTGATTTACGCGCCACTCGACGCTCGTACGTCTTCGCGCGGACCGATGCACGCGGTCGCGCCTCTAGACACGGGAAATACTGCCGATAGATGGCAGCTCTCTTTATTTCATTTTATTTTATTTCGCCGGGACGATGAACTTTTATGGGCGTGGTGAGTGGGAGAGGGTGTCACAGACTTGGAGGAAATTGTGGCGGGAGAATTTAAGTTCGGGGGCCCATCACGAGCTTTTTTGTAAAAAATCTGGCCAAAAACTTGTCTATCTAGAAGAGAAAGTTGGTATTTTTGTGGAGTATAACTGGAGATCCTAACCGGGGATTGATGAGTTAGGATAATCCTTGCTATATAGGAGTTCCGATATGCGAAATTAGGCAGCTGCCTAGCGCGTAAATTTGACAAGGCGCGCAAAGTGGTCCTTTGGTTATTGGCATTTTTTAAAATAAAGTTTTAAATTAAATATTGCAAGTTGTACTGTAAATGTTTTAAGCTGGGAATATAAATTCAGAGTAAAGTCATCAAAAACTCAAATAAATATATAAATGAGGGATACAATTCGGCAAGTTCGGTAGAGGCGTAAAATAGGCTGGAGCTGAGCTGGTAATAGACACCACAAAATTATAATTGACTGTTTTGCCTGACTAACCTTTTATAAGAATTGTCGAAAGCCTTTCTGGAAGTCAGTTCAATAGTACTGGGGCAAATGTGGAAATTTTCCTCTGCTTAATTTTTCTCAATAAATTATTGATTTTCTTTACCCAAGTTGAGTGTTCATTGAGATACACATTTCCAAATTTCGGCATTCTATATTTCCCAAACAAATTCGAGGCCAGCAAAATGATGACTAAAACCCCGCCTAATTTCACGTGGACTATACTATGTCTCAGTTTTATCAAAATCCCTGACATCAAGGTGGCAGTAGACATCTACAGTCATATCGTGTACCTACCAGGTTAACATCTCTAGCAAAGTAAAGTCAAAATGCAGAGTCTGTGTTCTGTAAAATTGCAAAGCCCGATAGCATTCGTCATGGTACGTCATGGTCTTCCACCTGGAAAATCGTCTACCTGTCTAACATTGATAATTAAAACAAATAGAACTACTTAACTTTTCGCGAAACGAAGGACTGTATCTTACTGTGAAATCCACTCATCTTCGATCATTACCGGGAGTCTTTCCAATCTTCCGTCCCCCGCATTGGTTCGTCCCGATTGAAATTCCATTTTCACAGAACACCAATCTAATTAAGAAGAAATGTTTCCTTTCGATAGCTACTGAATGACCAGAACGCAAAGGAAACCTTTTTAATTGCCCCTTAATTGTCATTCCAAGCTACCTAAGGGAGAAAGACTTAATTGAACCGCGAATTTTGTCTGTTTGCACCGCGTTTACAGGAGCGTCCTCTGTAGCCTGACGTTGTAGCGTCACGGGAGGACAATGGCGACCCAATCGTGGGCTTTAATTATTCTTCTGGGAATTAGAACGAACCCAATTGTTGCGTGCTGGACACAGGAAGCTGGACTGCTTCGTGTCAGGTGACCCGGAAATTCAGCGTCGAAAAAAGGAACAAGAGAGGGACGATGCATTGTCTCTTACTTGCTAGCTTCCTTGTAAACAATGAGCTTCAGTCCTCTGTTTTTTATCGACCATCGAGCGCGCCCGTCTTCGGGCGATTGTTCTTAACGATTCCCGTGCTGTGGCGAGTGGCAATCGATCGAGAGGGATGTGGCTTCGAATAGTAAATTCGAAAGACGGATCAGGTCTAATTAAAATGTTGAACGAAATCCTGGGTGAGAGTTGAGATCCTAATAAGTGAGTTGAAGGGGGACATACCTACATCTGGGAATGAGGATTGCCTGAGCATTTGAGTAGTAGAAAACAGAAAATAAGGTCAGTGGTGAATACTATTGAGTAGGCTTCATAAAAGCTTAGTTTCATAGATCTTGCTCTTCGAAATTCATGATCTCCATAGTCCAACAGCACTTGAGGTATTCCGCCAAAAGATTGTATTCTTAGGAACATCTCTACATCTCAGAGCTATAGGTCAAACTGTGAAGAATAAGATTCTATAATTTAGCATGAAATTTTCAAACAGAACTCTGAACCATCCATCAACCGTCTATGAGTACCTGTAGCTGACTCCAAACAAGGCTAACCACGTGTCAGAATCCTCCATCTAGCAGCAGACACATAAGACCTATAACCGAAGTGCCAAAGAAGAAACGAGCGGAATCATTTTCGAGTGTTGTTGACAAATTGGTCGCCAAAGCAAGTATCAACAAAGAGAGTAGTCGAGTGTCAAAGGGAAGGAAAACCAAAGGCGCAGAGAAGAACTGGAGACTGCGGAGCGGTGTCCAGAGCTAGAGCGGGAAGAAGCAATGAGGATGGGAAGAAAACGAAGGGGCGAGGGATATCGGATGGCAGAGGGAAAGGAAAAAGGAAGAAATAGGAGAGTTTTCCTTCCGAGTCTTCGAATGGAATTACTTAGCTCATCCGTCGCCCCAGGGACACCAGGAAAGAGGGTCGGTAGTCTGCTTGGGAGGAAATGGAGTAACCCGTGGCTCCTTTAACGTTTGTGGGCTAACAAGCCCGACGATCCGGTTTATTTGACGTCCCGACGACAGGATATGCTCGCTGGATTCAGACACTTGTCAGCTTCTGGTTCCTCTCTCCAAACGGTTGTCTCTTCGGTTCTAGCTTAACCCTAAGATGATTTTAGCTGATTAGGAGTGCGAATGAAGTTGAGGTCACCGATTTGGCTTAAATTTGCATATAGGTAGAGCACACCGTGTATAATAATGTGACAAACGCGTGGGGTGCAGTACTCAACATTTGTGGAGAAAATCGACTTCACAGTTTGGACTTTTAGGACCCCCGGCCTATGTGTGCATCGTACGTGAGCGCCATAAAGCGTGCTAAGTTTCATGGTTTTTGATATTCTACAATGTGATGATAAATAATTTTTGAAAAAAAAGTATTTTTAAACAAAGAATTTTTAAAAAAAAATTAATTTTTTTCTCGAAAATTCTATATCTCCATATTATAGGATTTTAAGAACCATACAACTTTGAATTAAATTCCTGTTCGATATCTTTTAGGATTTTATGATAATATGGGAACTTACGGGGTGTTTTCAACTCTAGGACCGCTCCATTGCCAACAGAAAAAAATGGAGACGTTATTAGCATCACTTGAGCTACATTTCTGCAAAGTTTGAATTTTTTTTTAATTTTCCAGTTGCCAAACATCCCTTGTTTATTTATATTAAATCTACACGCAGACTTTCGGAATCACCAACTTTTATCGCGAATTTGTTTTTTAAATTAAGTCTGTTTGACTGTAGATAAGAGCTCTGTATTAAAACTGAAATGCATTGGTAATTTATTCTGCTGTTTAGTATTCTTCAACAGCAGTAATTTCAGTATTGGCGAATTTGCATCTTAGATTTAATTTATTCGAATGCAAATTAACGAAGTACTATACCGAGACTTGCGTGGACATGAGCATTTCGAATAGGATTCATAATCCTACGAACAGTACAATCTTTAGAACGAACGAAGTAGATCACGAGAAGAGAGCCGGAGAACCTCAACGTGACCCTGAAGCATTCCACTTTAAGAATTCATTCAATAAAATCTCAGGAAAGCTGAGGGGGGAGGGAATATCTGAGAAATTGAATTCTTGTTCACCGGCAAAAAGGACAGAAATAAAATACCAAGAATTCTACGTCCTGCCTGGCTTGAAGGATCGAGCGAATGATTTTTCGGAGTCTTGGGAATTCTGCCAAAGTAAAAATCCGGCATTGTGCACAAGCAACGTATGTAAATGTCGCTTCAAGAACTTGGGATTTTATTCAACCCTCTGTAACCGAAATTTTTAGGACACTGGTAGACATTGTAAATTATATATAACTCAGATTAACTTCAGTTTCATTTCTTAAACATTTTACTGTAAAATAAATATTTCTAATTCCCATGTTATAATTGTTGAATATGGACCTTTCGTGAATTAGCCAGTGCAATATAAAACTCAGATAATACGCGTTGGACGTGGGTATTCGAATCATTCCTCCCGTGCCAATTTGAAATTCCCGCTCGGTTTACGCAGCGCGTGCAGGGATAGTGCGTGCCTGCGCCTGATGGCGGCGCTGGGGTCCCTGCGTGCGACCAGCACATGTGCGTTACTCCGTCTTGCGTGCATTGTTCTTCTCTCCTTCGTTCGCGTCTTACGACGAGATTGCCATCGTCGATTTTCGACGATTTATTTCGCTGTTTCATAGATTAAGATTATTTCATCGTAGTGTATGTGCGCTCTGTGAATAAATAACTCAACAATACGATATGTTACCTCAAAGTAAAGTGACCAGATGTTTTCTGTTGGAATGCAGGACGTGTAATAAAAGAAACTTAACGCATTCGTGAGGGCACCATTTTCTGAGTGTATTTAATTATATAATAAACGCATACTGCTGATAAATTAAAACCAACCTAACTTTGTGCCATTGCGAGAATGTTATATAGGTTACGTGTCCAATCCGGGACAAGCGACATAAATCCGGGACGTCTGGTTACTTTATCTCAAAGTCACATGGTGTTATAAAAGGTTAACACTAAACGTACCGGTACTTTACACATACCTATTCTTACCATAAGGAGTCAAATGTGACCCCTCGTGGTACATAAGGTATACAAAGAATTTTTCTCGCTAAAAGATAAGCTGAGAGAAAACCGAAAAGCGAGAAATTGAATAATTAGATAATATAATAATTTACAGAAAGTCAGATGAGCGAAAGAAATAACAATGAATGTACGATTTTAAAGTACAGTAATCGCCCGTTGTGAGTCTGTCGAACGAGGCTGGCGACGGACTCATAGTGGCTTGCGGACATGGTTCCACGCGGCCAGTGGCGCGAGTGAGAGAACCGGACAACGAGCGAGAGGACACGAAAGCGTCGACACGAAGTTGCCGTTGGGTACGAAAGAGAGAAAGCACGATACTTTGTCTCGCTCCGTCTTTCAGCTCGAGCTTGGACTCGACCCGCGTGCGGGTCCCTCCAGCTGAAAGACGGAGCGTGACAAAGTATCGTGCTTTCTCTCTTTCGTACTCGACGGCAACTTCGTGTCGACGCTTTCGTGTCCTCTCGCTCGTTGTCCAGTTCTCTCACTCTCGTCCGCAGGCTTCCAAGAAATGGTGAGGATAGACGCCGGGCTCTCAACGGGCGGAAAAAACCGGCTCATAACGGGCGATTGTTGTAAATTTTGAAAGCGGTCATTATTTGACCCCGCTTGGTACGTTTAGTGTTAAATATTCCAATAATAAACAGTAGGCTGAATCTTGTTTGTAATATTCTTAAACCTGCTTCTCGTACTTCCATTTAGTCTGTGCATCGTTAATTGCAATGCAGAGAAGACAATATTATCCTTCCTGCTACTAAACAGGTTACAAAGTGCGTAATGTGAAGTAAATTGAAACTCAATTCCATGAGTCATTGGCGAGCGACGGCTCGCAACCAGGTCGTTGGAATTTAATTATGAATATTGCTGCTCTCGTTGTTTACCCTTCGGGCAAAGAAAACATTCTCCGGAGGGGAACATTTTCCACTTGTACTGCGAGGAGAGACACTTTCGATATTACATCGGAGAAGCGTTTCTATCAGCTCGTTAAGAAATTACTGCGACTGGAAGCGGTGTAGAGGGAGTTTTATCGTTTCAGACTTTTCTGTAGTTCCGTGCCCGTACCTACTGCATTACATGATTATATATCATTACGCGATGACACTTATCTGTTGGTACATTTTGAAGATACGAGTGACGTTGACTATGGCGTCCGTCATTTGTGGCGTACGATTCATTAAAGTATTGAACCGTTTCAGTTCAAATTAGGGTTGCCTAAGAAAATGCGCTCTACGCTGCGCGGCGTCGGCGTGTTTTCACGCCGAGGCGTTTGCACCTGTTGTGCTTTCACGTCGATACTGGAAATTATTGAAAGTATTGTTTGAGACTCTCCAAGCGTTTACTTTTAGGACAAACTGAGCCAAAAGTTCGTTTTTTGAAAGGGCGATGAAGAAATTACAAATATTTTTTTCTAACTAACAAGGGGACCTTCAGGTTTGGCAATTTCAGAAAATTTTGATACTTAGTGTACGTGAAGATCTTCACTCGGACATTAATTTCTCAAAGCAGTAAGACACGCTTTTCAGCCAAACTCGAGAAAATCGACTTTGAAAAATTCTGAGTTCCCTTATGTACAGGGTGTTCCTCTAACTGTGGTCAATACTGAAGGTGGTGATTATACAGGCAAAAATAAGACGAAAATCAAAAGTGACGAAATTGCGGTAAAGGCTTCGTTTTCGAAAAAATTGACTTTGAATTTCACATAAATGCGCATGCATCGTAGGCGCTCGAGGGGCACGCGCTTAGCTCTGAGTGACGGGAACTAAGAATTTTTCAAAGTCGATTTTCTCGAGTTTGGCTGAAAAGTGCGTTTTACTGCTTTGGGAAATTAATGTCCGAGTGAAGACTTTCACGTACGCCAACAAGGGGAGGACACCATGTGGTAGACACCGATTTTGATGAGCCTTGGCACGATGGATCTATGTCGAAAATAAGTAAATAGGTGTCCGAGCGTTTCAGCCAATAGGCCTTAATAATAGAGATATTTACATGTAAATTATTAAAAATTTCATAGTGGCCGTGGGGTTTTAGTGAGTAAAAATCCCACACTACCCTGGCGCCTGCGGATCTTTTTTTTCAATTGTCTATTGTTTCCCCTCTTTCCCCCATAAATAATGCTGGTTTCGTAATACTAGATTCATGGAACACTCTGTGTATCTAACACGTTGACAAAAGGTCAATATACATAATGGTAAAATATTCCCTTTCATTTTGCACGTAACACCTTGATGTCATTCGTTCGCTGTTCAAATAGAGGACACGTCATCGTGTTACACTTGACAAAACTTCGGTTCCACTCGGACGGTTAAGTCATTCGAGTCATCTCATTACGATCGCATCGGGACAGGTGACATTTACATTCCTTCCTTAGACAAATGTCCCCGCCGGACTGTCACTTATCGCCTGTGAGCGACGCTGATGAATTCCACCTTTAATTCGTGTACACGAATATCACTTTACGCTTGACGTAACCTCATGAATTAATTAATTAAACTTTCGGTTGCCTAGTCGCGTCTACGTGTACACTCTCAAGATGGCGGATGATGTCCCTGGACGGAGACAGATGTCGCTTTCTTGTGGCGAAGAGAGGGTTAACCTAATTTCTTTACGGGGGTATTATTTGCAACTTAGAAAATATTAATATTATTAGAAGTTATATATTACAATGCCAAGCAATCACTTGAAGACTTCGCTGTGCTATCAATGGATAAGTTACTCGGTGAAAATTTCCAACATAACCTTAAAATAAGTAATTCATTAATACTTGGAGGAGTGTTGTTTCAGTCGTGTATATTTTTTTATCCCCCTCGCGTTATTTTTAATTACTTATGCCCGCGTTATCATTTTTCTCTAAGATTCTTGTTTACAATTTCCCCATAAAACGGCAGAAAACCACCCCTCGTTCACACCATCCAACATCATTAAAACGTACAACATAATTCTTGTCGTTTCACGCGGCGAAAGCCACGCCGCCTTTTTAATTAACGCGCAACAAACTAATTACGGTAATGGCAGCGCTGGACTATTTCTAAGTCGCACGAATTTAATTCCCCTTCCATCTCTTTTTCTTCCGCGGAGTTACTTTCTGTTACGGAAAGACGGGAAGCGCCCGCGCATTCATCGCATTTCACGTTGCCCCTCGACTACCAGAAAATACCTAGCGCATTTTTCAAACTGCACATCCGACGTTCCCTCCAGGATTTCAGAAATGCCCCTCGTTACCCCTCTCCTTGTCTTATTTCCAATTTCGAATTGCGGAAAGTCCTGGACGCGAAGGAAGATCGCGTTCTCGACACGAATGGAACGTTTCCCTGTGCACTTCATTGCCGGATGGAATTCGTTTAAACAATGCGGGCGTAAGCTTACAACAGTGGTCGTTGACTATCGCTGAAGACACTCCAAAACGTGCTTCCCTTCGAGTCGGAGAAACTTGCGTATTTTACAATTCGAATCTGACACTCGAGGAAGAGGTTTCTTTCAATTCGTTAAACAAGAGGACCCTCGAATAAAGTTCATCGCCATCGTAATTACGGGCGCTCTGTAACGAGGGGGGAAGAATAATGTGACGAGGGCATTTGCCTAATCGCCGACTCGATTAAAGAAGCGCCACGCAGGACGCGTGAAAGAAACATCAAAGACCACCAGCGGACAGCTGAGGGAGGGGGGAGGGCTCGAGTTAGCTGTGAGGAGGGGGAGAAAGGAACGACGCCAAACGAGGGTGAAAAGGGAGGAACCGAGGCGTGGCGCGAGAAAACTTTTTGATAACACTTGAAAATTGCTTTCGAAAATAGAATAACAATCCAATTTCAAGGCAGTCGTGGTGGTTCACTGAGGCTGCCGAGATGCATCGTCGAAACAGGGTTTAGAGGGCCGCGTGGAAGGTCAGAAAGGGGGTGCGGAAGTGGTTGGGCGCGAGCACTACTGCATGCAATTTTTTCGATGCGTTTGGGAATGCCGGTGAAATAAGAGGGACAGTGCACCACTCTTCCAAGTCTGAGTGCGTCCCAAATTTATTAGGGTTTGACCGTGTTTTATTTTTTGCGAGGCAGAGTTTGAGAATTTTACCCCCGTGAGGTGGCTAACTAATTCAGAATTGTAAAAATTCTGTCGTGGGTAAATTTTAAATTGTAAAGCATTCTGATTTGTAACGCAAAGACTCTTTTGCCTGCTGTAAGTCAATTATATTTTATTCATATTTATTTTGAGGCTATATTTGAAGGGCGTGATATTTTAGTGATAAAAACCTTTGACTAACATCCTAGTGGGGATACAGTTTCTCTGCTCCAGCAGTTGTCAGTAGGGAAGCTCATTGCGAGGATAGTTAATCCATTAGGCGCTAGAATTATTTCCAGTGAATGTTCCGTGCTTTGCCGTTATTCCTTTTCTTGTTCACTTTAGCTTAACGCGATGTGCAGATTAAAACACACTTATACTCACTGGTCTATGAGAAAATTGGCGCCCCGTACTTCAGCTGAGTGATTCTGTTTCGAACCGGGGTCCACATGCACGGACCTCGCTACACTCCCAAACGCGCGCATGCGTCAGCGCCTAAAACAACGTAGTGAAACTTACAAGGGAACACCGCGAACTCTACATCGTCGATTGGAATGCAACTTCGTGGGTTTATAGACCGACTCAAGACAAGAACAACGGTGTGTTTCATTCGCGCCCAATCGTCCTTTCAGGGTCTGAAAACTGGCCTCAAAGTGAAATAGGCACTCCCACCTTTTCGCGTGTAACTCCTAAAGTAGAAGAGACAGAAGAAGCTGTTCCAAACAAAAGTTTAATGGTACAATAAGCTTTGCAAACTTGAGTTAACAAAATTTTGAAAATAGTTTAAAAAAAAAATACTTGACACAGAAAAACTTTTTCAAAAATTTTACACTACAAATCTACAATTGCCTAACAACAAACTCGATAATAATAAATGTGTAACTGAAGATGAGACAAACGAAGCAATCAGAATCAACAGCCCTGTCATCTTGCCATCAGCTTACCATTTTTAAACCAACCTAACACACCCTATTACATTACTACAACCCCAAATTCCTAAAGCAAACGAAACTAACAATAAGCAGAAGAAAATGTACAAAATAACAGGAAATCATTCTGTCCAACGTAGTCGAAGGCTTCTGCACTCTAGTGCAGCAGCAAAATAACAGCAATGGCTGGTTTTGTAGGGGTTGTGGGGGAGGGTGGTTTTCTGGCCCAGGGACGCGCTCGAAAATCGACAGAAACGCGCAATCTTCAACGGCTTCCGGACAATCGGGGAACGTCCCTTCCGCTTCCGGAATACCCTCGATCGTTCCTGCCAATATAATTGCCATTATGTGGCCGGGGGGATGGAAAAATGGTTCCTAGCTGGCCCTCAATGGCTCGATTTTACCGTCGATCGACTCCGGGGATATCGTGGCCGCGAAACTCGGCCATTTGCGGCCGGCTGCGTTCCGCGAAATTGTTCTCTGGACAGGGGAAGGAGAATTTGTGGCAAGTTGGCTGACGTGCCGTTGCGTTTTTCGGGGTGGGGTGTCAAGGGGAGGGGGAAACGGAATCTGTTTGTTGGACAAGGGATGGAGGAATCGAGCGCCTCGCGAAAGATTGCCCGCTGATAACTCCAGCGACCGTTTCCACTCGTCTACGATGAACGTTAGATCGGTTTGTGTTTAACTTTTTTTTTCAGTGGTCCGCGTTTGTTTTCGGGTTATTTGCCGTGACAGTTTTCCCTTACAGAAGTTCGAGCAGTGCTTTGAGAATTCAACCCCTGTCAAGTAACTAAATATTTTTAAGAAATCCGCTGGAACAGGTGCATTCAATTATTCCCGATTTGCCTTCTTTATAAACATAAACTGTAAATGAACCAGAATGCTCATTTGCGGTTTCGCTTTTTTAATTAAATTTCTTAATTGCTTTATTATGGACTATACTCCCAATTCCACCGAGTTCACAACCAGAAGCGATTTGACGGGAATGCGAACTGTGACGTTTTGAAAAACGAGCAACGAAGAGGGTGATAACTCCCTTACGGATCGCCCGGTATAAATTTTCATGGAGGCAGACTTGGAATATTCCTCGGGGATAGCTTCGATCACCGATCAGACGTTATACGCGTATTATGCACCGTTGCATCGCTACGAGAGTGATGCGGTCCGCAAAAGAATTACGAACGGACATAAAGTCGATCGGTATTTGGGAGGAACTGCGTTCCCAGCCTCTCGTTTCTCTTCCATTTCGGCCCGCCTTATTCAGTGGACCCTGGGGAGCACAAAACGATAGATTTGAAAAGACGGTGGGAGGCCATCCCCAAGATACATACGTAACAGTTTCAGTTGGAAATTGTCTGCTTGCAAGTATAAACTTTTTCAATCATTCGTTATCAATAATTTACGACTGTACTTTTCTATTCGCGCGTACTTCGCTTCGTTCCGCCCGCTTGCTAATATAATGTATCGCCTTGAATAGTGTGCACTAGGGTGGCCCTTATTTTCAACCTGCGATTTCTTTAGCTTTCATCCCGCAATATCGTTCCATTTCATAAAAAAATAGTCCCTGAAAAAGAACAGGAAAGGGTGCCGACCAGGCCTCCAAATTTAGAATTCATCAATGCTTTGAATTCGAAGAATTTCTCAAAAATGGTAAGCCCTATCGAAATTTTCTTCAAGTAATATTAAAAGAGCGTAAAATTTTCTACAATTACTGTATATATATTTTTTTCGTGCTTCCAACCATTTCTTAGATAATAGCGTTTGAATATAGAGAGTTCGGCACTTCGCGCGTCCCACCTGTACGGCGTGACGTATTGTCTATACGCGTGTAGTGCTGATCTCTCTATATTCAAACGCTATTATCTAAAAAATGGTTGGAAGCACGAAAAAAATATATATACAGTAATTGTAGAAAATTTTACGCTCTTTTAATATTACTTGAAGAAAATTTCGATAGGGCTTACCATTTTTGAGAAGTTCTTCAAATTCAAACTATTGATGACTTCTAAACATTAAGGCCTGGTCGGCACCCTTTCCTGTTGTCCAATTGCAATAATCTTTTTCAGGGACTATTTTTTTATGAAATGGAACCATATTAGGGGGTGAGAGCAAATAAATACAAAAAAAAATTTCGACACGTATAAATAAGGGTAACCACCCCAGTCTGCATGACTCGCTGTTCTTATATTTTTCTATATTAAAAGCACTCTGTAATTAAACCAACGAAAGACCTTCACAGTTACACATTCCATGTACTAACTGTGTACAAAAGAATTAAATCGGTAAATCTCGCGCGCATCCCTTGGAAGTTGATTTCTCCCCACAATTCATTCAAAACGCCCCCTCTTCGATTATCATCCAAGAATCCAGCATTGGGTATCGACTCTCTGCCCCAGGGTCCCCGCGTCCGCGTACTGTTTCCCAGGAAAGCCACCCCTATAACGCATATACATAGTCGATATCTCAAAGGGGTTGCAAGAAACAGGATGCTTTAAATTTCATCCGCGCCAGGGCCGGCCTTAATCGCATCCGGCTGACTAAATTTCCCATTCGAGCTTTCCTTCGGGACCGTTTTCATCGGTCTTCCCGGTAGCGGAATAATAAAGTGAATCGGCCGCTGGTAGCGGAATCGAAATTGTATCGGGGGCTACACGGGTATAATAGAACCGTAACGGCCATTCCTGGTCATCAGAGGCAATCTTCGACGTCGGTCTTTTTGTGTCCGTTCGATTGTTAAGACCACCTCTCCCCCTGCCCCTCCCCTTTTTAGTTTCATTTCCTCGATAAACCGACCACAATTCCAGATGACCTCCCCAGAAGGAAGAGATGCAATATTGTTGCAACCCTTCGATATCTTCCACTCGTCGTTTTATCTCGTGCTGAGTACTTTTGGAGGGGTGGGGGGTGGGGGGATGTAAAATTTTGTAATTAATTTGATTCTCTTGGCTGCACCCCCATCGAACTTATTAGGGGAGAAAACGGAAGTGAAGGCAAGGTGGTTTTGGTAGAACTTGGAAGAATGATGAGGTGGAGAAAATTTGGGGATGCTGGAGGAAATTGGAGGTGGTGAGAAATTTACGTCCGCAGGTTTCCACTGTCTCGTTATTTTCTAAGTTCAAGGTGTTGCATAATCATAACTGAGGCATTGAGAAAAGAAATGGATAAGCCCAAACTTCTTTTAAAAATGAGTTAGTAGCAGTAATGTACCCCAATAGGCTGTAATCGTATGAAATAGGAAGAATTAATGCTTTTCAAATTAAAAGCATATGGCATAATAAAATCACTTGTTGCATTGCAATTTTGAGCTGACATTAGTGTGGTCCTTATATCCACGGTAACAAATCAAAGTTTTTAAAAATTTCTTCTGACCCTCTCAGGAGCTTCCAAATAGTTTAAAAGAACTTCGTTTAAAATTTTGTTAAAATATATTAGGGATTATAGGTCGCCCAATGGAAATGAAATATTATTATTTTGGTATAAATTGATAGAAATTTTTGCAACAGGGACAAAATAATTTTATTAACCTTTAAGTGAGAGTATAACATTAAAATTCGGGCACACATCGCATAGACGAAACGAGCTTATAACGAGTGTTTACTGTGCACTGTATTGCGTTGCGGTATAAGGCTTTATATGCAGATTTAAATTTCTCTCATCAGCAGCTCCCGAATCAGGTGCAGACGCAGACTCTGACGTACATTCTATTCGAGTTATTAAACACATGGATAAAAGCAAGATTTCGGATTCTGATATATAAATATGGGCCCCGTTTCATTCAAATTGACAAGTGACAATTATAGAAAGTCGCAGTTGCCAAATTTGTGGTACATGCGAAATAAAAAACACAAAGATATTTTTTTTGTCGAATAAAATATTTTAAGAGGATCAGGCAATACAATTTTTAAAGGTGAAAAATAAGGACCACCCTAGCTGACACCTGTGTGCAACACCTTATTAAAATTAAATGGAAAATTAATTATGCTTCTTGAAATAGTATCAGAAGCTAAAAATTAGGACTGCACTGGCAACAACGCCTGCAGAACAAAATGCTGTTGAAACCCTATTTTTTAGGTAGCCTATTTCTTCGTTTACTGAGTACAAGGGTTGGTCCATTGTTGCTCTCGACTAATTGCTCCATAAGTAATTTATTATCCTTCAAGACCCTCGAAATTGAATTTTAAGCACAACTTTGACTCACCCCATAGACCATCTACCAATAAAATGCTTTGTCTTTCTTATTTTCAATTTTTTTGAGAACCTTAATGTACATTAGAACACTGACACTGTTAAAAACTTGGAGAACCATAATTCCTAACGTGCTCATTCTTTTTATTCCTCGATATTTGACCCTCGACTCTTATTACATAGACTTTCGTCCATTGGAAAGAAAGGTAATCGAAAAGAGTGGCGGGAGTACTGGGCAGATGAACGGCTGAAGGGGCGAATAATTGTCGATTAACGAGCGAGGAATGTTCTCTAATTAGCTGAGGGGGCAGGATGGTTCGATTCATTTGACGGTGGATGCTGTGCAGCATCCACCTGAGCCGCGTTTATTGTCGCCGTTTATAGTTCTTCGCGAGCCGTCAACGGGTTGTAAAAAGGTCGAGGCTGAAGAAGGGAAGGTGCCAGGTATCGAGAACGGCCGATAAAGTTCCTCGGAGCTTGTGTAATACTGTAGAAATAGAGCTGGCGATATTGTCCCTCGAAACTTCTTGTCGAAATATTCATCTGGTTGGAGGAATTCTGGTTCGTGATAACTTCATTTGGAGCCTACTTCTTTGCCTTTTTTCTGGGATTGAATGCTATTTATTGCGTTCGACATTAGTCCTTTTGTGAAGTGGAGGTCCAGCTTTAGTTCCAGAATTAATTGAAGAATCCTTGTAGAAAACACTGTAAGTTCTAAAATTATAAAAAAAATTAATACTATAGTGTAGAATTTCATTTTTGCATTTACAGTGTTTTCTACAATTCAGTTTAATTGGTAGTGGAATGATTGTGGTCACCTTGATTAATTTACTGAGTTACCTGTATTTATAGTGTTAAAAAAATGTCTTCATTTGTATAAAAAGGAGCTGTTATTACTATTCTTTCTTTTCTTTGTCGTAGTCTCGCCACTATAGCTAGTTCTCAACTTTAATGTTTGACGCACTTGCAGAGGGTATTTCAATAGTTATATTAATAATTATATTAATATTATAACAAATTTGTGTTTTTACTTTCTGCTTTCTTGATTCTTTCTTTTGATATTTGAGGTGTGTTTTATAGTGGGTGTTTCACACGTGGAAACGCGGCTTAAGGATTAGTATTAGATACACAGAGCTTCAAGTTTGAAAGTATTTTCTTGCAAGCAATAGATAATTTATAATAAATGTCGTATGGAGTAGGTATAGTAGACTTTCAATGGACAATTATTCACCAAATTTTTGGACACAGGGTATAAAGAATAAATCTAAGGTCATTTTATATTAAATTGGGAGCAAAGAAAATTGTTCACGTCGCATATTGATTTTTGAAAAATCACCTTTGTATCATATTTAATGTTGGATAAGTGTTTTTTAATACGTGCGATTAACAGGGTGCAATAATGTTCACAAATAAATAAAAGTTTGCAAGTTAAGTGAATGGAACGCGAAAAGAGCCACCATGGGTAATTATCGTTACCATATTAATAACCACTTTCGACGAAGAAAGTTTTTTAATACTCGCCGCTTAATAACTTGTTTAACTTTTTATAAGCAGAAAAGTGGCCTAAGTAATCTGTTAACATAAAATCATTCTCGATTTTGCAAAACAAAGTTTTTTCTTCGGTCATTTGCTTCAGTTTTAGAGACTCATCAATAATACACACACCAATGAAGCATTATAAACTTTACTTGAAAATACACTTATTTACAGTTCGAAACAAACAAGATAATAATTCTATAAAAAGATGGAATAATTTATGGAAAGCTTTGATCTATAAAAGTACCTACTCGACTTTTAGTTGCTGAAGCATTATATTTTGTTGCTGTTTTCTCAAATTTCAGAAATCTGATTCATTGTAAAATTTCGTTACAAGAAAAAAAACACTTTGAAAAAATTTCAAATTTCCGAAGGCTGAGAAATGTATAAAGAGGCACTAAAAACTGATCTATTCCATAGTCGTAGACTCTACTAAAAAATCAAACTTTTTTTTTCTTTCCTCCATTTTGTAAAGTTTTAAAATACCGTCATTTTGGTCATAAAGAGGGCGTACACTAAAAAGCTATCACAATATCACACGCGTTGATCATAAAAAATTGAATAATTTTGAATTCTAAAAATTCAAAAATATCAAACATTATACACTGCAATTTTCTGTTCCCATTTGATCGCTCAGCTACGTTCGAACAATTTCGCTCTATTTCTCGTGCAAGAAGGGGAACACGGCTGGGGGCGGAAAAGCGTGGAGGGGACGAGCTCGTCTCGTACACTTTCTATCATATTTAGAAAAGAAGAATCAAAACTCTGCGGGGGAGTTTTCACGAGCGCGGAGATGGAGATCCTTCTCCCAGGTGGAAGTTAACAAAGACGGAGGCTGGGACCGAGCAATGAAATGAAGAAAAGTGGCAACACGATGAAAGCCTGGGCGCTTCAAAGTGAACGATAAAACTGTTGAAGGGAGCCGATTGGCTGGCCGTGTCGTGTCTTGTTGTGGATCCTGCAAGGACGAACGACGCTGTAAAATAATGCCTTTACTGTCTGACGTCGCCAGCAGAATCCTAAAGGCCGCCTGGCTTGGCTCGGAATAAGGGGGAGAAGCAGGAACAGAAAGAAGGAAAAGAAACACTGGAGGACGTAGGTGATCTTAATTCCCTGGTGAAAGTGGAGAAATGTGCTAGGTGCAACTAGGAAAGATGGATATTGCTCTTCTGCAGGCTCAGTTAATGTGTTTATGTTCGTTAATGGAGTATATGGTAGAGGATGACTGAAATGTGAACAGTGGCGTATTTAACAGGGCGGCTGATGAGCAGTTGCCATCTAGGCCCTTGCACAGAAGGCCCCCGCAGGGCCCCATGACTCAAAAAAAATTATGATTAGGTATAGGTATCTACACACTATATTTTTTTCTGTAATACTGCACTTGGCCTGTTTTTAGTAAACTACCTCTCCATTTTCCCGAAAAATGGGCGCCTGCCCAGAAGGTCCCCTAGGGCCCTATCTTAAAAAAAATATGATTTTAGATCGTGTGACCACGGAGGGTTAAAGTAACTAAATGTTCTCTTCGCGTTTCGTTTCGCAAGTTCCCATACCCCAATTAATAAATCACAAACACACCCACAGTCACCTAGAATCCTTCAACTAAAAGGTAAAAAGATTCCACTGCCACTTCATTAAAATGTCACAATTTCACTGTTCCCCCCCAAAATCGCTGAGCATAAAATCAGACCCTTGGAGCTTCCCCCAGAAATGTCTCGAGCTGCATTCCCCAGCAAAAACAAACGCGCAAATTCAATTCCAGCGTAAGTGAGGCCGCCGAGTTTCTTTCGAAAGTCGCGAGGAGAGAACAAGAGGCACCCCCCGCGACCGCAATCTCGTTTCGAGTAACTCGCCCGCCAGCAGTCGCATTTAATTTCGCGAAAAGCGGATATTCAAATATCGAGGAAGCCCTCGAGGTCGGCGCCACGCGCAAACAGCGCGTTCTCCGCGGCCCCTGGACCCTTTTTTCATGGTGTCGCCGAGGATTCGCGGGAACTT
Source organism: Andrena cerasifolii (assembly GCF_050908995.1). NCBI lineage: Eukaryota > Metazoa > Arthropoda > Insecta > Hymenoptera > Andrenidae > Andrena > Andrena cerasifolii. Next base: position 4,960,792 of record NC_135132.1, read on the forward strand.
GACTCCCGATGTTCCCCACCCTCCATCGAAACTTCTTTCCTACGCGGTTAAGCCATTCGACTTCATGAATTTCAAAGCGGCTACGCCGCAGCTCCTTGAAGAGATCGCGCTCAGGGCCTCCTTTTGAGGGATAGCCTCGTAGGATTTGCCCCGAAATATTTACCACCCTTTCGAAGAATCGGGGTGGAAAACAGTGGCAGACAGGGACGTTCTTACTGGTTTGAATTTAGGTGTGCAGAAGTGTTACTGGAGTCGTGTGGAGGAGAGTGGATCGTGCTCGAAATTTGTGACGTTAACTATGTGACACCCTTTGTTCAACCCACGAGGGAAGTTGCGCAACTCGAAAATTCATAAACATCTGAAACTTCGCAGAAATGTACCTCAAGTAACGCTAATAACGCAACTATTTTTTGATTCGGCAATAAAATGGTCCTAAGGGTGGAACCACCCTCCCGAAAAAATGGTTTTCAGATTATCGTGAATATCCTCGAAACTGTAAAAGATATCAAAAAGCAGTCAAATTCTAACCTTAATATTAATTTCACCAACAATAGAAATAAAAACATATCAACTCAATAACTACATAATACTTATTGCGTGAGAATATATATATTTTCAGTTGGTGTTAACACTCTTTTTAGTGTTAAGCCAAAGCAATAATTTTATAAACAGATTTTTCAAATTTATTCCAAGTTGGTAAAGATGGAGCTCCACCCCTCTTACTGCAAGGTCCTCAATTATTATTATTATTTATAGGGTGCATATTGTAGGCATCCGGCGTTTGGGAACGATCTATGGTGCGTTTGGCACATAGTTGCCGGTCCCGTTGGTTTCAGTATTGGTAGTGTTTGGGAAAGAGTAATATCGGAGAATCAACGTTGGTGGAGTTGGTTGGGCGGCTGCGCAGTACGCAGAGGCCCCGCAGATCTTGGGTTAGAGTCCCATCGCCCGAGGTTCTCTTTTTCGCCCACAGTATAGATGTGAGCAGAGCGTTGATTTTTTGGAGGTGGTTTACGACCATAAGAGTCCACTGTACTAAGGATGATGAGATGTGGAGGTTGTTTCAATGAATCGAGACACCGCACTTGTAACAATAACACTATTTACAATGTATATACTATTGCAAGAGTTGCGGCATTTAGGGAACTGCCTATGGTGCGAGTGAGGTCCATAGGTGGCGCCCCGACAGTGTTGCGCGTTATGTAGCGACGGAGTATAAGGCCCGCTGCATACATCCGATTTTTTAACGCGCGGTGCTTTTGCGTTTCCGGAATTACGGTTCAAGCAAAAGGGATACATGGACGTCCGTCGCCGCAAACAAATATACATCGCCTAATTTAATTTATAGTACTTCCAACCGCAATTGCGTTGCCGTACCATCGCCGCGCGTTAAAATAATCGGATGTGTGCAGCGGGCCTAAGGGACGTCGGAGAGTCGGCGTTGGTCGTGTTGGCTAGGTCCGGTGCAGACGAGCGGTTTGCGGCAGGTTGCCGCTGCGTTCATTCGCGGTGAAGCAATACGCGTTTGTCAAAACGAACGCAAACATACTGCCTAGTAGCCGCAAAACTTTGCGTCCCGTGTGAACTGCTTCATATAAATTTATGTGCTGCTGAAACGGGCGCGGCAACTGCCGCAAACCGCTCGTCTGCACCGGGCCTAAGGCGGCTGATCATTGCGCAAGGAATCCGAAGATCGCGGGTTCGAGTCCCAACGCCCGAGGCTCTCTTTTTCTGTCGCTTACGCTCTGAGTAACCACTATGTTGTACACGGAGGCATCGCTGAGTTCCATAGTCTATATATTTGTAAGTTCTGATGGTTACTGCCGAGAAGGAGACTGACTTCAAACAAGAAAACTATGGAGCCTCCCGCAGGGGTGTGCCTTGTCAAAAGAGGGTCAAAATGAAATGTGAAAATGGTTGCTGGAGACAGTACAGGAAAGGGAATCCTCAGAGTCAGTGACGGTGAAAACACGACCGGCGAAGCCATCCGAGTAATATCCTGGCCACCCTGGGAAACTGTCTCCGGGCACGGACTAATAGGCCTGGTTCCCGTACCGTAAAAGTGAATATACAACAGTCCCAAATCTAAGAAGTGCGGGATGACGGACCAAGTGTCTGCCAACTGAGGCAGACAAAACGCAGGACACCTCTATGGGTCCTCGAAGGCTATGTGGGAACTTTCTCTCCTCAACAGTAGACTTTCGTGACTCACTGTGCATCACAGGTTCTCGCAAAGCTACGCATATACCCAGTCTTGCGTAAAAGTATGACAAAGAAACTCTATCATCAGGATCCTCCTTGAAATAATGCTCCCGGATGAACTTGTTGAATGCCAGCAGAGGACAATGGACTGCTCCAAGAAAACACTGTGCACCCTTCAGATCACGGTAACAATATTCAATTACGATCCCCCGTCGAAGCCACGATGCTCGCGAAACAAAGATCCAACGAAGCGGGGATGAATCGCGGAATGCTGTCGCGGGACAATCGATCAGTCCTGAACGAAAACAGGAACGAGCGGGGCCCCATGAACCAGGGTAACGACATTCAATTACGAATTATTCCATCGAGACGACGGTTCGACGAACCTCAGCGAGAACCTCTGGAACGTGGGATCGAATCGATCCTCAGCGACAACGAGCCCCTCAAGCACAGAACGGCGCCTAACGTGGGGGCTTTCGTTAATTAATTCGCTTAAGATCAACGCTGGTCGCTCCGATGGGTCCCGTTCCAGTCAACGAATGGCCGACTGGAGATTTTCCGCGATTGTTTCCCCGCCAGCCCGAAGGATATGCCGGATTAACGACGCTTTCAACCCCAATTCGCGTCATTGTCGCCTGTGCCTCCCCCACTACTCACCCGCAAACTGTTCGCGGTCTTGTCGGGGCTCCAGACAACCTGGCGGCTTGGATTGTAATTGCTTTACATCGCGTTACATCTGCAAACTCCGTGGATCCCTCCTGTCCTCGGGTCGAGGAACTTCCTGAACCAATGGCGCGGGACTTCGTTAGCGAATAGCGTAGCGGCTACTTTGTTCTTGGGACGATTGTGCTCTGAGGATGGAATTTTTTTTTAGAAAAGTTTGTGGTCATTGGGGGAAGGGCTTGTTTTGGGATGTTTAAAGCATTTTTATTGTTCAGTTATCAGGTTTTAGTTCTTCGTATCGGGAAATGGTAGTATCTGCACTTTATAGGTGAGCGAAACTTTAATTAAGTTATAGGGGTTTTGGTATTTCGTAAAATTGGGTACTAGTTTTTTTCCTTCCAGAAATTATTATTGATTTTTTTCGAAATTCGGAATCTGGATTTTTGGAAAATCAAGGGGGTTTATAATTTTGGAATTGTTATTGAATAGTAATATGGCATATCTTCATGTAGGAAGACGTTAAATATTAGCATCTGTGCTTTCTACGTTCAGCAAGTGAAATTTTTTTTTTTTTTAAATTAAGTAGTGTGAATTTCATTATGGACTGTATTATGAGTATTGGATGTCTATGGTTTTGAGAAGTTAATTGAATATACATATGTTTAACTATTTATATAATTAGAGGCTAATTAGCGTATAAAAGATTCTAGAGAAATCGGTCAAGATAGAAAAATATTGAAACTTTTATAAAACTATTTTTAAAAATTTAGAAACTGTACAAACATTTTTCAGCACTAAAACGTTCTGCTAGCACCTTTAAAAAAAATCGTGAGGAACTTTAACGTGCCAAAATTATCAATTTGAAACTATTAATAGTTTCAAATTATTATTAATAAGCAGCAGAGGATTAGATTTTATTTTTCAAGAGGTAGCTTCTTTTTTAGACGCTTTTAAATTTCCAAAATCCTAAGAAGCCTAAAAGTTTTCAGGTCACCACAGTCATTGTGCTAGATTGGAAAAAATTACTTTTGCAAGCGTACGAAATGTACCATGCTTCAGCATCGTTAAGTCGCCCTTTGTTTCTCGCGATTCGCGCTACTCAGCGATATTAAAAAAAAAAAGAAACGAAAGAAAGAACTACGAGGCGCTTCATTTGCGCCCCCGATTTCCCCGTGATTCAGTTTCAACAACAAAGCTACCAACGACGCGAGTGCGCTCGGTACAAAGTGAGTTTGTCGAGTTTTCCTATTTCGAAACAAAAAAAAAACAACTGAAAACGGTGCAGCGGAGACACGGAGTGGGAGGACCAAAGTCCCGACTGCAGCTCGGAAAAACTGAAAAGAACTCTTTTGCTCGCGTATCGTTAGGCGAATAGACGCGTATTTTTCGGGACCATTCGCGATAACGTGCGACAAAAATCTGTGGAACGGTCGTATTAGTAGCCTTTTCAAGTATTTTTGGAAGCAGAATGTTATTCTCGAGTCTCGAGCTGCAGAGGAATTTTGTTTTTCTTGGGAAAACAGGTGGTAGCTATTCTGCAAATACAGAGAACATAGGGGCAGACACAGATGGGCAAAATTTTTATTTAAATAAAATTTCGAATATTGAATAAAGGTTTAAAAAAAAGTTTTGTTTCGTTCGTTAACCTGAGTTAACTTTATTCGATACATGACGAACAATCTTTTTAACTTTTATTCGTTATTAGAAATTTTATTTAATTAAAAATTTTGCCTAATTCTGGGAGCAGATATAACTGTGCAATTTATTTATTTATTATTTATTTATTGTTATTATATTACTATTGTTACTTGGTACAGTTTGCTTTGTCTGTCCAAGTTTTATTTAAAATAATTTTTCGATTATTATGGTGTAAATACAAGGAGGTAAGTGAGTAAGTGAAAAGGGTCTGTATGTGGTCAGACACAGGTTTCGAACCAATATGACTGGGATTATATGTTCGTTATAATGTATCATTGTACGTGTGGATTATTTTAAGATAATTCTGGGTAAGAATGATTCAATTTAGTTAAAAAAAATTAAAATATGTACAAACTTAGTGAATTTTATTTAAAATTTATCAAATTATAAACAAGTTTATGGCATCCTTTTTAACAAAATCAGTGAAGCAGTTTGTATGCACAGTTGCTATTAACTTCACTATTCTTACAGATGATAATTTTGTGAAACCTAGTAAACAATGTTACGGTGATATAAATCTTATTAAAACTATCGGATCTTTTGTCGAAATCAAATTATCTTTCGTATGTACTGAAAATTGCAGTCTTGTGTATGTTAAAGGAGGGTATGTAGAAAACGTATCAAGGCAGACAATATTGAATTGTTTAATTAGGGCCATTGAGAACAATAGCATTGTTCTTTCGTTTTGCCGAATCGCGAAATTGGAATTTGAGAATTATGTAAAATTCAATGAAGTTTTTGATTTATTCAGCGTAATTGCGGTTTTTATAACAACATTGTTCGTGATAAAATGGGAACAGGAAACAAAAGCTTTCAATCTGAGCTTCGGGAATGGAAATGGAAATTTTCATTTGTAATAATTTTGAAGGCAATGGCCACAAATATAAAATGATCGATTATTCATTATTCGAGAGCATTTAAAAAGTATGGTATAATCTTTACTCCTCGATTATCATTTGTTCTTAATATCATTCTACTGTTTTTTCCCCCAAAAAAATCCTTCAATCGCTTTGAAGTTTGTAATTTCAAGGAAAAGACGAGGGAGGCAACGTGTAGTAAATTAGAAATGAAGCCCCTTCGCTGTGCTTGATGGGCTAATTAAGGTGAAACCCTCTAATTAACTTCATTAGGACATAAAATGTAGAACTATTCGTCGAAGAGTAGGATGTACACATATTTAATTACGATGAGTACATGAATACAGCTTGACGATAGTGGCCGTAGTTGTGTACAATTTTTCGTTAGTTATGCAATAACGATGTGGTCATGATCGTGAAAAGAAGAAAAATTATTCTGCAGCAGGTTTGGGATAAAATGCTCTGGAAATATGTGATAAAGACCGCGTTCAGTTTATACTGACAATGAATTCAGCTCTTCTTTTACATATTATATAATACTACTACGTGATAATACTATCACACCGTCATACTATCGTACTGTCAACACAATACACCAGTCACACCATAATGATACTTTAGTTCGGCTATTATATTATCATGGTATGATGACTAGCATAGTATAATGACTATCATAGTGTACTGACTATCGTTCACCCGCGATGTCCTATTGTAACATCTAGGAAATATAGCGTGGTGACTATCATAGTATGGTGACTATCATAGTATGGTGACTATCATAGTATGGCGACTATCATAGTATGACGACTATCATAGCATGATGACCAGCACAGTATGATGACTAGTATAGTATGATGACTAGTATAGTATGATGACTAGCATAGTATGATGACTAGCATAGTATGATGACTAGCATAGTCTGATGACTATCATAGTATGATGACTAGCATGGGATGATGACTAGCATAGGATGATGACTAGCATAGGATGATGACCAGCATAGTGTGGTGACTATCGTACACCCGCGATGCCCTATTGTAACATCACCGTGCCACCACACTATCATATCATCATAGTATCCAACTATCATACTATTTCTATAAAAAATTATAACAGCTGATTATTATCAATATCTTCACACGACATGCTACCCTACATAGTCAGATCGCCTTAAAACACTTCCAACACAACTCACATGAAATAATCATCAGTCACGCGAGAATAAAGAAAAGGCCCCAAAAGTCCGAAACGTTCATCCTCCAACCTCGCCTTTCTTCCGCGATGCACCATGCGCCATCCGACAGCTTGAAAATATTCACGATCGTGATTCCGCCCAAGGAAATGAAAGAAGTAGAATAAAGCAGAACGGCGGAACGAGCGAAGAGCGAGCCTCGCCGGAGGATCCGTGAACGAGCCAGCGAGCCAGATAACCGAATGAGGCCGGAAGATTTGTGTCACGCTGTCGTGATTTTCATCGAGCGCCCTTCTCCATGGCAAATGACGTGGAAAGAGGGCAGAAATTAAAGCCGCTCGTTAGGGTGAAACGGTTCGACCGATCGCCGGGGCTTCGGAGCCATTGAGCCGCGAACGAACGCCCGGCGAGATTCGATATTCGAGACACAAAGAGCCCGAAGAAAGCGGATCGCGTCCTCCTCTCGTCATTCCTCCTGCTGGTCATATTAAATTGGATGAACTTGGGAAAAGGCGGCCGCGTCGTCGACGATTCCAACCCCCACCCCTTCTGCACGATTTCGAGATAATTAATTGAACGAGATGTCAAAGAAATTGGAAGGATTGAGGCTTCGCGTTCCCTTGCCTGTTTCGACGAGATCCGTTGTTGGCGTGGCGTTTCTTTGATGGATTCGGGATTGTAATGGGGGGATCAAGTGTTTTCTGTGTTGGGTACTTCGTTGTGATATTGTGGGAGATGTCGGTTGCTCTTTTTGTTCGACTGGTAGTGAAGGATTCTGATGATTCGCTGATAGCTTTTGCGCTCTGCATTATCGTGATTACTTTTTGTTTCACTGTTTGTGCTTGTATGAAGTTTGGGCTGCTTTGGCTATGGCTTGTAGACATTTTCTGTTCAGGAAGTATTCGAATATTTTGTGGTTTTCTGAAAATTGCAGTTCCCTCTTTCTCTCCAAAGTTCCCCCGAAAAGCTAATGACGTCTACTTTATTCTTTGGTCTTCACGAAAACGCAAGTTTTTTGCTTTCAGCCCTAAAATATTCGTTTGATAGGCAAAGCCTGAATACAAAAGGGAATCCTAAGGTCGCTTTGCAATCAATACTTTCTGTCTTCTTTACTGAAATTGCAGCTTAAGGATACACCTCCTACAGTGTATAGTGGATTTTGTTGTTATCCACTAGAACAGAAAGTGGACATCGAATCCCTGTGTCTTTGACGTAATCTTCAACGTAGTGACGCAAAATGATCTTTCCTTGATCCTAGCAGCCTGCTGACTCAACCATCTACCTCGTATATTGAGGCACGAAAGTCGTTCTACGACTTGGACCATGATCCATTTATCTCGAAGGGTAATAACAACCCTTCCTGCCCCTTTTTCCAAGCACTGATGGGCACCTTCAAGGTACCTCGACATTCACTCGGGATAGTTGGTACTAAATTATATTGATTGAAATTTGGTAAATGAGAAATGGGAGAAAATGAGGGAAATTTGTTTAGGAAATTGCAATTTTGAGATTAGGGGGATAATTTTAGTAGGAAAAAAACGAAAATGTGAATCAACGAAGTGTTACATTTTTTTGGCACGTATCTGAAAAATCTATAAAAGTTGCAAAGTTTTTAAAATTACAATTAAATTCGAGATTTTCCCCTGTTCAGAGGCGTACTTAAATAGATTTAGCAAATAATTTATTACATAATAGTTTTAGCAGTGGCTTGCAGAATTTGTTATATAATATTCAGTATCATGAACGGCGCTAGTAAACATTAAATCAACCTAGAATCGCTTTTAAACAACCTTCTCCTACATGGAATGTGAGGCTAAATAAATTTCAAATCTCAGGAACATAGCCTTCATCCCAAATTCAAAAATTAAATAATCACCCCTCCTACCTGCTAAACAATTATAATTCTTAAACAATATCACTGCGTCCAGGAAAGAGCTGTCAAAATGATACCGAAATATTTTTCCACACCCTGTATATTAAAATTTATCGCCCCTAGAATCGACAGAGCTTCAGCGACGAAGAAGCAATTCTATTAACTCTTCCACTCCTGAAATTCTATAAAAAGTAATATTCTAATATTCGTCGCCTATCCCATCGTCTTCCAATTTTCCCGAAGAGACCAAGAGGACCTAGGTACATATTCCAGCAGAACTATACGAATCCCGTCGTCGTTGGGCCATCCATCTTGGAAAACGATAACCGCCGTGCCCCGTTCACTATTCGGCACAGCCCCCACCAGTCTCTTATCACGGGGGTTATACCAAGGCAATATTATTTCAGCGGGCCGCGTGCGTGTGTAGCCACGTCCGATACTTCGAATCTCCGACGCTCGATAGGCTTCTAAAAGATTTCGCGAGGCAGTAGCTTCACCGAGGGCTGCGGATCATCTGGCTGTAGTTGAACGTCAGTAGGATGAGGCGGCAGGATGATCCATCATCTTGTCTCGATTGTGCGACGACGAGTTTTCCATGGTATCGAACCACAGTATTTTGTAGCTCTCTGCTTGGATTCTCAGCTTCACTGGTTTTCACTCAGCCCCTGTTGCGCCACTCTCATTGATAATGGGAGGCTGTGGGGCTTTTCATGACAGACTTTTGCTGGATTTCATGACCGTTGATGGAGGCTAATTGTGCCGGTCATCATGCAGGTGGTGTTAGTCAGAAGTTGAATTTTGTAATGTTAGGTGATGTAACACAAAGTAAGTGATTAATTTCATTGTTTTCGATTCCTTATTTACACCACTTCCATAATTACCGGCACAATTAAGGTTTGGGTTAGGTTGTCAAAAGTTGGTGGAGCCAAATTCAAGTTCGGAGTGAGAAGAAAATTGGTTCCTATTGGGCTTTGATGTGTATTTTGGGATTGAGGCTGCGGTTGTGGAATGTAAGGGGTAGTTAGGTGATAGCACTGAAGCTTCTACTTTGGGTACTAAAATTTATGAACAACCCAGATCTAGTTTATAACTAACCCGGACCCAGCTTATAACTACCCGCACATACCTTATAACCTGGTTCAGATTTTGTCATTAAATGTGCAGTGCCAGTTACTTGTACTAGAGGTGTCCTTGCAAGGCTTGTTGAGGAAAAGGCAGGAACACAGTCGCGAGGAAGTGATGATTCAAAAATTCTGTTTCTGAACTACTATATTAACTCTTCCTTAATCTTGGTGCTACTGAAAGCTAGCTACTGCTATCCAGACTCTTTGCGCAGCCACCAGGCACTATTTATTATCAAAAAGTACCCCCATAGTGTTCCATAGTATTCTCTTTCAACGACTCAATGATCAGCAACAGGGGCGGATTAGGAGATTCCATGCCCCTAGGCTAACAAACCGCTAATGAGACAATAATTTTCTAGATGACACACAAGTGCATTGTTTTTGTAATTGTCCCAAGCCTCTGTATCTGACCTCTTTCAATTTATTTCGCTCAGAATTTGCCGCCCTAGGCTGCAGCCTACTTAGCCTACATACAAATTCGTCCCTGACCAGCAAGAAGAAACATCAACAGTCATAAACTTCAGGGCACACTAATCCCCAATGCGGCGTATCCGTTTAACTGGAATTTGGTGGTCAGGCGTCTTGCAGCTCTCGGTTGGCCCAGAACGTTTCTCGCTGCCCCAGTTACTTCTCCGCCGAGCAAATTGTCAAGCAAGCAAATTGTCAGGCGTGCCGCCTGTTTACCTTGCAATTAATGCGAGTCGCGCGAATCCCGGAGCAAATAACAGGAGAGAAGCAAAGCCCCTTCGGGCGCGCGGTGGCCCAGCTAGCTACACGGAAACTCATCGGATCGCCTTGCAGTTCGGACGTGAAATTGGTTTGTCAACCGAGTGAACCCTTCTCGTGTGTGATCCACGGGATTCCCGACATCTGGCCAGACGATCGTGAGACAATTCCGTGCGGGTCGACGAGCACGTAAAACGTCCCCTAAGATTGTGACGGGAAAAATGAGAGACAGCTCCTGCGAGAGGGACTATTCTTTCTGGATTTCGGATCCAGCGAACAGTGGCGCTCGAATTTGTTTTCTTGATCGACGACTGTTCCATGTAGCGCCATTGGGCGGAACAGATTTCAGATGAGTGATTTCTAGTTTCTCGATGAAATGAGGATTCCTGATTGCGGACAGTGATGGTATGTGATTCTTTTGGGTTTTGTTTGAGGAGTGGACGGTGCTGTGGGATTTATCATAATTTTTAAGTTTATAAGGGACATTGTTTATAATTTCATTCGCCATTTGTTGATTTACTTTAGGGTGCGTATTAGACATTCTTGGTTATTTGATATTTGATGAGGTTAAATGTGGAACTCGAGGTTTTCTAGGTTAAATGAGGACTTCTAGAAGGACTATTAGTAGTGCTCCTACAAGGACTTTTAGGAGGAGTATTAGTGGTGCTCCTAGCAGGATTATTACTAGTACTCTTACTGAAACTGCTGGGTTGACTATTAGTGGGACTCCTGTTGAAGATTATAAGAGGACTATTACTAGAGTCACGTGAGGCTCCTAGGGAGACTATTACTAGATCCCCAGCTGTGATTAGTGCTAGCACTGCTGTTAGGTCCCCTGCTAGGATCCCTACTGTGTTTGCTATTAGGTCTTCTGCGAGGAATCCTACTGTGTCTGATACTGGAGCAATCTACTATAGGGTCTACTAAAACCACTAAGATTTCTGCTGGAACTTGTACTAGTACTGCTACTGGAACAGCTATTACTACTAAATCTACTAGAGTATACAACCTCCTAAGAAGCCTCTTATTGGGTCCCCAGGAATCATGCTACAATTTTGGCTAAAATTTCTACCAAAACTGCTACTAGAACTCTTGGAATGATTTATGTTGAGAGGACTACAACTGTTATTGCTACAATTCCCCTAGGACTGCCTAAGTAATCCTATCAGACCTCTTACTGAATTTACTATTAGGAGATCATCTATTCTCTGGACTACTAACTAATTATAATTAACTAGGACACTCCCAAAATATACTTTTAAATGTGTAAGCCAGTCAACAGACCTAACCATCTCCACCTGTGATACCTAGATCTTAATATCAGTCCTACCTAATATTGAACACCTTACTCTAGATTTTAATTGTATCACACAAACTCTGATTACAAGCAATGCCCCACTGTGGCCGATAAACCCACATACTCAATTTTGCACTATTGGTATCCCGTTTGCGAGCCACTGAGACATGCTCCACCAACCAACGAGGAACACCTAGAGTCCCTGTATTTGCCGTTTCAGAGTCGAGGCAAGAGAATTGAAAGACGAGAGCGGTCGGGGAAGGAGCCCAGCAGGGAGAGAGTAAGAGGTCCATAATCCATACGTTCGCGGCGAGTAAATAGTACACGAGCTCTGGGGGTCTGGCGGCTGGCTTGACCGGATGTTAGTCAGGGGATGGAACCACCCCCGTATATCCTCAGAAATATATGAAATTCAGCCCCACCCCCATGCTCCCACGCTTCTCGTCTCCTATCTCTGGATGTCATTTGAGATTTTCGCGGAATTTTCTTTTCTTCGAGTACAGGGCACACTCTTCCTATAGAGCACGACGTAGTATCCCCTTCTGTCGTAATACGCGAGCACTTCGTAGAGCAGTTCTAAGAAGATCCTGAAGGGGATCTTGAAGACGGACACTAAGCAGACCGATTACTTTGAGAAGAATCCTCTAACTACGAAATGGAATTCTTCCTTTGACTACTGGGTACCCTTCAGTGTAGGTCAGCTGATGCAATTGGGTATTTTAAACCAAAAAACCTTCCACTCTACAAATTTTTAACAATTACTTTGCATAGTTTTATGCGGCATAAAAAGTCGTCCAATTTTCATCCCAACAATTCGTTTATACCATAGTTCTCTAGATATACAGGAAAATAGGGAAATACACACTAACCTTTAAGGGGTTACATACTTTTGACAGGTCGGAAAATAGGGTCATCCTTATGATTTTTGGATTCATATAAAGAAACGTCATATTTAAAAATCAAGATATAGGCTTTGTTCTGTATAAATTAAGCTGTATCCTCTTCAAAAAGGAATTTGATATCTGAAGGAGTGGTGCTATAGCAACCCCTTCTCCCAAGGTTTCTTCATAGTTGCAGCATTTGCGATACCGAAAGTATCTCAGGGATTAGTTGACCGATTTGAATAGAATTTTGCACGAATATTCTTAAGACCATAATCTACTACTTGTCGAGACGATTTTTGCGATTACTGTCTTATTTTCTTTTTTATTAACAAAAGAAGATGAAAACTTAGGTCGAAAATCACATGTTTGATTTTGGTAGCTACCATTTTTCTAAAAATAATTTTTTTTCAAAATCGGCGCCTGCAAGTACCAGATTATCGTCTTAAGAATGTTTTTTATATGAAAAAACATAAAAATGAGCCTACATTCTAAACAGTAGTCAGCAAAGAAAACTACCTGATACTTCCTGCAAGTTACTTTACAAAAAAAAATTAATTCTCGGATTATCGAAGTTCCCTCGTCAACAGGGCATTTTGCGAAATGTGCGCTACTGAAAGTATTAATAGAACATCTGCAAAAGAGGAACACAAAACTCAGCGGTCCGTCACCCAGCGCTCTGCAGCGAGGAATTTCGACTCGCCATAAATATCCCTCAAAGGGAACGCGTCATCCTCCCTTCCTCCTGCATCCACCGATCTTTTCTTACGTAAACCCAGAAGATCGGAACATGATCCTGCGGGACTCTTTGATCTGCCATTCTGTCTCTCCGGCGGATGACGTGGCCACTAGCCTTCCCCTTGCTCCTGGGGGGGGGGTTATGAATTATCCTTCCTGTATTTTCTTCGCTGAAAGGATGAGGCAACGGGGCGAAGGTTCGCGAGGCAGATTGAACGACGCGAACAGAAGGTTGGCGGGAGGGGCGGGTGGGTGGGGATAATATGCATCTACGGATAAGAGGTTTCTGTTAAATTGTGCCAGAGTTGCCTGGATAAATCGAGAGGAAGCTTCCTCGCTGAGCGGTACCTTTCCCTCGTTTCGCGTGCAGGCCTTGCTGCGAAACGGAGGGCGCAGCCGGGTTGGATTCGAAGTATGAATCGAATCGGTGGATCCCCTTCCCGTTTTTGCTGTTTATCGGTGCGGCCTTTGAGGGATGAGGTCCCGGGCACGCGGGGCTCTTAACCGTAGAGGCTGCGAATTAGACTTCGGTGAGGGGACTCGTGATCCCGTTATCGTCGCTCTCGTCGCTGTAGCCGCGGAGAATCGGGAATTAAATGTGTTTTCGGACTCGGGGGGAGGATTTTAATAATCCTCGCGACGCGTTGCCAGGATAAGGACTGTCTCCTGAGTTGGTTAACGTGTATTGCGGCCGGTGGTTTGTTTTTCCCCTTTTCTGTGCGGTGGGAATTCGCAGCAATTGCACGGGGATGGTGTAACGAGTACTGGAGGTTTCTTTGAATTAGCATCGCGAATATTCGACTTGGGAAATGGACGAGTACAGCATTGAGGAAGTAAGTGGACAATAAGTTTGTAGATATAGTGACTCCAAATTGGGCGAACTTATGAAACCTACCCCTGAAAATGACAAGAAATTAGTTCAACACGGTACGGATACCATAATTTTGTAATCTTTATTTTGCAATAAATTACCAACTAATGGAACGACTCTTACATTATACGGTTATTAAAAATACCAAGCCATAGCTCCATTTAGGCTTAAAAATAAAAACTATAAATAATATTAATTATACTACTCAGTATTAAATAATTCATTAAAAAACACTTTAAAATAATAACAAGAAATAAAATATAACAAATAGAAATAAAGCTACTGTTCTTTAACAAGTAAAATCTTCAATGAAAATTTACTTAGGTTCGGAACTTGGCCCGATTACAATTTCTCTTTGGCACGGAAAAAATTGGTAAATAAATAAACGCGCGTTAAAGCGAAAATAAAATTGAAATTCGAAAATTACCGGGCTTGACAAGTAGTATAAGTCAATAGCAAACACAACTGATGTACTATAATACATCGATATAATTATGTTTCTGGTTCTATGAGTTTGAAATTTATTTGAATATTTACAATGGATTTTGACGTACTTTAACTTTTCTATTATACTAAAATGAAGATTTATTTTACGTGCAACCGTTCACTGCAAACGAGGCTTAGTTTTATTTCATATGAATTTGTCCTTCTGTTCGGAAGACCAAGTGATGTAAGCTTGCGGGAGTGGTAGGGGTAGCCAACCAACGTGGGACGGCCACTCAGTGTCCTTGAGTGTCCACTTGTTTTTGTTCCGACTGTAGCAGCAGTAGTTCCCTTTAATCGTTAAGAGATTTCTCTTCAACGTTGACTGCTTTAACATTTTTTATTAAGTTTTCGTTGCTCTTTCGTTTCAGAGGGGTAGCGACGAGCTTCTGTCGCAGAGCGGAGCAGTTAGCAATGGTGCTGCAATGAGTCCACAACCACATCACGCGGCCGACAACAACAATGACGCCAAGAAGGTGAGTCACGTCATTGTTTTACCAGCAATAACTCAAAGATAACAAATTTAAAAATTTCATTTAGAGACAACTAAATACATAATTATGAGGGGTAGTCAAAACGAAGTAGAACTTAGTTTATTCTCCGGGAAATATGTTACTTTATAGCTCGATATACAGGGTGGTCCACGTAATTTGGACACCTCGAATAACTTGTAAAGTATGGGTTGTATGAAAATTTTTTTTTATACAAAACTTGCATGGTTTGGAAGGGCGCATTATGTACTGTATATACTTTTTATGGGCGGATGGGTTTCGGAGATTTTAAGGTCGACTTTTTTATTTTATACAGAGTGGTATATTCTGTATGCCAAAATACCGAAGAATTTTGAATCCTGAGTAAAAAAGAAATGACTTTTATTAGCCTTAAACTGAATAATTTCGCTTCGTTTCTTGGAAATTTACTTTACATAATATCAAGCTCGAGATTGAGTAGTAATGCCAATTTAGAGTTACCCATTAGATTTAGGGCTAATAGGGGTCAATACTTTTCTACTCAGAATTCCACATTCTTCGATATTTTGACTTAAAAAATATAGCACTTCATTTAAACTAACGAAGTTGACCTTGAAATCTCCGAAACTACTCCACCTATAAAAAAACAGCATGCACTACATAATGTGCCCCTCCAAACCACGCAACCCTTACATAAAAAAAAATTCCATACAGGACATACTTTAGAAGTTATTCAAGGTGTGCAAGTTATGTGGACTGCCCTGTATATATTTATATTGATAAATAAACTAGATGTTTCTCCACCAGTTCAGTTAGCAATTAAGGTTGCTTTGGAACCACCTGGTGACTCTACACCTCGCCTTTTACGAATATTACATATTCTTTATTTTTGTTATAAACATTCAATTTAAATGAATGATATTAAAACAACTGAACTTTGTTGCTTTCTCCTCGTATAAAAATATGAGAAATTAAAATATGCCGTGGGACCAACAATAATAAAACAGTCTGAACTACAATATCTACTCTGACAACAATTTTTATTCCAACCATTATCTCGTCTGTCTAAAATTGAACAGTTCAATGTTGCAATTGAAGTCTGTTGGAAATCACGCCATAATCCACTCCACTATTAATGCCGACTTCGATAGAGTCTGTTTCGTGTCCCCGTGCCTCGAGTCGTACTACTGTTCAGTGGAACTGCTCGTTTTCGACGCGCCAGATCCTCTGCAGCTCGAGTTTCGTCTCTTTCCCCCTCGCTTTCTTCTTTTTTTCTCGGTGATGGACAGTCGACAATGAGAATACGCGGCTGACAAGCCGACCCCTGTCTCCGAGGGAAATTTCGGTGTGTTTACGTGGCCTGAAGCGCGTCCATTGAAATTGGACCTATGTGATTTGCAGCTCGCAAAGAGCTCCGTCCTCTGACCTACTCGATCTTCTGCGATCGACGGCAAAATTCCCGTCAAAAGGGCGCGCGCTGCGCACTGTCAAAGTGAACTGGCCTCCCGAATAGCGATTCCGAATGCTTCTGTTCTTCGACGTCGCCTGGGAGATAATTAATATTCACCCCTTCTGGAATGATAGGGGCTCGGTTTTCTGAATTGCAATGTCGAGGGAATTAAAAGTTCCTTCTCATCGTAAAATTACGTTAGATTTTCAAGTGTTTACGTTGCGGTGAAGAATTCCTATTTTAACTTCTGATTAAGCTTCTAGGATAGATTAATTATAGCAGGATATTAGTAAATATTAAATATCGTTTAAAAATCAAGCTGTAAAGTTTATTTAATTGCGCAATAAGGGTTTGTGATTCTGAAACACTTGTGCAGGGTGTTAAAGAAGTGATGGTCACTACTTTCAGGGGTGCAAAATTAATGTTAGTTTTTTTTTATTTCACATATTCTTCTCGCTGAAAGGAAGACGAGTTTGAGAGGGACCATATGTCGCAATGCACCATTTTCCCAAAAACGTGAATAATAATTTCATTAAATACATGGATTACTAATTTGTCCGTGCCAAAGCTTTATCAATTTTTGTTTATGAAACGGTGCGTTTTTGCGATATATGGTTCCTCTTAGACTTTTGTTTTATCGAGCAAAATATGTTGATGTAAAGAAAAGAAATAACGTTAATTTTCTATGTTATAAACATTTTTGCGAAATTTTTTATTTACAAATATTCACCGATCCGAAGAAATCAGTGACCATCCCTTTTGTAACACCCTGTACATTAATATTTGCAAATAAAAAAAAAACAATTTTAAACAAGTTTCTGTTAAATTTTTATTTCAACGTGTAAGAATCTTCCATATAAAGTTGTCATGAATTTTTTTCCACTTTTCAAAATTTTTTATTGACATTCTACTCTATTCAGACCCAGGATTGCCAAGAAATATAAATTTCCTCGGGTAAATCAGGAAAAAAATATTTACATAATATTTTGTCAGTGCTTATAATTAAAATAAAATTCATTGTCGTCAACGAACTGACGTCAAAGTTACTAGGGACACAGCTTCCAACATCCAGAGTATTTATATACCTTTCCTTTTAGAATCGCCTGCATACAGATGTTCGTTCCTGGGGGTGGGGAAAAAAATGTGTTTTCCAGGGAACAAAAAGGCGTCGTCGTTTCGAATTCCCCGGCGTCCCAGGGAATATATTTATTATTGTCAGCGGCGCGTGACGTTGCCGTTCGCGTATGGAGGAACGATCGCGGAAAAAATGTCGGAAGTTTAGGCGCGCGATAGATGCAGCTGTGCGTTCGTAAGCCGCGGATGATGCACGTCTCCGACACCGGCTGCACGTGCACCGGGTGCATCAAAACTTGTAGCCCCGTAGCCAGCCTCGTTAATCATTTCCCTGGCCAGATGGAAAAAAGAACGGTAGCTCGTAAGTCGCGTGACACGAAAGGGTTTTTGATTCTCGCTGCCTCTGCCGCTCCCCTTTTCATACGAGGGTAAACATGTTCGATAAACATGGCCACGATCGACTTCGGGAATGTTTACCTTAATTTCAGATAAAATTCTACGGTATGCGTAGGTTTTATGTTAGTGCAGTTTGCAACTTGATCATCAAAATAAAAAAAATAAATAAATAAAAAACACCACGTTATATTAAAATAAAAAATAAAAAACACCACGTTATATTAAAATAAAAATTTTAAAAAACACCACGTTATATTTAAATAAAAAATAAAAAAAACACCACGTTATATTAAAATAAAAAATAAAAAACCACGTTATATTAAAATAAAAATTAAAAAAAAACACGTTATATTAAAATAAAAAATAAAAAACACCACGTTATATTAAAATAAAAAATAAAAAACACCACGTTATATTAAAATAAATAAAATTAAATTAGTGATGGTAAAATTATAAAATTAGTGATGGTAAAATTTAATTTCAAAGTTTCACAGAATGTATTTCCAGTGGCACAATAAGGTAGGTGCCACCATTGCATCGAAATTAACACTCCTATATAAACAGTAAGTTTACTGTCTTCTTATAGTCGATACAGGATCAGTTGACTGTTCAGGGCCAGTAGGAGGGGCTTCGTCCCCCACCACACCAACTGGCTACGCCCCTCTTATGCTCTCCAACCTCCTTACTGCAATCCAAACACAAATTACAGTATAAAATCGAATCAACTGCAGTAACACTTTCGATCCCCCGGAGTCTAAAAAATTTCACACTGAATCCTGCATGCTGAGTATTGAATATACTTGTAAATTACAATCGCAATTTGCTTCTTCTTAATAACACTTTTTTTACCGAAGAATCTCCTCTCATTCAATGTCCACAAATTCTCCACGGAGTGTTACATAATGTTGCGGGCGCAGGTCGTCGCGGATCGTTAATGCACGCGGCACGTACGAGGAAGAAGGGACAGACAACGAGGGATTCGGTAACAAAGCCGCCTCTGTTGCGTTCTCAGCTCTTTTACTTTGAAAACGTACACGTCCCACTTTTCGATGGCCTGGCGTGCGCGCGCGACGAAAAAAGCGCGAAATCGTTAGCGGCCCCGCTTGAAATTTGAGCAGAACACGCTCCCGTCGCACTACGGCGGGCAGACTTGCGAAAAACCAGACGCTTTGCCTTGGCTCTGTCACAGAAACTGTAAAAATTTTCGCCCCGTGGAGTACTTTTTCTGGCGTTCGTATTGTCTCTGCTTCGACGTGCCCGCACTTTTATAATCGTCGCTTCGTGGCAGGGTTTTGAATCTTTTTATGCTTTTACGAGAGGAGGGGAATGCTCATGCTTTGGTTATGGCGAAAGAAAATTTCGTAATGGTAGGTTAACAATATTCATATGAATTAACGTGCACATAGATATCGTCATCAGGTTGCATTATTTCCAATTACATAAAGAGTAGATGCGGGAACACAGTGAAATGGTCTTCAGACAATCTCGTTATTGGTTAAAATGTGTATAAATGATATTTCGGTTGGGCGAATTTTCGTTTGGACGAATTTTCGGTTGAACGAATTTTCGGTTAGGCGAATTTTCGGTTGGACGAATTTTCGGTTGGACGAATTTTCGGTTAGGCGAATTTTCGGTTTGACGCATTTTCGGTTGAGTAACGTTCGAATCATAACAAATTTCTGTTACATTAACAGTAGTCACTTAAACAATCTTGGATAATTAAAAGTTTCCTGAATTTATCAATTTTATTCGTTAATGTAATAGGACCACAATTGCTTCAATATCACTTAACTTTAATCATTTAACTTTAAAATGATTTTAAGGAACAAGAAGCACACATATTAGTAACAACTTCCTTACATCTCTGCAATGTTAGAAGTGTCAAAAGAGATGAGAATGCAAGTGGGTCGAAAAGTACGGTTGACGGAGTGAGAATTCGGTCATAATCGAAATTTCATAATAGAAATGCATTTTCGTGCTTCCTGTTTGTTTCTTCTCTCACTTCACCTCTGCACATGCAGTCACTCGCGAAGAAAGTGTTTCTCCAGGCACCTTTTCAGGTGGTAGCTGTAGAAAAAGATCAGCGAAGCGGAAGAAGCCTATCGAGAATCGAGGAACTCCAACGAAATGCTGGGAAACCCTGAAAAATAGGATTTAGTAAACTCGATGGGAATGGGGGAAATGGAATAAGTGGGAAGTTTCTGATCCTCGCGGAAGAAATGGCTCGAACCAACGAGATTATTTTCAGGCTCGTTGAGAAATTTAGGTGCCTCTTTGAGGAGCGCCGTCTTAGCTTCAGGAACGAAGATTCGTTTACGAAGAGATTGTCTTATAAGGAACCAATTGACCGTCACCGATTATTAAGAAATTTGGCATATGGGTAAAGTGTTAGAAGATACTTGACATTTTTTCTTGTCAACCGATATTCATGTGCACGGGATGAAAACTACCCTTAAACTTAGAGATGGAAAATCTCTTAGGAAATCTGTGACCATTTTCTGTCCCCATTAATTTATGAGAAATTTAACTAACGAGGGAATTTTGGCGACTCGAAAATTCAAAAAAATCTGAAACTTTGCAAGAAATGTAGCCACAAGTGATGCTAATAACGTAACTATTTTTTGATTCCGCAATGAAACGGTTCTAAGGGTGAAAACCCCCCCTTAAGTAAATTGTGATTTTTCATATTTACGTTATTAGTATCACTTGAGCAACATTTCCGCAAAGTTTCAGATTTTTCTGAATTTCCGAGTTGCCGAACTTCCCTTGTAAGTACCTTTTTGCAGCCCCGAGTTTGAGGGTAGTTTTCACTCCCTGCATTAATAGCAGGCAATAAACAAAATTTAATTAAAATCCGTGACGTCAATTGCTGGTGTCCCCTGATAGTCGCATCCCTCGTTACGACTACTACTTGAAAAAATAAATTCTCCACCCATGAAGAGTCGTGATTGAGTTCTCCATTATCTACAACGCCCAGCCGAGTAAAAATTCTGTCCTCATTTTCAAAGTGAAATCCTCCCACGCCTAGCCACCTTTCACCGCGACAGACTCTCCCAGCTAGACCCTTCAAAGTCTCTCGAAGCCACGATACCCTGGAACGTAATCAGAAGGACCCTGAAGAACACAGGCGCTGAGAAAAAGGAAACACCAAGCAGGAGGATAAAAGGACTGAGGAGAGCGAAGAAAAATCCTACCAGTCACCTTTCCTAGCCGTGAAAGTTTAAAAGAGGAGTCGAAGGGGCAGGGTGTCCTGCTGGAGGCAGCCGTAAAGGAGTGCTCCAGCTGGCAGGAGCGACCATTCGCCGCGTTTTCCAGGTTGAATAAAGCTTCGCGCGGGTGGGCTGGGGGGTAAGAAGCAGCAGTGCCATCGTATTTCCGTTGGCCATGCCTTCAGGGGCCCTTCCTCTCGATAGCAGTTGGCCTGGACTAGCTTCAAGGTTTGTTCTACTCCTTTGAAAATCTTCGAGGATCGATCACCCCTCTTCTGAACGCAATCCTACAAATCGACATCGACTTCGGTCCCCTGCCTGCCTTTGGCTACCCAGGAGCGGCAGGAACATGTCAGAATGAGGGACTGATTGATACTGGGGTGACTGCTAGCAAATGGGTTCTGTGCCTGAGCTTGGTGGTCGAGTCTGGTGGCCAAGCTGTTGCTGGTTGGACTGGAATGTTATTTCGAGTCATCGTCTTGTTTCGCTAGGTCGAGGAAGAAGCTCTGTGTCAAGTCCACTTGAAATACTTTGCATATCTGCGCAAAGTAATGTTGGTAGGTGGGTATGGTCTTTGGTGAGCTTGGTCGAGGGATTAGCGGGATTGCACGTGAAGTGTGTAATAATTAATACAGTGGCAGTTAAAGTATAAACGTAGGTCATATTCTTTGTGCTCTATATAACTCTAAACAGCATCAGCTGGCTGGACACTCTCTTTGAACGCAGAAAAGACTGTATCTCCTCTCTCTGGGAACTCTTTTGTGGGCTGACTGAAAGATACACTGCCGCCACGTACTGGACATCCTTAAGTACTCGCACACGTGAAAACGTGCACACTGGCAGTCGCTTTTTCAGCCACTTTAACGCTTACTGACGTCACTTGAAACCTTTCTTCCAAACAATTTAGTGGTGCTTGGTTTTAGGGACAGTCACCTCTGCGGTAATATATCTCACGATGGAATAAGCTAATTTCGTAAAAATATATTATCGTCAGAATTAATTAAGGTATCCTGACGGACAGACGTGCCCCAACTCTTGTTTCTGCTCCTCCTAGCAGGATCAAAAGTCTTCTTCTGACAAATCCTTCAGTGAATCGATCAGTGAAATTTTTTACAACATTTCCAATTCCTCTGTTAGCGAATGGTTTGTCTTTGTAGTTGAGGAATTAAAGTACCAGAAAACATACACCTACACAATTTCAGAAAAATTAGATTTTAAATTTAGTATTAATTTTTTTTTCATTCATTGCGACCTGCAACTCAGTTTCAGCGAATTACGAATCTGACTCCCCTGTGCAGCAAATTCTTTAATTCACTTCTGTTACTGTTAGATTGGCATGCCTGAAGCAGACTTCTTCTAGCTCAGGCTGAGGAGAGACACCAAAGTATGTGGAGGTTAAATATTGTATCGAGGCGTGAATTCAAGCGCGCTAGGAATTCGTTAGGCACGAAAGTGGAGCTTCCTAAGGACAATGTTCACCCATCCGCGTCGAGTCGGGTCTCATATTTATCCGTGGCGCAATAATTCGCGAGAGGGATCTACGCCTCAGTCCCGAAAGCGGATCGAGTTACGGGGGCTTAATATTTCTGGCCAGCCCGAGGCGCGCTCCCTTTTAATCAGGACTTTTAATTCAATCCGTGGCCTCCCTTTTACTTTAAACTGATTAACGATCACGCTTTAAAACAGGAATTAAAACCTGTGCGTTGTAAATCGATTAGGGGCGCGCCATTGAAGTTCGCCAACTTTACTGGGGACTCGGTGCACGCGATGAATTCCTCATAACGGAAAGAATTCGGTAAAGGATCCATTACCACCTACCTGATTTAACCAGTGCCACATATTTGTTAAAGCAGTGACTATCAACATTTACAATTTTATTTATTTTATACGTAGTACTGATTATTGGTTCGTCAAGCTATTATTTTCATGGGATAGGTATCCTTATCAGGGAATTTGTTTCTCTGCTTCGTTGCATCTTTTTTAGTTTTTTTTTTCAGGAAAAGGATGTGATCTCCCCTGCAAAGATAAGGGGCCATTCCGCTTTGCGCACCGATGAATTAAGCGTTTTTGGGGAATTTATTGTGAAGAAATGAAATATAGTAATGGTATAAAACTTTTTCTATTCATTAAGCTGGATTTGTACAGTAAGTAAAAAATATAAAAATAATAAAATTACTGTTTTCAATATGCTTTCAAAAACGGTCTGGGTGACATGCTTGAAAAGTGATTCCAGCTGTCAGACTTATCTGAAATAAAAAATCCAAACGGATTCTTCGTCAGTATGACTGCCCCTATAGTCCGAACTATAATTAATGATTTATCTACAAAATTAACAAAATGACGAACAAAAATGCAAAAAAATGTTTCCCGGATTTTTTGCCCTCAAAAGCATTTTAACAACATTAAATTTATTACTTTTATATTTTTTAGTTACTGTAGTAATGTAGTTTAATAACTAGAAAAATGTTTTATACCATTACTATATTATAATTGACCATAATTTAACCTAGAATCTACAAAAATGAACATGAACTTCATGCTAGATGTGTCTTTCTGAATCTGTCTCTAAAGTCACCTAGGAAAAGCGAAGGAAATCTTTAAAAAAAATTGTAACTTTTACAAAATTCAATATTAGAAGCTGAGCATCTACAGAGTTGTTGTTCAGATATAATATTTTGAGAAAAAAAAATATTACGCAAGTCATCTTTGGAAAAAAGATATTTATGCCGCATATAGAAGTTATAGAGCGTTAAAATCAGCTTGTGGGTAGCTCACACCCAGAGTGTCAACGACGAGGGTTAAAAGAAATTAAAATCCAATTTATTCGTTTTCCCCACAAGAATCCTGCATTCACTACCCCTCGTAATCATTGACACCAGTCGTTTCCCCCACTCCAACAACAGCCCGAACAACCAAAGTAACAGTTCTGAAAAGTTTCGCCAAAGATTGTCAGTGGAGGGGGTGGCGAGTTCTTAGAAAGCTGAAGAATCAGCCCTAATATCGTGAGTGCTGTTCAGCACTTTCGCTTTATCAGGTGGACAGCGGGTCCCTTTGTCCCAGTTTCTTTTTGACGTGCCATTTTCCGCTTCGTTCCGTCCCATTATCCACGAATGGCGGCGGTGTTGCGCCACTTATCCGCGCGGGGGCGCGCTCGCGCCACCCGCTGAAGAATGGCGCACCTTGCGCGTGAACGAAAGCGAGGGTGAACGTTAGCGGCTCGCTAAAGGTGCCGAAGGCGAAGTCAATTATCGGACATTATTTTCCTTTCCATTCCTCCCCTTTACGATCCTCCTTTCTCAAAATCCACCCGCTACCAATGCAGTCGATTGAGAATCGTTTCTGCTTTCAAAACCAATTTTCTCGGGAACGAAGTCTCGTGTAAAAAAATGTTATCCCACATTTTCAGTAAATCTATGTCAGCAGCAACGAATTCACTGAATATTAAAATCCTTTGATTAGCATATTTAAGTATTTAATATTGCGGCCCGCGTGGAGTATTAGGTTTCCACTTAGGGCCCACTACTGGCCAAAGGTTAAACTTTTGGGTGGAAAGGGTTCCACAAGAATCTGTTGAAGCTAATTTTCTAAAACTTAGCATAGCTCAGCTGAGCTTCCAGGTGAATTCCCGGCTTAACATGGGAGAGTCAGCTTTGGGGGAGTTGGTTTGGCGCCTGCCCAGTAAGGCAGAGGACCCGCAAAGATCTTGGGTTCGAGTCCCATTGCCCGAGGTTCTTTTTTCGCCTACACTTTCGTATTTCGGTTAGAGAATGGGTTCAACTGTAGATCCCTGTGTAATACACTGGAGTCAGAAATTTGAAATATCCTTTCAGATAAGGGATGTCAAAGACTTTTCGTGTTGGATCGAAGGAATAATTATGTTCGACGCGGCGTAAGTGGATTAGAGGAGGGTTGGTTCATAGTTCCTGAGGCCGATTTAAATTGATCAGGGCCCATGAATGGGTGGGCTCCATCTAGGGTTTCTGATTTGAAAAGATTAGATGGTTATCTGCCTTTTCAGGGAGGCCATGGTTCACCCATTTTCCCGATTAAGGCCGATGGAACTAAGCCCGTGGCGCAGCCAAGAAGCGCGATGAAGGAGCCTGCTTCTTTCTATCAGGAAAGAACAGCGTCATTTCCGGTTTCCATTCAGCAACCTAATTTCGAAATTGCTTGGAAAAAAATCCTTATCTTTGTGAATATATATCATAGGAAGCTTGACTTGACATTTTTTAATGCTTTGAGTTTTGAGGGAGTGAATTTCTTTTCAGGCAAAGATTTTGTTGGCTTTTGTACGATATTGGTAGGTAGGTGTTATCTAACATATGAGATTCCAAAATGTGTATTCGTATTTGGACCAAACATGACGACCATGGAAATTTGAATTTACAACAGTTCCTCAACCTTTAGAGGGCCGGGATTTTTTCACTGAAATTCTAAATTTTATTTACTTAAAATTTATGCATATATACCATCAAAATGGCCGCCGAAGTATCCAAATTCTTAGATGGCCCTCTAAAGGTTAAGGGGTTGGACCACCTTTTTTCGATATTTTAATTTTTACCTGACTTATGCGTAAATGAAGTCCATTTCCACACACGAAAGTGAGCCTTTGGCTTCAAAGTGTAGCTATTTTGTTGTTTTTCGAACAATCGAAATAATTGACGGTCGGACGATAGAAAATACATTTAAGAACATCTGTGCAAAATTGTATAAAAATCCATAGAGTTTTACTCAAATTACACCGTACACCGTTTCGGCAAACGTGGTTTCGAGAAAAACGCATTTAAAGTTTTCGGAATGTTTTGATATTTGAAGAAAAAATTGTATATATTATTCAGAGATGTCTCTATCTCCTTTGAAAAATTTTCTCGATAAAAGTGTTTTTGTCACTTAAAAATAAATTCTCAAAGATGCGATATTTTTTTACCTGGCTAAGGTGGTCCAACCCCTTAAATGAACTTAAAATATCTGTGGAATATATTTTCATAGTTTTAAAAGTGGAGTGACACTAACACTGTATTTTCCCCACACAGAATTCATTTAATTAATTATACAACAGAAATTAGTAAAAAATGGACCCCATTCCAATCCCAGTTTTCATCGTCGAATTAGGAAAAAAAGTGAAAATTATTGAGGAGTGCATTCTTGTGTATTGGGCAAGCCTGTCATGCCCATGGAGTATTACCCTCGTGCAATTGTTCTGCCCAGTCCGGTGATGTCGAGGAATTTTCATATTAGAAAACGCGCCAGGGGGAGGGCGAGTGAGGGACCAATCACCTATGGAGACTTCTGAAATCTGACCGGAAACTTCTGCTTGGCATGTCTGACATATTTCATGCCGGAATGTTTCTCCACGAACGCACTGGAACGCAGGGCACGATTTTCGAATGCCAGCTGTCTCGCGTCCGCGGATAATCTCGATTTCTCGATTTTAGGTTCCGACGGTCTCTTTTCGCGTGCCTTGCCCCAATGGAATTCCTCCTACGTCCCTTGCAAAACCCTCTTAATTAATTATCGATAGGTGTCTTAATCGAGGGCACTAATTTCAATTTTATATTTCGCTCGAACTTGCGGGATGTCCAACTACAGGGTGCTTCAAAATTATTATTAAGAAATTAACTGGTAAAGAAAATGGTCCAGTTTTGTGCCACTTGGCTAAACTCTCGTTTAGTTCAAGGTGTGTATAATTGTGTACTAAACTGAAAGGAGACAGTGCTGCAAATTTTGTGTAAATAAATTACCATTGGCACGTAGAACATTTACCCATAATTTTTTTTTAAATTTTGGCAGTTACAGGGTTTTATACTAGGACTCTTCAATTCGCAATAGCATGTCTGATAAATTAAAAGCTGAAATTGATTTTAAAAAATTCATCGCTCATCGACCAGGACTCCCCCTGGAGCAGGAAATCATTGAGGCAACAACGATTCTTGGACCAGACATTCAGCGCTCCCCTCCGCTCTCGTTCGCGCAGGCCCACGTATCGTTAAGCACGTCCACTCTTCCGGTGTTCCCCTTTTTATTTTTCTCTCGGTGCCTTCAATATGGGAGCTTGCTAGCCCGCCCACGTAATCGCGGAGCGGGGAAAGGGTTGAAATCTCGTCTCGGAGCTGCTGGCTGCGCACAAAAGAATCAAAGCGCAAAAAGGGTAATGGCGGTGGGCCACTGGCGGCCAGTAATATTCCGGATGGACTCTGCTTTCGGTTCGAGTGCCCTCGCAAAGCTGCCGTTTAGATAAATTGCTTCCACCTGCGCCTGTCTTTTCGAATCCTGCCGGCAGGACACGCTGCTCGTCCTTTCGTTACCCGCCCGTTGTTCCGTGAATCGTCGGGCCTCTGCTTTCCCTCTTTTTCCCATTCTCCATGGTGTTTCTGATTATTGGCTCCGGCGCTCAGTGGGAATTGGTGGCTCGTTCACGGCGCCCAGGACTGGATGTTAAATCTCCGCGAATGTGTTTCGCTCGCAGAGTTTAACGTGTCGCTGGCGGGATACAGAGTTAAAGCTCTTTTCTGTGGGAAGAGGATTGCTGATGGACGGTGGGTGGAGATGATGTTGGGGGACTTTGGATCTTTGGGATCAGGAAATTAGGCTTTTTATGAATTTATGGACCAAGCAGAAAGTGAGCTAAAACTAAGGCATTAGAGGGTAGTTAGTGTTACGTCCGAAACCGAGATGGTGATTGGTGATTGATTCCGGAACGTAAAGAGGGAGATGATCTTGCCCCGTCGCCTCCGGCGAAACCGTAATCCCTCGGGCCGGTGGTCACGCTTTTTGGAGTACTGTGCGGGGCAGGTGGGTTGGCATTAATGATCGAGGAGGAAAAGAAGAAGATGTGCAGCGTGTTTCGTCTTGGGGCCGTCAGCCAGACTCATCAATAGGGCTATAGCTGACGGCCCCTGCCCTAGGCACATGGGGACTAAGAGGAAATAAACTTGGAACTTGTATATATACGAACGAGAGTGGATGATAAGACTTGCGAGAAAAGTAGACCTCTAGCGGCGCCGGCGGAGACTAACCGGCGTGACCCGTGTGGTGGGGCCGGGACGTCACAGTTAGTTTGAAAAAGTAGCAGATTAGGAAAATTAAAAATATGGGAATAGAGACCAAGCAGAAACTGAGACATTAGAAGGTAGTTAGTTTGAAAAAGTAGCAAATTAGGAAAATTGGAAATAGGGAATTTGAGGATTTAGAACATTAGGAAACTGGGAAATGTGGGTATTAGAGGAGTAAAAATAGGTGAATTAGGAAACTCGGAACTTGGAAAATTAAGAAATTAAGAAAATGAGAAATTGACAAATTGAGAAGTAAAGAAATAAAGAAATTGTGAAAATGAGAAATTGAGAAATTGATGAATTGGAAAAGTAAGAGAATTGGACAACTAGGTGTTCAGAATTAAGGATTAAGTGATACGGAGAATTAGGAGACCAAGAAATTGAAAAATTTGAGAATTAAAAAATTGAAAATTTTCGAGACCAAAAAATAAAGAAGTTAGGGGATCAAAACATTAGAGAATTGACAAATCATTTGTAGCTCTCCAAATATTTATTTCATAATTATAATTATTTAATTTGTCATAAGTGGACACAACTTGTTATCAGCTAGAAATTAATATTTTTTTGTGAATCAGTAACTATACTCTAGCGTGTAATTGACAAGCTGAAGGATGTTTAATTATTTCCAACGTTACGACGTTTCCTTTTACCCCAATTAATTACTTTCATTTGTTTACGTATTAAATTACAGAGCTTCATTATTTTCCTCGCAGCACGAAGCATCTCTCCATATGCGAAGTAACAAATTAAAAATATTCACATCTCAGTGCGTGTATCTCGATAATATTCCTGTGTGAAACTGTTTCAATCTTCCTTAAACATTTCAATTTTTGGTAATTTTTTTTTTAATTTTTGTAATCTCATATATTTTTAGATTTCATAATTAAGCAGTTCAAAATTCGTTATTTCACCAGTTTTTCTGCTACTATGTTGAAACAATGACATGTATGTCGTGTAATTGGATATTCTTCCGAAAAGTAACATGGGAGTAATTACGGTAGAAAATTTGTGGTGAATTTAATGATACAAAAGAAATATATTTCACTGAAAATTTTTCGCTGCATGCACATAGGCTTCAGATTTAAATAGCGCGCGTTGGAAGACCAGGAATCCTAACAAGAAACAGGGCCCCTAAATTGTAAAGTGGTAAAGGGCTGTTTCATTTGTTTTGATTTCAACAATTTTTATGTATTAGTTCGTTTAGAATTACTCAATTGCGAATTACCTTAACTTTAATAACAGTGCAATATATTGAAAACTAATGCAATCTAATATAGAGTGGAACCTCGATAACTCGAATCTCAAGGGAAGGGAAAAATCATCGAATTATAGAGGTGTCGACTTATCGAGTTTTCGAGTTGTAGAGGTGTTTACAGCGGAGACAATGGGAAATGAAGAAAATTCTCGACTTATAGAGGTTTTCGAGTTGTCGAGGTTTGACTGTATTAGATTTAATATACAATCTGATATATTAGATCCAATACATTAAATTACATTAGCAATATATTAGTAATATATTTGTTTTTTTGTCTTCTTGTTATTATTCTTAATGTCTACTGGTGCTATAAAGAATTATTTTTATAATATGCAATCTAATATATTATTTAATATATCTAGTTAGTAATATATTATTATATAATATATTATTACCTAATATATCTATGATCTAATATATTATTATCTAATATATCTATTATATAATATTTTATTATCTAATATATCTATTATCTAATATATTAGATCGCATATTATAATAATAATTCTTTACAGCACCAGTAGACATTAAAAATCATCCCCAAAAAATAAAAATCCATAAATACATAAAATAAACCAATGTTCCGTAGAGGTTAGGACGCAGTAAAGTGCGGTAAATAACCCTTCTGTTGCATGCGTAAATGTTTTTACTAGTTTTCGTTTTTAATTATAAGTCTTTCGCCACAAAACGGCTCACGCAAGGTAACCTCTCCCGCACGGAGGCTCTGTATTTTTCGCAATGGCCGGCTAGCCGAAAAACGACGATCGCGTGCACGCCGGCGTCGTGCCTCCGAGCTTAGTCGCTGCGTAGCGCCACCAGAGGCGCTGTGATCGAGTGTACGAATAACCTGTACAACCAAGAAAGAGAAAAACAGTAGAATAAGAAATTATATAATATATGTAAAACTAGAAGCACAGTGCGATATAAAATAGATATTTCTAATATGTAATAAAATAATCTTCCGAATCCCAGAAGCTGTCAGCAAATTAACAATCCGCGACCAT
Organism: Andrena cerasifolii; assembly: GCF_050908995.1. Classification (NCBI taxonomy): domain Eukaryota; kingdom Metazoa; phylum Arthropoda; class Insecta; order Hymenoptera; family Andrenidae; genus Andrena; species Andrena cerasifolii. The sequence continues at coordinate 4,991,307 of NC_135132.1, forward strand.
AAAAATCAAATAAACCCAACTGATTAATTCTCCAATCAACCAAAGGTAATTCTGCCCGTTAATATACCACGATTTAACCAAAAGGATTTCCATTGAACTGTGCTTTATCCACGGTGCGCGTCAAATAAAACTGCAGGGTGCATTCGTCCAAACCCACCCGTCGCGCGCGTGCGCGAACTGGAGCGGGGCAGTTGAAATATTTCCCTCCTAATTTCGCTGCGTTGTCTGCATACGAGAGCAGACAGTGAGGCATCTATTTCCGCTAATTTCACTCCCTTATGCGCATAGAAAAGTGTTCGCCTCCCGCGCGCGTTGGCCCTCACTCGCGCTTCTGAATCCCGCGGATTAAACGAGATTCCTTGCCGCGATAGTAACTGATTTTTTCACCCCCCTCCCGCCCTGTTTGCCCAACACGAGAAGGATTACAATCGAAGCGCCGTTTACTGGGGGCTGTTCCCGGGATTGGATGCGAGTAAAGTGAATTGAAACTCGCGTCTTGGTAATTAACAGGATGTTGAGCGCTGTAGGGATGTTCGGAGCAGAATCTTGCATCGCCTTGCCACCTGCAAATGTTTAATTCAGAATTGTTTCGACCGAGCCGGCCAGAGTTCTGCGTGTAATAAATAGGATTAATTAAAGAGTTAATTTGCTGGAGCGTGTCTGCCAGATGTCATCGCGAAGATTCGAGGGAGCTCGGCTGGATCTTTCGTAAGATCCTTCAAGCTCTCGAGGGACACAGCTTATTACCATTTATTACAATTTTTCAGTGTAACGATCGTTATTAATTTTAATTGACGCAGATACTGTTGGAACCTTCCAATTCCTTTTGTTAACGTCCGTAATATAGGTTCCGTAATATTGCAATTTCTAAATATAGAATTTTGTTGGCTGTTACGTCCGAAACCGAGATGGTGATTGGTGATTGATTCCGGAACGTAAAGAGGGAGATGATCTTGCCCCGTCGCCTCCGGCGTGACCGTAATCCCTCGGGCCGGTCACGCTTTTTTGGAGTACTGTGCGGGGCAGGTGGATTGGCATTAATGATCGAGGAGGAAAAGAAGATGCGCCGGGTTTGGTCTTGGGACCGTCAGCCAGACTCATCAGTAGGGACATGGGGACTAAGAGGAAATAAACTTGAAGCTTTTATATATACGAGAGTGGACGATAGGACTTGCGAGAAGAGTAGACCTCTAGCGGCGCCGGCGGAGACTAACCGGCGTGACCCATGCGGTGCGGCTGGGACGTCACATGACAATACTTACGCTATCTGTTTAAATAATTAACAGTCAATGTTAGCAGTTTTTAATTTTTATTGACAAGTAAACGAATTCGTCTAGAATTATAAATGAAATAGTGTACTGCAGTCAACAATACCAAGTGCATGAAATTTCATCGAACCGGGGTTCACACGCACGGACTCATCTGCTCCCTAGAGCGCCTACGCTCAAAATTCCCTAGAAAGGAGAATGGTAGAAATTGGTCAATTTTGGACCTGGCCGGCAGCGAAACTTTTTTACTTACCCCTTCGTTGCATACTGTTGCAAATATGACCTCCACAAACGGTATAACATTTAGTTAAATGTTTTTTTCGATATCTTCTGTAATTTACGAGTTACCAGCGCATAAGTAGAAGGGTAGATAAATGGGGAAAGATAAATCTCCACGACGCAACTCGAATCTCCACGCTGGTGTACTCGATCATTACGACATTACATAATAAAACATTAACTCAAACGGTGTTTCTTAACATTATAAATTTTTTTCCAGCAAATATTGTCTGTTGTTGGGAATATTTTTAGGCTTATTTTTTATAACATTCCCATGCAGAAACATATCTTGTAAAAAAAAAACTTTCGCTGCCAGCCAGGTCCAAAATTGAAAAATTTCTGCCATTTTCCTTTAATATTACAAAAAAAAAACTACCAATGAATTACTTCTCTAATTTACATAGTACCAATGACTACCTTTTTTTTTTTTTAAATTGATAATCCATATCACATTTCGTCTATTGGTCGAAGAAATTTCTTTGCAGAGACAATCCCTCCGAATATTTTCCTTCGATCGCGTAAAGAAACGAAGGATATCGCAACGCCCGCGTCAATATTCTGGTTTTAATTTTCAAAATGGCACTCCACCCACCCGGACACTCTTATTCCCAGTGACGAGAGCGTATCCGATCGGAATATTTCATCCGCGGTTGCTCTCAAATAAAAACAACGGGAATAATGCTCACTTCGGCGTCGTTCCTTGCTTCTCCAGGAACACACACTTTCCATTCCGCTCGTGTTTATTTCAATCATCGGGATATAATTTTTCCATCTATTTTCAATCGTCGATTCCCACGCAGCGCGCCACCCCGCGGAGCGTCGGCCCGCATTTCCCCCGCCAAATTCTTGATTACCCGAGGGAATACCCCCTTCGACGAGTCCACTATGGAACGTTGGCCGCGCGCTGCCGGGGCAGACGATGATAAATCAAACGGATGCGAGATTAGGGTAACAGGGTCTGCTACAAAGTAGCGCGGGACAGGTAACATGATTCCCATTGAGATTCGGAGTTGCTGGCAACGCGCCAGGCCAGCTTCCAATCCCCTCCACTTTCTCTCCTCGTCCCTCTTGGGGCCATTTTCTCCTGTAATCTGACCATAACTTACCCACTTTTTCTCCTCTTCCCTTTGCACGTTTCGTTATGTTTGTTGCGGTCCCGTGGATCTTGTTTTGACGTTGTCGATAATGAAACTACAGGGTGGTTCAAATCGTGGTGAGCCACCTTCGGGTGTTCTGTTTGATTGGCGCTGTAGGAGAGTATTGACACAACTCAGAGCAGAGGGCGCCACTGACGCACGTAGCAAACTAGAATGTTGTTATAATATTAGAAGTTGTGTTTATTTATATTATTTCCGTTGTTTGCTGGCTGTTGATTTTAAAATTAAAATCACAACGAAAGGTGAAAATTAGGGACATTTAACTGTTGTCCAACTTAAAGATTTATTACAGAAATGTGGATTATGATGGATCAGTTTGAAATTGTTTCGGTGGTAACTTTGCATGATTTGTTTCAATTTCAGAGAGACAAAGAATTTTTCAACCAAAGCATCTTCTTCCTTGCTTATTATTGGTGAATATATTTATATAGTTTTATCATATTCTTGCATTCTATTTATTTATTTAAAACACTGATGACAAGTGGCACGTGTACTGGTGGCGCCGCGGGTGGCGAAAAGTTGCAATCAGCTTCCCCATTTGGTGATGTATGTACTTGTTTGATGAGTATTGTAGGGATTAATATTTTTCTGTGTTGCGCAATTGAATTTCGCGCTCTTCGAGTAGTGATTGGGCGGCGCGCCGATCGGTGAGCGAACTGAGAACTACGAGCGAACGGGGAGAGGGGCAATGGAAGTGTGAGAAGAGTAGCCAAGCGTGTGGAAGGAAGTCCTTGGACAGTAACAGTTATTTCAATCATATCTCTGGTTTAGTTTAACAAAAATGGTGTCTGTACTTATTCCAAATAATTCTCCCCGGGAATACGAGGATTATTTTGACGTGAATTAGTCAACTTGTGATAATTAAGTTATAAATGCTGTTCCGATTATCTCCTGTTTGCGTGGTTATAATTTAACTGCGTGCAAATTGTCTTTATTAAACCCGTATTGGACAACTTTCTGATGTATTATAGATCAATAATAAGTATTCTTAAAGCGAGGGTATAGTCTAAACGAAATTACTAGCGCGCTGAAGGCCATACCCACCATTGCCTTTTATTACCCCCACCATTTTACCACTTCCCACTTCGCGGAAATTTTTAAAGGCGCAAAATTTTAACACGCTTTGTTTGACAAACAAGTTACGCCGCAAGAAGTTGTTCCAAACAATCAGCTTATCCTGTTCCAACTAGTAGAATCCAGTCTCTGAATTTTACCAAAACTCTTTATTGTCCCAACTCTCGAAATAAAATTCACACAACCCAAAATTCACCTTTCATTCATTTCTCCCGAAATTTCCAAAAAATCGTCCTCCGTGCAATTAAAAACATACAAATAATAACCTCCACTTCTATGTCACCACGAGAGACAGCAGTACTTTTCAAAATATCACCCACAGCCTCATTGTCGATGAAAAGCACAGAATTGTGTATAGCCTGTGTCCGTTTCATCCTCGGTGGGAAATGCTCGCGCTGCACTGAAGCCAGTAATTAAGATTTAAACGTCCAGTGCTCGGGGCGCGAAAAAGCACCGCTGGAAACCGAAACCGGGGCCGCGGAGGGGGGGGGTGGGAGAAAAAAAACGGCCTCCGACGGAACCGCGACGATAAAAAGATATTGGGGGTCGTAAAGACGCGAAACTGTGGCCGGGCGTGCTTGTAAAAAGATTGGACGCGGGGCATAAAGCGCGGAACTTCCTAATGGAGATCTCGCGGTGGTGTAAAAATAAGGGGAACGGTTTCGCGTTGGAAAGCCAGCCGTTGCTGGAATAAATAAGCCTTGTAATAGTAAAAACTTCGCCACCCCTTTTGTGTAACATTCTGCGTCCAGTTAACGATCGACGTGTTCTGATTTAATAAATATCATTAAAGACGCATGTTAATAAATACCTCGTGAGGTGTTGCGGAATAGGGCATGTATGCATGTGGGCGCCATCTTGAATTCGTCAGTCTACCTTGTGAAGATAAAATGGACGATATTGTGTGATGGGGCGAAGTGGATCCCACGGAGCAATTTGGAAGTTGATATTTGTGGGGGAAGTTTATGGAAATGGAAGTGAGTATTAGGCATTTTTTAGTTCGTTTGTGTTTTGTTCTTGGCTTACAGTTAGTGCGAAATGGAGACGAATTTGGGAAGAATACTTACAAGGGATCACCGCGAATACTTACTCACCGATTGGAACGCAACATTGTGGGTTTGTAGAGGGACTAAAGACAAGAACGACGGTATAGTTCGTTCGTGCCCAATCGCCCTTTAAGGGTGTGAAAACTAACCTCAAAGTCAAATAGGCACTCACTTTTTTGCGTATAACTCCTAAAGTACATGTGACAGAAAAAAATGTTTCAAACGAAAGATTGATTATATAATAAGCGTTGCAATTTTGCGTGAACAAAATTTTGAAAAAAGTTTTTGTTTGGCAAAAAAAAATTTACCTGACGAAAATGAACTTTTTTTAAAAAAAATTTTAACGCAAATTTTGAGCGCTCATTGCATAATTAAACTTTTGTTTGAAACATTTCTTTCTGTCACTTGTACTTTAGGAGTTATACGCGAAAAAGTGGGAGTGCCTATTTGGATTTGAGGTTAGGTTTCACACATTTAAAGGGCGATTGGGCATGAACGAAACATACCGTTATTCTTTTCTTTAGTCACTCTATAAACCCACAAAGTTGCATTCCAATCGGTGAGTAAGTGTTAGATGGCTTCTTAAGTCTGAATGTTGAATAATTTTACATTTCTTCTGGACTTGAAATGTCAGAAAATGTCCCACTTTATTGAGACACTGAATAGTTTGTGGTTGTTCCTAATTCTTTAACAAGATGTGGTTTTTATTCAAACATATTTTTATACAATCTAGTGGCACATGTAAATTTTATTTTTCTTAAATTATTAAGGGTATACTTTCTAGTTAATGATTCTACTTCTATCAGAGGAAACTGTGGAGAATGTAAAAATGTATTTGGAACTTATGAAGTTATCAGGTGTAGTCCAAACTTAGCTTAGAAATAATCCAATCTTTAACCTAGAAATAATCAAAATTCTAACCTATATGTTACCAAACTTTATATATCTCAGCTATGCTTGTCTTTCGTTTTCTATTTTTCTCCTATTACCATATTTGTTCACTATTTTACATAAAAGCAAACATGAGCAATCTCAGGCAATCTTCACAGTTTGGAGAAACTTCGGCAGAAACTAAAAACTGTCTTCCACCTAATTTTCTCAAATAAATTACGTAGATTTATCAAACGAGCGAATTACATGAAGCTTTCTTTAAGTAACATTATTATCAAGTAAAAATAATTTTTGTTCACATTGTACTTATTATTCGTCCAGCAAACATCTCAAGTTTAAAAGGAGTTTGATTGGAATTCTTTTTAAGTAATACCAATCTTGACTGCACTGTAATTATTCTTCTTAAAAAATTTCCATCTCTCGTCCTCGAATAATTTAAACAATTCTCGTTTCAATAATCGAAACACTGTCGGGGAATAACCGTAACAGTCCAGAAAATGGGAAATAATAATGGCAATCATCACCAGTAATGGTGATTAATAATTTGGTATTCGTTGTTACGGTGCTTCATTGTTATCCTGGTTTATTAATATTACGTCACTCGTTGCCGCTCCATTACGATGCTTTGTTAATATTATTTCGCGTTACGGTTATATTTTGCGAAATAAAGCTGCGAGGGATTTTGGGTAACGTTGAATTTCGTTGTTTGATCAGGAAGAATAGTGGATTCGTTTCGCGTCGTTTTGTGCATGGAAATTAATTAAATAGTAATTGGATACCAATTAATTGGACTGAGCTCTCGTGTCTGCCGAGCGGCTTAACATGAACGAGGCAACTAATAATGAAATAAAAAATTAGGTTTATTCCTGATCGAACTATCTAGTCGTCATTAGCAACAAACAATAACACGTTGTTAATTAAATAGCTGATGCGGTCCCATTACCGTTATATCTGCAGGTGGTGTTAATTACCGGCGAGCATGGGTTATTAAATTACATTTTATGAGCTGCACTCACGATGAAATTGGGTGAGGACACTTTGCGAGCTTCGCGATTTATTCTGTACCATTTTTATAACGTTTATCGTGTTCTACAGTTTTAGAAATTGAAAGGGATGTTTGTGGGAGGTAGCAAAATTTTTTCTGGTGGATATGGTAGTTCGAATTTTTTGGGAAAGTGACTCGAATAGGCAAGCACTATTATTTTTTTATTAGGTAATTAGGCAACAATTTTGGTCAAGTTTTTTAAAATTACTTTTGCGAAATATTATTTTGATTTTATTTTTAATCATTTTATAATCGCCTTCTTATAACTAGTTCGAGTTTTTTATGGTTAATGGTAATCAAAATTCCGTTCCGTTTTTTTGTTTCTGTTCAGCCATTCTGCATTTACAATGTAGCAATTGAAACAAATAAATGAAGTCCCACGCCGATGCTAGTATTATTATAACTATCTGTTATTTTATGTGAAAAAATGTATGCAATTTCTTCATCGCATATATCAGGTGTATGTAAAACCTGAACTCATTTGGTCGTATAGATTTTTCTACAAAAACTGTGGAAGGCAATACTCGTTTTATTAGCGACCCAAATAACCCTCCCCCTTAATACCTTAGGTCCTAGACATTTTAAACTTTATGAGCACTTCATTTTCACTTCGTATATGAATATGTTTCATCACGAGAAAATATTTTAAATTCTTCTATACCTAAGTGTTAAAAATTTAAAAAAATATTAATTTCTTATTTTTGAAAGCCTGCACTTAATTTGTCTAAAAAAATCTGTTTAATGATGAAATATTGTGCCAATAAAAATTCAGTCGAGAATATCGTAAGCTTTTATAATCTGAAATAATGTTCTTCTGCCACCATTTTGAAACCCCACCCCTTATTGAACACCTTACAACAGAGTATCTTCCACTTATTTCCCAGTTCACCCTTATTTATTAGCGAAGTGCTCTTACATATGCAGTAAAACGCCCTCTTTAATGTCACAAGGGCAATATTTCTAATATCCACAATTGGTTACACCTACCCCCCTGAACCTCTCAAACCTTCTCTAAAAATGTGGAGCCCAGTGGAAAACAGGCAAATGCCACGGTTTCATGATTTTTTAAAATAATTTTTTACCTAAAAATATTCGTATTTGTTTTCATATATTATTAAAAATACCACAGTTTATAGTTTAATGTCCATGGAATTCTATAAAATAAAAAGTTCTAAAAAACATAGAATTCTTCTTGAAAAAAATTATGGATCCACTGAGCTCCTCAAACGCCCCTTCCCCACTTCTCTCTTCACGACAGATGAAAACTTCCATTTACAATTAAAAATCCCTCTAACAACCTCACAAGCTCTCCCCCACTGCAATAGTCTCTTAAAATCTTGAACTTCGAGCAAGAACCTTCCAGCAACCTAAACATCTCATATTTAATAACCAATAAATTTTCTCCAACCTATTTCTCCCCTCTTCATTAACACCATATTTTTCTACTCACCATAAAATATTCCCCCACTGATATTACAAGTTACTTCTTCGCCCAAACCCCTGGATCCCGCAGCCTGTCAACCCCCCGAATATTTCACGCCACCATCCCCTCATTGACCAACTCCATCCCCCATTTATGTTATCAACAAATCGTCCCTAGAATTCTCCCTCGCCGGGCACCCCTGTTAATCCCCCTTTACATGCGTTTCTTAACCTCAAATATTTCTTCAAGATGGCTGAGAGTGTTTGCCGTGGCGCGGAGTGGGGGCGCGAGCAAACGTGCCTCGAAACTAGGACCGAGTCTCGCGGGCTCTTTGCGCGCTCGCGCGCGCACACGGTGGTATTTCGATCGCTCGAAACTTGCTTCGGATTCCCTGGCAAATATAACCGTGCGTTAATCGTGCGACCGTGAGGGACCCGCTGTAAACCCGCAGGGGTGCTTTTGACATTTCTCGCGTCTCGCCGGCGAGCGTTTGCCGCTGAGCTACTAGACCCGCTGGAGTTACCGTTTCTAATTATGCAAGACGATTTCCCCGAGCTGATTAGCGGCAGATCGATGTGTGGAAAAATCGGGGAACCGTGAGTCGGGGTTGATGGGAATTAATCGCACGTGCAGAGCAAATTTGCACCCCGTTCTGTGTGGGTTGCTTAGTAGAGTTCGGAGTTGGCTGGATTCTAGAGTGCATTGAATAATTGCCAGGGATTTACTGTCGAAGTTATTATCAGACTGGGAGCTGTGACGTTCTACCTGACTCAAGGTAATTTTGTTTGAATTTTTATTTCTCTTCTTCTGTTCTTTGTTTGTCTGCGTCTGAGGGAGGACATTGTTTACAGCTCCTTTTTTTCTTACGGTTCTTTATCGAGCTACAGCTTTCACTTGAAGGGGGTAGAATTTTGCCATGGACCTAATAAATGTACCTTGGCATTGTCCTTTATGCGGACGCATTGAATTTTATAGAATTCAAGGAAGATAGTAGTAATGGATAAAAGTAGGAAGTCTGTAACCTATACTATTATATAAAATTGAAGTTGCTTACTTTGAAATGCGGTTTCCCAGTAAATATGAACTGTAGAAACAAGTGTGTTACATTACTTTGTTCGTCTTGGCGAGAGGAAGGTTCTAACGTTTTTATTTTTTTTAAATACTGATTTTTAAATAATAGTAGTTCGCGAGGCGACCGCCAGGCGGCGACCGGGCGGGCGAGCGTTTCTCGCTTGCGAAATAGCACCGCGGCGAGAATAAGTGGCCGAGGGCTCGATCCGTAGGCACCCGCTAAAGGATTTTTGGAAATTCTATCCTCAAGCGGGGAAAAGGGGTAAAATGTATTTTCTCGGACTGCCTATTAACTAAAACTTCTTAGGCCCGATTAAGTATGAAATTGGTTCTTACTCACAAAGAATTACCAACATACTTAAATCCGAAAAAAACAATTTCAGGATTTTGCCTTAATCAACCCCCACAAGGGGAGTGGTGAAATGGGGTGGAATGTGTTTTTATGGAGTCCTCAATATCTCTTAGGCCCGAAAGGGTATTTTGGTACTCTTAATATATAAAGCAGAAAGCTTCTATATGTTTGTGTGTTTGTCTGTCGCCTAAAAACTTTCGAACGGATAAACTCTGGGATCACGAAATGTGCCTCAGCTCATTATGCCCGACTTAATCCAGATGAATGTGGCCATTTTCACAAAAAAACTAAACAAATTTTTTCTTTTTTTATAAAATCAGAATCTAAATTTCGGGCGAAGCCGAGTAGTAAAGCTAGTAGGGACTATATTTACCAAATTTCTGCGGTAATGGCCCGAAAAGTAAAGGTATCTTTGGAAATTTATTAAAAAAAACTGCATAATGAATCTGTTTTAAATTTGCAGGACTCTTTTTTGGATATTTATGTTATACGAATATATATTTTTAAATTTATTTAAAGTAGATTTACAAGCTGTACAGGGCCAGTGATTTTGCGCTGCAGAAAATCTGGTTGACAGTTTTCTGACGAAACGGTGCTTCTCAAATCAACAAGCCAAAATGTTTTGGAATCTATATACGAATGGCTATGGCACGCAGAGAGATTTTTTGATTAGTCGTTTCCTTCTATTTGTTTTTCAACGAAAAGTTAATTTACTAGAACCAATGTTCACCATTTTTTTCAGAGATTCACCATTTTTCAGAATTTTTAAAATCGAATCCGTCGTGCCATAGCCATAAGCATATAGTTTCTAAACCTTTTTGATTTTTTGATTTCCAAAGAACCGTTTCGTCGGAAAACTGTCAACCATATGTCAGCAGAAATTTTTTGCAGCCCTAAGTTACTGGTCCTGTATAGCTGATAAACCTGCTTTAAATAAATTTAAAAAAGATATTCATATAACTTAAATATCCAATAAAAAATCCTGAAAGTTTAAAACACATTTATTACGTAGTTTGCTTTCAATAAATTTACCCTGGTGTCCCTCCTTAAGGCTGTTTGGGGGTCGCGAATTTGTTCCTTTTTACGTAATATTTCTAACCAAATTTTCAATTTGAGTAGCTTAAAAAATGATGTTTCATCGCGCAAACGAAACCAAACTAAATGATTTACATACACCTTTAAAGGAATTTTAATAACTGAAAAAATGAAGTATAAAAAATATTACGCAAGGAGGGCGAGGTGGGGGGATGTAAAATCTTAAGAATTTTTATACTTAGAGAGGCAAGGGGTATGAAATCGCCAAAACTACCCTTACGTAATTTAAGGACGGTCCCTTAATGGGAATAATTAAACCGTGTCTCTATCCACCCCCAAAAAAATAGCAAACAAAAATACATATGGGGTTGATTCGAAACGATTTCGTCTTGAAGGGTTTAATTCTCGTTCCCCAGAATTTTCCAATCTCCAGTAGAAATTCCCAGCAGCAAAGAAGTGGAATCGCGTGGATGTTGCCTGCGCGCGTTCAATTTCGCGGCCGACAGGCTAATGAATTCATAGTGTCATTAACACCGATCGAAAATACCGAGTGAACGTTGGACGGGTAGAGCTCATACGGTCCTTCCCATTCGCTGGCGGACGACTGGATGACACGAGAACGGTTCCAAGTAACGTCCATAAATCAACGCCGGGGTACGTTAACGTGTAATATACAGCAACGAAAGGGGACAAAGAGGGTAGTGAGGGGGGGGGGCGGGCTAGCGTTTTCACCGGGAATATGGAGGAACGTCGATGGACAGGGGAAGCGAAACGATTCGAAAACGATCCCGGATAGCGATCAATCAAATTGATATTTATTCACTGTGTTTAATACGTTCAATATGACTTCCATCGACCGCGCCTACAATGGCAATGGCCCGTCGATGGAGGCCACTCTAATAATTTTCCACCCCCTTGTGAAATATGGGGCTGCATAGAGGGCTTCTGCTGTGGAAGAAAGAATGTGACTTTGATTTTGATTTTGTATACCAGTAGGAGGGGTTCTCGGGATAAAAATGAAGGGGGATTGTGGGGGTGGATTTTTGTCGTATAATGCTGCGTTTGTGAAAATATGGATTTTGGAAACTCACTTTGTTCGGTAGAATTTCCTTTCGTCATAGAAAGGAGTACGTATTTTGATTTGTGTAAAGAACATTGGAGGGGTTGAGGGGGTGAATCTCGAAAGGATTTAACGCAAATGCAAGTTTGCTATAATTAAATGTCGCAGTCCAACTTTTTCACCAGTTTTTAAAGGCCAATTGAGACAGTTGACACACCCAACACTATGTACGTTATGCGTCAGGAAAATAAGGATTTTTTTACTGTAAAGTAGTACAATTAATTGACTGAAATGGAGGAGTGAAAAATGCAAGTGGAGCAAGGAAGCTGGAATTTTATATAAAAATGATGGACTGGTTTTTTCTGATTAAAACGAAATGGGTCGACAGGTTATAAAGATTAGGAAATTTATGAATTTATTTGGTTTGAAGTGATTAATAGTAATTATAACGATTCTGAAGCTAGAAGTTTTGGGTTTAGAAACAATTAATAGGTCCAGCTATTGTTCATGGATTGAAGCTCACACTTCTTCGTTGTTAATAGTAATATTATTGTAATATTTTAATAGTAATATTATTATAATATTATAATATTTTAATAGTAATATTATTTTAATATTATAATATTTTAATAGTAATATTATTTTAATATTATAATATTTTAATAGTAATATTATTTTAATATTATAATATTTTAATAGTAATATTATTTTAATATTATAATATTTTAATAGTAATATTATTTTAATATTATAATATTTTAATAGTAATATTATTTTAATATTACTATTATGTAATATTACTTACGAGTTTAATTTTATCAGTTTGTTATTTTTGTCATAATAAGTTCAAAATCCACTGTAGAAACTTGTTCTGAAAATTTTAGGAGTACATGTAATTCAATTATGGATCAAAATTGACCCCGCGTTCGCTATTCGCCCTTAAATTTTTCATCGCTAATCTTCCCTCACGTTCGTGTCACACCCTCCATGGCACCCTAAACAATATCATAACATTCCATTTAAGATACAAAACCGAATTTAAAAAAATGTGCAAAAAATATTTTTCAGACCTCTTCAAAATTCCGCATAAAAAAATCCAAAGCTTCTTCTAAAAAATTGAGAGAGCTTGAAAAGCTTTTATGTTCCAAAGTAAGAATATTTCTTTTTCGGGAGTTTAAAAAAATGTACAAAAAATATTTTTCAGTCCTCTTCAAAATTCCGCATAAGAAATCCAAAGCATCTCTTTTCTATAAATATATTGAACAATCTGAATGTTCTTAAAAATGGGGAGAGTTTGGAAAGTTTTTATGCTCCAAAGTAAGAATATTTCGTTTCAGAAAATTTAAAAAAATGTGCAAAAAATATTTTTCAGACCTCTTGAAAATTCCGCATAAGAAATCCAAAGCTTGTCTTTTCTGTGGATACAGTAAACAATCTGAATGTTCTAAAAAATTGAGAGAGCTTGAAAAGTTTTTATGTTCCAAAGTAAGAATATTTCGTTTCAGGGAACGGGATAATTTCATAGACGTTTAGCGTGTGAGGAGCTTACTTTTTGCAGCTTGAGTTTAACGTAATCTCCTTTCGTAATATCTAACACTTAGCAGCCAGCTATCTGCCTGGAACATTCAACCTTTATTTACCTATTACGTGATACCTACACCTGGCGTAACGCGAAACTTACCATCTCCGTCCGCTATAACGTACAGTTCTACTACTTGCTCCCGGCCGCTGTTAAAGTCTACAATATCGGGCTACCAATTAATCGTGGCCGCGTTACTCGTGTTGCGGATTACCTAAGGCTCCCACTCTTCTTCGCTTTGGCATGCTGAGGAGTGCGCTTCCGTGTCAACGACGAACTCGAGGCCCGATCGAACGTCATCTTTCCATTTCTTTTCTCCAATTTAGCCTTTAACGACCGAGCAGAATCGAGTCCCTTGGCGGAACACCGTTCGTTGGAGTTTAAAGTGGGATGTAAATAAAATTCATTTTTCATGCGCGCTATTGACCGAAGTTTATGAAATAAATTGCAATTATACGAGTATAATTTTTTGTTGCTGGCCTGTCGCGGATGGCGTTGAATATAATTGAGCGCGTTCGGATTGTAAGGTCTGAGTTTAGATAAACGAAGCAACATCAGTTCGATTTATGCATGCTTGGGGTGGCCCTTCTTTATACATCTCGAAATATTTTTTCCGTATTTTTTTTGTCCCCAGCAGACCTTAAAGTTTGGAATTCATCAGGTTTGGGATTTAAAGAATAAATAATTGGCCTTTAGAACATGAATTTGTCTTGCTTTACAGCTGTCGAAAAATTAACAGTCGTACAAAACCTCTATGAGTCCAATTTTCGTTTGTTGAACCTCCCTTACTCGAAAACTCGGTAAGCCGAAACCTGTATAATTCGAAGATTTTTCCCCTCCCTTGAGATTCGAGTTATCGAGTTTCGGCTGTATATGTTAAAAAATAAATTTAGTCTTGACAAATTATTATAATTCATGAAAAATATTTATTGTCAAATAATTAAAGGAGGACTCTGTGAGACTCTACGTCACCGTTCGTGTCACAAAGTGGCACATCACCGATTAATATATATATATATATATATTTACAATTTCTTTTTAAGATTCGGTGTCCATTATTTAACGAAACTCGGCGCAAAGCGTTCCGTAACTCTCCAGATTTTTATTCCCCTTTTATTTCACCGTGCTCCCTGACATTTCCTCTAATAATTCCACCCAGGGCGATGCGCCCATTCATCGACCTCCATCAAAGGCTCCCGTTCGCCCCCCGAAAACGCGAAGACAAGCTTCGCCCCGATCGTGGCGTTTTCTCGCAGCGGAAACGAGCCCCGAGGCGAACGAATACGTGCACGTAAACGAGAACGACCGACTGTAAAAAGCTCTGGAGCAAATTTCTGCTCCCCCTCCCCCCGCGCGCTGCCCGTCCCTCCGATGCCCATCGTAGAAATTCCTCTTTTTCCCTTTTCCGTGGCCCGCTGTCGTTCGTAGGAGATAACAGGGACGCAATTAATCATGCTACCCGGGGGCTGCAAGCTGGCCAGCGTGTCCAAATACGTTATGAACGTACCGTACGCCATTGTATCGTGGTGGTGCACATGCTGCCCGTAGACGCTACCGGACATCACACTGGGGCCTGCCGTGGAAGGGGTGGTAGCGCCACGGTTCATCAATAACCGGTATTTTCAACCCCCCCTGCGAGTCCTACGACTCTACACCCTTTCCATAAAACTGGCAAGACTCCGTTATCCCCCACCCTCTATCGTCCCGCCGGCCAATTTATTAAGCCCCCCACCACGGCCCCTGTCAACTTCTCGTATTGGCGCCCGTTTCGCTAACTCGCCCCGCGGAATTTATTGCACGCGGAGTCGACGATAACCGGTCGCCGGTGATATGGAGAATTCGTGGCGATGATCGAAAGGAGACGACTCCTCGTGGAGATGTCAGTCAACAGGGGCGGGCAGAGGGGTGGGGTATTCTTTAGGGGAGGATCTGTTTCTTGAGGGAATAGGGGTTGAATGTTTTGGGGCGGGAGGGTTCGCGAAGGGTTGGGGGAGATGTGTTTAAGAGTGGCGTGACAGGGTTTTGAATGGCGTTGGTTGGAATTTAGGGCAATGGGGAGGTCCCTTGTTGCGCATGCGCAGGCAGAAAATGGGAAAGTGAAGCTGTCGGTTCATGTATTTGGAATTTAACATGTTTTGTGCCCCGAAATTTTAATTCCTGTCTAAAACCGCACGAAGTCTCCTGTTATTCCAGTTTATTAATCAGATCTACCGATAAGTCCAATTGTTTCGGTAATATTGAATCGATACTTTTGCTTGTAATAACGCGTAATTGATTTTTTTTCTTCTCTCGAATCAGCTGAGAGCCATTTCCAACTGTATTTGTTTATGTATCTTCGCTCGACACGGTAATTAAAGTTTACCGATGCTGCTGGCTTCTGATTGCAGCTATTACCTATCTAGCGAATTGTTTCTGCGTTCAGATGCGTTTTTGAAAACAATGCAAGCGAAGCAGGGAAGTGAGGTTCGGTGGGAATGGAACAGACATATTTTATTTGTTTGTTTATAACTGTAATTGGATGGGGAGGTTTGACTATCTCTGAAATAGGCACGGAACATGCTCCTTTGTGCAAAAAAGGAAATGTAGGATATTAAACGTCGTGTGCAATGTTTAAAAGCATCATATATCGCTGACGGGATGATAAAGTCTGACTCGGGTTTGTTCAATTAATTTAATCTTGTATTTGGTTTATAATTTCAAATTTCCATAGAGAAATTTAGATAAAAATGTAAAATACACGAACATTAGATATCGTCTCTTATTTCAGATTATATTACCTGCAACTGTGTAGTTTGTTGCGAATTTTATTAAGAATACTTTTGAAAATTTAGTATCCAAGTTGGACGAGGAATTTGGGTTGACTTTTCTTTCTTTTTTTTTAAATCAAATATTCTGTTTAATAAACACGCGTGATCTTTTGGGAATTATTTATTTAAAGTGCAAGGAAAATGTGATGTACAACAAATGTAAATGAGACAAGAGGAATTTAAACTCAAATTTGAATTTTTAAATCTAAATTTGGGATTTGAAGAGGGGGACACCCAAATTTGAATTTGGATCATTCGGGCTTCCCTCTCTCCAAAACTCAAATTCGGATTTCCACCTCTCCAAAATTAAAATTTCGATTTCATCCCCCAAAACTCAAATTTCGATTTCCAAACTCAAATTTGGGTTTGAATCTCCCTGTATCATCTACAAATAGAAATTTTGCCTTCAGTTGAGTCTCGATAAACTAAGTTTCGTTTAATCCGAACTCTGCTTAATCGGATGACAATTTAAATGAGGATAATACTCTGAAAAAATTAACGTTGCCATCCTGCTTTTCATGAACAAATTATTTCTTTTTTTATCTTTCGAGGTCTGTACCAAAGTTTCTTTAAGTCGCACATAAAATCTTATTAACAGTAAATATTAAACAAAAAAAAATTGTCTATTCTCAAAATAATTTCTTTTGTTCTGAAAACACAATAAATATTATTGTTATCTATTATTATCTCATCTTAATTTATCTTTGTTATTTTATTTTATATTATATTATATTATATTATTTTATATATATATTTTTAATTTATTTCTCTTATTTTTATCTTTCTATGTAGTAATGGTAATAATTTTGTATCTCTGTACACTAAAGGGTTTCCCGTTAATAATAATAATAATAATAATAAAAATAATTATTATACGAAAGTCACTTTGCAATACCTCCATTCGTTTTACCCTCGAAATCCACTTTTTCCTGCTATACAGTTGAAATAATTTTATTTAAACACGTTTTGGTGCAATGCGTCATGGCGATGATCGCGAACAGTAGTGGGACAATGGCTTTTTTTGAGTTTTTCAAGTGGCTCTCCATCTTTCTCGTCCAAACAGCTGATCCTCCGACGTCAATTCGATGCCGGGGAATCTCGCACCGTTGACGTGAAAATCCACGACTGATAAGCGCGCTCGTCAAAGATTTGACAGTGACAGAAGTTGCATCCGTCGGATCAGGTTCGAATTTCGCGTGCATTTTTCCTGTCGGGCAAATTGTTGCCGCGGACCGTTTGGCCGTCCTTCGAGCTGATCGAAAGTCGCTAAAAGGGAAATTGCTATCTGGAATCAGGAAAGTGGAAATTTTAACGAGTCCGCAGTACAGTGTAATCATAAGAATAATCTATTTAATTTCCCATTTCTGTAGAGTGCTTCTCAAAATTTCGATTTTCAAATCGTTGTAAGTATATTGAAAAATTTATGCATATAAATAAAGGTTCGACGTTAGTTAAATATTAATAAATTAAGATGATTTTCGATGTTTCGTGGTCTACTTTGTCAGTCAGTGTTTTCAACTCGCCTAAACATACAACCAAAATTAACCAAAATACTTTGCACTCACAATTAAATATTTCTGAAAATATTTAAAAAGTCAAACTTGCAAAAGGGGAAAAAGTATCTAATTTTAATAGTCATTTTATAAAGCATTATATTTCGAAACAATAAATCAATTTTCGACCAAATCACGCCACCAATCTCACCCAATCTACCCCCCCGAACAAACCCCAAAAAGGGATTATCAGTAGGATAATAATAATCACAACGAAACAACGGTATTATAAAGCCAAAAGCGAGGAGAGACTGATCAAGGAGATTGTCTTCCATCGCATCCCAAATACTGGGATCTCACCAGCGGGGTTGAGCGCGTTTGCACGGGGGTGTGCAATCGAACGACGGTCGGGGGGGTGGGGGGTGGCTAAACGCTCGGAGGGACGTTGAGGTAATGCATATTGACGTTTCGCCGATAATTTCCGCGGAGTCCTGGTGCTAGGCGTCGACGGAACCCTACCTTGCGCGGGGGTTGAGCGATCAAGAGGGGCGGGGGTTGCAAGCTCGCTGCCTGGGCTGGGAGGCGGGGGTGGAAAAAATTGGGGATGCCGCGGAATGGGCGAGCCATTTCGACTGGCAGACGTTTTACTCTGGATTGTTCGGCTTTAAACGGCACCCTTTCCCCCACCCCCTTTCTGCCCCTTGTCCCTTTCGTTCGTCTTATTCCGCGCCCCCACGCTCTTATCCTCGTTGGTCGATTATTATTCCGACGACCGTGGCCGCGGGCGACGCAATTTCGATAATAGGAAGAGCGCGTACCTTCGGACTCGACGAGCACCGGTTTGCAGGAGTTAGGGTTGTTTATTGGTTGATACCCATCGCTGGATATTGATTTTCCCCGTCCGAGGTACATACGTGGATGCTTTCACTCCGCGTCTCTGGCGGGACGCAGCTTTCGGAGGTCGGGGACATTTTTCCGCGACTTGCACTTGCGATTAGATTACACTGGAAATGAAGTAGAAATTTTACAGATTTATTTCTGAAGGGTGAGTGATCTTTTAGTTGCAGAAATATTTGTTTGTGGTTTTGTAAAATGTTGAATAGATTTTTTTATTGACGAAATAGAATTGTAATTTAATTACGAGGTTGTTGACTAAAAGGTACAGAAATAAAAAAACAAAAACACGGCGTCGCGGAGACGTCATTTTAAGGCAAGGGGTTAATAGAATATTGAATATTACTTAATGAAATTACAGTTGGGAT
Source organism: Andrena cerasifolii (assembly GCF_050908995.1). NCBI lineage: Eukaryota > Metazoa > Arthropoda > Insecta > Hymenoptera > Andrenidae > Andrena > Andrena cerasifolii. The sequence goes on from NC_135132.1 coordinate 5,010,149, forward strand.
AGATTGCAAATATTCCTAAGAAATGTCCATTGTCATTGGCAAATTTAAAAACAGCCTTTTAATTAAATTTGCAGTTATAATGGTGACAAACTCGAAATACTTGCTCATATGTCATTCTCCCAGTTTAAAAAAAAACTGAAGAATCGAAAATAGTTATGACCTAAATAGTGATTTTGATAAAAAAAGATTCGAGGTATTACCCTTTTGTGTGCTTTCCAAAATCAAACATTCTCAAGTTTAAATGGGATGCAGTGAGCATATTTTTGTTACCACTGGCGGATGCAAATGTTCGCCAGTACTAAAAAAGAAGTATACCACGCCTCCACCCATCCAAAAGGAGAAGCCATCGTTTCCTGGTAGTCGATATTCGCTTGTTGCCATGTTTTTCGGCAACTGCCCGTGTTTTTGCCGCTATATCGAGGGTGAAAGCATTGTTTCCAGCCTGTGTCCTGCCGCTTCGTTGCGTTACCAGGAAAATATTTGTGGACGGTCAATATTGCCGCTCCCCGTTCCGTTCCGCTTCATAAGGGCCCTTTGTTTCATTGGGTTCGTTATAAGCACCATTCGTCGCGTAATCGAAAGGAAGACGGGGACCGAAGGAGAACAGAACGAAGTGTAATCGAAGAAACTCTTACACCACCTTTCGTAATTTCCCAAAAAAAAAAAAAAAAAAATTGTACCAAAAAAGTACATCACTTTTCAGAAAACGTTAACAAATTTGTAAGTTTGTGAGCATTTATATCCGAAAAATATTGATTTCAAGTGCTATTACTGGGTACTTTTGTTCTTCTCTTCGTTGCCTAAAAGAAGACCTTTTGAATTATTTCTTTTACTTCTGTGTCGAAAAAAAAATATGTTTGGGAAAGAAACAGGAGAATCTAGATAGCAGTGCTCGTATACTGAGCATCGCGCTCGATTTCCAGCTGAATCGAATTAATTGCGCCTGGAAAAGTGGCGAGCAACCGGAGAAACTGGGCAAACAAATTCGCGCGAAGCTGCGAAAGAGGGACGAGAGAAAATAGAATGCACGCGTGGTCCTTCGTTTTTCAATTATCCGCGGTAAAGGATATCGATGCAGCGCGGAATTGTATGAATGAAAGGCTGATGGAACGGAGGGAAAAAGCAAAGGAGCTTGAACGTGTTCGTTTAATTGGTCTCCGAAAAGGAGGGGGGAGGGCTGGGAACGGATGTGAAACGGGGAGAAAAAAAATCCCTCGACGAAAACTGAATCAAAGGAATAGCACGAGTACAAGGGGGGAAAAAAGACTTTTGGTAAAAAGGGAGGAGGAAAGAGGATATGGAGGAGTGACCGGATGAATTTAATCGATAATATGTGTTACCCCCTGCGTCAGCCTGATAGGGTGACGGGTTTTATTAAATGCGTGATATTTTACATTTACCTCAATTTCCTGTCAGCCAGGGGAATAAATAAAGAAGCATAAAGGCACGTTTCAAGCTTCTGCTATATACGTGGCCAGGTAGAAACGGGCTGCCACCATTTTTCATCCGCCTGCAACAGCAACACGTCCCCTTTAGCTGGCCCCACCCCTCCTCGGGTTTCGATTTCGATGAATACACGCGGCTGGTATCGATTTCGATAGGTCACTTGTCCTTTTTACATATTTCTCTTGCCTCCCCTTCCACTCGACAGCCTCTCAATGATCCCTGCGCGGCAACATTTTCAATACCACCCTGCTCCCACTCCACCGCCATTGTCTGTGTTTTAATACCGACGGTTCTTCGTTGAGTCGGCAAATTAACACAATCGAGCGTCTCACTAATAACTGGGAAATAAAGAGGGGAGAAGGATGTTGGTGGAACGAAACAAGGGTTGATTAATTTGGTGGATGAAATCGTTAATTGGCATTCCTAACGGTTAATTTGTCACAGTGCCAGGGTATAATTAATCTTATCCGCAGGCACGATCGAGTTTGAAATGACTTTCCTTTCGATTTCGATGGTAGGAGCCGGAAATTGACTCATGCAATTGATTCCTTTTTTTGTATCATAAGATGATTTTTCTAGAGCAAGTAGAACAAGAACGTGTGAGCAAAAAGGTCTCAAGTGATCTCGAGTGAAAAGCGTCGACTCACTTTTTCCTGTTCTGTTCGGGCATGCGCATTGAAGATCCCACTATTGTTCGGTATAATCCTGAAATTCAATATCCTGATGCAAAAAGACATCGAAAAGTCCTTTACCGTTTTTGAATCCGAGGCTTCGTTCTCGAGATATTAACATTTGAATATTAGCGGCCCAAATTCCGGGACGCGCAGCTTAAAGCCGGAACAGCTGAGCGCGGAGCAGTCACCGTACACCCGGAACTTGGACCGCTAATATTCAACTGTTAATATCTCGAGAACGAAGCATCGGATCACAAAACGGTAAAGGACTTTTCGATGTCTTTTTGCATCAGGATATAGCATGCTCAGGATTGTTCCCCAATTTCTAACCGTGCCTGTATAGTACACCCTTTTGACAGTCTGATGAGACCTACCCTTCTCAAAATGATATTCTGAAATGCATAATATAAAAGACATAGACTTTCAAATAGGAATTTTCATATTAAAAACGAAAAGAATTTACAAAATCTACACAAGAACCTTTCAGGAGTACGTAAATCTCCAGTTTTAATGTTCCTGGTCTAATAAACTAGAAGCGAAATGAAAGGAAAATTTCACACTCTCGGGATTCATTTCTCAGAAATCACACAAAATATTAACACTTGTTTATAGAATTATGGAACTAAATTCAAAAATATTCTTGGACAGGGCGCGACCCTAACCATCGGATACGTGTTCTTGGCGATGGATGGAAGAGCTTCGGCTCGAGAGAGGACCCTATCCTTCCATCTCCCCGGGAGAGAGACACTCCGAACTCCTCTTTCCCTGCACTTTCCACGGATGCACTCGAATGCATTTGCCGTGGAAGCGACGTGGCCCGCGCTTATCTGAAAAACTCGTCCGCGATGTTGGCGCTTTCGTCTACTTCCTAAAGAAAGGAATCTGGGTTTCCTGTTGGCGGGCGGGGGGGTTGAGAACGTGCCCGAAGGGCAGAAGTTATGCCACCGAGGGTAAGAGGAGAGAAAGAATCGCGCGCGGAGAGGGATGGAAGAGGGTGGGAAACGTTGTGCAAGTTAGGGGCAAGAGCGGGAACCTACTTGGAATTCTAATGGGGATAAGACCATCCAGCGCAGCCTGTTGCGTCGTGGCGCGTGCTCCCCTTTAAGTGTGCCAGTGGTTTTCGAGGGCGGGATTTTGGTGGAATTGCGGGGATAAGCTTGGGAATTGGAATCTGATGGAAACTTTTGAAAAGACGCAAAGTGAATGTTGGTGAAATTTTGTTAAAAGACCGAATTTATTATGCTTCGGTTTTATATGGTTTGTGGTTACGTTAAAGTCGAAACACGGTGTGGGAAGAGCACATAAATTTCTGTACGCCATATTTGAATGGAGAGTATGAATGATAAGCCATCTTAGTGAATTTTAATTATTATTAGGAAGATGTAGGAACTTGAAATGTGAATAGCCCTGTATAAGTTCCTCACAAAATGAAACAACTAATTTAACAATTGGTAATTAGTTATTTAACAATTGGTAATTAGTTATTTAACAATTGTTAAATTAGTTGTTTTATTTTGTGAGGTACTTATACAGGGCGATTCACATTTCAAGTTCCTACATCTTCCAAATAATAATTAAAATCCAAATAATTGTTCTGAAGCGCCCCATTCCTACTAGCTTATTACTTCATCTCACAAAATTGTCATATACTTCTAGTTTATATATATTAAAAATTGAAGAACGTAACTAGGGGGAAACAACCTAAATTTCTTAAAGCAAAACTAAAATACTGTGAATTTAAATAGTAAGAGATACAATGTAAAATAAATATATATTCCTAAACCACGGAATATTAGTTAGCAATAACATATCCTTTTACTAAAAAAATACATCTCAAAGAAACTTTCCATGGCTCACTGTACCAAAATATACTTTCAACGATACGGAATAATTCTCCTAAGATAACACAACCTTTTCATAGCAACAGAGCACTAAAGTCACGTTCCAAAGGACGAGTATAAGGGATTGCTCGATCTATATTTCAAAAAGACGCGCGCCAGGGACTTGCCGCGAGAACGTAAGTCGCGGGGCACAGCGCTCCCCTCTCTTTTCGTAGGAAGCGCTGACAGCCGAGCGTGGCCGCCTAGCGGCGGAGACGCCCGAACGGCGGCGTGACATCGACCGGGGCCACGCTGCCATCAGTTTCTTCGCGCGTTCAGTTTTATTTATCACGGGATTTCGGATGCGTCGCGAACAATCCCGAGTTTCTGCGACCGAGGAAAGCGTTGGGCGTGTAAGGACGTTTAATTTTAACGTGTGACGCGTGTTTGTTTCCTCAATCCTTGTTGTGGTCTCTGGTGATTCTCGCCGCTCGCCGCTCGAACGATCCATGGGCATGCGCAATAGCCTGAAAAGCGAAACTCACGGCAAGAGGCGGTTCAGATTTTGGCTGGACATCTTGTCAAACGTAAGATCCTTGCCTTAACATCGGTAACGGTTTACTAATTACCGCGATTTGTTACTTATGTCCTGCTGGTTAATAATCACTGTATATATCTTATTGCATCCCCGTAGGGTCACAAGAACCTTCCGTTCCCTCTTTCCTTTCCTACCTTTTTACCCCTTTTACATTTACCTTATCTATTTACATTTTTTTTACACTCTTTTTACATTCTTACATTCTTATATACATTATTACGTAAATGATTACAATCTTACCCTTTTTATACTTTTACCCTTTTTACATTTTTTACATTTTTACATTGGTTAATAACGACTGTAGATTATGGTTTATGTTTTGGATTAGCGAAGTTATTTTTAATCTTTTCGAATGTGGAGATGATTGATGATTAAATATTAAATAATAGATTGTAAGATATCTGTAATTATGGTAAGAGAGGATTTTTACTAACATAGTGAAAGTATGTTGCACAGTTAATTAACGTTTGTTGTGTTTTCATATTTGTAAAATTTATTTTATTTTATTTTATTTATTTTATAATTTTATATCACGTTGACCAAGGGATGAAATGCCCGTGATTTTCATTAAGATAGGTTTTCCTATACGCGACTGGACGCAACGTCAAGAATTTCGAACTCGATTTTCTCGAAAATGAAGCGCAATATGAAAAAAATTTATTCCTTTTTCTCCATTTATTTAATTATTATAAATCGAAAAGAAACAGTAACATTTTTTTATTTCGCGCTTCATTTTCGAGAAAATCGCCTTTGAAATTCTTGATGTTGCATCCAGTCGTGTATAGGAAAACCTACCTTAACAAAAATCACGGGCGATTTAGGCGTAAGTGGAATTCGCCCTTTATTAACCAGAAACAGCTCGGGTAATCAAGCAACAAGTTGTCGAGTACATTTTTTATAATCACGTTTCATGGTTTTCTAGGGATATTTCTTAGGATATCGATTGTTTGGCACAAGTATTTACATGGGGGTAGTTTTTAAATTTTTATACGTTTGTGGTTAGATGCAACAAGTAGTTTAGAAATATGTAAATTTATATTTATACATTTTGTATATACTAGGAAGTTAAATTCAAAGGAGCTTAACTGATATCTTTGTAGAACGTGTTAATCATGTGATGCATTAGTTGGAGGCGCAGGATATTTTTAGATAACAGTGAATATTATTTATACGTTAGTTTACATATGATAAACAATCAGACTTTAATATTTTTTAGAAGAATTCAATCAGTTCATATACATATTTAGATTCTACATTGAAAACTATACAGGGTGCCTCAAATGTAAACGATAAAATCATACTAATACCTTTGATAATTAAAATAATAAAAAGATATTATTAAACATAGTTCCAGAAGCATTTCGTTAAACACTTGTAACAAACAGAATAGAGCAACGATTTTGATAAAATTTTAATTAAATTTTACCATTTTACAAGTTTCGTGGTAATTTTATTGAATTATCATAAGTCTAATATTAATTTTCCCTGTAATCTTCTATCTAGGAAGGAGGAATTACTAACACTTTTTAACAGATTTTATTTTATTAGAACGTGCATTACCAGTAGTATACTTTGCCATGAATCTGCTAGTCGGTTTTATTGAAATACGCCGTCCAATTCCATTTCAGTAATAAATATTCGAACTCTGTTTTATAATAAAAAAGATGAAGCCATTACACACGGTTAAAAACTCCACCATCAAGGGAATCGGCATAAACCTTCAGTAAAAAATTCTGAAACCCGATTTTACATTAAAAAATTGAAACCCTTACGAAAAAATGAAACAAGCACACCCTTAATCGATGAAATTATTCAAAAGCAAAGTAACAAGCATGCCATTGTCAAATATTAAAATTAAAATTGATGATATATTAGGAGTTCATCAGACCGATCCTACAAAATCTCAGTTTATAAATTGTAACTTTTAAATTCTTATAAATAATCATCTCAAATTCATGAAAAAAGTGTTAAAAGTCTGTAAACTGAAAAAAGAGTTATTCGAAGGTGTCCATAAAAAAAATCGCAACGTGCAATCGCAAAATTGCTCTTCCAAGACATTATAGAGCTACGTGAGGGGTGTTCAGTCCTACCCCAATAATAAAAATCAGCTGTCGCATTATTCGGTGGGAGAAGCAGGCCAGACACCGTCTACGAAGAAAGGATTCCCATCGATATCGTCCTGTTTGTCCTGTTTCATCCCTGTACTCGGTATCACCCTTCAGACTCTGCCCTTATCCCCTTGTCTTTTGTTGCCCCGTTTCAATAGAATTTTCGCTAACGCGACCGAGAATGCGTCTGGCATCAGACTCGCCGAAAGGGAAGGTGTCTTAACCGAAATCTCGTTAGGGAATCTTGGTTGCAGGACTTTCTGTTGTTAATAAACGTGGACCTGTTATAGATACTGGGAGATGAAACTGTGCCAATGCATATTCTATAAATATAGGCAGAAGGAAAAATGTGAAATTGAATTGAAATTTAATTCATGATGGAAATTAATTTTTTAGGTAAGTTTCTGTGGTGCTCTTTGCTTTTGACGAGAAAATGTCTATTTTATCTATTTTGAGCTGATTTAGTTAATTAAATCGTGATATTTGTGGCTAAAGTTATTTTGCATTTAATAATTTTTATGAAATGGGAAAGTAGCTTCTGTTGAACGATAATTTTAGCACTGAATAGGTTTGTTTAAAAAGGAAGACCTGCACCGAAATATGTGAAAGCTAATTAAACGTTGGTTTCTCGTTGAATGAAAATCGATATTGAAAGTTTTAATCGATAGTTTTGTGAGTTTTCGAGCAACGAACATTTTCGGTCTGGATAGAAGGAATTCTTGTTAACTTCTGCTGGACTTTATATCGATTGCATTTGGAAATAAACTTCGTCTATTTTGTTCGATTTTAAGTCGCTTTTAAAAATAATCGACGTCAACGTTGTATTAAAAACGTGACCTCTTTATGGGTCTTGAATTTCGTGTGAAATTCGTTTTAGTTAGAGTGCATCGCGGTACGAAAATAACGTGAGAATTAAGGCCAAGGGTTTTGCATTTCCTTGGTTTCAAGCCTTTTATTAATTTATCAAACGTAAATCAGCCAAGTAAAAAATTTGCAAATATAGTTTTCTGTTTTTTTCCTCAAATTTTCTATCATTTTCTTTTTGCCATCACTTGCCTTGTCCACGTTATTTTCTGTCGATTATCGATTTCATTTCTTCTTATAGTTGGCACAAATGGTAAAACCTTCCATGACAAGCAAGAAAATATTTCTTTTTCGTTTAATGATTAATATTTCTGCCAGAGTATCCTCAGCGGTAAAGAATAATTTGCCATGCGCTTTATTTCTCCGCAACTCTAAAATTAACTGAACAGTTTCAATTATTTAATCTGCCTGCATTGAAATCTTCAATATTTCAATCCGTTTCCGTTTAATCATACCCTCTGTCGACAGATAGCCGATAGACAGAAAAAGCGTAAGGAAATACAACCCCTGGAATTTCCATCTCTGACCAGGGGTGCAATAAAGCGGGATGCAAGAGTGGCTCGGTTAAATAATCGTTACATGTTTATCACGCGGAATATTTCACGGTAGTCACGGCCTCGGTAATGGCGAGTCACTGAAGCTGATGTCTCCTTTAACGAGCAGGTATGACCGCATAATGGATCCCAACCATTGGCGAGGGTTTTCCTCATTTACAGCAGCCTCTAAGACCCCTCAGGCTCGTTTAGCAGCAATGATATAAAGATTATCGGTGTGATAAAACGCTTCAGAGTCGTAGCTTCAACGCTCGCAGCCGCAAACATCTCGAATTACGCGGGTGTGTATTCATTGTCTTTGCAATTGGGTGGAAATATTTTCTCCATTGCACGATTTTGTAAAGGCAATTAAGAGAAAATTGCTGGGGTATTCATCTCCTGCACTCTTTGGAGTTTCGACTGTGATACTCTGCCTTCACTTTGTGGAGAATGTTGTAGTTTTTTTAAAAACTATTTATGTATTTGTAAATATTCATTTCCACATAGAAAGCCTCGCTTTGCACATTCAACACCCGCACACGATTCCCTAACTTAATTTTGATTTAACTCGTGATGTAGGGTTATCACAGTGGAAAGTGAGGTTAGGAATCCAGTGAGTATCCGCCATCTTTATTTTATAAGTCAGTGCTGCCACCTTGTGGGACAAAAATTACTAATGTACCTAAGTGGTTCAAAGTGAAAGAACAGAGAGTATAACAATTTTTCCAAAATGAAATTTTGTAGAATATTCCATTCCTGCCATATTTTCTAAGTCACAGTAGTACTAATTTTGGTCACGAGAAAGAAACGGTGGAAAGTCGACGAAAATGTGTTTCACGTAACGTGCAATGTTTTTTAAAAAAAAACATGGAGGAGCTCCTCTGGTTGTTTCCATCGAGAAAGCCGGAGTTCCCTGTGCTGGGGCGTTTTCTAACGGAATTGGAATGTTGACTTCCGGTTGGCGGGGCGCATCCTTCCTCGTTATCAGCCAGCGGGAGGAGGTCACGGTGCCCATTTCCTACAAGCGATTTTCCGCGAATTGCCTCCATTATGTCCAATTATCGGCTCGGATGAAGGAAGACATATTCTCGGGCGAGGGTGGTTGAGAGGCTGAAGATGGGCCAGGAAGGGGCGAACAGGGGAGGAAGAAGAATTTTTATCATGCTTTTGGGAATGAAAGGGACCCTCTTCTGCGGCTAGTAAAGGCTACGCCGGACACTGGAGGGCGCAAATGCGGCGGAATCTTCAATACAGAAGGCCTCAATCTAAACGTGCAGAGCAAGAATAAAAGGAATTGAGAATAAAGGAGCTAACAATGAATGAGGGATGAGGGCGTACATGAGTCAAATAAAGGGAAGTAAAATGGGGAGGGGGGGTGTTGATAGTGTGACAGTAATTGACTTACGGAAGCTGTGATTAAAAGTTAGAGCATGTGTGTTAGGTTAGGTTCTTAAGATAGTTTCTGGCTTCTGTAGCTTAGGTGTTCATCATTTTATTCAGCTTTTTCAATTCTTCTATTCCCATGTTCTTTCGTCAACCCTGCAACAGCTTCCTCACAATGCCCAACAATCTTCAGTAACTTGTAAGGAAATTTCTGTGCAATCAAATTTCAACTTTGCCTGTCTTCTAATATTGAGCATATGTCATCTAGGACATATGAGACCACAATAGAATTTAGACTGGAACAAAGGAAAATGAAAGAATCTGTACAAGCCATCTTTTTTTAGGTGAATCTAGAGATACTGTTTGCGACGTGACATCACGATCACTTCAACAAACACTTCAGAAGCCAAGCCTGTTCCACTTGCACATTGTCCACTGTTAGACACCCATGTGGTCTCACTTCCTCTCCAAGAACACCCAGTTCGAAAGATTCACAGGAGCAATCCTTTCGAAGAAACATGTCCACCTCCCCAAATGCACTTAGCAGTGAGCTGTTCGCTTGTACACTAGCTTAAAATTTGCTCAAACACCATCGTACTGCAATGAAATTTTGGACGGAAAAAGAAAGCAGCCGTAGACCCGGCGAACGCGAGGAGTACGGGGAAAACGAAAAGGGAGGCGAAGTGTAGCGAGGAAAGTGGAGATGCTAGAACACGTTGTCCAGGCACGAAGAGGTCCTCGAGGTCGTTGCCGCGAGTGGTTGAACGGCACTCGAAGTCAACGTTGTTTGCACCATGGGCGCGTTTCTCGTGGCCTGCATCGGGCCACCTAACCCTGCCTTTGCGATGAAGGGAAACGCCGGGCAATTAAGCCTCTTCTTCTGCGATCGACAGGCACTCGCCTGGCGCGTCGTTTCGCCCTCGACATCTCGAGTGTCTCATTTGATAGCCTCTTCTTCGAAATTGCCCGCCCTGGACGCGGAACTTCCGACTCGGGATTTTCAACCCCTCGTTTCTTCCTCCCCGGAACTCTCGATGCCCATTTCGTTGCCTTTTCCTAGATGGGAGGTAGGGACCGGGGTCACTTTGACTTCGAAAAGCCCATCTAACGCGAAGCTTAGGTGTACATTGAAACACTTTTATTATCCTCGAGTGCTCTGAGAGGTGGCAGTTCTCGTGTTATTGGAGACATGTGTAACCTAGATTAAACCTGTAAACCTGGGCTTTTAATCTGAAGAATATTTAAGCAAGACCTAATGCTTTGAGCTAGAGCAGACCTAAGCAAGACCTAATGCTTCAAGCTACAGCAGACCTAACCTAGATCTAGAGATTTGGCTTACAACTCTAATACATGGCCCGCAACTCAGGACTAGATCAGACCTACTATAGGTGTAGGACTTATTCAGAACTAGATTAGACTCACGTCGGAGGAAATAGGGTTCTACACCCTAGAATAGATCTAGATCTTGGATACATTGAGCTCTGCAGCTCACATCTAAGGGATATAGCCCAGGTTCAGCCCAGACCGATTTAAATAGAGATCTAGAGCTCAGACCAAGACCATTTCTAGATCAGACTAAGTGCTGCGCCAGAGCTCAAACCTAGTTTAGATATAGACGACACCTAACAAAGGCCTAAGCCAGATCTAGACCAGAAGTAGAACTAGACCTAGGCCAGGTCCTGAACAATTGAAATATAAGTCTGCTGAGGAACTCAATGTAGATCTACAGCTCAGATGTAGCTCAGCCTTAGATCACATTCAATGCAAACCCAAATCCTAAACTTACACTACAGTAGGGGCCAATAAATTGGCACCGCTCCTGGAAAACATAGCATTGTTTTGGCTACACTAAATTGTTTTAGCGTGGTTATTTAAGTTTTACGTTTTCTTAAATGCCTAATAGCAAAGATGGTCTGGGTCGGTCACTGCTCGGGAGGGAGTTAAACCAGAAGGTTGATATTTCCAAGCTATTGCCATTTCTCTGGCCATACTGTATACTTAATAGAACTTTAATTTCATGTTCTACCAGACTATTCGCGTTTCACTAAGTGTTCTTCAATTATGGCGTTTCATTAGCGTCTGAAGGGGATGGCAACCTGTCGAACTCAGCCAAACATTGCGTTTAACTATCCAACAAGCACAGCTATCGGGTTCCAATAAAACGTCGATCGCTGCAGGCTCATTTTACGAGGATCCCTGGGCCGACTCTTTCACCTGTCTCTGGAATTCACTCCTATTTATCGTCGTTTCTTATCGTTACTCGAGTTTTAGAGCGCCCAGGCACGTATAAGCAGCAGCTTTACGAGGCTTCCCTCGGAGCCATATTCCACCGACTGTCTCTCCGTTTCTTCTCCGCAGCTTTACTCTGCCTTCTTCTCCTCCCTCATCAGCCCGCTCACTCACACATCCCACTCTCTTTCGCGAAGTCTGTGGAGATGAGTTTCGAGTCTTGTGAAGTGGCTTGAGGGTGGATTCGACTAGCGGGAAGCCTCGAGAGGAGGCCCCTGGGCAGCAGCTAACCTTTGAAATTAAACCCTCGACTTCTTTTGATCCCGCGGTAATTCTTCTACCCCTTAACCTCAGTCGACAGGACCGCTGGAGGGGGAGAAAAGTTGTTCTGTCCAGGGTATTCGCCGAGACGCGCGTGGATTCAAAACTAACCCGCTTCTCTGACCTGCTTAAATTCGCGCGGCGTATTGTTGAAATATCCTCGTGTTCTATTATACCCGGGACGATTCAGAGATGAGTAAGGCGAAAGAAGTGGTGAGGGTGAATTTTGGAGTTTATTTATATTCCTTCATTTCTTGGAGCAGCGAAACAGAATTAGCAGGGAGTGTTTGCGTGTAGGTGAATTTTAATAGGTGATTATTCTGCATATGGGGACGTTGTATGGAGAATTTAATTTGTCGAGTGAAGAGGAATTTTTATTCTCTATTGCTAATGGCAGTAGAGTTGTTTAGGGATACTGTGGGAGCGGGGGATTGGTTGGGCTCACTTTAAGGAGTTAGACTACATTGGCCAGGTCAAGAAATACAGCATCTTTGGGAATTTATTTCGATTGGTTGAAAAATAGCAAAATGGTGCCTTAAAGGAAAAAACTCATTTTCGTGTAACAATTGCAAATTGAGATAAAAATTAAAATATCGAACAAATCCTACGCTGGCCGATAGATAACTTAGTTTTATTTAATATTCCATTGTTCAAATTTTATTTAAACAATCTGTTCATCAGAAATAACGCACACTCGACCACCATATTGGTTTTTAAAGAAAATTTGAAAAAAAAAGTTGTATACATATAGGAATTATTCCGGGATGCCTCCAGCTTTAATGAAAAATTTTAATCCAAAAAAGTGTCTTTGTGACTAGAAACAAATTGTCAAAAATGCGGTATGTGGTCAAGGTGGTCTAACTTAGATCAGATTTAACTTAACCTAAAATTTGGATTTAATGCAGTCCTGGAGCTTAGATCTAAATCCATGGGCGTAGCCACATGCCCCCCCCCCTCCCCCGGCACAGGAAAAAAATAATAAATTAGTCGTTCTTCCAAAATTAAATTAATTTATCACAAAATAAAAATAAATTAAATTGTGAACTAATTCCTAACTACTTACATAAATTCAAAATTTCATGAAATCATAAGCTATAAGAGAAAGTTTTCGAACTTCTTATGCTCCCATCCAGAATTAACAATTGTATAAAATTGTTGTAAAGTTTCTCAGAATCGGCACACATTATCCGAGATATTTCTTTCACATTCAATTCTTACTAATTTCAATGTTCAAAATTTTGCTTCTTAATGCCTGAAGAAGTCTCGGTAAGAGAGTTCCTTTTGTGTGAAAATTCCTGAAATATTTACTTAGACAGAATATTACGACGGAACGCATAGAAATCAATTTTTCAATTTTTTTTATCAATATGATGTACATTGTGAAGGAAATAAATCATAGAGAAACCGTATTCACTTTGACGTACACATTTTCCTGCAAAGCACAGGGGTGACAGGGAAATCGACCTCCCCGCTACAGGGACACCCTGTATCATAAATATATCCGCGGTGATTTATTAACTGTCAATTTGGAAAAGCCAAGGGAGTTTTTTTTAAATATTTCTGAATAACGTCAGATTCAATCTGCTAACCCTACATAAACTATTTCTGTAATACTCTGGGGTGCATTAATGTTATTGAAACCTTCCAATATATAATATAAACTCCTTACCGGAGTGTTGAAAACAAATTCCAAATATTCTTCGTTAAATTCAACGCCCATGTTATCGAGTGCAATTAAATAATGAAGTATAATATTTAGCGTCTCATAATAACATATTACACAGTAACTGCAGAGCAACGATTCGCGTAGGAAACAATGCCGCGCACAATCAATTTTATAATGTGCAATTAAATTGTGTACAATGGTGTGTTTAGTATTGCATTGTGCAGGTGTACTCGATTATCGAGTTGCACACGATAATATGCCATTGTACGAACTCGCGGAGGCACCGATTACTTCCCATTCAAGACCTGCTGACAATCTCCTTCTGAAGCGTCTCGAAACTGAGACAGGGTTTAATTCAGCCATCCCGCCTCATTATTTCTTCGACTTCAGATAATTCGTCAACGACATTGATGAAGAATTTATGGACAACCATGTCTGGATTCGTTTGAATCTTAATATGAAATAGTTTACTTATTTAGCTAGGTTCATATTCACTTGACGTTTCATAGTAAACAAAAAATTTTTTTTTTTTTATTAGGTTATTTTTTATTTATATTTTCTGGGGGTTTCTCCTTGTCAATAGTTCACTTCGGTTTTTACTTTGTAGAACATCGTGAAGTGTGGTGGTGAAGCTTGTGATGAACTTTGAAATTGGTGATGTATGGTTATTAATTTAGGAAAAATTATTCTTACAGTTATGGTAAAGCAAGTATTAACTTTTAAATAATATAATAATTATTGCGACAACTTTTACTGAGACCAAAAAATAGTATTACAGCTTTATGAAGTATCCAAGTGACGTATTCTGTAGAAAACAGCTTCTTTGTGTAGATGGCGCCACTTCCAGCTGAATATATTTATTTTTTTAAGGGGAAATGCTACCCCCAAGATTTTTGGATTCTTTTTTTTTTGGTTGTATTTTTGGATGGCTCTAGATTAGTGCTGGAATAGATTCAGACTGATTAGTCAATGCATGTCTTCATAATATCACTTTAAATATGAATTTCAACTTCGCTGCTGATTTCCCGAAAATACTTTTTGGGAACGATGTGCGTGATTACTCAAAAACTACGGCACCTACAGTCTTGAAGTTTTTACAGTACTTTCACCACGCATGGGGCTCTCGTATGAACCACGGATAAGACTGTTAAAATCCTAGTCCATGTTTCTTAATATTTTAACAAAAAATTGTCTTTCTTTATCTTTATATGAAATCAAAGTATCTAAAATTATGTCTAATTAATTTCCATCCGAATGATAGTGGTTCATACCAGAACTACTGTCATCCCGATTGTGTAGAAACAATTGATTTTATCACAGAAACCTCGATTACGCCTTCAATTAAAAGGCTCAGAAAACCCTAATTTTATTTTCGTTTTTCAAAACCCATAAGCTGTCACGAATCTATTTTTCTTCGTTAAAAAAATCGATCATTGCTTTTCACGTGCAACTGTTAGTTTAGTTGTTACAGCTCTGCACACATGCGCTACATTTAACCGCCTCAGGGGTGGCATTCCTCCTTAAGGGTCTACTCTAATTTTCCTGTCGAAAAAGAGGCCCATTTTCATGAATTTTTTTTCAAGAACTACTCTACGCAATTTACTGTTTCTTCTTTTGTTAAATATTTGTTATTCCTTGCTGTACAGAATTGTAGTAGTTCCTGAAAAAAAATCATCCAGCAAAGTAGAATGAACCCTTAAAGTGGAAGCTGTACGATTTCTCTCGTTTACGATTAAGTTCTACAGAATCTTTATTACGAATGAATACCATCTATCGTTTTCACAATTTTGATATCATCACATAAAATCCATTATCGCGGCTTCTACGCAGTACAATTTTTCTTCAACTTCCCTCAGCCCGCGCTACCCCACTTTCGAAAGCAAGATGCTAATCCTCAGCCATTGTCCAATAACAGCTCTCGAATTCAATAATTCATCCCCCACTTATCTCCCGCGAACCCCCCGAAATCCTTCCAATCTGTCTTCCATAAAGAAAGCGGAAGATGGACCGTGCAGGGGGCATCTGTCTTCCTTAACCCGGTAAGGAGCGCGTTTTCCGATCAGTTAAACCCGAGCAAACCTCAACTCGGCCCCCTGTAAGTCTGGCAGGCGAGGGTTCCTCCAAAGAGGGAAAAAGAAAGAAAGTTCGCGGTACAAGAGGGTCGTGGAGGCAGAGTTTCGCGTGGCGGAGCGAAAGGGGCGCAAAAAGCGCTGGGGGGGGAGAGGGTAGAGTGACTGCGAGGCCACACTCGACTGGATTGAGCCGTGATTGAAAATTCCGCCCCCGGCAGCGAGGGTTTCGATTTAAATGTATACGCAAGCGAGAAGTTTCGTTACTCTTGCAGGGGTCGCGAGTAGTTCTTGGAGGGTTATTGGAAGTCAGCGCCCGGGCCCGTGTGTGACTTCCATTCGGCGGCATTTTAACGAGAACTAATGGAATTTTGAAAGCGTATTTCGAGATGCATATATGAGGCTCGTTGAAAGGAATATTCTTGGAGGAAAGGAAATGCTTCTGGAAGAAGGGGTTGTTTGATTACTCAGTTTCACGTTGTTTGGGAATGTTTTGCGTCGATTCTGTTTCGCGGGTGGTTCATTTTGTTGTTGTATGGAGTATTGGGGTTGGTCAGTAGTTTTAGTAATTTTGGCAGGATTTTGGGTGGGGGGGAGGGTGGTGAGGAATGCAGGGAAATTTGACGAGACTTCAAAATTTGGAAAATGATAGGGGAAGATGGGAACGCTAAGAAAAATGCTGTAGAATACTATATTTATTGATGTAACTATAAAAAAATATAGTATCAGCATCTGTTCATCGAAATATATTAAAATAAACTTGCAACACTTAGCAGAAAAAGTATAAAAAAATAATGTGCTCCGCAATTCCATAGTAGCATCTGTTGTTGGTAAGAATGTGTGCATATGTGCCTCCATAGATGTGCACAAATGCATTTTTAATCTGTTTCAAAAACTGTTCAACTGTGACTTCTTTTAATTATCTAACCCCCAACAAAATAACTAAATTCTGAATGTAGTTCAAGACAATTGTGGTGAGTGGAATATATTTTTCACAGTGGACATATTTTTCTGTTGCAGGTTAAACTCGACAAGAGCCACAACGGCAAACCTTCGAGAGTCATTCATATCAGAAACATCCCGAACGAGGTGTCAGACGGCGAAATCGTCCATCTTGGTGCACCCTTCGGGCGCGTTACTAACGTCCTCGTTCTCAAAGGCAAGAATCAGGTAAGTGTCGATCAACCAAATATCATTTGCAACGTCCTACCGCTTCTGTACAAGCAGACAACGTGGAGTAATAGTTAGTAGTAGTTATACGACCCTCCATACGTCATTGGGTTCTTATCTTATAAGGCCCCGTAGTCCACGGAAAAAAAGCGCAGCGTAATTTTTCCTGGGCCCCATGCATAGGTATTTATTATTATAAAATGTCTTTTAAAGGCCCCGCGATCCACGAGAAGCTCATAATTTTTTTCTGGGCCCTATGCATAGATATTTATTATTATAAAATGTCTTTTAAAGGCCCCGAGACCCACGAGAAGCTCATAATTTTTTCTGGGCCCTATGCATAGATATTTATTATAATAAAATTTAGAAGTACATAAAAATTCATTTTTCTTTGGCCCTGCACAATTTTGGGACCGGGCCCCGCGAAAGTTCACGTCGTCCCTGACTCCCCTCATCAGTCCCATTCTGCTCTGTGCTTCTCTTTCTGGTCCCCTGTAATTTACCATTTCACTATCTTCCCATCGTTGTGATTAAAAAGTCTTCCACTGAGTGCCTACACTTGCGCCGCGGTGCGCCAAAAATGCGAACTCTCCAGCCACGGCACAGGGCCCTAGCGCTGCGTCGAGCGAGACCCTAGTGCCCTCTTCCCCGCCAATCCGGCCAACAGCATGGCCGACATAACCAGCTCGAAATCCTTCCCCAAAGCAATATTTACGTTCTCCCGATATCCCCGGCTTCGCGAGGACACGTTTGATCCGCGGCAGGAATTGGAGTTTGTGTCGCGCGGGCGGCCCCACTTGGCGACCCGTACGCGGATACCAGGCCGCGCAGTAACAGAAACAATCGAATCATCGATTCGCGGGATTCGAATCGATGATCGGCCATTTAAGCATTATTATCCTGCCCCATTATTATTCGTGCGCCCGGCGTGCCTCTACAGAGGGTCGGCGAGCACCGGACAAAGGCGCCCCCCCCCCTTTTTCCGCTATCCGCGCGCCCTCTCGCTTGGCCCGAGCTTTATTCACCCCTCGTCGGTCGCGTTCCACGCACTGTGGCGTTATTATTCTGTACGGGACTCGATTTATCCCGGTCGCGGTTTGTCGAGCATTCTTTCACCGAGGAATCAAGCTTTCTCCGTCCTTTTAACGTTTTGTGCCATAGTATTTTGTTTTGGGGGGGGGGGTGATCATTGGGAGGCGGGTAAATGGCCTCGAAGGTTTTTAAACGCTGATCGCTGGAAGGATGTTGCTTTCAGTTGGTGAGAGTGGCCGCCTCTGTAGCTTTAGGAAGAGTTCGTTAGAGGATCTGAAGTGGTTTTGACGATTCGGATGGGTTCTCTGTGGGACATTTCCGGGCAGGAGACGTTTGATGACGAAGTGGGTAGAAGTTTAGGTTTTAATTGGATCGGATAACACGGGGGTGCACAGGGAGCCATTTTTAGCGCCTAGCTGCGAGCAACCCGCCTGTCCCGTTACTAAGGTTAGAATAGGTGAGGCGAACTGCAGTAGTGTATGGGCATTTGGTATGACTTGAACCCAGCTATATATACTTACGCTACGAGCACGCACGTACACTACTGCAGTTCTCCTCACCGATTCTAACCTTAGCAACGGGACAGGCGGGTTGCTCGCAGCTAGGCGCTAGAAACGGCTCCCTGTGCACCTCTGGGGTAATATGATGATCGCTAAAATGCAATGCCTTTGCAGGGTTGGAAGGAATTTGAAGAGTTTTTTTCGGGAATGTATTTTAGTCTTCTCACCAGTGGCCTTATTTTTCTATTATTATTGTTTTGATAGTTTGTATATTCTTGCCTTTTAATGACGTTCAATATTTGTACCATAACGACTCCTTCAAGCGTCTTCAGTTTCGGTCTTCAGAAAGTGTATCTGCAATTATATGCAAGCTAGATTCTTTAAGCATTATTTACAGTTATTTAGTGCTGCCACCTTACGTGCCCACAGGCAATAAATTTTATATTCAAGATCTAGGATCAAGTATTGTCAATTCATTAGTAAATGGCCACACGCGCCAAGGAAACATTCCCAACCCGAAATTTCTGATTTTAATGAAATTCCGTGTGAATGTAGAGTAGGTATATTGTAGTATGCAATGATCAATTTTTTCTGCGGAAATTCAGTTTAAAATTATGACATTTTTCACCTTTTTAATATAACTTCATTTTTCTGTTAATAGTGTGATGAGGCATACAAAGCTGAACAATTCTTACATTTAAAGTTTTGTTCTATCTCGCCCTATTACAAAGTTATGTTTAAAAAATTATAAAAAAACGCGGCAAATTTAAAAGCTGATTTCGCTGCCTCAAAGGGAATTTCCGCAGAGAGGGAAATTGCTCTTTGCAGGCGCTAATATGCTCTACATGCACAGGAAGTTTCACGAAAATCTGAGTTTTCGGTTTGGGTACATGGGGGCGTTTCCTTGCGAGCTGAGAGCTAATGGTGACGTCACGAGTAGCAGAGAAGTGGGGAACAGCTGAAGTGGTGGGAGCGCGGCGCCGCGTGACTATACGCGTAACACATTGAATACCGTGCCCGTGGCTCTGCTCGCTGTTGAGCTCGCCAGTTGGACAAGCCTGCTATAGAGGGACTTTCCTAACATCATGTTGATCTTGTATCAAACTACTGAAATGTTTAAAAACAGTAATGTTATAACGCCTATGGAAGTTCGCAGGTTCTCCTAAGTAAATGTCTGCACAGGCGATCTTCCATTTCAAATGTTTAATTTTAAGGTTAAAACAGTCCAAACAGAGATTTCCACATCGAAGTTGTCACCGAAACTCAATATAATATTATCTCTCTACTCCTACTATTTACCTTAACTTATTTCAAATTAATTTTAATTATATACATAACTATTACTTTGCTATTCCTCATAGCCGAACAGTGGCACCAAAGTATCAGTCGCAGCGCCACCATGTGGTCGCGACTGTTAGTGCACGTCAGCGCCACCAGAGGTCTAATCTGTCGAACTCTTTCTCGCAAGTGCCAGGTACCAGTCTCGTGCGTATATATACAAGTTCCAAGCGTACTCCTCTCGGTCCCCATGCTTCTCAGGCAGGGTGACCGAAGCTTGATGCAACGGGGCAAAATATAATGTGTGTTACAAAAAGACACAACAGCAGATAATAACAAAAAAAGCGAGTTTAGATCCAGCAGTCGTAAGTTCACAAAATATATTCAGACAAAGACCATTGAATCTGTGTCCTCTTCGCCATTTTGTACAGCCACAGTTGAATCGAGCTTCACTCTCCGCTTCGTTTTACAAGCGGTCAAGTTACAAAGTTACATTAACAAATTGAAACCACTCCCCCCTCCCCGACCGCACACTCTACCATTTGATTTAGAAACGCGTTTTCATTTAGCTAGCTCCCTCGAAAATTACGCGTGTCCAGGATGAATGTAGTTTCTGGTTAAGCAGAGTAACACGCAGCTCGGCATAAATTAATATTAACGTCGGTGAACACGTATTTATCGTTGATTGCGAATTCGGCCGCTGAATGTTTCAATCCGCGTGTATTAGCGGTCAGTTATGGCCTTTTTGTGTTCGCCTTCGCAATGGGGCTGTAGCAATCGTTGCGTTAATGTAGATGGGGCAGTGCCAGTGGTTTGGGAATTTCGTAGAATTACTTTCATTTGTCGAATGGGGGGTGAAAAATGTGGAAATGTATATCGACGTACTACGATCACTTCGAAAATCTATTGTCACGATATTTTACTGTTTTCAAATTATTCAACTGTAATGGATCGTAAAGTTGATGTGTAAAAAGGATTTGGTATTGATATTTTGCTGGTAAAGTTCAGATATTTCTAATTTTGTAGAATCAAAGTGGGATTCGGTTTTAGAATTATTTGTGTTTAGCTATTGGATTTTCTATTTTTAATTAATTTTGTTTTTAATTTATTTAAGTGTCAATAAGTATTTTTGGATATTTAATTCTGCTTCGCAATTTGAAAGCTTCGAAATTTTATTCCAGTCATTGCACCAATATAAACTTCTTTATGTAAATTACGTATAATTTCAGGAACACTGTAATTACTTTGGTAGTAGAAAATTGTAGGAAATCGTGGACCAAGGAATTTCAAGTATTTTCTTATCTGTTATGTAAGTGAAGTTTAATCCAGCTATAAAGTGGTATCATAAAGTTTCATTAACCCTCGGAAGACGAATGGTGGATATGGTCGCGTAACACGAATGCAGGGTCAGTTTGACCCGTAGCAACATTTCTATGGTAAACGGGTTTCACGAAAAAAATTAAATATAAATAGGTTATAAAAAAATACATAAAAAAAATATTCACGTACATTTGATACATAAAATAGGTGTATATCCTATATGATTTTTACAAATAATGTTACTGCAATTTTGGCATCTTATACTATATTTTGGCATTGCCATCACAAATGTAACATCCTGAAAATGATCAATCAAAATGATCCTGCATCGTTGTACGAGGGTTAATGTGCAGTGCGATTGAAATTTATAATCAGCACAAGATGATTTGGTTGCTCAAGACTGCAGACCAGTCAGCTATCCCCACCATATCATCTAGGTGTCGCCACCAGTACCCTATTTCCTCTCCCCTCTCGCTGTTAATAAACACATGGGACTATAAATTAGTGACAAAGTTCAATTTGCAACTTCATAGGGAATAAAATATGATCAAGTCACTTTGGTATTTTAATTAAGTAATAAAATATGCATTTTTTTGTTTATACTTATCATCTATTATCTATTAGTATCTAACAATTTTTTTATGTATCTATTATCTACCAAAGTTATTATGTAGATAACGAAAAAGTTTATTATGCAAGTATCTTTTAAAAAATTAACAAGAAGCCTTTTGTAAGCTCCTATTCCGACTGTGTTCCGCAAATGTTTATCACGGTGCATCAGCTCGTTCTACAGCATTAAATAATTAAAAACCGTTGCAATTTACATTCACATTGCGTGGCACTGTTTGGGAAATTCAGAGAAATTCTTAAAGCCGAGATGAATCGATGCTGATCCGCATATTGTAGAAAGGAGGGGGATTGATGAAAGAAAGATGAAAGGGAGGCTCGTGTCGACGGTGGCTTTGACGAGGATTAAATTTGAATATGGACCATTTATCTGTGTAGCAGCTTACCAGGCATAAAATATTTGAATAACTTGTAAATCCGCTGAATTCGAAGGATCAGCTTTCTCTCTATTCTGCCTCAGATTTGTCCTTGCGCGATTTTCAACTTAAAAAGCGATTAAAATCGTTACCTTCGTATTTTTATTTCACCCGCACTCGTGGCTTTTTCTGTGAAAGCACTCTTGGTTAAATTGGATTCATCAAAACGAATATACAATTTTAATAAACTGCTGAAAGTTCCATTTTCAGTTATTTTTAATGTTCAACTATTTTGGAGTATAATAATGGGAGCGTGGATGTATTTGACGTAATTAATTTACTAACCTGTTCCGTAAATTATAAATTTGCGTTATGACGGGGATTCCACGTAAATAATTCTGATAAATTTGATAGTCAATTTTGTTATTCATTAACTGTGACTGTTACGGTCAAAACTATAGGCGGATGAAAATTAGTTGGCGCATTTAGGCCACGGAGGGGAGTATCCCCACCACAATATTTGGCTACACCCTCCACTCTACTTTACAATCACCGTGGTGCCGGTATATAATCTCTGCAGCTTCATATAGAACCGCATATTTATTGTTTAATAAACATTTTTGCGTCTTTAAGTATGTACCTACGCAAACTAATTTATTTGTGATATATGGGTACTAATAATATGCGTTCCATAAATCCATACTGATGCCACCAATCATCTTATTATTTAATATTCAATATAGATTATTATAATTCAAAATAATTTCCATATTTCATAGTTTCCGGTATTAGAATTTTCCTAATGTACAAATTATTTTAAATTATTCTGAAAAATATTTGAAGGACCCCATATTTGGAGACACTTTTTCGTCGGTAAGATAGCTAGAATGCACCCACTAAGTTTGGCCAAACATGGCTGGAACACCCTCTATTTCCACGGCTAATGTGTATGTAATTGGCCCGGGAGGTAAATCTCCTGATCCGGTTCAATGCGGTGGACCGGTGCATCGATGCATTATTTTAATCCCTCTCGGTATAAACAAACCAAGTCCGTATTATCGTACCTGTTGTACCGTCCGCTTTGCACGTGTTCGCTCGCGTTTCCGTTAACATGCATTAAATATCCGCAATCAGACTCTAAACATGAATAACACAACCCTCGTTTCGACGGGGAGTCGCTGAATATTATAGTATTTTTTGCCTTTATTCCATCTTGGCTTTGTGTAGCAGTAGGTGTGTAGTAGTATTTTAAACGTGCACAAGTGTTCTACCTCTTCTGTTTTTATTAATAGGTACTGGTGGTAATAGAATACTATTATTACTCATATTAGAGTACTGGGACTATTAATAGTAATAGAGTACTAGTACTACTAATACTTAGTGCTACGAGTAATAGAGTACTAGTACTAGTAACACCTAGAAGTAGAGTATTAGCACTCCTAATACCTAGTAGCAGAGTATTAGTAATACTAATACCTAGTAGTAGAGTATTAACAATACTAATACCTAGTAGGAGAGTATTAGCAATACTAATACCTAGTAGGAGAGTATTAGCAATACTAATACCTAGCAGTAGAGTATTAGCACTCCTAATACCTAGTAGCAGAGTATTAGTAATACTAATACCTAATAGTGGAGTATTAGCAATACTAATACCTAATAGTGGAGTATTAGCAATACTAATACCTAGTAGGAGAGCATTAGCAATACTAATACCTAGTAGTAGAGTATTAGCAATACTATTACCTAGAAGTAGAGTATTACTACTCCTAATACCTAGTAGCAGAGTATTAGTAATACTAATACCTAATAGTGGAGTATTAGCAATACTAATACCTAGTAGGAGAGCATTAGTAATACTAATACCTAGTAGTAGAGTATTAGTAATACTAACATCTAGTAGTAGATCATTAGTACCACTAATGCCTAGTAGTAGATCATTAGTACCGCAAATGCCTAGTAGTAGATCCTAAAGTCGGAATCCACCGGGAAGCTAAGCTAAGCTGTGCTATGCGATGCTATGTTTTAGCTTAGCTTTTGGTGGAAACGTTTCCATAAGCATGTATTCAAGCTAATTTCTTTTAAAACGTAGCATGGCATAGTACCTATAGCATCCCATAGTATAGCTTAGCTTCCCGGTGGATTCCCGGGTTTAGTACTACTAATACCGAGTAGTAGAGTATTAATACTACTAATACCTAGTAGTAAAGTATTAGTAGTACTATATAATAGTAGTGTATCTTTGACTACAGAAAATTTAAGAGGCAGCGAGCCTCATCAACGATTCGGGGTCTACATGCAGGGACTCTAGCTTATGCGTCCCATGTACACCGTGTTTCCAATATCCAAATGCATAGATACATGATAATTATTTCTAACTGTAAAGGAAGGGCAGCTACTTGATGTCCCATACTTGGATTTCCCGTTTTTTTTTTAAATTTTGAAACAACACTATAATAACAAATCGGCTATCCAAAAATACTAAAAAATTACTGCACCACAAACTCAACATAACATTTAAAAACCATCTCCAAAATGATATACATGGGTCCATCCACTCTACAACAAAAAACACGTCGTAAATTAAAAAAACGCCCCATAAAGTAAATAAATGCCCCAGAACGAGTCGACACAGGCTATGTTACAGTAAAACGAAACATCTCCCGCCGCTCCCCTCCGCCCAATTTGTGGAAACCGAGAATCGCTCCTCGAAACGGCAACATCTCCCCTAAGACAATTCGTGTAACTCGATCAGCCAGGAAACTCGCATTATTATCGTGCGCGGCGCGCTCGCGGCCAAGCTTCCCAATTACACGCGAGCAGACGGCGCGCATTGTTGCGACACGACAATAGAGCGTGCACCAAAGTACACCAGGGGATGATGCTGTTGTTGGTGGTCGTGGCGGTGGTCTTGGTGGTGGCAGTAAATCGAGTTTCACGATGAACCGCCGAGTTGACCCCTGCGGGCACTTTCCCTGTGTTTGCTTTGATTCGAAGTTTCCGGTTAAGTTGGTTACCGGAACGGGGCGGGCAGGCTCTTTGTTTGATCCTGCAAACCCGCCAGGCCTCCTGGATTTTCGATACCGGGCCGCGTTCGCACTCGAGCCGTTCCGCGAGCCTTTGCCATCGCGGCCCCACGGTCTCTTGCCGCTGGCGATTCGGCTAGAACCCCGTCTATAGGGCTTCCTCTTGATACTCTGAACAGGAGATACGCTGGGTCTTTGGGTTCATTGTTATTGGGATCTGAGGCGACGGGTGCCAGGAGGCTCTTTTCCACGTGGCTTCTCTCCGTTGTCGTTGCTCGCGGGATAGTCTAGTTTCGATTAGGTTCGTCGGAAGGTCCAGTTCGCTCTTAAGTGGATCTACTGATCCTTTTTTGTTTTTAAATATGCTTTATGAGATTTGTACAGTTTACATCTGCAAACAGCATACATTACTAGCTGTACATCGTTCTGAGAACTTTGTCAATATTCCAGTCACTGAATTACATAACATATGGAGGGAAAGTTTTGTAAAAGAAACAGGAATTGTACAGTACAATTTGCGTATATGAAGTTAATCACTGAGAGGCTATGCTGGTGATTTACAGACGCTGTTGTTGCTGTGGTCTTGTTACAGTCTGGTCGCCACACTTGTACTTTTGTCGTGTGGGTTGATTCGTGGAATGGTTCGGTTAGGTTATTTTGAAAAGGGGTTTTAAATTTTGGGGGTATTGAGAGTTTATTTTCAAATGCACGAATCTACGAATCTTTTCATAAATAGGTAGGTTTATTTTGTTACATTTAAAGAATATTCATTCAAACAAAAATACTCGCGATGGATTCGAATCCATCACTACTTTCACCAAATAATGCACTATGAGTATCCACGTATTAATTGGACCGTAGGAGAGTTAAGAGTTTAAGTAGTCAAATATTAAATCAATTCTTCGAATTTTGACTTAAAGTTTTACCGAGGTATTTCTGTGGGAAGATGTAGAAAAATCCGATTGTTGGCATCACGTCGAGTTAGATGCTTCAAGACACAGTAAAAACATTGGAGCATGGAAGAATTAAAATTACTAGTGAAATTCGTCAAACGGACTTACTACTTCGCTGGAGGGAAGTTCTCCCACCCCCTGTAAAACTCGCGGAACTACTGAAACTCGCGTAGCTATTCAATTACACGAAGATTGAACCAGCGGAACGCTACGATTACTTGGTTTCAGTTGTCCGCGTTAAACTTAGTAACGCAAGTCAATATTAAACCGTGTAAATAGAGCAACAGAGATTCTTGGGCGATATAACGCACGAAGCAAGAAGTGTAACAAGGAAATGTTCAACTATAACGCTGCTACGTGCCGTGATATGTTGCTCGGTAATTACAGAAGTTGCACCGTACGATTAAATATGCTTGAATTTCAACGGAACTTTTGGTCGAGCGAAAGTATACCTAGATAAGGAAAACTGAGACGAAAGGGAGACATAAAGTGTCTACAGAAAAGTCCTAATAGCAATGCTTCGATACTAGATCATCTTGAATACGTCCAATCTAGTTCACGACCATCCCCACAGATTTCACACAGTGAAAATTTCGAGCGCCATTTATTTTTCGATGAACCTAATTTATAAGGTCGTGATGAAATAAGGTTGTGAGGTAATTATCAAGGCAATCCAATAAAATACTAAAACCGAATTTTCTCAAAACTAAAAATAAATTTTCTCGAAAATAAAAATAAATTTTCTCGAAAATAAAAAAAAATTTCTCGAAAATAAAAATAAATTTTCTCGATAATAAAAATAAATTTTCTCCAAAATAAAAATAAATTTTCTGGAAAATAAAAATAAATTTTCTCGAAAATAAAAATAAATTTTCTCGAAAATAAAAATAATTTTTTTCAAAAATAAAAA
The DNA here is from genome assembly GCF_050908995.1 of Andrena cerasifolii. Lineage (NCBI taxonomy): Eukaryota > Metazoa > Arthropoda > Insecta > Hymenoptera > Andrenidae > Andrena > Andrena cerasifolii. Next base: position 5,037,032 of record NC_135132.1, read on the forward strand.
TAAATTTTCTCTAAAATAAGAATAAATTTTCTCGAAACTAAAAATAACTGTTTTCTCGTAAAACCAAAATAAAAAAATCCATTTCGATTTCCAAACCCAAAAAAATTACATCACGGTTACCTACTCACACTATTTCTAGTTAAATGAAATCGGTTGCAGGTAAAACTATTCGTCGTAAAAATTGACAAAACTGAAAGGTGAAGAGTGATTGAGTGAGGGAAGAAATAGGAAGAGGGGTACATACGTAAACATTGTAGTCGAGTGATTTTTTTAAGGTAAACCTAGCAAGGAATGTCGCGAACATGATAAAAGGCGGATGCACCGAGCTCCTTTCCTGTATTAACATTTTAAATTCAATTTCAATTCAATTAAAGTTAGCGACACTGCTTGAACGATAGGTCGAATTCACGGAGGAAGAGAATATTGTGGGACAGGGGAGAGGAGGTGGAATGTCGAGATGGTTGCAATAACTTCGGTTGACGTTGGCCGATCCTTTCTTAACTATTACACCTTTGTTTTTTCATCTGCTTTACTTTGCACATCACTTGCTAAGTAGTTGTTCAGTTAACGCGGTCTCCGTTGTGTCTTCTTCATTGTTTATGAGGGTGGATTTTTGTCTAAATAGAAACAGCTACTGAATTGTGAAACGTATATATTCCATTTCTATTATTTTCAAGTTTATGCAAATTATTTTGTAGCTTTTATTACAAATTGCAAATCGACTTGAATTCCAATAAAAATTCTGTAGCAGCAGTTATGGTCATTATCATTGTGTTCTCTGTAATTGTGTGATTATAGTATCGTGTAATGAATGATTAACAGGTATAATTTAGGATATCATTTGTAATCTATTTTAGAGCAATTAACAATAGCCGTTGTGTTATAGTAATAAGGTATGATAGATTGTGGGATGAAGTGGCGAGTAAATTAACCAAATTTGTATTTAAAAAATTACAAAAAAAGTCTAAAAAAAATTGTAGGGGGAGAAAATGGTATGAGTAAATTAACCGCAACTGTATTTCAAAAATCATAAAAAAATATCTCAAAAATTTGTAAATATTCAGGATCCTATATAGTATTCCAAAAATAACCCACTGATTCCAAACAATAGTTCATTATTTGGGGCATTGTTTCCCTAAAATTACTAACGTCAGATCTATAAAATAAAAATGAAAATTTTTCTGCTATTTCCGTATACCAAAAACAGAGTACAGGCGGCACAGACGAACGAGAGCAATAAAAAAAACTGAAAAGCACAACCACCGTGCACATAAACGAGCGAAAAGAATCAACTAAAAAATAATTAAAATAGAATTTTCACTTTTTTCCCTTTACCTCCATCCCATTTAGTAATTGGATGGAAGGCACACACACGTGAAGAAGCAACAGTACAGCGACGCTGCGACTCTTTGCCAGAACTTTGACAAATATTCATTCGGGGCGACCGAATGGTTTGTTGCGGTTGAAGAATGCAAAAAGTAGGTCGCGAATCAACGCCATGGTTACTCCATATTTAGGTAAACGAGCTTGCTACATGCGATACACCGTACGAATCGATAAATAAACCCGCGGCACGCACCCCCTCCACGCAGTTTTTGCATCCCCGCCATTTGCATAATGGAAATATGATCTTAATTTAATGCGGCTCGCTCCACTGCGCCGGTGATCCAACGAAATATCTTCTAATCCACTATATTTTCTCGACATTTAGGCAAATGGTTCTATTGGTAGTATAAATCACGACGAGCGAACAGAACGGAGAATGGAAAATAAAAATTTCTTGATTAACCCTTCGTTGACACACCTCTTTTTTCGATCAACTTTGACATACCGGGGTGGCTCACACCCAGAACAATTTTTGGACGACTGCCATTCTCATCTAAAGAATTCAATCGCTATGAAAAAATTCATGGGTCAATTTCAAGGTCTCTACAATGTATTCCAATAGTTTTTCATTGAATTTTTATCACACTTTTTGTAAAAGAATTCTAGATTACCATATGTCGAGAAAACACGGCGAAAATCTTCGAAAAATTGTAACTTTTACAAATTTCAATATTAGAAGTTAAAAATCTACAGAGTTATTGTTCAGATATAATATTTTGAGAAAAAAAGTAATTTGTAAGTCGGTTTTGGAAAAAGAGTATTTATTTTGCATATAGAAGGTACAGAGCGTCAAAATCAGCACAGGGGTGGCTCACACCCAGAGTGTCAACGAAGGGTTTAAACGAAACATTTCCAAAATTTAGTATTTCTTACTTCCTGGTTCAAGAGGATGATGTTAATTCGATAGTTTCTAGTCTTTGTTCCTCATTTCCGTAATTGCAATGGGATACCTATCAGTATTTTAAATTATCTCAAATTTTCAACGTCAGCCATTGCTTGACAATTTATGTTTAAAGAAAGTTGTGGGAAGAATTTCGTATAGTGCATATTTCTTTGAAATTTATTGCTAGGTTGAAACGAATAAGGGTTTGTGTGTAACCTGAAGTTGCTTTATGATGTTACTGGAATTTGCCTAAAAAAATTGTAATAAGGTGTATATTGTGCATATGGCGTGACGGAAAATTTTTAATTTTGAGTGAATACGATCTGAATATTCTAATATGGTTCAAACATTCGAATACTCATCGAATATGGTTCGAATACTCATCGAATATGGTTCGAATACTCATCGAATATGGTTCGAATACTCATCGAATATGGTTCGAATACTCATCGAATTTGGTTCGAATACTCATCGAATATGGTTCGAATACTCATCGAATATGGTTCGAATACTCATCGAATATGGTTCGAATACTCATCGAATATGGTTCGAATACTCATCGAATATGGTTCGAATACTCATCGAATAGGGTTCAAATACTCATCGAATATGATTTGAATATTTGGATACAAATTCAATGTACTGCGAATATGATGCGAATATTCGAATACTCGCCGAATATAATTCGAATATCCGAATACTCGTCGAATACAAATTGAATTTCAACATGATTCGAATATTATATCCAAGTAGGTATTTGTATATTTGCACATTCTTAGCATTCAAACCCAGACAATATGGACCTGGAAATAATTTCATTTTTAAGCTTTATGTTCATTCAAAATTTCATATAACCTACAAATTGCTTTATACATTTCGCAAACCCACATGGTGCCGCACTTTTCATAGGCACAAACTAAGATGAATGCATTAACATTTCTTGGATACAAACAGTTACGTTTCGGGTTGACTATGTTTCTTCTCTCACCCAGCTAAAGAAGAAAGAACTTTCAGCCAAAGATGGCGCAGTCAAAATAATGAAAATGTATTCAACTAACCTCAAAATGAGTATCTGCTATTAGCAAGTTGTAAAATTCAGGTGCTGCGTTATGCCCAAGTACACTAGGCGCCAGAATTGGCTTCCCTTCGGAAATTTGGCAACGTTGCATGTCACTAGAACCGCTGAGTTATGCCTAGTGACATGCAATGTTGCCAAATTTCCGAAGGGAAGCCGTTTTGACGCCTAGTGTACCTATATTCGAGTAACACTCCAAGCTTCATACAATATTCGGATACTTCCAGCCTTCCTCTTTAGATCCATTTCCCGCCCAAACTCGTGGACTGCGATGAATCCAAAGAACAAGCACTCCGACACAAGTGCTCCTGTGTTGCCTTCGGCCCTCTAGTTTCTACGCGAAAAAAAAAGGGAAACGAAGAAAATAAAAATAAGAGAAAAGGGAAGGAACGCTCGAGCGAGGGAAGAGCGACACACCAGAATATAGAGGAACGAATAGATCCGTTTCAGGCCGTGGATTTCGACGCTCGTTAAGCCCACCATCGTTCCTTCCGGCCTCTTGCCACCGACCCCCTATTTTCACCGTGCCACTTCAGATTTTCGCCCCTGCTCTTTTAAAAAGATCGCGGCCGAAGACGATTCGCCAGCCAGCCGCCTGTGGGCCCCAATTCCCCGAACAGTTCTTTTGGAAGTCATGGAACCGAGGCGAAACTCTGCCCGGGGAAAATTGAAGGAAATAAATTGAGAAACAAAGGGGTCGAAGGGGTGCGGGGGGGGGGGGAGGGGCACCTGGGCGGAAATTATGCCGGCAAGCTCGAGTTCCCGCGCCAAGTTTCCACCGAAACGAACAACGGGGGAGCTGAACAGAGGGACGAGGAAAAAACATGGACTGAAACAGTGGGAGATCGATATTTAGTGTTTTGTGATACTTTTAGTGTGCCACTGCTTTGGTGGGCCTGATAGGGGTTGCTTGAAGATTCGAATATGAAATTGTAAGTTAGTACTGGGTGAGGGGCAGTTTAATTGGATGATAAGGGAATGTTGGAAATATTTCGAGATGATTTTGAAATTTTGAATTTGTTTGTTTAGGAGCCATATGGGTTTTGACTTGTGTTTGGTGAATGCACGTGGAGAATGATTGCTTTGGATGGTTAGAAACAAATAATGTGTGAACTGGAAAGGTGGAATAAATTGGGATTTCGAGTTTGAGTAATTATCGGATATAATGAAGAATGTTTTAATTGTTGGATATTGAAATACAGAGTAGTGCATTTAAATTTTGTACACGTAAAAAGTAACGAATATGTCAATTCAAACAAAAATACTCGCGGTATGTTCGAATCCATCACTACATTTACAGATTCTATACTTATGGCTTTTAAGTGAGAATTCGAATAGTGCCATCAAGTAAGAGAGTTATTTTATAAATTACCTCGCATTGTAACGTCTCACCACTAGACGCCATGCCAGTTTAATTAGAAAATAGTGAGGGGACCGACACTAAAAAAAGAACAAATGAACTGATTATTAAAAACAATATTTCTACACATCCTAGAATATTTCCATATTCAAAAAGGGTTCCAAATGCTTCAAAACTCAAAAAAAAAAAGAAACCTGAAATATGGCAACTCGAGAAAAAGTATACCTAGCGGTGATCCAGACGAATCAAAGTACACATAGATAAATTTCCACTCATTCCTCAGCCTATAAGCGTAATATTATCTATCAAATAATCATTGTCCACGTTTAAACGTAATTCCACGATGTCTCCAACAAAATTGATTATCCAAACATCGTGTTCCTTAATCAGCTCGCTTAATTGAGGTTAGGGTGGCCATTGGCGAAGAGGGGCAGAATCTAGGCTTCCTTAAACCCTCTAGATCTAACAGGTGTCTTAACGTTTTCCCGGCCGACTCAAATTTTAATTCGACCCAGCCCTCTTCCAGGAACTCCCCGCGACGCAGTTTCTTTAATCTCGTTTTTCCCCCCTCCCTTGTTCCGCCGGAATGGGGTGGAAATTCTGCTCGCGTACGTGCCCAGCATCCCTTGAACTTTACGAGCGGGTCGGACACTCGCTGCCAAGAAGCAAACTCCTCGGTTCGTTTCAGGAACTGCGCCGTTCGCGATCTGGAACGCGAGATAATCGGGGAAACTTCTCTTTGTATCGCGTTTCCCTTTCACGTTACTGAAAACGGCGGTTTACGACGCGTGACTGCCGGCGATACCGCCGCGTTGTCCGTTCGTTTTTAATTTCCGCGAAGCGTGAGTTACATCGAGTTACGCATTTTACGATATCGTTACTGTGGCATTTTTGCAACATTACCAGAGGAGTCTTGTGTTTATTTTTTTTTTTTTATGTACGTTGCGTGGCCGATTTGTGACCCGTCGTGGTTGAATTCGAATTTAATTCTGCTCACCTCTGTACTACGCGCAATTTACGAGACATTGCCGTACATTGAACTTTGAGGTTAGGTATACTCCATCAGGTTGTCCAATAAGTGCGGTTTTCATTTCATGATAAATTTCTTTCAATAACAATTGCCTGTCGATAATGTATTACATTCGATAGCATTTTTTTCCCGGTTTAAATAGGGACCATAACAGGCTAGGATAACACTAGTCATTAAAAAATGAAAAAAATGAAGTTTCGTATTTCTCATCGGATCTTTACAAAAGTCATATCAATGGATTCCTTGTGTTGACCCGATGAAAATGATATAAAACATGACACAATTCGGGCTATAATTAACGAAGTTACATAAAAAATTAATTTGCATAATTTAAAGCCAACTTCGTTAAAAATAGTCGGATTTTCGTGGTGTTTGGGTGTATTTTAATCGGGGGAGTGCTAGGAAACCTTTAGTGTCGCTTTCGTATCGATACGATAAATCTTGTATATTCTTCTCCAAAATTTCTGAGACCTCGTACGAGGAAGTTGGGATTTTCTATTTCTTAAGGTTTTAGTACGTCGTTGAATAATATACACTTTTGCGATTCTGAAAGGTACGCAAGCAATTCTAGGAAGAATCCGAATTCTATTCTATTCCATTGCCTGACGGACGGAAATTAAGGAAAGAAGAACGTTCTGCTTCGATTGATTCCGCTCAGCATTGAGAGCTACTCTTTGGCGAACGATTTTCCTAAGAAGGAATTTCAAACAAGTGTGGTCTTATCCATCTGCTTGAGAAAAATAGAGAGGCGAAAAAAGATATTCTCTGGATTATTATTTTTTTTTAGAAGGTCAAATGAAAAAATAGGAATTTGGGAAGAAATAGAAAAATTACATTTTAAATCTTGCTCTCAGAACTTTGAATTGCTGGCCTTTATGTGACTGTACATTTTCATCGACACAGTAAAATATATTTTTACTTGCGACTTTAAATACACGATTCAGTAATGATTTGTTTGAAAAAAATGGTAATATAAATTAAAAGAATTAAATCTAAAAAAACATATTTTCACTATTATGTCTCCATCAGTATTTCAAACGTAGATTAACAAAACGCTGTTCTGATTTATGTTACGTTTCATTCCATTCCGAACTAAAGCACTGAAATATTACAGTGAAATATTATCCCCAACTGTTTGTCAAATAAAATTGACGCACTTCTCAAAACGGTTTTTTAAAAAGCAGACGTAAAACCTTCGTTGAATAAGAAACTGAGCGAAAGGCATCTACCAAATTCGTTGAACCGCCGATAGAGGGAACCGGCGGAGTACACACATCCTTGCGATGGGAGGTCCCGATAATAACGGTACGATTCCGATTTCAAGGGCTGGCTAAGCTGCTATCCAACCTTTTACGATTAAAGAACCAACCGAAGCTCAGAATGTGATCATTAGCGGACGAGAAATCCGTCGAAGTTTCAAGCCACCCGCGGAATCTCCCGGCCACGGGGCAAGATTCGTGTTGCGGACGCAATGAAAACCACTTCAGACCTCTTGAAGCACGCGTCGGTACGTTTCATACCGTTTCCAGTCCTCCACAGGTCACGATTGTATGAAATTCCCGGAGAAATGAAAAATTTTAACCGATTCCCCCTGCGACGACCTCGATTCCCGTCGAAATTGAACATTTTTTTCCCTTTCGTTCATAGACTCGCCTCCATTTCGCTGGGATAAATGCAAAACAGCCTGGAACTCGCGATAATTCCGTTGTACCGTCGATATATCGAAGGCAGCGAGGTAGAGAGGTCCGTAGTGACTTCCACTTCGACTTCGTTCAGATTTTCGAGGTTAGGTTCCAAGACCGTATTTTTGGGAAACATGGAACTTGCATCTATTTATGCCGGGGGTTCGAAAAATCACTGTCCTATGTGTAAAGATCGTTGATTGTTCTGTATTCCTACTTCGACAGGTGCTTGCGTTGAGGATCCAGTTAACGTTTTGATGACAACGGTTTGTGTTAATTGTGTAGGTTAAACAGGCTTCTCACATTCAGAAATGGAGGACACCATGTGGTAGACACAGATTCTTATGGGCCTTGGCAGGATGGATGGACCTATATCGAAAATAAGTAAATAGGTGTCCGAGCGTTTCTGCCAATGGGCCTTAATAATAGAGATATTTACATGGAAATTATTAAAAATTTCATAGTGGCTGTGGGGTTTTAATGGGTACAAAATTCCACACTACCCTGGCGCCCCCGGGGGATTCCCCTCTGAAGGAGTCAGGGTGCCTTTTGAAGATTTCCCCAAGTTAAAAAAAAATTATAAAAAAAAATAATTTATAAAAAAAAAATTTATAAGGTTTTTTTAACGTGGAGACATCTTCAAAAGGCACCCCGACGCCTGCAGAAAGAATTCTTCCACGGGCGCCAGGGTAGTGTGGGATTTCTACGCACTAAATTCCCACGGCCACTATGAAATTTTTAATAATTCCCATGTAAATATCTCTGTTATTAAGGCCCATTGGCAGAAACGCTGGGACACCTATTTACTTATTTTCGACATAGATCCATCGTGCCAAGGCTCATCAAAATCGGTGTTTACCAACATGGTGTCCTCCCTTTGTCAGTCTCGCCTCTTTTGTTTACTTCTTTCGCCGTGTCCTGAAGTACCAACGCCGGGCGCGAAATCAGGAATTAGTACCGATCTTACCGACATCTCATTTTTAGTTTACGTTTCACACGCGTGCGCGCCACATGCGTCGTGGCTAGTTCCTTCTTCTCTCCTTATTGTCAGACGCGTGTAACGACGAACACGAATAAAAGTTCTCGCACAATTATCCGGTTTCTTAACAAGTTACACAAGTAACTTGAAGACAATATTATTTGTTTCGTGTTTCTTCTGCAAGGTCACCTTTATTCGCATATAATAATATAGAAAATTGTCACAAGGGAATATCGGTCTGTTAGGTGAATTTTATGATGCAATGATCGAATGAATATTTACTTTGTGAAATCATTGACTGTCAAGGCAACGAAATTTTATTCTGAAGGATTTCCTTTAACGGTTAACCCTTGGACTGCGGATACGGGGTCCATTTTGACCCATAATATAATTTCTGTCATACAATTCTGAAAAAGGTTTTTATATCAGATGTTGATCTCGTCATTAACTACATTTTTATTATGTGATGACAGTGACAGTAATACCAGCTTCAGTGGCGTCCAAAAGGACAGTTAAATCAGTGATTCCCAACCTGTGGGTCGCGAAGTGTTTTCTTAGGGAATTTTTTTTTAATATTGTTAAGTTAGAATTATATTCTGAAATACCTATTTTTAATGTGATTTTCTTTGCCTTATTAAATTTACCTTATCTTATATGGCGGGGAGAGGAGGAGGGTTGCAAGTTATTTGAATATTATAAAAGCGGATCGCGACTCAAAAATGGTTGGGAAACAGTGACTTAAATTCTCCAGTGTGTTCTGCTCACTGAAATTTAAAAATGTATTTTCCCCAAATACCACTACAAGTCCTCCCCAAAATAAATTGCAATTATAAAAGTAAAGAGTCAAATAGTAATATTGTCGTACATATTAAGTTTGTTTAAATTTTCGAAGCCGACGTACGCTGCTTTCCATCCAGGTTAAGTCTCCATTTTAATTCGAGTTCGCTGATATTATAATTAGACGTTTTGCATTCAACTGGCTTCGTAACCAACGCTTGCAACGTATCGAATTTAATGGCGGATCGTAGGTAGAGCAGCGGTAGTTAGGAGGCAACTCATTATTCTCTCTTGATCAGTTGCTGCCAGGCGATACGCGCCCGCGTGCGTCGGCCGCCGCTAATGAATCGAAATTTTCGATATATGTACACTATCGATGGCTTTTGCCACGCGACCTGGCTTATATTTAGCCTCTTCATTATCGTTGCGCGGTGGATTTATTCGAGCGATCGCCAAATATGGATCCCACGCTTGTAACAGTAGTGCAAACGAAGAGTAAGGGCCATTTCACGCCTGGCACTTCTGTGGTCCGCGATTGGTATTTTGAATACATCCAGTGAGTAGATAGAATGCATATTTAAAAAACACAGATAGATGTGTGAATAGGAATGTTTGAAGTACCAGTCACAAGCTGCGAAAATTTGCCGCGTGAAAGGGGCGTAAGCAGGGTTGCCACATTGTCGCCATATAAATCCCTCAGTGTTACACATTCCAACCGGGAGATAGAAACAAAAAAAAAGGTTTATTATCGAATATCCGGAAAAGAAATGCGCAATTCTTTCAAACATAAACAATTGACAATTTAAAAATATCAGTTTTTCTAATTAATAACTTGTATTTTATTTAAAATTGGTACCATATATAATACCACAATTTCTTATTATCTATTTTTTCTACAACCCGGATATTTTGCCATTAAAACCGGAGCCCAGAGATTTGCTTCAAAACCCGAAGTCTCCGGGCAAAACCCAGAGGAGGTGGCAACCCTGGGCATAAGAGGAGACTGAAGTTGGGAAACCTAGATGGCGTTTAGGAGCTCGTGAGGCTTGATATTCAGATTCGTAACGTGGATTGGATTTCCGATAAGGACGTGGTTTCCCTGATACTTCCTAGATTTGGTAATCACATATTCTTCGACGTGACGCTCGAAATTCACTCGTTTTTAGGCAGCAGAGTCTCGAATTCTAATTGCAGCTGGGGGAACTAAGAGTTTCTTCTTGCCCCTGAATTGTGACACACGTGTTATGAATCTAGATACGAACCTCTAGAATTACACCTGAGCTGCCGCTGCATCGTGATTACGGTTTCATGTTCACGCGTGGGTGCATACGTAGAGGGTAGGGAAAAGGGACAACTCCGAACCCGATTTTCTCGTGAACTACTCAGTACTCCATCCCATGCTTTTGACACATCATTATACAGGGTTTGTACTAACAGTATGCAAAATTAGAAGCAAATCAATGACCTGATTCTTGCACACCCCCTTGTCAGCGTCATCTTAATAAATTTATTAAACTAAATAAAGAGTTATACAACATTATACTGTTTGGATCTGAACTGTCTGACTGAGTCTGGTGGCTTTCGGAATAGTAATAGACAAGACTGAGGAAATGTAATGGGTTTTTAAAGGTTGCGGTAAGGAACAGAGGGGTTGCCAGGAAAGAGTCGGACTTTAATAGGTTGATGTAGTGGCTAGGATGACGATGGATTATGGGTAGAGTTGCCAACTTTTTTCTTGAAAATATAGTAACAGATAAATAAATTTTAATTACTTTTCCATAAGATGTGTATCTCTTTTATTTTTAACTAAATAACGTAATATATCAATTTGAATAAAGCTATTGATGTAGCTTTTCCAAAATTGCGTCTTTTCTCTACGTCCCCTCCCCCGCAAATCGGCGCCCGCGGCAGATGCACCCCTTGCCTCCCTCCCTTAGTTTCATCCCTGGTAAGTACATTACAGTCATAGAAGAATATTAAATTTTGATCTCCCAATGGAATATCCATTGACTTCTCATCACAGAACTCGTTCGCAGCGAGAGACAGCACCCAATTGAAATTGCTGCATTTTTGTGTGGACTACAATAGACGCGGTCATTGTCCCGCTGAAAGAAGGTCCCTGTATCGAAACAGTCGCCGTTTCCGGCACATCGCGCGTTTAGGGAACGAATGTTCGCTGTCCCCCTGTTCGTGCTTTTATCGTGTGTTTCTGCCTCCCTCCCTCCTTTCTGTCGTCGCGAACACTGCGCTTGTTACAGTTACTTCTTCCGCTGCGATAGAGACCCGCAATGCGAAAATAAAACGCGTCTGTTACGCTGCCGCTTTGATTCCACCGGGCTAACATTATTGTAACTATTTTTAGCGGCGGGCGTCTATGCGAATCGTAATTCTGCCTGCGGAAGTTTCTTTTGTGGCCGCTGCGTCGTTGTGCACGGGCCCCAGGTCCTTTGTTCCGCCGCGCCGGTGAATAATATGGACGGGAGGCAATGTGTTATCATTCGATTCGGCGAGCTGTGCCTCGAAAATCGGGGGACTTTTTATGGCTCACGGGGACGTTTGATGTTTCTGTGAAATTTTCTGTGCGGAAATGTTGCCCTTTTTTCCGGTACGGAGCTTGTTCCGTGCCCGATGAAAAATTGAGTATAATGGCCTTTTTCATACACTGGCCTTTGTTTTGACGTTTTGAGTGGCGGGGACGTTAGCTGATGGGGCGAAAGAGAATTTTATTGTTCCGGTTTATGGTTTTGGTGCGTCAGAGTTTGACCTATTTTCGACAATATGCACGCAACCGCTAAGGAATTCGCAAAAAGATGTCCCGAGGAAGGTAGTTCTCACGTGACTCATTGCTTAATTTCTGTTTATTTTTTCTCATGAGCAGGGGCGGATTTGGGGATTGGCGCCCCTCGGTGCCCTTTTCGTGAAAAATCATTAAATATTTTAACTTAAAAGAGTTGAGACAATTTTAATATTAATTCAATATGACAACTCACATATGAGTCATTCCTAATTTACTACATGAAAGAAAAAGTGAATTTTTTGTTAAAGTTGTCTCAAGCCTCTGTGTTTAAAGGTCTCCCTTCAGTTTCGGTGTTCGGGGAAGTAGATAGTCATGTTATCTTAAGAATAAAAAATAAAAAGTTACTGAGAAAAACATTTTGCTATATTTTTAAATTTCTTCCCTCCAAAATTCACCGACCCAGGCTGCAGCCTACTCAACCTATATACAAATCCGCCCTGCTCATGGGAAAAAGCTTTAAAAATATTTCATGGATCTATCTGAGTAGGTAGCCATCTGGGAATTTGATTATAGTTAGATAGTTATATCAGTCTACAGTAATTTCCTTATTTATTATTCATGAAAGAAGAGGACCATTTTAGTAGAGCTTAGAGTGTACATCTTGAAGCATTCAAATATCTTAAATAGTTTCTGAGAGAAAAAATGGTAAAGTTTGGGGTTGTTATCCCCAAATCAGGTGGGGTTAAAGGCAAAGATCATTATTTGGAGAGAGTGTTATAAGAGCATTATATACGTAAATACCAAAATTGGTGCTGGGACCGCTTTCTCTATGCTTACCCGGCTAAACCCTTTCAGTCTCAAAACGAACTCCTTTCATCGTCCAAGCAACCTCTCCTGATCGCGGCAAAAGTATAACCGTGGTACAATGGTCCTCGAAAGGACATTTCAACGGCATTCTACAATCGAGAGAAGCAACAGCAATCTGTCTAACGCAGCAGAAGCTGACGGAAGATCGGGGCGAGGCAGCTACGCGTGTCGGGATCGCTGGAAATAGCTAGCTAACATGGGTTAATCGGATCTCATCCTGTTTGCGATTGGATTAAAGTAACTCGCTTAAGACCAGCTCGGTCTAACCTCGGCATTGATCCTGTCGCTTAACTCGGTTGCCTGGCAGAACGCCGAATTTTCGTCCGACCAGCCACGATAACTTCGTCAAACGGAACCGTTTGGGACGCGTTCATGGAACGCTCGCCCCCACGAACGGCCCAGTGATTCGATACATCTGGCGAGTGACAGTGATTTATGCGCTGGAAGCCTTGTCGATTAGGAATTCATTTCAATTCTGTACGACATTCTGACGGTTCTACTCTTATGAGATCGTGGGTGATTGTAGTTCTGGAATTTTTATTTATTTATTTACTCTTGCATGGGTTTACACTTGTGCATTTTGCAACAGTGGAAACAAGAACATGGCACAGAGCAGGGGCAGAACATTACAATTGAATTAACTAAACAGAAAGCAAAGTCAAGAAGCCAAAAACAAAATAGGTATTACAGCTGCAATCCTTCATGGCACAGCCACAAAGACAGAGAACTGAAATGACATTGAATGCTTTTCGTTGCTGCATTGAACGTGCATCCTATGAGGGACCCATCACCCCCTCAACTGAACAATTAATCTCACAGGATCATGGAATGGCATGATCTGCGCAAAGCTATCAAAATGTCACCAAACACAAGGAAACTTCCCTATCGCGTCTTCACTCTTCAGAATGAAAGAGTACACTTCATGTGCCAATGGTAATACTAGATATAGTATAGAATTTGATTGTTGGCACTTACAGTATTTTCTACCAAGTCCCTTCAATTGCCAACCCCTAACCTGATCAAACGCTGTTCGAAAGAATCCAACGGCATCTCGATAACGTCACACGAAGCCGAATAAAATTCACAAAGGTCAGGATCCAATTCCCCGCTCGTTGCCCGTAACTCAGGTACGTGCATGCTCCTCGAGAGCGACAAACGCGATGCGTCATAAATCCCAGCGATCCCGCGGAAGCGTAGGAGCGGGTCAAAAGGGTCGTTTCTCTCTGTCGAAGCGAAATTAGGCCAGGACCCATTTTTCGAGGCGCCCCGATTCTGGAGAGCTGCGCGGACGGAATAAAAGAATCGCCCAGTGTCCAGCGGCGCGGAATCGACCTGAGCGCGCGCGAGGCCGATTAATAAATTGCTTCCGTTCAATTATAGACCGTGATAAATCGATCCGTCTACAGGTAGTCGGCTGGCTCGTCACCGAGGAAATTGAGCGACGCTCGCACACGGCGGCGTCGCGGGCCATAGCTCGCCCATGGCCCCCCTGTACGTGCATGCACACGAAGTTGCGCGACGGAAAATTGAAAAGTTAGCCCCGACCGAGATTGACTCGTCGGCACGACGCCGCTTGTACGTGGCTGGCCTGTTTCTGTGCCCCGTTAAATTCAAGCAAACTCGCCGGGCGAGGCTCCCCTGATACAGTCCTGACGTTATCCCTGTTGCGCGCACACCGAGCGGGGTCCCGGAGGAGCCTGTGGAGGTCTTTGGAAATTTTGGAGAATACTAGCGCGGAATACAGGTGTGACTGTAAACAAAAGGGAAATGTTATATAGACCATTCATTCTTTTAAACAAAAAGAACCTCAAAGGCGGTCTCCTTCAAAGTATTCTGAGGTAGATTTTAGGCAGCGCTCCATTCGTAATTTCCGTGAGGAATAGCAGAGGCGGAAGGTTTCGGAAGAAATCGTTTTTAATTGCTACGTTGTGTTCTTATGGATGTCCGTTACGCCTTCTAGTTGGGTTTTAAGTGTAAGAAAGAACAAAGGGGTTAGGAAGGGGATGATATGCAATACCTCTTGCCCTTTTTATAGCCACAACTAGTACTGCTGGGATATGTACAAGTAGTAATCAGGACTCTTAAATTAGAGACTTTGGAAATGAGTGTATCCTGGTATGATCAGATTTGCTACTAGGTATTGCTTATACGTCAGTTGAGGTACCTATCCTGCACACCATTTTGGCGTAGATATTACTAATTTATCAGCTGCTTGGTTGGGAGTTGTGGTTACTGGTTGGTGAAGATTAACATGAGCAAAGCTGAAACACAGATGGAGAACGGAGAAGTTATCAGAAAGGTGCATTCTCAGAGCTCGGATGAAGGTACCTAGTAGAGCTAGCTAGGTAGCAGACACCTCAAAGTGTTTTGGGGAAGGAATCCTTTGTTTCGAAGACACTTCTGAAAGAGATTTGTCGATGAAAAGAAGCTTTACAATTTCAGTATAACCCTAGTAGTCAGGTAGACCTCATAGTACTTAATCTTCAAGCTTTCCTGCAACTAATACCTTTCCCTTTCTTCCTCAAGTACACAGCTTGAATAACTTCTTCCTGTATTGCTAAGTAAGCATTTCGGAAACGGAAATTCCCCATTCACTTAGGAATGTAACATCCCCTTAAACGTCCCTATCGCAACTACCAACGCTGAAGAATCAATCACTGAAAATGGATTTGGAGAAGCTCTCGGGGAGCCTGTACTAGAACGCATCAGAACAATGGACAGGAAAATGTCTCGCGGTAAAAGGGACAGAATCGTGAGCCACGGAGTAGCCACACGATCGGCTTTTCGGCTTCCTATGACTTTCCCGACGGATGACGGGCCAGAGGCACGCGAGGGGCAGAAATAAAAATAGAAAGAAAGGAGGAAATTGCAGGGAAAGGGCAGAAAGGGCAGCGCAGGAGTTCTCGCTGAGGGCTTTTCTGTGGCTTCGATTCCTATTGGCCAACTGTGAGACAGCATTTTCCCTTTTCCCCCGGGAGGGACTCTTTCCCGTCGTCTCTTATTCGCTACGTTTTTCACTTGCCCCCTTTCGCCGCCGACGATCTATCCGCGGAACTTTCAACGAAACTTTTTCATCCCGACTTTTGCCCCCTTTCCTCCTCCTTTCAGCTGACTTCTCCGAAGGTGCTACTTAGATTGGACCCCTCCCCTCAAATCCCTTCCCGTGCACCTGTCTCTTTTGCGTGAGTGATGTCTCGGGTGTCTCACGAACTAATTTGAAAAGGAAGAGGCTTGGGATTGGAGGGAAATGCGGCCAGCGTGTTCTTAGCGTTTGTGGAATACTTTGCTCCTTCCGGGGCACTCTATACCTCAGGCGTCCTGGGTATATACTCTCGGGTCTTTTAGGTGGGTATACTGTAGCTTCAGATTCTTTAACTACGGCAACGTGTGTAGATTCTGTAGGTGTTCTAGGTATTTTGCACTTGCTTCCCTAGGTGCATTAGGTACATCAAATGCTCTGGTACTTAAGTGCTCTAGACTGAGGACTCTAGATGCTCTGAATGTTCTAGGAAGTTTAGAGGGTGTTGAGACTATATTTGTTCTAGGTGATCTTGTAGTTACAGAGCTTCCAAGTGCTGTAGAAGGTTTAGGGGGCCTAGTTACACTGGGAAGTTTAGGTCTAGGTGTTCTACCTGATCTACCAGAAGTTCAGGGGATCCAGGTGCCCCGGATGTTCTGGGTAAGGTAAAAGTGCTGGAGCTTCCATGTCCTGTAGAAAGTTTAGGGTTCGTAGCTGCATTAGGAAGTTTAGAGAGTTTAGATGTTCCAGATGATCTATTAGCGTCTAGGAATGCAGTTGCTCTAGAGGATCTACAAGTGATCTAGGTGGTCTACGGTGTTTAGGTTCTCGGGGTACTCTTGCATCAGGAAGTTTAGGGAGTTTAGATGTCCCAGATGATCTAGTAACGTCTAGGAATGCAGTTGCTCTAGAGGGTCTACAAGTGATCTAGGTGGTCTACGGTGTTTAGGTTCTCGGGGTACTCCTTGGATCCTGCACATTCCAACTAATCTCCATACTCTGTGTATCCCAATTGCTCCAAGTACACTCCTGGTACTTTGGTTCCTCAGCGGTCAGCATTGAGTATTCAGTACTCAACACTCGACATTGGGTACACACTATTTAGCGCTCAAAGGGATCTCATCATCCCCATGATGTCCGCTTGCAAAATGAACCTCCTCCCATTAAAAAATACTACAAAATTCATGAAGTGTTGAAGCATTAATAGCAACAACATTCCAACATCAGCTCCCCACAACTTCTCCCTCTCCCAAAAGTGCAAAATTCAAATTCAGGAAATTCCTCCTCCCGAAACGATAACTGCTCTCGAAATTATTTTCCAAGGCCCGGGTTCCGAGGGGTTAAGCTCTGCTATTCAGGGTTCTCTCGGGACATGTGGCATGCTCCGTAGGTTCGATTAATTAATTAGCATCCATTATCGAGTTTCGAGGCCAAGTCGAGTCGCGTAGAGCGGAGGTGGCTGTGTTGTCGGTACCCTCGAGAAACCAGACGGGCGAGTGAGCCCGGAAGCAAGGTGGAGCGAGGGCAGGGGCACATAATTTAATTCTTCGAGTGCCATCTCGCGGAGCTGGCTCCCTTTCCTTTTTCCGCATTCTTCTTCGTTCCTTCCTTGGCCCTGGTCCTTGGGACGGGTAAACAACCAGCTGGCCGCGTACCATTAAGTTTTTCACTCCATCGCATCGGCCGGGAGCATTGGAAAAGTTTTTGCTCCGGCCACCCCCTTTCAGTAAGCAAATAGAGCCGCCACTTCGACAACGTTTTGTACGAGTGTCCTTCTTTTTGCTCCACACTTTTTTCCGCCATCGAGATCGTTGGTTTTTCGCTTTGGGGTGAAAGTGTGGCCAATTCTGCCTAGGAATTTAAACCATATTTAATTTCTACTACCACCTTTGATCCTGTCACTTGAAACTGGACTAAAATGCAGATAGGAGTATTTGGATTGAAATTTTTTTTTAAACATTTTAACAATAACAAATTGCACTTCGGATATCCCCGCTTTTTGTACTACTTTCATGTTCAATTTATTCGTATAAAATTACGAATTTTCTTTATTCGAAAAAAGTACCGCCCTCGATTTCAGCTTATGAAATAATACCGCGATGAATTAAATGTATCGTAATGTAGATTGCGTGTAATTATTCGCGTTGGAGGTTCCTCGTTATTCATCGAGTCACGCAACTCGAACCGCTGTTATTCATCCGCTGAAATGTTTCGTTGAATAATGTTCGCGGCTCTGCGAAAGGTTTATTATAAGCAGCTTCATTCGCCAGAAAACCATAATGCGCGGAGTGTCGAGTTTTGTACGCATGGGAACGACCATGTGTGCAAGCTGTTGTATACCCATGGAAGCATGGGCTTTAACTGAATCGCGGTAATCCTCTTAGCGTTCAGGAAGGGGGGTTGTTTATTAATTTTTAGGAAAAAGCCGATGCACCATCGAACGTGGGAAACGCGAGCTAAAAGACGAAAGGGCATGAGTTCATTAATGTCAGAATAAATTAAATTCTTCAATTTTCGTGTACCCCTACCACAAGCCTCCACGTACCTTCTATGTTTAAGAAGCTTTTGTCCTCTAATTTAATATTTTTTACAATTTTCGTTAAATTTTGATTCCAGCTAAGTAAAATTATTTTTTCCTGTACGTATGTAGGTATACTTTAAAAGTATTTACTCATTTATTATTTTTAGTGTTATTTCTACTTATTTATGATTATTTCTGGCTTGCTTTTTATGTGTAAGTAAAGAAAAATCAAAACAGATGTTCTCGACAAAAGTTAATATTTTCAGATTATATTCAATTAATTTATTGTAACTTTACAAATAAACAAATTAGTATTTAAGTTAAAATAAAAAATGCATATAATATATATAGGGATATATATCCCGCACTACTTTTATTCTATATGTATAGAATAAAAGTAGTGCGAAGCATTAGGAAGTACTGTAATGTTTAGTTTTGATGTTAGTTTTTCTGGTACTTTGGTAAATAGGTACATTAATAGAATTTAAGGACAAATTTCGCTGGTTTTTGCAGATTACTTAGATATTGTTTTTTTTTAAGGAATTTCATAGTCGAATTTCAAGAAGAGATTTAATTTTTTTAAAAAGTAATTGGTCAAGATTAACATCGAATGTCATTGCTCTATGAAGATGATATCGATTAAAATTAAGAATATATTACATAAGATTGTATATATTTATACCATCTGTTTTCTAATAATATTTCCTATCAAGTACCAGACACAACCAGGTAATATTAACTTTTATCGATAAAACCTGTATTTTTACTACCACAAATACAAGCCAAAAATAATTATAAATAAGTAGAAATAACATTAAAAATACCAAATGAGTAGATAATTCTAAAATAACAGAGTGAAAACAGAAACAGTCACTCGCAAACCTTGTTTAATCCAATTTACTGTAGTTTCAATAAATGATTAATCGGAGACCAAAGAGAAGAAGATCCACATAGAGTGACACAAATTATCATACGAGGTGTGCAAAATAAGTAATGAGACTGATTTTTTCAATTTTTTTATTCGAATAGCATTACAATTCAATATTGTCTTTCTTAAAATAACTTCCTTGGGAGGCCACACAGCACTGGAGACGGTTCCAATCCTCATAGCAGTGCTGGAACTCGGATACTGGAATAGCCTTCAGCTGGTCGGTTACAGCCGTTTGAATGTTTTGGGTGTCCCAAAATGACGTCCCTTGAAGTGATTTTTCAATCTCGGAAAGAGCAAAAAGTCACAAAGACTCAAGTCAGGCGAATAAGGAGGCTGAGGAGCCAGGGGAATATTTTCCCTGGCTCCTCTACTGAAGGTTTTCTGGAACCAGTTTTGCGCAAACTTTTCTCATCCCCAATTCAGTGGTCAAAATCTGATGAACGTTGGTGCGAGTCGAATTCAACTCTTCCCCAATCATTCAACCGACGATCTGAACGCAAAAGATCCCGGATTCCGTCGACATTTTCATGGTTTCTTGAAGATGAACCCCTTCCGCTGCGCGGTTCATCCTCAATCGACTCTCTTCCTTCTGAAAATGCCTTAAACCACCAAACACCTGGGCCCTTGACAAAACAGAGTCCCCGCAGGCCTGCTGAAGTTTAGCAAAGTTTCCGTTGCACTGTGCCCA
The DNA here is from genome assembly GCF_050908995.1 of Andrena cerasifolii. Classification (NCBI taxonomy): domain Eukaryota; kingdom Metazoa; phylum Arthropoda; class Insecta; order Hymenoptera; family Andrenidae; genus Andrena; species Andrena cerasifolii. The sequence goes on from NC_135132.1 coordinate 5,056,967, forward strand.
AGTCTGAAGCAAAACCTGATAGCACTTCGTTGCTGGAAATTGATGTTCCTCGTATTCAGAACGCACTAGCAACAACTGTTTCACGAAAAAAATCGCTGCGGACAGCCAACTGACTCTAGCGCCTTCAAACTCGTACTGAAAGCGCTCCACATGTTCGCCTGCCGCCCCTCCAAGTCCCGCGTCCCAAGTGTTGCCAGATCGAATGCTACGTTGCCAGTCTCATTACTTAATTTGCGCACCTCGTAGACCTGTGCAAACACTAACAAACCAGCGCAAACTCTGAAACAGATTCAATTATGTACCACTAAAATCAAAATGGTCGCTTCGGTTTGGAGGCTTATTTGAAAAGTGCCCAGTCCTGAGGCTCGCACCTGCATTCTTCACTTACCCCCCCGGCCCATGAATGAACGAACCTATAAGCCATAAACAATGGTTACGGCTAGTACACAAGCCGCGTCAAATTATCAAGATATATATTCCTGAGGTTCTGCCAGCTCCTCTCCTTGGCTGGCTGGGTCGGGGGGTGAGAAAAAGGGCGAGCGGGGTGGGGCGGGGGTGGGCTCGAGGAGTCTCAGGGCGGAGGGAAACTCCACGCAGACATCTCGGCCCCATTGCACCCCTGGGGTCTGTATTAATGATATAATATTTCTTTGATTCACCGGAGCTTCTACGTTAACAACCCCCGCCGCCTCCAGCGCCCCTTGAGCCTCTCTTTGGAGCGTCTCTCGTTTAAACGGACTTGCAGACAAAAAAAGAGACAGAGACAGCACGAGAGAGCGAGGGAGAGGGTGAGAGGGAAAATTGAAGGGGAACGAGGGGAGAGGACAGGGTGGACGAGTTCAAACGTAGTTCCTGGAAACCCGTTTCGCGTCCCTTATAGCTCGGATAAATTACATTCGTGTTCTCCACCCCCCCCCTCCCCCCAACCACCCACCCACCCATCGACCTCGGTCGTTCTCGAGCAAACAACCCCACGGTCCTTCTCCTGGTTCGGATCGTCGGCTAGGAGACGAGATCTTGAGAGTTTATTTAAATCAGAAATAACTCTCTCCCTACCCCCCACCCCGCCGCCATTAATTCAACGGCCTCCTGGCTCGTGGACGCGTTCTTCCATCAATCGTGGAAACGCGAGCCCCCGTCGGGGTATTTACAGGACCTCCGGGCCCGCGTTTCGGCGCCGTTTGCGCGGAAATCTCGCGGTTCATGTGCCTAAGACCAGTGACATTCGTGGGCCGACCAAAGTGGCTTCGTTTTTACAGTCTTGCAGCAGAATGTAAGAGGCAAGGTTGGGGAAGATTTTGGGGGTTTATGGTCTGGTTGGGGGTGGGGGTGCACGTGTGAAATGGCTGAGGGTGTTTTGGGACCATTTTTCATACCCTTGGGAAGAAGAATTTTGTGCCAGGAATAATGGTATTTTTTAACGATTTTATTCAACTTCGATCCTCTGTTTGTTTGTTTGTTTAATTTATGGTGGTTCAAATCTGGCAACTCAAATTTAACCCTCTTCCAACTATCCAATTGTCGTAAAACTTTGCAGGCGTGCGTAGTTTGGATGGCAATTCAATAACCCTGAGGGGGTGAATAAGTGGCCCAGTCATCGATAAATATAACCCATAACCACAAATCTAAACGAGTTGAAATCAGCCACTCGCGTTCTTTAGGAAAACGACAAAAAGCCGCTGCGTTCGGGTCGCTAGTCGCATCGCGATTTCAAATTAAATAAAAGATATCTGTAAAGTCGTCTGAGCTGCGAAATGTAAATCCATAAATATTAAAAACTAGTAAATAAAAAAATATTTTTAAAAATTGTATGTGAAACGATTTTATTAAAAATGCACTAAAAAATAATTATTTTCTTGTATTACAATTTCGATGGTGGAATTTGCTCTGAGATATCCTGCCTCACGATTTTATTTAAAGTGAAAAACACCATCGAAATTGTAATACAAGAAAATAATTATTTTTTAGTGCATTTTAAATAAAATCGTTTCACATACAATTTTTTTAAATTATTTTTCTATTTACTAGTTTTTAGTGTTTATGGATTTACATTTCGCAGCTCAGCCTTCTTTACAAATATCTTTTATTTAATTTGAAATAGTTTTTACTGCATTTTTAATAAAATCGTTTAACATAAACATTTTTTTTATTGAATTTTAGCTTCTTTGGCTACGGAGAAGTTTCTGTTTGTGCTGTGTATTGTGTCAAATGTTTGTATGTTTGTATGTATAAAGAACAATGTACAAGCAGAAATAAATTATAAAAAAGGATCATATCTATTAATTTTCGAATGTCTAGAAATATCCATTTTGTTCTAAATTGTCGATATTCTACTCTAAAGCTGAATATTTAAAATCGTCGAATCCTTCACAAACAAAGTTTAGGGGCTTTAATATTGTGTAGGGAAAACTAAGCTAAACGATTCATTAAAATCTTCAAACTCTAATCTCCAGCTCTTATTTTCTCATAATTATGCAGAACAAACAAGCCCAATGAAGTTCAAGCAACGTGCAACAGTCTGAAACTCTGCACCTCATTTATTTTTAATATTTACTGTTTCCAACTTCAACCCCCTTTCATCGCACCCCTTCATAAAAATAATTGAAGTTCTCCAAGTATAAGCCAATCCTTCCGCACACCTTTCGGTCCCTGAAACGCGTAAACGCACTAATTCGCTCTCGTTTAAAATCGCCCCAAGGCAGTCCAGAACTTGACCAAAGATCCATAAAACAACCCTTAATTCCGCACACAAGGATTAATTAAAAATTGGCACGGAGAGTGCCGCTCATCGCGGATTGGATAAGTCTGAATTTCGACGTCGGTTTGCTTCGGAGCGCGGAAAGATGTTCTGGAAGTAAACCTTGGGTCAGTGTACCGAAGAAATATTGTCGTTTTCGAAACAGTTCCGTGCCAGCTCGGGAGTCCACGGGGGATTTCTCTCCGCGTGAATAAATTTTGATCGAGCGCCCAGCAAGGAGCTGCGAACAGATGAGAAAGGAGATGGACGATGAGCTCCCTTTTCCGGTACTCGCGCGAGGACAGAAGCGGCTTTTCTCCTTGATCCTCCGGGACGACCTGTCCTGCACAACTTCCATCGCATTTGTATACGGCGCCCTCGCCCCCGCGTGTCTGCATACACGTGTCCGATATTTCCTATTTTTCCATTGTGCAGTTCGCTCGCGCCGGGGATCAAACATTCACTGCTAGGAATGCCGAGTTTACTTTGGTGAAATGTTTGCGCGAAATTGTAGGCGAAGTTGTTGCTCCTTCATACCTCCATATAGGTAATCGAGATAAACATGCAATTTTCCACGCGAGGCCAGCAAGATCGCAACACTTCTCTGACATTAGTACGAATAACTGAGGCATTGAAAAAAAAATACACGCGTAGAAAACAAATTAGAATTTTGGCATTCGGGGCAGGAATGGACTAACCCACATTTCTCGCGAAATTGAGCTAGTAGCAATAATGTATTCCAATGGGCTTTGGTAGTCATACATAAAATAGGAAAAAAAAATTCTGTGCTTTTTAAAACTCAAAAAAAAATTAGGTCACTTATTATACCGAAATTTATTGATATTGCTGCTTTTTCTTCGTTCATAAAATTACAGTTAATAACGTAATAATGTGAAGTTATAATACTGTTGAAATTTCTTCTCCTCACTCGATATTTTTTTAATTAAGAAAATACCACCCATAAAAATGTCAAATATGTGGCATTCTGTCAATGAAACGTCAAACCGTCCTGCTTCAGTGGCTTTCAAACCGAAGGGGTGCATATTCCATCCACATATTTCTATATAATACCTAAAAACAGGACTTCCACCCTCTGTGTTTATTTTGCAAACATAAAATCGCACATTATTGCGATAAACTATATTGGTACATTTCGTGCTTTAATCTATCCCCACTGATAATAAATACAATTAAATAAACAAATTTTAAAATAAAATAAATTATTTTATATCGATAACAAACACTGAAATAAATATTGGTCAGTATATTGTTTTATGAAAACTCTAAATGAGAGGGGGAGCTAAAAATTTTTTTTTCAAAAAGAGAGGTGCATTTTAGAAAAAAATTCGGAGACCACTGCCCTAACCCAGACCTAACCCAATCTTCCAGCAGTCACCAAGCGGCACTCGTCGCTGATTCGGCGTCGTATGTCAGCGAGCAACGCTCGCACAACCCCTGCGGAAGAGGGTTACGCGCCCCCTGGCGGGGGTTGTTTACGGCGTGGCACGGGAATTCGATCCAATAACGTCTTTATGGCGGTCGTAAGGTGAACGCGGCAGCTCCGCGCTGCCAGGAGGAGAAGATTGCGGTGGGGTAAGGCCGACGGGGGTTGAAAGGGGGTTACGCGTGGTAATCCGGGATCACTATTCGGGTGGGAATACCGTCTGGACTCGGCGGGACCTTAAGATCGAGGAAACGACTTTTTACACGCGACCACACCGATGACCCTTGCGCATCTGTGCTGTTCCCTCCGCACGCGTCAACGCTGAGGGGTAGTTTCGCAGGAACTTCTCACCCCTGAAGTTTCTGCGGCAGCAATTGTTTCTCCTTCCGTATTGGGCGGCTAGAGAACGATTAAGAATTCATTCTGGATCGGTGTTATAGAGTTTCAAAGGTAACTTCTTTAAAGTTCACCGTTTAAGGGTAAATTAGTTGTTGAAAGTGAATAGTTTTGCAGGTCAATTTTTTAAACACGTGGAAGCACTGGAAACTACTTGAAATTAGACTGGTTTCGGGGTATTGTTCGAAGTAATCCCTGGGGGGTGTGGTATTAGGGTGGCCCTTATTTTCAACCTGTGATTTATTTTGCTCCCATCCCCTAATATGGTTCCATTTCATAAAAAAGTAGTCCCTGAAAACGATTATTGCAATCGGACAACAGGAAAGGGTGCCGATCAGATCTTAAAGTTTAGAATTCATCAATGATTTTAATTTGAAGAATTTCTCAAAAATGGTAAGCCCTATCGAAATATTGTTCAGATAATATTGAAAGAGCATACAATTTTCTACAATTACTGTGTATATAATTTTGTCGTGCTTCCAACCATTTTGTAGATAATATCATTTGAATATACGGCGTGTGACGTATTGCTTATACGCGCGTAGTGCTGATCTCTCTATATTCAAACGCTATTAACTAAAAAATGGTTGGATCCACGAAAAACTTATATATACAGTAATTGTAGAAAATTTAATGCTCTTTTAATATTATTTGAACAAAAAATCGATGGGGCTTACCATTTTTGAGAAATTCTTCAAATTCAAATCATTGATGAATTCTAAAGTTTAAGATCTAGTCGGCACCCTTCCCTGTTGTCCGATTGCAATAAACTTTTTCAGGAACTATTTTTTTTGTCAAATGGCACCGTTCTAGGGGGTAAGAGCAAAGAAATACAAAAAAAATCGACACGTATAAATAAGAGCCACCCTAATGTGATTTACAGTAAATTCTCGTTATAAGCTCGGGGCTGGCGGCGAGCTTACAACGCATAGCGTCGACTATATCGAGCCGCCCGTGAAGTAATGATTTTATAGATTATGACCAATGAAAGATTAACATAAATAAGACATTCAACTATTTTAAGTTTTCCTCAAAAATTGCAAATAGATTTCGTTTTCCATTGAAATTAGTTTCTGTGGTTCATTGAAGGAGTTTCGAGTAAATTATTGTAATCGGTTTTTCGTTAACAGAGATGCCCAGGTGGTGATAGAAATTTTAATACCCCGTTTATGAGGTATGCTATTTTTAAAAGAATCTTGAGTTTCGCCTTACGTGCCTCCTGAGGGAAAATATAGACCTCTACACCTGTAAATTATTCCTTGAAACACCTTGTAGCTGTATAGGTAACCGTATCCACAAAATAATAATCGCTCGATGCCACCCCCTTGCGGTGATTTACGAGCCCATAAACGGGGCCTGCACCCTTGTAATGGGTTTGGTTACCGCGAGGGGTATCCACGCCTCTACGATTCTCGTCATGCCAGCCATTCTTCTGGTGATTATACGTTTTCAAGATGCGCATTGTTGTCTTTCTTAATTTTCTCACCCTTAATGCATAAAATTACGCGAAGCTGGTGGTGTAATTTCACGGAGATTAAAACTTTATTTCGTTGATAATAATATTGTAAATTATATTAAAATTCTATCAGTTTTATAAAATTTGAATATCACTTAACACATACCTACGTATATAAATTATAAATATAATACATATTTTGTGCCATGTAATATCCACATCGATAAGTCTACTAAAACTACTTTTAGACCTCTTAATTGTTTCGAAACTACATAATTAATTTTTTTCATTATTTACGTATATCTAAATAACTGAATATCTAATAGTGTTTCTAAAAATGATCCATACTTTAAAACTAAGTGCACGATGATAAATAGTATTTATATATATGGATGCAAAAATATACAGATTGTTCTATTTTGATTAATCTCCACGAGTATTCTTCAAATATCCAGAATCCTTTTAACAGTAACCTCCAGGCACTTCAATTTTCACCTGAAACTTCTTTTACATCATTGATTTTTATGACCATCGCGAGTATTGATTAAAACGCGACACCCTATACATAAAGTATAAAAAAAACTCCATTCCATTAGAATAGACGAGAACCTTATGTGTAACCTCCTTCACAACCAAATCTGATATTCGTCCTTGCACTCCACACTGTAGACTTCAATTCTCATTTGCTAAATTAATAAATTAGTAATTAATTTATATATAGGAATTTCCCCTCCATAATTAATAATTAATTAACCCTTCGTTGACATTCTGGGAGTTGTCCACCCATAAGCTGATTTTTATTGATTTTGAGGCTCTGTATTTTTTCTAATGCATCGTATATTCGTGGAATATCCTACCTTCTATGTGCAAAATAAATCCTTTTTTCCAAAGCCGACTTACAAACGATTTTTTTCTCAAAATATTATATCTGAACAACAACTCTGTAGATTTTTAGCTTCTAATACTGAAATTTGTAAAAGTAACAGTTTTTTGAAGATTTTTTCGTTTTTTCCTTACATATGATAATCTACATTTTTTAAACAAAAACTGTGATACAAATTCAATGAAAAAACTATTGGAATACATTCTGGAGACCTTAAAAATAACCCACAATTTTTTTCAAAACGATTCGATTCTTTATATGTGAATGGCAGTCGTTCAAAAATTACTCTGACTGTGATCCACTCAGTATGTCAAAATTGGTCGAAAAAAAGAGGTGTGTTAACGAAGGGTTAAGATAAATTAACAAATAAAATTTTCATAACCAGCACAATCTTAGGTGAATTAATATAAAGCAGTTAGGAGTACACGTAGGTACTCTGATTCTCGCAATGTACGATAATTGCAAAAATCCATCACACGGCACGCAAAGCTGTCCAAAAAATAAAAAAAAAATAAAAAAACAATTATAAAACAGAATAAACCACTTGCGAGCAAGAATTCTAAAAAAACCCGCGCGCTCCCCAAATGTCACCCCCGAAAAAGAATTTCGCCCCTCGAGGCACGCGCCTCATTTCCCCCCGTTTCACCGTGGATTCACTCCTGAATAGATCATTTTCGCCGGGAATCACGGTATGAGCTTAATCGGCAAACAATTGCACGGTCGTTCGCCGATTCCCTGCCGCCCGCCTACCCCCTCGCGCCCCCCGGTCAGGCACGCGCGGCGTTGACATAAGGACGCCGTATCCTCGGCAGAAATCCGCGCGCGCGTAGAATTTCCCTCCATTTAGGCGAAAACCCAATTGCGCGGCTCTATGCGTCATTAGCGCTGGAAACGGAGTTAACGCCGTTAAATTCAGGGACGGTTCGTCCAGCCGCGACATTATTCGCGCTTCGGTGTGTCCACGTGTGTCCGTGTACGCGCGCGCGTATGTGCTCGCGCGAGTTTTCGCCGAACGCCTGCGTCCCCCGTCGCAAATTTTCCATGGTTCTCCGCTGATTCGTGTGCGCTCCCTGGTTCACGTGTGTACGCTGTGTAGAAGCAAGGTGGCACAACTCGGTCGCTGCGAAATGATGACCCTCCCCGACGGCCCCTGTTCCCCCACCACCACGGTGGAAATGCGAATGAATGATCGTTCGTCCCGTCAAACTCGATTTCCGCGAACAAACTGTGCGTTTTTCTGCGGCCCGTCCGCCCCCTCGGCGACGAAATTTCGAGCCTCGACTAATGAAGCCCCTTCTGATCCGCGTTTTTTTTTTATGAGCAACGGGAATGATTTTTTTCTGCGCGATTGGTTGACGAGATTTTATATCTGTTTTTAGTATGTTTTCTTATTTAAGAGGACAGACCACTGTAGTGGTCTGAAAATTAAGGGTGTTTTTGGGAATTTTTTTCAACTAAGCAATGCAAGTAAATCAATGTATTGCTTAGTATAGTTAACCCTCTAGTGCAGTGTTGCTCCGATGGGCGGCCCGAGAGCAGGAGCGTCCATCGCGTTTTCCGAAGCTCGCGTGGAAGGGGGCGCTCGAAACCAATGAAGTTGCGGCCATGTAACGGATGGGGAAAACTCTAGTAGTGTGCGTGTAGGCTCGTACCCGCAGGCTTATATAACTGGGACCCTTGGAGCCCCAGTGTCCTACATTTTAAGAATTGGGAAAATAAATAGGAATTGACTAATGATTAAACAATAATATTATATAATTGGCCCGGAGTAGACTTGAACAGTCCCACTTACACCTCTGATTAACAAAAAGTTTCTTATTAAACGATTTTTATTCAGCTTCAATCATTTGTTTGTTTGTTTGTTTATATGTATGTTGTTTAGTTCAAATCTGTTCTCCCTGTCATTTAAGAAGGAACCCGTTTCGCGCATGCAGAGTGAGCTCATTGGCTCCGAAACAGCGTTGGTGGGGGTACAGCCAATAGCGGCTTCTCCCGGCACCAATGAGCGTCAACCTGCGCAGAACCGGTTTAAACTCGTCGGTCGGCAGGTTCCTTCTTAAACGACAGGGGGAGAATAGAAACTCGATTTTAACCCACTTCCAACTATCCAATAGACTTGAAACTTTGCAGGCATACGTAGTTTCGATGACAGTACAAACTTATGAAGAAAAAGAAAACCCCCAGGGGTTTAAAAAATTACCCAGTCATCAATAAATATATTCCATAACCACAAATCCAAACGACTTGAAATCAGCCTATAACCACAAATCAAATCAATTTAATCGACATGAAATCAGCATGTAACCCATCCGTTACATGCCCGCAACTTCATTGGTTTCGAGCGCCCCCTTCCACGCGAGTTTTGGGAAACGCGATGGACGCTCGTGCTCTCGGACCGCCCATCGGGGCAACGCTGCTCTACTGCATACGCCTGCCTTAAGGCGGGCACCTGTATAATCCAGGTAAAAAATTGTTCATCGCATTGAAAGTTTTCAACAAATCGTAAAATCGGTTCGTATATCTATGTAGAATGTAGTTTAGAGGCTACAAGTACGGTTCGCTTCGCGACTCTGCAATATAATATTTTTGGAATGATGAAAAATTGAGAATTAGTATTTAAAAAAATTTCATTCATTTGCTTTTATAAAATTCAAGTGTTAAAAAAGAATCTGTACCAGTGGAGCAGTAAACATTTTCGCTCCTGCTCCGGGCAAAACTACATTGTTCCGCGCACCAGCTCCACTCCAACCCCCGGGACTTCTATGTTTCGGGGTCGACTTCGATACACCGTCAGAATGCAATAATAAAATGATCTTAGCATTCCGGCGAAGGTCCGTGCAGTCGATCTTTTGTCACCAGTCCCCGGGAAGAGCAGATTCCCTTTATTAAATTCCTTTTCGGCCGATTTAAGTATTCAACCCCTTGGTCCCGTTCTTTGTAACGCGGCGAAACGCGAGCAGCCAATCCCCTCCAGATAATTCGAAGCTTTTTGTTCCCCCCGTTTCTTGTTTCTCTCGCGACTTATGCCCGTGGATCGAGCGGGAGGGGCCACTGAATTCTTAAATATAAGAGACGCGTGGAATCGTCTCCCTCCCCTGCACGCGACGCAGCTTTTCACCAATATTGATTCGAACCGAAAAAAGGAGGCATGCCGGAGAGGGGCAGGAAGTGGATCAGAAGATGATGCAGATGCAGCGGTTCCTCTCAGCCGGTGATTGGAATGGATCGGTGAAATTGGGGAGGGGGTGAAGTAGTGGGGGACGAATTTGAGGGACACGGAAAAGAAGGCTGAATGGGGCTGATATTTATCGCAAATGTCCCCAGATGAGTGTATAAGGTGTAACAAAATAATGGTCCAGAGTTTTATAGATGTATCCACATATTTGAATTAGTAGAATTTTTTTTTAATTACTCTATACTGTATTATGTCTTTGCACAGGGGATCCACTCTGCAATTTTCTATTAATTGTAGAAAATAATATTAATGATGATAATAGTAATAGTAGAGAATTATTGAAAAAAGCTTCTAATATTTATTTGGACCATGAAATTCCACGTTGAATTTGATCCGTTGAGCAGAAATCATGCATTGCAAATGAACAGTTTTCTCATAATAAATTGTTGGAGTTCAGCTACTAGGCTGCTATTCATAAGCTGGGGCTCTTGGAGCGCTAGTTCCCCCTCCGCGCGCCGCAGCGGGAGTCTAAGTGGGGGAGACGCTCCGCCCTCCCCGATCCAATTGGTCGAAACTTTGACAGTCTTTTGCGGGAAAACGGTTTGTTTGCGGGACATACTTCCTTCTGAACATTTCATCTACTCATCGAGTACAACACGTAGACTTAAACAGAAAATTCACTTTGAACTTCAGAAAATTTTATCTGCAACATTTGTATCCACTGTTTATTGACACTCAGAATTGTGTATGCCGTCGTGGTTTCCCATGAATTCTAAGAGGAATAGATTGCGGGGTTGTAAATATTAATAGTAGTTTCTACCGACGACTAAAGGGTGTGTTTACCGCCATTCGTTATCCCTGATGGTGTAATTAAAACGAAACATTCGACTGCTCGAGATTCTTCAAGAGTCTGGGCTGTTTTCTTTTTCCACATCTCCCTTCCGCTGAATTCCACTGTGTCCCAAGTGTGTTTACCCTTGACGAGAACTTCAGATATTCCATTACGGGGTCGTGTGCTCCGAGGCAAATATAAAAATGCGCTCCACGGTACGCCTGTTTCATCTTTTCCCTCTTCGCGCACAGATCGGGGAGAAATCCCCGGGTTGCTCTCGAAAAATCGCTGGATGGGGTGTGAAGCAAGCGAGTCCTCCGGATTTTATATACATTCTTCTCTCATTCATTAAAAATGGCAACTAAAATTATTAATAGCTAGTATAACATTAAATTTTCTAGAATATTGTCTGAAGCGCGGATTTGTTTATACAGTTACTGCAATAATTAGAAGATTTTATGTTTCAAAATCTGAAAGAAATCTGAAATGGAAATTTTTTATATCTGGTCCATTTTCAGATTTGGAAGATTTTTATTTGATGGGATTTTTATAGTATTCTATCTCGTCAATAATTTTTCTACGTGAATGACAGTTGAAAAATTCTCTGACAGATCTATTCAGAAATGTATTTCTATATGAACTTTTAAGAATTTTCTGTTTCTCAGAATGTACGTTTTTAAACAAGGTTTCGAGCGAGAAGTGCCATGCAATTTTCAGTCAGATCAAAGGGAAAGAATTCTTCATTTTAAAAGGAACATGCGAGAATGAAAGAAAAGAATCCTTCGCTTTAATGAAAACGTGGAGGGAAAAGTAAATTTTAAGTGCAGGAAATCCTCACTATGCAATTCTGTTTGAACATCAGGGCACTGCTTAATTCTCTGTAGTTTTAAGAAAAACACCGCATCCTCAAAATTAGAATTTTTCTATGAGAATTTGGTTGTATAAGTTGATGCAGTGTCGTAGGAACCCAAAATTAGAATTAAAGAAGCTTTTGCTTAAAGTAGAATCAATCAATTATACAATCACTTTCACGTCAGAACTTTGCATTTTGATGATTAAGTGAAGGCAGTCGACGAATTTTATTATTTTTCAAAAAGATTATATACCTACAGAAAGATGATCGCCTGCGTATATCAGTGGTTAAGAGCTTCCCAAGAGTTTCACGTGAAATTAAGAAATACGACGACCGAGACTTAGCCAGAGTACGCAGAAATTCAATTACGGAGATAATTCTATATTAATATTTGGATTCCCTGGAAGTCTGAGTACCCTGGAACTCCCCAGGTATTCTCGTTTAGATTTCAAAAAGTGTCGACCATTTCGAAAGTTACTATGGTTTAAAGTTTCCTGGTTTCGGATTACTTCTTTCGCTTTAAACAGAATAAATATTTAAAATTCACCGGCGGGTATATACGATCCTCAAAATTAAATTGTATGGAAATGTATTCGAAGATTATTTTGAAAATATTTAGGGTAGATACTAAATTCCAGAAAATATTTATTATGAACACCAAATATTTTAGAAAATGATGAAGGGTGTAGCATTTTGAATTTCATTTCTAGGTTACCAAACTTTGGGTCCCTTTAAATCTTCTATTCCAAAATATTATTTTACCATTTGGTGGAAATAAAACTTCGCAAAATTAATTATTGTGGTCATCAAGTGTTCTTGATGATGTTAAAATATTACAACGTATAATAAAATGAATTTTGATTAATTAAATTCTCTTCGATTAAATTTATGAAAATCTGTTCTTCGTCTCCGTGATTTATTCCACCTAAATGAATACATCTTTGTGTTCTTCCAAAATATTCCCCTTCGACTTGCGGTATGGTGTACTATATAGATTCCGCTAATCATGATTATCCCAATTTTTGTTACAGGCGTTCCTGGAAATGGCGGATGAAGGTGCTGCAACAACGATGGTGAGTTACTACGCCACTTGCATCGCTCAGCTTCGTGGCAGACCCGTCTACGTCCAGTTCAGCAATCATCGGGAGCTCAAAACAGATCAAACGCACACCAACAACGCGGTAAGTAGACGAGTTAATGTTATATCCTGTTTCCCTGAGGTCCTGTGTGCAGCATTTGTTGATTCTACTCCGTTTCAATAACAACAGGGGTAAACAATTCTCTATTCATTTTTTAACAATATTCCTCTTCGCGATTAGAGTTTGGTTCTATTTACCTTAAATTCTAGGTATCATAGGAAAGTCTTGGAAAATTCAACAATTCAAATGGGATTTTTAAATTTTCGTTACAGGCTCAGATCAAAAAGTTGAAAAAATTATTAATATATCAGTATTCGAATAGTATTCGAATATATCAGTATTCGAATAGTATTCGAATATATCAGTATTCGAATATATCAGTATTTGAATAGTATTCGAATATATCAGTATGCGAATAGTATTCGAATATATCAGTATGCGAATAGTATTCGAATAGTATTCGAATATATCAGTATTCGAATAGTATTCGAACATATCAGTATTCGAATAGTATTCGAACATATCAGTATTCGAATAGTATTCGAATAGTATTCGAATAATAACATTCGAATACTCAAATATTCGAGGTTTATTCCTAGCATTCGAATACTTGTAAAACATTCAAATATTAAATTATTCGAATAGTCCCAGCCTTAGTACGCAACTACACAAATATCTCGATCGTCATTTCTAAAAGTCTGCATAAAATTGAAAACTGCAGGAGACTGCACTTGAAAGTTGCATGCTCTTGTTAACAATTGTGCAAGCTTTCATCTAAGAAGACTCCGACGTTATTTACTATTAATCATTTTTTTATAAGCCTTCTCAAAGTTTAACTGGTATAAATAAAGTTTATATTGTTATAAACATTGCACTATTTGTACATCGACTAAAAAATGCTTATAGCACATATAAATAACTGAAATATACTTCCTCACCTATATAACTGTATAATACAAACACGTATTTTGATGTTCTATAATGAGTAATTAAAACAATTAGATTCACATGAAACTTCATGATTTTGTCTTCGTAATATATCTAATCAAAGAATCATCTGAAAAAGGAAAGGTATGCGGATTTAGAAGCTCTGATGTGTTGTCAATTCATACAAAAAAAATTGCATCCCAAAGTTGAAGTTGAGAAACTGAATTTTGGCCACCCTCCAAATCACTGTGCGTTTCATCGAAAACGCAATTTAATCGGGATCTTCAGCGACTGCGCGCTGCAGAGTGGAGGGGGTCGCCGGTTCCGCCCCATTTCCCCCCTCCTCTTCACGCATGCGCGTTGGAGACCCCACTACTGCTCGTTATCCTTACAGCAATCATTCTGCAAGTTCAGAATATTAGCAAATATCCGAATACACAGTAACACAACAATTATTCCGTTTTTCACGAATACCTCAGAGGCATTCCTCCTCCTCGACATCCACTTGAAAAATCGAAACTCCAGAATGCTTCAGTTATGCAGAAGGAAGTCTGCAATAAGTAGAACACTCTTCGCTCTGAAACGAGAAATATTCTACTCGTCAGGGAGCTTAATATCAAGATCAAAGTGGAGGGAAACGTGTCTCGGCTCGCGTTCCTTAGAATCCCCCCAGGTAGCGCGTCCAGCGATATTTTTTCGCTGAAATTAGTATTAAAAACGTGAAAGGACAGGGAGGGAGAAATGACGAGCCAGCGGGTCGCAGTTCCTTATGGCCGAGGTAGCCGTGTTTCTACGTCTGCCCGGGTCTGAATATATGAAAACCAAGCGGCGCGCGGTAATTTTCATGCAGCGGCCAAAGAAAGCGGAGGCACGCTCTTTGAATCCGCGCGAATCGCGGGGCTGTTCGTTCGTTTCCTTCCATATTCAGTTATTGCGCCAGGCAGTTCGCGCAATTACTTTTTAACGAGTGGCTCGCCGTGCCCTTAATATTTTCATAATTTCGCCCCCTCGTCCAGGGGCTCCTTTCTGGCCGCGGAGCGGGCGCACAAAAGCGCCCGGGGATGTTCTTTCGTTGCGCGGAGAAACGGCGAATTCTAAACGATATTTCATGGAGTCTCGCGGGCAATTTTTCAGCGGGGACCACCGCTGTGTTTGTTCGTCCTCCGAACCCGTTTCTAAACGAACAAATATAATCCTCGCTGAGCAGGGACGCGATTCCGTAAAATAGGACTGAAAAGTTTAATCTCTGCTTTCTAATTTCATTCAATAGATATATTATTCATCGGGTTGCAGAGTAATTGAATAGTCAAGGTTTCGCGGGGTCGATATCTTCTCGTGGACCTTATTTAAGTAAAATTAAGTTGAACTGAATAGAAGATTTATTTAAATAAATAAATGGTGAATAGATTGACACGTACTATGTTGATCTAAGGGGGTTGTTTTTAATCTGCTTTTAATTATTTATTGGTAGCTTTGTTGGTGGGTAGACGGGTTTTGCGAGAATGACAGAAATGAAGAACAGTTGAATGTTTGAAATTGTTTATATTAGTAAAGCAGGGTTTTGAATCAGGTAAATTCTGGTTTGGTGATGTTCAATCATCTGTGCGACCCCTTTATGCCTCGATTATCGATATTCTCGGTAGGTAGTGTCTCCCCTGGAGCGTACAGTCGAAGCTTCATGTGAGACAGACTGTCGTGACAGTGTTGAAGCTAAATCCTCTCTCAAAGGCAACGAACGGAGTTTTCGAGATTTAGAAACGCAATTAATCGATACGTCGACTTGGTACATTATAATTTCAGATGGATGTCGAATTAATATTTTGTGTGTTGGTGGCATTTCAAAAGGAAATAGTGATTGTAGTTGTGATTGGAAAACTCTTTAAGATTCATGATGGGTGTAGTATTTTTAGAAAACTTCACTAACTTGTGCTATTAATTTGAGGCTTTTATTACAGTATTGAATTTATAGAAAAATCATTACCCTGTTCTTTGCTCCTTCATAGCATATCACTGAATTCATAACCCCTTTCAAAAATTATTACCACTCCACTTTGATTGATTAATTAATTCCTATTATTTGTCCCCTACTTGTGACTGAACTGTTAGAAAACAGAGTATCCAAATGTCTTGTAGTTATTTACTTACTAATTATATTGTACCTCCTATTTTTCAACTTTCAAAAATCACTGAATTCTTTCCGTCCGGAATATTTCAAATCCCCCATCAAAGTCATAACTTGTTTTTGGAGAACTTCAGAACACCACAATTTAGCCCATCAATTCCTCCACTCTTATAAAAAATTTTAAACCCCCTAGCCCCTTCGTAACTTGTTTTCTAGATGGCGACGTAACTTCCTCCACCCCCTTCCAAAATTCTTTCGAATAGTAAAAGAAATTAGAGGGCAAGATTTATTGCAACAGCTCTGGAAACATGAAAGTTTCATCATGAAAAAGTGCCCAGGCTAGTGATCCCTTTTACCAGGAACGTCGGGTCAATAAACAGTGGAGCCTGGAAACTCCATTATAATTAACGCGTCCATAACTTATGAGCAATCCCCTGGGGGCGAGAGAGAGAGGGAGGGGGAGAGAGAGAGAGAAGGAGAGAGTCCATCATCTTCGTGATCCTGTCACCGCTCTATTCTACAGTCCAGGTGACACTGTCCATCACACGAGTTGTCTTTGTAGGTGTTTAGCTGTCTCCTGCACGTGTTCCTGTGCTTGTCACCTATCCCACCGCTTGACACTTAGTCATGGATCTAACCTACTCCCTCCCTACCGTTTGACGAAGGGAACTTCCCAATAAAAGGAAGCTCGAAGCTTGTGTTACTTCTATTCACACCAACTTGTGATTAACACGATAATAATAATGCTAGAAAATAATTACTATCTCGTTATGTCCAGAGTGTCGAAAAGCATGCGATACAATTTTTTTTTAATAGAAATATTTCAAGATGTCTGCAGATTCTTAAAGCTCTCACTAAACTGGACAATTTTTACTGAAAGCAGTTTTCGCTATAATGCTTATTTGAAAAGATACAGAGAAGTAGCTCTCGGCACGTTGGTCCGGAGAGTGCGTCTGACCATAGACAGACCTCCTCTACTTGCCCTCTTCCACTTCCCTTCTCTCTTGCGCTGTAATCGTGCAGAATCTATTCTGCAGATTAATATTGTACCTTTTCTTACCCGACTGTGTTGTTTGGTATTTGTTTTTAAATTTCTAATTATTAACAGACGCTTCGCAGAATTTTTAAATTACATTATGCAGGTTACCCAAGCTTTTCAGTAGGTAGGTACTCAAGTATCAGCACCCTGATAATGGAAATTGGGGATTGGACTGAGTAAATAGTTGCAATCGGCGTCGTTCATGCTGCAGCAGAGAAATATTATTTTTGCCGGTGGGCGGGGAGAATTAGTTCGCGATGAAATACGGCGTCGATTTCCGGCGACGATATCCTCGATATTTATTTGTATCGTTTTTCCCGCGGCGGATCGAAGCAAAAGAAATGGGCTTTGAAACTTTTTATGACAGCTTTCTTCCCGCTATAAAGCGGGGAGAAATTACTTATTAATTGCGAAAGTTTCTGGGCCACGGTTCGCGGCAGAATGGGAAGCAGAAATACGGGCTTCCGGTGTGTATACGGTTCCTTTTTTTAATTGAAAATAGTTTTAATGCACTTTGGATGGGGGAAAACTTGGGGCACAATGGTTTTGTTTATCGGAGCTCGGATAAGCTGGGGAAAGTGTTAACTTTTATATAAGGAATAAATAGGAAATCTGGACGTAATCTTCTTGCTTCATCGTTGCGAAACTCTTTGGGTACAAAATTGTCTCACTTTGTCTTCTTTTAAATGTTTTCGTTAACTATAAATATTCGGTGTGGAATCTTCTAATTACTCTATGTACAACGGTCGTCCTGGAAGCAATACCTGTTCTCAAATAACAATAGAAATGTTTTTTTAAAAAATTTTCTTTATTTGTAACTTTTGTATCTATATATTATTTTTCAATAATGGAGGTACTGGGGGGTCTCTGCCTACACCCCGAACTTGGCTCCGAGCGATTACCATCTTTTTATAAAATTGAAAGAATTTTTGGTAGGATGTTACCAATAAAGAAAACTTTTTAAAATATATTTCTATTGTTTCAAAAAGGGTCTTCCTGTACGACCCTCGTATAATTACTTAAGTAGGTATTCTATTTTCTTGAGAATAACTTATCGCACAAAATTAACTAAAAATAAG
The DNA here is from genome assembly GCF_050908995.1 of Andrena cerasifolii. NCBI lineage: Eukaryota > Metazoa > Arthropoda > Insecta > Hymenoptera > Andrenidae > Andrena > Andrena cerasifolii. The sequence goes on from NC_135132.1 coordinate 5,075,049, forward strand.
TATTAACCGTAATCAGAGTCTCTGTTTTTCATGCGAATAATAAATGAGGACAATATTATAGAAATATTGAAATATGCAAGCAGATGGCCATTCAAATAGGTTTGCCTTTTATTGAGAACTAGCTGACCTATTACCCGGTTTCACTCGGGAATTATTTATGTTTCCCAAATAAAGGAGCCTAAAAAATTAATAAATAGCCTATAAACTAATCTAGGATGTATTTAATGTATATTTAAAATTCCATTCAAAGAAGGATAAACAAACAGACAACGTTTCACTTTTATGTATTAGTAGGGATGGGGATATATTTAAAAAAAATTTAAAAAATAGTTAAATTGAATTATATAACAATAACTAAGTAGGTGTCGCTTCTCATCGATAATTTAGATTCTACTAGATTAAAATAGAAATTAAAAGTTAACGTAGCATCCCAGAGGTCACTTTCCCCGTAAATAAAGTAATTAAAATCCGAACATCATTCATCAACACCTGTCAGCCACCAGGGAACCTCTTCCAAGTCTCATACTTCGTGCCCCATGCCCCGACATTAAAATCTCAAACATCGTCATCGCCAACAGTTGTTTCTTCGAAACAAATAACTTGTCCTTAAGAGATTTTCTCGTGCCATCAGTAGCAAGAAAAATATTCGCCATCCTAATGTCACGTGACTGGTCCACTGCAATGATTCAACGTGCCCGCAGGATTAATTTGAGTCATGCAGCCGGCGTAAAAGTTGCTGGGCTACCAATCGATCGGCGGCCCGATCGAAAACGTCGTTATCATTAATAAGGGGGATCCAGCCCCGTTCGTTGGAGTATCAAGTTTCCAGGTGGCACGTTGGTCCCCGGAGGAGTCTCGATAGTTGCCAAACTGCTCTTTCCCACTCGGGTGATCCAGCAACTTCCTGGAAACGGACACCGATTCCGTAGGGAGTCTCGAAGTTTCGCGGTCACGGGAGGGAAGGGAAATAATAAATAAACGAGCGAAATGGTCGAACGTTGGCTGCCTCTCTTCCCTCTTGTTGAGATGCTGCGCACGTGATTCGAGACACTTCGCCATTTTGCGTGGTCCAGCGCTTCAACCACCTCGCTTCGTACCTTGGTGCAATCCTACGTGCATTTTGCAAAATTTTTAGTGCGGTGGTATTTTTATTGAGTCTCTTCTAAAGTGGAAGTTTGAGGGACAGAATGTGGGAGTGGGATGCTTGGATGATAAATAGGTCGACAGGATATAAAATTTGAGTTGGATTGATCTTTCAGTTCAAAAGATAAATCAAAGCGAGAAATAAATAAATAAATTGTTTTATATTTAGTTATTAGTCCCCGTTTCTTATTGTATAACACTACTTCTTCCACTTTGGGTATGATATTATTTTGAATCCTCACTATGCTTTGTATATATTTATTGGCTTACCCCCTTTCAATCCCTTGTCATTCTTTCCACATTTCTCTCTTAGGCTAAACCTAATAGCAACTATGTTGAGCCGCGCCTATTTCACCACTATTATTTCTTTTTTTCTCCTTTTTGTATATTAATTTATTTTCACCTATTTCACCTATTTCACCCCTCTTATTCATTTTTTTTCTTTTTTGTACATTAATTTATTTTCACCTATTTCACCACTCTTATTCCTTTTTTCCTCGTTTTTGTACATTAATTTTTGTTCACCTATTTCACCTATTTCACCACTCTTATTCATTTTTTCTCTTTTTTGTACATTAATTTTTTTTCCCCTCTTTCACCCCTCTTATTCATTTTTCTCTTTTGTACATTAATTTTCTTCACCTATTTCACCTATTTCACCACTCTTATTCATTTTCTTTCTCTTTCTTGTACATTATTTTTTTTCACCTACTTCACCACTCTTATTCCTTTTTTTCTCTTTTTTGTACATTAATTTATTTTCACCTATTTCACCTATTTCACCACTGTTATTCCTTTTTTCTCTTTTTTGTACATTAATTTTCTTTACCTATTTCACCTATTTCACCACTCTTATTCCTTTTTTTCTCTTTCTTGTACATTAATTTTTTTACCTATTTCACCTATTTCACTACTCTTATTCCTTTTTTCTCTTTTTTGTACATTAATTTTTTTTTCACCTATTTCACATATTTCACCACTCTTATTCCTTTTTTCTCTTTTTTGTACATTAATTTTTTCACCTATTTCACCTATTTCACCACTCTCATTCCTTTTTTCTCTTTTTCGTGCATTATACTTTTCCCGTTATATTTTCTTCTTTATCTTGGTATAATAAAGACCATTTATTATTATTATTATTATGTAGATATTCGCTCTATATTCAGAAAATTCTTCATTCTTCCCTTCCAGTTCGTAAAACAAAGGCTTCCTACCAAATTTCCAAATAAATTCCGTTACCTTCAATTTCTTCTTTTCAAATTAATCCTGTTATCGACTAATAACTTGACCGTGCCACCCCGTTTTGTTTTTAATGAAGCTTCGTACTTGGAATTAAATGCAGTCACGCGTGGATAGAACCCTGCGAATTTCTCGGGTACACTTTTCCCTCTAGCGACTTCCGTTCGTGTGGAAATTCCCGCGAATGCGAAGCATTTTCTCTGTATAAAGTGTAAAGGAAGAATAAAGGGAGGGTCCAAAAGGGATGTGCAAAAGCTTCGGCGTCCTCGGAGATTCCGGATGATCATTGGGACGTTCTGTACTTCCGTTAGTCCATAACTCTCGGGCAAGAAATATTTGTTTCGCCCTCGGTCGCTCTTTATCAACCGAAAACCCGCACGAAATTCTCACAATTTTTAAGAAATTTAATCTTTTCAGAGGGAACATTTGTTCTTTATTATGGTTTAATGAATTCTATTGTTACATATTAGGTAATAGGTATTAATAGCCATAAAGTCTTCTGCTACGGAAAGACCCACCATTAAAATACCAACAGGTTTGAGCCAAGATTGCTTGGTTAAATGGAACAAGCGTTCAGCTATACTCAGAACAAAATTAGTTGGGTGCTCGAGGCCAATGAAGAAGGACTATCCCCACCGTACCTTCTTATAACCCCCACCATTCAGTCTATCATCTCCTCATGCAAGTCTGCAGGCGCATCAGCTCTAACTAATTTCAAATAAATCGCAAAAATCTTCCACTTTCTTTTTCTTTTTTTAAAATGAATCTTAATTCGCCACATTCAATTCTATATCAATCCAAAAAGTGTCGCATGAGGCACAAGTTTATTTTTGCTCTCAACACAACTTTTTTTATATTTCTCGTCCAAAATGCCTCCATTCAAATCGTGAAATCAAGCATTCACGTCAATTCAGAGTCTCAAGGTTCGTTCTTGGAGGAAGCTAGATGTAGATCCAAAAGTGTCTTAAGGCGAAGAAGTAGAGATGTCTCGGTTATCTAGCGTAAACTCCTCGTCCCCTGGAAAGGTCGAATGATTTCTCGTTGAACATCTCGGCTGACAAACGACGACCGAAAAAGCAATCGCCGTGAAAGCCTCGGCGATGCTTGCATGCACGTGTGCCGCTCTTCTGCTTTGCGTCTTCCAAACATGGACGATGTCGGGAAATTCCTACAACATTGAATGCGTTTCGTAGCTGAGAGAGGATTCCCTCTGCTCCTCGACCGGTTTCTGCTTCGTAAGAATTTATTACGTGACTCAGATCTCTGATGATCGTGATTTACGGAATTTTGATTGGACGTCGACGTTGCTTCGATATTCATCATTCATGAGTCAGAAAAATTAGTGTCCACCTCCGTGGATCATATTTTCGAGCTGTCGATAGGTTAGAAATCTTCACTAGCGCCATCTGTGAATTGAGTTGTGCTAGTTTCTGTAGAGGTTAGTATTTTCAACAAATACTTCAAATTTTAACGACGAGACCCGAAGAAAAATGTATAAGAACTATATTTCTTACTTTAGCTAGTACAGAAATGAAGAAAATGTCAAAAAAAAAAATTTACATCAAAGAAAAATATCAAAATATTTGGATTCACGACGACCTCCAGAAATCTTTTCTAAGTTCCCCAATTATCTTTCCCTAAAACTATCCATAACATGACATTGCATCTAAAATTCCTTAGTACTCCCAAGAAGACAGAGGAATTGGGTTACTAGGCTCAGTTCTTTTAGCGCCTAACCTAAAAAACTCATCATTTCCAATCCGTTCGTCTCCAAATTTTACAACCTTTTTATTCCCTTTCAGGACGTCTATTGCCACCCAAATTTGGTGGGTTACCACCCACCTAACCCAGACCTAACCCTACCCTCCTAACAGAACGCAAGTTGCTCCCAGAATTCTCGGCTCCGTGGAGCCCCGACAGGCTCGACCAACTTCCAAATTAGACCCTCTATACCGTAACACTTTCGAAATGCCCCAAACTGCGAGCGGCCAAAGTAACGGCGCCCCTAATCTGAATCCCTGATTCATATTTCATTAAGGAACACCCCCTAACTCACCTTTAAACCGTCTCCGCTAAGTCGAGCGCGCGTAATCTCGGGCAATATTTGCCGGTGGCTCCCTCGTTGCATAAACAAAAGGATACAACGAGGGGATTTACCGTTACGGAGAACGGGGGCGGGAAAAAGTTACTTAGGACAGGTTCGCGTAGGACACGGTTAATACATCGCCCGCCCCTGGGGGTAATATGTCGGTTAAGTAAAAGGCTCGGCCCCTAGGGTGGGCTCGTTTAATAAAGACGCCACACGACAAAGCGGCCCTGCATTGTATAGTAATTAATTTAGAGGCGAATTTACCGCTCGACGCCGCGCTGCCACTGGCTGCATATCCGCGCTTGTTACGCTCGCTCAAAGCTGCACCCTCTTCCTCCCCCCCCCCGCGACCCCGCGTTCTTTCTGCCCTTTTCGTCTCCTTTCACCTCTGCTTTGGCGCCAGCGAAACAGAGGACACTAATAAGGACGTGTGATTCTGAGAACTGGGTAGTCCTCAAGGTACTTTGGAATCTGTTCAGTTCTTGGAGAAGTATTCCTCCTTTGCAGAGGTATCTGCGCTGCCCTAGGTTGGGGTAGTTCACAGTTGTCTGTGGGGAGAGATTGTGCCCTGGGATAACTGCTTATTAGGGCACTGCCTTGGATACTGTAGTTTGAAGAGATTAGCTTGCTTGGGGAGGTAGTTGATTGAATGCTTAGATCCGCTGACTTCCTGGGCCTGGGGAGGCTCAGGATTCAAGGGATTGAGACTTCTGTGGTGTTCTTTCAGATGTGTATTGGCCACCCCAAAAAGGGGCAAATTGACATCCACGAATCTAAGTACTCTTGGCTTCAACCAGATAGAGTAAAGATGAGGTTTATAAGATAGACTCTGTCAGTTTTCTAATCACTTAGAAATGAGACTCCTGTTTATCATGAGCAGTACATGTCAGGTTTCACTTTCTGCCCACTGTAATTAATATTCTTGCTAATGAATACCTTATGTAAATTGAGATAATCGCTGTTATAGTTTGGCGTTGCTTGTTAATATAGTGGTAGATTGCACTAGGAAACCTATAGTAGTTGGAATAAACTGACCTGGCCCCCCAAAGTGGTACTCCTTACTTTAAAGTAGGCTACACATTTACGTCATGTCAATTTTATTTATCTCCTCGTTAGAGGAACGGAGAGTCTGTAGCTGTAGGTTTTTGTAATATGACGGAAGATAGCGTAGTGGGGATAGCTAACCTGCGTGGTGGGGATAAACTCTCATCTGTGGCCTTGAGGTGCCAATTCTGAGTCCAGATTATGGTCCTACTGCAGTTATTTTCTCTCCTGTATAATCTAAGCATGACACCACAAATTTATCCAAGGTAAATTTGTATATTACACAACTAATAGAATCGATGATGGGGTAGGTATAATTTTACTACCCCCTATTCCTTCTTCTGTGTTCTACAATACATTAATTCACGTTCTAAATTGGTACTCGAAAAGGTGATAAAAATATTAACTTCCCATCTTTTGTTTACATCGTGCAATTAATTAAATTACAAAAATCGAATCGTGAAATATTTGATTTTTTTAAATTTTGTTTTAAATTCTTACTTCAAATTTTTCGTTTCTACCCCCAACATCGTTACCGCTCCCTCCCTTCTATTTTAGTCTCCCTCCATCTGGGGATTTTAGTTTTTCTGTTTCCTCCGTTCCTCGCCCTCATTTGAAGCGCGAATTTCGACACTAGTAAAAAGCTTCCCGTGGCAATCTGGAGACCGTGCTCGAGATTAAGAGGCATTTTTACGCGGCTTACCGTCGTTTAAACCCCGCCCAGTGTGCCGCGTTAGTTGGCAATTCGGAATAATTTAGATACTCGCACCCCTTAGCTACGTGACTCTACTTCGCTCGAGTCTTTTGCCAGCTTACTTGCCTCAATTTGTCCAGCCAAATTGGTCGTTGGACTTTAATTCGATTAGTTTCGGTATTTTGAGGCAGTTTTCGGGCGATGCCTCACGTTTCCACCCCTTACTCTTTTTAAAGTTTCTCTCTGGTTCTCTTTATTTCTGTATTTTCTACACGTAGTTTATTTCTTAATTTCTGAACTGAAAGTGCAGTATTCTAATGTTTCAGTAAACAAATTGCAACGAAGATTGTAAGTACCACAAGCCATTTTTTGGAATCGATATAAGAGGGGGTGTGAACTTTAATTTGTGTCGCCAAAATTAGGATATGTTAATTTTTTTTGTTATTGCAAAATAGTCAACATTTTTCTCAGATTCTCAACATGTATAAATACATTTCATATATATCTATGTAACATTGCTAATTTACTGGGGAGAATTTAAAGATACTTTCCCTCCTTGGTACTCTCCCATTTTTAATTTAAAAAATTATACTTATATTTTATACTTTTTTAATTGCAAAATGTTCTAAGGAGTTATTTTTAGACCTCTACAAAATTACACGATGGCAAAGAACTGTTCAAATTTTAGTCCAACTGAGATCTAAAATATTCTTAAAGCAAATTTCTTTTATAATTGTTTTCTTACAGTCGGCTAATAAAGAAGGGCGTATGATCGTAAATTTTTAATCTGTCGGAGATTTGTGAGTAATTTCACGACTTGGTTTTAAAAGAAATTTATAACAACTCTATCAGAAATTTTTCCGCTTCCCTTTGGAGAGATGGGAGGTAGAGTGGGGAGCGGAAAATATTTCGAGGGACGTGATTGAAATGTTTGAAGAAATATTAATATTCTTCGCTCAGCCGAGTTTCTCTTCGCATTCTTCCCTTTTCACTTCAGTGTTCCGAACTTCGCGCAGAATTTCTTTTCATTGCGAGCAATTATTAAGAACGATGGCCGTTTAAGTGAAAAGGAAACTTTGGCATGGAGATCCATTAGGTACTTAATAATGAAATATAAATTTTATCGCGGCGCGTTGTTAAAGATTTCTTGGGAAAACGGCTGAAAAAATCCATGAAAATCTTTCGCGGTGCTGAATTTTTCAAGCGAATCGCGTGGACGTAGAAAGCTACTAGATTTGATATTTCAACTTCAGAATACGTAAAACATACCTGTAAAATTTTAGTGTGTGTAAAATTCTCTTATAAAATTTGGATATCCCTGAGAAGGAAAACGTTACTTGTTCTTTCCTGTACGATAGCTCAGTTCATTTTCCTTTACTGCAATTTTTTATGGACGCCAATATAGTTCGTGTGAGCTTTACAGAATCGAAGACTATGTTGCACTAAAATAAAAAATGTGACCCTGTTCCTTGAACCCGTCCCTACCAAATATGAATTTCAAAACAGTCAAACTAGCTTTAAGCACACTGAAAAAAATCTTGAAGCCTGCAAACTCTAATCGAAGATAGATATTTTTTTTAAATGGTACTTCCACTTATCTAGCTCTCACAAATATGTTCACTTCATAGACAAAGTTTAAAAAAAATGCGGTGATATATTTAGAAAGCGCGAAATCAAAAATCCAGAAGCAAAACCTAATTAAACAAATGAGAGGTTTCTAATAAAATTTCTGGAATATTAACAGATTTTCAAAAATAGTTAAATTCCGAAATCTGTCTACTACAAATTCTGTCTACCCTCGTCATAGTCACATAACAAATTTCTATTCCGAGAAGGACCCCGTCCCCCAAAAAGTTCGCCTCGTTTAATCAAAGGGTGCAACAAACACCGTTTATAATTAAGACCCCGTGTAAAATTCCCGTGGTGCTTTAACGGCTTGATCAAAATCTCTTCAGGGCACTAGCTAAAGAATGACACCTGACTGATCTGGTGCCAGGGGATTCTTTCTTCTGCGGCAGGCCACTGTGCGCTCGACACCTGTTTCTAATACCGTCGGACCCTGTGAACCGGGTTTTAGGGTGGCCGAGGGAAGTGTGTCGGCCGCCTTTGTACGAGAATATACGGGGAGGCTAATGGTTTTAGCGGAGGAGGAAAGTTTCGGTGGCCTTTAGAGGCGGCTCTACGAAGCCCCATAAAAAGTATCCAACGTAAAGCCGTGACATAATTCTACTTTACACCGGCGGCGACCGCCTGTTCAGGCTGGTCGTCTCTGTTCCTTTGCTCCAGGAAGGGGTGATTTTTCAAGAACGTCGGTTTTTTTTTAGAAGAAAGGGAAAATGAAAGGGGAAATTGGCGGTAGGAGTGTTGAAATGGGTAAGGGATATCCTTCATGGATAGGGAATTAAGAGAATCATGGAGGACCCGAGGTTTGGGGAGGGTAGAAGTTGCTTTTGGTATACTGTTTGTAGGAGTCGGAAAAAGAGAGCCACGGGGTGTCAGGGATTAAACTCGAGCTTGCTGATCAGTCACGTTTGCCACCACGGCTACGTCCCGACTCTCCACGATCCCTGTCTTCCGAACTCCTCATAAATGGACGCCACCTATGGGCCTCATCGCACACCATGGGCCGTTGCCTAAATGCCGGTTGCCTACTACATGTTCCATAGGTGGCCCGAGGGCTACGACTACAGTCGGGACGAAGTCAGTTGGCTGCATAAGGGGTTATGCCTAGTCAGGCGGTCGAAAAGAGGCGAATATTTGTGATTTTTTTTTGAAGAAGCGGAAGCGTATAATTTTACAAAACTTTTTGCGTTTCAAAGAGCAACATTTAAAGAACATTTGGTAATTTTTTCGTAGAAAAATATTTACGTTTATAATAAAATAAAAAGCGACATCCAAGAAGCATTTTTAAAAATTTGGTTTTGCGGTGAGCACTGCTATTCGGAACCAGATTATCTAAAATCAAAAAACAAAAAAGATTTCGTTAGTATATTAATGTGTCCTCAGGTTGGCGGAGAGAATTTTCCGAAATATTAAGTTAAAACAAAATGGCGACTATTTAAAGTTGAAATCCTGATTTTTTCGCGTAATTTTTGCAGGAAAAACTCAGGATTTCAACTTTAAATAGCCGCCATGTTGTTTTAACTTAATATTTCGGAAAATTCTCTCCGCCAACCTGAGGATACATTAATATACTAACGAAATATTTTTTGTTTTTTTGATTTTAGATAATCTGGTTCCGAATGGCAGTGCTCAGCGCAAAACCAGATTTTTTAAAAATGCTTCTTGGATGTCGCTTTTTATTTTATTATAAACGTAAATATTTTTCGACGAAAAAATTACCAAATATTCTTTAAATGTTGCTCTATAAAACGCAAAAAGTTTTGTAAAATTATACGCTTCCGCTTGTTAAAAAAAAATTCACAAATATTCGCCTCTTTTCGACCGCCTGACTAGGCATAACCTTAAGGGGGAAGCCCTATTTAGGACGCTAGGAATAAGGTGATTCTTGGGAATTTTTTTCTAAGAAACTGTTCAGCGGATCTTTTCCAAACTTTCAGGGTATTTTAGTTCACATTGAAACAATAAAAATTAATTTTTTCGTTACAAAGTGTTCGGTAGAAATGGAGATATAGGAACACGTTCGTTAGGACTCGCGCGCCGGAGTTGCAAATTTGCGATTGTAATGGTGGCCCAAATTCTTCCCTGAAATAAAAAAAAAACAAGGTTCTTCTTATTTCTAGTATAATTACATTGTCGATGGACCCATAACTTTGATAAATAAATTGAATTGAACAAGTCTTTTTTCATAAATAGTACGAAATATCTTGGAGCAGAATCGTAACTTTTTCTTTCAAGTCCCACCAATTTACCAACTTTTAATTTTTTCCCCGTTTGTTAGGTTCATCGGCAATGTAATTGTACCTACTAGAAATAAGAAAATCCTTGGTTTTTGTATTTCAGGGAAGAATTGGGGCCACTATTACAATCGCAAATTTGCAACTCCGGCGCGCGAGTCCTAATGAACGTGTTCATATATCTCCATTTCTACCGAACACTTTGTAACGAAAAAATTAATTTTTATTGTTGGAATGTGAACTAAAATACCCTGAAAGTTTGGAGAAGATCCGATCAACAGTTTCTCAGAAAAAAAATTCCCAAGAATCACCTTATTCCTAGCGTCCTGAATAGTGCTCCTCCCCCCTTAAGGTCTCTGTGGAGCGGCTATCCCTTCCATAGGTCGCTCGTCCCTCCGTAAAGCAGCAGTCAGGCGTTGTTTATCTCGATTAGTGACCTTGGGTAACGAGACTAGATATTCTCGTGACGTCCTTGTTGTCTACCCGACAGCTTAACTGATAATTTTTCTTTTCTTCGAATTCAGAAGAGCCTCCTTTTACAGTCTGTGAAGTTGGCACCTCCAAGTGCAAGTTTGTATGAAATAGAAACAGTTTTCGTTTGTCCAGAATTTTCGTTTGTACACCCTGCAAGGAAAGGGTTATAAAGAAACTAAAACAAAGGAGCAATAATCTTTGTGAACAAGTTTTTTAATTTGGTCATAACTTTTATTTGAAGGGTGGGCAAACGAAAATTTTGTTTGGACAAATCATGGGCAAGCGAAAGCTGTTTCTATTTTATAAAAATTTGCACTTGGGGATGCCAAATTCACAGACCTCACCTTTTAGTACCTGGTGAAGTAGAATGTGCTGAAAAACTTATCACGGTTTTGTAGTGAGAAATTTCTTTTCAGTTGACCACCTTCACTTTCGAAAGCTTCTCTAAATTGCATTTTCTCAGAAAAAAATCGACGATGGTTTACTGATTTGTCTCCTTCTACGCGTTACTATTATCAATCAATTGGTTTGCCCAGTAGTTTGGCATTCGGAGGAAATTTAAGTCGCGGACCAATGTGCCGAGAGTTTCAGATGGCGAAACCGAGGTGACTGGGCCAAGTTTTCCCACTTCCTGCGGGTTAGGGGGTAGTTTTTTGTACTTTTTAAGCTTCTTCGAGATGAAGTTCATGTACTCCAGAATTTTCACCCCTTTTAATAGCGAAAAGTTCAGGTTTCCATGCTGTGTATACCCTGCGTCAAGTTTACTCGCTTCCTTCGGACGTCTAGCCACTTTCTGCTTCGTTATCGTTGTTTGACGTGTCCGCCTGGCTAACAAAAGTGTCCGGTACACAGTTTTTCTTGCAAACCATGCGGGCGTTAAAGGCTACCACCGTCAGTGTTGCATGCATGTTCAAGAAACTGACGTAATTCGGGCATTGTTTTCATCGTCAACAAGATGAAGCGCCTTCCTGACGCGTTCCCGCAGTGAATAATTAACACCAGCGCGAAAGGATCCGGACTACCACCACCAGGCTTAAGGAGTAGAACATTTTCTTCTCATTTTCGCCGCTTTCCTTCGTTAAAAACGTTTACATCTTTACTTTGAAAATTGACGTTGAAAAAGGGATGTATAGTGTCGACGATAACAATATTCTAATATAATTATAAATAAATTATTGCACTTAATCCTCTAAAAGTAGAAAAGGAGAAATTTCCATTATTTATGGTATGATTTGTGATGATCAGTCAAGCCCGTGCTGCGAACGCCTATGGGCGTTCGATGAACGTGTCCTCCAAATGTGATTACGTCATACCCGCACAGGGGCTGTATCAACCCTCCAAATTTTAACAAAAAATTAATTAAACCCTTTTGGAAAGTGATTATCCTAGAAGCTACGCTCAAAATGGTGACGAAATGGAAGAGCAGTGGAGAAGTTTGACAAACGACGAGGAATGGCAAGGAGCGAAGAATACAAAGTGGAACAATGTGCGAAGGCGTCTCGCAGAAACAATGCAAGGCGCCGTTGATCACCCAAGGCTCCCCCATTAAAAATATTACGCCATCTTGCCCGCGTAACCACCCTTCGACCTGCGACACCCTCTATCCCCGTGAACGGCGCCCCGTTTCACCCCTTTCGCTGTCACAGGGCCGAATAACAATGTGCCATTGTTAAACCTGCATCTAGTACATCGAGCTTTGAAATATGCAAGTCACGAGGATTATGCACCGCGATGGTAGAGGGCGGACTGCGGGACTGTTGCTCTTGGAAAGTTATTTATTTCACGTATTCTTAACGAGAGTTGGTTGAGCCCATGGTGGGGTAGTTTACCGCTCTCCTTTCTTGTGTTTTATAACGATAGCGACGGACTTCATTGCGCGAGATTGAAATGGGATCAAATCAAGGGGCAGAAAGATATCGAAAAAAAAGTTCAATTTGAAGTTTTGTGGCTTTCGATATCTTACAATATGGTGATAAAGAATTCTCAAAAGACGGTTGGTGGGGATAAATTTTGAAAAAAAAAAGTTTTTTTGGAAATTCTTTATCGCCCCTTTATAGGACACTAAAGCCTATAGAACTTTGAATTTAACTTCGTTTTTATGTCTTTTAAGTTTTTCAGATATTCACGATCATCTGAAAACTTAACATTTTTTTCGCGAGGGTGTTATCACAATTGGGACGATTTTATTACTGAAACAAAAAATAGTTACGTTATTAGCATCACGTGAACTACATTTTCGCAAAGTTTTAAATTTTTGGAATTTTCGAGTTGCCGAACTTCCCTCGTAAGATGTAGAGAGAATTTTGTGTTGCCATGTTGGATTGATTTATGATGATAGTCTGTATTGTCTACTCAATGTTTAAAATTAGATACTATGTTGGTCGGAGATTTGAGATTTTAAGTCTACGAATTTCCTAACATTTCCGGGACACTGCACATTATTATCGCATATTGTCAAAATTGGGACCCAAATCATTAAAAGTTCGTAACATGGGCTTGAGTTACACCATGGTCGTCTGTAGCACAGGACGGGACATAGTGAATTTGGCAACGCTGTCATCAGTCCTATTTGAATTTTTCTGAATTCATCGGGCTGATGGTTGCTCGAAATGCGGTGTTGCAACATCGTAGTGTCCGGCCTGTACTACAGACGGCCGTGGTTATACCTAATTCAGAACTACCTGAAAAATTATAAACAGCCCTAATCCAAGCTTCTCAGAGCTAATGCAGATTTAACTTAACTAAAATTCAGTTTAAATTTAACTGAAACTTAACTCAACCCATGATTTAACCCCAAATGTAATCTACATGTAAATTTATAATAACTCAGTCTTAAGTACCATCTGAACCTAATTAATCTATATGCCCCAAAAACAGACGTTTAAATTCTTTCGACAGTACTCGTCTTGCATTTCGAAATTGTGTTTGCGATTCGTCACGACAGCGGAAACCGATATTTAGTTCCCCATCTTCGGGGCTTGATTTTAATTGGCGTGCACGATGCATCATCATAGCGTGTCTCGTCCCGTTTCGGTTTAACGCGCGAAATCCAAACACGACCCGGCCCCGTTCAGCGTTCTGTCACCCTCTTTCTCCTCGTCGTGTTCCATTTTCCGGTCGCGACTCGCCCGTTATCCATTTTACTCATATTTCATTTCCCGGCAGCACACGAAAGTGGGAAACACGGAGGGGTTGGGGGACACTAGGGAGACAGGTGAAAGAAAAATGGAATGTTCTCGCTGTTGGGAAACTAAAAAGGCACCAGAGATCCTCAACTTTTTGGCGAGCGACTCGAAAACTTCATGTAACCTGCGTGTCTGTTTTGTACAGTCGATTCTGCCAATTATTTAAGAGCTGGTTTATTTCAGCACGCGGATTTGCTCCTCGTTCATTCGGTGTACTTTTAGGGAGCCGAAGATGAGGAAAGGTAAAAGAAAATTTGGGTCCTAACCAGTCAGGAAATAATGACAGTGGCTTCAAAATAATTGTGTGATTTGAAACAATTTTTTATTTAATTATTTCGATGTAAATAAGAATATATAATATATAATATATAATATAATATAATATATGATATATGATATATGATATATGATATATGATATATGATATATGATATATGATATATGATATATGATATATGATATATGATATATGATATATGATATATGATATATGATATATGATATATGATATATGATATATATTACGTATTACATATATATTATATACTAGGTTTACTACTCGACTTCGCCCGAAATTTAGATTCTGATTTTATAAAAAAAAATTTTTAATTTTCTTTGTGAACATGGTCACATTCATCTGGATTAGCTAGGCATAATGAGCTGAGACACATTGCGCGACCCAGGAGTTTACCGTTCGAAAGTTTTTAGGTGACGGACAAACACACAAACACTTTCTGCATTATATATAAAGATTATGTATTACTACATTACTATATATATTAAGTATTAAAAGTAAAAGTAACAAATATACTGTCCTACATGACACTACAGCCAACTCGAAATGACCTGACTGTTCAAATATCTTTCGCGCCAAAGCTGCCAGCATAGAGGGAGTAGCTAAGTGATGTGGTGGGGATAGCCACGCCTCAAAGGCTTTCAATGCCCATCGCTATATCCACAAATATTAAATATATAGTTCTAACTTCGAATATCTTAACTTGCATGATGAATCCTCAAGACTGAAAACTCATGATTGCATAAAGAGACTCTACTTCTTGCATTGGGGTAGGTGGCTGCAACTTTTTCCCACTCGTGACGCCACCAGCACACGTGCTACTTGACATCGGTGTAGAATAACTGATTATAAAATATTACGTAACTACCCACTTCATACGTTCCACAAATTAAAAATTCGCTCGCAAACCATTCGCGCAAGCGCACTCAAGCAACAGCGCAGTACACGCGCTAGTGGCGCCCTCTGCGCCGAGCTTTGCGCCATCTTCCCCTCACATCTTAGACAATAAGAAAGTACCTCCAATCTAGTACATGTATTATTAATACACCTGACACTCATAAATAAACCAAACAGAACTTATCTACCGTTCAAACATTACTTCTTTTATTATTAGCACACTACACACCAGCCACCAGTTCCAAGTAACCGCTTCGAAACCTTCCACCAACACCTTCCTTTGCCAATCACGTGAGCGCTCCAGTAACATCGTTCACAGAAACGGTTCTTCATCGTTTCCAAAACGAAGGACGAGGCATTTGCATTGCAGCTTGCTGAGTCGTGTCGCGATCGGTCGCGCGTCCTGTTCCGCTAGGAGCGCTGCCGAAAGGACGCTCCGTTCCCCCGGGGGACGCCGATCGACGGACCATCGATTTCAATCATGCTCGCAACTCTAGCGGGCCGTTTTTCCTCGGCCGCCAGAGGATTCCTGGATTCCATTACGGCCGTGTTTTTCGGTGGCCGGCTCTCCCTTTTAACGCTCGTACCTCATTCGTTCAGAATAAAGGGGCCGCGTTCATTGGACAATATTACGAGAGGGATTCGCGCCCGTCAAAATGATGGAGTGGCCCACCTGCCCAGACGAACTCTTCTGCAGTCAGAATAATCAGTCTTCCTGGCTGCTTCTGCCCACCCCACTTTTCGCGCTCTTTCTGCCTTTCGCCTCTTTCCCCTTCCGCCTTTTCCTTTCATCCCCGATGCTATTTCCGCGATGCCGCGCTAAGAGCGTGCGCCGTTGTTCAATGCAAAATGCAAAGTTAGATGTTTTTTTGATCGAGGAGGTGGCAGCGATGGCTGGCCACGTTCTTTGCCCCTAGCGGTGTTCTATGGCCTTCTTTGATTACCTTTCGATTGTCATGTTCCTTCAAAGACAGCACAAATTAAGCGGTATCATGTTACACGAGTAGGTGTACCAAGCAATAATGAGGTTTCTGGGAAAAGTTCTGAGGAGGTGTGGCGCGAAGAGCCAGGGGTAGGTAGTTTGCTGTGAGATGATAATAGTGCTTGAATGGCCCGACAAATGTCGAGAATAATCATCGCCGGTTTTATAGAATTCATCCTGTGGAGCAGATGCTCCAGTCATTTGCAGCTTTCATCTCTGCTTGGTATAGCGATAATTCTATTCCGAAGCTACAGAATGTATTCGCTAAGAGCTCGCGGCCCGGGACCGGCGATGAGCACTTAACGTAGAGGGGGCACGATTCCGAGCGATCGTTCCTCGCTTCTTTCTTTCTTGCCGATGGCTAGATCGAGTTTAAACGCTCATGGTCGGCGCGCACGCAAATGACGGAGTACCAGACGTCCGAAAGACAAAGAGAGACAAAGTATCAACGCGTCATCTGTCTCGTACCGTCCCTCGCTCGTTTTCAGTATCTCTGACTCGCCCTCGTTCCATCTCGTGCTCGCCTTCGCAGGGCAGGACTGGGGCAAAATAGGTGGAGATAGCTAAAAGCATTCAACGTGTAGGCTAAACCGAGCTCTTAGCGAATAAATACTGTATTTTCTTCTAAATTAATGGAGATCCATTAGTTAATTCCTAAACAGATAAAAGTTCCATTAGTTAATTTTAAATTTCCCAGTTCAAAATCATTTCAAGATTGCATAATAGTATAAATAAACCGAGTAGTAGTGAAGTTTGTAGGAGGACTTAAGAGTAGAGAATGGGAAACAAAATTTCGTGGGAGGTCGCTAGATTGAAGTGGAGGGGGTTAACGACTCCGCCCACTTTTCCATCTTCAGCTTGGGCATGCGCATTGGGGCCCTCGCTATTCCTCTATACAGGGTGTTTCACTACAGGTGGTCAATAGTCTGGGCGATGATTCTACAGGCTAAAATAAGACGAAAATATAGAATCCAATTTTTTAATATCCTGCTTCGTTTTCGAGAAAATTGACTTCGGATTTCAGGTAAACACGCGTGCACCGAGAAGTATAGCTTTAGGCGCCTGAGGGGCACGTGCACGGGAGTGGCACATCCTACGCACAGCTGGATGCTCTCCCCTTCCCTCCGCGTGCCCCTCAGGCACTTATATTTCGGTGCACACGTGTTTACCTGAAATTCAAAGTCCATTTTCTCGAAAACGAAGCGCGATATTAAAAAATTGTATTTTATATTTTCGTCTCATTTTGGCCTGTAGAATCATCCCCTACAGTATTGACCTGCAGTGAAACACCCTGTGTACCATCCTCAGCTTAATGTCAATTATAATACACGGAACAGAAATGTGGGGTTAGACTTACAATTAGAAGAACACTGCAATAACTCCACCCTACTTTCTAAAAACTCTGGTGGCAATTTTCGATTTGCTCCTCGACAGTCGATGCTTCCTCTTCACCACCGCAGCCCTATCCAGCATTCTGAGGAATGCTCGCTCGTTTCACAAACAAATTGCAGTACGATCTTCCTAGCGGCAGGTCGAACAGACGCAATCTTCCACGTCGTTTTGTGTTTTGTTTCTCCGTTAATTCTTAATTTCTTCATTTTCTTTCCGCCCAAGGGTTGCCTTAGATTCACTGTTTCCTCGAGGCCGCTTGCTAAGCAGGAGGGGCGCGGAAGGCAATCGTTTAAATATTTCGAATTCGCTGAGCAAATAGGAGGGCGGTGGCCGGCGAATTCGTACGTGGGCTCAGGGAAAATTAAACGGGGAATTGAAGTTTGTTTTTTAATTTTCTCATCGCAACGCAATTTTCGAGAGAGCTTCTCGGGGGAAGAAACTTCTCGAAATAAAAAATATTCAACGCAGGTGATAGATCAAAACATTTTTGCGAGGGGCACAGGGAGTCAGTGAATTCAAACACAATAGAGTAGCATAAATAAATAGAGAAAAATTGGAAAGTTCCCTTTGTTCCCTATGAATTATATTCTTTAAAGCACAGAACTTGGTACTTAATTTAAACTACTGACGTATGTTAATGTAACTCGACACCAGTTATTACAAACAGATCATTAAAATTATTTTTTTAATTTCTAAGCGAATATTAACGTCTTCTAGGTTATGTTTGAAAAAATGATTTAGTACATACCAGAAGATGGACGCTCAAACAATCATGAGATGCTGCTACATACTTCAAAGTCTCCCTCTGCAAAGCTAGTGCAAGGCTTTCCAGGGTAAAAGGAACTAGGCTAAATGCAACATCTATTTCCTGGTAATTTATTCAGAATAACAGGGAAAAATGTAAGAGAACAGGTGCACGTACCTCCTCCTGGCTCCTTTCCCGGCCACTTTTTCGTGGTCCGCCTGAGTGAAGCCATTTTTCAAATCCTCGCCCGCACCAAGTTCCCTAAATAATTCCCCCTAACCTAATTAATGACAAAAGTCCAGCTTAATTAATGAGAGGATACGTACGCTGGGAGAGTGCACCATCAAACTTCTCAGCGGCCACTATTCAACTTACACTATTTCGTAAACAATTTTTCTCCGCAAAATACAGCCATGAAGGGAAACCGTTAAATAAGAAATATACTGGAGAAACCAGAAGTCATCGATTTAATGCGCCCGACCCCCCTTCCCTCTGAAAATCGACGTTTTCGGGTAACTTTATTCCCACCCCCGAAGTTCCATCCTCAAATGTTAATGCCGGCAGGCGTTGTTACTTATTATCGCTGCTTTAATTATTCGTTTGCTTCCTGCCTCGCTCTATTTCGAAAGAACCACATCCTGCGGGCTAAGGCAGAGTACAGGAGCAACCGGGGAGCGGCGGGGCTGGCTGGGTTTTCGGACGATGTATATTTTAACCGGACGAGGAGAGGGTTGCGCCTCGGTGTTTACCGCGTGGCCGAGTGTTAGAATGTTAAAACGAGTTTCCGCGGATGCGGATCACGAGGCCGCTTACGACGGAGCACAGTACCTTCCTTTTTGTTGCTTCCCGCGCAACGTTGCGAATAAAATATTGCCACGCAGATTCGTTGCCTCCACCCCCCTCTTCTCGCTTCCCGTATGAACGCTCTGCAAGTTAATGCGACTTCCAGGTAATATTTCACGCCCGCCCTGGCGAAACAGTAATAATGTTCAGATTCGAGAAAAAGATAGTGCGATGAAGGAGTGGAGGGGGAACTGGTGGTATAATAATATACTAAATTTTCGATTTATTTTTTCGTGTAAAATCACCTCCTCTGGAGCTGTGCCAACAGCTCCAGGACACCCTGTATATTTGTGGGATTCTTTTCTTGATTTTAGTTGTTTTGGTTATGTGTTTTGGATGTAATAGGTATTTTTACTGTTCTTTTTTAGTATTAGTATTTTTACTGTATTTTTTAAACACTTTTTCTTATAGTATGGATTTTGTTGAGAGGTTTCTTCTTTCTTTACTTATTTATTATTTTTTTTTTTTAAAATAGTCACCTGTTGGATTCAAACCTATCAATTATTATAAACAGTTCAAATGCAGGCTTCAAGGTACTATACACGAAGCATTTCGATATTTCTCCGACTTAAGCGTTTTCCAACGCCATCTTCGGGAATTTTTCTTTTTTAGTGTTAGTATTTTTACTGTATTTTTTAAACATTTTTTCTTATAGTATGGATATTGTTGAGAGGTTTCTTCCTTCTCTACTATTTTTTTGTTTTTTTTTAAAATAATCATCTGTTTGATTATAAGATTCCAGATTTCTTATTGAAGAGAATAGAGTTCAATTTATACCCAACAAGGTGTATATCTTGATTTTGAAATGTGTCGTTTCTTTGGCTGAAAATAATCATAAAAGTGACCCTACCCTATCTTCCGACCTGTCGAGGGTATGCAACCCCTTAAGTGGCCATTTTATTTCGTTCTGCTTATAAAAATCTCTGCCACTAGGGGGCTTCGCACTATGAATGCAGAGTAATTTAGTCTTACTATGTAACTACTGTCTTAAAGCCTAAAAGAAATCATTATGCAAGAAATGACATGGAATATAAAAGACATGTTTTAAAAATTACCCCCCACTTCTGCTTATATATATAAATATTTCCATCATTCACAGTTTGTGACTATAAAGAGACACAATTTCTTTCTCGAAAGTAGACACGAAAGAAAATGAAATTGCACTGTCTCAGGGGAAGCTACATTTCAACGTAACTTAAATTGCTGTCGCATGCATTCGTTATATCATATTATAACAAAATTGCATTTAATCTCCTCATTCGTTTATTCCCACAATAAAATACCCTCTCCTCCGCCCCTCTTCCCCTTCGCAATAAACAGCTAGGATTTCGCGGTTACGTTGGTCGTCGATAAAGTTAATTTCGGTTCGTTGATTCCATCTCCAACCAGATGTCACAGAACCGAGAACTGGGACCGTTTTTCCCTGTTAAAAATGAAATTCCGATGAGACATTGATTCGACCTAATGCTTGGATCGAGCCTGAACAGGCGGATGTATCGATTTCGTCATAATTGGATTTTGAAGCACTTAAATGGCAAGGGTCTCTATAGCCACAAGAATGCAGTAATAATTACCTACGGTTAAGGCTTTATTGG
This sequence comes from Andrena cerasifolii, assembly GCF_050908995.1. Classification (NCBI taxonomy): domain Eukaryota; kingdom Metazoa; phylum Arthropoda; class Insecta; order Hymenoptera; family Andrenidae; genus Andrena; species Andrena cerasifolii. Next base: position 5,095,523 of record NC_135132.1, read on the forward strand.
TCGTTGTAATTTTTTCCTGCTCCCCCTTTTTCCTCGCAAAAGAAAAAATTAGATTTACATGTCGGGCGGGAAGGGTTTGATATTTACCTTGGAAAAATTAGGTTGATGAAACGTTTGTTTCGCTTTACCAGCTTCAAGAGAGGTTTTCTTGGAGAGGGCCCTGGGACGTTTAATGTACAGTGGTTTTTCTGCTCGTACATTTTGCGCGAAATTGCTTGCTCGCCCTACTTCTCAAGGTGGGGGTATAGACAGATTTAGGTTTTAATTTCAGTGAAATTTGACTGCACTTGAGACATATTTTGCAGTAAAATTGTCATTCTTCATGAGTGTGAAGGAAACTATATAGATTTACTTAGTTTTACCAGAGGTTCCATGGTTTACTCGAATTATCATTTCGCTGAACAATTAGTGGTGTATCTCTTTATGGTAGTTAATGAACTGTTAGGTGATGTTCAATTCAACGTTGGAGTTTTAAGGGTTCATATATTTATTTATTTATGGAGAATCCCTTTGGCATACACTTTGTTTAGAATCAGTCAAGTGTAGGCAACAGTGTATTGTGTAACCTATGCCTAAAAGAGGCTGGGGATCTAAGGAAGTCCAGTGAATTTTGGGATTAAAGAATAAATTACTCCTCCTTTCATTTAACTCGTTTTACTGTACTGACGGCAGGGATGGAGGCAGCTCTTCCTCGGCGACCTTGCGCCGCCAATTGCTCCTGGACCGACTATAGCCGCGACTAATGAGCGTTTGGGCTAGCTTCCAGCAGATGGCGCAGCTGTTTAACCTTGAAATTCGGTTCTCTACTATAGTCTGATTTTCGAGAGTTGAGACCTGAGGCGGGTCCCTCGGACGGAGCGTGGTTAAGGAGGAACCAATGGTACGCTACGGATTGGTTCCTCCTTAACCACGCTCCGTCCGAGGGACCCGCCTCAGTGTAGGCGATATTAAGTACCACTACCCTGTTATGCCGGGAATGGCACGTATTGTATTTAGCCTGCTTGCGCGCCTCATTCCCACATTATCGTTGGTGATATACGTCCAGTTCGAATACTTTCGTGACCCACTGTGGAAGTAGAAGCCAGACAGGGGGTGGGTGGAGCTATCAGTGGCAACAAGTAGCGGAAGGTTATGGTAATGTTCTCAGTCCCAGCACTTACGGTTAGTTCGAGGGCGAGCCATCAAAAGGGGGTAGAAACTACCCCTTAGAGTAGTTATTTCGCCTCTTAAAAGCCGCTACAGCCAAGTGCATGGTGGAAATAACGACCTCAGCTTAGTCTTTTGCAGCAGGAATCTTGCTCGCTGTATTTCCATGGATTATTTGTTAATATATGCTTTCACTCTCTCTCTCTTCTATTCTGGAATATGTATAAATTATTTTAAACTTCAGTGATCTTGATTTACTCCTTCGCGCAGTTCCTGTTCTATTTTTCAATGCAGAGGAATTGCTAGAAATTTTATTGATCATGATTTTCTTTAACTTTTTCTCTTATTTTAAGACGCAGGAAAATTATCGTAAATTTCGGAATATCCTTTTTTATGATAATATTTATTGAATTCGAACTCAGGCTGAATCCAGGGAATACTAACTATAGTTTGACTACGTTTCCATTGACTAAAATTAAAATCTATTTTAAACCAAAGTTAATTAAAGTACTATGTCATTCAATTAATTTTTTAACTAATATTAATATAAAAAATACAAAATCAAATCACCCATTTTTTTTCATACACTGTGCCAAATATTCAACAACACTGAGTGTGTATTTGCTTGCGATCTATCAACATTATAATTTATCTTTGCTGAACCGGGCGCTTCGCAATTTTTTATTTCCATTCGTTGCTACCCTATTTTCTTGTTTTCTTTTAATTCACTTTTTACACGGTTTAATAAATCCATAATACTATTATTACATTTCTGCCCAGTGGCGCACTCAGGATTTAATCTTGGGGAAAGCCGAGTGGGACGGATAGAAATTCAATGAAATTCATTAAGTGATTATAAAAATTGATTTATAGAATTAAATCCAGTTTTCGTTTCTTTTTACAAAGCTCTTCGATTACTTCAGCCGTGGTTACATTAATCTCCTTTTCCCTTCTTCTTCGGGGGTTGCTAAGGCCCCTTGACCCCCCTCCTGAGCGCGCCACTGTCTCCGCCCCATACAACAGTTTCTTCCAACTTTTCTTTTTGCCGTGGAAACAATTCCAAGTACTTACGAGCTTACATGCAACGAAAGTTGGCACAGAGTTCGTTCATTCAGGTGATTAAATTTTGATAAATGTCGTTAAACACCGTCATTCATTGTCGAGTTGTACGCGTTTCCCTTAAGACAGCGATTAACGACATTACAGTTGACAATTGCACGGTCGTTACGCACGATTTCCGTGCCCCCTCATGATCCCGTAAGAGTCATCGCAACGCGACGTTACAACTCCTCGCTCCTTTGTAACAGAATACATCGCCGGAGTTTACAGTTTCTGCAATCCATCCGGCAACGTTTACCCGCTGAACACGTTCAAGTTTTAGTCGCTGAAAGTTCCCGACTAATAGCTGCCGGTATAGGTGCACGAAAGTGGTTCGGGGCAAGTTTCCCTTGCCAAGTGTTTCAATGGAACAACAGCTGCCGCGTTATGAAATTAAACAATCGTTTATTGTTTCCGGTATTCTTACGCTGTCGTTCAAATGGACACCGCCAATGGACATTGACGACGAAGGCATTAATTTTATTATATTGTCTCTATTCTTGCGCCCGCAGCTTTGCGCTGTGCAGCTCATTGTTCCTGGGACTGACACGTCGCGAATTTCATAGAAACGAAAACACGGTTGTTTGGGGAGTGTTCCATTTCTGGTATCGAATTTCTGATGTATTCAATATTCCGCAGTGGAAATGAAAATTGTTTGGGTAGAAGGATCACCCAAGCAATTTTCATTTCACTGCTAACAATAAGTACTTGAATTGAGGAGCTTGCAGCAAGAGAGGTGCTGCTCCATTTTTACCATTTTTGAGTTGTGGCGAGTAGTGTATGTGAAAAAAAAATATTCTACGTCGTTTGGTTCGCGTTTGATGCAGACTCGATAACAAATGAGATTTATTGCCAATTACGAATCTGAACCTATTACTGTTTTGCGTAATACTAATGCTTCAGATTTAAACAAATTACCAAGAATAGAAATAAAAATTTATTAACTTAATAATTATTACTTATTGCATGAAAATATATGTAAAAAGAAAATAAGAATTATTATAAAGTAAAAAAATAAAAATAACAATTATTATTCTTTTTTCTGATTATTTCTTCATTATTATTAATAATAATTAAAAATAATAATATTATTATTCAAATAAAAATAGTAATATTATTATTCAAATAAAAATATTAATATTATTCAAATAAAAATAATAATATTATTATTCAAATAAAAATAATAATGTCACGTCCAGAAATGCCGGAAACGTTTTGGGGGAAGAAGGGGGAGAGTTCTTGCCCCGTCACCTCCAACATAACCTAAACCCTAAGGCCGGCAGGTTACGCCGCAATGAAGTAACTGTGCGGAGCGGGTGGATCGGCTTTGTCAGGATCGAGGAGGAAAAGAAGAGGTGCGTTTTTTCGTCTTAGGACCGTCAGCCACAGTGTCATCTCAGTAGGGCTATTGGGAAATACTGTGAGAGCGCCATCTACTAAAGTAAGCTCTGTAATCGGGTGAATCGCGTTACAGGACTGGAGGTGGTGTCACACAAGTATTGAAACAGTACAATAATGTTTTTGTCATTAAATAGTTTGTTAAATTTTACAAAATCGATCCATCAAACAGTCGAAATTCCCAATACTGGCAATTATTACATGTGGCAGCTAACACCCGATTAGACTGCTTTTAATTTTCGCCACCAGATTGCGTAGCGGAAATAAGAAAATGCCAATAGCTGACGGCCCCTGCCCTAGACACACGCGGGGACACAAGAGGACATAATTTGGAACTTGTATATATATGAAATGAGATTGGGAAGTAGGACTAGCGAGAAGATTAGACATCTGGTGGCGCGCGCCGATACTAAGTCGCGATACCGTGGTGGGGCCGGGACGTCACAATAACATTATTATTAAAATAAAAACAATATTATTTTCATCAATAATAATAATAATTTTTCTCTTATTCCTGGTAAAAGAAACTTCACGATTTCATTGTGGATGATTTTGTATTACATTAACTAATACTTTGCAGGAGATATTTTAAGTACTATCGCCTTTTTCCTGGTAACCACGTGCGTGGCTTTTCCGATTAAAATTTTTACCCTTAAATTCACAATATATTTGTACTCCTGGAATTTCTGTCTGAATCACTCTATTCTCTGAATTTCAACCCCCAAAAGTGTCATATTTCGGTTTGCTCAGAAAAATACATCAACTGGGAAAAAGTACCTATATCAATTTTAATTCTTCGTGTACTTCTGAATCTTCATACTTTCCACCCCCTTGCGCGTGAAAGTGTACAGTATCTTTCTTGATCATTCAACCTTAATCGCCTAATTTTTACTTTTCCATACTTTCACGCCCCCCCACGTTTATTTTCGTCGCCTTCATTTGAGATTATTTTTCCTCTCGCAGCTCTTCTTGCTGTACCATTCATTCCCGTCTTACTTACATTTTTTCTTGTTTAAAATTCCACGATGCTCTTTTATTTATTTGCCACCTCCCCTGCATTTCTGTTCACTCGTCTTCCCACAGTATTTTTCTTTTATTTCGCCCGATTCCCGGCTTCCTTTTGTCGGCCCTGGTCTTACATTTCTTTCACTCGCTGCGATTTTCTTCTTATCTGCCCCTCCTCCCTCCCTCCCCCTCCAACTTTCAAGAAATTAAGGTACAACTTTAATTGAGCCTTTCCATGGCCGTTCGCAGCTGGCGACTTTATTATCGGCATCCAGTATAATTAAACCATCTGCATCTTTTTAAATGGCGAGGAGAGAGTGTTTCTCATCTATCCCCCTCCGAAACTTCTGAAACGGAAACCTTCCCTTCCCCTCTTTCTTCATTTTCTGCTCAACCTTGCCAGTAAAAGAAAATGGTACAAAATTTTACTGAATGAAGAATATAGTTTTGAAATGGCACTACTTATTAAGGAACATATTTTATTAATGCGATAATTAAGGATAATTAGTGGTAGAGCTGAAGAGATGATAGGTGATTCTTTTGCAACAAAGACAAAGTGGACTAAATTTTTTGTATTCGATTTAAAAATAAAAAAAATTATTTTTTATTTGAAATTTTATTTTTTATAGCATCCCCCGTCTCGGCTTCGCCCGAGATATTAGCGTGATTGATTCATGTTTATTAGAATTATCTTTTAAGAAAATTAAGTATTTTAAAAAATAAATTTAATTTCTTCAAATATTTCGGAAAAGATTCTCTCCAAATTTGGGGATGTTCCATAGCCTATGTCCGCCCTAGAGTAACTTGGAATAACGTGTTAAAATTTCAGGAAGATCTATTCGATAGGTCTGGAGTTTTGCGTGAACATAAAAATCGTCTCTCTCTTTCTATAATACTATAGATATTTTTCGAGAATAAAAATATCCCCATGCATATTAGCAATATTATCTTTTAAGAAAGTAACCTGGAGAAGCATGTAGCAATTTTAAATGTAGTAGAACTCCTAAATTAAACGAATGCATGTTGCATTAGTCTGTAGGACCGCAACGTGGAACGGTGGGAGGAGTTAGAGGGCGTTGCAGGCGTAGCCCCGCCTCCGCGCTCTAGCGTCCACTTGATTTTGTTCCGCCTGTACCGTCTGGGAATCGTTCTTGAATCAGCGAACACGATATTGCTCTAAAAATTCAACGTATCCCAAATTATAAAAAAAAATGAAATCATATCGCAGGAATATGATACACGAACGAGCAAGCAAACGGGGATGAATTTTCTTAGCGAGAAGATAGAATTCTTTTCCATTCCATGAAAATTCACTAATGCTCCTTCGCGGTGAGGAAGAGGAAGGTGGCTCGAAGAATCTTTCGATTTCGCGTGTCTCCGTGAAAGATGTACGAGCCCGATGGGGGATGCTCCGGGTGGATTCTTCCTGGCGGAAGAAAAAACGGGGAAGCGCGGGGAAAGAAAAGCACCGAGTTCGAATTTATGGCGCTCGCGCACGAAAATTTATGGCCTGGTAATTGGCAAGGCGAAATCGAAAGAAGGAACGTGGAATGGGTTTAAGTGCAGATTTCTGGCGAGCGCAACTTTCGGCATTAATTTTTGGAGCAAGTGGGAACCGAAGCTCCATTGTCTATCGCTAAAAAAAGGCCCACGCAGGGGCAACTCGTGGCAGATGCGATTAAGGTAAATGTCCCAATACCTGGACGTTTAAGGTACGGGGGAAACGCGATTGAGAATTTTGCAGTTATACAAGTCGATTTATATAAAACGATTTTGCAATTACGTGGGGCACTGCGTGTACTTTATCATTTAAAAAAACCAACATGTTATTGAATTTAATAATTTTGTAAAATATTGAAAATTCATGATGAAACATCAGCAATTTGGATGTTTTCTAGGGAAATTAAATATAAAAAAAACAACACAATAGTTCTTCCTATTGGCATATTTTTTCTGTATAAGTAATTTATTCAAATCAGTAAACAAACTTGAGTAAAAACAATCTATTATTGAATGATTAATTTTAAGATTATATGTATTCGTGTTGTGAATTGAATATTATCATTAAAACAGGATAATAAGAATACAAAGTAATAATTGCTAAGGTGTTAAATAACGATTTTAATATTGTGTCAACGATAACTCGTAATTATTTCACAGTTTGCACACATGGTCAGGTTTAGGGCCGTTCCGGAATTTCACTGTACCAGTAGATAGACACGCGAATAAAAAACTAATAAGACCTTTAATTTGAATCTTGCAATAAAAAAATAATACTACAAGGTAGCAGTTTTTTAAAAATGTATTAGTTGTGCCAATATACTAAATATTATTAATTATATTCGCTTAAGAAAAAGTAGAGACTGTTAAGCAAATCAGATAAGAACAATACTGAAATGATGTAAATTGGAGAGTTGTAGAAAATTTATTTTTATTATTTTTGTTACAAGTTTACTAAGAAAAATTTGTACATGAATATATTTTATTAAATATTTGAATAATTGAATAAAATAGTTATTTTATGGATAAAGCGAATAGTAAATGTAATAATCAGTATTATTTACACTAGTGTCCAGGTATTGGGACATTTACCTTATTTAATAAGTGGGAAAGTATTCGATTTCAATTTTGCTGTTTCCTAGTTGCATCTGGTTGAATTAAACGATTTTTAAGAATCATTTCGTCAGAAATATATGTTAGAGCTGTTTTTGATTTATGCAAAAACTATGAAATTTGTATTTCTTAATTTTAGGTTAAATGAATAAAACGAATATATTATGTAACTTATATGTAACGAATATTAATATGAAAAAATTAACAGCCTAATACTATTTTTCACATTTGCATAATTTAGAAAAATTATAAAAGTTTTTTCCCCCAAAAAGAAAATTATACATGGAAGCAGAAAAAGTTACAAAATCATGCTATAAAAATAAAACAGAAATAATTTCAAAGTGGCACCCATAGAAAATTGAGCAGATAAGTCCACGAGGAACGCGTAGTCCTGAGAGCACAACGGATTAAGATTTCACGTTCAGGGGCCATTAGAATCAGAACTCTTCTCCATTCAGTGACCATGAGAAACGTCACACTTTCATTCCGTCGTAAAGCACGAAAACGACTCAGGAAACGGCAAACGAAGCAACTTTCCCCTTACAAAACACCCCCCTCGCCCAATACAACTTTCAGTCCACTTTGACAAAACAGCAGAAGCTATCCGGAGTGCCATTATCCCGGAGAGTTTACTATGCCTGCTAGCTCAATAATCTTCATAGCATAGCGTCCCGTAAGAACGCGGTAAAACCCATGACAAAAGCTTGCGCCTAATGTGGAGCGTCTCGAATAAAGGGCGTCGTGACATTATTTCCGCAACGGCAGTTCGACCCGCGCGTTTCGCAGCAATTAGGGCATCTTTAACGAGCTTCGTCGCTGCGAAGATGAAGCACCAGCCGGAGTTTCGGATGATGACGTAGTGAAAAAGTTGGAGACGAGGGCGAAGTTACGCTTAAAACCGACAAAGGGCGTCAGCTGATGTGTGTCTCAATTAAACTCCCACTTAAACGTGGACACAAGCGGTGCGATGCAAATTTATACAGGCTGCTCCAAAATAGGTGGTCCAATCCGAAAAGCATTAATTCTGCGTGAGAAAATACGTCGAAGTTGTGGAATAAATTTTGTTTCTATGAAGTTATTATATAAATTATTATATAATATAATTATTGTATAACAAAGTCAGTGGCTGTTGAACTCCTGTTAATAGAATAAAATTGCAAGTAGATCACTGGTTTGTAATCAGCCTTGAAAATTTAACGTTGCAGGCAAATTGGTCAAAAGATGAAGAGTAGAAGCATAAAACAACATTTGTTTCCAGTGCATAACAATTATCTGCGCAGGGAGTAGAGCTCTAGTTTCAGTAGCCAAAAGATACAGTCCGAACAAAATCAAGTGGCCACTGAAGGCTGCTGATTTAATTCATCTGCATTTGACAGAAGTTTTTATACTTTGCTACTGTAATTCTTTTATATTAATTTTCCCTAGTAGATTTTGATGGATAAATTGATTTATTTGGAACAGATTGGAATTGTAGAGTCTGCATTTTGCAAGCAATATTAAAATCTGGAGAAATATTAAAAAAAAGGTCATTTTTAGTTAGAAGCAGAAATGGGAAAGGGAAACTTTCAAAATTCTAATTATCAAAAACATGTGTGAGAGAAGAGTTACTGCCTGATCTTTTTATACAACTTTCTCCCATCGGAACACTAATTCCTCGACATCTATTTTTTTAACGTATTTTGTAAGCGATCCACTAGCAAAATTTAAGTTTAGAAGCGTATCACCAATTTGCTAATAAGGGGAGAAAATATTACGTTCACCTGCGAATTCACGCTGAGGCAAGGGATGGGGTAGTTCCTCCCTCAGTGGTTTCGAGCGGCCACTGGATTTTGTTCCGACTGTAGTGCATCATCGCCACGTCGTGTTATAGGTACTGCGTCAGGTTCGCGCTGCATTTCGTTCCAGCTTCGTAAATTGTTGTCGTTGCAATTGCAGCTACCTCGCCTGGAGCTGGCCCGCCCTTTCGACCGACATCTTGCCTCCCTCGTTTTATTTCCGTATCCTGTTCCCATCTCTGCGGTTACACCGTACTCCGTGTTGCCGGATGATTCTCTTTCGTCAGCGTTTCCTGGCTCCCCCGGACTAATAAATCACTATTTCTCTGTGCTCCTCTTACATTCGCACGAGCTAGTTTAAACCGGTATACGAAAATTCTGAAGTCGTCACTTTGGAATATTTTGCATGTTGTTTTAGCCGGTTTAATCTTTGGAATAATGAATGTCAGGGATGATGAAGTAAATATAACTTATCACGGTCTAAAATAAATGTAATTTCTAAAATCATCTAAATATAATATAACACAAGTAGACAATGGTCTTTAGAATTATACAGTGGCTAAAAAAAATCAGATTTGTGGCAACTTGTAGTGTTAATGCGATTTGTGATAAAAATTGAAGACGATGAAGTATATTTTTTTAATATCGCAAACTGGAACGTAGTTAAATAACTATAACTATGTTATTTCTAATTTCTTAATTTTGTTGTTTCTAAATCTTTAATTAAAATTTCAAGTGAAAGTGGCAAGGAACTTTGTGGTATATTTTTTCAAGATGGATGCCAAGTCACGGATGTCAGCGTTTTATTATTTAGTATTATTTCATACATTTTATGTCTTCTACGGTATCGAACTTCCTGTAATTTCATACCCATTTCCGTCATAAAAATATTTCAACACGTCGAGACCCACGTATCTACTGGTCATTGGAATTTTATACGAACGGCTTACGTGACCAGCGGCGATCCACGAGTGATCCTAACCTCAAAACTGAAAAATATTTATCCCGAAGACCTTCGTAAGCATAGCGTATTAAATCGCATATTTCAGCATATCATTACTCTGAATATAAATTTTAGCTAGCCCAGAAGAGAGAGAGAGATTAAGTAGATTTAAATTGCAGGTGAAATTGAGGTCCCGCGTTAAGAACTTCGCTTCGCAAACCGTCTCGTTGCGCCATCTGCATCTTTTCGAATGAAAATACTGGCTTCTTTTACTAGTTTCATTCCTCGTTTCCCCCCTTCCCCTTCAATCGAGGCACAACAAAGAAATAAACGAAGCCTTCGAAAAAATATTTTAAGCACGCGTGCGCTAGATATTTAAAATTAAGTAATTTAAGTGCAAACTCGATTTTCCGAAAATCCTTTATCTCGCACATTCCACGTTTCTTTTAACAAAGAATAATTTTCCATTCGTTTTTCCACCCCCGATTTTGCAGAAAATACACATACCTGTTCGCGAAAATAAAACCACCCCCTTCAGAACAGCGCGATGTTACCTGAATTTCCAAAAAAAAAAAAAAAGCAAAGCATAAGCCTGTCTTTCAATCTGGAAAGCCAAAAAATTATATAAATTTTTTCCTTCCCACGCGAAGCCAGCACCGCCGCGGTTCGATTGTTAGCAACAGTCGCAGACGCGCGCCTAAAATATTAACAAACCGCGGCCGCGGTGTTTCACGGGCTCCGCGGCCCGCCAAATGCCCCACGGTTTTAATAATTATAACTCACCGAATTACCGTCGCTCTATTTTCCAGGAGCAGGGGGTGGGGTGGGGGGGGGGGGAGGGCGTGTTTATTAGGCCAGAGGTAAATCGGTCTGGAGGGTGGGAAATTCTGGAAAATCGAGACCCTCCAGTGTTCGTCATCGAGCGGCGAAGGGCCGCGATCTATTAAGGGTGGGCGCCAGCGATCGATCACAGTGGGATCGCGGCGCGGGCGCAAAATGGCCGATTGAATTTCAATATTAATCGAACGGTTAGCGGGCGTCGTTTCGGCGTGGATGCTCGTTCCGGCCATTAAAAATGCAATGAGTCGAAATTGGCCTTGCCAGAGAAAACAATGCCATTAAACTGCTGGCACGGCCTCTCTCTCTCTCTCTCTCTCTCTCTCTCTCTCTCTCTCTCTCTCTCTCTCTTTCTCTCACCCTCTCGGCTTTTCCGGTATAGGTACACTGCCGCCAGCGAGCTGAAAAATACAATAGAAAGGGAAATAATTAGAGTGGCTTGGGGGGAGGGGGAGCTTAAAATTTTTCGGATGGAATTTTTTCCTCTCCCACTGGGCTTTGCAGTTAATTTTTTTAATATTGTTTTTCAGCCTAGAATTTTGTAAACGGCCTTTTGAAGTCGTTTGATCGTCCTTGAATTTGAATATTTTCAATTCTGTATTGCGCGGGTGGGTGTATTCGTGGGGGGGGGGAGGGGGGGGGGAAATAATGCCGCGCATTATTCGAAATGTTTCTTGAAATTGTTTCAGCGAAATCGCTCGGTGATTTTCAATTTAGCGGGCGAAAGAATGACAAGGATTGCTCGCGTGCTTGTTTTTCAGTGAAAACAGCGTGTTTACCTTTATTTTCACGCGAGGAGCAAAGTGAATGAATATACGCACTCGTCTGTGACTCGTGGCAGTTTGCTTTTCCGTCGATTTGGGATTATTTGTCAATAGATAATCCCGAAAATGTGTTTGTTTAAACGAGGGGGATGTGCGAGTGTTCCGTGCAAACAAATTCGATGTGAACGAGCATTTATACGTGAAAATATGTTTGCATTGTTTACTGCCGGAGCTCCCAGGGTGATGTAGTTTATGCAATCGATGATATTACTTAAAAACAGCACGGATTTTCGTGGCAGTACAGTTCTGTTTGTCGCAATATTGTGACGAAAGGAAATTTCTCCGACTGAAATCTATCTCAGTGTAAACTTGATTATATTTGGTAAATAATTATTTATAATTGTTTGGTGGTCTGGTCATAATTATGTTTCTCTTGCACTTTTATGTGAATTTCAAAATTTAGTTACTGATTATAATGTTCTCTTTTTTTGTTAATCATACAAATAATTACTATATAATTTATATTGCAATGAAGTTATGCAACTTAGCTATAAACATCATATTGTTTGAATGCAAATTTTATAGATTTAAATAACATTAAAAGTATCTTCACAATTTTGAGATCAACTAATTAAAGAAATTAAAATCAAATATCAATTGAGAAACTTAAGCAAACAACCATTTCGAAATTAATTTGTCGAAATGACGAATAAAAAGTTAATTAATTTCACTGCAATATGATTCAAAAACACTTGTTAGACTCAATCGCAGAGTTTTATGTGTGTAGTTTCAATGTTTATTCTCTTCAAGAATCTCAGTTGAATGTATGTTGGAAAGACAATGGTTAATCTTCCTAATTTACGCGAATTAAATAAGCATTTTTATAAAACACTTCAGTGAAAAATAGACGAACACAAAAAATAAGCAACATAATTTTACCAATTATTGTCATTATTTTATTTACCCTCCATGCAGTCTGACTTTCTATTCTGGATCCCAGGGTCAGAGTGTATTATATCCACTTCTTTTAAAAAATGGCATTTTACACGTTTCGTTGATATTTAAAATTTTTTAACTGTTTCGAAAACATGTAAAATGCAATGTTCCAAAAAAAAGTGGCTTAATACACTCTGGCTCTAAGGTGCAGTATTTATCTAAAAAATTTCTATTTATATTTTATTCACACCCTGTACAGTTAATCACACTTTGTTTCTACCCTCACAATATTTTCGACTGCAATTATTATTTTATTCAAACCCCATCCACTTAAGGGTATAATCCCTTAAAAAATGTAGAATATTTTTAAATGAAAACTATAACAGATAAGGCACACAGTCTTCTTAGTATTGATTTATAGGCATATATTTTAAGAAGATAAACAATATTTTTTATTACTTTTCCTCCGATGTAATCTGGAATAAATAGCCGTAACGCCGACAGAGATAAAAAGTTTTTTCATCATCTTGAAACATGTATAATTCAATACCAAAAAGACTCTTTACCCCGTGTTATAGTTTTCTTTAAAAAAAAAATCCAAAATTTTAAGGGATTTTCACAGGAATATACCCTTAACCACCTTCCACCCAAAATTCCAAATATTTTTCATCTCACATGTTGGTCACACCGCTACGAAATTACTTAAAACGCTTGCCACGGAACTCGATCGATTTCCCTGGCGTAGAAGCATCGTTCCGGCGTCCAACTCGGTAACAAGTTCCTCTTTGCGGAGGACTTCCGGTGGCACTGCGCGCGGCTCCCGCGGTCCAGACTTTCCTCGAGCCTCGTTGAGGTTCAACCAGCGTTTTAATCCGCATCGAAATTCTAATGCGGCCCGTTTCTTTAGCATTTTATGGTAATCGTCCTTCCTCAAGTTTACTTTGACAGTTTACTCCGCGGCGACAGCTGATGACAACGACGGGCTTGCTCCTCGCTGATGGCTTCTGTAGACACGAGAAGAGGTTCGGATAGGAGAGTTTAGTAGCCTTAGTGCCTGGGCGCACCGTGGTGGAGACCGTTTAGGTTCTGGGCTAGGTCTAGATTAGCAACTAATTCTTTTTCACATGGACTATGCAAGGCAGACCTAAGTAACCTGAAAACTTCCTGAGATTGGTCAGTGAGCGGGTTAAGTAGCCTAAGCTAATTTCTCGAGGGAGACTAGTCTCTGAATAGGAACATGCCAGAACAGAGCAGTGTGAATTACTTTATGGCACACCCGCTAGAGTTTAGTACTGCGGATGATTGATAGGAGAAGCTTCTTTCTTTTCTGTAGCTCACGTTGCCACGTGCTTTCACGAAGAACGTCGGGGTAATTTGTTGGCCATTTTTCTAGAGACCAATGGGAGATAAAAGGAGACTGTATAAGGGTGTGTTTACATATTGTTTTAGACTACAATATCATACATAACTCAGCTATCGAGTGATGCAGCTTAAAAGGGAGTCGGTTCTGCTTGGAAATTTCTGAACCTAGACCTACACTGAGCAAATATTCATTCCAGACTTAACTCCACCATTTGCTTCCTTCCTCAAATTGGCATTGCTGACAAAGTAATATAACCTTAGGTATAAAAAGAAGAGAGCCAGGTGTTGTTAGAGGAGTCGCAAATAGGGAAGATAGGTACTTGAATTGATCTTCCTATGGCTGTCTGAAAGAAGGGATTTAATTGAACTCTAAGCAACTTTGAGCAAGGTTTAGTGGTGTATATAACTGACTGAAACTGCAAATGGTTTTTAAAAAAATCCATTCTGGAACTTGCAGAGACCTTCATTGAGAAATATAGGTTCTCACTTGGGGTAGTTGGCTGCTACAAGAAAGCTCTGAAACATGTATTCCAGTTGTCGCGGAAATAATATTAAAACATTCCAATTCCTGGAATACACAGAGACTAATCTGTTCTGCCTTTTCTTTGCTGTTGCAGAACTCAAACAACCAAGTCGCAATTCCTGGGCAGAATCAGGTGGCCCAGACGCAAGCAGAGACCCAAGGCGGGCCCAACACCGTCCTCAGAGTCATCGTCGAGCAGATGGTTTACCCGATTTCCCTGGACGTGCTCTACCAGGTGAGTCACGAATTCTAAGTCCAGCTTTAATTCTGCTCTACTAACAAACTGGCATACTTACACGTGTTCCTACATTTCACTGTAACTATTCAGTTCCTAGTGAATCTTAGGACCACAAACACTAGAGACATCTACGTTAAACGTTTATGGTCGGATAGGGTTTTTATATCCCTTGTATTGAAATTATACTTATAGAACGGAATGCAGTGGGATTCAACGTTCCACTAGTCACAGCTATGGCAATACCTCGAGTTTTCAAGTTTTACTCAGATTTCAAATTTTCACTCATTTTTGTGGACTATTGGTGACTTTTTAGCAAAATTCTGACATTTTCAAAGTAGTATGAAGAGATTCTACTATAAAGAGAGTAAATAGTGATGCAATTATACAGAAAGATACGTCATTAGCTACTAGAGGTAGTACTAATATCCATTGCCAACTAAATAGCCATCAAACAAGCAACAATCTATACCTACACCAAAAGTCATTTAAGAAGGAACCCGTTTCGCGCATGTAGAATGAGCTCATTGGCTCGGAAAAAGAGTTGGTGGGGGTACAGCCAATAGTGGCTGCTCCCGGCACCAATGAGCGTCAACCTGCGCAGAACCGGTCTAAACTCGTCGGTCGGCAGGTTCCTTCTTAAATGAGAGGGAGTATATATACAAAAGAAGTCCTGACTGACTGACAGACTCATCAACGCCCAGTTCAAACCGTTTAACTTAGGATCGTGAAATTTGGAAGGTACATTCTTTTCATGATCTAGGCACCCACTAAGGAAGGATTTTTGGAAATTCCATCCCCAAGGGGTTGAAAAGGGGTAAATGTATTTTCCCGGATTCCTTAATATCTCGTAGGCCTGATTAGCTATCAACTTGGTTCTTACTCAGAAAGATTACCCACAGAAATGCCTAAAAACCAGATTCAGCATTTTGCCCTAATCGACCCCTAAAGGGGTGAAACCGGGTACAATGTGTTATACCGTTTTTACTTCGAAAGGTTACCCACATAAATGCCTAAAAACCAATTTCAGGATGTTGCCCTAATCAACCCCTAAGGGGGAGGTGAAAAGGGGTGAAATGTGCTTTCTCGGAGTTCTTAATATCTCCTAGGTCCGAAACGAAGCGCGGGGGTATTTTGCTAGTTCTAATTTAATCTATTAAATAACGGTGAAGTTAGAAGTTAGTGCATTGAATCGTACCTACTTACAATTAATATTTCTCCGACAAAATATAAGAAATATAGGCGACACACCATGCTAGTTCGAAAGGATTTAAAGAGGGTTGATGCGCCAGAGGGGGGCGGTGCACGCGAATTTATCAAGTAGCTGAGGCTTGTATGCAAAGCAAAAATCGTCGATATCGCCGGGAATGATAGGAGATATGCAAAATCAATCGGATTTCACGGGTATTCCCCGAATTCGATTCCTGATTAATCGGATATATCCCTCTGGTATCCTTCGGCCGCAGTGGGAAGAGTCGCGGGCATATTTTGAGCGGGAAATATCCTCGGCTCCGCGAGATTTTCAATGCTCGCCGAGTTTTCGCTAATGGAATATTAAATAGTCCTCGCGGTGCGACCAAATGTTTACCAATTCGGGCGAGAATGCTTTCTGTCCACCTCCCATTTCGAACTTTTAAATCCCGCGCGCTTTCTTGACGAGTAGCATTCGATAACCTAGTTATGAGTATTTATTAAGGTTATCTTTTCAAAATTTCGAAACAAAATTTAAGGAAAAATCTTTTACAAATAACTCCTTAATGGTAATAAGAGTAGTGGGAATATTTAGTGTGCTATGTACAAAGACCTTAATTTTCTTTGCTAATTAGAAAACCAACGCGTTTTTATTAAATATGGAAAATGATAATTTTCGCTGAAATATATCAGTAAGTATGTTTTTTAGGTCAGATTTTCAATTTACAGTAGAATTTATGCTCTTTTGCCATATGTTAATTTTTTCATCAGCTATTTACCGTGATTAACAACAAATGCTTTCACTCTCGAAGACTTAACATTTTGAAAATGAAATATTACACTAAAAACTAACAAAATTCTAATAAACTAACATATCAATTCTAATAACCCCCTTGAAGCTGCAAACAAAACCACAGAACTGTATTAACAATATATTAACAATACACTATTGTAGAAATATTCGAATTATTTAAATTAGTGGAAGTATACAGTAGATACATACGTCTTGGAAATATTTAGCTATCTAGAAGTACAAAATATTAATTTTATTAATTTTCGCCACTCCTCATAACAACCCTCGCGCTTTACTACAATAACTAAGATTAAATCTGTAATTTTTGTCCAAAATAACCCCGAATTTTCGAAATTTTAAATAACAAACATTACCCAGCACTTCTTCGGAACTGGCCGTTCATTTCTTTTCGAAGTAACATCGAATTTACTTATTATGCACTTTGCTGACTTTTTTTTTCAAACTGAAAGATTCAACGAAAGTCCCAGATTTGGCTAAAAAGTCGATTGCATAATAAAAAGAGCCCAGAAACACGCAATTTCGTTTCTTGTTAATCGTATCGCACGGTCCATCGGTTGACTCCTGTTGCGCGCGCGCGCGCGCGCCATTGTGCATCGCGAATTCATAATAAGGAAACAGCGCGCGGCAGATTACGTATTTACAGAATTACAAATTACAATTACAGAGCTGAATTATGTAACGGGCAGCGATTATTATTGAATTAATTCACGTGTCGAGTTGCACGGAACAGAAGCTGATACCGCGGCGATTAATTACGATCGCCGCGACAGTCGATTAACCAGTCGATTAAAATCACGATGGCGCTGGATTATCGTTTCCATTGTCGTAACTCTAACCAGCCGGAAGTTCAGTCCTGCGATGCGTTATTAGAATTTCATGCGCAGTATCTGTTTGTCCTCCTTCGCCCCACGTGAAATGCTTAGTGCGTTGAAAGTGTCCTAAAATAAGATGTAACTTTTTAAAAATGGGCCCATTAAATTAGTTTTTTTTTCAAGGTGCGAACTTATTCAGTTGTACAGCTCGTGATCTGACAGTTAAAGTAGTTTAAACTCTTTGCAAATAGTTAGTCGTTTTTTTTACACATTGAGGAATTAAAATAGTAACAGATGTATGTGTCAAAGAAATCAAAAATTATTTTTTTAGTGGAAAAGGTTGTAGATTCCGTGCTGAGTGCAGTGGTAAGGTTGTAAGTGCTGGAATAATTTCTTTAGTTTCCGGAGCTGCCGCTAGATGGCGCTGAGATCGTAAGTAGGTACCAACGGCGCTGCGGTCGCGAAAAAAGTACTGAAAACTTTCACTTCTGGCACTTACATAATTTAATTCTTAACCGGTGACGTCCCACTTTGTGAAATAAATGGTCACGTGGACATTGTCATGTCGTAGATTTATTTTTAGCGTATACTAGAGTTATTAGTGACTCTATTACATATCTGAAAAGATACTTTTGCCTGTTTTGTTCGAAGCCAGTTGCCTTCGTGACACGACACACTATAAAACAAGGTCGAATGAAGAGCAGAAAAATATAGGAAACATAATTCTGCAGGAGCGTACTGTCTTGGTCAACACTTTGTTAGGTTAACTTCAGATGCGTGTATTGGGAATAAAATTACCACTGCAGAGTGTATATTCTACTTGATCTAATTGACAAAAATACACAGAAAGAAGGACGAAGAACTAAACTAAGATTACAATATTAATCAAAAGCTGTACGTGGCAACACGACTTCGCATATTGCGACGCTTGCAACACACAACGCGAAGTCCAGGGTTGCCAACTTGAAATCTTACGTTTAAGCCAAATAATACTAAAAAAAGCTCGAATAAAGCCAAATACGTATGAAAAATATTCATAGCAATTAAATCACAATAAAAGTTCGAGATCCAGATTCTCTTCCCTGGAATCATAAACATTTTTCGCTGTTAGATTTTGAAGCATTTGTTGAGGTACACTAAAATCATTGCAACATTTGTTTGGCAGCACTAGTCCTGCTCTAATTCTTATAATGGCGTCAAGAAGCAGAAGCTGCAATCTGTTCCTTGCATTTGTTTTAACGAAGGATACAAGAGAAAAGATCCTCTCAACTACAGCATTACTTAGAGCAGTTATTAGGCAAGTAAGGACAAATGTAGCAAGCTCCTTAAATCCCTGATGCTGAAATACCTATACCAATCCAAAACTGCTCCGTTTGAAGTTATTTAAAAAAAAAGTTTTAAGGAAAGGATTGCAAAAAAGCCAAAAAGCCAAATAAATTTTCCAACGCCAATCAAGTTGAAAAAAAAAACAGATGTCTGGAATTTGGCGTCAGGAAAGCCATATTGGCAACCCTGGCGAAGTCTGCGAAGTGAAGTGAGGCACAGGGCCGGCGACCATAAACAGTAAACAGCAACAGCGCCACTTGCAGAATAATGAACTAAAATGCAAGAGCGCCAGAAACAAAAAACAAACAGAAACACAGTACACACTGACTATATATATATACATTATTCCAACAGTGTGCTTATCAGATTACGTATTTTGATGCATTTACAACTCGTTGAATCATTTGGCGATACCAAACAAGTGCCATGGTTGATCAGTCAATAGAAACCTAATATCGCTTTCAAAATCAAAGTGGCTGTTCTAGTTTAGACAAGTTGTCCATGTTTGAAGTTAATTACAGCGACTTGCAATTTAAGTTTCGCCCCAAACAGGTGCACTTTGAGACTTACAATTAGTCAAGTCGCGCACAAGGGAAGTTAGGCGACCCGCAAATTCAGAAAATTATGCAACTGTGTGTTCGAGTAGAGTACTTCATCCGTGAGACAAACCTATTTTTAGTTAATGCCATAGTGCGGTTTTAGGGGGCGAAATCACCCCTTGAGAAAAATGCAGAATTTTCCTTTTCGCGTAATATCTCTAGAACAGTGCGAGTTATCGAAAAGAAGCTTAAACAAAAGTTGCGTCTTCTTTTTATATCTACAAAACTGCGTAAAAATAATTCTCGAGAAATTCATACTTTTCGAGTTACCCCCACCACCGATCCTTAAATTCGACAATTATTTTCACACAGTTTCGCCTAACTTCCCTTGTCAGTCATATTTTGACTGGTACAATGCTAAATAGTTACTTCTTTACTCCCAGAATAGTCAGCAGTTGCACTGGAAGCCGTACTATAACAACTTTGGCATCGAAGCAACTTCGCATGCAAACTCAATCAATGTTAAATTCGCACACGCTATTACGAGCAGGATAGTTACGAGGTTATGGTGCAAACTTTACACGCGTATAGTACCCACTAAAATAAACAAAAAAGCGTCAGTTAAAACGGTGGTTTAAAAGCCAACCGTTTCACAGTTACGAAACAAAAATGCATCCATTCATCACAAGAGGGGTGTACAGCGCGTTTGACAAAATCAAGGTCAAAGTGAACAATTTAAACTGATGTTTATTAACCGACTAATTATTAAAAAAAAAAAAAACAGTGCATACCTACAAATGCCAACAAACGCTCTCAAAAATAGTAACACCCCCGAAATTAACAATAGACGCCAAAGAGAAGTGACGCTAAATGGCCCCAGCGTTTGAAAACAAGCGGGCCAATATTTTATTCTTTTTGCAGCGAGGAACGTGACACTTTTCCATAACACTCTTTCACTGCTCGGACATGTAGAATCGATCTGGAAGCCGTGTAACCAATTTTCATCAGCATCGTATGCACTGATGTCCGTGTAAAAATTCTCCGCCCCCGCTGTGCCGTTCGCCGAACGCGCGTTTTAAAAGAATGGGACAGAGAAGCGAGGATAAAAGAGCAGAGGGGGTTGATCGACAATTTCGCCGACAGGAAAGCGCGCAGTTGATTTTAGTAGACCAGGGAGAATGAGACGTAAGACCGAACGTATCGTGGCGTTCATTAAGGAAAGCTCACTTTGGAGCCGGATGGCAGGATAACCGGTGCGCTTCCGGTTCGAGTTGAGTGGTCCATGCATTTTTAAGGGCATCCACTAGCTCGACGAATAATATACTGCACTATGGCCCAGGAACCCGGAAACTCTCGACCCTTCTTTCCACGTGAATGTACTGCGCTTTCATACGTGACATACGCTAAACATCCCCCATTTTCACACTGAATGTACTCAAAGTAGGACCTCTTTTTAGGGGAGGCGCATCCCCCACGCGATCTGAATATGAATTTCAGGGCTTACAAAACGATGAATATAGGGTACTGTGTCGTGGGACGTGTGCGTCCCTTTTTATTCTTCATATAGGTAGGCAGATTCATTCGATGTTTACGCGGGGGTAGTATGTAGCTTGGTCTCGAAGATACTTTTCAGAGGGCGGTAGTAATTTGGGATTTGCGAGCCATGATTTTAATGAAAGTGGTATTTATTAAGTGACATGCAGACGTTAAAGTGAATCACATTGTTTGGATGTATGTCTTAAGGGGTTGTACCTAGCCAGGCGGCCGAAAATAGCGCGAATGTTTGTGAATTTTTTTTTAAAAAGTGAAAGCATATATTTTCACAGAACTTTTTGCAGATAAAAGAGCAACATTTGAAGAACATTTGGTAATTTTTTCGTAGAAAAATATTCACGTTTATAATAAAATAACAAGCGACATCCAAGAAGCCTTTTTAAAAATTTGGTTTTGCGGTGAGCACTGCCATTCGGAACCAGATTATTTAAAATAAAAATAATAAAAATTTGGTTAGTATGTTAATGTATCTGATGGAATTTCCGAAATATTAACTTATAACAAAATGGCGGCTATTTAAATTTGAAATCCTGATTTTTTCAGGCAAAAATCACGCAGGTGATTTTGGGGGTGATTTTAAACTTTATTAAAAATCTAAACATATAAAGCAGAAAGCTGCTATGTTTTTGTGTTTGTCTGTTGCCTAAAAACTTTCGAACGGATAAACTCTGGGATCAAGAAATGAGCCTCAGCTCAATATGTCTGACTAATCCAGATGAATGTGACTATTTTCACAAAAAAAAATAAAAAAAATTTGTTTTTATAAAATCAGAATCACAATGAATTTGCGAGCATTTCTCCAAACCTTTCGCCACTCAACCCGTTAACATCCCCTGCAATATCACAGTGCAAACATCCTATGTTTCCAATTAAAAAACTCAAAATAATCTTAATCTTTTAAAAGAAGAAACGAATTTTCAACAATATCTTTACTCCAAGTCGTTGCTTATTTGAAACAGACATAGTTTTGTTAACAATTCTTTTATCGCGCTACTGTAAATATTTTATAAAATCTGGCATACTGCTCCGCAGAACACCCTGTGGAAGAAAAACCAATCTCGATACTACCACGGTTACCGATGTCTGAAAAGTGATTCGAATGAACACGAAGGCCACCAAAGGTGACTCGGTTAACTCCACCTTCGAGCGACCACCGTTTCATCTTCCGCGCGAACGGCTGGCGGTAATCCTCGTGCATTAACGTGTTCGCGTTTCGCTCCCACCGAATTGAAATTCCCGAAGATTACAGGCGTTTCGTTGTCCGCTTGGTTGTTGCCATCAGCGCTGTGGCGCGGTTGCTTCACGCATGCTTGCTTTTTCGATAAGCACGCGGCGGATTTCTATGTGGACGGGGCCGCGTGGGCGCGGGGACAAGGGTCCTAAGCCGATAATGGACCGACTAGAAAACATTTCCGGATTACACGGGCGGCTATTGCCCCGTTATTTGGCTGCGTAAGTAGGCTTACGCGGCGATTTCGCAGCTGGCCTGGATTTACACGCACCGCGATCGCTTCGAAAGATTAACCGGCGCTCAGCCATCGTGCTAAGTCGATTTCCGTCTGGTGACCGGAAATTTTGACCGATGGCGCCACCAGCGCCGCTTCGAGACGGTCATTGTGACGCAACGGATTGCTGTTGCCCCTATTTGTGTTATGGTAGACACTTTTGGCGGTGTTGGGTTGGGATTCAATGTGAAGACAGTCTTTCTGATAGTCTCAGGAGTCTCTTAGGGCTACAAGAAAGTCACCAGTAGCCGCTTAATTTTCTGAGGGCTTTTTGTATCTGTTCTGTTGCAAGAGTCTTTGAACACTCAACAGGTCGGATGAGCAGCTCTTCGACGAATCCTCTGTCGTTTCGTGGGTCAAATAAATCCCGTAAAAATTGTTCCCCCTAACAGATAACTTGCCACCCACTTGCACCCGCTGTACCTTAGTGAAAGCGAAAGAAAGAAGGGTGCCTTAAAGAGGGAGTACGGTGTTCAGGTATGCACCGGAGTTCTTAAACTGGCGCCGTGAAAACTTGGTAATCCAGCTGGATGCTATTAGTCAGTAACTAGAGATGGGGCTCTGCTTTTAAAATTTCTAATGATCCGTGAACTTAACATAATGTATCCGTTGAAGGGCCATTGATCGCGGAAAGTTTTAATAGTCTCTTCCTCGTCGGTAGCTTCTTTCCCGCTAGACGCTGGAAAAACTGCAACACCGCAAGCTCTGCATAACCGACGGTTATTAAGTAACGTGAATTAATACATTACGAGTCTGAGCCTTGGAAAGTGGCTTCTGTTGGACGTGGCGCCACCTGTTCCGACGATGGTTTCCACTGGAGTGGTTGCTGGTTCGGTTATGTGTAATAGCAAACACCATAAGGCATCTTCAGCGGGAGGATTATGATTGACCCGGATCCATAATCGTGTACCAAAGTTTGCTACCACGATGTTCAAAGCAAAGTATCACAAAGCACCTATAAGCGACTGTAGCAAACATTTAGAAAACCGATGAACCTAAAGGAAAGATTAGGAAGCGTCAGTTCTAAGTTGTCGACTGGCATCTCATCAGTAACGTGCACAAAGCTTTTACAGCAAGACCTCACATAAATAGCGCCAAAACGTTCCCACAGGATGACCAACAGTAGCAAATACCTATAACTGATTTGTCTCCAAAGCTAGGTACCACAGATAGTAAGACATGGTATCCACAAGTTCATCCTCCTTTTCTTTTTACATGGCGAAGTCCTCAATAGACTCTGAGTCGGTCCGCCCTAGGTCCAACTCGTAGTGACTAAAATCCCACCGCTTTGCGCGATATGGGGGACATCCCCAAAGCAAAGTAGCGATTCGTTCGATAGCCCCCCAAGTTTAACATCTTCCTAACCCAAACCTGGCCAAAGGAACACCACCTAGAGCAAAAGCTCCTGGAGCTAGATTGTCCCTAAAACCTAGCCCCCACAGATAGACGGATTGACATCCTCCTAACCCAGATCTAGCCAAAAGAGTCTTTCACTGTCCCCAAAAGCTAGCTCCTACACACAGCAGCGAATAGTGTCGCCAAGTTCATGGTTAACATCGTCGTAACCCAGACCTGGCCCGCGCAAGTAGAAAGAGGGTTCCCCAGGGCAGAGTTTCGCGACTGGAGCTAGCTACGTAGAAAGGGAAGAAGTAAAATCACCAGCTCCCCCAATCGATCCTCCTTTCATTCATCATGCGAAAGGGGTGCAGGCGGAGGAACTGTCGGCTTTCAGGGCGATCGGTTACTGCGCAGCGGAGCATGAAAGCATCAGCCCTCAGGGTTCCGAGCGGCGTAACAGCGCGAGCAAGAAGGGAGAAAAAAGGCAGCAGAGGAAACGGTGGACGAGAGCATTATTCCGTACACAACGATTCGTGCTGGCTGCGAGCTTGTTCCGTAAATCGGATTATACAGTCGGCGGATGGAGGGCCGTAAAACTATCCCTGAGCTCTCGGAACCAGTCGTTTCCCCGCGGTAATTTCTCGCTGTACACGTCCCCTTTTCCGTTTCTTCTCGCGCTGCTCGGCCCCCGGCCTCCTCCTTGGACCAAGGGCCGAGGCTCGAATGGTAGAACCGGTCGTAACGTCGCTCCGTCGAAGACAGTAAACGTAGACGGCGGCCTCTCAGCGTTTATGCTCCCTGGTTCAAATGGGTCGAGGAATTCCTGCTCTAGGCCGCATTGACATAAACGCACCCGAGGTGTCTGCGCTGGCCCCGCCACCTGGGACGCCTTAAATCCCGCCATATTAAAGGCTACCCCTGGGAGCAGCCCTCGGTTGGGGTAAAAATTTCGGGCGGGCTCGTGCAGCCTGGATGGAAATTAGGGTCGTTCGGTCTTTTTCTTAGTTTCGTTTTATTTTGCTTAATATTAGGCCGTTGGAAATGACTCTTCTGGAGTTTGGTTAGTCAGTTGGGTACCTGGAAGTGGGCAGTGTTACTTTTATCTTTGCTTTGCTGCGAGTATTAAATATAACAATCTTCTTACTGGAAAGTAAGGAACCTGATGAACTAGTTCATTAAAAGAACCCACAAATCTGATATACGAGATTCTTAAGTTAAAAGTATAATAATAATAGTCTACACTTTCAACGAATATATGATAATAGTTTCTACCGGTTATGCTTCTTCTCTACATACATGTGTCTTTATTGAACATAACCTCTTTTGGTCTACGTACTGATGCGGCCTTACTTGCACTGACTAAAACAAAAGAAACCACTTACAAGGGATGGTCCCGCACCCGGAAATTCAAAAAATTCTAAAACTTTGTGAATATGTAGGGGAATTTCTCCTGATTACAACGCATTTTTTTTTGCTGCCCAAATTCACTCGAGAAGAGTGTGTGTGGCGGAGGGGGATGAACCTATGAAAATTCGACTAGTTTCCGATTTTGTGTTATAACTCGCGAACTGTAAGAGACAGAAAAAAAGTTTCAAGACAAAAGTTACTACTTTTAATTGGATCTTTCATTTAGTAAAAAAAAAATATTTTACAGCTCACGAGTTATAGCACAAAATCGGAAAATAGCCGGAATTTAAGGGGTCAGTTTCACCCCCGTGGAATGAATTTTGGCAGTAAACAAAAATTGCGTTGCAATCAGGAGGAAATCCCCTACATATTCGCAGTCTCAGAAGTTTTTGAATTTCCGAGTTCGGGACTTTTTCCTGTTAGGTATCGCGACAGTCGGTAACGGAAATATCTATCGTATCGATCAGTATACAAAAATGAAACAAATTACTACGTCTCTATACATCAATGCCGCATACACGTTAAGTAATAACGAATCGTAACAAGAGAAATAACGTTAAATAAATAAGTACTGTGCTGGGCCGAGGTGTAGCACTACGTTGCTACAAACCTAACCTCAAAGAGAACAAGAAAAGGGACATAGAGGTGATAATAAATAAATAAATGGTGGTAAATCCTCTTCGGAACGTGCAAGAAAGCACGACAACACGCAATGCCCATTAATTCAAAGGGTATTTGTCGACTTCTGTAAACGAATCAAAGGCATATAGCCCTTATCGAATCTCTGATTCAGGAGGATAAAAGTGACACGGAATTTATCACCGAACGCGATTCGTGGAAAGGCAACAAGCGCTCGAGATCGTCCTGAACCGTTCGCAAGGGGTGAATCGGGAAAATAATGAGGGAAAGAAGGTGAGACGAAGGGGGAGCATTAATCATTCCTCTCTTTGGATCGATGATTAATGGGAGGCCAGGCAGCTTCCTAATGTTACGATTCGATCGTTCCAGTTGTTCGAGCGTGGAATACGAGGAGGGCAGGCTGGTCTGTCATTGATCCTGAGGGCTTTCCTTGCCGCGGGGCTCGCGGGGAAAAATGGATTCGACGATTTCGACTTGATTTATCGCGAACGATCCCGTGGTATTATTGGCGTTATTTTCGGCTGAGATGCAGGGACGTCTGGGACCATTGTTTTGTTAAACCAATGTCTATTTCATTGAGTATTTTGATGCGATTAAATATCACGGAGGGCAGTGGTAGTTCTCTGCATCCGTAGGGACTAGAATTCATTTATTTACTCGCTCGATACAGACTATATTTAAGATTGCGCTTTATTTGAGGTTAGGTTTAATAACAGTCTTGCGGTTATACCTGGGTATCTACACATTTCATTACATTTATCGGAAATGTTTTTCAGAGATTATCGGAGAAGCCAGCTTTTGTAAGCTTGCGGTCTGAGTACAAATTTCAGCAAAGCTTTGCTATTTATTTCCACGCAGGGTTGCCAACTCTGCATGGCCGACGAGGAGGTGATTATTACTTGCGAAAGGGCAAGTAAGAAAAATGGAATCAATTTTTTTTTATTAATTTAATTATGTTCAATTCAGTCTTCCCCATTGCCCTTTTTTTCAGGATACAAACTGTTCTTCGCACAGTGTTTTCTAGTAAAATTCCCTATGCTGTAAGGTTATGTAGGGTTTCCTAGATCCCCCAGATTCGAAAATAAGATATGCCACCCTCGAATGTTTCTACTGTTGTATTAGGTTATAAAACCTAACCTCAAAGATGAGGGATAGAAAAAGATGCCAAATACAATTTTTCGATGGCTTGCTGCTCACCCTAAAATTTATTCTAGTATTTTAACTACACCCACGATTCTCCTTAACTCGTTCTGAAGCACACAGCTGAGATTTAAATTAAAACGCTGTGCACACATCTCGCCCAAGTTGCCTGTCCCACTCGTTAATTACTGAGTGACATGTAATATCCCTTCGCAGATAGAAAACCCTTATCGCCAATATGGCAAAGTGCGGGGTGGGGGAGAGGGAGGATTAGCTGAAACCATAATGTGTGTCGTATTCCCAGTGTCGTTTCTCGCGTGTACCTACATCATGAATAATGGCGGATCGCCGACGCCGACACAGGGGCGAAATTACGTTACTATTATTGCACGTTATTGCGTTACGGGGCTCGTCGCGTAGATACCGCGCGTCGATAATCGAGAACGGGAATTAATAACTGTTACATCAATCAATATGTACGACGGGTCACCACTCTACGTCGACGATGTGTAACGCTGACCGTGAGGGAGGGTTTGGCGAGGCTGAAGGGGGTGACGCTCGAGGATCCCTGTAACATCCCCAGCCTGAAAGGCTCTCTGGACCAGAACTTATTGTTAGTCACTGTTGGAGTAAAATATTCCGAGTTCCAACACGAGTTGATTTGTTCCCAATACATTCTTCAACACGAGGCGATTTATTTGTGATATCTTGATTATTAATCTGAAATAATTTTTCCGTGAACAATCGTGTAAAAATTGCAATTTAATGGAAATCTATGGTTACAAGATTTTGTATTTTATTTTTTTTTGTAATTATTAGTATTCATATTCTTTTTCTATTATTATTAGTATTTTGTTATTATTAGTATTTGTATTCTTTTTCTATTATTATTAGCATTTTGTTATTATTAGTATTTATATATTTTCTATTATTATTAGTAGGTGCTTATATTCTTTTTCTAATATTAATAGTATTTTCTTATTGTTAGTACTTGTATTCATTTTTCTGTTATTAGTAGTATTTTGTTATTATTAGTATTTATATTCTTTTTCCATTATTAATAGTATTTTCTTATTATTAGGATTCATATTCTTTTTCTATTATTATTAGTATTTTCTTATTATTAGTAGCTACTTATATTCTTTTTCTAATATTAATAGTATTTTCTTATTGTTAGTACTTGTATTCATTTTTCTAATATTAATAGTATTTTCTTATTGTTAGTACTTGTATTCATTTTTCTGTTATTAGTAGTATTTTGTTACTATTAGTATTTATATTGTTTTTCCATTATTAATAGTATTTTCTTATTATTAGCATTAATATTCTTTTTCTATTATTATTAGTATTTTCTTATTATTAGGATTTATACTCTTTTTCTATTATTATTAGTATTTTGTTACTTTTCTCAGGGTTAGACTGAAGATCAGCAAATTTCTGAACCTCGCCCATTACTTACGTCTCGTCCTGCAAATAGGCTCATATTATTTTAGCATGGTTTATTTTTGGTTAATTGTATGCAGATGGAAATATAATAAATACGTATTATTTATATAATTATTATAATTTCCAAAAATTCGTAATTTGGATAGAATATGTCATAATACAATATGTATATATACAAATGGCAATTTCAGCTGAATATACAATTGTTGATCTCGTTCGCATGATTATCAGTGTTACCAGCATAGTTTGCGTCATAGTTAGGCGCTAAGTCACGTCATTGTGAACGCAAGCGCAACATACAGCTGACAGTTCTGTCGAATATCGACGAGAACCGATATATTCCGATTGTGAAAGCGGTATTAGGACTCGTGATGTAATCTGAGCACGTTTGGCATAACGTTTGTTAAGTGCCTGACGTTTTGCACCTTATCGCACAGGGAATTTTGGCTGGAAAGCTGATGAGGCACTGTTGACTGATCAAATTTGGAAACAAAGTCAACAGGAGCCAAGAGAACCACACATATTTCAATTTTAGAATTTTCGTATTAAAAAAAGTGATGTATCACAAAGTGAAGAAACCAAAATTTATAACAATTAAAAATGTATCGCAAATTAATTCCATACGAATGCTGCCAAATAATTAATTAAAACTGACATATAGAATTTCATTTATATGAATTTTATCAGTCTTGATAATTATTCCTGTGGGGATGAAACATTCAGAGTAATTGAAGGCCTCTTAAAACAATAGTGTCGTCGATTAACAACAACGCAATATTATTACTGCAAATTTCGATACCTATTTCGAATATGCACAATTAAATGTACCTCGAATTTCAATGAATCGAATATTAAAACGAAGTAACATTACCAAGCAAGTCCGCAGATTAAAAGCAAAGAGATTACGAAACAATAGGAAGAATATATCAAGAAGTAAAAAGTTGCTGGTTCTCCCGAGCGAAGTTGCCAGAACTCGAGGCAGGAATTAGGTCGAAGGATCGTTCGGAAAAACGTTTCGATGGTACGGTCGGAGAAATGTTCAGCAAAAATTACGCCGTTGTCGCCGGGCGAACGTTTCTCGGCTACGTGCCCACATTTCTCGACACACGTACACACAGACGAGCCTTTGAGGTCTTGATTTCCCGCGGGATTTTCCACGAGAGCTCGCGAGCGCTGAAAAGTCGCGGTCGGGAACATCGTGGATCGAATATCGACGCGGATATTATGGTGATTCAATCCTGCCAGCAGGTGTAGCTCATTTCTAACGAATCTCAGGTTCCAGAAGGACCTCTGATATTCCTAATTCCCATAAAGATATGTTGGGATATCATGAAATCTGTGGACGAATTTTCAAAGCCAGTAGACTCCGTTGAAGATCAGCTTTCACGAGTATTACTGCATTCCTTTCGATTACTTATTCCACAAATTAATCACTGAGCGTGTGAAAAAAAAACTGCACGTCTTTGTTATAAAATTTCCACTCAAAATCGTGCGTTTTAACGCGGATTTTCGATGTGAATGCAGATTATGACGTCACCGCTGAAAGATTAATGGAAATTTCTACTTCGGACGATTTTAATATTTCTTTTCGTCGTTACTCTTTGCCTTTTGCGATTGCAAAGCAGGAGGGGTGGCTCCCTAAAAACATGACGCAACCAACAAATAGCCTGTCACCGATGGCGAAATAACTGTTACGAACAGACGAAATAACCATCGGCAATAATTAAACAAAACCACTTGCACACGCTCGCGCACACAGACGTGAATCACATGCAGCATTGCCGCCGGCGAAAGAAACGTTATCGATTCCCCGCGATTCATAAATATAATCCGACGAGCCGTCGGGAAATTGGTCGGATTTCCAGGCTCACCGGCCGCGCGGGCGGTTTTAATTAATTATATCGAATATCCTATCGCGTGGCATTTAAACTCAAAGGCGCATTATTATTTAGGTTGTTTATACCGTGGATTTCTCGAAAATCTGTGTCCCCGCTCGAAACATTCGCGTAGTTTATAACTTTAGCATGCGGAGCTTGATCGCGTCCCATTTTTATTTTAATGTAAAGCGGTGCATTGGTTATTTGACGCTTTATTGTTTATATACCAGAGGTGGTTCGTGTAACGTCTTTAATAATTTAAACGTACTTTGGAATTCATGAAGGAAAGGATATTGTACAATTGAAATTTGTATGAAAGTGAATAGTGCACGTGGCAGTAACTGTTTGCTGTATTTTGTCCTCTAGCATGTGTAATTCATCGCAATTTTTAGTTGCAAGACCTAACCAGATTATTTAGAATACTATTAGATTCACAGTGTGGTGGAGCAGTTGCACACGAAACTCGTGTATCTACGTACTACTGTTATTTCGAATTTAAGACTGGTGTATTAATTGTCACGTTTGTATTTCATATCGACCTATTTAATTCCCACAAATACTGCAGCGTCAGATTTGGATGCAAAATAGTCTGAGAAAAATGGTGAATTTTTTAGTGGAAATAGTCTGAGGAGGTAGAGGAGCGCTCCCCCTTAATAATGCACTTTGTTTCACGCCGATACGTTCGTTAGTTCCTGAGATATATTAGTTTAAAGCAATAGTACATACCCGGCGTAACTGACCAGCCTCAACATTTGGCCATGGCGCGGTAGGTCAGTGCTGCCGCAGAGGGAGCTAGTGCAGCACTATAAATTAGGCTCCTCTTCAAACGACGATATCTCAGGAACCAGAAGTCGTATCGATTTAAAACAAAAGCCATTTTAAAGGAGAAAGTCCAGCGCTGCCACACACGCTTCTCTAATGGACGAAGTGTGAAGAACTTCGGACTTATAATTGATTGAAGTTTTGCTATTTTGAATACGTGTTGCGTGTGTATTTAAAGATTTTGCGGATATAACGGTCTTATAATATTGTTGTTCGTCTATAGAAGTCTTCTTCTAAGGAAGTGTGGATAACTTTTTAATAATAATAGAATCAAGTTCAATATAATTTAAATGTAACCTTCTATGGTAAGCTTGTTATCTATTTTTGATATAATGTACATTTCCAAACACGCATTTATACGCATATTTTACTTTTCAACATTAAGGAAAAGGGTGTACACTTTTTATATACGTTCTGAGTTTTTCCAAAAGTACTTAAATCTCTTTATAGATCACTAAATCACGCGAACTTATTTTCCAAAAGCCATCACAGTACCATTACTGACGAAATCCATTTCAGCAAATCCTGATCCAATTTTTACATAAATCAGAAATTGTTTGCGAACAGATGTAACCTAGAGATCACCGTTGCCCGTGCGAGAATCGAAATTCAGCCTGGCGGCCGTCCCCCGACCGGAAAATCCGGCTCTCCCTTGCGTATAATTCATTTATGAAAATCCGATAGGCCTCTTCCGCGAATCGTTGTGGATCGAGAAATATTCCCGCGTACGATTATCATTCGGAATTCATTGCAGCTGGTCGGTAAATAACGACTGGCTCTGCACGATTTTCGGGCGGCCAGAGGCAGGCCAGGCACGCACGCAGACGGAAACGCGGCCGGCAAAAATTCAAATGGCAAAATCGAAACGTTGCGCGCGTAACAATGATCCCGCAAAAACACGTTTCGATGCTCTACGTTTTTGACGTTGTACGGTGGAAATCGCGCGCAGCGTTATCTGCGCGCTTGGAAACACCGAGGTGAGAGACAATGAGGGACAATAGCGTGCACTAGCTGTGTTTCGGTTGAATTGTTAACAATATTCCCGGCGATCCCTTTTAACCGTCGGTGGGGGCATATCAACCTAAATTTTGTAGACTTTGATGCGGGTTCTTTATTACGATTTTATGGTCGATTAAATGACGTGAGGCATGCCGTGGTTATTTACAGAATTACACGTGGAGAACTGGAGGGAATAGAATTTAAGCACTAATTTTTAACCGACTTCTCTAACCGGCGCCTCTTCATTTGCACTGTATAAATCTGGCACCGACTTACAAAATATGTGAGTCGCAGATTAAATAAGGGAAAAAATTATTTTTTACTTTTTAGTGCATTTTTATTTTTTTGAAGTCGGTTTTAATTTTTTTTTTCGGTTGACTATTAAATGGTTGGACAGTTCTTGCGTTGTTTTTTGGGTATGTAGGTTAGAAGATATCTATTTGCATTCTGCTGTGTAATAGTTATAATACATATTTTTATATTTCTCATATTTTTTTAGTTCATGGTTGAAATAAGTAAGACGCGAAAGGTATAAATATGTGGCACAGCAAATATTTATGCTTGCACTTCTCAAAATAATTACAGGGTCTCCTATCCACAGCAAATGACCAGTAATAATTAATTATAGTATGCAGACTGAATTCAGAAAATATTCAGTAGCATCAAACATGTAACAATTCCTGCAGCATCCCAATGGAAGCTATAAAAATACCCACAATACTTGAAATATTCTTGTGTAATCCCTTCAAAGATTTAGGATTTTTTTTAAAGAATTTTAGGATGACAAAATTTTTTTTAGCTATAACTATAGCTATATACTCTGGCGGTGATAAATAAACGGTGTACATAAAGAAAACTAATTGACGGATTTGAAAAATTCTTTCACGATTCTTTTCATAAATGAACTCGCTATCGCATTACCAACTTTAAGAACTTTTGGTCCACTCAATTTGATTTTATTCAGCATAGAAAAATACCGGTTTCAGGGCACTTTTACTAAAACATGTACCAGTCATCGAATTTTCATTATTCTGCACTAATTTGAAATATCAGGTACACCATATTTTTAATACCGTCAAAGTTATAGCTATTTATTCAAAATTATATCGGAGAAAAAACCCAAAAATATTATTTAATCATCTTAAAATATGTTTAAATCAATACCAAAAATTCTTTTTACCTTATTTGTTGCAGTTTTCTTTCAAGAAAATCCTGAACACGAGAACGTACCTTTAACTCGTCATTTTGAAATTTCCCCTCCTACTTTAATTGCTCGAAATTTTCTCCCATTCCGCCACTAATTACAAGAATTAAAAGCAGCACCGTTCAAGATTGCCCCTCGATCGATTCCGCAACTCGAATTTCCACCGTCAAAGAGCGTATATAAACTTGCCGATGCGTGTCCACAGAATTTACAGCTTGTTGACGCAACGTGATCACCATGAAACAAAAAAAAAAAAAAAGGAACCACTTTCGACCTAAAACGTGTCTGAAAAAAAAAACAAACGAACCAACGGCACTGGGGTCGAAAACCGAAGGATTCGGGAAGTGTTTCGCGTGAACGGTCATCGCGGACGTAAATAGAAGCTCGGTCGAATGGCGCGTCCCTAAAAAAAATGCTCTTGAAAAGAAAAATACGCAAATTTGTCAGGCGTGCACAACACAGCGACGGTATTTACGTTAATAACGAACAATAACGCTATCGATGGTATTTAAAAAGAGAGAGAGAAAAGGAATAGTGTTTTCTTTAAAATATTAAAAGCAAATCTTTGGAAGATCCTAAAGATTCCATCATAAAGTACAAAATCAACCCTCCGATACCCAGCATCTGTGTAAGCTGTTGTGAGAATTCAATACTTCAGCCCAAAAAAAAAAAAAATTCGAATAATTTTGGATTGGTATAAAACAAAGCAGTCATTAGTAACAAAATACGCGAATAAATATGCAAATTTCTTGGTCTGATAATCGTCGTCATTTCAGATCGTATGGATCACCCAAAAACGACGGACTGCAGTAGCGCCACCTATAACTTAGTAAAATCTTCATCTAGGTCTCGTTATTGCTCATGAAAAACCTAACATTTTTCGTGTTCAATATTTTTCTCTGCTGTCATTAGTTTCCAAGAAATTCAACTGAATACCATCCCCATCCCCCAATTAGGGGAGACAGTTTTAATTCTTCAGGGTGAATGGACAAGAAAAAAGTATATCTGAGATATTTCATAACTCTGCCACGTGCTAAACCTCATCAAAGATTGTTAATGTTCTTCGTTAGCGTGGTTAAAAATTACGCACCTAAAATTGTACCACACGTACTCGTTGTTTCTCATCCACCCCTCAGGAGCTTTGATTCCGGACACAATTACCCTAAAAACGAGCGATACCCTGAACCAACGCGAGCACATAACGATAATGAGCATCCTACGCACGCGGAAAGTAGCGATTTTTATTGTTATTAGGGAAGCTTTATGCCGCCCGTTACGCGTGCCCCCCTACCCCCATGTGTAGTTGCCCTGTTCATTTTCTGGTTAATTTCACGGATTCCGCTAATGTGCAGGGAGCCGGAAGCGCGTTACGTTTGAGCGGTTCGTTTGCGGGAAATAAGGGTCGAGCTTAAATAATTAGCGTTTTGAATGGTACACTGGAGGGTTGCATTGATTTTTCGTGCCCGCTGGTGTGCTCCCTTTTGCGCTCATTTGTCGTGGCTCTTGTTTCGGCTCGTGTCATGTTTGGTTAAGCTATTTTTATGCATTTTGCCACGGTTGTTTACCTATGTGGAATAATTGTTATAGGGATACTGATTTTTGACAGAGTTTTTTTTATATAAGGGATGAATAGAGTCTGTGTAAAATTGTATGTTTAACAATGAGTAAGGGTGAGTTAAATCTATTCGTCTGCAGTAAATTCATAGGACGTAATGGTGTAAAATATTTAGTGATTTTGTGATTTTGTAAAATAATTGGTACCTATGAATTAAGGGGAGAATCAGAGATTAGGACGCTGAAAACACGGTGATTTTTAAGAATTATTCTCTCAGTAAATATAAATCGAATATTTCCAAAACTTTAAGGGGGTTTACTGTATATTCAGACAACAGGAAAAACTTTTTTTATTTAAGAATAATTCATTTAATATTGGTTTGTTGGTATATCTTCGTAGCGACGCGCCGCCGGAATTGTCAAATTGCGTACATCCTAGGTGTTGCGCCCCAACAACATTGTACGTTTCTTGGAAGCGTAGCCCGAAAGGAATTTCGCCTCTTTTGTGGCAACGCTGCGCGCTGGCGGCCGACGAGACACGACGCTGCGCGATCGGTTCGACACGTCGCGCCGGGCAGACAGATTGTCCTTGAGACTCGGGCGAGACTGTCCAGTACAGACTTATACCTATACCCATACAATAAATCTCAGTATTCATCCAGATATCCTCTTTTTTGACATCACCTGCGTATTCATTAAACGCGGCTCGATCAAACTACAAGTGATCCAGAAGTGACTGAGCACTATTTAGGCAAGCTTAACACTAGATCCAATTGTTATCTGAAATAAAAAAGCCGAAGTTTTTCTTAGTAGACATGAATTTATATCGTCGATGAATGAAAAACATATTTATGCAGAAATTCAAATAATCAACCCTCGAGATTCACAGTAACCTAATCGATATATATCACAATTCGAAATTGTTGTGGAGTTTTTAATGGCATCTTACAATCAGTGTACTCCACCCAACGAATACCACACATAAGCTTTCGTTATTTTATTTTCAAATATTCATTGCACCCACACTTCATTAGAAAAATTTCCACACAAACACAAAAAATCAACAGCATTTTCCTAGTTGTTCTACCATTTCCCATCCAATCATTTTTAATAGTTGCCACAAAATTTGAACTTAAAATTTATTATGCACCAAAAATGTTATGAAAGGTTAAGAAAATAAGTCTGAAGGTAATTCACACAGCCAGTCTTTTCTAAAAAAAGATTTACAAATCTTTTAACTGTTTCCTTATCATTAGCCATTTTTCTGTGTGGTGTGGTGCCCTGGAGGGGGTGATTTTGTTTCCACGCTGACAAAATCGCTCTAAGCATCGACCCGTGTAATCCATTCTGTAAATAAATAAAATCTCATGAAAATGCATTGCACAACGCGAAGCGGAAAATATTTGAAACTGTGAATGGAATTGAAGCGAGGGTGGATAAGAGGGGAGGGATTTACCGACGGGTATACTAATGCAACCGGTATCGCGTGTTTTTTAGCTTGCATTGAATATTCAATGTTTCACCCAGACTCGCGGATCAAAAGATGAATTTTATTTTTGCGAGCTTAACGTTAAATCAGCGAGATTGAAAATAAAGCGTTACGTTTGCATTATAATTAACGTCGATGGTCGTCGAAAGAGAATTTAAAAAGAAAAATTCGAAAGTGAATTGCGGCGTGAGAAAAGCTTTGATAATTTTATATACGAATTCTTTGGCAAGGTTTTCATACGGAAATTATTAATAACAATAACCAGTTTTTCCTCCTCAATTTTTTGTTACCATTTTCGTCCATTCAATGCTTTATTTAACCGGTTTTCCTTCCTTTTTCTTTTGAGTATTTTGATGTTAATTTTCACCGAATATTTGGTAATTTGTCAAAAAATTTGGTAGTGAGAAATTAGCATAAATAGGCTGGGAGGTTTATTCTTTTTTAGTTTTTTTTAAGGGAAAGTTGTCAGCCCTTATATGTGCCCTTCTGAAGAAGTCTGAGGTAATTTTGATTTTACTTGGACTCGAGTTTTACTTGATTTTAAGCATCTTTGTGTACCCTCAACCTGTGGTTCACTATGCATATATTTTCCTGAATTTATTAACAATAATATCGAGGCTCAATATTGTAATTATCAGGAAATGCATATGCAACTGTTGAACGTGGTTTCTAAATTTAATAAATGCATGTACAGACATGTCTATAATTAATATTATTCGTTGTAACTTTGCTTCGAGGAATACAATGAAAAATCGTTTCGTTGTTTATATTCGTAATTACAAATCCACTTATCGCTGCCAGTAAAACATTCGACAAGACAGGAAATCGATATGGGATATCATCGAATCGATAGGAGCGTATTTATTCGGGTAATTAATTATTTTTATGATCGCCACTCGTTGGCGGGGACATTTAATTAAATGATATCCATTAGAAGGGAAATTATGGAGATGTTCACTGGAAATTCCCAGCTATCAATCAATTATCCAATGATTTTTCATAATTGCATGAAAATTGTGGCACAGTTTGAAGGAGAATTGTAAAATATTGAAATCATTGAGTGCCGTTTTTAAATTTTTAATATCGACGTTTATAGCTTGGAGTTAATAAATGCACTGCTCAGAACGATTTCAGGAGCTTGTGATTTTATTGTTATATTATTTATAATTAAATTACATTATTATTATTAGAACTTCAAACATAAAGATTAGAAGGTCACATATTTTTACTTTATCAACTTCTAACGATTATTATTCTTTTTACTAAACTTATCAAAAAGTAAATATCATTTGTTTAAAAATAACAATTATAGCTGAATTTCTCACCAAACTACAGTGAACATAGAATACTAAAAGGCACTATTTCTTGATAAATATTAATCCTAAAAATTCCTGTTCGTTTAAATAAATCGATCGTTATTTAACTTCAAAATGTGATTCTTGCAAATGAAATAAATATTTCAGATCGATATTACCCACTTCTATTTAATATCGGTTACCACCTGTTTCCGTCGCAAGTCGTTATTACTTACTTTCCTCCGAAATTGTTATTCCGCATTTTTATTTCATATAAGATTTACCGCGCCCCAGCTTGTCGCAGCGTTACACAAGCATTTTGCAATTGCAACGTCGCTGGAGGTACTTAATCGAGGACGATAATGCGGCAGTTATTGTCCCTGAGACGGAGATTAAAATTTTAATTGCGCCCGTGCACGTATCACTGCGCGTTCTCTAATTTATATTCTGTTTCGCAGTGTGCCGCCCTGTGGCTGTTTTCCAGCGGATAAAAATACACGGGAGACCCCGCGATCCTTTTGTTATTTATATGAAAAAGCAATTATGTGACATTACTGTGCCCCTGCGCTCTGTTTTGCCCCGTTTCAAACGAGGATCCGGGGAGAATGAAATTTTTATTTATTATACCCCGCGATGGATACATACGCGTGTACTTGCGCTGATAATATAAGCTGGATATCTGAAAAACTCCCCTTACCGATGTTGGGGGAGGGAGGGGGAGGATAAATTGTTCATGGACGCGTAATTTTTGGCTTTCAAATAGCAAACATCCTTTACCGCAGTAGCGCAACTTTTATTTTTCAATTATTTGTGAATAATGTAATTACCTTTATGGTACTCGACAGTTTCTACCTTTTTAAATAAGATTTGCTAAATTTGATGTATCAACTTAACGATAAAATTTCGGAGCTTTAGAAATGTGAAATAAAATTCCTGCGGAATGACGAAAGTATCTTTTACGGGAAACCTATTTTGAGAATTCATTTGTGCTTCACCTGAAATATTATTGGAATAATTGCATTATTGGATAATGGCCATTCAGTTGAATCAACTTAAGGATTTATTTTTGTCCCACCATGGGGTCACTGGAGGTGAATTTGCTTAGACTTATATTTTTAAACACGCGACAGTCGCGAATTAACGGCAGTTTACTTTGGGGTTTTAAGGGAGGCAGCGCCCACCCCAATTACTTTCCAAAATCGCCGCTAAAAGGATATTCGAGTAGTTTCTAAAAGGGTTGCTGGTAACCATAGTCGTGGGATCGATGTCACGGAAACCCCCCGAAGCAACGAACCTACAGTCGAATTTTCGATTTGCACCGCGACATTTGCAGCAGTGTCGTTCGGGGCATTCAGCCGCGGGCTGACAACCGCGTGTATAGAAGTTTATATGAACCATCGTCGTTGTCACATATGTTGCCAGTAGAGTTGCTATAGACAGTGGCGGGAATATTATGGACAGAAATAAAAGCACAGCGCGTCTTATGTACGAGGAAATTCTGTAAAATAGACAGAGGAGGTGTGTGGGTATACCGAGCAGCATTGAGGTCTCTAATGCGCATGCTCAGGCGCGGGATGCAAGTGGGCGGAGCCTAGAGATTCCCTGGACGTCACAGTGGGAAGGGGGGATAACGGTGACTAGATTCGAGGTTTAGGAGGCGATCTAATATCGAGGCTAGAGCTGGAATTATTTGAATTATTCGAGTAATTTGAATAATTTAGAGTCATTCGAGTAATTCGAGTAATCCAAATAATTTCCGAGTAATTCGAGTAATTCGAATAATTTCTAGTAATTCGAATAAGTCGAGTAATTCGAATAATTCGAATAATTTCCTCGAATAATCGAATACTCCTAATTATTCGAATATTCGAATATTTCTGATTATTCGAATAATCGAATCTCAAATTCAAATTCTCTGGTATTCGAATATTCAAATTCTCTGGTATTCGAATATTCAAATTCTCTGGTATTCGAATATTCAAATTCTCTGGTATTCGAATATTCAAATTCTCTGGTATTCGAATATTCAAATTCTCTGGTATTCGAATATTCAAATTCTCTGGTATTCGAATATTCAAATTCTCTGGTATTCGAATATTCAAATTCTCTGGTATTCGAATATTCAAATTCTCTGGTATTCGAATATTGGAATACTTACGTTATTCGAATTTTCGTTACAGTCCTAATCGAGGCATCTCTAGTGGGGTTGTTGCCGATTAAAGTTTGAAATTTAGGAGTCTATTGTTCACTCTTCCATCTCTGGTTTGATCCCTTTTTCAATGTTTTATTTATCTTGATTTTTTTGCTTCTTTGATTCTTGCCGCAATAGATTCCAATTTGTAGTTTTCGAAAATTCTAAATCTTTTTGGTGATTGGTAAATGCCATTTAGCTTTTTTTAAGCTTGATACGTAGCTATGTGATATAACTCTGAATAATCTACAGTTGCGTTCGACCAACTGAGAAAATATTAATATGCGATATGTCCATTTTTATTGAAACGATTGTAATGTAATTTGATGAAATTAGACGTCACTGGAGTGTAATTTTGTAATTTCTTTTTTACCCCGACTACTTCATCAAATTGTGAGCAACCGGGGCGTAAAATTGGCTACAGACAGTCAAACTTTGAATTACCTCATTAAAAATAGACACCGGAAAGAAATGAATTAACTACCTAATTTCTTTTCTGCAATTGCACGAATCGAATCATAAATTAAAAATTTCTTGTTTCCCCTTTCTCCCATCGTACATTTTTCGGTTACCGGTCGGACATGGAGTTAATTATTTAATTGGCAAACATTGGAGATTATTTGGCGAGCGAGCCGCTTTATTTGCTAAAATGGACGCGCGCTGGCTTTTTCGAAACTCTTCAAAAGTGATATCGTGAACATGTGTACATAAAGTGCTTTCCACTGGAAAATATGAAAATCTCAGCGAGGTGAGCTGCTTCGGAGACATTTTACATAATAAATAAAAGTCGACTTTAATTTGGAAGATTTTATTTAATGGGCGAATCGGTTTTTACGGTGAAATTATTTATCAGTCTGTTTCGAGATTGGAGCACCGAATTGGAAAATTTAAAAACATTAAAGTACTGGAACATAATTACATATTGCGTACGATAATTTTCATAATCGACAGAATTATTTTACTGAATTTAATTGTTTAACAAACATTGTTAAATGATATTGTAAATTATGTGCACAGATTTTATATAACAATTACATACTCGCTAATTATAAATTGTAATTAAGCATTGACAATTATAAAATTGTTGTAAATTGTTACAAATTTTTACACTTGATATCGTTTTCTGTTGCAGATATTCACACGTTTTGGCAAGGTCCTGAAGATAGTCACCTTTACAAAGAACAGTGAGTACACGATGCTACAATATACAACTAATTAAAAATATACAACTACGCTTATCAGTAATTAAACACCATATGATTAATCTATCTAAAGGAAACTAAAAATGTTTCATTTATTTCTGCTTTCAAAAATATACCTAACCTACTTAAATTCCACTATTCCCCAAGTTCATAAATTTAAAATTGCCGAATATAAATACATATACTTGAAAGGTTGCTACACTAAAAACAAATTTCTTAATATTCAGCCCTTTTTGTAACCCTTTGAATTCGGGCGACATAATTATACGTTCTATATATTTCCAATTAATCCGGGCGACGTATATATACGTTCTGTATATTTCCATTTAATCCGGGCGACGTATATATACGTTCCGTACATTTTGATTGAATCCGGGACACGCATATATACGTTTTGTATATTTTGATTGGATCAGGGTGACGTATATATACGTCCCATATATTTTGGTTGAATCCGGGCGACGTATATATACGTTCTGTATATTTTGATTGGATCAGGGTGACGTATATATACGTCCCGTATATTTCGGTTGAATCCGGGCGACGTATATATACGTTCTGTATATTTTGATTGGATCAGGGCGACGTATATATACGTCCCGTATATTTTGGTTGATTCCGGGCAACGTATATATACGTTCTGTATATTTTGATTGGATCAGGGCGACGTATATATACGTCCCGTATATTTTGGTTGAATCTAGCCGACGTATACATATACGTTCCGTATATTTTGATTGAATCCGGGTGACGTATATATACGTCATATCGAATTAATAAATACTGATGCGAATTTTTTTTTTAAATTTTTGTTTTTTCTCCGGATTCAAAATATTAATAACACAGCTTCCCCCTCCCTCTGTCTTCCACCTCCCCCAGCTTCAGACTTCAGTATCTGCATGCAAGTCATGAAATCGTTACTAACACCATTCCACATAATGAAAGCTCCTTCTGGACGAGAATCACATCCCATGGCATTCATCCCATGCCATCCAGAAGGACCATCTGCTTCCCCACTGTGCGCTGTACACACACAAACACACCCGCTCCTCCACACATACACAATGAACTCTAAAATAGCGAAAAGGAATTCGGTCACCCTCCTTGATACATAGTTCCCAAGAAAGTAGCTTGTAACTGTTCATGTAGAGCCACCCTGTATAGACGCCGCTCTTACAGGCTTGGGGGGGGGGAGGGGGCTGGGTGAGGGGAGCAGACATGCCACGGCACTTTAGTACTTCAGTGTACTTGAAGTGTATTCCTGCACGGCGACGCCGACGCCGACGTCGGTGCGCGCACTTGGCGCCGTTAGTACTTTCAGTATTGCGCTCGAGTGTAGCAAGGGGTGTCTCGAATGCACCTGTTTTCTGCCTCTGTTTTCGAGCCGGGGTGCGGCGGGGGCGGGCGGTGAAATTCGTCGATCACGTCGAGCCCCTGATAACGCGCTCGCGGAAGAAATGGGAAGCGTGGAATTAATTTTGGTCTCCTTGGTATACGGAGGGTGGCGAAACCGAAATTTGTTTTATTTACCTCAATTTTAAATTTAGATCCGGTGCATTTGGAAAATAAACTTGGAATCGATTTTGGTCCCCTTAAATTAGGTAATTGAAAGATGAAGTCTGCTGGCCTGTATTTTCCTATTTTTCTCCATCCTTTAATTTGCCATATTGCATGGAAGGCAGACAAAATGAGGAATCAAGTGCAGTGGTATTATATACTTGGTATGGGTGGTTGGTAATTGCAATTTAAATGACATGTGTTGTTTTGTTTATTCCTAATTTTTAAATGGGGATCTCAGAAAACAATACTATTTTATAAAAGATGGTAATAGGTGGTACCAGTAATATGTAAATAGTAGTTTATAGTGATAGCTACATTTTCTATGTGGCAGTATAATGAAAAGTCGATTTGAATGAACATAAAGCAGCTTTTTTTGTATAGTTGTAAAAATATACTAATAACGTTACTCGATATTCACTATTATAATAATATCTCTTAACCCTTCGTTGCATACTGTTGCAAATATGCAACATATTTTTTCTTTTTAATTTTTTTGTTGTGACTAGCATGTGGTGCGATATAACTACTTTATCATGATTGGTATACATATCCTAGTGTGTAAACATTTACATGGATATCACGTTGAACGTTGTAATTCTGCAGTTTTTAAGTAATCATAATCGTAATGGCGGCAAAAGTGGAAAAATAAAAAAATATATTTTTTTTATTATGTTTCCCTTATTATTATTGTACGAGTCCAAAAGTGTTTTTTTTTTAAATCGAAGATGTTATGCAACAAAGGGTTAACAAGAGGATAACTTTAAAATATTTTTTCGCCTTATTTAACCTCTTTAAACAAATTAGTATTATTTTCATTGAAATACAATAAAAAACATAGTGTAAGCGAACTATACGTACCTTGAATTCGGCAATTGACGCAATATAAAATCAACTTGCCCCGACAACAGTCGTAGATCGAAATTTGATACAGACCGCGAAGCCAGAATGGAAAATAGGAGCCGTAATTACTCGAAATCGAATCGACAAGTGGGGGAACAGAGAGGGGAAAGGGGTCGAAGGGGGCAAAAATATGAAGATCGAATACGATGGAATAGTAGCCACTTGACCGAATGAAACTTTAATTGGACACCGAGTGCGCCTTCGCTTTAATTTAGGAACTGTGCTTCCGTGATTCCACCAATCAACCACCATTTGTCCCCCGACTAGTCTTGGGAAACACTGCAACATATTCCACCATTTTTAAGCGCGATGCACTGTTCGAACGAATGTCTTTCAGGGGTTAAAATTGATTGAATGAATTGATTAAATAACTGAAATGTTTATAAGAGATACGTGATTCATGTTTATGTTAGTTTTGAAATATATCTAACCGTACCTACACAACCCTCATCCCCTTGGAATATTTTACTGTCAATCATTTTTTTAAAAGTTTAAAAAAAAATTAGGATCCATTGGATTTGTCTAAAATCGGTTAGTAGAATTGATTGGATTTAAATTAGGTTTGATTCAAATTTGACTTAA
The DNA here is from genome assembly GCF_050908995.1 of Andrena cerasifolii. Lineage (NCBI taxonomy): Eukaryota > Metazoa > Arthropoda > Insecta > Hymenoptera > Andrenidae > Andrena > Andrena cerasifolii. Next base: position 5,139,544 of record NC_135132.1, read on the forward strand.
GGATGACTGAGGTTTGCCTTAGATTATGTAGGGGCTACTTCGGTTTGATTTAGATTTGTCTTAAATTTAACTTAGAGTTGACTTAAGCTTGATTTAAATTTCACTTAACTTAAATTTAACTTAGGCTTGATTTAAGTTTGATTTAAATTTCAATTAGGCTAGGCATTGATTTGCTTTAGATTTAACTTAAATTTAACTTACGCTTGACTTAAATTTGATTTAGATTTGACTCAAATTTAGCTTATGCCTGACTTAAGTTTGATTTAAATTTCATTTAGGCTAGGCATTGATTTGCTTTAGATTTAACTTAAATTTAACTTACGCTTGACTTAAGTTTGATTTAGATTTGACTTAAATTTTGCTTATGCTTGACTTAAGTTTGATTTAAATTTCATTTAGGCTAGGCATTGATTTGCTTTAGATTTAACTTAAATTTAACTTACGCTTGACTTAAGTTTGATTTAGATTTGATTTAAATTTAGCTTATACTTGACTTAAGCTTGATTTAAATTTCACTTAACTGAAATTTAACTTAGGCTTGATTTATGTTTGATTTAAATTTCAATTAGGCTAGGCATTGATTTGCTTTAGATTTAACTTAAATTTAACTTGCGCTTGACTTAAGTTTGATTTAGATTTGACTCAAATTTAGCTTATGTTTGACTTAAGTTTGATTTAAATTTCATTTAGACTAGACACTGGTTTGGTTTCGATTTGACTTAAATTTCATTTAGGCTTGACTCAGGGTTGACTTAGCTTTGACTCAGATTTGAAACGCGTTTCACCAAGGTTGGACTAAAATCTAACCGAAAATTAGCTGAAATTTGATTGATTTTCGACTGACTTTGAACAACCTGTTTGTCACACATTTCTTATTCACGCATCTTCCTTAAGAATTATAAATAATCAAAACTTCGAACCAACATCAAAGCTTCAGCCTCATACTCCACGAAAAATGTTCTCTACCCGTAACACGATATATACTCGGTGATCTCTCGAATTCAGTTTTCCCAAAAACGTATCTTCATAACAGAAAATACTACTTCACATTTATTACTTATTCGCAACCAAAGGACCTCAGCCTGTGCCACAAATTACGCCCCCCCTCCCCTCGTACATCACGAATCCCAAATTTTACGACGACTAGAATCGTAGAAATAAAGTCACCATGTTGCCCAAACTTCTTAATTAAAAAAAAAACGCGTCCACCTATTTGTTTGCATCAAACATGGATATTCATTTTTAAAAAAGGGGGAATTTAACATACTCGTCGCTGACTGGTCGGCCGATTTTCATTTCTCTCGCGCCGGCGCACCGGCTGCAATATTTATAACGTTAACGTTGGCTTTGGTGCGCATAAAAACGAACCGAGTCGGCATTTTATTGCGATATAATGCGACAACGGGATAAAGTTTTTCGCCCGCGGCAATGTTATTCAATTTCCATCGTTATTTGATCGCAGCGATAATAAAAATTCCCCAACGACAGGGGGGGAAAAAAAGCGTGCGCCGCGACATATTACCACGAATCGAGACCCCTTTATTTCCATTTAATTTCGGCATTATTTAATTTCCAGCTGCGAAAGCTGTGTTCAGCTTCGGAAATCAAACGACAATGCCCCGCGGCGGTGGGCAAATTTTTTCGAAAGAGGTTCGGACGTATTTTCCATTCTGGGAAAAAACACCCTTGATGGCTGCGCCATTTGCTTTATCGTTTAAATACTCATCGAACGCCGTGGGTATTTCGTTGTAATGCCTTCGATTAAAAAGTTCTATTTTGAACCTTCGGGAGGAATAAATGAGAATTCTTTCTAACGGCTATGCTTTTCTACGTACGCGTGCCTTTATTATTGAACATAACCTCATTCGGGCTATTTGCTGTTACGGTCAGTGTGGCCAGATTTGGCGCTTTATCGCAAATTGGGCGATATTGAGAGCCAATTAAGCCTTAATTTTATGCAAAAACCGCAAACCGCTATTTCGGTGATTAATAAAAAATAAATTGCTCTTTCGCATTCAAAGACACAAAATTCGTCCATTGACACTATTCCCCTATCTCTAATAGTTCTCGAGATATTCCACAAAAATGATTTTTCAACCCTAACTTTCAACGCAGCTTTCTCCCCCCAAATATGAAAACGGGGAAAAATAAAAAAACACGTATTTCTTATTTTTCAGTCCTCTATAACATATCCAAAAATCAAAATGATCGGATGCGGACAACTAAAATACTCTCCTTGTGAGTTTTAAGTAATAGTAGATCGCGAGGCGACCGCCAGGCGGCGACCGGGCGAAGCGCTTCTCGCTTGCGAATTAGCACCGCGGCGGGAATAAGTGGCCGCCGAGGGCTCTGGAGTTTACAGATTGCAGATTACAGACTCTGAATCAGTCACGCTAATATTTCCGGCGAAGCCGAGGCGAGGACGCTAGTATGGTATAACTTACCAACATTCTATGTTGATTACTGTACTATTGTCATCAGTATTACCCAAATTTTTGTATTCCCAATTAAATCAGGTAGATGAAGGTCTTCCTGAAAAATGAAATAAAATTTTCTCCTGCGATAGAGGGGTACCTATTTTTGAGAAAAACGAGTTTGAAAGCGTTGCATTGCTAATGAGAAACTTCTGCGGCCTTTCATATATGTTTGGAGCTGCTGTTTGGCACGTTGAGAAGTGATTTTGTTACATTGTTGACTGAAAACACGATGAAAATAAATCAGTACGATCATTCGCAGAAACACCTAAAATCTCCGAAAAAAAAATAAAAGTTTTTTTCCGGTGCCTGTGCCGCAAATTCAGTTTCACTATCAAAAATATTATCAAATCTGTAGTTGAACATTTGCAACGGTTAAATAAACATTTTTCTCTTTCTGCCGTTTTACCTAACATTCCTGTTCTTCTTTGTTTCAGGTACTTTCCAGGCACTAATACAGTACGCGGACATGCTGTCAGCGCAAACAGCTAAGCTCGTAAGTATCCGCTAGAGCTTTTTCCCACCGTCCCCCCATTTCTCTACGTCCTTCTTCCTTTATATTTTTATATTCTTCGCCTTTTGTATCTCGCCGGTGCATATGGAGTTGCTTCTCGAGGCGCGTCCGACATCGTTTATCCTGCGCCGCCCCTCGGGACAGATCGAAATTTTTCGTGGAATATTTTTTCAGAAACACCGTGTCATCCATTAGCATCCGTAGCTCCAGATGCTACGACGAAAGTAATGCAAATTTTAATTGCCACCCGGTATATTTCACCGCGGGTAGCCCCGTAATTAAGTAATTACTAGGTTTCTATTTACGAGCAAGATATTCCCCGCACTGGATAGTCCCTCCGCTGTTTGAATTGGCGAATTTGCTGTTTTTTTTTGTTTTTTGTTTTGCTTGCGGTGAATTGTAGGTGTGCCGTGGGAAATTACGGTAATTAGGGAAAATGTGGGAAGTGATCAGAATGAAGGTCTTGTTAAGTAGGAAATTTCTTTGTTCAAAATTTTGGTCACGTTTATTGCAAAAATTGCTCAAAACGCGTCAAAAGATCCTTTACGATCGACCCGCCAATCGGCGTTGCGCGGATCTCGGAGACTATTCGTCCAATTGAGTTGGAATTTTGAGAGAATCTTCCTTTTGTGTTAATCTAAAGAAGTAAATACAGATTTCACGATTGCTTGGAAATATTTTTATCTACAGGCATTTTTGTAACTATTTTTTTCTGCTAAAAATCACCATTTTTCTTCGAACACTCACCATTTTGATAAAAATGTTTTGGGCTTGTTATTCGAGGGAACACCAGATCGGAGATCGGCGCCGAGCACCGCTAAACAATTTTTTTTAATCTTCAAAAGGTGTATAATAAATGCCATTAATTATATATTCTATTAAGTTCATAATTTAAAAGAAAAAAATTGCTAAATAAACCTGTGATATTTCATGCTTTCGAAATGGCACCCCTTAATGGTTGTCAAGGGTTGTGAAGATCTATATTTCTCGCATAACCAGTAGAGGATTCAGAGCATTTCAATCGATCTATAGCACTTATTCCTACAAACCACCAAAGTGACGACGGAAATGGCCACGATCCGCGCTATGCTCCAAGCTCCAATTATCCAGGTTTGCTACTCGCGCTCGTCCAGCTTCGCCACCGAACCAGCCAAATGAAAAAGAAGGGGAAATCGTGTGTTCGCAGCAGCACGAAACATATATCATAAATCAACTTATTTTAATCTGCCTGGCAAGACCCCCACTTCGTTAAAACTTTTCTCGGGTTTAGCCTGTGGAAAAAAGGCGAGCTTACGCGTGGGGTCGTTAATTACCCCGAAATTGTAATCCATACGCGAGGCGAACGAAAACTCCAGTCCGGCCACGATTAATGATAAAAATAAATAAACGGGCCGGGACCCCTTTAAACGCTGCTTGATTCTCCAAGTTGATACAAAAAAAAAAATGTCATCAAACGATGCTTTTCACCGACGAATTCATTCTCCCTTTGATGCCAGTCTGATTGGTTTCACGGGCCACGTGGTTGGAAAGTGGATGTTTTCTAATTGCGCAATAATAATAATAGGAGAAACAATAATATTCAGGTGTGAAGTTTCGCGAGCACTTATTCTGATACAAGATCTCCTGAGAATTAATAGGTTTGGGAAGAAATGGCTCGGTTCAGCTAAAAATTTTGCTTAATCCTTTCTCTTAACTTCTTAAAAGAATTCCCATACTTTTTCAGTTTGTCATCATGATGGGCGTCCTGTTTATCATTGTTCTTTTTCGAGCCAGTTCTATTATTAACCAAAACACTTGACAAAGATAAATAAGAAAAAATTTGCACTGTTATATATACTATATAAATATTTCATTGTTAATTCGCGAAAAGGGAAAATAACTATGTCAATAACACTTTCCATTACTGACTTTGTACATCAAGTATACATAAAACAAATAGCCAAAGACTCGCCAAAATAATTTCATACATTCTTCGTAGACTCAAAGTCACCCAAAGCCCCTTGAAATCCATCACTAATCACCATGAGCACAATTAAAATCCCAGACTCCCGCGGAATTTTGCGGTGGTACAATTATCGGTCCAATACTGTCAAATTTCCCGCGCAGTCCTTGGAGAGGGGGGCGAGCGAGCGCGGCCCCACTCAATATGGGAACGAGATACGAAACAATACAGGCTTTTTCAAGAGTGGGAGGGGATTTAGTTCGCAAAACGCTCGGCTGCACCTTCCGTTCGCTTTGTGGTCGTGTTCCTGTGACTTCCGCTAAATTGCAAAATCGCATTCGCGAGCCCCTCCCCCCCCCCCAGCAGGAACGAACCGACAAAGGCTTTTCCGACCGCGACGGGCACGTCCAAAGAGGGTAGAAGCGTTTGCTGGAAGAAAAAACGGATTTTCGTTCGGCGTGGTGGAGAGGGGCGGGGCGAATACCGAAATAAATAATGGGCGGAATCTCTGTAGAGGTAATCGAATTTCTTTAGTTGTTCCAGAGGCGCGCGAGTCCTCTGCACTGTCGACATATTCGATATAGCGGGAAAAAATCTAATTCGCGGCGCGTCATATTGGCCACGGTGCGAAAAAGTGAATCGCTAGCTGGAAGTCGGATTTGAAGGCGTGCACAGAGAGTGAATTAAAATTTTTCAGACCTGAACAATAGTAATGATAATAATAATACTAGTAATAAAACGAAGAAAAAAGAATAACTGTTTTCTTGTAAAAAAGAGCAAAAGAGAAATTTGTTATTGCTTATTGTCACCTCTACTTGACATAATCTTTTCTTTAGAGCGCGGGGAATTGTTGTTTCATCATGCCAATTAGCTTAAAAGGTGTTAGTATATTTACACGTGTCCTAAATTAACTATTTTCGGGCCGGAACTGCATATTTACCGAGCAACAGTGAAGTCAGTGGGAGGAGTTAAGTGAAGGGGCGGGAAATGTGGGCGTGGCAACCGCCCAGTGACCACGCCCCGATACTCGATCGCGTAATCTTTACAGTCTATCCAATTCACCTTTAAACCGAATAATGTATATAACTCGTTCAAACAGTTGCGGTTTTGAATCAGACCACCAGAAGATTCAATAGAAGAAACGTGATTGTTCTAAAATGAAGAGCTCGGTAGAACTTTCACAAACGGATATTCAGAGATATGTAAAAATTTAAATTCCCATGTAATTGCACGTAACATCGGTCGCGAGCACTGTACTCGTCGTGTAAATATTTTACGGGCTCCCTTTGTGTGATTTTCAAATTCATTTCGTCCAACTTTTCCCCTTACAGCTCTGGGCGGGGCCGGCGGAGATTTCATTCGAGATATCGAAACAGCGAGGACATTGTTTGTTAATTTCCCATTAATTCCAGCGAAAGAATCCCCAGGAAACATTGTAATTATCAATGTTCGTTGTTGCGCGAGTGCGACAAGTCTATGTTAATTAATTGCTGAGCAGCGAGCGAGACCCGTACAATTTCAAACTGATTATCAGCGCGAAAGAGAAATCGGGCTGAAAATTCATTAAAAATCTGTTAGAGACGCGGGAATATGCATAATCCGAGGCGCAATATTCCCGTTTTTTTCCCATCAGCGGGCCGAAATGGCAAGCCGCGGCTCGCTGACGTACAAAGAATACGTAATCTGGGTTAACAAAGTTCCTCCCGCCGACGCGCCCCCTGCCGCCTGGTTATCCGGAATTAAATTATTTTAATATCATGACCGGCTGAAACGAGCCGCGTCAAGCTTTGAAAATAGTTTGGCCAGAGGAGAGAGCCCCGCGTGCGTGGCTTTTTTCCGTTTGCGAAACAGAACTCTAAGCGTCAGAGGACTCGAGGCAGCTTTTGCGTTAACATTCCCTGGTAACCGGATTAATTTTCAAGCGCAGAGTCGAGCAACTTGTTTCATCCATCCTGTGAAATGAAAGGATATACCGAAGAACAACAGGGGAGATAACATTAAAGAAGGCAACCTCCTGCTTTGAGAACTGACAGGTGGAAGCACCTATTAGAGATCCAAGCATCACTTCCCAAGTCTGTATCAGAGCTCAGGAACACTAGATCCTGGAGACTTGAAGTAATCTATCTGTTCCACAAAAGACCAGGCCTTGTCCCCATAATCCCACCTGCGATTGGTGAATAGGTCAAGTGCAAGTGGAGATAGAGGTCATAACTACTGAAAGCAGAGGTCAACTGCTCAAAGCCTATGAAACCTGGTCGGCAGGCTAGTCGTTCCTCTCTTGTAACAGGGTTGGACCACGTTAGGACGTCTATCGTTAAAAGGACCTAACCCAGAGCCTTGACTCTACCCCGACCATTACTTCCCAAGCCTGGAATTGGGGTTAGGAGTACTAACCCGAAGTGACCAAGGCTGCGTTAGGACGTCCGTCGTTAAAGGACTGACTAATCAACATGAAAACCACCCCGTAATAATATGGACTCCTGACGCAGAGTCCTCTGACATTTAACTCCTCCCGTTCTCTGATATCCACGAGGGGCTCGCAAGTCCGCCGAAGGGGTAGCCTTAACCCACGTCATCGCCGCTGGCCACCTGTACGCAAACCGCCCTCGTAATTATGTATGAAATTCATTAGCCCGTGTAAATATGGTCGGAGGAGAGAGATACAGTCGAATGTACGCGCATGCATGTGCATGTGTAACAATACAGGGCCAGCGGTGCGTACGCAGGCCAAACACGTGGCCAGGTTTGCTCGGGTGCTTGCTGACCGCGTACCCGTGCGTGTGCCTGTGTGTGTTTGCGGCGCGGATGCCTGCAGGTACCCAGGGTTGAACGTGCATACGTAATTAGACCGCGTCTTTCCAGCCAGGTTGCATCGCTGCAACTGCATTAGCCGCGCGCTGCCAGTCGTTGTTATTAATGGAGATCAAATAGACCAGTGGCGAAAGGGCCAGTTTCAGGTGGCACGTTGCTCCGTCTCTTCGTGGTATGCCACTCGAACGCCTTTTATCACCTTGCAGAGATAATCGGACGGCTGATTAGGCGATCACTCAGGTCTGCTTTGGGTCACACTTTTTGGCCGTAGTTTGGCGGCTCGTCGGCGAGGGTGGGGATCAAGGGAGGGGGGTGATTTCGGTTAAATCGTTTGTGGAGGTAATTGGCTTTCGTTTGGTAGAGGGTCCTGGATTTTGTGGTAATTTCAGTGTGCAGGATGGAGGGCTAATTAGGTAGAGTGGTGGATCGGTGTGCAGTTTGGTGGGGTAGATCGCGTATATATAATTGGGGAATGAGGTTTAATTGCGGCGAGAAGTGTGGTGATTAAATAAGTTATACTGAAAACTTTACAGATTCAGACTCACCGGGTAAAGGTGGTCTCCCATCTTTCCCCAGTACACCGCCTCGTGATGCTTAACTTCGGTGATCTAACGAGAACCGGTGTTTTCCATCACGGCTATGGCCACTGGTATTTTGTCTCTAATATCGATGATAAATAGAAAGAAGCCATTAGGCATTAGTTGAAAACAGAACTTTAGGTTAGGTGATCGTTGCGCCCTCCTATCTGCGACGGCGGTATTCGCGACTCATGCGTCTGAGTTAACCGGTTACTCCAATCGGTGTTGCCTATAATTTCCAAATATGTACATAGCGTTCCTAGATTAAAATCTTCTGTTTCGTCCCTGTTTCAGTCGCTGGAGGGTCAGAACATCTACAACTCCTGCTGCACACTGCGCATCGATTACAGCAAGATGCAGAATCTGAACGTGAAATATAATAACGACAAGTCGAGGGATTACACCAATCCCACCCTCCCCACTGGCGACGCAAACTTGGACGCAGCATCCCTTGCTCTCGGTGGTGAGCTCCTTCCACAGTTGCTGATGGGTGCTGGGTCACAGCCACGCGCTAGAATACCCGGTGAGTACCAAAGATTTTTACGAATTTCAATGAAACACATGAGAATAATATTTGATAGATATACAGAATGTGCTTAGACTCAAGAAGACGTCGAAAATAGGTTACATGAGTTAGAAAATAATTCCTTTTTATTGTAGAGAAGAGTGTGATACATGGTACAGTATAGTCGAAACAACAGCAAGTGGTCACTCAAGGCCAGTTCCCCCACTACAACTTATTACAGGCCACTCCCACGTCGACACTGTGCTGGAGAGGCTCCTCCCACGTGGCCTTGAGGGACGACTTTATTTTCTTTCGACTGTAGTTGATACTGAATAGCCCATACCCAGGATTACAATATTAATTTCATTTAAATAAGGAATTGCTTTCAATGAAATTACTCAAGCCTACGAATCAGAGCACCTCAAAGTGAACTCCTCCTTTATTCTAAGCAAACAAGAAAGTTCCAAACGAATATTTCGAATCTCGTTATTTCCGTTTTCTGTCACTGAGAATTTAGTGTTTTAGAAAGTCAAAGTGTTTCACCTCTCAATTTCACTCGAAGTTCCACAAAATCTTGCCTCTCCCTGGACCCTGCCATCACGGTAAATATCGCAGTTTTTACTTTCATCCGCGCCATTCTTCCCGCCATTCGCTGGCGCAAGTTCAGAGACGATAGCATCGCCCAGGTAAAATCTAATTAACACCAGGGGAAGTGGGCGATCCGATAATAACAGCTCGTGTACACAATACCAGAGGCAGCAACTGTCTCGAGCCAGCGAAGTATCTATGAAATTAAATCTCGAACAAGTTTGCAACCCTGCCCGTGGGCCGCAGGTTTAACAGGAAATTTCCAGGAGCGTGTGCCGGTTTTTTCCATTATGAAAATTGAATTCCACCGCGGATTTACTCCAGCCCTCTATTATCCTGTGTGTTTCCATTATTCCGCTCGCAACAGCCCGCGGGGGCTTCAGCTTCTACTTCCTAAGTAAAATCGATCCTCTACGAGCGTTCTATGCCCCTTGCAAGATCCAACCATAAGGGAAGAATATTTATAACTAAAAGTAGAACCGCTTCCCAACGCGGCGTGGTGAATTTTTTTTTCGACGCCTCAAAATCGACAACGCAGGCTCCCCAAATTTGGCCACCATTTTACGTCACACCCTCAACGCGCACCAAACGTTGAAACGATGACATGGACGTTTTAGAATTTTTAAAAAATCGACTATCGCGCGCCGCGAAATTTTACATCGCCTTCGCCATGTCCCACGCACGGCTCGTAACATACTACGTGGATCGACGAGCCCGCCCGGGAAATCGATCGATCAATTAGCCTTGCGATTTCCGTGCCGTTCAGTCCATTAGAATTAATTATATTAATAGCAACACCGACCCGTTCCTGTCATTCGGACGTTATGATAAATTGTTATTTCGTGACTGGCCGCGCGAGCCTCACCCCTCCACCCACCCCTCCTCCCTCCCTCCAATTTGCCGCTCGTTTTCAGCTCCATTTTCGTGCGGGATCGAATTGCGCCCGGTCAGACGGTATTATTTCCTCGGGTAAATTAATTAATTGCACCGCAACCTGCCGAACGTGATACCCTCACGTCGATCGATGACGCAACAACCACCGTTTTGATTTTCCTCTTTGCCCCGCCTGCTCTTCCTTGCGTTTCTTCTTTTTTTTTTGTTTGCTGTCGTTGTTGCCGGTTAAGTTAAATATACAAGCGCGGAGAATTTTTTAGATGCTGAGGGACAGAGGTATTTTTGGACGTTTTTGCTTGGTGGAGCTGGGGTGGATGGGGGCTTGAAACTTCATTGGGGAAGATCACTTTGAGCTGCTACTTGTTTTTTTTACGATTGAGGATATATTGTGTTTTTTTTATAGATTGTTAAATTTTTAATATTTACTAGGTTGTTTAATGTGTATGCGACAAGTTGAATTCTTAGTTAATTCTTCTTTAATTAGGCTGTCACATTTTGTTTGCTACCAGTAGGTATGGTAAAGCAGGGGATTTATTAATGTTAATAAGTGAATCAGAAGCTGCGAAGAAAACCTTAAATTTCTTTTGTTATTCGACAGGTTCACCCCTTCAATTTTACTAGGATCAAAAATACAAACTTTTCGATCCTATTTGACAGAATCCCACTTTGTTCGTTTCTTCGTGAAATTGGAGGGTCTAAAATAGTGATAGCATCAAACTCACTGTTTTTTATTACATTTCGAGCACTTGTATTATTTTTTACTCTACTCATTTAAGGACTCCTGGTGTTTTAATGCTAGCTGCAATATTCTTGATCTCATCACTGCTCAACATATTTCTTGTTATTTTATATTTCTCTCTACGTACAAAAAACAATTGACCCTTTCACTGCGAAGAACTTGCACACAAATCACTTAATATGAAAAGCGGGCACACAGTATACTCGGAATAAAATCCACTGGCACCTCAAGTTCACTGGGGCGGGGCTAGCCCCACCACAGTGCAGGGTTACGCCCACCATGCTTCATCTACTGGTACAAGCAGTGGTGGGGAGTGGCCTCAAGAGGTCAGTTGATTTTATTTCTACTTAGCAACGGACGCTGTCCAGGACTTAAATTCATTACATGCAAACTTCTGTGTTCGATAAAATCCATTGAAATTCTCTTTTATTCAAAAATTTCAAACCCAACAGTCTTTTTTCGCTTAGTATAGTAACATATACGAAAGTATAGTAATTATAGTAATATATATATGGAAATATAAATCGAAAATACGCGGAAAGATTTTTTTATTTGGGGCTTCGTTTTCAAGATGCACAACTTGGAATATTTGTTAAGTACGCTTTTGACTATGATTTTTTTGCGAAATTGAGTTAGTAGCAATAATGTATTCCAATCAGCTGTACTAATCAGATAAAATGGGAAAAATTATTTTTTTTCCAATGTGGGTTAGTTCGTTTTTGCTCTCAATATCTCAAATATCAAATATGGCACAACTGCGGATGAAATGAATCGTTGTGGAAAAACAAGTCGAAATAAAATTGTAGAATGGCTTTTTTTTATCGAGGCATTGTTTTCGACAAAATCGAATATTTCCTATACTCGATGGATTTTGAAACTTGATTTTCTGGACAAACATCGCTCGAAAAAACGGTAATTGTACAATTTCGAGTTATTTGCGCCTAAGGATTCATTTTATCGTTGTACATATTTGCACTATATTTGTTGTTGCAGCTTGCCAATTACTAGTTTAATGATCGTGTACCCCATGAGATTTCAGAATCGATTTTCTCGAAAACGAAGTCTCCTAAGAAAAAATATTATTCCATATTTTCCACTTATTTATTTATGCACACTCACCCCGTTTCGTATTAAACCAGTTCTTTATATACGCCAACAAATATCCCTAAATCAGTAAAATAGATAAAAATAAAATCAAATTTCATCATAGTTCTATCAGCCGTTGCTCATGAACTCAACATGGGGCCCCGTGGAAGTCAAGAGCAGTGAAAGGGTTAATAGGATGAATAATTCTTGCATGCAAAAGCGTACAAGCTTTGACAAACGATGCTAACGATACCTTGTAAATTTCCTGAAGTAGAGTCCATTGCAGGGGCACCGGGTGTGCTGCCCACGCCCTTTGCGGCCATGCACGGCCTACCCTCGCCTTTGGCGGGGCCCTACAACGGGGTACCACCCGCTGGGGGGCTGGCCAGTCTGGGTGGCTTCCCCCTGGGAGCGGCTGGCCTCGGAGTCCGTGTGCCAACCAACGCGCAAACATCCGCTGTATTGCTCGTCAGCAATCTGAACGAAGAGGTAAGTGCTACCGGGAGTGTGGTCCGGCGGATCGTTGCTGAACGAACGCGTCGAGGACACGGTTATCCAAGATGGAAGCACGAGGAAAGGTCCACGAGATTCGCGTTAAATTATGGACCATTTTGGGAATTTTTCTGAAACGATTGGTGATTTTGACGAAATTAAAGGATAATGGTGGATGTTTTTTTTAAATGTAAAAACAAATCGAAAATGGAAAATATGGGGATTTATGAGAGAATGTGTAACTTTTTCTATAAAAGAAATTTCAGATACGGGGACGTTTTTTAGAATTATCGAAAATTTTATTCGGGGGTTTTAATAAATTTTATATTCTTCTCTGTTCATATTTGACGATTAGTTCTTTAAATTGGAATAGAACATTCGTGAAATAATTATTAATAATTTTTCCGTTTCCCAAAATTTGTTCCAAATTTGAGTTATTACTTTTTATAAATGAGTAGTCCGACGAAATCTCGCAAAGCATCGAATGTTACGTAACAAGTGGATTTCTTCGTGTTTTTCCCTCACCCATCGAAGTGCGCAGAATCGTCGACACGCGGTGTTGAGAGAAATGGACATTAATCAGAACTATGATCGTTTGCTCGCGGTCGACGAACTGTGCACTCTCGATTAGGCTAATTTTCGTTTAACGCTGAGAGAAATGGCCCACGAAATTGTTATATGAATGGACTGAAATTCCCGCATGCGTTCAATGGAATCATCAGAATGGGAAGTAATTTGCAACTGGCATCATTAAATTTACAACTTCTGTGATTGATTGTTCCGCAGGATCGGGCAGACCCAATTGCGCGATTTAATTTCTTGCGTTGAATCGCGGTGGATTTTTGAAATTTTCATTCAAATACTTTCATCAGAGAAAAATTTATAAATTTATAAAACCTTATAAATTAACTAAAGTAATCAAATCACATTCGACTCTTTATGTAGTATCCAAGATTAAAGTAGCCATAACTTTTTTTAATACCCTTAGCAAAACTCTGTTTTCAAAGAAAATCAACTTTCAATTCTTACCTGGTGCACACGTATTCAACTAAATTCCAAACCATTTTTGGTTTTTCCAAAAAATCTACGGAGAAATTTCCAGTTGTATAGGCACACCAAGCAATAATGTGGTCTGTAATGCGCATGCCCAAGCATAAGAGAAAAAAATCGACCGCCAAATCGTGAATTTAGTCATCACTGCTCGGACAGACTTCGCGCAGTGGGAGTGGAGGGGGTATAACTCCGCCCACTGGGCGGTCTTACGTCTGAGCATGCGCATTGGAGGCTTCAGCTTTACTCGGCACACTTAACCTCGATTCTCGGCCCAGTCATTTCTCTCAGCGTTCGCCAATGTACACGAGACTGGCTTAGGTACGTACGTGCACAAATTTAATCCAAATATAACGACTTAATTATAACGTAGCGCTACGTAGGCATCCCTTGCAGTTTCTCCGTCCCTCGACTCGAATTTCTCTTGCCGAACAAACCTCGATACTCTTTCTACTCTCATTCTCACGTGTCTGTTTTTATTCTCGTAAAAATGCCTCCACTTTTGTTCGTTTCCGTGTATCGGAAATGGGAGTATCGAGCGAGTGTCTCCTTCAAAGGGCAGGGAAAATCGAGGTCTCGATGCGTGTGTGCCCTCTCTATGTCACGAACCCCCCCTTTATATATTATTAACACCGCCCCTTGCCACACCCCCCCCCCACTCATTTTCGAAACACATATAGAAATCGTTCCCGAACGTGTTCTCACCATTCTCTGTTCCTGAGTAATTCGTAGCGTTGCCGGCTACGTTACTTCCGACGGGGCGTTTTTTGTTTCCTGAAAATGGAGAAGCTAGAAATTTTGGCGCAGAGCTCGGTGGAATTGAAAGCATTCGGATAGAAGTGTGATAAATGTTGCTTATTCTTGGCGCTGGTTAGTTTTGGGAATACAATATTGTTTTGGAAAAATATTTTTGGGAATTCAAAATCTTAGTTTTTATTCTTTCTTGTATCGTTTGGAGGGCAGTGGTAAATAGTATACAATGATTAAGATTAGAGTTAGTAATAGTCACTACTAATCATTTGCAATTTGCAAAAACTGACGATATTCAGATTCTTCTAAAAAATTAAATGTCCCCTATTTTTTGAAAAAAAAAACTCAATTTCTTAGAAGGGATGTTCGGTTGCCCGAACACACCGATTTTTTTGTAACTCCGTAGGTTCGTAGAGGACCTCGATACAAGTGTCAGGCAATTTTTCGTTTGTGCCCATTTTCGGTGCTTTGGGGTGAAACCATCCCCTAAATATTAATCAGTGTTTCCTATTTTCCCATAAAAAAATTGTTATAAAGACAATCGAATGGTTTTTCATGCTGTATAAAACTATGCAATCAAATTGTTTAAAACCTGTGGTGGTGAACATTTTACTGTTTAAATTGAAAATTTTGAACAACTCGATTGCACAGTTTTATAGAGCATAAGAAGCCGTTAAGTTTTCATTCTAATCATTTCTTACATCTACTATAATTTGCAAGACATACAGAAAAGTAGGAAAACTTAAAAGCAGCGGAGCAAAATTCAAAATTGGTTCATACACAGAATTATCTCTGAAAATATCTTCAATTAAAAGAGGATTCAAACTCATGTCTCACTTGTACCCCTAAACTCTATTTTGCCACCGCACAATCTTGCATCGCGCAAATCTGCTTTTACTCCCCCTAAAACATCGCCCATATCTTAAGCACCTACAATTAATAACGTCGACAGCAATGTACACTGCCCTCCGATTCAAAACTTTACAAAATCCAAGCACCTGTGCCAAAAACTGTACGACTATCAGCAACTTTAACTATACTCCTCTGCAAGAGAAACGAAAGGCGCCTCATTAAGAAAACTGTGTGTCGACGTCACACCTCGCAGCTGCAACTATTATCACTACTGTACTATAACTATGTGTACTACTATCGTTGCGCCGCGCGCACAAGCTTCTTTCAGAAGATCCCCCCTGTCTTCCTCCTCCGACGAACCAGACGATCGAGTGTGTATTTTTATTGTCTCTATCTCTCTTTCTCTCTCTCTCTCTCTCTCCCTGTCTTTCTCTCTCTCTCTCTCTCTCTCTCTCTCCTTTTTTAACTCTACGTGAAATCATTGCCACGTTACGGAGGAACGACGAAACCACAAGGGGGGATTCATATTGACGAGAAGGTCCCCCGGCTGTTTCTCTGCTTCTCTACCCTCTCTCTTTCTCTGTATTTTTTTTATCCCCACCTCTACCTGCTCTCACTCCTATCACGATTGCGGAGGGCTGACAGCCGAAGGAAAATCGAGCGGAAAAGTGAATTCCAGCTCTTTCGCTGTCGCCGACGTGTATTTATGTCGGCAGATTTGCGAGCCGTGCCTCGAACAGTGTATAGTACGTAACACGTCACGGGGGAATTGTGACTTTTGCCTTGCAGACGTGTATATACGTCTGTCCCTTTTTTTTTTTTTTTTTGCAAGATCAAATAGACTGTTTCATAATTATTTGACGGGTTTTGGTGAAGTTTTTAGTGATTTCTCGAGAGATTTTTAAGTGGGGAAATTTTGAATTTTGACAAATAAATTGCTATAGTTTATCCTCGACGTCTGAGGGTAAAATTTTGTATTTTGTGAATGGAAGCTTCAAGGTAAATTTAAAAGGAAAAATTAATAGCTTAGGGTAGTACGTAATTTTATTTTCGCTTCTTTCATAATTGAAACGCGTTGAAGACCAAATTTGTAATTAATGCGTATACTGTTTCCGAATGTAAGACTTTCTAAATGTCCTAAATTTAAGGAAATATTACTTCTTTGATAGTATTGCCTTAATTAAAGCAGCGATTGAAAATATTCAAATTTAATATGTCCAATACTTTGAAACACAGCAGTTTCAAAATGGCTTAAAATAAAAAGGGAAATTAAATTTGTAGACTGCTTTTGTACTCAATATTCATTTTTCCACATTTACTACTCTTCAAATATTCCCCACAATCTAAAAATAGAAACTTCAAATCCAGTACTCTTTTCAAATGCAATCCTCCTTTAAAAAAATAAAAATAGAAGTTTTTGAGTTTTCGAAATTATCTGAACGTGAAATATTAATTTTTCTTAGAAAGTACCTAATTTCTTTTTTACTAAAAACGATATTTTGCAAAAAATTGTCGCCACCAGATTTTTTAAAAGTTGTTACTAGTCAATTTTATAACTTGACATTACTCACCTTCCATTTTATTGTCAAACAATCGACCTTCACTCAAAGAATCTTCTTATAAAAAGAGATAAAATGGCGCGGCTCGAAATCGGTATTTTCGACCACGGCGAAAGGTCTGGAAAGCCCCGAAGAGTCTAACGAACGTCAATCGTGAAACTTGTGCGCGTGTGCCAACACTATACATTGAATCCTATTATACTCGCTGACTACTGACTGGACTCTGTCTGTTCTCTGTGTAGATGGTCACGCCTGACGCTCTCTTTACCCTGTTTGGTACGTCTCTACATTTATATTATTAATTATATTACATTATTAATTATTATATTTACACGCGCGGGTGCACACTGACACTGTCCAAACGCACACACAGTCACACAGAGCACACTGAAACAGCAACACACTTTCCACGTGTGATAAGAACCGTTCGCAAGCAATTCTTTTGGAGAGTGAAGAGACGGGGCAAATAAAATTGAAGCGCAGTCGTTTTTTTTTTCCATATCGAACGATACACCGACACATCGAAACACGAACAGAAAATGTTTGTCTCTATCATGATCGTCACTTTCGACGTTGTCATGTCGCAAAGTTCTTTTTCCTTTTTCTATTTTTTTTTTTGTTGTACATTTTAACAATGTGGAGTTTCGTTGAATGTGTCTCTCGTTTGCAGAAAGCTCGATCATTGTCACTCTCCTGAATTTTATTCTCAATATCTCCGATATTCTCGTTTAACGTTTTTTTATTTTAATTTTCCGATTATTTTCGTGATTTCAACTTATTTTATCGCTACAGCTGTTTCATTCGCCAACTCCATGCTCACATGATCCACCATTCAGTCATGATCATTGATGTCAGCGACACATTTTTTTCATGTTCTCTATTTCCAAGCATCTCTTCTAAATTGTTTCGTTAATATATATATATATATTTTTTTTTTAATTAATATCAGTTCCAGACACCTTAATATTACATAAGCTTTCGCTTATTTTACGTAATTCCATAGGTGCTCACTTCTCGGGCGTCGAACGGTTCAGCTGCCCTTCCCATGTTCAACAACCCTTTTGGGAGCTAGACTTTTGTGCACGCACATCCAGTGTAACGTGCGTTGAACGCCGATGGGCGTTCAACGACTATAGTCCGGTATATGGGACCAGTGATTCCCGCACAGGGTGAACGCTCAGCGTTCAACCCCTTCACCAAAAGGGTCAATAAAGTGTCACAGTTACCGGAGCTCTATAGTTTCATATTTTCAGTGTATTGTCATGAAACGTCCGTAAAATGTGTAACAAATCATCTTCAAAAACATTAGGTGGTTTGGTGAGATATCATAAATAATCAACTTCTTATGAAACCATAGAGTTCTATGAATATTTAAACGTGTGCAGCTGAATCGTTTGCCCCGTTGCATGACCCAAGTCTTAGTCCGATCGTACCCCGATCTCGGTCGACCGAATTTATTGTCCCGTTCATCTTCGACAACCCTTAGACGCCGACATTATCGAAAAAGCAGCCCCCTACCTCCCCCGCGGGGAGCGATTCGAGCTTATTAAAAGTAATGTTTGCGTGTTGTGCATGTAGGCGTTTACGGGGATGTACAGCGTGTGAAGATCCTCTACAACAAGAAGGACTCGGCACTGATTCAGATGGCCGAACCGCATCAGGCGCACTTAGGTAACTATTTTTTTTTAAAGAATTTCCCACGCGAGGCTCGCGCCATTGAAAAATTTCGGATCACGAAAAACGCAAAGCACGATGCTTGCAGATGGAGGATTTTTCAATGGATTTTGTTAATTACAAGTGACAATTGCGAATGGATTTTTCATTTTAAAAAATTCCTTGTTTGCAACAGCACTGACACACATGGACAAACTGAGAGTGTTTGGGAAGCAGATCAAGGTGATGCTCAGCAAGCATCAGACGGTTCAGTTGCCGAAAGAGGGCCAGCCAGATGCGGGCCTGACGAAGGATTACACCAACAGTCCACTTCACAGATTCAAGAAACCTGGCTCGAAGAATTACCAGAATATCTATCCACCAAGCTCGACCCTGCATTTATCGAATATTCCGTAAGTGAAACTGCTAAACGCATTATTGACCGAAATATGAGCGTATGGAGCTGTAGTGAGTTTTGTAATGCGCATGCGCGAGTAGATGATCGGAAAGTGGGCGGACCTTACGTCCGCCTATCACAGGTGCGAATTCTGTGGGCGTGGCAGTACTAGAGTCGAGGATTGGCGGGCTGTATGGGGCGTTACTATGGGGCGTTTCCCAGCCCCTCCTATTGGTTACTCCCACAAACCTCACTATTGCTCGGAATATCTACCTATAACGTTACCAGTACGAGTTTCTCGATATTTATGCTATGCAGCATTGAGCCTGACAGTGGTGACTGTGATTATTCTAAAACGTGGTTGTTTTTGAACGCTGCTTTCAGTGCTACTGTGACCGAGGAGGAAATCAGGGATGCCTTCACCAAAAACGGTTTCACCGTGAAGGCGTTCAAGTTCTTCCCGAAGGATAGAAAGATGGCGCTCATACAGATGCCTAGCATGGACGATGCGGTCGCTGCTTTAATTGTAAGTGCTTTGGTTCAGTTTCAAAAGTTCTGTGATAAATTCGTATGGTATGGCCAGTTTTATTCTACGCAATTATTTGTCAAAATAATCTATGGGGGTAACATAAATTATTCCATGGGGGTAACAGCTGGAACTTTGGAATGATTTGAATTATTACTTATTCTTTTTTAGAAACGAATGCAAGACGTTTTTAGTGCAGGAAGTAATGCAAGCTTAATGCTGCATTTCCTTCCTTAAATCAAGCAATCCTATGAGTTTTTGATTACTTCCTCTTTACATAAACTGGTCATACTGTATATGTATCTTCCGTTTGATTAAGAGTTAGCCATAGTTGTTCAATAAAATTCTTCTACACGGCAGCAACTATTATGGCACCTAGCATCGTAGGATAGGACTTGTCAGGTAGGAAATTGTTGGTATTCAGGGCTCTGATATGAGGCATATAAAGTTTTTAATTAGAGTACAATGCGGTTAATTATATAAAATGCAGTTATTGTTGAAAACTGGTTAATTCCATGTTTCCCTCCACCAAGATTGCAATCATCGTGTTGTTTTATATTGAATCATTGCTGATGAAGTCATTTGCATTCACCATTTATGAAACGAAATTTCGTTAAAATTTGAATTAATTTAGCTACTGGTGCCAGTTGATCTTGATGAAATGAATTAGCTCGTTATTAGAAATGAAGTATTAAAATTGCACACCATGGGACCAGTTCTATTTAAAACCATGATAATTGCTTGCTGCTTCCTTGCCTACATTAAAAATTTCTTGTTTAAACATGTGCTGTACTGTAATTATGGTATGCATTTAGGAGACAACCCAATTGAACAAATTAAATCAAATACTAAATTCAGCATGTTCATTTATAAATCATTTTCCAGGTCAAATCATTATATTTTTCTATAACATAAATATTCAATAGCAAATATTAAATAGCGTATCGTTCCTACTCGAGTTAACTATGACAATAATTTAATCTGAGAAATGAAAGACTATACAAGTGCCTACTTTCAGAGTTCTTTTATTGTAGAAGAAGCAGTTACTTACACAAAGGTAAAATAAACTAAGTAGGATAAAGAAAATACTGTGTTAATTAATTACGCTTGTCACAAATGCAAAAGGCAACTTATAGTCAGGATAAAATCAATTGGCCGCTCGAGGTCAGTAAGTAAAAGTACCATAGCGACAGATATCTAATTTCTACCAACAAAGCTGTCAATATAAATTGAATCTAACAAGTAAGAAAGATAAACTGACATGACGTAACTGTAACCATCATGTTTGTTGTGATGCATAATTGGAGAGGTGTCGACAAGTGACTAATCGGTTTTGTTCCAACTACAATATCTATACCAAATGTTCTACCCGCAATTCAGGTGTTCATAGCAACACTTGAGGATTCAGATCACCAAATATGCTTTTGGACGTTGGTAAAAAACATTATACCCAGGTTTCCTCTCTAAAAGTGTCTAAAAACTACACAGACCAGGTGCTTGGGACCTGGACATCCAAGATTCAAGTACCCCAATTGCCTATACCTTCCGTTGCTTTTAAATCACCACATTTCTCCCACACATACCACTTTCCAGAGGCACGAAACAATGCTGAGCTCGTGCTTGACCTGTTCCAGAAAATGCACAACTACCAGCTGAGCGAGTCCAACCACCTGAGAGTGTCGTTTTCCAAGAGCAACATCTAACAAGAGTCACAATCAAACGATCGGCAGTGGTACCAGCCCTACGCCCTAGTCCCTTTTTGGCCAGCCAGCTCAGTGTATGACTGATGACCCGCGCGATGGTACCAGCCAGTTGCCGGCCCGTTCTACATGACGGCTGCAACGTCTTTGGCTGGCTACCTTTGAATCGCGCCCGGCTCGGAAACGCGAAAGGGGAAGCGCGCATACTTCCCCCGCTATAGGGAAGCGCAAGAAGAACCCAGCTTCCTCTCACCGAGTCCATCTCGGCGATGCGAACGAGTACACCGTGTATCCATTTCTATTTTTTCGCATCCGATTCGATAGACGCTAGGGTTTTTGACACGCCACCGTGCACACACTTGGAAAACACAAACACACGTAAAGAGAAAACAATAACGGCAAAGAAAAGGAGAGAATGATTAGGGCTGCGAACGAGAAGCATGCAAAAGAGAGGTTTGAGTCTTGTTTTCGAAAGTAAAGCGCACTAATAACGTTCAGGAGCACCTGGTGCTGGCTTTCGGGGGACGAGGAAGAAGGAGGGGCAATCGGGTGTAGGGTAGTCTGGTCCACGAGTCCAGGCGAAAGCCAGAACCGATCAGAGAGAAAGAGAGAGGAGAGGGGACGAGTGTCCTCTCGTTTAGGCGATTAGAGAAAGGAGCATTCTGAAGGGAGGAGGGAGAGACTAGGTTTAAAATGGGTACGAAGAGGGACTCGGTGAAGGGCCCTCGGCTCTTGTACAGAGTTAATCTTTAAAGTATAAGGTATATTATATATATAAATATATATATATATTATATATTTTACAACCGTGACACGCGCCAGCCGGTAGCGGCGGAGCGGCTACATACCTTCAGAAAAAAACTGAGTAACGCGTTAAGGGTTTTTAAAAGTTAAACAGGAACTGGGACCGCTGTCCCCATTTTGATCGATCAAAGAAGCACACGTCGTTGGTAGCTTGTAAGAGATTGTCGACGTTTTCGGTCGACACACGGCGACTTGCACAGTCGAGGGAGAAGCCTCTGGCGAGCGAGGATGAAAGTAGCGCGTAACAGGGATGCCCAATCACGATGACGTCAGGCCCCCGTGGGCCTGCCCGCGAGCGCCATCTGTCATTTCCACGGGGCCCCATCCGGGGCCGCGCGAACGAACGGCTTAACTGTCGGGTACTAAGATTAATCGTTAAGGCTAACGCGTCACACCGGGACCCTTAGCAGCTTTCGCTTTCGCGAGGTACCTGGCGCCGTTCCCTCGAGCCAACCAATCGATTGAGAGGGGATGGGCCGGGCGATCGTTTGAAGTCTCTCCCGCCACGCGTCCCAACCGATGCTTCTCCCGTGGGCCACCCGATCCTCATCTTTTTTTTTGTTTCATTTTTCTAAGCTGTACCTTCAGTATTCTCGGCGCCCGGGTCTCGGCCGTCGACTCTGATCGGGTTTCGCAGCTCGGCTGGCCGCGTGGCGGGATCAAGCACTATCGTACGTCGTTGCAAGGTGGTATTTTTATAATTTGTATGTTCGACGATAAGTATTAATCACACACGTACAGATACACGAACAGACGCGGAATGACACGTCCATACACGACACGCACACACATGGTAAACACGTACACGTACGTTCAGACGCAGGTTTCTTAGCTGATAGGTGCTTAGGATTGTGTAGAACCTTAATCGTAAGCAAACAAGTATAATTGACGAGGGTGGAGGCGGAGTGAACCGTTAAACATATCGCTAATTAAAAGAAGAGACAAACGAGTTTGTACATGCGTAGAGGATACTTGTATTAGTGGGGCAGATCGACGGGCAGTTCTGGAACGCCTGGAAGATGGCTCGACGCGGCGAATCCTCGCTCCCTGTGACGCGAGTGTCACTAGGCGGCCAGGCTGTTTGCCGTGTGCCGAGCCTCGTTTGGTCCGGTTGACGATTAGTTCCTGATCTCCGAGCATTCCTTTTGACAGGCGACGCAAAGAGAACGCCCCCCATAGGCGACGTAGGACGGGATGATCCGATCAGGGGTGTAACTTAGGGGAGGTCTGTTGTGTTTGAATCGTTGAACCGCTGGTGTCGTGTAAGATAATAAGGTAAATTTAACGATGAAACTATGATACACACCGTAGCCGTTAGTCCGCAGAGCGTAAATATATTATATATTATGGAGGAGAGGCCCGAGGGGATGTTTCTGGGCGATGAAAGGGGAGAGAGAACGAAGGGATACGAGTTTTGTATCGTGGAGCACAAGGAACTCGCGCGCGTGACGCACCTCCGACACACAAACACGTACACACTTGACATACACACGATCGCAGGATCGGATCCTCGTATCAAGAAGTGAAAATTATCAGTAGTGTCGTAGCGTCGTGATAAACGGGCTTCTGCTGGCCGTCATGGCGGTCCTGGTCGACTCGATCTCTCGAGATCTAGATGTGTTCAGCCTCTGGGACGTCTGACGAATCTCATGTATGTTCAGTGGCGTCGTGACGGGCCACAGATACCCGGCGATTTCTGTCTAACCGACGTTCTGTTGGAGTCAATTAAATCTTATTAATATACGTATCGATCGTAGAGAGGTAGCAGAGGGAAAGTGCGTGAAAGGGAAGCGGAAGTGGTTGGCTGCGAGAGAGAGGATTGTCGTGAGAACGGATGGGAGAGCTAGGGTTTGAACGAGTGTTGTTGCTTGAGCCAGGAGAGAAAGTGACTATGAAACCTGAGAGACGTGGTGAAGAAGCAAGAATGCTGAAGAAAACGAGAAAACTACAAAAAAATATATTTAACAAAGCGAGTGCCGGCCCGGGCAGTGTTGTTTGTGCCAAAGTAGGCTAGCCGTTAACTCTAGGGAGGGATCTCCTGGCCAGCCAAGCGAGAAAAGGTTCCTTGCGATCGTTCAGGCACTGATCTATCAATGCAAACAATCTTTTGGGCATCAGATTCTTTGAATCTTGGCTTCAGATGCTTCTAAATGGTCCTAACAACCCATTTACAGATGCTTGCAAATAGTTCTAGATAGTTTCAGACGGTTGTAAACGGTTCAAGGTGATTTTGTATATTCCCGGAAGGTATCACAAGGTTCTAGAAGGTGTCACAAGGTTTCACATATACAGTTCTTACACCTTTACATACATTTTCTGATGTTAGTAAATGTTTCTAAACACTTTCTAATGATTCCATACGTTTGCAGATGTTTGAGAATGGTTCTAAGTTATTTCTGAATGATCTGTCAGGGACAAGATCCCTTGGACGTTGGTTCTAGATCGTGTGGAGCTGAATCTCGCTGGCTGCGGGGAACAAGAGTCGACCAATCAGTAGAGACGTAGCGAGTAGCCGGCATGAGCGAAGGGGCCAGTCTTTGCATCTATGATCTGTCTTTCGAATCTCCGATATATTTACATTATTTAATCCGACGACTGCATTTATAGATTCTTACTCGGGACGCGACGAAACGCGTCCTCTGTGCGAGACGCTCGCTCGTCACACTTCAACACACTTGGTACACGAATACACGCGCATTTCATTTTCTGTTTCTCGGTTGAGATTCTTCTGTGGCTTCCGGGGAATGGGTTTGGTTCCGGTTTTTGGTTCGATTTTGATGACCAAGTGGACATTTACTCAGTCGGAGACTAAATTTGAAATCGGTCCTTCAGTTTTGGAATTGTGTTTCTAAAATTATATCATACGTGCGTTTAAAAAATAGTTAAAATATAGAGAAATTAAATACTGTAATCGCGGAAGACAGTTTTGCCTTTTATCCTTGTCAACTTGGATTCAAATGGAGGACCTAACAAAAGAATAATTTTAAAAATTCCTTAAGCAATTACAATTTTCCATTTACCAATATAACATCTTCTGCATTTATTTCTTGACCACGTATTAAAAGTTATTCCTTGACATGGTAAAGACTTGGAAAATAAATATGGATAAAAATTTTAATACTTAAAATTTCACGTGTAAGATTTTAATATTAAATATTTTTTATCATAGTTACTATAAATCTGTTAAAATCAAATTTAGTTACATTAATTGAGCAAACAATGTATTGCAGTACAGTCAGTATAATTTACCATTAATAATTAAGAAAACAATTATTAATTTAATAAGGAGTTCAAGTTCACAATTTTTTTCTATTCCAATCAACCCATTTCTAAAACCACGTACTAGATTCACGGGTAGGCTCAAAAACAATTTTCTACAATTGTCTACTTGATCATCAATTTCGTTGTTTCAACGTATTTTAGCTTTACGTGTATTCTCTTCTTAAGTATTATACAGGCTCTTTCAATTGTCTCGCGCCTCGTCTCAGAAATGCACAAAATACCTGTACCCTTTTTTCCGTGTTTGGTCCTGGTTTCCTCCACGAGGGCGCAGAAATCCTCCTTGGGCGCGAAGGGAACAGTTGAAGGCCTCCCGCACAATAGTATTTCCGGCACAATATCTCGTAATCGTACCTGAAAAGCCTGTAAGCGTTGTTCGAGTAGTAGAACTTCGGGGTTTCGTCGTTATCCGCCGCGATTCAAGTTCCATCAACCGCGTCTCATCGATCTGTGTTGATTTTACTGCCGTTCTCTAGGAATTTTCGGACACATTCCCGTTCAAACGCGAACACACACATGCTTAAACACGTCCACACGTACACAAATAGTCATGGGATTCGTAATGTCGTACCATCGTTTCGTTACGCTGCAAGAATTTTGATTTTCAAGATGAAACTGTCTAATTACAAATACAATTTATTAACCGATTTTTGGAAAAAAAATTCATACTCAAAAGTTTGTCTTTATGGCCTAACTGTTAGCATCAAGTAATCTAGTACATCCCAGTTATTATTAGTAATATTCTGTGTGCAGGAAATTTGAAAAATAATTGGAATAAAATTGCATCAATTAAATACAAAAAAGCTCGTCAATTTCCTCCTGAAAATTAGAAATTCTTATCAGCGACAACGCGCCTAACACAGCTGTTCTATTCTCACCATTTATTACAATGACAATGATTTCCACCTGTTTCGTCTGATTTGGAGTGCTCAGCTCCCTCTTTTCTGCCAAAAAAAAAAAAAATAAATTTGCAAATGAGGGACAGTAGGAAAAGCTTTAAAGAAATCAATTCGATAAGTAAAACGGGGCAGCGTTACCGTGTGGTAAATTATCTACAGGGTGTCCAGAACGAATCGCACAACTTGGTTCCATCGTAGATGGCGCTGTAGGTCAGCCTTCCTTTTTTTTCTGCTTAATACTTTCGGGAAGAATACTTTCTAAAAAGGACTGTCGTTCTCAAAATACAGCAACTGAACACAGCGACTATCGTCCCTTCAAACTTTGTCACAAAAATAATCCTCCTTTTACGTTTTAGGTTAGGCTTCGTTCATCTTCTCGAGCAACTGTTCGCAATGGTTTGACTGACAAGCGTCTGAAAGAGTTAACTTAATCTTGGAAAGGACAGAGGCACCCTGTGGACGGTTTAGATGAATTATATCTCTAGCTGGGTTGAGGGGGGGGGGCGAGGTGAGGGTTGGGATAGCCAGCACTCGCTACATGGTGTCGCAGATATTCAGGCTCCGAAATTTCTCCAGACCAACTAAACTCCTTGCGGGATTCTAGAAGAGTCGTTCTAATTATATCTAATATCAAATATATACAGAAGCGCATATTCAACGTACAACTTCCTCATATATAGACGACGTATTTTTATATATGATAGAGAAAGAGAGAGACCAATGATCGTTGAGAGAGGTCACGATGGTTTGATCATTTAAAGCGAGCGTACTGTTCAGATGGATCCCAATATGCACCGTGGACACTCCTTTCGGTTTAACCCTTTGTGGACGATGAACTAGAAGGATTATGGAGGAAGATCTTCGGAATGGAAGGGGGCAGAATAGTGTCAGGGGAAGTAGTTTGTTGAACATTGTTTAGAGAGTATCATCAGTAGGTTTTCCCATGTTTTCTCAGATGGAAGGATATATATTCGTAGCTGTGTTTATTTCCCATCATGGCGAGTCAAAAGTTTTGTCCAAGTTATTAGAAAAAAGTTAAAACAGTGGACACTCATTTTCTTCACTGACTGTGACAATCAAGTTTGCCAAGCCCCACTGAGGGGTACTAAAACGTTAACAAAGGAAAACAATTGTAAATTAGTTCTACTCGTATGAACACCCACATCAAAACCTTCCAGCGCATATATCCTTGAAAGCAGTCCATCATATTTCTCATCGAGTAATATAACCAGACAGTTCAAAAGAGTGGGACATAGGACAGAGTTTCAAGTCTGACTGCTTTCTAGATAGTGAATCCCCCAAAATTTCTCCAGTGTATATCTAATCATTCTTAGTTCGATCCAATTCAAAATTTTCATCCAAGCGGCCATTGCAAAGCTACAGACGGCGACAGCAATGGGCCCACACCCTAACCTCACTGACTGTGACAATCAACTGACCAGGGCCCACTGAGGGACACTAAAGTATTTACCAAATCTAAGAGATCGCGAACTGATTCTATCCAGCGCGAACGTTTCGATGAAAGCAACATCTTCTATGCAAAACTACTCCCTGACAGCAGCCCAGCATGGCTTGGGATAGCGATTACTCGAGTCCCAAAGGGTCGATGCTGGACCTGATCCAGAAACGATCCCTTTTCACCGATCGACACCACGAACACCCGCTATCGCGGAGGAGGGGGAGTTAGAATGACGATGATAATTGCCGAGTAAAGGGAAGATTGTTCGGACCAAGGAAATTCGGGGTCTGGTTCGAGCCACGCAGTAGACGAAGCTTAGCCTACAGAGGTTTATTAGGGACTATAAATAAACAGAGAAGGCATGTATGTACACGCTAAACGGCCAAAAACAGGCGACCACACACAGAGCCAGACACACGTTCTAAACACTCACAGAACACACGCTCACACACACTATGTATATCTCCTACTATATATATATTTGATATATCGCATTGTAACAGGTGTGTCCAAAAGTGCGCAGCGGCTGCATCCCAATAATCTATATTTTATTAATAACTGATAAGTCTAGGATTAACGACGTTACAGTTTATGTAATGATTTAGAAGAGAAGATTAGTCTATTATATATGAATATATTGTAAATGCGCGGTAGGGACACGGGAGGAGTGCTAACGCAGAGGAAGGAGACTCGCGCGCATTACGCGAAGCGACACAGTTGGAGAAAGAGAACAAATGGAAGGAAGGGAGAGAGAGAGAGAAAGAGAGAGAGAGAGAGAGAGAGGGTGAGAGTGAACGCGAGTGAATGTGTCGAGCGAATGGGCGGTGTTTTAATTGAAGTTATCGGTGAACACGTGTAAAATAATATATCTTTCGAGTTCAGGATGGTCTGCTTGCCTAATCGGGGCCTTAGGCGTCGTTCAAATTGAGGTTAGCTCTGGATCAGCGCCAAGATCGTCCCTCTGCAGGTCGATGGTTGTCGTTGGAAGTGGGAAAGGGACGATCTCGAGCTGTTCGACGATACTTTTCTCCGTGGTGGTGGACGTTAAGGTAGGGTATCGCGAGGGGGACGCGATCTAAGCAGTTCGCAACAGGCTGACAGGATGATAGGGACACGTGGGTGTCGATTGTTGACATAGGTGAATGTTTCTGTTTTCCCACGAGGCGGGAGCATTTAAAAGACACACAGGGTGAAGCACAGCGCGAAGGAAGACGAAATACGACTTCCTCCGTGAGGGATCGAGACCAATTGGGTCTTCGTAGATGCAAGATAGGCAACGTCAGGAGTATCACGGTGAAAGTCGTCGCGTTGGGCCAGTCCCAAAGTACTTCCCGGGCCCCTCGATTCTTCAGCCTTGGGCCAGTGTTCAGGAATTTCAAATGTTCCCCTTGAGAGGATACACTCTAGGTTCAGTGTCCCTAGAAACTCGACATATCACCCGCAACAAAACTGATTGCCATCTTCACTGAGTTTTGGTTCTAGAAGAGGACACTTTGGGACCGTACCAACGCTTCGTCGTTTGTCTGTTCTTTCCCCAGCAGATCGATGGGTTTCTGATGAGATTGTTCCATGGTGTGCCTGTTGAACCGAGTGATTCCGTGATTTTCTTGCCTGCTTTTCTCTTCCATGGAAATCGCACGTTAGAGTTTAAACTCGCCCATGGGAGCTCGTCGAGGAACCAAGAGATCAATTCCCACGTGACCAGCGGACGAGCTCCTCTACCCCACCCATAGAGACCCGACGTAAGGCGTCAAGACGAAGCAGGTGTCTCGATCACGTCGACTTCTATTGATCGTTGGTCGTTAATTGGTCGTTTATAATCGCTGTTGTTGTAACGTCGATATGTATTGCCAAAACGAAAGTAGAGGGAATGGAGGGGTGATGTTAAGGCGAATCCGATTGACAGGAAACGGTAGAAGGAAACTGCTCGAGCCCCAACGTGACGACAACCCACCGAAAGACCCCTAAAAAATGAACACGGAACAAACGATAATGAAACTGAGAACGAGGATGTGTCCTCGACTTAGGCGCGAATCGATCCAACTTTAAGGTGGAGAAGCGTTAAAATTGGCGAGGTTAGGTCGCGAGAAGACGTAGAGAATTATCTAAGGTGTAGTTGTTAAGTCGACGAACAAAGCAAACAAGATAAAAAAAAGTCGCAAGCTGTAAACACAAATGATAATGGAAAAAACAATTGTAGCGTGTTAGACTCGTGTAGTAGCCCCACCCCCACTTTCTAATTAAGCCTCCAGAAAAAAAAAACTTAACGAGTACTATGTATAGTTAAACGACAATCACTCGACTCTCTGTATCGATATATAATTTGATGACGAGGAAAGCGAATCCCTGAGCCGTCGAAAAAAGCTGCTGCGAAATCTTCTTTTTAATTTTAGTTGGCCGTCTCTTTCTTCTTCGAGTTCGTTTCGCGTTCTTGCCTGCTTCTGTGAAAAGTGGTCTTTCGATGATTTCCTTTCACGAGTATTTCAGCAGCATTAAAGGCAGACCTCTGTTTCTGTGTTCCGAAGGATCTGCGCCTCTTTTCAAGCAGCCTTGTGATTTCTGTTTTCGTGGAAAACGAAGAGGGTCTGTCGGTTCTCGAGTTCTCTTCGCCCAGTTTGCCCCACTTTCGTTCACCTTCTCTTCCAGTCGTTCTTCGTTCCGCCCCGAGATGGCAGTCGCGATTCTGCGCACACCCGCGCGCAAAGGTCCATGGGAATGGCGAGGAATCGCGTCAGGTCGATCGTAGGGTTCAGTATTCAGGTCGAAGAGAGACAGAGTCTTGTGTTGATGACGTGTTCAGGCCAGGTTACCAGAGAGACGAACAAAATCGAGATAGAAGAATTGCATTGCAAGTCACAATCAGCTCGCCTCCGGCAAAGACAAATCATTTTCTTCTGTTTTTGTACGACGAACGAGAGAACAATGTAGGAGGAGATCAATTGTCAGAGCGGGCGCATTACGGTTAAGGTCTTTCTAGTAAGTTCGGCGATTAGTGATTAGTTGTGTCACCCGAACACCGTACCAGGCTGAAGAGGTTAGTGGAATTATGGTAAATTGTTCATGTGCACCGATGCACCGTTAAACGAGACAGAGACTAGGTAGAATCGTTTCTGGTCGTTCGATCGCTCGTTATTGAATTGTACGCTGTTCTAGCAGGTTTGATGATGTTTGGGTGAGATTTGCTGGTTTCGGTGTTGAAAGGGATTTTCTTAGTATCCTTTTAAATAGTTGTTTCGAGTTGCATGGTGTTTGGACCAACTGTTCAGTCAAACTTGTGGACACAGTTCTAGAATTAGACAAAGCGATGAGCAGGTTTCAATTTAAGCAGCTATGAAGCTCTCAATTCAGAGTTGAAAACAAAGTGATACCGGTTTTGAGAAATTCTCAATATCCACCTCTAATAAGTACCAACAGAATCTGAATCTTCAAAAATAAGCAGAAGGCCAGTTGCATTTAATAAACAATCTCAACCTTCAAAATTAAACAAGAAATTGAATTAGCTCTCAGAAATTCTCAGCTTTTAGAATAAAAAAAGGAAGTCTAATCGAATCTAAATTCGCAATAGATCCAGAACCAGCGCCTTTCATCACCGAGCCACCCAAATACTCCGAAAAAGATGCAGGTCCTAGGGTAAAATTAAGGTTGATCTACTTGGCACTGGTTCGATCAATGTATAGTTCAATGTCGATCGACGATTCCTACGAAGCATTTACACCGACGCTCGCGTAATTCACCGTTTGCATTTATACACGCCCAAACTCACGCGCACACACACCGGCATCCAACCAAACACATCCGCCACACCCATACCAGACAAAGACATTCTGTCGAATTGTAGGCACAATCGCTCTTCCACGTGTCTTCTTTCGGCACGACGCGATTTATTATACACGATTTACTACTACGATTTTTATACCTCAATTACGGAGACACCCCCCCGCGGAAAGTATTTTCTGAATTACGCAAGTTTTCTGCGCGACCAGGCCCAGAAGTGTCGTTCCCTGCGCGATCCTTTTCGCTCATTTGTCCCCTGAACGCGTGAAATTGTTCAACAAAAATCATACGAATTGACTAGTCGTGTTTAGTAAACATGGTGGGGGAGAAATTTCGAGCGGAAAAGGGCAGAGAAAACCTTTCAGCACGCTGGAATGTCTGAATTTCGCCGCGTAAACAACGGAGCCTCACTTATGGGCCCAGTGTTTTCGATGTCTTTCACGCGTCTCGCGACGCGAGCGCCCTCCCCCCACCCCCCGTCCCCACTTTGAGCGACCATTCGTGATCGTTATTTAATCCGTGCGTCCGTCACGACTTCCGGTAATCTTAATCGATCGCGTCACCCTACTTTCTTAATTCTACAACGTTCTTTTACAATTCTTTCGTGTTTTTTTTTTCTCTTTGGTTTTTAATCGCCCACGATTACTGCTACTATTATTATTACCACTACTACTTTTAAATCGTCAGCGTTCGTTATTATTAACCTAGCGCTTAATTATTATTATTACTATTATTACTCATTATTATTCCCTAGTTCGTACCCTTTACTATTTCTATTATTACTACACACACTACTATTACTACTATGTTTTTTTTTTTAATTTTTAATTTTCTAACTCCTAGACGTACGTTAATTAAACGACGCGTTCAGTTCCCGGCGTTGGGGTCACGAGACCCTCCGAAGAAAAACGGACTCCCGCCGCAGAGCACGAGCTTAGTTTTTAAAAAGTGAACAAGCGGAAGCACAAGAAAAAAAATCGAGAAAAAAAGAGGAGCACACAGACACACACACACACACACACAGTTACACAGAAAGGAGACACACGTACAAGAGACACGCGTACGCGACAATTTGTACGATCGAGCGTTCGCTCGTTTTAGTTTGGACCGTTACTTTAGGCTCGTTAATTTTTATTAATCGGCGCTACAATTATTATTGTTTACAATCTATGCAGCTGTTCCCTTTCTGTCGCTCTCACATATTTTTTTTTCGATTTCTTCGCTTCATTTCTACGTAGTAACTATATTCTATGCCATCCTCTCTCACTATCTTTCTTACTTTCTGTCTCTCTCTCTTTTTCTATTCTACTCTCTCTTTTTCTCTCTCTCTCTCACTCTCTCTCTCTCTGTCTCTCTCTCTCTCTCACTCAATACGTGCTTCGTATACCTTTATACTACTACTTCTTACTCTTATCACTATTACTCTTACTATATCGTCTCTACTACTATATTATCTATCTATTACTATTACTACTAGTAGCGCTACTATTTCCGCCTATCGACTGTGCTGATGTAAATTGCTCGATTTCGTCGACAAGAATTCAAAGAAATATTTGTGTTCATTCATATTGGTAAAGTATTAGTTAAATCCAACACTTTCGTGGCTATTTGTTCGAAGGGAATGAGAAGACATCCAGCTTAAATCGTCATTTTTTGATAAGTAGACGTGGACAGTGACAGTAATAGTCGGAACGAAGTTGATTGGCGGCTAAAGGCCACCGAGGAGCAGTTACCCCCACCATACTGTCTGGATACTCCTACCATTCGAGCACTCGCGTCCGCGCAGGCGCGACCACGCCCCCTCCGCCGTATGTCGCGGAAGTGGGGCCTGCGCCAAGCGCGATGCATGGCGTGAAAACTGGTCTTGAGCGGCCAGTTGATTTTGTTCCGACTATAGCGACGTATTACTGCGTCAGAGCCATCGAAAGTGTTCGCGAAATTTTTACAGAAGCGTGTGAGTGTTACTTTAAAGGTCAGTATACTTTTAAAACTGATCAGAGCCGATCACAGTCATCGATTCAAGTTTCAATCAGGAATATTTCTTCTTTTAATTTCACAAAAAAATCTTTTCCAATTTTGTTTCCAAATCAATTCTCTTCGTAGAACCCTTTGCAACCCTATTTAGTTTTCTCCCCTCGATCTGGATCAGAGTAACAGTCTCGGACCTCTAATATTTTTGTTAAAACTTCCGGTAACGACGCAGACCGTTGAAATAAAAATTGTGTAGAGGGTTGCACAGGGCGATCGACCAATTTTTTTACTCGACGAAATCGTGGCGGCTTAATTTTCTACCACTCACTGTGAACCATCGTGATTTTTACAATGTTCTTTAGTTTCTCGCCTCATGCTCGCCGACGTTTATTCCTGTCCACAACCCCTCGCGCGTTCATCAACCCCCCACCCTCCCAACCCCCCCCCCAGGATCGCGAGTCGGTGTGAAACGATGCAGTCGACTGATAATCCGTATTCTGAGGCTTTGTGTTCATTTCTCGACCCGTTTTCGAGCGTACTCTATCCGAGGACACTGTATCTTTCTGTCTGTATCCGCGGGTTCCGTTTACACATGCCATTTTCCTGTCTGGGGGAAATACCACCCGAGTGTCGAAGGAAGGGAAGGAAACAAAGAGAAACAAAATAAGAAACACGATGACCCCCCGAGATCATTTGCTAGCGAGCGGGCAAAGAACTATACCGTATACATATAGCCGATTTGTGAAGAAGAAAAAAAAAAGCAAAATGAATGGAAAGATAAATAAACCTGTCCGTTTTTTGTGTTCTTTCTGTCTGTGTGTCCAACTACCTAACCCACCCCCACTCTCCCCTTTTCTTGTACTATTCGGAGGACTGGCGTAAGAAATTTCGACTGATTTTCTATTGCTTCAATTCTGCTAAAAAATAATAAATGGTAATTTCTGCTTGATATTTTTTTTCTCTTCTTAAGTCAATCAGGGATTTTGGAATCCCAGTGTTTCTTTATAAATTAATTACAGTTTATTAATTTGGATTTTGGATTCATTAAGGACTTTAATGAATCCACTTAATTATTTAAGTATATTACATTTCATTATTACAATTGTAGTTTTTAAAATGGAATAGCTCGGTGCATTATTTTTATAAAATGCTCACACATTTCAACGAAAATTCTCACACCGTCCTTCTCTTCGATCATTTTTCATTTCGCTAATCGTCCTTGCTAATTTTTCTGTTTTTTTTTTTTAGATCATCAGTAGATTTTCCGCGGCACGTCAAATATATTTCGTTTTCGATTAAAAAAAAAGAAGAAGGAAAAACACACGTACACCTCTGTATCGCAAAACAATCGACGTATCAGGGTTCTTTCGCGACTGAAACGCTTTCACTGAATATTCTTTACCTTTATTCCAAAATTTTCTGTCTCTCTAAACCAACTCTTCAACCTTTATGAAATTCGCACGAAACCGAATCTTTTTTTCACTCAG
This sequence comes from Andrena cerasifolii, assembly GCF_050908995.1. NCBI lineage: Eukaryota > Metazoa > Arthropoda > Insecta > Hymenoptera > Andrenidae > Andrena > Andrena cerasifolii. The sequence goes on from NC_135132.1 coordinate 5,174,327, forward strand.
GTGCAAAGCGACAGCCGAAATTACAAAATTGGATCCCCTGATTCCAAAATTTTTATTTCGCCAAAATTCCAATTTCCGTAACTTTTAGAAATACTGTCTAAGACCTAGAGAGCATATTGTCTAAGTCTAAAATCGAGAATACGAATTGTAAAATAAAGTAAACCTAAAGTAAAAGATTAATGATAACAGTAGCCAAGGGCAGAAGCTGCTTTCTGACTGATAGAGGATTTCCGAGCGGAGTTTTTTCGAGCGTTCGATTCTTTTAGTTTTTAAAAATTCCTCTTCCGTTGAAGAATGCCCGACTGCGCGTTTAAGCGCCGGCTGACTGGACTTTCGAGAGCTTCGAAAACTTGCTTGCTCACGCATTTTTCGTCCTCGTCGCGCTTTTCGGGACTTCCCCCCTCGAAACCTCGACTCTTCCGACATCTCCCCGGAGCTGTTAAAGCGCCGCGGCGACGATTTGCAAGTTGTGAATTTTTATGAGCACCGAAAGCTCGAGCGGAGAAAAAGGGCAAATAGGGGTTGTTGTGTGTGTACCGTATTTAAATGAATTCGTTAAAATTTGCTTGCCCGCCTTTATCAGGATTTCAAAGGGCTTTTTCAGAGGGCACGTTCACGACGGCGGATCGCGCCGAGGAAGCCAGAGAATATATTTAAATTTCGCTATTTGCGGACGTGAACGTGGACCACGGGTCGTTTGGAAAGGGAGCGTTGCTTCTTTTAAACTGTTAACGCGACGAAATTTTGTCAGGGCTCGGCGTAAAGCGCAATTCAGTGTTATTTCCGCGGAAACTGAAATTAATGGCGATTTTGAAAATGGAGAGGCGAACGAGGAAGGGGAAATAATTTTAAAAACGATTATTCTTAATTCTGATTAGACAGATTTAAATAAACTGTGTTACTGAGCAGAATTTCAAAGTCTGAATGTAAATAAAATTGATTGGAAATTTTAAATTTAATCCAAATTAAATTGAAACTCACAACTGAAACTGAATAAAAATTCTCCATCGAATTGAAGTATTTATTAGTTAGTGATTTTAAAGAAACTAAATTAAAAAATTATTTAAGCGACTCCTTCTTCGTTACATTTACTGCAAGAACAGAGATTTACCTAGTGAATAATTGGGCGGAATATACTGCTTCCAAAGAAACTAGAAAAATAAAATTCAAGAGCAAAATATTTTAAACTTTATTTAATTCACAAAAGCCTACCAACGCACGAAGAAGCAAGCACGTTTCCCCCCCGAAGAAGAAACGAATCTCTCGACTTGCAGCAAGTAGTGTAACGCTTCCGGAAGAATCCGGATCTGTGATGCCAGATCGGGGACGGGTTCCCTCGAGAATTTCCCCCACCTTGCGCACACTACGCCGGAGCAGCGTGTCCGTGAGCTCGGCGCTTCGGAGTCCAACTCACGGACACGCAGCTCCGGCGTAGTGTGCGCGAGGTGGGGGAAATTCTCGAGGGAACCCGCTCCTAATCTGGCATCACAGATCCGGATAGGTCGAGAGTCGAAACAGCCAAAGTCCCGAGGACCGCAGTCGAGGAGGAGAACGATTCTATTGCGCACAAGCTCGCCCAGAACAATCGTTAGGAATCGTGCCTAGATATTTAAACCGCGTATTCTATGGGATCAACGTGATTACATTATTAGGGTCTGATGAGAGTGAACGTGAGAAAGGGAGTATGAAAGTGAGGGAGAGAAAGGAGAGAAGAGCGAGAGGCATACATGGGAGAACAGAGTGGACACCGTCGAGCTAGAAAAAGTCTCTGCGCGCGACCGGACCATGGTCTGGGTCCGCGGATCGTGGATCGCTTGGAGCATCACGCACGGGGTGGCTTGCCGGCATCGGCGAGCTGAAGCGAATCGATCGCAGCGATAATTTATTTATTCGACGAAAATACTGTGGTGATTGAGGGGGTGGATGGTTAAAGTTGATGGGAAGTATGATTAAATAAGAGATATTAAAGGGTGGGGTCCTGTTGACATTTATCGGGGGATTTAGTGTTGGCGAGTGACATTGTTTATTGGGAGCGACGAGTTCGGGGCTTTCACGAGTTTCGCTGACTTAATTGGATAATTTCGTTCGGATGCTTTCGCTGCGATCGCGACAGTATTTTTGACGAGCTGATACTCTGCTGTCGCTGTTGCTGACGCGCGTTTCTGAGACGTCGGGGATCATTTGCGGCCTCCATCGGTGAATGTGTTTGTTTATTGAAATTTGAGAAAATTGCAGTGTGGGAAATAATATTTTTTTTGCAGTTTCGAACATACAATTCTGCAGCTTGGTAATTTTAAAGATTTTCGTTTGCGCTAAGGGGTGAGATAACGAGTGCATAAAGTGTAACAGAAGGTCGTAGTAATTAATTTGTGCGGGGAATAGGTGGAGGTGGTGTGGAGCATTTGTTGGATCAATTGATAAATAATTCACGGTGGATGCTGCTCTTGTCCCTGACAGGCCTGTGACCATTAATGGTACTATCATTTTGTACTGTCAACCATAGAGCAGCATAAACTAAAATCTATTTACTTAGTAGCACTTTATAATTTTGTATCTCATATATTCTGTTCCACTTGTACTTATAGCGATTCGTATATCTAAATGTAGCTCTTACATCTGTCTCTGTATACTATATACATGCTATATATATACTCTTGTCTCGATGTATGTACATGTACTGTACCCTTTTTCATTTTTCTATCCTCTGAAGACTTTCTTTTCCAGCACGAGCTTTCTTTAAAAAAAAAACAGAAAAGGAAAAAGAAGGAGATAAATCACACGAAAGGTAGACATTCATTTAATTAAGTCTTTTTTTTTTCTTTTACTCTAATGAATCGAGAGGTGTAAAAGTTTAAGTTCCCATTGGTGACAGAATATTTTACTCTCCTAAATAGAATTTTAGAATAGAATTTTAATTTTTTAAGTAGACGTAAATTTTTCCAAGTGTCTTGCGCTCCATCGATGCCACCTTTCTCATTACGTCTCCGCATTTCTCTGCCCCCACTAATTTTTCTTCCAGCTCAGAATCGATCACCAACATTTCGCTACTCTACTGCCTATCATCGTCTTCCTCTTCGTCGACTCACCAACGGCCTACTACTGCTACTACTATCGATACTTTGTACAAATACTCTTTCCAACGAGGAACCATCGTTGGGACAAAAATTTCGGGGAATTCAGACTTGAAAGTAATTTTAAACATGCCTTACAGTTCAGAAGACTTTCGATCGCTTTTTTGGAGAATTTCGGTTTCAATGGTGGGCTCCTTTTTGTACAAATCTTTCTACTCTACAACTGCTGTCAGTGTCACTCGAAGCGACCTTTTCGTTGCGTAAAACTTCACTGTGACATTCCTCTGTTGTTGTCGATTCAATTCTCTGTCTTCCATCGTCCGAGTGAAAAATGAAATTCAGGAAACTAATTTTAATCGAGTAAAAGTAGTGAATAATTGAAATTCCTGAACTGCGGAATTTTATTTCTGTTGATATTCATTAGGGTCAGAAAAATACACTTTCACGACCATAGAAGCTACTACAAAAGATGTATCTCTGAATATTTCATTTGCACTTGCTACTGTAACATCAGAAATAAGTTGAGAAAATTTAGATCATTGAGCAAAGCATATTACTTTCAGGAAATTGTATTTAATCATGATAAGAAATCAGAAAAATGAAACAAACTTTATTTCCGAGGTAGCAATGTAGCTTAAATAAATTTTAAAGACGAAATGCACGTAGAAGAATCAGAGGGTTTTAAAGATAAAGCCATTCAGGCGATAGAGAATAGTGTGCCCTTGGTAATGCACTTTGTTCCAAGTCGATATCTTATTTAGTTCCCGAGATATAAGGCTTTGAAGTTCTCTTCCGACTTTGTCGCATCACTGACCGGTTGTGACTCGGCAGAACTTGGGATAATTAGGTCAGTGCTGCCGCGCGAGTGAGAGTCCAATTGCACGAGTGCGAATGAGACAAGCGTCAGGCGTAAAAATTAGGCTCGTCTTCAGACGATGATATCTCGGGAACGGAAAATCGTATCGACTGGAAACAAAAAGCATTTTAAAGAGGAAGCTTCAGCGTTGCCAATAATGCTACATTTTTTTCTAAAGGGGAGCTAATTTTGGAATAATGACTGCGTAAAGTTTTGATAATTTTAATACGTGTATTTAACGATAAATTACAATGATTAGCGTGATATTATTATTATTACTTTTATTATATTTTCAGTGTTACTGTTAATATTATTATTATTATTATTTTGAGTGACACAGTTAATAATAGCAATGCAAAATGTTGTAAATTAAAGAGTTATAGAGAAAGGCAAGTGAAAGATGGAAGGCATGTATGAATCGACAATGATAAATTATTGTTATTACTCTCGTTTTCGATTTCTGAACGAGATCTTCTCTTGCATGATGCTGTTTTCTGTACACTGTCATGATAAACGAAACACACGCATGTACAGACACCAACAAAAGCGTTTAGAATAGTAATTTTAGCGAAAATTAATTGTTCCGATTTCTACTTCAAAATCTGTTATGGAGACTTGAAAAATTCACCATAAGCGTCGTTATTGATTTGTAAATACTCTATACGAACGGGAATGCTTACCAATTAATTATTTATGAATCGAAGCTTTTGAGTAAAAGAACTGTTTGATGACAAGAAATTATTAGATTAAATTTTTTGTTTATAAAAAGGTATTCACCTTTCTTCAAGGGAAATAAATTATTTGAACGAAGGATTGTTAAGTAACTGAAACACAGTTATTTGTTTACAGTTTTCCATTCCTTTTTGCACAAAATGGAAACGGAACAATTAGAACCTTAGATTAGGAAATTCATGGGAACTATAACGAATAAAGATTTATTAACTTGAATCATGTCGCGAGTGAAATTATTCAAATAGAAGGTATTCGAGGAAAATATTCAGATTCTGCGCTTTATGAAATATGAGAGAGAGAGAGAGAGAGAGAGAGAGAGAGAGAGAGAGAGAACGTACGTTTTACGAGAATAGAATATTTAAGATAACTTGACAATTTTTTAACACTCGAAACAGCAAAATAATTTTTGTATTATTTGATTAATTTTTCTCACAATTCAAATTAATCAATTTAATAGCCAGTAATAATCAAAATCAATCAAGTTTGCGCTCCTAATAATGAATATCAAAATGTCAAATTTACAATGGTTCGAGTGTTTCTAAATTAAAAGGAAATTATTCGAGGTAAATGTGGGGTCTAATGTTTCCCCTCAGAAACGTTTCGAGTCGAGTAGGAGGGCAGTGCATTGGCAAATTTTTTGAACGCGAAGGGAATCATGACAATTATCTTAAATCTTATCTGTGATAAGAAGTGCGCGCCGTTGAAAGGAATCTTCGCGCTTTGGAAACGTTTGCAAGGTACTTGCTTCACCCTACGACGCAAAAATTCCGAAACGAAGCTGCGACTAAGCAAAATAATAATATTAAAGTAAATCTGGTATTGGGCATAGTATTAATAACAGTAACGATAATAATATTAATAATAACGATGATAGTATTAATAATAATGATAATAACGAGTAACGTAGAAAAGTATTCGACTGTAACTCCTTATAAATTATACGAATAGAATAGTTAGCTGCAATTACTTGCAGATGGCGCAATGTGCAATGATTAATTAATCCATTATTAATCAACTTAATTTCAATTACCATTAAACCAACCAGCTGTTAAATTCGTTCGTAGAAATTCCAATAAATCGTCAAGCATGAAGTTGTTAACTTTTTGGATTAATACATTGTTGCACTGAGTTACTTGCATTACTGGACCGTTTGGCAAAATTAGAGAAGTTTACTTTAAAATAAGGGGAATCCTGAAAATTTGACAATGCACTGTGATCACCCGATAAAATGATAATACGTTACAATGAATGCAACTGTCTGTGAGGTGAAATGAATTTTGGAATAATGTCGACGTTTCTTTTTTCGAATTTACTGATACCTTAACGGGAGGACGTGTGGAATAGAATCTTTCCAGCAACAATGCACACATTCGTTCAATATTCCACCAACAAAAATAAGAATTTCCATGCAGATCGTTTTGCCGTTACTTCAGCCTTAAATATTATTTAAAAACAAAGGCACAGTGAACAACTATCACAGTAACTATATTTTTCTAAAATTAATGCCCACTAATTGTTCCACAATGGCCAGCACTTTTTTGCATTCTTATTAAAAATTCAATTATTTTTTTTTAATAATCAGATCCGTTGCAATTCAAAATACCATTAAATCAGAAAGTCGAAAAATCGAGCTTAAGCATTATTGTTCCAAGGATACCTTATCAGTAAATAATCTCGTATCCGACCAAAAAGGCAATTACATTTCTGTTAGAATCCTCGCGCAAAATTTTCTTCAATTTCTTACCTCTCTCATCTGGTCAATTTTTTTTTTTTTTTTTTCAATGCAATTAGAAAAGGAAGGAAGAACCATGGAGATGTGTGAAATCCCTAAAAAGACTTCCTTCGATTCAATTTTTCAATTTCACGAAAGTAAGGGAAAAATGCTGCGTGAATGGGAAGAGCCAAAGAGAGAATGATCTTTCTATTTCTACTTATGAATATATAATGTCAATTGCTCGTAATTTATCATGTAACAGAGTCGAACGTCTGTCACCCACGGTCGGACGACGTAAGATCATGGACACTCGCAACAGTATTGTTTAGACGTATGCTAAATGACGCTAGGAGAGTCAATGCTGGATGTTATTTCGAAAAATATTCCTCCCCCTTTTTTTTTACAATGTTACACGTCATTGCGATTACCTCAGTTTTAAATATTTTTTTAAAATAATTACCAATGCACAATCGACGTTTCACGATAATATTTGCGAATTATTTGTATAATAGTAATTTAGTGTTTATAAAATTATTTGAAAATTTAAAAAGTTACATCCAGTGAGGCATTTTGAATTGAATAATTTTTACGAGGATTATTTTTTAAGATTCGAGGAAGGCACTAGTTCTTAAAGGGGCGAAATAAATACGAGAAAAAAAAATATTGAGAATTGTCCAATTTTTGTATTTGAAGTATTACATTGACCAGCACTGGCGTAAAGGTAAAACACATTTGTACACACGCAGACACAGACACACACGCGGACACGCTGCACACGCAACACACTCGTATATATCGTGAAAATAAGAAAAAAGATTAATAAGCAACGTTGATATAATGTTTTATTGTCGCTAAGATAAGTCGACGTAGTTTCGCGATTTAATAGCAAGTAAATAAAAAGATTAAAATGGAAACTTACGAATACCTGTCGAGCCATTTTTCACCTATTTTTTTTTTTTTTTAAAAAACCTAGTCGTCAGAAAAATTTAGTCGTCAAAACTATACTACTTCCCTCTGCACTGTTAAAGTTCAAAGATAAATAAATTTCGAAATTAAACTAACAACCTTCGCGTCTGACTGAAAGTGGCTCGACGTGGATTCTTTCGTTGACGTTTAGAGAATACCGCCAAAGTTAACTAATTAAAATAAAAATAAAGGACGAAGGGAGGACAAACGATTGGGAAGGCTCGCAGTGAAGCTCGTACGCGAAATGAGGAGGAAGTTGTCGAGTGATCGGTGTATTGTAATAAATTTATTAGAAGAAGTCCCGAGTTGAGAGGAAGGGAGGGGGAAGATTAAGAGAAATGCTCCCCGATTCAACAGAAGTATTTCTTCCATTCTCCGATCTCTCTTCACTTGACCCCCTGTTCACATTGGCAGATGTGTTGTCACCGAGCTCGGAAATAAATTCCTCGAAATGTAATAATTATGATAATTTTTAAAGGTCGATGTTACTCGAGCTGCTCGAGAATATTCTACATTAATAACGACAAAGATAAAAGTGAAGACTGCAAGTGTATTGTAATTTTTACATTACGATGGTACTAGTACTCGCAATGGGCATAGGTGTACCGAGCAATAGTGAGGCCACCAGTGCGCATGCCCGAGCAGAAGGCAAAGTGGGCGGAGCCTCCAGGTCCCCCAATCTACAGGGTGAATTCTGTGGGCACAGCGGCGACTAAATTCGAGGCGTGACAGGCGACCTGGTATATATTATTGCTACTGGGAGATTGTATAAAATTTGTATAAAACACTATTGCTCGGCGCACCTATAAATAAACAAATTACCACAGGAAAAAGTTATTCGGTGTGTAGTTTGAAGAAATTCCCTGTACTTCTTTATCAAAGACAGGATGTATTTCACATCGAGCGGAAAAAGGGCACAACTCAAAATTTGTCAGTTTTGCGATGAATTGAATTAATTGAATTTTATAGAATAAGGTGCATTTGTAACTCAGTAATTGACCAAAAGGGACTTGAAGAATTTTTCTGCACAGGAAACTCTTTACCCTCTCGAAATTGAAATTTTTTTTTTTTAATTTGTTATTTTTGAGTTGTGCCTATTTTTCAGTGCATGTGGAATATGTTCTGGGCATTTTTTCGAGGAGATTAGAAATTCATGTTTCGATGGGTGTCGAAGTCGACCGATTCAATTTCCGTAATGATAAGTGACGAGGGGAGATGGAAATTAAGGAGAATAAGGATCAAAATGGGCGGGAGAATAAAAGCAAATGAGGGTGAGGCGGAGAGCGAGATGGGAGCACGAAACGTTTCAATTATTAATCAGATTTATTCGCGCGATCGCGAGTCGTGCGAATTTAGGACGAATATGTTATATATGAATATGAATATTACAAATACAAATATATATATATATATATTAATATTTAGATTTATATTATATGTATAAGGGAATGTTAACGTATTGCGATTGTGAAAACGGATGGGGTACAAGCGAGTGACACAGGGGATGTTTGCGTCTTTTATATTTTACAGTTAGTAACAATTACACTGCTATTATTATTATCGAAATTCCATTAACGTTATTGTGTTCCCCTAAAATTACAATAATTGCTGAAATACTCCTCCTTGTGGGCAACTGACTTTAATATTAATACCTTGGATTATTATTTATACACAAATCAATTACATTACTCGTAATATTAAGCTATCGCTAAGAACTTCGTGGAATCGAATGGAACTGCTAGACTCGAGCATTATTGATTGTAAGAAAGTCTTCAGTATTAATTGAAACCAGAATGGAAGCTAACAATAAGTGATGTACAAGAAAGTCTGGGGGTGAGAGGGCAGTTCAACCCTCCGCGATTTTCCTTTTTGTATTATTATTAATAAGTGACTAGCAAACGAGGATGAAAATAGGAAATGGAAAATTTTTTGTTATTCAATTTTTATCGTCTCCTTCTACTTTTTCTATTTTACTTTAATTTCTCGACTCGTGTGCTGAATGATCAATTATTAAAAATTAGTACACTTGTAAACGAGGGGTTTCTGTTGCTTGTTGGATAACAGATGTGGCGATAAGTAACACTTAGGTGTGCCAAGAAGCTAAAAATTCACGTATTCAATTTTTAAAAATTAATTCTTATTTTCCGAAGGTTGCTCTGCGCTCTCCGAGAGATTTAAGAATCTTCTTGCAGTTTCTGCATTCCAACTCTACTCAACGTTCCATTTCAGCCTTGTCGTATATTTTTTTAATGAAAATTCCATCCCTCCCCTGCCTTATTTGCCACGTGATCGAACGGCGAATGAGAAACCTATAGCCAGTAAAGAATGGAAGAGTCACAGTATGTTATGTAATTAACAGACGAAGAAAGATTTACAGTATCTAGAGACAAAAGGTATCACTTGCATTTCGTTTCCATCCCCGAGCAGAATAATTGTTTACAGACATATCATTTCCATTACGATCGTTGATACCAATTTCCACCGCGATGTAAATATGTTTTATCGCAATTCTCGTTTCAGCAATGCCGATAGTTGCACTAGTTAGTTTTCCATGGCTTCGACATTAGCGAGTTGATGATGATAATAATTTCACTGTATCACGATCGTTCGACTGTTTTTATAATGCAACTTTCATTAAAATCGACGACGAAAGGGACGACACGGGGGGGTTAAAATGAGTTCATCGATGTTATTACTGATATCAATTGCGCATCGATTTCCTTCGTTTCATTGTCCTGCGGCAGCCAGCATTATTTTGTAAAGAAGAATAAAAATAAATCAAGAAATGTATAACGAGAAGTCTGTGAAGATCCTTTCCTTACAAATACAGCAACGCCATTGTGTACGTTGACTAGTGTAAAGAAATTTTTAATTCGACGAATACTTCTTTATTTTTAAATTAATAAAAAAATTAGTAAATGAGTGGGAAGAACTTTAGGAATTATCTGAAATTTTATTTCCCTTATTTGCAGGTGACTTTTTGTAATTTTACAGTTCGTTTTGAATAATTTAGGAAAATAAGTAGTGCTTAATATAATTGATTTTAGGAGAAGTAAATTTTTTTTTTTAATTTTTTGCAGTTTATTAGTGTTGTGAGAACAGGATACAATATTTCAAATTAAGGTTCAAAGATGGCTGGATTTACTGTTTGTAACAGTGTTACGCAATAGTGTAAATACTGTAAGGGAGGGGTGCATACTCGAAAACGGTAGGGTACACATTATTCAAAGGAAGAATGACATTGGGCGCAATTATTTTCTGAGACGTGTCAGTCTTCTCTGTTGCAACGGATTCCTGCGTTGTAATCTGTTTTGCTTCTTTAAGCTCCTCCTGACTGCTTCCTAAGGCGATTCCCAATGCTGGTTTATCTGTGACAGAATAATAAAATTGGCAGAAATCGAAATATTATCTAATTAATGTTAAAGGGAATGTAAAATTAAATTCTGAATATTTTTGATCGTTTAAGATTTGAATATTTTTTAATTAGTTTAGATATTCAAAATTTGTTATAAATTGAAATTCAATCACTGATTTAGTTTGTAAGAGGATTATCAAAGTTTTGGTAGGTTCACCTCATACTCAATTTTTTTACTTCAAAAGTTGATATAAATAAATTTGAAATTTTTCTAAAGGGCGCAATTATTTTCTGGGACGTATCAATCTTGCCTGTTTCGCCAGACCCTGACTGCTTCTTTGTAAGTGCATCCGATTCCAACGTTCTGATCTGTTTTGCTTCGTTAAGTTCCTCCTGAGTGCTTCTTAAGGCGATTCCCAATGCAGGTTTATCTGTAGCAGAATAATAAAATTGGGAGAAATCGAAATATTATCTAATTAAAGTTAAAGGAAGTGTAAAATTAAATTCCTTAAAATTTGAATATTCTTGATTGTTCAAGAGTTGAGTATTTTGAATTTATTTAAATACTCGAAGTTATTTATAAATTCAAATTCAGTCACTGATTTAGTTTGTAAGAGGATTGTCAAAAGTTTTGAGAACATTGTACTCAATCTTTTACTTCAAAATCCAATGTAAGAGAAATTTAAAATTTTTAAATTTTGAGAGGACTGAAGGGTTTAGTTTGGAAATTTTGAAATCGTAGAAACTGGTAATTTAGTACGAGAAAATTGGATTTAAATTACTTTATATACGAAAAGCAAGTACATTCACTTTGCGTGAAACGAAAGTCTAATTAGAGAATGATCTTGAAAGATCATTAGCCCCGGAAGCGGAGTGACCTCGAGAGCAGACTGATTTACGAGAATCTCCTTTCAGTACTTTTTCTAGCAACGAAAGAAAAATTAATTGGATCAGGCTTGCATATTTTTGTTGCAGTTTCTTTTTCACAGAAATTGTTATAAGAGAATCTGTGAAAACATAAGATACATACTACAATGCGTAAACAACGACAAATTAAAACAAGCCTTTCGAAAACTGAAATTTAAAAAATAAGATCGTGTAAATAAAAGCATTTCAATTTTTTTGTAAATATTCACACACTATTTAATTACTTTCAACATTAGTTACTATTCGTGTCATACGATTATAAATACCACAGTGTTAGGTATAATTATTTAAATAATTACATTATTGCTAAAATAAAATTAAACAATAAAAATGCAAGAAGCAATTACCTGCAGTGGCAGCTGGGTCATTCTGTACCAATGTTCCTTGGGATTCCTGTGAGTTGTTTAAAGGTACGTATTTATTATAAATTACTTTGAAACCACCCCTACTTACAGATAGAAGATGCACCCAAAAACAGAACTCGAAAGATATCAATTTTTAACTAGACGATCATATTATTTTGCTTTTTGCAAAGTGTAATGTAATTTTTATAGAAGAGGAATTTAATTATTATTTATAATACCTCAAGCGTTCTCAAATTTCCTTCAGAATTCTCTGTTTCACTAGTTTTGATCACTTCGTCTGCACTCTGAGGTTCGACTGCCTCCAAATTCTTCGTTTCAATTTTCTCGATATCCTCCTCTTTCGCTTGAATTCTTTCCTTTGATTCGACAGGTCCAGTTTTTTCCTTCCTTAAATCTCTCAAAAATACATTATTCGCGCCTATGTTAGTTACATCAATACTGCTGTCGAGTGCTTCTGCCACTTCCTCAGGATGAGCCCCTCGACTTTCAACCACTTCTTGGGTGTCTTGCACCTGCTAAAAACATAACTTTTCAATAAAATTCATTCACGAGATATTTTTTACCATTAACGAAAATGAAGACTCGTGTATAGTTGTGGGGGAAACCAGAGTTACTATACACGAGTTTCCATTCTTATTAGTTGTAAGAAAAATAGCCCCTCAGTATGGTGTTGAAAATGAATTTTTAAAATTATGATGCTTGCATAGTTCTCTTATATTTCGTAGAGAGAAAAAAAAGCAGCGAAAGCCCCAGATTTTTCCGCAATATATGCACCAAGCAGTAATGAGATCTTTAGTGCGCATGCGCAGACAGAATGTGGGGGAAATGGGCGGAGTCATCGGCCCGCTTCACTCTACAGGGCTAATTGTATGACTAAATTGGAGGTTTCCTGGCGATCTAGTATCGAAGTATCACTATCGGATTGTTAGCAACTATTCTACTAGCTTATTTTGATTTAAAATAGTCACATTCATCTGGATTAGCCAGGTATAATGAGCTGAAGTACATTTAGTGACCCCTGAGTTTACCATTGGAAAGTTTTTAGGTGCCAGACAAACACACAAACATAAACTTCCTGCTTTGTATATTAAGATATTTGAAAATTAATAAATAATAGCCGTTCTGCTAAAGAATCTCTTCATAGCCACGATTTTGTTCACATTTCAGCCAAAAATAAACCCTACAGCAAGTAGTCAAGCTACGTGAATTCAGCAGGATGTTAGAATTCAGTTTCTCTGATTATTTATAAATACATTTATTCGCGACGGTACATTACAAAGAACACACAAGTACCGAGATAGTAAGGGTGATATATTGGTTTATTTTAGAAGTACATATATGTAGCAACTCTCGGTAATTTTGTTAGATAAAAATATTAAAAAATGAACGAATAATAGCCATTCCACTGTCCAACAAAATTGAACTTTTTTCTGTTCTGTAACGTTCAATAGCCGTTTCTTACAGATTTTTATGCGCTGAAAACGAATCCACAAACCGGTTATCGTCACCACCCTGAGTTTTCGAGAAATTCGATTAAAAAAAAATGCAAATTTTCAGTTATAGTTATTTGGTTGCTTATTCAGTCAAATTATTCTATAAACCCTCGTGAACACAGCGATATCAGTTATTATTTAATAATAAATATTTAAATATGTTTAAACGACGATCAAAGGAAAAAGAACACGTGAAATGCACCAATTTTTGCAGATATATTTCTATATATTTTAAAAACTAAGGGTCTAGGAGAAAATCTGACTGCTCCACGCGATGCAGCAGACAATTTTCCTTCGGAAACCATCAACAGAAGTGGTAAAACACCCTTTGTTTTCAATACAGAAGCGAAAGAGTTTGGCAAAATGTGCGGCGCGGACAGTGGTAGTCACGCGCGGCCGTTGAGTACCACTGTCGACGCCGCCGCACGTTTTGCCAAACTCTTTCGCTTCTGTATTGAAAACGAAACGTGACTTACCACTTCTGTTGATGCTTTCCAAAGGAAAAATGTCTGCTGCATCGCGTGGTGTAGTCAGATTTTTTCCTAGACCCTTAGTTTTGGAAATAAATTAAAAGATATCTGCAAAAGTGGGTGCATTTCGGGTGTTCTCTCCCCTTTGATCGTTGTTTAAACATATTTAAATGTTTATTATTAAATAATAACTTATATCGTCGTATTCGGAAGGGTTTATAGAATAATTTGACGTAACAAGCAACCGAATAACTATTACTGTTTCGACACAAAAGATGTTCAAAATTGAAAATTTGCAGTTTTTTTTAAAAATCGAATTTCTCAAAAACTGTGGGTGATGGAGGCAAACGGTTTGCGGATTCATTTTCAGCGCACAAAAATCTATAAGAAACGGCTATTGAATGTTACAGACCAAAGAGGCTATTGGACAGTGTTCTCGCGGAAGCTGTTTTGATATCGCTGAGCAAGATATTTCGGAAACCACTGTATCGATTAGCCTAAACTTTTGCAGGCTTCTTTTATATACCAAGGACTAGTATACGAACGAAGGACTTTTTATTTTAACTAAAACTCTATTTTTAATTAAAAAAAAACGAACAATTCGGACATCGAAAAATCGTGGTTTTGCGTTAAGCGGCCGCTATTTTCTCAAAAATGAACTTTTTGAAAAACCCTTTGTTCATCTACTGAATTCAACCATATATTAACAGAATCTTTTTGAATTTGTAATTTTAGATGATCCGGCTCGGAGAAATCGTGGTCACCACACAGTGTCTTTATCAAAACAGTTTCCGCGAGAATGGCTGTTAGTCGTTCATTTTTTAATATTTTTCGATAATAAAATTACTAAGGGTTGCTACACATATGTACATTTAAAATAAGCGAATTATTCTAAAAATAATATACAGTAGATATTCCGCAAAAAAATCCCGAAAATCGCGTTCCTTTTCGCCAGCTGACTAGGCACAACCCCTTAAGGAACATTTACACTTACTGACAGAAGCTAAAAAAAAATAATCGGTTGAGAATTACTGTATATTCTTTATCTTCTGAGATACATAGGTTGCAACGAAAATTCGCAATTCACACATCAATATACAATAAATGTTTTTTCGGCGAAACGAAACAGAAGCCTTGTAGCAAAAGTTAAGAAACGTGTGTAATTCTCGCAGTAAGTCAAGCTCGCATTTGCAATGCAGCCAAACATGCTTGGAGAAGGTCATTCTCCGCTCTGATATGGTCGGGAACCTCCATTGAATCTGGCAAGAAGGCAACATTTAACTGAAACCGAGAAAGAAAGAGTAGTTAAAAAGTTTAAAGAAGGCCAGAGAAAAGTTGACATTGCAAAAGTGTTAGGTGTGAATCGTTACGTTATCACGAGGATTATAAAACGATTTCAAGAATATAGAACTATGGAAACGGCACCACGAACCGGTAGACCGCGAAAGACAAGTCAAAAGCTAGATCGTCGAATTGCAAAGCTCTCTAAATGCAATCCATTTTACACTGCTTCCGAAATTAAAAATGAATTGGGTCTGGAAAAATATTAGCAATGGGACAGTTAGCCGTCGTTTAGATGAAAATAATTTTTTTTCACGCAAAGCACGTAAGAAACCACTCGTTTCTAAAAAAGAATCGGAAAGTTCGGTTGGAAGAATAGGTAGTTTTTTATGAATTTTTTGTTCAAAAACGGTTCGACAAATTAATTTGAAGTTTGGCAGGCTGTTTTATTGTGCCTTGAACTATTGTTCTGAATTTTTGTGTGACAGTGAAGAGAAGTACATGGCAGATAGAGAGTGTTGAAAAATTATCGGTTGGTCTTGGCGTTGACGAAAGTACTGTAAGGGTTATCCGAAACGCAAAAAGGAAAAGAGATTCTTAAGCTATATGAATGTAGCTATGGATCGACAAAAAAATATTTTTTGCAAGTTTAAAGATGCCTCCTTATATCCCAAACGAGTTTAATGCGATATCAACAATAGTTTTTTATAAAAAAAATCATAAATTTCGGGGGCTCTTACACGAGAATCCCCCCTTAATTAAAGCACTTCTCATGGAACAAAATCTTAATGTAATCAAGTGGCCAAGTCAATCTCCACACTTGAACCCAATTGAACCTTCGTGGGATTACTTTGAACGTCAATAATTGGGAATTCAGTCTTTCACCAATGAAACAGAGTTAATGCAAAAAATCACAAAAAATATGGTCTCAAATACCAGCTGGGTTTTGTCTTCGGTTAATCGAATTAATGCTGCGCAGATGCCACGCAGATGCTATGCAGTCACCAGTTCCAAGGGTTATCCAATATCTTACTAGACTATCACGAAAATTACAGACACTTACGCACCGTTATTTTTTGTTAAAACTGGTTATAAAATATATTTCTTAACTTTTGTCACAATGCTTGTGTTTCGTTTCTTCGACCAAAATTAACTGTACTCTTTGGACAAGTGTATTCGAAAAAACATTTATTGTATATTGACGTATGAAATGTTATCTCTTTATGCTAATTTTAGTTCAGACCTATGTATCTCAGATGATAAAGAATATACAGTAACCCCCAAACGATTATTATTGTTTCTTAACTATTGTCTTTGAAGAGCAAAGTTAAAGAACCATGGAACATATGTGTACTAAAAACAATATTACATTATAACAGATATATAAAACCACATAAAAAAAGTCGACAAAGTAATATTTTAAAATTGTTAGGGGTTGATTAGAGATAAAAGTGTTATATTATGGAGCATACATAAAAAATTCAATGACACGAATTTTTACAAGATTATCGTCAGATTTAACACATCGACAACTTCGACAAATATTGAATTAAGAAAAGATTATTGTAATTCCTGTAAGTTTGCTGCGCTTACCTCAAGTGGCGCCTGTGGCAGGTTGGTAGCCGAAAGAGTAAAGGCAGTCTGCCCGTCATCAGAGTAACTGTAAGCACCTTGTATTTCGCCATTCAGCTTCCTGGTCTCCGCTCTCGCCGAGTTTGGCGAGGTGTAGCCGAAACTGTACTGCCCCAAGCTGTCTTGGTACGCCACGACCGAAGTTGGCTTGGCCAAGCCAGAAGATATGAGACAGCAGGTTGTCAGTAAAATCTGCAAAAGATGTTCAGCATTTCTAGTACAGATAACAAAAGCGCGAAGAAGAAACTGCCTTGCAACAGCTGCCCGCTTGCTTCTTCAAGCAAACTTGGTGTCCAACATCATACACTCTGCTCCTTCCCAAAGAGATTGCTCAGTATACGTATGCGGTAAATGATCCCAAGCACTTAGACTCTCTTTCAGCTATCAAATCCCCTCAAGCACACACTCCGCCTCTACCAATCCCGTCATAAAATCCTAACAACAACCACAGCACTCGATCCTCCAGTCCTGGGATCTCAGTAGACACCAAGAGTCCCACTTCGGTCACTTCAAATTATTCAAGCTAGCTCGTGGTAGGCAATATCGAAGAGCCCTGCTGCATAAAACCCCACGGCGCAGTCAGCTGGACAAAGGGAGGCCTGCATGCAGAAGGGAAGGCTTCGGCACTCGTCCTGCACCCACGCTAGCGATAAAGGAACGATGCTCACGTGCAGACACTTCATGGTGATTTGATCAGACGTCTTCGATTTCCTCTCATGCATAACCGCCGTTTATATACGCAGGCTAGTCGGGGCAGGACATCACGGGGAACGAGGGATCCTCATTTCTTGCAACGCCGCCCGAATACGCGCGAGACGACCGAGGAGGGCTAAAGAAGCGCGACGAAAGTGGTTAAGTGGCTGGCCTTCAAGGACGCTCGTCCACGCGGAATCCGGCTTCAAAAGCGTTTTCACGGAGCTTTTTTCCGGCGATCGAACCTGAAACACGGGCTATGCCCTAATATGTACGCCTTCAGGGTCGACTCCTTCGAGATCCGTGTGCGTAACAGCCGAGTAGCTGAGGGGATTCCTGGGGACAACGCCTTGCAGCAGGATGCTGGGTGGCTGTTATCATTAATACGAGTCGTATTTTGTTTTCATATGTGCACCAGGTGTCTTTTTTTTAGGTGTTAGGACTTTGGTGGGGAAAGGGCAGATTTTGAGGTTAATGGGATATGAGAGGTCGAAGTTTGCGGATTCTGTGGTTGGGTTGTGGTATATGACACTATGGTTTCGTTCATTTTCGTTGTTTCAATTCTGATTTGTTTAATAATGATGGTAATAATACTGGCGAGTTTTTTTGCATCACTAATTGCAATATTAATTAAGCAACGAATGGGTGAGGTTCAGTATTACTGCTGTTTTGTAACCTAACCCTAATCTTTAGGTCTTTAATTTCTGAATATTTAGTTTCATTTTTTAGAACTGTTGATTTATTATTTTGCAATCTTTCAGCTGCACAGTTTTTAAATTTTTGATTCTACGATTCCAGGTTTCTAAATTTCTGATTATTTAGTTTCATTTTTTTTAATTTTTGATTTCCTATTTTGTAATATCCCACATTCAGTGTTTTTAAATGTTTGATTCTTTGATTCCAAGTTTCTAAGCTTTCGATTTTTTGATTCCAAGTTTCTAAATTTCTGATTATTTAGTTTCAATTTTTTGAATTTTTGATTTCCTATTTTGTAATATTTCACTTTCACTGTTTGTAATTCTTTTATTCTATGAATCCGTGTTTCTAGATTTCTGATTGTTTAGTTTGTCAACCTTTGATGTCAGGCCCTTTAATTTCTGTGCTCTTACTTTTCGATTCTTCAATTTTTGATCTTTCGATCCCTTTTACTATCTTCAATTTCTAATTTTTTAATTCTGCTTTTCCAAGTCCTCTCCATTTAAACCTTATTCGCAATTGCTGCCCTCTCAATGCAATCTGTTATTTCCATTATTTAATTTTTTACTTTTTAAAGTTAATTTTTTTTATTCTTTGATACCCCACATGAATTTCTGTTATTTTCAATCCTCACGACAGTTCAAGATGTCTTTAGATTTATGACCATCAAAACAATTGCAACCAAGTGAATTTCAAGACTAGGATTCAATAAAATTTTATAAATAAAAAATTTCCTCTGTATTTGCTTCACTGTTATCGCATATCCTCGTTCCTTGAATTCTACTTTCTTTCGAAAATAAGCATTTTGTTTTGCTAAGTACTTCATCTACAAATATCTGTTACAAAATTAAGCTTATAATAAAACCAATAACATTTCTTGTAAAAAATTAAAAAAAAAAATACTGAAAGTCAATTTCTGCACTCGCAAACTTCTACACCGCTCACATTATTTTTAGCGGACAACTTTTTGTTACACTTCGGTATTAAATATATTTCCTTATCACGATGTAAATCGATTTTATTGTAATTTCATTCGTAGTATCTTGGCCATTAGTGTTTTTTATTCGTCGATGTGTTGTACCCTGTTAATGTATCTCCTTAATGTGCGCACACTTGGAAAGATATCACTAATGAGAATGTAAACTTTATAGCGCCATCGTCAATCGAGAATAACAAATTCTTATGAATATATTATAAAAGTCTACTGATTGGATCTCATTGCTGTTCGCGATACGATCTTTAATAGCAGCCCTCATTAACCGCACTCGTTAATAACTAGTTTACTTTACACGCACGCCGGAAATACGTTTTACTACCACGAAGGGAATACTGAAGCTATATATAGATACATCTCCAAGGAAAATTAAATTCGTTAATCTAGAGGGATAATTATGAAAATGAAACAGAACTAATTTACACAGCATGCGAAAATACAAAGCATAAACTGAACATTATTTTTAACATTGTTTTTTCCCAAAACAAGGGAATTTGGATATTGAAATCCCCAAATTATTTAACACATTAAGTTCTAATTTTTGAAGAGATATTTTACAAACGAAATTTCTAATTTCTTGCGGTATATTCAAATTTCTTTATTTGAAATCGCAAAATAAAGCCTTCACATTTGAAAAAAATATTTTTTCTAAAGAAAATTGATAATTCGATTTAGCTTAAAAAAATACCAGTTATTTCAAAAAAGTATCTTTCACAGGACCTATTATTACTAAAAATATGAAAACTCTATCCAAAATTAGTATTAAAAAAATTGAACTTAATTTGAAAAAAAAGGTAAGCTGTAATGAAAATATATTAAAGTTCAATTGACATTTCCTATCGATTAGAAAAACTGAGAAAAATTCATAAAATTTAAAACTCTAAGCAGGGAAAACAGACTGGAGATTCACTAAAGCAGTAAAAACGGATTCACAGTCCTTCCTTTAATTTTCACCTCTTTTCCGGCATGTAGGAAGTCAGCACTGCTCCTCCACTACACCTGTAACGACTTCTTGTCTCATTTCCATACTATCCTCGACCCGAATTTTTTGCAATCGATCTTGACACACTAATACATTCTGCCACAAAATTACACCTGACATTAATATGTATCGATATCTCCGTCGATCGCGTGTCCGAACGCAATTCAAGCCAACAGTTTTTCATCACCCGGCTAGCGAATTTTTCGGCGGGTGTCCTAGAAAATAGCGGGCAGGTAACAGCTCACTTTCCGCGACGTAGGATAAACGACACTAATGCTGGCACTGCACTAATAATTGACCCTCCTGACTAAAATATTAAGAAGTACCAGCTCAGAAAGTACCATTTTTTAATTTATTATTTTTCTTTCACTACAGCACTGCAAATTCCAGTAGTTGAATCACAGATTTTGCATCTGGCAGCACCACGAAAAAAGTCTGAAGGGTAGCGGTTTTCTTAAAATACAGATTTACTAATGAGTGTAGTAGGTTTTTTATATTTAATGAAACAGTCTGTTATACTTCGTTTTTACCTATTTTTTTCTACATAACCTCAAATTTTTGGGTGCCAATTATTGTACTTTCAAGCCTATTTGTGTTTTTCATTGAACATTTTTAAAATAAAAGACTTAATAGGTACTCCAGATGTTTTATTTTAATGAGAAATCTATAATCATCGATAATAACTGAAAATTGAGACCACATAAAAACTTCACAAAAGAAATATACATTGGGATTTCCGCAGGAGCCAATCATCGTACAGTTCACCCTATTTCAGGCAGGGGTGGAAATAAAGGGACAATTTCAACGAATGTAATTTTATTCGAGCGTACATTCATATCTTAACACCTTATGGCAGTTTTTACAAGCATTTCGATCTCGTCATTGCAGCGCCCTCTGGATTTCGAGTCGAGGGAAGCGAAGGGTAACTCTCAAGCAAAAGGCAATCGAATACCCAAAATCTGAATCGTTCCAATAAATCCCCAGGTCAGAAACAATACAAATATGTCACTAAAGAAGAATTGGAAGAAAATTTTCAATGCTCCCCGATCCTCCAGGCTACCATTCGATCACCCCAACCAAGCTTATCATCAAGAAACGTGAATGCAGAGATATCAGAGACAGTTCCGATCGACATATGTACTCCCAACTAAGAATAACTAAGTATCGACTATAGGCTATAAAAATTCCCGCGTGAGTGTGTTGTATCTTTGTTTTTCCCTTTTTTTTTATTGGACAATCCTTCCATATGCGAGTGCAGGCCCAGCAACAGCGAGGACGTCAGCAGACTTGGCTGCTTCCGTAGCCAAGCCTAGTTTCTCGTTCAGATGAGCGGCTGCGTGCGCAGCCTTCGCCACAGCCACTTCCGGCGTGTCCAGGACTCTGCCGTCAGGCCCAATGGGGGCTCCTGGAACCACCACTGTATTGGCAGCCACCAATGGGACGGTCACACCCGGGCCAGTTGCCACCAATGTCCCTGAGGATCTGACAGCTTCGTTGACCAAGTTGATTCTTTCGTTGATTTGAGCGGCTGCGTGGGCTGCCTTAGCGACAGCCACTTCCGGGGTGTCCAGGACTCTGCCGTCGAGGCCCACTTGTGCCCCTGAAACCACTTGGCTGACTAGTCCGTTGGTTACGATGGGTACCACAGTCCTGGAACAGATGTTTGTTTGAAGATAGTGAACTTTTGAGGGGATTAAGGGGTCGCCCTACTTCAGTGTTTCACAAACTTTTGTCCTGACCCACTTTTGTAATATTCAAATAAATTGCGACACCCCCGTCTCATATAAGGTAAAGGAAATGCATTAAAAATAGGTATTTCAGAGTGTAATTCTAACCTAATAATATTTAATTACTTTGATGCGTATATCTAAAAAAAAAATAAAAATAACCGCGGCGACTACCTGGAAAACACTTTTAGACCCGCTTCAGGGTCAATACCCACAGGTTGGGAACCACTGCTGTAGTTTAACATAGTTTTGTATGCAGTAATAATAACTTTGTTCAAAGTTACAGCAGTAGAATTACTAGAATGAAGTCATTATTTGCAAATTTCGAGTTTTGCAACATAGAAAACTAACAAAATCTTTTCCGAGAAATGAAAACTTTCAGTATTTTGTTATTCGTTCTAGTTCATACGATAACCGCACTCATATGGATTAAGAAAAACTTTGCAGTTTTTGTTTCAGATGACTACCACAACAACGCCAGCAACAAACCTTGTTTTCCAACCCCTTTTACTATTACCACTGTAACTTTGGACAAAAGTAATATTATTCCATGAAAAAATTTGAGCGCATTCTTCAAGTATCAATTAATGAACGTACAAAGTTTGGAATTGTAATCCCGAATACTTTTCTTTTTAAAAAATCCCAAAAATTTGCCTTATTTTTAGAGCGTCAAACTAGGGAGTGATAAATGGTTGGTGAAGTATGTGAGAAATGCTGGAGTATGTATATAGAGGTTATATTATTTGGGAAATTTGATAAAATTCACAAATGTGTAGGGTAACACTTTAAAGAAGATTAACATGCTAGTTTGGAGACACTTTAGCAATAGGTTCTAAAAAACTTGAAATACATGCTTAAAAAAATTTCGCAATATGACTTCTTATATCGTATACTTACTCAAACAAAGCACCTCATTTGGGTTTGAGAAAGATCAACAGCACGCGTAAAAAAAAATAAATAACCAAACCAAAAACCGAATCACAAATCCTGAACCTTGGTACCCACCCTCAATCCTTCACCTACATCTTCAACTTACGAATTAACATCTACCCATACCACTAATTACCTAATTAACATCTACCCATACTACTAATTACCTAATTAACATCTCACAATCTAACCCACACCCAGAATCCAAAAGTTACCTGGCCAAGTCCGCTCCGACAGACCTGGCAGCCTCGTTGGCCAGGCTGATCCTCTCATTGGTCTGCGCAGCAGCATGCGCGGCCCTCGCCACAGCCACTTCCGCCGTGTCGACGACCCTGCCATCCGGTCCAATTGGCGCGCCAGGTACCAGGACACGCGGGCCAGCGACCAACAGGGACCCCTGACTGACAACGGCCTGCACGTTCGCGGAGGACCTGGCAGCCTCGTTAGCTAGGTTGAGCCTCTCGTTCAGCTGAGCCGCGGCGTGCTCCGCCTTGGCCACGGCGACTTCTGGCGTGTCGAGCACCCTGCCATCAGGGCCGACGGGCGCAGTTGGGGTGAGCGTTGCGATCAACGGGCCAGTGAGGAAGCCTGGCTTGGCCAGGACCACGGAGATGAGGCCAGCGAAGACCAAGCCAACTGGTGTCATGTTTGCCGCGGCTCTGGAAGCAGCTGGATGGGTGTCTCGACGATGAATCGATGATGAAACGGTCGTCTGGCCGGCCGGAGGATCGGACGCTGTCGACTATGAGACAGATCGTCCTAGATCAGCTTTTATAGGCCGGCTAGCTCGCGTAATACGACGATCTGTCCACGGGACGGCGGAAAAAATCCCGTGGATGATACAATAGACCTAGCGGCAACCAGGTATCAAGAAGCGGAGGTGCGTTTCTGTCCCCCCGGGGCAAGGTAAGCGTGTTGTAAAACGAGTACGGTCTGCGGGTGGCGGTTCCTCGGGAAAAATCCTCAGGAGGGCTCCATTTTCGTGCCTCCCAGCAGGGAAGACACCCGATCCCGTTGTCATTTCTTCGCCTGGCGTTGGCCCTGGTCGCCAAGGTCGACGCCATCGAAGGCCGACGATCGCGTAATCGATCGGCCAGGTCGGGCAGACCTGGCTGCCTCGCCTGGGTTCGTTGTTACATCACGCCTGGCTTCTATTTTTTCCCTCCGCCTTGTCGCCCCCGCGGTGTCGGGCTACTCGATTTTCGGAGGCCGCGAGGATCGAGTGGCGCTTCTTTTCGGTCGCGAGCGGAGCGTTAAGGCCGTTTTACGCGGGACACTTTTCTGACGGAACGTCAGTATTGTTTATGTATTCCCAATAAATAAATAATTGGAGAGCTCTTGTAGAAAAGACTAAAAGAGCCAAAAATCAAATTCTATACTATACTATTACCATTGGCAAGTAGAACATTTCCTGATAAAAAGAATTTTTTTTTAATTTTGGTATTTATACAGTGTTTTCTATAAGGACTCCTCAATTATGTAAACTCAAGTATTTAGTGTTTCCTGAAGCAGATAAAGGAGTAAAAGTGTCCTTAAGCCTTTTTCACGCGAGATCATTTTGTGGCTCTTGTCGTTATTTCGGATGGAATTGTGCGTTTTATATCGTTTCTAAACTAACTGTATCTCTACCACAGTGGTTCCCAACCTGTGTATCGCGATGTGTTTTTTGGGGAATCGCTGTGGTTATTTTTAGTTGACGATTCTTAGCACTTATTTATTTTAATATGGTTACATTCCCATATTCTATTAATGACGTAACACCGATTTTTCATAAATGAAACAAAGCACAATAAATAAGATAATTTAATATTTTTAAGTATATTTAACATATGTATTAAGATAATTAAATATTATTAAGTTAGAATTATATTCTGAAATACCTATTTTTAATGTGTTTTCATTACCTTATCCAATTTACCTTATTTGGGGGGGGGTTGCAGGTTATTTGAATATTATCAAAGGGGGTCGCGACTCAAAAAAAGGTTAGAAAACACTTTCCTACCAATTGAATGTTTTTGAAATAATAGTTGCGACCTGTAGAGGCGAGTTGTGTGAAAGAGCCCTTAGTTCTGGGGATAAACTTTTATATTGGGTGACGAGGAATGTTTTGTACCAGGCATTGAGAAGTTGAAATTAAATAGAAGGTGTTTTTTTGGCGATATATATTAGCTTTTCTGGTGTTAATGGTAGGAAAAGTAGTACCTGTGTCAAGGAAAACACTTGCCATTAATATCTAGAGGACACCCTGTATACAGAGTGAAGAAATTAGGCATTTTTGGCTGCAGTTGGCAATAATATTTATAACTAGAAATTGTGTTGGAGATTTTTTTAATTTTCATCAATGACGACACAGTTGTGAAATTTACTATAAACAAATTTCATTTAAATTACAACTTTCTCGTATTATTTACTACAAAATTAAATAAGAAACTAGTGAGATCTACTGTAGCGGTCAGATGGTTAACGTAATATTTGATGCCTTTTCTAAACAATATTTATACCTTTCCCTAGAATCGATTACTAATTATCATAGTTGTAAATCAGAAAGAGACGAGTCTTTGTTAAAAGTGTAGAAATAAAAATGACGACTGTAATAACCAATTCCATCCGCATTACTTTTTAGCATTTCACAAAACATGAAACGTTATATCATCTAGTTTCTTGTTACATATCACTGTACATCTACAATCTCTTTTTATGTGACGCAGTCATCCTTTTCCAGCAACGAAACCAATCCGATAGATTTGTAAAAAATGGCGAAAGGAACCAACGAGCAGTTCCGCCAATGAAACCCCAAAAAACCTGTCAGAGCATTTAAAAATTTTCAATTTAAAATCATCTCAAATTGTCTTTTCATTTTCCTCAAAGATTCCTATAGTTAAAAAAAAACAAAACCAGGTCTCCCAGGAAATCTAAATAACCAAAATTTCTACAAATTTCTAAATTACAAATAATGATTTTAAAACATTAAAATTGGATGCAAATTCGTTCTCAAAAACTATAAGTAGCTAAACCGCCAGGAAATCTTTAAAAATCGTTCAATTAAAAATTGTTCAAACTATTTTGCAATTTCCCTGAACTAAAAACTCATCAAAATTCTCTCAACTCCAGATACTACAAACAATCCCTGTAAATTTGTCAATAGCAAAAATTTGGAATTTCCAAAACACTAAAATGTGAACACAAATGAGTCCAAGATTCATTTCAAAATCTTACAGCCGGCACAAATTTTAGAAAATTCTACAATTTCCAGAACAAAAAATACCCATAACTGTCTTCTAATCCGTACGAAAGCTTTCCAAACACAGTTGAAACAAAAGTACTTTTATCAAAATTCCACAAAGATTGTACGTTCGGTCAAAATGCAAGGCCATCGAATAAAGAAATCATCGATGGCGCAAGTGGACGATAAAGAAGTCCATTTGCCCAAATGCAAAAAAGTGTGAAACGTGTCGGCTGAAGTCAATCACACGCAATCGACTTTGTGACAGATTCGATCACCAAGTGGACGCTCCCACCTCTTTGCAATCGTTCCACTGTGGACCGTACTAAAAATACGTTTGCTAGCAGTCGCGAATGGGCCTAATTTCAATGTCAGGTGTATTGGATTTTATTGGGCAGGGCGTTTCCCAGTCGCGCGTTCTCCCGACGATCCGGGAACCCATGGAGCAGAACCTTTTTTCCCAGGTGCTATATAAAGACCATGAGACAAGGTGGATACCATAAGACCAGCCCAAGGCACCTTGGCGAGTACTGTGCTTCAGATAGCGCGCAAGGAGCCCACGTTTGTACGCGATGAACACCCTGGTGAGTGTTCTAATCATTGCATACCATAGTTAATGCATAGTTAATGTTGTTTAGTTAATGAAAGTTGTTTGTTGAACGATTGAACGAAACGTTTTTAATGTTTGAGGAATTTAATGTAAATTTTCGAATGGTCTATTTAGTAAAGAAAATTAATTCTTGGGGAATTTGAAGGATTCTAAATAGATTTTTGACAAGTTTTGACAACTTTTGGCAACTTTTGACAACTTTTGACAACTTTTGACAACTGTTGGCAACTTTTGACATCTTTTGACAACTTTTGACAACTTTTGACAACTTCTGACATCTTCTGACAACTTTTGACAACTTTTGACAACTTTTGACAACTTTTGACTTTTAGACATTCTTTCACAAAGAATGACAATATGTATGTTTGTTCTATTTGAACGAATAATTATAATTTTGGAAGGTTTGATGAAGTACAACTAATTTTTAATGTTTGAGTATTCTCATGATTTTTGAAAATTGAATAATTTCAATGCTGATAAATGCTTTAAATGTGAAATAATTGCGAAGCAAGAGACTGAGAACTATTTTTGTAATTTTTATCTGTGAGAGCACTATATTTTTGGTTATTTTGGATAGATTTTTGTCAACACAATTGTTTAATATTTAAAGTAACAGTAATATTAAAA
Organism: Andrena cerasifolii; assembly: GCF_050908995.1. Taxonomy (NCBI): domain Eukaryota; kingdom Metazoa; phylum Arthropoda; class Insecta; order Hymenoptera; family Andrenidae; genus Andrena; species Andrena cerasifolii. Next base: position 5,201,671 of record NC_135132.1, read on the forward strand.
AGTAGATGCACACAATGAATTTTGAGAATTGAAGTTTAATCTTAGTTCAGGTACGATCGAAATATTTTACAATCAGAAATATAATATATAAGAAAGGAAATGGATAATTTTAGTTTGTTTTACATTGTTCATAAATTACTATCAGTTTATACATATTTAAAATTTTCCTTAATTTTACCAGAGTTTACAATTTGACAACTGTAATTTTTATACTAATCAATATTCGGGCTTCATTTCGAAATTTCTAATTTACTTTGTTTGAGTAACACCTTACACTACTGGAGTCTATAATCCATAATTATTCCATCAAAATTACAAACACTAATGCTTTATTTAATAAATAATAATTTCTGTAGCCTACTGTGTAATTAGAACTCGCTTGCATAATTGTATCGATCAGGCAATTAACAATTTGGCATTTGACATTTTAAGAATATACACTTGACAGAGGAACCTTGCTTTAAAAAAAAATAGAAAACGTATGAATTCACCTGAAATTCCCGTTAAAAGCTAGAAAACTGTTTCGTGTAAAAGGGGCCTAAAACAGATTTGTATAAAACTCAAAATGAAACTAAGTCCCTTTCCACACGAAGCACTTTTGCAGTTCAAAACTAGTATTTTGGTATATTTCTTTATTCTCGTTAAACCAGCACTTCCTCTGCCAACCGAATATACCCAAAATCTGAATTCCCCAGTCACAAAACTGTCCCACGTGAAGAGGCCCAAAACGTCATAACAAAGCAAAACAAATCCACTATTTTACATCCCAAAAAACTAGTCCGGTGTCAACTTGTTAGATGACAAGTGTGCCTGTGGGTCCCTCGCGAAGTGGGCCCATGTTAAAAATGTTAATAACTTTTTAGTAGCTTAAAAATATAATAAAAGTTCCAATATTACTCCTGTATGCAACTAACATTTACGATTTAACTAACTTTCACACTGAAGTTTATAGTTGTGGGTGGGCCCCCTTTGTCTCCTAGCAACCAAAATTTTCAGACCCAGTCCACCACTGATTCACCCTCTTTTCCAGATCATTTTATCCGCCATCTTGGCATCAGCCGTCGCTCGACCAGGCCTGTTGCTGAGTCCCCATCTGGGCCCATTGACATCCCCACTGATACTCACGAAATTGGTCCCTGGAGCCCCAATCGGCCTAGATGGTCGTGTCGTAGACACACCGGAAGTGGCCCTGGCCAAGGCAGAACACGCTGCAGCGCACATCAACGAGAGATTCACCCTCGCGAACGAGGCGCTAAAGTCGGCTGATAATGTGATCCTCACCAGCAACTTGGGACCACTCATTTCGACGACTGGCGTGCTCCCAGGAGTGGCGCTGGATGGTCGCGTGATCGATACACCGGAAGTGGCCCTTGCCAAGGCAGAACACGCAGCTGCTCACATCAACGCAAAAGTGGGCCTGATCGCGGAGGCTGGGAAATCGTCGTACGGAGTCCCCCTCGTTCTTTCGTCGTACCCTGCCACAACTATTCAGAAATACTTGATTTGAGGTTAGGTTTCGGGGAGTTGGTTGCTCCATCGGCGACGTCGGCTGCGTTATTCGACTTGTTTTGTACATATCATCTGGGCTGATTTAATAAAACGATATTTAACCTATAACTGCTTCTTTTTTCTTCCATCTTCTGGATGTGGGAAATTTGATTTGGGTTGGTTAATACAGTCGGGCACTCAGGATTTAATCTTGAGGGAGCCGAGTTGAATAGATAAAAATATTTGTAATGCGAACTCAATAAAATTCATAGGTGATTACAAAATTTATTTATAAAATGAAATCCAGTTTGCTTTTCGTTTGCTAACACGATTCCACAATAATTAATAAATAATAAGAAGGACTGACAAAAAAAATTCATAAAAATTTTTTTTATGATTTTCATAAAAAAAATTAAGAAGTCACCGGATTTTTTTTATGAAAATCTCGAATTTTGACGGACCATATCAGAGGTTTGCGCCGAAATGGCACATGTTTTACACATCCTATAATATTTTCCAAGTCGATCTGGACCTCAATGCGTTCGGAATCAGGAAAAAATGAAGAGAAAAAAATATTTCAGAAAAATGCGTTTAAAGTTTCCGGGCAAAGGCGACGCTATAGGTTGCCGCTTGACGTTTTTAGCTGCCACATCTACAATTTTGCGATTTTTACTATAAACCAAGCGGCATTTTATTCAGAAAAGACAGTACTTTCGGAAAATGCAATAAAAAAATCGATTTTTCGATTGCCTAGTCCCCTTAAAGTAAAGTTCGTCCGCATTTGATTCCATTTCTAGAGGCTCCCTGATTTTACATCAGGTTCCTCTGCACCCTTAACTAACAAGCTGATAAACCATATTCCTTGGGAAATACCCCTCTCGCCGGCTTTTCGCGTTAACAAACTCATATATTGGATGTATTGACAAATGGTGCTCATTTTCCAGCAACAATGCGCTAAGGCTATCCCGATTGGAGTTTCAGCAAGAGTCTAATCTCTGACACAAGAGCGGGGAACCTCGAAGTAGGTATTGTAGTGGGGAGTTTGGAAGCCTCTCGATGAAAACCAATAGCACTTTCGACATCATAAGTCATTCTCTCACGAACTGTGGTGCAGGTCGTGCAGATACGTCATACTTATAGTTCTCGGTCTACTATTGCGTTAAATTCGATTAAATACTATATCGCGATTCATAAATTATTTAACTAAATGAGTAAATCGCCGGGAGTTAATAAAATTTATCGAGGTACCACTTCATTTGTTATACAATCAATAGTTCAATCGTTAAAAAAGTTTGACTAATCTTGAAATTTATTTTTTAAATTTATTAAAGTTATTTTTTTACTATTTAGTTGCATTGAGACAACGAAGAAAATGTTGATAGAAGTTTTTTTGCAGAATAGTGGAGCAGAAGCATGATGAATCATTAGCCAATGAAATTTTTGAGGAACAAGGATCCGAAATTCTCAGAAGATCAAAAATGTAGTCAGAAACGAGGAAAAGTGGAAGGAACAGAGGGCAAAAAATAAATACTTGAGTTAATCTGTTGCTCACTCTTTTTTGTTACCTTAAGGTACAAATAGTCCGAGTTAAATAATTATCCAGTACACATATTTGTTTAGAATAATGTATTCAATATTTGAAAAATGACATGAATTAAAAAGGATGCTGGTGTATTACTTAATTTCGGTTTCCTGGAATCGTGAAGATCAAAAGAAAATTGCGGAAATTGTTAGAATTTGACTTTACATTGGTGAAATTTGCGACATTTATGCCACCCCTTTGCTATTATATTCCAATATGATAAACTCTAAATTTTAGCTATAAGTTATCGTTAGACAAAATTTCACATAATATTCTATGGAAGAACAAATCAAACAAATCTTCAGAATTACAAAAATTTGTATAATATATTGCAAACGAAAATTTCTCCATAATTTATATTTTTAAATTTGATATATTTATATATATATATGTATTTGTCATTTGCTATAAAAAAATATATATATATATATATATTTCTGCATAATTTATATTTTTAATTTTGATATATATATATATCAGAGAAATTATAAATTATGAAGAAATTGAAACTATATATATATATAGTACTTATAGCAAATGACAAATTCGTCACATAGCAATAAACAAAATATATGAAATTGTATAAAGTATACATACGTACATATTAAATTCTGTATTACATCCTATGACTGATCTGTATGGGCTAGGTATCTCCGGCGCGGAGCGCTAGCGCCGTCTCTCGGATTTTTTTTTAATTACTGGGAGTATATGGGTGGAGTTTATCCTTGAACTAATTTCAAACATTTAAGACTTCCCTTCCGCTAATTTCACCCTCTTTCCTTTCCCTACTATATTCAACCATATCATACATTCGATTAATCATCCCACATTTCAAAAAGTGACCGCGAGGCGGCGCCCTCCGCGGTACTTACCTAGCGCATTATGGAATTATAAATTATCACATTGCTATTGAGATTTTTGCAAACCCTTTGGAATATGAAGAATCTTGTTCTCCATACCGCTTAGTCACCAAGTGCAACAGCACTCAGCATTGTCTAAAATAAAAATGAAATGGTCAATTCTATCAACGGTTCGATCGATTAACCGATCTGAACCGAACAATGACGTTCTCACACCGATAGGTTAAGACTTTACCACCTACTCGTACGATTCACACCCAACGGGCTCTATTGTTAATAAGACCTCTGCTCTTTCTGTAATTCATGAATTCCCAAATTCCCATAAAATTTCATTCAATTCTCCACATCTTCTCATTTCCTACTTATTGCTACACAACACGACAAAAAAGTAAAACACATTGCCACTTATTTTCTTAAGCTAAATACCTGTTACGTAAATAAAATGTCCCTCTATGAGAATTAATCACGTAATGATCTCCCAAGTCATTCAAAACGTAAATTTTTCAAATTCAATTCAAGCCAAATTTATAATTTTTTCAATTCAACTTATGTTAGATTTTACTTTTTCAAATTCAATTCAAGCCAAATTTATAATTTTTTCAATTTAACTTATGTTAGATTTTACTTTTTCAAATTCGATTCAAGCCAAAAATATAATTTTTCAATTCAATTTATATTAGATTTTATTTTTTCAAATTCGATTCAAGCCAAGTTTATAATTTTTTAATTCAATTTATGTTAGATTTTATTTTTTCATATTCAAATCATTTAAAATGTATAATTTTCCTATTCAAATCATGTTAAATTTTATTTTTCAATTAGAGTCATGTTAAATTTATAATTTCTCAATTTCAAGTCATGTTAAATTTTGATTTTTGACATCTAAACTAAACAAAACGAGAAATACAAATTATCAAGTTTTTATTTTTGGTTTAAGATTAATCTACACAAATTCATGATTAAAAACCTCCCTCGTCACTGACATTATTAAATTGATAAATTATAACAAGTGTGAAACGATTTCACGGTGTTTACAATTTGAATATCCGGATTTGAACTTCAGTGCTTCGTGAGCAAGATCGTGATCGCGAGTCACGAAATCAGGATATTCACGGTCAACAGCTTCGTTCTTTAAATCAGAGGGCGTGTCACCGAAAAGAAACTGTTACGACACTTTATTGTCGCCTAAAGATTGGTATCTTTATAGATCCATCGACTGCAGTCGAGTCGGTTTTTCAACAAGCCCCGACCCAATACAAAAATATTTCCTGAACCGATGAGGTAACGTGAGTGCAAATAAACTAAGCATTCCAATCTTAATAAATCTAGAATCGAATAAAAAATACTTAATTGCTTAATGTCCTCTATTACAGCTTCACTCCAAATATATTCGACTTAAATATAATCGAATGAAATTAACTTGGAAAATTTCAAGCAATTTGCAAAAAATTTTTACTGTAATTAATCAAATAAAAATGTGGAGTCTCTATGCAAGGTAGATTGACAGATTTTTATTAATTTAATTCGAGATAGAATTGTGGACAATAACATTAGTTTCAATCTGATATTTAATTATTACTCAATTAATTATTAACGATTGCTTAAAAGCAATTGCTTAAATAATAAATTATTTCACGAGTTCCAGAAATCTTTGAATTCCTTTACATTTCCATATATATTATAATGTGGAGAAGTTCGCATCATAAATATTTTGTTTAGTATACCGCCAGAAATGTAAGGTTACATTTATTGCTTACACAGAAAAATATTATATTTATAATATTTATAATATTTATAATATGTATAATATTTATAATATTTATAATATTTATAATATTTATAATATTTATAATATTTATAATACTTATAATATTTATAATACTTATAATATTTATAATACTTATAATATGTATAATACTTATAATATTTATAATACTTATAATATTTATAATACTTATAATATTTATAATATTTTTCCGTGTAAGCAATAAATGTAACCTTATATTTCTGGCGGTATACTAAACAAAATATTTATGATGCGAACTTCTCCGCATAATAATGATCTGCAAGCAATTTAAAAATAAGATAATAATTATGCACATGGCCAAAAATAGGGCAGTGGCCACGAAGGTACATCTACCCTACTTTATAATATATATGGAAATGTAAAGGAATTCAAAGATTTCTGGAACTCGTGAAATGATAAAAGCAATCGCTAATAATTAATTAAGTAACAATTAAATATCAGAATTTTCAAAAATTTTAAGAAGTGCCCAAAACTGATACAATACCTTAAAGTGGCCACAAATGGAGCATCTACCCTACCTATGACATTTCCGTACAATTTTTTCTTCATTCGTCCAAGTTGCGATAATTTAAGAAGAAAAAAACGTAAATTGTTTTCTGATGTAACCGAAGGGTTTCTCTCGATCGATTCAAGAAAAAAGTCAGCACCGTTCCAACGTCACTCGTACGCAGTTGCCAAACCATTTTTACAACTGTTCTTTCGTCAACTGAAAATTGTCGACGTCGATGGTGACACCATTACGCCAAACATTTCGATGTTACTTAACTACACATGAAACACAGCAGCAAAACCATTCTTACAGTTCTTGTCATTCTTCCAATGATCCGTGCCACTTTGTTTTATAATACATTCTAACATACAGCTGCTTAGTTCGGCTGCATGTGATCGTGATTGATTTAATGACCCACAAGGGCTGATTTAAAAATATTTTTTCCAGACACGAATTTGACAGAAATTTTAAAGTGGATTTTTTAATTGAAGCGATTAAATTAAATTTTAAGCGTATCGCATTAATTGAAGTGGAGTTCTTGATCGAAGTAATTAAATTGAATTCTAAACGCATCACATTAATTGTAGTTGTAACGATTTAACTGTATATCTGTCAAATCATTTTTTTTTATTCCCAGGTTTCCATTCATTAATAATTTGTCATATATTGCGGAAGATTGCAGTGTCTGATTGGCGATAATAATTGATGTTAATTATAATTGATGTCACGGTGATTAAATTTGATAGGAATCGTGAATTTTAATGAGAGGCACAGCTTGTCAATGCCTTCATCAACTATTTTGACATACATTGTCATATTTAGCTACTATGTGATAAATCAGTGACAGAATTCACATTTTTAATTTTAATAATATTCTTAGTGCAATACTACTTGTTTTCCTAAATTTTATGTACAGGTATCAAAAGCCACTAATAGATAATTACAAAGCTAACAAATATTACAATAAATAGATACAAATGCTAATGAAAAAATTAAAAATAACGAATAAAAAATAAGACTAAATATACAACAAGTAAATAGCAATTAAATAAAAATGCTAAAAAGTCAGTAGGAATATTTAAGAAGAATTAAGTACAAATAATATGCAATAAATATGTCTGTAAAAAAAGAAAAATTAAATAATCATCGAGCTCCGCATTAACAATCCTTAAAACAGTCCTCTGCTTTGCGACACGAACTTTTCGTACGGGCCTGGCTCCTTTCAACGAGCGATTGGACTTTATGCACTATAACTGCACCGCAAGCAGTGCAAAAATGTTATGGGAATGCATTCCCGGTGCAGACTGTCCTTCGGCATCGAGTCCTTCGTTCGTTCAGGGTTGGTAAGTCGTTTAACAGTTGCACACGCCTTTGTTTAAAGGACGGGTGTAGTCCACGTGCAAGGGAAAATAAAATAAATAGAATGCACACTGCCGAATCCTTGCAGCATTGCACTAATTTAACTAATGTATGCATCCTCTTTCCACACTTAGAAAACAAGAATCAACGTTTAAGATTTTGGATTTTATAAATCTGGATGCAAAGGTACAAAGTTTACTTTTATTCTATAATTGAAATTTAGACGAAGAGCTACTAAGGTATTATTTATCAGAATGCAGATAAAGATAATGCAAGATATTATTCGTAATAATATAGCAGAGACAGCATTAAAAATATTGCATCAATTCCTGGACGGATGTATTAATAATTAAAAAATTTACTTTGTGTTAAAAACTCCTAACACCTAGTATACCTTTTATTAATTTGTCTAATTAAAATGACAAGACTTTAAGAAAGTGAAAAATTATCACAACGTAGTGACGCGAAATATTATAAAAAAATTAATAGAATAATTCAGCAAGTTTCCGAGAATGAGAATTTTGGCCTGTTTCAAAGTCAAGAAGATAAACTAAAAATGATGAATGCAGTGAAGAAACAAGTCTTTAAACGTAATTGCCAGTAGAAATAATTTCTCATGGTGATTAAAACTCTTTCCCATATGATAATGATAGAGAAAAGTGTTTCAGATGTAACTTCCTCTGGTATGATGTAACGTGTTCTTCTCACGTGGTGCACGAGTCTCACGTGATTTCTCATGTTTGTAACTACATATGCATGTATACAGCAGAAGTGTTATGCACTCTGCGCTGACTTCTTGCTCAGGAGTAGGGAGGTGTCCGAGGTGCCTCGAATTTAGGAAATAATTATGGTACTTTACCCTCGTGTGAGACATTACGACCTGGGTCTAATGTTAATTAAGCTTCCTGCAAATTATAGGAGAGACAAAAGTCTAAATTTCCACGAGCAATAATTGTATTATATAATATTAATTTAGGAAAATTTGATTTTTTTTTGTATAATGGGGACTACGAGGGCATTTAATTTATTCCACTGCTGACTGTTTTAATAACATATTTAATTTTGTGAATCTGAACAATTTTATAATTAAGGCACGTTCATTGATAATCAGTTTTTTTTTGGAGGTGTCTAATAGTCCAATGATCTTAATAAAATTGGTGTCTACTTTTTACTATCAGAATTTTGCAGTGTTGCAATTATTATGATGCGATGCATTATTAAGCAATTTTTCAACCATGCAATTCTGCAGTTGTACAATTCTGTGGTTCTGAAACTTTGCAATACGGTAATTCAATAGTTCTACTATTATTCGGAAGCTGTCGTTATAAAAGTTCATAATATTAAAAATATTAGTTACTTCGTAGCCCTAATACTTTTCCTCTACAATAAAAAATTATCTATTATTTTCAATGCAAAAATCAAAGACACGTCCCACCTCTGAATCCGAAGAACAATGAACTCAAATAGCTGCTATATTAATCAGAAAAATAACTAATCTCACTTGTTACCTCCAAATTCATTCCCTATGAAACCACCATTCACAACTCCTCTGAAAATTCTTGTCCATGAACCACGCAATACCGATTTCCTTAAAGCTCCACTACCTAGCTCTTATCAGCTCCATCCAACTCCATGATAAAAACCTCTCCCACCCCGCGCGAACCTCGACACAATCCCCCCATCTCCACCCAAGTTCCCTATAACAGTCAACGACAATGTCATAGAGAAGCACTCATAGCATAAAGCACGATCCACCCATTTCCCATCTCGCGCCGCCACAACGCCCACGGTGCCCCATCCTTCCGGTCCCGTGGGGCAGGGACCCCGCTCAAATGCCAAGGTCCTGGCGACAGGGGCCCGAAAGGAGGGAGTATCCTTTTTCCTGGGCGAGCTTCCCAGGCGACGTGGTTCAGCCGATCACCTCCTGGCTCCCTCCAGGTCGTGGCCAACGTGGTCCACGTGGGAGGGGGGCGGATGATCACCGCTATAAATGGTACCAACGGGCCGTTCTCCAGGAACACAAACTGGGGACCACGGCTGGAGCGGAAACCGAAGCGAGTACTGGCCATCAGCAGCGCGTCGCCAGCCGTGAACAAGGGGAGGAAGCACGTTGGACCGAAGGAGAGGAGAGAAAGGGACCGAGGGACCGCTTCCAGGGATCATGAGGGGCCTGGTGAGTCCTGGGTTACGATGGACGCGTTCGATCGCCGATCCGAGACAAAGGAAAGTGAAAGGTTGGGGTAGGTCGGGTCAGAGGGACGGCCCGCGCTGGGCCCCTCGACGAAATCGTGGCGACTCGATTCGCGGGCCGATGGGACTTGGAGTTCGCCTGGAGGGGACTTTCTTGCGTTGTCTAACTTCCATGTACTGATGTCACTGTTGATCGTAGGGTTGCATCGCGAGCACGCATTTGGTATTAAGTTTGAATCAAGGAGTAATCGTTGGTAGGTCCAGTTAGAGATGAGGAAATTAATTATTTAATCAACATGTACTTATCAATAATTTTGCAAATTGCAAATATGAACTTAGTAGCTTGAAGAATGGTAGTTGAAATTGTATGAATGGGTGGAAGTATCAGGAATCATGAACGGTAGTAGAAAAATCTGAATGTGAAATTGTTTATCCAAACCATCTTCCTAAATTATCCTCTTGGCTATTAATAGCCAAAAGAAGCAGTTAAGTTTCCTCACAATAATGATGTGTTCAAGAGTCACCTAACATTTTACAAAATATTAACATATACAGGAACTATTGAATGAGAAAAATTGCTTCTTTTGGTCTGCAGAAAGGAATCGAAATTATTCATCCCTTATTCAAACATAAGTCGTATTTGTTGCTTCGTGGATTCTTAATTATTTGAAATAATTTCAGATAATTTTATTCGCCATGGCGGTGAGCTGCAGGGCAGGTTTCCTCAGCTCACGCTCCTACGGTGCACCCCAGGTTCACCAACAACTTGCACCCCAAACGTTTGCGCCCCCTGCACCAGTTGGTCAGGACGGGAACGTGATCGATACACCGGAGGTGGCTCAAGCAAAGGCCGCTCATTTCGCTGAATTTGCAAGGGCCGCTGCTAGAGCAGCCGAAGAAAGGAACAATCAACCCCCTGCTGAATACAACCCCCAGGTGCCAGCGCAGACTTACAGCTACTCTGCCCAACCCACAGCCGCGAATTACCTCAGACAACCTAGTTATCAGTCTCCCGCTCCTGTTTACCAGTCTGCTCCAGGTAGAAATTTTATTTGGCTGTTTTCCTTGGTATTAACCTAATTTTTTAATGCCCAGTTGCACGATTATTTGCTTAAACTAGATATCAGGAATTCGAAATAATTTTATAATCAATTGTAATGTTATTGAACGAATTTTTTAAAACGTGCATTAAGGGGTTATGCCTAGTCAGGCGGTCGAAAAGAGGCGAATATTTGTGATTTTTTTTTGAAGAAGCGGAAGCGTTTATTTTTACCAAACTTTTTGCGTTTAAAAGAGCAACATTTAAAGAACATTTGGTAATTTTTTCGTAGAAAAATATTTACGTTTATAATAAAATAAAAGGCGACATCCAAGAAGCATTTTTAAAAATTTGGTTTTGCGGTGAGCACTGCCATTCGGAACCAGATTATCTAAAATCAAAAAACAAAAAAGATTTCGTTAGTATATTAATGTATCCTCAGGTTGACGGAGAGAATTTTCCGAAATATTAAGTTAAAACAAAATGGCGACTATTTAAAGTTGAAATACTGATTTTTTCGCGGGATTTTTGCACGGGAAAATCAGGGTTTCAACTTTAAATAGCCGCCATTTTGTTCTAAATTAATATTTCGGAAAATTCTCTCCGCCAATCGGAAGATATATTAATATACTAACGAAATCTTTTTTGTTTTTTGATTTTAGATAATCTGGTTCCGAATGGCAGTGCTCACCGCAAAACCAAATTTTTAAAAATGCTTCTTGGATGTCGCTTTTTATTTTATTATAAACGTGAATATTTTTCTACGAAAAAATTACCAAATGTTCTTTAAATGTTGCTCTTTTAAACGCTAGAAGTTTGGTAAAAATAAACGCTTCCGCTTCTTCAAAAAAAATTCACAAATATTCGCCTCTTTTCGACCGCCTGACTAGGCATAACTCCTCAATCAAGTTAATTCTGTCTCTCAATGCCGAGCACAAATAGGCGCATCGCAAACCGGGATCTACACGTAGGGACCCTGTTGCGCGCGCATCGAATACCTATGCATTTTCTATGCAGGGATACATGGAGACTATTTTCATGATTTCCGAACATTTATTACAGATTTATTACAGAACATTTATTTATTATTTAATGTCATCTATATTTAACATCTTCATCAGCTTGATACCATATAAAAAAAAACAGCTTTCAAAATTTGTCCCAAACTTCGACCTCCACAAAGTAACCTTAAAACTTCAATTCTCCATTTCTCGAATACTGGTATCATCTTGAAACCACAGTGGAGTTTCGACAATCGAATTCTAGATAAACTAAGTCTCACTTAACCTCACTTTTTATTTCGTCCCCAATAACTCGAACTTTTTGAGCATTTCAAATTTCGGATTACAGATCCTCTACCGTATCCAAATAAAAAGCACGCTATTTCTTTCACAAATTTTCTTCTACTATTCTAATTTTCCATTATATTAATATATCGCTGGACAGATACATCAATACAAATATAATTGATATAAATGAAAGAAAGACAATTAAAAATTCCAGTTCGAGCGCCTGCGTACGACCCACCGAGCCCCATAGCTTACCCACAACCCCAATACAACAGCAACCCGACTTATGCTGGTCAATCGAGGTACGCGCCCACTACTGCTAAACCCATCCCCTTCGTTCCTGCGCCACTCGCCGAGGATGGCACCGTAATCGATACGCAGGAAGTAGCCGCTCTTAAGGCCGCCAGGTTGGCAGAGCTGGCCGAGGCCGAAGCCAGGGCGCACAAGTTCGCTCAAGAATTCCAACCGGAAGCCCAAGGTCAAGGTACGTTGTTGCCTGAGGAAGTAGCTTGAAAAATTCCCAGCGTCATTGTTAAGGTCGGTGATTGCCGCCATGGTGGGTCTTTTAGGATTTTTTTTATTTAAGTTTGCCATTCGTAAATTGTAATTTTTTTTGGTGGAGGGGGGTTTTATAAAGAGTAGGAAATAGGGAAATTGGGAATTATTATTTTAGAGGCATTAGAATCTGGAATTTTTTAAATTTTCTGGGGAATAAAAATTAAGGTAAAAATAGGAATTTGTTAAGGAGTGATACTTAGGATTATGAATTAGTATTTTGGAGTTGATATAGGTAGGTTTGTATGTGCTTTGGCTTGAAATTAACGACTTCAAAAATTAAGGGATTTGGGCCACCAAAACTGAATAATTAATTAATGAGATTACGAATTAGAGACTTAAGAATGAGAGAAACTGAAATAACTAAAGTCAAAATTGTGGGAAATTTACTACTGTGGGGTGAGTGTATAATATTAAGTTTCAATAAATATTACTGTAAATTTTTTGAGTTTCTCGTGTGCTGTAGATTTTATAGAAAGGAAAGTTTTGATGAGTTTGCAGGGTGAGTAAGAAACTCGCCACTGAATTATTTTTAGATACTATAAATTGAGAATTTTTAAAAATAGAGAGATGTTTGTGAAAGTCTTTCGTAGACTGTAACATTTAACACTGAAGCCATGGATACATTTCTACCAGCCCAATGCAATATAACAGCCTGGCTCTTGCTCAACAACTTAATCGTTCGATTGTTCTTGTGGGAATAACTCGCAAGAGCACTAATCGTTACGAATATAATCGTGAACTAGCCATTCATTGTGGCGAATATTAAACAGGCCTCGTAGGTCACGACCTACTTCCGCTTCAGAATAGAATGCATTAATTGTAGGTAAGCGGCGCTTTGCACGAATAAGAACTATATTTGAATAATCTTGAAAGTCAAACATACAAAAAATTCATATCGTGATATAAATTTATTCCTCCATTTGAAACATGTTGGAATAAAATTTACTGTCAATGTTGAAAAGGAAAATATAAATATTTAAATATTCTGCGTAAAAATGGCTTTATATATTTTGGGATTTGGTGCATTTTAATTATCGCCCCTTTTTCGATTCGAGTGAAGTCTGCCAGCTGCTTTTGCTTCGCGTTGACTCGATTGCCACTTCCAAAAATGAATTTATTGTTATTATCGTCGATATTAAATTTCAGATTTAAATGGACTAAATTGTCACTCTCAATTGAGAATTTACACTCAACACGTTTCATAAGTCATTCATTTCTTTAGACATCCATTTATTGTGGTTTTGTTTTTTTCATATTTGTTTCTAATTGAAATATCTAAATTCAAAAGATTGATGATAGAAAAATATTACAGAGCATATAATATTAATATGTTGTAATATTATGCACAATTAAATGTTTGTCAGTTAAGAAGAAGCAATTGTTAATGGATTATACCAATTGGTATTGTATTTATTCTACAATTTAGAAAAAAGTAATAGGAAAAATTTAATAAGAATTGCAAATGAGTCAGTGGCAGCTAAGTTTTATAGATACACATTACTATTTTTAATTGCATGATATCTACATATTTTGAGCTACTAAATACAAAAATTACTAATTCTTAACAAAATTAAAACCACACCGGTCAAAATGATTAACCAACAAAGACATTTTGCTCACATTCCGTAGCAACTTAAATATGAAATATGAAAAAATGAATTCCCTTCGAAAAATTTCTTCAAAAAATATTTTTAGGCAGGTACCATTTTTGGTAATTACTAATCATCTTATCTTCCCTTTTTAATTGCTTTTTATGATATTTCAGAGTACCAGTGCTAGTTTCTAAAAACATACCTATCCATCAGTCATCAATTTTTATAATTGCATTTTCCATTAATTTATAGAGCGACTGAATTTCATCGAACCAACAATTTTTAGTGTAATTATTTTGTGTATTTTTAATTTCACAGTTTATGGTGGGCCCTCAGCTGCTCCCGTCCCTTACAACCCAGGGCAATACAATGCTCCCTCGTCGCGGGTGTTCTCCAGCGCCGGGCCTTCGTACCCTGCTCCTCAGCCAGGATTTGGAAAGGCTGCTTTTCAGCCGCAGAACTATCAATCCCAGCAATTAGTCGGCGCTTACTGACCTTGGAAACAAATTCAGAAAAATCGCAACATCTGTACATAATCTAGGCCAATAAATTGTTCCCTCATTTTTAAAAAAAAAAAAGATTCGCCATTTTCATCTATCTGCATCCTTTCAAATTCCTTCTTCTCACTATTTACTTTGTTGCAATTAGTGCGATACGTAATGACAATACATTTTAGCATATTACTGCGCTATATATATATATAAAAATAAAAGTAAAAGATCTCGGATCAAATATAAGTAAAATATATTTTTTTGCCCTTAAGCTTCATTTTACATATGCAGATGTCTTTTTAATTATTCTTCATGATTTGCAACTTAGCTAATTTTACATATAGTGGTATTAGGAGAAAAGAGGGAAATTTTTATTCCGCATTTAATTAACTATTTCTTCGTTAAAATTCCATATTTATTTAACGAGATCAAGCAAGTTAAATAAATATGGAATTTTAACGAAGAAATAGTTAATTAAATTCGGAATAAAAATTTCCCTATATATATCAGCGAGTATTTCTTCAGTAAAACTTTTCAAAAAAACAAAGAAAATAATATTTTTGAGATACCGAAAAAAAATCGAATTTCACGTATTCCTCTCACATTCTTGCGCAATTTTAAAAAATAAAGTAAGAATTTCGAGTGAATATCCAACGTAGCAGTAGTGAAGTCCTCTGTTTAATAAGAAATACTTGACCAGAGCTTGAATCGGAAACAGTTTCGCCATTTAATATTGCAGTACAATTCAGATTCGGCATATTTATCATCCATAACTAGGTTAATGTGAAGTAAACATGCAGTTCTCGATAGCGGGGCGATAAGTCACCGAATCTATGCACCACATGAACAAATTACCAGCGGCATTCGGTCGCGTGAAGCCGCAGGTTAACCTACATTCGGTTTCGCTGTGCATTGCGGTTAACGTAATCCAAGAATTAGAAAGAAGTCTTCGCCTGGATATCGAATTAACGAGAATACCTCTTCATGGCCTTTTAGTGTTGACTTTTTCCACAGAGAAGTTTAGGTAAACAATTATTACAGTCCAGTTCAGCTGCCTACAAAATTACCCCTCTTTTGAAAAAAAAATTGAGATTACTTTCTTCGGCAATGGTATTTAAAATCGAAGATGGAATATAATAAAAATGACAACATGATTCAAGAAGCTACATTTTATTAATATATTAAGTCAAGAATAATAATAAAAAAATGACTTGATTTGCTTTTAAATAAACAAGTTTACGATAATTTAGATTTCGAGCGAGCATGGAATATTGAATTAATTTATTTTTCTGCTAAATTCTGATTACCATGTGATCAATACACTTTTACAGTGGAGTCTCGATAATCCGAGATCTGTTTGAACCGATGGAAAATTTAAATTTGTATTAAAAAGAAGTACACTGTCCAACAAAATTAAACTTTTTTTCTGTTCTGTAACATTCAATAGCCGTTTCTTATAAGTCTTATAATTAATCCGCAGACCGTTTATCGCCATCACCCTCAGTTTTCGAGAAATTCGATTTTGAAAGAAAAGCAAATTTTCAACTTTGAACATCTTTTGTGTTCAAACAGTTATAGTTATTTGGTTGCTTATTCAGCCAAATTATTCTATGAACCCTCGTGAACACAACGATATAAGTTATTGGTGCATTATGAACATTTAAATATGTTTAAACAACGATTAAAGGGAAAAGAACACCCGAAATGCACCCACTTTTGCAGATATCTTTAAATTTATTTCCAAAACTAAGAGTCTAGGAAAAAATCTGACTACTCCACGCGATGCAGCAGACAATTTTCCTTCGGAAACCATCAACAGAAGTGGTAAAATCCGCTTTGTTTTCACTACAGAGACGAAAGAGTTTGGCAAAACGTGCGGCGCGGACAGTGGTAGTTACGCGCGGCCGTTGAGTACCACTGTCGACGCCGCACGTTTTGCCAAACTCTTTCGCTTCTGTATTGAAAACGAAACGTGACTTAACACTTCTGTTGATGCTTTCCAAAGGAAAAATGTCTGCTACATCGCGTGGTGTAATCAGATTTTTTCTTTGACCCTTAGTTTTGAAAATAAATTAAAAGATATCTGCAAAAGTGGGTGCATTTCGGATGTTCTTTTCCCTTTAATCGTTGTTTAAACATATTTAAATGTTCATAATGCACCAATAACTTATATCGCTGTATTCAGGAAGGTTTATATTTTTGTTTCGACACAAAAAATGTTCAAAGTTGAAAATTTGCATTTTTTTCAAAATCGAATTTCTCAAAAACTGAGGGTGATGGCGACAAACGGTTTGCGGATTCATTTTCAGCGCACAAAAATCTATAAGAAACGGCTATTGAATCTTACAGATCAAAATTGTTTAATTCAAGCTGGTTTAGGACCTCCACACTTCGGATTATCGAGTTTCTACTGTACTACATAGTGCTGTAGAATTGAGAAGAAACTGTATTCGACGATTTCAGAAATCTGTAGCGCAGAAAATGATTTAAATCGCCGCTCAACGAGTCCCATTGCTTTTGTATTCTAATAGCGAATCCTTTTTGCACAACGACTTCCTTTTGGGCGTGATTACTCGTGCAGAAACCACAATCGCACGAGACAATCGTTACGATAGCGTGTCTCGTAGAAACGCCAAACTTTCCTAACTTCTTCGGGGCAAAGATCCTTTGATCTCTCCCGTTCCCCTTGTTCCTCTCATTTTTTCTCTCGATTAAAATCGTGGAGATTGCACGAACCATCGCCACTAGCTTCTTCTTCTCAGAAAAATCGCCAAACACGCCAAAAAATGTTTATTTATTTGAAATTTTTGAGTTTCTTAAATTCGCGCTGATCTGTTAGTTTCGAATTTATCTCAGACGCTTTTGAGGACAAGTAAGTTGCGCGGCAACTGAAAGTGAGTTTTAAGGGTGTATTGGTGCGGATTTCATCGAAGCTGGGTTACCATTTAGTTATAAGCTACCTTCGGACCGCGAATGTTGCGACATAGGTCAGCGGGTGTACGAAAGACGTGAGAAGAAACGAACCAGGGAACGGGAGATTCGTTCCCGCTGAACGAACTCGAGCATCGTGATTGGTGAGTCGTTTTTTTTGCGAACAGAAAGGTCGAGAATTGTAACTTACTCGGACTTGCATTCCAGAACGCATACCATGTGGAAATATTGGGTGAGAATTTCATTGGTACGTGTTGTATCACTAAATTTCAAATTTACTTCTTTTTTAAGCATATTTTTACAGAAGCAAAAACACTAAAATGGTACTCTGTCTGACTTATACAATCGAAAGAAAAAGAGTGTATCAAGAGATTTTTTGGGAGGGGCAGATATTGTAATGTGGATTATTTTGTTCAGAAACATTTTTTTCAATGTTTGTATTTTTGCATTATCAAAAAATATTGATGGTAGAATGGCTCCATAGGTGTACTAAGTTATGTTAAGGTCTCCAATGTGCATGCCCAAGCAGAAAATGATAAATGGGCATTCGCTACATAGCGTGAAGTCTGTGGGGATAAGGATGACTACTTTCGAGGTTAGCAGACGATCTAGTATCGAGGTGTCACAGTTGGGTGGCGCCACAGGTACCTAGAAACATTTAAAAAACGCGTTTGTTCTTCACCCTCCCCTCTTAACGTCATCTACAGATGCAAATCCACGATGAGACAAGAATATCGTGTCTCACATGAGACTTTAATCTCATGAGACAATTACTTCACGTTGAGTTTCCATTAATGGGCAAATTTTAATTTTTTCACGAAACTAGACTCTCATGAGACAAGCTTCATGATTTTTCCTTATTTCCATTTAGTTGTTGCTGAAATATTTGTCTGATAATATAAAAGTCTCATGCAAAGTCTCATCGTGAATTTGCACGTTATGAGCCACGTTATTGCTTGGTGTATCGAAATTGAAATATTTTTCTGTATTATTTATGGGAACACAAATATATCGCAGATACGTAAATTAAGGGAACACTTATACAACTAAAAATTTTATTAATGAATTTCGTTAGTACTAGTTACCACTTGAATGTCTGTGAATTTTAAGATCAATGCAATATAAACTGTGTATAGCGAATTTTGAAGTCTATAGGAAGGTTGAACTTCATATTTTTCACTTCAATTTTTAGGTGGACTCTAAAGAGGGCAACGTTAACAATCAACCTTAATCCAATATCCTATAATCATGTTGCATGCTCTATAGATTACATGTTAGAAGAGTAGGTTTGCGCCGAACTTTGCGCAAGAGTTTCTTAACAAAAGTGATTGACCTAATCGTGTCGAGTTACGTTGTAAACAGCGAATCTGAGGCTATGCTAATTAACCCGAAGAGATCAGTGTACCTACATTAAACACTCGTGCTAATTTATTATAATATTGTTCCTGTGGAAGTATATAAGAAACTAAATAAATTATGGATATTTTGGGTATGAAAATTCTCATTAGAAAATTTAATATCAAATTGTTTTAATTTGTTGGTCTAATTGGATGTAATGGAAACTATTTCCATTCATTTGTATATACTTTTGTATATTCACAAATTATTTATTCTCATAATATTTATTTTTATAGTAGTAACTAGTTTTATTTTTTGCCTCTCAGCCTCAAAATGGGGTTACATTTGTTGCTGGGAGTGGAAACTCGAAAATGAGTTTTCGTTTTGTCTTCTTCCTTCATCTTGGAAATTCCTTTCTTCTCCTTTTTTCCAGAACCATACACATCCACTCCGCTTCTTCTTGTTCTCCCCTTAGTAGCCCTCTTATCGTTAAATTTTCCCTTCTCAGCTCCAATTTATTTTTACAATATTTATTCTTATAAATAATTTGTGAATACATTTTTTTGCGTACTTTGTACTCATCACAAATTATGTTGATGGCAAATTAAACCTCTAACTTGATGGACAAATTGCTTCTACTCAAATAGCTCCGGGTAATAAACCTAACCTAACATTTTTCTATGTCTCATTTTCATATTCCTGCTACTGCATAAATAGGCACCGAAATCAAAATTGAAATAAGAATGTTTATGGCGAAGAAAAATTGTATAAAAAATTGAACTACCTTCAGTAAATTCTAATATCTAAATAAATAACTCTTAACCTCTGTGTGCCTACATTAAAAATGGAACTAGCTTCTGAAAAAAAAAATAACATTACGATAACGCAACTGCATTTAAGTAATATTGTCTGAACAAAATTTTATATTACTACAATCGATAAAGACTGCTAGTAAACGTAAGACTTTATGAATATTGTGCAGCTGGATGGAAGAGTGATTAGCTAGCCGCGATCTAGGCCATCGTTTTATAAGGGAACGAGAGCTCATCGTGGAAAGAGGACTGCCTTGAAGGGATCACTGGATCACTGGAGGATCTATGATCCCATCTAGTCGTCCATGAATCGGGCGTGACCGCAGAAAAGTTCTGCCTAAGTTGCAGCGTCTGTTTCGCGGTAAGGGGGTGAGATTGCCAGTCGTGAGAACTGACTTTGAAAAGTCGAGACGAAACATCAGGGACGTTTCAAGACGAATGTAAATGACACGTTTTCTCAGGGTACAATCGATCCAAGGCGTGGAGGATTTCTGGATCTTTACCGAGCAACTTTGCGCGTAGGTATATCACTTTCAACCCCTTCTACAAAATTTGCGATTTCTAAAATTTCTGAGAATCGACGTGGATCTTAATAATTATTAAAGTCTTCTATGCCAAAATGCTGTTAGTTACATTTGTAGCAGTAATTATATTAATAAGTTGTACCTGCAAGGGAAATTATATAAATTCATATTTATGGTTAAAAAGAATGGTAAAAAAATACAGATTATTAGCGGAGAAACTTTAAGGTAATTATAAATCTCAAATATATTTCAGCGATTATTTTAATGAAGTTTGAGTACAATCACTTTCAATAGCAACATTAGGGGGTGATGTAACAAGTAGTACAAGTCAATATTTAATTCTCACGCAGGACTATTTTCAATTCATCAGGAAACTACTCATATATAATTGCAAAGTAGAAACGCTGGTCTATGAACATTGATTTTCATTTCTCGAATAATTTTTGTAATTCCATGGGACTTTAATTTTATTACAGGAAGTAAACATAAAACATCCCTCCCTCTATGCTTCAAATTTCGACTCATATCCCTACTTCTCTGCCACAATTATTTTTTGAGGTCCTTTACATCTTCCATCTCTTCTCCCAAAAATATATAAAATAACACAGCAACAGTAGACTAACGTATCTATCTCTTTAAATCAATTTTGAAAAATACAAATATTAAAATTTTGACTTAAACTGCTCCCAAATAAACTACTTCTTCGTGAAATAATTTTGCCCCCAATACTGTGGTTAATAAAACCTGAATATTCAGCTACCAATTGCACTGATATCACTTTGCGATTTTGCAAAATTTCGTGCATCGAATTAAGAGGATTTTTCTTTCGAAGGAATTTATCGTAATGATCTTCGAGGCGCCCAGCAAGCCGGCTGAAAAATCAACGCCGCGGTGCAGAGATGCACTCCTCAGGGTTACGGCTACCATTCGCGTTAGAAGTGAAACAATTAAGGCATCGATTTCTTCTCAGGTGTGATCATCGTAACGTGGTTTCGCGATCTGAGACCGCAACGCTATAAAAGCTAGATCGATCGATCGAATGTGGCACACTCGCAATCGAGACGTCTGTTTTCGCGGCCGGTGGTGTCTCAACAGCATGAGATCACTCGTAAGTGCGACTTTACCGATGGAAACAAAAGGGCATTTAAGGGCAGAAAATTAACGCGATCGGGCAACGTTGACAATGAACTTCGATTCGATGGACACTCGAAGGGATGGTTGTCAGGAGGCATCGTTCTGAGTTGGAATTTGGAAAAAAAATTGTTTTTGGAATGTTACTTGTCCAATTGAAATTGCTGAAGGTAGAGATGAAGGTTTAAAAAAAAAATACAATACAACGGAGAAAGCAAAAATAATGGGAAAAAATTTAAACATTTTTTTTCCGGTTTTTGGTATAAGGAGATTGGAATTTTTGAAAATGTCAGTCATGAAAGGGATATTCGTAAAATAATAAATATTTTGATTATTCATAATGATTTTAAATTCCTTCTAATATATTTAATATTAATCATTGAAAATTACTTCCACACAGAGTTATTGCCAGATTTACATAACAAAACTTTAAATATAATTACACAAAAGGAATTACTTGGTTCCCCAATAAATGAAGCAGAAAAAATT
The DNA here is from genome assembly GCF_050908995.1 of Andrena cerasifolii. Taxonomy (NCBI): domain Eukaryota; kingdom Metazoa; phylum Arthropoda; class Insecta; order Hymenoptera; family Andrenidae; genus Andrena; species Andrena cerasifolii. The sequence goes on from NC_135132.1 coordinate 5,223,641, forward strand.
GACGAACAGAATTTACAAGTCAATTTTCAAAAATATATTAACACACCACTCCAGTTTCACTATAAAACTAGTAAGAAAAGTTACCAAGCAAAGTTAGTAAATGAAGAAACCAAGGCAGCAAATCTAAATCGAGTCTTCAATTAAATTACTCGCTACAACGAGTTGGTTACTGAATAACGTTAACAAATTCGTTTTAATAAAGGAGAATATCAAGCAACATTAAGCTTCGCGATGTTTCACTATTTGCTTAATTAATTTTTGAATTGCAAATTAATATTGACCAAACGCGACGCGATTTTTTGTTGCAATTTTCCAGGTAGTCCTGGCTGCGTTGGCCACGTCAGCCATCGCTGAGAGTTACATGGACAAAGAGTATTACCAGTATCGGGGACCCCCGGCTCCGCTCACGAGCGATGGAATGGTCATGGACACTCCGGAAGTGGCCCACGCGAGGGCTGCCCACCTGGCGATGCACTCGCAAGCCATGGCCAGGTTGAGGAAGGCCCAAAACGATTACGACATGTACGATCACAACGATATGATGTACATGCCCCAAATGATGGAGGAACCCATGACGCAGAAGCGTCAGCGTCAACGGACGTTCGCCCCTTTGGACCGTGATGGACGTATCATGGACACGCCCGAGGTGAGTAAAATGGGATAGTAGAACTGGCGCGAGTATTTGTAAAAAGTGAGTTGGAATGATTAACCCGGCGGGAGGCCCACCCCATATTGTAACACTTGTTCTCGCTACTGGGTGAAAAATACCCAAAACGGTTTCAGAATATTTTTTTTTTTAACTTTGCAATTTTTATGTTAAAGCACAGTGTTTTAAGAATCAAAGAAAATTTATGAAATATCTTAAAATCTTTATTAAAGTTGTTTAAAAAATTGTAGCAAAAAATCAAACAGTCTTCATATTTTCGCAACTAGCGCCTCTGTGGTAAATTTTACCCAGTAGCGCCTCCCGCCGAATTAATTCGGCTAAGTTATGCGGAAAGCTACCAACCCTCAAAATGGCAGAAAATTAGTTATACACAGTACGAAGCACATAATTTTGTAATCTTTATTTTGCAAAAATTACCAATTCATAGAACAATATGTACATTATACAGTAGTTGTTAAAACTACCAAGCCATAGTTCCGTTTTAGGCTTAAAAAAGAAAAGCTACAGAAAATGCAAAATAATATTAATTATAGGTCACTATTAAATAATTCATTAAAAGACATTGTAAGGAAATACTAAGAAATAAAATACACCCAATAGAAATAATGCTACGTTTCTTTAATAATTAAAATCTTCGAACTAAAATTATTCAATTTGAGATCATTGGGGGGTGGTAGCTTTCTGCATAACTTGGCCCAATTGTCTATGTTTAATTAAGTAGGTTAAATTATTGTAATTATTTGGAATGAAGTCAGCGTGGGGGTAGAAATTTGGAAGCTTTACTATGAAATAAGTATTTCGGACTTAGGAGAATGTTATTTAATAGAAGCAATGAGAATAGGAAGAAGAATAATATAATTAAGAATGAAGAATGAATAATAAAACAAATAAGAATAGCAGGTAGTGCTTGAAAAAATACGATTTCAAATCTGGAAAACTGAAATTCTTCCTCTTAACAACCCCACATATTTATACCGAAACACAACTGCACAGATCACGTCCCCACTTAAAACCCAATTATTCAAGAACACAAATTAACCAGAACATAATGCAACTTTCCCTGAAATTGGGTCATACTGACCCAAAATCGACTCACAAATCCTCATTCCTCCTTTACCGACTAATCTATTATTTGAACTCTAACTTCTTCACATCTAAACAACCGTCAATAATAAATAATAATTTTTTATTTTTTTTTTATTGTAGAAAAAATAATAAGTTCTTAAATTTTTAAACCATAATAATTAAACGAAGCGAGTTTTATTTCCGCGCGCTAGTTTCTTGTAAATATATAATATTGTGTAAATTTCGTATAAGCGTTAAATGAAATAATTTTGCCAAGACGAGTATTCACTTTCCATTCAATTTCCTCCATTCTCTTTCAAGGTGGCTGAAGCAAAAAGTGCCCATCTAGCGGCCCACGCTCGCGCCGCATCGAAAGCATCCGAATTTTACGAATTCGACGTGTTCGATGGGCGCAAAAACTTGGTTTACCTGACCCCTGTCCGCGTCACTTACAAACACACGCCATCGATGGGTTATCGAGGCACGTTCGCGCCACTGGGCCCCGACGGCCGCGTCGTCGATACGCCGGAAGTGATGAGGGCGCGCGAAGCGCACATGAAGGCCCACGCACGCGCTGTCGCAATGTCCACGCACAACGATCTTTATTATTAGAAACAGGGGAATTTTTAAACTTAATTCGATGGTGCCCAGGTACACGGGTACGTAATACGCTCTTTAAGAAAATTAATTGAATGCAAATCATTTTGTTCGTTTCAATGTTTATACGATATTTAATATTTTGCACACGATCTATGTCAAATCGAAATGAGCATTTGATGGATATAGAAATTTATTCTGGAAACACGAGATTGGGTTACGTTTTTATTGTTTAAAATACGGAATCAACACTCGCATAGTGATAGTAAAACGTAAGATTCACAGTAATTTAATTTTAAAATAATGAACTGGAAAAAGGGTTGGAAGAATTTGAGGTTGTGATATACTTTATGAATTTTTATAGCGTTGTATGCAGCGTTGTTTAATGTTTAATTTTTTGCAAATATTTTCTTCAATTTCTATGGTTTGAAGAGGATTAATTTTTCTACATATAGATGACGAGTATCTCCAAAATCGATTTTCTTAATCTGAAATAAGGTTTCGAAATTCCTGTTTACCTGTGCTTCGTCGAATTCGCCACAAAAAGTTAATATATTTAAGAGATCTCACGAACACTAAATTGCAGTGCAGTTTCCCGATATTGTTCGATTTTCTGTCAAATTGTTTGCACTTCTCGTGACAGTGAAAACCACACAGTTTACTCTTTACTCGTATAAACATTTATGAGAGGACAGTTTGTATCGTACCTGATTTTTTACGCTTCGCGAGGCATTGATATTTGTTTACCACAGCAATTTGACGAAACTCGAACGATGAAATTTTAGTGTAAAGAATGAACATGTTTGTACATAATTTTACTTACTTAACGATGACATTCTTAACCATTACATATAAATAAATAAAAAAAACGTTATTTTATAATAGTGATATTGCAGTTCGAATTTTATTGCCATACAGTTGTTAATAATTAAGAGTTGTTAAGGTAGATATTAAGGGATTTTTATGATACTCGTAGTTGTTACAATGTTCTGTAAAATGGTGAATTACGAATGGGTAGTGGAGTGAGAAAATTATACAATAGAAAATTTCTGTTTCTTGCCACCAAAGTGTATTCTATGTTTTGTATTTTCTCCATATGGTGAAATAAAATACGAATATGGTTCCGTTACTGTCGTTCCTCGTCCTTTATCCTGTCTCCTTTTCAATTCAACAACAAAATAAACGATTCTTAAAAATATATTTACCTTTCTCAACCGTGATGTTGAAATTGATAAAAAATTCAATATTTATTATTAAATAAAATCCCTTCTTCAAATTGCTATTGAAAGCCATCTATTAACGTACTTATCACTGACTCATTCATCTATTCATCCACTTATCTATCGATCTACTCGCCCACTCACTTGCTCATCTCCTCGTCCCTTCGTCGATTTAATACAAACATGTAGACACTTATCTGTACCCAAATGTATTTAAGAATGTACCTACTCAAGATGACTCAACACAATTACTTTCTCGTATATTTCCAATTATGTACCTCCATGATACATTCTGCCTCCGCGTCAACCCAAAAGGAAAACTGTGCAACAGATGCAGGCAGAACAGAGTATCATTTGAAACGTGACCAAAGTCACGTGGGCCCAGCGTGCACTTATTCTGTCATCCCACACCGTGCCACACTGTGCCAGATTGCTCAGGCTCGAATGTAGGTAAATAAGCAAGCAGGTATACCAGTGGGCGTCGTCCAATGAGAAATCGAAAGGAAGAGCACTCCCAGCTTGGCCTGGGCCTTGCGCAACGCGGACGCGGCCCGATAAGAATTCCCTGACATTAACCGGAATTCATAGCTGATGAACTCCGGTAGGGTGGAGCACATTGTGCAAATCCCTGCCAACATATGATTTGCTGACAACTTGGTGTATAGGAGGGAAAGGAAAATGGTTAATGATGAATTTGTTAGGTGGAAGATTAGAAGCTGCAAAGCTGATATCTGCTTTATTCTGTTTTGGTATTGGTCAGACACTCTGTAACTTAATTGGTGATTACTTTATTTCGTGGAGTTGGAAAACGTTCCTCTAGTCGACGGCTAGTTAGGTATAATAGAACTTAAGGCCCGTAGGTCCTCTTTCTTCTGCAATACTACTATGTTTGATCCTACAGTCATCTAAACTAAATATATAGAAATATGGAGAGGAGGCTTGAACATAACCTGAAAACGTTTTACTGTAAATAATACATTCTTAATACCTCGTTGGATAATGGTTGTCGAATTTCCAAGTAGGGTGAAATATTCTGCCTTCTACCTAAAAATGTTATATAATTTACTGATAAAAATAAAATATAATAGAAAACAGAAGTGGAAGGTCTCTGTGACACTAGTCAGTACTCAGTAGTATAGTCAGTAGTCTAGTAGTATATAGTCAGTACTCTAGTTATTCAAACAATAGTGGCAGGTTGAACAGAAAGTTCGATTGGCAAGAAACAGAGATTCTTATGCCAAGTAGATACTTTCTATCTTCGTAAAAGGTATGAATGACAAGATATGCAGGGTGTCCCAAATTTGAGGGACATTCTGGTACATGTCAATATCCTGATGCAAAAATACATCGAAAAGTCCTTTACGTTTTTGAGATCCGAGACTTCGTTCTCGAGATATTGGCAGTTGAATATTAGCGGTCCATGTTCCGGAACACGCAGTTTAAAGCCGAAACAGCTGAGCGCGGAACAGTGACCGTTCGCGCGCACCCGCAGGAGGCACGCGTAGATAGAGCCCACCGCGCTAACCCATTTTCATGGTTTTAACTAGCGCGGTCGGTTCTAGGTACTGTGTGTGTGTGTATGTGAACCGTGCGCTCAGCTGACTCGGCTTTAACACGTTCCGCACGGCCATTTCTGAAGGTATAGGGTCTTATGACATCATCCGTGCGGAATGTGTTAAACTGCGCGTCCCGGAACTTGGACCGCTAATATTCAACTATTAATATCTCGAGAATGAAGCCTCGGATCCCAAAACAGTAAAGGACTTTTCGATGTCTTTTTGCATCAGGATATCGAATGTTCAGAATTATCCCACAATTTTTGGACACCCTGTAGAACCACAAGGAAATGCGCCTTGAGGAATATCTAGGTGGAAGGGTAGATGCCACGCCTCTTACTATGTGCCTGCTATCCTGCACCCTGTAATAATAATTTACTTATTTGCTCCTCCTATAAATAACATTAACCCTGCAGTGTAACGAGATTAAAACTCATATAAATATTTATAGTTCACGTATCCAGGCTTGTCCCATCAAGAGAAAAACTCAAGGTAAATTCAAAATTACTACTTAACCTACTTGCCCGATTGCAAATTCTACTTATTTTCTTCTACAATGAAGAGAAACACATTTGAAAGTCCCTTAATGAATGCAGTACGCCGTAACTGTGCAACGACGTTCAATCGTACCCAATCAATCGATATGCAGAAATTTGAATAGTCGAGGTTCCAACCGGAGTGTTCAGTTTCCTCTTTAAGCAAGCGCTAATTTCAATATTCACCGCACTTAAACAGCCAATTACGGTTGATCGGCGCGATAAGGATCACCGGGCTCACGATCTTGGTCGCGATCGAGCAAATGATCTGTGAGTCGTGTCTGCTACCGGTAGGTCCACCAGGTCGAAGCCTTGCACTTATCGACCACCAGACACAATCGACAGAACCGGTTCTATCCGCGGCTCGGCCAACGTAAGCAGCAACCACTGCTCGGGCATGGTAGACGGCAGTTGTTGCTGGCAAGGACGTGATTGACCGTGCTTGACGAGGAATGCGAATGTCTAAGGGCTCGAAAGCTCGTGACTGACCATTGGTGTCTGTTAATGGCAATTGGGCCGACAGTGTACGCTTATCGACGTACATTTCTGTGGTTTTAAGGAGACTGATGTATTGCCGTGGTCGAGTGGATTATATGTGACATGCATTTCACAGTTCCTCAACTTTGCCCTTCGTAAAGTTAATGTAAATCCTATGTAATTCATCGATTAATCTTGTTGGCATGTCAGCGACATGAGCTGTAATGTGGGTTGCGTACATTGCTATGTGGGGGGCATGTTTCGGTTTTGGATTTTTCTTTTTATTCCCTGAGGGTGTTTGCGTGAGGAATTGGAGAAGGGCATTGGGGTTTGTCTAGGCTCTGGGGAATCGGAGTCCATTTGCATGAGAATTATACAGAATTGCTGGCTGATATAATGAAGAGAGAATCGATTGGGTGATTGCGGCTGTTGATGCATTGCTCGGTGTCAGCTTGCCAGATGGCAAGTGGGCCCGTGGTCCCTGATGAAGTAGGCCCTGTGATCCCTGATGAAGTGGGCCCACTTAAACATCAGACAATGTGTTCAAAATGTTAATTACCGTTTAGTAGCTTCAAAGTATATAGAAGTTTCAATATTATTACTGTATGTTAAGTTAACTAACTCAACTAACTCAACTAACTCAACTAACTCAGTTAGTTAACTCAACTAACTCAACTAACTCAGTTAGTTAACTCAACTAACTCAACTAACTCAGTTAGTTAACTCAACTAACTCAACTAATTCAGTTAGTTAACTCAACTAACTCAACTAACTCAACTAACTCAACTAACTCAACTAACTTAACTCACTTAACTATAACTTAACTATCGTTTAAATAAATGCTGTTTTCCAAAGAAAATAATGTTTCACCCCTGTTTATAAACATTTATATAGTAAAATAGAAACAAAAAAGGTTGTAATTTTGTAACTTTTTTCTAAAATTTGGTGTGTCATTAAGGGATTAAAATAAACACTACTATAAAAATCAATCGCTTAATTTTAATCTAGTCCAATTTAATATCCATTCATTCATACTTCTTGTTGTTTACATAAATCGTACTGCAACTCCCCGAATGTACCAGCCGATGTCACTTTCACGCCTCTGTACACATGTCTCGCCATGCGTGTACTCGGATTCCTCTGCATAATCAGATTTGCACGTGCCCGCTCGAATTCTGTACTGTTTTCACTACCGTGTTTTCCGAGGCGAGCACGAATCGATCTGATTCGTGTCACGGGCATGTTAGTCGACCACCGGAGCTTGTTAGCTGATTATGCGGTCGATTAGAACAGCGGAGCGCAACTTTCGCGGAACATAACACCATTTAACAATCACTCGAAGATTTTATGAAATTTTTTTTTTGAAAAATTAAAATTGTTTCATTCCATAAATACTGCTTTGTGAAAGCTTCTTGGGAACCAGTTTAAACCGTAGTGCCATTCGGACCTTCACTTTATTTATTTATTTTGCATAATGATATCTTTTCTCAAATTTTGAAATACTTAGATTATTATTTCTTTCTTATAATGTTTCCTTACATTTACGGATTAGGGGTACATATATTTAAAAGCACTGGATCATTGAAATAAAATAATTGAATACTACCTTAAATTTCCATAAAAAAAAATGGCAGGGACCATAACTCAAATTTCATTTAACGATTTATTATTTTTTTTAAATTGTAATAGTTATCATATATTAAATCCTTAATTAATCATAAGCACTTGCATAAGTATACATTCTGTTTTTCAGAATTCTCGAACGTTTTGCAGTCGTAGGTATAAATATTGCCACGACAAATAATCTTTGTTATTCTATTTCCTTTTTACTATCCACTATACTTACACGAAAAAAGTGTAAAGGGGTGATCATTAAAACATTTATTCTTCATGATTGCAGTCTACAAATATTTCAGCATAAAATTTTCCTGAAAATTCTCAACAGTACTCACAACAAATAATTCCAAAAATTCATTCAAGGTATCTAATTAAATTGCTTTCATTTTCTAATAACTGTATTTGTATAATGCATCAATTATATACACACACGATAATTTACAAATATACATACCAGCATAATAGCGAAGAAAGAAAAAAATGGTAACATTGAATATCGCGTATGAATAATCCACGAGATAAGGTTAATTCCTGTATAAACGTAGACTTTCCTTGACTAACGAACGCGAAAGCGATGGAGAGATCACCTTGAAGGGGAATGTGATAAGAAGACTTTTATAATACGCTCGATAACATCTGTAACGGTACAACTCGCCGTTACTCCACTTGCAATATTTGCATTCGCCAGTAAACAATACACGTTCCAATTTCACTTTCGACGTACGCGACACGGCACCGATAGAACATTAAAATTCTTAACTGAAACACCGTTGACCAATAACACTAAAAATAATATTATCCAGTATACCTAATCCAATTGCACCCTTCTCCTGAAATTCTTGTGTTCAGATTTAGGCAATTTACAATATTCATGTGGCTGTGTTTCATTAAAATATACTTCTTGCTCGATGAAAATGCACTTCACTCTACTTATATTATGTTAAATCACTATTATCAAATCTTAAAATAATAAAAAATAAAAAAATAAAGTAAGAGTCGTTTCAAAACAGAGACACAAATTTCAATTTTATTCATGTCGAATTTGATGAAACAGGTAGAGAATTTGAAAGTAACGTGGAAACTAAGAACTGGCCTTAATTTCACATGAAAATGCAGGGAGGAGGTAGTCGGTAACTTCACCCGAGGCAAATAAAAATCGAAAACGATCTGTGATGTCACGTGGCACATTTCAAGCATTCAAGAGGTAGCTACAACGCGATTCACGAGGAACAGAGAGAAGAACAGAAAAGGTCTGCGTGAAGCAACGAAACTAAGACTGAAGAAACATTAAAGTATAATGTTTACAATATTCATTGTAAAATGGTGGAAGAAACTATAGGGCTTGAAAAAGAAGAGGTAGAAAAGTGATGGCGTCAATTACCGATAGACTTAGCGTTCAGAGGTAGATCGGACACGATAATTCTAGAGGATGTACATTGGTCTTCTAGAACCATCGATCGCAATGAAGGAATGAGGTTTTCGTATTAGCTCACAATCGGTTATAGATTTCTCGAAATATTAAGTGTCTAATACTGATTCCAATTGTTTGGTTGACCCCAGGACGGATTGTAGCCGCCTGCGGGGTTCCATGAGGGATTGTGGGGCGCTGGTGCAGCTGGCCCGGCGGGCCCAGCCGGGGCCCGTTGCGCCTCGGCGTTGTAGAGGGAGAAATGGACGGCTTTGGCTTGCTGCACTTCCGCTGTGTCCACTACTCGGCCGTCTGGGCCCAGGGGAGCTGGTGGTCCACTGTAAAATAGGGGAATACGGTAATTGAAATAGATGAAATGGGAGAAGTTAATAAAAATGGATACGAGGACAGATACACTTAACGGAAGCCGGGTGCAAGAGAAGAGTTAATAGAAGTGGATGGGAGGAAAGATAGAAAGGATAAAATAAAATTAATAGAAGTGGATGAAAGTCAGGATGAAATTAATAAAAAATCAGCGATGGACAAGTCAATGGGTCAAATATGTTTGTCGAAGGGAAAGCAATAATAAATGAAATACAATTAATTTAAGAAAGGTGCCTAAAATTTGGAAAACGGTAAAACTTAATAATCGGTGGAACTGAAAATATTAATGAAAAAAAAAACAATTGAGAGAAATGAAAAAACCGAAATGTAATCGGGGTGATTTTTAATTTGTCAAATGAATATTTTAAATTAATAAGGAATTCAGAATCATGTAACAGTTGCCTCATTCGTTAAACTAAAACCCGTTAGACTATACCTTTTTACTCCCTCTCCCCCGTGAAAATTACACAAAGAATTAAATTCTCATCTCCGAGTCAACAGAGAAAAGACTCACCGAATAATTTTGTCTGAGTACCTACGCAAATTCTTACAAAATATAATTGCAAATAAATTTCTTTGTCCATTTGCATCAGCATGCAGAAATTCTTTTAGTATGAGACAATGTCTGAAACCTGTAATGTGCTCCGTAGCCCGCAGGTGCGTAGGACCCAGCAGGCCCGGGATAAGCACCAGCCGGGCCCAGACCTTTGGGTGCCCTCGCATTGGCGTCAGCTAGAGCAGCCAAATGGGCTGCCTTCAATTGCGCTACTTCTGGCGTGTCTACGACTCTACCATCAGGCCCTAGTGGCGCGGGCGCTGCATGGCCACCGTAGCCTCCAGCATGTCCTCCTCCGTACCATTGTGGCGCGCAGAAAGCTACGTTCAGCATTACGGAAAGGAGAACCTGAAACATGGATCGTATCGTTTAAAGAATGATAAATAAAGTGCCTAGAAAATAACAAAATATAAATTATATTACTGATAAAATAGTAGTATAGAAAAATGATAATATTATATAGCACTGTCAACTAATAGTAATGTTCATAAAAATATAAAACTAATACCACTGTGAAAAGAAACAATGTTTACAGTAATAATATCAAAAAAAATTCGTAACAGTAATTTGCAGAAATATTATTAAAATTATATTCCTCGTAGTAAAACCAAACAGTAAGAAGAATACCACCATAGTTTACCCTTACTTCAAAATTATGATTCAACCAATTTCGATTTTGCATTTCAAAATTGAGGGGCTCAGTGTAAAACAATTTTCGCTTCTCAAGGATCCATAATTTTTTTCAAGAAAAATTCTACATATTTTTGAGAACTTTTTATTTTATAGAAATCTATGCACATTAAACTATACAATGTGATATTTTGAATAATATATGAAAACAACGAATACGAAAATTTGTAGGTAAAAAAATCATGAAAGGGTGGCATGGGCCTGTTTTCCACTGGGCCCCTGAATTACAAAAAGTACTCGAGAAGAATAAGTACACTTCTAAATAAAACACTAACATACAAATAATCATCAACTTGGAAACCAACGTACAACAAACTTCAAAGAGACTCGCAAGGCCCATTCCCTCTCACTCAAACGCAAATACCGAAACACTCACAAAATCTCAGGCAACAAGCGAAACACGAGCAATCCTCGTTAAATCTTCCTACCGACCCTGCGAAAAGAGGGTAAAAGCCAACGAAGACACAGTGTACTCACTAGGTAGTGCATCATCTTGTCGAACCTCGGGGTACGTCGATCCAGCGACTAGTGATAGAGGTTTAGATCCGCATTATGGCTTCCACTATCGTGGATCGTCCAATTTATAGGGGTACAGCCGCGACAATGCCCAATGCCCCACCCCTTGCCACGGCAGCCACAATAAAACGGGGTATAACCACACCCAAGAAAATGCTCTCCTTAAGGCTGGCTGCCCTGCCCCGTAACATTTACCGAGGCATTACCAGCGACACCGGGTCCCGTGTAACCTCGTCAGGAATAGAAAACTCGCCTGCCAGCGGTGCTATGCGACACGCCGAACACCGGAGCGTGGACGTCACGTCATCGCGGATGCAATTCCGACGTCCTCGGTATTTATCGGGAGCGACGTGGACGCGGAGATTTCAACGCTGCCGTGGAATGGCTAGTCCCAGAGCTGGGTGGCTCCGGCGCTGGCGTAGGAAGGGCCGCCGAAAGCTGGAGGCTTCGCTGCCCGCGTGGGACTCGACGTAACGACCCTCGGCGAAGAATGGGAATTTTTTGATAGGATTTTCGAGGGTTTTTTTTCACTTTGTCGACGGGGAATGCTCTTTAAATTCAATGTGTTGCGTATAAGTAAGAAGTTATTATATCGTATATGAAATTAATAAATAAAAGGAGTTTGGTAACTCATTTAAGTAGCGCCAAATTAGGGTGTTTATGGGAGAGATGCCGCACTTTACGCAAAATTGTCACCGCGTCTAAATTTTGCAAGGAATTTTTTTCCAAGGATAGATATTAATTAAACATCTTGTGATACTGAAAAAAAATAATATTTAAATATTTGTCACTCTGAAAAAATTGAAACTAAAAAAATCGACAGTGCTGTTTTATCGCCAACCCTGAAATACCGAAAGGTCTTTTCTAGAGTGGCATCTCTCCCACAATTACCCTGAATTTTTAAAAATGTCTCTAGGGACCAACTCAGTATTTTATTGCCTACATGTCACCGTTTTTGTCATTATTTTTTTTTTTGCGATTATAATGAGATTTGGATTACTTTTAATTACAATGGTGGCTATTTTTGAATGTCATTGCAGTATAATTGATGGAATTTAGTTTTTTAGATATGCAAACATAATAACATTTGAGGTATATATATATTTGGATCAATATCTCAGAGTATCGAGTGGATTCAGTGACACTTATTATATAAAAATGACTTACAAGGGAAGTTCGGCAACTTGAAAATTCTTAAGGGGGGAGGCCTACCTAGAAATTTTCGAAAAATCGATTTTTTGGTTTTTATATTTTCTAGAAGTACAAGACCAGTTAATCCGACCAAAATAGACCCAGTCCACGGTGTAGCGCTCAGTCCCAAAACTTTAAACGCGTTTTCCTCAAAATCATGTTTTCAAAGTCGGTCACACGTAACCTAAAAATTAATGAACCGATTTACTCGAGACTTTGCAGGCTTATTTTAGGATTAAAAATCTAAGCGCTATCGGGAGCTTTTCTCTTTTCTTGCCTAGATTTTGTTTACACTCCAGGAACAAGTGATTTTTTACCAAATATAAAAATTGCCAAAAATTTGAAATACTTTTTCCCACAAAAAATATTGAAATATCCGTAAGATATACTCTTTTCAATAGACTAATGTTCAATAATAAAAGTTTATCGGTTTTTCGAAAAAAAAAATCCCAAAAAGCATGTTGTTTTGACCGTTCTAGGTAGGCCTCCCCCTTAAGTTAGAATTATATTTTGAAATACTTATTTTTAATACGTTTTCTTTAGCTTATTAAATTCACCTTACCTTATACGAGGAAAGGGTGTCGCAGATTATTTGAATATTAAAAAAGAGCATCACAACTCAAAAAGGTTGAGAAACACTGATTTAAATAGTGATAGTGAAGTTTAATAAGATAAAACCATGGTCGCCATCCTAATTTTCCATTCAAATAGCCTAACAGTATAATACTAATAAGCTCGTCTATGCATAAGCGCATTCCAGACGTATGCAATTGTCACTAACGCAAGCCAAGGAAGTCATTCATGACATCGACCTTGAAGTAGTGGAATATTGATCTACCAAACGATAAATCGCTGTTTCAAACAAACGTACGTAATAACTATTCAAATTAAACGAAATTCAAGTCTCAAAACAGCTCCTTCTAGAAAACTCAAAATTATTAAACAGAAAATTTTTCTTAACACTATTATCACCTAAAAAGGGGACATTATTTTCAACCAGTTGCAGTGACAATCTCTGAGGGATTGATTTTTCAATTAGCGCGCAATAGTGTTCCCCATTATTATTAAAATTCCAACGCAGCCATCGCTACTACCCATCTAGACCACAACGAAATACACTTAGCTGCGAGGTAGTGGGCAAAAAAGAAATTCAAAGCGCTCATTCCGCCGTGCGATAAAATTACCAACGTCGTTCCACTCGACAGCTCGACAAAGAATATTTCATCCAGACTCGGTGAGTTTCTTTGAATGTCTATCCGTCGACTGCTGCTCCAGCTCCGTTTTCACCCACCTTTGCTGCCTGCGTGCTGTCACGCGGCGGCACAAGTGGTGCATTCAGCTTTTTTTTCCCGTTCGGTAACAAACGTTGCGACAGTTATCCTGGTTCAAAGACCACCTCGCGCATTGTTCGCGTGCTGACCTGAACGGGACTGCGCGCTTGTCGCCAACGCTTTGATAACAAAATGGACGTGGTCGGGACTCGCGAGTTCCTGGCTGCTCGAGAGTAGCGGGTCAGATGGGAGCTCGTAACGCCGCGGAGTCGATGGACGGCGCTGCGTTCCGATATCCTATTGTCACGTAAAATATGCTACCTCCACGATACTTGATATATTATATTAGTGCAATTAAGGGGACATAGTGTACATTTTTTATTTATTTTTTTTTTGCGATATTGTTATAAATTTTGGTTGATCTAGTTTGTTCTGATTTAACACTACGTGTACTCAAGTGATATGGAGTGAAAGTTGATGGCAAGTGTTTTTAAATGTTGCAGATATGGGTGGTTCAGTTTAGTGGTGGACACAGTGCTTTTGAACGTCTCGAGAAATTTCAGAAACCAAATGAATTTTTATAATAGTGTTTATAGTTGGGTAGCTACGTACGTGGAAAGGGAAAAGTCGATTTTTTTTAAGTTTCCAGGTGCATGTAATCTATGGAGTTTAGAGGGTGGACTATAATTATTTTTCAAATTTTTAGATTCGTTCTGGAGTGCTGTATGTTGCTTTATGATAAAACACATTGAGTGTTAATTTTAAATAGTCGAATAGTATAGTATTTTCAATTTTTCTTTATTTTTTTTTTTGCAGGTATATCGGAAAGTGGAAACATTTATTTGGAAGTTGAAATTCAGTTTACACGTGTTATTATCGTTTAAATAATATCCATATGTGATGTGTTTTAAATAATATTATTGTTGAATGAGAGCCATGTTTAATGACCAATTTTAATATTATTCGCATTAATACTGGAAAATATCGATGGTACAAAATTAGTAATTAATTCTAAGAGAGTAATATAATAACATGTTACCAATAACCGAAAGGGAATTTCACAGAACACTGACAATCTTTATTCAATTCCTTTAATCTAAAAGACTTGATTCGATATGTGCATATGAAAATATAAGAAGTGGAAAGAAAACGCTAAAAATGGAACCAAGGAAAAGGGAAAAAAGAAAAATCAGCAGAATTTCAGTAAATAATTGCAACCATTTTAATGTCAAATCATAACAGACACGTCGCCCCTCCCTACATAACCATTATCTACAATATCCATTAATAAAATAAATTCCTTGAGCCGTACACTGTACGAAACGCTCCGCAAGTACAAAACCAGTCGATCTAGAGCCGAAATCACAAGAACATCAGCAAAATCTACCCAGAATACGAGGTACAATCTCATCAATCCTAGAACCATAAGGCAAGCCCATTAACGAGCTGGCCACAGAACCAATTACCATTATTTGCCCCCCAAAAGTTACACGACTTATAAACAATTACAACACCCTAACACGTGATTCCCAAAGTACTAGTACCTCCACCAAATTAATATCTAATTTGAATTCCCTATTAGTACAAATAATACCCGAAACTAATTCCTCCAGACACATCCACCAAAATTTTGCTCCTCCATTCCCTCCACATGCCCAGTTCTAGGATTGACTCCAAATAATCGTCTACCCTCTCGGTCCAGGTTCATCACCAGTGAGGCTGAGGATAAGGCTCAGCGTACGAGAGGTGGGCGATCTTCGAAATTTGTTCGGCGTGGGCCGCCAGGTGCGCTGCCTTCGCGTGCGCCACCTCCGGCGTGTCGATCACCCTGCCGTCGTGGGCCAGCGGCGCTGGGGGTCCGTGGTAGGCATTCTGCGCGGCTCCGACGTAGGAGGCGCCGTAATCGTCGTATTTACCGTCGACGTAGTCGCCAGAGTAGCCGAGGGAGGCAGCCTTGGAGGCCTCCGCGGCGTGGGCCGCTAGGTGCGCTGCCTTCGCGTGCGCCACTTCCGGCGTGTCGATCACCCTCCCGTCGTGGGCCAGTGGCGCTGGGGGCCCGTGGTAACCCGCGCCATAAGCTGGGTAGGGCGCGTAGCCGGGAGCGGCTGACGCGCAAAGAACGAGGCACGAGAGAAGGAGCTGAAAATTTTAGAGTTTGAAAAATGCGATGGGTATTACGACGGTTGCGGAATTTTTTCGGAGGTAATTGAGGGGGTGTGGGGATTTAAAGGGGAATTTATTGAGGGTGAAGGAGGATGACTGAAGTGATAAGGGAATGTTTGAAGTTTAAGTTCTGGACAAAAGTGCGAGGGTAATGTTGTAACATTTTTATATTTGTTTGGGAGTGAATAGGGAGATTCGAATTATTTTGGTAATTAACCCTACAGTGCACGCGTAAATTAAAATTACACCATTGCACAAGTGGGGCCTCAAGGGCCCATATCGTCAAATCTAGAAATACAGGGATATTTGGAGGAAAACGAATTTTAATAACAAAATGAAATACTGGACAAATATCTTTTTCAATATCAGGAGAACTGTTCATTTGGGCCTGTCAGGCCCCACGTGTGTACTGTAGGGTTAGGAGAGTATTTAAAAAAAGTGTAAAAGGGGCTTGATATTGGTGATTGGTGGCAATTGCAAGATGTTTGAGACTAATGTTGGGAGCAGACTATTAAATGAAGTATTGACGAGGGACTCAGAATTCTCTTTTCAGAAGGGGGAAGTGAATGCAGCAGATTTGAAGTGGAACTTTTATCGAAGGGCTAAAAAATCAAGTTATTGCTCGTTACGAGAAATAAATATTTTAAGATAATTTATACAACTTATTTTCTAGCATCTGGAGGTCATATTTACCGTAACCAACGATAATTTGGAAATAAATTTGCAATACAAAATGTTTGAAAAAATCTACTTAAATTTACCCAAATCAAATTCAGAAATTAAACTACACATTCTGCCTCGAAAACTGAACGACCACGACGACCAAAAATTAATTCAAATTCGAAACCCCGATTACCCAAAATCCTTCAATGTTCAAACATGCTCCAACAAACCGAAGCAACGGATTAAACTAGTAAAACCCGATTCAAAACACTGTACATGTCAACGATATTAGAACCGACATCACTTTAGCGAAACTAAAAACGAAAAAATGCCCCAAACCTCCCCGCAACCGACGAATGACAATCGAAACGGAAAGTATCGTTGCAGGAACCAGCGCGTCTAATCGACTGGCTGTATCGTTACTCACTAGGGACCTCATGTTTGCCAGGATCCACGAGCTGATGGTTTTCTGCCGGTCGAATGGGCCCGGTACACCTTATATAGTCGTCGAACAATACAAGCGCCCACCTTGCCAATGGTAAACAACGAGCAGGCCGTTTGTACGTGAAATATTTACACGCACACGCACGCGTTCCGCTTGATTTTCACATAATAAGCACCGGCCGACCGGCGGGCAGGTGGGGAGAGGCATTTCTATTTGGCAATGCGGAGCCTAGGGGGAGAGAACGAGAGGGTCGATCGCGAAGGGAGGGAAATGGTGAAAGAAACGAGAAGGAACAAAGCTGGAGAGGAATGATCGCGTTGCGTCAATGATGGAAACGCGAGCATTGTAAGTTTAGCGCGATTGCGCCGATCCGGCAACAACAATTAACGCTGATCTCTTGGCACTGGGTCAAGATGGTCGATCGAGAGGTTGAACCTTGCTTTTGGATCCGTTCGATTGAAATCATTGTGGAATATGATGGGAAAATTTTGTAACGACTTCGTAAGATTCTAGATCTAAGTAGAAGATGATTTCGAAGAGCGGTGCTGCCTTGTTCCCTTCTCTATCTTCTTTTCGCTTATATACTTTGTCTTCTGGTTGAGTAAATTCACGAGTATTTATTAATGTAATTTTTTAATATAATAGCTAGAGTAAGTAGATATATTGAATATAATATCTAAAATAATTAGGTATATTTAATATATCTAAAATAATTAGGTATATTCAATATATCTGAAATACTTAGGTATATTTAATATAATATCTAAAATACTTAGGTATATTTAATATAATATCTAAAATAATTAGGTATATTCAATATATCTAAAATACTTAGGTATATTTAATATATTATCTAAAATACTTAGGTATATTTAATATATCTTTAATAATTAGATATATTTAATATATCTAAAATAATTAGGTATATTCAATATATCTAAAATACTTAGGTATATTTAATATAATATCTAAAATAATTAGGTATATTTAATATAATATCTAAAATAATTAGATATATTTAATATATCTAAAATAATTAGGTATATTCAATATATCTAAAATCCTGAGGTATATTTAATATAATATCTAAAATAATTAGGTATATTTAATATAACATTTAATATAAAATTTGATATTAATATAATATTTAATGTAATATTTCATATAATATTTCATATAAAATTTCATATAAATTTTGATATTAATATAATATTTAATGTAATATTTCATATAATATTTCATATAACATTTTAACATAAATTTTGATATTAATATAATATTTAATGTGATATTTCATATAATATTTAATACAAAATTTAATATCAAATCATGCAATAGTTGAACAGAAAACTGAAATTTTAAAATATATTCCTGCGAACCCAGCAGCGTCATCTTCTTCGAGCAAAAATTCCCTATATTCGTGGTTTCACACGCTTCGCATATGGCCATAACGCCAAAGATCCACGAGGACTATCTTCGATGCAAATTCTAAGAGATTCCGTCACGTATTGCTACGCCCGAGTTCTTAATAAGCTTCAGAGCAATTACATTTTGCGAAACGCCGCGTACAATGACACCCAGCTACTAAACAATCATTTCTAACGAGCACAGTCCGCCTAATTGGGACAAGTTCATTACGGTAGAATAATTTCACGTTGTAATTCGAAGTCTGATCACCGCCCAGACTAGTCAATAAACATATATGGCCATAAAATACGTAGGTTGGATGCGTATGTGCAACTAGAATTTAATAATATACAATAAGTTCATAGAATGATAATATTATAACTATTTCTGAGTATTTATTTCTTTTGTGGAGCTTTAAATTTTGTTTTAAATGCAAACACGAATTCGAGCAAATTTGCTAATTAGGTATTGCGAATTTGTTAAAAATTTATAGAGTTTTTTGTTTAAAAAAAAAATAGAGGGGTGGCCACCTCCACCTAAAATGTGACATGACATGTGTCATATTGCAATTTTTACTGTTCTTTTAAATATAAGATATTATTGTATTTAAAATTTTGGTTCCAAAATTGCAACACTTAATGTAATTTACCTATTTTTGGAAATGCTATCAATAGTAATATTTCGATACTTCTCAGTATTCAAGTTTCGTAAATAATAAATAATAAATAAATAATCGTAACGTGTAGTAGTGCTTGACTTTGTAATAAAATAATAAATTTTAAATTTCATCTTAATTAATTTAAATTTAAATTTCATTTTAATTAATTAAATAAATTTTAAAACAATAAATGTAATCGTTGCTTAGTGCTTTCATAAAATTGTTGTTTTGCAAGAAAAAAATTGAACCAAACCGAAGGTGATTAACGTGTGAATGACAAATACAGGCCATTTAAGCAATTGGGGGGTAGAAAAGTTCAACTGTCGCAAACGGAGGTAATCATTTTTTTTTTCAAATACCTATGTGGAGAAATGTTGTTGGGTAATTGAAGTTGGTATTCTATGTAAATCGAACATTTCACGCACGAATGGTTCAAATGCGAAAGAATTCGGGGGACCATGACGATGGAATTTCTAGCGACACTTCTTGAGTAAGCAGATTGTAAAGATTCAGGCGCAGACCTCGCGAACGAAATGAGATAAATAATGCACGTGATACGATGTTTTCAGATAGTGAACCAATTTCTTAATATTAAATTGGTGACAGGAATTTTCTGAGATTAGAAAGTAATCTTCTACGTAAGTCTTCCCTTAGGGCTTAGGGGTTAAAATTGCAAAAAATCTCGAATGTATGGAAAATAATAAAAACATCAATTCAATAGGAATTTAAATAATTGAATGATTTTTCATGCACTAGATTATTTGAGTACCTGCAAGGTTGTGAAACTCAGACGTAAGTAAAGACATTTTTAAAGAAATCCAAACCGATGATATAATTATGTTGAATAGGTAAGTACCTTTAGTAAATCAAGTTACCTTCAAATACATATACTTATGAGTACACTTGGTACTCTTGGTTAATGGCACTTACTATTTATTGTAGCCTTTTCGCATAATTAGGGGGTGAAACACCCCTTAAAGATCATAAGAAGAGATACAAAAGGGGGTCGTTTCACCCCCTAAATATGCAAACGGACCAAAAAGAAAGAATATTTGTTTTTTCCAAAAACAAAGCCAATCGGAAACCAAAACAATCGGAGGTGGACCCCTGAAAACCTCTTCTGGTAAATATAAGCCATACTGTGAATAATTTATTTTAAACTTGAAACAAGTCTAATAAAAATGAAGTTTTCGAGTTGAAATTTGTTCTGCAATCTGTGCACGTGATAATTAAGGGTGTGGATTAGCAAATATTTTTTCGATTTTTTTTTAATTTATGAAACCAAATTTTCTTACTATATTCATTCTGACGTAACTCACTTCGGCATAAAAATAATATTAAAATACATATTTTCAAAATTTGATCTGTAAAACGACTATTTAGTGGTTGATTTTCGCCTCATTGTGCTCCCTTAATACCGAAGAAATTAGACAAGTGTCGTGAGCTTTGCAGGATTTCCCGAATCTAATTCTAATCACCAAATTTTATCAAAATTAGTGCCATTTCAGTTAATGCTTACTCAAAAATGAAAAAAAAACTGGCAATTCACCATTGAATACTTCCTTTCGAACTATCGTCAAGTAAACTCAGAAAATTGCAAGTTTCGATATGCATAAGAATATTTGTTTGCCACTAAAAATGGTTCACCATCGAAAGACAATCAAAGGTGACTTTTGTCATCCACGTGATTACTGGAGGGTCCATAATATTACATAAAGTGATCTACTGGTTATACGTTAATAATAATAATAATAATTCTTCAGGCATTTAAAAAAATCGTATTGATCCTAGGCCTCGTTCACATCAGTCAAGTTACTTGACTTCAAGTCGCTTGAAACCCAGTAACTCGAAGCTATACAACCAACGTGAACCTATTATTTACTTGACTCGAAATATCCTCTCAGGTTTCATTCAAGTTTCAAGCGAAGCAGAGATTCTTCCAACTTTACTTGCCTTTAAGTACAACTTGACCAGTGTGAACGAGGCTTTAGGTAAATCCGCTATCACAGAGTTTGCGTTGATTTCTTAGACCAGGTCAATCAAACTATCACCATCCCAGGTGTCCTGCTAATGTTAATCGAGAGAAGTGTCTCGCCCGTCATTCATGATATCCGCCACTGGTGCACAGCATCGTAAATAATCGTGTAAATGTCGATGGTCGACACGCGTTTCAACAGACATTCGCTGTCGATAACCGTCCCTGGCCTCGTCTAAGCCACTGTATACCGGGTTAGTGACACGCGTAATCATCCTGCAACGTTCGAGAAAGATCCTGAACGAGGAAAAAGGAAGTCGAAGTTGCTTCAGGGACCCCTTTTTTTAAACACCCTGCCATGGGCGTCTGGAGGGGGTGCAAAAGGGACAGTTGCCCCCTCCCCCCGGCTTTTGAAAAAAGACCGCTTATTTTTTAAAACTGATCTTTATTAAGTTTATACTAAAAAAAAAAAGAATATTTCTAAATTTCGGGGTTTAATTCTTAATTAAATTGGCACTACGAAATGAGTTCAAAGAAGCAAGCGGGCTACTCGGATTTTCGTTACTATATTTTTCTTCACCGTCACCTCAAAGTTGCCCCCTCCTGGAAAAAATTCTACGGACGCCCTTGCACCCTGTGTAATACCATCCTGCAGTTTCATCTTCATTTTGTGTCCTCCCACCGCGTGTAGTATTATGAACCAATTTTTATCAACGAAAGTGTAATCATAGGAGATGGAGAGGTAGATATATCTAGTACAGTGGTTCCCAACCTGGGTGTCGCGAAGTGTTTTTTGGGAGGTCGCCGCGGTTATTCTTGGTTGATGACTCTTTTGTTATGAAAGGAGATCGCGACTCAAAAGCTTGGGGAACACTGATCTAGTAGATGTGAGCGAAAAAATATTTCTCACCCATGGTTGGAATCTCGCGCGGGCACTAAATACTTTACTATATTTAACAACAAAGATAGTGTAACAAAGGTAGACCGAGGGATATATCGCATATTCTCCGTGTCATTTAAGAAGGAACCCGTTTCGCGCATGTAGAATGAGCTCATTGGCTCCGAACAAGCGTTGGTGGGGATACAGCCAATAGCGGCTTCTCCCGGCACCAATGAGCGTCAACCTGCGCAGAACCGGTCTAAACTCGTCGGTCGGCAGGTTCCTTCTTAAATGACAGGGGGAGTATGTATATAAATCCTTTATTATCCTTCCAAATGAAGTAAAACGAAAAAGTAACGTGCTAAAACTAACCTCAAACTGGGGATTTTTACATCACAAAATGCAACGAATCCAACCAATGTACTATACCTATAATAATATTAAGGTGCTTTTAGACCAACCGAACGAGTGCTCGTTCGCCCTCCACTTCGACGAAATCCAAGTGATGAAGAGTTGCAAGTGAAGATTGCCGTTTACACTAAATGAGCACGAATTTTGTCGAAGTGGGGAGCGAACGAGCATTCGTTCGTTTGGTCTAAACGCACCTTTAGGAATGAAATTAATCTTTTTCTGTATAATAAAACAATTTCTTCGATAAACATAATTGCAAATCAATTTAATGAAGGAATATAAATTTTACTGAAGCGGTCCAACTCACCCGTGACAGTAAGGGAGGGATGGACCACACCCCAAAAATGTACTTACTTATTTCATAGCAGGGCAATGCATGTCCTAGAAAAGATAGTTCACTACACGAACTGCTAATCTAATATTCAGTACCTATTTTCAAAATATTTAAGTTTGTGACGTTTTTAACACTAGAACTGCCAAACCAGTCAAAACGACTAGTTTTAAATTTGGTAATAAATTTACCATTTTTAAGTATGAGAAAGGTGTATTTGTAAATAGTATAAATATGTATAATTTTATGTATATATTTTTTAACAACATACAAATTTAAAAAATATTAATAAAGATTTATTTTCCTTGCATAACTTATTTTATAAACAACCAGTCATCTTGACTGGTCTGGTAGAAATAGGTATACATTAATTTGCCTGTAGTTCTAGTATTAAAAACGTGGTCCATCTCTACCGGAATTGCCCTATCTATCATCGTGGTTTAGAGAAGTTTGAAATAGCAGGTACAAGGGTGAGTCAAGCTTCACCTTTATTGTTACATATCTCGTAAACTATTAATTGTCTAGGTAAAAGACAAAGCGTGGTGATATATTTTATACTTCCCTTCGTATCTGCAAAGTTACATTGAAATCGGTGCGCGACATTTCGTCCACCCCCGCCTCCTCCCACCCCGTCAGGATTTACCAAAAGTCTTATTTACTCTGCAAGGATTCCTTCTTGTCGATCGACAAGTATTCGCCCACTTTCACCCACAGTGGAGTCATTAAAAACGACTTAATGACCACTTTGATAATTTTTAACGATTCCTTTCTGGTGCCGGATGCCTGCGACGATGGCGCCATCGCCCACGCAGCGGAGGATGGCGGTGCCAATTAATAGCGAGGCTCGATGATCGTTTGACATGGTGCTCGACTGTCCGTGGACACAGATAACCAGCGCAAAGACAATGCCGTGTCGGGCGTGTCGAGATTAGATGGAATCCCGCGGAATGAGCTTTCGTTAGCGGCCTATCGCGTGATCTGGGCATTATTAAAATGCCCACGCGATTCACGACACGCGACACAATTTTCTGGTCATTCCTGGGACGCTTCGAATGCTTCGTGATTCGTGGGAAGATCATTGCGAGGTGCTCTTGATGACTTTGGGAAAATATCGGGGCGTTTTGTTTTTAGAAATCTCAGTCTGGTCGAAATGTGAACGCGGAGTCTACAGGGTGATTCAAAAATCTTGCTCTCGAATTTTTGTGCCCCGGATTGGGTAAGAATATCCCTTTTTTTTAGGTTTTTATAAGAAAAATTAAATACAGTATAAATTACATAGCTACCAAGGTGATTTAAAAAATTAAGCCGGAATATTATATGAAATTGTAATTGCAACATTTTAGTTCATACGATAAACAAACTCGTATAGATTAAATAAACAATTGCGTTTTTTAGTTTGGATAACTACGACAGCCAGAATCATGTTCGCCAGCAACAAACTTTTTTTCAAAATCCCTGTTACTACTACCATTGTAACTTTCACCAAAATTATTATTATTATTCCATACAAAAATTTGAGCACTTTCTTCGAATGTCAATTAGTAAACGCACGGTGTTTGGAATTATTATACTCAATACTATTCTTTTAAAAAAATCCCCCAAAGCCTTATTATCAGAGCGTGAAAGTAGTGAGCCCTTAAAGTGGTGTAGACACTGTTTCAATAATCGTCTTCTCCACCTAACAAGGAAAGGTCCCGGAAATTCAAAAAAATCTGAAACTTTGTGAACATGTAGGGGATTTCCTCCTGATTACAACGCAATTTTTGTTTGCTGTCCAAATTCACTTTACGGGGGTGAAATTGACCCCTTAAATTCCGGCTACTTTCCGATTTTGGGTTATAACTCTCGAATTGTAAGAACTGTAAGTTACCAAATGATGAGTCCTAATTAAAAGAAGTAACTTTTGTCTTGAAACCTTTTTTCTATCTCTTACAGATTGTGAGTTACAAAATAAAATCGGAAAATAGCCGAATTTTCAAGGGTTAATTTCACCCCCTCAGTGTGAATTTGGGCAGCAAAAAAAATTGTAATCAGCAGGAAATCTCCTACATATTCACAAAGTTTCAAATTTTTATTAATATCCGGGTTCGGAATCTTCCCTTGTAAGGGAAATAAAATTTTAGAATATGAAACAACTCCCAATCGCGTAGCAGTATTAACAGATTGCGATTTGGGTAAAAGAGATAGCTACACACGTCTTTCTTCTTCTATTTGAACTAATATTTTCTTAATTGAGTGATTAATACTACATCTTGTAAGAAGTAATTTTGACCAAGTGTGTGACCAAAAGTATAATTTTTTTTTTAAATCAATTCTTCCAGAAACGAAAGCCCTATTTAAGGACACTTATGTATACCACATTTTTATTTCATTTCTTGGAAAAAAGTGTTTTTTTTTTATGTGGTCCCAAATACGTTGGGACATCTTCGGACCTCTTGGGACCTTCAGCCCCCAAAATACTGTTAATTGAAACGATATTAAATCTTACCTGGTTTACTTGCGCAATTTAACGTGAACCGATGTGACATAATAAAGTCGTCGAGATTCTGTCGCTGGAAATATCGAGAAAGAAGTTACATGCATGATCGGAAGCGCCCATGCGTAACCACCACCCTTCTTCATTGTGCAAAATGGGAATTGTTTGTCGTCGAATTTCACGCGAACCCCGCAAGTCAGCTGGCTTCTTTCGATCGAGAGGTTTGCCCAGTCGAACCATCTGTCATTTTGGTTGTCACGTTGTCTATGCGACTTTTTCCACGCTTGCGGTCTCACCGAGAAAAACCGAGTAGGTATCCCAAAGACAGCGTCCAGTACAACGGTGTGATTAAGTAATTCCACGTAACCATGGGGAATTTCGTGCAAATAATTTCATATCCCAAACCTTTGCAGAAAAGTAGGCATAGTTACGGATACCTGTGTTTTGTAAAATTTTTGAAAAAAATCAGTGTCTTGATAGGCCCAGAATAGAGTACCTTCTAATAAGAAGATTTATTTAGAATTATAAATAATCTAAAACTGTCATATGTATATTTCACGTATATTTATTATTTATTTATTTATTTATCATATGTATATTTCGAGTATTTTTATAAAATAAATTATTACTTATATACATATATTTCGCAGACAATTATTATTTAATACTGGGAGTAATCTGAAGATATTATTATCTTAGGGTATCGATTTTGGGTAGGTAAACAAATTAAAAAAAATATATATATAAAATTAAATTAAATTAAAAAAATATCGAACTCTATGAAACTACTTTGGAAAAAAGTTAAGATAAATTTTTATTCTTTATTCTTCCATCACATTTGTCCCCTTGAAACGTGCAATTTTCTCCTTGAACGTTAATCTTAATCGTAATCCCTTTCAGAAGCAAATATATTGAGGGCTGATTTCAATAATAATAATAATATTCAAAGCATGAGTAATAAAAAGGAAATTTCATGTATTAACATAGGTATTATTATATTGTTATATTTGTGTCTCTTGCAGAAGAATAAAATACAAATTTAGACGCGTCATGGGAAAATAAAAGGAGTAAATATCGCCAGTTTCGCTTCGCTACAGTTTTTCTTTTCGCTGCGATCGGGGGTAGCCTAAACGATTCGTTTCAGTCATCAATCAGAGGCGATTTTAATTATTCCAAGGGCACTGGACGACCTTCTTTCGGGCGGTAGTGCCAACATTCTTCTCTTTTTAC
The DNA here is from genome assembly GCF_050908995.1 of Andrena cerasifolii. Lineage (NCBI taxonomy): Eukaryota > Metazoa > Arthropoda > Insecta > Hymenoptera > Andrenidae > Andrena > Andrena cerasifolii. The sequence goes on from NC_135132.1 coordinate 5,250,031, forward strand.
GGTGGTTCATTCACTTTAATCGCGTCCCGTCCCCGCTTTTTTCCTTGGGCCCTCAGCTTCACTCAGAATACACCGAGGTCGCTTTCTCGGAACAATTGAAAAATTGCCTTGCAGTATCAGTGTAATTTCGTGCAATTTGCGTGCCATTAATAATGAATTTTTTACTCTTCCAGCAGCACGTTCGTATCATTGTAATAAATAATGCATAATTGCGTAGATAAATATGCCATTATCGATGTCAAGAGAATAATTCGCCACATTAAAGGTGTTTGTTTGATAAAGAACATATTAAACGCAGAAGGTAAATTACTATCTACTTAATTATTCAGTTTCGCAGGGAAAGCGTTGCATTTCAAGATGCAGATTTCTTTACAAAATTCTTTCCCCAGTAAAATAAGGATATTGCAATAGTAAAAAAAAACATTTTCTGGTTTTCTATTTACTGCATAATTTTTGTTTAATCTAGTTATTTATTAAAGAATTAAATTATTCATTATTCTGTAGCCTCCAGCGAGACTCATGAAAGTTAATCATTTTTTCTTGTTAACTATTAGTAACAAAAATGTATTATTCGCGAATAACAAAGGATAAATGATTTACTTCGACGAAACAGGTGCATTAGTATTTATTACAGATGAACTTTACAATGGAATAACTGTACATCAGTGTATTCAAAACATGTTACAAATAATAAAAAAAAGTGTTGTCCGCTGAAACAAATTTGAACAAATTTACTATATATTATTAATGCAACAAACCAAAATAAAACTCTAAGTTAAAACCTCGTTTATCCAAAGTCCCAATAACGAGAATAAACTGAAGCCGATCAATGGGGGAAATGTAGAAACGTGTATCGATTGCAAAAAAAAGCAGTGTTGCTTTACCTTTTTCTTAACAATTCCTGTCGCTTCTACCTTACATTATAAAATCCCCTTAAAACCTGTTCCCTCTCGCGTTCAAGTCACCGCGCCACAGCAAAGAAACAACTGACACGAGGATTCACCGACAAAACGCAACTATTTGCCTGTACAGGGTGCCTCATTATTAGTGAGCACAAACTCAAAGACGAATTCAGCCCATCAAAACAAGCAACAAATTCGTACAATCACGACTCCAATTCAATCAAATTATTAACCCTTAACAACTGGTATCCTGGGTCGCACATGACCCCAAGCACGCAAAGTTCGCTGCAAAATTTTTGGTTGTCTAAGTTTGTCAACTGAGTTTCTAATTAATTTTATAGTTTAACTTTCTACGTTCCTATTATTTTATACATTACCTAAGAACAAAATATTCATAGAGGATGATCTAGTGTCGACTTTACAAATTTCTGTGTCCTTTTTTATTTGGGGCCTGCCACGACCCCAGTATACCAGTCATGTTTGCCAAAAACAGTATACCAGTTAAGGGTTAACCTACAATTCTTACTAACAAAAGACTTGTTATTCCAAATTTCCTAACAGTACATTTCGGCCATTTTCAAACAAGCTATCCAATCATAAATACACAGGCACACATGATAGCAGAGAAATTAAATCAAATAAGGCCCAGATTTACCCGAGCGATTTCCCCATTTCGGTGTGCAGGAGTAGGAATAATGAAACGACCTGTATAACGCACCTAAATATGCGTGTAAAATCGCTCGGGAGCCCCCGACCTTCCGCAACCAAAGGCCCATCGATCAGTGAAACCTGGGCGGTGGTTTTTGCCCGTCTGGGACCGTTCCCGGGTCAATGGGGATTTTCCGCCGTTCGACAGTGAAAGAGGATCGACTAGGAAGCCGGCGACGCGCACCTGACCTCGGCCAAGCGGAGTCCCTTTGGGGAGGCGAGTGACGCGCGGCAGGGCCCCGAGTAGCGTAATGTCAATGTCAACGCTTCAGGTGTAGCGGTTGCTTCAGGGTGTGGTCCCCTCCTACGGGTCGACGATCTCCCTACCAGATTCACGTATATAAAAGGAGAAGCGTGGCTGTACGGGGTACGACACAGCAGTCCATACCTTAGGGCGAGTACTGGTTAATCAGCCAGCAGCGCTCCCTGGGCATCATTAAGCATGAGATCTCTGGTAAGTAGCCCTCTACGAAGTGCCTGTTGGACCGGCGGGGGTGGGCGAGCTAGTAGGGACGGGATTCGAACTGGAATGAAAAGTATCTAGGTGTCGAGTAGTCTTGGTGGTTGAGAAGCATAAAATTCTGGGTATTAGAAGTCTTTGTAGTTCCGAGTGTCTTGGGATTGTTAAAAGTTTTGGTGAAAAGGTACATACGTGGGGATACAGATGATTTGCGGGGAACGTGGAATCAAGATCTTGATAAAAATGTCGTCCACCTAAAGTAACTCATGATTAACTTATGGCGAATTTGGTATCCCGCACTGACTCTGAGCTGGTGTCAGAAAATGACTCGGATTGGTTGATTCTTATAGAGCTATCTTCGTCTCTGACGGGCTAATAGTAAAGTTCGTTGGTGGCATAATGACAAGTGGCGTTGAAATTATGGAAGCTTAACTATTTTCAGAAAATGAGGTTATAATCGTCGTCTACTAACGACGAATCGAGCCTTCTGTGGCGACACCTCGTCATCGTTGACACACTACCGTCCCACACTTCGGTAAAATTGTTCTCGCGTGGGTTACCCCACAAATTGCATTGTAATTCTGATACATCGTCACCCAGATCAACCAAAGTCACGTTAAGCAGCCCACCCATTTTCCAAAATCCCTCACGAACATTCACACTCAACAGATTCAGCTAACCTGGAATTCGGAATACTCTGATAATGATTTAAAACATTGTTTTCCACTACTTTCTCAGGAGAAGTACGATGTTTTCTCATTTTACAGATCATCGTCGCTGTTCTCTGCGGTTTGGCGACCGCGAAGCCGAAGTACCTGGCGCCAGTGGTGTCTTATGGCTACCTTGGCGTACCCCTTGCTTACGACGGCAGAGTTTTGGACACACCGGAAGTGGCACGGGCGAAGGCAGCGCACCTAGCGACGCAGGCCTACGAAGCAGCCAGAAACACGTTGGGATATGCACACGTGCCCGTTCTGACCCGTGTTTATGCACCTGCAATTACCTACGGCGCCGGCGCACCCATCGGTCCTGATGGCCGCGTCGTCGATACGCCTGAGGTTGCGGAAGCGAAGGCTGCGCATTTTGCTGCTCACGCCCTGGTAATGGCAAAACCGTTTTTACAAGGGGAGGTACCATAAATATGTCCATTTCCCTTTTTATCTTTTAATTGGTTACCTCCGTCTAACTAAGTGGTTAAATATTAATTTATCGAAAGACTAAAATTCGAAGGGGCCAAAATTTTGTTAGGGGTAATGATGATCATCGCAATATAAAATAAAAAGACTGATTATTGTGCTACCTTTGTACAGTCAATATATTGCAGCCATTTGAAAATTAATTCATTGGACAGAGTAGACCTTAAATTATAATCAAGTGGACATGTTTTTGATAAACAGGTGAATATTAAATTTGCCGAGTTCCTTTAATTTATCTTTATTATGATAATAAATTGACTTAACCAACTACTAATTTTATCATTATAACTATATATAAATAATTTTTTTTAAAATAAATTATTAAATTATTTTAATGAAATTAAATTTTAAAATCACACTTACAAAAATTAAAAAGTAATTTTGTTGTATGAAAACTTCACTCCCAATGTGTGAAGAAGTTAACAATTTGGAAAGTAGTAAATTTGAAATTTCATGGTCGAAGAATCTACCCACTTAGAGACAGATCTCACAGTAGCTGGTTTATTTGGTAGTAAATCTGAACTATTCTATGTACATTTGTACGCAAATATAATGCTAATGTTTGAAATGACTTTTATATTGCAGGAGCCAGCAAAGAAACTGGGATTATATCCATATGGTGCTCTAGCGTATAGTTCTTCGCCCTACGCTTATGGATACAGCTATGGCGCCCCCCTTGGTCCAAATGGCAACGTGATAGACACCTCAGAAGTCGCAGAAGCTAAAGCTGCGCACTTAGCCGCACACGCCGCAGAGGCTGCCAAAATTGCTGGAAAACACTAATCACGTTTTCTAATTGCGATGCTTAAGACACTTTTGACCAATGATATAACAGCATGTTATAGAACCATTTCCCACCGTTCACCGTGAAAGAAAAACGATCATATAACGATCATCATATCAGTCAAGAAGGTGATAGCGTGGCGTAAAGGCGGCGGCTGTTTGGAAACGAGGGAAGGAAAATTTTGAGCCATTGTTATGTGGATCTGATGTAAAAACACTGATAATAAATAACTTTCCTTAACACAATTACCAATTCGAGTTCATATATTCCGCCTGTAATCGTATTCCGGGGACTTTGGGGAATTGTGTGGTAAAATATTGTACACGTCATCAGAAACATTTTACGAGTTGAAAAAATTTAATTCAGATTCTAGATACAATTGTCAGCTAATTGGATTTAAAATTATGTAGCTCTTGCGAGTTCGAGCGATTTCCGCGCCATCTCTATAGCGCCTTCTCTGGTCTTGTGTCCACCTATAAATCGCTCTACATGGACGAATTCTGCGCCTTCGATTCCAGAACTGCGTACCAAGTCCGCGTCTCGCAGGCCTGCCCAAGCTTGTGGTAAAAATAACCTAGAAAATGACAGTGTATTCAAAGTTCGAAAGGTCACTCATGCCACACGTAAATTCACAGGACTTCATATACCTGCACACAAAGCTGCTTCTATTTATAGGAACACATCGGACCCTATAGCCGTCGTCCCCAAAAATCACGTACTTCAGTGAAGGTTGTATATTCAACGCTTTTTCTATTGGATAAAGATGCTCAAAGCATGGCGCAGGTTGTGTCAAGACTATAATCTCACCACTTGGGTCGACCTGTAAATATTTATTGCCACATAGTTTCCTTTTTGAACGAAGAATGCTTACATCATACTACCGCACATTAGATTTCTGAAAACAAATGTATTTTCGGGATTTTTTTTTGAAAAACTTGAAAGCTTTTTTAAATAAGCGGTTGTGTATTCGAAAGCATGTATCTTGAAGTTTTTATAGTATTTTTTCTGAAAATGGGAGCGATTCTGTGGCGAAAATCGATACTTTTGCTATGAACAGCCGCCATTTTGTAGTAAATTACTTTTTCCGGATAATGAAGGATCGGGCACTAGATAATCTAATATACTAACTAAATTTCGTCGAATTTTTTATTTCAGATGAACCATGTCGATGCTACAGTGGTCACCACAAGGTGCTTAAAAAAAAAACACTGCCGGGAGGTTTCCCATAATTCCTTTATTTATTTACATATTGCATTGCAAAAAATACTGCAAGAACTTTAAGATATATACTTTCGAATACATAACGATTATTTAAAGAAGCCTCCAAGTTTTTCAAAAAAAAATTCCCAAAATACATGTGTCCTCAGACCTCACAGTAGGCATGACCCCTTAATTATCACTGTGACTTTGTCATATGGAACCATTTCAGCAACCAATTGACATTCCCAACTACACTCTACCACACAATTCGCAAGAGTAAAAGCAAAGTGCACACTTGCAGATGGTAGAACACAGAAGGCAGTGCTCTTGTGCAATGTTGCACCCAAGAACCACCCAAGACACATTTTTATGTAATGACAATGGCTATGTTATCATAATGGTCCCACTCTACTTCAGCACTGCATCATTATATTCAAATCGATGCAAATGTCACCTCAAAGATGCACAGTGATCAGGTGTTTTGGAATTGCTAGCAGCCATATTAAGAATTACATTATCAACCATAAGCAGAGCATAAAATTTTGGTTCTGTTCACCTCAAAGCGTTTTTCAATAGACTCCTGTACGATAGACTTAGCTGGTAACCAAACATTTGCTTTGTAATGTAAATGCTGCATAAATTCTTGACCCGTTAATTCAACAGCTTTGTGAAACTGTTCATCTTCATCTACATCTTTACTGTTCCAGGTAGGATTCAAAAAGTCTACACGAGAGGATAAATCAGTTACAATACGGTACCTAAAAAAGGTTAATGTATCATGAGAACCTAGTATTTTGGTTAATATATTAGATGTTGGATGTACAACATTCGTGTTGTCCACTTACAAAGGTTCTTCCTTATACATGGAGACACCATTATCTATACCATCAATTTCTTTGATAAATGAATCGTAGATTTGTTTAAAGACACTCTCTGCATCACTGTCACTTATTTCAGGTAGTAATTGTTTAATAATTTCATGACCAAAGTGGCAGTAAATCAACCCAGCGCTACTTAGCTTTATTTGGCAATCGTAACCTGGTTTCTTTATAACTGTACTCAACGACTCATTAAAGGTTCTAAGATGCAAATAAATATGATTAAGAGTACGTAGTTGCGTGAACATGGTCATATGCTACGCAAAGGTAAACTATACCTCATGTGATGGTCGTAACGATGCTTTGAGGGATCGTATTCCCCACCAACATCAACTACAATATCGCAGGTGTTCAAAACAGTTTTGTCACGTGACCTATAAGTACATTTAATATTCCATACTGATTTATACTATACATTTTTTCGTTTAAACTACAAATTTTGAAGAATTAGATCGCATAGTTTTGTAGAGCTTAAAAAATCATTTTCATTTAAATTCTCAGAAAATAGGAATTTTCGGGTTACAAAAGTTTCTTTTTAAGTACAGTGTTGCCCCGTTAAGAGAACGATCCCCCGTTTCGTTAAGAGAACATTTCTATCCCCGGTACTTCTGTAGTCGCGGCGGCGAGTGCGCGAGAGGGCGGGCGACAGTGACAAGCCATCAATCCCGGTCGAGATAGCGGTGGCATCGATTTACTAAAAGAAGACGGCGAAGACGAAAGCTGAGCCGAATAGCATATCGTTTCGGCAAGAGGACGCCTTATCCCCCGGGTGGCGTGTTTACAATGGGGCACTATTGTAGCTTTTTAAACCTTGCTCCGAAAATATCTTGTTGACGATACAATAGTGATAGCGATGAAAGTGGTATCTCACCTAACGACAGTAGCATCCTTGTATCGTGGCAATATCTTCAGCAGAAAACAAGCGAGAGCCTCGTCACAGTGAAAGCGACCGTTGTGCGTACCGATTTTCACGTTCCCCGCCATGGTCAGGAAACGTCTGTGGTGAGCGCGCGTGTAGGTTAGGAATGCGGTGGAAGTTAGTAGGTTCGAGAAATTGTGTACAAGCGTTGCTGAAATACTTTTCAGCATATCCCAGTGACAAGCACAGGGATGTTTTAATTTATAGAACTTTAAGTTGTGAAATATACTTTATCTTCAATATGTTCTCACATTCAAAAATGGAACATGTGGTGCAAGGTGGAGTATGGGAAACTTCTCTAGTAGAGTGCGCCATCTGGTGAGCGCAATGACGACTAGCCGAAGCATTAATGCCGCGTGTATTCAAGCGGACCACTGTACGTATAATTGCAGTAATAAGAAGAGGACTATTAGGACACTATATTTTCTGTACAGGAATAGCAAGATACATATATATTTTTAAGTGGAATATATACTACCTCACAATTCAAACTCAAATAACTATTGAACTCATGTCAGTTAAAGATTCTCCGATTTCCCTGGGTGAGGATACCTTAATATATAAAGCAGAAAGTGTTTGTGTTTGTCTGTCGCCTAAAAACTTTCGAACGATAAATTCTAGGGTCACGAAATGTGCCCCAGCTCATGATGCCTAGCTAATCCAGATGAATGTGTCTATTTTCACCAAAAAAAGAAAGAAATAAAATTTTTTTTTTGTAAAATCAAAATCTAAATTTTGGGCGAAGCCGAGTAGTAAAGCTAGTTTACTAAAACTCTTATCTCATCATTTTTTTTTACCTCTCCATTTCCAACGAGCTTCTCACTTTCTCCTTTCGAATACTTAAAGAAAGCATTACGCTTCTAATAATTACTAAATCAATATATCAGAGATCCACACTGTCGCAAAAAATGAAACCACAGAAATTGCACGTACAGAATTATTATTAACACAGTACAGATCCTTACAATATACGATGGTCGACGTACTCTCCGCACATCGGAAGTAACATGCGTGTAACAACATTACAGAAAGGATATACATAGATATTTACAGGAATGACCGAAGTACACGCAAGCCATAGAGACACTTATCACTTTACCTATCTAAAAATCGCTAAATGGACCGAAATAAGTTCTGATGTAAAAATATATATGCATATACATATCTCTATACACATTACACCGTTATTGATAGGAATTTCGACTTATGGGATCACTTTTCCACTAACTATCAAGGACGCATGAATTACAGAAAATAGGAGGAATAAAAACCAGGGACCACACCGATCGGTTTCATGGCCACGAATTCGTGTAAATCGCTCCATCGACGTGGAAATTGGGGAACAGTTATCGTTATTACAACGATCGAGTATTTTCCGACATTCTGTATTATATTTTACTGTACACTCCCCGTAATCTACATACACATGCGAAATAAATGTACATCAGCGCGGTTGCATCAAGCCGAAGAATCCGCTCGCCGAATCGAGTTCCGCGTTCGTACGCCTGGTACGTTGAGCAATACGAGACTTATTGCTGGATCAACTGGGTTTACGGTTTCAGCGGTCATCTCCCCTGGACATTCGCTATTTAACGTTACGCATAAATACGAAGCAAGGTCTCTTCGGATGACGAATCCAAAGGTCGACACTTCAAGTTTAGGTTAAGTGAAAGCCATCGCCGACTGCCACGTAGGAACCGACATAATTCACTTTTTATACTAAGGTTCAACAGAAATCAGCTGCCTAGCGGTGTTATCCCACAACAGAGCTGGGATCGAAGTCGATAGAGCGAGGATATTCGCTGCACATCAATTGAGAATTCAACCAAGCATTGGCGCGTTGACTGCCGACAGCGCTGAATGGAATGATGCGATATATTGACAATTATAGTCGAGGCAATATTACATAACCACGGAACACGGAGTGCAATCGAGGAAGGCTCGTCCACCATTTGGCTACTTCAACGCCATCTCTTGTCTCTTCGCTTAAATAAATTATAGCCTAAAAGTGGAGCTTGTTTTGAATACAGTACCCACTCCTCTCGCTTTTCGACAGAAATATGTTTCTTGTATAATTATCAGTATTAGCATCTAACTCTTATCAGTTGTAGCAAGGTGTTCGCAAATAATGAACTACTACACCGCCCTAGTACGGGTCACCCCAAACGCAATCTTTCATAGCTGACTCCAAAGTTACAAAACTCCGTAGTCAACTTAAAAAATTACTCAGCACTGTCTCTCGGCAAAGAGAACGAAAATATCCCTAGCTCTCCGACAACTCACTGACGCAGTGAATTCTCGTGAATTCTACCTGGTTGGATTGGGGGCCTGCACCTCTTCGTGGTCCGCGCTCGAGCAACTCCGTCGCGTTAACTTTAATAAGTGTGAATCCATCATGTACAAGGTTTATGGCAATGCTCAGGAAAAGAAGGGCCCTCTTCCAAGGATCTTACCTATTAACAATATATAAATATACACTAGGGAGTCCATGGATTCACGAATTACCAAAATCAACGTCGCCAGACACGAAGGACATAGGGAGAAGGGGGTTACCACTGCCTGGTAGGACACTTCTTGCTACGAACGTCGTGTCGGCAGCTCTGGCTCTCCTCATCGAAGGTCGTGCCCTCTTCGCAGACGAACCGGAAGTCGAGTACCTGCCTCGATGTGAACCCAGGGGAGCAATAGTGAAAGAGCCTGCAATCCCTAGTGTCACCGTAGAAACGATACATCTCCTTTTCCAGGCAATTGAAGCCATCCTGTCTCCTCAGAGCCACTGTTTTACGATTATTCCACCTGGTAGTAGTTGACTCCACTTCCTCAGATTCCGGGGAAGTGCTCTGAGAGGTCGTCGACGGCTCCGTGACTATGGGAATCTCGGTCGTCGATGGCTTAGTGACTATGGGAATCTCGGTCGTCGACGGCTTAGTAACTGCGGGAATCTCGGTCGTCGACGGCTTAGTAACTGCGGGAATCTCGGTCGTCTCTTGGTAAGCTGCTTCCGTAGACGATGTAGTAGAGGGTTCCTCTTCTACCACTGACTTCGCGGTAGTAGTTTCGCCATGATCTGCTTCACTAGACGCCGAAGCAACCGACTGAGCCGTCGTGCTGACGATTTCCACGTCTATCAGCGTGTAACTCTTTGGAGTCGGCGAAGTTTCTGGCTCCGCGCTGGTTGACTCAACCTCCTTCAAAGTCTTCTCTATTGTCGAAGCTAGGGTTGATAGTCTGGATATGGGATAAGGTGTGAAGTTCTCGCTCTGCTGGTTCAACCCCGCATCCTCATTCTTTAAATTGGTTGGGGACTTCTGTTCACTCGGACTGGGATCCTGATCGTCATTCTTCTTCTCCAGGGTCTCGTCTTTCTGCATAGGCTCGTCCTTAGGACTTTTCTCCTGGTCTTTATCTACCTTGCCTTCCAACACGTTTTCCTCGCTTCTGCTAACTTCTGTCGTGCTCACTGACGCTTCCATCGTTGTCAATGGCAGCTCTGTGTTCTCCGTTGAATCTTCTTCCCTGATCGTGGTGGTCGCCACTGTAGTGGCAGTCTTACGCGCCAATAATGGGAACCTCCTGATTACTGGCTTCGGCGCCAGATCGTTGTAGGACTTGGGTGGCCTCGCTGGCTTAGGATTCAGCAGACTGTGTCGAGGTTTTATCACAACGGGATTTGGAGTGGTCGTTGGAGGTATGTAGTTGTAACTCTTCCTTGCCGAGATCGGTTTGAACAGCTTCGGAACTGTGGGACGCGCAGTTGTCGTCGTTGTAGTTGTCGTGGTCGTTGTTGACGTAGTGGTTTCATGCAAATCCATTTCTTCAACGCTATGATCCTTGGATTTGTCGACTTCCATCTGTATTTCCTCATCTTGACTCTTCTGAGGTTCGGTTGTGGTTTCTAATTCATCTTCTGATTCATCTTCACCACTTTCTTCGCTCTTGCTGCCTTCCTTGTTTACTTTATCGTTGCTGAGATTGTTGGTGTCCGTAGGTTCGCGTTCCTTGTAATTATCAGGCTCGTAATTATCATCGACGTAATCGTGAGCGATGTTCTCTACAGACTCTGGTGGTTTCTTGTTTTCTGGTACGTCCTCTTTCTTGTCTTTAGGCAGTTCATCAGTGAACTTGAGGACTCCCTCTGTGCTGTCTTCGTGATCGTTCAGATCCGACTCTTCATCGCTTTCTTCAACAGTCGCGTCTCTAGAACTTAGAACTTCCTCAGAATCCCCGTGTTCGGAGGAAATCGTCGAATCGTCACGGCTTTCAAAATCATAATCATCCTCTGTATTAATTTCATGAGTATTTTCGTAGAACGCCTCTGTAGAATCATGGTACTCCGAGGATACTTCCTGCGAGTTAACCTCATCACTCTTAATAGTAGAGTCTTCCTGGGACTCCCTTTCTTCTTCTTCGTCTTCGCCAGAGAAATGTCTGCTCTTGTCTTGCCTATGAGTAGCGACCTCTCGGGATGAATCCTCGAACTTCATGCTCTTCCCTCGATGAGAACTCTTGCTGAACTCTTGTGAGAACTCTTCAGAGTCTTCCTTGATCTCTTCTTTGCTTATGACCGTGGTGGATTCATCTTCCACAGATTCATTCTCGACAGACGACTCTTCCTTGTAATAACTCTTTTTATCAGAAATATTTTCCTTTGCTTCTTCAACAGAATCTGCTTCTTCGATTGTTTTCCCATCCTTCTTAACTCCTTCATCATCCAATGTAGGAACTGTTGACTCGTCTTGAATTTCTGGGTGCACATCTACCTTGTCTTCATCTTTCTTCACGTTCTTCGACTCCTTTTCCGAAGTCTCATACTCGTTAACCTCACTTTTCTTGTTTTCTTTCCCCGTATTCTGGTCTTTACCAACCTGAAGGTTCTTCGCGTAACTGTTTCGATGGCCCACAGCTCTGGTGTCAATCTCTTTAGAGGTTTGCGATTCTAGCTCATCGAAAATGTGTTTGTCAATCTGTTCAGCTTCAGTTGGCGCAGCTGTAGTCACAGTTTTTGGATCGACAACCTTGGTATCAGGTAGTTTAGCTGGTTCATCCTTTTGGAGCTTGCTTTCATCAATCTTCGTTTCCTTTCTTCTCGAAGATCTTATTCTAGAACTCTTCCTTTTGGGGTTTGGCTTGAGTTCCGTTCGTTCTTTGGGTTTCTCTGTCTTACTTTCCTCTTCTATCACCTTTTCTTCCTTATTTTCAATCTTCTTGGGCTGCTCCGTCACTGTAGCTTTAACAATCTGCTCCCTTGAGCTCTTCGATTCTTGTTTGTCTGTAGAATCATCATCCTTCACTAATATGGGTTCAGTGGTTTGCTCAGTAGTATAAAGTATTGGAATGTCTGTAGCTGTTGATGCCTCTTCAGTTGCACTTTCAGGATGCTCTTGGTCCGAAGCCTTCAATTTAAGGTACTCATTGGGATCGAGTATAACCACATCAAGAACACGTTCAGTTCCTGGGTGTTTTTCATCCTCAGTTGCATTTTTCTCTAACTTTGTCATGTTTTTCTCACCTGCGGCTTCTGTAACACCAAAAGAGATCTCTGGAGTCTCTGTCTTCTTGTTTTCTGCAGTTTCTGCTGATGAATTCTTTGAGTCCAACCCACTCCACTTATTGTCGGTGAGATCAATGTATTCTTCAGCATCTGATGCTTTAGTATCCAACTTCACAGAAGGTTCAGTGTCTTCCGAGTACTCCTCAGCATCAATTTCAGTCTCCTTAGGATCAGCTTCTTCCTCATCCTCATACTCCCTAGCCTCGAAATTCTTCGAGGCCTTAGTGTCTAAGTCTTCAAGCGACACTTTACCAACTTTTTTCGCCTTTCGATCAGAAGTTTCCTTCTGCAAGCTGCTCCCGTCGAAGAAAGTGTGAAGCATTTCATCTGTGAAGTCTCCACCAAAGAGAATGTCCCTAAACTTAATCAAGCTCTCTTTGATGGACTGAAAGTCGTTTTTATCATTATCGACAGCAATCTTCTCTCTGTTTCTCTCTTTTCCATTGACGTCCACCGCCCGAACGTCCTGCCTCCTATGAGGATCACCACTATACACAAACGAAACCATGGAATTCTTCGTTTGGCTAGTAGACCTCTTATGTCTGGAATGTGTTCGGCTAGTGTTGATACGTTTCGTGACTCGTCGAGCGTTACGAATCTTTGGAACGTCTCTGTAGAAAGGATCAAAGGACTCGTCCCCTTCTTTGTAGTCGTCGTAGCTGGCAGGAATTGTTGGAAGAGGCAGAGTGACTAATTGTGTGGTGTTCAGAGGTCTGCCTGACTCGTCACTGACACTGGCTTTAGCTGTGACGATCACTCTGGACTGCGATGGCAATAGACGTGACGGACTCTGCACGATCCTCTGAAGGTCAGGTGGTGGCAGGTTGATGGTGATTTGATGAGGCTTCAGCTGAGGAATCGGCACACCTGGCAGCACGTGAATGTGCTGAGTGACCTGCTCGCTGATGGACTGCGAGGACGGGGTTGGCTTCGATATACTTCTCAGGGTTGGGTAGAAGGATCTGATGGTCGTTTCATCGGTGGCTGGTGTGGGAAGGAAGTTTCCAGAGATTCTCTGCGAGCTGCTTTGACTGATCTTCGTTTGCACTGATCGCGATGGCTCCGATGGAGTTGGCACCGGGGAGATCGTCAATTTCGAGACCTGGGAACCATGCGCATTTAAGAGGTCAGTGGCAGTAAAGAAATGTTTAATATTAAGCGGTGGAATGAAGCACGAAAGCTTCTAAGAGGTTTCAATGCTCAGGGGTCTAGGGTTTTTGGTCCAGGGATATAGGGATACAGGGACGCAGGGATTTAAGAGCCTGACCATCTAGAAATCTACAAGTGTAAGAGTCTATTTAGGAGTGTAGAGGTCTAAAATTCTAGAAATCTGGGGGTATAGAATTCTTGGAGTGCAGGAGTCTAGGAATATAGGGGTTTAAAATTCCAGAAGTCTAGAATTCTAGAATCGTAGTAATCTAGCAGTGTAAAATTTTGGAATTCTAGAGCTCTAGAAACCTACAAACCTAAACGCCTTGAAGCTTAGAAACCTTATTGCCCACAAAGGAATAACCAAAGTCAACGAAATTACCTTTCCTTTGTTGGTCGACTGAACAGCTTCCAACGGCCTTATGTTCTGTTCCCCGTTCTCCCGGTACTCCGAAGTTTCCCTGGGATTGTTACTGTGTATCGCAAACTGTTCCGTGGTGCTGGCGATCCCGTGGTTATGAAAGATGGGGTTTATCAAAGCTGGGCTATTGACGTTGCTGTTCAACAGGGTCTGGATCGTGGACGAAGTCGCGTGGAACAGGGGCGACACTGTTGAAGGCTCGTTGTGAATGATTTGCGGGGTTGCAGTGGAACTGAACCTGATCTGATGAACCTGAGGCGGCTGGACAGTGGTAGAACTGACACCCTGGTTGCTGAACAGCTGGTACGAGGTGGCTTGCTGATTGTTATTCCTCTCGCCATTGTGGAAAATGTACTGGTGATGGTATCCACCGTTCTTGTCGTCATACAGGGACTTGGACTGGCTGGTGTGGACCTGGGGAAACGGTGGCTGAGGCTGGTAGTGTTGGGGATAGCCGGTTGGATGAGAGAAGGAACTGGACGCTGGTGTCGTGGATGGTTTATTTGGCTTCGACGTGGTGGTGGTCGTTGTGGTTGTGGTGGTGGGTCGTGCTGACGTGGTGCGTTGTTGATGATCGTCCAGAGAGTCTGATGGGTCGACGTCGCCATCGCTGCTCTCGTGCAGGCTGCAAGAAGATTACTGGATGAAGGGTTTACTTTTTTAGGTGTGATGGTGGCTGCATTATAAGAAACATTCTGAGATATATGGGAATGGCAAAAATAGTTAGGAATAAGTTAGCTTATCACACAAAGTTACTGCTTTGGGAACATTTGGGGTCAGAATTTGGTGATCTATCTTTCCAAATCTTCTGTACCACTATTTACTCCCAGTTTGAATTTATCTAAAATATGAATTTTCGTCTCATGATTCCCTCATGCACAAATGTTTTCGTGAACTAAGTAGATTCTTTTGAATGAACTTTGGGTTGTAGACAGTTTAACCTAGGAAACCTCTGGGTATCATAATTGTAATAAAAAATCAGGCCTTCAATTTAAACCCACTAGAATCACTTGGAGTTCTGAGCTTATGAAGTATCTTTAGACCAAGGATCTAAATTACAACATAATCAATTTCTTTAGTTATAGCACAGCTTCGTTTAGATTAGCAGAAAATATGACGAATTAAAACCCACTGGGTAACTTAGGATTCAATATACATAAACCTAAGTCCAATGCAATAAAATAATCTTTATGATCACCAAACTAAGCACTGCACTCCGTTAAATACCAGTCCAATAAGGGTTCGCGAGTGATCACCCAACGCCTAACTCGAACAGACGTGATTTAAGGTGGTTGGGCGGAAACAACTTAACAAGAGAGAAGCAGGGAGCAATCGATCAAAAATCCCCGTCACATGCAATCACTACGTCGTCCACGCCTCTCGATTCTCCATCACGCGAACAGGTAGATACGAAAGCAGAACTGGTAGGTACGCGACCCGCTGCATGTTTGGGCCTTACAAAACCAGGGGTGAACGTCCAGGCACTGGCAGATAAACATTGTACGAGACAGGTGGGCTAATGTACGAGTCGCGACGATGGTTTCACCTGTGAAGAAATTCCTGTTCGCGATAGCTTGGGCAACGAGATCGATGTCGGAAAATGTTATGAGTAGCGGATGTGGACCCGTTTCTGTAGAGCAAAGTTCAGAAATGTAGGTACATGTATTTTCAGGATATTAAGAGCATTTGAATTGATCATACTGAACTGTGTATTTTTATGTGAAGAAGTAGCGGACCATTCTATAATGGCAGTGGTTCCGAATAGCAGAGTGTTAGAATAAGAGAACTTTCGAATAGCAGAGGCTTCCGAATACCTAATAGAAAACTTGAATAGTCGAGCTTTCGAATGATGGAGCACTCGAGTATCAGAGCTTTCGAATGATGAGGCACTCGAATGGCAGAGCTTTCGAATAATGGGGTATTCCAATGGCAGAGCTTTCGAATAATCGGGTTTTCGAATGGCAGAGCTTTCGAAAAATGGAGCACTCTAATAACAGAACTTTCGAATCTTAAGGTATTCGAATAGCAGAGCTTTCGAATCTTAAGGTATTCGAATAGCAGAGCTTTCAAATCTTAAGGTATTCGAATAGCAGAGCTTTCGAATCTTAAGGTATTCGAATAGCAGAGCTTTCGAATCTTAAGGTATTCGAATAGCAGAGCTTTCGAATCTTAAGGTATTCGAATAGCAGAGCTTTCGAATCTTAAGGTATTCGAATAGCAGAGCTTTCGAATCTTAAGGTATTCGAATAGCAGAGCTTTCGAATCTTAAGGTATTGGGATAATGGCGCACTCGAATATCAGAGCTTTCGAATAATGGAGCACTCGAATATTGGAGCTTTCGAATAATGGAGCACTCGAATAGCAGAGCTTTCGAATCTTAAGGTATTCGAATAGCAGAGCTTTCGAATCTTAAGGTATTCGAATAGCAGAGCTTTCGAATCTTAAGGTATTGGGATAATGGCGCACTCGAATATCAGAGCTTTCGATTAATGGAGCACTCGAATATTGGAGCTTTCGAATAATGGAGCACTCTAATAGCAGAGCTTTCGAATCTTAAGGTATTCGAATATCAGAGTTTTCGAATAATGGAGCCCCCAAATAACAGAGCTTTCGAATGATAAGTTATTGTAGTATTAGAGCTTTCGAATAATGGAGTATTCGAATGGCAGAGCTTTCAAGTAATAGAGCACTCGAGTGGCAGAGCGTTTGGATAGCAGAATATTGAAGTAATGGAGTCTCGAATGATAAAGGTTCTACCATAATTCATTTACCTGAGTGTCACCGCGTTGTTGCCATAAAGCTCCAAGTTCAAGTTGTAGAATCGCTCGCTCTTGCTGCAATCGACCTCGTCCACCCTCTCGCAGACCCTGGTTTCCTGATCGAAGACGGTTCCATTCAGACAGAGGAACTTTATGTCCATAATCTCGTCTGAAACCAAGTCTCATGGTAAAGGACAGGGTCATTATTCGGGGATGCTCTTCTGGGTCATCATTCTCGAAACGCTTAAAGAATTTTTGCTACTTCCAGCTAAGATCCCTAATTACTGTTTGTTTAACAACAATTTGATAATAAATTCTGCCACCATTCTCGATAGGCAAACGTTACGATTGAAACATAAATTAAGGTTTATTATTTCTGCTACAAAAAATTGTAGAATACAGAGATTCTGAATGCATCTGAAATCACTCCCAGTTTACAGTGAAGGCTGACTACAATATAATTTTATAACACAAATATTTCTAACAAATTAAGCACAATGCTTTTTCTCGTAAGAAAATATATTAAATAAATTTTCATCTTGTCATTTTATTTATAAAGTAACTGTGGACCACAATTACAGGGGAAACATTAATTTCACCGTAATTTTTCAATTTTATTTTTAGTACTTCCTGTTGAGAAATGAAAAATTAATAATAAAAAATAATCTTTATAAATTCAGTCCAAACTATATGATACTTTCCATAATTGTAATTTCGAGCTACTTCACTGTTTCAGAAATCGAATAAAAAATCCTGAAATAAATTTAAAATACTTTTCTGGGGATTTTATTATTTCTGTAACATGTGAATACTAGAAGACAGTATTAAAGACACAATTAAAGTTAAAAAAAAACAAAGTGATTAATGTTTAGAAATAATGATAGGATTAGTGTTTTGTTGGGTCTACAAATTGTATTACTTCCACTCTCATCGTAATAAAACCCCAACAAACCCCAGACAAAGGTTTCGATAATCAAATCGATCAGTGTGTCGTGACGAGTCGAAGCCAGACACTCTCGACTTAGGTCAGTAAACGTTCCTCGACGACCGTGACATTCTCTGCTGAGTGATCTCTCTGATCGATTACAAAACTTCGATCGGCGCTCGCCAGGCCCTCGGGCGGGCCTTTCGATCATTCGATCGGTCGATTTGTCGAGCCACGACGCCCGTTCCATCTATCCTCGAGCTTAATTATCGATTCTAATTGTCACGACACCCGGATAACTTGTCTCGCACGAATCGATCGAGATTCGATCTTTTATCGTGACAATCGAACATTTATAATACATGATTATTTTTTATGAGATGTTGATTTAAATTGAAGGAATTAAATGATTTAATTTAAATCATACTGTAAGTTGGCCTGATTATAACTATAATTAAAACTTTAATTAATTATTTTTTGCGGAGGATAAGAGTTTCTAATTTCGACTCGTCGTGCTGCGATTTGCAAGAAAAGTTGAAATAATTTTTTATTCTTCTTGAAATTATGAAGAAGATAGTATGAAATTATTAGGTCGATATTTATTTGTTTTTTTCTTTCTCTTTTTGTTGTCTCTACTGTATAGTCCTTTTCTAATCTATTTGTATTCCTAAATGGTTTCTCTTCGTACCTATATGCGCAAAATAAATAAATAAAAATAATTTCGTTTAATCCTCTAAAAGAAAATTGAATACGTGGAACAGAGTTTATTCATCCGAGCTTCCCTTTCCGAGGAAACTGAGAGCGCACGCGACTGAAGCACGATTCCAGATGCTGCACGTATGTAGTTTCGATTTATTTGAAAACAGACTCGTATAAAAAAAAATGGATTGTACATTTCCCACTTACTTTGGTATGAAAAATTATAGAATAATACAAAGTTAGAAAATTCACTTGCTCATATTTCTTAAAAAAATAAGGTGTACTTTAACTGTTGTTTACAAATGCGTACGAGAGCTGGTTCAAACTTTCAAAGTTTTATGAAATGTTTTAGTTTTGTAAATATCTATAAACCTGCTTAAACATGTGTTATTTGATACTTGAATAAACGTGTGAATACTTTTCAGTCTTCATTATTGTAAAATGTGGTATTGTAATATATCGTCGAAGTTTTTATTGAAAATATAAAAAAGTAAAAGTAAATTGAAAGACTATTCTTCCTAATATTATATAAAATACGGACGAAAATTACACGGCTGGTTCGAATTAAATCTACCAAGCCCAGAAATTGTGGTTTCATTAGCATATCCCAGCTGGCAGTAACCATAATATTGTGTTACCTTTTTGACCGATGGTGCAAACGTGGAACATCTGACATCCAGTCTGAACATCCGCGTAATATCCACCAATCACCTTCCCCTGACACGAAAAATTCGTCTCGGGCAGGTTGTCGAAGTCCAAATACTTGCAGAACATTAAAGAAAAATATAATCAACATACTGCACTCTCTAAAAATTCTATAGAATAATATAATGCTGTTTATAATAATTTATATATCTATAGCATCATAAAACCCAAAATTAGGTACAGTATTTTTTGAATTCTTATTATGCTTACCATATATTCAAATATTTTTTAGCAGGTATATCTGAATATTTTAACCCCCAAAATTTTGTATAGTATTTTTTTTTAATTCTTATTATGGTTTCAATAAATCCCAATAATTTTTAGTAGGTATTTTTTTTTACACATTACAAAGTTACTCAACTACTCCCTCATATTTTTCAATATATTTCTCGCCACCTTAAAGTATCTTTCAGCATATTTAAAATATATGAAATACCTACTCTGAATTAGTGGGAATTTTTTAAAAATATACTGATACTCACGCCAGGTTCCCCCGCGCTGCATAACAAGGAGCCATGCTGGAGGTTGAGGATTGACACGATAACTGGAACAAACGGAACGCAACAAAGTTAGTAATCACAGGGAAGTACAGAATATCCCGGCGCGTATACCGCGCGAGATACATCCACTGATACTTTCACGTGCGCGTGAAAAAATGTAATTTCCCTGTCAGGAAGACTGGCAGAAAGCGTTGCCGGTTCGGGCGCTAGGATAATTTACTGGTCTAATTTATGCGTTTGCGCAACGTTTGCGCACGGAGAACCTTGTTACACCAGTTATAATTACCAGCAACTATCGACACGCATCGAGATTGCTATACCGGAATATTTCTAAATTTCAATCTGAATCCTGCGCTACTTCAGCTGGGTTCGTTTCTAGGGAGTTTTATTGCTGATACATTTGGACAGTCTATCTACTTTAATTGCACTCGGGCACGCCAGGAATTGAATTTACAATAAAAAATAAGGGAAAAGTTTCATATGAACCTGCACTGCATTGGCTGTGGTTTGTCGAGTAATGGTAACTCCCAGGAAGTTGTGGGACCACCATATTTAAAATGCATATTATACTTGCCATTTGTGTGGAAATATGTTCAGTCGGTTTGTTATTTTATTAAGAAGAATGGACTATAAAGGTAAAGTTACTTTGCTTCGTTATTTTAACAGAAAAGAAATTCTGGTGTTTGCGAATTGTTAGGTTAGGTCAGCCAATGACCCAGCACGCCTTGCGACGAAATTACTATCTTGAAGTTGCGATAACTCGAATAAATGATGCCTGAACAGTTTATGTGTGTATAACATTTTTTTTTATTTTTAACAAATTCCATGATTCCGCTTGAGGAGAGAACCTGGTCTAGAGGGTTGAAATTTTACATTTTTTTCTCTTTAATCGAAAATAATACACTTAGAGAATGTGTTCCTAAACTTTCAGACTGAAATTCGAAGAATTTCGGAAGTTCCAGGGGAATAGTTACCTACGCTTTTTTTTTCAAAACAGCATTTTTCAAGTTGCCAGGAAAGCTAGTAAAAGAGCTATTTGACCGATCGAATTTCTCTGGGTTTTTTAGTTAAATAATGGCCAACTATCATTGTTGAACTAAAAACATTTATGAAAAAATTTAAATTAAATTTTTTTTTTAAAAATAAAAATTTTCTCTGCCTTTTCCTTCAAAGTCCCACAATTTTGTCAATTCTAGACTTTTTTCTTATTTTTTATTTCATCGACAATTTAAGTTCGTGAGAATGAAGAAGAACTTCGGTTTCTTCAGTTCGGGCAAGAATTAAAGCCTCGATTTTTCAATTATTTTTTTTCAATTATATAAGTATATATTAATGAACCCCAAAAATTTTTGAGAGTTCGACTTTATTTTTCTGTGTTAAGAAAAATCGCTAAAATCACCTTTTTCGATTTTTTTTCAACGTTCTAAACCAGATCCTCCCCTTGTTTACTGTTTCTTTAAACCTATTGTTTTAATTGAATTATTTTAAAGCAATGACAATAATGTTGATAGCCAATCATTTTCTAACTTGGTGAAGCATTGACTAAAAAACTGAAAATTTCGCCATCTACTTAACGTTCTTAATGCTTATTTAGCATACTTTCCGGGCACTCTGTATATCTTAGAACGTCCCACCAGGATGTAGGATGAAAAACAGATTTCAAAATCGGCCTGTCGCGTTATTTTTAACGGAGCCGGAGCAACCTGTTACCGGATACGCCGAGAGCATTGATTTCAATCGACCGTCAGTGAAATGATTATTAATAAAATAGAATGTCGCAGTTGTCTCTGTGACACGCGGTGCAGAATCGATCGCTGATCAAGTGGCCAGTTATAGGCCGAGGTCATCAGGTGTACATACGAGCCATCCAATCAGTCTTATTGCCGGATCCTGTCGATCTTGCGAATCTAATATTCGAGATCGAGGCCTTTTACAGAGATTTCCACAATTACCAGCCTAATGTCGATCGATCACAGTTCGTTAAGGCCTCTTCACGCGAATCAATTCTATGGCTCGCGAGTATAGTATTTCAGACGAATTCGTATATTTTCTATTCCTTTCTATGTTCGTTAAACGGGGGCTATTTCTGCGCGCGTGATTACTTATAACTGAAGATGACAAATTCCCAAATTCAGTATTGCATTAATGGATTAATAAGTGTTATTTTTAATTTCATTCTCATGTATATGTAACAGAAATTATTCTAATGCAAATAATAACAGAATCGACTGTGCGAAATGAGCGTTAATTAACAAATTATTATAAATAAATATAATATTGTTAATAATAATAATAATAATAATAATAATAATAATAATAATGTTATTAATAATAATTTTAAAATAATAAGATGAAGAAGAATAATAATATTAATAATAGTAAGAATAATAATAATTATAAATTAATAATAATAATAATAATAATAATAATAATAATAATAATAATAATAATAATAATGTTAATAATAATAATTTTAAAATAATAAGATGGAGAAGAATAATAATATTAATAATAGTAAGAATAATAATAATTAAAAATTAATAATAATAATAAGAATAATAATTATAAATTAATAATAATAAGAATAATATTAATTATAAATAATAATAAAGTTTATACGACTTATCTAGAGAAATATGACGCCCATGTGAGATCCGGAGGTAGTCGTCAAGGGGTTCAAGGATTATCGATTTAGGGAAACGGAACTGCTATTCAAAACTTCTATAGTCGAGAGGTTGTTTAAATTTTTTATTCGAGTCTGTTGTCGCCGAATGGGTACACTGATAGAGTGATTTATGAAATTTCGGTTTATGCGATGGAATCCAGCCATCATGGACCGCGCTTTCCATTTCTTCCTCCTTTCCCTTTTCTAGTCTCCTCCGCAACCCGTTCGACACCCACCTTTAGCGGCGATTTTTAATAATCCGTCACTACGACTGAAGTGTGCCAGCGGATCAGACTCTTCGTGAGCTCCTTCGTCGTTATTTTTATACAAAATAGACAACTAACATAGACAATTATTGTATAATCAACATAAATTTGCATATCTAAACAATCTTTTTAAATTACGTAGCCTTTGTTAGGTTGAAATATATTGCAAAATAGTGTAATGAGTGTGGATGCAGAATGAATAATCGTATTGTTATAAACAATGTAAGCAACTGTAACAACATTGTTTATAGTACCTTATATTGTACTTGTAGCAATGAATTATTAATTTATTATTAAACATTCCTTAATATCGTTCCCAACGTACATTATCTAAAAAATTATTATGTAATAACATCATTATGTCAGCCGTTTATTTTTAAAGTGACCTAAGTCCATTTATATTTAAACATTTCTTGTATATAAATTTTTAATACGAACTTCAAGTTGCACACGTTACTACAGTCAACAAAAGACAATTGACAAATGGACTTAGGCCACTTTCAAAATAAACGGCTCATGTTTGTAATAAATGCGGTGATAGTCAAAAGAAAGTCTAAAGCGATATTTTTATATCACTGGTTTATTCTGGAAAATCCCCTAATTCTAAGTGATATACCTATTTATGAATACAATTCTCTTTTTTTCAAATATTGGTGTTTTTATTTTTAGTGGTCCCTACTCCCTATGAGCACCATTAAATCTTCAACGATGGTCAAAAACAGTAAAAAAAAAGTAGTTTTATTACTAAACACAAATAAATAAATATCTACTTATCTGCATAATTATTAAAATTTATATTGCCGAAGAGAATATAGATTCTAGGTGAGACACATTTTTTTACTCCTGCATATTAATTTGAAAAAAAATTTGCTCCCCATTTAGGTATAAATTTTGTATCAGTTCGTATTAGAAAATACTGTAGATACGTGTCGAAGTCAATTCTACTCTTCCATCCCGAGAAAGCTATGCAGGGTTATTAATGGCGTTGCCTACGGTGAAATTGGCGGGAACTGAAGCCACGTGACATAATCAAATATACGTAGGCGAAAGATCAAAGTATTCAAGAAAGAATAGTCTCGAGGAAAGAAAGTTCTTTAAGCGTTCAGCTAAATTCTACCGACTAGACAATAAATCAAATACTTTGTATAACTTATCTGAATATTTACTTTTTCAATTTTATAATATGGAAAATGAAATTAACTTCATGATAAAAATTTGTGCGTTTAATTCGAGTGAATGCACAGTGAAAATAATTCGAATCGATCGTAAGCCCAAACACCTCCTTTCGTTGAGTTGGATAAATGCAGTGAAAGTTATTTCTTCTCTACAATTTTTCGATTTATTTCTTATTCAGAATGTTACGTTATACTTTGCTGTTTCTACATTAATGACGGCGATATTACAGTATTGCGGGGGTGTTTCGTCATCGGGCGAAATCGGTAGGCAATATTATTCACAAAAAATATCACACTTTATTGTTACTTAACAATCTGCCATGAGCATTTTAAGTTTCAATTCTTTTTCAAACACAGTTTCTTGAATTCTTTATACTTAGAAAAATGTGATTCAAGATTTGATTAGTGAGTTTCTTTGTAATACTGAAGGCGTTATGAACTGTTATAAGAATTTTCTTATTTCATTTGTTCAATAGAAAAAAAGAAAGCACTTTAGCACTTTAAGTTTTTTACAAATCCTTTCTAAAATTGTCAAATGAGATATTAAAGAATGCCAGTATAATCAATGCCGAAGTTAATCACGACGTTTAAAAATAATAAAAATATTACACGTAGGTACGATAGATTTTATTTGTTGCACATTTTATATTTAACTATTTTCAAAATGTTATTTTTTTAAGCTAACGAAAGGCGAGGTAACGAAAATATTTCGAACATCGAATCAAAGAACAAAAACAACATTTCCAGTCAGAGAAACATGTTCCTCCATGATTTACAAGCTGATGAAACGACGTCCATAAACCAAACACGTGCTTGTGAAAATTAAGTGTTCACTAAAAAGACGATACGGAATAAATCTTTACGATGCTCGTTCTTTCGCTGGAGAATACTAACAGCAGCTCAAGCAGCATTTTAAACCTTATATCTCGAGATGACTTCTAGATGGCAGGTCCTTACATCGCCGCAGAACCTTCGTTTTACTTTACGCACCCACCCTGGACGAATATTTTTTTGCACCATCTTCGCTACTCCCACGGATAATAATGCTTTCTTAAATAAACTGTGTAGAATTGTTCAAATGTATGCACCAAAAACAAAAGAATATTAATGAGAATTAAAATTGCGAATAATTCATACTTTGAAGTTAATTTAATATGCAAAATATGTTACATATAGGGTAGACGGGTATTTTTTTTTTATTATGTATTTATTAAGGGGTTTATGCCCAGTCAGGCGGTCGAGAAGAGGCGAATATTTGTGAATTTTTTTTTAAGAAACGGAAGCGTATATTTTTATAGAACTTTTTGCGTTTAAAAGAGCAACATTTAAAGAACATTTGGTAATTTTTTCGTAGAAAAATATTTACGTTTATAATAAAATAACAGGCGACATCCAAGAAGCATTTTTAAAAATTTGGTTTTGCGGGGAGCATTGCCATTCGGAACCAGATTATCTAAAATCAAAAAACAAAAAAGATTTCGTTAGTATATTAATGTATCCTCAGGTTGACGGAGAGAATTTTCCGAAATATTAAGTTATAACAAAGTGGCGGCTATTTAAAGTTGAAATCCTGATTTTTTCCTGCAAAAATCACGCGAAAAAATCAGGATTTCAACTTTAAATAGCCGCCATTTTGTTATAACTTAATATTTCGGAAAATTCTCTCCGCCAACCTGAGGATACATTAATATACTAACGAAATCTTTTTTGTTTTTTGATTTTAGATAATCTGGTTCCGAATGGCAATGCTCCCCGCAAAACCAAATTTTTAAAAATGCTTCTTGGATGTCGCCTGTTATTTTATTATAAACGTAAATATTTTTCTACGAAAAAATTACCAAATGTTCTTTAAATGTTGCTCTGTTAAGCGCAAAAAGTTCTGTAAAAATATGCGCTTCCGCTTCTTCAAAAAAAATTCACAAATATTTGCCTCTTTTCGGCCTCCTGACTCGATATAACCCCTTCAGGGGTCATGCTCAGTCAGGAGGCCGAAAAAAGGGTGGTCTTTGGAAATTTTTTACTCAAAAGCTATAACACATGTCTCAAAAAATCTTTTTTCCTTTTAAGGATTGCATCTAGTACCGTGCATCGTATTTTTTTTATTTAAAACTATTTATCAATAACTGAATTATTGTCTATCACTCGAAGGTTCTTTAAAAGAAGGCTTCTGCGGTGACCACTGCTGCTCGACGGTCGATCATCTAAAATAAAAAATTCAAAAGAATTTACTTATTATATTATATTATCTAGTATTTGAACGAAGGATTTTATTATCCGATGCTTAGTTTTCTTTTAATTGACGAAAATCAGGCAAGATTTATGATAAAAATTGAAACTTTTACTTCAAACGTCAGCCATTTTTCCCAAATCAATATTTCGAAAAAAAACCTTCGTTCAAATACTAGACAATACAATATAATAAGTAAATTCTTTGGAATTTTTTATTTTAGATGATCGACTTTCGAGCAGCAGTGGTCACCGCAGAAGCCTTTTCTTTTAGAGAACCTTCGAGTGATAGACAATAATTCAGTTATTGCTAAATATTTTTAAATAAAAAAAAATACGATGCAATGTACTGGATGCAATCCTTAAAAGCAAAAAAGATTTTTTGAGAAATGTGTTATAGCTTTTGAGTACAAAAATTTCCAAAGACCACCCTTTTTTTCGGCCCATCTTATTTTTCATTCTGGCGGATTTAGGCAAATTTCGTTGAGAGCTTTACTTTTGAGAGTAACTGTATATTTATGCACATATTATCGACCCCCCATTCTCGAGGGAATCCCTCTCTACTGTAACCATTTCACCAGTCGTTTGTTCGATGCTCCGCATTGGACCATCGATGACGTCGATAGGAATCAGCATTTATTCAGTCTCATATGCGTCCACCTCGCTATTTATATGCCTGCGGACGACAGATTTATCGACGAGCCCGAAGATTGTCAGGACTCGTCTCGCGAAGACGAGCAGTGGGTCGGCTTCTTGGCAGATCTAAATGTCACGGGATTCACACAGGTATTACGCGCTGAAGGGATTATATCATTGCTTCTTCGGACAGTGCCACCGCGCACGGTGAGGAAAAATGGGAAATTCAGCGTCACGCGGCTCAACTATGCACACAGCTCGTGGACGGAAATTATTTCATTGCGTTTGCCAAGACTTCGAATGGCAACTGGCAGCCTCGCGTCTGAGGCTCGTTGAATCATCTCGTTTCAACTGTGATTACAGGTGCTCCATCGTTTTTCATAATATTTACCACCATTTCTTTATTATTTAGTTATTTATTGATTATTGCTGGCACAGTGTTTCATTATTTTGGAGATTTTTATGGGGGTTTTAGAAAATTTGTAGGGTGAAAAAATAATGTTCCGGGGCTGGTTTTATATTTATACCAGAATGAGTAGACACTGATTAATATTTTCCATTAATTTCGTCGTTCAGGTAGTTCTCGATGTTCTTTAATATTTCGTGTGGCATAAGGTTTTGAGAAATGTCCCTTTAAGGGGTTATGCCTAGTCAGGCGATCGAAAAGAGGCGAATATTTGTGAATTTTTTTTGAAGAAGCGGAAGCGCATAATTTTACAAAACTTTTTGCGTTTAAAAGAGCAACATTTAAAGAACATTTGGTAATTTTTTCGTAGAAAAATATTCACGTTTATAATAAAATAAAAAGCGACATCCAAGAAGCATTTTTAAAAATTTGGTTTTGCGGTGAGCACTGCCATTCGGAACCAGAATATCTAAAATCAAAAAACAAAAAAGATTTCGTTAGTATATTAATATATCTTCCGATTGGCGGAGAGAATTTTCCGAAATATTAATTTAGAACAAAATGGCGGCTATTTAAAGTTGAAACCCTGATTTTCTCGCGTGATTTTTGCAGGAAAAAATCAGGATTTCAACTTTAAATAGCTGCCATTTTGTTTTAAATTAATATTTCGGAAAATTCTCTCCGTCAACCTGAGGATACATTAATATACTAACGAAATCTTTTTTGTTCTTTGATTTTAGATCATCTGGTTCCGAATGGCAGTGCCCACCGCAAAAGCAAATTTTTAAAAATGCTTCTTGGATGTCGCTTTTTATTTTATTATAAACGTAAATATTTTTCTACGAAAAAAATACCAAATGTTCTTTAAATGTTGCTCTTTTAAACGCAAAAAGTTTGGTAAAAATAAACGCTTCCGCTTCTTCAAAAAAAAATCACAAATATTCGCCTCTTTTCGGCCGCCTGACTAGGCATAACCCCTTACGACACTTTCAGGGCGAGCACTTCTGCCAAAAAATTTTGCTTATGCAAAACCAAAATATACTTCGTAGAAAATGTCGACGTGAAAATAAGCCAATGCCAGTCGAAGTGTGAATATTTATATGTACGGTGGTAGGAAAGACGTGGGACACTTGATTGTGGCAATTTTGCAATTTTAAAATTGTTCACTTTGTGTTGTTATTATGGTATTGTTTATAGGTAGTGAAATATGGATGTACTTGTAAAATTGTCGGTGGAATGAGCAGAGGGAAAATAGGCAGCTGTTCTGGTATCACTTAAACGCCAAGAGGCTTCTGTAGACCCGGAAATAATTAAGGTCTGAAAATCAGCGCGGAGGCGTCCTAGGGAACGGCCATTACCTAATTAGAATGTTGAAAAGGACGCCGAGAATTCTGACCCAGCGTGATTCCTTAACAGCTAGATGAAAAAGATAGGCGCGGATGTATGAATCCCTGAAATAAATGTCAAATATTCTGAAGTTCCTTCTTAGTTTGTATACTAAATTAAAGAAAGATACTGAATGATACAGAGCTGATTAGTTGTCAAATTGGTGAACAAAATCTTCGTCCGTTCTGGCAAATAATTTTCGGAAAATATCGACGAAATATAATGGAATTAGTAGTTTCGAGAAGCATTTTCAAAAAATAGATAATGAACATATTAAAAATGGTTGTTCCGAGGAGAATTTTTAAAAAATGTAGATAAAATATAATGGAAATTGCAGTTTCAAGGACGATTTTCATAGCTCATAAATAATATATGATAAAAATCGCTGATTTGCGGAACACCTTCAAAATATATCGATAAAATATGATATGAATCACAGATTCAAAGAGACAGCGTCACGAGTCGAGTTGTGGCATCGGGAGATGAGCAGAATTGAGCAATCTTCTTAGGCAAAGATGTAGCAATGTCTCGGTGACGCTACTGTAACGATAATATCACGGTAATAGCTGTAACTGTTGCGATAATCGAGCCCCGGTTTCTTCTCGTTTCCCCTTCGTTTTTTCATTTTCTTCGACTCCCCCTTCTTTTCTCATAAAAGCCCCTACATTTCGGGAATACCTTCCAATATTCATTTTATTAATTAGGCAGGCGTTTATTTCATAATTTCCTAAAGAAATATAAAAGTAGCCTCCACGTGTTAATAAACTCCATTTGGAATTTTGAATATACATGTCAAATAGTAGGATCTATAAAATTTTTATATTAATACTTGGATGCGTAAATGAATGCCCACAAGCACGTGCGATATAGATTGCTAATTAAGTGGTTAAGCAGAATCTGCAATTATTGTGATTCTACGGAGAACCTTTACTTGGCAAGTTTACTGGTCCCGTTTAGTGGATTGTTTCTCAAGATTTAATTGTCCCATTGTTGTTCCCGGTTTAGATCCTTGACTCCTCGCGGTATGCGTTGCTATAATTGTTCTGTTCGTCTGATACTTTGCAATGTGGGAAGTTCAATTGTTGCCAGGGGTCACTGAATGTTCCTAGCACCTTGTTTGGCAATCACGTTTATAAATAAATTCATCGTCATGCGGTGCAATTGTATTGATCACGTACAGATCACGTATTCTTCAATTTATAATCACATGATT
This sequence comes from Andrena cerasifolii, assembly GCF_050908995.1. Lineage (NCBI taxonomy): Eukaryota > Metazoa > Arthropoda > Insecta > Hymenoptera > Andrenidae > Andrena > Andrena cerasifolii. Next base: position 5,279,760 of record NC_135132.1, read on the forward strand.
TTGCTAACCTTTGAATGTTAAAACCAAAATCTTGTACTCTCTAAGTTCGGTAAAGAAGATATCGCTATTTAACTTCGTATTTTTAATTTTAGTAAAAAGAATTACTTCGGGATTATAATTCAAACTAAACCATGATATTTAATACTTCGATATTTACATGCATGTGATGTATGAACAGAAATCCAAAAAGACATTAATAATCAACATCAATTATAAATCTGAACAATTAAAAAAATTAAAGAAGATCAAACCAAAGAATTTACATTTTCCCTTAAAAGATTGTAGAAACTCATGCTGGAGGAGCTGAGTACAAGTATACCAAGCAGTAGTGAGGTTGCCAATGCGCATGCTCAAGGAGCAGACAAAGAAATGGGCGGAGCCATTGCTCCCCTCCATTCCACACCACGAATTCTATGAGGATACCAATGATTAAGTAGTGTCAGAGCATTATTACTGGATAGCTGTCATCCAAAATCACCATTAAACTCATTTCTTTTCTTTCCCACCCCTTTCATTCACCTCCACCCACAAACCTCAGCATCGCTGAGTATAGTATATCTCCCTATAACTGCCCCCAAAATAGAAAATAATTACTATGATATTAAAGGTGCATTAAAATCCTTTAAATATCCTTAAAGAAGAATTCACCCTCTCGAAAGTTGTAAGACACAAAGTACCCTCGCCATTTAACGGAGGAAAAAATGCGCTATCCGTGAATAATGGCGGACGATTAACAAAGCAGCAGGTGCAAGGTGTTCTATCAGCCTCTGAATCTTTTCAGAGTACTTTCTCGTGGGGAATTACACGACAAGGTAGGCCTTCTTCCACGCATACACAAGCGCGATATAAAGAGAAGGAGGCTGTTCGGACAGCGAATACATAGGGGGGAATCGATATTTCCTGCATCGATACATCGCCCACGCTGACACGGACTGTGCATTATCGACGATCGGGACGTAACCGCGGATATTCGGTATAAAGGCGGCTTGTGAGCTCGAGGTAAGGTGAAAGGTGCTCTTCTTACGTGATTTTACAATACACCCGCGCTGCTGGTGTGCCCTTTCGGCTCTAATAGAATCACTGGGGGCCGGACCACGGTGCTTCCTCAACGTCCTCGTCCCAGTTCGACTCCTCGTTGACTGGAGCATTTGGTAATTAATTAAGTATCGTGTTTCGAGTGATTTTGGACCTGCTCGTTTCTTTTTTTGGGACTATTGAATTGTACGTGAGAAGTAAGATTTAATATTAATTTGCGAAATCGAGGGAGGGAGGAAAATGATCATCTTTTCCTCTTATAACTTTTTTCTTTTGCAGAAATAGAGGTGATTATTGGTAGGTAATAAATTTTGAGAGAAACTTAAACTTACAATTTGGAATTTCGGTCGTGGAATAATCCAAGCTTTGCATTTGGAAATGGCTAGTTTTAGATGTAGACAATAATTAATTGTAAGCTTTGAATTCAGATAAATTCAATTTTTGAACGTGGAAAATTACAAGCTTTGTTTTCAGGATATCTGAAAACTTGAATGTCGGTAAATTTGAGCTTTGAATTGGAGAAATTTCAAATTCTAACTTTGGAGAATGACACGTGTAGAAATTTTCAATCTTGAAGCTACAAAAATTCACACTTTGAAGGTGGAAAATTTCGAGTTTTGATTTCAGGAAATTTCAAATTTTGAACGTTGATAAGTTCGAGCTTTGAAAAAATTTCAAACTTTAATTGTGGAGAAAAACAAGCATAGAAAATTTCAATCTTAAATTTCCAAAAGTTCAAATTATTAGCTGAAAAAATACTGAAATTTAAAATTTTACCCTTCGGAGAGTTCGAAAAATTACAATTTAAAAATATTCAAGTTCCACAGAATTCCACTAATCAGTCTTCTACATGCTAAAAAAAATCACGAGAGAAAAGGTCTCCGCGTAGAATCAGCTGTTTAAAAGCTACAGATCAAATAATTCTCCTTGACAGCCACGCAATGGATGTGAAACAGATGATTCGGGGGACAAGCATCTGCAATTTGAAGTACGCAAAAAGCCGTTAGCGGCATGATTAAGAAAGGACAAGACACGCGCGGGAAGAAAAACAAGATCCACGGGAATGAAAGTGAAGGTGAGCAAAGAACTGACGAACGAGAACCGTTGCAAAATCCTGGCGCGATGGTAAAAGGACAAGAAGGCCGTAATTTGGCCGATACGTCGCCACTTTCTAACGATTATGATATCGCGGCGCGCCATTGGCTTAAATAGAGCGACGAGAATCACTTAGAATTGTTGAATGGGTACCTGGCGAACCTGACGATCCAGGATATCCAGTTTAAGGGGTTATGCCTAGTCAGGCGGTCGAAAAGAGGCGAATATTTGTGACTTTTTTTTGAAGAAGCGGAAGCGTATATTTTTACAGAACTTTTAGCGTTTAAAAGAGCAACATTTAAAGAACATTTGGTAATTTTTTCGTAGAAAAATATTTAAGTTTATAATAAAATAAAAAGCGACATCCAAAAAGCATTTTTAAAAATTTGGTTTTGCGGTGAGCACTGCCATTCGGAACCAGATTATCTAAAATCAAAAAACAAAAAAGATTTCGTTAGTATATTAATGTATCCTCGGGTTGACGGAGAGAATTTTCCGAAATATTAAGTTAAAACAACATGGCAGCTATTTGAAGTTGAAATCCTGATTTTTCCTGCAAAAATTACGCGAAAAAATCAGGATTTCAACTTCAAATAGCTGCCATTTTGTTTTAAATTAATATTTCGGAAAATTCTCTCCGTCAACCCGAGGATACATTAATATACTAACGAAATCTTTTTTGTTTTTTGATTTTAGATAATCTGGTTCCGAATGGCAGTGCTCACCGCAAAACCAAATTTTTAAAAATGCTTCTTGGATGTCGCTTTTTATTTTATTATAAACATAAATATTTTTCTACGAAAAAATTACCAAATGTTCTTTAAATGTTGCTCTTTTAAACGCAAAACGTTCTGTAAAAATATACGTTTCCGCTTCTTCAAAAAAAATTCACAAATATTCGCCTCTTTTCGACCGCCTGACTAGGCATAACCCCTTAATACGATTCTCAGGATCATCTGCCTCTATCCGAGAGTCTGCCCTGAAAAAGATGATCTTACAAAACCTCGAAAATCACGAAACTCGTCCAGTGATTGGTCGGTGTAGACTTACAGCCAGTTGCGTAACACATTCTCTTCTTTTGACCTTAAATGCCCGGCACGTTCATCCTGCCGAAGCAACAAAGTGGCTCTAGTTCTTCCATCCCCCCTTTTTCTTCGCTTTACCCCTGTTTCATCACATAAAAGAATTTGTTTTTTTGTGATTCCTCGGTAGGCTAGTACATATTTTTTAGCGATTGCGTGTATCATGGATGTCATTAATCATTCGATGATCAGCGTGTTGAAATTTCTGCTGAGTGATGAATTTTGAGATGATGTATATCTTACGAAACTCTCCTACAGTATAGCGAATTAATTCGACAAGCTTATGCCGGAAGAGAAAAGACTGCTTGTTCTTTTATAATTGAAAATTGTTGAAACTGAAACTCCTTGTAAGTTTTCCATTTTCCATTTTGAGTAATAGGGTAGATATCCCTATTACTGCCACTTTATTTATTTTGCTTAATGAAAACGTAACTTATGAAGAATAGTGTGCAATAATAATAAAAATAGTCCCAATTTAGTAATAAAATTTTGTTGTACACTCGGGAAATATTTGACGTTCAAATTTGCCTGCAACCAGTAGTATCAGACACCTAAATTTGTTTATTAGACTATTTTTAGGTTTTTTAAAAAGTTTATTAGATTATTTTCACTTCTATATTTTTTTATTTTGCTGTGGTTCGTCTTTCCTTGTCACGATTTCGGAGGATATTTCGATACTTATTCATTTTATTTGACAAAAACGTAACGTATAAAGAATATTTATTTTCTTTATAAAGAATATTTATTTTCTTTATAAAGAATATTTATTTTCTTTATAAAGAATATTTATTTTCTTTATAAAGAATATTTATTTTCTTTATACGTTACGTTTTTATCAAATAAAATGAATAAGTAACGAAATATCCTCCGAAATCATGACAATGAAAGATTCTTTATGCTCTATGCAACCACAGCAAAATAAAAAAAAATATAGAAGTGAAAACGATCTAATAAACTTTTTAAAAAACCTAAAAATAGTCTAATAAACAAATTAGGCGTCTAATATTACTGATTGCAGGCAAATTTGAACGTCAAATATTTCCTGAGCTAAAGCCACGTGGTATTCGTCAGAGATGGGCAAAACTTTTATTTAAATAAAATTTCGTATAAAGAATAGAAGTTAAAAAAAAAATCGTCGTTCGTTCGTTAACCCGAGTTAAGTTTACTCCACACATGACGAATAATTTTCTTTAACTTCTATTCGTTAATCGAAATTTTATTTAAATAAAAATTTTGCCCATCTCTGGTATTTCTATATTTGCCTTTTTATCACCATAAGTCCCAAAAACTCAATTCGATTTCTACGTCGTTCGAAAGCCACGAAAGCAAGCTGCATACAGGAGCCTCTAAATCAAAAGCCAGACTCATCGCCGAATAATGTCAAAAGTCCTTCCTCCCTCTCCCAAGAAGCACCACTTGGAAGGCCATGGACCTTTAATGGCCGTTTCTCGTGGTGAGTAGTTCCGAGACGTCTGCTGACGTCTTTGAAAGAAGAATTCACCTTCGGTGATTGGATAGAGGGGCAACGGGCCCGAAATCATATGGCCTCTTAAATATTTATGAGGACGTTCCTTGTTCGAACCAAGCACCATCCGAATTCTCGTCCTTTGTAAACTTTCACCCGGATGGCCTGCGATCTCGCGCTTCTTCCCCTTCTGGGGCCCACTGGCGCAAACGGCCGAGAAATATCGATGTATTAGAAACCCGTCGCTGTGGAATAATCATGCGACTTCTGGCAACGTGTTGGTGGCTTTCTACGGAGATGAAAAGTCATCTTCCAGTGTTAAATATTTATCTGGTGGGAGGCGGTGGGATGCGCCAGGCGTTTTTCGTGCACCTGGGTTAAGAACAATAGGTTTGGTGGAGGGTTTTGGGGTAGAGGGCAGCACAGGTCTTTAGGAGCTGGAGCAAATGTTTGGTTATTTAAATAGATTGGTGCAGAGAGGTTGTCGTCTGAAATCCCGTTATGAAAATGGAGAAGTACTCCAATATTTGTCTGAGAACTTTGACTTAAGGGGACTAGGCAGTCAGATCGCTCGAAAATTAAGTATTTTTTGCGAATTAATTACAAGGAGATGAATACAAATTGCGACTAGTACTTTTGGGTAATGTTTGTTAATACTATAAACAGTAAAAAAAAATTATTCGAATAATATATAGATATGTATGACAGCGCTACAGTTGCCTGATATATAGGTGTTTTTTTCAGGAGACGCTGTAATTTTGCAGTGATTCTGGACTTAAGAAATTGAATTGTGAAATATTCTCTGAAATTGATACTTTGCCCTAAAAAAATCGAGTTTCTGACTGCCTAGTCCCCTTAATGCAGGAGGAAAAGTTAGAGGGTAAGTTCAGTTTCGGTACAATTAGAATAGCTTTTTGAGGGTATGAAGTGTAACTTATTAACTTTGAAGATGTAAGAGAATCTTTTTTTTTAATCGACTGAAACAACTACCAGAGTGTCTGCAGTTTGCATACGATCAATTGCAGATTGCAACAGTTTCTTATACGATCGATTATTATGGTCTGATCTTGTAGATTTACTGTGCAAGACTATTCGACTCCAACATGAGTGGCAGCGCGAACAATTAATCTACAGCAGCCTGTCATTTACGTTTTCTCGCATATCATCGCTAAAAAAAGAACCTTCCGCAGTGCATCGTCTTCTATAAATAAAGCTTATTAGCATAATTATGTGCCCGGACAATAGGATCAGTGTAGGTACTTGTTCGACAGAGTAGGCTGGCGATGTCAATCCGGGTCAAACAGTAGAATGGCGTGATCAACGTTTTTAAACAACATTTACTTAATTATTTGAGTCATGTCAATTCCCACTTCCTTTAAGGTCATTCTTTCCAACGCCAACAGTAGATCCACCCCCCTGGTAGACCCAGTGTTTGGAATAAATAGATTATAGGTGACATAACAGCTTTCGAACTCTATAAAAACTATAATATTGGAAATTACGCATCTAACCATGATAGAGACCTGTAAAATTCGAAAACAGAATTTTCTCTCCTTCAATTTCATTCTCAAATTAAAACCCAGTCTTTTCCCTTCAAAATGAGCCCTCACTCGGCCTCGATACGCGAATTATTGCGCCCGCTAGAGCTCGCAATGTGAAGCGCTGCGCTACAGCTCGTTCACTGGCGCACGCGTGGGGGCACAAATTTTGAAAACGGTTTTACTCGGCAACGAAGCCTCGCACAAGAAAATAGTACTCAACATTTCTCATCCATTTTATCACGAAGAATCAATTCCATTTTGGTTGCACATTTATTACGCAGTATCTCAAGCAAAAACGGAAGAAATATTACTTTATTTACATAAAAAAAAATGCTCGAATTACAAAGTACGAAATAATGAAACCCCACCCTACTAATTAAATGAAAATACGTTGTTTATCAACAGGTCCAACTTATATACGAAGGTCTGAGGCCAAGTTTCCGCAAATCGATAAGCAATATGGAAAATAATAGCCCTTGAGGGGTGGAATGAAAGAAAGTCGCGCGTATCCAGCGAAGCTATCAGACTGTCTGTTCTTTCGTATAGTAAAACACGTTGATCTCCATTTAACCGATCTACCTGCACCTTCGGCGGTGCATGCGCACGTATTCCGCTCGATTGGGACGGCGATCAATCGATCTGAGTATGTGTTCCACGCGAAAATCGCTGGAGCCGCCAGCAGAACACCAGTTTCGTAACTTGTTTCATGCGATCGCCGGGAGTAACAGTGCACGGGATTTTTTCGAATGCCTGCTTTCCTGTCCCGATTTGCATATGTTAGCAGGGTAATGTTTCGTACAATTTTGCTTCAGTTTCAAAATTCTCGTGTTTTGGTGCCGAAGAAACATTTTAGTCCTCGAGATTTATACTGTGGCAGCTATTATCAAATATTCCACCCTCTCTTTTTCTTCTTCTGATTTTTTTTTCTAAACCAAGGAATTCTTATAAAAAGTTTCTGTCCAATTTCTATCAAAGTTTTTTTTTAAGGAGAAACTGTACTCTCGTACGCTATATAACTTCGATTATTTCAGGGGGTTTGGGTTAGGGGATGTTGAGACGACTCGAGACATTCAGAGACGTCTTAGGAATGTTTTAAGACGTCTGAAGCGTCTTATGGGCGTCTTAAGGGGTTGGACCTAATCAGGAGGCCGAAAACACGCGAACGTTTGTGATTTTTTTTTGAAGAAGCGGAAGCGTATAATTTTACAAAACTTTTTGCGTTAAAAAGAGCAACATTTAAAGAAGAGTTGGTAATTTTTTCGTAGAAAAATATTTACGTTTATAATAAAATAACAAGCGACATCCAAGAAGCCTTTTTAAAAATTTGGTTTTGCGGTGAGCATTGCCATTCGGAACCAGATTATCTAAAATCAAAAAACAAAAAGGATTTCGTTAGTATATTAATGTATCCTCAGAATGACGAAGAGAATTTTCCGAAATATTAAGTTAAAACAAAATGGCGGCTATTTAAAGTTGAAATCCTGATTTTTTCCTGCAAAAATCACGCGAAAAAATCAGGATTTCAACTTTAAATAGCCGCCATTTTGTTTTAACTTAATATTTTTCCGTCAACCTGAGGATACATTAATATACTAACGAAATCTTTTTTGTTTTTTGATTTTAGATAATCTGGTTCCGAATGGCAATGCTCACCGCAAAACCAAATTTTTAAAAATGCTTCTTGGATGTCGCTTGTTATTTTATTATAACCGTGAATATTTTTCTACAAAAAAAATACCAACTGTTCTTTAAATGTTGCTTTTTTAATTGCAACAAGTTCTGTAAAAATAAATGCTTCCGTTTTTTTAAAAAAAAATCACAAACATTCGCCACATCCCGAACCCGGAAATTCAAAAAATTCTGAAACTGAATATGTAGGGGTTTTCCTCCTGATTGCAACGCAATTTTTGTTTGCTGCCCAAATTCACTCTAAGAGGATGGAATTGACCCATGAAAATCCGGGTATTTTCTGATTTTGTATTATAACTCGTGAATTGTAAAATATTTTTTTTACCAAATGACAGACTTAATTAAAAGAAGTAACTCTTGTCTTGAAACGTTTTCCCTATCTCTTACAATTCACGAGTTAAATGGGAAAATAGCCGAATTTTCAGGGGTTAATTTCAACCCCTTCGCGCGAATTTGGGCAGCAAACAAAAATTGCGTTGTAATCAGGAGGAAATCCCCTGCAAATGCACGAACTTTTAGAATTTCTTGAATTTCCGGGTTCTGCCGGGGTCTGCAACAAAATATATTACTAAAAATCGGTTTTGTTTAAACTTAAAGCAGCTGCATATAGGTATAACGTATGTATCTGTCGGGGAACAGGCGGCCGGGTTAAAGAGCCCAGCGGGCGTCAAGTGAAAATAAAAGCCGTCGAAAACGCCCACGTGTGGCTTTTGCAGGCCTTTCACGCGACCGAAGTGGCGCATTTTTGCGCGGCGCGTGCACCGAGCCGAATCGCGACTACCGGCGACAGTCCTTTTCCCCTGTCGAGGAAAACCGCTTGCCCAGTGGCGGCGGTTTTCGCATAATTCCCTATAATTAATTCGGCTGGCGTTGGATAACCGACTGGGAGCTGGCGATAAGAATAGATTGGATGCACAGATTAAAATAACAAGTGTACTGGATGAAAGGAGGGCTCGAGCGTACGTAAATGAAAAAGGAGATTGTGTACAGAGCACTGTACCAAAGAAAATGGTAAAATGTAACGAAATACTGTTACGGAATGGATTTACATGGTTACAGAAAATATCGTGCTTCAGGATATAGTATACTTCAGAAAATACTACAGTATGGAAAGTAATATGCTATAGAAAATACTACGCTCTAAATAGAAACTACTGTGCAGTGGCGCACTCAGGATTTAATATTCGGGGGAGCGAGTTGAACGGATAAGTATATTTTTAAAGCAAAGTATATTTTTAAGTTAGGTGATTATAAAAAATTATTTAACCCTCTGTGGGCCGAATTTTTTTCATGACTCTAGAAAGATTTATGTAACGTAAAATCAGCAAATGTCAACCTATAAATACAGATTAAAAAAGAATGAGATTTTTTTATTTATTTATTTCTTTACAAGTTAGAACTGATAACACTTACCAAAACTAATTAACACTTATCAAAAGCTAATTTGCAAAATATTTTTTTTCTCAAAGTATTATATCTGAACAGCAACTCTGTAGATTTTTAGCTTCTAATATTGAAATTTGTAAAAGTTACAATTTTTTGAAGATTTTCTTCGTTTTTTCTCGACATATGGTAATCTAGAATTTTTGTACAAAATCTGTGTTAAAATTTCAATAAATAAACTAGTGGAATACATTCCAGAGACCTTGAAATTGGCACATGATTTTTTTCATAAAAATTGCATTCTTTAAATCAGAATGGCAGTCGTTTAAAAATTGCTTTAGCTGTGAGCCACCCAGGTATGTCAAAGTTGATTGAAAAAAGGCGTGTCAACGAAGGGTTAATTTCGTTTATTTGGTTTTGTTGTATGATTTTTATTGACCGACTTATTCGCGATTGAAGTAAAAAAGGTACTTTCCACTTTGAACACCTATAACTTACGAACTCATGATCGCAGACAAATTTTCATGAGTGCTTTGGAAAGCTAAGAAAGTTTGCTTTTAGAAACTTTAGTTGCCAATTTAAGAAATTTTTTAATCGTATTTTAAAATGATCCGAAAAATTGACGAAAATGTTTTCAGTTTATTAATTTGGCCACCCTCTGTGTAAGTAGTATTTCAGCAGCGTGTTATAGTCGTACACATACTTTGTAATGTACACTATTTTCCTACTATTTCACAATTTTAACCTAATTAGCCAAAATGGATAGAATTGTCTAGGAATTCCAATAATTGAATTCATTTCATTTTAGTAATGCTTTTAAGGTGCCTGCTCCGAAAAAAGGCACAGTAATTTTTTCACTGCCCGGTGCTTGAATAAAACTACGTAGACCAGACTTATGTGAACTGACATTAATAAAATGCTTCATAAAGTTGCCAGATTCCTAGCATGGAATTTTAAAATTTTCAGCCTCGCAAGATTTCGTGCGTACTGCTGAAGTTGAATTACAACAGCAGGCAGAAAAAGTTGCTTCGATTACGAAAGGAAATGTAGGAAGGAACTCCAGCGATTCGTTTCCTGATCAAATGATAATAAACCTTCGCGAGCGAACGCGCTCTTAATAATCTCCTAACCGATCGAGGGAACAGTTTCCCGATTTTCTCGAGGTTCTTTTTTTTTTTAAGAAATATTAAAAATCCAGGCACGCGACCGCCTTTCACGCGTGTCAATGTCCTAATCGACGTTCGTTCATCGTACGCTTTGCGAAGGTTTCAGAATTCTTTCTGTCAAGGGTATATTAATAATTCAGGCAACGGTTTAATTGAAAATTGAGGCAAGAATGGTGGAAGACAAAATAATTCAAGTGAGACATGACTTTTATTGTTAGTGGAGAATGGAATATATTTTTGTGAATTGCGAAAGAAACTGTTTTAAAATAGTGGCGATAGTAGGTCATTTTGAATTAATTATTTCTATATTTAAAATTTTGTGAACATCGTTATTTATAGTATCACTAAACAGATACAGATATTTCAAATTCTAAAATTGCATGAATATGTTATATATACCTATATGTTCGAGTGTTTTAAATTTTAAGCATTTCTATTTAAATGTTTTGGAAATAATTATTAAAAGGTTTAAAGAAAATTTTTATTTTTTAAGTAATTATACTTTATTGAAACTTATATATTTCATTTAAAATTCTACTCCTACCTATATTATTATATCTACTATAGTATCAGGTTGAGCGGTGAAGAAATTAAATATACTTCGATTACCTAGTACCTTTTTTAATTTTCGTTTCTACAATTATTTTGATTTCACTGCATATTCACTATATAAAGATCATATTCCGTGAATATTTATTGCAAATTGCATTTCATATTAATATAATACTAGTAGTACCTAGTTGCCTTAATTATCAGGTCCGTCACTGTTAATCAAACTTCTACAATTGACCGATTAAAAGAATCCAAAATTAATAATTATTATCAAACTACTGTCAGCCAAAGTTTCAAATATTTCCTCTCCTATGCCATCGCGATACTTTAAATGGCCCCAAATATTAAACACTAAATTAGTTACGTTCGCCACTTATTACCGACCAATTTGATTAGTTCTATTGCAAAAAGGAACAATATAATAGAATTATCCCCTATTAACCTTTGATCCACTGTTTACGCCAGTACGCGAGATTCCCTTGACTTTTACGCTGCTAACGCCAATGTCAACGAGTGGCATTATTGTGAATGACGTACGTTTCCTTCACTCATTCATCTTTCTGCTCCTCAATGGAACTCCCTCGAGCATCGTCGTACACGCTTGCGTAGACACGTGTTCGCGTGTACTCCGAGCAGTGACGACATGTGTCAGAAACGTCAGATGAACGTTACGAATCACCTCGCAGACATAATCCGATTAAGAGGAATTTAAATTTCAACACCCACATCGACGTGTCTACTGTGCTGCTAAATTATTTACACCTCGATTTTTCTTCTCATAAAAAAAAAATCGTTATAGCATTACTTGAAGTTTCATTGCAGACTTCTGTGCGTTCGAAAATACTGTGTTTGTAGGAGACTGTAATTAACATAGGTGCTTAATACAGTTTGCTACGGCGAGAACAGCAGGTTTTAACTAAAAACAGCGAAATATGAAAGATAATTAGAAGAATGACGAAATTGGTATTTTACTGACAATTTGGGGGAAATTATTTATGTGGAGCTTTTCGCCTTTCGGTGAAAAAATAAAACACCTCCCGTTTTCATTTAATTATAACTATATATATATATATAGTTATAATATATATTATTAATATATATATATAATATATTATAGTTATATAATATATTATATATATTATATGTTATATATATATATTATATATAGTATATGTTATATATATATTTTTTTTTAAATGAAAAAGAAAATCAAAATTGTAAATTGTCTTTGGTTCGCACGCGCTTACTTCTCTTCTACATCTACCTCGGAAGTGTATAGCATCTCCTCCTAATTTAAAAGCTTTAAACAATTTCTTCTCAATAATTTATTTAAGCCCTTTTCATACGAGACACTTGTATAGCTCGCCTTCGACATTTCGGATACATTTACCTGACAGAAAGGGTGCTGGTTAAGCCTGGATTAAGAAAGTTAGATAAATATATAATTATGTCATAGTGCTATAAAAAATCCTTCTCTGTTTCTTTTTTTTTTTGCACTTGCCCACACTACCAAGCGCAATTAATCAAATTATCTCTCACATTATACTTATAATACCCCAGTTTCCTACTTAACACTCAACTCTGATACTTAACCTCAATCTCCACCATTTTTCAACATCCCACTTTCACTGGAATGACCTTGCCCAACTGATATTTATTTTTTCAATGATACCCTCATTCCCTTAGGACATTAACCGCGCAGTAACGTGTACGTTAATGCAGTACGTTTGCGTGGCATGTTTTATGAATTTTTCTATGATAGAATTTCAATGAAAAATTTTTTTTTCGATATATATATTCATTTAATTGGCATGTGGCAGATCCTGGTTTTAACTTGCATCGGATTGGGTGGATGCAGGGCCGTCTTAAGGTCGTCGTAGGCCCTAGGCACTTTTGCATAAAAACTGTATTTGTAAGCCCTTTTAATTTATTGTTCACGTCGTTCAATTGTTAATATATTTGCATTATTTTTTAACTTAAATTATATTATATTAAATTAAGAAATTAAGTTATGTTAGGGTGCATTCCTATTTAAAATTTCATTTTTAGACTTTTGTAGGCCCCTATAGGTTCGTAGGCCCCTGTAGGTTCGTAGGCCCTAGGCACAGTGGCAACTGTGCCTATTAGATAAGATGAACCTGGGTTGATTGCCAATGATTTTTATAGCGCGACTGATATTCTAAATTCCATATTGTGGTCAAGGGCGTCCGCAGACTTTTTTTTTAGGGAGGGGGGCAAATTTGAGAAACCGTCAAGTTGACAGGCGACAATTTGGTGTTTCTTTGAACCCATCTTGTAGCGCGAATTGAATTAAAAGTTAAAAATTGAAATTTAAAAATATTCACTTTTTTAGTATAAATTTAATAAAGATTAGTTTTTAAAAATAAGCGATTTTTTATGAATCCAGAGGGGAGGGCGACCGCCCCCCTTTCCCCTCCCCTGCGGATGCTCATGATTGTGGTACAGTTCTCCAAACGCCTCCCCTCTCCGACCGTGATTTTCGTAACACCAGAGGTGCGGTAGTGGTGGCACGAAACGCGCCACGATCCGAGAATACTTCTCGTGTCTCGCGGATAATCGAGAACTTCCGTTTCCTGTGGCGGCCCTCGAATAGCAATGACTCCGTTCTCGCCTCTTTCTTGCTTTCTTGGGCATAATGAACCCGCAACGCACCGCGGCACGTAATCCAGAAATCCACGGAAACGCGGCGCTGGATTGCCTCGTCCCCGCCGAGCCGGAAGTGGAAGCGCCGGTTACGTTCGTCGGACACAACAGGTATTTATTATACGTGCCAGCGCTGCGAATGATTGCCGCCCGGCGTCGCGAGCCGCCCAACTGGACCGATCGAAAGTGTTGAGGAATTACCGCGGCGAGTGTGATCGGTACAGGGCGTTCCAAAAACAAGGTTCACTGTTTACAAGGTAGACGGGAAAGGGAGAGGGGGGATAAGAATGATGAGGGTGGTAAGGTTCGGATTGAGGAATCAAGGTGGGGGAGGTATAGATACCCCTACAGCACACTTCGTTGCAGGAACGTTGCATAACCGTTGCAGTACATTGCAATGTTGCCGTTTGGTTGCAGGTTGCATTGCAATATTACTGCACCATTGCTATAAAATCTCCCAAATGTTGCGTGACCATTGCTAGAAAAACTCAGAAACGTTGCGTGACTATTGCTGTAAAATGTCAGAAACGTTACGTGACAATTGCTGTAAAATTCCGAAACAATGTTCCAGAAATAACTCCTGCAATGTTACACAAGGCGGACATAGCAATTTCCTTGAAACGTTTCGGGAACATTTGGAGCAACGTCACTGAGACGTTCCTGCAACGAAGTGTGCTGTAGGGGTAGTGGGAGGGGGAAGGGGAAAGCAAATGGAGGGGATGGGAGATGGAAGGGGAAATGTTGGGACATGTTTTGAATAACTGTGGGGAATCTAAGGACCTGAAAGCCACAGGGTTTGGGAAAATTCTGGATGATTTTCAGACGGGAGAAAAATGGAGGGGATGGTAGGTGGAAGGGGAAATGAGGGGGCCATTTTTTGAATAACTGTGGAGAATCTAGAGACGTGAAAGCCACAGAGGAGAGCTTTGGGGAAATTTTTGATAATTTTGAGACGGGAGAAAAATGGAGGGGATGGTAGGTGGAAGGGGAAATGAGGGGGCCATTTTTTGAATAACTGTGGAGAATCTAGAGACGTGAAAATCACAGAGGAGATGTTTGGAGAAATTTTTGACGATTTTGAGACGGGAGAAAAATTGAGGGGATGGTAGGTGGAAGGGGAAACGAGGGGGCCATTTTTTGAATAACTGTGGAGAATCTAGAGACGTGAAAACCACAGAGGAGAGGTTTGGGAAAATTTTTGACGATTTTGAGAGGGGAGAAAAATGGATGGACGAATTAAAAGGAGGGAGAGAGGGAGGGGAGGGCTATGGGATAGGGGAGAATAAAAAGAAATCTTTTACTCACTTTTACTCCCAACGTACTTCATTTTCATTTCTCTCCCTTTCCGCGGAAGAAATTTCCTTGAAATCCTGTATACACAAAAAGTGTTCCAGGAAAACTCTCCAATGCTTCACACGGAAGACAAAGGGGTCTTCGACAAGGAGCGTCTCTTCATTGTGCGCGCGAGATATTTCTTCATTACGTGCTTCGTTTTATGCTAATTGAAAACGCACGCTCGATTTTCAGCGCGAGCACAATGCAGGCAAGGTGAAACTCTCCTGTAGGCGGGAAGGGACTAAGGAAAGGTCGTCCGCGCGAAGTTCAGAGCCTTCGGTGGGAGAGAGCATTGTTCCCACCCCCAACTATTAATTAGAATTAATTAGGAAGATACTTCTTCGTTCGTACGACGAGCTGGCGCTTCCGTCTTCCAAGGAATCTCGTTTCAGATTCCCAATCTCCGGTGTGGGACGCAGACGAAATCCGATCGATGCTCCTGGCTGCGCGAAAGTGGCCATTTTTGGGCAATGAATCACGTTAAAGATGCCACTGAGAAAATTGCCCCGCATTCGGAGAAGGAAATCTTCTTCTCTCAGGATCAATTTCGAAAGAGATCCAGTTTCGTTGTACAATCGGTGCAATTAAATCTCCCCCAGCTTGCGTGATTCAGGGGGATAAAACTGGGCCATTTAGTTTTGCGGTTCGGCAAAGTTCCATTTTATTGCAATTTATTAGTATCTTAAATTCTGTTACTCTTTTATTCATTTTACTCTTAAATTCTTTGAAGAGTGAAATGAAAGAATATTAAATATTAATTTTACGTGGAGTTATCTATTGTCGAAGTTGATCTTTATAAAGAAAAGTTGTATCGTGTTATTAAGGTTCTTAAAATCTGTTGGACAAATTGTGTTCAAATTTTGAATCTTAAGATTTCTTGTTAAATTTATAAAAATTTAATACGTATATATTTCTGTCAAATCAACAAATTTTATTTGTTATTTAAATCACATACTGTGAAACGAACAATACTAAATCATCCCCTAATTATTTTTGTGTTAGAAAAAATTTTACTCCTTCATTTTTTGGCTTCAATATGTGAAAGAAGATTGCAGATGTTTCAAGACGAGTAGACGAGAGCTTAACTTATGAATTAAAATTATCTTCCATTCCTGTTACACAAATAATATCTAATGCAATATCTTAACCTGCTATTTTCCCAGCCTTCGCCACAGCTTTTTCAACGATTTCCAAATACCTCTGGCATATCCAATCCAAATTTTCTCCTTGAATGGTCACCAGTCACGCGTGCAAATTCCGTTACGTTGAGTGAAATTCAGGGGATAAAAATGGTGAACAGTTTTTTTTTTTTCAGAAATATTCATGCAACTATAATTATATAGTGTTGCATCTATATGTGTGCAGAATTTTACAATTCAATAGATGCATGTTTAGAAGATAAATAATAGGTGAAGAAACTCGACTGGGCTCGGAAATTTGTAGGGGAGACCGGGGTGAAGTGAACCTCGGGGTAAAATGAGCTTTCTTAATTTATTCTTTAACAATAGAATATATTTACAAATTTTGGTGACGTAATAAATGTGTGTAATACGACAATGATAATTATACACATTCAGATATCGCAAAATGGAAATTCATTTAAAAAATTAAAAATTAAGTTCTACAGACTTCCAATTGGTTTTCTTTTCAATTTAGCTTTTTGGATAGATGAGTCTTAAATGTGTTATTTTAACTCCAAATTTTTTCTGCGTGTTTATAACACGCTTATAAACATACATGTACTCGCGTTTGAGAAAACATTAATCCTAACATTATTAAATAATTAATTTTCCATTGAGTACACATTCGGGGCAAAGTGAGCTGCAAAGAAAAGATGCGCGAGTGATGTGCGCAATAACCTAACCTATCAGCTAGCTGGGAAACCACGCGGCGTGATGGAACAGAATCTAACCTCAAAAAAATGAAAACTCTGCCACAGTTGTTACTGTTAACGCCACGGTTAATATTTACCTATATCCTTAATTAAATTTTTATTTTGTTGCACCTCACTTTACCCCGGATACCTCTTGCATCATTTCTTTCAAGTTGATTTTTAATATACCCTAAGTTTATTTTAAGTATTGCTATTCGTCATTTATCAATAGTGATGTTTTAATTATATTATAAATCTATTTCCAAACATTTTTATTGAAAGGGAAATATTTTATTCGACTTCAAACTTTTTCCACCCCACTTTGCCCCGGTCTCCCCTAATATGGAGCATAAAGGCTTTACCACACGGGACACTTTTGTACCTTGTAACAAATATTTCTGACACATTCATACACAAAAGGTTATTTAGGTATTATAACATCGTTTAAAATTTCATTTACATACTCATGCAGTGACGCACTCAAAATTTAATATTGGGGAAGCCGCGTCGAGCGGAAAAAAATATTTTTAATGCAAATTCAATAAAATACATTGGTTAAAATTATACAAATTTATTTAAAGAATGAAATCCAGTTTTCATTTCTTTTTTCAAAACCCCTTCTTTGGGGGATGCCAGGGCCCCCTGGCCCACCCTCTGGGTGCGCCACTGTACATGTTATATGTACATCGCACTAATTACTGTGCAATAAAGACGTTAAAATATTAATAATATTTTCTGTTCCCATCGGTCTTTATTAAATGAAACATTACAGAAATGTCTCGCGTGAAAAGGTCTTAAGGTTACCTCGTATCCCGGGAAACCGGATTTCGAGTAAGTGCCCTGTCGCGACGTCGAAAGCAACAGGCGAACCGGTGGGTTCGATAACAGACACGTAAAATACTAAAAATACTAAAAAGCAAACTTGAATTTGTTATATAATATTTTCTCCAATAAGGCGATAATATCGGAGCGCGCAGGTTTCAGGGACCGAGGCAGAAATTTACGCTGCGTTTCCTTCGTACATTTTTCTGGCATCTGGTGTATTACGTGATTTACGAGGAATTTTACAGTCCCGTTTTAGTGGCTCTTCAACGTCCCGCGAGTATAAGTGATTTGTTATTTATTTATGCAACGATGCATACGATAGCATATTCTTGGAGTTATGAAAGGATGCAGGGGGATGGGGGGAGGGGGACCAAGGGTTGTGTTTTTATAAAAAATCGTTCATTTAAAAAACTAATCTTTATTAAATTTATAGTAAAGAAATGAATATTTTTAAATTTCAATTTTAAACTTTTAATTAAATTGGCGCTACAAAAGTTTCTCAAAACTGCCACCCCCCACCCCCCCTCCAACTGGAAAAATTCTGCGGACGCCCTTGACCACAATGATTTATTATTATTCGAAATAATCTTGAGCCACAAAATGGTAATACAGGTGATATAATTGATTAAGTTTTCAAGTAGCTTTATATATAACATAAGATTTGTTAATTATCTGTTTGAGTATTTTGAGTTCTCACGCCCAATGACTCGAACAATTAAAATATTTTAAGCAGTAAGAAAAAATGAAAAACACAATTTTGATAAGGTTAAATTTTTATTTCAGCAGCGTATTTATTGAAATTTAAAAAGTAGCAGGGTATTTCAGTGAACATACTACTAAGCTCGATCAAGTTGTTAGTAAAATTATTGTATTTAAAATCAGGCGTTTCAAAGTATAATGCTGTTTTAATCTTGCAGTAAATTAGTGGATATCTGACACCTCTCGAATATTCATTAAAAAAAATCCGCTTTCAAAAATACGTGCGAGGCAAAACCTGACACTAGCATCGGAGAAATAGAACAAAAAGAGAAGGGCACGTAAAAGTGTTAAAAAATTCGTATTAAATTCAGAACTCAGTTTCAAAACGAATGCCTTAGTAATTCAAATGAGTTTTCCAGTTTTAACCTGCGATTTGCGCTAACAGAACGTCCGTTCCGCTAAAATGCCAGCAATGCATACTCGCCTCAATTATCCTTCCCTTTTTCCAATGACTTTCTATTTTTTTCAGGCATTCCTCGCCACGGTTCGTACACTTTATTAGCGTGCAGTGATAACAGCACGGCTTTCGACGACTTTCATGTTTTTACCGGCGCACTAATACATGTTCAATAGGCTATATAATTGAACGTGATTACAGTCACGCAGCCCGGAAACGGCTGTGCAGAAAAACGGCGTGGCAATTAATTTTCACGTTCGCGTGCTCCGTTCTAGGGATTTGTCAGAATTCATCGGGGAAGATACCGGTGAATTTCGTGGTTTACATCAGTTTTACCATCGCACTGCTACACGGTCTTACACCGATTCGTTGTAACAACAAATGTGGGTAATTGTATCTTTGTATTTCGAGTAGATTATATTTATTATCAATTTTTAAAACAGCACAGCTGTGATCTGAAATGTGACTGCAATTTGAGGGGGTGCGGGGGTTATTTTCATGGATACCTGTGAAAATTTTGGATTACACGACTTTCTGCAGTAATAATTTAATTTTCAATTTTAGTTTGAAATTTTTGGTGCGTCTTCTGTTTGTCTTGTTCGAGGTGGTGGTAGGGGAGACCGGGGCAAAGTGAACCCCGGGGTAAAATGAGCTTCCTTAATTTATTCTTTAACAATAGAATATATTTAGAAATTTTGGTGACGTAATAAATGTATGTAATACGACAATGATAATTATGCACATTCAGGTATCGAAAAATGGAAATTTATATAAAAAATTAAAAATGAAGTTTTACAGACTTCCAATTGTTTTTTTTTCAATTTAGCTTTTTGGATAAATCAGTCTTAAATGTGTTATTTTTACTTCATTTTTTTCTGCGTGTTTATAACAAGCTTATAAACATACGTGTACACGCGTTTGAGAAAACATTAATCCTAACGTTATTAAATAATTAATTTTCCACTGAGTACACATTCGGGGCAAAGTGACCGGGGTAAACTGAGCTGCAAAGAAAAGATGCGCATCTTATTAAAACATCGTTATTTTTATGTGAAACCTGTCTGCCAAAAATTATTGAAGCCCATTTGAAGAAAAAATTAGATAGAAAAATATATGTTTTTGTTGAAAAATTTATTTAGATATTATAAGTACGTGTTTTATTAAAAATTATGTATGTATTTGTTTTATTTATAATATGTCAGACTGTTCATGTAAACAAAGTTCCTTTAAAACACACATTTTCAGAAGAAAATGAGTTTAGGTTAGTAACACAAAGTACAAAGTTACAAAGTACAAATTATTAACATTAAGCTTGTATTAATGAAATATATTTAAAAAAAAATAGTTTAAATAGTTTAAAAGTTCTAATAAAGTTGATTTTATAATTATATCCTTCATTAAAACACGTATCTTATTTCTGCTCACTTTACCCCAGAGAGTTACTCACTTTACCCCATATAGGGGGTAAAGTGGTCGATTTTGCATTTTCTTTTCAAGTTGAATTTTAATATACTTTAAGTTTATTTTAAGTATTGATATTCGTCATTTATCAATAGTAATGTTCAAATTATATTATAAATCTATTTTCGCACATTTTTATTGAAAGGGAAAAATTTTATTCGACTTCAAACATTTTTCGTCCCACTTTGCCCCGTTCTCCCCTATTTCGTTTCGATGCCCACTTTTTGTGCTATCTAAACATATGCTTTAGATATTTTACTACTGTTCGAGAGAGAATTCGAGGTTCGTTAATTGAATTGCTATAAAAGAAGGGAGATAAAGAATAAATACTCCTACAGTGTGGACATTGATCTATCAACGTCACTTATTTCTTTCACCAGGAAGGTGGCTACATCTGATTTCAATATGGAGCCCATCTTATCCAAACACACATCCTAACTATTTCCCTATTTATTTCTAAGTAATTTCAATATTATTCAGCTCCCCAAAAAAACTGATTACACGCACAGTAAGAACAGTAATTTCCTTTACCAAAAAGGTAATTACATCTGATTTCAATATGAACGTTTCAACGACCCTCCTCTCTAAACCTCTCATGCCCTAGCTATTTTACAATTCCATTCTGAGAGATTTTAATATTATTCAGCTCCTCTGATTACACACAAGAAAAAGCTGAGGAATAAATACAGTTACCATATTTCCTTCTACCAGCAACTGGTATCAACTTTTTACCCCACCCTCCTATCTAAACACAAACTACTTCACTGTTCTGTCCTAAGAGATTCTAATATTATTCAATTCCTCTGTCGAGCAGAAGAAAAAGTTAGCTAACAAATATAAAAATAGTGGCCAATTTCATCCCTTCCCCAAAACTGATTTCCCAAAAGTCCCGCAGCAGGCTCAAGCAACGAAGAAAGCGTCGACAGAGAGGCACCGTGGCCAAGCCCGCTGGAAAATCGTTCCCAGCGCGAGGTGCGTGAGGCGTTACTCCTACCAATTATTCGGCAACGTGAGAGAGTGAAATTAAGATCGTGACTGACTAACACGCGTCTTACGTGACATCGGCACCGGCTAGAGACACGCTTCGAAAGGTCTAACCGCATCCTTGCGCCGCGGTTACGCGGTTACGTAAGGAGAAAAGTCAGGCAGGCGGACAGGCTAGCCAGAGGAGGACAGACGGTGGCAGGGGCACGACGAAAGCGGAGGAAAACACGAAGAGTCAGACGGGATTCCAGAAAATCTGCACTTGCCGGTGGAGAAACGTGCAGCAGGATCTGTGTCAGTTTTCTGTTGTGATTCCAGTATAAGGCGGCTTGGAAGAGAATGCGGGTACAGGCGTACCGAGCAACGGTGGGGTCTGCGGTGCGCATGCGCCGGTTCAAGTCTGGTGGCCCAAGCGTGCCTCGGGTTCCCCAGGCTCCGCCCACAAGGCTCACCTTTGCTTGGAGTGCTTAGACGTGACTTATTATAGTCGTGCTTGAAAGTGGAACATTTTTGGATTTGTTTGTAGAATAATGGTCACTGTTGCTTGGTCTACCTACGCTTTCATAATTGAGTGTAACGAGTTACCTACTGCATGTGAAACATCACTTTTATGATGCTTTAACTCTGTGCTTTATGCGAGTAAGGCAAGTGGGATTGACTTTGTTGAAATATTGAAAGCAAATAAATTTATGGATTTTAGTAGATTCTCTCTGCACACACTTAGGCACATACAGTATTGCGGAGTGCTACTTGAAATCTGGCTGCTATCTGCCAAAATACTTAGTACTTACTGTAGCAAATATACTGGATGTAATTTTTGCGATGGAAAGAAGGGAAAGGTCGAACTATCATTTGGTTTAAGAACACAGGTTGAGAAGTGAAGTTGAGGAAGCAGGCTAAGATACCACTCGACATTATTAGAACACTATAAATAATAGAATACAATTGCTAGACTAACGACGAGATTGGAACATTTAGCGAGGATGAATTTAATTGAAAATAAGGTCACTAGAACTGGGACTGAACTCGAATGTGATATCACATAATTTGCAATTTAGTACAGTTTTATAGAGTTTCTGAATCGTATAGATTGAGTTGCAACTATGACAAATTTCTCGCTTCCTAAATTCCCACAGCTTTATTAAAGAGTTCATTCCTAATTTGCTTTAAAAGTTTACTTTCCAATTTTCCTTTCCAAGCTTAATGCGTCAGAGATTTTCGAACCTTTGGTATCAGATATCAGTTAAGTAGTGTGGTCCTCTCCAGCGATTCATTTCCTTCGAATCCACGACACCCAGCCCCTGCATCGTGCCATCAATCCTTCATTGTTATGCGATTATGATAATGGCGCTGTCGCGCGCGGCAAACATGATTAACGCGACTTTTTACAATCGCGGGTGAAGCGAAAGTTAATTATTTCGTTCGGTCGACTGTTAGATGGTATCAAGAACGTTATGCAAAAATCTTTACAGAGAGCTGGTTATTTATAGCGCGCGACTGGACAATTTCAGGACTTTCTAGACGTCTCGCTGTGGAGCGCTAGGATCGACTTGCTTGGCACCACGCGAAGGAGTTCGTATTTTCGACGACCTTTCGATTACAGTCCACTCAATTGCGTAAGAGGCAGGGGGTAATGTCACAGTGATGTGACATAATGGTTAGGTCATTTCTGCACTGCCCTTCGTGGTTTACGTCTAGAGATGCTGCTCTTACTTTTATCGAAACTCCCCAATTCAACTGTGGAGTCGTCACATAAATAGATATAGTGACGTAAATATTGCATAACGTAAAATTATTCCAGCTAAATTAATTGCAGAATTTTTTAGCACAGATTTAGATCATTTTATAATCATCGAAATCTGAAAGTTTATCGACCCACTTGATGAATACCTAGGATTTGGTCGATTCCTAGTTGACGAATTCTTGGAATTTGCTCAATCCCTAGTTGACGAATTTCTAAATTTTTGCAACACCTAGTTGACGAATTTTTAAATTTTCTGCAACCACTAGTCGACGCAATTCTAGAATTTTCTGAGTCCCTAGTTGACGAATCCCTGGAATTTTCTGAATTCCCTAAAATTTTGGAAACCCCTAGTTGATGAATTTCTCGAATTTTAACAACCCCTAGTTGACGAATTCCTAGAATGTTGGCAATTGACGAATCCCTGGAATTTTATGAATCCCTAGTTGATGAATTTCTAGAATTTTGGGAACCCTTAGTTGACGAATTCCCTAGAATTTTGGAAACCCCTAGTTGACGAATTTTTCAAATTTTGACAACCCCTAGTTGACGAATTCCTAGAATTTTGGCAAACCCCAAGTTGACGAATTCCTGGAAAGTTGACAAACCCCTTGTTGACGAATTTCTATAATTTGTGCAATCCCTAGTTGATGAATTTCTCCAATTTTAATAACATGTAGTTGACGAATTCCTAGAATTTTGGCAACCCCTAGTTGACGAATTTCTAAATTTTCTGCAACCCCTAGTCGACGCAATTCTAGAATTTTCTCAGTCCCTAGTTTACGAATCCCTGGAATTTTCTGAATCCCTAGTTGATGAATTTCTAGAATGTTGCAAACCCCTAGTTAACGAATTGCTAGTGTATGGTAATCTTTTGTATGAAGAAAAAATGTGACATTTGCAGTCTGAAGGAATTCCAGCAAAACTCAAACAAATAGGTGAGAGATAAATTTAAGGATCAAGCATCCAAAAAACAATGGCAACAATTTTCTT
Organism: Andrena cerasifolii; assembly: GCF_050908995.1. NCBI lineage: Eukaryota > Metazoa > Arthropoda > Insecta > Hymenoptera > Andrenidae > Andrena > Andrena cerasifolii. Next base: position 5,303,800 of record NC_135132.1, read on the forward strand.
TTCGTCGGTACGGATTTTTTCCCCTTCGTTTTCATTGAAACCCGGAAACGAGGCTCACACCCTCTGAATCGTTCCGAAATATTCTTCCGCATATTTCACGCTACGAGGCGAGCCACGCAACCTCGTTTGTTCACCATCGAGGAGAACTTTCTTCGGTTTGCCCGCGACAAGCTGGCGAGCAACGATGTTCCTACCCATGTGGAGAGACGTGACGTGACGGCGATGCACGCCCGCGCATCATAAACGCACTCGCCGATGATTCATTTGCGACACTGTTCGCAACCTGTCCTACAATTCGCGATTTTGTCCGTGTACTTACAGCGGTTTCTTTGCAACTCTCGTTGGCACCGCGTTGGCGAATTCAAAACTATAGTCACAATAATTAGATTGTATTACTGCTTTGAGTCAACTTGCGCGTTTGCAATTTTCTGGAACAATTGAAGAGTCCTTGTGGAAAACCGACCAACTTCCGATAAATTTTTTTTTTAATTTTGACGCTTTCAGTGTTTTCTACAAGAACCCTTCAATTTGTGATTTCGTGCGTAACTGCAATCGAATTTACTAATTTGTGTACGAACTTCTGATTTTTAACAATTTTATTAATTCTTTGGTCCATTATCCTATTTTCGAATTTATAGGCCAATTTGTAATTTTGCAATTTGCAATTTGTGATCATTCAACTTACACAAATTCTGCAATTTTGTTCGCGATTTTGTCAAAGAAATTTGTGATCTTGAATGCAATTTTGTAGGTTACTTTTGTGATTGCAATTGTACTTAGAATCTTGACAGCAAATTTGGAAGTATAATGCCACTGAGTAGATTGTGCCATTTTGTCCACTGCCTTTGTTTGGTTTGCAATCTTGTTGTTCGTCATTCTATCCACAAATTTACAAATTCTTTGTAACTTTATGCAAATCATTTAAGCATAAAAATTAAAGCTTTCGAAAACACAGGCTCCGGAGAAACTAAATTCGCTTCCACTAAATCTTTACAATGCAACTGAAAGCTATTGCTCGCCAAATTTTATCCGCCATTATGCAACCCCTTCCCCTAAAGATCGCTCGAAATTCGTACAGCTTTATTAAGTCACTCTCGCGGGGGCACAGTAAAAGTACGGAAATGAGGAATTAAAATGCATAATACAGGCTCGCTAATTAGGCCAGAACAGACGTCAGGACGGATAGATGGACGAAAGTCACGGCTGCATAATGCACCGGAGCCCCGCTCGATTTTCTGCAGCTGCATGTAATGCAATCAAGTCGTAACGATGCAGAGAAAGTGGAGACAGAATAAGTTTGGGCACAGAGATCCCGAAATCTAATTCTGATTGCACGTAAAATTCGATATTTAGCGATGATGAGACCAAGAATCGAATTATATGGTCACAATTAGGCCTGGGACTATTTGTCGAATTTTTCGGTATTCGAATATTCGAATACTTCAGTTGCTCAGTTATTTGGCGAGTATAATTCGAATATTCAAGTATCCAAATACTATTCGAATATTTCAGTATTCGAATATTTCAGTATTTGAATACTATTCGAATACTATGCGAATATTTCAGTATTCGAATGGTATTCAAATATTTCAGTATTTGAATACTATTCGAATACTATGCGAATATTTCAGTATTCGAATGCTATTCGAATATTTCAGTATTTGAATACTATTCGAATACTATGCGAATATTTCAGTATTCGAATGCTATTCGAATATTTCAGTATTTGAATACTATTCGAATACTATGCGAATATTTCAGTATTCGAATGCTATTCGAATATTTCTGTATTTGAATACTATTCGAATACTATGCGAATATTTCAGTATTCGAATGCTATTCGAATATTTCAGTATTCGAATGGTATTCGAATATTTCAGTATTCGAATGGTATTCGAATATTTCAGTATTCGAATGCTATTCGAATATTTCAGTATTTGAATGCTATTCGAATATTTCAGTATTCGAATAATAACATTCGAGTACTCAAATATTCGAAATTTATTCGTAGTATTCGAATACTTTTAAAATATTCGAATATTAAATTATTCGAATAGTCCCAGCCCTAGTCACACTATACCATGGACCATAGACCATCGAAAGATTAACATTTGATAATCAAAAGAGTGTGAAAATAATTTATTAGATAGTAGAACGTCCAGTTAACCAATACTATATTAGAAATGTAATTGTTCACTTGAATTTCTTGAATATAAACGATAAGGGTTCTCAATTTGAAAAACCCTATAAATTTTAGAGTTGTTTAAATATTAGTGTTTTTTTCACATAGTAGGGGAAGGAAGGGTATGAATGAAATGGAATTAAATTGTAATAGTAGTGTGATTTTTAACGTAGAAGCTAATTAATATCCCATCTTCTTTTTTCGACAAAAGATGTCTGCATTTTTTACTTTTTTACCGTTGAGAAATTCCTTAGGGCCACAAATTATTTTTCGCATACAGGCCCCTTTACAGAGAAGGCCCCGTTTGTAACTCTTGTGACAAAAATATTCAAAGCTACAATTTGAATATTCCTCTAACCCTGACCTACGTTTTACAGCCTTCCACGTTGCAAAATATGAAATGAAAAATTCGTTCCTCGATCAGGCGACAATACGAAAACGAATAATGATTCACTATGGAAGTTTACGAACACAGTGGCGCTACAAACGAGGGGATTTGTATTCATTACCCTCCCTATATGCGCACGAATGGCCCAGCGTGTCTGGACCACCAGCCGAGATTACCGCCGCGAAACGTGCGAACCCACCTTCGTACGAGTGTCGTCCGCATATATTTACATTCACGTAGGAGCCAAATGGATGTTGTACCGGCTGAGGCCGTCCGATGGAATGCAGCCTCGTGGGACATCCGTTCGCGAAACGTATGCATCGCGGTCGGGACACGTGGGACGTTTGTACATCCACTTGTTTGCCATTTTATTGTGGCCCGTACGCGGTGAATCCTCCTTCGACGCTCGTATTCAAAGAAAATCGAAAATCAACTATATACTTACTTCACCCTTCGCAGCAAACAAGGTGACGTTTTTTATGAGAGCTGGAGGGAATTTATTTTGAGATATATTGAAATGAAATATTCGATCTTCCCTGTTTTGGTATTTTTGTTAAGAAAATTGAAGAAAAGAAATGCGAATTTTAATTCTGGTCAGTCCTACAACCTGATAGGTTTTCTATATTGTTTAATTTAAGGGGTCATTCTACTTTGATCGGCCGAAAAATTGAAGCTATTTTTAAAGTTTTTTTTCTCAATAAATACAACATATAATGAAATCAATCTTTTTGGAATTTATTAAGCTACTCTTATATTATTCAACAAAAATTTAAAAAGATTTTTCTTTTATTTGTTTCAAAGGTTTTTTTATAAAAAGCTCGGAGTATATGCAATCATGTGACATTTTTTCCTTATTTTGCTTTAGGGGTAGGTTTTCCTAGAACGGTCAAAATAACATGCTTCATTGGGAATTTTTTTCTAAAAAAAAACCTATAAACTTTTATTATGAAACATTAGTCTGTTGGAAAGAGTACATCTTGCGGATATTTCAGTATTTTTTGTGGTAAAAAGTATTGATGCCCGAGACGTCCTTTTTTTAGACGGTTTGCGGTGACAATCGTAGCTCAGTGTAGGATCATCCAAAATTGAAAATTCGATTTTTTTTAGATAATATATAAAATTATCTAGGCGCTATCAAGCCCGATTTTGGAAAAATTATTTTGAGACAAAATAGCGGCTGTGCGAAATTGAAGCATCGATATTTTTGCCAAAAAATCGCTCGTTTTTCCAGTGTAAAAAAAAAATCTAGGCGGGAAAAGGGAAAAACTGCCGATAGCGCTTAGATTTTTAACCCTAAAATAAGCCTGCGAAGCCTCGAGTAAATCGGTTCATTAATTTTTTAGTTATATGTGTCACCGACTTTGAACACATGATTTTGAGGAAAACGCGTTTAAACTTTTGGGTCTTTATAGTACAAGTACGTACCAGTTATGTTTGTACATGTCTAAAAAGTTATGTATTTTGACCATGTTTATATATAAAATTTATGTTAAAAAATTACAACATTTATGAAACAAAGCAGTGTGAAATTTAATTATTCAAAATAAGAGTTAAAAAGACAGGGGAAAAAATTAGGATGACAGGATTTAAAACCCGTGCGAATTGGGAAGGGTTGGGAAGTTCGGTTGGGAAGTCAGCGCTATACGCACTCACCCAACTGACTTACTTTAAATATGTTTAAAGTGAACTGCTTTTAAGTGGCAATATCGATTGTTTCTAAACAATGCTCATTGGCATAAAATATTTCACAGAACCCATTTTCATCCCCTAAAATTTATAGGCTACACCGAGGAGCACCTGTCAACTTACACGCGTACAACTTTGTCAATTTTGGTCGGATTAACTTGCCACTTTCAGTGAATATTTTCAAGGAAATATAAAAATTGAAAAATCGATTTTTCGAAAATTTCTAGGCAGGCCTCCCTCCTTAAGACTCACCATACGAAGTATTTAAATGTAATAATCAATCATCATAGCGAAATTTTATAAAACAATAGTAACTTTAGGTAGCACGACTTTCCAGAAAGTTGCCAGCTCGAAAAGGCCATGTTTGTCCACTCAGTAGTAGACATATCCAGGTGTTAACTGGGTTTTCGTGTCGAGTACAAGGTGTTTCCTACGTGAATGTAAACACGGGGCCATGCATGCTGCGTACGGTACAAGAATCGCGAATGAATCACGGGAGGAGAAGAGAGGGCCTTCCACGGAGAGAGAATCGCGAATAGATCAGCTCGTGCAATTCCACCGAAGCGGCTTCGATTGCTCAAGAGCAGCTAATTATTATCAGTTTGCAAATACTTGCGCTTAATTAAGCAATTCCAGCCAATCCTCGAACGCAACTATTCTTAGTCACTGTTGTAATCTTCTGCTCCTTGTTGCGTTTTAAAGCGGTACCTTTTTTAGAAAGGAAACTTGCGCGGACTTTTGAAGGAGGAATAAAAATTATGACAAAAGTAAGATGCTAAATGAAAAATAGAATAAAATTTCAGATATGAATTTTCTTTTTTGGTTATTATCTTGTCCGTTGGTATTCCTACTAATTGCGAGTTGTAATACACTTGCAACTAGGAATTTGGAGGATAGAAAGATGAAAACAGAGGTTAGTATTATTATAAACGTCGAAATATGACTGATTACTCGCCATTCTATTATACACTTAAATAGAAAGTGGCTAATATTGGGTTAAATAATAGTAGTGCAACGATGTGGTAAAATGGTAATTATTATTAAAACGTGAAAAATAGTTTCAGCCGGGAATTGCGAAAATACGCTTGGGGTCTTCGCCAAGCAGAATTTCGCAAAAGTGTTCTTGCAGCGTTTATTTTTATTTTTTCTTTTTTACGTAATAACGAGACACTAGGCGCGCCCATTTTTTGTCATGAACGCATATTTCGCTTCCTGACGATGTGTTTGATTAAATCTAGAGCTGTGGGTTTAAAGGGTATAATAAAAAAATCATGAGTGCTGAGTTATACGCGTTATGACTGCGGTAACACGTAAGTAGTGGTGATTCAGTGGTTATAGACTTGTTTTATAAGTAACGAGTGTTTCATTTCTGGCTGGTAGATCTTGATTTCGCTTGATTAGGGTTGAAGTATCAACCGTCAAGGCTTTTGCAAGGACTAATTAGAGTAATTTTCTGCGGCACTTGAGGAAGTAATGAAATCTTTCGTACTTGAGCAATGAGATAAGTTCTGAAGAAGGATTCAAAAAATTAATTCTGTGTTAAGGGTTTATCAAAACTTGGATACACGTAATTTTAACAGTTCGTGGATTTGAAAATTTTTAAATTTTTAAATTTGAAAATTTGAAAATTTGAAAATTTGAAATTTTGAAAATATGAAAATTTGAAAATTTGAAATTTTGAAAAATTGCAAATTTTGAAAATTTGAAATTTTGAAAAATTGCAAATTTTGAAACTTGAAAAATTGAAAATTTGAAAATTTGAAAATTTGTAAATTTGTAAATTTGTAAATTTGTAAATTTGTAAATTTGTAAATTTGTGAATTTGTAAATTTGTAAATTTGAAAATTTTTAAATATGAAAATTTTTAAATTTGAAATTTTTTAAATATGAAAATATTTAAATATGAAATTTTTTAAATTTGAAAATATTTAAATTTGAAAATTTTTAAATTTGAAAATATTTAAATTTGAAAATTTGAAAATTTCAAAATTGATATATAAACTGCTAATTGGTACCTAAATGTTTGACATTTTAAATAAATAAATCACACTTTTCAAAATCTGCTAAAAATTTTTAAGTATACTAACTTCAAAATTATTTTGTCCTCCTTACAAAAAGTATTCAACTACATATAAATAAATTATATACAATCGAACAAAATAACATCCCACAGCGGAGAATCTATGAAGCACTTTTGTCGAGTGCAGACAACACTTTCAAAATGAATTTGCTCAAAAATAAAAAGCTTCCAATGAAAACAAGTCATTTCACCTTTTTTACTCATTTTTGGACACAGAATCAGTTTCTGACCGAATTTACTATAAATTACACCGCATTATGCATTTATAACCCTGCATGTGAAACAGTTTGTTGCAAATTGAAAATCTCCCACTACTCCACAATTTTTTTATTTTACCATTTGTGGTATCTGTATTATACATTTTAAAGAATTTGCTACAAATTTAAAATCTCCCACTACAATTTATTTATTTGACCATTGGTTTCAACTATAGGTATTATACTGCGTATTCGTGTATTTTATAGGAATTTTTATAATATTAGCTTCTAAGTGACATTATATTAAAAAATAACGCAGTAAAAGGGATGCATTGCAGCTCGTTGCATGCGCTATGCACTTTGTCCACGCATTGTTTCGTTCCCTCTTCGTCTTTCGAGGACCTTGTACGCCATGACCGAAGTTGAGTTAGGTCAACCCCCGAGCTGAGAGTGCATATTCCTCCGGTGCATTGTTCGCGCGATGCACCATATTGCATTCCTTTATTCCGCATGTGACATGCAGCATATGCGCGCAACGAGTGCAAACGCGAGTCGCGAGAGGGTTGAAAGTTTCTCAGAATTGTCGATAATAGAATAAGATCTCACGCAAGACTTCGTTAACACTTAACTAAGAAAGAAACTCGACTTTCTGGGAGCGTCGATAATTAGCTTTCTAAGTAATAATGGAAAATGTTAGTGGAAGACTCACCCTGCAACAAAAATCCATGCAGCGCGAGGTTCATGGCTACCAGGTGATCAATTCCTTCAGCCTGCAAGATAAATGAATTAATATTAGACGTTTACATTGTAAACACTGAATTTAAATATTAAAAACCAGGGAATAAATAATTGGATCAAAATATGTAGGTCAACCTTTTGTCTGTAAAAATGAATTTCATTGGAAGCAGCGCAATTTGTAATTCTGTATAAATAATTAAATGTGATTTCCAAACAAATTTTCAAGGTTAAGTAATTTACAAAAATTGCACTGAATTTTTTTGATTGATAAAAAAATGTAATTTTTAGTCGATATAAGGTTTCAGAAAAGATTTATATGTTCTTTACAATTTTGAAACACATATTGCTATTAATTAATATTTTCGCAAAAGAATTGAATCCGCCAGATATATCTGCGTGTAAGTTACGAAATAAATGACAAATTAAATTGCATAATTTATATCAAGTAATAATTAATTATTCATAATACCTCAGCAGTACCTGGCCGAACAACAGAATTATATTGCAAATTTAGAAAAAATAATAAGTTTCAATTAATCCGTAAACACCAGTAGTAAATATTCCAAATGGGAGTCCCGCTTGAAAAATACACCCGCCGTTGAAAAAGTCGAATATCGACCAAAAAGGAATCGTATTTTTAGCGGAACAGGGAAGACGAAGATTTGACGCGAGCACTAAGCGATGCTAATTTCAGCTGACGATAAGTCCCGCGGAGGCGTAGAGGAATCTCTGATGCATGCAAACTCGTCCCCGCCAGTCAGAGACTTTACGTATTCTCTCTTGAAGCTGGTCAGTAGCTCTGAAGCGCACGTGGTGCCTTCTGGCGTCGTCAATATTTGATCTGACTTCCCGAGCTATACACGAGTGCGAGAAGGTGAATTCTTGCTCAAAGCGACTTGGAGAATCCTTCCCTGGTCTTCGACTTCCCATTAATGATGTGTACTTAACCACGCGAGAGATTACAGGTCGTTTAAAGTCGTTTTACTTGCGATAGAATTACTGCCATACACCTGGTGTCTAAGAAATACTCGAGCAAATTTATATTGCGCATTAAAGTTGCGTCGTTGGGTGGAAACAGTTGCAATTAACTTGGCTAGGAATGGTTTGCTAGGTAAATTCTTTATCTCGAAGCTTTACTAGGTAAATTTCCATCCCTATGGTATTGCTTTAAATTTGGTTCATGGACTGTAATTCAGGAGCGAATTTTATAGGTTAAGTTTTGCACATTATAATTTGGAATATTCTGGCGAAATAGAAACTGAGGGCATGCTCCGAAGTTGTGGCCAATAATATTTACCAGAATGAGAATATTTGAGAGGGTCTACTGAGGGCTAAGGGGTAGCTACTGACTTGAGAAAATTAAAGGAAATTTTAGTTCGTAATTATGCCACAGTGGCGCCATAGTGGTTATCTGCGCCGACCACAATTTTGTTTCTGTGCAAATTATTTGTTCAGTGTAAATAATTATATCACATGTACCTTCCATGCAGAAATTATCAACTAGAAGATCAGTGCTTCAAAAAATTTTTGCGTTACGTTGGTCAACTTTACGTGCCTTAAATACTCGGTGCAAAGTACCTCGAATTATCGAGAATCCGGATTATCGAGGTTCAACTTATATTTCCGTGAAATCTAGCTGCTTCCTCAATCTTAACCGCTCATCCGTTCGTTACTTCACGAACTGAATCTGTCCCACGGTGTCAAATTCACACAGTGGTAAAAGATCGATGAAATGACAAGATAAACCCTTATTTTTCGATATTTTTTTATTTAAATCGATGAGTTAACATTTACGTTTTAACGGTTTAAACGATGTGCAGGACATACTGCTTCATACAAGCACCGCAAATAACAGAACAGTATAACTTATTACAATAAAAAACTGTCAAATTGACACGAGGGACGGATGAGGGTTAAAAGCTCCTTGTTGGCTCAAAACTGAACTTTCATTGAATACGTTCATTCTAAAATTTGCTGTATAATATTAAAAGACGCTTAACACCTTTGTTCCTCAATCACTAAAGCATCCCATTACGTTCTCCTAAAGAGGTACACCCTCTTCCACACATCTCCAGGTGCTCCCAGCTCAGAACACTTCCAAGTAATCAGCCTGCAAAAAATCTCACCTGGGTTCTAATAAGGCACCCTAATTTTCCCTTTCATCCATAAGAATATATCAGATAGCAGGCCCTGCGAGACCCCTTAAACATCAGGCGATATGTTAAAACCGTTAATGACCTCTTAGTAGCTTGGAAATATAGTAGAAGCTCCAATATTATTATTGTACGCAACTAAAATTGAAGTCGTATTACTATTTTAAATGATAGCTTGGTAGTTGCGGTGAGCCCGCTTCGTCTTCTGGCCACCAGCACTTGTAAACCCAGTCCGCTACTGTCAGACAGGTACCATAACCAATGCTGACAGAGGATGAGGAAAACGGAAACCCCCGATGGTGCATGCGAGTCGCGGCTCACTCCGAGAACGGCCCAAGAGCTCACGGCTCACTCGTCCGTCCCTAACGGCTCGATTTTTTCGTATTATAAATGATCGATAAAGTCCGAGCATGTGCTGGCACACTCGAAACTGCCGTTCGAGTCACAATGGCCGCGTTGCAGCGGAAATAATTCAGGTCGAGCACGTACAGCGCGTAACGGTGCTGTGCGAGCGCAAAACGGCAAACCGGAATTATTTCTGGCACAACGGACCCCTTTCCCCGGTTTTTGCGCTTCCCCCACGTGCCGCGCCGAGGGACACCGCTTCTCTCCTTCCTCGGCGGCGTTAATTCGTAAACTTCGGCCAAATTGCATCGAGGATCTTCAATCCGCTCGCTCTCTTTCGCCGCGGGCCGGATAAAGGCAGAAACTGCATGGCCCCGGGCAGCAGGCTGCGTTTCAAGTGCACCAAGCCGAGGAGGCTGCAGCATGGCGAGCAGGTGGTACCACCGAAAGCCTTTTCCCTCGTGCATGTATACCAGGCGCCTTTTAAGCCGAGGATGACTTCGGCTGACGAGGGGAGTGCGCGGGATCCGGGTCGTCGATTTGCACCAAGCTTTCCACACTTCGACAGAGTTTAGAATCTACGTTTAACGAAGGATCTTAGTACACCACGGTCTATATACACGGGGACTATCGCACCCCAGGGGCAGTTTTGGGGTTTAGGTGTCACCCCTTTACGAGTTCCAAAAGGGGATATCTCGCGGGAAAAGAGTATTGCGAACGCACAATTATCCAGTGGCGGGTTTAAGAAGAAAGGCCCAGGTGGCAAACGTTCTGAGGGGCCCATTTTTTCGGGAAATGAAGGGTTAGTTTACTCAAAACGGGCAAGTTTAGTAGTACGAAAGATAATCTAGTGTTTGGATACCTATACCTAATCATAATTTTTGGGGGCAGATGGGGCCCTAAGGGGCCTTCTGAGCAGAGGCCCAGGCGGCAACTGCTCATCAGGCGCCAACACTTAAAAGACTTGAAAATACGAAAATGGTAACTCAAAAAGGACCCTGGGTTGCAGTGAACCCCAGGTGACCAATTTGTGATTACAAGAAGGTGCGACACGGAGGGTTAATCATCGCCACACCTAGGTGGACGAGTAATGACTGAATCTCTTGAAATACACTCGTTTTGCAAGATTCGTATGATAGGCGTGGAAAATGAGAATGAAGATGAGCAGTCGATCAGAAGTACGTAAAAGAGTTTCATCAGAGCTGGTAATAGTAGTGACGCACGGCGTGAGGCGCCGAGTGGTACTCCCTTTTCTGGTGACACACCACGAAAACGTGGATGTATCCTCTCCACGCCACGATCAGGGGGCCATCGACGTGAATACGAAATCCTAGGAACACGGCCGCCATTGGCGTGCGTGCAATGCCTAATGAGCCGGGGTCTTTCGTCCTCTGTACCGTAATCTCGAATTATTTGTCGAGAACCAACGTGCCGAGAGGATGATACCTAGAGGAATGCCGCGGGCTGAGGGACTAAGGGGCGTAAGTCCATTAAAATGGCGCAACTCGTGGTAAAACCGAGCACCAGGCGATTCTTCGTCCAAATATAAGTCGGGAAGGTAGAAGAAATTTTTTTCGTCCAAAGCTTCGTTTTCGAGAAAATCCACTTTGAAGATGCTTGGGAAACCTGCGCGGCTGGAACAAGCTTTGGTCCGGTACGCGCATGCCCTGCGCATCAGTGACCAAAGGATATGGAGTAGACAGCTGATGCAATAAACGGATGCGTCGTTTACTAAATAACAGCATTCGTTTTGTAGTAGAATCATACAAATCATATAATCCATGTAAACCTCATCAAAATCGACGTGTAATATTTGGGTGAAGTCCCTTGTAAGATTCAGTTACAAAAATCAGAAAGCACTAACTTATAGGGTTATATTCCTGTAAAGAGATTTGCAAGTTTAAGGCTTGAGGCTGCACCCATTATCGAAGTTGATTTTCTCGAAAATTTCATATTTTGGGCAAGCTACACGATATTACTGATTCAAAATAATTTAATACTTATGTTACCAGAGTTTCTTGTGAATCACAATTTCTATTCTTCACGTCGTTTCATGCCTCTTGCACCGAAACAAAATTGTGGTAGGCCCGGATGGCCACCGCGGCGCCACTGTCGCGCGAGAGCGCGCCACATTCAAAGTTGATTTTCTCGAAAACGAAGCATCGTATTAAAAAAATGTATTCCACAGTTTCGGTGCATTTTGGGTCGAGGAATGAACTCCCCCTCAGTTTTCAAACCAACTATCGCCCGAAATTATGATAAATCGCAATAATTTTAGTCCACCAGCAAAACTGAAATAAGGAGCAGCGGGTTTAAAATCTTACGTTTGACAACTTCGAAGACCTGAATTACTCAGGTAAATCAGACGCATCGAGTTGAATCTATTAGACTCGCGAATGAATGGAATCGGCAGCAAAAGTGAAAATTTGAATTGATTTCTGGTAATGCGGTTAGGATGCCCGATGTGTTGGTTGAAATAGAAACTGAAGCTTTTCAGTGTGCGAAGAATTTGATTGGTAAAGAGGAGAAGGTCGTGTGCACCGTTGTTCCGTTTCTCTCTCGCTTTTGCATCCGCAGCTGCGCTCCTTTACCTTAAAGACGATTTTCACCTTACGTAAAACCGGCACATCGGCCGTGACTCGTTTCCATGGCGAACGACTTTCCCCGATTCCGTATCGCGAACGTTATACACTTTAGAAACGATCGATGCCACACCTTCTGCCAGCTGGCTGGAAATTATTCGGTTGTTTCTACGAAACCATCGTTTAACCCCCAAAATGGAGCACGCGCTTGTCAGACACACGCACTGACTCCCTCTGCACCCCACTTCCTTTTTCTTCGCCATAACATTACAGTAGAGATACTATCAATTACTATAAAAATACTCTATTGAATTCTAATTAAGGAAAATTTGATAAAAGGCAAAAAAATATTTATTACGTTAATTGCTAAGTTATCGTTCTTTGTTTGTTTGTAATAGTTTCCTAAGGCTTCGTTGTAATAATTTCCTTCAATCTTAATTTATAAAGCAGAAAGTCTATATGAGGCATTGATAGCAAAAACGGACTAACACAAATTTTTTGCGAAATTAACTTAGTAGCATTAATGTATTCCAATAGGCTGTAAATTTTTTTTATCCGAAGCCGGATAGTGGAGCTAGTATTTTATAGTTGATAGTCGTTGTTGATAAGTTGTTTCATAATTTTTATTAAATTTTTTGTTACAATTTTCAGTTTTTAAAGTTTTTAAGCAGATGTATCAACGGCAACGACAGAATAGAATCAGACTAAATTTTGTAATCGTTTGAAACGTGTCTGGAAGAAATTGCTGCTTAATAAGACACACTCGATTTGCTTAATTAATTATCGTGTTCAGCGTTTTCCACGGTCGGAGTTCTAATTCCACGCTACGGAGGAAAGTGAATTCCAAATCGAGCACGGGAGGCTTGTTTAGCATATGTTAAACTTTTGGCGATCTTTGTTATTTCGAAAGTAGAAAATTCAAGGACGTCTCCGTGGAAGCCGCGGAGCAACAGTCCTTTCTGTATTATAAATTCGTGTAGTCTCTTTGGTTAACCGCATTCCGTAATCGTTACGAATTCCAATGAACTTTTAATAGTTCAGGATAAACTGTCTTATTGTCAGCCTCTGAAATACATTTCTGAGCAGCGTTATTGGTGCCCTCAATTTTCAATTTGTTAAACGAACTAAATTATATTCTTCTATTTATCCTCTTCTACTCCTCAAATAGTAAATGAAATCGTTGAGTTGTTAATATAAATAAGCAATAATATAAAGTCGCGTTAAAAAATTTGCATTAAGAGTTACCCCTCTTCATAAGAAACTGGTCCACAAATTTTTTTAATAAAAAATCGGTTAATAATTAATCACGAAAATAAAAAGTACTGGGACTCAACCAAAATTGGGCCAAGTTAAGTATGCAGAAAGCCACCAACCTTCAATGATCTCAAATTGCGTATCTAAATTTAGTGTGAAATTTTTAATTGTTAAAGAAAAGTAGCTTTTTTCTATTGGGTATATTTTATTTTTTGTTATGGTTTTAGAATGTCTTTTAATAGGTTATTTAATAGTCAGTAGTACAGTTTTCTGTAGTGTTTGTTTTTTAAATCTAAAATGGAACTATGGCTAGGTAGTTTTAATAATTGTACAATGTAAGATGTTTTAATTTGTTCTAATTTGTTGGTAATTTTTTTGCAAGTTCACAAAATTATGGGATTCGTACTGTGTTTAATTAATTTTTTGCCATTTTGAGGGTCGGTGGGGTGAATTTTTTCCGCGTGTGGGGTTGGGGGCGGTGGGACTACAAATTAAAAGCTCAAATTGCAGAAGCTTAAAAAACAGTAATTTGAAAATAAAAAATGGCAAAATGCCTCCGAAATTCTCGAACGTGGAATTCCATACACAGCAAAAGCTCAAGTGTGGAATACTCCACACACTCCACGCAACTCACGCCGGCCCTGGTTGGTAGATTTCTGCATAACTTGGCCCAATTCGGTGTAAGAAATCCGCAATTTCCATATTCCAGCGCCATATTAATTCCACAGCTTCCTCCAACTCGTTTTTGAGGTTAGGTTTTAATAAGAACCTTACCTCTATAGAGTACACATCCCCAGTTACCTTTACATTACTTCTATGATCCACTAATACTTAATTTGTACGTAATACTGCCATAATAAAACCTATTATTACCATTATTACCATTATTACCATTATTACCATTATTATTATGGAGGGTTAGATTCCCTTGGCCCCGCCATCTTGATTAAATTCCTCTATTCTCTTACTGACTTTCTGTCACCGTATTCTTCGTCTACATGCAGCTCTAATAAACCATCATTTTTATCATTATTATTTTTAGCAACATGCCCACATAGTTGCCACCATTTGGCCACCGTGCGGCGTCTCTTTTGGCCCACGGTTTTCTAGCCCCGCGTCGCCAAGTGTCAAGGTAACGTCACCAAGAATTTATTCCTTCGCGAGCAGATTTAAAGCCCGCCTAAAACAGGCACAGCGAGCGCATCCTCGACTTTCTAAAGCGATCCGATCGAACGACGGGACGGCTCGATCGGCCGTGCGAGTTTATTCCCATTCCTGGCGAGTCACGAATGCGGTCGGCTCGCTTCTTCGTTTCGAAGAAAACGATTTTCCCGCCGAGACCCCCCTCCCCACCATGGACGTGTTACGTTACGTACATACGCCCGCCATTGCACTCGTCTGGAGAGAACGGCGCCCGTTTCCGGCTTTAGATCGATCGGCCGGATATCGCCCGCGGCCTCGCGTGTCGATCCTCGTCGATGATCTAGAGTATCTAGATCTTTGTTACGTTCCTTGGCTGCGAGCCCTGAGAATTCTTTTTCTTCTCAGGCACGGAGGGGGAAACTTGGGGAAATTGAGAACGCTATAAGTGTAGGTATATACTTTATTTTGCAATTGATTTTGGATTTTATTTTTATTTTTTTTTTTTTTTATTGCAGGAAGATTTTTAGATTTTGGGAGATTTTAGAAAGTTGATTTCACGATGCAGATGAGTTACGTTATTTACAGTTTAGGTGCTGCTTATATTTTTTTATCCGACTTCAAAAAGGAGGAGGTTGTAGATTCAACCTGTATGTATTTTTTATGTTTGTCCGCGCACAACTCCTCAGCACATGGACTGATCTTGATGATCTCTTTTTTTATTCGAAAGAGGGCGATGCCCCGGTGGTCCCACACTACACTGCATCAATATTGGCCTGATACTTTGCGAGTACTCGTGAATAATAACGCATTTGAGACATCCTTATTCTCACTTTTTCAAAACGCTTATTTTGGGAAGCTTCCGTTTCTAACAAACGGTTCTTTTTTTTTATGAGCAGCTCCTTTTGTAGACCTGCCCATTTTTTTTTTTTAATAAATGTAGTTATATAACTTAAATAACTAAAAAGTAAAAAATGACAAAATTTTACAAAAATTGAAACCGACTTAAAAAAATATAAATGCACTTAAAAATAAAAAAGAATTTTTTTCCTTATTTAATCTACGGCGCCAGATTTATACATTTCAAATGATGAGGCGGCGACATAAAAAATGGAGAGTCGTAGTTTAAATAAGGAAAAAAATTCTTTTTTATTTTTTAGTGCACTTTTAATTTTTTTTATTCTAGTTTGGGTTTTGTCCACATTTGTTGTTGTGGTATGTGGTACGATGTATTATTGTTAGTTTTGAATTTTGTGACAGATTTAGGCTTCTTAGCAACAATTATTCCTGGACCTCACATTTGACACACGTAATAAAGGCACTGTTATTATTATTTCTTTATTAAATTACCGTGTAAGAGCTAGTTAGCTGACTTACCTACTTCTTTAGTCAAGAAGGATTTGTAAATGTAATAGGTGGCTACTGATTTTGCGGAATTATTTTTAAATAAATTTTATAGCTTTTGCAACTGAAGTAACTGTATCAGGATTACACAAGTTTCAAAGCTGTTTTAAATTATGGAATTATATAATTCCACACCGTTAACTGGTTTCCCCATTCTCGCGTACCTATACAGGCGAACGGTGAAGTATTATTGTAATTTAGCGAATGTAAGCTTGTTCCCTGCATTTTGCATTTAAACGATCGCGCCAGAAACGCTTTACCAGCTGCGAGAATACATCACACGAATGCCTAAGCGATGCAATAAATTCATTGAGCAGCCTTGCGTTCTTAGGAGTGAAAGTGTTCCCCTCTGTAATATTGTATGTAGTATGCTGTATTATAATAATTTAAAAATGCGAGCGCAAGCGACTAGGAGAAATCATAACATATGCTCGTACTCGGACAATACCCCTTCGCGCGAATTCTATAAATAGCCACGGAAGGTAATTTCAGGTTCATTCAAAATCTTGTAACAAAAGTTCTCAAAATTCTCAGAGATGTTCATAATTCTGTTACAATTTTTTTTGTGGATGTATGACAATATCTCCTGGATGTTATGTGAATTATATAGAACAAAGAAAAGACAGTAATTGGGGGACCATTCGGACATCAATTACACGAAACATATTTCGAAAATTTTAATAAGATCATTCACCAAAAATAAATGTAACAAATACAGTGGCCATGGAATTAACAATAAGTTATCATTGATATATCAATAAATGTACTTCACAGAGAAGGTAATTAGTTATACAAGATGCAACTTAATTAGTGGTATCACCAAAGAGAATATAAATCCTCGACCAAAAATAAGTCGAAAGTGTGCAATGGAATATTTGCATCCCAGTTTTCAATTTTTAGAAAAATAACGTGGTACATATTTACATGCAGAGTTGGGCTTCAACTAGTTAAAAAATTATTTAAATAACGGATCAAATAAAAGTTACTTTGACTTTAGATTATTTTACGAATAATGTTAATTATTTATTCGACGAACAAAGTTAATTTTTTTATTTATTCGTCGAGTTTTAACTAATTCTGTAGCTTTAACTTTAACTTTATTCGACGTCAAAGATAAAATTTAAATAAAAAACTAACTTTATTCGACAAATAACGAATAATTTTTTTTAACTCTTATTCGTTGTTCGAAATTTGTATTTAAATAAAAAGTTTGCCCATCTCTGTTTATATGACGGATGCGCGCGCAGTCGACAGTGGCGCCTCTCTTACCCCCACATTTTTCACGCAACGTATATTAAAAAACGAAAAAACGCGATAACTTTAAGGGCTGATTTTACCTGCACCCCTTCGGAGTGAATTTTCGCAGGATAAAATTGCTCCTGCCATACTCCAATATACTCTTCATTCACACGAAGATTCATTGAAATTAGAATTGTTAGGTTAGGAACGTTTCCTTGTAAGAACGAAAGAAAGAACGAAACCCACAACACAAGTTTTACAAACATTATAAAAATTGAAGAAGAGGAATCACATAAGGCGAATGTCCCAATTTCTGCTCATTTAAGAGGTTACTCGTCAGAAAGAAGGTGCACAAAATTTGTTTGCCATCAAAATTTGCAGAGTAATTGATTAATTCTTTAATAATAAATCAACCAGTCGAAAACTATTTAAGAAAGATATTTCAAGATCTTTAACTAATAGTAATTTGTAATTAAATATAATGCTTTGAACGTCCGTATTTCTGCTCACGAAAAATAGCGATGTACATTAGGCGTCGAAACGGCTTCCCTTCGGAAATTTGG
Organism: Andrena cerasifolii; assembly: GCF_050908995.1. Classification (NCBI taxonomy): domain Eukaryota; kingdom Metazoa; phylum Arthropoda; class Insecta; order Hymenoptera; family Andrenidae; genus Andrena; species Andrena cerasifolii. Next base: position 5,321,751 of record NC_135132.1, read on the forward strand.
CAACGTTGCATGTCACTAGAACCGCTGAGTTATGCCTAGTGACACGCAACGTTGCCAAATTTCGGAAGGGAAGCCGATTCTGGCGTCTAGTGTATTTCTACTCACCATTTGTACCAATTTCTGCTCACATAATACGTTGCCTTTTTAGGTTAAAATAAGTTACGTCTTTCATGGAGATGTTTTATAACACCACAGTAAAGCATAAAATAATGACGAACAAAAAATAAAATGCCTTCGAATAGAAATAGAGGTTACAGCATATATTGAATTGTGAGGTTATGTTGCTAAAATTTTGACGAGTAGAAATGCGGGCACGACAGTGATTCACTTGACCCTAAACCTAATCACCTGTTTTCTACTTAAAATAACAAAAAATAGTAAAAAAAAAATTTACATCCAGAGCACAATACGGTATCTGTTTCTGTTATAAAGTAAGAACTTTTACTGCAAAAACTATTTTCTGCCCAATTATCGAATACCAATAGCGAGCCTGTTCCTTACCACAACCGGCTAAAACACGGTTGAAAAATCACGAGTCTCTCATTTTAAAAGTTTTTCGTTGCTCGTGCAACACTCGCGTAAATGTTCAAATAATTTAGAACTTTTTTGTTGTGACTACAGTACAAACGTGGCGCTTATAATTAATAAGAAAAATCCGAAACGAGCAGAAATTGGGACGTTCGCCTTATTCCACCGAATTTACTGTATTACAGTCTGCCACGCAGAATTAAAGAGGTTACACCACGAAGCCATTAATCACTAAAACAATTTCCCTAGCCGCCGCACGTGAATTGATTGAAACTCGACTTCATTAAAAAGTGAGAAGCGGTCGCAATAAACCGTCAGCGGTTTGCACATCCACGACCACCCTGCTCGCAGGCTTTACATTCACCGTGAAAGAATTTCTCACGAAAATCGACAGCTCCTCGTTCGCGACCCGAGGATATAACCTCATCCATGCGATCCATCCGGCTTTCTTGCAACCTTACGTAACCCGCTAATTATCGCTCCAGCGATCGACTCTTCGCTCTAGCAATAATAAACGCGGTCTTACCTAATCGGTGAGCATCGAATCACGAGCACCCGGGCCCAAACGAAAAAAGCGAAAGAAGAAAAGGAAGCGGCCCGCGCTTCGAGGGGGGGAATGACGCGCGCAAAAGTCGAGCACGTGGCCATCTTTTTCGACGAGGTGCACCTGCTTTCGTCGAGCGGTTAACGAGCACAGCTATCGACGACGACTCGCTATCGACCGAGAAAATCTACGGGGTGCTCGTGGAACGAAGGTAAACGGGGAATCGTGATCCAGTCGGGGATCCAATAAATCACGGCGAAGCGCGCCTCCTGGCCCGCGATCGAGGCTACGGGGAACGGACGGTTCTGGAGCATATTTAAGTATGAATGGACCGTGTTCCAGAAACTCTGGATTCCTCTGGATTCTCTACAGGTTCAACGAATTTGGATGACAAATTATTGTTCTTTATATTAGCGTTTTGATGGATATCGAATTATATTTTTGGAGTAGAAGTTTGTCCAAATTTCGTGGACAAGGAATTTTTTTGTTTGTAGACAAACAGGGTTGGGATGTTTATTTTGATTAAAAAAGTATGTTTTTAGGCAAATTTCAGATTTTAGGTGTCTTGTTTTGGAGAATTCTGGATGTGGGTTAAGAAAAGTTTGGATTTTAGAAATTTTCCTGAGTTTTCGAATTTAAATAAAAATGATTTTCTTGTAGAACGGAGTTTCAGTGAATATTTAATGATTTATGAGGGGGAGAGGGAAGAATTTGGGTAAAAATTGTGTGGGGAAAGGGAAGAATTTTTAAAAATTGTGTGGGCAAAGGGAAGGATTTTTAAAAATTGTGTGGGCAAAGGGAAGGATTTTTAAAAATTGTGTGGGCAAAGGGAAGGATTTTTTAAAATTGTGTGGGTAAAGGGGAGAATTATTAAAAATTGTGTGGGCAAAGGGAAGAATTTTTAAAAATTGTGTGGGCAAAGGGAAGGATTTTTAAAAATTGTGTGGGCAAAGGGAAGGATTTTTAAAAATTGTGTGGGGCAAAGGAAATAATTTTTAAAAATTGTGTGGGCAAAGGGAAGGATTTTTTAAAATTGTGTGGGTAAAGGGAAGAATTTTTAAAAATTGTGTGGGGCAAAGGGAAGAATTTTTAAAAATTGTGTGGGCAAAGGGAAGGATTTTTAAAAATTGTGTGGGTAAAGGGAAGAATTTTTAAAAATTCTGTGGGGCAAAGGGAAGGATTTTTAAAAATTGTGTGGGTAAAGGGAAGGATTTTTTAAAATTGTGTGGGTAAAGGGAAGAATTTTTTAAAATTGTGTGGGTAAAGGGAAGAATTTGTAACAATTGTGTGGGGAGGGATGTTCTCACTAGGGGAGGTCAAAAGGAATATTTTATGTGTAGTTTGTAAGATAGGGGAAGGTCTATTGTGAGTCGAGATTAATTTATTTAGAACCTTCCAAATCTATGTCTGTTTTGAAAAATTTGAAATCTGAGTTCAAAATATCCTAGACTCTAAAGAGAGAGAAGTAGAAAGATGTAGTGAAACCACCACTTCATATAAAGATAATGGTTATTCTTTGACGTTGATAATCAAGTAACACTATGTTTTATTAGAAATATACTATAAAACTGAAGGAAATACACTTAACATCGCCAGACAAAAAAACTAGTCGAAGTAGAATACAAAATTCCACATTCCTTCATGAAACCTAACCTTTCAACGGATTTCGCATTCTCCAACCAGTTTAATCATGTAATACAAAATAACTTCTTTTAAAACAAAGAAATCCATGAAAAAAGAGCTGTTAGGGCATTCCTGGTAGGGTTTATACGAAAACCGCTTTTTCAAACAAACCGGTTTTCGAATCCCATTATTCCCCAAAAACCGGTTAAACCGGTTTTCGAATTTTCACCAACAGTAGGCATATATAATTAAAATAGTGAATAAATATTTGTATTTATTTAAAAAAAATTCAGTTTCCTTAATATTTATGCAATTACAAAAATATAACAAACTAAAATATACTCTACCTCTACAAAATCAAATAAATAAAAAGATATTAAATTCACTAAAATCCGTACAAATCCGTACTATTTCTGAGTTCATTTAATATTTATGGATCTCCAAAAATATAACACAATAAAATAGACTGCACACAAAACCAAATGAAAAAAAAACCCACTAAAATAACTAAAATCCGCACAAAATATAAATCTTGTACAGTGGTACTAAATTATAAATCTTTATTCCATTTAGTATTTTTCTTGAGAAAATATGAACTCGTGAAGATTAGTTTTACAGTAAACTATTACCTACTAAAATATGCTCGTGTCCGAGACGATTTCGAGTCAAAACGTTAACCTTTTTAATTAAATAATTAATTTATAAAATTATATAATTCATTTCTAGTATATAAAACCAGTTTTTTAGATTTAAAAACCGGTTTTTGGAATTTTATAAATTTATAAATAAAAACCAGTTTTTAAAAACCGACAAACCCTAATTCCTGGATTCCAGGATCTCTGATGTCCAGTGAACCGAGCCAGTAAAAAGCTAACTGACCATTACCAAAAATAAAAACATTTTTGTTAAACACATACACAATGTTTTCAAGAAATCACAAATCACATGCACCATTGTAATATTTTCAATAAAATATCATCCTCATTCTTACTAATATTTGCATGTAAAATGGTCATTCCTATCAAGATTCAGGGAACAGGCGTTCGTCAGCAGCAAAATCGGTTCGGTCGATGTAATAAGTGGAGCTTACTCTGTAACATCGTGGGAATCGGATGATTTAGACAAAGACTAATTGATCACTCGGAGCGATGCTGCGTTTGCTTTCACTTTCCATAAAATCGTCTGGAATTGTAGCATACTGCCCGATCTCGAGGAAGATGGAGCTGCACTGCGAAACGGAGGACGGCACAGATCCGACGAGGAGAACGTAGATTCGCTTTTAATGCAACGCAGATACCCTTCAGGGTGCTCCATTATGATTGCGCGCTGGATAAATGCATTAAAAGTAAGTGAATCGTTGAAATCCACTTAAGAATTGAACAGAAATAGAATCAGAATAAATTGTTTGATTGAAGGGAAGCTGCAACTATTAATAACCATAAATTGTATTAAAAATCTCAAAATATAAATAATAAACTTAAAAAAAACAAGTTAAAATTTTACATTCCAAAAAAGTTTAGTTACATAATTTCACCCCCCAGAATATAATTTTTTCAAGGACGGGGATTTCAAAATTTTCTTTTTGCATGGTGGTAATTATACACGTAATCTATTTAAAATAAAATCAGTATTTTTATTTAATCTTAGAATAAAAATAGTATTTCTGTAGTCCATTATTGCCAGAATCTCAAACCTAAATATTTCTGTCTAAAATTATTTCATATTACAACTAGGATTAAAAAAAAAGCGATAAGATATGAAATGGTCAGATCCAAGGAACCACGTCGCGGAAATAAGAAAAATAAATATACATTTCCGCAATGTGCTCCTTATGCAATTATCTTTACCATGCACGCAAAGTTACCGCGAAAAAATGGGAGATTCTATAGTGGGACTTTTATTTCTCGTCTGGCTGTCTGGCAGCCTGAGCGCAACTCGCCGATTGCCGTTTAGATTATGTAAATTGTTACACATACATAACAAATCTCCATTCCGCCGTTCGATTGCGCTTAAATGGCCGATTTGTTGATCGCCATACGATACCCCCTTATGGCTCACTCGCGTGCCTCAATACCCTTTCAAAATGCGCTTTGAAAGTAGGAATTCGAGTGACACGTTTTCAGCGGCGAAATTCCACCGACTGCTTTATTATCGTACAGAGAAAAGGGTAAAATATTCCTGGTTGCTGCAATAATTTTGTTGGGAGTAGATGCACTATTATTTATGTACCTATTCAATTTTTTAATTCTTAAATATTCAAATACTTATTATTAAATTTTAATATTACATTTTCAAATACTCGAATGTTTTAATATCGAAACTCGTGGATTTTGCGATGACTAAATTTTCAGATTTTTAACCCTTAGTGTTATGATTTTTTTATTTCACCCAGAAGAATTCTTATCGTTGCATTTTCTCCCACACTTCATTGTAAAAATATGCCAACGATTCCTAGTGTAACAGTTTTTTATATAAATGAAAAAATGTGGATGTAACACCACTGTTAAATTATGCATAAGGGTAGCTATGTATTATAATGTTAAGCCAATGCTCGTTTCTGCGGATTGTTACACTACTTAGTGTTAAATACATTATTATGTTCGACATGAAATTTAAGCCAAAAAGAAAATTCGAAATAATTGAGAGAACAAATTAGCATTTACTTGGTACTTTCAGTGGTCCTGGCGAAATTAAGAGGTGTAATCAACAATTCGAGACAGTGTATCACAGTAGAATTTCTAAGAATGTATTTCTGCCCTATGGACACTTGTTACATATGGTAATAGTAAAGTAACGCTTTTTTAGTTTATGAAAAAGCCCCCAAATGGCGCGCAAGATTTTTTCAATTCGTGTAACACGGGTGTTACACTATGATACTAAGGGTTAATGTACCAATTATATGGATGTTTCACAGTTTTATTTAAATATCTAAATACCAAAGATTCAAGATTCTAAAATTTTTGAAAATCAAATATGTAAAATTCTGTGACCCCAAATGCTTAATTTTTCTAATTACCACATCCCCAAAATTTAAAAAATTTTGACATATCCCATGGGTCCAACTATTCCAACCCCCAAAATCTTAAAAATCTCAACTGTTGAGATTCACAAGTTCCTAAAATCTCAACTTTTGGGAATCACAAGTTCCTAAAATCTCAACTGTCCAAATCCTCAGAAGGCCTAAGGAATTTTCGAATCTTACAATTCTCAGATTTTCAAATTTCAAGATTTCTAAATTCCCAATTCCCAATATCTAAACCCTATATTCTTTTTTCTTGTAATATCTGCTACTTAGTGAAACTTATGCTACATATTCGTAATTTACAATCCTCGCAGTGCAAATTATAAACAAACTACTATCAAAAACTTCCAGCTCAGAATTATTGTTACTTTCTTCTCAGCTGCCCTTGAGCAACAAAATAAACACGGAAAGTTTCCCAGAATTAATTATTTTTCTTCCCCCGACTTGCCAACCTATTTAGAAAGTAACGTTATCCATATTTAGTGCAACTCTAATGTATCGGACGAAATCTTACGAAATCGTTGCGAAAGCTTCACTTGCTGTTGGGTTCCGTGAAATGTCAATTTTCTGACTGTGGCGTGATGAATAAACTTATTTACACTTTCCATCTTGAGCAGCGCCTTCTTTTAATAACGTTTCTTTTCAGACATTTTCGAACAAACTGAACTCAGCGAACAACTAGTAATTATTACACGATGCTCGATACTATGGCGCTGAACTATTTATTTGGCAATGTGTTTCACAAAACACTGTGATTTATCCCGTGACGCTCGTGTGAAAATCAAACAGGCGATAAATCTTCCGTGCCTTTGTAACACATTCGGTTGACACTCTCAAGGAATTCATTAGAATTCGTTAGAAGTGTCGCGAGAAGTGTTGCGATTGCATTTAGATACGTTCGGTGCATAAAGAGGAGAGAAACAGAGAAAGAAACACGTGCAACGGGTTTTCAAATGCAGGAGTAGGTATTTTAATATTTGAACATTTTTAATTTCTGATTATAAAAAAGATAACTCTGTTAGGCTCGTGAATACGTGGCCTTTAAATTAAAAATTCGCAAGATAAAAATTTGGAGAATATTCTTGTTGGTAACAGAATGGGAGCCCTGCTGAAATGCCGATGTTTATAAATAAGTATAAACAAAAGGTGTGTTCTGCATTTCTTTTAATTATTTGATTCTGAATTTTTAATTCAGAAATAGTTATAAATAATTCTTTGACCAAAAGATACATGGTTCGTGAGAAATATTTTTGTAATCAATTATTTAGTCTATAAATTTAGCCCTAAAAATTGTTATAAAATGGTGATCAAGAAAGTTCATTTTTTGGTACTGTAAATTAGTAAAATTTCACATGGAATTACAGCTACCACAAGGTGCATTTAATCAACACACATTTGCTTAGGGAGAAAACAATTTTTTCCACTATCTCCCACTGTTTTAATCTAACAACTCAACAAATCCATTTTTTTACAGCTCCAACACCCTTCACCCCCATGATCCCCCAACCCCCCTACTCTTTCATAAAAAAAATGGTATAAACTTTAACCTGCAATCACGAAGGCATAATTAACTACTGATTAAGATCTTGGAAAAGACCTCTGTTTCCCTGAAAAAAAAGAAGCGCAGAGAAAAGTACTGCTACTCTCAACGCACACCACGATTCTCTCAGCGTCCCCTTTATCGGACTCGATCGATCAGCGGGAGCAATGGAGAGGACTTTCGAAACAGAGCCAAGGGAGAATGAAGTTCTCGTGCAGTGGCAAAGAATCAAGATTATCCGGGCACCAACAGGACACACTGGCTGCTGCGTTTACGCGGCTATCTTCGAATCGCGACAGATCGGTCGGATAGGCATCTATTAACATCGAATGCGATACTACCTAGGAGAAGTATCGTACGACTTTTGTATGACCGATATAAGTTCATTTACAGTCAGTCACGAAACATCCGGGTGCCGGATATACAGTGAGTAAAAAAAGTATTTGGACGGTTTTTGAAATCGCATAACTTTTTTAGAATTGGTCCAAACGACATGAGTTTTTTTTAGAAGCTAGAAGGATTAGTTTGCTAAGTGACGTGTTTCGCCGTTTTGAAAAAAATGCATTCGGTCGGAATAGAAAAAAAAAATTGTAAAGGTCGTTTTTTTAAATTTTTTTTGTGAGCCTGGAATGAAAATTCAAAAAAACCGTTTGTAGATTGAAGTAAGTTGTATACGTGCCTAAAATTTCATGAAAATCGGTTAACGTTGCTCCGAGCTACAAACGTTTAAAGATCGCAGAATAAGGTCGAGAATCACGAAAATTCCCGAAATCAGCGATTTTGTAGCTCGGAGCAACGTTAACCGATTTTGATGAAATTTTAGGCACGTATACAACTCACTTCAATCTACAAACGGGTTTTTTGAATTTTCATTACAGGCTCACAAAAAAAAGTTTAAAAATCGACCTTTACTATTTTTTTCGCTATTCCGACCAAATACATTTTTTTTTCAAAACGACCAAATACGTCATTTAGCAAACTAATCCTTCTAGCTTCTAAAAAAAACTCAAGTCGTTTGGGCCAATTCTAAAAAAGTTATGCGATTTTAAAAAGTGTCCAAATACTTTTTTTACTCAGTATAGCTTTGATCTTTATGCTCTGTATTTTAAGTAAATATACAATGAACGAACAAAATGTAAAAACCCCCACAAGCTGCACTTTTCTTTGCAATAATTAGCATTCAGGTAGTTATGATTGATTTACATTTTTGGGAACTGTGTCTCTTAAATAGTGCAAGATAGGAATTTCCTAGGGACTTTTTTCTGGGGATATTCACGCACTTGACGTCTTTTCCTCTCGTGTTCCTAAAATCATCATTATTTCTACTTTGTGAATCTATCCAAAATGGGAATTGTAAGCCACAGAAATATTTTGTTTGGCTCTTAGAGTGGACCTGAACTGCATAATTTCAAACAGTAGAAATAAGAAAACTAGGAATAGGAATGTAAGAAGACATAAAAGGCGAAAAGGAACTTGAGGCTGGGTTATGAATTAGAGATAAGTTTAGAGGTTATAAGACAGAACTCAGAATTATTTAATACACAGGAACGTGTGGGAGTGTCTAAGAATGGCTGAATGGAGTATAGAATGTAATTACTGATTATGAGGTGCATATAAGCATACCACACAAGATGATGCCAAGCTGTAGGAGTACTGTAGGAAGATTGTAGCCCATAAAGAACAAAATAAAAATTACTAACACTATCACCAAAAAGGCATTCTTCGATCAAACCCAAATCAGTTATTTACTGAAAAAGCAATGGCCCCTGGACTTATGGCAATATAATCCCCTCACATCCCCAATATAGTTACAGTAACCTCCTAAAATATAGCCATTTATTTCTAGAAAACCCAGAAACAGTTGTACAAAAATAAAATTTAATTTTCTTTCTGTAATATTCTACTTTCTATCCCCACTATTGCGATAACTTGCAATTTAGCCTGACTCGCTGGAAACACGAAATAAATTCTGACAGAGTACGATCCAGCTGATCGGAAGAACGCGAAACCACAGAAATGTTTCTCACGTCAGTCAAACGCGGGTGTAAGGACACGCTTTACATAATTCCAGTTGCACGCGATATTCGTGGCCAGGAGGGGACAAAGCAGAGGATAATGTTACCGTTATGCTTCCCACGTCACCGTTTCGAGTATTTATATAATTGAGAGGGTGAGTATCGCTAATCGACCGAAGGAAACCACCCGGTTGCGGTTTTTCAGGGTGGAAGAAAGGAGGAACGAACTGTGGGAGCTGCAGCGCCTGCAGCCGTTGGCAGCACTGCCCGTTCCGTAATACGACACATTCGGGAAAGTCCCACAATGCATTTGGCCGCGTAAAAACCGGCTTGCGCAACCGGGGGGTATCGATTATCGTTAGAGAGCTATGGATCAACGGTGTCGATAAAGCAAGAAAGGGCCGGCGAAAGAAACATTGGCTTTCTTGTTGCCTTTGGGAAAGAATTGGGGAAAGCTGACGAGACTAGGAAGTTTAAATTCGACTTTCCTTTTTATGCGCCGCTCGGAATAATTGAAGAATTGGCTGCTCAAAACGACTTTGAAGGGAACAAGATTTATTTATACTTTAAATTATTTATATATTATTGCTGTACTTCGCTTTTATTTTATTTGGCCCTAAAATGCAATAAATTATTATTATTATTATTGTTTTAGTGAGTCGTGTATAATTATTATCCTGAGAAATGTTAATGTCAAATTGGTACTGAAAATTCGAATTATTTATTTTTTTTTTTTGAAATTGAAGTGTTTTACTTAGTTAATATTTTTTATGACTTCTCATTTCATTATAGTTGTCCACTTGCCTTTTACAGATTCTTTATATTAACCTATTCTCTATAAAAAAATTCTCTATTAAAAATGTTTAATATAAAAGCTTAAAATTATTATTCATAAGAAGTGATATTTCTTAAAGTTTCATAATTATTCAGACAACTTCCTGTTCCGCCAAAATTCAAAATTCATTCTTTCCACCCAAATAAAAATAATTAATTACTTGGTGAAGGAAAAATATTCAAACTACTCACTTTGTGATAAATTACCTATTTATTCAAATTTAAATAACTGAAACATTTTTCTGCCATTACCCCGTCCTGTTTCGAAAATGAACCAGTTCATCCCTTTCCCGGCTTTCTTTTTCACGCCACGCATTTTTCACGTGGAGCCGGTGGTCCCCCGCCGAGAAAATGTGAAATCGATACGCGCCGATCGCCGGCGCTGGTAATCGATACCACCTCGAATGATCGCTTCCGTATAATATAGGGAACGACAACGTACGCGAGATATTTTCCAGCGTATTATCTAAGCCGCGAAAGTGGATTACGATGGCCGTTGTACGGAAAAGCAAAAGCAACCCGACGGGATTTTCGAACTAACACATTTGCATATTATTTCAATCGCAGGAACGGTCTCGGTGCTGCAACGTGCTACCGTTTTGTTTTCTTTGCCGCTCGGCATTAGCCAGTTCTCCTTGTTACATAATTTCCACAGGAACAACGTGGAAAGAGAAATATTTCGTCTTAGATATCGCATAAATTTAAAGGAATGTTGATTAAGCAGTTACACGGGGCTAAAATATCAAATCTGAGGTTATGTTTGCATCTAGAAGTCCAGATTTCAATAAAACTAGCATAGATTTTTAGAAAAGTACTTATAACCATCAATTTTGCAGGCCTGTGTCATTGGTTCAGTAGTCTATGTTTTCATTAAGCAGTTCAAGGGACTAAAATATTAAATCTGAGGTTATGTTTGCATCTAGAAGTCCAGATTTCAATAAAACTAGCATAGATGTTTAGAAAAGTACTTATAACCATCAATTTTGCTGGCCTGTGTTATTGGTTCAGTAGTTTATGTTTTCATTAAGCAGTTACAAGGGACTAAAATAATAAATCTGAGGTTATGTTTGCATCTAGAAGTCGAAATTTCTATAAAACTAGCATAGATGTTTAGAAAAGTACTTATAACCATCAATTTTGCTGGCCTGTGTTATTGGTTCAGTAGTTTATGTTTTCATTAAGCAGTTACAAGGGACTAAAATAATAAATCTGAGGTTATGTTTGCATCTAGAAGTCGAAATTTCTATAAAACTAGCATAGATCTTTAGAAAAGTTCTTATAACCATCAATTTTGCTGGCCTGTGTTATTGGTTCAGTAGTTTATGTTTTCATTAAGCAGTTACAAGGGACTAAAATATTAAATCTGAGGTTATGTTTGCATGTAGAAGTCCCGATTTCTATAAAACTAGCATAGATTTTTAGAAAAGTACTTATAACCCTCAATTTTGCTGGCCTGTATTATTGGTTTAGTAGTCTATGTTTTCTTTTAACATACAAATCGACAGTGGCGCACCCAGAGCGGGGGCCAAGGGCCCCGGCACCCCCCTCCGCCCAAAAAAGAAGAAAGGAGATTAAGGGTCCATTCCACTTTGTCAGTCGAAAAAGAGACCTATTTTCATGATTTTATTTTCCAAAACTAATGTAAGGATTTTAATGTTTTTTTTTTATTAAATCTTTATTATTTCTTGCTGTATAGAATGTTATTTTTCATGTTTCCAAAATATAATTACAAATGTGAGGAATTAAATCGCAATGTTTGAATGGACCCTTAATGTAACCACAACTAAAATAATTCGAGAGCTTTGTAAAACGAAAAGAAAACTAAATAAATTGTTATAATCACCTAATGAATTTTATTGTAATTGTATTAAAAATATTTTTATCCGTTCAACTCGGCTACCCCCAAGATTAAATCCTGAGGGCGCCACTGCAGGCGGACACGTGACAGTTTTAGAAAATCGCGCAAAAGAGTTTGACGGCAAACAGTTGACATTTTACGGGCGGTTACATAAAATCCGTTTCCGAACAGAAGCCGAGAAATTTCGACTGCCGGGAGTGGCGCATGGCGACCGGCCATTGCGACTTGCCAATAAGACGAGAATCGCCAGCAGCGATAGTTGCTGGACAACCGAGCGACCAGTTAGCTTTCATTTTCGATAACTGCTCGTTCAAATGTCTGCATTCTTTCGAAAGGTCGGTAATCGCGCGCGTAAGACCGCTAACCGTGAAACGAAAAAACTGCGAGGCAGGTTGATAAATCTTATCGCCTTTTTTGTCCAGTTAAATGTATAATTAGACATTTGTCTCGCGGCTGACTCTTACTTTTATATCCGCGTATAATATTCTAAAGTCGAAAGTAATTTTTTATTTTCTGTTTTTAGGAACTCCTAGATAGGTAGATGGGATAAATGTATTTGCAGGGTTTTCTCCTTTACTCAAAACAATTGCAATTTTCCATAATTCGAAAATAGTATCCTTAATGGTTTCCACAACTTCATTGACAGTGTAATTATTACACTGCGGATGTTTATACACGTAACATATGCAAAATGCCATGTCTATTTTTATCGAATTTCTTAAGGGTAGACGGATAGTTACTAATTTCTTTATTGTGGCTAGAAGAAATTGTAAATGTGCTGTAATAAATTTTGAGCAACTTGAGTCTTTTGGGAAACATTCTGAGCAGTTGCAATTGCAACGACATTATTTCCTTCAAAAGTTTATTTACAATAACAAAAAAATTTTTCTGTGAATAATTTGAGTTCTTAATGAATTACTACAAAAATGAATAATCTGATTTTTTAATAAATGACTACAAAAAAGAATAATTTGATTTCTTAATGAATGACTACAAAAATGGATAATTTGATTTCTTGATGAAGGACCCAACAAAATGAATAATAAAGAATGATTTGAGAAATATTTTGTCTCATATGTGCGTTTAATTTAAAGATAAATTCATTGTATCAACTTGCCCCGAACACGGGGTGGTTTGAAGCACGTGTCACGTTACCTAAAAAACCCATGTACAAATTTTAAGTTATATAAATGAAAATCGAATTAATACCTTTAAAAAGGATAAAAAAAATTGCATATTGCAGTATTAGTTCTCCAATGTAAGTAATTTGAAAATTATAAACTAAATACTGAAAAGTGTATCAACCATCCCCAGTCACGCCTACCTCACTTCCCCCGATTTCGATACTCAAGGGATCAAGAAAAATTCTTCCTACCCAAAATTACCTACAAAATAAAAATATATTCTGAACGCTAAAAACGGTAACAATTAAATTACTCCCGGGCATCATGAAAGTCTCCAGAAGAATGGGTCAGGCAGCCAGAACTGGCCAGCAAAAGCCGAGAGAACTCCGTTCCCTCGTTTCAAATCCAATCAAGTCTATACACCCCATAGATCGTCCAATTTCCATCAGATTGCGCGAAAAGGCAGACGGAGGATCGTTAACGCGAGCACATCAAAGGGGACCGTTTCCTCATTTCCCTGGCGAGGCCCGGCTCTGGTTCTCATGGGCGCGAGAACCGTTTCGGCGGCTGTTAATAAGAAGAACGGGCCCAAACACGGCGGGACGGAGGCGTGTGTGGACGCGTGAGAAAAGCAGGACGGTGTTAAAAAATCGTTCCCCCGCGGGCCGATTAGTCTTGCCTGCCCAGCTGTAGATCGGATCCGGCGTTTCCTGATATCTCCCGATCGTTCCGCTGCTTTCATCCGCGCGCGTAACACGTGCCACACGCGGAAAACGCTCTTCCTTGCTTTTCGACTCGCCATGCATAACGCGACATCGGAAGTAAACGTGGCTTTGGATGAAATAAATGAAGCACGATAAAGACACAGACCGTTCTGCAGTATGTGAGCGTAAATCATGGGACGAATTGGCTTTTTGATTATACGTATGGTAACGTAGGGATTGAGATATTATTCCATGTTTTGTAATTGGTCAAGATACCAAGTGGCTCCATATTTGGAGGGAAATATTCGGGGTGGGTGAATATACGCCACTGCCAGGAGACAGCTTGTTTTCGAGTGACAGGCGTTTTTAGGTTTCAGTGATTTTTATAGGCTGAGGTAGGAACCAAGAAGGAACTGTTCAAAGTAGGGCTGTTACGAATATTCGAATATTCGAATACCAGTAGAATTCGAATTTGAGATTTGAAGAATTCGAATATTTGAATTATTCGAATACCAGTCGAGATCGAATTTTAGATTCGAATAATTCAAATATTCGAATACCAGTCGAGATCGAATGTAAGATTCGAACAATTCGAATATTCGAATACCAGTCGAGATCGAATTTTAGATTCGAATAATTCAAATACTCGAATATCAGTCGAGATCGAATTTTACATTCGAATAATTCGAATATTAATCGAATAGTTAGGAATACACGAATATTAGAACATTATACAAATAATTAGGAGTTCTGCATCAGCACGTACGTTCTCTATAGCAGGGAATATTTTAACAGCAAAGAGAAGCGGCCTCACCCCAGGAAACGTTAATGTTTCTATTTTCCTTCACCAAATGCAGGTTTTGGTATGAAAAATAAGAATAAAATTACTACTATTACTATTAATGAGCATGATGATTCAATATTAAAATTCATTACGTCCCTAAATTTAAATAGAATTTGTACCTTTAGCTTTAAAATTTATAAATTTACCAAAGATTAAAAAAGTTTCAAATCTTAAATTTGAAAAACAAATAATTGTAAAGGATAATATGGAAAGAATAGCACAGTAAAGTGTGAAATAATATTTCACGTTTAGATTCGTATTCGGTACAATCCGAAATTCGAGTATCTACTCTGAATTATTCGAATACTTAGAATTATTCAAATATTCAAGTATCTACTCCAAATTATTCGAATACTTAGAATTATTCGAAAACTCCGTACTATTCGAATATTTACAGCTCCAGTTCAAAGTCGTCGGATGGCTTGCATATTGTGCTAGCTTAGTTTATAACGAGAAATACTGAGATACAAAACGTTATAAATAACCTTCTTTCATTATCTGTGCAGCGAATTTTTCGGTATTCGAATATTCGAATACTTCAGTTGCTCAATTATTTGGCGAATATAATTAGAAAATCCAAGTATTCGAATACTGACGTATTCGAATAGTATGGTGCGAATTATAAATCAAGTTCTTTAGGTTCATTTGTCAGGGTGAAATCTTGTAAGCTAATTTTGACCCACTTCACACCATACTATTCGAATACATCAGTAATTTACTAATTTTTCTATGCAATCAACTAATAAGTGAATCTTACATCAAGTGCTTAAATCTTACACGTTATTTAATTTTCTCAAAATATAAAAAACATGGTGGACCAGCTTTAACATTCTCATAACTCTACTTCACAAGCCCCATTACTCTAGCAATTTAAATGTTAATTGCTCACCATGGATTGACATTTAACGCTCGAATAATTCGATTCCACGCTCGCCCTCACTAATCCCCTTGTTCCAGCCGCGTATAATGTATCCGTAATTGCCCAGTAATATCGAGAAATGGTTTTCATTAATGAAAATCGTCTCCCCCCTCGGCTAATGTCCCGATAACTCAATAGACGATTCACTGTTTACGAACCGGTTCCAGCCGTGTGGTCCGATGGAGAAAGGGACTCATTCACGGGGCGAACAATAAATTATTGTATCGAATCTCTACGCGTAAGTCGAAACGCCAGACAATAGAATGTACGTTATCTTTTCGATTGCGTGGTTCATTCTGTTCCGCGCGGCTACGAAGGAAACGACAGCGATCGAACACTGGCACAACACCTTGTAATGCATGGAACTTAAATGGGCCTCGCACAGATATCTGCAGATTTAAATGGAGAAATAGTTACCATTTTGTTTACTCCTTTTTCAACAAAATTTAACCTTTTCTGGTCATGTGATTCCACTTGGAATCATTAAATTAGTTAATGTTTATAACTCACTAGCTTTACTACTCGGCTTTACCCGGAATTTAGAGTTTGATTATATAAAACTCAAAAAAAAAATTATTTTTTTTGTGAAAATAGTTACATTCATCTGGGTTAGCCAGGCATAATGACCGGAGGTACATTTCGTGACCCCAGAGTTTATCGTTCCAAAGATTTTAGGCGACAAACAAACTCACAAACATATAAACTTTCTGCTTTATATATTAAGATATGGCAGCATGTCATCGTATATTTTTTTCACTTGCCAGAAATAGTGAAGAGAAAAAGGGTTAAGGGCACGTCGCCAAAAAAAAAAAAACTGAAGAAGAATGAATGCCCAACAACGAAGTGGAATTTGAATTTTTGGTACGGGGTCCTTTTGGACCCACCCTATATGTATACCAAATTATTTATGTTACTTAGTAGACATTAGGATCAGTTTTATAAAAAAGAATATTACAATTCAATGTAGAAGTTTAATTAAACGTGCGAAATTATATTGTGGGTCAAAATGGACCCCCACGGTCCCATCTTCCAAAAAGAAAACTTATGATTTTACCCAAACACTATATCTTTTTTCTGTACTACTACACTTAGCCGGTTTTTAGTAAATTACCTCTTCATTTTTCTGAAAAAAATGGGCTCAGAACGTTTGCCACCTGGGCGTTTTTTTTTAAATCCGTCACTGCAAATAGTGATGTGACTGATTTTAAAATGAAAATATGTAAACTATGGATACGTAGTCATTTGTGAAATAGAAAAATTAAAACCGATTTAAAAAAAAAATAATAATGTACGAAAAAGTAAAAAATAATTTTTTTCCTTATTTAATCTACGACTCTCGATATTTTCATGTCAGCGCCTCATCATTTTCACTGTGTAAATCTGGCGCCGACTTAAAAATATTGAGAATCATAGATTAAATAAGGAAAAAATTTTTTTTTTACTTTTTCGTACATTTTCATTTTTTTGAAGACGGTTTTAATTTTTCTAATTTTTTTTATTTTTTACTATTTAGTTATTTAAGTTATATAAATATATTTATTTAAAAAAAATATAAGTAGACCTATAAAAAGAGCTGCTCGTAATAATAATAATGAAGTCTGTTGATGAACCAGATTTCTTATTTTTTATGTAACTTCAAAACTGCTGAACCGATTTTGATAATTCTTTCTGCACGACCAAAGTTGATGGAAAATAAACTAAATGCAACAAGTTTCGCGGAAATCGGTCCAGCAGTTGCGGAGAAATTCGCGGACAAACATAATACGAAATAGCATACATACATACAAAAACACATCCAACTGAGAACCTCTTTCTTTTTGAAGTCGCTTAAAAATATCCTACTTTCACCATCAATTACGACGAAAGTGACAAACTTAAAAAGTTTGCATCCCAATTGCATCATGAAACTTCGCTAAAAATACGACGGAGACCTGAATCCGTAGATTACAACAAAAGGCGAATTTTACGTCCACAGCAAGGTGATAAAGACTCTACGAGAAAAATGGCAACATTCTCCACGCACACATTGGTGTCCAGCTGGCTGTCTAGCATTTAACTCACTACCGGTCAAGCATTAAAATAAAAACTCTAGAATTTTTATCACATTTGTCTCAATTGAAAAAAAAATCAAATTTAATGTTGCGTTTATGCAACAACAGCTGTTTAGGTGCTAATCCACAATGAGATTTTAGACGCGACTTTTCTATCACGAGAAAAAAATCTTAGCGACATAAAAATGTAAGTAATGGAAACAAAAGAATTATAATAGGTAATGAAAATTAAAATCTCATGCGAGACACGATATTTTTGCTTCATCGTGGATTTGCACCTTCAGTGGCTCAAACAGACGTTTCGCGATGTAGGCTAAAATAATCGAGTATAAGGACGCGGGATCGTTCACTGCTGATCCAGTTGCCTGGTTTCTAATTGATAGAAAGCACGGTGAGGATGTTCTTTTTCCTTGGTTTCGGTCCAATGGCCGATAGAAACTGAATCTTCCATTGAGAGCAGAAGGAATTGCAAGTGTTCGTGATTATGGCGACGATAAGCAGCGCGAGGAAATGATACCAATTGATGCTGAATCGACGGTGACAGTGATTTAACGACTGCTAGGCTTTGGAATAGGGAGCAACTAGGTTGCTTGAAAACTGTCCCACAAAATGGGAAAGCTCACGATACTTAGGAATTAATGAAGAAATTATAAGAGAATAATGGCACATTAAGGTTCGGTGTCAGCAGAATTTCAAATTAAACAAATTCTGAGTTTTGTTTTTTATTACACGTGGGAACAAAATTTTTGAAAATTAAGGAAGTGATATTTGGCAAGTGAGATTAATCTTAAGTGAGGTTTTTTTATTAAGGAATTTTTTTAAGATTAATACAGAGAAATATAGAAATATGCTATAAATTACTATTATATACAGAACATCCTCAGTTACAGTATGTATCTAATGTTTTAAAACTTCCAATATAATATACAGGGTGCTCCAAAACTGTAGATCTATTTTAGTTTGAAAAATAAATCAATTTTAAGGGGTTATGCCTAGTCAGGCGGTCGAAAAGAGGCGAATATTTGTGAATTTTTTTTGAAGAAGCGGAAGCGTATATTTTTACAAAACTTTTTGCGTTAAAAAGAGCAACATTTAAAGAACATTTGGTAATTTTTTCGAAAAAAAATATTTACGTTTATAATAAAATAAAAAGCGACATCCAAGAAGCATTTTTAAAAATTTGGTTTTGCGGTGAGCACTGCCATTCGGAACCAGATTATCTAAAATCAAAAAACAAAAAAGATTTCGTTAGTATATTAATGTATCCTCAGGTTGACGGAGAGAATTTTCCGAAATATTAATTTAAAACAAAATGGCGGCTGTTTAAAGTTGAAATCCTGATTTTCTCGCGTGATTTTTGCAGGAAAAAATCAGGATTTCAACTTTAAATAGCCGCCATTTTGTTTTAAATTAATATTTCGGAAAATTCTCTCCGCCAACCTGAGGATACATTAATATACTAACGAAATCTTTTTTGTTTTTTGATTTTAGATAATCTGGTTCCGAATGGCAGTGCTCACCGCAAAACCAAATTTTTAAAAATGCTTCTTGGATGTCGCTTGTTATTTTATTATAAACGTGAATATTTTTCTACGAAAAAATTACCACATGTTCTTTAAATGTTGCTCTTTTAAACGCAAAAAGTTTTGTAAAAATATACGCTTCCGCTTCTTCAAAAAAAATTCACAAATATTCGCCTCTTTTCGACCGCCTGACTAGGCATAACCCCTTAATACACATGAATTCGTGAACCACTTCTACTGCTTTAACGTGGTTCCTCAATTTGTGTCACAAATACAGAAACCACTTGAATGTACCGTGACATTTAAAAATATCCTAGTGTTAGTGAAACGTTCCAGTTTTTAGTCAATCCGTTTTTCCATTTCGATTAGACTGTAACTGTTGGCGTAAGTATTTTATAATTATCGACCCAGCAGATTTACTGCGCTCGATTTGCAATCAGTATCGCATTTCTCGTGGCGTAAATAAGAAAGCATTCTCGTGACGTTATCTAACAGCGAGAAATCTAAGAGTTCCGTTTCACTTTATGGCGAGTCACCATAAATCAAAGCAATAGTTGCGTATTGTTGCCCCTATCAGTGCCGCATCGAGCGACGAAAAATACACTCGCGGAGCTCACTTAACGGTAATTAAAGTCAGATCATACATATGTTAATGAACGACACAACTGTTCTTCCGAAGTGAATAGCCGTCAATTCATTGCCACTGATTCCGTTCGATCGTTGCCTTCTGATTCAGTCGGGAATTATTCACTTACAGATTAAAGAAACGCCTGATTATCTATGAAACTATTCATTTGTCAAGGATATCTAGTCAAGGCTATTCCGTTTCCTTCAAGAAGTCCCACCAACTGTTAAAGTTTCTAATCACGATTTGCTTATTGTAGGCTGAAGAAGTTTCTGTTTATCTTATACTCAATTCATCAAAGCTATTTTATTTAGGTGCTTCGATGAGTTCTGTCAACCACTAAAGTTTGTATCTCTGATTTTTTTACTGTAAGTGGAAGATGTACGTATAGTAAAATAATAATAGTAGGGAGTGCAAACAGTGACAGAAAAGGATAATGAAACTCGGAAGCTATTTTATACACTCTACAATTTTTAGTGGCCCTGTGTTTTGGATAGGTAAATTGGTTGCCACCAGAGACATAATTATGAAAAACACTATTTTACATTAGATGAACGCACAGTAGGTATTCATTTAGTAGAGATACTTCACCATTCCTCCAGCTTACCAGATAATCTAAGAAGTTCAGATATTCAGTTCTGTGTATTCTGGATGATTAAGTTGCAATATTTATAATAATCATTTAATTTCTTTCTGTCGTTTTCCCTGCTATTTGTGTACTTTAATTTTCATCTTAATATTATCTTACTTGTCCGTCTTCTACACATGATGTTTCATTTAATTACAATGTACTAAAGGGTTGTTACCCGTAATAATAAATAGTAATAATAATGATACCACATTTTTCTGGATTTTGCGATTTATAGCATATTTTGTTGGTGGCAACAGGGACTACAGAACTGTCGAATCAAAAAGGGTTATAATTTTCAAATACCCCTGTAAGATAACGTTAAAAATTAGGTACACTGGTTAAAAACAGGAAACGTCCACTCTGCACTGCAACAATATACGGAATGTCCCCACTCTTTGCCTAAGCATAAGCTTCTGTCGTCAAGGTAAAACAAGAAATTATTTCAGAAGAAAATTAAATTCATTGAACCATGTTTCTTTACTGATGGACTAAAGTATTAAAATACTTTTTGGTGTTAATTTTGCAATTGTATTGTTGGATGTAAGAACGGTCTCAGGCCACTCAATTAGATTCCTCATACTTTCCTAAATATGCCCTCTTAATTGCATCGCAGTATCTCTAAAATTGACAGAGCTGTGGCAAATTTTGTGAATCGATGTTGGCCAACTGACCCTAACTCGTATCTAACAAGGGAAGCTCCCGAACCTGGAAATTCAAGAAATTATGAAACTTTGTGAATATGTAGGGTATTTCCTCCTGATTACAACGCAATTTTTGTTTGCTGCCCAAATTCACTCGAAGGGGGTGAAATTAACCCCTGAAAATTCAGCTATTTTCCGATTTTGCGTTATAAAGTTCAAGAGTTATCGCAAACTGTAAGAACTAGAAAATAGTTTCAGGACAAAAGTTACTTCTTTTAATCAGATCTATCATTTGGTAAAAAAAATATTTTACAGTTCACGAGTTATAACACAAATTCGGAAAATAACCAGATTTTCGGGGGTCAATTACACCCCCTTAGAGTGAATTTGGGCTGCAAACAAAAATTGCGTTGTAATCAGGAGGAAATCCCCTACATATTCACAGAGTTTCAGAATTTTTTGAATTTTCGATTTCGAGATCGTCCTTTGCAAGCCAAACATACATCAACCTGAACATGACACGATCTATGACTATTTTTATGCCTACATTTGTTCAAATATTATGCAAATATTAAATAAATATTAAACGTTTAAAAAAACAACATTTTTTTCTATATTTCTCCATTTTATGGAACAAGGGCCTGAGAGGGCTACAATTAAAATTAATTTCCCTGCTAAAATTATTACATAATCCCGATTGTGATAATGCATTTGCAATTGAGATATATCACATTTTTAAGTACTATAGACAATTTTACAACTTCACTATGTATAAAAAAAAACTTCATAATGATTAGAGTTATTTTTCTCGAAACTGACTTGTGACACTGAGGCTCATCTTGCATCCACCAGTACAATTATTGTTAGGTCTAAACGCACCAATTTTACTGCTCACGATAACATAATTAGGTACTCTCGGGGGATGTGACAATAAAAATTTAAAAAAAAACTATGTATTCTAAATGTACTGTGTACTTTTGGTACCCCCACGTAATAAAGTCCCAACTACTGACACCACTAGTTGGCCTAGTGAAACTACATATGGTTCCGATCCACCCCTAATCAACGAGTCTTGGAATTTGACTTTGCAAACGAAGCCCTAAGTCAAAGCCTGGAATTCTAATTCATAAGGAGTCACCCCTTTCCAATTCAACGACTAGTAACGAGCCACCCTGTATATGTATCTTCCTCGTCGCACAGCCGAACGGAATATAGACCACTCGTGGCCCCCGACGATTTCGCGGATCCCCGCGAGACGAGTGGGATCTTCCTGGCCACACGGTTGGATTGTCTTCGCGCAGTCATCAATCAGTGACACTGTCTAAGCACGCTTTCTTAATGCCACGCCGTCGTTGCAGCTCGCTAAACAAAAATAAAGATTCCACGCTGCCAATCAGCAGCTCCCTTGCGCAACCGTCGGCTTCGCCTAACTGTTCACCGCCGGACTCTCTTACGAGGCTGGGCGGAAAAAAAAAAAGAAAAGAAACGGCGGTATCCTTGCTCGCGGATGCTTAATCGCGGTGATAAATTAACCCCCAACGATCCGCGGCATTTGATTTCGTTGCCGCAGACCGTTGCCCAATCAGCGGCGGAAAACCGTCGAGGAAATGGCCGAGATGGCGGGACAGTTCCGCGTTAATTTAACCGCATACTTTTCCCCCGGCGTCCGCCCAGCGATTTATGTAAACACAAGTCTCGATGGGGATCATTTCTGGAGCAACACGGGTGTAATTGATTGCCCAGAGTTGCACCTATTCCTGCGTGCACGTTTCACCGTGGAAACTCCTGTGCACCGCTAATGGCGGGCCTAGTGGAGATCTGGGGCCTAGCTGCTGGCATAGCACGGTAATTCAGAGATGTCTACGGGGCCGCTGTGTGCCAGATGGTATCGGCGTGTGTGGCATTTTTGCTGGTCGGCGGTATCGCAGTGAGGAGTGCGGGAAATGTTATCCTAATTGATCTGTGGACAACTGTGGACTCTATTGAGTAGTTAGCTATGAAGTGGTTGGTAAATCGTGAGGAAGCTTGGTGTTGGGTGTTTGGGGACAATTGCATGTTGCACCTTCAGTTGATGTGGGTAGGGGGAGGCATTTTTTTAAAGGGAACTAGCACTATGTAAGTATTTAGGTTATAATCCCCTAGTAGCAGTTCTGGTTAGCCCACAGGATCCCCAAGTTGGGAATTAGTTGGCCATCAAAATGCCAAGGGTAGTGGTAGGAATGTCCATAAATTTTTGAATGAGAGGTCTGGGTTAGCTCTGGGCTATTAAATAGATCTATTGCTGATGTTAAAGGATCATAGACTACTGGGAATGCGATCCTATTTCATCTATAGAGATCTGTGGATTGGTTTATTGGGACATTTGCAGAGAATGATACATGTTAATGTGCACGCTGTAGCCTGTAGTCATTTATGGAGCTAGGTCTGATACATGTCATATAAATAGTGATATTAATCGGGTAGGTATCCATAAAATTCTACTTCACTGGAAAATCTGATTCGTATGAACCTAACCTTGGACACCTTAGATGAGGAAATAATTAGCTAAAATAATTTCTGCCTTTTCTGGTGCACAAAGTACATCCTGTGGTTTGCATGCATAATTGTACCTATAATATAAATTCCTAGAATAACTAGAGAAGTGCAAAATGAGATATCTCTTTGTTTCCAAAGGGTAACGGAAGAATAGCCTTCGCCGACCAGTGCAACTAGGAAAAGCTACGTATGCATTAGTAGTCTACAGCGGGACTTGAGTTTGTGTGCAAATTAGGGTGACTCCAAATTGGTAGTCAAAGATTAACCTTCGAAGACTCGACAAGAACAGTTAGCCAACACACAAAAATTACTAAAACAATTATAAGATTCGATCAGTCTTAAGTAAATCCGGTATTTATAAAATAGAACACAGTAAAGCGCATGTTGATAGTGATAAATTAAGGTTAGGTTGCAAAACAGTCTCACGACTTTATTCCTTATTTTGTATCTTTGTGTAATAAGACTGCTAGCCGAAAGCTTCTGAGGCCCATCAACACAAGTCCACCCTAACCCGAATATTGCAAGAGGAATTCGAAAATGCGATTTGCAAGTAGTGCTTAGCCCTTAACCCTGTCTAATTTAGTTCCCCAATAACGTAAGCGCCGAAAACAATCCACAGTCTCCAGTGAGTCTTTACAACCGGAGAAACTGACCCAACACACGGTACACCTTGATCCGCGAGTAGCCAAAGAGCCTGAAAGAAATGAAACGCGCGTGAAGCGACCAAGGACGCAGAGTGACGAACCTGAAGTATCCTGCACGCCTCGATAGCCCGCCCCTTCGGGATCGATCTTCCGTTCGACGACCTTTCCAGCGATCGGCAGCGCAGCGCCTCTTCACTGTTGCTCCTCTTCTAGAGAACGAGCTATCTGTCCCTGGACGGGCGCAGGATCACGCGCATGTTAACGCACCCAGCCTCCTCACAATCCGCACAAATCATTCTGTTCCGACACGTGAGTCTCTCATCCTTGGATCCCCTTGGTCGGGCATCGATCACGCGCACCAACCACCCAACAGTTGCCTCTCCGGACCGTCTAAATTGTCTCCCGACCCCCTGTTTCGCGTATCCACCTGAGATCTCGTCACCGTTAAAACACTTTCTCCCTCCCTCTCCGTTTCCTCTCCCCCTCCCGGGCGGCGTGGGCACGAAAATAACCGTGATTGCACAGAACACGTCGACGATTTCTTCGAGTCACGGATTCCTAGGCCGAGCGTAGAAACCGGCACGTGCCGCGGCCCAAACACCTAGCCGCGGCCTCTGGCTGTCGAGACTCTAGCTGCTAGAGTGTCTCGCGAGCTTCCCCCGAAGCTCCAGCTGGCGCCAAGGCCTCGGAATAAGGGCGACGATACCTGGGATCCCTTCGGGACTCGGGGCCCTATCGATACTCCCAATGAAATCGCTCCCCACTAACCGATAGTAGCCCGGGACGTCATAGTACCCCCCCAACTGCTATGCCACTTTCGCGAGCCCCCCTTCAACGACCGCCACTGTTCGGAATTCGCGCGTGCTTCCTTTCGAACCAGCTCGAACCAGCTCGCGGGAGATTCGAGTGTCCAACTGCTCGAGACCCCTGCCAGTCGCGGAACACCCGATGGAGCACCGTCCAAGATCCACCAGAGGGATTTGTCAACCTCGCTCCGTGGAAGCGGTCGTCAGACTAAAGTCGTCGTTCCACTGGAAACCGAGTACGTGCATGGGTTTCTTATCCCTCCTGTTAGCTCGAAATCCGTTTCTTTCTCTCTCTCCTTGCCGTCCCCGACCGACGCGCCGTGTCTCTCCCTGTCGCTCGGACACTCTCCCTCCCCCCTCCCGCCGGGCGATATTCTGTCACCGGCGCCGTGGAAGGGATACCAAATCCAAGGATACCGGACAGCGATTAAAAAATCATTCGCCGGCCACTTTGGAAATACGCGAGCGCCTTTTGCGACAGTCCGGGCGGCCGGGAGAGGGCAACGTGTCAAGGAGAAAAATGGGGCGCGCGGTCGAGGGGTTGAAGATCGCGATTCCTGGAAATGTGATTGCAGATGTGTTTCATCGTGAAGTGTGTGTGGGGGGGGGGGGGGGTGAGAAATATTTTTTAGAACGTTTAACCGTTTTATTTTTGTAGTGTTACGTACTGATAATTATTAACATCTCATAACTTTTCGTTTTGGAAAGGAACTATGAGAAATAATTTGTTGATTAGTGCAATTGCAATTTGCAGTTTTTGAGTCTAAAAGTCCGACATAGTTTTATGTACTTTTCGAGGTAAAAAATAATAGCAAATGAAAATGAAATTTTTATAAATACGAAATTAAATTTATAATTTTTTTTTGTTGGAAATTTGCTATTTCCGAGTCTAAAGGCTGACATAGTTTATGTACTTTTCGAAGTGAAAAATAATAGTAAATGAAAATGAAATTTTTATAGATAGAAAATTAAATTTATAAGTTTTTGTTTTGGAAAGGAACTAAGTATGAGAAATAATGTGTTGTTTAGTGCAAATGCAATTTGCAATTTCTGAGTCTAAAGGCTGACATAGTTTATGAACTTTTCGAGGTAAAAAATAATAGCAAATGAAAATGAAATTTTTATAAATACGGAATTACATTTATAATTTTTTTTTTTTGGAAAATTGCTATTTGTGAGTCTAAAGGCTGACATAGTTTATGTACTTTTCGAGGTAAAAAATAATAGTAAATGAAAAAGGAAATTTTAATAGATAGAAAATTAAATTTATAATTTTTTGTTTTGGAAAGGAACTAAGTATGAGAAATAATTAGTTGTTTAGTGCAATTGCAATTTGCAATTTCTGAGTCAAAGGCTGACATAGTTTATGAACTTTTCGAGGTAAAAAAATAATAGCAAATGAAAATGAAATTTTGATAGATAGAAAAATAAATTTGAATAACTTTGAAAAATAAGAAATATACAAAACTGTTCTTCGAAAGCTTCATACGTTTTGACCCCTGAAAATTTTTGTAAAAATTTTCTCAACAAAAATTCTACGGAAAAGTTAAGTACGAATCTATTAATTTTAATAACAAAAATCAAGTTTGAGAATATTTCACATCTGAATGCCTACTTATTATTTAGTTGCCTAAATTATTTCACGACACGAAAATGAAATTGTTAAGGAAAAGTCTGTTCCACATTCCCCGACATTAAAATAATTTCTGGCTAGCAACTGTAGCTTCCTCGCCGTAAATTATATTTTAGAGCGGAGCTTCACCCACGATAATTACTCATCGCTGAGCAAGAAGAGAAGAAAATTCATGGATCCAATGATGCGAGGCCGAATGCCTGGCATTAACGTCGCGTTATTCAATAACAGGCACTGCCAAAATTGCACGTTTGCGTTTCACGAGCTAATAATTACCTTGCGACGTGCAAAAAGAGGGAGAGATGAAAGGGAAAGGCGAATAAGATAATCGATACATCGCAACTGTTCGTAATATTTCTGTGAAGCATTTAACAAATTTTAATTCGAACCACTGCTCTCCTCATTAAAAAACATCGTTCGATATTCCACATAAATTACCATTTTTCCCAAAATGCTGTTTCATTTAATCATTAACCAAATTTTGTATTCGTTATTTCCAGAAAAAAATGAGAAATACATTCGTAAATATGTAGTGGCGCTTAATTCGATTTCTTATTTAGTACTTTGCTTTTTTTTAAGAAATATGAACATCGACAAGACTAAACAAAGCAAGTTACCTTGACTGATCGATTAAGACGTAGATTAATCAACTTTGAAAGCTATTAGCAGAATCGTCAATAAAACGATCGTGCGTGGGCGTGGTCTCTGCGTCAAAATGATCTTTCCATCTGGGAGTATAGATATCAATGCCTTTTATAGAAACTCGAGTCCCTGGACTTCATACTTTATAATTGCAAAATCCAGATCTGCTATCGATATGGTGCGCTGCACACCTGCAATATATATTTATGAATTTTTTAAAACGTTTTCCCTCAACACCAAAAACTCATTTGCAAAAATTTAATGTAGCTACATGTCAGATCGAAGCTTTTAATGTACTATATGCGTCATCGATCCGTCATACGATTAATAATCGTAAAAAATAAAGCTTCATCAGTCCCGCGCATATGGGGCCGCATAAATGCATCCAATGAGCGATTCAAGAACAATGGATTCAGTCGTACGTGCTGTTAAAAAAAAATTTCATCGGACGGCATTGAGATAACGTTCGGAATTCATACTTTTCCTTCGACTGGATACGATCGAAACGAAAATAGAACAGACAGGAAGGTGGAGAGAAAGAGAGTGCTGCAACGAGAGCCAAGAATCGGCTGAGAAAAGTGCGAGGGAAAAGTGAGCTGGATGGCCTTCGCGACAATTCACTCGTTACCTCTTGTTTCGCCGTTCGAATTCAGTTCTGCCAGCGAAACCAGTCGAACTTTCCGTCAATTCTGTCCGATGCGTGACAAAGAGTCGCGCATGGATTATTTTCCACCGAAAGGGAATCGTTCGGTTCGCGATACTGACCCCCAGGGACGCGTAGGCGCTCCGAATCAATTTCGCCTTAACTTGGAAGACTTAAGCAACCATCCCACGTGTGCAATTTAAATCACGGAACAAACTTGGGACACCGTTCTGGTGCACGTTGTGTCTGGACATCGAGCATTTTCAAGTTCTTCGAGAATATTTTGTCGCATAAGTTACGCACGTGGGGGCGCGGCTTAATCCTTAAAATGTCGTAGAAACAACTCAATTCCTCTTCCTGGACTTTTCATTCTGGGAAATTATTTACTCATAACAACCGGGGAAATTATTTATTCATAATAGGAAAGCTATGTAAAGCCGCGTTCCCACGTGTACAATTTGAAATAGTTTGCTGTTATTCGCAACATGTAACGGGTGGCGCGGAAGTCATCATCCGATGTTAAGAGCTCCTAATTCTTTTAATTTCGGATAGATTTCAGTGATTTTTTGAAATTTTAATTCACAATTCTTCGAGAACGTGCAAACTTCAAGAACGCGGAAAAATTATGTCGACAGTTTTCCGAGCAAATTAATCTCCCGTTTTGGTGATCCGTTATGGCCAGACATATCCCCCGATTTAACCGCCCCAGACTTCCTTCTTTGGGGCTGTTTGAAGGCATTGGTGTACGCGAATAACCTACAGGCTTTATAACAATTAAAGGTTGCCATAAAAGAGCTTAAATTTGCATCAATTCGGATGCCGGTGATTTGTTGGATATTATCTTCGGAACTGTGATGTCATAAAAATTATAAGTCTTAATAAATTGTACCACAAAAAGAAAACGCCACGTTGTTTCGTTTAAAACAAAGTTGTCGACTAAAAACATCGGATGATGACTTTTGCGCCATCTGTATTACACTTCATGAAGCTTTATAATTTTTTTTTATCACCATACTCAAAATTGTGGGTACGTGGCTTAATGCGTCACAGGCGGAGAGTTCTTCCTGCAATGACAAACTTCACTTCTTTCAATAAACCTGAGCTCGCAATGAGTGTTCGTCACTTATTAATGAAAATGTTTCTTGTACCCTGCTAGAAGTGGGCACGCGACAGCCTGGGGCCTATAATTTTTATTTCGAGGAATACTCCCGAAAGGTCAAAGGAAGGAATACTTGTAGCGTTTAGTTTTAATTACGGCAACATTAATCATCGCGGGATAATGAGTTTTATTAATTCTCAATCAAGAAAGTGAAAGGTTTGCAGAAATAGAAATCGAATTCTACTACACATAATTATTCAGCAACGGAGCAGCAATTGATCTGCGCATGCGGTGAAAATTTTATCGCAGACGAAAAGATCGCAGGAAGAATAAAGTGCAAGGAAACTTAAAATTAATCTTGATTTACAAGCTCCCCATCGATCTAAGAATAATCAACACTCATCCGCTGCTTACAGATCACTCTAGTTTCTAAAGAACTCAGCCAATTCTTTCGAATGAGTCGAACAACTTTCGAACTGCCTAAAAGAAAGTTTTATCTCTAATATTCGAAAAGTTTTTTCAAACATCTTTCGATCTTTTTAACATAAATGGCCAAGCCAACGTAGGCAACGTCGTCCTTCCCCCGTTATAATTATTTTCCTTAATTAAAGATTTAAATAAAAAAAAAAATCAATCTTCATATTTCACTTGAAAGTGTTTGAGTCACCCTGCTCATTTTTATTTAACGAATAATAAATTAATTTTCTTTAAATTCATCTATCGAAATTTGTATCCGAACAAAGGATACCCTACTCAAAGTCTCTGTCAAACCACTCAAAACGGATTTGCTTTAAGGTGTTTACATTTTAATAGGCTCATAAGTGAGTAATCCACGCAGAGCAATTTTGAATAAACTCATTTTTTTTATGGCCAGATTTATCCGTAGAAATCATCGGATTGTTTGCAATGAAGACGGATAAGGTGATAACAATTCACATACGCCAATTTTAAGAATATTTTTAGTTTTTTTATTTCGGACGATCCTGTCACGAGTTCTGCTGGCACCCGCCAAAAGCTCTAATTTCTACAGTGGTACGGTGAATGCTGCATATCTAATGCAAAAATTGATAATATTCAAACAATAATTTTTAATTTGTCCTTCAAACATGTAGTAGGTAATGGCGTGGAAAAAGCTTTTTCACTGCATATTTCTCAGTTTCTTTTCAAGCGTTTCGACCGGAGGGTGACCTTAAATGGCATCGGCGCGTTTCCACGCCGAGGGATTCACATCTTGCGCACGGTTTTTGCATGCTTCGCAACGATACTTTCCGCAAAACATCGAAAGTATTACTCGCGAGTCCCCGAACGCGTGCTTTAAAAACAAACTAAGCAAGGAATTCCTACGTTTTTTTTCCAAAACTTTCTTAGCAGAGGCGATCACTTGGAGGGGTCTGGCCGACATAAATAGCCATCTTTCCAACCCTTGCGCCACTAAAAGTGTTATTGTACAAAGTTCAAAGCAAATCCATTTTAGGTAAATGCACAAGGATTCTGAATGAGATGCTTTGGCTCCATGTCCAACGCGTAGTACTCGTATCTCTCTATGACGATATCGACTTTCGTAGCGAACTCTATTCCTCTGTATCCTGACACCGTGATCAAGCGCAATTAAGACAGTGGCGTGTAATTAAAATATCCCGGCTCTCCTGTTGCCGTTCTAATTATTACACGAAGCCAATCTATGACTATAATAATAATAATAATAATAATAATAATAATAATGATAATAATAATAATAATAATAATATTAATAATAATAATAATAATAATAATAATAATAATATTAATAATAATAATAATAATATTAATATTAATAATATTAATAATAATAATAATAATAATAATAATAATAATAATAATTCGTATTTATTCACCACAAAATTACATAAAATTTATAAAAAAATATTTAATAATAATGAAGAAAAATAATTAAAATAATAATAATTAAAATTATTTATTTTTAATAATTAAGTGACAAATGGGCGAGATTCAGCACACCTGCTGTTTTGCAACCTACCCCAAAACATTATCTAGCAGAAATGAAGCTAGCGAGATAATAGAAGAGAGAGAGAGAGAACCGAAAGACAAGGGAAGTTAAGAAAAGTGGACGAGAATAAAGAGCGGGCGGCACGTTTAAAGGCGAGGATAGAGGACAGAGAACGAATTTCCAAAGGAAGGGAATATTATAATAGAAGGTGGACAGATAGGAGAAAGATGCCGTAAATTTAACCCGTACGATGAACAGGCACAGCCAGATCTGGACCACGCCTGACGATATAATGTCGGCGCGTAAAAAGAATCCGATCCTGGTGGCTGCGGGAATCGGTGTTCTCGCATACAACGAGCGTATTAAACCTGGCGACGGCAGAGAAAGGCGGCCACCCACTGGCTTACACAACAAGCTTTGCTCCAGTTATTAGTATATGACTCTTTTGCGGGTCGCCCGACCTGACGAACCGTGGCGCGACAGGATTGCCATTCGTCTTGACGCGTTCCCCTCGAGGGACGAGGTATCTCGCCCTTTACCGTTTCTTGGCGGCTTTAAATGACGAGGTGTCTTGCGGCAGGACTCTTGCCCTGCTGTTCAATTTTGTGAGGAAAAAAAATGAAATGATGTGTGATGGGAGACA
Organism: Andrena cerasifolii; assembly: GCF_050908995.1. Lineage (NCBI taxonomy): Eukaryota > Metazoa > Arthropoda > Insecta > Hymenoptera > Andrenidae > Andrena > Andrena cerasifolii. The sequence continues at coordinate 5,353,409 of NC_135132.1, forward strand.
TCTTTGGGAATTTATTAAAAACAAACTACTCACTGAGTGTTTCCGAAACTTTCAGCACTTTTCATTGGGTATTTAAGTTACTTGAATATCTTTTTGAAATTTATCCTGGCACGGGTTCGATTTTGAAAATTTTGAAAAATTACAAAATGGCGATCCTGTGGGAAAAATTGTGAAATCTGGTTCTAGTGAATTAACCTCCGAAAAAAAGTAGAAGGAAAGGACCCATAAAAAAATGTAGTTTCTAAAACATTTTGGTTTCTTGATTTTAGAAGCACCGTTTCGTTAGAAAAGTGTCAACCAGATTTTTTGCAAAGTTATTGGCCCTGTACAGCTTGCAAATCTGTTTTAAATAAATTTGAAGAAAAAATAAATTCGTGTAACTTAAATACCCAATAGAAAGTCCTGAAAGTTTCGAAAAGATTCATTAAGTAGTTTGCTTTTAATAAATTTCCAAAGATACGTTTAATTTTCGAGCAATTACACTGTTGCTCCCCCCTCCCCTAACGAACGAGGGGTGGAGGGGGGAGATAAGGAGGACAAAATGGGGTTTTCCATTAACCCCTTGACAGTTTAATAAAATTTCAAGTTCCGGTTCAAAAATGTATATTTCTCTTATGTTCTAAAATATTTCCGTTTATGATAAAAATGTTAAAATGTTTTTTATTTTATTGCATCTGTGCCTCGCACGGGAAAAACTGTCAAAGGGATAATCGCCATTAAAAATACCACCTACCACAGTTTTCAGTAGTCTTACACAGTACCACTGGCGGATTTAAGAAACAAGGCCCAGGTGGCAAACGTTCCGAGGGGCCCACTTTTTCGGGAAAATGAACAGGTAGTTTACTAAAAACGGGCTAAGTATAGCAATACGAAAAAAAATATCGTGTTCGAATATCTACACATAATCATAATTTTTTTTAGATTGGGCCCTGTGGGGCCTTCTGGGCAGGGGCCCAGGCGGCAACTGCTCATCAGCCGCCCTGTTAAACCCGTCACTAGTGGGTTCATTTTCAAGTTCAAGTACAAGAAGCATGTGGTAGAAAGATGTTCTGAATGTCCCACAGTCGAAAAGTTGAAGAATGTGTTGGAGAGGGAGAGTATCCATTAATTGCTACTAGAATTTAACATGTTCACTACCGCCTGCCACAGATCATGCTTTATTTTCAGGAATTTTACTCACAATCAGTACTGTGTGTATTTTTAATTAGGTACGCGAGGAATGTGAAGGGCTGTTCTGAATCTCCCTTAGGTTGCTTGACTTGAAGAATTTAAAAATCAGTGGACCATGTTTGTTTTCTCAAAGTAGAATGCCACATAGCTGATGTCACGTATGCGTGACGTTTATACCCTACTGACCTTACTTACAATTAGTAGCCAGCATATTAATCCTCGCATGGTGGATACAAAGTCCATCCGGACCCATCCCACACACCAAATATCTCATGTTATTTATCATTTGTAGCTTTTTTCAGAATGATACTCCTTAACTTAATACGCGGGATTGTAGCTTTACCTTATTACCATTGTAACACCCAGTGGCGGACTGGGTCTGAAAATATTGTTTGCTAGGAAACAAAGGGGGCCCACAACCCTATAAGGCTATCGTTTAATTTTTATAATAAATAAAATTTTCAAAAAAAATACATAAGTGACAAAAAGGTGAAATTAAAATTTCTGTGAAATAAACGTACATTTTTCAGTAATTACAGTGGAAATCGAATCAGAATTATTTATTACATTCTTAAATATAAAGTATCCTCCAAAAATGATTTTATTAAAATGGTAATGTGCAAGAATTTGGCTGTATACAGTAATAATATTAGAATTTCTTTTATATTTTCAAGCTGATAAAAGGTTATTAACATTTTTAACATATTGTTTGACATTTAAGGTGACCCACTTCATGAGGGGCCCTATTCATCGGGCAAGCTGACACCCCGGCCGGTCCGCCATTGGCAAATCCTACCTTCTATCATAACCTCAATTTTCTACGCTCGCATACGTCTTTTACAAAAATTCCGGTGAATTTTCCACGCCCACTTCTTCGCGCATAAAACTTAAGGTTGTCGTTGGACGCGGCATTTTCTCGTAAATTACAAAAGTAGAAAATCACCGTTGGCCCGTTACGATCTCCCCCGTAAAACGTACAGAAATTAATTCCTCGCCGTCCCCTATCCCCATAGTGCAAGGATTTAGACGGAAATTGCAAATGGCACCGGCAATTATGAACGGTTTTCTATGCCTCGGTATAGTTGCGGGCACGGTTGGCAGTGGCCAATAATAAAGTTACGACAGACCGGTGTTAATGTTATGCAGGGACTATGGCTAGCCTCGTATTGTTGTGCCAGTCAGTTCTGGTAGCACGTAGATAGCCGCGCTGACAATGCCACCCTGTTACGTGGCATTGTGAGATGATAACACTTTCACCGGCCACGGTTGACAATCATTAATCAATCGTCGACGGGATTGAAATTTTGCCAGCCATGAAGCCCGCCTGTCTATGTTCTGACGAATTAATCGTAAACAGAAAATTTCGTTCTGATAGGGCCCTGATGGGGTTTTCGTTGGGTCTGGTGACCTAAGGGCTTTTTCACACGAGACATTTCGTAACTAGCATGTGGCATTTTGGATACGTTTATTCATGCTCCATTTTATCTAGCTTTTTGAAAAATATGCGGCCTCTATCGAGTGAATATATTGGGAAGACCAGTTACGAGTCAGAAAAATGTCCCGTGTGAGAAGGCCTTAAGGGACAGAAGTACCCACTTTAGGATGTAGATGGCGTTGTTTGGAAAAGATACGAGACTGTTCTTTATTGTGATTGGGTGAAGCGCTGTAGACATTTTTTTAGAAATTTACCAGTGCAACAATGTGCACCAGGGGCGTAGCTAGAATTTAATTCAGGGAGGGGCAATAAATAGAGAAACTGAATTTTGAATTTATGTGCGTGGCAATGCGAAATTACTTCCGAAATTAATTTATTTCTATCTTGTAATAAATTGATTTAATTTTGGACGAACGACTAATTTTTTTTTCTACTGTCAATGGGGGGGAAGTACCCACCCGTGCCCACCTTCGTTACGCCCATGATGTGTGCCTTTATGTTTCGCCATTGAAATGTCTTGCAATTTTGTTAGGAGGTAACATTAAATACGTGCAATGAATTAACCACAGATGAAACAGTAACGGCGTCCCCGATGGCGAGTGCAACGCTTTCTGCAGCAACAGTCGTTAGCTTGGCAACATGGAGAACGACTGAAAACGCGTAAAATTGAGGAGTTAATTAGCATCCCATGCGGTTAAAATGCAATTTATTCTCGATGGCGGAACAGTCTAAAGCAGTTGAACTTTAAAACACTTGGATGGAGAAAAACCGGGTAAATGTCGCTGGCTGCTCTCTGATCAAGCTGTTGCATCAACGGCTACGCGGAAATTAGAAGCTTTTTGTCGAACACACGAGCGAACTCGTTAGCAATGCACACTATCCTCCTTGTGGCTTAAAGAGTGACGATAATTTTAAACAGGGGGGCAATTTTGAGATGATGGTAAAGAAAAATGTACCCCTCATGCATTTTTTAACCCATTTTTTAGTGTCAATTTAATTAAAAATTTAAAACCGAAATTTAATATTCCCCTTTTTTTAGTGTGAACTTAATAAGGATCAGTTTTGAAAAATAAGCGATTTTTTCTCAAAAGCCAGAGGGGGAGGTCAACTGCCCCCTCTTGCACCCCCCTCCGGGACGCTCAGGATCAAACTATGACAGAAATATTATTTTTTAAGACAGGATTTGGAAATTGAAGCATCACGAAACTGTGAAGGGATTCTCTAATCAAAAACAAACCTATAAGACAATTTTTATTTTTTGACAAAAATTGCACATTCTTACATAAATATACTGAGCAAAAGGTTAAAGCATTACTAATAAGTATTATATAGTTAATCTTAATAAAGTCAACTCTACTATTCCCAAACCCCCAAAATTGAATTTCCCCAGATCATGATTTCCAAATTTGTAATGCTTCCATATTTGAACTACACCCAATAATCCACACATCTACAGCGAGTATCCCTGCGTTACAACAAAATACATTCATTCGTCTTACACGTTCAATAATTGATCCATTCACCCCGCTAAAGTTAATAAAAAGTGATGCCATAAAACGATTAAATTTTGCGCATCAATTGCTCGGAACTCCCTCCAAGAAACGGTGATCCGCAGGCACCGCTGGGACTGATAAATAATTTCGACAAATGCGAAACGATTGCGTGCAAAGGAGAGCGGCGCACGTGTGGCTCGGTATCAGCGAGCAATTTACCGCCCAGGCCCCGAAAGAAAACTCCCGCGAGTGTCCCTAGCTCTTTTCTAATCGTATTAGCATATCTAAGTGAACCAAGCTTTCAAGAGTGATTGTACAGATATGTATACGTAAGTACGCGCGGGGCCCACCGGAGGCCATTTCCTTTTATCGTTCTAGCAGACAGAGCGACAAATGCCGGCTAAGTGCCACGCGGATATACGCGGCTGTCGTAAGCCCTCCCACTCGCGCTTAACGCGCCACGTACCGCTCGGATTCTCGCCTCCGTTTCTTAGATCCCGGTAGATCTGGGGCCTGTTTTGCAAGCGTGTCGAGATCGACCGTCGATCTTGCGATCATCGCGCTCGGACAGATTAATTCTCTGTGGCGAGGCAGACCGTCCCCTGTAGCTATACGTATAGGATGAAAGGAAGGGTAAACGGCTCTATTTAGGATCAGCTTCGACGACGTCCTTTGCGTCATGTGCAGTGCTGGATTAATCAATATGCAAACTAAGCAGGTACTTAGGGCATCAGGAGAAAGGAGGGCATCATAGATAGTTTCTGAATTTTGAAATATAACTTTTGGTAGAAACACTTTCTAGTCAAATCATCGGAAATGCCTAAGATATGGTACATTGCGTTGAAGTGGTCACCCTGTACAAGAGGGCCTCGAAATATTTTAAGTGCTTAGGGCCTCTAAAGATCTCAATCCGGCCCGGGTAATGGGCTGTCGAAATGGGGTAAATTAAATAGTGCTTAGGCGAGATGGGATCTAGGAAGTGCCATGTGAACTGATTTTCAGATTGCTTGGTAATAACATGACTTTGGGGAAGATTGTGTCTGATTTTGGAGGTTATAGTTATAAGTGCCAAAAATAAAATTCTATACCAGGCCTGCTCAATCGAGAGCCAAAGACCTCCTTAGGTTCTGGAACCCGGGTAACAACCGAGCGTGAAACTATAATGTTGCTAACCAGAGCGCTCGGTTCTGACCCGGGTCCCAGAACCTAAGGAGGTCTTCGACTCCCGACTGAGCAGGCCTATTTATAGCATGGCGAAAACTTAACAGTAAAGCAGTTTTGGAGAAATTAGGGAATCAGGAATTAAATTATTATTATTGTTATTATTCATCTGTTAACAACAAAATCCCCCACACTAATCCCCAACTCCCTTACAATATTTGTTTACACACCTGCTGTTTGTTGCCGTAACTATTTAGGTATAGTTAATATTACCATTGGCGTGTAGAACACTTTCAGATCATTTTTTTTTATTTTGCCACTTACAGTGTATTCCACAAGGACCCTTCAGTTATGTTACTTATAGGTAATGGTTGGGTAATGAATGGAGAGGATGCTTTAGAGGAGGAATATTTCGATTAATCAATGGATTTGTTGGATATGCTTTTGAAGTTTGAAAGATGGAAAATTATAAAATCGTCAGAATTTTATGAGAAGGGACTAATTTCCTATCCATGACGCATGAAGTCTGGGGATTGTCCAGAGTACACCAGTGAAAGCAAATAAGTATCTATGCTTGTTACACGTGAGGACTCTTCGTTCGAATTCAACTGTGCCAATCAAGACCCAGAATTACGTCAGGGATCGCACTCGCGGTGCCATTTTCGGCGCCACTTCGGCATTCCACGACGTTCCTCGATGATCCGAGGATAACGGAATCCCCGCAGCGGCAGAACACCCGTTGAAAATCACTGGCACCGAGATACGACGCGCGAAGTCGTTGAAGGATGAGGAATAAAGAATAAAAAGGAAACATTTTGGCGTGTGCCCGACGCGAAAGTCCCGAGAAACCATGACTTTTTGCGCTCGATGCATATTACGTAACCTGTCCTTTCGATCTACCGAGAACCTTTATTTCTCTCCACCTCCGACATCTGGCAAGCAGATCGTCCGTAATTCCTCTTTCCACTGGCGGCTAATTGAAAGATCGCGTATCTACGCGGGGAACGCTTTGTCGTGATTAAACACGTAATTCCGAGTAATGTTTCTTACAAAATGCGCGGCAAAACTGGGCACTTATTAGCAAAAAGATAGAAGAATGCTAAGACATTCGCAACTGTGCGACAGATGGCTGAGATTACTTACGCGTCGTTTAATTGCGAAGTTCTCAGGGGTGAGAGGCTTATGGTCGTTTGCTTGAATATAATTTATGGGAGATTTCATACAGAACTGTGCAGAAATTGGTCTATTAAGGGATATATGATACCTTAGAATTAAATATGAATTTTGTTTTGACCCACCACGTATTTATTTCGAAATTCGTTGACGGCAAAAATATCTGCTGACTTTTCACATTTACAATTTCTCAAAATTAGGCAGCTGCCTAGGGCGTGAAGTTGACAAAGGGTGCAAAATGGCCTTTTCATTGTTGGCATTTCTTAAAATAAAGTTTTAAATTAAATGTCACAAGTTATACTATAAATAAAAATTCAGAGTAAGGTCATCAAAGGGCTCAAATAAATGTACTATAAGAATAAAGGGCGCAATTTGTCAAACCCGTCTACTTGGGGCACAAAAGAGGCCCATACCCAAAATCAAACATATCTATACCTACTGCGAGTGAACTACTCAAATCGTCAGAGCATCACACTTCACTACCACAAAACGGACCCCAATTAAGGCCCTCCTCGTTCCAGTGAGTTAATCTCGAATTACGAAAAAGGCAATAATTCTACTCCAGTTACAAGAACGCGTTTCAGCTAATGAAATTCTCGATTCCACTGATTACATAAAAACATCGCACAGAGCATTAATCGCGGCTGTAAAAAAAGGGGGGGGGAGAGACATGAAACGTGAAATAAATTGGTACCCAAATCAATATGGCGGCCACGAGAGGGCAGCAAAAGGGACCTCGGCGTGATAAAACGCGCGAGACATAAATCGCCGCTAAAATGCGGGCAAAAGCAATGTTCGTGATTTTTCTGTCTCGTACGCGGGCGACACGTCGGTCCGCAAGGTTTATAGAGAAAGCAAGCGTTTACATAAGGTGCCGCGGTATCGTACGCGGACTGGACAATTGAATTTTGAAATCGCGCTCACCACACCCACGATTACACCCGGGAGGCGCTACCTTGAACCCCCTGACGACCACATGATTAACGATACGAAGGTATTCTAATTGGCCTTCATCGCGGCGGAATAAAGCGCAAAACGGACGGCTGTGGAACGCGCCAGGCATTCCGCCGCTAAACATAAATTTCCAAGGTGGCCACGAAACGCGGTCCCGATCTTGATCCGATGAAAACTGTCTGACGGGAACAATGGATCGAGACTGGACCTAATAAAGGGTATCGATCGTTACAAAACACCCGGAGACAGAGACGGTGGGCAAAAATACGCGAGATTAAGCGATAAATATTGATGTGGGTTGCGAGACCATTGGACGTGTTCTGGAAAGAAGGGGGACGTAAAATGTAATTGTTTTTAAAATGATATTAAGTTCGAAATTGTTCACACAAAATTTATGGAGTTGAAGGAACCTCGGAAAAATAGTTTGAAATTAATCATCTTATCTGTCTTAGAATATTATAATTAAACAGTAATATTTTATGTGAAGAAGGAATTTTTTGGAGCTAGGGATTGTTGGGTTACGCAAAAGTATGAATACATCGAAACGAGTTTACTAAAAAAATCTAGTTGTATCCCGAAGACTCCTAACCTCTATTCGGAAGCAATTTTAAGTCAGTGAAATTATATAGTTTTCGCCTCAAATTCTAATATCGTTAGAAACATTGAAGTAAAATGAGTCAAGCAACTGCTGAAGGGGTTATAATTTTTCCTGATTTTGCACCACGTCCTACGATCTTGCGTTGGACGGTATAGGAGCAAGTGGAACTACATTGCAACTGGGTACATATGTATTCGCCTCTGGGACAACCATATTAGGTCACTCAAAATATATTAAAGCTAAGTGAGTTAAGTTACAATCTTACAACAGCAATATTACTGTTGGACATAGGTACTGCAATTTTTTTAATGTTAATTCGGAATTTGCACCGCGTTCTTGCATCACCAGGTACACACGAATAGGTGAAACAATTTTGCAACTATTTTGCCTCCAGGACAACTGAGTTGGGTCACCATCAGCTCGTGCAATCTAGAGCACCCACGCCATCAGAATTCGTTCCTGAATTATCACTATCAACTAATCAGTACACTTGAGAACCCTGTCATCGTTCGACAGAGAACCCCCATGGATAGTATGATCGAAAAGAAAGGGCAATCGTTTGATCTATTCTAGATTCTAGATAGTCCTTTGTTTCTCACTGAAATCCTAACCTTTCTAATTGCCTAGTAATTGTTTCGGAAACATTATCTTCAAATAGGAACATTAATATAATTATAGCTTAAGGTAACATTGAGCAAGTTGCGAAGAAAAACAGGGTTCTTTTGCTTGAATACGTATTCACTCTGATAAATATCCTATTCCGGACTATCCAGCCTTGGTAGTCCTCTTTTACTTATAGACACAAGAGTTACATATTCTGCATTCTTCTTTAGGTCAAAAAGACCTAGACAAAGAAATGCCATAATTTCAATTTTCAAATAACGAACAAAGGATAAAAAAAATTATTCGTTATTCAAGGCTCGAATAACCCAAGTTGTCCTTATTCGAAGAGCAACGAATAAATAAATTAAGATAATTTTCTTATTCGAGGAGAGTTTAATCCGTAGCGTCAAATAAATTTTTCATCCGTAGCTTTATCTTTTATTCGAATAAAGCATCGAATAACTTTCGTCAGCGTTGAGCGTGTTTATTTCCTTCATCTTTTCATAGTGGAATGTAGGAAAGTAGAACAAAATTCTTCGCTACCATTAGGGGAACTTATTGATAATTGACGGATTTCACGAAGGACCGTTCTCAGGACTTTTACTCGTGTTTCGATCGGGGCTCGGTAGCACCGCAACAAAACGCTCTAGTTTCGATAAAAGGGCGTTGAGCAACCGATAATGACCGCGGCTAAGTTAGTATACCGCTACTTGAGAACAATCGCATGCGTGCAATTTTCTGCTGTCCCGACCATAGACCAAACACGTAGCCCTTGGAGAGAGCAGAGTATCGACTACCACTAAAACTTCAAGAAACATAGGAAAATAAACATTTTCTTTTAACCATAGCGATGTAAAAAATAGTTTATTAAAAATCGTATGTAATACATTGGTTTAATTCATTTAATCTCCTACACTTTCAATAAAAGCTTAGTTAAATCTTATAAATAGTGTGCATTTTCCAAATGATACGTATGCTTCATCAATTGTTGAGTCTCTTTAGCAGATCTTCTTAATATTTATGCCCATTCGTAAACTTGCATGGGTTACCATGCAAGAGCGCATATTCTACATTAGGAACTTTCACTGTTACTCCTGCTTTTTCACAGGCTCAGCATCCTTGTTCTTTATGTCAACAATAACCTGAAATTCACATTTGGTTTCTATTTTGTGTCTATGCAAATATTGACACATACCGAGAATCACCAGAGCCAGAAAAAGTACAAGTTATTAGAAGCTTCTCACTCACTTTCCCGGCATATTTGTTATTAAGAATGAAGTCCAATGCATCATTCACTCTGCATAACCCCACCGTTAATCCATATGTTGGCTTAATGAGACCTTCCAGAAAGAATTCTATCACATCATCCCCAGCTTGTCTGATTTAAAAAATGAAAAATTGAAATAGGTGTCATCGAAAAAATTCCAATCTAAATGCCATTGCTCTATAAATTTTGCTGGTGACTTTTTTTCATCAGATCCGGCTGGTTGCGCGTGCAAAGTGCGCGATGCACACAGGCAAGAGAAACAACGCCTAAAAGACCTCAAAAAATTTGAAATAAATTTCTAAGCAATCCAAATATGTATAACCTGTTTTTCTTATTCGCAATTAATTCGAAAAAAAATTTTTTGGAAAGGCATCAAATATTTCACAAGCCGGGCCTGGATACAATACAATAATGTCAGTACCAATATCTATCTAAGAAGCCAAAATTTATGGGACAACCTTTTAGTTTATAGAAAAACACTATACCGATATACTTCAGGATTCGTTTTCCGGTACTCCCGCAAATTGAACCCAGTGACACTGAAATCATCCTTTTCAACATTTGCATCACAGTCTACCACCATTGCTGCTGTCCCAGCAATTATTGCCCTCACTTTATAACAGTGGTTACAAATGAATAAGTCACATAGTTATTATTGTTGTACTCTTATCTAATTATATACCTTCGCGAGAAAGGTGATGCACCACCACAGCAAAACTGTCGTCGCGCAACAAATCTTTTAGCGTTGCGCCGTCCGCGTAGACTTTGGTAAAGCTAAAAATACGACATACCTGCGGCCACTGTTCATTACCTGACCAAACTCTCGTATGACAATCAATTAAACTTTTAACAAGTTGATTCTCATTAGAGGCACCCGCTGACTCACCAATTTACGACCTTTTTGAAGCATTCGCCATCGTCATGCTCAAAAACGGCTTTAATGTTCTGATTTGCAGCTAGCTTTTCCAGTTCTTTCATCAACTTGCGATCTTTGTATTTAAAAGATGCGAGCACACCTTTGTCTCGAGCAAGGGCTGCTACATCCTCCGTACCGCAAACACATATCACCTGAATTAATGAAATTTCTGGCTTCTAACCGAATTTCTAGCCTATTTATAAGAACTCCACGAGGGTTTCATATCTAACCTGAGCTTTAAATACGTTTGTTGCCAGATCAACTGCCGCTAACCCAATATCACTTATCCCAACGTTAATAAAGATCATATCATTCTCTGTGACGCAAACCTTCCTTTCGAAAGCTATTAAAGCAGTCATATAATTATTAAGCACACCTATAGCATCCTTCGATCTCATTCCAGTTGGTATTCTCCAGATATCCTGTAAGTTACACTTACAGCTGGACCCAAGCACAGGCAATTGATCTAACGAAACCTGCTTACGCTAACGTCTGCAACGCACTGATCAGCCAGACCTCCGTAACGCTCTTTATTAAGAGCAATGACCTTATCCCCAACACGAAACCCTTCTTCTTTTGCTTTTCCTCCAACTTGAATCAACTTCCCAGTGAGTTCGTACCCAAGAACCATTGGCAAACATGGTTTAAATGTATATAAATTTCTAGCTAGCAGTGCATCCGATGCATTAAAAGCGCAATATTCAACATCGATAAGAACCTGGTAATGGAAAACATGTGACAAACATTTGCTTCCTGATTGTTAATATTGTAATAACTAGAGTTCTGCGTCTGGCAAGTTTGCGGATATACCGAACTGGTATAACACTTACTCCAATTAAGAACAAAGAGCCAATGGATGATAGAAAAATAAGAAAAAATGGGAAACAAGTTTCTCTGAGTCAAGTATCAGACGATAGTTTTTATTTTTAGTCTAAATTGCATTTTGAAGTGTGTATAAGGTATTCTCTACTTCTTCCAAATTTTAAATACAAAAATCTTTGTTATTTCCTACCTGGACCATTTTACAAAGAATTGATGGGATCTGAAGCGCTTCGAAGCGCTTCGAATCTATAAGTATGATGAAAACTTTGAGGGACTTCGAAGCTTAAAACTCTTGAAAGTCTTGATAATTTTTGAGTCTTGATAATTTTTGAGTCTTGATAGGTCTAGATAGTCTTGAAAATGAACATCTGGTTGCCAAAAACTAGCCAGGTTGATCGGCTAGAGGGTCTGGCTAGTGTTGCAGTTTATGATGGTATTGTCCCATGAGTCAGAAGTAGATGGACATACGGGTCTGACACCTACCAAGACTTTGGAGGAAGAGTTTCAAGACTTCCAAGGCGATCTAGACTTTCAAGCATGGACGTAGGAATATAGGGACGGACTAATAGTTGCAACTTTAGGCGAGGGGAGCGCAACAGCTTTGAGGAGCAGGGAACACGGTCACGTGGTACTCTGGTGCTGCATTGGTAATTGGTTCTGCCTTTCACCCTGGTTCCAATTGGTTCTGATTCACTCTTACTCGATGAAAATAAGATTGAGCTTGCACGATCACAACCAATCGCCAATGCGGCACCAGAGTACATACCACGTGGCCATAGTTCCCTGCTCCCTGGAAGCTGCTTCACCCCCCTCAACCATTGCTACATCTCTACATTCCTATGTCCATGCTTTCAAGCTTCCAAGACTTTCAAGACTTTAAAGACTTTCAAGACCTATCAAGAGTTTTAAGCTTCGAATCATGTTCGAAGTGATGAAGATATCAATTTTCGTGAAGTTATTAGCTTTGAAAATATTACTGCAATTCATGGTGAAAAGTACGGTGAAGTGGGACGCGGGAATATTATGTTAGCGCAGTCGCCCGAGTTAAGTTGGGTTTAAGAAAACGATTTTTTTCCGCGCGCCCGAGTTAACTCGTGAGACCAACAACAACATGAAACAAATTTTTTTTTGTATTTTTTTCAAGATTTGTTATGTTCTTTTGTACTTTAAGAAAATAGAGAATAAAAAAATTGGTGGAAAAACGACCGCTTTTGAATTTTCAATTGGTGCGTTTAGAGGTTAAGAAATGAATCCTTTAATTTTGTGACTTACTTCATCCTCTTGCGATATTTTAGGAGGGTCAACGGTTTCTATAATGAGTGGATTAGTGAATTCTTTTAATACTGCAGCGGAAATTTTGCCCGCTTCGGAAGCCGGGATACCAGTTTCCGAGCGATATTCTAGGTTGGACTGTTCTGTGCTCGCGGTGGAACTAAGTCTAACAACTTTTGTTCGCGGCAGCAGTTTCTTCAAGTGGCTTTCACAGAAGCGGCTTAAAATTCTTCCCACCAGGGCTGACATCTCATTACTTTTTTCAATTACTTTTTACAACACAAAAAACGACATAACCGCGCCAACAGCACGCAAGCAATTTAAGCTCGTCACAGGCGGTTGCGCATGCGCGGCGGCGGCTCGATATAGAACTTGAAATTTAAATATCGATGAGAGTTGAATCCAAACACGGCATGGCTGTGCCGATATTTTGAATCTTTAACGGGACAATGTTTAATCTGCCCCAGTTAAATGCTGGACAGAGCAGGCTGCGGATGGGACTATTTTAATGTGGTGCTTAGTGCAAATAATGGCGTGGTAAAAGTGTTTTGTTATAGAATCAAGAATTAAAGAACACCATGCTCGATGGAGCTCTGCTATTCGACAGTTTCAGATTACTGGGAATCACCGATTATTTCAGATAATGAATAGAGAATTTTCTCTACCACGACATCGTTGTTTGTTTTTCTAGTAACGCTATTAGATGAAAAGTCGAGGCTGATCGTTAAAATACTATGCATTATATCGAGTCACGAAGATACTCTTTAAAAAAAAATATATAAAAAAAAATTATTTAAATGATTTCATTAAAAATGCATTAAGAACTAAAAAATAATTTTTTTCTTGTACTACAATTTCGATAGTGTTATCACACTGTAAATAAAATCGTGGCGCGGGATATTTCATAACAGAATATGAATAAATTTAATATAGCACAACGATTTTATTTAAAGCAAGAAAATAATTATTTTCCCCATCGAAATGTTACTACAAGAAAATAATTATTTTTTAGTTTTTAGTGCATTTTTAGTAAAATCGTTTAACATAACATTTTTTTATATATATTTTTTTATTTTCTAGTTTTTAGTGTTTGTGGATTTTTCATATATTTCTTTATATATATATTTTTTTTAATTGTATTGCCAGCCAACCTACGCTACCCTGGCGCCCCCGGGGATTCTCCTCTGGAAGAGTCGGCGTGCGTTTTGAAGAGTTCCCCAAGTTAAAAAAAATTATAAAAAAAAATTATTTATAATTTTTTTTTGTAACGTGGAGATATCATCAAAAGGCACCCCGACGCCTTCAGAAGGGAATTCCCCGCGGGCGCCAGAGTAATTGTGGGATTTTTACCCACTAAAACCCCACGGCCACTATGAAATTTTTAATAATTTACATGTAAATATCTCTATTATTAAGGCCCATTGGCAGAAATGCTCGGACACCTATTTACTTATTTTCTACATAGATCCATCGTGCCAAGGCTCATCAAAATCAATGTCTATCACATGATGTCCTCCCCTTGTAAGTAAAATCATTTAAAAATATTTTAAGTACATACTTACCAACAGCTGAACGTACGGAACATGCAAGTCATGGCGAAATTTCCGTAGTTGTTAAAGGGGTTGCAGACATTTTCAGCGAAAATGTTGTCGAGTCCGTAGTAAAAAATAAACTATGAAATAGGAGAGAACAGAAATGAATTGAAAGTAATAATATCGGTATAATCCGTAAATCTAAAGAAAAATAGAAATATTTAAACTAAATAATTAACAAATATTTCTCACTTTGACGTTAAAAATTTTAATATTGCAAAATTGTACCAGCTGAATCCTCTCATATCAAATTCAGATAATTAATTTAATTAAGTAATATAACTTTGCAAGAGTGTCATTTAAATTATGAAATAATCTATACAGTATATAAGTAGCGAAAAGTTTCGCAACATGGTGCAACCATCGAGCACTTTGCAACCAGAAAATTGATAAAGTCCCAGCAATAAATAAAACTAGTCTTCGCGAATGCTTCAATTATTTAAACAAGGCTACCAATTATCACATTTATTCGCTGTACCTTTTACGCAGAAAAATACACTGTAGCACACTTTTTATTTCACTCGATAATCCACTAAAATTAAGCGTACTCCCAATGAAATTGTTTTAATAAATTTCAACCGGAAGCCTTTCAAACGCGAGAGCAGTCGCGGAAGTGTGTTTCCCCGACGCTGTTCAAAAGGGGAGTGATTCGTTCGACTTTTGTTTCTTCCAACAAAGTCAGGCCTCCCCACCAGTCTGCTGGCACATTTTGTTGCTATTCTTTTTTTTTTCTAGCAACCCCCACTAGTCTAACCAGTCGATTTTATATTTCTCTCTCGTTAGAGCCAAGCAAACAATTTCTTGCATCGTTTACGTTCGTCACACCGAGTCCTCCCGTTTCTCGGAAATGCCTTTGTCTCCTTGGAACGTAAACGGCGCTTTGGCGTCGAATTTCAGTAACTGATATTTCCGTTGAAGAGGTTCCATCTACGTTCCCCTCGTGTTAACTGCCTAAACAAGTGCATGGGGTGAAATAAATCGGAGATGCTCATCGTGTACTTTCATAAGTTCTTGTCTACATAAATTCAATATAAATAATGCATTCGCTTAGGTCTTAGGTGTACGAGTTTCGGGGGTTCTTGGAGGACAGCGTGCGTGCGCGCGCGTGCGTTCTCTCCGCATACAATATATGCATTATCTCCTTTCGCGCGCGCGCGCGCATAGTCGCGAGTAAACAAGAAGGGACGAGTTTGTTACTTGGCTCGTCCTAGAAGAGTTACTTGTCAAGTCTGACACTTGCCAGAAGTGTAACGATGAAACTTAACCTTTAAATCCGACTGAATTACTAATCGTAAATTAGTCCGAAGCTTGCGGTCCTTCGTTGAATAATTCTTCACAGAAATTTCCATGTATTTCTGTTAACATTAGTTTATTATTGCATGTGTTACTTTACATGAACTAAAAAGATTATAGTGATAGGGTACAGAGCGTCTGAACTTCATTCACGACGTTAATATCTCTCCGCAATTGATTTGTCCTCTTTTGCTGTTGATTTAATAGTCATTACATGCTTATGTCTTACAACGGAGGATATGTAATAATTGAATATCCGTAAATGACTCTGAGAATTAAGTACAACACGTAAAACACTCCGTGGCGAGTAGAGACTACCGGGGAGGTTCCGCCCTATATACCGGGTTGCGTTAGGAGAAGAAAGTAGAGATACAGAGCTTGTATAGTAGATCGTAAAATTAATAATCGCGTCGAGCCCATGAACAGAACGATGGCCATCAAGGTAGCATCACTACGAATTGTGACTTTATAAATTTTTATTAAATTTATTTGTTGACAATATTAATTCATGCATTAAACAGTATGGCCAGCCGTACCCATTTCTATCACAAAACAGTCGTAACATGAAAACATTATTGTTCACTTAAGATGAACGCATTGTAGATACTAAATTTGATGACCAGATTGGAGTTAAAATATAAGGCGATGACGAGCATGACTAGTACGACTTGTTACAACATTACGATTGCTCATTACAAAAGTAGTAAACCTATTTAACGCTTCGGGTTAGTTTCAGTAAGACTAAATAATGTTAGAGTGTGCTTAGGTTACTTCGATCTCATTTATATGCTTCGCATATGAAGTTGTCCAACAGAAGCAATGGGAGAAGCATTTACGCTAACAAAATACGCTATTGAAAATATTCCAACTTTAGTAAAAAAAAATATGAAAAGTTCTGTAGAAACATTAAAATTACAATTACGACATTGAAATCCGTGAAATACGCAATGGAGAGAATTTTTTTTTAAGACCGACCGAATTGAGGTTAAAAAGCGTGCAATTTAAAAAGAATCGTTCGAATGTTAATTAACGAGCTACGAAAATACTTTGCAGTCATCGGTTTTGCTTTTAGAGACGAGAAGGTAGAATATTTTTCCTATAGCGTCGGACGAACGGAAAGATAAATATAGAGATGAGCTGTAGGTTACAGCAAACACATATTAAACGATAATAAATATGAAATTTTTTTAAAAAAATTTGATGGAATATACCGTAAAGTATCCTTATAATACGAAAAAGACATACTGATGCATTGACTTCGCATTTACCACATACAATCACCATTCTTGCAATTCATTGATATCACGTGATCAGAACTTCGGTACCAATCAGTATTTTAATTAAAAATCTACCTACGTTACATATATAATAAACAATTACGAACACTTTTGTTCCCTCTCTCAAAAAAGTCATTGAGTGAAAATGCTAGGTCTGAGCATTTTTCGTTGGTAGCGTAGCTGGATTATAGAACACATACGTTAACATACTTCGTCTATAAATTTTTTTTTTTTTTTAAACATATCAAAACGGTATACTGTGCATTCACGTTCATAATACTGTGAATGGGTTTCGTCTTAATTCTACGCAGAATATTAAGATATTACTGCAGTGGTACTATGCACTCTGTTAAGTGTACAAGTTTAGTACAAAAATTCGATTACAAACGTTAGAAAAAACTATTGTTACCTTTTATCGCTTAAAACTGAAAACTTAGTATCGGTAAACCTATACTCTGGAATGCTGCGTTAATAATACTTCTAATTCGACATCGATGTATATCAAAAGTCGCTTCGTTTGAACAACATTCGTACAATCGGCGAGAGCTTCATTCCATTCTTGTGCAAAAATTCAGTTCGAGGATTAATCAGAAATCAAAGGAAGAATATAGCGCGACCTCAGAAATCTCGAGAATTATGTAAATGGAAGTAATTTAAAAATCATTCGACAAGCATGTAATTATTTTCTCTATATTATGGCCCATTTTACAAAGTAACTAATACCAATAAATTCACAGTCGGCAAATTCGAACGTACCTTTTTTCTTTACCGAAACTTTCGTTACGCTGATGAGAACTTTTGATGCGTCCCGATTACAATAGTCATCGTAAATGTTTTTAATGTTTAAATGATCGTGTGTACCGAGTACTTTCGCTATCCATATGTAAAAGTCAGCCGAATTGCAATGAAAGGAATTCTACGAGCGCCTATAAACGCTGTAACTCATCAAAATTTTCGATCAATTCGGTTACCGTAGTTACTTATCTATATATTTTACACACGAAAATTAAGTTGATTTGAATTTCACGAAAAGCTTTCCAAACCGATTCCGGGAATTCTTTAACTATTACGCATGGGGGTATAAATATATCTGCAAGCCTTACACATAAAACTGCACCATTTACTATAAAAATCTGCGAAGAATTGACCAAATACAAGAAAACCACAAAAAGAAAGCCAACTTCGTTTCAATTCAGTCAACTTTAACATGATTTAAATTAAAGTCTAGTTAAACTTAAATTCGATCTAAGTGTTGGATTGCTTCGCCGTTAGCGGCTATTTTACACTTTTTTTGTGGTTGATTGTACATGGTCTGCAGAGGTACATGAAGCAGTTCCACGATTTGTATAAAATTAGGCTCTGCAACAAAGAAAACAAAATTCAAATTCACAACATATTCGTAAACAAGCCACATGGAAGCGTGCGAACGACATACTTACCGTTCTCGGCTGTAATGTATCCGTGTCTAATTAAAAAGTCAATAGCGACTGGGACCGATGTTGTCTTAAAATGCGATGACAGTACCCTTTCTAAACATTCGTTAACTGGAAGTAATTCGAACGTTTCTACCTCTCCGTCATTGTTGCTTGGAACAAAGTCCGGCGGCAGTTCGAGGTCGTAAACGAATTCTGTGTTGGGGAACAGGCCCCGTTCGCTTTCGAAAAACAGCGACACGCAGCCGGCGCTCTTTAGCTTCGCGATAAGATTGTTGGGAATGCTGGCTTCCTCGCCAGCTTCTTTTATAGCGGTTTCGTTAATGCCGTAACCGACGCTTAACCCACCGCTCACCATGTTATCCCAGTACCCGGGCCAAGTCTGCTTATTAGGGCTACGCTTTTGTAGCCATATTGATAACCCTTTCACGGGATCCATAACGTAACCGTTAATGTCCACGCCGTATTTGCGGATACCAAATAGACCTAGAAGTTCAATAATCAGCAGTGGTTCTCATCGCAAGCTGCATTTCCAGCGGAGCCGAACTGTAGGCATGTCTCCTTACACGTAGCAGATCGATCCATCTTAAACAGCGGTGGTGTATTAAATTGTGCACGGACTTCGTAACATTCCTCCCTCCATCCTCGTAGAGTTATAAACTTCCCACCCGCGCGCCATTCCCTCAGGACCTCGTCCACGCGAGCGCTCCTCTCGGCGTAATCCCGATACGCAGGGTTCAGTTGCACATACTCAGGATTTACTTGAAACACCTTAAAACAACCATAGAAATAACATAGAACGTAGGCTAGGTTTACGAAGGGGTTCGCACGAAATGTTGCTTAAATTAAAACAAAGTCTAGACATGCTTTAGTTCTCTATTTATCCAGAAAGCTTCGACGAAGCTTGCGGCGAAGCATTTTATGTGAATCCCCTACGAGTGCGTTGAAGCTCCGAACCCGAAATTACCTGCGGGTAATTTATCAATTCCTTCATTACGTCCGGGCGCACAAGGCCAACTTGCTGCCCGTCGACGACAAAAGCTCTGCATTCACCTGCATGGAAGCCTAAAAGACGTGATGGATTAAAAGGTATCGTTCCTGTTACGGAAGTCTCTAAAACTAGGCCAGAATTAGAAATATACCTCTCCTGCTTTTTTTACACACATTCCATACTCTGCGTTCGTTAACACCACATTGTAAAACACAAAATGCAAATACAAATACGGAACATAAAAACATTGGTTGCAAAAGGAATAAAGATGAACTGAGATTTAAAGATTTTTATTAAAACAGAAACACAGTACAAAAAACATTAAATCACACCGTGCTGGTGTAAGCGTGAGGAAGTAGGATGTACAAAAGGTGGTTCATGGTGTCTATGGGGTATATATATACATATACATGTACATATATATATTATTTTCGCAGTTGCTTTTAAATTGCCGGGAGAACGAAAGATCGATTGCCGTACAGATGATCGAATACAATTGCATGACATACATCTCTTTGGCATCCGCTTTAGTAAATATATACGTATACGATCGTCTACTCGAAATATTTATTATCGAAAAAGCGAGAAGATCGGATACACGACGGGAGGGAAGGGTCCGCGAAAGGGAGCTTCGCGAGACTCGCTCACGTTTCTACGAAAAAAAAATACACACTCTCATTATTTCGTTGAAAATACGAGGAACGAATACACAACAGAGTCGAAATCAATATCTCAGTAGACAGGACGGAAAGCCACACGTTTCTGTGGACTATTCACCGTGAAATCATGTGGTCGCGGCACGCGTAAAACCGAGCCGCTGCTGAACGAACGATTTCACTTACCTGACAGGTAAAAGCAATTGAATTTATTGGCGAGCTTCAGTAAGCGTGACATCGGTTTCTTATCACTATCCGTCATGATGTTTCGCTGTCGTTAGCCAGCTGTGACAAAAAATGCTGGGCATAGAGTACAAGATGTGCCAGAACTCGAGCCCCACGAGATTTTTGCGCATCGACGTTGGTGCGGTCGGAGCTGAAATTTGCCTTTCGGATTGGCCAGCAACTTTGCTGTACAACTTCTTCGAATTCTCTTTACTGATACAGAGATAAGATAGGGTAGATGTCCCGATTACTGTGCCTTTATGCTTGAAGCCGTGTGAAAAAACTCGCATAAATAAATAAGGAAAGAAATTTGTTTAATTATGTTAATCTATTAATGTATGTGTTACAAACGAGAAGGTTGCATTTTTAAACAATTTAAGCGTAGTGAACAAAAATTCAACAACGCATATGAAGATTCCGATGGATTTACCTAAATCCTTAACGGAAACGGTAAGGAACGCGTACTTCACAGAAGTGAATAAATTCATAAATAGCATGATTTGCACTTATGTAAAGTGTTTATTATATCATAAAAGGTTCAAATTTTAAGAAAAAATAGCGAAATGAGCACTTTTGAAACGTTTTCGTATTTTTAAAGTGAAGCCAGTAATTGGGACAAAAATTTAACGCTTGTCCCTATTACCGTGCCCCACGAAGCCCACTGGCTCCCTCTGTAACTGCCTAACCTTACTTTCGTTTCTCAGAACGGATGAACAGAAATTTGTATTTGCATATTTTGCTTTTGTAATGAAAAGCTCATATTAAAATTACATAAAAACACCTCTCGTAGAGCAAAACAATGTTTTGAACAGTTCAAAGTTCAAAGACATAACCTAACCGCGGGAACGCTGTTCAAAAAAGGGCACGGGAATAGGGACAACGTATTTTTCGGAGCACGGTAATTGGGACAAAAACATGTAATTTTTATTTCTTTAAAAAAATATGAAAAATTAACATTTTCAACCCGATAAAGAGAGAAGTAATAAAGAGAAAAGTTCAAAACACCAATATAAATTTTCACCAAGCAAAATTAAAGTAAGAGAAGTCAGTAATTAATTCCTTCGCTAGCAAGTCGGCGTCAAAGCATGGTAATTGGGACATCTATGGCGGTATTCTCAGTTGCTACTTATTCTTAAGCAAATACCGCCCTTAGAGCGTTTGACAGAATTATTTATGAGTATCTTATTTAGCGATACTCGTAAAGATATACTGACGAGATGGAAGAAAAATTAACGAGCATTATTTAGAATTTTCCGTCCGCAATGTCGATGCGCTTTTTAAACTTCTGTTGAGTTAATTGCATTCGAAAGATGCCCGGTTACTTACATTAGCTGCTTATTTAAGCTACTGCGCACAAAGTGAGCTTAACTATTGCCCAGTAGGTGGAGTTAGAGGTGCTGGGCACGGTGTTTACCCGAACTTAAAAACCGTAGGTCTGTTTAGTGAATTTATCGTAAAAATGAAGGTGAAGAAGTCGGCGAGGAAAGCGACGAAAGTGTCTGCTTCTTCGGAATCCGATTCTGAGTATAACGACTCGGATGAAGAAGTAAGTACTACTTACACTTTAGGGTATTTATACGTGAGCATTATCTAACCTATCTTTTCTCACGTGTACAGTTACAAGAAGCGTTCGCGAAGGGTTTACTGAAGCCAGGTCTGAATGCAGTAATCGAGAAAAGAACGAAAGAATACAGGAATTGTGTAGTAAGTACGATAAGATAGTAACTAAGATAAGGATCCGGGGGAATGGTACGAGAGCGATGTTTGGAATATTTTTTAGACTCTTATGAAACAGAAGTTGGAGGAAATTAAATTAAGCTTGCCGTGGATAGAGAGATTAGACATGATAAACGCACCAGCACCTTTAGCGCCGGAGTTGGCGTTGCAAATGCAGGAGCAGGAAGTGAAGCGAGCGAAGCAGTTGAAGGGAAATAAGAAATTACCTCAGCACGATCCAGCGGATGATCCTGTTCTAAATGATTTTCGTCGAGAAACAATGTTTCATAGGCAAGCACAGGGCGCCGTTATGGACGGTATCGCTCGCTTGAAAAAGCAAGGAGTTGCGACGACCAGGCCGGACGATTATTTCGCTGAAATGGCAAAGTCGGATGTTCACATGCAGAAGGTCAGGCAGAATCTGATGAAGAAGCAGACGATAGTGCAGAGATCGGAGAAAATCAGGCAGCTCAGACAGCAGAGGAAAGTAGGAAAGCAAATGCAGATCGAGGCGACTTTGAAGAAGCACGCTGAGAAGAGGAAATTGTTAGAGGAAGTTAAAAAGTATCGCAAGGGCAAAAGACAGGACCTCGACTTCCTTGACGATAAGAAGAAGCCCCAAAAGGCAGTGGTTGATAAGAAGGTGGCGGCAAGACGAAAGATGAGGGACTCTAAATATGGTTTTGGTGGCAAAAAGCGCGGTCGCAAGATGAACACAAAGACGAGCTCCGCGGATGTTTCCGAGTACAGGCGGCCATCGAAACCGGGGAAAGACCTGAAGAAAAAGGGGGGGAAACCGAAGCAGAGATTGGGGAAAAATCGTAGAGTGCAAATGAAGGCGAAGAAGAAGCGACAGTAGGTGTAACTTATGTTAATAGAACTGACAACACGTTTCGTATAACCAAATGACTCGAACGTTCACGCATTTGTAAAATAAACCGTTTCTGTAATAAATGCAGTAATATTTTCGTTATTCCCTCTTACTTTTCACTGAAATATTCCACGGCCTTGTTTGGCTGACATTACTAATGAACAATTGCAAACTGAATCGACAAAAGAATTTTGTCGCGTACGTAACTATGTTCAAGCGCAGTTTATTTTATAGGGTGGGATTTTTTTCGAGTTAGCACTGTTCCATGTTCAATCAGACGCGAAATGCCCCGAAGCATCACCGATATGATACCGCTTGGTGTGCGTTATACAGGGTGGTCCACGCAACTTGCACACCTCGAATAATTTGTGAAGTATGCGATGTATGGAAATTTTTTTAATCAATATTTTGAACTTGATATGCAAAGTAAATCTTCAAGAACCGAAGCGAAAATATTCGTTAACTATTAGTTTTAGGGCTAATCATTTTTTTATTCAGAATTTAACATTTTTCGATATTTTGGCATAACAAATATAGTATTCTGTTTAAAATAACGATGTTGACCTTGAAATCTCCGAAACGCCTACACCTGTAAAAAGAACATGGAAAACATGCCCCTCCAAACTATGCAAGTCTTGTGAAAAAAAATTCTCACACAAAGCATACTTTAGAAGTTATTCGAGAATCGAGGTGTGCAAATTGCGTGGGCCACCCTGTATATTGTGCTGTTCTAGGGTGAACGTACACGGTGATCTGACAATTGTGTTCCTTTTCACTTGTATCTTTCGTGGACTTGCAGAAATAATTCTGTATATTGCATTTTTCTATCATTTCTGTGTTATTCTTAAACAGCTCACTTTCTTTCACTCATAGTGGACTATTCCGAATGTAGGGGTTATAATGAAATAAGTTGACATAAATGTGATGATAATGTTTTATATTGATCGTCAAAATTATTGCTTTGGACATCATGTATCGTAAATTATGCATTGCAATCAATCTTCATTTGTGTCGTGGGAAATTAGGGGATTTTTTAAAATAGGCCAGTGGTACCAACTTATATTCCATGGATCCTTTTTCTCTTATACCTCAGATAAAATTGCCTTCAACTTGAAAAAGTAGCGTTTCCTGGCCTTTGATAGAACCTCCTTCTCCCATACATACTTAATTGGTGTAGGGTTCCAAACTTTAGCTACTTATCTTAGGAACCATTATAGCATACAATCTCAAACACTGTTCGGTGTATATACATTTTTCAAATCTTAAGGGGTCATTCTACTTTGATCGGCCGAAAAATGAAACTATTTATAAAGATTTTTTTCTCAGTGAATACACATATAATGAAATAAATCATTTTGGAATTTATTAAGCTACCCTTATAGTATACAAAAAAATTAAAAAGATTATTTTTTAATTTGTTATAAATGCGTTCTTTATAGCACCAATATGGCCCCCTGAAAAATAGGTATGTTCGTAGCTCAGGTGATTTCCCAACTCAGGATTATCTCAAACAAAAAATTCGAATAGATTCTAAAACTGTATGAGTGTCGCTGTAATTAACAATTGAGGCAGTGAGAGCAACAACGGACTAACCCAATAGGTATTCCAATAGGTTCTATTAAAAATATAAAATAGGAAAAAAACATTTTTTTAATGTGGATTGGTCCGTTGTCGCTCTCACTGCCTCAATTTTTGTCAAAAAATACCCGAGAAAAGGGTGTTTTGTGAAACTTTATTTTCAAACCGGCGTCATTTTGTTATTTTTCAACAAAAATGGTTAATGACCCCTTAAACAGAATCAAACATGAACTGAAAAGAGAATTTTCAATATTCATTATTTGGTCAAATGATCAACGTGATATTTAATCGAATTAATTAAAATTACAAGAAGAAAAGGGACAACGCTAGTTGCATGTATGTGCAAATTAGACTATATTATTATAGTGTCCCCTGATTAGTGTCCCCAAGTATAGTATACCCACGATATCGATATTGCAGGGATACTTAGCATGTGTCGTCCATTAGATAACCCGTTGTACACGGCTTGTTACATGCATAGGAACGCGATTACACCGCATATTACATGCACCCCCACGTTTGCTGTCACTTCGAGATACGCGTGTACACAGCTCCTTTCCTTCAGCAATCGGTGGGTAATTACTTGTCGTGCACAGCTAATAACGATTCAGTC
This sequence comes from Andrena cerasifolii, assembly GCF_050908995.1. NCBI lineage: Eukaryota > Metazoa > Arthropoda > Insecta > Hymenoptera > Andrenidae > Andrena > Andrena cerasifolii. The sequence goes on from NC_135132.1 coordinate 5,378,518, forward strand.
TCACCTTTGCTTCCCATATATCCCGACATCTCCCAAGGCTTCAGAATACGTCCTTCCGGGTGTAAATAGAAAATCTTTCCCAAACAGAACTTTCTATTAAGGTAGGTTTTCATCAAGAATTTCAAAGTCGATTTTCTCGAAAATGAAGCGCGATATCAAAAAAAGTTGCTGCTGCTTTTCGACTTATAACAAGTAAATAAGTCGAGAAAAAGGAATAAAATTTTTTGAGATTGCGCTTCATTTTCGAGAAAATCGTTTTTGAAATTCTTCATGTTGCGTCCAGTCGCGAATAGGAAAACTTACCTTAAGTCAGTAGGCACAAACATTAGACAATAGGGTATGATTTTAAAACAGCATTTTGCTGAAGCACATTACACCACAAAAAAAAAACAAAAAGAATAACTAACTATGTATTAATCTAACACAATATGATGATGTAACAAAGGCGTATTATTATTAATATTATTATTATTATTACAATCGATAAAAAATTCAAGCAGGTACCAAAGGCATCAGAATCACTCACAATGAAGGATTACAAGTCAGTTCAGTAAGAACATGTCGAAAACACAGATCGCACGGAAATTGATTTTAAAAAAAAAAAACGGAAATATTACGATGTCAATTGATTCGTTTTCGTAAACGCATCGATATCTCGTGGTGCATATATGCGCCCTGTACGCCGTTGTATATGTATGCATGCCCACGTATGTATGCGTAACCATCGATGCGGTGAATCCTCGAGGAGGGCCAGGATGGCCAGCAGAATATGGGATAACACGCGTGATTGGGCGCCGAGTGTATACTTGTTATTTGGTGAGTGGAAATACCACTGATCGAGCCGCACGTACAAAGCCCTACCATTCGTGTGCACCCACGCGCACGTGGGCGTATATATATATTTTTTTTTACAATAGCCTCGGGTTATTGTATTTAAATCCAGGAGTGCTCTCGCATTGTCCTCCGTTCTGTCTGACGCGGACACGAGGGCCCTGGGAATCTGCTCTTCAGGTAACAGCTGTTTTAGAGGGAGCCGTGGACGCGTTTTCCACATTTTTATCCCGCACAGTTCCACCAATTACGCGAACGTCCGGGGGTGTACGTGTCCCTCCGCGAACACGCCTGCACCCCCTCCCCTTCGTTCGGTACGATTTTGATTTTTCCTCCGGACAAGCTCGAACGGAGGGAAGAATTGTTCTCATGCCCGACTGAAACTTCCGTTCCGAAGTTCCGCGGCAAGTTCTCCCAGGAGGGCGGAGAGAAAAAAAAACTATTTATCATCGAAGGAATTACACCGTTCCGTCAGAAGTTAATACCCTTAACAAGGTCCGTCTCATCTACACGGTTGTTAAAACTTTTTCGATCCTGAGAAAGGACGTCCCTGCAATCTGGCTCGCCTGTCTGTTTCTCGTTATGCAAATACGGGAAGACATCGCGCGACTGGAAACTTTGCTGATATAATTACTGAACGACAGGGATTAATTGGGGTTATTGTACGTACCTATATAGGTACTGGGAGTCGACGGTAGTTGTCACTGTCATCGGGGAATCAGTCATGCGAGGACGTGGTGACTGGTGTTTTATGAGAGGCAGTATGTAATGCTGGGAAAATGACGATGATCTGAATACACATAATGTGTACTATATAATATGCATCAGTGTTTCTCAACCTTTGTGAGTCGCGATCCCCTTTTATAATATTCAAATAACCTGCGTCACCCCCCTCCCATATATAAGGTAAGGTACATTTAACAAGGTAAAGAAAACATTTTAAAAATAGGAATTTCAGAATATAATTCTAACTTAATAATATTAAAATAAATCCCCAAAAAGCCGGGGCGGACTTCCAGGAAACTTCTTGTATAGTATTCTTTATACATAGCTACGGGAAATAAGAAATTTATGTATGTTAAGCGGTGCAAAACGACTTTTTTTATTCTTAAAGTTGCACCAACCCATTTGGGTCATTAGCAACCACGTTAATTTACATAAAGATGAAGGTAGACATACGTAGATATTAGGTTAGGTTAAATTTAAATTAAAACAAAACGACTTTTATTCGTTAAGAAGTAGGTAAAATGGTACAATAAGACAAGAAAAGCTGATTACCACCCAAATTGACGATCAAAACGAGCTACCAGCATAACTAATATACACGGTGGTCCATTTAAATAAGGCCACTCAAAATAAGGTTAAATACAGGGTTGCCAGGCGATTCAGTACGCGGTAGTGGCATATATGACGTCACTTAGCTTGGATTGGTTTTGCGTTGACATGACGTCACGGCGTCACCAACTAAATATAAGTATTCCCCTTCTCCTACACCGTATGACGTCATACGGGCCAGCATGCGGCTATTTATCCAGTACGCCTAGCAACCCTGGTTAAATATCTAATAGTGAAGGCACAACAAATATTTTATACGCACTTTGAATGGTATTAACGGACCAATATGCTGCAAGAATATTTTTTTCAAGGTTATCAATGTTTTTTGCTCACAACTGTGTGTAGCTAATGTTAAAATACGATCATACATGTATAATGAACACAACTTTCAAATGACCTTTGACTCCGACATTTAAAGTTAAACGTGACATTTATGTCTATCAAGTGGTGGACAATTGGAAGAGATATTCAGGTGGCCTTAAATGGACCACCATGTACAGGCTAAGAAGGACAAAGAGATCATTTAATTTAGCTGTATACCAAAAGGTTAGACACTATCTCTGTGCAGCACAGTTTTAGTTGGAAAATAAAAGAACGTAAATGTAAGCATCGTGATGAGAAAACGTTGCATAGGGAATTTGCATAGCATAATACCAGGGAAAAACCTCTATCGCCACAAAAGCAATATAGTATTTAGTGATGAGACTCCCTTTCAAGATCAGAGAGCTCCCTACTACACGGGCTAAGTCCACCTATCATAATATACTGCTCCATTACATTATCAACATCGTGGTTCAGCGCATTATGCTTATTCACTGACAATCTGAATGCACGCATAACGATGGAACCGTATCAGCGTGATCTCCAGATATTTGTTGAGAATCAGTCGAATGAAAACAGAAACAAGTGGATGCTACAGCCGGATAACGATCCTAAACACCAAAGGCCAATCTGCGCTGCCATGGAAAGTGATGGCCAATATAATTACTCTGAATTGGCTACAGCACTTTGCCAATGCCAATCCCACTGAAACTGTGCGGTCGATTACAAAGCAAAAGCTCCGGGGAGAATGTATTCGGACGTTGAAGCCTTTGACGCAACGCATCCGGACAAAATGGTGGATGCTACCCACAGTGCCCACCTCGATGTTCCCAAAAAATGGTAGACGGTGTACCGAGATATCGGCGAGCTATAACACTTAAATATATAACAAAGGAGATTGAACTAATCCTTAACTGGAAGCACAACAGCTTTTTATATGTACTTCCCAGTGGCACGTAAATTTCTAGGTTAGATTAATACCGTCAGATACAGCGAGGGATGGCTGTTGGGTGACAGATTGTAGTTTCGAATGTTAGCGCAATTTAGAGCGTCGCGTTGATGGTTGTGTATGGATTTCGCCCGGACGAATTCGAGCTTTTTCCTCGTGTTGGAGTGCACAGAAGCAGTGGGGCAGGTGCATGGACAGATATCTGGTGCCGATATTTGTATTGATGACAACCGCGGCGTGACATGTATCCTACGCCGGTTGCTAATGGGTGAAATTTGTTTCGCTATTGCCTTCGGACGATTTTGCCGATCCGAAATTTCGCAAAACTCCGTGTCCATGGAGTTGGGGCTGCGTCCACGGGAACCGGACACGGCGACGATGAAATATCCATCTCAATTATTTAGACCTGGAAGTGGATTGAAGACCTTTGCGTTACGGCACGGAGGAACAGGGATATTAATCGATGGCGGGTTTGATAAATCGATGGAACCATTTCCGGTACGCGTTGAGTAATTAGGGCATAACAGTCGATCCAAAAGCTGTGAAGATAGACGGAGATTCTTTGATGAAAGGATGGATCACCGTGGAAGGGTATCTTTTTTTAATTACTGATCGAAACAGTGACGCAAGGGGAGCAGTCAGCTACAGAAGCCTGTGTACCTACAGCCTATGAATTTGCAATGTCGTAGACAGTACTTAATAATATAAGAGTCGAGTTCGAGATTTACCTGTCAAATTACCAAAAAAAGTTGTTACCTATATGTTGTATGGAGGCACAGGTGAAAGATTAATGTATTTTACCAGCGCTCCCCTCTATCTCGTTGCTAGACTCGAGACGTTCCTTTTGTAAAAATTTATGGAATAACGAATAACTTCCATTAACAGACGTCCCTCGTCATTCTAACATTATAAAAATATAAGGTTTTTCACGGGAGCTCTCTAACTCTGGTATCTGAACGATATGGACCCGTTTCTGTGCAAAATGTACATCGAACGTCGATAAGTCAGAAATGGCAAGGAACTGAAATCCATGGATTTTAGCATGAAAATAGTTGGACGGGCGTAGCCGATGTATTCGTACGTTGAAGGATATGAAACATTTTTCAGATATCCCCGTCGGACGTGGTAGCCTTTATCTCGCTTTCGTTAGAAAGCCATTCGGAAAATGGATTTGATGAAGTCTTTTGGGCGTAAAAAGTACATGTCGGGCCGAATGGCTTCGTTAAATACACATTTTATGCCACGTTAATAAAAAAAAGCAATATCCTCTGTGCTTTCCATCTTTTTAATATTCATGGCGACTGTAGCGACGGACCGGCAATTATTGAGCGTGTTGCCTCGCGATTGGACAAAGATAGAGATATTCCCTTTTCGAAGCTACGGCGCCTTGAAGTTGTTGAGTCACTTCGTAATGTAATGAGCTTGTCAGGTTTTAGGTTATAATGCGAGGCCATCTTCAATTCTTCATCAAAGGTTGTATGTAGTTTGCATGGCTATTCTGGTAGTATGTCGCCCAATGGAGGAGCCATGAATGCTACAGAAATTCATTATAAGCTCATGCAACATTGATACCTAGGTGCATGTAAAGGTGGTGTTAAAATTGTAAAGGGTGATTAAGTTAGTCGGTATGTAATGCTTACTCTGCTCTGGCGACGAAAGTTTCCATATATTAACGATGAACGTATCAGCCGAGATTAGCGTACCGTAGTAAATGCGGAATAAATCGATCTAATGATATGGAAGTCCAGCAAGAATTTTCTGACATAAACCAGAGAGTGAATTTTTTAAGGTGGGTGTTTTGTTCAGAGTGAATTTTTTAAGGGGATGATTTAAAATATACATATGCACTTCAACGCCAAAAACAGTTTCTATCATCCGAAAGTTCGGTTAGCCGAAATTTCGGTCATCCGAAAGTTCGATTGGCCGAAAGTTCAGTCATGCGAGCACCCAAGCCTCCCTGCGTTAATTCGAACGAGTATTCGAGATTTCCCACTGCGTCGCAAGTTCTTTTCAACTTGAACCACCTCTTCCTTTCACCGTCGACCAATTTCCTTAAGATCGTCCGAGGATTATTACGAATAGGCGAAGGGACCTCGAAAGCACCTTTCGCTGGGTTTGCTCTGTAGTTCGTCTTCACGGTTCCCAATGCGGGATACCAATTTCTCGGTTCAAATTGGGCTAGAAGTAAGACGCAGCCGGGCTCCTAGTCCCCCTTTCGACGCACAGCTTCCCCCCCTCTCGAATACACGCGGGCCCCTCGTTCCATCCACCCCCGTGAAACGACTTTTCCGGGAAGCATAAAATCGCGCGTTTAGCCGCGTTACGTCGGCACGTGGCTGTGTTAGGGCCTGCTGCAGCGAATAATACAGTCGTCCATAGACGGGGGATAGTTAGCCGTTGGTTACTTCTGCGTACTACCGTTCGGTGTGTTCCATAAAGCTCACGGTAAATCGACTGTGAGCCGTGCAGGAACGTCGGGCACCCGTGTTGCACGTACGCGGTACGTGGGGGGTGGAGGCGACCGTGGAAGGGGGTTTGGCTGAAGGGACGGGGGGAGTGAGGAGGGGGGGGGCAGAGAGCAGGACCAGAGGATGGGAAACCATTATTGAAATGCAGTAAATGGCCGTGAGTTTCAATTGCCCCCGGGTGCTTCCACCATGCCGTAGGAAAGAGAGGCACCCCTTTGGCCCCCTCCCGTCCGCCCCGGCCCACCCTAGCTCCCGCGACGAGCACCGTGAAACCACCCTTCTACAGATGGTAGGGAATTACGAGAATTTGCAATGATTCGCTCTCTGTCGGCGCACGAAAACACGCGGGAGCATCGACTGATCGGCCTACGAGCTGTTCGCCTCCGATGGATCGACTATTACCGTCCCGAATGAGGCGTCTAATGCCTTTGCGCGAGACTTGTTCCTAGTGACGGATACTGCGAGACATTGGAGACGTCGTGTAACTGCTTGCTCGTCTCTGCACCGAGTTTCGGATAATGCGCACTTTAATTGGTAGCGATCTGCAATCCCTGTTTTACATCGTTGCGTGGCATTAATTGTGATGTAACCTAAAAAGTGTCAATTTTACAGGAGAAGCCGTTTAAAATTTTTACTCGACTCACAGTTTAATACTGATGAAATAATTTGTTCTAAATTGACATTTTTTATTGTTTTAGTGATATGTTTTTTGGGGGTCTTTTCATGTGAGATACTTTGGTAACTCACAATTATTAATTCAGATGTACCGATTTGGTGGAAGTAGTAGATATTGGTTGCGCAATGATAGAAAGAAATAGGAGGTGTGTGAATGTGTCCCAAATACCAGTTGTGAATCAAAAAAAGTGTGGCGTGTGAAAGGTCCTTAATCTTCTGGGTATGTGCATTATCGCTGTTAACTCACAAGGGAGGATCCCGAACCCGGAAATTCAAAAAATTCTGAAACTTTGTGAATATGTAGGGAATTTCCTCCTGATTACAACGCAATTTTTGTTTGCTGCCCAAATTCACTCGAAGGGGTGAAATTAACCCCTCAAAATTTGGCTATTTTCCGATTTTGTGTTATAACTCGCAAACTGTAAGAGATAGAAAAAAGATTTCAAGACCAAAATCACTTCTTTTATTTAGATCTATCATTTAGTAAAAAAATATTTTACAGTTCACGAGTTATAACACAAAATCGGAAAATAACCGGATTTTCAGGGGTCAATTACACCCCCTTAGAGTGAATTTGGGCGGCAAACAAAAATCGCGCTATAATCAGGAGGAAATTCCCTAGATATTCACAGTTTCAGAATTTTTTGAATTTTCGAGTTCGGAATCCTCCCTTGTCAGTAGTCACTTAGTGATTTTAGATGAATGGTAAATTGTATAAACCATATTAACTAATAGGTTTATTATGGGGTTTTGCGTTCTGATACCCCACCTGACAAATTGTGCCAGCACAACTATTTCCACCCAATCGTTTCTGACTAATGTTTGCTATCACATGCATGACCTATTCCCTAAACGCTATTTCATAGTGCTCTATGAGTCATCCGCGCTCGTTCCCTTGATAAGAGGTACTATGTATCGAAGCATTGTGTTGCAGACAGCAGTATCGATTGGATTTATGATACGACCGTGACTATCGCGTTATTTTTCAGATTAAGAGTTCTGTGCCTCTTCACTTTAGCATTTTCCATTTACTCACTCGTGACCAGAAAAACTTCAGGCACTCATCACAATTTAGATCTCTTTCCTTCTCCCACTGCCTATTGAAAGTAAAAACAAATTGATCAAGTGGGCCATTAATGGCAAAAAAGTCGCCATTTTGTGCATTTGATGTAAATAAAAAGAGGCATTAATTGGCTGCAACAAATTGGACATGGAGTTCATTTTGACCCAGAATAGAGTTTCTTACACCCACTTCTCAGAATACACTTTTATATTAGATTTTGAACTTGTGATTTAGAATTCTTATTTTCTTAAAGCAGTGGCATTTATAATTAATAAATAATGTTAACAGTTCTGCATCCGCTGGGCAAGGGTCAATGTCAAAACGTGAAAATAAATAGTGGGACAATTGAAATAAATTTTATACCCCTACATTTATTTCTCTGCGGAACTTAAACTCTCTCAAGTAATGAGATTACATATCCGATTTCAGAATTTTAATAAGGATGCTCACCTATGCCACGTTTCGACGGTCGATATACATTCGCAGTTGCAGCGTATAAAGGTACGTAAATAAATGTTCGAGGGTGCAGATTCTCGCGTTATATACAAGTATATACGGATGCATATCTGTATTATCCGGATCCAATCCTGCAATTATCCCCAATTAGGGACATCCCTAACTTTTGTATTACTCAGGAGGAATATTGAAACGACTGTGCACCCTGCTGTTTGTACTATCGTAACGTTTACCTTGTTTAAATAATATTCTGCGTTGCATACTATGGTCACAGTGCAGCATGCAAATAGTGTAATCAATTTTTGGATCTAATTCCAATTAATAAATAATTCCGCATAAAGATATCGGAATTCTAACTGCACATCTCCGACATTTATGGACTTTTCCACCTTTTGTTTGAAAATGGTGACGTATAATCAGATCTCGTTTTTCCTCGTCTAACATTACAGTAGAAGTATACGTTTTTAGTCGTCTAGGTTTAGACAGTTCACCCTAGTTCATCTATCATGACGCCATATGTAGCATCAGATAATTCGAGTTTGAGTCAGTGACAAATGGATGAGCATGTATTATCAAATTACAGGGCTAGACACGTTTTCCTTTGAATTGTAGGTTTTCAAATCGAATTATCGTCAACAATTGGACGTATAATTAATTTACATTGTCGATATCATAACTAGAGTAGACGGAAGAAGTTATTGACAGATATGTGGGAGCTAATTAGTGAAGTTAGGCAAACCGAAAAATTAAAAAATTATGCAAATTCGCCTGCAAGTATAGTAAACCTATTTTTTGGGGGGTTTTAGGGGGTGAAATCACCCCTTAAAAAAATTCAGAATGTTTTTCGTGGAATATCTCGAGAACGGGGAGAGATATAGATAAGAAGCCTAAACAGATGTGGTATCTTTTTTTATATCTACAAAACTGCGTAAAAATAATTATCGAAAAATGCATACTTTCCAAGTTACTCCCACCACAAACCCTTAATTCTATAATTATTATTACGCAGTTTTGTAGATATAAGAAAAAGGTGCAACTTCTGTTTAAACTTCTTTTCGATATCGCTCATCGTTCTCGAGATATTCCACGAAAAAGACAATTTTGCATTTTTCCAAGGGGTGATTTCACCCCCTAAAACCACACTATGGCTCCAACAAAAAATAGGTTTATCTCATGGATGAACTACTCTACTTGCACACAAGGTTACATAATTTTCTGAATTTTCGGGTTGCCTAACTTCCCTTGTAAGACACAACCAACCACATGCATATTTCCCGAATGTCCAAACTTCATTTTCTCGAAAATAAAGCACTACAAGTAAATGTTACCTTAGATTTTCTTTTGAAAATGCTTATTATTGAGTTATACAGAATTCTAAGTTGCTAAAGATCCTATATAGAAATAAAATATCCTCAACACACACACACACACCCCTAGACTCTAGTAGTTTTAACTCCAAAACTACATAACTACTTATACTGCTAAACAAACAAAGGGCATTTAAAAATATTCTAGACCCATCAAACCTTCCAAAACCCACCAAGATTAGAATTTCTCCCAAATTTGCATAATGCCCAAAATAATTCGATACCTATATCTTCAACCCCATGGCTAAATAGTTCTATACACCCAGATGGACGTAGCATATCGACGAATTTTTCCCGAAAAGCCTGCCTGTAACAAGGAATACGCGTGAAACATGCTATCAATTATCGAGCTGACGAGTTGGGTGGGGGGTGGATGAATTTAGCCGAAAAACAAGTATGTACACGGGGCGTCATTGATACGCGGTCACGTTCACATGGCGGAACAGGGGCCACCAAAACGCGACCGTTTAGGTAACGCAGTCAGGGAGACAAATGCGATATCGCGTCTCCTGGCTATAGCGGAATTTCAATGGAGCAGATGATATTCAGCGATTCGCAGACATCGGTAACGAAATTGGACTCGCGTGTCACTGGCATACCAATAAGCGATACGCGCTGGGTGCCCGCTTTATTTTCCCCTGAATATGACGCGACCTGCTCGCGATCACGTATTTGTCAGCGAGAGCCCGCGGAACGGAACAGTGGCGCCCTGTCGGCCGTTTGGCGAAGGAAGCGGCTGCGACGTTTTTACGTGGGCCATTTCGCATGTACGCAAGGGAATTCGTTATACGATCCTCCGAAAGCGTCCGACCTGGACACGTTGCCCCGCCTTCTCCCACGTGGACGATGTTTCCTTCTGTACCATGAGGAGCTTTTACGGCTTTGGATCTTGAATGAACTGTGACGAGCAGGTGTCCTAGAATAGTTCAACAGTAAGTGGTAGTACGAGATTGTAGCTTTTTATTTGTGGCTTACAGAGATCGTGGATACAAGATTTTGGTTTCTGGCTGTGGAATGTAGTGGTGGGGATAACAGCGACATCACAGGGCAGGATTTGGAGGATTTGACTCGTGGTTCGGGGTCAAAAGACTGATGTGTTATAAGGTCTTGTTGAGGGGAAAGCTAAGAGAGTTTTCTTTGAGAAAGGAAGGTTTTAGTAGACAGTCTGGACTGATACAGTATAAAATCTGCGCGGAGTATAGCGACCAATTCATTTGAATCCAACTGTAGATAATCAGTTTCTCAAAGAAATGCAGGTGAATAACCACGAAAGTGTGGGAAACGAGTTCGAAGGGTTCTCTGAAATTTAAAACCAAAAAGAGAGGTTGACAAATATAAAGAATTAAGTACCTTGCAGCAAGAGGGGTGCAGCTTCGAATAAATTAGAAAAAAATGTTAATACAATTATTGCTTTGACTTTAAATTAAAAAGATAACACTAATTGAAAAATATATATTTCCACACAAGTAGTAGTTAGTGAGTCGATAAGTTTTTATTTCTATTTTTGGCGAAAAATATTAATATTAATATTTTTATTTATCCGCAATAAATAGTTCATTTGTTATCGGATTTCCATCAAACGTGTACCAAATGATGTCGATTTTTTTTTACGCTTATTACACATCATAACTCAGAAACAATTTTAGTATCCCTTTATTAGACAAGGTGTATTAATTTTATAATGAGAGACCCTTCAGAGTCTCTGTAGTATTCAGTAAACATTGATTCCCTTAAATGTATTATCCGTCGACGTGGTTACACGTGCCGTTCCCTTTGAGCACCACCCTTTTCTCTTTCTACACGTAGCAGAGGAGCATAAACCATTTAGGTAAACGCAATCGGCATCGTTACTATCATCTTCATTGGCGCTGACCGACTTCGCAAGATCCACTGAACGATATTGGCGCCCTCTGGAGTGGATGATAGGAAACTCGCCTCAATTCAGCGTGATGGCGTGCCACGATATGACGAAAGATAGAAACTTCCAAACAAGTTCGAGCACACTGTGCCGCGAACACATCGGAATTACATAATTAGTATTATTCCCAGCTTATTACGTACACGGCATCGTGCAGGCTGCAGGGAAGTTTTCGTTGATAGACGTTGCGAAACAAGAGCACAAAGTTTTCTGTTTAATTTCCTTCAAGCATATTTAATTTGTGCATATTTAAATGTTTACCAACATTTCGATTAAGGTCGATCTTTATCCCTACTTCTTTCCGTTAAATCGTTTACTTTACAATTCACCTTCTCCTGGCTATTTTAACCTCAATGACTCGTGATAACATCGCACCGAAAGGTTGGAACGATGAATTTCTTGTTGCAACGATTGAAATCGATCATCGGTTTCCTTTCAGTGATTATTATACAGAACGACATGTCGGCGGGCTTTAAATATTTATACGACGATCTTGCGGGCTCGGAGTGTAGGTGGAAGAATATTTTTACTTACGCATACAATCTTAAGGTATCTTTGCTGGCTGGAATTGAAATATCTCCAATTAAATCCGACAGGTTCCCTTCAAAGCTGAGAATTTAAATTCTGCCGATAAAGCTTCATCAGGAGAGCTCGAAATTTTTTTCTCCGTTTAGAAAGACCATCAATTACTATTTAGTCGTCGTTAAAGTGCTCTCGAAAAGCTGCACAATATTCGCTTGGCTTGGTTAAAAATACTTACGTATAGACAGTGCAATTACATTAATAGGGAAACTAGGTAAAATATATCTCATTCAACTCTCATTCAGTTATTAATTACTGAGAATAAAACTACCACTGCAGAGTATATATATATACACTTTACTTGATGTGATTGTTAATAAAAGCGCATAGACAAACAAGGACAAAAAACAAAACTAAGGCTACAATAGAAATCAACAACTGCACGTGGCGAGCACGACTTCGCGTGCAATGACGCTCGCAGCACACAACGCGAAGTATATGAAGTGAAGAAAGGCACAGTGCCGGCGAGCATAAGAACAAGCAGAAAAACAGCAACAGCGCCACGTGCAGAGTAACCAACTAAAATTCAAGACCGCTGAAACAAAAAGCAACGCACCACACACGGACTACATACATACATTATTCCAACATTAATCCGAATACAGTATGCACAAAACCGAAAAATAGGATTCCGTTTGCAGCCCGGTATCTTTTCAACTTGATCAGTGCTGCCACTTAACTGTCAACTCTATAAGTTTAGAGCACTAAAGAGGTGAGTATGCGCATCCTCCATATTGGGTCCCCTAGAGAGAGAGAAGATTATTGAGTACCCGCCTTTTTGAGTATTGTCAGATTCACTTTATGAACAAAATATGCGTTATTGATATTGATGCATGGTAGCACGACACATTATTAGGGTATTTTATTACATTTTAGTTTGCATTTGGTTTATAAAGCGAATTTGACAGCACTCAAAAAGGCGGATACTCAATAATCTTCTCTCTCTAAAGGGCCCACCAGCGGCCGTAGCCGTGATGGAAATCACCGGTTCTCGTTAGATCACCGAAGTTAAGCATCACGGGGCGGTGTACTGGGGAAAGATGGGAGACCACCTTTCTCCCGGTGCGCTGCTGCTGCTGGGACCCGAAGGAGAGAGGAGGGAAACAGGAAAAAAAATGACTATCGTTCGTTGGGCAATATAAGCGAACTGCTTGAAACGCCATCCTGTGTGTTAGAAACACACAGGAAAACAAAAAATACAAAATACAAAATACTCTAAAGGGCCCAATATGGCGGATGCGCATACTTACCTCTTTAGTGCTCTAATAAGTTCGCTGCAGCTCTACCATCAGGCATAAATTCTAACCTATCGGGCCTCGATCACCCACAACATCCCTTTCCCCGAACGCGGCCCCCAAAGTGGCTCTCTGTTGCCTATTAAAGCACGCAGCAAGTTGATCCCAGCAATCGTGAAGAGAACCAGGCCCAGATAGACGCGTGATACTCGAAGAATGAGTTCAGTGGTGCACGAGACGCGTTCGATCGATGCACTTCACACCCGCCCAGTCAGCCTGGTTGCTGGCTGTCGGCCCGTGTGTAAGCAACACTCGGTTTCCAGCATCGCGCGGGGATAATGACAGTGCAACGGAGGCGTGCAAGGAAATCCAGAGAGTTAATTAGGAAGTACCACGGTATCAACCGGCGTGGCTTGATCCTCTCTCTCGCGCTGAGCTGTACTGATGCAAGATGCACGAGTCAGGATCGTGACGACGGAGGGGGGTGTGTGGAGGTTGGAGGTTCCGGGAGTCTTACGTGCAAAGACCTTAATGTACACACTTGCAGACTTTAAAGGCGAAAGTTAGTTACACGGACAGTGGGAGTTCCGAGGGAGTCTGGAAATTCAGATACTCCCCCGCCGTTGCGTGATCCAAGAAATTTGCGCGATAGCCTCCTACCCTCCCTCTCCTTTTTAAGAGGATTCCAGTTCCTTCCAGGCTCCTCCTGTATTTAGCTTAATGAATTGGATTTAATTGATCAGGTGACGGGTGTGATTATTGATACCAGCGGAATTTGCGTTTGGGTATAAGCGGTCCGCTGGTGACAAACCCCTCCCATCTGATCGTGAGCCCAGGGATCTTCTTCAAGTGATCATCTTGTCCGTTGTTTTCTTTGGAGTTCTTCGGTGCTGTTGGACAATGTTTAAAATCTTTCTTCTGTCGTTATTGAGGTATGCCTGTCTTCAACTTTGAACTGTTGAAACCCCAGAGCAACAAGGACTTAAGTCTGGGATTATTCAGTAAACGTCTGTAATTAGACATCAGTTTTTTCTGGTAATTTTATAGTTCCCTACCTGCCATTCGTCATTGGCCTAAGACTTCGCTTACAATTAGGTCGCAGCCCCTTCAGTTATGCTCACTAAAATTGTATACCGACTTAGCGAGGTCTCCAATGCGCATGCTCAAACAGAAGACGGAGAAGTAGGTGGAGCCACTGTCGCCGTCCACTCCAAAGCGTGAATTCGGTGGGTTGTCCACTTTTTAAACATTATTCTTGGATAGTCTGTAGCTAAACACCACCCACACATTTTTTGATGTCCCTCTTTCTTCAACTTTCACAAATCTCACTATTTCTCAGTACACGTGTAACCATTTAATTACACCATCGTCGAATACAGACCAATATCGTGGTGTAGAGAGAAAAAAGTGGAATACATATACGTTCGTTTACGAGCCCGCATGTACACAGCCCCGTTCACTCGTTGCACACTCGAATTTATTATTCATGCATGAATTTGAAACGCGCGTTACGCCAAATTGATACCCTAAAGGGCTCCGCGTATTACGAGCCGGTTTTTAACGTGAAAATCAATTCCGCGTATCGCATTCGTACGTGATAAAAGCGTAGGAGTTATTCCACGAGGGGGACATTGATTTTACGACAACTACAGCGGTCCACGGGTTTGTTCAATGGATTCGTAAGCATAACTAAATAATTGGAAAAACTATCGCGTTGCTTTTGTTGTCTTCTCTGTGCCGCCTTTCAGTTCTCGTACTTGCATAACTACCATCGCGTAGCTGATGGGTAACGGCTAACCTTATCAGAATAGAATTTTCATTCGTTATTAGGTAAATTTCTCTCCCCTTATTAATTTTTAATTTATTATCAAGCATTTCGCGACATTTAACTGCCGGACGCAAGTTTCCGGATATAAATCGGTGTATCCCAGAGCTAATGGAAGCTCGCTGGATACATGTTTCCGACGATTTGTATCCCGGTCTACACGGAACCTAATATGAACAGGTTAGGTTAGGTTGGAAGACAGTCTTTAGACTGAACCTCACCTTTGCGATAGTCTTGTTCTTCTTTTCTGTTCTCTTGGTTATTTTGTCTGTGCAATAAAGACGCTTAATAATGATAACTATTTAATTACTATAATTAATAAATATTTACGTAGTTAATCTGGATCAGCGAATGCGACAGTCCTTCGTGGAGAAATTTAAGACACTGGGTTTGGAAGCTTAAAGTTCTCCTGAAATTTCTGAAACTTAATACAATTTTTTTATTTTTTTTTATTTATTTATTTATTAATTGTTTCATTAGTTATGTTACTGGAAGAGTTTGAACTTGTGATTGAAAGCAGAGATTGAAGAATTTATAGAATTTAGATCGTCAGTATTTACAGGTACAATAATTCTAGGGTGTTATTAGGGTTAAATAATATTTTTTTAATTACGAAAAGGAAACACGAGTTAAGTTGATATTACAAAAGGAACAAAAAGATATATGCCTCCATTTCAGCCACAAGAGAATTGTTAGCAAATCGTCTCGTTATAGACGATTAATGGTAATGGCACATTGTACTTAAATAAAAAAAATCCGAATCTACTTAATTTTAGGTCTTAACCCCTTTGATACTTGTACCCTAAAATTTCAAAAAGTATATCGAAGTACTCGACCTTACAGAATCTACTAAAATTCTTTAAAGCACACAGAAATTTCCTAAAATTTCAAACACCAGTCCATAGAAAAGAAGGGTAGATTTGAAAAGCAATGAGCTCAGCTTCGAAGTAAAACAAACAGTGATTTGCCACTTAATCCGCCGATGTTTTATTCAGTCATTTCGAGGAACCTCTGTACCTTAGAACACAGAAAATTTTTTCACCATAGAAAGTAACGTGCAACTCTTTCGTTTGCTGCCGCAATATTACCTGGAAGACACGCCCCGTAATGGTAGAAAATTTCACCATACATAAATTGCCTGATAAGCAGCCGCAATCGCAACATGTTTGAGCGATTCTAAGGGTAGTTACACGAAAGAGTCGAAGTCTATCGCATTATTCAGGCGGCACGAAAGCCACTGTGCGCTATCAGAGATGGCGTAATGACGCGACTATCGTCTCTTCATCTACATATTCGAAATAATCTGATACATGTTAGCTTCTCCACTTTCTACCCCCTTTTCTTTGTTTAATATTCAATGTTATATTTGCATTAAGTATGTTAGAAGGTTGATTTAAATCATATGCTGTACACAAATACGAAATATAGATTTTGGTAATTTTTTGAGAATAGAATTCCCGTTGAACTCCCAAAATTTCGAAATTTATAAAAATTCGAATTTTGAAACCCAAGTCTTCTTAAGTTGCAGCACAACGGAGAGCAGAAATGCTAGATTTCCATTAAAAAAAAAATATTTTGGAAGTTTACAGGAACTTATAAAATCGTAATCAGGTATTCTCAAAAATCTGCAATTTGTAACTTTTTTTAATCAAGGTAAAATGAACTAGTTGGACGCATTAGAATTTCAACAAAATCATTAAATTGCGACATCTCATAAAATTTTTACAAATCTTCAAGAATGTTAGCAAGTCCCAAAAGAGTTTCTTAACAGGTTCAAACATTTCCACGTGACTTCACCATTCACAAAAATTTCGAATTCGCAATTTAACCCTCCTTAGTCACACTTTCTTATAATCACAAATTGGTCACACGAGGTTCACTGCACCCCAGCGTTATTTCTGTGTTACCATTTTCGTATTTTTGAATCCTTAACTGTGAGTGAAAATTGCACATACGTAATACTCAATACTCATACAATCATGTTCTGACAGTCATGTTGAAATTTGTATTTGAAAAATCCTTGCGGATAAAATTTTCGAATTTCATTATTGAGATCTAAAAATTTACAGAAATATTGGCGAAGACATATCCTGGGGTGCGATACACCCCATGTGACCGCGCAGGGTTAAACGTCCCCCACAGGGAGGATATATAAATGAAACGCCCCAGAAGTAACGTAAAAATTCTGAATATGCACGATAAGTTCAATGTTAACATTGCATGAAGGGCTGTCCCCTGACCGCGATGCAAAATAAAACCGTACTTTGGCGAATTCACGTTTGAAGGAAGTTGCCCCCTGGTTTATGCAACATACAAGGAATTCCGCAACTTTGCCTGGCGCGGCCTTAAAAGAGCGATTTCGTAAATCAACCGGCCCTACCGCTATTCGTGAGGAGTTCAAGCCCTTATCTCTTCGACTCGTGGTCCACTTTTAACCCCACGAACACCCTTAACGCGCTTCCCCTCCCGGTCCCAGAAGGACCGTACTCCCAACGGCGCGAGGGTGAATTTTTCCCTGTACGTGCGGTGAAAAGTGAAACTGGAAGGTATCGACAAGAACATTGTCGATGGACGACAAATGGCGCTTCAGTCACGGTGGCGATTAGCTCGGGGCGCCAGAGTGTTGTCCATTGGAAACACGTGACCCCTTTCGCGTTAATTTTGAATTCAATGAGCATGCAGGGACATTTTTCAGGGTGCCATGCTAAGTGGGCGTTAATAGCGAGTGGAGGTCTCATAGGTGAGAAATTATGGAAGAATTAGTAGGACGCATGTTTGACAGTTTGACTTTTTGGGTTTTTTTTTTAATTATTTCCAGGGGAAAGTGGTGAATTTGCTATATAATTGGGACATATTGGTTTTATGTTTTTGTAGCCTGTTTTTTTATTTGTCTTCTAAGGAACTGTTGTCTGTAAGAATCATTCTTACTTTTTATATTTCTAACAAAATTATTCGGTGCAATTCATGATACTTAAATGTGCATTATTCGAATATTCATCGGATGTTTACTTAATATACTATATCCTCCAATTTCTATTCCCGAAGATTACCTACTCGAAAGTCGTTAAAAATTCAATTCAATTTGCACGAATTCATTCTAAGAATTCCTATTCACAATTCTGACAATGAGAAACACTAGACTTCGGTTTAAATACGTCAGTAACCCACTGATTTGGAAATACGTTCTTAATTACCTTAATTGACAGGTAATTAGAAATAGATGGGGGATCTGGGTCAGACTTCCATTCTTCTATCAAAGAATAGCTGAATATTATAAATTCATACGATATTTTCACATATCCATATTGTGGAGCGGTCTTAAGAAATGTATGATGCGGTCGAATATCGAGCAGTTGCCTTCAAGGACTGGAATAGAAAAGAACAGACTGGAAACGAAGTAGGGCGTACGATCTAATTAGGGGATGATATTCTCGTGAGCAAACCAGTCGTCTAGACAACGATATACATGACACATAAGCATCAGGTCAGATAACACGAAGCACACCCTCTAACTACTAGGAATCTCACGTTTCCGGTGCACAATTATCAAATATCGGGTATGGGCATTATGCGTTCCTGTTGGCTCCAAGAAAAATCGATGCTGACGCGCATGCAGCCAAGCGGTATCACGCGGACGCGTCGCTAAAAAAATCCTGCTCCAAAAGTGCGACTGTCTCCTTGAAAGTACCTTTCTGTATTAAGCCGGGTCTACATTTGCAGCCGCACATCGTTAACCGGTTATGGGAACAAATGCAGACGATTCCGAGATATTCATCGGGACGGCCGAACCAAGTAAAGAGTCACAGTATGTAGTTACCATGATCAGTTGGCTAGGTAACAGGTTGCGGTAACAAATGTGGACCCGGCTTAATAGGTATGACTGCACCGAGCAACAGTGGTACCTCACCGCGCAAGCGCAGACAGAAGAAAGAAGGGGAAATCGGCTGCCAAGTTTCGATTCTATTCATCACTATCCCTGCTGACTTTGCGGTGTAAGCGCAGCAGGCTAACAGCTACGCCCTCTTTTCAATCTTCATGCGCATGCGCATTGGAAACCTCACTATCGCTCAGAAGGGAACACCACGAACTCTTACTCTCCGATTGGAACGCTACTTTGTGCGTTTGTAGAGTGACTCAAGCCAAGAACAACGGTATGTTTCATTCATACTCGATCGCTCTTTAAGGTTGTGAAAACTAACCTCAAACTCAAATAGGCACTCCCACTTTTTCGCGTATAACTCCTAAACTACAAGAGACAGAGAAAAATATTCGGAACAAAAGTTTAATGATGCAGTAAGCGCTGTGACATGGTGTTAACAAAATTTTGAAAAAAAATTTTTTGCCGCCAGGTATATTTTTTTTAAACTCTTTTCAAAATTTCGTTAACCCTAGTTTGCAGCGCTTATTGTGCCATTAAACTTTTGTTTCAAACATTTTGTTCTGTCTCTTGTAATTTGGGAGTTATACGCGAAAAAGTGGGATACCTATTTGACTTTGAGGTTAGTTTTCACACCCTTAGAGGGCGATTGGGCAGGAATGAAGCGTACCGTTGTTCTTGCCTTGACTCACTCTATAAACCCACAAAGTTGCGTTCCAATCGGTGACTGCGGGTTCGCGGCCTGCCAATACACATTTGTTTACCTCCCTGCAGAGACTACTAAAACAATCATTCAACATCATCAACCACCTCTGACCCACCAATTTCTACCAATTCATCATCCCGTGACCGGTCAATAGAAATCTTCATTTCCACCCCCTCCCCGCCAATCCACCCCCCGAGCTTCCCAGGCGTTTTTCAGCTCGTAAAGTATTTACGAAGAAAAAAATCATGTTCCCCGGGGCTCGTATAATGAGATTTCGCGGCAAACACGTATAACTGTCTAGCTAGCGAAGCGGCCAGTTAATAACCAGCAAAACGCCCCCCAACCCCGTGCCCCTCCACCAGGCCGGATACGTTTCAAGTATTTACACACCGCGCTAATAAGAAGAGGCAAAGGAGGGGAACGGCAGGGGGGGGGGAGAGTAGAAAAGGGCAACGATTAATATCGAGTTTATTAACGGAAGGACTTTCTGACAAAGGGGAAGTCACTGGTCCCGACGTGACGCGGAGGACGAGCCTCTCGCCGACTGTACAATTTCCTGGGACCCGGTCGCGCGGCATCCTCGTTCTCACCGTTCATTTCTCCCGAGACATGCCGCGTATTGATATTTGACTTCTTTTATTGGGCGCCCTTTGACGACGCCACCGGGGCCAGGGCGCTCGCGACTTGATTACGCCGCAAGAATAAAACGCGGGGGCGATATTACGTTCGGTGATTCCGCGCGAAGCGGGCGAGACGTGAAACATTATCGGAGCCTAGGCCTGGACCCCGGGTCCGAATCGATGAATCTCGCACGAATCGCGAGTCGACTGGATATCGTCGAGTTTTTGCTCCATTTCCGCTCTCTTTACGGCCGCCGTCCCGCCGTACCCACCCCTAGCTCCGGCGAGAATGAAAATTTGCTTTAATTCATCCGTTGGAACTTGAAACATCGCCGCTTTCTTCAGGCTGGCTTGGCTTTGTTTTACTTCTCTTCTTTGCGACACATTAGACTGGAAGGCTCCGCATTTTTTAGGGTGTGAGGTGTTTAACGAGACTTGAAATGGGGTTGATTGACAATTATTTACGTCTTTTACTGGGGACATTTTTTAATTGTACAATTTGTGTGATTTTTTTTTAAATAAATTTTTTACTGTTTAAAATTTAAGAAAGGTTGAAGCTGATGTGGAGGTTTCAGTATAATGGATTTCTGTTTTTAGTGAAGACCAAAAAGAAGGAAGAATAAAAATTATGACAATTATTCTTCAACATATGCAATATATTTCAAGTACTCAAATCGATGATTGTTCTATAAACAATTAATTTTCCTTCAGGTTTATTATGCAGAAAATAATTTTTGCATAATTGTATTCCAAAAGAAATACGTTCTGCTAAATTTATTCGCTTAATGAATAGTTTTTGCTTAATTATATTCCATAGAAAATATTTTCTGTTTAATTTTATACCACAAAAAGATTGAAAGCTAAAATACGAGGCTTGTGAGAGATGTAATTGATTTCCAGTTAGCTTTATTCTATATTTCATTGAGTTCCTTAAGAACTTTTAAGATTATTATGTACCTTGTGACACGAAAAATAAATAATTTCAAGCTAAACTCGATAAATTCGATAAAGTAATTAAAAATAACATAGAACATACGTTCAATTCGCGTCGGGTCTCGTTTCCGTCTTGGGAAATAAAAGCTTAGGTAATTAAACAGCACTCGAAATTCTGCTGCACTTCGACGCGTCGTTGTAAACAATAACAGCGATACGAAAAAAAAAAAGAACGAGACCAAATCGACGAGCCTCGTGCAAACGAATCGCGGGGCACGTTGTCAAGCGTTCGCTTGAAATTTTAATGTTTCGCGAAACATTAAAGGGTAAGTGATATTTTTCCACGAAACTTTACAATATTCGTAAAATATTATTTCCCCGTCTATTTCGAACATTGCTTTAACACTTTTCATGGTAAATCACTGTCTATTTGGAAGTATAGTTGCACAATTATGCGAAATAAAAAATATATTAAAAATTCAGTTTATAGTAGGTATTATAGTAAGGGAGAAAGAGTTGATAGGCTTTTTGACATTCCAGTGATTAGAAATGATGAAAAACAGATTTTTGACTTTCTGGCTTAAATTCATACTTCCTAGTATTTTGCAATATCTCGAGGTAAATTAATTTTTAATCTATTTTCCAACGTTTTGCCAGGTGTATGTTTGCACTTTGCGCTAGACGAAGCAGAATAGTCGTTTATTTTATCAGTGCATGGGTTTGTTAAAACGATTGAATTGTTGTTGAAATTTATTTAAATCTTTGCTATCCCAACAATCATATTTAAAAAAAAATCGTGCATTTTACAATCTTTCCTGCAGCTTCTCTTTTGCCCCCTGCCCAACATGCAAAAATAAGGATTATTTTTGTACTCCACACGAGTGCAATAAGTAATGGAGGAAATTTTTCCAAAATTATGGCAAGCGTAAAAAATGGGGTTGTAAAGTTCGGGAGATTCATAGTGGGGAAGAGTGAAGTAGTAAAATTCATTTTTATAGCAATACAAAGCTACATGCCAATGTTATAAAACCCCATACAGAGGTGCACGTTTATTATTTTTTTTTTTTAAAATCACACGCTGTGACAAGTACATCCTGTTGAATCGATTGTATCTCTTGATTGATTCCGCATGTAATAAACTTTAGCGCGAAACGCAGACGTAGGGAAATAAATGGCATCCCAAGTGTGCTTTAAATTGCATTTATCTCGGGTTAATTTTAATGAAGACAGTTGCGCGAATAATAAAAAGCAGTCTCCTTTACAGCAATTCCCAATGTTCCAACCTTTCAAAATCGTTTCTCAAAAGTTCCGTCACCTCAGCCGTCGTGAACAATAGCATCTGTTCCGCCAGTTTGAAGGCTTCTCCCTCTGCAGAGTCATCGAAAGGAGCCCCGCGGGGTGCCGACTCGCGGGGGCTTGATTTTCTACACGATCGAAAAACGTCTGAAGCCATATCCGGTATTTGGAGCTCGGCTCCTCGAATCCGAACGGAAAGCGAAGTCGCTTGGGATGACCCCTGGGTCGGGGATAGCACGGGATCCTTGGTCCCATGGGCGTCTCACCTATCCAGGTGGTTTTATATCAGCCGATTTTAAAGTCGCCGTCAAATGTAAAGTTTATTCGCGTCCTTCTCGCGGGTTCTTCCATCCGCCCGTTACGAACTTCCATATTTGTGTCTTACAAGGGATGATCCCGGACCCGGAAATTCAAAAAAAAATTCTGAAAGCTTTTGAATATACAGGGGATTTCCTCCTGATTAAAACGCAATTTTTGTTTGCCGCCCAGATTCACTCGAGGGGGGTGAAAATTCGTCTATTCTTCGAATAATTAACCCCTGAAAATTCGGCTATTTTTCGATTCTGTGTTATAACTCGCGAACTGTTTTTTAATTAGATCTATCATTTGGTAAACAAATTATTTTTACCATTTGCCACGTTTAAATTACCGACAAAAGATTATATATGTAACGAAAGTATACTTTCGTTAATCCGAATCTTGCCGCGCTCCTCATGCTCCGCGCGCCTTTTAATGGACGACCGCTAGATGGAGCGAGGGGAGATGGGTATTACGTAGTAGAGCACATGTACAAAGTATACAAAAGGATATTATAGATCGAGTAAAATAAATAGAGAAGCGAGAGTTGTAAACTTTAATTGTCGTTTCTTCGTTTACAGGTAGGAGTGTAAATAATGTAAATAATTGTTGTAAATTAGCGAATAAAATTTTAAACTTTGTTCACAGAGAAACATATTTCAGTTTATTTATTCATCGCTAGCGATAATAATTAAGAAGCCTTATATATATTATAGATAATTTTTTTTTAACTCAACTGGTTTTCTGCGTGCACCCTTCCATTGATAAACTCAAAAATCCTAAAAACCTCACCGAACACAAAGCTCCGCGAGGCTACGTATCCGCTAAACTCTACAAAAGGGTAAGTCACCCCGCACATTCGAATCCCCGAGTGCCCCCCTCCTAAATTTCACATCCAAACAATTCCTCATTACTCGACGCAACTTTTCATTACCCCCTTCCATAAAATCTGTCCCTCCCCAGAAACGAATCCTCCCTCGTTTCCGCCACCGTGCATCTCCAACCCTTCCCCAGCGCGGCCTCGTTGCAGGAGCGCGTGAAACAATTCGATTGCGCCCCCGAAAGCGGCCCGCAAGCCCGTATCAAGAAACCTCGCCGAGTGTTTATCGTAATCGTTGCATGCACGAAACACGCGTCACGGTATCTCGGGAGGGCGGCTAGGATCGCTGGTATTGCGTTACGTAATTACATACCCGCCTCGTTATTAGGTATACGTACGCGTATGTCGGTTGCAGCGCGTATGTTTGCGGGCGCGGGAGGGGGATAAACCTCGCGCGGGGTCTGCGGGGGGATGAAAATTCAGTTCGACGTGCAATCACTGAATTTCAGACACGCGCACGTCAGTAAATTACCGTCGATACGGAAATATCGGCTATGACGCAGGAATTGCGTGGCGCGCGCGCGCGCGCGCCGACCGTCCGCCCGATTATATATTTATGCACACAGGCACTCGATTACATCCGCGTCCAGGCTGAACGTTATAATTTTAACAAATGTTAAATAGCCGATTTTCTCCGCGCGCGCACCGTGCAAGTAAATATTCATGCGATGGGTATAAGCGCGCGCGCGGGGGTTGTTTTCGAGGATTATTGCCGCGGACCGACGGCACGCCAAAGGCTTTATACGGTCTACGATTTCGCTCAGCTTATTATTATTGACCACGTGTCTAACGGATCATCCCTGGGTGTATTTTTGGTTTTTGGTGTTTGCTTTTTTTTTTACGGTATTTCGGGGTTGGGTTCTGTAGGCCGTTTGGCACAGTTCAGGGATCATCCCCTTCGGTGTACTGAGTCCCTCTGCGGGTTAATTAGGTGTCAGGGATGAAACAAGGCGCTAGACGCGTTGAATTCTACTTCGGGTGACTGTGTGTGGGCACCATAGTTCGGCGCCAGAAATGATTGTGGAGTACAAAGTGTTTTGAGCTGGATTGATTGGATTTTTTTAGAGTTTATGTGTTCAAGGATTTCGAGCGGGCCGTGGGACTTTTTTCACTGAAATTATTTACAGTAAGGGTTGAAAGAAAGTTTAAGCTGTGAATGGTAACGAAAAGAAGGTAGTTCTATTAGGAATAATTATATCTTAAGCGGGGACAGCAGAGTAATCGCCCGGAAAGGAAACGTATCTTTGGGAATTTATTAAAAGGAAACCACTTAATGAATTTTTTTGAAATTTTCAGGACTCTCTATTGGGTATTTCAGTTACATGAATATTATTTTTTAAATTTATTTTAAGCAGATTTATACGATGTACGGGACCAGTAACTCAGCGCTGCAGAAAGTCTCCGCTGAAATGGTTGACAGTTTTTCGACGAAACGGTTCTTCTGAAGTCAAAAGACCAGAAAGTTTTAGAAGCTATATGCGGATGGCTATGGTACGACGGATTCGATTTTGAAAATTTTGAAAAATCACAAAATGGCGAACCCCTTGTGCTTAAAATATTATTTCTAAAATTACTAGAAACTTGACTTAATTGGTAATCATGATTATTCCATACTTTTCTGTGGAAATTGGAAAAAAATGTGCACCGCCCGTAGGAGGAACAGTGAAATTAGCTTCGATTCCATGGAAGGACATTTGTACGCGTGTACCTGTGGACCATTTTGTGGGGCACCCCGAATGAGAATAGTCAAGTACCTATACTGGTGCACCGAGAATGCACTTGCATTCCAATTGCTTAGTCGTCCGTGCGCGAGTGCGGGCAAATCGTTTAGGTGTACAAATATTATGCCTGCAGTCGCAGGCGTGTCCGTGAATGCGTTAAGCCGAAAGAAGTGGACGATTGTTAATTTGCATAAAACGTGGTTAATTGAAAGTTATTAGTAAAATATGACCAAGGTGTTCGAGGAGTTTCACGATGAAGTAGAAATTGCTTACGATTATTATGAGGTATAATAAAAAACCGATTATACCAGGAATAATATTCGATCATTTCGACGTTCCTTTTATAGCGTGTGTATAAATGTAGTCGAAGAACTGATAAAGGGCTTGGTGTTACAATAATTGTAATTATTTTCTCTCTTCCTCCATTTTCGATTAATGATTAAACGCAAACTGTGGCTTTCAAACAAAAATCGGCACGGTAAAGACTAGATATCGATGTGAAGAATAATCGTGGCAAGATTCATTCAATTCGGTTCAGTAGTTTTTTAAATATTGGCACTGGTTTTAAAAACACAGTTTCGAGAAAACAGTGTTTAAGGTTTAAGGTACAGGTTAAAGTGAGATAATTTTTTTGTTGTACTTACAGGGGCAGTAGAGTTGTAATTCCTTTGATGTTGCAGCTTCTACAAATTCTTTATTGGAAAAATCAATTTTTTCCACCATTCTGGGTGTAAGCAACCCCTTAATGGGTCCTTCCACTGTGAAGACGTGAGAAATTGTCATTTTTTAGGATTTATTTTCTGGTAAACGGAATGTCCAATGTAAATAATATTTTCTCTATTTACTAATACACTTATTGACAGTATAAAAAAATCTGTTTTAAATGTTTAACAGTTTTTTTTTTTAATTTGTATTGCACTGATGTGAGCCTCTTGAAAAAGTGATGTAGTGCTGGTGAGGGTGATTCCGGGAGAACGACGCATGTAAAGCCAAAAATTCAAAGTATGTTTTAGTCATTATGAGTGTGGTTATCGTTGGGAGCAGAATTATAGTGACTGATAAAAAAATAACACGACGGCGGAGGTTTGAAGCTTATGCGTCGAAATACAGTAAATTTGTATGAAAAAGGTTTCTGAGGTCCCTGCGATACCCACTGATGTGATTGGTCAAATAATTTTTCGCAATCACCTGCACCAGTCGAAAAAAACGTCGTTCTGAGACAATTACGTTTATACTTAAAAAAAACAAATTAAAAAAATTCTTTTAATTTTTTTTGTATTTTCTAAGATTAGCTTAATAAATACCAAAAAGATTTACTGCATTACATGCTGTATCTACGGAGAAAAAAATCTTTAGAAATAGCTTAATTTTTCGGTCGATCAAAGTAGAATGACCCCTGAAACAGAGGGAGGCTACAGCCAGGGCCGGCGCGAGGATGTTCGGCGCCCTTGTGCAAGAAAATTTTTGGCGCCCCTAAATTTTTGCACCTGTTTTCTATTTAATATGTTTTGCCTTTACGAGGTACAATAAAAAAGAATTACATTTACATTTTGTTTATATGGGAGTTGGATTCCTTTATTATTAAGTCTGCGATATAATTTTTAGCGCCCCCTTCGGTTGGCGCCCTTACGCGGCGCATTACTTGCATAATGAGTTCCGCCGGCCCTGGCTACAGAAAAGTGTCGTCGATGTAACAGCCGAAAGCAGGATATATCCGACCCCTCCCCTCTACACCCCCGTATTATGCAGTTAAAATGGACAGACGAGCAAGAGCACCGATATATCGCCCGCAACGATCGATCACCTACCCTGCTCCACTTCCCCCGCATTCACAAACACACGAGCGGGGCAGGTGCGGGCGGGGTCGGAGTGGTAAACATACCTTCGCGTTTGGAGGAGTAGTTTCCTCGTACGTACGCGTCGAAAGGCCCGCCGAAAATTGCAGCCGCTCGCTTAATTTCAAAGCTCTTCGCCCGCGAGTTCTTAACGCGTAATTACGCCCTTGTCCTGATTTTCAAATACGCTGACATTAAGCGTATGCGGGCCTCGAAAACCGCGGCGGGCCAGGAGGGGCAGGAGGGGGGGGGGGCGGGAAAGTGGAGAACCCATCGTCACCCTCTAGCCCCCGTTTTGTTTATCCGTGCGCGAGATATCGCGTCGGTGGTGGTGAGCGCGAGCCGCGGTTACTTATTTAAGCGAGGGCTGCAGCGGTGCATCGCGTAACCACTTAATCAAAGAGTTCGAGAAGTTGGATTGCGCGCGCGCGAGCACCACCGTTGGAAAAAGACAAAAGCGTCCGGGTGCCGCCTGCTGGAAGAATATGGTTTAAGGACGGTTCTATCTGACGGCGGATAAATGGGGTCCATTCATTTAATAAAAATGCAAATTGCTCGGAATAATTTTTATGAGACAGTAGGCCATCGGGCAATCGATTACGGGGATTCTTAGAAATTAGGATTACGCTGCGGAGGGTTGCCTCACTGGCGTTGGGAATTCGCGTTTCGAACCAACGATTTGTGAAAATAATAAAATGTTTTATTAAACAGTGGATAGTTATTCGAGGTGTAAACGAGGGTTCTGTTCGACAAGGTAGTTTCAGATTTTTTTCTTAGGAATAATATTAATTCGATTTTATTGTACAGCTACAGAAAGATTATATCCACTAGGTTCTAATGAAACTTAACCTTTGGTTAATATTGAGATAAAGTGTAATAGTAATAATAACGATGGGGCTTTTTAATGCTTCTAATAAAAAAAATATTGAGAATAATTATTGCAAAGTGGTGTTTTAAAGCTAACACTAAATAATTAAGAATAATACGTGTAGAATATAGATTAAAATTGAGATAGTACATGTATATGATATAGTAACAAAATAAGCAGTAAATGATGAAATAAAGTATAGGGGTGAAACGGAGGAGAGGGAAGAATCCAAATATAAGGTAATAAAAACAAACGCAGTCACAAGAGAAAATAAAATATTTTAATGAATTATAAACTGTAAAAAATCGTTATCGAATATAAAGTTTAGAAATAAATGTAGCTACTGCACAGTTAAAGAAAGAGAAGGATGATGGGCACAATAGATTTCTAACACGTCGCTTTGTTTAAACAATATACTAAAAAGTAGTAAAAGTTTTCACAAAATACGTCATTGAACTCGATATAAAAAAATACATTATTTTTGTCTAAGAGATTTTTCTCTATAGTGCATAGTTTCCGAGATATTGGGGTAAACGTGTTTTCACCTCAACTTTGAGGGCTAACTTCACCCCCTAGATATGGGCATTTGCCAATCTAAAAAAAGTATTTGGCAAATATTTTTACGTGACGAAAAACAGTTGGGTGATGTCCCTTGTCAGTACCTTGTTCAGAGGATCTGAACGATCACACTTCGTCAATATTCCCGATTGTGTAGAAACAGTACCTCCGGCAACCGCTAGAGCAGCGACGTGAATGTCTCGTTTCGCTAAGTACGCCGTGGAAACGCGGCCAGAATGTTTGCCACTCAATTCACCGCGTCATCTGGCCACTCGACCCCACCAGACCCTGACGAACTATTTTCGCGCTGTATGGGCGCGAAGATTTCCACCGGGCTGAATTTTGACCAGGCCTGAAGGAGGATATATCCCTTGCATCGTTTATGACGGGTTTCTGATTCCGAGATGAGTGTACGTGGGACGCATAAGATAGGGTCTCACCTCGGCAAATCTGCACGTGACCCTAATACGGGTTACCGCGTCGCCCGGATTCGCACGTTCCCATGTGCATCCTAAAGTCTAAACACTTCTGTATGAGCCCAGGCTTTGGTTCACCGCACCAGCTACCCTCATACAGCCGCGCGCGCTCGCGATCACCCGCCGCTCGACACATGCACGTGCTTATCCGTCTGCGTCACGTGTGTAACTCGCGTTTACAGAAACAACTTGATCCACTTTTCTGAATGGAAACAGCGGATCCTGGTCACCAAACCTCTAAGCCCCACTTCCCACGTGACCTTTTGATTTTCCCGGGCAGTTTAAAACTGTTCCGCCGCGGCACAGTGGTCCACTTGCTCCCCGCGATGCTAAGTGCCTGGTGATTTATGGGTGACGCTGTATGTATTCTTCGGAACGATTCGGGAACTCCACTGCTGATCAATACTGAATTAGTGATGAAGAAGTAAGATAAGTACAATGAACAGTCTGACTTGTGGAGTATGATTATACAGGGTGGTTCTAGGAACTGTGGTGGGCTATTAGTTCCTTGTAAGTGGGTACAGAAAAACGTAATGCAGTCACATTGTGCGCTATAGTGGAATCAATCATCCTTCAACTATATTCTTTCGCGAATACAAAGGTGCACTTATGAAGTGCAATAAGCTTACAGACCTCCGTGAGACATAGTCTTCAGGATCATAGTCCATATCTTGTGAATGTAATTCTGTATAGGTACGTTTGGTTTATAAGGAACTATGACTTGGAAAATATCTCGGAGGTGATTCAGAAGATACCTATCCACCGTTGGAGTGAATACTGCTTTCGGGTTTGGCGCAATTTAGTGGCGCAAGTAGCGGCGAATTACTGACACTGTCTGAAGGAATGCGGAGCATTGCTTGACGCAGTTTGATGTTGTTTGGGGTAGTGCTGAACGCTGCTTTGATACAGTTTGACCTGGCACACATGGATATTCTTGGTATTCTGTAAATTATAATTGAGGCTACGAAATATAACTTAATAGAACAGAAGCTAAGTACAGTTAGCTTCTGCTGAAAGAATCTTCCCGGACCAAAATCCTTTCCCCTATGAACTCCACTGGGACCACTAACCCTGCACAATCTCTCAACCTCTGCCTAATAAACGATTTATATACTCTCCCCTCCCCATTTTCATTTTCACAGTGGTCCTTCTAGCCGCCCGTTTAGCACTAACCAAAGCGAGCCGGTGCACGTCACCTGAATCGATAGCGAGGTGCGTCATATTAGACCTTATCAAGACGAGACACCGTGGACTCACCAAGCGACATTAATATCTCGTCAAACAACGTCTGCGTGCGCGAATATATCGGACAGGGAATCAATATTGAAAGGAATTTCCAGGTGGGGGAGGAGGGTGCAAACTAATGTGCCCGTTCGCGGAACGGTACCAGCGCAAACAGTCTAGAACAAACCGAGTGTTTCAGACGCGTTTCGGGGGGAGGGCGGCGTAATTTCCAACGATAACGTCGCTCGTCGTCGGCCATTAGACGGCAGCGGGAGTGACGGCCGCGTCGGCGACGCCGTGGTAATCGCGAACGATAGACGCCCGATCAATTAGACAGCCAAGTAATTTGCCCCGCTCGGCTTGTTTGCCACGCGAAACGATCGAGGGCTGCGGATGCGTCCATCCGTCCAGACGTTTCCGACTACACTCTGCTTGTATTCATATAAGCAACGGGGATATCGGCGCATCCGTTTCCACCGGCTGAAAGCGGGCGAGCGATATTGACTTTCGTTTCAATATTCAGTTTCTTGAATAAAACAACAGTCGATGACCAACAGACTCGCATGCCCGTGCTCCACACACGCTGCCCGGTCTCTGTGTGCCCTAATCATCTTGTTATAACAGCTTTTGTGCTGGATTTCGTTCAAGCCCCGCTTCGGGCGCTGACGTCTTGATGAAGGTAGCTTTGGGTGGTCGTGGGGCGGGACGGGGTGACTGGATTTTTTTCAGAACCTTTCTCTCGCGACAGAACAGAGGGTTGGGGGTTTCAGAAGATGGGAGGGTTGTTCAGCTTAGAATTTTATTTTAAAACAAGTTCATATCATCTTGGGTTAGGGTTGGTAAGTCAGGACAGGTTGGAAAGTTAGGTTAGATTGGCAAGTTGGGTTAGATTGGAAAGTTAGGTTAGGTTGGAAAGCAGTCTTTAGACCGAACCTCACGTTTGCGTTGATCTTCTTCTTCTTTCTTTACTCCTGCTTGCTTATATATATTTATTTGCGCAATAAAGACGCCTAATAATAATAATAATATTTGTACAAAAATTTGGTAGCTTAGATGACGCGAAGGGGTGGTCATGACTCGTGGGGGACGGATAAAGGATAATTTTAAGTCTGGAAGGTGGTTACAGTAAACTTTCGCTATAGGCGCGCGCTCGGGGCTGTCAGCGAACACTTAACGTACAGCGTCGACGATTTCGATCCGCCGATGGCGCTGGGGAGATACAGAGCGTAGGCAGGTGAAAAACGTAGCGAGACAATGCATCGTGCTTTTTCTTTTTCGTAGCCAACGGTAACGCGCTCTCGGGTTCTCTCACTCTCGACCGAAGGATAGGGACGCGCATTCAACGCATAGTTGAGATGCGCTCATAGCGAGAATTTCCTGTACTGATCTACGAACGTAAAGCGATTTCCATACACCACTAGAAAGATTGGTACCATTTTTAATTTCGAAATCAGATGGGATAACCTCCAAATATGGCCTCAAAGTTAAAAAATGGTATCAGTCAGTAATCACCTCACAGATTTAACATTGTCCTTTGTTTCGGAACCCTGTTATGGGGATGCCATAGGGAGATGAATTTTCTTTACAATTCAGAATTGAAGAGTCCATGTCGAAAACACTGTAAGTGCCAAAATTAAAAGAAAAATTTTTATCGGAAAATGTTCTACGTCCAAATGATAATACTATATTACAGAATTTCATTTTTTGCACTTACAGTGTTTCCTACAAGGACTCTTCAATTACTTCTCTGTGAGGTCTAGAGAAATGCATTTTAGTCTGAAAAATTCATACAAGTACCTACTGAGAAGTGGATTGTCTAGAAAAATGTCCCACGTGTGTCATCTTTATCACTGATTATGACCTAAAGAATTCTTATCACTTCTTGTGTATAATAAAAATGCGCTGAAGATTAAAGGTGGTCTGAATCACTTGACATTTGGATGATCAAATTTAAATACCTTTATCATTTTCAACTATTCGAATCTTATAAAATCGTTACGTCATCCTTGACTCACTAGGTTCTATTCATAATTAGCTCTACTTGCACATGTTAAAGTTTTATGAAACGTAAAAGGTCATTGGGCGATCTGCACATATTTAGTCTTTATGAATATTCCTGTACCGTTGGTTCGCGTTTTGAAATATTCACGTGCATCTAAGGAAGTCTTCGGGCACTTTGAAAGGGCACACGACGTCTCCGTAACCGAGATGGTTCTCATCGTCAGACATTTATGTATGTTCGATAGACTCTGGAAAATCCTCAACGTATCTGTGAACGTTCTGGCTCCCTATTCCCTCAAAGAAAACATTTTCAAATATCCAAGATGCTTGAAGCAGTCCTGCAAAAGATCCAGCATCATTCCTGGCGTTCTGATAGCCCCACCTTATGCAGCGTGTGGAAACTTCGTTTAAAGTCAGTCGCTAATTGCCTCACTTCTTCGCTTCTTCCCTTCAGGGGACAAAAGTGTTTGCGTTATTCTGTGCATGGCTGCGACTCCCGTAGTCGACTCACTTCGTTAAACTCTACAGCCACTCTAATTCGTGGATGCGTGTAACGCGGTTATCTCCAGCCTCTTAATGGCGTTGTCAGATGACGCAGCCCCTTATTGTCTCCTAATATAGAGTGATGCTTGTTCTCGTTTTGCTGAATTACGCCGACAATGATCTGTCGCCCGATCGACCCGGCAATTCTTTCACGGAGCATAAAAATACCTCTCGCCAGATAGCGCTGTAAAATGTCCCTCCCTTGACAAATGGCACCGTTCGAAAGGGACTTCGAAATGGGATCGTTCTTTAATATTTCTCGCAAAAATGGGACGTTGTATGTAACTCGTAATCCCCGGTAATAATTTCGGGATCCGATCCTAGGTTCTACTTTCAATAAAATGTAGAGTTGCGACGAGAAATAAAAAATCGATTGGTAGCTCAATGCGGAAGTAATTGTTGCTTCTCACAGGTTCTTTTAGACCGAATTTTTCCACCCCTCGAATCATAGAAATGCCACCGACTGCATGAAACATTCGAGCTCCCTTCGACGTTGCACCAGTCCCTTTCTTCCCACGAGGAACGATCGATGCAGATCGAGTAATACATAGTCTGACTACTTCATCAAATTAACTAGAGGACGCGAAGCTCCGAGCTTACTGCTCGCGAGACGAAGCAGGTGCACTTCGCAGGATAGTTACGAAGCGCCTGATACCCAGTCGCTGAAACTTCAAAACTATGTGTCTAACTTTTTCCGTATATTTACAGGGGCTGGGCTTAAGCGAACGGGACATTTTGACGTAGCCTGTTGCCCTCCAGGATGATCGAGCATTATCTTCCTGCGTTTATTACTCCATGGTCCTGGGACATCGTGCACGCGCGCAAGGGTATGTGGTCTGTTCGTTATGCGCGTACATGGTGTTTCAGTAATTTCTGCTGTGTGGTTCCTTTGAGAACATATTCGTGGGGTGATCAAAAAGGATGAACGAGGGTTGAAGAGTTTTGGTAGTCCTAGTAGATACATACTATCAACAACCACTTAGGTGGGTGTAAGCTGAACCTAGTGTATAAATAACTTGAATCCAGCACACAACAGTATGAACACCTAACCTAAAATTTAGTCAATCTTATTATGTATCCAATTAAAAGCTGGTTGAGGCATAGTCGAACCTAGTAGGTACTATTCTAACCAGGATGTTCCCAAGGTATGGCCAGGCCTGGCAGATATCTAAAAACCGTTTTACAAGGTCATATCGTGACAGACATTCAAATAATTTCAAATTTCCAACTGGCCAATAATTTAAAAATATAGAAATACCCCAGTTACCTACATTGCGGTTGGTATTCTTAAGCTGTGACCAAAGTTCAAAATGGACTGCGATCTTTACTATTAAACTATATATATATATGTAAGCAAATGTCATTACTTGGATAGTGTTAACTCTTATTCGGAATTTATAGAGTTACGTGGATAAGTAAATTTTGGGACAAATTGATCCAGTATCATATATTTACCAGAAACGAGCATTCAAAAATAAAACTCAGTTCATTTAATTATTACGAATTAATATTTCAAGAACTCATTACATTTCTACAATAAACAAAATAAAAAATAATAAAAATGAATAATGGAAAATTAGAAAATTAAAATTAAAAAAATTGTTATTTATTATTTAAGGATATGAAGGAGTTTCAGTTTAAAGAATGCGTTAGTAAAGGAGGAACTAGTTTATATACCTATGAAGTATTCCTGGTACCCCACCTTTGGAATGTTTGCTTATAGACCTGTTTAGGTTGAACGTATTTAATAAAAAAATAAAAAAAACTCCCCCTATTACACCTTACATGTTGGAGCGTACGTTCTTCGAGCTGAATTAAAACAATCAATGGCAAGTGTGTATCCGGAAAATGGTCCAGAACTTTTGCACAGCACTGTACAACTTCCTTGCATAGACTGTTTCGTACATGCTACCTGTGCCTTTGTGTGCAGGAACTGTTGCGAAACGTTCCGCGTCTGAGCACTGCAATGTAAGTTTAAGCGCGGCGCTGTGTGTTCCAGTCCTCGCAGGATGTCGCCGGGAATCCCCGTGTCCCTCTACTTCGCGAAAGGATCTGTTTTGCCGAACGTCGCTGGCGCAATAAGAACAATTATGATAATAATTGAATGGTTAACAGTGGCGCGTAGCAAGACATTCCGGCGAACTTCGCCGACTGCCGCTAATACTTCGGTTATTAGATTGCAGTCGCAGCCGAACGACGACGACATGATGATGTTACGCGTCGCGAGCGGAGGGATCCTGGCCTGCTAATGGAAAATATGGAGTCGAGTTGTTTCGATATTAATGGAAAGCGGTGCTGTTAAGACTTAACGAACGTGCTAATTATTGTCTTTTCGTGAGAAGAGGGATAAAGTAATTCTTGCTTAGCATTTTCTTCGTGGAGGTGCCTTTGTGCCACTCCCTCTAACGTAGAATAGGTCAAAACCAGCGGCGGATTTCAGGAAACAGGCCCAGATGGTAAAGATTCTGAGGGGCCCATTTTTTCGGGAAAATGAAGTGGTAGTTTTCTAAAAACGGGCTAAGTGTACAGAAAAGTACCTACAGAAAAGAAATATAGTGTTTGGATAAAGTCATAATTTTTGTAAGGTAGGGCCCAAGCGAACCTTCTGAGCAGGGGCCCATTTTTCGGGAAAATGAAGAGGTAGTTTACTAAAACGGGCTCAGTGTAGTAGTACAGAAAAAAATAGTGTTTCGATAAAATCACTTTTTTTTAACGTAGGGCCCAAGGGGTCTTCTAGGCAGGGGCCTATTTTTCGGGAAAAAGAAAAGGTGTTTTTACTAGAAACGGGTTAAGTGTACAGAAAGGTACCTACAGAGAAAAATATAGTGTTTGGATAAAAGCATAATTCTTTTTTTAAAATAGGGCCCAAGGGGGCCTTCTGAGTAGGGGCCCATTTTTCGGGAAAATGAAGAAGTAGTTTATTAAAACAGACTCAGTGTAATAGTACAGAAAAAAATAGTGTTTTTATAAAATCACTTTTTTTAACGTAGGGCCCAAGGGGTCTTCTAGACAGGGGCCTATGTTTAGGGAAAATGAAGAAGTAGTTTACTAAAAACGGGCTCAGTGTAAAAGTACAAAAAAAATATAGTTTGGATAAAATCATAATTTCCTTTTAGGGTGGGGCCTTCTTGGCAGGGGCCCAGGCGGCAAATGCTCATCAGCCGCCCGTTAAATCCGCCACTGGTCAAAATCCTCGCCACACCGATGGTGGGTCACTTTTGACCCATGTTTACGCTTAAGCCCTTACATTACGTGAGGGTAATTTTGGCGATTTCTTACCCCCTCCCTCCCCTAGAATAATAATTCGTAAGATTTCATATTCCAACCCCCTCCCCTCTTCTCCTAGATGATATTTAGTATCCAAAAACTAGTTCTAAGGCAAGTACAATAAAAATTCCGATGCGGAGATTGAGATTGACATTCTCAGTGCAAAGCTTGTATTGACAGTGATTTGAGAGACATAATTTTGTTTAAGAAATTTTCTTTCGCGGTGGTGAAGGGAACTTGGTGATAGGAAGTCAGGTGGTAATGGAAATATCGTTCTCCGTCGCTGGAAAGAGGCAGGTCCTTTGTGTTCGCTGCAGAATGCATGGATTACACAAGCATATCGGTGCGACTGTGGCATGCGATTGAATGCTGCCACAATGCACTATACGATATGTGATCTGTGCCCTATCGCTGTGGACACATGCGTGTGTACCGCATAATTGATAGATGCGCCACAATCAGCGTATATGCGATCTGCAGGGATGATCTTCAAGGGTGTCGACTTTCATCCTCGTGACCTGGAGCTTCTGTACTTTTGATCCTTGTCAGAGAGCTGGAACAGCAGAATTCTCGATGATTTTTGAAACAATATCGATTCAATGTCGTGTAATAAATTTGCCAGCCTTAAGGGGTCTCTCTAGTTTGACATCCTGAAAATAAGGCAAATTTTGGGGCAGCTTTTAAAAGAAGAGTATCGAGCATTACAATTCCAAACTTTGTACGTCTATTAATTGGCATTTGAAGAATGTGTTCACATTTTATTATGCAATAATAATAACTTTTTTTAAGCTGCGGTGGTAGTAGTAAGAAGGGTTTGAAAAGAAGTTTGTTGCCGGCGAACATGATTCCGGCTGTCGTAATCATCCGAAACAAAAAACTCGTTAACCGAAGGGTCCAGTGCAATCAAATTCGGCTACTCACTCAAGACGCTTTTCCCCATTTTAAATCACTGATCTCCTCGAATTTGAGTGTCACAGACTCGAAGTGTGTGCTTGCAAATAAATATAGGGAAACTGAGGAGACACAGACCGGGTAGCTAAGTGGTATGGTGGAGGTAACCACTTCCAGCGTCCTCGAGCAGCTAATTCGACCTCTTGCTGACTATATCCCCTACTTTGAAATTGACGAGGCGCGACCCAATGACCCATGTACCGATTTCAGATTTCGCAATCGATTTCCAAGACATTTGTAAATTCGCCAGACACAGATCAGGTTCACCCAGTTCGGAGAGTGATCCCGCGTCCCAGGGACGCGGCGAGATGGAAAATAGGTCCACCCAGATTTCCACCCCCTTGCGAGGAATCGGAATTTTCAAACCGTTAACTTTTAACGAATCAAGTTCCCGCGAATCGTCTAAGGTTAGAGGACTTCGCCCCGATATTTGCAATCTTCGCCTTTGACAGAGTAATTCGAGTCGGCTAAGAGCGTTGCCAATTTGCATACACACGGTTATCGCAAAACAACTTTCTTCCTCGCCCCCTCCCAACCCCCACCCCCTGCCACCCCTCCGCCGTCCCCGTTGCACGTAACAACTTGGAAACTCGTCGGTGCAGGTTGCCGCCAAGTTTACGGCGGTTTTCCTCAAAACGTGGGTCTGGGAGAAAAAAAAAACAGTAAAAAGGGATGGTAGAAAAAAAGCAGAAGGGAGTCGCGTCTTACGAAGCGAAACGTTCTCGGGAGGGCGAGAGAGAGAGGGCCGGCGGTTATTAAAGCGCGAGGGAGCGAGTCGTCCCTTTGTTTTCGCGCGGCCTCACGGCCCGGTTAAAATAACGGCTTATAGAAGCGTTAATACCGCGAATTTACAGTAAGGGATTTCTTGCATTTCCGCGACAGGGGGCGGGAAACTCTTTCGCGTCTTACGAGCCACGCTGGAAATCGTTGTACGGGCCACATTATAGCCGTAACGAAGATTTACGATGCACGCGACGTCCCCCGCAATATTTGCAGCGAATTTGTCATTTCGCCGTGCGGTTATTACTTTCTCGTTGTTGCCGGTCGCGGCGCTCCGACTCGCTGCGCTAAACAAAAAGGAGGTAATGCGTCGAAGCAGGTTGGATGGCTGGCGAAATATACCTGCTACTCAGCTTATTCAGTGATTTGAGGCGGTTTAGGGATTTCGATTTATCTCGTCAGAAGTCTAATCATTTATTTCAGTTAAGAAGTATAGTAATAATATTTTTCTGCAGAAATATGGCGCAGGATGAATTCCGTTGGATTGTACGTTCCAAATGGAGCTAAGCAGTCCTTTAGCGTTTCGCGATCCGAGGCTTCGTTTCAGAGGTACAAGTGGTTAAAGTTTCGAGCAACTAAGTTATATTTAAATTGCGCGCGCTGGACTCTGGTCGTTGGACGCCGAAACTTTAATTGCTCGTTTCTTGGGAACGAAAGCTCGGATTGCAAAACGGTAAAGGACTTTTCGGTCCCTTTTGACACGAGGAGTTTATATGATGTGGCGTGTTGAATAAATTTCAGACACTCTACTTTTCCCTTTATTTGAGGTTAGGTTAACCGCTTCTCTGACAATTTAATTCCAACAAACCGCAAAAGAAAGAAATCTCTGACATCTAGGAGATGTCGTTTTAAGGCAAGGGAGTAATTGAAGTCTCTGCCTGTACATTCAACGAAATTAATTTACATACATGGGTTGTGGGTTAACCTAAATCAGAAGTACAGTGGCTCAAATTAATATTCGGACACTTTTTAAAATCGCATAACTTTTTTAGTATTGGTCCAAACAACTTGAGTTTTTTTGAGAAGCTAGAAGGATTAGTTTGCTAACTGACGCGTTTCGTCGTTTTGAAAAAAAATGTATTCGGTTGGAATAACGAAAAGAATAGTAAAAGTCGATTTTTAAACTTTTTTTTGTAAGCTTGTAATGAAAATTAAAAAATGAATAGCGAAAAGAATAGTAAAGGTCGATTTTTAAACTTTTCTTGTGAGCTTGTAATGAAAATTCATTTTTGTAGCTCACAAAAAAAGTTTAAAAATCGACCTTTACTATTCTTTTCGCTATTCCAACCGAATACATTTTTTTCCAAAACGACGAAACGCGTCAGTTAGCAAACTAATCCTTCTAGCTTCTCAAAAAAACTCAAGTTGCCTGGACCAATTCTAAAAAACTTATGCGATTTTAAAAAGTGTCCGAATATTAATTTGAGCCACTGTATATATAACTTACACTTCGAACTAATTTTTTACTAAAATAATAATTATTTTTTTCAAGTTATAAGAAATTCTGTATATTATTTCGAAGGGACACAAAATAGTGAGCAAACATTTTTCTCTTTGATACTTTATTACGGACCTACCGTAACAGCAAATGAAACACGATATTTATCGTTAAATTTCTCGTAAACTGTCAGGTGTCTGCGCGAACAGTCGAATATAAATCAGATATTTTTCACTTCTCCACGCATCGGCAACGTTTCGTCAAAACTCACGCTTGCAAATAAGTCCACGCGACGGACTACGACCACGACTTATTTATGCACCATGGCCGATGGCAATCGTGGCCATTGAAAATGGGAGTGGAAACAGGCTGCGTTCTACGGTTACGCGCGTAAATTGCAGAATAATATTTTTGCAACGCGTATACGTCATTTTAATTGAGTCAATTATTATCGGGCGATTTTTACGAAGAATTCGCGAACGCGCCCGGCAAACGGTCCACGTACGCACTCTTCCCTCAGGGGTGAAACGAAACCCCGGAATTCCTCATTTAATTTAACTAATTTGTTGGGATGTACGCGTGCACCCCTCGCCCTACTGTTCATATTTTTTGGTCGTGCTGCATTACGAGTCCCGCGTTCCAGGAAGAGGTTGCTTCCCGTTTCATCGATCGACACGCGGTATTATTCATCCCTCCATTGAATTTGTTGTTTTAGAAAAAACTTTTGATCTCTTAAAGAAATGATTTCACGAAGTTCCAGCGAAAGGTGACGGTATCGCTCGTCGTTATCTTACTCTTACTCGATCACTGCTACCTCTTATCGCGATCGGAACGGAACCAACAAGTGCTGACACCTAGGGTGACTTTTTACCAGGTATAAAAGTGTAATTATTGCGTTCCGATGAAAACGTAAATGCTTTTCAGTGAACTAAAATGACAGTGGCGTAAAGACAAATTTTTTTTTAAACTCTGGATTTCCTTTGGATTCTGAATGCTACTGTTGTTCAGGTACAGGCATCGTTGTTTGTCTTAGGACGTGTTTTACTTGCCAGGGAGAGTTTCATGTAGGTACCGATTTTATGAAAATGAAAGTTCGTAGGTAGGTGGAGGATTATGGAGGAAAGATTAGATCCGTGCCTGAACTCGCTGAAGTTTTAGTTGCTTACAAGGTACTTAGAAAAAAGACAGTGTTGCACACGTCGATGAGTTGCATACTGCGAGCGGATCGATAATGGCAACTTGTGGACGATGTAAACTTCTGAATAATCGACTGAATAATCCCTTCTCGAGAGATCTTGTTGAGTTAGGCACGCTTTAGAGCTGCGCCACGATTAGCTTCTAAAAGGTTGGGGATGTTCGTTAAATGAAGAAGAAGAAACTAAATATTCGATACCATTATTGTGCAAAGTCAAGCATCCGTGCATAGTTTTTGTTGTGTTTCATATTACTCTGTTTATTATAAGTAAACAGTTAAGTTTATTATTGCTGGGGATGCTCGTAAAAGGCGAGGTGCAGCCAGTATGCTGTTACAACACCTGACCTTAATGCCAGGAATATTAATCAAGAATATATGTATGCAGAAATAGGTAGCTGGATAAATTTAGGTTCGCTAAAAACAAAGGAACAAATGGTCAGATATGTGGATCAGTATGTATGTTTGCTTTCAACTTTGGAGTGTTTGATATTGTTTGGAAAAGTGCTTTGACATGACAAAGTTTGAAGGAGTGCTGTGGCATGTTTGATAATGTTTGGAAAAGTGCTTTGACATGACAAAGTTTGAGGGAGTGCTGTGGCATGTTTGATATTGTTTGGAAAAGTGCTTTGACATGACAAAGTTTGAGGGAGTGCTGA
This sequence comes from Andrena cerasifolii, assembly GCF_050908995.1. NCBI lineage: Eukaryota > Metazoa > Arthropoda > Insecta > Hymenoptera > Andrenidae > Andrena > Andrena cerasifolii. Next base: position 5,419,665 of record NC_135132.1, read on the forward strand.
GGCATGTTTGATATTGTTTGGAAAAGTGCTTTGACATGACAAAGTTTGAAGGAGTGCTGTGGCATGTTTGATATTGTTTGGAAAAGTGCTTTGACATGACAAAGTTTGAGGGAGTGCTGAGGCATGTTTGATATTGTTTGGAAAAGTGCTTTCACATGACAAAGTTTGAGGGAGTGCTGAGGCATGTTTGATATTGTTTGAAGTACTGCTCAGCATTATTTGACAAAGTTTGAACACTGTTTCAACTACAGTTTGGAAGTTAGACTTTTTACTATATATTTCCTGAAGACAAATGTAAATTTAATTCCGAAGAGTGGTAAGCAGGATGAAAATATCTGACTGATAAATTAACGAGACAAAGGTAGACTAAGGCATATGCAACCCGAGTTATACAGTGCTTCTGAAGTAAGAAGCTGCAGTTTCCGTATCCATCGAACAATCGTCATGTCCAGCTGAGGCTGTTTCGTCCAGATTCAGCTTTAGCGCCGTTCAGGATCAAGGATACGAGGAGTTGTCCTTCGTGGCCAACGTCCATTATACACTTTACTCTGTCAGTCTAATATCGTCCCGGGAGGGTGAAGGATTAACTTGAAATTTAATGGGTTTTCGAATTGCCATGGGAAGAGAGTCATTTGCGAGGGTGGTGCTCCGTATACAGGGATTTATGGTACCTGGAACTCTCTAAAAAAAAATGAAAATAAATAAGTAGGTATTGGGGGCTTAATGGTTTATTAATTAAAGTGTGCCTTTTATAATGTTTAATGCAGTAATATGATCTTGTTTATACGGTAATATTTTATACAGATAAATTAAAGCTTATTTACTAATTTCTATACTCTTTAAAAATGCTATTGACTAAACTGTACTTTCTTATTAATAAATTGTTATTTAATGCAAACACGTTTTGCGTTGAACCTTCACCACTATGTATACATGTGTACAGATTATTAAAGAAATCTGCCAGAATGTTATTTCACACTTCGCAAATATTTCACAGGAAATCTAACATCAGAACTCATTAAAAGATATGAAATTTTATATTCACCTTGGCAAAGGAACTGGTAAGAGTGCGAGTTGAATGACAGAATTTTTACGTCCCGTTCGCGCTGCCATGATCCATGTTGCAAAAAAAAAGGATTTACTTGCAGAATTTAAAGGTTTATTTTTTACTCTTTGCCTCCACTGTGTTCCTTACTTCCAGGTTTATCTTTTCATAATTTAAATATCCATCTCTGTTAAATCGGGAAGCAGGAGCACAGAAAGTTTTGCAGAATTTTAAAATCCCCCGAAGAAAAACGGCTTTCCCTTGGGCGTACAATTTTTTACCTCAGGAATAATGAATTTCCCCTTTTCGGTTGCATATAGTGTGCACTGCATCCTCCAGTAACGATTGTGGAAAATTAAAATTATTTAAACGGCTGCGTGATGTCTGAAGGGGGTTGAATTAAGTCACCATACATGGTGGCCCGTTAGAAACAGAGCAGTTCATTCTGTTCCTTGTTGCTAAAGATATAAACAAAGAGATCTTCTAACTAAATTTACGTTTTCTTTTACTCTGAAAACATATCTGGTGCAAATAAAATTTAATCTCCAAATTCTTCAGTGTGCATTTTCCTCAACTGAACTTTTTCCCTACTTTTAATGGGAAATATTATATCGATATATTTACTTATTAAATGCAGACGAAAATTATGATAAATTGGGGTCGGTAAACAGATGCTCAGAAAAGTATAAAAATTTACATATTTCCAGACTTCACCTATTTTTTTTGCTCTGATCCATTAATAATTAACACGTACGTATATGTTACTGGAGAAACGAAGTCTTAGTATCACTGCTGTTATTTAATAATAACAAAAAAAATTAATAATTTATGGTGGGGAAAATTATTTAACAAAAACGTCTTTCACGGTTTTTTGGAATTCCACGAAAATTTTCACGGCTGGCTGTTATTTCGTGCATTCCGAAGTCAAGAAATCTCTGCACCGAAATATGTAGTAATATTGTTCCGCGAGGAAGCTTTGTAAATGCGCGGAAACGAGAAATCAGGAAACACTAGGTGGAGCTTGTTAAGGGAACTTCTTTGAAACTTCCCCTTCGACGCTGAACGTCTCTGTAAATTAGCGAGCACGGTCTTCGGGACGTGACTAATAAAAAGCGTAATAATGGCAGTTACCTACCGTTCCTATAACTCGAAACTGGTCGCGAGTGCTTCGCAAGAGTGATTCGTTATATTCATTCCCCCCGCTTCCCCTCCGCATCTCCGATTCCATCCTTTCAAAGAGCTCCAATTTAATTTTTTCACACTCCATATACGGGAATGAGGAGGAATCATGATAGAGGTATAGGAAATAATTATCATGGCGATAATTATTATGGGCGACGATTACGATTTTGTTAAAAAAAAAATGATTTTCCGGGGAGCAGTGTAAATTGATAATATTAAATGTAAAATAGATTATGCAAAACACATTAAAGCGTAAATCGTTTAGACGATATTTTCGACTTTCCATTGAACGCGGCGAATAAATAAGTGCATTAAGAATAAGGGTTGAAAATAGAAATTCAGAATATTTGGTGTATTCATTTATTTGTCGAATTTGGTAAAAGTCTTCATGAATGCGAGATTCTGAGGTCATTGACGTATTGTAATACAGTACGGAATTATATTATTTGAGTCGTTGAATTGAATATTAGAAGCCTGTGGGGCTTTGGACTGACTTATTACGATTAATCAAAAGAATGCAATTAAAAAATTAATTAATCGCGGCACTAGGTAATCGATAGTATGCGCAGGTAGGTCGACGAAGGGGACAAAGTGCTAGACATACTTTTTAATAGTATTTCACCTACCACACGCAGATTATAAAATATCGCACTTGGAATGAGGAATCAGGAATGAAAATGTAAAAAAATGTCGCAAGATTTTTAAAACCTTGTTTCTGAAGCAACTTCCTTTCTTTCTTCCGCATTTTCAAAATGACCGTCAAAAACTTGCACAGATACCAACCACTATACATGGTGGCTTAGTGCACAAATATTGTATGTCCACTTTTAAAGTTTTCGAGAAAAACAGGTTTAAACATGAAATGATACATGGAGGACCGAGATTCATAGTGCTGTAAGTCACTCGGTGTTTTCCGTAAAATACAGTAGATTCTCGTTATAAGCTCGTTTCGACTATGCGTTGTATGCTCACTCGCTATCTGCACACTCTCTTGGAATCCATCGGTTGAGAGTCAGAGAACCCGAGAGTGAGCGAGAGGGGACTCATTCGCACAATACATTCATTCGCAGCTTGAAATAATCGACGTTATGCGTTGTAAGCTCGCCGCCAGCCCCGAGCGTGGAGCTTATAACGAGAATTTTCTATAATGTTTTGCGTTTACAATGTTTATATTGCGGTTGTGAAGGCTCAAAATACTACCATAATAAATACGTATAGGTATATTTAAAAAATTAATAATTTCTATTTTTTCCACGGTGTGCCGATAAGAGCAAAGACACTTATTTTTAATCGAACTTACACCAGTACGTTTCAAAACCCTCTGCTGTTGTTAGTTAAGTTCTTAAGAGAAATGTTCTTATTTCTCAGTGAAGATGAAGTAATAACTTAATTGACTATGAAAGTAAAGAGATGGAGTCTTTAAGCCTTAAAAACTGATATTAACTCAAATAATAACAATTTCGACTTACACCACTATGATTCTCAGCCTTCCACATAAGATTCATGAACATACAACGAACAAAAATATAATTTTCGACGAATTTATGAAGTAGATACAAATGTGATTTTTATAAAGCGCAAAGAAACAGTCAACAACTATTTTTCAAAAAATTAAAAATTTCACAGAAAGCCGTCGATATGCTCCTAACCTCAAAAAGTGTTGCTTATTGAGCAGCTAACTTGAAAAGCCCAGAAATCGTGGAGATAGTCATTTGGTCCACCCCATCCCAACTCCCAAATTTCGAAACCCAACAGTAAACAGCGTATCGAGCATTCGCGAATTATTTATCGGCAGCAACTCGAAAACCAAATCTCAGCAAGCACCCAATTCCAAAGACTATTTTCGTGCTTCCTCCCGCCCGAAGTCCTTCATTTCCGCCAAACTTCCTACGCCTTAAGAACTATCGCGAAGCTGCTGCACATGGCGCAAGGGCATCGAAGAATCGCAGATTGGTAGGTATCAAGCTTCTGCGAGCATTCGATGCCCCGACAAAGCTCGGGGAGAGTAAGAAAAGCCATCCGTCTGCGGATGCTCTGGCATTCATTGACGAAGGATGGCCGGCCTGTACAAACGAAGGACCTTTTACTCTCGGCCGAGCAGCGCAGATAAAGCTGAAGGATCGATCCAAAAGCCCCCCACCACGGAACCACCCTCTCGTACACACGCAAGCGCAGCGACGCGAGAACCGTATTTATTATACATGTTTTATGAACGGACACACGCGTGCAACGCCACTCGCGGAAAGTAATTTGTCCCTAGATGCGTAGGGACTCCTTTGAACCGGAGCCCACGCGCCTCTGACAAGGGATCATCGCGAACTCTGTAATTCAAAAACTTATGGAACTTGGGAAACCCGCGGAGGATGTCTTGACGAAGAATATATAATATAATAGGTTTGTTGGATCAAAAGTAAAAGATTAAAGCTCTAAATAAAATTTTACGAAATGGTAATCGAAATAAAATTTTATCAGATAATTATCAAAATAAAATTTTATCAAATAATTATCAAAATAAAATTTTATCAAATAATTATCAAAATAAAATTTTATCAAATAATTATTAAAATAAAATTTTATCAAATAATTATCAGAATAAAATTTTATCAAATAATTATAAAAATAAAATTTTATCAAATAATTCTCAAAATAAATTTTTCCTAAATAATTATCAAATTAAAATTTCACTAAATGATTATCAAAATAAAATTCAAATTTTAAGGGGCTGCTTTTACAATACTGTGTACAGATAAAATGAACCTTGAGGGTGATTATTTTTTTGGTGATGGCTTTACTCAATTTTGGTAAATGGGGATGTTTATTTATCTTGCTCGAAATTGCAGTTTTGTGTTGGAATGAGTTTAAGAATCGTACATTGCGTTCGATGGGGGTTGTCTCAGTCGCGTTTACGTATTGTTCGAACGTATCCGTCCACGTCTGAATGTTAACAAGATTCAGTCATAAGGTATTCCGGGGACGAAACGTGGATTTTCCGTGGCATCCTCGTGAATTTTCCCATTTCACGGACGATTTGTCCACAGCATAGAGCTTTGTCGCACGGGGTCAGTGCGCGGTGACTTTTTAAATCTCGTTTGGCGTTTCCTACCCCCTGCGATTTTTTCGTAAACCGATCATGAAAGGATCATGAAAGAAACTGTTTTTTTTTTCGCTAGGGCGGGCTACTTAACGTAGGTGTCTATTGAAATTATTTCAGATGAAAAGTAGACAGGATCTTTGCATAAATTGCGATGACAGTGTATTTTGATAGTTGTGTATTCAGTAGGTACTGTAATAGCAGTTAGATATTACGAGATTTGCTGGGCGCCCAAATTATATTCTCGATATACAGGGTGTTACAAAAATGGGTGTGCAAACTTTAGGGGGATTTTACCATTTGACTTGTGAGGTGTAAACTTTGTTACCTAACTGGTAAGATGGGATCTGACATACCCACATTTTTATTTCTATTTACACAGTAAAATTTTGACTTTTTGTTCGGAACAAAACATTCAAGTCTTTTAAATAAAATTTCGAATAACGAATAAAAGTTAAAAATATTATTCGTCATTCGTTCGTTAACCCGAGTTAATTTTATTCGATACATAACGAATAATTTTTTTAACTTTTATTATATTAATATAAGTGGTACGAATAATATCTTTGACAACAGCTGACAGCTGGATCTAACTTTTTGCACTCTGCTTCAGAGATGGGCAAAATTTTTATTTAAATAAAATTTCGAATAACGAATAAAAGTTAAAAATATTATTCGTCATTCGTTGGTTAACCCGAATTAATTTTATTCGATACATAACGAATAATTTTTTTAACTTTTATTCGAAATTTTTATTTAAATAAAATTTCGAATAACGAATAAAAGTTAAAAATATTATTCGTCATTCGTTCGTTAACCCGAATAAATTTTATTCGATACATAACGAATAATTTTTTTAACTTTTATTCGAAATTTTATTTAAATAAAAATTTTGCCCATCTCTACTCTACTTCGACTTTTACATATACTATATAATTCCTAACTCTACTATATTTCTCTTTCTTGCGTTCTTATATGTATTTGTTTTTTATCTTTTTGTTATTTTCATACTTAATGCTTACTGGTGCAACAAAGAATTACTATTATATTATTATTATTATTCTTTGTAACAAATATAAACACACAATCAGTTGTTCAGTATACTCTGGTGAAGAAACGTCGAAATAAACAATCATCTGAAAGCTACACTAGTATAACCAATTAGTCAAGGTTCCTTGCTTTGCATCTATTACATTCCCCACACCATTATGGAAATGCAACAGTGATAATCCAACAAAAGTTTATCGTTCAAAATTCTTTAACCCCAGCCCCAGTCTACCTTCATCTTCTTCATACCCTTCGTCCTCCACGATGCGACACAATAGGTGCGCAAGTTGTGCCCATATAATATCGCGCAAGTTCCACAATAATTCCAGAAGTACACTGACAGCATGTTCTCCCCCCGCTCCTCCCAGAAAGTAGAAATCTCGAGAGACGTAACAGAATCAGACGGAATTTAATAGGTACATCGTCGACTACTCGTGCATAAATATTCTGGTCGCAGCCAAAGGTAAGCCAAGGAATTCGATCATCGGTGATATCCCGATAAAACACGGGCCAGGCTTTTTCGTTTTATTAGCGTGGATGGCTTCCATGCATAGCAGGCTGAAAGTTTGCTGGCCGAGAAAAGTCGCTAGTCATTCGTCTGCCGGTGTCGCCACTTTCGGTCAGCTTTAAAACTTCTTTGGTGATAGTTTGTCGAACACCGTGGGAGCAGCCGAAGGATGCTCGAGGTTCTTCCCCCGGCAACTTCGATTCTCGGGCTACATTTACGGGAGAAGGGGATAAATTGTTGCTTTTGCATCCCTGCTCGTGGCGTTATCTTATATAACATCATCGGGGAACTTGGTCATTTGCGTTGCCATTGCTGTCTTAAATTTATTGAAAATTATGTTTTCATATAATATTTTTGTTTATATTAATATAATATTGTGCTTGTTATTATTATGTGACTCGACAGTTTCGTAGTCCCAGTTGCCACCAACAAAATATGCTATAAATCGCAAAATGACGAAAAATGGCCATTCCTCATTTTCCCCTTATTCTTCACATGTCCCTATCTTCGACCTCGAAGGGTGTATCTATGAATGATTCTGCTTAGTCTCTACCTGACCCAATCCAGAGGCGTATAGTCTCCTCCAGATCGCATTATACAACAGATTATAAATACTAAAACTGCAACCCGTGCCAAGCACATTACTCCAACAACGATGAACTCCCATCAAAGGCACAACATCCATTGAAGACGCAAACGGTGTTTAATTGAAACCAAGTTCTTTTCGAATGGAAACGGTTGTTGGTGTGCATTGGCGGCATTGTTATCTAAAGCACTGAATAAGGCAGTGGGAAGATTGAAATAATTAGCAAATAGGGGTAGCTGGTCTACGGCGACGGTAGCCGAGTGCTGAACGGGCGAACATTTCATCTAGATTTGAAAAGCCCTCGGGTCCATTATTATCGCGGGAAACTTAAATGAATTATTTTTTCAGCCGGCGGTTACCTTCATAGGCCGTTGAAGGGGCATTATAACGGTAGCGCGCGGAATAATTTCGGAAGATGCGGAACGCGGGAAAGTTGGTAAAACTGACGTTCCAGTAATTAGATTCAACGGCGCAAAAGGGCAACCGGCGCGGCTTGACAGCGAAGGAACTTGCTCTGATCCATTTCAATGAGCGATTATAAAATCCGTCTACGTAGTATACAGAAAGTTCCCGCGCGCTCTTCCCGTATTTTGCAATTATTATTTTCATTTACATAGTAACCGGCCGCGATAGAGTAGTCCGTTCTCCTGAGCGATCGTTCAATTACCAATTTAAACAAAAAGGGAAAAGAAAGAGGGAAGAAATATAGTGGGAGCGATGTGTTAGGAAGAAGCAACGTTTAATCGTTTCTTGGCTCGGATAGGGGGCGGAAGAGGAGGAGGGGGAGAAATGAGGGGAATTAATTTTATCTGACGTTCATGCAAATAAAAGGGCACGTTCGCTGGGCGAGAGCAGACCTGCACCAGCGGTCGGGAAGTTTATTTACGGTGCTTCTTGAAAGGTGCGGATCAGAGGACCTTAGGGTTTGCTCGTTGTGCGTATGGATTTTGTATATTTATTGAATTAAAAACGCGTGTAGGGTATAGATTTCTTTGATACTTGCTTCTGGACTATGTATTAACCCCGTGTTTCCCAATCTTTTTTTAGTCACAAACCCCTTTTATAATATCCAAATAACATGCAACCCTCCTCCCCGTGTACGGTAAGGTAAAGGGTCTAGCCGGGTAAGCACAGTGAAAAGTCCCCCAAACCAAATTGAACTTGGTGTACAGCAATCGATAGGTACCTCAAAGAAAACTATTTCTGCCAAGTATCAACCCGATACCCCTACTATTAGTGTACTTTGCAGTTTAAGCTCCATTACTTTTGTTCTAGTGAATAGAAACTTATAAAAAAAATCAGAGACATTCTACCCATTGGTGTACATGTCTATGAATTTTTTCAGAATTTTAAGCTGCAAAACCGAATTTTAAAAAATTCAAAATTATTAAAAGTGTCGATTTCATGGAAAACACTTCGCGACCCGTTCCCCGGTTTGGAATCACTGGATTACTCCAAAAATTGACTGCATCGGCCTAGGATTAAAATATATGAGGATGGTTGAGTAGGAAGGCTTCGGTGGCACGTTTGAAAGAAGTTGGAGTGAGAAGATAACATCAGGTATGTGATGCTCCCCTAACCTCAAAGAAATCGTTACACATCTAGTCCCCCACATCTCCTTCAATTCTATATGCAGGTTAGCTTAAACAAAAATAAAGTCCTCCCTCCCATGTTTTGCTGCGCCTCCGTCATAACCCTCGCAACTTATAAACTATAAAGTACCTATTAGAAGTAATACATAAGTGGTAGTAGTACACTTTCCATTTTGTTTTCTCACTTCCTAATAGCCACGCGGCCGGTATCGGCAGTGACGTGGCCCAAACAGCGACGGCGTGAGTGAGTGCGAAAAAGTGGCCGCTAGAGGGAGACACAAGCGGGAGGAAGCCGGCTGCGCTTGTACGCGGGCTTGTTTCCGCGCTTTCAGCGTGCATTCTGTCCTACCGCGAACACGAGCGAGTTAACCAGCCTCGCGACTATCGCGAAAATAACGTCGTGGAAATCCGCTTGAGCGGAAACGGCTCGTCATTCCATCGATCCAATCTGCTTTGACCCCTCCTCCGCCCCTCCCATCCCTATTTTTCTTTCGTTTTTTTTTCCGTTTAACTCGCGTTTCTGGGAGGAAAATCCTGCATCGAGCGGGGAACGGGGAGTGGGGGCTACTTGATTTATATCGCGATAGCTTGTTTGCGTACAAATATATTCCTGATGGGGATCGGCCGCTTTCACTACGCCACGGTCCTGGGAACTTGCAGGTAATTTTATTAGTTCCCCCGATAGACGAACAGTTTATTTTCGCCGGTTCCTTGTTCAACCAGCTTTAATTTAACTGCACCGTTCGATTCCAGTGCGACGCTGTTGACTTGCCATTGGAAGGTCTCCAATGATCTTTGCGGAGCTATATTAAATACGAAGGACTGCAGATACCTATTTGTTCGTATTTTTAATCGTTTTTTTTCGCTCATGTGATTTTTACCAAATGCAGGATGAATTAAGGGGTCTTTCCACTGTGACGCCCTGATAAAGTACCGCTGTTTGGAACTTTCTTTTGTCACAAAAAAGAATGTGTTTACTAAATTGAAGTTCCTTCTATTTATTAAAATGTGTTTTGAGAATATAAAATTTTATCTTCTTATTTTTTTTAATGCTTGTTTGCCCCCAAATAAAGGGATGTAATATGCGCTGTGAAAAAAGACGACTCGACTGCGTGGTCGATTTCGGAGGAACTATGTACCTGGGGCGGTGGTATCGGGGTGGTTTGTAATCAGTATGACTGTCGCTATGGTTCGAACTAGAATCACACGTTTTCGTTATTTTTTTGATCCTCTTTTGCGTTGCAGAATGATTAAAAAATTTAGCTAATTTCGGTAGTTCAACTTTGGACGCCCGGCATTTTGTTAATTCTTCATCGATCTAATTAATCTTAGTCCCTGCCATAGCGACAGTCACACAGATTACAAATCTTTTTGGTTTTTTTTATTTCAAACACACGGTTCCTCCAAAATCGACCACGCAGTCGAGGCACCTTTTATTTTACAGCCCATATTACACTCACTTATTTCGGCGCAAGCAAGCATTAAAGAAATATGAAAAAATATTTTTGTATTCTCAAAATACGTATTAATAAATAGAAAAACTTCAATTTAGTACACACATTCTTTTTGTGACAAAAAAAACAGCGGTACTTTATCAGGGTGTCACAGTGGAAAGACCCCTTAATTAAGATTGAACATATCTCGTTTGCCTTTGATGGTGTGAGAGGGCGTCTGTGAAGGAAAATGTTTATTTTAAAGGGACAAGGGATATTATACAAAATATTTTTGCTATGAGGAATAGTTTGATCAGTACTTTATAGGTGATCGAACCATGTGTGATGCATCCATCTTTGGATGTTCTGGATAGAAGTCATTGTTAGTGGCGGATTTAAAAGAAAAGGCCCAGGTGGCAAACGGAGCACCCTGTATACATACCAGAATTACAAATAAATTCACGCGCGCGTGGTATACAAATTATAGGAAACAAAAAAGATATAGTGTTTGGATAAAGTCGTAATTTTTTTGGAAGATGGGACCCAGGCAGCAACCTCTCATCAGCCGCCCGTTAAATCCGTCACTGGTCATTGGTGTAAACTCATGAAGAACTCCTACACGAAGAAACGATGATGTGTGTTCATTTAACCTCTCCGATCAAATGCTGGAACAACAATTAATCATGGCAAATTGGTGCTCGTTTTGAGGAAGCATCTAAGCTAGTAATCATGAAGCACCCTAACCTCAATAAAAATTGTAGCTACCACCTGGGCGCCATCTGGAGCGTCCACCTCCCATTTTTCAACTGATTAACTGACCAATCTAAGAGACCACCAATTAACAATCAATGACTTCCGACATCTGCGTGGGTGAATTAAACGCATGACGTCACAAAACCCACCCCCATTACCGGTATATCCTGAAAACCCTAATGAAGCTAGCTACAGAACAGAAAAATCCTCAGAGGCCAAAAACCGCGAGTGCCAGTGCGCGAATTAAGCAAGGAACCTCTGCCAAATGAAATTGCGAATATTCCACAATACGCACAAAATGAAAGAATGTCCCCACTCCGTCCAGCGACAGTGCGTCCGCAATCCCAGGATAGAATCTCACCGCCGCGCAGCGAAGGACCATCCTGGCCGCCGGTACGTCCTCCAAGTGCCCCAAACCTCCCCGTAATTGCAAATAGATTAAAGGACACGGCAGGTACACCTTCGCCGAAGGTCGCGGCAGCCAAATTACCCGCGGTAAATCGCGGATGGGTCGGAATAATAGGGACATATGCAGGTATTATCAGCACAATTTTCCGTGCTCGGTGCGTTGAAGTATCGCTTCTAGATGTCGTTAAGTCAAGTTATCTGCGCACGAACAATTCCACGCGCGGAGTCTGCGGGGGTGGTTGGTGGGGTGCGGCACTTGGCGCACTACATTTCACTATCTCTATCATAGCTCGCTACGTACAAACACGCGTGGAAGGGAAAAGCTCGAGAATACACCGAGGGTGTATACACATGTACACTGCGGGGTGGGGAACGGGGGGTGTATATCTTATGCAGCCGCTTCGTGGCCCGCCCACTATCTGTGATCGCTACTTATGGCTAGACACGATCTCGCGACGCTCCTCCATTTTTCTCTGATAACCTTTATATCTCGTACTCTAATAAATTCCGATTTGGGTCATCGATGCGTCGATGCATTTGTGTCGCCTCCCCCCCCCCCCGCTCTTGCCTCTTGGGCGTGTATTTGGGGCTTCTGGGCAAACAGTGATACGGGTATGCTGGGTCTGTCGGGGAGGCGCGTAGTTGAATACAAGGTTAGAATAACTGCTGTAAGTTTGGGAAAATGGGAATGATGAGGTGAAACGGGGAAGCCCAAAATGGGGAGCTATGGAGGAAGATATTAATTGATTAGGAATTGATGGGGGGAATTATTGTTATTGGGGTGGTTTGTAGCTGGCTCCAGGTAATCTTAATTTTTGCCTTCATTTGCAATTAGATATTCTTTACTTTGTTTCTGAACACTCCCAAGTGGGAGATCGTCTTTCAAGGAGAGATTTTCAGGTATCCGCCTGCGATTGCTTTGGTTTTCGAATATGTTTTACAGGACTGAAAAATAACAAATACGTGCTTTTTTTTTATTTTGGCCCGTTTACATATTTAGGGGGTGAAAGCACCCCACAAAGTTCATGAGAAGAAGTACAAAAGTTCTTATTGTTAGTTTAAAGAATATTATAACATAACATTGTATATCAAGTTTTATTCAACATAATGTTATAATATTCTTTAATAATATTCTATAATATTCTTTAAAAACCAATAAACTTTTATTATTAAACATTAGTCTATTAAAAAGAGTACATCTTACGGATATTTCAGTATTTTTTGTGGTAAAAAGTATCGAAGGGTTGTGCCCAAAATTGAAAATTCCATTATTTTTAGATAATATATGAAATTATTTTCAGACAAAATGGCGGCTGTGCAAAATTGAAGCATCGATATTTTTGGCAAAAAGTCGCTCATTTTTCCAGTGTAAAAAAAAATCTAGACGAAAAAAAGGAAAAGATTTTTAACCCTAAAATAAGCCTGCAAAGCCTCGAGTAAATCGGTTCATTAATTTTTTAGTTATGCGTGTTACCGACTTTGAGAACATGATTTTGAGGAAAACGCGTTTAAAGCTTTAGGTCTGAGCGGTGTAGCTTGGAACACCTACCTACTTACACGCGTATAACTTTGTCAGTTTGGTCGGATTAATTTGACACTTTCAGGGAATATTTTCAAGATGCTGTACTTCAAGAAAATATAAAAATCGAGAAATCGATTTTTCAAAATTTTCTAGGTTGGCCTCCCTCCTCAAACTGACGACAGGAATTTTTCTCTTCTTATGCCATTTGAGGGTTGGTTTCGCCCCCTAAATATGCAATGGGGGTCAAAATAAAAAACACGTATTTCTTCTTTTTCGGTCCTCTAAAACTTATCCAAAAACCAAAGCAATCGGAGGCGGACACCTGAGAACCTTTCCTTGTTATACATACAGGGATATGGAGGTTAGGTTATGAAGGATGGTGTAGTCGCACAAGGGGCTGTTAATTTCATTAATTACGTCAGTTTGTTAGAAACAGTTCTGCGAAGACTTGCTGTCTTTAGTGTGTCCACAGACTCGACAGGTATCGTTTGTTATTCGGTTGATACATTCAGGAGTAGCAAACCTAACCTCAAAGCTGATGAGGGCAACGACTGGCTTGATATGGGTGCTGCTGATGAACATATTCCTACATTTCTATGAAATTTCTATGAAATATTTGTCTTACTGAAAGCAAGTTACACTGAAAAATGTCTTACTGATGATTAATGAGGAAATAGAGAAATTGTTCACAAATTGTTAGTTTTGAGACACCCCCCTGTGCAAGAGGTAGGGTGGCATCTGCTTGACCCAGCCGTCTGCTTGAATTTAAGCTTTATTAATAGTAGATCAACTCGTCGCCTAGCTGAAAACTGCAAAATTAATAAAAAAAAAACTTGCCAGAGAATATTAAGTTCAATCTTTGTTTGGAAAAAGAGTAGGAAAATTTCCAGACATTTTTTAATGCGATGTTAATTGCAACTGTCAAGAAGTTCAGCTAGCAAATAAACATATAAAATTGAGTATCTATAAACATATGTTTGAAAAAAAGAAATTATTTAATACAGTCAAATAATAAATATTGAAGGATAATGTTTTCTTATTACTCTAGAATTATTTGTCTGTCGTGGAGCGTCAGATTTGTCGAGATTTACAAAAAATTGAGGAAGTATTTTAATAATTTTAGCAATGAACTGTTTGGTGGATCCCTGGAAAACGGTTTATGGGACTTTGCACGGGTTAATTTGAATTTGAGGCAGTTATGGATCACATTCTATAGCTCGCATTCTAATTCGCTGATACCAATGAAGCGCATTAAACGTCCGTAGTACAATAAATTCCTAATACAATCGGCGGGCGTGTTACCTGAACCAGTGAACCGATTATAGTTCGTTGTATTTGTGCAATATTCGCGAATTAGGGCGGTTAAACGAGTGCCTCGTCAGCCTTTGCTCAATTATTAACTCGCTTAGAACAAGCCAGTAATGGGTAAGTCTGTAATAACTTGCAATATTCGCCGAAAAACATTAACTTAATTAGATTACCATCTGTATAGTAAACTACTTACAATTAGTCCAAAAATTAAAATTTATCGTCCATTTCTGAACAGGGAATGAGTTCTTCTGACTCTCCTCAAATTAGGAAACACTCTTACTGTATAGGATATAGTTTGAGAATAAGCATAATTCCAAGAATATAATAAACTAACGACCTAAGAGTGTCTCCATTTCTCTTTCGATGTATGTTTTTTTTGTTATTGACCAAAAACGACATTTTGTCAAAAATGTCAACTTTAAACGACCACCATTTTTCCCAAATCAATATTTCGAAAAGTCTAAAACTAGATAATTTAATATGTAGTTCAAAAATTAGATAATTTAATATGTCCAATAAATGTTTCTGAATTTTTAAACGACACCAACAAGGAGGAGGTTATAGATTCGACAAGTATGTATTTTTTTTTATTTTTTTACGTTTGTCTCCGCATAAGTCCTCAGCATATGGACCGAGTTTGATGATCTTTTTTTTATTCGAAAGAGGGCGAGGGTAGTCTCGTTCTACACTGCATCAATATTGGCCAAATATTTTGCCAGTTCTGGTTAATAATAATGACTATTGTCACCTAATTATTATTATGTTATGTCGGTAAAAATTAAAACCGACTTCAAAAAAATAAAAATGCACTAAAAAGTAAAAAATAATTTAATCCCTTATTTGCACTGTGTAAATCTGGCGCCGACTTAAAAAATATGAGAGTTGTAGATTAAATAAGGAATTAAATTATTTTTTACTTTTTAGTGCATTTTTATTTTTTTTTTTTTTTAAGTCATAGATGAAACCTAGATTTTCTACCCTTTTCGAACTGTGAGTCCCTGTTGAGTTTAGATAATATTTCTCTGTAGCCCCCACTCATAATAATTGCTCGGGGGAAAGAGAAATAAAAATTAAGTAGTAAAAATGGCACCGTTTATTTTACAATTACAAAATAGATTTTTAATAAAAATAATCATAACATATTTCTTATGAACTACATACGTACTTATATATGTACATATACATTTGTTTTTAAAATAAACATATGTAATTTATTGACCTTTACTTTATTTAGTCAGTAAAATACACTATCTGAAATACGAAAATAGTTTTTAAAAAATATCTTACAGTTGTTGAGAAACAAAACTCCTAAAAATCACTCTTTTTTGGCTTCCTTTCCCATGAACCCTTCAGTTTAAGTGTTTGACACAACATCACAAGTTCTGAAATGTTCAGCATAATAACAATCCAATATAAAAATTTGTGCATTATAATAATTCTTCCCTGAATTCCTGCAATTATCATTCAGTAACCCACACATAAACCAGCTGATTAAAATCCCATACTGAATCCACAGTGAAACCTTTTGCATGGAATAGAATCTTCTATTGACATAATTTTGTAATCTCTAGTTTCATATTGAAATAAAGCCGTAAGTGGCGCTCTGTTGATCCTCCCTCCAAACACATCGATCTAACAGGGTGATGTTCGTAACTCTCGCCGCCACTGGCTCGTAAAAGACGTTATAAAATTCCAGAAGGAAGTTATGCGTGTGTCTAAGAAGCGTTATTAGGTCGGCTTTATGGCGGGGGGGAGGCGTGGTAGGAAGTTCTCTTTAAACTTACTTTTCGGCGTGCTCGGCTGTGCAAACGTGTTCGCAAACTCAATCGGGAATTCTCAATGCACAGTAGACACCTTTAAAGGAGAAATTGGCGCGGCGTCGGAGCCTCTTAGCGCGTCTACGTGCCACGATGAATCGAAGCCTTTTTTCTGAAATATCGTTGCGAGAGGGATGTTCGATAAATCAACACCCAATTCGAGTAATTTGTTGTGCCAACTTTACAATTCCTTAATACAGAATCAACGCCAAATACTTGCTAAAGATATGGAAACGAGAGGAAAGTGTAAAGAATGGAACCTCCAGCTCTGTCTTCTATAGACATCATTTAAAAGCTATTATACCTATATTGTATATTTTTCTCAAAGTACCCCAGTAGCATAAAATATTTAATACACCAATATTAAAAAGAGATTCAAACTCTTTTTGATATTTAAATATACATAAAATATTTTTTCTAATATTTATTTTATATTAGGGAAAAAAAGATTTTTGTCCAAATTTAAAATTAATATTTATTATTATTAAAAATTAAATTATATATATAATATTAAAAATTAATATATATATATACATACAATATTTATTCTAATATTTATTTTATATTAGGGAAAAAAAGATTTTTGTCCAAATTTAAAATTAATATTTATTATTATTAAAAATTAAATTATATATATATTATTAAAAAATAAATTATATATATAATATTAAAAATTAATATTATCTAATATATATAATTATTAATTATATAATATATATAATTTAATTTTTAATAATAATAAATATTAATATTGTATGTATATTTAAATATCAAAAAGAGTTTGAATCTCTTATATATATATTAAATATTAGGAAAAAATAACCCCATAGAGTTGTAAAATTATGATTAACATGCCTTCTAAGTCTCTCTTCCATGAAAATATTAAGAATTAATTACAGTACTGTATAGCTATACCGAGCAATAGTGTGAAAAAAAGTCTTTAGTGATTGGGTGTGACACGAAAATGGTAAGGGGGCTCGTCAGCCCCCCGAGCGTGTGACACAAAATTACATTGCGTGATAGATCTATCCTATACCTGTCTGTGCTCTCACGTACACGCATTTCATGCAATATGTATAGCAGTTCCTGTTAGTTTTACATTCTAGGAAAAGTACGATGTACTTCAAATCGAGACGGGAGGCGACACACATTTTTTTCAGCTGCCTCTAGTTTTTATATCACGAATTTAATATTTAAAAAGAAGTATTTTATTTTGCTACTATAATTCAGCTGCTTTTTACGCAAACGTCCGTTAAGGGGTTACATCCACCTGGAGGTCCGGAAAAAGCATAGAAGTTCAGGAATTTGTTTTAGGAAAAGTATAAGTGAAAGACGTACACAATGTTTTTCTACTAAAAGATACATCTTTGAATTATATTTTTCTAATTTTTCATGAGATATTATTATTAACTAACGGAGATATCGGCTTGGATGTGAGTCGCGGTTTTTTTTTTAAGCATCAGCTGCTGGACATTCCGTAGGCCAAGCGATGCATCTGAAAGCAAAAATTCAAATAGATTTTAAAAATAAATAACTTACAAAGAAGTACCCGACGTTCCTCCGAATTTTAATATTGTATTTTGGTAAAAGGGGCGACCGTTTGAAGTTGAAATATCGAATTTCGTGGCAAACAATTTCCTTTTTTCAAAAAGGCTTTGCAAGTATTTCCATTATTGCAAAATTGAAAGCAAAATTGAAAAATATGAGAACGTCAGGTACTTCTGAAAGTTATTTATTTTTAAAATCTATTTGAATATTTGCTTTCAG
This sequence comes from Andrena cerasifolii, assembly GCF_050908995.1. Lineage (NCBI taxonomy): Eukaryota > Metazoa > Arthropoda > Insecta > Hymenoptera > Andrenidae > Andrena > Andrena cerasifolii. Next base: position 5,437,727 of record NC_135132.1, read on the forward strand.
ATGCATCGTTTAACCTAGGGAATATCCACCAGCTAATGCTTAAAAAAAACACGACTCACATCCAAGTCGATATCTCCTTTACTTAATAATAATATCTCATGAAAAATTAGAATAATACAGTTAAAAGATGTATCTATTAGTAAAAAAACATTGCGTATAATTTTCACTTATACTTTTCCCAAAAAAAATTCCTGAACTTCTATGCTATTTCCGGGCCTCTAGATGAATGCAACCCCTTAAATCCGCCACTGCCTTTACATCAATTTGAAACGAGGCATTGCGAGCACAACCGGACTAACCCACATAGAAAAAAAAATTACTCTTTCCTATTTTATATGATTGCCTCAAATATACCATCCCACAAATTTTCACACTGCGGAAACCGATACTGTTCCAACAATAATCAATGATCCCAGCTCATACCGCCGAACCTATCATTCCCAGACTCACAATAATAAGGACCAAGAAGCACTTCCGAAGCTTCAACTCGTACCGGCCCCGCTTTATCCGCGAGCCTGTGTCCCGAAAGTGTGAAAGAATACGCAAGATCGGCACCATAATATTTTCATAACTTTAATAATACCGCAGTATCTTATACAGCCCTCTTCGCCGTCCCAGATGGAGCCACTAAAGCGAGTTACGACCGCGGGACACTGTTGCTTTAACATTTACATCGAACGCCGGGTAATTGTCTTTTTAACTTGCGCGCGACAGTCGAGTTCACGACCCAGTAAGGTGCAGGGAAGGACGCGTAGCAATTTGGCGAGCGGCTCGCCCAAGGCGTGGGGCACGTTTGAAAGCGTCTCCAGCGACGTCGGGCCGCGGCAGTAGCGGGAACCACTTTAGGCCAGCCGCAGTGACGCGCGTCAATGACATGTGTCATTGCTTGTACGTGTCGAACGTGAGAACGTTGCGAGCGACGAGCATCGGAAGAAGTATATTGTTCCTCGGGTGGTTGTTCCGGGGAAAAAAATTTTCACCCTCTCCGCGACGAGCTTCCTACCCTTCTCGGCTCTGTGCGCGGTTTGACGTTTGGGCTCGGTTCTGCTCTGTCCACGGCGCAGCGTTCTGCGGGGTATTGGAGAGTCAATTTCCTGGTTTAAGGATTTTAACTCTTCACTTTTGTGGGGGTAATTTTAGGCGAGGGAAATTTGAAAATAGATGTACTTAGGAATTTTAGTATTTTGGGTTCGTGCGACTCGATTCTTTGGCTTTATTAATTTTTGGGCACAACCTGCTGAAAAATGTCGTTTCAACAACTATGTACTACGTGGAGGGGAAGGTAGGTTTCAAACTACCTTCTGGGTAGTTTAAAGGTTGGGGATATGTATACTAGGGCGGAGCGGAAAATTTAAATTTGAATATTTAGTTGGCCTGGGTGCGGGGTAGTTGTCTTTTGATTAACCAAACACAACTGTAAACAAATTTTGGAATAAATATTCATGTCTGCAGCTTCCTATTTCCCTTAAAAATGATTATGTGATTAGTTTTATGATTATATAAGCATTTTTAGGAGAAAAAGGAACCTGCAGACATGAATATTTTTCCAATTTTTTTTACAGTTGTCTTTGGTTAATCAAAAGACAACTATCCCGCACCCAGGCGAACAGAAAATTCAAATTTCAATTTTCGCCTATATATTATGATTATATAATCATTTTTAGGAGAAAAAGAAAACAGCAGACATGAATTTTTTCCAAAATTTTTTTACAGTTGTGTTTGGTTAATCAAAAGACAACTGTCCCGCACCCAGGCCAACTGAAAATTCAAATTTAAATTTTCGCTTATATAGTATCGTCCCGCCCTAATGTATACCTATTATAGATCTAACTTACAAGGAAAAATCCCAAACCCGGAAATTCCAAAAATTCTGAAACTTTGTGAATATGTAGGGGATTTCCTCCTGATTATAACGCAATTATTTGTTTACTGCTCAAATTCGCTCTAAGGGGTTTTAACTGACCCCTGAAAATCTGGTTATTTTCCGATTTTGTGTTATAATTCGTGAACTGTAAAATAATTATTTGCTAAATGATAGATCTAAATAAAAGAAGTAATTTGGGTCTCGAAATCTTTTTTCTATCTCTTACAGTTCGCGAGTTATAACACAAAATCGGAAAATAGCCGACTTTTCAGAGGTTCATTTCACCCCCTTCGAGTGAATTTGAGCAGCAAGCAATAATTGCGTTGTAATCAGGAGGAAATTCCCTACGTATTCACAAAGTTTCAGAATTTTTTGAATTTTCGGGTTCGGGACCTTCCCTTGCTAGTCTTAACCCTTCGTGATCACACGGGGTGTATCGTACCGCAGGCAATTTTTTTTCTTTGACAATATTTTTGTACATTTTTCGCGAATTTATTAATTCTAGTAATTTGGGGAATTTTAACAAAAAAAAACTTTTTTCCACAACTATTTTTTTAACTACAAATTTCATCGTATCAAAAATTTACATTTCTAGAAAATGACTGTTAGACACTATGAATATTACGAATATACAATTATCACTCTAAAGTTAAAACATTTGAAAATATAAAAATGGTAACTTAAAAATGAAGCTGGGGTGCACTGAACCCCATGTGACTAAAACCGTTGAAAATGAGGGAATTTTGAGGAATTGTTTTTAAAGAAATGATGAAATGAAACTTGTTGAAATATTTATTATATATTTAACATTTGTGGATCTAAAAAAAAATTCTGTAGAAAAGAATCTTTTCAGAATCGGCTTTGTTGCTACTTGTAAATAAAATATTTGGTAATAAAGGAATTTTTTCCATATCCACAAATGTTACTAAACATATAATAAAATTTTCACCAAGTTTCATTTTATCGTTTCTTTAAAAGAGATTTTAAAAATTGCCTTGCTTTCAGCGTTTTTACATGAGGATCTCCCCTTAATACAGTTTGAATAACGGATACCTGTTATGTTTAACTGATAACTGATACGTTTGTATTAATTCCAATCATCTCAGTGGTAGAATTCTGACTACATGATTTGCCGCGTCGTTCAGTCAAGCAATTTCATTCCCAGACGTAGGAACGCGTTCTTTTCGGTCGCACCACCCATTTCGACTGATTCTGTACAGGGAGCACGTAGAACTCTGCAATTAATTGTAGCTCCAAACAGTGCATGATGCCTCGCAAAGTAACCGACAAGCCCACTCAACATGATTGCCAGAGCATTCTGAATCAAAAAGGTCATACACATTATGAGACTTATTTCATTCCTTCTGGAGATAAACGTCGCTTAGTCTTTTGACGTCGAGCATCCCAGCTGTTTCTGAACACCAAGTACTCCTCTATTACCCCAGACCACACATTCGTCGCTAGTCGATGCTGAAAACCATGCCGCATTGTTTCGCGTGTTTCCACTTGCCCAGTAATGAAAATTGTGGCTATCGTTAATACCAACGCGGATAAACAGACCTTCATCCATAAAGAGGCTATATGGGATGCCTTCCCCGTATACTCTCATAAATGAAATTCTTCCAGGGTCGAATGAAACTGTTAAAATTTTCAATTAATTATGAAATAACTGTAATTTTGAGTATTTTCTTTTCTCCTCCGAGAAAACTGTTATAAAATACAGTCTATTAACTGAAACTTTCGTTCCATACATTTTTGTGTAAATAAGAAACCTTTATTTTCTTGAAAGTAGAAAAAAGTTGTATTAGGAACATTTGTTCTGCTCCGAAAATGTTAAAGTTGTGAGAAGCAGATTTCCTGGAAATGTTGTGGGGTAGATGGATCTGAAGTTGAAACCTTAAATCGTTCTGTGAAAATAGTTATATTCTGCTGTCTCTTCTGTATTTATCCTGCTTCAAAACCCTTAAATAATACTAACTAAAAAAATATTCCTAACTTTTATATTTCACCCTTAAATATCTGTTGAAAATTATATAGATCCTCTATAACTGTTAAAACCGAACTCTCACAGCAGAGTCAAAGTGTTAATGTACAAAGTTAATATATAATACTGAAAAGAAAGGACTTAAAATTTAAAAGTTGCATAAACAAATTTTATTTCAGTTAGTTTCATTCGACCCCTGAATTCTTAACGTTCGCTGATAGAAAGGGACCAATTCCTGATTAAAACCCCGCATAACTTGCAATACCTTAGCACCCTGCATTTTGGATATACCTGTCGACATTTAACTCCGCATCAGCCGTATTGTCGTCGCTGCGAAAACCACACTCGAACACAATATCGGTGCGCTCTGCATTTGGGAAAGTACGGGGCGTGGTGCGCAGTGAATGGAAATAGACTAGTCGAGAAATACAAGCAGACTCAGCATTACAAACAGTCTGCATCTTCATTAATAGCTGGCAGACATGTCGTTAATGATGAACAACAGCTTATCTCCATAATGGATGGACGTGGGTTCATTGTGGGCACGACTCTTTTGGTGCAGACTAATCTATAAATATACTGGGTTCGGTGTAGTATTAGTTAACAATTGGGGTAGTTTTCTACAGCTGATTTTAGCTCTGATCGGAATTATATCAGGCAACTCTACATGGAGTTGCATGGGATTATCAAGATGGGTATTAAACTCAGCTTGGACCTCAAAAGTTCTGTGAATTTTAGTACAATTTTTAGTTGTATTTAACATTATTTTCTATTGTTCTAACTGAAATTGCGTCTACTGTAACACCCTCCAGCATCATTTTTCGAAACTTATTTTTTTTTCTCGCGCATATTTTTGGAGTATAACATCCTGAGAACACCCTGCTGAAAGTTTCAGATGAAACTTCCTAAAGGTATAACAGTGGCTTTGTAAAAAGAGGAGAGAACTGGATTTTATTCTGTGAATAAAGTGTTACAATCACTTAAAGAATTTTATTGCATTTGCATTAAAAATATTTTGATCCGCTCAACTCGGCTCCCCCCAAGATTAAATTCTGAGTGCGCCACTGCGGTATAGGTTCTGCAGTCGCACGACCAATTCAAGCTCCGAACTCAAATACGAGCCGAGGATACTTTGAACACGGTTTTCTCGACACACGATGTTTTGAAACGGTGGCCACGGTTTCACAAGATTTACTGAACCGATTTAAAAAAAAAAAACCTTGAGGCATTTGATTCGCGATTGGACCCGCTGTCGCGTCATCAACAAACATAACTTTTGAAACACATGTTTTTTTTTATCTGCACATTTATGCGTAAATTTCCCGGGTTTTGCGCTATTTACCTCAAACGTGAACCAATAATCGTAGCTTTGGTGTTTTGCCGCGACAGTGGATGAAGCGATAGCCAGTATGTACATTTTAAGAAATTTAGTCGATTTTTTGTTTTAAACGATCCTGTGAGTAAATTTGGCTATATCCAATTAAAGCCCCACAAAAAAAGCTGCCCACAAAAGTCATGTCAAGATCTCCCACTGAATGAAGATCACAAAATTTCTCTTTCCCAACGCCGAAAAACAAAGAATTTTGGCTCCCCACCAAACGTCAAGCTCACAAGGAAACATATCGAACCCGAAAATTCTGATTCTAATGAAACTCCGTACGATTGTAGAGCATGTCGGAGTATGTAAGAAACGATTTTTTTTTTCTGCGGAAAAACACTCTGAGGGGGTGAAAATTAAAATTAAAATCCTCGATTGTCAAGTGGCAGATGGTAGTAATATGGACAAAGGCGGAAAATTTTTGTAAACAAATAAACAAATGAACCAAAATTTGTTCCTTTTACATTTTAGTAAACCATTGCGAATTATAACTTTTACACGGAAAAAGATCGTCCCCAACCCTCACGGTTAGAAATTATATGTAAAATAACGAAAATTTTAATTTATTTATAAATTGTTGGACGTACAAACATTTCTTTCGCAGCACGTTATGCGGCATCAAACACTGAACATTTTGTCCATTTACGGTTTTCTTCTACCTCGCACCGTTACAGAGTTATACTCGAAAAACGAAAAATCGTTGAACATGTGGGGGCTGGTTTCACCCCCTCGGAGTGTTTTTCCGCAGAAAAAAAAAATCGTTTCTTACATACTCCGACATGCTCTACAATCGTACGGAGTTTCATTAGAATCAGACTTTTCGGGTTCGATATGTTTCCTTGTCAGTCACGCCGCGTCCTACCAAACAACCGAATTCCACCGCAAATTCCCTAGCGTCATCGCGTTCGCCCAAAAACCTTCAACTGCAACAGCATTCGATGCAAGGCTACGCTGCGCCTCCCGTCTCCTAGACACTTAATATTAAACCCGGCAGGCTTAGCCGATCAGGCCGCCCGGCGCTCGCAGCCGCGTCGCCACAAAGGAGCATCGTAACTCATTATTAACGTTAAATCTGCCTCCCCTTGGCGAGGCTGCGGCCACGGATGCGTCCCTTTTCGAAAAACTGCGCCGGAAAAGGCACTCTGTCCTTTGTTGGGGACTCTACCTTTCCCGAACCATTGTGCCGCCGTGATTGGGTGGTGGGGTGGCGCGTCTCGGCGCCGGGGCGCATGCGTGGCCGGCGGGGTTGGTCGCGTTGCCTGCCGTCCCAGCGTCATCGGCAGTTATCGGCGAACCGCGATTCAATCCTCGTCGCTTTGGAGCGGTGGTGTGCCGGCAGTGATAGCCGGCGAGATGTAACGCGGCTGACAAGGCCGACAGACACATCAGCGAAACGTGGGTGCGTTGTCCTGCTAGCCGAGGCCCAACACGCGCCCGGCGTCTAACGAACCGTCCTGGCGGGTCCTCGTCTCCGCTCCGGTCTACCGCGGATTTGTGGTGGTGTGTTTGGGGGCCCTTTTCTTCTTCTTTTTTTCCTCTTTTTTTTTTGTTCGTTCGTTTCCGTGTTGGTGACCGGGACATCGATCCCCACAGCGAGTTCACGAACTGTGTGCCCTGATCCGGTGCACCCCCAGCTTCCGGTGGCCGTGTGCAACGTCGTTCTACCAGCCCAGTCGTCCAGGAGCCAGGTACGTTGCGTTGCTGTGATTTACGTTGACCACCGGGCTGATGGATCGCCTGGACGGCTCGTTGGGACCGTTCTCGTGGGTCGTTTTGGCGGACTCTCGGTGTCAATGGGTCGGCTCCTGCGGGGACGCGGCGAAGGTGCCCACCTCGCTGGTGGGTTCCGAGCTAGTGTGGCGGGTGTGCCGCGCGGTGGTCGTTTGAAATTTCGCGCAATTAGGGGAGAGCGTGGTCGTCCCGCTTAGAAAGGGAGTAATCAGTGAGGTACACATGAGGAATAGCAGTGGGGACGTAGAAAGGCTGCGAGTACAGTGAGCTGCTTTGCAATCTGTTTAGTTTTCTTGCTCTGCTTGTTTCGCCGCAACTAGCAAGGCCGCTGAGAGGGTACCAATTGGCGGTGGGAATTTCGAGGATTCTTAATCAGGGGCACTTAATCTGGTAGATGGCTTTAACCTTCCAGCTGGCCCTTGAACTCTAGCTGGAGCGATCGCACAGCTACTTCAACAATTATTTACTCGATTAATCTAAGCAAATTTAATGTCCAAAGGGTGACCAAGATTTTCGTCAGCTTTGCTTTTGTTGCGAGAAAAAAGTGTGAAAGAAATCGCGAAGCGTTTCACCAGGTTCCATTAGTATCAGTCTCTCTCTCTGCAAGTGCTCGTATTAAATGACGACTCGTATTAGAAGTCACTCGACTCATCCCTGAATTCCGAGTGTCACTCTTGCCTCTGCTTTTGCTCCCTGTACATGGTGCTGATGCTTCGGTCCCGTTATCTTCCCATTGATTTTGTTTACCAGGTTCCTGTAGATAGGATGAATGTTCCGTACACAGTGCTATCGTTATCAGAGCTCGATGTTTGTGCGTGGCACCGAGATTAGGGGTGGAATCAAGGATAACCATGGTGTTAGACAGAGATAAACTTTTGTAAACATCGAAGACACCATGCGGTGTGGTGAGATCGAACCCCTTTTTTTGCGACAAAGAGCCAACTGTGACCATTTTTTATTATCCGTCGTAAAAATTACTACGATTTGCTAGACTACGCTAATCGATTCATTGTTTGAGAACGTAATCCTAGTGAAATCCACATTACTATATAATTTCAAGCATTCATCAGCAATATCCAGCAACTTCTCATTAAGCTTCATAATGCCTAACCAAACACGTAGATTTAGGTTAGGTTGGAAAACAGTCTTTAGATTAAACCTCGCCTTTGCGGTAGTCTTGTCCTTCTTTCCTTTTTTCTTACTTATTTTCTTCGTGCACTAAAGACGCTTAATAATAATAATAATAATAATAATAATAATAATAATAATAATAATTCCCTGAAAATTACCACCCAACTACTCCAATTCGCCGCAACGTGAAGAAATTCAGAGTGGATTTTCTCGAAAGTGAAGCGGAATATCAAAAAATTTTATTCCTTTTCCCCGACTCATCTACTCGTTGTCAATCGAAAAGGAGCAGTAATATTTTTCGATATCGCGCTTCATTATCGAGAGAATCGGCTTTGAGTTTCCCAACGCTGCGTCTAGGCGTGCATATGAGAACATAACCTAACCTCGATCACGGACCAGTTCGACTGGGCGCCGTCTTTATTTCGCTCTAGAGCCGGCTAGTGTGCACTAACTGATAGCCAGGTTGACACTGTCAAACTAATTACGTCCGCTCTGTTAGTTTGAACGAGCAAAACGGCAATCGACCGTCGTCAAACCGACCCCGCGGCGCATCGGGCAAACACTTTGCCCGCCGAGCGATTCCCTTCAAAGAACGACGGTGCCGTTTGTTAACGTGAAATATCATTGTTCTAAGCCTGCCCCTAATTACCGAGGTTAATATTTGCGGCCGTTCGGAGCGGGGCCGCGACGGGGCGCTAATGTTTTGACCACGCTGCCGGCCCGGGCCAGCCGCCGCGTGTGCAGTCGAACCCGTGGCATAGTTCGCGAAATATAGCCGAGGTTGCGGCATCGGTATGGCTGATATTACAGCCCGTAATGTACTGGCCATCCCGTTACAAGCACGGTATTTCTCAAAACTTTGAAGCGGTTTGCGGCTACAGTTGAATTGCTTCATTAGATCTTACTTGTACGGAACTAAAGCCATCCGGTTTCCAATCCCTTACAATGCTCCGTGTCCCCCTCTGTGTGTACCCCTCCCCCACCCCCCGCGCGCGCGCTCGCGCGCGTCCTCTGGTCTCCTTTGTGAGATTTCAGCGGCATCAGTTTCAGTTTTCAGTTTTCGAGTCGCAAAGGGGACGTTTCTGGTTACCGCGGATGGAGGTGAGCGGGCTGGCGGTGGAACTTTCGCGTTTTGGGCTTCCTTTGACCGCTGAAATCGCGCAGGAGGGATCGGTGACGGGTGACGTTTATTAGAAACGAAATAGAGGGAAATATGGAAGCGGATTGTGAGGAAAGGAGGGCAGCGTTTCCGGCTGCCGGAATGAACTTTCGTTACGAATTCAGGTTTTCAAGCAATTTTCAGGGGAACGACGTGAAAAGAGACCCCTCCCCCCCCCTTTCTCTCTCGCATTCCCTCCGGCCGCGCGCCCCCCTCCTCTGGCACTCGATGTAGCGTGAATGCTGATCGTACACGGCAGGTCCGCGTGGTGAAATTAGTACTTGAAAAACATTAGCATTTATTAATATTCATGGCGAATTGTTCATTAGGCGGCATTCTTGAAACATCGCCTAACACGGGGCCCGCGCGTTCGTGTACGGCGACGCGAGTCGAGAAATATCGCAATACGTATGCTGTATCGTACACGTGACAGAAAAATTTGGAGATTAATTGTTTCCTTTCGAGCACCGAATGCCTGACTTTTTATCAGGCTGTTTCGTGGCAATTTAAATTACTTGTTTGTTTGAGTGCGAAAATAATGAAAGTGGGAAATGGTGAATTCTGTATTTAGGGGAAAGGTGTCTAAAATGATCCCTCGGGGTAAAATGACTTCTTAATATCGATGTACAAAAGTTTAGCCAGTACGTCGTCAAGTGTCGCGCGAAGTGCCATGCAAATATCAGCGCTGTGTGTTATAAACAAGAAAAAATCAAAATTACTGCCTTTTATCTAAGGTAAGGTCAATGCGGTGTAACTTTTGTCACAAACGGCTTCGTGTGACAGCTGTTTTTTTTTTAATGGCAATTCAACAATAATTTAATGTATGTTTCGTTGCCGACGTTAGCTTCAGGAAATACTGCATTAAAATAGTAAGCAGTTGTCACGATACTTGTATAAAGAATCAAACGCCAAAATTTCTCAATTAGTCAGCTACCCAAACGCAAGCTTGAAATTAAAGAAAACCAAACACGCTGAAATAGGGAGACCAATATCATCCTCGCGTAACACAATGCTTTATCAAATAAATCCCGTTGTCCACAAATTCTTAATACTATGGCACCAACAAACGAACCAGTGGCGCACCCAGAGGGGAGGCCCACGGGCCTTAAGGGGAGGTTCTGGTCTAAATGTCGATTTTTTTTTTATTTCATTTTTCGAATGTCCAACCTTTTAGGAAAACGTGTTTAAAAGGATTTGTTGAAATTCGTAAAATTCCCGAAGTTATAGGTATTTGCGGTAAATGCATGGGTCACAACCGGCCACTCGGCGCTCACGTAAAACTTTAAACGCGTTTTTCCCGAAACAGTGTTCTCAAAACGGTGGGACCTGTATCTTCAAAAGTTATTATCCGATTCGACTGAAACTTTTTTTATTTTGAAGATTATTCTTTTGGCTAGGGGAGGAACTAAAAAAAATACAAAAAGTTGAAAATTTATAATTTTCAAAGGCGATGAAAGGACGAAAAATACAGGGAAATGTGATTTCAAACTTGAAGTGTCGTTATTTTCTAAAAAAAATGTAATTTTTTAATTTTTTTAGCCCCCCCCCTAGCCAAAAGAATAATCTTCAAAATAAACAAGGTTTCAGTCGAATCGGATAATAACTTTTGGAGATAGAGGTCCCACCGATTTGGATCAATTTTTTGACGCCTTGACTTTAACGACTCCCCAAGGCTGTCTGCAATGATTAATTATAAAACAAAAAATATATTTCTATAATCTAAGACATCCTTAATACAATGCAACAAGTCCCATTAAATTATATATAGTAGTTTTCCTTTAATTAATTCCTAAATATCACCTATTTTGTTGGGCTCTAGACCAGAACCTCCCCTTAACAGCCCCCGAAGGAAAAGGAAAAGGGAGATTAATGTAACCACGGCTGAAATAATTCAAGAGCTTTGTGAAAAAAAAGAAAACTGTATTTTATTCTTTAAATAATTTTGTATTATTATCTAACGAATTTTATTGAATTTTCATAAGAAATATTTTGAACTCATGAACCGCTCTGAACCCATCAGTACTCAAAACGAGAAGCTCAAAGTCGAAGAAACTAGGGGCAGCAAAGTGCTTAACGTAGCCTTTACTATGGCCCTTTACATTCGATACTCATTCCGCCCCTGAATAATAAATCTGCTAATAATAGCGAGGCGGTATTAAATTCCTTGTAAACGAAGCAGCCGTACGAACGGGTCTCGATACCATATACACATCGACTGCTAATTGAATACACCTTCGGCTCCATGGCTTTAATAATATCAACAGCGTTGCATACGGTGAGCGACGGCTAAATTAACCGGCGAGCGGTTTCTCCCGCGACTAGGCGGACTCGTAACGACGCCGGTAACCATCATTAACGTCCTTAATGAAAGAGGGTGAATCGCTAAATATGGATACTCCGCGTGGAGAGAGGCCCGCCAAGTCGGAACGAGAAAGGTGCAACGGGTGAAAATGCTGAAGGAGCGAAAGGAACCCAGGCATGTATGGGGTGTCCAGTTAGTCGCTTTGCGATCCCCCAGAAGGTAATTCCCCGTCAAGAAGCATGCGGATGTCGATTGGATTTACTGCACAGGCTGCTTGGTTTTCGAGGAAAATTATTTGGGGGATGAAGCTACTCTGTGACAATTTTTACCATTTTTTCAATTGTCCATTTTTATGTATGAGGCTATAGTATCTTGCTGTAATTTCACATTTAACTACAGAACCGTGGAGTAGGAAATAATACGGTAGAATAATCCCAAAACCAATAAATAGTTGGTACAGTCTCACAAATTTCGAATTTTCCCATTTTTAAAAAGTTTAACGAAATTACTTTTATTACTTTGGTATTTCGAGTGCAATGCGTTAAAAGGAATTTTCACACCTAGCAAACAAGTTGGATGATACTTTAGCAATTACCAGAATAAAGAGAATTTTTAAAGCTTCGTAGCCTTCTACTGTGATAAAGTTATTTAAAAAAACCAATGGTGTGATAATTCCGTGCTCAACTTTTTTTTCCCAAAGAGTATTGGCCAACTAAGAACGTTGTACTGTACACTTTGTATTTCTCTTGTCGCGAGGAATAGCCTCTTATATATTCAGTTTGTTGCACCGCGATTCTCTTGAACACCCCGTAGACAGAGGTTGGCCCGTGGAGTGGTCTAGTGCAGTAGTGGGAAGGAGGCTTGCAAGGGCAAAGAAAAGAAGAGGCTGAGGGAAATTTCGCGAGAAGGAGAAAGGGTTGCTCTGGATGCCTCTGGTCTCTCCTCTCTCTTTTCGTCCCTCTGCACGACCTTTCTACTCGGCAACCTTCCCCCAAAACACCCTCTCTCTAGCCCCCTCTCTCGGGGGTCAATGTCTGCTGGCGCGGCAACCTTGCCTCCTCGCTGCTTGATGGTGGCGCTCTGCAATTGGAGTACTGATACGCTGCCCGTGAGTTGCGCCGGGCGGACGTTGCGTCGCCACAGTTAGATACGTAAACCCAACAAACGCAGCTTTTCACTCTTTGCACGTCAGAATTTTCGTTTACGACCCCTGTCGCAGGTATGCTGCAGGGTGCAGCAATCTCTGCGTTTCACCTCCATGTTCTTCAAGACTGTGCGCTTGTTTGAGACATTACTGTGAGCCTGGAGGAATATAAATCCGACCATATTAGTTCCTACTCTCTGAATGTTTGCAGGCCTATCAATCTGTGTTTTTTATCTTCGTTTTTTATTTTTTATTTTCGTCCAAATCAGTGAAAGTCGTGGCTGTAATTAAAGTAACAATGCATGAATGTTATTGTTTTTTTTCATTTATTGATTAGCTAATACATCTGGCAACATTCTGAGTAATTTTTCGACACGTAAGTCTTATTTTGTTTTTAAAACGGCGGGGATAAAATTATTACAAATAAGACGGAAATGATAGAGAATATCATCAGAGTATGGCAGAATATTCAGGAACTGCAGGAATAGCCACAGAATGCATTGAAATCCAAGCCGTCATAAAAGCTAAAGGCGGAGTCACTAAATATTGAGTAATTGTATTTCTCGTATAATATAGTCTTAAACCTATATACCTAAATGAATTTAATTTGCAGTCTTAAATACATATGCTAGTGTTAAAAAATAATATAACATTAAAAACGAGACATCTATTTTATTCCATCGTTTAAACTTACAAAATCTCAAAACTTTTTGTTTGAGTATAATATGGCCGCCGACTGTAAATAATTTTCTAACCCCTAACCTCGAAGGGTAGTTTCTCCACCTAAACACGAATATCCACCGTTAAATAGAATGTGTCTAATATTTTTCGGTACCTAATTTAAAGAAAAGAAATGAGAAATTGAAAAATGCACAGCGTTTGAAATCAGAAGTAACTTTTTTCACAGATTTTACTTTACATCGACGAAAAAGGTATTATAAATAAAAACTAAATTTAATTTTTTTCTTTGCACTTCTTCATGCAACATCTTTGCACTAGTATTAATAATTATTAAAAAAATTATTCACAAAAAAAGACATAACCTCACTTCTATACAATATGGTCAAACTAAGATCCGATGCAGTATCCGCCATTTTGAATTATCTTTTGCCCCCAACTGACGTGACTTTCCCCGTTATCTTTGCTTCACTTTGACTCGCGGCTTAAGCGGGCGGTGGCTATAAAATATGGTCCAAGCATTCACCCACCGTTCTAACCTAAAAACCACACCGGAACGTTCTGTTTACGGGCGGGAGAAAAAACAGCGCGCAGCATTGTTTCGCATTTTCGCCAAAATTCAATGTAAACCCCGCCTCTCCCGCCGTATTTTGCCAACCCCTTTTACGTTCCGCGGCACCTGCGCGCCGCGCGCATATACCGGAGACAGGATTTGACTACATTATTTTGGTAGCCGGATTTTCGATCCCCCTTCAATCCTTGCGCCTCATCTCCCGCCGCGGATTTCTTTCGTCGGCAATTTTCTGCATAATATCCTCCCCCTCCCTCCCCGCCACCCCGTCCGTCAGGTCGACGCCCCTTGTCTCGGTTTCCCGCTTTACAGAGGAGACAGCGAGCCACCTGAATCGCGGTGTCCGGTTTCTCGTAACGTTTTGCCAGGGACAACGATACCCGTGTGCCCGGTGTTTCGCGAAAACCAGAGAAACGACAGGTGAAACGCGCGTCTGGTTTACCTCTGGAGGCAGACCGATGCCCGGAATAAAGCCGCTGCGGTGAAACGAGTTCTGCGGAGTCTGTTCCCGATGTAATTACATCATTAGGCAACGCCGCGACCGTATTACTGGCGGTCGGTCGCGTTGGGGCCAACATTTGACGGATTGACCGACGATGATCCGTCGTTGGGGGTGGTTTGTTGCGTTTGGTGGGTATTGGAGAGCTAATTGGTGGTTCCTTGAGGCTCGCTGGGTAAATAAGGAGGCGCGCTGTTGGCGTGGCACAGTTTTAGTTTGGGGAGCCTTAGGAGGGGTGTGTGTGAAGTTTAGGAAAAGGATTTGGCTCAGGGTTCGCGTGTAATTAGTGCACACCGTGTATAATAATGTTTCAAATGCACAGGGTTGGGTACTCAAAACTTTGAGAGAAAGTCGAGTTCGAGGGTATACGTAGGAAGGGTACGCATGTCGCATGTCTAACTACGAACGCGGCATTTCCACAATCTTTTAAATTCAATGGTTCATTTAAGATCAATTTTTAGTTCCACTTTTTAATAAAAAAATAAATTTTAACTTTCCTTGAAAATGGGCAGAATTATTGACAGAAACTTTGGAAGCTGTTAAAAAAATGTTTCAAAATTGCAATTAGTTTTACTCTTTTAATTGGTAGGAAGGGTACCTTGCGGAATAAATAAATTTTTCTCTATTTTCTCAAGGCTTCAACTTTCTTCAACTGTAATGATAATTCAAGAGTAGAATTCACTGTAAGTGCCAAAAATCAAAGTTTTCAAGAGAGAGAAAAACTGCCCCTTTAAATCATAGTATCATCAATAGTTTCGAAGATATTCGAGTAGGTGGATTTAAATGGGTCACCCTGTATAAATACAGTACGAGCAACGGAAACTACACTCACGTAGGTAGTTTGTAAAAAAAAAAATTAAATTTGATTTCTGACCTGCGGTTCCATAGTTACGCATTGGACACGCGCGTGAAGGGTCTAGGGCATTAATTAATATATTAAAATTTAAGACATTGTACTAAAGGTAGGTAGTAACAATTCTATATGAAAACTGTAAATTATTCCGGAAAAATTTCTTAAAACTGGCTTTCCCCCTCAAGGGGTTATACCTAGTCAGGAGGCCGAAAAGACGCATTTTTTTTGAAAAAGTGAAAGCATATTTTTACAGAACTTTTTGCACTTAAAAGAGCAATATTTAAAGAGCATTTGATAATTTTTTTGTAATAAAATATTTTCGTTTATAATGAAAATACAACGACAAACAAAAAGCCTTTTTAAAAACAGTGAGCAAGATATCTAAAAAATTACTGCACCAATCTTTCTGAATTTTTGTGAGCTCATTTTTTGTATAAAAATCTACTAAATGGCGGGGGGATTTTTTCCTCCATTATATAGTTCTGATTTTATCAACGAAAAACCGCCATTAGTGATAACCATGAAGCCATTTTTCGCAGATATAATCGAAACTATACAATGTGCAAAAAGTTCTGTGAAAATATATGCTTCTGCTTTTTAAAAAAAAAATCACAAACATTCGCCTCTTTTCGGCCTCTTGACTAGGTGTAACCCCTTAATAGAGACACAGGGTTAGACATAAACCTTCTATTTCCTTGCGTTGCTCAAAATCCTCAGGTTTTCTCAAACACGTAACTTCATCGTTAGCCATCAATGTTTCCAAACATCCCCATGTTCCCGCATACCTGCAACTCGTCGAAACCTCTCGACAGCCATTAGCCAGTCCCCGCAAACATGAGTAAAGGACTACCAGCAGCGAGCACACGTCGTACCACCGCGTCCAAACGCGTGGACAGCCATCTTCGAGGCAGAATTCAATAACCAGAGCATCGCGATTTCCCCCGTGTGTTCTCCGTACGCGCGATAAACGCATATCGAATCGAATTTTACGAACGCGCACCTTTCAGCGCGGGAATAACGCGCTGCAGTGGCACACAGTGGCGAGCAAGCATTATCCGCAAACGTAATACCGATCACAGGGTATAAATCGTGATTACACTGCGGCGTATCAGTGTTTGCAGACACGTGGAGGGCGGTCGAACGAAATAGTAGTGAGAGGCTGCGCTGTAAATTACGAGGCGAGCCGTGAACGCCTAATATCGTTTTCGTTTTACGCCACTCGGAAAGTGTGGCATTATCGTAATCGGCCAAATTGGCCTCGATCACAATCTCTTTACCATCACGTGGATTGATCAGGGCCTGTAGGCTCGTGTTGTGCCTGGCATCCAGAAGGCACGCCTGATATCAGCGATTTCCTTTTTCGATTACTCAAACGCGCCAATTTTCCAGCTGCTGCTGGTTTAGTGTTGTTGGACGTTGCCGGGTGAGCCATTTTCATTTTTGCTGGCTGTTCTCGAGTGTGTGATTCTTTTGGTGTCACGATGTGCGGGGAGTGTTGTAGCGGTAAGGTTTGCATTTTGCTTGAGTACGGAAGTTACTTGGGGAATGTTGAGTACTTACAAAGATTGTTTCAAGAGCAGTGGTTGCTTCGAGGCTGATGACTCGTGTTGGTACTTGTAGTCACTGTGTTTAGTAGAGGGGTTTACTTTGAATTGACTTGACTTGGTGTGAGTTGACTTGATGTGAGTTGACTTGACTTGATGTGACTTGAGTTGATGTGAGTCGACATGACTAATGAGTTGATTTGGCTTGATGTGAGTTCACTTGATGTGAGTTAACTTGATGCGAGTTGACTTGATATGAGCTGACTTGTCTACTCAGTTGATTTGACTTGATGTGAGTCGACTTGACTAATTAGTTGATTTGGCTTGATGTGTATGGACTTGACTTGACGTGAGTTAACTTGATGTGAGTTCACTTGATGTGAGTTAACTTGATGCGAGTTGACCTGATATGAGCTGACTTGTCTACTCAGTTGATTTGACTTGATGTGAATTGAGTTGATGTGAGTCGACTTGACTAATAAGTTGATTTGACTTGATGTGAGTTCACTTGACTAATTAGTTGATGTGGCTTGATGTGTTTGGACTTGACTTGACGTGAGTTAACTTGATGTGAGTTCACTTGATGTGAGTTAACTTGATGCGAGTTGACCTGATATGAGCTGACTTGTCTACTCAGTTGATTTGACTTGATGTGAATTGAGTTGATGTGAGTCGACTTGACTAATAAGTTGATTTGGCTTGATGTGAGTGGACTGGACTTGATGTGAGTTCACTTGACTACTGATCTGCATTCACTTGAGTCTTAAGCAATTCTTGACATGGGAACTCGTGCTTGCCTATACTCTTCGTTGTTGGAAACGTGTTTCTCGATTTCTATTGTTGCCCAAAGGCAATATAATAAAGTTAAAACTAACTGCTGATTATTTCTGCAGTGCATTAGGATTATTAGGTGTATTAATAAACACTACGATATCAGTCGGGTACTGCAATAGAGGTTCAAAGGCGTGCGAAGACGTTCAAACGCATAGCTGCTGGAGATCACAGACCTCGACCAAGTGTAATCCGTCAAGTAGATATAAGCTCAAAACCAGTCAAATTGATGTTAGCTTCAAATATCTCCTCTAAGTAGAGACTATTACCTCCACCTGAACATCATTATCCCCTCCCACCAAACGACCTTAAAACTATCCATTTGATTTTCGACATAACTCAACAACTACTCCGCTCATCCAAAATCCCAGAACCTCCAGTTCCACTTCCACTCTATATTGAATAACAACTCTGTTTCTCCCTGACTAAATTCAAACATCTTTGCTCATCTTGCGCCACATCTTCCCTCAAAAAGCTCAAGTGCCCCAATGCACCACCTCGTTCCCTGAACCTCAAAGCACCACCCTCAAAACCTGTAAACTTCCCCCACAGAAAGCGCCTTACTTTCATAATTCCTGCCAGTCATCCCCAAAACAATGCGCCGCCTTTTTCCCTACGGACCTTCGACTAGTCCCTCTCCCGCCCGTCCACTTTGAACCTCGCGATTCAAGGATAATTATTCGACCCCGGAAGAGACCTTCGCGGCAGTTAGGTTCGTGTAATGCACCGTTGTCATCGCAAGATCCTTCACAAGTCTCCGCCCTGGCGGGGGAATTCTTGACAGACTCTTTCGCCGCCAGGTACAAAGCAGTCGCCAGCAACAGTGGCGCTCGCGACGGCGCCATGGAATGCAAGGAAAGCTGAAAGTAGCTGCGATGAGGGGGGGGGGAGGGTTTGGCTCGCGAGATTCTTGTGTCAATCAGTCAGCCGGAATTCGAGAGGGCAGAAAATTTTTCGTGCTGCCTCTGCCGTCCCTTTGTACACGGTATTCCCAACGAAAGAGCAGACACTCGGCCGATGCAATTCGCGCGGCAACGTCTTTCTCGCCGGCTCCTCGCATTCCTTGCCGGCTGAAATCTCAACTGTTGCGTCCGTTCGATGGCTTCGAGTTGCCGTGGAAAATGCAGACTCACTGCGAAAACCCAATTACCAATGGGAGGAGTGGGGGGAGGAGGGGGGGGGGTGGCGGCCGGGAGAGGGGCGGAGACCGGGCCTTTGAACTTGCACGGACGGACATCGATTAATTTTTCTTTCAAACGGTTAATCGATCATCAATCAAGGAGAGCGCGGAAAGTGAATTTCTGTCGCGGGTGTTTCGTACGTTTGGACGCCGAAACACGCTGAATAGGGATTTTTAAGTTAGTTGAGGCCTGTTTTCACTTTGTTCTCTGGTCGGTTTGATGGAAGTAATTAAATTTAGTTTTACGTTCACGAGGGGTTTCGGAACTGCGGTGGGAAATTTGGCAGCAGGTCTGCTGTAAGTTGAGATTGGGGATATAGTGCGGTGAAATTTAGTAGGGAACTTTTGGAACGCGTGGCGAAATATTGGCAGATTGGTTTTCATTCTGGGTGCAACAGTTTGAAGATGTTTGCTGCAACAAGCTAAATCCTGCTTCAATCGGAATTATTTTGTACAGATCATTTACCCCCATTTCCTACGAATACATGAAAACAAAACAACACAAAATTATTAAACATTACCGTCATCGGATCGAAGAGTAAAATGTACGTTTACTAATAAAAAAAAAAGAGATTTTTTTAATAAGCGTGGATACCAGAGTTTTTTGTGGTTATTGAAAATTTTTTTAGGTGGAAATGTGTCCTTTTGAAAAATCACTCCTCATATAAGAAATACGGGAACATTGTCGTGTGGGGAATAAATTATTTGTATTCGAAAAATCAAATACAATGGAAAATGGTACCCTCTTCATGGATACAATATAGGATCCTCCAAATTAAATGAAAAACTCTAAAAAGTCGAAATGTCGACATACAATCCAAACTTAACTCACTTGCCAGATCTAATTTTAACCTTGCCCACACTTTAGACCTAATCTACATATGTATTTATATTTAACTTAAAGGGGTTTTAGGAATTTTTCTTAGGTGCTTTATTACAAAATTCTTATTACACATGATTTATTACTCCATGAAATTCAAGAAAAAAATTATTTACAATAAGTTTTGTATTAAATTATTTATAATTTTTTAGATTCTTTACATCACTGCAGAAAAAATGCCCCTTCACGGTCGGCATGATATCTCCTCTAAGAATTGATGAGTCTGAAAAATAAAAGTAGATACCTACTTTTAAAATAATGTCGTCATTGTAGTCTGTCAAGCCAAATTTTTTAATTTAATAAAATAACCAATTGCAGAGCGAAATTTTGCATGAAAAAATTTTTTTCAACTTTAAACGCCATAAATTGTTTATTTTTATGAAATTAAATAATCCCAATTTCCAACCATAACTGCATCCAAACTTACTATCTGAGAAATACAATTTTTCACATAATTTTTGGCAAAATTACCAATCAGAGTTCTTTGTGAAATATACAAAAGTGATAAATATTCTGAATAAAGCTCATTGCTTGCAAGGCTTACAGAGAAGTGTTCAGATCAAAGATACAATTGCAGCTAAATGCATTTGGTTAGGTATTCCCTTTACCTCCATATGCAACAGAATATCGAAGGTTGGGCGCAAAGAGTAACGCAAGAAAATTGTGCCATTTCCGCTATGCAATAACAAATATCGTATTGCCCGGTAATATGATTAAGTGTCTATATAGTACTGCACGATATTACGTGAGCACGGTTTTCCAAATGGCGAGTCCCTCAAAGCAATCGGCGCGATAAGACGCGATTCAGGCTGAATGGAAACGCGCGCGACGACATATTAACGGTAGATAGGGTATTACCCCAAATTCTCGCTAAAGTCAATTTTACACACGAGCGGCTCGATTTCTACCTTGAAATAATACTTTCCTCAGTCGAGACTTATTTATTCATCCGAGTACGATTCAATTCGAAAATCAGCTGCTACGAGAAGTAATACGCTATTCCATTAGTGGAATTTGTACAGGTGGCTTCAAATGACAAGAACCTAAATTTATTATCATTGCGTACTGCAGTTAAAATACAAAGAAAAGTACCAACAGCATAAAATAAAATTCATAAATGTTCAAAAAATGGGGGGCAGTTTAAAAGTGCTATAAAACCTAACCTAAAACCTGATGAGGTGATTTTAGAACATTTTAGTTTTTCCGTTGGATGCAAATGCGAAAATCATTTTGAGGTTGGAAATCATTTTTAATCAATTGAATGAGGAAATCTCACTTTGATTTAAAATGGGAACTGTTTTAAGGTAGAGGCTTCAAAGATGGCGCTGCGAAATAATGAAATAATCCTGGGAACAAAGTGTTCTGTCGTCGTTCGATCAGATGAACCAGCAGCTGTAACGATCATTTTTTTCCCCTGAAATCTCTACAGCACTTTATAAGCGGTCTGATCCTAGATTAGAGTTAATTTTGAAACGGCGGACCGATCGACCGCCCGTAAGTGGATTCTTCTCGGGCGTCGTCGTCGATGAGTGGGATTACGTATCAGCCCGGTGGATGGAGTATAATCGAGTAACGAGCAGTCTAAATGCACTGACGAATACATCGATCGATCGCCCGACGATCGTTTTAAAAGCAAAATGCACCGTTCAGCCAGTGACGCATGTGGGCTTCTATTTTCAAAATCCTTTAACTGAAACAGCAGACGAAAAAAGAAACGGGTGGGTGCAAAGGTACTGCGAAAAAGCAGCGATTCTTTACAGCCTTTAGTGAGCTTGTTAAATACTCTCGCAGCTTTTACGGAGTATGCTTTGTGGATGAAGATTAAAATGTTCGAAGTTCAGGACATTGTTTAAATTTGAAAATATACTGTAAGCCGGGGTTAGGGGTGGCTTTGTGAGAATTAAAAATTCGTACCTTAAGTGGGGGTGGAGGATTTGCGACATTTTTTAATATTTTCCGAATATCTCAGGAAAACTAAATAAACATTGTAATCCCGAACTAATACACTAGTTTAAGACAAATCAATGACTACTTAAATTAAGTTAAGTGAAAAATAAAGTTTGGAGTTGTCACAAAAGCATCCCGCATTGAGGAGGTGACTTTGTGACACTGTGTTTAACCATAAAGACAGATAAATGGTTATAGTAGATAGTAGAGTAGTGGATATACTATAGTGGATATATAGTATGACTAATCCAGGGAAATAAAGAAGTACAAAGTAACCCCATTAGGCACAAAGTCACCCGCGCTTACGATACCTGAGGAATGAAGACTTTAGAGGTAGTCTAGATACGTCAGAGTTTCAGCCCAAGCCGTTGATTAGCCATAGCCCAGATTTCCTTGAGACCTGGAGTCCATTGTAGACCACAACTGGTTCAAATCTTAGATCAGACCTAGTCCAGACTTAGCATGTGCCTAGCTCATCTATCCTATACTTACTCTACGGTATCTAACCCATATAGACATATCCTGGACCACCTAAACGAGACAACTTGGACCACCTAACCTAAAGTTCATCTAGACTACTTAGGCCAGACTTAACCTAGTCTACCTTTTTTTTATCCACTCCATCTACCTTGTCCCCTGTTAACCAACATCCACGGATCGCAACGTGGCTACTCTTCACGATGTTGGTACCATTTTAGTGCGCTATGATACGCCATTTGAACTATGGCGCTCAAGTTTAGGTCCGGGCCTAGTCTATCCTAGCCTAGGGCCATAACCTAGTCTACCTACCTAAGAGTTACCTTAGATCCAGTCTAGACCACTCCTAAACTTAGTCCAACCTACCTAGCCCAAGTCCACCCTAGACCTACGGACAACTATCAAACCCACACTTTTCCAAAGCTGATAAAAAGGTCACTAAACCATGTTCCTCTCAACCTCTTCCTCTCTCGACAGGCATTGCGATCAGTTTCACAGGGTACATACACGCCTCGGATTTCATCCGCATGTTTCATGGGCCACGTAATGCAACGAGATTCAGCCTGATTACTCGTATGTATCTCGTGGCACAAATAGGCATCCGTCAAATGCCATAAATCCCCCCCGATCTACCGCCTAATCTGTAAATTCGAAATGAATTATTCTCCGGCGCTTGTGTGCCTTTCCAGGATGCTGCCCGCATCAGCCAGCCGCACACATCCCCCTGCCTATATACCGAGAGGCCAGTTGACCTTTTGACCCACAGTTGGTCATCGAAATGCCACTATAATCGGACATTATTAGCAAACAGTCGCAGTGGCGGTAGCGGCCAGGATGGCCAGGTCGCTACCGAAAATTGAATTCGAAGTCGCGATTATCGATTCGCCTCTGCCCACGCCCGCGGACCTGTATCTTTGTGGCTCCTTTCGGGCAGCGTTTGATTAAAGGCGAATTCACACATATCAGTAGATACCGTGGCGGTTCGGTGCCGTCAGTGACAGAGGCAGGGCCGCATAACAATTTTTGGAGCCTGGGCCCATCAAGGGCCCCATTTGCTAGCGAGAGGGAGGGGGGGGGGGTGTAAATTTTTCTTGTAATACAGTAACATTTAATCGTAACGAAAAATAATGATTTACAAATAAATAATATTAAAAGACAAACATCGAAAAGATATTTTAAAATAAACTTTTAGTGCGATTTCTAATTATTTCAAAAGTGAAGCAGTAAACAGATTGTTATTTAATTATTTTTTTTATATAAATGGAAGGCTTAGAACGCCCCCCCCCCCTTCCTTGGAAAATGGGGCCCGAGGGTGCAATTCTCCTAGTCCTCCTTTGATTCGGCCCTGAGTCTGTGGTCCCTTAGTATCAGTGTCAGTAACTGGCACGGGCAAGTGTAAACTGCTTCCAAAGCGCAGAAACGATACTTTTTACCACAGACACCCGAAACTGATACGTGTGGATCCGCCTTAATTCCCCACGCGCCGCGTAACAATTGTGTAATTGATTTTCATCGAGCGGCGGCCCAGCGTACTTGATTAACGTGTTTCTGCTTTTGAAGCGGTTATTGAGAAATCAACAACTCGAAACTCGACCCGCGGTCTCGCTTTGATGGTCATCCCTGGCGTTGTCTGACCGTAGACTTGCTTCTACTACTGGGAACGGCGAATTATGGTATTCTGTTGGAGATGGGCGAGGCGGTGTCGCTACTTCGGAAACTTGTCAAGGTTTCTTTTTATTTCTGTTACTTAATAGTTTCGAACTTAAGGTCCTAGTAGAAGGGGGGCTAGTTTTCTAGGCGTGGTTAACCCTTTGGCGTCCAATGTGAAGTATAGGTCACATAATTTTCGAGCGTACCAAAAAATCTATAGTAAATAAACTAAACATTTTTCCTTTTTTTGGTGTTTGTGCGTTAAAGGGTAAATCTATATATATGTATAAAAGAAGAAGCCCTGACTGACTGATTCATCACGACTTCTCTGGAACCACTGAATCTATGACCATGAAATTTGGTAGGTAGCTTCCTCTTAGCCCCTAGGTAATCGCTAAGAAAGTTTTTTAAAAAACTGCAGCCCCTTCATCGAAAAAAGATATGTATATATAAGATTGATATAAGAATACATTCTTTCAAAAAAATTTATATTCCACTTTCGGGCTATTAGTGCACCTTGGATAGAGATTGGAAGAAGTTGGGTATTTATTTTATTTACTAGCTTAAAGTTCCCGGCGTTGCCCGGGTTATATATATATAAGAAAGTTTTTAAAATTTTTTTGAAAGAATGTATTCTTATATCAATCTACCACCCTGGGTGACCCAGTTGCTCTCGACCAACTATGATACTAAAATTACTAGATACCACTTTGTTTGGCCTCGGCGTATTCCCACGCCGAGGTTTGGTTTGGGCGTGTTTCCACGTCAGAATACTCCGGAAAACATTGAAAGTACAACTTAAGTAGAAACTTCCTCGGCAAAAGCTACTGCCCGAACAAGTATCCACGACTGGCAGGGGCATTTCTCAAAAGCCTGCGCAACACAAAGTGCCAAGATACACTGCGTTCCGAGTACTCGGATACCCGAGTCCTCCATTTTTAACCCGCTTAGTAATATTCACCGCTCTCCGCGTATCTCCCGCGTCATCCTCCGAAGCTTGTAGCCGCTGGCAATCAAGCCACTGCCGTCGTTAATCCCCCTGGGCAGAATAAAATTCCCGTAGCCAAGGAAGCCCACTTGACAAATATCGCCGGCAATTAAATTGAGTATCGGTGCATGAGAATCGGACGTTACACGGGGGCACAGTTGGTAACTAATGCAAGCAATAACGTCGCTTTAAGCTGAACCTAATGACTATAACTATGGCCGGGATTAGTCGTTAACTTGGCCGTAAACGTTTCCTTCGGGACCAGCACTCGGATTGGCGTGGGTACACGGGCAACGGACCCACGGAGTACCGCTAACCGAGAATGTCGCCGGACTCGTTGGCCAAAGCGTGAAATACGGTTCGCGATGGAGGAGTACCGTGCCCGGGCCTCGCGACGCGGGGATTTATTTGCGCGCCAGCCTAGGTTGAATTCGATACCCAGTGTTGTCCCGTTATGGGCACGTGTCCTCCTACTGTTAAGAGAATTTGTGAAACTGGATTTCATTCTTTGGATAAAACTTTATAAGCACCTAATGAATCTTATTGAATTTGCATTAAAAATATTTTTATCCCTTCAACTCGGCCCCGCCCAAGATTAAATCCTGAGGGCGCCACGGGTCCCCGCTACTTCTTTTGTAGGCGCCGCGGCGAGTGCGTGGGACTGAGAACGGGCGACAGGGCATGTGACAGCGACAAACCATAAATTTCGTATTACTAAAGGAAGATAGCAAAGACGAAAGCGGTGTCTCCTTAACGGGACAAATCTATAACGAAATCAGGATTCCTAGGGAGTTTCCCTTCTCCTGCGAACGGATTGCAACTGAATTCTATCGAGTTTATGGTGTCTATGAAACGAGCTTCTAAGCGTGGGATTGGAAGGGCTCCTTGGGTCAATAGACACTCCAGTAGTTTGTGATAATGGGAATAGTTTCGGGGATATGTGATATTCTAGGGGCTTAGTAGTTCGGTGTTTGGAAGATAGTATTCTTTGATTTTATTTTCAGTGAAATGGGTTTTCAAGTACTCGTATCACAAGTAACTCATGTATCAGGCAACTAGTGTACACAAATAACTAGTTCACTGACTCACTAATATCACAAATAACTGACACACCGGACGACTGAAATAAAAAGCAACCAATGAACAAGAGAACTCAAGCCCCGGGCCTCTAATAACGTGAAAGAATCATATTCATGATTCCCATACACACAGAAATGTTAACTGACGGCACCCCTTCAGCACGCATCATGAAATCTGAAGCGCGTCCACACGGATGCACGATTTTCCCTGCGAGCAGTCTCTCGTATCGACCGTTAGCTAGATTACCGCGATGCAGCCCCGTTAATTGTACGCCTATGAAAAAGCAGATGCCCCCTCGAGTTCCCTCGGCTTAAAATTGCGAGCGCTCTCGCGCCCCTAAAGAGCCGCGGAAATACAAAATCGCGGGAACAACCGAACCCCGGAACTCTGCCGGAATAATATTGCCGGTTAAAATTATTATTGCGACAGGGGTTTGCGCGCGCTCTTGCCCCGGCGGGTCCGCGCATTATCCGACCACTCGTCTCGGCTGTCGTTGGCGAGTTTGGTAAATTTTTTAATTCCATCGACGGGGCTCGGCTAGCAACCGTGCGCTGGACGTCCCGCCGCCATTAATCTTTCACGTGTCGACTATGTACGAAGATCATGTCTCGCGATCGGAATGTACGGGGTGGCGCGTAACTCCTGACACCAACAACGCGAAAGTGATACCTCATGAATAACCAGCAAAGGAACCTCGACAACCAAGAAATTAAAGTGGATTTTAAAAAAATTAATTTTCCCAGAAATTTACGCTCACCATAATTCGGCAAATCCTTTGAGAACTCACACTTTCTTTGGCAAGGTGTCCCCACCGCTAGACCCAGTTTATAGTCAGAAGAATAAATACACAGGTCGTTAGGATCGCCCAACCTAACCTATAATTTGATGTTTCTATACTCCATGTCAGTTAAGAAGGAACCTGCCGACCGACGAGTTTAGACCGGTTCTGCGCAGGCTGACGCTCATTGGTGCCGGGAGGAGCCACTATTGGCTGTACCCCCACCAACGCTTTTTCGGAGCCAATGGGCTCATTCTACATGCGCGAGACGGGTTCCTTCTTAAATGACAGGGAGTATAGTTACCGATCTTCCCTCACGAATCGAAGATGTAACCGAAGGTTCTTTTAATCAGAAAAATTCAGTGGGTCAGCGAACTTAATTTAGCTTGAGTTTTGGACAGACTTAGGTTAGGTCCTCTCTAACCTAAACCACGGATATCTCTCAATGCCGATCTTCTCTCGGTACCTTGCTTTCACATTTCAGCGGTACTTGTGATCGTCGCGTCGTTCAGACCATCAGAGGATACCCAAAAGAGAAAAGTTTCCTCCGTATGAAATTTAATTTCACCGTCACCGCGGTATCGATTTCTCCTCGAGCGCGTTCGGCTCGCTTTAAGAAGGGAATACAAAAATATGTGCTTAAGCCTTCAATCGGCCCGCCGACATCGCGATTTACATGAGAAGACAAAAACTTGCTTTCGAGGCATCCCCCCCCCCCCTCTCTCTCTCTCTCTCTCTCTCTCTCTCTCTCCCCCGCCCCGTTTCGCACACACTCTGTACGTGGAGTACGAACGCGGCGGTAGGAAAAGCTGGCTCAGCGGGACTCTGCCGCGCGGTACTTTGCATTTTACAATGGCAAAGATATTATGTAAAGCGTCTGTGCGCGCGGCCATCGGCTCACCAATACCAACAGAGCGGGCCCTATTCCACGGGTGGTGAAGCGACGCGTGTCTGCGTTGTACAGGTGCGCGATACAGGGTACAGCTACGGCACAGCCTCAACGTCACAAAATTTCAGGCTTTTCCTGTGCATGCGTCAGACAATTGTTTCAGACAATGGTCTGATTGTTTTTCGTTGGCATGACTGGCTGGTGCGCGGAGGCTTCTCCGTATGTATTTCCGGCTGGATTTTGTACGCGGCATCGAGAAGTGATGCTTTTTTTTTGGACACTTTGAAGACTTTTAGAGGGATAGTGGGTAATTATTGGGGTAGCTGTGATGTTTTAGGAGGAATATCGATGGCTGATGAGTGGGAAGGGTTTGGAGAGGCTTCGTATTGAGTCTCGAGTTCTCAAACAATTGCTTAGGAATTGTTTCGGTTACCAATGATGATGGCAAAACCAGCACAGTCCGTCGGATGTTTGCCATAGACCTAACACTTAAACTTAACTCAGACTTAACCTAGATTTAATTTAGACTTAACTCAGACCTAGCTTAGAGTTATAGTACAGTCCAGAGTGAACATATAGTTAATCCTTACATGGAATTTGTAAAATTACACGGAGAAGTAAATTTGGGGCAAAGTGACACAGTATCATATACTTAGAAGAAACGATATTTATATTTTAAGAAGTTATTTCTAAAATAAGAAAAGTTAAAAACAAAATTAAAAACAAAATAGGTATGAAGGAGTTAAAGTCCAAATAATATATCAGTAAAGGTGGAATGAGGATTTGTGACACGATTTTGGGTCCAAATGGCCGAATTTCCGGTCCAGGGTTAACATAAAGAAGACCCTAACCTGAATTACAGAGTTAAACCAAATAAAACCAGAGTTGGGACTAACTTAAAACAAACCTCTGCCATTACACAAAGCTACCACAGGCATAAATGAAATTTGAACTAGGCTTGAGCTAGACCCAAGCTCTTCCTAAGCCCAACTTAACCCTAACTTATCGCGGATGTCTAAATACTTGCTCAGAAGTGGAGCAAACGATAAAGATAAAAAGCACTAACTTCTGCCAAACACGAGCGCAGTTAAGACATCCTAAAATTGTCTGAAACAATTTTTCACGTGCCCATGTATAGTAGCCGTATGCAGAACTAGGTGGATGCACCTGTGCATCCGCGCACTTGAGCATTTAAAATGGTCTCTTTCGTCTTTTTTCCCCCGCGTCACTTATCTGGCGTAACGCTTTTAGCCCCGTGTCTGTGTACAAAGTGTCTACAGGCTGGTATTCTCTAACCTGGCTTGTACATTGTTCCATATGGAAATGTACACATGACGTAGAGGGCGCGCTTCTTACATGCCGCGCGAGAATATGCGTCCACGTATACCGCCGAGCATTTAAATTTATTTTTTCGCTGGTTCTTTTGGCGCTGCATGTCTCCCGCAATGTTTTCCCGAGTTCCGAGAGAACCTGGGGGGCTGTAACGTATGATCCTAGTACAGTCAGAGTTTGTCTTCCTTGTTTCTATGGGAATTTAGGTGGAGGTTTATCTGAAACTTAGGGAATTTTTTTTATTTTTAACAATATTAGAGAATTAATTGTACATTTTCATAACATTTCATAAACACATGACAAGCTACGAAGTTCCACCTGTAGTTACTAGTCATTTTCAGTTCAATTTACATTTATAGTTACCTATTACTCAGTTTAAGTTGGATCTATAGTTGTCACTGACTTAAAGCTAACTATAGTTACTACTCACTTTAAGATATACCTACAGTTACTCAATTACCTGTGAACCTATGGTTATTACTCATCTGCATTTTCACTATAGTTACTACTCACTTAACTATCTTCTGTAGGTACCACTCACTTAAGTACCTTCTATAGTTATTGCCTAATTCAATTTGTACTCATTTTCCTGACCATCGACTGACCAAGTTACTCGTCACATGAGCGAAGCGAAACGAAAACGCTGCCGTAAAGCTTTTTTAGCAACCAGTCACCCACTGGCGCAGGCCAAGCTTCCGCCAGTTAAAGGGTTAATGACAGGACGCAGTCGGGCCAATTATTTGACCAATTATTTACCTGGTTCCGCGCAGTAAAGCAGTTTTATCGGCAGCCCGCCTTGCCGGGAATCGCGATCGCAAATAAGGTAGCAAACTGCGCACCCGTGTCTCAGCCATGCACTCTTCTTGGTGCATATCGATTCCCCGCGTCGTTACGCGTGTACACGTTATGTTCAACCAGGCCACCGGGTTATCTATACGGGCCGTTTTAACGCGGAGCATTGTCTTTGGTGAATTGCATTCCGTAGATACTGTCAGCTGTCGCTGTCGTTGCTCGTGTTCAGTGACTATCGCTGGTTATATCGAGCACATTATGCCTTGCACGCGTAGCCGGGACGCTGCTGGCACTGCGGGGCCCTGTTAAAAGTGTCCCACCGCTGATGGATCTCGACGGATTTCAGGAAAAGCTTCAATGGCTGGGGATCAGTCGCCGGGTACCCTTTCTGCTCTCTCCTTGGATGTTTCCAGCTCATAGCGTCGAAAAGTTACCACGTTTTCTTTCATCCATTGCGATTTAAATCCACATACGTAACGCTAGGTGTACTAGTCTTCACCTAGGCATCATAGATAGGTCTCAGGCAATGCATGTTTCAGACTTTGTTATTGGAACAGATTCTCGCCTACACATGTTGCATTGTATTCAGTCTGCCCTATATAGTAGGGCTATATTATGCTCGCTGGTCTAAAAAGGGAACGTATCGAACCCATGCATGCCAATTTCGATTATACTCTGCAGATTTCCAGAATAGTGAGAAATATTTCATACGTATTTTTTGTTATCGGCAATCGTCCATTTCGAGGGGTCAAAACAGCCGCTGAAGTTGTAGAGTAGAGCAGAGTAAAGAAGAGTAGAGTAGTGTAGTATAGAGTCGAAACTCTACTTTAGTAGTCTACTCTACTATACTTAAGAAGAGTAGAGTAGTGTAGAGTGGAAACTCTACTCTACTCTACTCTACTCTACCCTACTCCACTCTCCACTCTCCACTCTCCACTCTCCACTCTCCACTCTCCACTCTCCACTCTCCACTCTCCACTCTCCACTCTCCACTCTCCACTCTCCACTCTCCACTCTCCACTCTCCACTCTCCACTCTCCACTCTCCACTCTCCACTCTCCACTCTCCACTCTCCACTCTCCACTCTCCACTCTCCACTCTCCACTCTCCACTCTCCACTCTCCACTCTCCACTCTCCACTCTCCACTCTCCACTCTCCACTCTCCACTCTCCACTCTCCACTCTCCACTCTCCACTCTCCACTCTCCACTCTCCACTCTCCACTCTCCACTCTCCACTCTCCACTCTCCACTCTCCACTCTCCACTCTCCACTCTCCACTCTCCACTCTCCACTCTCCACTCTCCACTCTCCACTCTCCACTCTCCACTCTCCACTCTCCACTCTCCCCACTCTCCACTCTCCACTCTCCACTCTCCACTCTCCACTCTCCACTCTCCACTCTCCACTCTCCACTCTCCACTCTCCACTCTCCACTCTCCACTCTCCACTCTCCACTCTCCACTCTCCACTCTCCACTCTCCACTCTCCACTCTCCACTCTCCACTCTCCACTCTCCACTCTCCACTCTCCACTCTCCACTCTCCACTCTCCACTCTCCACTCTCCACTCTCCACTCTCCACTCTCCACTCTCCACTCTCCACTCTCCACTCTCCACTCTCCACTCTCCACTCTCCACTCTCCACTCTCCACTCTCCACTCTCCACTCTCCACTCTCCACTCTCCACTCTCCACTCTCCACTCTCCACTCTCCACTCTCCACTCTCCACTCTCCACTCTCCACTCTCCACTCTCCACTCTCCACTCTCCACTCTCCACTCTCCACTCTCCACTCTCCACTCTCCACTCTCCACTCTCCACTCTCCACTCTCCACTCTCCACTCCACTCTCCACTCTCCACTCTCCACTCTCCACTCTCCACTCTCCACTCTCCACTCTCCACTCTCCACTCTCCACTCTCCACTCTCCACTCTCCACTCTCCACTCTCCACTCTCCACTCTCCACTCTCCACTCTCCACTCTCCACTCTCCACTCTCCACTCTCCACTCTCCACTCTCCACTCTCCACTCTCCACTCTCACTCTCCACTCTCCACTCTCCACTCTCCACTCTCCACTCTCCACTCTCCACTCTCCACTCTCCACTCTCCACTCTCCACTCTCCACTCTCCACTCTCCACTCTCCACTCTCCACTCTCCACTCCCCACCTCCCCACCCCTCTCCACTCTCCACTCTCCACTCCACTCTCCACTCTCCACTCTCCACTCTCCACTCTCCACTCTCCACTCTCCACTCTCCACTCTCCACTCTCCACTCTCCACTCTCCACTCTCCACTCTCCACTCTCCACTCTCCACTCTCCACTCTCCACTCTCCACTCTCCACTCTCCACTCTCCACTCCCTCTCCACTCTCCACTCTCCACTCTCTACTCTACTCTACAACTTCAAGGGCTATTTTCACTCCTCCAACATGAACGATTGTCGAAAGCAAAAAAATGTGTGAAATATTTTTCACTATCAGTGAATTCACTATTATAGCAGTATTTCACTATTAGAATAGCGTATAGTAGTCTACTCTAGTTTATCCCCTAAGGAGTGGAATAAATTTTTTATAGAAGAATAATTCATCCCCTGCTCAATTTTCAGAAAATATGTTTTCGATCCCTGACTTTATAGGCTACTTTCACCCCTCCAGCCTGGAGAATTGTCGATAACAAAGAATACATCTCAAATATTTGCACCCTCCTGCAAATCTGCAGAGTCATAAATTATCGTATTAATCATTAGTAGTAGAGAATCTGGGTAACAGTTAGGGATCTCGTTTGTACATGCACATACCGAGGTACCTTAGAAACACCTAATGAGAGAATCTGCCTTAAATTCACCAACAGAGCTGCTCCCTCGCATCCTTACTAGTAAATCCCATACCTGAAGAAGCTATCTCCAGCCACCCAGCTCGTCCCTCGCCTTTAAAAACCGTTTCACCTGGCCGGAGAGGTCGACTCGCTGCGACCATCAGCTAGGGGACGACTGTGAACCGTTGGCCGTTCAAACATGCATAGAATTTTTCTCGTCGTTGGTTGGATGATTCAGTGCATCCGTGAATATCTCCCGTCGCCGAGGATATGTGTGTCACTCGGTTGCTCGGGGTTCGGGAAGAAGGGAGGCTTGGGCCAGCTCGTACGCTCGGCGAAACACTCCTCGCGGATTTGTCATCGTAAATCGTCGCCGGAGATAATCCTGCTGGCCGAACGGTATGGGCACCGGGGGGGTCTCGCGTTTTTCCACCCCCGTCTTCTGGCAGGGCACATTTCACAATTAGCCCGTATTACGTCGACGGGATTAAAGGCGGACACGAAAAGTTCGAGCCGCGCGGATTAACCGTCCTGTGTCTCGTATCCTTGACGCCAGCAGGAGGCGCGCCGGTTATTTATGTGGCAGCTCCTAATTAAGTCCGGCCTGTAATCGCTGTAATCCACTTTGGGCGGGAGGTGGCGCTGTTCCGATTCTTAAGTACGGTTCAGCTGACCTAGTGCTCCCAGCAATAACAATGCGCGTCTGTGAACGTTGCGTGGACCTCTCGGTGTATTTGCGCGCGTAGGCGGAGCAGACATATCGGGGAGGGCTTTGTATTCATTGCAATATTCAGCAGCGAGGAGTTTGTAATGATATTAGAAACTTGGATAATCCGTTAGTTCGTTATCATCCTCCTCCTACACCCTTCCCTACCTGTTCCTCCCTCTTTTCCATGTTTTGGGTGTCGCAGTGCTCCAGCTCGCTTGAACCTTCTATATTTATTTTGTGGTGCACGTTGCTCAGCTTGGTTGTGCCATTTTTTTGTGCTGAATTTTTGTGATGCAGGGAGCTTGGTTTGGTGCTGGAGTTCTGGCAATTTGTGTAATTTGTTGCAGCGGTATTTCGAGTTTCCTTTGTGTAGCTAGATTGGGAGCGAAAAGAGTCTATAAGATTAAGGGGAGGAGGTCGGTGTATGGTCAGACGCCCTCTACAAACCGACATCACCGATGCTATTTCGCCTTGTAGCTTATAACACGTGTATTGTTTGAAAAAGTGTTTTAGGTAAATGTAATCTAATTTCATAGGAACTCGAAAAATGTGTAGGAATTTTGTAAAAATTTCATTGAAAATTCTTAATTTACGCTCATTTTAACCCATTTTCAGGGACGTGTGAAATCTTCTTTTGTATGTGACGATGAGTAAAAGATTTTTTTTTGGGAAATATATTGCATCGGTGAAACAATAATCGAACTGTAGCAGTTGTTAACACTAGAACTAAATGTGGTAATCAATTTATCATTTATAAGGATGAAAAAAGTGTATTTCTAAATAGTATAAATATGTACAATATTATGTATATATTTATTAACAATATAAAAATTAAAAAAATATGAATAAAGGTTTATTTTTCTTGCATAATGTGTTTTATAAGTAACCAGTCATTTTGCTTGGTCTCGTAAAAATAGATATACATTAATTATCGGTAGTTCTAGTGTTAATCAGAATTGACTATCTACTGAATCGACGCAATGCATACTAAAATACGACTACAACATTCGTATTATTTCACTTACCGCATACGCAATTTAAATGAGTTCCAATCACGAAGCAGTCTTTTTAATGGTTCTGTGGAACGTAACATTTCGTATTCCGCTTTCATTAATTCTCTCGTACGCTCACTACCCTTTTTTTTTTGTATCGCCGGATTTCATTTTCTTGGGAGCCGCGGGATTCAGTTTCAACGACGGAAATTTCTTTCATTTCGTCGGAGTATTTTCGAGTTGGTTTCGGTTCACGACTCCGGGGCCAGTTTTGCATAAACACTACCTCGCACGAACCGTTTCAATATCGTAGCAAGTTGTAGAACTAATATTCTCCGGGTGTGTGAACAGAGTTGGACGAGGCCGAACTCGGCGCTCACATATTTACCGTGACACGATTTTGGTAAATAGAAACGATGGAATATGTAATCGGAAGATCGCGAATTTCCTAGTCCCGGGATCGATTCGAATTCTCGTTTAAATCCTGCGAAAATGTTTCAGTAGCTCCAGATTATACCATATCTATTTCGTTCGGTTTCTTTACTGTCCTTCGTTAAAGTTATATGAATTGCTCCCAGTTGCTGTGCCACTAAAAATTTTGCATCTTAATATTTAGGTTACTGTTTCGTGACACTGATGATACACTTGTAATGAAAATTCATTTTTGAATTTTCATTAGAAGCTCACAAAAAAAAGTTTAAAAATCGACCTTTACTATTCTTTTCGCTATTCCAACCAAATACATTTTTTTTCAAAACGACGAAACGCGTCAGTTAGCAAACTAATCCTTCTAGCTTTCTAAAAAAAACTCAAGTTGTTTGGACCAATTCTAAAAAAGTTATGCGATTTTAAAAAGTGTCCAAATATTAATGCGAGCCACTGTAGTTGTTGCTCACATCCACTACCTTTCCTCTCTCGTTATTATCGTGTAGAAACATGCATTCCTCCGCAAGGATTCTTAATGGAAATGAAATTATTTTTATTTTTATTGTAAGTAAATCAATGCTTCCTTACTTGCAGATATCTATAATATTTATGTGTCTCCCAGTTCTCCCTTTCTCCTTAGGATTTCACTAAGTTCTTTTAACTTCAAATTGACGTTCCCGCTCTTTGCGCATCTGGCCCTTCCTACCCCATCCACTATTGACGACCCTGACCCTCCCTGACTCACTCTGGACGCCTCCATTATTTCTACTTCAAGTCGACGTTCTTCTAAAATAGAATACATATAAATCAGATATTTATACGTAACTTTGCCCTCGGTAGTAATAATTCTTACCATTTTTATCAGTAAATCCACCGCCATATTTGATTATTTATGCAATTTTCCCATTTTTTGTTCTAGGTAAGTCGTCGTTTTCATAATGCGTGCTACACTTCAGCAAGCCCCTCCGTTAGCACTTGGCAGTGTTCATTGGTGAGTCCTGTGGCGATTTTTAAATCTTCGTATTATACTCAAAAACAGAATTTCGCGAGAAATCTTCGGTTGATTTCAAAGCTGTCCATTTTAAAATTGCAACTTAAATTTCAATGGGAAAACATCCTATTTTGGATTCAAGAAATTACTCAGTATTCTAAACGGGGGAATCCTATTTTATCGGCTAAAACATAGTAAAATTTAGGATTTTCTTTTTAAGAAACTAGCATTTCGATTCATCTGAAATTTGGTCCATGTTTTTATGCATCCTTGAAGAAGTTGCAGATTTTTTTTTTATCATTTTTAATAATAAATACAGGAGTTATGCTCGGTGCGCAAAACTCGTCGTCCGCTGGTGTGCATGATATTAACCTTCCAGGTAATCTGAAGCAGAAAAATGAAACGCCGTTTTACTTTGTACATATGTAGCTTCAATTTGATGAACCAGAATACCGCTAAGTTCTACACTACTTTTGTTACACAAGAATATTGACGGAAAAATGGATAGCAAAATTTAAATGTTCAGACCTTTCAGTTTGAAAACTCTCCATACTGCTCAATAAATTTTCTTTTTTTTTTGCTGGTTCATCAGTTTCAAGCCACGTATGTATAAAATAAAACGCCGTAGGTATCATTTTTCAGTTTCAGGTAGATAAATATCATGCTCACCAGCGGACGACGAATTTTGCGCGGCGTGATGGTCGATCATGCATAACTACTATATTTATGGTTAAAAATTAATTAAAAAAAACCTGCAGCTTCTTCAAAGATGTATCAAAACATGGTCCAAATTTCAGAGGAATCGAAGCGCTGATTTCTTAAAAAAAAAATCGAAAATTTTACTATGATTTTAGCCCCCTTTAAAACAGTCACCTAAAATACTCTGCATTAAAATTTTACTATGATTTTATCCCCCCTTAAAACAGTCACCTAAAATACTCTGCATTAAAATACAAAAGTGTTTAAAAGATTAATACACAGTGGTGGCAAAAAAGGCGTAGTAACAAAAATACAATACTTTAGTAAACTGCAATTATGTCTTATAGACTACATCACATAGAAACAGAGCATTCCTTAAAACACAGCACTGATAACATAATACACAACATAGTGCATATTTTTAAAAAAAAATAGTTTAAACATTCTTTCGATCATTACTATGTTATTCCCCCAATTACATGACTGGAGGGAAATTCATATATTATTATTGATTCTCCCATCAGCACGTGGTCCATTTAATTGATGCATCATTACATTTCGTCGAATATGGCGTTTTCTGCGCTCACAATCAAATTCCAATCATTCGCATATCGCTGAAATTGCGAGGTTATATTTCGGTAACATCCCAGCCATGGTGCTAATGTATTTTTAATACCTTTCCCCGGCGATTAATCAGACTTCGTCGGCCGTGTGTTTTTAATGTGCGACGCGAACAGTGGCCAGCCTTTCACGGCTGCTGAAAATTTAAACAAGCCGCGCCAGCGAACACAAGGCAGATAAGGAGAATTGATGCAAAAAAAAAAAGGGAGACGCCATAGTAAAACCCGCGTTTGTTTTGCGATTTTTTTTTTCTCTCGCCTTGGCGATATCCTGGCACTTTGCGCTGGCAATAATTCATAATAAGAGAGGATTTGACATCGGAAGGCTTAAAAGGCTAAAAGACTGAAAACTGTTTCGCGCTGGATATTTTATAAGTGTTCGGTAGCGCACTCTGCAGATGGGTAGGATTATTTTAAAGAGAGAATTTGTGATTTGCTGAATTGAAATTTCTGGCCAGCAAAGTGGTCGAAAAATGGGGTTAAAATTTAGAAAGTTTAGAGAGCCACGATATTGCGACAGGGTTTTAATCAAATACTGGGGTAGGTATTGTGTTGAAAGAAGCGTAACCTGTCTTACAATTAGTCCGCATTTATAATCTGCTAAAACACTAGGGGTGCAAAACACTGTTTCGAGAAAGTAAAATGGTAACAGACAAATGCGAGGCAAATTTAACAAGCTGAAGAAACTACATTAAAACTAGGTATTTCAGAATACAATTCTAACTTAATAATTAAAATAAATAACTGCTAAAAATCGCCAACTAAAAGTAACCCTGGCGACCCACAGGTTGGGAACCACTGCCCTACAATTTCCACAGAGATGCCTACTAATCCCATATCAAAATCATCCACTAATGATCCCTAACCTAAACACAGCAGTCCCAGACTTCTCGCGAAGTGTCTGCCCTAGAAAGACAAACCCTCTATTTTTGACATCCTCCTTGAATAATACATTACCCCAAATAAATCCTACAAAGCTTGGACTCAATGGAAAGCCCGATACAAGAAGATGCACTTAATCCAGCAGACAGGCTGAGCATCCCCCACGCTCCTGCGATCCGAAATCGAAACTAACTACATAATACTACACGACACCCTTCAATCATCGAGCCATGGAGCTGCGAACCGAAATCAGTCCTCAGTGGCCACATCTCTAGCTCCCAACCCAGCGCAATCATCAGATCCAAAAGAAGCCCCGGAGAGTCCAAGTGACCGTTGCAGTCGCGCGACAACAATAATTCCTCAGGCGCCATTTTTCCCTCCCCAGTGGGGAGCAGGGAACGAGCACTCGTCGCCATTTAACCGCGTTGTAACCGGTGGGTTTAATCTCCGCTGACGGGGTGCGGCTCATTAGATGCGATTAGTCTGCAAGCAGACACGCTCCTTTATGTCCACACGTACATGCTTACGCAGGTACACCTAGACGCGCGAATAACCGGCGCAAACTGCGACGCTGTCCCCATCAGGATTCAAGCGTCGTGTCCTGGTGTGTACGTGCACGTATTTGGCCGCCTGTAAATCTATATCGCCGGCCCCTTGGATGGCAAATATACGCGTGTGCAGGCTACGTGCAAACAGGGAGGGATAGAGCCGGTGGTAAGGGCGGAGGGAGGGATGGCCGTCTTGCGGGCGTAGTCAGCAGGTTTGGCGACAATGAGGATGCGCTTTTAATAAATCGCCACCTTTCACAGACGATTTCCACTCGGCTGGTCGTTTTTCCACGACGATCCTGCGTGTCGAGACGCCGTTTAATGTTCAGGGATTAATGGGGTGCAGATGCGTCGGCGGGGGTGGCTTTGGGAACGGCGGCTGGGAGGGGACTCTGGATGTTGATGAAGCTATCGGTGCAAGGGGTTCAGTGTTAGGGCGGTTGAATTGGGATAGGTGCCATTTTTTCTAATTTTTTTTTATGGTTCTAGGACGCGGAGATTTGATGGGTGTTTAAGGGGTGGTGGGAAATATGAGGAGGGGGAATTAGAATTGGTTAGGAAGGGCTGTTAAGTTTGGGGGACCTATTGTTTGGTAGTTGTGGTTAGATGCGAGTGGAGGATAGATGTGATTGTTTAATTTTTGTATTGAAAAATGGAGATGTTGGTAGTTGTAAAAAGGAAGATGAGAGGGTTGAGGAATATGACTTACAGATGTTAGGTGTGGATGGAACTATTGTTTGGGGATGGAAGTTGGGTCTACCAGAAGCTGTGCATGAATAGGAAAAATGTGACTTTCTTAGTGAACACAGTTGAAGGAAGGAGAGCGACTTGAGAAATGGTAATTAATATGGGTAGTTATTGATAAAATTCAGAGTCGGAGTTTGAGGTTCAATCTGAGTTACCTAATCGTTTGCACTGAATTTTCAAGATATTCAATTCGTCATTTTGGTCAGGTTTAAAAGATAAAATTAAACATTTAGTATTCGTAGTATTGGATACTTTGTATAAAATTAAGATTTGCGTTGTTGTTTAAAATGTAGGTATGTTAATTTTTTGGTATCTCCGATATATGTATAATTCCAATACTGCTCTAAATTTTGAAAACAGTCGTACGAAATTTATCATCAAGTATCGTTGGACACCTTGATAATATAAAACTATTAATAATTCATTTAGGTCACCCGAGGCCCAATTAACACATTCTTTGATCACATATGGCAATTTAATCACGAATCTCCGATCAAAAACTATATCCACCAATTTTAATTGAAACTAACCCAATAAAGGCACAAGCGTAGAAACACGTTTCAAGGTATTAGGGTTTAAGATTGACTAACCCTGCCCCATGCGTAAATATTGTCAACATCGACATTTAAAAAATCCTATATCGAAAAATAGAATGGACCTCATGTAACATATAATGCAAAAGCTCGTAAATATTATCGAGATTAAAATTCTTCATTTTTATTACCTGTACAACTAATAGGCACACTTACTTACAGTTAAAAAATTGATACAAACAAAAAAAACAAAAATAATCAAATAAAAAACGTTTTGAAGCACGGAAACCGAATTTCCAAAACAGTAATTTATATTTCACACAATATGCAATATTCCAATCCCTACGAAAAGTAGATCGAAAGTATCTTAGAAAGT
Source organism: Andrena cerasifolii (assembly GCF_050908995.1). Taxonomy (NCBI): domain Eukaryota; kingdom Metazoa; phylum Arthropoda; class Insecta; order Hymenoptera; family Andrenidae; genus Andrena; species Andrena cerasifolii. Next base: position 5,477,728 of record NC_135132.1, read on the forward strand.
GTTAAACCCTTTCCGCAAACACTTACGCGCACGACAATTAATCCATATGAAAAGGAAAAATCGCAATCTCTACGCAAATTATGCATCATTACGCCCAGGGAAGAAGCAGAGCCTCATTAAATCATTGCGTGTTTTCCTTTATTGCCCGGAAACGTTGTTGCCGTTTAATTACTACAGGGAGATCTAAACCATCAATAATATCGTTTATCCTGCACGAATCTGCTAATTAAAATCGTCGAAGCAGTCCGTTGGGCCCCGGAGCCAGCGGATCCGCAAACAGCTTGGAATCGATACTGTTTGCTTTATCTTATTCTTCCAAAGTTAGTATTCACGGCAATTTGCATTTCATTAAAGCTGTACCGTGTCCCGTTTAACGACGCTCGTACGGGAACAACAGCCGACGTACAATTAAAAGTTGAGGCTGCGCGGCTATTTGCATATGGTGTAAAAACTCCGCTGTTACGTCGTGCAGGCTCGCGTGACTCACGAAGGATCAAGGAAAGTCCCTCGCACTTCCGAGTTTTAATGTCATCGGTCCACGGAAATACTGCTTTACCAGGCTCACGTTCGCTGGGTACGCACGCGTGTCGGTCACCTGCGCGAACTCTCAAGAACCACGTGAATAGCGAGCGTGTCGACTGGTGGACTTGGAATGGAAACTCGCTTCTTTAGGGAGGCCTGGCACTGATAAATAGGAAGTGGAGTGTTGCCGAGACACCTAATCGGTCGCTAAATAAGCTAGCTCTACGAACTTCTAAATGGTAAAACTCCTTTGTACTTACTTCATGGCTCCCTCCTTGATATCGAAGAAATTCTCAGGTGCAATCGTGAGTTTAAGATTCTTGATCGTAGGGGTGAGAAAAAGTTCGGGCACTGAATGTGCGAGTTTCTTAACTGAATTGGTAGAGCAGTAGATAGAAGATTTGAAGGTTTTTATTTCGAATTGTAACACGTCCGAAACCGCTTGTTCCTGGACGAGAGGAGGATCTTGCCCCGTCGACTCCGGGGTAACCGTAATCCCTAAGGCCAGTTAAGCGCAATGGTGTACTACTACTGTGCAGGGTAGGTGGATTGGCGTTTTAAGGATTGAGGAAAAGAAGCGGTGGTGCCGTTTCGTCTTGGGACCGTCAGCCAGACTCATCAAGTAGGTTCACAGTCGACGGACCCTGCCTTAGACCCATGGGGACCGAGAGGAATAAACATATATACCAGGGGTATCGAACTAGCGGCTCGTGAGCCGCAGTGGCTCCTTCTCCTCTTCGCCTGCTCCGTAGAGCTGCAGGAGAACGGCCCCCTCCACACCTACCAGGCCGCACTCTCTCCCTGCCGGGTCTCGTGCAACGCCTGGAGAAAAATAAGTGGGGGAACCGGCTGACCCTGGGCCCTGTGATGCCAGATCGGGGACGGGTTCCCTCGAGAATTTCCCCCACCTCGCGCACCCTATGCCGGCCGGAGCTGCGTGTCCGTGAGTCAGACTTCGAAGCGCCGAGCTCACGGACACGCTGCTGCGGCGTAGTATGCGCGAGGTGGGGGAAATTCTCGAGGGCACCCGTCTCCGATCTGGCATCACAGCCTGGGCCCGACTCGTGCGGCTCTCGGAGTGGGGAAGTTCGACACTCCTGATATATATGAACGAGGCTGGTACCTGACACTTGCGAGAAAGAGTTTGACAGATTAGACCTCTGGTGGCGCTGGCGCGCACTAACAGTTGCGCTACAGTCATAGCGAAGTTTACTGGCCGCTCGAGGTTGCGGGGAGTCGCTATCCCTTCCACTTCGCTTGCTCGGCGTTCGCATCAAACAAGTGGCTCTGAGTGATCATATTACTGCGAACATTCGGCTGCCTTGCTCCAAAATAGAATTAGCTAGTGACTATACACGAGCTTCTGCATATCACTGGTTATTCCAGTGCACTAAACTCTCCCACATTTACAGATACTCTAAACTCTCTGCCGTCGGTATACTATGCACTTCTTTTTATTATTTATCGGGCAATGGTCGCAACAGTAATTTTGCAACGCCACTCTATCACCCATAAATCCATCGTTTCCGAAGTTACGCCGGAAGTTTTATGAATTTCCTGCGACGCCGGGATGCCGTGGCTTCCAAGGACCTGCGGTGATTCCCCGCCCCGCAACACCGACGATAAATTCTCTCATTTTGTCGGGGCTCTTGTTATCCCTTCGCTCTCTTTTCCGTGCGTACCCGTTCCCCGCCTCCTGGCCGCTTGCTTGTCACCAGAAAGGTTCATTATCTCGGAACAGATGACGAGTAAACGTTCGCTTAATGAAATCTTCGTAGTGATTTTACGAGGGAAGTTTCGTGAACCGGAATACGAGGGGGACAGGGCGTTGCGAGGGGGTGGGGGACGGTGGATGCCTACGAATACCACCTCCCAGGCGTTCTGCCTTAAAGTTCGTATATATACGGCATTCTCGGCCGACAGTTTTCGAGATTCCGGAAGCGAATGATCGGGGCTGCCGAGAGTGTTTGAAAATTAAGCGGAAACACGTCGGTGTACTTGTCATGGAGGTGTACATATCGATTAGTATATGGGAGATATTTTGAGGTTATGTATTAATGATTTTTTCACACTTGGGGCCATTTTACTGGTGACCAGTTGCTTTGATTGCTACGATATCGTAAAAGTCAGATTGTTATGTTCGTTTTTGATGGTGTACGTTCAGTGAGAAGCTCTTGATTAAGTTATTAGCAGCCAGTAAGTTGATTTGGGACTGATTAACGTAATGGTTTGCTTGCTCTGTCGCGATACTATCCAAATACACCACCAGAGGGCTACGAAGAATATTTTGGAGGCCTTTTATGGCTATTTGTCCGTCATGGATGTTTTGGATACGTTTAGACATTTTATGAGTATGAAATAGACCTGGAAAGTTCAAAATGACTAACTGACTGTTATAACCCTAGCTCTGTTGACCATTCAATAGTTAAAGAATGTAAATAGGTATGAAATAGTTGAACAATGTAAATTATTTTAAGACTCTGGAATCTAAAATTCTGAAACGTATAAATCAACAAGCGACAATTTGGTAGCTTCCAAAGGTACCCTTCATCCCGTCTATGGAATAAGTCACTTAGAAAGTACCCACACATCATCTATGCTTAAAATTGTGAGCATTATACGGTCACGCTCGCACCAAGTGCAAAAGCCCACCAAGAGAATATTGAAATAATTTATGTCGGTCAATTTCTCTCGCTACGACCCTGGCCTGAATCTTTCATGCGGTCGTTCCGGCCGAGAATGCAATCGCTGCACCGGCTGAATTTTAAATAATCAAGTTTGGATTACATCCCCAAAGGGAGTTAAGTCCTTTAATAAACCGGAAGGCAAGTCCTCGGCATAATTCATCTCGTGGACTAAGGGATGGTTTCGAACTTCATATCGCGATACAAGATCTTGCACTTCATTGAATCGCTTGCTTCCCTCCTGCCATATTTCTGTAACTTCTTGTACCCCGTTTCGTTCCTTCCACGTAGGATAGCATTCGGAGAATTTGAACATTACACAGTTATTGGTGGATCTACTCCAGACTTAACCAGACTGAACACTCATCTAATCAGCGCTGGTCAGAAATAATCGCAGTTAATCGAGACCTAAGCAGAGCTATCCCGGAACTAGACATCAGAGTTCTAACGTAGGATTCACTAGAGGTACCTGAGACCTAACTAGAGCTAATTCGACTTAATTAGAGCAGACTCAGACATACCCGGACCTAATCAAACCTAAGCAGATCTGATGTAGGCATACCTGCAGCTAACTTAACCCAAGTACAGCAGATCAGGGCCTAACCACAGCTAGCTCAAACAAGCCTAATCGAAACTAGCCAATTCCAGCCAGCTCTCAGCCAGACCTAACCAGAGGTACTCTAAGTTGCTTCGTACCTAATTCACAGTTTACCAGTACTAACTCGCGGTGAACAGTTCCCTTCCCCAAATCTCTGTTAATCCATCTCACAATGAGTCAATAAGTGGTGTTCACAGATCTACCCGTCCGGGAAGATCAACAGCGTCCAAATGCAGCACAAAAGATCCTCGCCTGTTCCAGAAACAAAGCCCTCGCAGAAGTTTCTTCCGCCCCGCTAATTGTAAGAGCAGCTAATTTATCAGTCGCCATTGCACCCAGTTGACGCGTCCCCCACGATACTTCCGCAAACAGCCTTCCACTCCAGCACAGATATCTCCGGCGTGGGCGCGGAAGTAAAAGCATATGTCGCGGAAACATTTCTGTGCCATTGAGAGTAACGAGGGTAAACGCGATTTCACAGACCTGCGGGAGAGCTTCCCTCGAAAAAACCGGCTCTCGATACCAGGTCGCCTCGAGACCTTCTTCTTATCGTGCACTAAGCCCCACGAGTCTAGAAGAGGGTACCTCATGGGCCACCGACCACGGGGCAATCTTTTATTAAATCTCACCCCTCGATACCCCTTTCCAGGCAACGATTCTTCCTCCACCCTTGCCCTCGAACTAGGTTCACGTCCCCAGCCTGCTCCACCTAATCAGACCGAGTTCCGACTGCCTTAAGCCCGGCTTCCGGGCCCGCTAATGACAAACGTCTGCTTGATTTCCTGATGCGTTCGCCTGCGACCTTCCTAATCGAGGGTTACGTGATTTAATCCGACTGGAAAAGGAGCAGTCGAAATCGGGGCCGCTTAAAACGCGATCCGAAACTTCTCCGCTGGGTCCTTCTATAAATTCTCGTCGAATAATCCGGAAGTTGTTCCAATAGCTACCGATAGGCCGCGCTGCGAAGTTGCTCAGGTGACGAGAGGTCGATCTTAAGTTTCCATTCGCTTTAACGGGGTGTTAAACAGCTCGAAACTCGCCGCGTCCCCCGAGCTTTAATTAAAGTAACTTAGCACTCGCGCGCTAGGGAAAATATTCCCGCGATATAATCGCCGCCGCGCGGCGGGGAACACCGAAATGCCGTTCACCTTGGGTTACTTCGGATTCCTGCGTTTGGTGGCTTCTCGTTATTTTCTTCTCGGCTGTTGGATTTCGTGGTGAACTTTTGCACTAATAGTGCTTGATAATAATAATGATAAAATGTTCAATGACCTCTGATGTTAAATCTCCGATCTTTTACATAAAATAAGTTCAACTGACAAGGGAAGTTCGGCAACTCGAAATTTCAGTAAAATCTGAGACTTTGCAGAAATGTAGCTCAAATGATGCTCACTACATAACTATTTCATGATTCAACGAAAAACGGTCCTAAGGGTGAAAACATCCCCTCACAGAAATTGTGAATATCTGCAAAACCGTAGAAGATATCGAAAAAAAGTTTAATTCAAAGTTTTATAGCTTTCCATATCCTACAATATGGCGATAAAGAATTTTCGAAAAACGGGTGGTGGGGATAAATTTTGAAAAAAAATTATGTTTTTCGAAAATTCTTTATCGCCACTTTATAGGACAGAAAAAAATATTCACCTTTGAATTTGACTTCTTTTTTTATATCTGCTACAGTTTCGTATATACTCACGATAATCTGAAAATTCAGCAGTTCCTCGAGGGGGTGTTTTTACCCTTAGGACCGTTTTATTACCGAATAAAAAAATTACTTTCAAAGTAATTTTAGTATTATTAATTAAAGTTACGTTATTAGCATCACTAGAGCTATATTCCTCCAAATTTTCAGATTTTTCTGAATTTTCGAGTTGCCCAACTTGCGAGTTTACGTAACATTAAAGTCACTTTTAACCATCCCTTGATTACCAAACATATTTAACATATCGAGAATCAATTCCAACCCCGTTATCGCATCACAGTTGGCCCAGTCGCCTGAACAATCTTCCACCATCCCTAACTCGCGCAATCTTTGAAACAAAAAAAAAAGCTTACAAAGCCCCCCTCGCCCAATTCAGAATCAGAAACAGCGATGCAGAAAATCGTTTCAATCGCCCGATTAATACGTCCCTCCAACAATTAAGAAAGGTTCAAAACCCCATCGCGGATTAGCCGGCCTTTATTCGCCCTGGGAGCTCGGAGGGTTGCTCGAAAGAAAGACTTAATCGACACTTAATTGATTCGCGTAAACGTGCCCCCGGCTGAATAGAAATGGCGCCAACCGCGGCGCGTTTGTATCAAGGGCACTCGTGAAGGTAATTACTCGCTACTAATGAGCAGCGTTACTGGCGCAATCGATAGCACGTCAAACAAGTCGAACTCCGCCGGCATAAGCGGAAGCTAAGTCGAAGAAGGGGGGGGACAGGGGTAGGGGGTGGTGGGGGGGAAGTGAGGGGGCGAAGCTGGGGAGCGTAGCTCAGAACCAAATGAACCGAGTCTTCCTGGCGTTGTCCTTTCATCCCCCAACGATTCCAGCTGGCATTGAACTGCACGGGGAAATCTGATCCCCCGAAGGGGTGAGATTTAGATTGTCGCACTAGTCTAGCTCGTATATACGAGAAGAGCAGCCAGTCGGGGTATTAGACAAGTTGTTTGATGATCCGGCAAATTCGGAAGGCGATATCCCTCTTGTAATTCGACCTCTTGTTGTCTGGCTGAGGTCCTTCGCAGAATCCTCAATTGGATTCACCGTGGGGCCACTGGAATCATCTGCTTCCAATGGATTTTTCCCCGAGCGACTCTGGGCCAATCACGGTAGCCGATATTAGCATTTTGAGTTTGCCGCGAGTGGTGGAATAAAAGCAATTTCGCAATTGACAGTTGCTGGATAGTTACAAGGACAGCCCAAAAGCTTTGGGTCAACGATTTGGTTCCATTTTTGCACACTGCTAGTCCATAATATTTGTAATAAGGTACTAAATGCCTGCAACGCAATACTTAAGACTTTTTGATAAAATCGAGTTCCAAGTTTGTGTTTTCTTGACACTGTAAGTGCCAAAAATTAAAGTCTGTACTATAATTTTGGCACTTAGAGTATTTTCTACCAGCACTTTTACCAGCTTTTAATTATCTCGCCGATCGGTTATTTAGAAAGGCATCCAGATTTCTGAATTTCTAGTATTCGCAATTTTGAATAGTGCGTCCTAAGAATTGATCAATTGCCACGTTATATTTAAAGAATGGGAAAGGAAATTAAATTATTTTTCACTCAACACCAGCTCCTTTGAGGCCAGTCTCCCCGACCAGAGGAAAATAGGGGGAGGGTGGATAATTCACGACGCGAGCAAAAAGAAATTTTCAAACGAGATTTCGATCCCGGAAGCGCGGCATGAGGACCCTTAGCAGCCTCGTTCGATCTTCTCCCCGCGAGAGACAAAGTGGATAATTTTCTTCCACATCCAGCAACTGCATCTCCCCGATCTGTATTCACCCCAACAAACTTACTGTCACGTCGAACAGATCCCCCGTAGCCTCTTCATTCGTCCAAGGAAATTTCTTTCCCCCCCCCCCCCGACCACGGATTCCTGTTGCAACGAGCAATTTCCTGCCTAGGAGCCTCAACGTGACACAAGGTGTCCTATTACAGGACCCGAAATCTGCCCGAAATTTATCTCCCCTGTATTATTCATCGTAGCCGACATCTTCAAACAGAAAAGTGCTCACCAGTCTCGACAGATTTATTATTCAATTATTTCACACACACACATTGCTTTCTTTTTTTAAGTAACGAAATCGCCAGTTGGGCTTTTCCTATGGCTAGTCGATGGCTCCTGCTTGAAATTTGCTTCGTTCTGGCTCCAATGGCAGTGGTGATTAATTCCTCGTGACAAGCTCGCGACGATGAGGCTGGACGAATTTATACGATGAGAGAAATACGGCAATGACCGGTGATACGTTATCGAGCTTTTAATTCCAGCTCTTTAGCCCGGCTGAAATATCGCGTTTTAAATCCGAGTTTAGACACGAAGTGTTCGATGATATATAAAAGCTGCTGTGTACACACCGCCGGCTGCTCGCGTGCTCGCAAAGCTTCCTCCAAGGCTGGGGCAATTTTTTGAGATTTAGTGAAATAATGCCCGCCCCGTTTCGCAACCTCGTTTGCTTCTGGCTACGTACGAATGCGTGCGCTGCAATTGGATCCTGAAATTGCAGGGATTTATCGCATCTTTGGTTTATTTCGTTGAGCCTAACGAACGGATGAAAAGCAGAGGAAATCTTCGTTTTGAGTTTTAGTTATTGCATTTATTCCAGGCAGAGGTGGGCCGAGAATTTTATTTAAATAAAAATTTCAAATAACGAATGAAAGTTAAAATATTATTGTCGAATGAAAAAATTAACTTTATTCGTCAAATAATCTGAAGTTAAAATAACTTTTATTCGATCTGTTATTTAAGTAATTTTTGTATTTAATTTAGTCCCTGTGTGTGGCACTGAATGATTAATCTTTTTTTATTTGTTTTATAATTTTGTAAGTTGTGGTTTGATGCCTTTGGGATGATTGACTCTTCTATCTTGAAATTTTGAAGATTGTTTGTGTTCTATGTTTGGGGGGAGGGTTGAGTTTTGGTGGGGAATATAGTTTCCTAAAATTGAAGATAGTAGGTACGGTTCTGCTGATAAAGTTTGATAGAACATCGCGAACAGGGTTACGAAGGCTCTTAAGTGTTCTCTCAAATGACAGTTCAGAGTACTCAGAGGGGATGAGTGAGACCATCGAATGAGGCATCCTCTGCGCTGCTGCTGACAGGCATCATTCACGACGTTATACTTAGTGTAACCTACTTAATGTTTCACCAAATTACCAGAACCTTCTGATAGTCTTGGTGGTCACACTGGGTGAATCGTAGCCTAGGATATGTATTTGCCAATATTTCTGTTAATTTTTAGACCTTAATAATAAAATTTGGTGAATTTTTTAAAAAAAAAAAAATTTATTCACAACTATGTTTTCACTTACAAATTTCAACGTGGCAAAATTTACATTTCTAGAAAGAAACTATTAGAACAGGGTTGACTAACTGGTGGCTTCTGAGCCACCGGGGGCTCCTCGGCCTTGCTGCTACGCTGAACGGCCTCCCTCCATATCTACCAGGCTCTGACGATCGCAGTCGATTCCTCCTTCTTTCCTTCTCTTTTCGACTGCGATCGTCAGAGTCTGGTAGGTATGGAGGGGGTCGTTCAGCGTGGCAGCAAGGCGGAGATTCCCCCGGTGGCCCGCGAGCCACCAGGGTTAGTCAACCCTGTATTAGAGCATGATTGTATGAGTATTACGAGTGTACAATTATTACTCAAAAGTTAAAAGATTCAAAAATACGAAAATGGTAACTCGAAAGTGACACTGGGGTGCAGTGATCCTCGCGTGACCAATTTGTGATTGTAAGAAGGGGTGACCACGGAGGGTTAATCGCAGTCTGTTGCTTTCACTCAATAATTATACTGGTAAATTAAGAAAATCCTGGGAAAGCATCTGTCTTAGTTTTTAATTTCAATTCAGACCTGAACATTACTTTAATATCAGTGATGATTAACAGTGTCTCCAATTGCCAGTAGTCTACCACCCTGGCACCCCAATATTCAATTACCTTACTTCTTCAGGACTCCAACATCCCAATACCCCTACTCCCAGAGACCCCAACTTCCCAGTACCCCCAATTCTCAGTCCCTCAATTTGCTAGTACCCAACTCTCCAATACCCTAACATCCTGGCACTCCAATATTCTATTACCTTAGTTCTTCAGTATTCCAGTATCCTAATACCCCCACTTCCAAAGACCCCAACTTTCCAGTTCCCTAATTTCTTTGCCTCTCAATTTATCAGTACATACTTCAACTTTCCAATACCCCAGCTTCATGGCACTCTAGTACCTCAATTCTGCAGTACCCTAACTGCCCAGTAGTCAGTAGGCGGACATCACAATTAATTATGATAACAGTCTCAAGCTCCCGCTAATTATTTAAGATGACAATCTCAAGATCCCACTAATTATTTAAGATAACACTCTCAAGATCCCACGTTTTCAGGTTTCCAAGACCTCTAACACCCCAATGCCCCAAGTTCCCACTAACCCAACATCCCACTAGCCTACCATCAAATAAACTACATTGCCCTCGCTTCCCACTGCAAGAATCCAAACAGAAGAAATCCGCAGGACAACCCTCTTCTTCCATTCACAGAGCCACTTCCTCTAATTCTATGGCAGAGAACCCATGCCAGGGCCGAGGACTGCAACCTAAACGGACTCCGCATCTGAACGCTAATAAAATCGCAACGGCGTCGGACTTGTCGAGGATTTGGGAACGTAGGCTCGGCATAGCGCTTTCAATTTCCTCCATTTAGGGCCTAATGAAGGACCAGTCTGACGACTGCGTCGAAGGGTGACACGAAGAAAGCTCTTGCCAAGGGTAACCAGTTTCTGAACCCCTCGAGCACAGGGTCTAGGCTGACGGGAACAGGCAGTTTCCACCGCACTACTTCACGCGACAGAACTTATCTAATATACCTGGGCTCTCCCCTCGCGTCACCGGCAAACCAACCCCTAGCAGGATTCCTGCTCCCTTTATGCCACGCAGCCGCACTTTGCCAAAGTTCGTTCACGCTAAGGAGAGGCAGGGCCACAAAGAGAAGAGTCGCCGCGAATATAAAATAACTCTGTCCCTAGTGAATATTATTCGGGAATTCGGCGGGAATTCCAAGTAGATCGATGCTCTTAATTTTTTAACGCGACACCGGGTGTCTGCAGGGAGCAGGGATGGGGGGCGGGGAATTTTGGATCCGAGATGATTTTCTGTGGTTTTTGGTGATATCGCTACAATTTGGCCGCTTTTTTTATTTCACTAAAAAAATATTTGAAAATTTGAAATAAATTTTTTTCACTGACCTTCGTTTTGGGGGAAATTGAAAAGGTTTTAAAGAGTCGTAACCGCGCTTATCTCAGGCTATTTTAAAATTAGAATCTCTCCGGAATGAAGGTTTGCAGAAAAGAGAATTTAATAAAAATTTTAAAAAAAAATTTTAAAAATAGACCATATTAAATCAAAAGCGTGTAAAAAATCTGTGTAAAAACAAAGTGAAGTGTTCTTCAAATTCTACACTCGACAGGCGTTCTTAATAAACCCCAAGATAAATAGAAAATGCTTATATCCTCATAAAAGAAAAATTTCCGGACTTATATTAAGATAATTAGCTGTTACACCCCATAGAAATTTACCCCCCCTTCCGTTACTTTTAATATCTCCTTCTTGATTAATTGTCATGCTTAGAACTTAATCAAGTTTCTGAATTTCTGTTTGGACGACCTTTTCGAATTTCTAACCACCGCAGATTTTTCTCGCACGCCAGTTATTAGTAAATCAATTAGCCCTCGAGAAGCCGAGAATTCATCCTTCAATCAGAATCTTGCGTTGAAGGATCTATTCATTCACGCGGTGACGCAATAAATCCGTGCGCTGGTGGTGCGTGCAGAGAAACGCTGGAAATTGCCTTTCCCTTCGGGGTTGACAAAGTGGCGGGAGAGAAGAAAGGTATGTCTGTGTCAAGGACTTCCTCTATGCTACCCTCCGCCGTAGGTCATCTCTTCATTAGGAGCTAAATGGAGAAAATTGAAAGCGCCATATTGAAGGCACCGCTCTCCACATCGTAAGCAGCGCGAACGTCAGTTGCCTGTTCTCCTGTGGAAGTACTCGATGCTATGTCGGAAGCACAAACAGGCTTGAATACGCGGTTGAAATGGAGGATAGCGAGCTGAGGCGTCGATTACGAGCGCACGACGTTCATTACGACGCCTATTTATCAATCGCTTTAGTCGCTACTATTCGGTTTTAATTGCTTTCGATGTGTTTCGCTTAGTGATTGGTTTAAGTGAGGGTGTCTAATATGGTGAATGGGGGAAGGGGAGGCGGAGAAGTGGGCGAAGGAAAGAAGCGGATAATTAAGCGAAAGGGCAAGTAGCTTATGATCAAAGAAGTGGAGGAGGGAATTTGGTAGTTGCAGAGGTGGACTATTTGGAAGTTGGAGTATTCAGATGTTGGGGTATTGGGAAGTTGGAGACTTACGGAATTCAGGTGTTGAGGTATTGGACTATTATGGTATTGTGGGATTAGGATGTTGAGTACTGGGATCTTGGAAAGTAGGGGTATTGGGTCTCTCGTGTATTAAGGTGACGGAGTACTGAAAAAGTGGTCTAATGGAGCGTTGGGGTAAAAGTACTTTGGGCTATTAAGGTGTTATGCTATTAGAGTATTAAGCTACAGATAACACAGTTCGACAGCCATCTGGACTTGTAACATTCGATAGCAGGTTCTTATAGGTTTTCGTGTGCTGAAAACGAATCCGCAATCCATTTGTCGCCATCACCTTCAGTTTATGAGAAATTCGATTTTGAAAAAAAAATGCACACTTTCAACTTTGATCACCTTTTGTGTCGAAACGGTAACAGTTATTCGGTTGCTTGTTCCGTCAAATTATTCTATGAACCCTTCCGAATACAACGATATAAGTTATTAGTGCATTATGAACATTTAAATATGTTTAATAGTGAAGTGAAATAGTTTGGCAAAACGTGCGTTAAGCGATTGTGTGACGCTGAGCGTCGAAATCTGACTAGTCAGATTTTCTCCTAGACCCTCAGTTTTGGAAATAAATTGAAAGATATTTGCAAAAATTGGTGCATTTCGGGTGTTCTTTTCCCTTTGATCGTTGTTTAAACATACTTCAATGTTCATAATGCAGTAATAACTTAGCTCGTGTACTCGGGACATTAGAGTACCGAAACAGTAGTCTAATAGAAACCTAGGGTAGCAGAAGATTAGCCTTTGGAGGCGTTAGACTGCTGCCAAGTTGGGACACTGAGAATGTGTGGTATTGGGAACTTACAGGCTTGGAAAGTAGAAGTATTGGACGCCTCTATATCGGGATGTGGTAGCAAGGAAAAAGTAGTGTAATAAAACGCTGGGGTATCAGAGAATCGAGCAACTAGGGTGCTAGGCTGTTGAGATGTTAAGTTACTGCGAGAAGTTGGGACATTAGGAAAGTGAGATACTAAGAATTAGGGGTCTGAAAAAGTAGGGGTATTGGGCCGCTCGTATATTAGGATCCTGGAGAACTGCAGGGGAGCGGGGGAGTAATGAACCTTCGCAGTACCAGAAAATTAGGGTGTTCCGACATTAGGGCCTGGGAAAGTTGGAGCTTTTGTAAAGATGGAATCTGGGAGGTTTGAGCTTTAGAAAGTTACGCTCTTTATGGTGCTGAAGTCTTGGAGATTTGGAAAAGTTGGAATACTACGAAATTAATATGGTGTGGTGATGAAATACTCCAAAAAGGGGTATTAGGATATTTGAGCCTTGAAACAGTGGGACTTTTTCAGTCCCTTAGATTAGAGTCTTTTAATGTTGAGATAGTAAAAGCTTTTGGGAAGTTAGAGTATTAGGAAATTAGAGGGTTGGAAAATTGTGCTGCTGGTATTTTCGAGAGCGGCCTAATTAGGAAATTGTCATATTACATCAATTTATAATCACATAGCACCCTATATCTTTCTCACACACAAATTTTATTTAAAACAAAATTATAACATCAAATTGAAATGTACTTTTCCACGGTGCTCTATCACCGTTTCCAATTCCTGTAGAAACTTTATGTGAACAATTAAATGCCCAATTCCAACTGGACCATACCCATAAACAAATCGCTGGAGGAGTAAAAATAACTTTAAACCGTGGTCGTCGTTTTTCCCTGGGGCAGATTCTGCGGATTCCTGTGCGCCCCCAAAGCCCGTAATCATTTAATCGGTTCGCGGCCGGTATAATAGTCCATTGCTTACAGAATTTTCCTTTCTCCGTTCGCTGCCTCGAGGTCGTTGTGTCGTTCGCGGCGAAAATAGCGGAAATGTTGGAAAACGTACGGTAATGGATCGTAAAGTGGGCTGCGATTATCGGGATTTATGTGGTCGTTGCATTTCGTCCTGCCAGAATCTCACCCCCGTGCATACACGCGTATTGTGGTGTACCCTTTGTCGCTAAGAGGGTGCAAAACAAGCTTGCGGTAATGGAAAAACTTGCTGGTATAATATACGTGTGGAGGGAATTTTTAAAATCTGTTCTTTCTTGAGGAAATACACTATACGTGGGGTTCTTTCGCTTAATTTAAGGGTGGTAGGGGGTCTGTCCATTTCATAGAGAACATAAATTAGTAATAATTCTTGAACATTTTACTTGCCAGGCATGTATTTATTAAAATATCTTTATTCGCTTTCACGAATTTCACTGTCCACCTAAACCTGTAATTCTGAAACAACCTGTATAGTTCCCTCAAACAGTCATTCCCCAGGTACAACATGATACTACCAATCCCTGAAACAATATAAACACCCATGCACCAACAAAGCAATCAATAATTGAAGAGAAGGGAGGATCCCATAACACATGTCATACATAACCTACAAATTCATCGGGTGAGTGGTATGACTAGGAAGTCTCCAGTTCTTCAAGACAGTTTGTCCAACCGATCACAAGGAGGAAAGAGCACAGGGGAGAAGTTCCCCGCGCAAACTCCCACCAGAGGGCGTGAACGTTTAGGAGATTCCTCGACGGAATGCTCCGTGGGCGACCATCGGTGCAATTAGTTAATTAACGCAAGGAGCCATCAATGGTCACCTAAAAATCGGCTGTTCGACTGTGCCGCCTGGGATGCAGCTCGAAGCCAGCTAAAAGGCGGCACCGTGGCCCCCTGGCGGCACAAAGTGCAACTCTTGCACTCTCGAGCGCGGCTTATTAATTCTCCATAGGTTGTCGTTACGACGGACCACGGCGTGTTGGCTGAGCGCTACTTTCGAGCACGCTGGTTAACGTGCTCGTCGAGCCAGGCCACTCGTAAGAAGTTCCTGGCCCGAGCTACTCCGCCTGAGCAACGTCTGCTTTTTATTATCTGCCACGGTCGGGGCCGTTTGCTGGTAGTGCGTCTAACTTCTTGCGGCGCGTTCGCTCGGCCGTGATACATTTTTATGGAGGCCTGAGGACTCGAGGGGGGAAACTGAACCACGGCTCGTTCTGGTTTTTGTTTTTTCAACTGCGCCAATTCAGCCTTTGGTGAGAATACTTGTGTAAGGAGATCTCCTCTGTGGGAACGCTTTGGATTTAAATTGGGGATTTGGTAGGTTGGTCATCGTCTGCGGAGGTAAAGTGTCATTCACATTTGAGGTTAGTTTTGCAGTGTTTGAATAGAGTTTGAAGGAGTTTCTTGAATTATAGATTGATACCTAGTTATGAAAATATATTCCTGTTTATTTATAGGTTCACGTAGCGTGGGACGAACACGAGCAGATTGCTGAATTAATTTTGCCATGAATGTCTGCGTTGGTCAAGCGAGTAGTTACGAAAGTGTCCGCCAGGTGGCCACGCATCTCCAAACAGAGAATCACTAGAATTTGCGCTTTAGAATACCTCAAGCCGTGTGTTATGGTGAAAAAAGTAAAGAGGGGGCTTTCGAGCATCTGAAGTCGTGGCCCACGAAGGCAGGAATTAAATGCGGCGAGCGGTCCGCGACCGCCCTCGTTTTTCACGCTCTCTCTTTCTCCAGCCTCCAGCCACCCTCCTTTGGCTACCTCGTATTTAGAAAATTGCTGGCCCGGCTGCTCGAGTAATCGAGTGTTATTTTAAGAGTGAGAGCAATTAACGCTCTCACTAGTTACCCGTGCTGGGGGCGCAATTCCCTCGTGAGGGGATCGCGAATATTTTTAACCGGCCGCTAGAGAATGAGATACGAATTTCTCGAGGATCCCGTTGCAGATAGATGCTTTTTGTTCCAAGCATGGAACAATTTCCTCGGGAATTTACGACGTGTTTCGGCCAGTCCAGTCTGTCAGCTGACTGAAATTTATGTCGCCTCTGGTGACTATTGCCTCTGCGCGCAGCCATGCTTTTTTCCCTAAGTTTCATTTTGCGAAAGAGGGGGAGAGAGAGAGAGAGAGGGAGGGGAGGATAGAATGACGCGGGGGGTTAAATACGGGGAACGAAACTCCGCGATGAATATTCATATCGAATTTCCTTGCAACGCTCTCTTTCACGTCCACCGTATTTTTGTACTGAATATTCCTGAGCTTCAATTCAGATATTTTTCTTGGCCGGGAATGATTTTTAAATTCCTCCTCCTCCCCCCCCCCCCCCCCGACGAAACTCGCGAAAGCTTTCGTTGTCGTATCTCGACTCAGTTAAACTCTGTCCTGTTCAGTTTCAAATGAAAAGACGCGGGATATGGAGTAACGGGGAAATGTTGAATGGTGTGCTTTGGGGAAAGCACCGTTCAGTTATTTTTAAATCGATTCCCAACTTCGTAGCCGCACAGTGTATTAATCTGCGTAGTCTAAATTGTCTGGAAGACTGTATTCTTTCATGAATATTAAAGTGATTTTAGATCGAGATTTCGATGATGAAATTTCTGAGGAATAAGTTTCTTAGAATGCATTGGATAGTCTGGATCTAATCTACATAAGTGTATCCAGGATTTAACACAAACCTAGCGTTACGTCATCCAGACCAAGTCTGCGCTCTAGTCTTAAGAATCTTACCTAGACCTACGGAATACCTGACTTATAGTCAACTGACTCTTTTCTAATTCAACTTTTGTATTGTGTAAGTAAGTTCGTGCCCAACCCATCTTACTTATATACAGTAGTCTTCTCTGGAATGACAGAAGTACATCTATGATTCATGTAGCCTGCGTTCAACATTGCTCAAGTGGTCAGACCTGACATAAGCTTAACCCATGCTAATTCTAACCTACTAGCTCTACCCAGAGCTATGGAACGCTATCTAGTATGGGATTCATGCGCACCAACCCCGCCACACTGGGTGCTACATTTTTCTAAACACTAAAGCGTCGTATAAATGCTTAGAAATGTGTCCCACCACTTTGGATTTGTATTCACTGAAAAAAAGCTTGCTTGACACTCACATTCCTGCTGCTGAGACCTCTACTTTTAAGGGATGATGTACCACAACTCCAAATTTCTAACGCAACTTCTACTTTTACATCTAACGCAAACTTAATTACACTTAATCTCTGAAATTAATCCAGACCTATTTAATTCTATAGCTCGCACATAACCTAGATTTTATTCGGACGTAAGGTGGAAGTTGTTTGCAATTAATTGGTAACGTCACTACTAAAACATCCCTCTTTGCAAACCACTCGATCCACCGAAACTTGAAACGAAGCTCTAACTTCCTGATGAAATGAAGCTTCAACCGAGTATTAACGTCGAATTCCCTCTTACGTACAATTCGTTCACGTTAATGGGCCCGCGATACAATGGCGTCGCGTCAGAAATAACATTCGACTAATCTAAATTCTAATTTCCGCGTAATTAGCATGCCGTTTCTAGAGGCTTTTATTACGTCTCCCTCTATAGCGCATTATTATATTAGTCACGTGTCCCGTGAATGTCATATTACCCGGCTCCGTGCCGTAAGATTACCCGATACCAACCTGCGCAGCACGAAAAGGAAGGTGAACCGCGGGAATCGCGACATGAGAACCATCTCTTGCCTTCATATCGCCGAAAAGTACCGGGTCCTTGCCTTACTTCCTACCCTGGCGTGCCTCCTATCAGTTGTGCAGTAGTAACAACACGCCAATCCTTGTTTCTGTAATAGTAGCGGCTGGTGAATGTACGGTCTTTAACCTCTGTTTCCTATTTTCGTCGACTTACCACACTTTCTTGAGCCTGGAGTATCTAACTGGAACTGTTTAGGTGCACTAGTACGTTAGATATCGGTGACATGGCTAGGTTCTCGAGTATTAACTGACTTTGAGGGTTAACTAGGTAACTACAGTAGGTACCACCTTGGATTCCTTCACTTAGGAAGACGTATTCTGATTTGACCAGTTTCACTCCTCAAAGCCAGGGTGCAACAAAGTAAGATCCAGTAAGCTGATAAGCTGGCATACTGGGTATGTGGAACAGGGGTACCAGAAAATTTAGCTGTTGGCTTGTTAGGCTACTGCTAAGTTGGGATACTAGATCCACCAAGCTGAGTAAGTTATAAGTTTCCCCTTGCTGTCTTCTTCTTACGTTATTGTTTAGTCTGGCGGAAGGTAGCAAGCGATGGAAGTGCAACATGCTCCTCCAAGTGAAGACCTTCAGGTTGTATCATAGCCTCCCGCAATTTACTCCTCAAGAGGCTCGCCATGTCGCTCCCACTCAATGCACCAGCAGATCCAAGCATTTCCCGGTATAAAAACTACGTACACCTCTTCAAAAAGATTGCAAAAACCAGTGACCTGTAAATACCCAGCTATTTCGAGCAACAGTTATTAAACAACCACTTCAAAGTACCCCAACCAGACACACTACCCGGCCGACTAAATTAATTAAAATCGCGCCAGCGGTATCTTTCGCACGCGCATGTTCCAATTGACTGTCATCCGACTAATTTTCGATGAATTCCTCGTCGTCGCGGGTGTCCCAGCCACGACGTTAATAACGCGCGCCTCTGAACATTCTCTCCCTTGCGCATAATGATAATCGTTTTCCACAACCAGGCCAGCATACACAGAGAGCATGAAGGGGGGGCGGGAGATACAGTAGCCGGGCAGGTTTGAGCGATTTGAATAATGAAAATCGAAACGAAGTTGGCAAACCTGCGGCGGGGGAATAAAAATGGCGCGTTTCGACGACTCTAGCGGGAGATTTCGGATTTACGAAATTACGCCCGCCATTTTGGCGTGGTTTCAATTTCAACGGGCGGCCGTGATGAAATAATTCCATCGCTAATTTCGGCCGGGGCGAGCCTTTTATTGCCCTCGCGCGAAACGTGGCTCTGAAAAATCTCGATGGGGCAGAGGCGGTGTGTAATAATTTTCCCGCGGGACACGTTGCGGAACGGAGACGATGAGTCGGCCGGCTTTTGGAAAACGCGTCCCGCTCGGACTGGAGGGGGTCCACGCGACATTAGACAGGAATGCATGCGTTCGCCGAATCCCATTTGCGAACCGTTTGCTTAATTAAAGTCGGCGGAGGTCTGCTCTGTCGGCTGGAAAGCGCCCGATAGACGTTATCGTCGCGCTCTCCGTCCCTGGGATAAAGTGATAAACGCGTTAATGAAATTAAACGCGACCAGCGCGAAACAGTCGCCCCGCTCCGCTGGGCCTGGAGGATCTTATTGTTGCGTGATCGACTGGTGGTGGTGGCTGTTTTGTATCCGGACGTGGGTTGTAAAGGACTATTTGCCTCGCGATTGGTACTTGGGATGTATTCAGTTGGCAGAGGCAATGTGGTGGTTTAGATAAAATTGAAAGTGTTGGATGATGTGGGGGCATGTTTGAAGAATTGCCTCGTGTGAAAAGGATTTTTTCCTTCACTGTTGCGTCAGGCTTATATTTGAGGCAGTGAGAGGGACAACGGACTAACCGACATTAAAAAAAAATTCCCTACTTTATATGATTAGTAGAGCTTTCCAAGGTATATGTTATTGCTACTAACTCAATTTCGAAAGCAATGTGGATTAGTCTGTTGTTGCTCTCACTACCTCATTTGGTTTAATTCTGTACTAGAGCTGGGGTAAACTATTTCTGTTAACTATGTATCACATTGCATGAAAGGAGTATATACTTTTGCTGAGTGTGACCATTTAGTGCCCAAAATTATTGATTGCTTTTGTAATGGTTCCTTTAAATGGGGCTAGGTGTAGCTAGATATGTATTCTTGCTTATGAACTGTTAGGTCCAGCAATTAGGTCTTCGTCGAGCTGTGCTGCAGAAGTAGATTAGCTTAACGTTACGTTTGAATTTGACTGTTTTAGGAAGCAATGCAACAGTAGGATAGAGTGGATTAGGACGAATCTAAGTTGAGTTTGCATTCAGGTTAGGTCAAACTTGAGACTTCTGTATTGCAGTTGGCTTAGACTTGCTGCAGATTGGCTAAGTGTGTCAGCATTTCAGTGTGTCGATAGTTCTGTCTACTTAATATTTAAGTTAATACTGAGTTTGGGGTGTATTTGTGTTTGAATTAGATCTGTGTCAGGTATATTAGAGCTGACGCACATGCATGACTTGATGAGTTTAAGGGCTGCTCGGGTCTAGAGCCCATAAAAATAGGTGATATTTAGGAATTAATTAAAGGAAAAGTACTACATATAATTTAATGGGACTTTGTTGTATCCCTCTATCCTTGACCTTGAAACCTTATTCCCTAAATACAAGTTTTAAAGATTCCCTATCTAAATCACCAGCGGACGCATGTACCGCCATCCTCGCCACAACAATCATTCAATTTCCTCTCCCTAACTTCATTCTTGTAAATAATTTTACTCAAGAAAAGTTCAAAGAAAAAGTGTAATTTGTTAAAAAAAAAAAAAAAACGGAGGTGAAACGTCCAACGCCGTCCCCTTTTTCCTGTTTCAGACCGTAGAACTTCATTCCTGTCAGCCTTTCCAGGTTTGCTAAAATCCGTTGACCTGAAAAAGCACGAATACCTTTTCATTAAAGAGCCCTTCGTGCCCCGAATTGTCCGTGTAGCGCGCGCGGAACGCAATTGCGCGCGAGGGCGAAACGGATAGACGCGGTTATGCGACAGTAAATTTTAATTGTACGCCTCCATCTCCCAGGCACGATGGCGTGTTCAGTCGTTGGGGTATGATCTCGGTATCCCGATTCTGCCGCTGGCAGCGCCTGCCCACCGTATTGCCGTGTGGTGTACTCGCACGTGTACACACGCGCGCGTGTGTGCCGTTTCGTTGTCGGCGCCAGGACAGATTAGTTTGCAAACAATTTCATTTCTGTCCCTGTCGGCCATTCGCTGGCAAGAACGTGGCAAGGGGGAGGGAGGGTGGGGGGCGAAACAACTCGTGAATTCGAGGAAAAGGGGGAAACTGGGGGGCAGTTGACGGGGCCCTGATTTGGGATCAGTTTTTTGAACCCGTAGTTGGGTAAGTATAGGATTTTAACAGGATTGTTTTCTGCGCCCGAGTTTGAGGTTGCCTTAATCTTGTCTGAGTTTTGGTTAGGAAATGAAGGGGGGTGTAAATGGTATTCGAGGGGAAATTTATGCCCCCTTCTATTAAATGTGCAACTTTGATTATGGGTAGCTTCAACTTACTTTTTGAATGGAAGTGCGACGCGAGTAGATGAGAATAGTTTTGTGGCTAGTAGTTTGGGCAGTAAGTTTTGTGCGGAAAGGGGAGACTTTGTGACAAATTAAATCGCCCGAGTTGTTGCTTCTATACTTATTATTTTATTATAATTTACTTAGAGGATCGCTGTTTGTTTATTCATAGAACATAAAGAAATTGTGATATTTTTATTCGATGGAAGAATATATTATACATATATGTACTAAGTGCATCTTAGTGTTCGTATTCGGATTGTTATATGGTTTTATTGGCAAAGTAATGTAAAGGGGAGTAACTTAGACTGGGACGTTGTTTAAATATAAGTCAAAACAGTAGAACAACATTTTGCACTTGGTCCTTTACTTTCGAGAAAAATGTCTGAGACTACGTACATAGTTGAGTGAGCAGTTACAATAGTCTCAATAATTGCTTTGCATGATCAGCCACCAGAGGCGCCACCATTGCCCGCGCGTACATCCAACAGACTTCGAGGTTAGTTTTCTATGGAATTGAGCACAATATGTACAAGAAAAATGTATTTTTACAAATGCTTTTGCAGTTCTGTCGTGCATCACGTCGTAATCCGTAATAAAATCCACTATGTTTCTTCGTAAAAGTCTCATGGCTATCAATATATTGCGAATGGTTCGGTTCAGTTCCCGATTTACCAGAACATAAAGCATTATGTTCGAAGGTCGATAGTATCCAAAGGTGCGTGATGAATCGATTGGAAATGTAGTCGAAGGATATTGCATATTCTTCAGCGAACCCGAGTTTTTTTATTTAAAAAAAATCCGTGTTTACTTCTGTGCGAGCATCTGTTCCTTGACGATCGAGTGCATCTTCGTTGTTCTGTTCATCTTTCTTCGTGCTTCATGCCATACTGCTGAATAGGTCCCGTACTTTCCAGGATCCGAAAGAACTTCCAGTAGCTTTGGTATTTTTGTAGCAACCCTCTCTCTCCCTCTCTCTCTCTTTCTGCAATTTACTATGTACATCTTCTCTCCATATCCTTCCGGGAGTTTTTGCTCCGGAATAAACCATTTCCAGAGATTGCATCACCAAGCCGATCATCTTCCAAAAACAAGCGAGCCCGGTCGATTGGATCCCAGCATCGCAAACAAGTACTTACTGGGGGACACCTCTGGACCCGTTTCCATTCTCAATTCGCTCGCCGTTGCCCGAAACTTTTCCGGCCAAGCTGAACTTTTCTATTAGCATCCTCGCGTCAGGATGTCCGACACAGCGGCCGGGGAGGGGGCGCACGGAAAGGAAAAGGAGTGGCGCTGGTGTGTCGTAATCGACGAGGTCGACGGGGCCAGTCCTGCCACCCGTCGCGCGGCGGGAGGGAAACGCAAAAATCCCCGGAACGGTAGCGCGCCGGCTTGATTTATGATGATGGCGCGTGTTGCCCCGGACGATCGTTCGGCCTCGTGCCGCCGTAAGACGACCGGCGTAATTTATCGCGGGGGACAAAGGGATCGCGGAAAGTGGGTTGTTTGGCGATCGAAGAGCCAGCGATTCGTGGAGATTTACCGCTGTAATATGTTTGTTTGAATTTTCTGGCGCATCCGACCCCCGCGTTCTATTTGCCCCCGTTGGGGTCGCCACGGTGGCTGGGGCCGAGGAGGGGAGGGGGGAGAGGGGGGGAGATGCGTGCCGCGGCAAAAATTATAGCCATTCCTTCTGCCGTGTTTATGCACTTTATCAAAGTAATAACGGATCGTTAGGGGCCGTGGAATCGCAGTGCATGGCCGGGGCCTGTGGATGTGCACGCGATTTTTATGCGCGAAGATTTGCGATATGCCGCTGGGAAAACTGATTTTAATGGCAGCGTGCGACCGGCTGGACGCTCTGCGGCGCGGGGTTTGTTATTGAAAATAATTTTGATGCTGCTCTCGATGGAAATAAAAGGTTGTTCGTGGTCGTTATCGGGGGAAGGGAGTCGTATTTTTTAAGTGGAGCTCCTGGATTTGGGAACCCTGGCCCCCAGGGTGCTTCTTGTTGCTCTTGTGGAAGTTTCGGGATTGTTAAAGAGGGATTATAGTTTATTTTAATTTGTAGTTTGGTCGCTCTTTCTGTTGCTATCTTCTAGTTAGGATCCATGATTCTGAGCTTTAAAGTTTCAATAATACCTAACCCGGACCTCTCAGGACTTCTTGTTATGAGAGTTGGTTCTTGTTCAAATCCTTTAATGAGGATTCTTCGCATTATTTTAAATTATTCAATGTATCTGTCACGATGCTGTAAGTGAAAGCTCGGTAGGATCTACTAGGACCCACCAGTGACGTTGAACTAGTATATCGCTTCTTATAGTTAGAAACAGAGATATTAAGAAACAATTGAATGTACCTATACCTGCATATAAGTTTAATATTTGTCAGGAACTATTTACCAAGTCTATCCAGCAACATAGAAACCCTGTGTGGGATGGAACCTAAAGATCTTGCTAAACCCTACTTCGTCCCTCAGGTTTTTCTTTACCCAATCATACTCTTATTTCTTTAAATTTATTTCTTTACCTCCTAAACACTTCAAATGAGTACTTGGAACGTCATTCCTTCACCCATTCCCACCTACTCGCGCTCTTCAACCATACCGAGGAGCAACTACTGAGAACGTAACTCCCCACAGAACCCATATTCTTCGCCCAAGCTGTCCACTGTCATCCCTCTATTGGCGTAGAGTATTCCCTGCGTGGGAGGCACTTTTCTCGTTGCAGGATTCAAATTGCACGAGAAGCCGAGAAGTGAGTCCTCCCATGTCGTCGATTTCAGCGACTGCTGAAGGTTTTCGCTGTTCCCCGTTAAACTTAACTGCCATGCCTCCCCATGTGCAACAGTTGTATCGGTGGAAGAACGTCGCGCGCTGTCTGGGCCACGTCGAAGTTCCGCCGGGAAGTTGCGGACTTTCGGGCCGAAGTTGAGGGAAAAGCTTCCTCCTCACGTTCGACCGATCGTGAAAACGTTGTCGACGTCCCGTTTGCCCAGGTGCGCGGCCAGGTAACTCTCGCGGGACCAGACATCGCTGCCAACTGTCACGCGCCACGTACGGGATCGATGCATTATTTTCCAAGTGTCACGGAGACGTGGCCACTCGCGCGGAGGGTCGAGGCGTTGAGAAGTGGCGACGCTTCCGCGGAGACTTCGTTATTCATTCGATTTTTGCCACCCGATCGACGGTACGTGCGCGTCCTCTACACAACTGGACGCAGTGAGGGCTGGATAATTCATGGAGAGGCAGCAGGCGCAGCTGGATATTCTGTATAATTTAGTTTCGTGTTGTTTACCAGGGATGGCAAAATTCTTTTCGTTTGGGTGAGGTGTGAGGGTGCGATGGGAACGTGGACGTATGTTTAGCGGACTTTGGGTGTTCAGGAATAAATGGAGCTATAGGTGGAGCTCAGTCTTGGGTGGTACTGAAGGGAGAAGTGTGATGTTTTTGTCCAATGGTAATGAGCTAGTGCAGTCCACAGTTCATACACTTACTATGGATTTAATGCAGTCCTAGTATAGATCTAGGTTCAGGTTTATGATGGGAACAGTATATATAGTATGGAGGTATGTAGCTATACCTAGGAAAGTCGTACCGTAGACTTATTGTTGCTATAGATTTTGCCTAAGCTCCAGGTAGGTATTATATATATCTCGTGCAAGCATACCACAAACTTGGAACGAAACATGTGTAGCTCTACTGTGGAGCTAGAGTAGATCTTATGTGACCCTATGTTATATTGCTGGATATACGTAGGTAATTTAAATCCATTGTAAAACACATTCATCATTTGTTGAGGCAACTAAACATGCGTTGGCTAGTTTCTCTAAATATAAAAACGGCATTAATTGCAAGCAAACGAACAAAAGACCACAGACCTCAGTGAAGAATCATTCCCTATTCCACACCACCGCGTCACGTTGCCCCATAAAATTAAAATTCCACCTAAACACCGTGACATACATCCGCAAACCCTCCATTCCCTAATCTCAAAATTCCACTTAAATTCCTCGGCTACTCAAGCACCACCAACAACAACCTAAACCACAAACCCTCCCAGGCCCCCCTCTATTCCGCTCTCTACACACGGGCATACACGCCGATGCAAATCAGCTGCAAGCTTCGCTACCCTCATGGGAAAGAACGTGAACCCTTTATTTCCCTGCCGGAAAATCGGAGAAAGGAGTTTTACTTAAAGGCAGACACACGCACACACACAATCCAACAGGAATACTTCTTCCAGGCTCACGTACCAGCCTGTTATCTCGTCCCTCCGCAGAATATTACTGGTATCGTCCCGTCGAGTCGCCTTTTTCCTCCTCCGTCCTCGCCACGCTGCTCCAATTACCTTCACCCGCCACCCCGACCAGCCCACCCGGTTCTCCTTCTTCTTCCTCTTCGTCTGGTCGGGAGCAAATCCGCCGCTGTCCGGACGAAATTCATCAAGCCTCGAGCGGTAGCTGGGCTCGTCCTGGCCCCCTCAGGCTTTGCATTCCTCGGCTTTTGCAGGCAACACGCACACCGTGCCCTGCATAAAAGCGGCCGTCGCGGGCCGCAGGGGTGTCTGACGCGAGAAACACGCGCTCACGGCAGCGGCGGGAGGGAGGGAGGGGGGGGAGGGGACGTTGTTGGAGCGAGGAACGAGGAAGCAGGGTTCAAAAGTGGTTGGCGGTCTCGTGTCTGTCGCGTGTTGAACGGCTTCCGTCGTGCACGCCACGCACGATACTCCAAAAGCACGGGGTCAGCCGGCCATTTCACCGTGACAGTGAAGCGCGTCGACGTTTTTGCCACCCTTCTTGGCTCTTTCAGCTCCCACCATCGCTTGCGTCCGGAGGGGGGGGGGCCGCGAGATGTTTGTCGCGTTCGAGGATTTCTGGTTATGCGACCCCTGCGTTTGGAATGGGGTGGAGGAACTTGGTGGGCAAATGGTTTTTGAGTCTATAATTATATCAGCCAGAAAAAATTTCGAAAAAATATATTTTTTTTTAATTTTCCTAAAGACTGTATGTATCAATCGTTGTACTGTATCTATCATGTTGGTATACTTAGTTATTGTAGATATTCCTTAGCTCTGTGCAACATCGATAGGAATATAGTTCCTCCTTGCTATATTTCTAATCAATCTTCAGCCAATAAACTGTTGCATTTGTTATAGCAATATAATTAATAAGAGTGCTTAAATGAATATCTGCAACAAACGTCAGTGTCATCTCAAGGTCGCATCTGCTTCCTGAAGCAACCCTTAGAATATTTCATTCCTGCCTCTCCGAAATGGACGATTATTCGCCGAAATATTTGCGCCGTAAATCGTTACCCCTTTCAATTAACAAAATAAGTAACACCTCCACCTCGGCATGTATCGCTCTGTCGGTTCGTAGGCCGTCGGTCACATCGAAGCAGGCCTTTATCGGAAGTGCAGAATCTGTGTCCCGTACGTGTTGCACATGCACGCAACCGGGGGCTGCTCGTGCATCACGCAGCCAGCTCGCGTTTTCACCCCCGCGGCTTTTAAAAGGCCTGGCTGCGAGGGGGATGGAAAAAGGGCGGAAGAGGCCATTTAAGCTGGACGCGGCTCGGTACCCGACTGAATAACACAAAGGCGGCGTTTCGTCCCCCCCTCTCGACTCCGTCGGCTGTGGTTACAGGCTTAATGGCGTAAATAGTCACTCTGTTCGACCCCCCCCCCCCGCCCCCTGCCAACCTCGTCCTTTTTTCCCTCGTTCAATCTTGTTCTTTCTTCGACGGGAAACTCGATTGCCACGGGACCAGCTACTTCTTCGCCATTTCGAAACGCGTCCATCGATGCCCAGCAGTCGTCTCGGCAGTGTTGACCAAGCACTTTCGATGAAAATTTTACACTCGACCCAGCCGCAATGGTGCGAAGTGGATTTTCAACGTGCTACAAGGTGCGTGTTGCTTGATACAGAAACAAAATCAACTGGCTACTTGGGGGCATTCAGGAAATACCCCTACCTCGATATATTCCTGTGGCTGCATGGGGTTCAGCGTGTAAAGGCTGCCGTTCCAATGCGCGGCTCGCCGCCAGCCGCCGCGGCGAGCCGCGCATTGGAAATCCCAGCTTTATAGGGCAATTCCGGTAGAGATGTACCGCCGGGAGAGACGGACCAGTTAAGTATTTTTCAATCTATCCGTCAGAATATAATTTTTATTGAAGTGGTCCAACTCACCCGTAGTAAGGGAGGGATATACGTCTCAAAATTTTATTTTACTTATTTCCGTAGCTAGGTATTTATAAAAATATCGTGTTACGATCATGCCCTAGAAAAGAGAGTTCATCACACGAACTGATAAGTCTAATATGCAGTACTTTGAAAATATTTAAGTTTGGGATGATTGTAAAGACTTGGTCCATGTCTACCGGAATCACCCTAAGCGAATGCTTGTGGCACATTGGGAACAATGATAGAGTCCTGCAATGAACGTTCGAAATCGATGTTTCCGTGAACGAGGAACCCCAGAAAGGTGCATCAGTTTAATGTTCCATCACCAACATCGTTGGCTTCCCTGTAGTTGCAGCAATCACACTCTGCAATCGTCACGGGCCATCCTTTCAGGCTCAAAGAGGGAGGGTGGGGTTCTTCCATGTCATATCGTCGATACTCAGACCTGACAATTAATACGTTCTAACCTTGCTAACGAGTACTCGGGCTCTATTGCGCGGCTCGTTTCAGATGATAATGAGGGCGGCTCATCCATTAGCAGAAACGAGACCGTCAGCGCGTGTACGCGGTGTTTGTACCGAAATCGATAGCAGTCGATGGAAACGATAGCGCGAATCAGCCGATTGAAACCCGATATGGCACCCAACAGACACTGACTACAATATTATGAACGGCGCAACAGAGAACGCAGGGTGCAATTATTTCGCTTCTATGTTTGCCTCCTTCTTGGTAGAGGTAGCTCATCAGAGAGAAAGCTAACTGGGCTCGGATGTGACCCCGTGATTGGGTATTGTTTCTCTGAATTTTAGTAATTCTCTTCTGGGAATGTTTCTTCTGGGACATTTAGGAGCACCGCGTGCTGATAAGTATCTCGATTTGAGAACAGTGGTCTGATTCTCCATCAGTGGATGGAGCCAGCCACAGTGCTGGCTAAATTGGGACGCATTCCTAGCAGAATGCAGCTCATACTGAGAATAATAATTCACAGAAGTTGGTTTGATCGTAACGACGATATGAGACACAGAAGGTATCCGTGCCAAATCAGCTGATTGAAACGCGACGGCCATCATGATTCGTTATTACCCGCATCAGGCTGGAGGGAACCCGCCGCGATCTGCTTTATGGTTCTTGCATATCCGCTCGCTGGAGTGACTTATGAAAAGAAAGGAGAGCAGTGATGTAGAGTGGACTGTGGAGGTAAATGAGAGATAAGGGAAAAACGTGGAATAGTTCTCGAAGACAAGTCACTTTCAGTTATGAAGTGCGGGGATCCTTGGTGAGGGTAATAGGGATTTTTATTTATTTACATAATTGTGCAGGATTTTCTGTTATTTTACATGATTAGAAATTTCAGGATTTTGGAAAATACGTTAAGTATTTATTCATCATTGAATTTTGAATATACATACACAGTGATTGAAAACAATGTGTCATAAATTTTGCGTGCTATAGACCATAAAGCAGAGCTTCGCAACCTTTTCTAACCCTCGGCACACCTAAGCCCTTCCCAGAATTTGGCGGTACATCGCATGCAAAATTATAGAAAACATATAGAAGTAACAAAAGGTACATATAAAAATGACAGTTTATTTATTTATTGTTTTTTATTTCATATATTTAACATCGCAATTAAGGAACTAACAAAATTTTTTACTCATAACTAATATTAACTATATTAACTTGTAACTATAACTAATATTAACTTTTGACTATAACTAATGTGATACCTTTGCTTGTCTTTATGAACCCAATAGTTTTATATTCGGCGCGATTTTGGTAGAACCACTCGAAGTTTTTCATGAAGGCCTTTCAATCACGACCGCATATCATTTTTTATTAAAACTTAATTAAAAAACTTTGTTAAAAGAAAGTTGTACCTTTTCTCCTCTGGAGGAATTTCGCCGCGGCATACTTAGCACCGTCTCGTGGCACATCGGTTGCGGAGCACTGTTATAGAGGGCGATACAATGAATATTTCTCCTTAATAAAGGTAACCTAATCGCTAGTGACGTTTGTAAGAAGAATTCCAAGCACACAATAATGATGCCTCCATACTAGATCACTAAACCCCGAAACTACAGTCTGATTTTCGAGAGTTGAGACCTGAGGCGGGTCCTTCGGACGGAGCGAGGTTAAGGAGGACCCAATGGTACGCTACGGATTGTATGCGGCGTAGCGTACCATTGGTTCCTCCTGAGGGCCCGCCTCAGGTCTCAACTCTCGAAAATCACACTACAGTCAACACTATTCCCCCAGTGTCGCCGGTGGCGCCCTCTCCTGTCTGCGCATGCGCCAGCGCGTTTAGAGACCTGGCTACACAGAACCTAACCTATAATATGAGCAGATTTCAAGATGACAAAGAATATTTCTAACGTTATTTCCACTGCCAATCAGTCTGAGATTCCCTTACGTCTAGAGGGGCGGACATTCCTCCGTTCCTCGTCATTTCTCTACCAATTTTCCATGGGGAAAATGCGTCTGGACTTGAACGATAACTTAAATCCTTTGGCTAGAACTCCGCGAAGTTGACCATCAGCACACAGAGTGCATTATTATTAGCGCTCGAGCCAAGAGAGCGACGTAATGGGTGCACTCTCCTGTGTCAGTGTCTTTGTGAAGCTCGCGTGGACTCGGGTTCCTAGCTCTTCTTCATTCCCTTTCGCTGTTCAGCTTCTTTTTCAGACCGACTCGTTCGCTGCTCTCTTGTGCAAGCGCGAAAGTGCTTACCTTCCACCCACCCCTCCCCTCGCCGCTTCCTCTTCGTCCTTTTGCGATTTTCTTCCCTTATTTTTCTTTTCTTCTTCTGCTTCGACGTTCTGCCACGTTTTTACTAGCCACGTTTCATAGTCTCTCCGCGAATTTTTTACTCACCCCCCCTCCCCTCCCCCTCCATCCACCCCATCCTACCATCTATTTTCACGTTCCCTTTGTTTCCTTCCGATTCTTCGACATCTCCCCACCTTTTGCTGCATTTTTTATGCATGGTTTTCCTCGTTGGTCTAATGTTTAGCCCTCTCCTCATTTTCCTTTGTTTCTCGTGCACCTTGTTGGGTTTTTCTCGTTACCTTCTTCTTCGTATTTGTGCTGTCCCAGTTCCTACGTATGTTTATTGTGATTTCTTATTTAGTATGTTTTCAACGGTTCGTTTCATTTGTAAATCATCCCCTAATGTTCACCCACATTTCCCTACACTACTCGCTGTAATCACCACTTTGCTTTGAGCTCTGTTCATCCAACACTATTATGGTACCATGCATGTACTCTACTCTCTGGACCACCTTCGTCTTTCCCCAGCTTATTCTCACTTTCCGTGTTACTGCCTTCAACAACTGTTGGCTTCCACTTTCCACAATCCCTCCTCCTGCTTTGCCTATCCTTTCCCACTTCTTCATCCCCTGCTGCAATACTACGCTCCATTTTCACAGCCTTAGCCCTCTGGGTCCTCTTCGGCGCACTCCTCCGTCTTCCCCACTTCTCTGCTTCTCTTTTCCATCGAGCCTGGCCGTCGCGCCTCGACGAACGGCCGTCACAGAGAAATTTCATAGAACGAGCCGCGCCCACTGCTCATTAAAGCAATTAGTACCTGTAGCTGCTACAGCGGCCTGGCTCATCTCCCTCGCGGGACGTTGCTCCCTTTCTCCTCTTTCGTCCCTCGTTTTATGCCCCCGATCGCGCGCGTACTCTGCGGCAGAAACGCGCCGCGGCTCGCTAAGCCGACAGAGGGGCACTCTTTCACGCGTCGTAAGGAATTAAGCGGAACTTGGCGTGAGTGAAGCGTCCAGACGCTTTTGTGGATCAACGCTTCAGGATGCGCCAGTTGTTTCGAGATTTGACCTGTGTCGTTCAGATTGCAGGTGCTTTCAAGTTACACCAAGTGTTCATTTTTAATCCGTGATTAGGAGGCTTGGTTCAGGTGCAGATTGAGCTGACTTACTGATGATTTATAGATATTTAAGTCAGTGTTCAGTTGAAAGGTTTTCGGAGAACTTTTTGAACCCTAGATTTTTAAATTATTCTGAGGGGTGAATGGAATAATAACGACTACAGTCTCTTTCACCACACTCCTTTTAATACACGAGAAAAGGTGATGCACTGCGAATCAGTGTAGTAACAATTTATTCTAAACGGCGCGAGTCGATGCCACTAAAGACAGTTCCACGGAGTGAGTGAGGGCGCGCGTCACCTCTGGAGGCTATTTATACAGCCCTCTCAGAGGGACGCGTCCCTCAAGCGACGCCGAAAACGCGCGGCAAATTTTGGCGCGAAAAGCGCGTCCCCGCGCTGGAAAAACCCAGACCTGGGCGAGCCTGGCTGCCAGATGCCTACGTGGCCATAGCCTGACTCACCCAGGCCCACGGGGGAAAACCCAAGGGTACACAAAGGTACAGAGAAGTCGCGTCTCCAATATGGAGGCGAAGTAACAAACAACCGCTACAATTCTGTATTTCTTAGGCCATTATGTGAGCTATTAGTTCCCGGATCTGTGGGTTAACCTATGCATTCTAGATACTTAGCTTAATTTGTAATTCTACAAATCTTTGGGTCAGTTCTAACTTCCTTAGCCTTTGGGACAGTTCTTAATTCCTAGATTCTTAGGTGAATCAATGACTCTTAGTTTATTAAGTCGACCCTTAGTTCCCGGATCTTTAGTACAGTCTTAGGCCAATCCTTGGCTCCAGAACTTCAGTTATTCTTTAGTTCTGATACCTGTGAGTCAATTCTGAATTCCTAGATCATGAGCGCAATTCTTAATCCTAGAACCTCTAGGGGAATCCTTAGATCTCGAGCCCCCCAATGAACCCTTAATTCTTCAACTTTGACATCCATTTCACCGTACAGGGTTATCCACTTAACTCAGAACCCGAGCGCGCGAGAACAGATGCCTTTATCAGACAATCGCCTCGACATTTGTCCTCAGGGAAAACGACGCAAAAACCCTGAGCAAGGCATTGGTGCATCCAAAATCCAATTTCTTCTTTAGGACAGGGACTGACTACTTGACCATTCATCTGTTCTCGCGGGGTCTGAGTTGAATTGGGTAACCCTGTAGAAGCATATGTCAAGTAGCAAATCAAAACAGTTGAGTCCTCGCCAGAGGATCAATTTGACCAACACAGTTTCCTTCCCTCAAGATCATTTTTCCCAAACTTACAAAGCCTATTAATTCTTCCGCCTGCAGTTGTCATACTTTGCATCCCTGGCACCTGATCCTATCCAACACCAATGCAAATCCAACGCTACCCTATAATTTAACCTTAACGCGACCTTGAAATCTAACTCGAAATTTTCCCCTGAAAATTCCCTAGACACTCATTTCCACTTTCCTCTGTGGCCATTCAATTCTATAATTCTAAGTTCTCCGTCTTTCTCATCCCTCCATCGAATCGCATTCAACGTAAACGGCTGCAGCATTCTACGCAGCTGAAGCAGCCGTAATTCGGCAAAAAAGCAGGCAAAGTTCGCGGCACACGCTCAAAGTGTATTTCACATGGAAACTGGAAGGAACAAAACGAAACGAAACAAAACGGAAGCAGGTCAACTTGTCTACTGCGGGAAATGTGTAACTTCAGTCGAGTGCATAACCGCGTGCACGGTAACCATCCCCCTCCCCTCCTCCGTCCTCCAGCGAATTCTAATAACTTTTGCGTACCTGTGCTCTCGTACGACCGGCCTCTGTTTACGAGGATGTTTTCAGCAGCGCTTTTCGACCAACTCCCACCGTTCCCTCGGCCGGATTTATATTTTTAATTGCGCGACAGACTACGCGCAGCATGAAAGCTTTATGCCCTCGCAACTTTGGGGGTTTCGTTTTTCCAAAGCATGAAACACCGGCCTTAGTTCGTTTTCAGGGGAACGAGGCATGGCCTTTAAGATAACAGCCCCCAAGTCCTATGCAGCTTTAGGCTGCGCTGTTTGACAGCCGGGAGGGCATTATTTTTTGCAATGGGCGAAGGGGGTGTTTTGCTGTAGTCAAGGGAAGTTCTTGTGACTTTGCCATACTTTGAGCTCTTTCAAATTTTTGAGTACAGTTTACGACTTATTGTTAGCAATTTGTGGCCAGGATTCGTGCTGTTGAAGTACATGCAAATTTCATTTGAAGTCGTTGGCCTCTTGTTTTGTTGTTGTTAGTATTTGAAATTTATATAAGTAACACTGGGTCAAAATGGCCCACAATTTGACTTTGAGGTAAAATATTTTTGGGGCGTTATTGTAAATGGTACTTCTCTTTAAACATTGTGATACTTGTGTTCATTTTCAACGATGAACATATATTATACAATCTTTATCTCA
Organism: Andrena cerasifolii; assembly: GCF_050908995.1. Taxonomy (NCBI): domain Eukaryota; kingdom Metazoa; phylum Arthropoda; class Insecta; order Hymenoptera; family Andrenidae; genus Andrena; species Andrena cerasifolii. Next base: position 5,511,162 of record NC_135132.1, read on the forward strand.
GAAATTTTGTGATTTAATTTAACAGATAGTTTTTAAACAGCAGCTGATTGAAAATTGGCTTGGGTAGAATCGACTCGATGTTCGAAAAATAGGTGTGGCCACCGAGGGTGCAATAATAGATCGAGCAGAAGGTTGATATTTTTTTATTATGTTTAAGTGAACTTAACTTTACGTGTGTTGTACCGTGTTTGCGCTCCATTTTTTAAATTCAATTTCATTCAGTAGAAAGTTTTCGTTTAAAAAATATTGGAACTTTGAGACTTCTCATAGATCTGACGATTAGTGAATTCAATTTTTTTAATTTTGTATGTTTCAGGCATAGGGAATAGTGTGGTTTGTTATGGACCGTTGTGCAATCCAGCAGGGTGCCTCAACAGTTGAACACGATACAGGGAGAAAACCTCGAAACAGGTAACTTATTTTATCCGTCTATAACTGGGTTTAACTACAACTTTCAAGCACTGGAGAAATGCAATTTTTAGATAGCAGAGTGAGAGGAACTATAAAAAATTAATTAAATTTTCTCGAACGTCTTATAGGTATACTTTTCAAAATTTTGCAAGCTACGGGTAGGAACGGCTAAGTAAATGTTCTCTAAATATTTTTTAAGAAGTAATAGCTCTCTGAAAACTCCAAAATTTCTCTCCACACAAACCAAAAAAGTGTTACAGAATCAGAAGTATTAGTCGTCTCCAAATATCATTTTAAATCCCAAACGATCACAAGTGCTCAGAGAAAAATTGCAAGCAGATTAGAATTTAGAAGACTAATTGCCTATTATGAAAGTAAATAAGTAATATGATTGCACTAGTCCGGAGAAAATAGTAAATTACACTATTTCTCCAGGAGTCTCCTCGCAACTCTCAATCTTCGTAACTCTTCCACATTAAAATACTAATAAACCAAACCGAGTTCACGTTAACAATAAGAATCGAAAACTAGTCACGACCCCAAGCTTACCAAAATCCTCCCTTGTCATCGTCAAATTCCCATAACAGATTTGGGCAAAATTTATTTCGAATAACGAATAAAGTCGCAGGATTTATTCGTGAGTAACGAATAACAATTTATTCGAATAAAAAAATATTGTATATTCTCAAATTGCTTTTATTCTTTTACTAATTTCTTCTAATCACTTTTATTAATTTTACTCGAAATTTGTGTTCGAATAATGTTCCACTCTGCCCTATAACCTACTACCCCAAAACGATCACCAATTAACAATAACAAGTTGCAAGTGAATCAGAACCTCGAAAATTAATTTTTATAAACATATTCAATATTTCTCCTGCATCTCCCAAACTTTCACCAACCAACGACATGTCACCCAGTCACTCGGCCCACAACTAGTCACACTCCCAAAACAATAAAAACCGTTCCCCCAAAAGAATCGGAACCTCATGCTTGCCAAAATCCCCCCTCGTCATCGCCGAAACCCCGTGCCCCCAAAACGCTCCTCGGATTCCTTCGAAATTCATTCCCAGTGTACGACTGGCCGTGTCCAATAAAAACACACCGTTCGAAGGAGGACAACCACACGGGCGGGGGGAGGGCGCTGGGGCGCTTGGAGGGCAGGCGGGATGGTTGAGATTCGTGAGCGTGGAGTTATTACCAGCGGACCGTGTCCTCGTGGCGAAAGAACGTGCTTTGTGTCGGCTGTCTCCCCCTTGTCAGTTTCGTCGTGGTTTGGTGTCGCGCGTCCGCCCAGGATATACATACAAAAGGATCCGCCTTTGTGTCTGGTCGCGGTCATTTTTGCCCTGTGCTGGCGAGACGACGCGGCCAGTCTCGAGAGCGTCCGTGTCAGGCTGTTTTATCGGACGGTATCTGATGGCTGCGCGTTTCGACGGGCTCGCAAAAAGGCCGATTGATTTGCCAATCGTGCCTGGACCACGGATACACCCGTGTCTCGCGCCATTGTCGGCCAATTGCGGGAGAATCGTTCGCGGGGCAGCTTTGGCAGCAGGAAGGATCCCTGCTTCCTTTTGCATTCAAGGAATAATGGGATGGGGACGGGCGGAGCAGAGGTTTCTGAGGTTTCCGAGCTTTCTTTTGCATCCTACTGGCGTCTTTTTCATCCGTCAGCCAGCTAGGTGGACTGGATGTTGCCACTGCCCCTCGCCCCCTTCGTACCCCATTCCATTGGGCTCGCCACCACTCTTTTCTGTCCTCTTCTTTTGTCTCGGTCCTCACGGTTTATTTCCTCGCCCTCCTCGTACCTCGTCGTTGACTGGGTGTTTCCTCTTTTTACCCAGCGTCCTGTCGATGGTGTCGGCGACCCATCGATATCGAGACGCGATACGGCACGGTGACGGTAATGACGAATTATTAAGTGATCGCGCCGCTCGTGCCGCCCCGCGGCAGGATTAGGAAACACTCGCCACGCTCGCTTACGACGTTTACGCGTTCCTCTGCGCGAGAGCTGGGATGGTAGGAGGATTCCTTTTCGGGAGGTTGCTTTTTACGGTCGATTTGGTTTGGAGACTGGTTTTATTTGTTTGTTTTGTATCTCTACTTACTTAGGGTGCAGCGAGTCTCGGAATTGGTGGCGCAGCCGAGTTCCTTCGGTGGAAACGAAAGGGGGAGCGGATAAAATTCATTTTATTGAATTAAATTCATTTCCCAACAGGGAATTGAATTTATTTCCCACTCAGGCGATTTTTAATTAATGTTATCTTGAAGCAACTCCTCAATTCTCCACTGAGCCAATTGTTATTATTTGCAAATGTCCTTGTTACACACTAATGATGTTATGAGAAAAGTACAAAGAAAATGAAGACTGTAAATTGTATAAAATGGGAAACTTATAATTAAATGCGTGATTACGTGTAACGAGCAATAGTGAGACCTCGAAACCATATGCTCCAACAGAACACGAAGAAAGATTCGGTGTTCAGCAGATCTAGTATCGAAGCACCCAGTAATAAGTAAAAGTACATATCCTTTATCTCACATTTTTCACTTTAACATCTCCTACAAACCTCACACTGCATAGTTCCGCTGCTATTAAACATAACCTTAAAATCGTCCAAAGAGCACCGAACTCGCAACTCCCTACGCCACTGCACATCAATTTACTCCACCAGTTCCCCCAGCAGCAGCGAATTTGTATATAGACTAAGTAGCCTGCAGCCTAGGGCGGCAAATTTGGGGCGAAAGAAATTGAAAATGTAGCAAAATGTTTTTATTTTGGCTGTTTTGACCAAGTGATCTTTGACAGAGATTTGAGACAACATTAAAAACAATTTAATTTTAGCATGTAGCAGATTAACAATAACTGATGTAGAGTTAATTTAAAATTGTCTCAACTCTTTTCAATTAAAATAGTTAATGATATTTCATGAAAAGGGTAGCAGACTCCAAATCCGTCCCTGCTCCCTGGAACAATTTTTTAACCTCCCAGCGCACCTGCATTACACCTCTGCCAAAGCAACATCATCACCATGTGAATAGCCACTAGCTGTAGTCGCGCCATGAATGTTCCCCAATACATACTTTCCACGGCCGGGCCGACGTAACGACGCCCATCATGAACGCGCGGGGAAACAATAACTTGCGTAATAACGCGCCCGTCAGGATATCAGTGGCAAAGCTCCGCGGGTCGTTCGTTATCATCCCGACTGGTTCTTCGTGGATCCCAGGGCTGGAAGGGTGAGAAATGAAGCGAGGTGGCCTGGCCAGTATCGAATAGCGGAGAGACGCGACTATAACCAGCAAGCCACCAACCCCTGTTCTAATTAAGCCCGGCTAACCTGCGAGTTAGGATTATTACTTGGCCCAGCTGGATAGAGAAGAGCCGCGCACGGGGCTCCGGGTTTATGCTTGCGCCTGTGTGCGAGTGTGTTCGACGCTCACGTGCGCGAATGACCGAGTGAGAAAGAAGTCGGCGGGTTGGGGAGTGTCGCCTGGCATCCCGCCAACTATCCGCTTCCGTTCCCGTTCCTGTGGGAGCCGCCGACAGGAATTCAACACGTTTAGACGTTACCGAGAGGAAACTCTTTGAAAATTCTTGCAAGTACCGCTGTAACCACCTCATCTTTACCTCACCGCCCCACCCGTTGGTTTAATGTAACGTGTGTAATATATACGTTTGAGCGGAATGTACCCCGCGATAGGAGAAGTTATTTCAGCCAAGACGTTCGTGAGGATAAGAGGGGAAGGGGGGGGGGGATGTTGATGGAATGGATGCTACTGGGTTTGTTGGTGCGAATGGTGTTAGTGGGTTAATGAAGTTGTACTGTAAGGGGATCTGTGGGCGGGGCGGGTCGGAAAAGTTCGGGCGGGATCGGGCGACATCCTGATACTCACTTATCCCAATATTGCTCGGGATCAGAGTTGCCAGGGAATTCTCTACGCGTAGAGAAGACATGACGTCACATAGACCTACTCGAAAGCGTGGGGTCCAGGGATGCCAGAAGTAGGGACAACAGGGACGGGTTATGCCGTATCGCGTCTCTACCTTTGGCAGTCCTGGTAGCGTCACTTGGACTGGCTTGGTTTGTCGTTGGCATTCGTTGGCATGACGTCACCAACACAAATATACCATTACTGCTGTAGGTGTTCCTCTTGTCCCACTCCGTACCACGTCATGTGGTGTCTACGCCGCCATTAATTCCCTACATATGGTAACCCTGCTCAGGATCCTGACAGTTGAGTCGCGATAGGAGAGTATCGGGATCTTGCCCGAAATTTGCCGACATGTCCCTCGCCCCTAATTTCGCTAGCTTTTAATGATTTGGGACTAAGGTTGAGATGGAACGATGTCCAGGTCTTAGGGAATACACGAGACTTGAATGAATCGTTTCTTGAGGTTCTGAGAAGAGTATACAGTTTGTGCCTTGTGTGGTAATCGGCTTTGAAGCGTTCAAGTTTGTTCTGGCACAATTTTTATGCCAATTGAGCGAATATGGGGTGGTAATGTGGAAGGGATAGAGATGAGAGGCTATTGTTTTGCTTTATGGTGTTGTTTCGGTGGAATTGTACTCGAAATGTTGGAATTGGTGAGTACCAACAGCTTCTGGAGTATGAGCCATTAATGGTTGTTTTAGTAAAAAAAGACTTCCAAGTCGTTGGATTGATTTTAATAGAATTTTCGTGCTTTTCAAGAAGCACAATAGTTACAGGTCACAAATGAGATGTAATTCAAGTTCTAGAAATGGGACACATACGCACCTGCCCTTATAAAAACGTCATTGTTCGCGAAGAGACACGACACCAACATCCACCCTGTATTCCCAGCGCTCCAGCCGCACCGTTCCTGGACAAACTGCATTCCTCCCCTTCCTTTTCCTCGTTTTTCGTAGACTGGGTACACTTCGCCTCCCTCGACGAAGTCACCATCATCGGGAGTGGAGACTAAGGAGACGAGTGGGCTGTGGGGGACGCTAATTCGCATCCGTTTTAAAGCAAGGACGATAAGCTCTCGCGAGGAGGATCGGAGGGAACTAGAGCGAGCCGCGATAATACGTCTTTCCTGTCACGTAGCGGCCGATGGCATTATGATAATGCCGCGAATAAGAAGGATTCAGGGGCGGAAATGTGAACGATGAGTGAAGTGGCGCGGCAGGGATGTACTACCCTTGCCGGGCGGCCCTGAGGAGAACGGTTTAATCGAGATTCGATTTTTCATTTTGGTTTACGTGCCCCCGCGCGGCTGATACCTTGGCTGTGTCTTGAAATTGGAATACGCCCGATGGTGATCACGCGGTCCGCAGCGTTGGGCGAAACGCTTTGCTGGGTCCTTCTCAGCGTGATTTCTGGATTGTGAATTATTCATGGAATTACACGGGAATTTTGAATCTAGAGGAAGTGAATGAAGGGATAGTTCCTTTTATTTTATCGTTAAAGTCCTGGTAGACAGAGTTTGATGGCAAGTATGACTGTGTGGCTAAATTTTACTTTGATTCGCTTAGAAATTGAGGTAAATGAAGGCTGGTGGAATATAACAACATGACAAGGCAGTACGTGACAAGCCCTCTGGTACCAGTGTCACGATACTGTTCCTGAATTTTCGTTTAGAGACACGAATAGCAATATTGTGTGAAGTAATTTGTTTAAATGAATTTAGAAGTGTTCTATTAAATACCACATGGTTTGGAAGGTAATTAGGGGGGGGGGGCACTAGTGGAGAAAGTAGAGGGAGTAGCTTGAGCTTATGGACACCCAAAGTTTTATTTTACGTAGACAGCCCGTAAACTGTAGCCTCAGCGAAGGCAACTGGCTGCTGAAGGCCACTAACGAGCTCTCCCCCACCATACCATTTTTCAATCCCCAGCACGCTGCGCGTCATCATCTTACGCATGCGCATTGCAGTACCCAAAGTTTACAGCCACTGTTAGCCCTGTGGGAATAAATATACTTTATTTTTCAACCAATTCGTTACTATTTGTAAGAAAATGAGTACGAAAAAGTGGCATGAAACTATTTAAAAATTCGTGAATCTGTAATTTACGCGAAATGGTGTAAAATACTATCATTTTGGTTGGTAACGCGTAATATAAATCGAATTGGGCGACGAACTTTTCGAGGACGCAAGAAAATGGCGGAATTATTCACGATGTATGATATTCGGGAACGCCTCGTTCATATTTTATTCAGTGCCCATAAATTCAAAGTATTCCATTAAGCCTTTTCGTGAATTAAGTTCTCTTTCGCATGGCAATATCGACATTCCCATGGAATTCCGAAATTTTATCCATTATGGCAGTCTGGTTGGTCACGCGCGACGATGTAGAAAAATTCCATCAACTTGTCACCACTGTACTAAAGTATTCCTTCGCGCTCTATTCTCGTGTCTATCTCAAGCGAAAACAGTTGAATCCACTTTCATATTTATGGAATTTATACTGTGCCATCCACTTTGTAAAACTGACTATTACGTAAACATCTGACAGGCATGATGCAATGGCTGTTCCTCTAATTTCAAATACAGAAAAGGTACCACTACGTCCACCAATTCACTGGTCACTCTCTAATCGTCTCTAACACTTTCACTATCAAGTAGTCTCATTACCAACTAACCCAAACTTAATCTAGAAAGGGTGTTATGCCGACACTTAACATCACTAATCCCTCATTCTCCCTTTTCCACAAGTTGCTTGCCAACCAACGCTGCATTGAAGGCCCAAGATGTAACCTAACCCTAAACGCAGTTCAGGCTCTAACTGCAACTAAGACAAAGTCAGGATAGCAACAACAATTAATCCATTCGTACCTTAGCGACTACTTTGAACACTTTATAACTATCACTGATGACACTTCAGAACACCCAGGTCTGTCTGAGGTCTGATTGAACCTACCCAAAGCCTAGTCCACACCTGGAGCAGATTTAAACCCCATTTCAATAAAAAAGACCTCTACCTAGACCTAGCCTAGCCTTCACAGACACCATGCACGTGGAAGACACGCTAATTTCGCTGTTTTCCTCGATGGTCTACGTCCCAACGCTACCAGCGCTGGTAATTGGATAGGAAGCTAATTAGACCATCCCCGTTCCGCGTCCGACGAGGCAATCCAGGCTGAAAGAGAGCCGCGAGATTTATGTCGAAGAAAAGACCACGTAAGAGAGCGAATCACGAAGAACGTTGCGCTGAGAGATCTATCGCTCCCAGCCCATCCCCCGATACAGCCATGGAAAATGGAATCGTGGACGTTCAGTGGGACATCCGGTAGATGGAATTCACACATCAGGCCGGGGATCGATCACGGGACACTTTCCGCGTAGCGACCTATGACAAACACTCAGAGATTTTCCTGCAGCGTCTCCGTAGATTCTGTTAAACACAGGTGGGCAATGTCTTTCCAGTGAATCGATACCAGGCGGAATTGTAGGAAACGTTAATTCGAGCTGTCAAATATTGGACGTGCCGGCCAGTTGAATATCCAGTCGAAATCTGCCGCTCGACACAATGTAATCCTATTATTGGAGATTTACCTTTTTACTGGGTGTCCTGGGCGCCACTGGGTTTTCGTGGTTGTTGGGGATTTTTGGTCGTCCGTTGCTGGAATGGTGAAATGGGTGATTTTGGACCTAACGAGACTTTCAACGTTTTTGGACTTTTAAGGTTATTTGCATGATGCAGCAGGGAGGGGGTTCCTGAGGTTTGCTACTTTTTTAATAGACTCTAGGGGGTCTTTTAAATTTTTTTGTCGAATCAGTTATTTTTCTGAGGTTTCGGTTCTTATTTTTGGCTAAATAGGGAGCTTGTGATTTGTCGTAAATTGTTTCCTGAATTTTATAATTAAGGTGGAAAAAGGGGATGAACTGTTTTTCGAAATGCGTCTATGTGAACACTTGACAGGGGATGACTTGCAAAATTAGTGCGGAAAATTTGTAGCAAGATTTTCTGTGTTCTGTTTCCTAATCTGTTAAGATTGTAGGTTTTTTACAAACGTGGGTTATGCAGACTGAAGAAATCGAGGGTTAGGTGAAGGCGTCAGTAATTAGATGCGCAACTTATTCTATTTTATTAAAGTCTTAAATAGTAGTGTCACTGCCCAGTAATTAAGAATTACATTCAGCAAACGATATCCTAGAGTTAAAGGAATTTAGTCTTTCAATGGCTTCAGTTCTGCTGCTTAAAAGATGACGCGAATTGTTAAATTCTGATTTACGATTTTCATTTGCTGAAAGGTTACAACGTAGGTCCACATTTCTTACTGAGCAATACTCCTCTTTTTGCAGCAAGAAAATGTAAAGGAAAGAGAAGCAAGACTAACGACGTGCCATATCCGTTGAATTTGTACATTTATTACCGAGTAGTAATGAGTCGACGTTCGCAGCTCCACGTATTAGCTTTCCGGATTAAAAAAAAATTAATAGCTATCGCTGAAAAATGATACTTCCATCTATTATAATTCCAGCATTTACATAAAAGTGAATGTTCCGTGGAAGAGAAGCTGATGTCGATTTATTTGAAAATGTTTTTACTAAACTACATGAATACACAAATCATTAACATTACTATGTATATCATAATACCCTTTCGCATAACAAATTGTGGACCTTGAATTCGATTTTCCGATATTTTGCGATTGCCCTGCTCTGCATAAACGATTACTTCGAACCCATTGCAAAGTGAGTCTGCTGTCTTCAAGATGATCCCCCATATCAGGGAACCAATAATTGTTTTTAAGATTCTCCAAATAATATACATGAGAATCTCAACATATGTGAATAAATCAAGCATTCACAAAGCCATCTACAAACGAAGATTAGCCAAATGGCCACTACACCCTCGCACAGACGATCCCAACAAACACCAGTTCCATGTGAACTAGTCAGAGCCTAGTTGTCCTCATGGTGCACCCCAAGTATCAACCACCCAAACCTCTTAATCCTCCACTTTGTGCATCGCTGTACCCTTAAACGCAACAGCGGGTTGCATCCACCCAGGAAACAAGCAATTCAAAAAAAAACCTTAAGCTCCCTCTCAGGAACATCATAAATCGACCAACAGTGGGGGGAGGCTAACTCGCGAACTCGAGAGCGTTGCGCAACTTCCGAAGCGTTCAGCGCGTACGTCTTTCCCCGGAAGTTGGTCCGTAAGTTGGAGGTTCAGTTTCTTTTGCTTTTTCTTTGAAGTATTAAATATTTCCCCCCAAACTCCTCCGCCTCCAGAACGGTACTCGTTAGACGAGTCTAGCCTGCGTTCCATCCGGCGAGGGCACGCGCGTGCAGGTGCGGTGGGGAACCTTTCTTCCTCCTTATTGAATAAAAAGAAGCGCGCCAAGTCGAATTTTCAGCACCGCTGGGCCCCTGACTGCCATTTTTGCGAAGTGTCCACATTAAACTGTGTAACATAAAATTACTACTATTATTCGTCTGTTTCATGCAGTGACTAAATAGTAGTATTAGTATTGTACATCAGTAATAAGTTAGGCTTAACTATCAAAAGATCTCGACCAATTCTACTCTTCCCACGTAACAGAACTGTCCAAAATAGACACCTTTATTTGGTTACACTAGATGTCACCCAAACCGCAGCACCAACGTTCCCCCCAGCCAAGGCCGCGTTCTTTTCAGCAATGGGAATCGCGGGGCGTCATTCGCGGCATATTCATGAAGATTAATAGGAAGCTTTGGCGCGGCGGTTTCAATGAAATCGGAAGCAGATTGGGCTTTCGACAAACGTTTGACTATCCCCGGTCACGCGCCCAGCCCCCCGTTCCCCGGGTCGTACCTTCTCTCATGGTAATCGCAGATAGGTACGGGTTAAGCACCATGCCCATGGACCGGCGCGCTTGAAACCGGGGACCTCCATTAGCTGCGATAGAGAGCCCGTGTTAAGAGTGTTAATGCGACTCCCGGGGCTCGTCGGTTCGCTGCTTCTAGTTAGGGTCGATTTTGGACGCAAACTGTTCTTCCGATTAGCGAGCGCGAGTATCTGCCCGCCTTGGCGTTGTCTTCCTTGCTGATTTTCTCATCGTGTGAGACAAAAGATGAGGCTTCCGGTAATTTAGTAATGAATTTTTTACTCATCAATTTGGTGTGATTAGAATCGAAGGTTTGGATTGGAAGGAACGTTTGTTGAAATGATTTCCCATTAAATTGGAGGGGATGCCAGTTTATACAGACATTGGAGCAAGTAGACAAGATAGAGCTTGAACGTGGCCTCATAGACGAGTGAAAATCTAAAGGAGTGATCGTGTCTGCAGACAAAAGAAAAATCCCACTTGAAAGGATCAAATCAAATCCCCTCGAAAGCCGACGCGAACAAAAAGCGGGTCGCGACGACATTAAATTCCCCGGGCCAGGAAAGATTAAACACTCGACGTCGAACACACAATTCTATCGATCGCGAGGAAATTCCTCTGGAAACACAAGCGTGCACGGTCCAAGACGGAACAGATCTTCCGCGCTCGTGGATCGATCGCGGGCTAGTACCTCCTGGAGGGCCAATATCCCGGGTAACTAATGCGATTTCATCGACAACGTCCTGGAATCAGGAAATAAACCAATCGCAGATCGCTACATCTCTCAGAACCTGACCGTTTCCGCGCTCAAAGAATTTATATAGTGTTCTGTGCATACGGTGTATTCTTACATTACCTAAACGCCATGCGGGGACATTGCAGCCCATAATCTAGGAAAACTAACCTAGAACTCCCGAATTCCAGTCTACCCGACTGGCGCCATCTACTGAGAGACACTTACCGAAGTCCCAAATCGACCATCAAAGTCGCCCTGCTTGTAAATGCACAAGTTAAAGTCAATAAGGAAAAATGCATAGACTATGGTGTAATAGTCAGGTGTTCCAATTCCCCCGGGCGATTATTTCGTTCTAGTTCTTTTTGTGGCCGGTAGATTGGCATCCGAAAAGCCACATAAAACTGACTTTTTGTACATAATATCACTAAAATCTCTACTACTGCAATCTCATGACTTAACTCCCACGTTGCTAGCTTTCTGACAACGACGCCTCTCGCGGCGGTCAGAGGAACTAACCAGTAATCGTCACAAAACGCCGCTGGAGTAGAGGTGCTAAGTCGGATCACCTGTCTATTACGCCGTGGTATAGGCATTGCCTTCTACAAAATGGTGATGGAGTTACACGTAATATATCGAATTCCCAAAGTCCCTTTCGGCGAACTTAACGCCGTCTGAGGGCCACAGAACAGGACCCACATCGATCAATCGCTGACCTAGGTGGACGGCTGAAGTGCGTGCACGAGAGCAGCCCGATTATTTGGATTAGTCGAGCGTGTTTGACGAGTGGTTTCATCTTGAACTCCGTTCCCCCTGCGCGTACGTGAAAAGTTCGCGGGCCGTGCTCGCTAGGGCGGGCGGCAGCGGCCGCGAGCGCGGTCCGAGTGGGAGTATCAAAAGAGAAAGTTACTCTATACTTACGGAATATTGCTTTTAACGCTGCCAGCCTCCCCTTCCGTAAATGTCGGGGCGGAGTTACCAACTTGTACGGCGGAATCCAGTTCATACCGGTAAATTATTCAGCCTTTTCAACGGACTTCCCACCCCCTTAGCCCGCATTGTTTCAGCTTTTTCAGACTCTCCCCTGGCTTGGGGATGGCGGCTAAGTGTCTTCGAACTGATCCCACGACTTCTCGCCTCTTCTTGGGTCTCCGTTTCCGTCGTTTGATCCAGATGAACGGAGAAAATCGAAGGATAGTGAGTTGGTTTTGCGTGTAGACGCTACTGGGTGGCTAAAAAAAAATGTTTCTGCCTGTATATGTATAACTAGGGAAAGGTGGATGTGAGGACTACAATGAGTTGATGGAGTATTCACATAATTATGGTGTTACTGTGAATCTTTGACAAATGCTTGTAAGTGCCTGGGTCTGTTTTGACCCACAGTAGCCGCCTTCTTACATATAGCTATTTTAGACAGCATCCTTTCTGTTAGAGCAATTACTTTTCTGTATTTCTGAGATCTTCTCTATTACTATTTACTGTCACGCTCGGGGGACTACGCGTGGGTCCAACGAGACCAGGACGCCGCCGTCCAAGGGATAATACCACCGCCACATACCGGATTAATTCGTGCCGCGCTTGTAACAGTACTGACGTAACGTAGACCGTAATTGGGATTCTAAAATGCAGGAGAAGTCGAGCAACTAGGATCCTTCCTGTGTCTTCGACCGGCTGCATTATTCTCTCTCCGGTTTCCTGCGAGCAGCTCCACAGACATCCGATCAGAAAGTGCCTAGGGGCACGTTTTTATTGGGTTATTCCTTATGCCGGGATTTAATCCAGAAAATTAGAAACGACGGCAGAAAGTAGAGGAGGCTTGCTCGGGAACAACCGTCCGCATTCCCCATTTCCTTGCACGCTCGGCCACTCTGGTCGCGTCGCTTTAGCCACGGCCCCGCGTCTTTTCTCTCCTCTATTTCTGGCTTTCGGTCAGCGTCAGATCCCGCGGGATTCCCCGCTACTCGTGGTCCCTCGTCGGGCGCTTTACCTTCCTTCTTTCGCCAGCTATCTTCATTTCCATCATGGTATTCCCTACCACTATCTCGCGGCCCTATCGGCTTGTCCGCCTCTCTGGCTTTCATCCTCGGCCCGCTTTCTTTCTTCCCGCGGTGGCCCTTAGTTGAATCAAACGACGCCACGGATTCCTTTTTCCCGACGAGATTTGCATTCGACGCTAACGGTGTTTCCCTTTCTTGTCGCGCTGACTGCTGGGAGCCGCGGTAATTCTGCGAGGGAATTACTCCTGGCCTGCTTTGGGGTCTTGCCTGTGTGGGGCAAAGACGCTTCAGTGGATAGGTGCTGGATTCTGGGTTACAAGTTTTATGAATTTAGAGGATGTTAGTGCTGAACTATATTTTCTGTGCATTACTAGTGTATAATAAATGGACATGTTACAGTCACATGGGAATGTGGGTTTACCGAATCAAATTCTTGCATGAGATTTCGATCGTTTAAGATAAGGCTGTTAAATGGAATTGGGGCTATGTGGTCAGTTTCGTATTATTTTGGCATAGATAATGGAATACTTGGCTGACATAGAGGTATTAATACTACTTGCGGTGATGAACAGTGGCGACATCTGCTGGGAGAATTTGCTCACCAGGGGGCTACGGTTCGTTTTCAACTTCAACAAGTCTACATACATCTATGTCCGATGTTTATATATATTAGAAATTGTACATGTCTTTCCAAAAAGTTAATCTGTTATACGATAAACCAAAACATCTGATGCACCCTTGGTACCGCAAAGTAATCGAATATAACCTAACATCCTTCAATATTACAATTTTTCTTCTGTTATCAAAAGGATGCAGTATTGTTAACCATTCTTAGTGAAGAATGATTAACAATACTGCATCCTTTTGCAGTAAAACACTATTCATTTTTCCACTTGGATATATTTGCACCTAACCTACAACACAAAAATCATCACGTAAAATCCCTAATTATTTCAACACATATCCATATTATGAAAAGGACGTATTTTATCAACATCGAAGGACATAAAAAAATCTCTTTAAAATTAAAACAGCCGAAGTATCTTCCCACTAAACATGCTACTCCACTTTATTTCGTACCGAAAACCCTAGTTCTGCCAACCGCTTCAGATTTTCAGTGGTATCAGTTCCCCGGAGAACTAGCCGCCGTTACTCTACTCTTCCACTCCCCCCCCTCCCTCCCTCCTCCTTCCCGTCCCACCGATTACTATCGTCTCTATTTTTCACCTTGCTGCCTCATTCCGATATACATTTCCACGGCGTCCAGGCGATGGCCGTGTTGCTCTTCGAAGTTCCCTTGCCCTGAGAAATTTTCGGCCAGAGAATCGGGACGAATAGGTGGCAGGAGGGAAGAGCGGGAGGGGGGAGGGGATAGAGAAGCTCTCGCCGAAAATATTGGGCATCGTGAAATTCCTGGCGAAGAGAGACTGACGTTCTCGGTAGAAACGACTGCACTCATTCCCATTCCGCTTCCCGATTCGGCCCCCGGTATCGCTTTAGACCTGGCTCGTCTTTTCTCTTCCATTTCTGGCTTTCGGTCAGCGTCAGATCCCGCGGGAGACCAGGTACTCGTGGTCCGCCGAAGGATGCTTTTCCCAGGACCGCCCACCCACCCAACCCACCCAACCAGCACACCCGTCCTGTGCTACCTTTTTCTCCGCCTCGATGTCCCCGGCTTCGTTCTTTCGATTCCTTCGCTCCTCTTCCTCCTCCTCCCCGGCCCGGCAACCCCTACCTGGTTTCTTGCTCCTCTTCTTCCATACTTCACAGGATAACGCGGGGACGACGATGGCATCCACGGGTCCAAGACCCGTTCGTTCGAGTTCGTCGAAATCCTTAAGGACGTCGTTGACCTCCTTTCCCCGACGCTTCTGCAGCTCTCCCGTCTTCGGGCTACAACCTTCCTACAAGCCCCCCTCCGCAACCCCACCGACACTTACCCCGGGGCTGCTCCTCTTAACCGGACTGTGCAGATTCAATCTCGGGTATGGTGGATCCTGTCGTCCTGGCTGCCGCGCGAGAGAAATGCTTGCGGGGGAGGGCTTCGTTTTTGAGATGGTCGAAACCTGTCAGGCTGGGGATCTCTGGGTATCGGTGTTGAGATGGTGGAAATGTTGGATCGGGGGTCCCTGGGCTCCGTTTTTAAGCTAGTCGATACGTTGTGCTTGGGGGGATCCTCAGCTTCGTTTTTTATATGGTCAAAATGTTAAGCTGAGAATCTTTGGACCTTTTTTTTTGCTATTTGTGGCTCTAGGTTAGGAGATCTTCGGGCTTCACTCTGGCGCTGCCGGAAATGTTGGGTTGACGGGTATGTGGGCTTTGTTTTTGAGCTAACGAAACGTTGGGTTGAGGAGTTCCTGAGATTCCTTCTTGAGCTAGTGGATGCGTTACACTGGAAGGTCTCTGAGTTTCGTTTTTGCGCTGATCGAAATGTTGAATTGGGCCTCATCTATATATGGGTAAAGGAAATATATATGGAATAATGTGGTTGACTGGAGTGTTTAATCTCTAGGGATTGATGCAACATTCTGTGTAACTCAAGCTCTAGCTCCAGTACCATTTACCACAGCACTTGAGCATGTTTCACGTACCCAACTATCTTTTCTCCGCCTATAATACCCCTCTGATAGTAACCCACGATTTCTGGAATATGGAGTGATGTTGGAATCGTGGTAGAAATTGCAGGGACGCTAAATTGGTCCAGATTCCCCATAACACTTATTAGGATGAGGTGAACAAGCATATTCTTTAAATACTTCATAAGTTCAAACTCCCTTTTCACCACCTTTAATGTCGACTGACCTTGTACAATCGGTCGTTGCAATCGTCTAAACATCCGCTTTCTATTAGCTATAGAAAAGTATAGCATGACATTTAAAAAACTAGAAGTGACCTTGAAATCTCTGAAAACCATTCACCCACAAAAATAATTATTACCACCATGTTATGGCCCTCTCGGTACCATACGTCTTTTGTACATAAAGTTTTTTCATATTTGTAAAAATAGCGTGACTATTACAGGCAAACAAAGTTATTGTCCCATCCCGTATAACTGGACTTTAGGAGACCATTTGACTTATAATCGCTTGTTTCATATGAATTAGATGAATCAGTTGTGCCTAGTGTGTAACAATTTCGCGATACCAAAAAGGGAGGGTGGTGATTGGTACCTGGGGAGAGAAATTGGTTACGATTATCTTATCGAATACTAGGATCGTGGCACGCATTTATCTTCCGCAACCACTCCGTCATCTAGGGCGTTATCGGGGACGGGTAATTTAACTAAACAAGCCGATTCCGCAGTAAACGCCCTAAACCGGGATTCGATTGGATATCAATAAATTCGCCTAATGAATAAGTTCCATAAGTCATCCCGCCGCGATGCACGCTGAAATCATTCGTTATGCCGCTTCCGTGTGGATGCGCGTCGACACACCTGAGTTGAGTAAACATCGATGATCATCAGCTATGCGGGAAATGACACGTGACGAGAATGATTTCGTTAAGGGAAGATATTTATAGGCGAATCTGAGAGACTTGATTGTCCATACTATCAAGGATGGTTATGTGGACTGAATCCTTTAGCGATTTTATTGCAGTTGAGTTATTTGTTGCCCTGACTCCTCCTCAGTTACCCTGAAAGCGTTTTCAACTGTTATGAATCTTTGTAAATTGCTTCAAGTTCCTTTGAGTGATTCTATATCCTTGTGAAATGTTCTTCTGAATTGTGTTGAGTGCTCTGAAGTTCTTCTTAGTCTTTCTACGATATTCTGAGTCCTCTTGAGTCACCTTAAAATCTCCTGAGTTGTTTCAAATCTCCCTTAATTACCTCGAGGCTTCCTGAGCTCTTGTAAGCCCTGCTGTGTCACCTTCGGATCTCTTGAACCTGTGCTGAGTAGTACTAAATTGCCTTCAGATCTTCTGAATAGTGCTGAGTGTTCCTAAATTACCTTCACTTATCCTAAGTTGTCCTAGGTCCACTTGAGTTGCCCTGAGTCTTGAGACACTTTCTCAGCCGCCTTGGCTCCCTCGAACCCTTCATCAAAAGAAATAGAAACGTATCTTTTGTTCTAAAAGTTAAGATTCCATTAAGTCCACAGTGGATCATCACGACTTAATCTCCCCCGCTTTGACCAAACGTGTCAATTAGAATGTTCCCCACGAAGTCCCCAAAAATGTCGCGGAAGGCAAATCTACTTTTCATATCCGTGCTCGAAACCCCACCTCTAATTAAAATGCGCGTTATGAAATCCCCACGAATCCTCCCGCCCAAGGGTGTGTTCGTTACACCGAGCGAACCCCAAAAAAGGCTAGGCGCGCGCGCGCGCGCAACGGGATCCTCATCGCCGGATTCAAAACACGCCCGTGCTTCATTTCTCCGTCGAAACTTTATTAACACCAGCCAGGCTCCCTTTCTGCGCAGTCCCGTACGCAATTTCGTAAATCCTTATCGCTAAACCCCGGGGCTCGATCCCTTTGAATCACCGTATGAGATACACCCTGCTGGTCCTCGAATATCAGCTTGACGAGAGAGGAGTAGTAAAATGTCCATTGTTTCACCTAACGACTGTCTCTTTCCGCAAACAAGATTATCTACCAGACCCAAACCTATGACAAGTACCTAGTATACCACATTCGGCTATTTTATCCCTGACCAAGGTAGATCCTAAGGACTTAGTGGTGTCATGGTAGAACACACGTGGGTTAATTATTTAGCACACTCTTGAGCAACATTGACTAGCACTGTCTGCCCCAGTTGCCCAAAAGTCATTAACCCTATTTCTACCCGTGTTGAAGAAGAAATTCCCAACGTCTAACAATCTACAAAAACACGGTTACCTACAGGAGCCCCGGCATTCAAGAGGCTAGGGTTCCCAGGCTCCCCATAAAATATCCCTAATACTTCTTAAAACACATCTCACGAGCCACCCCTTCCCCGTGGCTTCCCCGCCGGGAGGAGGAATCCCATGGAAAGAAGAAGAAACACCGGAGGAATCCCAATAACTTTTTGCGGGTAGCGGCGGTGCAAATGTAGCGTCGCTGCAGAATGCAGCACGAAGGAAACGAAGACGAATAAACGTGGCGTCGCATCCACTCGACTTTCCCCAGGACAAGGGAGCGGAAGGAGGGCACCATTTTGTCTTGGTTTCGCTCAGACGTGGCTGCTCCCTCCGCCCCACTCCCGCTCGTCAACGACGTCACTCCAATTTGTCAGCGTCCGTGGATGTAGCCCCCGTGCCCGTCCCCGCTCCGCGCCGGGCTGATCCTGCCCCGCTGACGAAATTGTGACAATAGTTCCCCCCAGTTTTTCCGTGGGACGTAATGAACCGCATTTTCGCGGCGACACGGTGTCACGGCGCCCCGACGAGGCAGAAAGAACCACCCCAAGAAAGAAAATGGTCAGGGGCTTTGTCAGGTGATGGCAGCACCGCGGGGCGACAAGAATTCCCAGCACCCCACTTTTCACGGCGGCCAGGAATTTCGTGAACGTCTAATGGCGGGTAGTGGCGACGTTCCAGACTGATAATTCGTTTAATTACTCCGCCGAAGAAATTCCGGCCGTTAAGGGGAACGATTGTGTGTGCCGCGGATTCGGTGTAACGACAGCGCGGATGGCTTCGCTGTGGGAACGATTGGTGATACATCAGGGCAGTGGTTCTCAACTTGCATTTCTGCGGCTTCAGAATTTTTTGTACGCCATTGCGACTACTGTAAGAGGAATACACGAATGCAAAGTAGGTGGTATGGTGAAGCGTCAGGGCCGGCATGAACGTTTGCGGGGCCCGGTTTCATAATTTTGTGGGGCCCCCCAAAAAACGCTTTTAGATGTACTTCTAAATTTTATAATAATAAATATCTATGCATAGGGCCCCGCAACACCGCAAAATTTACGATGAGGTTTTCGTGAACCGAAAATAATATTGTCGAACGAGCGTGATAAATTTTTCTCAACAAATATGTGACTGACCCTATATCTTGATGATTAGTTACAATTGATATCAAAACAAGCAACTTACCTTGTATAAAATTCCATTTTAATGCCTTCACCAGTTTTTGCACTGAAATGTTTGAAGATTGGTTTTTAAATTAAGATTGAAGTTCACGGGGCAATTATGAAACTTTGAAAAGGGAAATTTTCCTAAATCACGATCGTGAAATAGCGGGAAAAATGCTGGAAGGCAGAGCCGTGGGTACGGACTGGACTCTTGCTAAACTTTTTTGCCCTTTTTAAATTTTGGACCGTGGATTGTGTCCACAAAAATTTCTCTTTTCAAATTCAGGCAAACCTTCGCGTATAATAGAATGAATTTTGGAGAGAAAAGTTCCCCTAGATTGCTTTCAGTTTTAATTAAAATTTCCTTGTTACAGAGCATGTTCAGTTTTAGAATACTGGCGAAACGGAAATGAAATGTAAAGTGTCAAGTAGACAGCCTCACAAAGATTAAAAATTTCATTCCGCGACGGTTGGATTGCTACATTTCCACTTTTAACTGCGGTCGAGTGAGCAGTGACATTAACGAACACTGTAATAGTTTTTAAAAAATAGTGCATCAGTGACGGAGCTTCAAAGGGGAAATTCCTAACTAGATTACCACTCTTTTCAAAATGATACACATATTTGTTTCGCAGCAAGCGTTTGGATACGTCCCTTTTGATTGCAATGGCCTTTTTTTTTATCAAAAAACAATGTCAGACAAAAAGTCCGAGCAAACATTGGAGCCCGTGTTTACATTGACGTCACGTGTACAGAATTTATTGGATCCACCCCGAGTTTTCCTTTTCATTTATCGCAATGAAAGGATTCAGCGGCCCTGAAAATATTTCGAAAACGACCCCGTAATTATCGGAAGAAAAATGAGCCGATGATAATTTCCACGGTGAAACGCAGCTTTTTGCGGTTCCACGATTGTTGCCTCGCATTTCGTGTTCAGTCGGTTTCTCGGTTTCAGACACAAATCAGGATTAATGACCTTTATTCCCGAAATACGGTTAAAGCGCGCCGGATTCCGTAGTTTCGGGTACACCTGACTTGACGTCTCGTTCGGTGATGTTAATTAATGCTTTCCAACATGGCGGTCTCTTTATCGGCATTGCTATCCTAACTATTTCCATGTTAAATGGCAGGAAAATACACGTTCAGCCTCTATGGAACCCATTCACCGACGTACCTCCTCGCACTTCCGCGCGCGCCTGGAAACAACGGAATTCCGTCTGTCGAGAATTGTGGCATCAATAACAGAGGAATTAACTAATTAATTGAAAAGTTAACCTTAATATGGGTGGTAACGACTCCTGAGCATGTTGAATAGTTTTGTCTAAATAGTTAAAAAAGAAAAAATTTACTCCATCCCCGGACCACTGTGCCGGGGTTATGTTTCCGTCTCTTTCTAGGAAAAACAGAGTAGCGCGTTGAAATAATTCCTGGGTACTCGTACCATCACTACTGCCTCGTACAGCAGCAGTTATTAACACCATCACCAATCAAAAACGTAAGCTTTATGGACTCAATCAGTCAGAGAGTGCCCAATTACGAAAAAACTCACAGGGTTAATTCATTTGTATCAGCTTTAAAAAAAAAACCTTAGTTCCTAGCCAGAAAGAGTGTCTACGTGCTGAAATAGCCAGGGATTAAGGAGAATAAACGATTCCAAGTTAGCGTTCCTGATCCAACGCTGTTTGATCAACAGTGGAGGCTCCTCCATGAATCATCGAGGGACTGTTGATCGTTCTACGTTCGCAGGCATTGTTCCAAAGTCACTTGAAATCCTGTTCCAGCCTGTGCTCGAGATAACGTTAATTAACCTGGCCAGGAAAAGTGTCTTAATTACGACGTCGTTGTCGCGCTCTGTTCATAGGGTTGCCAATAGATCCGATGATGCATGACCGTAGGACGTGGTGCGGGCGTACACCCGCGCGGACGTGAACGTAGCTTCACGTTGACGCGTAGGTGGTTGCCTCTAGAACGATGGCGTGGTTCGCTGGCAACATAAATATCTCGCTAATTCTCTGCCGTGAAATAAATCCTGCTGGTAACATGGGAACGTTGGCCCATATTTGTGCTACCGCGCGCACCCTCCTGGTGATGTCTCGACGACTTCGCGCGGCCATTTGTCGCGCGAATGCAGCGTGCGTAGGCTCTACGTGCTGGGGTGGCTAAAAGAAAGCCTTTTTGCGCTTTTGTATAGGTATTCCAGTAATTTTAATACCGCACTTAAGCTATCCACTTGGAATCGGATCTATCGTGGGTTATGTAATGGGAAAATATGGAAATATAAATAGGGATGTGTTTTTCTCACAAAGGTTTAGGTTTAGGTTTATTATTTTCTGCGCTACATGTTACAAGATGGTGCTTCAAGTTATCATTTATTCTGCCGAATGAACTCTCGTCTCTCTTTTCTCATAAAATTACGATCCTTTTGGCATGGCTTGTCTTTTGAAGTTTCTTGTGGTTGTTAGTGTAGGTATTCATTAAGCATTAGAAAGGAGGTTAGGTCTGGTTTAAGTAAAAATTAAGCTTAAATTTCGTATTTTTGTATAACAGATGTTCAAGTAATTTTAATACCACACGTGAAGCCTCTTGGAATTCGATCTATTTTGGGTTATACATGAGGCAGTGAGAGGAACAACGAACTAACCCACATTGAAATTTTGTTTTCCTACTATATATGATTAGTAGAGCCTATTGGAATATATTATTACTACTAATCCAATTTCGAAAGAAATGTGGGTTAGTCCGTTGTTGCTCTCACTGCCTCACATATGAATCTTCATCCTGTGCAATATAAACAGGGATGTGATTTTCTTCCATAAAATTACAATCATTTTGGGATAGCTTGACTTTTGAAGTTTCTTTTGATTGTTACTGTAGGTATTCATTATGCCATAGAAATAGGTTATGTTCATATGTATTAATTGGTTATAGGAATAACTATGTATATTTTTTTTATTTAATGTACCTTTTAAGGCGGGAATGCAGGGTTGCCACATCTTCGGCATTCAGCTGGGGTCTCAGCTTTTGAACCGTTGTCTCAGGCACAATAAAAATCTCCGGCAGAATAGAGAGACCCTAAATTCTAATTAATATTCATAATACTTTTATTATTATTATTATTACTCCTTTATAAGAAGTCGTTATTATAATGATTTGTAGATGCCTGTTTTTTTATTGGCCCTGTTTCTCTCTCACTTTCCCCACCCCACGCCTCCCCACTCCAATTCTCCACGCAATTGAAATCCCCGACAAAGGATCAGACTTGATCTGGCAACCCTGTCGGGATGGCACCTTCGTGTCGAGTATAATGTTCATGATACTATTGCCAAAAGTTCTGGTTTACTGTTTTGTCTGAGAAACATGATAGCTTCAATTCAATTTCAAATGTTCCAGAGATCGTCGATTTTTAAAGGCAATCTTAATTTTTTGTGAGGTTATGTGACCCGCAGATCATAAAAAATGGCAGTTTGAATAATTACAAAGGTGATCTAATTCAAACTTTTAATTACAAAGCTTACTACATGTTACGTCAAGTTTCTACGTTTGCAAAGAAATTTCAACACGCAAAAGCCACATTGATTTTTCCACCTGCCGTGAAACAATAAAAACAGATATGATCACATATGATCATATTCGACTAAAAATTTTGTAATAACTTTCAGACGACCCGATGCACCGAATTCTCCTTAAAATCTGCACATTTAAATTCCAACCCGCATCGCAAGGATTTAAACATCCCAGCTCTTAAAGCTTAACTCTACCGCTCCTCCATTGGTCCGAAGAATATTTCGCCATTTCGCCCCTTAAATTCGCCGGCGCGAAAGAAGCGAAAAGCTCGCAGCTACGAATATTAAATCCCTGATCATAACGTCACCGTCACTTTTCCGCGTGTTTCTAAACAGAATGGAGGAAAAAAGAGCAGCGGCACGTAATTCCTAGAGAGGGGCACACGCCGCGTCAGCCCGAATTTCGCCCCCGCGCAAATCCATTCTTCGGGCGGAATTTCGAACGCAGGCCGCGCACGTGTCGCGGCACAATTCTTGCGAAATGACATTTCGGAATGAATGCTTGTAAACGAGTGCAACGCCAGGCCCGTAATTCGTGCGTGGGATAAAATTTCTCCCCGCTTGTCGCTCGGTTTTGTTAATACGAGTTCCGCCCCCTGCCACCCCCTTTCGCGCGCGCGCGCGCACTTTTGTGTCAGCTATCGATAGCACCGCGATTCTTTGTCGACGCACGGCACGGAGTACTCTTATTATTATTATCCCCTTCCCCGATTGTACTTTTCTATAGTCGAATATTTTTACATTACTTTGCCTTTCAATTCTCATTCTTATTTTTTTTTTAAATTTTTCCTTTCTTCATTTTTAGCAATTTAGAATTTGCATATACTAGTACTGAATTTCTTCGGAAATTACTGGTGGTTCCATGGATATTCTTTGACTCTGTTTTTACTTTTTCGCCTGAAAATTTGGGATTCGTATTTTTCACTAAATTCCTTCGAAATCGCTGGCGACTCTGTGTTGGAATGTGTATATGTGACAGAAAAATGCAGAGATTTTTGCACCCCTTTTTTTCTAAATTCGGAGTTTACTTTTTCGAAGGAACTCCTTCGATGTAACTAGTAGTTTCGTGTAGTCCCGGTTGACTGGATGTACGCGGCGGAGGGGTGAGCTGGTTTCGCGTGAAAAAGTAAAGTTTACGATGCAACAGAGTGTCACGTGCACACGCGAGCACGGAATGATGGAGGGAAACACGCACGCGAGGCGACAGACGGAGAAATAGGGCCGAGTATCGGAGGAAAATGAAATTGTCGGCAGTTATCGGAGCGAGCTAGCGGCTATAATAATCGATCTCCGTGCAGCCAGCTCTCGTAGAATCGAATTCGAGCCGCCGGCTCGTACGTTCCGCTTGAGAGAGGCAAGAACAATGACAGGAGGTATTGTGCCGGCTCTACTGGTGTCCATATTGTTGCAACTATTTTTCTGAGGGGAAAATTCTTTCGGTAGTCGCGATCGATTCGCTGAAAGAGAACTCTGAAGGCTTTTAGGACTTGGCCTGCCAGGAAAATGAAGCTATTGTGCTCGGTTTTGTTCGGTTTGGTATTTATGGTATTTTCAGTACGTCCAGGGAGTTGTTACTAGGGGAAAAGTGGCGTACAAAATGATTACACCGAAGAATTACACTTGGGGTGTCAAGTGACTGACTACTGGGATAATAAATCCCTGCCACAATGTCAAACTGTATACTTATACCTTATCATGTATGTACAATTGTTTCAGAATTAACAAAATATGGCTTGATTCTCGTGAAGATTGTAGTACTACTTAGGTATTGTATTTGAAATAAGTACTGAATAGTCAATTTCATTAAAGATGTCATCAGGTGGTAGCCTAGTTGTAGATATACCAAGAAATATAGTTTGTATTATACTGACAATGGAGGATCCCGAACTCGAAAATTCAAAAAATTCTGAAACTTTGTGAATTTGTAGGGAATTTCCTCCTGAGTATAACGCAATTTTTGTTTGCCGCCCAAATTCACTCTAAGGGGGTGTAATTGACCTCTGAAAATCCGGTTATTTTCAGATTTTGTGTTGTAACTCGTGAACTGTAAAATAAGTTTTTTACCAAATGATAGATCTAATTAAAAGAAGTAACTTTTGTCTTGAAACTTTTTTTCTATTTCTTACAGTTCGCGAGTTATAACGCAAAATCGAAAAATAGTCGAATTTTCAGGGGTTAATTTCACACCCTTCCAGTGAATTTGGGCAGCAAACAAAAATTGCGTTGTAATCAGGAGAAAATCCCCTGCATATTCACCAAGTTTCAGAATTTTTTGAATTTTAGGGTTCGGGATCTTCCCTTGTGAGAACATAACCTGCATTACAGAAGCTTAACCTAACCTACATGATAGTTCCACGGTCTTCTCACACGAGATACTTTTGTGGCATACGACTGACATTTAGGTTGATTTTAAGAAATACATACAACATCAGACAATATGTTAAAAATGTTGCTGACCTTTTAGTAGTTTGAAAATATAATATAAGTTCCGACATTATTACAGCATGCAACTAAAACTTACGTTGCTTTACTGTATTAATAAAAAAAATTAATTAAATAATTTTTCAAAAATTATATTTTACTTCTTTGCTACTTATGCATTTTTGAAAAATTGTATTTATTTCTCATAAAAATTAAATGATAGCCTTACAGTTGTGGGTGGGCCCTCTTTGTCTCCTGGCTTCCAATATTTTCAGACCCAGACCGCCATTGTGAATACCAATATGTAAACTATCAGTGACGAGCCCCAGAAGAAATCCCCAAAAAAAAATTCTCCGCCACACTAACCCATCCTCTGACAACAAAGCAAAAAATAAATCTCGGACAAGAACATCGATATCTACATCTAAGATCTGCAAAACACAAGGAGGAAGGTCGACCCCATCACAGAAAAATGTCTCCATCCTTCTGAATGGTCCTAACGTAAACTCCAGGCATACCCCAACGCGTCTGACAATGGAGAACCTAATACCTTCCACGCTCCCGCATCGCCCACGTACAGCAAATGACAGAGAGCGTACAAAACCATGCAGCGCTTAAAACACATCCACCCCTGTCCAACCCCCCCCCCTTATTCCCGCGGCTCTGTCATCGCGGTAACCGAGTCGATAGCAATTTGTTCACCTTATCGCGAGACGGGAGGGGTGGCGCGTAGCCCCGGAACCACGGCTAAACGTCGACGACCGCGGCTATGGATTGATCCGTCAAACTTGGGCACAAAGGGCCTGCATTCACGTCACGTCGCAGCAGGAAAAAAGGAGCGTGGCGCTCCACTGAGGGGACGTGTCGGCGTGAAAACTTAAAGTCGACGTAACAATGGCTTTTTGTAAGCCTATCACAACCCCCCGGGAACGATACCGGCGGGACGGTAAGAGCCCTAGATCCCTCGGCGCCCCGGCTCTTCATCCCTCTCGAAGATCAGAGGAGGACCGATACATCGGTGTATCGATGCGTCCGACACCGTAACTTTCTTCTCTACCATTGTGCATTTGGGTCAAACCCTTTCGACGACAGTTCTATCAAGCCCGGTGTCCTCTTTCCCGCCTCCGAGAACCGCCGGCCATCCTACCGTTCACCATTTTCCCGGCCGTGTGAAAGGCCACTCCACCATGAAGCGTTCGTGCGGCTTCTTTGTCGTTCCGCAGGTGAGAGGTTGATCTTAGTTTCCTCGTCGACGCGGATCTACTCGAAAGCTCGGGTTTTGTGAACGGGACGGCCTGGGCACGGAGATTCACCTTTTCCTTTGCCTCCATTCTCTCTGCCCTTCGTTTTCGCTCTTTTGTCAGAGAGCTTCGGGGATGATGTGATCGATCGTTGGTAGCTTGGAAGGAAGATTTGTTTTTTTCTTAATATTTTTTTGGGTGGGGGGTGGGTGGGAGGGGTAGTTTCAGTATATCTTGGTTATGGTTGGAGTTTTATCGGAGGCACGCTCATATATTTTGCAGCATGTTCTGTCTCTTCAAAGCTAGTGTTGTGTGTGTGTTATGCGTATATGCATATACAGTGATGCCTTGGAAAGAACCCGAGTCCTCTGTCTTGAGAAGAAACCGTCGCTACCTCCGCTACCTCTTTTGTAGTTGCTGCGGCGAGCGAGAGGTGTCAGTCAGACCTATTCCGTCTTCCTTCGGTAGACGACGATTTATGGCTGGTCGCTGTCGCGGACCCTCTCACTCGTTCGTAGTACCTCTCACTCGCCACGGTAGAGAGCAGAGGCAAGCCGAATTCTTTTAAGACAAAACTGAATTAAATAGTGATGTGCGATATTCGTCGCAATTATCGATAATGCTTATCGATATATATTTCTTTGGTTCAATATCGATACAAGAAATGTATTATTCAAAAAGTATCGATATTGATAATATCGATACGAAGATCGTATCAATTTACTAATTGAAAAGTAAGTTACATATACTGAACAGAATATTATTTTGGATTAAAAACAATTTTCTAACATAAATTTTTTTATATAGTATTAAGAAATTATTTTACTTTAATTATGATTCAAAGTATTAAAATGAAAACAAGTAATTTACTTTTCAAATAATATTTATAAAGGAAACTAGAAGTTATATTTTAATAAGAAACGTCATGTGCATCATTCAATATAATTAAAAAATTATTAGCTTGAATTGATGTGAACGAAAGAAGGTGCAGTAAAAATTATCGATACCTGTGATTATTAGTGTCTGAAATATCGATAAAAAATATCGATAAAACTATCGATATGTCGACAGGCAAATATCGATAAAATTATCGATTTGTCGACAGGCAAATATCGATAAAAAACATATCGATATATCGACAGAGAAATGTTACAGTTATCGATAAATATCGCGCATCACTAAACTGAATAGGGTGTTCCGCGATGAATTCGATAAATTTATTCCACGTGTTTTGAAATTGTCGAGTAAAGCTTTCGATGGTTGCCAGAAAATATTGACGTGGGAACACGTGAAAGCTGTGTATGGGGAGCAAATCACTCGGCGTGAAAACACGCTGACGCCACTGGAAGTGTTCTACGTATGTATATCGCGGGACAACCTATTTAAGGTTAGGTTGTAAAACAGTCGTTGTTACGAGTCGTAAGTTACGACTGAGCTCGCCTTTGCGATAGCTTTGTTCTTTCACTTCCTTATTTCGTTTCTTCGTGCAATAAAGGCGCTTAATAATAATAATACTGTGTGTGTGTGTATGTGAAGAGGTCCTTAGGTTAGATTCTAGGTAGACTTTATACCGCATGCAACTTACATTAGACTTCGCCTAGAGTTTTATACTAGCCTATCTGTGACTTACTATTTTAACGACCTTAGCAGAATTTTTCATATTCTGCAGGAACTAGGACAGGGAAATCCCAGCTCAAATCTGACACTGCAGAAGCTTAACTTATTAAGTTATATTTCTTTCAACCTGTTGCAGCTGAATTTCTCCATTTCCATCAGTCTTATCAGTAGACAGCCATAAAGAAATTTTCTAAATTTAAACCAGCGTATTTCAAGCACCACGGTGCCTTCGTGAAATTACGATTTCTTTTACCTCTTGAGTGAAGCACGTTTCAAACCTCCACAATTTCTCTGCCAAATCCGAATTCACCTAATACCGTATTAATTCAATAATAGTAGCATAATACTAGAATTTTATTACGAGACGCAGTAAGGACAATATAACCTCCAAAATGATTGCAGAAGTAAATAAAGAAGAATGATTGCAAGGGAGCCAAAAACAGTCGTTTCAATGCGACGGGTGTCCAAACACGAGTGTAACGAAGACAGAGGACAGGCCCGTCTATTTCTGGCCACTCATTCTCGGGCTGGTAGGCCCGAAACAAGACCACACGAATACGTAATGGCTTTTTCTACGTCTGCCCCCGTTCGAAATACGCGTGGGCTCCCACTACGCTATATCTTCGTGGAATGATCCTCGGCGCCTCGCGTCTCGCTGTTTCCACCGTCGAGAGGCGACAAGAAATTTGGATATTTCCGTTTCAATTTCGTCGAGGACCCTCGATCAATCTCCTCGCTAGCTGTGCTGAATGTCGCTGGAGGAATGAAAAAGGAAGCACGTCTGGATACGCGATACATCATGGTCACGTGTATGAAAGGTGGCCAGGGGCCTAGTGAGAGTTAATGAAGGAATAGAGTAGGAGTATTTGCGGAATATTTAAGTTGTCTTTGGCGACGCTAGAGATGAACACATGAAAGATATGCATCTCTTCTTGATATACAGAGTGCCACTTTTTATTCGACATTTAAAGTGTCTTAGCGAAAGCAGATGATCACATGGGTTTCTCAGGATATGGTCTGAGTTAGGTCTTAGCCATCTCTGAAGTAGTTTTTATATTTTATTCACATTAAATTTGTCGTCCTTCAGCTCAGAAAATATAATATTAGAATTCCGCTTCTACGCGATTACCATTTTTTTCTTCAGTTAAAAAATTTTCTTAGCCATGAGGAATGATAGTGGTCCACTACCGTCAAGTTAGAGTTCCCCCAACTAATGGTGGATGACTAATTACTGCCAGGACCAGGTCATAATCTTTTTTCAGTCGCTGTTACTACATGTGGTGGAGCTTTAGGACGATGAGAGACGATTTTTCTTCCGTTAATAAGCGTCTACTTTTTAGTCTCAACGACAGGCCTTAATTTATCTAGCTGTTGGCAACATTCCTCCCAACTGATGACTTCATCACCTCTTTACGGAAGCTCGTGACGCGCCGAGTGGCCCCTACAGGCCCCGACAGGCGCGCAGCAATTTTTTTTCTAATTTCAACTCAGGCTCTTCAATTCTCCACGTCAATCATTCTGGTTAACAATACACTTTTATTCCCGATGTATTATTGTTTAGCATCCATTTTTCTGTCCACTGCTGAGTCCAATATTCCGTGTCACATACCGAGAAAATGGGTCGACGTTGTTACACGTGAAGAGGGCCGAACAGATTTTCATTCGATTGATGAAGTGCTTCGGCTTTAAAATTCGAGCGCTCCATACGTAGCGATGTAGTTTCGAAAAAATTCGATTGTCAGGCGCGGCCAGGTCGAGTCGGACCCGATGAAACATGTCCACGCATTGCCATTATAATTTCGTTGATTAAAAATCGGATCACGAGCGCGTATCGCGTCAGCGATTCGTCATAAATTATTGGCGTATGGGCGAACTGGGCCGCGGCGCGGACTAATTAATTAGTTATCGCGCACGAGATTCTCAAATAATCGGGCTTGTTTTAAGGCTTATAATAACGGGGCAAAATACTTGGAAATTTGTTATTTAATCGGCCACTCGATAATTCCCGGTATCATTGTTACCAGACGCGAACCGATTACAAATTCATCGGGGCCAATTAAAAATTAATCAGGTCTGCTCTGATATTCTTCCATCATTATTATTATTTTCGGCCGCTAAATGGAACGGACAGAAAATATGTGTGTCGCGTCGTTTGTAACTCGTGAATTAAATGTGCACTTTTTCGACGTTCTTCAAAAGTTCGTGGAATGCTTTGGCATAACGAACTAAATAGAATATTAAAATTGGCGTGTGGGATTTTATATGATAGGATTTTATTCTTTATAATTGATAAACGATGCACTGTTAACCACGAAAGAAGAACAAAATGTTATGTTCGTTGAGTAATATAAGGTTAAGGAGCATATTTTAAGGTTAGGTAGCGTTATGGCTCCACCTCGCATTTTGTACACTGGTTTATATTTTTATACTAATAGCTACTTCTTCCGTGATTAGCTGCTTTTAATTATTGCAATTGAATGTTACTTACTATTGTATCATAATTATTAATTGTGCAGCTTTATTCAGAAATTAATGACAATGAAACATATTAGATTGCACTGGAAA
Source organism: Andrena cerasifolii (assembly GCF_050908995.1). NCBI lineage: Eukaryota > Metazoa > Arthropoda > Insecta > Hymenoptera > Andrenidae > Andrena > Andrena cerasifolii. The sequence continues at coordinate 5,541,488 of NC_135132.1, forward strand.
TGGAATATTATGGACATCCTATTGGCTTCCATTACAATGGTTACCAAGAACCTATATCGCTAATTACACACACGTTCACCAGTTCTGATAATGAGAATTTAATTTGTTACGCTAAAAACTCATGCACCTGTTACAAAACTTAACCGATAGATTGATATAGCTATGCCAATGTCACGGACAATTGCTCACCAGCCACACACTTTTACTTCACCTTCTGGTCGTTTAAAAAATACGAAGACATTAGTCAAACTGCCATTCAACAGCAATTACGAAGATAACTCAGCCCCACAACATAACCTCAGCAGAGTCACATAACCCCACTTGAACACCAGCTGTTGCACCCTCCAGCCATGTCTAAAATTCCAAAAGCCCAATATGCAACGCAAACACTTAGAACCAAAAAATTCTCACCGACACGATCCCTCAGCTCAACCCCTCAGAGCCTCCGTATCTGGGGTAAGGCACGAATTCGCTAAATAGAGGACGTTGACGTTGGATAATAATAATTTCTCGTGGAACACGTGTCTCGCGGAGCACGTTCCCCCCTATCTCAGGTAGGTAGGGGGAGGGGGCAGACACTATGGAGATTCACCCCCGATAGTGACAACGCTACTCGTTGCCCTCTCATCTCCCAGCGAAACGCCTACGATCGATTATATCACGCACGTTATACCGTTGTATATAAAACCGCAAGGAACGAGGGCCTCCCTAGTCCGCGGTTGGCAGGGACTTCGTGACGAGGAGCTATTCCTGGAGTATTTTAGGGCTACAAGTTCCGCCGTAGATTGCGGAGATAGGCCCCCGCGGGCTTATTTATGGATCGAATTCGCGAGATTTCCGGGAAAGCTCGTTTCCCCCTCCTCGCCCCGGCGGCGTACACAGCGCGGCGTGTACACTATCCCCCCACAGCGCGCAGCCAAACTCATCGGCTTTGATACGGCTGCTTTGATGAAATATTATCGGTAATCGCGCGCTGGTCGGATGTATTCTCTGCTTGTAGGATTGCCAGCCCCTGTGCGCGGGCTCTCAGGAGTTGGTCCGCTGAAAATGAATATAATTTTTGGAATAATTAGGTAGCCGGGCGGACCCTGCCAAATGGGGTTCCGAGGGGCCGAGGATCCTTTTCATCAGAGGAAATTGATGTGCCTCGGATCAGAGTTGGGCGAGATTAAAACGCGAGGTTTCGGTCTTCTGTTTGCGGTAATGATATTTGGGATTAAATGGGTTGTTCGTCTGTTTGAGGTAACGGCAATCTCGAGTCTGAACTCGGCCGTAATTAACCATCGTTGTCCAGTATGGGTACGAGCATGGCTTTCATCTTTCCGATTGATAATTGCCCGTAGGAAATCTTCTGCGGCCTGCTGGGAGAGCTCAGCTTTCAAGTCTCTAGGATCTTCACAGAGCCTGAAAGGCTGGAGTTCATGGAGGATCCGTGTAGGATCCTCGTAAGAAGCGTTGTTCTAACAAAAGAGCAAACCTCACCCCGCGCGTGTGCATGTATATCGCGAGTATGGAGTTCACTCGACCTTTCTGGTTAAGGGTTAAATACAACGCACATCCTGGCCCAGCCTACCCTCGTAACATCGACCTTTCGCCCCTCTGCGGTCATGATGCGTCGTTTCTGCCTACTGTATCGTCGTATCAACCGACAAACCAATCAGGTTCCCACAATGGGGTCGACGCTATAGCAACCGGGACGTTTCCTTCTGATTTCACTGACGCGGTGCTTTCTTGACGAGTTCTATAGAAACGCGATCGTTCCTGTCGTCGTCGTAAATTCAATATGCCCGGGTATCGATACAGTGTATACCTTGCCGTTCGTACGCAATCTGCAAGGTATTTGAATTTTAATGGGGCAAATTTGGCGCGCCCGCCACTTTGATCGTTTGAAGAGGTGCGAGATCTTGTGGATGGAGAGACACAATCAATTTGTTCGAACATTGCGGTCATATAGGACGAGTAGAATCTGGATCTTGTGCAGGTGGCACCTAGACGCAAGCCAGGTCTAAACTAGACCTAACTCAGATTTAAAGTGGACTTAAGCTATTCTTAACCTAGATTTTGAAATACTTAGGCTGGTCCTATCCCAGATTCAAGCTAGGCCCAAGCAAAACCCGAACTAAGCCCCGCTTATTGTTAGACCTAACATAGATCGCGACTAGATCTATGTTAGTTTTAAGGTCCAGGTTACTTTTTATTCAGATCTAAACTAGACCTCACTCAGATTTAAACGTAGACTTAGAGTAGGCCTACGCAGACTTAAGCTAGAACAAAACTAGATTTTAACTAGACCTAGATTAGTTTTTTATCTGCTCTAAACTAGCCCTGATAGTCTAACCCAGAACGAAACTAAACCTAATTCCAATCTAAATTACCAGCATGAGTGGCGAAAAATTGAAACAACGGAAAACAGTGAAGCCTCAAAAAATGAATTTTACTGACGAAAAGCATTACTTCCCAAACTATGCATAGGTGTAACAATAAATACAATACTACACGCCCACTTCGACTAACTCCATCAAAGGAACCTGTTCCGCACTCTGACCCAGGAACCATGCTCCCAAACTACTCTCTAAAATTCAAATTTCCCGCCTCTGCCGAAGACAATGCCGTAGTCATACAAAGTCATCCTAGCAGCAGCTGTTGGCGGACATTAACAATAAGTGCCGTCAGTATCGTCGAAAGTCGGAAAGGGAGCCTCATCAGTGACAACATCCTCCCAGGGAGCAAGGTACACCCCTCCTCCCGTATCTACATCCCTCTTTCCCTATCTCTCTCCCTGCACCTCTTAAGGGGGTGGCAGTGGGTGGAGGCAAACGACGGTGGCATCGATTTGCCATTTGTCTCGGTCTCGTCGGGCGCAACATTATTTCCCGGCGAGCTTTCTGTCTTACGTCGACGCCATTTGCGCGGAATTTGGCGCACGTCGGGACGCGTGCTGGTATGCAACTGCCCGGACGTTTCTGTAGCACAAAGGTGACCGGTGCAGGCCGTGGAAGTAAGGCTCGAGGAAACGTCCGCATTCCTGACACCTGACGGCGCGTTCAATGGACGTCGTGTGCGCCGCCTTGCTCGCTCGCTCCCCATTACCATCCCCTCAAGCGATACGTTACACCTGGAGGGTGGGTTTACCCGGCCGGCGTTACGGCTTGAATGGACACGCGTTGATTCTTGTTTGCTGCCACGTAGGGGTGCTTCGATCTCTGATTGCTCCCCTTTTCTTCTCTTGGGTCAGGTCGAGTCGAGGAATTGCGCGGACAGGGGGTTGGTGGGAGGGTTGCGAAAATAAGTATAAAGGACGAAGCTTTCTTCTGTTTTCGCGAGCATGGGAAGAACTTTTAAATGAATTTTGTTCGATGGGGAAGTTGAGTGGTGGATAAGGTTCTGTGTTAGGGCCATTTCTGTTTCATGCGCAAGTGGATTGGCTGAGGTTCATTTTGCTTGTACCTGGTTAAGATTACCTAATTTCTGATTTTATTTATTCATTTGGTGAACTGCGCGTAGTTAACTTACCCTGCATTTTTGCTAACTTGTTTAATGTTAGTTTTTATCTGCGTTAATAATTAATTTGTTGTATCCACCCTTAGTGAGGAAATGAGTTAGCTAGGTCTACAGCAGAATTTATTGTAAGTCACGTTGGCGCGCTGGGTATTTACATTTTTAGAAAATAGATATTTTGTTTTGGACCATTTGTAAGCACAATATCGCTCCACGAATCGCTCAGTTTTTTTCACGTTTCGCGAATCTCTCGTTCTGCTATGCACACATATTTATCGAACAGCCATTCTAAAAGGTATCATGCACAAATATTTCCCCGAATGATTGAAAATACGAAATCCGCAGGATACACAGACAATACGGTCTTTCGAAAATGACAGAGGCACATTTTTACTGGAATGGGAAGCAGAATATTTATGCTGTACAAATTGTACGAGACGAGTATGGAATAACAAGCCGACATCCTCACAGATTGGTCGAAGAATTGGAAATGACTATCCTCCGAATATTTTGTACTCGCTGAAATTAGACCCCCGTCGAAACCGCTAGTCTCATTTCAAGTACAAAATTTCAATATTTTTCAATTATTCCTTGCTTTACAAATATTTATCTTTGTGACAGGTAGTTCGTAACTTATTAAACACAGATATTCAAGGAGTACAAATTGTAATCGAATATAGCAGTCTAATAAAACGTACATATGTCACGTGACCCTAATCGAAAAGGTAAGGTGAAGGATTCATGATTAAAATTTAAAGTATAAAAAATTTATGAAATTTAATGAAATTTCTTGCCTGCTAGTATGATTTCGCTACTATATACTATATAACAAATGCATAGTTACATCATTATTTTCGTAAAATAAATAATTCTTTACGAAATGTCCTATGGTGCCATTCACGTATACAAAGTATTATTTATTCAACCATTGAAACACCCCCTCAAAGAAATTCTGAGTTTTCATATTATCGCGAATATCCGCGAAACTGTAGGTAAAAGATATCGAAGACAAGTTTAAGGGAGGATTCTCGTCTAAAAACCTCAAAAGTAACTGATATTTAAGAATTTTCTTTGAACAAACTGTTGGTCATTTTGCATTAAACTCTTTTGGATTATAAGGAGGCATCTTTAAACTCGCAGAAAATATTTTTTTTATGTCGATCCTTCTTATTATTTAATAATTATTATGGAATTTTGTCCACCTCTTTGATGATGTAACTCCTGTTGGCGGGATGTGTAGCACGTATCACAGTCATTCGATTGCAAAAATAATAGAAGTCTCTTAAAGTTAGACAGTTTACGCTGGGATTGGTCCACCTTAAAGAAAAAAAAATGAAAAATTGAAAGAGTTATAGCGTATGAAGGAAAAAGTAAGTTTTTTTCCGTAGACAAATTTTTCGACGATCGAATTCATCGACGAAAAAAGTATTATAAATAAAAACTAAAATTAAAATTTTAGACCCAGTCCCAGCGTAAATTATTTAACTTTACGAAAATTTTCTTCGTTATGCAATCAGATGACTGTGACAGGTACTACACCTGACGCCAACATCGTCGATGAGGTTAACACGATTCCACAATTATTAACTAATAAAAAGGACCGACATAAAAAAAATTCTACACGTTTAAAGATGCCTCCTCATACCCCAAAAGAGTTTAATGCAATATTAAAAATAGTTTTTTCATAAAAAATTCATAAACTTCGGGGACTGTTACACGAGAATCCTCCCTTAATAATTCAAAGTTCTATGGTTTCCTACACCACGACGGTAAAGAATTTTCGACCAAAAGGGTGGTGGGGATACATTTTGAAATACTTAATTTTCACTATTACTCAACGTTACACTAATCCTGATAAATCCTAAATAAATCTAATAAATTCTTACCATCCCGGCTCACTAATAGTAACCCATCACTAAAACAAAAACACCACCGATACACAAACTACCGATTCGATAATCGTCCCACCCCCAAGCAACAATGTACCACACACAATGCCCAATACCAGAACAACTTGCAATTCGAAACATTCTCGCGCCACGTTCTCGCGAGGCAGCGGTGGAAAAAGGGCAAGAGGGCGGGGGGGGGGGGGGGACGTGGCTGAAGGAGTGGCAGGTCCTCAATGAGAGGGCGCGTGCTAGCACGCACCGTGCACGGGAAAAACTTGAACGGTGCCTCTTGTTATCATGGTCGTTACCGCGATAATATCGCTGTTGTACGTATAGTTACACAGCGCGACGATATTTGCCAAGTAAGCTGCATGCAACATAGCTGCCGGTTACGTGGTTACACAATGGCGACCTGGCTCTGAACCCACTAACGAGACCGTGCCCCGACACCTGGCTGAAGTTTACTTTGCCCGTTTCGCCCTTGGACCGTGTAAGCGCGGAATAATGAAGGATAACTGTTATTTGATTCAGTTACGCGGCTTGGCTCGCGGAAAACACGGCGCCCGCGGATTCCGTGGCCGGGAAATTTTGTTGCGAATTTCGGGCGCAATGAAACGGGGGAATGCCAGAATCGCGGGCCTGGATTGGCTTTGAGCAACGATTTCGAGGATTGTTTCCCCGCGTGCTTGTCCTTTTTTGCGTCTGGCTGCTCGAGTTTCCTGGCGCTCGTTCACCTAGCTGGCTAGTTTGGCGAGAGCTGCCTCAGCGGGGTGAAAACTGGCTGCAACTGAAGATGTAACAATGTGGCAGTCTTGTGGCGGGGGACATGCCAGAGTAGCAGGGTTAGGCTGGTACTTTCCACTTCTCCAGTGAAGTGAGGATAAACGTAGCTTTCTGCGACCAGTTTCTGACATAACCTATGTCTCCACCTCGTGGAGTAATGTGACGGGTTCCTTGAAGCCTTACTTCTCAGGAGCCGCTGCTCTCTGAAGTCTCTGTAATGGCTAATCATACTTATGGGTGAATGATTCAAGCCCCCAGCATCTCTGTACCACATAAATCCCTATATATCTATTAAGCCCTGATGTCAGAAATGCCTTAAACTATCAGCAACAGACCCACCACAGCAAAGTTTCTATTTTCTTTCTGTCTCCTGTCGCGGATAGTACATATTCCCCAACACGCCTGCTGGGGAATGATAATTACGAATTAAGTTTTAATGGTTTAATGCGCGATCCAGGCTTGATGGCGGGGCCGGGGATGCATGGGGTTGATAGGGATCGGGTGTTAATCTGAGAACTCTGCGGTTGGTCACACTTTCCCATAACGTAAACAGAAGCAGAATTTCAGTTTGCGGCTTACCATGGCCTCCGCCGTGGCGGGATAAATACAAACAACTTGTAATAATATCGTGTTTGCGCGAAGGGTATGACGATTTCGCCCATGGTGTTAAGCTTGGAGCTGAGGCGAGGAAGAATCTGATTAGCTGGTGCGTGATCCTAATTTAAATTCGAGCTAATCACACCTGCCGGGTTATTAAATCGTTACTACAGGCGACTAGTTTCAATCTGCGGAAGGCCAATCTCAGAGCCAATGCTCTACTTCACTAAGGAATCCAAGCTGTTTATCCTAGTGGTGCCATACTGCAAGTCCTCAAAGTGCTCTAGGTCTAAACAAAATGAGTTTAGTGGATTGTAGGTCTTTATATAAAGTGGTTAGACTATTGGTCCAGTGTCTGGACTTCTCAGTTCTGGTGAGACTGTTGTAGTGAAAGGCTAAGAGTTGCCACAGCTAGTTCCAACTAGTGTCCACAAATTCTAAGTCAGCTAAGCCAACACCAGTAACCCCTTACCTCGTTGGTTTTGGTATAAATTGCGTTTTAAAGCGGTATTCGAAAGTAAATAGACGTTTGCAAGGTAGAAGAAGCTGACTGTGTATGAGGATGTGCTGTCTTGCAAAGTTGATTGGTGTAGTTATATTTCTTAATTGAAACCTGATGCCTCCGAATCTCTTCCGATCAGTTCTTGATCGAACACTTGTTGTATGGCGAATGACTAGCATCCAAGGTCCTCCGTAGGTTTCCCGATATCTTGGTTCAACACGTGGGAGTGGCTGCGGGCAGTCTTATTGATCTCTGGCCCTAATAAGTTGTAAAAACTGGAAGCCTGGAACTATGCTCGGCAAACGTACCGTAAAGGGATCACGTTCAATCAATATCCATGACGTTGTGTGCTCAGAACGTTTGTATTTACTGAAGATGGATGACGTGGACGCCAGGAGGGAATCCCAAAGGATCCACCAGTTGAGTAGAAATACAATAGTACTCGGGTGATCGTTTTCTGCGCGGGTTGTCATGATGAAGAAGTGCTTACTAGACTACATCACGTGTACACATACACCCTTTATAGCTGCTACTTTCCTGTGAATTGAACTGCTGAATTACACACGTGCTCTACTGGATACTTGGATGACTATTCTACTCCAAGTATATATCAGTAACCATTTTCTTCCATCAGTTTCCCATTCGAGACTATCAGTGGTACATGTGTAATCCTCTTTTGCAGTTAAAATGGTATTAATTCTGTACAATCTTAAACTTCCTCGTAAATGGAGTTACAGATACTAAATAAAATGGTGGATTAATTGTTGGTCTCCAGTATCGTACTTAAAAAACATAAGATTTAGGGCTTATACAAAACCCGACTTTTGAAAAAAACCGGTTTTCGAATTCCACTATTCCCCCAAAACCGGTTACACCGGTTTTCGAATTCTGCTATTCCCCCAAAATCGGTTACACCGGTTTTCGAATTCCACTATTCCCCCAAAACCGGTTACACCGGTTTTCGAGTTCCACTATTCCCCCAAAACCGGTTACACCGGTTTTCGAGTTCTCACAAAAAATGTAATTAAAATAAAAAATAAATATATATACATATTTTAAAATTTTGCAGTTTTTTTCATATTTATAGAAGTACAAAGATATAACAAAATAAAATATACTCTATCTATACAAAACCAAATAAAAGAAAAAAAATAATTAAATACTTAATTCATTTTTACATAATAATTCTAGTATATAAAACCAGTTTTTTTTAAATTTAAAAACCGGTTTTCGAATTTTACAAATTTATAAAAAAAAAAACGGTTTTTAAACCCAGCTTTTAAAACCCGACAAACTCTAATAAGTTTTCATTGAGGAGTTGTTCTAGTGAATTTATAAATCAAGTAACTAAGAGTAAAATAACTGTCGTGTTAATAATATTTGTCAAAAAAGTGTGAAAATTGAGAAACTCAGTAAGGTTGAGTGCACTGTGCAACTGTGAAGGAATTTAGGTAGAACTAGGATCTAAAGTATACGACAAAAGAGGACGAGAAATTAGGGTCAAAGAATTTTAGCCAATCCCATTATTCGTTCATCCCCTCCTCTCGGATTATACCGGAGGGCTCTCCCCGTGCAACAACTGACAGCGCGAACCGGCTACGTTTTCGCGCCAAGATAGAATGTTCTGGAAGCGTGGCTGGTCCGGACGCTCAAAGCTGCAAGCTCCACGAGACCGCTCGCGCACGTAGCTTCTATACGAATTGCACAAGGTATAGTCACATCAGTTAGTGTAGTTAGATATAAATTAAAATAAATACTAGTGTTAGGCTAATGTCTTTGTGTGTGAATCCTCATACTCTTCCTAACCTCTAAAACACTGTAATATAGCACTTAATAGCTTAGCTTCATTAATAGCTAATTTAGCTGTGACAATGAAGCCAATCAAATCAATTGTAACAAGTCTGTTGCTCTCAGATTCAGTACCTTTATTTTCCACCACCCCTCAAAAAAAAAATCTTAAAAAGGACGAACCTCGCTATCTCTGTGTATTTAACGTCTGATGAACCCATGAATGTTACCCCGCCATTATCTCCAATTAGCCACGAAGGATCAACGAGCACAGCTACCTGATTATAGACTTCCCCCGCCCCCAATATTTCCTTTCGAGCCCCCGACGCGTGACAAACAGGGGCTATTGAAAGAAAAAAAAGACGGAAGAGACGCGTGGAATTCGCAATGGGTCAGCGAAAACATCACGCGGCGAGATAAACCGTTGCGAGCCGCATTCACGCCACATTTTGAGGGTTGCCCTGCACAATTGCGGTTAATTACTAGCATATTCATGCACAGGATACACGCTCCTTAGTGGAGGGAACGGCGTGGCGCGGCGTGCCTACTAATCCGACACGCAGATGCGACCGTAATTCGTTAGTTGCTCGGGACACGTCCATTGAATTAGCGCCTGGGCTTAATTAAATCGTCTAGATAAACAACTTCCCTTCGCGGTGGCCACGTACGCCACCTGTCTTTATCTCCTCGTCACAGCGACGGAACGTCGACTTTTTCTGGCAGCCCGGGCTTTCCAGCGTTTGCTGTGACAAAGGTGGAGAATGAAGGTCTAGAGCTGTCGCCATCGTGGTACAGTGCGAATTCAACGCGGCTCGTGTATCTTGGTTACGTGGTATAGCTGATTCGATTTGGTATGTTTAGCTTGGGCGGAATGGACACAGTGATGGCAGGATTGAAGGTTTCACTGATGACGTGAACTTGTTAGCAGGGACTTCATTAATAGTAGACATTCGTGTGGCAAAGTTGGGGACAGTGATGCATTGCTGCTGGGATTTTCAGCTGGTGTTGAGATCTTTCTGCGAGGATCTCTATCCTTTTCTTCTTGATGATGCCCAGAGATGCAAATGTTGGGATTCACTCTTTCCAAGATGTTCTTGGTGTTTTAAGAATGGACACTTTTGGGCCCTACGTTTTTAATAAAGCTTGTAATTAGGAGAGGGGTAAATGACAAGTTGCGGTGGACACCGGACGTCAATTAGCAACTTGGGTTCATATGTCACAGGTTAGACTTCAACTGACTTTTGTTTGGAAGAGGCAGAACTCATGTTCCTACTTTCAGGGATATGAATCTTGTTCTGCAAGGTTCTAGTGAAGGGCAACACAGAGCATAGTAATATATACTGTATAGTAGAGCTAAACATTCTTTAGATTTTTTATTGTTGGAAGGTCTCGGCACCTACCTATCCTCTAGCATGTTACTGAAACTTATTAGCGGATAAATCACTGAGCACTTAGAAAAACAGCACAGGACTCATCCCAATTCAGTAGACCCAACCCCCAAAAGTCTCCTCTTTGGCATACACATCCAACTCATCAATTATTCTCCGACGGTGTGACAGTACAGAAGGCACGGGAGCTCAAAAGAATAACCCATATGCTTCTAACACGAAGTTGCACGTCACAGAATCCTTTTTCAAAGAGAAACAAAAGAAGCTGGGACCATTGTACAATACAAAACCATTATCCCCCTGGCGTTATATGATCAGAGGGGCGGGGTCCAGCGCTCTTTCTCCGCCCAGCGAAATGTTATGACTGACTGGCAGTCGATACATCCGGGTCCCTCGAGCAGCGGAAACAGTAATGACGTTTGACCATGAAATATAACACCCATACAGAGCAGACGCTGCGACGGCTCCCTTTCAGCGGCCATAAATCCCGATCCGCCGTGCTGATGCGGCCACGAGTGCCCTCCAAGTGAATCCTCCTCGTAGTAAAAGCATCATCTTCAGCGGGTGTAACTCGATACACAGCGGCGGTAGGTTCGACGAGGGCCATAATCGTAAAGAACAATGCCTGGTGTCAATTAATGGCCGCGATGTAATCAGACACTCCTGTTCGTGGCGCGTTCGATAAGTCTCCAGGTTCTCGTAGCATTGCCCGATGCTCCATGATGAAGTGGTCCGCTGGAATGCTGACCCGTTTTCGCTCCGGGAAACGTACTCGTGTGTCGGTTAACGGGTTTGCGGGCTCTGATACCCTGGGCGAGCGCTAGGGAATTAGTTGCTGGCTGGGTGGCAACTCGTGGCGTCCCTGCTGATGACAGGGACTAGTGAACAGTGATTCCTGCAACAGTGGTTCTTGGTTTACAAAAGATGGGGGATGTTGATGTATCACTGTCACTTTCATGACCTACCGTTAGGGTCTTCGTTTCTTTAGCGGTTACTATACCGTCTCTTGCTAGTCTTGTCTTGCGAAGCACAGGTTGAGACCCATTCCAACACCTTTCCTCTATAAGGGAACTCGTTTCTTAGCGATGTTTGTGGGTTTGGATAGTTGAAAGGATACTTTGCAAGGAGAAGCCATTATAGACTGATACAAGATTACTATTTCTAGCGTTACAAGGAAAATATTCCTTAGCGATCTTGAATCTGGGGGTCTACTGCCCATTGCTTCCTAAACATTTGAGCAGCCTAAGCATTTGAACAGCACTCGTTTTACTGTTTCTTTTTATACATGATGCCAATTTTAAAGGAGACACTTAGTAGTCACCACGCACACTATATCAATATAAAATATTTAAAATAATATCAAGCAGCAGCTTCGAATGACCTCCAGGTCTGGGAATTGCAGATAACCTTTAATCAGTACTGTTTTTCTGCATCTGTAGATTGTAACAAAAGAGAAACCTGAAAATAAAAAGAAGAAACATCAGTTTCTTTGGCCGTTTCTACCCCCTTCCCCCCCCCCCCCCCCCCACCCCACCCACACACACACAACGTAAAAAACTGATTCCTGGCTGAGATAAAAACCGATGGTCGTGAAAAATATTTGCCAGTCTATCGGTTTGATCGTTCCCATATCGGTGCCGCGGATATTCTTTTTTTTTTATATGCAAAATAACGCGTGCATCGTTCATCCCGTGCGGGGGAACATTTCGGGCCGGCATGCAGGTTGCATGCCTGCGTCTGTTCAATTGGCCCTACTCGTGTTGCGAGCTCTAAAAAACGATCGACGTTTCACCGACACCTGTCAGACAGAAAATAACTCTCGTCATCGCGGCGATCGACAGGGACCCGCGAGGTTCCACTGCGAAATTGTTGCGTTGCACGCGGACGACTTCAAAGCCGTGACCCCGTAATTATTTCGGCGACAATCGCACGATGAATATATCCCTTTGATCGCGGCCTGGGGAATTGAAATTGCAGATCTCTTCTTTCGAGAGCAACACCGGACACTTTTTTCCATCCTATTGCCCATTCTGCCGTGCAATCTGCGTTCTTCAGTGGAGAGCGGGCAATTTCGAATTACTTTATTGCGTATATTTGGAAGAGACGTTATCTAGAATATTTTCTGAGGGCATTAATTATTTTAGGTAATTAGTAAATGATTATCCACTCCTGCAGTAAAAGATTGGTTGGAGATCTGTAAAGCTTCTGGAAAAGAGGTCGAATTCTTGTAGAGGTATTGAAGTTTGAAGAAAATGAAGTTGTTAAGGTCAGAAGTTTTGCTAGGCTAAAAGGAATAAGGATCCGAAATTAGATTTTTTAAATTCTGTGTATATTCCAGACCAATATTGAATTTCTTAGGCGTGCATAACTGCAGGCATCCACGAAAGTATTCAAAACTCCCGCCACTGGGACCAATGCCCATCAACTGTACGCTGCGAAATACCCCGAAACGTGTAAATCGGCGACTAAACGCGGTCTCGCAGAAACGTTGCATCTGTCCTTTATTCAATTATCTGTTCTCCCTTTTAGACACCTACGCGTCGACTCGTTCGCAGCTTAACGGCTCACGATACTGATTCCGTCCCCTTTTCCCCCGTTGCTTGCTCATCGTCGGAGGCGGAACCGTAAAACCGGTCATATCGGGGGTCGTAAAAGCCGTGGCCAGCATCGAGCTTTGGGTGTGAAAGAGGGCAATTACGACCACCACGAAAATGAAGGTGAAGAAGAAGATGAAAGAATAAAATGGCAAAATTTGCTTCATTTTCTGGTGCCCCTGGACATCTTCCTAAAGTTTTTAGACTTCGTGTGTTACTTCCTGCGTAATTTCGTAACACAAAAACGAGAGAATGAGGTGAAAGAATTAGGTGGCTGTTACATATGACAGAATAACGAAACACTGAACCCTTCGTGCCTCAAAAAAACTTGAATATGGGTGGTATAATAGAATAGTCCTCCATATAGGGAGATGTCTGCTAGTGGGGGTGCACAATCTCTTGCAAGCACAATAATCCAAATCACGCCACGATCACTTCATGGTGAACAAGTCTAGCTTACAAATCATCGTAACCTATCATCCCCTAGCCTGATCGCGGAAAATCACTGTCCCCTTGGTCTCGATTGAAGCACCCCTCGACAACCATAAAAATACATTCCGAAAAGAGAAGAGGGGTCCGCTCTTGTTCCTAAAAATTCATCCGACATGCATTCCCCATCGAGGGGTCGATCCTACGGTGCTTGTACACAGGCGTATGTCAGAAAATCGCGATATAAGCGCAACAGAAGGCTCGATTTATTCCATTCAGAGGGATGAGCAGGAGCTGGACACCCCTCGTCTGGCCCTTCGACTGGCATTTGTGTGGCTGTGTCAGAGAGTTTACTGTCTGTGTGAAAATCTATATATAGGGGGCATGAGCTCAGTGTCGGATTTGAGGAATTGCTGCCTGTTTTACGGGAAAGTGCTACTATGTCTGAAGACCAGCCTCCCTGATACTTATGATAAACGTAATCTTATTAAATGTTATAGCCGAATTATAGCCGAATGATAGTAAATACTACAAGGTACACTAGAGTACAGCATACCAACCAACGCAGTAGCTATAATAACAAAGCCCACAGCCACAGGAAGCAATTGTATAAACAGAACTTGAGCTAGAATCTCGTACTTTTGCTTCGCCTTGAAAGAGCAGTCAAACGGACCCTTTCCTAGCAGTTCTCAATGCAAAATCTGTGCATGACGAGCTAGTTAACCAGCTTATCACCCAGCAATCACAAACAAATCCCACCTAACCCACTGGTCACCACATGAGAGTCCCAGTCGCTGGCCCCCTAGTGCCATGTCTGCCTAAGTACTCGTGCAGCGGTCCCCGCGTAAGCGAAAAAAGTCAATCTTCCGATCACCAGGTGACTTCTAACCAATCGAACTGTCTAGATCATCAGCGACCAGCCTCTGGGGTCTAACGCAACCGCCACTCCCACACTCGTAATCCAGATTTTTTCACAGCGCGGGGCGTACTCAAACGTGATCGGTGCTGGCGATGACAGCGATTACACGCGGAATAACAATGCTCGTGGAGAGAGATCCGGCTCGGCTCGACGTAATGTAATCAGCAAAGCATACCGAGGAGCCCGGGGTTTATACGATATAATACGATCGATCATAGGCGGGGACGGTGGCGTTCGGCCGCGGACGCGCAAATCCGCGTGGCCAGATTACCGGGCGCTGGCGTTACGACATATGTACGCGTGCAATATTTAAGCCTCGTTAAACGCGTAATTTCAAATCGGCCGTGGGGTCCGCGTCATATGTTATTGATAACCGCGCCGGCGCTCTACGCCGCTTGTTGAATAATGCGCGGATTACACGGTCTAAACTAAAGCAAACGTCGAATAATTAACAAGACGTCGCTTTGAAAGGCCGCCGCGCGAGCGCTCCACGGCGGGCCCGCGAGCGTTACGCTTCGGCCTCATTAACTATACAACTTCCAGTCTCTTTGACGCGGCGCGAAGAGATTGATGAAGCGAGCTCCGACCGATTAGAGGCGGTGATTAAGAAACCTGGACGTACGGATGGGCTTGTGGGTGTATGTGGATGGGTCCTTGCATCCTTTTCTCCCTGGCGCTGATATTTCCGGGGATTGGGGTGGAAGTTTCAATTTTCGGATTAGCGACAGTGAGTGGGGTGTGTTCTGGCGTCGAAATTGTGGTAGGCTCGAGATGGGGTCTCCAATTTTTTAATTACCCATATAGTGACAGTGACGATATCGCTGTTTTTATTCCCTTGAAATAAAGTTTGGTGACACTGAGAAGGGAGGTTTAATTTACGCTTAAGTAATTATTATTTTTATTTCATTTTCTTGTACAGTGTTTCTAATCATTGGAGTACACGCGGTACAAGATCAAATGGCGACTGGAGCGCTTTCCCCTCATCCGTACAATGTTGCTACTTTACCCTATCTCTTCTAAATCTTCTCTTAGTTAGATATGCTCATGGATTTTTAAATTTCAACGATACTTTTAGATTTCACATTGTCATATTTTTTAATTGAATTGAATTTCACATTTCATACATTTCGCAGAAAGGGAAATTTACGTTGAAACTGCGAACTTGAGAACAGAAAAGCTTCAGAAACTCGTGTGTATGTACCGGCACAGTTAGCCGCATATTCAAGGCGTTAAACACCTCCCCGCAGTTCTCAGTTTTCTGCACTGTGTCACCCCGCCAATGCGATTCTTTCACGCTCGTTTGCTTCATTCTCGTCCCGGTTACATTGTCGTATTCTCGCGCGAGCGAAATTTCCTCAGCTTGTTCGCGAATTCAATACGCCATTCACTTTGTGGATCGCTGAAGTTCAACAGCAGACGTCGACGTATCAGGTAGTTTAACCAATTTTGGCCTCGAGGCGACGCCTTTGGCATTTAATTAACGAACCTTCATTGAACGTAAAGGTATTGATAATCAAAAGATCAACTTCAGCCCTTTCACAGGCAAAGCTGCGCACTCGTGTGTTGTGATTACGACCATTGTGCTATACTGCTGTTCTGTATTAGGTATTAAGATTATTAAAGATTGTTTGACACACTACCTCGTAAAGTAGTTGCCGTGAAAATTGGAACGTTGACACAAGTCACTGTTGGACGCTATCCTAACCTGAAATCTGATAGCTGTAAGCTTCATTAATTAGGAAGACCCTGATCAACAATTTCTAGAGTTTTTCAAGATGAAGAACATTGGCTCAAAAGTCTTCCTATAGGTTTAATAACACATGGCGGTTGACAAATATTTTACAAACTACCCTCACTACTAGAATTACTAAATAGGTCCCACTTGCCTTATCATCCTATGTAAAGGTACCACAACGTACCACAATGATTCCATGCGAGCTTCTTCAAGTGGGCGTTGAATGCACTAAACTGACAATGAGTGAGCTAACAAGGGACGTTCGGCAACCCGGAAATTCAGAAAATTATGAACTACCCTACTTGCACACCGAGTTTTATAATTTTCTGTTTTTTTTCGCGAATTTGATGATAATTCAATAATAATTTAATGTATGTTTCGTTACTGAAATAATTTGACGTTATATTCAACCACGGAATGTGAGTTGGATGTTTGGGGTCATATGATCCCTCTCTAGTAGGGTAAAATGATCCCAGGAATCCGAGGGGGTGCGCGAAAAAATTTGAGCCTGTGAAACTGATCTCATTTTCTTATGTTTGTTAGGTGATGCGAAGTATTTCTACTCATCGATTATGTACCAAAAATTATCTAAAATTTGATTTTTCTAAAAAATTGTTTTAATTTATTATGTTCGCATATTTTGTGACTGAGCTTAATTTATTATTTAATTAAATCAATGCCTTTTAATGTTCGTCTTATTCATTGCCAGTAAGTATATAATGATCCTAGGTGTCATTTTATACACATAGATGTACAAAATGATCCTTTAATATGCCTTCACAAAAATGCAAATAAAAAATGTAATTGATCAGGTAGCTAAGTTTGATCTAAGCCAATAATAGAGTAGATAAACTAACTTACAAAAACTACTTTACTTTTATTTAAATAACGTGCGTTTGTATTTTTTATATGAATTATGCATTAAGGGGGTGGTTTTAGACACCTTTCCCCTAAACATCTTATCAGCTCTAATAAATTAAGAGATAAAATTTCAACAGCCTAAAAAACAGTAGTAAGGGAAAAAAAATGGTAAGATGCCTTCGAAATTAATACTCCACACATTCCTCGCAACATCACGCGCACCCCTAGTATTTAACTCAATTTACATGTCTTGCGCAACCTGCCCACACCATTCCTAACCCAGGACTTGGAATCTCCAAGCACCCATTCCCCTTTTCCGCAGGAGAACTCAAGGATACCTCACACCCCTATCGAGTACTCGAAAAAAAAACAATCAAAACCACTCGAGCCAGTCTCCGCAGATCTTTTAAAACCCCTGTAGCCAAGGAAATCGGTAGGAATCAGCGCTGCTAGCCCTATCGCTGGCCATGAACATTAGTCCTTAATTAACTGGCGTCGTTCTTGTTCCCAGCAATATGGTCGAAATTACCGTGAACCATCCCGGACCTGGTGCCCCGATGGTTCTTACCGAATCTTGGGCCGACCAATCCGGATTTCGCCAGGGAATCTCTTAGCTGACATCCTTAGGTGTCGTTTTCGTCTCCTGTGTCCTAAATGCCGCTTTCAGGAATCGTCTGCCAGCGGAAGAAACAATTTTCTCGAGACAAAGGCGCTTCTGGATCCTCTTCCTTTAAAGGGCCGCCATTACTAGCGTCGATTCGCGCGTTTCGATGCGTGCACCCCATTTCGCCAGTGCAGGCTACCTCGTAAATTCGTAAGGGTTCACGTGTCGTCGCATTCAGCCGCCATTTGCCCGGCTATTGTTCCTCGGACGAAATGGAATTTTGTCACAACTTCTGGCGGGCACGTGCGACGCGGCCGATTTTATTAGCTGCAATTAAAATGGCCAGCGGAAGCGAGCTCCGATGGGAGGGCACGCGCGATCGATTAATGAGACCGGGATGATGATTTCTGGGGGCTGCTTGGACGCGCTGACTTTGGTTCGAAGATTTTAATTGCTAATGAAAAGTACCTAGCTTTATTTCTATTGGGTGTATTTTATTTCTGCTTATTGCTTTACCATTTTTAATGGGCTGTTTAATTGTGAATGGTATAATTAATATTATTTTAAATTTTCTGTAGTTTTCGTTTTTTAAGCCTAAAATGGAACTAACTTGGTAGTTGTAATAATTATATAATGCATAAGAGTTGTTCTATGGGTTGGTAATTTTTTGCAAAATAATGATCACAAAATTATGGGATCCGTACTGGGTTTAACCATTTTTTTTTTGGCATTTTGACGGTTGGTAGGTTTCTGCATTTTTCGGTTTTTTGGTTACACTTTTGGGGATGGAGGGTTTGGAACTTTTTGCGGAGTTTAGATAGGTTTGGACAATTTGGTTTTAAATTTCTGGAGTATTCTAAAAAAATTCAGAGAATTCTAGTGTATCTTTTAAGAAGGAATTGGAGCCTGCAGATATAATATTTGATTACTGCACCTTAATTAATCAGTTAAATTTGAATGTTAAACTTTTCTGCTTTAGAGTCGCTTGAGCTCTTAATTATTTATGAAAACGAAAAGTCGACTTGTAAACAGAATTTTTCTTTTCAAATATAAAATTAACGTTATATTCTGCTGTGTCACATAGAGAAACATACTCGTGCAGGGAACTTATATTTCATCCAGTAATTTCACGAGAAAATATCGAAAATGCGGCTCGGTCATATTGCTCCAGCGATTTCGCCTTCAGGCGTATTGGTTCGCAGGACGCGTACACTGTTTTTTTTTTGTCGTAATTACTTCTACATGTATAATATCAGTTCCGTTCAGTGATCTTCCCCATTTCTTAACAGACCAATTTAAGAACTATATAATGTGTTTTCACCCAAATACTACATTATGTTCATATTAAACAGTTTTGTTACAGGAAAATGACAACAGTAAAACGAATATTAAGGGATCATTCCGGTTAGCGCGCCGATAAATTCAGCGCTTTTCAGGAATTTATTGCGACGAAAATAATTATAGTAATGGAACAAAACTTTTTTCTATTTATTAAACTACATTTCTACAGTAAATAAAAAATATAAAAGTAATAAAATCATTGCTTTTAAAATGCTTTTGAAAGCGGTTTTGATGACATGTTTAAAAATTCATGCCTCGTTCGTGAGGCCGATTTCAGCTGTTAGACTTATCTGAACCCAAAAATTCAAACAGTCTCTTCATCAGTATGGCTGTCGCTATCGCTCGGACAATAATTAGTGATTTATCTTCAAAATTAGTAAAATGGCGGACAAAATGCAAAAAAGATGTTTCTCGGCTTTTTTCTTTTGCTATTTTCAATTTTAAAAGTTGGTTAGGCTGAATGAAAATACTTGGGTGTAGTACCTGCGAGAGTCATAGGTATGCAGAGTAAGCAGTAAAATTGATAGAGCAATCTGTTCGATAGATTTTGAGATTTTGCCTTCGCGATGTGAAAAAAATGACGATTCGAGAAAAACGCGTTCAAAGTTTTCATCTATGACAATTTAAGTTTTCCATGACAATTTAACAGTACAATTTTGAGGATATGTACTTTCGGAAAATGTTTAAAAATAAAATTCGATTTTTTTCAACCTGTCTAACCGGAACAACCCCTTAAATAAATTGAAATAAAAGTGACGTTATTTTCGAGATCCCAGTAAAATCCCAATTGTGACAAATTGAAAAAATAGAAAATAAATACTGGACTACATAATCGTCAATGATGACGATTTTCATTATCCTTAATTGATCTCATATTTCCAGCACGTTCCAACTCACCTCCATAAACATTTCACACTCCACTGTTATTGATAAAGACGCACTTGTTCATTGAATCAGCCAGCTGTGCGGCCTTGCCCCCACTTTATAATCGTAAATAACATTCCTATAACCTCAAATGCGAACATCAGTCGTCGCGCAGCTTTCATGGGTGTAGGAACTCCCTTTTAACGTCTCGTGCCCGTTTTTGCTGTGACTTTCGTGGTTCCATGTAGTGTATTGTTGCTTCTGGATACTATTCGCTGTTTTAAATCATTCAAAAATCTACAAAATAAAATCAAAATGTTCTTTAAATAATACTATACAATTAAGAACATTGAAATAAAATTCCTGACTAATAACAACTTTTCAATACAAATACAAAAATTTAATACAATGAATCTTTTCCAAAAATATTTCACTTTATCCGAGCACTTGCTCCTCTGATTATTTTGGGTAGCATCTGTACTTGTGTGTATCAGTGACTATTTAACGCAACAAGAAAAAGTGAAATGAAGTGAAACAAGGGATGCAAAGCTTTCTCTACGCACGCACGAAACTAGGTGAGCTAGTGTTTATTAGCAGTTTCCCTTTTTATTAGCGCGAAAGCAAGTTTTGCTTTCGCCCCAAGTGCACCCTCGGTTGGAGAGTTCTGAGAAGCTTCTAGCGAATATTGGGGGTTTCCTTAAGGCTCCGGAATAAAATCAACGTAATACAGAATTGCAGGGACGCGGAATTTCTTAAAATCTCGAGGTTCCCCGGTATTAGTGTTTTTATTAAAATTACTCGCGCAAGAAGTTGAGACACTGGCTCGGGGGCATTCCCTGAATTAAAACAGCTACGAGATTTTCGAGGATAATTTTATTTTTGGACAGGACACTTGGCCCCCCTCTGTCTAATTAAATTGAAAATTATTATTCTCGATCTTCCCTCAGTGGTTTGTTTTTTTTATGCATTCCGTTCTTAATTTATTTAAGAAACGATTGCTATCAGGGGAATTGTAAAACTTTGATTATTCTAATACATTGTAATCCAATTTCTTCTTTGGAATTTCATGAAATAGTGGGAAAATAGTGACTCTGAACTTCACTCATAGAAAATTAAATTTATATAATTATTCTTTGAGATGTCAACTTTACTTCTGCATGATTAATATATTTGTTTAACACACCTGTATTACATAATACATTGTACAACGAAAAGTAATGTGTTTCCTCACTGAAATTGTAGAATATATTTTTGTTCATATTATGTATGGGTGTTTTCGTAGAAAAATTATCTTGAGTATTCATTGAGTGTGCAGGTAGTGGCATTAACTGACAGCTCAAAGATACTCCCTCCACTAGGTACGTGGGAGAGAGAGATGGAGAGGGTAAATATTGGATATGGTGGGGATAGCTTCTCACATAATGGCCTTGAAAGGGCAATTGATTTTATCTCTACTATAGTTTGTACATTCTACTGAAATGCACTTTGCACGTCATGTCTTACATTATTAAATCATATAAATATGATACTAAATTTAAAACATTACTGTTGACTATATTTTTTCTCAAGACACAGAATTTGATTTTTATTACTTGCACTGAAGATATTCTAATTTTGCAATTTGAACACTAAGAATACATAAAACAATTCTTACTATAAACAGAATCCTTTCAAGCAATGATTGAAAATAATATTTAATTAAAAGGAGAGATAAAATCAGTTTAAAATATGTAATCTGTATGGCGAGTTCCTAAGAATTCAATGTAAAACTTGTAAAGCCACGTTCAGAGAGAATTTTTTACGGAATCGTGACTCAAATTTTCCCCTGTTATTTCTGTTTTAGAAGAAACCAATGAGCTCCAGCCTCCCCAACGTACGACCTCGAAATAAAAATATTTTCTCCTGGACGACCGACTAACCGTCGGGCAAAAACGTGAGTACACACTTTCCAGTGAAAAATTGAAGAATTTGGAGATGAAATTACTAGCGAGAATTTGTCATCTTATTAATAACGTCTCTAACACGCAGTAAAATGGTTTGCCCATTTTTCTTTGCCCCCGTTTTGCATGCAACGAGATCGCAAAATGCGCCACACAATTGTTTGCTCTATTTCCAGCGAGCCACGAGAATTTCAAAAAGACGTCGCGTAATTGCTGACTCTATCGTTCCCGACCTGCGGAATTGCAAAGCGTGTCTCATAATTGTGCAGCCTATTTTTCCGTTTTGCAAGCTAAACTTGCGGGAAATAAAGAGCTTAGCTGAAGAGAGGGTTGATGAATGGTTAGCGAATTTTCCAGACTCACGGTTTCAAATTTCTATATTTAAAATGTGAACTCTGAGTCATGGATGGGACAAATTTAAAGTGATCGATTAAAAGTTTTACGTGACACGAACACTCGAACGAAATAAATTTTATTCCACATTCTTGATCAAAAGAGCATTCACAAAAAGCAAGCAAAAAGGAAATTTACAATAAGCTGCTTTGATGTTTTCCGAAAAACAGTGATTATTTGGAAATCTTGAAAGAGATCAACAGAGTTTGCTTCAAAACGTTTGTTCGCCACGCGAAATTCCTTAAATGTGTTAAAACGCAAACAACAAATTTCATATTTTTTTTCTCACAAATTCCCCGAAAATAATTACACCTTTCCAAAATGTATGTTCCATAAATAATTCCTTGCAGCACACACTGACGTCATTAATTACAACCAAAAAACTGGTACTTTAAATCTGCGACCCCCGTTTTTGGAACGCGCTATAGCAGGACGGAAGGATCGCTAATTCGCCAACGAGCCTTTTCTCCTGGCCGAAAACGTTTTGCCAGGAAGGCCGCCCGCGGAGAAAATTTCGCGGTCGGCCACGAGGAAGATATGAATTTTCATCGGGAAGTCGGACGATAAATTCTCGCGACGCTCGCCCATTATGTAGATAATCGCGCGACAGAATTTACGTTCCGTGATGCCGACTTTGTAGACACAGCAGGGAAAACGAAATCGCGGCGTGGAATACATTTGCGACACGAACGGTCGAGGACTGGTGCGTTTTTAAAACTTGCAACGCCGTCTGTGTGCGGCAGGGGGTACTGGAGCGCGCGCGCGCGTGCACACAGGAAGCCCGAAGGAAATGTCTGCCAGACGCCGGCGAACGTGATATCCGAAGTCACTCACGAATTCATAGGATCCCTTTCTTCTTTGTTTTCCTTCGTGTGCCCGTGTAACCTCCACACGACCACGCGTACCGATTCGGTAATGTTCCCGAGGATTTCCCAGCAATCTCGGCCCGCTTTCCTCCAAATCTCCCGGCAATGAGTCGCGTGATGCTTTTCTTCTTGCCCCTTTCCCCCGTCCTCGTTCCTCAGGGTGACGGTCGCGAGTTGAATTTTGGATACGGAGATTCTTGGGTTTGAGGAGCACCGAGAGGAGTTACTACGTACTGGCGGGATTTGGGCCTGTAGGTGTCGGATTATTGTTTGGTTTAGGGTGGCTAGGGTGTGGGACGCTTTCAAGAAATGGCGGAAGAGTATTAGGTGTAGGAATTAGAGGAGGCTGAGTTTCGAAGAGTATGTTTGGTGTGGTGGGGAACAGTGATGAACATCTTTGGGGGTCTAGCTGTATTCATGTTTGGGGGTCTACTTACAAGAAAACGTTCCCATCCGAAAATTCTGATTGTAATGAAACTCCCAGTTTTTTCTGTGGAAATTCACTCTGAAGGGGTCAAAACAACCCTTAAAGTTATTGCGTTTTTCGTTTTTTTATACAACTTTGTTTTTCTTTTGGCAGTGTGATGGAGCATAAAAAACTGGACCGTTATAGAGTTAGGTATATTGGAGAAAAAAAACGAAAAAAGCTGATTTCCTCCCTCCAGAGTGAATTTCCGTAGGAAAAATTGCTCTTTGCATAGGTACTCCAATATGCTCTGCATTCACACGAAGTTTTATTAAAATCAGAATTTTTAAGTTGGGAACGTTTCCTTGTTAGCCAAAGTGATTACTTTTTCGCTTGTGGATGATAGAGGGCAGAACATTTATTCTGTGGTTTTAGTGTTTTGTAATCTTAAGAAAGTGGAAATAGTTTTTTGAGTCCATTAGACTGAAATGGAACAGCTGGGTTCATATAAGAGATTCTATCTTCCCTCAAACACATAGATAATGTTATCAATGGATTGACAGTCATTCTAGCTAGGACGAATCCTCAGCATTAGTGGTACCTAGGAAATATACACTGAGGTGTATGTTCTCATACTTACAACACCGGGTTCAATTCATCCCTTCACTTCCCTGAAGCCTTGCTTCGGTCACTAAGCCTGATAATACTGAAGCATTGGATCTATAATGGTCCCTCAGCATAAATCTCTGAGCGTTAGTTCAAAATACACTTTTCACGATTATGTAAAAACAAGACCAAATAACACAAGTGAAAATATTATTTATAATTCAGTCTCCTTAATTGACATTTATTTATCATTTTGCAAACTCATTTTCCATACAAAGTTGTCATTAGACTACTAAACATTTCAAAGATTTACTGTGATAACGATCCGTGACGGATTAGAGCCATTGATTCTGTTCCAACCTCAATTCCACGTTCTGCAAATTATCACACCCTCTTTTCTTCGTCCAAACTTCTTCCAATGGTTGAAATTTAAGCACACCAAGCTCCAGCTGCTTCTAAAAACTTCCAATACAGACAACCCTCCGGCACACAACATTCGGTTAACAAAGTCAGAAAACATCCCACCCCCATTTGAGGATTAAAGCCACCGTACCGTTCAGAAACTGGTGGTTCTGGGACAAAATCTACTCTCCACCCGCCGTGGAGGCGAATTTTCTCAACATTTCACCAGGGATCCGCCCTCAATCAGAACAAAAAGATCCCAGTCGACCGAAACTTGCGTACACACAAGGTAATCCGCATAAATTCCTGGTAACAGTCGCTTTCCATCGGGGACGCGGGAGGAGTCGCACGGAAACGAAGAAATTGGGAAAGAAGGGAAGCGAGTTCGGCTGCCCGCCGCCGCTGCACGTATACCCGAAGGATTTAGGTCAACAATGTGGAGCCTCGTAGAAATAGCTCCGGCGAATAGACTGCCTTAACCGATTGGAAGTATTCTCCTCGATTTGGCTGCGATTGCGTGGAATCTCCTGAGCTTGGTAATGCATCCACCTTCTTTACCACCGGTTACATGTAACAGGATAATCGTCATGGCGACCCAGTTCGCCAAGACGGCATGTTTCACGACGTACCGCTTCGGGATGGGCGCTAAGTCGCTTGGTACATTGAACTTGGACTTGTTGGGATGGAGTCAAGTTAAATTAATGGATGGTATAGTACGAATTATCTTTTGCTTAGACTTATTCGTATTAGCAACACCAGGAACACGTAGCGCACATGGTGCATCTACAAAGTTAGGTTAGGTATTCAGTCTAGGTGGTTCTTCCTAAGTAGGTACTGTCTTGGGAATACAGTTTTGTTTCGTTATGAACATGACGCTTGGAGGACAAGTCACACCTTTAACGGAACGGTATGCTGTTCGACTCACCTTTATTTTTTGCCGTGTTCTTTCAGCGAAACGATGCCGCCGCTATCTCGACCGAAATTTATGGCTTGTCGCTGTAGCGCGCCTTCTCGCTCATTCTCAGTCTCCCGCACTCACCGCGGCGATTACAAAAGATAGTAGTTATGTCAAAAACATGGACCCAAATAAGTTGTCCAACTGTGGTATTGTGGCTACCTATCTAAGTAGCTGATACTCCAATCCATTCTATATTATTAATCTATATTCTGTGTTTTATATTATTTCAAAAACGTGAACCCAAACAAATTATCCCAACCGGGATATCCATCTACTTGATACTCTAACCTATTCTCACGAGCTAGAAGACTGTAGTGCAAAATTTCCGCGAAACTCTTAATCACAGTCTACGGCTTCACGAATCTGGCATACTTCCTCTCAAACAAGACCCCTCTCGGCCCCCACCCCCTTATTCTCGTTTGCACCACGCAATGCAAGTATTCTCAGCCATGCGAGCAGGGAACAAGGGGGGGAGGAGGAATTGAGTGCTCCACGCGAGAGCGTCCTTTTTCGTGGAAAATTCTCCTGCTGCAAGGACGCATCGAACGGCATTCAGGCCGCGGCTCGACGTGGATGGATTTCGACTGCATACGAGTGTCAAAGACGCAATAAACCAGGGTCCCCGGATTCGCTGAGTGCCTCGAAGGCTGCTAGGAAGTGCGGTGACCCAGTTAAAATAAAAACATACACACGCATCCGTGAATATCCCGGGGCAATTCGCTCCGAAGGCTGTCGCGCGTGCCCACGCCTATTTTTTTCCCCCCACCCCCTTCGCTTTTTTTCCCGTACGTACCCGTCAGTGCTCCCAGAAGCTCTCGGTTAGTTATGTCGCGCGGTTTGCATTTTAAAGAAGCGACGAGAGAACTGGCGGCTAACGAAGCGTACATCCTCAAATAGAAGCCGCTGACTCCTTTGGGTTCCGGGACGTAGGGCGCATTCTAGGTGTTCTGAATTTCTCATCGAGTCTATACAGGAGACCGTTCTTCAGGCGGTCTTCGCGGGCAATTACGATGCGTCTTTATTGATTCTTTGAGGAGAGACGTCCAAGGGACGAGGAGCTTTGGTCAGGCTTTCGAATAGAGCCGAACCATGCAGAAGTCAGGGATTTAAGGCAAAGTTTATCTTAGGTTCACGTAGAGTTTATCGCCTAAACTTTGTTACCTTGTCTCATCTAGACTGTCATTTAGATTCTGTCAAAGGGAGTGTCACGTAGGCTCTATCCCTTAGGCTATCGTGTAGATCCTATCAAAGGGAGTATCAGTTAGAGTCTCTCCTCTAGGCTACTCTCTAGATTCTATCAGCGGAAGAATCACCTAGGTCCTAGCCTCTATCATCTAGTGTCGCTTGCTTAAACTTTACCACCTGGATTATCATCTAGATTTTACCAAATAGAGTGGGTATATCCTAGAGTCCTACTACCTAGATTCTAGAGTATTATTTATATTCTATCGAAGGAACTGTTCTATCATTTAAATCCTATCAAAAGAACTATCAGCTAGAACCTTTCATCTAGGCTATTACCTGATGATAAACATCGTAATCCAAGTGCATTCGTATTGTCCTTTTTCCCCTTGCAAGGAAAGCAGACGTTTCCCGCGCGCATGGTTCCTGCTCAGCTTCTGAAGCAATTTCGTTCTGGGGTTTGGCGGTGGAAGTGTATCGGAGTTTAGGAGGAAACGAAAGTGAAAGAACTTGAAAGTGGACGGTACAAGTATCAGGCTGTTGAAATTCGTCGGGATATTGAATAAGTGGAATCTGTTTGCGGGGTTAATTTTGATGATGTCTGAAGTTTTTATTAGAAAAGTTGCTGCGCGAGAATTTTGTTACGAGCTAATATCTGAGGCATTCGTTGTAAGCCCTCGCCGGATGAACTGCGATATAACTTTGTTTCAGAAATGATTTAGGTCTCTCTTGCATTTTCAACTCTGCATTGTCTATAATTCCTTGGGATTCCGTTATAACATTCCTTCCTCTAATTAAAACCCATTATTTTACTCCGTTTTTCACGATTATCCCGAAACTGCAGCATTTAACGCTAGAACAGTTAGTAGTAAATGAGAAATATTTTGACTACAAGCATTTTAGGTGTCTGTCGATGAATCACTTCTCAAGCTGCTTGCAATATTCCTGCTACATCATCCCTAAGAATATCGACTTCGTATTTTTTCTAACCCAATCAATCAAGCTTACCTTCCTGATTGTTTTATCGTTCTCCTTCGACTAAGGCCAACAGTAATCCCATTACTCGATTTGAGCCCGCGCACAAAGGGTCTTTCACCCCATCCCTCCACCGATTCCCTAAAATTACCCTGGTGGGCCGCGAAATTCATAAAGAAAACAGAAATTCGCCCCTCTCCCACGCACAGGCGTAGGCGCGTCTGAGGTCTGAGGATTATGCAGAGACGTCTGCAGCCCTAGCTCGCATTACGTACCCCCCTTTCTCCTCCTATTATGAGGGACATTAATGCTGCCGGCGGTTGTGGCAGCCAGGGAAAAACAATAGGTATTCCCAGGACACTTGTCCGCCTCTGCCATACCTGTCCATTGTTCCCCACTGTTGCCTGTCAGCCTTGCTCCGCGTAGAAAGGCCAAGAGCAGGGGGAGAAGGGAAAGTAGTAGCAGCCAATCCTCTAAAATTTCCACCTTTCTATTAGCCTAGACAATCGCCCCAAGTGGAGGATTCGATGAAGCAGTAGACATCTACGTGCGTCCTCGTAAAAGAGGTGTCTTTTAAAAGGAGTAAACAAGGGAATCCATGGGAATTGAATCTTCGCACGTTTTTCTATTTGTCACCTTTGTTAAGGGGCGAATCCATTATGGGGTTCTTACTCCCTTTTTCAGGGGGATAAGCCGGATGGTTTTTTTTTAAAGGGTCCCTGGATTTCTTGTTTCGAAGTGGGATCTGGAGTGAGATTGCGCAGGGTTTGAGGGCTTAGAATGAGTACTTATGGGTTATAGTGATTGTATAATCAATGGTGTGGGTTTAAGAAAGAAAATGGAAGGGAATTGCATTACATTTCGAAATTATTAGCGAAATATTAGATTGGATAAAATAGACTGCTAAGCATTTTGGTTTCTTGTATATGTGCAAAAGAAGAGAAGGCGTCAATCACATAAGTAAAGGCAGTAATTAAGCTATTCACTCACAATATCTGGTCTTCTAACCGGATTATGGTCGCTGCTGCCAACAATAGAAATCTGATACTGCTCGGCAACAAGGAAGACCGATCGTAGCCCTCTGGTGGTGGAATTCGACCATGAGATGGCGCCACTAGTTCTTTGTGGCGCTATAAGACCCATTTCCTTTGCTCTTTTTCTCTCGCTAACCATTAAAATTACTATTGTGTTGAGTAACGAATGTATCAACACAGTTTTAGGAACATTTTGAAAAATTCCCAATAATAACTAATTTTTATAATCATATAAAATGTTTAGAGAGTTTTTTGCTTGTGGTATTAATTAGTTCTATGAGAATGTTCAGGCACACTAGTATTTGTATAATAGATGTTTAGTTGGCACATGGGCGACCTGGGAAAGATGAAAACTGTAATTTTAGGTTAGGGAACAGGGCAGAGTTCGATCGTTTAATGGGAAATCGTCTTTCGAAGATAAATACTGGCGCTAGTTAAATCGAGCTCGCGGTTGGTTATGTTGGACTTCACTGTTTTCTTTCTTTTGGAGGCTGCTCGACAGCGTTTGATTAACTCTTTACTGTGGCAGGGTTCGCCTGGGAAGCGACGCTTTAGCACCGAATACGTTTGACTGTTTTATGGGTCCTTTTTTAAAGAAGAGTAGAACAGAGTGAAGTTGGTAATTAACGTTGACAGGTCGAAGGGATTTCCCTCTTACTTTATATTCATGCAGGTGTCTGAGTGCAAAGTATGGTGGTTTTCAAACGTAATGACAGTGGTACATATGTTTTTAAATTCCCAGGAAATATTAACTGGAAAGCTTTTAGTACTTTTTTGGTTAGATTTTTCATTTTTGTGTTCCACAAACGTCGACCGAAAGAATTTTAATTGTGGCCATTGACAATTACGCTAACTTGATGCTTTTCGACGCCATTGATTAGTTCCTTAATTAATGTTCCATTATTCGAGAACACGGTGTGCAGTTATCGCGTTACATAATTGGGTACCTACATCATAATTAGGTGTCTCCATTATTTCAGCCTAACTTTGTGTCCTACATAGTGAATTTACACAAGCGTTCTATTTTCTTCTCTATTTAAGTAGCTAGGAGAATTTATAACCTTTCACACTATCCATTAAATTCAGTACTTGTCAACCAATTAATGTTTAATTAATTAATTAGAGTTCATAAGTCTTGTAAATATGCGCAAAGGCTATAATAATTATTCAAATTGGTGTTATTTGCGAAATTGGAAATTTTAAACCATCTAAACTAATAGAGGGGGTAGATTTTGCGAACAATATTTATTACATTTTATAAATTCTGTAGGTTGCTTAAACTGCAAAATATGTTTTGCCTGAAACTGTTACGAATGAAATTGAATGAAACACTAAACGATACTAATAAATATAGTAAATTATAAATATTTCAAAACTGAAGGATAATAAATAATATCACTCTTTAGTGATTCTTCGGACGAAAGTTTCATTTATTATCACTATGAAGTTCCACATGTGTTGGTAACCATCAATCGCTTCAAAACGTACAATTCATTTTAATAGTTCAAACAAAAATACTCGCTGTATGTTCAAACCCTTCACTACTTTCGCCAAAAAATACCCAATTCAGAGCATACAAGCCACCAATCAAGAAACCGAGTTAAAGAAGAGAGTTTTCCTGTCGAAGAAGATTAATAACAGAATTCTCAAATTGATTCCTCGATATAAATGTCCATTCACCAAAAGCATGCAATCCGTTCATATCATTTTATGCAAAATTAAATCTTCTTTGTCCTCATACTTTCAAAGCTCAATTAGCCTTATTTTACACCACTTCTTTCCTTTCCCATACCTTCCACAGTAAAGTCTAGAAATGACGCCGCTGTAGGGCCCATTTTCCCGCCCCATTGCAATGCGAAAATACGAGCAGCTCCGGCACAGCGAGTTTTATTCCTCGCCGGCTAATAGAGTGTAATCATGCACGCGAACGCCGGCCGTCTATAATTAGCATGCAAAAGAATTGCATGC
Organism: Andrena cerasifolii; assembly: GCF_050908995.1. Taxonomy (NCBI): domain Eukaryota; kingdom Metazoa; phylum Arthropoda; class Insecta; order Hymenoptera; family Andrenidae; genus Andrena; species Andrena cerasifolii. Next base: position 5,572,010 of record NC_135132.1, read on the forward strand.
CTCCTCGAGCTCTCCCGCCCCGCCAGAATTCCTCCATAATTCAGCTTTCGTCGCGCGCGCAAATAACGCCGATAACGGATTAAACGCGCTGGCTCCCTGCTGTTAAATTACGCCCTGCATCGCAATATAATACCGTTTTTAATTTTTGTATCATTGCCGCTCATTGAATTGCGCGCGTGACCCCCCCCCCCTCTTCCCGCGCCCCTCCGAAGGACTTGTTCGACGAAATTGTTGTAGACGTCTGCTCTAATTGTTCCCGTGATTATTGCTTGTTATCGCGATTCACGTAACTCGCGCTGCGGGGAAATTAATAATTCGAAATGCCGACGAATTTTCGTGAAATCTCTTTGTTCGGACCAACAGTTGAAACGTTTGGGTTTTCTTGCTGTGGTTCAGGAAATACTATCAGGTTTAGTAGAACGTAATAAGTTTTTATGTTGGTATTGAAATTTATATAGGTTATGTAGGTTCAGCTTTACTGGAGGCAGTGAAAAAGTACCTTGACATGATGTGTAAATTTATAGCGCATTGTGTTAGCTACGTATCGTTCTTACGATTTTTTGATAATCCTGAATAACCTATAATTTTGATTAATAGGCTTTCAGATATCCTTGAAGTCCAAAAGTAAAAGGCAATGCAAATATGGCGATAGATATACATAAGTGTCTTTACGGCCATAAAACTGCCATCAAGTCTAACCTCAAAGTGTATTCGTAAAACTTTTACGTAACTTCTCCGTTTTGGTAAAAATACTTCCAGTGCTTTTGTTTCGCACAGACGCAGTGGTGGTCAGAAGGGTACTAGAAAACATTTTTCCACGTGTGTATAAGTAATTTAAATATATTGTATGTACAAGTAACTAGAATACTAGACTTTACTTATCATGTTGGTATGACTGGTGCATTTCAAGGAACCCCCTGAGTCCATACAAAACAGATAAGAATACAGCCTAATTTATCATCCCAATTTTCTCATTACATTTAACTTCTCTTTTGACCATCGCTGTATCATTTAGGATCAGGACTTGCAAAAGCTTCACAAAGTCTCTGTATGTAAATATTAGCTACATTCTACTGTACCATTTTAATACTCCACTCGTTAATCTTACCCAAATCCGTCGCCCGAAATCCCCACGTGAGGGGTACCCCATCAAGCTAATTATTAACATTGCAACAACTCGGCAACATTGATCGATCCCCCATCGAGCATCGGCTATTATCTCGAGTCGCTCGACCGTATAATTGCCACCTAATGATCTCCTCGGAATTATTGACTAACCACTGTTAAGTAACACCGTCGACGCGCGGCTGCCGTTTAATAACGTTATGACGCACAAATGGATATCGGTCGATGCTCGGTGTGTTTATTGTTCGGCGGATCGTAATTCTCGTGTAACACCAATTACCGCTTCGACTCCGCCCCCCACCTCCCCCCTCTGTAAAATTAATCCCCCGCCCTCCCTTAGCGCGAGCCTGCGAGTCAGAGATTTCCCAGCACGGTGAGAATATGGGAGGTATCCTGGAGACAACGGAATTTCCATTGCGAAGATAATCGTGGCCCATTACGGCATAACGAGATTTCGACCGCGGTCAGCGGGTATTATTCTTCCCGTTTCGTTGTAGTTAACCCACTATCGGTGTCACCTAATGTGGCGGTTTGGTTTCATTTCGTGGCGGCCAATCCGCCGCTGTTCATCGATTAATTCCCCGTTGGCGGTGAGAAAAAACTTAGGCTGGTAGGTTGTTTTGATGATGACATGAGAGCGATAAAAGGTGGGTGTTTTGAAATTTTACGCGCAGAATGTTTGTAGGCTCAATGAGGCTTCTTGATAATTCTTGTGGTGAAGCGAATATTTGGAGATTATGACTTGGTTTTTATGGAATGGAGAAACATGTTAAAGTTGCGATGGTGTATTCGGAAATCACTAGCGGAGGAATGTCCAACTTAATTTTTTGCTGAAAGTTCTATTGTTACCGGGGATACTACCACTTGGAGTAGTACTCCATAAGGAATAGTATAAACTACCACCACATAGACTATTACTCTTTAGGCTACCACCACCTAGATGCCTATTGCTTAGGATGCAACCATATAGACTATTACAACTGTGGCAAGTATTGCTTTGACTACCACCACCTAGACTGCTATTCCTTAGGTTACCACCACCTAGGCTACTATTGCTTTGGCTACCACTACCTAGAATACTACTCTTTATGCTACCACCACCTGGGCTACTATTCCTTAGGCTACCACCAACTAGACTGCTATTGCTTAGGCTACCAACACCTAGGTTACTATTACTTAGGCCTTTGACTACCACCACTTGGATTATTATTCTTTATGCTACCACCACCTAGGCTACTATTCTTCAGACTACTACGACGTAGGCTACTACCATAGAATAAACTGCACCTAGACCCCACCTAAATCATCATGCAGCAAATATTAACAATTCAACCCACATGTGCTAATCAGAGTCTCGCACCCACAGTCAATTCAAACAAAACACCATTATATATAAACCGAAACTAGATACGCTCTGTTCTATCTCCACCGCTCTGCGTCTATCTGGCGATACTCGTTAACTAATTCCCACACAACGAAACTCGTGCCAATTACGTGTCTACCCAGGGACAATATCGACGCGTGCGGTTCCGTGCGACGCGTTTCATCGCGAATCACTATCTCAGGCGGCCCCCGCGGACCTGTAGGCAGGAAAATTGATCGGGAGCCACTGTGCCATTTAATTGTCACCGATTATTCGTGCTCCAGTTTGCCACGTCAACGGCAGACAGGGGGCGCGAGCATTACGCGGCTTTCAGGACATCGGGCTGACCGGCCGAAAGATATTACTCCGGTGTTTCATTGGCGTTTAATTAATTCACTAATTAAGCCCTGTCGATCCGCGGCTCGGTTACCAGCGTCCTCTAAATACTGGCTACCGGAGAATCGCTGGAAACGATACTTATTGTGCGCGGCTGATCATTCCGATTGACGTCACGGGATACCCTGTTTCGGGGCCTGACGAATCGCCCGGTGTGTCATTTAATCGATGGTCCCCCGGTAAAAGGAGATGGATTTTGACGGCGGTAATTCGTCCCAGCAGCCAATCGATGCCAGTGAGACAACTATGTGTCCCTAGGCGGGGGGACTTTCTTTTGCGAACTGACGTAGCGTGATGGAGTGTGCAGTTAGAGGGAGGGGGGCAGACGTGTCGATGGCTTTGCTACTGTTGACGGTAGGGAGGCCTAGCTAATGGGTATGAAATGCCCATTAACGCGGGGACATGGATGTGAAAACAATATGTTGATTTAGAATGGAGGTCCGGGATTTAGGCGGTGGCTTGTTTTGAAGTGTCCAGCTTAGGAGGCTTGACAAATAATCCTATACTAATGAAATACTCTAGGGAAACTGGTGTTTCCTAGTTGCTTCTGGCGCTGGTAGTTTCTTTTACTAAAGAACTGTGAACTTTGGCGTACTTAATTCTTACAATTTGAAATTTCTAATTGTGGAGGCATTAATCATTAAGGATTACAGGGAAATCCCCCTTATTTATTCTTTGGCAATTTACTACACGACTATGCTATACTTAACCTATTATTCTTCACGCCACCATAATTATTCAAGGCAGAGTATCAACGCGCCACTCGACTCAAACCCTCCAATTTTCAATTCCCAGTCTCCAACAACTAAAATACCCCAAATTTTAAGTATTAATTTCCAACTACCGCCGCTAAATGCCGCAACCATTAGAAATCCCCGCGACGTTCCTCAATTTACCATGAAACGGCTACATAGCCCTAGTGTACCCCCCCAGAACTCTCGTCCCTCAACGTTCGAATCACGTACTCCGCTATCGTTCGCATATTTCTTACTCCCGCGTCGTGGATCGTGTCACCGTCGCGATAAAATCCGAAAATCGCGCGAATACACATCGATCGTGTCCTACTTCCCATGGCTCGTGGCAAGGGGGAGCCCCGAGCAGAGAGCGAATGGCGCGCGCCTAGCGCCTGTACGGCGACTCGAAGGCGATTGATGGCATCGCAGCTGTCGCTGGGCACACATACACGACCAGCATACACGTGCCTCTTCTCCCGCAGGGATTTATCGACCTTTAAGGGTGGTCGATTCAATTACCCTCGCGACTGCCCCCCTGCCCCTACCGCGCATGTCGTCTTCACGAAAACAAAGATTTAAGCGGGCAACGTGGGGAATCCCGGTCCGAGGCCGGATGGTATAATGGCATTACCACGGAATTACAAGATAAAACAGAGATTATCTGTTTTCACGGGCGTGCGGCGGCTTCTTTCTGCCGTTTTCGTGCCAACTATCGCGCCACCCTCGTGCTAATGGCCGCTGGTATGTGTGGGAGGGCGACGGCGGACGGGGGCGTCTCCGGGTCGAAAGAAATTTAGTGTTATTGTAGCTTTAAAGTAGCGCTCAGTGACAGGACGGATTTAATGGGTGAAGAGGGGAGGTGGGGGGGAGGTGTCCTTTTTAAGGAGTTCGGAGAAATTTCATTTGGAGACGTTCAGTCGGGGATAAAACGGACGACCGTTCATGCTTGTTTGTTGCTTTAATGCGAGAACTGTCTGGTTGTGGGTTTAATGTCTTTCGTCTCCTTCAGTGAATACTGGTTTCGTTTCGCTGGAGGAGATTGGGGATTCACAGTATTATGCTTGCTATGTAATCACAGATTGCCAATGTGGTGCATATATACTTTACAATAAATTCTAATAATATTGGTGAAATAATTCGGAGAATGGTTTTGGTCATTGAAATGTTTTGTGTTTCACCCTTGTAAATTGTCAATTGTCCTTTAATATTGAGTGGCCGTAACTAGTGAAATTAAATGCTTAAAATGGAATTATCTGTAATGCTAGTAGTTATATGGGAGCCATTGGGGGAGTAAGTTTAATTATTCAACTTGTATTCTCTATTTTATTTATCCAATCTGTTAATATTGGTATGATCTGTGCTATTACTTGCACAAAATGTTTCACTTGTCAAAAGTGAAATAAATGTTACACATGTAGCGTCATAGTACTAAACAGTTAATGTCATTCGAGGATATTACTCATTTCCATCTCAAATATATTTCAACTTTTACATCTGATTTTGCTGAGAAATTCACAGCTAAATACATCTCACTTACTTCAATTTTAGTAAACATTATTTCCATCTGTCAAGCTATACAAAAAAGATCTATGGAAATATAATTTATAATGGAGATTAGGGCGACCCTTATTTATACGTGTCGATTTTTTTCTAGTTCTTTCCTCTCACCCCATAGAACGGTGCCATTTGATAAAAAAATAGCACCTGAGAAAGATTTTTGCAATCGGACAACAGGAAAGGCTGCCGACCAGGCCTTAAAGTTTAGAATTCATCAATGGTTTGAATTTGAAGAATTTCTCAAAAATGGTAAGCCCTATCGAAATTTTGTTCAAATAATATTTAAAAAAGCATTCAATTTTCTACAATTACTGTATATATAATTTTTTTGTACTTCCAACCATTTTTCAGATAATCACGTTTGAATATAGAGAGGTCGGCACCACGTGCGTATAGACAATACATCACGCCGTACAGGTGGGACGCGCGAACTGCTGACCTCTCTATATTCAAACGGTATTATCTAAAAAATGGTTTGAAGCACGACAAAATTGTATATACAGTAATTCTAGAAAATTGAATGCTCTTTTAATATTATTTGAACAAAATTTCGATAGGACTTATCATTTTAGAGAAATTCTTCAAATTCAAACCACTGGTGAATTCTAAACTTTAAGGACTGGTCGGCACCCTTCCCTATTGTCCGATTGCACTAATCTTTTTCAGGGACTATATTTTTTATGACATGGAACCATAATAGGGGGTGGAGCAAAGGAAATCGCAGGTTAAAAATAAGGGCCACCCTAATGGGGATATCTAGATGAAAAGTGAGGTTATATAATGCAGTTTACGTATTTAAGCATCCGACTTTCTTGGACACCAAGTATTACAAATACAAATTTAATTTATATTCTGCCCAAAAGCACATTCCTTAAAATTCCCAAATTTTCACAAAAATAAAATATCTACTAATTACCAAATTATTATCACAGATGTGCTCGCATAGAATTCTCCATAGGAAATGAATATTATTAAAAGTCAGTTCACAACGTTATCTTTCAGCTCCCCTTTGCAGAAGTCCCAAGCATAACGCCATCAAAGACTTCCTTGAATCTCCTTAGCTTCAAGTTCGTGAAAGGAGTGCGCGACAAGGTTTTACTTACTTCTTCGCATTTCTCTTTCAATTTATCGCCGACACAAATGGGGCTGTGATATTCATTACGGCGAAATTGTCTTAACGATAATCTGTCGACGCAGGAGAGCGCGGCTTCCATTTCTCGCCCGCATTTCCGCCCCAGTCACTCCCATTCCACTGGAGTGGATTTTTTAAATACTGGAGCAGTCTGCTCTGTTCCACGTTTTCCTCGTTCATTAAAGTCGATGGCGTGATCCGTGAAAACGGCTCAAATATGAGGAAATGTCTCTTGGAATGACTCCCGCAGCAATGTACACCAATTAACAGCAACGCCATATTTCTCTCCTCCCCTCTGTTGCACAGTTGGCCCAACGTTGGCTGCAAGTCGAGCCGATGAAGAAACGATGTTTAACAGCGAAACACTTCGAAATACTTTGCTCCCTCCGCATTTCTTGCTGAATCTCTTGGAAGGGGCGCAAACATTTTGTCAAAAAGTTGAAGCTTCCCGTAAAACGGTCCAGGGGGAGCTCTGTTTGCCTGGGCGCTCGGAAACTCGAGATTTCGTCGTCGATGAATTTTTCCAGCCCGAGGCGGCAAGTGGCAGGGCGAATCAATCGATAAACAATGTTAATCGTATTATAATCAAAATATTTCCCCGCATAATCAGTTGTACGTATTCACGGTGCGTCCCTAAAGTCATGAATAATGGAGGGCAGCCTCCGCGGCATAATTTTTATCGACGACGGTGTCTCTAATCCTGCGGTTCGTGCCGCGCTGGCCTAACTTAAGCCAATCAGAATGGACGGCCGTGTGCGTGGCCCCTGGTGTGTCTGCGTGTCGTCGCACGACGGGTAATTATTTGCGGCACGAGTGCCAATTAAACATTCGTACGTGTATCGGGCCAATTAAATGTCGCGTATTGCTTTCGTGCTGATCTCTGCCATTTTCTTTGATTATTACCCTTCGCTTTGTGTCATTAAACTCCCCCGCCGTTCTCTGGACGCCAACATTTCATTCTTTTCAAATTTCCATATATCATTTTCCCATAGTTTGAGAATCGATCGAAGTCTTTTGTAGTCAGATTAAAAAATGTTAAGCTTGTCACTGCCGTTAAAAACCTGAATTAATTTGTATATTGAATTTTATATCTTCAGAAGATTCTTCAGTGGAGACAGTTTTTATTTGGAAAACGGATTTGTGGGTAATGAATAACGAAACTGGTATCAGAATGAAGTAAATTTACTTCTCTTCGAAATAGAGTCATCGTTTAGTGCAAGATATAAAATTCCTGAAATTGAAAGTTACGGAATAAAAAAGTGGGTAGAACGTTTAGTAAAATGTGTAGCACTAAACTGTATTGAAAATAAACTTCTAATTTTTAAGGGAAGTGAATTTACTTAATATTGATACCAGTTTCATTATTTCAGCTTCTCTCGAACTTATTTTAGAGGATTCGAGACATTACCTATCAATCAACCCTCGCATTAGTTCATTTCCTAATATAGGTCATTTCCTAAATATAGCCATAAATTTGGCGATAACCTTTTAGCAGCACTCTGTATATCTGCCACATTTCGGTGTCTGTCTCCGCGCCACCTATTTCCTCCACCCTCCGCGCCACCCTTCCCTCTTCTTCCACTTTCCCTTTCTCCGCCTTGCCCGCGTCTTCCACCCCCAATTTATCTCTTCCTCTTCTATGTAGCGGCAGCGTGGCCCCGACAGCCGACAGCCACAACGTGCGTCGCCAAGCAAACTGTTCATCAACCCCTGACCCTCCGTCCCGTGCGTCTCCTTCACCACGAAACTGACTCGCCACTCATCCAAACTCCGCCAGCCCCGCCGCCGCGCTGAGCCACGAGCGCCAGCGACAGTATCAGTGCAACTGCATTCAACTTTCTCCCTTCCCATTCGGGGCCCGGAGTTCGAGTTGGATCGTGGTTGGCGCTTCCCCTCTTCCCGTCGGCAGGGAATTGTCGGATACGTACATACATATGTTGCACGCAGATCTCCGCCAAAGAGTTTGGCTCCTCTATTTCTTATGGGTTCATTAGCGATTCCTGGTGGGAGTATTGTGGCTTCCGAGACAGGATTAAAACGCTTGCTAAGTGTTCCTGTCACTTGGAGTGGCACCTGAGTATTGGAATTGTTGCGCTCTTCCTGGATTCATTCCAGAGTTGATAATTATTGAGCACTGGGATTACAACTGACAAGAAAACCTTCGCAAACTGGAAATTCTAATTTTAGTGAAACATCGTGTGAATGAAGAGCATATTGGAGTATCGAAGAAGCTATTTTTATTGGCGGAAATTCACAGTGAAGGGGCCCTGGCACCCCCAAAGAAAAAGGAAAAAGGAAAGAAAACTGGATTTTTTAAATAAATTTTTATAATCACCTAATGAACTTTATTGAATCTGCACTAAAAATATTTTGATATCAGTATTGGGAATAAAACCACCACTGCAGAGTATATGTACACTTTACTTGATCTAACTGTCCATAAAAATTCATAAAAAAGCAGGAAAAGCTAAGGCTACAATATAGATCAAAAGCTGCACGTGAAGAATATGACTTCGCATGCAATGACGCTCGCAACACACCACGCGAAGTGTACGAAGTGAAGTAAGGCGCAGCGAACATAAGAACAGACCGAAAACAGCAACAGCGCCACGTGCAGGACAATGAACTAAAATGCAAAAGCGCGAGAATCAAAGAACAAGGTGAAACACACCACGCGCGGACTGTACAGTATTCTAACTTTTTTTATTCTTTTGACGAGTAGAATCGATCCTGAGAAAATGTCCCACATATTTATAAACACCCCGAGAACAGACATACATTATTCCAACAATCAGTACTTAAAATTATCGCGTTTTTTAAGGTGGGAATGTTTCCTTGTGAGTACTGGGATGGTTGTTGAGTATTAGGATGATCACTGGCAATGAGTTCTACGGATGATTCCTTGTCATCGGGATAGCTCTCGGGCCCAACATAATTCCTTTCTCAAAGCGAACCTTCCGCGATGGGGAATGATGGGCCAAGCGTTACACCAATAGCCAGCCACAGCACATTACTCCATTTTTCTCGCGAACATCCTGGGATTAATTAACCTACCCCGGGGCTCAGTAGTGCCATTCAATTATCATGCCGGCCGCTTGGCGATCTACATAAGCTATCACGGTTCGCGCAACCAGCAGATTACAGCTGTCCGCGCGACGTGGGGATTACCGATTTGTATAATTAATTCGCCATGTTGCATATTCACTGGAATACTATCAATATTCGAAAAGTGCCCGAATCGCAACATCCCCGCGTCCAGTCATCGGCACAAATCCGCATCCGGTGACTTTATGGCATCACTTTAGCCACCCAACTATCTGACAATGGTGAAATTGACTGACGATTACGAATCGCCCTGCGAGGAATTAGAAGAAATTGGATTCGAACAGGGGTCGTGGAATCCCCCCTCCGGCACTTGTTAACGCGGGCAGTGACGTGGTCGTTTCGCGACGCACTGCCTCCTGCGACGCTCCGCGACGGGTGCGTACGCGTGCATAATTCCGCGTGTTCAGTCACCGGGACGAAAACGTCATTTGACGCTAATACAGCAGCCCCGACGTGGCATCGGCTCTTGACAAAATTACGGCTCATGCGGCAGGGCGCCGCTAGTTGAGGGAGTCCTGTCACAAATGATTTCGTAGCGTCGCCCTGCGCCCTGTTATTGTTGCCTGATTGTCGTTCCTCCGTGCTCGCGGGGTGCCTTTTAATGTAATAAACCTAGTAATGACTGGCAAGGTGGTTATAACTTAAATTATTCTGATTTTTGTTATGTCTTTTTAGGGGGTGATGATGATGAATATGAGATGTGTTCCATCATCTTCACTTTATTCTCCCTTTAATGTTAATCCACGCATATTGGATACAGGGTCTAGTTAGACCCATTTCAAAAATCAAATACACGTTACTTTTTGAAGAAAATAAGAATTTTGGATCATGGTTAGATTGTAATATAAAAGCTTGTTCTCTGTCAACATGGACTCTGCATCCGTCGCGCAATCATCGCCCAAGGATCGACTACCCTTGGATAATTACATGAATGGTTAAAGAAAGGACAGGATGCTAGAGAAAAATATCCCACATCGTCATGGCAAGACGAATGGCCCTGTTTCGACACTGGAAACGATTTGTTATTACCCCGTCCAGGCACCATTATTCGCGTTACACTGAATCGGACTCGAACTCTCTCGACAACAATGCGTCTTTCGTGATGTGGAAATTCGAAATTATGAAGCCAGCCAGCGCCGGGGCCGCGTGTTTCGGTCAATAATGCTAATCTTGTGTCCAATACCCCTTTGGCCACTACGCAGACACGAAAATCCTTTAAAATCGCTCTCGCCGTGCCACAGGGCGATGCAGAAATCGATAATGATCGCAAATGCGGCCGCGTCGGTGAGTGAAACATCAGCGTCGCGATTAATACACATTTCGACAGCCGCAAATGCGTCTGGCGGAGCATTAATTAATGCACGCACGGGCTTAGGGCAATTTTTCGGGACGCAAGCCGCTTAAAAACGATAAACGACGAACTTTGGCCCAGAATACATTACCTCGATTCGAAAAGCTGGCTTTTGGAAGAGGATGAAACGTGGGCAAGGGGAGCAGCCCCTCCAGCCTTTTGGCTCCATCTGTTTGGGTTCCAATTGAGGGGTGTCAGTCTAAGTTTAGAATGAAGGCAAAAAAGTCTAGGTGAAATTAATGAAAGAAATGAGTTACCTGTTAAGTATCTAACAGGTGGGTCCAAGATGAGTCCCCTCTGTGATGGATTTCATTCATAATCAAGTGCTAAATTTACTGAAGTCGATGAAAAATTCAGAACTCAATAGGTGTTTTAAATCATCAGCATCCAGCAAAACACAGAAAGGATCTCATGCCATTAGGAAGCTAAGACTATTTGTATGTAAGCACATTAGCAATTATTAACTAAATTGCTTTGTATATTCCCGCTATAGCTATATTAACAGATGAGTACAAAAGTTGTTAATAGTAGCTTGAGATGATATCTTAAGATTTCATAGAAACAGCTATCCCCAAAAGAACGCGAACATTTGAGGTTAGGAAACCTAACCTATATCCGAGCTCAGAGCATTTTATAAGCAAAAATTCAGTTCTCTATGAAATGTTCACACACATGCGCGCTTAAAGCGTCCATAGAAGCTACCATTTGGCCCCGAGGTCGGGGTGCAAATAAATATCGTCATGAAAATTCACAGTCACCCCGCGTGACGGCGACGAGTGCTAACGTCGTTCGTGCATCAATTAAGTTATCGTTCTCTCGGGGTGGTAAGTAATATTGGCGTGACCGGGGCTGGCTGGATTCTACCTCAACCCCCCGAACGTCATCCCCCTTTTCTATGCCAGGACGCCACTACCGCTATTAAGACGCGGTACTCTGCCACCTCTAACATCCTCCAGCTCCCGCCTCCCCGCGCCCCGTCACCCCCTTTCTGCTTCTTCCCGAGGCATCCAAACCAAACCGGTCCTCCACCCGTCTTCCCTTCCGTCTCACGATCGATCTTCATCCACCGCCCGCTCTACAAGTCGACAAGCTGCCGGTGCTCACGCTTCGACACCTCTCCAGCCAACTTTCCCTGGCTCGAGCAGGGTGTCTCCACTCGAATCGACGCTATTGAATTTTCATACGACGGCTTCCCGACGGTTTTTTCGCCGAGTTAACCGACGACGTTGCACCGTGACCTGCTCCGCGAGGGATGGGGCCCCGCGTAGTCGCGGATTGGAGAGGCAGCGGCTGGTGAACTGGGTGAATCGGTGATTAAGGAGGCTGGCTGGCGCGCTTTACTTTTCGAATATTCCTTTTCGACAGCTGGTACGTTTGGTTCGTTAACTGGCGGTGTCGTCAAGAGCAAGTCTCTTGGGTTCATTTAACCTCTGTTACCGGGATTTGCTGATGCATTTGGGAGGGATCTTTGGTGTCGGAGGTGCGGGTATACAGTATTCATTCGCTGAGAGCTCGGCTTGGCCTACAGCTAATAGCTTGGCGATGTCCCCATCACTTCTGGCTCACTCCTGTCCCGTAGAGGTGAGAGGGAGGTGGAATGGCAGCCTGTCAGAGTACTCGGATGATCCGTGAGTAGTGGGGCTGACTCTTGGGCATTGGGATAATTCCTGACCATCGGCATTACGAAAATTCTTGAGCACTAGAATAACTCCTCGCGCTTAAAGTGGCCTCTACTAGACTGATAGTTGAGTGCTAGCTTTATGGCTTTCTACTCTGAAGGTAGCTGAGTAGTGATACGATCACTGAGGACTGGGATGATTTCTGACTACTAGGTAATTGATACAAAACTAGAAGCGACTTGCAGCAACCCATCCCCAAACGTACACCCTCATTTCAACGCTATCCACCACCAAGCATTCTCTTAATTTCCACTGCACCCGCCCGACTAATTCCCTAAGAAACGCCTAGCACACGATAATCCTGAATCGTGCACGTCATATAACACTCTCCGCCGACACGAACGCAATCGAGACGGCTGACTACTTTAAAACCGCCAGGCCTAGTGGTACCATAGAGACAGCCCTGGCCGATGCATTAGGTGTGTCTGTCCCCTGCACACAGGGGCGCGGCGTGTAGCAGATATTCCTCGCTGCGGTTCGTTCCGGGATCTCCTTGGGTGCCGTGTGCTCGTAAATCCTTCTTCCTCTCCTTCCGTGGCCGTTGCGGTAGACGCTCACCGAAGACGCCATGTACGTCGACACGTAGCCGTCGGGGAGGAGGTACGACCCACCACCCCGACGGTCTCCAGCGTCTGGTTTATCTTGGGAATGTCCGCGAAAGAGGCCGACACGGGAGCAGTCGTAATGTCCGCGTTACGTTATGTCGAAGAAGATAAAAGGTTCTTGACGGTAAGTCGCCAGCGAGTGCGGAACGTGCAGTTGTAAAGGGAAACGGTTTTACGGGCATCAGAAGGCTGCCCTTTAATTCCTTCGGTAGCTGCTCCAGGCCGGGCGAGGAATGGATGTTGGGGTGCTTCAGTCGTGCACGGGCGGACGTGTTGCGTGTCGTTAGGGGGATCCATGGATCAGTCCACTTGCTATAACTTTCGCCCCGTTCGCTGGTTCCTGGGGTTTCATGTCTTGTAGATATTTAATTGTTGAAGTTTCTTCTCGGAAGTTTTGGGATTTATCTCGGCCTAGGTTAGGTACTTTCCTGGATATTGGGGTCGTTGAGTTTCTAGATTTCAAGCTTCTGCGTTCCTGGGTACTTGGGTCCTTGGATTTGTAAATAGGTCTGGGTTAGGTTCCCGGATTCCTATATGTTGAGTTCTTTTGGGGTCCTTCGACTCCTCACTATTGGGGTCCTTGGATTCCTAAATATTGGGATCCTCAAGTTACTGACTACTTGGGTCCTCAGCTTCCTGATTAACTGAGCCCTTAAGTACTTAAGTCCTAGATACTTATAGTCTTCAGTACTCCAATTTATGGCTGCTTGAAATCCTTGCTTCGTTCCTATTTTATCGGATATTGCGTTGTATCCTCTTGAATATTGATATTTATCGGGATAGATAGGTTTTAATATAACACAGCTGGATATACACCCAAATTCATGTGACATACTTCTGCCGGCGAACTCAGGACAATTGAAAGAATGTTATATCTGTTATTCGGAAATACGATAGAAATAAATTTACAGGTCACTAGAGCAATTGTCCTCGTTTTTGAATCGGAAATAGAACAGAAGGTCGATGCAAACGAGAAATACGATATTCTCTCGTTATATTGTGAGGACTGCCATGTTATCTGCTCTATAAAGTCTGACTTAAGACAAATATAATATTTGAAATATAGAGTCAACATATAATAGAAAGTGGTTTGCTATTTGGTAAAAGGACTAAAAGGACTGAGGACGATTAATTTTCCTTAAATAGAGATATCCTAGAACACCCTTGTTATATTCGACCATAATATATTTCCAAGATTAATAAATTTCTAATTCATAACCCTATAAACGAGCAATTGTATTGTAAAGCAACCATTTAAATGCAAATTTAGTATTCGAATAATTTCCAATCGGTTGTATCGCGCCAGATGTATTGTACTGCTATGTAAAATTTCGCCAAACCTCGTAATTAGCAAGAAACGAGAGTTACAATTTAAAATCTGTGCTTCTTGAATATTCCGCGCGATTATCAAACTGCAGCCAGTACAAAATAAACTCGCACGGTGTAAAAAGAGCGCGATCAAATAACTCCCAGCTCAGTTGGCGCTATTCAAACGAATGGAATTTGATTACATTCAAAATAGCGCGCCGATACCATCTTCAATACCGCATTTTCATATTTTCTTTAATTGAAATCCGTATCAGTGGACTGTTTGAAATTCATATCAACCGCTTCGAAACAGGATATTGTACGATCCCTCCTGTGTCCATTTTATTTATTACACACAGGCATTGAAAAATGTAAAAGTGTACAGAAATTTTTTCGAAACAGTTTTACAATTTCCTTCATGCGATCACATATGAAACAATAATAGGATTTCTCTAAAAAAAAATAACACCCCTAAAATAATATATATTGTTCGACAAATATATTATATTATAAAATTTTGTAGCATCACAAAAATTAGAAAATTTTGTAATATTTTATTATCGAATATTTTATACCAAATATTTTAATCAGTTTATTTCATTTTATATTACTTCACTTCTTCCTTTATTTGATATTATTTTAATATGGAACAGCGAAATACAATCATGTTTAAAGAAGAATCGTTACTCAGTGATAAATTTTTCGAAAATGCGGAATCGCAAGCAGCATGGCAGCCAACGTATCAAATGGACCGGAGTTATTTTATTTTGAACAAATATTTCGGCTCATTAAGCGCCACGATATATTTTGCACGTTGTCATTATGTGTCAACACCGTCCTGAAACATCCTCTCGTCCGTTGCATGGGTTTATTCTCGTGCAAACAAGTCATCGCTAATTTTCCTGCTGACCATACAGCCCGATTTCCCATAAGAATTACACGTAAAATATATTAATGCGCGCCGTACGGGTGGGAATGGTAATGAATACGCATCGTCTGTGCTTTGTAAATACAGCAAATCTGCTGAATACGCGAGGAACAGATTATCGAATATTTGTTTATTCGTATTTTTTTTCCATTTTTATAATACGCGGTACGAGGAAATCTGTAGTGTGGCGTTGAAGACGAATGCCAGCGTGAATATTATGCACATTTATTATTTGATAAGCAGACTGTGCGTTACGGATGTGTATTAAAATTTTATTGAAAACTTTATTAATAGACAAAATAATTTAGGGCATGAGGGTTGTTACGTTGTATTATATTTGTATTGTTAACTAAAACCACCTATTATTTTATTCTAAGGTGATCTGTTACTATATAGTATTAATCTATACACCGCAAGAGTAGATGATAGTATAGTAATAATAAAGTCAATTGGCTATTCAAGGCGGTCGAGAGGCTTCCCCCACCACACTACTTGATTGTCCCCCACTACTAACCCCTGCCTCTTGATTCTTCGAGCGAAACAGGAGGTGAAATAATATACATCTATAGGGATCATGTCTAGTATCATTGACAGTCATATAAGTGGTCCTGCTAGTTATCATAACAGACATAAAACAAGGTAGCTTCGACAGAGGCGTTGTGTGACGTTCGTTGAGCACCCCGCGCTTTAAAAGGCCCCGCTGTCCACAGAAAGCTCGTCGTAAATGTTGCGGGGCCCTGTACTATTGCGAGATGAGAAGAAGCAAGACTACCCACAAGCTGAAATGTCACAGGGGCAAGGGGAATCGCCCGCTCGCTCCACCTTGTCCCCTCCAAGAAGTCCTACTTTTCGGTTCTTAGCGGCTGTCCATATCCGCGGATTGTTGCGATTGGTTTCGTTTGCGTTCTTCGTCACGGGACGAACTGTGTTGGAGGGGATATGTTGACGCGAGCGGGCGATTCCCCTTGCCCCTGTGACATTTCTGCTTGGTTATAGTCTTGCTTCTTCTCATCTCGCAATAGTACATAAATTTGTATTATTATAAAATTTAGAAGCATTTTTTGGGCCCCGCAAAATTTTGGAACCCGGCCCCGCAAAAGTTCAAGCCGACCCTGACATACTAGTCTTCAGAACACTGACTAGGGTAACACCTTCGCGTTCAACTTTTATCATTATTTTAACCTCAAAATCCTCATATCCTCCTAGGAGGTCAGCATGCAGAATCGACAGACAGCAATGGCGCCACCTTGCCTCTAAAACCATTTGTCGCAGACGTCTGAAAAGCTGAGGTCGTATAGACGAATGCAGCCCCATAATACTATATTAATACATGTAACATCAAACAGACTGAGCGTATTGAATAACATCTCAGCCCAACTGGAGCTTCCACGGAGAATAACCGATGTATATTCGCCGGCTGGCTTGATCCCCGTGTACGTCTGTCCACATTGGGGATCGGTTCTCGAGATGGCGAGTGCTTTCAAGGGCGATTTCATGCGACGGCGATTTAAGATCTCCACGGGCCCTTCCACGAGTGGCCGATCTCGCGATCCTCTTTTTGCACACGGACGCGAACACCCATAGACAGTCCGGATTACCGCGAACAGAGGCTCGAGTGAAATAGCAGATAGAGGGGGGCCAGGAGTTTTTCTCGATGACCGAGCATCGACCACGACTTTCCTCCCCATTTTCACCTCCCTCCGCTGCCTCTCTCTGCCACTCTCCTCCTCCCGCCGTCCCGGCAAGCCGTCGGCTCGGTTACCAACGTTACAAACCTCGAGACTTGAGGGAGAGCGACCTCTTCTGCCTGCTGGTATTCCCCTATTTCCACCCTTTTTCCTGCCGCGGCTCCTTTGCGAGATATATAGGCGGCCACTAAACTTCTGTCCTTGCCATCAATTTCGCCGTCGGTGGATCGCGCTACCAGCCACGATTCCTGGCGCGCTCGAGCCTCGTTTGCTAGACGCCTGCAGGCCTGACCTTTTTGTCGCCGACCGTGGCGCCATCTCTCTCGCTTAAAGGATCGTCCCCTGCGACGGTCATCCGTCAGCCGCGGCTCCTGGGGACCTTTGCTGCGTATCGACGGCCAGCTCTGTTACGTTTATGTCACCTCGGTTGGGCGATAAAATTGAATCCAACCTGGTCCGGGTGGCCAGTGGTAGATAATTGAAGGCGCGGAGCGTTTGCGAATGAGGAGGACGGGTTTGTTGGTACACTGGTGGCTCGGTTTGCAGGGGTTTCTGCTGCCAAAGGTTTGTTGTCAACCTTTGGATGTACGATATTGCGTTATTTGTGGTGCTATTAGGATTGGTACTTAGAGCACTGCTCGAGGTAGCTCCTCTGTGGTCAGGTTTCGTTACTATTGTGATGTTAGAAGTTGAAGTGTTTCTGCTGGCCTGGTACCAATGGCTACTCTCGGAATACTGATAGCTCTAGACTGAAGCCTGCTACTTGTAAATTAGGGATGGTAGCTGTATACTAGGGGCTAGTAGCTCTGAGGTAAAGTTAGTAGCGCCAAGTTCGTATAAGCAGGACTAGATTGGGGATAAGAGAACTAATGGGGCTAGAATTAGGATAAAGGTAAATCTCTGCTTCGTAGGAAATTGTTATCAGAAATTACCGTGTACTTATTATGGCATTTTCCTGAAACACAATTCGGTATCCGAGGAATTCCATTTACGATTCATGCGGATTCCCCAAATATTCGCTCTTATCTGTTCTCAGCAATATCTCCAAGTGCACGTTTCACGGGACGGCTTGTTTTACACTCGTTCCACTGCATTCTGCGTTTAAAAGATCGCCTCCTATGAGGGCGGTTTTTCTGCCTCTACGGGTTCCTGGGGACCGATCGTTCGCTCCGTGAATCTTTTACGAACGGACATTACCCGTAGTTTTATCTACAGCTCTTTGCAAACGATAGGCAAACAATAACTTCCCTGTATGAGACACTCGTGTAAAGTGTGCGTGGGAATAGCAGCGCTAAATTTACATTACCATGAGCATTCAAAGAACGAATTCATTAATTTTGTTCGTTACCTTGTTATAAGATAGTAATTTACTTCATGGAAGGTATCTGTTTATTCATAATGTGCTACAGAGTATGTGTAACTTTTTCAATACATTGATACCAATACTAATGCTTAATGAATAGTGATGTGCAATAAGTGTATACATCTGTATAGGAGCAAATTATTGCCTGCACTTAATAGTCGTAGGAGCTAACCAATCTCAGAAGTAATTTAAACTTAAAGACAGACTTAGAATAGTACACCTAAAATGGCTACACAGAGCTATAGCCTAGCACCACTGGAGAGTGGTTATAAAAGATTTGAATCTTTTGAACCTAACCTACATTTTCATCTCGATCCAACTCATACTTAACTTATGCCTAATACAGATTATTTTATACCTAATAGGTACTTAATATAAATTCTAAATAATTCTAGATTTAAACTTAATGCAGAGCAGACATAGACCTAACCTAAAATTGATCTTGAACTACTAATGACTCAAAGTGAATCTAAATGAGACTCAGTTTAGGTTAAGTCAGGGACAATTTGAATAAACAGCAAATAACCCAAAAACCACATAATACTTAATATAATATTGGGTCAAAATGTATCTAAGTGCATCTTTGAAACTTAATTGCCTGATGTATAGTTATCACAATTTTACTTTAACCACCATTGCCAAGTCTCATTCATACAAATCTCATCAATCCTTATCGAGTCGCAGAGAAACAACTTCTAACTACTCGTTTCAACGCCCAAGCGATCAGAAATTTTATATACAAGGAAACGTAGGTTCAAGAAAAATTCTGAAAACAGTTTCACGATCTGGCAAGAAGAACCATAGACAAGTTTGTTTACGACCGAAGCTGCAGATATTACATCCAAGAATCAACTTCGAAGCTCCGTGCATGTTTCCTCTCCTTCGATGCACAGTTTCTCGCCGACACGTGTCGATTCCGAGGGTTTGTGTACGGATGTCCACGAAATCTTTCCGTCTCCTCGAGAATATCGTGTCCTCGAGCCAGGATTTGTCGCGGGAGTGTGCATGTACCCCGAATCCGATGTTTCCTCCAACATGTAGTCGATTCAGACAGCTGTATGCAGTCCCTGATATACGCCATGCATCTCCCTCAAAGGATATACACAGAGCGTTCAGTAAATCGTGTTGCAATCGACATGGTGGTAGTTTTTGATAAAACAACAAGGGAGGCTCCTCTGAAGCGAGGTATGACTCAAAGATGGCACTAGTACCTACCTAGGTCCAGAAACTACTATGTTTATACATCTACGAATATAGATTTTATCAGATATCACAGGACCTCGATGTCTGTTTTTTGCTACAATTTGGTAGTACAAGGTTTGACATGCAGTAGTCAAGAATGTAGAAAGATCGTAGTAGTACTGATAGGTTATTGTAGTACTGATAGTTGTCTGATCAGAATTGGATATCCCTGGTACACAGTTGGCCTATTATCAACGTGGCACATTTTAAGAGCAGTACTGGTAACTTGGAACAAGTCATTTACACTCATGTCTGATCTGCTTGTTCAATCATCTTCATATAATTCTATAAATGTTATGCGAGTGTCAGGAACGACTGGTTCAGTTAAGTGGACATAAGTCTTTGGACCTCGGCTGGGTCTGCCACGTCTCGTATCGTGTCTACGTATAAACACTTAGCTGTCTGTCAGAGTGATGTGGATACAGTTACCCCCGGTAACAAACAGTCGCAAACTCCTGGCGCTAGCGTGTATCAGCGTATTCACGATCCCGTATCTTGGCGTTCCGCGAAATGCTGTCAGGCATATTTATTCCCAGAGTCCCCTAACGGAAATTGAAAGTGCTTAAACGTGGATACGCATCTCTCCAGTGGCCGAGTACGCCGAAACGTGCGAGCCCGGTGTCGAGGCTACTTCCGGATCGAAGTACGTGAAATACATGTCCCGTTTCGATTTTCGCTTACCAGCCAAATTATTTTCCAGCGCAGGGAAACCCTTTGCAGACATAGCTGTTTGTGCACTTGCCCTTTTGCAGGGCGGTGATAAGGATGGGGATGCTGTTCCTGCAGAAGTGGACTGAGATACACCACTGTTCATGAATTGTATCGTTATCTTCTGCAGTAAAATATGATGCAGGAAGATGAGTAAAAAATTTGTTGGGGAAGATAGTGAATGGATTTATGGGTAGTCTTATAGGGGGAACAATTTTTGTAGAATTTATCTCAGACTTAATTTGAGTGTTATTATAGATAACTAGACCTGATTTAGGTAGAAGCTTGTGCTGGACGTAGTGAAATGTACCTAAGCGCAACCTAAAACCAATCAGAACGAGTCAGATTTATTGGAAACCTAATTAAAGATAAATATGCTTAACTTAGACCGAGTTGGACCTAACGAAATTTATCTCAAACCTGACTGAGGTTAACAAAGCTAAATATATACATAAACAGAGTTAATAAGGCTTAACTCAGACTTAGTTCGGCTGAATTGGGCTTAACTCACACCTAATTAGACTGATCTAGGCTTAACTCACATCTGATTGAAGGGTTCTAGGTTCAACTCACAGCTAATCACAGTGATCTAGGCTCAAGTCATCCTAATTAGAGTAAATTACGCTTAACTCACAACTAATTAGAGTGAACTCGGTTGAACTCACATCTAATTAGAGCAAACTATGCCCAACTTACACATAATTAGGATGATCTCGGTCTAATTTACACCTAATTACAGCTTATTAGGTCCATGATATACCTAAAGTACTCAGAGCTAATTGGATATATTCTACGACGAATCAGAGTTAACTAGACTCAATCAAGACCTAACAAGAGTCAATCAAGACCTAACTAGAGTTAACCCTGTTTATGCTAGACCTCATAAGAATTATCTGGACTCAACGTATGCCTAATTAGATCTACCTATACTAGGTCTACTCAGAGCTAGTCTAGCTTAACCTAAATTTAATCAGAACTACATTACTGATGATTAGGCAAAGTTAGATATCTAGTGCGACACTTACTGTTCAGCCATTACTGTGCACTAAACGACTTAATAACGTTGCATCACATATTTTTGTTACAGACTTTGCCGTTCAACATATACAATGCGGTGATTCCAAGGCGGAGAAGGCACCTCGAGACAATTGCAGTGCAGTGATACAAGTGGTGAGTCAGAATCCTATACCTACAAATAAGCGCCTTCGTCTTACAAAATCCTACAACCCATTAAAAACAAAGTACCTCGCCTAACACAAGCTCTAAATCATCCCAAAGCGAACAATATCATCTACAAACTCAGTCCAACCCCTCCCAATACGCCAATTCGCTATTAAATCCAACAGATCTCAAATTAGATCCCCTCATCCTCAAGACCACACGACAATTACTGCATCGCTAAACGAAGCCAACACCTCCGGTCCCGGCACACATTTCATTAAAAAAAAAAGTGATCCTTACAACTACGTCCCGTTATCCCGTCCCCCTAAATTGTTCCCTTCAGGAGGAGATTAATTCAGCGTGACACGTGTGACAACAGCTCGCCAACTCGTAACAAGGATGCCCTGTTCATTCTCGGCCGCTCTTGGCTCGACAAAAAGGAGAGGACATCCGGGGTGGGAGGCAGCAACAATTAATAGTTCGCCACGCGATCAGCGAAACGTGTTCCGTGTGCAGCAGCACGCCCGTCCCCAGGCATTTATTTTTCCGGGCAATTTTCGCCCGTTTTTCGCGGTTTTATCTGGCCGCAGCGCGGAATTGTTTCAACTTTTCCGGTGTGGCAGTCCAGCCGTGCGGGTTGGGTGGCGCTGGGTCGGACTTCGTGGGAGCAACTGCTGAAACCTCGTAACGAGCGAAACAATGGTTAAAACTTGGCCACGGCGGGCGGAGGGGAGCACCGAGAGGGGGGAGCGTGTTTCCGAGCTTATAAAATAGCTTTCAAACTCATATCTGTCGAGATATCGTGTTAATAAAACAGCACCCGGCCGTCGACTTTTGTTGCGAGTTTTCGGCCGCGCTATTTAATCGCGGCTCCCCTCCCCACGTAAATCAATTTCGCCCCGAAGGACTGCGCGCCTGGCGCTCGAGTCCGCGGCGGCCGTGCGAAGCAGCCGCGCGCGGAAACGTTCCCAGGCTGTGCGAGGTTTTACAGGAACGCGGTTCCGCGATCATTTCCGGCACCCATTCACGTTTATGCGGCTGCCTTCTCTCCCGGCCATGCGAGAATCGTGTTTAAAATTCATTTCCCTCTGAACGGCCGTTTAATCAGGCCCCTCTTGCCCGCTGGCTCTCGGAACGCGTTCTTGCCAGCACGCGCAAATAGGGAATGCGTCGGGTGGGTTGGTTCCCTCTGGCTTCGTGTGCTTGGGGGTCTTCGAGCTTTTTATTGGAGGAAAATGATAGCAGTGAATTTACGGCTCTGTGCGTTTCCGTAGGTAAAGTGTGCGTGGTGGTGGAGGATAAGGATTGAGTTAATTATTGAATTGGGTACTGAGTCAGGGGCACCGCGTCAACAGTCACGGGATTAATTTGTTGGCAACGCGACGACTTGAGGGCTTGGAGTCTAGGTGTTGGAATCCTGACAACTGAGTTTCTAGGTATCTAGGCATGAGGGGGTCTTGATATCTAGGTTTCTGAGCATGAGGAGATCTGGATATCTAGGTACCCAGTCATAATAGTATCTGGCTGGCCTAATATCAAGGTTAGTGGGAACTTGGTGTCTAGGTCTCTGAGCATTATGTGATCTTAGTGACTTGAAACTGGGCTTCTTGGCAACCTGGTCTTTTGGTATCTTGCCATTTTGTTGTAGAAGAGTATCGACATCTTGGTATGTTGGTCTCTTGGTCTGTTAAGATCTTGGTATCTAGGTGTTTAAATATGTATTGGTGATTAAATATCTTGATGCCTAAATACCTGAGCATCTTGTCTTCTTCATGAACTAGTAGAATATCTTTACATTGTGCTACCTATGCATCTTGGCACCTTCCCACCTCGTTCTCTTTGTACCTTGCTTACTTGGTACCATGGCTGTGTGGTATCTTACTACCCCGATATCTTGTTTGCTGAGGGAGACAGGAGACTGAATTAACACATACATGCACTTACGCAGGTCCAAAGGATATTTCAAACGTTCTGTGCAAATAATTTCTGCACGGCAAAATCTGCCATTTAAAATAATTCTACGTACGTTATCCTTCACATATGAAAATCGTGTTTAAAATTCATTTCCCCTTAACAGCCGTTCAAGCAGCCGCCTTTCTTTACCAGCTTTGAAATTATGCTCCTTCTCATCCGCACGCGCGGGGAGCCTGGAAGATAGCTCCGGCTTTGAGGGTTAGGGGTTGGGGTCAAAGTGTTTCTTTGGAAGAAGTAAATAAAGCCGCTGCGGATCCAGAGAGGTTTCCATTCCACGGGCCGCGGACAATTAACCCTTCCTTTCTAAATCACTTTTATCTCTAATTTCGAAATAATTCCGCCGCGCAGCCGTTGTGTGCGCGGCCGTGTTTGAGATCCCGCGTAATAAAGATTTTCATTTAGGGAATTACTTTAATTCGCAAGCTTGGTTTACCATGGTAACTGCCGTTTGCATGCCTTTTCCAAATCGACCTTGCGTTTTCCACTTCCCTCTGTTTTCACAAATTCTTTCAGATATAATCACAATTCACAATTGAATTTCATCGTCGCATTCCTCGCGAGTAAAAATTAATTTTAATGCCCGCAATCATAACCTCTTCTCCAAAGACGAGTGAGGTTATGGTAACCATTCGTATCACGTATTTGCGCGGCAAATTTGAAATCGATGCCGGGGTTGACTAGACAAAGATATTCCCAGTTGTGAGGAAGTAATTTCGAGGAAAGCGGCTTTAAGGCTTCAGAACGGGATTGTCTATCTGTAAGACAGCTACTAGACTTCATCAGCTATCCCTTGTCCATAAATTGCAGCCTACTCTAGTTCCCGCTGCTTCCACAAGGGGACGTGACTCTACTGCCGATGCCGGGTAATTAACACTTGCGGGAGCCGTGATTATTCAGAAAAATTGGGTCGTTCAAGTCCGATAAACCTGAGTAATACAATCTATACGTGGAAATGTATCAAGTGACACTGATTAATGCCGCCCAGTCCTTGCGACTGCGTCTTTCAGGGGTCATTAAAAATCTAGGGAGCTCTTTGTGGATGCGCGCGGAGGCGAACGTCGCTCCCTTTTCCACGATCAAAAGTGAGACGTGCCAGGGAGGGAGGGTTGTTGTAAAAAAGTAACATAATTAGAGTCGATGTTTTTTGAAAGCGTCTTCAAAGTACACTAAAGGGATACTGGGTAACGCGAGCACGTAGCCGGCCGCTTTTCCACGCGGCACAAAGGATATCCCAGAGTTACGGTCACGGATTAATGGGGAATCCTGGGAAATGGAGAGCAAGGCACGCCTACGCGCATCACGCTGCGTATAATACAGCGTGTATCGTGCTTTCATGCCTGGACCTTGGGAATCATAATCATTGGAACGCCAAATTAAAATACTTTCTAACCTTAAAACTGTTTGAGGTCTCCTTCACATAAATCCTTCGGGATATCCTGAAAGTAACATCTTGTATTCATCCCTTAATTTTTTACACTTGCTAGAAGTTTTTCTAACGTCATGGGAAATATTTTTCAAATTAAAAGCTTAAATTTCTAGATTTCATTTACTCTGTCTGGTTGTGGACATTTTTTTATGTGGCAGTGGTGTTTCATTTGAATGATTTGAGAAGTTGCGGACTGAATTTATTTGGCAGATGCAAAATGTAGTGGAAAATTTGACTAAAGTGTCTGTGAGCGCTCGTCGAATTCCTGGATATCGTATACATCAGGGTGTAATGTAAAGCCGATCTATATTTATGCAGGTTCGCGTGACGACATTATCGAGTGATCTATTTATTGAAATGGTGTCGTATATTTTGATTTTACATCGAATTCCTGTCGGCTTATGACAAATTCCCCGTGAACGTACCAAGGGCTTAGGCGAAGTAATTTAAATTGGCCCTTCATATTGCCGCTGATCGTTTCCAATATGGAAATCGAACTCTGCTTTGCGATACACTGTCGAGCTTCCAATTAGAAACCCTCTTCCTTTCATTCGAGCAGGATTATTTCAGTTACGAGGCTTGAATTCCCGAGCCATCAATTGCGAGGATTTGCAGTGGGATCTTTTAAACATGCTGCGAACGATTTTTCTAATATATTTTATTTTATTCATTTTCTGTCCGTGACATTTAGTTGGTTCTCTTGGATCTGAAAATCAGCGAATATTCCAGGTGCACCTAATTGTTTTGAGCAGTACACGACACAATATGTCGTACAACATCGCAAATCAACATCACCGCTAAGAACTGCTCGTCCCATTTCAGAGTCTTTTCGGCCACCCCCAGTCCATTTCAATATTCGTCACGTATCCTCGTGGAACGATCAATTTCCTCTCGGAAGTTCCCTTCCGCGATCAAATTCCAGAGCGTCGAGCTGCCAGCGCGAAGATAAACGCGGCTGGATCGAATCCCAGCTCGATTCGAAGTCGAGGCGGTTCAAGTTCTTCGTCCGGCTAGGCCGATTAATCGATAAGCCCCATCGTCTTCGGCGAAAGCGAGAGTGCCCCTTCCAGGCGAAGCAATAGCTAAAAGGGAATAGAGAGGCGTACCGACGTTCCTTCTTCCGGTTGCTTGCTCCTGCCTCCTCGATGCCTCTGCATTCCTGTATTGCGTTTTCCTGGCTCCTCTGCGCCCGTGACATCGTGTTGCTCCATTCGTAGCTGGCTCGTGCTGATCGATAGCGCGTGGCCACGATTCGAGAATAATGGGAAATCTGTAGAAAATTGGTTGCTCCCTTTCGTTGTTCTTGATGACATATAATTCCTGTGCTTCTTTTGGTGCAAGCCAGTAGACACTTTGCTAACTGTGGGGCCACTGAGTGCAAGTTTGAGTTGCGGATCACTATCACCGGGATGTCGTACCGCAATTACTCGCATAATTCTGTGTATTTCTTTTGGCGAAAGCTATTAACTGCTTTGCCAGTTTCCAGACAGTTCGCTGTAAGTTCGGCTTTCGGACCAATGTGACTGGACCATTTTTTGATTCTATTTTCATAGTAAGTGACACCTAGTATGTTTGTAGAACTATTTTTCAAGCATTTGTATAGAGGAATATTAAGTAGTGCAGTAAGAAATCCCTTAGTCTAACAAGGAGACCGCACAGGTTATGCAATCGGTTCTGGAATGAGACTGGGTGGACATTGTAGTGCACACCTAGTGTTACAAAACCGTAAAGGGTTTTTGTACAGTGGGCCTTCGTTTTCGAGAAATTTGAGTTCAAAGTTTTGCGCGACAGTAGTATTTCAGTTGTGCAAACATTCTTAGGAAGCAACGGTCGTAGCTGCGATATTAAGATGTTTGGCTACAGTGCTGGAGGTCTTCGGTTCGATTCCTGGTGCGCGCTTGTTTTTTTTTCTTTTTCTTTTTCTTACCGTAGTAATGTAATGGCTGCACCTAAAATTATTTTGCGCTGTAACGATGTTAATAATATATATTATTACAATGAGGGGTGAATGGAATAATGACGACTACAATCTCTTACACCACACTCCTTTTAATACGCGAGAAAAGGTGATGCACTGCGAATCAGTGTAGTAACAATTTATTCTAAACGGCGCGAGTCGATGCCACTAAAGACAGTTCCACAGAGTGAGTGAGGGCGCGCGTCACCTCTGGAGGCTATTTATACAGCCCTCTCAGAGGGACGCGTCCCTCAAGCGACGCCGAAAACGCGCGGCAAATTTTGGCGCGAAAAGCGCGTCCCCGCGCTGGAAAAACCCAGACCTGGGCGAGCCTGGCTGCCAGATGCCTACGTGGCCATAGCCTGACTCACCCAGGCCCACGGGGGAAAACCCAAGCGTGCACAAAGGTACAGAAAAGTCGCGTCTCCAATATGGAGGCGAAGTAACAAACAACCGCTACAACAATAATACTGCACACAAAGTGCAAACATAATACAAGTGCAGATATAATATAAATATAATAAAACCGCAAATTACAAATAATATCAGTTGCAACAATATTACTGTATACGACTATCCCTACGGTCAGATATGACCGGAGCTCTAACTGCCGTTAAAGTCTATTCGATAGTCTGCAGCCCGCGACGTCTTCGGCATATTTTTTAAATATATAAAAGCACTCACACTTGTAGACGTAGTAAATTTAATACATCATCGATAATGATAATAATATTAATATTGTTGCACTGATATTATTTGTAATTTGCGGTTTTATTATATTTATATTATATCTGCACTTGTATTATGTTTGTACTTTGTGTGCAGTATTATTGTAATAATATATATTATTAACATCGTTACAGCGCAAAATAATTTGAGGTGCAGCCATTGCATTACTACGGTAAGAAAAAGAAAAAAAAAACAAGCGCGGCACCAGGGAATCGAACCGAAGACCTCCAGCACCGTAGCCAAACATCTTAATATCGCAGCTACCACCGTTGCTTGCTAAGAATGTTTGCACAACTGAAATACTACTGTCGCGCAAAACTTTGAACTCAAATTTCTCGAAAACGAAGGCCCACTGTACAAAAACCCTTTACAGTTTTGTAACACTAGGTGTGCACTACAATGTCCACCCAGTCTCATTCCAGAACCGATTGCATAACCTGTGCGGTCTCCTTTAAGCTTGAAAAATAAGAATTGTTTATAGACATCTAGCGCAGTGCTGTGAAGCTATTCGACAGTGTCCATTACTAACACAAGCCAACAAGCCCTATTTGATTGCAGTAAATCAAGTAGCCAGCGCAACTTGCGTTCTTCAACCACTCTCAATTCCGTTGGCAGTATATCAGATTAAATCCAGCAAGCCCACAGTCAAACACATCAAAAAGGCATAATCAAGTCCCCCGTTAGCAGACGTCAAAATCGTGCCGCCTTATCGACGGGAATAATCCTGTTTCAGCCCCGAAAGGAGCAAAGTTTTCTGTTTTACTTGCTAACAGCTGTCCAGCGTGCGAGACCGAAAGCTAGCAATCCCCCATGGCTGGGGTCCTTCACCCTCGAATCCTCGAGTTTTACATAAATATACATTCCCTGAGCAACGGGGGGACAGAGGCGAGCCTTGAGAACCCGTGAGATCCTTCCTTCCAGGCCCTCCATTCTCGCTTCGACGAGAAGAGGATGTCCCGGCGAGGAGGGGTAGGGGAGTGGCAGGGACCATTGTCTTAATTGAGAGAGGTTAATTCGAGACGGACGAGTTCTGAGAGTTATAGACATTCGGCCGTGTTTAGCTGGGGCTTAGACGGGTTTGAGGGGTTCTCTCCATTGCCCGATAGTGTCGTGCAGACGCGAGCCTGCACACCTCTACCCAGTCCGTGTGCCCGTCTGTCTGCCTTCGTTTTTGTCCCCGTGTAGATTTATACATGTACACCCCGGATCGACCAGGTCTACGACGTACGTGTCCTATCTGGCGTAGATTATGTGCCACCTAGCACCGCCGGATTTCATTACGAGCCGCCACAGAGACTTGTAATTTATCTCTTATCAGCTGCACGAAGGGGTCAGGGCGAGATCCCCGTAGGCGGGTCGTTTCTTTCGTTCCCCCGCGTCCGTTTTCGTGTTACGCCGAGTTCTGCGGGTGATACTTGCTGAGCAGGCGATTCTAGCCGCCCATCCGAAATGATTTTCGGGATCGGTTGATGGCCTGGACACGTGTTCCCAAGCGTAGTGGTCTTGCAGGAGAGATCACTAGCCGGGGAGCCTTGGCAAGTCTGGCTCCTTGAGGTATACGCTGTCTTTGAATCCGTGAGCAAGGATTTTTTCAATCACCAAGTCCTGGGGAACCATAGATGCCACCTCCAAGTCTATTCGGTCTTGGTGTCTACTTATGGGCACAGCTTGAAGCATAATCCGCCTGTCCCAGCTCTTCTACACCTAGTAGACCAGCCTCAGAGTGCTATTCCACACACATAATCAGTGTTAATTTAATATTCAACTAATGGGTCGCAAGTGTCCATTGAGTACTAAGTCTCAGCCCCATCAAATATTCCACCCACCTATACTTCCCATCCTAAACTTCCATCCTGACAACACCCTGTCTCGGTTCACGGGTCTCTGACCCAAATCATAGTAAAGAACTACTTACCCTCTTTCGCTTGCCTGTCCTCGCCGCACACTCCCCCGCCCCTGTCGTTTTTCCCCTGTGCCATTTAGTCATTAGAGCTTTCAGACTACTTAGACTAATCTAACTTTTAACAGACCGTTACTCAGCCAGCAAGAAATGTTTTTGAGTCGCTACGGGGAGGGACCTTAGACACCCTCGCGCGTCTTACCGGAAAGTACCCTTGACTCGACGAGTACCCTCATTGCATAATGTACCCTCCGAAAGGCGGCGCGGACAGGAGGACGAAACAGGGCCGCCGAAGCGCATCACGATTCGAGGGCTTGTCGCTGATGAGAGTGACTCTCTCCTTGCATGAGGGAGCAGAGTCCCGGCGTGCCGCGAAGAAAGGGGTGAAGAAGGGTGGCGGTTCGGTGGGGAAGAAAAGGGACCAGGAATCATGGCAGTGTGTCTCTGAAACGTGACCGAGCATAACGTAAATTTCGTTGGGAGCGGGGTGCTTCTGCTGGGAAGGATGAAATTATGTGGACCACGAGTAGTCGACATTGTGCTGCAGGATTTGCGATTGACGTATGAACTGGAGCATCGATGTTGATGGGTCAGATGGATATTTGAAGGACCTTCCACGGGGAATAATTACACACCCCGAGTGGCGCCGGCGTGTTTTCACGCCGTGGGATTTGCTTGTTGTCCACGGTTTTCGAGTGTGTTTGCGGCGATAATTTTTGCAATACATCGAGA
Source organism: Andrena cerasifolii (assembly GCF_050908995.1). Taxonomy (NCBI): domain Eukaryota; kingdom Metazoa; phylum Arthropoda; class Insecta; order Hymenoptera; family Andrenidae; genus Andrena; species Andrena cerasifolii. The sequence goes on from NC_135132.1 coordinate 5,602,173, forward strand.
GTCCACGAATGTTTATTTCAAAGTACAAACTTGTTCTGGCAGAAGCAATCGCTCAGAAAGGTTTCACTACTTAAGGGGGCATTTTGACTACTTAAGGGGGCAGCCTTTTAAAAAATTTAGGATTTTCTTGAAGGAAAACTGTCACACATACGGTGAGAAGTCCTTTTGGTATTGATTTATACGCATTTTAAGATGACAAAAAATATGTTATTGTTTTTTTCTCCGATTACAGTCTTGAATGAATAGTGATAAAAACACAGTGTACATGATATTTCAAAATAGGCTCATTTGAAACCAAAAATCGAAAGTTTTTCTTAAAATAATGTTTCCAGTTTCGGGCACTTCTACTAAAACATGCACCAATCATTGAATTTTCAATATTTTAAATATTTTCAATATTTTGCAGTAATGACTGGTCACACGATAACCCTACTCATATATTTGAAGGAAATCTTTTGATTTTTGAGTTTGGATGTGCCTATCTTGAAATATAATTTTTTTTTTTAAATTGTCATCTTAAAATATATATAAACCAATACCAAAAAGACTTTGTACCCTATGTGTTACAGTTTCCTTTAAAAAAATCCTAAAATTTTTAAGGGATTACACGAGAATGAATTTTTAGATATTTTTAGAGAGTTACCTGAGAGTTCTAATTCATTTGAGTTTCCACGATCTGGTGTCTCGTAGGAGGTAGTACAAGGGATATCCAATAACAGACGCATCGAGCGACGAACATTGCTGACATACTGATTCCCCAGTCTGGCCAAAGGAGGCAGGGTGAAAAAATAATATGAAAAATGATAACGGCGCAACGAAATCCGAGACGTGATCAAACACGTGGGATATTTCGCTGTGAAAGCAATAGAGGAGCCAAAGAACGCCGCGCAGGAGGAAGCAAGAGTGGTGAGGGGTCTTGTTTCCTTTTAGCTCTCTGCTCTCCTGGAATTTTGGACATCGCTGTTATTGGGGGTCCGTGAATGGGGATAATTTCTATGGAGCTCGTAGAAATTCGTAGGACAAGTTATTCCACTTAAAAAGAAGAGACCTTCGGAGCACCAAGGATTATTGTCGAGTCCTAGGACGCAAGATAAAAGACTGAGGCGGGAGAACAAAGGAAGGACACTTCAGCTTAGGGTACCAAATTGGTGTTTCGTCGGGCCGACTTTCGGCGCCAATTAAATTTTAATATCATCGGTGTCTGGCGTGCTTTCTCTTGCTTTAATCGAATACCATTCGCCCTGCATCAAAGTAGCTCGGAATCCCCTCGACGTCGAGCCTCACAATTAAAACTTTCTAGGCGTCTTTCTCTTTCGAGTTTCGTTCTGTGCCCCTTTGACTGCAAATAAACTGCGCCCATTGCTCCCTCGCCTGGTTGCGAGAATGTTTTGTCACATCATCGAATGGACAAGGTCGGGGTGGGTGGGGTGGTATGAGAGTAAGTAAGAGATGGAGATGTATAATGAGAGGAAACTCGATTTTACCTTAAAATGACGAATAATTGGTACATTTTGATCCATACTTTAATTTCCTCACGATCTAAAATTCTTATTCTTGTAAGAAATTGATGCTGATGAGTTATGAATAACGCGAATAGGTTCATACACATGTAGGAGGGGTGGAAATGGGTTAAAAATGACTCAACTTTGCTGATTTTGTCCTTTTTACTAGTGAATGCCCGAGGATCAGTTTTGCATGATTTCTGTGGTGAATAAAAAGGGTAATGTGTTCAACAATCTTTTCTGTATTATTATGAGGAGAGGGGGGGCAGGTACTTTGATATGTGGTGGTACTCATATCAAGAACACATGAAACACGTGAATTTGCAATCTGAAATTGAAGTTCAAATTTTCCTTAACGTCCTATTTCCTGACACACCTTGACTGGTGATGTTCTATTTCAGATTCAGACTGCTATTTTAGTTATGCTCACTATTGGAATCCCATTTTGTACCATTGTAATGTCAAACTACGTTAATGTTACTAGCTGCCACGTGAAACATGCGTTTTCGTTATGGACTGATTCTCGTGCGTAGTATTTGTGATTAGTTTCATGGAAATAGTAGTACAACTATGGATTACATTGGGTAACTAGTGGCGCGGTAGGTAAGGGAGTACATATTCCCTTTCCCATTTTGGGAAATAAGGTAATTCGCGTACATCGTGGCAATGTACAATGTTCTCTAATGCTGTAACCAAATCACGGTTATCAGAATAAAATAAAATAAATCAGTTATCCTATTTTGTTTGAAATTATAACTAATTACTGTGATATTATGTGGTAGTTTCTTGTGTTATATATTTACTGAACATCTTCCAGTTGATCCGTCTAAGTTTCAGGAAAACATCAACTAGTATAAAATCTAAACTTCTACCTAAACTCGGAAAATTGATGATATTTAATATGATAAAAAAATATGCTTTAAATTGTCATTAAAGATACGAGATGCAACATGCAATTAATTGCAATGCAGTGGTGATTTTAGGTCAGGTGGTAGAGCAGTAGTTATAATAAAAATAATAATTTTCAAGATTACTTGAGTATCTTTGCTGGCAAAGTAGAAATCCAATTTTTAAAAAAAAACTACGTCCTCTAGAAAAAACTGTATTCCACACTTTTGCCTCGTTTGTGAATGAAGAATCACGTCATACTCAGCTGCATCATTAATTTTCTAAAATACTACCCAGGGAATATGTCGACTCCTAATCAAAATCACGTCACGATATGCAGCTTCAAACAATATCCAAAACTAAAAAATATCCCGCCACCACTACGTACTACAAAATACAGAATGATCGCAACTGAGACCATTAACACCGCGCGTGACTTAGCGTCCCCGTCGATCCTCAGGGAGCATAAGTAGAACATGCTCCAGTCGAGAAACCGAATGGCCGATAAGCTCGGGAACAGGTATCAAGAAGAAATGAAGCTATTCCCGTAGCCTGCACGCGATATTCGGCAGCTGGCACGGTCTCAACTATTCGTCAGTTCTCGGTTGTCAACGAAAAATGCTCCGCAACCGTTTGACGGCCCGCTAAATCAGCGGAACGACGGGATTCCCGAAGGCAGCGATGGCATTCGTATCTTCGAACAATCAACAGCGAAGCTCTTGAAGCGTCTCGTTAAAATTAAACGTCGACGGCTAACAAGGCAACTGCGGTCACAATGAGCAACTTCTGGCTGCGACAAACAAGTTGCCGGTCTTTTTAGAAATCGTTTGGCTCCCGCTCGTAGTTTCATTAAGCATTTTCGCTTTAACGGCGTGACGGCGGAACTTTCTCGCGGTGGGGGTAGACGCGGCGAGGGGGAGGGCGGGGGGTGGTGGGGGGTGGCGGGAAAACAAAGCGGGAGTCAGCTGCCGAGGATGAAAGGGGAAGTTTTCGGCGAAGCCGAGTGCTTTTCACGGGTTTTAACTCAATAACGCTTTTAAAGCGAACATGTTGCACAATTAACATTCCTCTTTTCTACTTGACTACTTGGATTGCGCGGAGAATTGTCGATTCCGCTCGATGCGAACCCTTCTCGGTATAATAAGAAAGAAACGGAAGAAATTCGGAATCGTAACATTTGCAGGTTCCACTGACGTTGCAGCTGGAACTTCAGAAAAAGTGTTTTCCTTATCGTAAGAAATTTGATGTCTTTGAAGCTGAAGTTTGTCTAATAATGTCACAGGTGACTTCGCGTAAAAAATTCCCCTAAAATTGCCCTCGGAGATAACATCGTGTCTGCGATAGTTCTCAGGACACCCCCAGAAGGGACAAAAATTTAAGAGTCCAGCCCCGCCCCTGAAACTCACCCCTAACCGCCAAAGGAAACGCGTCTTCCCAATTCGTACGCTCAGCAATTGCCAATGTCAAACACTTGAGGCGCCATTTCCTTAATGTTTACAATGCGTAACGCATCCCAGTGCTACGTAAAGGTGCGATCCCACGGCCCATGGCTCGCTGAACGGACTTGACCAGGGTTGCCGTATGTAGAGATTTAATGGCGGCGTAGGAAGTACTTACATGGCGTAGTGCGGAGCAGGGAAGGGGAACACCTACAGCAACAACGGTACATTTGTGTTGGTGACGTCATGCCAACCGACGCCAACGCCAAGCCAAGACAATCCAAATGACGCCACGCTTTCTAATTCCCTGGCAACCCTGGACTTGACGAGCCCACAGACTCGCGGGGCCACGCGCGGTGGGATCGCACCTTAACGTCCGCCACAAGGCGGACTCATTCTTCTCGAGCCAGTCATCTCCCCCTGGCCCCCTTCCCGTATAGGTTCTTTCGAGAACCGCGATTGAACGGAACCCGTGCGCAATCCTAGGTATCCCTCTCGCAACGCAATCCCGGACGGGGTTGCCTGGGCCCCGCAGACCTCCCAAGACCGCCCCTAATTGCCCGGTGGCGGAATCGTCGGTTCCGCCATTACCACGGACAAAGAGTAGATCCGTTATCCCGGTCGGGTGGATCGTTGAAATATTGCCAGGTGGCGGATATCAGCCACGGCCTACCAAAATGGCTCCCATTCCTTTCCAGCAGCTGACTCCGGATTAACCGGCCCGCGAGGGTTCCTCCGGGATAGCTGACTGAGGGGTATTAAACCCCGGCCCCTCCCCTCCCCCTGCCCGCCTTGATATTGCTTTCTTCAATTTGCAACCGCTCCAAGCCACTGACACGTCGTCCTCCAGCGACACGGCTCCTCGTGAATCAAAAGCACCTCTTCCAGACGTTTACGAGCTAGCCCGCTCGGCCCCCTAGGCCTCCAGATCGATCGAGGGATCGGTCCCCAGGTGCGCCCGACCTGGAGGGATAAGTACTCGGCTCGATGTCTTGAGGAATCGGTCGATTTCGACAAGGCTTCGATGGGTTAATCGGGGAGCAAGGATTGTGCTCAGAGGGATGCCTGAGTTTTGAATTGGGAGTTTGGACATGGGTTTGACAGCGGTTAGGGGCTGCCGGGGGTGGTAGCGTGAGAGGTACTGAAGTGGAGATATCAGTAATTTGTGTTCTGCAAAGGAGATTTCAGTTTGGATATCCCAATCATCGAGTGCCGGGGCAGAGGGAAGGTAAGCTGAGATGTCTGATGTGTGGTGGTTGGGTTTTTCCTAGTGTTGCAGCTGAGTATGCTTAGTAATTAAATTTCTTAATGTCTTCGTGTTTTAGAAGCTTTCTGTTTCATCTGTTGCTACTTTCTAACGTCACTAAAAGCACGGGGCGGAGGTATTAACGCTTCGAGTGGCAGCGGTGTGTTTTCCGTAGTTTATTTACTCAGGTGTCCTAATATGGTTCCAATTCATAAAAAAATTAGTCCCTGAAAAAGATTATTGCAATCGGACAACAATGATTTGAATTCTAAACATTAATGCCTGGTCTGCACCCTTTCCACAATATTAGTGGGCGAGAGCAAATAAATAAAAAAAAATCGACACGTATAAATAAGGGCCATCCTAGTGCCCAATAGAAGCTTCCAGAAGCTACCATCCACTGGACAAAAGAAAAATCCGCTTATCAAAAACGACTCCCCGTGCTACACAATGCCAGCAGCGCATTTTTCCCCAAATTGATCACGTAGAAATATGTTGTTCCACTCTGAAGTACCCCAGTATCTCCGCCACAGGGTCCCCAATTAAATTCTCTTGCCGCGGTCTCAAATCGGCCTTAACATTTCCCTAAACGAGCCCTCCGCGCGCCACCCTTTAAGGGGGATGCTCGACTGCGTCCGCCAAAACGACCAGCGAAGGAACAACGCGCGTTATTTTTACTTTCCCGGCGCAATAACAACGGGAACGTCTGTTGGCTCGCGTGGGCGATCTCCGTTTTAGGGCAGGGGTGACATCGTAACGAGAGTTGTTGCGAAACTGTGGCCAGGATGATTCAGGGGGAAGTTTTTTTACGGCCGGTCCCTCCCACCCCTGCCGCCGGGGCTCCGTTTCCAGCGGCAGCTTCCAAGAAACGCGTCCCGCTTCTGCTCGGTCTGTCCTCTGTTTTCTTCCCGTTTTCTTCCCCGCTTATGAATCAGCCACGCATCGTTACCGTCATTCGACGACAGATCTTTAGGCGCTTTTTAACGACACACCTTTTTCCTTCCAAGGAGTAAGTATGATGGATATCTGAGGCTTTCATCACTTACCACCGGTCATTAGGCGGGGATACTTGCGCTGTTATAGTGGAACACCCCCGGGGCCGACTTAGAAAATAGGTACGACGTTGTTAATGGTTGGGTATTAGAGAGAATGGTGTGTGTTGGCGAGTAACTATGAGGTGCTAATGCTGCGAAAAGAAGTGTGATATGGTTGATGTTATGTAGTTGTTACGGTGAGGAGTTGGTGTGTTTGAAGTTTTGTGAGGTTATGTTCAGGTTACATGGATCCTGAGTGGTAGCAGATCGGATAATTTTGAAGGTTATTAGAACACCTGGCTTTGGCAGAGGCTTGGAGATTTTGCTGGGCCATTGAGTTTATCAAATTTGGGAGAAGTATTTTCATTTGTTTATTTATTTATTTATGGGTAAACCCTTTAGCATACAGTTTGGTTAGAATTAGCCAAGTGTAGGCAACAATATGTTGTGCAATCTACGCCTACAAGAGGCCAGGGAATTAAAGAACTCCAGCGGTTCACATTCATAATTATGGCTGATTGTGAGTTGTATGAAGTCTGTTTCTTCTGAAATTGAAGGTTATGCGGAAGAATGCTGAGAATTACTTTTGAGAATCTTTGCGGCTTGAAGAAAGTCCCACCATTTTAGGAAGAAATACCGTTGACCCTGTTCCCCAGCTATTGTCTCCCACCCAGTCAAAAGACAACCAGTTGCTGCCACTTAGCAGAGCCCAAACGTATTTAGCTATTAAAAACGGGCCAGCTTTAAATCCGCAGAAGACGTAGTAGAGCTTTAAACACTCCCAACTTCAGTTCTCAGAAGCGCGTGCTACAGCAGAAGCACTCAACTGCAGTTCACAAACAGTACTGCGCTTTAGAAGTTCGAGAAAGTTGTATAAAGAACGGAAGGGCAACAGAGATGGAAGTTTCATTCAGAGCCAGCTAGAACTCAACGCACACGTACTGCAGACATAAAACATTTGATGTCAATATTCAAGATCTACATAAAGAAACTAGTCCAGCCCAGTGTTCACAGGAATAAGGATTGCTTTTGGTGGCAAGTGTACAGGTGGTGGCGCTGTAAGGTCAACGGAGGAGCGACTTATACATTTCAAACAGTTATGGGAGTATCGATCTCAAACGAAGCATAGGGACCGTAGGGGGCCGCGTTGCTGGAAATAACATTCCTCCGGGCTGCGTATTCGGAGCGGGCGAGGGTGGTGTGTCGACGTATGAAAAAAACGCGGACAACGGGCTGCCAGTAAATGCACGGAACGAAGATTTGCTTTTAAGCCTGACGCGCGGAACGTCGCGCCGGGGTCACGTTAGACATTAGTGGGCCGTGTGGACTTGTTTCCGTTGTAGCGACGCAGGCGACAGTGCCGCCTGACGACTGTAACGCGCCCTAAAATTAGATTCAGCATCCACAATGGACCCCTCCCCCATGAAACGAGCCCGTCAGTGGAAAACAAGCGGCTCCAATAGGAATCAAAGTGGCGTTATTGGTGACGTTGAGAGGGTGCTTGGTTTTGCTGGATTCTTATTATAATGGTTAATCTTCAACTGCTTCCAGGATAACTTGTGAAACGTTGTGATCTGTAGAGTTGAAATATTTGTAGATAAAGTAAGTCTGTTGGACAGAGTTGATGATGTATTAGTGTGGGATGTTTAATAAATAAATTTCTGATGTCCTCGAAATTCTTTGAGGGGCAGAGGGATGGAGATTGCTGAAGATGCAATTATACAAAATTTAAATGGAACGGATGGAAAAGTGTGTAAGGAAGAGTTTAATCGTTTATATGAATCGTGAAGGCAGAACTTCCTTATTCAGAGAGAATTGTGGTTGGTTTGAGGTTAACTGGAACTCAACTGGATGTCACTAAAAGTAATCAGACCTAAATGGGTTCAGTGTCAACGAGGTCCAGGTCTAGACTCAACTAGACCTAGATCTACGACGACGGATTCAGATAAAGCTAATTCGAAATTCGACTAAATAAATCTAAGTTGCGATTCAATTAAACTAAGCTAGATCCCAACTATACTTTAGCTCGGATCTGACTAGACTTAAAACCAGATCTCACTAGAGCTAAGTTATGCCCAAGTCCAACTAGGTAGATCTAAGTGTAGGTTTAACTAGGCCTAAATCCAGACTAGAGCTGTTACGAGTATTCGAATATTTTAAGTATTCGAGTATTTGAATATTCGAATTTGAGATTCGAATAATTCTAAGTATTCTAAGTATTCTAAGTATTCTAAGTATTCTAAGTATTCTAAGTATTCTAAGTATTCTAAGTATTCGAATATTCCAAGTATTCGAATATTCCAAGTATTCGAATATTCCAAGTATTCGAATATTCCAAGTATTCGAATATTCCAAGTATTCGAATACTCGAATACCAGGCATTCCAATTTGAGATTCGAATAATTATGAGGATTCGAACATTATTCAACTAATTATGAGTATTCGAATATTCAAATTATTCGAAGAAATTATTCGAATATTCAAATTATTCGAAGAAATTATTCGAATATTCAAATTATTCGAAGAAATCATTCGAATATTCAAATTATACGGATTATTCGAAGAAATTATTTGCATTCGAAATTATTCGAATATTTTTACAGCTCTAATCCAGACTCAACTAGACTTAATTGGATACGCAACTTAATCTAATCCCAGCCCTAAATCCAAATGCAACTAAACCTGTATCCAAAACCTACTTGGTGCTAGTCAAAATTCTACCACATTATGGCGGTGAGACGTTCAACTACCCCTGAGTCCAGCCCTACCTAGACCAAGACGCAGATGCACCCCAAAACCCAACTAGACTAAATCGCCGATCCACCGCCATTCGTGAGTTGTATAGATACATATTGAAGCATGGCCACATTACTCGTCAAGTGAACCAATAATTCCATTAAACGATGGGTGGCGTCAAAGCTTTCCGAACGAATGGTCAAACCGGAAGCTCGTGTAAGACACGGTCTGCTGCGCAATACACGCGAACATCCCCCTTTTGTCATCCACGGATTACTCGAGATACTGCTGCATTATTCATTCGGCCAGCTTGGCGATGTTCGGTTAACAACGTTTCCATGTGTTTTCGCCGCACGGATCGTTGGTTTACAAAGACGGAGGGGGGAGGGGGGGGGTGGGTCTGGGCTGCGGCCTGGGTCGGATATTTCGGCGGAATATCGAGCGTGTCGAAACTTTCGGAAGCCCGTGTGACACGAAATTCGTCTCGCTGCGAAGGGAGAAACTAATATTGCCGCGTAAAATCTTGGCGGCGCCCGTGAAATTCGACCGTGACGTGCTCCGTAATCGATCGTTCATTGTGCCCCGACCAAGTTGGACTCTTGGCACGTTGCTGGGCAAAGCATGCCGGGTAGAATTGGCTCGGCAGCGTACTTAAATCGCGCGTGTAAATTGGCCAAGTTGCGATGGGAATTGTTTCTTTGAGGCAGCTCGATGTGCATACGATATAAATGGTCTTCGTGCTCAACTGATGATGTGTGCGGCTTTAATCCCTTGAATATGTAATTACACAGGCTGTTCTATAATCCACAGAGGATTCTACAGAGGACTGATGAGGTAGGAGTTTCCTGAAAACTAAAGTCTATTGTCTAGGGAATTTTAATAAACGCATTGTATAGTAATTTCTTGTTTAATATATATATATATAAGGCGCTTCCTAATTGCGGTCAATAATTCAGGGAGTAAATCTACAGTACAAAGTCGGACAAAATGATACGTGGACTCAAGTGGTTCAAACTTTATTCCACAAGTTAATAAAGCTTAAAGAAAGCAATTTATTTTTAGGTTAGGATCACGTCGTCCATGAGGTGCACGTCAGCCATTTTAACTTGCCCATTCCGCCATTTTATGACCTCAAACAAAAATGGCACACCACAATCTCCTGTAGAATACGTTACTAATTGATTCTTACTGAGAATCTTGAAACTATTGAATTAAAATTACTCTAAATGAAACTTGGGTATTCTACATTCATATTCCCCCTTTTCCCCACCTTTGGATGGATTTAAAAATGAATGATTCATTCTTAAAAACATGTTCCTGTAATTCCACCGTAACTACTCCTTCGAACTAAATTTTTCCCTGTATCGAGTCAACAAGAAAACCGTCTCGTTTAATTGGTCAGAATTCCGCGAGTATTTGAATAGACCTTGATCCTTCGTCGATGCTGCGGAAATCCTTCTTTCCTCCTCGAGATGCTCCGGTCGGTGCACTTACTTGGACAGTCGACATTCGAGGACTGTCGAGATCGATTACGGTCGAAATTCGTGGCGTGGGAGGATAGCTAGGAAGGGACGGTGTTGGGGAGAGGAAAGGAGAGTCGCGCGGTGATTTTGCGCCTTTAATATCCAGTTTAAATATTCATGAGACCGAGGAAGGGCACGAGATATCGTATCTCTGCGCGCAAAGTCCTCGACACACGTATTTTCGAGCCTGGACACAGCGGCGCGCGTTGTACTTGTTCAGTGCATAACGAATGAAAGGTGTTGTTTAAATTTCATAAGGGCTTTGGGGGGGGGGGAGCACCCAGTAAAAAATGCGACGGTTCTGTGAAGTAATTTTCGACAAAAGGGACCCCTCCTCTTCTGACTGTTCACCGTTGGCTCCGGGGTAACGAGACTTCAGCGGCGTCGTATTTAAGTTGGATCATTAAATATACGAGAGAAGAATTCCTTGATTTTAAATATGAATGCGTCATTAATCGTGCCCAGATTCAACTGATGGTGCCTTGTTTGAATATTACGAACTTAGACTTACTGTGGTCAATAATAATCACGTCAGAGATATTAATTTGATGGCCATGGTTTGCTAGTATAATAATTTAAATTACAATTTCTTAACGGTAACGTTATTAGTGGAAGAATAAAAATCTATGAAAATTCTTTTCTCAGCACTCACCCCTTAACTTTGGTATAGTGAGTTACCAGTGAGTTTGAGCTCAGTTAAAATCAACAAACAGAAAATTAAATGACTACCAAAATTTGCGTGTGGCTGTTATAACTTACACTACCAATTTCTGTGCATATCTTATTTAAACAGTACAGACATAAATGCAACTAATCGGGGAGAGTTGCCAATAATTATTAATATAAACGACATGGAATGGTAAAAATATTAAGAATATACGAAATGAGAAATAGAAACAAAATCATCACAGAAATTTTCTGAATTCTACAATCTTTAGAAACACTTTTTAGTCAAACTATCAGAAATGCATAAAAAATGGTATATTGCGTTGAAGTGATCACCCTGTATATATGTAACTATATAATAATCATTACTTTATGTCACCCATATTTTTATTATTTTTATTAAAAAATTTACAATGCTTAGATGATTTACGATTTAGGAGACCGGTTGCCTAAAACGAACCTTTCATAGTACGTCACAAAAAGATTAATAACAGATTAATTTGTTCTGGACAAAAGGTTAAACATCTAATAGCAGGTGCGAAAACATGAAGGTACAATATCCAATATTAACTTGCATCGAAATTAGTACCCAATGTGAAGTATAACGTAAAATATCTTAAGAGGGGAATCCTATTCTTTGGACTAAAAACATAGCATAATTTGTGATTTTTTTTTAAGAAACCAGCGATTCGATTCATCTGAAAATTGGACCATGTTTTCATGCATCTTTGAGGAAGCTGCAGTTTTTTTCTCTATTAATTTTTAACGATAAATATAAAAAAATTCTAAATTTTACTATGTTTTTAGCCCAAAAAATAGGGTTCTCCCCTTCAGTGATACGATATAGGCAACACTCCCCTACTGCAATCACTAGTGAAGGAATTCATCTTGGAATCAGTCCACTGATCCTCACCCATGAATATCAATGAACCTCCATTCTTTTGACGTCATATTCATAGAACTCATAGAAACAAGTCCCGCGTTCACTCCAGCATAAACCGAAATAAAATGCCCCCACTGCTATAGTCAGAGTGCTCCACGATTGATATCCCCGGATGTTTACGAGGAGTGGTTTGGCTGGGGACAAAAGTTTTCTATCTTAGAAAAGGTCACCGTTCGCCAGTAACTGGGTTGAGTCTAAATAGGCTCCTAGGAAGCCATAAGGTTCCTTTTATTGCGTCTGCTCCACTTATCGCCTGAGGAACTCATTTTCGAAAGTGACTAATCCATAAAAATGTATTTTGCTTACTTCAAAGGCTAGATGCCTTGGTATTCATACTTGCATCACCGACGTCAGAAAGATTAATGCCTCACTCGCAGCGAGGATAGCGGTTTTTTTTACTTAAAAAAAAAATGGAGCGGGGAGGACACCAGTATACGGGAAATGCACTTTCCGCTGCAAAGAAATTACATTCTCGTCTCCTTTTCCGCGGATTTCTTCGTTTGCATAAAAACCTTGATAACAAAATATTGTAACCCGTATTTTCCGCTACGCGCGCGTACGTCTCCGTTCCCTTGGCCGCTGGTTTCAAGAGACGCGAATAAAAAGACTGTCCCTGCGCAAAGCAGAAATTCTGCAACGCCCCTTAATGGATATTTCGCCAAGATATTTTTAAATTCCTCGTTCGTGGAGAGACTAACGCCACGTGTGGATTCAAAACGCTGGGGATTTCGTAAAAAATTGGGAAAAATAGGGCGAGAGTTTAGGTTCGTCCTTCCATTGTTTGCTTAAGGTTGGCCGCATTGCGCGGTAACGGCTATGACATTTTTGGGTTTTAGAATTTGTATACACTTTTATTTTGGGAATCCTGTAATCTTTAATTTTAGGCAAATCCCAATACTAAGAATTTTAATAACTAAAAAATGCAATGTAAAAAATATTACGTAAGGAAGGGGTGGGGAATGAAATCTTATGAATGCTTATACTTGCATAGGGAGTGGGTAAGAAATCGACACAAATACCCTTACGCAATTTAAGAACGTCCCCCTACTACGGTAATCTGCAAAGTGTCGCAACTTAAAAGCAAATCGTTCAAAGTCCACGTCCCCATACAACACTCCTTTCATTGGCCATCACGCGCAGATATCAAAAAAGATCAGCGCCGATGACACAGACAAATTTCACTCGCCAAGAGAACCGGCAGAAAGCGTGAAACAGGGCCAGATAAAAGGAAGAGTGGAGGCGTGTAAGACGAAAGCAAACAGGGAGACACAGGGGTGGTTGGGGCAGAAAAAGACAGCGTGACGCTCATAAATCACTATTAAATCTTGAAAGGGCCGAGTCCACGGTTTTTGGTGGAGTAATCTATCAGGGCATAGTCTACCTAATATAACGACCGAGTAATTGTGGCCTCTGTGCATGGAGAGTGGCTTGATCGATCTGCATTCGTTGTGTGTCTAATGACCACGCCAACGGCACGAAACGTATGCTTTCGAGCTGTTGCTAAATTAATAATCGCATTATTTGCGTTCACGCGCCAACGAAAGTTGCGCCCCGTGCTTTTGGTCCCTATCAGGCTCACCTGTTCTCCTGTTGCAGCGTTCCTTGGCTCGAGCAGTTGCTCAGGAGCTGTGGGAGCAAAAGGGACAGCTAGCTCTCAGCGTAATTCGAAAGTTCCTAAGGGTCATTTGAAAGAAAAAACATCGAAACTTCTTGAGCTATGTCTCTTGAACAGCCGTCAGAAATGCCACGAACTTTCTGAACAACCCAATATTATGCTATAGCAGTAACTCGTGTGTCTAGCATCCTCCATTCCAATAAAGGGGGCTCAAGCCTGAGATCTATCTTTCTTATTCCTCCAAGGATCCAACCTGCCAAACACGCTTGGGCGACCCAACTTCAACACCCCGGTACATAAATTACACACTGGCACCCTAACACGGATCCTTCACCGTTCGAAAGGCCAGGGAACGACCGAGTCACGTGACGAAGAACGCGGACCTGCTAATCCCTCAGCGAGGAATAATTACAAAAACGTTAAGTCATTGGCTCCCTTAACGACGGGACTCGGTGTTCACGTCGTTACAATGCCTCCACGAGCTTCGTCTCCGCCACTATTTTTCAGGATCACCGAGGCTGGAGGAGTTAATTAAGTTAATTCGAAACGTGCCGGGCAAAGAAACGTCCCTCGAAAAGGGGACGACCTCCTCCCTCACCTGCCCCTCTCCCGTAAACTTTCAATTTGAAATCTGCAGCAGTACCGTGCCAGGAAGATTAAGAACTTCCTTTTGCCCCCGCCCCTTCCCCCTCGTAACGCTTATTATCCTGAGCGTAACACCTCGAAAAACAGGGAGACAGTAATTGCTGCCAAACCGAGAGAGATAGCGAACGTTGGGCGACCTGTGTCGTGGTTATGCAAAAGCAGGCGACTACGGGGCCATCCTCCTCCCCGCCGAGGCTTTTAGCGGAATTGCTTTTACTAACTGATTACATAACGTAATAAAGGTTATTTTTACGCGCGCGCCTGCCGAAAACGTGGCCTGGTGATACGTCACCGAAGGAGCCTGAAAACGGGTTCGGCCACGCCGACGAGTCGCTTTATTTAAACGACGTCAATTTGCATTTCCTTCGAGCTGTTGCGCGGAAAACAGGCTCCGTGGCGCCGTGATGCAGCGTCTCCGGGGCTCGTGTCTCTGATGGCGGCTGATTCTCGGACGGCGGGTTTGGCCCTTCGGCGTGGGACTTCGAACAAACTCGATATGAATTCTTGAAATCTCATTTCAATATGTAGCTATGCGGAGGAATAAAGGAATGGAAGAAGATTTGGTAATTGGAGATTATGTGTGCGCGCGTGGGACTCGGTTTAAATAGGACACCCTGTATATTAAGAAGCTTACTTAGTATGCGAGCAGCGGTACACAGAAGTCATTCATATTTGAATTTTAAGAAGGGACATATATACTTATCCTATCTAGACATCGATCAGCAATCCCAACCACCCCGAAAGGAAGCACGTCCCCCGGTAATGAACTTAAATCGTTTTTCCTCGGCGGTGAAGCAGAGTCGAGACAAATCGATGACAGCGCGACCTGCGAGGTCCCGTGGATGAAGATCGATGCGCCAGCTCGGGCCAGAAAAATTAGGATTACGACCAAGGTCAGGCACGGAGTATCCCTCAACGGCGGGATGATCCCCAAGGGGCGTTGCGAGGGGGCAGGGGCTGGAACGAGGGCAATGGATACAAGGACTTCGTAAGTGTTGTCTGGTCGATCGCGATCACTTCCGTTCCGTCCTTTTCGACGAAGCGTAACCAGTTGCTTGGCAACCATCAGCCCCCTAAACATTACTTGGCTGCTGAGCGGGGTGGGGGAGGGTTTAATGGATACATATTGATATCATTTGTAAGCTCCCGAAGCCTGGGGTACCGTGTCTGGTTCTCCTTTGGACGGAAGACACGATTGTTTCGTGCCAAAATGTATCAGCTTCAGCCCCCAGGGGATGCTAATATTAATTTGAAAATGTTCCTTGCGAGATGCCTCACGGATACTGAAATATTGAAGCAGGTGTCTGCTTTGTGCATAGACGCTGAAGATCTGTTCAGGTATTGGGGTGGGCACCTCGGGGATGACGGAGACTTAAAACTGGGAGGTAGTTGAGGTATGCTACTCAAGCCTGTGACACCAATTTCATTTCTTAATGCGTGGAGAGAAATCCTTTTCGACAAAGAACTTGTCGAGGAGAACGTAAAAAGCTCATACATTCACGTATGTCGATAACTGGCTACTACACTCTGCTTGCCATATTGGTATCACTGATGCAACCCAAGGAACTCTTTCACTTCTTCATCTTACAGTTCTTTCTAAAAAAAACCTACGACCGCCATTCCCAGTTTAAGCCTTCTTCTAACCACCACCACACCTTTAACTTAAAGCATGGCAACCTCCTCAAAGTTCCTTAAGAACCCAGCTCCGCCCCAACGAAATAGCCCGATGCAAATCGCCCACACCTTCTCAGACCCGCAACTTGCCCAAACTCCAACGATTAAGTATCCCAGTCCACCTCGCTACACTATCGAACCCGCCCGTCGGAATCCAGCAGCGAGGTTAAGGGCAGCGAGCTCAGCATTGCCGAGATTAAGCCCGGAAACCAGTGGTAGGTGACTTCGCGTGTAGGCGCCTAGGTAGAGCACACAGTGTCACAGGGAGTGAAATTGGATCAACCGATACGGGGTCGCGTTATGAACACGAGCCTGGCCCCTCAGCCATTTTCGTTTCCACCCTCCCTTTATGCGCGCCACCTCGCCCAGGTTCGTCGCCGTTTGCGTGGGGACACGCGACGAACTTGCGTCGGTATGAATCCACGGGACACAGGACAGAGGCATGCGATCGCGCGCCGTTGCTCCCGAGCCTTGTGTCTGCGCCTCCCCGTCACTCCACTTTCACTCTCCCTCCGCAACGTCGCATCCACTCCGGGCGTGTGCGTGAATAGGACCCCCCAGCTTCCCCTTTTCCGTCTCCCTCCGGATGATCGTGGGACTCGAATTACCCGCTGTATCTCATCCCGCGGCAATAAATACCTCGATCAATTATTCTCGCGTGGCAGCCGGCCGTGCCGTGTGTGGCGCCCTCTCTGTGTGCAGGTGTTCGCCTGAGCAGAGACGCTACGCGATGATGTATCACGCGTGGGCGCTCTACCGCCCTTCTTTCCGCGGCTGGAGGAGCAACGATGGCTCTCGAAAGGAGCTCTTGTAAGTTAGATCGCTCGGATTAATGCTTGGTCTGGGTGATAGCTAGAGTGGTTGAACAGCATCCCCAGCGACGGATGGAAGAATGACGCGGTAGGAAGGCTCCCTGTCTCGGGATCGCTTTGCACAGGTGTGAAGGGTTATGGGCGGAGAGGACTTTTGGGACCTGTTTTGGGGGAGGTCTTGCTTGGCGTTTCGCGGGATCCCGATAGTAATGATTCGTGGCTACAATGGGTATATTATTGAATGGAAACAATGACGATAATAATGGGCGTGACAGTGATGCTAACAATGCCGGGGGAGGAATAATGCAGTGTTTCCTGAAATGCGGGCCGGCCGTTGCTGGGACTATTATTATGTCCACTGAGTGAAGTTTATGCAGCGGGGTATTGCAAACAGTAACTGGTATGTACCCCATATTTTCCTGTTTCCGATAAAATGCAACAATGGTACGTCCGAGTTCTTTTCAGTATGTGTTCTCTATTTGTGCCAAAAACAGTCTAATATTCATTCGAACGACTTTGAATGATTTTTAGGTATAGCTTACACTTACCTTAATGGGGAAAGAGATTTCATATATTTTGAATGTATTATATGCCATTCGAATTACATCTCCTTATAATATCTTCGTACAATATCGAGCGTCGAAACTTCGAATTAAAATCTCCCAGATCCACTCGCAGAATATTTTCTCGAATCAGTCGTGGCGAGCGTGAGGTTGCCCGCAAAGATTCCATTGCACTTCAGCTGAAGTTACTTATCCTTAATCCCGGTATTACTTGAAGACGAAATGGAGCTAGACTCTCGGATCTGTCACATCGAGACAGAGTGGGCGGGAGGGAACGGAAGAGAGAAACGGCAAATTAGTTCGCATCGATCAGACGCGCCCTTCTGCAGGCAATGAAGACGCATCGCGAATGACATTTATCAGCTTCAGATGTGGTCAGTTAAATTTTTGATGGATTTACAATCTCCGCGCGTAGTATCCCTTCATCTAATAAACGATCCATCAAAATACTAGTCATAATTACTATGCAATTACGCGTAAAATAACGAAACTCGGGTAAAACAATTCCTTTTTGAAAAATAAGTAAAAATTGTAGAATAGAAGTTTGCCATACAACGCACCCTTTCTGAAGAAATTAACTCCGAAGTTTATTAGAGGCATTGAGAAGAGCGCCAACAAGTAGTTTTTCGCGACGACCACGGAGGGCGCTTCAGTAGCTGCGTGCGCATTCAACGATATTTAACCTCATTTTTCTCTGCAACAGAAACCCCGAGGGGAGAATTTTATTCCACATTTTCGACTTATTTATTGACAAGGAATGTTGTGGCACACTGTTTTCTTGACTTGGGTGTACCTACATTATCGTACAAACTTTAATCGGTTTAATTTAATTACTTTAGTCGCTTGCACGACACGTTGCACCTCTTCCAAGTCACAATTTTGGGTGTTTTTTCTTTTCTAGAGTAAGGAAAAGTTAAATGAAAAATTGTCTGGTACATGTGTCGGAGGGGCAGTTTTAATTTCAAGTGGTATAATTGCGTATAAGAAGGTTAAACGCGTCTCTTTCGTGCCGGGTTGTGGCAGTTGTCTTTGAAGTGGCTTAAGTAAGTCACGTTTAGAAGAGAATCGAGCTTGAGAACGTAATGAATTCCACGCGTTACGCTCACTGCCTTTTAAATGTGCTGGGCTTTTATGGAGGATGTGGCGTTTAAAACATAATGTTCTTGAAAATATTGTTTCTACCTGAGGCAGTGAGAAAATGTGGGAAAGGAAAATTGAAAATATGTGGTGCAGTAGATTATTAATTATTTTGAAATATGTTTAAACTTCACGGGCTAGAAATATGAATTTTATATTTCTACAATTTGAAATTATCCAAACCCTGTAAAAATAGAAATACTAAATATTATATTTTCTAACCAGTCAAATCAGTAGCCTTGTTGTAATAGTCGTTTTAAAAAATATAACGATTACTTTCTAGTCAACAACAACATTTAAAATATTTTTTCAAAATATTAGTAACTTTAAGTTATTATTATTCAAATTACTACTAATCCCATTACAAATTTTCTTTCTATCATATACCTTTTTCTTTATACACAGTATGATTCTTCAGACTTGTTCAGAATCATATTATTCCCTTCATAAAATTCAATTTGACACCCTTGTAATTCACTGTATTAAGAGTTCCATCTGTCTAATTCGTACGTTACAAGTTACAAAGCACGCCATTACCATCACACAAGCACCATCACCTTCTAAATTCTTTAAACATCACCACTAAACGTATTATCTCTATTCAGCACAATAATCATCTAACTCATTGTTATCCACTCTCTTCCATGCCCTTAAATTACTCCTAGATTGCCCAAAATACGAGCAGTGCTATTGTCACTAGCACATCGCTATTGTCATCACTTTCTAAATCTTTCCACCAGCATCCATTCAGCCCAAAACACTATTCTTCGTACAATTCACTGACCTCTATAACTCACTGTAATTCCTTCTTTAACACCTCTCCAATGTAAACTCCTAATCACGAAATAATACCACTTTATCATCCCAACGTCCTATCGCCATTACTTTCTGAATGCTGAAACCATAGTACCATTCGTATCATTTACATTCAAGCCCACTCCTCTTAATTATAAACTACCACTTCCTTATATTCTACTTTTCATTATAATTAAATCACTTCTCCTTTTCTAATTTCAACTTCGCCCCCCCCCCCCCAAGCATTTGTCAGAATTGTTCACCATCGTAGTAGCGATAGGGACACTGGAATAAGCGTCAATTTGCTATCGTGGCATTATCTGATCAAAAGCCTATCTTTGCTTAAGTAATTTTCCAGCATATGTGAACATCCATACGAGCTATCTGGCGCTTTAAGCTTGTGTGATCGTACAATGGTGGATAACAACGCGCTGACAAGCAGCGATACATCCTCGCGTAGATACGGTCTTCGAACGAGAGCGATCTGTTATCAGCGTCACCGGTGCAATAAAGCAAATTGTCATTGATGTATAATCGCTGTGGTGCTCTACGATTACTTTGCAAACTATCGTAAGAGAAATTAGTATCACCACAATCCTGGCAACAGCTTAGAACTTGATGGATGAAGATGGCTGCTCTCCTATTGTAACGCTTTGCAATGTCTATAAGGTACTTCGAAATAATAGAAAAAACTGATACATCAAAATTCTATACTGTAAAAGGAATGGGAAAGTCTTTTACAGTTTTGCGATCTGCGGTTCTTAACCGGTGTTCCTCGACACATTGTTGTTCTGCGAAATTATGAAAAAAGAAACATTTTTTTACTGTTATGTAATCTGTAAATTTTAATTTTTAATAAAAGGTAGCATGCATGTTTTTTTTTTGTTCGTTTTACGACCTTACAAGGGGAGGACACCATATGGTAGACATCGATTTTCATGAGCCTTGGCACGATGGATCTATGTCGAAAATAAGTGAATAGGTGTCCGAGCGTTTCTGCCAATGGGCCTTAATAATAGAGATATTTACATGGAAATTATTAAAAATTTCACAGTGGCCGTGGGGTTTTAGTGGGTATAAATCCCACAACTACCCTGGCGCCCGCGGGGAATTCCCTTCTGGAGGAGTCGGGGTGCCTTTTGAAGATTTTCCCAAATTAAAAAAAAGAATTTATAAAAAAAAAATTTATAAAAAAATTCTTTTTTTTTTTTAACGTGAAGATATCATCAAAAGGCACCCTGACGCCTCCAGAAGGGAATTCCCCGCGGGCGCCAGGGTAGTTGTGGGTTTTTTACCCACTAAAATCCCACGGCCACTGTGAAATTTTTAATAATTTCCATGTAAATATCTCTATTATTAAGGCCCATTGGCAGAATCGCTAGGACACCTATTTACTTATTTTCGACATAGATCCATCGTGCCAAGGTGTCCCCCCCTTGTTAGTGATTTATGGTGTTCCGCAAATTTTCCTTATAAACAATCAAAAATGTTCCGTGACTTCGCACTTGTTGAGAAAATAGTCTACTTAGTAACATTAGATAACTAAATAGTAAAGCTTAAAATTGTTTAGTAGTCACGTGACCCATTCCACGCCAAGCGTTCTTAAGGGAGCTATTATAAATTTTCGTTTCACCTCGCGTGCTTAATCACCGTCCTAACATTGCATATTCCGTTGAATGTCTGATAGAGACGAGGAATTCCAGCGGATGAGGCGTGATTACGTGGTCTTGCCCCGAATATCCCGGAATTCTCCAGACCCGGTGGATTCTTCTTTCTTGTTTCCCGCTGCAGGCTTGCCAATGAGAAATCTCGGAGTCGCTACGTAATTATTGTTACGATGCTCGTCACGATACAGTGCCTGAATGGCGGAGTTATGTTAGCTGCGCAAGATTCATCCCGAGGAGTATTAATGAAGCCCGACAGGGGCTGTGGTCTCGTAAATGTGATTAATGTTATCGTTTCATTTAGTCCGGGGGTAGGGTGTTGCGCTATAATGCGGATCACTGCATCTGCTTGCGATAATTGCTCGCTACAGTTGCAATAAAATTCGCTGGCCACTCAGGGATTGCGCGGAGCTGCCCCCACCACGTCGTTTCGCTACTCCCGCCACTCCTTTCGCTACTCCCGCCACTCCTTTCGTTACTCCCGCCACTCCTTTCGCTACTCCCGCCACTCCTTTCGCTACTCCCGCCACTCCTTTCGCTACTCCCGCCACTCCTTTCGCGCGCTTCGCTCCGCCCACTGCGTTTCAGTGGCAGTTAAGGGAGATGTTATCGACATACGCTTTCTATTTATCAAACAAAGGAGTATGGTATACAAATGCGGGTTTTTGGTGGCGTAATTCGCAGTAGGATTGTGGATTTGAGCGGTTGATTCCACCAGTTGATTTTATTTCCACTGTAGAATTTGTAGAAGAGCTTGAAAATGCCTTGAATCTGTGAATTGTGAGGAAGACTTTGATTACTCTGAACGAAATGTTTATTCGGAGTCAGTTTTTTTTTTGTTGCTTGAGAGTTTGAATTTATTGCAGATTTCATTTTCAGTATTCGCTTAATAGACTTCATTTTAGTCTGAATAAACAGTATGCTTAATTTCTTCTTCGAATCTCTTTGAAACTTTGAATATTATAATGATCATTTAAAAACTTGTTAATTTTTATTTTAAAAAAATGTAATTGATGCATTGTATGTTAGTTTTCACATTTTTGTGATTAGATTGTGATATGAGAAGTATGCATTGATTCAAACGTACTTCAATTATTATTCACCCGCCTTTAAAAGACTCCTGTATGCAAAACGAAGCAGCTGGGTGTTGTTAGCTATGCACGGAAGAGGTGCACAGGGAAACACAAGAATTCCCGTAACAATCACATAAAAGATTAAAGTATCCTGCATACACGTTTACGCTGACCTAGTTGCGGTTAAGAGTTGTATAGTACACTTGAAAGCCACTATTCACGTGCTGCGAACGCTTTGCAGAAATGAAGGTGGAACTTAACGAAAATACCTCTCGCAGGCGTACCAACCATCGACATTTCACCCTCGTTTCTTTTGCAAATAAATGGAATGGAAAGCTAATGCATCGACGCCACGGCATGGCAGCACTTTCATGCATCGACTATTATTCATTCTATTCTACACCAACGGTGCATTTTAAGAAAATGAGAAGGATTATGATTCTGTTACATCTTTGGGAATTCTTCGTTTTGTAGATCATTTTAACACTTCACTGGGCACAGGAAACCTGGATTATTGTTCTGCGCAATTGTTTAAAAAATAAATTGCAGCGGAATTATTCGCCCATTAAATTCTTAATTCCAATTCTCGTGTAAAGACACCTGCTGGCCATGAATGTTGTATTGAGTTATTGACTTTGGAATTCCTAATAGCTGGGTATTTTCTTTCTTGAGACCTCTTGTTTGTAATTATCTATAGAAGCAGCTGAACAATTGTCAGAACAAGAGTTTTAGGATACATGCAGCGCCAAAACCTCCTTACTCTCTCAAATGAATCCTAGAGGATGGAACCTACTTTTTGATGCACCCTGTACTAGCGTATAGAACCACCTCAAATTATGCTCAGAAGCAGACTCCTCTCAGATTTTCTAAAATTTTAAGGGATCAATGACACATTCTGCAATTTTATAAACAATTGATTTGTACCCCCTAAAACATTTTAAATTTAAAAGTTTAGCATCTAGATGTGGTAAGTGAGTGCCACGAGTGTGTGGCTCAAAGGTCTCGAGTTCGAATCCGCTCAAGGCATTTATTTTTTTCTACTTTTATTTCGAACAATTTTAATTGTTTCACTTCTATTTTGCAAATATTAAAGTCAGGTGTTATTTATAAATTTATAACTAATAAATTTGTCTATTAAAACATATATTTTAAATTCAATATCAAACCTCTTTTTACAATATAACTAAGTACACGCATAAAGAATTTTTATTTTTTACCTGCTTTCACATTATGTATCATTCTACCAGTTGCAAAAGTTAATGTAATATGCAACTGGTAGAATGATACATAATGTGAAAGCAGGTAAAAAATAAAAATTCTTTACAACGTGCACATCGAATAACACTTGAAAACACGTTTAATACCTATTTGCAAAATAGAAGTAAAACAATTAAATTTGTTTGAAATAAAAGTTGAAAAAATAAGACAAAATGAGACTTCATGAACCACACGCTCTTCGCTCTCACCTACCACACCTCCATGACAAACTTTTAAACTTTAGATGTTTTAAGAGGTACAAATTCAATTG
This sequence comes from Andrena cerasifolii, assembly GCF_050908995.1. Taxonomy (NCBI): domain Eukaryota; kingdom Metazoa; phylum Arthropoda; class Insecta; order Hymenoptera; family Andrenidae; genus Andrena; species Andrena cerasifolii. The sequence continues at coordinate 5,625,656 of NC_135132.1, forward strand.
TTTATGAAAATGCACATTGGCGCAAAATATTCTAGACAATGCCATCGCACGAGCTCCAGATTCATCACTTAAAATTTCATCAAAGTCTGAAGGGGGTCGGCTGTCAGTAAAAAATAGTAAATGCCCACAATCACGAAGTACCCCCATATACTATATTCAGAAGACTCATTTACACCCTGACCAGTCACCATTAAGCAAACTTCTACTGCAAAATTGCTGAAACAGTTCTCAGCAACAAATACCCCCCACCACCGAAGTGCTCCCAACTCAGTCTCCACAACATTGGTTCACAGTCCCGTCCAACCGTGCCACTAAAGCAGTGGCTAAAGCACGAATTTAGAAGAATAAGCATTCACGAGGAGCACGCTCCACCGAATATCGTCGAGTCTCTTCGCTTGATGATTAGCCAGGTGAATGGTTCGCAGCGTTCAGGACCGCTTTGTCGCGCGTTATGTTCGATACTCTTTGTTCTATTTGCCTCCCCTCCCTCCCGTCCTCTGCACCATTGGCCAGCCTACGTCAATTTACAACAGTCTGCTTGTCGCGAAAAGTTCACTCGTCCCGTGGAAAAGGTTTAATATCGCTTTCACAGTAGTCGCTGGATCGCGTCAATATTTTCTGTCTGTTGTACACCGCGGGAAGAGGTTGGAACAGGTGGGGGCAGATGAGGATTATCGATTATCAGTTAACGAGTCTGCACGCTTTTCCTCGTTTTCTCCAGGTACGCCCTGGTCTTCTCTTTTTTTTTTCCATATACGCCCGAGGGATTACACCTATACGCTCCATTATGGGTATTCGATTTAATCAACAGCGGCCGTTGGTTCATAATGAATAAGCTTCCGGCGCGAGAAGAGTGGGCCATGCCATCAGGGACTGGGTGAACCATGGTGAATTGTCATTAAATATCGCTGCATCGTGCGCTGGCGGCCTTAACGGAGTAACAATGAGGCGAAGCGGCGGGCGCATAGAGAGGCACATACGGACGCAGTGCTCGTGGAGGTAGAGCTGAAATTCCCTAGGCCCCTAGGGGAAAGAGCGATTCCATCTGAGTCACTGTCACTTGCTGTATCAAATGATAAGGCTAATTCGATAATAATTAGTCTGCCTGTGTATTCAATGATATCGTTTGATGTTTGCTCAGCTTCAGGAATAGGGATAGTAGTCCTTCAGATGTGGGAGTGGTTCGTGCGGCTTCGTAAGTGGTTTTTGAGATTTAGGGTGGTTTATATTTCCCAGTGTAGTACCCATTAATTGGGCCAATGGACTTCGCACTTTGCACGGAAGAATTTGCGGGAGACGAGTGTTTGGGGTGCCACAGTTAGCCTGGCTGGGAGCCTCGATGGAATAGAGGAAGTATTCGTGTATTTGGATCGAGTAAAGTGGTGTGGGAAGTTATCAGAAATTTAAATTGGAGGTCGGAGGAAGTACTATCGGTCACAGACGTTTCTTCGCCCAGAAAGTGTTGAACCAGTGAGTTTTAATAAATTACCATCCGTCTATTCCATCGACAAGCTATTAGCCGCATAAGAGAACCGAAAGGATTAAGGTAATAGGATCGGATGATATCTCAATGTTATATCGGATTCTTTCAACTTAGTTTAATCTCGGCTTAAACTCCGCGAATTCTTGCTGAAACACCGACCCCTGGAATCTGGACTCCATTTTAATCTACAGGGGAACAGTGTTTCTCAATTCCTGGATCGAATATGATCACCGATGTAAAATGAAAAGGGTAGTAAAAGATAGTGGTAAATATATTAATTTTAAATTAAATTGTAAATCCACCTGACAGCATTTGCAGCAATTAGGAATTGATTATTATAATTACACTAAATAATTTTCATTTACATAAGATTGTTATTTTTATTGAAAGTTTAAGAGCAATATGGCTGTTTTAGATTCTTATCACGAATTGATTCTTATATTTCATTACTCTATAGGACCTTCAGGAACGTCGTGGAAGAGGTTATGTTCCCTGTAATAGGATCAAAATAATCATATTGCAATTTTTCCACTTTCTAATTTCTGTGAATAAGTTTCTTCATTTCTCATGTCTAGAAATTCTAAACTGTACGCAGAAAGGTGACACTAACTTCTATGAAAAAGTGTGTTTTATTGGCGAAGTGAGTGTAGTCTCGCGCCATATTGATTCTGCCAGTTCACGAAACAAAATTTAACTGGCCCAAGTGTACAATCTCGGAATTACCATAAAAGAATCTTATTTTGATCCCTATGGGGATTCCGATTTCAAATAGAGTCGATAATGTTCAAGAGTTGACAATATTGTGAGGGAATTACTTTTAAAATCGAGGAGGCAAATGTCAGCTCTCCTCTGAAGCGTCACTTCCAAGAGAATTTCAATAATATCTCTGTGGGAATTGAATGAAAATGAACATCTCTGCTGGATTGGCCTTTGAATCACTTTCTGGTCGCATTTCTTGTTACGTTCCCAGCAGTTTTGTTCCAGCGAACATTGCTTTCGCCATTTCACAATCGATTCTGAAGAAGCGCGTAAATACGAAGACCAACGAAGTGTAATTGCATTGGTTGCCGTTACGTGAAATGGAAAAGTAAACGGGTCTCTTTGAATAGGAAGTCGAATGATGATGTCGATTGGAGAGCTTGAAATATAACCTTTCGGTGACGTCTCCCGTTCTGATTATGTATTTTGTATTTTACAATAGAGTGGCCACGCTTTGTGCTTGCAGCCGTTTAATGAAATGGAATTCTCTTGAGACGGAGGAGCTGGAAATTGCTTTCACTAGAATTCATCATATTTAGTTCGACTCAAAGAATCGAATGCCCGTCACTTTGCGATATTTACTTCCACGTTTTGCATCTAACAAAATAGCAGCGGCTGTTGGAACGATGTTGATTGCCAGTTTGAAGTTCGATTTAGGGGCCATCGATCTCTCTGGCTTATTGATAGTCAAATATTATTCAGTGCCCTCTGAATGAGCTAATGCATAGCTACCTTCAGCTTCCAGTCTTGCACAATGCGTCGAACAATATTTGTCATTGCGCTATGAATGGAACAATAACGCAAATTCGATGAGAGGAAATTAGGTTCGAGGTATAACTGGCACACCGCTGAAGGGTAATAAGTTTCTACGTGTCCTTTCTAACACTACATGTATTTCGCAATCTACTTCTACTTATACATATATTATGTAATTTCTTACTCTACTATTTTTCAATTCTCTGCTTTCTTATATGTATTTATGGTTTTTTTTTTATATTCTCGTTACTATTCTTAATGTCTACTGGTGCAATAAACAATTATTATTATTATTATTAGCATCATTATTAGTTCCATTATTAATATTATTAGTTTCATGATTATTACTATTATTATTTCATTTTTATTTTTAGTATTATTATCATTTTTATTAATAATATTTGTTTATTATTATTTTTTGCATGACATGAATTAACAAATTTATGAAAAGTTACACACTCTATTCTTTAATACTTCATGGATATCTACTTGATATATCCTGGTATATTTCACTTTTTGGATAACATAAAATGCGTTTTTATTTTTTTATTTTTTACTCTACTGCTGATATGTGACCTCATTCCCCACAGTTTCGCATTAAAAAACACCGCGAAGACTAATGGAGTTATAAAAAAAAATGCATTATCCAGACCACGTTTAATTGCCCATGCAACCTCAAAGCAGTCGGACTCCATTTCTCCAGAAACGAAAGATTCTACAAAACAATTTCGTCTCACACTTCTGGCACGTTTTCACGTTTCGTTTACACCGCGAGTCGCGCCCTAGCGCAAAGTCCCCCGAGCGTAAAGTCCTATAAATGCATCTACACTTTTGCTTCTTTTCGTTAAAAAAAAAATAGAGGGGCGATAGAAATTTCACAAAGTGGCGCGAGTTAAGGGCGAGGCACGCCGCTCCAGGGAGTCTCAAAGCCCGTGTAACGATCAAACGGATAGCATTCGGCAACAATGGCGTCGAATTAATGCGCAACAAAACGACGCCGGCGAGGACGACTTCAAAAAAAGCCGGCCTCGGTTGTCCTCTGCGGGGCCGGAAATTTCTGGAAACGCGAATTTTCATTGTGCCCCGGGCGAAGGTATCCGGAAACGATAACAACGAACTGCATAACCGCGCAGATAAACAATAGTCGGGCGAACAACGAGTGACAGCGCAGGGAGCGTTTCCACGCCGGAACTGGGGGACAGAGGGTGGGGTGTAAAGGTATGTTCCCATGGAAGATACACGTCTGTAGTTAACAGGGACGGATTTGGGTGTAAGCTAAGTAGGTTGCAGCCTAAGGCAGGAAATTCGGGAGGGAGCAAAATTTTGGGGAGCGGCTAATTTTGAGGAGCGGTAAATTTTGGGGGGTGACAAATTTTAAACGATAAAAATTGGAAAAGGTTTAAACACAGAGACTTCTGAGACAGCTTTAAAACAATTCACTTTTTTTATGTAGCGAATTAGCAATGACTCAGATGTGAGTTGCCATATTGAACTAATTTTGAAATTCTCTGCAAAATTAAAATATTTGACGATATTTCGCTGAAAGGGCGGCAGACTCTTGTTAGCCTAGGGGCGCCAAATTCACCTCTGGTAGTTAATAAGAGGAAGATGGCGATATATTTCATTAGCGGACATTAACTTTTGAGTTGGAACTAAAGAATACCTACACCGCGGTATCAGGGAGCTTTGAGATCCGCAGTTACAAAAACCCACTAGGAAATATGATACTTGTTCATTCGAAATGAGTATTGACATTTTTATAAGAAAAGTGGAGGATGCAGTTAGGTTAATAAGTAGGATGCAGCGTGTACGGAGCAACGTGGTAATGGACGACGCTGGGGCCGCAGTGGCGCCCTCTACAACGCATGTAACTGACACCCCATTACTTTCGTAGTTAATTATCTTCGAAAGGAAGCTTCTTACGGAAAAAATTTATTCTACCTTTTCGGTTCAGTTTTGAATGAAGTTTGATTGGGGAACGATGATTGTCTGATAACCTTGTTAACGACCATATTTGTTGCGTCACAGTTTTTAGTAGTTTCTTAATCGATTGTCAGGAAGTTGAGGCTTCTGTGCACTGCTGTATTCCTCGCGATAAAAGTGCTCTTGGACATGGGATATCGTTTGAATCGATCCAGAGCGAAAATTAATTGAATATCCATCCGGACATGTGCTCCATACTTGACGGGAAAAATGCGAGATTCCCGTGACGCTCTGGTATTTTTGCTCGCAGTAGCAGCTACCAGACTCTTCCGTGCGTGCCATCGGCCTGGTATCGTGGAATTCGTCGTGTCTCTCGATCGATGGTCGGATTTCAATCTGTGTACACCTTTCCCCTGCGCCCTGCAGGTATGACACCCTGTGACGCAGCCGAACGTGCATCCGGGGAAAATTAGCCGCGTTGTTTCCGCTGGCGCTGCAGCGAACCTCGCCTCCTTCCCTTCAGATTCTCGAAATGCTTCTATGTTTCTGAAAGTAGATTCGAGTAAGGAAAGAGAGGGAAGAAATTGGACAATATACAGTTCAACGTAGTTGGGAGTATGGTGTTTGGAAAGTTGGTCAAATATCAGCTTCTAGAGAATTATTTAAATAAATATTAAGGACAGGAGAGTAAATACTGTGTGTTTAATATTGTAAAATTTTGATCAGATGTTCTATAATTATTCTGAGTAATGTGTTTATATGAAAGTTGCATACCAGTATTGGAATTGTTATTCGTGAGTAAGTTATAAAATGATAAAGTTATTAATGATTTATTTATTTATTTATTTATTTATTTATTTAACATATGGGTAAGACCCATTTCTTAACAAAAATTGGTAATAAACAATACCTAGTAGAGACGAACATTACACAGATAATGTTTGACTTATATTTTCTATAATATTAACTCGTCTAAAAGTATGCTGTGAGGCAGTTATGTGGGCACCCTAGAGGGCACCACTGCAGCCTCTACACGTATCTACGGAATGCCGCAATGGATCACGTTTATTTCACCTAATTTACCACCTGTTCATGTGCAAATGGTGTTCTTACGTTATTAACATCGTAGATATTTTCCTCGTCGACATATAAACTAATCAAAATCATTAATTTAATATTTTAAAGGATAACTAAGTGTTCAGTAGACAAAACTGTATTCAATTACTTCTGCATCCATAGTGCTATACTTTCTGCCGAACTGTATACATGACTTGGGTAGAAACTCATCTAGAATCATATTGCAATACCAAGTTCACATAACCATTTTTGAATCCTTTTATCCGACAAAACGATGGGTTTGATGAAAAAAAATGTATTCCACATTTTAGTCTCATTTCGTCGTGAAGATTCAATCGTTTTTCCATTCCATCACATATTACATCTCCGTAATTAAAATATTTTGTCAAAGCTCTTTCAGAGAATCGAACGCATTTGATTTAAAAGCGATGTCTGCCCGGGAAAAATATGCTTCAGTACAGTTAACGGTCCATTTAATTCAACTTTTTCGTACTTTAGTAACCTATTTTTGTATCTGGGGCGAAAATTTCGTGAAAGACCAGATGGGTATACCGTGATGTCACCGTGAAATCATTACAGCTCGTCATCGTTAAAATTAATGGACGCTTCTATCGAGCCGCGGGTGAATGGTAGATATATTTCGAACGTTAATGAGACGTAGCCGTGATGGCGAATGGACGATCGAATAAATACCGTTTCGAATGTTATTAATTTCTGTCCGGCTGTTTTTCGTACGACGGCACAGAACGTGACTAATCGCGATCATGCTCGCAGCCTCGCTTTTTGGTAATTATTTCTGCAAAATTTCCGCGGCTGTACACCTCTCCCTTCTCAATTTTCCCCGCGCTTCACGCAGAATTTTAATTATTAACAGCGCAGTAGAATATTTCATACCTGAATATTTGGAGTACTCCACCGGTACTGTGTACTCCCAGCTTGTAATTGTTGTACAAAAATTTTTACATCAAACTTCACGTCGATATTAATGTTCCTCGTGCTGCTTTGTATTCGCAACTTTTACAGACACTGGGCATCCTATTAATTCCGTTACAGAGGATTTTAATAAATGTGTTTATAACTTTCGAATAGATTTTTTTCATTTCACCGTATAAAGGCAGGTTTGTTTTTAATATTGGGCAGCAAATTTTAAATTGTTTTTAAAGTGGTAAACGCTGGCGTGACGAATATTATTATATTATTTATAAGTGCTTTAAATATTTAGGGTTAGCTGCTTCTAAAAATCATTTTTAAAGTTTTACACATATTCAACAATGTAATTAGTAAGATATTATTTAATAGGTAATGGCCAGATTAAATATCGTCAGACAATATGACTGGGGCTATACATACCCCTCCGTAATTCCTCACGCATGCATTGTTTTGGAAATCATGCCGGGTAAAAGTTATGTAATTTAATATAAGTTGTAGAAGTGTGCTTCAAATTTTGCAGCGATTCCATTCAACAAGGGGATCCAAACCACAAATTCTAATTATCCCCGGTCCGACCACAGGAAAATCTAAGCGATTGGACCCTGTGTGCCCTGAGTTGCCATAACCCAGTTAAACTAGTAATTCCAAAACGTGTTATAGGGAAATCGAGAAACTAGAAGGCAAATTAAAAAGTGATAATCATTCTCCAACGAAAAAAACAGAATTGAATGAATTGAGCTAGGAAATAGTCAACAACCACCTTCAATTTTTCATCTACTTCTTTCCCCATTCCGTAGTGGAATTTTTTAATAATAAATTCCCCAAGGAAACTGAAAGAAAATCTCACTTCCAACCACCAAAGTTTCCTCCAAATCACTAGTTTGTGTCCAGAACTATGCCAAACGTATAACACTACTTCAGCGATACCTCCGACTCCGCCACCAGATGGCCTGTCGACCGATTCCGCTCTCTCGCAAGTGCTCGCTCCACTACCGGTTCGTATATATACCAGTTTCGTCCTACCTCTTAATATCCCCGCGTCTAAGCCTTACCGACGGTAACCGCACCAGTTGAGCATAAGGTGCTTGTTGCCATAAGTGACAGATAGACGGTGCGTGACCAAGAAAAAGGGTCTTTCAGTCAGATATAAGTGCATTGTGATACAGATATATTCTTTATACGTGGAACGAAAATGTTCTTTGTTAATTTATTTGTATTGCTGGATAATAAACGTATAGAAAACAAAAAAAAAGCCGATGGTAACCACTAGCAGGTGTCCAGGTCGACTACGCAACCTTCCTTTGTGTTCATTCTACCCTACCACCAACCATTCTTCAACCCCCGCCAAGCTATCATCTTAATTAACATTGTCAATAACTCTATCAAAATATCAACATACCCCCTTAGAAAACAGCAACGAAGAGGTCCTACCCTCGATCACAGATCCGTTCGAGAACCATGAGTACCCTGAACTCAGGCCTTCTTCCAACCAGTCCAGGGTGGTCGTTCGAAAATTCTCTCGGCGTATAATGCACCATTACGGGAATTCCGCGATCGCCAGCCGGATAGAGAATGGTATTAAGCGTTCGATTACACCGGCTGCACTCGTTCGACGAGGGGACTGCAAACGACTAATTCGATCACGTCTAATATGGGGCGCGGGCGTGCACCGCTCGAACTCGCGAGGCACTCCCCGTCTCATGACTCGTAATCGAATGAAGTGCGCTGTTTACATGCAATTTTCGTGCAACGTTTAACCGGTAATTCGCGCTAATGCCGCTTTAACAGATAAATACAGCGCGAACGAAGGAGGGGGAGCAAGGCGGGCGAGGGTGGGGGGAGGTGGGTTGGGGGGGGGGGGTGGACGGCGTCGAGAACCCCGAGACGAGTCGAGTTTAATTCCTGGGGTAATTACCGGACAAGGCGGAGGCAGCTCGTTCCCCGTCGAATCGGGGTTTTGCCGATCGAGCAATCGCCCACCTGGCGAAAAACGTGACGATGATGAAATGCATTTTCTGAATTCTTGGAATCTGCAACAGTTCTGCATTTAAATTGGGGCGTTTCCTTTGTGCTCTCTGCTTTGTTTAGAATCTCTTAGTTCGTGGTTGATTTAAAGTTCGGTGACTACATACTGCTGTCTTAGTTCGAAAAGGCGTATCTGCAACTTTCGCTTAAATCAAGTCATTGCTGCTAGGTAGCCCAAAAATAGTTTATCCATGGGTATCTTAAATACGAAAGACAGGGGGAAATAACTTTAAAAACTCATATATATATACACACTTCATTTTTAGCATTGTTATTTCTTTATATTTATTTTTAATTTTTGTATTTATACTTTAAATCATTTTTAAGTAGTGTGCTTGCCCAAACCCCCAAAAGGGGCTTAGCCGGTCCCCTGAAGGTTAAGAAAATAGTTGTGGGTTTACAAAATCAGAAGGGATGGAGAGGGAATTGTGCTTGCAGTATATTTACCCAATCTTCTTCCTATCTTATACACCTTGTACATGATACACCAAATATATTTTAAATCCTCCACTAATGAAATTAAAAACTCTGGGTACATGCCCTAAGGTGAAATTAAAAACTGGGTATATGCCCTAAGGTGAAATTCTTCAGATATAGTAGAAAACACTAAACCTGCCAAAAATCAAATTCTATACTATAGTATCACTATTGGCACGTAGAACATTTTCGACTAATTTTTTTTTTTAATTTTTGCACTTACAGTGCTTTCTACAAGGACTCTTCAGTTGCGAACCACAGTCGTTGAATGCCTAGAGGTTAAAGATAATAGCTATTTGCATAATCCTTGGATGAAGTATAAAAACCGAAATAGAGGAATGAAAATTGTTTACATTTTTTTGGATTTGTTGAGGAAATTTTATTCGACTTTTACGTTAGTAATCTACGTGTCTCGTTCGTTGTTCTCTTTATGCTGTTTACTTTCATCGTGTCAGGTAAAAGATTAAATTGTTTGGAATGCAGCTGGAGAATGCCTTTAATTAGCTTCCATTTAGAAATTAACGTCGACAATGTAGCGAGCGGGCGAGAGGGTTACTCGGAATTATGAACTCCTGTTTACGAGGAATCTGTTTTAAATTACAAATTCCTGGAGCCCGTTCCCCCTTTAGCCAGAAATTCTGGACCCGTGTAATAAATTTTAAATGTGCAGCCGGTGGGACTAAATTGAGCACCTCCAAGGATAAATGCAACAATCAAATGGATATTATTAAATCCGCAATACGAAGGATTCCCTTTACCGGCCACTGCAATTCACATAAATGATGACGATGCATATAATTTTCCTGTAATTCGAATTTAATCGAAATTAGCATCCAAGTTTCCAGGAATATTCGTATCTACTTTGCATGCAGCTATGCAACCAAATTAAAAAATTTCCAAAATTAGGTATACCATTATTTGAGAACTATGCTGCTAATAAGGCAAAAAATAATGCAGAAAGCTTTTGAATGACGCTATTCAATATATCAACACGTTGAAGTCAGGAATTAAATTTAATTTCTTCTAAAGAATTATAATACCTACATTCATTGCTTTCGAATTTATTATTCTTCACTATACGTTCCATCTACATTTACCATTTTCAGTATTCATTAGATTTAAAAAAACAATTACATTCTGAAACCATAAAAGAACACAAATTCTCTAAAAAAAAAATTGCAGCTATTCCTCTATGTTGTACATATGTATACGCAGAACAATGATCCTCACACAATTCCCCAGCTCGGAAATGCAAGCACTACAAATTCAGCTCGCCAAATTTCAATTTCGGTGAATAGTTCGCCACAAAGGCCACCAGCAATGCAACTCCATGTAAAATTCCCTATAAAATTAGTTAAAAAAAATTCATTAACAAAGCATTTTCGGTTGCTCCCGGGAACCCTTGATAGACACCTGCCGCCGAGACACTCGCAAACGTGCTGTTAGGAAAAGAATTCGCCGGATGCGCGGTTGTTTTCTTACAACCAGCAGCGATTGTAATCGCGGAGTCGTTAGAACGATCCACTATTCGTCCCTCGGGGCATTAAAACGCGTGCATACTCTGACGCGTGTCACAATGTAGGCTGCAAGGGAACGGGATGCACGGGGTGTATCATTGGATTATGGGGTTGGCGACACGGGAGGCCGCGTTATTCGATATCGCGTCCCCCAGAGATGCCGTGCAAATAGATTCGTATTCTGGTGCACTTCTTTCCGCGCACATGCATGTAAATGCGTGGCTTTGCGTGGAACTCGGGGACGGGGCTTTTAAACCACCTCAAGGTGAGGGAATTTCATTCGTACCGGGAAATATTACTGGCGAGTTCGTCGCTCCACTTTTGTCGCGTTTGCTTAATATGTACTTAGGTAATGATGCTGGAAAATCGCGTGGTTAAGGGGATTTGGGTTTGAGGTTAGAATTCGTGAATGCACAATAATTGGGGTTATGATCAGTGTTGCCAGATTGGGCGACTTCTGTAACAAAATTGCGACTGCTATTTTGAAGAAATCGGAAGCTGGAATTGGGCGATTTTAAATTCTGGTACTATTTAGAACAAATTCAGTGCAATTTAATATTTCGATACACGCTTATGTGGACTTGGTGAAGAATGTTTATTATGTTGGTAAATTGTAGGTTTTAATATTATATGTTGGTAGCAGAATTTGCGAATGGTGTATTTATATGCTTCCCGCCAAATATTGTTTCAGTGTAATACGTTTAAAAACTACTTTAGTATTTCAGTAAATTAAATTTACAATTTGTTAAGTATATGTACTTTTAAGTGCATATATCATTGACTCTGGTTCTTACTATAATCCTGGATAATGGAAGTAAGGAATAAGTAATTCTTACAAAAACATAAAATCCTTTCTTCGTTTAATGATTTACTACCTCTTTCGTTTTAAAAATATTAAATACATTATCTTCATTAGATATGTGTACGTGTTAAAAGTAATGACAAAAGTACTTTGTTTTAAAGTTCCCGCGTTAAAAACGCCTTCAATATTTTTTACTGGGATAGTCAGCCTCCTTGACAATTCGGTTTGCGAGACGCTTGTTAAAAACCTGGCAACACTGGTTGGGATACATGTATATATGTAGTTTCAGTGACTGGAAACTTTATGTGAAACTTACAAGGAACACTATTCGACTGATGATGGAATCGTACCCATTTTTTTATACAGATCGAAAGTATATGTCACAAAGGTCACAAAAATGTAAATTAAGGATGCCACCAAAAGCTGGTCTGTCCTTGAGAGATCAACACAGGCGGAAGAGAGGAAAGAGACTGACAAAAGTGTCTGTTTAAAATTAATTATCTTTATTATATAAAAAATACATTATAATAAATGAATAATAATAAATTAATGATAATAAATGATAATACTAATGAAATCACCACAGTGGGAATTAACCATTACCCTTATGATAATTTCGTCGGTAAGAAGGTTTAAAAAAGTGATTGGAACAAAAATCATTTTCACAATGACTGGAACAAGTGAATACTGTTTCTTGTTCCTTTCATACCTTGACCAGTGAGTGTCATGTTTAGATTCGTAGCAGTCATTGTGCAAATTATAGTTCAGCACATGGTTTGTGTTTAGGAGTCTAAGGTTGGTGTCTTGAGAAGCCTAGGAACACTATAAACCCTAATGGTGTGTGTACTCTAGAGGAGAATACTTAAATAGACAATTAGGAGCTCAACAAAATCCCAGTAATTAAAAAGATTAACTGAAAGCCTCACTCTCAGGTTCAGGAGTACTTCGGTGCATAGTTCAGCTTTGCTAGCCTAAGATGACGCAGTGTCCCCAGAGAAAGCCTCAGAATACCTTTACCATAAACAAACTATTTAACCACCTAATAATCTCGCAAAGTTTCACCGACTACAAACTTCAACTGAAACTTAAACAAACGAAAGATTCATAGATACACCTTATACAGTTTATGTTTGAGAGTCTAGGATGACACAGGCATCCCAGAGAAAGTCTCCCGGTACATCCACCACAAAACAACAATTAAATACCCAGTAGGGGTTATAAATACGCATCTGTCAGCTCCCTGAACCCAGCGCCCCCTCCCCCTGACCCCAACCCAGAGCGCCAGCAGCTACCTGCAAATGCGCGCACCACAAAACCTGTATCCCAATCGCCAAGAGGGAATCCAGTCCCTCGGCGGTGACCATGACGCAAGTGCATATGTGCCTCGAACAGAATAAGGAGAAAAAAGGTGTTCCTAGGTCGTGGGGATAGCGTGAAAACCTAAATGCCCTCAGTCGAGTCGGGAACGCCGTCAGGATCGGGAACACCCCACGTTCGCTTATGGACGGAACGCTACTACACAGGCGCGCGCGCGTTATCCGCGTAGGTGTGTGCGACGCGGTGCTATGGAATGTAATACGGTGGCTGGCAGCGTCACATGGCTATTTAGAGGTGGCAGCACGCGACGTCCGGGGCGGAGGGGAGCTGGAAAGAGTTCTGGAAAGACACCGTAAAGGGGGACCCGTCCCCGTAGTTGGGCGGGACGTAGAGGCAAGAAGAGGGCACGGGCGAAGAGACGCCCGCGGCGATGCTCTCTCCCTTCTTTGGCCTGTTTCTGTTCTAACCAGCCTTCTTTTTCTTCTTGTCCCCCTCGCCTGGCCGCCCCTCCCGGCCCTTTCTTTTTTGTCGTACGTACATTCGGCGTCTTCTTTTCCTCGTTTTTCTTCGAAGTCTCCTCCCATTTTTCCCTGCTCTATTTTCTACACCGAGTCCATTTCCGTCTCTGTCGCTCCTCGGAATTCTTCGCCCTTCTACCTCTGCCCACGTCGTTTCGCTTTCTGCCACCTTTTTGCCCGTATTTTGTGTACACGTTCGGGCTTTTTTCTTGTTTCTCTTTGCGCTACTGGGAGCTCAGCAGTTGACACTTCAAAGTACACTCGCGCTTTTGCTTGCAGGTAGTGGTTGCTGGAGGAGTGGTGGCAGTGTGAGCGAGTGCTGTGTGAATGCAACTAATACACTTCTGGGGAGCGTATTTCTGAATTTCAACAGTTTCTGAGCTTTCAACGGGGTACTGCGTGTCTTCGTTTGTGGTGCCTTCCTGGTCTACCCCTCCTTCTGGTGGTTTCGTCTGTCCTTTCATTTTGTCTAATACATTCTCAGTTTATTCATTTATAATTCAATTTCTGCGTTATCCTGATTCTGTTACAGTGTCGTTTTCTGCAATTTCTTTGTTTCTTTTCCTGAACCGTTACATAACTTCAATAAAATACACAAAGGTGTCAAGGGAAAATTCAGAAAAGAATTTAATCCGCCTTCCAACCCTATTGCTAGTCTGGAAGTGTATAACCTAGAGAATGAGGCAAGCCAATTCAAGCTGCAAAGCAGGTTTCGTGAAGTATCTTTGTAATTTTTATGTTCCAAGACTACACGCCTTATAAATACTCTGTATGGGAGAGGTACTGGAAGTACATTCAACTCTATCTTAGTACTACCATCTTGATTAGCCACCTGACGTCAACTCAGCATGTGTAATAACACTTCTTTCATTTCCTGGGAAATCTTAATCAAATTTAATATTATAAAACGATAATAATTCGACTATCTTGACTTGCAGCGGTTTGTCTATAACCAATATTCAAGCTATAGTAAACAAACCCACATTCAACCCATAGTTAATTCACATTCAATTCATATTCAGCCGATATGCAACCCAGAGCCAATCCATATCGAACCCGTAACCGTCAACATAACCTAGAAAGGCCTCCATCCGCACTATCAGCCTCTAATTAGAAATTCGAGCTCTGCAGGCCAAGAAGTTGTATAAAATAAAGGGGATGCAATCCCAAAGACGGCAAAGAAGTCACGTCCCCGCCATAAACCCGTGCCATGCAAGCTGTCCTTACCAAACAACATCAATTTGGCATCCGCGCGCGTCGGTTACCGCGACCCATGGCAACGAAATCTTTCTTTTATATCATTTTACTTTGTCTCCCTCCCTCAGCCCCTCATAACTCTTCCGAATACGTAGCCACGGAACGCGTTCCTCGTTCCTGGACACAGACAACGATGGTGAATCCGCAGATGCGGCCCCTGTCCCATCCGCTCGGCTGGTTTGCAGGTTCGCTCGGGCTTGCGAAAAGCCAGACCATTGACACTGGCGGGCGCTCGCCCCGCCATTGTTACCGGGCTAATAAAGAAAAATAAAGGCTCCCTTTCCTGCAGGATATTAGCTCTTTCCTACCTCCTCCTCCTCCCCCCTCTCCCCGAGCGCGGCCTTCCTTACCGACCGAGCACGGCCAAGGAAACCCGGTCGACGTCCGGTTTCCGCATTGCTGCTTCGTTCCTCGAAAACCAACGGCTTGTTTAATCCGTCCAGGCGATCACGAACGCTTCTCTATATCCCTTGGTGAAATTAAATTACTGGCCTCCCAGATACTTAACCGCGACTGTGTGGGTCGTTGTGACATGCTGTGAATGTGAGATGTGTGCTCCCATCTTGTTAATCTGTAGCATTTTCTTCTTACTTTCCTGTTGCTGTATGTGGAAGTAGGAAGGTGTTTGATAATGGATAACTAGAGAGCATCCGATCTGGTGGATGTTGGGTCTTGAGGTGCGAGGAAGATGTCTTCATCAAGGATTAGCTCCATTAGCTGGGGACTATGTTTTACGTGACACACTGTATGAAATATAGTAACTTCTAGACTCGTAGAATAAATTACGTGCAGGGAATAATGTAAACCACGATAGTAGTCTCTTCAGAACACAACTTTACTGGTTAGTTCCATGAGGTATTAGATTATAATCGAAGTGGCATATGTTGTCTAACTACATTCAGACCCAGAGTCTCAGCTCCACATTTCCAGAAAACTCACTTTCCACTTTCTAGAACTGTTTGTCAGCGGATGTACAGAATACTCTATATCTTTACTTGCCATGTCTTCTTTCTTCAAAGCAAATATGCTGTACTTTTACATAATTTGCTCCTTTCCGCTGTTGTACAACTGTTAATCAAATACACTCAGCATTATTACACAAATATTGCTTCAGCAAGCAAATACACGCCCTTCTCCTCCGGCGCACTAAAACACTGGCACTGCGCTGGAAAAACCCTGCAGTGCAGGAACGAAGCTCGCAAAAAGCCAGACCATTGACACTGGCCCCGCGCCTCGCCATTGTCACAGCATCTGGCTAATAAAGAAAAATAAAAGCTTCTCCGCGGATATTAGCTTCGGCCCTTTCCGTCTCTGTTTCCCCATCTTTCCTCTGTATCCCTGTGGAAATGGGGCGATCGTTCGCCTCGGACGCGACGAGACTGTTCGTTCGTGCGGCGGTTCCCAAAGATCCCGCGCAGATAGGAAATTTATATCCGACTCTTTCGATCTCGTGAATCATTGATCTTCCCTCATCGCGAATTGTTTCGCGTTAGTTTGGTAGATTGCATTGAATTAGAGTGCCACGGGTGTCGATCGTCCCTTTTCCGACCCAGGAGATGATTGAAAGCGGGATATAGAGAGGAAACTACCTCGCGTTGACTCATTACACAAAATTTTTCAAGAGAATACAATCCCCTTATAAATTATCGAGTACCCCCACTAGGTTATTCTGCCATTTACACGTTTCACCCTCTTTGTCCTCATTCACTCATTCCCACCAGTCTAGGTGGGAGCCTATCTGCATTCCACCAGTCTAGGACTCGCGTAAAAGAATTATTGCGTGCGAAATTATCTTCGGTCAAACTCCTAATTTTCTTTAACCTGGTTCCTTCGGTACAGAGAAGGCTAGGATGTCCTAAAAATTCGAACGGTATCGATCGTCCAGGTTTCCATTGCGTCGAAAGCGATCCGTCTGCCAGCCGACGTGGCCGCGGGGCACATCCATCAGTATCCGTTTCTGGCCGGGCGAAAGAAGGATTAGCAGAACACTTTTGCCCGTAATACAAGCTGCACATAAGGGCCCTCCCCTAATTGCAGGCCGTCGCCCGTTTGGAAACGACTGCGAGCCGCATTAATTCGTGGCGAGTGCGTTGTTTCTCAGTGTTCCGTGAGGGTCCGCAGGATAAACTATACGAGCTGGATAAGTATAGGGTCTGCGGCCGATATTAGCTCGACGTTTGCTCAGCCACTCTACTTTTCGGCCATTTGGAGTCGATTAAGCCGGTTTCATTGGCCCCCTCCACTCGCGGAAGTAGTTACAATCCTGTTCGAAGGGTTTTTATGGGGAACGTTAATGTCTGGGATATGCTCCTTGGGAAGACATAATTGGGACAGGGAATTTGGAAACTTTTTATGGGGGGGGGGAGTCATTTGGTGTTAGTGGCAGGCTGCAAAATGCTGTTTGAGAATTAAGTATTGATGTTTCTATGGAACAGGGGTGTGGGGGAGGAAAACAGTTAACTTTTTGGAACAAGTTTTTAGGTGTAGATTCCGTAATTAAGATCACCAGGAAGCTAAGGATCGTAGCATAAGAATTTGAAGAAATCTATATTATCCGAAAGCAGATTAAAATAATACAAAAAAAGTTTTATTTAAAAACTGATGGATATTGATAATCTATCTGGTGCTGCAGGATGGTTTGAAATTAACTATTCCCGTTTTTATCCTTGCAGATTCGAAAATGAAGTGGTCGTTGGTGCTGACTTGGTTTTTGCTGCCGCATTCGTGCATCCTAGGTGAATCGCATGCCGGTAAGTGGTTATCCCCACAATTTCTTACCCCGTGATCGTGGAATAAATTATATTGTCCGCAATCGTCTCGTTAGTCGGCGTATCGACCGTGTGACAGGACAATGAATACCCTGCTTGTAACGTCGCGGCACAAATTGGTAGCCCTCTTTATACAAAACCGACCCATCAATCCTTCCACCGTAAACTACAACACAAATCTCACGCCCGTTTAACCACATCCTGCAGAAAAAATCCACTTTATAATATAAACACCCGTAATGCACTGTATGCACAAGGTACCGCCATGTCACCGCCATCAAACCGAACCTCAACTACCCAAACGAATGTCAAAGTCAGTCCAGCAGGGGGACCTTTCAACGACACGCAAAAAAATATACAAGTTTCCCAATTCGTGTTCAATTCACTTCGCTGGGAGCCATAAATCTTCCCCCACCGCTCTGCAGCCGGCGGAAAAACCCGAACAAGACATTCACGAGCGAGCGGTAACTCGTTAATAAATGTTCGACACCGCAACAACCATTCTCAAAGGGTTGAACTCGACGATAAAACCAACGGTACGATTCCCTGCCCGCTATTATCGCGTCATAAATCATTCCCTCGATCGACACATCGCGAGGTGCGGGCGTGAGGGTGCAACTGGTAGCCAGGCCACCCCTTGGTCCCGCGCAACGAGCCGTGAAAACGGGCATCTAAACCCAGAAAAACTCGCCGAGTTGCGTTCGCTTTCTTCTTTCCATTAGCCAGGCCTGCGTCAAGGTGGAGGGGCAGGCTGGCGCAAAATCCTTAATCCACCCCCTGACGCAGGGAATCTGGCGTGAACCCGTGCGAAAACAACACCGAGGGGTTGGATTATGATCATCGCGGAAATAACGCCGACAGGGGTGGCTGGATGATTCCCTGGACGTAATGCACAGCGAACCGTGGCCCATAACCGCAGACCCCTGGCTCTGTCCTCTGCTCTGAGCCCCACCCCATGCTCGTGCAAATTACCTTTTCTTCCCTTTTCTGCTGCGAGGCCACGTCACCTGGACATATCGCTCTTACTGTTTCTATTTTTGTTGCGATTAATCACTGTCCGTCAACCACCATCCCGGGGCGGCTAATTGAGATGGGACGGGTAATTAAATAGTTGGGTTTCGTTGATGTTGGACGCGAGAGTGGCGCTGGGGGTTTAAAGTTTGGGGGTGTAGGAACCACGTTTGCTTGGTAATAGAAGCGTCTGCATTGATAGTTTCGGGGAATCTTGCAGTCAGTCTTTCATTTGAGGCGTCTGTTGTTGGCAGGGGTTTATCCCCCCAACTTGCCTGTTGAGGCGATGACAGTGGGTACATTTGGTTTGGTATGATATTCATTTACTTGTAAATGAGAGGATTGCTTTAATGTTCTATAACTTTACTCCCCTGATGGACCTCCATTTTCGTTGCTGAAGTTTCCACGCTGCATTTTGTTGTGTTGCTATATATGCGTAAGTGGAATAGGTGTATACAGTAGCAGGGTCTGACAAGGAGACCGCACAGGTTATGCAATCGGTTCTGGAATGAGACTGGGTGGACATTGTAGTGCACACCTAGTGTTACAAAACCGTAAAGGGTTTTTGTACAATGGGCCTTCGTTTTCGAGAAATTTGAGTTCAAAGTTTAGCGCGACAGTAGTATTTCAGTTGTGCAAACATTCTTAGGAAGCAATGGTCGTAGCTGCGATATTAAGATGTTTGGCTACGATGCTGGAGGTCTTCGGTTCGATTCCTGGTGCGCGCTTGTTTTTTTTTTCTTTTTCTTTATCTTACCGTAGTAATGTAATGGCTGCACCTAAAATTATTTTGCGCTGTAACGATCTTAATAATATATATTATTACAATAATACTGCACACAAAGTACAAACATAATACAAGTGCAGATGTAATATAAATATAATAAAACCGCAAATTACAAATAATATCAGTGCAACAATATTACTGTATACGACTATCCCTACGGTCAGATATGACCGGAGCTCTAACTGCCGTTAAAGTCTATTCGATAGTCTGCAGCCCGCGTCGTCTTCGGCATATTTTTTAAATATATAAAAGCACTCACACTTATAGACGTAGTAAATTTACTACATCATCGATAATGATAATAATATTAATATTGTTGCACTGATATTATTTGTAATTTGCGGTTTTATTATATTTATATTATATCTGCACTTGTATTATGTTTGTACTTTGTGTGCAGTATTATTGTAATAATATATATTATTAACATCGTTATAGCGCAAAATAATTTTAGGTGCAGCCATTGCATTACTACGGTAAGAAAAAGAAAAAAAAACAAGCGCGCACCAGGAATCGAACCGAAGACCTCCAGCACTGTAGCCAAACATCTTAATATCGCAGCTACGACCATTGCTTCATAAGAATGTTTGCACAACTGAAATACTACTGTCGCGCAAAACTTTGAACTCAAATTTCTCGAAAACGAAGGCCCATTGTACAAAAACCCTTTACGGTTTTGTAACACTAGGTGTGCACTACAATGTCCACCCAGTCTCAATCCAGAACCGATTGCATAACCTGTGCGGTCTCCTTGTGAGTTCGATTGCAATTAGTATTATGATGATTTCGATTAGTGAACTGCAATGTGTAACGGGATACAGTTTAATAAACATGAACAGTGTGAAAGGATAATATTCTGCAGCCTCTTCTGTAGTCTATAAAGTGTCCTAACGTTGCGCGTTTAATTTGCATGTGAATGAGCCATGAAAGAATTGAGTGGATGCCATAACCTCTGCGATAAGTTGAATGCGCTTAAGTATTTCCCTGGCGCAGCTAACTATTGTAATAAACAGCTTAAGAGATCTTAACCCTAGAGTAGACGAAATTATCTCCGAAACAACTAGTCCTAATATCGATCATAACCTCAATACTGGGCATTGTACTCTGCTGGAAACTTGGTACAGTACTACAGTGAATCCTCGTTATAGCCCCGATTTTATCATGCGTAGTACGCCCGGTGACTATCCCCACTATTTCTTGGAATTCTTCGGTCGACAATGAGAGAACCCGAGAACGAGCGAAAGGAAACGAAAGAGTCGACGGCAACTTCGTGTCAACTGTTTCGTTCCCTCTCGCTCGCCCTTCGGTTTTCTTACTCGTGCCATTGGCCGCTCGGAATAGTGTCTGCAACGCGTCGTACGCCCGTCGCCAGCTCCATTCGTCGGGTTTAATACGAATGTTTACTGTATATCTTCTTCCGCAATTTGCAATAGATTTTCTACTTCATTCTTTCTTGAAATATGGTATTTTCGTTACTGGTGAGGTTAGAAAGTTTGCATTGATGTCTCATGGAGTCTGAACTGTACTATAATATAAGGAACATCATTTCAAATGGCATTCATGATACGAATTTCAGTGACCACATATGTCGGTTCTCATTCCACATTCCAGTGCAGAAGATTAAATGACAAAGGAAGAAGCAAGCAGGCAACACATTAACTCTTAAGTACAATAATCTGAGAAAATATTCATAACTCTGGAGATAAATTGTTCACGAGAATAATATAAATTCCACCAGCAAGAAATGTCCCCATGGGTGTCCAACATAGTCCACTTCCAGCTCCAGTAGTATATGTGTAATTTATTATCTGCATACAACAGAATTCTCTACATCTGAGCAAAGCCGTACTTCCACTTTACTTTTCGTCAGAGCTTCCCTATTGGTCACTCTGAACAAACCACCTAAATAATTATCAAGAACCTATTAAGGAAACCCCATGCAAAATACAATTTTTAGGTCAGCCCTGCTCAAGCATCAACTACCTTCCCCTACATTTGGTGGCCCCGTATCTCGCAAATACCCAAATCCCTCTTGCAATCCGTTCTGCCATAAAGAAGCAACCCAGTTCGAAACAATTACAGTCCTCGCGGCCAAGTATGGGGGTCAGCTCCCTTTTCTCGCTATCTGGCACGCGTTCCGGTCCATGTACCCGAAACCCCTGGCACTCGATTCGCTCCTTGTCCAGCGGTGTGCAACTTGTGTGATGCCATCGAGGCAAATCTTCCTTCCTCAGCCCCGTGTCGCAGCCACGAACAATCCCGTGTTCACCGGTCTGTCAACTTGAAGTTCGATCTCGAGGGGGTGGCGGCGGAGTGGCCCACACGGGATACACGGGATTGGGCTGGATGGGTGGGGGGGTCAGGTGGCTGTTCAGGGCCAAAGTGCACTCTCCCCTACCCCCTGTTCCTTTCCCGGCGGAGTAAAGGAACCGCATCGCTGCGAAGGAGACCGGCAACTCGACGAGACTTTCCCCCTTTTGACTTAATTGGCGGCTTCGAGACTAACGACGCTAGGCGTCTACGTCGATTGAAGTGCCGCTTTGGCTGGACGCGAACTAAGAAGCTGGAAATTCGTTAATGGTTCTCGCGAAACAATCGATCGACTCGAGGAGGTCTCTTACAGAGGTCCCCGATAGTTTTTCTTAGGGGCATTGGTGGGGTAGACGTTGTTTGATTCGAGGTGTGTGAAATCTCTTTGGGTACATAGTATATGCACAATACCCAGAGGAGGAGTGAACTAAAAATTGTTGAAGTGACGGAGGAGTAAACTAAAAATTGTTGAAGTCACGGTTCTATTATGATCCAGAACAGGGAACGATCCTGAGGAACTTCCTTGGCTGGGCTTTGTGAAGCACCTGAAAAGAAGCATCATCTAAAATGGCCAATTTAAAAGCCGCAATTTTATAAAACTGAATATTGAGTATAGTGACGTATAAGTATAAGAAGATTGGGAAAGTATTTTTAACGACGGTGCAACGTGAAAATGAAGCGTCTGCTAGGGGGGGGGGACAGGTATCCAATTTCTCATCGTGCTGCATCGTTAATGATTTACTTTTTGACGGTCTGTCGACTTTCGAGTTAATTGGCGACATCGAGAAGTCGGACATTCCCCGTCGATTGAAGTGCCATCGCTTCGCAAACTCATGGACGTCCACTAAGAAGCTACGAACTTGTTAATGGCTGTCCGAGAACAATGACGTGGAGGCTTGTTGGCTCTGCTCGAAGCCCATTGTGGGGACACTTAAAACCTCGTGAATATTTTCTGACGTGTCAGTGACACATTACATCGCTTGAAAAATTCAACGCTAGTGACGGAAATGAGCATCTATTTTTTTCAAAAGTACGATGAGTACAATATGGTCTTAAATATTTGGTCAAAGATTCCAGGAACGCTCTGCATCGTGACACTTATCCTTAATTTTATCTCTATCCAAGATATATTTTGGAATTTTATAAACGAATTCCACTTATAGAACAGTGTTTCTCAATCTTTTTTGAGTCGCATCACCGTTTTATAATTTTTAATTAATCTGCGACCTCTCCCCCCCCCCCCCCAGATAAGGTAAGGTAAATTTAATAAGGTAAAGAAAACACATTAAAAATAGGTATTTCAAAATATAATTCTAACCTTAATAATATTTAATTATCTTATTCAGTATGATGATTGTACTTGCATCTGGGTAACCAGCTCTGAAGACGTATTGGAGTGTTTGATTAAGTCTGTCTAAATAATATTACATATTGGAAAAGTTAGCAACGTGTAAATTTTGCAGTGTTTTATAAATAGGAGTTCCAAACTCGTAAGCAGGAATTCAATTTACTGTATTCGATGAACTACCGTAGTGAACAAAATGGCGGTTGCTTCCATGATTCTAACCTCCATGATTCTAACCTCCCTGATTCTAAAACTGCACACACTTCTAGTCTTCCAATCAAATTAGAAAATGATTCTGGGAACATCGTGCTGATTACAATGAAGCATTTAAACAGGAAAAAAAAACCTATTTCCCTCAATGAGATACGACTTTTCATTTAGAAAACTTGCTCAAAGCATCTACACAAAATGAAACACTCAAGGATTCACATCTCATACTGATGTTCATTCCCAATATCCTACATAAATTTTAAATCACCGAAAGAAGATGTTCAAAGTAACTTAACCTAACAAGCCACTTTAAATTCCACAATACACCAACCAATCAGCGTCTGCTGCGTCTCCACCTCTCAAGCAGTACAAGAGCCCCTACACTCTTCAGCATCGAGTCAACAATATAAGAAGCGCCATCTGAGCCCGAGACAGAATCTTAAACGCTTCGTTAGACACGCCGGATGTTTTGATGGCGGGAAGTACGGACTTAGGCAAAATCGAAGAGGCTCGAAGAGTCTTATATCGATCCCCCCGGTCAGGGAGGGGGGGGGATGAGGAATTCCAGGGTGACGTGAAAAAGTTAGTAGTTAAGGGGCGTGTACGTGTGTGTGCGCGCCACGTCGACGGCATTCAATTCCGGACCCGCGATCAGTGATTCCCTTTGACCCGTTGAATTTGATAACTACCCTAATTGGCAGCTTCGGGCCTCGCAAAAGCCCGTCTTTGTCGATTGAAGTGGGCCGAAGCCGGGCGACACTTCAGAGAGTTCTCGATGGAAAGTAAGAAGCTCGAAACTCGTTAATGGCATGGATCTCGTGGGACAATGACGTAAAGACCGTCGTCGACGACATGGGTTCCGGCGAAACTGTTGACCCGTCCTCCCCCACCCAGCCTGCTATTGTTATAGAGGAAACGTTGGCAAATAGCTCGATCTTTGAAGGATTTATTGGCGACCGATGGCTCCTCTGACTGCGAGAAGCTACACCTGGCAGCAATCGGCTTGTACCGATTATTCTTAATATTCGTCATTATTCATTCGACGGGGAACCACCTAGTCGACTGAGCAGTTCAAACTGCTGGACGTTTCGCGGGGCTGCAATCGCAATTACGAGTACCGTTTCCACGCGGAATTCAATCAGGCACCACCTCTGCGCAGAGCAGGGACAGTGGGAGCCATAGATGGGGGTTGAAAAAGTGGACAGACCCTGAGGATGCCTTCAACGACAGCACGCGGAGGGCTCGTTCCGCTAACAATACGTTATCGGAGATATCCCGTTACCTTACGGTCCATTAAACGGAAACTCCA
This sequence comes from Andrena cerasifolii, assembly GCF_050908995.1. Classification (NCBI taxonomy): domain Eukaryota; kingdom Metazoa; phylum Arthropoda; class Insecta; order Hymenoptera; family Andrenidae; genus Andrena; species Andrena cerasifolii. The sequence continues at coordinate 5,650,237 of NC_135132.1, forward strand.
CGGTATTGCTCGCCCCAGCGTCAGGTTAATTTCGTCGCGCGGCACACGCGGAAATGGGAAATGCACTTTTGTTACAAAGTTACAAAACCGCTCGACCGGGGACCAGGGACAAACAAACGAACGAATTCACCGTTCCGCTTCAGTCCATGGTTTTTTCCTTCCCCCCAGCTCCATCCTCCTCCTCATCCTCCTTCTACTACCCCGCCCATCGCCCCGTGTGCTCGTCGTTCAACCCCCATTTCCTACGGCACGTCCTTCCCTTTTTGCCAGGCCGCGGCCTGTAAACGTGCATTTTCATCGTCGCAAAATTAGTTCCCTCCCGATGAAAAAGCTTACTTCTATCAAGGCTGAACGCGTAAACCCGACTACCCTCCGCAGACTGCTTCAAAGCAAATATTCCTCTCCCCTCGCCCTTGTCATGTCTGTAACGCGGAGGAATTGCGAGGACCGGAAGTAAATGTAACGAATTTCCATTGTGAGTCGAAGCAAGGTCGATTGGTGGCTGTTGACTTGGATTTTTTATTTTTCCGGGGGGAGACTAAGGCGAGTTTCCTCTTTTAGGTGGTGTTGGCGAATGCTGATTGTATCGGAAGGAGAGCTGTAGTGGGGACAGGATTTGTGAACGTTGGGGTTTGTGCGAGAAGAGTAGGCAATAAAGAGTTTTTGGTGATTTTAGGATTATGTTCGATAATGAGGATTGACGTAGCCACGGTCTAAAGTAGTTTAATGCAACTGAGTGCCTAAAAGCATATTGAATTACACATCAGGATTCTAGAGCTAGAACTACTGGTGACCATAGTTCTGAAACATCCTGGCATATTGAATCTTCAAAGTGCCTCCAAACTAAGAACCCAAATAGGTTCAACTGCTCACCTCGCCAAAGAGTATAGAAGCCAGTAACGTCACCAAAATTAACACGTCCATCGCGTAATTACCCATACCCCCAGTTGATCTGTCCCCTTTTCCCCCATCTCTGCGAAAGAATCACCCAAACTGAAGACACCGTTGGTACTTTCATTTTATTACCACCCGTTTATTTAACTTCGTGCTACTAACTCCCCTTCGTGCCAGTGGATAACTTGGGTGGATCGTAAAACAATAACGAGCAATCACATAATTGGTCATCCATCGGGCACCTTCAACTGTTGGCCCTATTCATCCTCGCTACTCCAATCTATCGAGGGATACCTTACAGGTTATCAGTGACATAACGACCTGGATTCCATCCATTGTCAATCTTTCGATCGCTACCTGCCCTTCAAGACCTTTATGAGAACTTCGGAATTGTTTGGTTGAAGAGATTCCCTGGAACTCATTATCCGGCAGACTTTTGACCCTTTCCCTGGTAATTTCAGAAAAACTAAGAAAGGTACTGGAAATGGGTTTTACAAGTGGGATTATCCTGCTGGTTCTAAACTGGCTTACAGAACGTAGATTACAGCAGGTGGGAGTGTTCTTTATGGATGTCTCATTATGCTGTTGAGGGAAAGAAGGAACGACAGATCTGTTTAAATTCTATGAGATCTCAAGGATGCCATATTGATCTTTGATCTATTTGCACGCAATTGTGATTGGATCTGAGCACTAGGCACCTCCTCCAGTTGCTGCATATCTTAAACGGCTTAAACCATTACGTAGAACTCTTTCTCGACAGAAACATCTTTTCAATAAGGTCCACTAAAGTGTGAGATACCATAAAAATCAATAGAGAACCATTTAAAAAATCCCAGAGCTCCGCTAACTGAATTCTGTATCATTTTAAGCGTCTACTCTGCATTCAAAATCTCTTAAGACCGAGAAGACCCTGTAGTCAGTTCAGTTCATCTTTACCCATGATTCTGAAAATAATTCAGTTCATTTATTCACAATCCACATTTCAATCTCCTGTTAGGCGTACCGCAGCCACTTTACACTTTCTGAGCCCAAACGACGCAACACGGAGGACCTCGAGATTCCTCGCTGAAGCACCGCCAGTTAGCTGGGTCGCATTCGCACTCGCAAATTTCAGGATCGTGCGCGGCAAACTCGACGACAAGCTCGCGTTGCACAATGCATATTTATATATTTACACGTAGGAAATGGGAAGGACATCGAGACCAGCATGCACGTTCGCTTGTAGCCCTCCACCAGACTACACTCCGACTAAAACTCCGCTCGGCTGCGGCGTATGCCGTCGAATACTTATGCGAGCCGTGGTCGTTTAAGAGCTCCTGATATTAGGAAGTCACTTATCCGCGAGGATTCGTGGGTTATCTTAACGCTGGCTGCGTGGCTGTGTTACGTTCCTCTACGATCGGGGCTTGCTTTCGGCGGAGCTCTTTGGGATATTGCTACTGCTGGATGCTGTTAGGAAAGTATATTACGTATTGAGTATCGTTACGGCTATGGTGTGGTCACATATATGGGACGGGCAGAGCAAGTGAGGGGTACTTAACTCCCACCATGCCGCTCGCTTGCCCCGGCGCTCCTTTTCTTACCGTTCTCTCCTTCTCTCTCTCCCCGGGCTACGCTATAGAATCTATACCTATAGATAGAAGGAGCCGAGTAGCGTTCCTGTTACCTCGCCATACACTTCGGGAGCCGTGCACCACGAAATAACAAATGCATGGAGAGGGCCGTTTCCCCTCGATCGCTGTTCGCGACCGTCCAGACCGGCCAATATCTGTGACCTCCGCCATAGTCTGAAATGTGGGTTATGTGAGAAGTAGTTCTTACGGATTTGCTTAGCTGAAAGGTTATAAACTATTGGCACTTGATTTTTAAATTTCTACAATGTGTGGGCTAACTAAAAGTTCTACAGTAGCCGAGTATAGTCTTCCCAGAGGGTAGCTTTGGAAATGGAGGCTCTTTGTTGAAGCTTGAGAAAGTATTATTATCATTATCGTGTTGTTGTTAATTGCTGCTGTTGTAATTTGTACTGCACTTAATGTAGACAAGAAGTAATTTCTCGAGGGAGATTTATTCTGAATTTTGTTTTGATATCTACTGTAGAATTAGCTTAATAAGCGACAATGTGTAATTTGATATTCAAATAGCGCGCGCTGATCCCTCTAACCTCAATTCCTTATATTTCGATAACGAAGCCTCAGATTGCAAATACGTAAAGAACTTTTCGACTTAACTAATAATTTCTCTACCCCCACTAAGGAGTTTATTAGAATAAAATAAAATTCTATTCTGAATCCTTACACTTAATTCCAAGAAGCTTAGGCCTGGATTATCAAAACAAAAATGCTTACTGCTTGTACAGCTGTAGTACATACTGTGATACAAATAACTAGGAAATAATAGCTTCAAATACACTGTGTGCGAGTAAAATCATATTTACGTATGAGAAAAATTAATTGTTTCGCCAAAGTGGATTCTTGGATTATCTTAACGTCGTGTTCGTGACTATCTTACATTGAAGCACTTAACGATCGCTATACCACAATGGCTGGTAGATAGCGGAAACGCATACGAGATATTGCTACTGATGAAAGCTGCATAGAATGCACAAGTTAATGTGTTGGCGGTGGTAAAGATGGTAATAATGTTTAATCATACGTTTATTGCAGCAATGCTCGGTGTATACTTAAACCTAACTTAACTCAGGGTAATTGAAAGCGTATAGCAAGCTGTGTAGAAAATTAACCGTATTTTCAGTAGGAAAAAAAATTATCACTACTAGGAGTTTCAAACACACTTTTAAGTAGGTTACTATTTTGTTGAATTTATGCAGCATCATGTAGTATGCCAAAGCTACTATACTATACAGAGTGATTAAAAAATTTATAGCCTTAATAGTAAAAGAATGATGCATAAACAAAAGTTAATGAAAAAATATATATTTTTATTAACTAGTACACAGTAAATTCAAAAGGTCGAGTAGCTTTAATGGTAGAAATACAGAGGATGCTAATATTCGAAATGGCGACCATGCTGGGGAGACCACAAGCCAGTTTCACATTATCGAAATGGTGGACTGAATTTTCTCTCGTCTGACGAAATTTTATACACTGCTTCAGTATCCTTTGCTGTTTGGATGAAATTCATGAACTCCATCTTCGGTCACTGAGGAAAGCCAGGTCGCAGGAAACCCCTCAAAGTATTTTTAAAAAGAGCCAAACCATTGGCATGTATAATCTCTAACCCTTCGCAAAAACGAATCATTGAACATTCTGAATCCTTAAGGAGAATGAAATATTAAAAACTCGCGACTCGCAAAGGGGTTGACATATTAACAATTCTCAAGCCTTGAGGACAGAGTAGATCCACTGAAATTCTTAGTTTCGATGCAGCAGTGCAAACGAGCAGGAACCTCTAACTTCTGAAGCTTTGAGAGACGACCATCTTTTTAATAAATAAATTTGTGGTCCTTCGTGATACGAACTGAAATTTAATTTTTATAAAAATTAAGGTGTTTGGTATTTTGTAAACTATACTACTTCAGATATCCTTTGCTATTGATAAATAATTGCTTTGTACAGGGCTAGTGGGAATTTAAATAATAAATGGTTCTCGCGTTATTCAATCTGCCGTATTTTGTGATCTTTAATCAATAGAACATGTTTTCGTCAAAATACGCACTTGTATGCAATTCCCTATTTATATTCACGGTTCGCAGTCCGGTTTTGTTTGAACGTCATACAGCTTATCCACGGTTGACCAGCGTAATACACTCTTCGCCATTACGAGGTTTATCTGCGAATCCGATGATGGGGTAGCGTTGGAGAGGTTTTTAATATTTAAGTTGTTTATTATGGCATCAGGAAATAGGCTGCTACATTTATCAGGCTCGTGCAGTCCTGAATTGGACAGCTGAATAGAGTAATTCGAGCTTGAAATCCATGAATTTACTGATAATACAATGAAATTATTCTTGACTTTTACACAATAGACTGTAAAATATATTATAAGAGTATTCGTTTGCTAATTAATTATTTAATTATTAATATTTCATTTTTATTTCGTTATAAGACATAGATGAGAAGGTGCACAGTTGTGTGAAGTGCAGTTCTTTATATTATTTTTTAGTATTATGGCGTCCATGAACCCCAGAATACGTGCAAGCCTCCTTTGAATTATATTTTTATGTTCCTATTGCAATGGGTTTGTTTGCGAAAGTAGCAGTAAGTGGAGATCTAATATAGATCAGCAATTAGTCAGAATCGACAATTGATCGTAGCCCTCTGGCGGTGAAGCCTTTCCAGGTGGAGCCACATGTTCATTTCTCTGCTAAACGGTTACATAATTTCTCTTCATAAGCATCTTCAAAAAAGTGTGTCCAAAATCAACATACAACTTAAAACAATTTTATCTAAGCATAGTTTATTACAAAGAACTTTTTCATTCTTTATGCCACAAAAACTACATTCATGATGCTACGATATTCTCTTTTATATCGCAACACATCAAAGGATTTTCCACTCTATAAAACAAGAATCTTTCTAAAGAAAGAGACTAACTATAAATCAGACTAAGTTAAGGTGCCATAAAAACGCATCAGCTGAATTGCAATCAGTAAAATATTATCCAGAAACCTTACACCGAATCTCATCTAAAAAAATTCATAGAAACTTCGTTGCATCATTGACCACTTCTACCAATAAGATAATGCCCATAGCTCGATGAGCATAAGGATATTGCTTCTCGCTCGATATGTCAAAGTGACCCAATTTCTACAGAAGAGGTTAACGACTCCCCTGCCAGGTTGCGCAAAAACTCTGATTTACAAAATTACCCACCGAGATCCCAACTTCGCAGAAACTCCTGCCCCAAAAACCACCCCGAAAACGAACAAGTACCTGGAACTCGCCCCATAAAAGACGCCCGGGAATCTCGACGTGGAAACAGCCCTTCAGCTGCGAAAGAGCCAGAGACCAGGCATGAAGAACAGTCGGAACATCGACGATCGAGTAATTAGGACGAAAAAGCTCATTCGACATGGGGTTGCGGGGCAGATGGAGGGAGGGGGAGGTGCTGAGGATGGTTCGGAGGAGAGAACGTGGGAGCTGGATCTTCGCTGCAAATTTCCAAGTGCACACATCGCTAACTAGGTTACGTAACACAATTAGCGCCTCCGCTAATTTCTCAGCGCCGACTAGGCAACCCGGCTAGGATGGTAGTTCACTATTAATGGGCAAATACAAAGCGTCGACTATCTGGGACGCCTGCTCAGCCTCACCCTTTCTCTCGCCTATCAGCGAGCACGGAGACACAACTGCAGCGCGGTTCACGTAGGAGGGACGGTGCACGCGTGTGGACGCTTAGCAGTCGCGCAAAAACACGTTTGGCTACGCGCGAGCGCGCAAATATAGGCGTGCATGGAACAGCGGACGAAAGTGGTTGGGAAGAGTGGTTGTGCTTGTTGGGCCGTTCGGAAGCAGGGGGATGGAGTTGGGGTGATTCTTGGTGAGAAGAATAACCTGACGTAGTAGTTCCTTGGTTGCTTGCGTTTGAAGAAGAGTGCGGAGGCTTCCAAAAATTTAGAAACTAGCCTTTAATTGGTATAATTGGCCACCGCTGCTCGCCCAGTTCTGGTGTGTTCAGGTGAATAGCATCATTAATCTAATTCCCAGTTTTTCCACTTTTTGGAAATGCGTTTCGTGCTTAACAACATATTTCAAGGTGGGCAATAGTTGGCGTCGAATACCGCGTTGAATCCCTTGTTAAATAGTGGACCTAACCGAAAACTCACCCTAACCAATTTTACTACACATAGTAGTCAAAGTGTTAACGTGATTCTGAGAATTAGTAGAAGTGAATTTGAATGTTTCTTTAAGTTAGGTGGAAACACCGAACGAAATCTACTTCCTGACGTAGAACTAGCTGCTGGATCAGCCCGTAGATTCGAAGTCCTTGTGCCCACACTTCGAAGCATAAAAATACGGGACTCGACAGAGGAATAGAGGGAAGAGGGAAGAGAGAGGAGTAAAAAGAAATCAGTGAAAAACACGGTCCAGGTTTCGGTGTGTACGAGGGAGCGTTTGACGAGGTGCATCGGCGCGTTCTCCGCTTCGCTCGAGGCACATACGAAGACCGTCCATACTCGACGGTAAATCCGGCGTAAAATATAAATCGGTAATGCCGATGAAAAACTCGGTCGGCGCCCAGCTACCGTCAGCACGGTATTTCGCATCGTTGAATCCGGATCTGCCCCCTTTTTTTCCTCTCTGTTATTATTATTATTCATTTTCCGCGAGGACGTGCGAGTATGAGGCGTCACCGTTGGAGGCGTGCGCATTGGGGGCCTCGTTGCATTCTCGAGTGAGCGGAACTCGCGTAACGCGCTGGAATAAACCGGGCTGTTTAGTGATACATCAGGAGGCGAGTAATTGAAACAGGGGATGCGCCTGAAATGAGCGTGCTATGAACCTCGTTGGAATATTTGGGAATCATTAAGAGTCTGTTGTACCCTATAGGACCCCTTGGGAGTCATAATCTGAACGTTTGGGGGGGTGTCTAAGTGATTAATATATCATATTCAGAAGGTTTTTATTGCATTAACGAACTCGGATTGCGTTCTAGGGTACGCTTTAGTAGCAATAAAAATGCAAGTATGGAAGATGTAGGAAGATGTGGGAGAAGATGAGGGTGGTAGGAACTGTTAAGAGGGATCGTGGAGGTAGAAAGGGTCAGGGGAATCTAGGGAGACCCGTGGAGACCTGGGGAGACCTGTGGACAGTTATTTAGATCCGTGGAAGGACAAACAGTTCAATACAGAGCTATGTAGAGGCAGAAGGAGTCATAGAGGGTTAGGAACATGTAGTGTTCTAGTCTGCTCGCTACTAGAAATCTATGACGGGGCACGAAGATGAATATAAGGAGAAACGAACGAAGGCGGGGACTGCGTGGTGACGAGAATGGAGGAGAAATGTGAAAAAGGGGACGAGGAATCGAGACGGCTTTTAATCCCCGTCGCGGAGCTCCTTTTTTGTGGCACCGTGTGCCAGTGTCGGAATCCACTTTAACAGACCTTACTAATTACCAAGCTGGGCGGTCCTCTGCTTGTTTACCTCGACTCTGATTAACCTTCTAGGTGGCTCTCACCCCTGGAGCAGGAAGTCTCCCCGTAAAATGCAGTCGTGACGTGCATGCGACGCGTTGCAAAAAAATTCACGGGTCGCTTGCACCTCGCTGTGCTTTACGAGCCAATTTGATTAATTTTCGAGTTGTATTTGGAGGTTAGGTTTCGAATGTTCGCAGAGATCTTTTAGGTTAGGAAGCCGAAGTCACCTTCCGCGGAAGAACCTTGGAAATGATGCACTTATTTACAATTTATTGAAATAGTATGGCTGTCTTCTAAACACGTAAATTCTGCGCACATACTGTGAGGTTATGTTAACCAAAGTTTGCTTTGGTTAAGCAAATCAGCGGGAGTACAACCGAAATCCATAGTCAGAATCACAGCACTTGCCCATCCATGCCTAATCCCTCTTTCTGAATTCCCTTCGAACCGTCCCGTTTCGTCGAGCAAAAGAAATCCGATTAGAGGGCCTCCTTGGCGCACCTAAAGACCGTGAATCATAAAAATACACGGGATTACAAAGGGGGCCGATGATTATCGTGGCCGCAGCGCCAGGAGAAGCTTCCCACCAGCAGAGGGGCAGAGGGAGGTAGCCAAGGAGATAAAGCGAGGCTCGGCGCTTGGGGGATCCCCGAAAATTTCACCTCGCTGCACCTTATCTTCGGGCCGCGTATCTGCGAATGGTCAGATAAAGTTGATCTACCGAAGCGACGGTGGTGAGCGAGGAAAATTATGCGAGCTCTCTTCGCTGGTCGTGATCGTGTGCCTCCTCGTCCACAAACACGACCCCGAACGGCGTGTAGAGGAAGGTCGTGGCTAGGGTCAGGCCGCTCCTCGACGTCGTGTACTCCCTCTGATTCTTGGTTTTGCACTCGGCCAAGCGGGAAAAGGAGGGAGAAACAGGGGGGTGAGGACCTGGAGCGGAGGGTAGTCGTGCGTGGACGCTCGATGTCGCGACTGTATTGTTTATCTTGAGGACCGTTTGGGAGACTGTTTCACTGATTCGATGGGGGATGTCAGCTGTAAGTTTGACACCATCTTGCTCGCTATTGTGACTGGAAAGCAGCAAAGATTAGGGCCTACCTCTGCCCATGTACCATGACATCTATTATCGGGTCGCCTCTGTTGGGAATGCCAGGGGGCTTCACTGCTTATGTCCAACGAAACGTTATTCACGAGGAACACGAAGTAGTTCATAAACAGCTTTCACTTAATCAACCTAGCCCAACTCCTCTCAACCCAGCAAATCTGCCTTTTGCCACTCCGTGCCTTTAGTCCGCATGCGTGCCTCAAGCTCTGCCAGAAATTACTTAAAGAATACTTGAGGCGCTCGGAAAAAGAGGACATTAAAATCTCCACAGTGTTCAATCACCTAATTGGACCTGCTCCTACTTCCATTCCACCCCGAGTCACTTCGCAGTCACGGACCAAGCTAACCAACAGCCCTCTAGAACGCGCAAAAGGGTGGGTGGAGTTTTAATTCAAGGAGAGAACGAGGCTCTCTACAGAAATATTTTAACCGTCTCGGTGACATCACTCGAAAACAAGGAGTACCGAGCTTCGACGTACATCTCGCCCACCCATGAAGCATTCCCATTCGAGAACTCGCGAACACGAGGCGTACTGCATCACGCGTCAGCTTTATTATCGCGAGCGTTTCTTCAGCGCCGTTGGACGCCTCGCAGGAGCGACTGGAATGAGCCATCATAAACGCTAGGGTGGCGAAAACGTAGCGAAAGCCACTCCAAAGCTCGAGTGGTCGGTAACCTCGTAAAAAACGCTCCCATTCCTGCGCCATTTAGCTCGATCCCAGCTCCTCCTTTTCTTCCCGCGATTCACTTTTTCGTTTTTCTTCTATCCTTGCGCCCACATTTAAACCCGAGAGCGTTTTATCCGTATGTGATGAATGGGAGTTTCGCAGAGGGCTGAAGGGCGGGGGATTTGCCTTCGAAAGCGTTTGATTACGCTTAAATTGGTTACGAGATTTTTTTGTAACTCGAAGCTTAGAGACATTCGGGAAGATTAATATTAGGTGGGATAGTGTTGGTACGAATGTGGGATCAGGAACCCCCACCACTATAAGAGAGGACACGGAATGACTAACAAGGAGACCGCACAGGTTATGCAATCGGTTCTGGAATGAGACTGGGTGGACATTGTAGTGCACACCTAGTGTTACAAAACCGTAAAGGGTTTTTGTACAATGGGCCTTCGTTTTCGAGAAATTTGAGTTCAAAGTTTTGCGCGACAGTAGTATTTCAGTTGTGCAAACATTCTTAGGAAGCAACGGTCGTAGCTGCGATATTAAGATGTTTGGCTACGGTGCTGGAGGTCTTCGGTTCGATTCCTGGTGCGCGCTTGTTTTTTTTTCTTTTTCTTTTTCTTACCGTAGTAATGTAATGGCTGCACCTAAAATTATTTTGCGCTGTAACGATGTTAATAATATATATTATTACAATAATACTGCACACAAAGTACAAACATAATACAAGTGCAGATATAATATAAATATAATAAAACCGCAAATTACAAATAATATCAGTGCAACAATATTACTGTATACGACTATCCCTACGGTCAGATATGACCGGAGCTCTAACTGCCGTTAAAGTCTATTCGATAGTCTGCAGCCCGCGACGTCTTCGGCATATTTTTTAAATATATAAAAGCACTCACACTTATAGACGTAGTAAATTTAATACATCATCGATAATGATAATAATATTAATATTGTTGCACTGATATTATTTGTAATTTGCGGTTTTATTATATTTATATTATATCTGCACTTGTATTATGTTTGTACTTTGTGTGCAGTATTATTGTAATAATATATATTATTAACATCGTTACAGCGTAAAATAATTTTAGGTGCAGCCATTGCATTACTACGGTAAGAAAAAGAAAAAAAAACAAGCGCGCACCAGGGAATCGAACCGAAGACCTCCAGCACCGTAGCCAAACGTCTTAATATCGCAGCTACGACCGTTGCTTGCTAAGAATGTTTGCACAACTGAAATACTACTGTCGCGCAAAACTTTGAACTCAAATTTCTCGAAAACGAAGGCCCACTGTACAAAAACCCTTTACGGTTTTGTAACACTAGGTGTGCATTACAATGTCCACCCAGTCTCATTCCAGAACCGATTGCATAACCTGTGCGGTCTCCTTGTAAGACCGGGGAGTCGGCGGTAGCCTAGATGGCTATCGCGGCTGGCCAGCGCTCAACGAAACTGAAGATGATCGCGCGGGTTCGAGTCCCGTTTCCGAGAGGGCGCCCTTTTTCCGTGATCCTAAACGAAGTACCTATTAAAATATATTTCTTGATGTGATGATTGTTAAGCAGAAATTAATTTTGTTGGTGGTGATATGAAAGTTGTAGAGAATATACATTGTGGAATCAACTTTGTCTCGAAGGTGAAGAAATAAATTTACTCAGGTACGAGAAATGGCTGTTCGAAGCGAAGGGGGGAGTCTGGCAATTAGCATCATGATTGAATTAAAAGATCGTTCTAGAAAGTGCTTCGACTATCGTCGAATTTCTTTTTAACGAGAAAAATGGCGAGGTGTCCTGGGAAGGACGCTCGGGCTGGTTAAATACGATGTTCCTGGAAATTGCTTTCACACGACCGAATTTCGTGTTTTCTCGCAGTTAACTCTCGAAAACAACTTAAATGAAGTCTGGAAGGCAGTTTATGGTGGTTTCCTTCTGCAGGAACAGTGCGCACCTTCTGGGAGATATTAGAGGACCACATGTTTAAACAATTATCTAATAAATTGTTACTACAGGTTTAATGGATGCTAAAATCAATGAACTTTAAATAGACTTGTCCCAAAATCTGTGCTCTCAGTAACAGTATTATTTCGTAAAGCTTTTTCAATTTTTCTTTACAATTCAAAATTTAATTCAGCAGATTAGCTTGAATTTCACAATTTTTCTTGCTCACAAATTAATCGCGGAAGTTAACCTCAAATATACCTCTGTTAACCTTAAATATGGCTACGTTTGTGGTTAATGAAACATTCTATAACCAAAATAAGTGTATAGTATGCGCATTAATTGGCAGTGGAATTACAGAAGGTATGATTCTCTATCCAACAATAAGTTGAAATTGTAGTAATATTATAAAATTATGTTTTGTCATCGAGTAGATAGGTTCTGAACATGATTAGGAGCGTGAACACATTGCAGTGGCGCCTCAGTGGTCGCGCGAAGAACTACTGTGAATCCACTGTGAACAATATGCACACTTGACAATTTTGACAGCCATTTACTCGAGAACGAAGACTTAAATTGAAAATTTTTATTCCACCTTCTTTACACATCATGAAACGAAGAATCTTGTCATCAGCATTTCTGTCAAAATAAATTAATCTTTACCCCCACAATTGTCATTTTAAAGGTACCATTGTCAATAATTCAGATCCCAAGTAGCTCTTTAGTATACCCTCATTCACCGGAAGGAGTATTTCTTCGTTCTGGTAAAAAGGTAGGCGCAAAGATAGACTCTCGTCAGTGCAATAAATACAGGGTGGACGTCGCGACGCTTCACCATTTGAAACTGATCGTCACGGGGCATCGGGGTGCCCCTCGCGAACAAATAAATATTCGGATAGCGACCTTTATAAGCGGATAAACATCTCGATAACTCTCCTCACGGATATACGGACCGACGAGAGCGCACGCTACGTCTCGATACAATGGAAAACGCGAATCCTCTTTGGTCCCTCTCGATATCTTTCGATGCAGCTCGAGATCACTCGATACTCCCTTTTGTGCTTGTTTCGTAGACCAGACGCGGGAAATGATTCGCTACGCTCCTGCGGCTGATGAAAAGTCGTACATGATTGGCTTCCCTTGCGTTCCGTGGCTTTGCTAAACGTAAGAAAATGATCGTACTCTCTTGCATATATAACCACTGTAAGCAATCACACAGGTTTAGGTACTCTTCGATTGGTTCCATTTCTGCAAGGGTTTTGAACCTTTACGTGGTGGGCGAAGTTGAATTTACGAAAGGAATGCAAACTACCCGTTCGTATACCAGAATGTTTTAGTTTTGCTAGTCGTAAGGTTGAGTAGGATTAAAAAGTTGAGCTGTATACTTGATGGGAAATTGAACTTTTGTGTGCCTGAGTCTGATGGTTTTGAAATTAGGAATGCTGTGAACCTAGTAGTGTAATAGTACCTAATGCTGTGAACCTAGTAGTGCAATAGTGCTTAATGTTGTGAACCTAGTAGTGTAATAGTGCCTAATGCTGTGAACCTAGTAATGTAATAGTACCTAATGCCGTGAACCTAGTAGTGCAATAGTACCTAATGTTGTGAACCTAGTAGTGCAATAGTACCTAATGCTGTGAACCTAGTAGTGAAGTAGTAATTCTGTGGACCTAGTAGCGCAATAAAATTGTTGCGAACCTGGTAATGAAGTAGTAATTCTGTAAACCTAGTAGTGAAATAGTAATGCTGTGGACTGTCACTTGCATTTACGTCACCTTCAATTTCCAAAATCCTGCTCAATAGCCTGTGTAATACCGTCCTTGCCTCCATCAAATCAGATTACGTCCCGGCGATTATAAAGAAACCCAAACGATGTAATCGACGCTTCATTATCGATACGAGCGTGCGCCCGATATTGAAGGCCTCCTCCTCGAACACAAATGTACAATGCAAACGGCCATACAATGGTAAGTGGAATTCTGTTTGATGTCGCCGTCGTCTCTCGATATCCTCCAGGACTTCTCTCTGTTCCCGTGGCCATGCACAGGATTACCCACTCGTCTTTCGACTTCGATGGACGCCTCTCCAGAGCGGTGTCCCATTCATCGGGAGCCACGTCCCGACGCCAATCGAGGCACCGACGCGCTCCTCTTTTATCTTCATCGGTCGCGCGTGTTATTGTGCCTACAAACAAATCGTCCTCGAGAAATAATTTCATTTAGCCAGCTCACCCACACCCCCATCGACGTCTCCAAGATTGTCGAATTCCCTGCAGCGTGTCTCGACGTTGCCTTTCCGTAGACGGGGCTCCCTTTGAACGATTTTATTGCCTCCATTTCGTGGTGCCTCCGGTTTTGCGGAAATTTCGCCTCTTATTCGATTTGAATTTCGTCCTTGTTCCCACTCCTCCCCCCCCTCCCTGCTGCGCCGTGCCCTCTTTGTAGCCAGCCAATTGGCGAGCGTGTTTATTGGTGTTCGAGGGAATTCGGTTTTATTTTCTGTGATCTAGGGTGTTTGGTCTGCTGCCTCGTTGGGTTAGGTGGTCCTTATAGGGGAAACTGGAGATTTTGCAATTGAGGATTCGACAGCACTTGGGTTTATTAAATTCATTCCCCTCTGCTTCGTGAAATGGAGACTCTTCAGCGGTACTCTAAAGTATTGTTCGAAACGGTTTGAATGTGTTTAAAAATAATTATAATTAAGAATTAGTGGTGGGGTTAACTTGAACAGTATGGTTTTTTCACAAACAAAAAAAAATCTGCATTTTCTTCAGGGGTGATTTCACCCCCTAAATCCGCACTATGGCACTAATAAAAAATAGGTTTGTGTTACGGAGGAACTATTCTACTTGCACACAAAGTTGCATAATTTTCTGAATTCTCGGGTTAGGTCTAATAAGGGCCTATGCTCCGTGTGAGTATAGACAGTTTAGCAAGTGCCATTTAGTTTCATATCTTATTCTTATTACTGTATTAGGTTAGGTTAACAGTAACGTATTGTTAACCTAACCTAAGGTTAAACCTAACCTAAGGTATACCTAAACCTAACCTAAGGTATGCCTAAACCTAACCTAAGGTATGCCTAAACCTAATCCAATGCCTACCTTGCGACATCACATAAAAAGTACAACAAAAAAAAGACAGAACGTCACAGGAAAAGTGACTTTAAAATTATAGTACATCATCATAACAACGTTTGATACTGAATTAAATTCCACGAGAAATTAAATGTTTCTCAAATCACCTTATACCAAGCTTAGAAGGTACCTTTGCAAGGCACTTTTTGCAATCGAACTCGTGACAACAACCTCGCCAATCTTCCAGCACCGTAGTTGGGGGAGACGGGGGGTGGGGGTGAGCTTTGAGCTTCAACCCCCAACCCTTCCGTTTTTCCCTGCTCCTCGAGCGTTCCCCTCGGACATACCAGCCCCACGGAGAATCCGTAGCACGAGGAAGCTCGATTTGCTGCAGCTGCTTCGGCGGATCGTTAAAATCGGCCGTAAGCTGTAATTCGAATCGACGAGGCGCGAATTTCTGCGTTCTATAATGCCGCGATCGGTGCAGTTCGTTTTTTCTCTCCCCCCTCCGCGCCTAATTTCACGTTCGAACGTGCCTCGGCGAGGCTTTATTAAACTGTCTGCGATCATAGCCGATTAAACGAGGGGCTTGCATTTGTGATTGCTGTCTCGTGGTCTGGTGGGAATGGAAGCTTGCTGTAAATTCTTCAATTCTTATCAGCTTGAAGAATTGAAGCTCGAAGGTAGTAGAAGCAAGTGTCGGATTAAAGTTACTTTATAGATAAATTGGTCAGTAACTTAGAAGCTGTTCAATCTAGTGTTCATGAGGAATACAAAATTTTCATTTGTAAAAAAATATATATATATTTAGTATTCTGAAGAAACATGTGGTACAAGATTCTTATATGTAGGATCATTTTGGTGCTTTTTTTATTCCAGTATGAGAACTTTGAAGTCCACATTTAAGTCACCCTGTATTTTAGTAGGATGATATCGGTTTAAAAATTGCTAAGCAGAATTTTGATCCTTTTGGAATTTGTTTTTCAATTTTGAGATCTTGAATATTGTTAAAAAAATTTTGCCACAAATTTTTCATCACTCTGTAATGGTATCCCATATCATTATATCAGTGTTTCTCATCCTTTGTTGAGTCACGATCCCCTTTTATAATACTAAAGAACTTGTGATCCCCCATATAAACTAAGGTAAATTTAATAAAGTAAAGAAAACACATAAAAATATGTATTTCAGAATGTAATTAAATCTTAATAATTAATACAAATAGGTGAGTGCTAAAACTCGCCATCTAAAAATAACCGTGGCAACTCTCAGAAAAACACCCTGCGACCCGCAGGCTGGGAATCACTGCATTATATTATCAATCAAATAAAATAATAATAATGAAATAAACACTACACGTATAGAAGAAAAAAAAGGAAGGAAAAAATTAAAAATATTTCCAGTAAATTCATCAATCATCCCTACAATTGACCAGTGCCAGCACCTCAACATCCAACGTCGTTTCAACAAAAGCCTAACCAACTGGCTAACACTGCGTTCCCAAACACCATTACCAAAAATTCAATGAAATTTCGAGCAAACGCCCCGGCAATGCCAGCAATCGAACAATTCCAGCAACTAAACTCGCGATCTCGTTTTAACAAAAGCCCAAGCGAATGGTTAACAGTACGTCACCAAAGAGGCCGCCACGAGTCACCCGGATCCCGATGCCAGAATCGGTGAGCTTCTCATCTTACGTTTAAGAGCTTTCGAATATGTGATCGCGCTCGTGTGCCAACCATGGGTTCTGTACCTACGTCTCGATGTCTTTGTGCGCGCCTCTGTCCCCAGCTGCCGAGAGATAACATCCAATTTGTGCGCAAACCACCGGATTTCGCGTGCAGCAGATTCTCGACTTCCTCTTCCGCGGTCCATTCTCGGTTTCTTTCAAACCCTTCCTGTTCCTCTGTCTCCAATACAGCTTCTTCCTCTGTGGCCGGCCTTGGTTCAGCTTCCTCTTTATGTTTAACTTCGTTTCTGATATTCTCTCGTTTTACGTTTCCTTCTCCTTAACGGTGTTGCGACTGTTCCCTTCCTTTTTCTTCACTTGCGATGTTTCTGTGTCTTTCTACTTACTGTTGGGCTTAATCTTTTTGGGTGTGTTAGGAATTTTGGTAGAAAAAGTGTGAACATTTTATTTAAGCAGATAATTGTTATTTATGTTGCTTGGGAATTGTTTCTTGCGGGCTTGAAATATTGATCCCGTGACGGTTTCAAGGTTAGGATCCCCACAGCACTGTTTTAGCTCTGGAGTTGCGTAGTAGGGTTTTATTTGTTTGAGTTTATGTTCTTTTTTAGTCCACTTTACTAACTATTTAGCAACTCTTCTGACGTTGCTTTTGTTGTAGCTCTTTATTTAATTAAATCTTCGTACAATATTTCGAGCAAGGTAAAATGACATTTCCTATACTAGATATGACTTAAAATATTTTTCATCTGTCGTTAAACGAAGCCAGATAAAATTAAGTTTGGGAATATTCAGATCTGTATTAGGTGAAACTGTTACTTATTTACCGTTAACACGTGGCAAGTTTTCTTAGGAAAATGAGGTTACTGGAATAATTATACAGAATTCATGTTTCATTCATTTTCTCGAAAGGAAGTTATAAATTAATATTCAAATTTATACTGAACTCTCTGCTGGAAAAATGTGCTGCGGGCAATGCTCTGATCGCAAAGAATTAATTTATTTATAAATCACGGACTATTCCTGCCGCTACACTTTTCAGAGAAAAATTATGCGTCTTCTAGCAAAGAAGACAAAGGGAAATCTAGTTAAAACCGAATCACAATTTCTTCAGACAGAATTAAAACATTTAAAACTGCAAATCATAATAACACATATAAGTTTAATTAATGCAAATACCAAAGCAACCGATATAAATCCAAGTTGTAAATAATATTCATTCATTTAATTAAGCGATCAATTAACGCGCAACGATTAATCAAATTATGCGGAACAATCATTTATCCAATTACGAAATTTATTGATACATAACAATTAAATTGCGTTTTAGTTCATTTATTTCATACGAGGAGAGGTAAACCGTCGCCGGAGGCAGAAGAAAATTATGAAAATCTGCTTGCAGCCAAGTGTAAGAACAATATTGGAAATAATATCCATTTGTCGTGGGAGTTAACCTAATTGCAGAATCAAGTGTCGGTAGAATATCTGTCGTTTTTGTCTCGCGTGCAAAATGGCCATTAACATCTACAGCTTTCTTGAAATTCCGCGAATTTCCCAAAGTACGGTGTAAGCTGGAATTAAGATCGTTTAAGCGGACTTAATGAAATTACGAAGCGCGAGAAAACTGCTTAACAGATAGCGGACAATTCCCACGTTGATCGAGAAAAATGGCTTCCCGTTCGAGTTCGATTGTTTCGCCATTTTAATTACCGTTCCCCCGCGTCACTCTTTTCCTTCCATTTTCTCACCTTTCAACTAGGGAGTTTTGTTCTTAAGAGGCGACAGGTTAATTAATAAGTCAGCACGCACTAAAGAATTATCTACTTCGTCAAGTTTTTAGTCAGCTTCTCTGCTGAGAATGTTGGCGCAAGATTTTTGCGGGAAATTTTGAAAACACAATAAATACGCAAACTAACTTAAATTTTCAGATTCCAGGGTTAAGAAAAAAGCGACACTTTCGGCAGAGGCAGGCTTAAAACACTAAATAACTGTTTTAATTACCTCGTAATTAGTTTCGAAACTTATGACGAACAATTAAATATTCAAGATCAAGTGCGACTGATCATAAACTTGAGAGAGTTTTAACATATAGGTATCCTTATGCTAGAAAATTTATGAACTCTTACCTAAAGGATTCCGCATAATTGTAGTTATTATTTTGCAAAAATTCCGCACTCAATTTCCTGAAGAGCACTCCCCCGAGGAGTTTAGGAAAAAAATTGCTTTTCCACGGGAAAATTGGTGACGGGACCCGCGGTTGGTTCTGTCGTTCTTTAAAGTGCAAATATTATGCGAGTGTGTCGCACAAACCTGCGACGCGCCGGCGATGGTGGCGCCACTGTTAGACCCCGTTTGACCTCCATTAATAACGAACAGTGTATTCTGCGTAGATTGTAAACATAATTAAGGGTCTCGTTAACATGAGCAAACGATAGCAGGCCCTTGCTTCTCCTCGTATTTCTCTGAGAGACGTATACCCCGGCACCCCCCCCACGAAAAATGGAATGGGACGGACTTTTTGATCAAGCGCCGCCTCCTTGCTTGTTTACTCGCCCCCTGACATCGTACGAATGTTAATTATGAATATTTTATTTCGAGTTACTCCACTTTTCCACGCGTCTCCCATTCCCCGGAGCACGCCAAATGGAATATTCTCGTCTGATGTCTGTCGCCACGCTGTAAATTACGTGTTGCTGGGAAAACATTTTGGATTGCTCGTGAATAGATGAGCGTAGTAATTAATTTAAGCGCTGTTTGATTTCTGAGAGATTGAAAAGTTAATAATGTAGGACAGCTCTTGAGATGCACGATATCAGAGTCGGAGGTGGTGATTTTAATGAGAATTTCGAGGTTATGTTTCGGGTAAAGAATCACTTTACGAACTGAAATGTCTGCGGGATTTTATTTATAAGGATACTAAAGTGGCACGCCGTTTTGGATTTCAGATTTCATAGAATAATACTTGAAACGATAAATTACAGAAATTCTTGGACTAATTGTAGACCTCTGGCATGATATTAACAGTATTTTGTTTGAAGTGTTTTGCATTCTTACATTTTCTGCTCTCCCGTGAGTGATATTTTAAATACATGACTAAGTCGCACTTAAGGATTCATTAATTGTTCATTACACCGTTGCAGCAATTAACTGGGCCATTTTATACCGGTGCTTTAAGCAACGAGCAACTCCAGATACCGGAGGTGTTATTTCGCCCCAGTTTATCTTACAACATTGCATAATTAATATTCTTTCATCGTTGGAAAAATGAAAGAACAACACAACTCTTCATCCACCAAGTATTCCAAGAGTTCTTCTATCATATTAGCCTTAATAAGTAACTCTTCCAATTGCGCGTCATTTCTCTGCACCTCTACGTAGCGCATCTCATCCATCTTTGTATAATTAATATCCTTTTTCATTCCCGTAAAAATGAAAGAGAAACATAAGTCTACCCACGAAATATTCCTAGAGTTCTACCTTATATTCATCTTAATGAATAACTCCCGTTTCAATTTCCCGCCATTTCTATGCGCCTTCAGTGACACTCATCTACATTCGTACAGCTCCACTGACAGTGAAACCCATAACGTTGCACATCGGATATTCTTTACATTCTCTGGCAATGTAACAATACACCCAGTGAAACAAAAGTTACGGCAATCATTTAATTTCACAGAATCAATTGTATTCACTCTCCACAAACGCTCGATTTCCCTAACCTAAATAAAATCGACTCGACAATCCTAACCTCCCTTTTTCACCTTTCCCATTTATCTACGAATGTGTTTACCCCTTAACTGACTCGAATTTACATCGGAACCACGGAATCATGCAACTCGCGTGCACGAGTAGCTCCATTTCGATATTGCTACCCCCGAAAAGTCGGGCCTCGAGATTTACCACAGTCCCTCGCGTCTGGCGACTACACCTCGTCGTCGAAGCCCAGCACTGGCTCGAGAATTTATATTTTGGCGGTTTGGCACCCACTGAAAATACGTCTTGACTGCAAGAATATCCAGCCCCTGAATTATGAGGCGAAACTTCTCGAAAACTTTCCAGCGACTCGGGGTCCACGCTTTCCTCCTGTCTTCAAATTGGCCGTGCCACTTCCGTCTTATAAATAGCCAGCTTCCTTTGGGAACTTTTGTGCCCCGGCGAGGATCGCTTTCGACGCTATTTTCGCGATTCGCCGCGCTGTCGTTCCTATTTCTCCGCCTGTTTATTTATTCCCACAATCATTTCACCAGAGACGAAGGAACTCGTCAGTCCTGGGCACCGAGGGGGTTGATAGTCGCCATTTTCTTGCCTGCTGGAGGAAACTTAATGATTATTTGATTCAGATATTGTTGGACATACCCATTTGAAGTATTGGAAATTGTTTTTGATTAAGAAGAGTAAGGGGAAAAATTGGGGGTAGCATTTATGTAGGGGATGCTACTTAGGTCCAAAATTAATTGAAAATGTGGAATACATTTTTTCCCTCACAGCTTAGGAGCCTTTGTGGAGAAAAAATATTTTGAAAATTGTTGGGGGTACGTGTAGGTTTTTGAGAAAAAATATTCAGTGGTTCTTTTACTATAGTTAGGTAGTATTTTATGCTCGTGTTGCTTTTCGACATTATAAAACATTCACGGGATGAATATTCTCACGGGGGATTTACTCCGGTTTCTGATTAAAAAATATTTAACGCTGTTTTAGGGAAGATTTACTAAAGAGCAAAAAACGATTTTGATAGTGGAATATTTAATTTCTGGTTTGCTTTTCGATGCTGTCGCTTATCGTTGTAAAGTTTGCGCTGGGCTGACGTTCACGTGCAAATTGATGATTATTTTATGTATCTGGAAGTTATGCGATAAAAACACTTTTTTTGCGCTAGACAGTTATTTCGCTGTGGGAACAGTGAGGGATATATGACACAGGAGCTGTTCAGATTTATTTGGCATGGCTGCTGATGTGAGGTAGAAAAAAGTGGATTTTATAACGCTGTACCAAGTTATCGGACAAAATCAATTCCCTTAACATGCATTTTACGATTTTTTGTTTCTTCGACAAAAAATTGGAACATTAATTTGGCACTGAGAAAATCCTGTTGATAATATCATTTATTTCCGTTATTACAAATGCAGTCTATTAAAAGATAGAAAATAACAGCTTTTTGCCAAAATCTCGATTTTCATAAATTAGAAAAAATTCCTCCTGATTTATAAAAAAATACTTCCCAGCTTTTAAATACAACATTTTGATGTCCAAACTTCAAGACCACGCCCAAATCCCGAAACTCAAAATCTCCCACTATACTCTCAAATTCCTCAGCCTACAAATCCTACACTCAAAATGGTTTGAATCGATCTGTCTGAAAATAAAATCTTGTTCCATATCCGAAGTCTCAACACCATCCACCAACGACTCCCTAGTTGGCACCTGATCAGCCCAAGCTTCGAAGCTGACCTCAAGTCCCCCAATTCCCGGAACGTTGGTAATCTTCGCAAAATCCAAGCAAGTTTCTTGATCCTCGGAAATAGTCACGGGAGCAAGGTTTGCGAGGCGGCAGGCGCCAAGGGTGGTCAAAGGGTTAATCCGCAACGTTCGCGCAATAATTCCGTTGCCAGTCATATTTCCTGGGCGTAGCCCTTTGTGGCCGCGCGTATATTATTCCGCGTGGCGGCGTGCACGATGTAAGATGGATGACGTGACACGGCGCACGGCCGTGTATTATCCCTTGGGCTCGTGAATTTTGGATGGGTCCGCCAACCGCGCGTAAATAGAATGCGATATTTTGCAGCATGAAACAATAACGAGCCGCCGCAGTTTGTGCACCGTTGTTCCGTGATATCGCATCTGCCTGGCGGACGCCATCGCCCTTCTTCCCCCACCCTCATCTCCCGCCGCAGCCCGTTTTTGTCTTTTTTCGGGGAAGGGGAGCTGGCGCCTTGTCTATGGGTGAAAAACGCGAAAATTCTGAAGCTTGATTTGCATCCTCGGGAGCATCGGTTGGAGCTGTTGCTGGGGACCTTTGTTCCGCGGCGGGTGGAGCTGGTGGCGGTGTTAATGAATAATGTGGGTTGTAATATTTTGGAGTGATAGAAGAGCGGCTTTTGAGAGTATTGTCAGAGTTACGTGGTGAGGAAAGCTATGGAGATTTCATAAATTCCGAAGTCGCATACCCATTTTCGGGAGGCTCTAGATGCTAGGGACTTTTGTTTTGAGGATACTGGAGATGAAGTAGGTGTTCATTAAAATGTTTGGTTGAAGTATCCTCGATCGTTAGGTTAAATTTTACGGAGGGAAAAATGTAAAAATAATCTACTAGCGAAGACGAAGATTCTGAAGGTTTGCTTGCGCTTTGGAAGAATTAAGTGAAGTCGTTGCTAAGTACACTTACAAACAGTGGCCGACTGGGTCTAAAAATATTGGTTGCCAGGAGACAAAGGGTCCTGTTTGTAGTAATAATAAGTTTTAGTTGCATACTAAAAAGTCATTAACATTTTTAACATATTGTCTGATGTTTAAGGGGCCCATAGGGCCCACTTGCCATCGGGCAAGCTGACAACCTGACCCAGTCCAGCACTGCTTACGAAGTATTCCAGGCTTTCAAGCATCAGATAATTTATCTAACACGCGAATTCGGAATGGTCAAAGAAACTATCCATTTTCTCGAAATAAGGCCCAAATTCTCCATCACAGATCAATACACCCAAACTTACACTCGCCCTTTTCACAATAAAAGTCACCCAAAACAAAACTCGAATTTCCATCGCGAATTGCTATACCCAAACCAAAAATAGCATTCTCTGTCCCAAATCATTCCAATATTTCCGTTCCTTGTGACGCTACTAGATGGCACCAGTGGCGATACCAGTAGAATTAAAGTTCGACCCACGTTCTCTACCACACTACTAAATCCACAGCATGCATACTATTTTGACTTCACCATGGAAGGATCAGTGACAAATTAGACGCGCATTCGTTTCAGTTTCTACCCCACTCTGTAGCAGATCGGTGGATCTGTGACAAATTACAGTTACACCCCCTCAGTTTCCACCCTTCTTTCGCATCTCCCGCCACTTTCTCCCCATTTTCGACCGTTTCCAAGCCCGTTTTCGACACAGAAACAGGAATGGCAAGCTTTTCGTCCGGCAGGCTGCCGAATATGGGTGTAACAAGCCGTGCCTGCCTCGATGTCCGGTTTGAACGTTTACATGACACGAAAGCCGGGATTACAAATGGAAGCCGAGAGCTATTCCCGGTGAGCACGAATCCTCGAAAGCTTCCCTGAAATACAGCGGCCAGGGCCGCGGTAATAATTGAATGCCCGTTTTATCGTGTACTACACCCCCGCCGGAAGTTGCCGACCCTCCCCCCACCCTGTCGTGTTTTTAATGGGCCAGTCCCATTAAACTTTTCTGCGACGCTGACCCGCGATCGATAGGAACGGTCGATAAAATCTCCATCAACACCTGTCGCCCTGCCCACATTCACACCGAAAGGCTTCTCTTCTTTTTTTTTTTACCATTTCAGCGAGGGAACAGTCGGATAGAAACAAACAGTGACGAGAGGTGTTTCGAATGTTATTTTTAGGCGATAACTGATGGGGGGGATAGCTTTGGATGAAGGTTCGGTTGCTAGGTATGTTTTGTGGTAGATGGCGTGGAGAGGGGTTAGGAAGACATTACGGAAGTTTGGTGGAGTTGAAGTTTGTGACGACGTTTTCCCTCTTTGTGTAATTAGGCACAAGAAGATTGGTTAACTCTTCTCACTCTATTTAGCTATTTTTTATGTTCCCCACCCACGTATTTAGGTGTTTCTTTTATATTTTTGATTCTAGGTAAGTTGCCATCTTCATAATGTGCCATGATAGATCGTCAGAGTGTAGCAGTGCTCGCTGGTGAGTTACGTCGTCAGTTGTATATAATTAACTGTGCTTTACTCCTAATTTTAATTTGAATAAAAACCACTGGGTGTATTTGATTATTCTGTGAAAGTGGAATATCAGATTTTAATGGAAATATTTTCGCCATTTATATTGATCCAAAAATTGCTGGATATAGCAGAGGTTGGATTAGCGGGGTAAAATTCCTTTTGCTTCCACTTTGACCTGTCTCACTGCTCCACTACCTGCTGAAATCCCTGTTTCTCGTAATTTTTAGTCTTCGCTTCCCCTGATTTAGGAAGCCACTTTTTCACTTATTTTACGTACACTCTTTTCTTATTATATTCACTTATTCTGGAATGGCTGAAGTTCGGTGTATCATCGTGGGTAGTATTTTAAAACTCCCGAGGCAAAAACAGCAGGAGGGGAAGAAGAGGTACTTGCGCTTGACAGTGGCAGTGACTCCTGCGGCGATTCTGAAAGTTTCGTCCTCGAGGCAACAGGGGTTGATGGGGATCCATTTTTGCTCCGCACGTTTTCGGGTACACGTAAATTAATTATGCAAAACAATTAAGGAAAATAAGCATACTGGATGCTTATACTTATGCAAATATTGCAATACGAAGTGAAGGTCTACGAGGATTAAATCTTAAACACGGGAAATGTAGTCCTGAATTTTCAAATTCATTCATGTAATTGGGAAATTTTAATAACTTCTTTCTATTACAATTATTATTTCAAAATAGTTCTGCTTGCAGTGTTTCTGAATTTCTTTAATTTTCTGTTATGAATCTATATGATTTTTTTCACATAGAAGCTATCCTCTTCGATTACAGCCAGAATTAAAAATGTAAAAAGGGAACTCAAAATTTATTTTTAATCTGACACTGAATATATTTGAAAAAGGGAGGTTGAAGGCACGAATGAGTGAAGATAACAGGGGACGTTTGGCAATTAGAAAATTAAAAAAATCTTGAACTTTACAGAAATGTAGCTGAAACGGCCCTAAGGGTGAACACCCCTTAAAAGAAATTGTGAGTTTTCATATTATCGCGAATATCTGCGAAAACGTAAAAGATATCGAAATAAAGTTCAATTCAAAATTGTATGCCTTTCGATATTCTTCAATATAGTGATAAAGAATTGTAATTGTTGTGGGGATAACTTTTGAAAAAAAATAATGTTTTTCGCAAATTCTTTATCGCCGCTTTGGAGGACATAAAAACCCATACAACTTTGACTTTAACTTGTATTAATAATCTGGAAACTCGCCATTTTTTTCACAGGGGGTGTTTTCACCCTTAAGACCGTTTTACTGCGGAATAAAAAAATAGTTACGTTATTAGCATCACTTGAGACACATTTCTGGAAAATTTCAGGTTTTTTTTAAATTTTCGAGTTGCCGAATTTCCCTTGTGAGTTCAAAAAAGACTTTATACTTTACTCTAAATTTGCAATACATTGCTAACTTTATATAAGGAAGTGTCTTTAAAAAGTGTTCAAAACTAACAATAATTTTAATCAAACTAGAATTACTTTCCTTTTCCATTGACCCTTAATAAGTTACATAAAATTAACTCTTCTATACATGTTAGTTATATTTCTTCATGAAATTCTTCTTTCTCATACAAAATTTAATGAAAAAATAGAAACAATATCATTAATAAATTCTCGATAAATCCTCACTAGCATAGTCCAAGAAACAACCTCCAAAAAAGTAATTTCTCCCACTTTCCTTCTTCCCCCATATTTTTATTATTTTCGTTTTGTTATCCGCAGGATTTATCAGTGCATATGCAAACGACAGGCAGGGGCAATCTTGCTCCCAGGAATAAAAACGATCGTCCACCACCGATAAGTGAAATCCCCATTCGGTTCCTTAAATCTATTAACGTCAGAGCCACCTGTAAACTCTTCCGCAAACACCACGCAGCCAATTACCATCGCCCTCTCTCCCAAACAAAGAATCACTCCAAATGACCACTTGAAGCTCGCCATTAGTTTCGGCTATCGCTCACCGAATCCTTTCTCTCGCGAACACCTGCCCAAGGACCATTACAATCGCCATTAACCCCCACCCCGCGTGACTCCCGGCCGCGGCACCTAGAACAATCCTGAACGCTTAGTTCACGCGCGTCGATATAATTTCGCCCGTGCGAATCATTAAAAATTACAACTTTCATCAGGATTTTAACGAACCTCTCGCGGCAGCCTGCATCGAGCCCGTCAGCTCCCGGCTTTCGACCCCGGTTCCCCGTAATTGGATCGGTGAGCAAGCCCCGCGGCCATCCACGCGGCTCCCCGCACGTGGCGCTGCCCGTGGCTCGCAGCCGTCGTCGTCGCGAAAGCGGGATGACAAAACTGGGTGTGCTCGGGAAATAGCCGCGAAGCCTCGGGGCTCCGGGCTGCTAAATTATTTTCCCTCGGGCGAAAATTATTCATGGGACCCGTCCCCGGGCTGGGCAGAAATCTTGGTCGTGACTTCGCCCCGTCCTTCAGCCCGCTGGCCCCGTGCTCTTCTTTGCATCCGCCCGGTTCTTGTTCTTCAGCTCGTTAACCGCTACCATCAGTTACCTCTTTTCTTTGTATCGCCGTTACTAACGGGGCCAGCGGAACGTCCGTGTGAATTATTAACCGCGAAAAAACGCCGCGACCAGCGTCCCGCATTTGCGGGGTGCTTGGTGGGGGCGAGTGACGGGGTTAGCGCAGAATGTGGCTGTGCTTTGGGTCACGCGGTCCTTGTGAAAAGGATAATGCATCAGTGTGTGGGTAATGTGTGCATGGGAAATGTGCTGCTTTTATTGGAATTGCTTTTTAAGCAGTTGTTCGTAGGTATTTTGGGGGAATTGTGTTGAGTGGTCAGGGGGAGGGGGTGCAATAAGGTGAAGGTAGCTTTGGAAATTTATTAAAAGCAAACTACTTAATGAATCTTTTTGAAACGTTCGAGACTTTTTATTGGATATTTAACCCTTCGTGGTCGAACAAGGTGTATTGTACTCCAAGAGCAATTTTCCGGTTAAAATGTCACGCCTTTGCGACTTCCAAAGGGGATTTATAGCAAGAAATTTACAAAAGAAATTAAAGAATCGCTTTTTTCCCTCAACCGTGGAAAATCGCTCGTTTTCAACTACAAATTTTATCATATCAAAGATTGTATAAGTATTTCGAATGTATAATTAACCCTGAATAGTTAAAAGATTCAAAAATACGATAATGGGAACTGAAAATATGACGCTGGGGTGCAGTGAACCCCATGTGACTAATTTGTGATTATAGGAACGTGTGACTACGAATTATACAATTTTTTTTTTAAATTTACTTGAAGCAGATTTATGCACTGTACAGGTTCAGTAACTTAGGGCTGCAAAAAATCTGGGTAACAGGTTTCTCACGAAACGGTTCTTCGAAAATCAAAAAACCGAATAGTTTTAGAAACTATATGCGCATGGCTATGGCACGGCGGAGAGGGGGGTTGGAAAAATTGAAAAATAACAAAATGGCGAGCCTCTGAGGAAAATTGTGAAATTTTGTTAGAAAATTAACCTAACCTCTTTCGTTGAAAAAGAAATAGAAGGAAACGACCAATTAAAAAAAATACCAACTTTGGCTATCATTTAAATAAAGTGTTTAGCATTCTCTAAGTAAATCTCGTTTCATACCTTCATCTGTAATGATAAAAAGCGAAACCCCTAAAGAAGATTATGCTAAAATGATGTTACATCCTAATAGACCAGGCGCGTCCGCCATTTTTCTTTGTGCATTACCTTTATTTTCTTCCGTGATCTGCATATATCCATTAAATAGCCCATATTAGAGAATAAATTACGAAATTTAATTCAATAGCAGTTAATCAACGTCAGCCCGTTCTTTACTACCCCTATTTTAGTACATTAATTTACTCATAAAATTTTTTTATTTACATCGTACGAGGTGTTATAACCGTTGATTCATTGGACGGTTTTAATTTTCGGTTTTAAGACATCTAGTCTATTCTTAGTGATGGACCATCGACGGTCCGCTTCTCCTTTCTGTCTGACCACTTTCGACCTCGTACCACTTGATTCCACTTCACACCCTTGGCGCTTTCACGCGCCACGTGTGCCGGGGGTAAATCCATCCACCTGTATCGATCGACCCTGCTAGCCCTCTGATCCGTGATCCGTGTGCACTTTATCGTCAAGTGTCGCGTGTCCTCCCGTTTAGGGGTGGGGGCACGTGTGGGGCACGCGTGCACAGGTCATCGAATGTCTCCGTGACAGTGTTCTTCGCGTTGCATCCTTTTCTCGAATCAAATAGAGTGCCTCTCCAAAAGAGATGTTCTACCAGAAGAACTATTTTAGGATTTCGTAAAAACGTTCGGAGTTATTAAATCTGCAGTGACTCCCTTATTTTTTCTTTTTATATTCACTGATATAGATAGTATGTAGGAATGAAAAATGTAGTCTGTGATTCGTGATGAAACGAACGTTGAGTTTCATGAAGATGGGTGCAATAGGACTAAATAGATTCAAGGATTATTTAACCCCTTGAATCCGGGGAATTTTGGGGCTAAAATTTTCAAAAACAATTTTTTGTATCAATATTTATTCATTTGATATAATTTAGAAGTTATACGTCGCCCGGGTTCGATCAAAATATACAGAAGATATGTGTTGCCCGGGTGGAAAGGGTTAAGGAGCAAGCCGACTTGGAGTATGATACTAAATGCCCACCCGAAGTAATATTTATTAGCAGTATAATCGAGGAAGGGGGAGAGGAAAACTCTGTGGTGTTAGTCCCTCAGCCTCAAACCAATCATTTAGGACAAACCTAGGAACACACTTTGCGGACCAATGTGCCGGGAACTATAACCCTGTAACGTGCTTTATTTTAAACAGTGCTTTGAGTAATACTTTTCCGATTTCATAGTAGCTCCAGAAGCATGTGCAATTCAGTCATCCCTGTGGAAGGAATACAGCGACGATTCACTGCACAAATATTGTACGTCCACTTTTTATGAAATCGTGGAACTGTGTATTTCTTTAATTATAAAGTACGCTTGCATTTTGTAAAACTGTCTTTCTCGAAAACGCTAAAAGTGGACGTAGAATATTTGCGCAATAATCCATCGATAGCATCCCTCTACGATAAGAAAGATTATGCCACCAGAGAATTTTTAAAAAAAAAAAAACTATTGCAATGTCATTAATACATTCTCAGCGAACCGTTTGCATCGAAGCTTGCCAAAAACCTCTCTTTGAACAGCCCGCCTCCAATGCCACGGCTGGATCGAACACAGGAGCACCGTCACTCCTACTAAAACTCGTCAGCGATTCGAAAGTTCATTTCGCTCGTGTCATCTTCGCTAATAGTTTAAAAGGCCCTCCTGACGAATGGCCGGGCGCAGGTTCCATCCAGGGCTCGTCTCCCGACAGACGTCTCCCTTCAGCCCCTCCCCTCGGGCAACTTCTCCTCGGTGGCGTCGAGTTTTCATTTCGCGGCCAGTCGACGATGAGGCAGAAGAAAGGGCGAGTGGAGGGGGAGGGCGGGACACGGGACCCGAGGAACCCCGTCGAATGAATAAATAGAATGAATTTAATTTCCCTCTTAAAGCGTACATTTAACGGGACCCGGGAGAGATAGCCAGGTTGCAGTGACGTCTGCCGTGAATGCTCGGTGAATGGGGGATCCCCCGTTGAAAAGGAGAAGAAAAATCGGGGCCGTTGCGGCGGGGGTGGACAGAAACGGCCGGTATTACCGAGGCCACGGGGGTGGAAACACGATAACACCATTACCACCTCCCCCTCCCAGCGGTCGTAATGAATTTAACGCTGGTAACTTAAGGACAATTAATGCGGAACTTTTGATGTATTGTTTTGGGGGCTGTTCGTGGGTGGCATCCCGAGAATACCTTAGGTTCACTATTTTCCATAGCTTCCACCCCTCTCCCCCCACCATCGTTCTACGCCATACCGTGCCTCCCCCCCCCTTCTGCCTATTGTTTGCTATCCCGCAAGCTCTTTCACGGCAGTGCGTCATATTATGCCCCCACCCTCCCCTTCTCTCTGTCACGGGCGCTTATGTGTGGCTGCGTTTGCGACTGGTTATTTACAGTGGCACTTTCAGCGCTCGGTTTAATTATTTATTACCGTTTCGTGCGTGGGTCCCTGCGGTACGGATCGATTCTCCTGCTTTCTTTTGTTCTCGGTTCCATACTTTGTTGACGTTGAACTTGATTGGGTTTATAAGGTGCAGTTTGGGGTTTAAAGAATTCTGCGCGACGCTTTGGAACTTTCTGCTATTGATACGTCGATATTTACGCTGAGTACGTGAGACAGCAAAGGCTTACGCTCTGTATTTGAGGTTATGTCACGTGGTGCGGCGCGCCATATTGCGAGTGTCCAATCAGATCGTTAAATTCATATCTGCTGGTGAAATTCCGGTTTTTAATGTACGCTTTTACCGAACCTGGTGCGGAAGTATGCGGGGGTGTATACAGGGTGTACCAGAAAGATGGAAACCCCGGATTAACTCGGAAGTATGAAGTTTTCGAAAAAAATATTTGAGGCAAACGTTTTAGGGTTTGGAAACAGGCGTCTGATGGTGACGTTGACCATGGGGTACCTAGGGGTAGTAGTCAAAAGTAGAAACCGAACATCCGTTAACCCTCGTTCGTTCCTCATTTCACGAACTGAATCTGTCCCTCGGTAGCAAATTGACAGAGTGGTAAAAGATCGATGAAATGACAACGTAAACGGTTATTTTTCGATATTTTTTTTATTCAAATTGATGAATTACACCTTAGATTTTTCACAACTTTCGCATAAAATAAAACGTTGTGCAGGACATACTTCTTGTTTACAAAGATCACAAATAACAGAACAGTATAACTTATTACGGGAAAAATGTGTCAAATTGATACGAGGGACGGATGAGGGTTAAATGCTAATGGATGGAAAAAGGGAGTTCCCATTTAAAGAAATCAAGTTGACCTTGGAATGACCTCTAAATTTGACCCTTAGTTCGGAGTCAAGAGATGCCCCTTCCCAAACCCTTAACCTTTTGCCTGAAACATTTTTTCAGAAACTTCATACTCCCGAGTTAATCCCCATTAAGTTCCCATCTTTCTGGTACACCCTGTATATTGACCAATTTTAAGTTCATCTTAGTTGTAACTTATATAAGAATTATATACAAAGTGGAGTTGCATTTCACGAAGTATAATTAAATTCTACAGGATCATGAAATGTTATTACCTATATCAATTATTCTGGATACCGAATGTTGCTAGAAAGTAATTGAATCTGAGTCTTTTCGCTATTGATAATAAAGAAAAGCTACATCTACTATCGGAAACTTAATTTTTCATTTCACTTCGCAATAGAAATTTACTGGGTTTTGATGAATCGTTGAGCCTTTTTGCAAGTACACACTGAATCTTGTTATTAACTTTTTAATCCGACTAAATTCACTCCTAGGGCTTTTAAATTATCCATTTCGAATGGAAAAGTTCAGCCAGTGGAGGTACACCGATCAACGTTACTGAAACATACGTCGTACCTTGCAATTCAGTTCGCACATAGAATTTTCATGAAGAGCGCCACCACTTTGGCGCTCATCCTTCCTCCTTTCTTCGTCCAAGGTTTTCAGGTTTCATTACGATTATCGCGAAATCGCATTTATGTTGGGAGGGTTTTACATCCGCGAGGACAGGCCGCAAGTCCGCCTACGCCCTTCCGCTTTCAGTTCAGAACGATATTATCATTTGAGTGGTTCCCGCGGCCCTCTTTCATGGCTGATTTTAATGGAAACATTTCGCATGGATAGAATTTCAGAAAGTAGGGCAAACTGCTTCTTTTCACGGGGGACTCGATGAAGCTTATAATTCGACGCTGAGTACGCGTCAGTACTTACGTAACCGGCAAGTTCGTTAATATTTGAAAAGTCGACTCGCCGACATGTAACGAGGTAATTCGAAACTGGACATTTCAGGCAACTGTTACGCGCTGGAAGTAAGAAGACCGAAAGATTAACGAGCAATTAAAACGTTAAGTAAAAATCTTCCTCCAGGATCTATCATATTTGCGCTTTCTTCAGTGGCGAAAATTAAAAAAGGTGCTTGTCTATGGAGGCTATTGAAAGAAATATTGTGAGTTTAGGGAGAAGTATCGATACTTGTAAACAGTAGACTGAAGAGTGTCTCTGAGGAGTGGCAACCAGTTTAACTTGAAGAGTTTCATAAATATTTTAGGTTCTTATGAGCAATACAGACTTGAGTTGAGATTAATTCAAAGAGGGGGTGGATCTTTATCGATAAATGAGACAGAAATGTACAGCAGCTTTTTTCGTGAGAAGCCTGCTTGTCAAGAAAATCGATTTTGAAGTTTGTTAGGTTAGGTTAAGTTAAGTTAGGTTAGGTTAGGTTAGGTTAGGAATTCCTCCTTTGTATAGCTTCTTTTTAATAATTAAGTTGTTGGGGATAACGATTTACCCGATAAAAAAATTAGGCAAATTCATTACTTCCAATTCTTTTCATCGTATTTGAATTTTACAATTTTCAGGAATTGGTTTGGGTTATTTAATAAATTGTAAAAAATTCAGAGCGCCACTTGCCTTTCGTTGACTTACATTTTCTTTTCGCTAATGGGGAAATCAATCTTCAATTGCTGCGACCATTTCCTAACCTCACTTCCCTAATAATGAAAACCATCTTACGGTTGAATTCTCCCTTACAAATCACGCAAATCGAATGCAGCCTATCGGCTCTCAATGTTCGCCGAAATATGATTTATCCGGGCCGCCTGACTTCTATTGTTAGTCGGGTACACGATGACAATGTTATTTTCTCTGGCAACTGCGCTCGAATCAAATGGACACGAGGCGGGGGGTGGGGGGTGAAATTGGTAGAAAGGAGTGTAATTTCCTGAGGGGGCACAGCGAAATATGAGCTCACGGAGTTCCTCTTTCCGTCGTTTATCGACAGACACTGCACGGAGACTGGCCAGCTCTCAGATAATATTTTATCCAGAAAATATCGCCATCCGTTAACACGTTCATCCGTTATTGATACGTGTTAAAATCTCCATGTATATACTTTCTTTGTCCACCTATCGGCCGCGGTTGTATATTTTTCTCCTGTCAAAACGAAAATGCATCGTTGCGTTGTCGAGTTCCTAAATTTCCCTAGCCATAGGGACTTTTAGTTCCTAAATTTCCCTAGCCATAGGGACTTTTAGTTCCTAATTTTCCCTAGCCATAGGGACTTTTAGTTCCTAAAACTCCCTAGTCATTTAAGTAACAATACGATAATTGTAGTTCTCCAATTCAGTATTTCGTTAGAAATCTCGTAATAGGAACTGAAAGAAATTTCGTAGAGTCACGTGTCATTCTACTGTTAAAGTCGTTCCAGGTGGCGCTAGTGACAATTCTTTGTACCTCTTTGAATAAAGTGTTATATTTGCTTAGACACAAAGAAGTAGATGAATAGAAAATTGGGTAGGTAGAAACATCCACGAGTAGACAAATAAACAGTTACAAAACAGAATGCATACATAAATAAGTTCATTAACTTAAGATAATTTACCGTAAACACACAAAGGGTAGAAATACACCATGATAACGCAACACAATTAGACGCGCCCACTGTACGAACTTAACAAACCAACCCAAACAGAATTAATAATCTGTGTACCACTAGTAATCCTCGCGGAACTTCTGGCTGGCGACCAAAATTGGAACAAACGCAATTTTACCGCCGACACTGCTCTCGTTACAAGGAAATCATAGAAACTCCCGGCGGACTGAAATACCATCGGATTCACCAGCCATTGGGGCCTGTAATATGATGTAATTGTCGTGCATACAAGATCCTGAATGTCGTGGAACGCGGCGGACGGTCACGAAGACAGGCGAGGGGCGACGGCGGGGCACGTACACGCGGAAATTGCGTACCAGCTGTCATTGGCACGCCGCTCCACCGGCGATATCCAATTAATTTGCTGCCATTATTAAAATTAAAAGCGCACGTATCATGTCCATGCACTTTCCAGCGCGCCCCACCGCCTGCGCTCGCGTGAGCTCTGCTCGTCTTCGAGCAGGGTTTTTATTACTCTCTAATAACGGGGGCCGACTTTGCGTGGCCTACTATCTATTTTCTCTTGATTCGTCGATGATTAGAGGGTAGAGCTGGGTATGTCTGTGGGGTGGACTTTCGGGAGCGATACAAAGAACATTTTGGACGATCACTGAGGATGATGAATCTAGAATTCTTCTTTGATCAGTGGGCCGATTTGTGGGACGCGAGTGGCGCCACCAGTGGCTCGTTTCTAGATGGCGCTAGTAGCGACTGTTTCATTTCGTCATGTGGAAAGACGCGCAATGTTTTACATCTGGATAGACAGGGTTGCCACGAGTAGGGACCACATGACGTAGTAGGGAATAGTGCAGGCGGAATCTTCGCATGTATATAGGTATATATACTAACACGACTTGTGCTCACCATGAACTCAGTGACGTAGAAGGGAGTAGTAAGGGGAATCCCCGCATGGTGTGCACACAGCGTTACCAGGAGAAATTCCCTCCGAGGGAAATACTGTGACGTCACATTACCCCCAGTACACTCTATACTTACCTCACTTGTATTACGTAACTGGAGTGACGTCTACTATCTCCCACTCTCTCCACAGTCTCCACCTCATTTGTCTGTGTACGTGTCATGACGTCACTGGTACAGTAACAAGGGAAGTTCGGTTGCCCGAAAATTCCGATTTTCTTTAAACTGTGCAGCGTTGCAGAGGACCTCGACAGAAGTATCAGGCAATTTTTCGTTTGTGCCAGTTTTCGATTCTTCGGGGGTGAAAACACCTCTTAACTGTATGATTTCCTACTTTCCTGTATATCTTGAAATAATTATTAGAATGAAAACTTAACGGCTTTTTATGCTCTATAAAACTGTGTTATCGAATTGCTTAAAATTTGTTGCTTAATTTAAAAAGAAAATCCACCGACCTTTTTTTTTTTAATTTTCACGTCCTTATCGGGTCGAAAAATATGCAGAATTATATTTAAGTCAGTTTATGTTGGGTGATATTTTATTAAACATTTAAAACAATTTACCGATATTTTGTACATAATTTGGTAAAATCTTTGGAGTTAGGGAAAAATAGTAAGTGTTGAAGAGTTCCTTTCGAATTCCTTGTCATTTTTATTAAACACAGCGGGGGCAGTGTTCTCATTTGTTGAAACGCTTTGTGGTCGCAGATGCTTCGCGTTAACATATTTTCAAACCCCAATCGCGATTTCATTTGGGTTGATTAACCCAGCAGCCTTGGAACACGTGGACGTGGCTCTGAAATGTTATTTAATACTTGTCGGCAGCGTGCAAACGCAAACGATTTATGATTTTCCGAAGGGACGACAAAAAAGTGAAACGCTCACGCGCTCTGG
The DNA here is from genome assembly GCF_050908995.1 of Andrena cerasifolii. NCBI lineage: Eukaryota > Metazoa > Arthropoda > Insecta > Hymenoptera > Andrenidae > Andrena > Andrena cerasifolii. The sequence goes on from NC_135132.1 coordinate 5,686,020, forward strand.
TGATTACTGAATATTTCATTTGATCGCCCTGTGACGCAGATGGATCGGTAATGGTGGAGTGCGCCCTTGGTGATTCAGTAATGTCGAGTGGCGTTTATAACGCGGAACTATTTCAACTTGGTTTTCAGCAGCAGTTGCTATCATTGGAAATGCATTTTTTTTTTATTAAACGACAGATATTTGAGGTCTATATACCATAAAAAGATTTTTGGTAGTAATATTTAATTCTAATGATTCATAGGTTCTTAAAATATCACCAAATAGTTATGCCAACATAAAAATTTATTTAAAAATATATTCTTTTTAATAAACAAAAGTTTTAATAAAGTGTTTAGTAAAATATCTTGTAAATTATTATATTCAATTAGAACAGAAATTAGAGGGGATGTAATAATAATTTTGTATATTCTGTAACAGAATTTTTGAATTCAATGAACTGAAATACTAAATGATTGTAATAAAATATTCAACTTCCCAAAACATAAACCTGCAAATTTTAATATTTCTTAAATTCGTAAATTTTAATACCTTTAATCTGCATATTTCTGCAAATAAGAATTATATAAAACAATATTAATTCATTATAAAGGTCTCACAGTTCGGGGGCCATTGTAATAACAATAAGAATATAACTCTTTATATAATGATATGCACCCCAAACGAAAATATTTTTTAATCCTTCGAATGCAAAGGACGAAACGGTAATCCTTATACTTGAAATTCTCTTTTCGTGTTTAAACATTATCAAGTGACTCGCGTAATCCAAAACTATTCCGATTCGTTCCTCGTATTTCCCACCTGCATTTTTCGCATTCAGCATTCTGTTTATTTGATACTGTGCTCCCTCGTGGCGGTGCTTAAAATAATGGAAGCGTATTCCGTTGCCAGGAGCACAGGGAGTTTAGAAACGCCCGGATTTAAATGCGGACTGTGTCATTTAATCGCACATCTCGATGGTTTAATTAATTTTTCAGCAGCGCCGATGCGCAGGGCTTTGTGCGTTTATCGGAGAATTCGATAGGATTGAATTAGTAAAACGAAAGCGTGTAAATAGAGAGCGTATGGTAATGACGATAAAACTGTACAGTAATATAAAACAAATGCTGATCAATTTTTCCATCGTAAGTTTCATCTTGGTTCCTAAAAAAAACAGCAAATAAAATTTCATGATCGATCATCAATCTCAACGAATAAAACCGTCGAAACTGAATTCTCTTAATAAGTGTACAATTTCAAGTTTAATAAAAGTTTATAGGTTGGCCTGCGTTGGTGGTCGTACGTGCAAAAATAAATCGAAAGTGTGGCATAAAATTTGTTTATACGAGCCTTCAGTTTCGGGCAGATCGAGTTTCGAAGTCTTTCAGCTATGCGTTTCGAAGAATTGGCAAAATACAGTAGTAACTACATATACATATGTAATGCAATCGCGGACGAAATGGAGCCATGTGCAAAAACAAATCGAGATTGGGGAATAACTTCATCGACCAACGATTTGTTTTCGAGAAAATCATATTTGCACGTCACCAAAAGTTCGTCTCACCTTCCAGATCGATTTTCTTGAAAAGAAAATTAAAGCTACAATTTCGACTTATTTTCGCAAAAGCATTCATATCATCCACCATCTTAACATATTTACTGCCGCATTCTGTTAATCTTAGTTAGCTGGAAATCTGAAATTGCAAAATTCCTCCGATGAATCGAGAGAAGTTCAAAATTTCCAATTTCCAAATTTTCATACAGTTCCATTAATTATTACCGAGGCTTTGATCTCCTCGTTAAACAAAGAAAGGGCGCGGAAAATAATAATTTACGTGCGGTTATAATTCACGAGGCAGAAACACCGCCGCAATCCGGAAACCTTTAGAAACGTCAACGGGCTGGGGGGGGGGGGGATCCCGGAAATCTTGACGCAGAATCGTTTGCGAAATAGAGACGTCAAGTTTCATAAATGGTCACATTTACATTTGACCCGGATTGCAAGGCTCGCATGCGCCACGCGGCGTTCACGGGAACTAGAAAAAAGGATGTGCAAGTAACGTTGCGAAAACGGTGAAAAAGGATATCGTTGAGATTAGAGTTGCGACTGAAACGTATGCGCCCTATCAGTCTGAAAACTTGGCGTTAAAAGGCGTCGAGGATCTCTTGCCTGATTTAACCAAAATGCCAGTGTTTCGTAGGATTGCTTCCTATATAATTCCTTGGCAAATTGCGAATATGGAATCTTGATGTGGATGCAGGAGTGTCGGCCATGTTGCTTCAAAGAGGTTATGTTTTGGCGAATGTGATCAACGAGGGAAATTAGAGCTTTTTGAAAGGGGAATTAAATAAAATTGTTTTCTTGGTTAGATACAGCATAGAATTTTTTATATTATGTTTGTGATGAATGCTAACGATATTTGAATTGGAATTTTGATTGTCGTTAGTGAAAGTAAAGTTGTAGTTTGTTTTAGGGTTTATACAGAAATGGACTTTTGAAAAAAAAACGGTTTTCGAACTCCAGTATCCCAGAAAACCCGGTTAGACCGGTTTGCGAATTTTTACAAAAAAAAATAATTAAAACAGTAAAAAATATTTGTACCTCTTTTAAAAATTTTCAGTTTAATTAGCATTCGTGGAACTACGAAAATATAACAAAATAAAATCTACTTCATACAAAACCCATTGAAAAGAAACTAAAATAACTAAAATCCGTAAAAAGTATAAATTTTAAATGTTTATTTCATGTAGTATTTTTCTTCTGGAGATATGAACTCATGAAGATTAGATTTACAGTAAAGCTTTACTACAATATACTTGTGCCCGAGGCGATTTCAAGTAAAAATATTAACATTTGTAATGAAATAATTCATTCATTTTTACATATTAATTCTAGTGTCTAAATCCGGTATTTTAAATTTAAAAACTGATTTTCGAATTTTTCAAATTTATCACAAAAAAACAGTTTTCAACAGTATGAAGGAACTTTCTAGTTTCTGCTAACATTTTCTTAGGTAGTTTTTGCCGGTTAATGATTTCTAGTAACGTTCTTTACTAAAATTTCCGGCCATAAAGAGCATAGATATTGCAAGTTCTGTTTCAAAATGAAGAGATGATCAAGTTAAATGGGTAGCGCACTTTTTACATTAAATTACAGGAGGAAATTTTATTTGTTTTTCAGCTACGCTCTGCTTTTCTTGCTTATTGAAAAATCTTGTTCAACGGGAAATGTGTTCCACGTTCACCGTATCACGGCCTGGAAATTTTCACGTCAAATCAGTCCCTTGCAGGTCGCACGTTTATTTTCATCTAATAATAATCCTACCCCCGTTCGCATCAAATTAAATCGAATCGAATGGAGCTACCGACTAAATGAAATTAAATGTGACTAGCGAGCGCGTGCCTTTTACACTGCATGCTTACCAATTCGCGGCGGTTATTTACTTTGTCGTGTGCGTTTCAAAATTACATTTTGCAAATGGATCGAAACATACAAACCGATTACAACAATTACGCGAGAAACCGCCAATTTAGCGATTGAATTTTTCAAACATTCACTAATTTCTTTTTACAGAGATCCTCATATTTTGTTATTATTATTTTATTAAATTTTGTTTTATTTACTCGTGCGCACAGGAGTACCTATAAATAATTCTGAAAAACTTGTGCGAGAGATTAAAGGTTAACATTAATATTCTAAAGCAACAATATTAAAAAATAATATTCAAGAGTATAACTAATTTTCATAGTTAATAATGCTTAAAAGTTTCAATATTCACAAACAATAGTGCTGAGAAATACAGTAGTTGAAATTAATAATATTCCGACATAACGACATTCCAGATAGCGGTATTGAAAAATATAATATAAAATTATAATATTCGGCCATAATAATGTTCAAACTCACTTGAAATCAAGCATAACAATACTGAACAATAATATCTAGTAATAAATGAATCTCCCGAAACCATCTCGCTAATACCCTTAACCACCCCCAAAACAAAGGTAGAACACCCCCGCGTTCCACATACCAATAACTAACGCACAACAAAACAAAAAATTCCTGCATTCAAACTTCATCCTTTTCATCCTGCATAGGGGTTCCAACGTCGCGCTCCTCCGTCTGGAACTACCCCATCGTCTCTTTCGCTCGCCAACCCTATATATCATCATTATGAGTTCCACCGCATCCCCCCTCCCACCCACTTGTAGCACGCAAATCGCAGAAAGCGGAATAAAAATTTAATGACCACCCCTGGCATTTTCGGCCACGTGAACGTGCTTACGCCTGACGGGGATATATCACCGTCGCCGTTGGGTCGTTTGTCACACGCCACCCCGTATATGAGTCCAGCCCCGATGCCTCGAAATCGCACGGGAACGAGGTGAAATCGCCCCCATTGTCTTTTCCCACAGCTGGGAAAAAGTCTGCGAGGGGGTGGCTGTAAACGGTTGTCTGGCATCCGGTGGACAGGATAAGCCTGGCTAGAGGGTAGTTACGTGAAGTAGCTGGAAGGATGTCGAGGGGGGGCGGTAGGGGATGCTTCGTGCAAGTCGTAGCCAGCCGTGGACATTCAATTACGGCTGGCTCTGTTTGAAAACTGAGACAGTTTCTGCGAGTTGGCGCGGATTGTTTGTACGGGGACTCCCGCGTGGATTGGGAGATTGGTGGTTGATACGAAGCAGGAAAGGAATCAATTGGGGTGGATGGGGAGGCTGATCTATGGGCAATAACAGCTGAATGATTGTTTCTGTTGTGGTTGTGGATAGAGTGGCACGCAGCTGGGTCCGCGTAGAGATTTTGGGTTTACTGTGCCGCTGTGCGGCGGCACTCTCCGTTCCACGTAAGCGCCATCAGCGGTAACTAGGCTTAAGTAGATTTAGAATTAGGTTAGGTATACATAGTTCAGCGTTATATTAAGTTGGCAAACTTGTAAGAACGAAAAAGTAGTTATAGAGGCAGAGAGATGTCGAGACTGTAAATGAGAACACTTGTGTTAGAAGAATAAAAAGATTTATTGGTTGTACGTTGTTAGACTGGTTCAAAACTGACTTTCCCCGAATCTACATAAAAGCAAAGAATATATATTCTTGTGGTTATATATTGGCGTGCAGCCACAGCTGTTCTCTTATCTGCGCCATCTATGGCTTCTATGTTCAACTATTCGTTTGGTTATCTAATATAATTAGAAGAGGAACAGTGAGGCTACATTCAATCTGGATATGGGAATGTGATTGGTACCACTGCATATTATGTTGGTATTACTGGTCTGTAGTGGGTACTTATCTGTCATTTCGCACGATCTTGAGAATTTATGAAGGGGTTCATTTTAAGAAGAGAGGGCACTCGGGTTCAGGATTTAGATGGCTCGGTTTTGACATATCACATAGTAGAAATCTAGGGGATTGTCATTTTTAGAGTCGAAGTTCATATATCCCACAATTTTAACAATTTATGAATCTTTAACTTTAGTTTGCTATTTACATTTTCTACAACTCTACAAACTTCCATTTCAGACACAAAAGAACCATACCACCAATTCCCAAGGAACATCTTCCAGCACAATTTACAATCACCTAACTTAGACCTAATCCAGCCCCAAAACATCCCAACACCAAGCAGGGTTAGCCGAAAATTGCCCCATATGACGTAGTAGGGAGTGTTAGTAGAGGAGGAATCCTCGCATGGTATGCACAAGTCGTATTAGTACATATAGTATTATTTTAATAGGGGATTTCCCCTCTACTACACTCTACCACGTCACTGAGCTCCTACTTCCCACAGCTTTTCCCCCCCCCCCCCTACTACTCCCTACTACGTCATATAAGGCGATTTTATGGCAACCCTAACAAAAGAAGTGAAAAATCTATGCACCGCAACCCCGGCATTCTATCCCACTTGTGCGCAAATCCCTCTCCTGGTACACCATCGAAACACTCTTTAACCGCGGCAAAAACAGTGGCCCAGTCGCCTGTCAATCGGAAGCCGCGGAAATGGACATCGATCGGGCGGCCCGCGTTCGAATTTGGAGCTGGCAACGCGTTCACTTTCGTCGCCTATCCGAGTAATACGCTTTTTTCATAAGCGAGCCGCCGCGGATGAAGTTGGAGATCGCCTCTGTCCGCGGGCAGGGCGGGCACGTACACGGCGCACACGTGCTCCCACGGGGCCGTGGGTTTTATGGGGACCGCCGGGGATTAACCGTGCGTTTACCCGTTACCCTGTAAACTTGATTAAGGCGATTGCCAACTGGAGTTCGTTACCGGGATCGAACGATTTGCGTGACTCCGATGCTGCGGGTTCGACGGGCGGCCCTCCTGTAGGCGCGTGGCCCGCTGCTCGTTATTGCGGCCAGATCGATCGGTCGCTCGATTTGCGGTCGACCTGGTGTGCAGCAGCCAGTGAAAAAAACCGGGCAGAAACTAATCGCGATCCATTAGGCGACCTGGACGAGCGGTGGACTGTTTGCTAGGAAGAGGCCGCGCTCGAAGGCGGTTGCTCTGCTAGGGTGTCCTGTTTTCGGCATCGGAGGGTCGATTCCGGGTGGAGTGGTGTTGATTTAACGCTTAGATGTTTGAGAATTTTGAATGGGAGCAACTAGTCGAACGCAGGAATCAGATGCCAGCTACTAAATTTGTGATAGCATTGTGGTAGGTAGATCTCGTTGCGGTTGGAGTTTTCGGCAATGGGTGTATTTCTCATTGTAGTTGCTTGACTGAATGAAGGATTTCATTGAATATTAACGAGTCGGTGGTAAATAAACATAATCTGCCTAATATTTCTATTAGACTCTGATGGGATCAAACACCTCCTTCAACTCCTCACCATTCTGAACTCTTTAATACAAGAGTTTAACAAAGTAAGATGTACCTCTAAGGAAAACCTCTCCAAACACATAGAATCGCCCAATAAAGACCTTCAAAAAGATTTCATAGGTATTATTCAAATGCCCAAACTCTTTGACGTCCATAATTCCCCAGAAGTCAAGAATTCTCTGCCACGAATTGGACCATTTAAATCAATCCAAGAGACGACCATACATCCAAGAAGCATGGAGGGGGAGCTGATGTTGCCGACGTCACTGTAGCGCTAATATCCCGTAGGATTTCCTTTTAATTTGGCCACACCGCTTTATTGGACCGTAAACGTAACGCGAGGCGCGATCACCAATTACATCGGGGGGGTTTCTTGGTATAACCGTGTTGGCCCAGCATGAAGTACGCGCGTATAGCCGATGCCCCTCATATTCGTGAGATTAAGGCAGATTTAACGACCTCGTTAATCTATTAGCGACGCCATAGCAGCGCCGATACGGGGGCTACGCACGTCCCAGCAAGGCCTGGAGACGCTCGGGGCCATTTCCTTGCTCGTGGCCGAGTATGAAGGCCATTGAAATGGCACATTACGTTGCAATGCGTTGATCCTGTGAGAGATGTTGGGAATAGAAGACTTTCTCAATGGTTAAGCAAGTTTTGTTGGAATATAATAGTAGGTTCTTAATTGGACCCCAATCTGCAGCGAAAAATAACGAAAAATATTACGTGGATGTGAATGGTTTAGGCTTTATTTTTTAATGCGTGGCTAATTGAAGAGAAATGGGTGAACTGGGTTCTAATTTCAGTTTATCTTGTAATATATAGCAAAGAATTAATTTTGCAAAATAATTTCAGGAAATGAAAGAATAAAGTGAAATATGTTTATGTAATATTGTTTTCTCGCCCTGCACTGTAGATTTACTCCCTCAAATATGGAGATACAATAGAGAATCACTTCGAGTAATACTTCAAAAATAGTGGAGGAATGTATCTTGTTCAACGATGGGTAGCATATGTTTCCCTCGTATTCTTTCCTTTCCTTTTAGAGTATTTTTGCCCAGGTCCCAAGGGAAGTGGTGATAAAAAGAAGCTTTGAAAATCATATTCTTACCTATGCACAGACGAAATGATATTCTTACAAGCGTATGCAGTGAACTCTAGTACTCTACTTGTCATGTTGGTACCACTGATCTATTCTGAGGAATCCCCCGACTTTACGATACTTCTTCCCAAATAGTGATATTTTTATTACACTTCGCATTTAAACCTTTTTTTTCCCACCATGACTACATATTTTTCTATTGTAAACATTTCTTCATTTAAATTTTCTTAAGTACCTATATCATATCAACTCCCTACAGAAGAAAATTTTTCTTTTTTTCTACAAATATTCGTTATAACAATAACAGTGATATAGAATAAGCTTTTATTTTTTAACAAAAGATTAATACGAATTTTGATCGAAACTTGAACGAAAAATTATATTTGCATTATCCACAAATACCACAACAGTTTCACCGTTTCCCTCCGGCGGTAAGTTATTCTTCGTTTAATTTTACCCAGTTTGTAAACATTACGAAAATAAAGAGCAACAATTATTCCCGCTCGGACGCGAAACAAAAGTAATTGCGGGCGTATTTATCTAGTAATGATCATTCCAACTGCTAGCCAGTTACATTTTAGTATCACGGGATATAGGGGTTAACCGAAACCCCACGTTTTTACAGAGGTAATAATTAATTCATTCGCCGACTCGCGGCCAGACGAAATTTTCCATGCGTTTCAATTACCAGCGGCCGCTATTTTAGGCGCATTAATTTACAATCGCTCGCCGAACCGCCGCGAAAAAATATTGGTTCGCGCGTCCCAGCAAGCGTTTCACCGAATATATCGTTTGACTATACAATAACAAGTAATTACTGCTCCTTTCTTTCTTCATCGCACTGTTATCGCGGGATTAATAACGCAACAAATGACACTCTTGCGATTCTTTGATCGTTGAAATTGCCAATCAGGTTTTTACCTTTGTTCGATTTTCTTCGAGGAATTTTTTTTAAATTACTCTGACTACGAACGATGTAATAATACTTTTTTTTAAATCAGACTTTAGCGCATTAAAGAATTCAAATGATTTTGTTAATTTCAGTTATTAAATTTGGTAAATCGATATTCCGAATTCTGAAAGTGCGCGTGCTTTCGTTTTGTTAAAAGATGAAAGGGAGGGTTCCGTTGCAACATTTAGTTCGTTGATTCGGTTAAACTAAGTTCACTGTTCGCACGCGGTCGACATTTATAATATTCACTTTATGTCGGCCGCGTACGTATGCATTCGAGAAGTTCTTGCACGTGTTATCGCGACAGGAATACCGAACGATCTCGTCGGAGTACCGTTGTGCGCCCTAAAACGTAATTTTGTAATGCAATTCGGGGGCTGCATAAAAGATCAGCGATATTCGTTTCACTAGGAATTTAGAATGTTTGCGAAATAAATGTTTGCATTTATTTTTCGGAAATAAAACTGGAGAATTCGATAACGTATTTTGACGCTTCGATATTTCGGCGTATCGGTGATTCAATATTTCTATATTTCGGTATTTTCATACTTCTAATAGCTCCACGTTTTCATATTTCGATATTTTTAAATAATTCGATACTCCGCTATTTTTATATTTATATTCTTCTATAATTCAATATACATCGATGCATCGACACTTCAATTTTTTATTCATAGTGAATTCAAAATTTCCTTCGCAAATTTTAAGTCAGTTCGAGATAGACAGACGACAGATGTCGATTTATTTTTTTTTATATAAATGCACTTGTCTAGCACATGCCAATGAACAAATTAGCGTGTCCTTGATGAAAGCAGGTTCAAGGGTATCTGATTTCGTGCAACGACAAAGTACAGATCGAGTTTCATGCGCGCCGCTGTAAACAATCACGCGCAGTTCATGGAAACTTAAGGTGTTACTGTTCCTCGTCGTCTTCCAAGTGTTTTTTGAAAATATTTAATTACCTCTGTAGATTTACTGTCAACTTTTTCGTCGATTAAATTACTCGCGATATTAAATAGTAATTTCTTTGCTGATAGTTTTCTCAGCGAAGTATAATCATTGAATTTTGAGGTTAGGTTTATCGTGCCAAACTCTGGTCGTTGTTGCTCACCACTTACATATTATAGTTATTTAATTTATTGTAAATTTTCCTTCACTTACATTTTGTTTAATAACATTGTTGTGCAATAAAGACGACTTGTTTTAATTATTATTATTGGCTGTCGACGATAACAAATGAAAAATTTAAGCTTGTGTGTACGATGGAAGGAAGGCCAGAGGGTTTAATAATAGAATAACTGCAACTAAAGTTTTATCTACTACTTTTATTAACACGTGCAGACTGTCTCATCTTGCTGTTTCCACTCGACACTGCTCAGCACTCTCTACTTACCTCTTGCTCTCCCTTCCCCCACTTCTATCTCTCTCCTCGTACCCGCGCCTTTCAAACGCTCGCTTGCTACGCAAGTTACAATTTCACCTCTAATGTGAAAAGAAATCGACCTTTAAAATAAGAATTTAAATGAGGCTTCATTAATTTCAAAATTGCTTACAAAATTTAGGGCGTGTTATAAAATTTGTAGAAATCCGCGTGTACTTCAAATTTTGTTTCCTTTTTTTGTCAAAAATTATATATTGGATAATACTGCATCATCCCAGAATTTAGGTAAACTGTTCTTCACGGAACCCAGCCCGCACTTTAAAAGGCCCCGCGGCCCTATGTATAGATATTTATTATTATAAAATTTCTTTAAGAGGCCCCGCGGTCCAAGAAAATATCATCGTAAATTTTTCGAAACCCTATGCATAAATATTAAAAATATTATAAAATTTACAAGTACATGTAAATGCGTTTCTTTTGGCCCTGCACCATTTTGGAACCCGGCCCGCAAAAGTTCACGCCGGCCTTGTACCCACCCACCAAAACCCTCCAAGAACGCCACCACTTGAGACTCAAATAGGATCCATAAGTAATGACGACCTTGCTTCAAGAAACGACGAATTTGAAGCAACGGGGACACAAAGGGGAAATGTGTAGACACTTTGGAGGCTGGCGCTGGGATTACGCAGGAAGATGGGATACGTAATAAATCCATCCAGTCATCCTCTGTACGTGTTCATGGAATATTCCGCGGCAGATAATCCTATATTACCCTGTACGTCGCACCGGCACAACTCGCCCCGAAACTCGTTTCGCCGTTACCTTTTCGACGGTAGCACGCGCCCGGCGATCATTCAATTGTCCCCGAGGCTTGCTTTAACTCCGCGGCCCCTCATATTTACCGCTGTCTAATCGATAATCCCGGCTGTGTTTCCGGCTTCCAGTTGCCGAGTCGCGCCAACTACCGTAAACACGGTTCGGTGCGCGCGTGTGCGTGCAACCTGTACATAAATTACGGGGAATAGTCGATACTCTTTACGAGGAGGGCTTGCAGCGGCGCATACACGATAAAGAGGATCCGCGGTTATCTTCGCGGCCTGATGAAACCGGTAAATCCCGAGAGGCGGCCAACGTTGGTTTTAAGTTCTGACGGTTGGTAATCTTGGGTATCGTAAAACGCGGGAAAAACGCAGCCATCTTGGTCGGCTATTGCGTTCACTTTTGTCGCGTGTTTATTGCCAGGGCGTGGGTTAGGCATTTTCTTGTCTGCCTCGCGATTTTCATAATTTTAAGGGGCCACGGTGGCCGCAATATGGAATGGTGGAGTATTTTCTGATGTGCGAATGGGGAATGAGAGGGGATTCTAGATGGGTGACTGTGCTGAAGGGGAGCTGCCCGTGGTTGAGGGTCAAGGTTATGGAATTTCTTGAGGATGTAGGAGTGAGGATGTTTCTATTAGGTGGTTTCTTGCTGTAGTGGAAGGTGGGGATACTTGTTTCCTTGGGAGTGTCTGAATTTATTGATGTTCTGTGTATAGGATTATTTGAAGGACTTCTGCTTTGTAGGAAGCCTGGTGGTAAATTTCAGAAAGTAATTAATTTATCTATTAACACTTAGGTCACGTGGACAGTTAAACATCATCGTAGTCTATTATTCCACCACAAAATTACCTAATTGGGCTAGATCACTGGAAAACTAAAAGCAGCTGCTGAAGTCTTAGCATCAGTTTTAAGAAATTCAGTTGTGCATCAATATTCAGGTCACCTAGGAAGCCAAACACGTTCATTCCTCAGAAATCCACCACAAAGCATCTAGTAGACCCAGCTTATTCACAAAAATCCAATTAGTTCCACGAACCTTTAGCTGACTCTTAAAGACCTGAGTAGTTCCTTACCTTCAGAGCTACCTAGGCACTTGAGGTACATTTCTTACCCAATATTTCACAACAAACCAACCAGCAGACCTAACTGAAACATTTACAAAACCCACACTTCGGTCCAACACAATTTAACGTATCCGTCCACAAAGCTACTATATAATAGCCCAGCTAGCACGCCCAGTTCAAGTGCATACAAGAAGCTCAGACCCGTTGCATTCATCTAAAAAATCTCTTGTCCATTAACCCCTAGACGACCTGGACAATTGAACACGCTTGCCCAGAGTGTCACCATAAACCACCCAGTGGCTTCTCTCCGCCATAGACGTCGATACGTACGTACCCCTGACGGCGTATATTTGATCGTACAGGGGTTTCCAGGGTCCCCTAAATCGGAATATCCCGACGAGTCGCGACGGAGCACGCTTCCCAATTCGTATTTCACCATGTGCATGGCTTTTCTCACCGTCCTACCGGTATATTCCACCCACGAAGCGATATTCTCCCCCGTTTCTCTGTCGTCCTCCTGGCCCAACTACCCCCGCATCCCTCCTCCAACTCCCCAGGCCGCCAGGCTCCGCCGTCCCCGACGTCCTGGTCTCCTCTAGCCACCCCACGTGTTTACGAAAGGTTTTACGATGTTTGCCGTCCGCGCTGGCCCTTATTGTTATTTATAACCACGGCCATACCCCGTGGCGAGGCGCTAATACGTTCGGCTTAATGAAAGTTGCGGATGGATTTCCAAGAGAGGCGCCCGACGTATTATGTCGGAATATCACGTTCGCAGTGTTTGAACGTTCGGTTATCGAAGCAACGAGGGTGACGTACGAGGGTGGTTCCCCGCGTCCCGGCTTTGTTTGCGGAGCCAGAGGTGGGGAGCTGCATGGTCTATCTCGTGCCTCGATACACGAGGATCCTGCGAATTTGTGCTTGGTTCTTCGCCGCGGAAAACTTGGAGGACCAGGAGAGGGAAAGAATGAAGCAGATCCTTTTCGATGGTGCAGGTTGTTTTAAGGATAATGATAATTTAGATATTTGGGGGGGGGGGTCAGATGGGAAGGGGTGAGGAGTTTTCGGTGTTAGCTTTCGATACTACTTTTTACATTAATTGAAAAATAATGCCCAAGAAAAGGCGCATACAATCTTCTTAAAAATCACGTAAGAAGTAAATGAGACAGAGAAAACAATTTCAATACACGAAACTTTCATACATCTTTAGAAAACGAAGACTAATTTAATTTTTTTGTAAAATTTTGTCGCTTTGAATAGTCATTTGTTTACCGATTCTTAAATTTTGAAATAACATGCCATCTTCTTCTAATCTTAATATATAAAGCAGAAAGTGTATAGCCAAACCAGAAAATAATTTTTTTTCTCATGAAATCAGAATCTAAATTTCGGGCGAAGTCGAGTAGTAAAGTTAGTAACAGATAATTCACAACAATGCCATCTATGTATCGGATGATACATTATTCACTTTTAACTTCTCGCGTGACCGATCGGTAGAAAATAATATCAGGCACCATAGCTCTAGGATGTCACAATTTTGGGGGCAAATTTGTCGACGATTTATCATCGAAAATTCTTCCACAGACTTTAAAATGAACGAAACTATTCAATCCGTTCGTCCACGCGATAATAATTCTTGCGCGTAACCTAACCTAACTTTCGTAAACACAACTCACGGAGAATTACTACCTCAGCCAGCTATAAATGCCCATTTCCACGAACCGCCATTCAGAATGGTTTCCTCTCGCGCAGTTTTCATTCTCGCTGAAAGAAATTTACTGGTGGGCATGCTCGTTTCATCGCGGCCAGGCGAAAGCGCAACACGATATTGCTATCGGTAACCACAAGGAACGCGCTCTCGCGTACCCGCCACGAAGATTCGCAAGGAATCCGCAGGAAATCTCGTCGAAGCATCACACGAGACGCGTATAATTCACGTTTCAACGCACAATTCAAGAGCGTGGGGGAAGGGTGGTATTTGAATACGGCCCCGGCTGGATTCTCTGGCCGCGTTAGTCGGTGAATCCGTGAAATATACAGTTATGGAACGGGACGGGGTGGGGGAGGGGGGAGGGGGAGGGGTAGAGGGATGTTGTGTCGGGGGGTGCATTATAAACTCGAGGGCGCGTGGATGTCGGATATGCCGAGGGCAGGCCTCTCCTGCTTCCTTTCCCTTTCCGAATTCTCTCTGCGCCGCTGGAACTTTATAACGACCCGCCGCCAGTGTAACTCAAACTCGAACCGGGGATTCTTCGCCGATAAATCTGACGGATCGGAGACGTCGGGTTAATTATAAACTCCTCCCGCGACACGGAGGAACTTTCTTTTGCGGGCGATTTCCGCGACCGTGCCCCCTTCGCGCCTGCGGGGTGACTTTGTTGTTTAATTTATTCGAGATTAGCGTCCATTCGATGGGCTCCCGTTTTGATCGATCGTGTCCAGGGACTGATCCTCGCACGATCTTGTTGGATGAGGAATTGATGGGTGGATTTTATTGGGATTCGGAGGGAGGTGAGATAGAGGATGTACGTTCTACGGTATTTAATTGTGGAGTACAACCCCTGGCAAATTAGTTTGGAACCAAACGCAAAGATACGAAATTAAGGAGAAATAGCAATATTTTGTATATATAACATGCAACGGTGCACATATGAAATGCAGGGTAATGTGAAATTGGTCTATGTTGAAGTAAAAACACCAAAAATAATTATGGAATTCGTTTATTATGTAATATGAAATATAAAAGAAACAAAATGTTGCTGGGAAATAAGTATAAAACATTATGAGTTTGCAAAGAAATTAATAATAATTTATTTAATATTTGTATTACCTAGTATTTTGTGACGTTACCACGTGCACGCATCTTAGCTTCTATACGTTTTGGCATCGATGTAATCATGTTTTCACAATGTGATGGCAAAATTAGTTTCCATAACAACTTAATAGCTTCTCGAAGTTCATTCTCATTTCTTTTATTTTTTCTCGTGTATAAAGTGTTTCCAGAGTGCCCATAAATTTTCGATTGGACTTAAATCTGAGCTATTTGCTGACCATTCTATGGTCAGTGTACGGTTTTCGTACGGATAAAATAATGACGCACTTGGTGATAAATAATATGACTATTGAAATGTCGATGTGGCTCGCTTGATCGCTCTCGTGAGACTCACTGTCTGAGCCACGCTTAGCCCCTCCACGTCGGTGTCGAAAGGCAGGCTCGTCGCTAGGGCGAGGAAAGGTCGCGACTCGCGTCCGTTTGTTTTGACGGGCTCGATTCCTAGAACTTGCTGCGACGCGTTTCGCTCGCCACAGTCAGAAAGCATTTTTGCTGCAAGAAGTCTTGATTTTTTTTTGCTTCGATGACAACTTGCATTGTACAACTGGCATTGCTTTGGGTACAAAGCTTCTCTTAGCATGTTATTTTTAGTTTGCCATTTCTTTCCTTCGTGTCTTAGTCCATGTTTGTAGTTCAGATCTCTTCAATCGTGTGTACTGTACTTTAACTGTGTGTAAGTAACTTTAGTTACTTTTATCTGTATTAGTTTTAGTCTCAGTTCTTAGTTTTAGGTACTTAATGGTTAGGTTTGGCTTATCAACAGTATTCCTACTGCAACCTCGCTTTTACTCTAGATTTACTTTTACTATTAATCGTCTATATGTATTTCATTTATTTTCTATATGTATATGTATTTCATTTATTTTCTATATGTATATGTATTTCATTTATTTTCTATATGTATATGTATTTCATTTATTTTCTATATGTATATGTATTTCATTTATTTTCTATATGTATATGTATTTCATTTATTTTCTATATGTATATGTATTTCATTTATTTTCTATATGTATATGTATTTCATTTATTTTCTATATGTATATGTATTTCATTTATTTTCTATATGTATATGTATTTCATTTATTTTCTATGAGTAATAAAGTCGTAATAATAACAATAATAGTTGCGTGGAGGATAATTGGCGCTGCAGGCGTTTTGAGAAATGGCACTTTTGGAGGAATAGGGATCTCATTGTCAGTCCGTTTGGGAGTCGGTGTAATGGATGTCGGGAGAGAGAACTACTGGTTCGTTTAACAAATGTTTATTAGACTGACAAGGGGAGTGCACGAGGATCGGGTCACTGATTTAGCTAGAATGTTGCACACAGTTGGTCCACGCTGTGCACAGTAAATGAAGCTTAAAGTTTCGTGTTTATCAAATTTTGTACATAAATTAGTACGTGGAAACGAGGTCGATTTAATAACTAATTGCAGGTATAACGAAAAATAAGTAAACTTGTTTATACGTATACATACGTGGGTGGTCAAATTATTATACTCAAAACATTTTCGTCAATTTTTGGGATTATTTTAAAATGGATTTAATACGATTAAAAAAAAAATCTTAAATTGACAACTAACCGTTTCCCTGAAAGGAAACTGTCTTAGCTTTCCAAAACACTCATGAAAATTTGTCTGCGATCATGAGTTCGCATGTTATAGGTGTTCAAAGTGAAAAGTACCTTTTTTGCTTTCATCGCGAATAACTCGGTCAATAAAAATCATACAACAAAACCAAAAAAACGAAATTAAAGAGAAATGTTTGGTCTATAAGAGCTATTCGTTGGATTTACCGGGAAAAAAAAATTTTGACCCGTGCATATGGTCAAACTAGGCAAAAATTTCTGAAACTTCGTTTCCGGCGCTTCATCTTGATAAAACAGATTATCATAATGGATGAAAAAAATTGAGTCCTTGATTCAAAAACTAGAAATTTCAAGCATTAAAATGCATTTTTTAAATATCTTTTGCAACCATTTTTCGCAGAGATACAGCCATCGCTTAAACTTCCAAAATCTCAAACCTTTTTGCTTGAGTATAAGAATTTGACCACCACTGTACATCTGAAATTACTATGTGAATAACAATAGCCTTGTCACTGAAACTGCAATTACGATTTACGGTTTCCTGTTTACGTACGAGTGCATATATCGAGAGGTGTGGGAAAGCGAAAACCCCATTTTCTGGTAAATGTTTTAGTAATGCAGCTTATGCGTTTGACATGTTATTAGGTACACACATTGTGCACTATTTGCGAAATTTCAACTAAATCGGAAACCCAAACCGTGTATGTGCACACACTCCCTTAGCAAGTGCAAGAGCCTTTTCACGCGAGACACTGTTGTGACATTGCTTAATCCTAAATTGCAAAATTGCAAAATTGTATCACACTAGCGAAGTAAACCAAAATAAATAAAATAAATTTAATTTTAAAAGTAAGTGTAGCGCCATCTGCACGCGGATTTTGGAACTATTCTATAACCTATAGGAGTTCCGTTAAAGCAAAGATTATTCTGGTACATGGTTCATCGAAATCGGTTCAGTAGTTGTTGAGTTTTGCGCTTTTAAACATGCATACATATATTTACATAGCACGAACATTATTATATAATAGTACAGATTTTTTTACTTAACATTAAACGGAACTATCACTCATTTTAATTTCATGTCCACTCAACGTTACACTTACATCCATCCCCCACCCGCCAAAGTAATTACAATTGTCTACTTAAAATCAAATTAGACAGATGCTAGGTGACTAATAAAACAACATCGTTCCTCCCGGGTTTTGTCTGCAGCAATTCGGATCGGCGCCCCATCATCTTCCTCTTCCTGTAAATAAAGGCGAGCCCAGGGAATTAATTTCGCCTTGCCGGCCACGCGGATTGTCCCATTGCTTTGATAATTCCCTTTGATACGATCCATTGTGATTCGTATCGCAACCGTTCACGTCGAAACCGGGGCTAGCGAAATTTCCAAAATCGTCGACGAATTAACGACCGAATGCGATTATCGTGTCCTGTTACAACGCCCTTTCCCCTGCCGCAGTGTTACCGTTCCGTTGCCGGGGAAATTATGCAATCCCGTTTATGGATCGTTTCCTAGAAGAATGGAATAGAGGCTTTCATGGAATAGATTTTCGCCTTTTGCCTTGTTTTTCCTTTCCTATTTTGGCCGAGTCGCGTTAACGAAATTTCAATTTTGCGGATCGTCGGGGGAGCCATAAACTTGCCGAATCCGAAATTAATATTTTACACGTCGATGGAGATTGCAGCGAAACGAACTCTGGGAAAGTTGGAATTAATGATCTGTGCAAATTGCCCGCGGGATAGCGTTTTGAGTCTCTGCAGCTAGAGCGATGGGTGGGGGAGGTGAGAAGATAAGGAGAAGGAAAGGGAAAGGAAACACCAGGTTTTAGGTGCTGCACCCATTGATATTTAGTTTCCGTTGGTTGGGATTAACTATGTGGGCTTTGGATCGGTGTTAACGTTAGAGTTTATATTTTGCAGTTGGATATTTGTACAGTTATGGAAATTAAATCAAAGGGGTTGGTGAAGCCTTAAGTCTAAAATATTCAGAATATGAGGATGAATAGGAAGGTTATTCATGATTTCAGAGTAAATAATTTGTTGAATGCTCATTTTTATTTTATATTCTTAACAAAGAGTTCGGTTTCTGGTAGACCACCCAATAGTAAAAATGTTTCACATTTAATCTTGATAAAAGTTATTAGCAGGTAATAGAGTGCGTTACAAACTAAAAGTTTTACTAATAAATAGTAATCCGGCGACCTGATTGGAAGCATGGCAACATGGCGGACCACATCACGTGACATAACCTCGAAGATAAAGTGAAAAATACTTCCTGCAAACCATACTTGTATTCCGCTCCGAATAAATACAAAAAGTATTAATTTACGAAATTATACATCTGTGAATATACAGGGTCATCATTTAATCTCGCAACCCGCGCCTATACCGGTTTCCGTTAATGTCATTTTTTGGAACGATGCGCCGTTATTGTGGCTTTTACACGCAGGTGGCGGAAAATCTCTTCGTACAGGGGTATAGCACCGCGGTCAACCCCGTCGTAGCTAAAATTTTTTAAATTGAGACGGGTACGGGACCAGTCGACATTGTTTTTGAGCCTCGTTACAGTAATCTGGGGTGCGAGTGGTAAAACGTCATGAAAGCGGAGCGCGCGGCTCGCTTACCTGGGTCGGGAAATTCCCAATAGCTCTTTGCCACGTTAATTTGAAAGAGACCATCCCAAAATTCTCGAAACTCGGGCATCACTGCTGTCCAGCGGTCGTTGGCAACTTTCCGAAAGCCGGGCCGGTGCATGTTTGCCATGGAATACGTCCGTGAGGCGCTGTTGCCATTTTACCTGTTCGCGCGAGCGCGGGTTGCAAGATTAAATGATGACCCTGTATACAAGGCCGGATCAAGGGGGACTAAGGGGCCTGCTGCCCCGGGCCCCATTTTCCGGCGGGGGGAGGGGGGCTTCTAAGCCTTCCATTTATGTAAACAAATAATTGAACAAAATTTTGTTTACTGCTCCCTTTTGAAATAATTAGTAATGGCACTAAAAGTTTATTTTAAAATATCTTTTCGATGTTTGTCTTTAAATATTATAGTTGTGAGTAAATGTAATTTAATTTTATTTAGAATAAATTTCAATTTTTGAAGATTTATGTATGTTATTGTGTTTTATAAAAAAATCCCTAGGGCGTTGAGGCCCCAAGGCCCAGGCGATAGTCCCAAAAATGGCCCCAAAAATCTTAATCCAGCCCTGGATGTATACATACACTACTAAACTACCAAGAAATATACACTCTGTCTTCGATAATGCTTCAGTTCTTTGCGACCCAAGTAGTTATAATTCTGCAATCATTTAGCTGAACAAAAATTTGTATAAAATTCATATAAATAAACCTACCGTCAAATCTACCAGGGGAAGCTCCATATAAACCTCCTAAATTCTGAGTGATGTTGTCAATTTGCACAAAGCAGGTACTAAAACATTACAAAAAATACCTACAACCAAAAATAAATTCGCGCCTATAATTTCTAAAACCTCCACACACACGAAATCCACCCCCATCAACTACACACGTCGCCAAAATTCCCCTCCCCTTCCCTACGATAACCCCCGACTCCACGTCGCGATTCAACCGCGTATCCTCGTTTCCCAGGAGCCAGGGCTGCCCTAAAGCCACTCCCATTAGAGCAGCCCAATTAATCCCATTAAATGTACGGGAATCCGATTCGCGAGTACTAGCCGATCGCGAGTTGAGCACATCTGCCCGTTCCTGGGGTGCGTGGGGGGGGGGGGCGGAAGCACTAGGGGTGGGGGTATCATCGAATCCTGAAATATTAAAATGTAGTGACGGGGGGTGCGTACAATGTTACCCCTGCTGGATATCCAGAGGGGTGGAAACGAGGGTAGCGGAAATACAGCAGATATTGAAAATGCCCCATCCCGCTTCTTTACAATTCACCGTATCTTTTCGGGGATGGGGTTTAGGCATTCCCCGATAGAAGAGAGGCGGCCCAGGTAGTAGGGAAAAATTTCGACCGCACAATATGGCAGACGACGGAACGAAAATCGCCTAGAGCCTTATTAATACCACAAATTCGTGTCCGCCTGTGTGCTCGCGCGCGCGCGCGCGCGCGTAAAAGAGGGGGTGGCTCGCGTTACCATCCACCCTTTCAATACGCGAAAGAGGGCGGCCCGCGCGTGACACGATCGACAGCGGGAGGGAAAATAATTAGACATTTTCATTTTTCAGCGACTAAAAGGCCGTGTTACCCAATTGAGCCACGAATTTAATAAATTTCTCGGCATCGACACTAAGCGAGGTTTAATGAACTTCAGCGGTGTATTCGGATGTTATTTATCAAAGGCTGGTATTTCAGTTTTTATGCGCGTGCCGTATTTTAATTAATAGCGAATGATTGCCGTTTTGTGATCGGTATGTGGACCACCCACTCCCCCCAGAAATGCTTCCAATTTGTTGCGTTATTTGCTCGCGATGGCCTGCGAATTGCAGAGCTCTCGTGTACCGGTTTCCATGGGGGCAAATGCTTTGCCGAGGTAGAAATTTTGTTAATCTATGCCTCTGTGCGAAGAATTTGTTGTACAGATTGTTTAAAGGGATTCTCGTTTCGAAGAATTGGAAAATGCTTTATACGGATATTCCAGGTAGAGGGAGGCACTAAGAGTTTTTTTTTTTATTTTTCTGCGAAGGCTTCCTCGTAAAATTAACCCTCGCCGGGATTCAAACAAAAGGAAAGTCAATCGAGAAGAAAATGTCTCTTCAAACTTCCGGTATCCTCGAGGGCCTCGCTGAATTAATCTTCCTCTTCTCCGTTTCGAGCCAAAACGAAGTGAGCCGAGTGGAAAGTGACGTATCTTGAAACTTCCAATTTTCCAAATACCACCTCCACAAAATTAAGGGTTTATGGGTGCGGGGGTAAGTCTTCTCTCCTGGATTCTCAATTCCTTCTAAAGTAATCCACGCGAAATTAACCCCTTTCGAATCGAATAAAAAGGAAGTCGCATCTAGAGGGGATACTGCGTCCTCGAGTTTCCAATTTTGCCAAATTTGAGGCCCTTCGTTGATTCAGGCAATAAGAGATGGAATTATAAAATAAATTCTGCGAAACGTGTGTTTCAATTGGCTTCAAAATATTCACACGTGGTAGAAGACTCTCGAGGGACAGGAATTGGGAGGAAATTGCAGGGGTGTTCTTTTCAAAATTGATCACTGTCGTTAATAATTTGTCACTCAATTTTTGTTACTTGTTTTTGGCTATCTAAATATTCAATTGAGGGATGAATCTAAAAAGCAAAGTACCTACGAGTGTGCTGTTTGTATAATAAGATACAGGGAGAAGCAAAATAGAAGCTTCTACTATTCATAAGATGGGGGGCCCACCCATAACTATAAGGCTATCATTTAATTTTTATAAGAAATAAATAAATTTTTCAAGAAATACATAAGTGGCAAAAAAGGATAATTAAAATTTTTATGAAATAAATGTATAATTTTTAGTGATTACAGTGTACATATATTTTACATATTATTGGCAATAGGCAGTAGATACAAAATGAAACTAAAAATTGTTATAATTGAATATTAAATATTTTTAAACATTTCACAACATTTTTTGAATATTTTAAAATGGTAATACAATGTAAATTTTAGTTGCATATGTTAAAAATATTGGAACTTCTATTATATTTTCAAGTTCAAAAACCGATTTTCGAATTTTACAAATCTGTAAAAAGAAACCCACAAACCCTAACTAAAAGGTTATTAATTTTTTTTAACATATTCCTTGATGTTTAAGAGAGCCCACATATTGAGCTACATAAAGAAAAATCCCGGACATCATCCCTGTGCATCCCTTGTTACTCTAAATCCTAAACTCTCCCTACCCCAAAACTCGCAATGCTTCCTCTCACACCACCCCGCCCAATGCTATCCACATTTCAAGTTACCCAGAAGCAGCCAGTGGTAGAAACTAAATAGAAACTCTTCGTTCCATCCACGCGCCATGAACATGTCAGCGTTTCAGGTGTCCTAATAACCGTTTAGTAGCAACACTCGCCCAACGTGGCCAACAGATTTACGCCAGCACCACCCTCTTAGTTATGTCAAGTCCTCCCTCTAGCGCGAAATAAGTGTTTCCACCTTAACTCTTCCTCAACAAGTAGGTGGGTGTGGTTTCTGCTGTGAGTACGTACGAACGACTGGACGGGGAGCAAGGAGGGTGAGTGGAGGGTTGCTTGTGTATTTAATTTCCGACGAAACGAATCGGATCGGTAGCGTAGAAATCGGGAATAGGAACGAGGGAAGAAAGCCTCCAAGGCTTGGGGTGGGCCAGAGGGGTAGCGGCGGTTTGTGGGAGGGGGTTGGAAGGAGACGAGGGGGAAACGAAGGAAAAGTTGCACAATCGCTTTCGAGAGCGTCGAATCCTCCCCCCTTCCGACTCCTACCCGTCGCAACAGCTTTCAGCATTGGTTATTCACGTGTATACGTTTCTCTATCTCAATTTATAATGCGGTGTGCTTGCACACGCGAGTCGGTACGAGATCTCCGCGAGCGGAAAATGGTTTTTCCTGGGCGAGCCCGAGACGCGGAGTAGACTTACACGGGGTACTCGTTTTGACGGATCGATCATGCGGTTCCATCGAAGTTTGTATTCCTTCGCGAGATGCGTTTTTATTGAAACTGTTGGCTGTTCGGTATTCTTTTTTTTGGGAGGGGGGTGGTTCTGTAACAGTAGTGCGAAGATATTGGGACGCGCGCGTGGGTTAGCCAGCTTCGTACTGCGATGTTTGTAGGATAAACTCTACATTGGAATGTCTATATTTTTTGTGAAGATTTTGGTCTTAATTTTCAGTTATTATCTATTTCTCATTAAAATAAAACATCTCGAGTACCTATTAGGTCTTTTATTTTAAAAACATTCAACGAAAAATAAAAATAGGCATAAAAGTACAAATATTGACACCCTAAAATTTGAGGTTATATAAAAAAAATCGTGAAAAAACGAAGACTATACAAACTATTTCATTCACTATTAACACTTCGTGGTCACACTGGGTCCAATAGACCCGCTATTTAACTTTGCAGCGTGATACCGGTAAGTTTTTGGCTTTCCGCTCCGATTTTTTTGGTACATGCTGTCATTTCATTTCTTACTAAAACGCGTCTATTCCATATTGTACAGTGTTCAAAGTGTGTGTGGCGAGCGGAACGCGTAGCAGCACGTTCCAGGAAACGTAGCGCGTCAAAACAAACGGTCGCGTACCGCCAGAGTTAGGAGCGATGGGGCCTAAGTGACGGAGGGGGAAAAACCTACAGGAGCGTTGGTAATGCGAGCGCGAACTGACGCCAGCGCCAAGCCAGTCAAGTGGCCCCAACGCGAAGCCAGCCACGGCCAACCAGCGTCGACAATCTATTTCTCGGCGACGCTGGTTGGCCGTGGCTGGCTTCGCGTTGGGACCACTTGACTGGCTTGGCGCTGGCGTCAGTTCGCGCTCGCATTACCACCGCTCCT
The DNA here is from genome assembly GCF_050908995.1 of Andrena cerasifolii. Taxonomy (NCBI): domain Eukaryota; kingdom Metazoa; phylum Arthropoda; class Insecta; order Hymenoptera; family Andrenidae; genus Andrena; species Andrena cerasifolii. The sequence goes on from NC_135132.1 coordinate 5,710,038, forward strand.
GTAGGTGTTTCCCCCTCCGTCACTTAGGCCCTATCGCTCCTAACTCTGCGTACCGCGACCTTTCCTCCCCCTAGCGGAGAGCCGTTCGAGATTGACGTGGAGGGGCTAAGTGTGACCCAGACAATTAGTCTCACGAGAGTAAACGACGATACCACAACGATATTCCAATTAAATAAATATAATCTTTACCGCCAAGCACGCACCATTATTTGTACCGTACCAGTAACCCTACAGTGTGTATTATAATTTTTGGGAATCGATTGGACTGATACAGTTCGTCCAGTAACTATTTAAAAATCGACTGGGCCCAGTGTAACCACCGCGGAACTTTACAGAAGTGTGACCACGAAGAGTTAAATACCTACGACACTCAGTAAATCTGTATAAATTTGATCTTCTTAGTTTTCAAATTAAGTTTACACAATTGTTAGATTAAAGTATGTATTTTCAGAAGCATATAAAGATTTTTAAATTGAAAAATATTTTCCACGAAAAAAGAATGGTAAAAATACTAAAAATTCACTTTGCTTTATCTAGTCCTAGGTGTAAGTATATTGTCCTTTAACGTTTCCAAAAAATTCTTCTGTGTTTCTCTTAAAGTGTTTTTAGACAAGATATTCACAGTACATGAATTTCGTTCAGAGTAAGATAATGTGGGAGTCAGAGGTTGATATTCTAGCGCCCAGTGACATTTCTGTAGAGAACATTACAATTTTCTAGGTTCACCGACGGCCCCCCAGTGTCGTCTTGGGGTTAAACACATCCCCCACATCCTGCTGCGAGCCCTTCCATCACCCTTCCACATAAGCATTCCGCTCCCTCATCCCCCATTCCTCAGCTACTGAAGAAACGAAAAAATAACTCGAGCTACAAGTGTCCGCGTTACCTGACCTCATCTCGTGCTTCGTAATCAGCATGAAACTCCTAACAAAGATTTTCAATAACCATTCACCCGTGGCACACGCTGCGTGAACGTTTCATTAGAGAGGAGGGGGAGTTAGAGAGCACGAGGGCCCGACATTTCTTCTATTTAATTAAATATCCACTTTGTGACGGGGCGGTCTTTTCAAACGACGCTCGAATGTTTTTGCAGCTTCGCGCACCCTTTTGTGCCCGGGGCCGTCTGGTTCCCCGTGAAAAAGGATATTGCGTTGATGCATGCGCGCCGTGGCTCTTTTGCATTGCAATGCCGAAGGAATCACGGGCGGGGAACGAGAGGGAGGGACGAGAAAAAGAGGCACGATGATGCGGAATAAAACATTAGTTCGTTCGTGTTCCTTTCTATCGAGGGAAGATTGTCCTCCGACTGTCGCGTGTTCCTGTTGCAGCAATTTCGCTGCCAGCTCCCTGTGTGGGTACTGCAGGTCCGCCAGGATCTATTTCCATGGGATTCTTCGCTTTTTTTTCATTGCTCCTCTTCCCAGGATGCTACAACTCGACGAAAGAATGGCCACGTTCGTTTCAAAGGGGAAACGTTTATTCAATCTGTAGGGCTTAAACGGAGATTTACGGGGCTGGTGGATGGGAATTTTTTGCCCAAGTCATTTGCAAAGGGAAGCAGGTGTTAATGGATATATCGTTGAGTAATGGGAAGTGAAGATTTTATTCCTCTTCTCTCAAACTGGCTTCAATGTCCAAAAACGCGCCTCGACGCATTCAAGCATGGCTATATCAGCGTATATTGGCATACCCTATAACATTTTCCACGCGGTACTGTTTATGGGAAGCATTGCCACATTAATGGCACTCTGAATGCAAAAATGGAACCTTTCCGTCGATTAGTGGGGTGTTCTATTCTGGAGGCGTCGATTTTAGGTGTTTTTGGCTTAAAGAATTATCAGATTATTATTGATCGTGGAACTTACTATTTTGCATACATGTCAGTGCCGTCTTATCGTTTCCGGGGGCCCTGAGGTGAGCTCCATATGTGGCCATTTAAATTATTCTAAATTAAATAAAATTAAAAATACCGCGCTAACCCGCGAAGTGAATAAGTATTAAAACAATTAAATAAGATTAAACGTGGGGTCCATTTCGCGAAAACGGCCTCATTTTAAAATCGAAATTTTGATGTATTTCTTATTTTCTTTCCGTCACAGTTGAATGACCCATTTCAATTTTTTTTCTAGCTTTTACAACCTGTTTTTTTAGTTTTCAAATTTTTCTGGGGCCCCAAGAACTCCGGGGCCCTGAGGCAGCTGCCTCTTTCGCCTCCGGGTTGAGACGGCACTGATACCTGTTGGGGTGTGTTTCAAGAGGACACAGTGTAATTTTTGTATAATTATCTTTACTGTTAGTCATGCTATTACATGTTTCCCGCAATGTGCCATTTTGAATGGTTTCCACGACTCACGTTATCATATTCATCTAAAACACAAAAATCAAAGATAATCTTAATCTAGACGAGTATGGTTATGTCAATATTCTCTTTCTGACTTATGTATCAAAGGGCCTCCGTTAATAAAATTATTATTATTTGCAATATTTTTTGTATCGACTGTAGAAGTTAAAATTTTCATGATAAAAACTTTTGTTTTGGCTGTACATAGTTGCCAGTTTGTCAAAACGTTTTTTTTTTGTTCATCCTAGTACAAAAGAATCATACTCATATAGATTAAGATTATCTTCGAATTTTGTTTTAGATAAGTACGATAACGTGAGTCGTGGAAGCCATTAAAAAAGATAATTGCAACAAAATTACACCGTGTCTTCTTGAAACATACCCAAACATGTGCGCAAAATAGTAAGTTCCTTGATCAATAACAATCTGCAAATTCTTCATCCCAAAAACACCTAAAGCTGACGCCTGCAAAGAAAAATACTCCCTCAAAAGAGGATTTTAGTTTTCACCTTTTACAAAAACCGCGGCGAAACACAGGCAATAAAATTTTTCCCCGCGATTCTAGAGACATACCAGTATCTCAAGTGGTGTAATTGAACGAAAAATTCGCCACCCTGTCCACATCGTGAAAATGGGCAGAAAAAGGGTTCGATCACCTTTGACCGAAATTGAAAAAAAATTTTTATAAACCCCGACCTCTGCGAAACTACCGCCAAAAACACACTCCCTGCGCCGTCCAAAAAAAAGAGACTTCAAAATTAAAACATCGCACCATAGGGAACATATCCGAAAACCATCCCATCATCGAGGTACAAAGGGAAATCCCCTCCACTCCCCTTTGACGACCTATATTCCTCCATGTTTCATCGAAAAAGCGAGAGAGAGAGAGAGAAAGAGGTGGGGAAGGAATAGGCGAGCCAATTCCTCTCTCCGCGAAAAAGTCGCCGCGGGATCTCAAAATGCGCGCTTTCGAGCGTGATGAATAGACGAGCGAGATCATTAGCTAATTGTAAGCGCCCTGCGTGCACGTATGCCGAGTGTACACGTGCGGATGCTGAACCGCCAACGAGTCGGTTGCGCCGATGGAAAGCGGGGAATAATATGAGTGACAACGTCGGGCGCAGCTATGTAGGAATTGGGGGGGAGTTGGGGCCGTATCTGAATCCGATCGGTGGACGAGACGTATCAAAGATGAGCGTGCCAATCATCCGGTGGAGATGTTCGTGACACTGTTCGAATTCGGTTGACCCTCTAGCCGGATGCTAAGCGCCCCGCCATTTGATCGACGTGGCGCGGACGGTCGATCGGCGTGTTTGCGTTTCATAAAACGGCCACGTGACTGACGACGCGGGCTAACAAGGGGACCCTGCGGTCGGCCCCCCTCGGATTTTTATGAAATTTTAAGAGGGGACATACAGCTTGAGGGGCCTACAGAGTGACGTTCTTTTAGAATATTTTTTAAGACAGTATTGACATTATGGCACCCGTAATTTTTTTTATTAATTGCGTCACATCTTTGACTATAATAGGTGCTTGAATTTTGTATGTAAAAATATTAGTCGTATAATACAGTTATAGGGGTTAGTTCAAAACTCGCTGCAGTGATTTGCGCTACCCACCCCCGGTTAAATAGATTTTACCTGAAAGCAAAAAGCAAATTAGTTTCTTACAATATATTAGCAAATGCTGTTCTTGACAGGGCGGATTTTTTTATTTGATTCGTAGTTTCTTTTTTATTGAGCAAAAAGGCAAGATTTTTCTGAAATTTGAACGTTTCATTTAGTGCTGCGATTTTTTTGCAAATTAACTTTTTTAAAATCGAAACAAAATAAATTATTACAGTCCCATATGGATCGTATGCATTCAACACGATAACAGAAGAGGTCCGTCAGGGTCGTTCGCAGACTTTTACCCAGGGGAGGGGGCAACTTTGAGAAACGTTGCGCCAATTTAATTATAATTTTTAAAATGTTCACTTTTTTAATGCAGCTTACTTTTTAAGAATAAGTTCTATTTTCCCTAGCCTGGGCACGCGATTGCCCCCCTTCTTGACCCTCCCTGCAGACACCCATGAGTCATCCCTCTTCCCCCCAAAAAAATCAGAAGAATTTAACAAAGCCACTGTCCCAAAGAGCAAGACTTAACCCAGACCTAACCCAGACCCATCAATCAACCATCACACATTTCACCGCGATTAAATAGAACTCCGGCTAAATCAGCGCCCAGAATCTTTTCCCCCGAGCAACGGCTCTGCACACCTCGTGCACGGCACGTCGCTAGGTTCCGATTCAAATCCCATACGACACATTCGCCGTCGAGCCCCTGTTGACTTTCACCCGGCGTCCATGCAACCCCTGTCCCTGTGTAATATTACCTGATCCCGGGTGCCCGGTTACGGTACCTACCGGTGTAATATTCATTTCCTCCAGTAAAAGCCCTTTCAGCGGCTCTTTCGGGCTTGGATATCGGAAAAACGAGGCATTTCCGTTGGTAAATGTCACGGAGATGGGCGGACAGCCGGTGACCACATATTACCAATCAATTTGCCTCTGTCGATACTGAGAGACGACAGAGATATAAAGAGCGAGCGAGAGAGAGAGGGGAGATCTTTCTCTTAAGCATGTGTGTGTATGAAATCGACTACGAGGCTGTCCGGGGAAAGGGGTTGGACGGAGACGCAGACAGAGAGAAGTGCGGGCGGGTGTGCGTATGGAAAAGTGGCCGCTCCATCATATTTAACTCAGATAGCCAATCACCCTTGTCACTGCTCGGGTGATAGATTATTTTAATCAAGTTATTCCCGCCTGAAACCCAATCATACCCCTCGCGGACATTGGAAGAGTGGGAGACGCCAGTAGGTGGCGGAGGATGTGTAGGGTTCGCGGGGGTATACATAAAAATCGAATTAACCGTCGGAGAGTGGCGGGCCAAATGGAGCCTTAACCTGAAAATCGCCGGTGCGTGTCCAAGCTTTTTCAATAATTCCCGGGCACCCAGTGGAAATTGGTAATTTCGATCTTCGATAATCCATTTTTTAAATGGCCCCTGACGAGGGATTGATTTCGTCTGGCGGCGGTGCAGCCGGGCCCCGACGACTTATTGGGTTCGTCTTTGTCGCTCCTCGCCCGTCGGGAAGCGTGATTTACGGTCGGCTGGAGGCCCGCCGCGCTTTAATATCCCGCGGAGCGATCAAGAAGAGATCAGGAAACCGGATGAAATTCAAAAATATCCCCGAAAAGTTCACAGCTATCGCGGGAAAGGTCTCATCCCTCCGTATTTATCGCCTCGGGATCAGCCGGGATGACTGGACACCGCCAGAGGCCGCCTGCAGGAACAGCTCGCGGGAGTTCCCTAGCCATCCGAAGCAGCACGGCTGCTCTTCTTGCGGGAGATCTGTTTCTTGTTTCCTAAAAGTTCCACCTGCTCCTGAGAGCTGGGGCCATCTTGCCCCGTGGCGAGGTTTCTTTAATCTCCTTTTATTCCCCCGGAATCGCCTCCCCACGGTGCGATCCTCGTGCCGGGGATCACGACACGTGTAAGGACATTAAGCGGTCGGTGCGTGCTCCGCAGTTTTTAGGATGAAACGGCCCCCGCTGAAGCGGCACACATCGAGCGTGTCCCGTAATTGCGGGTCCCAGTGGGCTCGTAAAACCGTAGACAATGCGTGCGATCCGTTTCGTGTCGCTTTCAAGGGGGAGCACCGCGTCTGGACGTTCCTGGAAGGTGTCGCGTCCGAGTTAGTAATTTTCGGCACGTGATGCGGTCGTTCGTCGCCCGGAAATTGGCGCTGTTATTTGAAGAGGGAGCAGGCGGAGCTGCTTCTTTAATCAGTGGGACTCGATTGGGATGTGATCGTTTGCTCTTAGCTTATTGATTCTTTGTTTAATTCAGGCAGCGCGTGGGTTAGCCTCCCTGGTAGGGGTAAAGCCCTGAGGTTGAAGTTCGGGGTTTGGCTGTTCAACCAAAACAGTAGTCAAGATTGTTCCAGTATGAAGTGAACAGTTGTAGGAACAACTTAGCCTGAGTATAGGTATTAATATGCAACCAAGTCCAAGAACTCCAAAACGATTCGAACGTTTAACTAATTGCATAGGTCGGGAGGTTTGGTAAGTTCTAATGTTGCCAAGTTCTATGTGAGTGTTTCTGGTACATCCTTTACTAAGTTCTACTCATTGTCAGTCGTTTTTGAGACTTTATGAAGGAGGGATCTTGAGGATTGAGATTATTTTTTTCGTGGTAACTTTAGGTGGAAGGATTTGTAATTTCAAATATTTCTTGAGTTTTCATTTTTCGTTAATGTAGACTGTTATAATGTAAACGGAATTATAACCCAGTGTAGATATAAATCCGGTCTAATCATAACCAAACAGACACTCAATTTAAGAAACACTCCAAGTCTTATTTTTCACTTAATCTGGTATTTTTTTTATCTCAAACATAAATTGAAATTTATCTGAAGTATAATTTCAAGAAAGCCATGGATATCTCTTACTTCCCCCATAATTGACATCAAAGATAATAAATTTATAGGGTTTCCAAGACTCCATCTTTCAGTTAATTAACTGATACGATTCCTCTGTTCTTCTGCGATGAACATCAAACAGAAATTAATGTCGGCTTATTTACTACTGCACAATTTCTCAACCCCTCTTATCGAACCCAACAAAATACACAAAGCAATTAGTGGAATCGCGTTTCATCATCACAGGTCAGAATAGTACCTGAACAATACAGAGGAAATGGAAGAGAATTTATTAAATGTCTACTTCGCATACAATTTCATATAATTTACAATATTAAATACCTAATAATATGTTATTTCATAAAAGAAGAAAAAGTAGCTAGAGACAGCCATAATGCCACAGATGAACATAACCTCAACCACATCAACAAACATAGAAATTATTCAAATACTTCATGTTGCACTGTTTGCAAACAACGCAGCTTCCTATACAACAATAAGAAGATACAAAAATACAAAGGGAAATCGAACGCAGTACGAGCAATCCGCGTTATTAAAACGGAAGGCATTACTTTCCCCTGGGCGGTAGGAGTAATTATCCTTACCTCCGGTTTCCCTGTTCGCGCAGTGTCCTTTTAAGCCACCAAACGGCGAGGAGGTGACTCCGGGGGAGGGGGTTTGGGGGAACAGTAATTAATTAGTAATTATATCAGCAGCAGCCGGGGAAAAAGCCAAGCTAGCAGCGCGGAACACCAGTCTGCCCGTGTACCATCGCTACTCTCTCTGCCCCCTACCTCCAGCCTCCGATAACTTTGCTTTCTGACCTAACTCCAATTTCTGCTAATTATATCGTGGAGACCTTCTTCCCGACCAAACGTCCCTACCCCCTGCTCCTTGGCAAACGACCCCTTTTTCACGACTTTTCTCGCTAGCAGCGTCGAATGTGCGCGCGTGGAGAATATCATACTCAGGGCTGGGGGGCATGGCGAGGATGGTGTGGGTGGTTTGGATTACCTGGAGAGACGATGATTTTCTTTGTTTTTTCGGGATTCCTCGCCGTGGGCTAAGTACGGTCCGTTTATCTCGGGGTGAAGTGGGAAATAATTAGGGTTGAAGGGAGCGGAGGGTTGGGGAAGAGCCATCGCCTCGCGTTCCGAGGGATTCCTTTGTGGATTAATTCTTACCTATTATTGTTTTTTTAACTCGGCAATGAAAAGTTTTATCTGCTTGTCGACATGTCGCGATATAGAGAGTGGTCGAGGAGCTTCTGTTAGGTAAGATTGGGAGCATAGGGGCATGATTGAAGGGCTCTTGATTCCCATTTTTACTCGTGTAACGTCAAAGCCCCGGGATCGCGACTATTAGTACTCGCCAGCGCCATCAGAGGTCTAATCTTCCAAACTCTTTCTCGCAAGAGACAAGTCCTAGTCTAGTTCGCATATATACAAGTTCCAAGTTTATTCCTCTCGATCCCCATGCGTTTGGGGCAGGGGCCGTCCGCTGTAGTCCTACTTGAAGTCTGGCTGACGAGCCCAAGTCGAAATTACATCTCTTCCTTTCCTGCTGGATCCTAAAAAATGCCAATCCGCTTGCTCTGCATAGTAGTAGTTATTCCATTGCGCGTATCCGACCTTTTTTTAGAGATCACGGATGCGACGAGACCAAGATCCCTTTCTCGTCCAAGAACGGCGGTCCTGGACGTTACACTTCATGCGTCATTTAGTGATATTACCCCTGGTGGGGTTAGCCGATTGATTTATCCTATATATTAAACTAACTTGGATGCAGCGTTTAAGCTTGAGTTGCATGAGAAGAAGAAGAGGTCCTCTGAACTCCGCACAACGGGCTTTGGTACATATATCTAATACACGTCTGTTACGTTCCTAGACAACTCTGTGTTCTGGACTCTCCTACCACCTATCTCCCAAAACCACCTTCAAACTCCTCGCTACGAAAACACGTCACAACCAAGCGCAAGACAAAAACCCTGCCCCCGTTCCTTGGAATGAAGAAGGAACGCGACCTGGGGGTGGTCCACGATCCCTGGATGCACACCAGGGATCACACCGTGTCCTCCTTCGAACCTCCTCTATCATCGCCACAAGATCGACCGAGCAACAATGAAGTTGTCCCAAGAAAGAAAATTGAAAACCACGATCCAAGGAACGCAAAACACGGCCACGGGTCGGTCTGTGGCGGGGGATGCTCTCAAGAAAATACATGCTGGAAGGTGGTCGCGACGTTATAAAGTAATGACGATAATGGCGGACGGGGAGCGTGGTACGGTTCGCTGAGCCCAAGAGCCGGGGAGAACAGTCGTCTTCAGACGTACAATATACACAGCGGCGCCTTGCCCGTCCGTGCCCGCACTTTTAAACATTTGCAACGAATTTACAGGGCGCACAAAGCCACAGGTTCCCATCCCCGGCTCTCGTTAAACCATGTTTCCCTTCGGTGGTCCCTCCCCCTCCATCGCTGGCCCTCGCAACAGAAATCCGAGATTCCGCGAATATTTCGAATGCCCTCGGCGGCGCTGCCTGAAACGAGCTTGTAAAAATGGAGAATCCCCTTAGAGAGATCGGATTATCATGCGGGGGGTAGGGTAGGTGGCTCGGAACGAACGTCCTGAGGAACGTCGATCCCGCCCCTCGTCCCGGACCGCTTGCCCTCCCGTTTTGCTTCATCGCCTCGAGAAACCATTCAGGTTTCTACCTGTAGCGGCGAGGATTACAGTGCAAAGACGTCACGATTAAGCATTGTTTGTTGGAAGCATTTTGCATTTAATAAGTCCGAGTGCTTCGAAATCTTCTCCCGCGATTTCTGGGCGACGGGACTGAGATACGCCCGCGGAGGAGCGTAATCCTCTGTATTTTTGTTTCCACGATTACTTCGGGGTGGGAGGGGTTATTGCTGGTGGTGGTGGTGCAGATGGGGCGGTGAGGGTGGGGGGCGGGATATTATTGCTCCAGGCCCCCGCTTCGCCGAGGTTCGCGTGCATTAAGATGATTTGCGGCCCAGACGAAAGGAAGGCTCTTGTCCCCCCTCCCGTACCCCCCTCGCCGACATTTCGCTGGATAAACGGATGAACGCGTGGTTCGTTGGGCGGAACAGCTCGTTTCCGGCGGATTTACAAATGGAAGTCGCGAGATTTTTTTGGAGAGGACCTGTGTTGCCGCTGGAAGGATTGAGTGCTTTCGGATTGAGCTATCGACTGTCTGAGATCTGCTGCTGGGTTTCTTGGGGCATGGGTCATATTATATCGCTATGGAAACTGAAGATGTAGATGTAGATAGGCTTTGCGGCTATCCGAAATCACGGGAGCCGATTTTCTTGTTTAAAAATGTTTTAAGTTGTAATTTTGCAGCGTGATCAGATGTGTAGGAGACGGAAAAAAGGAAAGCCGCGTTGCCGGGACTTGACGAACCCTGGGCATCTGCATGCTGGCCAATCGCCTAACCGATTCCCCCACGGTGGCTTATCGAGGACTCTGCTCTGTGAGCTCCTCTTAACGGGCGCCACCTATGGGCCACACTCGCACCATAGGCCGTCCCCGTCCGTCTCCTAACCTATCGAACTCCTACAGATGTAAGAATTTTTAAGCTAGATAATCGGGTCCCGTAATTTCGGATACCCGCACATCCCTAGTAGATGTGTGTCTTAGGAATTGGTTTATTGGTGCTGGAACCAGAAATGGAATTGAACATTTGCAATTACTAAATTCACAAAAACAAACCAAAATACTATTTCCCACAATAATTTCCTCCGCCATAGTTTTCAATTGAACACCCTAACACACCATTAAAACTCAAAGCGTTCTTCATACAAATTACATACCTACTCTCCACCACCTTCTAATATCCTCATCGAATATAATGCCCCTCCATCTCTTCATCCTACCACTAAAAAGAGAGAATTAAAAGAGAGAAATCAGTCCATCACCTCCAGATAACACATTCGCAACAGTTTAATACCATTCACTATCCGCCCCCAAAAAGGACGAAGTCCAAAAAAAAACCTGCTTTCATCGATACAGGCCAGTCACTGTGGACAAAAAAAAAAGAGAGTGAACGAGAGAGATAGGTACCGGGAGTGTAACGAAACACACAACTGTCGTCGAAACTTTGCGCGTACGCCACAAAAGACCCGATCGAGCGGTCTTTACGTGGACCGACACGCTCCCCCTAAACCCCCCCGACCGCCACACCTCCCGTGCTTTGAATATTCCTCCATCGACGGGATTATATGCCCGCGCCTTTATTTATCGACCGTGGCCGGAGCAGATTAAAAAAATATGTAAAAATTGCCCTGACTGAAAGGCCTCTCTGGTGTGCTCTGTGTTGCAGGCTGCGAGTTTCCTGGGGAGTGGAACGGCCGTTGGTTTCAATCGGGGAATCAGGAGCTGGTGACAGTGAACGGGTCCATGATGACCAGCAAGGGCCGCTGCATCGAGACCCAAGACGACCTGTTCCTCATTCACGACCAGTGAGTCCCTCGTTTGTATTGCAAGTCAAGAGCAACGCATGCAGGGTGTTCGGTAAAAGACAGCAGAAAAATGAAATGGGTGAGCCCACGTGACCAAATATCGAAGTTGCGATGGTGACTTCACTCCTCATCGTTAGTCTTTTTTAGGGTAAGGTGACCATTTCTTCCAGGGAGATTCCGGGAACATGAGATTTTTTTGGGACCGCCTTTACTTCTCGTAGACTTTGTTACACTGTTGCCAAATTAGTAGCAATTTAATAGCAAACTCGTGGCTTCGGTTTAATAGATATTGATGAAAAAATTACCGGGGATACAAATCATGTTCCGGGGACGAATGGTCACCTTATCTTAGGGGCGATTGTACGTGGCCTCTACAGACCTACGCAATGCGAGCCGCTGACCGCCAAGTTGCTGTGTTCCAGGCGTCTTTGAACTGACTTTTTAAACATCAGTAACCAATGAACGAAACCCCCACCGGAGTTCTGTTATTTCTAATTTTCGTCTTATTTTCTCACGTAGAATCGCCCATTCCGTTTTCTACTATCTGTTACCGAACACCTTATATACATATACAGTTTCAAAACGGCACGGCCGTCGCGATATAAAGCGAAGCAAACGGATATCGCGTTTCATCTCTTTAGCCGTGCCGCTAGCCCATCGTTTCGAAGCTTTTATTAATTAACTGAGCCCTTCTCTCCTTTCTTGCTCCCACCTCCCCCTAGGGTCCTCCGTCACCCCTCTGACGAAGCGCCCTGGGGCGACGTGCCAACTGAGGAGAGTGAACAGCGTGTATAAAACGTTTCCACTGAAATTCCCGGGGTTGGGGGACGGGAACGAAGGGGGGAGGCTTTGAGAGCGAAGGACGATTCGCGCGAGGGAGTGAATTCGTGGGTACCTAGAGTCAGAAATTCTGTATCGCACGGTTGCGATATCCTGATGGATGTTGATAGCTCCCTGCGAGGGAATTCGGGTTATTTCGGTTGGGGCGGCTCCGAGGAGGGGGGCTGCTTGACGGTTTTTTGGACGGTTTAATTTCGCGAGGATGGAAGACTCTGGGGGTAAAGTATGTGGAGCGCTTTGGTTTGGAGATTTGGGGAATTGTTGCTTCGGGCGGTGCAGGTGGAGATTCCTAGCTGGTGGAGACAGGGCAAGGGGAGCTACTGACAGAAACACGAGTAACATCTAATTTTCCCTTTGTCTGTAATGAGAACACCTATCGAAGAGAAATAATGTACTTGTATCGTAGAAATGTAAATTGTTTATCTTCACTTTATGCAACACCTGAGCATGATCCCGATTTCAGTTGCGGGGATAGTTCGCCGGGTGAAGCGTTTAGACCGAACGAACGAATGCTTAGCGAGTAGCCACTCTTTATAAGTAAATATGGTAATTTGCCATTTATATTTTCGCCACAACGACTGATGCGGAAACGACTCGCGAGGCGATGAAATAAGACTGATGATGTCAGCGCCGCTAGTGGTCGTATTTAGGTTTAGGTTTATTAGTTTCCATACTACATACAGATGGCGTTTCAAGTCTCAACTTATTCTGCCCAATGAACTATTGTCTCCCTAGTCGTATTTATGTTCGTCCGATTTCGGGAATGTTCGGCTCTCGATTCTTCGCGAAAGCGTCAGGTTGATCGCGGTCACGGCTACCAGTGGTGTTTACGCGTGTCGTCTCGAAGTTCCCATTTCTAACCTTTACAATATTATGCTGGTCGATGACGCGTCCAGACGCGTCGTGAACCTCTGCACTGTCCTCTGTTTTTAACCGTCCTATTGATACACCCTCGATGTCGGTGGGCGAGAATCGATTGGCCCGAAACGCGTATTGGCCTTTTTTTTCATCTTGTAAAAAGTTCTTGATCCAAATAGGAGCGACGATCGCCTCTTTATCGGTTCATGTACCCTTCACCGGGATGCCTGTTAAAGCCGGTGTCGATGCGCTGGCAGCGACACTGGGTAATTTTTTAACCTGCCGATTAAAACACGGGGTAAACGATCGTTCCGGCGGGCGTATCGATTTTTCCTTATTCCCACATCTGTCTTGCCAAAAGAGCCAATAACGGCCGCGGGAAAAACAGGTACAGCCTGTTGTTAACCGTTACGATTATGGGTGTCCGTTACTCAAACTGGACGGCCGATGCACGCGTGCACGTGTCTCTCGTGCATCTTCTACTGGCTGATTGCAAAATGGGTGGTTGGGTTTTAGAGGCTCCTTATGTTCACGTGGGTGGGGAATGGGTGGTGATTCGTATATAAACTATGAGTTGGAGGGTTCTGCATAAGTTCAGACATTTCCTTGCCTTTATTTCGGTTCCACCGACTTTATTAAAACTCGTACCCCTCTGGTGCTCTAATACTTCTACTCATACACTTGTATCCAGATACGGTAAATTTATTACCAGTCTCGTGTGAAGCACAACTTACAGTATGGTACAACCCAACTTTCAGCTTACTACAACTTCAATGAACAACAATCTTCAAGAGTGTATACATTAGCTACTGCAGTCAGTATAACTTGAACTGGGGAGCCTGTTAGTCCCTAGAGCCTCGATCCCTGATCCCATTGGCATGTTGCTGGAGATTCCCAGGCACTTCAGTTACACTGTAGCTCTATTATTTATGAACCAAGTCGAAGCTATCTGTCTTTTCATTTGTGCTGATGCCGTTAAAATATTTCAGTGGTGCTCTTAAAAGACTGCCCTCAGGAAAATTGTTTAGAAAAGAATCGATGCGAACTTAGCACTTCGCCTCATCCCAAAGAGTAGAAAGTTCGAGTTCAGCCATCTGGCTCAGAAACACCCTGCATATCCAGGCCACGGTTTAATCTTACTTCCTGCAAAGGGGTACACAACGATCGCGCGAATGGCAGTGGGGTTGGTCAGGGGGATGAGTGGCCCACCCGTGCTAAATTGAAAGAAGCACCGTTCAAACAAAATTAATTGGGTTTCGAGAATTGAGCTGCAACAAAGCTACGGAGAGCGCAGGAGAGGCTTTTTCAGGAGCGTGCTTTTTAATCGAGCAATAATTCTTTGGGCGTGAGCAGCGAACTTCAAATTTCGAAGAAAAAAAAAACAGTTTTTCATTCTCGTCCGGAAACTTTTATTTGCTCTAGTCCAACAGATCCACTTTTTCATTACACGAATAAACATATCAAAATAAACTCCCTATGCAATTGCATTTAACAGAACCCCACTTGTCTTGGCAACCGATACAGCTGCAATTTCAGAAAAAAGGTTACCAAAATTATAGTAGGTTCTTTTTCCATCATATTCTGCACACTATGTCTAAATTAGAAACAGTTTTAAAACACTACCTTAACCCTCGTCTAGCACCGACGCGGAAGGCAGACTGCGGGTCATTTATGACCCATGCTAAAATTTTCGTAATATGTAGGTATTTTCAAACTAGTTTCTCTACCAAAATTGAATCTTATTTCACTACTATAAGTTTTTTTTTAAGGAAATAAATAAATTTACAAAGAGTAGATCATTTGTTTTATTCCCTAACTGCTCAATTTACACATCAAATATTACTTTCTGTGGCGAGCGAAACGTGTCGCAGCAAGTTCCAGCAGCGAAGGTCAGGCGATCCGTTGCGCGTGAGGTAGCGCGTCAAAACACGTTCGCGAGCGCGACCTTTCCTCGCCCTAGCGGTGAGTCTTTCAAGACCGACGTGGAGGGGCTAAGCGTGGCCCAGCCTGTGATGCCAGACCGGGGACGGGTTCCCTCGAGAATTTCCCCCACCTCGCGCAACTACGCCGCAGCAGCGTGTCCGTGAGCTCGGCGCTTCGGAGTCCAACTAACGGACACGCAGCTCCGGCGTAGTGTGCGCGAGGTGGGGGAAATTCTCGAGAGAACCCGTCCCCGGTCTGGCATCACAAGGCCCAGACAGTTAGTCTCACGACAGTCACGAGAGCAAGCGCCAGAACCACAACGATATTCAAATAAACAGTTATATTATCTACCAAAACAGTGCGTCATTAACTTTATCCGTACCAAAACCCTACAAATCATTTTGCACGTGTCTCTTTTACATATTATGGCTGTGCGTAAACTTTCATAATAGGGTTAAAAGTAACCGAACATCGGCTGGGCAAGTGTTAAAGATCTCTGCTACTTTTAGACACAGACTAAATTTTCTTCTTTGAGCCTGACAAGACAATGCAGATTTCCTTTAACGTCCCCGTTCCCCAGCCATTTGCAAACACACCCACCCAATTCGACTTCGTTTCGCCCGACGATCCGCCAACATCGGAGGCAGCGAGCGTTACAAGCGAGGCAGGAAACGAATTCTTCGGTCGAGGACCGGGGCTGGTTCGATCCCGGGGAAGAATACGTTTCGACGGGCATCGATTCCACGCGGATCCCGCGAGTCGTCGCCGCGCGAAATCTCTAAATCCGAGCACTCGTTATCCGCAACTTACGCCGTGGCCTGGGATCCAATTTCGTAGAAAGAGCACTCGACGTCGTACGAGGAGACAGTATCTACGCACATCGCTACTTTTCGTTCCGACCAGCTATCGTGACGAAGCTTAAAGCGTTCCACGCTCAGAATCGCTCTAAGCCGTCGCGATCAGCGATAAGCCGGGACCTGCCCGATGAGAATGCCTCGCTCAGAAATTTCTTCTCCTCTCCCGTCCTAGGCACGGGAATCTCGTGCAGACGCCGGGGAACCCTCCACATTTTCAAGCTCCGAGGAATTCTGGTGAATTCTGCAGCGCAGGTGGCTAGGGAGGTTTTTGTTGAAGGTTGGTGGCCATGTTGGAGGGGCCTACGTGTGCGATTTTTTTACCTCGGGCGTTGCGATTCGTGAGTGAATGTTTATTAAAGTTTCTGGTACAACTGAGTGGGGAGACATCCTCGGGGGATTGGCAGTTAGGATGCTAGCTTTCGGTTTGTAACTTTCTGAGGTTATGTTTTTTTCTCGGCTAGAAGTTGGCATTTCTTGGTCCCTATATCTTCAATGCCGTGTTTCTTGCATAATTATTGTATGCAGTTTTTTGTGGAGGATTGGAATTTTGTATTTGTAATTTTTTAAGTAACATGCTATTCTGGGATGGAAGCTTGCTTGTCTTTGTCGCGGTCTTTGTATCTTGGATTTCATCTTCCTTGGGTCATTGGTGGACTCAAGTCTAATCAACTGTTTAATATTAATAGTCAAAGAGACATTTACTATGTAAAATTTTCCGTTAATATTTCATCTTGCTTGCTTGTCGATTCAATTAGTCTCTGACCCTTATCTGTCACCTGTATTCGCCAACTCTATTATTCACTGCCGATCAATGTCCTATTATAGGGTAGATGTTTCATATTAAAAAAAGTTGTATAAAAAGACTCGCATAAATAAATAAGGAAAGAATTTTTTTAATTAAGTTACACTACTAATGCATGTGTTACAAACGAGAAGGTTATATTTTTAAACAATTAAAGCGCAGTAAAAAAAAATTCCAAAATGCGTATGAAGATTTCGATGAATTTTTCCCAAATCCTTATCAAAAACGGTAAGGAACACGTGGTTTACAAATGTGAATGAATTGATAATTATCATGATTTGCACTTATGTGAAGTGTTAATTATATCATAAAAGCTTCTAATTTTATGAAAAAATAGCAAAATTAGCACTTTTGAAACGTTTTCGTAATTTTTAAAGCGAAGCCAGTAATAGAGAAAGAAATTTAACGCTTGTCCGTATTAAGGTGCTCCCTCTACATATAACTGTTAAACCTAACCTTATTTTCCTTTCTAAGAAACAAAAACGGAACGCTAGGGATTCTAGGGAACGCTTTTAAAAAAAAGCACCGTAATATGGACAACGCACTTTTCAGGGCACCGCAATTGGGACGAAAACATATATTTTTATTTGAATTAAAAAAAAATATGAAAATTAAGATTTTTAACCTGAAAAAAATTTCTTAATAAAGAGAAAAGTTGAAGAAACCAATCCAAATTTTCATCAAGCAGAATGAAAGTAAGAGAAGTCAGTAATTAATTAATTTGTGAGCAAGTCGACGTCAAAGCACCGTAATAGGGACATCTACTCTAGCTGATTGAAAAGATTTCTTAACGGGATTAATTATGAACATTATTAGGTAGAGTTAAAGTTAATATCATTAGAGTGACATTATTAGAGTCGAGGCTCTCCGTACGTGACTTTTCGATATATAATTTTGTTTCCTAAGTAAAGGCGAGACAGAGTTACATTTATATTCTATGGCATAATCTTACTTTTAATGAATGCTTCCTATTTTTAGGGAATAAATTCAATATTTCCCTGTTAAGGAACACGTCAATTTTCCTTTATTTGTAAAGGGGGGGTTGAATTCAATTAAAGTTCAAATAACCTTAAGACAACTTTGGAAAGTTTTCCAAACGAGGCCACCTAAATAATTGAAATTTTTAGACGCGTCAGTCGATGAGGAACTGTCCAACTTATTTATTATCAGACTTCCATTTATTTGCTCCTTTGACGCGTGAAACCTTCGGTCGTAGAATGAAACTCGAGCAAAGTAGTACAATCAACGATAAGACGCGACCGAGATGAGGATCCTTTATTCCGTTTCGTTTTATCTTCCTTCCGTGAGATTCTTATATTCCAGAGTGGCCTTAATATCCAGGTGAAGAAGAATGGGAAGACGTTAGGAGATCATCTTATGCACTTTACGAAAATTCTATTTTGTCGGTAGCATCGTTGCTTTCTGCAAGGAATAGATAACGGTCTAACGACCGAAGGACGGGTCACGAGATAAAGTGATAAGAGCGAGCCAAAATGAAAATTTTGCGTACCCAGAATTCATTTTGCCTCATCGAATTTTCTGTTTGAACTATGACTAATGATTAGGTGTACTAACTATGCGGTACTATATAGTTGCAACAGTGATTTTTTAAGTAGTAATAGTAGCAATAAATTATTCGTGTGAACTGTGCTTCGGGTTTCACGACATATTAAAATTTTAATATTTTCACATATTTTCACAAGTATTAAAATTTTAATGTTTTAATATTTTCTTGTATTTTTACTCGCTGGCGGATTTCGTAATTGCTTTAAAATACATGCGCAGGTTGTAAATGCACTGCAAACGTCGTTGCAGATCAGCAGACCACACAGTGACCGAAATTCTCTTTGGCTCTATCGATTCCCGAAGTCGATTTCACGGAAGCCTCTATCGGAGTGCTCGACGAATTCCATGAACGTCACTGGGATTCATGTCTAATTCGGTTACTAACTTTTATCGCGTGGAGAAGATTGAAATCGTGTTCGGAATTTCCGTGGGTACCATTTTTGGGTTTCGAATGACATCGTGGCGATAGTGGTATTGAGTAGAAGGAATAAATAATTGAAAATTGGAGAACTGGAGAGGTAGTAAGTTTGGGAATTGGAATATTAGGTACCAGGGAATATGGAGGTTGAAGAATCGAAAATTGAAAAGTTTCCAAACTGGGAGTTAGGAATCTGGAAAAGTAGTAAATTAGGAGATAAGAAATTTGGGCGCATGAGACATCAGAAATTCTGAGTATTCGAAAATTAGGAATTTAGGAATTCTGAATAATCGAAAATTAGGAAATTCTCGGTATTCGAGAAGTAGGAATTTGAGAGTTCGAAATATTCGAAAATTAGGAATTTAAACATTCTGAGTAATTGAAAATTAGGAAACTGGAAATTCTCGGTATTCGAGAAGTAGGAAATTAGGAATTCTGAGTAGTATTCAGAAATCAGAAAATTGGGAATTCTAAGTAATCTAAAAATAGGAAATTGGGAATTCTAAGTATTCGAAAATTAGGAAATTAGAAAACTCGAGTATTCGAAAATTAGGAAATGAGAAAACTCGAGTATTCGAAAATTAGGAAATTAGAAAACTCGAGTATTCGAAAATTAGGAAATTAGAAAACTCGAGTATTCGAAAATTAGGAAATGAGAAAACTCAAGTATTCGAAAATTAGGAAATTAGAAAACTCGAGTATTCGAAAATTAGGAAATGAGAAAACTCGAGTATTTGAAAATTAGGAAATTAAAAAACTCGAGTATTCGAAAATTAGGAATTTGAGAGTTCTAAATATTCGAAAATTAGGAATTTAGACATTCTGAGTAATTGAAAATTAGGAAATTGGAAATTCTCGGTATTCGAGAAATTGGAAATTAGGAATTCTGAGTAACATTCAGAAATTAGAAAATTGTGAATTCTGAGTAGTCGAAAATTAGGAAATCTGGAATTCCGATTATTCAAAAAATATGAAACTAGGAATTCTAGGTATTCGACAATTAGGAAATTGCGAATTCCGGGTATTCGAAAACCAGGAAATTGGGAATTCTGTGTATGTACATTGGAATTAGGAAACCCAGAATTTCGGGTATGTGTAGATCAAGAAAGCCGAAAACTGAAAACTCCACGAATCAGAGAAGCATGAAAATCACACCGAAACCAAACCAAAAAGTCGCAAGATTAAAGCAGTTAGAACCGAGAGGTGAAAAATCAAAGTTGCCCGATGTCGAACATCCCCCGAACTCAATCAAACAACGCTCGCGGCTCCGTGGTCCAGCCAACAGCGACTTGACGTCCCTCGTTGATATGCAAATGAGAAAAGAAAGTTGACAACCACTGACGTAGAAACTGCCGGTGACAAAACGAGCAAGCAACCCCGGAAGGGGTGGCCAGGGGCAGAGGGGGGGGGAAGTTTGTGGAGGACAAGACAGCCCGTGGTAGCCGGGCAAAGTTGAGAGTTAAGTTTTAATTAATGTAATGGAGAGTAGCGCGTGATTAGCCTTCCAATCAGTACGATCCTCTTTTCGAGGATGCGGCACGGCGAGAAGGCAAAAGAAAGAGACGAGAAAAAGGAGGAGGGACGATGGCAGACTACGATGTCCTTTCGTGAAGCGAAATCCGAGGTAGAGCTGGTAAATGGGCCAATCGACAGCATTACCATTAAGATTCTTTGATTCTGCGACGAAAAGTGATGAGAAGAGGTCAGGCAAATGAATTCAGGGACAAGCGGGATTACTCGCGAGCCACTCGGGTCGAGTGTTTGGTAGCTGGACGGGGGAGAGAAATTTCCTTCGTTCTTTTTAATTGATTTATCAATGCAGCCCTTCGCTGCGTCAGTTTCGAAGATGCTGCTCGTTATTTCGTGCCCGCTCCTTCTCGTCTCACGATCCTCCAGCTGTCGCTGCGGCATTTTTCTCCCGAGTCTCTATTCTGCGGAGAGGGGCTCATGGGAACGGGGGCGGAGGGTGTTTGGGTGCGAAGAAAATATTCTGGAAAAATTTAAAAATGTCGATGTCCTAACGTTGCTTAGCGCTGGTTTCTATGTGGAAATCCAATTGGGGATGGAGGAGTACTTTGAGACGTCAGTACGATTTCATTTAAGGGGTGGTTCCGGTCTAAATGTCGATTTTTTTTTTATTTCGTTTTTCGAATGTTCAATTTTTTAGGAATACGTGTTTAAAAGGATTTGTTGAAATTCGTAAAATTCTCGAAGTTATAGGCATTTGAGTAGCGGCAAATGCATGGGTAACACCCGGCTACTCGGCACTCACGTAAAACTTTAAACGCGTTTTTCTCGAAACAGTGTTCTCAAAACGGTGGGCGCTGTATCTCCAAAAATTATTATCCGATTCGACTGAAACTTTTTTTATTTTGAAGAATATACTTCTGGCTAGGGGAGGAACCAGAAAAAATACAAAAAATTACAAATTTATAATTTTCAAAGCCGTTGAAAGGGTGACAAATATAGGGAAAAAGTGATTTCAAACTTGAAGTGTCGTTATTTTCTAAAAAAATGTCATTTTGTAATTTTTCTAGTCCCCTCCCCTAGACAGAAGAATAATCTTCAAAATAAAAAAGGTTTCAGTCGAATCGGATAATAACTTTTGGAGATACAGCGCCCACCGATTTGGATTAATTTTTTGACGCCTTGACTTTAACGACTCCCCAAGGCTGTCTGCAATGATTAATTATAAAACAAAAAAATATATTTCTATTATCTAAGACATCCTTAATACAATGCAACAAGTCCCATTAAATTATATACAGTAGTTTTCCTTTAATTAATTCCTAAATATCACCTATATTTTGTGCTCTAGACCGGAACCTCCCCTTAAGGGTGAAACAATTAGGGTGTTCGACGGAACTGTTTTCAGTAGATTGTGATTAAAATAAATAAAATAATACGTCAATTCATTACCTACAGTAAATTAAGGATTTCTAAATGGACACAGTAGGAATTATGCATTGAAATCGCCTTCTATAAACATTCAGGAATTAAACAAAATGTGGCACACAAAAATCGCCATATTTAAGAAACAGAATAAACCAAATCCAGCTGTAGAACAATGAAAACTATATTAACCTGCACTTGTTCGAATCCACCACCCTCTGTGCGCGCCAATCTTTCACCCGAAAATTAATACCAAACGAAGCAAAATATCGTTCAGAATCAATCAGACTCGTATATACGTTTTCCAAACGACACGGTTTATTACGTGTCCTCTTATTGTACGGCCCGTTAACGGGCGAATAATCGCTTATAATTGCACGATATTGAAAATATTCCATCAATCGGTCCCATCGATGTTTCCACTTTATTCCCAGGCAGACGTTATTAACCCCCGGAGCTCCGTTTTTCCATCTCCATTAACCTCTCGGCCGCCTTTTATTGTTTCTCGTCGTGACGCCCGCGATCGGACAGTTTCGGCCGGGAACTGGATGCGTAATACAGAGCGTCCCGAGCGTCAATTAACGGTAACCGATAATCCAAAGTAATGGCGACCGATTGGAGCTTACGCCTCGTAATAATTGTTTATCGATTAAAAAGGGGCCGGTGGCTCCTGTTGACCGGTGTTTACGCAGCGACGAGTTCCAATTTGTTTTCGGGCCTTCATTTGCCCCAATGGAATTCATTTTCGCCGGCTTAACGGGACGCCATTATTTCAGGTTAAAGCCCGTTCGCACGAGACACTTCTTTCCCCCGTGAATGGAACTTTCGCTGCACAAGATGGTCCATTATGGGCGAAATAACTTGGAAATTCTGTGGTGAAAAAAAAAGTGCGAAATGGGGAATAACCTTTTCTGTTTTGAAGCTTCGTTTTTGGTGGAAAGTGATTTAAATGTTTGTTAAGTAAGCGTGCAGAATTATTATTAAAATTGTCATTATGAATTTAAGGTGCCACTGAGGGAAATTATAGTCGACACTACGAAAAAAAATAAAAGCATGATTTTTAAAAAAAAAAATTTATCTGATTTGTTTTAATATTTTATAAAAAAATTTGAAATTATTGAATAAGTTTTTCGGGAACGTTTCTTTTGTGCCTGAGAAAATCGAGTTCGAAGATGGAATCGATTTTTACTCTTTTTATGACATTCGCTTACACGATTTTTTCATAAAATTTGTTGTCACCCTTACCTTTTTTAGAACGAAGATAAGAAGTTTCGCATTGAATTTTGTGTTTCTCTTTCAGGTTCATAAGTGGTTCTGATTTTTTTTTTAATGAAGAAAAAAACCTTCCTCTTTCTTCTAACGAGCTCGAAGATCCTGGAATGTACGAAGTCACGCGATGGAATTGTGATTCCCATTCAACGAATAATCAACATTTAAACAGGCAGCCGGAGAAACGACTTCGAGTGCCCATTAATCCAATCAGCCCGTTAATGATAATAATCCCGTTACTTCTAATGCAGCTCAGCGTGAGCTCAGCTGATACCGGCTAATTGGGAAATAGGTGGCTATTTTCCAATTACCCTGCCCCGGAAAAATCTTGTTTCAATGACTTGATGACGGCACGGCTCGCGGCATAAAAAGCAACCGCCTGTGCTCGCCGCAGGGGTTCCCTGTACGCCCCCCTTCGCAATTTAAAATTTGTCCAACAACTACTAGTTACTTTTCTAATTAAGCGAAAGGTATCTCCCACAGCATCATAAGTCAAGAATATTTATTCCTTCCACTTCTCTCCCCGCTTCTGGTTTTAAGGGCGGATCCTATTTTACGGGCACAGTAAAATTTGGGATATTTTTTTTAAGGGGGAACACCACTGTGACGGACGGAAAAGTAACCCATTTTTAAGAATTTTTTTCAGGAATAATTTACAGTTTTCATAGAAAAATCTTATTACCTACCTTTAGTACGCTGTCTTAAGAGACTATACAAAAAAATAATTTGAAAAAACATGCATAAATTTTGATATATTAATTAATCTTCTAAACCCCCCACGCAAGCTTGTCGAACGTGTAACTATGGAACAGCAGGTCCGAAATCAAATTTCATTTTTTTTTTATAAACTATATTAGTGTAGCTTCCGTTGTACGTACGGATTCTTTGATTGAAAACAAATTTTTTGAAATACGCTCGAAAAACTGTCAATCGTATTCGCGGATTTTCGAAACTTTTCTTCTGAAGCGCACCATTTTTACAAAAATAATTTGTTTAAGAAATCGATACGTACAATGGAAACTAGACTCATGTAGTTTATATAAAAAAAATTAAATTTGATTTCGGACCTGCTGTTCCGTAGTTACACCTTCGACCAGCTCGCGTGGGAGGGTCTACAAGATTAATTAATATACTAAAATTTATGGATGTTTTTCTATTTATTTTTTCTTGTATAGTCTCTTAAGACAGCGTACTAAAGGTAGGTAATACAAATTCTCTATGAAAACTGTAAATTATTCCTGAAAAAAAAATCGTAAAAATGGCTTACTTCTCCGGTCGTCACAGTGGTGTTCCCCCTTAAGAAACTAGCAATTCGGTTCGTCTGAAACGTGGGCCATGTATCTATTTATGCATCTTTGAAGAAGTTCCAGGTTTATTTTTATAAATTTTTAATAATAAACATAGGAGAATCGCTAGTTTCTTAAAAAATATTTCAAATTTTGCTATATTTATAGTCGAAAAAAAATGGGATTCCCCTTAATACTGGAAGGACAGCTAAGAAATGACCCTGCATTACTTACTTAAAAAGTATCTGCCAATTTTAATAACACTACCATAATAAATAAAATATTATCAATTCTGTATAAAAAATTAAATTTCTTCCCCCATCAACAGCCACCCCCGTAAATCCAAAAGTGAGACTGAGAAAAATAGAACACGTTCCATTATCACTTCACTACGTCGACGTCATCCCCGAAACTTCATCCACCAATAACAAACCACTTCCTGGAGTCGGAAAATTATTCCATCGAGTTCCGTCGCGCCAAATCCCACCCTTAATCGAGTAACATGTTCGACGATCGGCCAGTCAACCGTGGAGCGAAGAAATCCCTGTTCCAGAACAATTACGTCTATTCTATTAGACGACAGTGGCTGTATATAGGGACAGGGCTAAGTGTAACGTAATCTCGGTACCTTAGCATCGCGACGCCTCGTTAACGACGCTACGAGATAATCGATAGTTACCTGTATGGACCTATACAGAGAACCCATCGGATCGTGGCCGGAGCCTTCGAGGTTGCATTCAAGATACATCGACCCTCCTCCACCCCCTACCACCCCTCTACTGACTAACAATTGATTTTAACAATGTCTAAAGGGGGCTGAGTGGAGAGGGGCGTGTGTTTGACGATATCGATTCAATATCAGATTTTAATGCAGCGAAAGTTTGAAACTCGGTGATTTGTTAGCCTGCTCGATAATTGATCGCGCGCGGGCCAAGAGTTAATTAGAATCTAGGGGGAGGGGGTGGGGACAGGGGCACTTTGGAGTGGAACCGGTGGCTATGGGAACGCTTAGAAAATTGACCATGAATTTTCGATTGAATCGCGGGCAGGGATTTTTGGCGCCAACTAGTTGGCAACTCCGACAGCAGTGGACCGCTGTGTATTGGAGAAATTGCTTCTGAGGAGTTTGGATGTGTGGTCAAGATTGAAATTGCACCGTGGAACTTTTTAAACGGTCGGGATTATTGGGGCTATTTTAAATTTTCGGAGAGACGTTCTGTTAGATTCGTAGGTGTTTTTAGGTTAAGTGGGGTTGTGATTGTTACTAGAGTTGTGCGGGTTTTAATTAAGGGGTGGTACCTAGTCAGGCGGCCGAAAACAGGCGAATGTTTGTGAATTTTTTTTGAAAAAGCGGAAGCATATATTCTTACAGAACTTTTTGCGATTAAAAGAGCAATGTTTAAAGAACATTTGGTATTTTTTTCGTAGAAAAATATTTACGTTTATAATAAAATAACAAGCGACATCCAAGAAGCGTTTTTAAAAATGTGGTTTTGCGGTGAGCACTGCCATTCGGAACCAGATTATCTAAAATCAAAAAACAAAAAAGATTTCGTTAGCAAAAACCACCAAAAATACCATTTTCTTCTTTAAATGTTGCTCTTTTAATCGCAAAAAGTTCTGTGAGAATATATGCTTCCGCTTTTTCAAAAAAAATTCACAAACATTCGCCTCTTTTCGGCCGCCTGACTAGGTGCAACCCCTTAAATCATCTTGCTTTCGGTTTCAAATGGGAATTGCAAAGTGAATTCCAAGTGTGGAGTAAAGTAGTGCAAGATAAATTTTGTGTTGAGATAAATTTATCACTAGGCAAATTTACACGTGGATCGGTTTTGTCCCTAGATGAATTGGGAATTTAAAAATCACACGTTCGAGCTTTGCTGGGGTGTAGAGCTTGGCAAATTTAACCCTATCTAAAATTGTTCCTGGGTGGTTTTATTCCACACACATTTATTTCTAGGGGAATTGATCCCCACAATCAGGAAATTCGAAAACCCAGGGAGTCGAGAATTTAGTAGTTGGATTATTGAGAGATTTAGAGAGAGGGGTGGGGGGTGGGGGAATTAGGAGGTGAAGAAATTAGCCAATTAAAACTGTAGTAAATAAACTACTGAAGATAAATTGTCAGTTGTACAACTGCTTCTTGGTTTCGTTGGTGTTTTCTTTAAATCCACTAACAACTAATATTTTCTTCTAATTTGCTTGTCAAATGACGGACCTATTCAGAATAATTATAATCCAACTGCACATGCTTGAAATGTTACCAGTGTATTGTTTATTAATTAGCGTACGCAAATGAACGAAAACCGATAATTGGAATCATACCAATTAGATTGACTGTTGTACACGATTAATATCAAATTAATTTTATAGTAGGTACTACGGTTTAAACAGGAAATAAATGATTGGCAAGTAATTACTGTATCTTCGACGAAATTCGTATTAATCTTAACTTCTACGATTTACCAATAATTTTCCGTACAATTCCTTAAGCGAAATTAATTTCGCAACATTAACTGCTTTCCAATCACAAACACTGACTCGTTATTAGTATTATTCCCCACTATAAATTCAGTTTTACTTCTTTTTTACGATTCCAATGTAATTTCTGCTTTCTTTCGTATAAGAATGTACTCGAAATTATCGATAGGTTTAATTACCCAATTTCAATGTGGAAATTAATGGTACAAACGCTAAGAAATTCAAATCGAGCGAGACTTAATTATTCCTAACTGTTGATTTCGCCGGGAAGTACTGTTCCGTGTGTAAAACCTTGCGTTGTCCCGTTGCCATTGGCAGGAAATCAATATCTCGTTGGGCGACAATCGTCTGAATTATTTCAGATTTAATTATCAACTGACGTCGGGCGCGTGACGTGTAATTTTGCAACGGGCGAAAATGGACGTTCCATTGCGTCGAATGCCATTTCATTTTTATTTATTTTAATACCCGCCTGAAAATATAACTCGATTGCGCTATAAAAAATCATACAGACTCGAACGAGCAGTCTTTAGCTGCGATTTCAATGTTGATTGATACACTACTGGAAACGGAGTGTATAAAAATGTTTACATAAACTCAACCAATATTACAAAAGCTCTTTGACTAATTTGGTAAAATTATTAAACAGTAATTTGTCAAATTTCACTGCGATTTCTGAAAAAATTATTCCAGCAAAAATGTGCATTCGAAATAATGCCTATTTGTATTAACAAGATATAATAATAAATATAAATATTTACTCTGCAAAAGGAAATAATTTATTAATTTTTTAATAAAATAAGTAGCTTCACGAAATTCATTTTGAATGGAAGTAACTGAAGTTATAGAATCTTTTATTCCTGAAATAAATTTTCTTGTTATTTAACTGAAGCTTCAAACAGACATATGGAAATGAATGATTTTCATGTTAAAGCAGCGCTGTAGTAGTACAGCTCTGAATAATTCACTGTAAATGTTTTGCAAGATGGATGCGAATAAAACGAACTCAGTATGTAACGCGAAACACTTTGCGCAGGAAATGTGGAAGAAATTGAGAATATGCGCGACGCTTGTTTCGCTGTTCCACTTATTGCAGATAATCCTTCGCGGCACATGGCCCTGTAAAATAAAGTAGATTTCCGAAAGTTCGGTACGCTTATTTCACGAAAAGCGTGCAAAAGTTTCTGAGGGAACGGGCAGGCTTTCGTTGCGAAGTTTCCAGCGTAATTCAGACCGGAACGAACTGCCAGAGACTTCAACCAAACGCGTTAAAAAATAATTTACATTTTATTGCAGATAAAAATTCTCGGGAGAAATTAAAGAAATTTGGATTTTTTTTGTCGAGCAACAGTATTTTACATCGTCGCCACAGTGGAATAAATTTAGTTCAAATTAATAGTCACGGTCACGTTTTGAACTTTTGCCGTTCGAAGAATATTTAATAAAAATTAAAATCAAACACCAGTGCGAATCAAAAAAACTTTTATTAAACGGCGATGCGTTTCAATCGGCGCAATTCTGCCTGAGCAGCAACGCGAAGTGGATAGCAAGTGTTTTTTGAATAAATTTTAGAACATTTAACAGAAACGTTGTCATTCGTTACAGCAGCGATTGTTTTGCAGCGAATTAATTCCAGCAGCTTCTGAAACTTTATTGCGCCGGTAATCTCTGAATAAATGTTTCGATAAATTTTAAGTGGAAATTACTTCGCAGCACGCGCGCGTGCAAAAACACGAGGAGAAATAATGAAAATCCAATCGTCGCGGAACACAAGCAGCGTTTCGCTGACAGCCGTCCGCGATCGGGCGAAAGAATTTCGCGGGAATATTCTGCGCGGCGGCTTAAAATTAATCAACCCGGAAGTAGTTTTTCCAAAAAACCCCCAGCTCCCCGCGATTCATGCAAATAATATTCCACTCCAAGGAACAAATTATGAAGCGCAGCGCAAAATTTCCATGTTTTATATTTGAATAAATCTACATACTCGCACGTGGGAAATTTATGAAAGGGGCCCTTTACGACATAACAATACCGCAGTTGGTAATACTAAAGATGGTAATCTCCGAGCGTTCCATCGAACTAAAAGCCACAGTCTTACCGGAGCCCGGCGACGTATCGAAGGCAGGCATTAATCTGAAAAAAAAAAAGAAAAAAAAACTCCACCGACAGAACTTTAAATCAAACTCCGCCGAACGCCTTTCAACCCCGATCACTTGGAGCTCATCCCGACGAACATCGCAATTTTCCGTCGGGGCGGTTCGAATCCTCCGCTCTCGCCGTGGAAATCCTCTTCTTCATTATACGAAACGAAAATAGGAGCTCCCCGCGCCCCCTCGCCGCCCGCCTTCTTTCCCTCCTAATAAAGGACCGGTCGCCAGAGATGAGGGAACAGTGGTCAGAGCCGGGGATAAAGGGTTGGAGGTAGGCGCGACTGGGGACGCACAATATGGAGTTCTACGTGTAGAAAAAAAAAAAAAAATTATTATTGCCTTTGCGTCCGGGGTGGTGACGAGCCCGCACGTCGCCAGCATATGAATAATATCCCGCGGACGGACGGGGGATATTCGCGGGGCGCGTTCACCAACACGAAGGAGCCGGAAGTACGTGCGATCACGCGTGCGTTTCCGATCCTCCAGCACGATCCTCTCGGCGGAGGACCCGCTGATTGGATTCGAATTGGGTCGGAAAAGTTTATCTCTCCGTCGACGCGCGTTACTTCCGGGAATTATTTCAGCTTGGACGCGGCTCGCCAGTGGATGGAAAGGATAATGACATTGAGCTCGATATTTTGACAGCGACGGGGATTCGGTGATGTTGGGCTGTGGTGAATTAAGCCGTGGTTGTTCGGTGCTTCGCGGCGCCTGCGCTTCTGTAGGGGAACTGGTCGCTAAGAAGGGTGGGTGGGATAGAAATTTGAGTTTTTTAGGTGGATTTGACTGGGATGACTTAGGTTTAGGTGAGAAGCACATTCGAGGGCTTGGTCTATTCGTTTTAGGGGTAGGTTGGGTTTATTCTAACTTGCCGGTCGAAAGAGGGACCTATTTTCATGATTTTTTTTTGTAGGGTTAATGGTTCCTGGAGTTTCCCCTCCCTAAGTATAGGTCGTCGAGAAGCGTTGCTGTTTTGTGAAATAATTATTGGTTGACAAGGAAAATTTAATTAAGAAGGCTATGTATTTAGTTAGTTTGTAATGGTCACTAGGGTGGCTCTTGTTTACTCTTTTCAAGATTTTCTTCGCGGCTACCCCCAGAATAGTTCTAAAGAATGAAAAATAAATCTGTATAAAGTTTGTCCCCGATAGGATAACTGGAAAAGGTGGCCCTGGGCCCTTGAACATTTCAATAATAATTTAACAGCTCACAAAGTAGATTTTATGTAATATCCTCCACGTTATTGATTACATAAAAAAAAATAAGATAAGGAGCATCTTTTATGTGCTATTACTTTTTCTCGTGCGACAAACGGTTTGCGAAAGAAGTCCGAAAAACTAAAAAAAAAAATTTTAATTTTTCAAATTTTGAAAGTTTGGAACCTTATCGAACACTTTTTATTTGTGAAGGCGAAGAAACAAATTGTTATTTTTATTTTCGAGGACTATTTCTTAAACATTTATAGCGGAGCATATACCGAGATACCTATGCCAAAAAGATACCTTTTTTTCTCCATATTTTCAGTGTTTGATATGTCATGAAAGTTTCCTGAAAATTAGGGTCCGAAATTCGCAAAAATATCGAAGATATAGACATTAGAAGTGAATTCACAAAAGACATCGAAAAATGGACAGAAAATCCAGAATTTTTTCTTTACAAGGCCGCTATTTTGTAACCACTGTTGATAAATCAATAATTCTAGTCCACTTTATGCGTATACCCCTATAGGAGACAATGATTCTATTTTTATCATTTTAAAGCCACTTTGACACCGAGAAGGACTTCCGCAGTACTGAAGCACAAACGTTGCGATTTAAATCCACACATTTGGAATTATATTTTGTAAATATGAAAAATACAATTCTATACAGCAAGGCATAATAAATATTTAACAAAAACAAACATTAAAATCCGCACAATACTTCCTGTAAAACAATTAATGAAAATAGTCCTCGACCGGCAAAGTAGAATGGACCCTTGAGTCTTTTAAGTACGTAAGGTTAGGTTGCAAAACAGTGTTCCGACTGAACCTTGCCTTTACGCTATTTTTTTCTTTCCTCCTTATTACTATTTTGTATTGTGCAACAAAGGCGCTTAATAATAATAATAAAAAAGGTGTTTTGAAATAAAAGGATTCTAGAGCTATTAGGAACTCCTCGTAGCCCTCTAGCGGTGGCGTCGGTGAAGCTCCTTATAACCTTAAATGACACTTTTATTTGAACACCTTTCGTAAGCCGTTTGCTGGGTATTAAGCGCCATTTGTCAGGCAGATCTTGAATCTATCAACCATACCAGTTGTTGCCCCGTCTCCGAGCAACTAGAACCTTCCCAAGAAGCACTGCGACGGAACAACACTTTCCCCCAGAACATCCTGCGCCAATTTGCCTAACACTAATCGTGTCCCTGTTAACACAACTGTCGTGCAACTAATGAAACTACCCCCGATAGTCGAAATTATGGCGAGTTAACCGAATCCAGCACACCCAGGCCCGCGCCTCGGAGACGATTAAGTTAATTCGAGGAGTATACCGCGGCAGGATCTGCTGTAAAGGATTCAATTCGATTACATCGAGCGAGACGTGTCATTCCCTCCTAATTACGGGCAACTTTCAGGGTCTTCGCAATCGCGCTTCCACACGTCGTCTCGCTTCCGGTTATCAGCGTCAAGAGAGTGCAAGTTTCAGGAACCCTGGCAGAGGGGGAGGGGGGGGGGCAAGGGGCGCGCAATTACCGAGGCGCAATTCCTGGGTCGCACAGTTATTCACCGGTTAGCTCGTTAAATATTCCTGCGGGCGCCGGATGCTCCAATTTCAATGTTAATCGTGTCGCGGCGGGCATCATCGTCGAGGAAACTATGGCATCGGGAGTGGAAACTCTCGAAGCTGCTGAAGAGCGTTCCGAGGATTAAGATTTCGATCGCATCCTCGTCCATTTTCCGCGTATTGTCAGGAATAATCATGGGGTGTCCAAGGATGAGAAATATAAAACCTCTCAACCCCCTAAGGCCGGGGATCCAAACACATACCGTGCGTCACGTGCGGATGTCCTACAGTCATATCTGTTAACCACACTCGCCGAACGCCCATGGGCGTTCCGCGCAACTTCAACGCATACAGGTGTTCATGCTTCAAAGATTAAATGGCAAACCTTTTTCCTCGGCTTGGTTTAAACGGAAATCGATTATACGTACACATATTCGCAATATTTCCGTACCGACGGTACATTCAAATATCGGATTACTCGGATAATCTACAGAAAAGTGGGAAAGTCAGTTGAAATTCTCGGAAATCCCCGGACGAAAAATAATTAACGCTCGAACTGGCGCGGAGGGTAGTCAGCCAGCAAGCTCCGTTTGTATCGGTCCAATATCTTGATGGATTACACCGATCAATGAAAGGTTGATCAGCCGGCTGATTGATTAGATAAGTTTCCCCGTAGCGTGGCATAGTCGGTCGATTCGAGCCTTGATTCCTCCGGCCCTCTTTTCCCTCCCGGGATGTATTCTCTTCCATCCCCGGCGCGTCTTTTATTTATTCATGCCGGCTCCTCGCTCCCTACCGGCGACATACAGCACCACACGCCGGCCATTTTCGTGGGTCGAGAGCGGACAAAGAAGAGCCGACAGTACGCGGGAGAAGAAATTAAGGCCGTGACCCGTGGTTCAAAGTTTCAGCTGGCTCGCGATTTTCCACCTGCTCTTTAATCTCACCCTATTCACGTCGCGGGACTCGCGCCGACAATTTATTTTAATCAGCCGGCGAACCGGTTGTTCCTTTCTTTTCCCCGGGTTAATGTTCCACGTTTAATGGGCCGAGCTTAATTTTTATTTCGACTCGGATCGCCGGGATTCGCGGTTAGCGTTTCCGCGAGTTCCTCACCGTTGATTCGCTTCAAATCAGACAACGTCCGAGGCAACCGTCGATTCCGACTAGAATTTCAAGAGAGTGGCTGTAGAATTGAGGTTATGTGCTCAGTGCTCTATCGCGGTGAGAAATTTTGAAGAAAACGAAGGTGCTCGGTGTGAAAGGATGTCGGGGTAATTGGTACCGAAGCTGAAACTGATCTCAAATTGAGAATATCGGAGAACATGAGCTTCCGGAGCAATTTCATCCGGAAGCTTTCACTTCTTTAAATTACTGTAGCTTGTAACTTAATAAGTGTTTCTTTAGTCATACCTTCTAGACGCTAGACGAAGTTTCTTAGTTGTCCATTCTTGTGCCGCAAATAACACTGACCAACAGCCATTTTGGTCTGTAACATTCAGTAGCTGTTTCTTGTAGATTTTTGTGCGCTGAAAAGGAATCCGCAAACCGTTTGTCGCCATCACCCTCAGTTTTCGAGAAATTCGATTTTGAAAAAAAATGCAAATTTTCAACTTTGAACATATTTTGTGTTGAGATAGTAATAGTTATTCAGTTGCTTGTTACGTTAAATTATTCTATGGACCCTCGCGAACACCGATATAAGTTATTGGTGCATTATAAACATTTAAATATGTTTAAACAACGGTGAAAGGGAAAAGGACACCCGAAATGACCCAATTTTCCAAGGTATTTTTCTATATATTTCAAAAACTAAGGGTCTAGAAGAAAATCTGACTACTTTACGCGATGCAGTAGACATTTTTCCTCTGGAAACCATTGACAGAAGTGATAAAACACCTTTTGTTTTCAATACAGAAAGGAAAGAGTTTGGCAAAACGTGCGGCGCCGACTGTGTCACAGAATCGCGTAACGCGCTTGACTACCACTGCCCGCGCCGCACGTTTTGCCAAACTCTTTCGTTTCTGTAGTGAAAACAAATGGTGTTTTACCACTTCTGTTGATGGTTTCCGAAGGAAAATTGTCTGCTGCATCACGTGGGATAGTCAGATTTAATCCTAGAAACTTAGTTTTTAAAATATATACAAAGATATCTGTAAAAATTGGTGCATTTCGGGTGTCATGTCCCCTTTGATCGTTGTTTGTTCTTGTCTGTCCCATGGGACGCCCCGTCGCGAACGTGTTAACCAAATTAAAAGCTTATAATTAAATAATAACTTATATCATTGTGTTCGCGAGGGTTCATAAAATAATTTGACGGAGCATGCAATCGAATAACTATTACTGTTTGAGCACAAAAGATGTTCAAAGTTAAAAATTTGCATTTTTTTTTTCAAAATCGAAATTTTCGAAAACTGAGGGTGATGGCGATAAACGGGTTGGTGTTCAGCGCACAAAAATCTACAAGAAACGGCTATTGAATGTTACAGAACAGAAAAAAAATTGAATTTTCTTGGTCAGTGTGATCTGGTCGATAGTTGTGTAACATACCTTTGTTACTATTTTCACAAATCACCTGCTGCCCAAACCTGTGCCCCGAAACCTTTCCCCATAAAATCTTCAAGAATTGGGAAGAAGCCTTTTACATCACACAAAGACCAGACACTCTCGAGCAGACCACTATCGACGACACTAATCAGGAATTATCTCAGTAGCTATCAACTGTCGTGCAACATAAAACTCTGTCGTTAAAGGATCTACGGAAACGGGAGTGTCGAGTAAAAATTAAGGAGGAGCCTGGCGCGCAGAGAGGACGAGTGAAGGGAGCGGAAAAGGATTTCCCGTCGTTTCTTCCCGTGGAAACGTCCCGGTCGTTACTCTATATTTCTCCGTTCGCTTCTTATCTGGCCTTCTTCTTCCCACGAACGTCTATAACTTCATAGTTTCTTGCCGGTTAGATGCCTCGCGACGCTGCCGGTAAATAGCTGCGCGGCTGTTCTTCCGCTCCTCTTTTGTAGTTACCAGCGAACGCCTCGAATTCCATCTTTCCCGGATCCTTCAGAAGCGTTCAGCTATGCGAATCTCTTCGGCGGCCGCGCTCGTCTCATTGTTTATTGTCTCGTTCAGGCTCTCGCAGCTCGCAGCTTCCCGGAGGGTAAACGGATCGGCAGCTAGTTTACTTGCAGGCGCGTTACTTTGCCAATTATGCGCCTGCACCGTGGCTGGGGGGTTTAGAATTTTCCTGGGTTAAACGGGGACACCCGCGTGGCTGGAGTTCCTCGGGAAGTGGGGGCTAGCCCTGATGCAACTAGGAATAGAATTTCTTTTCAACGAACACTATCCAAATCGTCGACCTGTTCCAAATGTCTGAACATCGCCACTACGTGGCTAAAGGATCAGAGACCCTATTATCCAATTCGAATGCAAACATTGCCCCTCCCCCAGTGCTATGGGAGCCTAAAACAATAGATCTAAATACGTCCTCAGAGCCAGCGCCTCTATGAATGGCGGCGAAACCAATCAGAAGTGCAAGGACCCAGCCAGTCTGAGGAGCCAGCCAGCAACTCGTGCTCTTTTCGTATGGCCGCGTGGCCCCGGGAAAAAGTCGACGAACTTCAAAGCGGGCTCTTAACTGCGTTTAATTTAGCCTACGGGCGTGTTTCGCAAACTGGATGCCGCGTCGTTTCGCAGCGCCCCAGCGAAAGGCTGTCCCCGAAGAAAATAATCTTCTAGACAGCGTCGCGCAACTATTTCACTGGTAATCGCCACGCCCTGACAATTTGCTCGTCTTTGCTCGCTCTTTGTCCCCGGCGAGGTGAACGAGGCGATTAAAACGCAGATTGGCCCCGGACCGTTTAGAATGGCTTGAATGCCTGGTGCTTTTCGATTGAGAACGTTGGCAGCGACGCGTTCTGTGGATCCCTCTTCCGACGTGGCTGAGAGACACCTTTCAGATGCCTTCTTGTTTGCCGGGAACTATGAATTTTGAACTAATTGAATTGAGCGGCAGAGGTTTCTCTTTGAGGGAAGAGCGATTAAAATTAGTCGCAATGTGGAACGAGGTATCCCGGAGTCCTCTTAAATACATTCTCATTTTAAAATTTCTGCTCCAACCTGAAATTCAAGATGGCTATTTTGCCTGCGATTTGTTCATTTTATACTTACATATTATACTGTTTATTTGTTGCTATTCGTATTGATTATTCGAGAACTCTCTTGGGAAGTAGCTAAATATATTTGAAATCTGGTAGATCATAGGTTTTCTAATTGCAAGTCGAATTACAAACTATAGAATGAACACGGCCGAATACCTTCGCACAATTTAGTAGCCGCATTTATTGCCAACTCCGTGACACATTTCTTCTGGTGAAGAGATATTGCTCTTCCTGCGCGGAAAAATGTGCTCAGTGGTGGGGGTAATTACAGGTAGTTTTCTACTCGCGGGAGGTTCATCATTGGCGGGAGGAAAAAGCCGCAGATGAGGGAAGTTCTAGGAATTATCTTGGACGCTCTGTCTACTGTTATAAATGATTATTTTTACTGCAAGAAGACTGGGGAAAAAGAAGCATTTAAATGAACTGAAATATACTTATACTTTCGTAGTTGTAGGTTATATATTTTAGAGGTTAGGATTTACAGTTACACCGTGCCAATTAATTCACGCACTGGAGCTACTAGTATCTACATGTATATAAATATTTTAGAGGTTAGAATATATTTTAGAGATATATTTTAGAGGTTAGGATTTACAGTTACACTGTACCAATTAATTCACGCACTGGAGCTACTAGTATCTATATGTATATATATATTTTAGAGGTTAGAATATATTTTAAAGATATATTTTAGAGGTTAGAATTTACAGTTACACCGTACCAATTAATTCACGCACTGGAGCTACTAGTATCTATATATATATATATATATATATATATATATATATAAATATTTTAGAGGTTAGAATATATTTTAGAGATATATTTTAGAGGTTAGAATTTACAGTTACACTGTACCAATTAATTCATGCACTGGAGCTACTAGTATCTAAAATATATAACCTACAACTACGAAAGTATAAGTATATTTCAGTTCATTTAAATGCTTCTTTTTCCCCAGTCTTCTTGCAGTAAAAATAATATATTATTAAAATAATATATATATCAGATATAATGTATAAAAAAATATATAAAAGAATTTTCTCAGTTTTTCTTATAAAACAGAACGAATTAAAGAAAGTGGTTGATGTATTATAGGTTATGTGCCTATCTATCGTTTCAAATACACAATATTTAAGTGCTGCATTTCTATTATTTTATTTCATCGATGTTTCGAAGAAAATTGTAGTATGAGAAACGTAAACATAAAATTGTAAATCCCCCTGCATATCTTCGCGTGTTGAGACCAATTCAGAGTTTCATTAAAACAGACAGAAAGAAGTGGAACACGGGTCCAGATAATTAATACAAATTGCAGGACCGTGAAACTGAAACGATTCCGATGTTTAAAATTAACAACGAGCCGATTCGATTTCGGAGATCCCTTGTCATGCAAATGGGCGCCTACCGATTAGCGTAATTTACACTCGACGACGAGAAAAACAATACTCATTAACTTTTAATTGCGCAGGCCAAGTAATATTTTGCCCCGCCACGTGCGCAAATATTTCTGCCGTGTATATTCGCCATTGTCGCGTGCAATTCAAATAAACGAAATACAAATTGTATGCAACAAAATGTCATTATGTAGAATTCTACTTCAATCGGCGATAAAGATCACTGAAAAAATAAAACCGGGATAACAACGGAGGAAATAAATGAATAAAATTATGATTTTCGCCGAGTGCAAAGCACTTTCCGGGAACTGATTTACTCGCGTTAATAATTCATTGTTAATTGGACTCGGGACCGCGAGAGGCGCGCGCGAAATGAAATACGTGAAGCGCGATTAAACGTCGTTTTCCTGGCGGGTGAAAGACGTTGCAAGAAGACCATCGAAATAACAACGTTTCTTCGCGGTTACACGTGGAAACAATTATTTTCGCGGTGATGGAATTATTACTGATGTTTCTTTTGCGTTTTATACAGTCTCCTCGTCGATGCTTCATTGAAATTTGTGGAAATTTTTGTTCATGAAAGATTCAGGAAATTTTAATTCCTAAAAGGAATTCACTGTGCTCTTAATTCACTTGATAACATTTGAGACTTTTTTTCAATCTTTCTTTTGCTATAGAATCTTAGGGCATAGTTAATGCCCTTTTCAACAGTTGTTAATTTTTTTTTTAATTACTATAGAATTTATTGATTGAGAGTAGAGTGGAGATTGAAAGTGTCTCTACCGATTCGATGTGGAAACTGTTTCCGTGACGAGAAACACTCAGTGTAAACTTGGGATGTAGTTGCTAGTAATTCCAACTTGATAAGTAGCTTAATTATTAAACAGTAAACAACGATATAGAATTTCAACGATACACAGCTTTCAAAGTCTCTTGCTGTAGAATACTGTTCCCTTTAAGTTCCTCAAAGTCCTTTGCAGCCATTGTGTATTTGCAGTTGCAAAGTTTTTCCTCATTTCGTATCCCAATTCCTAGAACCCCAAGACTATTGCATATCTCGTCCCATTATCTAAATTGTTACAAAAATTTCACTTGCCTCTGACTTCTTAGAAATACCTCACACTGCTCATTTCTTTTCTTCGGGTCTGCTTAATTTACATCCGCCCTTTTCTTGGTTGTATTAGAAACTTACTTTATAAATTAAAATTATTAATATTGCCTAAAATTCATTTAGCAACCTAGCCGAACTTCATCTTCCACAGCTGAAGCTTCTTCTATCTTTCCCAAACTTGTACTCTCCAAGCTTACTCGAAGCACCTCCTGCAGCTCGCGTACATCAGAGCCTAACCTGATGCACTTCTCATGTTCTTTGACTCGTGTGCTCTTGAAAAAATTACGTGACATCAAATACCATTCTAGTAAGCCGAAGTGATGCCCCAAAACGAGGGGATACTTCTCCCAGAAGCTTCAAGAAACCCATCCAAATACTGAAGCACCATAGCAACACCAATAGGGGCATGGGCCGCCACTTGAGCGCCACCTACAACAGTCACCTCCCACTTTCTTACTCAACCACCTGCTTAATTAAAAACTTCGGCTGGTGACCAATAATCCATGACCTGTGCTAACCAAAATTGCCAATCTGTATAGCAAGTAATCATCTGTTGTGGGCACTGTTCGATTCGCCAAGTAACCGAGGCAAAGTGGTCAACCAGTCTGGCTCAAAGCAAGCGATCTCGAGCAAACAAAGGGCGCTATCCAGCGACGTATAACGGGGCGGTGATATCTCCAGCTCGGTGAAAAGTTCTCTGCCTCTGTCGCGATAATGTCTCGATTTCCGCGACGTTAGCGGCACGGAACCCCTGGCGAGCTTCTCGCCTCGAGGCCTCTTTGCAGCGGCGGCCAGCGAGAGCTGCATAGCCGCCCTCAATGGCGAATTGTCGGATGGTGGGCCTCGACAAATAGAGACAATTAAGCGGCTAATATGAGATGCCCCCGCCGTGTGCGCCGCTCCCACGAGTATACAGGACGTATGTGGATGAAAACGGGGTTGGGGTAGCTGGGGATGGGATGTGCACAACAATGCTATGGCACTGCAAACACCACCGGGGAAAA
The DNA here is from genome assembly GCF_050908995.1 of Andrena cerasifolii. Classification (NCBI taxonomy): domain Eukaryota; kingdom Metazoa; phylum Arthropoda; class Insecta; order Hymenoptera; family Andrenidae; genus Andrena; species Andrena cerasifolii. The sequence continues at coordinate 5,749,093 of NC_135132.1, forward strand.
CCAACAATGCACGACCCACAGCCACCCACTCAGGCCACCCCTTGTGTTTCTCTCTCTGTCCCTGTTAACCCCACCCCCCGTGCCTCTCGTCGTTGCTTTCTTCTCTTGATCTCTGTCCCTTCGTGTCTCTTTCCCGCGGTCTTCATTTCGTCCCGTGTCCATGTGCTCCAATTTGGGAGCTATGCTTTCTGTCTTTTTCGCGGTTTTAGATTTGATTATTTGAGTTTTCGGATTCTGACGTCCACTGGCGTGTTTTTTTTTTGTATCTACTGGACCTCCTGGATTGTGTTCTACATGCAGATAGCCTTGCCCAGTTTTGCGCACTTCGACTTGGCATGTTTAATTGCGTTCCCGGCGGTTCTTCACGCATCTCTCGATTTTATCTTGAAAAATTGACGTCTCTGGGCTACGTGTCCTTCTTCCTCTTCGCTTTAATCTCTCGTGACGTTCCTCTCAATCTACTTTTTCCTTGTCGGTATCCCCAGGGTCTCTTCGGTTCCCTTGCCCTATCTCCCTTTGCCTCCGCCATCTCTCATTTCTTGCTTTATACTTCCCGCTATTCCCTTCCCGTCTCTCCCCCTGCCACTCTTGCGTTTCTGTTACACCCTCTGCCCACGCGTTTCCTCATCGCCTATGCGCACGCCATATTGCAGCTACAGTCTGCACAAGCTTCAAGTCCCCTATCGTTTCGGTTTCAACATTCACGAATTGTATATTTCTTCGAAAATAAATTATTCTTATAGGTAGAACCTAGGCGTTTAGAGTCCATCAACTACATTATAAATAAAAAAATAAATAATACTTGAACCCAAAACACATTGATCAATCATACTTCTTCAATTCCGATTACGAGGTTGCATAACAAAGATACGCTACCCTGTGCAAACCCATGAAACGAAGTGTAAGATGTACTCATGAAAGTATTGACGGCAACGCACGCGGAACTCACCCCTCCCCCAGCGACCCCCGTATACACAAGCGAGTCGCGGAACGAAATGATCCCGGGACTAGTTTGGACAGGGATGATCGTGACCACGCATACGCTCCTGAAATTGCGTTAAACGGGCGAACGAAAGCGTGAAATAACGTTGCGAATATTGTCCCGCAACCCCCTCCCGCCGCCCTCCCGCGCGTGCACGCGGCCCGCAAAATAGGTATTCATCGAAGACACAAAGCCACGGCATTAAATGTATTTTTGCACCAGAGGTAATTGCTTATGATGATTGTGAAGAGGAACGGGGGAGGGCGACGGTGGTGGAATAGGGGTGGTTTGGAGATTGGACGTCAAATTCGATCGGGTCGTTGGTTTCTGAATAACTCGGTGGAACCGTAATGAAATGATGGCAGTTTTCTCGTCCGTGGTCGCATGATACGCCTCCCTCCCCCCCCCCCCCTCCACACGCACACAACGCGGGGGGTGGAAAATTTGTTTACTGGCCGACGACGATTTAATAAGCGGGTTTGGAGCATGTGGGCCGTGATTCATTGTTATTACGGCTGTTGTAATAGGGTAATAAGTTTTCATACCGATTTTCGATGCATTGTTCGCATTTTGTACCTTTGGCATTTTTTTATTCGGGGAATCAGTGTTTATTTCGTTTCACGTGCAGTTGTAAAGTGTTGTCCTCAGTGATTTCAGTTCAATGGAAGAGGATTCAATTGCTTTCGTCGGGGAGCATACGGTCCTTTTCCCTTAATGGAGATTTTTTTTGGTAAATTGGTTTTCAGAATTTGGGTACAGAGGGTGTGCAGTACACCGGATGATTCATCTCGAAAAAAATAAATCGACAATGTGCGATACATGTTTGCGTTCGAGTTTCCACTTGCGAGAAAATAAAAATTGATAGAGCAGTGATTGTGTGTTTTACCACATTTTTAAATCTGTCTTTGTCAAAATTGGAGGACTTTCGAGGAAACTTTGATTATACATTTTCGATTTATTTTTTCAAGAAATTAAAATTTGAAGAAAATAAAATATTTATTCCGGTTGTATAGGAAGTGAAACTTTTTCGTTATTTTATTTTAAATTCCAAAATTACGTAATTAGTAACGAAAGTGCACGTCAAAGAGATTGGGGTTGGAACTACGATGAAAGAATACATATAACTGTTGTATTGCAAATTCATTTGTCCCTCGATCACAGAACAGTTGAGAAAGTTTGTCAGAAATGGTCGCTGTATGTACAAGTGATTTCCTTTTGTGAAGGGTGCACGTAATAATTGCGCACGTGCACCTCTGTTTTAGCTCGGTTACTATTTTAAAAGGCAAACAGCGTGCTCGAATCGCTATTCAAATCGATGCAAGGTAAATACAGCGTAACAGCCGGGATAAATATATTTCAGCGTAGTAAATTATTGAATTATTGATATCTCTATTATCTTCATAGCGCGCGAAAAAATCCTACTTCCTCTCGCCTTGACAGGACTGTCTCCATTTCAGTATGGACATTATGAAATTTCTTTGCAAGTTCAAGCATCTTCAAACTTTAAATTCCTATCAGTATAAATTCCTGTGTTTCGTGGGAGCCGTGGAAAAATTCATTGCCGCGCCGTGCTTCGATATTTTCTGCATAAAACTGAGACGTAATTTCTGAAAGAATTACAATAATTTCCTCCCCTAAATAATCAAGAACCTCATCTTCTTCGACAAATTCCTTAAAAAGCAGGGTGGATAGGCCGAGATTGATCCATGTTTCTCATTCAAAATTTAACACTCCAATATAAACAGAAAGGGAAGGACTTTCGACCTTTAAATTCAGCTGCAATTTTCTTTACCCCCCCTGCTTTAAAACTAACTGAACCTCTCTTATCCAAATTACCGTCAGGACATTTTAAACAATTCCCAGGCAATTCCATTCCGACATAAATGTTCGCGCGGCCCCGACAGAGTAGCGATGCGGAAGGTAGGAGGAGTTGAAAATTTTTCGCCTTCGGGCGGTTGATTTAGCTGGTTGCTCCTCTCCCCGTGTCTTTCCTCTTCGTTATTTGTCCGTTTCAGCCACGCTCAGGACCATAGCCCGATCAGTGCCGCTGATATCATCGCCCCGGGCCCTGAGAGCATGCGATGGGAATTTGTTGTGCATCGCGGTGCATCGGCAAACCCGAGGCATCCCCTTTTCTGTCGATTGTTTAATTAGTCGGTCCCCTAGTGATGGAATCTTTTGTCTCGGTTTCACCGCTGGAAACACGTTGATTGAAGATATTTTTGGGTGGCTTAATTGAAATCGTTGTATTGATATTTGAGGAGAGCCGGAGTGCACACGCCGGGGTGAAGCATCTAACTTGTATTAATTTCGTCGAACCGACAAAAGTTACAGTTAGCAGGGGAATGTTACGAAAGTAATGAAACCCAATATCGCATCAAAATTTAGTAGAAGCTACGGTCAAAGAAGTTTGGAAAGTTTATTAAATAAACCTGTTCAGGCAATAGAGGAGGTTGCATAGAATTTAATGCAAAAGGGAGCAGCTGGATATCTTTACTGGTTCTCGAGATATGATTGTTTAAAGTTCTGGCGTTTGAATTGCGCGGGCAGCCGAAACTACTCGAACTCGCGAGCATACTTGTTCCGAAGATGCGTAAGTAAGTAGTGCGTCAGTACGTAGAAGTAGTCAGCGCGCGAGTAGACGTGTGAGTCAGACAGACATAGTACGGTACTACGAATAAATTACTCTTCTCTTTAAACGACAATATCTCAGCAACGGAGCACCGTATCGACACAAAACAAACGGCGATTTAAAGAGGAAGATTCCCTGCTTCCAACGATATCAGTTACAGCTCAATATCATTGAGTATATGCATGTTATTTAACAAACAATTTTCGCTGTTTTTAATACGATTTTTCTTGTTCCATTTCATTTTCACGTGAATAATATTTTACATTGCTGTTAATAATTTATATAATCGCAGTAAAATCAGTTTTTCTGGAGGGAAGAAGGTGGTAAAATCCATAAAATGTGAAATAAATGCTTTATAGAAAGTGATTTTAGAAAAATTATTGGTATATCAGAATGTAATCATTAAGAAACAAATTCTTTATGAAATAGAACAAAAAATTAACACCTTCTGGACGTGTGAAACTAACAGATTTCTAACTCCAGACACCTTTCACACATAAAACACATGAACCAACCAACTGAAGAAAAAAGAAGAAGAAGTCTGACAGTTCCCCACAAAAGCTCCCCATCTTATCTCTGTAATTATTTCCTTGAAAGGGGCTAATGTGCCCCGTCAGAGGTCTCAGCATCCCTCGAAGGAAGCTCCCTGTCGTAAAACAAGAACGAATGTACATCCGATTTTCCGTTTACGTGTCTTATCGCTCGCTACATGATTTTCCTTTTCGTCTTCCGCGGCGAGACAAACGTGGATTAAACGAGTTCCGCCTGGGCCGCCGTGGCTGCCTCGGTAATCGAGTATCACGAGTGTTTCTGAATTAAAAGGTGTCCCGAGGCTTTCAGACCCCCTTTGGCGTCTATTTTGAAAAGCTGCAGCTCGCTACCGGCAGCACTGGAAAAGGGATATCCGATTTTCTTTTCACCGCCCTCCACGCGTTACGAGATTTTCTTTCTGGGAGAATATCGCGGGCGCGTCTAATGCCGGGCGACTGTCTGCAGGCTCGCTGGATAATGGAATTAAAGTTGATTAATAAGTTGAGGATGAAACGAGGCTGAGCGAAAGTTCGAAGCCGGGAGGGAAATAATTATGACGAATGTCTTGGTGGATTGTATAAATCGCGGCTGGGGATTTAATTCATCGATCCCCTTCTCGTGGACGAATTATTCTTTATTAGGAATTAAAGTCGTTTAATGAAATTTGCAGGGGGTGGCAGTATTATTCTTTCAGGGAGGGGAAGGTATATTATTTGAGGATTTTGATGAATTTATTCGTAATGGATTTTATAATTTGCTCCATCTTGGTAGTTTAGTGACTTATAAGATTTCGAGGAGGGTATAAATTTTTTGTTATTCAACGTTTCAAATTAAGTACATTATGTTAATCGAAAAGTTCTCTTTCTTTATGAAACAGGGAAGCTAGTGTTTCATTATTAAGAAGTTAGATGTTAATACTGGTAAAATAGTTGAAGTGCTTTAACATTGCTTTCTATGGAAGCTGCTGTTTCTTGATAACGACTTTGTGGTACTGTGTTGTTGAATTGAATCATTAACAAATTTTTGTGCAGGAAAGGAGTTAACGATATCTTAATTTTTATTTAAGTGCACATTAGAAATGTACTTTCCCCACATTTACATAAAACGAGAGATAGCAAATTTCTAGGTACATAAAGTATAATATTTAACTTTGCACAGAAGATTCTACGTGTTTTAATATTCTGAAAATTCAGAGGACGAAAAGTACCTTTCACATTTTCTTTCTCCTCCATAATGAAATTCTGCAACGACTTACAATTGAATACTTCTTTGTGTAAAAGACGTTTAACATTCTAATTTAATGGATCTCCTGTTTGCAAGAAGTTTTTAATTGATATATTATACTGTGTGACGTTACTTTTGTTTAAATCAACGGAGTTGCCATAAAAGTGTTCATATTTCTGCAAGTTTCCCTGAAAATAATCCGTTAAAAAAATTTCAGAGTATTAGTAATGTACTGCAGTGTTACAAAATCACTACTAAGAGCTTTTCTTATGCTTTGATATATTTGGATTTATGTCACTTTGACTGCAGGCATTATTTTAAAATTTCTTTAGAATGAAATCTATATTAATGAATAAAAATTATTCAGATTAATAAATTTTTCCAACAAATTCCTTGAAGGATTTACAAATACTATTGTCATTCCCCTCTGAAAACTAATTCAAAATATTTTATAAAAACTTCTTGCACATATATATCTTTCAACAAAAATTTAAATACATTTAAATATTTCAAAATATATCTTCATGTACAGTAGGTATACTATATTCAATATTAATAAATATCTCTCCTGTTGCACACTACTTCGCAATAAAAACAACTAACATCATAATACACCCAACATAACGCATAAAAAAATATTTTTCAAAAGCCAGTGTGGATTCACAAAACCTTAAAAAATTTCAAAAATTTGGGATTCAATCCTTTACCCGCCCCAAAATCAAAATACTCGCCATTTTTGAAAAAACAAGAAAATGCATCGAATACTCCCAATGACTCTCGCCACCCGGATACAGTGTGCCTAATAACTGCAAAAACAGTCTCCGCGAATGAACGTCTTTCAAAGATTGAAAGAGCGCCGTACCGCCTAGCGCAGGAAAGTGCAAATTCCGAAATAGCCAAACTCCCGTTAGGAACATTCACCTTTGCCGCGCGTTCGCTGACCACCCCCTAGCTCTAGCATCCCTCAGTGTCGATCTCGGGAGGGTTTCCACGGGCAAGAACGAGAAAAAGGAGCAAAAGCGACCATCCGCCGACATTTCAATGCAAAAGCATCCCGCCGCAAGGATCCCTTGCTGCTTATTTTCCCGCTGCGTTCGAACGTTTCTCCATTAGTCTCGAACGTTCCTTCGTTCCGCTCTCTTTTTCACGCGAAAAATAGCCGCGTAGCGTTCGATGGAGAACGAGAGAATTCTCCCGCGAACGCGCTACCGTTGGTTCCACGGCGAATTTCCACGAAACACTCCTCTCTCTCCCCTGCGCCTCCCAGTAAACGAATTACGATCGAGCGTGTGCGTCACTTAAAAAAAATCGATAATCGAATATCGGTGTGCATACTGGTCAGAAGTATTCCCGATAACGTCGTTATACCGACGCCTGGTTCCGAATGCTCGAAAGAAAAATTGCTGTAAATGCGAGGCTCTGCTTTTATGAACGCACTCCGCTGAGAATTTTAGACCCGTTGTTGGGGGAGGGGATCGCGGGAGTGCTTGGACAAGTTGAGTGGAAGATGAACTAGAATTCTTTCATCGTAGGATGGGATATTACGAAGAATTTTCATTTGCACATAGTTTCGAAATTTCGCATGTTTCTTGGGATAGAAGTCCGCACTCCATTTGCGGAAGCCTTAAGGTAGGTTTTCCTTTTTGCGACTGGACGCAGCGTCAGGAATTCCAAACTCGATTTTCTCGAAAACGAAGCGCAATATTAAAAAATTTTGTTCGTTTTTCTCGACTTATTTACTTGTTATAAGTCGAAAAGAAAGAGTAACTTTTTTTTATATTACGCCTCATTTTCGAGAAAATCGACTTTGAAATTTTTTAAATCAATGACCTTAGTAGAAAATTTGAGGAATGGCATTTATTATATATCATACATTATTCAAAAGATTTATAACAAATGCCATTAATCAGATTTTCTATTGGAGTCATTATTTAAAAGAAAAAAATTGCTAAACGAAACCTATGATTTTCATGCGTCCAAGGTGGCGCCTCTCCTTAAACGCACGTTGAATCCACGGAACACGCTGTGGGGAAGGGGAGAGTATAGCGATAGAAAGTCCAAGTATCGCGATAAAGGAAGCTGAAGCCTGCCGCAGCGTTTCGAATTATATTTCGAGATGTCATCCCCTAAGGAGGGCTTTTCTTCCACCCTCAGCAGAGCTCGCGCGCGCCCGCTTCTCGAGTTCGCGTCGATGCAGATTCGGAAGGATACCTACTGAAAGCTTCTTAGAGCGATGCCAGGCATCTTGCTTCCCGCTGCAGTTCCATATGCACGCTACTTAAGTACACGGGCTAATAATGCGTCATCGAGTGACTGGGTTACTCGAATCGGCGCAGTCGTTTGCCTCAGTCTCGTTACGGCGGGCGCGACGACGTGGTGCCATTTGGTCTGAATGATATTATTGGTGCAAGTTATGAAATGACCTAGGTAACTGTCTTTGATATGGTTAAGTACTTTAACTCAGAAAATTGCTTGAATTATCGGGCAAACTTCCAACTGTGTTTAGCACTTCGAGTGGCGCAAAGTTAGGCTAAACACTGTTTCAAGTCGGTTGGGCCTTTACAAGCGATTGATGCTGCCGAAAAGGTTCTGCGTAACTCACCCCGAGTAAATCTCGGGTGGGCGGGCAAACGAGTATAAGTCAGTATTGCCAGTTTTGCAGGAAGACACTTAGAATATTTAAAGTGCTATACATGGTGTTCTATAGTCACTACTCTAGGGAGTGATTATACAAGCAAAAATAAGACGAAAATGAAGAGTGACAAAATTATGGTAAAGGCTTCGTTTACGAGAAAATTGACTTTGAATTTCATCAATCTTGATTTTCGTCTTATTTTTGCCTGTCCCCTCAGGGTATTGACTATAGTGCTCCTCTGAACACGCGGTATAAGATTAGATGTTAAATTTTGGACGTGAAAGTTGATAACATGTATGTTAAAAGAGACTTATATTTGTACCTTCGATTCACAGAAACGAACAAATAAGAAACTGTTTAAGCTTTGACCAAAATTTGACTTAGTTCGCCCGCCGACCGGAGATATATTCGGGGGACACTTGAACAATACTTTCGACGCTTTCCATCGATGAGAAAGTACACAGTAGGTACGCAGCGCAGGATGAAAGTCCCTCGGCGTGAAAACGCGCCGACGCCAGTGGAAGCGTTAATAAATTTAAGTACCGGTAATTATATAGTCCCCAGGTTATTTGAAACTTCCAATAGTGAATGGTAGAATTCTTAATACCCTTAAAACCTGTATCTCTGAAAGTGAATCCTCAGTGTTTATCAATCAAATACTGCATCCACCCGTGAAAAGAAATTCTCTCTCCCGGTTCTGCCTCCAATGGACGAAGATCCACTCCCAGAACGTTTTGCATTTCGCTGTTGCGGATGCATATGCAGGAACGCACCGCTGTGCACAGTAAACACGATGGGGAGGACTCGTTGATACAGCCGCGTTCTAAATGATTACGAATCACGAGGAATTCTGGGAACGTCGCGATTCGTGTTTAGGCGACGTTGCTCCCCGAGGAGGTCCTGTCCCTGCCCTTTCAGATGTCACCCGACCCTTCAGATGCTGCTGGACCGGCTCACGGAGCGTCTTGAATCCCATAAAGCCCCGCGGGGAGATCGTGCCGCGAGGCAACCTGCATTCTGCTCGTCGCGCAACTGCATACACGTCTTTCACGTCGGGCGAGTTGACCTAAATGATACATCAATTTGGCTCTCGAGCTACGCTCCTGCGTTGTGGTTTAAGTTTTGGAGCCAATTTATCAGTTTGGTTGAGAGACGGTATTCGGATACACTAGAGTGATTTCTGAATGTTCAGATTCTGAGGAAGTTGGAAATGAAAGGGTTCCTGGAGCCTTCCAGTAGCACTTTCGTTCCCTTCAAAGATCATTCAAGGCATTCAGAAGAGGAGTCACTAGGGAGGGGAAAAATTGCAACCAGTTGGAGGTTTATATTTACCTTGCTGTACATTTGATAGAAAATGTGACGTGGGATAAGGCACAGAAACGTTGAATTCTCCTGCTAGATAACTTGAGAGAATTCTTTTCATTAGTACCGGCCATTTATCATATTGCACTTTGACTTAATTCCTCGTCAAAGCATTAAAATATCTTTCATTCAATATTCTTAGACAGTTCCGCAACGATATTAATTAACACCCCGTGTATTAACTTGTCCTTCATTTACTTCACGGGAATATCGACTAAGAAACGGAATTCCACTTTTCACTGCTGTATCGAGTACCCTTATTTCTGCATTTATTTAAATTTTATTAACCGCTACGGTTTATTAGCAGATAATAGTCCCTTAAGAATTATTCTAGTTACTTTCACATAGGAGTGCGCAGTATTTTTGCAAATTTTTCTGCTAGAATTATTCAATTTTGAGAATGTATCCTGGAAAAAGATTAACATTATTTATTCTTCGCGCATCATAGTTATGCAGTCTATATTAGAATATTATTGGTCGTCGGCTGCTTCTCTCCCGCGAAACTTTTCTGCAATTTCGACTGGTTAGCTATAAGGTTTGTAACGAGTTGCGCCAAGAGGATATAATAAAACTCGAGGCAAAATTAGCCCTCGAAGGTGGAGAAAGAGGGAGTTTTTTAATTAGAATCCCATCGGGAGCTGCTCGACCTCGTTAATAGATTCTTTTTCCCAGCCGAACTTTATAACGGGATAACAACGCCGCGGAAGGAGGCGTTTCCAAATTTACATAGGGACTGTAATGCTGCGCAAACGTCACCGCTGGTTACATTAGTTCAAAGAATGGTGTGATAGTAAATTCAGAACGCTGCAATAGGGATTTATCGGTCGTGTTTTTATAATATTTATATCGGAAAAGAATTAACGACTTTTCAATTTTAAATTTACATTTCAGAGACAAAAGCTTAATCCTCTTAACGCGTTAGCAAAGTAAAAGCGTACACATCGTTGAGCTTCTTAATAAACAGCTGACTGCTTACAATAGGCTCTTGTCGAATCTGCAGAAATTTAGTCAAGTACCAAAACAACGCTGTGTAATTAAACAAAACTGATGACACTTTTATTAACTACCGTCGGCGAATATGGAGTCAAGTCTTACTTCTCCTTGTAGTTATTACGTACCAGCATCGCCTTTTTTAAGCAGAAATCATTTTGCAATACTAACTAGATCAAAATCTAAAAGTTTAACGTAGAAAATGTCACCTGTCTAGCTTGAAACTTCAGTGAAAAGTAGACCCAAAAGGTTTGAGAAAGTTAGGTGAAGGTATCCCACGTAGGAGATAAAGAAACGTTTACACAATATAATGCAGTGAGAGCGAACTGGATATCTTTATTGGCTCTCGAGATATAAGGCTTCAAAGTTGCAGCGTTTAAACCGCGCGGGCGGTCGAAACAGCCGGAAGCCGCGAGATTGCTTCCGTTTCCGGCGATGCGTACTACGTATGTGCAGTAACAGTAAAAAGAGACCGATGTAGCGGTCTAGCGTCTCGAGTAGCCGTGCGAGCGAATGGTCCGAGTGCGCGAGCGAGAGAGGTATGGTAAAGAATTATAAATTACGTGTCACTTTACACGACGATATCTCAGCAACGGAAAGTCGTATCGGTATGAAACGAAAACCATTTTGAAGGGGAAGGTGCTCCGCTTCCGGCTGTACTAAGTATATCACTGTGTGTCAATTTATAGTGATGTTATGACACAGACAAAAAACAGTTCATTTAATACAATAGTTCCTCGTTCCGATTTGTATTTTACGTCAAATAAAGTTAGTATTATCGTTGGTAAGTGGTTAATAACACATATATATATGTATACTTGTATTGAAAGTAGTATTTGTCATACAAAGACAGTATTTACAGTACTTTGTCCCAGTTTATAGCAATGCTACATGACAAATAATGACCATATTATATAATACCACGTTTGTCCATCTCAACTCGTTCTTAATGTCAAGGAGGATTTGTAGTCTTGCTACTAAGTGATTAGCAACGTACATAAATCTATTAAAATTATTATGTTTCAGTTAAAGTTAGCACTGTTAGCTGTCACAGTACACTTTGTCCCAGTTTATAGTTACGTCACATGACAAATAATGACCATTTTACTTACTAATCCGCAGGACCATACTAAAACTATTTTAAGCCATATAAATTAACATCAGGGGTGTCCGGGAGGGGGTGCAAGAGCCCCTCCCCCCTCGGGCACTTGAGAAAAAGTCGCTTATTTTTCAAAACTGATCTTTATTAAGTTTATACTAAAAAGGGGAATATGTTTAAATTTCGGTTTTAAATTTTTAATTAAATTCGCACTACAAAATGGGTTAAAAAAGCAAGAAGGGTATATTTTTCTTTACCACCATCCCAAAGTTGACCCCCCCCCCTGGAAAAAAATCTCCGGACACCCTTGATTAACATGCTCCGTGACTAAAATGTATCAGAACCAGTACAAATCTCCTAAACTAACCATTGAAATCATAATAAAGTCAATGTATTAAGTCCCGTACACTAACGGCCCGCTAATAAACTCCTACACAGTGTGACTACGTGATAGGAGTAGCGCAAAGCAACTGACCCGTAACTAAACAAACGAATAAGCGAATTTCCATTAACGGCTGATGCTGTACTACGCCAGAAAAGGCTGTTAGACAAATGCAAAAAGGTCCAAACTCCGTGTTGTCCAATTTGTTAACAGTTCGAAAAGCTTGCCCGGAAAGCGTGAGCGATCTCTCTCGTCGGCTTACGAGCGCGTCAATAATGCAGCGGGAACGAACGCACGCGAACGTGTTTCGGGGCTAGGAGCTATCGCGTCAAAAAATCGCGCGCAATTCCAATTCGGCAAACCTTTAATCTTTAACGTTAAATCTTGTTTGCCGCGGTATTTAGTTTCACTTGCCCCGATGTGTAATCCCGCTCCACGCCCGATGCCACGGGCATTATCCAGCATACGTGGAATACGTTCTCACCGTCCCGTTCGAATTATTTCGATCCCGCGAATGGCGTCAAAAATTCGCCGTTACATCCGCGCGAAATGCTGCCTCCTCTTTATACCTGTGTCTCGCGCACGCGTGGAATTGCCTCCCTTGTCCGTTGGCTGTACGAAATTTTGCAACCAAATAATTCAAAGCGAACGCCAGTTTTTACGCGGGCGTAAATTTTTTAAATGCCTGGCTGTCTGTTTCTTTCTTTTTTTTTTCATCCGGCTTCTGCTCACTGCTTTCCAGCAAGAATGTAAATATCGCGTAACGAACTTTTTTCTGTTGCTTTAGGAGTTTTAAATCGCCAGCCATTTAGCTTACCACCGCGTTGCGAACTGTATCTTCTTTTCCCTGCGCTTGTGAATCGAGCATTTCCTTTTGAAGGGTGTTTCAAATTTATGAACATTCGATGCTGGCTGCTTTTTTTAAATGGCTCTCCTTGATTACGATTTGCTGCATTGCTGTGGAAATAACTCACCGTTTAATTCGACTTGTTTGGGGTTCGGTAACATAGTTTTGCGGGACACACTGCTTCCTGAATGTATTGAGTTTTTAAAGGGAAAATTCTATATGTAAAGGAAATTTAACTTTTTCAGAGGAAATTTTTTGTACAGAATAGGTCCACTAATTGGTTGACAATATTCGGCGTGACTGACCTAAAAAAATCGAGTCACTTTTGCATTCTCTAGACTCGAGAAAAAATTTTCCTGGACAAGCAAAACAATTTCTAAAAAAGGATAAAAAATAGTCACCTAACCCTTTTGAATACAGAACTCTGTAACTCGTTACACAAGGCTCTCCAGACATATAATACCCGAGCTGGGCCAGCGAAAAACCGAGGGAAACGGTGCGCGGCGCGATCATTTTTCCTTCCCGAAACAATCAGGAGGGGGAGATTCGGATCGCGCAACGCGGGGTCGAAGCGGGCATGTTGCATATTTGCGCGCTCTCCGCGCGAAACTGTCCGAATTATTTCGATTTCAGCGTACGAAGCGGCCTTTGTAACGCGATAGGTTTTCGATGTTACACCGGTGCCTGCGGCCGCGGCATCGTGTTTCCGAATTCTCAGCGCGCGAGCCCGCTGTTTTCCTCCGCGCGATTTCCCCTGCTCCCGTTTCACCGGCAGATTTTTCCATCAGAGCAAGGCGGGAATGGTTGAAACGCGATCCACAAAGGGCGCTCGCCGAGATTTCCCGCAATCACCGACGAATCTGAAAATTTTTATCGGCGGCCATTATTGACATACGAGAAGAGTGGGGTAGCGTAAACGTAGCGGGTACGTCATTACGTAACACGATTTTCGTGGCGATGCAAAATTGTATCGCTTTGCAACTATTGAGTTTTTCAACTTTGAACTTTGCACCTTTCTTGAGTCGCGACCCCCTTTTGTAATATTCAAATAACAATAAAAATAAGTACTTCAGAATATAATTTTCAGAAGTAAGATCGTATATAGTTGAAACGAAAGGAATTGCTCCTTTAAGGAGTCAGTCCACTGTGACTTGAAAAGTTAAGCTATTTTTAAATTTTTTTTCTCCGTAGAGACAACATGTAATGCAGTAAATCTTTTTGTTGTTTGTTAAGCTGCTTTTATATTATACAAAAAAATTAAAAGAATTTTTTAATCTGTTTTAAAACTTTAAATGCGATTATTTGAAAACAATATTTTTTGTTCAACTGGTGCAGGTGATTGCAAAAGAACTATTTGATCAATCAGTCTGAAATTTTTACACGTTATTTAGCACATCAGTGGCTATGACCGGGACCACGGAAACCTTTTTTGAATACCCATTTCATACTTTTTACAAGGCAAAATGTTTGAAAAATTCACCGTATTTCGAAACTTCAAACCTCTTCCGTTTTGTTATTTATTTTCAGTAAAAATAATCTTGCTGCCGACGACAACCACACTCATAATGATAACAACACGGTTAGAATATTTTGTTTCAAATGCGTCGTTCTCCTGGAATCACCTGCACCAGCACTACGTCGCTTTCTCAAGGCGCTCACACCAGTGCGATATATATTTAAAAAAAAACTGTTAAAAATTTCAAATAGATTTTTTTATACTGCCAATAGGTGTATTAATAAGTAGACAAAATATTATTTACGTTGCACGTTTCGTTTACTAAAAAATAAATCCTAAAAAACTGACAATTTTTCACGACATCACAGTGGACTGACCCCTTAAAGTCACTTTGATCAGTGTGAATAACCTCAGGTGTAGCTCCTAGAAGTAGGCAACCTCTGCTTGCAGCTGTACTCGAAGAGTCTGGGGGGTATGGTGGGGAAGCAAGACGGTATGGAAGGGATACCGCGCCAGAGTAGCCTTCAGCAGCCAGTAGATGTTGTTCAGACTATAATTCCTTCTTACTAGCTACCTTAAAATATTTTCGAAGCTTGTGAGAAACTAAAGTATTGCGCCAAAATTAAATCACACATTTCGAACAAATTTATAATAGATTTTTATATCAGGTTTAAGTGGCAAGAGGGGGTTACTTATAACGAGCCATGAAATTCACCTCTCTGCGCATTAAAGAGAATTTGTTGCTACTTCATTGGCGTTACAGTTGTACTAAGGATTTAGAAAATTACTATTGACGTTCAGAGCTATTACGAATACTGCGTATAACTGTTCCCAGAACGAAACGCGGGAAGTCTTCAGAGCCAAGTGAGATTTCAGAAATTGAATAATCGCTGGGAACAGTTCGTACGTTCCATTGCGCTTTACTCTAAATCATTTCAGCAACAATTTCCTGCGGAGGATATAATCGCGCTGCATTTCACCGGCACATACAGAGAGTGGGAGACAGATAGCGAGGGGGGGAGTGAAAGGTGGGGCACATAGCCGTGGAACGTTCGATTGGAGCTGCACACGCAGTCGTGCAAATTATTGCGCTTCGTATTAAACGCGTCACGAACGTCTCTATAAATTGAAACGTGCCGCGCGCAATTTGTTCTTAAATTTCCTGGGAGTGCCTTTTACTGCCGCTGGAATGCGCAGAAATCGAACGATAATCGAGCGTATCGTGCATCGGGATGGCTAAGCATTTTATTCTCAGCAAAACCCAGCGCTTTAAAATGTTTTACAGTAATTTTATGAATTTTTGTAAATACAGGGTTCGTCAAGCAGCTTATTGTGAGTTACTATTTCAGTGCTATTGGAGAACTTTTGCTAATTGTAGTAGCAAAAAAATATTTAATAGAAAATTTAAGCTGTTGTGGATATCTGAGAAAATAATTCTACTGTAAAGAAAAGATTATATTTACTGAAGTTATACACGCTTTTGCAAGCTACCATTATGTGTTTCTTTAATACTCTGACTCGTTGCAGTCGAGTTGACGGGTGGCGACATCTTCTCAAGCCAACTTCGCCGCCAGAGGGCTGGGATCAATTGTCAATACTCGCTAGTTACCGATTAATATCTTATTCAACTTCCGTGTACTGTATAATTTAAATAAGGTCAAGAATCTTCAGGTCTGGTTAATAAATGAGTAGCACCACTATCTTTATATAAAAATGGGTGAAGTAACAGTTGGTGCACTGTTTCAAAGTGGTTATAGGTTATGAGACATAAATTAACCAGTATACATCTAAGTGCAAGAGAGCCATTTTAATTAAATTTGAGGACTTCGGGTCTTCTTTTCTTGGACTTCCTTGCTGATGGTACACTGAACTTAGACCATGCGTATAAATTTTATAATGTAACTTTCAACTCTGCTTGCATAACATTCACCAAGTGATTTCGACATGGTGTTGCAGAAGTGATTGCGAGTAAATGCCTCTTAAAAAACCCAATCGTGGCAAACCTTTTCGTACTCTCTCACATCTCTAAGAATTCCAACTAGCCAGTGACGCACCCAGATGGGGGCCAAGGGGTCCTAGCACCCCCCAAAGAAGGGACTTCGCAAAAAGAAAAGAAACCCGGATTTTATTCTGTAAATACATTTTTATAATCACCTAATGAATTTTATTAAATGTCCATTAAAAATATTTTTATCCGTTCAACTCGGCTCCCCCCAAGATTAAATCCTGAGTGGGTCACTGCAACTAGGGGACCTAGAACATCTACTAGGTGTCATTCCAACTGTTTCTAATTCCCTAAAATCATTTCTCTCGCCATAAAGGTTTGTCCACAACAGTGTATAAGCTCTGGGTTAGGCCATTTAAGCCAGTGGTTACTAAGAACGTATATTAACGCGTTCATTTTTCATGAGATGTTGATTCGGTTTGGTCTAGCCGACTCTAGCCGAAGGATGCTGGGATCTGTCATCGATATTTTTAGACATCACTGACGCGTAATGTGGTGGTCTGTGCACTTCCAACCTTAACCCTGTTAAATATGAACGACAACGATTTATTTAGACCCCAAAGCTTGCAGATTTCTGTATAATTACTGTCAGTCCATTTACTTGGTGACAGCGAATGTTTCGCTCGCGGGTTATTTTTGATCGTAATACGGGCAATCAGAGTATGATTCAAAAGAGGAGCCAAAAGGTAGCGTAAAGATAGAAGAACGTATCCAGGCAAGTTATGCTCTCTTGGGTCTGATCAAATCAGATTGACCTACTTCGGGTGGGATTAAATTGAGGAGCTTCGGAGTTATCAAGCTCGCAGATATGGAGAAGCGTAAATACTTTAATGCTTCGAATTTTCTGACGAGGATTGCTCGGCATTATACATTTTGGCATGCAGACTTCACGATGGGGTTTATACAATTTTTGCTCTTTGCCTTAATCGACCCTTTCATTCGAATTCCGTGAATTCGACGATTTTATCTAACATTTGAGAATAATTTTTAACGATCTCAAAGTGATTTTCTTTATTGTCTTTACAATCTGATTTGAAATATAATAAATATATATTTTACAATATTTATTTTGGTATTCTTATTATCGTAATATTTATTCCTGTTTTGTATACATTTGTACTTAATAATCTGCGAGCTGATTTAATTCATCCTCGAGATATCCAACAAAAATTCTCATTCAACAGTTTCTAGGAAATTCCACTGCGTCTTCGGTTCGCCCCCCCCCCCCCTCCCTTTAGTAAAATATTCCAGTTTACCATAAACAGAGGGGCAGGAAAGGTAATGCATAAGCGAGAGTATCGATACAATATCGAGATAGAGTTTGGCCATCCGGAATGCCGCTCGAGGCGGGGAGCCTGGCGAATTATGCATCGAACGTGCGAGATCTCGCAAACATAACCTACGACAATCACTTTTCTACACTGCTACCAACTGCGTCCAGTTATAACATAATACTGTCGTACGAACTATCCTCTAGCTTCGTAAAAGCACCGAATTAAAATTATTATTAATTTCGGTAATGTCACGTTGAAACGGCGATTTGCCGATAATTAAGACTTAATATCTTCGATAATTGTCGCGAGATTGGAAATTAGATCGTGACTCTTTAATTAGGACAATTAACAAATTGGAGTACATTTTCAATCAGTTCTGTAATTGATTCAGTTGTAAAACATTTATATCAGTCGCGAATGTTATTATTAAGTACATTGTTTGCAGGAGTGACTGAATTATAAAATTTAAGGTTAAACCTAACCTCTACGTTTCAGTGCTGGTTGCTGAGAAACCGAAAGAAGCGCAAATTCCTCCGATCTTCATATTTTTTTTTTGTCTACTTCGTGTTTAAATATTCGAAAGAAATTTAAAGAAAATTTTACATTCTCTTTAACGCAAGCTCTGAAATCTAATTTCAAGGTTATGTTACTATCTGGTGCCTTATTGTAACAGATGACAATAGTAATAATAATAGGTCTATAGTGGTCCAGTGTCCAGGGACGTACTTTGGAGATTTGGTGCCCCTAGGTTAACAGCATCCGCCACTCTTCCCGTGAAATATCATAAAATATTTAATATTAATTCAGTATGACTACTCACATATGAGTTATTGCTAATCTGCTACATGAAAAAAAGTGAATTGTTTTTAAACTTGTCGAAAATTTTCTGGCCCTTAAAATTTGTTGATTCAGTGGTTTAAGTTTAACACTTTTATTTATTACAATATAAACATACACTGAACTGTAAGTAATGATACAGAAAAGGTAATAGAAATAAAGCATGTGCGCATGATCAACAGAAGTGAACTGAGAAACTACAGTTGGTAGAGGCTTGCCAACCTAGCAGAGGTTAGGATTGAATTGCCAACGTAACAAAATTTTCTGCCCTAGACTATAGCCTACTTAGCCTATACATTTACAAACCCACCCCTGGCAGTGTCACATACATTTGCAGTAACAACGAATCAGTAACATTAAAAATAAGCGAAGATCTTTGCAAATTGGAGGAATGAATCTTTGCGCAATAGTAAGACCCCTGCGAAATTTTAGAAAAATTGATTCCAGCGGTCACATTTGAGGTACGTTCATTCGAAGAAACAAGTTTATGATAAAACATCAAATATTCAATGAATTTACAAAATAAAATAAAAAGTAGAATTAAAAAAAAAAACTAGAATTTGCGATAAAAATACACCGTTGCCATTTCTGACTGGTTCTCATCTCAGGAAAAAGCCTTATTAACATCTAGGAACTTGATTAAACTTTTGGCTAACATGGTCACTGAAATTCATCCTTAAATTCAAAGCTATCCTTGATATAATACCGGTCGTCATCAAGTCGAGTAACGTATCATTTTTCTTCCGCAGTTTGACGGTACACGATGCCCCGCGATCCGCGACGTTCGCTGCGGAAGCAAAATGTCTGGTCTGCACGTTCGTCGCTGATCGACGTGGTTCACATTCTGTTTCCGAACTCGTAGTGGATCCGTGGAACTTTCGATAACATCGTAAACTCCCGCGCGAAAGTTTCTGCCCCCTCCCCCCTGCCCCCCGCCCTCCTAACGAAAACGGCACGATGGAGTCGCCAAGGAAGTCAGAGATTCACGATTTTGTTACTGGATTATTTCTTCTCGTGAGTTTCTCCGATAATGCCTTCGCTAGATCTCGCACTCGATATTCCTCGACTTTTCTCACTCGTATCTTTACCTTATATACCTCACCCCCCCCTTCACTCCACTCTCGAAATTACATCCTCTGCGCCAGAAACAAATTGTATTTATATTTTGAATTTGTTTTTTTTATATAGGGTGGATGTACCAGTAAATGAACAAGTACCAGTGATTGGACATTTTGTATTACAATGAGTAAAATAAGTTATTAAAATAAGCTACTAATTAATTAGAGACTTCTTCTAATTTCCTGCTTCATAGCCAAACAATTTTTGCAGCATGTGGGATCAGTCGCGCTGTAAAGATAATTTTATAATAGTGTTCATTCATTAGCCTTAAGGGGGTAGTGGACTATTGGATACGTAAAGTCGTTAGTTTCTTTGACGCTGAATTACTTTGATACCAAACGATCGTTGTAGTCGTGCTTTTGGCAATCTATTGTGGGCATGTTTGCGAGTATTTATAACAAAAAAAATCGTCCGAATGTATAAAATTATCGAAGTTATTAATCGTTGAAGATAGTCCCGTACGGCGCGCCGCTGCAGGTGGTGTACACCGATTCAGGTGAACCAATCATCTGAAAGCAAAATGCTTTGAGGTGATTATTCTATACACAAATGTCTACAGTGTGGAAACTTGCCGATGAATTCGAACAAAAATTGTGGGAGTTACACACTAATCAATTTTCTTTCCACATATTTGCGGGAAAAATTGTCTTTAATCAGTTATAAAATGTTTTACAAACATCCAATATTGATGCGGAATTTCTACACGATAGAGAATGGAATTCTACAGCTCCAGTTAAATTTTTAAGTGAAAATATTCTTTCGTTCAAGAGAAAACCGGCTTCAAGGTTCGGGGTGTTACCTTCATCGCGCGGTTACTCGGCGGTACACTGTGTTACGTTCGCTGCTATAACTACGACAATTATTTGAATTTTTTCATGAACATTTGTTTAAAATGTTCGTAAAGGATAAGACTTTCAGAAGCAAGAAAATAAAAAATATTATATATAATTTTTTTAAGCTGAAATAGTCCACTACCCCCTTAAGGGGTCAGTCCACTGTGATATCGTGAAAAATTGTCATTTTTTTAGGATTTATTTTTTAGTAAACGGAACGTCCAACGCAAATAATGTTTTTGTCTACTTATTAATATACTTATTGGCAGTATAAAAATATCTATTTTAAATTTTTAACCGTTTTTTTTAAAATATATATGACGATGCATATGTTAACAAAAAATTAAAAGTGTGTTGTAATCATTACGAGTGTGGTTATCGCCGGAACCAGGATTATTTTTACTGATAAAAATTTAATAAAATGGCGGAGAGTTAAAGTTTACATGTCCAAACACGGTGAATTTTTCAATCATTTTGCCTTGTAAAAATTATAAAATGTGTAATCCAAAAATGTTTCCGTGGTCCCGGCCATAGCCACGGATGTTCTAAATAACGTGTAAAAATTTCAGACTGACTGTTCTAATAATTTTTTTTACAACCACCTGCACCACTTGAAAAAATGTTGTTTTGAGATAATTGCGTTTTAAGTTTTAAAACAAATTAAAAAAATTCTTTTAATTTTTTTTGTATAGTATAAGAGTAGCTTAATAAACACCAAACATATTTATTGCATTATATGTTGCATCTACGGAGAAAAAAATCTTTAAAAATAGCTTAATTTTTCAAACCGTCACAGTGGACTGACCCCTTAAGTTTTCATTTATTGGTGCGTTTACAAATCAGTTTAGAGGTCAAAGTAGAATGACCCCTCAAGGGCTGACTTTACCCCCAAAATATTGATATTTCCAGATGAACAAAAAACAATTGAACTATTTTCCTAAGTACTGCGTTATTTAAAAGTTTCATGGAAATAGACGATCGACGCCTGTTCTCTGCAGTTTCGCTGCAAGAAGCGTTTCTACCAATCCTCCATGTTTGTTTCAATCGCTGGCACTTTATATTCATTCTGTTGGTACAGCCCTCAGCCATCAGCGCGGAGATCGCTCGCCACGATACCGGATGCTGCGGGCTTCCCGCGTTCCCTTAAAATTTAATTCGGGCACAGAACCGCCTCGGCTTTGTGACAGTTCGCCGGCCGTGATTGGTTGGCACCTAAGTTTAAGCTAGCTGGCTTTAGTTAAGCGTCGAAGAGCGTGCGTGGCGCTGCGTGCAGTAAAACCAGCTTTCCTCGCTACTCGTAATCCAACTTGGAGGGTAACTAGGCGCCCGTCCACGGGCTTGATCGTTGATCATGCGCGTAACGGTCGATCTATGGCGGCTTTATCGACGTCAGGAGATTCACTTGTCGGAAACAAGTAAATTTGCAAGAATAAATGTTTTCCGAACGGCGCTCCGTTTTCGAGATATTCGTTGTTGAAATTGCTGCACGTCAGTGGCGTCAGAATGTGTGATTTAGAATTGAATTTGTGATTTAGGATATGAAAAGAATTTACTTTAGAATTATTTTATATATAATAAAATATTAAATTATTTTATATATAATAAAATATTAAATTATTTTATATATAATAAAATATTAAATTATTTTATATATAATAAAATATTCAATTATTTTATATATAATAAAATATTCAATTATTTTATATATAATAAAATAATTCTAAAGTAAATTCTTATATTGTTACTATTTTTTGATAATCTTATGCGTGAATAACTTCAGAACATAAAATTAGAAATAAAAGTTGCATATGTGGGCATGGTCTATAAATTTTCAAAGAAATGGTAATTTAAAGGTAAAAGTGGTGGAACCATTTGGATACGAAATGGCTAATATTTTTTACTTCCTCAATTTTTCAAATTATGTACAAATCTGTTTTTGGAAGCATTCAGGGGTAAGGGGGAAATAGGGAATGTCCATTTTTCCAGATTTTGCGATTTATAGCATATTTTGTTGGTGGGAACTGGGACTACGGAATTGTTGAATCACAAAAGGTTGGAAAGTTCAAATACCCCCGTAAGGTAATGCTAAAGATTTGGCATACTAGCCACTCTGCAGTGGAGCAAAATACGGAATGTCCCCACTGTTTGCCTAAGCATAAGCTTCTGTCGTTAAGGTAAAACAAAAATTATTTAAGAAGAAAATTAAAATCGTTAAACCTTCTTTACTGGGGAACTAAACTGTCCCAACTTAATTTTCTCGATAAAGCTGTTTTGTGACATTCCCCGTTTCCCCCCTACCCTTCAATAAATTATAATATGCTCAATCTATATATTATTGAAATTTGAATAACTATTGAGTGATTAATTTCTGAGGTTGCAAAGTTTTGTTGACGGATTGTATCTCTGTGTCTCACTTTACAGTTAATCAATTAATATTTTATAGTAGAATGAAGTCCACTACAGAATTCGTAACAGATTGCTAAAATTAATTGTATTTAATTATTGTATCCATCATGAGTAATCCAACGGAATAATTATTCATAACAATATAAATTTTATCGGACATTATTTTTACTAAAGAAAAATGTCCAAATTTAAATACTCAGCTTCAAATTTTATCCTACATATTAGAAAGAGTGTTATGAGTTTCAAAAATTAGTAGTTCCTTAAATTTCCAAAATATTTCATTCAAGAATACTCAAATTAAAAAAAAACGTTTCTAATGTTTTTATATCCACAACCCTCCATATTAATATTTTATCCTCCATATTAGAAAGAGTCTTATTAGTTTCCAAAATTAGTAGTTCTTTAAATTTCCAAAATATTTAATTCAAAATTACTCAAATTAAAAAAAAACTTTTCTAATGTTTTTCTATTCACAATTCTCCATATTAATATTTTATCCACCATATTAGAAAGAGTCGTATTAGTTTCCAAAATTAGTAGTTCCTTAAATTTCCAAAATATTTAATTCAAAACTACTCAAATTAAAAAAAAAACGTTTCTAATGTTTTTCTATCCACAACCCTCCATATTAGAAAGAGTCTTATTAGTTTCCAAAATTAGTAGTTCCTTAAATTTCCAAAATACTTAATTAAAAATTACTCAAATTAAAAAAAAAACGTTTCTAATGTTTTTCTATCCACAACCCTATACACTCCAAACTCTGCAAAGTCTCCAAAAATATTCTAACGCCAGTTACTAAAATACCAAAAAATCAATTGGATTTCTAAACCTTCCCTCAAAGCCACCCAATCGTTAAAAAAATGCCCACCTCCAACGTCCCTCCATCTCTCCTGCATTTATCTCAATCAAAGTTGAGTCAAACTTCCTCCCCATCCGCAGTCAGAATTTTTCATATCGCCGGCAAACGCAATTTTCCAAACTTTTCTAATTTCTGTTTCCATCATAGCTGGAATTCGAACGGTGCTTTTTACGCAGCCGAAACGTCCGCGGGGAGGATCAGCGGACAGCAATTGGCAGGACGAGACCGTTGAAAAAAAAAAAAAAAAAAAAATAGGAACGTCGTGGATCGTAGAAACGCGATCGTACCGATAATTCGTTGCTTTCAGCCGCGGTTCGACGCGTGTACGCGTCGCGACGCCCTCGCGGGCGTCGTTAGCAGGGGCCACGGAGTGGCGTGCGTATTTACGCACTAGAGGAATCAATAAACCATGTCCGAGAACCGGTTCAGCCGAGCGAGATGGTGCCAGCCGCCATTGGAGAGGGCGCGGAAGGGTGAAACTCACCCTTACACGCCATTCGGCTATTAGACAATACAAACAGGAGCGGCGAACCGTTGAGCGTGGCTGCCTAACAACATGTCGAACACTTTTTTTCACCCCCGTCTGCTGCTTATCGCGCTGTCGCATCGTGGGAAGGACTTTTCTCTTTTTAGAGCTTTGGCGTTAGAATCCTTATTGGGGAGATCCTCGGAGTGGTTTGAAATTTGGGTTGGTGAGGTACAGGGAATTTTCTTTTTTTTGGTATCGTTGCAAATATGTTATTTATGGTCCCCGAATTTTTATTATTTTTCAAACGAAGAATTGAAGAGTCCTTCTGAAAAACACTGTAAGTGACAAAATTAAAAAAAAATTATCAGAAAATGCTACTGTAGTACCTATAGATGTAATACTGTAGTATAGAATTTGATTTTTGGCACTCACAGTGTTTTCTACAAAGACTCTTCAATTTTAATTTGAAGTACTTGAAGATTCAATATCTTGTGTTTGGAATGATTTGAAATTTGAATTAACTGTTGCACAGGCACTTTACTCGACCACTGCAATTCCATTGATAATTATATTATAATAGTTCTAATGCCCGCCTGAATTTTAGTTATTTTCTAATTCCCTTCGTTATTATATTAGTGAATAATATGGCGGGTTCACAACAATTTCCACCGAAAAAAACACGATTCGATGCGTCCGCGCCTTACGAGCTCTATCAGCATGCATAATGCATCGCATTATGAGGAGCACGGCATATCAACTGCTGCACAATTATCATCATCGAAATTAATAACGAACCTGAGCACATTGCCCCCGCGACGACGTGTTCGCGAAGGTAACAATTACTGTTTGAATAATTATTTAGATGCGCCTGCCTCGGGGTAATTACCACCGATACCTAATTAGTAGATCGGCCGCCCGCCTGCTTAAAAACCGCTTGACGTTCGGATCGCGCGCCCCCTGAAGTGGAACGCCCGAAGCTGCAACCGCTTACGCGCCTGACATCTCGCGGGCGGAGCTTCAGATTGCGAAGCGGTAAGGGGCTTTTCGGTTCCTCTCGACACTAGTAATCTACATGTCCCATTTTTCCCCCTTAACTTTTGAAACGCCCTGTACTGCCGCTGTACCTCCGTCACGCTTTATACTACTTTATAAATAATTGAAATAATTGAGAGGAAGAACGGTGGGGGCATAGCTCGAGAACGGCGCAGAGGAACAATCTTTCCTCGATTTCTCGCCCAGTCCCGGTTCTTCCACCTCATGTCGCGTTATTAATCCACGTGCTTCGACGAGGCATCGGAATTATCGAGTGGCCCGGACGAGTTGACTTTAACGGGGCCTCTCGTTAAAATGCGAATACTCGACTTAACGTAAGCGTTTTATCGGTGAAATAAATACGCCCCGCTCGATGGCTCGAAGAAATCGCGACGAGGGACGTGCATCGACTGTAAACGACGTCCGCCATTAATATTCCTCGAGATTTCTTGTTTCCTGTCCTCCTTTCGGAGTGATAAATTATTGTCGGGAGGTTGTACAGGTAGCGATTATTATACTGCATTATGGAAATTATAAGTTTTTTAATTTTTATTGAGGAGTATCTTTGGGGCCGTTTGTTTCAAGATGGCGGCTGCTGTGGGTTTCCTAGATATTTGGGCTGAATTCGATTATTTCACACATAATAATGAAGAGTCCTTGTGGAAAACACTGTCAAGGGAACACCGCGAACTCGGACTCACCGATTGGAACGCAACTTTGTGGATTTTTAGAGTGACTCAAAACAAGAACAACGGTGTCTTTCATTTGGGCCCTATCGCTCTTTAAGGAGCTGAAAACTAACCTCAAAATCAAATTGGCACTTCCACTTTTTCGCGTATAACTCTCAAAGTGCAACAGATAGAAAAAAATGTTTCAAACAAAAGTTTAATGGTGCAATAAGCGCTACAAACTTGCGTTAACAAAATTTTGGAAAGAGTTAAAAAAAAATATATAACTGACGAAAAAAAACTTTTTTCAAAATTTTGTTAACGCAAGTTTGTAGCGCTTATTGCACCATTAAACTTTTGTTTGAAATATTTTTTTCTGTCTGTTGTACTTTGAGAGTTATACGCGAAAAAGTGGAAGTGCCAATTTGACTTTGAGGTTAGTTTTCACGCCCGTAAAGGGCGATAGGGCCCAAATGGAACACACCGTTGTTCTTGTTTTGAGTCACTCTAAAAACCCACAAAGTTGCGTTCCAATCGGTGTAAGTACCAAAATTAAAAAAAGTTTTTTTTTGGCGGAAAATGTTCTACGTGCCAATGGTAATACTATATTATAGAATTTGACTTTTGGCATTTATAGTGTATTCTGCAAGGACTCTTCAATTAATGATAATATTTGCCTGAGCTGCCGAGATTAAGCTGTTCCTTTATAAAACATAGTGATCAGCCGTTACTCGAATTTATATTAAATAGAAGTGGAAAATGTGGGGGAATTTTGAGGGTATAGTGAAGGGTATGAACGAATTTTTGGAAGAAATGGTGGAGGATAATTTGTGATTTGGATATGATGCTAGAATCTATAATTCCAGAAACAGTAACATCTTTTCACAAGAATATTATTTATTAAACAGTAGAAATCTTAACAATTTGAAAACTTTTAAGTTTCGACTGCTAAAGTCTTAACTTCAATAGAAGAAATTATAGTTAATATAATTCACAAGCTAGGGTAATTTGAGTAATTGAAAGTCAAAGTGTCTGCTAGATATAAGTCCAAAACGATCTGCCTGCCATCTGTCTTTTCAGTTTGTAACATAACCTCTAAGCAGTTACTCAACAATATTATTGGGGTCAATAAAACACTTATAAGGAGCTTTTTATTAACTTTTTAAATTTCAAGTCTACTAACTCAATAAGCCTCTGCATTATTCAACAAATATGATAAACATAAATGTTACAACAAAAACATGCAAAAATGCGCGAGAGGCGAGGTGAATTATGCATGCTGCTTGTCCCTAACCTAACATTTGATACGTTAACCGTTATTCAAGAACTCCAGGGCCACTTTGAACTCGAAATTCATCGAGATGTTAAATAAGAGTTTCTTGTTCGTTTCGTGATTAAAAAACATCTGCAAGATCCAGGCGAATCTTTATATTTCTACTCAGCACAAATGTTCAAGCCGCGCTTAAGAATCAGACACGCTTTCGAAAGCTGGAGGTTTAGCTCTCGGATACTTTTCCTTTAGTTTCGAATTTACTTCTTTAAGAGATTTACCGCGCACAGCTGTTCCCTGCGAGAAAATAAAACTCCCGGGGGATTTCGTAGAATTTTAAAGGCAATTGAGGAGGGAAGTTGTTTTCGCGAGCTGTAAAGCATTTTATTTCGGAGATAGCGGGCTTTGGGCGCTTTTTAAGCGGTTTTTATACCCTCCGGCTTAACGTAGTAAAGCAGTTAATGAAGTGCTGTCGCGGAGAAGAATATTAGACACCTGAATAATTCACTTCATCAACTTGAATTGGTTCGCTCCAGTAACATAGATGCAACTCCAATCCCCTGTGAATTTATTATTATCTTACAAGGAAACTCCAGTTATCCGAACATACCGATTTTTTTTAAACTGAGCAGGTTTGTAGGGGACCTCAATAGAAGTGCTTGGCAATTTTTTGTTTTCTCCCATTTTGTGATATTTAGGGTGAAAACTACCCTTATATGTGTTTGTGTGTGAATTTTTACTTTCCTGCATATCTTGACAACTATAGTAGATATAAAAAAATTATTACAATGAAAACTTAACGGCATTTTCTGCCCTACAAAACTGTGTAATCATTGTGTTTGAAATTTGTAATTTAAACAGGAATACAACCCCCACCACAAGTGACTTACTACAGTGTACTCAATTTTTAAATTTCCTTCGAAATTTTCATGTTTAATCCCAAGTTTCGTCTCCCAAATTCTGGGAATAGTCCTAATAATGGAATCATTATTTATCAGATAAACTATTACACTGCCATACCATTTTATGGCAGTGTAATAGTTTATATTCGTGATACCACTTCTAATTGATAGAATCCCTTCAGAATATACATTATTTAATTACTAGCAATTTACGTTCAGAGCGAGCTTTTATTCTGCACATTTTATTCTACCATTAAGGGTGACTCGTCATCCTTTCAGGGGCTGTAACGCGAGTTACAACGCACCATTTGTAACTTGAAGCAAATTGAACGTGGCCCTCGCAGTCAAATGCCGAGTCTGAATCCAATTTTGCAATTTTTTATTTCGCGCACATTTGTTCTAATTCATTTTACAGGCGCGGGGATGAACGATTAATCCCAGACACGTACAGAAGCGTAACAGGAAAATCTCAAGCATTTGGGTATCCCGGGTATCTCGAAGCTTTTTTTTTCCCAGAATAGATATTTCATCGTTTACAAATGGTACTTGTTTCGAGGCTGCAACTGCGGCCACCCTGGCGCGGGGGAGGGAACGAAATGAATCATTTTTAAACGCATCACGGACGCGAACAGAGATTTATGCCCTCCGCGAGCGTTCCGCGGGGCGTGTGACACGAAAATATGGGAATTAATGATCATTTTGACGAGCAAATAGTTCGCTGTATACTATTATCATTGCTTTCATTATCATGCATTCGTGCGATACACGTGATTGTAATTAATTGATGAACGCAACGAGTCCCAGTAATCTGCATGAAATGCATATTGGCCGGTGTATTATTTGTGACTAATGTTTGCTTAATGTAAATGAAAATGAGGATGCCAGGATTATAATGAATAATTTCGATTAATAATCATAACGTCTTTATTGCTCAGCGAATTCGAGGAAATATAAACGCTTGAAATGGGGGGACGCCATATTGAACCTAACCTCAAAACACACCTGGTATTTTTATAATACAATTTTCCCACACTTTCTTACGAAGAGGGATATTCGAAATCAATTTAGCCTTCAGATTGCAACAACTTATCGTTATTTAAATCATTTTTAACCCTTCGCACCTTCTTATAATCACAAAGCGGTCGCACGAGATTCACTGAACCGCCATTTCTCAGTTACAATTTTCGTATTTTTGAATCTCTCAGCTTTTGAGCGATAATTGTACACTCGCAATACTCATACAATCATGCTGTAATATTCTTTTCCTAGAAATGTAAATTTTGATGTGATGAAATTTGTAGTTGGAAAAATAGTTGTGGTAATAAGCGATTTTTTGAGGTTAAAATTCCCCAAATTTTTAAATTCTAATATTAAGATGTAAAAATTTACAGAAACAGAATAATAAAATATGGCTATTTTTAAATAAATATAAATGGCAGAATAAAGTAAATATAATAATTAAATATCACTAATTTCAAATAAACATGAATAAAATAAAATACAGCTAAGAAAAAAATAATGCCTGGGGTGCGATAGAGATTCCGTAGAAAAATATCTTAGGAGAAAACAAACATCGACCTCTACAGACACCATATTTGAAAGCAATGCATAAATGAAGGGAAATAAGCTCTGTAGGTAGTATAAAAGATTCAGTAAAAAAATGGCCATTTGATCGAAGGGTTATTTACAAAAGACGAGAGGAGCATTTTTCATTTCACAATTTTTGCAATGCAGCTATCCCCGCTCCCCAGTTCATGACTACCAAACCATCGATAACGCCATTGTCATTACTCGTCTATTGCAACGCGAGTCGCCAGAGAAATGAGCTGTCTCAGCGCGTTGGTCGTGATTTATTTATATCGTCGCATCGAAATAAAAAAAGCACGAGGGGGTTGTTTCGTCCGCTGAAACTGCCGCGAAACCGAGCGTTTATTTATAGAATTATATTCCCGTTGGACGCTGAATTCGCGCGATTTCGATTCTTAATTAATTAGCGTCCTTTATTTTACGTGCTCCTTCTCTGTTTCAATGGAACGGGGAGGAAATTTCGCTTCCCCCATTTCCACTCGTAATAACCCACAGATAAGAATCTTGCCACCCCTATTTTTGCTTCGGGATTAAGGGCTCTCCGTTCGCTCTACATCGAGATTAACCATTCGCGATCTTAATGTTAACCGTGTATTTCAGTCCGCTGAATTCCGTTTCTGGTTCAAGTCGTCAGTGGACTTTATAACTGTTCCATATTCTTGGGCGGACATATATCAGAGTGTTAAGTAGTTAGCGAAGTGCTGTCGTAAAAAGAGGCATTCAGAGCCTGAATACGAGGGTGAATTAATTTGGATCCAGTTAAGATCGACCTGGATAAGCTTGTACTCGCGTGAAATTCTCGTTTAATTATAGTCGTCCACCCTAAAACTTTACTTTCGATCGTTTGTCAGAGCTTCTGCAAGAACAGGACTTTGCCTATGAGGATTTGCATTCATCTAGCCGTTTCGGAGGGTGATTATTGCGGTTTTAGGGTGCTTTGAATTGACAGCTTGCTTTTGGTATTCACTACACACTTTTAAAGCGAGGGGAGAATAAATCATTTCGAACCCAACAGTCACTCCATTTTTATCGCTCATATACATAGATATAGTCGGTAGCGCAGACTTTTTAAAAAAAAATCTATATCTATGTATATGTGCAATAAACTAGATCAAAAAAATTCTGAATATTACTTCAATCATACCTTAATATGCAGGTAAAGCGCCAGATAGTATAAACTTATAGTTTTTTTTTAAAATAAATTCCCGAAGATGGGGTTGAAAAACAGTTTTGCTTTGCCAAAATTTTTTTGTAACTATAAACTGGTTTATTTATCGTCAGCTGTCGTAGACAAAAATTTGAATTGCTGTTACCAAGGGTAATTTCAAGCTTCAACGAAAATCACAAAATTAATCTCAAAACAACCCTTGCTTATTTCCCAAAAATCGTATTAATTCCTTTTCAGCAACACCTGTCCAATTTTTCAATAAATTCTTAGTAAGTATCGCAATTTTGAATTGAAAATTCACTTACGTATAGTAGAGAAGGGTTAAAATCAGAATAAAAATAACTCTAAATCCCCCCGAAGGGTCTGTGTCCATTAGATTTTTTCTCGACATCTTCTCGTTCACGTCTCGGTTCAGTATCATGCCCTCCAGGCAAATAAAAATGCATAGCAGCAACTATCGTCGGCAGCCATTGTCAGGCTCGTAAAAGTCGCCATTGCCAGCGAAACAGAGCAATTGGACATTGCAGGATCATCGGGGAACGAGGGCGCGATGATCGCTTCGGCGCTCTTGCAACAGCTGAGAGACTTGCACGATCATTGCTGGACTGTTTCTATGACGATTCCAAACACAGCAGAACTATCAAATGGGAATCAGTTTGTAGCAATCAGGATACATCGATGTTTCTTCGATCTGGGAAATTGAAGCTCCCTTAAGCCTTGTACGGAATTTGTAGAGTTACATGGATAAGTAAATTTAGGTTAGATTTACCCAATAGGTATCATATATTTGCAAAAAACGAGCATATAAAAATAAAACTCAGCTCATTTAGTTATTTGGTTTAATGTTTTAAGAGGTTATTCAATTTCTGCAAAAAGAAAATTGAAAAAATATTATTATTATTTATTAGTGACGGCTATAAGTTATTTAAGGGGTTAGACCACCCTGACCAGGACAAGAAATATCGCATCTTTGGGAATTTATTTCTAAGTGACAAAAACACTTTTATCGATAATTTTTTTTTAATGGAGATAGAAATATTTGTGAATAATAGATACATTTTTTTTCTTCAAATATCAAAACATTCCGAAAACTTTAAATGCGTTTTTCTCGAAACCACGTTTTCCGAAACGGTGTACGCTGTAATTTGAGTAAAACTCTATGGATTTTTATACAATCTTGCACAGATGTTCTTAAATGAATTCTCTATCGTCCGACCATAAATTTTGTCGATTGGCTGAAAAGTAACAAAACAGCTACATTTCGAAGCAAAAAGCTCATTTTCATGTGTAAGAAAATGGACTTTACGCATAAGTCAGGTAAAAATTAAAATATCGAAAAAATCTTCACTGAAAAATTTTTATCGATAAAAGTATTTTTGTCACTTAGAAATAAATTCCCAAAAATGCGATACTTCTTGACCTGGCCAAGGTGATCTAACCTCTTAAAGATATGAAAGCGTTTCAATCCAAATAACACATTAGTAAAGTAGCCCAAAATGCACCTGAAACTCAAAGACACCTGTTTTCAGAGTGTTGAGTAAACAAAGGAGAAAGTAGGACTTCCTAAGAACTGGAAGAATGGAAAACTGTTCGCAGCGCCCTCAGTAGTATGGAATCATACCTATAGGTGCGCAGCAGTAGAGGAACAGTGTTTCGGATGAGTCATATCGAAGTCCGTAAGAAGTAACCCGGCATCGTCTCGTAACAGAATTATTTTAAAAAAATCAGCCCCGTTTTCCATAGCCACGTCTTGTCGAAAGTTACAGTAATGCGTTTCCACTCGCCACGGCTCCGCTTCCGGTCCCCGCGGGAGCGAGTCCTCCGTGACAATGGAAAAGCGAGGCGGAATGATTCGATGGAAGTTTAAGAAGAAACGAGCGCCGGTGTTGCTGAAACAATGGCCCGCGCTGGGTGTCGGGAAACTTTCGGATATAATAAGACGGATTTTTGTTTCGTCGGAGTTGCCGCCTCGGGAATCCGAGTGGTTCCTGTCGCTCGAAGGGAGCCGACACTTTATGAGGGTTTCAGCTTAAAATGATTCCGCTGTTTAGACGAGTTTAGGGCGCAGGCAAATCAGCAGCCTCCCGAATTTCGTGTTTCGAGCGCGGGGACTAGTCCATCTCAATTCCTAGAAGCGTAACATTCCTCTTAAGATTTCTGAGACTGGTATTTTGGACATATTCGTACATTTTCTATATTTCTGTGACTTTTTTAAGTTAGCACTGTCTCTGCCAAGCGAATGTAGGGGAAATATAAGTTCTCAGACATATAAGAATCAAATGGGACCTTGGGCTTCTTCCATTTCTAGGTTAGGGACGGTTTATAGGTTAGGAATCTCATTTCAGAAAATTATTATTATTGAAATCGACGGGTAGAAAAATGCGACTTGTTTGAAGAAGGAGGGAGTAAATTCTTCCCGAGTGCGGAATTGGGGGTGGAGGAAGTACAAATTAAAAGATAAAATTTCGACAGCCTAAAAAAAAACTAGTACGCGAGCAAAAAATACAAAAATGGTGGAACGCCTTCGAAATTCCTGAATGGGGAATTCCACACGTAGTAAAATTTCGAGTGTGGAACACTCCACGCATTCCACACAACTCACGCCAGCTCTGCAGTAGTCAAGCGTATTTTTTAATCATTTCAAGAACGTTTATGTAGGGCAATGTTTCATTTGGCCACATTTTATGAATTATCCGCTTCAAATCTGAACATTCAAACGTTTTTAAGAATGTCACAATATGGGTCACAAATTAAAACTGTAGAATTGGTCATAGGTTAGATCTACAGGAAGGTTCAATCGCTTTTGCGAACGCAACAGGACGGTAGACTCTCCACATAACCTACAAAATAATACAGTTCCAAACGAAAATAATGAGTTTCAATTACTTCTCTAATTAAGCGAAAGGTATCTCCCACAGCATTATAATTCAAGAATATTTATTCCTTCCATTTCTCTCCCCGCTTCTGGTTTTAAGGGCGGATCCTATTTTACGGGCACAGTAAAATTTGGGATATTTTTTTAAGGAGGAACACCACTGTGACGGCCGAGAAGTAAGCCATTTTTAAGAATTTTTTTCAGGAATAATATACAGTTTTCATAGAAAATTTTTATTACCTATCTTTAGTGCGCTGTCTTAAGAGGCTATACAAAAAAAAATAAATGGAAAAACATCCATAAATTTTAGTATATTAATTAATCTTCTAGACCCTCCCACGCGAGCTGGTCGAAGGTGTAACTACGGAACAGCAGGTCCGAAATCAAATTTAATTTTTTTTATATAAACTACATGAGTCTAGTTTCCATTGTACGTATCGATTTCTTAAACAAATTATTTTTGTAAAAATGGTGCGCTTCAGAAGAAAAGTTTCGAAAATCCGCGGATAAGATGGACAGTTTTTCGAGCGTATTTCAAAAAATTTGTTTTCAATCCAAGAATCCGTACGTACAACGGAAACTACACTCATATAGTTTATAACAAAAAAATGAAATTTGATTTCGGACCTGCTGTTCCATAGTTACACCTTCGAGCAGCTCCCGTGGGAGGGTCTAGAAGATTAATTAATATATTAAAATTTATGGATGTTTTTCCATTTATTTTTTTGTATAGTCTCTTAAGACAGCGTACTAAAGTTAGGTAATAAATTTGTTTTATGAAAACTGTAAATTATTCCTGACAAAAAAATTCTTAAAAATGGCTTACTTTTCCGGCCGTCACAGTGGTGATCCCCCTTAAAAGAACCCAGCAGACTTTCCCGACCGCTGTTGCGAAGCAATCCCCGAAAATGGAACGACCTGTAACTCACTTTTTCCCCGTTTCCCCGTCCAGCACGATGAAAAAAGAAGCCGCCACGCGGAGCATGGTGTTTGCGTTGCGGGAGTGATGTTTAAAAATAAAAATGTTGGGCGAAAATTGCAACAGAACGGTGTGTTTTCAGCGAAAATTGTTCATAGAGCCTCGAGGAATTGGATGTTCGTGCCGGTTGTTGAAACAGCCGGCAAATTAAACACACTTCTCTTTGTTTTTCCAAACGAAATATTCCTGTACGAGAGGGGACGCCGGCGTTCGACGGAACGCCCTTTTCCGATTCCTCCAAGGTAACCGAAAATGGCCGAGTAGGGCGAACGGAGAGGTCGCGGAACCTTAAAGGGAAGCAATTCTTACGGGAGTATCGACAAAAGCGTCCTTTTCTCGCGTTTAACTACCCTAGCCGTTTGTGGTTCGTGAGTAGAAAGCCGGGGCGGGGGAGGGAGGCTAGGGCCTCGATGATGGTTACAGGGGCTGCGATTCTCGAAACCGTTCTCGAATATCGCGCAGCCCTATCCGTGGCTTCGTTGACATGCATACGAACTTCGACAACTTTCGAATTGCAGATCAGGGACTTGTGGGGAGCGAAGACCCACGCATTCGTCCTGCTGTCGAAGCAGAAAGGGTTTCGAGGGTCGTCAGGGGTTGTTGGGGTGGAAGTGTCGGGGAAGCTAGAGGGGGAGGTCTTGGAAGCTGACGAAGGTTTCCAAGATCTTGTTTTTTGTGTTAATTCTCTGCCCTTAGCAACAAGCCTGCTATATGGGGTGGTACCAGTGGGAGGGAGATAATTATGTAGGAAGGGGTGAGTCCAAAATTGGAATTGGAATAATCTGGTGAAATATTTTTAAATGGAAGGGACTTGGATAAATTGGTTTTCAGGATTATTAGTAAATACTTTTTTCATTTGAATTGACTTATTTTTTTTTTGTTTTTGTTTAGTCTAATTGCAAGTTTGGGAGTGCAAGGAGGTGGACTTTAAATAATTTTAGCTAAATTTGAGTATACTTTTGTTTTCTGAAAACTTTCAATGATTACTCACTGCATTATTTATGTTTTTTCTGTTATTATTAATATTTTGTTATTATTTTCAGGGTTAGACTTACAAGGGACGTTCGGTAACCCGGAAATTCAGAAAATTATGAAACTCGGTGTGCAAGTAGAGTAGTTCATCCGTAGCGCAACCCTATTTTTGTTGATGCAGCTTTTGGGGTGAAATCACCCCATGAATAAAATGCAGTGTTTTCTTTTGCGTGGAATATCTCGAGAACGGTGAAAGATATCGAAAAGAAGTTTAAATAAAAGTTGCATCCCTTTTTTATATCTATACAACCGCGTAAAAGAAATTTTCGAAAAATCCATATTTTTCAAGTTACCCCCACCACCAACCCTTAAAATTAAGTTTTTGTATTTTGTAAATATATGCTGAAAGACGTCTGGAAGAATAATTTCTTTTCGTACATATAAATAGTTTATGCGTTACATTTTTTCTTCTAAAAAAAATATAACTTTTATTATCGAATTTGAAGTCCATTTTTTGCAGTTTCCATTAATAAAATGGTTTCCTAAATCAATATTGAAGTTAATATTAATATAAAATTTAGAACGCTGTAGATTAATCAAGCAAGACAGTACGTTAGGGTGCCGCGAAAATATTTTTTTTCAGATACAATATTGATGTAGGTGTCAAAAGTTTTCCAAGGTGGTCCATAATCAGGGTTTGAAAGGATGTTTTCCTCAGATATCTTCAGGTTGCGCATCGACATCAATGTATTCAATTTCTATGAAATTTTCTATTTTTTATGAAAATTTTTATTCATTGCCGATTTACTTTTAACCTGTTCTTACTTCCAAACAAAAAATAGGGTTGGGTTACGGATGAACTACTCTACTTGCACACCATGTTTCACAATTTTCTGAATTTCCGGGTTGCCGAACGTCCCTTGTTCTTATTTTCTGTTCGCTCGTATTATTGTAGCATGGTTTATTTTTCCTTAATTGCAAGCAAATGGGAATGTAATAAAAACGTATTATTATTATTATTATTCTATTTGGAGCTGGCATTACTCTTCTTTCAAAGTAATATTCATTAAAATTTCTCCGCCGCTAAGCCGATATAAAAAATGTTCTGGTTAAACCGATAACGCATATCGTGCCCGCTAGTTTCGTTTGCCTACATCGAGTTTCGCTTCGACTGCGGAGAAACAATTTTCGCGTAACAGAGAAACTCGTTATACCGGAATAAATTTCTCGGTCACGTCAGGGGATCTCGACTCAGAAAGAAACAAGAGGAGGGGGGGAAAAAAAACATTCGATTTTTTAATCAAAACTCCTTTTCATCCAGTTGACTCGTTTCGCGTGAGAATAAATTCGCCCGGCCGAGACGGTCGCTCTCGTCGATGCGAACTTAATTACCGAAGAAAAAGTCCCCCGACCGAAAAGTGTTCTCAAGCTCCCGGAAGTCCCTCGGCACTTTCACCTTCCGCCCGGGCGGAATTCGAGGCGGAGGACACGCGAGAAGAAATAGCGAAGTGAAGTGCACTCGATGGCAAAGTTATCGCGACGCGATTCGATGGAGAAACCTCGTGTAACCTCGTTGACCCGATTTCCCTCGTTATAGTCCTGCCGTAGACACGTTCTCCAGAAATATCGAGCCATGTCTCGTGTTAAATTCCGCTCAGACCTTGTGCATCTCAGTCGAGAAAGATAGTATTTCTGATGGCGGCTGTTTCGATCCTCAGTTTCACATTTTTTTTCCCCCAGTATTGTTAGTAGGATTATTATTGTTAGTGTAAATCTAGTGGAAGTAGACACATAAGGTACGGAATCGTGTAAATCTAAGAAAAGGTGCTACTTAATTTTTTCTTCATCCCTAAATTTTTTTCTATTGTCCTAAACTTTTTTTTAGGTTAGGTTGTAGAGCCAGCACTTATGCTGAGTCTCGCCTATTCGTCATTATTGTTATACTCGTAATTGCAGCGGGGCAATAAAGACATTTAATAATTCATAATAATAATTAATGTTTTTAACGTACAGTCGAGGCAGCTATAAAACTTATTTTCATCACTGTAGTGAGTCAGTTGAGTTTGAGGGAGAGGGTAGGATGTTTTTGATGAGAGTAATTTAATTGTATTAGTAAGGGGTTCTTGCAGTTGGAAAAGTACGAGAAGTTAATGTGCACGATTCCCTGTCACTTATTTTTTAACACAATCAAGTTAAATTGAATTAGCCGGGCAACTTTTGGTTTAACCTAGTTTTAGGTTAAGTTTAAGTACAGCGTTTCTGCTACAGCGTTTCTGCTGCACCCTTTAAGCGAAATGTGTTATTTTCTCTTAGCGAAACAAAGATATTATTATTATTATAATTGCTTGCTGAATTCATGTGCTCAACTGTTGAGACAGTGAAATTTCCAAAATCCAAATAGTAAAAATCCACTAAAATAAAGTAGAGATTTTTTTTATAATTCCTTTGGAAATTAAGAATGAACCTCAGTAACATTAAAAATAAGCGAAAATCTTTGAAAATTGTAGGAATGAATCTTTATGGTATGTTTTCAAAACGACGAATCGCGCCACCTAGCAAACTAATCCTTCTATACTCCATGTCATTTAAGAAGGAACCCGCCGACCGACGAGTTTAGACCGCTTCTGCGCAGGTTGACGCTCATTGGTGCCGGGAGAAGCCACTATTGGCTGTACCCCCTCCAACGCTTTTTTGGAGCCAATGAGCTCATTCTACATGCGCGAAACCGTTCCTTCTTAAATGATTGGGAGTATAGCTTCTAAAAAAAAAAACTCAAGTCGTTAAGACCAATTTTAAACAAGTTATTCTGTTCTAAAGGGTGGCCGAATACTTTTACACGCCACTGTATGTACCACAATCTTTGGCCAGCATGCCACCATGTTTCGCTAGAATGCATTCAAAGACTTTAAGAAATTTCAAACTTCCTATCCTAATTATGGTGATGGCTAATTCGCCACATTAGATCACCCGACGATTCATCACAGGATTACTAGCAGCTACATGTTTCTCTGTTAAGTAACATCTACCCAACACCCAGCGCCCAAACGTGCTCCTACGCTTGCCCCGCGAGGGGGTACCATAAAAGGATCCACGAGCAGACAAGTATTATTACAGTTCAGCTCCATAAAAGGTGGAAAAGCAGTCGTTCCAACGGTGTTCCTCGCGCTCACCTGGCGAGAGGTAATTAGCTCTAATTGACTCGAAGAAATTAACGATTCCAGTGGAAGGCAGACCCAAGACCTTCGCCTGGGCAAACTGCAGCAGGCAGCTGCTATTTAATATTTTTCATAATTGTCGATGATGCAGATGCACAGCTGATTGGCCGGCCAACTACCCCGCGCCACGTCGACCGTGTTAATTGACGCGTTCCCGGCTCGTCGAAGCTTGAAAGGGAAGAATCATTCCTCAAGTACTCGAGCTACCGAGTGCTGAAAGGAAAGTGTCCTCTTCTCGAGAAAAGTGACTCCAGTCGGGGAAGTTCCTTCGAGAAATCGAGACACGAGCCTCGCTCTTGTCCCCCTCGCCACAAGGGGGACGACGATCGATCCTAGAAGTCGATTTTTTAGAAACGAGACGCGTTCTGACTAGGTTGCTTTGAATCAGACGATTTTTCAGAAAATTGTACAGCCCCGATTTTCTACCTTATTTTTACTTTATTTATTTATTTATTTTAGAACTCCTATTGCCAAGAGCATCAAAACGCAGTAGCCTCAAAAACCTCCAAAGGAATTTTTTTAATTGCAACATTTCACTCCGCATTGAAGCGTAACTCTTTATCGCTGTGTCTGAAACGGCAGGAATAGAATTGCCGTATTTCGCGGGAGAATACGATTTTCGTGCGCGTTTGGTATAAAAATTGAGGCAGTAAAATGCAGAAGATACGCTATAAAGCAAGCGATTTGTAAATGTTACAGATTGGCAAACAACCCCCCTCTGTATTCCTTTTACGAACCATGAACCATCGGGCGTATACGCGATGTATTTGTGTTGTGAAATGTCTCGACCCGTTGATACGTGTATGGATGTTTGCCCGCGCGCATGTGCCCACCCCACGCATATATTTGTCTTTCGAGACTACTTTTATGCTTCTCGTATCGATCTTATGCTTCGAAACCAATTCACCGTGTGGTGCATTTAAATGATGAGTGGCTCCAGATAAACACAGTGGAAAGGCGACTGGCGTCGTTTACAGTAAAAGTTGGGTCGTAAAGGATGTACGTATATACAGATCTGTAGTCTCGTATTGTTTGGAATAAACCCCCGTATGGTGGGCAGTGGTGCATATGAATTGTTATAAATTTCCTTAGAATTTGAAATATTTTCCCATTGCTAAATTGCAACATATCTAAAGGAATTATTAAAATTCTGATTTTTTTTCTAATCTTTTCAAAAACAACTTAGAAATATTTATTTGCAGGGTAACAACATAATTTTCTTCTGATGTATTTCGAATTCATTACTTCCCTATCTTTATTCCATTTAAAAAGCAAAAGTTGATTTAAATCGCGTTAAAGAAGAATATTAAATGAGAATATAACTTTTGTTCTAAGTTTTACCTGAGAAATGGAAATAATGTTACTACTTATTCTGAGACACCCTGTATACGTGACACTACTCAAGTTTCTATATACTTTTAAATATTGTAAATATGGTATCACTGTTTTGCCCCATATTCACTGTTCTAGGGAAATAGACCTCCATATTGGTAGCGCCACCTACATACGAGTAGAGTACTATCAACATAACCCAATGTTAATAACTAACCTCTATCTCTTTAAGCATTAAATACCGCAGTATTTAACAGTAAATACGACACTGCAAAAGATAGAAAATACTAATTAGGTGCACTGCATGTAATTGATAGTTTGCTACGGCACTAAGATAACCTAACCTCAAACAGTGACAAGCTACAACTGCTCCCTAATCATTCCTTAAATTCAAGCAAGGTCCCAAAAGGATGCGATGCCCAGAAAAGTATGTTCAGAAATATTAATCTCCGAAAATACCACCTTCCTTAACAGAGAACCTATCGAACGCGAAATATCATAATGCAGCGGTGACAATTTCATAAAACGTTGCCTCGCCACAATTTCCCTGCACGTATTCTCAAACCCCAGAGCACTCAACCAAAAAGTGCGCTGCTTTTCATCGCGCATCGTCAGGAACGTTGTTCATCCCTGATGCAACCTCCATTCAATCGCAATTCCTTCGACCCCCCCCCCATCACCACCACCACCTCCCGCATCCCCTACGTAAGGAAACAAATCCAAATGCTTCGAAGTATTCCATTCGAGGAGGTTCCATCAACAACTAAACATAAGGATGCGCAAATAACCGTGTGGCATAGTGGCGCAGCCGTGCACACATACACACACGTGCATGCACCAGAGGCGCTTGTACACGTTGAAAAGACAAACTGCGAGGCGCAATAGAGACAGCGGCGGTTACAGAGGGTGGAAGAGGGATGAATGGACCAGGGGCTGGGTCCAAGTAGTATCGCGTAGCTACTTAAAACTTTTGGAGCTTGTCTTGTGTCCCTACTAGTTGGCACCTTGCTTACTTAGCTCCGGTCTGCAACTCTCTACCTTCTCCTCTAGTCTCCTCTTCCTGGTTCTGTTCCTTCCTAGCCGTCCTCCTCCTCCTCCTCCTCCTCCTCCAGCTTCTCCTACCCCTCTCTTTTCCTTAGCCCGTGGATGTTCTTCACTCCTGGAGGCTCCCTTCCTGCTGGCTCGAGACGAAGTTTACCTTTGTTTCTGTCCGTCAGAGCGATATACTTCCTGGCTACCGTTGCGATTACCCTGGAAAATGGCGCCACTACTGCAGCGTGCTGCTTTAATAATTTGGGGATGAAGTGTGTTAATCCTTGGGCACTTTTGCGCGACGATGGCTAGGGAGGTGGGCTAACAGACGAGGGATTCTTGTTTGGTGACGTTAGCCACTAAATGATCCTCATGGATTGTGGAGATGTGCTTTTGCTAGGTGGATAGTACGTTGAAGGCTGTTTGATTCACGTTTCTGTTCAACTATGCGAATATCATTGTGGTGATGCTTCAGGGACACTGCTTGGGCGAAAGCTTCCAATTGAATTAATCGATTAAATCGTTTTACAATATCTTGCAACAGAAATTCTTTCTTTTTGTTTCAGGAGGGAGAAGTGTTACCGCTGCATCGTAATGCACATGAAGCATTCGAATGTCATTCAGTATAAAGAAAGTGAGTGTCATCGTTTATAGTCAGTGATTTTTATACTGATATTATAACTTTCAATATTCTGAGGTCTTAATCTAGCATGTGACTGTGACAGGTTAAAGGGAGGTGGGATAGACGTTATTGTACTAGTTAGCCTAAAAACAATGAGTATTTGTCAGTACTTGTTAATTAATCAAGAATTTGAAGTCACTTTTATTGCTTACTGATTCTTCACCCAATGAAAGAACACCAGACCGGTCTAAGAAGCCTTCATCCAATACCATCATTAATCCTCCAAAATTTATTTCCATTTTTTCCACAGAGGACTACATTCGGTACAGCTTGTAGCCTATTTCCTAGCAATAAGAAAAACTGTTAGCATCACTTTTACGACTTACTAATTTGCGGTGGACCATGGGGACCACCTTTCATTGGAAAGGGATCAGAAAGAAGTTGGCCATACGAGCCACGGGAAACAGAAAGCTGTATAAATGTTAAATGTAACGCGCTCGGTGCCTCTCGTCCCAGAGCTAATCCTCCCCCCACTTGTGTTTATTTCCTTTCAGCCTTCTGCACGATTGATTCGCCAGCGCCGAGCCTACGCTCTAAGTGTAACGACCTGCCCAGCGACGGCAGTCTTATTTCGTTGTTCCGCACGAGCGCAGCTCCCATGCCCTGTCCCTTCAAGGGGCCCCTGGAGTTCACGTACAGCCACGGAGAAGAGGAGTGCAATTCACCGTCGTCTACCGCTGAGACCTGCACCCAGGACTCGCGGCTGCTTCTTCGCTACCAGGCCTGCGCCAACGTGCACAACTCTGAAAGAGTTGGTGAGTAGCTTCTTCCAATTATTCATTGTTTACTTTAGAATGGCTGGGCCTAGCGGAAGTGTAACGTTTAGTATTTTAAACTCATGCGGTGCCTATAAATTTGAGGTTAGGTGTCATGGCGGTCCTTTAGGTTCACAGTTTCCGGGATTATGCTTGATAATTTACAGCACAGGACGTTCATTTGGAGTATAATCTTTTCTGTTGTGATAAATTTGACGTAAAGCATTACCATGCTTCAATTTTGGGTTTCTATTAGGGGGAATGCGTAGAGGAATTGCATTCTTTACGGTTCATAGATGATAGGTTATGTGTCATGGTGGGCCACCCGTTTCTTTCTTT
Organism: Andrena cerasifolii; assembly: GCF_050908995.1. Lineage (NCBI taxonomy): Eukaryota > Metazoa > Arthropoda > Insecta > Hymenoptera > Andrenidae > Andrena > Andrena cerasifolii. The sequence goes on from NC_135132.1 coordinate 5,791,843, forward strand.
CTAGGCGCCATGAATATCATCTTTATGGTTCCCATAAGCTTCCTGTAACGTGTCATAATGAAATAGGATTCATCGGTTTTTAAAAACCGGATTTAATAACCTTTTTTTTATAAATTTGTAAAATTTAAAAAACGGTTTTAAGTTTAAAAAACAATTTACTGTGAAACTAATCTCCATGAGTTAATATTTACTGAAGAAACATACTAAATGAAATAAAGATTTATAATTTATATTTTTGTACGGATTTTAGTTATTTTACATTCTTTTTATTTGGTTTTGTATGCAGTGTATGTTATTTTATTATATGTTTGTAGTTCCATAAACATTGAAACAACTGGAAAATTTTAAAATAAGCAGATATAAATATTTCTTTACTGTTTTAATTATATATTTTTTTGTAAAAATTCGAAAACTGGTTTGACCAGTTTTTTGGGGGAATTTTTTGGGGGTTTTTATATAAATGAACCTCTATATTTTTGTCACTAAATTCAAGGAAATACTTATTTATATTTCCAAGAAGTTTGAGGTTAGGTGTCATGGCGGCCCAAGTATGGTTGATCGTATATCTTGGACCGCCATGACACCTAACCTCAAACTTCTTAAAAATACATACAAGTATTTCCTTGAATCTAATGATAAACAATATGGGCTCTTTATGCTGTAGTAGATAAAGTACCTTTTGAGCTTGTACGTTGAGAGTAAATAAAACGCATACATTCTCTACTATTCCCACAAGTTTTCAAGTTACGTGTCATGCTGATCCATGCCGATTTTGACCCCGCAATGAGAAAAGATGATTTCGTTAGTATTGCAGACGCCATTGGCAGTCTTCCTTAACCATTTCAGAACAAAGCGGTATAATAGCTAGTGCATCCCGAGTAGCAAAGCAAACAAGTCGCACCGTTGTAATTTTCCTCCCTGTTAATAATATTCAGTTGCGACGTTGATTAACACGACACAGGAGACCTGTAACGGTCGATAAAGCTTGCGGCGTTGCAGTAAATGATTAATGGCCTTGTCAATTACCATTTGTTGCTCGGCTTGTCCAAACGATTTTCCGCAATTATTAGAGACGCGATCGTATAACTGGACAAGCGTGGCGGGGACGAGGACGCGCGTATAATTCATTCGCAGCGGCGGTGCACGGTTTATTAACGGTTAGAATATTTCCGTCCATAATTTTCGGCTTGGATCGCCGGCGATTTAGCGTCTATCGTAATTGGTATCGTTATGCATTACGGTGTAATGATGGGGAGGAAATACTGGGGCGAAGAGGCGTATCGAAGGCCGCAGCCCTTATGAAATGAAATTCCGATTTGTAGTTCAAAATGTATGGTTCTCATAAAAATATTACAGTTTCATGTTTTCTTCAACAACTTGGATGGTTCCTGCGAATAAAACTTTTAAATAATTTACCTTCACCTAACCTTTAAATAGTTTAAATACTTGTGCGCAGAATTGACATTTGAGGGGTTATTAAAATATTTCAGGAAGAAAGTTTGCGTTGCGCAATTAAAATGTGATCGAAAGGAAGAATAATGTACATTTTGGTATTGCGTCTGTTTTCAGACGTGGAGCTGGAGTGCTTCGCCACGTGGAAAGATGGCAGCACGCATAATTTGGTAGCGCGGCTGTACAGTAATCGTAAAACGAAGGACGAGGACCGCTACCGATGCTTCATCTATCAACAAACCTCGAACAACTCGTGGAACTTGGCGCAGAGTGCTGACGCTGCTTGCGCAGGCTTGATCAGCGTCACCGAGGCTGCTAAGACATTCAAAATGAAGCAAAGTGAGTACACGTTTTCTTCCTCTGGATACATGGTACAAATTAGCTGAAGCTCTTGGTAATTGAGTCTGCTTCACATCTTAGCCACAGCCTACAATAAATTGCGGAATATTATAGCTAGGACTCTTATAACATTACTAGAAAGTCTGTATAGTATTAATGATAGGAGGCTAGACAGTATCACTCCCCTACAATCTGTATAGTATTGCTCTGTAAATCTGTACAATAGATAAAGACCTACATTGCACCGCAAAATGGCATTACACAGTCTTCTTCTCAGAAGGCTGGGCAAAATTACTCTTATAGTTGTCAGGCGAATCTATAAAAGGCCACTGCTAAAAGACCATATAGCACTCCAACAGAGCCCTGCACAACATCATTACACGACACATAGTCTCCATTTACCTCTAACACTATAAAACATCACTACTACGAGGCTAGGCATCCTCATTCCCAGACTCTTTACAATATTGTTACCTGGACCCGCACAGCGCCACAGTTAAAACACCATGTTGCACTTCTTCAAAGCCCCATATAAGATCATGTTACTACACATAATCCTTAGGTACTCCTAATACCACATAACATCACTATTAGGAGTCTAGGCACCATCATTCCCAGAGTCTTCACAGTGTTGCTCTCTGAATCTACACAGCACCACAGCTAAAAGCCTACATTCCGCCCGATCAGAGCCCCGTATAAGATCATTACATCATGTAATATAATTCCCATATACCTCCAACTCAATAAAACGTCATTGCTACCTGAACACTCACCCGACACCAACGTCTCCCTCTCAACGCGTTCCATCAGACCCGCAACGACCATCTCTGCGGGCAGACTCGGCCCAGGCTCTGCGCCACGTCGTTAACTGATAAGCGTACGTCTTGGTATAACGGAAACCGCGGCCGGTGATAGGAACAGCCCTGAAGAACGAGAGCACGTAAACTATGAGGGTGTCTGTGGACACCAGATCAGATTCTTGCCCCGCATGCTATCGGGCCCGTGCGGTGGCCGATGTCAGGTACTTGGAGTATTCCATGGTATTGCATAGCTGCACGTAACCTTACCAGATTGTGATGATTCTGGCGCTGCAGCCACGGTTAACCAAATTGAGGTGATGGCTCGAGCCGTCGGACCGGCGGCAGACATTCTTGGCATTGATTTCATTGAACGTTAAACTCAAGCTGAATCTTTGGCCGTCGCTTGGTCGGCCTGGGTTGGAATTTTAGCGGATCGCCATTTCTGTTAGGTTCACAGTTAGGATCTTCTGGATCCTTCCAATCTTTAAATGGGCAACCACCTCCCACTCGGCTCTATCACTAATTATTCTTGGCATTGATGCGCTGCTCGAAAGGCTTTGGAACGTAGATTCGCTAGATATGACATCACACTGCCCTTGTCAGTCGCTTTGACACGTTTCTCCTCCGTTTCCTTCCTTAGTCTTTTCATTACTCTGGACTCGGTTTAAAATGCGTTCTTCAATTCGATTCCTCCCATTGTGCAAGCCTGCGAGCGCGAATGCAGATAGACAATAGTATCAGATGGAGATTATCTTGTTGCCGGCTTCGCGGTAAACCGCAGTTCTGCCGGGTATCCGGTATGTATGACTGATTGCGCGATGCGCGATGCACGGCGAGATTTATTTCACGCGATACACAGCTCGCGCCAGCTCTCCGTGACGTTTCCTAAATCCCAAAGTAATATTCGTTGATGGGGGATTTAAGAATGCGGTGGGCTGGATGAGATGCATTGTACCAGCGACTGTGCTTCCCATCGCGGTTAGATCGTCGCGAGTTAAATTTCAATTATTGCTCGCAAGTGGACTACGAAACGATGATAAATCACTGCGGAAGCATGTGAATGCGGCATAGAAGAGATTAATTGAATACGAAAAGGGGTGTGTCACTTCTGTTAATGAGTATTATTATTATTGTTATTTATTCAAGACCCTTTAATTTACAGCAAACGGTGATAAAATTTAGACGGTGATAAAATTTAGAAATTTCGAGCACACGTGTTTGAGGCTAGGTTCGATCTGAGCGTTAAGCAGCTTAAAAAAATTTCAACGTAGCGACTGCCACATCGAGCCGGATGTTTCGTTAACCCTGTTCCCGAGCGCTGGTCTGCCTTTCCATTTAAACTTTCCAGGAGGCAGATTAGCCCCGGAATCTCGGAATCTCCTCCTCCTTTCCCGGCCCCTCGGTCGGATGAAGAGAACATTACTCACACTAATGTCCTTTCGCCGCGATCCCGTCTAAGAGAACACGCTCACCAAGACGGGGCGAGTGTGAAAAACTGTTCGCGCAGCGAGTGGTTTCAGCTGGAATCTCGCGAAATTGCATACTTTCGGATTCTGTATGGAGATGTAGACTTTTGTGGAGCAGATGCTTCTTTCTGCGCGCACAGAGCGTCTGACAGTAATTTAATTGATACGTAACTGGGATTTAATAGAAATTTAGTAGATATGTAATGGAAATGTGATAGAGTGGTAGGAAACATAGCGTCTCAGTCTGTTTTATTAGATTTACGTATCAATTGCAATACTGTAATTGTTCCCTTTGGTAATTATACAGAAGAGGGCACACCTCGCCGAATTCGATGACCTTGAAATATGTCGAGAAGGTTATCAGTGTGAACAAGTTTTGGACGGGTACTTTCTTAAGGGGTGTAACCGTTCGAAAGTGTGAAAAATCGGATTTATTTGACACATGTTCATAGATTGATGATTTAGTAATATTATAAAACAAGTCCGATGTAAAAATTCGGAAAATTGACAAAGTTATAGGCGTTTGAGTGGAACAACCCAGGTAGCACAGGGTGACTCAACGCGCCTTTTTTTATTCCGGCTCCCCGTTTATTATTTACAAAGAAAAAACGTGGACTGAAAAATCTAACTTTATCTTTGATCTCACCATTTCTTTATTTTACAAAATTTTCAAAATCGATAGCTGTTAACATATTTTACAAAAAAAATTACTGTTTTTGATTTCAGATACGACATACAGCTTTTTTTCAGGGCCAGCCTTCTAAAATCGAGAGAGTTTCGGATACGTATCTATAACTTTCGAAAAACAATAGCTTTTTAACTGAAACTTTTTTTTAAAGTTTGACTTGTAAAAAAATCCCCAAAATGTACACATTTTTCGAGCGTAAAAATGGGTATACCTCCTTAAGGGGACAGTCGAAAAATCGACTTTTTTTATTGCATTATCTGAGAGTACTGTCTTTTCTGAATAAAATGCCGCTTGGTTTATAGTAAAATTCGCAAAATTGTAGATTTGGCAGCTAAAAACGTCAAGCGGCCACCTATAGCGTCGCCTTTGCCCGGCAACTTTAAACGTGTTTTTCTCGAATATTTTCTCTCTTCATTTTTTGCTGATTGCGAACGAATTGAGGTTCAGATAGACTTGGAAAAAATTACAGGATATGTACAACATGTGCCGTTTCGGTCCAAACCTCTTATAGGGTCCGTAAAAATTCGAGATTTTCATAAAAAAATTAAGAAGTCATCGGATTTTGGTAGCGCGCAAACAATGATGTTGCGCTACTAGAATCCGGTGACTTCTTAATTTTTTTATGAAAATCTCGAATTTTTACGAACCCCCTAGGTGGTGCAATACAGGGAACTTTCCCTTAATGAAATACACACCTCAATCAGATCTACCAAACGATGCCCCGCGAGAATTAGAATTAAAATAACCCAGGATATATTACAGGTGAAAAAGGTGACAGGGTGTCGTTGGATTATCATGCGGGCAGATCCACTTGGCATGAATTTAATACTTTTATCGCAAAAGTATCGCGGCGCGAGGCACCGTTTTTCCGACATGGCGCGTAAACCCCAGAACAAAGTGAATTTAGGCGGGCCCGCCACTTGCCTCTCGTAAAACGGCAGGGATTCTTCTTTTTCTCTTTTTTTTTTTATAGGACACTACACGCGGCCATCATATAGTAAATATGTCGCTCTCGAGCCTTCGAGTTCAGAACTTTACGGCACCGCAGCTTTTTATACTTTCGGTTCCAGCGTCGTTTAACACGGAACTCCGGCGCGGCGGCTTGATTTGCATCTAGCCGGCGAATGCAATTCCTTTCGAAGGAGAAAACAGGATGGGGGGTACCGGGGCGCGATAAATTCGACGCGGAATAAAGGGAACTACGAATACGATGGAGCAATATTAAAATATGGAAAAGCTTCCTGCTGGATGTTAGAACGTTCGTGAAGATATTCAGTAGTACTGTCCGATATATGGCCAGCCGGACTTGTCTATCATGTTACATCAGAGTTATTTGCTATTAATTCTTTGTTAACTTGTTTACTGGGGAGAGCTTCGAGAATGGAGGAAAAACGAGCGAGTAATTTTAGGGCTCCAGTGAGGTGCTCTTAAGGAATTCAGTAGTATTGGCAAACGTGTGGTCAGACAGTTGTACTTACTAGGTTTCACGTGGTATTTATTATTAATTTGCTGTTCGTTTGGTTTATTAAAGTATGTTTATGGCGAAATAAATGTATTCCGATGAATTTGTGTATTATATTTAGTAGTATTGGTCAATGTGTGGTCAGGCAGGTAGATTTATTATGTTGTTAATGGTATTTAGTATTTATTTGCTACTCATTTTGTGGACTGAATTAAACATGACGCCACGTAAATGGGTGTTAATGGATTTGTATAGAGTATTCAGTAGTGTTAGTCGATATGTAGTGAGGCAGTTGTACCTACTTATTAGGTTTCATCTGCTATTTGTATTATTAATTTGTTACCCGGTTGGTTTGGGCCGAAATAAATCTATTTCGGACTATGTACAATATATGGTATCCAGTAGTAGTGGTTAATATGTGATCAGACAGGTGCACCAATTATGTTGCTAATGGCATTCGATATTTATTTGCTACTCATTTTGTTCACCGAAGTAAATACGAAGCGATATAACTGGGTGTCAATGTATTTGTGTACACTATTCAGTAGTGTTAGTCGATATGTGGACAGACAGTTGTACTTATCACGCTTACAGTGGTATTTACTGTTACCTTGTTACTTATTTCATTTATTACATTGAATTCGAGGGGAAATATGTGAGTGCCAAGCCATTTGAATATTATATTCAGTAGTATTAGTCACTACATAGTCAGCCATCCGTATCATTTGATGTTTTCTGTTATCAATTCTACATATACTGCAGCCTACAATGGGCTTAGCTTAGGATACTCTTCGATTGCAATTTTTAACCGTCAAAAATTAATTATAATTTTTCAACAAACACTTCAGCTACTTGTAAAAACTAACCCCTCAAATATTCATTCTTCTTACCGATGTTCCCAGCTTAATCATTATTTTCGACCGTAGTGCATACATTTTCCAGAGTGCAAAATGAGTGAAAATTGTAAAAAAAAATGGGTGACAGCAGAGGGCAAAACTAGCCTGCTTTAAACATAACTCAAACAGGCATTTGGGGATCGCCGGTATCGCGTGTCCAATCGAATTATCGATCGGGTTTTTCGGCAAGTCGCAGTGTACACCGCATACATCGACGCCTATGCATTTTTAACGGTCCATTAATTCGTGTACAGTGATTGATAGCTGCGAGCAGCCGACCATCGACACGATAACTGCTCGCAAACGACAAAGCTGACACACGTTTTATGCGCGTGCACTGCATTTTTCGCAGGGCATTGTGAAGTCTCAGCAGTCGTTTTTTTGTTCGAAGTATTCAATTTTTATTCAAGTTTTTTGGTAACAAAATTTAGGATGCCTTTATTAACAAATTACCTGTAACAAACTATATTAAGTTTAAATTAATTGTAATGGGTTTAAACGCGTTTATCAATAACTAGCAAAATACCCCCGCGCTTCGCTTCGGACCTAGGAGATATTAGGGACTCCGAGAAAGCACATTTTGCCTCTTTTCACCCCCTTAGGGGTTGATCAGAGCTGAATCCTCAAATTCATTTTTAGGCATTTGTGTGGGTAACCTTTGTAAATAAAAACGAAGTTGACATCTAATCGGGCCTAGGAGATATTAAGAAGTCCGAGGAAATACATTTTACCCCCTTTCACCCTCTTAGGGAGGGAATTTCTAAAAATCCTTCCTTGGTGGGTCATAAAAAAAATGTACCTTTCAAATTTCGCGTTCCTAGGTTAAACGGTTCGACCTGGGCGTTGCACAGTGGTTCCAAAATGACTTTTTGTGGACAAATTCCGTATCTCAGTGAATTCTTAACCGATTTCTATCGTTTTCTGCTCGTTTTATCGGTGATTAAATTTGCTAAAATGAGACACAGCAATTTTTCAAAATTTTCTTTAGGGATTAAAAAATAAAAATACATTGTGAACTTGGTTCCGAAACAACGAGTTTATTAACCAGTTTTTTTCGTATATCATTAAAGGGAAATAAAAAAATAAATAAATATAGTTTATAAATATAGTCTTCCCTATATTTTCTACATCCTCTGTGTCTTCTTCATAATTGGGCAGAAGATATTTTGCGTCTTTAAAATTTGATATTTTAGCAAATTTAATCCTCGACAAAACGAGCAAAAAAAAAGACAAAATTCGGTTGAGAATTGACAGAGATACGGAATGTTGTCCACAAAAAGTCACTTTGGAACCACTTTGCGTTCATGAGACAGTTAGGACTTCTTCTTTTATATATATATATAAATAATAACAATAATAATATATATACATATAAATAATAACAATAATAATAATAATGTTAAAGTTGTAATAATTTATTGATTGTACATAATTACTATGTACAGGCACTACTATCCAGATCTTGCATTTCGCTTTTCAGAAAGTCCAGCAGAGCATTGCACTTATCCATCATGGGTGGTAGCCAATAAATTGTGGGTGGCCTTGGATCAAATAGCGTCTCGGCTCCAGGCGTCGCCTAACAATCTGACGATACTGGATCGGAACGAAACTCGTCTGGTTTGCCACTCCGTGGTCACCATTAACGATCGTCATTACCACCACCCGTTCAATCCTGACAGGGAGAACCAGGTGATGTACGTGGCGAAGGCTACCCTCGACTGGTAAGTCAAGAAACTTCAATTCTCTCTTAAAGAACCTCTCAATTCTAAACGAAAGAGCGAATCAAGGGTCAGCCTTGATCTCTACGGAGTATTTAATAGGGGCTTGAAAACTTGCAAAGCGACGGCCTCTCAGAGGTTAACAGGAGACTACTTGTTAGGCGCATGTACCGAGTAATATAAATAGACAATTTTTAGTCTACAGAGTTTAACTAGCAGGATGAAAACTTTCATCAACTCTAAGTTTGGACCAGGTCTACTAACCCCAAATTATCTGACACATGCAAGTCTTGGACCAGATGTAATAAATCCCACCGCTTTCCTGGGCCTAGGTCTATTACTGATACCATCAAATATTAATCTAGTTACACGTATATAGATGTTCTGAAACAGTCAAACTCCTCATCACTTGTGGGTTGAAATCCTCAAGCTGGAGTAGCCTTAAATATTTCCGTATGCGAGTGTGGCATTCCTTCGAACGAATTATCGAAAATAGTACTCGATCAAATTCGACAGACAGTTTCTCCAGCAATTTGTTTGGGTCAGTTATGCAAAAGGCGTCCTCTAGGCATTAATAGTGTAGCCTGCTAGCCCTGCTGGAGTATGCCAGCCGCTTGCACGAAAAACTATTGAATCTCGTAAATTTGCTGAGAAAATTGTTGCGATCCTAACAACAAACAACCCAGCAGTGCTTGCACGCGCTCGAGTGAGATACACCGCGAGTAATTATAACGGTATGCCGCGATAATCCTTTCATCGCATACCGAAGACACTCGCGCTCGCGTAAATAAACAGCGCCCGCTGGATTAAACGCGGGGATCCTGCAGTTTGGCTGCTCGACCTGCGCCGGCAGACGCGCTGGAATGCCAATATACGCGGTGTTCGCGAATGTTCAACTCGGGCCTCCAAGTTTCTGCATTTGGGGGTGTTTCGAAAAGATTATTCGTGGAGAATGAGTTATCGAGCCCTGGCATCTTTCTGATCACGTTTGAGGAAGTTGATCGGTAGCACTGAAGCGTGCTTTCTTGGTTGTGGGATGCTCGCTTTGGAAATTATTATTGTTGGGTTAAGTTTTAGGGATTGCAATTTGAATAGAGTTTTTGGCGATGTATTAGTGGCTAGGTCAGTGATTCCCAACCTGTGGATCATGAAGTGCTTTCTGAGGGGTTGTCACGTTTTTTTTTTAATATTGTTAAGTTAGATTTTAGTATATTCTGAAATAACTATTTTTAATGCTTTTTCTTAACCTTCTTAAATTTACCTTGCCTTATTTGGGGCAGGGGCACGGTATTTGAATATTATAAATTGGGATGGCGAGTCAAAAAAGGTTGGGAAACACTGGGATAGGTAAGAGACAAGGCTTGAGAGTTTGAGATAGTTCGAGTTTGTTTCAGTTCATTTCAACCTGAAGCGTTTCCTTAGTTCCAACAGGGCTCATGCTTTGGTTAAGGGGGAGTCTCGTGTAATAGCCTCAAAAGTGACTGATATGTATGATTTTTTTTTTAAAAAAAACTGTTGTTAATATTGGAACCCAAAATTTTAATTTTAGTTTTTATTTAAAATACTTTTTTTCGTTTATGTAAAGTAAATTTATCTAAGGGAAGGAAGTTACTTCTTCTTTCAAAGGCTGTAAATTTTTATTTTTTTTCCCTTCATATTAGGTTCAATCCCAGCGTAAACTATGTAGCTGTAAGAATTTTTTTATTTTTTGGTAATTAGATGACTGTGGCAGGTGATTCCACAATAATTAATAAATAATAGGAAGGATCGACATAAAAAAAAAAATTCTGCAAGTTTAAAGACACCTCCTTATATACCAAAAGAGATTAATCCAGTATTAACAATAGTTTTATTTTAAAAAATCATAAATATCAGTTACTTTTGGGGCTGTTACATGAGATTAGTGTAATGTTAGCTTAATTAGGTGCTAGGTAGTTGAATATTATTTTGACATGTGTTCTAGGAAAATAGAAAATGTTAATTATATGTAGCTTGCTTTGGGTAAATGGATGGAGCAAGAAATTGTGTTAACATAGAAACCATTTATGTAAATGACTGAGTCAAATATTTGAAGTTTGAACATGATCGAAGAACTTTGATCTTCCTGAATTCATTAATATTGCATACATTTAAATCCTTGCGTGCTCCAATTTTGGATGAACCCTGATTCAGTCTAATTTCAACCTAGGTTATTATCGGGTACTTATAATTACATTAACAAAATTTGGACTAATCCTCATATACGAAAATCTGCTTTATTTCAATAGAAATACATCCCAGTAATATATATCACAACAAGCACACACAATTGTCTTAAAATTTTCGATCATCCACGTTTCTACGTTTTAAAACAGAAACACAAAGTCTTAGAAAATCGTATAAATTTAACTCCTTACCAGTCCAAGTGAATTGGAATTAAATTCATTGCAATCATTTTCTGCAGAATTTATAGGAATTGTCTGATGCAATTGCAGTGAAGATTATATTGCAACTTCCACTGGCAACTGGGTCAGTTTTAAAGCCGGGGATATATTCGCGCGACTTGGAAGCATCACTTTTTACCCAGCCCCTAAACGCCGCGATGGTAAACCTAATTCTCGAGGTTGAATGTATTTCGAAGTTTATGATTAAGAGGGACAATTAACCTGAAAAAGGGGAAGAGTAATAAAATGTTGAAGTGAGTGGCTCTTGATGCAGCTCTGCTTCTGACTCTTCTTCCTTCTCAGTGGAAAAGGAGCGTGTTTGGTCAGACAAGTAGTAAGTACTGATGGGACTGACTCCGTATCGATACCGTTCTACAAATTTCGATCAGTTATTGATACGTAACAAAGTCAAAGGTATTTAAAGGAATCGATACTTCTTTGATAGTTACATATGCGAATGCATCGATGCATGTTTGACACTTAAACGAAAATATCGATACTTGTGTGATACTGTGTCAAACCGGTTGTAATTCATTATAGTATGGGGTTAGTATTGATTGAAGAACAATTGATGTCGATAATTGATACCAAGTACCTAAAATTTCGATGGGTAACGATATCTCCCATTACTTTCGTAACGAATTGATTGAATATCATCAATAGTATCGGCATCGGTTCAATCAGTGGTAGTAAGCCGTGATGAAGACATCGAGTGCATCGTTTGCTTTCAAACTGGCTTTATATGTACGAACTTAAATGGTTGGAAATATTCAGTATCATATTAGATAAATAAATTACTGTTTAGTGATTGGTTTATACTACTGAAAATTATTTTACTTCTGCTTATGTTTTTTGCTTTCTTAAAATATTGCGAATAGAAACTGAATTTTTTTTAATGCAAACTTATATCCATTTTAGTTTTTAAAAATATAGCATTATTTACGTGTACCTTCGCGTGAACAGTTTAATATAAAATGATTTCATTTGTGTTTAATGCTTTTTGGAATTCTGTAATTTATTGAGTTTATTTAAATTGGAAATTGAGCTGTACATTGTTCTAATGTAATTATTTCTGCGAATAGTCCTTTAGAAAAAATCAGTAGAATCTTTTGCACTTTATGGGATTATATTTTTTGGAAACGATTTACTTAAAATACATAAGAAAACATTAAATTATTATAGTTCAGTTATTATTAGTGTACTTAAAAATCTGAAAAAGTCAGTGTTGTTTATATTAACTAAATTCTTTATTATCTGACAGCTGGGGACTTAAGTAACACATACTAATTTATAACTTTTAAATTTGATGTGCAAAATTAGGGGACAGAATTTTGTTACAATCACTAGTACCTCGGGTTAGTAGTTCGAACTGTTAAGTAGAAACGGTCCGCGTTTGGTCAGACATCACTAGCTGATTCACAGTACACAACTAAAGCAACTCTTCACCTGTTTCTCTGCGATTACGATTTCTTTCCCCTTCACCAGAGTGAAACACACAACAATGGGAATTCTTCAGCGTGTTTGAATCAAGTTTGCCCCTTTATTCAGAGAAACCACTCCCAAAAGCATCCCCGTTCTAAATAAACTCATAAAATATTTCAAACCGAAGTTTAATGATGAAATTAAGCGTTGCAAACATGCGTTAAAAAAATTTTGAAAAAAAAACTTTATTTGGTCAAGTATTTTTTTTAAACTCATTTTCAACATTTTGTTACCACGAGTTTGCAGCTCTTATTCTACCATTAAACTTTGTATGAATTTTTTTCGGTATACCAGCCACACCGAGCGTCCACTAGAATCCACAAAATCAAACCTCGCTTAATACACCCCCGCGGTACGAATATCCCATCGAAACCCACCCTTGCAGCCAGACCACGCAATTTTCTTCAATTCCAGTAGTGCCATTTTCTTGCCCCCTCCCACATCCGTCACGAAAATATGAATCCGCGAAACCTGCTGCAGAAGATATAAAAGAATACCCCCCCTTCTGCCGCAGGGGGTGGCGTGCAGAGGGGAAACTCTTGCATGGCGGTTCTCATAAAGTCGCGAGCTGGCGCGTAATCGCGGGTATATTAAAGCGCGAGGAGATCAAGCCGGAAGATTTCGCGAAATAAGAAGCGGGTAGCCCCCACTTCCCTACCCTTGCAGCCGGGAGAACGATAGACGGTGGGGTGGACGTGTGCAGGAGGGTGCGCTGAATATCCGTCTCCTTTTGTTTCGAGCTTCTTAAGTGGGAGAAAGTGCACAGGAAATGACAAGGCCATCGGAATGGGCGATCGACGAGACAGGTGGGGGGGTGGGCGGGGGTTGGATGGGTAGGTAGGAGTGGGGGTGAGTGCAACGAGGCATCGTTGTAAGCGATGTGGAATCAAATTAGGTCTTTTATCGAAGCAAGTGTAGTGGAATCGGTGGTAATTAGGGTGTGACTGAATTTAATTTCGTTTCAATGGGGCAACTCAATTGGAATCTCGACACGAGAGAAATCGAGGGGTTCAGATTTTCGGAAAAGTGTAGTCTGCACTTTGTTCATTAGATCTTGCTGTCCGGGCCCCTGGAAGTCTCATTGGCATTTTTAGATCCCGAAAGTTGTCACATGATTGCTTGCATGGAGCTTGCAAAGAGAAAATTAGGGGGTGGCGATTCGAAATTCGAATTGCTCGCGGGGGGTGAATCTTTGTGAAAGAACGCTTAATTTCATGAAAATTAGATGAAAGTGGCGGGGAGAGCTGAAGTTTCGTCCACGGCTCGTTGTAATTTGAAATGCAAGGAACTTTTCCTGTTTGTATACCGGACGTTGAAGAGATTTTTAAGTAGCGGGGCGGTCTGCACGGCGTTTAATTAATTCTGCGAGATCGATTAATTGCAACGATGTTTGTATTACTTAAAATCGTTCGTCCGTGAATTTAAATAATTGCACGCGTTACAGGGGGATTAATTGTATTGTATAATGAACAATAGTTCGCCGAGCGAATAAATCATTATCGATATGAAGATGAGGACGGATATCAATTTTGGAACAAATATTTGACTATTTCGCTCAGTGGATATTATATGAATATTTATTGCATTTTGTTTTCCGTGTTGCTGAAAATTCTGTCGATGTTTTCTTTTAAACTAATTTAAATACGGGCAAATACTTTGCATCATATATACTGGTCATCGTTTATTAGCTTCATTTTGTCATTTTTAAATCCAAAGAAGTATACAGGATTGAGGATTTCTTATGTTATTTAGACGCTACTTAATTATTTAACAAATTTTATCAGGTTTATTCGTTTAAAGCATATACAATTTACCAATGAATTATTACTGTAGTGAAATATGATATAATCATATTTCTCATACAGTGGTAAAATATGTTTATATTATTAATTACTGAATTTGTTTTTAAAAGCTGTATAATATTACACACAAATTAAAATTCACTTTTATTTGTAAAGTATCGATCTTAAACTCTAAAGCAAACAGGGTGTCAACAGTGAGAGGAATACATCATTTAGAATTATAGTCTGAATACAGAAGATTGGCTGCTCCAGCTCACTAGAGAACACTTCCTCCATCACCATGCAATCCGGCTACTCCCACTTGCCACTATCTCCCCTTTTCTCTTACAAATCTGCTAGCATTGTCCATCTCTCAATTCTGGAGACAGCTTGGCATGGCATAAGATTAGAAGCCATATATGACTCGATTCACAATCTCGAAAGTAACCTCGAGTGGCCACTTGATTTTATTCCAACTGTACACACATTGTCTTCAACTGACAGCTCCGTATAAAAATTGAATTACCCATCTGCAAATTTTTACGGCAACCGAACCACCCATTCCGAAGGTTCTCGAAGACCCCACCTCTATCCTCAACTCCTGGAGCACGAGGATCATGAAATTATCTCCAGAAACGGGTCGTTAGTTTAAGTAATTAGCTCGGGAGTAAGACTAGCCGATGCACGCCCTGTAAAAGACGCAACAAGAATGTTTCATAACACGAGCAGTCGCATTGAGTTCGTTTAATCGCAGCCCACTTAACCCTGTTTAGCGGGGCTCCCATTTAAATGCCAGCCACCGAGGTTTTCTGTTGAAACACACTGCGCTGCGGCCTTCCATTCACTGGGCCAGCGTCTATTCAACCCGAGTGATCCACTTTCATCCCCCCCATCGCCTCGCTTCAAGGGGGATGAGACCTGGTATCCCTCGGTACATCGGTCCGCTTCTGCGGAGTATCCGTTTCAAGAAATTTCACTGATCCGGTCTTGGGCCACGTACACGTGTACAGAGATCGGTTCTGTGGCCTCGAATAATGCACGCGCGCCGTTAGCTCGTGTACCTTGCCGGGTTTACGAGATACACCCCGACAGTGGGATGATTTTGAACCTATCGGTTGCCCCCAATGGAAGCATGCTTGGAGCACGACGGATAGATCTGTGTATTTGTGCAAGAATTCTAAGGGGACTCTTGGTGCACGAGTTCTGGTTGTGTGGAGTGGAGTAAATTAGATAATGGGTTGGTAATTTGGATCATCTGACGTTAGAAGGGTGTGGAAGTAGAGTGGGAGCTTAAAGAGTGGGACATCTTGTCAGGAAGTCCGAGGAAGTATTGTTTTCTTATGAGACTTAAGGCGGACACACTGGCTACCATTTTGTGTTACCTTCAGACTGATTTTAGTTGATTCATTAGACTTGCTGTGGGTGGTGACATGAGCATAGGTATGGTAGATTAAGATATAGTTGTAGTAGTGGCGGGAATTCTAGTCTAAGAAGAATATGGTGTAACGTCCGGTAGAAGGACAGATCATGGAGGAAAGGGAGAGGAGCGTTTCGTCTTGGAACCCGTCAGCCAGACTCATTAGTAGGGTTACAACGCATGGGGACCGAGAGCAATAAACTTGGAACTTGTATATATACGAACGAGACTGGGACCTGACACTTGCGAGAAAGAGTTTGAAAGATTAGACCTCTGGTGGCGCTGGCGAGCACTAACACTCGTGATCCCATGTTGGGGCTGGACGTTACAATGCTTTATATTTGGAGATTAGACACAGTGTCAGCTGAAAACTTTGTTGTTGGCTGGGATTGATCGAATCGAATAAATCCTGAGTCAATTGGAAATTAACAAGACTAGTACAAGGCTGGGATAGGACTGTGTGATACCCACAAAACATTAAGTTACTTGTGTCTACAGTGTTGTCTTTAGTTCAGTGGGTCCAGGTACCTATGCGTACCCCTCCTTTCTAGCTTCAAGTATCCTTAGTCCAACAGGCATTAGTACTTAATTGTTTCATGGACTAACTAAATTCCAAATCCCACTAAAGAGAATGTGACTGTAACATGACAGGTGCCTAAGTTGCCAAAGTGTTTATTATTACCCGCTTTCCTTGAATTACAATCCTTGGCTAACTTGTCACATTCAGCTTATCTATTATGCAGAAGGTACTATTATACTAACCTCAAGGACTATGCCACTAATTAAAGCCACTGATTGCACATATTATTCCTACATGATGCATCTCTCCCCATGAAAGATGAAAGATTATAGTACTAACAAGTCAAGTCTCCTCCAGAACTGCTAGCCTACTCTTAGCCCCTCGACTCTCTTTCTAACCTCAAATCCTAGTCACCTGACTTACAACACCTTCCTCCAGGGTATGTCAAGAAAATATCAGTATTCCCTTCGCCTCTGTGACAAGTCCAATCTTCAAAGACACCCAACACTCCCAGCCCATCTCAGATCAGATCACACAAGGCGCAAACTTTCCCCATTATTCCCCCTTATTCAGCGCCACCTCGAAAAGCGTGTTCACGCGACGTACTACCGTTCCGCGGTATCTCGCAGATGTTACAGCTGTCTTGGTCGTTAGCTCTTCCACGTAATTATTACAACGTCCGTGGTCGGAACGAGGCCGCGTTCGGCCCTGCTATTTACAGATCGATTAAAATGTCAGCCAGCCGTAAGTATTCTTCGTGGCCGTCGTGAAAAATGGCTTCCCGTCACGGAACCCGCCGCGGTGTATATAATAACCAGCGGCGGAGCCGGTATCCACGTGGTAAATCATTGTAAATTCATTTTTCTCTACCTACACCGAGTCGCGGCCTACCCCCTGTCCTCATCTCGCCAGGACGTCGAAACGAAGCTCTCCGAGATTTATCGCGCGATCAATTCGCTTCGGCTGGCCGATCGATTCCTCGCCTCTCAATCGATCCCCCCCTAATGGCTTCCTCAGGGATAATTTATGCAAAACGCTTGGACGATAATGGAGCACGTCCCGCTTCATCATTCACGGTGCCTCGCTGTATTTAGCCGTCGCCCCTTTGACAACTTGGACGTGGCTTGTCGGCTTTTAATCCTTTCTAATTTTCGTAATGTTGTTGGCGCACACCTGGCGGCTCGGTTGTTGCGCCCAGCGTGTCGAACTCAACCGCGAAAACACTTCTCTGCCCCACCTGCTACACCAAGTCCTCCTATAATTCACCAGGCAAACATGTCCTCAGCAATCACATAAAACTATTTCGAACAGCTTTTTCAGCAACACTTGCGCGAAATGTTAGCGGTTTGAGTGATTATCAGGTCATGGGGTGCATTCTGTACAGCACGGACTCGGCGGAACGTGATTCCCAGCCTATCAGAGGGCAAAAAGTAGACCACAATTACGCAATCGATGTTCGACAAGAGGATTATTTTTGCGCTCGTGCTTCGGGATCGTAACGGCTGGTTTACGAACCAGAAACAGTGTAACAGGCTGTGTAAACGATTAACCTTTCGTCGGTGTCAGTGTGTAATTGTTATTAGCAGCACAATCGCGGCGGAGCGACGAGCGGAGCAAGGTTCCGCATGCCCCTTGTATGGCTGGTACAACATAACCTAGAACGACTACTGTACATTGATAAATATTCGGGTAGCCATTGTGCGGGTCGCGATCGATATTCGACCGTGCGCTCCTTCCTCTGCGATATTTATGATTGTTGTTCCGTCGTCCCTAGCAGAACAGAATTCCCTTGCAGCGCTCACAAAGGAGACCCGTTTCTATGGGTACCGAAACTCTTAGGGCGACTGCGACTTTATGAACGAATTTATGGATTCGAGTTACCGTGGCCTGGTTATCACGTCGAAACAATTTCAATGGGTTTAAAATAGTTTGTGGGACTATTTACTGGTCAAGGAAGAGAATTTTTATGGAAGAGTACAACGTTCGCGAACGAATTTCGTTTTGACGGCTACCGAAACTCTTGAGGGAAGAACCAAGATTATATAAGAATTTGTTTGGGGATAGAAGTTATTCAGGGTTTTCTGTTGTTGCTAAGGTGATTTGACACGAAAGGAAAGGAATTTTAATAAAAATGTAAGCGGGTGCAACATTCGGGAAGAAATTTCGTTTCGGTGATTACCGAAGTTCTGACTTCGGCTTTGTGAATAATCCAGTGAATAATCCTTTAACTTTTCAAGTATTGTAGTGTAGACTGTAGAGAGATTTCTTATTAGGTCACCGAATTCGTAGGGACAAAAGTTTTAACTGGGTATAAGTTCTTTGTTCAATTTACAAACGAACTTCGTTTCGATAGCCACCGAAGTTTTAACATAGAGTCTGAATTCATGAGTAATCCTTCAGGTTTTTAGTTTGCAATACTTTGATGCAAAGTTATTTTAAGGCCAATTAGTGGGTAGGGAAAGGAATTTTTATAGGTTGCATTGTATCATCGGTTAAGAAACCTTATTTCGGTAGATGTATTTGAAGAATTTAAAATTCTTTTATTCTGTTTCTATTGGTACCCTGGGAAAATAAATTTTAATACAAAAAATTTTTGACATTCATGAATAATTAGCTTCTGTGAAATTTTTAGGGGTGAAGAATCATACCATTGTAAATCTTTTAATGAACCACAAATTTATATATCACTTCTTTGCCTAACAAAATTTACTCAAAAAGGCCAATCTTTCTTCATTAAAATAAGAAACAATCAACTTCCTATAATGGATAGTTTTGGACAGAAAAATTCATCTATTGCAAACTTCGCAATTCTATATTGTTTACACAAACACAGAACGTGGACCACATTGTGTCTGAATTTCATCAAAATTCCTAGCCATCGAGTATGAAAATTGACAGATTTGTTAATATGAAAAAATATTCCAACCATTTTATTTCCCATTATTCCACCCCTTTCCGACAGCGAACTTTTCAATCCAACAAATTTCAAGCCCCAAACGAAACAGCAAGCACCGAAATAGATTAAGTGACCAGAGGAAAGCATATTTCTGCAAGTTCGTGTAAGTTTATCGTCGCTAGGAATTAAGGAACTTATGGCGGTGTCGATACGAAGTTATTGAATTAGAAAGAACTTGCATAAATATTCCTGGCGCGAGATATCGATATGGCTTCTTCGATCGGGTACGTGCCAACGGTTCCCCGCCAATGGTGCAACAGGAGGGAACTGCGTTCTTATCGGGGAGAAATGTTCTTATCGTGACTATATATCGGACCGAATAGCATCGTGTACCGCATAAAACTTTCGTTCGATTCAACGCGGCCGCGGACTAGAAACGGGCCCCGTCGAATCTATTTTCCTGGTGGCCCGCTCTCGACATTGTTACGCGTATTACCTCGACTTCCGGCACTCTTGCAGCCAGAGATAAAGCGAGATAAACGCGCCGAGTTCCCCTTATGGGGCTTCGCATCGCGTCATTCTTCTAACTGCACTCACGACTCGCGTAAGTTGCTAGAGCTGGGAAAACAATTACAGTTTGCATTCTGTTTACTTGGTCCCTCTATCTTTGGCGACATATTGGTAGTGTTATAGTTGCAACTTAATCAATTGGCCGCTAGAGGTCACTGGAGCGGGCATATATTTAGTACAGTAATCGCCCGCTAGGAGTCCGTTTTTTCCGCCCGTTGAGAGTCCGGCGACTATCCCCACCATTTCTTGGAAGCCTGCGGACGAGAGTGAGAGAATCGGACAACGAGCGAGAGGAAACGAAAGGTTCGACATAGCCACTGGCCGCGCGGAACCATGTCCGCGGAACTATGCCCCGTTCGACGGACTCATAACGGGCGATTACTGTATTTCATTGAATTATTCTCGGTATTATTAATCGATTTTATTTAACGCCACTTCTCCGTCTGTTTGTCCGCGTGTTTCGTACAAACTTTCTAACTCAATTTTAGCTTACTTCCACAAATCTAATCGAGTTGAAAATTTGCAGGAGTACGTAGTTATGATAATCGGCCTGAAACTTGATAAAAATAATTGTAATTTGTTAAAAATATAAATTAATTGTAATTTGTGAGTGTTTAGATACACCTATGTCTTTCAAAAGTTTTCAAACAGATATTTGAGCGGAGAATTCATAAGAAAAACAATTCGTTGCAAAACACTAAAAACTTAAAAATAAAGAATAATTTAAAAAATTAAGAATAATTATTAAAAATAATTATTTTCTTGTACTACAATTTCGATGATGATATGTCACTTTAAATAAACTCATACTAACCCTGTGATTAACCTGTAGAATTGTTCAAATTAATTGTAAAACTGATAATCACACAGATCAGGTTAAATAAAATCGTTTAACTTAATTTTTTTTTATATATTTACTTTTTTTTACTTATCTCGACCACTGCATACACTTATCCCCGCCATGATAGTGGGTTATCTCTACCATACTATTTTACCACCTTCTCAATATACATCTCTTATCCTTGGACAAGTTTACAAGTATGTGTATTTTCCCTTTTCCTCAGTTACAGTAGTGAGCTGTCATGGCGTAAAATTAAGAATCGTATTTGGTGCAATTTGTGACAAGAAAATTTGTATTTTATTCTCAAAAAATATATAACTATAATTTGGCTTGGAATTATACTAATAATAAGAACGCATAAATAATTCAAATAAACGTAACCACTGTTTAAAATTTTCCCAGTAAAAATTCAATTTACCAACTTCTACTAATTACAAGTAACTAACATTAACTGGCTTATCGCATGAAATATTCCACAAACAAGTTACAAATAAAACAGTTACTAAAACAAAAATAATTATAATACACCAGGAATGTTAAGTAAATTAAATCGTTAAATTGATTGAAACAAATAGACAAATTCAAGTAACTTTCTTCAGAGCCATGAAAGTGATAATTAAGTAGGTTGGTCCCGATAAAACCAGAGCCCCAATGAATTCCACTGGTTCGTAATCTTCGACGGTCGCGCGACGACGCAGCTTTTATGCGCCGTGACTTCCGCTTCCTCCTGATTGCCACACTTTCCCATCCAGCTTTTACGATCGCGTTACTTTCTTGTGGATTGAACCGTCAACAGTCCCTTCTCGATTTTTATTCCCGCGGCGTCTAGCATGCCAAGGGACTCCCCGTAATTCCAGTCCGCAGATATAAAACCGGAAGATCGTTATACGCGGCTTGAACGTTGACCGGAAAACGAGTCATCTCCGACCCTCGAATATTTACAGCTCGTAACTTTCGACAGCAGTTTGGAAGTTATTTTCGCCCCTACCACCGCACCTACGTGTTTTTCAAATCAGAGATTTTGAATTTCACCCCATTTTATGTTCGACTGATCAACGTACATAAATCTTTCCCCTTTTTACCAATTTCTGTTTTTAATTTTTGCAATGTCTGGTAAAAACTTTTACCCATAACTTACGCGAGTATTTGATAGAATTAATCTCTAAAATTTCAGTGCAAGATTCGATAGTTGAGTCACTGAGTAAATTAGTTATTTTCTCTAAATCAATTTCTTTTAGTTGTATTAAATTGAAAATTCCTATAATTTAAGTGCCCACGTGAAAAAATAGGAAATTAATTTATAGAATATAGCAAATTTTGAATAGTCAAAATTTTGGATCGTGAAATGGAAATTTTAAATCTCAGGTTTCTATTATAATTTTAAGCAAAAGTGATTTTCCATTTTGAAAATCTTTTAAGTGGGTGATAAAATTCGATTTCAAGTCGAATTTTTAGTTTTCTGTATAGAAACGAAGAAAAATTAGTCTTCCAAGGAATTGCAGAGGCGATTTCCTGATCACGAAGGAAATCATTTCCCTCAAATAAAACAGGTAGGAATGCTTCGGTGGCGTTCAGTGTTTACGCGAATCGCTCACAATGTCCGTCCGTTTCGTAAACAGATAATCGTGAATTTCTTACGAATGCTTTTATGGTCGCAATGTACTTTATGTCATCGCCATAAGCAAGACGGAGGCTGGCCTCGCACAATGAGAAGCTCTCCCTCGGAGCCATTAAGGCCGCGTACACAGAATAATAAAAAGGAACAGCGGAAAGCACCGGAAACCGCGATAATAAATCCCTTTGAGAAATTTGCAATCGCGATGGAGTTGCTGGCAGATAGATTCATTCGCGGTATTCAAAGGGTTCTGAGAAATTGGCAATGAAAGGGGATGCAGAGGCTTTAGGAAATATTGCAATTATTTATCACACAATAATCCATTGTCAAATTCAAATTTTTATTTTTTATTTGAAAATATTTATCAGTAATTCATAATCGAATTTTGAAATAGGGGTTCTAGGAATTTTTATTTTACTGTGTTTTCGCAAAATACAATTTTGAAAAGGAAAATTGAGTGCCACTCTTCGATTATCCTCGATTGATATTTGTCTACCGAAACACATTAATTTGTATCTCTTCTTACACTTTTTGGATCATAAATATATTATTTAAACGAAACAATTTTTTTCACCATTTCACTAGGTCCTTTCGTTAAATTCAAATTTTTCTCACAAGGCATATTTTCCCAGTACACCTTCTCCCGAAAGAAACATAATTTTTCTGCTCGAAACCGCTGCGTCCGCATTTCGCGAATTTAAATTACCCGCCACGTTGCGAAATTCTCCCAGAATTCCCGAGGAGGCGCGGTCCCGAAGAAACTTTTCCCATATATTACAATTAAACCGCTACACTCAGTGATTTATACTCTTCAAACCGATCATACCCAGAAGCCCTCACATTTTCATAAATCCCTCACACATTCTCTGAAATTTTTCCCTCGCCCCGTGACAACGTCGCGGCCATACATTATTTTCCCTGGCAGTATCACGGCCCGTGAAAAAACATCTTCGCCCCCGCGTCGCGGACGAATTCATAAATCGATGAACGCCACGAGCAGAGCGGATACTTCGCGGAGGGACAAAGCCCGGGATGTATCGGTAAAAAAAAAAAAAAAAAAACGGTGGGGGGGGGGGAAAGAATTGGAAGAGAAACAAAAAACGTTTTCCCGTGTACACCATGAAGCAAAGTGAAACGCGAATCGGCGTGGAAATGGAACAAGTTGCCTGCCGGTCCGCGCGCTCGCGTATTTGTCCGGGGTGCATGTTCGATTATGCTTAAAAAGCCACCCCGCCTGTGTCACGTGCGCGCGCATCCGCGTTTAATTTCGTAGACATTTTGTGCGGCCTGACAAAGAGGAGCTATTTACGGGCCAGGTGACTCATAATTCGTTCTTTCCCTCTCCCCCCACCCCCCGTCTCTCGCTGCTTTTTTTTTCACCCAATGGGCCGGGCGAAATGCATAAAAACCAGCTTTGATCGAGCGCGCGCCGTTGGCGTCGCGTTTGAAACTGTCGAACCCGCCGCGGGAGCATTTTAAAAAACTGACAACTCGGCTCGTTATTAGATCGCGACGACCACTCGACAGCCCTGAAGGGTGTCATTGCGCCGCTCCGCCTCAAAGGGCGCGTTTGACGGGGACGCGGCTGAGCTATTCTCGTGGATAACGATGATCGGCTGACATCCCCGCGAGCTGCCAGGAAAATAGCCGGTTCCCGCCGGTGTAAATAGGTCTCCCTGGCAAAAATCAGACGAATTTGAAGGGTGGCTTTCGGCTAGCGGCGTCGTTGTTTTTTAGGTAAACGTGGCTGAAGAGCTGGGAGCTTGCAGGCTTAAGCGCGCTTAGTACCCAGGGCGACGATTTTACGTGTTTAACTTGAACCGGGCGCAGCTGACGCTCAGTGCCCTCTGGAGTCGTTATACCTCTCGGTGGGGGATTTTTATTGGCGCGGCAAGTGTGCACGTCGTTAAGTGTTTCGCAGCGGAAAACCCCCGGATGAAGATGTATTGATTGGTGGTGGGAATCGTTTTTAGGTTAGGTGTGTGTTGTGGATGTGTGATGGTATTTTGATATTCAAATTCCCTAGAGGATTTCCCTTTTGGCAACCAGCAGACGATCTGAATGGTTGGTAGGAGCGATATTAGATTTTTCTTAATTTTCAAAATTTCTTTGAACCCTTAGTTTCGTCTCGCATTTTTTGGTTTCTATGACTTAATGGTTTCTGTACACTGTATTTCGTTCTAGGGTTTTTTCGTTTTCAATGTTTTCTGCCTTTGATCTTTGTTTGCATATTTTCTACTTTTCGATACTCTGTTCCTGCCAGTTTTTGTTTTATAGCTTCCTCTTTTATAGGACTTCTCGTCCACTGTGTTTTTCCACTTTACTGTCATCAATTTCGTATTTATTTTAGTATGCTCCAGTTTTGAATATTCCGTCCCATTTCTAAACATTTTCAGTCTGCTGTTTTACATTCCGCCGAGTTTCGTTTCCAAATATTTCCTAGCTTTTACCTTCTACGTCTAAATTTTCTGTTTTTTTTTTTTTAGCATTTCTCGTCTTCCGTTTGCGTTCTCCATTTTCGTCACAATCAGCTGATGAATTGTTCAAATAAATATACCTATATATATACAATATGGCGCATCCTGACATAACCTCATCTCCTGTGTTTTAGCTGTGTTGTTAGCGTGTTCCCAATTATTATAAAAAATATTGACTTTTGAATTATATATATATATACAAATAAATATACCTATAAAGAGGTATATTTATAGGTATATTTATTTGTATATATACATAATTCAAAAGTCAATATTTTTTATAAAAAATATTTGTATATATATAATTCAAAAGTCAATATTTTTTATAATAATTGATAACTGTGCTCTTCGCATAAACCTGGCAAATTACAAGCGCAAGGGAACACGCTAACAACACAGCTAAAACACAGAAGATGAGGTTATGTGAGGATGCGCCATATTGTATTTAAATTCTCGTCCCGATTACGTGACTTCCCTCACGTAACAGCATAATCAGATCAAGCTCCTCCGAAATTTTAACTAAACAGAAGATAATGCGAATTAGCTCGAACTTTAGCAGCATGCGAGAGGTAAGAAAATATGGTAATCTGATATCCCGCCATGTATCCCCGTATATTTCGAAATATCTCGCGAAAATTACGTTCCACGTTTGAAACAATGTTGGCCATTAAATTATCGATTTCCATCTGGGAGGTTCAGTTTAACGATGACCACAAATCCCGTCCCTTCCATATCCAGCATTCTACCACGATCCACTTTTGCAATGTTGTTGGCCGGTTCCGGGGGGGGGGGGGGGATATCCGACGGAATGTTCGACATTCGTGGGAGATCAAGAGTCTCGGTTACATCTACGTTTGGAGAATTTTCCCGTCTCCCTGTATCGTGGCCCGGGAAATGCGAGGGTCGCGTTCCGAATAGCTCGGTTAACCAGCGAAAATTATTCCAATCGTTCCGAGGACGAAAGGATGTAAAGGCCGCCCTATAATTATTAGGATAGCACCGAAACCGAGGACGTAACTTGTATCCGAGACCGTAAATTATTTGGCCGCAGAAAATGCAGTTCCGGGGGATTGGGGCCAGAGTCTCTATCGTGTGTCTGCGAATTGATTTCGGTGGTTTCCAGCATTCCCTGAAATTGGGCGGCCGGATTCTTTTAAGGAAATTGAAAAATCGGGGGGGGGGGGAGAACTCGCGCGGGGGATACGGGACCGGGACTTTTTGCGATATATCCAGCGGATATTCAGATTTCAGACATCGCACTACTTTTCTTTCGCTGCAATTTTTGGGACTCGCATGGTTTCCTTAACTGCTTTATCTGCAGTAGGTATATTGTCGAACACTTTGATGTTCGAATGTCTGCATCGTGCAATTCGTTTAAAGATTTTTTATTAAAATTCATTCTGCTGTACTTGGCTTGTTCAAATTCACTGAACTTAAATTAATGATATGGTCAATAGTAATATTTACTATACTACATCTAGCAAAGATGCAAAATCACAAGTGATTGAGTGGATAACAATATGGCGGGTCGTCTAATGTCACATAACCTCAAAAGTGAAGTCCAGAATTTCTGACGTGGGAAAGGTCTCCCGTACATTTTGACTAGATTGAAAAGAAACACTCTTTCTTATGCAAAAGAGTCTCATATATATCTCAAATGATTTTTAAAAAAAAATTAAAATAATGTATCTTTTATAAACTCTATGAAGTTACTTAATCCCTTAAGGGGTCTAGACAGTCGTTTTTCGTGAGAAAGAGGCTCAGTCTTTTATTTATTTGTAAAAAAAATGAAAGCAAATCCAGATGTATCCTTTTACCCAATGTTTATTGCTACCATACGGATTGAAAAATAATTGGTATGAAATATGTATGTGCTTTAATAATGGCGCTGCAGACTGGTAAACATTTTAACGTTTTTCTATGGTTAATATTGATCTTAAAATGTGATTTCAAAGGTGTGATTCTTGTTTCTTGGATACATAGAATATAAAATCAAAATTATGCGATTGGTGACTGAAAAACGCCGATTTTTCGAGAAAAATTCGTTCTTGTTTGTGCGCCACTAAAAATCGGTGACTTTTCAATTTTTTTTATCAAAATCTCGAACTTTTATGGACGATATCAGAGGTTGCACGTGGAACGGCACATGTTTTACACATCCCGTAATTTTTTCAAGTCGATCCGAACCTTCGTTCATTTGCAACTACAGCAAAACTAAGAGAAAAAAAGATTCAAGAAAAACGCGTTTCTGGGCAAAGGCGATCTAACTTACCGCTTGACCTTTTCACCTGCCAAATCAACAATTTTGCAAATTTCACTGTAAACCAAACGGTATTTTATTCAGAAAAAATAGTTCTTTCGGAAAATGCAATAAAAAATCGATTTTTCCATACACCAAACCAACCCCTACACATCAGCACTCCTGCGCTCACCAAAACAATCAGAATTAGCCTGCAATCACACCACACCATCTTGCGTCCACTCCATTTCCAATTCCGCAAGATAAACCCGCTGCTTCTCCTGCCCAAGTACCCAGAACCCGCAAGCATATTGATATCCACACCACCCCGAACGCGACCGTGCAAAAAACTGGGGGTGTCCCTGGCACGAACCAGGTGGATGCACCTGTACGGTTCATGGCACCCTCGAAGCTCCACAGCCGGAGCATTCCAGTCACGTAGTTCGCCGGTAATATACGAAGGACACGTTCACCCCCCGGCGCCGCCGTGTCCCTTCCCGCGGCAAGGTGGCCCCGTGGTCCTCGGCGGGGCTAAGGAGCGAACATATGTAGCGCGATGGTGCGGGGCTTCACCTCCGGCAGGAGGTAAACAAGCGTGTCTCGTCCTGTCGGCGGAGATCGACTTGGCTGGAAGTTGGACGTTTCGCCGGCCAATCGGCCGGAAAATTGCTCGTTGACCGGAGATCTAGCGACCGGAAGTGCACCGCTCGTATCCGGGTCGGTGCACCGGCTGCCGGCGAAATTATCCAGCGCGTGTATCGCCGAATCGTGGCCCCGATCCGCCGGCACGTTCCGTTTAATTGACGTCCTTTTAACGCACACGTTTCCTGGCCGGGGTGATCGGAAGGGGGCTTGAATGGAATTTCGATGGAGGGGCCGGGTTTATCAGTTTTCGCGACGCTTGGCGCTTAAACGATTCGAATTGAACGAGGACCAGTGCCGGCACTCGATTGTGAGGCCGGAGAATTTGATGACGAGCTTTGGTAGTGTGTTTCTAAAGCTGAAAATAATCAATGGCCAAAGGATTCCTTTCTTTTATTTTGAATCGGGTAGAGAGGGTTTATTACAACCTCTTGTTGATGCAAAGGGTGTAAAGGAACATGTTTGGAGGTGAGTTTTGAAGTACAGTTAGAAGGGGCGGAGTTTGTGGAGGGTTTTGGCTGTTTTTAATTTGTAACTTGTGCCGTGATTTTCGGGTGAAAAGTGAGGGTTGTTGAAAAACGGATTTTATTGTTTTTCGTTTTATAAGGGTATGTTGAAAGGGAAAGTTGAGAATTTTTCAAATAGAAAAAGTGCAGATATACTGCAGTTAGGGATGTATTATAGGCAATTAAAAATAATTATAATTTTCTTATTATTGAAGTGATGATTTTAAAATTATTATAAAGCTAGTCGATGTACCATTGATTCTTAATTACTCGGAACTGCAGAGAAGGAAAAGAACCGGAAAGACATACTGTTAAGCACCCTCCGATAAAGTAAGCCCGGGTCAAAGTTTTCCAACTAGAGCGAAATTTTCCAGAACGGACTTTAATTAGTTTACCGCAGTACGCGATCGAAATTTTGGTGGCATGGTCCATTTCTTCTTTTGATAATGTTTAAACCGTGGTCCAACCAAAAACGTTTCAGATCGTGCTTATAGTAGAAATACACTTCTTTAGCCGGCTGACTCATTTTAAATTATTGAGGTATCAATAAAATTGTACCATGTCACTTAAGAATTTAATTAGTTAAATTTTTAAATCATTGAAAATCTTGTGTGCCCCAACTGGGACTTAATGTGTTCCTAAATATAGGTAATATTTAAATGTATCCCAAGTTCAGGATATCAAAAATTATTGTATAAGTCTGTGTATCAGAATTCTTTATGACAAAATGCATTGAAAAGTCCTTTACCGTTTCGCAATCGGACGTTTCGTTTCCGAGATACAAGCGATTAAAGTTCAACTTTCAGCGCGCGCTATTCAAACGTGAAGCGCGCAGCGCCGGCGCCGGCGCCAAACTTCTGTACTTTAATTGTCTATATCTTGAGAATGGGTAATCGGATTGAAAAACCGTAAAGAGCTTTTCAATTCGTTTTGTGGCGAAGAATTCGTATCCGTCTATCAATCCACTAATTTGCTAACCGCTCGATAAACGTATGATGAATTTACAATATAACATTGGCATGATTAAGTTATCATTTTCAACGGCAAATTTATTCTTTTCCCTTATCCCGGTGAAATTTGGACAAGTAGGACGGTCGTAAATATTCCGCGAGAATTCGAGCAACGCCGTGTTTAAACGCGAAAAAACATCGCGCGCAGCGGGAACCGCGGCTTGTTAAATCACGGCAAACTGCACAGCGTTACTCAGACTGCAGCGTCGCGATGCATTTCCAGAAGGCCGCGACTCCGCCGGCGAAACTAATTGTAAGTAGCGAAATAAATCTTCGGCCGGGGGCACGCAAAAAGTCTTGGACGAGGGAAGGGAGAATAATGATAACAAACAACGGGGCGCGGAAGAAGATTAGAGGGAGGCACGGAGAGCGTAAATATGCCCCGGAGAGATTTATGAAAAATAATATTGCCCCTGTTCGATCAGCTTCTGTTCCCGGCCAAGCTGACTTAAAGCGTTAAAATTCAATTTGGATCCTTTCACGGCAAGAAGATTATTTACGAGTTACTTGAACCATAAGATTAGAAAATAGGGCTGCGCTACCAGATACCCAGAAGCCACCCATTTATTAACAATCTCGTTAAACACATGCATTTGACAAAATTCTCACTATTCAGTGACGATTGAAACTTTCTTATTGGGACGGATGTCATCTTCACTGTATAGCCAATGATGTAGGACAGTTTCTCCACAGATCAAGACACCGAGTCCACGATTCTTCCGCGAGAAAGAATTCCCATGGCTGTATTGTGTTATGCATTCACGAGTCCCGTCGCCAAATCGCTTTAAAGCCAGCTGGTGTTTGTTCGACAATAACGTTGTCGTGGCCAGACTGACACAATATCGTTCATCCAGGGACACAAAGTGCATCCGCGGACTCACCTGCCAGCACACAGCAGCTACGTGTGTCTAGAGTGCACGGGTATCGCTCTCGATTCGCTTGAGGGAGCACCGTGTCTGATACGCTTTCATCGCGGCGATGGCGCGCCACTAGAGGGCCAAGGACCGAAGGATCAAAGAAACGGAGAAACGGCGAAACAGAAAAATCAGTATTCTCGCGGACGAGAGCGGTGGCTCTCGACGATGCTCGTAGAATGCTGCAGATAAACCTTATGAAACATGCACGGTTCCATTCCTTTCGTTCACGCGAAATCTGCTTCCCACGTTGGACAATTGTCTTTGGAGGAGTTTTCACTCGACTGGTTTGAATATCGTTGCGTTTGTCACTTGGAAGTGACGTTTTCTTATATTCAACTTCCATTTAACACTAGAAGATGCGATTGACTCATAACAGCATTCCTCATTTCTAAGATACTGCAAAGGAGCGGGCGATTCCCCTTGGCCCTGTGACATTTCTGGGTAGTGCGACTTCTTTCCAGCTCCTAATAGTGCTCTATGTTCATTGCAACCCTTCAAAAAAGTGCCATCTCGTAGCAGCAACTCCTGACTCCACTATGGCTACCTACACTGTTAGGCCTCTTTCCTTCAAAAGACGTGGTAAATGTTGGTCAAGTCTACTGTTGGTTCTAATGCAATCTACCATAAAATGTCAAGCCGCTAGACCTATCTAAGTCTCTAGATCCTAAAATTACACCTGTTAAATAAAAATCTGAAGACCATGGGACATGGAAGCAACCTTCACCTATTGGGAATCACTATTTTGCCTCTGCGGTTACTCGGCATCCATTAATTCAGTGAAACATCACGCTAATTACGTTAAATGTACTGGAAGGCCCTAGAATTTGTCCAAGAATAGAAGCTATCGTGCTCCAAGTGGCCACTAGGCTGCACCTTCATCGCCGTCAAAGGCATCCAGCGCAGCAACAAAAAGACACTCGTCTATCGACTCCAGGCGCTTCCCCCTCGATTCTCACTTATCGCAGCCCCGTTTCCCGACCCCGACTCATTTGATTCAATGTTCCCGCATCACGAGCGGCGATCAGCGGCTCCGCAGCCGCAGTCGCAGCCGCAACATCCGGCGGATATCGCACGCAGTACGCTCCAGAGAGCACGCCGTCTGATGTACTTTCATCACGAAGATAGTTAACCGACGGGAGGGGTAGGAATGGGGAGCCAAAGGGAATCGAAAGGGCGCAGAAAAGATAGCTGACAGGGTGGAGAGGGGTTGCTGGGGTCGAGGAGCCTTGGTTGCTGGTCGTAAATGGTCCCTGTAGCGGACGTACGTAGCCAGGACTCCTCCCTGCTTGTTCCTTTGGCGCCGGGCATTTTCGAATCGAACGGGGAACGACCGCCGATTTCGACCAACCGCCGGATTGTTTCGAGTGCTCGAAGAACGACGGAGGGTTGGAAGGAGACAAGTGCACGGAGATTTGGGGATGAGGAGGGAGACAGATCGTTTCGTGATTCCCTGTAATGCTGGACCAGTTGGTGCACTTTGGGTATATGCGGCGAGCGTTTGGGTGGGATCCATCGCTTAAAAGTTTAGGATTAAAGTTTACGTTTTTGAGTAGATTGTTGCGGACTGTTGAATGGAACGTGGGTGGCTTGGGTAAGTTTGTTGTGGAAGGAAAAAATGTAAATTAGTGGGATGTAATAGTGTGCTGGTAGTATTCCCTATTTTGGTGTCAGATGTTGTTGGATAGTTTGAACCAAAATTATCCATGAAAACTGATTAATTTTTTTTTATATATATATTTATTTATCTATTTTATTTGCATTTTTGAACACTCTCTTTGTTGACTCCCTTAGAAGCCTTTTTTAAATCCTAAAATCGATTTCTCAGTTTTACAGTGTCAGTCAAATTTCCCTCAACGATTGAATACCCTTACTTATCTCGTGCCATTCTAATTGAAAGAAGCTTCTAAGTTTAACTTCGTGAAAATGAATGGACAGTTGACCCCGTTAAAACTTGAACAACCTATATGCTACGGTGAATCAAGCAATAGCAGTCTGCAGAAACCGAAGGAAGCAAGGAACTGTACACAACTAAGTAGGAAGTGCTTCGAAGATCCAACCTAAAGTGATTGAAGTAAAGAAGCAGAACTCGAAGAAAAGGGAATATGTGGGGGAAAAGAAAATAGACGACGTGACCAAGGCTGAGCAATAAATACATCAAATCGCGAAGGGAGACCAATAAGAAGGACGCAGGGTGAAATGTAGAAGCTGAAGGGATGAGAACACAGGGCAAACGAGAGCAATGAGAAAAGAATAACCGGAGAAAGTAGCTGAAAAAAGGTTAGAGAAATGCTGCAGCTTGGAAGGGGGGACAGCTGTAGTGGTTGAGTAGGGGGGAGATCTGAAGGAATGGGGGATGAAGGAAGGTAGTCGACTCTCAGGTGGAAAGGGTGCAAGTCAAATTGGCCGCATAAGCATGCTCCTTTCATTGAATCGTCTAACGACCGGATACAAATTAGATTGGAAACTCGAGATGCCTCGGTGGAAAAGTCACGACCGATTTTCTGCATCTCCTAACCTTCGGAGAACGGTCCAGAAAACGGGTACAATGCAGCTTCAAGAACTTCATTTTATTTGTTGTTTAGCTACTTAACAGAGGTGCATATAGGTTCTGGGAGAGTTGGTAAAGTACTCAGAAGCTCTAGAGGATTTGTAAAATGTTTACAAAACATTACAAAAATTTTAAGAATGACTAAGTCACAAAATATCATTTTTTGTGTTTTTTCAGGGAACCTTGATCAAAGCTTTCGGTGATTTCAGTATTTTAATTCTTTCTCTGGGGTTCTTGTGCATTTTTGTGTATAGAAAAATTTGTAGTTTTTGAAGAGTATCCGGTTGATACCTACACTTTTCATTTATTTCATTTAATTAACTGCACCTTTCCACCCGGAGTATTTAATTCAAGTAATTCGATTGTGTTAACATGAAGCAACAGAAGTAGTGTGTTTTTATTGAGGGTGGTTTATTGGAATGGTTCGCGAATTTGATACGAGGAAGTGGCTGTGTATATTAAATTTCACCGTGCAAGTGTTGGCAAAAGAATTCTTTGTTCTCTCATTGGATTCTTTTCATTTCCTGAAGGGTTTGATTTGTTGAGTTGGGTAGGAAATGAAGTCGCAACCGGAGTTCGTGGCTTTTAATTTTTCGCGTAGATGTAAAGTAGTTGTAACGCGAGATGGTGAAAGCGAGCGAGTTTATTAATTAAAGTTGCGAACTGGTAATTGAAACGTTTAAAATTACTCGGAAATTCTTGGTAAAGGAACTGTATTCCTTTCACCCCGTATGGTTTCACAAAAGGGGGTGGCTTTTTACCTGCACTTTATTCACTGTATGGACAACGTGCAGGGTGATTCAAAGCACGTGCCAATATTTCAAGGAGTGAATGTGCAGCACAAAAAAATTAGAAAAATTGTTATATGAGTCAAAGAACCTAACCTAATTTAATATCCACGACATTAGAGATTCCCTTTTTCAATGCTTTAGTTCTAACTGCTTCAATATCGAAACTGTTAAAATGCCAAGATAACAGACTATGAAACAACTTCTACAAATATTTAAGGAAGCACCCTAACCTAACTTTTGCAAATGTTCGTTTTGTCTTCTAGTATTAAATAGGGTGAAGTAATAGATACTTTCTACTTAAATGCTATTGCTTCGTTTGAGGTGATTTGCAAAGCTCAGAATTAACTACTGTTAAATATTTTAATAAATACCAGATTATAATAATTTACTAGTAGTCCAAAACAAGTTTAAAAAAATTTATTTCTAGATTTTACATATCTTATTGGCATCACTGCCTCGTACTGAAAAATCCTCAGCTTCTACTTATGAAATTGTGATATCCTTGCTAACGCTGACCTTTTAAATCGTACACATAACCTAAAATAAATGGAACATAAGAAATCTTATCAAAGTCTTGCGGAAAATATTCAAAAGGGTGGTCCGGTTTTACATGATCCGTGACTCTGTTCAT
This sequence comes from Andrena cerasifolii, assembly GCF_050908995.1. Classification (NCBI taxonomy): domain Eukaryota; kingdom Metazoa; phylum Arthropoda; class Insecta; order Hymenoptera; family Andrenidae; genus Andrena; species Andrena cerasifolii. The sequence goes on from NC_135132.1 coordinate 5,825,970, forward strand.
CAGTGCGTAGGAATCCCATAAATATTCTCATTTAGTTATTTTAATTGAGCTGCATAAGTAGTCCCCATAGTCCAAGACTGCAGAAGAACAGCGAAAAGGTGGCGAGAACGGGATTACACCGGTTACACTTGTGCCTCCTCGAAAGGAGAGGGTTGAAAATGTACACAAGCCCCGTAAGAAGCCACTATTGCACCCCCGGGAGTGCTAACACTGTTCGAGACTTCGTTGGATAGACTCCAGAAGGCCAAATGTAAATGGCTGCCGCGGCAACTCAATTAATTAAATTGCCTTTTCTTCCGTCATCGTGCCCTCCTGTTTCGATATTGACTTGCCAACTATTAAGGCCAGCTCCTGGAAGTATGAAATAGGATTTATTTTTTAAAAGAAAATTGCACTTTTCCAGTAATGCAAACTCGTTATTACACCACCTTTAAATTTATATTACGAATAGTGGTAGGACTATGGAAGATTTTCAGAGGCTGTAGCGTTTTTCAGGGGTGAATAAAGCTAGAATTCTTTGGAAAGTGGTCGGTGCATACGTTTGATGGAGATTTTTCTTTGCTGTTTAGATTTGAAGGTCCTTCAATCTTTATAACTTTTTTGCAGATACAGGATTTCTTTATCTTATGTCGTTTCAAACTGGGTTGAGTTAGCATTAGTTCTAGCTTCCTTGAGAAAGGTTAAGTCCGAATCTAGTGTAAGTTTAGCTTGCGTAAGGTCAAGTTTAGTTTAATTGACTTGCCCTGTTAATTTGAATAACCCTTCAGCAAACTTTATTTCTGGTAACGTCAGCTAAAACAGGTTAAATTTGAGTTCGGCTTTTTAGGTTATGTTTGGATACATTCAGCCGAATCTGGGTTAACTGTACACTTCGCCTAATTTGAATTTCATCTACAATAAAACTTTATTCCTAATTAAAATATACCCATAAAATCTCAGGTCCGCCAGAATGAAAGAAATGCGGCAAAAAATTCCCTAGGAACTAGAAAAGTCTAGGGAAGCAAGGTAACATTCGTAAAGCACAGATCTGCTGAGTGGCGGAAAATTCCCGCCACTCCGCAATCTTCGACAATGTGAAGTTTCCCGATAAAAGTCCGCGGAGGGGAGGGGCTTTAATAAAAAAAAAAATCAATCGACCGTAATAATTTTGCAGACACGAAAGTTTCCCCGTTCCGTTCAGCATAAGCACGAAAACATTCTCCGAAACGGAAGGTGATCTGTCGCCATAACAATAATCCTCGAAACGCGTCCATAAGAACGTCGGGGTTATAAACCCCGAAAATCCAGACGCGTTTCCCGATCGCCAGACCAGGTTTCACGAGCCACCGGGAAGTAATACAGCGGGGCTTTATGATCGCTTTCATGGCGCAAAGGATCGTAAGGAAAATACAGTTGCTCCAGCAAGTATCCGCCCGTTCCGTGTAACAAACTGAGCGGGTTTGACGAAGGTTTGAATAAAATAACCGATTGGAAAGTGGAAATCGAGCGCCGGGGTGGGTGGGAACTGAGGTAGGGAGCTGGGATTTTTGTTGAAACCGGTGAAAAGACTGTATAAGTGGGAGGAAATCGATCTATTACGCGTCGGAAGGAAGGACGTTAGGTCGTAGGCCTGCCTACGGATGCCCCACTTCTTGAGGATTGAATCTTCTTGAAGGAAACCCATAACCCTCGTCGCCCATGACAACTAGGTGACAGACATGGCACCTACTTCATGCAGAGATAAGCTAACCCAGCCTAACCCAGACACTTCACGGTGGATAAGTGTAGACAGTTCTTGTCAAATACTAAAATTGGTGCTGAGGCTATTCTCCCTCTGCTTACCCCATTCTCAATCGTTCGATTGTTGCCAACCCGCTACTAACCGTTCCCCCAATCTCCAGCTAGCGCTGAGGAGACGAATCTCTTGACCCACTGTTGCCTACAAACCCGGACCATAAATAAATCCCAACTCCTGTCGGCCCTTTAGATCATATCACAGTGTCTTCACCAGCTCATGAACCACCCGTTGAAACGATACAAAGGAAGGTATCAGCAGAACAGCCCCCTCTCCCCAAAGAGCGTAAACACCCGTCGGTAAACAGTGTACATTCTCAGCGGGCGTTATGAACTCGCGTACACGCGCGGCCCCGGGCCGCCCAGATTCGTCGTAAAAGCGGCCGAGTCGTAAAAGGATTACGTTAAAGTTAACGCGCGACCGTTAAGAAACGTCCTGATAAAATAAAATCTTAATCCTGCCCGGACCGCGGAAGCGACCGAAGATTTAAGGTCCTTTACCCTTGTTTTCCACCCCTGACCGGGCCAGGCGTCGGCCCCTCCCCTTTATTTCATTCTTTCCCCCTTTGTCGGCGGCCGCCAGCTTTTTACGGCTTACCGGCTCGATTATTAGACGTGTCTCGTTTTCATAAAAGTGCCCCCTCCCCCCTGCCCTTCCAGCCCCACCCCAGCAGGTAGTTGGCCTTTCGTGGTCCGAAGTTGTATTAACTTGTAATTTTATTATGACGATACGACGCGGCAGGGGCGGAAGGTATGGCGCTCTTTTTTTTGTTTAAAGTTGCCGAGGGATTTAGGGCCAAATTAAGGCGCCGAGTTGGATAAATTGATTTTATGAGGGTGGGGTGTTGTAGAGGAGACAACATGTGTATTAGAGTGGTCCATGGAATTATGGGAAATATTTTTTGGTATTCTTTCTTGCTCTTCAGAAGCCTGTTTTTGTTTCTTAAACCAAAGAAGTGTGTGTATTTCAAAAATTGGCCCATATAAGGCGTATTTACAGGTCGCTACGATTTGCAACATTTTCCACAATTAAGTGTATACCTATATTCCGTAATAACGTAAAAAATGTTGTTTTTGTGTCAGGTATAAAAATGGCTGCCACTAGTATCCCAGAATCTACAGACAGAAACTATTTTTCATGCATCTAAAAACGGTTAATTATAGTGACCTTCAAATATTGTCCGATTAGGCTCCAATTTTGCACAGGTGGTAGTTAGTATGTTTGGAATAAAAGCGATCTTGTGGAAAATCTACATGGTATACTTGAAAAAATGGGCACTGCCTTGCAAACATTTTTTTTATTTCTTTTTTATGAAATGTTGCAACCTGGCTGAAAATTGGATAAAAATTGATTTAGGAAGTTCCTGTGAAGGAGTTGCAATCGTCTATTTCATCGTCGATATGGGTCTTGAGACTTTTGCTGATGTTTCTGTTCAAAATCTTAAGAAATAGCGCAGAATTTTGGAGAAAATAAATACTCTATGGCAGAATGACGTAAGGTATAGTCAGAACTGAAAGTATTGGCTGTTTGAGCTCATTGAGTGGCCATTCTCACCACTTCATCTTTCGAAGCTAGTGCATTTCATATCTGCGGACATTCAAGTTTAATTATTTCTTTAAGAAACTCTTGTCAACTGATATAATTTATTTCTGATCACAATTGAAGATTTGTAAAACTATTTGGATTTTTCGTGTTAGTGAAATTTGTATTTGCAAATCTTAGGATAGAAGAAATTTGAAATAATATATTAAACTGTAATATATTAAATAATATATTAATAATGAAGAAATAATATATTAAAATTGAAACGAATTTTAAAATATAATTACGAAATTATATTTTCAGCATTGTTCGTGTGTAGGTTTATAGATTGATAAATATCTAGGGCAATGAATAATGCATTACAGAATGCAGAGATATCTCTGAAATGGTCCTATTTTAGGTCTGAGAATCATCGCTTCACTATTATACCAAAGTTTATAATCTAGCTCGTAAAAAAGTTTCATAGCAGCCACGTAATGTGAGCTGTATCGATCAGAGAGGAACTATGTCAGTCTACAGGAAGCTATTAGAAAAATGATAAAGTCAAACGTTCACAGATATGAACTAGAACATTGTTGCTAAATAAACTCATGCTGCACCCTTGTAATTAATTGTCCCTTGCAATACAGGGTGACTATTAGACATGGAAATATTAGCAAAAGCAATAATAAAGTTGAAAAATTGTTTTTTTGAGATATATTTTGAGGCGAAATTTTATTACTTATTTTTAATCACTCCACATATGTACAAGAAATTGTAAATGATTTACATTTTTATTAATTGGGATAATTTATAAGGAATTCTGATTTAGTGCACTAGTAGTTACTTTGGTAGACCTATCCTAGTTGCTTTGAGTTCCTTAGTTTTTCCTATTCAATGTTATTTTGAATTTTACCTTATTGCTGATTTTCTGTAATTATCGTGTAAAGGAGTTACAATGAAATTTGGGAACCCTTTTATCATCACAAAGGGAACATCAAGAATGATAAAATATTACTAGGTTTCTCCCAAGTCCCCTCAATCTTTTCGTCCCTTTAAAGTGAAGCAGATAAAAAGTATGCAGGCCTAAGACAATATCGAGCGAGCAAGTTCACCAATTTGAATAAAGAGGAAAATAATGGCACCCCTAGGTCGAGAAAGCATATTACGTGTCAAGGGCTAATAAATATCCTGTAATAATGGTAGACATTTTTTAAAAGTTGGATCGTTAAAGGGGGATCCCCAGGAATAGAATTGATGCCAGTTTTATTCGCGTCGAAGGATTAATTTTCTACGACGTCTTAACGAAAGCTTAAGCCCCTCCCCCTCATTTCATATAAATCATTTGTAACAATCTGAGCGTACATTATTCTCCTACAAACATAATTTCCTTGGCCAGTGTATTAAACTCGGTTCTAGGGAGAGCAGAACATGAAACCATAAAATGCTAAGTTAGATAAAAACGGCAAAAAAATAAAACTCTTCGAAGGAAGAGGTAATATTTCAAAGCCTGAGTAATCATTATATTCAAATGTCAATTGATATAATTGTTACAATAATTATAACAATGCGGATTTGTATCTAGACTGCAGCGTAGGGCGGAAAATTTTGGGGGGCAAATTTTGGGCGAAAGAAATTAAAAAAGGTAGCAAAGTGTTTTTGCCTGCAACTATTTATTTTTTCATTGACAATAATAGCATAGATTTCTGTTCTGAAATAAAATGTCTATTTTCCCTAACACCGAAAGTGAAGGGTGATCTTTAAACCCAGAGGCTTGAAACAAAAATTTTAAATTAAGTGCACTTCTTTTTTCATGTAGCATACTGAATTAATTTTAAAATTGTCTCAACTCATTTAAATTTAAACATTTGATGATATTTCACGCATAGGAATATACGCTTGTTAGCCTAGGGGCGCAAAATCTCCAAATCCGCCCCTGCCAAAATGGAAATTCTGAATCTTTAATTGTTCGTTTGCAGTTTCAAGCCAAACTAAGCTTCTCAAATTCATATTTTTTTCAACGGTTGTACTGATTACCAGCTGTCATTGTGCAAATATATTTTTCACAATATTTTTAGTGTAATTGTTGTCAACTGTCATTTTGCAAATATATTTTTTAAAATATTTTTACTCCTTCTGGAGTAATTCTTGCCACTTATGACTTTAGAAATATATTTTTCAAAACATTGATACGACCTCTAATGTAATTGTTGTCAACTGTCATTTCGCAAATATATTTTTCAAAATATTTGTAACCCTTCTGGAGTAATTCTTGCCACTTATGACTTTAGAAATATATATTTCAAAACATTGACACGACTTCTAAATTATTGTTGTCAACTGTCATTTCGCAAATATATTTTTCAAAATATTTGTAACCCTTCTGGAGTAATTCTTGCCACTTATGACTTTAGAAATGTATTTTTCAAACATTGATACCACCCCTAATATCATTGTTGACAACTGTCATTTTGCAAATATAGTTTTCAAAATATTTTTACCCCTTCTAGAGTAATTCTTGCCACTTATGACTTTAGAAATATATTTTTCAAAACATTGATAGCACCCCTAATATCATTGTTGTCAACTGTCATTTTGCAAATATAGCTTTCAAAATATTTTTACCCCTTCTGGAGTAATTCTTGCCACTTATGACTTTAGAAATATATTTTTCAAAACATTGACACGACCTCTAAAGTAATTGTTGTCAACTGTCATTTTGCAAGTATATTTTTCAAAACATTTCCATCCCCTCCGGAGCTATCATTGTTCTTGGTAGCTAAGTGGTTAACAGGAAGCGTTTAACACAAGTTTCGCTCTCCTTTTCAGCAAGAACGGTTACGTGTGCCTGATGTTGCACCGTAGGAACGACCACGTAATAGAGATGCAACTGTCGGAATGGAGCCAACAACCTGACGACGTGTGCAACTCGAGTACGTTCAACTCCCACTCGACGCCGTACACGACGTTCATTAGTAAGTCAATTACGATCATTTATTAACACTTCGCCGTGCGAAGGCCTTTCAATATTTACACGGAAACACGTTCCACGGGCTGTTTTAAACGCGGCGATGCCGCTCGTTTGCCGCTGGATCGTGTAAGCACGAAAGCGTGTTCTCAATTTTCAAGACTGAATAATTCAAGAGCAGAGGGGTTCTTCCCTTTTTGCGCGTTGCAATTTGGAAAAACGAGGATTATAACGCAGTATGAATTTTTAAACTTCAATATCGATCGGATTTCTCATTATGCTAGGTCTAAAAAGAGAATATAATTTTGGATAGTAGCACGATTATGATTTCGAAAGGGGCCATTTATTCTGCTATAATATATGCTTTCTTTTCAAAACCGTTGTACCTAATTTTTTTTTTCTGCCTTCCTCCTGCTCTAGACTTAAATTTCTGTATTTATCCTGAAATCAGCATCTTATAATTCTGATTAAATATTGTTGCAAAATTATAATAAATTCGGAGTAAAATATTTTCACCGAATATTTGGTCAAAGAACAGTTCAACACTGATATTTTTATACACACCCATAATTAATTTTCATGATGACAGCCTTCTGTCACCGAATTCCCTCCCCTCATTGAATTTAATTATTTTTCGTTAAATGACGATATTTTACTGCCGTCCAAGCTTTCACTCGAAATTTTGTTTCTTTTCATCGTCACTGTATGCAAACGCACAAAAAGGTACAGTGCAACCATGACGCCATAATTAAAACCTAACCTCATTCTCTGACCCTCCCCCCCCCCACCCACCCCCTATGTACATACAGGGAATGAATAAATGAATTAGTGATTCTATTGAACGCCAGTGCTCTGACTGGCCGAAATACCTCCCGATATAAACACGTTTTATTAAAAAAAACTGCGCCATTCATTCGTTCACAGTTTTTCGTGTCACTGAACTCCGGGAAAAACGAAATCGATAGGCGGCAGAATTAAAAGTGATACTTCACTGTCAGAGCTTAAAAAAAAGGATACGAAGCTGAGAGCACAAAATATGACGGCGTATACGAAGATAGTGTATCCCCAGCGGAGTGCTTTGAAGCCCGATGAAATTATTTTGCGAAAATTTGTAGCAACGCTCGCGATACTGTTTACGCGTGTATCGATAAATAACGTCTTCGCAATACGCTCATTTGCGTCGCGTTACAATAAATATCCGGGGTGTTTAAAAGTTATCGCGGCATTGTTGCTCCAGATACTTTAATGCTATACGATTTTTCCCCCCGACTGGGCAAGAAATATCCGGTGCTTCGATGCAATTTAAAATTACCGGGCTAATTCTCGAGCGCGCCAATTAATTTATTAGTGACAAATTGCGCGTATGATGTTCGAATTAATGAAATGAATTTCACTCTAATGGAAGTATAATGATATTATACAGCGCGTTTCAATTTTAATAGATTCAATTTCCAAATTTGATGCTTTATATTAAGGGGCAAGGAATATCTCCTCCCGCGCTTAGTGCAAAAGTATATTTTACTGTAAAATATTGAATGTCAAATAAGTCTGAGAAGAGAAAGAGAAATTGAACCAGCCAACCTAACCTAACCAAAAATTTAATCCCACTTATTTTAATATTTCTAAAAAGGCATTTCCTTGTCCAATAATGTAATAAACATTTAGGCTGAGTTGTAGGAGTACTCTATCATTTGTTTAGGGACGATTTTAAAATTTTCAGTCCCTTCATAAAATTACTATGTAGTAAGAAAAATTTGAGGTTAAGTACGATTCACATCTTTCTTAACTCTGCTTTGATTTTTTGTCATTCTTAGTTCCCAAGGCAAAAAATATATTCAACTGCAGAAAATAGTGGCCCCATTTCAGCATGCCACTGGAAACTCACCGGGGGCAAGTTTATACCGCGAAGTTTCGCGATACTAGTCGCTTTTGTAATCCGAATTCCGGAAACCGGAATCAGAGGCGGCCGGTTTGCCTGAACACCTCTCGAAAGTGATTTCCTGCGCCCCCGGTGAAATCGCGTCTCGGAATCAATTGGGGTGGTTCCACCCCCCTCCCCGTTCGCGATCGAATTCGTGTTTCTGGCTTGTTTCGATCTTATCGGATCACTTTAGGATCACTGGGAACGTTCCATTCGGCGAACGAACGATTTTTTCCCACCCGTTGAATATTAATTCTCGTTTTTCGAAGCAGCCCTTGCGCCTTTTTTTTTAAATCATTATCGATTGTAATTTTTTTATTGCAAAAATAGAGTTGCGTAGAATCAGGGAATTTATGATAACGTCTGTCATTATGCTGGTGTGAAAGTATAATTTTTTAATTATTCCTTTTGTTACTACTCTACATATAGTGTACGTTAAATGTGAAGTACAGTTCACTGTTAATTCTAATTTGAATCGCAACTGCTATCAAACCTAACTTGAATCTAACCCAGACTTAATTTTCTCCAACTAATCAACAATGCCTATTAAATTAAAATTCACTTAAATGCCTTTCAGAACAACTGGCAAAGATTATTTGATGAATCTTAGAATCTATTTAGAACCCAAATCTCATTTCATAAAAATCGCAAATGTATACTAGACCAGTGGCGCACTTTAGATTTAATATTGGGGGAGCCGAGTTGAACGGATAAAAATATTTTGAAGAAAAATTTATTTAATGCAAATTCAACAAAATTCATTAGGTGATTATAAAAATTTATTTAAAGGATAAAATCCAGTTTTCTTTTTTTACAACCCCCCCTTTGTCTGCGCTACAATACTAGACTACAGCATAATTACATTTTTAAAATCGAAACAGTATTATACAAAAAAAAATCTGCGCCTGATTAAATTCCCGACTCTAGAAGCTTTTACAAATTGCACCCAAGCCCCCTACACTTATTTGTTTTCCTCGCAGTTAAGTAAAAAAAATCGTTGTTACGGACTTAAGATCAGACGAAACAATACAGCAGCAGCGACACACGCGGGAAGACAGAGAAGCTCCGCGGAGCCAAAGGAGGAGGTTGCAAATGACGGAGTTTAACAATCGATTCGCGAGGAGCTCCTTTACGATTGCGTAAAGGATCATATGGCAAATCCGTCGTAAACTGAGTCCTCCAGACCCAATGCAACCCCTGCAGTTTCTGTTTAAGCCGATTACTCGATTCCATAGTGACGAAGACAGAGTCGTTCCGCCAGCTTGAATTTATCGCGGCGCCATTGAAGTCGGGCTTCCGGCGTCTCTGGCGGAATTTCGACTCCCGAAAGATTGTTTGCCAACGTTTCCCTTCATTCTGTTTTCGGTTCTTCTAGTGTTTCCAAATATCGTAACGTTGTTACGCTTTTGTCTGATGGCTCGAGTACTAAGACAGTCTATCTAGTATCTACTCTCAACATCTGTGACTCTTTAACGTGTTGCGTATATTATATTTATTAAGAACAGGATAAAGCAAATTGTAGAATCTTAATTATAATATCTTGTACAGAATATCAGACGCCATGTATATCACACAAAGGAAAACTGAGACTGGTACATAACGAAAAAGACCATTGACTCTGGAAATAAAAGATGTGACATAACCTAACAGAACGGAAATAAAACGAAACTGGCGCCACCTGGTATACTCAATGTTACTGGCCATAAACTAAAATTACTAGATGATGAACAAAGCTATTTACAACATAACGAACCAATATTTTAGAAGTTATTTTAGTATCTTTAGGAAATTGGCTAAATAATTTACATACTAAGATTCTAATAGTCGTTCCTTTAAAACTTCATGGAATCTTCAATTAAGCAAAAATATCCAAAATTGTTTTGGTACCTCTAGATCTTTTTAGCACTCTTAGTAGTCTAAGATTTTGCCTCTAACCTTCCTCTAGTATATTATTTTCTGTCTATAAGCCCACCTGACACTGCTATTTATAAGACCGGTCCCTATACCCACCATTTCACATTCGTTCCTTCTCACTCGCTCTCATCTCTGACTCTAGCATGTTTCACCTCAGAATCGTAGCTACACCCGCCTACGGGTCTATCGCCGGACCCGAAACGCGCGCTTATAGAGAGAAAGGACTGTATTGTGCAGCTGATACTCAAACAGCCTACTTTCAAAGATTTGAGTCTAGTGACAAAAAGGGGCTACAGATAAGGGAAAAGAATATTAATGGTGCTGATGTTATGTTTCCAGCATCAGACCCCATGACCAGGCAGTGCCCCAACTTGGGTCGCTACGAAATCGTGTCAGTGCTACATTCGCACACGGGGGACCGCGCGGAGGACACATTGGGCGTCGACGGGGAGCAGAACATCGCCAACGTCGCCGAGGTTCAAGACATCAGGGTTACATCGACACCCTATCCGGGACGATGTCGTTACGGAAGTGTTCGCCGGCTGGATATCGGTTGCAAGATACCGGATCGCATGGAGTTCGTTACATCCTGCAGCGACGAGACACCCTCGGGTAAGATTTCTCAGTAATTCCTTCTTTTATCGGAACTTCGACGCGGTTGGAAATGGTTTGGCGTCGGGCAGGTCCATAGTTATGTGATAGTTGGAAACCATTTGGGTTAGTATGTACCTACGTGAAATTTTACTCTTCATTGGTGTTATTCATTGCTTGTGGTATTTTGTGGCTGCATTAGTTTGTAGTTTGTATTATTTATTTGTTTTTATGAAGGTGGTTGCAAGGAGGTTAGTTTAAATAAAAAGTGGGAGGTATTGGGCTAGTAAACTAAGTTAATCATATTTGGAACGTCTTAATTGGACAGTGAGTATGAGAGGAGATAGGGAAAGAAGACGCGGCAGCGACGAAGAGGGGCAAAGTGGGCGTGTCCGCACGGTGTGGTGGGAATGCATGCTTTGGGTTGCCAAGTGTTTTGAGTATAATAGGTGATCGCTTGGTAGTTGTATAGAAAATTATTCACAGTATTCTGGGAAATAGTGTGAAGCCAAAGAAATGTTAATAGTAGGTACATCCGTAAATAATAGCGAAGCATTCCAGGTACTATGATAGTACAGAATGTATCAGTCTTTATTCTTCATCACTATGATTCATATTCCCAGTAGATTCTCATTTTTTTTCATGGAAAATTATTTCCAAGTTGATTCAAGTGCCCAGGAAGTGCTTTCTGCAAATAATCATCCCTCATTCTAAATCCTCAATTTTTCAAATAACTTAGTAGTAATTTGAATACATAAAGTTCTATAAGGATCTACAGAATATTTGAAATAATCTATCATTTAAATTCCTGAAAGACAATTGCACTAATAGATCTTCATCACAGTCACCATTTTCTTCCTTCCTGTTTTCAAGAGTCAACGAAGTGGAAATATCACAAAGTCATAAGTTAATACCAGGGATGATTAATCTCTCTTTTCCCTCGACACTTTCTCCATCCTATCATTGGCACTCCTCCTGGCATTTCCTCTTCACAATGAAAGAAAGAGAGACATAAAAATTCCAGACATGCAACTAGACGACGGACGCCCAGAAAGTGCCTGAGAACATAGATGGGTTCGGGATGTGGGTTCTGACGTTTGATGGGCACGACTCGTCGCCAACTACGTCTTTCCTGCTGTCATCCTTGAGGGATGCTTCCCCTCTTTAACGTCGGGGAATGCTAGACTTGCCACTGACAAGTTACATTAATACACGGTGGAAGAATTCTTCGTGCAAACAATAAGCGATGCAAATTGTACTCCAACATAACCTCCTCTTGGGTATTTACCTTTGCTTATTGAGATACTTTCATTGGAGAGAATGAAAGCTTGCCAGTCTTACCATTCTTTCAACAGGCCCAACGGGGCATCATAATATTGGCTCTAGACTCTAAATCCCAGTTTCCAGATTTATCATACTTCGGCCACTCAGGGACCCGCAAAGCAACACATACCAGTGTCAAGTGGATTCAGAAGGTTCCAATGCTGCACTTATGAATTTAACAAAGATCAAAGTACACCGATTGTGGCATTCCAGTTCCAAGCTAAAGAAGCTACAATTATTTCCCAAGCATACTCATCATGTCTCTTCACCAGTTCCCCCTCGATTGTCATTCGTCTTACCTGTATCTCGTTCTGCTCCTCCCCCTACTCCCCCGAATCAACTGCACGCGCAAGGTGCAGAATCAGACGGGGGTGGCGAGTGAATCCTCGAAGGGTGGAGCACCTCCGACAGGGAACATCTTATCGGATTACCCGCACCAGGCCGAGTTATCCCTCCATCGAGGGATGCGCCTCTCGCTCCCCATTTACCTTCCCCACTACCAGGAAAGTTATCGCAAGTGGCGATAGTTAGTTTGCGGAGAGTCAGCGGCGTGACGGTTGCCGTGGCTGCCTGCTTGCTTATGTGCAAAGTTCGCGGCTTTATTCGGTTGTACGTGTTTATGGCGCGTGCCTGCGCACTGGCCCGCTCCTTTGCACGAATACGGGCGTGGACGGACGCTGGGGGGTGTCCCATCGCTTCTTTCCCTTTCTGTCACGACTCTTCGACGAGCCATTTTCTGCTGCTGAAGGATCAACTTTCTGAGGACTTCACATGAGATTCTGTTCCTTCTGCCACCTTCTGCGGCCTACCTCGCACTCATTGGTGGGGCTGCTTTTTATCTTCTTCTGTCAGTGGATGCAATTGGTGACCTGTGGCTGTCTACCTAGGCCCAACGAAGTCTATACACTTTGTGTTTGAACAGCGAAATATTTGTATTCTAGCATTCTTTCCAAGCGTCTTCTATTTACAATCTCACGAAGAGATTGTTGTTGTGATAGTTGAAGCACTGTTTCATGGAATAGGCATACCATATAGGAAAGAACGTCCTGCAAAGCCTTACCTGGTGCGATCTTAATCCAGGCGTAGACAAATATCAGCCGTGGAACTGGGTGTGATTAACGATCACTGGCGGGAAGCCGGCTCGAGACGTTTCGAGATGTTCACGGTCTAGCAGCCGAGCTAAGATCGCTGTTTGTACGGAGTCTTAATGACCAATTCGCGTTCACCCCCGCCGACAGAAGGTGGAAGCCGCGCCAGTGAAACGCAATCCCCTTGTCGACAGCCGTAAGACACGAGGCTCGAGCGTCTAAATCCTCGGTTATGTCAACGCTCCTCTCTGCTAAAATAATTCCGGATACGAAACGCTCTAGCCCTGGCCGAGGGATCTCCTCGTGTTTTTGTGGATTACGAGAGCTCCGCGATACAGCTGACACGACGTCCTTTTGCTCCTATCGGCCTGCTACCGTGATCTTTCCCTCTTCCTGCGGGTTTATCCGTAGAAGAGAAATTTCCTCTTCTCGAGAAAAATTGATTCTTATTTCTGTCTGGTCCAATGAAAATGGAAATTAATTTTACTTTTCATGTATATTTCGTCTATCAACACTGATTTTAATACGATTATATACATTATTAACAACAATATAAAGTATTATTCATATTGGAACTGAATAAGGTCGAGGAAAAATCGTATTAAAAATATCGTCAATTGTTTGTGAAATAACATAACCGTACGTTTTCGTACAAAGTTGCGGCCGACGCCATTGGAAGCGGGGAAGATTCTTCTTTAAATTAGCCTTGGTTTCGTGTCGATCCGTCTTTCCGTTGCTGAGATATCGTCGTGTATAGTGAAGCGTAATTTTTAATTCTTTACTATACCTGTCTCTCTCGCGCAGCAATTCGAGACGCTAGGCTACTGGCCCAGGCGTCTTTTTACCGTTATTGCACATACGTAGTACGCATCTGCGGAAACGGAAGTAATCTCGCGGCTTCCGGCATTTTCGGTTGCCCGCGCTTTTTAAACGCTCGACCTTTGAAGCTTTATATCTCGGAAACCAATGGATCAATCAACATGCTCTCTTTTGCATTATATTGTACACACTTTTCTCTATCTTCTGAGCGAGTTTCATTAATAAATATTTCTAATTATTTTTGAGTCTTCTATTGAATTTTTATGCCATTTTGGTAGCATTAACCTTTGCCAGTATTCGTTAGCTACGTAATGATACCCCGTTAATCACCAAAGTTGTCTTGATTTTTATAGAATTGAGTGTGTTCTTAAATTTGCAGTAGAATTTTAGAAAATGAAATAGACATTAGTTTAAGTGATAGGTAAAGATTGAAAGACGTATTCATTGATATTGGAGCTGTATCTACAGTACTCTGGCTTTGTCAACTGCTGTCTCGAATTTTTGTCCCTTCGAAACATATTTCGTTGAAAGTCTATCTTCCTTCTGCCGTTGAATTTTTGTTGTTTATTTCCGCTTTCACCCGGCGAACTGTCGCGCGGACGCTGTAAATTCTCATCTTTCTATCTTCCAGCTTCGATAAGGTATCGAGTCGAGACAACACGCCAGATATCGACGTGTCGAAGCGATTTACGGCTTTCGTTTATTTCGTTCCCGTTCGCACCTTACTCGAACTCGAAACGCGGTCGACCTTTTCTCTTTAAAAGCTAGCTCTTGAGAGTGTCTATGCGAGAGAGGACCATTTTTCAAGGATTACTTCGACTCGAGCGAAGATTCTAGATAGAAGTTAATTGATAAACGATTAAAATCAAATGGAGGGACCGTTGAAATAATTGAAATAATGAAAATAGCTTCTATCCAAGAAGTGACAATACGGAAAAGTTCAACTTAATTTAATGCCTCCTAGAAATAATTGTTCAACATTAGAGAATTTAAAGTTTTAAAAAGTTTTCTGACTTTATGAGAGATAAATGTTGATTTTAGCTAATACAGTGTAGGGTTTATAAAAATATAAACATTCATTGAAATAATGTATAAGTGCCGGGTAATTTCAATTGTTTCCTCCAGTGGAACATTTTTACCCTTAAGGGTCGACAATAACGTAATTTTTATTCACAGTAGTTAACTAGTTCTTTCTTTCCGCTATTTGCTCCAATTCCCTTCTCCTTGCGTCTTCCTCCCCCTCTTCTACCCCGAGTTACCCTATAACTCGGTCGTAAAACCACTCTTAAAGTGAGCGAAATCGAACACTTCAAATGGTTGCATGGATGATTACCCATTCAGTGCTTTCGTTAGGGCGATAAACGTTCCTCCATTGCTTCCGTAATTTTTCCTTGATACCGATAAACTACTCGGAAATTGTACCTTTATACTTCGATTTCCGATAACGGGGTCACATTATATAGGGGTGTGGTATTCGACGTACTCCTATTTCGGCATAAATTGCAGAGTAATTTATTTTCCATTCCATCTGCCAAAATTGTTGTAACGAGATTTAAAAAATACTATTCCAATTAATGTGACAGAAAATATCATACCCTAACCCGAGTTAATGGTACTTCCAAAAAACTTTCTGTGACCCTTCAGATGATCTTTTAGTAATTCATGGAATTCGGCCATATAATACCAAGTTCTGTTAATAATAACGAAAGATCCTTTACAAGCGCAACTAACTGGGTCAATCGTTTTCAGAATACTGGTGCCACGGAACCTGGATCGAGAACGACACAGCTTACTTGGTCGCAAGCACAGACGTTGGTCGTTACTGTCTCGTTTACAGTGCATCCGCCGCGGCGACAGGAAGTCGTGAACTCTCGGTGACGGGTCATCTTGCATCCTGTCCGAGAGCCCCTCATCGTCATCTAGTATCGTGGCAGGTCAACCTCACGTCGTATGGTGAGCATTGTTGACGACACAACAAGATAATCGAGATTTCTAATTACATGGAGCACGAAGCACAGCTGTTGCCCCGTCCATTCCCAAGTATAAACTAATTAATTTGCTTGTTCTCACTTCGAAAACAGTAATTCGAATGATCTCTGTCGCTTGGGGGAATAGAGGCTTTGGTAAATTAAGTAATTGGGAAGAAGTCTGGGGAAGTTGACAGAACACTCAGCGCAGAGGGCGCCACTAGCGCACGTACCAAACTAAAATATTGCAATAATATTAGAAGTTGTGTTTATTTACACTTTTTCGATATTTGCTGACTGTTGAGTTTAAAATTAACTTGATAACATAAGGTGAAAATTATGGAAATTTAACTGTTTTCCAAATTAAAGATTTATAGCCAAAGCACCTTCTTCCTTACTTACTATTGATGAAGATTTACCCTAACCTAACTGCTTGATCACTCCACAATCCACACGTATGTAGATGCATATAAAGACATCAATTCTAACTCAAATATCCCGAGATTAACAATGATAAATATTCTTAACTATTTGGACAGACAATTTTTTTGTCATATTCTTGTATTCCAATTATTTATTTAAAACTCCGATGACAAGTGGCACGTGTCCTGGTGGCGCCATGGGCGGCAAAAAGTTGCAATAGGAATAGTGCAAGGTACTTCTTGTACACATTCCCGCAGCAAAACTACTCTCAATTAATGTGAGTATTGATTAGATACTTCACACAGAAGTTACTATGCTCGATCCGGCTACCACCTACTGTAATATACATAAAAGCTCCCTTGCCACCAATAGCAATACTCCACCACCCACCTACGTGATACTGATTGAGTTTAAAACTTACTGCAACTCACAAAAAATACCGTACCACGCTCCACCTAACCTCAATAACAGATCTTAAAGGGATTGTCCTACTAATAACTCCCAATCGGATCATTTCGAGAACGGCCCTGAGTAGGTGCACCTCGCCAACAGCTCTTACTAGGATCAGCACACTGACAGCTACCCAATAAGATCACATCACGAACCAGCTTCCGCTAGGATCTACCCGCCAACCGTCACTCCTCGAATGACAGAAATAATCCCAATTTCAGCACAATGCGGCGACGTCTCAACGGCCACGTCGTGGACGTACCACGTGCCCGCCTCGATGTACATCCTCGTCGTGCTGGGCATCCTGTTCGGCAGGTACATCGCGAGGTGATGCCACTGAGCGGACAGACCAGGCCACCTAGAGACGGCCGTGTAGTCAGAGGACAGCCACGCAGACAGCACCAACACCGGCAACACTGCAGAAATCTATACATATATATAGGCACGCGTATATATATATCTATAGATTTATATGTATATGTATTAAACGGGACACTTTCGCGGGGAGAGAGGCCCGATTTCGGGGGAGAAAGTAATCTAATAATCAAGCCTAGTGGATAAGTGACCGTAGGCGCGAGTTGTGCAGAGAAGTGAACAGGACAAGGAGATAGTGCCGATCAGAGCGTGTCCTGCGAGCTCTTCGTCGCGGCTGCGGGCGTGGCGGATCCCTGACCCAACAAGCCTGTACATAAAGTAGCGACGCGTTCACCAGACACGTTTCCCTCCATGTGGCAGGAACTTTGCTTCGCGGTCGTGCCCCGTCTTCGCTGCAACTGCTCGCCCCGGAAATATTGCCAGGCATCCTTTTCTTTACAGGAGGCACCTCCCTGCCTGGGACCCACGTCCCTCCGCAAGACACGCGTGTCTTGTTCGATATGGATGCTTCGTGTTCTGGGATTTCCACCTTAATTCACATCTACAGTATTTCTAGAACATAGTTGGCCGTATGAAAATTGTTTGCTGTCAAATGGACTCTAAACACAGATCGAATTAAATATTTCTTGGCAGAAGAAAGTGTCACGGAGCTCGCACAGAAGAGAACTTGTGATTAATGTACCCGTCACAGTAGACATTGTACTTCTACTCCAAGAAATGTGAAGCCAAGTTCCTTTGATCCACCTGACGTCCCCTTTGAGAACACACAATTTTTGCCTGAACCATCATTCTCTGGAAGCAGTAACATTGATACAACTTAAGATGGTAATTCCACGTGTCTGACCCTGTACATTTTGTGGACACCTAATTCCGTTTTGTTAGTTAGCGTCTGTGGGAAGTGGGAAGGGTCGTCCGGAGAAAAAGTGTCGTGTGTCTGGTAGCTGTCTACGTAGATAGAATTGGCGAGGTTTCGCGTTTCTGTGTGACACATTGCATGCTCGCTTTCATCCACAGAGGTGGAGAGGCCTGGGGCCGATACGACGAGCCAAGAGGTGCTCGCAAATGTGACGAATACTGCAATACTAGCCTCGCTCAGTTTACCAATATTTACGTATTTCCTGGTTGATCAGCGTGTTTGATTTGGGCGCTGACTTTTTCGCTTGATTGGGCGGAGATCAAAGGGGGAAACGAGATTGGGTCGAGGAATATTGAGCGGCCAGTGTCCTGGAAAATGACGAACATGCCTAAAATAAATAGAAGGGATTCGAAAATAGGAGCGAGCTATTTCCTGTAACATTTTTCCTCATTTCTAACTAGCCCATGGTAGGAGTAATCTACTGGAAAATGTGGAGGAACGTTTTGGTCTCGTATCTTTGAAGTTCATTGAGGTAAAGTGAAGGCAAGCCAAAAAGAAGCCAAGGAGTCTCAAGAAACCTACATCCTCACCTTTTCGAAGTCACTCCATTTTTTCGTTTTGCAATCTTCATAGCGCAATCTCCTTCATACTCCCCAAGTCAGTGATTCAATGCCTGGCAAGGATTGGGCCAAAGGGTCATCGCGAGCGTATCGCGTGCCACACAGAACGGTGTATAATAAAAAAGCAGAAAACCAAAAAAAAAAACGATGAAAAACAAAAATAAGGGTGCTGGGGCCAATACTGTATGCGTTGAGTGTTGACTGTAGCCCATATGTGTGCGAGAGAGAGAGTGAGAAAGAGAGAAACAAGGAGAAAGGAGAACGAGAAAGAATGACGACAAAAAGGAGAGGAAGATAGAGAGGAAGGAACTTATAGTGCTTAGAGTCCGCCGGGTGTCCG
Organism: Andrena cerasifolii; assembly: GCF_050908995.1. Taxonomy (NCBI): domain Eukaryota; kingdom Metazoa; phylum Arthropoda; class Insecta; order Hymenoptera; family Andrenidae; genus Andrena; species Andrena cerasifolii. Next base: position 5,844,920 of record NC_135132.1, read on the forward strand.
CCACAACCGCAGGGGGGTGCGGTCAATGCTTCCGGGTCGAACGCAGCGTGTATTTATTCGGGCAGAGGAACGTTTCAGCTGTAATTATACACGTTTTCATTAATGTTTCGTGGCACGTTCGCGTCGTGGGAGAAAAAAAGAAACGGCACGCCGTCTGTGTGTGTGTGTGTGTGTGTGCGTGTTTGCGTGCGTGCGCGCGCGCGAGTGTGTGTATGTGTGTAAAGACAGAAGAGAGAGGGCGTTGGGGGTGGGGTGAAGTGCCCCAGAGTCTCAGTGCACCACGAGTATCAACGGCGAAGGAACGATTATTATTATAACTATCATTGTATGTGCAGGAACGAGCGTGTAAATGGACTTCTCCCTTCTTCTGCATCTTCTTCTTTTCCCCCCGTGTTTTTCTTACCTTCCCACCCTTCAGCTTTCATTTGCGTGCCCCGAGGGGGATGATCGGGGCGACGGCGTTAGCCTGTAAGTTCCACCGTTAAAAGCTACCATGACACTGTGTTTTTTAACTAGGAGAGGAAAGCTTCCCTGATCCGATCTCTCTGAGAGTCGCCGGCCGAGCGAGACGGCCTCCAGGTCGACCCTTAAATTCAGATATCTCCGCGTGAAGTAGGTCTCTTTCGTGCGTAGCAGCGGGCAGAAGCCTTAGAGAGAGCATGAAAACACAGGAAGAACTTTCTTTCGCAGTTAGAGAAGTTGGATGGCAAATGGTTCGAGGCGACTGTTTCGTAGTTGAAATGCGTTTGACAGAAAGCTGCTTGGTTTGAGGGTCGATTTGGAAAGTTTTTAGTGCGAGAGATCGACTCGGCTCCGCGAGAAATGACGTGGAAAAGAGAGGCGGGGAAGTCTTCCCTACGACGAAGCGTTACTGTCGTCACAGTGGTTGGGATGTCCATTCGATGCTTTCCTTGCCCTGAGGTTCGCTGATTTGATTTCAGAATAAGAGTGGAGCATTCTAATCGATAGAAACTTTTGCGCAACTTGGACAGTGTTGGTGACCAGCTTGTAGTTAAAAGAGTGACACTGGAGGGAGTAGCTGAAGCGATGAGAGGTTGTAGACTTGTACTGCTTAGTTGAGCCTTTGAGAATGAGATACTGCGGGCTTAAGAATACCATTCGTCTATCAGCCAAGTATGTGAAATAAGGACGCATAGTCCATAAATGTATCTACCCAGTATATTTGAGGCATAAACACTGCCCACAAAAATCCAAACACAATTATGAACGATCAAGTCACTCTGAATAGGTTTATCCGCGTTCATTTAATTTCTGCCACATTTGGGAGGTAAAGGGAGCATGGTATGCTTGGTCAAGCCCGTAATTCTGACTCCCTTGATCCCCATTAAGGCGGTGTAGAGCTTTTGCAATCATAGACCGCCTCCAGTCAAACTACTAGCATGGTGTTGCTGTTGATAAGCCAGTTCAGGTACCCCGGAATCGCCAGTTCCCGGCCTGGGAATCATGTTCCTGGGATAAACACTCCTGGAGGCATGCCCCTAGTCCTGGGGGGATCTAACATTAAAGTAAGCCGACCTAGACCAGCTTCAGTCAGACCTAAACTTGGCACAAATAGAGTTCAACAGTCTTAAGATTGGCCAAACCCAGACCTAGATCAGATTAACTGAAATTTAAAGAAAATTATGTCGAACCCAAGCAGACTTAACACCAACTTCATCCTGAACCAAGTGTAACCCAGACCTAGTCGAAGCCTAATGCTAGCCAATGTGAGGCAAGACACAAAGCTAACCTATCCAAACGCAGACATTAGTAAACATGACTTGAGGTTGCATACTATTCTTGGAAGACTGATTTCTCATAGTGAGTCTCATTCTCAAGGACTCAAGTGACGGTCACCTTAACCTTGGAAGTCTGATGTTGCAGATTTCGTTCTATACCGAATACCACTATTGTGATCGACATGGAAGTTGCTACTACATCTTCTAAGCAGTGGAAGAGTCCTCTAAGGGGAAGGGTCTAAGTCTAAGGGTCCACATAAAAGCTTGTGAAAATGATGCGAACATAGATACCAGCACACTTATCCAAGGTCCCAGGGCAAGGAAAGGGTTGAATTGTTCATTGACGATGGGCCAGAAGGTTATTGAGAAACACGACATATCGATATCAAGAAGAATCGAGGAAAGAAGTAGAAAAAAACTGCTAGGCGGAAAAATTAGACTATGCGGTAGCGGTAGATAATTAACGATGCACCTACTGAACTGTGCTAAGGGAACGAAAGTGAGAAAAGGGATTGGGATGAGGAAGAACGAGGGTAAACGAGTATTCTTGAGGGATACTAGGGTCCTTTTGGGGAAAGAGAACAAATGGAGAAACCCAAAGCCTCGACAAAGTACACATATTTTTGACTGGAACTATTTTAATTAAGGATGCCGATTGTAAGAACGAAGAAAGGGGACAGTACTTGGTCGCGTATTAGGCATTACTTATACATACTTGGTTAGTCGGATACACATAATATAAATATGAATATAAATATGAAATATAAATATATGAATATATGATATACAGAAGTATATAAATACACGAGGACAATTCGATGTTGGCTATAAACTGTACACTACTAGGTAAAAGGAGAGAGAAATGGAGGGTTGGGAACGAGGGGATGGTATATCCATAAGGGTTGTCGGTGAATTAACTGATCCACATTCATTTTCAAGACTTTTGTTGCCAACTTAACATTGTACCCCATGAACTGTTCTCTGATTTCTGACAAACAGCAGACCTACTTAGTCTCTTTTTTAAATTGGGAGGCAGAAGTTTGCCCCTACGTCTTTCTGAACACTGCCGTTTTTTGTAAAAATGTTGAGTGTTGTATATAAGTCAACAATGTTGTTAACTTTCTTGGAATTGATTAGCACTACTTTAGAAAGTTTACAATGCACTGGATGCAACTGGAACTCGACAGAAATCTGCCTCAAACTTATTCCAGCTAAGTTACACTTTAAACAGTCTAACTTAGACATAAATTTCACATAACTTAGGTGAAAAAAAGTATAGCTCATTTTTTATTTAGGGATATGAAAATTCAACAGTCTGCATCAACCTGACTCAACTGGTCTCCATATAAATAGAGAGTCTAATTCAGTTTATCATTGTCTAAACGAACCCCATTTCAAATTATTTCAAAGCTACCTCAGATCTATTTCGAATTTAACTCAGACATCACCTAGAGTAACTTTTGTTCAATTAGGATCTAATGACTCAGGCATGAGGTCTGAACCAGCTTGAGTCTGCCTCAGACCTTGAACTATCGATCCCAGAGTCCCCAGCTGACTCAGTAATGCTGAATCCTTACAACAGTGTTCCCCACTTACATTTTAACGCAAAGAAGATTGAAAAGTGATGTGTCTCAAACTGCCTCCCGCTACCTTGACTCTTGCAATGGCAGCAAAAGTCTCAAACTAGCAGAGCATTTACATTCAACTAACCTCCAAAATGGAGGTGTGGTTATTATCATCCCAAATAAAACTGAGAATGAAAACCTAACCTAGCCTTCATAGCTTCTTCCATGGTTCCAGAAGCCAAAAACAAAAGGATACAATTCCAATCATTTTTTTTTCGTTTCGAGAATGAGGGGGAAACCACGAACCGGCAACTCCACCTATTTGTAAATAGTAGGTTTAACGATATCTGTGCGGCGAGAACGAAATACGAAAAGAAGGGAGACGCGATCAATCCGTGCCACGATCCTCAGGCGTGGCGCGTTCAGTTGCTGAACAAACTTTCCTGTAAAAAGTGGGAGAAAGAGCACGCGCGCAAAAGATAGAAAGGGGGGCAAGAAACAGAGGGGAGAGAGTTCGGTTTTCTATAGAGCGCGAGAGTGTAGATTTCAGGGTATTTATATCGAGGGTTAAATAGTTATACAGATATACAAAAATATTTAAATATATGAATTATATTATAAATATAAATATGGAAGAATATATTATATATAAATATTATATATATATATATACTATGTTTTTATTGTTGTGAAGTTACTGAAGTGGCCGAAGACGACGGTGTCGTCAGTGAGGGTGCACTCGTGTTTCATCGAAGAACGGACTCTTGTGATTCTGTCGTAGCTGTTCGCGTACCTTTGATTACTGTCGCAATTTTTCGCGAATTCGCGCGGGAATTTTTCATTTAGCCGTTACCTCTGCCGAATAGAACACCGACCCCTGTAAAATACGAAGTAGTGTCGCACAATGGAGGTTGCTACTTCTTAGAAACTTTCTAGAAGTGACCTGTGAAAGAGCGAAATATACAGGGTTGTAACAAAAGTGGTGGTCGCGATCTTCACTTAAAAAAGCTGCTTCATACTTGTTCAAGAAATACGAGATCAAATTTTGTCTTTATTCCTGCGTGTTCTACTCGACGAGAAGGTGAGGAGTTCAAAAGGAACCGTGTATCGTAAACGAACCGTTTTCTTGTAAAAGATTGTTGAAGTTTCGGCCAATGATTAAAGCCATCCACGAGTGGAGGCGTTTACGCGGTCGCGCTCCGCCCCCTTTAGCGTAACGGGAGGCAGAGTGGGGGAAGCGCTCCGCCCCGGATGCAGCTCTACGCGATTTAATTGGGCTAAACATGGGTAGTGTTTTGTGACGAAACCGTTAGCCTGAAGTATATAGTTCTTCTTAAAAATTTTACCCTCGTATCGTGTAGAACATATACAGGCAAAGAACGAATATTTATCTCGAAGTTTGCAGCAGGTTTTCTTACTGAACTTTCGCCAATCTGTATTCACGAAATCGGTTGTAAAAGTCTTAACCTTTTCTTTTCCCTCCACTTCTTCGATTCATAGTTCGTCATTTCCTAATATCTAAAACAGTAATGAAGAAAGTCGTGGTCGTTTTTCCATTCTGTGCTTTAGAAATTGCACGGATTAGAATTTTCGAGAGTTTCCACTTGAAGAATCCCACTAAATCCAACAAAGTGTTCCTCGCATAGTCGAACATTGCTCTTAAATATCGTTGGCCCTCGGGGCATCAAGTGTTTGAGATTTCGAGTGGCAGTTCCACAGAAGCCTCATTTCGCGTTTCGAGCCACGGATTTTCAAGTGGAGAACAAATTTCTGCGTTCCATGTAATCCTCGGTCGGTGTTCCAGTCGTCAGTTTCTTATGCACACGTAGTCAGCTGTGTGGCGGAGAAGTGTTGGATAATTTATCACGATCTACACGCTTGATCTATGCACCCCTCAGTAGAGATACTCGTTCCCGAAACGTGATACGATGTGCCATAGAGTATACCTTAGCTTTTGAACGTTGAATAGTCACAGTTTCGTCGATCGATGGTTGAATATCAAATTATGTGAATGTCGTTGATTGTCGTTAATATGGCGATTCTTCTGAAATATCTACCATTTAAATAGTGAATAACCAGTTAGTCCCTTGGTTTCAGTTAATTAAGTCGATTTGGAAATGTCCTTTGAAGTTTAATATTTAAACTGAAGTAGAAGCTGTGGAATTTATCGCGCCATGTTTTTAGGGAAAGCAGGAAAGCGCTCTTTGCAAACCAAAAAAAAAAGCAGTCGAGAAAATCGTTCGAAAACCGTCATGATTTTATTCCCTACATTTCGTAATTTGCATGTTTCATGATAAACTTGACAGAGACGTATCCACATTTCTTCGATCATGTGAAATATTGTTTAGATATATACTCAGGGGCGGATTTGGAGATTTGGTACCCTTAGGTCAGAGTTGGATAGTATCTAACTAAGATCATTTGATTAATAAATTAACTAAATGAGATAATTTAGCGAAATTAGATTATTTGACGAGTAAAGTTAATTACTTATTCGACAATAATTTTTTTTACCTTTTATTCGTTATTCGAAATTTTTATTTAAATAAAATTTTTGCCCATCTCTGTCCTAGGCTAAATATTTAAATTTGAGACAATTTTGAAATTAATTCAATATGAAAACTCACATATGAGTTAATTCTAATTTGCTTGATGAAAGAAAAGTGAATTGTTTTTAAAGTTGTCTCAAGCCTCTGTGTTTAAACATTTTTTAATTTCTTTCCCCCAAAATTTGCCACCCTAGACTGCAGCCTACCTAGCCTGTATACCAGGGGTGTCGAACTAGCGGCTCCCGAGCCGCAGTGGCTCCTTCTCCTCTTCGCCTGCTCCGTAGAGCCGTAAGGGAACGGCCCCCTCCACACCTACTTCACTCTGATGAATTTCTCCTTCGGGTGCCGCGCTCTCTCCCTTCCGGGTCTCGTGCAACGCCGGGAGAAAAATAAGTGGGGGAACCGGCTGACCCGGGGCCCGACTCGTACGGCTCTCGGAGTGGGGGAAGTTCGACACTCCTGCTCTATACAAATCCTTCCCTGCGTATATCGTACTGAAAATTCAAGGGAGAAGTACTTATAAAGGTGCGTGGTGGGATAAACAATCTTTAAAAAACGAACGGAAATAATGGTACCTGAAAGTGATGGACTCAAACAAGAAGGCTTGAAATATTAATTTCTTGGATTCGACGATGCTTGAATGAGTACATTTTCAAAATGAATTTTAAACGCACTGTTCCTCCAGTCAAGCACTCACTTTCCTCAGTCCCATTAAGCTGTAACAACTCCATCCCCCAAAAAAAATTCAAATCACCACCATCAACTTTGAAACTATTCTCATAGAGTTCGATCAACTTCAAATTATCTCGAACAAGTTCTAACAGACTTGAGGCAATTTTCACTACAAAGTAAGGAGAGACGTCCCTTTTATTCTTCGTAGAAAATTCATAAATAATGTTCCCCAGTTATAAGCAACCGTTTCCTATCACGAAACCGCGAGAGATCGGTACAGGAACTCCTGGAGTCGGCGAAGAGGAGCCGATATTCAAGTGATTCGTTCCCTCCCCTCGTTGCGCACACACGTCACTGCCTGTAGAACGAAACACAACGACTACTACCGTCTCTAGTCTTAGCGATTAAAATGGTAATTTCGAATTTGTAAATCAGGAGAAGTCGCTGGCCCGTGGCTCTCGATCGAGGACACCCTCAGCGCGGGAAATTCGAATCTCGATCGGGAGTCGCGGCGCGAAACTCGAGCCATCTCGATATACCCGCAATAACCACGCTAGATTAAGGAATAGTCACGTGTACAGGGCGCCTGACACATTTTTGTACCGAATGAGAAAAAGAGAGAATTGATACGGGCTTTATTTCGCGAAGTACGATAGCGTTCGGGGCGAGGGAGGGTGGGAACCACCTCCCCACCCCCAAGGTCCTCTCGAGCATCCCCCTCCCTCGGGGCGCTGTCTTGCGAACGGCACCCTCAGGGGAGGAAATGACGACACGATTGGCTCGCGCACGTTTTCTGCACTCGAAACTCGATCCGATGGTACTACTATTCTAGAGATGGATCCACGCTTGAAAGCTACGAAGTCTTATACATAAACTGAGTGTTTTACTACTGGATTAAGATATTACGACGATACTTATTAATGTAAATGGTTTTTCATTACTATATTATAGATGTTACTTAATAATATATTTACAAATAATTAAGCGGGAGCGGTGGTTTCATTTCCACACACCCAGTCCTCGTCCTTTTTCGGGTTTCATGGAAAGTTAGATCCCCTTTTTACTTTTGCACATGTGCATAGATAATTGTGTCTAACGTCGTTAATAGTATTATTTTATTTCTTAGTCGTAAAGTTGATTTTTGTTGGGTAAACTCTCTAAATAAATTGTGTTTGCAACTTGTAGCCTGAATTACAAGTTGGACAATCAGAGCAGACCAGAGAATTCAAATTTCTAGGGGGGGGGGGGGGGGGAATTTTAATTCGTGATTAATAGATGCAAGGTTTAGTACAAATTTGTAACTTTTTCTTCGAGCAGGATTTTTCTACAGATGGGGAGATATTTACGGTGTGATTGCGACTTCCTTTTAAATGGAGCCATTTATTAGTTGTACACGATGAAAAGTCGTATCAATCAATTTGTCTGAAGAGTTTCCTTAAGGGGTGTTCCGGTCTAGAGCCCATAAAAATAGCCGATCTTTAGGAATTAATTAAAGGAAAACTACTATATATAATTTAATGGGACTTTTTGCATTGGATTAAGGATGTCTTAAGCTAGAGAAATAATTTCTTTGTTTTATCATTAATCATTGCAGGCGGCACTGGGGAGTCGTTAAAGTCGAGGCGTCAAAAAATTCATCCAAATCGGTGGAACCTGTAGCACCTAAACCATTGGTCTGAAGTAAAAAAAAAAATGCCAGATTATTAAAGGGTATGAAATTCGCTTGTGGACTGACCAGAAAAAAATACAAAAAATGACATTTTTGAAAAAATAGCGACACTTAAAGTTTGAAATCACTTTCCCTATATTATTCGTCCTTTCAACGTCTTTAAAAATTACAAATTTTCACCCTTTTTTAATTTTACTGGTCCGTTCACGAGCCAGAAGTATATTCTTCAAAATAAAAAAAGTTTCAGTCGAATCGGATAATAACTTTTGGATATACAGGTTCCCCCGATTTTGAGAACACTGTTTCGGAGAACAACGCGTTTAAATTTTAACGTGAGTGCCGAGTGGCCGGGTGTTACCGATGCATTTGACGCTACTCAAATCCCTATAACTTCGGGAATTTTACGAATTTCAAAAAATCATTTTAAACTCGTATTCGTAAAAGGTTGAACATTTGAAAATAAAATAAAAAAAAATCGATTTTTAGACCGGAACCTCCCCTTAAAAAAGAAATGCATACAAGTACGTTGTCGCATCTGCAACTGATAGTTAGCTATCTTGGCTTCAAAGAAAGTGTAACATATTATCCAGTTCCTAGAAATAGACCGTACATTTCGTTTCTCTTCTTTGTATAACATTTTCTGCATACGTTAAACTTTCTGCTAGCATTTTATCTCTTGTATTCTCTTCGTAATTGAACCCAGTCTGAAATAGACATTACCAGGTCGGGGGTGCTCCGTTGACCAGTTAGTCTTCACAAATTTATTTCCTTCATCAGAACCTTGCAGACTATTTGTCAGCTCCAGTTTGAAGAACCTTCCAAAAAATCCTCGAAACAACATCAAACTTAAAAACAACGTCACCAAACAAGCAGGACACGACAGAAGAAAGAGTATACAACAATATTCCGACAATAAATATGTTTTATTACACATATATCTCGTACGAGGGTTACACGATATTAATACATGTTCATTTAACTGTCCAGCAATCAAACACGTTGTATTTTTTTATCTCTATATTTCTCTCACAATCATCAGCGCCACAACATCGTGATCATGCATCGTGTCGTCATCGTCGCCACCATTGTCATCTGTCAATCAACACAATAAAGCACACATCGTTGGGAATTCGTATCGCCTGTCGTCGTACGCGATTAAAAACATCATTCGTATTAGTCACGAAGCTACTGCGCATCTCGAAATGGGTGAATCAACGGAGAACGCAAGAAGGGAATAAGTGGTAACAAAACTCAAGTCACAGCGATGAGGGGGTGGATCGGAGAATGGGGGGGGTGGGGGTGAAAAGAGAACGTTGTTCGCCGTTCGATCGGTTCTAGCTCGAACAGAATTTCCTTTCCCTGCCTTGTCGCGGCTTTTCTCGTTCAATTTTTGGCGGTCTTGATCCGTGCCGAGCGGAATTCTTGCAATTACCAAAAGGATCCCACGCGGGAAATTTGAATCTTCCCGCGTCGCAATCGGTCTCTCTCTCCTCGCCTTTTTACGGTTATACGGTTAATTATCGTTTGCTTACGCCGTAAGAAGTTCCTTTAAGTTAATCATCAGCTTAATATCTAGTCGTGTACGCTTACGCAATTACTCTTATAACCTAAGCTCGGTGTCCAGCACCAAAAAACATTCACTAGGTTCACTGCCTACGACACAGATACAGATACGCTTCTTTCTCGAGTGGGCAACGCTCGGCTTGCCTTCGAAGCCGTCTCGCGCGTAATTTTGCCGCGTCGATCTGTTAAGCTCGTGATATTAAAATCTTCGCTGTTCTCGGCGGCGTTTGATTGATGAGGAAGTGACGGGAACTGTCCACTGACTTGATCGTATATGTTTTTTTATTCGTTTCATTCTCGTGTAAATACGCATGTATAAAAAAAATCATAGAAAAAGAAACTTCAATCACAGAAACATGGCGCAACACCGTCAGGCATCGCAAAAGTAATTGGAAGACGTTTTACAGAAATTCGAACGCAATTAGGCTGAGGCAGCGATCAGCCTCTCCTCCTTCGGGTGTACACAGAATTTTCAGAACGAACGGTTAAGTAAATCCAATTTGACTCTGAAAGAAATTTCGCATCAGTTCTAGGAGTAGGGAGTTCCCACACCACTCTCGCGCCTACTCAGCGCAGGTTCGACCGCCGTTTAACGTTCGTAGAGCGGAACTGAGGCGCGAGCGGCCCATTCTACGAGAAAGAGAGCGTTTGTGTTCCCGAGAAATCGACGTTCGAGATAAAATCGCGATACCAGAAGCGTAACTTTCAATCGAGTTCGATCCGTGAGCCTCGAGCGTCGACTCGCGAATTTGAGCGATTCACAGACATCCAAGCGAGAGTACTTTGTATACTTCTTTTTTTTTTTTTGATAGATCTTTTTCTGTTTTTTTTTTCTTTCTCTTAAACACATCGAGTTGCAAGGTTCTACCTAATTTAATTTTCTCCATTGTCACGGATTAATGTCCCCTAAATCTACCATCGCTAGAAGCCGGAACGTGCGATGATTCCTCGCGAGAGATGCGTGTTTCGTATCCTCGTTCCTTCCCCCCCGTTTCTTTGTTCTCGGACGAGCGACGTGTTCGTTCTCTCGTTATTCCTCCCTCGACAGTGACTAACATTACTCTTTGGTTAAAAATAATCGTCGTGTCGCGTGTAAAGGTGTGCGTGTCGATGTACGTGTACGTATGCGTGTATGAGTGTGTATGAACGCCGCGGGAAGAACGCTGCTGCGATAATTTTAATATAAACCAAAAGGAAAAGGCCAGCCTTCAGCGAAGTTCTATATTAAAATTAATCGTTCGTCCCCTAGTTCCGCAGTCTGCCACGAGTTCGCGCTTCTAACGATCCCAGCGACATCTGCTACGGGTCGCGGCTACTTCTGGCTCTCCATCGAATCCTCCGAATTTCTTAACGGCTTCCTCTACGCACTAGTCAGTGGGCATGACGAAATCTTACAATTAGGGATAGGCTTAGTACTTCTAACGATTAGGTTGCTTGGCTATCGAGGTGATCATCGGAGAACCAAGGATGAACGTGAAGCGCGATACTAATGTTCCTTTATAATCTTCTGTTCAGTTTCTCGCCCCCTGATCCCCTCCTCGAGTCTACGGAGCCTTTTCCATCCGCCCTTTGTACTTTTCAGCTTCTGGCCACCTTCGTACCCTGACTGTTCCCTTTCGATCCCACCAAGGGGATCAAACGGGGGCATAGTCCACTTGGAGCAGTCAGTCAATCGAGATGCGAGTACTTCCCTCTCAGTTCACGCTCGACGAGGGGCCAGCTGGCTACACAGATGATCCTCCGAATTGTTCGAACAACGCGGCCATCAGTCGCAGAGCTTGTACCATGTAATTGATATGTCAATAAGGATCCTGTTACTTCGAAATGAGATTTCCTGAATCCTCAAGTCGTGTCAGTAGGAAGAGACTCTGGAAAGAGGCTGCTCCCATTCCTTCTGCGGTTCCACGCCACACCGGCCCGCTTCTTGCACAGGTACTTCATGAAGAGATTCGTCCCCTCCTTCGAGCTTGAGACACTTGGCAGTGGCTCGGGGCCGATCGAACGACAACGCAGGAAAAAAAGAAAAAAGCGACAATGGTAACAACGACAATGCTCCTCTCCGTCGCGAAGCGAGGATTCACTCTCGACGCTCTCGGTACGCTTCGAGCCAGCCGAAGCGCAGCGAACGAGGACCGTTCCTCGTCCTGAGGCCCGCCTCAGTGAGGAGAAAACGGCCGCCAAAACGTACGAGGGTGTCCTCCTCGTGTCTGCCACTTTCGACTGCCTTCCGTCACGGCTTTCCCGCCACTGATCATCTTCTTGACGCGTCAGAAAAGATCCTTCACGACCGTCCAGGTCTGAACTAGCAGCGACTAGACGTTCCCCTTCGCTCGCGTGCCCTCTCTTTCCCACAAGGCTACTTCCACCGTTTCAGGGAGTGGATCTTGGCCAAAGGTCAGTAGGTCGACACAAAGAGACTCAACCGGCGGCAGCGAGCCAGCTGTCACTGACGCACACGCCACCAGGTCTGCTGCACCTTCTCGTGGAGCTTCCTGCAAATCCCCGCGAGCCTCCGTCACATCCCAGCCTCCGCGGAACTCTCATCCGCCTCACCGCCCCCTTCCTCGCTGGGCAGGGTTGTCTCGGCTGCTCCACCCGTGTCCCCACTCTCCGTCGCTTCCCCAGTCTCGTCACCCTCTTCCAGTGTCACCTGAAACAATTAAATTGAGATAAGTCGGTTGGTACAAGCTTTTCATACTGAAGAGTGGAGTCAAGTCAACGGGCACTATCATGTGAGAGGAATTCATCTGAGAGACTGAGCAAAAAGGCCTTCACCACGTGGTCGCGCGATCTCCCTTAATTAGTCCAGCATTAAACTGTTTAGGGAAATGAGAGTGGTAGCTCAAGTTTACCTGGAAGTGTGTCCTCTCAGACTGCTGCTCGTTCCCTTGCTGTTGGTGTTGCTGCTGCTCTTCGGACGGTGGCGACGGAGGGATCATCGACAGGTACCAGTCTCGATTATCCTCGAGTGTGACCAATATCTCTTGCGCGTCTGGGTGCACCAAGTCTGCCCAGGTCTCCCACAGGGGGTGCACGATGTAATCGATGAAGCCGACCTGCGACTTCTCGATCGTCGCGCTGTGCCGGTCGCACATCGGACTGATGTCCATGTTTTGCTCGCGTTCGCGGTCCCCTTGGAGGAAGAACTCCTCCATCAGTAGAGCGACCCATTGCCGGTACAGGGCCAACGGTTTCGTAGGGTTGGACAGATCAGCACAGTGTACCAGGTTCTCCAGAACCTGGATGCGGTCTGTGTAGTTGTCCAGCAGGAGAACGCCAGATCCAGCTACCTTTTTCGTCTCTACCATGGTCTTCAGGTCTGCCAGGAGGGACATATGCTTGGACATGTCCGTCGACAGGACCATGTCGATGACCATTTTGCGGAGGGTCTGGCGTTGCTTCTTCGTCATGTTGATGAATATATCGCAGCCCTCGTTTTGGAGCAGCTTGAACGCCACTGCCAGATGGTGGTTCTCCAGAACGGATTCGTCATTGTACATCAGGGCGAGCTCGGAGCCTGAAAGTCGGGACAATGGTTAATAAGCAGGGGTTCTTCGAGCTAGGTAGAGCTAGTAGGGTTCAACTCTAGAAACTTACTCGAATTGACGAGGAACTGGTTGGTGACACCAGGATGGTCCACGTCGTGGATGGTAGCAGCGAACAGGGCTGCAGTGATCTCCAATGGCGTGAACACGGACTGCAAAAACATACACCACTCTAATTAGTTAAAGGTAGGTACTTTGCATTCCACGGAGACACCTAACGCCTCCAATACTAATTGCCTTCAATTAGACATTAACACCGGTAAACGAGTGGCAATTGGAGGCTGAGGGACCACAATTACTGCCAATTCCAGATGAAGTACTAATTAAAAGCTGCTAATTAGCCCCAATTACATCCTAAGAAGCTTTAAATAGCAACTGCTGGTACTGAATCTACTACTCCAGTCCACGTTCGCGGAAACGTTTCCTGGGAAGGAGAAAGGAGAGGTCGAACGATAGTGTTTTCGGGTTCCATGTCTCGTGACACAGTAGAGTTGCGAAATTCTCGCCAGCACGGACTATCAGGCGGGCAACAGTGAATACATATTAACCTCGAGTGCGGGCGTGTTGAGCAGAGTGTGGGTGGATTGGGTCACGTCGGCCGCGTGGAGGCTATTGTGGAAGGGATTGTCCTTGACGTAGTGATCCTCAAGGGTCATCATGAAGGTCACAAAGGTCTTCGGCGGTATTGCCAGGGATTTGAGCAGGTCTCGGGTCTGGAAGGCTGTATAGGCGACGCATGTCAGCGGTCTATTGTTACTCAGCTCGCCTATCCTGAAGATGTCGATGCCCCACTTGTCGATGTCAGACAGTAGCTGTAAGAAGAGTAATTATATCGATTAGAAACCGGCAGTAGGTTGTAGTAGCTTCTTCAAAAAGGCTGGCTGAGTGTCAAAAACAATTATTCAAAGTTTTCCAAGTCTGCCTGCACTGTTTGCTGTTTTTTAATTCACAGAACAGAGCTGTCACTGTTTTTCATTGACTTATTAAATTAATACATTCTTGTTTACTTCAAAAATAAAGCAAGCAAGGAGTTCGCTTTCGACGCTTTGTGTAATACAACATTTTCCCGCCAGAGGCGCTAGCTCGAGAAGACCCCGGCTTGAAGGGGCATTTCTCAAAATCTTACGCCACTAGAAGTGTTTAAGGCGAAAAAACTAGGTGCTACCTTGCCGAGGTCCTCCTCGTGAGCCGTCTCCACACCGTGATGTGGCACACGCTCCCCTGTAAAGCTGTTGGTATGGGTGAGTGGCCGTTTAACGCCGCTGATGTGGGACATTGCGGCTGGGCCCCTCTGGGCCCTATCCTTCTTCTTCGCAGCCCGTACATCAACGCTGCCTGCAGCTGCGACTGCATCCTCGATTCGCAAGGAGGGCAAGTCCAGCTCCTGCTGCTTGTCTGTAAATACAGAAAAATAATTCATTGGTAGCTACATAGAGAATTCGGTACCAATTTTTACATTCAAAAGAAGGTTATCCATAGCAGAGAGTGTTTAACCTTTGGCGGTGCTATGTCCATAATGTTTGAATAATGCATATTTTTAAATTATTTTTATATTCTTATTAACAGAAACATGATATATTTTTATTATTTATCTCTTTAAATTTAATTAGTCTTGAATACTTATTGAATACAGTTAAGAACCGCAAAGGGTTAATTTAATGTATAGGAAACTAATTACTCAGTACACAGCTGATGTACAGATTTTATTTTACGGCACTGTGTGGAAATGATTTTACGGTATGACGGGCTGAAAGTGTGTCGTAATTTCATTACGTAACGCCAGGAATTTCTCGTTGCGTGACTTGGTTCCAAGCGACTAATTTGTAAAATTTGGCGGAGAATGCGGTGCATCCGATGTAAAATTGTTTCGTGAGCCAAAGCCCTTTTTCCAAGCCGAAGTCTTCGGTTTTAGTATCACTATAGGTATAGTCGTTTTAGACATTTATTTAGAATACAGAGTTTTGAATATTAATGCTGAGGATTTAAATTTTTAAAAAAATTCCAAAGGGAAAAGCTTGAACGATGGAATCAGAATATTCCGTTCGATTTTTAATTGAAGTCTGTTGTTATTGCCAGCATTAAAATTTATGAAACCTCGACTTTTTTGTTGGATTAATATCAATGTCGGCATTGTTTTTATATTTAACGCAAATGTTGCATCCAAATTATTGTGTTTCATCTAGAAATTTTCATGCGTAACAATCATAACTTCTACGCTATGAGTAATAATTTATTCCCTAATGAATAAAATGCACGATATCGTACGGTTAAATGAGTTTTAATTAAGTTAAAACTCTTCCCTTTTCAATACACTGTTATTCTGCGTATAATTACGAATAAAATACACGATCAAACATGAAAGTTGAATGTGGTCCTGAATTAATAAGAGTAGAAGAATTTTAGAATTTACATATTTCATATTTATTATAAATTTTCATTTTGAGATCCCAGAGTAAAATTATCAATTATTAACATTTCGTTTATAGCTCGACTGTTTGCTTCGTATATTCAGAATATAATTAGAAAGCACTCGATGCATTAATTAGGTGGAATTAATGTTTGACGAGGAAACGGAAATTTTACTGTGCATTGCATAATCTCCATGCACAATGCACTAAGTATTACGCGAGTGATAAAAGATAAACGTTCAGATGCAATTTGTGAGCCCTTTATCCGGATTAAATCGATGAATCGATTGTAATCGCGACAGGTGTTTGGGAAGGACACGTGCCACGATAAAATCTCGCGCGACGTCGGAACATGTTGTTTAACTGTTATTCATTGTGGTTTAAATATAAATCATAGCTTGTCTTCCGCCTGCATTGTTTCCCAACTTTGATATACCTTTAATCTGAATTCCTTTCACGATTTAGGAATAATAGTATTAAGCATATTTTCCAGGTGTACAGTGCCTCTTCTGTTAACTATAAAAAAAAATGGCAGCGATTCATTTTTTTAAATTTTATAATTTTGTCTTTCGATTAAGGAATTAGATGCAGCTGAACTTTTTCTCCTTTTTCTCTTTCCTCGAAACTCTTATTTTAGCTTATATAGGTTCTTTCAATATCTGAATTTCTTGAAAAATTTCCAATTTTTTTAATTTTAAGTTTCTTGAAATTTTAAGATTGCAATTCTTTGAATTCCAAATTTCTTTGATTTCTAGATTGACGATTTCTGAGATGTTCCGTGTTTCTATTCTTCTAACTTTCAAAATTTTTAAATTTTTAATTTTTTTCAATTTCATAAAATTGTAGTTCTTGAACTTCCGCGTAATTTTTCATTTTTTTTTAAATCTGCTGGTCCTCTAATATTTATACTTTTCAATTTTCCAATTATCTGATTTCTGCTGGTTTCAGTCTCCCACTTTCCACGAGTCTAAATCGTAAATTTTCCCAGTCTTCTCATAGCTAATTTTCTCCACTGAAAAAGGAGAAACTTTCCTCCGTAGAATCTTAAACACCCGATTCGCGGAAACTCCATAAAAGAACGTTCGAGACCGTCTTTGGATCAGCACAAAAGGCGGTTTACGTAAACGGCCGTCCGTTTCCTCATTCCACGAGCAAAAAGGGAATCCTTGGGGCGCAGCTAGTCAGGCGGGATGAATGCTCGAGAATTATGCGTGCGCTGATGGAGCTTCAAGGGCTCTTAATGCGTAAGAGACGGTTTAATGATGATTTCATTGTCCCTGACGATTATTATCCTGACTACGAGTTGCTGACCCATTATCCTTTCTTCCTTTTATCTTCGCACGTCTTCGGGTCCACGACCCACCTCTTAAGAAACCAAGGTTTCGAAAACGATTTCGTAAGTGCCATTCCTTTCAAATCTTAGAACTAACAGGAAACAGCAACTCAAATGAAATAAAAAATTCAAAAGACTTTACAATAGTTCATTAAGTCTCTGTTAAGTTCTCTCTTTACATCATTTCTATATACTATGGGGATTCGCGTTTATAATAAAAAATAATAAATATTCATCGAAGCACAATAACGTAAAGTTTCCCTCAATAATTATTTGCCTGTACGTTCTTTATTTATTCCATAAAGCTATTACGTCTCATGTGGGGCATAGAGGGCAGTCCATTTTTCGCTGTCCTGACTATAGCTAGTCTAAACTCAGGCTTCCCAATACGCGCCTGGGCGCGACGTCAAAGATTTCAAAGTCGATTTTCTCAAAAATGAAGCGCGATATCAAAAAAAGTTACTCTTCCTTTTCGACTGATAACGAGCAAATAAGTCGAGAAAAAGGAATAAAATTTTTCGATATTGCTCTTCATTTCCGAGAAAATCGACTTCGAAAACCTGCCTTAAAGACCTCTGCTGGCCCAAGACAGTGGAGGCAGTCTTGAACATTTTTAATAACAATCTTACAAATATTAATATACATCATAGCTCAGCAATAACCACGCCATTTCCAAGTCCTTCCTCCCAAATTCAGCAAAGTAGATTACAAACCTCGTTTATCGATTGATAAAGGAAATTAAAATCCAAGGAATCATCCCAAAGCAAGCATTGCTGCAAACTTACCAAGGAAAGTGCTGCAGATGTACTCCGAGATCTGGTTGCCAGACTTGGAGGACTCCGAGAAGTGGGAGAGCTCTTTGTTCAGCATTCGTTTGAACTGTAAACAGAAAGGAGATCACAGACCAATTACCATTTGCCATTCAGTTGCACCCAAATTAATTAATCAATGAATCAAAGAAGGGCGAATATATATTTTTCTTCGTGCTACGTGCTCTCTTAAAAACTATTCGAAGTGGTGCAGCCTATAACGTGACCGCGTCACGTTACCTGCATTATGTATCAAAACCAACATTGAAAGGGTCGACGACCCTCGAAGACGCGTCAGAGCACTTTCCAACTGGAGATACTTACGCACAAGGCGCCCAAGTGCAATGGAGAGGTTGCCATAATCCTCGAAAGGAGGCGGAAGCTCGTCAAACAGAAACGAGATGGAGACACCGGATGACGGGAGGAAGACAGAGTGGGGGGGACCCTCGTTTTCTACTCGTCGAGCAGCTCTTATCTCGTCGAATTTACGATATTTGCGCTCTGTGATGCCGTGTATGAAATTTCGACGCAGATGGGACACACAGAACACAGAGCAAACCAAGATTTGCAAACAGATTGGAGTGTAACCGTTGTCTGAGCTTCTCTCAGTCTTATCAGCCTCGCAGCAGCTGACCTAGGGATTTCTTTTTATCCCTTATGATTACAGGGATATCGATGCAGCTGTGCACGAGCGAGACGAGGAGAGTGGACCGAGCTGTTATCGAATCGATTGTTTCGAAAGTTCGTTTAAATATTTTCCTTCAAAGTTTCCTCAAGCTGAATAAAGTTTTATTGTTCAATTTGCTGGAAATTAATGCTTCAGTTGGAGTTTTGGATTTTTTGGGGGGTCGCTCCTCTTTGTGCATTTTCTATTTTCTAGAAAATTTGCATCGCCGGAATTTTGCATTTTTCATGTTCTCGCTTGTGGCAGTTTTTGATATTTGAAGCTTCGATTTTGGAATTTTCTCAAGGCCCAATGGCTTCGTGATCGAGTTTTGAGATAAAGAAGTCTCTGAGTGTTTTCGTCCCTGTATCCTCGAATTACTGAATTTTTAAGTTCAAGATTTCTGAATTCTGGTGTCCTTAAATTTCCAAATTTCTCTGCCTCCTAATTCCCAAATTGCCAAATCCTCGCAGCTTTCAATACTTCAGTGGTGCAATTTCTGAATTTTAATTTTCTAATTTTGAAATCTTTCAACCCTCCAGTTCTTTGACTCCTAATTTCGCCAAATTCTGAATCTCAAAACCCAAGCATCCTCATTTTTCACTTCTCCAAAATCCCAATTCGCAAACTTCTAAATTTCTCAATCTTATGAATCCAAAATTGCGTTATTTCCTTACTAAAAAAAAGGCGCATATTTTTTTATATTCTAATGCTAATCAAACGCATCGTTCCCCACGCGGTCCCTCACTTGTAACACAAAACGACCAAAGCAACCTCCAAAAAATTTAACTAAATAGGTCGCCGCGCGCGGCGCTTCAGTCAACTAGGATAACTTCAGGCAAACGTCGCCCGCGACGTGTTTCTGGAAAGCACAGTATTACTCCGAATCCCGCGAAAAGAATTGTCCCTCATTCATCAACGTCGCCATAATCACAAACAAATTAGACTACAAAGTCGCGGTTACCGAAGCTCCGTCCAAATACCACTTTATCAGCTAATAACTCTTAATTATGCCAAGAAATTCATCAAAATACTCGGGAATTCAGCACTCCTATCTCGCTCGAAATTTTTTTCCGCAGTTGAAGGCCGCGCATGGAGCTTTATGAATAATCCAGTTGCATAAGTTTGGATAATTATACGATTTGCTTAATGTGCCAGTTAAATCACCGATAAGATCGTCGATTATCTTTGCCAGATAATTTTCCTTAGACTGTTTAAAGATATAGGGGGACAGTGATTTTTACGATAGGGAGGCTTATCACCGGTACCTTTATCGATCGGACGCTGGCCTTGCCAAACAGTTTTCGATAATTTTATCGGAACATAAAACACGACTTTTCTCTCTGTATATAGTCGGCGCAATGTTTGTTTATGTAACGTTGGGCTAGGTCGGGAAAGAGTTTTAATCTATTGCTTAATCGAAGCTTGAAATAAATTTTGATAGAAATCAGGGGGGGGGGAGGGAAGCTTTTGGATTGGCCACGTTCGTACTCCTTTGTTTCGAGCGAAATTTAATTCTGGCGCTTTGGATTTTTGCAGATAAAAAGTCTTAATTAGTGTGGGCGCATTTAATCGCGGAATTAGTTTGGTATTGTATGAACAGCTACGTGGGATTACGAAGAAAATATTCTGTTATTAAGTGCCCCAGGGGATTAATAAATAAAAGGAGAATTGAAAATTTATATCCAGGGAGAATTAGTTTGTCTTAGTTTGGAGTCTTCGGCTTTGAAGCGACGAATATTTATTTATTTAAGTGGTAAATATATTCACTTGAATTTATTATGTCAGTCGAGCTATGAATATTTGTAAATTTATGTGATCCGTGTTCCTGTAAGATTTTCGCACTCATTTGTACGCTTTTAGCTTTAAGAATAAGTCAAATTATTCTAAGAGAGGGGCTAAAATCTATTAACACAACAATTATTATAATTTATTTTGATTAATTCTAAAATTAAATGACTCCCATTAACAAATCCTGAACTTACAAAATGGCGAAACATTGGAGTGCATTTGCATTGAAAGGAGAACTGTGTATAAAATCTGTTGTTAACCACCATTTTCCCTAATTTCCCATAATTTTGAAAATACAATCTGGACGACGTGCGTTTATATAACATTTTCTTCTCATTTTGTGGCGTAGACTTAATAACCGCACTCAGTTATTCCCTCATTGTCGAACTTTTCGAGAAAACGTGAAAATAAAGTCTCGGCACCTTGGTCCGGAACGCAAAATCGCCCCAAATTCAATGCAACAATTTTCCCCCGTTTACTAATTGAAATTCACCCCTCACTAACGCGGAGCCACGAATGGCACATCTCATTTCGATGATTATTCACATTTCCCAACAACAAACCCCACTTTATCTACCTACTGGCAGTTGAAAGCAAAGAATCATTGGCTTCCGAAGAATCTCTCCTGTCGTAAGTCACTGATTCATCCGAAGACCTCAGAATGATTCGTTCCAGGAAGAAAGGTAGCTAGACTGTCTGCTAATTGGATTGACGTCGTAGTTTCCTTATCGCCTGAACTTCCATGAACGAACTTGCTTACCCCAGGTTAACTGTCGGGGTAATCAGAAAGGGCATTAACGCAAACGTGTTTACCATGATGTGTCTCAATCAACGTGAATTATGTCACCGTAGACGACGAGCACCGGGTACCCGGGGAACATCATCCCGAATACCCAGATCTACGCAGGTTCCTTATCACCCCCGGTATCTCGGATTGCGCTAGCTTTCTCGTATCTCGAATCCAGCCCAAAGCAAACTCACGGGGATCTAGGTGCGTGATTTACGGCCGTGGAAAAGTACTGGATCGCTGGCCGAAGCGGGGGACGATTATTCTGATCACTCGAACGCGCGAAATTCATCCCCGGGGTCATGAATATTGAGAGGAATAAATACGTAACCGGACATTTAACGCTGAAGCCGATAGACGAAACAAATTCCCGAGGGTGTTGCGCGTTACTCATTATATAAGTTGTTGATGTATCAGAGGTACATATAAAGTGGAAACGTCGTCGCGTTATGTACCGGGTGACTCAGTAGAAATTCTCACGTGGTGCGCGCTCTTATCACCTGTTTTCAGGAGGAAAGTTTTTAATAATATTTCAGCATAAAGGAGAATCTTTCCTTCACTTTTTCAGTAGCACTACTGCACCCTTCTAACCGTGGCTTAATTTTTCCTTCGACTTTCTTATGGGGTCATTCTGGTAATCACGCCGCAAAATTCGGCAACATTCGGATTTTTTTTCTCAGTGAATACAATGAATAACAATGTCAAACTTTTTTTAATTTATTAAGCTACTTATAATGTATGTGGGACAATTTTTTAAATACGCTTTTAATTGGGTTTTTTCAATGTTATCTGGAGTTCAAAATCGCGCCTTTGAAAAGACGGTGGGAGTCATTTTAGCTCACAGACTCATCTGAAATAAAAAAAAAATTATTCTTAATCATTATGAGTACCCCAGGTGCCTGAATTAGCCACGTAAGTCAAAATTTAACAAAATTACGCGCATTCAAGTTTCGAATTTTTCTATTCTTACTTGAAGTTTGAATGCGCGCAATTTTTTTAAATTTTGACTTACGTCGCTAATTCTGGCACCTGCGGTACTCATAATGATTAAGAATCAGCTTGGTTTTTTTGTTTCAGATGAGTCTGTGAGCTGAAATCGCTCCCGCCAGGCAGGTATTTCTTTTCAAAGGAGCGATTTTGAACTCCAGATAACATTGAAAAAACACAATTAAAAGTGTGTTTAAAAAATTGTTCCCTATACATTACAAGTAGTTTAATAAATGAAAAAAAATTCACATTGTTGTTCCTTGTATTCACTGAGAAAAAAAAGCCTGAAACATTTACAAATTAACTAATTCAATTAACTATGTTCGGAGGGGGCTATTTCGATTAAATTTTTTTAAATAAATTCAGCAATTTCTTTTCGCTTTGAGTGCTTCTGGGAAGCACGTAGAGAAAACAGGATAGCTATTCATGGTTAAAAAAAATGGTGAGCTCATAATCTCCAATTACATTTCTCGATATCTGACGAATTAATTTCGATCGAATATGCTACGTAATGAATCGTCACTAATTAAGTGACGCGATTACATGACCCCGCGACACTTTTATTGATAACATCCTGGATCTCGGAACCCATTGATAATGCTTATCTCGTACTCCACGAAAACTCGAATTCGATATTATCTGCTTGATAGCTAGGCAGTCGGTGTTTGGGCAGAGCTGGGGCAAGGTTGGACAGCATTTTGATAAAACGCCAACGAAATTCCCCTTTCGCTCCAAGTATTCCAGCTTCTCTCTGCTGTGCGAGGGAGAATTGATTCTGCCTCGCCAACTCTGCCACCACAGTGGAAATAAAGCTGTGGAACTTATTATTAAATGCAGACTATACTGCAAGGTGTGTGTTGTGCATCAAATGTTATTTAGAAATAAATTTTACGTTTATTAATAATATTTTATAATATTAAGCTACTTCAGTTTCGTTTTAATTAAATTATCAAGATACTTAAGATTCAAATAACAAATAAGATGTTACGTTACTTGAGTTATTCTTTAAATTCAAGTATTTATGAGTATTTTTTTTATGAGTTACTTGAATTTTAACAAACTACTTTAATGTAACTTAATTTTTAATATATGAACCTTACTTCAATTAAAGGAAAATCAATTTGACATTTTGGCCAGCAGACATTTTATATTTGATATAAATCATTTAAAAGCAAAAGCATCAGACTCACAATTTTTTTTTTAAATAAAAAGAAGATAAAATACGGATAATTAGAAATAAATGAACATGAATTTTTTCTTTCAAGGACCTCTGGAAGAATTTTGAGAAACCTGTTTCGGCCTGAAATTTTGTCGCGGGTATTTTAATATTCAATCAAAACGGCGTGACCTGGGATTCAGCTGGGTTCGATATCACCGTTTCGAGTGTCGATACCTTAATCTTATGCCAGAGAGTACATATATATTATTTTTTTTCAACGGCAATTCGTGGAAAAGAACTAAGCGTGTCGCGAACGACAATTTGGCCGATAATAAATATAAATGAGCGGACAAAGAGGGATACGAGAAATTGGCCGCTGAGATAGTCAAAGCCCACTTTATGTTTTTGTAAACAAATGCGATAAGGAGCGCGATGTCTGATTGAAAAATATGAATAAAAGATCCTCCGTTGATAATAAGCGTATCAGGTACATTATCCAGAAATTTTCCAAATACTTCTGTGCTGGTGTGAATATTTCGACTAAAAATAGACAGGCTAATTAAATTAATGACAAAAATTTTGACGTACATCGACATCACCTTCGATTATCGTCTTATCGTTCCGATTGCGATTTTTAGCAACAATCGTCAACGATACTGCCTTTCTTTGTCTGATATTCCTTTGCACAGACAGATACGAGTTTGCACCAATATTGTTACGCGATAGACATCAATCAGCATTTATCAATTTTACGATCATCTGATCGTTTAGGAAGTAATTTTCCCTTAATTATTTGTTCGAACTTCGTATCAGGCATTGCAGATCAATTGTAATTAATTCGCGATAATATCGATCACCTAGATACCCCCAAAGATTTTTGAAAATTTAAAAAATTGTCAAAAGCCCCTAGCAAATTCTGTCAACTCGTAAAAGTTCGTAGAAAATCCCACAAAATTGATAAAAGCTCACTGCTTAAAAATTTCCAAAAGTTTTGAAGAACCAGGGAGGTTCTACCCCTTCGCAAGGGTTCGTAAAATATTTCACAAAATTATCTTTTGCTAATATTTATGCGATGACGGCTGCCAATGAAATATCGAACGAACAATCGATTATCTTCGTGAACGCGTGGAATATTTTTATGAAAGCGGAAAATGTGTGTGGAAAGATTAATTAACTCCCAGATCGTTGTCTTCCAAATGGAAAGTGCTGTCGATCGATCGATTGCTGACCGATTTTCAACACCACTCTGCCCTCGTCGAAGCGAAGGGCCTTGTGGGTCTCATCGCGGTATCGATCGGTTTCGAAATCACCCGCGATGAAACTACTGTTTGTTCGCTCCAGCGCCGCATATGGCGCGGCGAGATCGAGATGCGCCCGCGAATCATGCGATTTAAGCTAAACCCAACAGCGCACGTTCCAAAGATCAATATTTCTTTTTTTATCTTAGGAAGTAAGTCGCGAAATCGCAGTGCAAATGTTTCTTCGCGAGGTCGTTTCGATGTATCTCTTTCACGATTGTGGTTCTCTGTCTCGATTCTACAAACAAGTAATTTTTTACCAAAAAAAGGGGAAGACAAAAGTGTAATGTGACTCGGATAGTGGAATTTTATCTTCGATAAATTGTATATCTTCGAACAAAAGAAAACGAAGGTCTCTTTACACTGGCAGATGCGAAGAAATGATTATTTTGATCTTGACCCTCGAGGAGAGCTGGACCATGGGTACAATTGTCGCTAAACTGGCTGCAATTTAGTCGTGACCCATCCTGCCACTTTTGCAGACACAAGAGTAGCTATTCTGCCAGCGTCCGACTCACCAAGGACTGCCAAATAGATTTGGAAGGAGATGAACAACACTATCCTCGAGGGCAGCCAAGTGGCAGCCCAATTGGCATTAAACTCTCTCGCGGTAGTCAACTTCTGTTGTGTCGAAAATGATTCACGGATCTCTATGCAGATGCAGAATGTGCGACAAGAAGGAGTCTAATTGTGAGAGATAAGCTTCAGTTCTTGTGGTTTTGAAAGCTTAAAGCACCGCAACAGTACTTCTTTTGGTCACTTTTGGAATGGAAATTTCATAACAGGGTGTCCCAATAGGGTGGCTCTTATTTCCAAAATGCGATTTCTTTTGCTCTCACCCCCTAATATGGTTGCAATCGGAAAACGGGAATTTGAAGAATTTCTCAAAAAGGGTAAGTCCTATCGAAATTTCGTTCAAATAATTTTAAAAGAGCATTAAATTTTCTACAATTACTGTATATATCATTTTTTCGTGCTTCCAATGGTTTTTTAGATAATAGTGTTTGAGTATATAACACCTGGGCGGCGTGACGTGTTGTCTATATGCGCGTGGCGCTGACATCTCTATATTCAAACGCTATTATCTAAAAAATCATTGGAAGGAGGAAAAAATGATATATACAGTAATTGTAGAAAATTGAATGCTCTTTTAATATTGTTTGAACAAAATTTCGATAGGGCTTACCATTTTGGAGAAATTCTTCAAATTCAAACCACTGATGAATTCTAAACTTCGAAGCCTGGTCGGCACCCCTTCCCGTTTTTCAGGGACTATTTTCTTATGAAATGGAACCATATTAGGGGGTCAGAGCAAAGAAATACGAAAACAGGTGCCTATCTCTACTTCAAGCAGTCTCCTCCAAAAAGCTCAACGACCGTTCATATATTTAAAATCAGATCCTCAGGATTCATAGTCACAAGTCACCCCAATTTGAAGAATGCCATTTGGCAGTAGCTAGCCATAAACTTGTCTTACATTTGGAATGAAACTCTCACCCTAAGTGGTCACAACACTGCTCTCCTTAGTTAAAACATCCCATCTAACATTTTTCCATTCTTCAAGAAATGTCCTTTTAAGGAGAGTTAGAAATTTCTAACTGCTTCGCAGACATCTAGAAACAGTCCAGGCGCTAGCTTATTTATTGTTTCACCAGGGCGGCACGAAGAACATGGTAAATCTTCAGCTCTCCCGGATCTTTCGAAATGCTAGATGGGACATTTTAAATACAGAAGGCAGAACAGTAGCCTACATGAAGGACCAACTTCCTTTCACAGTTTCAGCCCGGGATCTTCAAGAGCAGTAGTCACAAGACACCCCAAAATAGAAAGCCTAGCCAACCACCAGCTTGCCTCGCTTCGCAATAGAAATCTGACCGCGCATAAATTTGAAAATTCAATTACCTGCACCACCATGATACTGGCCATGGCCGTGAGGTCCGCCAGGGTCCTCAAGTAATTGAAGTACCTCGCGGACTCGTCCACGTTGCCCGTCCCGATCTCCGCGTCCATCTGCTGGACCATGATTCGCTCCTCGTTCGTGCGAGTCCTCCCGGCAAAGGATCTCCCGATCGCCAGCAAGATTTCACGATCGATCTCAACGGGAAACGACAGCGTTCGCATCGATATCGTTTCCTCTGCTCGCGAAAGATCGCTTCACTTTCACCGACCTTCGCGGACCCGTCCTCGAGCAACGACTCTACTCGCTGCACACTTTCTATCCCTCCCGATATCTCCGATAATCCTTCAACTGTAAATCCCCACTGTCGCTCGTATCGTCCGATTGGGGACCAATGTTTCCTAATTCTGCGACCTGGCACTGGGACCGTTGACGGCGTTCGACGTTCCCGCCGCGTTGCACTGGTGGAACTGACGCGACACAGGGTGCAACCCGCTGTTTACAAAGATAGCGGACTTCCGTTTCACTGGGTATCGATCGCCGAGGTTCACTAGGCCTCTGAGGACGCGTGGACGTCACTCGACTGCTAAACGTGGTCTACGTGCCGGAATCGCGACGGCCTGCTTTTTATCGCGGCCAAAGTGCTGGCGTCTGTTTCGCGCTCGCGCCGCGTACGCGCTTCGCGCGAACGCGCTACCCTGGTGGGGGCCTCGACACGCGAATCGCTCGAGCGGGAATCGAGATTTCGCGAATCGCCGCGGCGGGAACGGGCAATTAGGCCGAACTCGCGTTTACTTTGGGAAAAACTATTTCCCCTGCGGTGGGGGGAGGATTCTAGTGACCGTGATTGTACTGGGTGTCCTGGAAGTAGTGGGCGCAAATGGAGAAGGGTAGGTGCGTGAAAAAAATATATAAAAAAAATTGTATGTTTAACGATTTTATTAGAAATACACTAAAAACTAAAAAATAATTATTTTCTTGAACTACAATTTCGATGGTGTTTTTCCACTTTAAATGAAAACGTGGAGCAGGATATTTCGCAAGATATTCATTTCTTCATCTTGCTCCTCGATTTTATTTAAAGTGGAAAAACACCATCGAAATTATTTTTTTGTTTTTAGTGCATTTTTAATAAAATCGTTTAACATAATTTTTTTTATATATTCTTTTTAGTTTCTAGTTTCTAGTGTTTGTGGATTTGCATTTCGCAGCTCAGACTGCTTTACAAATATCTTTTGTTTAATTTGAAATCGCGATGGGATTAGCGACCCGAAAGCAGCGGCTTTTTGTGGTTTTCCCAACGAACGCGACTGGCTGATTTCAAGTGGTGGGGATTTGTGGTTAAGGGGTATATTTACCGATGACTGGGTAATTTATTCAACGCCTCGGGGTTATTTTTTTTTTTAAATATCGCATTGTCATCCAAACTACGCACGCCTGCAAGGTTGCAAGACAATTGGATTGGTGGAAGTGGGTTGAATTTGAGTTGCCATATTTGAGTCGCACGTACAAACAAACAAACAGAGGATCGAAGCTGAATAAAGTCGTTTAATTAAAAACGAGTCGAAAGTGTGGAATAATATTTTTTGATTTGGGGAACTTTTTTGTTTAAAAAACGACGTTACGTATTTGTGCGCACGTGTACTTGATATAGAATTTGCAGAATATGGGCAGTAAATATAGTACAGGAGGGTGTAAAATGGGTACTGTTGCAACAATGAGGCGAAATCGTGAAATAACTCTTTTTCGAACGAGGGTTTGGTTCCGAGAAAATCTGTACTGAAAATGGAACCCATCTCTAGTGAAATCCACGCGTGGTCAGCAGATTTCCAAAATTCGTTTCGAAAATAAAGCCACGTTTGCAAAAAAGTTAGTTTGCTATTTCGACTTATTTTTTTTTTCAGGATTCATCTTATTTCTAGTTAGAGCTGTAGTTTCTGTAGAATCGTCAGCTTTCAATTGCTGACGGTAGCAGCATTCACCTGGATGAATTTCTCCACTGCCAATTAACGTAAGTGTGAGCGGGAAATACCGCTTTATGGTCACAGATTTTCCTGACGGATTTTCTGCTGGTTTCTTGACGTCGAACTTTGTTTTCCCACTCCAAAGTCCTTCCTACTCCACAATTTGGTGGAGTAAAAGCTACCGCAACTTGTGTTCCATTTTTCTACAGTGGGTGGCCAAATTATTATACTCAAAAAAAGAGGGTTGAGATTTTTTAAGTTTCAGCGATGGAATGGCTGTGTCTCTGCGAAAAATGGTGGCAAAAAATATTTAAAAAACGCATTTTAACGCTTGAAGTTTCTAGTTTTCAATCAAGGACTCAAATTTATTTTCATCCCTTATGATAATGTTTCATCAAGATGCAACGCAAGAAGCGAAGTTTCAGAAATTTTTGCCTAGTTTGAACGCATGCACGGGCCAAAAAAAAATTTTCCCGGTAAATCTAACGAACAGCTCATATAGAGCAAACATTTCTCTTTAATTTCGTATTTTGGTTTTGTTGTGTGAGTTTTATTGACCGAGTTATTCGCGACGTCAGCAAAAAAGGTACTTTTCACTTTGAACACCTATAACCTGCGAACTCGTGATCGTAGACAAATTTTCACGAGTGTTTTGGATAGCTAAGGAAGTTTCCTTTCAGAACCTTTAGTTGCCAATTTAAGATTTTTTTAAATCGTATTAAATCCATTTTAAAATGATCTCAAAAATTGACGAAAATGTTTGAAGTATAATAATTTGACTCATCCTCTGTAAAGTTACTACCCCTTTAATATGCACCCCCAACATATTCTATGATTAATACTACGCACTAGTTGCTATCAATATCGCCATCGAAGTGGAGGCAAGAAAAATTTCTAATCTGATAAGGCACTGCTGGCAAAATTAGAACACTCAACTTTTTATCTATTTTTGATAATTTTCATTTATTTTAAGACGAACATAACCTTGCTAACGCCCATCCCCACTTCGTCTTGGTACAACTAATTCGCCTCTATTATTAGTGATAGCAAGTCGTGACGATAATAATAGGCAAGAGAATAGCAGACAGTTCTAGCGTATATTTTTAGATATTGTTCTTAGGGAGATTTCTCACGGTCTGGATTTATTCGAAGGAATCTCGATGAGCCTCGGGTCATTCTTGGTCATTGCTGGTGGTTCGAAGAAGAGCGGTACCTCGAACGCAATTCCTTTGTTGCAACGTTCTGCTATCCAAATAATCTCTGCGAGAATTTAGGCACGATAGGAGCAGTGTTTCTTTTGCATCAGCATTTCTTCTGCGCATCACGAAAATGCTGTACTATTTTTGAGCATTCAAAATGTTTCTATTTAAAGAATTTCACCTAGTGACCTGTCGTATCTAATTGCCATTTTGTAAAAATGATTTAAAATGTACAACGTCCTCTGAGTAATTTAATTGAAATAAATAAACTTATAACAGAGAATTAGTATATTAAATATAAATTAGTGTAATGTCTGGAAATTATTTCCCTTTCTTATTTAATTTCATGGGAAACTTAGAAGGGATAAAAGCAGAATTGAAAACTTACACGTGACACTTAATTGGAATTAAGTAATTTTATTACAATTGATTTTCAGGTGTCACGCAGCTGTAGGACTATATTAGAGCATTTTTATCGAGCAGAGCCAGCAGAGGCAGATAAAAAGAGGAGGATATCGTTTTCAATAGTTGAGTCATCGAGCTAGGTGAAAAAAATTCAGACGTGAGTTCGAGGGATCCGCAGCCAATTCCATAAACGAGCCTCCACCTTTCTTGGCGCTGATATCGTCAGCGACGAATCTGCCTAACGTTCGCAGAGGAACAAATTGAGTCAGATTCTGCTGCCTCGTCAACTGAGTCAACAAAGCAGCTTCGACGAACGTGACCATTGTCCCCCGTTTCGCAGTCCGGGAACACACAACGGCTCCATTCCGAGCCAAAAAGCCACCGTCGTGGGTGTCTCCTTTCTTCTGGCGCGAGAAGTGTCGAGGCAAACTGATTGGGGGTGATATCACTTGAAAATAATGCAATGCCGAGGATACATTCATCAGTGAGCGTGAGCAGGAAATTATGTAAGTGAAGTTGTAGCAATGGGTAATGGAAAATGATGGAGTTGATTCTGAAGTCATGTTGCCAAATGAATAATTCGTGGAGTAATGCTCGTATAACGCTTTGTTTCGATGCAATTTATCTTTAAAAGTGATAAATTGTTGAAGTATTTTAAGTTTCTTATGGGCTGCACATTACGCACGTGGGAACCCGGCTTAAGGGGATGTTCCAGGTGAGCTTTAGGAATTAATTCAAGGAAAACTACCGCAGATAATTTAATGGGACTTCTTGCATTGTATTAAGGATGCCTTAAGCTATAGAAATATATTTTTTTTTTGTTGAATTTATCGTTGCAAATGGCGCTGGGGAGTCCTCAAAGTCGAGGTGTCGAACAATTCATCCAAAACAGTGGGGAGTGTAGTACCTAAACCATTGGAATGAAATAAAAAAAAATGATGCCAGAGTATTAAATAGCATGAAATGTGGGAAATGGTTTGTTAGTGGGCAAATTTTCAAAATTACAAAAAATGACATTTCTGGGCAAAATAACGACACGTGGAATTTGAAATCACTTTTTTCCTGTTTTTCGCTCTTATAACGCTTCTAAAAAATACAAATTTTCAAAAATGTTAAAATGTCAGAGAACTGTCCATCATAAAAAAGTATATTCTTCAAAATTAAAAAAAAAAATCAGTAGAATCGGTTGATAAATTTCCGAGATATACATCCCACCAGTGTATAGAACACAGTTAAAAAACGCGTTGAACTTACGCTTTAACCTCAGGAATTTTTCTAATTTAAAAAAAAACTTTTAAACACATATTCTTAAAAGATCGATCATTCGAAAAATAAAATAAAAAAATAAAAATTTTCCACAATTCTAGGACGGAACCTCCCCTGGAGGGGGGTGAGACTTTTTCGAAATAAGTCTCCCCTTCATATAAATATTATTTATACGTATTTTAGCCCTGTAAACAAAAATTCGCGATCACAAAGTTAGAAATTAAAATTCTACCGTCCTACCAGAAATCATAACCTATAATTCTATAATCGTTACTGGCCACCACTTCATTGGTGGACTGCGCTCTCGAATAAGCCCCGAGTTTATATCGAACTCATCCTCGAACTTAAGTCCACTAACAAAAGGGCAGCCAATCGATCGATCGGAAATTATGCTTCGATCAATGTAATAATCGGACACCAGAATTTCTCGGTAATGAAAAGTTGAGCGAATAAAAGGATTTCCCACTTGAATAGCTTCGATAGTTGCCAATTGGCGCCAAGAATCCGCGGGAGAACGTGCCACTGTGCACGTACACGTTATACTATATAATCGCAAGCACGTAGTATCTCGAAACGTTAAATGTCAAGCAACGCATCACAGCCACAGGTAATTCTCCTGTCAATTAACTCTCATCTAATATCCTTCGACAGGATGCTCCTGACCCTCGGAGTCACGTGGTTTTCGCATGGAAACTGCAAACGTGACAGGTTTTTGCTCGATCGTGAATAATGAATTTCGATTGCAATAAGTGAAGAATTTGTTTTTCGACCTACTAATGCAAACGCTGTGAAGTCTTTTCCCTCTGCCAAAGTAATTTTGTTACTTGTTAAATATATATTTTCATAAAAAGTTAAAAAGCGTGGAATATTTTTGACAGTAAAACAGCTTATCTTGAGGAAAATTATTTAAGGTTTGGACAGAAATGGAGCATCTGCACTTTTGACAGTTTTTGAGTTATGACATGTAGGTAATATGTGTAAAAAGTCTACATCGTTTGTTGCGCGTTTGCTGTAAATCCAATAACAATAATGAGGGATTTATTGCAAATAAATAAAAATATAAATATTAATATTAATATTTTAAAAAATATATATAAATAAAAATAGAAATATTAATACTAATATTTTAAAAAAATATATAAATAAAAATAGAAATATTAATACTAATATTTTTAAAAAATATATAAATAAAAATAGAAATATTAATATTAATATATTTAAAAAATATATAAATAAAAATAGAAATATTAATACTAATATTTTTAAAAAATATATAAATAAAAATAGAAATATTAATACTAATATTTTTAAGAAATATATAAATAAAAATAGAAATATTAATATTAATATTTTCAAAAAATATATAAATAAAAATAGAAATATTAATATTAATATTTTTAGAAAAATATATAAATAAAAATAGAAATATTAATATTAATATTTTTATTATTAAATACTTTCCCTCCCAAATAGAAAAAAAACTTATCAACTCAATAACTACTACTTATTGTGTGAAACCATATATTTTTCAATTAATCTCCTCTTTTTAATCTTAAGTCAAAGCAATACTTCTACAAGCAGTTTATTCCAATTTACTCGCAGTTGCTAAAAATGAGGCTACACCTCTCTTGCTGCAAGGTTCTTAATTAAGAAATGCCAGTTCAAGAATTTCAAAATTAAAAAACCCCAGATGCATGCATAAATGACCAACACATTTCAAATATTTTACGAAATGCAGTAAATTAACTCATTAAGAATACATAGTTCATTAGTATCGTTACCAAACAGACAACAAGCAGTGTCTCATAGGAGAGGGAGGAATAATTTCCATAGAATTGACCTCATTTGCCAAAATTAATTCAAGGCCAGGCTATTTCAACTTTCCACGCTTAAAAAAAAACGATTTTTACGTCAGCAACGTCAATGATCGCTGGAAACGAAATTTGTGCGGCTCGACTTGCGAGATCTAAAATCATAGTTGATTCATGGGTGTTAAGTGCGCAACAGATGCCACACTTCCGTCACTGATGGTTGTGGGAACGATTGGAGCAACAATCGTCGCCTGATTTAATATCCAAGAATGGATCATTTCCCGCGCTCTTAATCCCAGAGGGAATTGGAATTCTCGGAGATGCTCGCCGGGGAACTTTAAGTTTATTTGACGTAGTGGGAAACGCTAGGAGGCTGTGACGCTTATGCAAAAGCGTGGGTGCAGCCCGAGCTCTCAATGCTAGGGATCCTGTTCCAGAATACTGTTCTCCATCAAGCTCCTAATGGGATTGCACTATAATCATCTTCGGCTCGAGAAGCGCTGCACATTTCGCAGTTCGGCTGAATATTGGAACCGTCCGGACTGCTGGATTATAGTTTGTTAACTAACCAATTACACTCATGAATGTAACTACCAGCTTCTAACTAATTAATTCAATCAGCTCCAATGTTTTGTTGGTGAAACTAATACTTGACGCGAAGGATGAAAAGTAAATTGTTTTTAATAATATAATAATTACGGTGAAATTGATCTTAAAATTTATAAGCGTAACTTGAATTTTGTTTTGATTATTTGAGGCACTGAGGGCAAAAGGTAGTGAACCACATTGATTGTTTTTTTCCTATTTTGCATGATTAGTAAAGCCTGTTGGAATACATTATTGCTAACTTAATTTCGCAAAAAATGTGGGTTTGCATAAGATCTGCTTCATTAGAATGCAATATGCGTGGTTAAAAAATTTATTGAAGTGTTTTTTTTTTTTAATTGGGATTTATGGGATTATAGCCGGGGTAGGAGCAAGTGGTCACTCAAGGTTACTGGAGGATTATCCCCACCACTCTCGCTGGCCACTCCCATCGCTAGATTCATTCGCCTTTGAATTTTTTGTAGTAAGTTAAGTGTCTTTGAGTTATTCAGATTCGTAGTGGCTCTCAAAATATATATTTATTTTTAAAGCGTCTATTTTTATTCGTGCGAGGTTATGTATAACCTATTCTCAACGAAGAAAGGATTAATCTTTCTTTGAGTTACTTTTACGACCCAAAGTAACTAACCAGGGAAGTTCGGCAACTAGAAAATTTTAAAAAATTTGAAACTTTGCAGAAGTTTAGTTCAAGTGATACTAATAACGTATCTATTTTTTTATTCGGCCATAAAACTGTCCTAAGGAGGAAAAAACCCCCTCAAAGAAATTGCGAGCTCTCATATTATCGTGAATATCTGCGAAACCGTAAAAGAAATCGAAAAAAATTCAATTCAAAGTTTTATGGCGTTTGATATCTTACAATATGATAAAAAAAGGATGGTGGGGATAAATTTTGAAAGAAATAATAGAACTTTGACATAAGAAACCATAGAACTTTGAATTTAAATCCTTTTTGATATCTGTTTTGATCAGTTTCGTAAATATTCACGATAATCTGAAAACTCGCCATTTTTCCGAGGGGGTGTTTTCACCCTTAGGATCGTTTTATTGCCAAATTAAGATATAATACGTTCACAGAGTTAATGGAATTTCCCACTTGCCGAACTTCCCTTGTAAGTTAATATTAAATTCTACATTGAGGTGGTAACATCCAACAAGAATAAATCGCAATAACGATTAAGTCTTTATTTCCCATACTTCCCTACAGTAACAGTCTAAACAAAATTAATAAAAGCATCACAGTTGAACAAGAGCGAAAGTGTACCACCACGTGTACCACGTACACTCAGGGAATTCCCCAAGATAAACCAACGATACCACCACAAAGTAACCCTTACTGTGCAAGTAAAAATATCATTTTCCTGTTTACCATTTGCAAACTCCACACATTCACACCCATAAACGTGCAGAATACCATATTAACAACACCTAATTTTCGTGTTTGTATTGGAGTAAAAAATCAGTATCCCAATACACATTTTAATATATATAGCAAAAAGTTTATATTTGTGTGTTTCTCAGTCACCAAAAAATTTTCCAACCCTATACTCTGTTAAAAAAAAAAAAATCGAGCAAAGCCGGTTAGTGAAGTTAGTACCTAAATAATAAAATCAGCCTGAAGCAATAAAGTATTTGCCTAAATTGCGTGTTACCGTCACTTTCAAAAGGATTATTCGCCGTTAGTCGAAGCTCCAAAATTTATTTTAATTAAATTGTTTAAGTGGGGTTGGTCAGAAGTTGAACTTTGCTGAAATATAATTAACTTAGTTTTTTGAGGATGGATTAAATTCAGGGATATTTCGCGTGGAATACAAAGACAGTACCAAGAGGAAATCAGCTTCTGCGTAGATGGCGCGCGCGTAGCCGTTTTCGGAGATAGGTTAGAATACGCCCGTTTGATCGCGAGCAAACAAACAGCTGGGTGAGTAGGATCGATGCACTTGAACGTCGCCGCGAAGGAAACGAGGGGGACGAGAGATAAAAAATGAACGGCCTGCAATGACAAATTATCGATCTCGGACGGTCGGTGCATGTGGGCCGCCGCCGCCGGAAATAACTTTTCTTCCTCCTTCCGTCGGGCGACCGTGGAAGGCCGCGGCTGCGAGCGGAGTGCAGCGTTTCATTGATTTGCAAATCGGTTATTTTCTTTATTTTGCATCCTGTTTTCTTTGGTGCCGCGTGCCTGTCCAATTCCATCTAAAGAAACAGCGGGAAACACGTTTTACAATCGAAGGAAAATCGGAACTGGCAGCGCGACATGATTCAGAACGAGCACTCCCCCTTTTAGGCATCTTCCCATTTTGGCGCCGCCCACTTGAGCCTGTGAAATAATTAATAACGTACTATTTTCTAAACAGTAAATCACAGGAAATTTTTTATATGGCACGTTGCTCGAAGCACTTATAATTTATAATCTTTTAATTACGAAATTATTGTGCTTTATAATTTTGTAAATTTTATCTTTCAAATTGCTGGGCACAGAAATTATATTTCGCGTGTTATAATATCATTTGAGTGACAAAACTATTGCTGAACATATTAATATCCTTCAACGCGGAGAATCGTGTCGAGCGTATCTTACGTGTATAAAAATGAAGACATTTACATGGATAAGGTGTTCATCTTTGACAAGTAAATACAAGGAAGCTAAAAAAAGACGCCATTAATCATCTAATCTCGATACTGATTAGCACATTTTGTGTTTTACATAACCGGAAATTTACATTTATTCGTAACGAAGGAAACTGCACACGTGGAAACGCTGGCTTAAACCACGTTCCTACGTGCGCAATGAGCTGCGCAGAATACGTCGCAGCAGACGTTCTGCGTATGCTCCGCGTAGCTCCTTGGACACGCGGGATCGTGATTTTCCAGTCAAATACATTGAAACTTGCATCATCGTTGACGCAGATGAAAAAACTGGCTGCTTCAAGGAAAAAGGCGAGCATGAAGAGAAATTATCGTTACAAGTGTCGAGATTTATAGCTCCTGAAGTAGTAGCAAGCAAGTTGGAGTCTGTTAGCTGATAAAGTTTAATGAATCGATAAGACAACGAGGCAGATGAGTATAAATAGAGTGTGTATTGTTTAGTTCTGATTGTCTCACGAGGCAGCCACGTGTTTAAAGAATTGCTGTTGACATCGATTATTTAGTGTAACAGAGAGACAAGTACCTATCACGAGGCACCAAGGCGCATCCACGAGCGGTTCGAGTTACGTGAAATAACCGATGATGTCAGATCCTGTCGTTCGAATTTTTCGCGTGCTCCCAATGTGATTTATTACACTCTATGAATGTAGCGCCAGCTGGCCGTACGAAATTAGTTATTTCGGCCTAAATAACAATCACTTTGGATCACGTGTGTTAATATTGAAAGATGCTACGAGGTTTTGCTGGGAATTTCTTTTGTTGATTTTCAACTGTTCCTAATTCTTCTTTTTCCCTCAATTCTCAGTTTTGTATTTTGATAATTTTTAAATTTCAAAATAAGTTTTATAATTTAATAACTTTTTTATGCTTACCTTCGTCAATTATTTTTTTCTTAATTCTTAGTTTTGTATTTTGATAATTTTTAAATTTCAAAATAAGTTTTATAATTTAATAACTTTTTTATGCTTACCTTCGTCAATTATTTTTTTCTTAATTCTTAGTTTTGTATTTTGATAATTTTTTAATTTCAAAATGATCTTTATAATTTAATAACTTCCTCGTGTTAAAATTTAGTATATTCTTTTACTGATTTTGAACCTTTCTCAATTCGTTTTTATCTCAATTCTCAGTTTTGTATTTTGATAATTTTTTAATTTCGAAGTAATTTTTATAATTTAATAGCTTCTTTATGTTAAACTTTAGTATATTCTTTTATTGATTTTGAACTTTCTTCCATTTTTTTTTTCTTAATTCTCAGTTTTGTATTTTGATAATTTTTAAATTTCAAAATAAGTTTTATAATTTAATAACTTTTTTATGCTAAGCTTCGTCAATTATTTTTTTCTTAATTCTTAGTTTTGTATTTTGATAATTTTTTAATTTCAAAATGATCTTTATAATTTAATAACTTCCTCGTGTTAAAATTTAGTATATTCTTTTATTGATTTTGAACCTTTCTCAATTCGTTTTTATCTCAATTCTCAGTTTTGTATTTTGATAATTTTTTAATTTCGAAGTAATTTTTATAATTTAATAACTTCTTTATGTTAAACTTTAGTATATTCTTTTATTGATTTTGAACTTTCTTCCATTCCTTTTTTCTTAATTCTCAGTTTTGTGTTTTGATAATTTTTAAATTTCAAAATAAGTTTTATAATTTAATAACTTTTTTATGCTAACCTTCGTCAATTATTTTTTTCTTAATACTTAGTTTTGTATTTTGATAATTTTTTAATTTCCAACTGATCTTTATAATTTAATAACTTTCTCGTGTTAAAATTTAGTATATTCTTTTACTGATTTTGAACCCTTCTCAATTCGTTTTTATCTCAATTCTCAGTTTTGTATTTTGATAATTTTTAAATTTCAAAATAAATTTTATAATTTAATAACTTTTTTCAGGTTAAAGTTTAGTATATTTCTTAAAATAATTTCGATAGAGTTAACGGAATTAAATTAAGTTTTATTTGTACTGGAGCACTAAAAATATACAACAGATTATGTAAGGAAAAAGTGTAAAATTTAGACCAACGAGCACGGGATCGTTCGTATGAACTGAAGCAATTGAAACTTAATTAGGTGGAAACAAGTGTTAATTAGCTTCCCGTTTTTGTGCCCAGATTACGCCGAACTAAATTTATACTCTGCAATTACTATCGCACAGAAGCCAATTACCTATTCACAGTTCCTCGCATCAGTGCATTAATTACGTAATATCAAGAGGAAGTAGAGCAAAAACTTAACAAAATCTATACTGTACTTTCAGGTAATAACGCGAGAAATTCTTCAGAATGTTCACACAATCGGTAATAATTACTTTCCAGATAATTGTATAATATTACCATTTACAATGAATATTTCAACCAGAAATTTTATTTAATTTTAAATTTTAATTTTAATTTCAATTTCATTTCTCTGGATTTTCAATTGTACGTATTCTTCAATTGTCGTTGCACCTCTTTTGTTATTCCAAATTTTCCACTCGCTCCATTTTTTTTCTAATTTATAAATTCCCAGCTCCTCCAATATTCAAACTTTTATTTTCGACAAAGCATTCCTAAATTTTTCAATTTTCATTCTCCCTGCAGCTTTCGAATTTTAATTTTCCCCGATAGTTGAATTTTTATTCCCCACAATGTTAAACTTCGCAGTCTCGATTTTCTCTGCAGCAATTTACCCACTTTCTAGTTTCCCAGAGTTTCTAAACCATTCTGCTCATTCAAACAAGCATCGGAATTCCGATATAAACGTTTCATCAAGAGGAATCCATGGAAGTGTATATCATGAAAGCAGGGCAATCGATTAAACGAAACGTATCTCCTTTCTCATTCTCTTTTAGACATCAACAACGATGTAGCAATAAAGGAGCATCGCGAGAAGGAGCGATAAAACGGTACGAAATGGTCTGTAAAAATTTCGGGAACGAGGATCTCTGTGTATAAATGAGTCCCCTCTTTTATTTGTCTCGCAGTCAATTGCGCGTCGTCGATTTCACTTCTTGTACCATTTTACACGGCTTCACCTGACTTACGTGTATCTCATCGCCTATCCCAAAGCTAACCCACACATTTTGTTTACCGGCGTTTGTTTACGACTGACGATAAACAACCTTCTGTGTCAATCTACGAGTTTGCTAAACTACGCCTGTTGTGTAAGCTACCTGCGCAGTAAAGTGTTGTAAGAACAGATGAGACGCATAAAGCCACCAACCCACGTGTGTAAAATACAACTGACACACTTTAAACGGGATCGCGCTTAAAAGACAGTCTTAGTTCCTGGATAAACTTCTAAATTCAAGAACTCTTTCAAATTTCGTACAAAATTAATTTGGAATACAAGAAACCCTTGTACAAAGTTTAAAATCGATTTACCACACAGTTATCGAGAAACTGTTAATTAAAGTTGATGCATCGATGTGTGTAGACGTTTAAATAGCGAACGACGATTCAAATTCATATGAACATTCTTTCTGACCTTTTGGTTATAAAATACGCTCCAAATGAATGCGACGTTGTCAGATCTGCTGCTCCAATTCACCACGCTGATCAATTTCATATTCTATTTTCGTATTACAATTATTTATATTAACATTGAATTTTTTTAAATATATACACATGATGTTAAAAATTATTATCATTATTTCTATAGTATCATAGTACTTTATATTTATCGTTTATTACTCAACTCTAATTTGACTAATATAGTTGGTTGGGAGCTGTTTTAATGGAAAAGGTGCGTTAAGTACATTTTGCACGGTTTGTAAAACCTGTGGGATCGGGGCTTAAGGTATAGGACACTAGGCTTACGCGTGAATAAGTGTCTCAGGTTGTATATTAATGATAAAGATTGGTTATCTTTAAAAAGAAGTTCACGTTGTAGATACATTAATAGAGTGGTGCCTTAAGCCACGATCCCACGTGTGTAAAATACAACTGACACACTTCAAAGGGGACCGCGCTTCAAAGATAATCTCAATGGAAAAGGTGCCCTAAGTACATTTTGCACGGTTCATAGCACCCGTGGGACCGTGGCTTAATGTAACTTACACTTGACTTACACGTGATTGAGTCCCTCAGGTTGTATATTAATGGAAAAGATATACTTCGTTACTTATATTAAACTGATAATTTGGTTCACGTTGTAGACACAATAAAATAAAGGTGCCTTAAGCCGCGATCCCACGTGTTTGAGTCCCTCAGGTTGTATATTAATGGAAAAGATATACTTCGTTACTTATATTAAACTGATAATTTGGTTCACGTTATAGACACAATAAAATAAAGGTGCCTTAAGCCACGATCCCACGTGTGTGAGTCCCTCAGGTTGTATATTAATGGAAAAGATATACTTCGTTACTTATATTAAACTGATAATTTGCTTCACGTTATAGACACGATAAAATAAAGGTGCCTTAAGCCGCGATCCCACGTGTATAATACACGGCACAAAATATACTTATCGTATGTGCTGATACTTCCAAGTCCTTTTCTCATTTTAATAGACACTAATATACAACTATGCTACGAGAACACTGAAAAATTTGACAATTCTCACTGAAAATTGTACATACAACTTAGAACGATACAAACTTCAATCTCCTCTCTCAAACTGTACCTCATATAAGATCAATATCAATAAACTCTGAGAGAAACTATATTTCCCTTAAAATCAGCTCACTTTCTTCTTAAAATTGTTTGCTATAATTCTTTCCTTGGGCAATTAACACAAGTGCGAAAAAGTTTGAGTGTTTCAAATGTGTTTTACCTGGGGTAATTTACTTCGAACATTAACGGAATTGTATAATTTATTTATTACGTTATTTGGCAGATACACTGTGCACAAGAAAGTGCACTTCATCAAACGCATCGCCGCAGAAACGTGCGATGTTGGAGCAAGCACACTCGGTGAATCGTTCAACTTTTTTCACAGCTGACCTATACTGTCGTTCACCGCGTGGAAAACACGGGGCAGTAAATCGTGCTGCCATAAATGTAATCGCAGGTAATTTGTCTCGTCGATTAACCTATCTGGAGGCAAACCTTCGTGTAGTACGTCAAACAACGTTTGCGTCACAACGTGTATTTACTAGTATCCTTATCAGTCGCTTACAAAATCCACCCGCAGCTCTGGTGCTCTTCAGTAGCTACCGAGAGCGCGTGGATTTTGCATTTGCACAAGAATTAGTTGACGGTCCAAAGTCGAAATTTCGTTTTCCAACTTCCGCGCAAACACCATGCCACAATTTCTTTCGTTTTAATTAAGACACAAATTCATAATTAACTTCGTATTCCCCAATTCATATTTTTTTGGCGAATATTCTACCATTTTATCTGGACGAAGGTAGGCCTTCGTCAAGATTTTCTTCCTCTAAATTCGTCAACTGCTGTTTTAGCAAGAACATTTCCCAGTGGACAGTTGTTTTGCTTCTTTGTACGCACTTGCAAATTCCACGTGTCGCACTGATCGAGCAGAAGTACCTCAGTCCGACTCGTTCTCTCCCTGCATAAGACTCGGGAAGACCACGAGTTTCTTCCAACGTGATCATTAAAAGAGGATCATTTATAAATAATTTAAATTGCATATCATGTTTCTGTTCTGCGACGAAGAATAAAGTGCGAGCTATCGATTTGCAGTCAATTAGGAATTATGAGTGGAAAAAAGTGTTATATAGCAGTCGAAGAAGCTTTTTGTAATATATAGATACCGTTGTGACGCTCTCAGAGCGATTAAGTAGCTGGGAACGATTCTACGCGTTCGGTAAGACCTATTTTAAATAGTGCTGTGTTTAGTAAATGCGGCAGAAAATTAAATTACCGATATGAATACTTGAGTCACACTTAGAGCGACGTGTAACCACCTTCAGCTCTTTCCGAAACTTGAAAATGTTTTTTAAAACACACGAAACACGTGTATCAAGAATTTTAATAAATACTAAATAATTGTGTGTCAAGTAAAAAATTAAAATCCTAAGGACGTGTAGCTGGGTAGGAAAATAATTATTAAGTATTCAGGTGACGAGATTTATAATTGCAAGGAGTTGTATAATTGTTAATTAAGCTAATGAATATCTGGAGGCAGTGCTCGATGCGAGCTACAGCAGTCGGGGTCCACGCGCACGGACTAGGTGCGCGGGGTCTACACGCGCATCTGCACGGACTTCTTCGCGTTCCCAAAACTACTCGCTACGAATATTAGTGATTAAACATATTTTTAACTTTTCAACTGATGGGTTTATGTAAACCGAATGTAAGATATCCAAATAAAGTATTATTTGAGAAAGCGATGTAAATTGTTTAACATTGCAGACCTGAAATACAAAACTTTCAATTCACTTATATTTGACGTATATTTCCGAGAATCTTACCACTTTTAAAATTCCAAGGCTGTCCATAAATTCTGTGTATCACAGGAAGTTTGTAAATTAGAGTAAAAATTGAGAGCTTTCTGATAGTGACTTTCTTAATCCCCGTGAGATACTTTCGCGAAACGCTTACAGGAAGGCGTCTGCTTCGAATCGAAATTATCGAACGGCAACATCCGTTCCGTCCGTTGAAAATAATTCTTTCGTCGAATCGGGCCATCCGCCGAATGTTTCCGCGAAATTTTCTTTATTCTTCTGTCGGCTGCTAACAGACACTCGCCACTTGTGCGAGGACCAGAGTGTCGATGATACTTTGGTCAAAGTATTTCAAGAACCAATGCTGCTTTTAGGCATGTAAACGTTTTTCTTTTTACACACACACGAAGGAACATATCTCTGTGTGCAAAGTAAAATATTCAGTCTTTGGAATTATACGGTAAATAAATTTAGGGGAATTTAGGTTCAATATATGATCGATGACTCTATTTCCAAAACTGTTTCAAATTTTATTTCATGTTACAAGTATTTTCAAATTTACTTTTCATAGGTACTTACATTCCATTACTTCAAGCTTTCTAATTTACTAGCTTCTCCCACAAATTGTCATAAATTTTTCTTGACTTCTGTTTAGTTTTAATAAAATTAGGGGATCGAGTTTTTAGAATTTTCAAAAAAAAATGAGCTTCACATTTTGCAGGCATTTAAGAAAATTATTTTCCTAAATTCAATTCGTGTTAGGGGTACACGACACCAAGGAAGATAAGACATGTGCCCCAGTGTTTACTATTGTATCATCCCCCTCCTAAAAAAAATCGCAACATTGAAAACCGCTTTCTAAAAAAAAAATATAATTTTTCTATTTTTTTTTTTTAATATTTAGACCGTTCAAAGAGATTCTCAACCTCTCACAATTCCAAATGCGTTCCCAACTTCCAAAGGGTCTCATCCCTCTTCCACTCCACCACGAACAGTACAATATTTCGTGTAGTAAGTGGACACATTGATTACATCAAATTGATGTGATTACGCAGAAAGGTGGTAAGATGAGGAAGGCACCTCATTGGCACGTGTGAAGCAATGAATAGGACGCCGTTAACACGTGAAAGAGCTAACTATGTCGGCGACGGGGTTGAAAGAAATGGCGACGGTTTGGGGATGAAACAACGCAGAATGACGTATAGCCCACGCT
Organism: Andrena cerasifolii; assembly: GCF_050908995.1. Classification (NCBI taxonomy): domain Eukaryota; kingdom Metazoa; phylum Arthropoda; class Insecta; order Hymenoptera; family Andrenidae; genus Andrena; species Andrena cerasifolii. The sequence continues at coordinate 5,888,805 of NC_135132.1, forward strand.
GGTAACGGCTTACATAATGCTCGACGTACTTTTATTAACTGCTACGCCGGACTAACGGTGCGTGTAATCACTCTCTGACAGGTTGCCTGCTGCAGGGTTCAAAGAGATGCATTGTGTTATATGGGTGGGGGCAAACCAGGGGTTTAAAACACTTATGGTATCAGTTTAGGCTCTTGAAACAGTTATAAAGAACCGATATTCTGGATAACTGTTATAAGGAACCGAAATTTCTGACTATATCCATTTCGGTTACGGTTCTAGAACCGATATTATATGGGCTATAACGGTTCCAGAACCGTTATTTTTTCGGTTCTAAAACGGTTCTGGAGTCGGTTTATTTCGGTTCGTAAATTAATTCTTATATTGTTCCCACGAAATTGTTATATGTGTTAACTCTCCGATGGCTGTGCATGGATTTATTTTGTCAACGCAATTTGAACGCAGACGTCTATTCTTGCTTTAGCCATCATCCCAGTAGCGTATCTACGTCAATGTTTTGATGTGCAGCTGTTTATTACTCCGTGGCGGAATCCGCTTGACTGAGAAAGTGTGAAAGCTTGCGTTTCTTTCATAGTAATCATTGCGGACGAATGCTCCTATACCAGGGTTGACTAACTGGTGGCTCGCGAGCTACCGGGCTGTGATGCCAGATCGGGGACGGGTTCCCTCGAGAATTTCCCCCACCTCGCGCATACTGCGCCGGAGCAGCGTGTCCGTGAGCTCGGCGCTTCGGAGTCTGACTCACGGACACGCAGCTCCGGCGTAGTGTGCGCGAGGTGGGGGAAATTCTCGAGGGAACCCGTCCCCGATCTGGCATCACAGCCACCGGGGGCACCCCCGCCTTGCTGCCACGCTGAACGGCCCCCTCCATACCGACCAGACTCTGACGATCGCAGTCAAAAAGAGAAGGAAAGAAGGAGGAGTCGACTGTGATCGTCAGAGTTAGGTCGGTATGGAGGGGGACCAATCAGCGTGGCAGCAAGGCGTAGGTCCACCCGGTGGCTCGCGAGCCACCAGTTAGTCAACCCTGAGCTATACTGTATACTCTGCTTCTGTATAGATCTAGCAATTAAATACGTTTTCCTATATTAAAGTTCCAGGTCTAAGAAATTTCTTAATACATATCACTAGATTGTTTTGTACCGTGAACCATTTTTCCTCAATTATTCTGTGCATGAATAGAAGGAGTAATGTAGTCACTATTCAACGCACTATTACCTACTTATTTAGTGCTAACAGAAATTCATTTTAGTATGTGTTAGCATTAAATCGAAAAAAGGGAACATCTTATTACATGCAACCCTGTCCCACGTCAACCCTGCCCTAGACAATGTATACACTGCATTCCACATTAGAGCATACCTGTTTAGCGCAGGCGCGACCCTCAGGAGGCGTGGCTACGCCCGGCTCCCCACTTAACCGCCTATGTTTTTCTCCGTCGCACGGCCCTCGTACTCTCTCTGTTATCTTTTCGTGCGGGACGTTGTTTACGCTGACAACGGTCAGGTCCCGCGTTTGGGATGTACCACCTATTCCCTGGGAACCACCGCGACCAATCGCGCGCGGTTCAAACCGTGGGTAGTAGTGGGGGAGCTGCGCAGATCGGTCGCAAATCGGTAGGGGCGCCGGTATGCTCTTATATGGAATGCGGTGCAGGTAGTGCTCCACACCCGTAGCGCGGACGCTCCGCTGAACTCCGAAACGTGCCTAACGTAAGCAAGTTTTAGCTTAAGCGCTTAAGCCAACCATCGCGAGTTCAGATGTTTGGAGAAGCTCTTGGAGAAAAGGAACCCATGCACGGCCATCCGAGAGTTGAGACAGTGCGATAAAATGGATCCATAATTTCTGATTAAATTGTGGATTATTGAATTTCTTAGAAATACTTCTTCAACATAAATTCTTAATATACTTCTTACTAATCTGTGAGCGTAATATCTACTTATTTCAATTCCTGTAAAATCGATGCGTGAATAAATTCCAGAACCGATATAGAACCGAAAAAATAACGGCTCTAGAACCGTTATAACCGATATAATATCGGTTCCGTAGAACCGTAACCGAAATCGATTTAGTCAGAAATGTCCTTATAACAGTTGTTCAGAATATCGGTTCTTCATAGCTGTTTCTGTCAGAACCGATGTATAACTGTTCGAAACAGTTATTTTCGGAACCGTTTCAATCCCTGGGGCAAACTCAATTAGAAGATACCTAAATGACGACGATTGAAAACAGCCATGCGAATGGCGCGTTGGCAGATTGAACATTTTTTTTTATATTCAAATTAACCCTCGATTGCCACACTGACAAGGGGAGGACACCATGAGGTAGACACCGATTTTGATGAGCCTTGGTACGATGAGTCTATGTCGAAAATAAGTAAATAGGTGTCCGAGCGTTTCTGCCAATGAGCCTTAAAAATAGAGATATTTACATGGAAATTATTAAAAATTTCATAGTGGCCGTGGGGTTAATGGGTAAAAATCCCATACTACCCTGGCGCCCCGGGGGATTCCCCTCTGCATTTTTTTTAAATTTTTTAATTTTTTGGGGGAAATGGTCAATTTAAATTCATCTGGATTAGTCAGGCACTCCAGAGTTTATCGTTCGAAAGTTTTTAGGCGATAGACAAACACATAAACATATAAAGGCTTTCTGCTTTATATATTAAGATGCAGAACTTGTATCAGCACAAAGTTATATCATGTATTATGCATCCTGAACACGTCAGCAAGATCGCGATTAATTAACGGAATAAATGAAACAGATATTGCGCCTTGTTAAATCGAAAGATAAATACAGATGTCAGTAGCAAGGCCGGAATGATTGAGTTTCTGTAATTAATTGTACGATCGATCAGGCTGGGGGCGACGTGATCAAAGGCTAAAACTTCGCAGTTGAGACCTATACACTATAATTCGATGTCGCCCATCCGTTTCGTCACACCACCGCTGTTTCCATTTCCCACACACATCAAATCGACGAAATTCCTTTCTACTTTTATGGTCTGAAGGTATAGGGCGATTCAAAAGTAGCGTTACAAAATTTACTTCTTCTACACAGAGAACTGAAGACAGAATATATATTTGCCGAGGGTCTGCCAACTTTTCGCATTCAAGATACGATGTACTTTAAGTTCTAGCATAAATTACGCTGAGGAACACTCAGGTAATCAGGACAAGGGCTATTGGCCGCGCAGCGTTATCCCCACCCTCCGCTTCGACCGCCCCCACCACTTCCAGTTTACCATTAAACTTGAATTTAGTAACCAAATACAGTATGCTGACAGTGGTGCCAGGGTGAGGGGTGAATCCCTCGGTGTAGGGCGTTTTTGCCTGAAAAAGGATTTTCTTAAAAAAAAATGCAAAAACGTAGGAATTTTTTTTCTGAACCTTGATAAGAGATGTGCAACTTTGCAGAATACAGAATATAACTTGATTTTGGTTGGGATGTCGATTTTTTTTCCATAGAATCGATTTTCTTCAAATAAAAAATCAGGTCTAAAAAGTCGATTCCGTCGACATTCAGCGCCTCTGGTGGATTGGTTTACATATTAAGGGGACTAGGTGAAAAATCGATTTTTTATTGCATTTTCCGAAAGTACTATTTTTCTGAATAAAATGCCGCTTGGTTTATAGTAAAATTCGCAAAATTGTAGATTTGGCAGCTAAAAACGTGAAGCGGCAACCTATAGCGCCCCCTTTGTCCAGAAACTTCAACCGCGTTTTTCTCGAATATTTTTTCTCTTCATTTTTTCCTGATTGCGAACGAATTGAGGTTCAGATCGACTTGGAAAAAATTACAGGATGCGTGAAACATGTGCCGTTTCGGCCCAAACCTCTGATACGGTCCGTAAAAATTCGAGATTTTCGTAAAAAAATTAAGAAGTCACCGGATTTTAGTAGCGCATAAACAATGATGGACGCTATAGGTTGCCGATTGACGTTTTTAGCTGCCAAATCTACAATTTTGCGAATTTTACTATAAACCAAGCGGCATTTTATTAAGAAAATATAGCACTTTCGGAAAATGCAATAAAAAGAATCGATTTTTCGACTGCCTAGTCCCCTTAAATTCACTATCCCGTCTGCATTTATGAGCAGGGTTGCCACCTTATCGCCACATAAATCCCGGAGTGCCACACATTCCAACCCGGAGAGTCGCATATAAACTCGGAGATGGAAAAAGCAATAAAAGTTTCGTTCTCGAATATCCGGAAAACAAGTATGCAATTCTTTTAAGCTCAAACAACACAGAATTTAAAAGCATCTGTTTTTTTTTAAATAATATCTTTCATTGTATATAAAATTGATACCATTGTATAATATCACAATTTCTTATCTCATTTTTATTCTTCAACCCGAAGATTTTTCCAGTAAAACAGGAGCCCGGAGATTTGCTTTAAAACTCGAAGTCTGTTTATGAGTGAGGTGTTTTTTGAGGTTATGAGGGATTTATTGCTCACTTGAAAGGGATTTCTGTTCCCCACAACCTGGCAACACTGTGTACGCAGTAAAATATTGAACACATTAATCTAAAGGGGGATTAGTAGATGAAACTAAATAAAGAGCTGAACAAATAGACTGCTGTGTCTCGCTAAAAGTAACCAGGATTTACATAGCAGCCTACTCTTGCTAGAACGAAGTTTGAAAGGTTACAAAAATGTAACCAAAAGAGAAGAGGAAAACGTAGGACCTTTCCTTTTTGGAGCATGACAAATCAAGGGGATGTTGAAAAAGGCGCAGGAAGCGGAAAACAGAAAAGCAAAAGATGAGGATGATTGTCCGAGAAGCGTCGCGACGCCAGGCGGCTGTTGGCCCGGCGCCATTTATGGATTTCCGGGCAAATTCAGCGAACACGCTCGTTTGTCTCATTTAGGTCGTCGAGAGAATAGATTTCGCCTAACGCGTCCCTCTTCGTTGGTTTTCCATGGAAATCAGGCTAACTGGAAGTGGCATAACCTACAAAGCGGTGACAACCGATTCGAAGAAGAGTGTTTGAGATTTGGTAGATTATTTGGTTCTTGGAAACCGATTGGAGAACGAGCGCGGTGAATTTTTAGAAAGGCTGGATCGGAAAATAACCTATGAAGTAATGGCACCAACAGGGATCCTTCAAAGTCCCTAGGAATATAGGGACATTTTGTTAGTGGCATCCTTATGGAAGGCTTCCATGAAGTTTGCCAATTGTGATGAAATTGAATTAGGTGTAAGTAATGCTAGGTATTTTGTGGATGAATATAATGTGAAATGTGGATGAACATTTTGTATAAAAAGTAACATTTTGTAGCAGTGTGGCAATTAAAGAGGGAACTGATCGATAACACTCAATCCTGTTATTGAAACGTGCTTCGTTAGCTATGCATCGATTTTTAGTTTAATTACAGCAAATGCAATTTGCAATATCAACGAAATGAATAGACACTGGAATACAGTTAGACACATATTATTCTATGGTGTTGAAACATCACGTTGTTTAATTTAAATTAAATGCATACTGCGATCAGAGGGTAGGAGTGTATTTAGATATTTATCTTTCATTAGATAGCCCAGCCAGTGGTAAATAATTACTAGTTAGAATAGTATTCAGAAACGTCACATAATGTAAATAGTATAAGCAACGTTGATAGTCCCCATTCAATTTAACTGGTCAATACTTTATAACTATTTTATGAAAATTGGCGTGGCTTCACAAGAATCTTTCAACATACGAATTTTTAAGTACTTTAGGAAAATTTTGTGGGAGTTTCTAGGGACGAAACAATTTTTAAAACTGTATTTCATTTTATAAGGTGGTCTATTCTAAGTCTGTGTTGTAAAATTATTATCCAACTTTTCAAAATATATATGCTGGAGAAATAATTAGAAAACTCTGAGAACTGTATATAATTATTTCCCTATTAAATTATATCTACTGTTTGGTTTCTGTAAGGTATTTAAATAATACATCAAAATCATTGAAATTCTAAGCATCACTAAATATTTCACTATTAAAAGAAATTGAAAAGTACCCAAAATGTTAGAACAATATTTTAAAAATAATTACTGACACAATTATTCTATTATGGTTGCATAATAGAATAATTGTGTCAGTAATTACTTTTAAAATATTGTGTTAATTATTTATAAATAATTATTTTTAAAATATTATGGTTGCATAATAGAATAATTGTGTCAGTAATTTTTTTTAAAATATTGTGATAATTATTTATAAATAATTATTTTTAAAATATTATGGTTGCATAATAGAATAATTGTGTCAGTAATTTTTTTTAAAATATTGTGTTAATTATTTATAAATAATTATTTTTAAAATATTATGATTGCATAATAGAATAATTGTGTCAGTAATTATTTTTAAAATATTGTTCTAACATTTTGGGTGCTTTTCAATTTCTTTTAATAGTGAAATATTTAGTGATGCTTAGAATTTCAATAATTAAAACACAATATGGTTGTCCCTACACCACGCATACTGCTTAAAAAAAATTCAACTACCTTCACCACCGCTCTTACCACAACCTCAGTAAAAAGATGGCCAGGTTAAGCGCCGAAGAATTTGCAGAATCTGCGAAACAGTGATAAATTGACAGTCCCCTGGCGGCTCGCCAGTCTAGTTCGCGATGTAAATTACGAACAAAACGACATGCTTGTTGGCTTTTCCACAGGCGGTACAGGTATGCTCTTCTCGCATCGCGTGACGCTTTCTGAATATCATCGGAAAAAGAAAATTCCCCGGCGAGAAAAATCCCAGATCACCGCCTCGAAGGCTGGAAGAGGAAATCCAGACGATGTCGATTGGTCTCGACATCCGGGCTACGAGTGGGATCGAGTAGGGTCCGTGAAAACTCAATTGCCACTCTGGCGCGCGGAAACTTTTAAAGGTCAAATTGGAGACGGGTTGACGATCGAGTGGCTGCTCACGTAAATTTCAAATTTCACGACCATCCAGGCAGTTTCATTGAAACTCTTCCAAGGAATTGTTTGGCGAGAGGATCTCCGGCTTGCAGAAATGTTTAAACAATTTTTCTCCTGCAAAGTAAAATGAAGAACCTTCTATTTCCTCGTCTATCGAAGTCGTTGAATTTTATTTGATAGTGAAAGAAATTTTGGGAAGATTATCGAAGACGTTTCTTAGTCCTGAATGAAATTATTATTATTATTTATATTTATTAAGGCGAGATGCGGTAAAGAATTTTTTTTACAGTGGCCTGGAAGTTAGGAAAGGTATGATGTGACAGTAGATATCAAAATTCGTTGTGACAAGTGGCGGAACGCAGATATGAAGTAGCACGAGTGTTACATTAATCAGACGGCAGCTAATCTTTCGGACGGACAAGTAGTAAAGGTCAATAACAGCTTGACTTTCGCGCTGTATTTATCGATCGGCGTTACATAACGATCTGAACTGTCCAAAAGTGTACTTTTATTAACGAGATCTCCTCGTTCTTCCTCGAAATCGTATCTGGGAGTAGATAAAATTGAAAATGGATACACAACAGCCGTCTAAATGGGAATAAAATTGACGTCGAGTCGCGTTCGATATTTTCTACAGTTCCGCGAATTAATTTTCTCACGAGGAGAAAGCATACCAGCGGAACCGGCTCGAACATTAAATTGGCAGGTATTCAAGGATATAGCGATTTTGCCCACGCGATATCCACTGATCGAGAAATGCATTTTGCAGCGTTAATTGAATAGAAGGGACGTGGGCGACGGCTATTTGTACCCTACTGATTGCCTAATCCGAGGCTTTCGTGTGAAACGTCACCTCGTTAAAAAATTACACTGAAACTAATGAAAAAAGTGTGGAAAAGTTAAATTCATTTCTAAATTTGGCCCGTGGTTTGCTGTAAATTTTATTTTTATCAATGCAGAAAGGTTACCAAAAATGTAGAAGGGTAGAATAAATATAATTAATATACAAGATTTTACGATGCTTTTATGACAACTGATACGTAATTATTGGTCTTTACTGTGGACTCCGTGCGTGTGGACCCCGTACAAGGGGAATCCGTGCGTGTGGACCCTGTACAAGGGGAATCCGTGCGTGTGGACCCCGTACAAGGGGAATCCGTGCGTGTGGACCCCGTACGCGTGAACTCCGTGCGTGTGGACCCCGTACGCGTGGACTCCGTGCGTGTGGACCCCGTACGCGTGAACTCCATGCGTGTGGACCCCGTACGCGTGGACTCCGTGCGTGTGGACCCCGTACGCGTGGATTCCATGCGCATGAACCGCACTTTGGCGCGGTTGCAGTCCCCACGGTTACAAGTACAACATCAAAACACCGTACTTTTGTTTTTTATTAGTAATGATTGCTAGTACTGGCTTGAATAAGTACTAGATACACTAATCTACAAATTCATTTCAATAAGTAACTGAAAAAAGCGACAATTGAACAGGGTAATCATTAAAGGACAAAATGTATGCCCTTTTCTTTAGTTGCCATCATCTGCTTTAACGCAGAATGCACACCAGTCGAATCGATTCTGGGTTTAGTCTGGGTGAGGTCTGGGTTACACTTCGGCCCCGCCTGGGTTAGGTCGATCAGCTTTAGGCGGCAAAGTTTGGCTGGCTCTGACAAAACCGAACGAGCGTCTCGCGTGACTCGAGGGCCGCCCTTGTCTGTTTCGGCTTTTTCTCAAAGGAAATCGATAGTTTGAATTAATTGACCTACATATCGATGGCGAGGACTCGTGACCTCATCATTAGGCACGGTGAGTCGACATGCAGGTCGGTGTACACGTGGACGGACCGTGAATATCTTTTAACCGAGCAGGTGGCAGAGCTTGCCGGCTTTATTTATAACACTCGCAGCCGTTCAACTTCACTCTTTTTTTCTGCACATCATCTATCAAAGTACTTCAGCGATATCAGAATCGCAGGGCGAAGCACCATATGCTAAGGAATCATAAGGAACATGGAGCAAGTTAAAGGAATATTAGTGGTTAGGGTGATTAGGTCGACAACAGCTGACTGCTGGATCTCGCATTTTGCACCCTATTTCTACTTTTACATATAATATCTTATAATTTCTAACTCTACTATTTTTCTATTTCTTGTTTTCTTAGATGTATTTATATTTGTTTTTTTATGGTTTTGTTATTATTCTTCATGTCTACTGGCTTAATAAAGAATTATTATTATTATTATTATTATTATTATTATTGTTATTATTTTGTGAAATTTCACGAGCTTCAGCTCGGTGTTGTTATAATTATTATTATTATTATTATTATTATTATTATTATTATTATTATTATTATTATTATTACACATAGGGTAATTAGAAGTTAAATACCTGTATAATAAGGGATAAAATAATTGCAGAAGAAACTTCCAGAGATAAATAAAGTGGAAAAATGTTTGCAACGCAACATGAATTGACAAATAGAATTCATCTTTTCGCTTAGAGTAGCTTTAAAGCCCTTCGCAATTGTTTCCCTAGAACTCCCCTTTCCTTATTCCTCTGGGAACAATATTCTCAACACCCAATACGTCGAAAGTGCTGCCTCAAAGAAGCTCCTCCTAAACCACTGTTATTCCTCAAAACCACTTTAGTTCCAGAAGAATTTTTCAAAAATCTCCTCAGGGACAACGAGGTTACAGAAAAGTCTAGAGTTCAAGTCCAGCCACGAATTGTTTCAAAGTCCAAGGAGTTTAAAATTTCCCAGACGGCTTCGTGAACCATTTATGAACGACACCGGAACTTTATCAATCCCCTTGATCGTGAATCGGCACGCCGATGACGGAACAGATTGCTGGGTCAAAGTCGAGCAGAACCTTCAGAATGTTTCTATTTCCCGGTCAAACATCGCGATGTTACGCGAGGAGCGAAAACAAGTCGTAAACATTCCCCCGATGCATATAAATAAACCGCGGAAAACAAGCGAGCTCGTATAAACAAAGCCGCGAAATTGGCCCACAAATCAATCCTCGCGATCTCACGCTTCGTACGTCGCTGATTATAAATTCTATCTCGCTTCTGTTTCCCTCCTCTCGCTCGTTCTCCTTAGACTTTTCGGAATTTGCTCGGCGAAAGCGCTGCGTCAGCGTGAAATGCGCTGGAGGAACGCGAGGGGGTGGTTCAAAGTTCGAGCGCGTGACTCGAGTAACGTGCAAATGAGAGGTGATGTTTGTGACATGGACTGGGCGATAAGACGGTAGAGACCATTTTGGTTCTTTTTGGGGGAATTTCAAGGTAACATGTAGTTGAGATATTCAGCGGCGGATTTAATGGGCGGCCCATGAGCAATTGCCACCTGGGCCCCAAACGGACCCATAAGGCCCAATTTTTAAAACAAAAATTATGGTTTCATCCAAACACTATATTTTTTTCTGTACTACTATACTTAGTCCGGTTTTAGTAAACTACATATTCATTGTCCCGAAAAATGGCACCCTCGGAACGTTTGCCAACTGGGCCTTTTTACTTAAATCCGCCACTAGAGACATTCATTGAAATAAAAATAGAATTTACATGTAGAGAATTAGGTATTTGGAGTTACTGCCTCAGTTTATATGAAGGTACGAAGGATGCGCCTTTAGTCGTTCCAAGGGGGACATAAAGCCGCGTTCCCACGTGTGTAATTTGTTACGTGGAACTAACTTGAAGTACTCAAGACGGATGGCTTTTTAAAGTAGTGTGTAAAGAAATAGTACTTCAAGCATGTTCTGTGCTGAACATTATTCCCACAAGTGGGATCGTGGCTTTACATTCAATTCCAGGCAGGAGGTATACTTTATTACTTATATTAAGTGGGAAATATCTTTAATCTCAGATATTCGTGAAAAAGTACGTTTTACGTTGGATAAGCAAGTTAAATTAAAATAGTTGCACTCTAGGAACTGTTAAGCCACATTCCCACATGGCAAATGCATGATTTACGTCACGGATAAGAAGATAGTTTTCTAATTGGAAACGGTAAGAAGGTTTGGGCATAACTCTTTTGACTGCAAATGGAAATACGTATCTCTTTTACAGCGACGTTATAGTACGCATTATTTATTTATTTATTTAGTTAGTTGAACGGTGATAAATACAAGAAAACAATAATGTATACACTGAGCAATGAATTATGCTGAATTCGGGCCTTATAAAACTGTCCTGATTCGACATCTGTTCCGTGTCTTTCTATCCATAATTAAATATAAATTATTTCGTGTCACATAAGTCCAAACAGCAAAGTTTATGTTTGTACGTTAAATATGTATATTTTAAGTGCTCGTTGTATTGATGCAATTTTAGAATCACGACGTTAGGGGAATAAAAGCTAGACGTTGGTATCGAAAATGAATTTCGTGGAAACGTGACTTGAGGTTAAAGCGAAGAAATAAACTTTCGACTTCGAAAAACAAACTTCACATTTGAATGCAACAGCTGGAAGTAAAAAGTGAAGTTTTCATCGATTTCTACACAGGTTTCTCGGAAAATTTGTTAGAATGCCTGTAAGGTTACGAATTCCTTGTGGGTCAGTTCTAAAGAGATTCATAACTTAATGTCTGTCTTTTAATGGAATACGTGTACAAATTCTGTCATGATTTTCAGTAATTTTTTTTGTCATCTTTATGGGCACCCATGTGCTTTTAACCGAGAAAAATTAAAATAATACTGTTGTTACAAGAACAAAAAGGAAGAATATGGTGATTCAATCAGTGATTCAGTTCACGTTTTAATATAATCCACGCTTCCCTAGGTGGCGCCATCTACTTCGTACTCCACTTTCCCTAACCTCTCCCTTTCACTTAACTTCTTTTCTTCTCGCTCTCTATAACTCCTCCCTTTTCCTTTCTGTTGGAAGTAAAATAATAGATGGCGTTAGTGAGTAGGTTTCTCGTCATGCATGTATGAGTGGCTGACGTGTGTGCGTGTGTACGAACTGCGCAGTAGAGGCAAACAAATGCTGTTGCCGAATGTACGATTGAAATATATATTCGTAACATAGCATAGTAACTGTAGAGTTAAGAGAGCACGTGTTGCGTAGTACTTTACTAATTATTAATTAAAGATTATACAGACAGGCGAAGACTAATAAACAAAATTATTTGTGGCCATCTGAAATTCCACTATTATTTGATAGAAAACACAACACTTTCTAATTTTATTCAATTCCACAAATAAATGCAGTTAAACAGTAATTACCATTATTAGTTAAAACATTTTGCAACGATGACCAATACTTGCACCCGAAAGAATGTTCATAGCAACAACTAGTATTTAAAATACACCAAACACCACTCAAATGAAATTTAACCAAAAATTATTTAACTCACATTCAAACAAATATTCTTAACATACTTAAACCCATCACTCGCGCTCAAACAAATGCACAGAATGCCATTCTACTGTGACAAAACTATTTCCAACAGTTTTCTTTCGAACCATATGTACCTCGAACGATATATAAAATTGCAAAATGGACGAATCCATAAATCGCGTGCCTCCGGGATCGGAAACGCGCTGCCTTGACCCCCGCGCGTGAGAACGCACGAAATCATCCGAATTTCCTGTCCCCAAGGAAAACGTAGTCGAAGGACCGTTTCCTGGAAAAGGAAGTCGAGGCTGCCCGGTCAAAATTCTGCCACGGTTTCCAAGAATTCGCGAGGCTGCCGGCCCGCAGCTAGCGGGATAAATTACGTTTGTCAGGAACCCTTCGAGGCTGCTCATCGATTTTATCGAGGTCGATTTCCCTCGCTGATGGGCGAATAGGTCACAATTTTTGTAACTCTGCTATTTTTCTCTTTCTTGTTTTCTTATATGGATTTATGTTTTTTTTTTATCTTTTTGCTATTATTCTTAATATTAACAAAGAGTTATTATTATTATTATTATTATTATTATTATTATTATAAGCGTGGCTGCTTATGTCGACGATTATTCAACAATGCCCCAAAAATATAGTCTCTCAAAAATGAAAGGTAGGTACAGCCCCCCAAAAATAGTAAAACTTTTCAGCGGGTGTAAATATTTTATTCTATGAGGATAAAGGGGAATCTTCGGTGAATAAAGTCGTTGCTGTAATTTGTCGACGTTGAGTCATCATAGTTCTCGTGTCGATTACTGTCGATGGCACCAATTTTCAGTTTGGAAGCAATTCACGCAGTACGCGCCAATATAGAGGTCCTGACGTTCGCAGGATACGTGCGCGAAAGTTTTAATCAAAGCGTGACGTACCTTCCGGCAGGAATTCAAGCGCGCTGACGTAAGATCCCGCTGCCGGGCTGATGAAACTTTTATCGCGATGGCCGCCGCGACAAATTAATCATGAGAAATTCCGCGCAAGGATTCAGCGAGCGCATTAATCGGCGCCGTGATAAATATTCATAAGTCACGGGACGAGTTAGCGTCGGCGGACTAATTAATCTGAACTGGGGCACGCTAGAGGAGAAATATCAGTAAAATTTATATCGACAGGTACACCTACAGTGAATTTACAGACTCGGGATTTTCGATTATTCTAATGTCATTTTGAACTGTCTTTCGTGATTGGGTGTAATTAATTGTCCCTTTTTTGATTTTTATGAAATTTTATGTAAAATGATATTGGTTGAGATGCTTCGTTAAATGAATGGCGCTGTATAATTTAGGAAAAATGAAGTCAGTGTGAATATAATGCTAATGGATCTTAGTTTACAATCTGAACGTTACCTCTAATTATTAGTGTAATTTCTCACCAGAGAATTCTAAAGAGATTCATTCTTATACATTTTATGGGCAGTGGTTAATAAAAATTTGCATTTTATTATTTTAAGGAGTTCAAAATGCTTTCTCCCTGCAGTGAAAATTTTTATATTAATATTTTAATGACCTCCACAATAATATTGATTATTTTAAAGATAATGATAACAAAATGTTACATTTATTTTTAAACAATTGTGAAATGGGGTATTATGGTTTGTAACTTAGAGATAATGACATTTATGTTGTTCACGAATAGAGAATGATTAGCACTTCTTATTATCTCAACGTTATGCTTCCCTTAAACTATTATATTGAGTATATTTCACTTTGGTTTTGAGGTTATGATTACATGAGGCGCCATATTGGCGAATCAATGTACAAATAAGAAGATAACCAAACTGTTACCTATTTAGTAATAATATCCTCTCTGCAGTTTAAAAATCCTTAACGATGACACCTACAATTGTAAAATGTGAAAATATGGCCTAACTTTTTATTACACTTATAGAAAAGCAAATAAAGCGTCTTCCCAAGATAAAGGCACTGACGCAATTAAGTGTACCATTATATAATCGCAAGTTGACACATAGGAATTTCCTGACGTTTCTGTCATCGCAGTCGGTGTAAATCCCCCACATAAAAGCGTCGACACGTCTGGTCGATTAGCATATTTCAAATTTTTTGCACCCCTCGTGGTGTTAAATAAACGCTAGCGGTACGTAGCTTTTTCTGCGACGACTAACGACAGGCCAACGTGACGAATTTGGACTATATCGCAATGTGTCATTTTACAAGAAATGAAGCGCAACTAATCCGTAAGAAATCTTTGATGATTCATCGCTGAAATAGTGAGCAATTAATTACCATATATTATTCATCCTAAAGCCAAAGTCTCCTTTGCAGTTTACATTAACAAATAAGAATTATTATACGAATGCCACGAATTTTCCAGAATTATACCACAAAAGTTGACAATTTTCTTTTACGAGAAAAATAATATTTTTGTGTTAACCGATCTAAAGTTAGCTGACCGAAACTGGGGCGGGATAATTTGCGCTTGGTATCTTCCCCGACCGAACTTTAGCTAATTTTGAACTGAAATCTGGCCACTACCAACAAACAACGCTACATTTGTGTAAACACGTATGCAAATCAGGCTACGACCACAGCAACACGCTGTGAAACTAAAGCAAAACCGAAATATCGATTCGTCCAAATCAGGGGGACCTAAAAGCGAAGCCAACCAAACATGGCCATTCCTAGTTGTTATTCGGAAAACAAATGGGCCAAGGCCAAAAGGACCAGTCACAGGAATTTAATTTTAATCAGAAAGGGGATATATACCGGGTGGGCAATTTAAAATTGTCCACTCAGGGGCCTTGCTTGCATTCAAATTCAGAAAAGACTAGGACTTATACAAGCACAATGAGAATTTCTTCGACTCGTTCGAAGCTAATAAAAGATCCTCGCATTTTTACGAAAATAGAGAGAGCTTTTTCAGTCTCCACACAGATTAGAACTTTAAATGAAACAGTAACAATCATCGGATTACGCTCTAAAGGTATCTGTTCTCCACGGAGAAACAAGTGGTACCAGTAATTCAATTAACTCCCGACAAAATTAAAGAGCAATGCAATTATTTCGAGAACCGTTACGGGGTAGCTGCACGTAAGGGAACTTCGAACGGAATGGAGGGAGGCTTTGTGACGCTCGCGAAGCGCGTATTTCAGAGGCAACGCTGACGGAGAATTTCAATCACTCTAGATCAAGTCACTGGAGGTGTACGAGATAAAAAAAAAAAGTATTACAGATCGCCTCTTAGCCCGTCGACGTTCCCCCTCTTCCTGCTATTTTTATGGTCCAGGAAATTGGAAATTCTCGTAACCGGAACATGAAAGCAGTCAGGAAATTGTTCGTCCACGAAAGTATTACCATGGGAAGTTCTTTAGACGCGATTCTTCCCTCTGATCTCAAGACTCAAGATATCCTTCGTGCTTTTCCAACTAACAGCCTCGAAGCCTTCCTGAACATGCCCAACTCCCCTCCCACGATTTAGTTTCAAAATCCACTTGGTGTAATTTAAGCAAACTTCGTTAAACATTCGGGTAGTCCAGTTGGATAAACAATAAATGACGTTTGCAGAGTATTATTGCAAAGTGTTTGATTCGTTGTCGAACAAAGAATCACTTTCTATTCGAGTATTGTATTATGTACAGGACGTATAAAATATGATGGTCACTGATTTAAGAAAAGAATCTACACCTCCGGATCGGTGGAGGTTTTGTAAAAAAATCTCGCCGCGAAATTGTTTGTAATATTAGAAATTAATGTGGAAGTTTCTTTACATCAACGGCGTCTGCTCAATGAGAAGACAAAAAAGCTCAAAAGAAACCATGTGCCGCAAACGACGCGATAAACTGTCAAAGTTTACACAAAAATTAGAGCCACTCAACAATCAGTGGCTCCCGTTTCCTCTCACTCACACTCGCATCCTTGCCTTCTCGTGTTTAAAAAAACAAAGGCGAAATCATGATCAATATATCGATTCGCGGGAACACAGCTGGACTTCTATATGAGTATGCGTGAGACGAAACAGAAGCGAGTAGGAAAACTGTATGAGGTTCCCGAGATAACGAAACATCTACCTGCCCTGCTTGTGTGAGTGGCTCTACGCACTGTAATTTTTGCGTAAACATTGCCTAAACTAACAATTTTTTTCGTCGAAATTACGCGTTTGCGGCACATCGTTTCTTCTTAACTTTTTTCTTCCCGTCGAGCAGAGCACGTTGATGCAAAGAAAAACTTTAACATTATTTGTTAATCCGTTATAAACAATTTTCATTGGTGAGAGTTCGTCAGGTGTGGATTCACCCCTGAGAGCAGTGACCATTACTTTTTGTACACCCGGTACATTAGTCTTTAATTGTAAGCAAGTGCTTAACTTTTGCACTTGTGTCCACTCATTACGCTATCGCTGATAAATTCGTGGGAAGAAAATACATTAAATTGTGTGAGATACTGAAATTAATGATTCTGATGTTGCTTCCTATTGCCATCATTTTAAAGAAAGGGGGGAAATTCAATTTGTGTGATGTAACTCGAGAAACTGAAGACTTAGGTATGTCATATATATATCTAGGCTACTTGTTGCAGTGGACAAAAAGAGGGACTTGAGTCGAATGACACGAATTGGAGGTTGAGTTGGACGTTAACTGACGAGGGACATCACCCAACTGTTACACGCCCATTTTGACGAGGCTCGCGTAGATTACAGTTCTCGAAAAAACACTTGACACCTATTTTTTTCATCAAGCAAACATCCATATGTAGGGGGTGAAATCAGTCCTCAAAGTTGAGGTGAGGAAACAAGGCTGCCGCGATATCTCTAAAACTATGCATTGTAGAAAAAAAGTCTTTTCGACGAAAATTATCTATTTTTTATAACAAATTCAGCCACGTAATCAGATTCAGTGAAAAATCACTACTTTTTAGTAAATTGTTTAAACAATTTGACGTATTACGTATCTGATTCCGTGGCTGAATTTGTTATAAAAAATACTCCATTTTCGTCTAAAAGATTTTTTTTCTACAGTGCGTAGTTTCCGAGATATCGAGGCAAACGTATTTTGCACCCCAACCTTGAAGGCTGATTTCACCCCCTAGATATGAACCTTCGCCGATCAAAAAAATACGTGTCAAATATTTTTTCGAGGACAATAATTTGCGTAAATCTCATCAAAATCAGCGTGTAACAGTTGGGTGATGTCCCTTATGAGACTGACCAAGTTCACTCGCAGATTCACTATCGTTAACTGACTCCTCACTAACTCTCATATATACTGCGACGCCCCGGCCCCACCATGAGTCGCGGCGCCGGTTAGTGTCCGCTAGCGCCGCTAGAGGTGTCTGCTCTTCTCGCAAGTCCTAATTCCCACTGTCATTCCTATATATACAAGTTCCAAACTATTTCCTCTTAGTCTCCGTGTGTACCTAGGGCCGGGGCCGTCTGTGGATGCTAGTAGGTACAAGCTTCTGACTCAGGTCATATAATTTTTAAAAAATAATGTTTTTGTTCTTTCACCAAAGAGGATTCGTCCATATATTGTAGCTAAGAGTTTCCTACATTCGGAACAATTAGTTCATTTAATTTTTAATACTTTGTGGCAATATTTTTTCCTAATGTTTTTGTTAGCCTATGTTTTATGCGAATGTACACAAGCTTAAAAATAAACATCTTTCTAAAAAAAAAGGCAGAGGCCGTCAGCTATAGCCCTACTGATGAGTCTGGCTGACGGTCCTAAGACGAAACGCGCACCTTTTCCTCCTCGATCCTTTAAAGCCAATCCACCCGCCTCGCACAGTTACTCCATTGCGGCGTAACCCCGGCCAGTCTTTAGGGTTTTACCGTGTTAAGTACGTTAGAGTCGACGGGGCAAAAACAACAACTCCCCTTCTCGTCCAGAACGGTCCCGGCAATTCTGGACGTGGTAATACTATGAACAATTAGACCACACTTGCTTGAAGGTGTGTGTTGGTCAGTGCACAGCTAATATGAGGAAGGGTGTCAATGCTAGCGCACAGCTGCAACACCATTAGAACTTATGCTCCCCTAAAACCATCATCCCCTTTTAGCTCCCTAAGCCTTGGGTGGCCACGTGTGTCGACGTATGAGGCACTGTTTTTAAAAGAGACTGGTCAAGATCCATTAAACAGATCCCTCAAAGCAGACACTTTCATCGCAAATGCTCGTGAATCTTTTCCCAGCTCAAGATCAGAATTCTGCTGAAGCGAATCCAAATTGATAGCTCCACGATACCCAGGCTTCACTGTTGGATCGAGAGGAGAGCCATTTATCTTCACCAGCATCGCACTGAAACGACGAATAGACCTCCAGGAAGAATCATGTTCCTGAGTACACATCGAGCTGGAGCCTCCCGACTATTCACCGGAAAACGAGCGTAGGTGCAGAAAGGGGAAGAAAATGAGCGTGCACGGGGGAACGGTTAGGACCTACCTTGAGGGAGGCCATGTCGGACACGGATCGATGCGTCTGAATGGTTTCCAACTGGTCCAGGCACCATTCCAGCTCTTCCATCGTTTCCACGGCCAGTTTCATGTAGTTTTCTTCTGAAAGGCAGAAGGAAAGGAAACGTTAGACGGTGTTCCGTGTCAAAGGGGAAGTGACTGAGAGCACTACGCGGCTGGTTCAAGTCAATCGCGGCACGGTGAGGATCCTCGGGCGTCGAAAGGGAGAACTTGACGGAGCTGGAGGGTAGTTTCCGAGGGGAATCGAAAGAGATACGCTGATAGAGGTGTCGTTAATTAAATCCTTAGCTTCAGATAGCGGGAGAGAAAGTACAGGATTTAAGGGTGGCTCTTATCGAATGCAGAAAATGAAAGATAACCGGCGTGTAAGGTTCAGGTAGATAAATTGGAGATATCCACCTTATTATTTTTTTTTTTTTTTTTGGTGTGTTAAATGGAGATTTATAGTCTTGGAGTAAATTTGTTTATTTTGCACATAAGAAATTAGGATAGTCAGAAAAAATTTAACTGTCATGCTGTTTTTACTGTCATCTAAGTTATTCACTTGCTCTATTTATAAGCACTACTGGAAGAACTAATGGTTCGTTGTTGCTTCAAGGATAACTGCTTCGTATCATCATATTAGTATGTACGTAGATAAATTCATTTTTGAGGTTATATTGCGCGATACGACGCGCCATATTGCTAATTGTAAGTGCAGCGGAGGCAAAGCGTTTGTAAATGCTTTTGAAGGGACTGAATGAAATTTCCATGAAACTTTTTTGTCGGATTAAAATGTTCAACTTTCGAGGGTCGTAAATATGAAATTTTCTAAAAATTATCAACAATTTACTTCCGAAAAAGTGGTGTATAAATGGGAATTTAATTTTTCAGTTTTCGCGGCAATATACCGCGTACCATTTTTAGAGAAGTATTTTTAATATGTAAATGCGAGAGAAAATCGCAATAAAGCAGCTCAAAGTACAACGTCGGTGGGATGTTTTATAGGGAAGTAGACAGCCATTAAAGTTTCAAGGAGATTATTAAAACCGGGGGGCGGGGAAAATGAATTAATGGAAATGCTAAAGCCCGATGAAAGAAAATCTGCATGAATGCAAAGAGACAATCTCCAAACAGGAAACAAAAGCGAAAGGTGGATTGACGTCAAAATATTCAGGCACGTGGCTTCGCGTTAAATGAAAGACGAAACAGTCGACTTCAGTATCAATTTCCAGAATTAAATTTACGAGCACAGAGAATGTGCAGTACTTTCTCGAAATTCACACGAATGGCTCGTACTGCAATGGAGATATCTTATTTTCGAAATCAAAATTATATAAACTGAAACGTCCAAAATTCTACCACCACACTGAAACGGATTCAATTTAAATTTCAATGTGAAACATAAGCCCAAATTAAGTTATCCGTGGGATTCGCTGAAAGTGCGAAATTTTATTATGAAAATTACGTCACAGAAATTAAATTTCTGAAATATGCATTTTCACATTAATAAATTTCATTTAAATTTCGATAAGGGCCCGGTTTAAATTAATTTTTCCAGACACAGAAAATGCGTAATCATTAAGGGGGGTATTTCATTCTCGGAAATGAGATCGTAGAAACTGGGATTATGCAAAATTTCATTTTGGACAAGAACCCGATTTGATTCGGACTTCAATCTAAACGTGATCTGAATTAATGTTCCAGCTGCTAAGAATAAACGATGTCCATTTAACGTCACGAAGGATTGCACCCTAATCGAAATCTTCTGTTTTCGAAATCTGAGATATGACTTTGACTTCCACGTGAAAATTTGTTTACAAACTAATTCAATTAAAATCTGCTGTAATTTTCATAAAAAAAAGTTCCATCTTTTACCTCCTGGTGCCAGAATTCGTGGTTGTGGTGTGCTGCTGCCCTGCGCGCCGCTACTCCTTCGTGATCTGAAAATGAAACAAAAATAAAGCATATTTTTGAATACGAAGCCCAAGTAATTGTCGAATGTAAGAAGAAAAAATAGAGAATAACCTGAAAAAAATACACACACGAAAAAAAAATATTTAAATTCTACTCTGCACAAAATTCTACAGGGTGTTCCATTTTAACAAACCACCACAATTTTTTCAAAACCATCATCGATTTAAAAAAAAACTTTTCCCAAGAATGTCGAAGAATATCAAAAGTAACATCACACAATGATCATAAATTCATTACAAAAAAATTTCGAATTGACATTTTAAGATTATTTTTTAAAATTTCAAAATTTTTTTTTTAATTTTATAGTTGAATTTCCGAAGTTCCGCAAAATAGTGACCTGCATAAGTCGGAAATCATCGACAGGATTAATTACCGTATTAATCGCCGTCATGAAATGGAACACCCTGTACAAATAGAGATCCTTGAATGCGACAAACCGTACACTTTTCCAAAACACTGTAAAAGTTCTGTTCCCTAGTGACTAAGCTTTCCTTTCTCAGGATTAAATTCTAATGAAAAAAAAAATACAGGTCTGTCCAAAATACACTTACTTGTTCGCAGGTATGTTTGTGAGCGACAGGAAGTTGTTCCTGACGGAGCGCAGGGACGCGAGGATCTGCGCGAAAGGCGTGACGATGAGCTCCTCGCCATGGCTGCAAGAACGAAATAAGTCTCAGTCAGTGAAGGGATTTCAGATCGTTGTAGGGAAAGGTCAATGGGGAAATGACAAAGGATAGATCAACGGACGAATGGTCAACTCGCAACGAGCTCGACGTTTACTTCGTGCTCCCAAAAGCTGCACTCCATCAACATGCAAGCGTGGCATTTGAAACTTACAAACTGTACGCCGTTTCTTTTCCAATTAGTCAACTTGCTGTATATGCTGTAATTTTTAAATAGTTTGTACACGCTGCGCCTTCTTAAGGACACATAATAAAATTGTAAAATGGGTGGACGACGAATTTGCAAGTGAAAGCAGTGATTATACACTTCAGGACGACTGTTTGGCAGATTTTAAGTGTTTTGTGGTTTGATCTATTGCTTGTGTATAAAAGTGGTCCACCATAAATGGAACAGCCTGTTGCTACGCTTCGTGAACGAGAAAATGTATTTGGGGGAAATATTTTGAGAGAAATAAATTTGGGGATCAAAGTATAATATTCCCACGATATTTTTTAACACCTTTTAAATTCATCTCGTGGAAAAAATAAATTATAATGGTTTAACTAAATTATTTAAACCAACTGAAAGATATTGCCCCCTGACTGACTTGAAAAATGTACAATACAGTGAAAGGACATTATAATTTTACATATTTGCATTCTGCATTGGTGTCAATAATTTTTGTATCACAAACATTTATTCTACTCGAAGAGTTTCAATTTCCTGTTCTTTAAAGCAATCTATTGTTAAATTATTTATTATTTAAATTCTCGATGTGCGAATTTTTAATAGTATCCATCGACGAAGTGTATTAATAAATAGTTAATGGTAAAAATTAATTAACACTATGGAAATTAGAAGGTATCTAAAGAATTTTAATGATACAAAGAAATTTAACGAAATATTGATTTGACGACGATGAGATTATTAATTAACAATGTTTAATATGACAAAAAATGCTTGGAGAAATGTCTACCCAACGCACAACCTAAGTGCAAATTGTAATATTATCAGATACTACTTAGTAAATCAAAAGGGTGAGCCGTCAAAGGGATATATATGTATCGAAGCAAATTCAACATTCAAGGAAATCCTAATTAACGGAATTTAATATTAACGAAATCCGTTCGTAATGAGCGAGCTTTGTTTAGACTTAATCGATGTGTCAAGGGAATTGTACCTTTGAGGAACGAATCAACAAAATTAAACATTTCTAACCGTGGTTGCTAATTAACAAAATGCTCTGCGAATGGTTCCTTTTAATTAACGAAATTTAATTACAGAAATTCGCCTGATAAAGGAAGCCACTCGTGAGGAAACAAGCAAACATATTTTAGTGCGATAGATATTCCGTAGGGGACAAGCCTTGATTAATTGAAATTAACACTTAATTAAACTCTATAATTGAGAAGATCCAATTTCATATAAATATGAAATTTAATATGTCAAAGTTTCTGAGTCTCCAACGTATATTCTATTGAGCATAATAACCAATCTCACAAAATCATTCCAAGAGCTGACAATTTTATTTTAAAAAAACTCAACCAGGTTTCTACATTTCCTAAATCATAAATAGTATAAAACAAAGTAAAATTCACTTAAACGTCATTTAAAGAACAGTAATTTCAACGCTCATATTTATTCCTAATATTACAGATTTCATAAATTATCTATCAATAACATAAATACCTTGATCACATCAGTTAAAAAGGAACTACAGTCAGACCAAAATGAAGTGACCACTTCTGAGACTGTTCCCCCTCTACACTACTTGCTTATCCCCACCGCCAGCCTATCCCACGCCCCTTCACTCAAATCTATAGCCAATCAGCTCAAGCAGAGCTCAGCTGACGTGACTTCAAATGAAAAATACCTTCACAGTTAGAGAATGGATTTTAAAGCGACCATATGATTTTGTTCCTACTATACACTACTTCAGAAACACTTTATTTTGCTCCTTTCTGTTTAATTTATTATTACTTCTGCTTGAAGACATTAATTTTATTAAACTGCAGAGTGTAAAATAATAAATATCCTTCCTATTAAAAATAAAATCGTTGACTTTAAGCTACAGTAGCAATTCGTGAAATATTGTAACCCGACCATTTCGCATTTATAATATCCCGATATCCAGAGATCAATCGTGGATATTACTTTAATTATTTAGCTCATGCGCTATCAGCATCGGTGCGCAACAAATTATTTTACGCTTCCCCCGCGAACCTTCCGTTAGGTCAGAGGTCACGGTGTCTGTTTAAAGATCACCTGCGCGCCCTGCGTCCCTCTAAAACTGTCATTGATATTCGCGTTTTAATTAACCCAGCCTGCCCAACTGGCAATCTGTCCGGCTGCAAGAATTATTAGGATTGATAATCGTCGAAATAACCGTAGGTACATCGTATCACGAAATCGTTATCAGTTGCCGTTTAATGGTGACTGATAACGAAATAATAGAGTTATGATAGAAGCAGCCGAATGTTCGTCATTTAAACAAACAGGCGGATGCATGCTGGTTCGTCTGTTGTAGCAAGTGGAATTTTCTCTTAATTATTGGGCTACTGGGGCGCCATCTGGCGGCAAATTTAAAATTAAACTTTCCCAGTATCGCAATGCATTGCAATTCATAATATCACTGATACCATAGGCTTTGTTACTGAGAAATGTTCATCCCTGGATATGATAGCTCGAGTTATGAACAGTTTGAAGTTGGAAAAATAGAACCTAACCTAAAAGTTACCTAAAGCCGCGTTCCCACTTACACAACTTAAGGAGTAGATCATACTTGGAGTACTTAACACTCCATCAAGTGCCAAGAATCTATGAAATCCTCAGCGTTATTATCAACACTATATATAAGATACATTATCTATATAATACGAATATGTAAATTACTTCTTTTCAAACGTAATTGACTTCAAGCATTACATAGCATGCAAGTTAGTAAACTAAATAGTGATGTTAATGATCATTAATATAATTTGGTTTGTAGCGTAGAATTGTCTCGATATTACATAATAAATATTAGTAACAGATACAATTGTTAAAATTAAATTCGATATAATTAACCTAATTACTCTCCTTAATTTATTAGCGAGTGCTCGTAAAATTGAATATGCAAATAGAAAGTATCATTCAGGTTTAACATGAACAGATATAACTATTAAATTAGCGTAAATAAAATTATAGGGGTCCCTCCACAATTACCATGAGTACCATTAGTTAGTTGCTTCTCAAGCACAACATGCTCAACGGAAAACTCTTCGGAATAAAAAACTGAGTGTCCCTGAAGCCAATTACTTTTTGCTCCACCCAACAAATTCCATCAACCCCCGCATTTAGTATCCCTATTTTACCATAAACCTCGTACAAAGTATTCAAAGCTTAGCCCATTTTCCATTGCGACGATTTTATACAGAGCTCGTGACTGTGTATCAAGATATCAAGATTCTTCTACCGTAATTAACTTATGCAATTCTGAGGAGGATATATCGCGAGCGTCCTACGAGGTCGATAATCGGACTCGATCAGAGCGCACGATTGCTTCCGTCGAAACAGAGGCACGTACGTCCCATTAAAATCACAGGTGGAAAATGCAGATTCAATTGCCGTGAAAACGAGTCGGAAGTAAAACGAGGAGGGGACCGCGGCACGTTACTAGCAGGTTATAAAACGGTGAATGCAATTTCCTCCGCGCCCCGCAACCCCTTTAAACCCTCCAATACATTTACTGACAACGGGGCAAAGGAGCTGCCACTTTCAATTTCAGCCACTCACACCCCCATCTAGTCTGCCTTGCACAGCGAAAACTCGCGCCGCGGAAAATTTTCTACCCCCAAAAATTTGGAGTGAAAGTGATTTTTGAAATTTCGAAAATGAAAAATCTAAAATGTCGGTTGAAGATTTATAAGTGAAAATAATGGTGCCGTTTTAGGTGTCGAAGAAGGCGTGAAGTGAGAAAAAATGGATTCATCAAACTACCCCCAAATCATTTTCGTCCACGTCACACGGGGTGGGTAAATGGTCAGCACAGAGGTTTTCCCTGTCGATCAATACTTCAGCCCGAAGTTTTAGGCTTACACAACGCCATGGCAGAAAATAAGAGATGGGGGAGAGAATGACAAAATAAGAAAAAGGCAGGGGACTGTTTAGAAGAGGGAAAGCCTTTTTGACGGAGCCCCAAGTGGGCCAGCTTTTAAAAGATCAGCCCTTTTCAAGGGAATACGAGAGCTGTCTCTAGGAAATTCACCCTCGGACCGCTTTCCACGCTCTCCCCTTTAAACTTTATTCATGAATTTATGGCTTAAAGTGTGCCAAAGAGATTGTTCGAAATTAAATATTAATATACTAAAATTCCTTGGAAATCTTTCACTGAAATTGTTATTCAAACTTTGAGTTTTCAAGCAAGCATGTTTTAAGAGAAATTTCGATGTAATATTCAATTGTTTCCCATTAATTTAAGAAAGGGGAAGTTTGTTTAAAATTTTCTTTAAAAAATTTGAAAATTTTGACTTCGTTTTCACAGGTGGCACGAAGTACCTTTCTTACACTTTTTTTATGTGTTATGATTTTTTCTGAACGAAATGCCTTTGTTCGATTATTTATTCGGACAGTGTATTTATTATAATAATTTCCTGTTTGTTCGGGAAATCGCCGAAATTAATGTCTCGGTGGAAGGCGAGCGAGAGCGTAGAATTTCGAAGTAGGGAAAAGCTCAAATATGATTGACGCATGTACAACGTCACTGAATTGCGCAAGGCATGGTTAAACTTTCATATTCGCCGAGTGAAATTTGACAACGAGAATGGAAGAAGCATTTCACATGCCATACATAATTCACAAAATGAAAACGACACTGAAAACGACATTTTAATAACGTGACGTTGGTCGCCTACGTATCAGAGATATTACTTTCAAAATCCCTCGATTTTTAAAAAATCATTTCATATTTCAGATGTAACATTTTTTGGAAATAGAAAAGCTTCTACTAAAATAGGAAAAAGTGTGAAACAAACAGGAAGCAAATTAAATGTAATATAAATGCGAAGCTGATACAGAAGAATTTTGAATAATACAAAGCAACGGAGATGAGGAATTTGAAATATTTTAAAATGCAGGAAGAAATGTCACGCAGTGAAAAATGTATAAAAAATGTGTTCTAAATTTTTTTATTTAAAATGTCCCTACATTTCGCTTTAGCTCGTAATTATTATTTGCATCCAAGCAATGGAGTGTTCATCAACGTTAAAAATATCCGAACCACTGGAAGTATTAATTTATTACCTTTACCGATTTCGAAACCGTGTTTTCGTGAGAGGGAAAAAAAATTCATGGACCAGAAAGAGGAACCAAATTCCGTTTCGTTGCAATTTCCCTTCCAGTCCAACGAAATCAAATAACCAATCCCTTTTGATACACATTTTTGATTTTATCACTCGATTTTTCGAAGTCGTCGTTTAACCCGTGTAATTCACGCTCGAAATGATTTTTTTCAAATCCCTCCAATTCATAAATGTTCATGGCACAGTTTCCACTGTAAAATACTGCAGCTGAGTGGAAACAAAAAGGTGCTTTTTTTTTGTTAATGAATAATTGCGATTATTTGTATGTTTCGATCGCAGTTAGGTTGCAATAAGTGAAAACAAGCGGCAAACCAGAAATAGTGTACCTAGAATGCTCCAAATGAGTCGCTGGCCTTTCTCCAATACACGGCATTTATTTTACTCTGACGGTCATTTGCTTGATTCATTATGCAGATGCATCAAACTGATAAACATGCGTGTAATAAATGTTAAAGCCATCCATGAATGAGTCCCTTGAATGTCGGCCAATTATACCCGTCGTTCCGCTGAATTGCGAAATATTTTTGCACTCAGTTCTATGGGTGTATTTTCGTCCATAAAAAACGGTCCGGATTTGCGTCAGTCCGAAGTGATCGATCATTACTGCTTCCGTTAATGGAAGGCCAATGGTGACACAAGAGCACCATTCTAAATATTACACTGCTAATTAAATTTTCGCCTCAGTCAGAAATTATTTATTTTTTAAAAACTGCTGAACTGTCGTTAAAAAACTCCTCTTGGAAATTCAAAACGAAGATCCGGGAAATTTTGTGGAAGATTTATTGAGAGATAAAGAATCTAGGAAATACTTTCTGTGAAATTCAGTAAAAATTCCCCGACTAACGATGTTTGAATGCTCAGATTAGCAATCAAGATTCGATTATTATTAAATCTTGTAACTAAATTTTCACGAATACTTATCGATACATATTCACTGAATCTTTGCCATCAACAAGTTATCAACTTCAACGAAACAAACCTCACGTGGATAATCATCGTTCGGCACTTAATTAATCAAAAACTGTTGTCGATTATAACCCACTTAACTATCCAAAAATCGTCGATTAAAATGCCATTATCAACTTTAATCGCTCGTCGAGACTCATCAACACTCGACGCCTAATTACTCACAACTTATCGGCTATTCTCAGCTAATTAGTTATCATAAATCGTTCATCGAATTTTTATCCAGCAAACACGATCAAACTCGAATTTGGTCGACGACAAATCCGACGATAAACGATAAACACTCAGCACATTACGGTAAAAAACCACAAAATCCTCGCAAAACATAAACGAGCCGACGAGAATCCACTTACCATCAACTAAACACCCCGCATCATCAATAACTAAATCAATTCCCCCAAGAAGTCCCTAGACTCATCTGCCCTGAAAATCACTAGCCCTCATCAGCCCTAATTCACCTACTCCTCAAAAGTCCCAATGCGCCCCAGTAATTACTGAACTGCTCCGCGACTGATGGTCGACCTCGATTCAACACCCGCCTCCAACAATCATCATCCACTTACAAGTCTCTCTGCTTGGGCGGCGACTCGAAACACTGCTCCCAGAACAGAGCCTTCCTAGACGGCCGTAGTCGCAGAGCGGAAGCGGACAGGGTTCGTGGCAGCCCCCCGGAGCTTCCTGCGCCCCCGCCTGCGCCCAGGGATGGAGAACTCATGCCACCGCCGCATCTCTTCAGCCCGCCAACGGAGGACTCCGCGAAGTCCATTAATCCGCCACTGGAGCCCGACATCGTTAGGCCGTCCTGTTCGTCACTTTCCTCGGTACACCACCTCGGTCTCGCCCTGATCTACCATTTTCCAGCACATTTCTGATCGAGGACAGAGCCCCTCTTCCTCTACTGCATCCTGTCCACGGTTAAAGCGCGGGATCTAGGTCTTCGCGGACGTGGAACTTGACGCTTGGGCAAGCTGGAGACGCGACGGGGTTTGCCCTCGAAGCTGGCCTCATTGAAGGAGCCGCGCAAAGTGCAGGTGGAGCATGACGCTGAGGCACATGCCCGATTGGCTAGGTGCTGATGAAGAATATGTTGGTCCCCATAGTCCTCCAGTCCGGGGCAAAGTAAATACAGGTGCAGTGTCTGCTTCAGGGATTGTTGGAGTTGCAGATCTAGTTGGTAGTTTGCTTGGGGTAATTGCAATTGCCTCTGGTTTGTTTTTTAAGTTACCGGGGAGGTGGATTCGCGGATGTCCCTTTTTCTTGGGACGACTCCCCTCGGGAAAGTTTTGTGGAAGTTGGTAACAAGGAAGACACTTATTGCCGCTGATTCTTGAGGAACACTCGGCACCTTTGTCCTTCTTCTTGCCTTCCACGAACTCACTTTGGATGCTCAGTAACTCACGGTGCAGCGCTCGCTGAGATTGTTCTTTATGTGACACTTCAAAGGACACGCCTTTCGCGAGACATTTCTAAAGGATATCACTGGGACAGACAATTTCGACGTTCGTTAGAACTTTGCGAGTAATAGCACCTGCTTGTGTGGATTAGGAGACGGTACAGCGCAAAGAGATAAAGAACTTCAAAGGCACTGAACATTCGGGAACTATTATAATACATTGAGATCCAAGCTCGAATTCCTAAATCCAATAAGCTTGCTATCTACATCTTAATATGCTGCAGAAGATTCATCGTTTCATCGTGAGTTCCCCTGCAGAGGCTGTAGGTGCTGCAAGGCTCCTAACTCTCAGTTTAAATACAGCTATTTGCGTACTTCTCGTTGACGACACTCTGGAGCTAATTTTCAAAATGCTTGATTAAGTCTGGGCATTAGAAACTGGCCAGAGTTGACGTTGAGATTTAGTGCCACTGGGATGTTTAAATTCTAACAATAAGATAAAGAGACACGATGCCAACAAGTGCCGAGGATCTAGCCTAATTAGTTTCATTTGGACAAGTTGGTACTTGTCCCAGTTTGCCCAGCAGGCCGTAGCAAAATTGATCCCCCATTGTTCCCTCCTAACGCGTTGTTCTCCCATGCTGTCGATGCAGAGGATTCTAATGGTGACGCCTGGATTAGGTTAGGCTGAGTTTGACTAAATCTTAGTTCCCTTTAGGTTAGATGTGGATTGGGTCTGACTAGGTCTATCGCAAGTATAGGTTAGGTATTCCTCAGGATTGGATTCGTTTTAGTTTATATGTTATTTGGGTCTGAATAGATCTAGATTTAGTCTAGATGAGGTGGGTATAAGTCTAGGTGTGATCTGGGTCAGGTGTGCATAGATCTACGTTTGCCCTAAGTTGGGACTAGATAGATCTAGGTTTACCCTGAATTAGGACTGAGTAGATCTAACTTTGCGCTAAGATAGGGCTGAATAGATCTCGCTGTAATCTAGGTTAGGACGGAATAGATCTAGGGGTACCCTACATTAGGAGTAAATAGACCTAATATTGCCCTAAATTAGGACTAAGTAGATCTAGATATCCTTTAGATTAGGGTTAAATTGGGCTAGATTTGCCCTATATTAGGACAGAATAGATTTAAGTTTGCTCTAAGGAGTGAATAGTTCTATGTGTGCCTTAAATTAGGACCGAATAGATTTAGGTTTGCCATAAGTTAGGTCGCAAACTTCATGCAACCCTCCTCCCACAGTTGGCTAATATCCCGACAACTTTATGACTCAAAGAAGCATTAACGTCATTCTAAACTGCTAATGACCGGAGATAGCAGCTTCAAGGGTATTAACTTTGGCTTTCTCTTTAACGTCTCAGCTACGAAATAAAAACCATATGGAAATCCCCTGTTCTTGGTAATGTAACGCGCACAGAAAGCGCAATACTCTCGCAGCTATGACTACAAACAATTCCACTGTAATTTGAGAAGAACACCATTCTCTTGTTAGAGAGACAAGGGATCCAAATTGCCTCGTTCCCATGAGAAAAAGGCGAGCAAACGATTTAGCCGCGCTGCCAAATGACAGCAATTTTACCAGCCACCAGAATTTCTAACGATAACGGAACACCCTGTCGCTTTAAGTGTTTACTGTGATTTCCACCAGCATTGAGACGCCCACGCGTACTTCTGACGAGGGGATGGACGCCATTACGATCCCTTTGAAATTCAGTCTCCTCAATGGCACCTAGATTTGACGAACACGTAAACAATTTTTTCCCCTCAGTATTCCTCACGTGCTCGTCAACTAAACCGACGAGGATGACATTGTTAATAATAAATATATACCACAGAATTAACACGTGTTCGAGTTAATTTTTTCTTCCGATTTATATTACAATAGCAGAAGATTTAATCAGTCAATAAGAACAAAATTCGTGCCAAACATTTTCGTAAGAACTACTCTCTACCAGTTCGCATAAAAATCGACGATTGTCACTTCGATATGTCCCCTAATTAGACGAGGAACGCAGCAGGTATCAGACACTCTATAAAAAGTGGAATCTATCCGCCTCGACAAACGTCCGAAAAAATATTCGACAACATCGACATGGGTGACTAGCTCGCGCTGGGAAATCCGTGGAATACCAGGCGATGGATTCTTCGTATGGAATCAAGATAGGAAGTTATCTTCCTGCCGCCCGGGTCTCAAGAATTCACCTCTGGCTGCCGATTATAATGAGATCGTGATATCGTGGAATGGATATCGAGAGCCTCCATAATTTATGCCCTGTGTATCCAGGGACGTGAAGCACGAACGTGCATGGAATACAGAAGGAATATTCTACTCGCAGGGGGAACGCAATGGAGGGACGTCCTCATGGAGGGTAGACTGAAAGAATGTGGAACAGTGGAAGAATTTTTTTAATGCAAAGTTCGTCGGTTTCTTTTTGCTGTTGCAGGCGCGGGAGGGTGGCTTTTTAGTTTCTATTATCCAGGGTGATGGAAACGAATGTTGGTGAGGTTATTTATTTTTTGGAGAGGAATAGTGAAGGGAACTATTATTTAGAAGGGAATAGGAAAGCTGGAGGATAATATTTTAATTGAATTCTGATTTCCTTGTATTTGTAACTTACAAGGGAACATTCCGAACCCGGAAATTCGAAAAATTCTGAAACTTGGTGAATTTGTAGGGAATTTCCTCCTGATTGCAACGCAATTTTTGGTTGCTGCCAAAATTCACTCTAAGGGGGTGTAATTGACCGCTGAAAATCCGGTTATTTTCGATTTTGTGTTATAACTCGTGAACTGTAAAATAATTTTTTCACCAAATGCTAGATCTAATTAAAAGAAGTAACTTTTGTCTTGAAACTTTTTTTCTAACTCTGACAGTTCCCGAGTTACAACACGAAATTGGAAAATAGTCGAATTTTCAGGGGTTAATTTCACCACCTTCGAGTGAATTTGGGCAGCAAAAAAAAATTGCGTTGTAATCAGGAGGCAATCCCCTAGATATTCACAGAGTTTCAGAATTTTTTGATTATTCGGGTTCGGGATCTTCCCTTGTTAGAACTGAATTGTGGTAGGAGACTTTTATGGAAGTGGTAATTATGGTGCGAACTGCCTTGGAAGGATATTAAAATATTTTTGACAAATATTGAGAAATGGTAATGTGCTATAACAGGATGCTGAATTTAAGTTGGCGAATGTAAATGAAGTTGGAAGGTGGAAGAGCAGAATTTCATTATAGATTTTTGTGGAAATATTTCTGAAAGGTGTGGAATAATTCGACGAACTGTTTAAATGAATTCTGTGAAATGAATTTCTGGCAGAAAGACACCTTGAAGTATTTATTTTCAATGTCTGTACATAAGTAAATACTGAAATAAACGTTGAAAGAAATTTCCTATATTTTATATAACACTTTGTTAATTTTCAGTGGCAAAAATCCGCCTACTACTAAAAATATTATTTTCTAAAGTACATTTCACATTTAAACTGCACGTTATTTCCATAAAAATCTATCAAACAATTACTATCGTTTCAGAAATACGTAATCTGTATGTCGTGTTACTAAACAATAAAAAAAAAAATAGGAATACATAGGTAACTAATTTCCATGGAATTATCCTAGGAGAGTTGACACAAGGATGTTCAAGGGAAACCAGTATGCAAGAACGTCACCCGTTACGAAGTGCATTCTCGACGATTGGCTGACAGGCTTCGGCAGGAATGAAACAGAAGAACGAACGATGAACGATACAGTGAACTAATCCGTTATGAAACGTGCAATCAATTATCTTCGGACATTTGTTAAATTCTCACCGTGCTTTAATCGTCAGGCGGCTACTACATCATTCCCACAGAATGCCTGACAAATTAATAGAGCACCTTGATCCCGTGTCTTATACATGGATGAAACAACAAGTGGATTTGCAAAATATATATCAGTTACTCCTACGAATTTAAAACCGTACATAATCACCAACCAAACAAATTTTTTTTTACAGTTCATAGTACTAATAATCATTACCCAAAAGTACTAGTCACAATTTGTATTCATCTCCCTGCAATTAATTCGCAAAAAAATACTTGACTTTCAAGTAATTTGACGACCTAGTCATGTTAAATAGAATTTTTTTTTAAAACTCTTATATTTTTTTTAAGAAAAAGGAGCCGAGTATTTTTAACCACAATCAATTTGCTCTCTTTCTTTATATTTTTTTTATCGTCAGTCCTTTGTTCCCAAGCCGCTAATTAAGAAGAAAATGAGCTTCAGATCCAATGAAGCCAGGTTCATCAATCAGCAAGGGTGAACAAAAAGAAGCAGAAAGTGGAGCTTCTCGATTAAGCGAACTCCCTCTGCTGGTACTTTTCCACCGTGACTCCAGTTTGATTACAAAACCATCTCCTAACACGTTTCTTTATGCATCAAAGGAACACTGGAGAGTAGGTTGACCTTTCCAGCCACCGAGGACTGACGCAATCCAGAAGGAATTCTCTCCAACTCTTTTCACGATCGTCCCGAGATGCCCTATAAATACATTCAAATCCCTTCCGGTCAGTGGAAAGGTACATGACACTCTTGATTACATCTCCCAACCTAGCCACGTTGTTTTTAGCTCTTTTACGCTCGATGGGCATCCAGATTAGGACTAGGATCTGGGCTAGGTCTCAATTAAAATCCTCCATGGACCATTTTGTTACCAATGAACTAGCTCTCTTTCCTGCGATTTTAATTCTTGAATAGCAGTGACTGGATCCTTTGGCCCCAGAGAAAATAACACCCACCACCGTAGGAAAAGGAAATTTAGTATTTTTTTTTTTTTTTAGAAATAAGAGTTCAGTAAAAGGTATCTACTAAAAAAGAAAAAATAATTTTGGTACCGGCCTAAATGACTGTCTTACAATTAGAAGAAGTCCCTCGTTGGATTAAAAATCAAAGCTACTTGTATCTTTAGCTTCTGTTTTTTCCTTTCCCATTTGAAGCTCTGCCCAAATGATGTAACAATAGCCAAAGCTCATCAACTTCTCTGGTGAAACGTGCCACACAGTAGAACCAAATGAAACTACACAAGTGTAGTGTTTATGTAACCATTGACGTCTACCAGTGTTTTAGGGTCAGAAATTCGTCTTGTTACATAGCCCACCTTGCCTGCGAGTCGCACTTCTCAGAAATTGGAACCTTTCACCAGACGTCACGCAAATTCATGCTAATTACTTGATGAATGTAAATCTCTGGCCTACAGGAAGGAAGTTACCTAACAGGTTGGAACAGGCTACACAATTCCTAAAAATCCAGCTCGCTACTCCTCAAACGTAACGTCCTCTCACAATTTACAAGTCGGAACAGCAGCAGTAACTTCAGGCTTACAAGATCTTTACTGCAATGCTAAACCTAGATCTGGAAGTTCCATTTCTGCCTCTACCAGCCTCGAGACACCTGCTTCGAAATCGAATTTTGAAAAAAAAACGGTTTTCGAATTCCAGTATTAAAAAAACAAAAATGGTTGAACCGGTTTTCGAATATTTACAAACCCCAAAAAATATATAAATACAATAGTAAAAAATATTTACATTTATTTTAACATTTTCCAGTTTTTTTTTAATATTTATGGAATTACAGTGAATATAAGAAAATAAAATATACTCTATCTGTACAAAACCGAATAAATAGAAAAGACTAAAATAAATAAAATCCATACAAAATATAAATTATAAATCTTCATTTCATTTAGGATTTTTCTTCAGGAAATATGAACTCATGGAACTTAGTTTTACAGTACAGTTTTACTATAATATGCTTGTGCCTTAGGGGATTTCAAGTCAAAATGTTAACGCTTTTAATTAAATAATTAATTAATTTTACATATCAATTCTAGTATCTAAAACCGATTTTTAAATTGAAACTAAATTTCTATGTTTAACATTTATTTTTAATTGCAAGCACGGTTTTCGAATTTTACAAATTTATCCAAAGAAAAACGGGTTTACAACACGATTTTAAAAAACCGACAAACCCTAGCCAAAACCGGACACGACTAGAGTTCTTTGGGCAATATAAGAAGCTTCCGAAGAAAACCGAAGAAAAAGAATAAACAAAGAGCCAATTCCACTTACGTCCATATCGCCCGTGATTTTCGTTAAATTTCAAAACTGATTTTCTCGAAAATGAAGCGCGATATGAAAAAAAGTTACTCTTCCTTTTCGACAAATAACAAGTAAATAAGTCGAGCAAAAGGAATAAAATTTTTTGATATTGTGCTTCATTTTCGAGAAAACTGACTGTTAAATGCACGACGATGTGTCCAGTCGCGTGTAAGGAAACCAACCCTAATGAAACTCACGGGCGATTTAGGCGCAAATGGAATGCGCCCAAAGCCAAACCAGCTCTAGCCGAAACCGTGGAGCGTTCATATCCCTCGGCGTGTTCTGACGCCGATGCCAATCAGCGCGTTAAAGAACTATTATACAACTTTTATCAGCCATATAGACACACAGCTGCAGCCAGAAGCTCGTGCTCAAGGTTCCCAAACGACTCTATTTTCTATCAACCACACATCGCGGCCAGATAAGCCCCGAAAATTGCTCCAATATCGACTAGGCCGACTCGATAGCACCGTATTACCGCACGATAAACGGGTGTACTATCTACAAAACGCTTTATCGCCGCTGACAAACCTCGAACACCTACGTCAGTCAAGGTAAAATGACGAAACCCGGCTTTCAGCTGAAAGAAAACTGTCTTTTGCTCAAAGAGCATCTTCCTTTGTAATTTTACCGCTGGCAAGAACGAGGCGCGAAGCCCGGCCCAAGTTCCCCGCAAAGTGGCCTTAATCGCCATATTTAATCGTCGAAGTTCCTCGATTTTTTTTTTCGTGGCGAAACAGGGACGCGAGTTTTTAACCAGAACTCCGGGCGAAGCAAGGATTAGGGGACTTATCGCTGGATCACCAAGCTTTTTCCGTGAAGCTTGATAACGTCTGCGCGGGAGATTGCTTAATTCCGGGGAAATTGCGACTGTTAATTGATGGACAGTGAGAAGAGGCAGCCACCTCGAAACAGACGTCGCTTAGAGGCTAAAGAGATTGCGAATGAATGGAACCAGGACTGCCTGCTAGATAAATAATAATAATTCGTCTTTGTAGCATCGCAAAATCTACGCTGAGCTAATTAAGTGACGAATAGGCAAGGTTCGGCACTCCTGCTGTTTCGCAACCTAACCCTATTACATGAAAATAGACTTAAGATGCAGCTGCAAGAAGCTACTAGGGTTCGTGATCGAGGCGATTAATTCGTCATTATGAATTACTTAAAGGGGACGCGTGTCTGGATCATATTAAGGAAAAGAATGCTGCAGATATTTAGGAAGTTGTGAGCAATTATAGACGGAGACGTGTTTCGACAACTCGAAGGCGAACTAACCTCAAAACACAGAGGTTGGGTTTCGGTACCTTTGTGAATTGTTGGTTCCTTTTTCTGGTGTATAAACGATGGAATTGTTTAAGTTCCATCGCGAGGGAATTAAATAGTAGACACACAAGCTTCTCCAGAAACTTCCTTAGCTGTAAACGCTAATATATTTCGCGAGCCAGGTGGAAAGGAATGGCGAGCAATTATACCTAAATTGCAGAGGTTAAATGCGGCAAACTGTTCTCTTTTTGATAAAACATTATTGTGTACAGATAGCTAGAAATTTTTAGACGCCATGAACAGGGACCTTCAACTCCACAACATTGCTGTTATATAAAAGTTTATGTAATTATTATGCAACGCTGCTGCTAAGACTATTTCCATGTTCAGCTTGAAATAAATTTGAAACGCGCTCCTGCTATTTTTATGTTAGACCTGAGGCAAAGTTAAGTTTGAAAAGGGTGTAGGTTACTATTAAATCCGCAATTGCTTCAAATTGGTGAGGTGTACTCCTGGATTTGGGCTAAATCTAGTTTGGCCGTGTTAGCTTTTGAATCTAACCCAACCTGAGCCGAGTCGCTGCTATTATGTAATTCTAACCGAGTTACATCCAAAAACAGGTTGAATCGCATTTAAATCTTGCCTCAAACAGCTATACGTTTGCGGGCAATTTGCAAAATGAATTTGGTGCAGCTCCCAGGTCCAGCATGTGCGAAATTCAAACTACCCCTAGCAAGTCAAGTCTAAATCAAATCCCCTCGCCAATATGAAGATTTAACTCGTCTTCAACTCAGACGGTTCCATTACAAATCCCCACAACTCCCATAGGTTTAATTTCCAGCGAAGCGAGGGACGCCTCCCACCACTGACATCATCCTTCAGCTCCCGGCATTTTCCTCATCCCATTACAATCCCCCTAAAACCTTCCTAATGAATGCATTAAGGAGTTTCCGCGAGCTACGTCATCGAATGCCTCGAAAATCGTTACCCGGAATTCTCCGCGAAGCGGCAAGTTTCTACCGAGAAAACACTTAAATCTTTACCGCCGTCTAATCGAATTTAATGGCGCGCAGCAAGCTGAGCACAGATCCATCGATCATTTTATTGTTTCCCGGAACAGGGGCTCTCGCTGAGACTGCGTCCGCTCATCGTAGTCCTGGGAAAACGGGAGCGTTCGACTGAGGCTGACGATCGATTACACGGCTATAAGCACCGGCAGCTTTCGTCACACGCTCGCGAGAGTGACGACGCAGGGTACATACTGCGAACGTGACGAAACCCGGCGTCTTGATTAGGCTCGCCGGCACTTGTCGCCGCTCGATGATAAACCCCGGCTCAAATCATCGATCTACGTGGAACGAGTTTGATAGGGACCCAGAGATTAGGGGGACTCGAGTGCCGAAATGACTACCCCATCGATGTAGAGTGATAACAATTATGATACCGTGGGACCAGTCCATGCCCGTGACATTGTTCCGCAGAGGAATTAAGCTTCTTGGACTCCTTTGTCTTTTGCGAAATTGGCGCACTGCTGATGTTTTGTATGCGCAGGGTACTGCGATTAAATATAGGAAGACAGTAAATCATTGGCACTGGTCCTTTGCGTTGGGCAGTTCGTTGGGTTTGCTTCGTGTTCTTGCGTAACGAAACGATCGTTGGGTATTTTTGATTTCACCTCGGAATGTTATATTGCACAGGTAAGAGGCTTTGATACAGAGTTGGGCATTAACTACGTAAAAAATTATTCGAATAAAGGGTCAAATAAAAGTTACTTTAACTTCGCATTATTTCATGAATAAAGTCGATTTTTTTTATTCGGCACATGGCGAATAATTTTTTTTAACTCTCGTTCGTTATTCGAAATTTTTATTTAAATACAATTTTTGCCCAGCTCTGCTTTCATAAGTTTTTAGTCAATCCCGGTGGGTTCTTCTCTAGAAAATGGAGTCAGCTGTGGTTGCCACCTGGTGGGCATTATGGGAATGTCGATTCGTGGTGTTGTAATTGGAAATGGAATTTTGGGAAAATTGTATTTAATTCAGAAGACGTAATTAATGGATTTCCTTGTGATTTTCGCAAAATAGAAGGATCTAATAATGTGTATAGGAACTCTTTTCTACCCTGGCAAGATCTATTGTCCACACTTCCTCTAAATAGATTAGTAACACCCTTTTCTTATACTTCTGACGATAGCAACGCTACTCTTCTTTATTTTCCGATTTTTTTTTTACATAAATAGCCACCTTTCCATTAATAAATTTCAATGTTTGAGACTTAACCTAAAAAAATTAGAACAATTAAGTTGCCACTGAGATCCTAAGATTACCGTCATCCAAATCACTTTTTTATTCATGTATGCGAAAATAATGATCGTTACCAGATATATTCTTCAAATACCATATCAAAACCGACATTATTACTCTTTACTATCGAAAAAACTAGATGGCTAAAGAGGTGAGTATGTGCATCCGCCATATTTGGTCCTCTGGAGAGAAAAGATTATTGAGTATCCGCCTTTTTGAGTATTGTCAAATTCACTTTATCAACAGAGTATGCGTCGTTGATATTGATACTTGGTAGCACAACACATTATTGGAGTATTTTATTACATTTAAGCTTTTATTCTGTTTCCAAAGTGAATTTGACAATATTCATAAAGGCGGATACTCAATGCTCTTCTCTCTCCAGAAAAGCATAAATGGAAACAGTGGAGTGTAATGTCCCTAAAGATCGTCAGCTATCATTCTCGAATTTCCAGATCGTTGGACGGTTTTTTGCTCTCATTACCGCCCGTCCAGTGGGACGAGCTGGCCTGCCGGATCGCTACAGTGGCGCCAGGCGGCGGAATCGCGAAACAGGAAACGCGAGTCGCCGGTGATTGCAATTTCCGCCTGGTCACGTCAATTCCAGCATCATTATTTCAGGGAACGGCGAAGCTGCTGCACAATCGGGGGACGAGCAATTCGATTCTAAAAGGAAACCGATTACTTGACGATTGTTTTCACAATTTTTCCAGCAGATCGAGCTTCAATATCGCCTCGTTATGAGACCACAGTTCCCTGCGGCAGGACTTGTCCCTGGCGAGGATGATCCGATTCAAAAACTGACGTGTGCTTCA
Source organism: Andrena cerasifolii (assembly GCF_050908995.1). Lineage (NCBI taxonomy): Eukaryota > Metazoa > Arthropoda > Insecta > Hymenoptera > Andrenidae > Andrena > Andrena cerasifolii. Next base: position 5,928,373 of record NC_135132.1, read on the forward strand.
GACTTCTGTCTTATTTGAAGCGTGAGACAATTTTGAATTGAATTGCGAAAAAGTAGGGAAAGTGGGCAAATCAGAACGCGTAGTCTAGGAGACTGGGTTAAGATAGGGAGACTTTCTGACAGTCCCAGGTACCTGCAAAATTTGTGCCCAAGAGAAGAGCCTGTTGAATGTTTAGTGGGACATGCTGAGGGTACTAGATTCAAGTTAAACGAGCTCTGCAGAATGCCAGTTTGAACAATTGTACTGATTGACGCTAGCCTTGGGAACAAAATGGTCAGCTTTAGTTTGCACAGGGTGAAGTTCCCTAGCATGAGAACAACACACGTCCAGATGAGGCGATGAAGACACTGCAAAAGGAATTTGACTGAGAAAGGATGATTCACCCAGCCTACGTCTCGGCTGCTGCACCAATAGACTACCACCTATCTAGAAGTCTGCAACGAATAGTTTTAAGAAATACAACAGTTTCTGCTAAGAAACACATGGAAGGCTAAACAAGTTAATGTACTATATCTTCCAAAAGTAAAAGTAGTTCACAAACTGGGATTCTTGGTTACTCTACACCATAATTGTAAAATTATGGTGTGGTGCCAAAAATCAAATTCGATACTATAGTATTACCATTGGTAGGTAGAATATTTTCCGATAAGATTGTAGGACCTCTTGTTCCAATCCTACTTCCTAGGATCTCTTACAGCCTATTACCGAAACGATACACTGCAATCCCAGAAGTCTGCCCATAATGCCAACACTTCAAAACTTCAACCAATCATCAACAGACCTCCCTGAATGAACCCAATTCTTCTGAATCGAGACCGTCTTAACGAAAAAACAATCGCGAATAAATCCCCAAGTGCAATTATCGAGATTGGCCACCAGTGTTTCCGAGTGCATCAAACCGATTCCTCGATAACCGTGTTCCCTTTGCCCGCTGAATCCCTCCTTCCCGCGCAAACAAAGTTACCAGAACGCATTTCGAGCTTTCGCTGCGGCTCTCTCGACCAATTTAGACTGTACCTCGCAGTGGTTCGACAGGCCAAGCAACTTCGAAGTTTGATCCTCTTCGAAGAGCGAAAAAGCCCCCTACCGTTCGAGGATAATCGAGTTTTCAATGTTTTCCCTTCGACGCGGATGAAAGGAAATAGGCCATCATGTGCCTCGATAAATTCTTCGCGAAACTAACACGCTTGGAGAATTTCGAAAACTTCATTCAGAATCTGTTTCTCTGAAGCTTTATGAATATTCAGAATTTTCAACGGACTTGCTAGTAATTTGGACGACAGACAGACCTGGTTGTTTCGGAAAGGGCAATGCTGATTTTTATTCAAGTAGAAAACTATGCAAATATATTTTACATGCCGGTATAATTTCCATTTTATGTGAGCTTGTAGAACAGAATACCCCTGGAGAATTGAAAGTAACTTTGTTTCTATGATGTAATTTTAATTAGTCGACACTGCCCTCGTATATATTTATAGATCAATAACTATAAATGCTACCGGCGAGGTACACACAAAAAGTTCATAAATATTCAGCGATTTTCAGATCACGTTCGTTCCATATTTATGAAACCCGTTTGGATTACGGCGAAAATAGTACAACAAATTCTGCCGCTCGTTCGAATTCAGTTCGCGTTTATTGCGTCCAGCTTGAGCGGAAAAAGAAACAACAATGGAATAACGGGTCGTGTCCCGCGAGAAACCTGTTCCCCCTTCTAAACAGCCAGGTCTAATCGCTCCTCTCGGGAAAAGGTGCCCGCAAAAAGTTCGCCAACACTCGGGTATCGTTGAAGTCAACAAACTCGAGTGCTTCTTATCTCGGATTTAAGTGCAATTAGGTCTGCAAGTACAGGCACGTACAAGAAAAAAAAATGGCACCTAAAGGAGATACCGAAATTTCTCTATTTTCTTAACCAATCGACGACTGCTTTAAAAAAATGCATAAACGAAGAATTTGTTGTCCTTCAATGGCGCTTTACCCAGGGTTCTTCAATAATTTAACTTCAAAATACAAAAATGGACAAAACAAATGTTATTATTATTATTGTACAGGGGAGACCCTTTGGAATGCAGAGAATTTACAAAATAACATAAGCAAAAATATTACAGTCTGAGAAGTGTTACATTACTTTCGCCTGCTTCTTTTCAAAATACAGAATTTGACTCAATCATCACCTGTTTTAGGTAAATAAGTAACTAAACGATCAACAAAGCAACTATCCTCGGTTGCATCGCCTAATCACGCGTCATTCACTCGACGAACCCACCTCATGTTGAAAAAATACTAATATCAAGGAGCACCCTCCGTGCGCTGAACGCCCATAGGCGTTCATCTAGCATGCTTAACAACCACACTTATGGAATATCCGCACAGCCTATTGTGTATCCCACCCAACAACGGAGAAAAAAGTCTATCTATTCTCAACTACCTACCCCTACGTACTCCCAACACTCTCAGTGAACGAAACGACCACCCCCAATTACGTCACAACATCATTCCTACTCCACTCCTGTTCATCAGTCCCTGAACTTCCCCACGCACAGCCCCACCACAAGAAGCCTTCCTTCTCGCCACAACAATGACGCAAAAGACCCTGCTGAACGTGTCCCCGGCACTTCTCAACTCGCGAATGCACAGCACACTCTTACTTTCACCAGTGCGCCACGAGCGAACGCGCGCTCCCAACTTCCTCTATCACCAACACCAACGCAGGCCCGTCTCAGCATTCCCAGCCCCGCGTCCCGACCGCTGAACCGTCCCCGACTGACCCAGCACCGCGACAGATCATCGGGAATCGATGGAACTGACGGCACCACACGTCCGCCAAGATCGAGGAGCACCGAGTCGTCCCGCCTAGCGGGGCGACGCGTGTGGGGCTTCGCTCGCGCCGAGCCGCCTCCAGGAATGCGTAATTACCCGCGGCTGTGTGACGGGTTGCCGCGTGCCGCGCGGGATCGTTCGTCGCACACGATCGGGAACGGACGGGCGATCAGGCGGGTCGCGTCACTGACGGCTGAGACCGGGGCGGCTGGAAGGAACTGGGACGCGGGTCAGCGTGGCCGGAAGTACGCAGCCACTGCGCGCCGCGAGAAGGTCGACGCGCCTGACGTTCACCGTCGTAGTTTCGTCGGACACCTCGTGTTTGCCGCGACGTCCAACTGGCCAGGGTGTTCTGGTTTCGCGGAGATTTCGCTGTGCGCGCTGTTGTGGCGGGGCGATCGAGGGGCGGAGCGCGATTTGCGCGGGAAACTTGCGCGTCGCCCGTACGCGGCTTCCCTCTTTCTTCTTTTCGCTTGGCCCTAGTAGCTTCTCTCAGCAAATGCCCCCTTTTGTCCACCCTTTTCTTTGTTTTTTTCCCCGACTTTTGGAGCTTCTTTTATTTTTGGTATCTTGTTCCTGGGTCTGTGTAGGTGTATTGCATTTTGTTCGGACCTTGTCGAGCCGGTGTTCCACGTATCTTTTCTGTGTTTTGTTTTTCCGTTTCTTTTATGTATGATGGTGTCAACTGTTGCGCATTTGTTAGAGCATTGAGGACCTCTGAGTTTCCCCTGTTCCTTGACGGCTTGTTGATTTGGGCACTTGTTGTTTCTGCACTACTATTTTATTTTTCTACTCTGCTTTTACTTCGTCGCTAGCTCGCGGAGCCAAGCATCTCCCTTTTCATGTATTTTGTAGTTGGATTGAATTCCCTTCTTCTGGCTTATTCACCTCTATATTCCTCTTCCATTTTGCTGATCTCCTTCAGTTGCTCCTCCCTCTCTTCCTCTCCATTGCCTATCCACCAACATTGAATTATAAATGCCGTGTATACTGCTTTATGTCCTAACCTTTACTACATCGTTCACAATATTTAATAATTCCGTCTTCTCCTTTGTCTTTTATACTCAAGTTGACTTCCCCGCCTCCGCTTGCTACCTCACTCCTACTCCTCCGTTCAGGTCACGAATTCTGAGTAGAAGTAGATTCCTCGCTGGAACCTCATTTCCATCGAGCTTTATAAGCTCGATTTACGAGTTGATTAGGACCATTTCATAACACACAATTTGCGGATTTCTTCATCATCATTCCTGCCTCTTCTGCTACAAAATCCGTGCAACTAAAACGCTCCCTGAACTTTGCAATTTCTTGTCTTCCATACCGCACCCATTCTCCGTTCTATTTCTCAATTCATATTGCATTTCCTTCTTCATATCCCTATTCATGCCTCCCTTTACGCTTCTAAATAACTCTGTCAACTCTGCATTCTCTTCACATAATCCCCCCTCCTCTATCGCCCCTCCGTTTCTTCATAACGCCTTTTCTTCACACACTCTGGTACCTTTACTACGCCTTTTTCCTTTTACTATGTCGTTATTTTTTACGTTTCCCTCCCAAGGCTTTTCCAATCGTATTATTAAACTCTGCACCAGCCGCCTATTTTTCCCCTTTAACCGCCATATTCTTCTATTCTCGTCACCTCCTGCAGCTCCGCGAAAAGCCACACTGAATGGAACAACCTGTATTTCAAGGCTCGAAAACGATCATTGAAATTCTTCGCAATTGCTACTCTATACGCGATAACAAGCAGTTTGCCACTCTCAGATCGGTCGGAGGGTAAATTTAAACAGGCGCACGGTTGCGTCACGAGACCGCAAGATATTTTGATTTGTAGGTTAGGTCTGCGTGGAATTAAACATTCGCGAAAATAAAATTCTGTCCCACCGCAGCGAAAGAAATTGTAAAATGTGCGTTCGTATTTCAATTATTATTCGCCTTATTTAAGCAGAATTGAAATAACAGACGAGTCAAGGTAATTGGCGGGAAAATTGAATCGTTAAAAAATAAATCATGGTGTTTGGAATTTTAAACGAGTTCGACGCGTGTTTCTTTGGCCATCGATTAAATTTTTGGGATGAAATTTGGTCAGATTTAATTCGTGGGTCAATAAAATTAGTCCCCGATAAATTCTGCTTCTTCGTAAACCCCGTGCGCGCCGTTTAATGCAAAAGTCAAATTCAAAGTTGCCATTATGCGTCGAGTGGCATTCACAGGAGAATGTTCAATGAATATTCAATGAGTTTTAATGTCCTACCTCTCCCGTTATGTGAGTGCCTCCGATTAACACAAAACGGTTGGAATGTTTCATAAACATGAATACTCATTCGGTGGGAGGCTGAAAATAGTGTTTAATACCAGCAAAAGTCAGCCGCAACGTTTTTCCAGGAGCCAAAATAATTTTTAAACTAATTTTCGAAATCGAACAGTTCCTTTCGCATTCTTTCATTCGTTTTCATTAAAATAGGGGTTGAAGTTTTTGCTAAAAAAATTTCAGAATGCAAAGGAGAGAAAACAATCACAGTCGGTCGAAATGGACATTTTCAAACTTTCTATACGAAGTGTAGCAACGATAATTTTCAAAAAATCAAAATTCTATTAAAAAATGCATTATCCTGTGAAAGTTGTGTTTAAAATCGGAAACAAGATAAATGTAAATGGCAAACGAAATATAATTACACAAGAATTAAATAAAATTGCGACCTTCCTCTGAAACCGATTTCAACTTATATTGCCAAATTTGAATTTCCTCAATTTAATTTGGCAATACAAAACACTAGTACTTCCCCTACCACACAAATTCCCCAAATGTCACAATATTAAGTGTCAATACTCCCCCCCAAACGAAAAAAATGGTCCTTCTTATCCAACTACCACGCAAGTCCGCAAAATCCATCATCAATGGTCTCTTCACAAAAAGTCACCAATCTCGACGAACACAAACACAAACACACCCACCACAACCTCGTCCAATAATCAAGAAACCAAACTACTCGTTTAAAAAAAAAACGCGCCACCGCAAACTACCTAAGCAAAAAGTTGTATCTCAATGAAAATTAGTTAAACCTCGACCGACGTAATTAATTAGTCTCTTAGTTAACCGACTGACGCGTCTCCAGAAGTATCGTGCACGCAATCATCATAGTCTGGACAACGTGGAACCGCTGATCGACGATCGACCGACCCGTCAGCTCGAACGAGACCAAGGTACTACTATCGTCGCCGTGTACCATCGCGAGGGACTGCAATTGCCACGTACGCGCCGCTGAAACTGTGCAGGGAATCGTGCGAATATCGCTCTATTCCTAAATGACTGTCTTGACGTCGGTAGTTATTTTAATGAACGCTCCAATCGCTCTTAATTCCCTGGATTCTTTAACTGCACCTATGCCATCGTGGATCGTGGAACGGCGAGGCCGCGGAATTCAGGTTCGCTGCCAAGGACGCCGATGGACGATTGTCACTTAACTCGCACAGTCGAGAATACGCCTTGGCTATTATTCAAGCCCCAAAAGCTTTCAAAAGTCTTGAGAGATTTTAGAAAATTTCTAGGAATGTTGAATGTCACTGTTCTTCCCTTGCTGTCTGACAGATTGGGAATGGAAAATGATTCTACGTCCAGGTGGGCCAAAAACAGCGATGGGAATTTTTTTTATTTAAATAATATTTCGTATGACGAATAAAAGTTAAAAAAAATTATTCGCTACTCGTTCGTTAACCCGAGTTAACTTTATTCGACACATGACGAATTATTTTTTTTTAAAGTATTATTCGTTATTCGAAATTTTATTTGAATAAAAATTTCGTCCATCTCTGGCCGAAAAATTCAAATTTTCGAAACTCAAAATGCCCTACGCCGGAAAAGTTGCCTTTGGGGAAGACTAATCGAGGCAAAAGAACATTTTTGAAATCGGTCAATATTTGACACTCGCGCATCGGGATCAATGTTTTTAATTTTTAACCAATTTTGGCCACTTGCGTGTATTTTCATAAAAATTTGGATATTTCACTGTTGAACATCAGAGAATATTATTTGAGCACATAAACACAATTTTACGCGTTTATGTGCTCAAGTAATATTTTTTTATGTTCAACAGCAAAATATACAAAAGTTCACGAAGATGGAAGTGGCCAAACTTGGTAAATAATTAAAAACTTTGACCCCCATTTGTTTCTTTTGCCTCGATTTGTCATCCCCAGAGGTACCCTTTCCGCCTTGGGCCGTTTCGAGTGTCGAAAATTTGGGTTTTTCGGCCCACCCTGATGTGTGACACACACCAACCAATTCCACCACTAGGTAGCAGTTATCGACAGGTTCTAGTTGATCAATGGCAGCCTGGATTTTCTCCTGTTCCGCAAATTTGCCATGGAAAGAAACGCTGGACCACCCGGCGGTAGCGTAAACGTGTCCAGCCCACTATTTTCCCCTAGTCGAGCGGTCAATATTGATTTTCCGCTTGGGAATTCAACGATAGCCTCATCATACGCGCAGGCTTCTCGCATTGAGACTGACATTGCCATTCGAACGGTTCGATCGAGGAGTGCTGGCTTCTATAGCGACCGTTCTGACGATGGAACGCAAAAGCTGCAGTGAGAATGCAACTAGAATTCCCTAGTCCAGGTGGAACTATGGAACCCAACATTTGAAGAGTGCAGCTTGAGATTCAGGATGAAGTGTGCCTTCGATCTTCAACTGCAGGCTATTTAAGTGAATGTGGCGGGTAGAATGTAGAAGGGAATGGTAGAACTATTGACTACTATGTGAAGCACCGGGGTATTTCAATGCGAGTTGCTAGACGTGCTCATGAATGATTCAGCCTGTAGTAATAGTAGATAATTGACCTGTGAACTGTGAGTCTGCAAAATGTTTGACACTCAAGAAGATAAAAATACATGGAATATCAATAACAACAATAGTATTTATAGACACAGACCGTGGACTTGGCGATAACAAATGTGGCAGCGTTGTCAACAGTTCAATTAAATAGTCACAAGATCCGGGGGAACGTAGTAGGTAATTAACTAGGCCAGTCCTGCCTGATTGGTATCATTATTACCAGGCACAAGTTATAAGACTTTCTGATCAATAAATAAATTGCTGGCTCGAAGGAGAAGCAGTAACTTAGGGTGATCGGTAACCGTAGTACATCGTCAACTGAGAATGAATTAGGAATTTAACAATCCTGTTGTGGGTATTGGAAATATGCAAGTTCCAATTTTTGTGTGATCGAAGATTCTCCATTCGAAAACAGAGAAAAGAATACTGATAACGAATCAGGGAGTTTTAGATTCAAGGTTCATTTGGGTGCGTTTCACCACGAATGTTCGACAGACTCGCACTGCAAAATTACACGAATATTGCCATGATGCAGCTGAGATTGGGTCTCTGGAGACAATGGAGGAACATGAGGCACGTTAATTACGATTCACTATCGCGGAAACAGTCGCGCGTAAACGCAACACGCTTGCAAGCTCGTGAACGGTTGTACAGGTCGCTCCATAATTGGTGGTGCAGCAGGGTAATACGTGAATCCTCATTTATAAGCGAGTCCAGTATATGGGACAACTTTTTTCTCCTCATCGAAATGTTCAGCTTCGAAATTTTGTGAGTCTGAGTGCATTATACTACAGTTACAACAAAATATGGCTCTCCACCTGCAAGCTAATTATTTTAGATTTTTTTTTTATTTGGTTTTGTATGGAGGATATTTTATTCTGTTATGTTTTTGTAAGAATAAATATTTAAGTACTAAATAGAATCGTTATGCGTATTTTTTTGTAAAAATTCGAAAACCGGTTTAACCGATTTGTTTGGAATGCTGGAATTTGAAAACCGGTTTTTCCAAAAGTCGATTTTTGTATAAACCCTACACAATGATTTAATGTTACCACCTGATTTTGTTCAGACTGTACTTATACCTCTAATGCCAAATTTTGCTAAAACCAGGCACCTACATCTAACAATTTCTAATAATATTTTCAGAAGGTGTGCAAAAAAACTATTTTTTTCTCATTTATTTCTTCAACTATTTTTCTAATTTATTTGACGCTACTTACTACTGTAATGTGATGAGAGAGGAAAAATCGCGAAGTAAATATTAAGGTTTGAGATTTGACTCCTTGGATGCAGCTCTGTGCAAGCTGACCCGCGGATTCGCGATAATCCCGCCACGACAGATGGAGTAAAGTGAATACGATGCATTGGCCACGTATCATCCGTGTTTGCTCTACTCGAGATAAAAATATTTGCACGCGTTGCGCTTCCACTAGCGTGCACTCACGTTGCATTCGCCGCGCCACGGGCATATTTTGCAGCTTGTGCTTCTGGTGATCCGCGACGAGCGGATATCTGTGGAGCTGCCCGGCGATTAACCTCGATCTGGTTCGTCTGGATTTTAACAGTGACAAGAGGAGCGTTGCAGAGGTGTTACGAGGGATTTTTTTAAAACAGTCTACTGGCTTTTTTATGAAGTATCTACATCCTGGATTTACACGGTTACATGAGGATTACATTATGTTGATATTATGACACATTGGATAGTAGTATCTAATAGTGACTTATAGCGTCTTTTATTAACTGTTTGAAGTCACTAGTAGCTTTAGTATCCATTAACATCTAGTAGAATGAACTAGGATCTTAAGCGCCTACCAATAGTGGGCTACGTCAAATTCTAGAAGAGGTTACTAAGCAGTATCTAGTAGTGTTCACCAACGTCTGCTAGAGGCTGAAGGTATTTACTATATTAGAACCTACTAGTATCTATCAGGGGCTACTATATGTGACTAGTATCTGATAGTATCAATCAACATCTACTAGAACCAACCTGTACTTACCAGGGTTCAGCAATGTCTACTAAAACCTACTAGTATCTGATAGTATCAATCAACATCTACTAGAACCAACCTGTACTTACTAGAGTTCATCAATGTCTACTAGAACCTACTAGTATCTGATAGTATCAATCAACATCTACTAGAACCAACCTGTACTTACTAGAGTTCATCAATGTCTACTAGAACCTACTAGTATCTGATAGTATCAATCAACATCTACTAGAACCAACCTGTACTTACTAGAGTTCATCAATGTCTATTAGAACCTACTAGTATCTATCTGAAGCTACTATAACTGACCAGTATCTGATAGTATCAATCAACATCTACCAGAACCAACCTGCACTTACCAGGGTTCATCAATGTCTACTAGAACCTACTAGTATCTGATAGTATCAATCAACATCTACCAGAACCAACCTGTACTTACCAGGGTTCATCAATGTCTACTAAAACCTACTAGTATCTGATAGTATCAATCAACATCTACTAGAACCAACCTGTACTTACCAGGGTTCATCAATGTCTACTAGAACCTACTAGTATCTGATAGTATCAATCAACATCTACTTGAACCAACCTGTACTTACTAGAGCTCACCAATATCTACTAGAACCTGCTAGTATCTACTAATGTCTACTACCATCTGATACTACCCTTCAATACTTGTTAGTATCAACTCCTATCTGTGAATATCCACAAATCCCTGCTAGTATCAACTAGTATCCAATATCCCCTACTACTCGCTAGGGTTCAATAGTATCCCTTAGTTAAGGAATTCCACAATTGTGTAACCACTCCTTAATTACTACCAGCATCAACTAATACCTGCCAGTATTCATTGATACCCACTATTCACTAGTATTTTCCAACGTGTACCAGCGTTTGTCAATGTTCGGTACAATATGCTAGTATTCACTAGCATATACGGTACCTTCTGTTATCAGTGTTCCAAGGTAAGTTCGCGGTAATAGAGGCGTACTACGACAGAATCTATTCTGCATCATCGAGTGCTTGAATTAGCAAGTTCATGTGGGAAAGCGCAGCTGCGTGAATCGATTTCGCGAAGCACACGATATTTCAGGAATTAATCGTCTTTCTTTCGTCACTGGTGTATAACCCCGCGCGATTAATATTGTTCAAATAAGAAATCCAATCTGAGGAGTTAATTAAACGAATTATTGTTGACACGCGTTTCTCGTATGAAATCTAATTTTCAAGGTTTGATTAAGTATGACGTAGGCCATTTCCGTGCCGGAATATCCCTTTTCAGACACACCAGGTTATGGTAAAAAATATCAAACCATTTTTTAATGTTTCTCATAAATACCTGCAAAAAATTAAAATTGCGGAGCTTGAAAATAGGTCTTTAAAAACATTTTCTTTAAAAACAAAAAACACATCGAAAGCGTGTCCATTTTGTAGAAAAATTTCAGGGCACATATTATCATTTTTACCACTTTTGAAAATCACTGTTTCCACCTACAAATTCATTTTCTCTGTCTGTAACAAATTCTATTTGCCCAATTGACGAAAAATCGCCTTCAATGAAAATGTCACAGATTTTCGATCAAAAGGTGTACAGTTTGCAATGATAGCAGTTTGCAGCATACCGAAATTACGTAAATGTTCGACTTACCTATACTGATCGGTAAATATCCTGAAAATAAGAATTCGGTTTTATTCGAACACGTTCCACTATATTCATGCTGTTAATTATTTACAAGTATCACGTAATCCAAAAACATTTTTGTCGTTATGCGCAACTATCTGCCAATGTCAGTGTTGTCTTGTTCATATTCTCGTGTACTTTGCTCCTCTAGGTAATATTCACGACTACGATTTCGCGAAAGTTGCCTCCTGAATATTTTACCCGCTGTATGCCCTTCCAATAATGACACCTCGCTATTGAAACACGAATAAAGAAAAAAAAGAGAATTCCACTTAGACATTCCTCTAAGCTTTCCTTTCTTCCCTTACCAATTATTCAGATATATACGGCTACTGTACAATATTTATTCCTCGAGGATCGTGAAACACAATTGAGGTGCAAAGTGTTGAAATTCGAAGAGAAAGCAGTGCAACTGTATTGTGCGTGTTCGTGTTCAAGTATCGATTCCATCACAGCAACTCTGCCACGTGCCTTTGTCGTCAATTATTTCGACAAACTTCTATCAGCCCCATTCAAACTGTTACGGTTATTCGGTTGCAAAAGTATTGCGAAGATCTAACCAAATATTGCACTCCGGTCTCTACCAGGAATTTTCTAACTAAATTTTAGTGGCTACATTAAATAGCCGTTGCACATTTTCTATTTACTATCGGTTTCATTTTCAGATCACTAATTTCTAAATTGTCAATTTTTATTAAACAAAAGAATGACTAAAAACAAAAACTCCACCTGGATAAATGAAACTATAAAAAATATTCCAACATACAGTAAGCAGAATATTTCTTCAACTAGTCGCTATTTTACAATCGCAAGCAGCACTCGATAAATAAATTAAAAAAACTCGTCTTCGAATTCACTCGCAAACAAAGCCTCTTCCAGCATTGCCCAAAATTTACAACAAGACCAACAAAAAGAATTACTGAGAACGTAACTGCGGCGCACTGTGCCCAATAAACGTCAGCCAGAAAAATGGCACTCTTTCGGAGTGAGGAACAGCAATCACTCCCATGCAATTCGAATAACCCGCCTGCGTGACGGAAAAGTGACAGAAACCCGGGCATAGATATCAGCAGGCAGCGAGTCGAATCGATATCACAGCAATTAATTATCGTGGCGAGGGGTGTTGATTAGTCTGTGAGTGTGTTGTGGCTATATATGCGTGAAGTAGAACGAGATTGATAATAGATAATAGAGATCGAGTACATACGCTCGCTCAACAGGAAGCTCGGTCTCTTTGAACCTGCAACCCAAGGATCACAAATACATGATATCGTCACACCCCGCACCCACAGGTCGTGCTTAAAAGTAAAAACGTTGATGCAGCAAGGCGTGAAAATTGCGACGAAATTTCACTGAGATGCCCACAGGAAAGAATTCTGTACCTTTCGCATACTAAACAGCTCAAATGTGAGAACTGTAGCCCGATAGCCTGAGTGATAAGTTCAATCCAATCGAAATTGTTAATGTACTGCTGTCTACAATCGAAAAGAGCAAACACCATTTTCTTAGGAAGAATCTGGAAGAGTAGGAGTCATCAGCGCAGCCTACAGTAGAGAGTAAAATCAAATGGCATCTCTAGGTTACTCGAGTGCTCCCCCCACTACGGTATTATGCTGCCCCTTCTTTGTACAAATGCGCAGGCGCGTGCCCTCTCTTCCCCAAACGCAGAAGCAAATTTACTATACCGACCGATTTTTATCGACTGTAGGTAAATTACAGTAAAAGTGATTTTATGAAAAAAAGTGATAAAAGTTGAGTTTTACAAAGAAGTGTTAGGTGTTATTATCACAAAGGATATGGAACATGTAAATATTAGTACATTCCTGTGGCACATTTTATACAAATCACTATACACTTCTTTTCATCGCCTTACTGCACGGAACACATGAAATAATAAAATGTAGTAATACGTTTTGTTAAGCATCACCATCACCACGAAATGAAACTACGATATTCTCCAAGCAACACATACAGAGAGGACAGATCAAAGACTGTTTTCGTACAGTTGTTGGATAACAGAACGGTATTGGTAGGACTGCTTGGACCAGATGTCCTGAAGCTGATATTTTACTGTACACTTGTTGCATGTGCAACTTGCAGTTCTGCGTGAACATCTTGGCGACCAAGCAAAAAGAAAATCGTTCCGTAACTAAGTAAATAATAACTGTCTAATTTTAGAAAAAAATTTGTCTTTTACGACAGCAAAGTTTTACGAAAACAGACTTCATTTTGTCAACGACTACGCTCCCATTTGTTTATTCGTAAAATTCTACAATGGCGTCACTCATACTCTAATATAAAAATTCAAGGAAAACGGAAACGTTCTTGCGCTCTCAGTAGTATTAGTACGATCATAGTCAGACATCTGAAGCGCTCCTCAGCTCTGCTACTGCGAAAAATACTCCAATTTACCGACACACTAGCCGAGGTTCTCTCCAAGTACTCTGGACACACGTCAGCGAACGCTAGCGTCCAAACAACTTTCACGATTTCTACCTTACCACCGTCGACAATGTAGGAAACCACTGAAGCAGCATTTAATGCAAGGTTACTCACCGATAATGAATTCTGCGGTTGGTAAAAATTGTGCATTATTGACAGTCGGTAACGTAGGTAAATCAAACTTAAAGCTGTCTATATTCTGAAATAATGGTGACGAAACGTTGCACCACAGAATGCACTATTAGTGTGTAATTGAAAAGTTTCAGGCGCTAACTTCGAATGAGTGATAAACTGATGGTAGACACAGTGTGTGTTTACTTTCAAATTACCTTTTAATTATTCATGAGCACGTGCATATTGCGTTACGACACACCAATTATCATTAGCCTGTGTGCAAATAGGTTCATCAGCGGCGCCACGCCAAGAGTAATCTGTAATTTACGTAGGCGTAAATTACAAGCCGGCTCCAGTCTAATTACGAACCATAGTTTCGCGCTGAATAACCAGTAATTATGAATTCCTCCTGAGCACACGACGCTATACGAAGTGGCTGACTACTTCAATAAACCAATCAGCATAAATACACGCTTAAACTTCGGCAACGTGCTCAGCCAGACTAACAATAAGCAAGACACTACGAACGATTTTCATTGAACTCTAGTAGAGGTTAAAGCTCTGCCATTTCAATTTGTTATTACAGTGTTGTACAAAGTTACAATAAATAAAATTCAAAGTTTAACAAAGCTGTACACTAAACTATCTCTGCTTTCTCTTTCGCAATATTATAAAACCTAAATTTCCACTGGATGTCTGACCACAGTTGACCAATTCTACTGAAAATTAACACGTATCGCAGGCACATATACTTTTACGAATCGAACTCAAAGTGAAAATGTCACGTATGGAACTCTAGCCACTCCTGACCATTTTTCGAAAAATATTCTATTTTCCTCAACTCGTTATTTACAAGTCAACTTTCTTTGTACACTTTATTACGCCCCAGTTTTCTGACATAGGAGTATAACGAAGAAGATGCTTTTCGAGATTTCGTTATTCTACTCGGGCAGTAGGAAAATTCTCGTATCTCACCTTTCGCTGGCGATCGAGCTGTTCCGTGACATCGATTTCGGAGACATCTCGAAATCGCTGTCACTGCGATAGAGAAAGCTCTCCCTTCGCTGTGGCAGAGTTTGCAGAACCAGGCCCGCGCTCGGCGAGGCGCCACCGCCGCCTGCGGCGCCAGTGTCCAGTGTAGAGGCGCCATTTTCCACATCGAAGCTGCAAACAGAAGCGAGAAATGTTTGTGAAATAACTGCTCCATTAACTGACGAGTGGTAGCACCGGGTGAACGTAACCTATATAGATCGTTGGCTGGTCTATATTAAACCTTGCCTACTCCATGTTTGCTACATTGTGAAAGTTTCGCTGAACGGTCAGAAATAATCACATTTTGCGATTCAGTGACGGCTATTTTTACTCTTTACTTAAGTTTTGGATCTAATTTCATTAATCACATTTTTGTAATATATTTCGAAAGATAAAGTAGAAATCTATTCATTTTTTTTTTGGAAAGTAAAATTTCACTAGTGGGATCGTGGCTTTATTTTGCTTAATGATAGAAATGTAAGTTTTGATCATTATAATATTAATTCAGAGGCGTATTTAACATAGACGAAACTCAGGTTCAGAGAAATACACTCTGTGAGTCCTTAAGGCGCGTTCGCACTGATATATATATATATATATCTTGTGTTGATAGTTAAGGTTCCTAGAGTTTTCCCCCTAAACTATATATTGTTAAGCAGCGTTACTCTTTTTATAAAATAAGAATTGGTAGGAAAGGGTGAATTGATTAAAAAGGAAGTGTATTTATCGGTTTGCACACAGTTTAATATTAATTCTTTATTTAATAAATAATGTTAATTTGCAGTATGGTAATTGACTTTATTGTAGCTAAATAAATATTAAAAATTGCCACTATAGCAGTCAAATATATATGACACTACATGAAATCCATGAAAGTGTTTATAAAAGCGCTATTCCACGCTACATGTTACACGCGTGGGAACCCGGCTTTAGTCCAGCTGCTAGAGTAACGCTGCGCAAACTTTCTACCTCGGATTTTCCAAAACCAGCGCTTCGTACGAAAAAACTTTATTATACATTTTCGACTCAATTCTCCTTAAACAATAATAATCCACTCAGTTTTACAACAAATTACGAAATTTCTTCCTTTTCTGAAATTGGGTTTATTTATACGACAGCGTACAAGTAGTTACAGTAACCCAGTACGAAATATGAAGTTCAAATATCCTTGAAGTAACTTTCGGCGCTGCAAATGATGTCCTAAATGTAGTAGTTGAATTTCTTCGTTACGGTTAACGACGGTGTCTGCTTGCACCCCATTAAGCAACTTTAAATTATGCTTTTTCTGGCCCACGGTGTACCATAAATATACATAATTAAGCCCCGGTGAAACTGAGACGAAACTTTTTATAAGCCAGTTCACTGCAGGACACTGGAGCCGGCATTCAATATTTAATAAGTTCCCCCGTGACTGAACGCTCAGTTTTCAATATCCTCCGATTTAATTCATTATTGGCAAACGTAGAACAAATATGACCGACGTGGGAATTGCCTGAAGTGGCATGCGGCGAGAAAAGAGGTTCGCAAGTGGACAGTAAGGATTCCGAAACGAAGTACCTAATACTCAGAATTCTCGTGAATAAATTAAAAAATTTAAAATATCCAAATGGAAAATATCCAAAAAATTTAAAATATTGAATGATTCGAGCAAATAATGAAATTTAGGAAAACCTGGTGCCTTTTCAATTTCAGAATCGAAAATTGAAGTTGCGTCAAAATTTTTCAAACAGTTAAATCTGCAAATCGGAAATTGGAAAACAAAGCGGGAAGCAGCGAATTTTAGAGGTCTTCGAATTCGAGCTACGTTTTAATTCCATTCGAAACAATTACCCAGTGTAACGATCGGCAAGATCGCGATCAATTCCATTGTTAAGCGAACGTAATTACCCCTGTCTTCATTAACATTCTTTCGTTCGCATGGTCGCGCGACGATGTTGACCAGAAACACGGTTCGCCTTCCTGCTCCTGATAGAGATCGTTACACGCAGTTACGTAAGCCACGAATAATGATCCGACCTTGCTATTCAATAGTTAAATTCTGTCGTTGCGACTGGGACCGCGCGGAAACAGCGCCAGCGAACGTCGCCATTTAATAAAAAATTTCAAATCCGCCTTTGATTTACGAGAAAATCGTTATTAAGTATCGGAGTTGGTTTCGCGGATTGAAACTGTCAAAAATGCGGGGAGGAATATTTATGTTCCCCAAAAGCTTGGAGGTGTCAGTTTATGCACTGACCACTTCCACTGAAAGCCTGAAGGCAAAAACGCAGTGCTACTTATAAAACCTTGGAAAGTTATTAATTACTTTTTGATAAGAACAAAAAGGTTGCATAATTCGTCCAGTCGATGCTGACTGTTACTCTGAATGCTTTTAATCAGAGATTGAACCACAATGGAACTTGTGCTTCGTGAAACAGAGTATCGAGTCTAGCGCCCAAGCGTTATTCATCAACTTTGCCTCTGTTCAAGTTTCTCTCCGCTGACAGAATGATGGACGATCTTTGAGGATTTTTATGCGGCGAGATCGAGGAGTGAAAATTCCATCGGAGGGAATTTTTAATTTAATTTTTCTAATCAGATTCCCGGCCATTTTAGAGCTCGAACGATCCATCTCGTGAATTGAGGTTATTTAATCATCTAATGCGATCGAGCAAGCTATAATTTCCGGAATTTTTGCGCCACGAACTGGTTATTGGCCTCTTAAAGTGTATCGATAATTGATAGTTTCTAATGTAAAGTAATTGAGAGGTGATTGCTTGGAGTTGCTGTGAAACTTAAGTATGTTTGAAAAAAATCCCGCCAGATGGCGCGGCAGAGCTAAGCAGTCATTGCAACAAGTGTTCCATTTCAGAGTGTAAATTTGCGAACATGATACGGGGTGCAATCGTTACGTTTATCACAGAGCCAAGCCCGAACGGCTAATATTAGTCGCCGAGCAGAACCGATAATAAAAGAAGTGATTAAAAGCCACTTCCGTTTCGTGGCCGCCGCGCCGCGCCTCGTACGCGTTACGTAAAGTAGCGCCGTTCTGCGTCGAGGAATGGTTAAAACTAACAGGATCGATTGTCGGTGCAACTCGATTCATCTTGTTCGAGGAAATATTTTGCGCGATAGAATAACGAAACATTTTCATCATGCAGATTAATACACAAGTTGAAAAAAAAATTAATTTCGGGGGCAGAAGTGACAGACTCTATAACAGGGTCGGCATGATCTCAGAAATAGCCCAGCTTTCTTGAAATTAAGTGCAGTATAAAGAAGTCAAAAAATTTTCAAATTGAATCTTTTACAGTAAAACGAAATTTTTGGTGTCTTCTTTTACCGGATATTTAATTTTATAATCAGGGATGATTAGAATCTATCTGAACAGATTTCAAATTAGCGATTTTGCGAAATCTGTAATTTTATGTTTACCAAAAGATGTGCAAATTAAATGATCCTTCGGATCAAGTGGAATATGTTGTTTAAACTTTAAACCAGGGTGCGAAAAAGTTCTGGAACTTTTCAGTAGGTTCTGCTTGAAACATGGACCGTGGAGCGTTTTTAAAAATGTTCTCACGTTATAAGTTCCCATGAGAACTGATAAAGTAAAAGTTCTTGAAAATAAAAGTTCCAGTTGGAATGGAACTTATAAAATGTAGAAATAAAAATTTCTCTATAAACAGGAACAGATATTTTGTTCATCAATACTAGAAAAGTTCACAATCGTTGTAACAAATACTGAATACTACAACAACAATAAATAATTATTACAGTTAAATTGATATTCTGAATGTGTTATTTATTTGTAATATTTACCTACGCAGATATTATAGAATTTTTGTGGATTTTGGTTCATGTAAATTATAAAAAAAATATTATACAAGTTCTCTTTTCTGTTCAATACTTCTTATGAAACTATTAATTACGTGATGTTATGATTTTCATACCTTTTATTAAATAAACACGAAGAATATAATATTAATATTGTTAAATAAAACTAGTACCTAATATTTTAGTTTTTTTTTTCTTTATTTTATGGAACCTTTTTTAACAAATGTTTTAATATACCTATTTCCATGAAACTTTCATTATATAGGGTTCTAAAATATCTGTTCCATGACACTTTCTAAAAATTTGCTAAGGGTAACATTTCTTTCAACAAAAACTCCCCAGGAACAGATATTTCCTTAAACGAAACATATAAGTTCTAACAGAATTATTTAAAAATAAGAGTTCCAAAACTTTTTCGACCCCTGCTTTAAGCACTAATTTATACCCCACCAATTTTTGTACCCAGGTACTACCGGTATGTTGTGCGCAAGTTTGATTTACGGTGTGTGATCATATTAACAACTGTACATAACCTAGAAAGGACCGTTGAAAGTGGTTCGTCTAAATTACAGGTTAGAGCCGCGGAAGAATTGCCACGAATTACACAGAAGGATTCACCAGTGCGACCGCTAATCCCGTTTAATTGGAGAATTTATTTTTGTCAATGCGAAGACTGCCTGAGTCGCCGGGAATGCAACGAAACTTCTACTACACTCTGTAAGTTCCGTCTGTCAGAGGTTCAAAGTATCTTCCTCGGTATTTAAGAGAGCTACATCCAACATTGAAAAATAAGCTATTCCTCCAGAGTACACAGAAGCATCTGCCCACACAATTTTATGGTCATCCCATCGTGGCGCTCAGAGATTCGCGAATATTCGTAAAATACTGAGAGACTGCCTACGATATCCAGCGTGCAATTTTGTCAAAGTCTCGAAGCGGTGGTAGTCTCATCGGAGAAAAGGTCAGGGTTGGCGTCTCGAGGGGGGTGATTTCCGCCCAGTAATCGTCAAAATTAACAATCGGCCCTCGTAAAATGTCCAGAGAGTCATTTCTCCCAACGATTCTCTAGCGAACTGTAAATCTCCCTCGATCATGAATCGTCCCGCCGTGATTAGGGTAATTGCGCGCGGCTGTAGCTAGGCTCCTCTACCTCCGACGGCTAATTAAAAGGAATCATCGGCGAGGCTCATTATTTCCAACTCATATCCTAATGGATTCTTTCGCCGGCGGCTACGGTAAAGGCTCGTTTGACCGCTTAGTTGGGAAGGCGGAGGGCTAACTGGCCAGCAGAACGCAATGCAAACAGCATTTACATTAATTTCCCGGCGCACGTTTAATCTTAATAATTAATTCCTCCTACTTCGAACCCTTTGGCGGTCGATTCTGAAACAGAAGGCTGGGAATTAAATTGCGAGCCCGCTCTACTTTTCGCGGGCTTGCAAATGAGGACTGCTTTGCGGGAGTTCTCCTTCAAAGATAATCTCGCGGGTGCTGAAAAGTTTGGTACGTTTTGCATAGAGCAAAGGATATTGTTACGAGGGTGGAAATTATGAAGGAATGTGTAGGAGGAAGAGGTACGACGCGTGAAAGCTTCTGGGAATAAATTTGGACACTTGTTGATAGAGCTTGGTATTCATTTTTTTTTTTTTTTTTTTTTTTTTTTTAAGGTTAGAAATGATTTGTTGTATTGGAACGTTGGTTACTAAAAGCTTCCCTGCAGTTGGTAAAAGTTAAGCGGCGCTCCCCGGGACCCAAGGTAAGATGGGTGACCGCGGTTACTTTTTTATTTTTTCAAGCAGAACACTAACCTTTTCATTTTTCTCACTTTTAACCGTTGTCAATCTTTTCCTGCTCACCTTTTTTCGCAGCCATGGAAAATCGATTGAGTTTCACATACATCCAATTTTTTAAACGCTTAGACTATGCCATTAAATTATTATTATCTAAAGTTGGTGGGATCCAGTGGATAAAATATAATTTCCTTTTAGTGATAGAGCTTGTTAATCAAATTTTTTTTTTTAAGGTTAGAAATGATTTGTTGGATTGGAACGTTGGTTACTAAAAGCTTCCCTGAAGTTGGTAAAAGTTAAGCGGCGCTCCCCGGGACCCAAGGTAAGATGGGTGACCGCGGTTACTTTTTTATTTTTTCAAGCAGAACACTAACCTTTTCATTTTTCTCACTTTTAACCGTTGTCAATCTTTTCCTGCTCACCTTTTCTCGCAGCCATGATAAATCGATTGAGTTTCACATACATCCAATTTTTTAAACGCTTAGACTATGCCATTAAATTATTATTATCTAAAGTTGGTGGGATCCAGTGGATAAAATATAATTTCCTTTTAGTGATAGAGCTTGTTAATCAATTTTTTTTTTTAAGGTTAGAAATGATTTGTTGGATTGGAACGTTGGTTACTAAAAGCTTCCCTGAAGTTGGTAAAAGTTAAGCGGCGCTCCCCGGGACCCAAGGTAAGATGGGTGACCGCGGTTACTTCTTTATTTTTTCAAGCAGAATACTAACCTTTTCATTTTTCTCACTTTTAACCGTTGTCAATCTTTTCCTGCTCACCTTTTTTCGCAGCCATGGAAAATCGATTGAGTTTCACATACATCCAATTTTTTAAGCGCTTAGACTATGCCATTAAAATATTATTATCTAAAGTTGGTGGGATCCAGTGGATAAAATATAATTTCCTTTTAGAACGCTCTGAACCTAAACCAGTTCCCTCCCCATCGTTTGTTGTAATAAATTACAAATACACAAGTATGATAGTAATTAGGAAATCCTTTGTTTTCTCGATGGAAATGATTTTGGAGACTTACGGAACGGCCACGTAGACCAATTTCGGGTGGGGCTTCACTCTTGATAGCGTCGACACACACCCGCTGTGCCTCCGGAACGAAGTCAACGGAAGTGTCACTCTCATCGTCCCGGAATCTCTGCGTGCCAATCTCGAGGACGCCTCGTGTGGCACGAAAATAGCGTAGTCGTTCATGTTGAGGTTGAAAGTTCACACTTCCGACGGAACCAATATTCCATTAATAATTTTCCACTGATTTTCTGCGTCTTCAAGCTCCTAACCTCTCCCTACATCCGTTACTTAAAATCAAACAACCCTTCAGTTGCCAAAAACCAACTGGTTTCTACTGTTCCTGCTTTCAAATATTGTTTGCAAAATTGCAGTAGATTTTGAACGATTTTCAGCTATTTATTATTTGCTGCCAGAATTTATTTTTCGTGCTGAATTCAAGGAGGTTTGTTTCGAACTGCTGTGTCTGCTCCAAAAAGATCGAAACCACTTCCGTGTAAGAGCGGAAGTTCTATTAGCCGCTGAAGTTAATTTGGAAAGTTCGATACCTATGTTCGGTTGTTTTAATGAGTTTTTAGGTGTCAGTGTACGGTTTGCCCTTTCGACGACATTTCTGTCGACATTCTGTCTCGAGTAGCCTGCTATTCAGATGAAATCCTCGTTGATGGGTGCGTCCTTTTTCGCGAAAGGTCAGGGTGAGCTTATAACGAAGCAGGGTATTTATTTGCAATTCATTGAAATTAAAATTTCAGATCTCTCAGATCTGTATACCTAACACTTGCGCACGATTCCAAGTATTTCGTTACACGTCCCAAGCTAATCGAAGCGTCTTCGAATCCATCATTTGGAAATGACGGAGGTGCGACTAATTATACGATACAACTTGCTCCAACCGTCCTTGGACTATGTAAGAGGAAGTTTGAAGGAAATCGAGAGGAAGCGATGCTGACAGAATCATCATAGGCGACAGCAACCGCGGAACTGAAGCGCGAGCTGCTATTACGACGCCTTGTCCTAGCCTTCAGATTCGAAATGCCACGCACGGGGAAGACCCCGAACTCGGAAATTCAAAAAATTCTGAAACTTTGTGAATTTGCAGGGGATCTCCTCCTGATTGCAATACAATTTTCTGTTGCTACCCAAATTCACTTTAAGGGAGTGAAATTAACCCCTGAAAATGTTGACATTTTTTTATTTTATTTTGTAACTAGCAATCTGTAAGAGATGGAAAAAAAGTTTCAAGATAGGGGTTGCTTGTTTTAATTAGACCTATCAAATGGTAAAAGTTTTGCTAATTAAAAGAAGTAACTTCTGTCTTGGAAATTTTTATTTTATCTCTTACAGATTACCAATTGCAGAATAAAATCGAAAAACAGCCGAATTTTTCAGGGGTTAATTTCACCCCCTTAGAGTGAATTTTGGTAGCAACAAAAAATTGCGCTGTTATCAGAAGGAAATCCCCTACAAATTCACAAAGTTTCAGAATTTTTTGAATTTCCGGGTTCCGGGTATTCCCTTGTCAGTTAATAGCGTATTCGCGTCTGCGTTCGCTAATTTATCGGGCGGCGTAAAAAAAAACTGCAGCCTGATAACGCCGATAGTCGCATCCGCGAGGAAATTTATTTCGCCGTTACCTAACGCGAATAGATTTTCGAATGATTCTTAGAAGAGCGTTTAAGGAGAATTTATTTTCGGGCAGAAAATTCGAGAAGACGAAGGTGACGGGGCCTGATAAATTTTACGGCGGAGGCGTCGGCGGCCGGGATGGACGAGGAAATTGCGGGAAGCAATTCTGGATGGAAGGATCGAAGGAATGGTTTTTCATTTTGGATTCAAATTGTGCACCGTTGCGTATTTCTCACGGAACGTGTAAGCTGGACAACCAGACGTCGGATGAGATTGGTTGCAAGTTGCAAGCGACACTTCGCATATTGTTTCGTGGGGATTCCATGAAATTTGTATTTTCTCTTCGTTCTGATATTTTCCTTATCCTGTTTCGGAAAATTCTTTCGAATTGGTTTCGTTGAAAAAATATTCCCCCACTCGATGTAAGCTCACTGCTTCGATGCAAAAGCGCCTTAAGGGAGAACTTCAGTGACATTAAAAATAAGCGAAAATCATAAATTGCAGGAATGAAACTTTGTAAAATTTTAGAAAAATTGATTCCGTAGTTTTTAAATTATTTTACCTATTCTTATTGGAAGACGCAATATAAACGCGCCTTAAGGGAGAACTTCAGTGACAAAAATAAGCGAAAATCATAAATTGGAGGAATGAAATTTTGTAAAATTTAAAAAATATTGATTCCGTAATTTTTAAATTATTTTACCTATTCTTATTGGAAAACGCAATATAAACGCGCCTTAAGGGAGAACTTCAGTGACATTAAAAATAAGCGAAAATCATAAATTGGAGGAATGAAACATTGTAAAATTTTAGAAAAATTGATTCCGTAGTTTTTAAATTGTTTTACCTATTCTTATTGGAAAACGCAATATAAACGCGCCTTAAGGGAGAACTTCAGTGACATTAGAAATAAGCGAAAATCATAAATTGGAGGAATGAAACTTTGTAAAATGTTAGAAAAATTGATTCCGTAGTTTTTAAATTATTTTACCTATTCTTATTGGAAAACGCAATATAAACGCGCCTTAAGGGAGAACTTCAGTGACATTAGAAATAAGCGAAAATCATAAATTGGAGGAATGAAACTTTGTAAAATTTAAAAAAAAATGATTCCGTAGTTTTTAAATTATTCTACCTATTCTTATTGGTAAACGCAATATTGAAAAATATAACTACAAAATCAAGAGTGAAATAAAAGCCCAAGGGTATTTTTATTGCAGCAAAGTATCTTGTATAAACGTGTCTCCAAGAAACTGCTGCTTCTCGCTCGCATACCGGCTTCATTTCTCTGAGAAACGAAGGATTCAAAAAATATGGAAATGCGCTGCAGGGAAATATCGTGAATAGAAATGAAAAGCAGCAGGGAGGTAGTTCAATAACGCTTTAATGCTTTCTTATTCCTATTCCTACTGTACCAGAGGGAGTATTTCCCCACACTGAATGGTTCCCAGGAGCGAATAAAATGTGTATCGATGAAAAAAGTTCTTTCCTCAAATATTTACGGAATATAAAGTCTCTGTAAAGTGAATTGCAAAGGAAACTTCGCGCGGCCATCTTTTTCATGGAAACGAGGATATTACGAGTCCGGCCACTTTTTAACAATGAAATTTCAACTTAAGTTTAAACGAAACTACCGAAGGGTCACCATAACCTCAAAAAATTTTCCTCCTGCCATCTACTTCCCAGAGCCTCGCATTCCGGGTAACCATAACCTCAAAACTTGGCGGGAAGTTTGAATTACATTTTACGACTAAATCAAGAAAAATGCTTTCCCACCTTCCTGGCGAAATTTTTTAGCTTGGAAATTAACTCGGGACTTTGAATTACTACCTCCTTTGTTTTAAGCAAATACACGTGACGCAAATGGATGGGAGGGAGTCGTTCTTTTCTTTTTGTCGTGAAAAGGAGGGAAGTTGCTGAGACTGAGGAAAGGAACCTCAGTTCCTGTGAAAATGGCCAAAGCAGACGTGCCAAGGTGGAAGAAAGATCTCCATGGAAATGGAAAAAGTTTCAGGTGACTGGAGCTTGTGCTCGATTAGAGAGCATCTGCGGCGGGAAGGGGGCGCGCTCGAGGTAAATTTGGAACGGCGTCATGGGGGCCCGTGAAAGATTAACAGCTCTGAACCCTTGACGGACAAATGGAGGGCCGACGAGATACGTAACACGTTGTATTAAAATTAGAAAGCTTCGGTTAGCTTTGCTGGCGATTACGTGGATGAAAGCGAGATCAGCTTGAGTAAAATTGAAGACTGTAAAACCATTTTGACTTCTACTTTCAGCTGAATGCGCTATAGGGATGATTAAGGCAGCCCAGTCGCTAGAAAATTAATTTTTTTTTAATTTGTTTTAAAACTTTAAACGCGATTATCTCGAAATGACATTTTTTTCAACTGGTGCAGGTGATTGCAAAAAACTATTTAACCAATCAGTCTGAAATTTTGACACGCTATTCAGCACGTCAGTGTCTATGGCCGGGACTAGGATTATATTTATTGATAAAAAATTAACAAAATGGCGGACGTTTGAAGTTTAAATGTCGAAATACGGTGAATTTTTCCAGCATTTTGCCTTGTAAAAAGTATGAAATGGTTAATAACAAAAGGTTTCCGTAGTCCCGGCCATAGCCACTGATGTGCTGAATAACGTGTAAAAATTTCAGACCGATTGGTCGAATAGATTTTTTGCAATCACCTGCAACAGTTGAAAAAAATGTCGTTTTGAGATAATCGCGTTTAAAGTTTTAAAACAAATTAAAAAAAAATCTTTTAAATTTTTCTGTATAATATAAGAGTAGATTAATAAATACCAAAAAGATTTATTGCATTATACGTTGCATCTACGGAGAAAAAAATCTTTAAAAGGAGCTTAATTTTCCAACCCGCCACAGTGGACCCACCCCTTAAGTTGGGTTCCATTTGGATTAGAGATAGTCATAGATGAAATTTATCTTAGGTCCACTGTAAATCCACTAATTGGGTGGAAGAAGACCCTTGGGAACCCTTTCGGAGTGGAGCAACCAAACAGTTTTTTACGACCCGAGGTGAAGCATTTACTTTGATTAGGTGAGTACTTAGTAAGTCTCTGAGGGCGAGAGTCCCACCCCCTAAATCACTAGCATGACCTTATTACTAAAGAAGACTTAAAACTCTCTACTATGGATCCATTTGTAAAAATTACACTCAAGCCCTTTTTTTTCTAGGATGCAAGATAAATTCTTCAATTTCATAAGTAGACACGTAGATTCTTGTGAAAGGAGTGGTCTGGGTGAGGCATATCACCACGCTTATCCACTATTTGTATAAGTAGCTATCTTTCCAACCCAGCAATTTCAGTATCAGTATATTTCTGCAAATGAAAAGTGTCTTTCTAGGGATCAACTGATTAACACTTTCCTGCAACAGGTGGATACCCCCAAAGCCACAGGATTAGAAACCCAAATACTCGAATTAGCACGAATACCTTAAATTTGAGCCTGAAATATTTTTTGTTAAAAAATAATTCATATTTTCTGACTGGATGCAAGTCGAGCTTCTATAAGCAATTTAAACCCTGCGAATGCAATTTAAAGCACCCTCAGCACCCCGGTGCTTCTACAGAAAGTCGCGCACGACATTCGCACTCGCGCGTATAAAACAGAAACAACTTTGCCTGGCATTCTTCACATTTATCGCACACTGTCGATCAAACGCATTTCTCGTTTACCGCATCGAAAAATCCTGCACGAAGTAACAATATATTTAACGAGGAATCCGATATTAGTTTCATTTCGCTCCCGTTTAATTATTTGTTGCTCAGCACGCTGCTCGCGTGTTTACAGCGAGCGACGTTGCCGGGGAGCTCTGCAACAAGCGACGATTCCAATGCGATGTCACGATTCAAATTTCATCCCGCTTAATTAATTGCACGTCGTTTAATCACCATCGAGCGCGATTCTCGGCGAATAATTATCGCAGGACAAGCATTCCCGGATAATGAAGCCAATATTATTTCCAAAAATGTTCCATATAGTGCTGCAATTAAATAAATCGCCAATTAAAGCGACGGGGAAAAAATTGGGACTCGAATGAAAATTGCAAAGTAATTTCCCGATAGATATCATTCGTGCTCGTATTCAACTGCGCGGCAATTTCGCGATTCGTTTTTTAAATACATTGGGAGCGCTTTTCTATCGTTGACTTTGGAATAATTGCCGCAGCCGTGCGCTGCGTCGACAGGCGTCTGAGGATCGGAAATCGTGACAGAAACATAATCGATAATCGCGTCACTGATACGTCCTAGCACGATACACCTTGATCAGCCAGCAATGTTTGCATAGATACGGAAATCTACTGGCACAATCTACTATCGACACGAGTTGTCACGATAATGAGGAAACCTTTTCCACGCTGAAATATTGCAAATGTCCAGCGACTTCAGCTGTCCGGGAGTCACGAAAATCGTTCGGACGAAAATCGAGCACCTTGCAGCTAGAGGGGCGCAACTCCATTTTTCAGAGTTTTTGAGTTGCGACTTGTATTGTAGGTACGTAAAAAAAAATATCTGCATCGTTTGGTGCGCGTGCAAGTCCGATAACAAATGAGCGATTTACTGCAAATTTTGAAACAGTTCCGCGCGATATCTTTGTTTTGAAAAATTCGCGAAAAATAGAATTAAAAACTTATCAGCTCGATAACTACTACTTATTGCGTGGAAAATATATATCTTCAACTCGTGCGAATTTCACAACAGTCGACGTGCGTCGAATAATTTTAATTAGTATTAAAAATATGGTAGTTTCTGTACTCCTGAAAGAGACGAGGGTTCGTTAAATCTGGGACTAACTGTATGCAAATTATCTGGATAGTTTACTGGTGTTTAAAATTTTCTAAAATTGTGTTTCAAAATTGCCACCTAGTTGAAGCTAAATTTTGGTTCAGCTTTGTTCAGTCTTTCTCAGTTTAGTCGCGCAGCGTTTGAACGTTACAGTGAGCTTGGTTCGAGGCAGGGAAATTGTTTATTTGTACGAGGGGATCGTTGAACTGGGTTCCACGCGAAAATTCGTTTAAGGCACGCGAGAATCGTCTTGGACACCGTTCTGACAACAACAACAGTAAAGTGTCGCTTGGCTCCACGCCACTGAGTGCGAAAGAGAAATATTCGGTGGCTAATACTCCCCTCTCTGGTATTCGATTTTCCATTTTGATTCGACTAATCTCCTCTTCCCCCGCCACGAAATAATGATTCGTGGAATTATCAGTCGTTTCGCGGAATTGCGTTTGAAATGCTTTTGCTGTGCTTTGTGGGTGGCAGGGAACCGAGAATCCTTCGGGTTTAATTAAATACTAGCAGAATTATGCACAAAAGGGGAGAATTTTTTTGACACGTTTTTCACCGAGATTTCCTGTTTACATTCGCGTTTTAAATTTCGAATGTTGACTCCTGTTATCAATGCTGAATACTGGCTTGATGCTCTGCTACTGATTAAAGATAAAAATTTCGAAACATCGATGTGAGCTTGGCGATGATAAATCCGCGGTTTCCTACATTTTATTAGTGCAGAATTATGGCAACCACCTCGACGACATAAAATTTTACTGCAGCTCGAAATAGAGTTGGGCGGCTGAAGCTCCTCTACTTTGATTTTGGTTGAATTTCTGAATATTTAAAGTTCGCGATAGATCGAAGGGGATTAGAGCTCAAAACTGTTGGGTTGCCAGTAAATAATTGCACATCTAGATGGATTATTTTCCCCCGTTTCCTCGATGGCAAAATTGAAAATCCGGCACAAGCTAAAATAAATTCGTTTATGTACAATCAAAAATGAAACTTTTTGCTTGTCGGCTGTTTATTATTACTCAAGAGACAGGGGTTCTCAATCCCTTCATTTAGCAGAAAATTCTAATTTAAACGCGTTAGGAATTTTAAAGACGCAGAACCTCAAATAATCGAGAAATCTTCACTTGAAAATATCTTTCAACGGAATAGCAGCCTTTCCCCTCACTTCTCGTTGAACCAAATAAAACTTCTCTAGCTTAAATCTTCCTCTAAAGACACTCAGAGAGTCCGTCGAAAGGGCAAACATCAAATGCTGAGCAACACTCGTGACATCACACAGCGTCTAACACCATCGAATCTCAAACTTCCCACCTAACTCCACCCACTTTCCGAATCCCAAAACCCCTGAAGGAACCCAAAACTGCAAAGCAGTACCTCCAAAGCTGCTCAACGTAGACACCACCAATTCACCGCACAAAGTCACCACCGATCACTGCGCAAATCACCACTGAACCACCCGTGTGCCCCGCCAGGCTCTTCAGCGTGCGCGGAAAAAAGAAACACCAAGAGGAGAAGGAGCAGAAAGGAAGTTGCACCCTTTCTTCTTCCTCGTCCTCAGGATCACTTGGTTACGAGCAAAGCACCGTGCTCGGCACGAGTCAAGCCGCAAACTGCGCCAGCGAATGGCTCGCCTAGGCCGGTAAACACTGCTCCTAGCTGGCCCTCGTCCTGGCGTGTGTCCTGTACCAAGGACACAGGCACGTTGCTCGCGCGCGCCGCGAAGAACGTTCCTCGTCGGTCGCGTGCCCGCTGTGAACTGGCTCCGGCTATGCTTGCGGCTGTTGCTTATACGTAGCTACAGGTATGTGTACCTGCGTGTCACTGTCGCGGTCGAGACCACCTTCTTGTAAATATTGCAAGTGCTACCGCTTTGCTTAGCGGGAAGGGGTCATGGGATTGAGTGGATGGCAGAGTGGTGAGAGTCAAGAGGGACTTCATTGTTGGGTCATCAATTTGGAGTTGTGCCTGGACATGTGGACCTAAAGCTGGGCTGCATTAGGTGGCTGCTTGATGCAAGTGATTATCACTGCTACTTATGGTTGTGGCAGGTCAGTTTCTGTGGTGGAGGTTGGTACTTGGCTATGCAGCTGATGGAAGAGAGTTCCTTTTTTAGGGCCATTTTTGGGCCGTTTCAGGGCATTTAGGACACCCAATTCCAAATCTCGTAACCTATAGTAGGGGCCAAAAAGTTGACACTTTTCGAACCACCACTTTTTTTATTACTTTTTAATATCGACTCAAAAGTGCAGTGTTTGCATAATATACATATTCTGGAAGAGAATTGAAAGCTGTATAATATCTAGTTGCAGTTGAATTTATTTAACCAACAAACAAAAACCCTACGTGACATTAAACATGATAACGAGCTTTTAAAGCCTACCAAAAGTTTTGAATATTAATAAAAAAAAATTAATATTTTGTGGAGGTACCTTTTGCTTTTAGGACAACCTAAACAGTTACTAAATGTGGTAACTTCTTTGTCGGCCACAGAAATTTGTCACCCCGTTCAATGTGATGTAACACTTTTGTTTGTCAGTTAAATAAATTCTACTTTAACTAATGTATGTATTTCTTGTCACTCTAATATTTGTTTCATTGAAATAATTGTTACTATCATGTATGGAGTGCAAGATGTCGCTGATAATCAGAATTAGTGGTAACAGTAAACTGTTAATTTTTATTACTACTGTCACAATTGTAGGAATTAAAATAGTACTATTGTAGGCAAATTACTTGTAGTTGTAATACTTATCTTTTCTAAATGGTAGAAGGCACTTTCTTCTTTCTTTTGCCATTTTAGTAATCTCTTGTCAACAATATTACAATTTGCAATCAGAATTTTTAGCTTCGTGAAGGGCTTAATGTACGTACTTAGCAAAAGGAAATGTGGGCATACCTGTTTGAGCACCATTTTCTCAAAAATTTGTTATATAAGTTTGAATCTGAGCATAGATTACCTTCCTGCGCCACTGTAGGAGTCACTACTGTTGTTTACGATTATAATTTTAAATTTGTTACAGCAATAATTTCAAATATCGGTGGTATGATAATTATATTTTTATATTTTACTAGAATAATTAATAACTATTCAAAAATAATTTGAATAGTTATTAATTATTCTAGTAAAATATAAAAAATAATTATAACCTATCAAAAATTAAAATAAACGAATTCTTTATAGTTATTTACTCAATTATTATTAAATTATTAGCAATAATTATACATACATTAATACCGGAATTAACCGAAATTCAACTAAATAATCAATTTAATCTAATAATATTTTTATTTACAAAATTTATCTTTACCCCTTAAGACTAATAACAATAATCACAATTTTAAATTTATTATACTGTTTAATCGTAACAATTAAGATATGCTCTTCAAAATATTCCCCTCTATGAAAAATTAATTATGAATAAATCTAAATTCATTAGAAAAATAAAGCATAACCCACCCTTAAGAATTACAAGTAACTCTTTAATTAACTTACCTTCCCCAATAAATATTAATTCTTGATGAAACTTAGGATGAATTTTAGGAGTTTATTTAAAAACTCAAATTATCTCCGGAACTTTCCTATCTTTACATTACTAAATGTTAATCTAGCCTTCGAAAGAGTTATTCGTATTATAAAAGACGTAAATTTAGGGCGATTAATTCGGCTAATCCATATAAATGGGGCATCTTTATACTTCGTTGTTATATATTTACATGTAGGTCGAGGAATTTCCACGCCACCTAGACAAATGGTCAGAGGAGATTTCATCATTTCTTTCATTTTGGATGTGACTTTCATAGTGTCCCATTTTCCAGTATACTGATCCCAATTTAAAATAATTTAATACATAATTTACTGTAATTATTCCTACTGCTATTATCGGTCATAATTTTTTACTTATTGTAATAATTACACCCTCCACCCCTGTTCCCTTGAACAAGTGAAAGGAGAGAATTCAGTAATTGTTATTCCTTTTTCGAAACATATTCCCAGGTACTTTATAGAGAAAGAAGAGTAGACTGCACCCACACCTAGGGATGAAAAATAAACCGCGTGCCTTTTACTGTGACAAAACTGAAAATAGACCGCAAAAGCTGGAAACTCGTATCCTTTATAGAGACACGTAGAAGAAATATTTTTATGGCGGAAGTTTCCTAACGAGAACATTCGTTGTTTGCTCCATAGTGGAAACAGTAGCTCGAGAACGAGAATTTTCAATGGAAACAGAAAAGAAAGTCTCTCCGAAGAAATAATTGGAGATCTTGAAAAGGTGAAAGCAACGATATAAAGAAACTATTTATAATTAACAAATTCGTACACTTTGCCCATAGAAAAGCAAGCAGTAAAACAATTTTCTTTCAGCATTGTAAAAGCCAACAAGTAATTTACAAAATAAAAAATTCATAAAAATTATTCTCCTCTTTCACCAAACGACTACGTTCGAAAGGCAAAAATTTGCAAAGAAATAATTGTAGAAATTTCACGAGGAAATACTGCAATACAAATGCGAAATACAAATCGATACTTCCAGTATTTTCCTGAGGTCCTTTTGGACGCTTCTTTGCGCATTGGCGCCCAAGTTCCATCTCCGAATAGATCAGCTCGAAGATTCGCGGAATAGTGGAACGACTGACGTCAAGCAGTTTTCTTTAAACAGTAACAACGTGTAATTTACGTCCCACGCGTTAAAATCGTTAACATAAATTGGCCGAAGACATAAACTGCATCAGCGAAGATTATGGCAATTTCCATGCACTGGGGCCACCGACTGACATCGTGGAATTTACGAGTGAGCATCCTAATGAGAAGTAACAGCAAAGTCCCATTTCTTCATCAGCTCCATTTCGGTGGAAAATTTCACGAAGCTTATAAATCCCAATGTATTATTAAAAGAAAAAAAGAATCGAAGAAAATGTTCATTAATGCTTTACATTTTCTGCTCTCCTAATTCTTATAGAGCCTCGTACATTCTACTGTGTTCAACAAAAATTACGAGCACTCACCCCTATTTTTTAAAATCTCTTGCACTCGGATGTATTAATGGAAAAATGGAAAAAGGGATGTTGGATTTTTGAGAAATTTTTTTACTAAACATCAGACTAAAATAGTCCATGCGAAATATGAAATTTCACTTTCGACAGAAAAGTAAATGTGCGATGTAAGTTAACGTTCGAAATCTGAAATTAAAAAGGAAGGACAGCGAGAAAAATGAAAATCGTGATTTGAAATTTTCAGATGTCTAATTGGAACGATTTCTGGGTCGAAATGGTCCAGTTGAGGGAATTAGAAGGCGAGACAGATAGGCTAAAATGGCGAAGAAAATAGACGCGTCACGCTCGCCTAATTGCGCGCCGTGGATCCTCGTGTTGGCATTACGAAATTCATTACACAACATGACGTGTGTCTGGAAACCTTTTATTAGTTAATAACGCAAGAATTATGAGATCGGACCGGCCATTGTTGGAGAGAAAAATTTTCCTGAGCCTCCGGGATTGATGGACGCTTGGATGGCTGCTGCAGAAAAATGCTAAGATTACGTTGCTGACTTTAATAATTATTCTGGCGAGAGTTGGTCGAATCCTTTGAGAGATTAGCATAGAAGAAGAAGAATTCGGAGTGAATATTAATAACTAAACTAATCGATAGGAGAAGAAAACTGAGTGCCCTGTGGCTACTAACAAGGGGAGGACACCATGTGGTAGACATCGATTTTGACGAGCCTTGGCACGATGGATCTATGTCGAAAATAAGTAAATAGGTGTCCGAGCGTTTCTGCCAATGAGCCTTAATAATAGAGATATTTACATGGAAATTATTATAAATTTCATAGTGGCCGTGGGGTTTTAGGGGGTGAAAATACCACACTACCCTGGCGCCCGCGGGGATTCCCCTCTGGACGAGTCGGGGTGCCTTTTGAAGATTTCTCCAAGTTAAAAAAAAGGAATTATAAATTTTTTTTTAACGTGGCGATATTAAAATGCACCTTGACGCCTCCAGAAGGGAATTCTCCGCGGGCGCCAGGGTAGCTGTGGGATTTTTACTAATTTTTCGAATTTTCGAATACTCGAATATTCGAATTTTCGAATACTCGAATATTCGAATTTTCGAATACTCGAATACTCGAATACTCCTAATTTTTCGAATTTTCGAATATTCGAATATTCTAATTTTCGAATACTCGAATATTCCATTTTTCGAATACTCATAATTTTTCGAATTTTCGAATATTCGAATATTCTAATTTTCGAATACTCATAATTTTTCG
This sequence comes from Andrena cerasifolii, assembly GCF_050908995.1. Lineage (NCBI taxonomy): Eukaryota > Metazoa > Arthropoda > Insecta > Hymenoptera > Andrenidae > Andrena > Andrena cerasifolii. Next base: position 5,962,609 of record NC_135132.1, read on the forward strand.
GATTTTCGAATACTCATAATTTTTTCGAATTTTCGAATACTCTTAATTTTTTCGAATTTTCGAATACTCGAATATTCAATTTTTCGAATACTCATTATGTTTCGAATTTTCGAATACTCGAATATTTTAATTTTCGAATACTCGAATATTCTAATTTTCGAATACTCGAATATTCTAATTTCCGAATACTCGAATATTCTAATTTTCGAATATTCGAATATTCTAATTTTCGAATACTCGAATATTCGATTTTTCGGAGAAATTATTCGTATTCGCATATTTACCGCCCTAGTCTGAACGTGAAAGGGTTGAGCCAAGATATAACCCGAGCAAATCTTGAGCAACAATAATTTTAATCAAATCCACTAATTCCAAATCTCATCCCCCATACGTAATTTGGAAACTTTGATATTTAGTGAAATTTCGCGAAATCCCAGGGTAACTAGTTTCGAAACGGTACAAGGAAGGGGGTTTCACAGCAGGTGGTTTGATTCTGACGAAATCGGGAGCGTGGAGATAAGGGAGGGGCAAGTGCAAACTAATTAACGTTGAGCTGAAGGAAGATTCTAAAGCTGGGGTCATTTTAATCAGTGATCAAACGCAGTTCGAAGCCACGTCAATTATCGAGATAGAGTGTCAACGACTGCAACAGTCAAGCTTCACGCGTTCCCCCGGGGGACTGTCGGAAAAATCGATGGCCACGTTTACAACGGGCTCGCATAACTGGCCGAAATAACGAGACGTTATGGCCGCCGTAAATCGCAATGGGGCCTTTATACTCCAACTTTTGTGTATATTTTTCCTCGCTGCTCATAAAACATCATGCCCTGCGTTCGAGGAACGAACGCCTCGACGAAATTCTAATTCTTCAGTTCCCTCGTCGCAAAGGAATGGTATCGCCTGAAGTTATCAGCAAGATAACTGTGAAGACTTGAGTGGTAAAATGTTGAGTGGTTAAATGTTGAGTAGATCAGGTCGTGAAGTAATTTTGGAAATAAAATTTTCAGGGTCTCCTTGGTTGTGGAAGACACTATCAGAGCCCTTCTAATTCTTTGCTCATCTTTGATGGTATATGCAGGGTCCATTTTGACCCATATTATAGCTTAATGTCTTCATCCCAGAATTAAAAAATAAAAAAGAAATAACATAGTTTTGACAGAGAATGATCTACGATACTATTTTTAAGCCAACTTGTGGTGGAGGGCGACGCGTCTGGCCTAGCTACCCCGACAAAATAATTTTTGGAAATTAGTTAGTATTTAATAAAACGTCCTAGGTACATTATGATTCCTCGTGATTTTTTTTGAACCCCTCTTTCTAGAGAAATTAATAAATCTTGAAGCTATTTATTAAAAACATTGTTTTTCAAAAAATTCCTCGTGGTCGCACCCTCTAAAAGTAAATGTTTCTTACAAATTCGTATTCATTTTAATTTAAGAACTAATTTTGTAGATTCTTATAATAAATTATGTTAAACGATTTTACTAAAAATGCACTAAAAAGTAATTTTTTTTTTTACTAAAATTTCGATGGTAACATGTGATTTTAAATAAAATCATACAAACTCTGTGATTCTCCTGTAGAATTGTTCGAATCAATTATAAAGAGAAAGGATAATCACAAAGTTTACATGATTTTATTTAAAGTCACTTATCACCATCGAAATTGTAGTACAAGAAAAGAATTATTTTTTAGTTTCTAGTGCATTTTTAGTAAAATCGTTTAACATAATTTTTTTATTAAATAATAAATAATTTTTTTTATTAATAAATAATTTTTTTTTCTCTAGTTTTTAGTGTTTGCTTTTTTTCTATTATTTTTTTTTTTAATTTTTGACGACTTTTTCGTGGAAGTCGGTGAGAATTGAGTTGCCAGATTTGAACCACACACCAAACAAAAAAACACACAGAAGATCGAAGCTAAGTAAAATTATTTAATAATAAGTATTATCTGTGATTTAAATAAATATGTGAATTAGACCTGCGAATTAGATAATTCTAACGCGACCGAGGCCCAAAGAGTTTGCAACCGCAATAAGAACGAGCAAGCCGATTGTTGGCTAGGTATCTTTTATTTACCTTGTACTCGAAATAGATCCGTTTTACAATCCGGTTAATACTTCGAATTTAGTATTCTGTTTACAATGAACTCACTAACATCCTACACTTTTCTAAGCCGTAATCGCAGCGCGGAAGCGCGATAAAATCATTCTGCTGGGAATTAAGTATGCGCTTCCGAAAATTTTCTAAAAATTTTGTAATATTAAATGATGCTTTAGCAACGTAGTAGAAAATTTTAGATGTTTTTAAAATATCTCAATAATTTAGGAAGGGTTTAGAAATTCCAAGCTATTGAAAGATATAAAAAAAAATATGTCAGAAATTTTTTGAGAATACTTTGAAATTATTTTGGGAACTCTGAAACGATCAATAAGACTTAGAAATATTTTTGGAAATAACGGGGAAATATTTCAGGAAAATTTTAAGCGGGAATGTTTTACAAGTGACAAAATAATTATTTGAGAAATTCGGCACGAAACGTACCGCGAACAGCTCAAATGCCATTTGCCTTTGGGGCTCACATTTGTAACATTAAACCGTATTAACGATACGTCATCAGCATTCGCGATAGCTAATGCAACAGCGAAACATGTTCCAGCGTATACATTCTCCGTTTATCAATCTGTAACGTCCCCATGGAGATTTCCATTTAACGATTAAATAAACAAACTACTTCTAACGAAAATGAAAATATAAACTAAAATGCTTAAACAATTCCAAGACAGCATTCCGCAAAAAAGTAAATAGAAAATGAAATAGCCCGGAAAATAAAAAATGAAAGTATACACAAGAATTAATTTTTCTAAGTCTTCGTATCAATATTATACATCCGTGCGTTGAACGCCCATGGGCGTTCGAATCACGTGCCGAAGGATACACGATTATTAATTACGCACGTGGAGTGTGTTGAAGGTGCAAACCCTGGCAGCCGAAAGATTAATACAAAATTGCTTTAATATTGTTATTCCAACTATTTTGCAATGGCTATAACGTTAAAATGGGCTCAGGTTACTCGAAGAACAACACGTGAGAACAGACTCAAAATACTCGTGATGGAATGGTTACAGTAATCGATAGCCATTTCGCGGAGACGATGAATGGTGTCGAGATTCATACTCGATGAATGTTCAGAGGCGTGACGTCTGCACGTCCACAGCCACCGTCGATATAATTTTCCATTAGTCGGGCTGAATGGATACCCCGATTAGGCTCCAAAATTAGGTCACAAATGATGCGGCTAAAGGCAGATTTATTACAATATACGCACTCCCATAAAGCAATGCTCCATCATCATGCAGAAGATGTAGCACACCATGTATCATTTTAAAAAAAACCTTAATGTTTTTGAAATGATCTGGACGACTACGTATCTCGAAATCCTTTAACGTCTCCTCGAATCAATTGTTTTTATTTCTGTGTATGTAACTCATTAAAAAAAAATTGTAAAATATTAGCAATAAATAAAATTACCTTTCCTTAACAATTAAAATCTTTTCACTAAATTTAATGAATTTCAGATCATTGAGGGTTGGTAGCTTTCTGGATAACAATTATACCTGTTGGACCTAGTTATCCAGAAAGCTACCAACCCTCAATGATCTGAAATTCAGTAAATTCAGTGGGAAGATTTTAATTGTTAAGGAAAAGTAATTTTATTTCTTGCTAATATTTTACAATTTTTTTTTAATGAGTTATTTAAAAGTGAGTAGTATAATTATTATTATTTTACTTTTCTGTAGTTTTGGGTTTTTAAACCTAAAATGGAACTATGACTGCGTAGTTTTAATAATTATATAATGTAAGAGTTGTTCTATGCGTTGGTAATTTTTTGCAAAACAAAGATCACAAAATTGTGGGATCTGTAGCTACTGTGTTTAAGTGGAGATTACGGTCTGAAAATTGATTTCTTTTTATTTCATTTTTTGAATGTTCAACCTTTTAAAAATACGCGTTTAAAAGGATTTTTTGAAATTCGTAATATTCCTGAAGTTATAGGCATTTGAGTGGTGGCGAATGCATGGGTTTTTCTCGAAACAGTGTTCTCAAAATCGGGGGAACCTGTATCTCCAAAAGTTACTATCCGATTCGACTGAAACTCTTTTTATTCTGAAGAATATACTTCTGGCTCGTAGATAAACCAGTAAAATTTAAAAAAAATTGAAAATTTGTATTTTTTAAGGCATTGAAAGAACGAAAAATATACTGGAAAAGTGACTTCAAACTTCAAGTGTCGTTATTTTCTCAAAAAATGTCATTTTCTGTAATTTTTACTGCTACGTCCACGAGCGACTTTCATGCCCATTAATAATCTGGCATTGTCCTTTATTTCTGACCAATGGTTTAGTTTAGATGCTGCACGTTCCACAGTTTTGGATGAATTTTTTGACTCCTCGACTTTAACGACGCTCCAGTGCTGTCTGCAATGATTAATTATAAAACAAAAATTTTTTTTCTCTAGCTTAAGACATCCTTAATCCAATGCAAAAAATCCCATTAAATTATATATAGTAGTTTTCCTTTAATTAATTCCTAAAGATCTCCTATTTTTATGGGCTCTAGACCGAAACAACCCCTTAACTAATTTTTTGTCATTTTGAGACTTAGTGAATTTCTGCATAACTTAGCTGCAAAAATGGAACAGCCTATATGCACGATTACCACCTCCAAGTATCATTAATATTTTCGTTCATCGAATCCTTACACAGCGTCGCATTAACTGTTGGTAATGGTCACTAGTAACTTTTAATTCTCCTGGCTTCGATCTCCGAACGTAGTTGGCAGAGCTTCCCCGCGAAGACCAATGCAAAGCAGGTTGAGGATCGCCACGCCCCCTTCGCCCACTCTGGGACTTTTCAGAAATTATTAGAAATACCTCGCATCCCCAAAAGGTCGGGGTTAGGGCGAAAGCTCGGGTATCGATCACGAAAGGGTTGGCGTGCCTGGCGGTTGTTAAGGGTGTTTATCACCCTACGCGCTCTTCAGGGTCGTCAGATTTGTGTCAAGAACTCCTTCCTCCACTTGCCGGGCGGGCGCGATACGCGGCCGCCAGCAGTCGTAAAAGAAACTCATCGAACGTACGCGGAAGAATTTACGACGCCACAAAACGGCGGGCGTTTAAGGCGTAGTCTTCGTATCCACTTCTCAGCGTCGATCTTCAAGGATGAATCTATGGAAAGATCGAGATCGAGAGCATACGGACGCCAGACGTTCCACTTACTGCGAACCGTTTGACCGCAGACTGCAGTGCCCTCTATTTCGAATTGTCCCTTAAATGTGTATTCATTCTCAACCAATAGTATTCCGGAAAGATAAAATTCGTGGATTGAGTTGCCTACCTTGGAGAAAAAAAAATGTCGATTCCTTGTTTAATTGTGCTTGTTGCTTTTTATTTTTGCATTGATTGTAATGGTAATTGTTGGTGGGGGTAATTTGAGTACCTAAATGCTTTGAAATTCTGCAGAGTGGTTGATATTATCAGGAGGCTACTAATGTGGTGCGAAAGTGGGGGTAAAATAAGTTGTGTTATGTAAATTATAAGTACACACGAAGTGGAAGAAAATTTTTTGGAGGGAATATATTTTTTGAGGGCGGATTTATTTAGTAAAATAACTTGGAAACACAAGTTTGATGGGAGTTGGGACTATTTTTAAGCTTCCAGCAGATATATTGTCACAAAAGATTGGGAAATACAGAAGAATACTGAAGTGGGTGTGGCCAGACAAGGTGGACGGGCCACAAGATTTTGTTCCGCCTGTAGAGTCTAATTTCTCGCAGAATGTCGTATTCCTTAATAAGTGTAGACACCGGAGTTGGTTTTGGTGTTTTTTAAAGTAACTTTGTGACGAATATTCCAGTTTGAAACACATAATTGTCACTGCGTTTGTATTTAATGATCTTTCACATGAAATACAAAATTATTTAGATAAAAGAGGGAAACTAGAAGTTTATTAACTAAAGAAAAACACAGTGTGTTGTGTTTAATATTTTTATAAATAACATGAAGATTCAATTCCATTATTTAAAAAAATAATTGCTGTGTTTATAAAATTATTCACAATTTAAAGTTGATTTAAAACCAACCAATTTATGAAATATAGTTCATGATTTATAATTGTCTAAGGTCCAACCACTATGCACTGCTACTCCAGGGCAGAATAATTTTCAATTAATATGTATACTGGTTTTTCCCATAATCATTTTAAGGATTTCATTTTCTAAAAACAACGTCCAGTCACTGCTGTCCACGCTTTGCTTGTCAATACCTCGATTTCCATACCCAATATCGTCAACACGTCGATAAAAGCTTCGCACACGCTGGCCACTGTCGCCCACATCCAGAACACTGACAATATCGGGCGTGTGAGGCCAGCTTAATGGTCAAACAAAACCAATTCCTGATTGACTCGGTCACATGAGCGTGCATTCTGTTTACCACATTAATTATAAATGAAGAGGTACATTATTGGGTAACGTAAACTGCTAACCCATTCCTGGAACCTCCCTCTGTGAAATGTGCATTTTCTAAAGCGATACAACATAGGAAATTATTTAAAAAAATATTTTCACAGCGGAGGCTCTGCTACCTTAACTGTCTTGCTATTCTTTTTTTTTGGGGCAATATTCTTGCAAAAATCTCGGCTTTTGAAAATCTGTATTTAAAGAGGAAGGCTCAAGGAATGTAGTGATATTTTTTTAAAACGACACAGTGCTGAGAATAACGTATAAAAAATAATATAATTTTAATGTTGGAGGCATAATATGATGGATCTTGATAGTTCATACGACACGGTCCACAAATTTCATTTTTTGTATATATTTTGCTACCAGCTGCAGCTTTATAAAAAATTGTGCTTATAGAGGAAACAAGGACAAATAGCAACATATTTTTTTTAAAGTGATATAATTTTCTAAACAGCGTGTAAAAAATACTGAACTTTTTACTTCTTCTCACTTAAACAGTATGGTACACCCGAGAGAATTAATTTTTTTCAGAATGTTCACGCCACAACTCTACGCTCATAAAAATTAGATTTATAAAGGAAAGCTCAAGAAATATAATAACATTTTTTTAAACACGATAAAATATAGGAAACACCATAAAAAAAAAATCATTCAACCATAACAAAATATTGACTCCTAACATTCACAGAAACTCACCGCAAAAATATTTTTTTTTTCAAATTTCTCCAAACATTTGAGAAAAACTAAATTCTCAAAAATATCCCCATCGCCCCATGCTACTTTCACATAAAATTTAATTCCATCTACATACATACCCCCTTCCAACCAGAATAAATCCAAAGAAATCCTTCTTTTGAAAACAGACCAACTCTTGCCAAATTTCAGAATCAATTTCCCTTAATGTTCGGGAACCAACAGAAATCGGTATCTTCGGGCAAAGAATCATCAGGTAATGAATTTTCGTCGTGCGGTTGGTAAGCTGCACATCGATTACATTAGCATTAGAGCCAGCAAGTGGATCGGATTTAATAAACCTGGCTGGGTATAATCTTAAAGGGGTATTACGCGTCCGCAGCTTATTTCCACGAGGCTGCTTCATAAAGATGGTAAAACGCAGATGGGATTATTGCGGGTCTGTTTAGAGGGACTGTTTAATTTCGATCTACTCAGCGTAATTACGTGAGAGAACGATTAAACCTCTCGCAGCAGTGCTTTAACGTCTGACTAATTTCTATAAAATCCTAGTCTGCATCCCCTAAGTGTTGCGTCGCTTAAACAATTCTCAGGAAGATGCTTATGTGCTCGAATTATTTTCCGCCCTCCGGTGGAGACGATCTGAGGGTGAAAATGTAGGATTGGTGGTCGAGGACATTTGGTACATTCGTGTGTTATTTTTATTCCAGGCCAGTCATTGATTTGTGCTTCTTTATTGGCTGACGACGACTTTCGTGTCTTCGCTTTTTCATTTTTTAGGGATTTGGCGAATATAGCTAGTGAGAAGGTCATAGAAATTTTTATTTTTTCAGATATTGTTTGATAATACGTTTCGGTATATTTTAATATTTTTAATGTTTAACAGTACATGTTTTTATTTTTTTATTTTCGTGATTGTGAACAATTTAATTGTTTTAACTGAATAAGGGATGGAGAAACGTTAATTAAATAATGCACGCTGAAATTTGGATAGTAAACTCATGTTTTACGATGGTGAGTTTCTGCACACTCTGAGAGAAGATTATGCAAGTTCCTGTTAGCTTCATATTTAGAAGTTGTGACTGAAGATTCAGCAAAATTTTGATGGACAGCGTGAGCAAACATTGGGGGAAGATTTTGAAAATGATGACAGACGTTCGCAAGGTATTATCTGACAGGATATTTTGGACGTCATGATGGACAGTTTGAGGAAACTACGACGTGGTGTTCTGACATAATTAGGGGGGAAAGTCTGACGGAAGGTTTTGATAAGTTTTGTAGCGAAAATTCAGGTGGAAAGATTTGCTACTTAAATTTTAAATAACAGCCGAAAAAAGTGTCCAGAATTTGTGGAAATCCTAATAAAAAGCTTCAGAAGCATTTTCTGGAATAAGTTATGAAAAAAGTTATTTAGTATCATTATAGTAATATTTTTTAAGCAAAAAGTGTTAAAATAGAGAGTTTGATAAACATTACTTAATAAGAATTTAAAAAAAAAATAGAATCGCTACTCATTTATAATAAAAATACTATAAAAAAAATTTTAAATTAAATATTCTCAATTTTTAATTTACAATTCCTTCATTTCTGTAGAGTACCCACATGAAAGCTTTCAATAAATCTAATATACAGGGTGTTCCAAAGTTAAATGATCAGGTGAACTTCAACTTTGGAACAGCCTGTATACACCATACTTCTGACCAATTCCCCAAGAGCCTCAAAACCAAAAAACTCCAGAAAATTGCAAATTCCAAAAAAATCCACCACCAAAATCATGAAATTAAATATTCTCAATTTCTAATTTACAATTCCTTCATTTCTGTAGAGCACCCACATGAAAGCTTTCAATAAATCTAATATACAGGGTGTTCCAAAGTTAAATGATCAGGTGAACTTCAACTTTGGAACAGCCTGTACACACCATACTTCTGACCAATTCCCCAAGAGCCACAAAACCAAAAAAATTCCAGAAAATTGCAAATTCCCAATGTCTTTCACCCACCCATTGCAGAAATTTCAATTACAGAAACTTAATTACCAATCAACCGGAGCAGTCACGTTTCCTGAAAACTTCGATCCACCATCCTTGCAACCTTATGCTTCGAATACTTTACCACGCGAGGTAATTGCAACCGAAAGCAATCTTGCCACCCCCCTCCCCCACCACAATAATAAGTTTCTAGTGACAAAGTGGCACTTTAAAAAATAATTAACGTCCCTGACTCACCTCTTGTTACGATCGATGTAATAACGACGGGAGTGCCGTCGAAGACGGTGTCGACGTCTGTCGACGTAAGGGAGTCCGATCGACGCTGTCTCCTTCGAGTTCCGTCTGGAGTCGCTCCGATCTCGATTATCCCTGACCAAAGAGCCCCTCCTCGAGTCGCGCTTCTGCTCCTGCTGCTCTTGCTGCTCCTTCGACCTGACTATCGTCCAGATGAAGAACAACAACGCGATCATCGTCGCGTCTTCGATCATCGCCGCGGTCCCACTCGCCCATCGATCGAGGCATCGATCATTAATGTATATTCCGAACCGAGGCTCGACATAGGCGCACTTTAATTACTGTCTTCGCCAGAGCATTGGGTGCACTACTCTCTCCTCGTCGGGTCCAGCCACGTGTATTTGAAATTTTTATCGCAGGGGTGGAGACATGGTTTAGTGGACGCTGTTCACGTTCCCTCGAAGATGCTGTTCTTTTGGTGCATGGGGGTCAGGTGCTAAGTCACTGTCGAAGGTATAATTGTGAGAGTTGGAGATGAATATTGGGATTTTTTTTTAACAATTTTTCATCCCTCTGTAGGTATTCTAAAGGGTTTCCTGTCGATAATAATAATATTATGACCGAAAAATGATTGTTAAAATTTTTTTTATAATATTAGGTTGATTCGAAATTGTTCTCTTTTAGCTTTGGGTGTTATTAAGATTCTGTTCCTTTTTTGGAAGAAGTTTACGTGGGAAGTTTTGTTATGGAAAGTGAAAAAGTGTTTAGCATGGGCCTTTAATCCATCTTTTGTTATTAAAGAAAATTAATAATAAATTTTTTTGTTGGGGTGGGGGGGAGGGGGTATTTGAGTGACGAGTTTAGTTCGAATGAAATTTCATTCTTCCAATCACGTGTGTCAAATAGAAACTTCTATTACACTAATTATTAATGAAATTTTGTTTCGTTTTCTAGAAACGTTTAAGGTGTGAATCTACAATGAGACTTTACATGAGACTTTTCTGTCATGAGACAAAAATCTCATAACTGAACGCGTGTAAATAATGGATATACTCGCGAGAGACGAGATTTTTTATAATATATCATGAAACTTGTCTAATGAGTGTCTAATTTCATGAAACTAATGACAAAATAAGTAACACTAATACAATAATGAAATAATTGTCTCATGAGATTAAAGTCTCACGTGAGACATGATATTTTTGTCTCATCGTGGATTCGCACCTGTACAGAAAACTATTGGAATCTTTCACTGTCGAATGTTAAGAACTGTTCAATAATCACAAACAGCAAGTTGTTCAGTAAAGAGATATAACAAGAATTTTTTATCAGAAGGAGGTGAAAAACAACTACCAGTTACTTTACAGATCAAATTTTGAAAATATGTAAGAATTGATATAGTAACAAAATTTGTTTTCATAATTTAAAAAAAATTTCGAAAAAATTATAAGATTGTAAAATCCATACTCTTATCTCTTTTTTATCACACACGCAGACTGCAGAAAAAAATCAGCTCCAAAAGCAGTTCAATATAGCAGCTGTACTGTGAACAATTGATTTTAAAATAGATAAAAACTGTGACAAAAATAATGTTTGCGAGCCGAAATTTGTTCCGCACTCTGTACATGTGATAATAAAGAGATAAAGGTATGAATTTCACAATCTTAAAATGTTTTTGGATTTTTTTTTTTAGAATTACGAAAACAAATTTTAATTCTTACATAATTCAATTCAGCGAAAAAAATTATTAAAATAAACATTTTCAACACATCTGTAAAACAACTGGTGGTTGATTTTCACCCGAGTATTCCCCCTTAAAGCATAAAAAGCAACATAATACTTAAAAGAAAATTCTATCTTTGCAAAATTCTCTATAATTCCCATTTTTTATGGTACAGGCACCTGTTATTATTATATACCCATTCTTTTCTGCGTAACATCTGAAAATCTATTAATCTCGAATGTCTATTTCCCTGCGAAAAATAATATTTTGAAATCGCTCTTGATCCCATAAGCAAAATCACATTCGCAGTATTGCATGTACGTACAATGGCCAAAGCGTCTCCGTTGAATTTTTCAATTCGCGATTTCCCCAGTGCCGTTTGCCCTCGACACACTCGTATCGAACTTTTTCATTCGCGCGACAAGTTAACATTCTTCCCTTCGATTTTCTGCGACACATGTTTGCCCTGCTACATCAACGTCGACCCGTTTCCACGGCAATCTTTTCTCCCGCGGTGGACCACTACCAACAATCCCGCTTCTCTCCCAGACTTCAGGGACTTTAAATACTCCTCGACCAGATTTTCGACGCGAAATACCACATCATCGATCATCCTGACCAATTCATTTCACAGACGAAGAAGAGAAAGAGACTTCGAACACTTAACTGGCAACCCACGGTGACTGACGTCATCCAGGTATCAACAAGCGATGCCAACTGCTCCCACGTTCAAATCGCAATTCCAAAGTATTTCGTGACAAAGGAACTCATTGCAGACAAATTCTAGACGAATTCAAAACAGACAAATAAATTCCCCCCTCCCTCCCTCTCATTCCTTCATTCAATTTCACAATATCATCCTTCAGCTTCAAAGTCACACCCGGTACATTCGACGGAAACGACTCCAACGTGACGTCGCTTAAATAAAATACCCTAAGACAACGTGACGACTCTGCAGTTGGAGGATTCCACGGTTCGTTACTGAAAACACACCGCCGCCATTGCCGCCCTATGATTGCTTATGGAAATCCCCGTAGATGGAAAGAAAACATCCGCTCAAAACACGAACACATTTTCCGTGGCGAGTCGCGTCCGCCAGGTTCCCCTGGGTCACGCGTAATTTCCTGAAAACTCCGGCCCAAGCGAAACCCCCGACTGTCGATATCGCTAGACCAGGGGAGCCTCCCACGGGAATCCCCCTGAAACGTATTAATTAAGGGCCGTGGCTCAGGGGTATTAGGTTTATTATTTATTGGCTGGTCCGTGGACGATGATTAACGATGCATTTTCGCGGGGCTGGTAATAGATGTTCTCGTTTAACGACGGTTCATGTTCCTAGAGAGGAGGAACCCACTGGGGAACCCACAGAATGGCGGTCATCGATAAATTCTTCGCGGAGACATGATTTTTCACGGTATCACGAACAAAGGAGCGAGACTTCCCTCGATATTTTACGATCCCCTGGTGGACGATGGCAAATCACCTTTTTTTTTGGAATTTCGTTTTAGAGGAGGAACACCTAAAATGTTCGAATTCGATGTACTTGAAGTGGTGATTCTCTAGAAGATAATTTTATTTGGTATTTTCGACTCATTTTTTAGTAAAAGATTGTATTAGCTTTTATTGTGGTGATATATGAGCACTGATTTGGGTATCTACAGGCGCAACAAAATAAAGTGGTCGCTTGAGGGCTCTGAGAGGCTCCTCCCACTTCTTCTCAATATATTGCTTGGACAATCCGAATCTGAATTTTGTTTTAGGGAAGGAATACCTGAAATGTTCGAATTCGATGTACTTGAAGTAGTGATTCTCTAGAATATAATTTTATTTGGTATTCACGACTCATTTTTGAGTAAAAGATTGTATTAGCTTTTATTGTGGTGATATACGAGCACTGATTTGGGTATCTACAGGCGCAACAAAATAAAGTGGTCGCTCGAGGGCCCTGAGGGGCTCCTCCCACTTCTACTTAATATATTGCTTGGACAATCCGAATCTGAATTTTGTTTTAGGGAAGGAATACCTGAAATGTTCGAATTCGATGTACTTGAAGTGGTGATTCTCTAGAAGATAATTTTATTTGGTATTCTCGACTCATTTTTTAGTAAAACATTGTATTAGCTTTTATTGTGGTGATATATGAGCATTCATTTGGGTATCTACAGGCGCAACAAAATGAAGTGGTCGCTCGAGAGCACTGAGGGGCTCCTTCTACTTCATCCCCATACATTTCATGGCCACTACCGCTACCCAACCTTATATGGTTTCGTATTAATCTATAGGTGTATGACGTCATTCAAGTAGAAACATAGAAAGACGTAACCTAAAAATGCAGTTGCTATAAATCCCACTCTGGGTTGATTTTCACGAATGACAGACCTCTAATGTCTCCCTCAATGTAATAAAATCTTAATGCCGAGACTGCAAGCAATATTTACACGTGAACTATCATCTTTGAACTGCAGTTGTACAGGGTGTATAAAAAGTTATGGTCACTGCTTTCAGGGACGAATTTACACCTCTGTATCGGTGGTTTCTAACAAACTTGCCTCAAAATTTTTGTGTAACATTGAAAAGTACCGTTAAGGTTTTTTTACATCAACGTACTCTGTTCGACGAAAAGAAAGAAAGTTCAAAAGAACCCATGTGAATTAAAGTTTACACAAAAGTGAGTGTAGAATTTTGTGGCAAGTTTTTTTTGTAAATTTCCACCGATCCAGAGCTGTGGAATTCGCCCCTGAAAGCACTGACCATCACTTTTTATTCACCCTGTACAAGAAGAGAACTGAAAAAATCTAAAAGTCAGCAACGCTTACAGACCTAACCTCTATAATCGAGCCCTCACACTTAGAAACTTCCATCAAATTAGATATCTGCTTTGAAATCCATTAATGTTATGATACAATAGATCACATCAGACAGAGCTGTATAATTTTTTAATTACAAAACTATTTTCTTTGTCAAAATCACCAAAGCAGCTACTCTATTGACAATGAGCTCTAAAAAGAATACATTCAGCTCATATCACCATTTATTCTAATTTTAAATAATTTCAGCATTTTGTGAGCAACTTGAACGTGGAATCACGTCGCCGCTAGATTATCGAGAAAAATAGGGAAAGATGACATGGCCAAGGGAATCAGGCCGTTCTCGTTCAGCAGAAATCGCCAGCAACTTGATAACAGGCTATAACAGGAAACGCCGATCCATTATTCGCGGGATTTAGGACAAGAGCCGTTCGATATTATTCAAGAACGATATTTATTGTTCTCGGGCTGACGACAGCGACCGCCGGAAACGCGTATCCGCGCCCGAGATTTTTTTCCACTGAAATCCACAGGGAACTATGGAGGACGCAAAGCTGCTTGCATTCAGATAAATGGCAGACCATTTCTCTATCTATTTAATTGTACTGCACGTAATCAAATTCTTCTATTCTTATGCAAAATTAGGGGATGTTCGACGAAAAATTAAAAAATTTCTGTTTTTACCATTTTACAGTCTATTCTGCTCGACAATATTTTTTACCGATCGGTCACGCGAAACGTTAAAAGAAGTTCATGCGAAGTAAATAGTGCGTCGTCTGACACAGAGATGGCACTGTTCTAAATTATCAGTTATTAGAAGGTGTTCCAAATTTAAGGATCAGTAAACAAGTGAATATTGAAAGCGACGAACTTTATCCTAAAAATTTGTATGTAAATTTCGTGTGTTCAAATTGTATTCTCTGCTTTATTTACTTCTCACGTGATTTTGAAAAATACTGTATATGCCTCTTCTTGGGCATTTATTTTTCAATTAATGTTTACATAATTATATGAATAGGTATTTCGCAAAAAATAGTGTAACTATCGGTCGGCGTAACTATTCTTTGATTCGGCCATAAAACGGTCCTAAGGGTGAAAACGCCCTCTCGAAAATTTTTTCAGACTATTGTGAATATCTACGAAACTGTAAAACATATGAAAAAGAAGTTAAATTCAAAGTCCTATGGTTTGTTATGGCCTACAAAGCGGGGATAAAGTATTTTCGAAAAACACTATTTTTTTCAAAATTTATCCCCCCTTTCATTTTTTTTTCAATAATTCTTTATCACCATATTGTAGGATATCGAAAGCTGTACAACTTTTAATTGAACTATTTTTCGATATCTTTTACGGTTTCGTAGATATTCGCAATAATATGAAAACATCCGCCGAATCAAAAAATAGTTACGTTACTAGCACCACTTGAGGTACATTTCTGCATAGATTCAGCCTTTTTTTAATCAACTTCCCTTGCAAGTTACATTGCTGACTTCTCAATTTACAAAATTGATACCACAATTGAAACCCTTGTGTGATTTTAGCTCCGTTAAGCTAGCCCAGGCACCCCGGGGTCGCTAATCCCATCCTGAGAGCAAGTCTCAGCCCCTGAGGGAAGATTAGGCCACAAGAGCCTTCGAAACCCGGTGATCCCACAACATAATGCGCCCAACAGAAACGATGAAAGCACTACCTCTGAAGCTGACAACCACGGAATATTCACTGCACTGTGCTTGGACCTTTTTGCTCCCTTCCTTAAGTCTCCCGCTTTTGAAACAGCTGCTGAAAGTTTAAGGAATGCAGTCGATTAAATTCCATTGCTGTCAAGCTAATTCTCCTGCTTCAGAAACACGTGCAAATAAAATCCCAGTGGTCCCAATCTTCGAACCCAAACCCATCACCAAAATCTTCACTGCTAACGTTCGCAAACCCTAGCCTCTGAGGTCTTACTCGCTAATACTCGGCAAGGCAGAGCCTCCGGAAGCAACAGGAGGAAAAGGAACCTCCAGTTCCTTCAAAGAAACCTGCTGTCGCGCAATTTTTCGCAATTTCTCGACCCGGTCGCGGAGCAGAGAGAAAAATTAATCCCCCGGCAGGCCCGAGTGCTTCACAAATATTAATACCCTCGCGGTATCCTGAGGAACGACGGATTCCTGGCGGACTCCTCCTCCGGGCGCCTGGGCGAAGGCAGACGTCACGAGATTACGCCTACGTCGCATGTTCCCCCCGCGTTATTTACGGTCAATATTTAGCGATCGAGTCATGGTCGCTGAGAATCGAACGAGGAATCTCAACGGTGACGAGGTTAATTGCTCCTCGTCCTGCAAACAACGAACGGCACGCAATTTAATCGTAGAACAGTGAGTGGGATTTCGTTGACGACGAGAGACTCGGAGAGCTTGCGGGAGGATGACGATCGAACTTGTTGGACTTTCAGCAAATACGTGGGGGATGTCTCTCGGCGCCGCTTTTGATGGAGCGAACTAAGAGCCTGGAATTAAAATTGCCTGCTTCTGATAGAACAGAGGGGCAAATATAGGGATGTAAAGAGGAAGATTGAGGGATATAAGATGCAGTTGTGTGGTTAATCAACGTTTCCGAGGCAATATTGTTGAAGTGGATGATTAATGTTTGTTTGAGGGTAGTAGAATTTTTTTTTATTTTTTTGGGAATTAATGTTGCTTGGTTTGCCTAGGATAGGGGTGTATTGTTCGATTAGATCAGTAATTTCTGTCTGTAAATAATAGTAACTGATGTTTCTTGCAGTTGTAGTTGCAGAGGATAGAGGGCTGTTGAATGAAAGTTTTTGATTCAATATTCAATAAGTAAGGGAAAGCATTTTTTCATGAAGAAAAGTAAGAATCTGAGGTTAGAGTTCATTGTCGCCGAGGTACAAGGGTAAGAAGATCAGAGAAAAGCCTAAGTACTTGGGGTGGGCTATTTTTGAAGTATGATTGAGTTTACTCACTACTTGTTATCTAAGTATGGTTGTCCAAGAAGAGAACCAAAGCTTGCATGAATGAAACTGAGTTCTCCTTGAATTTTTGCATTGAAAGATTATAATTTGTGAAAAAGATATCCTGAAAAACCAGTAAAGTTTTGAAAAGAAAATTTGACTGCCTGCTGTTCCTCTACTAGTGTCTACTCCCTGTTTTTATTTCTTTTTTTTTGTCTGAGCAGAAAGTGAACTTGCAAAATGAACAGCTTTGAAGGAATCCGATTATCGAATGACAAGACAACACGTTTACTCAGACTTTCCCTCAGGAATTTAATAGGAATCCCGGGGTGCACTTGACACGCATATTGGATTCCAAGTCGATATCGGTGCTTGGCATGGGCACGTGTGTCACTTCAAGTCCCGATGTTGGAACGTTTACAACAAGCCCCGTAAATATTTGGTTCGAATACGGTGGTCGGAGCTAAGTGGCTGAAGAAATGCTGGAAAACATGTGCGCTTTTGGCAGCCTTCGCGTTTAAAAGATAGATTTATTGCGCGAAATACCGTCTCGTTCGAATGGCCGTTGAGGAACAGTGGTGCAAGGAAACGGTTAACAGTTGATGAACTGTTAAGTATTTAATCATTTTCGAGCGCAACTTTTCTTGCTTCAGCAGCATATTATTGATTAAGTGGCCTACTTTTGACAAGGGAAAATAAGTGACGATGACGAGCAGGGCTATTAATCCTGTGACCACTTAGGCTACGATTCCAGGCCTTGCTAAGAAAATTGAATAATCGGGAGATACAGAGAACTAGACATTTATGGTTTAGACATCTGGAAATGTGGAAACCTGGGGAAGTAGGGGGCTCAGAGATGTAGATATATAGGGGTATCAAGATCTACAAATGTGGAGGTCAAGAGACCTAGAGATTTAGAAATGTTGAGGTTTAAGGGTCTAGAAACCTAGGGTAGTGGAGACCCAAAGATGCATAGATCTAGGGAAGTGGAAACCCAAAGATAGGGGGACCTAGGAAAATAGAGACTGAGGCAAGTGGAGACCTAGGCAAGTGGAGACCTAAATATTATATATAAAGACCTAAGGAGGTGGAGCCCTACAGAGGCCTACGTATATAAAGATCTAGAAGTCTGATACCTGGGGAAGTGGAGACCCAAATGTGTAGAAACCTAGGGAAGTGGTGACCCAAAGATGTAGAGATCTAGGCAGGGGCGGCTTTAGCATACTTGGCATCCGGGGCAAGATTATCATGGCGCCCCTCCAAAGGCACGAAAATCAATTAGCAGAATGGATATAAATGAATAAACGCATACAGCGGCGCCCCTACAGACTTAGCGCCCCGGGCGGCTGCCCTGCCTGCCCCTCCCCACCCCCCTCTTAAAGCCGGCCCTGGATCTAGGGAAGTCAAGACCCAAAGCTAGGGAGACCTAGTGAAATAGAGACCTAAGCACGTGGAGACCTTGCTAAATATTATACTATATAAGCACCTAAGGAAGTGGAGACCCAGAGAGGTACAGTGGCCTAGACACCTACAAATGTAGAGGTCTAAATACCTATAGAGGTGCAGACCCAATGATGTGGAGGCCTAAGCAAGTGGAGACCTAAATATTACATATAAAAACCTAAGAAAGTGGAGCCCCAGAGAGGCCTAGAAGCCTAGAGGCCTACAGATATAAAGATCTAGAGGTCTAATTACCTGGGGAAGTGGAGACCTAGGTGTAGAAACCTAGGGAAGTGGTAACCCAGAGATATAGAGGCCTAGACAAGTGGGGGTTTAAAGACATAAAGATCTAGAGGCCTACAGATATAAAGATCTAGAGGTCTAAATACCTGGGGAAGTGGAGACCTAGGTGTAGAAACCTAGGGAAGTGGTAACCCAGAGATATAGAGGCCTAGACAAGTGGGGGTTTAAAGACATAAAGACCTAGAGGCCTACAGATATAAAGATCTAGAGGTCTAAATACCTGGGGAAGTGGAGACCTAGGTGTAGAAACCTGGGGAAGTGGTAACCCAGAGATATAGAGGCCTAGACAAGTGAGGGTTTAAAGACATAAAGACCTAGAGGCCTACAGATATAAAGATCTAGAGGTCTAAATACCTGGGGAAGTGGAGACCTAGGTGTAGAAACCTAGGGAAGTGGTAACCCAGAGATATAGAGGCCTAGACAAGTGGGGGTTTAAAGACATAAAGACCTAGTGAAATAGTGAGTGACCCATAGATGTAGATAACTAGAGAAGTAGAGACCCAAAGACATAAAGGCCTAGAGAAGTAAAGCCCCTGAGATGTCGAGGCCTAGAAGCCCAGATACAGAAATCTAAATACCTAGGAAAGTAGAGACTCAGAGATGTAGAGATCTAGTTGTCTAAAAGCCTAAAGATATAGGGGCCTGTATCGTCTTTCGATCTAGAGGCCTAGAGGTCTTATGATCCAGAGACCTCTACAGCTCTGCACACCTGAAAAGTTAAATTCTTCAGAGCTGTACCAGTTTTGAAGAACTTTGAAGTCCAGCATCCTCAACTGATTGCCATGCAAAGCTTGATCTTTATCGTTGAACTATCGAGTCCTCTAGCAAACGGTCGAACAAACGCCTAACAATTTTCCATTCCCCACCTGCATACGAAGTTTCATCGATATCAGTGTGTAACGCCCTGCGTTACTGCCGTATCAGTGGAACGCGCAGGGATGTGGTCAACTTTGAACGTTAGCAGTGAGGATTTTTCAATGGAACGTATCACGCCCCGCGATTGTGCCGGCACAATCGATGGAGTCCATTACGAAAATTGAAATTCCCGGCCACGGCGGACTCAACAAGTACTACTCCGATCCCCGCCACTTCGTGGAACAATGTCTCCGGCGTAAAAGGCTCCACGGTAGACGGGCTGTCGGAGGCAACGCGATTTCTCGATTCACTGACTCGATATCGATTCCGGTTCCCAGTAAAACGGAGTTCTGCCCTTCCACTTGTCAAGGATAAAATGCTTGGAAGGATGAGAAATGTAAAAGTTTAGGCAAAATTAATCCTTGTACGGAAATTGGGCCATTTTTACCTAAAATTGAGTCGTAAATCTTCATTCCTCCTTTAATATATTATTCTGACTGAATCTCCGACATATCTTTAAATAACTAATAAGCGTCAATAATAAATAATAATTTTTTTTTAATTTTATTTTTAATATTTTTAATATTTTTTTTGTAGCCTTTGAATAAATTTTTAAAATATTGAATCGTAATAATTAAATGAACTGAGTTTTCTTTTCGTATGCTGGTTTTTTGTAAATATATGCTAATGATTTTGGGTCAACTTGGACCCAAATTTACCAACTTATCCGTTTAACGTTAAGAAAATCGTGAAATTAATTTGGATTAACAAAGGGAAAAGAGATCCTGAGCAAAAGAAGGATGTCCAAAGTGGATGTTATGAAAATTATCAATAAAGAATTACAATTTCGTATTTCGAAAATGCTAAATTTCGTGATAATTCTTTTTTTTCTATTTATGCAGGATATTAATATTAGTTGCCCAGATTTTGTTATCGTGCATTAACTTTTCTAATTTTATGTTTGAAAAACTGAAGGTTTTAATTGAAAATCAGAATGAGATATTGTAGCGTTTTATTTCAGAAAATGAAATTCTGCATTTTGCGTGAGCACGAGATGCATTAAAAGCTTGGATCTCGAGTAGCTTTCAAAAAAGGCGAAATTAATCATCGACGAGGTGTGATTACAATTTTATCTCTACGTTCGTGCCGTGTTAATTTTATTTCAAGCAGGAAACATTTTTTCCTCTCGGCAATTCAATTACGAATCCTCGCGTTTCTCGACCGCGAAACAAAACTGATTTAACATTCGCAGCCACGTCGTTTTGCATTCCTAATGCACCGCGGATAAATCGCCGGCTGGAATTGCAGTTCGAAAATTCGTTTCTATCTGGGTTACGGTTAATTGAAAAAAAAAAAAATTAAAAATAAACGCGTTTAACGCTGTTAGTCGGTTATTTGGCGCGAAATTGAATAACGCACAACTAATACTGCGCAATAAAAAATGGGGAGGAGTCCCTTTGCCGGATTGTGGGACTCCACCTTTATTTTCATCGCTTTTTCAATCAATTATTTTAATTAAAAATTGTTGGTGTGTTGCAAAAAATAAAAATGACCATTTATCGTAAAATCTAACAGTATTTAATATCACGGAGTGAAAATAATTTTTTACCAATGCCACGATTCAATCGTATTCTCATAATAACCCAGTTGCGATTACAGCGCGAGGTGAGAAATTTAACTTTATTATTATCATATCTCTGTGGCCCCATCAGCTTAAGCTGTGTTATTACTTCTGAAACAAAGTGATGCTATCACAAAAATAGGACCTCTATTAACAGTACCATTTTTGTCAAATTTCAAATATCATACCACATTTGAAACGCCCTGTAATCTAAGTCTGCTCGATAGTAATACTAACTCTAAAACGAAGAGATTCTCTCACAGAAACGCAACCTCTATTTCGATTTCTGCCAATTTTGAGATGAGATACCACATTTGAAACGCCCTATAAATGAAAACTAACACAACCGTAGAAATTTGTATGACCCCGTCAGTTCGATAAGTAGCTCAACCTAAAATACAAAAATTCTCATTGAGATTTCTTCTGGAGTTCATGGTGCGCGACCACTTTTGAACCGCCCTGTATTCGAACTCTGATACTCCCGCAATAAAAACGTGCATCTCTGTGGCTCGATCAGAGTCGCCTCGCTGACAAATGCGAATTCGTTCTCGGCCCCTGGGACAATGATATAACCAGCTCTATGACAACACTGAATTTTCAATGAACTTAACGAGCGTTTGATAAAACGTGCCGTGTGCCGCGAAGGAGAGCGCGCGCGCGCACGCGAAATGGCCTTCCTCTCGTTCACGTGAACCGCAACGACGAATTAACACAAATGGAATAAACATTCAATAAAATCGCGACCCGTTGTGAATCGTCGATGGAAGGACGTGCTTGTTGCAGAGCCTTGTTCTGTTCTTGTTTTTTTTTTTTGTGACATTTGCGCAGCACCTTGTTGCGCCATTCGACAGTTTTAAAAGATTTAATTTTATATAGGGAATAAATATTAGGACCTTAAAAAAAAGCTTGAATGGATTTGTAAAAGATCATAGGTTGTTTTCGAGGAATGAAAAACAGAGAATTTTGAGAAACTAATTTCTGCAACCACGAGTCACAAAATCGCCGGTGTGCACTATCAGTGTCTCCTCAAAATTGCAACGGACACACGGTGACCATACCAGCCAATTAAAAATACAGATTTCCCTTTGTGACATCATCACAACATCCTGAATTCACATAAAAAGGACTCACTCCACAAGATCACAAAAGTGTGCTTATCACAAAGGTACACTTACTTCACATCTGTAAAAAAATAATTACTCAAAAACAATTCAATGTCCAGTATCAAAGCGATTTAAAAATGGTAAAAGGTTTCACACATTATTTTCAAACATCTGCACTAGGAACTCGGAGAAAGCAGTGTGTCACTTATTGTTAGTGAGAGAGACGTCGTGATTTAAAATTTAAATATTATTGTCCGAATTTGTTTAAAGTCGGAATCTATAGAAACGGCGACGCTGGCAGTTGGGCGAGATCGAAGATTTTGGAACGGAAGACGGAAGCTGTCGACGAAACGCAAGAGTACTAATTTCGCGACCGTACCGCCACGTGAATCGAGGCGAACTAAGCGCGCAGTGCACGCGTTTACGATCACGCAACACCGCGCCGCGCCGCGACGCTGGGCGCCGCGACCCGATCGCAGGCGCAAGTACGGCTTCTATCGCACGTTCACGAGGAACTATTTTTCCCATCGAAAACCGCCTTATCTTTCCCTCCCCAACTAAAATACCTCTCCAAAATAATCGATCCCCTTTGCTAGGCAACTGATAATCCACTTGGCTAATTTTTGGTTGCTGTATTTAAAAAATTTCGCTTTGAAACATAATCAAGCACTTCTGCTGTGCAACCGGTAGCGTAATTATTTATTTTGTTAATGAAACCTTTAATTTTTTAACCCACTGTGAACTTCAAGAAGTAATTTTAAAAATATTTTCGAAAATTTTAGGGATTATTTTGCATTCTTGTGATTTTTCGTATAAATGATAGTGTAATTGTATGACTTAATTGTGATATTTCAATTTATCGTGAATTTAAATGTAGGACTCTTTAAATAATTTGGAAAATTTGGAAAATTGTTTACATTTATTGTAATCGTGTTTTAGTTATTCAATCTACTCTGGATGTGAAATTGAAATAAAACTTTATTATTCCGCATAATATATTCTTAACATCGAAGTTGAGTTATGAGTTAAGCTAACCAATGTTTCCCTGACATTGATTTGTTACTTTTGTTTGAGCGTTCGTCATCGAATAGGTCGCTTGACCTGATGCGTTAATATTAAGTACTCACACTGATTATGTTTTTTTATTTTATCTTACTTTACTTTACTTTATTTTAATTTATTTTGTAAAGCTTACATTTATATTGTGCTTCATGCTTTGTATCTTTTGCATTCTAAAGGGTTACCCGTTAATAATAATAATAATAATAATAATAATAATAATAATAATAATAATAATAATAATAATAATAATAATTTTCTGTGTATGTTAAATTATTTTTCTTTTACATTTTATTTCGACCTATTTTATTTGTGGAATGTAATAGAATTTTTTCGAAAATTTAGAACTGTGAGTCTTGTGATGGCAAATTTCACAAAAACCGTCGCCCTTCTGAAAATTGCAAGGCGCCACGCTCGAAATTAAACTTTAAAATACTTTCAATATTCACATTACAATGTGTTTTGCGATGTATCGCCACTATCAACACGGTGATTTATTACCCTTTTCACTTTATCGCGTATGCAAATATGGTCCCATACCTTGTGTCTTTAAATTCACGTCAGGATTTGCAGAGAAAGCAAGCGATATATCACCAGCACAATCTCTGGATTGACTCATACTTTATCACAAATATATTCACCAGGAAGAAGAGCACAACGAACAGTTCAACAACGGATAAAAAATAACCCCAAGGCAGTGCTTCCAAACTTTGTACAAAAATCATCACAATTCTTCCTCCGACTCTTCACATTCTATCACAAACCGGTCCATCGAACCGAAAAATTAAACTCGCGCTTAAAAAGTGGCCAGCGAGCCAGCTCCATTGCTTAAAAATTAATTCCCCGACACCTTGCACAAAAAAACACCACAAATTGTGCTGTAAACACAGTTCAAATATAATCACAAGCGAATGTATACAAAAAAAATTTTAAATTATCGAAAAGGAGAGCTATTTGTCTAAGTAAGAATTTTGCAGCATATTGTGCGAAAAACGATCACGATTCTCGTCTCGACAGAGATCACAATCGATCACAAACAGGTAGATAAAATAGAACAGTTCAAAAATTAAAAAAAAAATAAAGAGACATCGGTTGCCCAAGGAATGATCATGGAGCACGAATCAATGGGGCGAGGTTTCGAGAGAATTCTCACATTCGATCGATCACAATGGCCGTGCGGGCTCGATCACGAGACGAAAGTAGATCAATCCGCGCGTTTCGAGCTGCTCCCGTTGCGAGGACAAACTAAGAGAACGACCGAGGCGGAATTGCTGAAAATCCGTCAGCATGAGCGTGAACGAAAGAAATCGATTGTCTTGCGATATCTTCGCGCGCTTTAAATGCAAGCCACCATGGCCGTGCCATTCACTCGTGGAACCCTACCCCTTCAGATCCAATCAATAATTAAGCTCGTGCTTAAAAAGTTTAGTGGTTCAAAAATAATAATTGGTATAAAAATATCACTTATTTTAATTGTTCGTTAGAATTATTCCATTCTGGATAAACTTTACTTTTTTTAATTAGCAATATTTGGAGAATTAATTTGTGTATTCCTTATGGATGACGAATTTTTTAAGATTCAGTAAATTCTGTGATGGTGGAACAGGGTAATGGATGCTCTGATGGAGGTGTTTTAGGAAAATATAGGGAGTTATTAGTCATATTTTGAGTTTAGGGATATTTAACCCTTTGGTAATTGTGGATGCTCACCGACACCGTGCGGGAAACGCCCAAGTGCGTTTGGCGTATATGGAGAACGATATGGAGACAATGCCCTCCGCACGGGATATATGATATGTTTAAATTTTCATATCCGAAGGAATAATTAAATTCTGTCTATAGTTCCCGAAATTTCTGATTTGAAATTTCATTAGACAGAAAAAATAGTATTAACTGTTTTCTTACGTTTTGTAAACAGTGCTTATTTGAATGTCTGTTATAAAAGCTGGATATGGCTCGGCTCTTTTTAATTAAAATTTCTTCCTGTGCATTGTTTTATTGCAAAGATTTGCAAATTGGTGTGTTACCAAGCCAAAGTACCAGGATTACGTATGCTGCATACGGATGACACTTCTCTCGCCGACTAGTCACACGATATCCCGTGTGTGTACAGATCAGATTTGATCGTGGTCGACGATAGTTTGGCAAACAGTGTTCCAGCTGTGTACCACGTTCTAAATGGTACGAAAATTTTATCCAACATTTCCTTGATTAAATGCGGACAGACAAAAAATAAAATTCCCACGTATCTTGAATTTGTTATTTTGTTGTCGAAGGATTAATCTAAGTACAATCCATTATTATTACTATTTTGTGATCAGTGTAACTTCTTTCATTTATATTTTTGTACAACTGCCTATTAGTTTCGTATTTAGTATTCACTGCACTGACAATAATTAGAAACACTTTGTTTCTCTAAAGAAATAAATGAAACAAAAACTGCACTTTCCCAGATGAAACTACAGTATTAATGACCAACAGAAGTTTAATTACACCAAAATGTGTAAAATGCAAAATAATTTTGGTTAAAGACTTTTTATATGTTTAATATCTGAATATATTTAATTTATAATTGTAAAATTCTGATAATATAACATTACCAGAAATAATTTCTACCTGTTTATGTCTTCAAAAAAGAAAGAAACAAGTTTGAATTTGCCGCCACTGAATCGGGAGTTCACATGCGCAACGCGTTGCGCGCAGCGCGCATAATGGCTGCTTCCATGCGCGCCACTTTTGAAACAGCGACTTTTTTCAAGTCCCTTAACTTTGCACACGTAGAGACGTGGCTTTAATACATTGACTTACGTAACTTACGCAACATCCTAATGTCCGTACTCAGGCGATTAAACTGCGAAAAATTGTAGCAGCGACTTACCTGTAACAAAAAGGGTAAAACACTTTGTTAGTACATCATAACATAAAATCAGTATTATAAATTTAATAATAGAGAAGAAGCAATTTCGGTGCAGATTTCGTTACACAATTGCCAAAATTGAAACCGTCGCTCCACATTTTAAACTGAATTTAATACAAAATTACTTTGCAAAACCAAAGTTTTTTTTTCTAAATATTCTAAGTCGTTTTCACAATTTTAACATTTCTTTAGATTGAATTTATCTATCATTATTCTATCCCAACGTCAGCACGTCTAGAAGCTTCAAAGAAGTTGAAAGGCAAAAATATTTTTTATTTCTTAAAAAGCATTTATTTTTTTCCGCAGTCATTTTTCTTCACCTAATATGAAAATGTCACGCAGTGCCAAGCTTGAATATCAGAAACCGTATGAGCTCACGGCTCGAGTGAAAAGTAGATGGCGCCACTGTAGCATCAGTTAACCAACAAAGGTTCCGTTTTATAAAATATTCATGCGTGAACGTAAATAATCGTTCGTGCGAGTTGCGTTCATTATACAAGCTCCACGTAACGAATTATCATCCCGTTACCATTTCATTTCACGTGCCGCGCGGTATCTTCCACCCCTCATCTGAAAATATTTCAAAATGTCGAATAACAATATTTTACCGCGCGGAAACTGTGCCACGCGGGGAAAAAAAAAATAGAAACGCAGGGAACTTGATTAAATTCGCCATAAATTGTTACCCTTTACTCTTTTTTAATTGAGCCGCTCTGAGAGTGGGCCATCAATCACTGGAGAAAAAAACTAAGTTCCTATTTTCTTTGGAGAAAAAAATTTTTGAAGTATTTCAAATTCTCATCACTTTTATCTTCCCCCACCCCATCCATTACTCGAAATTTAAGAAGACAACAAAGGAAACGATTCTGTCTCACGTTTAAACGACCTTATATAGAAGTTTGCCTGGAGTTCTGTTTCAAAGAAAACGAGGCGCCCGTGTGTCTGACATCGCAGCTTTCTAATAAAGTTCCAATGGCTTCGCCCCCTTGATCTTTGCTGGTTATCGGGAACTTCATTAGCAGGAAGGAGCACAATGGTGCCCCATAGCCATGGAAAATCAATTCCCAGGGACCAGGCGACCTACATTCGTCGCACGCAAAACGATAAATCATGCGTCTCGGCTTCGAGACCGTTGCAGGTCTCCCCTTAACGGGCTTGTAAATGAGGCACGAGATAAAGGAAAGCTCGTAATACTTTTTCCATTCGCTTCCATCGTTATTTCTCAGATGCAAATTTTTCTGAGCTGAATAAGTATTATTTATAGTTACTAATATTAAAAGACAGTGACCACAATAGCACTAAATACTAGTACTAGCATATAATAGTCGATAGTAATATGGATTAATTATACTACCACAAAATATTGATGCTAAATATTTTACTATGAATACTCTCACTACTACTACATAGGAGTACTAGTAGCAGAGATGGGCAAAAATTTTATTTAAATAAAAATCTCGAATAATGAATAAAAATTAAACAAATTATTGTCGAATGAGAAAATTAACTTTATTCGTCAAATAATATAAAGTTAAAGTAACTTTTATTTGATCTGTTATTTAAATAATTTTTTATTTAGTTTATGCCCAACCCTGACTACTTAGTACTAATACTGAATGCAAGTGCCGCATACTGGTGTCAATATTCGGTACTAGACTGAAACACTTATATTAAGCACTCGTGATATACTAATACTGTACAAAGAAATCCAATAAGAGACACTAGCATAAAATGCAAATACTAACAATGACACTAAATGGTAGTACCAAGAGCTTGTACTTAGGTGGATAGAGATTTTGAGAATAGGGACGGTACTTTAAATAAATTTGGTTTGGTAGACGGCTTAAACGCACTTGACGAGAAATGTTTCGTAAAATTGATCGAAATATACATTATTCATCAAGAGACGAAGGAAGAGACGACGGGAGCTTTTACGAAGCTGCTCACGAATTTAATACTCTCCTGATAAGGCAAGCATTTTCAATATCGCTGGAATGATAAGGCAGGAAACGAAAGCATGTTGATAAGGAAGATTCCTGCCGCAGGCACGTACCGACTGAATAGCGAGAACAGGACCTAGAGCTTCCTCGAAGTGCTCGCATTCGTGGTGGAGAATTGAATTTTGGAGAATGCTCTCTATTGAAAATTATTATGACCGTGTTGAGTTGATAGTCGCGCAGAAAATTGCGCACAGAATGATTTTATAAGAGAAAAATCAGTTTTTGGAACACTGCTGTCCAAAAGTCCCAAACTCTGTTTACAATTTAAAATGGCGTATCAAATATGTCTTCGAAGGGCAACAGAAGATTACTTGTTTCATTTGCGATTGAAATTGAAATGGGCAGTTATAATGACATTAATATTATAGCACTTAAATTAATTCTACATCAAAGAAATATCGCAAAGTGACGACAAGTATCGTATTAAATCCCACTAGACACTTGGGTGGCCCATACAAAAAGTCCCTAGATTAGCGATTGTGACCTGGACCAGAGGCTTAAAGACAAAAAACCTCTGTCACAATCAGTTTCTGACACATACTGGATAAACGAACAGCCAATAAAACTTTCGTTAGCAGCGGCACGGAACAACTTTCGCAGAAAGATCGCAGTGCGAGTCGAAAAGAAAAATCCCTAGATTAGCGATCTTAAGCGGATCAGGCTCGCAAATATCCTTCCTCCAATTTCCGACTGCAATTTCCCCGCTTTCAAACCGTTCCGCCAGCTAATGCCGGCGAGTTAACCGGATTATTTCCCGTGGCATGAAAAACCCCCCTGTGGGAGGGAGCGGCATGTAGCAGCTAATAATCGTCCCTCGCTTTGACCCGTCCGCGTTAACGTGACGCCGCTCCATTTTTCTAATCATATACAGTGCACACGATGTCAGGGAAGAGAAGTCAGCGGCAAGGCTGACGGCAGAAAAAAGAAACGAGCTACAGGGGTCGGGGGTTGGGCGGGCGGGCGGATGGGGGCCGGGGGGTTAAGTGGACGAGAAGCAGAGGGTGCAGGGGCGCTGCAGAGATTCCCTGATACGCACCTGGCCACGCGCATTTGAGGGCATCAGTGACGTCAAAGCTAGGAGGTGGAGGTTCTTGATTACGTCACTAGCCCAGGCAGCCTCCACCGCCACAACATCGATCAGTTCGAATCGCGTGGCTGTGGTGAGGGGCGGAGCGAAGCGGGTGGGGGTGGTTCAAGGAAATATCACTAATAATCGGCTCGCGGTTCGTGAATTAAATGGTTGATTAGTCGACGGTGCTTCGGTGGTGATTGGCGTTCAATTTAAACGTTTTTTGGGTCGAGAAATTTTGGTTATAATTTTGGGTTTGATTAAAATTGTTTCTTTTGCGATAATGATAGTTATACATCTTACTAGTTTTTCATGGGTTGGTGTGGGATTTAGGGAAAGTGGGAAATAGATGTGGAGCTTCTAGATGAACCAATGCGATTTTTCCGGCAAGAACTAACTGGGGCTGGTGGTTCTAGTACATATTCGCCAGCATGTTTACTTTCTTTTCGTGCTGCACTCATTGCATTCGAGTCGGAGAGGGAGGCCGGCAGGTTGAAATGCGCTGGATGTCTGTTTTGCTAGGCTGTTACGTGGAATATTTTTGCTTGAACGCAGTTGATGGAATTTTGGAAATTGGAATGCAGGGACTATCAGTGTACCTGTGATAGGAGAATGCTAAGAGTAACAGAGATTAGTTACTTAATTTGTAGTTTACATTGTTGTAATAATAATAGTCACATCGACAGATCTGATTTACCTGTCTGACTATATAACAAGTGTCTAAGCAATATGGCGCATTGTACCGCGCGACATAACCTTAAAGTAGAAGATTTCGAATTTCAATTGGGTCAAGGAAGAATTGAGGGGCCCAGTGAAAAACAAGCACATGCCACTAAATTATGGCTGTTTTCTTATAATTTTCTTACACTACATTGTAGGGAATTAATGGTACCTTAATGGTACTTGTTTTCCACTGAGTCCAGAGATTATATAAATATTTCGAATATATTAAACGAAAACCAGCTATTAGACAAAATTACATGCAACCCCTATTAAAATCTATATCTGCAGATATGCTTTCATCGAGGCTACACATATAGTCTAGGCTGTTTATTGTATGATGCTACCGATTTTTAACTACTTTAACCTAAAAGAATTTTGCAATGAATTTCTCGTAAATATTTTTTAGCGTATTTTAGATTCCAATTTTCGAGACGAATCACTATGATTTTATTTAGACCTCTCAAAATATAGTGCTAGAAAATTTAATTCTCCCGCAAAGCTACTGGCACGATTTCGTTGTTCCTTAGGACTGTACATTCTCACGTTCCAGTCGAAATTTCAGAATCTCCTCTTATAGACGCTTGACACGCGAAAGCTGCCTCCGTTAATTATTGAAACTCGTGAAAGTTTAACGAAAATCGTCTTGCGTCCATCTTGGAAGATCCACAGTTCGCTCCTAGGCGAATTCCTTAGCGCTGTTTTGAAATAAAATTTTCAGCGTTGAAATGGTAACTTATGCCCCCGTACGTTACTAATGATACCCTGGAGATTTCAAGAGGGGTAACTTCAGAAGAGTAAGTGCGATAGAGAAATACAATTTTACGCAAATTTATCCTTGTCACAAATGGCAATTTCGCAATGCTGTGTTATTTTGTTGTGTATATATCACTTTGACATTTGAAAATGATTTTCTTTGTAGATAGCAGTTTATCTTTTACGATTAGATTCGTGATTATTTAGATGAGACTGTTTCGGGGATACTTTTGCAATAAACTCGAAATTGGATAATTGAAAAAACAAGCGATATGATGCACTAAATTTTATATTAAATTCTACTTAGATTCTTAATTTATTCGAAATTTCGTATTCAATGTGTGTAGTGTAGAAAAATGTGAAAAATTTTGTACGAACTAAATTTGATTGAAGTTTCGAAGCTTTTACAGGCTGGGGAATAACTAGAGATAAAGTTTGTACCCCTGAATAATAGTTCAAAGTTAATTAACCACCCAAAAATTACGCCAGGAGGTGAAACTTAAATTAAGAAAGTGTCTATCGAAGGGTTGTAATGATTTAACCTTAATCACTCTGGCTTCTCTTCAACTATTACAAACTTAAATTGATTTTTGATGAAGAATAGCATTTTTCGGAAACAAATTTAACAGAAACTTCGCAGTAAGAAATATTTCATGCAAATTGTAATTTTATTCAATTAATAAAACATTACGTATATACAATTAAATAATAAATAATTAACAAATATGTTTCGAAAATACGATAAGAATTGTAAAATAACATTACATTATAAATTTCCAATGCTTTCGGTAATTTAATTTAAATTATTTCTTCATTCTGTGGAATAAATACAAACATTGTGGATGGATGTTAAGTAATTAATTATAAATATTTTAATGTTACCTCAATAAATAGGCAAGTTTTTAATTAAATTCAGAAAATAATATTTATTGCATTCGAGGTGATATTTAAGAGTGGTTTAAATTAAAGTATTATAACAACAATTCCAAAGAATTTCTTTAAGAGGCTACAAGAAGAATTGAAAATTAAATTTAGCTTTTCGAATCGACTTTAGTGGACTAAAAGAAAGACGTACTTTCTTCCCACAATAACTTCTTTTATTGACGATCCTTTCCCATATTTCTAGGACAGTTTGCTTGAAAAATTTGCCCCAGAAGCATTCAAGGGAACTTTACATCCTGAGAAATATCTAGGGAAAGCATTTAACGTAATGAAATACCATTTTAAGAACTGCGGGTCATAAAATATCAACTGCGCACATGTAAATTTTGCTTTCTGGGTTCAAAATTACCTTCCTTACTCAGTCGCCGAAGGTAATTTCGCAAACTTATCAGTTAATAGCTAATTACGTTCAGGACATGCTGTCGTTTAATTAAACGAGATGGAAATTAACCTGTTGACTTTTACCAGAACAAAATCAATATTCTTCGTGCATAAAATTTACTACAAAAATATCTTCATCAGAAATTTTTAAATTTTTTAAAAAATATCAAGCTTCCTAAGAATTCAAGAATTTCCAAAAAAATGCTACATACTTTTTATTCCGAAATCTATCTAGAAATAAATTCAAAAATATTTTTTTGCAGGTAACTAATTTCAACACACCTTCAAATCGAAGGGCTATTATCCATTTTTTAAATTGGGCTAAATTTTCCAAAAATTTCACAGAAAAAAAGCGAGAAAAAAATTTATCATGTATAAAAATATATTTCGCTTAGTCGAAGAATAATATCCTCAGTTTCTCAAAAATTTGTCGACAACTCCCCACCAAATTCAAGACGTCACAGCTTTCACAAATCATCCCCCAGCATCCACAGCCACGGCCAAAGAAGAAATTCAAGAATGCCCTCGCCTTCGTTAATCCCGGTTGCCTAATTAATTTCACCGCAACCATGTCAAGAGACGGACTCGACGACCCACAAAAACGCCGAAAGGCCATTACACAACGTCGTCATCGCGAAACAACGCGTCACGAGTAATTCCTCGAACGATCAACCCCTTTCGAAGACGTCGATAACTCCTGCGCCGAAATTCGAAGGATCGTTCAAGGTCCCATCGCGGAAGAACAGACCCAACCGCGTTTTCTCGACAGAAAACGACGGGGGTTGAAGGGGGCGGACATTCAGCATTCGTCAAGCGGGTGGCAAACGGCGGAAAAAGTTCGCGTGATCGCGGAATTCCCATCGCGGTCGATGTCACGCGTTCGCCGTCGCGCTTGTCAGAAAGTAAACGCGTCGGAATCATGGTTCGCGCGTGTCGACGGTCGACCCGGAAATTGGGGAGCACGACGTCGCGCGGGGGCGCGAGAAACGAGGGATAGACGCACTACTCACGTTGCGTCACCAGGAAACTTGGAATTCAAGTGGAATATTCACTCGATTTAGTCTCCTAATTCAAATTCTGATTTTTGGGAGACTGTAATTTGAACTTTTATTTCAGCGGAAATTCGCCAATTGGTCGGGTGGCAAAATATACCCTAAAAATAATTCCATTGAAAATGTAAAGGTGACATAGAAAACTTTTCCCTAACACGAGCCAGTTTTATGGTTCGAAGAATTCGATGACGTATGATAGAAAGAAAATGTATAGGATTTTTTTTTAAATATTTTAAATGTCCAGTGGATTTTCGCGCTTCACGTGAACCTTAAGCGTTCCGGCATTTCTGCAAGAATGGAGTTCTTATGGACAAGCGGCGATTGATTTTCCGGAGTGAAAGAACTAGCTGACGCGTAATTTGCGCTGAAAGGAAGTAAATTTTAAGAAAGGGACGACGCAGGGGGTGGGGCTTACTTGAATGGGTCAGAGGTGAACTCGATTACAGCGTTGAAAAAGTTAGCCGGACGGCTTTCTTTCATAGAACAGATTAATTGAAACTTAAGCGACGAAGCTTCGCCATTGAAAAACATCTTACTGTTCTCTCGACGATAAATAATTGAATGATCGAAGAATGCCACGGAAAAAATGAATACTGATAATGACAGAAAGGGTGTTAATCCTTCCGCGAATCCATTTTGCAACTTTGAACGAATCTATTGTAGACCCTTAATTACCAGCGTGTATTCGAACTTCATATTGCTCATGAAAAAAAGAAATACCTCACATTTATTATTTGGTATGCATAAGTAGGGACGGAAGGGTGGTAAAATTATTTGAAACATAAAGAGTCCTCGATGATTGAACAGCCTGTTAAATTTCTATAATATAACTAATAAAATATTTTTAACCTGACCTGTGATTTTATTACACTTTTAAAATGTTTAAAAAACAAATTTCTATACTAAATGATGATGCAGTGTGTAGGAGAATTTAAATGACCATGAGTAGATGTACGAGAGATGCGGAATGGAAGAATAAGGGGAAATGTATGGTATATGGTCAGACGAGCATTCCGGACCAATGTGCCAGGAGCTATTCTGTCTGTAACTTTTTGTGCGTGCGTCATATTAAAAATTTCTTGAAGTAAGAATTATTCAGATTAATGAGTACTTTAGAGAAATTGGATATTTCTCCCCTTTGGAATTTTCCCACTATTTACCCCTCTTCCCTTGTAGTACAATATTTACATTTGGACAAGAAGTCAATTCATGCCACGAAATTTTATTAAATAAATGTTTCATTAATATTAGTAATAGGCTGTTGACGAATTTCTTTTAAAGGAGTTAGTAAAATACACCCTTTATTTACCTCGCGAAGGGACTTCATTTTCCTGCACATTTCAGAGCGCATTCCGATTGAGCTTCAGCCATTTATCGCGTTCGTGCATCTCGCGCACCGCGATAATATCGAACAGGAAAATGACATTATTAATAAAAACGGTGCAAACAGTCACGGAATGTGTATAATTTATACCCTCTCCGAAAAACGGGCTGCAAGCTGCTACACAGTGGGTGAAAACATTCTTTCATTATTTCCTCGCTATTGCAATAGCGAATGCAATTAACGCGCACGAGATGCATTTGGAAAATTTAATTGGGGTTCGTGAACTACGCGAAATAATTTCCACCGCTGCGAAATATATTCCAGACCAAAATTCGCATACTTTGTAACAGTAGACACTATTTTACGCATCCTTCTGCCTCCCTAAAAGTCCATTTCTATACACCCCAACCCCCAGAGTGGACAAATGAATTAATTTAAAAAAAATCAATCTATATAAACTTCTTCATCATAACCTCCCTAGAAGCCACTAAACTAATATTTCAAAGATTTCATTTTTCATTTTGTCCCACTCAAGGTGCTTTAAAACAATCTTGGACGCCAATTAAGTAATAAATTAAATTGGAAATTCATTAGAAAGCAAGTATTCCATTTGCACCCCCTCCTCCACATCCATTGTCTCAAACACCTTCACGACTCGACAATTTGAACTTCGTCGTCTAATCGATTACCTTGCTCGTTCGGAAACCCAGAGGCAATAATTCGAACTGCTACATTCACGGGATTAAAATCAACCCCATCGTCTCACTAA
This sequence comes from Andrena cerasifolii, assembly GCF_050908995.1. NCBI lineage: Eukaryota > Metazoa > Arthropoda > Insecta > Hymenoptera > Andrenidae > Andrena > Andrena cerasifolii. The sequence continues at coordinate 5,997,841 of NC_135132.1, forward strand.
CCTACTTGAGGGATGAACACGTGGTCCGCAGGGGCAGCAACCGCTGCTCGATCGTTTCCTCCTACGTGCACACCAGTCCTGACCCATCCTCCGCGGCCAATCCTTTCAATTTCACCTCCTCGAATTATCCAAGCGACGGCCAGGTCCCCAGACCTCTACCAAGCACTTAGCCGAGATACCATTTCGCTTCTCGGGGTGCCGCCGAGGACGCATTTTCTTGCTGGAGGTGGCATCTGCCCTCCACTTCACCACAACTCCAACCACCAAACCTGGGATCCCTCCCAATTGCGCCACTCGCCTGAAACTTCCTTTATTAAACGGGAGCCCGCGGGCACGTCCCAGCCTCTAATCTCCTAATTTCTCAGCTCCCCGGCGATTCGCAGTCTGAGGAATTCACATTGCCGCGGAATACATCGCTTCCTGGTCGAGGCAAGTGTCCAGGGGAAGGCGAATAAAGACGCTATCAGTATTCCTTATGGATCCCCCGCGGGAGCTTTCAGCAAAATTGTGGGATTACGGGCGATCCTCCCGCTTCAGAGGACCGTGGCCTCCTCGGGAGGAGGATCCTCGAGGTGCGACCGAGATGGATCTTCGAAAGGTCGGGGGAGGAAGCGTCTCCACTTTAGCGTTACGCTCTCGATCAATTTGCTGGCGACGTGACTGCAGTGCTCTTCAATTCCCCAAGAAAAACGTCCCCCGCTGGTACCCCGCTTCGCGAAGATTCCGGGGCAACCAGTAATTCTGTGCTCCAGTGTTAATTAAAGTTCCTCGAGGAGCGGACGTCACCAGTCTCCATCGATGCAATCCAATTAAAAACAGTCTAGCATCAATTTGGGGAGCCTTCGCTCCGCGCCACTTCAATTGCCCGTCAGGAGAACACTCTGGGGATACTCGGGCAGCATTTCTGTCCACCGAATCTCCGCCAAAACTCGACACGCACCACCTCCCCTCAGCCTGCGTTCCAATTTTTACCCAATCACACTACCAACCCCCTGGTACACCCCATCTTCAATAGATTCCCCCGAATCAACGCACACTTAGGTCCAACACCATCATCTAGCACATAGTCCTCTCACAACTGGGCCCGCGGGTTAGGTTCCACAAAACCACCGACCCCCCCACCAGCCCCACAACACGTGCACCCTAGTCAAGCACTCGCTCAGTGAAGAACACCTCCACAACAAACTGAGTGGCGCGTTGGCTCAGGGTTTCGTCTGGGGTGTCCACCGTGAACCGTGGCACGCGAGGAGAGTGCTCCAGCGTCGACCAGGCGACAGGAATTGTCAGGCGGATAACCGGAAGCCTGAGCCGGAGGCGTCCAGATGCGAGGGTGTCCCTGACCACAAAGGAGGCTCTCCCCCTGACAGGGCAGGCGAAGTCAGGGGCGGGCAGGATGGCGTGGACGTGACGAGCTCCAACGAGGCCGCGGAAAATGTAAACTTCTTCGAGGGATGTGCTCCCCACGGGGGCGAGAGGGGAGGGCGCGGGAGCCACGTTGGAGCAAGACGAGGGAGAGAGCCGTCCTCTCGCGGCTCTATCGACGCGAGCGCCTCCTTCGCCGAGGCTTCGGCGCCGAAAACGACGACGCCGGGACCCCTGGAAGGGGCGGCGGCCGTGGGCGGCCGGGGGGAGGAGGGAGGCAGGGGTCGGTGCGCGGAGTGGAATTGTTTTCGTGGGGGTGGAGGAGCGGCGTACTCGTTCCTCTTCCTCCTCTTTTCTTCGGACGTAGATGTACTCCTGGCCGTTCTCCCGCGGTTTTGGGGGCTTTTCGGCCACTCTACTGTGAACCATTGGTTGGGTAGGTGTTTTTTTAGAATTCCTGACGCGGCCATGTGCTGGGTGATTTTCTTTTGGAGGACTGACAGGGAACGTCGCCCAACTGTAACACGCTGATTTGGGTGAAACTCGGCATAGAGGTAGGGTGCCTAAAAATGTTAGATACGTTTTTTTTAAGCGACGAGAATTAATGTTTTGGGGGGAGGGGAAATTACCCTTCAAAGATGCGGGTTGGAGAACTATTTACTCGAATAACTCGAAAATGACCAGGGATAGGGAAAAATTATGAAGAGGAAAGTTTTGTGGTTTTTTATAAGGAATAACATGATATGAGCAGAATTTCTGCAAAATCACAGATGGCGCCGCTGTGGTGAAAAAAAGTACTTTACAAGTCAAAGTGAAAATTTTTGTTCACAATCGCAGCATCATCTGTGATTTTCTCAAATTTCTGCGTATGTCATGTTATTCCTCAAAAAAAACCATACAATTTTTTTTATAATTTTTCTCTGTTCCCCGAACTTTAAAATGTAATTTCATCCCCCAAACATGAATTTCCGTCGCTAAAAAAACAATTCTAATATTTTTAATACCTGTATTCCGACTTTCACCAAAATCGGCGTGTAACAGTTGGGTACGTTCCTGGTGAGTGTAGGTCTAGGTAGTGTTTTGATGAAGCTTCCAGGTGGATTGAGAGTGGATGAGGGGGTGGTTTCGTGAGGAGTTCTACGTTGGGAGTATGAAATTCGGTAGGTAATACTTGGTTGAGCTTTTTGGGTTGTCCTAGTTGACGATTTTGAAACGGACTTTGTGTACATGATGGGGGTAGCTCTGTGGGTCAGTGCTAACAATTCCGTTGGGGGTCCCAGGTCTTCTGCATCAGATAGCTGTTTAAATTTTAACGTTGCGGTAGTTGAGGACTCAGATGTAGATGCTACCTACGAGGTGGCTTTGTCCAAACGTGTCATAGAATTTTGTAGTAAGTGTCTGAGAACCTTCTTGAGTTGGGTCGCCGCAGTTGAGGTTTCTAAGAGGGATTACGAGCAGCTGGCAATATCGTTTCGTTGACAAGTTCTAGTTCCCACTTGGGTGGGTTGAATCTTTCTGTGCTGACGGCTTCTCGAATTTTGGTATTGTAGTAGTGGGCGATTTTAAAGAGGATTTCGCGCAGATGGCAGCGCAGCTTTATAGACCAGATCTAGCTCTTTTATTGAAGATATAAATAGTCCTACTACCGAAAAGCTAACTGGTTTCTTGAATTGCAGTAGGCTAGAACAATTTTCGCAAATAACAGCATGAGCTCCTCCATTCTTCTGTTTGAATTAAGGTTGCGGTATGTGAACATCTAAAAAAAAAGTGTTATCTAGACAACAATCTCCAGTCAAGTTTAGCGCTAGAAATAATTACAAACATCGTTTGTAATAATTCAAAGCATTTTACTGGAAGCTTTTATTCCACTAGTCTTGTAATTTTTGGTTAAAAAATCAGCGTTTCTATTCATTTTCACTTTTGTCAGCTAAGCTTCATTGTGTTCATTTCCAACGTTATTGTACTAGCTTCTAGTATTCGCGTTGATTTCGAGCTCAAAAATCTTGCAGCGTAACCATCAATGATTACACAACGCGAAACAGAATTAGAAACACGTGTTGGGTAGTTGAGTACCCACGAACAACACAATGCTCAAAAGGGGAAGTTTCGATGAACTCAGTTCCTTTGTTGCGGGTTCACGGTCTTGTAACACGAACAAATAACGAGATTAATTCGTGGCACAATGTCTATTGTTATCTAAAGCCGGTCGCCATGTTGCAGTCACTTCCTCTACCCATATTTACGTAGAAGTTTCTTAACAGGAAACAACCAGAACCTGTTTGCCACCGCATCCTCATAAACACTGAATATTATGTCACTTAAAAAATTTGCAACAATCAAAACAATTGCTGGCCCAATGGTACCAAGTCAGAAGAATGGTGGATGACTAGTCACTCTGTAATCCAAGTGACTCACGTCTTTTTTTTTGGGGGGGGGGGGAAGCTGATGCACGTGCTTGAAAAGTGAGGTTAGGTTGGAAAACAGTCTTCAGACTGGACCTTGCCTTTCCGATAGTCTTGTTCTCTTTTTCTCTTACTTATTTTGTTTGTGCAATAAAGACGCTTAATAATAATAATAAAAAGTGATCCTTTTTCTAAGTTCAGGAACTCTAGCCTTCAGCATAGTGACTAATTTGTTTGGTGGTGGACAATATCTTTCAGAACTCAAGGTTCCCCAGTGTTGAGGTCTACGTCCCCAGCCACAATGCACTAATTTCTATAATATTAAGTCGATTATGAATAGACTAAGGAGTTTTTCTTAGGAAGAAGCTAACTTCTTCATAGACACTCCACGAGGAACACAAGAATGTCCCCCTTCAAAACAATTTACAGTCGTTTAATATTATCCAAAATTTGGTGAGATGCTATTTAAGATCCTAACCAAAAGCAGCAGACAGTAAACCCTGGATTTCTTTCAGCATTCCTGAAATATGATTTCCTACAGCCTCCAATAGAGGTCCAGAGCATGGTTCATTTTCGAAACTCAATTCACCGGGTCCAAATTTCACGAATCACATTTGAAACATATAAAGAGTTACAGTACAGTCTTCAGAAGCTTTACAAAACTGTTTGGCAATGTTCGTCGACTTGTATTTCCAGCTTATCATCCAGAAAGGGTAAAGTGTCACCAGTGTGCCCTCGGGAACCTTCAGACAGTTTTTCTGGTTTGGTAGAATCAGTGAAGCTGATGCAATTGAAATACCGTTGGCAATAATGGGTTAATTGAAAGTTCCTCGTGTACTGCTAGGAACCACGTGCTCGGTGACACGCCCACTATGCTCAAAATCAATGGAAAGTTGGGAGAGGGTGCAGCGACAGTACCGTGACCCCTTGCTCGTTCCAATGGACAGTGTGACCCATCGACTAGGACAATCGTTTCAAGAATCGCGGTGTTGCAAAATATCGTGGCAGTAGTTCAGAAAGACTCTTCATCTTTGCGGGATTAAACACAACGAAATTCTTAATTCCATATATAAAAAGTATCCCTAGTGAATAACTAGTCACCATTTTACCTTCTTCGCTGATTTATTTTCAATTTGAATATCTCATATTTATCATCTAAATGTGTTAAGACCTTCTAACCTTTAGTGCATCGATCCAGTTAACCTCCAACGAATCCAATTTTTTGGAATTAAGTACGCTTAATTTGGAAGTAGGTTTTTCTGCTAAGAAACTGCATCGGGGATTTCGTCGACATTCTTCAGGTCATCATTGAAAATGCGAGAAACGGCGTACAGCCCGCGCGAAAAATTCCAACGAGAGACAAATCAGCGAGAAAGTGGCACATTTCGTCTTCGTGATAGAAATGAAACCATGACCCAGCGTAACGAACGCAGAGTCTGGGTTATAAACACCGTAGACAGCGAAGGTAGCGAGCTACCTACGACCTACGTCAACGATTTCCTTGCAATATTGACCCTACGCACGCCACTATTAGCATCACGGAAGAAAAAGCTAAAGGTTAACAAAATCCTGCTCAAGACGATGAAGCAGCTCTGTATTCTGCATCGGGAATTACTATTACTATTCATCATTTACGACTGCTACCATGCATTTATTACGCACGGTATGCCCTTGTATAGTACATGGCAAAGAGCAAGCGTTTGCAATCCTACCAGGCATTCAAAATTAACTTCACCTTCACAGAATTATTCCGATTCTTAGCTACTCAACCCAGCTCATCCAAAAGCACCCCTGATCCCTGAAGAAACAATAAAAATAGTATACAGTGGCAGATCAGTGCCATATATTTGTTAAACACAGTATGTCCTTCTAATGTTAATTTTTCTGAATATTTTGCGACTATACAGAGAAGTATTGTTTAAGGGAGGATTGTGCAGCCCTTCAGAAATATTATATCTTTCATGAGATAATTGTGATTGCTGCGTTTGTTGGAATAAATGCCAGGATTCATCTACTCAGCCTGGACCAAGCAGAAACCACCCCTGATCAATGAAACGTGAAGGAAAATGGAGTGAGGTGGAAGAGCCAAATTGGAGCTATCTCACTGATAATTTAACCTAAATTGCAATTAACGTGGATGCATCCATCGTGTTAAAACGCCTTTAAAGGTTCGATTGGATCTATATTCTCCAGGTCCTGTTTCAGTTCCTCGTCAGAAGCTAGCTCGCACACTCGAACCAAGCTTTTAACCTCGAGAAAGTTCTTAGCTCTGGCGAAAGCGTCCGAGATGTCCCTGAAACTTCTCTCGACTAGAGAGAACGAGCTGCATCGCTTTCAACTACGCCGTCTAACAACGAACGTAAGCCATTTTGCAACGTGATCCAATAGGGACGTAGCTGTCTGCCATAACTGGCACTCCTTTTCTGGTAAATAAAGTTCACTAGCAGAGGAAAACAATTGAAAATGAGGCAAAGGCTTTAAAGTTACTCCAGTGTGGATTCTGAGCAGCTTGATTCAGAGGAAGACAAGGCAGGGTATTTTTTTTTATTTAATAAGACAGTTGGGTCGATATTTTTTAGATTCCTGTAGATGGGGTGGAGATTTGGGGAATTTTGTTTAGAAGGTTTTGAGGTGATGTTTTGGTATTTTGAGTGTAGGGAGAACTCGAGGTCTTGGTTTCGATTCAAGGGGATATTTATAGAATTTTATTGAAATTTCATATTTTAGGTTTCGGGGAATATAGGGAATTTTATGAGGTGGTTCCTCAATGGTAATATGTTCCCAGGTTAAACACAGTATTGAATATCCAGTTCACCAGATAATTGCTGTTGCACACACAATTATCTTTTGATTTACTAACTCCAAAACCTCCACCTCGTAAATTAAATTAATTAGAAACACGTAGAGTTAGATAAAGTCGCAGATTTCTGGTAAGATTAAATATTTTTAGTGCTACACCCACAAATAGCTTCTACATCATATTTTTTCCCATCAAATTTACTTCGTTTTGGTTCATGGTCATCTAGAAACAAGTGAACTATAACGGGAACAGGAAAAATAAACCAAAATAGAACTACTTTACCGTCGAAGAGGTAAAGTAAGGTCCATCTGGTCCAGGTTATTGAATCGATACAAGGCTTTGGTGCTGCCATCGCACTTACGGTCGGGAAATTCGGTTAAATGTGGATGAACTAGGGAATTATGAGTCGATAAAGTAGTTTTCTCGGCACTGGGATACCTACAGTTGCTCAAGATTTCCTGCTCAACGACTGGCTGCTTTAGTACAAGATTTACTCGACACTGGCGCCACGTGAAAGTCACTATCTATGTTAAAATTAGTTTATGGTAACGACATCGTGGCGTAACTAATAGAATATCATGACAGATAAAGTTGAAAGCTTAATTGCTAACACTTCGTTTCAAGTTCATCGATAAAACTACGTAACATGTATACGTATATCTACATGATCTGTAATTCTGTTCTCTGCTACACTGTACATACTCGGACCCGTGGGCTCTTTTCAGAGCCTAGGGACTTTTCTTTTTCTTAGTAAACAACATAATAAATGGCAACATATTTTAAGGCAAACGAAGAAAGTACTTTAAGACTTAGGACGCTATTAATTTTAATCGATGTATAAACAATTTTCTTCATAATTTTCAATAAAAAAAAAACTTCTAATTTCTTGCTGTTAGAAAATAATACTTTTGAAGATAAATATACCATCTAGGAGCCAGTTCATTTTTAAAAGTTTTTTCATATGTATCCCATAGCTTAATGAATATTAGCACAAACTTGCATTTGTGAAATGACATTACTTTTTATATAATTCACCCCTTCAACTTTCTTCAGACCACAAATGTATAAAATTTACAATTTTGACTTCCGAAAATACCCTTTTAGAGACACATTTCATCGGAAATGGGCAGGCGAGTAAACTCAGACCAAAAGTTAGTAGGTAATCATGCTGTACACTGAGTTAGGGAATTAACAAGGTTTACCAATATACTAGATGCGCCGTGGAAATAGAATCCTGATGGTCACTAAATCGGGGTCGAATTTGACTTGCGAAGTACCGGGACGAATGCCGAAATCCACTTAGCGCGGGAGAAACCGATATCGCTAGTCGATCACAGTTCCCAGCGCAACTGAATACACATGTTTGACAAACAACGCAGCCTAATCGAATTATCAGCGAAACGCCCGTCTTATACTTCGTGCCCGAATGTGCAAACGTACACTTACTCTACTCGGAGCGTGTTTGCAGGGCAGCTTGATGCGATTTTCGAGTGAAATGGGAGAAGCAGAGAGTTTGCTCACGAGGATGGAAACAAATGTTGCTCTGTTGTACTTATACAAACAGTATTTGTAATGAAATTAAAATAATCCTGCAATAAATTGTGGGAATCACAGTGAAATTTGAGATATATTTGATATTTCATGAATGAGGAAATGAATATTTATTTCCAAAAAATTGGGACTTTTATGTGTAAAAATTTTTAAAAAAGGGTTACATCTAAAGAATTTAAAAAATTAAAGACCAAATGGGAATGTGTATGAATTAAAACTTGAATACCTGCCAAAGAATGTGAATTTTCAACAATTTAAATTCTTCGGACTAACCACATTTCCTACGTTTTGGTTCCGAAAATAATATAAATTTCTCAAATTCCAATTGCCAGAAAATTCAGAACATTTAAAAAAAATTTATTTCCAAAGCTAATTATATTTTTAACATTTCAGTTCTCGAACCAGTTAAAATTTTCGAACTTTTAATTCTGTCCATTCACCATGATTCAGAGCGTTTAATTAAAACACATTAATATATAACGGGAACGATTCGGATTAATCCAACTGAAAGTAATGGACCGTGGAATAAATTTGTCTGAATTTGCATTCAGCGCATTTGCATTCGAGATCTGTCTCCCTGTCGGGGCACACACTAAACTTCGAATCAGGTACAAACAGTACGCTGCGGTCGCCAGACACATGACACCAGGAACGCTGTCGGAATATTGAGCAGCGTGTTCAACGTGAGAAACAATTAACAGATTACCAATTAAAGGAGCCCTAAATCTTTATTAAGATCTATTAGCATTTACAAATGATCTACACCTTTTCAGTTTATTTTCCAGGTTTCGAAAATTTGTACTTTCCCTTCTTATGTGTTCAAAACCTTTTAAATTCCATTAGCCTTTCCTTCAATTTCTGCTTAAAAAGTTATCACTTTTCCTGATTGTGAGTTTAAGTCTCGAGGTCTGTGATTTGTGTTTAGCTAATTCCATAAAATGTAAATCCCCGGGTGGGAAAGTTTTTGAATTCCCAATTTACTAATTTCCTAATTTAATTTTTTCAAATTCTAAATTGCCCAATTTTTCAAATATGCAATTTCCTTGGATCTTGTCTTCCCAGGTTTCCAATTTCCAAATTTCTCAATTTTCGATTTCCCTTGTTATCCAAACTCCTAATTCACCAATTTTCTAATTATTAATTCTCTGATTTCTAAGTTTTCCTTTCCCAATTTTCTAATTCCTGAATCTCTGATTTCTAAATTTTAAATCCCCAATTTCCTCCTTTTCCTATTTCTCAATCACCCAATTTCCTTATTTCCCAACTTTTCAATGCCCGAATTTTCCCAGCGCCTAATTCTCAACGATTTCAGTTTGTCAGTCCCCTAGTCCCCCATCGTCCAATTTTAAAATTCACGTTCCAATTTCTTAATTCCCCGCCGTACCCACACACCCAGCAGCACCTTCGCATTTTCCCATTCAATCTCGCTGCGATTCTCCTTGCATACTTTCTTAACCTCGTTCAAAAACTCGTTTCCCAGAATCACCTTCCGCTCTTCAGCAATGCCCTCGCGCTGGCGTTGCAACAAGCAGTTCCCGGAATATATTCCGCACATAGAAATTTCTAAAGACATCGCTCTGTTTCTCCTGCGAATTCGACAGAGTGGAAGGCAAGGACGATCGATGAACCCCTTCTTAAAATTACAATCACAACGTCGGAACGCTGTCAGCGTCGCGCGAGGGAGCACGTACCACGTCGGAAACAATTATCGTTTGTGTGCTTTCGAGCACCGGCCCTCGAATCAATAACGCCTCGACGACGTTCACACCTCCGAACTTATATCGCCCGCCTTTTCCACTCGTTCGAGTCGCGAAGCATATTGAGTGTGCTCTTGATGCATTGTGACGATGTCACGCGACTCTTTATAAAATAATGTGGCTCCGAAAGCTGTTAATTTTGTCAGTATGTAGGTGACACAGAAGAGCTAGTGCGAATGTACTGCTGAAAGTAGTCGGTGGCGACCTCAGCGATTAAATACTTTCTAGGTAAGTAGGAATGGGAGCTTCGTAATGATCAGTAGATGTTGAAACTGATAGATGGAGCCTGTCACTAGGATCTGTTGGCGATACAGAGTGGAAGCTTACTCAGTAGCATCGTGTCTGCTAGCCACTGATGCAGCAACAGGAAACCACAGGTCTACATTTGTACTAATTGTAAGTCACACTTTCGTTTCATCGAACCAATAAAGTTCATCTATCTAAATCTCTAAAGGTTGCACTTCAAGCTCAGTTCCAATTAATAAAACCATAGGTGTGGTTTAGTTTTGAAGAGTTCCTAACCCTATATCCCAGTGTGTTCAGTCAGAATTTGTTGACTTACTATATTATCCTTACAATTTTCATTGAAACCTGTGCTAAAAGAAAGTGTTGCAGCTGGTCTACACCAGAGGTTCTTGTTCCTTATCCCTGATCCTCTTAACCCTTCTCAGAATCCTTAGATATACGAAGTAAAAGACACAGGATTGCAAAGTAAGCCAATTATATTAAAGAATAGTTATCGAGACAATACTATTATAGTATATCCTCGTTATAGCCCCGTTTTTACCATGCGTAGTACGCCCGGTGACTATCTTCACGATTTCTTGGAATCCTTCGGTCGAGAGTGAGAGGACCCGTGAAGGAGCGAGAGGGAACGAAAGAGTCGACGACAACCTCTTGTCAACTGTTTCGTTCCCTCTCGCTCGCTCTTGGGTTTTCTTCTCTCACTCGCGGCATTGGCTCTAGGCAGTGATCGGAAGAACGTGTATCGACGCTGATTGGTTGCCGCGATTTGGACAAAAAGCGGAAGTAGACAGAGAAAGAAACTGTAAAAACAAAGAAAGAGACAGAAATACTGATAGAAAGAGACAGAAATACTGACAGAAAGAGATAGATAAACGTTTAGGTTATGTTTATTTCTGGTTTTGCCCCAAAATGGCTGCGGTTATGCCGATCACTCCTCGGAGGATCACTAGTTTACTGTACTACATAGTACTCCTGTTGTTTACACCCGTAACTAACTGCAGTGGTTCACAGCCACAATCCTACACTCTTTAAAATCGCATAACTTTTTTAAAATTAATCCAAACGACTTGATTTTTTTTTAGAAGCTAGAAGAATTAGTTTGCTAAGTGACGTGATTCGTCGTTTTGAAAAAAATGCACTTGGTCGGAATAGAAAAATAAAAATAGAAAAGGTCGTTTTTTCAACTTTTCTTTGTGAGCCTGTAATGAAAATTAAAAAAAACCGTTTGTAGATTGAAGTAAGTTATATACGTGTCTAAAATTTCATGAAAATCGGTTAACGTTGCTCTGAGCTATTAACGCTTAAAGATCGCAGAATAAGGTCGAGAATCGCGGAAATTCCCAAAATCAGCGATCCTACGTGCATGGATCCCAGGTCAGAAAACCGTGGTCTACCCAATTCGCAGCAACTTTCGAACAGAGGAATAGCACAGCGCGGTAGAGTGTCAGGCACGGAAGGAGCCCGCTTCGCTTAACCTCCAATTGAAGTTGCGTTGGAACAGGGCGATTAACGATACCACGGTGGCCCGTTATGATATGATTAGCGTTCTCCGATGGTGCAAATTAATTCTACAGGTACGGTTACACGAGCGACGAAAGCTCATTAACGACGTAAACGTAAAGGGCACTGTAAACGCGAATCGATTGTTCCGTGTACCCGTCCGCGTGGATTCGCGGCGTGTACATGCCGCGATATCGGTGTCAGCGGAAATTGCAGGAACGCCGGGGGAAAATGGCGGTTTCAGAACGAAACGATTAATTAAACAACAAGCGGCGCGTGCATTAGCCAAAGCCGGATCGGCGGTGATTATCTATTATTTAATGCGACGGGATTGCACTGCGAATAATTGTTGAGACGTGTGAATGAATTAGGGGGAATGAATATAGGTCGTTATGGAAATTAAACTTGTACAGCAAAACGGAGAAATCGGATACGGGGCTTACAGAGCAGTTAGTGGAATTATAATTATTTGAGGAACTAGTAACTTTTTTTGGTAAATGTTTCTGTGGTCTATGTGGCTTCATTGTGAACATGCAATTATTTTTAAAAATTTTGAGGTACAGAAAAGTTGTTCCATTAAAACAGAGAAATGTGATAGTGGAATTAATTTTTTTAAGAGACTGATACTTGGTGGTGCTTTCATTATACTTCTCTGTCTGTACCTATAGTTCTGCATTTCAACATGCATTTACCAGATTTAAAATTATAGCTGTACTTGCTAATATTTATTATTGAACAAAAATAAACTTCATTTTCTTCATTTTAAATGAATCCTTAGAGTGTACAGTAATACAGGTGAAATAAAAATGTGGAACTTCATGTGGAAGAATAAATGTATGGAATATTGAAATCTCTGTAAGTAATAGTCTCTCAAAGAATTCAGTTCCAATAAATTTCCTTCTCCAATTCAAACAACTTTCTTATCAATAAGTCCTTCACTCCTCTAATTCTTCTAGAACAAATCGCAAATACACGTCTGATTTAGCTATACCAGGGTTGACTAACTGGTGACTCGCGAGCTGGGGGCATCTCCGCTTTGCTGCCACGCTGAACGGCCCCTCCATACCTCCCAGACTCTGACGATCATAGTCAAAAAAAGAAGGAAAGAAGGAGGACTCGACTGCGATCGTCAGAGTTTGGTCGGTATGGAAGGGGGCCGTTCAGAACGTTTGCCACCTGGGCTGTCTTTCTTAAATCCGCCACTGAATGTTTCCTATTCGTTTATATATCTCGGTTCTCCATCACCGTAGGTACAAATATATTAATATCGTTAAAATCGGCGAAACCTCTTCTTTAAAACGACCTTTGTTTTATGTCCATGGGATGTTCATTGTCCAAAATATCGTCGTTTAAAGAAAAGCCTATTTCTTAATATTTCACTATCTCCGTCCTGCTTGCACAGTCGGACCTCTCGCTCGCACGTAAGCGGTACGCGCTTACAGAGCGACGTATGCAGCGTATTAGTATCTTTTTTTCTGAGTAGCCCTTGTGCAGCGCGCGCAGGCCCTTACAGAGAGCTTTGGCCCGCGAATTTCAAACCTTCAAACTTCGCAGCTCGATATCTCGGCAACCAGGGCAGCTACCACGCTCGCAGAAGATGCAAAATCACGAGTACGTTATTCTCTACCATTTGGGCGGTTTACTTTTGAAATTTAAAATGTCTCGCAAACCAATAGAGATGTCAAATTCACACAAAACTGTACATATAATTAAGAGCGTACATTGCAGTAAATGCTCCACAGATTTATTTTAAAAAATTGTCAAATCTCCCAAGTTTACTGTACTTTTAAACTTGACACCAGACTAAGAAATCAACCAGGTTTCAATAATCATTTCGCGTTTCCTCGATAATTACCAGAAATAGTGTAATTATTTGCGCGTTGTGTTGAATAATAAATGAAACATTTGTGATCTGAACTAGGTATGCTGGAATTTGATTCGAAGCACTGCAATTACGTATTTTAAGGAAAATTGAATTTGTGCTTCTTCATTTCAAATTTCAAACTCGAATTTTCTTGTATTATGAGATTCGTGCTTACATGATGAAACGAAGTGAATATTTCCACATCATATTAATGAAGAATATTGCTCATTAATATCATTGGACACATCATATATTAATATTACCATTACGTAATCTTTGAAATTTTGCGGAAATATTCCATAATTAATACACCTATCGACCGCTTCAAAAGACAATAATTAATGTAATTACACACCATTGTACCACGTCATAATTACCGATGAGCATAACGTAAATTATTACCTTCCAGGACAGTAATTAACAAATTTTCGTTTTAATTAAGAGTCTCTAAAGTAAAATTCACTTCAAATTTCCTATTGCAAATGCGAATGAAATTATTTACCTATTATTTTAACTAAATTTCTTCAAAAATGTTGCTACAGAAGGAGCTTCTTCAATGCCTTTGCGAAGCAAATTTCAATCCTCCACTGAGTTGGAACAATGCCTCAAAAAAGTTTCTTTATGGTTTACAATCACTAGAATACTTATTTAAATTTTGCAAGAAGATGCGAAGAGTTAATTAACCAAACACAGACCCACTAATTTCAATGTTCCTCTGAGTAATTTTGACGACTATAATAAATTGGAAACATCTAGGGTAATTCATGCAAAGAAACAGAACAGCTGGCCTGCTTTGAAATACTTGCATTTGTCACGCCAGCTGAAAAAAAATTGTCGAGTCTCCACCAATCATTCGTGATGCTTTTATCAGCAGCTAAATCAATAATCCGTTTATAAAAGAGAAGAAAAGCAGCTGAAGAAATATAAAGGATATTTTAAATAAAGGTTTTATTGTATTGTTTTCCAATTTCACAAATTACCGAGCAAAATGTACGAAGTTAGTTAATAAACCTCTCGTTCTTACTTTTCTCTTACGGGAGAAAAACATGGCGAAGGCCAGAGAGGAGAATCTAATAATTTCATTTAACGGATTAACCTGGAACAAGACTGAATAGGACGCGGACGTTTTAATTAAAAAGCAAGGAAAAAGTGTATTTCACAAAGGCTGGGGATTACAATAACTGAACGACAAAAAGCATTAATAAAGATGCCCTGCGGGTAAAAACTTCTCGAATTTATCTTATTAAACGATTCTCCCCGGGGGTGGTAACGTAGGGAAACTAAAAAAGTCCTTATATAATTGAAAAAATAAGTCAGATATTTTCAACATTAAAAACAAGAAAATTTTCAAAGTGCAAAACTGTGTGTTTTTTTAAATTGTGTTTTTGAATGAAATTTCGTTTGTACTACATACGTCCATTTACTGAATATGCATTCTGTTTTTATTCCGTGTACGTGAAACAAACATTTTGTGCTTTTTGGTAAAGAATTGTATCCACTATAAAACTGCGTCGTCAGTTTTGTGTTTGCGTTTTTGTAAAAAGAAACTAATACAAATATATTCGTTACCACACAGAACTTTTCCATATTTTTTTATAGCATGCAGGTGAAACACTGCTTTGAAATGTCCTTCGTGTTATTTCTTTTTCGAATTCCGTTTCTAAAAATGTCTGATATTAACAAACATATTTAAAAAATTGTGCATCTCCCGACATTTCGTTAAAAGGATCTCTCGTAATTTTAAACCGCATTTATTAGCTCCAGGATCACTCCATTCCCGACAATACCTCGTTCCGCCCATTGTTCCTGCTTCCCTCGTCCACTCTCCTTTTCCATGCTTATTTTTCCCGAATATCATTGGAAAATTCCAACAGTTTATAGCACATTGAAATGCATTTTAATAGAAGGAATTTTCATTCGTACAAAAAATCTCACTCCAGATTTAAAAACTAATTTGAAGCCTGGAAAATGTTGAATTTCTTTGACTATCCTACAGTGGATTAATAAATTCCCCTCAACTTCCAAATAATTGCGCAGAACCATTATACTGACGTTCATTTTAATACCTAATGCAATTAAGCTCAACAGTTTACACCTTTGCAGATTGAATCTCCACCCCATGTAGCACGCAATTAGTCGTAACATTTGCATGACGCATAATGTCATTAAGGAACTCTGAAGAGTTCCGTCTACCTCTGCCTAGCAGAGATTAAAGCCTTACATCTCATCAAGTTTCAAAATGTAGACTCTCGTGTTAATCCTAGAGTTTTTCCCCTAGACTATATAGTTGTTAAGCAACGTTGCTCTTTTTATAAATTAATAGTTGGTTGTCAAAGAGAAGAGATAATTAAAAAAGAATATTCATTATTTAATAAATAATGTTAATTTAAAATACAGTAATTGAGTGTATGCCAACTAAATAAATATTATAAATTTCCACCAAAATGACCAAGAAATGTGCTACTTCGATTTACTTGCGAAACCTTCATATTTTTCTCTGATCGCCTTCCCAGCATCGAGACTATCATTCCCTGAAGTCAAGCGAGTGGGAGACGGTCAGAGCGGAAATTGCTGCTTCGAAACGGAGATTCGAGCGACATCGTCGAATCAAATCAGTTGATTAACATATCCCATCCTCGAAACTGTACGGTTCACGGGGACGTACAACCGTGGGAATGCATTGGTCAGGTTGGCCTGCCACGAACAGAAATTTAACCGTGCGTGAGATCTGCGCAGTGTGCATGATTGGCACGCATGCTGCGGCAGCACTGTGATAAAAAATCTCACAATCAACATCGCCGAATCCTATTGCGAGTAGCAACGGTATGAAGCATTGTCGTTTGAATTGCAGATCGCTTGATTACACCTCAGAGATTACGCTTTAGTCCACAAGTCTCAAGTCACTATCCCATATTTGAGGTTAGGTGGGAGCTTCTTGGTATTGAAGGGCGCCTATGGTCGTCTTATACGGCGTAATTTGTAAGATAGGTTCTAACTTCGGGGCACCCACAAGAAAAGATGCAAAGGAGTTACTTGAAACGTAATCCTCATCGTGCAATGTCACTGCATGTAGCAGTAAGTTGGCTCTTATTTTCAACCTGCGATTTCTCTTGCTCCCACCCCCTAATATGGTTCCATTTCATAAAAAAATAGTCCCTGAAAAAGATTATTGCAATCGGACAACAGGAAAGGGTGCCGACCGGGCCTTAAAGTTTAGAATTCATCAATGGTTCGAATTTGAAGAATTTCTCAAAAATGGTAAGTCCTATCGAAATTTTGTTCAAATAATATTAAAAAGAGCGTTAAATTTTCTACAATTACTGTTTATATCATTTTTTCGTGCTTCCAATCATTTTTTAGATAATCACGTTTGAATATAGAGAGTTCTGCAGTTTGCGCGTCCCACCTGTACGGCGGTACGTGTTGTATACGCGCGTAGTGCCGACCTCTCTATATTCAAACGTGATTATCTGAAAAATGGTTGGAAGTACAAAAAAATTATATATACAGTAATTGTAGAAAATTGAATGCTTTTTTTAATATTATTTGAACAAAATTTCGATAGGGCTTACCATTTTTGAGAAATTCTTTAAATCCAAACTACTGATGAATTCTAAACTTTAAGGCCCGGTCGGCACTCTTTTCTATTGTCCGATTGCAGTATACTTATTCAGGGACCATTTTTTTAATCAAATGCCACTGTTCTAGGGGGTGAGAGCAAAGAAATACAAAAAAAAATTTCAACACGTATAAATAAGGGCCACCCTACTATAGTAGCCACCCCACCTAACTATGCCAAACTCAACTAGACGTTCTTGAAAGTTATCTGCATCGCATTCTTTCGCTTTTGTAATCAAAACTGGAAGCACACGTATCAGATTCACTAAAGGCAGTCACTGAACCTAAAGGAAAGTGTCTTTTTAACGAAACACAGAGAGCGAAGAAGATACTAGCGTGGACTTGGTAGATATTTCAAGCACGCGAAGGAAACGTTCATGAATTGTCAAGCATTACTCCCTTGTAATTGGAACATGTACTACTCAAAATAAAAGAACACAGTATTTCGAGTGTAATCCTTGAGGATCCCTTACTTGGAACTCCAAACCTGCCCATGTTCCATCAGGCAGCAAACGTAATTAGTGGCCAACAAGTTCACTTCGGAACTGGGAGTTTCGGCTATGCAGAATCAAATTAATTCTAAACACTGGCCCGTTTGTATATTCAAAGGAATTTGCCTGCGGTTACATGAACCTACTCCGCGTTTTGCAGGCGGAACAATTACAATTTAACCTGCAAAAATAGTCCTACCAGGCGAAATGTCACACATGATCCCCCACCCTAGTAACACTTCTTTTGAGGATGGCGTGACTTCGTGAAATAAAAATCCTTTGAATACCTCACCTGTGAATTAATCTAGAGACTGAAGGTAACCTATTCTACTGCTAAAATTGCAAGACAGATAAAGTGAAGATTTGGTGCTGAACTATCATGCTCGAATGTGCTATGTCTATCTTGGTTGGTGCAGTGTCAAGCAGGAATTGTTTCACGTAAAATGAACTTACTGTGTAGAGGGATCTATTCTCCTTGTTTTCCTATACCTACCCTTGATTTTAAAAAATATCGGACTAATTCTTCGATAGCAATTGCTGTATTCGCGTCTTAATCATCAGAATTTATTTTTTGCTGAAGAATATTTAAAAGAAAAATCACTCAATTGGCAATCTCGGATTCTGATGGAATTTGGCACATGGGTACAGTATTAGAAAATATTTGATAATTAATTTTTTATGTGTTGTTATTTACGTTCAAGAGATAAAAACTGTGGTTAAAATTCGGGATAGAAAACCTATTTAGTTAAATCGATCAAATTTGTGGTTAGGGCTTGTTATTAAAACTTCTTCGTATTCGATATTTCTTTCTAGTTGCATTAGTGTGCGAGAAATATAACTAAAAATAGGTTTTCTATCCCCAAGTCTTAGGGTAGCTTCTCATAAATATGAATATGATTTGACAAAAAAAATATGTGTCGAATATTATCTAACACGCAACCCACGTGCCATTGATCAAAATTGGCGATTGTCACGTTGAGGAAGACTCGAGATACACAAAATTGTGAAAAAATAAAACTGCTAAAAGCAGAGAAGTTAACTTGCTAACTGCAAAAAAGTATTATGTAACATTAGGTATCTAGAATCACTGAGAGGACCTTGCACATCTTTCAAAAGCAATTCGTAAATAAAAATTAAAAAAAGGTCCCTGCCTTTTACTTTAAATATTTATTAACCCTTTAAAAGACTTTAAAATCTTAAGGTCCTCAGTAAATCTACCAAAGAATCTTCCATAGTAACGCAAACGCTACCCAACCCCAAAGATCACCTCAACCAGGTGACGAAAATCATGAAACCCAGTTCTATGTCCTGTAGATCAATCAATCCCTCCAGAAGCCAACACCGATCGGGGTCTGTATCTCTATCATGTTATCTACTCACTCTAAGAACACCTCGGATTCGCTTCTCGGTAACACCAACCTCGGCAGAACTATAGCCTTCTTGCGCCTGGTCTTCAGAGTCTGCGCGGAGAATTGGAACTCTGACGATTGCACTGGCGAATGGGGGCTCAGTATGGTGATCTTCCTGTCGCTACCACCTGGACTGGTCAGCGAGAAGACGTTGGACGGCGGTGGTAGGCTTAGATGCTGCGGTAGCTTTCTCTCCAAAGCAGTGCTTGCGAACAGCTCGCGCCTGACCTCAGCGTTCAGGCTTTCCTCTCTGTGGAGGCTCTCGCTGCTCTTGGACTCAACAGTGACGATCCTCTTCATGTCCTTGGTGGACGAGGTCAAGAAGCTCCTGTAGTGGCTCTTGGCCCTAGCCACGTGGGTCTCTGACGACAGGGACAACGACTCCAGGGACTTGGAGTCGTCGCTGTAGCGATCGTCAGCGCTGAGGAAGTTCCTCGAGGTCCGCAGGCTCTCCATGGACCTGGCCATGATCTGGCCGGCAGACCCGGTGGTCAACAAGTGTTGTTGCTGCTGCCCCTGCAACTTGGAGAGGCTCTTCACCTCTGGTTCGTACTCCTCCTGGCTGGATGACGACTGCGGGCTACGATTGAACAGTCCAAGACGTGTGGCAGACGACTTCACCTCTTCGTTCACCCTCAGGCGGGTCTTTATCAGCGAGCGCTGGCGATTCATCAGCAGCGACTCCGCTTCCTCGGGGACGTCCAGGGAGTAACGGTCCGTCCCTGAGATCCTGTTACCCTTCTCATCAGTGATCAGAGGTTCAGGAGTCTCCTCGTCCTTCGGGATGTTCTCTACCTCGCTTTCGGAGGCGCACTCCATGGTGTCGGAGTCATCTGTGGAGTTTCGATGAAGGCTCTCGATTCTAGAGATCCTGGACATGAATTTTGAGGTGGACACCACGGTCCTGGTCTTTGATTCCTTGCGGGACACCTTGTTCACCAGCGTCACAGACTCGCGTTTCTCGTCGGTATCGTCGTCGTCCATTTTGCGGGAATTTCTTGGGGCAGAGGGGTTTGTCCTGGAGAATCCGTCAACGAGGATGGGGACTGTCTCTCCCGGCGGCGAGAAAGTTGGGGATGAATGGGCTATGGGGATTCAGATGAAGAACGAGGAGGGAGATCTCGTTCAAGTTATTCCTCGAGCAGCTTTGGCAGCCTGGCAGCTTCTGTTAGGGATAGTCGAGTCCTGTTTCCTCTTGGATTTCTGGTTTCATCTGAATAAGAATAACTTCCACGACTTCGGTCTTCCCGCCGCCTGGAATCTGCTACGCTAGCTTGCCCACTGAGACGCTGGCAGGCTGAAAGAGTTAATGCCACTTTCTCACAATGATCCGCTGTAATCGCGTGAACCTTTCGTTTGGAGTACCTCTGATAACCGGGAATCACTTCCAGATGCTACAGAAGCTTTAAAAAATTCTGACTTTATCTGGGATTAAAATTCGAAGGAAGTATTTAGCTTTCCTTCATTCCATATTTAACTGATCAGTATTCAAGGACACTACTAAGCTTCCTATATATTTTGGGGCACGTTCTTTAGAAAACATCATTTCAACCTGCATCTCGTGGATACCCAAAGCGGAACATATGCAAACTGCCTACCTAACCCGAGGAAAT
Organism: Andrena cerasifolii; assembly: GCF_050908995.1. NCBI lineage: Eukaryota > Metazoa > Arthropoda > Insecta > Hymenoptera > Andrenidae > Andrena > Andrena cerasifolii. The sequence goes on from NC_135132.1 coordinate 6,018,454, forward strand.
AAGGTCGATTCACTTCAATCTTTAGGATTAAATGAAATTCTTAGGAGCTAAACGCTCCAAGGAAGCAGACGGTCATTCAGACGGATATTAGATTGTCGTCACCGTAGGAATGCCGCAATCGCATTAACCCGCCCGCGAGGACACCCAATGGAATCGATACTAACGACGATTGAACCGACGACTGATGCGGAACGGATCAGTGTTCTGGTTGAAGGCTCGCGTTGTGCGCGTCATTTTTCATAGTTTAATGGAACTGGAACGGCGCCAGCTTTCAGAGCTCGAGAAACGTCCGAAGGATTTACGGAAAATTAATTCCACTGACAGAAAGGCTGAACCCAGACGAAGTTAGTGGGACTACCCTGTTACTACCAATGTTACTGTACCCTTCATTGTTTCTTTGTACAATGAGAGACAAACAGATGCTACGGTGCAACGCGTAGTAGTCCATGTTTTACACGTCCGTCGGTGAAGGTGGGTCAATTTTGATCCGTAACCCGTATTCGTTAGTGGACAACTCACAGGATGTAACAAATGTTTTAAATATATATGTCAAATACGTTATGCGTTGTACCTATATTGTATATTTTTTGTAAATAAATAAATCGTACGTTTGTACTCCAGAAATATGTGTACTTTCATTTATTAAAATTAAAATCTGACAAAGTTCATTCTCTGACGCCCTGGTGAATAAATTTTACTGTGGGTCAGAAGTGACCCGGTTCCACCTCTCGTCTCACCGTCTGATCTCGATTAAGAACTAAATAAGTTCCAATATACGGAATGTAATATAATCTCTGGGAAACATTTCAGTGATAAACACAGCCCTAAAAGTGGATACAAGAAATTCCAGTACTGCTTTTGATGAACTGGGCTGATATAACTAATTCCATTGGACTGTGAACTTTGTTCATTAATGAAACAATATATTCTGTGAATCCAAGTAACACCTGCGTGTGTCAAGAAGGTAAAAAGCAATCTTGTATTGGAATGCAAGGGGGACATTTTGAGCACCTTTTGCAGAGGTTGCTAGGAAGCAGGAATGGTTGTAACTTGGTGACAAAGCAAAACTGGACTTATTTTATTGTTTTTTAGAGGTGACTCTATTCTTAAAGTGGTTCCTATATATTATGAGACACCCTATATATGGCGCCATAGGTCATTCAGTCTCGACCCACAGACGCTTGAGAGCGCAGTGTGAATTATTTGCAAGGTACCTGCTGAAATGACACAGAAACTGCAATGAATCTGTGTGAAGCTTATCAACCACATTATCTGACCTCTCACGTAAAGCAAACAGATGTGCCTCACGTAACATCAGTTTATCGAGGCTCTAAGCAAATAAACCTCCACCTTTGTTGCCTGTATCTGGGTAGGAGGCGTAAAGATGAGCTATATTACAAGAATACACTGTACTGCAGAACCGAATTCTTGCTACGACCTGGATTTCTGATATGTGAAAACCTAACTATAACGTGTAATCCTCAAAGGGTATCTAACGGCATCTGATAGAATGAGAGTAATCTTAATACTTAATTGTGAGACATGGTAATGAAACTTCGTGTAAATCTAGACCCTGTAATGCAGGAGAATTGCTGAGGAACATAGTCATTAACAACATACTTGCTTGTCTTTGGTTATGACTGAGGACTACAGTGAAAAAAGATCAGCTAGGTGCTCAAAGACACTATGAAGCTATTCCTCCATCATAGCACTTGACTATATAATTTTCAAACACAAGTCCAGATATCTGTATACCTCAACTGTGCTTATAAGCGAAACTCATTATCCCACAAAGGAAACATAATCTCCAAACACGAGATCTGTAGATATTTAAGTCTTTAACGACTGCAGCGTTAACCTGACGTCTCCAGGAACCAGAAACAAGTATAACGCGGCATAAAACCTGCGTAATACTTATATAGAAGGTGATCAAGTTCAATTAAAAAGATATAAGCATTTATGTAAACTTGCTACATTTTGTAAATTCGCTATGCAAATTCGATCAGAAAGTAACGTGCTGAATTTAATTATGGGTACGAGATGGCGTGATTAATTAAACCCTCCCGATTCGGGTCGAATTTTGCATTTTTATTGTGCCTCAGTACCGCTGAATGATTTATTCCCGCGGTAATTATAAATGTTTCGTCAACGCGGCGGATAAATGAGTTTCCCTTGGGAACAAATGTGATGAAGCTCCACGTGGCTTATGAAAATTTCCGCCCGACGTTAGTCCGAGCACTTTTTAATCAACTCTGGCAGAAATTCGGGGCACCCGATATTTTCACGATTGAATTTTAAACTTCAACTGATTCAACCGGCGAGCCAGTTTCACTTTGTGGCAGCTTTTCTGCAGCTTCTGGCAAACGATCTCGCGGTTTTTCATTCAATTTACCTTGCCCTACGCCCGAATAACGTACTGAAACCGAATTTCACTGAAAACACGATTAGAATTTGCAATTTAATTTTCCCCTACGTCGATATTAAATGTAATACCCCTAGCAAGTAAGTAGGAATATTGGGTGTATCGGAAATGGCGGTACAACCGAAAAGGGTGTAAAAAAAAATAATACAGTAAAATTGATTTTGAGAAAATCGATTTTTGAAACTTATTTAGTACTTGGCTAAGAATTGAGTAGAATAGGGGAGTAAGTATGGTATAATTGCGCGTGAAATGGATCCCTGCCCAAAAATGAGTCGAAACTGTGCAATAACTTTTTTTCAAATGTGGCTTAGTTTCTTCAGAAAAAAAAGGCAAATCTTATTCCAGTTTTGTATGTTACAAAATCTTTATCTCGAATATTATCCATTATTATTCCTCACTATGAGACATGTCAAGAGACTCGAGATACGAAGCATTTGAATACGTTCGATCGATATAATTGGACTCTCGAAACGTGCCGGAGGGGTAGAGGATAATGATGCCAGCCTTGATTAAAATCAGGGGACAAATTGCCCGCATCAAATTAGATTGTCTAATTCGGCAGGTTCTGCGGTTTCCCAGGGCGTAATTTAAACGCAGATGGACCATGGTTCTGCCACAAACAACAAAGACAATAACGTCAACGTCTGTCGTGTACCAACGCCTGGCAGCTTTCAGCTGAAAGTGGTGGTTAAATATAGATCAGCCCAGTAAAAGATGGGAATGCATTCGGTATTATGGGACACCGTCGTATTCCTGGATGTTCTACGACACCTCGATGGGTGGCCATCCCCTGGACTGCATTTCTAAGTTTATTTTTAAGCGCTGGCCTCCCATGTCGAGGCTCTTATCTGGGAGCAGTGCTGGGATCAAGGATTCACTATGTGGATGGGAGACAGTTTTATATATAATTTGTCTTTTTAATGGAGCTGGCCAGCACTTGCTAAGTAGTGGAGCCACTGAATGGGAGTGATGGGACGAAATTATAGAAGTCAAGCAACATAGGAACATCTGAGCATCTAGCACTGATGGTGCAGATGGGATGTCTGAACAGGTACTCTTGAAACTGATGAGACTCAAGAATAGATAGACTGAGAGAGCAAATGTTGCGACTGTTGGAACAAGTACCAGATGAAACAGAATGCTTGTACGAAACGTCACACCTGAATAGGCGGAATTAGTGTAACAGATGTGGTACATGTGGCGGAGCAAGTGGGGCAGGTGGAATCACTTGAACAGCTGAGGCAGTTGGAAGAAACAGGGCAGTAATGCAGTTGATGTATTAGGTGGGACAGAAGCAATAAACAGATCAGACAGATAAACTTAAGGAGCAGGTACGGGTAAATAGGTGGGACCATTGAGTGTCGAACTGACTAATCAGGAACTCAGGGATATATTCAGCATACTTCCTAGATATTACTGCCCTAGGACATGTGTAGAAATATGATCAAATAAGTGATAAGGAACCCATTTAGTGACTTGGACCTCAGTGATATTAGAATGTCCCTTAGATTAGCTTGATCTTTGCAAGACTCAAGAAGCCCACAGTTAAAAAAACCTGGAAGACTGAATCCAATTCAAAATACGACGAAGCAAGTAACAATTGTACCCCAATAATCCGTCTGCTTAACCCAGCTTCAGTTAATGTACACGATGCGCCGCAAATGCGCTATATGCCCACGATAGAAATCAACCGCGAATTAAACAATAAAGCAGCAATTACACGGTGAGCTCCCAGTGGCACTATACTAAACAGGGCGAGGTATTTTCGAGCGTACAGGAGACAGATACTAATTCATACACGACAGTGACCGTAAATCACGCCGAGCGTACGATTTATAAGCTTGCTTTACATCGTGCCTGGTGGCTTCATCCGCCTCCCGAGCGTTCCTCAAGCATCTTTGTTTGTTTTCCACCGCCATGGCTCGCCGGCTAAGTTTTCTTTGTTAAAAGGATCCCAACAAAGAGATGGCCGGGGTCAGTGAGGGAAAACAAGTGGTTTCGTTAACTGCCGATGACCAAGACTAAATTTACTTCACGCTCTAATTCAACTCCCGGGGCGATGTTATTGTGTAACATCGACTGGACTTGGGAACCAATTCGATTGTTCTGGACAAATAAATACCGACCGTTTGATAGTCGTCGATGCAATTTCACCACGCTCCTCGCAGTACTGTTTTATGGATAGGCGTGAGTTTAAATGGTAACAAAGGACTTTCAGGTGAGACATTCCCACTCGGCGAATTCGATGGTTTTAACACATCTCTTTTTACTATTGATATGATGAGGGGAGTGCACCAGGTTCAGGTCACCGATTCAGTTCAAGTTCCGCATATAATTGAGGAACAACATGGAGAATAATGTAGCAAACCTGTATAGGGTTCCATTCTCAAAAGTTATTGGGAAAATCAAGCTCGAGTGTTTGCTTTTTCGACACTCTCGGTATATGCCTTCGAAAGTGTACTTCAAACACTAATCCCACACGTATGTATTCATTTTTATTTATTCTCCTGCTTCAGTCTTCATCAGCGTGACCTATTTTTTAATTCCAACGGGTTTGAGAGCCACAGAATGTGGGCTGCCAAGTTTACAGATGTTCTCGTTCTTCAGCATGGATTTTGTACTCTTTGCTCTTGTAACTATCTACTGTGCAGTGAGTAAAGAGTAATGGAAGATTTCAGAAAAGCTTGAGAAAGATTAATGGTTTTATTCTTTTTACTACTGTAGGCGAAAAAGAGAACCTCGGGCGATGGGATTCGAACCCAAGCGCTGCAGGTCCTCTGCGTACTGGCTAGCCGCGTTACCAATTCCCCCAACGCCGACTCTCTCTTCCGAACTCTACAAATCCCGACGCCAACGGGGCGTTACCTATGTGCCAATCGCACCATAGGACATTCCCAAACGCCGAATGCCTACAGTACAATCCTAGGGTGCTGGCGCAGTCATTCATTTTTCCCCCTCACGTCAGGGGCGTAACCAGGATTTCATTCAGGGAGGGGCAATAAATAGTGAACTCGAATTTTGAATTTATGTACGTAGTTAGAATTCACAATTTAAATTATTTTTAGTTTGTAAGAAATTAATTTTATTTTGGACGAATGATTAATTTTTTTCCCTGTGTCAGTGGGGGGATCCCTTGGCTACGCCCTTGGGATCTTTTAACAGAGAAAGTACACCTGCTTTCATTCCTCTCTTTTATAATGGGCGGCACAATCTTATCCGTTATTTTAAGTGCCTCAATGTAACTCGTGAAGCGAGGCTCGTTATCCCCAAGGAAATGTACCCCGCGGCGCTGATTTAACATTTCCCCAGCATGTATTTGCGGGGACAGCTAATTATCGACGGACCTTTTACACTATTGATCCATTACGGGCAAGAGAAAGGCAGACGCAGGGAATAACAATTTCATAAAACTCCAACTAATTGGAAAGGGAATATACTCTGACGTCGCTGTGCATTTTAATATACCCTTGGGGTTTAATCCTGCGAAATTATAGAGTAAAATTATGCCCCGCAACTGGAAACGGAAACATGGCGCGGAGCTATCCTTCAGCAGGAAACTCTAAAATAAATGTTTACGCGCTTTACTAATAATTAACAAGAGACCTAGCACCCAGGAGCATTCGAGGAACCCTAATGAAGGTTTAAACGACGCGGAAAGCTTAAATTATAGAGTAACTGAATATTTATAGAGGCAACAGGTAAAATTACATATTTGACAAGTGCAAAGTAATTCAACAAAACATGAAAACTGAATTTTTCAAGTTAAAGTTGAAAGAAAGTGAACACTATAGCTGATTAAGGCTATTTAAGGGCCACTTTTAAAAGATTGAGCAGTGGGCGTGGTCTAGCGCTAAGGTGGGAGGTGCTTAATCGGTGTGGTGGGGGGTTTTAAGTGATATAGTGGGGATAGCCCCGCCTCCGCAGCCTTGGACAGCTACTAGAGAAGTCGGAGCATAAGTTTGCAGCTATAAATAAATTTGTATAAAGGATGTAACGGTAATATATAGCGCTAAAGTCCAAGAACGATTAAATTAATGAGATCAAGACTGAAGAAGGCTTACAAATGAGTATCATATTAATAGCGATAGCGTTTCAGGGAAGCAATAAATTTCGATGAAGTGTGCCAGGAAAGCGTGCCAGAATTCCGAAAGAATTCCTTCTTTCAGGCGTAAAGGGACTCGGTTGGGAGTCGACATTTACCGATTTAACGCTTTAGGAAGCAAGAAGACGCCTACGCCCGCCATTTAACTTTGCTGGGGCGATTTATCGTCCCCTTTCGAACGAAGATACCGCTATATCGTCCTCGCAGTCGGCCTGAGCTGCCGCTATTACTTAGCCATCCTGCTGACGGTGGAATTATCGCGAGAGTTTGTGAAAATAATTATTCCATACAGGGTGACTTATTTCACTCTGTAAATGAATTCAGCAAAAGCAATGTTGAATCGAAAAAATGAGACGCATGGACGTTGCAGAAAATTGAGAGGTTGGAATTCTAAAAATTTTTTGAAAAATTCTCCAAACATATTTCAAGGTTATTTGCGGATTTTCAACTGGATTTAATTTTTTCTCTTAGTAATGCAAATAAATAACTGCTTAAAGCTAAGATGTAGCAGAATAAGGAAAAAATATTAAAAAAGTATGATAAACAGGTTTTGACTTTGAAAATCTGTGTCAAAGAATCCTGAAGGGCAAGACAAATTCTGCGGTCAGATTTGAATTCAGCACGTTAAAATCTGTAGGAAATGATGTATAACAAGTCAAGGAGAAACTACAACGGAAACATCGTAATTTTCTGCGAAAATATCAACTTTGATATAGACGGTCAAAACTTTGTTTGTCATACTTTTTCAATAATTTCCCCTTATTCTACAACATCTTAGTTTTAACGTCGAAAAAGATTCATCCCTCTATCTTATCTCTGTCAAAAGTTCTACAGTTTTGACACAAAAAAGCGCAGCTTGTTCCGCTGTGCGGCGTTGGGTGAATGGATAACGTGGCTGGCCAGTACACAGAGGATCCGCAAGAGCTTGGGTTCGAATCCCATCACCCGAGGTTTCGTTTTTTCGCCCACACAATCTTTCAAAAAATTAAGAATACTTCAATGATTCGATAAGTATAAAACAGAAAACGAATCTCGACTGGTAAAAATGTGAAATAAAGCGACCTCCCTCCCAACGAAAAGGATGTAGAATGTCAAGGAAGTATGTCATGCGGAACGGTCGTGTATCCTCAGTTGAAACGAAGCAAATCAGAGCGCTACATTACCAGAAGCTAGCTGCTTTAGCGATAATAACAATCCAACTTCATGAATAAAGTTGCTCGGAGCTGCTTATCGGATTCAACCTGATAACGTTCTACCGTATTGGAAACCATGGAATAGCGATCAGGACTCCGAGATAGCACGCTCCGTTGCATTCGAATCTAGGTTCACTCGCGCAGTTTGCCCTTAACCATTCTCTGCTACGAAGGGAAGCTTTTAGGAAAATTACCAGGAGCAGCGGGGGGAAAGGGTATGCCTAATCCAACGACAAAATCAGCCCCAAAATCAAATCCCTGAATCTCACCTAACCGTGTAATTATAATGAAATAATTTTACACCCGATATAATTCTTCTTTTAACAGATCAAATAAGCCATATAACACACATTCATGAATAAAAATTCATCTCGGCGCACAGCGGAAGGCGTATTCTCAACAATTGAAGAGTCCTCGTAGAAAACACTGTAAGTACCAAAATAAAATGGAAAAATATATTTTATCAAAAAATGTTCTACGTGGCAATGGTAATATTATATTATTGAATTTTATTTTTGGCACTTACAGTATTTTCAACAAGAACTCCTCAATTCCGAACCCAATATAATCAATTTCTGAGAAAATTCATAGTTCTTCTGACAGTACATTTTAAATTCTTAATTATTCTTCTTCCTACGTCGAAATCACTAAATAAGCAAAAATAATTATGTTTAAATATTTTAAAGATTTTAAACATTAGAATTCACAATCCCCATAGAAATGATTTGGGGGACACAAAAGTCTAACATGAATATCCCAAGGAAAGCAGGGATTAGGCCCTTTGCTTCCCCAGGAATAGTCACAGGTCACGAACTCGATACAGTTTATCGTCGGAATTCGGCTTCCACGCGAAGCTTCTGTTCGGAGCCGTTTCCTGGATGATTTAGGGGTTTCAGAGGCCATGCCAGGACACCAGCTGGCTCACCTAGATTGCCAAAGTTCTAGGTCAGCCAATGGTTCCACTCCGCGGGACTGGAATCGTCACGATAATATGCAGCTACGTGACTGCAGTCAACTGCATGCATCGATCAAACCTTTGGAAATTTGTTTGCGTGCACAGCTCTATCATTGCTGTTCAATAATTCACGGTAACTTGGACAGAGCGCTCTCAAACTCGACGGAAGAGACTGCTCAACAACTTTGGTTCCCTAACTTCCCACTTTTCAGCTGAAGAAAATGAGCTGCTAGAACTCATAATAATTTAACTACATAACTAAAAGCCTGTAATAACACAAATATCCCTACTTTATTAGAACCCTTACAGTCTGGAATGTATTCTAGAATTTTTCGTTCAAAGAATGTTAAAAAATAATTATGTAAAATAATAATAAAATAAATAAATAGCTATTGAAAAATTATTTTGAATACATGCTTTAATTTCTAAATTGAAGCACTTTTCTGGCAAGCTAATTTTATAAATTGAACTTAATATAAATTAAAAAAAAATAAGTCCCTTCGTACAAAAGTTACTAAATATTTATAGTTAGAAACCGATCTGGCTCACGCAGATTCTGCACATAGCACATCGTTGTCATAAATTGGGTCTGTGAGAAAGTTTCATTGTGTCTTTACCCTGCGTTGATCCTTAGATACTGAACTCTTCAGAAGTTATCTGAAGAAACGGAATAATGCTACTACTTCTTTGGTTTGAAGAATAAAATTAAAAGGGGCGAATGCTTCCTGAGGAACATGGGAAGGAATTTGTCGACTGAAGAATTGTATTCCATCTAGCTGAATGCTTTAAATGTGAATGGAGTGCAAAGCCAGCTTCTATCTGTGTGATTTCTATATTACTATATTCAGTGGAAACTTTGAACATAATTGGACTGCAGAAATTCACCAACATTCTTTGTTTAATGGTACGACTAGGTCATTACGTTAATGAAGTAAAGAAACTTCCCCAAGCTATGCGGTGGCTCATTCCCAGTGACACCAGAGTAATTTGTAAATGAACGAGCAATGCCACTAGGTGGTAGGAGATTAAACAGTACATTGTCGAAATAATGATATGCTTTGTTTTGAAGCTTCGTATAGGGGAATTGAAGCTGAGCCCTCTGTGACGTACTGTGACTGCGACTATTAATAATTAACGCAGGATTGAACAACCCTGGGGAATGGATGAAACAATAGCGAAATTAGGGATATTTGTCTGAAATCATATGCTTGATAACTTTTCGCATTTAAGAGACATACCCAAAACTGGGAGCAAAAGATATCACCCAATCAAATGCAGCTGAAAAAAAGTTGAGAAAATTGAATTTGGATTGAATTCTTAAATTTGGGCCCAACCCTCTGTCTTCGCTAAAATAAGGGACTTGACAGCATTGAGCGGGGTCTAATGGGGATAGGAATCTCATAGTAACTTATGTTTCAATCAATTCCTGTATGTTCACCAATTCATTGCAATCAGATAAGGGCCTGATTTGGGTTAAGTCCCATACTTCAGCCAAATCTCCTATTTTAATCAAGTATTTTACTGTGTTCAAGACATATGGCGTGCGGCTTGTATTTCAGACATGGTCCCAGGTGAGGCCCCTATTTTAGGCAAGTCCCATACTTCAGCTAAACCCCCACTACGATAAAGTGCTTCATCTCAGCCAACTAATCTGACTGAAATAAGGCTCCTGCCACCAATAAGGCCCCCATCTGAGTCAAAGCTGTATCAGATAAGGCCCTTACACCAGAGAAGGCCCCTATATCAGACAAAGCTCCTCCATCAGATAAGGCCCCTCTATCCGACAAGGCTTTTGTATTAGTCAAGGGTCCCACCTCAAATAAGGCCCCAACTTAGTCAAAATCTCTATATCAGACAAAGCTCTTATCTCAGTCAAAGTTCCTAACTGAGTTAATGCCTCTGTATCAGACAAGACCCTTACATTAGACAAGGCCCCTATATCAAACAAGGGTCCTCCACCACATAAGGCCCCTAAATACTGCAATTCCCTTACCTAAAGCCAATAACTTTTGCACAAACAATTCTCTCGCACATCCAGCAGTCCAAAGAACAACTGAATACAAACACTTGGCCCAGAAACTCCGTTTCACTAAACAAAATCAATAAAAATACTGTTCTATAATCAAAAACAATTACTAAATGAAGACACCCCCATAAATGATGTGCCATGCACTCCCCTAACCAGCGTGGCAGTTTCGAACGGTGCATCCGTTTAGAGTTCACCGATTCTCAGACTCCCAGCGACCTCGCCCTTCAGCGAATAGTCGCCCACCGGCGCCACGCTTACGCGTTTAATCGGCCGGCTAAAATCAGCGAGGCGCGTAGCTTTTGATGGTCCCACCAGTATCCTACACGATATCCGAGAACAATGCGTTAATTATTAAAATTATGGACCGAGCTCCCTGACTCGTCCCCACCCAGGTCGTCTCGAATTTCGAGGGACGCCTCTTCGATATCCAGTTTCCCAACACTTTTGGCGTTTCGTTAAATGTCACAGTACTTTGGTCTAGGAAATTCGAGCGCCAAGTAGAGAAAATGGGTGGGTCGTTTCAGGTTTCTCTATGGAGGCTAGTTTAAACAGACGATTTTTCAACCACAGAATTTAAACTCTTCTGGTAGCTCAGAAAAAAATAGGACAATATCGGCAATTGAAGGATCTACTGGTAAGTGAGAATCAAGTTGGGGCATTTTCTGTTTCTTTCGCATAGCTACTAAAATTCCGCTCAAGAGGGATTTTAAGTAACGAATACCTACATGAAAATACGTGGTATTTAAGCTTGCATTTTAAACAGTACTTTGCATTTTCTTGTGGGAAGAGCTTTCTGCAGGGACGAAGAATTTATTGGTCATGAATAATCCTGCTCCTTGGGGGAACTGGTGGAAACATGGGTTAAGCAGTTGCAGGGTTCAGCTTAAATTCCCCAAAGTCTGTCATTTATTAGAATTAGTGGAGGATTCTGGTGACAGTTTCCCGAAAGACCCAGGAAATCCTCTGGAAAAGTTCAAGGACCTGTCTACAACGTACCTGACCCCTGTTAAATATATGCTGGACACATTAAGTCGACTAAATCTTGAAGGGAAACAATATCTTTGAAGGAGAAGTTTATTGCTGGGAAGATTTAAAGTATGCTCTGGGGGGGAAGCAGTGTAAGAAGGAAGACAGAGGTGGAAATAAGCTTCTTGCTATTTCTATTTTGTAACAGGAGATAGAAGAATGTGTTTCCTGGGATTTAGAAAGGATCCAGGGAATTTCTTGGGAACGCCTCTGAGGAAACTGAGAGCAAAGAATAGAAGGTTCTAGGTTGTTTTGAAAACTCAAGAAACTCTGGATGAAAGAGTGATAGGGAATAAATTTTGGATTACTCTGTGCAAATTTTGAGTAACTCTCATCACATTTGAGGCAACACAGATCAAATTTAGAGCAACTGTGTCCAATTTTATAGCAATTTTGACCAAATTTAAAATTTTGACAAATATTTAATTAACTCTAAGTAATTTTTTAGTAAACTCCAAATGGCTTTTAGAAAATTTTCAATTATTCTAAAGAAAATTCTATAACAGTATTTCAGATGATTTTGAATAAACTTGACCTTTTGAGCAACTCTGAGTTTACTGTAAAAAAAACTTTGAGTCACGTTTCATGAAATTTTAAGTGCCTTAATGCAACCTCGTCAAAATTCTATCAAACTTGCATTCCAACCATCAGTAAACACTTTCAGAAAGCAATTACAAAAATTAACGCAGCTTCAATTAATCACTACGAAGTTAGCAGCTCTAAAGAAGCTGCAAATCAATGGGAACCCCTGATTTATCATAAAGAGGAGCTTGACTCGTGTGAAGATTAGCGCAAAGTGACGTGAAACACGTTCAAATCACACCTACACCACAGCGAAATTTATCTACGTCGCCGACCCGAACGCGAGGCTCTTCAACCTTCCTCTTTCCCATCTGAACCCGTCAGAACGATGCATTACTGTCCAAGGTAAACCAGAAGTAAATTTTTACGTGACAGGAAATAAGTACAAGACTGATGACGTTACTTGGGCCACAGAAAAGGAGCAGCTCTCGAAGAGTAATAGCCTTCGGCGACTTAAAAGCTTGCAAGTTGCTCAAACTTCCACTCAGAGTAGCTTGTTCAAAATAAATTCGAGGATCAAGTTTCCCGAAAGAGTCCACTGAAAGAAAGTGCCCTGAGTGCCATTGTTTGTCTGAACAACACTTTTTGTCGAATGAGAAACTGTAATGGGAAATAATAAACGTCATTGTTTTTTCAGGGCTGGTGGCATTCAGAACACTTTTGCATTTAATTAACCCCTCGTGGTCACACGGGATGCATTGTACACCAAGAATAATTTTCGAGTTAAAATGTCGTGTCTTTACGACTTCCAAAGGGAATTTATCGCAAAAAAATATAAAAAAAAAAAATTAAAAAATCGCTTTTTCCTACAAATTTTATCATATCAAAATTTACATTTCTAGAAAAAGACTATTAGATCATTATTGTGTAAGTATTACGAACGTACAATTATCACTGTAAAGTTAAAAGATTCAAAAATACGAAAATGGTAACTCAAAAAATGGCGCTGGGGTAAAGTGAACCCTGTGTGACCAACTTGTGATTATAAGAAGGTGTGACCACGAAGGGTTAAATATTATTACACACAGTGTTTCGTAATAGGAGACACAAGTGATTTTACGTGAAAAATTAGAAAAAGCAGAAAATGTGCGATTAAGTTTGTGCATAGGCTTTCTTTTTCGAAAAAAAAATCGAATTTATCTGCAAACATGGTATAAATGGGAATTAAACGAATCCTTGTGCAAAATTACGTCAAAACTGTCCAAAAACTTTTCTCAAATAAGGCCCCGTTTTCGAGAAAATCGATTTAAAATTAGGTGCGCGTTTACTCGAGAGATTTCGAAAAAAAATTCACGATACCAAAAGTACCTAAAACTCAGGGTATCTAAATCACAAAATAATTCGAAGCTACCCCCTATCTTATATCATCTTGCTTTAAAAAAATTTGAAATCGTGAGGATTTAACGAAGTAACGAGTCGCCTTGTTAAACATCTTTGTTGTTAAATATCTCCTAAACTATTAGGTGTATAGCAATGAAACCGAGCATGGGTGGTATATTTCATGCTTCTCTACCTACCCACGAAGTTACATTCAAATTGGAGCGAAACACTTCATGCAGTCCCCTGTCGAATGGCTCGAAGTACGAGGCAGAGGCAGGATGGACTCGCTAGCAAATTTTCCAGCAGGACGATTCTAAGAGATACGAGGCTCCTTCCGGCTTTCTCTTCTCATTTCCTGCATCCCCTTTCATCCCCCTTAATCTCGCCCAGGTGTTACCGTGAATTGTGTTACAGTGGGGGAACGCAGGCACTTGGAAAAAGAATGCAGCAGGGTTCCCACGAGAAAGGCTCGCAAAGGGAGATTGATATTGTGACTTACTAGATGGCGCAAGCGTTTCATGCGGCTGATGAAGACGTTAGTGGGAATTATAGGTAACTGTTTCCTTTACAGAATTTTTTATCCACAGTTTTACGAGTAAAGCGCTTAAATTAATAATTAAATGAAGCTCCTGGCGATTTTAAGAAAAATAATGTAAGGAAGATTGAAGCTTTAGTTAGAACGTGTGAATATGAATGCTCGAATCGATTTTTTTTTTAAATTGTTTGTTTGAAAAAAGCATTGTGATTTTTAGTTTTATAAATAAGTCTCTATTTTTTTAGTATTTTTTTATCTGTAAGTAATTTTGTTAATCAAAAATTATAATGTGCATTTGGAAGTTTATAATTTAAAGAATATTTAGAAAAAATTATGATAATTCGTCTAGTTCGCTGTGTAGCTGCTGTTGAACAAAGCAGGCTTACGTCGTCACGTAAGAAGTTTGCGGTGCCAAAAATATCTCCTCTTGTCCGAAAAATGTCCCTTCATTTTAAAAAAGAAAAAGTGTTTGAACTTTAATTCAACCCTGTCATCAGTTTTTTTTAATGATTAAAACCAAGCGGCTATTTAAAGTTTAAGGTACAGGTTAAAATGAGATAATTCTCTTTTTTGAATTTACGTTTAATTTGATGCTGCAGCTTCTGCGAATTCTTTATTGGAAAAATCGATTGTTTGAATAAGAGTTTTGGGGGAAAGTTTCTTAATTCCTTTGTGGGCTAAAAAAGTGTAACAATATGCCTGCGTTGCGTCGAGCAGAGTTCTATAACTCCATGTTGATGCAGCGAAGGTCTCTTGCACAACTCTTATATTCTACTTACAGAAGAAAAATATTACTATTTCTCCTTTTGTTCCATGGAGCAATGTTTCCAAAGTTTTTTGCCCCACCTTCGCAAACAAAGAAACTTTTACAATTTCCTTCTGTCATGTACTTCGTTGGAAAAGCTAGACGTTAAAAGTTCTCCAAGAATTACATGTTAATAAATAATTTAAAGTGTACTATTCATTTTTTATTTCCTGCATATTTGAAATATAATATTTCAACCCAAATGCCTTCTTATTCCCAATCCTATTGAAGTGAAAATATAGAATCCAGTCCTCTCTATTCCCAATTTGTTTGAAAAAGAAAATTTCAAAACATCCTCTTCTATTCCCAGTTTTGTTCAAATCAAACATTTCAACCCAACCCACTCTATGCCGAATTCTTTTGAGGCAGAAAATTTCAAAGAAACCCCTATTATTCACAGCTTTGTTCAAATTAAAAATTTTCATCCTAACCTGTTCTACTATTCCCTATTTTCTGAGAAAAAAAAAACTCACTCGAACCCTTTCCATTCCAAATTTCTGCGAAATCAAGAATATTTCCCAGGAATAGATTTGAACGCAAAAGGATTCGAGACAATTTCAGTTTATTGAGAATTCTCGATTGTGGGATAATTTTAAATCAGTAGAATGAATATGAATCATTTTGGAATTAATATTAAATTGCTTCGCAAATTCGTGATCTCTGAGAAAGCCAATCAAAATGCAGATACGGCGTAAACTCTCGACGCTGATAATTAATTATAGGCTTCCGCTGTACTAAACTTTAAATTACCAGCGAAACTGAAGCAACTGGAGTTTCCAGGAACTTCATCCTGCCGGGGTTCTAATTTGGCATAATTACAGTTACTACATCTGAAGCTCTCGTTGGATAATTCTTCCCAAACAGAAGAGAAATATTTATCAAAACAAAACTCGGAAATAGTAATTAAAAGGGGGAAAAATGAATTCCTGTGAAATTAACTCATAAATATTTTTATCCGGGGGACTTCTTTTTAAAAATCCCTGTGATTTAAAAAAATGGTCGAAGTGAAGAATGAAATTAAACTTATTCCCAAAATAATGGAATTAAACACATTAATTTTTACGTAGCAAAGTCACATAAGCACTTTTTTCCAGCAACGAAATGAAAAGAAAATCTCAACCCAAGTTGCAAATTAAATTACCACATAACATGAATGTATTTTTGAAACTAAATATTCAATTGATTATGAGCAAAAAACAGTAAAAAATAAGGTAACAAATATAAGAGATCGTAGCTGCACTTTAATGATGAAGCTTCAAAAATTAAAAAAATTAGTATATTCGTAGTGGCTCACAAAAGAAAAAGAAGAATGAAGGTCCAGGTTCCCTCGAAGAACGTCCAACCCCACACTTGTGTATAATACGCATCACGTGTCACCGACCTCTATCACTCACTTTCTACGGAATTCCCAAGTTATCCCTCCAGCAGTTGCCACTAAACTGACGAGGGCAAGAACGGCGACTTTTTCTGTAACCCTCGTCAAAGTGGGGGCATGGCTGTTAGTCGTGCTACCTGTCCCCCACCACGAAGGTTGTTTAACGTGTTCATAGAAGTTTGTAGTAGTTTATACCTCGTCCTTCAGGTTTCACAGACGAACAGATGTTTATATTAAGATTGCAAGGAGGCCAAAGACCGAATTGTTGAAGTACACTCGTGGGCATTAATTAAATAAAATATTTAAGAAATGATTGTTAAGTAACAAATTATCTTATTGGGCTAAAAGTGATTTTTAAATACTGCAGGGGTAGTTTATTTGAACAAGCAAATAATTTTCTTCTGAATTATTCTGTTATTTGGTTACTAAACAAAGGATTTTTTTTTCATTTTGTTTAATACTTGAATAAGTGTCTCTGAGGGCGAAGCATTTTGAGATCATTTTGAAATAATATATTTGGTTTTGGTAAAAAATGAGGTTATTCTTTCTAAGTCACTTGTAAAATAGAATTCAAATATTCTCCTTACAAATAATGTTTGCCTGAATCTCTTGAAGCAACAATTCTATTCAACTACAAATATGCTTTGATACTTCAATTATTCTTGTCTCGAGTTTTGCAATATTTTATCATAATGCTCCGGAAAATTTCGAAAACTCATAAATTCACGAATATGTAGCTGGTTAGCCAGACGCAATTTGAAATAACCACGAGGTGTATATTATGCTATCCCAATCTGTTTTCTACGAACAAACAAATTACAGAGACTCATAGAAGCTTGACTATCCACTAGACGAGGTCTCCCCTTCAAAATGTTAATGCACCCCTTAACATCAAGTTATGTTCCGGAGCCCACAATGCATTTGCATTTTAATACAAGTGTTGACGAAACAGACGCAAGTGACATGGCAAGAATCTTCGTATATAGTAGTCGGCGTAGAAATTGCTCCAGCTTCAAAATATCAATGTTTCTGGTTTAGCTCTCACACGAGTAGTGGCCAAAGCATCATTCATTTCAATGCATCAACAAATACTTCAAAATAAACGTACCTCCACTAAATTTTTAAATCGTCCACACATTAAACACACACAGCAATTTTTTATGTTATTTATTTTTATGCATATGTAATGACTTTGGTGATGAAACTACTAAAAGACCACGCTAAAATAATTTAGTGTAGGTACCACGTTTGCAATGTACATTGTACCAAACTTTATATTCATCAAAATATTTTTAATAAACCATTAAATCACGACTTCATAATTTCAGTTCATAACAAATACATTTTTATAAACTCAATTACCCTCCAATAATTCAATTACTTAAAAATGTTTTTAATAAACCAATAAATCACAACCTCAACATTTCAGTTCATAATAAATACATTTTTATCAAATCAATTACCCTCCAATAATTCAATTAATCAATCATTTTTTATAATTGATATATTTTACAACTTATTAGTATATATTTTTAATTATGAACCCTCCCTTCTAACAATTTTAGGCCCAATACCAATTTAATTATATTACACATACATTCACACATATTTACACTACTGTACACCGCCATATGGTAAGATGTCTCTCTATGTCGACCCGCATCAGCCCACTAAGAACGTGGCTGTGCGCAAATATCCGACGAACATCCAAGTTTCATCTTTCCTCAAAAGCTAGCTTCACCATCTTGCCGAAATTCTGCCACCGCGGCATGTCTTTCCGAGTTCCTAAGTCTTCCTATTCGCAGCAAATCGTCTATGCTGTTTGGTTGCATCAGCAGCTACGCCTGGCTTTCAAAAGCGAGACGGCGCGAACACTGGAGCGTTAATTTTCCAAAACGTCGCCTCTGAACGCCGTTCCCTGCGGCATCCTCGCGCGAACAAGGGAAAGAGGACACGGCGAAACGAGGGTGGCATGGAAAACGACCCACACGCCAACTTGGGGGAGGGGGGAAAGTTTTCCTTTATCGCAACGGTGAATCGCCGCGAATTCTCTAGGGTACCGTTTGAATGCAGATGCCGACGACCTGGCAGAAATTGCATTTCCTCGGGACCAAGGATTTCCCTTTCTCCGCTGAACTGGCTGGATCAGATACAGGGAGGGTGCACTTTGCTCTGGTTCGAAGGAGAAAGAACTTGCGCGATTAGATTCGGTTAATTAGGTAGTTGATATAGAGGTGACCGTCCATGAGGAACGTCACAAAGATTAATTGGGTTGTTGCTTGAAGTAGTACGTTGCAGGACAATTGTATTTGTATTTTTGTATTCCTGTTAAACAGGATGGCGCGTGCGTTTCAAAGCCTATCGCGCTTTATATTGCCCAAAGAACACTACTATTAGTAGTGTGCAGTAGTCTCGTTTTATCTTTGTTCCTCCTCTCTCTCTCCTTCGGGTCTCAGCAGTAGTGTGGTGCACCGGGAGAAAGGTGGCGGCGTTCACCCATCTTTCCCCAGTACCCGCCCAGTGATGTTTAACTTCGGTGATCTAACGAGAACCGGTTTCTCCATCACGGCTACGGCCGCTGGTGCAGGACAATTGTGAAATCAGCTATTTTGTAAGAAGCTTAACAATTTTACGAATTCTGAAAGTATGAATTTATAGGCTAAAGAATTTTTGGGAAATCGATTGCTAGGTCAACCGATTTTTGAGGTAACTGTGTTCGGAGCTAACTGATTCTTAAATTAACGGGAATCTAAGTAAATAGAATTTTTAATGAATTGTCGAGGATTTAAATTTTGGATGAATTCAATGTTAATCGAATTCTGAGTAGACTGAATCTGAGGCAACCGTATTCTAAGAAAATCGAATCAGAAGTCAACAGCATTTTTAATAAAAATAGTGCTGGACAAATAGCATACAGAACCAACCGAATTTTAAATTAACCAAATTGTATGTCAACCGAATTCTAAGTAAACCGAATTCGGAACAAATTGATTTCTGATCAGACTAAATACTTCGTAACCCGAATTCTCATTAAACTAACTCCTCTGGAAATTAATTTCTAAGCAAACCTAATAGACATCGCTCAAAAGAATTCTCAACAAAGGCCAACGGAAATCTAATTTTTCACAACCAACACCAAACCGAAGCAAAACCTCAACCAACCGAATTTTCGTTTACAATCGACAATGCTTGCCATTTGCCAACCCGGAAATTCTGATTTCAATGAAACGTCACGTGAATGTGGAACATATTGGAGTACGCTAGGGGCAATTTTTTCTACAGAAATTCAATCTGAAGGGGTGAAATCAGCTCTCAAAGTTATCGTATTTTCTCGATTTTTAATATAATTTTATTTCCGTTCTGAAACTGTGATAGAGCTTGAAAAACTTAATAATTCCCAAATTTAAATTATAGTTTAATAAGATATTAGTTCTATTAGAAAAATTAGGAGAAATTTTAGTTCCAATAAAAAATTTAGGAAAAAAGTTCTGATACAAAATTTAAGAGATATTTTAGTTCTAATAGAAAATTTGGGAGAAATTTTAGTTTTAATAGAAAATTTAGGAAATTTTTTAGTTCTCATAGAATATTAATGAGAAATTTTAGTTCTACTAGAAAATTTGGGAGAAATTTTAGTTGCAATAAAAAATTTAGGAGAAATTTTAGTTCTAATAAAAAATTTATGGAAAATTTTAATTCTAATAGAAAATTTAGGGAAAATTTTAGTTCTAGTAGAAAATTTAGCAGAAATTTTAATTCAAATAGAAAATTTAGGAGAAATTTTAGTTCTAATAGAAAATTTTAGTTCTAATAGAAATTTTAGCAGAAATTTTACTTCTAATATAAAAAATCTCGATAACTTTAAGGGTCGATTTCACTCCTCCATAGTGAACTCCCTTAGAAAAAGAAATTGCTCCTCGCATACCCCAATGTGCTCCACATTCGCACGAAGTTTCATTAAAATCAGAATTCTCGAGTTGGTAATGCCTCCTTGTAAGCGATTCATTTTCGCGGCCAGCGCCGAAACAACACGGACATCGGGGCGGCGGGATTATCCCTGACAGTAGGCAGGCTCGGTAACCGGAAACGACGCCGGATGGAGCGACACAGAGGAACGTACCGAGCGTAGGCCGTGTTTGGCGCAGAGTCAGCATTTGTGGAGGGCGGGAAACGAGGCCAGAAAGCTCGTAGGAGTCGCGCACGACGCGGCCTCGGGGTTGGAATCTGAAATTCATACGGGTTGGATGTTGGCCGTGCAACCGTGACCGTTCATCGCGACGCTATTTACCATTTCGAGGAAGCGGGGAAAGGTCAGGCTGGCCTGTGACACGATTCGATTATCGAGCGAAGGGACAACTTTCGGATTCGGTGGCTCGAGCCGCCGGGTTTAGGGTCCGCTGAGCGAAGCGGTGGTGGACGGAATTTTTCGACTGGAAGCTGATCCAAGTGGAGCTTTCAAACTCGATGCAAGAGCGGCCCTTGAGCTTCGATGTAAATTCAGTCGGAAGAGAAAGTTCGATTGCCATGATGAACAGTTTCTGGGAGAGAGCATAGAATACTTGCGTGGCGAGGTTTAAAATAACTCCCGCTTGAAAATTGTACACTCCAAGTGGTGCATTCTAGATGTGAAGCCATTTACCTGTTTCCTCAGCTGGGTACACTGCTTGTCTCTCATTTCTGTTCTGTTAGGTTCTACTAGGTAAAATACCATTGTTAGATGGCTGAAGGAGTGGCCTTGGAGAACTTGTTTGGTTAGCATGTAATATTAAAAGCGGAGTCAGGAACAGTAATGGAGAATGAATTTATGATTTTGGTGGTAGTTCTGTTTTACTTATGGGACTTAACCTTTGGATATTTGTTCAGTTTGCTGCTTTAGTTTTAGTTTGCTAGTTTATAGTTAAGGAACTTACAAAACTGTAACTCAAGCATCTGCCTGCTTTTCAATAGTAATTTTCAAAGAATACTCATTACTAATTGCAAGCGAATAGAGTAATTACGACGAGAGCAGTTTTAGATGAAGATATTGAAATATGTTATGCATTGGATTAACTTTGGGGTGCCTACTGTATAGACTACCTCAATTATGTAGACCCTCCCTACATCTTAACCCTAACCTCAATTATTCATACCACTACAGATCAACTTATTAAATTTCCTGACCACTAGACTAACTGAAAGCTCAGCTGCACTTCCCCCAGATACCTCCACTGCTTCAAACTGAATCCCTAATATAGGAGACACTAAGCTTCCCAAGGAGAAGTCAAAAACTTCCACTTTCATCTACACGTCAATGATCTCCCTGTTTGAAGAACAGTATGAAAATAAGTAACCCATGAAACATTTTTCTTTAGGTTACAAAGAAGCGCCAATTTATTAATAATTGCAATTCTGATAAAAAAAGAGTAAGATTGATCAAGATTAAATTAAGTTCCAGTGACGAAGAATGGAAATTGCCAAAATTCCTGATGAGTTGTTTTAAAAAAGGATTTCAGAGGGTAGAGTCAACTTCAATCAGCTCCATCAGCTGCATAGGACGGTCCTTCTCGGCTAAAGTTCACCCCTCCGCGAGAAATATAGCCCCCCAAGTAGATAATTAACGCGGGACTTGAATGGGAATTTATTTAGCGCCTAATGAGCACTCCGTTGATGCTGTTAATGTATTCAGTTGCTCATGCTTCGCTTGTGTCGACCGTCGGGGCTTCCTATTCGCAAGATTCTACTGAAAAATTGCAGAATAGGGTTTCCAAACCCTTCATTTTCCATTTATATCTCAGTGCTCTGTATAGCGCTTAATTGAAGTCCACACGTTCGTGGAACGAATTGTATTAAGTCACAGCTTTGGTTTTACTGCCACGCGCTTCTTGTTGCAGCTACGGACACAATTAAGCCTGTAGATTTGCGTGAAAATATGAGAAATGGAGGGAGGGTGATATGTAGACGCGTGGCGGGGGAACTAGATGGAGTTGTGGTCGAACTAGATGGCGTTGTGGTCGAACTAGATGGCGCTGTGGTCGAACTAGATGGCGTTGTGGTCGTACTAGATGGCGTTGTGATCGAACTAGATGGCGCTGTGGTCGAACTAGATGGCGTTGTGGTCGAACTAGATGGCGCTGTGGTCGAACTAGATGGCGTGTTGGGGAGAACGCCTCTAGTGATCCTCTAGGGAGTGATCGGTGTAACCGCAGACAACTTGGAGCAAAACCGAAAATAAACATATTTATCTCCTTCTATCAGTATTTATCTCTCTCTTTCTGTCAGTATTTCAGTCTCTTCCTTTTTTTACAGTTTCTTTCTCTGTCTACTTCCGCTTTTGCTCCAAAATCGCGGCAACCAATCAGCGACGATACACGTTGTTCCGATCACTCCCCAGAGGATCACTAAACGCCCCCTCAGTGGCCATGAGCAGTGAATTGACTTTCTTCTGACTGCACCAAAGCCACTTACAAGCCACTCTACAATCGACAAATTAAGAAATTCGCTGTGTTCATGATTTAACCGTCTATGCATAGGGAATACCATTACTGCGACTATGAACTATAATCTAGACGTAGAGAGGGAGCAAGGTACTTCGAATTTAAAGGCCAATATAATACCTTCTCCCCCTTGTATCGCAAAGGTGCCTTCTCACAGCGTGCTAGTTAGAACGCAACACTTATTCCAGCAACCATGTATTATCCAATGTCGTCGTTATGGTAATGAGGGAAGGAAACGTAAATTGGCCACGTAGAAGCGAAAAAGAAGCAAGCGCCTGAGATAGGGCCGAGCGAAAGGGGGACAATGGAGGGAAGTTAGGCGGCAGAAACTGGAAGAGTGGCGTTTAAATTATGCAGAAGAGTATAGCCGCTCGTGCATGCACCCTGTACGTGGATTGGAACAGACCTCCTGGTGGAGGCTCGTCATACGTTTCGCTGATATGAGTCAACCTACGTTCCGATCCTTCCTTCTCATTTCGAGGACCCTTCTCCCCACTCATCTTTCTTTGTGGAATGAAATCAGCATGAAAGGATTACTTTACTCGAGATGCAAGCATCTCTCGGAAATATCGCGTGCAGGGGAATGTTTGCATTGCATCCCTGTCCTCCTTCTAGCCGGCGAAGAAAAAAGGGTTTCGTTTCACGATCACGAAGAGATTGAAATTCTCTGACAGCGGGGCAGAGCCAAGAAACGATGAAAGCGACATCCTCGCGCTCTCGTTCCTATTGTCTCCTCCTCCCCCCCCCTCCACCCTGTTCATGAAAAATTCAGGGGAGGAAAAGTAATTACAAGCCGCGGCTAGGATTGCAGGAAACCTCGTTGCACGTGACCAGGGGCTCTCGTTTCGAATAACTGGGAGGCTTTCTCGTATCACTGAACTAGCTCAGCTGCGCTTTGTTGGAGCTTCGTCTGTAGTCAGGGGCTCTAAAGAGGTATTGAGAAGGAAGATCGATGAGTGCGGGGGGAGTGGGAATTAGGTGGACTCGGTAGATGGCAGGCTTCAAAATTGAGAAGTTTCCTTGGAATTTGTCCTCTCTGTTTAAAATGCATAGTGACATTTGGAATGGCCTGTATAAAGTAAGGAAACTTAATTCACTTCAAGACAAAACAGATTCGAAAATTCTAGCTCTTTTCAGAACCAAAAAAGAATATTAATTCGTCATATTTTTATATTAAAATAAAAAGTCCAATTATTAAAAAAAAAAATAGTTTTAAGACTTTCAAAAAATTTCAAAAGTCATTGAAACAATAAAATGCTTTATCCATCTTGACATGAAGCACGTTTGAAAATTCTGAAAAAGTCTTTTTGCCCACAAAAAAGAATTTTAATTCGTCATACTTTTATATTAAAATAAAAAGTCCAATTATTAAAAAAAAAATAGTTTTAAGACTTTGAAAAAATTTCAAAAGTCATTGAAACAATAAAATGCTTTATCCATCTTGACATGAAACACGTTTGAAAATTCTGAAAAAGTGTTTTTGCCCACAAAAAAGAATTTTAATTCGTCATACTTTTATATTAAAATAAAAAGTCAAATTATTAAAAAAAAAATAGTTTTAAGACTTTCAAAAAATTTCAAAAGTCATTGCCACAATAAAATGCTTTATCCATCTTGACATGAAACACGTTTGAAAATTAAAAAATAGAAGTCAAATTATTCAAAAAATTTTTAGTTTTAAGAATTTCAATATATTTCAATAGTCATAACCAGAATAAAATGCTCCATCCAGTTCGACATGACACAGGTTAAAAAATTCGGAAAAAGTCTTTTTGCCCGGAAAAGAGAATTTTAATTCATTGTAAAAGTTCCCTGCTAAAGTGAATATTCAAATTCGCCTCTGGACAGAATGAATAAACTTTTATCTGAAATTGCTCATTCAATAAAATGTTTTTGTTATTACCATTTCGAACACGACTTTGTCCCTCCCCTACTTTTTCAATCTGACGCACAAGCACGGTCGATAACGAATAAAAGAAAATTGAACGCGAGAAATATTTACTGCCACGTTGACCGATTCGTAATAGCACAGTGTGCGCTCTGCCACACGCTGCCCGATTAAATTGCCGTCGATGCGAAATCGCCGATTACAACGGGGAAAAAATGTGCTTGAACCAGGTTGAACCGCCTGGAAATCCAGGTTGACCGTCGAACATTCACATGCAAGTCGTAATCGCGCACTTTCGCGATCAATAAATCAAGGGAAACGCATGTGGACTCTTTTCACTGTCCACGTATCGACTCAAAAACACCAACTGCTTCCTTAGGGGCGCATTCTCATTTGCAAGCGGAAAAAGAAGCTGTTCCCAAGAATTTTTTGCAGGCAAGGTATTAGTGTGAATAAATTACTATTTTAATACAAGATGGTAGAAAGTAGTTAGTCAAAATTCAAAATATAAATATAGAAAAATATCACCATTTTATGACAAATTAAAAATCTCACCCCTGTTTCATCCGCATCAATAATTTCAAGTATATTCTTGTTTAGCATAAGTATAATTAGGTCTGCTACCAAAATAAGTATTGTAAGTCGAAGACTTTCAGCACGAAGCCCTTCGAAAAATAAAAAACTGATATTTTAAGAAAAATGTAAATTTTGGTTAATTGGGAAAAAGGCACTTCTTGTTTTCCATCGATTCTAGTACCAGACCGAGACAAATATGTGTGTCATAAGCTGGTGAAATATCAAGTCGGTATCTCTGTTCGTTTCGGAAATACGATTTCTGCCAACTCGAAAAATGTTTCGAAAAAATGCCGATTAATATTTGAAGTGTACTCCAGCGCATATCGGAATTTCAAAATATTCTTTTAAACATATGGTCTTCATACTTCAAAGTACAAAAAGTAATTTTTTTTCACCCGGCAAATGGAAACGCTTCCTGAATAATGTAAAATCAAATAATCCTCGTTTTCAAGTTTTATTTCCCATTTTCCACTACTCCGCTTTTTATATCAGCATTTACACGCTGGAAAAGATTGCGTTGGGCAGATTTGCAGCATAAAAAGGGCACGGAAAGTGAGATACTTGAAGAATACCAGATGGTAACGAGTGGTTATTACTAATTAAGCACGAGCACAGTAACGAGCAACCGTTAAAGAGGTTTAACGAGATAACTCATCGAAGAAGTTCATCAGCGTGAATATTACTCAAGCATTTACATTACCTCATTGAATCGAGGAGTGTAATTAAATGTTTCAAGTAGAAAAGCAGTACCGAGGACGTCTGCTTTGCTTCCATCAGCGAGAGAAATTTTTGCAAAATACCAAAAGAAAGGTAGGGTAAAGCTAGGTAATATGGGACATCGTAAAATTTCGATAAAGAAATGACTAACTCTAGGGACAATCGTATATATTAATTCTCTGGAAACAATAGACGATCATACTGACAATTGAGGGCATCCATTATTGAAAGAAGGGCGGTTTTATTTTTCGTGATGTGCACAAATTTTTAGAAACGTAAAACAAATAGTTAAATATTGTAGCAAAGGTAAGTTATACACTATTATCTTTGTATCATTTATCATTAAATATGTTTGTTCTTGATTATCCAAAAATAGTTTACCAGTAAAATTATTTTCTTTATTCTTATTGTTAGTATAATTCGTAATTTCATATCGGAACATGTGTGTATGTAATATGGAATACGATTATATTACAATATTATGTTAAAAGCACAGTATTCTTTTTCATTATTTTCTAATTTTTATTTTTTATTCATGATTATTTTTTTTTGTAATGTAGACCCAACGTCTCCTACGCTTTCAGTGGGCACACGAAGAATGATGGGCGTCACACGTATTATTCATAGAGCTGTGTTCGGGTGCCCGAATAAAGCGAGCCGAGCCTGGCTCGGCTCGACCGACCGGGCCAGGCCGGGTATCCGTAAAATCCGGGCGACCCGAAAAATCCGGGTACCCGTAAAATCCGGGCGACCCGAAAAATCCGGGTACACGTAAAATTCGGGCGACCCGAAAAATCCAGGTACCCGTAAAATCCGGGCGGCCCGAAAAAAAACGAGCACCCGTAAAATCCGGCGGCCCGAAAAATTCGGGTACCCGTAAAATCCGGCGGCCCGAAAAATGCGGGTACCCGTTAAATCCGGGCGACCCGAAAAAACCGGGTACCCGTAAAATCCGGCGGTCCGAAAAATCCGGGTACCCGTAAAATTCGGGCGGCCCGAAAAATCCGGGTACCCGTAAAATCCAATAGCAGGAATAAATCCAGAAGCAGCAATAAATTCCAAAAAATCATATATATTTGTTTATTTATATTTTCTACTTAATAAATCTTCATTCTTACTAATAGAAATAAACTTTTCCAGTTTTCTTTACAAATTTCCTACGCATTTCATATTAGGTACCATTTTTCCTAACAACCGATTTTCTCTCTTTTTAGTTTTTTTAGTATGATTTCAAAACATTTGAATTTCCTTACATTCCACTATGTAAATACGATTATGCATTAGTTCTTAGTCCCATCAAGTCAGTTTCATTAAAAAAATATTCCTTTACTTCTGACAAGCTTTTAGAATCAGTTGTTCCATATTACATACGTTTACCCTACGCTCTCCAAGACGAGGTAAAGTATTCCCCTCCAGAGGGTACAATTAAGTCGCCATAATTGTATCATCGCACGTACCACGAATTGCCGAGAGTCTCCCGAGCGCCTGCTGATGCTAACTCCGTCAAAAGTGGCGGCAAACTTCGTCAAAACAATTCCTCGTAGAAATTCCGCGCAATATTCCAAGGGGCAGCCAAGTAAATTAAGCTACGAGAGGCGGTCATTCAACGGGGAAGTTTGTACAGGTCGAATTGACTCTCCCAATTAGAGCCCGAAGCGTTATCCTCCGGTGGAATCAAACACGGTCCACGCAAGCATCAGTTTGGTTCGAGTGACGACCGCGCGGAAGAGAAATTATCGTGTCTGGTCAGGGCGTCGACACGTTTTCCTCTGGCCCGCGTAGATGGCACAATTTCGGCGACCCCTCGCTAATTGCGCGCTTTTGACTTCGAATAAAGGGGGAGGGAAACGCCCTGTGACGTTCGTTACGGACTGGCTGGCGGTGAAGTGGTTACTGCGGGAGTTTGGGAAAAGGTGGTGATTAAAAACCTTTGCTGGTGACTGGAAATATAATCACGATGGACTGGGAGGCAAATTTTTTGTTTGGGATATTTTTTGGGCAACTACGAATTTGAAACCCCGCATGTGCAGTGGTGTCTGGTTAAATACGAAGAAATCTTCTGCAATTATTTATTAATCAGTGTGAAAATTTGTGAAAATCTTCCTTCAATATTAAGGAAAAACTTTTGCGCTGCAAATTATGTGCACCGCAAAATTGCCTCGATACTTTTTATCGGGGAATTTGGAAAAACATGGGTTCTGCACAGTATTACTTTTTAATTAAGTATTATTACATTTTTTAACGTAAGGGTTTTGTGCACATACTTTACGGCTTTCCCAGAGTTTTCTGAAGTTATGTTTTAAATTTCACAACGATCTGTTAATATTTACTGAACTTATCGCAATTTATGTTTGAAAAAGTATTGACTTTGGTCGAAGAAAAATTTTTTGTTTATAATTTTTATCTCGAATAATAATGATTGGATAAAGAAAGTGTAAATAGAAAAAATGTGTGTTGTGACGATCTATACAACACTGTATTTTTTAAAATTCAGTTTCACAACATGTCATTTTCCAATTTTTCTTATAGTTTGGACAACACTTTTTCGCATTTTCGAAACATCTGTAAAACAAAATAAACTTTTTTAAAAACCCTCTTTAATGATTCATCTGTAGCGTCATCTATAATACTTATTTTTCACGAAACAAATACGTTTTTTTTTAATGCTTATGATGTTAATAAACTTTTTGTCAAAGGACAAGTCTCAGTTTCAATTTATATCTTTGTAACTAATTGAAAAGGAAATGCTACATTTTCGACCAAGTCGACTGCGTGCAAATAGAAAGTAGGAAATTACGTTTGAAACTATTTCAAAGTTCAATGAAATTTGATAAGTTTGTTTTAATGTATAGAGTTAGTTATAATTTGTTTTTTTTTCTCCATCTTTTCTTTTCTAATGTTATGCTCTGACACCTATACTGAGCTTAGGCATAATAATAAAGGCGGGAAATAAAAATAAATCAAAGAAATTTTAGGTAAATTACTGTTCGATGTACAGTAGAAGAACTTCTGTTTAAATGCCATTATTCAGTTCAGCAAGCACACTAACACAGAAACGATCAATCAACGTTAATCGTAAGATGCCCTATTTCCGGTAGGAAATTGTCGCATATTCCATAGCCTTACAATTAGATCTTTATCGGCTTATCTTGTTCGACGTCGGTTGGAGGGACTACAGCCAGACACAAATGGAATCAGCAATTACCCGTCTGACTATGAGTTTCACACTCTGCTTGTCCGTTTGATACGAACCGAACTAGTCGCGGGGTCGAACCGAGCGTATAAACACGAGTATCCATCAATTTAATGCCTAAGATGATGCATAAATGTTTCATTCACTGTATTTGCGAAGTACTTGGTATCGCTCGCTTGGGATCTTCAGCTAGGATGAGTATATGCAAGTACATTAAAAAGTGTGTCAAGACCGGCTCTAGCCACAGTCATATTAGTTTCCGAAACGTAGTTATTCCTAATATAATTCTGATGCCATACATAGCCCAGCTGGAGTTAAGGATGACACGTATGAGTGGTAAAAATAATATGCCAGCGAGTCATTTTTCGAGAAAATGCGAAAAAACTCTCCCGGCACCTTGGTCCGCAATAGAAAATCACGCCAAACACAAAGCTAATTTCATTCTCAGTTAGTTTGTCTTAATCATTTGAATCCGGGGGATTTTAAAACAAAAATTTTCAAAAAACAATTTTTTTCGCATCAATATTTGCAGGACGTATATATACGTCGCCCGGATTTAATTACAAATATACAAAACGTATATATACGTTACCCAGATTTAATCGAAACATGTAGGACGTATATATACGTCGCCCGGATTCAACCAAAATATACAGAACGTATATATACGTCGCCCGCATTCAGTCAAAATATACAGAACGTATATATACGTCACCTGGATTCAGTCAAAATATACGGAACGTATATATACGTCGCCCGGATCCAATCAAAATATGCAGAACGTATATATACGTTACCCAGATTTAATCAAAGCATGTAGGACGTATATATACGTCGCCCGGATTCATGGGGTTAAGTATAATAGTTATTATTGACAAAAGTGGTACCATAGCGTGTAATTTTTCCAAATATGTCCTAAAAAATTGGAATAGGTACAGGTTCGATAGCCATACGAATTTATATCCATCAGGTGTGCGTCTAAACAACAATGTGATTATAAATATTATACAGAGTGAGTTTCCCTCACAGTTCCCCCTCCACATTGCTATCAATATCATAAATTATTCTTGTACACCTGCACCTCTGATTACTGTTACTGTCAATATTTCGTGCTACAGTTGGAACAAAATCAGGAGGTCGGAGAGGAGGAGCTAACCCCACCACACTCTTAAGCCCCGCCCCCCGACAACTCCCGTTTCTTTGCGCATGCCTACCTGAGGTTCTCTAAAAGTGGAGGGAGTGATCTCCACCGGCCAATTGATTTTATTTCGCCTCCACACTGTGTTCTACTTCCACTAATTCTATTCTAACCATGAGCACTGCTTTTTGGGGTAGCTTATACAGGCGTTCTCCACATTTCATCACGCTTTGATATAGCCCGCGATAAGCCTGATCCCATTACCACTGAAAGCACGAAACTACAAATTGCCGTCCATTTATGTGGCTTGCACAGATGCACAGATACGTGCAAACAGCACGCGAGCTTTTTCTACGGTGCTTTCTGCTTGAGAGCGTCTTGTGGCGCGGCGAACGACCGAACGAGCACATTCAAAACACGATTTAATAATGTAGCACACGTAGAACTGGCTCTCACGTTCCTTTGCTCGATACACACCTACACAGTTGAGGCTTTGCTACAGGGATGAAGGTGAATGTTTCATAAAGCAAACGCGACTTATTTAAACACTTGCACGCGTCAGATTTTTTAATAAAGCATATACAAATCCTTGGACGAATTATTTTTATTTTCCTCGCGACTTTACTTCATCGTAAGTTTCGTCGTTTATTCGCGAAATTTTTGCAAGGAAACGAAAAGAGGATGGAAATTTTTTTTTGGTGGCAAAGTTAAGCTGGGATTAACTTAAATTATTTTTGCATTACCGACATGTCTTTTCCCTCCGGATATCGGATTGCTCCTGACATCCGTGGCGAGCAGGCTTTTCTGCTTGCGCTGCACCGATTTTCGGAGAAATCGGATTCGTTTCGCAGGAACAGATGTATTCAGCCTTAATCGACTTAGCGTTCGCATGAGTGGAATTTGCCGCATCGCCAAATTTTCCTTTTCATTCGTGCCGCTTTTCACCGTTGCGCCTGTCAATTATTCTCGTCGCCACTTCACAGTCATTTAAATGCATGCAGGCTGAAAATTTAGTGTGCCTTAACATTCTGAATATTGGTAGGCTCATACCGAACTCACATTACCTTGGGAATTTCATAAATCGCTTAAATGAAGAAATTCCTATTCCTCAAATTAAATCCCACCCTCAAATATATTCCTCCTTTTTTTTGTCAGGAAATATTGTTTTAAAAAGAATTTAATACAACAGAAATATGAAAGTATAATTCCGAGTTTAAATTTCATTTGTTTTTTTGTTTCAGAGGGATTTTTGCATTTTAAGAAAAATTAAGGGTACGACGATTTTATCTGAAAAGCCGGATTAATTATACTTTCACTGGAATCCCCCCGCGAGAAATAAACATATATTTCTTCTCAGAATTAGAAAAGGGCCGAGGGAAATCTCTTTACGTCCCTCCAGGGCAAGCACTGCTTCCTGTGTTCCCATACTTGAATAATTCAGTCCGGAATGCTTGTTGTACACTTTCGCGAGAAGACGTTGGGCGACAAAGGGAATGAAGAAAAAGGGGGACTCTGAAATAGCCTTCCTTAAACTACAGTCACATTATCCTTCCCTTTTTTCTACACCCCTCAGTTTGGCTATTGAACACCACCCTCCCATCACATTAAAATGATTTACCACATTGCAGCCCAAGTATTCACTCTATAAACCGAAGTTATATCATTAAACAGACAACGAACAGTTCAAACCCACTTGCTGGTCGTAAAATATTTAAACGGTACATTCGCCATCCTAATGGCCCCGAAAGTTGGTAATAAATTCACTTTATGGCCCCTGAAAAGTTCGCCCAACCTCATCAAACGCACCCCAAACACACCTAAACAATTCAATATGCTATAATCTCAAAATTTACGTTCTACAAACTAACACTTTAGGCTTGCTACCGCCCTGGTGGGTACCAGTTCGCTAACAAAATAATTAGAGCGCTCTAAAAAAATTGCTCAACTTCGTCAAACAGTCCCCCAAGTAGTTAAGACAAGACACCAAAATAATAATAATAATAAAATAGAATTTTAAACGTTTGTGGACTGTTAGCCCCTGAAATTCGCCAATAAAATGACTCCAGGCTCCCTGCAATATTGCTAAACTTTCGCAAAGAACTTCCCAACTAGCTAAAAGTAGACACCATGTCAGAGCTCCAGTGTTTGCACTTGGGAAGTTGCACTCGTCGACCTACTATTCCTCAACGTCGCCTATAAGATTCCATGCAATGTCCCCTAAAAGGGCTCAACCTCTTCAAACAACTTGCAAAGTAGCTTAAGCAAGTCACCAGGATCGAAATCCCCAAATTTGTACTTCAGAAGTTACAACTGCTAATTTTAACAAGTAGTAGACACGTCCTCCCTAGGAATTGTTAAGAAATTTCAAAATTCAGCCCAATCTGATTAAACAGCCTCCCAAAGCGGGGCGAACAATTCATTACTGTAGGATTCGCAAAGTTTGCACTTTAGCAGCATCGTTGCATGGTTCCTCAAGGGTGCTCATTAATGTACCCGTGTACCATTACCCTATTACGCGGGAAGATAATTAACTTCGGGGTGCAAAGTTCATGGTAGCCTGGTCCCTTGGGTCGGCGAGCAGGTTGGCCTGCTCAAAGTGCGGCATCGATGCACCCCGATGCACCATACGATAATTTCTCGCTTGTATATTGTGCCAGGAGCAGCCAATCACTGGGCGTCCATTTGCCAACTGGCGATGCGCGGATTATTTCGAAAATGCGAACGAATGCCAACTACTGTCAAGGATTCCGCTGTGTCACCGGGTGGAATAATTACTCAGGCGACCTTGCGCGAATGGCCGAGGCAATTTTGGGCTCTCATGCGCGGCTTCGGAGCGAAAATGTTGCAAAATGATCGTTTGTCTTTAGACCCGGGCCACGGTTCTGGTATTTTCAGGTAGAAGACGTCGCAGTGATCATGTTTTTAACAATTGGTCTATAAATGTGTGGTTTTGGTGTATGCACGTATTTTGAGGAAATATGAGAGGTGCGCTTGAAGTGGACAGGCTTGAAGTTCGAGGTTTCAGACTGCAAGCTCGGGATAATAGGACAGTAGTTTAATTTATCAGGTTGCCCGGTTCAGTAATGAGATGTCAGGTTTACAGCTTCAAGTGTGAGGTTTCAAGTTTCAGGAATCAGATATCAGGTTTCAGGTTTACAGCTTCAAGTCTCACGTTGCAAGTTTTAGTAATCAAATATCAGGTTTCAAGTTTCAGCAAGTAGATATCAGGTTTCAAGTTTCAGTAATCAGGTGTCGAGTTTCAGTAATCAGAAGTCAGGTTTTAAGCTCCCTGGTTCAGGTGTCAGGTTGCAAGTTTCAGTAATCAGATATCAGGTTTCAAGTTTCAGGAATCAGATATCAGGTTTACAGCTTCAAGTTTCAGGTTGCAAGTTTCAGTAATCAAATATCAGGTTTCAAGTTTAAGTAATCAGATATTAGGCTTGAAGTTTTCAGTAATCAAGGTTTTAAGTTTTCAGTACTCAAGGTTTTAAGTTTTCAGGTTCAGGTGTCAGGTTGCAAGTTTCAGTAATCAAATATCAGGTTTCAAATTACAATAATCACATATCAGGTTTCAGGTTTACAGCTTCAAGTCTCAGATTGCAAGTTTCAGTAATCAAATATCAGGTTTCAAGTTTAAGTAATCAGATATTAGGCTTCAGGGTTTCAGTAATCAAGGTTTTAAGTTTCCAGGTTCAGATGTCAGGTTGCAAGTTTCAGTAATCGAATATCAGGTTTCAAGTTTTGAGCTCCAAGTATCAGGTTTCAAGTTTCAGTTACCAGATATCAGGTTTCCAGCTTCAAATACCAGGTTTCAAGCTTCACATATCTAGGTACATTAATCTTATCAATTTTCCAGCTTCAGGTTTCATCTTTCAAGCATCAAATATCAAGTTCGAAGCTCACAGAGTCAGATTTGAAGCTCCGCATGTCAGGTTCCATGTGTCAGGAGTTAAATTTCAAACACTATGTGCGGTGTTGCTAATTTAATTTTTCAGGTTTTCTACTACTATCCAGTACCCATTGTACATTTAAGTTTCACCTGAAAAAAATTAAATTGCGTACTCTCATGGCATAAGTAACGTGGTAGGTGCTACTTCTTTTTATTTAACTACGGGGTTCACCCTATTGGAATTATATTTATATAAATGTATTATTGTACACTATTTCGTAATTCCAAAGAAAAGTTTTGATATCTCAAATATTCATTCTTAATTTTATATTATAACGCAAATAAATTCAACCGTCTCAAAAATTGTTCTTCATATTTTCCCACACAATTTATTTTACATCTCCAAGCCCTGCAATCACGTAAATCCATACTTCAATTACCTTAACAACACTAATTTCCTCTTTTCCCAGTAAAAACAAAGCAAACTCAATCTGCCAATGTATTCATTAAAAAAAAACCTAGTTAGCGCCTTAATCCGACTTTAAATGGAAATTTAAATTGGCTTGTCAACGAATTAAGCCGCCCACGGATTCATCGATATTCCATAATCACCAATACCCGATTTAATGCTAACTTTTTAACGACACTAACCACACTCTCAGGTCTTCAGTAATAGCGCGGACAGTCCACCATCTCCGAGTGAAATGTCAGGAGAGAAACCACGAACTGGCCAACCGCGAGCAAGCATTTATTTTTAAAATAAACCGACTCGATTCCCGCGCCAGAGGAAACTTTGTTTATTTCCGTCTCGCGGGGGTATCGGCAAAATTCTCGTAGAGAAACGTTTGCACATGTGCGCAGCGACTACGGGTAATGTTTTTCGAATGGAATTAGCATGTTAACCGGATCATTAAAGCGATCCTTTTATACGTGGGAATGCGCGAACGATACCCGTGCCCGTACAATGAGTTATTCAGAAGCATGAAAGGACCTGGTTTTCGACTTCACAGCAGCGTTTAACGTGCAAATTCCACTTTTACAAATTAAGACAGTAGGCACTATCAAATTTTGTATCGTCGAATATTATTATTATTTAAGCAAAAACACAAGAAATTCAACTTGGCGATGATAAAAATTCTATGTGAGAGAATTTCTCACAATTATTGTTTATTGCTTTTGGGTGATCTGTTATGTTTCTTTATCCACGTGGTCGATAGAGATACTGAGGAAGTATTAAATTGAGTCGTAAAATAACAAAACTTACGTCTGCATTTTCGAAGAGAATTTTGGTAACCAGAAACTGTATGTTCTTGAGTGAAAAATGTATAGTATGGAGAAACGAATTGTGTTTAATTTTTTTTTAGAATTATTAGGATTTAAATTTCAGAGAATTTTTATCTCGAATTTCTAGTGTTGATATTTGAGAGCAAGAATCATTATTAGGTTTACTTTTTTCTTTGGTTTACATTTAAGCATGTAAGCTCCCAAAGATGGGGATTCAAGAAACTTCTTATATTGCCCAACGAACTCTAGTCGAGGTTCTTTATCGACACACTTTATCGCGCTTGCTAATTGAAAATTCGAACTACTTCAACTTCAGTGAACTGCATCCTCAGTCTGCAGTGGGGTTCTGGGCAAGTGCCAGAAATTCGAACATCAAACACGGTAAACTGAATTCACTGTCAATCGTCGCCCTGGCACGTTGATTTTACTGTTCATAGTTGCATAAGAAGTTTCTTTAGCCCCAGCACCATACATTTAGTCAGACAAACTGTCTCTTTGAACTCTCTAAAGAAGTTCAGATTAGAATCATCCTCCTGCCGAGCATTCAAAATTGATTAAATTTAACAGAATGTGAAGGGTAAGGGGAAAACAGGGAATGTCCATTTTTAGTGATTCTGCTATATATAACGTATTTTGTTGGTGGCAAGTGGAGTCACAAAACTGTAGACTCACAAGGTGAAATAAAGTAGAAATGTCCACATAAGACAAAGTTAAAGATTTGTTGTTCTGGTTGAAAACAGGGAATGTCCACACTTCACTGCAACAAAACAAGAAATGTCCCCAGTCTTCCTACTTGCACTATGTATTTCTGATTAGTGTAAGCTTGCACTATGTGAGGAGCCTTCGGACGTCACTGTGTACATTAGGGTGGCCTTTATTTATACGCGCCGAAATTTTTTCTTGTATTTCTTTGCTCTCACCCCCTAGAACGGTGCCATTTCACAAAAGAATAGTCCCTGAAAAAGATTATTGTAATCGGACGACAGGAAAGGGTGCCGACTAGGATTTAAAGTTTAGAATTCATCAATATTGGAATTTAAAGAATTTCTCAAAAACGGTAAGTCCTATC
Source organism: Andrena cerasifolii (assembly GCF_050908995.1). Taxonomy (NCBI): domain Eukaryota; kingdom Metazoa; phylum Arthropoda; class Insecta; order Hymenoptera; family Andrenidae; genus Andrena; species Andrena cerasifolii. The sequence goes on from NC_135132.1 coordinate 6,055,025, forward strand.
GAAATTTTCTTCAAATAATATTAAAAAGAGCATTCAATTTTCTACAATTACTGTATATATAATTTTTTCGTGCTTCCAACCATTTTTTAGATAATCACGTTTGAATATAGAGAGGTCGGCACTACGCGGGTATACAATACGTAACGCCGTACAGGTGGGACGCGCAAACTGCAGAACTCTCTATATTCAAACGTGATTATCTAAAAAATGGTTGGAAGCACAAAAAAATGATATAAACAGTAATTGTAGAAAATTTAACGCTCTTTTTAATATTATTTGAACAAAATTTCGATAGGACTTACCATTTTTGAGAAATTCTTCAAATTCGAACCATTGATGAATTCTAAACTTTAAGGCCCGGTCGGCACCCTTTCCTGTTGTCCGATTGCAATAATCTTTTTCAGGGAATATTTTTTTATGAAATGGAACCATATTACGGGGTGAGAGCAAAACAAATCGCAGGTTGAAAATAAGGGCCATCCTAGTGTATCCTTGTTTTGATAATAATAGAAGTGGACATTTATTTTGTTACAGAATTTTCTGCAATGTCCCACTTCTTTTCTCTGTCTCAGTTCTTTTCCACATTGTTCATGTTACGAAGAATACAGTTCATTGAAACTTGTCGAAGTTTTAAATTTGATTTTCACAATAAAGCTGTTTTGTGATATTCCTTGTGTTTCCTCATCCCTTTCATATACAATACCCCAACATCCAATTCAATAAATACCTACTAATCAGAACTATTCAAACAGCAACCCAAATCGCTGTCATCAACAAATCTCCACTCACATATCACCCACAAATTACCTATTTCCTCCCGCAATAATTACGGTCACAGTTAACCACACCATCCAGAATTGCTCAGAAATAAATGACACTATTCCGCGCAACAAATAATCATTAGAAGCTTTCTCCAATTACCACTGAAAAAGCCACAGACCAAAGTGTACATTCCACCGAGTTCCCAGCTTCATCGCCTCCAAAGTAGCCATTTCCTTCAACGCTGGCCAGACTGAAGAACAACACCCAGTTCCCAAACGGAACACCCAAGTCTCCTTAGAAACAATTTAGAGTTCATTGTCTCGAGCGACGCCGTCGGAACTTGGCAGCCTCAGCCAGCCTCTCATTACCCAAAATTACCCAAAATTGTGACCCACTCGATGCCCAGAAAAGCTCCCTGGAAGAGTTAAATCGCAGTTGCGCGCCAAGTCCGCTGTATCTCCCGCGATTTACTTCACGTCCATCGGCAGTTGTGCTCGTTTTCTCCGCGCAGCTGTTGCTCGTCGAGTTTCCGCGCGACGGCGACAGCTGTCAGCGGGGTTCGAACGCTAGTGAACGGCGCCTAAAGGGCTAACAGGCCAACACTCGATGGTATCCACTTCGAGGGGTCGCTCGAATCGCTGGGGCTTTGGTCATCGCGATGACAAAGCCCACGAAAATGGCCTGACTGAAATAGAGTCGTGTTCAGACAGCTCTGTTGTTGGAATGGGAAGACTTCTTTGGAATTTGGAGTTTTCTTCTATTTCCGATGCTAGATGTTGACGCGGTGATTTTGCGGAGGAATTTCATTAGCTGAAAAATGGCGAAGAAGTCGCGCGCAGGTCATAAACCCACGAGGGAAGATCACTAACTCGGAAATTCAAAAAATTATGAAACTTTGGAGATATGTATTACCTAGGCAATTTTTAGGGGGGTGAAATTGGCTCCTTGAAAATCTGGCAATTTTCCGATTTTGTATTATAACTCGAAAAGAGTAAAAATTGTAAGTTACCAAATGATAGTTTTAATTTTTTAAACTAACTTTTTGAATTAATTTTTTCCTTTTGAAATAACTTTTGTCTGAAAGCTCAGACTTTTATTAATTTTATTATTATTTTCAGGGGTCAATATCATCCCCTTAGAGTGAAATTGGGTAGCAAAAAGAAATTACGTAATATATAACTATATATCTTCTACATATTCCCAAAGTTTTCTAATTTTTTTAATTTCTGGTTTAGGGTTTTGATAAAGACCAGAAATATACTGTGTTATGTATTATTCTATTTTCTCTGCGATGAAACTTTCATCCAACAAGTGACCAAGCACTTTTGAGCCGTAGTGTAATTTAGCTTTGAGAATTTATTATCAAATTTGATGAGAATTTCGTTACTCATTTGTGGTATAATTATGTTTTCATCATTTGGCAATATTTGAGCCGGCTGTGGGATTCTAGGATTAATGTCAGTGGATGCATGAAGCTGGGATTGAAAAACAGGATATTGAAGAATTATTCTTGAATCGAATTATTGGAGAGTAAAGTGGGCTCCACCCTGTTAGAGGATGCATTGACGCGAAGGCTCGTTTGAGAACGCAATTTTCAGAGCCCCATTCGCGCAGATATTTCTAGGATTGTTCCTGTAATGTGCTCGTCAAGCTGAATTTAAAGAATCGCTGCAGAGAATACTTGCACTGCGCTCGACGTGGGAAGGAGCGTTACGTGAACAGGCTGCAGCTTCCAAGCCGTTTTTCACACATCTCCAGAATTTTTCTGGGTCAACTCGTTGCACGAGATTCTCGGTTTGAAGCAGATCACGGAACGTTACCTGCAGTCCTTCTTATCCGAAAATTCCTCCCAGCACCGTGTTTTCTGCCAAGTGAATGTATCCAAGAAGGAACGCGGTGTGAGCTTCGTGGGAACTGAAGATGGCTTAACGAAATGGAGGGACATAGAGTTACCGAAACGTGGCTCGGTTGTCTGGACTGAAAGTGTAGCCTGGCATTTAGGGGATGGCTTGAATCGGCAAGCAATTGATCGAGAGTCTGATTGAACTGGGATCTTCCGGGCCTCAGGCTTCACTTCAAAGCTTCAGAGATTTGGAGATGCCTTTAGAGGTTTAGAGATTGATAGAGCAGTTCAGGGACCTCCAGTCTCTCGAGTCAAAAGTGTATAGATTCAGAGGTTAGTTAAAGGTACAGATATTCAGATGTACAGGATTCACAGATTCAAGGATCTATAGGTAAGTTTAAAGGTCGACAGATTCAGATATCAATTTTCAGGATTATGAATGGAAGGACAGCTTTAGACTCCTCGGAGATTCAGGGATTCACGGATCAATTCAGAAGCTCATTGAATCAGGGGTCAGCTGAAAGGGTCAAAGATTCAGGGAGCAATTCAGAGGCTCACAGATTCAGGTACCACTTCGTAATTTTAAAGATCTTCAGATTCAGGAATCAACTTTCAGGATTATAAATCGAAGGATAACTTTAAACCTCCAGGGATTCAGAGATCAATTCAGAGGCTCACAGATTCAGGTACCTCTTCAAAAATTTACAGATCTTCAGATTCAGAAATCAACTTTCAGGATTATAAATGAAAGGATAACTTTCAAGTTTCAGGAATTCAGAGATCAATTCAGAAGCTCATAGAATTAGAGATCAGTTAAAAGGTTCAAAGTTTCAGGGAGCAATTCAGAGGCTCACAGATTCAGGTACCACTTCGTAATTTTAAAGATCTTCAGATTCAGAAATCAATTTTCAGGATTATAAATCGAAGGATAACTTTAAACCTCCAGGGATTCAGATATCAATTCAGAGGCTCACAGATTCAGGTACCTCTTCAAAAATTTACAGATCTTCAGATTCAGGAATCAACTTTCAGAATTATAAATGAAAGGATAACTTTAAACCTTCAGGAATTCAGAGATCAATTCAGAAGCTCATAGAATTAGAGAACAGTTAAAAGGTTCAATGTTTCAGGGAGCAATTCAGAGTCTCACAGATTCAGGTACCTCCTCGTAAATTTAAATATCTTCAGATTCAGAAATGAATTTTCAGGATTATAAATGAAAGGATAACTTTGATTATTCAGAGGCTCACAGACTCAGGTCCTTCTTCATAAAAGATCTACAAATTCAGAAAACGATTTTCAGAACTTCGAATGGAAGGGTAACTTTAAAGCTTCAAGAACTCAGATATCAATTCAGAGATTTGAAGGTTTAAGGATTCGGAAATAAATTTACAGCCTCATGAATTGAGGGATCGCGTTAGAGTTTCATAGATTCAGAAATCACATTAAAGCTTCATAGATTCAAGGATCACTTCGAGACTTCATAGACTCAGGAATTGTATTATAGCTTCATAGGTTCCAGCTCCATAGATTCAGACACCACATCAGCGGTTCTCCGATTCAACTTTGAGTTGACAATTACAGGGATGCAAAGACCATTTCTAATGCCCACCCCCAAATTTACTAAATTCCACCCTGAACCTACTCCTCAGACTTTCTCGAAGTTCGATGTACACAGACTTAAACGAAGAAAAGATGTGTGTTTGCACTAGCCACCACCATCTAGAAACGCCTTCGCGTGGCTCTTTATCGCGTATCTTGTTTGTACAATTGGCACGCGTCTCCCGAAAGTGGGTTGACTTGTCTTACTTATCGAATCACCAGTCCTACGCTTCTTTGTGACGACATGTGTGACGGGAATGAGAAGAAGAAAGACGCACGGCTCTATAGAAGAGTGGAATAACAAGTAAAACGTGTCTTGCCAGCTCCTCTAACAATTTAACAAGTCTATTCAGCCTTTCTGACGAACATATCTTTTCAGAACGAGCTCGTTTAATGACAATAATTCTGACTGCAACAGACACTTAATATTCCAAATAACATTCAATTAAAAATACACATTTCTGCCAAGCGGTTCTTACAGCAGGGAAGCTCTGAAACTCAATTACTCAGAGATGAATCAAACTTTCAAGCAGTGCTCACAGAAAAATATGATACACTTCAAAATTCAGCTACCTAGTTCAAAATTACTGTTTACTAAATGTTCGAGCAATCTACTTCTCAGTTGCAAACTAACTATCCAAAATACACTTTTAATTACTAACTACCTAGGAAACTAGTAACCCAAGCTCGAGCAACTTTAGAATCTATTTTCTCACCAAGGTACCAACACTCAGGTCACCGCTATATTTTCAAAAGATCATATGGCATTCACGAGACCAAACTACCAGTTTCAGGATTTTCCTCATTAGCAATCGCGGAGCAAAGCAGGCAAATCGGCCGTCCAGCACATTTACTATGGCTTCCTAAGCTTCGCCTACCGCAATTCCCTCAAACTATTCCAGAAATACCTCGCACTACAACTACTCAGGCTCCTCGCGATCAATATCGAGGAGCTTAAGGCCCACGGAACTGATGATTCGTCATAATCGTTTAACACATACCCTGGCGAAATAACGGGAGCCGTCCCTCTTCGCGGAATCGATTCTCTGTCAACGTTTATGACAATCGAACGGACGGTTTTATCGTGTTATACGTGCCTCGCAAGGGGCTCTTGGCCTTCCCGCGTTGGAGGTGATACGGTGACCGTGGTACTCCAAAAGAAAGGGAATCGTTCACGGGGGTGAAACGTACATCATTCGGAGCAGAGTCCTTCCGTCGAGCACTTGCATCGTTGCGAAATTCACAATTCTCTTTATTAAAGTATAATTTCAAGCAGGCAGACAATTATTCAGGCGATCTTAGTGGATCCGAAGTTGGTGGTTTCTGAGGGTATTTAATATTTCAATTTGATGGTTTGAAAATAATTGGTCAATTTGTTTCTGGCTTTTTGGGGGTTGAGTTTCGACGCGACGTTGCCAAAATTCACAATTTTCTGCGTTAAAGTAGCAACTAGGGACACTACTAGGTAATCCGAAGCTTTTGTTTGGGGCATTTAGTGATTAGAGATTTTGAGTGGGTAGAGGATTGTTTAGTGATTTGAAAGTGAATTGGCATTGATAGGAATTTTTAGAATTGGTACATGGGGCTGGTTTTTCTATTGATTTTGGATTACCTAGCTGGGTGGCTTTTGGGGAGATGAGTGGTACGCACTTGTTTGCTTTTACTGTCAACTTTTTTACACTTTTTGTGGTTTCTGAGCTCTGATGAGTGGACCACTTTCTGGCTGGTAGTTGATCTCTATTAATTTGCTAACTGCTTGATTGCTTTGAGAACACAACATTTTTATAATTCTTGACACTGGCAAGTGGGACTAACTCATATTGCTCTTGAGTTGAAAGTTCAACTATGTGTGCAAATTTTTTATGCATAAGAAGCAAAGAATTTTTAGTTATTTTTTAAAGTCCCAAGTCCCACAAATCCTAAACTGGGATTTGAAATATCTTCCTCGGTGCATAAGCATCTGTCAAATTTCTCACTTTGAGAAGTGTGAAGCTTCACCAGCCTTAAATCTCCCCATTAAGAACTTGATCGAAATTTTATCTCTAACACCCTCTCTACTCAAAGAATTTTCTCTTATCTTCGCACTGCCATTAACACTTCCGTCCCATTTATCTCGTATGAGATCTGGAATTAATCCCTTAAGGTGCTGGCGCTTGAAGCACTTCATTCTACTAAAGTTGCCTCACCCCTCCAAGCTGTTGATAGCTACATCTCTGCTGTCACAGAGAATTTTAACACGTCGCAGCTGAGCAAGCTGATGAAAATTCAAATACACTCGTCCAGCTCTCCGGTAGCTGATAATAAAATATCGGTCAAAAGGTCGTTTGCGATCTCATTCTTAGACATCAGACACATGGGGAGCTGGTGCGATCACATTAAAAATAGGAAAACCAGTAGGTGTCACAAGGCGCGTTGTTCCTCTTCCTCAGAGTTAATAATAAAGCCGATCGACTACAGCCCAACGAGCTCAGAAACCGTCACACTAACTCACTTCCCCTCAGAACTGTCATTGAAAGCCTCTCCACCCCTAAGCCCCCAACCCAACAGCAGCTACCAACTTCCTTAAACCATTATCGCCCCGGGAATATCAGACCCCCTAACTTCCTAGTGGACAAGTGAGTCCACTTTACATAACACTCATCCCCCAGCGCCAAACAGTAGTCACATCAAGCCACCATCACGATATTCAGCCATAACTCGTCGCCACCAAAACAGACCACCTGGCCACCTTGCTTCCTCAAAGCAAATAAAACGGTTCAACGACTGTCGATGCAAGTGACGCCGTTGGAAGCACACTTCTCCTCCCGCCTATAGCGCATCCTCACCTCCACTCGCTCTAGAGGCCTCTCCCCAGCCTGCCGCGAGGACAACGAGGCTGGTCCCGTCAGGAATCCATCCTCGGTGTGCACTGGCGATGAGGACACTTGGGCTCCCGCATTGCCGCGCGCGTTTAACAATCCAGGGAGCCGAACGATCGAGGATCCACGGCGGTGAGAGAGTCACGGGTGGGCTGCCGTGATCCGCCCGAGGTCGCGCGTGCTGTCGTACTGAGACTACTGAGAGAAGAGCGGCGTGGGGCTGCCCTCCTGCGAACCCAGGCCAGGCGGCGGGCATGCTCTCTATCTTCTTTCCGCTCGACGCCGCCTCGCTCTCGCCTCTAGCGCGCGGCGACGGAGTTCCACCGATGACAGGGACTGTCCCTTCGTGATTGGACTGGGGACGTCGGGATTTTCGGCTCCTGCCGCCGCTCCGGCAGGGGAGGGGGGTCGGCGGCGGCGAGATGTTCATGGCTCTCAAGGTGGACATGTTTATCGGCTGCTCGGGTTAGGATGGTGCGTGAGTTCAGTTAACCGAGAATGCGTCGGGGTGTGAGGTGGGGGTCTTTTTGGCGGAGGTGGTTCGATTCGTGAATTTACGAATCGGAAACTGATGGGAGCTGCCTTTGAGGTCACTACTTCGGGGTCAGGGGCGGATAAAGGAATTTCTCTGGGGAATAAACCTTTGGGATACTTTCCCTCTAAATGAAAAAAGTGTTCCTTGGTATCAGTCTATCATGTCTCCCCCCTCGTATTGCTGACAAGGGAAGATCCCGCACCCGGAAATTCAAAAAATTCGGAAACTTTGTGAATATGTAGGGGATTTCCTCTTGATTACAACGCAGTTTCTGTTTGCTGCCCAAATTCACCCGAAACGGGGGAAATTAACCTCTGGAAATTCGACTATTTTCCGATTTTGCGTTATAACTCGTGAACTGTAGGAGATAGAAAAAAAGTTTTAAGACAAATGTTACTTCTTTTAATTAGATCTATCATTTGGTGAAAAAATTATTTTACAGTTCACGAGTTATAGCACAAAATCGGAAAATAACTGGATATTCAGGGGTGAATCACACCCCCTTAGAGTGAATTTGGGTAGCTAACAAAAATTGTGTTGTAATCAAGAGGAAATCCCGTACATATTCGCTAAGTTTCAGAATTTTTTGAATTTCCGGGTTCGGGATGTTCCCTTGTGAGTTCGTCATGGGATATCAACTTATCAACTAATTTGATATTTCTAGATAAACTAGATTTGTCCGGACAATTTTCAAAAATGTAAATCCATGTCTTTGATCCAGTTTTATTGTTTTTAAAATTTCTTTAATATTACATACCACGTTGTACCATTTTGAAGTGACATATTTGTTCTAATAATAACGTACTATTAGTAATAATAATTCTTTTTATTGCACCAGTAGACTTCACGAAAATAACAAGTAGATAAAGAAAAAAGTATTGCAGTTAGTTTGACTGCTGTCTAGTTCTAGCCTACTTACCAACAACTCAACCCTCCTGTTTTTTGAATTTGCAAACCTTTTAATAACATTTTCAATATCCAATATTCACATTAATATTGCGATATACTTATGTACCTACGAAGAACAAAGCAAGTTCATTCAACCTATCTTCTGTCATCCTTGACCTCAACCAGGTTTTGAGTCTTCTGAGAGTTGAGAAGAATCGATCATTAATAACTTATAATAAATTAACCTCCGAAAGGTAGTCAGATCACCATTACTAAAAAAATCAATTTGTTATTAAAACCGAATAAATCTGCAGTTTCTTTGGGATAAATCGTTGAAATAATACCATAAACAATTTAAAATAAAATACATTTCCCTTCATGGGGAGGATCTGGATCCGCGCTTGTCTGTGGTAGGGTAATGGAAAGTTTAGTTGCACCTTCTGTTCTTCATTGTGGATCACAGTGGTTGGTACTGCATCGCGCACTATTTTTTTAATGCGATAAAGTGGTGTACAGAGTTAGGTCGGGGCTAGGTTCCATCATCATTCGAATCACTTTGAACGTTATTTAAAAGTAGGGTAATAGCGGTCTACAGCTCTACTCTGCTTTTTCACTTTACATCGCAGGGTATACCGCCGCACTGTACACTAGTTGAGAGAAGTAAGATGAAAAATACTAATTCTAAGTTTCCCTTTTTGCGCACGCCTTCCTTTCCTTTTTTCTTCTTTTTGTTTTGTATTTTACTTTGTAATTTATACTATTTCTATTACTATTGTACTTTGTCATTGGCCTTTGGGTTAGACTTAAGAGCAACAAATTTCTGACAATGAGTCTTGCCCGTTAAGTGTTTTTGCTGAACGTAATAAAGACATATTATTATTATTATTATTGTTATTATTATTATTATTATTGTTATTATTATTATTATTATTATTATTATTATTATTATTATTATTATTATTATTTGTACTTTCGTCATAGCACATATTATAATTATTATTATTTAAGGAGAAATTTTGGGAGCCTCGAAGGGTCTCGAAAGCCCTGATGAGCTTTCTATTTCTGATTTGATGTAGGTCAAGTTGCATTTACCATTGTAATTTTAACCTACTTTTCTTTGCCTGTGCCCCGTGGTGGTAATTTTGAGCTCCTAATGCGTATTTAGACGAACCTAAATACATTTAAAAGGTGAAATGAACTGCTGTATTAAACAACTAATTAGGGCAGAGTAATAAACCCAATTAGTAAAATTACCATTTTTTAAATTAGTACCGTGCCTTCCAGACAAAAATCGAGAGAAATTCGCGAAATTTTTAAACTGTTTTCCTGCGAAGGGCAACAGCGCTCGTCAAAATTCGAAGATGATCTGGTGCCTGGACACCTGAATAGATCGTAGTAAAGAGAAATGTAGGAGTTTCTCACGGACTAACGATGAACTTCCATTATTACTACGAAATTCGAACCGCGACTGTGTATCAGATTGTATTTCCAGCGGTAAATTCGAGTAATGAAAAGAAGGGAGATGGAAACAAATGAAGGAAACCAATCGTCCTTCGCAATTTGAAAAAGCAACGAAGAAATTGAATATGAAAATAAGGTTCTCGCGATTGAAATGAAAACGAAACATGCAGGTGAAAAGGGGACAGGAAAGAAGGAAAAAAATCGTAAATTGGTTTTTGTAATTGAAATGCTGGTTTGGGAAAAGAAAATAGAGGCAATGGAGGAATTTACAAATATTATCCACTTACTATAATAACTGTTTTACTATAATTAATACTACCTTCCTTAGTTAAAATCTCCTATCCAGCATGTTCTCGAATTAATTAAAGTTCCACACGTTTCTTACCTTTTAAGTAAAATTAGGAAACCCCACGTGCTTCGCAGAGATCTATAAACAGTCTAATTAATTTATCCCAACTGCTTTTTAGTTGCTTAAAATATCCCATCTGAAGCGTTTAATTAATTGCCAGGTAAATAATACAATTATCTACCAGTACACCTATGGCAAAAAAATTATATCAGGCTGTTAAGAAATAATGCCTACATTTTCTACGTTGCAGGAAGGAAAACAAGGAGGACACAAAGAAGATGGTGAAACTTCAGTTTCCTCGGATGCTCCGAAATGCCAAACAGGACATTGTGACTAACAAGGAGGGTAGTTTATGTGCCCACCTCCGATCATTTTGATTTTTGGATATGTTATAGAGGACCGAAAAATAAGAAACACGTGTTTTTTTATTTCCCCCCGTTTTCATATTTGGGGGGTGAACACTGCGTTCAAGGTTAGGGTTGAAAAATCATTTTTGTGGATTTTTGAAAATCTGGTGAGCCAGTCATATTTCGCATTCAAAGACACAAAATTCGTCCATTGACACTACTCCCCTATCTCTAATAGTTCTCGAGATATTCCACAAAAATGATTTTCCAACCCCAACTTTCAACGCAGTTTTCACCCGCCAAATACGAAAACGGGGAAAAATAAAAAAACACGTATTTCTTATTTTTCGGTCCTCTATAACATATCCAAAAATCAAAATGATCGGAGGCGGACACCTAAAAAACTCTCCTTGTAAGTAAAGCAGAATAAGGGTTGCACTGAACGAGCCATCTATTAATTTATACAGATCTTCTAATTAGGCAGTTTGGGCAAAGTAATTGCGTGGAAGCAAGAAGTTAGGCAGCGGGATCAGTCTGACTGTAACACAACTTATCCAACCGCGAGACACAAGCCGCATGGAAATATTGCGGTCCTTGTAAACATTTGCCTCCGAGTCAGATCGTGTAAGCAAATCGATTTACGTAAGTGAAAAGCTCGCTTTTGGAGCCAAGCCATCGGCTCCGTTTCAACCATAGCTGAGTCACGCGGCTCCTGGAGGGGAGAGTCCTGGAAACCGCGTGCAATTCGCGACACTAAACTTCCTGGATAGAAATATACACTTGCGCCAGGCGTTGCACAAGTCTGCACCCACTCACAATTCGGTCTGAACTACTGTGCGTTAACTTCGAAAAATTCTCACCCCGCAGCAGAATCAGACCCAGCTGGAGCAGCCGAGGCTTTTTAATGCCGAGAACATTAATATCTTTTTACAGGCAGGATATGGTAAACAGTTTTCCACCCAATGAACAAGAAATTGCAGACAATCTTTCCATTCTGAAGTAGTTGGTAAAAGTTTCAGCTTCCTCATCAGCAAGGTAAAGGAGAAGAAACTTATTCCTTTAATAGAGAATCCTGAACCTGAGGCTCAACTGAAGAGTTCGGTGATTAAAACTTCATCGTTTCTTATGAAAAGTGAACGCATGGAGTCACACAGAGATTAAGCCAGTGATTCCCCACCTGGGAGTCACCACGGTTTTTGGGGGATTTTTTTTAAATTATTAAGTTAGAATTATATTCTGTTAATTTTATTTTTTTAATGTGTTTTCGCTGGCTTATTAAATTTTAATTATCTTATATGGGGGAGGGGGGTAGCAGGTTATTTGATTATTATAAAAGGGGATGGGGACTGAGAAAAGAATGGGAAACACTGAAGTAAAATATCTCTGGTTTCCAATGACTAACAGAAATAGCAATAATTCAACAAAAATATCTTTAAGGGTCCCAAAAAATCGGCCGTTTTTGGTCCCACGATTTTGGAACAGAATTTTGTGCCAAACGATAGCTTATGGTGAGACATCAATCGCAAGAAATTTTCAAGTTGAGCAGACAATTAGTTTCTGAGATATGGGAGGTCGAAGTTAAAACACCTGCTACTACGACATTTATTTTTCTTCATTTTGATTTTTGGAAATGGCGATGGATATGGTACATGCAGCCTAGGATATTCACCTTATCCAGGGAATCATACCACTATGGTTGCCATGTTTTTCCTTCAAACTTATGTTAAGAAAATTTTAAAAAGGGTTTATTAAAAATTTTTTTCTTCGAAGTTTTCTTAACGCAAATTTGCAACGTATATTGCACCGTTAAATATATTAAAATTGATGAATATTTTCTATTTTTTTTTAATAGTCTCTTAAGACAGCGTGCTAAAGATATGTAATAAAAAATTTCTATGAAAACTGTAAATTATTCTTAAAAAAAATTCTTAAAAATGACTTACATTTCCAGGCGTCACAGTGGTGTCCCGCCTTAAGTCACTCTATAAGTCCGCAAAGTTGTCCAAAATTCAGTTCCAAAATCGCAGGGCCAAAATCGGCCTAAAAATCTCCTCATTGTTGCGTCCCTCTTTCAGCAATCACCTAACTGCCATTTCCAAATTCATCCACTAACTACTTCCTCTACCCCACCTTACACCCAATTAAAGCGCAGAAACGACTCGTCACAGGAAGGTCGCGATGTGTCGCTGCCAAAGCTCGTCAGACCTTCATCAAGGAGGAAGAGGTTAACCTCTCGACGATTCTCCTCCAAACAAACCCAATTAACCTACCAGCGATTGCTGTCTAGTGCACCGATCCCTGCCGCAGCGGCTGAGCCCAGCAGCTCGGCGAGAAGCTATCGAGGCTGCACAGGATGGGAGTTAACCCGATTCCCTGGACAGCGGAACGTGGCAGCTCCTTGTGACGGTGAATTCGATCGGGCCAGCTCCGAGTAACGACGCACTATTCCCCTGCACACGGGGACCGACAAAGGCGGAGCAGCCTTTCCTGCTTTTGAGGAAGCTGCCTCTGACGAGCATGCTCCGCTTCCTCTTTGCCAGCCCGCCCCTTTCTTGCTTAATATAGCCCAGGTGCTTGCCCCCTGCGCGGCTGACATTGCACGGGAAAGGCTGGCAGCCTTCTGAAAGGACTTAGTCAACCTTGAACGGCACCTCATCCGTGTCCTCTATGCGGATGCTTGGATGCAAAAGACGAGCCTGCTAGAGAATCGCAACTTTGACATTCTTGCGCCACGGGGGCTTCTGATATTACTGCTCCCCCAGCTGAGGATAGTTTCTCAGGGACTTCTCGCCCTGGGATTCTTAATTGGAGGCGCTTGGCGCGATATTGTGAGGAAGGTGCGGATGGGAAGACAATTTTGCTGCAAAGATGGGTGTTTCTGTTTGAAGAAGAGTTCCGCTGTCAGCTTTCGGGGATCCTGGATGTAATTTGTGAATAACTGCAGAGTGGAAATGCTCCTGCAGGGGGATTGCATGGCAATGTGATTTTAATGAATGCTCGCAAATCTGTTTTGCATATTGAAATTAATATTAATTTTGATATGAAGTGGAGTTGTAGCTAGCTATATCCAACAACTTAAAAGGGATATTACCCAACTGTTGCAAAAATATTTGACGCCTATTTTTTTTATCAGCACATGTCCATATCTGTGGGGTGAAATCAGCCCTCAAAGTTGGGGCTGAAAAACACGTTTGTCCCCATATCTCGGAAACTATGCACTATGGAGAAAAATTTTGTAGACGAAAATATTGTATTTTTTTATAACAAATTCAGCTACGTAATCAGATTCAGTGAAGAAAAATATTTTTAGTATATTATTTAAACAAATTGATGAATTATGAATCTGATTGCGTGGCTAAATTTGTTGTAAAAATATACATTATTTTCTTCAAAAAGATTATTCTCTGTAGTGCATAGTTTCCCATATTTTCGGGCTGTGAATACAAAATTGCTATTTTCAGAAAGTGCTATTTTCAATCTAAGTTTCCATCTTCTTTTGTTAATAAAAAAAAAAACTAAACCTGGGGAAAAGGGGGGCTGCTATGGCACCACTCCCTTTAGGGATATCTTAATATCAAATTTTTTTTTGAAGCTTAACTTATACCCAAAAAGGCCTGTGTCTTGATTTTTTTAAATATAACCTTTTTTTATATGAAAAAAAAATCATAAACCCTATTTTTCGATCCGTCTAGGTAAAGGTATGTATCCCCTTAAGATCGCCTGGAATTGATCACTTAAATTTCAAGGAGGAAAATAAAGAAAGTGAAAAAACATTGCAGCAACAATTAACTGCTTTCCTCCGGTGCAGTGATTCGCCCTCGGAGTGTTCGGAATAATCGTCCCTCCCCTTGCCCCGCGACGCGAATGGAACAGACAGCGTCCTTCATTTCGCGGCAACACGATTCCATAAGTCGCGGTGGCTTTTCCAGCTGACAACATTTCCTGGAAACGATCGAAGAACTCCATCCCCTTTCTTCGAAATAACTTCGCGGCGAGTAGCATTGCCACCCCAGCGAAATAAAACGCGGAGACCACGATTCCGTTGCAGGCAAATTTCAAGGAAAGTCGTCTCCGACGATTCACGACCTGAATCATTAAAGAGAGTAAATACGGGGCAGGTATGCCAGCCACGTTTTCAGCTACGCGACAGGTAACGCTGTCTTAAGAGCAACAGAACGGATTAAGTAAATGAAGGGATCTTCATCTCGTCGAAAGTGATTGGAAAATATTTTCCTGCATCTACGAATTCTCGAGGGGAAAAGCTTTGGGGGAAATTTCACTCTGAAATTGAATTTAAAAGAATCTAGGAAAATATTTTGTTAATTTAGTTTGTTTATTCAACAATGAGACGTGATTTATGGTTTGTGTGATAGGGATGTGATTCGTCGTTAAAAAATACATCGAAAATGTGGAACAATGTTTTTTCGTACGAGGCTTCCTTTTCGAAAAAAAATGAGTTTTAAAATGGGTGCGCCGGCGCCTGTTCTAAGAAAATGTACCTAATTACTTCTCAGTGCGATTCTATGTAGTGTATACAGTGTTATAAGACTGAAGTACGTATTTAATTGAAGAGTTGAGTTGTTTTGTGGCTATTTTGAGAAAATTGAAATTTTTGCCTCGGTAATTTACAGGTGTTTAATTTGAATAAACGGTGCCGGTTCAAAGAACTCAATTTTGTATGCGTCAACGTGAGTTATGGATTCAACGATGTTCCAGTTTAAGAAGAAAAGGGGCTGTTAGCATAGGGAAACATGATAAATTACTCTGACACGCGTGATATAGTGCACGTTTCAGTGAAACATAGTAATCCCCACGTTGAGAACCACTGGCAGCCGTAAGCGGAGCAGGCGTCTGATAGCGACACATTCAAATTCAATTTTCTCAAGCACCAAGCGTCGTACGGAAAAAATGTATTCCACAATTTCGACTCATTTTTTAATGCGGAATCACCCCCATACACTTTTGCCATGACTTTCATTGCGATTCAAGTTTACCAACGATATTTTTACTTCTACAGCCAATTCAGCTTTAGTACAACTTCTAATTGTAGTTCTAGTTCAGTTTAGTTTTTTTCTAGCTCTTCTTTTCTAATCTCGTGCTCTGACACTTCACACAGAGCTTAGGCATAATAGCAGCTACAGTTTGGGCCTCGCCTTTGCACCACCCTATGTAATTAAATTGGTGTAATAAAGGCGGGAAATAAAAGAGATAAAAATTGGCGCCATACATGCTCAATGAAATAAAACTTTTTTTTAAAATTAATATAACATAAACTCGTCCATTTACTTTCTAAAGTATGCACTAGAATAAATATATTCAATGATATTCGCGAAATATATTCAAATTTATACTACACAACCTCAGCCACTTCTGAGTCTGTTCATCCAGAACAATTCCAAAGATGCCGCAAGGGTTTCAGTACTATTATGACGATTCCCTAAATCGTCATAGTAAATATTAATTTATGACCTACACTATGGTCTAGCTAATCGCAGTGAATAGATAACGACGCGTGGGGTAATAAAGGGATAATGTGATTCTTCCTCTAAAGACAATCGTCGTTTATGAAGGCCTACGTTCTCCAGTCGGCTTTGCGGCTTAAATTCACTGCCTACTCTATCGTTTGGCACGGAATGTAAGCTCGGCCTCCACGGTAAGCAAAACGTGATCGAGCATTCTGAAGACGTGGGGTGACTCAATGCACTCCACTGTGTCTAACTTCGAAGCTCACATCGGCGTAAGTAAGTTTGTTCTGATCTAATTCCGCGGCAGTGGAGAATTATCCGTGAGCAACTATTTTGCGTGATATGGCACGGATTTAGAAGTACATTCCAGCGTTCGTGTTCTTGTGGATTGCACTCGAACCGCGGATTTGATATTCGTTTTACTTTTTGCAGTTTTTGAGGTTATTGTTTAGGCATTATGGATATATTTATAGTTTGATTATTATTGATATATTAATACTTGATTATTGCTGAAATACTTATACTTGATTATCATTTATATGTGAATACTTTATTATAATTGATATACTTACACTTGATTATCATTGATACACGTACTTGATTATAACCGATATATTAACACTTGATTATAATTGATATATCAATACTTGATTATAATTTATATACTTAAACTTGATTATCATTGATATACATACTTGATTATAACTGATATATTAACACTTGACTATAATTGATATATCAATACTTGATTATAATTTATATACTTATACTTGATTATAATATCACTGATATACTAATACTTGATCATGTACGCATGGATTTACTAATATTTGATTATTATTAATATATTAATACTTGATTATAATTAATATACTTATACTTGATTATAATTTATATACTTAAACTTGATTATCATTGATATACATACTTGATTGTAATTGATATATTAACACTTGACTATAATTGATATATCAATACTGGATTATAATTTATATACTTATACTTGATTATAATATCACTGATATACTAATACTTGATCATGTACGTATTGATTTACTAATATTTGATTATTATTCACATATTTATACGTGGATATTATTCACTGACTAATATTTAAACTCGATATTTTAGGATTTGCTCTGATTACTTGGGATCTACATATTGTGTAACCATTGAAAGTTTGAGTATTACTATTTTCAAGCATGTATACGTTTCAATATTATTATTTACGCATGTTATGGCCTTCGAATACGTGAGCTTCGGTGTACTATTACTCTGAAATATTACTATTTTTTAATATCGCTATCCTGGAACAAATTATTATTTCTGAATAACAAATTTCCCTAGTAGTACTAGTTTTACATGATATCCCTACACAGTCAAGGAAGATTTAATACTTCCAACTCAGGAAACGTGATAGAGTTTACTCTTGTTATTAAGCAAACTAGCCATTCGTTCAGCATTCTAATACTCGCAGAATTGATCGTTAACTGAAATGTTACGGTCACGTAATACTTGGAATCTTGAACTTTCAATGGCGCACGATTCAGGATTGCCAGCGCCGATTGTCGGTGTTCAAATATGTCGTGTGAAATCGACATTACGAGAGCCTGAAATCCCACTCGCTCTCGTTACCTCTGAACTTAATCTGTGCTTCGCAACCTGTCAGGATCAGTCCAGATTTTCAGTTCGTTGCAATTAGCGTGTTTAATCTAGACAACATGTAATCACGCTTACGAAAATCAGCGTGTCAAGGATTCCTATTAATAACACGTCACGGTATCTTCCAGAACCACCTAAACTGGAGTTTTCAAACAAACTATCAGGCAAATTAATTTAAAATGTACGTGGTATCACTTAATGCGAATTAATTGAGTGTTTACAATTCGGACGTAAATATCGTGAGTTCAAACAACCCTGCCTTCTAATTAATGTAATTAAACCATTGAACGTTGTTTAAAAATAAAATATTTGCTAAAAATTAAATATATTTTTGTAAAATTTATAATTATATTCATATTTTTATAATAAAAAATTTCCTTCGATTTTAACAACTTTTGTCTTCTTAATTAGCGAGAAAATTCTTCGCGAAAATTCGAATATTGGACAATATCAATACTACTAGCGCCTTACTAATAATAATCAGTGAAAAAGAAAATAAAAATTGAGTTATAAAATGAAATCTGTGCCCCATGGTATTAATAATGAGAAACTGCTACCAAGGATATCAGTTTTATTTTTCTAGTAATTATCTCTGATTTCAACAAATGTTTGGGCAAAGTATCGTCGCAATTAAACGGGTAAATATGCTTTAACGTATATCTCCAGCTTCCACGACTGCACGTAAATTCAACAGCCATTGTTTTACTCCAAGGAAATTAAACTAAAAGCAGACAGCGAGTCAGTTACAGAACCAATTGTTTTCCCGGGACAAGTATAAACAAAAATAAAATTAACTGACTCCCCCCTGTTTCAACACGAACGTTCAGAGTAATTAAATCACTGCTCGTGGTCCCCCCACCCCCAGCGGGGGACGCTTAGAAATTGCAAAATCGATTGTTTTCCGTGCTGTTTTATAGTTGCAATATTCAGACAATGGGAATTGTTATTTATTTCAAAGCTACTGGTAAAACGAGAGGCGAAAGATTAAATAAATAAATAACTAATTTTTGGAAATATGATGGGGTAAATTGAAAATTTATCACAAAGCAGGACAATGGAACAAATGTCATTTTAGCGACAAGCAGTCTGAAACTGCCTGTTATAATAACAAAATCACCTTTGGAATTATCAAACATTATTTCCTTGCGAAATAAAGTAGTAAATCGAAGATGACTAAATATAAAATAAATTATGGACTAAATAAACATTTTTCATGCAAACAATTGTCAACCATTTGTTTCTAGTAAAATAGAAGGAAAAGAGTTACATAAGCCATTTACCTTCATTGGAAAGCACAACGAAGTGATGAAAATTGCAGACAATCTTTTCTTTGTGTCTTCAAGCGACCTACAAAAAATTATTTACCACTTTTTTCATATTATATTTTAATTGAACACTCGATGGTTGATAATCAGTGCAAATATAACAATATAACTCACGTCAGAGTAAGTAACGAATAAAAAAGACCATTCTGCTGCCAGTATTATTCCTAATAAGACTGTTCTCAGTAGAACGAGACGTTATATGTCAGACGCAACGAAGCACCAAGGTTCTCCCTACGAAATTTTTATTTTGATTTCTCAAAAAATGAAGACTTCGATTAAAAAATAATAATGAACCAAAATTCCAGTCCCTTTAATTTCCATTCGATTGGAAATATCTCGAATTAAGTGCCTAGACGAGTGGCTGAGGTTATCGCCAGGGAATCAGATTAATCAGGATCCTCTAACGCGGCTCGAATTTTCCTCACCAGTCATGTCGAGCAATCGATAAAGCAATTAGACAGCCAATAGATTATTAAGGTCGCAATTGGCAGGTGGGGGCGACACTCTTCTCGAAAATTAGGGGGGAAAGCCTTAACCACGGAAGGCTGCAGCTCCATAAATTTTACCTGGAAAATTAATACACGACGCTAATCGCGCGCCGCCATTGGAATTTCTGTCGAATTTCATTCGCAGCATGGATCACCGCGAAACGTAACCGTCGATTGCTGCCAGCATAATTACGAGCAGAGCTAAATGAATATTTCCTGATTAATCGGATTAATTCGTCTGCCATTCATTACTCTTCTGTCGTGCAACACGAAATTTTCTGAGCGCCTGCATTGAAATTCAAACGCTCGCAGAGCAATGTAAAGTTAAGCTGGAATTATGGTGATATTAATCCATAAATATTAGGGCCAGTTGGAGAAATTGGGGCGAGCAATAATTTTTCTTTAAACCGGTGGCGAAGAACGTTAGCGAAGAATAATGTGAAGTGCCTTAATTAAGGAAACAGAATTTGTGTTTTCGCAGGTTTTAAAAAAAGAATATCGAATTTTTCAGAATTTATTCGGTCATCGAGCTCTTGATATATTCAGAGATAAAAAAAAATATTAATGTTACTCGAAGGCGGAAAATAGTTAAGAACGAGAAATAAGGAGGAAGAACAAGAGAATTTTTCTTCGGGTAAGCACGAGTGTAAGAGGACACACGGTTTTCTTTGAGCTAGCAACAACGCTGAAGATAATAGGATGATAAGATTGCAATGGGGTTTCCAGAACAGTGGAGCTGTGTCTGGCTGCATACTCCCCCATACTACTTATTCCACTACATCGCGTCTAATGCGCAAACACAGCAAGTATCCGACCCTTGGAATAAAGAAGTAGCATGAGACCTGTTGTAGAAATGGAAATACAATGCCAAGGAGGGGATTAACTTGAGTGCTGTTTTTCTTGACTCTATGACAGTTACATATAACGATTGAATTCCAAAAAATAATTTGCTATGGTGGAACAGGCGGTGGAGAATACTAATAATAATAAGAAGAATAATGTCTTTATACATTCCATTTGCATACAATTAACAAACAAGAGAAACTAATTGTACTGTGACATGCAATGGGCGAGATTCAGCAATTTGTTGCTATTAAGTCTAACCCTGAAAATAACAACAAAATAATAATCTGTTCAGTAAGGTTGCTTTAGAGACTTGTATTCGCTGTTTTATTGATTCCACGTGTTCATGTATTTTCGTGGACAGTAAAGGTACCAAAATTCTTCGACCACTTCATTTTAGAACACCCTGTATACGTTTAAATATGAACAATTTTGATGAACAGTCCTTTCATGGAAAACAGTTCATATAAGCACGATTCATTCACTTTTGAATACCCTAATCAGTATTACAAGGTACACCTCCAAATATTTTGGACCCTCAATTTTAAATCTTCCTGTATAAAATGGAATAAACATCACTGAATCAACGCTGGCCTAATAATCAAGAGCCCAACGGGTATTACTGAGTATTATACACCACAAAATTCGCAGGTTCACCCTTCTTGAACCAGCCTGTATAATTTTGAATGAAAATTGCAGAATCAATAGCGGTGCGATGGTGAATAGCTCGATTAGATGTACTCTTATATAAGTACTACAAAGTATATTTACAAAATCCGTTGACCCTCTATTTTAAATCTCCCTGTAGAACCATAAATAAAAAACGCTAAATTGGAACTGATGTTCCACTGCACATTATTGATTTACTTTCCTATTCAGTTACCCTCATCAGTGTACGGCGAAATTTGTAGACCCTCGCTCTGAAACTCCCTGTATACCTTCAATCAAATGATTCCCGGCAAGTATTCTAACAAATGTGCTTCAATAAATACCAAACAACACAACGTGTGAATAATTGTGAAATAAACGAGTGACGAGAATTTTCGAATTTATTTCTTTTTTAATTTAATTCTGCTATCGATACGTCCTCGATGATCTTAGGCTCCTGGATGTTATGAGTGGGGGATACATGTTGTTGGCAGCAACCGTCAACGAATGTACGGGGCAGGGAACGCTTCGGGCGTCGAATTTTTGTTTCCCCTCCACTTATTGATCGAACAGTCGAAGCTCGGCGAGAATGAGAACCGCAAATATTGAGAATGACACGAGTATTTGGACAAACGAACGGTGCAATCCCTCCGGTGCAAATATTGGCCGGATGAAATTCGTAATGCGACACGCGGTGATACGCAAACGTTGTTTTTCCCCGTGTTTTGAAATTAATTACAGTCTCTCAGTAGCGTCGCAGAAAGCAGAGAACTGAACAGTTCAAAATACAATTTGAAGTCCTTTGAATACTCGAAATACTCTTTTTGGGCCATAAAAAATGGCGCCCAGTACGATTTGTAAACCACACAAAGAGGGTGAACCAACTTTGAGTCAGTAATTAGGCTAAAATTTTTAATTTTTTTAAAAAAATTTTTTATGAAAAATTTGCTAAATTTTGTCTCAGTTTTAAAATGATTATTTAGGAAAATATACGGTAGGAAATATCACTGTTCACCTAGTTTACGATTTATTACCTGGAACGTGACTTGAACTCTGAATTTTGAAATAAAAAGTGATTTTAGAAGAGGCACCAAACTTTTCAGCTCGATAACTCGACGATAACTTAAAATTTCTTATCTCCGAACGACAGGACTGTGGATTCTCAAGAACTTTAGCTGCGAGCCGACTTTTAAGTGGATCTCAGCGATGCGGAGGTCGGGAAAAAGTAAAACCGAGGCTGCTAACGCTTGAAACTTTCGTTAAATGAATGGTGAAAAGCTTCGCGTCGACCGACTGCACATTTACAGTGGATAAAACACTTAGGGGGCCCTACTTCCAGAAAATGTCATAGCTAATGTTTTATTTAATGTGCACTTTAAAAAAATTCGATGAAAATCTCCAAGTTTATTATTTACAAAGCGGGTTGAACTTTTGCTAAAACCACTTTCGATTTATTAGTTACTGTCCACTTTAATTACTGAAGAAGAGTGACACTCCAAAATTTTATCAAGATTTATTAATTCTCTTGAATCATAAAAATAATTGAAATTTGACTAAAAATTTCATTTTAAATTGTAATTCGTCAATTTTTAATTCTCACGTGCTTCAAATGAAATTTTCCCAACAATAAACAAAGAATAAATAAGAAACAAGACGTAATAAACAACGATCAGTATTAATAATTCTCAAAATTTAATGAAGAATTTATAAATAACACAAGAATACCCAAAATTATTCTATTCCCAAATTTCAAATAATTCAAAAATAAAAATCGAACTAGATATGAAACTTAAACTTTGATAATACCATCTTCAACATAAAACCGTCACCCGTTAGATCTATTTTCAATCAAGGGACAGAGATATCAAGTGCTTCCGCCACACTTAATGGCGTCGCTTTAATAAAGGATTACAGGACTACTATTAATTTGCGTTTTAAATTCGCTCAATGCTCCGGCCGGCTTTTAGTCGACCTGAATTCCTGGCGAAATTTATGTTCCACTAAAATAACGTGACCGCGCAAATTTTAGGAAAGTCGCGACGACACTGCACGTGATAACATTATCACTCGAATCGCTTAATACTTCTTTTCTCTTCCTTCGTTCACGATGATGATACTTGTGAGAACTTATTTTAAAATTTTTTAAAACTGCAACTGATATTTGAAAAAAATATTTCGAAATTGCATTGCTGTGTAAAATGTGTTTTCAATTTTTGCTTTAATTGGAATATAAGGATATTTACTTCAATATGGAGGAAGAATTAAAAGCAATTAAAAATAAGCTTTTGATTTTGTAAATTTTGGAAAGCCAAAAATTCGTCGCGTCGTGCAGAAAATATTTTTGAAATGGATTTGAGGGTGGTAGATGAGAGTATTTATTATCGTAGCAGGTTTCTTTTCAAATCTGTTGGATTCAGAATTTTTCCTTTAGCGTCAAAAATGTTTCAAGCAGACTCTGGGGGCTTCAATAACTCGCAGAATTGCTAATTTGTGATCCCTTTGATGACGGAAAGGGAGAACGCCAATCTTGGCAGCAAGGTTCACGAGGATGAAAAATAAGAAGAGGGAAAAGGGATTTAAAAAAAAAGTGGACTTTGAAGTCTCGACAGTGATTTCTTTTAAAGGAAGTAGATCTTCTAAGCATGGACTTCTTCGTTCTGACAAATGGAAATACTGGAAGTAATGCAGTAATAGAATTAGAGGGGAGTGAACTGCATATCTCATAAATCAACGTGTCTGACTATGCGGGGTCACATACTACTTAGGCGGATTAGAAACTCCCGTCCCAAAAATGTAGCAAAATAAAAAAAAAATGAATGCTTTATGATGCAGCAGTAGGTACCAGAAACGGCGGCAATTAACACTGATCCAAAAAATATGTAATTTTAAAGTTATTAGTGCTAAAAGAAACACAGAAAATTGAGAAAAAAGTATTGTCATGAAATATCATTTCCCTGGACCTTTCCTTTTGTATTGTATATTAGTTAGACAACATCCATTTTTTTATTACCACAAATTATTGTTTAATTAAGTTTGCAAATTTATGAAAATCGGTTTTATTTGTCAAAGAAATATCGTTTAAGGAAGAAGGAGAGAAAAATGGCGGGTCGTCCCGCGCGATATTGATCAAAGCTTTACTGAACGAGATCGCTGCACTCTACAGAGCTTTCGAAATGCAACCGAAGGTGGCAGCACCGTACGACTAAAAAATTTACCAACGACCGGAGCTTGAAATCACGTTACCGACGTGCGAGGACTTTGAACCCTACTGTTTCATCGATGGGTCAACCAAAACAGCACAGTTGTCGTGCGATGGACTACAAAATTTAAAAAAAGTGGGGATCAAAATTGGGGATGTGTCTTTACACACAAATTTGAATTTTTTCATATTTTTTGGTCCATTCTTTGAATTTTGAGATCTATCGCAAAAAGTGTTCTGATCAGGTTAACCCATAAATGTAGTGGAATAATTTTTACATAAAACCGATACAAATAACAGGAATTCAACATGTACCCAGCGAAACGTAACACTGACTACTGAAAAATCGTCACCAGTAATGAGTACATACACCTATAGTTGTAAAGAGCAACTAGGGTTACTTGATCTTTGTAAAACAATCACAGTCGTCACATAAAATTAAAACTCATGTATCTAACACAGTCCCGCTCAGTAAAAAAAATTAAAATTAAATTAAAATTAAATTAATCATAATTTTATATATTAATAATAATTTTAAAATAAAATTAAACTAAAAATGGTCTATTCAAAAGATGTTACCAGTTACCCCCAAGCACCCCCAAAATGGTCAAAACCAACTAGGAAATCACTAGGTCCCCACAACAAAAGCACCATAGTTACCACACAATATTCAAGCAAACTACTCCATTACAGTCTCCAAATCAGTAAAATCTCAAATTCACGGTTGAAGAGGTGCTACCAGTTCCAAGTACTACCATAGTTATGGTTAGCACCTAGGTGGTCACTAAGCGCTCACAATAACGCCATCAAGCACAGGCAGACAATCTCAAAAATATATACTGCACACTCTGAATCATCCCTTCGCGGCAACAGCACAATTCAGCCCTCACGATCCCTAGACCCACTCCTTTCTGATAAGGGACGTGTTTCATCCCGCGTGCAGTACACGTGATTTATACTCACCGAACTTCATGGCCGACCACCACCGTCCAACCCCTGCGTCTCCTCTTATCTTTCCGCCGCAATATTTCCGCGACACTGAGCCTTTCCATCGCGCGACACGTGTCCCCAACAAATCTTCCAGGCTGCTATTAAACCGGCCTCGCCTCGCTAACTTTCCTCCCGCCCGCAGTTCGGCCAGTGCGCCTCATGGTAGACGGCCACGAAGAAAAAGCTTAACGGAGGAGTTTAACGAACTTCGATATCCTCTATTGTTTAAGATTCCTGATGCCAGGTCTCGCGGAAGCGAAGATAGGACCGTTGGGCTTGACTTTTTGATATCTCCGAGCTGAATGTATGTCTCTGGAAAGCAGTTTGACTGCTGGCACCCCCGGGGCTCAGGATATTGCGCTTTTGGTGCAGTTCATTTGCTACAAGGTAGCTAAGTTCTTTGAAGTCTTTCAGAAATGGTCCTTTGAACTGGATGCCCCGAAGGTTTCAGCTTTACATTTTCCTAGTCGTTCGAGACGCACTGTCAAAGGTATGTGTAAAGCGTGCAGGATGCAGGAAACTTCCAGTTGAATTGTGCAGTTACAAACATTGTGACTATACTTATTGTGACACATCAGGTTATCGATCAAGTTGAGCCTTAAGAAGTGTTCAGGTAAAAACCATCCCAGTCAATCCCCAACAATCATTGCACTTGCAAGGTGTCTTAACAATCACTGTGGCCTAGATAACTAACCTGTCCAGGATACATTCACAGAAAACGCCTTCAAGAGCGCCACATCAACTACACCACGTAATCACGTAAACTGACCAGTACTTCAATGATATCCTCATCAATCCCAGCCACGACACTGAGTTAAGTATCCTCACCCATCCACAAGACCATCAGCAATCCCAACTGACCTAGGTGCCTCAGGAACACTGGCCCACTCGAAAATCTCACACCACCTCTATAACCTCACAAACCACCTAGCAAGAATCCCAGAAGCTCCACAGCCACAGTAAATTTTGCAAAATTTAAACAAAAACACCTTCAGATTCCCATCTGAGCACTCTGTGCACCCAGCTTCGTAAATGGCACTGCAGGACACCCAGTCAACTTGGATCCAACTGTCTACTGGCCAACTGGGCTCAGTGTTGGGGATTAAACAAACGTCACCAGGTGGTTTTATCCGCAGATATCTCTGACTCGAAACCGAAATCGATGGGCACCAGCAAGGCAGACCCCGCTTCCTGCTACTGTGATCCTCTTATCGGGCAGGATCTTCAGACGGAGAGCGGGCACGCATCGGATAAGCATCTGAACTTCGCGACGCTTCGCACAGCACTGAATGCCGCATTGTATTTATAGAGCGAGTTGGATTATTTTGAACGGCGTCGCTTTTCTCACGTACACGTCGTTTGTTCCGAGTCCCTCCCGTACCAACGAAGCTCCGCTGCCTTTCGTGGAAACCCCCTTTCCGCTGCCCATGAGGATTCTCGCTAACACGTTACACTGACTGCTTGTGACTTCTTTTGGGATGCGGTCGACCTTGACCACTAATGTGTCGTTCCTGTTGTTATTTCTGCGTTCGGAGATTTCTAGCTCGTTGGCACACCGAAAAAGTATCTTCGAATATAGAGGCAGGATAGCTTCCTGGGTGGGTGTGGGCTTATATTCGAACCTGGACCACACGCGATTACTCAACTAACGAGTTTAGTTGAAGAAATTTATGGTGGGGGTGAATTTTGAAAAAACGATTTTTTGCAAATTCTTTACTACCATGGTTTAAGTCGGGAATTATGCAACTTTGAACTGGAGTACCTATTGCTGTGCCTATATATTGTGTTGGGAGTACATGAAGTGTACTTTTGAAAAGGATCAGATTTTTTCGAATTTTCGAGCTGGCGAGTTTCCCTTGTGAGTGAAAGCAACGTGGTCACTTGACATTCGGTTGATTAGCTGTGCCGAGAACTGACGTGCACCTTGGAATTATTGCATGAGTATAGTTTTCTTGAATTGGAAGTTAAATGATCATTTTTAATAACTAATTACGCTTTGATGACGTTTAATGCAATTTTTGCATCAGAATTCTTTTTAATTCTTTTATTACAATATTTGAGGGAGAAGAGATGATTTGAGAAAAAATATATGAGGCACTGAGAGCAAACATGTATTAACCCACATTGAAAAAAAAATATTTTTTCCTATTTTATGTAATTAATACAGCCTATTGGAGTACATTATTGCTACTAACTCAATTTCGCAAAAAATGTGAGTTAGTCCGTTTTTGCTCTCAATGCTTCATACATAGACGAGATTATATTTGAAGTAGAGGGTGGTATAAAATTTTTAACAGCACTCCTGCATCCTTCAAACTGCTTCAGAGTCCAAGGATGAGCACCACTGGCGACAGAATCGTGTCGAGACATTTTTTATATAGTCTCTTTGGCACGAAGTCCGTGTCACATTTTATTAGTCGCACCAACGTCACAGCAATGAATTTTTCACCCGACATATCGTCCAGGCTGCCGGGGATAGTTGAACAAATGTCGATCTTTGTGAATTTGTGTCTGTCCAACTGAATTCCAATCCACACACACGGATTACAAGACAAAGGTTCGTTATTAATAGATATCAACAGCATTGAAAGAATGTTGAGATAATTGTTACTTGAAAATTATCTACAGTGAGAGATATTTAATAAAAACAGTTTTTTTATATTATTTAAGTATTCATCGCTTAAAAGGGCCCATAAATTGAAATGTTTAGCGAAGTTTTTAACAAAGAAAGTTACATAACAGCAGAAGAATTTGATACATAAAAAATGTCAAGAAGGACTTGATACAAAGAAAATTTCTATGTGAAACATATGTATATTTCAAAGTTTCGTCAGCGTTGCAGTCACTTTCACTAAAATCCAGACTATAGAATACAATTTCTATATACAGTAGAAATTCCTTAAAAAATTAAAACAAATCCAACCGTGAAAGCAGTAACCGCGAATAGAAGTGCCCACCCCCAAGAGGTTTCCTTTGGCAGGAATGCAAGAGCTGCCGCTGAATTGCCATTTCAATTTTCTTTGAAAGCACATGATCATACCTATAGTCTGAGCACGTGGAAAATTCATTTCCGCGCAATACCGGGCGGGTTCAACGTCGTGGAATAATTCTTGGTCGAAAGAATCACAGAAGTTTCCGAATTTCATGGCTCGACGAAGAAGGAACGTTTACCAAATAATTGCCAATAGCGTGTCAAACGATGATTAAAATAAGAGGAGACTGGTGCCAAAGTTTCTGATTCAATGAACCAGTCGTGTGCACGTTCTAATTTCTTCATTTGTGATTCAACACGTGACTCCGAGAATGGAAATCCTGGTGGAAAATAATGGGGAAGGTTCAGAATTCATATGGAAATTTTAAGAATATTTGGAGCGCAGTGGTGATCGGATAATGGGAGGAGATAATTAAATGGTGTGGTGGGGAGGACTCCAGCTCGGCAGCCTCGAGTCCCGCTCATGCTTGCCCTGACTATAACCGAGAAATCACTCAGAAAACACGGAACTAGACTCTCATATTAGGGTGGCCCTTATTTATGTGTCGATTTTTTTTTTTGTATTTCTTTGCACTCATCCCTTAGTTCCCTGGTTCCATTTGATAAAAAAATAGTCCCTGAAAAAGATTATTGCAATCGGACAACAAGAAAGGGTGCCGACCGGGCCTTAAAGTTTAGAATTCATCAATGGTTCGAATTTGAAGAATTTCTCAAAAATGGTAAGTCCTATCGAAATTTTGTTCAAATAATATTAAAAAGAGCGTTAAATTTTCTACAATTACTGTTTATATCATTTTTTCGTGCTTCCAACCATTTTTTAGATAATCACGTTTGAATATAGACAGTTCTGCAGTTTGCGCGTCCCACCTGTACGGCGTTACGTATTGTACACCGTAGTGCCGACCTCTCTATATTCAAACGTGATTATCTAAAAAATGGTTGGAAGCACAGAAAAATTATATATACAGTAATTGTAGAAAATTGAATGCTCTTTTTAATATTATTTGAACAAAATTTCGATAGGGCTTACCATTTTTGAGAAATTCTTCAAATTCAAACCATTGATGAATTCTAAACTTTAAGGCCGGGTCGGCACCATTTACTACTGTCTGATTGTAATAAATATAGTTTAGTTAGTTCTACGCGAATTAATATTATTATTTAAATAAATTATTATTATTATTATTGTCCTTATTATTATGAAAAGACTATGTTTATCTATTTTGTTTATTTTTATATTTTCCAGGTGTTCGTAAAGTAATTCACATTTTTAAAAAATCCCGGGATTTTTGGAATCCAAAAAA
Source organism: Andrena cerasifolii (assembly GCF_050908995.1). Taxonomy (NCBI): domain Eukaryota; kingdom Metazoa; phylum Arthropoda; class Insecta; order Hymenoptera; family Andrenidae; genus Andrena; species Andrena cerasifolii. The sequence goes on from NC_135132.1 coordinate 6,084,586, forward strand.
CAGCCGGGATCCCGGAATACCGTATCACAAAAACTACTCTGCGTTCTGACTTTAATTACTTCTGGATACTCAAAATTATATTAAGTAGCATTACTTTCCACCATCACAGAATTTCATTACCAAGACACTAGAAACAATTTAAAAATCACAGAAAAGTTTATTCTTTTAGTAATATTCGCCGGCAGCGGTGTGAAATGTGAAAGGAATATCTCCAAGCGACAAAAATCAACGGACAACAAGTTATGTTTAGACGCCTCGCGTTGATCGCAAGCCGGGAAGGTCGCGGATTATTTATCGCGAACAAGAAATTCCACGTCGCGTGTATAAATCGGAGGGAGTCACGGGGTGGTCCGCGTTATAATGGACCGTATTTCGGGATCCAATAGTCCCGTGGCCGACGGTGGCCAACTTGGTGCGCGCGTCGAGTCGATTTTTCTCGCACCCGCGCGAAAATTTGGCAGAAGCCCCGCGGAGCCGACTCGTGTCGCAAGAGCCGCGACGTGAATCATAAGCTGTTATAATCTGGGCGCGCAAGCCGCGCGCCAAATCGCAGGAAGTCGCGTGTCGTCCGCGACATTCCGTGGAAAACGGGACGCGCACCTGGCTGTCAGCCTAGGGTCCAACAAATCTCGGATAAAAAATTGTTTTCCGATTGGCGCGCGATTCCAAAATTTATTAAAGTGCCATTTTGCATATTAAGGGGCACGGATGTTACCAACCGTGATTACAGCCCCACTCTTCAAGCTTACTACTCTCGCAGAACGCAGGCTCACCGCGGAGCTGATTTTTGTTTAAACTTATAAAAATTAAGTCCCAAAATTAAATTAACTGTTCTGGTTTTGTAGCACAAATTAACTTCAACGAGCTGTCAAGAAACCTGCGGACGCATCCTTTATTTGATTCCAGATGGTCAGGATATAGTTTATTTATTTAATTTATTTGTTTATTACGAGATGACAACCCTTTGACACATTATAATAACACGAACAGACATAATATAGGGAACCAACAAATAAGATAAAATTGAAACTTGAAATTAAAATAACAAATACCAAAGAAAATAACAGGAAGAGATGAAGTAAAATAAACAGATGCTGCAATGTCAATATCAATTACAAAGTAATGATCCAGTATACAAGAAACGTGAGTTTTTCAATCTAGAAAAGGAAATGGCGATGATATCAATATAATTACAATATTTATTTGCGAGCATAGGTACAAATTCTGTGAATGCAATTGTATTATAATATACCTACATATAATTATTATATAGTTGTTATATACTATTTAATTTATATTTCGATGATGTCGACCCTTTTTCGGGTTCCCTCAACTCGTTTTGTAAAATGTTGCACAGAGTACTGGGTTAAACGATAAACAAAATAAGCACATGTTTAGGGCATCAGGAGAAAAGGGTGCTCGACATAAATTTTCTGAATTTTAGAATATAACTTTTACTAGAAACACCTTTTGATAAAATTATCGAAAGTACCTAAGAAAATGTTTATATGGTGTACATGGTGCGAATTAAAATTTTCAGACTCTAGTCATTCTGTGAAATTTTTAAATACTAAAAGAATTCTTGTTAATAATAATAATAATTGTATTGGGGCCTGAAACAGAAGGAGGAAGTTTGTGGATTATCTCTGAATTTCAACGGCGTTTAATCGCGAGGTGGATTAAGGCATCGACGAGGGAAAAATAGTATAATCGATATCCATTCGACTCAAACTCGTGTTCCACACGAATACTTTTTTAATTGGTTGTTTTTCGCCACCTTTTCTTGCCATGGCAAGCGAACTGTTACTCGATGCTTAATGGTTCGTTTAATTAATCGAGGCCCTTGGTAGAACTTCCCATGGTACATTTCTTTTCTACCACTTTTTTTCACTGCCAGCAATTGACAGCAATTCCATTTCTTAAATGCTGAATTTTAGTGTTTGGTAGAGTTTAGGAGTGATGCGACGTTGAAGCTCTTTTGATTATTTCTTCTTTCGTAGCGGTTACAGTAAAAATTGATTGGATGTTTAACATTACGAATTTCTGAATATCTAAATTTACAAATTCTCAATTTCTGAATATCAAAAATTTCAAATTCCCAATTTCTGAATAATCGAATCTCTCTGATTTCTGAATATCCCGATTTTCAAATTCCGAACTTCTGAATATATAAATTCCCAAATTCTCAATTTCTGAATCTCAAAATTTCCCAATGTCCAATTTCTAAATATTTAAATTTCCAAACTTTTGATTTCTGAATATCCAGATTTCCAGATTCCCAATTTCTCAAACGATTATTGATGATTTCTTTTAATTATTTCTTCTTTCGAAGCGACTACAATAAAAATTGATTGAATTTTTAATATTCCGATTTCCAAACTTTTTAAATTTTAATTGAATATTGTTCACTTTGGCGAATAAGTAAAATGGTTTTAAATGGCCGATTACGTTGTAGAATGGCAACTTGTTGCGTTACTTTTGATGGAGGGATTCTATAATTATGTTTCGTGCAGAAGGATTTTCGAATGTGAACCAGGCCGAAAAACTGAAATTCTGAGTGTCTGGTGGAGCGGTATGTGGGCCGCAACCTTGTCACAAAATTCGTGTCTGTTATTTTGTGGTGTAGCTTTGCAATCGCAAGGTACATCGATGCATCCGTTAAGGAGTGGCCTCATTTTCGAAATGACAATGAAACCGATGTTAATATTAAGCTGCTACCGAATTTTTTGCTTCACATTCTTTTGTAACGCGGAGTTCGCAAATAACACCCCCCTTAGCAATTTGCATTTGACGCATCGAAAAATATGGAACCGTTGAAATATAAAGAGTAGATGACTTAGGAAGTAAACAATCAAACATTCCTAACTGTAAGAAGCTAAAAAAGATTTTTAAATATCATAATCACTTTAAATTTTCAGAACTTTCGCAAAGAAATTCGTATTTTGTAGCACGATAAAAGGAAGATAAATAAAAATAGAAGCATGATCGGAAGGCATGCTTATAAAATGAACGAAGACTGATTAAAAATAAGATTTCAAGTGATTCTTGACGAATGAGAGTGATCTGTCTGAAAATTGAATTTTCGTCGCCATTCATCAACGTCAGCTCTGAGGACACCCTGAGTCTGACAGGACTCTTAATTGAAATTAAATGAACATTAATTGCAAAGCAACGGTATAATCACTATGTAAAAAAATATAGGTTCAACTATTGTTGTAAATCCAACTTGAAAATAAAATGAGAGCACCCCCACATTTTATATTTTCCATACACGCAAAAATGTTGGCTGTTAATCGAATACATTAGTCTTCAGAGCAATTTGTACAATGTATGAAAAATATTGTTAAACTGAACTGTATTAAAAAATAGTACTTCGAAATATCTGTCTTCGTTATCAGATACTCGAAGTCGGTTGCCACATTGTGGCGCCATCAGTAGACTCCGATCGAAGCTGTCTGACCAAGCACGGGGCCATACTACTGCTGCAGCGGTAAGTACGATTCGGGACGCAGAACATCAATAAAACCAGAGCATTTTTCTTAATAGAAGAACCGTATCAAATGTTACAGCACATTTTACTGCAAAATGTGCTGATTTTTATGCTGCACCGCGTTTTTAGTTATTTCCATTGCATACTCTTGTTAGTGAGGAAAAGGACTGAAGTTTCGAAAAATAGGTGGCGAATGTAAATAACCATAAATAATACAGCTTCTCTTTTATGACGAAGTACCTGTCATAGAAAATGGACCAAGAGATGGAACATAGCTATTTGAAACCTCGACGATTCAAAGCGCTATTTTCGAAGCAATACAAACAAACACCAATCCCTTCACATGTATTTGCACTTTGCACACTATACACTGTGAAATATTACATGAATTCTTATTTCAGATCCTCAATTTTCTAACCAACTACCACTTGTTTTTTAAAGGGTGGTTGCAAAACAGTTTCACGACTGAATCTCGCCTTTGCACTATTTTTTTCTTTACATTTCTTCCTCTTTCCTTCTTATTCCTATTTTTGTATTGTGCAATAAAGACGCTCGATTAGGGTTTGTCGATTTTTAAAAACCGGGTTGAAAAACCGCTTTTTTTATAAACCGGTTTTATATACTAGAATTAATATGTGAAAATGAATTAATTATTTAATTTAAAACGTTAACATTTTGACTTGAAGTTGCCTCTGGCACAAGCATGTTGTAGTAGGCAACAGTTTACTGTAAAACTAATCTTCGTGAGTTCATATTTTCTGAAGAAAAATACTAAATGAAATAAAGATTAATAATTTATATTTTGTATGGATTTTAGTTATTTTAGGTTTCGTTCATTAGGTCTTGTATGCAGTGTATTTTATTGTGTTATATTTTTGTAAATCCATAAATATTATATGAACTCAAAAATTGAATGGATTTTTTTTTTTGGTTTTGTATAGATAGAGTATATTTTATTTTGTTATATGTTTGTAACTCCATAATTATTATAAAAGAACTGAAAATTTTTAAAATAAGTACAAATATGTATTTACTATTTTAATTATATTTTTTTATGAAAATTCGAAAACCAGTTTAACCGATTTTTTGGGGAATAGTAGAATTCGAAAACCGGTTTTTTCAAAAGTCGGTTTTTGTATAAACTATGCGCTGAATAATAATAATATTTATAATTTCTCAAAAAAATGGTCAATTCTGCCCTTTCAACTAAAACAGCCTTTCAGCAATTCCTCTCTAACCTACAAACGTTCCCCCAACCTAATTCAACCTACCCAGCAGGCAACCACAAGATAAAGACCTATTTTTTAGGAACACCTAACCCCTAATAGGAGTGTCCCCCAAAGCCGGTACGGTAATCCGGCGCCACAAGAAAGGCCACGTGAGAGGAGGCCTGGACACCTAGTCAAAGGCAGGGAATTTCCTCAACGGCGTCGATTTTCCTCGCCTTTGGACCCGACAAGAATTAGACCAGTTCAGGATGCACGTCGGCGCCAAGGAGAAAAGCAAACCGCGGCGGCTTAAGCACTTTGCGATTGCTCGCGAACATTAAAATGCAAATGAAGGCCGCCAGGCGACGCTGCAGGAAGGGCTCGCTCTGTTTGCCCGCGAAGAGACTTCGGTTTGCTCGGCGATTCGTTTCCACGAACGAGCGGAGCGTCGCTAACACGATAAACAAATACATGGGGCGTGCAATAGGGACCAACGGCGCGCAGCTAGATCCGCGGCAGCCGCGTAATTGCGCCAGAGTTTACGGGGAACTGGAACTTCGAGGGTCCGGGGACAAGCGCTAGGGATTTGGGCAATTACGTGTCAGTATTCGAATTGGGGATTGAAGTTCTGGTATTTCTGTGCTTGTTGGTATCAGCAGACTGGTAGGAGCTGAGCACCAAGCAGATGGAGGATTGGTGGTGGATGATGACTGAGTCTTTGGTTATGTCCCAAGTTTGTGGGGGATTGAAGATTAGGCGCTTTGGCGGGTTAACACAGAGATGGTTAAGTGTTGGGAGGTGAGTTTTAGAGATGTGCAGAATATTGAGTCAATCCTGGAGGAAGGCTGAGTTTCTGGAGGTACCCTATTCCGTGGCAGCTGAAGATCAGGAGTTCTGAGGATTGGGGATTGCTGGTCAGGTGTTTGGAATCAGTCTAATTCGATGGGACCTGGTACCCAGGTGTTTGAAGGTATTCTACCTCCATTTGAGATGCTTCAGACCAGTGATAGGTGATCTTTATGAATTTCAAGAAACTGAACTGATGATTGGTAAAAGCTAGAGAACAGACAAATCGACCTGGTCCAAGTACTTGATAAATTGAAGAACTATAGAAGCTAAAGAATAAGGATTTAGAAAGCGCAAAAGCTTGTCTATGAGGACCCCAAGAAGGAACATAACCTTACTCCAGCATGGACCACCAAGAACGATCAATGGCTACCTAATGCCATTTTCTATGTGAAGCATGAATCCGATGCGCCTCCTGCAACATCCAAATACACTTGGAAACGATGTTGAACGCCCACCAGCCGCGGGATAATGCTTCGCATGCAACCCCGTTTCGTTACGACACCGCGGAGAATGCACTGGTTTCGTCAGTAGGCATAATTTGCATAATGGCCCGGGGACCAAGTGGCTTTTCGTGTAAAGCGATTCGTTGAACCCCGCCTACTCGACGATCCATGGAAATTTCTACGGAATAGAGAGGGTGGCCGGTCAGAGTTGACTTCTTCAGCTCCATTGCATTCAAATGCATCGCTGATAAGGGGTGGCTGCTGGGCTTTAACGTCCCCCTGGCTATGAAATTGGCCGCAATGTGGCTCGAGTTGGGAGCTGGAACGGAGGAAACCGACCTTCTCCGTCGAAACGAACAAGTGACCAACGTTTTATTGGAAGAAATTGCATTTGACGTTGAAAGGAACCGGGGACCATTGCTCTGGCGGCGACAATGGTGGCAGATGGCGCTGCGCTTCAATTCTACCTTGGCGCTTGCAGGTTCAAGCATTCCCACGTTCAATTGTCTCAGTTTGCTGGACCTATTCGGGAGAAAATTATTGAAACTCCTAACGAATTTTCTCTCAAGCACTCGAAATTTTTCATAGTTGGTAGGAACTTTTAGCGGGACTATGCGCTTGTATGAATGCAATTGTGAGGCATGAAGAAGAGTTGAAAATGAATTGAGAATTGAAAGGTGTATGACGTTATATCGTTAGGAAGACACTTTGACGTCAAAAGCTTGTCTCCTGTCGGGACTTTTAAAGTTCCCCGGCAAGAATTAAAACTTATAATGGAATAAGATGCTGCTGGAAGTGACTTTCAGGCAGTTCCCTAAATCGATTAGGGAGCGTAATGTATATCGATAAAAGTGCAGTAACTCGCCCAATGAAGAACACTCTTTTCCTTTCCACTTTGACAGAAGCCTAGGCGCATAATGCTGTTAAATCCTCGCAGATGAATGCTTGATTGTCGTCTGGGGTTGGCAAATGTTCCTGATGGAGTTTAGGAGAACTCATTTCACGTGTCACGAACAGGGAACAGAGGAATGGTCGCTAAATGGTGTCCCGTTGAAAAACAGGGTAATAGAAGTCCGCTGTTCGAACGAATTTATCTTGCGCGGCTTTCGCGGCGACCCTTCGGTCGTTTAACGAGCTTTCCTTTGTTTTAGCTCGCGTGCAATTCGCGGGGAAGGTAAATAGATCTGTAAGTTTAGGGAGCAAGGACTGTTCTTCTTCCTAAATCTTTCTGTTGTGAACGTAAATGTCGTAGGTCGGTGTATATACATCTCTGCAGGGATTACTTAGTTTAACAGCATTTTACTAAATGGCTTGGAACTTCGACTTTCTAAATTTACGAGTTCCCAGTTCTTGCGTTTCTGAGGTTTCTACTGCTGAACTTCCGAGTTTCCGATTTCTGAATATCTAGATGTCTAAATCTGTATCTAGATGTGAAAATCAATATTTGCAAGTTATCGAGTTCTGAATATCTAAATTTCCAAAGTCTCAATTTTTGAATATTAAAATTTTCAAAATTCCAATTTCTGAGGATTCGAATTTCCAAATTTCAGATTTCTGAATATCCAGATTTTCCAAATTCACAAGTTCTGAACATCTAAATTTGCAAATTCTCAATTTCTGAATAGCAAAATTTTGAAATTCCCAATTTCTGAATTTTTAAATTTACGATTTCTGAATATTCAGATTTTTAAATTCCCAATTTCTGAATATCTCTAATTTTGAAATTCCCAATTTCTGAATATTTCAATTTCCAATTTCTGATTTCTGACTATCCAGATTCTCAAATACTCAATTTGTAAATATCTAGAATTCCAAATTCTCACTTTCTGAATATCAGAATTTTTAAATTTCCAAGTTCCGAATACTTTATTTTCCAAATTTGTTATTTTTCAGTATCCAGATTTTCAAGTTTCAATTTCTGAATATCTAACTTGCCAAATGTCTAATATCCGAATATCTAGATTTCCCGAATTTTAATTTCCGAACACCTAGGTATCCAAATTATTTTCTTCAGACTTTCTACATTTCCAAATTTGCAGTGCTCAAATTCTTTACATTCCTAATCATTAAATTCCTGATCTCTATATTTTACTTTCGAAATGCAAAAATTCCTAATTCCTAAACTCCCAACATCATGACTTATAAATTTCCAAATTCCAACATATCCGAAGACCCAATTTCCCTCAAATCTGTAGTATTTTTATATTCCAATTTTCAACTCCTCAACTATTACAACAATTTACGTATCAAACGCCAATAAACAACTGCAAACCATTACAAATGTACGCACCTTGTGCTCTCTTAACCCTTTGAATTCAGTTAATTTGAAAACAAAAATTTCCCAAAACCGTTTTCTTCGCATCAATAAATATCAATTTGATATAATTTAGAAGTTACACGTCGCCCAGACTCGAGCAGAATATACAGAACGTATATATGCGTTGCCCGAATTCAGAAGGTTAAAAAATCACACGTAGAAATCTCTCAAAAACAGAGTAGAAATCTAGATTCACGAGTGATGGGTGCTGATTTAAAACCCTGCCATAAGGAAAGCAGTGCTTCTCCTCCCTAAATTCCTCCAAAGGGACACATCATTCATCCGGGTTCCTGGGGACTTGGGGTACCGGATATTGAGCAATCGTCAGAGATCTAATCACCAATTTTCCCCTGAGGAAAGGAAATGATAAAATTTCCTCGACAGATTTGATAACCGTTCCCGAAATGAGTTGCACCAATGAATATTCCAGAAATGTTTTTCTCAGAAAGCCTACATCGTGTGATGTAACTGATTCTTCCATCACCAACTATGTCGAACAGTAATATCATCGATCATCGACGACATTAACACAGCTGATAGCGAATATGTACATCGACAGGTCGATTATAAAATTTTCAAGGCGAGTAGGCGGTATCGTTTACAATGCTTTATGGGAAATATGCAAATACCACGCCTACATCTCATCAAGAATCTTTACCATGAAAACACGGAGCTGGCGTTATTATTCAATTGGAAGAACAAATTGAAAACGAGATAAGCTCATGCATAATTTATGAAGCAATTACTGTTTTCTGATTCGATTCACAAAGTATCAATGATGCAAGCTCACACACGACACGAACGGACACTACTAAATTATGGGGTTGCATATTACAATTTTATTATTACATATATTACATATTAAAATTTATGAAACCAAGTTCTCGAAGATGAGCCAAACCGAATGGCACCCCCCATCTATAAATTACTCAATTTTATCGTTCTCTGTTAAGGCGCCGGTTATTTCTGTACTTTTGTGGCATTATTTACACTCGACGGGGTGCAGCATTGAAAGGCACATTGTATTTGACAAACCTTGCAAGTGAACTGAAAAAAATGTCGGTTTAAAGCTGAGATAACAGCAGCGGGAGATGGTCGACCAAGGGGGCTGTAGTTATACGTCGAGACGAGAGGGGGGCTGGGGGGTAGGACAGGTTTCGGGGGCGGTCGATATCACTGGTCGTCAAAGCGCCACCGCGCAGTGGTACACAATCAATGAGTGACCCAAGAATGAGGCCTTTTTTAGCCTCTTTGTGGTCCCACGATTTTGGAATGGAATTTTGTGCCAAATGATACCTTATGATGAGACTTCAATCATAAGAAATTTTCGAGTTGAGGTGACAATTAGTTTCTGAGATATGGAAGGTCAAAGAAGTGAACATTCGTTAACTCGACAACTCATACGCTTCGATGTACAAACTTCTATGTCAGTAGGGCTTGAACTATTTGTCCAATTTTTCGGTATTCGAATATTCGAATACTTCAGATGCTCAATTATTTGGCGAATATAATTCGAATATTCATGTATTCGAATAGTATTCGAATATCCATGAATTCGAATAGTATTCGAGTATCCATGTATTCGAATAATATTCGAATAGTATTCGAATATTCATGTATTCGAATAGTATTCGAATATCCATGTATTCGAATATCCATGTATTCGAATAGTATTCGAATATCCATGTATTCGAATAGTTTTCGAATATCCATGTATTCGAATAGTATTCGAATAGTATTCGAATAGTATTCGAATAGTATTCGAATACTGAAATATTCGAAGTTTATTCGTAGCATTCGAATACTCGTAAAATATTCGAATATTAAATTATTCGAATAGTCCCAGCCCTATATATCAGTCCGATAATTTGAACAATTATTTCCAAGGGTTTTGCTGACTGCTAACAACGAATTTGAACTTAGATTTTCAAAATTCACAAAAAAAAAACAAGAAATATAAATGACTGTCTAGTGGGTACTTTTTTAATATATCGTCCCCCATGTTGAATCAGCCATTGTGAATTTTGAAAATCTAAGTTCAAATTCGTTGTTATCTCAGAAACTAATTATCACCTCAACTTGAAAATTTCGTGTGATTGATGTCTCATCATAAGGCATCGTTTCGCATAATATTCCGTTCGAAAATCGTGGGACCAAAAAGAGGCTATCTTTGGATCACTCTTTCACCCTGTTAGAATTGCATTTTGATTCCCAATCAATGGCTGCAGTCCATCCTGCGAAACGATGATTCCATTTTTCGCGGAGAATGGGGATAACGCCCGCGGGGTTGAAAATAATTCAACGTATCATGATTATGAAGCAATTAAACATCAATTGACATGATTTTAGAAGGTAGTGCTGCTTCATTAATGGAATCGACCTTCTGAAAGCAGAGGACTATTTTATTTGAAAATAGAAAAATTGCAAAATTAAAATATGCTTGATGATTAAATTTAAAATAATTTCAGTATCTTTTCTCGTTGATATTTCGAGTTTTAGTCTTTGCACTTCGTCTTCGAAATTCTCTAGTTCGAAATAAAATTGAAGGTAGATCGTAAAGGAGATCGGAATTAAACACTTTTTTGCAGCAAAGGTTTACTCTGAAAATGGACGCAATGCTGCAGAAATATTGTTTATATATAGGGGTGGCAATTCTTAACACGAAAAGGTTCTTTGATTCAATAAGGTGCTATAAAAGGCCATCTTTGGTCCTTTGATGTCTCCCCAGCAAAAGAACTTCGATCTCGCCGCAAGACGCTTTTCAATGGGGACGAAAAAGCAAGTTTGAAAACTCTGGGATTAATTTGACGCTGCGGTGTGACGCTCATTTTCATGATAAAGTAGAGTCGAACCCTCGGAATTAATTTTCACTTCGATAAGATTGTTATTAATTTTTAAGAATCTCGTAAAACTTCCCTATTTTGCATAAGCACTCGTGTAATTTTATTACACAGCCTTGGATAATTTATGCTTTAACTACCGAGTTTTAATATTTGCGAATTTTCACAGAATCGTGTGGATTAAAGAATTCTAATTGTGAGTGAAAATTTACCATTAAATAGTTTCCGCCCAATGAAATCAATTTCCCCTTTCGATTACCTTAAATTTCCATCGGGCTAAATCACATTTTAGACCATTAACAGAATTCACCCGACTTCCTCTGCGAGTTTAAATGTTCGGTATAAAAGAGATTGATTGCTTTCATATGACGTCGATTGTTCTCAATTTGTATCGCAATTGTACTTTCTCTCGATGCTTAACTAATGGAATAAATGTTATAATAATTTACTATATATACAGAATGTAAAAAAAAGAATTTTGATTCTGATGAAAGTAAGTCAGCTTTTCAAACCATCAACTGAAAATGAGGAAAAATCAATTTACTGCTTTATCCACACGAATAAACTCGATAATTTTTCACATTTTATCTCAGGGGGGTATTCTACTATTTTAAATTTTTTCAGGATTTTTTATGGACTTAATGAAAGATTTTTATTGCGGACCAGACGTGACAGATTTTAGGTGTAAGTAGAATTTTCTTCACTAGAACTGTTTGCAAAACTTTAAACGCGTTCTTCTCAAAATGGTTTTTTAGAAAATGGTTGCTACGATATCTGAAATTCTACTGGACTGATTGGGCCCATCCTGCGCAGACATCTTCAACAGATGTGTCGCTCTCGTCCCTAGCAGAATTAGGCCAAAATATTTTCCATCCCGAATTTTATTTTAATTTCACAACCCGAAAAAGACGAAGAAAAATCGCGAAAGTCGGTACTTGATGTTCAAATTGCAGCCATTTTAAGAATTTTTGAAATTTCAATCCAAATCTGTTACCAACCATAGTCACGACCGAATAATTTAAGAATCTTTTTGGTTTTCCCATTTCGAACGAAGAGAACCACCAGAACCATGGCAACAAATCGAGCATTTTCAAGGTGGTCAGCTTTCATTGACTGCAGCGCCCTCTTTATTTCATATTTTCAACCAAAGAAAATTTGTATTCATAGTTTATGATATAACAAACACACAGTAAAAATTTCGGCATAAAACTCTTTCATTAAGCCCAAAAAAAAAATCCCGAAAAAAAGTTTAAAAAATCGAATGTCATAATAAAATACCCCCTTAATGCCCAAACACATTTATGCAAAAACATTGACCAAAATTCACCCCATGAAAAATTTTCCTACTTCACGTTTCCCGGTAACACGTCGCAAACAGCTCTTTAAGGCACTCGTACACCCAGATTCCTTCAGCAAAATAACCCAGATGCCATTTTCACCTCGCAGATAATCGATCACGAGCATTACTGTGCGAATCAGCCACGCTACCCCGATCCTTACCTAAAATCGCGGTATCGCGTGCACGGTGGGCACGGAGGCGCATCGTTGAGCTTTTATAGGTCAAGTTCTCGCTACGTCTCGTCGTGGGAGGCGCGGCGTGAGATTGGAAGCTCAAAGCTCGCTTCTGTGTGTTGGTTAATGGGGCTCGACTTGGCCTAGGCCTAGACCCAGACTGTATTATACTCAGCACGAAACATTAGGCCCTCAGGGTCACTTCCCCCACTCCACGTTACGCCAGGAGCGTCGCCCCTACGGTGGCGCCACCTGGCATCGCTCGTTCCAAACAGGAGGACAGTTTTATTCCAAATTCAGCCTGACGAATTGTTCGTGTCACTAAACGAGCCTAATTGCTTTCTGTCACCCCTGCACTCATTTTCTCAACCCTCTGCCATAAACGTATATGTGTAGTGAGCGATAATGAGGTTTGCTCTGGAATCCGGAAATAGCAATCGTGGTGCAAGAAGGTCGATGCACCCTCTACCCATTAGTGCATCGTTTCTAGTCGATCCGCCTGGTAAAGCGAGATTCGATTTGCCGAAGGAAATTACCTCCGTCTGTTTTCGAGCGGAAGCGCCTGCCCCCACCCCCGCCAGACCCTTCCTATCCGCTCGAAAAATAATGATCACTTCGCCATTGTGCCAGTGGCTAAGAGACCTCCGAGAAATTAAGCCCCAGTAACGCGATTCCCTGTACACGACAATTTGCTGCTGGCGCGCTTTGATGATCGCTTTAATTAAGATACGACATTTCGGGGGGTAGAAAAGGGGAGGATCTTATGACAATGTTGCCGTTACGTTTGACTGGAAATATTAGTGTTTAGTCTTTCTTTAGTTGGTACTTAGTTATGCAGCTCTCTAGTACCCTACAGTAGGATTTAATCGACAGTATTTATTTTTTATTTCAGTGGTATTTGTTTATGAACGTATGGGAGAAGGGGTACTACGCTGTGCTGCAATAGTTTTGAAACGAGAACTATTTGCAAGGGAACATTCCGAACCAGGAAATTAAAAAAATTCTGAAAGTTTGTAAATGTGTAGGGAATTTTTGTTTGCTGCCCAAATTCACTCGAAGGGGGTGAAATTAACCCCTGAAAATTCGGCTATTTTCCGATTTTGTGTTATAACTGGCGAACTGCAGGAGATAGAAAACAAGTTTCACGAGAAAAGTTACATAATGTCATGTGCGTGTCATAAATATCACAACCCCTCATAATGGATGGAAAAACATTGTTGAGGCCTTGATTGAAAACCAGAAACTTCAAGCGTTAAAATGCTTCTTTTAAATATGCTTTGCGACCGTTTGCGGAGATACAGCCATTTGAAAATGACCAAAAATTTTGGAAATTATACTATTAAAGTGGTCCTTTAATTTTCTCCAGCAGTGTAAAAAATATTTTCCAGTATGGAAAATCGAGTTTTTGACATAATTCGTGAAGAAGGAAATGTAATAAATTATTAAATATTTTTAACCATACATAACAAGTAAAATATACTTCATTTTTGTTACAGTTGGTATATTTATATAACAATAATTAAATAGCATTTTTGTTATATTTTTAATTTAACGTACTACGTTTAATAAATTCATGGGATTGTTTTTTTTTTAATATTTAGTTTCATGACCCTATTTAACAATATTATAGCGTAATTTACTTCAAACTTTATGGGGTTGGTATATTTATGACGCGCACTGTATATAGTATCCTCGAAAAATGATTTTATTAAATTTTTTTTATAATATTAGCAATACAAAGTAAATTTTAGTTACATACAGTAACAATATTGGAAATTCTATTATATTTTCAAGCTACTGAAAGGTCTACAATTATAATCCTAAGAAAATGAACTAGCCACTAAGTCCATTGTAGGCTGTGCCATCCCCACCACGTTGCCTGGCTCCTCCCACACGGTGCCGTTTACTCATTTTACCACTGTTTTTCTCATTCCTTCGCTGAAATCTGATAACAGTATGTCTCTAAATTTGAGATAAAGAGACGAACTATCATTTTGTGAAGGTGGGTAACGTGACCGACGCGATTCACGAATAATAGAATGTTCTCGAGTGTCCAGCAGATTTTGTTCCGCCTGTAGTGATAAAACTGTTTAGCACATTCGTAACCTTTTGTTCTTCCCGTGTAAACATCAACTCCTTTCGCGTTACGGTCGCTTCTTGGTTATTTTTAACGCTTTTCTTAAGCAACCAGCAATCCCTCTTTTGTCTCGCGTCACCATTGTCTCCGGTATCATTGTGTCGTGTGCCTACAGTCATTGTGTACCCTGCCTGGCTATGAAAGATAAACTGGTGACACGCTTCTTGCGTTTCGCGTCCCATTCTTTCGGTTTGAAATAACATTACCCTTATTATCTTTCCACAAATTTGGACAACGCTGGAAGCAACGTCATTTCTGCCTTGTTTTGTAACTGCTTCGCTCCGGGAACACGTGGGGCGTTATCTTCCGATGGAAATCGTCGAAGGGCTATGAAGAATCACCTGGACGATTCGCGGAGATCCAATTTTGCAAGTGTTTTGTAACTTTGCAGCGGATCGAGTTATTCCGAATGTTTGAAAGCGGCAAAGTTGTCGCAATACGAGATATTATGATGCAGCCCGAAGGGGGGGCGCAAAAATCCAGCCGCACAAGTTCCCGATTCAGCGAAGTGAATGTAGCTCTGATTGGAAGCGGCGGGGGAAACCGAAAATCAAATTTCCCTAGCAACGCGTGCCGCAATTATAGCCTCTTGACCCTTTTTCCCCTAATCCCATCTAATTTCCTTGCTCTGGTTTCCTATCGCAGACATCGATCGGCTAAAATGAACAAGCGAAAGAGGGACCAAGCTCCATAATGTAGTCAGACAAAATTGCTCCCACAAATTGGGAACGTTTTGATTTTTTGGGCTAAAAACATAGCAAAATTTGGGCATTTTTGGGACCATGCACAACTCCTGTATTTATTATCAGAAAATAATACACAAAAATCTGCAGCTTCTTGAAGGACGCATAAAAGCATGGTCCAAATTTCAGATGAATCGAATCGCTAGTTTCTTAAAAAAAAAATCCCAAATTGCTGCTTAAAAAAAAAGATTCCCTCCTTAACTCAGAGTGTGAGAAGCAAATACGTAGGAATGGGAGGAAGATCCTTCTACATTACTATTTACAGTGAAGAAACTCTGCCTCCTTCTGCTTCGCACAGAATTTTTCATCCCCAAACTTTCAGTCCAGTTTAAAATTTCAACAAATCTATCTCCCCTATTTTTCCATGCATTTATTTTCCTTCAGTCTGAAGATTCGCGTTAAACTCGTGCGAGATTGGAGGATCAAAAGACGGGGGCTGGAAATATTACCCTCGATACTTTCAAAGAAACCAGAAGATGGCGATGGATAGTAAAGATGGACGAGAAAATTAAACCACGTTAACTCGTGCAAAGGACGACGTTAATCAAGCACATCTCTCGTTCCCTAGGTTGTTAATTAACAGCAAAACAGGGAATGTACCTCTGAGAGCAGGGATGATTTAATATTCCAAAGGAAAATCGGGAAGTAGGAGTGCGCTATACTTAAACTGCATTTTAAGTGCATCAATTTTTTAACCGAAGGGTGGTGCTTGTACAGCCAAAGTGGCATTCTTGGAAATTCGTTTCTCAAAAATACGTTTCTATTCTCCCTCTGTTTCTGAATTGTGAAAAAAATTGGCTACGATGATTCAGCAATTGAAGAGTCCTTGTAGAAAACACTGTAAGTGCCAAAATTCAAATTCTATTCTTACCATTGGCACGTAGAACATTCTCGAATACAATTTTTTTGTTTTCGTTTTGGCACTTACAGTGTTTTCTACAAAGACTCTTCAATTATGCGAAACATTGTGTTCATTCTATCCCCTGCTGTTCTAAAAATTGAAAAGTCATATCGCTCGCAACAACTCATGCAAAATTCATTGCAATCCCGAAGGACTCGATTAATCAAACGGACGTCTCCTGATTGAAAAAACTGACACGTGCTGTCGTTTAACGCTGTGTGTATCAAATATTCATGCAGGATTCATTACTATACAAATTGCTCATAAAGAAATTAATAAAACGTCAGCAACGAGCATTCCAGAACTACTCGTCGTCACTTATTGGAAGGGACCATTTTACGAAGCAATTATAAATTTTGTTTGAAGCCTGGCGAAATTAATACCAACGTGATCAATCAGATCAGAAGCTACTCGTTAAAGTTCTTTCTTATAGTAGCAAAAATTTAAAAAAAAACAGGATCCTGGGGGTGGGGGGAGGGGGGCTCTAGTTAGGGGCCCAGGCTAGGGTTGCCACTTTTTTTTACAGGAAAATAACCTAAATTTCTTAAAAGAAAAGCTCGAAGAAACTAAAATTGCATTTTAATCTTATTAATTTTTATTTCTTCCAAACATATTTTTTATTGCTTTTAGAGCAACTTTTTATCCTTTTTTAAATAACTCAATTGCATTGTTGCATTCAATATTCGTATTAAAATATACAAATAATTCGTTCTTTATTAAATTAAGAGAGGCCTTGTTTCTCTCATCCCACCACTTCGCGGCAGAGAAAACTCTTTCAGAAAATGCCGAGGTGGCAGGAACAAACAGAAGATAAGAAGTTACTTTGAGATGATTAAAATTGTGTACCTTTGGGATCACGCAATATTATTTCGCGAAATAAAGTATTTTCGCGTAATTTATTTTTATTCAAAAGTATAGAGTACACTTATGTATAATAACGTAAGATACTTTGTTTTAAAGTACGAGTTTATTTTAAACTAGCTAACTCGTTACCCAGTTTCACCCGGGAATTATTATTATTATTATTATTTACTAGCTCACCCGTTATGCGGTTTCACCGGGGAATTATTTACGATGTTTGAGAAATAAAAAAGCGTAAACAAAAAAAATAAATAGCTCATAACCTAATCTAGGAGGTATGTAATGTTGAGTATTGCGTAGCATCGCCAGAGGGCGCTGCGGCGCATGGAGGCCCGCGTGCATCCGGGGCCGGTCAGTCTCAACATGGCCGCTAGTCTATGCGTACAACGGGTATTATTGTATCCACACTCAACGTTATTATTGAAGATAGTTTCCTTGTTACGACTGTGTTCACTGCGGTCTTAATAACATCTTCCTCGTCTCCTCGAAGAACTCAACAAATGTATATTTAAAATTTCAATTAAATCCGTTCAGCCGTTTAGGCATGAAACACGGACAAACAGACAGTCAACGTTCCACTTTTATATATTAGTAACGATAAGGATAAGGATAACCCAGATATTTTCTCGTGGAACACCCGAGAACACAACCCTTCGGGTATTTTATCAAACTTTTTTTTCAAACCGACGCCATTTTGTTGCTTTTCAACAAAATTTTTTAATTGAGCTAGGGGTTATAGCGACGCTCATACAGATTAAGAATCTTTTGGAATTTTTTGTTTCGGATAAGCCTGAGCCGGGGAATCACCTACGCCATGAACACACCTCTTTTTTTAGGTGCCATATGGACACTGTAAGAAAACAATTAAAACAAATTGCAAAAATTCTTTTTAATTTTTTTTGTACAATATAAGAGTAGCTTAATAAATACAAAATAATTATATTTCATTATACGTTGCATTTTCTGAGAAAAATATCTTTAAATATAGCTTAAATTTCGGCTGCTCAAAGTGGGATGACCCCTTAAATCCGCCATTGACATTAGGCACCCGGTTTTGCCCCACTTTCCCCTACTCCCATTTTTGTGGGGCAATTAATATCTCCACGAGGTGAAATTCTGTGGGAAAGAACTGAAGCAACATCCTCCAAACAGACCCTCATTTAGGTTAATTGCACTGGCAACGAGCACGTGAAAACGATCACGTAATAATAACACGAGCTATCCACGATTTCTTCCACGCCATTCGCCGATGTAAATCAGCGATAATGAATACCGGACGATGCTTCTGACGATCCGACGCTGCGCCAGCCCCCTCGGTCCTCGTGGACGGTCGCACGTGATACATACATTTCCACGCACATCGGGGAACAGGCGTCTATTATGATGCTAATGCGATCGGCGCCTGAAGTTGCCGATCGCAATTTGTCACCGTGCCTCGACCGTTAACTACACGCTGGGCGTCGTTATAAGCGTGAACATCGGTGAATTAATCTTGATTATCACGGAAGGAGAAAAAAGACCGAGGAAAAACCTCTCTGCCTTTGTGGTTTTCCGCTCCTCGGCGAGGATCACAAAAAGCGTGTGCGATCGATTTTACGGGCGATAAATTATGTTGTGTTGCTCGGTCGATGTTTTTCTTATTGATCCAGCAGTGTTTAGTTATTGCAGCTCGGGCTTCTTGGAGAGATGGGTGCAGTTGTACAAACAGCAAGTCGATAGAAAGGAAGACTAATGGTAGGTGGAAAAGATTCACCTGTATGTTCGTCTGCGAGTATTTTTTACGCAGGGCGTAATTCGTTGTTGCAAATTTCGGGGATTGAAGGAACTCGTAACGTGAAAACAAGCGGATTTTAGGTCTCCGCGATATAGTTGTGACGAACGGAACGTGTCGCAGCAGGTTTCAGGAGACGAGCGCGTCAAAACAAACGATCGCGAGCCGCGACCTTTCCTCGCTCTAGCGGGGAGCCGTGCGAGATCGACGTGGAGGGGGAAAGCGTGACCCAGGCAGTTAGTCTCACGAGTGCGAGCGACAATATCACAACGTGATTCCAAATAAAGATAGTCTTTACCACCAAGCGTGTGATTATTTCTACCGCACCAGAAACCCTACAATATCGCTCAAATGGAAGACCCTTTACATAGAATTAAAGTAGCAGATGTTTTTTTTAATCAATTTCATGCAAATTGGAAAGTGCTTAGAATTCCTTTTAGCAATTTTGTATTACTGATAGGACTTGGTAGTAGCAAATACAAGACCGCCAACTTCCAAAAGAAATCCTGAGCATTATTCATTATTCAATCATATTTATGATCTTCTCATATTTATTCAAGTTTCTGTATTATGCATTCCTATTAATAAATTCCAAAATGCTGCATCCATATTTCATACACATGTGCTCTAAATGACCTACGTCGCGGTTTAGGGACGAGAAATAAAATTTCTGCCCCGGTCATCGTTCGCTTGTAAACATTTGGCAAATTCGCGACCCCTTCGGAGGCATCGACGCTGCGACATAGATGCACCGAACTGCAATCGTCCTCACAGAGATGCACTTTGCAGATTGGTGGCGCAGGTGCCTAAGTATCAGTGGACCTGTGTTCATAGCCGTGAAATTATGCCGATACACGTAAAGAGAGAGGTTTCACCAAGCTCGCAGTGTAAAATTACGTGTCGCCCGACGCCGCGCGCTCGTGCTGCACTCGTTGCAACGTTGCACTTGCGGTTTCGTCACCAGCCTTCGACTTAATTGGCTGTGAAAACGAAAACAGAACGATCTGCGGACATTTCAGCCTTCACGGAGTCACAATAATTCAGACTTCCTCGTTCGAAAAATGAAAAGTCACAATTTTACTTAAATTTTGGGGAAATGATTTTTCACAAAAATGGCATTTTTTTCTAAGAACCGGGGAAAATTATATGAAGCGAAGAGATCTGATATTTTTAATTTTGATTCGTGATGGGGGGGGGGTAGAAAAGTATCTACCTTTTGGGGGATTTTCAGTTTTTTTATGCCTGTAAATAATTAGTGACGTTTAATGGTACTTATTCGATTTTTCATCGGCGAAGAAGTTTAAATAGGGCAACGATAGCTTCGGGCGAGTAATACAAATTAGGTTTCAGTTGGAGAGGCGCGACCGACCATTCATTTCGAAAATTGCCCACCCTCCGCTCGGTCTACGTAATCCCTTCCATTCTTGACAAATTGCAGGCCGAAATGGAGAAATTGCGCTGCGAAGCTGTCCCGCCTCCGAACAGACAAGACTGATTGCTAATAAACTTTACAAATTATCTGACTCATTCGTTCCTTTAAAACGAATCCTCCCTTCCGTGTCTCAAAACGCCGTTTCATCGGTGCAGATTAAATGAATTCCAGATATGAAACGAGCTTCAGCACTGTTAATCAATGGAATCATTAAGAACCGTCACACCAAAAGGACACAAGCAAAACTCCATGAAAAATATCCTGCAAATTTACAGGAATACTAAAAAAGGGAACATTAATAGTACCATAACATAAGCTGGGACCAAAACATACCGTCAATCTCACATTTCTATTTCCCCCACCTTTTTAAAGATTACTAAATCCCTAGTTCAGTGATTCCCAACTTGTGGGGTTGCGAAGTGTTTTCTGGGGGGTCGCCACATTTTTTGGGGGTGTTTTATTTTTTAATGTTATTAAGTTAGAATTATATTCTGAAATACCTATTTTCAATGTGTTTTCTTCGCCTTATTAAATTTACCTTACCTTATGTACAGGTTATTCGTACACTCGATCACAGCGCCTCTGGTGGCGCTGCGGAGCAACTACGCTCGGAGGCACGACGCCGGCGCGCACGCGATCGTCGCTTTTTGGCTAGCCGGCCATTGCGAAAAATCCAGAGCCTCCGTGCGGCAGAGGTTGCCTTGCGTGAGCCGCTTTGTGGCGAAAGACTTATAATTAAAAACGAAAACTAGTAAAAACATTTGCGCATTCGAGAGCAGGTTTATTTACCGCACTTTACTGCGTCCTAACCTTCACGGAACATCTTATATGGGGAGGGTCCCAGCTTATTTGAGTATTATAAAAGGGGATCGCGACTCAAAAAAGGTTGGGAAACACTGCCCTACTTAGTCGCATCCACAATCCTCCGCATAAATATTCCAAGCAAACATCCTTCCACATTACAATTAATATTTGACGAAAAAACTACCCCAAGTTCAATGAAGTTGACAATCCACTGACGCACAGTGGTCCCAAAATGACTTTTTCTGGACAAAATTTCGTATCTCAGTATGTTCTCAACCGATTTTTAAATTTGCTAAAATGTCATGTGATAGCTTTCAAGGTTTTCTTTAGAGATTAAAGAAAAACAAAATAATTCTGAACTCCTGGTTCCAAAACCACAAGTTTATTAACCAGCTTTGTGAATTTATTTTCCCTTTCTTGACATTTTCATTGTACGTACGTATTTCAGAAAGGAATTTGGTTTACATTTTAGATTTTTATTCACTGTCAAGGGGAATTGATTACTTAAATAAGAAAAATCTTTTCAAAATAGTCCCAAGGATCGTTCTACTAAAGTTTTCATCAAACTTTGTCAGAAAATATTTTTGAAAAAAAAACACATTTTGGCCGCAATCCAGCCATTTGACATTTTAGCAAATTTAATCCCCGACAAAACCAGTAAAAAAGATAAAAATAAATCGGTTGAGAATTCACTGACAATGAGGCATCGAATCTTGTCCACAAAATGTCACTTTGGAATCACTGTGCGACCTCCCGAATGGACCAAATCCATCGCTCACAGATTTGTTCACATAAATTAAAAAGAATAAGTAATCACGACAGTCACTGCCTTGCTTCCAGCCAGTCATTGGCTAGTAATTTTAAAAAAACAATGTCTGGTGGACCTAGGTCAGGACACGTGTGTCGTTAGCTGAGGATTCGTCCAGGGTCCCAAGATGCAGTGCGAGTGTCATGCCCATATGAGCCAGGTTTCCACAGACCTTGTAACCGACGGAACTAGGCTTTCGCCCATTGGTGAACCTGCAACCCTGTGCAGCAGCGGCAGGCAACGGGTTCGTATCGATCCCCCAGGACTATGTGCCCTCTCCCCCAGCAGCCTTGCATTCAGTTTTCGCCTACAAGGTGGCTACAATTCGAGTCCATGTATTTTCCACGCGCCTCCAACTAATCTCACCCTGGATCTCTCGCTATTGTTCATGGGAATCCTCTTTTATCGAATTTTCGGGGGATCGCCTAGCTACAGTACTGTCTCGAACTAAGCACTGGGAGGTTGCATACCTTCGACAGGTCGGAAAATTGGGTTATCTTTACGAATTTTCTGTTTTTATATAGAACAAAGTTTTCATTTACAAAATCAAGACATACAGTTTTTTGTGTATAAATTAAGCTGTGTTCCCTTGAAATAAAATTTGATGACTTAAGAAATGATACCATAACATCAGAGATGGGCAAACTCTTTATTTAAATAAAATTTCAAAGAGCGAATAAAAGTTAAAAAGATTATTCGTCATTCGTTTGTTAACCCGAGTTAGCTTGATTCGACTTTTATTCGTTATTCGAAATTTTATTTAAATAAAAATTCTGCCCATCTCTGCAGAACATCATTCGGGGTAGCATAGATATATTCGTGGGTTTTATCTGAAATATATATATTTTACATTAAAGCAGACAAAAAACACTAGTACTTGTCGAGGCTAATTAAGAAAAAAATCTATTTTTTGAAAAATGGCAGCTGCCCAAGTCAAGCACGTGACTTTCGACGTAAGTTTTCTTCTTCTTTTGTTAATAAAAAAATAACAAGAAACGAATCGAAAAATCGGCTTCGGCAAGTATTAGGTTTTCTGTCTACTTTAATGAGAAAAATGATATTTCAGATAAAACTCTGCGAAGATGTTTATGGTACCGCAAATGCGGTACGTATGAAGGGGCTGCTATGCCATCATTCCTTACGATATCACAGAGTCTAGCAAGGTAAGCACGAGCAAGCGTCTCCCGTAGCGAATTTTGTTGTTATTGTTTGCTAAACAATGCTCCTCACCTGAAACACCATTCCGCCAAGTTTCAGATCTCTACCCTTCGTTTAAGGATAATATTGGGGTAAAAGCCCTTAACTTTGCCATTTTTTTTCTCGGTTACTATTTAAGATAAACAAATGAAACGAAGGAGGAAAAACAGTTACATATTAGCTTGTGCTTCATACATTTTTTTCCAATTTGTGAATAAATTATAACAGGTAGAAAATAAATAATGCATTTTTGGGGGTGTTTTCTGCAAATCCTTTGAGTGACACCCACTAAAAAATTCAGGAATACTGATTTACACTCTACATTAATTCCACAACAATTATTATACACCAACTTTGATAACAGTGATATTATATATTTTACAAAGTCGAATTTATGCATCAGAAGGGTGTTGCCTCAAACAATCCACCCAAAGCTGTGCCTCAAACTGCATAGCCCTGGAAATCCGTTGCAAATCAGAGAAACCGGCAGAGTGAGTCGCCTGATGCGTGAAAATTCTTCTTCAACTGTAGCTTCCTTCTGTTTAATTTCCGCGAAGGACCCCGAAGTGTACCACGATCTGCTCCAAGCAAGAAATTCGATGGCGAAAACGGATAAATCCTTAGCGCGCGCTATTGTGTTACAGAATTAGGGCACCACTGGATGCAACCCCATTGTCAGGGTCACTTCCTGCGCGAGCAAGCGCAATAATGATTCCGAAAGCTCGTTATTGACGAGTTTTTGAGAACGACACCACGGGAAATGCAGAGGGTGAAACTCAGTCTTTGATAAACATGGAGCAAACATAGCATCAGCTGATTGGTTAACGTATTTGCAAACAAATATTAAGATCTTATGACACAAAACTGTGAATATTTATCTTGCAAATTATCAAATTTTTGAGAATCGTGGGGGTGGTATTAAGAACACTGGAAATTCTTCTTTCAGGTTTGAAAAAATGGTAATATTTAGTACGAAAGATTTATGATGTTTTTTTTTGATTTTAGGAAATTCAACTTCTTTTTAAAAAAAATATTTTGAGAAGTGGTAGCTTCTCATTTTAACAGTGTACGGTTCAGCTTTCGGGAAGTTTTATGGTCAAGTTTTATTGTTATAGAAAATTTATATATTAAATTTAAAATATATTATTTTCACTTTAATACTAGTTTATCGTGTTGGTATCGCTAAGCTACTATAGCCACTGCCTTCACCCTGCATCACATAAATTGTGAGGCACCCCCTGCCGAGTTTCTGTTGTAAATAAAATCTCCGTTTTTAATCGCACTTTAAACCTCCCTTCGACCATCACTGCATCTGTATAATATATTATTCTCCGGAAAAACTGCACACCCAGAACCTCCAGAAACAAAATTCCCAAACACAAAGACCCAATATCCTATATTTACAAGAAACGAGCACAGAAAAATGAAACTCAGTTCGTGTAATTAATACGGTTTAATATTTTAAGAACTCCTTAAATTTACACAATAAAACAAATTACAAAAAAAATTATTTTTGAGGGTTATTAGTTATCTAAAGATATGAGTTTCAGTCCAAATGATACATTATTAAAGGAGAAATGAGGTTTTGTGACTCGGTTTTGAGTCAAAATGGCCCAATTTCCGTACAAGGGTTAATTGTCAATGAAAAAGTTGCCATTATAAAAATTCAATATACCGCGAGCGAATCGTTTCCGCCTTCCTTTTAACCGGAGAGAAAATGATACACCTCCAAATATCCGAGAGAAATGACTCAATTTCGAGCGATTCCAGATCTATCCATCCGCGAGGAAAAAGGAAGGCACGAAATTCGAGTGTAACGGGCCAGGGGAAAGACGATTTTCCCGCCCCGACGTTGAGGAATTCGCATTATCGCCGGTGCCATCCGTTATTTCCATCCGTATACGTGAATTAAATTCGAGGGAGCGCGACTCTCGTGCCAGGACGTCCTCGTCCTACCTCGGGAAACGAGAGTCGAGGGTGGGTGGAGTGCAGGCTGAAGGAGGGAGGATAAAACGAGTCACGAACGACTATAAATAAGAAGTTAATACAACTATTCGGTGTTCTTGACCTGTGGAACGTGTCAGGGGAGATCCGAAGAGTAATCGTGTATACTAGGTGTCTCTATTGTCGTCGAGGTGTGGCTTCGAACAAATGAGAAAATACGAAACTGAAGAAAATCTCTTTCGTAGGGGATCGTGAGGTTTATTCATTTGTTTTGTCAATTAAGGGATGTTTTTATTGCGAAGGGAAGAATCTGCTAATTTTAAGGGTACCCACCCATTAAAATTTTCCAAAAAATCGATATTTTTCTAACCTCTACTGAAAGTTAGAAAAATTGAATTAATATTAAATCTTGGGATTCGTTCGTTATTTTTTATTCGTTGTCGGAAATAAATTTGCCCAACTCTGCTGCAGGCAAATAAAACGAACAGAAGCTAAAGGGGGGCGGAAGTGGAGCAATCAAAATTTGTACGAGATAATCGAGAAGCGAATCAAATATTTTTACAGTGGCGAAATTAAATGTTATAAATGGAAAATTTACGAGGCAGATATTATTTTCACACCTAAGGCTTCCCGCATTCCACCCGCGAGGAGTAACGTAGACAGTGGTCCAATTCTTTCTCCCCGGGCGAGAGGAGGGGTTTACGCCCTTTGTGAATTCGTTTGGCCGCCAGGGGAGCTTAAAACCACTGAGATATTAAAAACGAGTAGCGTGAATTATAGCGCTTTACTTACGGCAGCGGTGACGCCAACGCGTGTAATAAAATGTCCACTCACCTGAAACAGAAAAGGAGATCCTCATTAGAATTAGTTCGGCTGCGGTTTACGACTTCCACTGCGTGTACGTTTCGCGTAAATCTCGTAAAATGCAAACGAACTTATTTGACATTAAATTGCATACAGCCGGGCGCAGCGTTCGTGTTCTAAACGAAAATCCTGACTTAAAACTGAGGGGAATTAAAATTAAAAAGTTGAAAATTCCGGTGGCCAAATTTGGTTAAATAATTAACGGGGGAGGAGCACAATGTTTCAGTTATTACAAAATCGTGTTCACGTTGCACATAACCGGGGTTCTGGTAAAAGCAAAACATTAAACTCGATTCTCGTGCAAACTTTCCAGTACTGCGCCCTGTGCTTTTAACAAAATTTGAATTAAATCGACAAGCCGCATTTGATGCATTCCACTTGTTCGTGGATTTTTAACAGTGAACCTAAAATTTGTTTCGAATCCAGCTGGTGACCACTTTTGTGCATTATTTTAGAAAAAAGATTTATATCGGAGAAGTGGTTGACATAATTGTCTGGCAAATTAAAATGTGAAAGCCTTGGGACCAAAAATCCAGGCAAACTCCATTTCTACGATCTTAAACCTTGTTCGCTGCGGAAGAGAAATAAAAATCAGTTTTCTTTGACGACCCCAGCCTTTGTCTCCCCCCACAAAGCCTTTTCAAAGGCCGAGGAACTCGGTTCGCATGACAGAAAAGCCTTGAACAGGAAACCACGCTGATTTCCGAGACGTCTAGTAGGTGCAGAGTAAATAGAAGAGGAAAATACAGCTGAAAGTAGGAGGCGAAATCGATATTCCCGGATTTCATCATCGCGCCTTAAGGACGCCCAATTCTAAAGCTTGTGCTCATCTCGCAGAAGCTTGGCCAAGTGAAAAAATAACGGCGCCCACCATTCTGCTTTCATCTCCTGTTATTTTGTCGTTCCCTTGGGATAAATTCTGAATTTCGACCTGAATCCTGAAATTTTTACATTAATTTTACATTTTTATATTCACTAAATTCTGCAGGGTGGATGAGTTCCTTTTAATTGTAGATTTTCTGGTAGACGAAAGTTATAAAGTTTCCCTTTAGGTAGAGGAAAATATTTCGTGCTTTCCATTTTTTATGGTTATTAGAGTTATATTGAAAAATAAATTCTTATATTTCAAGCGTTTGAGATGCATTGCCTTTCGAAAGCACAGCGCATCAAGATGGCGTGCGTGAAGATACGTTCCGCGTATACTGCGCAAGCGCGTCACTCACGCACTGCGCAAGCGCGTCACTCACGCACTGCACAGGCGCGTCAGTCACGCACTGCACAGGCGCGTTACTCACGCAGAAACAACGCTTCATTCTTCTTAACCTCGAAACTCCATTATCGTCAATACAGAATTCTTCTTATTAATATAAAACTTCGTTGTAAAAATTATTTAGTTGCTAAACAATTTAAAAAAAGCAAAGAAATTTTCCAATTGAATCTACACTGATTCCTTCAGTCAACACTACAAATTCCTTCGATTAATACCATGCAGAAAGAAAAAATGTCAAATGTTAATATTAAAGAAACGAATGTAGCACAAAAGAAAAACAATTTTTTATCCACTTAGAGTAATTATGGGAGAGTTTCCGCACTTTACGAAAAGCTGTCACCGTCTCAAAATTTTGCAATGAAAAATTACCCCAAAGATAGACATCATTACTTGCACTAAAGAAAATCAAAATTTTAATATTTGTCACCCTTAAAAAATTGAAATTAAAAACATCCCTTTTTGAGAGAGGCACTGCATTTCCGGGCGTGATGCCTCAATTCGAAGCACTTTTAATTTTCCATTTAAACCTGTTATTTTTTTTATTTAAAAAAGTATGGAACTCTTTAAAAGTAATAAGCGAAACACGTTCTCGCTTACTAACCCAGCCTAACCCAATAAAATCGACGGTGTTGTATTTTATTACCGACGACCCTGAAATACCGAAAATGCGGCGTCTCTCCCAGTGCGGCATCCCTCCCATAAATACCCTAATCCTACGCCCAACTCCATCCCCCTCAACTGTCCAAAACTTAAAACTCCCTTAGACCACTCATGACACAATTCTTTCAGAAAACAGTCCACCAAGCTTCCCCCAAAACAGTGGCTCAATAAAACAAAACCAAAAGTCGACATCCCATCACATTTTACATCCATCGTGATGTTCACGAGGCAGCAGTTTACTGTACGCCCAGTTTTTGTTCACTTGAACCAGCTGGACGAAGAACAAACGTTTCATCTGGAAGACAGGATAATAAATGACGCTTCACCTCGAAGCCCTGGTCTTTCTGGATTGTGGCTCCGTACCGAAGCCACCGCGAAGATACGAGGCGGATAAACAGGTCGAAACAGATCTAGCGGATCGAGCTCTCTGTCTCCATTTAAGGGGAAGGATTGGGGACAAGTGTGTCCTTCTATTTCCGGTCGTTCGCGAGTGTTTCAAAGCCCTCTCGTCTTCCGCTCCCAGGGCTACTCTAGGCGTCCATTGAACGCCCTCGATTGCCGTCCAATATGGGAACCGAGCGCGTTTTCGTGCACGATTAGCCCGCGAGAAGTTCTCCTTTGGGTGTTCATTCTGATAGACGAAATAGAGGATTCGGGACTTGGTGATTTGCATAGCGTCGATTACCCTGCGAGGGAAATTATTGTAACATTCCTGTGATGTAGAACTTCGCACTTTGATCCTGGGTATTAGCTTCTGGGAGTGTAGGTACGCAGAGGATGGTTGGGCCAGGCAGAGATGATGTAAATAGACACTTCATACTCAGCTCAATGAAGACGATAATGGGTGCTGGTCTGACAAAGGGAAAGGGTAAATCACTTCCCTACATCGTTCAAGAATAATTGAAGAGGCCTTGTAAAAAACATTGCAAGTGCTAAAAATCTTTTTCGATATTTTTTTTTTTTTTGATTTTGGCACTTACAGTGTTTTCTGTAAGGACTCTTCAATTGCTTTCTATTGAAAATGCTCTGAATGGGAAAGAAATCAACGTAGCAGCTGCATGGAACTACATACTGGGGGACTTGCAGGGTAAGTGATTGTAGATCACCTTTTCCAATACTGTTAGGTCCAGATGCCACGTGGTGAGCAGAGTTTGCTGTAAATTAATGATCTACATTTTCGTCTTGGATAGTTGATTTTTAGAATTTTATTTTTGAACTAATCTTCTTGCTGTTTTAAGCTTCCGCGAACCATGTGGGGTGTAATAAACCCTAGCAGTTTTGAAACTGCTGTACTTTTTTCAAAATACATATACGCGAGCAGTTTGGTTTTTCGAGTGTTACACAAAGTATAAAGGTAGTGATTAATTTTAAACCCGAAATTGTACCGTTTTTCCACTAGTCGTTTTGAAAATTAAAACATTGGAAAAATGGACACACCCTAGTTGACGCGTAATGCCGCTAGAGGCGCTCTCCTCACCGCCATGATTGTTTGTCCTCGCCACATCATTTGCTCGCCCCTCAATGGTCTATTTTATATTTGGGACAGCGTTGAATCAGTTGCAATGATTTTTGGATTAGAAAAACCGAGAATTCTTATATTTGAATGAATAATAGTATTTGCTTCAATATAAGGAACAATTCCTAGCAAGTTTTTAGGTTATGAATTGCTTTGTAATAAAATAATAAATTCCAAAACCAAGCTGTAAATTTTTCGCATCAAGAATTTATCATTACATTGCATGCAACAAAATATTTAAATATTTCATGCACACCTGACACTGTAAAAAAATCTTATATAAAAGATTCTATTTTTTTACCACGCTGTTTTTTATAGGACGTTACGTATAGCGTTGAATATTTCTGGAATATTATCTGTTTCAAATTTCAAAAGAAGTAAAAAGAAAGTAATGACGTCGCTGCAGTTCCTTTTATGGAGGAGATGCAACAGATTTTCCGCGTCCGTTATTTTACTGTCAACAATAGGGGTATCGATTTTCTGTACTTTTTTTTTTTGTTTTTGCAAATAGCACACTTAAGAAAACTTCACAAGTAACAACGTATCTGCTTGGATAAAGTTTCATATGAATATAAAATGGGTCAGCCAATTAAAAATACCATTCATTTACAGAAGAATATTTGCTTGCCAGTAAAGTAATTAAATTAATTACCCAATGCAGAATAATGAACCTTTTAATGGCGACCTGGTAAAAAATAAAATACGGATCTTCGCGATTCAGGTAATACGCTAATCGACACGAATCACTTTATTATCCGTCAACAACGAACCCTATTTTGTTTCCTCGCATATCGACCTCGTCCATTAATCCCTGCGGAGATTTTGACGTGGCTGTGCAGGCTACGAGAGATTTGTAGGTAATTCCATTAGCCTCGATGAATTGAACGTATGACGAGTTCGGGATTAATTCGTTCGCTCGTGCGGGATAATAAGGATTTAATAAAGCCAGCTTTGGTGTCACACACCGATCTCAGAAATAATCTTCTGGTTGTATAGACCGCTGTCAAAGCCAGCAGCATCTTTCTCTCACAACGAGTTCTTATAAATAATTTCTGACGATCAAAAGTTGATGCGAAATAAGTTGAGAAGGAAAGAGTTAATTAAAAATGCCTCTTATAATCTAAAGCTAAAGGCGAGAAAGAGAAAACAGACGCGAGCCATTTTATTATGAACAATACTTCTTGTTTAAATAATACATCTGATCCTGGAAAAATAAAATTTTTATTGCAAAAGATTCTAAAGTTTAAATGTCTCGATTTAACTTTTACAATATACGGGCATATTATTTTTATGATCAGGAGAATGATTTTCCTCTGCTAATAAACGGCTAAATGAATGCGGAAGAAATGAACGGTGAATATGGCAGGGACTCATAAACCTTACTACCCAGTAGAAGTTCAGTAGTACTTTAGTATCGAATAAACTTTGCTGTTGAAGTTTGTTGTTTGTTCAAGACGCCTGAGCAGTTTAATATAATTAAAACTGTTAATCAATTCGTCCCAGGGAGTAGAGTGAACTGCTGTAGACGCTAGTTGCATTTCACAATATCAGCATAACAATCTGATTCTAAGTGGGGGTTAAATAAATTAAATTCACTGTCGTCTAATCACATTTAACATAAGGCAAGTGGCATACATCTCTATTCCACAATAACCAGTGCTTCAATTTTGTTCACAAATCAGGACCACCAATTACGTGCGCTCTTTAAAGCAGAATGACTTTTTTAAAATTGCACCAAACGACTTGAGTTCTTTGAGCAGCTAGAAGGATTAATTTACTAGATGACGTGTTTTCGTAGTTCTGAAAAAATTGCAACTGGTCGGAATAGCGAAAAGAATAGGGAAGGGTTTTTATCTGAGACTGTAATAAAAATTTAAAAAATGCCTTTTGTAGATTTAACCCATTGTGGTCACATGATGTTCACCCCCAGGCAATGTTCTTTCCTTTACCAATATTTAGACCTTGATAATATCATTTAAAAATTTGGTGAATTTTAAAAAAAAAATGCATTGATCCACAACTATTTTTTCAAATACATAAAGTGACCCAAGAAATCGCCTCTTTTGGTCCCGCGATTTTGGAACTGATTTTTATGCCAAACGATAGCTTATGATGAAACATCAATCACACGAAATTTTCAAGTTGAGGTGACAATTAGTTTCTGAGATATGGGAGGTCAAAGAAGTGAAAATTCGCTTCGATGTACCTACGGACTTTTATGTCAGTCCGATAATTTCAACTTGAAAATTTCGTGCGATTGAAGTCTCATCATAAGGTATCGTTTGACATAAAATTCAGTTCCAAAATCGTAGGGCCAAAAAGAGGCGAAAAAAGGCCTCATTTTTGGGTCACTCTTTCGACATATCAAAATTTACACTTCCCGAATTAGCACTGGAAAGTTGCAAGATTCAAAAATACGAAAATGGTAACTCAAAACCGACGTTGGGGTGCAGTGGACCCCATGTGACCAATTAGTGATTATAAGAGGGTGTGACCACAGAGGGTTAAAAAAAAATATGGTAATTATTTAGAAATTTTCCATCCTCACCGATTTCAATGAATTTTGGATATGTTATCAAGATTAAGATTCTGAACAACTTTTTCCTATACATGTTACCGCCGCACGACCTTCGTTCTCGAGATATTTGCGAAAAACTACATTTGACTTATTCCGACGCAACGCATTCCACTTTCCAACTTGTCGCGGGTATTAGTATTGGTTGGGGCTAGATTAGTGCAGGGGGCGCGTGAAGCATGATAGCGAACTGATGTGAGTTTAGAGATTTGCACCAGAAACTTGCGGATGCCAGTCAACACCCCGACTCATATCGGTTCGCCATCATGCTTTACGCGCCCGCTCGCAGGCGCGCGCCCTCCGCGGTAATCTAGTCCCAGCCAATACTAATACCCGCGACAAGTTGGAAAGTGGAACGAAGTTTTTCGCAACTATCTCGGAAACGAAGGTCAACTTCGTCATTTGCTTTGTCCCATACTGGCGCATGCGCTGCCACGGACGCGTACTGTAGGCAGCTACTATACGGCAGGATACATTGTGTAATAGCAGTAGTTTTTCGCGAATATCTCGGAAACGAAGGTCCAGCGGCGGTAACAAGTATAGGGAAAAGTTGTTCAGAATCGTGTCCCCGACAACATATCCAAAAATCATTGAGATCGGTGAGGATGGAAAACTTTTAAATAATTACCAAAAATATTTTTAAAAATTCCGATGTCCTTTTGATTTCATTATCCACCCTGTGCCCACTTCAACTAAACGGACCTGTCCAATTCCCGTGCTATCGCTCCAAACAAAAGGCAAGCATGTCATTGGAAATCTTTATTCCGCGTCTCGATCCCAAATCAAATTCGCCCAGCCGTGGTCCAGGACCACCCGCGGACTTCGAGGTCGCTTGCTCCGCCGTTCTTCCCATGTGGCGTTTGTTGCCCGCCATTTAAACCGGTCCCTAGACACCAGAACGCGACGTATCCGCACGTGCGTCGTATATTAATGCCCAATTGTTGCAGACGCGTATTTACACGCGCCTGGCACGATAACTCCGAGGTGGCACGATCCTCTTTTTCGCGACGCCACTCGAGTAATTCCAGTCACGTGTATCCGAGCCGCGTCGTCCTTCCTCGGTACTCTCGCGGATCTACACTGATCCGGACGGGACGAGCGGTGAATTAATATCGCCGATTCCCTTTCTTTTATCCCACTGCACGCGATCGCTGGCGGGACGAGTGATATTTCATTAGAACCGACGGCCAATCGTATTGTTTATCGGCGAGCGCCGCGGCGATGGCTCATCCTCGATGATAAGCTTGCGAATCACGATCGTCCGGCGACGGAAGTGCGTTTGAATAATCAAACAACAGGCGATTTCGATCTTCGCCGGACGATCGCCGCGGCTTCGGAGAGACCGAGTCGATCGTGGCTGGAATTGTTTGAGTGTGTTCGTTGGAGCGAAATGTGATCGAGGATTGGGTGGTATTTAGGAAGTGCGATGATTTGCGGCAAGCGTGGCCGCATAGGTGGCGCCCCGTTAGTTTGGGTATTTGTAGAGTTCGGAGAAGAGTAACTGAGGAGAGTCGATGTTGGGGGAATTGGTAACGCGCCTGGCCAGTAAGCAGCGGAACCGCAGGTTCGCGGGTTCGAGTCCCATCGCCCCCAGGTATTTTTTTTCAGCGACAAGTTTGTTGAGGTGGACATGGTTAATCGAGGAAATCGGTGGGGAAGTGGTTTGTGGGTATATGGGGAATTGAATTGATTGATTGGTGGTTGATGGTAAATTGAAGGAATTTTCAAATTTTCAGGTTCTTGAAATTGTTGAGGCTACCGTCAAGGACCACCCAGTACCTGATCACTTAAAAGAGGAGAGTAACTAACTACCGCGGGTTTTTAAACGTGTAAAGCCGCGTATTCACCTGCGCATTCGCCCCGAATGTGCATTCGGGGTTGAGTAAAATTTGCGGCGTCCATTTCATGGTATTGTTCGGACCCGAATGCGCGCCGAATGCTCGCCGAATGCTCGCCGAATGCACGCCGAACGCGCACCGTACGCGCGCCGAACACCGGACGCACAAAAAATCTTAAAACTTAACAAAATTTAAATTTTTTTTTGTTATTTCAATAAATCTATGTTTTATCTTTAATTTGGCATTAAAAAAAGTGCACACATAATAATTATTTTATAATTTAACTTTGAAAGTGAAAAATGCAAAGGGAGCAGTTTCTGATCACCTTCACACGTTTTACTATGAGCTGCCAAATTTTGCGTATAAATTTCAGAACACTTCATAATTATTTAGTAATTTGTTAGAATAAATTTGTATCGTAACAAGCTTATTATTTTGTTTATTTTCCTAAACTGATCAGGAATTGAGTTCTGATCAGGAACTGGGTCCTTGACGTTATTGTGAGGATGTGATTGAGTGGGGAAATGGAGACGTGGTAGTCATTTCGTAGTTGATACGGAAAAACATTTCAAATTCAAAACTGCATAATAATTAGAATTGTTAAAAATTTGGATCACTGACAAGTTCGCGTTGAGAACTGACTTGTTTAACCAAATATTCAATCCATTAACAGTAGAATTTCGAAATAGCAATCACGGATACGAAAATGATCCCCTAAAATCAAACAGCCCCTTCAATTCATCCCTTAAATATTTAACAAAGTATTTAAAGCACTATCCTTAAAAAAAATAATAATAAAAAATCAAACATTTCTAGCAATAAACACATTCTCACAAGAGAATGCATCGTTTTCGCGCCAAAAATCTGCTTCAAACCGCCTAAGGTGCGAATCCACACCGAGATTTTTCTATCACGAGACAAAAATCTCAGCAGCAATTAAATGTAAATAATGGAAACAAACTCATCCCGGATTTGGACCTTTACAAATAGACAGCTCCCTCCGAACAGTGATTGCACGTCGTCTCGAGGAGCTAGTCACTCCAATAACATCGCGATTTTATCGAGCTACCTCGTCCGAAATCGTCGCCGCTAGGAAATTCGCGAGGGAATAGCGAGCACGCGACGAAACATTAAATTTAATGATACTGCCGTCGAATCTGGAGTGATTCCGTTTCCTGAACTGCTCGTTCAGGTCTGGCTAGAAAGCCATCGACATTCCCCCCCCCCCCCCACCGTACCCCTACTCTCTTCACCTCGTTCCCTTTTCCTTGCGAAACAGGAGAGGACCCCGGTCCCTGTGCCGTAGGAACTTTAATCCCCATGTTCAGGACTTTCTCGCCTTTCCACTGGCAACGAAGCACCGTGAAGGCAGGGAAAGTGAACAGGAGGGGATTACGACGCGACAAGAAGCGTTATCACGTTCCACAGATGCTGTGGCAGGAGCAAAAAAAGAATAAAGTTTCCTCGGAAGCGTCGGGATGAAGCAGTTAACGCTCTAATGGGAGAAGTTTTTAATCGGTCCCCCCTCTGTAATTACGAAGTATACTGGGCTTTTAAAAGTAAAATTGATTTCCTGCCTGACGTCATTCTTTCTTTTCCCTGACGAATTAGGAAGACTGCGATTTCTGCGGACGATACACGGTGGAACGAATTAAAGATGTTATTTAAGGGTGGGATTGCGCCTCGTTGAGCCGAAAAATGGGTAATTCTTTGTGAATTTTTTGTACAAAAACGGTTCGACAAATTAATTTGAAATTTCGCAGGCTGTTTTGTTGTGTCTTGAACTATCGTTCTGAATTTTTGTGTGACAGTGAAAAAAACATGGCGGATACAAAAGGAGCGTTGAAGAATAATAGTCTCGGCGTTGACGAAAAGTACTGTAAGGGTTATCCGATACACAAAAAGGGGAAGAGATTCTTAATGTATATGATTGTGGCTATCGGTGGAACTCTGACTACAAGTACGATGCGAATTCTGCGATTAAAAGGGAAAATCTGGGAAAGTCCATTTTTCTTGATTTTGCGATTTATAGCATATTTTGTTGCCAGCAACTGGGCTAAGGAACTGTCGAATCATAAAGGGTTGTGAAGATCAAACGCCCCCGCAAGGTAACGTTAATGGTTTGGTACACTGGTTAAAATTGTTAAAAGCAGGAAATGTCCACTCTGCACTGGAACAAAATAAGCTTCTGTTGTCGAGGTAGAATGAAAAATTATTTAAGAAGAAAATTATACATGAAAATTAAATTCAGTGAACTACTTTGTTCCTTTAATGGTGGAGTAAAGTTTTAAAACTTAATTTTCTTGATAAAGCTGTTTTGTGGCATTTCCTGGTTTTCCCCCTACACTAAAGTGACCAGATATTTTCGGTTCCAATGCGGGACAAGCAAGCAAAAAAAAGGGTTAACAGACCCGTGAGGAGATATTTTCCGTATTTTATTGAAGCATTTACTATATATTTAAAAATACATACTTGTGATTATAAAGTGATACGAAGTTAAAAATATTTATTTTTTCACATGAAAAAAAGTAGAGGAAACAGTAACTTTATGCCACTGCGAAAATTGTAAAAGGTTAAATGTCCAATCCGGGACACTTTGCGGGACACTTTTCAATGCGGGACAAAGGGCTCAAATGCGGGACGCCTGGTCGCTTTACCTTGCACTTCGTTTACCTTAATTTTGGAATACGTTTATCTTTTATTACTGGCAAGAGAAGTTTTTGCTACTTCGCAGAGATGTAGGTTAGTCAGACCCAATAGATCCATTTATGATGGTGATGAATTTTGAAAAAGAATTCTTTTCGCAAATGTTGTGGATCACTGAAATCCATACAGTGACAAGAGAATATTTTATTTAGAGGCACCCTGTATATTCGTTTCCCCAGATTAAATTCTACCTACACGAGAAATGCTCGATGCTTCGCATGAATATTTATTTAAAAATTCAAGGAGTGTATAAAGTTTATTGGAACGTAGATGGAATAAAAATAAGTCCCCATCGGGTCAATTGGAGATGAAATAGTTACTCGTATATCCGGCACGAATTTCAGAGAAAAATATTCCACGTTTTACAAAAAAAAAAGGACGTGCCAAATATTATTCGAAGGCAAACGGGAGCGATGGAATCAATTGTAACGAAGATGGAAGGAAAATACTTTTTCATCAGTCTGATCGAGGATTCAGGAAACTGTCACCGTGTAACGGTCGACCGCGAGAATTTATTCCATTTCAGAATTATTCTCCGAAGAACGTTTTCGCTCGCGGGCTGATAGATCTTTCGGGGGTTTAATTAAATTTCGAAATTGAAACGGCGGAGTGGATTCGATGGCTCGTGGTCGAATGAATCGCCGGAAGTTTACTCTCGAGCAGTTGCATAAAATCATTTCCTCGCTTCAGTCTCCGTAGCTTTTTCTTTTCCCGTCTATTGCCCATACTTGCTTATTCGCATATTTGAACGGTCTCAGCGTGTTCAGCAGTTTTCAAGCGGGAAAGATTTTCTGTTCCATCATTTATTTTCTCGCGTTCTGCGAAACTCGTGGTATCAAACTGTAGCGCTTAAAATGTAGAACTTTTAGAAAGATTCACAGTTTCATTTACTCCTTAAATGTTTATGTTTTTATCCCTTTATAACACAGTGTCGATTGTATTGAATTATTTCACTTCCTTAAATATTAATTTCTTAACCTTCGTCAACAAAGAAATTTTTTAAATGTTGCATAGGTTTTATGGCCCCCCTCTTTTATATTCCCCAAGCACATGTTTCCTTTCCTCCCCTGTTTACGTTTTTCAAAAAAATTTCGCTCAAATCCCATTTTAGAGGGGGGCGTATCTCTTATAGTTCAAAAGAGTAGAATCGAAGAATTCCTGTAGAAAACACTGTAAGCGCCAAAAATCAAATTTTTATACTACAGTATTGCCATTGGCACGTAGAATATTTCCCGATAAATTATTTTTAAATTTTTAATTTTTTTTTAGTTTTCTGAGATCTCTTAAGATTTCTTAAGATTAAGTTATTTAATTAAGTCTTCTAGGAGGACTGTTCATTTCTTTTCACTTAAAATATCTACTCCCCTTTAAAATAAATTACAATTTTCTTGATCCTTCCTGGAATTCCCTAAAAACTGTTCGTCAACGAAACGCAAAAAAATTCACCCACGAGTCCGAGAAATCCGTAGGAACTTCAGATGACCCAAACACGGAGGTACACTAGGAGCCAGAATCCGGTTCCCATCGGAAATCTGGCAACGCTGCATGTCACTAGAATCGCTGAGTTCCGCCCACAGACATATATAGACGGAGCAGAAGCTGGGACTATAGGCGAGGGAAACGGTAGGCTTGGAGGGGAATAGGCAGAAGTCAGATACAGGCACGTCGGGCCGACGTCGGGTTAGCTTCGGAAGCATTCGGTATACATAACCACTGCGTTACCCGATTTGCCTGTATCGCTCCCCTTACCGCGAATCTTACACCCCCCTCAGCTTACGCTCTGTCTATATATGTCTATGAGTTCTGCCTAGTGACATGCAACGTTGCCAAATTTCCGAAGCGAAGCCGTTTTCAAAGAGGAGATATAATAAGAGGCGCCACTCGACAAGGACAGACATAAACTAGGGAAATCACTAGACAACCAATTTAAATGCCCATTCGGCAATGATCGGTAATCCACGGTAAACTTCGGCAATAATCAGCAAATTGCGGTAAGGTACATTTAGTCGATTTGAATATCCCGCTCGAATAGACAAGCAATTTAAATGCCAAGGTCAAGTAAGGACTTCAAAGGTTCCGCCCGGAGTAACGCCTCTTATTATATCTCCTCTTTGCCGTTTTGACGTCTAGTGTACTCGGTAGCATATCCAGGAATTCCCTAGGAATTCGCCGACCAAAAATCCCTAGGGACCAGAGTCACCCACAACTCGACAAATTCCCTAGTTACCGCAGACGAACGAAGTGCAAAGAAACTCACCCACAGATCCAGGAATGCCTTCTCCTGGGCACGTTGCTCTGCGGGACGAGCAACAATGGCGCGGTGCCCTTCGTGCTACCGCTACTTCCGCCGCTTCCTCCGCCGTCGCCGGCCGGAAGCCGTAGCTCCGGTACCTGAAGGCTGCTCATCTTCCGCCGGGTCACGCTTTCGGTCACCAAAACGACACCACCGGGGCGTCCTCCTCGTGGCTGTCTCGTCGATTACCCATCACTGACTTGTCCGCCAGCTTTCACCGAAATCGCAACGATCGTTGCATCGGACTCGGGCGTCCAGCATGCCAGGGACTCCTCCTCGAGGACTAGGGAGCTGGCATTCTTCACGCGTGTTCGTGAAGTGGATGGTGCTCGCTTTAGCATCCGGTGTGGGGACTACGAATGGTAAACGCGACGTGGGTGTAGAGAATTGGGGTAACTCTTTGTAAGAAGATGGCCGCTGATGGCAGTCCTTTGTTGACTTTATTGTTTACTGCGGTTACTGTGTCACGACTTTCCTCGCTTGTAATGAGAATCACAGGCGATTTGTACACTAAATAAAAATATCTTCGATGCACTTAAGTTAATGCAGTTACTTTTAAATCTAATTTCAAAATTATATTGGAATAATTTATCCAAAAATTCAATTTATTGTAATTCGTACAATCTATAAGGATCTACGTTTTGACTTGGATTTTTATTTAAATTAAATATTTTTTAAATTATTCAGTAAACTATTCAAACAGCAATACGTAAAATTAATTGTAATAATCCCCATTTTGGTTCGTCAATTAAAACACAAATTCCTCTAAATAAAGTATAAAGCCGCTGCGTTTATTAATTTTAATAATTTACATTTAATAGTCAATTCAATGCGAATTATTTTTATAATAGTTGTGATTAATAATAGACTGTTTGCGAAATAACTTTTTCTTAATATTGCTGATCATACAGGACTAAGTATTCTGAGTTAAAGTTAGTAAGTATTCTTAAAATTCTTTGACTTATGCAAACTGCAGAAATTTTTCAAATATTTCTTAAGCAAGAAATAAATTTGCAGAATGACTCGAGATATTTACTCCATGAACTGGATGTTAAATAATAAAAAAGGAAAGCATTCTTATTAAAAGTACTATTTAGACTTGCAAATCAAATATTTCTTTTTTCCTTGCTATATGTATATAATTACACCTGTCAATATTTTTCCACTAAGTTCAAGGACAAAGGTTTCGACTTGCCATGGTACGCTGCCATCTTACAAAGGGCTGAAGAAAATTCCCTTTTAATTCGCGAGCTTACTTCGCACACATTTATGCGAATCCTTCCTTCCTGCTGGTATCAGTGCTATGTGAATTGTTAGAATTTTCAATCTTTCTACCAATCGCAGATAAATTCTTCGTCATAAAATATACCGAAAATGTGCAATACCATTTGTTTGTTCGAGCCACCATTTTCGAGAAAATTAACTTTAAAAGTCGCTGCGAGTGCACAGTTGCAGTGGTGTGGGGGCGCTACCGTCGAGAATGCGCGCTGGCAGCGGACATCAGAGTCAAATATCTCAGAAAGGAAACGTCATACGAAAAAATTGTACTCCACAGTTTCCCTTCAATTTTCGATGGGGAATGATCTCCCATCTCCTAATATATATTTTTAATTACCATCTGCTTTCATTATAAATTTCATTAATTTTTTTGCACAATCCCCTTTATTTCTCTCTTGAAATCCCCCCTATTTTAGCATTTGCCAAGTTACCACCTTTCTCTCATTCTCTTTAAAAAATTTCCAACACAAAATCTCCTAAAACTTTCTGAAACATGATTCCACCACCTTAATTTCTACCTACCCTCTCCTCGCATCGCAATATATTTATTTTTTAATTATTTCCCTATTTAAAATCTTATTTGAAGTATAGTTTGCTCTCATCCAAGAAAGTCAGTTTATCTGAATGACGTAGCTGAAGGCATCGAGCAAGAAGTCGTTGTAATTCAATGGGGAGCACCGACATCAAACTGCAAGCCTTATTAAGGCGGACAACAACTATTAAATAGCAGCTCGAGGCATCCGCAACGTCATATCCCACAAGCGATTGTTTGTTAAATCACGGAACGATCTCGAAGGTTCCCTAATGAAAGAACTTCGATTCTTCTCATCAACCAACTCCCCCTCTAATCCCTCCCCATCGAGCAGAACACTTTTTGTCGATGATAAAACGTCAATCCTGTCCCTGAGCATGCAACGTTTACATAAGTGTGCTACACGTGATCGCAATGGAGCGTGATCCTTGGCTGGCGATCTTAACGGTGCACGTAAAACGCGAGAAATCTAATTCATACTGCATTCATTACTCTTGATTTATTGTTATTACTTGTCGTTACCATTTTATTGCTGGGGAACATTAAAATTGAAGAAACCGTGCAAGTTTCCTAGAATTTTTTTTATTTCTATAGAAATTATTTGAAAACAAGAAAAAAAAAAGATTTCTTTTTTTATAAGAAAAAGAATAAGAATAAAAAAAGAAATAATTTTTTTTTCTTTTGTTTTCAAATAATTTCTATAGAAATAAAAAAATTCTCTCTCTCTCTCTCTCTCTCTCTCTCTATATATATATATATATATATATATATATTTGTTTATGCAATAAAGACGTTTAATAATAAAAAAAGAAATAATTTTTTTTGGTTTCAAATAATTTATTAATATATATATATATTATTAAGCAAGTAAGAGGATAGGAATAAGAACAAGACAAACGTAAAGGCGAGGTTCAAGTCTAAAGACTGTTTCCTAACCTAACCTAACTATTTCCTAACCTAGCTTAACTGTTTTTCATTACCTATATGAGATAGGCAAATGTAACAAGAGGTTAGCAGTATTTTATGTCATTCGAAAACATGAAGGGGGTGGGAAGGGTAGCTACCACTCAAAAATAGAAACAAATAATCGTTATGCTTGGAAAAGAAGGGGGATGACGTGGTGTCCTTGATTCCCTGTGTTTAATTTCACAGTCAGAAAATCACACACGTCAGAAGATAATGTCGACTATGCTTAACCGAAAGTACAAGTCATCTAGAAACGTTTGATCGACCGTGACACCGAACGGCACCTACACAAGGTGCACCGTAAGTAGGTCATCCAGTAATTCGGCTCGTTCAAGATCCATGCGAAATTTGCGTTAATTACGACGATGTTTTCCCAAGCAAGCTCCTTCTACTTATTTATCTGCATTCTTTCTGCGAATGCACCGCCACCCAATGATGTTCAGTCCTGTTAATGCAAAGGCTGCCAAGAAATAATGCATTTCTAAATTTATTCATGAGAAAAAAATCTACCACTTGTTTGCAAAAAATTTTGAAGCATTTCAAAGAAGATATTCTTGAATAAATCAGCAGACTGGCCCACTACGTTGTGTGTTCATATTAAAAAATATCTGTTTCGTGCAATTCGCAGAAAAGAAAAAGGGTACCGGGGGATTCTACGTCATAAATTGAATCGAAAGTGTGGAATAACATTTTCTCGTAGAAGTCACCGTTCTCGAGAAAAATTGCTTTGAATGTGCACGCTGTGCGCCACTTGCAAAGCGTCGTTACGACGACACTGAGAATCACTGAGGCGCCCTCTTTGATGCACGCGCGTGCAACCATTTTCAAAGCTAATTTTCTCGGGAAGGGAGCCTCGTATAAAAAAAACGTATTCTACACTTTTGATTCATTTTTTAACGAAGAATCACCTCCTACCGAAACAAATCACAATTTTCCCTCCCTCTAAATTAAAACACGAAAATATTGGGAATATTACAAAGTGGGCCCACCTCAATTACTTTAAGTCTCGTAGCAAAACTAAAATAAGAAATTGCACTGCAGTCTTTATTGTTAAAATATTGATCTAATTCGATTGAGGATGTATCTATGAGCGTCTAAGAAGAAGGGCAATCATACCACAATCGATTATCGATTGTCGATGCTCCCTTTGACTCCCGCTGATAGGCGGCACGCGGTCGCTTATTAATAATAACATAATAAGGGTCGGGTGTGCAGCTGCATCGTTGTGCAACACGATGCAATTTAATCGCACAAGCGCGAACCTTTCTTTGACCCTTTCCAGCCACCGTGCGACCCGACTAGGAATCATCGTGTGGTTCAATGAAAACAAATCACACGTTTATTAATACCTAACGATAACAAACTCGCACCCATGTTATCGCAACTGATTTTGCAACATGCAATGCTGCTTTGGTGATAGTTCCATTTAGTGACAAATTTTCACCTGAAATATTATATGTTTATTTGGAAATCATTTTGGCCACGAATTTTATAAAATACAACACGTTGAGTAGAAAATATAATTCATTGAAAAATGGCAATCAGTGTAAATTACATACTTCGAACAGAGACGTGACAAAATGACTTTCGCATCGAGTTTCACCATGGACCACGCTAATTCTTCATTAACGAACCAGCTCAGTAATCGTTGGATGGGGCCCTCGATCAAAGTCGCCGTGAAAATTACAGGAGGCTGTGTTTAATGAAAATGGAGGGCGGCCTGGGCTGACGCGAGTGTTTACCATGTAATTACCAACACGTTAACGAAGAAGACTCATTGATGAAACCCGAGAGGGCTTCTTGACAACGGCGAGCGACCTGACTTAAGGAAAGGATCATCGATCTACGAACGATGTCGACCCTTGCGAGGGAAACCAGTGCTGGCCTTGTCGTTACGAAGTTTCGCGCTAGATCTAATGAAATTACGACGGAGCACAAATTGTGGTGATTAAACCCTTAGGGCTCCGCCTTAAAGAGCATCAAGGCTGACGAGGGTCTC
The DNA here is from genome assembly GCF_050908995.1 of Andrena cerasifolii. NCBI lineage: Eukaryota > Metazoa > Arthropoda > Insecta > Hymenoptera > Andrenidae > Andrena > Andrena cerasifolii. The sequence continues at coordinate 6,128,340 of NC_135132.1, forward strand.
TCCATTGATCGGCTATAACGCGGTCTCGATGATCCGTGTCTGGTTGGGAAAGAAATGATATTGTCTAGGGTAAGGGTAGGGGTTAAAAAGTGTATAGGAAAGTTTCAATGAGTAGCACCTTGGAGTTAACTGACGAAGGGTTAAGTATTACATAATATATCACGAGTGTTATTGTAGTATTTGGATGTTATATTTCTGAGTATTATATATTATGGTGAGAAATAAAGATTTTGGACATGGATACTTTTGAGTGTGAGTATCACTTCTGAATAGGGATACCTCGGAGTATGGGTAAGTCTGAATCTGGATATTTCTAAGTAGTACATCTCAATCTCAACAATTCTGAATAGGTACATATGTTCCTGAAGATGGATACTTCTGAATAGGCATATCCCTGAATATGGATACTTGTGAATAGGAGTATCCCTGAATATGGATATTTGTGAATAGGAGTAGCCCTGAAGATGAATACTTGTGAATAGGAGTACCCGTGAATATGAATACTTGCGAATATGGATGTTCCTCAATATGGATGCTTATAAATAGGGGTAACCCTGGACATGGATTCTTCTAAATAGGAATATTGCTGCATATGAATACTTGTGAATATTAATATTCCTGAGTATGGATATTTGTGAATGGGAGTATCCCTGAATATGGATATTTGTGAATAGGAGTATCCCTGAATATGGATATTTGTGAATAGGAGTATCCCTGAACATGAATACTTGTGCATAGGATTATCCCTCAACATGGATATTTGGGAATAGGAGTAGCCCTAAATATGGATACTTGTGAATAGGAGTATCCCTGAATATGGATATTTGTGAATAGGAGAATCCCTGAATATGGATCATGGTGGATATGTGTATCCCTGAACATGGACACCTACTTATGAGTAGGAGTATCCCTGAATATGGATATTTGTGAATAGGAGTATCCCTGAACATGAATACTTGTGCATAGGATTATCCCTTAATATGGATATTTGGGAATAGGAGTAGCCCTAAATATGGATACTTGTGAATAGGAGTATCCCTGAATATGGATATTTGTGAATAGGAGAATCCCTGAATATGGATCCTGGTGGATATGAGTATCCCTGAACATGGATACCTACTTATGAGTAGGAGTATCCTCGAATATGAATACTTGTGAATAGAAGTATCCCTGAATATGGATCCTTGTGAATAGGAGTAGCCCTGAAGATGAATACTTGTGAATAGGGGTACCCGTGAATATGAATATTTGTGAATATGGATGTTCCTCAATATGGATGCTTATAAATAGGGGTAACCCTGAACATGGATCCTTCTAAATAGGAATATTGCTGCATATGAATACTTGTGAATATTAATATTCCTGAGTATGGATGTTTGTGAATAGGAGTATCCTTGAATATGAATACTTGTGAATAGGAGTATTCCTGAATATGGATACGTGTGACTAGAAACATCCTTGAACATGGATCCTTGTGGATATGAGTATCCCTGAACATGGATACCTACTTGTGAATAGGAATATCGTCGATATGAATACTTGCGAATAGGAGTATCCCTGAATATAGATACTTCTAAATAGGGATATACCCGAATATAAATACTTCTAAATAAGGATGTCCCAGATATACAAATTCTGCTGTGTTCACATTTGAACGCAGTTACTTCTGACTTATTATTCTGCATATTTCCAGCCAGCCCTGCCTCTCCGAATGCAAAGTTTAAATAATAACGAATACAAATTTATGGATACACATCGGTCTAACGTTTTCTGTTTTCCCATGAAAGCAACATGCATGAAAGCACATACGCGGGCGCGTACTATGTTCCAGAATTTCAATGCTCGCAATACAATATTTTTCCCAGCGATTTATCTCGAGGGCATGGAAAAAATTGATTATTCACATTGCTCTCGGAGACCTCGACGTATTTATTAAGCGCAGGACGCCACGAATTCTCCAGGGGGAGACGGGAAATGAGGTTTTCGCTGCGGATAGATCGCACACTCCTATCAAATCGCGGGGACAGTGGTATGACATTCCCATTTCTGCGGTAACGAACATTAATTAAACGCGAACCACGGAACTTAGGTCGAACAACGACGGTCGTGTCATCGAATTATCGATCAACGAAGGACAACGAAAAACTCTAATCAAACCATGACATATCAATCTGACGATTTTTCTGCACGCAAATAAAATTTCTTGTGACTGTTAAAGACTCTGCAAATAATATTTAATAAAATTATTTTCGAATATTAGTGACAAAATTAGAGGGGAACGAAATCCTATGAGGATAATGGAAATTTGTGTGATAGGGGAAAATTAAATTTTATATAGGTAATATAATTTTAACTACTTCAGCTTCGCATTGAAAAGCAACAAGAAATCGATTTTGTCGTGTTTTCTAAACCACGTGTTTGCTTCCAACCCTTCCGATTTTTACCCGAAGGGAAATATTTTATTTATTTATTTTATTTATAAAGGACTTCGCGTATAACTGAATTTCTCGCGTGATAAGCTTGTCAAGTGAATTCAACCGTGACTGTTGGTAATTCCGTTTCCAAGGCATGGCGATTCTTCCTGCACCAAGGGAACAGTTGTCACCGTGTTCCCTCCATTTCCATTTATTCAACACCACTAGGATCGTGTAACATAACCCTTTCAACAGTCCTACAAACTTTTTAGAAACGGCACGAAACTATTCCTTACGGTAGCACGAATTACACCTGAGAATCTGGTTAAAGTGTTACAAACTAGTCCTTCTAAATCCTTCATCGGTAAAATATTACCGTCTATTCCATTCCGACCCAGTCCCCCTTCAAACGTGTGAAAACTAACCTCAAAGTCAAATAGGCACTCTCACTTTTTCGAATATAACTCCTAAAGTACAATAGACAGAAAAAAAGCTTTCAAGCAAAAGTTTAATGGTACACTAAGCGCTGCAAACTTGCATTGACAAAATTTTGAAAATTGTTTTTAAAAAAATATACCTGACGAAAAAAGACTTTTTTCAAAATTTTGTTAACGTGAGTTTGCAGCGCTTAGTGCAGCATTAAACTTTTGTTTGAAACATTTTCTTCTATCTCTTGTACTTTAGGAGTTAAGCGCGAAAAAGTGGGAGTGCCTATTTCACTTTGAGGTTAGTTTTCACGCCCGTAATGGAGAACTAGGCACGAATGGAACATACCGTTGTTCTTGTCCTGAGTCGCTCTACAAGCCCACACAGTTGCGTTCCAATCGGCGAGCAAGACACAAGACACTTTCGTAGCTCGCAATTAATATTTATGACATATTCATACATTTTCATGAATATATTAGAAAACCAATCACTAGCCACAGAATTGTCTCGTGCGAAATAGCTCTTGGAGCAAACGGGCCTAGAATACTATTTTCAATTGTTAGGAGACACGTGATGGAAAATTGAATCGAAATGTCAACGCGAAAGCGTATACACGTAGCATTCGTAGGACAGTAAATGTCAAGATGTCGAAGTTCCAGCGAAACATAAAGCGACCTCAAGTTCAACCGGCGGAAAAGTTTCTCCGGCCGAGGCCAGCGATGCTGCTAATCGCAGGAGAGGCTCGTCTCGCCTTGTCTATTCAAAAAATGCTTAGCTGTGTACGCTTCTTGTGCCATAGAGACAGTATTCGTTCCCTTGACATCTTTCCTTCACACTGGCGGCAAAAAAGAGAGTCATAGTGTCGGCATCATTACTTTTTTCTTCGTCCCCTCCACGCCCACCCCTTGTCGACTTTCCTTTTTTTTTTATATTTTTCAACCGAGGAGCAAGCTTCGCCAGAGTGGTACGCGACCATCCGCGAGAGAATACGATGCCCGATAATTACTGGCGACCATGGAACGACCTGAATATCAGGATTTAAAGGCGGTGAATGGCCACCGAGGCGCACTTTTTCAATGAGTTCGATGGAAATGTGAGACGAGCGTACCGCTCGCGTTGTACTTTGTTACTGGGCCGTGTTGTTTCGGGGGGTGCATGCTTTTGAGGAAGGGATGAGATATAATTTAATGTTCGACTACTTATGGAGGACACTGACAAGGAACCGAATGTTTTGAAACTGTGCAGGTTTGTGGAGGACCTCGATAAAAGTATCATTTTCGGTTCTTCAGGGTGAAAGCACCCCTTAGGGGGTTATGCCTAGTCAGCTGCCGAAAGAGAACGCGATTTGCGGGAATTTTTTGTGAAATATCTACTGTATATTTTTTTACAACTATTTGCTTATTTTAACAGTGCATATATGCAGCAACTCTGAGTAATTTTGTTATAAAGAAACGTTAAAAAAATGAACGAATAACCAGGTATAACCCCTTAAAGGTTAATACGTGGTTTCCTACTTTCTTGTGTATCTCGAAAACTACAGTAGATATAAGACAATTATTAGCATGAAGATTTAACGACTTCCTATGCCGCATAAAACTGCGCAATCAAATTGTTTAAAATTTGTAGATTACACAGGAAAATATTCCCCAGCGGAAATTTTAAACAATTTGATTAAGTAATTTTATACCGCATAAAAAACTATTAAATTTTCTGTATAACAATTTTTTTGATATCTACTATAGTTCTCAAGATATACTGGAAAATAGGGAAACACTCATTAGGGGGTGTTTCCACCCTGAAGAACCGAAAATGGGCACAAACGAAAAATTGCCTGATAATTCTATCGAGGTCCTCTACGAACCTGCACAGTTTCATAGAAATCGGGATATTCGGGCAACCGAGCTACCCTTGCGAGTAAATTATTTAAATACTAACACTTCACCCCCTTATAAAATTTCTAAAGTAGCGAATGTAATTATAATAAACGACGTACTTCCTTGGGTCGATCTCGAAGTAACACAGTCACCCACTGACAAATAGGGGAACCATATCGATCACAGGAAGAATTACTCCTATTACTGATGTGGCAAGTGGTCTAGGGCCATTTTTAATGTTCACGAACTTCGTGCAGACCCGCACATTGTTTTTTCTACAACGAAGTTCAGAAATTTCCAGCGACTGGAAGGAAACTGGACTAGTAAAGTATGTACGAAATGGAGCGAGGAAGGTGTGTGTGTGGGGGGGGGGGGCAGTCATCGAACCGAGGAACGTGCAGAAGCCAATAATTCCCAGATGCTGATCCGCCGATGCAGTATCGAGTGCATTCGACAGAACGTGGCATCCGGCAATGCGCGGATTCCAATCGTTCCCACGACAGATTTGGAATTCGCAGCATCCTAATTATTGGGGAATCCCGTTTCGAAACTGAAATCTTCCGGTATTCGAGTTGACGTGGCGCGACCGGTCAGCCGCAGGCACGAGGGGCATCGATTCCGTCGCTTTTCCTCGGACGGTCACCGGCGGCCAATCGGAGCGGGCTCCTCCATTCTTCAATTTCTGTCGACTGCACTGCTCGTGAATCGTCGCGGCCCGGCTCGGGGACACAGGTTTGGGGCGAGAGCTCCGAGGGCCGGACTACAATGGACTGTTTTCCCTTAAAAAACGGCCGTGCTGCCAGCACACGCCGCCTGGAGAACTTATGATCGATCGGGGGGGATCGTTTACCTTTTGTGTAATTTGCCCGCGAACGGGGGGAGGCTGGCGAGGCGAACGAGAATAGGAAGACTCGGGGAACTTTGATCTCGGAGAAGTCTTCTTGCTTTCAGAGAGATTCCCTCGCGGCGGATAAAGGGTGCGTTATCAATTCTCGCTTTAAGTGGTTATTCGCGTAGGCGCGGCGGGCTGGGATTTATAACAGGGACGTGAGTTGGACGGTAATCTTGATATCTTTTATCTTACTCGCGGAAACTGCACATTGGGTGGGGGGGTTGGGGGAACTTGGAATGCTTTCTGGCTTCTTGATTCTGATATATGAAAAAAGTTGAGGGAAGAAAGATCTGAGTGGTTAATGAAGAGGTGCTTATCTGAGCAGGAACCCAAGTGAATGAAGAACACGTCTACGAAGACTCCAGTTAACGAGGACTCATATCGACGAGGATCCAAGACAACCAGAGCCCAAATCAATGAGGACCTAAGACAATTAGAGCCAAAATCAACGAGAAGTCAAATCTACGAGGACCCAAATCAATGAGGGTTCAAATCAACGAGGACCTAAATTAACGGGGACCTAAATCTGTGATGACCTAAATCTGCGAGAATCTAAATCGGCGACGGCCCAAATCGCAGAGGACTCAGATCAAGGAGGACCTAAATCAGTGATGGGCTAAATCTGTGAGGACCTAAATCTGCAAAGACCTAAATCTGCGAGGACCCAAATCGGCGAGGACCTAAACAAGTGATGGCCTAAATCTGCGAGGACCTAAGTCTGCGAGGGCCCAACACGCGAGGACCCAAATCAACAAGGACCTAAATTAACAAAGACCTAAATTAACAAAGACCCAACTCACTGAGAACCCAAGTAAACAGGGATGCAAGTCAACGAGGATCCACGTCAAAAGGAGCTCAAATCACCGAGAATACATGTAACCAATGACCCCAATTAATAAGGAACCACGAAAATAGGGATCCAAGTAAATGGGGCTATAAATTAGGGCAAAACAAATCAATTTACTAAATTCCAAAAAGAGTCTAATGCCCAAATCATTTTCCTCTGTCCCAAAACCCTTCACTACTTCAAGGACATAATTTTCCAAAATATTGCACGTACATTCTATTGAAAGCTTCCAATAAACTACAGAGCCACCGCAATTTTAAAAGTGGAAAAGCTTACCACTGCAACGAAACATACTGTTTTCGTCACGATAATGGCTTGAATAGTTCCAAAAAGGAGAAGATATTGGATTTCTGTACAAACGACATTTCCTCCCGTGATCAAAAAGCCTTCGAATCGTGGACCTTTTAATCCCATCGCATGGAAGTTCCAATTACTTAAGATCATTCAATTTCGATAAAAGTCTGTGTGGATAATCCGGGTTGATTTGTCAGCAAACCAAACCTTTGTCCCTCCTGACGACTGGACATTGATTCCACCCCACTGCACACGCAAATATAACTCGATTTTCCAAGGATAATCAATGGCTCGCAAAAGTTCGCTCCAAGTTTCTTGCTGTCGCCTCACCATTTACGTAAGATACAGTATTCCATCTAAAAAGTAAGTAGTGGCTACAAAATCGTATGTATTAGAAGCTTAATAACAGTCGATGAGCGTGCAATACTGCATACGCAAACCCACGCAATTTATATAATCACGTCAATTACGAGTCCCATAAGTACGATGTAGCATAATTGCATGTAATACGTGCTGTTACCTATAATATTCAAATATGCTAAAGGAAGGTTCTTCCATGTTATCTCCCGTTCCATCGTCATCGATTGCGCTTTGCTTAATTGCGGTAATTAAATCAGCTGCATGTAACACCGTACAAAATAGTCGTGTCAGAGTAATCTCATATCATTATTAATTCTGCTTCCATATATATCACCACCCAAGTCTCATTGTTTCGTGCACACGGTATACCCAGCACAGAGATTCCGTAGCGTCATTTGTAGTTGCATATTTATAGCGAAGCAAACAGGTGCTTTTACACATTATGATGTCAATAAACATTCTGTCAGAGAACAAGTCTCAGCTTCAGTTTATTTCTTTGTAATTAATTGAAAAAGAAATGCTTCATTTCCGACAAACACGACTGCTTAGCAGAGATGGGCAAACAATTATTTGAAATAAATATTTGTGCACGAAATTTTTTAAACAATTCTTTGCCCATCTCTGCTGCCTAGCACCCTTAACTGCTGAAGAGAAATATTCCTTTTTCTCAACCAAGAATGAAGTCACAACTTAAGGGGTTATGCCTAGTCAGGCAGTCGGAAAGAGGCGAATATTTGTGAATTTTTTTTGAAGAAGCGGAAGCATATATTTTTACAGAACTTTTTGCGTTTAAAAGAGCAACATTTAAAGAACATTTGGTATTTTTTTTGTAGAAAAATATTTACGTTTATAATAAAATAAAAGGCGACATCCAAGAAGCATTTTTAAAAATTTGCTTTTGCGGTGAGCACTGCCATTCGGAACCAGATCATCTAAAATCAAAAAACAAAAAAGATTTCGTTAGTATATTAATATATCTTCCGATTGACGGAGAGAATTTTCCGAAATATTAATTTAGAACAAAATGGCGGCTATTTAAAGTTGAAATCCTGATTTTTCCGTGCAAAAATCCCGCGAAAAAGTCAGGATTTCAACTTTAAATAGTCGCCATTTTGTTTTAACTTAATATTTCGGAAAATTCTCTCCGTCAACCTGAGGATACATTAATACACTAACGAAATCTTTTTTGTTTTTTGATTTTAGATAATCTGGTTCCGAATGGCAGTGCTCACCGCGAAAGCAAATTTTTAAAAATGCTTCTTGGATGTCGCTTTTTATTTAATTATAAACGTAAATATTTTTCTACGAAAAAATTACCTAATGTTCTTTAAATGTTGCTCTTTTAAACGCAAAAAGTTTTGTAAAATTATACGCCTCCGCTTCTTCAAAAAAAAAATCACAAATATTCGCCTCTTTTCGACCGCCTGACTAGGCATAACCCCTTAAATCCCTACGAAATTAACAGATGAAGCTTTTGCACCACTATGATTCACAGCCTTCCATATTATTCTCCACTGTATGCGCTAACTACACGCGGAATTCAAAGCAAATCTGAAACCCCATTCACTCTCCCCCTAATTGCAAAAAACTCGCGTCGTTTGCCTCGCCCAAAGCGTCCCGGAACGCCTGATAAACTGGTCGCACCGAACGTATAAGGTTCTATTTTAAACAGAGGCAGGTGACATTGAAGTCTCAGGAGAGGACCATTTCTGTGCGAGGTAAACAATCCGGGGAAAAAGAAGGCAGTGGGTGGGATTCCTGCCTGTGAAGGCGTACAACCCAGCCATGCATAATTTTCCACGATTCCAGCGAGTCCGTCATGAATAACAGAAGAGAAAGCCTGTCTTCTGCGCACTTGCGAGTAAGCAGAACGAAAACACGTCCAGCGCTCGGCTGGAGGAGGTCGCGGAATCACTGCCGCTGGCGCAAAAATTTCGTGGCCACGTGGGACTCCGCGAAACGAGGGAACGGGAGGCACCATAACCGGCAGAAATGTCTCGGAAGACCGTTAACGGCCGCCAGGATCGGAAGATATGCCGCGCGGATGAATAATGGAACGAAGCTGGTTGCCATTCCGAGAGCTGGGATACGAGCGAATGCGAAACGAGTTTCCAGCGGATTATCTCGCTGCTGGCCGCGGTAGCCTTTAATCTGCGCGGTCGAAGGCGAAGGAACTCTGGGGTTAATGGTGACAGGGATCGACTTGGGGGGAATGATTATGGGAAACATGCTGTTGGCTTTGCGCGAAGCGGCTCGCTAATTTCTGGGGTCTGTGTCTTCGACGTGGCCATTTGCAGTTTCGGTTAGAGGGCATCAACTCGGTAGAAATTCTACGTACTTGAGGGGGTATACCCGTTTGAACCCTCGGAAAATCTGCACATTTTGTGGATTTTTTTACAAGTCAACGGCTTGATGAAGATTTCCCATTTTTTTACTATCTTTGCATAGTATTATGAACTACCTAAAAAAAAAGTTTCAGTTAAAAAACTATCGTTTTTCCGAAATATTAATTTAAAACAAAATGGCGGCTATTTAAAGTTGAAATCCTGATTCTTTCGTGCAAAAATCACGCGAAAAAATCAGGATTTCAACTTTAAATAGCCGCCATTTTGTTTTAAATTAATATTTCGGAAAATTCTCTCCGCCAATCTGAGGATACATTAATATACTAACGAAATCCTTTTTGTTTTTTTATTTCAGATAATCTGGTTCCGAATTGGCAGTGCTCACCGCAAAACCAAATTTTTAAAAATGCTTCTTGGATGTCGCTTTTTATTTTATTATAAACGTAAATATTTTTCTACGAAAAAATTACCAAATGTTCTTTAAATGTTGCTCTTTTAAGCGCAAAAAGTTTTGTAAAAATATACGCTTCCGCTTCTTCAAAAAAAATTCACAAATATTCGCCTCTTTTCGGCCGCCTGACTAGGTATAACCCCTTAAGAGGAGGAAGATGTGTGGCAACAAACTCTGTAGGGACCATAATACCCTTAACCAGTGACGCGGAGTCTGGAAAACTGCAGAATTATTTTCCCCATATTTTCCTTTTTTGCATTCGACCTTACGTTGCGTCATCAAAAGAACTGTCCGTAGTCTTGACCAAAGCATGCGAAGGTACCTTTTCAAATATCTAACAAAGTCACTAGTAACTCCAGTAAATGATAAAAATAAATTTAGTCTTGGCAATGTGAAATTATTCAAACTTGAATTTTGATTGCAACTTTGTTATTCAACATCACAGTATTTGACCCTGCCAATTTTCAATCAGTTGTTATTTAAAAACTATTTGTTAAATTAAGTCTAAAAAATTCTGAGATAAAGTTTGAACATCGTAGAATATATGCCCATCGTTGAAAGTTGACATTTAAAGTGTCACCACGCTTAAAAAAAAATTTGAAGCTGTAAGAGTTCCGACAAAAAGTTTTTTGCTTAAAAAAATTGCAGGGTCAATTTGACCCAGGGTGACAACCGAGGGTTAAACTACTAAACTTTAATCCTGAAAGACTATAGGCTCTACACTAATCTGACATAACGTTCTCCTGTTCTGTAATTTTTTATTGGCTACATAAGTGGCAAATTGTTAAGAAGGAAGACGAGCACTTGGAAGTGTATATGGAGAATGAGGTGGTTGGCCTCACACAGTGGCAATCAACGAAAGTTTACAGTTGACATTTCCATACATGTGTGAGTCACTTTAATGTTAGACTTTACTTGCCATGTTGGTATCACTGACCTATTCCGAGTAATACCCTCCATGTATGTGGTATAGCTTGTGGGGTATAGTTTCTTCTTCTTGAACTATGATAGCCTTGTTGCTACTTAGAATTTGTACATCCCTTAAACTTAAACCCAGGCTTTCTTTGAATTTCTATTCAGACCATGGCGTTGCTACTGGCTCCATTCATCATATAATCTTTTTCACATTCCATTCAACCTCCACGATTAACTTGATAAAACCTTCCAGTAATAATTTTTTTTATTTAAAAAAAAACTGTTATCCTACATTCTACAGTTGCTATTTGAACTCCTACCTCGTAAAAATTATCATCGCCTTTTCACAAGAATTTAAAGAAACATGAATAGGGGTGAAATAAAATCTCCCTTATCTGTGTCCCTCTCGTTTCAAGATTGGCGAGTATTCTAATTAAGTAAATGTGAATGTATCCTATTCAATCTGTTTTTTATAATATAACTGAAGTATAAAAGATCTACCAGGGATCTAGAAAGCGAAATGAAAAACTGGCCAAACTGTTGCAAACGAAGAAAACTCCAGAACACAGTTGTTTAATTCTGAGGAATCTAGTCTCGCGTTGTGACAGAAATTTATTCTCTAGAAATATGCGTGGAGGTGTTAATGATCGCTCATTGTCGCGAATGGCACGACAATCATTTATCCAGTCCGATCTTGTTTTTTTCCTTTCATCGGAATTCAAGGTGTGTGGCTCGAGTGCCTGGAATGCCATGGAAGCACAAAGCGCTATTCCCGATAACAAGAACGCTTTTCAGCTTACAGAGCAGCGAGATATTTTGTAAGCCTGCAGGATGGAGTAGGTGCATTGCAAGTCGACATTTCGCAGTCACATTGATTAAATTTCGTTCTGTGTTTTCTATCATATCTTCATCTGAAGAACCATTCAAATTCTCTCCGAGTACATAAAATAATTTACAATTCAAACTATTCGTGGAAATTAGTAAATAGTATACTACGAATATTTTTAGGCTGTCAGTTAGAAAAATGGATTAATTAAATAAATAAAAACATTAGCGAATTATGCGAAACATATTTGTATTAAGTAAATACACCTGTGAAGGGAAAAACAGTGGATTGTTAAATAATCTCAATTGCAGTAACTTAATTTCTAAGGTTCCCCAATTTTTCTATTAAATGTCCACAACTACCTAGAATAACAATATCAAATTTCAGCGTTACGATACACGATACTAAATTAATTAAAAAATCAATTAAAAACGTCGTTCCAATTAGTCGCAGTTAAATTTTAATCGCCCGAAATTTGGCCCAGGTAGGGAAGAGTGTAATGAGGAATATGTAAAATAAATTATTCTCGCCTGCATCGTACCTGGCAATTTAATTCAAGCTGGGCAGCTGTTTCCAGAATACAGAATGCGTGAATCGCCGACGTGTTAATTGCATTATATGGCCGATCGTCGACTTCGATATCCCTCACGCAAGGAGAATGTAATTTCAAGAGGGGAATTTAAATAATTGCCACGCCACAATCACGGTGTGTCTAATTGAGACGTCGGAAGGGAAAGAAAGTGCACGGATTTGCAGTTAAACGCTTAAAGTCATTTGCGCAATATACGAGACAGTGAAATTAATTGTCTGATCGAAAACATCCTACGGATTGCGAAAATCTCCAGTGAAGTATTCAGATTTTTCATTTCAGGAATGTACTAATGTTTTCCTTTCGTGATTCTAATTTTTATTCACTTGCAAATTAGCTCCGTTTTAATCGTTCCCTACGGTGTACATATTGCATAACAATTTGATGAACTCATTAATATTAACGCCACGAGCAATATTATCTTCCATAACATATTTATATTGTAAGTTTCTATTAAATTTAAATAAGCTGAGTAGAATCAGGGAGTTATCAACTTAATTATTTATTATTTTCATTAAAAAGCTAGTAGAAAATGTAAATTTAATTTTTGAGATTTTCCAGATTTCCACCTGAATCCCACTTAAATTCCAATTTCTATTTTATAAATTATTTTTTCATTTAAATACTTAGTTCTTCCATGCTCTACAGTTCTACACTCTCGGTTAGCAAATTTCCAACGCAGCAAGTTTATTGCTGATTTCACAATGAAGCGTCAGCTATTCTTTAAGTAGAAGTGTCCACTGGTCAGACACAGCAAGTAGAAACGGAGTCAGAGTGACCAGCCACTGTGCTCCGCATCAAGCAGGCTCAAAGATCAATCAAATAACCTTGCAGGTACAGTGTTCGAGAATTTTACAGCTCAAAATATTTTCGAAAAAAATGTGAAAAAACAAAGTCCCTATTTCCCTCATGTTTCAATCTCCTTTAAACAGAGTTCGTACAACTTATGTCATCGACGACAGGCACTGTTTTTATCCAGACCTCGCCGACCGTACCCACAGTAATGTATTAATTAATAACAATAACAAGCAGATGGAAAATTTTTATCGAAGACCTTGGCACAGCTGCGCAAGCAACGCCAGACGAATTGAGACGATAGAAACACTCAGGCAGATGGAACCTCGCTTTCGATTACTGCTAATTTATAAACTCGATTACACCTTATATCATCGTAGAGGCAAGGTAGGAAACGTACCTTTGGATACGGACAAACGATCGCGACGAAAATGGATTTATGCGAACGGTCTTGCGGATGACATGAAAATTAGCGCGTTACTAGGTACAGAATAGTGTTACGGAGGTCTATCAAGGCGATAATGACTGTCGACTAATGACTAGTATCGTACCCCAGATAATTATACAACTGTCTCAGTTATCGTTTAACTCGGACAAGTTGACTCCGTGTTAACCAGTAATTTATGCACACAATTTATCTTTGCTATGTGCCAGTTGGAATTTCCTTCCCTCGGTCGGAGTGTAAGAAATTATTTAACAGCTAGCAGAAGTGACCACAAGCGATGATAAATGATTGTAGTGTTAACATCTTTTTGTTACGGGCAGCTACTATTTTCTAGAAAAGTGTGTTTATATACTAGGGGAATGTAAAGGTCAGTGCACTCGAGTGCAAATTAATTTTCTCTCATTTTGGAAACACAGTGGAGGGGTAGACAAATTTTTCAAAATTTCTCTTCTGCAAATTCGTACAAATGTGTAGGGTAAAGGTAGGTAATATGATACTATGTATATGATTCTCCATTATTGTAGTTCTTATGACCCCTCATGTCGGTTTTATTAAAAAAAAAAATCCTCTAATTTTGGCAAGCTTTTGAAATCAGGTTTCCATATTAAGTACATGCGTTTACTCTAAGCATGCTTGGAATTGCTATATGGATCATAGTTGAATTGCCACTGCAAATTGGTTAAGGTTTGGGTAGGTTTGGTAAAGTAAATTGAATAAAGTCGAATATCGCTGACTTCGGCATATAGTAGAGATTTTCGACCTTATAACGTTAACCGATTTAGATGAAATTTTCAGAATGTATCAAATTTACTTAAATCTATAAACCAGATTTTTTAATTTTCATTACAGGCTCAGAAGAAAGTTGAAAAAGCGACATTCCGAATTTTTTTCGCCATATCCGACCAATTGCAATTTTTTCCAAAAATATGAAACTCGTCACCTTGTAAATTAATCCTTTTACTTTTACAAAAAAAAACTCAAGCCGTTTGCACCAATTTTAAACAAGTTGTATGATTTTAAAGGGTGTCTACATACTTTTGTCCCCCTTTTTTCGGAAATTTTATTTAAACAAAAATTTCCCCATCTCTGCCTCACACCCCCACCCCTGTAAGACACTCGAAAATTGCTTCAATTATAAATCTGACAGAGTTCGTTCTTCAATCCACGTTAACTAGGCACTCATTCAGTTTAACGAACACTGTCTGCCCCATAACCATCGAACCCTGTTTCCCCATCAATCCATAGAAGCCCCATCAGGTTCCCATCAATCAATATCAGTTGACCAACTTTGAAGGGATGTTCCACCACTTTTGAGCGTTCACCCCTAAAGCAGAGTGACGTACACCCACCCACTTACTAATCCTCCACAAATTCATGCTTGCTTGAACCCAAAAAAAAAAAAAAAAATCCCTTGAGTCACTGTTCCAAGCGAAATCGAGTTTCGCCACTCGCGTGATAGGAGGCCGGCGAATTTAATTTCTTTTCGCGAGCCGCCGGTAATGACAAATGTACAGCCCCTATCCCCGCGACGGAACGGTGGCCACCGCGAAATCGCGAGCGTGTTGGAAGCGGTCTAAAACCGGTCCGCATTAATTTATAGCCTGCCGTGGGTATCGCGTTGCGATCGCGTATGCATTTCGCTCGGTTACGTTCAGCCAGCGTAAAACGATCAGATAATTCGTACTTATGAAATGCCCGATGCTCGCAGTTTATACTTTCCACCGGTCGCTCCGCGGCCCGTGGACTAAATAGCTCGCGCTGAATCACGGCCAATCGGTCTTGTCCACGAAGGTGTTTACACCGTTTCACGGAAACCACCTGACAAAGTGACAAAATGGTCTAAATATACGCGACAATGCCACACAAACGAACCCTAATATTCGAGATTTATGCTTGTCGCTTGCGGGCTCTAGTTAGACTGTGCACCTTATTGTTAGACCGCAGAATTTAATGCTGCGATCTTCCAAGCGTTGGACACTGATTGGGCATAAATTTTGGAAGCAAAATTTCAGCACAAACAGCGTGACACGGTCGATGTACAATTTTTGGAAGGCTTCCACGAGGAAGAGGGGGGTAGTAATGTGTTTGTTTGGGAAAATTGAAAATTTTCTGTGGTGTTGGGGTGATTAGGTGTTTGGACATTTTTGTAGGAGTCCCTGGAATTTGGGGAATTTGGTTGTGATGAGTAAGCAAGCGAGAATAATTTATTTTATATATTACTCATTACATTTCAGTAAATCTCTCCAGCTTTCACTTATTATTTTACAAGCTTTTATTTAGCTTCACTTGTGAGTTTGTTAGTTAGTTTGTTAGGGTGAAATCTTGTAAGATAATTTTCCGATGATAATATCATATTTTTGTAATTTACAGTAAAATTTTTTTTTTTTAAATAGGTATAAAGTTTTATATTTAACTTCTCATGTTAGTTCGTTATATATATTATTATAGCTTTTGTATTGGTTTATTTATTTATTATTTGTTATTTCATTTACTCCTGCATTCAGTGCGGCAGTATCTGTACTTTAAAATGTTCCAGTAAACTCATCCCCAGTAACAGAAACTCCTACTTCCCCTTATCCGAAAATGGCCCATAAGAGAAACTAAATCAAGTTAAATTCTAAATTATTTTAAAAGCATTACACTAAAACGACTGAACATAACTCACAAGGGAAGGTCGGCAACGCGAAAGTTAAAAAAAAATCTGAAACTTTGCAGGAATATAGGTCAACTGATGCTAATAACGTAACTATTTTTTGATTTGGCAATAAAACGGTCGTAAGGGTGAAAACACCCTCTCAAAGAAATTGCGAATTTTTAATATTATCGCGAATATCTGAGAAATCGTAAAAGATATCGACAAAAAGCCCAATTCAAAGTTTTATGGTTATCGATATCCTACAATATGCAGATAAAAACTCGTCGAAAAAAATGTGGTGGGGCTAAATTTTGAGAAAAATAAAGTTTTTCGCAAATTCTTCATCGCCACTTTATAGGGCATAAAAAACCATAGAATTTTGAATTTAACTTCTTTTTTATATCTTTTACAGTTTCGTAGATATTCACGATAATATGAAGACCCATAATTTCTTCGAGGGGGTGTTTTCACCCTCAGGACCGTTTTATTGCCGAAGAAAAAAAATCGTTACGGTATTAGCATCGCTCGTGCTACATTTCTGCAGTTTCAGATTTTTTTTTTTGAATTTTCGAGTTGCCGAACTCCCTTGTCAGTCCACTTTCAAACTTGGGGCACAAATTTACCATTCAAATTCACAGCTTTGCTCCCAGTGACCCGCCGCTCTAAAACCCACCGTCGCTCCAATAATCATCCCCAATTTCAAATTCGAAATTATTCCGGTCTCCATAATGATGAGCAGCGGCCATAGTTATAACAGAACCACAGTAGCAAGCAGAACTTTAAAGAACCCACGGACAAAGCCGTCTTCCCCCAATTACACGACAAATGGTCCAGAATAATGTGCTCCCATCGGCGCGGTATGCATGCACCTACGCGCAGCCTTGCATTGTTCGTGTGCCGGACAGTGTTGGAGCACGATACGTCCAGCTATTGTATCGGCGAACCACGCGTCACCCTTGCCACTTGGTTATCGATCAAACGGCGACACGATACGTGCTACCTTTAAGGCTTCGAGCCCAGTGGAAGACGTCTCCTTTCTTGCGCGGAGACCGGCACGCGACGAAGGGGGAACTCTTTCAGCGGCACCCTCCACGCGCACGCGGCTTGATGCAATTTAGAAACGTGGCTGAGAGACGTCCCACTTCTTTCTGTCCCCGATTTTTATGGATCATCCACGAGACTTTATCCCCTCTGCACTTTCTGGATTGCATCGCAGACTTCTGAGTGGATTATTCCCGAGTAGGGACCTTAAAAGTCCCATTTTCAAGCGAAAACTAAAAATGCTCGCTCAGACACCTCCTCCCCCCGAGACTCAATAATTCTTAATGATTAAGCACTCAAAGTAGAAAATTATTTACTAGAATGTGAAGACACTCAAATTAACACACGTTTCAAATGGTATGGATAGATCTAAAGTTGGGACTGATGGGCCAGACCAGCCCCCTTTATTAAACAATTCTAATAATTATTTACTAGAAAGTGAACACACTCAAATTTCACATGTTTCAAATGGTCGCGATAGATCTAAAATTGGGACTGCTGGACCAGACTCCCCCCTCCCCTAATTAAGAATTTTCAATGATTACCCAAAGTAGAATATTATTTACTAGAAGGTGAAGATAGGTACTCAAATTTCACAAGTTTCAAATGGTCTGGATAGATCTAAAATTGGGACTGCTGGGTCAGACCCCTCCCTCTCAGTTAAAAATTTTCAATAATTACCCAAAGTAGAAAATTATTTACTAGAAGGTGAAGGTACTTGAATTACATAAGTTTCAAATGGCCTGGGTTAAGTTTTGATAAATTTAAAATTGGGACTGCTGGGTCAGACCCCTCCCTTAAATTTCGAATTTCCAAAATTTACTCAAAGTACAACATTTTTTACTAGAGGGTGAAGCTACTCAAATTACGCTCCAAACGGTGTGGATAGATCTAAAATTGGGACTGCTGAGTCAGACCCCCCCCCCTCTTAATTCAGAATTTCGAAAATTGAGACAAGAGTAGAAAATTTGTCACTAGAAGGTGAAGCTACTCAAATTACACACGTTCCAAATAGTCTGGGCTAGGTCAGCATTCGGTAGTAATTCAGGATGCGTGCAGCTTGGGAAATTCGGTTGTGATGGAGGGTTAGATGGGACTTGGAATATTTCATCAGGATGTGAGGCTACGCAGGGCATAGAATATTTTAGTACGATGATCGCACAGACCGAGCATAGAGCCTTCGGTAAAGAACCTACACTATACCAATATATACAATTTCAAACACTTCAATAAATTCACCGCTAATACCAGAAACTTCTTACTTCCATCTATCCAATTGCGGACATTACACACGTTCGAGATAGTTTGCTTTAAGTTCAGGTTTGAATCTACATCTGGTTTTCATCCGGTACATGCCTGGGGTTCCGTGAAACTCCACCTGACACCGCTTTGTTAAGAAACTTGGAACGCACAGTAAACTCTGATCCAATTCCTCAATAAGGCGCGAGAGGAAGCACTCCAGAGACTGTCCCCATCCGTCGAACTAGGAAGAACTCTTAACGAGGAAGCAGAAAGAGTACTCGCTGCAAAGCCACAATGGCTGAAGCGTGCGATTATGCACGCGAGTGCAGCGTTGAAGTTCCTTTCGAACGGCCAGCCGAACGAGAAATACATTCACGGGGGTGGAAAATGAACAGCCACCCTTGAACGGGATCCCCGAAGCCCAGGGCACTGTTTAAGACATGAGAGAGGCGTTTGCTAGCGGACCTAGCGGTTAGTAGGACCGTGCCGCTGTTCGGGGGCACCGATATGCCTTTGTGCCAATAAAATCTGCTGCCTGGAAATAAATAGAGGACACCGCGTGCCGCTTGCGGGTCAAAGAGGCCGCCAACTTCTCCCGAGCCTTCGAAACTAATGGCTGGTGCATGGGCTCGCAGTTTGTTTTGCACAGAGGGCTGGCACACATAAAAATACCTACTTTGTGCCGTGTAAAAGTTTACCGCCGCTGATCGCTTCGAACTTGCTGGAAAGTCCATAGTTCAGGGACGGGGGTAGCATTCAATCGATAGGAAACAATACGCAACGATACAATGTTGTGCTCGGTGCGCTGCTGCAGGGTTCAAGTATTCCGAGCTTCCGTGCCGCCCAAGCCTCGAAAGAATCGTTCAATGTTTTATTGAGGTGCTCTTTCTTTCGAAGTTTACCGAGTCAGTGGTATACAGAGGGTCGAAACCACGCTCCTCGGAGTTTTTACAGGGACGCTGCGCGGGGGACTCCTACGACAGGTGTTAGTCCTTGGAGTTTGTCCCTCCATAAAGTACGCGACACTTTAGCCGCTGTAGCTTGGGTGCAGATGGTGCTGCACTAAATATATGCTACTCCATTGCCACTCAAACTCAGTTCAACCTGCCAAACTTTCTAACAGTGTGATCGCGAAGTATTTTGTGTCTGGGGAATAAAAATATAAAGTACGTCTACACGACGACACTTTTATGTCTGGATCAAGTGTATACGGCACTCAAAACAATTTCCGGAAGATTGGAAAGTGCCTAGAGCAGTCCGCGACACTGAATTCGACCTATCGTCGCGGCAGTTGAAGTTAGAGCTAGACTGAAGACACTGGCTCTAGCTAGACACGAAAGACACTTGATCAAGTCGAATCGATTCCGAAAAATTATAATACACACTTTGAGCATTGTAGAATATGAAATAGTCGCGTTTTAGTAAGAAATGAAACGACAACATGTATAAAAAAAATCGGAAAGGAAAGCTAGGAACTTACCGGTATCAAGCACCAAAGTTAAAAAGCGGGTCTATTGGACCCAGCGTGACCATGAAGGTTTAATGTAGTTTGATTTTGTACCACTTTCCTCTAAAAAGTACTATATTTTCTCACAATGTACTACATTTCTTATCACATTTGGCCGCAAAGTACTAAATTTTCCCAAAAAGAGTTGACAACCCTACCTATAACACACCTAGCTCAATATTAGATAGGTACTCGTTATTTTTCTTTTGGGTGGTGTGATAGAGCATCCAAAACTGAACAATTCCTATATTTAAAGTGTTGTTCCACCTTCTATCGGGAAAACGAAAAGACGCGATAACTTTAAGGGTTGATTTCACCCCTTCAGAGTGAATTTCTCTGACATCCAAAAACCGAATTTTCGAGCTGGGAATGTTCAGCTCTCCGCGCCGGGCCCCAAGAACCCAAAGGCATGTAATTTCGATTGTGCTCCCCGCAGAAGCCGTATTAATATTTATTGCGAACTTAACACGCGAAGTGGGTCTCTGTCAAGCGTTTGTCACCGACAAAGCAGCAGCGGCACCCCGTTCCGCGCGACACGCGAGCACAAACAACGTCCAGAACGAGTGCGAAGTTGCCTCATACAAGATTTACGCGGCGACTCCTTTGACATGGAAATCCCTAGGCGATACACCCGCGGAAAGTAATCGCGGAGCGCTTCCGCCAGAAGCAGGAAATCAATCTTGCGCTGCGCGAAGTCCCCCCAGAGATCCTCGGAAGGCTTTCGTCGTCGTTCCATCGATCCCGCGGTCCTCTAATTCCCAGCGAGCAGACAGAGTCGTTAAGGCGATGGTAAATGCCCCCGTCCGGGGTTTATCGTTGGTGACGACTTGGAACAACAGCGTTCCAGGTGCGGATTGCTATTCAACCGAGTGCTGTTGCTAGGTGATGCGTCGATGGCAGGCAAGTGGGGTATGAAGATTTTCATGATCTGACGGGGATAGCCGATGGGTGTAAGTCGACAAAGCAGGAGACGAAGAGCTGGATGTCAGCAAGAATAGCGATGGCTGAGTGTATTTTAGTGGAAAAGGTACAAGTGTCCTTCGTTGCTAGGCGATGTGAAGACACTCAAGTGGAAGCTGAGTGTTCGAGTCTCCAGGTGCTGGGGATGATGCTCTGAGTGTATAAATCGGTGAACAATGACGAAAAGAAGGGTTCCAGAAGATATACTGTCAGATAATAGTGGTTTAGTAGCAAATATTTGAGCACCCTCTGTCAGTAGTATTTTAGCCTTCTAGAATTATAGAAAATGGCACACAAAGAAAGGTTCTGGCAGGAGTAGCACTACACAAGTAGGTCTCAATAGCAGAGGCTGAAGTACCTATCCTCGTTATTAGCTAATGCCGGGAGGACAATCAAGAGGGTCTAAGTGTTCAAGCTTCCAAGACTTACAAATAAAGTTTCTAATTATCCAAAGTGCAAAAAGTAACACAGGCAGAATGGTCCTAGAAGCAGTGGCATTAAGGGGTTATGCCTAGTCAGGCGGTCAAAAAGAAGCGAATATTTGTGAATTTTTTTTGAAGAAGCGGAAGCGTATATTTTTACAGAACTTTTTGCATTTAAAAGAGCAACGTTTAAAGAACATTTGGTAATTTTTTCGTAGAAAAATATTTAAGTTTATAATTAAATAAAACGCGACATCCAAGAAGCATTTTTAAAAATTTGCTTTTGCGGTGAGCATTGCCATTCGGAACCAGATTATCTGAAATCAAAAAACCAAAAAGATTTCGTCAGTATATTAATGTATCCTCAGGTTGACGGAGAGAATTTTCCGAAATATTTAGTTAAAACAAAATGGCGGCTATTTAAAGTTGAAATCCTGATTTTTTCGCGTGATTTCTGCAGGAAAAAATCAGGATTTCAACTTTAAATAGCCGCCATTTTGTTTTAACTAAATATTTCGGAAAATTCTCTCCGTCAACCTGAGGATACATTAATATACTGACGAAATCTTTTTGGTTTTTTGATTTCAGATAATCTGGTTCCGAATGGCAATGCTCACCGCAAAAGCAAATTTTTAAAAATGCTTCTTGGATGTCGCGTTTTATTTAATTATAAACTTAAATATTTTTCTACGAAAAAATTACCAAATGTTCTTTAAACGTTGCTCTTTTAAATGCAAAAAGTTCTGTAAAAATATACGCTTCCGCTTCTTCAAAAAAAATTCACAAATATTCGCCTCTTTTCGACCGCCTGACTAGGCATAACCCCTTAAGTGGGTATTTGCTCGAAAAATCGATTTTTTTATATTTTTATATTTTCTATTGGTACAAAGGCTATTGAGTATTCTGTTTCAATTTTTGTTGAGAAATTCGAAATATTATCGAAGTGACATAGGCTTAGAATTTGGAAGTTAAGAAACTACATTTTTCAAACTGGCCAGCATGATTTCTTCGAAACTAACAAGCTGATTAACTTCCAACTTTGCATACATCTTCTATATACCCCTCTCTATCGTCCCTACTAAAATTACGAAAGTACCATAATTCCATGTTATATAACAGATCAAGAAAAAAAAAATTGATTACATAAATGAAATTTCCTCCTGCATGGGTCGCCATTTTTTTTTCTCTCCGATATTAATGAATAGCTGAGGTAGAGACGATAAAAACGAATTTACTGAGTAGAATAAAAGTAGTTTTTTTTATTTCGAATGAATTCAACGGACACAATCAGGTCAACCGTGAAGGAGGATTTTTTGAAAATGATCGCATATAAACACCTCTAGTATAATAAATATTTGTCACTTTTTAATGTAACGCCGTGAAAGTGTTGGTAAAATATTAGTGACCAGATGTAGAAAAGCAGAACTAGGTAGAACGTTTACTTAGGAAGAAAAAAATTAATAAGAACTGCCCATTTTTCACACGCTTTTGAGCGAATATCTCTTTCTAATTAATTCACAAATGACTTGATTTTCGAGAGATTCGACTGCCTAGTAATTAGGCCTCGGCAGCAGAGGGTCAAGTACACTTCATTATCGGACTACTATTTAATTTCTAAAAAGTGGCGAAACTTGGTGGACTTTAGCAGAAATCCCATGAGATACTGACGTCTCAATAGTTTCGAGTATCCTCCTGCGTATTAAATTCCCCAAACTTTGCTAATGAAATTCTTGCTACCTGCACTGATAAAGATGGATTTTGGCAACTATGCCATTAAAACCTAGCTGCGCTCGCAGCGGAAACTCGACGAACGACACCTCATTAAAAGTGAACATTAAAAACACTAATGGTATTCCCATTTTCACACTTTACGTCGATAAAATGTTGCACGCTAGCTTCGGTGCAGTCCGTGCTTTCCATATTCATTCGCGCTCCCATTTGTCATGAGTAGAACGCTCACTTAAAATGCGAAATGTCGACGAGGAACGGGTATGTCATGAGAACCGTGTTGTCTAGAGCTATATACGTGGAATTATAAACGATTTAAATTTCAAAGCTCGCAGCTAAGCGAAAGCTTCCAACTTTTAACAAGGTATTTCCTTCTCCTTTTCCGCAGGCCAATAATCGGCGCAAAAGTTGCGAATGGGAACTATAATTTCGCAACTGCAATTTCATAAAACTACTATGTATGCTTTATCATTCGCGCGTGATTAACGATATCCCCGATGGTTAAAAATTCGTCGACACAAATTCCTATTAGATATTTCGCTACCAGCACTCTCAATTCTTCTCAAGCCCCGAAAAGTCACCCTTCAATAAAAAGGCAACCACTTCGAATGTAAGTGCTGCCTGACAACATCCTATCAGTAATTTGTATTTTAAAAAAATTCCGATAGGATTCTTCACGGAAAGAGTCAACCCTTCGTGGTACACGGGGTGTATCGCACCCCAGGCAATTTCCTTTTCTTTGCTAATATTTCTGTAAATATTTAGACCTTAATTTTAAATTTATTATTGTAATTTAAAAATTCGGCGAATTTTAACAAACAAAATCGCCTTTTTCCATAACTATTTTTTTAACTACTCATATCAAAATTTACATTTCTAGAAAAAGACTATTACAGAATGATTATAAGAGTATTACGAATATAAATTATCACTGTAAAGTTAAACGATTCAGAAATACGAAAATGGTAACTCAAAAATGGCGCAGAGATGGGCAACATTTTTATTTAAATAAAATTTCGAATAGCGAGTAATAGTTAAAAAAATTATTCGTCATGTGTCGAATAGTTACCTTGGGTTAACGAACGAATGAGGAGTAATTTTTTTAACTTTTATTTGTTTTACGAAATTTTATTTAAATAACAATTTTGCCCATCTCTGACCCCATGCCACCTATTTGTGATGATATTAACCACGAAGGGTTAATTCTAAGAACCACCCCTCACCATAGGCTTCTTTTCAAGTAGACTAGATTTTCTTGTAATAGGATTAGGTTGCAAAACGGCAGTAATATTATTATTATTTCCCCTTCAACTTCTGCAACACATCTTCAAAGACAGAGCTCCTCTACGCTGCCAACCAGTCCCAGCAATTACATTTACAGAAATTGAGAAAACAACGATATCTTGCCACAGAAGCCCATCAATCCAATTTAATTCTTCATGTTTGCCCAACAACATGCAGCTGAGAAGCTATTGAAGCCGCGGTTTTCGACGTTCCCACTTAATTTCCATGCAACCTCAGTATGGATCGGCAGCGCTGCAAAGGACAGAGGAGACCGTGAACAATTTGTCCCGACAGACGCCGAGATTTATTTTGCAAAGGGTAGACTTCTCGTCGCGTGCGGAAGACACGCTTCGCTCGGTTACCCCGAGACGCTTGTCAGCCTCACTGACAGACAGCTTCGATCTGGATGCCACGGTCGCTTCAAGAAGTCGCAAACAACCGGTTGAACGAAAGAGGATATTCTCAACAGTTGCCAAGTGGGAAGAGGGCCGCCCGGCATTGCCTCGGCGGCGCCTTTGAATCGCACTTGTTCCATCGTTTTGACTGGTGCTCGTTTAGAAACGGCTTCAAAGCTTTCCTTCTTTCGTTGTTCAACAGCGTGCGAAACCTCAGCGATCGATCTGAGTCCAGATAAATCCAGCGTTTGTTCAGGAGGAACGTCTGTGATGGAATTTACTGAACAACTGCCTCGAGGTAATCGGGCTCGGTAATTGGTGTACACTGTGCAGGATTGTATTGCTGGGATGAAGGTTTTGTTAGAATGGCGAAACTCGTTAAGGTTCTTCCATCAATTCAGCAGATAAGTGTTGAAATTTGTAGTGAATGAAATCGGAAGATTATATTTAGATTAGGAGTGTATTCGAGTACTTGAATAATTCAATTAGAGCTGCAGTCGAATATCGGAATACTTGAATTAGAGTTGCATTCGATATTTGAATAGTCGAATTAGAGCTGTATTCGAATATCAGAGTACTTGGATTGGAGTTCTATTCGAATATTGATATAGTTGAATTAGAGCTCTACTTGAATATCTGAATACTCGAGTTACAGTTGTATTCGAGTGCTTGAATAATTCAATTAGAGCTGCATTCGAATATCTGAACATTTGGATTAGAGTTGAATTCGAATATCAGAATACTTGGATTGGAGTTCTATTCGAATATTGAAATAGAGCTCTATTTGAATATTTGAATACTCGAGTTACAGTAGTATTCGAGTGTTCGAATAATTAAATTAGAGCTGCATTCGAATATCTGAACATTTGGATTAGAGTTGAATTCGAATATTTGAATAGTCGAACTAGAGCTGTATTCGAATATCAGAATACTTGGGTTGGAATTCTATTCGAATATTGAAATAGTTGAATTAGAGCTCTATTTGAATATTTGAATACTCTAGTTACAGTAGTATTCGAGTACTTGAATAATTCAATTAGAGCAGCATTCGAATATCTGAATATTTGGATTAGAGTTGTATTCGAATATTTGAATAGTCGAATTAGAGCTGTAGTTGAATATCTGAATACTCGAGTTACTGTTGCATTCGAATGTATGATTATTCGAATTGTCGAATATGATTCCATTCTTTACATAACTCAATGCAAAATTCGAATACTGGTGCACATAAATTTGTGGAGAATAAACGAGCACTAGAAATGTGTTTTGTGTTTCTAGTTCTAAATGGTGTTAATAGGGGGGGGGAGTGAAACTTCACTCCTCAAAATTTCAGTGAAGGTAGCTTTTTTGTATTCAATCCCAAAGTATTAACTGAATTAAAATTGTGCTAGCCACTTTTAAACTCAGAATTCTCTGAGGAAAGATAAATTTCAGTATTCGAATGCAGTCTTAAATCCAATTTAACGTTCTAATACAGCCATATTTGGAATATAATATTCAGACCCAGTCCCAATTCAAGTGTAATATTCGAATTCAGTCCAAATGTGAATGCAACATTCAAATACACTCCTAATCAAAATGTAATATTCGAACACAGCCCTGATGCTAATGATGTATTCGAATACTTCTAATATTCGAGAAAGATTCGAGTACCTACGAAGTATTCGAATTATTCAATTTCTCGAATACCTCCAACTCTGATTCCAAACTCTTTTCAGACACGTAACTGGTGACTCTCCACCGTTAGAAAACGCGGGTCTCGCGCAGACACAGTACGAGCGACGTTATCTATGAAATTTCGCATGGGAGCAGTTGATGGTGCCGCGTTTCCCGCGTTCAACAGAGGATAACGAGCGAACGCGACGGCGGGTCCCGCGTTTCCGCGGAGAAAAAAAGTCGTCTATTTTTACACGCCGCGGAGTTCAATGAAACCATGCTGCTGACTCGTTAAAATTTAAGCAAATAAAATAGAACGAGACCGCGAAACGGAAATGGAGGCGCGGCACGAAATTTTGCTAATAACGCGGGGCGAAAAGGAGTTGCGAAACCAAACCAAAATAATCGAAATCCATCATAACCATTGGACTATGCTGCCGAAAGGAACCAGTGCGAAAGCAAACTGTCCAAAGGTTACGAAAACATCTTTTCCCCTTCCTCCACCTAAAATTCAAAATGTTGCGTGAAAATCTTTGCAATTTTTACACGATGACTACGTTAAAGGAATTTTTATTTCGTAACGGAAACTTTTGCGGAATCATGGTGATTAAAGCAGTTATTACTGTTATTATTGTAATTATAAATAATTATGTACAAAAATAACGTGAGCTGCACTCGGAAGTAATCAAGATGAAAGAAAATCTGTGACAACATCATCGCGATTTGTAAATTACGTAAGAATTCTGTTTAACTCCGACGTAACATAAATTCCGCAATCGTGAAAACATTCGCCCAACGTTCCTTTCGTTGTAGCTACTTCTGACTCCACTGATTACTTTAGACGGGACACTCGTTATTGTACAGATACACGAAATTCTTCCGAGGCCTGCGGTATTTCAATGCAAATTTAGTAAATCGTGATTAGATTTCAGAGGTTCAGGAAATAGTACAAATATTTCCGCATGCTTCGATTTGCTATGATTATTTTCGTTTCCACCACTGTTATTAAAATACATACTATACATTCCACAAGAATTCTACTCGCCCCTAAAGTAGCAGAAATAAAAACAAACTTGCGATAATATTTTCACGACTTTCTAAATACTTTAATACTACTGTCCAAACACTGTTTGCTCCATAAGTGTTATACAGTGTGTGGCGAAATTATTGTACCCAAAAAATGGTCACCAAAATCTGTGAAAATGATAAAGGCGGTGTCGCCAAATATTGAGTAATTGTATTTCTCGTAGAAATTTACTTTGTATTCTTAAATGTATATACTAGTGTTAAAAAATAATATTATAACATTAAAAACGAGATCTACTTTTTTTCATCGCTTATGCTTACAATATATATACGTTTTTTTGTTTAATAATTTCGCCACCTACTGTGTATTTCAAAAATGCTACTGGTTTTGTATAAGTGAGACGATGAGAGTGGAAGTAACTGTAACGAGGGGAACTCGTCGAAAAGACTTCCGCGATAAGCCAACGCCACTTTATAATTCTAAACAAACCCCGACACGAAAGTTTTCGCGCGGCTGCAACAGGAAGGTTCCGCTACCTCGTACAATTATAACTACTGAAATGGGTTAATAATTAATTACTCCCATTTCGCAGCTAACAGTGGCCCCGAATATATTTCTCGCGCCGAGTGAATAAAAGGGGACTCGAAAGCTTGAGGAAGGGTAGGTAACGGGGAGAAGTGCACACGCGATGTTTAATAAATCACTGCATAATCAATAATAAGAATAAAAATTATACAGTATTATTTTTGGATTATCAAAGAACCCCTTAATGACGCCCTAAATTGTAGAAAAGCTTTAAAAAATTACAACCTTTTTTATGCCTCGATTTTACTATATAAATGTTTATAAACTTTGATGAAGCGCTGGTTTTCGAAAGAAGGGTTAATTTTTTATTCTATCGAACGTAATATTACCAGGTGGAATTTTGAGACTGTTCGCAAAAAACGTAATATTACGAAAATGGCTCTTGAGGGGTTAATTTCTCGTAAAAAAATTTGCGCGTGCGAAAATGTAACACAAATTACCCTCTGCCCACTTAATTATTTTGTTACCTTCTGGATATCAAATAAAAATCGTTAGGCAAATAAATAATTAAGCTCAGACTTAAGAAGTCAAATAAACGCAAAGTAGTTTCATATTAAAGATTGTCACCCTGAAGAATTATTCGACCACTAAAAAAACAAATATCGCACATTTTGTTGCTAGTTGCTTTTTGGAGTATCTCCCGGTCGACTGTGCCACGCTTTACTGGGCACCGTGTACAAAGATAAACGAGGAGGGAAAAGAAACATTACGTTTACCTTGTCACGGTTGTACAAGCTATTGCATTATTTAACGCGTTACCGTGAAGCCCTCGGTTCGAGGATAGATAAAGACAGCATCGTGAAGTTTTCCTCCCCATTTCTATCATAAACATTTTCCAACAGCTGTCAGCGACAGAAACTTACGCTCACGCTTCACATAGCACTGATACTCTCTTAATTTTAGTGTATTCTTATTAAATCAACACTTACTACTTATCTGCTTTATAGTTTGCTAAATCGCAGGTCGAGAAAAGAGAATTTTCTTTGATATTTCCTTCGGAGAACGACTCGACGCACGAGACATTTACCAGCGCTGTAATTCGCAATAATTTACCCAGCGTCCGTTGCGCGCCAGGTGAAGGAGAGGGGATGATGGGCACGCGACACTGTCAATAGATTGATTAAATAGAGGAAATTCAGGGGACACTTGGGGATCGTGACAGAATAAATAGTTACTGTACTTATGTAACTGAAAGAACAGCTCTGTTCAGTGGGATTATTCGCTCTTTTGTTACTCAGATAGTTCTTCGACTGCTCTTTTCATACATTTAGATCTAGAGCTATCAATCACATCTGTAACCAACAAGGGAATACCGCAAACCCATACTCACCAATTGGAGCGCAACTTTGTGGGTTCATAGAGCGACTCAAGGCAAGAACAACGGTATGCGTCATTCGTGCCCAATCGCCCTTTACGGGTGTGAAAACTAACCTCAAAGTCAAATAGGCACTCCCACATTTTCGCGTATAACTCCTAAAGTACAAGAGATAGAAAAAAATGTTTCGAGCAAAAGTTTAATGGTGAACTACGCTCTGCAAACTTGCGTTAACGAAATTTTGAAAAAAGTTTTTTTTCGTTAGGTGTATTTTTTTAAAAACTCTTTTCAAAATTTTGTTAACGCAAGTTTGCAGCGCTTAATTCACCATTAAACTTTTGCTTGAAACATTTTTTCCTATCTCTTGTACTTTAGGAGTTATATTCGAAAAAGTGAGAGTGCCTATTTGACTTTGAGGTTAGTTTTCACACCCTTAAAGAGCGATTCGGCAGGAATGAAATACACCGTTGTTCTTGTATTGAGTCACTCTATAAGCCCGCAAAGTTGCGTTCTAATCGGTGAGTATGAGTTCGCGGTGCTCCGTTGTAACTACACAGTTGCTATTTTCTTTATTTTGGTTTTGACTTTGTGCCTTTCTGTGCTTTTTGCTTCTACTGTATTTACGCATTACTTGCATAATTCTTTCTCTAATCCGCGCTTCATTGCTCAGTGCATGTATTACTGTTTCTTGTATTTATCAAAAGACTTCCGTTTAACTAAATAAATAAATAAACACCAGGAAGGAGTGCCTTGCTCGACACCTACTGCAATTGCGATGGAAATAATGGCGAGAGGAAATAAGTTAATTAAACGTCTGAATTATATAAGATCAAAGGAACATTTGAAAACCGTTTCAGCTTGAGCAATTGCCCTGTTTATTAAATAACAATAACACAGCATGCCGTCATTCACATTTTATATTCCCGACCAGGGCAAGAAAAATCGTGTCATTTAATTACGAGAGAAATAAGAAACCTCGTCAACATTCAGTTAAATTTCGCAAACGTATCCTACGTTCAATTCCCTAAACAAAAAAAAAAAAAACTCGCCCGACAAAACCCACAAATACACCAACCTCGAATAATGTACAAAAATTCCTCAAACCAGACCACGCATTCAAAAACCGTGTCAGCATTAACACTCCCCCTGCGCGCGCGATACATTCGAAGCATACATTCTGTCACGATCCTTCATTCCCCTCATTATTCATAACGCCAGCAAAAAAAAAAAAAAAAGACCGTCTCGAACAATGACAAATGTGTCGGGCCGAGAAAGGACGAGGGTCCCGACATCGGGAAGGAAACGTCACGAGGTGCGCTGCTATTCTAATGATCCCACTCCCACCCACCGCCCCGCGCTACTTAAATTTTACGAACGCGCGGAGTCCCGTGCGTCAGCCCGTCTCTCCCAATAGAACCGAAACCGTACGTAATTCGTTGCACTCACGTGATCCACGCTGGCCACCTTCGCTCCTAATTAAACGCGCGCGGCGTGCATTCGCCGGCGAACGGAGCAGCCGGGGTGCAGAACCGACAGGTTACGCGCTCCTGGCGACACGACACAGACCACAGGCACACTAGAGCCGCGGGGAATCCAGGCTCACCGCCGCACAATAAAACCAACCGGAGTAGAAACTGAAAAGGGCGGCGTAGGGAGGGGGCAGGCGGGGGGGTGGAGGGGGAGGGGGACGGACCTGAAGGGAAGCGAGAAAAATCGGGTCTCCTCGACTCGCTGGGGGAAGTACGCAAGGCACGGTTCACTTAAGACGAACGACGGGCATCACTACCGTGCACGACTGCACGGTGCTTTCCCTTTTTCTCTCTCCGGCCGCAGGACGCGACGATCGACGGCGAATCGCGCGATGCGCGCACCAGCCGGCACTGTACGCGACTGACTGGCTGACTGGCCGAGCAGGGGGGCACGGGAAAGGGAGGGGAAAAACGAGGGACGACGACGAATCGGACGGGCGGCAACGGCCGACCGTGGATGAATGAAGCCGCTGCCGCACGTCCTTCGGGGCGCGTGCTTTTCGCGCGTGTTCGCCCAGCTAGGAGACAACGATCGTGGAGATGCCGCGGAAGACGATCGCGACGGCTGCGAGGACGAAGACGCGGAGGACGAGCCGCCGGGTAGAGGAGGCGCGATTACCAGCCGCGCCGCGGCGCTGCTGGCTCGCGCGGGGCCGTCGCCGAGCGCCACCGAGCGGCCGCGGGGAAGCACGAGGACTAATGCTCCGATCCCAAAGCTTTCAATTTATCGGGCGCGCGTCAACCCTTAACGCGATCGCTCGTAAGACGTCGAATAATTGAATTATCGAGCTTGGGCGTGCGTTTCGTTTTCCGGGGCACCTGCAAGTGTTCGCAGCGGCGGAGGCGATGGCTGCCGCGGGGAATTCAGAGAGGAACGAGCGTCGGTGCGCCGCTCTATGTTCCTTTTTTTATGTTTTGGGTGCATGGAGCGCTACTTGGCGGGAGGATGCAAATCGGTTTGAATTTTTCTGGGGGATCCCCGGGCGTGGAAGGGGGCGTGTTATGGATGCGGGTTGAGTAAATCAGCTTCGGGGAATATTTCTATGGTCGGCGGGCGAACCAGTAGAAATCAAATTTTCGGCAAAACGAGATAGCATTTTCTGCACTGGTGTTCTTTGCTTATGGTTCCATAAGTTAATATCACTTTTTCCACGATTTTGTTTCCAGAGATCGTAATAGTATGTGGCAAAAATGTAAAACAGTGTATGTTGAGTTATGTTGATGAATACGACGAGGAAAATAATATCTCGCCTGAAGCGAAACAGTTTATTTTTTGTTCTTTTTTCTGAATCGAAGTTAAAATACAATTTCCTCTGTTCAAATTGTAATTTAAGGCGTTACACCACTCTCGAGATTAAGAAAAAGCAGCTGTCTTAAAGATTTTTTTTTAAGAAAATCATAAGGAAAATGAAAAATCTGTAACTAAGCATTGATTGTACAACTATAGAAGTACACGAAAAAAAATTGTTTCTTTCCTTAGAGATTTTCTAAAGTATGGTTTCTTTAGAAAATGCTGAACATTTGAAAAAAAGATTTTAATATGCAGTTTTTCATATATCGTACAACCGCTACATATTTCTTTAGTAAATCTCGTGTAGAAAATGAAAAATTGGGTTCTTTGTTCTAGGTCCAACTGTTTTGCAGTTATCTTGCTAAGAAAAAAATTGGTGTACTTCAATAGTTGTACAATAAATTCTTTGTTATATGTTTTTCATTTTCTTTATCATTTTCTAAAAAAAATCTTAGATGTAGCTGCTTTTTTAGGCTCCAAAGTGGTGTAACCTCTTAATTCAAGTTTTGTAACTTTTTGCTTTGTTATTTTTGTTCGAATATATTTTTGAAACGCCAATGGGACGAAACATATGTTATTATTATTATTATTATTATTATTAAACGTCTTTATTGCACAACACAAGCAGAAAACAATGAAAAGAAATTAAACAAAGACAAAAAGCAAAGGCGAAGTTCATTCAGGGACTGTTTTTCAACTTAACCTAAAATATCAGCATGTCCAAAATTGAACAGCTGATCTTACATAGCTCTTTAAATATTCGAAGTGTCTTCCTGCAAAACTAAGAATTCTGACTTACACTCGTTTATCCACCCATCAAAGTTTCATTGCGGGATTTTGGTTTTGAAATGTTCAGAATGTTAGATGTTTGTCGCTGGGAATGTGAGGTTATGTGTCACGTGACTTTCCATAACCCATTCGAATTCAAATGTTCTTTCGCGATATTGAGATTAGATGATAATATAGCTTTTAAATAGACGTTTTCTTTTATTTCATTTGTAAAGTAGCATATAACCTCACAGAATATACTTAAACTATTTTTAAAAAATAGAAATAGGCTTGAGAAGATTTACAAAACAGAGTAACATGTATACTTACTTAAATACAGTTATGCAAAGCTCGTGACGAACGAATTTCTTCCTCTGAACTAATTGTTAATGTGTAAAGCTATCTACACATACTGTTATTTACAATTTTCTTGAATTTAAGATTGCATTCCCAGAACTTCTTATACAATGAATTAACTTGCTAATATTTTTCTGTTGTAATTTCTGTGATGATATTTGTTGGAAAAAATTGCACACAGAGACACTGAAAGAGATCCAAAGAGTTTAGAGCTCCCACAATATTCTGACGGTTTTTATTTCTGTCCCTCCATTGCCACTGTTTCAAGAAGCTCATATAACGTACCTACAGTAAACATTTGTGAATCTTTGAGCATCCACCAATGAAAGAGAGAAAGAAAAATAGATGGAATAGAGAAGCAAAAACGTTGAAGCATTCTGTGTTCCACGTTTTCCATTTCATACCAGCCATCAACAAAGCCCAGAAAAAATACTTTCATGTCCCCTATCTTATTGTTAGATTCATCTACGGAAACTAAAGGGCAGCTCAGGCTTTTTGATAGAGAATGGCAAGGGACGATTAATTTTTACTGCCCCCTGAATGTTTTCAATCGTCAAACACTTGTACCATATAGTACAATCGTTTTGGAAATTGAGATATTGAATAATAACAAAAATGGCGATTCCAAAAAATAAAAGGAAATGAGAAAATTGGACACAGACTGTGCAATTCCAAGAATTATTTTCTGTGGAACTGTTTTTGGATAATGAATTGTGCTTTGAATAATGAATTTCAGTTTTATTTTCGTAAGAAATTTTGATTATTTTATTCAGAGTAATAACAAGGGACGTTTTTAATCTTTGTATTATTTTTTAAATAAGTTTAGAGGTACTTGTATATTTTATATTCAATGCTCTTATGTTTATAATGTTTTATATTTAATGTTCTTTAATGCTCTTAATGTGATTACATGATAATCATAAATGGATTTGTTTGCCGTGATATTCAGAGGGGAAATAATTCTAACAAAAGTAACGTCGAAGTAAATATCGAAAAGTAGAAAATGGAGCGAAGTGACTCAGCTGTCCTTGTAGATATGTAAACATATTCCGTTTTAACACGGTTCCTGCCGTTTTTAAATTAGTTAGGAAAGGAAACAGCGCGCGTTACGGCTGAATTCTTAATATCGGCCAACGCGACGAAGTCCGGAAAAAATACGAGGCTTTCGAAAACAGTAGGAATGTGTTCTGTTTATAAAATCCCTATTGCAAAAACGAATAATCACAACTGTGCTTTACCTACGATACAACGAATAATTTCTTACGTGCGCCTGTTCGCGACGAGATGAATAAACACTTTTGTTTTTCTACAAAATTCTAATCGTCTTCCTCTTTAATTTTAATCACAGAAATACGATTGAGTTCTAGATTATCTCGCTTGCTGTTGAATATTTATTGAACTCGAACGTGATACCAAATGAATAGAGATTTTCACATGTTTTATTTAGAGCCAGTGAAATGAGTACTCGAATTTAGAAAATCAAACAAGAGATGCAAAATAAAAAAATGGTGCTATACTCGTCGCCATCCAACTTTTCATATTACAAATACTTAACATTTTCATACCACACATATGACACACTCATGCGACAAATATTTGAAAATTTAGTAAGTCTCAAAAACACATTAAAAAATAGATACGAAATATTTGACTCCTTTTTTAAATTCTAAAATGTAATTCCCCCTCGATGCAGAGGACTCCAAATTGAATTAATTAGTATAAAATACAGGAACCTGGACCGAAAGGTTTTTTGTTTCGTTTAATATCGTTCGTGCTGAAAAATATTTCGTTTCCATTGGAACGAAAAACAAATTTTGTTCCGAACCTGTTATTTCATATTTATAAAAAAGCTCATAAAAAGTCTTATTTTTAACAATTTCATTTCATTTGGTAGTGATATTATAGAATATTATACATTATGATTATATATTATGTATTAATATTATTATATAAAAAATAGTGTTTTGAGGCTTACACCTGAAAGCCTCAGAATAAAAATCCGAAATCACAGAATGTATCTACTGTTCATATTCAGGCACAAATAAAAAAAATAGGGTTGGTGCAAATAAGGGCGCGCTCAATTTAAATTTTTTAACATAAAGTGTGCTTCGAAAAAAAAATAATAACGTTATTATCCGGAATTTTTATTTCGGTTATTTCTTTTTTACTCCTGCAATGGGATTAAGAATTTCATTTTCGTTTCTGTTTCTGTCCCGGAAAAATATTTCGTTCTTTCCGCTTATCGTCCCCGGTGAAATATTTATCACCTCGCGCAATTAGGTAAATCTCTAATTACTTTCTTTAGAGCCAATTTACTTTTCTCCGATTTGCGCGAAGTTAGGGCTGTACTTCCGAAAGGGACCGGTGGCCGATCGAGATGAAACTTGGTGGATATTACGAGGGGTGTTCAAAAGATACAGGGGTAATTATTCATAAAAGCACCTTACCGATTTTTTTTTTTTTTTTTTAATCACTTCACCACGGTCCACCCTCTTAATAATATTTCTGTTGACTTATAACAACACAAGGCATTCCACTTTCCAACTTGTCCCGGGTATTAGTATTGGTTGGGGCTAGACTGTGCATAAATTTTGCATAAAAGCACCATACCGATTTTTTTTTTTTTTTTTTTTTAATCACTTTACCACGGTCCACCCTCTTAACAATATTTCTGTTGACTTATACCGACACAAGGCATTCCACTTTCCAACTTGTCCCAGGTATTAGTATTGGTTGGGGCTAGATTAGCGCAGGGGGCGCGTAAAGCATGGTAGCGAACCGATCTGAGTTTTGCGATGCTAAAAATGAGACTGTGGTTACAAAATTTCAAAAATAAAAAATGGCAGGACCGAAGGGTTCCCAGGTAGGGGGGCCTGCACCAGCGTCCAAAAAAAATTTCCAAAAAAAATTAACCATAACTTTTTATTAATATTTCGGAAACTAATAAATACCCGAAGCTACAATTTTAGATTTAGGGTCCACACCCCCTCCCCGATCCTCCCTCCAAAACTCATCACGATCGACCACAGGTCCCTTTCGGAATAATATCCGAAGTTAGAGACCATGTAATGACATCCGAGGTGTCCCATGAGTAATGAGCCATTACTGACTATGCCATGCATCATTATTATTTCTTGACATTCGTCTCCGTTTAACGGGGCCAGCATCGGCGTCTAATGAGAGACACGTGATTGTAATGCCTTGGGCATTCCTTGCGATCCAATAATTGGCGTAGCACATTTATCGTTCATTACATAGCAATTACGCCAATATATCATTAGAAACCTAGATAACAGCGATAGATTAGGTACCTGCGCAGTGCGATGAGGAAGTGCGGCATTAACTATCGCGGAATGTTTCGTGATTTCCTATTCATAGACGTAAACAAATTTATATCGTTACAAATAAAGTTGTAAAACACTTCAGGGTTACTAGAAATTTATGCAACAATACGAATCTAAAATACTAATGTGATGGAATTTTTGCAATAAATCAGATTTTAATGCTGGATGACGATGCAGAATAAATTGTTTATAATCAGACATCAAAACTGTATTCAGACAATTTTTAAAAGTTATGCTATGAGAGGTAATGTCTTTAATTAAATCATTTTGGTTACGTATAACCATTATGAATG
Organism: Andrena cerasifolii; assembly: GCF_050908995.1. Lineage (NCBI taxonomy): Eukaryota > Metazoa > Arthropoda > Insecta > Hymenoptera > Andrenidae > Andrena > Andrena cerasifolii. The sequence goes on from NC_135132.1 coordinate 6,165,192, forward strand.
ATTAATTTTTTTTTTGCCTACAAGTAATCACAATCAGTGACTCGATTTTTTTTTGCTTACCGGTAACAATTGTGGACGGTGAAAATTTTTTTTCTGGTTACATTCGATCAATGGCAATTAATCTTATTAATATTATTGATAATTAGTATTCATTGACAACACGAAAAATAAACTAATTACAAAACTTATATATTTTATTAAGCAAAAAAAAAACGGTAAATTCTAGTCAATATATTTTATCCTGTACTTTGTTTTATATATTTTTATACCGTTATTTTGCTTAATAAGCCGAAAAATTCGAATCGTTCAAAGGGATTAGTTATAATCAGAATAATTAAAAATTAATATTTTTTACTGATTTCATTTTTTGAATTTTTTTTCAGATTTCACGACAACTGAGTTCGATTTGAATAAAAATTAATTTCGACTTAACGACTGTTTTCCAAAATTTTTTAAAACAACCGTCACTTTGGATCTCTGTTTACAATGCATTAAAATTTTATTTCGTAGTGCACTGTATTATGAAACATTTTTAAAAATTTGAGCAACCTAAAGTAGCTTCTGTTCCCCATTTCTATCTAAAAGGGCTTGTAGACACAGAATGCATATTGGAATATTTATTTCGATACCAAACGGAGGAGCATCGACGCAGCTGTATTTTAATGGGCACAAATAAATTATGCAAATCTGCTAGAGCCTCGATTATTATATCTGCTTACCGCATATTTATCAATATTAATTACTCCATACCTCAGCAAATCGACTCTAATTCAATTGCAGATCCAAATACACCAAGATTCATTTAATGAAATCAAACAGTGGAATATAAATATTTATCAGTCTACCACATTCCTACATTTCCTTCCACGTAATTACTGTTATCAGAGAACTACGACCCAGAACTTTATCTCTCGAGTACAATTGCGAGAAATATATAAAATAAAGGCTGACAATACTTTTGAATGCAGCGCGAGATTCCCCGAGCACAATGCCCGCAATTCCACTTCTATTTTATTTAAAAAAAAAAACCGCGGGTATCGCAGGAGGACCGGTGCGAAAAACTTGTGGAATAAGTAGATCTTGAACTCCAGGACGAAACTTTTCAGTCGAGGTAAATCTGGACCGAAACTCGCGTCTTAGCCCCAGGCTTTACTCCGGCAAAAAAAGTTGAATACTTTTCACAAATCGGAAGCGAAGATTCTCTCGACATTCTCGCTGTCCCCTCCATTTGCCAACCAGACATGATTTTCTTTTATCCACAATCCTGTCGATCGGACAACTATTCACACGTAACGCATTCCCAAGGGCAACCCAATCGAAAATATTAATATCTGTTAATGTTTCCCACCTTCATAAATGTTTACGATACTTGTTTTTTAGCTTGTGGGAATACAGCTTCTTTTTTGTGGCCTGGGCAGTTAGAATTCTAGAGTGGAATCATAAAAATGTAATGCCTGTTTTTTTTTTTTAAGAAAAAGACGTCAGAGATGATGGGTGTAGGTTCTGTGGTGGGTAGTTTGATCTATGAAGCATGAATTATACTGCGTGATATGAAAGACGGTGATAAAGCTGTTATGGCGATGAAGATTAATCACGGATGTGTTTATAGGTGCATATTAGATGATCCATAATGAGAAATTAGTATTTACTAGATACAAGCCACTGGCAGGCTGCGATTAGAATACTTGCTGTAGTTAACGTCGAGGAAGTATTGAGAAATCATCCACAGAATTTGTGAAATTTTATTTATTGAAATATGAAAAGTTTGGTGGAAAAATTAGGAAAATTTTGTGAGAGGCATTTGAGGAGTCTTTGTAGAAAACACTGTGAGAGACAATTAGCTAGGGACAAACAGGATTGGGACTTGCAGGGCTTGGAAATTTAAATAAATGGCACAGTTAGTTTTCTCTACAACTAATTTCTATTCTGTTTTTCAAGAATTTGGACTATTTAGTGCAAAAAATAAAAAAGTTATATGTTTAGCAATCGAAACAAATCAAATTTCATAACTAATTTAAAGTTGGGGAAGGGTTTTCCTTCTCCTGAAAATTTGATTTTTGGCACTCAAGGGGGTAGGTTACCCTCGATAGCCCTAGAAAGGCCTTTTTCAAACGCAAATTGTAAAGTTATAAATAACAGTAGGGAGAACATTTTTTCTAGTTTTAATCGTAATTCTATGAGCTTTAACACAAAAAAAGAAAAAGCTAAATATCTCTATGCACATAAAAATTGTGAGTAAAAACGTAAAGGCGTGTACCTACCCGGTGCACCGTTTGATGGTGAACATAAAATCTCGAAAACCGCTCAAACGATTTGGATGAAAATTTAATGAGAGATGCAGAAAACCATTCCCTACGATGTGCCGGGAGCAGATTTTCGAAAAAAAAATACAATTTTTATTTTGAAAAATACGATTTTATCGATTTCTTCTATGAAAAATATTTTTTATCTTTTTTTAAACAATTTATCTCGAAAATTTGCTCCCGTCACATCGCAGGGAATGGTTTTCTGCATCTCTCATTAAATTTTCATCCAAATCGTTGGAGCGGTTTTCGAGATTTTATGTTCACCATCAAACGGTGCACCGCGTACACGCCTTTACGTTTTTACTCGCAACTTTTATGTGCATAGAGATATTTAGTTTTTTCTTTTTTTGTGTTAAAGCTCACAGAATTACGATTAAATCTAGAAAAAACCTTCTCTCTACTGTTATTTATAACTTTACAATTTGCGTTTGAAAAAGGCCTTTTTTAGGGCTATCGAGGGTAACCTACCCCCCTAAAATGTTTTCTGCGAGGATTCTTTAATTCCTAAAAATTGAAAAATTCCTCTCGTTAAGAGAAACAATTTCATGAATTCTCAGACGGTTCTTTTTAAAGGTTCATGCTGAAAATGCACCCCCTTAAAAACGCACCCTTTTTCTCCTTTTCCTGAAAATAGAAAAATTATTTTAGGTTATGGGATGGTTAGCTGTATAGTATGGGTGCTATTGAATTTATTCATTCTCTGAATTGACGCTTTGACTGTAACATACACATCCACTAGTAAAAGTATACATTTCATTTCATGTGAACACTTTAGTCAATTGGATATACACCTAGTAGCAAAAATAATAGCAAAATTGAAAGCGAAAGTAACGCTGTTTCATTCGTAAATGATCAAATTTCCCGGCTTCAGTCTAAAGTCCCATGAAAATTTATTTTAACGATAATGCATCCACGGTTGAGGTGGCTGGACCAAGTTTTCCCATCAGCATCCGCGCAACTATATGATTCTTCGTCATTCGGCGGATAAAAGCCACGAAATTTCTCGGGCTGATGCATAATTTCGTCTACTATCTTCCGGGAGCAGGTTCTTCACCATTGTAAAACCAAATATAAGCGGCGCTCCGTCGCGATGGAATTACGAAACGCGACCTGGCATTTTACGCGAGTCCACCGTCTTTTATCTTGAGGAAAACGATTGTCGTTGATCGTCCGGTGTGAAAGGGCATGGGGCCACTTTCCGGTGAAATAGGAAGCAGAAAGCAGCATTTGAAATTGTATTGCGCGAGAAGAAAGTGCAACTACCGTTTCTAAATTTTAGGACGACTCAATCTGCGGGGAAACACGGAAAAAATATTTCTTTGCGAAATGAGTTTATTAGTTTCTATTACTCTCCGTTGGAAGATTAGTAAATGGATAAACCAGTGTTTCCTAATATTTTTCGAGTCCCGACACGCTTCTATAACATTCAAATAACCTGCAACCCTGCCCCATATAAACTAATGGAAATTAGAGACTATACAGAATATAATTCTAATTTAATAGTATGTAATTGTCTTAATACATATATTAAATATCCGTGAAGATATTTAATATATTTAATTATCTTATTTAGATAAATGAAAAATCCGTGGTACATCATTAATAGAATATGGCAATGTAGCCGTATTAAAATAATTAAGTGCTATAAATCGTCAGCTAAAAATACCCTCACCTCCTTGGGTTGGGAACCACTGGGATGAACCGAAGCTGAGGATAACGAAATTGCCTAAATTTCGAGAGAGTAATAGAAGAATTTTTAAGCAGGTGTAGCTTTTTCACACGTTTCTATGGAATAAGAATGGTACAGGACGTTTAAAAAGGACGGGACGATTGCTCCACCCACTGTCCCGCCCCCTGCCCCGCCCCCGGGCTCGAGCATGCGCACTGGAGATCTCACTACCGCGCTACACCAGCAATTCCGTACGCACAGCGTACTTTATTCGCAACGAGTCGCGGTGTCACCGGTAATCTGTCGCAAGTTGCACGATTATTATCGCGTGCTGCATAATTACAATCGCGAGCAGGAATAATTGTTTTGGGGATTCGAGGCACGGTGCGAAATATCTGGGAAAGTCTCGCGCCAACGGCCCTATACACGTTTAATTGCGTAACGCGTTAGTCACGGGCCAACGAGAAACGTAATTCATACCGCTACTGTCTACAGTGCTGTAACTGGTGGCGTTAATTAAACACTTCTGACGGCGCGGGCGTACACCTTACTCGCGTGGGTCTGTAAAATATTTGCAAACGCAATTCCGCCGCCTTCGACGAACCCTGGGAATTATTAAGCCCTTCTTGTGTCTCTCCCATCCCTTTTCGCGTCTCCCCCTCCAAACCCGATTCCCAGCCCCTCCCTGTTTTAGGGGACTTCCGAATTGCTTTTTTTTTATTAGCTGTAAGTGAAATTGGTGGCCAGAGTTTAGTATCGTATTCCACTCATCTCTGGGATGAAAACAGATCACAGGAACGTTGGTTCAGAAATTATTCTGGAATAGAGGCGAGTGAATAAATCTCATATGGTCATCTCGAACTATGTATATAGTAATTTCATCAATAAATAGTATTGGCCATTTAATAGTATTCTACACTATTCTTTATACGTTGCGTATTTATTAAGTAAAATAAATGAAGTGGCAGTAATAGGGGCGCTGACAGTAATTGGGACATTTACCCTATATTCTTATTTATAATAAAAAAAATCCCCAACTTTGTCATTTGTTAGTGGCTTTAAGATGAGATTCCCTTTTAAGTAGTAACCGAGAAAAAAATTAAATTTAGGGGCTGTTACCCCCATATTATCCTGAAACAAGAGGGTAGAGACCTGACACATCACAGAATGGTGGTCCCTAGCTAAACTCTCTGTCTATACATACTTTATTTTTCTACTTTATTCTTTTAAAAATCACACGCACCAACTGCAGAGTTTAGGATACTTCGATTGAACTTTTCTTATCAAATGAAGACCCGTTCATGCGGGGGTGACGGTTCAATTTACAGGAAGACAGGTACAATGCCTCGAGGAGACTCTCCACTAGTATCGCGAGGACTAATGGTATGCAAATTTATCGCGGGAGAGGCATTATCGTAGTGATTAGCGGCCACGTTCGAGCGGCACGACGATAATTACGAGGAACAGGAGTCACGCCGGTAAATTCGGCGTCACGCTCCAAAGAGTGCCACTTCCATGTATCGCTGGTAAGTATTTGCAACCTGCGTCACGTAATTCTCACCTCGCAGATTTTCATTATCTCTGTCACCGTCGATCGAATCTTTAATAGCCTCTGTCAAATCTTCCTCCAAACGCATCTGATTTATCGAATGCGACCGCTACCCTAGTAAATCAGAACTATAACAGTGGCTAAAAAATTTGCGACGCAGCTTCCTATTCAGAACCAGGCCCATAAATTTTCTATCTTCTTGCATTTGCTTTTCGAATTAACACCAGCTCTGCCAATAAATCCGGAATACTAATTGCGAGTCGCGAAAGTATTTCGTATAAAAAATTCGTAATTTCCTCCCCCCTGTATCACGCTCCACCATATTTTTTAATCGCGGTAATATTAATTATCCCTAAATTAAGGCCAACCAATTTCCCGTTCGCAATGGATAATTTTATTAATGTCGACTTATATTTTTCCACCCTTTTCAATGTGTCATTTAAATTCGCCTGTCGAGGCTTTTGTAGCATCGGAATATCGAGGCGAACGTGAAATAATTAGTTGGGTGATGTCGCCGTCGAAGCACACGTAGCAACAGCTGCTAAGTAGAGGGACACACGAATCTTGAACGCGTTGCCACTCACACAGGTACACGTAAGCGCCAACATGAAGGGGAAATTGATGTTACTGACACCTGCCGAGGGATCGACTGTTTTCCCAGTCTGCGCCGCATTAATTGCATTATGCACACGTGGCAGACAATGTTAATCCAATATTTGCGTCCGCGAGCTGGAGCGGGACGAAATTTTACACTTCCTCTGCCGGCGTGCACGAAACTTGTCACGTACTACTCGCTTTTTGCAGGTAAGAATCGAGGGGGATTGAGTTTCATAATTTTCCAACAAATTTCGAGGAAATTCCAATGAATTTTTTTAACAGGATATTGTAAAAGAGAACGAGGTGCTTATTTAGCAATAAAAATATAGGGAAGTAGTTAAGTTTGTGGTAGCCCAGGAAGAGATCCCTCAAAAGCTGGTTTTAATTATTTATTCAATTATTTATGTTACGTAGATATTAGTATTTTTATTTTTATTATAGCTGTGGAGTGTAACTATTTTAATTAGCAATTGACGGAGGATTTTGCAGGATTGTTTTAATGCAATTCTTCAGAAATGGACAGTTTTACTTATTAATGAAGTTGGAATTTCGACCGTAAAATTTTTTTTAAAAAATTTAGTCATTCTTCAACCGACTCGTACGTCGCACGCTTCTATCAAGCATGTTGCATATAAGCATACGCAGTCTTTAGTTATTCAAACTCTCCTTGATAAAGGTCTAAATATTGACCGAAACCTCGGAAGATGATACTTCTTATATTTGCAAATTAGCTTTTATTCTTTCAAGGGGTTATGCCTAGTCAGGCGGCCGAAAAGAGGCGAATATTTGTGAATTTTTTTTGAAGAAGCGAAAGCGTATATTTTTACAGAACTTCTTGCGTTTCAAAGAGCAACATTTAAAGAACATTTGGTAATTTTTTCGTAGAAAAATATTTACGTTTATAATTAAATAAAAAGCGACATCCAAGAAGCATTTTTAAAAATTTGGATTTGCGGTGAGCATTGCCATTCGGAACCAGATTATCTAAAATCAAAAAACAAAAAAGATTTCGTTAGTATATTAATGTATCCTCAGGTTGACGGAGAGAATTTTCCAAAATATTAAGTTAAAACAAAATGGCGACTATTTAAAGTTGAAATCCTGATTTTTCCGTGCAAAAATCACGCGAAAAAGTCAGGATTTCAACTTTAAATAGCCGCCATTTTGTTTTAACTAAATATTTCGGAAAATTCTCTCCGTCAACCTGAGGATACATTAATATACTAACGAAATCTTTTTTGTTTTTTGATTTTAGATAATCTGGTTCCGAATGGCAATGCTCACCGCAAATCCAAATTTTTAAAAATGCTTCTTGGATGTCGCTTTTTATTTAATTATAAACGTAAATATTTTTCTACGAAAAAATTACCAAATATTCTTTAAATGTTGCTCTTTTAAACGCAAAAAGTTCTGTAAAAATATACGCTTCCGCTTCTTCAAAAAAAATTCACAAATATTCGCCTCTTTTCGGCCGCCTGACTAGGCATAACCCCTTAATTGACCGAAACTGTGCGCCGAAATCATATGTTTTAAATTTTTTTAAAAAGTTTTACTTATTGTTTATCGCTAAGTGTATAAAATATGAGAATTCCACGTGAAGTCGATACGTTTTTAAAACACAGACCGAAAATGTAGAGTGAGATTTTTTCGTACGGGCCTTCGTTTTCGAGGAAATTAAATTTGAAAGTGGATGCACCGTGCGCGCACTCGATTGGGCAAAAATTAGCCTCAGCCCGCGCGTCCAGCTTCAAACTCGATTACCTCGAAAACAAAGGTTCGATCGGAAAATCTTTATTCCACACTTTCGACGCAGTTTTTTAAGAGCAATTCCCTGCGTCTATTTTCTGTCGAATATTTCATGAATTACGCATGAAATTAAGAAGTTTTAAGTAAATTGAAAGGAAGGTTTCTCGAAAGCTTCCACTGAAAATCAAATTACTGCTGCTGAATGTATTTGAAATTGTAATTTTCTTCGCTTTCATATTATTTATTAACTTCGTCCGTAACGTCCATTGATTGCGTAATATCAGAAACACTTCCAGCGAACCGCAATTATATTTCACATTTATCCAATCAGATTACGTATCGGAATTTTGTAATCCGGTAGAACTTAATTACAGTTGGGATTTTACCACGGGCTCGATGCCCTCGTTACGCTTTTTATCTTTTAACTTTGAATTTTCACAAATTTACTTGCAATTAGTCCTCCAGAATAAAATTGCGAAAATCCGAATTCAAAATTCACCACAATACAAATATAAAAGCTGCGTAAAAAGTGTATTCCTGTTCTTCTTTTACGTAACGCCGAGGAAGTATTTCCCCTTTCGAAAACCCACACATATTGAAATTTATTTTGAAAATTCCGTCTCTGAAAATTCGAGGGCAATCGTTCGTGCGAGCGCCGTTATTATTTTCGCGATCTTGCAAATGCACGTTAGGGTGGCTCTTATTTTCGACTTTTGAATTTTCTTCGGGGCACCCTCCAGAATAGTTCCAAATAATTAAAAAAAAATCCGTGTAAGGTTTGAGGTCGTTCAGATAACGGGAAAGGTTGCCCTTGGGCCCTTAAACAGTTAAATCATTATTTAACAGCTGGCGAAGTCGATTTTATATAATATCCTCCAAGTTCTTGATTAAATAACAAAATATGTCAAACAAAAGTTGTAGATCCGGGCAAGGAGCATATTTTATGTTCTATTACTTTCTCTCGTGCGACAAACGGATTTTTTTGTTCGCCTTCATAAATAAATAGTGTTCTAGAAGCATTTAAACTTTGGCTTTTTGGGACTTTTTTCGAAAACCGTTTGTCGCACGAGAAAAAGTAATACAACATAAAATATGCTCCTTGTCCGGATCTACAACTTTTGTTTGACATATTTTTTTATTTAATCAATAACTTGGAGGATATTATATAAAATCGACTTCGCGAGCTGTTAAATAATGATTTAAATGTTTAAGGGCCGAGGGCACCCTTTCCCCTTATCCGATCGAGCTCAAACTTTACACGGATTTTTTTTTTAATTATTTGGAACTATTCTGGAGGGTGTCCCGAGGAAAATCATGAAAAAAATTTTACCAAGAGTAAAATAAGAACTACCCTAATGCACATCTGTCGCGCGAATTTTGCCAGGTTTTCCGTGATTGCTGGGCGACGTGGAAGTTTGCAACGGCAGGACGGTTGCAAAAGCGATAAACATGGCAACCACGAAATTCCGCGATTGGCAACACTTCAAACCAATAACTTGTCGACACGCGTCGATGCATTTCTGTGAAAATAACGCGCACCAACACGCCTGCCGCAAAATACGGGCGCGAGTTTTGAGTTGCGAATGTATTAATTAAGAGGAGTTTGCTTTTGAACAATTATCGGTGGATAACAAGGCACTTATCAAGAAAATTATCGAAATTTGACTGATTCGAATTCTGAAGAAGTTTCGATGAATTTTCAGTCAAGTATTTATCATTTTCAAAAATCTTCAATTTTCATTTTCTTTTACTTGAGGTGTCGAGTCAATTTTCCGGAAAGCGTGACTTTTCGAATAATCTGGGAATCGAGTCACAATGTAAAAATTAAACAAGTCTTTAATGGAATTTGAGATTTGAACTAGGGGCTCAGCAAAATTTTGTGAACTATGTAATTCCCTTTTTTTGAAAATGTACATCCTTCTTTTTTTTTTAAATTTTGCATCAACAACAAGATTTTTAAAAATTCTTTAACTTTTTAAATTTTGAAATGAGAAGTGTTTTTCTAAGATTTCCTTCTTATTTCTTTATTCTGAAATTATTTGCTTGTGTCTACTTATAATTCCAAGGTTTCGAAATTTTAATGGAATGCTAGAAAGCTATTATGTTTGAGCTGCGTTTATTCCCGTTTATCTCGGAAGTTTATGCGCAACTTTACTCATAAGAGCCGTGACGATGCACTTCAACGTGCCTTCGTAGGTGATGACAAACGACGCACGTCGCTCCGACTAATTTCTATGAATACCTTGCAGTTGGCAACAGCGGTGATCGAACAAATTCAGTATTCTATAAATACCAGATGTAAGTTCTATTACCGTTCGCCCTAATAACAGATTTATGACTTTCCAAAAATTCGCTGTATTACAGTGTTTCGAAATTATTAACTTTTGTCAATTCTGTTAAATGCAATTCTGCAGGTACTTACTATATTTTTGTCCAAAATTGTTAAGGAAACAAATCTGAGTTTTCATTGTGCTTAGATGCTTTAACGTGGAAGAATTAAATTAGTGGGTGTGTATATTTTTGTTATGCATTACTCAGAATCGGAGTATTTGGAATATTTTCCAAAAATATTTGCAAAATTTTCCAAAAATATTTGGAATATTTCCAAAAATATTTGCAAAATTTTCCAAAAATGTTTGCAATATTTTTCAAAAATATTTGGAATATTTTTCAAAAATGTTTGGAATATTTTTCAAAAAATTTTGCAATATGTTTAAAAAAAATTTGCAATATTTTTCAAAAATTTTTGCAATATTTTCCAAAAATGTTTGCAATATCTTTTTAAATATGGTATTTCCCTGCCAATCTTAAACAACGCGAATATTAAAATTCCCCTTCAAGATGCTTTGAATTTCTTTAGACCACCCCATATCAAATTTGAAAATACCACGGTAAAATCTGAACCTGACAAAAATATCCTACAATTTACACCTATCGACTCCCAAAACGACACATTCCACCTGTTGTTAATGAACCAATGGTACCATTTCCCGCAATTCCTTTCTCCAAGAACGACACGAGCCCCAATTTTGAATTGTGCACTCGGCGAATCGTTAAAATTTCACGGAGCCATCTCAATGGTCCCTCGTCACTCGCGTTGCTGGAAAAGCAAACACAAAAGTAGAGTGCAAGGGAATTAAATCGTGAATAACCGCGACAGCGAGCTCGTCCTTTTATAAGCAACGGCATAAGATCCTGCAGAAATGTTCCCTCGCTCCTGCGTCGCTCGACAAAGGACTTTAATGATTCACTCGATAGACAGTGCTTTGGATTTCCAGCGAACGGACGTCTCTATGATTGCGGTGTCTCGTTAAAATCGGGGGCACCTCGTCGTTTCCAGTGTCGACGCGTGGAGGATAATGAGGATGCCATCTTCTTTGAGACGGGACGACAGAAAATGGCCCCGGAAGTGGCGAGTTTGCCCAAGCTTCCAAATTTTCACCCCCCCCCTTCCCCTAGAACCTTTTTGGTTGGGGCCATTTTTTAATTCTTGGCAAAATTGTGTGGATGTGTCTAAATCTGTTTCGATTTTGAGTGACACATGTATAGGGTGGTCTGAGAATAATGGCACCACTTAAGGTACACTCATATTTTGCTGTTTAACCATTTCGCTGCGTATTTAAATTTTCAGACGATTCTTGAAAAGTGTCAATTTTACATCAATAAAATTTTGTTTAATTTTCAACTTTTTTTAGAATACAAAAAAAGTTTCTTTTTCAAGAGAATACATTTTTTAATGCGTGAACTATAGTCGAAATCCGCAGCGAACGGGAATATAGCGGCGTTTGACTATAGTCAAAGTTGGGAAATTAGGGGAATCGTAAGTAACAGAGATTTTTCGCGAAATGGAGTCTAGAAGTTAGAAATATCTATTTGTTTAGGGTTTTTTGGCGAGTACGAAATTTGTCATTGACCTAATATTTTTGAACCAGCCTATGTAAAAGCAGTTTTATTTTCAATTTCAATTTGGAAGTTGGTCAAGAATATTTGTTTTTTGTTTTACTAAATTGATTTCTGCCTATTCGCCTACCCCTTCCTGTTCAAATTTTTACACAAATTTTAACTACAGGTAAACACAGAATATTATTTTAAACCTGCCCAAACATGCCCAAATCATCCACCAAGAAAATCAAAATGAATTCGTATAAGCCAAAAGCGAGAACAACTGAATTCAACGAAATCAAGTCAATCTTCTGACGTTTAAATTATTCATGGCTTTTCAGGCATATAAAGCCTGCAATCCAGAGAACTCAATGACCTAAGTTTTAACAATGTACTTCCTGTCTCTAAATAATTCGCTCCGAAGCAACGAGATCAAAGACCTCTCAGCAAACTCTGCTTCGAAGGAACTTCATCCAGTTCCTTTGTCCTCAGCGTCCTTCATTTCCCACCCTCACGCTGCTTACGCAATCACGCCTCTGCCTCGAAGAAGCTACTCGATTCTTTTGCAATCTTCTAATAGCCAGCTATTTACATAATAAACGGTTCCAAAGGAAACAGAGAAAAATAAGAAAAATTCGTCTGCACAGTGGTGAAGTTCATTTCAGAGCTCCTCAGTAAACAGGGGGTTGAACTTCGCCATTGCTGTCGCAGACGCTTTATGTTTTCGACTATCGACATGTGGAGCTGTCCAATCGACGAATCCACTGTGAACTGGGTGAATGCATATTCGCCCAAAATCCAGTGGCGTGTTTAAGGAAAATGGCCCAGGTGGCAAACGTTTTGGAACACCCTGTATACATAACAGAATAAAATTACAAATAAACCTGCACGCGTGTAGTAAGAAAATTATGGGAAACCAAACAAATTATTGTTTCGATAAAAGCATAATTTTTTTGGAATCGCAATGGTGCCTTTTTGGCGCAGCCAAAAACTGGAAATACTTTCTTCGAAACGACGAGAAGAGGTACAAGGAGAGAGGAATTACATTGGATCAGTCGGTTCGTGGAGGGAACTGGAATTCGTCCGATGAACATTTCTGGGTGAAGTGGTTGAATTAGGGTGGATCGTGTAGCTTCGCTCCTTTGGGATGAGAATTTATTTGTTCCCATGCTCTTCTTGGCCAAGAGGAGAAGGGTAGTTGGGTTCATACTAGGGCTGGGACTATTTGCCGAATTTTTCTGTATTCGAATATTCGAATACTTCAGTTGCTCAATTATTTGGCGAATATAATTCGAATATCCAAGTATTCGAATATAATTCGAATATCCAAGTATTCGAATACAATTCGAATACCCAAGTATTCGAATATAAATCGAATATCCAAGTATTCGAATATAATTCGAATATCCAAGTATTCGAATACTACTCGAATGCTTAAATATTCGAATAGTATGGTGTGAATTATGAATCAAGTTCTTTAGGTTCATTTGTCAGGATGAAATCTTATAACATAATTTTGACCCACTTCACACCATACTGTTCGAATACATCAGTATATAGTATTCGAATAATAACATTCGGATACTCAAATATTCGAAGTTTATTCGTAGCATTCGAATACTTGGAAAATATTCGAATATTAAATTATTCGAATAGTCCCAGCCTCAGTTCTTACTAGGGAATCACTTCTTTTGAAATTTTTAAGAAGTGATACATATTTTCTGAGGAAAAATCAGGGTGGATTAATACCCCGTGTCGTTTCTTGTCTTTCGTGACCATCGATGGATCAGCCTCTGTTGAGTGTGGTATGAAGGTGGAATGTTTGATAGCAAGGGGATGAAAAGCAAACATGTAGAGCACTAACTAGGGATGAAAAGATAATGATTTACGCATCAGTGCTTCTGCAGGGTTTGTCGGTTTTTGAAAACCGGATTTAGAAAACGTTTCTTTTTATATATTTGTAAAATTAGAAAAATGGGTTTTAAAACTACAACACCGGTTTCGGATACTAGAATTAATATGTAAAATTTAATTAATTATTTAATTAAAAACGTTGAGAATTTGGCTTGAAATCGCATCGGGCACAAGCATATTGTAGTAAAAGTTCTGCACGAGTTCATATTTCCTGACGAAAAATACTAAATGAAATAAAGATTTATAATTTATAGTTTGTACGGGTTTTAGTTGTTTTTATTAATTTGGTTTTGTATGGATAAAGTATATTTTATTTTGTTATAGATTTGCAATCCCGTAAATATTACAAAAAAAACGAAAATTTTTAAAATGAGTATAAATATTTTTTCACTGTCTTAATTTTGTTTTATAAAAATTCGAAATCCGGTTTTACCGTTTTTTGAGGAAAAATGGAATTGGAAATCGGTTCTTTCAAAAGTTCTGTTTTTAAATGAATTTAAAGTAGTAGAAATATAATAAAATACTATTGCGAAGTAATGATATTTCGTAAACTACTTAGTAGCGTTAGTATTATTAAATGTCACAGTTGCGTTTAATACTGAAATAAATGAAATTATTTCTTGAAAAATTCTGGAGAATTTCTTAAACAATATATTATTACATGTATTTATTTATAATATCTACGACATGTTGTCAATTATTTTGTTTAGTCATAGTTGCAAACAAAGTGTGTTATAAACTTTTACACTAACTTCGAGATCATTATCCTTATATTGGCTCGCAGAAAACGCCGAGTGATTTCGGATTTTTTTACTTGACAAAGATGTTGCAATCGAAACCAGCAAAAAATTCAGCCCACTCGGGAGAACAGAAATTGCTGACATAATTCCTCCTTTACCCTCGTCGGGACTTCCAGCCTAATAGAGGAATTATCGGATCAGGGGGGGGAACGAGTAAGAAAAGTAGACGGAGGCGCCAGTTTCTCTCCCTTATTGGAAATTTTCGCATTCGCCTACCATTTACGATCCCGTCTGCGATGTCGAAATAGTTTCTCCTCATATCGGAACACATCAATTTATCATCTTTACAACACACGCAGGTAAATTGGAATGGGATCCCAATTTTCACGAGAACAGTATATCAAAATATAAGGGAAGGAATAAATAATGTCACGTCTATAGCCACGCAAAGATCAAACAAAATTGTTATTAAAATTCTAAATTTATTCAACAGTGGAACTGTAAAATTTGAAGATCCCAAGCAATCAGTTCGGTCGAATTAAATTTCCTTAATCTGATTCCTTTAAACGAGATTCCAGCGGAGGGAAAATTAAATCTCCCCAACACCTTGCACCAATTAATTCGATTTCCCCTTTCATTATTGAACTCCACACCTCGGATACCCAATTACAGCTAAGAGTAGTTAAATAAGAACCATGTTAAACAATATCAACTCTCAAAGAAGAATGTCACTGAGCTGCGGAATGTGCGAGGGTAAAGATGAAATAAGATAAAGGTAAAAAGGTGAAAATCAGTTGAAGCAGTTGCACTGCGATGCTGGCCAGAGCCAGGCGGGTGTCATTGTCATCGCGTTCAGACTGTCGACAGGGGGACCTGTCCGTGATTGAGGGGCATTTGCACGTGGCGCAGTGAGCAACCGGACAATGACTGCTTTAGCATTGTAAATACCGTGGAAAGTGGCAGTGACAAGACGAATTATTTGGAATGTGGCCAGGAGCACGGTTATCGCGTACAAACTATTGTGGGACTATCGGACATCAAACGGACGCAGGCTGGCGTTAATACATATTTTGCTGTCAATTAAAGTGAACCTCTAATGCATACTCTGAAGCATTCTTTGGCAACAATCGTTACCCCATGTGCCACTAAAGCGAATGAAGTTACAGAACTTTTCGCAACCACCACAATTTTCTAGAGTATGTAGTGTAATTTATGTTACTGGGCGTTACGGTTATGTGTAGTAGAGTTTTTGAGAATTTTGGAACGTACTAATAAGGTAATATGGAAAAGGGAGTATTTGGAGGGGGTGTAAATTTTATGCGATACTCGCGACAGTGTACAATTTCCGCTCAAGGGCTCTCCCTTATTCATAATGGAGTAGCTAACAGAGGATAGGTGAACGCTGTGGTGGGAGTTGATACATGTATGGTGGGGAAACGGAAGGATATGGTGGGAGTGAGCTAAGGCTATGGTGCGAGTAGAACTAAGCTACGGTGGGGATACAAAAATACTATGATAGTGTATGCTAAAGCTGTAGTGGGGACAGGAAAAGACTATGATAGTGTAGGCTGAAGCTTGTGGTGGGGACAGGAAAATAGTATGATAGTGTATGCCAAAGCTGTAGTGGGGACAGGAAAAGACTGATAGTGTAGGCTAAAGCTGTAGTGGGGACAGGAAAAGACTATGATAGTGTAGGCTAAAGCTGTGGTGGGGACAGGAAAAGACTCTGATAGTGTAGGCTAAAGCTGTAGTGGGGACAGGAAAAGACTATGATAATGTAGGCTAAAGCTTGTGGTGGGGACAGGAAAATACTCTGATAGTGTAGGCTAAAGCTGTGGTGGGGACAGGAAAAGACTATGATAGTGTAGGCTAAAGCTGTGGTGGGGACAGGAAAAGACTATGATAGTGTAAGCTAAAGCTATGGTGGGGGCAGGAAAACACTATGATAGGGTAGGCTAAAGCTGTAGTGGGGACAGGAAAAGACTATGATAGTGTAGGCTAAAGCTGTTGTGGGGACAGGAAAAGACTATGATAGTGTAGGCTAAAGCTGTGGTGGGGACAGGAAAAGACTATGATAGTGTAAGCTAAAGCTGTGATGGGGACAGGAAAAGACTATTATAGTGTAGGCTAAAGCTGTTGTGGGGACAGGAAAAGATTATGATAGTGTAGGCTAATGCTGTGGTGGGGACAGGAAAAGACTATGATAGTGTAGGCTGAAGCTGTGGTAGGGATACGGTAAGATTATGGTGGGGAGAAGACAAGGCTATGGTGGGAATAAGACAAGCCTATGGTGAGAAAAAGACAAGATTATGGTGGGGACAAGACAAAGTGGACTTGAGCGACTACTTGCCTCTATTACCCTCACAACACCATATTTTGTGTGAAAAAAGAAGTTGAGTTCCTTCAGAATAAATTTTGTATTTTAATTAATAACGAAACTAGCAGTAATATAATCAACGCATACGGTACATAATTAAATACTGGGACATTTCACTGTAGCACTCCTACAACCTTGCACAAGCTTTATTAAAATATTAACCGAACCTGCAAAAAAGCGGACACCAAAGTAAAACTCATCTTGATTACACTACGAGCCCTACACTCCCCGCGAAGCAGAGTTTTGCTGTCTTTTCTATTCACAAAATGCTTGAAGTAAACACCCTGAAACAGGGAATTAATCGAAACTGTCACCGCAAAAGCGGAAGTAATACAAGACGCAGAAGGTGATTTATCAAGCAATTTACACGGCAGCTTGAGGGATCACATTTTCATTAATTACGCTCTCGTTCCTCATCTCGCTGGAGCCCCCTTCAGCAGGCGTCTCTTTAAGCGTATCCAGACGTGGATCTTAATAAGGCGAGCTGAAGCTTTCCATTAAGAGGTGAGTAACGAAGGAGGCAAACCCAGAGGACGGAAGGCCAGTTTGCTGGGACCACGGTCTCTTTAATATTCTCACCTCGAGTGGGCTATTTTGCTTGAGCAGAAGCTGGCTAACGATCTGGGTGAACCGCGATCAGTACGGCTGTGGGCTTTCAATTATTCAACAAGGCTGGTGTCCAGAAAAAAATCGAGGAGGACATTTCGCCGAAAAGAATTCAAGGATTCATGAGTAGGAGTGCCATCTTCTGGGGAGGATGCGAAAATCAAAAATCCTGTTGCCATCTGTTTCATGTAAATATAAACGTGAGTGGTCACAGGAAACTGAATGGTTGTCTGTGCATGCTTCAAGCTGAGTGTACATTAGTCTAGTTTCGTCATCCTAGCAAGTAATCCAGTCTACTTTTTCAATCCAGTGTTTACCTCCACCATCAAGAAAAGAACATTCCAATATACCCAAAATTCTCTTTTCTAAACCTGGATCAGCTCAGACAATCTAATTATTAATATATAATAATTCAAGCACAGCACTTCCAACCCTCGTACATGAAAAAATTCAGCAATCTGGAAGTTGCTAAAACTGAAGACACATGGTACCTGTGTTGCTTAAAAACAACAAGTAGACAATCTCAAGAAATATCGTGCAACAGCAGAGAATAAATTCCAAGGACGATTAAAAGCCATCTATTCACCCAAGGCTGACAGGTCTTGGCTAGAAAGCCACTTCAAACAGATCCACAATTTCAAGTACACACGGCGCTGCGGGTTAGCGGCCTCCCAGAGCTATTCAACAATTGGTCAATCGGGATCAAGCTCAATTTATGATCAAGCAAACGCAGATTCATATTATACGCGAGTTAACAGCAAACCGTGGAATGCCGTCCAACTAGATTCCCTTGGAGAGGAGAATCGGTTTACGAATGTCGAATCAGTAGCGATGATCGGGCTGCTGACTACCCGCGGCCACTTATCACTCTGGGACACCTACGTCAGTGGCACCGGCGATATAATAAGATTCATTTTAGCGTCCGCGTATTTGCTCGTAATAGGAGAAGGAACACAGGTGCAAGAGCGCAAACAGAGGCTCATTGGAGCCACAGATTTGTTCGGGACACACGCCAGAAATGGTTTTAAATGTTGCTCGATGATTAGCTCCTTGGGAGTATATACTGGGAGCAACAATATGTTTCAGAGCTGTTGGCTGATAGATGTGGCACGATGCTATTCGTTAAGCGCTCGCCGCGAGCCCATACCGGGAATTCACTGTACCTCACAGGGCGTCCATGTTCTGTTCATTTCAATGAATATAGTTTATATTTATTTCAAGGAAAACCGTGTACAAGGGATATCATATCCTTACTTATAATAGCGGGTATAAAAACTATAGTCGGAGCTACAACAGCTGCATACAACTCCAGCAAGTACCTTCAACCTGGTTTCTCAAATTCTATAAACGTATACAAAGTCTGCACGACTAGGTGTTAATGTAACACCTTTCCTCTTAAGAAAGTGGCCGAGTAAATCCTACAAAAAACATGACGGCAGGCATGCCCACGCCAGCAAAGACCTAAACCCTCAGACCTAGTTGTTAAATTACTTCGTCCCCCACTAGTGGGTCACTCGAGTGATTCCCAAAACGAATCGTCCCGGTCGTAATCTTCAACGAGCACCCGTAGAGGCGTCACGGATAGCATGTTCTTAAACTCAGCCAAGTGGAGCATTCAAGTGTCGCATAGAAAGTCCTCTGGCGTGCTCCTCATCCCTCGTATCACCTTTTTCGCTGGTCTCCTAGTCGGCTCAGAGTACGTCCTGTTGGCGTTAGTGCTACCAGAGATCATGCTGCCAGGTTTTCTGCTTTTACCACTCCTCTGGCAGCGGTCAGAGACTGTCTTGACGGTGTTGGACAACTGGGAGGGAGACTTTCCATGGAGGGACGCGTTGCGACTGAGGCAGGAGATTGACATCCCACTGTTCCAGTGTCCCCTGTTCGTCAGCTTCTGGTTGAGATAGGGATCCATTGCGTACGACTCGCCACTGCTCTCTGAGAACATGCTGCTCTGGGTCAAAGAAGATGCCCCTTCCTCCAGCTTCACCACACGGTGACTTGTGTTAGGAAGACAACACCTTGACTTAGTGAAGTGGAACAGGGGAACCCTCGAGGGCTCCGGTATCCCGTCAGTGAACAGGATCGGGACGATGATCACCTTCTCGTCAGTTCTGGGTGCCTGTATGCGCCTCGTTATCCCAGTGCTGGACATCGACGTGACGCTATCTTCGGACTCTGAAGGCTTCAGTAGACTTGCCACCGATCGTCGAAGAACCGTTTCGTTCCGGCGACAGTTCAGCTTGGATCCCGAGCACTGCACCTCCAGGCTACGAAGCTTCTTCTTCGTTCCCTTATCCGAACTTTTCTTCTTTGCAACCATGTGTGTTGAAGACTGAGTCAGCTTGTTCTGCGACTGCTCGCGGCTCGACGTCCCCACATTTTGACTTGTCTTCGATATTATCAGAGACGTCTGACTGTCCACACGTGTGTAGTTGACGTAGTGGGTCTTGTTATCGTCGTCTGTCCCGATTACCGTCAAAGAAGTGGAGACACTCCGATCCCGAGGACAGTGGGAACTGGTTTCATCACTTTCGAGGTATTCTGGATTCTTCACAGACCCCTGACGCACTCCACTCGCCTCATCAAAGCAGGAATTCGCCCCAGCAACCATTCGACTGGTGTAACGCTTCTCCACCGTGGTACAAAGCTGTGTGTTCACACTGATGACGCGTATACCAGGATCTGCGCTTGTAGGGGGCGGGTACAAGGATTCAGGCACATTCTGCGGCGCTACTTTCCGCTGCAGCTGGTTGTCAGAGTATCTGGACGTGCACCCATAGACGTCTGACCCAAAATGCGACCTCTGGTCAGCTTTGGTGTATTCATCGGCTACCTGGGATCTGCTAGAACTTCTTTGACCATGAGCTCTACCAGAAGTATACATGGATTCGATCTGTCTACTAGGACCTGGCTGATCCATAGAAGCTGCAATTGCGCTTCGTTTAGTGAAGCTGCAGTTGGATCTCGCAGCCTCCAGCCGGTCAAAATACAAAGAGGTGTTCGGCATATAAGGATCCACCGGTTTCCTATCGAAGCACCTGAAACACGAGCTACTGACGGAAGGGAGCAGAGAACCCGAGGGGTCCCTGCCAATGCGTCCTCCAATGTGGACGAAAGAATGATCCGGTGTTAGACAACTGTTTTCCTCCCCGATCAACCAGTTGCTTGTCCTATTCGACACACTTCTGCCAGCACACCTGGCTGAGTAGTAGTTCTCGTTGCCAATATTGCCGCTATAGGATAGAGCTCCCACGCACTCGGTGCTCCTACCGTCCCCTGGCCTGTCGATCGTCGTGAGCGCTGGTATCTCTTTGCTAAGGACGTGGACGACGTTGCTAACGCTGGAGTCACGGCCAAAAGTCTCTGTCCTGTGAAGGTAGTACCCGGACATGTTTGAAGATAGTGCACCCCTGCCGGAGTAATGTCTCTGGCTCAGGACAGGCGGGATAGCGAGGCTCAGGGCTTTAAACTTGCCAGTGATCTCGTTCAGCTTATGCTGAAGGGGGCCTAGTTCGCCATCGATCCTCAGGAGAGCCTCCAGGTCCTTCGTAACCCGCGGCTGCTTCTTCGAACACGTCGAGAAGCTCTCCTTCTCCTGCGGGGTGGGTGGGAAGTAGAAGGACTTGAAGGACGGGTGAGGATTCTCCGCGATATCTATCAGGTCATCGCCTGCCTGCGATCCTTGGGGATTTTCAGCGATCATCATGGCGCTGCAAAGCGACCTCTTTCTTTCCAACGACCGCTGCCTCACTCTCGTAGGTTCTCTGTCTTCTAACACCCCGAGGAAGGTCACTTCTTTGGAGTGGTTGGGCGGGTCGTTCTTCCTGGCCTGGAGAAGAATTGGGAATTTGGGTTTTTTGTTCCTAGCTAAGGACTCGGTCAGTGTGTGCGCAGATGGAAGGTCATTATTCCTATTGCCAGTGTTCTGGGTGACACTACCTAGCTTGAATAGTTGGACACACAAGGCATTACTAGCTGGAGGAGGAATTGACAAGTGGAGACCTTTGAAAACCTACTCTAATTGCTCTAGTCTGAAGTGCTAAGCTGTTCAGAAGCATTGAGTTAGTTGTTAGCACCGCCCTGGAAGCTGAGCAGCAAATGTGTTAGTGTATATAGTGCGTTTAGAGTATTTTGTCATCTATGAATGCTAAAAGATGCATTTTATTTAGTCGTTTAGAGGTTCTTCCATGGGCTCAGAACTTTGAGGTTCGAAATATGAAACCTATTTATTCAACAGGTCCCAGTGAAAAAATTAATTCTTTTCTGTAATGTAGTGTAATTCTACCACCTTCTATTAAATATTCTTCACGCTGATAAAAAACAAATGCGTAGCGGAAAGGGGGCGCAAGAGACATGTGACCTAATAAAATTAGTTTTTCAGCTAAAATTCGATTGTAGTCGTCATTTACCATCTAATTCAAGTACCGTTTAAAATAATTACAATTTCGTACCATACTTCCTACGAAAATAATTTTTCCTTTAACTTACTTTCATCTAAAATCATAAGACGATGGTATGTGCCTGTTTTCCACAGGGACCCTAAATTTTGACGGTATAAAAAATATTTCATACGTAATTTGAATGGTACCAAATACGCTGCAAGAAATATCATTTCTGATACCACTCAAATTAGATATGAAATATTGTTGGTATTATCACAACTAAAGAAAATATTCCGGTGGACCACTTCAGGTGGAACACCTTGTATTTTATTACTAAAAATTACAAGAATCAGCACCTTTATACAAACAGAAATTTACCAAAGAAGGAAAAGAAGGCCTTTTTAACGCTATACCTTTGATAAAATCAGGGGTTGAATGAAACTGTTAAAATTTTTAATTAATTATGAAATCACTGTCATTTTATGACTATTATTTTTTCTGTTCCGAGAAAACCATTAGAAAATACAGTGTAATAACTCAAACTCTTATTCCATACATTTTTCTGTAATTAAGAAACTTTTATTTTTTTGAAAGTAGAAAAAGTACTATTTAAACAGGAACACTTATTCTGACAAGCAGATTTCGTAAAAATGTTGTGGAGGTAATTCCTGAATACTAATACTAATTAAAAAAAATATTCCTAACCTTTATATTTCACCCTTAAACATTTGTTCAAAAGTACAAGATGCTCCAGAACATAAAATAGTTGTTAAAACTGAACTCTTACGACAGCCTTAATGTGTCAACATACAAAGTTAACTAAAAACAAAAACTAAATAATTTAAAAGTTAAACTCTCGATAAATAACTATAATTTATAAAAGTTAACAGTTTCATTCGACGCCTGTAAAAAACACTTTCCCATTCAGCGGGTAAATATCAGAAAGGTCTCTGATTTATTCCCCAGACCTACGCCCCCCTCACGAACATCCCGAAACCGCCCCTGACCCCAGAGTAGTATTCAAATCCCCCGAAAACCATCACCCCTCAGTTTCCAATTTATAAATTCACAAATCGAACCGATTCCCGAATATCATAAGGCCCTTTACATCGAAGTAAAAAATCAGCACAAACATGGCAACCAAAGCATAATAAACCTAACCACGTCAACTATCAAATCCTCCCCGACTTGAACACGAAGCACAGTAGGGTTGACGAGCTCCTACAGTTAGACCAACCAAAAGTCACCGTCGTTTCACTAACAACCCAGCTCCAGCCCCCCCTAATTAGTAGCCGCATGAAAAACAGCGACGTCAAAGTGGAAGCCAATTAAAACGAGATCAGGCCAAAGGTTAAGGACGCTTACACAGAGCACCAGAAAGCAATGCCAGAGATCAAGTCCACCTCGTTAGCCTCTTAACCACATAATCACCTGGAGCACAGGTAGCACGGTTCTCGACTCCAGTTTCTTGGCCTCGTAGTTTTCGTCCGTTAAATTGGCCCTGGATGGGTCCGTCAGAGTCCCCACAGTCTGATCGGACTCCGAGGACAGCAGGGGGCCCATTCGAGCCACGATCATCTTCATTTTCCTCTCTCGAGCCAGCGAGGACTCAGAACCCAGGGTGACGTTCCCCTCGTCGCTGTTCCCCTCCTTGGACGACGTACTCATCAGCAGAGGCATGGACTCTGACTTCGTCAGGACACTCGACAGGCATACAGCCTGCCCATTTTCAGAGGAGTCCTCCGAGAGCTTGTCCTCCTTCGAGCTGCAGCCCACTGCTTCGTCCACACTCTCTGGAGCTAGTCCAACGAAACCTTTGCCAGGGACGTTGTTGCTATTCAGCTCTTGGGTAGCTCTCTTCTCCTGGGCAGCGCGAATTGGCCCCTCGCTGGACGTCTCGTAGTCCCCGTCTGTATTTTGCGGGAGTAACGGGAGTCAAAGTTAGTCGAGTCTTTTGTTTGCTCCAGGTTCCGCGTGAAATAAAATTCCGTTGAATTTCAGGACACTTCTGACTGAGGATACTCCTCTATCGAGACACCCACGCTCGAGGAGCTAATCTACTGAAAAACACCGCGATAAGCACGTAAAGAGCACCAACCATCGGTCTCCGAGGCGCAAGTGGTCGTAGAGCTGGCTCTGGCCTCGACTGACATCACGTTCGAGAAGGTTAGTTATCGATATTCCTGCATCTCGGTTGTTCCGTTCCTCTCGCCGCGCCTCTAATGCCGTCGACAAGGGGGATACTCTTTTGCGTGGCTCTCGGGTAGCATAATTCAACGAAATCGCGGCTGAAACGCGAAATTCCTCGACGAGCAAGCAAGCTCTTTCGTAGAATCAACGAGGACAGTGACATTCGAGCGTTGCCGGATCGGAAGTCGCGGTGAATCGAGCATACGAATGATTGTCTTTTCGAGTACAATCGGGCGAGATCGTTGATGGCTTCAGGAGGAGTAGACGCGTAGAGTTGAATAGTTTGCGGTATATAATAGAGGCTGACGGAGGTCTCAGGGTGAAATTTGATCTGCTGTTGCAACGTAAAGAATTTTAGACGATATCTCTAATTAAAAAAGGAAGCATTTACGTGGGATTTTCAAAGAAAAAATCGTGCATTTTACACACTTGCGGAAATGCATACAGTTACAACAAACGTGCTCCTATATGTATCATATTTTACATATTAAATCGACTTCGAAGTAAGAATTTATAATTCTAGTTCACATTAATAAAAATCTTGACTGATATATCTACTTTTATTTTGAGTGCATTTTGGGTGAAAAATTGTACACATTTTATTGGAGAAATTGTTATCCGTGGAAGTAGCAAAGACATGTTCATCCAAATTCAATATTTCATTTGTACAATAATCTAATATTCTTCTAATTTTTCTGCGGTCCTATTACCAGCTTTAATCTATTATGCATAGATTAATATAATTTCCTGCGAAATTTGGGTTTATCTTGTCCATTTTAGTCGCAAAATTTATTTGGTAGATGGTACTGACTGAAAATATATCAAACCCTTAACCAGAGATGGGCAAAGTTTTTATTTAAATACATTTTCAAATAACGAATAAAACTTAAAAAATGATTCGTCATGTGTCGAATAAAGCTAACTGGGGTTAACGAACGAATGCTGAATAATTTTTTTAACTTTTACTCGTTATTCGAAATTTTATTTAAATAAAAATTTTGCCCATCTCTGCCCTTAACGACACAGTAGATTTTAGAAAAACGTTAAAAAATTACAACCTTTTTTTATGTTTCTATTTTGCTATATAAATGTTTGTAAACTGGGATACAGTGGCGCCAAGAAAGGGGCTTTGTAAAAAGAAAAGAAGGCTGGATTTTATTCTTTAAATAAATTTTTATAATCACCTAACGAATTCTATTGAATTTGTATTAAATGACATTGCATTAAATAAAATTTTCTTAAAAATATTTAAATCCGTTTCCTCCGATAATAAATCCTGATTGCACCACTGCTAGGATGAAACACTGTTTTTTTTCTCGAAAAAAGCATTCATTTTTAAACGATTTTATTCAGCTTCGATCCTCTGCTTCTTACATGTTCGTTTATATGGGTCAAATCAAATATAATAAATTGAAATGCACTAAAACTAAAAAATAATTTTTTCCTTGTACTCCAATTTCAATAGTGTTTTTCACTTTAATTAAAATCGTGGGGCATGATATTTCCTAACAGGATATGAATCACTTTAATACAGAAGCAAACGTCGAAATGAATTTGTTGCAAGAAAGCTTTCGCATTAATGAAACAAAATGTTTTAATTACAGGATACAGATTGTAATGAAAAATGAAAAAAAAAATTGATAAACTGTAGTTGGTGATGTTCCACTTGCCAACCGATCCTTGAAATTGTAGTACAAGAACAGAATTAATTTCTTAGTTTTTAGTGCGTTTTAATTTAATTTTTCGTGCATTTTTAATAAAATCGTTTAACATAACATTTTTTTATTTATTCTATCGAACGTAATATTGCGGAGGTGTAGTTTTGAGACTGTTCGCAAGAGACGTAATATCACGGAGGTGTGTTAATATGTAAAAAAAATATGTAATTTATTTAATTTAAAAGAAGATTACCAAGCGACTGCAGTTAGATTTGGATAAATTTGGTGCACTCGAAGCTACGAAGAAAATTCAAATATGCCAGGCTCTCGATTCAATTGCGTCGGGCGAAATACTCATCCAGGCAGGTTGAATCGTTTTATTCCGTCCATTTTCTGGCTGCGTTTCCAGCTGAAAATTGCCGGCCACGCTTTCAATCGCTCCAAGATCTCGCTGTGCCCTGTGATGCAGGATCGAAACGCATAACCGGTCGCACTGGGAAATCGGTGCACCGATGACGACAAAAGCGTCGCGGGATTTAACACCTGGACGAGTTAAAAGAGAAATATAATCCCGTCGACGTCGTAAATTCGCAGCTGGCGTTTATTACGAGTTTCTGCCGTAAATGTCATCCACCAATCGAATTAAATTTTGGAAATTTATAGTCGCAACTGGATGGACAATATGGACATACTGTGAGTTTCGTGCTACAAAGTACGTGATTTTTCCTTATCCTTTGTGTTCATGTGTAAAATATAAAATGTGATAAGGGAAGAAGTTGGAAGTTTATAGGATTTAATGCGATTTCAAGTTTCCTTTAAATGAATATTGTAATTCAATTTTTTTTGCAGATTTTGAAGACCCACTGAGCAACTCAAATTCCACTGTGGCACTGGATGGGTACAGGGTTAATTTTGAACCTAATATAACTTAACTAAATAGGGTCATTTTGACCCAAAATCGAGTCACAAATTCTCATTCCTCTTTTACTAATATACCTATGATTTGAACTAAGTATCCCAAATACTCCCAAAGATCCCAAGGACTCCTTCATACACTGAAATAATTCATGACCGGCAATAATAAATAATGTAAATTTTTTTTAAATAATTATTTTCATTTTTTTTGCAAATTTTTATTTATTTTAGTGCAGAAATTTAATTAAGTCTGAAAATAGTAAACCATAATAATTAAATGAATTGATTTTATTTTTGTATGCTCAGTTCTGATGAATTTAAGATATCGGGTCAATTTGACCCAATATCTTAAATTTTTATTTTTTTTAGTGTAGAAATTTAATTAGTTTTGAAAATAGTATATATAGACGTTCTTATATTTTTAAATTTTGTTTTCAATTTTACTATAATGGAAATACTTGCAAAGCCTTCTTAGAAAATAAGAAATTTCAACTGGAAACGGTCGCCCTTTTTACCAAAATAAAATATTAAAATTCGTCAGGCACTTCTGTAAGTCATTTGTTTTTAAAATCTATTCGAATTTTTGCTTTCAGAATGTCCAGCAGCTTAGAAAAAACACGTCTCACATCCAAGCCAGTATCTCCTTTAGTTAATAATAATATCTCCTGAAAATTTAGAATAATATAGTTAAAGGATACATCTTTCGTAGGAAAAAAATTGTGTATAATTTTCATTCATACTTTTCCAATAAAAAAATTCCTAAAATTGCGTGAATTTTCCGGACCTCCAGGTGGATGTGACCCTTTAAGGAATGATTCTGAAGCAACGAAGAGCGAACTTTCGTCTCATAAAACAGTTTTATGGTCCAGATGTTATGTGGAACATGGGGTGAATTGAATCGATGATATTTCACACCCTATTATTTTTGGATGCAACTTCTAGCCCATAGTAACCACTAGCGTAAATACACATCAGCTATCTTGGAAGGCCAAGTTGGCAGACGTCCACCAAGGATGTCGTTGGAAGTGCATTGGCTATCAGAACTACGAGCGACGATCGCGATATCGTGAATTATTCTGTCGTATGGCTTTCCCGAAATAATCTCGAGAAGGCTTGTTTGCGCAACTGCGAGCCCCAGCTGATAAATATTGTACGAACGTAACGAACGAACTGTCTTCATTGCAGATCAGAAATGAAGTCTGCATTTTCTACTTGCTCCCTTTGGTACTCGCAGGCCGATAGCTCGCGACCTTCAGGGTCTGCGAAATTGCAGGTTTCCTTTTAAAAGCTGGCGGGAGTAGAGCGAATAAATCGATCAAGGCTACCTGCAGAAAAAATTATCAGAAGTCACGGGAATCGAATCGATACGATGTATGGGCGCCGCGACAGCTTTTTCGAGCTGCTTTCTGTCCCGGGGCATTTAACAATCGTCGGAGTCGTTGATCTTCTTTGCAGGAATAAATTCTACAGCTGGACAGGTAGGAATTACAGTAGTCGGGGCTGCGACGTGGTGCAGAGTGGAGGTAAAGAGGTAGTGATAACAGTAACATCATTTAAAAAATTTATATTACTTTGAACTATTTTGTCGACACTGTTGGGAGTTTAATAAATATGCTGGCAGATTCAGACTAATTTTAAAGCGACATGAAGATTCTGGCTGAATAAGCTTGCTAGATTGTTTTTAAAGTCGAAGGCTTTGTTTATCTTTCGTTTACTAATTATTTGTGATAGAAGGTACAATCTTGAAAATCTTTTTCAAAAATTGCTCAAGATTTTATGGGTCAAAGATTTCAGGAATACTTCCTTTTTTTGGATCTACAGAATAATTTATTTTTTGGGGTCCAAAGATTAAGTTCCCTCGAGGACACGAAGAAAATGATATTAGTACCTATATTATATAGTTAAGTAATTATTTTCATATCAAATATTCACGTAGCTAATAGCTAATGAAATTCTGTAAATATTCTAATATTTCCCTTATGTTCTAATATAATATTAATTAGTGTATAATTTACTAGGGATTAAAAGTATAATGTTAGTATAAAATATACGAGGGATTATAATATTAGGGTAATTTTATAATGTTTACAGTATTTCATTAGCTAAGTTGCTACTGTATATAAAAAGAAATTCTTGATTGAAATTCAGTGTTTCACAACTGAAATTATTACTCCAGTCAAATACCCATTAAACCAATAGACCATTAAGGAACTGTGTTCTGCATCTTTCTTATTCCCCCCCAGTCCTCCACTTCTTCCATGCTAGAAACTGCATACCTATCGCAGAGAAGTTTAATAAGAAACCGTGCACGTGTGTTGTCGCTAATAAAGTACACACTAAGTAATAAATGTCCAATTACTTTGCAAAACAAACGAATCAGGAAAGGGAACTGCAGCCAGGGAGAAGAAAAGCTCGAAAAACATACGTGTTACTACAGTAATCACGTACCTGCG
The DNA here is from genome assembly GCF_050908995.1 of Andrena cerasifolii. Lineage (NCBI taxonomy): Eukaryota > Metazoa > Arthropoda > Insecta > Hymenoptera > Andrenidae > Andrena > Andrena cerasifolii. The sequence continues at coordinate 6,194,176 of NC_135132.1, forward strand.
GAGAAAAAAAAAAGAAACAGAGGGTAAAATCCTTGAACCGCCACCATTTAATCCTTTTATCGATAATCCAGCGAGCGGTTCGACTTTGATTCCAATCACTTTCCCTGGGCATCACTTTCCCATTCTCTTTCGACAATCTGACCTAGTGATTCGACATTGTTAGTAATCAAGATCGCCTAACGTCTCAGAACTGAACGCTATCCTTTCTTTTAGCTTCTAGCATCACTAGGTGTAGCCGGACTAATGATAGTAATCGCATTGTTATGAATATATATTGCGAACAGTTGCATGTGTGCATATACTTTCTATTCATTCTTCACCGTGGATTACGATGGCTCGCCTATTTTTCTGCATTTCAGTTGATTTTCTGTTTCCGTACTTTCTCTGTCGTGCTGTTTTTCGACAACCTTTCACGGGTGGTGGGGTAGCCTGCTCGGGGCATTAACATCTCGCAAAACACTGGCATTCAATTTATTATTGTAATTCATTAATATAATTCGGGGACAGTAAGTATTATCCTGCATTCCACGTGCAGGTGATATTATGCAGGTGATGTATTTCTAATTTGTGGATGGTAAAGCTGTTCTACTTATTCCTACTTATTTACAATTTTGTTGACTGTAATATTAAGAGAGGAGAAATTTATTCACACGTTTCATGAATAAAAGAAGCAAGTGATTACGACATGGGATCTCCTTTTCTCATATTTAATCAATCTGTCGCTTAAAATTGAGTAGCTTCAGTTAGCATGAGTTTATGTGGACATTTGTGTGAGTAGGTGTGCACTAGTTGAAGTACTTGCCTTAGGCTTCTTTGTTTAGGTAATTGTTGAGATTTATAACAGATATTGTAATCACAGTGAAGAATATTAATACACTGGCGGACAAAGAAGTTACAAATTTTTGGATTTGTTCTATTTTTGGTATTTTTAGCATAAATTTGGAACTGTGGTACCCAGGGCCGTTCCTGGCGGGGGTGCAGATGGTACCCCCGCACCTGGGGGCCAAACCTAGGGGCGGCCACAGGCCGTTTATTATATGTAAAATTTTTATTAATAAGAATAATAATCGAAACTCTTTTCCATGATAACTGTTTAAAATTATGTATGTATAGATATAAAAGTGAACACTGCATATTAAATTCCTAATTAAAGAATATTGAATTAATAAGGGCGACAATATTGTTTTTGCACCTGAGCGGCCAAAACCCAGGAACGGCCCTAGTACCTGTGTTTAATGTATCCTGATGGAGAATTTAAAGCTGTACGAAACCCAGTTAAAATTGAATTTATTGGAATTATATTTATGGAATTAGCTGCGTATATATACGCCAATATATACGAATATATATATATTACAATAAATTCAATTTTAACTGGGTTTCGTACCGCTTTAAATTTTATATACATATATATAAATATATACCGGGGTTTGTTGACTTATTCCTCTCACTACTCTAAATATAATAAAAACTACGACCTAGACTCAATAAAAACAATTTTAAAAATTAAGCCAAACCTAACCCAGACCTAAACCAGACCTAACCTAACCCCACAGCCGGGGTTTGTTGACTAATTCGTCTCACCACTCTAAATATAATAAAAACTACGACCTAGACTCAATAAAAACAATTTTAAAAATTAAGCCTGTATACCTAATGAAATTTGTAAACTTTTGATGTTCAACAAGTGAACAAAACACCAATGGTCTATATATAAAAATCAGAAATATTAAAAATTAGTCAACCAGCCCCAGTCCTCCCCTAGAGTGGTTCGAAAAAGTGGTAACTTTTTTCTCCGCTACTGTAAGTAACTGAATATTATAATACAAAGGACAATGAAATAGAATTGTTGCTAAAGAACCAGTAACAAAATCCCGAATGGAGAATTATAATTCTAGAAATAACGGCGATCTCCCAAAGCAAACAGTTTCAATAAAAATGTCTCTAGAAAGAAAACACAGAAATAGAGATCAAATAACTGAAACGATCCTTTGGCAAATATGCCACAAACATCAAACTCTAGCACGTCAAAGGCACCTAAACCGAATCGTTACTAAAAGGTTTCATTCAAACGGTATTAAGCTCGTTTCGCCGTCAGAGGTTAACGAAAACGTACCAGAGCTACGCTATCGAATAATCGAAGTTGGCACGCGATAATAGGCCCCCCATTTCCATCATTCCAGGCGCGTGCACGTCGCATTAAGTTGACCGACGTGTTCGAAATGACATTTTCGCGGGCTAACAAAAGCAGATCCCACCGCCGGGTGCATACCTTGGAAAATGAGCACCGAACGAATACAGCGAACGCGAAATTGCATCGGTCTGATGGTCAATCTGATTGCTAATCATGGCGTGTTCGTAAATTTCAGCACTGTGAAACAGAGAGCTGTGGTTGCTGTGAAACAGCGGCTGAAATAATTCCTACGTATTGGATCATGTTGATCAGAAGATCATGTCGAAATTACATTTCTATGTGACATTAACTTCTTAAGGGGGAATACTATTTTATGGGCTAAAAGCAGAGCGAAATTTAAGAATTTTTTTTTCAGAACCTAGCGTTCCGATTCACCTGAAATTTGGACCATGTTTTTATGCATCCTTGAAGAAGCTGCGGGATTTTTTTCATTAATTTTTAACCATAAATATAGTAGTTATGCACGATCGACGATCACACCGCGCAAAATTCGTCGTCCGTTGGTGTGCATGATATTTACCTACCAGTTAGTCTGAAACAGAAAAATGAAACAGCGTTTTACTCTGTACATATGTAGCTTGAATTTGATGAACCAGAATATCGCTAAGTCCTGTACTTCTTTTGTTACGTAAGAAAATTGCCGCAAAATTGGATAGCAAAAATTAAAGGTTCAGACCTTTCAGTTTGAAAACTCTCCACACTGCTCAATAATTTTTTCTGTTTTTTGCTAGTTCATCAATTTCAAGCTACATATGTATAAAATAAAACGCCGTTTGATTTTTCTGTTTCAGATTACCCGGTAGATAAATATCGTGCTCACCAACGGACGACGAATTTTGCGCGGTGTGATCGTCGATCGTGCATAACTACTATATTTATGGTTAGAAATTAATGAAAAAAATCCCGCAGCTTCTTCAAAGATGCATCAAAACATGGTCCAAATTTCAGGGGAATCGAAACGCTGGTTTCTTTTAAAAAAAAAATCAAAATTTTGCTATGTTCTTAGCCGAAAGAATAGATTCCCCCCTTAAAGATTTCGAGGCGGATCTGATACTTCGTAAATAATAACAACAATAGTAATAGCAATAGTAATAGCCATGACGGTGGCAACAGAAATAGCAATACCAACAACAGCAGAACAATGACACCAATAATAACAATAATACATTTGCCAAAAATCAAGCTAATTTTGTTTCACACGAGTCCCTGAAGACCAGAACAGTGTAGTTCAATTAATAAAAATATGAACAATTGTAATTTACGCCTCTAAAAAATACGAATACGCAAACAGTTAAGTGTTCCAATTTTTAGACTGATAACACCACCTACTTAGTTCAGAGAGTATACTATAGTCGGCTGATATCATTTTTCAAGCCACGATACAATGTTAACGCATCGGCAAGGAAGTCATTACGCGTTAATGCAACACTGTGCGCGATAGAGTTACATTTATTGGATTATGTGTCAGCAGATTGGCAATTGCTACCGAATGATATAAGCATTCGGCTTGTTCCTTTTTCGATAAATCGTGTATATCTTATTGTATGTAGGCCTAGTGATTGCACCGATGCCGATACTATTAGTGATATTCAATCGAGTCGATACCAAAGTACTCAATAGGGAATATCGATATTTTAGCATCGAAATTTAAGGTACTTGGTATCAATTATTATCGATACCGATTTTTTTTTCAATCGATACTAAACCAATACTATAGTGAATCAAAACCAGTTTGATACCTCGCGAAGGTATCGATACTGCACAAAATTATCGTCATTTATTTGATAATTCACATTTTGCCATCTGACCACAGAATTCGTTGATAATGTATACAGTAAATAATGTGGCAGCATATTTATCATCGTGCTCACTCTTAGCCTTTCATAGGGGCAGGTAATAAAATTGTTTCTAATTGTGATAATTTAAATACAGCATGAACAATTTTTTACTTCGAGCAAGAAATGCATTTCCATGCTCTGATTCAATTTCTCCCTTCAATAGATTCTATACCTCCATGTATTTCCATTTTCGTTTGTTTACTTATCCAATGAAGAAGGTAACTAAATTATTATGCATACAGTGGCGTGCAAAAGTATTCGGCCACCCTTCAAAACAGAATAAAATATTTAAAATTGGTCCAAACGACTTGAGTTTTTTTTTGAGAAGCTAGAAGGATTAGTTTGCTAAGTGGCGTGATTGTTCGTTTTGAAAAAAAATTGCAATTGGTCGGAAAAGCGAAAAAAAAAATAGTAAATGTGGTGTTTTTCAACTTTTGTTCTGTGCTCGTAATGAAAATTTAAAAAAATACCTTTACCACCAAAAACTGGCGAATGTGTGATTTTCACCAACTTCAACTGTTTGTAGCTCGTAGCTGCGTTAACTTAAATCTAAAAAAGGCATTTTTTATATTTTCATTACGAGCACAGACAAAAAAGTTGAAAAACACGACATTTACTATTTTTTTTCGCTATTCCCACCAATTGCAATTTTTTCAAAACGAAGAATCACGCCACTTAGTAAACTAAAGCTTCTAGCTTCTCAAAAAAAAACTCAAGTCGTTTGGAGCAATTTTAAACAAGTTATGTTTGCACCCCACTTTACATCTCCAAATCCGAGTTGCTTCACGATGCAATCCTAAACGCACAACAAAAGAAATAATCAAAGAGATCCCTAAATCCTGCACAAACACGTTTCTATTTTCCTTCTTCTCTCACCACCCCCGTCACCCACACTTCAAACTCAACCAAAATATTTCCCCACCCACAAAGTTACCCAAGCTCCCAATTCCCCAATTCCAAGGATCACCCAAAGCCTCCGCTACATTCAGTGCCAGTTAAAACGATCAACTGAATCTGAAATTCTCCACGAGTATTCCCCCCACTTCGTGTCTTCCACAGCCGTTCCACCCCACTCAAGGCTAAAGGGTTGCGGTCCCCTAGAAGGTTTAGATAAAGTCGAGACAGTAACACTGTCGGGGGCTTCGTAGCAGGGCGTTCGTCCAGTGATTTGAATAAAACACACTTTCTGGGGGGTATGGGTCGTGAATATAAATTGGCCCTGTTAACATCCGTGAAATTCAACGAGGGGGCAGGATTTGCCTCTTCGAGGAACCGTTTTCCAGATGAAGAATGGCCCGGGCTGCTGCAAATTTCCCTGCCTCCTCCCTGAGGAGACTTTAGTTATCTTTTGAAGTCAAGGAGTCCCTTGGCCTAGCTCCGCCAGCCGCATCCTTCTGAGGATGGAAATTGCCACGGTGCAGTAACAGTTTTGTTGGAAAATCGTGGGATATCGACATTTTGGAAAGTCATAAAGTTGGTGAGAGCAACCGAATCGAGTAACTTTCCTAAACGGAATTCAGCCGATTCTTCCCCAAACATTCATTCAGAATCAGATTGAAATCGAAACGCCCGAAGCGCCGTGCTATGCGCAACAAAGTCCCAGCCAAGATAAGGCTGGCTGTGCAAGTAGTACAGGTAAACAGAAACACGGCGGCAATTTTTAATGAATTTTGAGCCAATTAAACTGTGATCGGATATCTGCCGGCCAGCTAGCAACAGAAGTTCCTGATTTCGAACGCGGAAGCTGGCGCAAGGATCTCCTTTTTGTTCACCGCGGTACCTTTCAAATTCGAGGCCGTCGATTTGTTACTTTGCGCCCAGGCGCAGTCAGCACCGAAAGTGCTTTTTGCCATCGTCACTTCCGCGCCTTTCGAACTCGTCCACTGCGATATCTCACTCCAGGCGCGGCATCGCCGATTGTCCTCTTATTTCGATGGCTACGCCTCTCGTCGTTATTATTAAACGTTATGCGAGCGGTGCCTTTTACCGGAACCGGTGTGCGCCAATTTTACGGCTGATAATTAACGCAAATTAGATGCCATCGATTGCGGAAGATGCGAAGGTTCGTTGCACCGAGTATTCGATGACGTTTCGGCGGAGGATTTGCCAGGAACGTGGAATTCTGCGGAATGTTGGAATTCTCGTCGAATTGAGGAACCTTTATGAAATGCGCGAAGGAAAGTGAGAGCAAGGACTCGGAACAGAAATTTCGGTGGATTGTTATGATTACACCGAATGTAGTGGGGTTCAAAATATAATATATTAATTTTTGTACTTCTTATTGTCAGTCTCTAGGATTTCTTCAGTATCCTGTCTTCATTCGTTTGATTAATGCCTGATGTATGAATCCATGAATATTTCGGTATTAGGATTGGCAGACGTGTTTTAGATAATCTGTAACGAGAATGTTTTCAAATCTGTACCCTTTTTAATACAGTCTTCTCGAATAGTTCAATGTACCTCATATCTTCCTTCAAAAGTTCAAAAAATGAATTTCAGTTAACCCTATTTTGCAGTACTACACAGGTCAATATTAGGGATGTGACTAATAAGTCTGATACGTGACTAGTAAGTCTCAACTATCGATAATGCTTATCGATATATATTTATTCGTCCAATGTCGATACATGAAATATATTATTCCAAAAGTATCGATATTGATAATATCGATAGGAGGATCCTATCAATAATACAATTTACAATATCATTTTGGATTAAAGTGAATTTTTTAGGATAAAAGATTTTGTATAGTATTAGGAAATTAGTTTATTTAAATTAAGATACAAAGTATTAAAATGGAAACAAGTAATTTATTTGTGGAATCATATTTATAAAGGGGACTAGAATTGATATTTTAATAAGAAACATCAAGAGTATGAAAAAGAATTACTGAATTTCACTTGCACGTATAATTTGAAAATTACTAGTGTTTGAAATATCAATATATCGACAGGCAAATATGGATTAAAAGTATCGATATATCGGCGGACAAATATCGATAAAAAATATCGATATATTGAGAGGCAAATATCGATATATCGACATGCAAATGTCGAAAAAAATATTTATATATCGATATATACAGTTATCGATAAGTATCGTGTTGCTTCAACATTTCGTCTCCTTATCTAAAGTAACAGAACTCAGCCTTAATACAGAACTGAGCATGTACCCCAGCAAACTCAGCAAGCAATTAATCTCCCTTCTCTTGAAAACCTCACACGTCTTGCTCAAGGAACACAGACAAAAATGCATTTTATATCATAAACAATTTTTTGCCGATCCGAGCCTATCAGACACTCCCTTTCCCTCTGAAACAGCCAGGGGAACGAGTATACATACTAAAAAAAAATCGTCGTCACGTTTCCTGATTGCAAAAGTCACCAGATCGCGTTGGAGCCGCAAAAACGCGGTCATTACGCGTGATGGATACGCGATACGGTGTAGAAAGGCCAGCATCGCGGAATGATCCTTTCGATCTGAATGTCTGTGGAGAAAAATAGAATAGGCGGGCTGCGATTAGACGCACGCACGGAATTGTGTGCGTGTCCAGCAACGCGGAATCGGTCTGTTTTCAGTTATTGCGGTTACATCACGGGGGGGATCGGATGAAACAGTCGGAGAAAAATTAGAAGGAGAGTATCTCCGCCGAAGGCGTGCACCTTCGTCCATTCAGTGAAAGTGATTGCACCGGCAGCTTGTATAAAACCAGGGCGTGGACTCGAGGATGGCACACATCAAGCTCCAGCTCCGAGGACAAGCAACAATGAGGTGCTTCCTAGTAAGTAGAACGTCAGCGAGCTTCGGCTCAGTGGTCGATTTTTCGGGGTTTGCGCTTTGAGGATTGCGAGACTCTTCTGGCGGGGGGAATTATTATTGCGTTCCGGACATTTATTGGGGGTATTGTAAGGGATTCGAGGAAATTGTTGGAGGATCGAGGAATTGGGGATCGGGGGTTGGGGAGGGTGGTGATCACAGTGGAAATTTCGGAGGGGAGTTGTAGTCTGAACATTTTGTGGTGGCAAGACATCTGTCAATTTGAGGAAATTAGTGGAGCAGTGAAAATTTTGAGATTCGGATTTAAGAGTGCGGTGGACATACTAAATATTTTGGGGGAGGGGAAGAGTGTTCTTTGAAAATTTAGGGGAAAGAAATTGGTGAACCAGTGGAAAATATTAGCATTAGATTTGGAAAATTCGGCGGCCATTTTGAATAAATATCTCTTCTTTGGGGTGAGGGGTATAATTACACTTTGGAAATTTTAGTGTACTGGGATAAGTACTTTTGAGTTTGAAGTTTTAATTGCAATTATGCAGAGTAATATTGCAATTTGAAAACTTTGTAGGACAAAGAACTTGTCGACAACTTAATAGAATTTGCAACAGTTCTCTTCCTTTGAAGTGAAATTCAGAAGGGCAAAGTAGATCTAAATTGAAAATTTGAAGCCCTGTGTACCCCGAAGTACCCTTCCTTACAAAATAGCAATTTGATTCACTAAAATTTTCCCAATTACTGCGAATTTGCTCCTATGCAGATCTTACGAAGTAGTAAAATTTGAAATGTTTTCACAAAATCTTATTATTAATTTAGATCTTAGTTCTTAAAGCCATTTCAAAGATGGATTTATCGAAAGCTACAATGTATTCGGTATTGGTAACAGTTGAAAATAATTCTGAGGCAAGAGAACAGTTAGACCTAAAGTTACTAACTTTCTCTTGATTCTTGACTTCATTGAAATTTCAAAGCACCTGAACTGTTGAGTAACAGACTCTCAAAATGTTCAAGTGTTTCTTAAGAACAGCATTTACCTTCTCTCGTCAACGATACTTTATACCACTCTAACCTGCTGATTCCATACACACCAAGACAAACACAGAGGAAAAAAAACAAAAAGGACGCTTTAATTCATGAATTTATTCAAAACGTCGATTATAATGTCATTGCAAATATCTTCTCACTTTACCACTTTGATTTTAAAAGACCCAACATCTTTATTCCCTTTCGAAGGACATACCTTTCTGTCGGAGACGACACCATTAAATAGTCCTATCAATGCCACGTAATCACCAAATTAAGATGTGCCTTAAGTACTTGCTTCTAATTCGCCTATCCAAGCCGATAGCTTCATCAGTAACTTTCATATCGTCCCAACTACTATGAACATACCACCAATAGCAGTACTAAGGAATCATACAATACCCCATCAACAAGACTGACACTCAGACTGGAACCAACAATCACCATTCATCATCAGTCGTCAAGAAAGGATCTACAGAGACCAAAAATAACCATCCAATTTTCACGCAGATCTGCCTTTTGGCCACCGCGGCCTTTGCCGCCAAAGCGGAACAAGGAAAGTCCGAGAAGACCAAGAGAGGTATCCTCCTGGGCACTGGGGGACTGGGTGGCTCCTCTGGTGGACTGGGAGGATCATCTGGAGGATGGGATCTCAGTTCAGGCTCTAGCTATGGCGGTGGCTTAGAATCCAGTGGACTCTCTGGCGGTCAGTCTGGGGGACTTTCTGGAGGCCTTTCAGGAGGACTGTCTGGTGGGCTCTCCGGTGGGATTTCACTTGGAGGAAGCGGAGGCCTCGGTGGGGGACTGGGTGGAGGATTGGGTGGAGGACATGGTGGAGGATTGGGTGGAGGACTGGGTGGAGGATTGGGTGGAGGATTGGGTGGAGGACTTGGTGGAGGACTGGGTGGAGGAGGCGGTGGAGATGGAAGCGGTGGAACCAGAGTGCATACCATCACTCAACAAGTCCCAATTCTCATCCCTCAACCATACCCCGTCTCGAGACCTGTGGCAGTCCCATACTACGTGAGGCAAGCAGTCCCTGTTATCAAGGAAGTGCCAGTCCGTGTGCCTCATCCAGTGCCTGTCACCGTTGAGAAACCAGTTGTCGTCCCTCAGACCGTGAGAGTGCCAGTGCCAGTCCCTCAAGCAGTACCTGTTCCTAGCCCAGTCGCTGTGCCAGTGCCTCAGCCTATACCTATTCTCGTCACCGTCTCGGCACAATCGGCTGGAGGAGCTGGTGGATCTGGTGGCTCTTCTGGCCTGGGTTCAGGACTTGGCAGTGGATTGGGCGGTGGATTGGGCGGTGGAGCTGGCCGTGGACTCGGCAGTGGACTCGGCGGTGGACTCGGCGGTGGACTCGGCGGTTTGCTCGGCGGTGGGCCCGGAGGTGGACTGATCGGTGGACTGGATGGTGGATTCGGCGGTGCAGGCGGCGGTGGACTCAGCGGTGGAAGTGGCAGTGGACACGGTAGTGGATTCGGCGGTGGACTTGGCGGTGGACTCAGTGGTGGACTCAGCTCTGGACTCAGCTCTGGTCTCAGCTCTGGACTCAGCTCTGGTCTCAGTTCTGGACTCAGCTCTGGGCTCAGTTCTGGACTTGGATCCAGCCTGGGATCCAGTTATGGCTCAGGTTCAAGTTCCAGCTACGGTTCAGGACTGGGATCCAGCTCCGGCTCTTCAGGTCTCAGCTTAGGCTCTGGAAGCGGCTTGAGCTCTGGTGGTGGGTCTGGCATCACCATTATCAAAATCGCCTCTTCGGGGTCTGGGCAGGGCTCTGGTTTGGGCTCTGGTCTGAGCTCCGGGCTTGGCTCAAGCCTTGGGTCTGGATCGAGCTCCAGCCTTGGTTCTGGATACGGATCTGGGTATGGGTACTCGTCTGGTTCCCTTGGAGGATCCGGTGGACTGTCATCAGGAAAGTGGTGAATTGTTGGATCAGTATAAGTCGAAGAATATCTTGTATAGGTGGATGTATTCGTGTAAGCCCCTTTTTTGTAATGTTGTGATAATCACCCCATTTTTTATACTTTAATAAAATTATATTTTTGTACGATAAAGATATACACGTCTGAATAGTGCCGCGATGAAAGCGTTAATGCAGTTTGGATATCAAAACTGGATAGGGGTGCTCCACATTGAAACATGTGTGCGTACAACCGCAGGCAACAGCAGTACTTCAAGTTGCCTAGATCAAGTTATGAGCAATGATCCTTCCGGGTCATATGAGGATTCAAAGCCATCGTGCGAATCAGGCCAACACTTTGAAACTGATAAGGAAGAAAAATTGAAACTTCCTACGACATCTACGGTTTAACGAAATTCGAAGTGTTGGAATAGTAGGCATGCTTCCTATCCATTTATTGGATGGAGCATACCCTGGAGAACTCTATCGGTAACTCATCAAACTTTGTGCACAATGATTATCTACAAATCTACCTTCACAACTTTATACCATCTGCTACAGCTTCCGTTCGTTACCACCCAGGATCATACAACTTATGTGCTGTCATATAAAATGACCGTACAATGGCCGGCAAAGTATATTTCTTCCTTATCGGATGCAGGTAATGACAGATTCCTATAATACCTGCAGCAGATACAATCGGGAACTGCATTCTCTAATGCAGGTTCCTGCTTTAGCTACGGTGGATACAAAGAACTGTACCTGCACAACTGACAGTCGGTGTGCAGAATGAAAATATCGTAGCAATGCCAAAAGGAATATTAGGAAAAGTATTCGCCAGCGTTTAATATGATAAATTTTCGTCCTTACGTATCCCTGCACATCAATGGTAGAAGTAAATAGCACTAATAATATTTAAAAAAAAAAAACTCAAAAGGGATGAAATATCAGTATCGACCGTCACAGTTGAACAATCTATTCCTAGCCATGCAATTTGATTACAAATTAAGTATTTAAAAACTTACAAATTTTCAAGCAGTAGTTAGTACAGATGACTGAATGTAGACTCACCTGAAACAAAAAAAGAATTGCCAGTTAGTTCTCATGTTATTTCCACAAAATATCTTTGCATCTTCCATTACAAGTTGCTTTCTACTCTGGGATCGCAGTTTCACGAAGAAGTTGTACATGACGACTTTTCCGCGCCTCAAAGTACGAAGGAAGGTATTGCTTCCACTTTATGCACCTGCTATCACCCCATATACACCTGTTAAAAGATGTTGAAGCTACAGAACGAACTGTTGCGCAATCCTCCGCACAAAGGAGGGCGCATAAAGTCCTGTAAACTTCTTTCTCAGACCTTGTTGGCTCGTTAATTACTGCAAAAAGCATCGTTACCTTTCTGAAGGAAGTTCTCAGCAGCCATCTCGTTACTAATAATACGGAAAAACTGCGGCTCGTGCTCGCTCAGCAACCTCGTATTTTTTTTCCAAAGAGGAGCCAGATGTTCTTTCAGAATTTCATAATGCTACAGTACTTAGTGATAATGAAAACTTTTTAAATACGCGCAACGTGGCAGAATACCTACGCAAAGAATATTCTAAATAGTTTCTGTCGAGACGAACATCAACAATTTTGCATCTGAGCACTTTCTGTTTCAGGAAATATTCAGATTAGCCCAATCATACCACGTTATGATGAAATATGAACTCATGGCCAGTCGAACGATTAGAATGCGGCGGAGGGGATAGAAGAATGCAAGCGTAAGGGGTACAAGTCCGTCTATAGTCAGACGCAGTTAAAAACCAGTATGCCTGAGGCTCTATCTGCCTATAACTTTGTACACGTGCATTATTTTAAAAATAGCTTCCAGTGAAAGTTGTTCAGCTTACTGGGAGCTTCAAAATTTCCTTCAAATTCAATAATATTGAAACATTTGGAAGTAGACTTCCACGTCACTGCTTATGGCTCTCTCAACTACTTCCTGCTACCACCTCTTTTTCAATTCTTTAACAGTATCCTTAATTACTTTTATTTTTCATAATAATATTATTAATGATGAATGTTTACTTCAGTGGAGAAGAATTCACTTTACAAAGTTAGATTCTTTTTCTTAGCTTTTTAGCTTTCATAGAAATATCCCGACGAATGCAGTTCAATAATTCAACGTCTTCCTAATATTTTAGCTTAAAAATTGCTACATGAAGATCGAAGAAATACGGCTCAGGCGTCGAAGAACATGCAGCCCCGCTTCTATTGATACAAACTCGAGCCTTACTTTATTGCGTGTGCGACGTGAAGTCGACTGCGGGAAGTGTCGGTCGATGGATTTGCATATTTTATACCCTGTTACGCTTACGAAAGCTCATGTACGAGCCCTGCATAAATTTCTGGCACAGTATTGACATTCCCATCTGATAGGATGGCGAAATATTGATGAGAGTTGAATAAAAACACACGAATTCATTTCCAACGTACTGAATATATCTAATTTACCAAAGTCTAGATTTTATCTACGATATTATAAGATTGAATTAGAATAAATTTTCGGTGAGCTTACAACGCATAGTCGAAATGAGCTTATAACGAAAATTTACTCTAAACTGAAATATTTCTGTATTTTTTCTAAAAAAGGACACTCCAATTGATCCACAAAGATTAAGTAAATCTTTGCCAACAAAAGTTTCGAATATAATATTATTCCCTCATTTTTATATCCCAGACTACTGTGCTTATAAACCCATCCCAGGGGCTCGTTCAGCCCCTTCCACAGCGTTTATTCGATCACGCGAACGAACCTGCGGGTAATTAATTAATCATACGTTCAAAGACTCACCATCCAGTCGCAGGGGCATCTCGTATTATTAATGTAACTCGTTCACGCAGCGATCATTAGCAACCTCGTCGATTATTTATCGTTATCTGACGTCGGATGCATTAATTTTCCCGGAAGCGAAATCGAGTATCGAGCCGAGCGATTCGAATTTCACGAATTGAAAGGGGTTTGCCGCGAAGTGGAGGAGAAATCTATTATCATCTGGTCTGCAATTTATCTGACAGCTGAGTAACACCGTAAAGCAGCCAATGATGAATTTCTTGTAAATCTTCCATTTCCAAGTATGAAGAGCTCAACCACTAAAAATTTTCTTAAAGATGTTAAAGAAACAGTTCCAGTATTGTAATTTCAATTTTCAAGTTTGATAGATAGAAACTAAGATTTTTATTTTAAAACGCTAGTTTTATTGAAAATTAATATAAAAATTTTCAATAAAACTAGTTTAATAAATAAATTTTTATTTCTTTATTTAAAAATTTATTTCTTTATTTCAAAATTTATTTCTTTATTTCAAAATTTATTTCTTTACTTCAAAATTTATTTCTTTATTTCAAAATTTATTTCTTTATTTCAAAATTTATTTCTTTATTTCAAAATTTATTTCTTTCTTTCAAAATTTATTTCTTTATTTCAAAATTTATTTCTTTATTTCAAAATTTATTTCTTTATTTCAAAATTTATTTCATAATTCCAAAATTTATTTCAAAATTCACTTAAAAAATCTATGGATGCTTATGATTACAGTAGAAATGTCTCCTGTTTACTAAGAGCTGTATAGAAAATTATAATATCTAAAAGAATTATGCATAATTCGACTATTCAATGTTGTGCAATCCTTGCATTAATTGATGACACTTTAATAATATTCACTGATTGTAAGATATACAATAGCTTAGCGCTTGAAGTCTGTAAACCTCGGCGATAATAACTAAGTGGAAGTAACAATGAATTACGTTCGAAGTTGAAACGTGAAGTAGATTGTTTCTGCCCTTATCTCACGTCGATCGACGAGAGGGTTTAATTAACACTTGTAGATCGTTCGTCTAGAACCTCTTCCTTCCTTTAGTATACTTAGTAACTGAATAATCATTCAGTTTTCGAAAAAATATTACCGCGGAAAGCACCTTCTATACACCTTCCTTTAATTTATTTCATAGTGCTGTTCAACTTTTCAATTAGCGAACCATTTGTGCAGTCATTTCGAAGGGAACTTTACTTCGCGTCGCGAGCAAACTATTTCATAATGTCTACACGCCTGAAACAATTGTTCCAAATTGTACCAGCGAATAATTCCGCTCCCTTCTGAATGTTAAGCGTATAATGGAATATTACGATGTAACATTTTCATTACACTTCCCGGTGATTCGACGTATTATGATGTAACTATGTTCCCTTTGAATGCATTACTTGTTTCGAGCATTTCATGCAGCAGGCAACGGGTGCTCCAGCGAACGAGGTAGCTGTTTATTAAAGTACCTTTGAAACCTTTAATCGTGCATGAAATGAGCTCGAAAAGTTCAATGATAAATCATTACCTCGCTGTACGAATTGCTGGGCACTTTTACAAAGAGTTTCTGGAATTTAAATTCTGATTATCCCAATTTGCTAGCAGTCTGATGTTCGAGAACATTTTAGAAATTCAAGGTACGAACTTAATACATTATTTTATGGAGTAAAATTAGAAGTCGAAAATTCAATATTTATTTCACAGTCAGTACTTAGGTTTTACTGTGTAAAAAAAATTACGGCCGTACTGAAGCTTCATCAGTGATAAGCCACATTACATTATTGATAAATTTGGAATTTTATTAATCTTTCGTAAATTTTTGGCTTCCTACAAAAGTCTCTGCTTATACTAATGTGTCAAACTTTATGTCGAAATTTACGACGCGTCAATCGACTGCGAAACAGAATAAAAGTGTGCATTATTCCAATTGCTTCGAGTAAATGTATACGTATATAACGTATTTATCTAAATAAATTATTTTTAGTACAATACTTCATTTAAGGGAGAATCCTACTCTTTGGGCTAAAATCGTAGCAAAAGTGGGGATTTTTTTTTTACGAAATCAGCGATTCGATTCTTCTGAAATTTGGACCATATTTTGATGCATCTTTGAAGAAGCTGCGGGATTTTTTTCGTTAATTTTTAACCACAAATATAGTAGTTATGCACGATCGACGATCACACCGCGCAAAATTCGTCGTCCGTTGGTGTGCATGATATTTATCTACCAGGTAATTTGAAACAGAAAAATGATATGGCGTTTTGTTTTATACATATGTAGCTTGAAATTGATGAACCAGCAAAAAACAAAAAAATTTATTGAGCAGTATGGAGAGTTTTCAGACTGAAAGGTCTGAACCTTTAATTTTTACTATCCAATTTTGCGCTAATTTTCTTATGTAACAAAAGAAGTATAAAATTTAGCAGTATTCTTGTTCATCAAATTGAAGCTACATATAAAAGTAAAACGCCGTTTCATGTTTCTGTTTCAAATTACCTGGTAGATAAATATCGATTATGCATAACTCCTATATTTATTATTAAAAATGAATTTAAAAAAACTGCAACTTCTTCAAGGATGCATAAAAACGTGGCCCAAATTTCAGATGAATGAAAATGGTATTTTCTTAAAAAAAAAGTCCTAAATTTTCCCTCCTTAAATAATAAATATTTACTCTTCGCGAGAAATTATTTCTTCTATTTATCCGAATAATTCATCATTATTGTCTTGAGTAATTCGTTCGAATAACGATTATAAAATAAATAGAATACCCATACTAAACAAAATAATAAAAAACATAAATTATAAATGTAGAGGGACTGAATCGCACACGCAGAGAAACAGAGATTAAATACACTGAAGTTATTTCAGATAATCACTTTGAATTGATTAAAAACACACTAATTAGTGCCTACGAAGTTTCCTCCGCATATATCAGCACGTACACCCCCGATAGAGCTGCATTTACCTTCATAATTACAACTTTCTTGATTACCTGGATCTGCGTGTCGCGCCAGTTTGCATGTTCCTCGTTCTGCACAACTTCATTCGAGATGCTCCCTGCAACTAATGACGGACGAACGGATCATCCCCTCCGATTTCCTGAGCGACGCCCGCGGGAACTTTGGCTACATAGTTTCGGTCAATTGCTACCGGTCCTAACTGGAAAACCGCCGCCCGATGCAAGCCCGAGCACGTGTGATGGCGTCGTGACTGCGCGACAAAGGAGCGTCACTTTGGAACTTTTCGTGTTCCAGTGATCAAAGTGCCCCTAAAATAACCACCGAAATCTGGTCATCGGTCGGCACCTCCCTCCCTCTATCACCCATCCCCGCCTCCAGAAGTTCGAGTAACTTCCATTCCCATATCCGTTTCTCATAACAGAATAAAAGTAACCCGTCGATAACCCACCGGGGGCGTCCAGTGAAAAGCGATCGTGGCGTTTCCTCCTGGGCAGAATACAAGGTCGTCGAAAACGGCGGCATCGAGCTGTCCGTATCAAAGAGGAAATTAATATCTGCTCGGGGACACGCGTGCGCCCGTGACGTCCGGCCTGTTGTCTCGTAGATTTTGCAATAACGAGGCGTCGACGGCACACGCGACGACAGCTTTCTGTGCTCGCGATTATTCCGTGACATAAATGCTACCCCCTAGGAATAGCCCGCAGAATTTATTGTCAGCGGTTGCATGTCGCCGACGGTACAACTTCGCGCTCTCTTTTGTCCAATAAATTCCGCGTCTTCCATGTCTGCCCCCCACCCCCTGCAGCCGCTAACCAACCACGGCCTGGTGGATCCGTTCGATTCAAACGTAGAATCGATGACAAAGAATCAAAGTGACAGGGAAAAGACGCGGGGAATTCTGTGCAAAGTGGGTCGTGCATTACGCTTCGGTGTAGAGAAGTGGATTGCAATAAATTCCCTGGATTATGATTGGCTTGATTGTAAATTGTTATTGGAGCGTTCGTCTTACTGTGCTGGATCGTCGGAAATCTGTTCTGAGTAATTGAAGGATTGTTTGGTTTTCGTCAGAATTATGCGAGAAAGTTAAGGTTCGCTAGGGGGTAGGGATATAGGGGAGTTATAAGGGTGTGAGGACGTGGAAGGGCTGCGTTAGGTGGTATGGTTTTTAAAGGAAGTATTAGCGTGTAGAACTGGGATATTGGAACTTTGTGGGTTTGGGGTACTAATATCGTGTGTTATTGGACTGCTGGGGGACTGGTTTTGTGGGTTATTGAAGTGCTGGTGAATTAGTTTCGTGGGATATTACAATACGTGGAAACTGGTCGCATGGGGATTGGAAAAGTGGGGAGTTTTGTTTTGTGAGGTACTCGAATGGTAGGGTACTAATTTCTTAGGGTATTGGAATACTAGGGAATTAGTTTCCTGGTGTATTGAAATACTAGGGAATTAGTTTCGTGGAGTATTGGGATACTAGGGAATTAGTTTCCAGGAGTATTGTAATACTAGGGAATTAGTTTCCCGGAGTATTACAATACTAGGGAATTAGTTTTTATGGAGTATTGAAATACTAGGGAATTAGTTTCCTGGGGTATTGGATTACTGGGGAATCAGTTCCCTGGAGTATTGGAATACTAGGGAATTAGTTTCCTGGAGTATTGAAAAACAAGGGAAGTTCCCTGGAATATTAAAATGCCAGGGAATTGGTATCCTGTGGTATTGAATATTAGGGAATTAGTTTCCTGGAATATTGAAATATTAGGGAATTACTTTCCTGGAGTATTGTAATACTAGGGAATTAGTTTCCTGGAGTATTCGAATACTGAGAAACTGGTCGCATGGGGTATTATAGAACTAGCAGACTTCATGGGATATTTTTTTAATACTATGGAACTAGTGGTTTATTAGAATACTAGGGAATTCCTTTCCTGGAGTATTGCAATACTAGGGAATTAGTTTTCTAGAGTATTGGAATACTAAGGAATTAGTTTCCCGGAGTATTGGAATACTAGGGAATTAGTTTTCTAGAGTATCAGAATACTAGGGAATTAGTTTCCTGGAGTATTGAAATACCAGGGAATTGGTTTCCCGTGGTATTGGAATGCTAGGGAATTAGCTTGCTGGAGTATTGGAGTGCTGAGAAACTGGTTCCACGGGATATTCGAAAACTGGAGAATTCGTTTCCTGGTGTATCGGAATATTGTAAAATTACCCTACTAGGACACTGAAGTCCTTCCTGATATATGTTGCACGAGTCTTGACTTATTAAGATCTCGGAAAATTAGTGCATTACGATTCCACCGTGTTGGGCTGTGGAGGATTTGTGGTACTGAGGTTCCGAAGACTTGGGGATTGCTCTCTGGGCGTTTTAATCCCTCAAAGCATGTTCCCAATGATGATCCCAAGGTTCTCAGCTGGTACGCCAGTACTAAGGCCATGTCGGATGGTCAACTAGGAATGTTCTGCGATAGTCACAGCCCCCAATAGGTTTAATGGGAACGAGGGCGTCGAGAAAAGTGATTCGATATGGGATCCTGAAAGTTGCGTCCTGGAAAAATAGAAAACTAGTGCTTTCAGGTTCTACGAAACTGGCTTCCGAAGAAATTGGGTCATCGTGATCACCAGGCCACCGATGCTCTTAGCCTCGAAGACATGAAGACGTACATGCGAAGTTACCCACTTAAGCTGACCGAACTTCGCAATTACATTGCAAACTGCTCAGGCTTTCAATGCATCTCTGTCGGAAGTCTCGGAAGCTATTCCAAAGAGATAAGTCCAGTGATGTATGAGAAAGAAAATGAAACGAAATGGTGTCGCGCAGCTAGGATCAACCTACAGAGGCGCGAACCTAACTCCGGCTACTGATATCAATTTATCGCATGGCGTATCACAGTACTACATACTACTGTGTGCACATGTTAAACAAGACAAGGGGCGGTTTACTTCGAGTACTTTACTGCCCCCCTCCCCCTCCCCTCTCTCCCTCTATCCTTGTCTACAGAACAGTACACGTGTGCAGATTGTTCAGCGCCATGCATACCTGGTGTTTCGAGAACAAAAGCTAGAAGCCTTTGTAACAACTTTTGCAGGAATAAATAATTACTCAAGACAAATTACCATTAACAGCGAAACCAATTATTAAGAAAATGGAACCCCTATTTCTGCGGACCACAAATCATTTAATATTCTCATTTCTAATTAAACTGTAATAACTAAGGTTTCCTAAGTCCAATAATAGAAGTCCTTTGGCAGAATAATAAATGTCCCATAAAACTAGCAACAATAAAACATAAGAGTTTTAGAGAACCACCCCTGGAATGTCTCATTAGGAATCAAAGAAGCTTTGAAACTGAAAGTATTCCTTAATTAGTTCCACTGAATTCCCTTGAATCCATCCTTCCCCAAGAATCCCCACCCAGGGCACCCCCACTTTAAATCATTCAACCCTCGTCCGGAAGAACAAAAACAACCCTTCCGCCAACCGTGCAGCAAATTCCATTGCAAAAAATACCTAAACCCGCGTTTCCGATAATCCAGTGCCCGGACTTCCACTTGCAACCTTCGCCTTGGCAGCTTAATTAGCCCCGGCGGGAAAAAAGGAACTCTCCAATCAGGGCCAATATCGAGACACCCAGTGCAGGAGGCCGGGCGTGTTGACGCGTGTCAGTGGCGTCGTCCGCGGATTTAAAAGAGTGTCCAACAAGCAAGCTCAATCAGCCACGGTTGATGAACCCTGCAACACTATTTTCCCCGTGTGCAGCAGTCAACCATTTCATCCTAGCCGGTCGGGCAAGATGTACACACAGACGCGGGGGGTGTGTTTTACGCGCTCGCGTGTGGGGTGCGAGGGAAACTGATCAAAGACGACGAAGGGGCAAGAAATGAAGGAGAACACAATGGAGGGGTGGGGAAAAAGTGCAGGGTGACTGGGATGATAAATTGAGGGAAGGTTGTCGGGAGACGAGGGGGTTGCGAGACTTTAAAGAAGGAGGTGAATAAATTTAGGAGAAATCGAAAGGAGAGGAGAATAGCTTGAGTAAGGGTGACGGGGGATGAAATCTAAGGGAGGAGAGGAAAGACAGAGGGATCGGGGACTGGGGAGGAAAATTGAGTTAGAAATGATACAGGAGGGTGGAATGAAAGGCGAGGAATGTAACGGGTGGGTCATAAGAAATGAAGCAAATAGACAGAAGAAGAGAGAAGGGAGTTTGAAAGGGAGAATAATGGATGCCTGGTGGAGAGAAAGGAAAGTTACGAAGAATGGGCAGGGGAGGATAAAAATTCTAGGGTAAGGAAGGAAAAGTAAAAATAGAGTTCGTAACGTGGGTAGGGTTTACAGTTGTGTGCCGAGTAAACAGTGAAATAATGTGACAGAAAACTGCACTTCTGCCGCGTTGCATTATTCCTTTGCTTTGCTACTTTAAAATGGACATCCGCAGCGAAATTATTCTCCCCCATTTTCTAGTATTTTCACGCCGGTGCCCGTTCGCTCTCATTATACAAATCCAACAAATTAATTCTTTTGGGATTACGTGAACCGTCGGGGGAGCAAGTTTCACAGGTCCCAAGCTTCAGTCAGGAGATCAGCCAGGATAAAGGGTTGTGAGAATAGAGGGGTGAAGAAGTTGCGCGGGTTCGTGTAACTCGTTCCGCAGACATTTTAAGGGGAAAGGGAGACGGAAATGGACGCTTCAGACCGGCGACCATTCCTGGGACTCTAAACCGCGCGAGGGTTGTTTCCCCTCTCGCGTGGCTGCTCCCGCGTAATTCTCATCTGACGTGGGTTCGGCGACGCGTGACGATAAACGAACACCAACTTTAGGGATTTGCAATGCAAATTTACAACACCCCACGAACTTCACGCGTCGACGAGATCCGGGAAGATTAGCGAGACCCCTTTGGGCGACTTTTTCCACCCCCGCTTCGAAAACAGGCAAAACCCAGCGCGTGACTCATTAATCGAGTCCAATTAAGCTGTGGAATCGTTAGTCGTGAAGAAAGTCGCGGTTTCTGTCGTTAAATTTCCACGTGGGACTTTTAACAACATTTTTCTCGCCCTTTGAAGTTTAAGCTAAAAAGAATCTGTATTATGTTGGTCAGCCTCGTATTAGCAATATATATTTATTTATGTAGTGATCTGCAAAATTGTATTAAGGAGTTTTTTTTAAAAAAATCATTCTTTTTCATTTTTTTGTGAAAAAATGAAAGCAAATCCAGGTGTATGGTTTTATCCAATGTTTATTTCTATAATACAGATAGAAAAAAAATTGGTATAAATATATATGTCTTTTAAAAATGGCAGTGCAGGTTGGAAAAGTTTTTAACGTTTTTCTTAATGGTTTTGCCTTAATATCTGTCTTAAAAAATGACGTAATTTCCAAAGTGTCGAATTTTGAATCACTCAATTGTGATTCATTAAAAATTAAAACAAAATTATTTCGTGGCTAAAAAATGGTGGTTTCATAAAAAAAATTGTTTTTGACTGTGTGCTACTAAGAGACTGAGTTTTTAATTTTTTGGTGAAAATCTGGAATTTTTACGGAGTATGTCAGAGGTTGCACGGGAAATGGCACGTGTTTTATACGTCCTGTAATTTTTAATGAGGGAAAAATATCGAGAAAAACTCGTTTAAAGCTTTTCGTGCTTTTTAAAATACCTTTACTTATATAGAAGCACTTCGCTTCGTGAGCGAATTTTAATATAAACCGAATGGCATTTTATTCGGATAGGATAGTACTTTCAAAAAATGCAATAAAGAATAAATCGATTTTTCGATTGCTTCCCATACGTGTTGAAAATGATGAAATATATCAAATGGTGTATCAAAGAGAGGAAGGTTGGAGAAACGAAGTCATTTCTGCGCTTCACTCCACAAATCACTTGGCAGTGTCGGCGCGTTCTGCTTTAATACCAAAGTTCGAGCCATCGATTCCCGAAGGAAATCTCTGTCCACGCATTCTTCGACGTGGTTTATTGAAAAACTGCCCCGAAATAGCGTATCTATCCCGTGTTTTACGAGTTTTGCCTAAGTTTTCTGTGGAACCACTCAGCTCCCACCCCTGCTCTCGACGACTATGATTTAGCTAAAAACTTATTCATGTCTTAGCCTCCTGGGAAATCTAAATCCTCGAGAAACTTGCTGGCGTACGACAATCATAAGATGCAATGTATATGATAGATTTTGTTCTATCAGTCTAATCCAAACAAGTGAATACTGAATTATGGTATCAGAGCTTTGGAGGGGCTAGATATTTCTAACTAGATATTTTGAGGGCCAAAGGATAGGGAAATTAATTATTGTTGAGGAAAATCAGGTAAGATATTCGAATGAATTGTAATTTTACACCGGATGGAAGACAAAACTGTTGACTCGCTGTTGGAGAGTACTTCGAGGGCTTTAAACGAAGTTGTAAATTTAATAATTGTTAATGTTTTTGCATGTCGTTAAAGCGTGCGAAATTCTGAACAACTTTCTCCTGAAACATTTTTAGAAATAACGAACGCATCAAAAGTTATGGAGGTTTATTTTCTACTGTGTCGAGCGCAGTGCGCGTCTGACCATGCAGGGTCCACTTCCACTTGTGCGCTCTGTCTGTCCACCAATTGCTTGCTCTCCTTCCATACTATTCTGTCGCGCAAAGTAGCACAGTTTGTATCTCGCTATAACTTTTAATCCACACATTATATTAAAAATTGTGTCAAATAAAAGTTGTTTATTTTAAAAGGACCTATCCAAATATCTAAAAAAATTAAAATTTTAAATTTAAATTTCCAAAATACCTCACTTTTTGTATTTTATCCATCTTTCAGAAGGAACTTTTGTTCTTTTTATTTTTAATTTAGTTCTTAGTTTGTGGTACTTAATGGTCAGACTTATCGACAGTATTTTTACTGCAGCCTCGCGTTTACTCTAGATTTACTTTTACTATTACTCATCTATAAGCATTATATCATTTACTTTCTATGAATAATAAAGACTTAATAATAATAATAATTTAAGTGTTTCCGTTTCATATAATTAATCAATTACTTTCTTGTTAGGAAGTTTAACACGAAAACACCACTGCAATAAACGCGAGATATATAGATTACGCTGACTTCTCAAAATGGCAGAAGAAATAAGATTAAAATTTCGAATTAAATACGTTACATCCTGCCACCAATTTCTAGTAAAATAAATATATTCTAATAAAGAAATTTGGTTGCACGAAAGTAATATTTAATTCCTAACGCATTAACTTAGATATTCCACTGTCGCTGCATACGGGATATCGATGTTATTTCAAGCGTGCGCGAATGAAAATCGTCGGCAAGCGTCTTCGATCAGACGCGACACCTGGATTTCCATCCTAGCCGTCCTCAATTTCGATTTCCATTTCACCCACGAATTTCACCGTGCCGCTATGTAATTCGCAATTTCCCTAGGAGTTTCCCAGAATTTAATAAAGCTCCGCCCAGAATTTTTCCGGCCCCCTTTCCACCTCCGGAGAGTGCCTTTAATCTCGCGTGAAAGAAAACGTGATAAAAACGCCGCGAGTTTTTTTTCACGTAATCGTTTAACGTCCGCCGATTTCCAAATTAATCGGAAAGCTCTTCCGTCCCTGTGGCCGTGGTAAATCTATTCCTGTCATGGATCGTCGATTAAAGCACAAAATCCTCCGGCTCGATCACAAAATTGCCCGATTTTTCAGTTTCAGTGACCCACGTCCGATTTTATTGGCTTGTGTATTTAATTTCTCCAATAAATTCAATAATACTGGTTCTGGTAAAAGTTTCAGAAATTTGGAATTATTCAAAGCACCACATATATTAGAAAAATCATTTGCTATATTTTTAGTACATTTATTTAGGTTCTTGGAAATTTCAATAATCCCACAAATTACGAAGATTAATTTGTGGATGTATTTTAATCTTGCTTTTTGGTGTTAAATTAACTGCTATATTTCGTGATCCCAAAGATAAATATTGCTTTTGTTTTCACGCTATTTTTGAATTACACATTTAAGCTTCCACCAACCTGAATCATTTTTAAAATCAGAAAAGTTGATTGGAAAATTCAATTTAATCATTGCTACTGCCGCTCGTTGAATTAACCCTTACTTAATTTAATCCCTAAGTGAAACTTCCATTCGTATCCCACCCCATTAATACATTTACGCTTCCGTCAATTTTAATTACTTATGAAATCCCGAGGAGTCGTTTATAAATTCAATCTCGTCCCAATGAATTGATACTCAATGGATTCACCCCAGTGATACTTTCATTTAGATCCAAATTGGCCTAATCGACGGATGTTGTTCCGTCACGCTGCACACTTGCATATTTATGCGTTCGCACGTGCATCACTCCTCCACTGGGGATCAAGCAGACGTTTATACATTATTTACGTCTTGGCGTCTGTCCCCATCGAGACGAAGGTGCAGGCTGCTTTTCGATTATCATAAGCCCTACTGTGATACATTCAGCGGGTCTCCTGACGCCGTTTCCTTTATTCGTGACGTTTTTCTTGAAAACCTGACTTCGCACCAACATAGAAATTTCAGAATTAATCTTTCGTCAGGCTGAGTGTCATTGTGAAAATTACAGATGTCCAGTACCCCTAATACTAACACTGATAGGTACTACAATTTTTATATTTTTACGTATTGAAAATTTGAAATTTTCTAAAAACTAAACAGGGGGTTGGATTCGTCTTACAAAAACCCACACTTAAAAAAAAATTTGTCCTACACCTAATAGTTCTCGAGATATTCCAGAAAATATGTTTTCGATCCCAACTTTAGGGGCTTTTTTCACCCCTTCGACATAAACGATTACCGATAACAAATAGTACGTGTCAAATATTTTTCACTCTTCTGCAAATATGCAGAGTTTTGTCAAAATCGGCGTGTGTACAAATTCCTTTTTTTTTAAGTGAAAAAGTCAGGTCATGCACAGCCATTTTCGTTTCTTGAAAGGGGAAGAACAGTTGCCACGAATTCAATCGGAAGACTCGATTACAAGGTAATCAAAACTTTCAATACGGAAATCCCACTGGTACCTCAGTGAATGCTCCAAGACATTGCTTTTCAATTAAGGGTGGAGGGCGTTTTTTCATAAAATCCAGGAGCAACGACGGCTACGAAGTTTGTTATCGCCTGGCGCAGTAGTTGAACAAAAGACAACTCCGGAGCATTTCAACTCGATCGTCGATGGAAAACCATCGCCGACCATGTTTCACCTCGCGCGCGCGGCCCGTGAATGCATTTGCGTTACATAGCTGAAGTTCGCGGGAGTTCGTTGCGGTGCATTGTTGTCTACCATCGTTGTCTGTAGGTGGAAGTTTTCTGGTCAACATCAGAAACTGTGTGAAACTTTCGCGGAATTATGTAAAACGCTCCACTATAACTTGACGACACGCTATGCTCCCGAGAACCGCCATTTTGAAAATAAGGGGGACATGCTGAATTCCATCTTGAACAAGTAATCCACTTAAACGATGAATCGATATCCTGGAAACTGTTTTACTATTGCCAAATTTTTGTGCTCCTACAAATCAATTTCATAAACAATTTAACAAATAATTTTTTTCTCAAAAGTGTCATTTGTGTGTCTGCATAATGGTATTAAAAATATTAATATAATCATCTTCTTAAAGTTTGTGGAATAATAATTTCGTTTTGCGCGAAACTCAAAGCTTCACCCCCTTAATATAAATGAATATATAAATGTAATTTTGAAGAATTTTGTAACAAAACTGTATATATTTATAAAGTACTGGTCCCCCTGCACAACTTTTACTTGAATGATTTTTCAAGATAACGTTCGTGTGAGAAGTTACAGTGAGATACAGTTTCGGCACATTGGTCCGCCAGGCACGTCTGACCATGGTCAGACCTACTCCACTTGCCGCTTCATTTTTTTCTCGTCCTTCCTGTTGCTAGCCTTTGAAATCAATAGTAACATCCTCTGCCTGGCTATATTGTCTAACAATACTTGTACACTTCACCTGTAGGTACTATTAATTATTATTTTTTAATTATTATGATTTATTGTGCTTGCTACAGAAGAGTGACAACCAATTGAGGTACATTCTTCTTGAACCACTCTACACTCCAACCAGTGACAAAAATCGGTATTCTCTGAAATCCACACTTTCTTTGCCTTTCCATTAGAGCTCCAGCGTTCTCCAAGGAGAATTTGATCTTTCTGATTTCTATGTACATTCGACGTGATCCATCTTGGATGTGGGGTGTGATCCATCCATGAAACTGGAAGTATATTCTGTCACCTGTTCGGTTTGTCTACGGATGGAATTAAGTCTAAATATATCTAGTAAGTCTGTGGGACGAAGGTTACTAGGAATCAGCGGATCGCAGGGTTAGTTCGTTGAAGCTTTCTTGTTCGAGGTGATAATCGATCAGATTGTAACAGTTTCCAGAGGGTGGCGGGTTTACCGTAACGAGAGCGATAAGAAACTCGCGTCGCAAACAGAAAAGTGAATTCCTGATCAGTTGTTAATGGCAGGGTTCAATGTCTGCTTGGGGTGCGAGGAAACTTTTTCAAAAATTTTAACAGGCAAAGGGTGTCTATCTTATTTCTCACCCCACCACCTCTATTCTTGGTATCCTTATATTCTGATTTTTTGGAACAGAACGTTGTGAGATATTGTTAAATAAAAGAAGAAGATTTGCTACAAATTCTAAAATATTTTCAACGTGTACAATTTTGAAAGCTGTTAAAAGTTAGGTGGAGATTGATAGTACTACAAATTTGAGTGTACTTTTAATACAAAAGTTCATCTAATATTAAGTAATAATATTAAGTACTTTTGCAAGAAAACATTAATAAATTAATTGCTAAAATTTGCATCAAATTTTATTTGCAAACTTTCTTGCTGGACGAGGGAAATTTCAAAACGAAAGATTGTAAAAATAATTCCCTGAGAGACTGATACCCAATACAAAAATTTCGAACACAAAAAATAAAAATAATACTATCCAACAACCAAAGCGCCCATAGAATCAAATCCCGAAATCCGAAAAGCTCTCAATCGCCCTCAAAATCCAGGAAGCACTAACGAACCTCCCAAATGTATTCCAAAGCCTGTTTTCAAAAATCCCACACCCTACATCCCCGTTAAATCCCCTATTGTGCCGAACCCAATCAACCCTCGCCACCAACCCTCAAACAAACTGCCCCTAATCCTGTCGTATCGTACTCCCAGAAGTAACTTATGAATCCTCAAATCGAACCACCCCCTATCTGAATCTTCGGGGTGGAAAGCGCCAGCCCCGTTCATCCCGATTTTTCCCTTGGTCACCCCCGAGCGGCTACGCAAAGCTCCAGGAAGCTTCACCGAAGCGTTTCGACGTGCCGAGGGTGCGAAGGCCTGGTTTCCCAGCGCCCCACTTGTTGGACACTGAAAGGGGATGAAGACGGGGGCACCGGCCACCTGATGCTACGCCACTGCGACATCGATCCCCCAATCTACCCCACCACCCGTAGCCATGGAGACCAGCCGCCCCCTCCGCCACATCCAAGGAACCATGACCCCCGTTCCCAGCCCTATCCACCCCCCAGAACCGGCGGAGGTGAGTGACGTCAGGTGATAAACATTAACCGCGGCGTGAACGCGCCTTCTACGTGCACGTTGCTGCCCCCTGCACTTACACCACAGGGATTTTTGACCAATTGGCTCCCTCGTTACAGGGGGATGAAGGACCCGGGTAGGATTTTCCCTTGTTTCGAACGGTAATTTGCGAGCAGGTGCCAAAAGACTTGCAACATATAATTTGGAGGGGTGGTCCTCGATATTTCGCACCCAGAACGCTGGGGTGTGCTTTAATGTCAAGGGGGTGGGATTTTAAGGGTACTTCTGGTGGGCTCGGGGTGTTCCGTTACTGAGGAATGGGAAGGTGTTTCGGTTTCTGTTATTGGAGGATGTACCAGAGACGATATCGACGGGATTTTTAGAGTTATTGCAGCTTTTTTGTACCAAGATGAGTTTTGTACGTTGCGCTTTGTGCGGGTTATGATTCCTCGCTACAAAATACGTCGAAAATGTGGTATGGACTTTTTCTGTAGGAAACTTCGTTTTGGCAGAAATTGGCTTTGAAGTCTGCGGCGCCCAGGTCGGTAATACGAGGGTGAGAGCTTTTCGAGTTATTTGAATTAAATTGCAATATAAATTAGCATTCCGAGGGTCAGTTAGTAAAGCAGAGTGTTAACGAGTGAATGTGTGTTAATTAGCTTTGGCAAATGCAATTTTCTTTGCGTACAATTCGAGTAAAAAATGGGGAGCTGCGCACCGAACTCAAAGTCGATTTTCTGAAAAAACGAAGCGTCGTACGAAAAAAATTCATTCCACCATTTTGACGTATTTTATAACGTAGAATCGGATCCGTTCCACTTTGACCACGAATTATAACATTTACGCCTCCAAATTTTACAATTTCTCCCTTAAAAGCACTACAATTTTCGCAGAAATTAAATAGATGATTTAAATTAATTAAATCCAATAAAATAATTTTCACTCCTGAAGCGCGCGAAGTCCTTTCATTGAAGAGTGATCGAAGTTAGGATGCTTGAAGCACCTTCAATAGCACTAGCTTCACTTCTGATGGGCCTATCTCTCAATGCTTCATGAATCTGAAAGGATTTATTTAAATGTATAAAATACAGTTGAAAGAGTTTCCTGGATGCGTTGAACGAAGGCATTTACATCACAGAGGTCCCTGGCGACACGGGTGTTTCGCGATGAAGGGACAGAATTTTCTTCAAGGCGTATTTAAAAGTATAATCCACGCCTGCACGGCGAGATGGATGTTGCAGGAGAAGCGGAGAGTTCATAACGTGATGGGAACTTTCATTACACAGAATTTCCATTACATAGATCAACTCAGCCTTCAAATTTGCATAGTATTTTTTAAATAGCCTCAAACCAAATTTTAATTTAAGCTCCTATTCAAAAATTTGTAAATTTCCATAAGCCTTAAAAATCTCAAACTTATTCCAGTCCCGCTTAAATTTCTACAACATAAAATCACTCGTAAGTATTTTTTAAATAGCTTCAAACCAAATTTTAATTTAAGCTCCTATTCGAAAATTTGTAAATTTCCATAAGCCTTAAAAATCTCAAACTTATTCCAGTCCCGCTTAAATTTCTACAACATAAAATCGCTCGTACCTGAAATAAATTCAAATGAAACAACTTGGAAGGACTTTTTTACAGCTGCTAAATATTAAAATTTCATTGCTCTATTTTATTTGTTCGTCACTGGTTTAATATTATTACACCGCGAAGATACTGCTTAGTCAAATGTGTGTTCACTGTTTCACAGAATATTTATTACTACCATCTCGTTTCCTGTCCTATATATTTATAATAAATGCAAGATCATATATTCCGATGATAGGCACTGCACATCGCCTTTGCCATCTTCCACGGTCCCTTCAAGTCAGATTCCATCCAGGACCGATATCGACCACCCTGATTACTTAGGGCAGCCCCATAAAAGAAGATCATCCACTTTTATTGTTCGCAGTGCACTGAAGCCCCTCGATTTACGCCGAATGTTATACATCTGTCGAAGGGGGTCCTCAATTTTATAACTACCCCCAATTTGTCATCGAATTTTATTGCCAACAGTTACTGATTCGACAACGTTACTACTCGAAGCAAATTCACCCCGTAGCTATCCTATTTACAAGGGTTCCAGAAACGAGTTCCTCCAACTCTTTCGATCCAGTCCAATGAGGGTGGGTCTTTTTTAAACGCCTGGCGAAATAAATCCAAAACTTTGTGCTTCCAAAAATGTTAGGGTGATAATAAATGTTTCAAATGAAGCTATATTTTTTTTTATATATTTGTATCTACCACTAGGGTTTGTACTTGCCCGTCACGTGTGGAAGGTTACAGTGGATTCGAGGGTGGCTACGTCCCTGCTTTTCTTTCATTCCGCCAAGGATCAGGGGACAATTGGAATGTCAAGGGGGATGCCTGATCATTGGTTGGTTCGTTCCACTTGCAACTTTTTCGGTAATTGGAACGTTGGGGTGAACGTGACAGCCTGAGAGTGACTCTGTTGTCCCTGCTTTATCCCTTGGCGGGTTAGACAGCAGAGTTTAACTCGATTAGGTGCCGCCATTGGTTGACTTGTACTACTTAGAAGTCTCCATTGACAGTGAAATGTTGGAGCAAAATCGACTTCGTACTCGCCTTTGTACTTAATCATTCACATCACAAATTAACAGTATAATGTTAAATAAATAAATAAAAGTGATGTTTAAAAGCAACTTAACTGTGAAGTTGAAAAATTGCTAAGTTTTATTTTAGATAATAGAAAAATTTTCTTTCTTCACACTTTGCTTGCATTTCAAGATTTCAGAAATATAAATATTTGAAAACAGAATATGTGCAGAGGAATAAAAGTATAACGTAATTATTATTCTGCTACAAAGTACAGTAATATGTACCATGTTTTAAGAGTGGAAGAAAATGATGAACCAGATTACTTCAGCTATCAGTATTACGAGCTTTCCATCCTGAGGGATGAATTTTTCATTCGACATTATAAAAGTCCTATAATGCACCACTTTGATAGTCGAACGTGGAATAATTGAAGGGCCCAGGAAGCAGTTCTTGATCTCTTTAATGGCGGACGAGATGTACCGTCGTTACCAGCGTTCATTTCTTGTTACGATGATTGCGCGCCCCTTCGACCAGGCGAATTTTTTTTTTTATTGTTTCACGAGAAAGAGAAGCATGACGGCATTTTATTACTCCGAGTATCCAATTACATTCAAGATTACAGAGCCCTCATGAACGAGCCTCCCTTCCCCAGGGGAGAATTAAACGAGCCGGATATTTTATGCACTTGTACGCTTGTCATAGCGATAACTTGAACGTGAACATAATTCAAGACGACTAACTTTACCTCCAGACATAAAGACAGGCTATAATCTTCCT
Source organism: Andrena cerasifolii (assembly GCF_050908995.1). Classification (NCBI taxonomy): domain Eukaryota; kingdom Metazoa; phylum Arthropoda; class Insecta; order Hymenoptera; family Andrenidae; genus Andrena; species Andrena cerasifolii. The sequence goes on from NC_135132.1 coordinate 6,225,659, forward strand.
CACCGAGAGGGAAAAAAATTAATCTCCACGATACCACTTTAATTTCTCCAATTCGCCCATAAATTCATTTTACAAATTTCTATCTTCCCAGTTGGCGAAATGAAATTTAATTCACTGATACTTAACAGAATTCCCATCTAAATGTTTCCCCCCCAAATTTCATGCAAGAAGATTAAAGCGCTGGAATTTTCATCCCGAAACGCTGCTCCTCTTTTTTGCCCCGTTTTCGTTCCAGTTAAGTGGAAATCGCGGTCCCCGCGGGGAACGACGTTTAAGGGAAAAAATTCAATTTTTGAGAAACCGTGGTTAAACTCTCGGCACGTGAAAGCGCGGGGAGGGCGGAATAAAACTCGTGATCGATCGCGGGAAGATAGCCGCAGTTTGTACATTATTAGTTTTATCTGCGCCAGCAACAACCCAGGAAATTACGAATTCCGCGCGAGATCTCGCAAACACCGGATCCACGCGCTGGCTATTAATAACGGGCAACGGCTCCCTGCATATATAATTTCGTTCCGACTGCTCGTCGCGTGATTTCGCGCGATTACACGAGGGCTTCTATTTGGAGGGTTTCTTTTCTATTATAGGGGAGGTTCTATTGTGTACCATTCCGGGGCCGTTTATACGCGATTCGGGGGCACTGAAAAGCCAGGGAGTATCATAAAGGGTGCGAGAAAACAGGTGTGCATTGTTTTAGTCAAGTGGATAAATGGTTGAATGGTATCTCAGTAGTGGAGGTAAATAATACAGCTGTCAGAAGAAAGTAGTGCCTGCAAATGATATATCTGTCATTCAGCAATGAAGGTAAAGAAAGTACATAGGTGAATTTCAGTGGACGAGGTGAATCATATAACTGCCTTTCAGTAGTACAAGTGAATGGTACAATTGCGTTTAAGTAGTACAAGTAAATAGTGCAGCTACTTTCAGTAGCGCAAGTGAATACTCTAGTTGCCATCTAATAGTTTAGTTGTACTAAAGTAGCGTAGGTATCAGTGCCGTCTTATCGTTTTGAGGGGCCCTGAGGCCCGTATGGGGCCCCCTAAATTATTCTAAATTAAACAAAATCAAAAATACCGCGCTAACACGCGAAGAGAATAAGTATTGAAATAATTAAATAAATAAGATTAAACGTGGGGTGCATTTCACGAGAAAAGGGCCCCATTTTAAAAAATCTAAATTTTTGTGTACCTAGTCGTTATTTTCTTTCCGTCACAGTTGGAGGGTCCCTTTCCAATTCTTATTTTGCTTCTAAAACCCTATTTTTTTAATTCTCCAATTTTTCTGGGGCCCCGAGGCGCCCTATATAAATAATACTTTTGTCATTCAGTAGGGCAAGTAAATAATATAATTGTATTTCAGTGGTGCAGGTAAATAACATTGCTGACGTTCAGTGGTGCAAGTAAATACTGTAGTTGCCATCTACTAGTTTAGTTGTACTAAAGTAGCGTAGGTATCAGTGCCGTCTTATCGTTTTGAGGGGCCCTGAGGCCCATATGGGGCCCCCTAAATTATTTTAAATTAAACAAAATCAAAAATACCGCGCTAACACGCGAAGTGAATAAGTATTAAAATAATTAAATAAATAAGATTAAACGTGAGGTGCATTTCACGAGAATAGGGCCCCATTTTAAAATCTAAATTTTGGTGTACCTAGTCGTTATTTTCTTTCCGTCACAGTTGGAGGGTCCATTTCCAATTCTTTTTCAGCTTTTACAACCCTATTTTTTTAATTCTCCAATTTTTCAGGGGCCCCCTGTGCTCCGGGGCCCTATATAAATAACACTATTGCCATTCAGTAGGGCAAGTAAAGAATATAATTCTATTTCAGTGGTGCAGGTAAATAACATTGCTGACTTTCAGTGGTGCAATTAAATACCACATTAGTGTTTGAATAATGTAGATAATTGTGTAGTGTTTTAGGAGAGGACAATACTTTGACTGTGTTTCAGTAGCACACAATAGCTTCAATGGTCCATAAAAATACTTTGCACAGATACAGTCCCTTCAATAGTGTAGGAAACAACTGAATACATAGTGTGTGAGTAGTGTATGTGTGTAGTTTAGTAGAGCATGTAAGTAATTTAACAGTGCCCGAGTAATGTAGGTAAATAGTTCAGCCCTGCTTCAGTAGTACGAATGAATAATTCAACACTCCCTGAGTAGTGTTGATAAACAATTCAGCCCGCATTTACCGTAAACAATTTCTCACGCGTTTCGAAAGATGGCTATCTTCCAATTCACGCAGATTCTCGTTCAATGTTATCTGTTCAACGCGTGAAACATGAACAGCGTACAGACGATTAAACTCCACTACTTTCTAGGCAATTAAAATAAATTGAACCAACCACTGACGTTCAACAAATGCAGAAACTAATTACTTTCGATTCTTTTAATCACTTATGGAGTTTTCGCGAGGCAATGCAATATCGTTAATTAACAGTAATTTCGCCCTCGGTCATCTTTCAGTAGTACAGGTAAATAATTCAGACTAATATTCAGTAGAATCAACTTTCTATCCATCTCAGTGACTTCTTAACAATATGTTCCTACCAATGTGGACGGAATTAGAGTTAAATTTAATTCTTCTTTCGTCGATCTGTACTCCCAGGGTTGACGCGTGAAGAGTCTGAGCAGACCAGGAAAAAACATCGGATTTAATCGCATTTTCGATCCAGGATTTATGTGGTACATGACCTGCACGTCCGAAGCTTCACGCCTTTATCGATTCGTGCTCCGATTTATCACCCCAGAGGCAGTTTACTCTAATTGCCAGGGAGAAAATAGGACTTCCCCTGCTTCGTGGTATCGCTTCGCCGCGATTTATGACGCGACACACGTTTCATAAAGCGTTGAGAAGAAAAATCACAGGGAACATTTCTTCTCGTGATGGATGACAGAAGGAGAAAACATAGGGCTGCGGAAATAATCGTGTCAACCCTGAGCATTTTCGAAAGGAAACCTCGGGTGAAGGCTCGAAGGGACTGGATCAGCCTGGTGTAACCATATCATCTCGTTAATCAAAAATTAACGTCTCAATCACGTGTTCAACTGCAAATTTCAACCGAACTTCCTCCCAGCTACCGAAATGAACTTCCAAACAGGATTAAGCGACCAATCACGTAGGGAAACTTCGTTTGCCTGTACTAGACGCGAGAGTTTACTGGAATCGTTTACGAACTTGTAACGTGCGGGATACACGTTTTCGAAGTCCCCTTTTTAGACTTCTCAACTGCGAATTTAATCACGCGAGATCGTGTTTCCGTGTATACGGACGGTGACATTTCGCGAAACAACCCGAGGGAAAATAATTCCTCGTAAAAAATCGATTTGAAATTTTGTGCAACTTGGGACTCTCCGGAACGCTAAGTTTGCAGATCTCTACAGTCAGCTGTAGGAATGAATAATAAACCTCCAATTATATTTTAAACATATTTTCAACCATATTTAGACAATTGCGATAAAAGATTCGTGTTAGGAGACAGACGAAGTTAGTGATCACAACATTGGGCCTAGTTTGGGCCTGAGGGACAGGCCCAAAGTGTCAATCACTGATTTTGATGAAACTTCAGTAATTTTATTAATAGTGCTCGTAAAAATATTTGGCAAATACTTTTAATTGGCCATCGTCCATGTTGAAGGGGTAAAAATAGCCCTCAAAGTTGAGGGTTGAAAACTTATGTTGTGGAACGACGAACTTTGCCTTGTGAACAGTTTTTTCAAAATGTATTCGTTTAAAAAATATATTAAAGGGTAACAATTGTTCATAAAAAATTGCTTGCGTTATCTACGGATCAAAGTAAAAATGTGGATAAATTAGAATTTTGATTTTTTGCATTTTAGTAGAAATATATGCATTTGAAGATTTTTAAGTTAGGTCCCGGTTGGTATTAAGTCCTTGCCTTTCAATTTAATCCCGAGCTTGTTGATCAAAACATATTAAAAACGAAACAAAAAAAATCTTCATTTTAAAGCAAGGGGTTAATTCAGAATTAAATCTAAATTGAGCTCATAGCGGTTTTGAGTTGGATTTGATTTGAATCAAAGTCAACTTCATCTAATACCTTCACTCGTATTTATAATAGCCTCTATTGAGACCTGGATAAATACTAGTCCTGTATTAGGTCTCATTTTCCAGTCCCAAACATTCTCAAACTCCCTCAAACTTCTTCAAACCCTTCTTCAAGTCCTTGCCTTACAATTTAATCCCGAGGTTGTTGACCAAAACATATTAAATACAAAACAAAGAAAAATCGCCATTTTAAGGCAAGGGATTCAGAATTAAATCTAATTTGAGCTCATACCAGTTTTAAGTTAGATTTGATTTGGATCAAAGTCAACTTCATGTAATCCCTTCACTCATATTTATAATAGGCTCTATTGAGACCTGGATAAATACTAATCCTATTCTAGATCTCATATTTTCCACACGCAAACATCCTCAAACTCCCTCAAACTTCCGCAAACCCTCACACTAGGTACAGGACCCTCTCAAAATGCAACTACTCCCACCCACAAACCCCAAACCACTGACATTCCCAGCTCAAACTCGTCGACTATCTCATCACGAATAAAGTCACCCTGTCGCTCTCCATCACAGATCTTTCAAATCATCTTTCACGCCACGGAACATCGTCGAACAGGCAACTCCAGGGACCCAGAGTCGATGGCTCATAAATAATCCCAACACGTTTCGCCCAGCGACACAGCGACGCTCGCAATGCACCTAAGTACTATTAGTTTGACTGGTGGTATCAACTATTGCTGTCCCGAGCTTCGTGTCGGTCTCACATGTGCACACACCTCCACACAGCCGTGGCATCGGGAAAAGTTATGGGTATTAAGCTCGCCGGAACGTGCATTCTCCCGGCGTCCTGGGATTCGATCCCATTTGCAATGCAAGCTTGATCGCGAACACGTCGTGCCGGGGCGCACTCACGTGCATTCAAAGAGACGTTTATGCTAATGAGTTGATGGACACAAGAAACGGGCCATATCGAAGCGTACCGGTAGCTCGTGGGTTGTGAATGGTCGAGGCTGTAGCTACTGCTGGCTCTTTAATCCACCTGGGTTGCCGGTGCTTTAGACAAAAGAGACGTGAATGAGGAGCTCACTGTTAAATTGGACTGCTGGGAATAGAGGATCCAGGATAAGCTGCTGAGTCGGTGGGAAAACTAGTGTCCAAATCTGCTGGTAGCCTCTGGAATATGAATCTTTGAGAAAACGCGCATCAAATCCCTTCAATTCGATTCCTTCGATGGTCTGCTGCAGGTTGGAGGGCTGACTGCTGGACTGCCCAGCAGGGAATAGAGATTCTGATCTAATGCGCTGAGTTGGTAGCTCCTACTGGGCGTGCAAGTCTGCTGGTAGCCTCTTGAACGAATCTTCTAGGAAGCATTTGTTTAGGCATTTTACTTCTGCACTTTGGAGCCTGCAAGCGATGAAACAGCCTTGGGGGATGTCTCAGGTTAGGTCTGTCGGACTTCTTAGAATTTTTCTAACAACAACAGTTGATCCTACGATTTTAATTGCCAGCTTAAAGGTACTGAGCCTAGGCTTGGTTGGGTTTGAATTTCCCTTAGTGCTTCTCCAGCTTACAACCTCTCTGATAGTAACTGTCCTACCTCCCTGATCAAAGCTACAGGTGAGTGGTCTCAGATCTCAGTTAAAGCAGGATCATGTCTACGTTAACCCAGGATTAGACCCAGGGTGTGTCTAAATTGGTTCCCTCAGAGGAATCCTACATTCTCATTTCACTGATGGGAACGGCTACTCCCAGATTTGTACACAGCGCTTCACATAATTCAGCCCAGGTTGACAAATCCCTTACCTCCAGTCCCAAGCCTAATGCATTCCTCACAATTACTCTTCATTGCTCGCAGATCTCGGAACTGAGGCGGGGTCTAAGTAACCATTCGTTCACTTTTAAGAGCATTCGGTTGTTTAGTTATTAGGCATTCCGCCAGGATCAAGAACTCAGCTATCGATCCTCTAGGAATGATTCTAGAGGGTGTATAGCGCGGTGCATCGACGTCAATGACCTGCTCCGCTGCACCATTGCATATTTCACTCGGTACACGTCACAAGGCGGCCGCTGACGTCACTGGTAACCTACATACTTTAAGGGTAGGCACGATTCCGACGCTGCCGTGACCGTCGGAGCCCCTCGCTGTGTAAAATATACGCCGCGGCGGCCACGTTAACCACGGATGCATTTTATGTCTCTCAACACGTACGCTGCACTCGTTCCCAGGTTACGGAAATGCGCGCGAAGTAACCCGCTCCCTGGGACTTAAAGTGTTGGATAAACAAAAGCTGCCTCCCCGGGGGATATTGTATTTTAAACGAAGGGGCGAGGACAAAAGGGACATATTTTGCCCCACGTCACTTTTTGATTTTGGGAATAAAAGGAAGTTAGAAAATTGCTTTCGTTTCTGATTTTTCTATTGTAGCTGAGAAATTGGTTTTGCTGTATTTCTGGGTCAGCGTTTTTTTTTCAAATTTCAATACAGCAAAGGGATGAGTGATTTTGGGGATTTCAATTTCAGCACCATTGTCTTCGTTTTGTGAAAATTTGCAAAGCTCTTGCAGCTAGATCCGAAGACAGTTTAGGTTAGCTTTTTTTTAATTAAGATGCAAAAATCTAAAAAATTATATATTGGAGGTTGCTATCTTTAAATGTGAAATTATGGACTTTTTTTCTTTAATTTTTGAGTATTTCTAATTTTGCTACTGAATTTTTACAAAATTCTGGATATATTTGCAGTAACTTTTAATTCTATTTCTTATTCGTAAATTTTCAATTTAGTTCTGGTTCATTTTTTATTGTTCTCTAAGAAAAAGATACGTGTGTCTAAGTTTATTTAAACAGCATGCAGGATCAGATGTAGCAGGTCCTTGGGCTTTGCATTTCAAAAAGCTGCATTTTGTGACCTTTTCTTGATGCCTCTGACATTTTCTATGGAAATCGGGGTATTTTTGACGATATCTGCGAGAACAATGGAGTGACAAGTTTGTAAAAGAAATTCTGAAACCGTTCGAACTACCGTTGAATAATTCTCTCTCATCTACATATCAGTTTCAGGATTTGAAGGATGCAGAGTGAATAAAAGGTGCACTTATTTCGAGGACTATACACCGAATACAATAAATTGTTATTCTACACAGAGTTATAAAAAATGATTTGATTTCTTCTAACATTATAAATTTAAGAAATTTAATTTTTTCATCCCACTTAATTCTAAAATACTGAGATTACCAATGCGGTTTGGATATTAATAAAACGATAATTAAATGAAAAATTTATTCTAATTAAAGTTGGTAAGAGGTAGATAAAGCACAGTGAAGTGAAATGAACATTGTTCTAACCTGAATGAAACTCACGTTCTTCATCTGCATCGTTAAAAAGTCATCAAAATGTTGTAATTTGAATTAATTGAAACTGTGCAGATGGAATTATAATCACAAAATTTTGCTGGAGGATCCATTTCCCCAATGAAGCTAATTCGTATTCAGCCACGCATAAAAGTATATTCAAAATGATTGCCAGGTAAATTTGGAGAAATTAAATTAAAAGTTTACAAAAATGTAATAAAATTGTTAACAGGATTTATTAATGAAAATAAATTGAAACAAAAAGCTACACCTGTAATACAATATTTTATATCAGAGGCCAGATTCAACGTATTATATTTCTATAATGTAATAAGTGTTAGTGTGTAATTCAATATTCTTATTATTTTTTAATATACATTTCTGTATTATCTCTTACCTAATAAATATGCATTAGATTTTAAATACATACATATGTGTCAGTAATTGCGAAAGTGGTGTCGGGAAAAAATTTAACAAAATTGAAGTCATCACTTTGCATTACAAAATGAGTAACAAATTCAATTTTTTTTTTAATTGAAATAATCACCAGTCCACATATGTATCAATATTCTCTACTTAACACAACACTTCATATTACATAAATCTAATATTATAAAAACAATTCCAATATATCATCTCGATAATATAAGATTGCATACACTACAGCACAAATATAATCCTTAAAATCTTTTTTAAAAAAAAACTATCCCAAAGCCACGTTCATACGAATCCAACTTTCCATTCTTGGTGAAATCAAAAGACCATCCAACAAAAGAAATTCTTCGCACATCGAAACACCACCTCCCATCTAATTCTACTCATTTACTATAATTTTCAATTCCAGGCACCTCTGTGTATCGTCGTGAAAGCGAACAACCCCCAACGACAATTATTTCTAGCAAACATCGTGCCCCACCCTACCCTCCTCAATTAGAGCGCAATAATAACGTCCTTTACGTTGGCGAGGATCGGCAAAAAGCCCGCGAGACAATCTCCTAATAGGAGCCCCAGGAATATATCAATAAATTGGAAGCCAGTGAGCCTTCAAACAGCGAGACCAGGAAGCCCGCTGGAACTTTAACGAGACCGGCCGCCCAACTGCGTGCACAGAGGCGTATTAAAAATTATATGAGCATTCCATTAAAGCGCCTAAGCGGGCCGGGTCGTATTGAAAGGATGGAGTAAGAGAGAAATCCCCTCCTCCCTGGAGCACTATTGATCGCATAATAAAACAGTGGATGCATAATAAAACCGCTGAATGCGAGTGAAAATTGCAATTCCATCTCAGTGTACGTGCAAGTGCGATAGAGCTTGTTTGGGGTTGTTTATTCTACGGCTCTTTGCACCTCGATTTGCCCGGTTTTTCGAATACACACAGGGGAGGGTACACAGGGTGAGCCACCTAAAATTTAAGAGGACATCCCCCTCAAAATTTTCCTGCAAATCGATTTCTTTTTCTGCATATATGTATAGAATAGTAACTGAAGGATCATTCGAAGGTCAACGTATTATACATGATTGAATATGTCTTTTGAAAATACGTAATCCTATTTGAAAAAATCGCCGATGACCTTGATATTTCGGAAAGTATGACCTTGAAAAGAAACTTCTCCATCACAATAATTGCCCCTCTAATGCAAACAAATTTTTCCTTAGACATTTTCTCGTATCATTAAAAACAACGGAAATATTTTAGGTTTAAATGTCCAATGCTATATTACTCACCCTGCATGAGGGGAAAGGGTGAGAATTGCGTGCATTTTGTGTAGAAAATATGTGGAATTTAAAAAAATAATGAGATCGTCCAGTTTATCTGTGTTTGATTAAGTTTGGAGGGGTTTGAGGAGGTTTGCTTCGATTTTTGCGGGGGAATTTTTAGGTCCTGGGGTGAAGGAAAGTTTAAAGGATGCTAGAGAGGCGCTTTGCAAAGCTGAGAACGAGGAAATGTGTGTTATTTGAGAAATTAATAAAATCGTCCAGTTAGTGCGTGTTTGATTAAGTTTGAAGGGGTTTGAAGAGGTTTGTATCGATTTTTTGGGGGGGATTTTCAGGTCCTAGGGTGGAGGAAAGTTTAAAGGATCCGGGAGAGGCGATTTGCAAAACTGAAGCGAGGTTCGGACATAATTATTTGTGTAAAGTGGAAGCCTCGTCCCTTTGTTGAGTTAACTTGTTTAATTACGAATTGGTAATTTCGCTTCCCTTCAGGGGTTGAATACGTCTAATTAATGGGGTATCGAAGTTGCTGAGCAATTAAGGACGATCGCAATTAACGGACTTCTATTTCTCATTTCGAAGAAAAAGAACATCAATCAAGTGAATTGTTTATTTGTGGAAATAATTTAGTAGTCGAAGAGTTTTCAACAGATATTAATCTCCTTTTTAAACAAAAATTTCAGACATAATAAATCATAGAAATACCCGAACACATGTAACAGTGAGAAATTTTTTACTTAATTAAATACAAGCGATTGAAACGTAATTTTCATATAATGTAAATTATTGCACCTTGCAATATCGTTAACACATCATACTAAAATCCATTTAAATCAGAGAATGAAAATCAACAAACAAGGCAGCAGGAAACATCTGTTATTATTAATGACGCGATCCATTCCAGAATAATTAATTTACAGCAGCTGCAAACGTTAACTTGGTATCAAGCCATTTAATTTGTCAAAATTTTCAATGGCTTCGTTTCAATGTTATAAATTAATACAACGACAAATTTCCTCCAGTTCACCTTGGACGTTTAAAGAGAAGAAAAGGACACTCATTTGCGTGGGTAGGGCATCGACGCTGATGCAAAACGGAGATTTAATTATTCAAATGAGTCCATCTGAGTCGTATTACACTACAATGCGGAAGGTGTCGGGCGTTCCGAAACTTCTTAACGAGTTTCCTCCCAGAGAACCCTACGAACAATTTTTAACGATCCACTGCCCGCCCATGGGAACATTTTTCTTCCGTCCCGACTTCCGGCTCAACGAGGAAAACCGAGCCAATTCCACTTCCTGCGAAATTGTGCGCCAACCACACTTACTACTAGGTTGGAAAACAGTGGGGAAATTCACCCTTTCTAATTTATTTATTATACCCATACTATGGCTCAATTTAAAATGCCTAGTATTAGTCGTGGAATTCAATCTCTGAGGCTCAAAATTAAATCGAAAATCCACGATATATGTAGTAAGCTCAAAATTAGTTTAAGTTTCTTTGAGACACTTGCTCCTAATTGGTGTGAGTTTTGGGGAACATTTGAAAATCCAAGAGTTTCGAGATCTCTCGAAATAGTAGATCTTCCGTTAAGAGAAAATCATAAACTCAAAATTCTAGTACGTTGGCGAAATAAGACCTCAAAAAGTGTCCAACGATTAACTTGATCAAAGTTTTCCTAAATATTCATAAAATCGACTGTTGATTAATTACTGATCAAGTTCCCATTTACAACTAGTTGTTGTATCCTGGAAACAGGTACCACTAGGATATTTTGTGCTCAAAATTAGGTGCACGATTTAGGAAGAAAAACAAATAAAGGGACTCAAAGGTAACTGCAGAGTGTGCCAAACTCCATGACCACTCAAAATGTGTAAAGTTGAGCCACTGACTCTCACGTACCACATCCTGATGACTCAAATTTCATAACTGAGAAGAACAAAACCCTCGTCAACACAACACTCAAAGCACCTATATCACCTCTCCGCTCCTCATTCAAAACAAACCCACCCACAAAATTCCACAAACAAACCATAAAAGTGACACTGTCCAAAACAACTAGGGCTTCCCATTTCTGACTCATCGTCCAGGATGGAGCAAATATGAGGCATTGAGAGCAAAAAGGGACTAACCCACATTTTGTGTGAAATTGAGTTAGCAGCAATAACGTATTCCAATAGGCAGCACTAATCGTATAAAGCAAGGAAAATTAATTTAATTAGTTCATTTTTGCTCTAAATGCCTCATATGAGAAAAAAATTCTTCACTTTCGCCAATCGCACGTAGCCCACAACAGCTTTGAAATCTCAGATCATTCGCCAAGCAACACAGTCGTTTGAGCAGGTGAGTCTCTAATTATTTTGAGCATTGTGGTTTCCAGCCAAGTTGCCTGCGACGCTCGGCCAAAGAGGAAGTCCCTGTGAGCTCGCTTCCGGCGACCCCGCGGCTTCCACGTAGGTACCTCTGGCGCGTGCACTTTCGGCCCTCGGCTCGGGTCAAACGCGGGATAAACTCGGTACACCGATACTATTGATTTTGCGACGGGGTGCAGAAAGAAGGGCGGCGGAGAAAGTGGAGGGTGGGTGAGGTCAACCCCCTGGCGGGCTCGCGTTAAACAGGGGATTTCCGAGCTTGCACAGAGTTTATCCTTAAACGTCGGAAGAAATGGACGTTCCGCGACATTTTCCACGACCGTTTTGTGTTCATCCGCCCGATGTGTTTCCAGGTTTAATTAACGAGAGCAACGCGGACAGCTCGTTTGATGTCAATATTTGCGCCTGTCCGCGGCTCTACTTTGTTGAATGTTCCAGTATTACATGTGCTTCAATATTTTTCCACGGGCTTTAACGAGACAAACTTCGAGACGTGTATTTCGAGGCACGGCGAGGGAAAAGTTCTCTTGCTGGTGGAATTAAAAGTAATCTGTACGGAGTATAAGGTGGGGATGAGGAAAGTTATTTCAATGGAAGGTGTGCTTAACGCTGCTTTTATTTGCTCGCAGCTCGGATTTCTCAGGTCAATTGTACGTTAATAAATAACTTCCTTTTGTAAAGAATCTATCAATAATTTAATTGCAATTAACGTTTCAGCTTCTGAGAATTTGAAAGCGTGGATTAAAAAACTTACAGTTGGAGGAAAAATATTTCTCAACTTCCAATAAAATCGAAGGAAAACGTGTTTAAATAAATTTACATAAATAATTTATCCAGTTAGTTGAGTCACAGCCACTCATTCCTTTAAAAATCTCACCAAACATGGATCCTCGCTTATATGCTCTTCAATCTTCCTCAATGTACACCGAACAGCGCGTCCTACGTCCACGCATGCGCGAAGATTTATGGGGAGTGGGTGTGACAAGCAGCTATAGTGGGGGTAGCCTCTGCAGAGTGTTCTTAAGCAGCCAACTGAGTTTCTCCCGACTATAGTCGGCGCTCTGTATCGAATATTTCCCTTACGCACACATTAAACCCTTCACCTCAACTCAGAAAGAAGTCTAGCTTATTCTTACTCAATAAGTATTACTGTAATTCAAATTGCACTGTGGAAATAAATATATAGGGCGTTCGGTAACTGCTGTGCAACCGGAACGGGGTGATTCGGCATGAAAAAATAAGTCGAAAATATAAAATTATGTTTTTTTTTCATACGAGGCTTGGTTTTCGATAAAATCGTCTTTAAATATTCGCTACTGTCTCGGTTCAGATTTGTGTTTATTGTAGTGGCTAATCAGGAACAGGATATTCGCGTAACATAAATTTTGTTATTACAGAAAATGTTGAAAATATTGTCCATTTTGCCGAATACACATTTCTGCTCATCGAACTAAATTTCTGAAAGACTATAGTTCGTTGTATTACTTCAAGTGCCATCTTTTGGAACATTTGTACGATATAACCTAAAGGAAAATAGCAACCTTGAACCTTGAACTAAATTTCTATGAAAGCTTTCTAGCGTGTTCTTCTGTTTTAAATTATCAAACGCTCGATTAATTTTTTTCATTCAGTAGCTCGCAACTTGCAATGTCTTCAGAATACACAATTAATTTAATGTGACTCCATAAATGACCTATTTGTATTCGCAAATGGCGCGCTCGCGACGTTGTGCATCGGTTGATCGTAGCGCGGCGACACTGGCGCCCTCGTCGGCAGTTTCCTTCCTTTCTTTCACACACAGTGTCACGCGTCCGTGTCTTACGTCCAACGCATGTTTTTATTCTACTATTATTGTTATATATATTTTGGCGCAGTAATAAATAACACAGTGGCGTACAACGAGGAGGGCCAGGGGGCCCTGGCATCATCCAAAGAAGTGGCGTTGTAAGAACGAAAATACCTAATGAATTTTATTGAATCTGCATTAAAAATATTTTTATCCGTGAACTCGGTTCCCACCAAGATTAAATCCTGAGTGCGTCGCTGAAATATCACGAGTGTCCGTTATTACCAAAACCATTCGAATCCATTCCACCACGGTCTGCAACATAACCTCATTGAATATTTAAAGTCGGTTTCCTCGAAAACCAAGCCTCGTATGAAAAAATATTATTCTACATTTTCGACTTATTTTTTCACCACCTTTTTTATTGCACCGTCAGTTACCGAATACCATGTATAGTGCATACTTTCTCGTGACAGCAGCACGTGAATTTCACGCCACTTTTACCACCGCGACAATAAATTTTCTCCCTCGATCGTTCGCTTCCTTGGCGATGCGCTTGCAATTACTATGCACAGCGTAATGATTTACCAGTGAGAGAGTCGTAGCGAGTAAACGTCAGCCTCCATCGTTTCGCAATAAGGAACGGTGACAGCCGCGCCGAACGTGCATAGAGGCACGACGTCGCGTGATTGCATTTCCCCCGAGCGAAGTATATTACGTTCACCCGCGGCACGGGTACAGGCTTGTTTTAACCGTTTTCCATGGAGGTGACTCGATTTCAGGCTTCATTCATGATAAATGCCACGCTGGATTACGACGGGAAATTGTGTTCGTTTACATGATCCCGCGTGAAATTGGTCGAAGGCACACGTTACCCGGCGTGGGACACGCCTGCTTTGCATTCAGACTTGCATACTGGCGAAATAAATCGAATGAGAGGTTGACGAATTGCGACACCAGGTGGCGAACGATTTGTTTCAGGAAAGTCTTATTTAAGTGGGAATTCGAAAGATGAATGTTCTTGAGGGATCGTCATATTATTGCAAAGGGGTTTTATGTTTTGTTTATATAAATATTTAACAAGCTAAAAATACAGTGGTATTAATCCTGTGGGTATTATGACCGCATATGTGTATGGATTCGTTGGTTGTACGTAGTGCGAGCGGGTGACGCCTATAGGCGTCCAGCGACTGTGGTTAAGAGATGCGAATACAGGAGTTCCGCACGTGGTGTACGCTCAGCATGCAAAATGTCAGATCCCAAAGGGTTAAGAGTTCCTTCCATGGTAAATCAAAACAGCCTTGTTTTGAGACTGAATACAGCATAATGAATCGATACACGTCGATGTACACCTCGAATATTGACACATGCGCAGCCAGGTTCATGTTGAATTGCAAAATTGATGGAGTAAACAGAATTCAATTGGGCTGTTATTATAAATTTGACAAACAATGGTGATGTGACAGGATACATTGGCAATACTTGAAGAATATTAGGAAATTTAATTCCAAAATTCGTTTCTTTAAATGTGGTTGCTGTTATTACTAACAGCATGCGATTGATGCTTCTGGACCAAGATTTTAGGACACCAATTTTCCTGTCCCTAGCAAAGTAATGCCCCTTGACGAGAAATACATCACGTGTGCCATAACCAGGTGAGAATCAATTTGAAAATAGAACCCCAAGTGTTTCCTAAATCAGACCCTATCAAATCAGGAGACTGTGTCGCCGAACTCAACGAATCTCGTCACCTAGTGGGTCGTCATGGCGGACGACGAGGATATGGAGGAGGCCCCGACGGCTAACCCTTCAGAGATTCCAGACTTAGCTGGCCAGACAAGTTCCCTGATCGTGCCCCCGTCAATGGAATCCTCGATGACCTCCAGGACCCAGTCTGCTTCCTTAACAGGCACAGCAACTTCGAATCCGGAGGATCCAAGTGGAGCAATCATAAAACGTATCAGCCAAACGAGTGGCTCGACTGTTCAAAATGGCAGTAGAGTCCAAGTGCCCCTGGACGAAGCAGCGAGGAGCAAAGAGGAGCTACGAAAATCACAGGAACTTCACCTAAATGGCAAGAAGCCGTCCCTGGATCAACTGGGGAAGGACAAGCCTCAGCAAAGTTTAAAAACGAGGCCCGCCCGGCTGCATCGTCAGTGTCAACGCCGTTTCCGTGAGATAATTGGCAAAAGGGAGCTGAAGAACGAAGAACTGGAGAAGCAAGAAGGCGATCTTCGCCAGAGGCTCAATATACTGGAATGTTCCATGCCAGCTGTCATGGTGTGGAATATCTGGCGAATGACACAGTGCGGTTCGGGGCCCAGTCTTCAGCGCGTGCTGGAGAAACAGTTCCAAGGTCCAGCCTCGGGAGAGGTGTACTGCCCCACCACCCCGAGTCGCCACTTCGACTGCAGGGTGAGGGAAGTGGAGGCAGAGAGGAAGCAGGCGCAGAAGAGGGTCGAGGAGGCGAAGACGCTTTGGGCTGAGAAGCTGGCCACCTTGGAGGAGCGGGAGAAGAAGCTGGAGGAAGCGAAGAAGGTGCAGGAAGAGCAAAAGGTGAGAATCCAGCAGCTGACCGCGGAGGCCAAGAAGCTGAAGGATGCCGCCAGCGTAGTGGAGGACGATGGATCCTGTGAGACTGGTGAGGTGATACTCTAAAAAGCAAACACTGTCACGGCTGACAATAGAGAATGCGTACTATTTGGATATCTGTTGGGTGCAGGAGAGTGTGCGGTCATAGAGTGCAAGAAAAAGTGGCTGGAGAAGGTCCCCAGCAGCGCGTCAATCAAATCGACGGACCTCGAGTGTCTAGACAAGCTGCAGCAACTGGCAGAGACCGAGCTGTGCATGAAAAGACAGATCGCCGATCTGGAGCGTAGAGAGGAGGCCTACATGAGGACTCTCCAGCAGGCGGACGAGATGTGGTTGAAAATCGAGAGTGACGCTGCCAGCACGATGAGTGCTATGCAGGAGCAGCTGGACGCGAAGACAGCCGCGAATCAACAGCTGCAGGACGAACTGGAGCTGCTGAGGGCTAGGATGGCTACTTGTAGGACCGAGTTAGAAAAATACATGAGCATAGGGAAGATCGAAGCTCTGATAGGCAGAGACGACGACTTTGCCGAGGTCACTGACCGAGGTTCAGCGGTTGGTGTCAGAATGAAGTACCGTATGGCAGGGAGGGAGGACGACTTCGCTGACGTTGAGGATAAAGACAGCTTGATGAGGGGAGAAATGTCGGAAAAAGATATGATGGCTAGGCCGGACTTGTCTGAGGTTGGCATAGGAGTGGAGCCGATCGTTTCTGACATGACGATGATGGCTAAGGACGAGATGGCAGACAAGGACTCCCTAGCCAGACCTGATTGGGCTGAAGCTGGCTTTGGGGTGCATCCAGATGTTTCTGATTTAACAACTGGTGTCGGCCCAGACGACTTTACCCTTGAAGAGAGGAGGTTGGATGAAGCCAGGGCATATCTGGCTAGACTAGGTTCCCTTTCGGCGCTGGAGGGTCATGAGGATTATATCTGTCCGCCCGACTTTGCTTGCAATGACTTGGTGTTCTCTGAAACTGGGTTAACTGAAGAGGAACTGACTGCTTTAAAAGAGGGGCGTGTCACAGCGGAAATGTTGCTGGGACAAGCCGCTGGGGTGCCTGTGGAAGCAACACCAGGAGTGATGATGAGGACTGCCCAGTTTGGTGCGTCTGTCGAAGAATCTGTGCTTCAAGAATTTGAGACAAGGACTCCTGGCGAAGATATGCCTATTGAAGAGATGGGCCTGGGTGAGGATATTAGATCTACTGAGGTAGGGCACCCAGATTTAAGAGAAGACATGGCTGATGCAGTGGTTTTTTATGAGAAACTTGGAAGAGAAGATCTAATCGCAACTGAGATACAGACTGAAAGCCGTCCTCCAGTGTCTGAACTCTATGAGAATAATATCCTAGTGTCACGGGTCGAAATGTTGAAGTGGCAGCAGGATATCGACTTAATCCGTGTGACCATAGCGGTACTGCTTTAAAATAATGATTGGTTTTCAAAGAACGCTTCTTTAGAGGCGAGGTAATTAACGTGACTGATTGTTTTCGCATTCAGAAATGTCCAGACTGTGTTGTTGTGAAGAAGGATGCTGATAAGTTAGCTGAAACCATTGCGCAATACACTGATGTAAGTATATGTACAGTTGCCGAGTCTGGGTTAACTTTTACAGTATATAAAACGTCTCTTTCCACGGTCCCATCTTTGTAGGTATATTGGAATTTACAATCCCCGAAGCTCTACGTCCAGTACCACATCCTGGAGTAGAATAAGTTAAACACAGGGTTCAATATAAGTCTAGTTGTCACTTCAGTAACTTCTACACTAAACACGAAATCATTATCCTACATCTTACAATTGGGCCAAGTTATGCAGAAACCTGCTAACCCTGAAAACGATACAAAAATTAGTTAACACAGTACGAATCCCACAATTTTCTGATCTTTATTTTGCAAAAAAAAATACCAACCCATATTACAGAAAATTTAAAATAATATTAATTATACTGCTCACTATTAAATAACCCATTAAAAAAGATTGTAAAACAAGAACAAGAACAAGAAGTAAAATATACAAAATAGAAATGAAACTACATCAACTAATCACCTATCTACAACATAACTTACTTTAGTGAAGAGAACTCAATAACTCCCCCCCCCCCTAAAAAAAACATAAACACTGAAAAAATTTCGGTGAATTAGTATTCATAGGTCAGTATGCTTTAAGTCATGTAGAACAAAACCTCGATAGGACCACACAATCGATCGAAGGTGCCGGATCGTTTCACATGAAACATGAACGACCATTCGTTTTCAGACGGAAGCGAAGAAAGTGGTGGATGAGTACATACCCCGAGAACAGGAGGTAGACCTCGAAAGGGAAATGGTTCCAGAAAAACCGACAGAAAGTGAAGTAGAAGTCGAGCGGGAGGAAGGGGCGGCAGAAATTGAGGAAGCCGAGGTAACTGCTGCAGAAGTGCTACCGTCAGAAGTCAGCCGAATCGAAATAGCAGAGGAGGTGAGCGATGTGGTAGAAAAGGAGGCGCCCCCGGCAGCGGAGGAAGTTGTCGCGGCGGCGCCTGAAATCGAGTTATCAGGAATGGAAGAAGAGGAAGCCACACCAGTTATACGAGTTGCACGGTCAGCAGTCGAGGTAGAAAAGATTGATGAAAAAGTTGAGATTGACTATGAGCCAGAACCACCCATGGCACAGTTAGAGCGCGAAGTAACCGAGGAAGTTGACCGAGCTCCGATAGAAGCTGCAGAGGAAGAGATACCAGTTCGAGTTATCGACGAAGAGGTGATTGACGTAGAAATATTGCCGGAAAAAGTGAAGGAGATATCAGTGGTACCAATTGAGGAAGCAGAAGATGATGTGCCACCAGCAGTCCTTACAGAAGAACCTGAATACGATAGAGGACCAGAAAGAACACCATTTGTCGAAGAAGAAGTACATGAAGTGCCTGCAGTGACGAAAGAGATGGAGGAAATCGAGGTACAAGAGGAACGTGTACCAAGTGAGGTGAGGGACGCCAGAGCTGAGGAGATAGTGAAAGCAGGTGTAGTGGAAGAAGTGTCACCAGCTGAGAAAGTGGTAAAAGAAGTAGAGGGAGTAGAAGAAAAAGTGGAAGTAGACGTAACAGTGCGACCACCTAAGGAAGACAGGGTGGAGGCTCCTGAAGAAGTCCCCTCACCAGAGGAAGAGACAGAAGCAAAGGTATCAGAACCAGAAAAAGAGGAAGTAGAAGTTGAGGTAGCAGTATTACCAATCGGAAGAGAAAAGGCACCAGAACTACAAGATGTTGAAGTAGAAGTACCACTGAAAGAGAAAGCTGAAGTTGAGGTAGAAGCATTACCAGTCGATAGAGAAAAGGTAACAGAACTAGAAGATGTTGAAGCAGAAGCACCAGAGAAAGAGGCAGTTGAAGTTGAAATAGAAGTAGTACCAGCAGAAGAAGAAAAGGAAGACATAACAGAAGTAGACGTAACAATGATGGAAGAAATTCCACCATCAGCAGAAGAAGATGTTGGTGTATATGTAATCCCAGAAAAGGAAGAAGAAATAGGGATTGAAGAAGAAATCCCCGTGTCAGAAGGGGAATTAGAAGAAGAAAAAGAAGTGGAAGTAGAAGTGGAGGTCTTACCAGAGATAGAGAAAGTGGAAGTAGAAGAAGAGGTGTTACCAGAGGAAGAGACAGTGGGGGTAGAAGTGGAGGCGTTACCAGAGGAAGAGAAAGTGGAGATAGAAGTGGAGGCGTTACCAGAAGAAGAGAAAGTGGAGGTAGAAGTGGAGGTGTTACCAGCAGAAGAGAAAGTGGAGGTAGAAGTGGAGGTGTTACCAGAGGAAGAACCTGAATTAGAAGACATAGTGCCAACTGAAGAAGAGTTAGCCGAAGTTCCTATAGAAGAAGTACCCCCAGATTTGGAGGAAGAAGTAACAACAATACCTATAATGGAAATACCAGAAATGCCAATTCCAGGAGAGCCAGCAGTACCTATTCCAGAGGTCCCAACCGCGATTAAGCCGCCAATTGTGGAAGAATTCATTTCCTGCACGTGCAAACGGGACGATCTTGTTGTTAGTATCACCCATCTCAAAGCACACCCCTTCCCCTACATCTTGCATTTTCAAAGCATTCTATACTGACTCTTTAAAATTCTTGCAAAATCTCACTTTCATAGTAAATTATAGTATCCTCAACTACCCTATACCTTCAATTCCCGTCCAACAACAATTCACACCACATTTCCACACAGGATTCTTCAAAGAAGATCGAAGTCACTCAAACAGAGATTACACAACTGGAGATCACACAAATGGAGATCATTCAAAGCGGTACAATCCAAGGGGTAACCCAAACGGCCACTGACGTGGATACCCAGACAATCCCACCACACAGGATAGTAAAGCGCGTCCATGCCCCAAAGTTCATAACCATCACTAAAACAGTGGACCCAGAAGCAGAGCTACTAGGACGACTAAATCGCTTGAAGAAGCCGCACAAGGAATCCTCCACAATCACATCGTCCACCATTGGCTCCCAGACAGTGAAGTCAAGCCTGCTACGAATTCTCCAATCCCTCAGAGCCGAGGAAACTTCCACAACACATGACCCAGAGCAAGAGCTCAGATCCGTCACCTATGGGAGAAGAGCAGACGAGTCTGAGCAAGCTGAGTGCGACTGCTGCATGTGTGGGAAGATGATGCCCAGCCCCTCGTCGAGGCTAAGGTGCCCTGCAGAAGACATACCCTCGCCCATCCTCGGGCTCCTATCCACCCTGCCGGTATTTAGCAAGGTGGGTAGCCCTGGAATTGACCGGGCGGTGCAGCACGAGACCCTCTGCTCGGAGTGCAAGCTGAGGGGGTTGCGGGATCATCTGCGAAACCAGGGCTCACCGAAACAACAGAATAAGGTACCCAGGAAGCCTATGCGTGACCAGCAAGTGTATGCCTGTTCATCATCCTGCTGCAAGAGGCAGCCCCTTCAGAAGCCCAAGCAGAAAATAGACCAGAGCTGTATGGTGAAGATATCCAGGCTCAGGGCCGAGCGAACTGTGAGGAAAGAGCTCTTGGTCGAAAAAGTGATCGAAGAAAATGGTGCGCGGGAAAAGGATTCGCGGGAGAAGAATTTGCAGCAGAAGGATGCGCGGGAGAAGGATGCACAGGAGAAGGTGCCAGCCCCAAAGGAACAGGACAAGGACTCCGTAGAATGCATGTGCAGCGCAACAGTAGAGACTGGTGAGCCTGGAGTGGTTAAGAAAGTGCGCTGCGCCTGTGGAGACCCTGACTGATCTGCATAATCAATCTCGTGGGGGAGGAACGGTGATGCTAGGATAAGGAAGGACACTGAAACGTTACACCAGGGACTTTGTTCCAATAAAATGAAAGCTATGCTCCCAGTGCCACGTGGTGAACCCCGGCTTTTCTTTACCTCATCCAGAAAACTGTGTATTATGAAAAATTGCAGGCATACCAGCCTGGAGGGCAGATTTAGAAGAGCATTTGAGGACAGGTATCATTTTTCACCATCTCCTAGGGAACCCCAAACAATATGTTTTAGCGACTGGAGGTCCCTGCAAAGCTGAATGTAGCATCTCCCATAATCCTCCAGCCACAATGGCGCCTCAGATAACGCTCGTCATGTCCTGATACATACTGCGTGATCTGGGCACCCTGGTTTCCGTTCAAAGAGACGATTCGTGGGCGGAACGCATTCAGAACATGAATGAAGCGACCAGCCACGACGCGACAGAGCGGTTTCAGCGAAAAGCATCTGGCTGAGCGGGCATGAAGGTGGAATCGAAGATGGATGGGACAAAGGAAATGGTATGTAATTTCCAATAATGGTGGCTTCTCGGTGGTACACTTTTAAAATCAATGGCAGGGAGCCATTGTACCGTGGAATGGCGGCTCTTTCATCTGCTGGATTCCTAATAGGATCAACCACTGGCATGAAATTAAACTCGGGATTTGGCTTCCCAATGAAAGAGTATACTAAATGTCTTTTATAGGGTGCTTCGGCACGTGTACACTTCTCTGTAAAATCGAATGTCCATTTGTAATAAACTGTGAGAACATGTTTGACTATTTATGCTACGTAATTTGGATTGTTTCTGAATTAAGTCCCTTATACTCCATTTTGATTCCCTGCTTAAATATGTTATATTCAAAGTAAAGATTTGCAGTGGATATCGATAGATAGTCATGGAAATGCTTCTGTTGGGTATGGTTTGTGTCTCAGCTGGGTTTCTCCTTGTTCGATACGGATATTCTGGAATATTGTCTTCCTAAAACAGCCCCAGGCATTTGCATATTAATAGGAGCACGGATATTAAAGGAAACCTTGCACAAACTTCCGCCTCTCAATGATTCACGACATTTCGCTGGTACATAGATCAGCTGCGCGGTGCGTTTGGCACCAGGCGATAACAATTTGTCGCCAAATCGATGTGAAACAGGTCCAAATAGACGTCGCACTGAGTCGACTTTGAAAGCAGTCCTGAAATAATCGGATTGTTCGACGAGAATGTAGACGTTAGGCTCTGTCGTGACTCATAACCATTTATTTTAGCTCTGGTTCTATTTCCAACCACTTTGATAATTATACTTACAGGGGAACATATCGAAGTGACAATCACCGAGTTTAATGCGACTTTGATAGAAAGGAGTTCTTACAAAAATATTTTGACATGTATTCTTTTTATCGGCTGACATCCATGTTGAAGGGGTGAAAACAGCCCTCGAAGTTGAGGGTGAGAAACATGTTTGGTAAAATATCTTGGAAACTAGTAGAACTAGGAGAACGGTGTGAATTGCAAAATTGTTGACTTTCTAATCAGGAATACAGCTGTGTAAACAGATTCCAAAAAATTCACTCACTTATTTCATTCACTTCAATATGGTCCCTTGTTAGTCATATTTAACCGTCAGAAGATGAAGACAGAGACACTTCCCCAAAAATCATCCCAAGTATCTAAAACTTAATAACAGAAACCCAAGTCTTACAACAATAAACCTGCATTGTTAAATGTTTAATTAACTATCTTTTGACACAGGACATCCAAATAATTGCTTGATCGAGTAGTCAATGCTGCAAGCCCACAGACTTGCAAGAATGTCACTATGCGGTAAGTGTTTCCGTAGCTTAGAAGCTGCAGAATCGATTTCCCAAGACTTTTGGAAATCAGAAAAGGGTTTCATCCACTCACCGAACGTTGGCTAAGGTGTGCCTTCGGGACTTCAGGTTGTGGTAGCCGCGCAGCTCGCCGATGCTCCCCTGTTCGGCCTGCATCTTGGCCTGTGCAGTCGCAGCTGCAGTGGCGATCACGTGGTGCTGATGTCCAGGTGCACCTGACGTCGTGATACTTCTGCGCGATCGCCAACCCGTCCTGCTGCCGCCGCCGCCACTTGGTGTCGGCGATTTCTTCTGGTACGGCCTGCAAAATTCAGTCGCCGCCAATGCGGTCCAATTTTATATTCGGCCGCGTAGGTGCTTCAGCTGTCATGACTGGTCCCCTGGTCCTTCGTTACTTTGCTCCGCGACAACGTCTATTGGAGGTGGTAACACGCGTTTCCGGTCGGATCTGATGTAGGTGGTGTTTCAAGGAGATGATGAGGAGTTGGGGGAACTTGAGACAGATGGGGAAGGTGGTTGATGAGGAGATTGATATTGAAATTGAAGGGATATTGGAAGTGTAGGGTGTGCGCTGTACGTGCTTTTTAGGGAGGAGGTAATTAATTATCGGAACTTTAGGGGTCTCGGAGATTTCACAGTACAAGAGGTTTAAAGTTTTCGCGGGGTGTATTCAATAGTTTAGGGGTTTATAGTGTCTCAGATTGAAAACTTTTGGGATTGTTGTATACTATGTTGAATACTATAGCGGCCTTCGTGTCCCACGTGGAACACTGTAGGGGCCTTAGTGTCCCACGTGAAATGTTATAGGGGCCTTAGTGTCCCTCGTTAAATACTATAGGGGCCTTAGTGTTCCATGATAAATACTATAGGGAACTGTAGAGTTCTACGTTAAATACTGTAGGGGCCTTAGTGTCCCATGTGGATCGCTATAGGGGCCCACATGAAATAATTTAGGGGCCCGTAATGTCCCTTGTCACATACTTTACGGACCCGTAGTGTCCCATATTGAATACCATGGGAGACTATACAGTAGAGTCCCAAGTCAAATACTTTGAGGGCCTATAGCGTACCCCATGTGCAGCACTCAATGTCCAAGATCTAATTAAGTATAAACTCTTAACTCATCTTCAACCCTACCTTTAAATTTCGTCAACAAAATATGACAGAGGTGGTTAAGAAGAAAGTATCCCAGAAGAGCAGTAAGATAGTCGAGATTTTCACAGGCAAGCCTGACTAGATAAGTCGCTTCACTGTAACTGGTGTTACTTTATCAGATTTCTTTCCCCCCTCGATGAAACCCAAGAAACGTGTCAATTCTTAACGCGAATAAAGCAGAAGGAAACAAGAGCAGCCGTGGAAGTAATTCGCAAGCAAACTATCGCGCATTTGCCCAGCGAATACCAACTAAGGCAGTCAACTCGATGTTAATAAAACCAACGCCTCCTTCGAGTGAAGGATCCTGTTCCAGGATGCACCAATGGGCACTGTACTCGTATTAAATATTCATGAGGTCGAAGTAGCACCGTCTGACACCACTCCAACGCTGCTGCACGTGTTATACAGCAATATGGTATAAACAGATTGCCACGAAGTGCATAACAGAACTTCGTACGAAAATGATATAATCCTTCTAGGTCCACACGACATCATGTGCATCAATATTCTCGTCAACCTCTACTTATGGACCTGACAAGTCATGGAAGCTCAAACTTAACAGTTTCATAGCCAAAGAAACATAGTAAACTACATCGCACCAGTGGAAAACAGCCAAAAGGTGTTAGTCAACTTCGATCAGAGCTATGGTGAAATACGTCACCCAAAGCCTCAATTCTACGAGTCAAAGCTCAGTGCTACGAGCCAACTTACTAGTAGCAGTGGGTCTATGCTCCTGCTGAATATAGTGACTTCGTATAAAGTGTGTACGTCTTGGGAATACAGTAACAGCCTACTATAGACAGCTAATTTTCTATCCTCCAGTGTTAATATAATAAAAAATCTCCAGGTAAGCGGAAGGAATAATATTATGCTTGTGACCTGACAATTCTAACAATGCAAGCATCGAGTAGCAGCGAGATGGCGAATGCTGTATTAATAACACGAGAATGTTCAAGGCTGGAGTTGAATTCGACGAGCAAGCACCTCCATGCGTTGTATTAAGTAAACACAGACGGGAGGAAGATAAATATTTTCATTACATCCTGTTCTCTCTTAAACGTATGGTATACACAATGGAAAACAGAGATCTAATGAGTGGTTGGGAACAGCTGGCGACCGGCCAACCGGCCACGATTGACTTGGAGATCAACCAGACCCCTGTAGCTTCTTCCATGGTTCAAGTGGCTGTTGCTTGGGTAACAGTATCCTAGACGTCATAGGTTAAATGAATGCTGGTTGGGTAGTGGGAATTAGGCAGCGGTGAAGCTGTGGCTGACAGGCAATGACAAAATGGATAGCAATTGAGTCATCTGGGAACTGCTTTCAGTTTAGACCTGTTGGTGGGTGCATTTCACAGATGAGGGCAAAACGCGAGGTGCTAGCAATTGAGTCCTCTGTCAAACTTTCATCATAATGAAGAAGATTTTACTTGGATGTTTGATGGATGATCTAAATGCTACTTGATTTGTTAATCTCTCATGCTCTTTTGCAGATTCAACCACAAAGGCAGCAGAAGACTTTCAGTCGTAGTTAAAGGGACCTTCTTGTTAGTTATTGTTATACAGACCTTTTCAGTCAAAGTTAGGGTGACATTCTTCCTAGGGACACCTTATTCTGAATCACAACTAGGGAGACCTCAGTCATTGTTATGCACACCTTTTCCATCAAAGTTAGGGGGACCTTCACTGAATCATAAGTATTTAGCGACACCTTATTCTCAGTCACAACTAGGATCTCAGTCATACTTATACAGGTCTCATCAGTCATAATTGTGCAGACCATTTCGGTCAAAGTTGGGGGGGGCCTTCACTGAGCCACAACAAGGATCTCAGTCATATTTATACAGGTATTCTCAGTAATAATTGCGCAGGTCTTTTCTGTCAAAGCTAGTGTGACATTCCTCCCAGTTATAGTTCAGAACACCTGATTCTGAATCATTACTGGGGATATCTCAGTCATAGTTATGCAGACCTTTTCAGCTATAGTTAGGCAGGCTTTCTCAGGCACAGCTAGGAATTATTCTTAATATTTAGGATACTCTCCTCAGTCACATTTAGAGAGACTTCTTTCTCATTCATCCTTCTCAATCCTAAAATCACGAATCTCAGATCTCATTACCAATTCCTATTTACTTTTCCATCCAATTAAACCACAGAATTAGAAATCCACGGTACCAAACACCACAGAAGCGAAGTAGTGACTCATAATTAGCCACAACTCCCAGCCCGTAACTACCCCTAGCAACGCAAATACAATACCAATTACATAGAAGCAGATCAAGGAAAGCGTGTTTTCAAATTAAACCCGCGTCAAGCTCGCCCCTTTTTCCTCTCGCAGCGCGGTGCACGCGTAAATCCTCCAATTGAATAGCAAATGGGAATGGCGCGGTGCCGCGGGGGGATAAATACACGTGCATCAGCGTGCACAGTGATTGCCTCGAAAATGAAAACGGAGCTACACTGCCGGGTAAACGTGGCTTTTTCGAGCGAGCCGCGTATCAATAGCAGGCATTCTCTACCGTGATCGAATATCCACGAAATCAGCAGCTAGAGAAGTAATTCGCGAGTCCAGATACCATTGATCTGGAACGTTCCTTAACAATCAGAGAAAATAGCAAGTGGGATTCGCGAAAAAATCCCAATTACGATTTTTCTACTCCAATTGTAACGAAACCATTATTCTGTGATCCATACATCGCAAAGTATGAACCAATACCTAAGTTTGCCTCAGTTAACGCAGGTCCTCAGACCAAGCGCCTGAAAGTAACAAAGGAAATGAATTATTCCTTCTCATCTACTTGGAATTTTATTCAACTGAAACGAAAGGAGAATACATGGGCCATTGTTTTTTGCAAGCAGAGTTAAAAACGATGGAAGGAAGCTTTGCTACCACATGATTGATGTCAGCCCTCTGTCTACATGTCGGGTGCATGGAACAGAGGCTAGCAGGTCACAGAACCTGCAGTTTAACGCGTTCAACCTCGCCTGGGAAATTTGGATCGTTAGTTCCTAAGCTCCCCTGCTCTAAGGCGCCTTCCTTGAATGGCGAACACGGTCGTATCCATCAACACGGGAGTATAACGACGCCTCTACGTCGTAGGTGCGTTGAACATTGTCAGGGAGTGAGTTATCTTGGGTTGGGCGACGCTTTTCGACGCCATTATCGCCCGGTTGCACACGACGTGCTCCATCTCCTTGAAGCTGACGATGACGTACTTAGGTGGCAATGGGATGAAATCGAAGCCAGATCCAAGCAGCCATGTGCTGCAAGCTAGTACGTGGGAACACTTGGACGGTTAGCCAGACATTGGAGTTAAAACTTCGAGGAAGTAACATTCCTGAGAATTAAATGAACACTTTTCTGATCTAGTAGAACTATTAGATGGAACAATTAGAGGGCTCTTCTGCCCTTAAAACAGGAATTGGATGAAGGTATTTGTACCTTAGACTAAGATTTAAATTTTGCCGAAACGTGGAAGTTGTAAAGACAAGAAGAAAAGTCACTGAAAAATTACTAATCTTCTTCTTGGTAGACAAGCGCTTTAATTGACCAAGTTGTCGAGTACTAAAGGGCAGAGATAGGGCAAATTTTTATTTAAATAAAATTTCAAACCCAGCTTTGCCTAAATTAAGGGGTCACCCTAGTTTGACGCTCTGAAAATAAGACAATATTTGGGAATTTTTTAAAAGAAAAGTGTTGCGAATTATAATTCCAAATTTTCCACGTTTATTAATTGCCATTTGAAGAATACGCTCAAATTTTATTATGCAATAATAATAATTCTGTAGAAAGTTACAGTGATAGAAGTAAGAGGGTTTGGAAAGAAGTTTGTCAAACTAGGGTGACCCCTAATCAAGTTGATTAAATCCCGGAGGAACCCGAAAGGTGTAAAAAATGCGCGAACTAATCCGGATTTCAAAGGCAGCTCACCTGAATTAGGTAAACACAGGCAACTGAACCGGGATTCGAGATAAAGGGAAATTTTCGCGTCAATTAGGCGTGCGGCACAAATTGCAAATTGATCGGCTGCGTAACAACCGATGCACAATTCTGCCACCAATTATCGCCCTTTATGCTCAGTCACGATGGTTGCAGCGAACAGTCTCGCCCGGCGCAGTAACTATTTTCCCAGATTATCATCGCGAGAAGGCGCAGACATAATTGGCGAATCGCAGACCCCGCGAAAGCATTCCCCCTTATCGCGACGATCGATCTTCCCTGGCGGTGTTTCTGACACGAATTCGCTAGTGAACCAACATCAACAGGTTGCCCCGCGACGTGAAACAAGACTGCGACAGTTCGCCAACACGAACTTCGTGCAGACGAACAGCGTCAGATGCGACGCGACTGGTTTATTAGATCGACGATGGGACGCTATCGCTGGGATCCGGGTGGATCCCGCGGCTGAGTGCGACTTAAATACCGCGATCCTAGTGGCCCTTCCATCATAAGGTGTCAGAGAAGGAAAAGGGGGCGGCGCGATACCACGGAGTCCACAATTGCCAGAGATAGCTGAGCTGGAATTCTGCGAGCCTGATGGAATGAAACCTCTCAAGTTGTAATCCAATATATAATATTTAGTGTCCTATATATCGAAGTCTTGATACTTTTTCCTCCGCGCGATGTTCCAAGACGAGGCAGAGTAGAGAAGTCTGTAGGAGGATGCAAAAAATATTGTGGCATCATGAAGATCCTCACTTGGGGGTCCAAAGCGTTAACCAGAGGCAGCTGGTGTCAACCTGATAGACGACTGCCCATTAAAAAGTATGAATCATGTACTAAAATACCTATCGAGGGACGGGTCTAGATCCAGGGATAGTGCGACATAAGCTAGAAGCGTTTACGTCGATGAGGAATGGGGATGGGTATTATTAGAATCAAATTAGTCGTAATTAAGGACGAACTAGAAGCAGGTGCAGCAACTTCTCCTTCTAAAGCTGTCATACGACCCATAAAGCCGTCAGCAAATAATTTCTAAGAAGAATTTCGCAAGCACCCTCCCGAACGAAATGCTTCGGGACAGAATAGCTTGGATTCTGCAGGCTGGTGGCTGAAGCCCGCCGTAACGGTGAAGGAAATGGTCACTTTAAGCCCCGTTCATCCGTCATCAGCGCGACCAGAATTTCGTTTGGACCTGGCCCATCCATCCAGGAAATATACGACGCTGTTACCAGTTCGATGAGCGATTTCCTCGGCGCTCTAATTATACCGCGGTCCGTTTCAAAATTAGACAGGCGGCCAGCATTTATAGCGGGAAAGGAAAGTGACCCAACGTGGGGCTAATAATAGGCGCCATTATTTATAGCAATGCCGATTAAAGACTGGTAGGCAGGGATGGGGATGGAGACGCTTCGAATCGGGTAGAAAGAAATTCGAAACGTTCCTGCGCTTGGGAGCTGCGAAGTGTTCTAGCCACGTGAACTGAAAGCAGGCAGCTGGGTATCTAACTAGGCGACTACCTAGCCATCTGATCGCTTGAACTACTAGTTACCTATTCATTCGACGTACTGATAACTTCACTATCTGGTTGCATGACTGATTTCGTGTCACCTGATCAGATAACCACATTGATCTAACAGCAAACTAATTAAACACTCAACTGCAGAGATAGCCACCTGATCACCTGATCGGTTTCCTAATATCTAACCACCTGATCACCTGATCATTTTTCTGACATCTAACCACCTGATCACCTGATCATTTTTCTGACATCTAACCACCTGATCAGCTGACCATGTTCCTGATATCTAACCACTTAATCACTTCATCATTTTCCTACTATCTAAACATCTAATCACCTGATAATTTTCTAGATATTTCTAACCACCTGATCAGCTGATCATTTTACTAACATCTAACCACCTGATCAGCTGATCATTTTACTAACATCTAACCACCTGATCACCATTTTGCTAAAATTGAATCACCTGATCCTTTTCCGAGTATCAAATCACCTGATCACCTGATTATTTTCCTAATGTCTAACAACCTGATCACCTGATTATTTTCCTAATGTCTAACAACCTGATCACCTGATTATTTTCCTAATGTCTAACAACCTGATCACTTGACTACTGGTCATCTAGCCGCCTGTCCCCTTATCGATCAACCGCCTAACCCTTTGCCCCCGTTCACTGCCACACGTTGGCTATCAATTTTCGTTTCTTTCCCACGAACTCCGCCAATAACTAGGTCATAGTAGCAAAATACCCGAAATTTACATCACAAAAGGTGCAACCATCGCTCCGCGACTTTGTGCAGAGCAGAGCATTTTCGGACTGTTGTGCTCGTTGTTCTCCTAAAAAAAAAGGGGTTTCTCTAAGCAGAAAATGTTCGGCAACCAAGAGCTCCCGTGCGTTCACGCGGGAATTTGCTTGCGCACCGCGGGCGGAACAATGCACGCGTGGACAGCTACTGTCCGACGGCTTCCCCCTGAAGCTCCCTTTTGTCGCCGGCAAACGGGACGGGAAATTTTCGGGCGCAATAAAACCGTGCGCTCCCGTTTAATTACCAGGGGAGGCCGGCGGGTAGAACACACGGCGCCGCGCACCTGTTATTTCCCGCGAAAGTTACGTCGTATCGACGCAAGCCTCCAATTATGGGGCAGCCTCGGATGGAATGTCAACAGTTCTTTAATTATCGGTGGCCGTTCAGCGAGATTCATTAATGCGCGGGTACGGAGTTCCCGTGAAAAATTGCTAACCCCTCGTGCACGGCTTTCGACCAATTATCGGTCGATACGTGAGGGTTATTTGTGATGAGTACGTTGCCGAGTACTATCGTCTTTAATGTCTATTGAAGTGCCTCTGTGTCGATGAGATATCGATTGTGTTGTAGGTTGATTACGTAATTAATGTTGACTGATTCTGTAAACGTGATGATGTTTATATTACAGGGCTACGCCTGAGCTAGCTCTGGGATACACTCAAGCACGGTTTATGGTATTGGCTGGGCTAGAACGAGACTAGTAGGTCTCCTTAGGTCTCCTTAGGTCTCCTTAGGTCCCCTTAGGTCCACACTAGGTCCCAATAGGTCCTCATTAGGTCCACACTAGGTCCCAATAGGTCCTCATTAGGTCCACACTAGGTCCCAATAGGTCCTGATTAGGTCGACACTAGGTCCCAATAGGTCCTCATTAGGTCCACACTAGGTCTCGACTTAACTTATGAAACCAACTTAGCAATATTCAAGAATCAGTAACTCACAGAAATATTTAATCCATTAACGAAAGCTTTCCAAACATTCTCTCACCACAAAGTGTTCAGAATTCAAGAGGTACAGATTATTGACTTTCACGTAGCAATGCGTGAAGAAACTTTATTCTACTACGATGAGAGATTGTCAATTCCAATGTACAACTCTCTGCGAACCTATGCTTTGTGTATTTAATACGTCAAACCTGGTCCAGTTCTTTTCACCAGGATTATCAACATTTTTCCCCTTCTGTTCCCTATTCCCATTCCTGACATCACAATGCGCGCACATGTCGCCATTTTACAGAGAATATTACGCGACTGCTAGTTGTAATATTTCAAAGTCAATAATGACGGAAAAAGATCTCGAGCTGGTGGCTCTCGAAACCAGAATCGATGGCAGCGTCGACTTTAAAGTTTGCAGAACTCTTGAATTTTCTGGTTACTTCGTGAAACCCTCTCGTCCCGATTGGGCATGGTATAGAAATTAATTGTATAGTGCAAATTTGAGCTCTTGAACGGCGACTGTAGGGGAAAGAAACTGGTAACGTGACAAAGTTTTGCAGCAGACGTGGACGATGTAGAACAGGATGTTTCTTCTACCGCAGAATGGAAGTTATTGTGTAAGCGTGGAGTAACGTTCAAACTTTTATTTAACGGACAGCCGAGTGAATCGCGGCGACTTGGCGGAAATGCCCTATTCACTGTCTTGGGAGTTTTCAGCGAGCAAGGAAAATGGAATTTGGAAGTTGGAAAAATTCGAAAGGGCAAAGTTGATACGACCCAATACGACGCTCGTTCACTCGGGCACATTTACAACTTTCTCCTGGCTTTCCAGCGGAGGCCACGACACTCTGAAGGAGTTAACGTCGAAGTGAATCGATGCAGGAAGTTTTTAGGTCGCGTTAGACAGAATATGCACTTCTTTGACGTGGCCACTATTTTCGATATTTCAATTTTATTGACAACACAAATACTACTGGAACATACTATGGAAGGTAATATGAAATTATTTATAGAATATTTCAATTTTTGGTAGATTATTTGCCTTGCTACCAAAGCACATAGTGAAGTATTGGGGTATTTAACGTTGGACTATGTAGTAACCTAGTAGTGAACTATATAAGTACCCAACTATTGAACTAGCGAACTATAGAAGTACTCAACTATTGGACTATTCAATAACCTACTAGTGAACTATACAAATACCCAATCATTGAATTAGTGAACTATACAAGTACTCAACTATTGGACTATGCAGTAAATTATACAAATCTAACTGCAGTACCACACTACTTAGTAAATTGTACAAGTATCCAACTATTGAATTATTCAAATTTTGAACTACTAAATTTTCAATCTAGTAATCTACAGATGTACCCAAATATCCAGCTACTCAACTACTAAAGTATCCAGTCACCCATCTGTCCAACTACTCTAGTACCCAATTAGGCAACTATGCTACTATTCCACTATTGTATTACCATACATTCAACTACCTAAATATATAAATACCTAACCGTAAAAACACATGAAATACCCAACTATTGAATTAGCCATTTACACATGAAACTACACAACTATTTAAATACCAAAGTACCCAACTATTGAACTGCCTAGTAGTCTAATTATCCAAGTATTGAATCACCTAGTTGTCTAATTACCCAACTATTGAAATACGTAGTAGTCTAATTTCCAATCTATCTCATTAACTACTATTTTTACAGCCCTAATGAGATGTTAAATTAATTTTCAGTCAGAGTTGTGGCTGAAAAGGATATCTCTGTTTCATGTGGAATAAAATCAGCACCGATACTCAGATTTTTTTTAAACAATAACATTCCTTCAAGGATAGAATGTCTAACCATTTTCAAAGAAGAAACATGGAAAACATTGATGGTTCAACGAATGACAGCTCTGAAATGCTGGATAGCTTTCAGATGTCGAATCCGAAGTGCGTTGCTTGTACAGAAACGGCGAGTGGATTCTGTCCTCGAGAGCCGTGTGCATAGCATCTCCTCGAGCATCTTCAGCATCGTATTGCAGAGTTCTCGATAAACGTCTAAAAGCACTTATTGTAGCTCGCAATGGTATCAATACCACGCTTGGAAACAGATTTATACTTGGAACGGTCTCGACAGTGCACATAACGTCGTTGGAGGCGTACACCTTGTTGAGTATCTTCCTTAAATTCTAAAATCAGCACGAGGCAACGAAAAATACTTTCCAAACGAATTTCTTACAACATAATTTCGAACAAAATTTAAATTAAAAGACCCTGAATACATTATAAATATTCGATAGGAAATTCCATTCCAAAATTCCTCTTTCAACACATACCTAAAAGACAAAAAAAAATAACTACTAGGGAATTCCACACGCCAGCAATATTTTTCTCATTTCACACTCTGATGGAAGAATTTCAATCAACTGAAAAGTCGAATAGAAGAATTTCTAAAGAATTCTGGATAAATACCTTTTCTCGCGATTTTTAATACTCTCGACACGGAGTCCTAGACAAGAACTTCCTCAGCTGCATGGAACAATTAAAGCACCTAGCCACGAAGGAATTTTTAAAAAATTCTAATTGAGTGGCGTTACTGCCAGCAAAACCTCCCTCTAAAAATTCAATTAAGAGAAACATTTAATAAAACGCACGGCTCCGTTGGGCAGAGCACCCTAGTACCCCTGTATCTGAGATGTCTCGGTAATCCAATACGTTTTATTGGATATCCGATGCCGATAACCATTAACGCAAAACCGATACGGGATCATCATTACTGCCAGGGCCACCGCAACTACAGGCGGAACACCATAATCAGGACTAAGCAAGCAGCAATATCGAACAAGCCATTTCCTCTTGGATCCACTCGCGTGTGTACACGTGTAGATCACTAGTGGTACAACTAGGGACACGGGGGCGGTACGGAAACGTCAAATGAAAAGGAATTGCCTTCGTTTAATTACAATTTGATCGATTGCGCCGTCATTCTATGGGAAAGTGGTGTAATTTATTACAGGTGTACAGGGTGTTTCAAAAGAGGGGTTCTGGATTTAGTGAGTAGTTGGTACTCATTATATGTAGGAAGAAATTCCTAATCATCATGGTTTGTTTTATCAAAATTTGCCTGATTGGAATTGGGGAGGCGTTAATTATGGTAACACATGCTCACTTAGAAAATTTAAATTTATACATAGAAACTTAATATTTGCGTTTAATAGAGGTGTACTGTGGAGACCTAGAATGTTTTACCGACAGATGGCGCTACTGGCGATCTCATTGGCACTATGGCGTATGGGCTTGTGGCTTAACCTCAAACATTAAAAATTCTAAATTGAGTTCTATGCATATTTCGAGTATGTTGAAGATTTAGGACATATATTTTTATGAAATTGCTGTTTCGAAGACCCCGATTCGTCCCTAAAAACACCCACACATAGTTTCTCCGTCACTTTTGGGATACAGTTATAGAAAACATAGGTCTTCTTGCAGGAAAAGATGAAGTTACAAATTACTTCTGGAAAACTTGATGGATGATATTTTATTATTTATGTGACAAAGATACAGCAAGCAAAATTCATTTTGGTGCAAAGAGCTTCATTCACTTCCTGAGTGCTTTGAGATTTTTGTATCACCCTGTATATGCGGAAGTCTACAACGGATAGTCGATGCAAATTTGAACGTGGTCACGATGAAGCAGGCGAAAAATGAATGTTATTTCGATAGTTGATTGAAGTACCCGCGAATAGACTACGGCGTTCCAGAATTATTTATCGACTTCCGTTTCAATTTTCGCGTCGAATCGACAGGGAATCATTTCATTCCACAACTCGTTTCTGACGACAAAATTTTTATATGATGGTTGACTATTGATGCAACTTTATTATCGGATCTTTGAGAAAAATTTTCTGTGCAAAATTGGTAATATTTAACATCAGACTATTTACATAAATAATAGACTGCATTTCAGTTTCATTACCTACTTATAGAAGTTCAATATCTTTTCATGAGAAAAACCACTTTTCCCTTAGAGTATTAAAATTTCTTTACATCCGTGTGCATCTTCCTAAAAGGATTTTCTAATTTCATCTTCTCCTAAAGTAAAATATTTACCCAATTCCAACAAGTTTCATTACAGAAATTACCTACTTACAATAGTGCAGCATAATTTTTTTCCTCGGCCTTCTCATAAAATTACTCTACAATTTTATCTTCTAAAAAAAATTAATTTATTCATTTGAAAAATTACCCCTTCCTTAATCCACCATAATTATTCTTCCCTCGACCTTCTCACCAAATTACCCTACAATATCATCTTCTCCCGGGAAAAAAATTACTTCATCCCCGCAAATTCTTATTACAAAAATTACTCAGAATTGACTACCCCATTTTCTTTCATCCCTCAGAATGGCACCAACACTCAATTTCAAGGAATTCAAAACTCCCGTGTGACAGTTTGACAACCACCCCTCCTGCAATCTGTAAACCAGTGGAATATTCTTTTTCCGAACTACCCTGTATGAAAACACACCCTTGGTGGAGGATTTGTTTTAACGAAGGCCTCGTTAAAAGGGACCTGTCTACGCGGATAAATTCACTTCTCTTTTATTTCCTTCATCTGCCCTGGTCTCGTCGAGTGTGCGCTTTGCATATTCGAGATTCAATCGGTGCACTGCAAGTGCGCGTGTGAAGCATGCAGTCGCAATTGCGGCGAAGGAACTGCGGTACAATTTACAATAGCCAAGGAACAGATTGAACCACCTGTTCAAATTTTCCTTTAACTCTATGAAGCTTCCTACCCTTTTTCTTTTCTTTTCCCTTCTCTTACTCTGTACCTTCCCTTGAAGGAGTCTTCTTTTGTCACCCGTGCCCTTTCTTCCCACTTCTATTTTCCCACTCCACTTCTATTTTCATTTCTTCCTCTCTAAATTCGATTTTCTCTTCAGTAGATTTATTTAAAGGAATTCCTCCTGCACCCCTTTTTGTCTACTCTCACGCTTCGTTCCACCCCTTATTAGTCCCTATAGTCTATAAAATGTATAATGCCGAGATAACAGGCAGCAAAGCTCCATAAAAACGCCACCGCATAAAGGGAAAGAATCTCTCGCCCCCTCGACTAATAAAACACCCTTCATATTCAGAAATCCCTTTCAAACCCGTGGAGCATTAATTCACCAGACGCTGGCCATTATCTCGACGCACTAAATAATTCATTGAATATAAAATTCAATGTCAAACGCGTGGCATCCAAGCATCCCCGAGCGAATACCACCCCGTAAAACTCGACTACCACAAGAAGGGACCTGCCTGATGTTGAGCAGGAAAAAATAGTACCACTTCGTCCAAGATCGACGACATTCGACTGGGGCCATCTTGGAGACGTTCCCCAGTCCCGGGGTATTTTTTATGCCGCAACATCTAATTTACGGGGGCGGGTTCCATCTATCATTCATCCCCCTCTCAGTTTCGCTGGGCTTTCATTCCTCTCGTAATTCGACACGCTCCGTTTTCTCATCCATTTTCGAGCTATGCCCGCACGCAGCCCTCTTTATTGCTTTCGGGGTGCAAGGAGGGCGTGGGTGGAGGGCGAAAATACACGACATCGACGAAAACAGATAGGTAGTAGCAAGCGTTCCACGTCGAGTTAGACACCGTGAGAGCCGATAGTAGTAGAGTTTTTTGAGCTGTCGATTTATTGATGGTGTAGCTCATGGGACCCAGCTACTACGAAGTTTCAGCTCTGCCCGACGATCTCGCGGACGTCGAACGCCGGAGGTCGACAACAAGTCGATCGTTTTCTCGTTTTGGTAACTACGATATCGCTGGAGCTAATGGCCCCAGCATGGAGCTGCTTTCGTAGCTAGGTACCAAGGTACCAGGGATCAGAATTGGGGGTAGGGGTTAATTGCCATAGTTGGGCTTCAGATTTACAGAATTATTTGGGAAATATAAGAATCGGATATTCAATTGGATATGCGGCTTCTGTGGTTGCTATTAGAAGTAATACAGTGGCGTACAGGGATAGGTGAAGTGTTACCCTTCAGGGAAACTGTGGGTACCTAACTTATCCCTATATAATCTCAGCCATTCCCAGAAGAATAGACAAGTCTTAACTAAGTTAAAGCAAACTGAAGCTATCTATGCTTGAAACTTGGATCTAGACAACTTCGAACTGAGCCACAAATCTCATCTGCGACCTGGTGACATTCTTGGTTAGACCATTACTAAATATTATTAATGTTCAATACTTTCTTCTATTTCCATTGCTTTATAAGAAATTTAGCTAAATGGATCCCTGGGTCATTGTGCCTCCTAAACGTGAATATTAAATTAATTATGTGTATAAGTTTTTTTTTTGTTAGTGCTGCTGTGTAAGATGCACAGCACTGAGTTAATAGGGATTCATGAGAAGCAGTCATCACATGGATGTACTGTGTGGAGGGTCCGTCAGGAAACGTGAAAATGGGCATCCCGAGGCACAGCTTTTACTCTTTCGTGTCAGGTCGGGGGAATAAGAGAACTCGAAAGTAGCTTCCAGGCACGTGTGACCCAACAGGGAAAGTTCGTCCACCTAAACGCTGTTATCGCAGCAACAGATGTCCGGAA
Organism: Andrena cerasifolii; assembly: GCF_050908995.1. Taxonomy (NCBI): domain Eukaryota; kingdom Metazoa; phylum Arthropoda; class Insecta; order Hymenoptera; family Andrenidae; genus Andrena; species Andrena cerasifolii. Next base: position 6,263,531 of record NC_135132.1, read on the forward strand.
CTTTTCGGGGAGGCTGGAACACTTTCCTGCTCCTCGACTTGAAGTCTTACAAGCATATGCAATATGTATTATAATGATTCTTTTAACACAGCACCAAAGTTGGCCACTAATTCCTCGGAAGATTTAGAGGTCTATGCAAGCTGCGTGGATTGGGGTATATTTTTAATTCGATGTAACAAAAGTAACTGCGGAGTGGTATTGATCACCAATCCAGTTTTCCAACATTTCAACTCCATCACGTATTTCCAAGCCCCTACTAAACCTTTAAATAAAAATAACAACTGCAGCAAAGCCGAATTGAATTACAGTACTTCAATTAAACAAAAACATACAGCGGCAGAGACGAATTTCCATCAATTTCAAAGTTACTCAAAGTGAATTTCCATTTTCAAACTGTTCCTATATTGATTGACCAGCAGGCAATGGTTTCTGCTTGAAACGTGGCTATAACACGCAAATAGCTAAAACCAGAATATTTCCCTACCCAAAATAAACGAAGAACCTATTTCCGCGTTAACTGTTCTACCCCCACACCCCAAAACCGCGAAACCAACATCGTTTGTGCGGAGCAATGCACGAAGGACCAAAGGGACCACCACTGTCAGCCCCTGTAACGAGAAAATAATGATTCCACTGACCTCTCCTTGGTGTTTCGGCCGTCCTCATCATCCTCTTCCTCGATATCGTGCAGCCTGGGGCTGAGTCGGTGCTGGGTGCCACCCTCCTTCGAGAAATCCTCCTTCTCCGGTCGGATCTGCTCGACCACCTTCTCGTCAAGGTCGTCCAGGTCCTCGTCGAGGATACTCACAGGTGCCAATTCTTTGGCAAGCACTACAGGCAGCTTCTGTGGTTGATGTTGCACCTTCTGCTGCGGATGTTGCTGTTGCGGCTGGCTGGGCTGATGTTGTTGCTGGTACTTGTGGCCAATGGAGCCCTTCTTGGCCTCGGGGGTGGCCCCCGAGACAGCTGCACCACCCCCACCCCCGCCGCCACCGGCGCACGGCAGGCAGCAAGACCACGCGCCCCCCACCTCGACACCCTAGCGCCACTCAACGTCAAAACATCCAGGGCCGGCTGCACCAGGCTCTCCACGAACCCTTCTGCACCACCACGAGTTGCTCCCAGCTTCGTTGGGGACGCTCTTCGTGGGCTACATTACCCTGCTTTCGCGGAGAATGGGGTTAGACCTGGTCCGCGGTACCCGACACCCTCTTCCTTTGGGTGTTCTGGGATTCTTGGAGTTGCACTGAGGTTTCCGGATGAGTATTAGCTCCCTTTTGGAGGAGGGCTCTCAGTCCAGGTCAATTGCACTGCACTCTTTAGGAGTTCTTGGCTTCAAGAGTGGGATTAGCTATGGTCCAGGTTCTCCAACCCCTCGTTCCTTGATATGTTCTGGGATTTCTGAGATTGAAGTGGTGTATCCTAGCTTCCTCTTAGACTTAAATTCAGCTTGGTATTATGGTGTTGCTCTGTTGAGGAGCTTCTGACTGCAGGTGAAGTGAGTTTGGACCTGGTCCAGGTCCGCAAACTCTTTACCTGAGGATAATCTATGGTTTGCTGACGTGATCTGGTTGTTGTTGGACGAGGGCCTTCAGAATTGGTTGGTAGCAGTTGTTTTACTCCGTTCAGAGGCCTCCGTCATCAAGCACACTGAGAGTTGGTATGGGGACCTAACTACACAAGGATTCCTGAGGTTAATTTGAGGTTCTCTGAACTGTCCTGTGGTCTCTTCATTGGTGTCTGTTTTAGTCAAACATTGTTCAGATTCCTTGACACTAATCTCTTTGAGGTGCTGCGGGATTCTTTGGGATTTAGTGAGGATTTCTCATGTATTTCAGCTGCCTATTAGACGAGCACCTTCGGATTATTCAATTTGGAATTAGTTAGACTGGTCTACTCAGAGGTCTTCCCTCGCTGTACCCTTATTGGGTTCAGTTTGCTTGGATGGTCCTATCCTGCTTGAATCTTCAGCTTGTTTTGCTTCTCGAAGATATATTCTGAGTCACGGGATTGCTGTACTTTTGTTCATATAACTTTCAAGTTACTTGGCAAATCCCTAGTCTAATGTGCCAATCTAGATAGTTTCCCTTTAAAATCTTGTAATTTAGACAGTTAAGCTCCTAGGCTCTAATGAGACCCAGGACACGTGGACCTGAACACTTTTTGAAATGATTCGATACCCCTTCAGGCTGCTCTTGACTCTGCAGAGTATCAAATTTCGTGGAACAGTCTCCTTATCTTTTCCTGTCTTTCCTATGAATACAAATTGCAACGTGCCTCCAGCTCACATAATTGAGAACTCTTCCAAGTGACTTCATAAACTAGGAAACTCGTTCCTGTCTACATCCCTTGTTCCTTATTGCTCCGGTCTAGGGTTAATGAACCATAACAGACGTTCCCTTTATCTTTAAAACAATGTTCGTACCTCTGAGGCTGGTTAAGATACCTTGAAGGAGAACTCAAGCGTCTTTTACACTTGCTTGCTTCTGTCTGGTTCGTGGAGTCGTCCTTGATGCCTTCAAGCTTTATCCATAGGTCGCTGCACTTGATAAACTTCTAGCTGAAAATTGCATCAGCTTTATATTTTATATGATAGATTCTCTTGGCAAGGTTTCATATAATACTTGTATTATTAAAACACGAAAGCTCCCAATTCTTCTTGAATCGTTAAGCTGATAGCTCCAAGTACAAAGTGTCTAAAGTGAAGTTCTAATTACCCGATGACGTTATAGGCCCTTTTTCTGTTCACGTATAAAATTTTAGTGGTGATCAAAGTTCAGTGAGAGTGTCATGAAACGGGATATCAAAGAAGCCTGCGAATTTGTAAAAGGTACTTTAAAGCTGTAGCCACTTGGCGAATACTCTTGACAGTTCTTAGAAGTTGAGGAAATTTCTAGGTCGTTCTGACATGTTCGAACATTTCTCTGAATCTCATTCAAGATCGTTTCTATTCGGTTCCATACCATTTACATCGAACTTCGTGCAGGAACATCCGACTACGACGAATAAGCTTCACTTCCAGAGGTTCGCTGTCCCCAAAATGTTCACGAATATGTCCCTCCGAGAACTTCGAAGGGTAGTGCCAGTCAATTTCTACATACGAACATTGACTAATCGTCTAATGATTACCCTGAAGAGACTGTAAACCGTGGAAAAATCGCAGATCCTCGAGCTAGCTCTCGCACATCAACTAGGACACTGATTACACACATAGATCTACCAGGTTACTGAAAGTCCTTAACGCTACTGCTTTTAGAAACACACTATCACGACAGAGATTTATCTAGCTTCTACCTGGTTCTCCGATTACACAAACGTGGACAGGATTCGGTAAAGGAACCTGCACATTTGTAGGAGTCTCCTCGTCAACAAACACCAATTGCTCACTGTTTGCACCTGGATGCGATTAGAGTTCCTTAAATCACGATTCACCAGAATAGTTACTTCCTCAGCGAGTGAACACACTGGCAGGTCGCGATGGGGCGAGTTTAAGTCTGTTTGACGAACTCTGAAGCAGTGGTATGAAGGTACCAGGACACTATACCACTGCTTTCTCTTCCGTCCTCCGTAGCCAAAGCTTCCCTGCCTTGACGTTCACCGTATAAGCCCACTGAGAAACGAGGAAACTGCAGTGTAGCCTCCAGTAAGCGCTTCTCGTCAGAAACGGCTTGCGTCGACCTCCCAATGAGGGATGAAAATGGCCAAGCAGAGTCAATGGAGGTTTCCCAGGACAGTGAAGCTTCTCCAAGCTGTTTTAGACTCCTAGCCACAAACAGGGCCGTTTGAAGAGGTAGTTTGGCACAGGGCTGCGTAGAAAAGGTGCATAGAAAGCGGCTGCTGCTGTGGGATAGTCCGCGCGACGATGACTCTGGGTCCTCAGGAATATTCCCGCGTTCCTTTTCGGCGGAGCAGTGTGCTGGTGCCAGCGTTGAGCGGAACACAAAACTGATTGTCGATGGTGAAGGGGCCGTACAGCCGCGCGGTGATCTGGTTCGCCGCTAACAATGCTTTCGCATCGATTCTCTGCAAGATTTGTCCGGTTAGCTCGCAAATCCGTTTGTATTGGTAAGGCAGAGCGATAGAGAGAGAGACGAGTTGCATCACCTGGTGAGTTTTTTCGCGTAAGGGGGAGTGCACTGTGGCATATGGATACAAGGATAGTAATTTTAATTTAGTATTGCGTTTCGTTGTATTCAGTTTTATGTTGCATCAGAGACATACTATTAACTATCTGGGGGATGGCTATACTATGGTACGTCGTACTGTAGGACGCCATACTATGGAACACCACACTGTAGGACGCCATACTACGAAATACCACACTGTAGGGCTCCATACTATGGAACACCACACTGCAGGACGCCCTACTATGAAATACCACACTGTAGGGCTCCATACTATGGAACACCACACTGTGGAACGTCATACTGTGAAATACCATACTGTAGAACGCCATACTACCGAACACCACGCTGTAGGACGCCATACTATGAAATACCACACTGTAGGGCTCCATACTATGGAACACCACACTGTAGAACGTCATACTGTGACATACCATACTGTAGAACGCTATACTACGGAACACCACACTGTAGGACGCTATACTACGAAATACCACACTGTAGGGCTCCATACTATGGAACACCACACTGTAGAACGTCATACTGTGAAATACCATACTGTAGAACGCCATACTACGGAACACCACACTTTAGGACGCCCTACTATGAAATACCACACGGTAGGGCTCCATACTATGGAACACCACACTGTAGAACGTCATACTATGAAATACCATACTGTAGAACGCCATACTACGGAACACCACACTGTAGGACGCCATACTATGGAACACCACACTGTAGGGCTCCATACTATGGAACACCACACTGTAGAACGTCATACTGTGAAATACCATACTGTAGAACGCCCTACTACGGAACACCACACTTTAGGACGCCCTACTATGAAATACCACACTGTAGGGCTCCATACTATGGAACACCACACTGTAGAACGTCATACTATGAAATACCATACTGTAGAACGCCATACTACGGAACACCACACTGTAGGAAGCCATAATATGGAACACTACACTATTGAACTCAGGGCCGGATTAAGATATTTGGGTCCCGGGGCTATTAAACCTTCGAGGGCCCCATTGGTTGAGAAGTGGGAGAGGGGATGTAAACTTTTTTTTGATAAAGCGTACATTAAAATAAAATGAATCCTCAACAATTGAAAATTATTCTAAATAAAATTAACTAATATTTAATCATAACGGAAAATAATAATTTACAAATAATAATAATATTGAAAGAATCGGAAAGATATTTTAAAATAAACTTTTAGTGCGATTTCTAATTATTTCAAAGAGGAAGTGATAAACAAAATATTATTAAATTATTTGTTCTCATAAAAGGAAGGTTTAGAACGGGGCCATATAATAATTAAACTTTTATTTTTCCAAATACGTTTAGAAGGCAAGCCGTTCATTTTCCATCCGATGAAACGCGAAATGTATAGGATATGACAGCGTTATGCCATTTATGACACTCTGATGGCTCCTATCCTCGAAATATCAAGCATTCGTCGATTCTCCTATAATATTCGACGTCTGTTCGAGTAGGAAATCGAGTTGTGCCGTTCGACTGTTCGATATTAGTCTGGTAGAAATCAATATTCGAGAACGGTTATCCTTGGGAAACGAATAGAAAATCTGATAGCCAACACTCGATCTGGAACATGATCTTTTTGCGTTAGCTACTTTTGCCTAGCAATATGTGTTGCAAAGATTTACGTATACAGCTTCTAATTTGCATTGATTAAAGCGTCGTGCTAACTTTTCCCACCCACTGCGCTTTGATAAACGTAAAATTCGATCAGAGATGCAATATTAATGAGCACTTAGTCACAGCAAGGATTAGGGGCTCTTGCTAAGCGCGGGATTAATAATGGGCTTCCATGTGCTGCAAATTACACAGATGTACCGCGGGAGGTAATGCAGTAAACTAGTTTAATTTTTTATTAACTTTAAAGTCGCAGTATTCGCACGTGCATTTACACGTGTACCAAACTAAAAGACAATAATGCAGCTGAATTTGCAAATTAACGTTATCAGGAGTAAATAAAAAATTTCGGAGGCGTAATAATTTTCAAATTAGCAAACAGACGGAATAACTCTTAAACGGAGAAACACGATGACAGCAAATTTTGCAAATAAATTAATTTAAGATTCAACCAATCAGACGAGAACCTAGTTCTTATTTAATCGTGACAAATTGAATGGCAGCATAGACGCTATTTTTCGATGAAACGTAAATCATTCGCGACGTCCAATAACCACGGCCCCCGCGCCCGACTTTATAAATAAATTACGAGGAACGGATCTCATTTGCTGGCTATCTAAAATGTCACGAAACTAATCGTTACGTCGCGACGTTCAATTACAAGCGGCCACTTGACATTTCTCAGCGAAATATTCCCGCGTCTCCGCCACAAGGATCTATTTTTTCGCTCCGTTTTTTTTTTTTTTTTTTTTTGCCAGGCGGACGACGAGTCAAAGTGAATTAAATTCGCGGCGATCTCGCCGCGTAATTTCATAATTAACACCGACTCCCTGAGATTGTCACATCCCATAAAATCGTTTCGTCTGATTAAAAAACCAAATTGGGATTAACCGCGGTGATTTCCATCGGGATTTAATCCCTCACTTCTCGAATAAGTTACTGTCCAATTGGATCCATTAATCCTCGAAAGCTGAAGGACTGCGCGTTACCATTTTATCATATTACTCTTAAAACCAGTGAATTATTTAATCTATCATAGTAGATTGGAAAAAGCACTGCTCTTTCGTGTATTTGCAATAAAAACAAGACACAAAATATAACAATGGTTACAAAATTTTATGAGTTTTATTAAATTTGCATGAGATGTCATCGAAAAATTTCCTCCTTCTTCGGTTACTGAAAGTATACACAACGATTTAAATTATTCCACAAATCCTTCAGTGCATCTTTGAGGTTATGTCACGTGATACTAGTCCGCCATATTGTCGAGCACATAACGAGGGCGTAAGACTATTCAGTATCGACCGAGCTTTTGGCTTTTATTGCATATCTTGGGTAAATGTTACTTTATAAAAATAATAAAAATAAACTTCGATGTCTTATTGTAAATAATAAAAAATTTAATGAAAAAATTCCTATCTCTTTTAATAATAATATGATTCTAGGAATTTCGACTGTAGGGTTCAATTTCACTTTTAATTAATTTTAACGTTTGCAATAAGAATAAATACTCATTTGAATAAATGGACGTCACGCCAGGTTCGCCCGCGAAATGGCGCGCCCCAGTCACCGCGAACCGATGTAATTAAAGGGTGACCAGGACGAGGCTGGAATTTTTCATTTTCCCGCAATCCGCGCCAGTTTTTATTAACCATTAGCCCGTAAATTGCCTGGAAAGCGCGACCACATCTTCGTGGATGCTCTTTCCGGATCCAGGATTGGTTGCAGCTTCTCGTTTCCTTTTTTTTCCCCCTCTCGTTGAAGTTCTTCAATTTTGTGGCAGGGGAAAGCGACTCCAGCCGCCAGGAAATTGGATCCACAAAGGATCGGTCGCTAAGAGGCGCACTCGCGAAGGGGATGACAACGAGCTCTGGCCTTGGAACATGCGATCCAGGCTCGCGAAATTCGCAAAAAACTTGAGCTCGGGATGAGTGAGATAAGGGCTGCCGCTGAGAATTAGTGGGTAATTTAACGAATGCTTTTATGAAAAGAGACAATGAATTTGGAAATTGGGGGCTGATCGGAGGACGATAAAAGCTGTAACGGTGGGAGCTTCGAAGCAGAGCAAGCTTCTAGATAATTAATTTGGGGGTAGACAGATTGTGCAATTAAATAATTCAGGGGATGGTAATTTGAAAACTGGGAAAGTTGACAGGGGATGGAACTGCTAATAAAGGAACAGGGTAGCAGAGAAATCTTTAAATCAGGACACACTGCAGCAGAAGAATTTGTGAATTGGAGTACAAGGCAGGCTAAAAGTTTGCAGATTGGAAAATAGGGCAGCAGAAAAGTTTGTAGATTGGAAAACTGGGCAGCAGAGAAATTTGCGGATTAAGAGTGTAGGTTGCAAAGGAATTTGCGGATTAGGAAACTAGGTAACGAAAGGATATGTTAGTAAACAAGTTACAGTGTAAAGGAATTTGTGAATTAGGACACCAAGTAGTAAGAAAATATGCGAGTTATGAAATTTGGGGCAAATGAATTTGGAATTCAGGATACTAGGTAGCAAAATAATTTTTGAATAAACGAATCTACAGACTAATGGAATTTGCGAATTTGTACAGTAGGTAGCACAAGAATTTGCAAATTGGGAAACAATGTGGCAATGGAATTTGTAAATTAAAAAACTTGGTGAAAGAAAAATTTGCGAATTGGGAGAATAGGTTGCAAAAGAATTTGCAAATAAAGAAACTACGATGTTAAAGAATTTGCAAAATAGGAAACTAGGTAGCAATGCAATTTGTAAACTAGAAAACTTGGTACCAGAAAAATTTGCAAATTAGTAGAGTGGGCAGCAGAAGCGTTTGCAAATTAGGAAGCTATGCAGCAGACAAATTTGCAAATTAGGAAGCTATGCAGCAGACAAATTTGCAAATTAGGAAGCTATGCAGCAGACAAATTTGCAAATTAGGAAGCTATGCAGCAGACAAATTTGCAAATGAGGCGATGCTAGAACAGTAAATGGTGCAAATTAAAATTTTCAAGTGCCACGTTACCTATAAATAAAAAAATAAATTACTGTCACCCTTATAAGGGATCAAAATTTAGAAGAATCTCAACAAACCCTGGATAGAGCCAAGTAAAGCCCCTCAGGCCCGCCGTAGCTACTCTCCTGCATATTGTAAAACGTATCACCCGTAAAGCTTGGCGGAATACAAGGTTTACTGTGTATCAGATTTTCCACAGGGTGAGGAGAAACTGATTCTCTTTGCGATGGAAGGGAAAGCCACTTTCCCTCACTGAAGAGGGCATTCCATTTTCTTGGAAATCCGATTAAACGCTTCCGCGTATCGAATAAACAGGAAATTAGGTTACGTCATTAGGTGACACTTTCTTTACCCCCCCCCCCCTCCCCCCTCCGTAACTACCCCTTTCGAAGCCAATAATCCTCTATCCAAGCTGGCTTGCCGATTAATTCCTCTTTAAACGAAAGCTCGGGGCCCAGCTGCCACTCCACCAGTAAATAACGATCGATCCATCCACCCTTGTCTCTCGATATCGATAACCATGTTAATCACTGATATAACCGTAAACACGATCGCTGCTAGGAACTGTCGTCCCATTGTTCTCGAAGCTTTCCAATTCAACTCGTTTTTTTTCCCAATGTTTGAAGCTGTCACGTGGCAAATAAATGAAAATTGATTCTCTCATCTGGACATTCAAGTACGTGACAGTACTACTGTCAACAATGTTTGGGGGAAAAATTTATTTTACCGGTCGAATTGAATATAAGGGTGTTTGAGTTGTAATATTATATAATAATAATAATAATAATAATTTAAGTTAAATTAATTTTGTATTTGTTGATTCGGACAGATGCTCGTTGGACCGTCATTCTTTTAGTGGAAATATTTCCGCGCTCTTGCTTTGAGGAGCGAAAATGGAAGAGAAATATTAGTAAAGCAGAGAGCAGAGATTAAAATAGCATGAATTCGTCGTAGTCGGTATAATCGCATTTCTGATAAACAGAATGAAATTTCCATATAGAAAAACGCTGGGACAGGGGACGGTGTGTTTTCGTAAGTTTCCGCCGAGATTCGTCTGTATTTAAAATTTTCTTTTATTTCACTAGCGACTTAGTTTACGGTGTTTATCGAACCTTTGACAAAGTAGGATGTTCTGAAGGGGAGGGGGTAACTGTGAGCTAGATTAGGGTCAGGATAAGTCTGGTTTTACCTGCCTTAAACTTCGCAAAATAAAATTGCAGGGTAGTAGAATAAGAATTCAACGAGGAGAGGATTATAGAATTGATAAAAATGGTCATTTTAAAATAGTAAGAATCAAAGATTAACAAAAGTTCAGAACAGAGGAATTTATAAATTAAGAAACTTCAGGGGCAGAGTAATTTGCAAATGAAGCTAGTGTGGAGCAGATGAATTTGCAAAACAACAAAACCGAGGGCACATTGGAATATGCAAATTAATTAAGGTATTCGAGAAGAGGCTAATTCGCAAATTAAGAAACTCGGGGGCACATTAATTTGCAAATTATGAAACTCACAGGAAGACTGATTCGCAAATCAATGAAGTTGGGGGAGGCTAATTTGCAAATTAAGAAACTCTGGTACAAGTTAATTCTACAAATTAAACAGAAACTCTAATGTAGGCTAATTCGCAAATTATAGAACCCAAGGACGGACTAATTCGCAAATTAAGTAAATTGGGGGCACATTAATTTGCAAATTATGGAACTCACAGGAAGACTGATTCGCAAATCAATGAAGTTGGGGGGAGGCTAATTTGCAAATTAAGAAACTCTGGTACAAGATAATTCTGTAAATTAAAAGATTCTAGTGCGAGCTAATTCACAAATCAAGACGCTCAAGGGCAGACTAATTCGCAAATTAAGTAACTTGAAGATATAATAATTTGAAAATCAAGAAACTCGAGCTGATTTGCAAATGAATGAATTAGTGGGTGGAGGTGGACTAATTTGCAAATTAAGAAACTCTGGTACAAGTTAATTCTACAAATTAAACAGAAACTCTAATGTAGGCTAATTCGCAAATTATAGAACCCAAGGGCGGACTAATTCGCAAATTAAGTAAATTGGGGGCACATTAATTTGGAAATTATGAAACTCACAGGAAGACTGATTCGCAAATCAATGAAGTTGGGGGAGACTAATTTGCAAATTAAGAAACTCTGGTACAAGATAATTCTGTAAATTAAAAGATTCTAGTGCGAGCTAATTCACAAATCAAGACGCTCAAGGGCAGACTAATTCGCAAATTAAGTAACTTGAATATATAATAATTTGAAAATCAAGAAACTCGAGCTGATTTGCAAATGAATGAATTAGTGGGTGGAGGTGGACTAATTTGCAAATTAAGAAACTCTGGTACAAGTTAATTCTACAAATTAAACAGAAACTCTAATGTAAGCTAATTCGCAAATTATAGAACCTAAGGGCGGACTAATTCGCAAATTAAGTAAATTGGGGGCATATTAATTTGCAAATCAAGATGCTCAATAACAAGCTGCTTCGCAAATCAATGAACTTGTGGGGGCTAATTTGCAAATTAAGACACTCCGGTAGAAGCTAATTCCGCAAATTAAAAATAAACTAACGCGAGCTAATTCACAAATTAAGGACTAGTAAATTGCAAATTAATTTCCACGACATTTGCACATCTACCAAAATAATAAATTTCGTAGCAGTAGAATAAACAAACTACGAAATTTCATACCCCAATAATTTCCAATCGCGTTAAATTTCACATACCCATAACCTAGATCGGAGCCATTTCCAAATTAGAGTTCAAACAAATTTCCGTCACTCCTCTTCAAATACCTCGCACAATCAGCCCAGCAGAAAATGTTGAATTTTTCATCGAGCTTCCAACATCCTCTCCAGCGGTGCTCGAGAACAAAGGGAAAATTCGCTGGGAAGCGCCGGAACGTTTTCGACGCTGACGTTTCCGCTGTGCGACTTCATTATCGGACGTGGCCTCTGTCATCAGTTACGCGGGTGCGTGTGCGCGATCGATGATTACCCCGTTGGCGGAATCATCGATTGTCCGAGCTCCCCCTCCCCCCTTCTGCCCCGATGTGTGTCAATTAATCGCGCCCGTCGGTTAATAACGCGCTGCGGAATAAAATTATCCGTGGTCTCTGAACGCGGTAGTCAAAGGCTGCTTCCAATGAACCCCAGTCACCCTTTATTTTTGCGATTACGTAAGTGGGAGCGGGTCACGGCTTTCGCGAACCGTGGAACTTGATACCGCCGAGGGGAATGTGCCTGTCAATGGTCGGACAGTGTTACTTGTGTCCCGTTACGTCAACGAAAGGAAAATTGTGTAAGTGATCTTATTACGAACGAAATGGAAGAAGTGGAATTTAGAGGATGGCAAAATGTTCTTATTTGGAAGGGTTGCTGGTGTACGGAAATTAAATTAGGCGAAATTTGTGGAGCTTTTGTGGTTCTTTAATGGGAGGAATTTGGGGAATTGGGGAGGGCACTGTGTAAATTTGTAGAAGGTATTGAATGTTGGCACGAGGGAATTTTGTGAAAACTCCTTTGGGGTTCTTGTAAGGGGAGTGTAGCGTTATTTGTCAGCCGAGGAGAACTATAGTTTAATTACCGCGAGGAACCAGACTCAAGTCGAATACTATCGAATCTAAACAATCAAATGTATCATAAATTTTAGAGGCTTGAATCGAGTGATTTTTCATGAGGTTGCAATATCTTCATTGTAACAGAGGTATTAAATTTTAAAAATTAAAAATAATAATTACGAAATATAATTGATAGGGGAAAATAAATCAGATTTTGAGGGCATCTTTTGGTAACAATAATATTTCCAAAACTTTCAAGAGCTTCGAATACTTTGCAGCAACAGAAATTTGACGAATTGGATATTTTACCATAAAGTGATAGCGAATATTGCAAATGTTATTACGTGAAATCTAATGCTACGTATTACTGCACAATAAGAGAAGCGTCCTGAATGACGTGTACAATTGCATAACTGATTACCAAATGCAGCGTTTCGTAACAAAAAACAATTCATATAAGAGGGAGGATTTAGTAAAGCGGAATGTCTCATTTGTAGTCGGATAATAAGTGTCGCAGCACATTGCGTTAACAAAAATTAGTCTTTGTAAAAAGCAATACATAGTACCTATTTCAGAATATACAATGAAATACAATATTCTATGCCATACGGGGCTGACGTCGAAAGCTCTTGATGTAACATACAAAAGGTAAAATGTTTTTGCATGTCGAGGAAATCGAAAACGAAATTGAACGTAAAATTAAATGAACTTTGAAGAGAAGTTTTATTCAATAAAGTGGTATGTGTCGTCTGTAGTCAGACAATATCGAGCCGTAGCATGTTACGCTACTAAAATTGAGTTCGGAAAAAACTCAATTATATTTTGCAATATCGAACAGGATATAATATCCTATAATAAACGAAGCCTGCCAAACTGTTCCCAATTCTATCATACAAAATGAATTATATATCATTAGATGATTGCACACAAATTGCTCAAATCTAATATTGCAGGTAATTACATGAGAACAATTTCAGAGTAGTATTCGATACTAAAGGAACCCATATAAATTGGTAAAAAATCTCAATAAAAATTTGCGAAACGTAATATTCTGGACTGAAATCTTTTTTCTAAATTTCCAAATTTCCAAATTTCCAAATTTCCAAATTTCCAAATTTCCAAATTTCCAAATTTCCAAATTTCCCAATTTCCAAATTTCCAAATTTCCAAATTTCCAAATTTCCAAATTTCCAAATTTCCAAATTTCCAAATTTCCAAATTTCCAAATTTCCAAATTTCTAAATTTCTAAATTTTTAAATATCTAAATTTTATGTCAAACCCAATGTGAAAATTAACGAAGCATAGTATTTTAGAAAATTGTAAAACGACATGCAAGAAGCTTGGCGTAAATGTATCAGCAAAGTACATATTTCCGAAAGCTGTGCCTGGCACTAAGGCTGGGTGGTGTATTAAAAATAAAAATGGCGAGGCACAGCACTTTAATCTGCAGATTTTCAGGAACATTCTCCACCATTTTCTTGATCAAGAGATAAGAAGAACAAGCCGCAGCGGGGCCACGAGGAACGCCTCGTTTCCCGGTTAAATTTATCAACAGCACTTCCCGGGCTCGACACGAAAACATTGCGCATTGCAGGCTTAATTGCGAGTGCCTCTTTCGACGCGGAACGCTCGCGAACCGAGCAGCCTTAATTAAGCGAGTCTGAATAGGAATCACCCTTTTATCAGCTTCTTCCACCCCCGCCCCCATCCCTCCCACATGCCCCCTTCGCGGAAGTAACGCAAAGAGAAAAGGCGGCAACAACAATCACGAACGAATCTGGGCGTACGTGTGTCTAAAATTAAAGCTTTCTTCACAGTAGATTAGAGGTGATAAGTGGAGGTGAGGTGACCCTCCCTTTGGGGGTGGATTCGTGGCAATTCAACCGAGTTTCTTTCCCATCGTCGTGACGGCCCTGTTGGACCTACTGGGTGGTCTTTTCAGAACAGAGGACTTGGTTGTTCTTTTGAAAAGTGGATATTTTGTAAAGATCGTTTTGGGGATGATGAGTGGATTTAAAGGGTTATTATGGGGTCGCAGAAAGACCGTTTATGTTGTTGGGTAGATTTATTTACGGGAATAATACAATCAGAAGTAGTCATTGATGTGTACATAGGCGGATTCAAATTTTGCTCGCCGGACCAATGTGCCGGGAGCTATATTCGCCTGTAACTTCTTGTACGTGCATTATTTTAAGAATTGTTTGGAGTAACATTTATCCAGATTACAACCATCTATATGCCCAAGCACATGGAAGTGAATTTTGTTATAATTTTTTATTTAACAAACAATGTTAAACTATCACATAAATGCTGTGTTTGAAAGAAACTCAATATTGTTGAAATAAAAGAACAATACCAGCGTCTGGAACGCAATATTACTCATCAACTCGGTTCTTCGTAATCCTTTTGTCAGCAGAATCTTCACTAATCAACTGTAATTACTCTGCCAGCTGATGTAACATAAGGTTCATTCAATTCACGCAACTGACGGGATTAATATTGGACAAACTCCCAGCAAAATAACTTAATTATTATTTCCCTCGCACAAGAACAACAAAGAGAGACAACAAAAAAATGACCACTGAATGGGGTACCAAGTGATGCAAGTCTCTCCCTCCCTCGTTCACCCTTTGTCTCTTTTCCGCGTCACGAAGATCGTATGATAAGTTGAGTGGCGTGTGTCGCGATTTCGAAACCCGACCAAATCTAATTTTTCGCCACGCTGGCCTTCGACAATGCGCGCTTAAACGCGAAGAAACAGAGGGTTTTTCGCTTTCATCGTTGCCAGAATGCTGGCGGAAGGGGGTGCATTGTCGAGTTTCCGCCTTTGTGCTCTCTTCCTCGACGTTTGGCGGAACGAGTGGCGGGACAATGTCGCCGCGATCATGGTGTGGATCAATTAATTGATTCGGTGACAGTTTTCCGCCACAGGGAAAACGCTTCCCAACGGCTGGAGCTGGGAAAATGCTGTGCAACAACACTGACTGTGACAAATCGGAGACTTCTAATTAAGAACGCCCCTGCGCAATCAATACAGACTACCCAATCACCAAATTCTTGAAAATTGTTGAGCAATGTCGAAGGAAAAAAATACCCTACACCCTTTTACAAAGAATTATAAATTAACCCTTCAAATTTCTCATTATTTTTAAATTGTTAAGTGAAGGCTTCGATAAAGTAACAGATAGCTCTTTCAAAATATAATGCAATGAAGTTTGATAGAGGTTTTTGTAACTACCATATTTGTTTATAATTGCATTCATATTTATTTCAATAACTAATAAACGAAAGGGGAAATATTTTAATGGGAGTTATGCTGGAAATTAATTTTCACCGATCAAGCCCATCTAAAGGAGTAACTAGCCACTGAAGTTTTTGAGATTTTTAGGTAAGTGGTGTATAGGAGGGTGGAAAAATTCTTTGCTTCGAAACTGTATGAAGTCAGAAGAGCATTTCTCTCTATCGAACTGTAATTAAATTTTACCTCGGGCTTCTGGATTCGCGAAAAAGTTTCCCCGCACAATTCCCCCGCTTTCAGTCTGACTACAAACTTCACTCGATTCCCCGAGGATACGGCTGACTAGGCACGCTTTTATTTCACTGCGTCAGCGAATCAATTCCCCGCATACTTCGACTACGGATGGTGGACTCAAAACGTGAACACTATTCACCTCTTTTCCCAAATTTCTTTCTTGCTAATTTTCAGTCCACTATCGATGCCAAATAAATAATTTTTTTTATTTCGAATTTTGAAGCCCCTTTCTTTTTTTAAGAATGCAAAATTCTCTACTTTTTAAAAAGAAGAGTGCTGTCCCATCTTTTTTATAATTAATTCCTGTGATGTTGGATGTTGTAGATTCCAACTCATCTGTTGATTCAAAGGACTTTTTTTGTTGTGGTTACTGAGGGTTGACGGTTGACTGGTTTTTCTCCGTGAATTTTTATTACTTTACTTTACGAGTTGCACGAGCTCTTTTGTGCTCACTTTTCGCAAACAACTTTATTAGTTCCATTCCAAGGGAAACTTTGCTGCGGATTGCAGGTTTGTTTATAAAACTTCAGGCAACGTAATCTCGCTTTGAAAAGGGTATTCGAGATTTGAATAATCGCTGGGGGTTGATTGTAGGGACTGCGTCGATTAGATATTTCTTGCCAGTGTTTTATTGGAGCACTATGCTACACTGTACTCCTAATTTCTTCACTCTGGTCACCTTGTATAATCTTGTCCCTATTACAAGCTATCAATTATTATGTAACCTCGGCTAGCTGTAAACGTGCCATGACCACTTAACTTACAGCTATAAATTTCTATTACAGCAGGGGACATAGGTAAATACAGGCCTCACTTGGAATAATAGGCCGTTAAAAGTGATGTGTGGACACTCGGCAGAGGAACTTCATTCGCTTATTGTTTTAGTAAATCTCTTTGAATCATCGTTTATGACTTTAACTTCTTTGAAAAATATTACAGGAAAGTTCATTTTCAAGTTACTATGAAACCCTATGAAATGATAATCTCAGCAGTACCTTCAAAAATCACGAATCCCAATGTTATCAGAATAAAAAAATAAAATCCCCAGCTGCAAGAAACTACCCCCTGCTTATTCACCTGACTACAGTCCTGCTCACCCTATATAATCCACCTTTCCATATAACAAAATCAAACAGCATACAACCCCAAATCTTAATAACCACCAAAAATCCTGAATTTTATTTTTGAAAAAATAAAATCCCCAGCTGTAAGAAACTCTCCCCTGCTCATTCACCTGAGTACAATCCTGCTCTCCCTGCATAGCCCACCTTCCCATATACCACAAGCAAACACCATACAACCCCAAACCTAAATTGCCACCCAAAATCATGAATCTCAATGTGATCAGAATAAAAAAAATAAAATCCCTAGCTATAAGAAACTATCCCCTGCTTATTCACCTGACTGCAGTCCTGCTCACCCTATATAATCCACCTTACCATATAACAAAATCAAACCCCATACTATCCCAAAAGTCACGAGTCCCACTGAACTACCCCAAGATTCCCCAAAACCGAATTCTGAACCCCTCGTCACACTGAACTACCCCCCACATTTTTCACTTCTCCTGACCACCCTATCCATCCTCCATCTCAGCTCACAAGCTCCTAACAAGTAAACAACGAGCAGGTGTTGCACAACATCACCCCTTGCCTACGTCCAAGGTGATCCAAACGTTAAACCCCTCGCGACGCGTCGATAAAAGCCTACCCCCGCTATCAGTGACGCGATCAAGATCGTCCCCCAAACGGAAGAGAGCAGTCCACGCAACGGGTGGCGCATCTGCGTCGGCAAGTTTCCGGGCTAGGGGGGCAACGGACAACAGGTAGCATATCAACACGCGACCTGTTCGCCTTGGGGGGGCCCGGTTATAGCGAGCCGGTGGTGGCTCTAAACGCTTACTGGATGCTCGCTGGACGGCTAGAGTCGGGCCCAGGGTCCCACTGGCCGATGAACATTCACCCAAGGCGCGGGAAAGCACGAGTCCATTGAACGCGGGCGTGCCCGCTGCATCTCCCCCCGATCTAGTCACAGAAATTCACACTGACGCACGACACGAACGGCACTTTCGTCACGTTACGCACTGGGAACAAAGGTGGTTGAACGAAAAATTGTAGAATAAAGGGGGTAGAGGCGAGCAGGGGTAGGAGTGGGAAGGTTGCTAAAGGGGTAGAGCGGTCTGCTGGGAGCTGCTTGCATGTCTGATGTGTAATTGCATGAGCAATTCGATGCTTAGAGGGATATTAGTGGTTGTAATTTCATGTCTGCTCTGGGCAGTATAGCGTGTGCGGAAGCCCCTGGGTGGGTATTGGTTTCTGTGTGCGCTGAACGCCTAAGGGCGTTCGCCGGGTATTGGGTACGAACTGACTGGCTGGAAAAGTTGACGTTCCTGCTACTGGAATAGCAGAGATTATTTGATTAAGGATACTCCTGCGACAATTCAATTTGTTATTCCTTCCTTATGATACAATGCTCCTAAATCCAGAGAAATTGAAAGGAATCGTTTGTTGAAATAAGTTTGCTATTTTTGTTAGAAGAATTAATTTCTCTGTATAATCGAAAATTGAATTCAGTTTACTTCCCTTTTGGGAAGAAAAATCGTAAATGTCTAGCTAAAAAGAGATACTGGTTTCAAAATCAGATTTCTGAGTGGAATACAAACTCAATTCAAGATTTCTAGCACCATTTCAAAGTTCTGTGTTCGACACCACTGTCCAAGAAATCAAGCCAGCCAACTGTCCAATCACTCTCCACGAAACCTCTTCTAATCTGCTTTTCTCATCAACGGCATCGTCAAACACCAGCGGACATCAACACGCGTTTCCCTTGCAAAATAAAGAACACCGGCACCACGTGCAGGCTTCTCTAGCTGGGCCACCTGATTTTTACTCTACTGCTGCCAAAAAAAACCCACTTTAGACATTAAAAAATCCCTCTGCCCCAAAATCAGTGACTCAAAGCATTTCCCAGGCAAGAAAAGACACCCATAAAAAATCAGCTCCCATCTAACACCCACTCCACCATAAAAACTCCAACAACAGACCATACACACAACACAAGAACTGGCTCCCTACCCAACACACTGACCCAACACACCGCTCGAAGCCTGACACTCCTAAACTAATCTAGCACAACGCTTACTCGACGATTCCAGCTAAGCAACTCTTTCGAAGCCACCCAAATCACACCCAGAGGAGGCAACAACCCTTTCTCTGCATGAGCAGAGACCCAGCAACCACCAGGTAGACCCTGCCTCTCAGCCTGGGCTAGGGCGACAACCGGGTCCCTACGCGCCGTCTGCAGCGTCCCTTCACCCTGCCGTCCACTTAGAACTGACCCGCAGACAAGAGCCCTAGTCCAGGACGAGGAACCTGGCTCCCAAAGGGTGCACCAACACACAGACACCGACCCAGCAAGGGAACGACGCGAAACTTGGGTTCGTTTGGTGGCACAGGCGAGCGTCCGGGCATTGGAGGTGTCAGGAAGCTGGGGAATTGAAAAACACAGTTGCGGAGGGATGCGCGGGGACCGGCAGAGGGACGTGGAGGAGAACAGAGTGGTTTTTCGAGAGAGCTGGTACCGCGAGGTGGCTCGGTGCCTCCGAGCCGAGACGATGAGCTCGTGCGCCGTCGTATTGACGTTGACGGCGGCCGAGACCCGACTGACGGAACGATTCTCTCTCCGGCGTCGCCGTGGCACAGTAACGTAGCATCCGGGGAAACAGGAGGGTTTTCCGTGACCCCGTCGCACCCCCGCGACGCCGCCAGCGGGTGGCTTTCTCCGAATTTTCGCGTCGCTCGTCCGACAGGGAATATTGATGAAGCATTCAGCGCCCATTTTAATGGGACTTTGGGGGCTAATGGTTCGGGCTGTGGAAAGGGGTGGATGTTTCTTTATACTAGTTCGGGGCAGAAGTTCGGTCGCTTTGTTGAGCCGGAGTCGTTATTAAAAAAACGGGAATATATTACGTGTTCTTTAATCGAAGTATTTTTCTTGGCTGTCTGTGACCTTCTGTCACGTTTCTCGTAAAAGTACAGGTAGGCTTGCAGGTGCACGTAACATCACCTCATAGAGCAGTGTTTCTCAACCTTTTTTGAGTCTCGACCCCCTTTTGTAATATTCAAATAACCTGCAACCCATCTCCCATTTAAGGTAAGTTAAATTTAATAAGGTAATGAACACACATTAAAAATAGGTATTTCATTTAATTACTAGCTTTACTACTCGGCTTCACCCAATATTTAGATTCTGAGTTTATAAAAAAAAATTTTTTTTTAGTTTGTTTTTGTGAAAATTATCACATTCGTCTGGATTAGTCAGGCATAATGAGCTGAGGCACATTTCGTGGTCCCAGAGTTTATCGTTCGAATTTTTTTAGGCGACAGACAAACACACAAACATATAGAAGCTTTCTGCTTTATATATTAAGATCTTAATACAGATATTAAATACTTCAAGATATTTAATATATTTCATTTTTTCATTTATGAAAAATTAGTGTCAAATCTTTAATAGAATATTAAAATAAATAACTGGTAAGAATCGTCAGTTAAAAATAACTGCGGTTACCCCCAAGAAAACACTGCGCGAGACCCTTGGGGGTCGTGACCCACAGGTTGGGAAACACTGTGATAGTGAGTGAACGAATTCTTGCACTGGGCCTAAAGGTGCGAATCCGCGATGAAATTTTACCCGAGACTTTTCTATCTTGAGACAAAAATTTCAGCAACAACTAATTGTAAATAATAAAAATAGTCGAGAGAGATGAGGTTTTTGAAAATATATCACAAAACTTGTGTGATGAGGGTCTAGTTTCTTGAAACTATTGAAAAAATAATAAAATAAGGAAATAATTGTCGCACAATACACCAAATTTTTAAATTTTATTATTAAGGTCTAAAAGTTTACAGTAATATTGGCAGACATATTCTGGAGTGTGATACACCCCGTGTGACTAAGGGTTGATATTGAGGGGTAGGATTTTTTAGGTATCCTCCTGAGTCTGGTTACTGTAATGACACCTTGGAGACTGTTGAGTGTGGTGGGTCTTGTATCGTTTTTTTATACAAAGGAAGATTAGAAATTGTTGCTTCCTTTTGTTTTCCAACAGATGTTAACGAAGATTCATTGGTCAGGTCAAGGTCTGCCAGCCCACCACTGAGACTTGTTCTTTGACGCAATGTTTTTTAACATCACAAGCTTTAAAATAACATGATTATATCATAAAAAATATGTATTATATATAATGCTACAGATTGATCATTACAGATGCTTTTTAAAAAAGTTTATTTTGTTGGTGTTGATCTGGAGTAGAATTTAGAGAAACAGATCTGAAAAGATCTTACGAGGACTGTCAGATTTTTGTGACGAATAATGCAAGACAGTCTTCGATTATTAATAAATAATTTTTCATACTTTATATTAATATACAGAAACCTAACTGCAACATTGAAAGCAAAATTTAATAATAATACAAGAATCTACTACTACTCTCATTATCTACTTCCCATTGTGAGAAGGAAGACGAACAAACTTTTAGTGTTCATTTTTATACCGTGAATTCATTAATGACCCAGCCATGATAATTAGCCAGCTATTATAATTCACTTTGTTGCGTAATAAAGCCCTCATTATTATTCCAATATTACACAATATTACACTAAGATTTACTGCCCTCAAAAAAGCCTTTCATTCCCTCCATGTTTTCAATTTTCCTCCACACATTTCCACCCCCTCGCCTTCTTTCCTGCCCTTTTATTCGATCCTCGCCCCCATTCCTTACATCTTTATTTACAATACCTTGCATCCTTGTGTCTCCATTCACGGACACATGTTCCACTTTTGCACGCGCATTTTCACCGATTTTCTACCCCTCCCTCTCGTGCGTCCCTCGTTATCCACCCCCGCTACGTTGCCTCCTTTTTACCCAGCTGGTACGCCCAGAGCCTTGCGACACTTGCCTCCAGATGCGTCCTAGCAGATGCTGCCACGGTTAACCAGGCCCATTCCTTCCCATTTCTTCCCGCTCAACGCAGTTTATCGTTCCCATTCAGATACTTCCGGCCAGTGGTTGCACGCGCCTCGTGCATTCCAACTGTTTCTTCTCAGACACGATGTTCTTGGATCATTGCAACACGAGAATGCAGACAGAGGCTTCTGCCTTCTCTCCGATGGATGTTCAAAATAAAAAAGTGGGGAAGATCGATTGAAAGAAGGGGAGGGGATAAAAAAGACGGGGGCGGTTCAAAGTGCCTTTCTTGTTCCCTTTGGGATTCTGTTTCTTTATATTCTTTCTTCCCCTTGCCCCTTTTCCGATTGTTCCAATTCCTCTTTCCATCTTTTGTTTTTGTTCAAAATCCATTTCTCTTCTCTTTTTGTTTTCTTTTCAAATTTCTTCATTTTTTTTGCATTTAAGGGAAGTTTTGGATAACTTCCTTTTGGGGAGACTGCTTTTAGTTTTTTTAAATTTAGTTTTGATAGGGTACAGTGCATTTTATTGATATAATTTCGTAAAAAGGGTATAATAATTTTACATGGTCAGTTGTTTGTATTATAGATTGAGAAAAATTTGCCTAGGAGCGGAACGAATTAACGCGCAAGTCTTGTGCACTGTAGGGCCGTATCAAGAAATTAACTGCCTGGATTCAATTCTTCATTTTACAGAGTTGACATTTAAATAATTTTTGGAATATTTATGGCAGGTTTACAAAAAGTTCGACAGTGAAGAATAAAGTTTTGTGAGACATCAACTCAGCATGCTAAATGTGTACAAAAGGGAATAGGAATAAATACCTGAAATCCTGAACAATAGCATTCTCAGTAACGTATCTTGTTTAAATTAAAATGAAATACTTCTAAGTATTAGTCGTGGCAGTGTACAAGTTTCTCCAATTTCTGTACAATATGTAAATGCTGGAAAATTGTTAATTAGGACTTCCTGAGGTACTGACTTGGCGATTGAAAATTATTCCAATACTTTAAATTTTCGACGTCGAAAATTAAAATGAAAAATTTCTATATAGTGTAGAAGACGAGTGCCATAAAATTTGCGAATAAAAGCTAACTTCAGATACGTAAATTAAACCACAGCAGTGCTTGGTTTATGATATTTGAGTACTGCAATTTTTTCAACAACTAGGAAAGACATTGGAGTCGAGAAGCTGGAAAGGAAGCCAAACATAGCATAATGTGTTTCCAATTTTTTCCACGAACCGTCCAGGAATCCATAGAAAATTCAACAATTGTGCCGGTACAGCGGGCATCGTTTAATAATTACCGAGTTTGAAAACCGATAGGGAACCCAGTTAATTATTGCCGTTACTCGATCTAATTATCTGATTAACCGTATGTACATTTCATTACGTTAAATTACATTTCTGTATTTAAGAACGAAATTATTATATAATAGGTTATAGTAGTTTAAACTAGCCTTATAACAAATTTTGAAATCTTTCATTCGCATACACTTTTTCACCTTGGTGAGTCTTTTCACCTACTAATCCGTGTTTCACTGAGTTAGCAAATGGCGGACGATCATAAAATGGTGGACTACCACAAAATGGCGGACTACCACAAAATGGCGGACTACCACAAAATGGCCGACTACCACAAAATGGCCGACTACCACAAAATGGCCGACTACTTTTACATATATTACATAACCTCTAATTCTACTATTTTTCTCTTACTTGTTTTCTTATATGTATTTATATATTTTTATCTTCTTGTTATTATTCTTAATGTCTACAGTAAAGTCTGGTGCAATAAGGAATTATTATTATTATTATTACTACTACTAATTTTTAAAAATAACCCCACATATTTCTAGTCCAAGTACCTCCTTAGCATAAAATAACGTTATCAGAAGCATTCCTCGTTTATAATGTTTAATTATTTTTATTAAACATTTCATGCCCAATCAAAGGCCAAATGGAGTATCAAATTTCACACTTTGTGGAACTGATATTGATAATGGAGGGTTAGGTTTGAAGGCAATAACAACAGTTTCTCAGAAAAATGATATATCTCTCCTTTTTTGCATTCTTATAGAATTAGCTAGGGTTTCAACGGACTCAGTAACGTTGAACTGTGTTAAGAAAGGGAATTCTTTTCTTTCCCTTCGATGAGAAGGTAGAATTGCAGTGGATGCCTTTAGAGACGCATCCAGTAGAAGCGTTTTTCCATAAACTGCTCCTTTCCACTGAGAATCGATCCTGAAGCAATAGCAGGCACCGTAAATCACGACACCCCCGTCCCGTTGTTGCTGTAGAATAAGAGCGCAGACGACGACCTCGTTTCATCCTTTAAATTTTCAACGCTGACTGCGACTCCAGGAAGGGGTGGAAAGGCTGTATCTGTCCTGTGGACCCGGGGATCGTTGTTTTCTGGTCGACGACGAGGATTAAGAGAAATGGGAGGGCGGCAAGAAGGAAACAAGGGGAAGAATTGACGAGGGAAATAAGGCTTTGCCAACTGGTGCTTGTTAAGCAGCCATTAATTATAATTTCACTAGGAATTGCGGAGAATTTGAAATTCTCAGTTTTAAACGCATTCAAAACTTTCTGCATTTGTAATATCCGAATTTTTAATATCCATTTTTTAATCATAATTTTAAAATTGTGAACATCAGAATTTTTAAAACAGTACATTTTTAGATTTTCTATCTTTCAAAAGCTTGGGGGTTAAATATGCTATTTGTTGGAGTACAGAAAAATTTCTAAGCCTTGAGTTTTTATTGTATGAGTTATAACTGATATTTTTCGATTTTAAAATTTCTTAAATTTTTGGAACCTTAAAAGGTTGGACATGCGTGAGAATTAGAATTCTACGAATTTACTATACTCTTCTAAATATAGAAATAACTGAATTTCATTCGTGATTTTTAAAAGGGGATGTGTGGAAAAGGAAATGTCATTAATTTCAGTAGTTGCTCTTAAAAGTCGATTTTGAAGGGCGACAATAGACCTTTCAACGGTATTTTCCAAACCCTGTTCCGCGTGTGCAACCTATCGATATTTGAAGCAAAGCGAGGACCGTAGCTATAGTTTCAAATTGCTGCAACAATATCGTGTATGCAATCAATTTTCCATGAACAGAGACCTTTCAACGGCAGCGAAATAGCATGGCGTTTTCGACAAATTGCGCGGAAAATATGATATGAAAAAAGCAGAAAATTTCATCTGCTACTGAAATTTATTACACGTCACAATCCCCAAAAGGAAAATTTACAAGAGCTCTATTTGGTTAACAGATAGATAAGAAAATTGAGTACATTGGCAAACTTTATCCTAGCAACATACACTATTTTCCATTTAATATTTTATATAAGGTGTCAAAAAAGTTAGTGAGTAAAAAATGGTATACCTATATTTTTAATTATACTGATAATGGTATACCTATATTAATTAATTATATCGATTTTTATGTACAGACCGATTACATGTATTTAATTAATCGCAGGGGTAAGAAGAAATAATTAGAAATGTGTAATTTTTTGGTCCCGGATTCTTGTCCACGTACAGGTAAGTGTATCGAGGGTCTGGAAATGACCCAGTTTTCAATTCTATTTTTTCGCCAAATTATTACTCCTTTACTTCACGCTTTTGACACGTCATTTTACACGGTGTGCACAAGCTATATGCAAATTTGGAGCCAAATCGGTGACCTGAACTTTGAGTATTCCCTAGTCTTTTTTTTTAAATACCTATGTAGTATCTAATCTATAAAATACTGGTTTCATTTACTAAAAATAAACATTTACCATTTAAGTTCCACTATTATGATCTTCCTCCTTTGGCATTTATAAATTCAAAAAAAAAAGAAGATGAACTTATTCATTCAGGCAAAAATAATTATTGTCCACTGACATTACCGATGATTAGTCGATATCGATACTCCATAATACCAACTCATCAGTCACTGAACGAAGCAGAAAGCAGGAAACGATATCAAGAGCTTGGATGAAACCCAGGAGATTTCCAATTTTTTTGCAAAAAACAATTTAAATGTTTTTTTCTTTCCATTTTATTCCTATGCACCGAATTTGAAGGGGTAGGTAACCCCCTAATTTTTTTGAATATTTAATTTTGGGATTTTTGCATATTCCGTTAGCTACATCTTTTCTACGTATTGTCGAAAATTCGAAAATTCTACGAAATTCCAAAAATTGAAGGAATTACAACCAAAAATATAGGAGCCTGCACATGACAACTTTAACCACGATTTCCCAGAAATTACGTTTTCCAAAACGGTGAACATAAAATCTCGGAAACCGCTGCAACGATTTGAATGAAAATTTACAGGGAGGTGCAGAGAACTATTCCCCACAATGTGTCGGGAGCACATTTCCAATATAAATTCTTTAAAAAAAAAAAAAATACTTTTCCCACGACACAAGGATAAAATCATATACATCAACATAAAAATTGTATTAATTTGTTTATCCGAATTTTGCTTGCGACACAAAATGGAGGCTGTCTTACAGATTATAAAAATGCCTTTACTTTGTGTTTTACGTAATTCACCTGTCCGGAATCGTGTTCACCATCAGACGGTGCATCACGCACACGCTCTCACATTTATACTTATAACTGTTTTCCCTGTAAATATATTTAAAAAATTTTCTGCATTAAAGTCAACGAAATGACGATTAAAATATTAAAAATAAAAATTAACTCTATATTCATTTATTACTCCAGAATATGCGGTTGAAAAAGGGCCTGGTTATGGGCCGTTGATGGTTACCAATCCTTAATAATGGAGCACACAGAAAAATCGCTGGCAATGCGTTTGGAGGCACCAAAAATCATATACCGAGGACCCTGAGTAACCCCCGTCTTGGTATGTTAAACAGTTGGTATAAAAATTCAGATATAACAAATTCATGCAAATCTTCATATCAGCATTCGGTCACCCCGCAAAGGGT
The DNA here is from genome assembly GCF_050908995.1 of Andrena cerasifolii. Lineage (NCBI taxonomy): Eukaryota > Metazoa > Arthropoda > Insecta > Hymenoptera > Andrenidae > Andrena > Andrena cerasifolii. The sequence continues at coordinate 6,290,340 of NC_135132.1, forward strand.
ATCATTCCTTCCACCACGTCTGACCACCTTCTGAACCCCATACCCAGACCACGCGGCACCCTCGAGCATCCCTGACCCTCTGCCACGTCGTTTGTCTCAATTTCCGGCCGCGTCGCTTTCTCCATCCGCCGGGCGGAGAAGAGGCGAGCAGAGGACTCGCGTGCACGGGCCTCGCGTGTCCCACAATCCTCATCATGTGACGACCGTGTCTTGCCTTAAGTAGAACTGACAGACTTAATGGACGGCCTGCCAGCCATTAGCCACTTGTGCAACGCGGGGAATGATAGCCACCGGCTATCCGCTGCGAAAGATTGACACAATTTGCGAGGTGTCCGCGTTATTTCCTCTCTTGACCCCCACTGTACACCGACTGCCTCGAAGGACGCTGTTTTCCTTATGCAACATGCCCGTGGTGGATGGTCACGCTCCTTTCTGTCTTTGTCCAACTGGCGGTCACGTTGATCGAGGATGGGACGGGAGGACGCGAGGTGCTCAGTGCCATTTGAACATGGTAGGCACTTCTAGGGCAGAGGAGGATTTTTTAAACGAATAGGTGTTTGGAGTTCACTCAAGGAATGTGCATCTCAAAGAGACCCTCTTTGGGTGAGCCCTGGAACGCATGCATGGATTCATGGATGTTTAGTTCTCCACTCGTTTGGGTCTTGGATGTTGGGCTCCTACTCTGATGGTAGTGCTACTTAGGAGGAGAGTATCCCAGGTGTCCGCCTCCGATTGCTTTGATTTTTGGATATGTTTTTGGGGACCGAAAAATAAGATATACGTGTTTTTTTATAGCGGCCTGTTTCCATATTTAGGGGGTGAAACCACCCCTCAAAGTTATGAGATTTTCAGGTGTTCGTCTTCGATTTGGCCAAAAACCAAAGCAATCGGAGGATGGCAGTGGTCCACCTGTTTTCGTGAAATTTTAGGGGTGGTTTCGCCCCCTGAAAAAACACGTTTGTGATATTTTGCGGTCCTCTGAAACATATCCAAAAATCAAAGCAATCGGAGGCGGACACCTGGGATACTCCCGTTGTTAGTATCACAGCTTGTATTTTTTAAACAATTACGAAACCAGCTAAATGATGACTTAAACTCCCCCTAATTTCACGTGGACTACGTCATATTTCAGTTTCATCGAAATCCTTGGCACCAAGTGCAAAATGTGATCAAGTTGGCGTATAATGGACCCTGGGCCCTGATATGTATTATTTTATTAATTATTTTGGGCGTCTAGGTATTAGTTAATAACATATGTAGGTACTAAATGTTCTACAACTTTTAAGTTCTGAATGCTCCTTTTTTAGCATTCTGTTTCTTACGTCTAGAGTTTAGACCCTAGACAAATTAATGTTAAACGTCGTTTTTTTTTATTCTGAAATTCTAGTTTATCATTGCTTTTGGGGGTGATAATTACAGAGGAAATCGACGAAACGAAAGGTGAGGGGAGATAGCGGAATAAACAGGTACGCAAATGCTCTATGAAAATCGCTTTTGCTGCAGGACGCGCTTCGGGACACACTTTGAACACAGTGCTGACGAGGGGCGAGGGGTGGGCATGGAAACTTAGTAAATAGCAATTAGAAAGATGCCTGGGAGGCTCCCCTCTCCGATGCTTCATTATGTATAGCGGCCAATGTGATTTCGTTTTTATACCCTAGCACTGGAAATCCCTCTTTTTTTTAGTTTATTGGTGAAGTGACAAAGAGAAGAAATATGATCTGAGATTTTAGTGTTTTGGACTGAGGTATCACTAAATGGCAGAATTATGAAACATAGCTTGAAATGTTACTAGGTTTTTGATTCAACATAGATGAACGTGTAAGAACTAATTAACCCAAGACTATACAAGAAATTGTCCCTTTATAAATTTATTTTACTTAATATTCAGTAGTATATGTCCTCCTACTTAAGTAGATCTCAGAAGCTTCATATTCAAAGTTTTGAAATATTAAAATATTTCTAGAATTTTGTAACTTACTTGAAAAAATTGAAAGCGTTTAAATTTCCACTGCACTAAATTAAGAAACTTAATATACCATAGATTAATTATTCTGCTACATAAGATGTAGAATACTCTACATGTAGAGTATAATAGAAAATAGCTGAAGAATATTATATGAAATTAGAAATACAGCTGAGAAATATTATATGAAATAAGAAATATAATCCAACAACATTCTACACCGTAGAATATAAAGCGCAACCCAAGCTACACATATAATCCTCAAACTCCATAAACTTCGACCAAATGTAGCAAGAATTCAACTCCCACGCAGAATACAGATACTTCCACTGTTTTAAAGAAACTGACAGTCGCACCTCCAGATGAAATTTTCACCCACCGCCGAATGATTCGAAACGGAAGCAAAAATAAATCTTTTCCAAGGGAAGCTTTCGCCCCTCCGGACTTGAACCAGTCCCATATTGCATGTCGCCAACATCTGGACGAATCGCGATCGACTAAAACATTCAGGATCTACGAAATATCATCCAGATATATAGAGCAATATCGTAGAAGTGGCACCAAACGCCCAGACAGCCTGAAAAGGCCGAAACCTTTTCCGGTGTCGCGTGTTATCCGCTGACCCGTTCAGAAATAGAGGCAACTCGGTTTCCGCGTGCGATTCGCCGATACGAACGCGCCAAGCCGGCCGATGATAAACAGTAAATAAAGGCAAAAATAGATGAGGTGGATGGAAGCCCTATCAAGGGGAGAGCTATGTGCTCGAAGGGCGGATTAACTGTGACAAACGTGTTTTTTTTCTCTCTCTTTTTTGTTCGATCAGAGTACGCGCGCACGGTAGAGCGACTTTGTGGACAAAATTATTACAACGTGCGGGGAAGAAGTTATCAGATGTACCATCCGCGGCTCGGGGAACATTCGTGGAAGCATCCTGGGTATTTATTTTCGCAGGGAATGGAAGTTTATTGGAAGAGTAATTGGGGGAATATGATTGAGAGGGTTTCTGAATGTTGTACAGAAGTGTTCTGGTGAGTGAGTTGCATAATGGGTGTATAAGGATTGACAAATAGGAGATGATTGCCGGTATACTTTGATGAAGGAATTAAATGGAATGCACGTTAGCGTTTTTGGAATCCTGGTGCCCTGAGGTATTGAAGTCTTGGGGTCTTGGAATTTTGGAGACCTAGGACCCCAGTGCCCTGAAATATTTGTGGCTTGGGTGTAGGAATCCTGGACTTGTGGAGTCCTAAGGTTTTGAGGTACCGAAATTTTAAGGTTTAGAGGTTATGGGGTCGTAGGCCCATCCGTTTTTGGGGTCCTGTGATCTTGGGATCTTGGGCCTCTGTGGTCTTGGGTCCTTAGTGACTTAGGGTCCTAGAATACTGAGTGCTTGGGGTCTTTGGGCCCTGCGTTTTGTGGGTCCTAGGTCCCTGAGTCCTAGGAATCTGAGGCTGTTGGTTTCTTGGGATCTTGGGGCCCTAGGCTTTTGAGATTTTAGGGGCCTGGATTCTTGGGGCCTTAAAGGGTGGGATTCTTAGGGCCCTAGGAACCTGTATTCTTTGAGTCTTAGGGCCCTAGGCTCTTGAGATTTTAGGGGCCTGAATTTTGGGGCCTTAAATGGTTAGATTCTTAGGATTCTAGGAACCTATGTTCTTGAAGTCTTAAGGGCGTAGGTTCTTGGGGTCCTAGGACCCTTGGATTTTTTTGAGTCCCAGGGGCCTGGATTCTTGGAGTCTGAGCACCCTGGATTCTGGGGGTCCTAGAGTTCCGGTTTCTTGAGGTCTTAAGGGGTCCTTCCGGTTAGATGGGTTGAAAAAATCGATTTTTTTTTACATTTTTCGAAAGTACATGTCCTTAAGTATGTATATATAATAAATAGAAAAAGTTTTTATTCCATTCCTATAATTATTTCCGTCTCAATAAATTCCTGAAAATCGCTGAATTTATCAGCTCGCTAACCGGAATGTTCTTGGGTATTGGGGCCCTGATGGTTTAGGATCTTGAAATTCTGAAGTTTGGGGGTTATGGGATCTTTGGGCATTGATATTATGAGACCTTGAGGTTAAGACCCCATATGTGTTAGATGGTCGGGGAGTCATTGACATTATCACTTAAAATCTTGTTGCTTTGAGATCCTGATACTGTATTGCCTTGACCTTAGAAAAATGTGTATATTCTATCTCGACGTTCGTCTCCCAAAGGGCCTCGGATTTACACCGCTAATGAACAGAGCAATAAAACCATAAAAAAAGATGCACTAAAAGAACAGACATTTAAATACAACTGTTTTTAACAGCATTTCATAGCTTCCTGATTATACAACACTGTTCGTGCATATTAATATTCAAAGCAGCATGAATATTGTAATAACACTTGCAAATTGCTCCGACGATATGCACAAAATCGATTCGGCCACGAATGGAAATGCTTTCGAGTGTAATAGAACGATCCGGTGTTATAATGTAACAACGGACGAAACCACTCCATGTTACACGAAACAATTACGCATAATTGTACGGCGTTTTTGTTAATACATAATGATAACTATTGCAATATTAATACACATTATAACCAATGTTCGAGAATGGGGATACATCCGTCTACCATACCATAATACACTAAAATAATATATGTGCATGGAAAATGTGAGGCATGAATTCAAACATTATATTTCGAATGATAGAATACTACTGAAACAATATGAATCAGATATTTTTGTTAAAATCTCTTAGGTGAATATTTCTGCAAATGCAGCATGGGAATAAAAAAAAATAAAACAGCTTATGTGAAAAACTCCAGTATAAAATTTTAAAATAAATTCACGAATTCTGAGAAACGATAATTTTTTAAGAATTTTGGATTCATAAAAAATTTCAAATACTCTTTTTACGAATTTAATGATTCCCATCACAACAACTTTCTCAGTTTTTAAAATTGACATTTATCAGCTCCTCATTTCATTAAAACTCCTTTAAAAAAACACTCGCTACTCAATTCCCATCTACAAAATCTCCCAAAAATATTGTTAAACCCCGTGTCACTAAATTCCCATCCACTTCTTTACAGCCCCTCATTATCCAAAACAAACGACGAAGTAGGTAACTACAAGAAAACTCACGAGGATCAATTACTCGAGAAAAATACAGAGATAAAAAAGTAAACCGAATAAACATTCGTCTCACGACTTGCCCTATTTCTTGGATCCATAATTCATTTCCATAAATTCTTCCGCGATTATCACCGCGCATGTTACCGTCAGGCGGAGCGGAAAACTCGCGCGTCATAAAATCGTTGTACAAATAAACCGGCCATAATGGCGTGTAACAGAAGAAGAAAAGAACGCAGCATCGTCCATTATTACCGAAGCTCCATGTGTCACGGAGAACGAGATCTATCTCGTTTACGCGAGCTGCGAGGAAAAGGGACGCGAAATCGCAATTACCTCCGCGCCGGCTAACGACCCACAGAAGTGGAAGGTATGTTCTTTGATTTTGGTAGAGTCTTCCGCTTTGGTAGAACACGTTTCCACAAATAATTTCTACCATCCGAGTTCTATAATATTTACTCGTGAAATCAGAACAATTGCGCAGAAATCCTTGGGCCAACGTTGCTGAAGCACAATGAAAGAGATTCCAGGAGAATGAAAAATTGAAAATGAATGTACAGGTTGGGGAATTCTGAAATCTGCTTTTAAAATGACGAGAGATAAATATGGAATAAATGCTGAATAAACCTTTTCACTCGATCGTCCTGTTGGAAATTAATTTCAGTCGCGGGACCACAGTGAGCCACGAAAGAGAGCGCTGTGTGGTTTTAATTAAAATAAATGCAGTGGGATTTTGATTAACAGTTCGACTTTTGTGGCTTTCCTATTATAATTTATAAGAACATTAATTATTATAGGAAATTCCGTTATTTGGGGGGCCGAGGTTCGTAGTGGTGTAAGTCACTCGCGTGATTTTTCCCGTAAAGTGATGTTTCGCGGTTAGTGTCATAAAATTTTCTACGTATAGAAACATATCTAAAGGCTCAAAATACTACCATAATAAATATGCATATTTTTAAAAATAAGTACAAAACTATAGGAACTTTTGTACCTCATCTTATGAACATTGAAGGGTGGTTTTACCCCCTAAATGTGCAAATGGGCAAAAATAAAAAGACGCATTTCTTATTTTTCGTCCCTCTAAATCATATCCAAAAACAGAAGCAATTGGAGATGGCTAACTAAAAACTTCTCCTTGTTAGCCGGACTTACACCAGTATTTTTCGAAACGCTCTGCTCTTGTTAGTTAATTACTAAAGAGACGTGTTCTTATTTCTCAAATAAAAATGAAGTTATAACTTAATTCACGTTATAACTTAATTCATTTAAGACGTAAAAATTGTTATTATCTCAAATTATCAAAATCTGGACTTACACCACTATGATTCTCAGCCCCCCACTTAATGCACGAATGCTCTTCAAAATTGTGCGATCAATGACTGCAGCAAATCTTCAATAAACATAATTGTTCGCCCACAAAAGTCTATCAATCCTATTTAAAAATTTCAAAACTAGCAAAACTCGCCAAGAACTCGTTCAACATAGGCTAATCTTTGGGTCGATAATACAATCAGCAGAACCGCGCAATTTTAATGAACAATCTACTTATGTGGTAAAGGAAAGTGTGCCCTTAACAACGCATTTTGTTTCAAGTCGATGTCTCAACTGGTTCCTGAGATATAAGGCTTCAAAGTGTAGCACTTGAGATGCAGTGGTTACGAATGATAAGTGTCAGCCGAAATACGTCGCTAGTAGTACAAGTTTGAAAAAAGGTTGGCACAGCGTCCGTCACTGACGACCCTCAACGCGACCGAGGTTGGGATAGGTCAGTGACGGTGCGGGAAAGAGAGGTCCGGTTGCGCGAGAAGGACAGAGATAGTGACAACTAAAAATTAGGGTTCGCTTCGAACGACGATATCTCGGGAACGGATAATCGTATTGTCGTGAAACAAAAACCATTTTAAAGAGGAAGTTTCCCCGCTCCTGAAACTGTTATCAAGATTGCTCTATCCCAATGCCCCGCTGGATTATACTACAACGAAAAAATATTATATTTAATACGATTCTACTTCGATCCAATTCACTTCTATCATCGATTACGATCAACATTGGGATTAATTACAGTACAAATTCGATAAGAGGACTCCGAAAGTGTACTTAGCCACAAAAATTTTCAAAATCGATTTTCTCAAAACAAAAGTTTATTTTATTTTATCGATTTCTTTTCCAAAAAGTAATCAGTTTCTTGTCGAGGTGATTAATCAGTTTGGCTAGTGTTACTTTTCCTGAACGGCCACTCCTTTTGTGTACCATAATCACGAAGTTAAAGAGACGGTTTGATCATCGATGTTTACCAGAAGCATTTGCCCGTGGAAAATAATCGTAGACGCGTCCCCCTATTACGGTGCATGATCGTTGGTAAATCGTACCATCGAGCCTCGACGAGCCTCCCAACCGTGAAAGTGCGGCTCGTAGAGACAGTCGGGGGTCGATATACCGAAGGAACGCTTGCGCGGTCTGCCTTTCGTCCTCTGTTCCGCGCTAATATCGCGAGTTATCGCTCGTTAAGGGTGAACTGTGCTCGAAACGTGCCCAGGGCGACGCGATTCAACGTGTTTTGCGAACTTCCTTTTCCTAGGACTCTCTAGACATCCACAGTCGACTCGTTGGAGCACTTACAGTTCAGGAGGATGAAGCATTGAAGTGAAAAATAGATTAAGGGGTATTCTGCTTTGAAGGGAGTTTGGGATAAATCAAGGAATTTACTATTTTGGATTTTATGCTTGGGTATGTTTCGAGAAGACAAAGTGTAATTTTTTAGTAATTATCTTTATTGTTACTCGTGCTCAGAGGTGGGTACATTTCAAATAAAAAGTATTGGAAATAGTAATTGAAATAGTTTTATTTAAATAAGATAGTATTTCAAGATATATGTTACTGTTCTACATACAAGAATGTTTAAAAGTATCTATTTAGTATATATGAATTGAGATTATTAATTCAAGTAATATTTTTTTAGGGGTATATGAGAAATAATTATTTCGAATACATCCTACAAAAAATTAATTTGAATTAATAATCTCAATTCATGTACATATAATAAATAGATATTTTCAAATATTCTTGTATGTTGAACTGAGAAATAAAATATATCTTTTGAAATACTAACTTATGTAAATAAAACTATTTCAATTACTATTTCCACTACTTTTTATTTGAAATGTAACCAGCTCTGAGCACGAGTAACAGTAAAGATAAATTACTAAAAAAAATTACACTTCGTTTTCTCAGAACATACCCAAACATAAAATCCAAAATAGTAAGTTCCTTGCTCTATAATAGTCTGATAATTCTTTAGGGATATACCAGAAAGAATTATTTCTAACACATACTCCAAAAAATATTATTTAAATTAATAATCTCAATTCATATGTAATAAATAGATATTTTCAAACATTCTTGTATGTAATCCTATTAAAAGAGTGCTAGCAAGTGCTGAATGACGATAAAGCACAAAACTTAGAACACCCACGAAGGTCAAACCCATAATTCAGTTACCAGAAGTGAATAGAAACTTCCTGCCAAGCTCAAAGACCCCTGCCTCAAGTTCAGTATTTCTGAATCGAGTTCCTTATTCCCATGCGAATATTCTGCAGCAGGAGAGTTCCTTGTCCGCAAGGGTAGAGGTGAATTAATCCACAGCCGGTGAATCTGTTTACCCTGCTTCGTAGCAGTCGATGATCGCTCAAAGGGAGTAGTGACCCCTTAAGGGAGCCCCCCCACGCGAAGGAAGCGCCATTGCCCTAAGGTTTAACCAATTTCGCTAATCGTAGAAGAGAATATTTCTCGCCGAGGCGTACACAGGTGCATCGCGTATGCCCTTCTATTTGCAGTTATCTCGAGACAGCGAGAGTGTCGCAAATTTGCACAGCCAGCCCGAGTAGAATCGTCAGCCTGGCTGCAGGAAGCGCGAGAAATTGTTTGCAAGGTCGATTTATCACTTCTTCCAATTAACTTTGCTCCTGATACTATCCTCCGTCATTTTTACCCCCTAATGACGCAGCCTCTCCGTTCCACTTTGCAAACCACGTCATTTCATCCCGTACAACCTGACGCGATTACTTGAGTCGAAGACAGTATCCAAAATATCGTCAAATTTGAAACAAACCCTGGTGGCATTGATTCTTCACAGATCATCAAGATATAAAATTGTCTTACTTGTGAATAAATTTTGAAAATTTCATTTTTGAAAGCACTCCACTGACGTGGTAACTTTGTTTCAACGTTGTAAAATAGTCAGGAAGTTAGACTACCACTGCGTTTGGGCTAATGTAACAGTTTACCTAAGCAACGACAACTGCACGACAAAGAGCATTAGTTAGAAACAGGTAGTTTGGAAAGGGCGAGGCAGTGAGCTGAAGTTAATTTAACTTCGCCCTCGCTACGTGCCTTGGGAATACTTTGCTCGAGGTAATGGTTCGAAAACGTTCCAGGGAAGGCAAATTTTAATGTGGGCCTCTTCTCCAACCGAGTGTTTCTTTTTTCAAGTATCCACCCCAGTTGAAGGCCGCAGTTGTTTTCTCGGGTTTGAAGATTTAATTGAATTAATGTTGCGGAATCAAAAGCCAGGACGAGAGGGATCAGACTGTTAATACCGGCGGTGGAGGTATCACCTTCTGGGGAGATTTGAGGGTGAATGGGTCGAGCATGGTGCATGATTCATGAGTGGTTCGGGAAAACCGAGCCCTGGCTTCGTGGAGAGCCAGTAAGACCTCTGATTATGCTCGAACGTGGCTTTATGAGGGATCAATTGCTATTGATAGAGTTAGAATTAACCTCTAGGGCAGGGATCATTATAGTCGAAGTTTGGGATCTGTACTGCTCACATGATATTTCCGGGTTGGCTGGAGTCTCTGGCTAATCCCAAAGACACACTGATGGAATCTCAAATAAGAACAACTTTGTGAAAAGTTCCTGCTTGATGATCCTTAGATTCAGGAAGGGAATGTGTGCTGTTCAGATTTACCAGATTTCAGTGGTTGCTCTTTGGAAGAGGATTAGGAGATTGCTTTTTTCCGGCTTTAGGTGACCCAACTGGTGCTCCAATTAATTCCTAGATTGAAGACACAGACCTGCTTTAAGAAGCAGTCAAATTTAGAAGGGAAGAAGTAGATGTTGTTGGTGGAGACTACAATTGCACCACTATGTCCCAATGACTTAACATTTTTCAAGACTATAACCAGAAAATAGATTAAAGACCACATGCATAAAATATTTTTATATAAAATGAACATATTAAAGTTGGACATTAGGAGGCAAGCACAGCCCCTACTTTTAAAAAAATATATAAAAATATACATTATTTTTGTTAAATGTCTTTATTGCGCCATTACAATTACAAATATAACAATAATGGCGAAAAAGCGAGGTTCAGCATAACTGCTGCTCTGGAACCTAACCTAAAATAACACCTAGTGACCTAAAGTAAAGTAACCTAAAGTAACCTAAACTAAAGTAACCTAAACTAAAGTAACCTATTTACATGTAACCAACCACTGGTTACACAATACAAATCTAAACAAAGAAAAAATACTTTCTTATCCAGTTTTATCTCGTACTTATCATTAGCAAGTAGTTGGATAAAGTCGTCAAACACCAAGAGACCCTAGTGCCCCATGTATTCTAAAGTTCTCGATAAATATAATACGTAAAAATATTAAACAATTCAAAAGTCCCTAGGAACTCAGGGACTCCCAAAAAATTGACCGGGTGAAGCACAGGAAATATAGAATTCTACAAATTAAAACCACAGACCTTACCGGCAGTCGATAACACGGGTGAATTATTGCCATGATTCAATCAACGTGATTTCGACAGGGAAGCTTTCGAAAATAGCCTCGGGTGTTACGTTCGGGTATGTTGGCGGCGATAGGACCAACATCCTCCTATATCCGGTGGTTCATTTGCGGCATAACAATTCTTGCGGTGTGTCCGTGCGGTTGTGTGCGCGATTACAGAATGCAGTTCAGCGATTTAATCAGGGCGCAGTGCACCGTAAATAACTTATCGCCTGTAACGATAATGAATTTCCAGCGATTGCCGGTGTGGATGCACTTAAACACTGTCAAGTGCACAAAGGATGTGGGCGGACCTTCTCTGAAGTGTCAGTTAATCAAAGAACTAGGTATTTTTCGACTAGGAAATTGAAAAAAAGGAATTTTGGAATTTGACTTAGTATGATATTTGGAGGAGGGGGGACTTGAGGATATGAAGGTTTGGAGTCATGATATCCTGAGATTTTGGAGTCCTGGGATCCTGTGGTCCTGAAGTCCTGGGATCCTGAAGTCCTGGGGACTCCAGGTCTTGGTTTCCTGAAGTCTGCCAGCCTGGGGATTTTAAGATCTTAGAATCCTGGGATCTTAGGATCTAGCGATCATTGGCTCCTGAGATCCAGAGGTTTTAAGGACCAGGGGTCTTGGTGTCCAGGTATCTTATGGTCTGGAATTCCTAGGATCTTGAGGCTTTTGGGTTTTCGGGTCCTGGGCTGCTAAGCTTTCGGGGTTCTAAGATTTTGGTGGACCAGAATCTTAAATTTTTGGCATCCTGGGATCTTGGGCTTTTGGGGGCATGATCTCTTGAGGTCCTGAGATCTTCGAGTTTGGGAGTCCTGAGCTCTTGAGGTTCCTAGGATTTTGATGTTATGGGATCCTAGGATATTGGGGTCCTACCTTCTCAGGATCTTGAGATTCTGGAGTACTAGGATCATAGGGTCTTGGAGTTCCAGAACCTTAGACTGTCGGAGTCCTGAGACCTTAGGGTTCTAGGATCCCGAAATCTTGGGGTCTTGGCTCACTGGATTCCTAAGGTCCTGAAATTTTGCAGTGCTTTGAGGTGTCAAGGAGCTTCAAACCTTACAAGCTTGTACACTTCGAATGATCTACAAAACTAGAAGATCCGGAACTATACCAGTAACAGAGCGCATACTCTGAAAAAGATACGTGAACATTTAAATACTGTAAAATTCTCCATCAAATTTGTGAATCACCTTGTATTCTCAGCGCCACTACTTATTACACTACAAATATTTCCTGATACCATCCCATCACACCACAAAACAAAAGCGAAACCTCATCCCAATGAGGCGGAACGCCCCAATCACTTTGCGCTCGCGAACAATGGACCCGACTTCGAAAAGGGCTTCAGTTACCTTCACAGACTCTACCCCATTTCATCCCTTATCAGTGTTGCTTACTGATACCAGCCTCGCCTCGTCAAAACCTTAATGACTTTCGCCAGCAGACCTTCGCGAGCAGAAGTATTATCTGACGATACGGGGAGGGGGGGGGGGTGTAAGGGTAGATATCTATTCGGCAAGAAAAAAAAAGCCTCCAATGTCAGCGGGGAGGAGGAGATGCTTTTCCGAGGCGTCAGAGCGAAATACATTCCCTTCGCAGGATTCCCAGCTGAGATTTGTCCGTAATTCAGACAGGGAAACGTTACCCTTCGCGCGGAACAGGAATTTCGCAGCTATTTCGTCGTCAGTGGATCGCTTTGAGAGACTTCCTTTTACGGTTAAAGGATGGGAAAAAGAGGACAGTCATTCGTGGAAATTGTCGAAGCGATTTTCCGCAATTTCTGAAAACGAGGTCGAACCTTCTATTAAATTCACTGAAACTAGATTCAATAAGTGTCGCTTAGCGATAGAAGTATATTAATAACTACTTACTTGCCTTCTATTTAATTACTCAATTATTTTTAACTTCCTTACACTGTAGGAACAGATCACTTATGTTGAATAATTTTCGAACACTTTTTTCATTAATCACATAAACCGTTTTTATCAGAGATTTCGTTTTCTGAATTTAACAAATTTAGAGTTATGATTTATAAATGGTATTTCCTGCTTTCGCCACCTGTGTATTGAGCGGAACAGTAAATGAATGGAAAGAAGTCGGGCAAGAAGGGTAGGGAAGTTGAAGCCCTGCACCTGCAACATTGTAATTAAGTTGTCTTTGGAGAGTGCATACGATGCTCGAGCCAACTCTGTTTATCGTCTCGACCACGCGAGATTATTAGACCAGGCTTTCGGCTGAACGAGAATCCAAGTAGAAGAGCTGTACGCTCGAGGAGCCACGTCTGACTATATCCACCGTGGCATCACTTTAGTACGTAATATTCAGTGAAGAAAGGCTCCTTTGAAGGAAACACCGGCGAATTACTGAAATTTCAGCGGCCCTCGTGAAACAGTGTCAACAAGGGAACTCTGACAAGCAATTCCTCCAACTGCATTTCAGAAACTAATTTTTAAAAAAAAGGAAACTTCAGTAAACCAAAAGGGGTTCCCAAAGGAAACAGAAAATTGATTATGGATTAGAAACATTAAACATAACTAAACCCGAAGATAAAATAACTTTAGAATTCTAAATAAATAATTCCCGCAATCAAAATTTGTTTATTCGTCTCAATGCGTAATCAACGTTAAACGTAATACTTAAAGCCAAGTAGTAAGTTAGTATCTAGTTCTTCTTAACTTGCTGTAATGTTCCACGCGGGTTATATGCCGTTAATGACGAATGACGAATGACGAATGACGAATGACGAATGACGAATGACGAATGACGAATGACGAATGACGAATGACGAATGACGAATGACGAATGACGAATGACGAATGACGAATGACGAATGACGAATGACGAATGACGAATGACGAATGACGAATGACGAATGACGAATGACGAATGACGAATGACGAATAACGAATGACGAATAAAATTTCAGTTTCGCTAAACTTAAGAAACACAAACTTTCACGTTACACCATAAAATCACTATTTCAAAAGCAAGCAAGACCACTTTCCCCTATCTAAAAACCCGGTCACGTCAAGGTAACAGTTTACAACCAGAAACACCCCCCCCCCCCCAAAGCATTCCCCCAATGGAACCAAGAAACCTCCATCCACGAGTCTCGTGACAAACAGCAATCCAAACAATCGGGGCAGCAATGTTACCGAGACAATCTTCCAAATGCAAACAACTCGGTCACCCCGAGAATCGAACACCCTAGGGGAGCGGGCGGGTGTCGAGCCGCCAGCCATGTGGGTGGCCTCCGAGGGAGAAGGCACGCTGAAAAATGGGAGGAAAGTGTATCCAAATCGTTGGCGAATGACAGGATATCCATTAGTCGGTGCACGATGGAAAGGTCGAGGAACAGAGGCTGTCTGGAGGGGCAGAATGAGGGGGGTGCATAACCGCAGCGGTGGCAGGGTTAAAAGCAACAGGCAGCCAATCAATAACCGACCTTCTGCCTGGACTACGACTTCACGAACTTCACGACGCGCAGCATGGGTGTTTTAACCATGAGAATTTTGTAAAATTTGTTGTTCATGGTCGTGGACTGAAGGTAGCTTGAGGACAGCATTGTGGGAGGGTACGTTTTTGAAAGAAGTTATTGGAGGAGTTAGGTTATCAGAAGGAGATTTAATTTATGTTTGTTACAAAGGTTGTTGGTACAGGTAGCTTGCAGTTGCTCCTTTTAATAAAAAGGAAACCTAGACACTTGAGTGGGAATGTGAAACATCATCCTCGCTTGCATTGCAACTGAAGCCACTTTGTTTCCGTTATTAATCCTTATAAACTAGACAAATGGAGTAGTTCGCGGAACCTCGTTGAATTTGTAATTAAATTCCGTGGAGTTAAAATATATATTCATCGGATGAAATGCAGAGAATAAAGTGGTTTCCCATAAGACTTCACTTTAAATTATCCAACTATCTCCAAGAGGCCATTCTTCTTACCAAAACATTACGAGGCACACATCGATCCTTTTATTACAGAAGCGGTGTCGTTTTTCTGATAAATTTCTAATAACTTACTTGTACATTTGGGGCAAATACTGGATTACGTAGGCATCTTCCGAGAATATTGTATCGTAAGTAGTACGTAGATCGAATATTTCAAGGTGGTCGTGACGAAGCAGCATATTGGGTGTGTCATGTTACTCGTTTAAGAAAATAAACGACGCTGAAATTTCAGTGATGAAAAACGTGAAAAAATAAAATCAGATGAAGTTGAAAATGAAATTGAAGAATTTTGTGAGATAAAATTGGAATTGGATAGAAAAATTAATTGAAAGGTGTGAAATGCTTGTACAAGGTGGGGCAAAATAAAACGTACCTACATCGTGAATTGATCCCTAACAGAAGATTATTTATTTACACCTGGCATGCAGAAAAAAAACACCCCACCTGTGGGATACTTTGATGTCACCAAAAATTGTTCGATCAATTTTTAAATATCTACACAGAATCCTTCCACTTTATTGACAATGCCCCTTCGTTCCACGCACCTTCCAAAGCGCCTCTACAATCCCTTAATTTACACCTCCATTGTAGACTCTACAGAATGCCCAATCAAAGGACCAGATAATAGCCGTACCTGCTATTGAAGCGTGCATGGATGGCGCAGTTAAAGTTGCGCGGAGGAAGAGATAGCGAAGAACACGCGCCCATGGGACGTGCAATTAAGAAAGTTCATTAAACTCGCCCTGGGGGTGGTGACGCGCGTCGATTTCGAGGCCAGGGCAAATTACGTGTCTCGTATTTCGACTGGAAACTCGGCGATCGGGACTCGATGGCACGGCCGTCGAGCTATCGATTTTCGTACCGTGCGCAACGAGACGCGTCCAATATAAATTTGCTTGGCGTGGCGCGCTCGAAACTGCTTCTAGACGAGCGTTTCCGTTATTTATGGAGAAATAGATTTACCGATAGCCGATACATTTTCTAGGAATGATGCAGCACTGGGGGTTTTAACAAGCACGATGGTTGGAACATTTTAAGTGCTGGCGACAGACACCTTATTTGGTCTGTGACGGTGTTGAACAGTAGTATTTGCATTAGGTGTTGAAGGACGGTGTTTTAATTTGATTCAGTGATGATTCCAAGTCGATTTACAGATAAGTATAACTGCAGCTTAAGTCCAATTTGAGTCGAAGTTGACTCAAAGTTGAGTCGAATTTGTCAGCAACTTGAGTTCAACTTTACTCCCAACTGAATCCATCATGAGTTGGGCTTAACTTCAACTTGAATCGCGCTTGACTTCAACTTGAATCGAACTTGAATTCAACTTGACTCGAACTTGAATTCAACTTGACTCGAACTTCAATTCAACTTGACTCGAACTTGAATTCAACTTCACTCGAACTCGAATTCAACTTGACTCGAACTTGAATTAAACTTGACTAGAACTTGGATTCAACTTGACTCGAACTTGAATTCAACTTGACTCGAACTTGAATTCAACTTGACTCGAACTTAAATTCAACTTGACTCGAACTTGAGTGAAAATTCACTCTAACTAGAATACAACTTGCTTCAAACTGGATCTAGAATCACTAATCTTCTACGTGCCAACAATTTTTAGCATCGCAAAATGATGCCGTTGAACTGAAACTATTACCTCAGCCCTTTAGACCAAGTAGAATTCAGAAATCTTTCTCATTATTTGTTTCCTTAAGTATAACATTATTAACGAAGAACGCGTTATTTTAAGGAACAAATTATTATTCTGACTATGTGTTTGTGTTTAAATAATTGTTTTCTGGTAGACTGATATCGCGTGGACATGAATAATTCTGCACGTTATCTGCCATTCGACATCACAGAATTTCTTAATTTCACATGCATGCCATCGAGATAATATTTAATGGTTTTTTTTTCTGATGGAAAATTGCTTTCGCAGTCGTTAAAATAGTTCCAGAGTAAATTGCCACTCGTAATTGTTACCATGGCTCTACAATGCAGTGAACTCCAAGCATTGCATTTAATAGTACCTACTGTAGCATACAGGGTGGAAGGAATTTTGCCCAATTACCACGACAAGAAATAAATGCTAGTGCCACTAAGAAGATTCGTTAAATTTTACACATCGGTGCTTCGCTGTTGCAAACTTTCAATCTTCCTCTGCTAAATAGTAGCAAAACGACCAGCTCTCAGTTAAAAGAATGTTTTCCAATAAACTCCCTAGGCTTCGTTCTTCATCACTTTCGCTGAGGAAGTGAATCCTTCCCGAAGACAGAGAATAAGTAACGAATTGCAACAACTTGAATCATGCAAACTTACCATATTTCGTATATGAAAAGGACCCACCACGTCCTTGGTAATTATTGCCAGACTTACCTGAAACAAAAAGAGTAATATCACAGGTCAGATATAGGATAGACTTACCACCCAATGTAATTCTGCGTCACACACTCGGGGGGCTCGTGAGTAGTGATGGGATCAAGTATATTGGAAGTAGGTTCGAATCTGACTGTAGGTATAGTTGCGGACAGTTCGCGAGTACTTTGGAAAAAAAACACTACTCTCAAGTAGACTCGAACCTTCACGATATAGGTTCAAACTCTCTATAAGCACTTTGAGAAACGTCAGCGGTACTTGCAAGTATAATCGAACCCCGACCATTTATAGATTCGAACCTTTTATGATTACCTCCGCATTCCACAAGTGTCCAGTGTCCACAAGTGTATGACTTCGGTTAATCCTACCCGAGAATACGAGTATAGTGTTAAAATACAGGGATAAGTGGAACTTGAATAATTTCAGCGAGTTCTGGCAGAACCTTGAAAATTTTCAGTCCTCTTTGTTTCAGCACGTTGCACTGAGATATATCAAATTCCAATTCCTTGATGAGGTATTCCAGACGAGGTACAGAAACTTCTGTAAACAAATTTGAAACTAGCGCGATGACTATTTATACCTCCCCTCTAATTTCAGAGTAGAACAATCTAATTAAATTAGGGATTTAGGTAATAATCGCGAAAGTAGAGTCAACCTTTTGCGTATCTAAAGTTTGTCCAGTGCACCGGTACTCTATTTGCTTTTCGATCTCGAAAGTAGAGAGTTCAATTTTCAGCGTAGCCTTGTCCTTGGGATTCTAGATCCTATAGAGGACCTAGGATCATGCTAGCTGGGCAGCTGGCTGTAATGGACTGTATTCGTTCACCAGTGAATCATAGTTGGTACTTATACCCATGCCATAGAACTTGTGTAGCAATCATAGTAGACACGAGTACCTTGTATTAATGGGTGGTAATCTTTTTCCGTGCATTTAGGATGGATGAGCATCATTCGTAATGCACATAATGCACTTTACGGGGATAAGCATCCTGCATATTACGCGCAATGCATTTTGGCAGGATAAGCATTCTAAATAATGCACGTAAAAAACCTTACCCAGCGAATCCATTCCAAAATTAAGGAATGTGAAATAACTGAAATTTTTAAACTTAAAAAAAATAAGAGCGCCAAAATATGCTGCTCCTTTTTAAAATACAGTCACCCCCATCTACCCCGTGGCGTGTATGTACATGTTGACCCTTTAAACTTGAAATTAAAATGTTCTGGAAGAATCCAAGTATAGCCTTTTTTATCTAATATTGCCATCGGAGTTCAAAGGGTTGATATATTTCCCCCAAATTTTTAGTGAATCATCGGGGAAGTCGCCAAGGGATGTGTGCGTTTAAATTTAAGTAAGATAATTGTCAGTCTCTCTTTCGCGTTCACGGTTGTCATTAATAGTAGAGTTAAATCACCGTTTCTCTCATTGCTTTATAATTAACTTTCAAACATATATTTTTTAAAAAATGTGTATCAATAAAGATTTGTATATTTGAGAGATTTAAAAATCAGCGGGAATAGACAAAAAATGGCGGACCAATCAAAGTGGCCTTTTCATGGCCAGACTCTTATTCTAGTGTCTCTATTTTTTTTATTTTTTGTTATTGAAATACCGCATTAGACCAGTTCTGGCCCTGTCTCTACTTCTATATTGTTCACAGAGTCATCTTACGTCAATTTTACGCAAGTATTTTATCATTTCTACATCACTTATATGCGGTTCCCATATCATTCCAGAACGCTTCTCATTTCCATACAGCTGCAGAAGAAGTCAAAATTGAATTTGCAACTTCGTTGTACTTGCGAGATAGACCGAAAACCCATTTACAACTTTGTTGCATGCTCGAGAGAAAGTGCCGATTGGATTGTGAGACGTTCCCGTCACGCCCCCCTTGGGGTCTTCCGCGCTAGTGCGCAGGTAGCGCCACCATTGGTCTCCTAACTCCTACTAATTCTTACCAGCTCTGACTCAATGACTGAATCGTACAAATACAACTCCCAAACGACATTCCCCCCTCCCAAGCGTCTGGCAGCATACGTCTGCGTCAGGTCCACCTACAAGTTTCCAGACAACCCTGAGAGGAAGCGCTCATCCTTCCATTTCCTCTATCCTGACAGCCCCTTCATTCTCTGAGAAGGTGAAGCATGACCCGTTCAGGCCAGTGGACCGGAGATGAGGCAAGATCTCAGCTTTCGATCCAGAAGGTGGTAGTTCCCGACGTTCAGTAGCAATTTTCACTATATTTAGTTTCAATTCTAACCGCTAGTAGGATTGCGGTTGAATTCCACTCTCAGTCGATAACGTTGCATGCGACACAAAAATGGCAAGACGGCGCTGGAGTCCCTCCCGTGATCCCTGTGGCTAAAGCTTACATAGGATCACAGACGAGGTATAGAATAGACCCATCACCTTATGGGACTTCGTGTCGCCACCCAATCTGTGTTACCGACCCATAATTTCAGGACTGAATTTAGCGACCTCTGTTCATGAACAGCGTCCAACTCAGCAACTACTCTGAAATGTGTTGAAATGCTGAAAGGTGTTGCGTACTTGTATACGTGTGACTTGTTTAGAGAGAGAGTTTGACATAAGAGGGTAGGCTTTTGTTACGGTATGCTTTGGCTCGGTTGGTCAACGACTCACGCGGATTTCTCTCCGAAAATCCATTTTGCGTACCCTTGCGAACCCTTTCACGTATCGTGCGCCGAAAAAAGTATTAAAAATTCACGCTGTTACTGATATTCCCACAAGTTTCTAATGCACTGTTTAATCATTCCAGTGAAGTAATAATAATTGGATTCCGTTTGCCCCTAATATTAGTTTACCGCCAACACTGAAATTTACAGTAAAATCTAATTTTAAAAGTCTCGCAGAAAGTTGCATGATGCATGAGTGTCTTGTGGTGCATGGATGCAACTGCAAATCGAGTTACTTTTGAAACCCGCATTGTGAAATAAAAGTTTGTCTAGCCCTGAGAAATTCATCGGTTCAGTGAAGTGTGTGCATGGCATAGTGCATATTATCTCGTGATTTCTCAATTCGCGCATCAATTTCATCGATTACTGGACCATGTGGGAGGCCTTTTAATTTAACAGGATTCCATTCAGATATACCCGTTACTTAGAATTTACTTGATTGTTACTTGATTGTAGAGTCAGTGCCTGTGCCTGCCAAAAAGTGTTTCATAGAGTACCGTGCCTCTACGTGTTAGTGATGTGAACGCGAATTCCCATAAGGTGATAGGTCTATCGTTTTAGCCTATACTTCGCCGATGTTACTAACTAAGGGGGAGAAACAAGTATCTCACTCATATTTCTCCAAATATTCCTGCAACTATTCACTTACACTAAGTTCAACTAAAACGTATTTATACATTATAAATAATACTACGTGATAGGTATAAGCATTAACATTAATGTATCGAACGATTAAACATTGAGAATAAAAGAGAATTCAGTCGGCGCAGAAAATCATTTGCAAATCCAAGGCCAAATGTAACAAATTGCTTGATATCTCGAGTTCTATCGATTATAGTTAATAATAATTTATACTGGGCGGTTAGTGTAAATGTTGTTAACATTATTTGTCACAGCAATAGCCACTGGAATGGATATTTTAGCCGAAAATCCATTTTTGCCGAAGAATTCGCTGGATTTCGCAATTGTAACTAACCGTCGACCTTGTTTTGATCGGGGGACATCATTCCTCGAAGTCTACATAAGGAGCTCACAGATCTTCATGTACTCAGTCGTCGTCGGTCCTCCGGACTTGAAGGACCTCCGGGAACCCTGGAGCTGCCGAGCCACCTGGATCCACTGGACTCCCTGGGGACCTGGTTCTTCCTCCCCCTCCCCCCTGGAGCTGCCGAGCCATCTGGATCCACTGGACTTCCTGGGGACCTGGTTCTTCCTCCCCCTCCCCCCGGAGCTGCCGAGCCACCTGGACCATTCGGAACTGCTGAACTTGCTGGGGACCTGGTCAGGATTTCAACCCTGGTTCTTCCGCCAGCCTCTCGCCCCTCTGGCCTGGGTTCGTTTATTCGCTTGGTGCTGATGAAATTTTGGGGTTCGGTAAGTCATTTAAAATTTTATTGTTTTGCGAATGTCAAAACTGATTTCTTCGGTCGTTTTCCATCATCTGTCCTATTTCCATGCATACTTTCGAGAATTTTACGCGAGTCGTTCTATTTTGTGTATTTCTTCGATGGGTTTGCAGGATTTATTTTATTTGATGCATTTCTTCGATGGGTTTAAATGATTTATTTCATTTTCGTGAATTTCTTCGATGGTTTTCTCTGATTCATTTCATCTCGTCGATGTCTTCGATGGTTTTCTCTGACTCATTTCATCTCGTCGATGTCTTCGATGGTTTTCTCTGATTCATTTCATCTCGTCGATGTCTTCGATGGTTTTCCCTGATTCATTTCATGTCTTCGATGGTTTTTCCTGATTTATTTCATCTCGTCGATGTCTTCGATGGTTTTCTCTGATTCATTTCATCTCGTCGATGTCTTCGATGGTTTTCTCTGATTCATTTCATCTCGTCGATGTCTTCGATGGTTTTCCCTGATTCATTTCATGTCTTCGATGGTTTTCCCTGATTCATTTCATGTCTTCGATGGTTTTCCCTGATTCATTTCATGTCTTCGATGGTTTTTCCTGATTTATTTCATCTCGTCGATGTCTTCGATGGTTTTCTCTTATTCATTTCATCTCGTCGATGTCTTCGATGGTTTTCCCTGATTCATTTCATGTCTTCGATGGTTTTTCCTGATTTATTTCATCTCGTCGATGTCTTCGATGGTTTTCTCTGATTCATTTCATCTCGTCGATGTCTTGGATGGTTTTCTCTGATTCATTTCATCTCGTCGATGTCTTCGATGGTTTTCTCTGATTCATTTCATCTCGTCGCTGTCTTCGATGGTTTTCCCTGATTCATTTCATGTCTTCGATGGTTTTTCCTGATTTATTTCATCTCGTCGATGTCTTCGATGGTTTTCTCTGATTCATTTCATCTCGTCGATGTCTTCGATGGTTTTCCCTGATTCATTTCATGTCTTCGATGGTTTTTCCTGATTTATTTCATCTCGTCGATGTCTTCGATGGTTTTCTCTGATTCATATCATCTCGTCGATGTCTTCGATGGTTTTCCCTGATTCATTTCATCTCGTCGATGTCTTCGATGGTTTTCCCTGATTCATTTCATGTCATCGATGGTTTTTCCTGATTTATTTCATCTCGTCGATGTCTTCGATGGTTTTCTCTGATTCATTTCATCTCGTCGATGTCTTCGATGGTTTTCCCTGATTCATATCATCTCGTCGATGTCTTCGATGGTTTTCCCTGATTCATTTCATCTCGTCTATGTCTTCGATGGTTTTTTGTGACTTCTGTCACTCTGTCATGCATCTCATCGATGGGTCTACATTCTCTGCTCTTTCCTTCAAGTACTTATCTCTGCGGTGGTTTTGCATGCTCGTGCGTGCTCTGCTGTTGGTCGAAATTATCTCGATCGTCTCCAACTCAATAAGCCTTTCCTTAATTTCTTTCCAGGCCGACCACACCGTTACTAACATATAGTAGTTGATTGTTTCAGCTTTTCAGGTTCACCGTTACTCGGGGAATGGAGTTAATAACACAATATATTTAAAAAGTGATAGTGAAAAGTGATAGTGAAAAGTGATAGTGAAAAGTGATAGTGAAAAGTGATAGTGAAAAGTGATAGTGAAAAGTGATAGTGAAAAGTGATAGTGAAAAGTGATAGTGAAAAGTGATAGTGAAAAGTGATAGTGAAAAGTGATAGTGAAAAGTGATAGTGAAAAGTGATAGTGAAAAGTGATAGTGAAAAGTGATAGTGAAAAGTGATAGTGAAAAGTGATAGTGAAAAGTGATAGTGAAAAGTGATAGTGAAAAGTGATAGTGAAAAGTGATAGTGAAAAGTGATAGTGAAAAGTGATAGTGAAAAGTGATAGTGAAAAGTGATAGTGAAAAGTGATAGTGAAAAGTGATAGTGAAAAGTGATAGTGAAAAGTGATAGTGAAAAGTGATAGTGAAAAGTGATAGTGAAAAGTGATAGTGAAAAGTGATAGTGAAAAGTGATAGTGAAAAGTGATAGTGAAAAGTGATAGTGAAAAGTGATAGTGAAAAGTGATAGTGAAAAGTGATAGTGAAAAGTGATAGTGAAAAGTGATAGTGAAAAGTGATAGTGAAAAGTGATAGTGAAAAGTGATAGTGAAAAGTGATAGTGAAAAGTGATAGTGAAAAGTGATAGTGAAAAGTGATAGTGAAAAGTGATAGTGAAAAGTGATAGTGAAAAGTGATAGTGAAAAGTGATAGTGAAAAGTGATAGTGAAAAGTGATAGTGAAAAGTGATAGTGAAAAGTGATAGTGAAAAGTGATAGTGAAAAGTGATAGTGAAAAGTGATAGTGAAAAGTGATAGTGAAAAGTGATAGTGAAAAGTGATAGTGAAAAGTGATAGTGAAAAGTGATAGTGAAAAGTGATAGTGAAAAGTGATAGTGAAAAGTGATAGTGAAAAGTGATAGTGAAAAGTGATAGTGAAAAGTGATAGTGAAAAGTGATAGTGAAAAGTGATAGTGAAAAGTGATAGTGAAAAGTGATAGTGAAAAGTGATAGTGAAAAGTGATAGTGAAAAGTGATAGTGAAAAGTGATAGTGAAAAGTGATAGTGAAAAGTGATAGTGAAAAGTGATAGTGAAAAGTGATAGTGAAAAGTGATAGTGAAAAGTGATCGTGCAAAGTGACAGTGAAAGAAGACATCTAAGGAAGCCTAGGCTAATTTATTATAGTATGAAGTATTTAAGGTCCCATGTAAAATTGCCAAGCAGTCACTAAATCATTAACTTTGTTGTTCGTTTATTGGCTCCTCATCTGTGATGAGGAGGTTACCGCTGCTTCCGTTTGCGGAAGCAAGTGACTGAGCATGGAATCGGTATGGGTGGATCAGTTTCATCCCTTGGTGTTCTTGTCCAAAGGGAAAAGTTTCGGGCGTAGGGGGTGCACCTTTTGGTACACTGCCTGCGTAAGTCACCCGGTTCGATTACCCAATCTCCGTGTTGGACGGCTTGAGTCAGGTCAAGTGTTTGCTCCTGACGAGTCGCATCGGAGCAACAGGAATCGTCTGGGAGGCGCCGAGCGCTTTTCCCTTTCGACTTGGACAGCAGGGTGGTAGGAACTGCGCCGTCCAATACTTGTTTCACGCTTACCCTTCGCCTTTCCTTCTTTTCTGAATTTCTTTTAATCGAGTGATTGCTTGGCAATTCCCTAGATTCTATATCTAAACCGAAGGGATCGATGGACCTTTGTTTCCATCCATCTCTTTGGTTTAGTAGGCTTCATGTACAGGGAGATCGATGGAACTTTGATTCCATCTATCTCTCTACGGGTCTCCAAGCGCAGCAACCTCCTCGCGGTGAGACCTGGTAATCGGTGAGAACCGAGCCGATGGCTGCGATTGTCAAATATTCTAGTCGTATATAAGAATTTCTTTAACTTGCAATACTATGGTAGAATGTAAGAATAAAATATGTAACTTAAAATGTTGTTCGATTGTTCCTACCGAACCCCAGAATACGAATATAGTGTTAAGATGGAAGAATAAGTGCAAGTTGGAATATTTCAGCGAGATACTGGAACTGTTGAGTTTTTCACAATTTTTAAAGTCCTCTCTGCTTCAGCATTTTATTGAAATATACAAAGTTTCAATTCCTTTGCGAAGTATTCCACGTTACATCATGAAAGCATGTCTTCCACAAATAATGTTGTTGTTTATATAAATTTGTATGTTAAATAAATTTGTTTTGCGTTAAATAAACCGGAATAGGACAGCAAGGTTAAAAGACGAATGTGATATCGTTTCATTTTCTTCCTCCGTTCTTTTCCGTTGAACGAAATATGTTCATAAGACGATTTTTAAATTGTTACTCTAACAGAAACATTTGTAAATCGCGGGCATTGACTCTCAAAACATAAACTAGTTTTACTCGTGCTTAATTCTAGTTCCTACCACGCGTAGCGTTACAATCTGTTTTGAGACTTCACCGGTAACGTTGCATGCGTCACTAAAATGGCAAGGGGGTCCTAGGACCCCCTAAACCGGCGACACAAAAATACATTGCTTGATAGGTCTATTCTATACCTCGTCTGTGATAGGATGTAAGGTCTATTCTTCACCTCGTCTGTGGCTCGAGCTTGCGACATTCTCATCGATCATTGATAGGAAAGCTCTACGAAATCTTCTATACCGACCTGTCGGTAAAGACGAACCCTATCAAGCTCTTATACCTCGAGCTTGATTCGAAACTTACACACGACGCCGACACCAGAGCGCAGCACAAAAATGTTTCTGCTTGGACCAGCGAGGACCTTTGGAGATCAGGATCTAAAAGATTTCCCTTGATATTTGTTGTATCGCTTGTAAAATCTCTTAGGCTACCAGGAATATCAAACCTAGTGCAATTTCAGAAGTATCCCATGAAACTGTTGAAGCTTTCGAGAACACTGTAAGTAAAGAAGCCACTGAGGCTCATCGCAGCACTAAACTGTAACACATGCAACTGTAGGCTATTAAGTCCGCTAAACCTACTGCTCTCGTGAACCTTTTAAAACTCCTAACCTGTCACAGCTTCGTTTTCATTGTTCCTTTAAAGTCACAAATATCATGTAGCTTCCGACCCTACTCAACCTACTAAATCCATCAGAAGCTTGCCCCGCAATTATATTTATATTGCCACATACATCTACCCATTTTCTCAAACACATTTCAACCCACCCAGGGACCAATGATTGGATACGCTTCTGCGTTCCTACCTTTGCATTCTCGCTGTCGCAGAATTATTTTCTGCGAACTACCAAGGGTTAGTCTGCTCTTTGCTGTGCTCGCCTAACCCCCAAACACGAATTAGCAAAGGGGTTCGCTGAGAACATGGGTGTTCGATTAAAGCAACACGTTACACCAGGCTGCAAACATTAATCTGTCATTTGGACGGTCTCAGAATTGCTGGTGAAACTCTATTCAGAAACTGAGCAGCTCGGTTTCGACAAGCTTCTGAATAGCATTTTCGCGCTAACACCACGGAAAAGTTTCTGGTCGAGTCTCACAGCTCCGCACAGTAGTCACAATAACGCGATTGGGAAATGTTGGCACTACTGGAAACGGGGTTTACGCTTGACGTACAAGGGACTGGAAGCTCTAGGAACGAGTCGATGTGATACAGATGAAGACGTGGGCGATTTGATATTTAAGCACTATAGTTTGTTGTTCTTGCTAGCTGATCGCCCCGATTGGCTTACCAGTAACTACAGCACTGGTCTGGGTTAATTGAATCTGAAATCTGAGGCAGCAAAGTGGTTTGAATTAATTGAAACATGGGTTCTGTTGAAGTTCTAGAATTGTACCAAGTAAAATGAGAACGGATTCTTGAGATTTATGGCCTACTTTAGTTACCCCAATGACCTTTTTCAAGTAAACATGTCCAATGTTTACATTTTTCGCAGCAGTGAGCTGATTCCACTTATCTCACTGGCAGCTGTGATATTGCGTCATAATTTTGTAGAACAGCTTTCATGTGCCTGCATCTGGATGTAGCAATTATAATAAATTTATCTTAATTAAATCGGAGGGAAGCATTCTGTGTTTACTCTAAAATTTTGACGAATGCATCAAATGGCTTCATCAAAATAATATGTTATAATTACATATTTGTAATTATACAACTGAATATCCATTTTGACGTCTGGCTTCTTAAATCCTGCAAAATTATCATAAATAATTTTCAATACTCTTTATGTTAAAATGTACTAAAGGTGTTCGTAATTAACTGTAATTTCCAAGTTGAGCATACATATTCAGAATATCTGAAGCTACGAAGCAGGTATTAAAAGCGAAGCAAATTGAAGTGTATGTTGAGGAAACTGTGCTTTAATATATTCATATGATTGAAATTTTCTACTGGAACGCTCCTTTTATGCGACAAAACTTTATAAAGGACAATTTGAAAACAAATTTGCTGCTTTTAAATCAGGCAAATCGAGAAAGCGAAAGAAATTACAAACGAACCTTACTATTGTGTTCAAACGCCGTGTAACTTGAAATACAGCTCGAAGATGATCTCTTTGACACACATAGTTATGCTATTGGAGAATATTAAAAAAAGCATTGTAGTGACATTGTTATATTAACTACACAAAAGGAACAAAAATAATTTTCTTTTTCAAATTTCGCCTCCATTATCAAATAAAACATTCTGCATCGAATGACACAAGAACAATTTAAACAATGTGATGGATAATTAAAAATACATTAAATAATAAATACGAAGCCATCAGTTTGTAATATAAAAAACGCAATTTTTTTAAATATAATAATGAATAATGAAAAATAAAGTTTTTAATCAAGCGAAGGGAATGGAACCAACTAAATGTTTTTCGATGATAGAGCGTCTGTCAAGAAATTTTTATAAACGCTTTTTTTGCGTGCACGAGAAGTTTACACCACCTAAATAAAAGGCTGTTGTAAAACTTAACTACTTATTCCATAGCAATTACGCTTCGCTTTATAAAATTGTCGCATTTGCATCCCGCAAGTCACGCGAACGTAATTAAACTAGAAGCGAAGAAACTGCAAATGCATGCCGATTGTTAAGAAAATTGCATTAACATTCACGGAAGTTACGTGCCGTGGGACAGCAACTTACCATGATAAAATTACGACAGGGAACAATTTATGACGAGTAAGAAAAGCGACGGAGGAGATTGCTGCAAATTTTTCATCCTTGAGGATTACTTTGAGCGTCAATATTGGGACATGCTGGGTCTTTGTAGGATATACTAAGGTATTCTGTGGTACCTATACTAAGTTGTACCAGGATATGCTGAGAAATACGAGACCATATTAGACTCTTCTAAAATACTGTGCACCTTGGTTGTACTAGGGTATAACACTAAAGCCAACCAGGGTATACTAATAATAAGACAAATTGTTAGGCTTCGTAGCACGTCATATTAGACCATAATGTACTCTCTTAGGATATACTTTCCGATACTGGAATCCTGTTGGATATACTTTACTATACTAGAATATATTAGAATGCACTCTACTGTGCTAGGATATAGTTGGATGGAAACTAGGAGTATACTAGGATATACTAGAGTATACATTATTATACTAGTTTATACTAAAATGCACTCTATTTTATCAGAATGTAGTTGGATGGACTGTAGTATACTAGGATATACTACACTAGAGTATACTTTATTATACTAGAATATGTTAATCAAAATGCAATTCCCACAAAAATTCACCAAGCTTCTTAGAAATACACTTCAAAGCAGTTCAGCAGTTGCTTCGCCTTTTGCGCATTAATGCGAATGAAAAGTAATACAATAGCTCTGAATGAACCCCCCAGACTGGGAATCGAGAAAATTTCACGCGACCGGAGCCTCCCCGGCGATCAATTCTTCACCAAGCGTTTACGATACACCTGTGTGTACACGCTCACCTGCTGGCAGGTGGATGACTGCCGTATAACAGGTCGATACGAAGCCGTAACTGCATTGCAGACACACCGGCCAACCTATTCGACAAGTCGAACGAAAGCCTTTCTGCTCATTACCAGCCAGCCTGTACGTACTGTTCTTCCCTGCTCCGCGCAGATTCGCCAGATATACCTCGACCTATACTCCCAGAGCTGCCCAACACGCGCAGGATAAGTTAATTAACAAATAAACTCGCCCAGTTTGCCTGACATCACAAACTACTCCAATTACTGACGCTTGACGAGTCTAGCAGCTGTAGCTCCCAGGACCACGGGAATCGTTCACACCACTACGACTGCTAAACCTGCCTAAGCCAGTGATACCATCAAGCCTCTGAAACCGCGAAGGTTCATCGATGTTCTACCTTTTTCAAGTGTTCCATAAAATAGACGCTCTACGACCTGCAGCCCCCAAAGCTGTTGATACTGTTACACTAAACCCCGCAAAGCCGCCTAAAATCTCTGCCTATTGGGGCCAATGAAATCCCAGTGGTCATGAAGCTCCTCAGATCGCCGAGGACCTAGTTATTCTTTCTCCAACAGAGTTAGCAGATCTCTACGCTGGCCCAGTGAGGCTAACTGGCGCAGGAAGAGTGACGGGGGTAACGGCCACCGAATGAATGGACGATGAGGTCATAAACGAGAATATTAAAGGAACGCGTAAAGTGGGATAGAGTGGGCCACGCAGAAGGACTACGACCGCGGGGAATGGACAATTTGCGAATAGCACGCATTGCGCGAAAGGGGGAACCGTCGTGCTACCACCCACCGGGAAGATCGTTCAGGGCAGAGAGTACACTGCTATACGTGTACAGCGAATAAAACCTGTCGTTTGGAGTGAGCACGGAACTCCAGCCGAGTTGGGGTGAGGCGGGCAGAGGAGCAAAGGGAGGGTGTGTTATTAGGTCTCTAGGCGGGTCTTTTTCGGTCGAAAGTTTCTCGTCAGTTTGCGCTGCTGAAGGGCTTGTTTGCGGAATGCCCGCTGACCCTACTGTGGCTGCCCTACACTGATCTGAATCTATGCCGACAGAGGTAGGAGTGTTTATGGCTATATGGGGTCTGTAGAGAATGAGTTTGTACAAACTGGGGGAAGCTTTAACTAGGGTGACATTGCTAGCAAGTAGAACGCGTAGATAGTACGGTGGCTAGGAGTTAAGTGGGTCATAAGTCAGGAAATAGAGGGGTCAATAAAGGGGATAGAAAATTGTGTGGGCAGTCCAACTGACAGGGAGATCAGCTTTTTAAATGGGGCATTTGATACTAAGTCCACCACCACAACTGTGTAGCTGGGCTGATCTGTGTTTAGATCTGTTAGAAAAGAATCTGCAATGGGTGTCTCTAAAAGTACCTGAGGTGGTTGAGGTGACGAGGGTTGGAAGCTTTGTTAGACTAAGGGCGAGGTCCCAGAGGGTCGGTGAGAACACAGAGACTGCATAATGCTGATCATCAGGCTACCATGGCTAAATCCTCCAATATCTATGCCTGGCGTTACTTTGGCCCCTGTTGCACTGCTATTTGTAAGCCCTTCATTTCCCGTGTCTTCCTCTTGATCTAGCTGATGAGCCGAACACCAATGCCGTTTGGAGTAGTTCATAAATGTAATTAGATATTCTCAGCCTCGATTAGAAGCTACACACTGATATCCCTAGCCGGTAGCAAACATCCAGGACCGCAAATATTCCTTCAGACATACCTTCACAGAGGTAACTCTGTCTTCGAACGAGTTTAAAAGACACCATTAGCCACGAATATGTCCACTGATAAATACTTTATCACACCTGTTGAAGATCAGCCGTAAGAAGAACCTGTCGACATGCATAAGTCGTTTTATCTTCTTGATCGATAATGGAGGCGACGGTGCCTGCGTCTACGGCAGGCGCAGATGGCGCGGATTAATTTACTAAATGGATTCGACTGGTTGATATCGAGGTCCACCATCAACACTGATATTTGACGCTGGAACACGCTGATAGGCCCATACTCGAGCCGACGATTTAGCGATGCGCTGGCCAGAGGCTCGGGCTAAATGTTTAATCAGCGCTCATTCTGCGTCGTTCAATCACCCTTCGTTATTACAACAACCGCAAATTACACCCAATGGAGGGCCAGATGGCGTGGTGTGCATTGGATTTCGTAGTCATTAGATGCCGTTCAACATGCACTGCCTCGAAAACCGGCGGCTGGTTAACGAGGATAGAATAACTAGTGGCGAAATGGGGGAGGCTGTGACTGGTGTACAAATAGAATGCAATTGTTTAATTGTACTGGAGGGCGAGCTGATGTTGGTAGAGAGTTGATGCAAGAGAAAGTTGACGACAATCCGGGGATTACCTGGTGAATGTGAATATGGAAATTTGGATCTTCTGAGCTCACTGAAATTAAACCTTGACTCACCCAGACTTAATATCTGTATACCTAACTTTACTCATGCATTAGGTTCTAGCCCTGAACTAGTATAAGATCAATCTAATGTTTTGGTTAATTTAAACTAGGCCTACTCTGAATTTACCCCGGACAGGTTCCCTAAATCTAATCTAGGCATATTCGAATCCTATTGAAGACTCAATGTAAAGTTGGTGCATATAAAGCTTCTCCTGTACACCAAGCTGTGCACTAAAATCCCACACCTAGCCTAAGCCCATCCTGATCATATTTTATTATAAATTCAACCTGGACCCATTGGAACATCAATCCAGAGCTAAGCTAAGGTCATTGTGATCCTAATCTGGATCTAACCTAGACCTGTTGCAATGTTAATTTACATCTGACCTAGACATACTCTGCTCCTACTCTAGATCTAATCTAGACCCATTGAAATCCTAATCTAGATCTAAGCTAAGGTCCTAGTGATCCCAATCTGGATCTAACCTACAACTGTTGTAATTTTAATTTATATCTCATCTGCACATACTCTATTCCTATTCTAGATCTAACCTAGACCCATTGCAATTTTAATTTACACCTATCCTAGATCTACCCAAAACCCACTGAAATCCGAATACAAATCTTCTCTAAGCCCACCCTGATCCTAATCAAGACGGTTTATGCAGGTTTAATAGACACATAGACGTCTCCCCCATAGATCTACTCCCAGCTCATTATTGTTCACAATCCCGTATATCAGGTTCCCCGAATTCCAGCGCTCGGAGCGAATGCACCAGCGTCACCGTCGCCAAAGGGTTAAATCGAGCGGAAAATGCAATCGCCACGGCAGACGCGTGAAGCTAAACGAACTTGGCCTCAGCAGCCAGAGATCCTCACCGCGGGATCAATTAATTTCTGTTCCGAGCAGGCCACAGTTTTGGCGCCGGGTTTTCTGTATCGCCCTCGGTCGGGCGGGTGCAATTAACGTGACGGAATCGATGGAACGCATCAGTCACGTGGGGCCAAGTTGAAGCAAATCGACGAACAACCGGGCCTCCGAGGAAAGATAAACACCAACTCTTCATCTAAAGGGTGGGCGTTCTAATTACGTTTAGATTGTTGCTCGTGATTCGTATCGTTAGGCGGGATGGGGGAAATTGATTAATGTACCCGTACGCGGAAGTGGCGTTAGGGTTGTTTGGGGAAAGAGGAATTGTTCATATCGGCGGGAACGCGTTTGCGGTGTTATTGATTGCATGTTGTACGCGTGATATCGGGGGTGGTGTTAATGAAGAATAGCACGAGTCCGATGTTCAGTCAATCTTCCTTAATGAAACTGCCCTTCAGTGCAGCGCTGCGTGAAACGGGAAAGGATAATAACGAATGCTTCATTTACAAGTGTTATTAAGGGTGAGACCACCTTGACCAGGTCAAGACACCTACGTTACAATGGAATCCAGAAGTCATTCGATTGTCCAGGAACACAATTTAGCAAGAAAACAAAGGTTGCATTTGTGTAAAAAAAATAGATTATGCTGTTTCTTTAAAGCAATTCAGATTTCACGTAAAAAAAAGAATTTTAGAAAACATTAATACTTTTGTTTATAACTTTTTCTAATTGTTTAAACAGTTAATACAACTTTTACCATTTGATAGGTTTAATGAAAAGAAGTATCTTTTGTCTTCAAACTTCTTTTCTATCTCTTATAAATTGCGAGTTACAAAATAAAATAAAAAAACAGCCAAATTTTCAGGGGTTAATTTCACCCCCTTAGAGTGAATCTGGGCGGCAAACAAAAATTGCCTGGTAAGCAGCAGTAAATCCCCTACAAATTGACGAAGTTTCAAAACTTTTTGAATTGTCGGATTCGGGAACATCCCCTGTTAGTGTTATTAAACATTCTATTGTTAAAATTTTGTTTCAGAAACCTGTTCATCTCTCGATCGTCATATTTGTTTTTAAAGAAAACTTCCAAAATAATAATATATATACTATTTAAAGACGTCCTTATCTTTATTGAAAAATTTTAATCCAAAAAGTGTTTCTGCCACTTAGAAATAATTATTTTGGTGGTCTAACCTCTTAACACATTAAACTGTTCCAGGAGAGAATTGTGAAAGTATGCGAAAGTTAGCAATTAGTTTTTCCAAGAGGCAAGTTAAGTGACAACCATCATTCAACACTGTTTCCCCACGCATTCCAGCCTTGGCTCACGCAATTTATTGATACCATCGAAATTGGTGTTGCAGGTGTTCGCTATCGAGGCTACGCAATGCGTCATCCCGCGTATCTACCAATATTCCACTGCTTCCTGCATTTCCTCTATCCAACAATACCCCACCAAACGCCTTCTCAACCCCATCCGAGTCTCCGCCGTAATGAAATTGCGACTGCATGTCTGATACAGACGATGGCGCCGTCGTCTGTTGCGCAGCGTGTCATTACGCGCGCTTTTTAGTCAGTGCTCGGTGGAAGAAGCTCGCTGCTACTTCACCGTGTATTAACCTCCGCGACAGAGGGGGAAGAACTGTTGCCCCGGGCGTGGATGCAGATGGTGCCAGGGAAAAGGGCAATACCGCTGCTGGCTGCTGGAAATGCTCTTTCCCGCGAGCACGTACGCGCCGAAAGTGGAAGTGGTGCGAGTCGATATCTGGCCAGACGTCTGCCGCTCTGTATCCAGCAATGCGGGTTAGTCTTACGAGAGGCGTAAACGGAGAATTCAGCAGTCGGAGGAAAAGCAAGGTTAACGAGAAATTGTTGGGAAATTTGTTGGGTAGGAATTTATCGCTATTTAGGGGTTGAATCAAGAAAGTGGCTCGTCTGAATTCTTCGCGGCGAGAGTATTGGGTTTGTTTGAGGATTAATTTGAAGAGGTTTGACGAAGCTTGACGAGATTTCCCCGGTAGCATTTCCAGTTGGCCCACAGTACCCCCAAGTTGGGAATTAGTTGGTCATCAAAATGCCAACAATACAGCTGGGAATCCATCTGGAAGCTAAGCTATGCTATGCTATGCTTCAGGACATCCTTTTCCACCAAAAGCTACGTTTCTGTGCAAAGTGTTTTAGGGTTAGCTCGACGTAGCACGAGATTAGCCCCGTGAGCGATTTTTCGGAAACATAGCAAGACATACCACAGAAATGCAAAAAACAGGTATGTTTTTTAAAACATAGCATAGCGTGGCGCAGCTTAGCTTAGCTTGTGGTGGACACGGTTCCATAAGAATGTATTAAAGCTAATTTTTTAAAACACAGCATAGCATATCATAGCTTAGTTTAGCTCCCGGCTATAATGCTACTAGGGAATTGGCGAGATTTGACGAAGTTTGATGAGGTTTGACGAGGTTTGACGAAGTTTGATGGAGTATGCTGATGCTGATAGAATGTATGCATGTTTCTGAAGGTGTGTTGAGATGTGTGGAGGATTCTCGAGGCTCATGGGTACCTAGGAGGCTAGTGGAGGTGTATCGATGTTTGTGGAGCCTAATAGGGGTACAGTGGTGAATTTAAGGAAAAAGCGCAGGTGGTAAACGTTTTGAGGAGCACAATTTTTCAGGAGAATGAAGAAGTAGTTTACTAAAAACAGACTAAGTGTAGTAGTGCAAAAAAAAGTGTTTTGGATAAAATCATCATTTTTTTTCTATTTGAAAATGGGGTGTCTTCTGAAGATACTTCTAGTAGTTCTAGTAGCTTGTGAAATCTTGTGGATGTTTGTAAATATTTTTAGATATTTACAGAGACTTTGACACACGTATTTCTAGAAGTTTATTGGGGCTTGGAGATATTTGCAGATGCCTCTGAGTGCTCGTCGATGAGTGTGCATAATATAAAAGTTTGGGAAGACTACTAGAGGTATACTGACGTTTAATCGGGTTTATTGATGTTTGTGGAGGCTTCCTAATAATTCCTTAAGTCGTCCAATACTTGAAAGGTTTAAAGAAAAATGCCTTTCTGCATTTCTATCTTCTTTCAGTTTCAGGGGCCACAAAGAAGTCCTCCAGATACGGAGTTGTTCATTATGAGAATGGAAGGATAAGTGGAGTTATCCTAAGGTCGCCTGTCTCAGTTTCATGAGCTGCTTGGAAAATGAAAAGTCGGTTATAATAAAGCACACCGGAAATTAGAATGTAGCGTTCCGGTTTCTACGCTTAAGTAGAAAGTACAATCAGAATGCTACATTTTGTTGTATTCACCGCAACGACGCTTTTCCTGGAGCGAAACGATTTTTGTTTATCATCATAGTATTCTCTAGATTACGAGGAATTATCAGGACGACAAATAAGAAATAATGCTTCAGTTTTATCAACAACAGTTCCAATAGTATTTACGAAAAAATAGTAACTAATATAGTTACTATAAAATAAAAACCTGGAGCACTATGAAATGTTAATTAACATTTCAATTATTCCTAAATTATTTCGTTGATTCTTTTCATTTCCATTATGAAGAATTCAAGTACCAAAGAAAGACAAAGACAGCAGTTTAGAAGAAAGTTTAACGAGGTAGAAATTAAACTGATTAAAAAATTGCATTAATCGAATTCTGCACTCGCATTAAATTACATTTCCCAGTTCGTTGCTTTTAAACATTTTGATCATCTAATTTCACTGAAAATTAAATGCAAGTGCAGCCTTATATGTAGAAATGGAGAGAGAGGGAGATAGAGAAGGGGAAGTAATAGGGGGAACAGCCATTCAGTGACCTTCAGCTACCAATTGATTTAATATCGCGCGACTATAATTAAATTCCTTTAGTTTCCTCGCCCTTAATTTTAACCGGTCAATTTCCTTGCAGAAAAGAAGTTAAAAGACAATTAAACCACGTATAACACAATTTCACTATAAACCCACAAACCCTTGAAATTCAAATTTGAACACCATAAAAAATAAAATATAAATCACCATTGAAAAATTAATTTCCAAAACTTATTTTTCTCCAACGACGAAAGAATAAATCTCTGTTTCAAGCAAAATACTATAAAATTAAATCCAAATCGTGCAGCAAAGCTGGGGAATAATATAAAATATTAAAACCCCTGCCTGACACGTCGCTTCGAAATTTACATGATGTATAAATTAAATATCTTACGAGCGTTAATTAATTTCCCCCCGACAGCGAGGATAATTAAATATTCCCCGCGCACGGTCTTCCAGCAAAAAAAAAGAATGATAGTTTTCCCAGAATCCCGACGTCGTTTAAGATAAGATGCGTGGCTGGGGGCACTGTAAAAATTTTTATGTGGCGCTCGAGCTCCATGGGGAGTGAGCAGTAAGGGTCGGTGAATTTTTATCTCGTAGCCTCGCTTGCGTTCGAGAAATGTGTAGTAAACGATCCATGATAGCGAAACACGTCTTCGAACGCAATAAATCTGGAGGAAATTTGTCGGCATTAAAAGTAACGAGATCCCGGGCGACAGTTAAGTGTCTAAGGTGAATGTCCCAATTGCTGCTCATGTCCCCATTTCTGCTCATTTCGTATTTTTCTTATTATTATAAGCGTCACGTTTGTACTATAGTTACAACAAATTAATTCTAAATTATTTGAACATTTACACGAGTGTTGCGCGAGCTTGGGACTAATCAAAGTGCAGCATCAGCAACGAAAAGCTTTTAAAATGAGAGACTCATGATTTTTCAACCGTGTTTTAGCTGGTTGTGGTAGGAACAGGGTTACTATTGGTATTCGATAATTGGGCAGAAAATAGTTTTTGTAGTTTTGTAGTTCTTATTCAATAACAAAAACAGATACCGTATTGTACTCTGGATGTGTAGGAGTCGGAAAAACAGAGTCACGGTGTCGGGGATCGAACCCGAGCCGTCCGCGTTGCTGACCAGTCGCGTTTGCCACCACGGCTACGCCGACTCCCCGCGGTCTCTGTCTTCTGAACTCCTTATAAATGGACGCCACCTATGGGCCTCATCGCACACCATAGGCCGTTGCCTACTACAGATGTAGATTCTTTTACTATTCTTGATTATTTTAAGTAGAAAACAGGTGATTAAGTTTAGGTTCAAGTGAATCACCCTCGTGTCCGCATTTCTACTCAACAAAATTTTAGCAACATAACCTCACAATTCAATATATGCTGTAATCTCTATTTATATTCGAAGGCATTTTATTTGTTGTTTATCATTGTTTTATGCTTTAATGTTGTGTTATGAAACATCTCCATAAAAGATGTAACTTATTTTAACCTGAAAAGGCAACATATTATGTGAGCAGAAATTGGTACAAATGGTGAGTAGAAATACGTACATCGCTATTTTTCGTGAGCTGAAATACGGACATTTGAAGCATTATATTTAATTACAAATTACTAGTAGTTAAACATCTTGAAATATCATTCTTAAATAGTTTTCGACTGGTTGATTTATTATTAAAGAATTAATCAATTACTCTGCAAATTTTGATCACAAATAAATTTTGTGCACCTTCTTTCTGACGAGTAACCCTCTTAAATGAGCAGAAATTGGGTCATTCACCTTACGTGGGCGAGACATTGAATAAATTAATTTTTCTTTAATTTTTTAATTAAAGCTTTCTCTTTTTCTGTGAATTCTTAAAAAAAAAAAACACTGTAAGAGGTAGCTAAGCCTCAGAAGTTTAAAAGGAAGAATTCATTGAATTCTGTTTCCCTTATTTAGCAGGGAAAAGATGGGAGAGAGTCAGCTAGAATAGAAAAATACAGTTTGAAATTTTAAGTGGTGATGGAATGGATTATGCAAATATTCAAATGGACAGTTTTTCTTAGCGTACCCAATTTATTATAATGGAAAGCTTCGAATATACATGGCAGGATTTTGAACTGAAAATTTTTATGAACATTTCAGATTCGAAGAAAGTTCAAATTTGGGGAGATTTTATGCGTTTCAGAGTTCTAGGGGCACATTTAAATAATATTTGCGATGTGGGATTTGAATTGAATCCTGATTAGGTCGAGAGCAGCCAGCGGTGAAATTAAGGGGCCAATGAAGTTGCTGGAGTGTATAGAAAATAGCGAACCGCAGCTCCATTTCGGGGCCAAATGAGCTTCATGCTTGTGCTTTCGTTGTCACTCTTCTCGTCCCAATTTTTCGCGACACGGAAAAGCGACTTAGTTCCCCAATATTCAAATAATTCAGGAACGCTTGGAAATAATTCGCTACCTAAAATTCACTGTCGGGATTACAGAATCAATTTTTCAGTCGAGGGATTGCAAACGAAAGTCTATAATAATTTCCATTTTCAACTTGATTAACAGGGAATAAAATCTCAGCATATGAATTTTAATTACACAGCACGCTTGTTATTGGAGGGTTAAAATGTTTTTGCAAAATATTTTTCAAGCTCTTAATCTATAATAAATGAGGTCAAGCCGAAATTAAAAATTCCAAAAATAGACGATAGTTTATTACGTAGAATTTATGTCAGAGACTATTGTTAAAAAAAATATCACAATACAGTGATAAGAAAAAAGGCTAATGAATAATTTTATAGAAAGCAGAGTGATGATTCCATAAAAAAAAATTAATACGCGAAATAATGTAAATTCTGTCTCATTCACAATAATTTATTTAATAAATGAACAATACACGAATATTAGCAATAAAACATATTACAGTGTACCTAAGTATTAATAATAGTAAACAAATTAGTAAAACACTAAGTAGTAGCGAAGAGTTCGCCATCTTTTTGCCTCGAATTTGAAAAATGGTCGCGCCCTCGACTATAATATTTACCGTTTTACTTTTACAATTTCATACAGTCCGCCCGCCATGGCGATGCACGACGCATCGACGAGCCAGAAAATTTTACTGCCTTTCGTGAAATAAATTTCCGCAGAGCGCGTCTGCTACAGGTATATACCTGCGGTGGAACAACGGCCTGCGACATATCGAATTTGTCGCATAAACACGTCGAACAATAACGCTGGGACAGTAAACAGCGGCTTCGAGCCTGAATATCCGCTGTTATTTTTCGATCTCATCAGTCGCTACATCATTTTTCTCTTTTACTAACGTCTCCTCAACGCATGCACGCATGTACGTAACGAGAAGCGGATGAATTTATAATTAACAGAATAAATTGGAGATCCATTCGGACTAATTTTCTGAATTTTACGGTTGCCCCCTCCCCCCGTCCTGGCATGAGAAAGAATCGCTTATTTTTAAAAAGTAATTTTGATTAAATTTATACTAAAAAAAGTGAACGTTTTTAAATTTTAGTTTTAAATTTTTAATTAAACTGGCGCTGCAAAATGGGTTCGATGGTTTTTTACCGTCACTGTTTTTCAAAGTTGCACCCCCCCCCTTCTGGAAAATGTTTTACACTTTGCGAAATAGAAAGTGAATAGAGGAATATTTATAGATTATTCGCTTCTGGATTTTTTTAAGAGATTAGGAGGTTACTGAATTCAAATTTAAAGCGCAGAAGGGTTTTGGTCCCTTGTGCTGTTTTTTATTGAAAATTTAGGAAACTGTGAAGCGATGAGTATAAATATCTGTGAAGAAACAGACCAATGGGAAAGAAATATACATTTTTGAGTTTTGAAGTCGTGGAATCATTTATCGAATTTGAAGCTTATATCCTGTATTTCATAAAAATTGTGGTGTATCCTCCTTGAAATACAGTTGAAGCAAGACGAAAGTAAAAAAGAATTTCCTACAACAGACACGTG
Organism: Andrena cerasifolii; assembly: GCF_050908995.1. NCBI lineage: Eukaryota > Metazoa > Arthropoda > Insecta > Hymenoptera > Andrenidae > Andrena > Andrena cerasifolii. The sequence goes on from NC_135132.1 coordinate 6,330,101, forward strand.
AAAGAAAAAAAAAATAAGAAGGCAGGACATCAGTCTAGTACCATTGTTGTTTCTGCTTTCTTTGCCCCTAACGCTATCTACTTTAAGTTAGACATACGCACCGTTCTTCATCTCTTAAGATATTCCCCTGCTTTATCAATCTACTAAATGCTTTTGTAATTCTGGGCTCCTAACGAGAAAGGTGGCATCAAACGAGGAAATATGTGTATTCTCAAGAGGAAAACATTGCTTGCGCCTAAGTGCAAGTAGATGGCAGCACAGGCGTGACGAAGGAACCCAATAATGGCGGGCACTAAATCAAAGGTGGAATTAAAACCATTTCCTAACCTATAATTGAACCTCGTCAGACAAAATGACTTTTCAGCTTATAAAGCTTACTGACTTTCTATTTATTAACCGCTCCAGATAAATGACTCGATTCCTAAGTTTAATCGTGGAGATCGAAAAATTGTGGCATTTTTATTTTTCAATGTTCAAGTGCTATGTCAATGATCGACATCGTTCACCGGGAAGTAGAGTTATTTCGTTTTCCAACTCGTCGAAGAAGGAGCTTCCTTGACGCTTGTCTAAATATCGACGAAGTGGGTCACGAGCCAATCTAAGGGTGTACAAACAGAATTGGATCTCGTTGGCAGGATGAGAGGCAAATTAAATTTACCGCGTGTCGGTTTTACGCGCGTGACGAGAGTACAAACTTTCTACGTTTACCCCCCCCCCCCTCCCCCTACGTTTAAATATCTCTGGCTATTGTTTTCGATACAATGGAAGTAACAAGCCTCCTTCAGCGGTAGTCAACCCAACCTTTTTATTCGCGATAAGAAATTTCAATTGAATTAATTAGCGAACACCCCTGAGCAGCTTAGTTTCGTTTTTACACGCGACAGTATTGCAGTTTAAAACTATTAAAAAGGGGTGAATTAATATTTGGAATGATTTGCGAATAAATTAGTCCAGCATCCAGAATGCGATTGTTCCCGAATTTAATTCTGTTTGTAGGTTTACAATGCATTAGAATTCAGGTCTAAATGAATTGTTACTGTGGAGTTTGAAAATGCGAGCAGAGATGTAGTAAATTTATATATTTTATTTTTTATTTACTGAAAACTGTTAAATACCAAGTAAATATACAATAAAAATGAAATCTGAAGTGAAAGTAATATCGATAGCTAAATATAAAGTATGAATTATATTAAAGCGAAATAGAATTTTTTAATTTTTTATTTTGTGAAAATTGTTAAATATCAAGTAAATATAAATTAAAATTTGAAGTAGAAGTTGTTACTATTAATTTATAATTCATATTTAACTTCTGATGTTTCAAAAAGTGAAATATTTTTATTAAAATGAAATAGACAATGAGATAACAGTATATGAAAGAAAAATAAATTTAATGCAAAATATAATATCTCGGAAAGAAATTGAGCAATTTTTCCAGCACTTGTCATTTTAGGGGAAATTCTTTCCTGCAACGATATTTCTTTAAAATTGTTTTAAGTGAGGCTATAAAAATATCGGAGCCTCGATCATCAAGTTCTACAGGAAATTAAGTTGAAACAACAGCACGAGGGAAAATTCGATTTCATTGGAAAGTGCTTTAATAACCATCAAAACTGTTATGGGATATTTTTAAAACGCCATTTAATGCCCCACAGTGCAATATTAGAGGCAGTGAAATAAATTTACGGGATTTTTCAGAATACAGTATCAATTTTAAGTTTATTTCCATCGGAGTTAACTGATTGCAGATAATGCCACGTGCATAAGTGACAGCTTGGAAAATTTTTTATTTGCAGAAAGATTAGTTAAATTCATGGGCGACACAGGCAAGAAAATTTGTCATGGAAATTGTATAAGTTTAACCGAGTGAGTGTGTTTTATCATTTTCACGTGACGATAAATCTCCAGAAGTTTCGTAACTTATGTGAAAAAGCAGTCCATTCGTGCTGTTCGTTACATTGCATTAACGTTTATTAAAACGGATGACCTCCTACCACTGGATAAAATAAAATCTGAAATATGAGCGAAGAAAACAAAAATAAGGGACAAAGAACATAAGATGATAAAAAAAAGTCCACCCTTCCAACCTGGCAGTAGAAAACTCTTACAGCAAAACTGAAATCAACTCAAAATGGTAGATAACGTTTGAAATTATCCACAAATTAAAAAATTGGTTAGTTTTTAAATGAAAAATGTAGTCTCCTATTGTCATAATTTCGAAAATTTATAAAAATTTCACGAAACACAGAATAATGAAATGGAAGGTTTTAAATAATAATTAATTTTTAAATAATTCCATAGCATGTAAGATAATCGCATAATTGTAAACAATTTTGCAACTTTCACATCGTGCTTTAAATTGTTTACTTACACAAGTGCCAACAGCTGGATCAACATCGCTGCAGCATTCATAGTATTTGTATGTGTATTAACTTACAACAGTTTAACGATATTATTATTTTCAACAGAATCCAATTTCCCGCGGGCAGGTTAATTGCAATATAATGAACGGGTTTCATACAACCCCCTGTAAGCAATTTATTCAATACCTGCACATAATTAGAAAGTTTAACAGGAACTAGTTTGCGGAACACAAGTTTATGGAATTAAATCGGTATATTAGAGACAGGCGAAAAGGATCGCATTTTAAAACAGCAAAACTCAAACATTTTATAAACTTTCGAGCATCAAGGTGCTCTAAACTGTAACACCAATTGAGTACAGTGTGTTCCAATAGTAGTGACCCTGCCATATCTGAATAGGTGGGAAAGTTTACCTTAAAGTAAATAAAAATATAAGGTTCATTACATTATTTAAATACTGAGAAACATATATAAAACCATCATTAAGATATATACTCAAAATTAACTCGAATAGTGCTCGCAACTATTCTCGTACTACTAACATAAGAACTGTAATACTATTCATAAGTACCTCGGTACTACCCACAACTTTTCTAGTACTATTACGTACTATTTCAGTAGGTATTACTCACAACTATTCGAGTACTGTCAATAACTCTAATACTACTCACAACTATTCTAGAAGTTTTAGCAACAACTTTAATACTATTTAAAAGTACCCTAATATAACCCACCCACGACTATTCCAACGCTATTACTTACCACTCTAATACTACTCACAAAAATTGCAGTACTATTTACTTCTCCATAACTACTCACAACTATTATAGTGCTACTACTTACCACTCTAGTACTAATCCCAACTATTCTAGTGTTAAGACACTTGCCATTCTGGTACAACTCACAACTATTCTAGTGTTACTACTTACTACTCTACGACTACCTATAGGTATTCCAGTACAAGTAATACTACTCTCCTATCACTACCAGTGACGTTTTAATACTACTTACAACTATTCTAGTACTACTACTCACTACTCTTTTATTACTACTAGAGATGTTACACTACTTGCCACTATCCCAATACAAATAGTGACTACTCTATTACTACTCACTAACACTCCAATACACTGACAATTACTGCAATACTACTCACTACAGATCAAGTACTATTCTACTCAACAGTGTTCCTAACATCTCACAATTAGTTCACAATAATTTACAACCCTCTTAAAGTTTCCGTACCGTACATGTTTTAGTTACAGATAAACCACAATTTCTTTCCAAATTTGAGTCCGCGTATAGCACTTCCACTCGAAATATTTCGTTCCCAAAATGATGAAGCCAGGAAGAGGCGTATATTCCCTTGAAGGAAGCCAAAACTATCGCACAACATCCCCGTCGAAAATTCTTTACACGCGCTTCGGAAAGCGCGCCCCCTCGTTTTAAAGAAGGCACACTTACTGCGATGTAACCTGTCATTTATTAAAAAGTAACGAGACCAACAGGAGCGAAGTGTGCACGGCAGCAACATGCCGCACTTCTCCTCGTCTCGATGGGTTTTCACCCAGGGGATGAAAAACGCGGGTGAATCGCAGACCGTCGCGAGAAGCTGCGTTTCTGTATGCAACTCGAGCGACGGGTTCGCCTGGACGAGGCTTTAATACAGCCAGGTCGGACGGAATCGTAATGAAATGGATCTTTTGGGATGCTACGACCGTCAGAAAATCTAGGAAGTAGAAATTACACGAAATACTTTGTGACATTTCTGGAGGGTGTCATAAATTGGGGAACGAAGCGAGAGTGGTTGCGAATTAAAGGGGATGGTTCTGTTTGGAGGTTGAGGACAGAGGAATAGAAAATTGTTTTTCAATTTTTGGTATTCTTATTTTTTAATCTCGAAACAGAAATATGTTTATGAGACTTTTATTAAGCAGTGTGCTTCTACTAGAGCTTTCTGTAAAAATGCAATTTCCAACTCTTTAGAAAAATTGGGGAATTAAATACCAGTATTAAAAGTTAAAAAAAAACAATTGTTTCTAATTTGAGGAAACTTGGGGAAAATTGTCCTCTTCGTAAGAAGAAACGCAGAAACCCATGAGTACTTAAGATCTAAACACCAAAATTGTATATTTCTGTCATTGCCAAAAGCACTGACATTACTCCAAAAAATTCCAGATGAATTATGCCCAAAAGTAAACAACCCCCTCGTTAAGACCTATCTTTCCTCCACATCTCATCCACGTGCCAACACATAATAAAAAATTAAAATAAAATTTAATATCATCAGAGTGTCAGACATTTAGGGATAAACCCGTCAGACGACCCAATTCCATTATCCAAAAATTGGCCAGGAATTAATGAAAGAAAAAATTCTTCCCCCATCACAAATGTCGCTTTCGCGTGTCAGCGAGAGGCAGACCCCTTCGGCCGCGCAAAAAAGACGAATAATTGCGCGAGAAATCTTGCCTGGCAGCGGCTCCTATTCACGCCAGCCTGATCCCCATAATCCGTATGGGGGTGTGGCTGGCGAGGGTGCTCGCACAGTACACCTAACGATCCCATCGATTCGTCGAGAAATTGCGAAATATGACTGGCGGCGCACGCGAGGGTGTGAAAATCGCGGGGCCGCTTGCGTTTCATTATTCCGATTACTCGGGGTTCAGTATTCGAGGATTTCCCTGAACAGGACGCCACAGCGGCATAAGCCGCCATTCCAACCTATTCTGATTATCCTATCCAGCTGAAAAAGGCAGATGTAGTTTCACGATTTGTTCATTGACTGAATTTCAGGGCCTGCCAGGCGAATTCCAGTTCAATTTCGAATGCTTAATTGGAGCTTAAACGAGCCACCACCCTCGCAGGGCTTGTCTGCCGAAGTATGGATCTCGTTTGCTAAACGAAATTATATTTTGCACGCGCCGAACCTGTTGCCTGTTATCGAATTTTAATAATTCACCGGATAATTGTGGATCTGTTCCGATATTTCCGTGGAATTGCATACTGAGTGTAAAGTGTGGGCTGGAGGGGTAACAAAAAAATTGACACAGAGGAATTTATTCCAGATATATTTCCAGGTATGATTTATGTGAAGGGTATACAAATGGTGTATAATTTTCAGCAGCATATGAATGTCGAAAATAAATTTTATCGTTATTATCACGATGCAAGCTGATTGCATTTAGACATCACTTAAAGGAAACTGAATTTAAGGAGGAATTCTAAATGAAATTGATCTTGAATTTATGCATGTGCTATTTTTTAAGATTTGAGTAGTCTAAACGATTTAAATTTGGAACAATTTTCAATGTTAAATACACATAAAAAGGTAAAAGAAAATAAAAACAGAAATTAAGTGGAACAAGATCGTAAATAGTCAGACGGGGATAAAAATTTATTGTGTACTGAATTCTAGGCAAAAATTGGTGTTTAATTATAATTATTCGTGTTAGTGGAAGGAGTTGAGATGACTTTTTTACGAATGCATACATTTTTTGCAGTTCATCAACTAAAATTTATATGCTTCTGATTTCAAGAAGTCTCCACGCCCCCCAATAGAAAAAAGCTAAGAATCTTAAATGAGTTCGTTCACTTTATTATTTCTATCCAGTTAAGATGTCAAGGGAACCTAAAGTAAACAGGTACTGGAAATGTAAAGTAAACAAGTAAAATATCACGACAGCAAGTGGAGACAGATCGTCATTGATCAGACGCAGTTTGCAAAGCAATATGACTGGAGATATATTTTCATGTATTTTTTCCTGTATACATTATTTTGAAAAATGTCTCCAGTAAAAATTGTTCACACTAATGAAAACCTGAGGTTCGTGTATCTTATACTAATTAAAGTCACAACTTTCTGGTTTTAACCAGGATTACCTTCTCGTGGAAAATACGAACTCTTCCCTTTTCCACGGAATTCAACGAAAATGCAATTCTTGCTGATTCCAGCAAGTTTAGAATTCATCAATGGTTTGAATTTGAAGAATTTCTTAAAAATGGTAAGCCCTATCGAAATTTTGTTGAAATAATATTAAAAGAGCATTCAATTTTCTACAATTACTGTATATATAATTTTTTCATGCTTCCAACCATTTTTTAGTTAATCACGTTTGAATATAGAGAGGTCGGCATTACGCGGGTATACAATACGTAACGCCGTACAGGTGGGACGCGCAAACTGCAGAACTCTCTATATTCAAACGTGATTATCTAAAAAATGGTTGGAAGCACGAAAAAATGATATAAACAGTAATTGTAGAAAATTGAATGCTCTTTCAATATTGTTTGAACAAAATTTCGATAGGGCCTACCATTTTTGAGAAATTTCTTTAAATCCAAACTATTGATGAATTCTAAACTTTAGCGCCTGGTCGGCACCCTTTCCTGTTGTCCGATTGCAATAATCTTTTTCAGGGACTATTTTTTTATGAAATGGAACCCTATTAGGGGGTGAGAGCAAAAGAAATCGCAGGTTAAAAATTAGGGCCACCCTAGTGAGCCACCCAGGTATATCAAAGTTGATCGGAAAAAAGGGGTGTGTCAACGAAGAGTTAAGTAACACAGCCTGTCCCACATTCCTTCAAACCCACCAAATATTATCAACCATCAAGGCACTACTTTCAAGTAATTCACCCTGTATATACCAAGGAGGTGGCACATACTAAGGTAGCCCGAAAAAAACGTTCCAAGAAAGAGAAAGCAAAACACCTACCTTCTGCAATGCATCGGCGCGACAGGCCAGCTCCTCCTGGTCCTAAGAATAATCGCAGGCGTCCTGGCGTGCCCCACGACCGGCGCCGAGGTACGTCCCTGGTTCCTTTTTCCCCAGAGATGACCACCGCCGCCGACCGGGCCGCCACCTGGGATGCCACCTGGGATTCCAGGATGCGGTCCGCTCTCGCTGCACGCCCGCCTCGAAAACATCTCGCGTTTCCTGTCGTCGCACTTCATCATCTTCTTCTTAGCGTCACCCTCCAGCCGAGATCGCTTTTGCTCCTCTTACCCGAGCAGGAACAAACGCCACTCTGAAGGGATCCCAAAGAAAAACCGCCGCGGGGAAACGGGCTTCAGACGCCCACCGAGAATCTAATTCCTAACGGTTCAACGAACAACTTCCTCCTCTCAACGGACCTTCCTCGTGGAGGCAAGGTACGTTAGGACTTTCCCCCCCGCTCCCTCGGGGATCTCGTCGAACGATGTAACAGTCATACTGACGAGCAGGGCGCTATTCTTCCTCCTCTCCGCCTCTGCAGCGCTGAGAAACTCTTTCTTTGATCAATGCGCTTTGGTCTGGGTACCCGAGTTCGTGGTTTGGGGTGATTTCGATTCTTCTTTTATTTTCCTGCCCCCTATTTCTCTGTACGACCCTCTGCAATTCAACGCTTAGGCTTCAAGTTAGGCCTAATCTCTTTGTATCTTTATCCTGAGTTGATGCTTTATCTTTTTTGCTTGATGGAAAATGTTTCGTATTGTTTAGAATTTTTCTTTTATATTTTTGTTCTTTTTTTAAATTTGTAAATTTGCAATTGGCGCGAGCAGTTGTTTGTTACAAAGTTGGAAATAACTAGAGGGATTTTAATGCTAGAAACTCAGAGCCAAAGTCGCGAGCCTGCTTTCGACACCGCCAGGCGGCGCCACCGTGCCTGGATTCCCCTCTCGCCGGTTTTAGCCGCTTGGATTCACAATTCCTCCTTGATTCCTCCGGGGGCTTGACAGAGTTTTATTTTTATTTGCACCCCAGGTGTCGAGATATTATGATAAACTCAGTTTGGTCGTAAATTCGGGGGCTTGGGACAAAATATTTTATGAGTTCCTGAAGTGAAAGGGAGTGCGGATTATCGGAAGCCTACAGCCACACTTTATCCTCGACGCTGCTTGTCCTAACGGTTTCGTAAAAAATCTAGCGAGCCCAGAGTTCAAAAAATGGCGAGGAGTAGAAAAGACAAAGTTTTGGTCCACGAGATTCGAATATTTGTGAAAAATTGTAAAGGGGACAATTCTTAATTACAGTTGAGAAAAATGGTGATTAATATATGCGCCGAACTCTCTTCTTAATTGATTATTGATTTTTATAATCTAGGAATTATCATTGAGATGTTAAAATTTAGGAATTGTACAGATCTTTGTAAACGACTTCTCTATCAACACGACACCGAGTTTAAAAATATTTTAAAGTTAGACGATGAAATTTGAAGATTTTATATTTATGGTTTTAATCCCGACACCGTTCACTCGCAGCGTTTACTGTGCGTCACTGTTGCACGTATAAATGCAACGTGAATTTCGACGTTCATTAAAAAATGCAAGTTTCTTATCACTCGTTAGTTCGATGATGGCGGGCAAATTTTTGCTGGGTCACTTTCTTCCTCGACGTCCGGTAGTTCCATCTGAAATCGTAGAATCGAACTCTTCGTGAATAATTTCCAAGCTTTGAGGCTTTGCACCTGGTATAGAAGTGGAGGAACTCGATGTGTTACGAAATCTGCATTACTTTATATTGAAACACTTGTTGGACTGCTGCGGCTATTAAAGTTACAGTTAAATCCGTTTTAGGTCACTTTACTTTCTTAGGAGCTTCTAATTGTCCTACATTTACAGATCTAGGGGTCCCTGACACTCCAACTTAAAGATCTAAGAGTTTTTGGAAATACTTAGAATTGTTCTAGTCACCTAGAGATTTGGAACTCCAAGTCAGAGACACCATTTCTAGATGTTTCCAGAACTCTAGACACCCAGAGTTCTATAAGTCCTGAAGAAGTTAAATGAAGGAATTCAAAAGAACTCAAAGCTATGTTCTCAATGAACTAGGAGTCTTTGAAGCTTCATGTTTAGGTCCCCATATCTAGAAGTTCTCAGAACTCAGAGATCTAAAGGCTTAGGAGTTGTTAAACACTAAATTTAGGAGTCAAGGTGTTTTTTAGATACTCAGCTTAGAGTTCACAAGGCCTCAGACTACAACAGTTGCAGATAAAGGAAAGCTTAGACCTCTAAAGAGTTTTTCCAATTCAACATCTAGAGATCTACAGAACATTGGTACCCTAACCCTAAATCCACGAGTTTGAAATCCCAATAGTCCACATCATGAGGCCTAAATCTGTTTAGAACTCGTAGGAGCCTTCGAACTCTAAATCCCAAAGTCCAGGACCACTTAAAGTTCTAAATATAGGAATCTAGTAGTCTCTGAGTTCCCTAACCTAGAAATTCAGGGATCTCAGAACTTTGAAACCACAGATGTAGATGTCTCTACCAGTCCAGGTGTAGAGGTCCATGGAACCTTCAACCTAGAGGTCCAGGAGTACTGAAAATTCGACAATTTAGTTTCATGTACCTTCGAGGCTCTTAGGCATCTAGTAGAGTCTAGAAATCTTAAACTCGCCGTGACAAAACAGGTTTCCAAGTTGCAGTATTAAAGAATTCTACTAACAGTAAATCGATCGACTCAACACAGACGTCTCCCTAGAATTAAATTTATTAATCATCGACACTGGCGATATTCACCCAAGTACAAGGCAGCACACTCATCCCCATGCGCTCCTGTGGCATATAAAAAATTCCATAAAGATGGCGGACTCCCTTTATGCACGAGTAAGCTTCACGAAAGTTACACCACCACTCTCCACGCGAGTTTAAAGACTCCACCAAGTGGATAGAAGCTTTTATGCTAATGCGCGTTCGATCTCGCAGACGCGCCTCGCCCCCCTGTTATCTAAAGTGTCTGTCGAAGATCTTGGTCCCATCTTCTTCCAAGCAGGGCTGGTCGACGGCGCGTACAAGAAAACGACCTCAGCTTCGAGCGATCCAATCAATTTCCCTGCACTCGCGAGCACAGCAGGATACTCTACACCTCAACAAGTGGTTGAATTCTTTCGAAGTATCCTCCAGAAGCAATCACAGTAAAATTCTCAGAGCAAAATTACTGCTGACTCAATGCTGATTGCCTGCAAACATTGATGAACGCGAGCAGACTCTACCTTGCTCTGACGGAGAGAATCCAACACTTCTTTTCATCGGGAGACATCAATCAAGGCTTCCTGCGATTATACTTAGAAATACTTAGCTCCTTAAAAGAAGGATTCAGCCTCGAAGCACCAGGAATAAGAACTTAATCCTTTCTACTCTATTTAGTCCTAGCAACTAGGGAATAATTCCAGACTGGACGTTACCATCAAAGCAACCAAATTCCAAGTTTTTATAATTTAATTTTAAAGATTCCTTCGGAATTAAATACATGACATTACCTGTAATTCTAAAGAAGGGCAGTGTAACACCGATTCCCCTTTGAATAAAAAAAATGCCTATATATCTTCTTCCTTCTGCAGAATCAATTTAAGTCAACTTTTTTCTTTTCATAATTAGAATCCAATTATTTGGCAATTAGCCCGTTGGGTCGTGCTTAGAGCTGTACCGAATATTCGAATAATCTAAGTATTCGAATATTCGAATACCAGAGAATTCAAATATTCGAATGCCAGAGAATTCGAATATTCGAATACCAAAGAATTCAAATATTCAAATATTCGAATACCAAAGAATTCAAATATTCAAATATTCGAATACCAAAGAATTCAAGTATGCAAATATTCGAATACCAAACAATTCAAATATTCAAATATTCGAATACCAAACAATTCAAATATTCAAATAGTCGAATACCAAAGAATTAAAATATTCAAATATTCGAATACCAGAGCATTCATTCGAATGTTTGAATACCAGATTATTCGCATTTGAGATTCGAATATTCGAATATCAGAATATTCGAATTTGAGATTTGAATATTTGAATACCAGAGTATTCGAATTTGAGATTCGAATATTCGAATACCAGAGTATTCGAATTTGAGACTGAAATATTTGAATATCAGTATTCTAATTTGAGAATCGAATATTTGAATACCACAGTATTCGAATACCAGAGTATTCGAATTTGAGATTCACATATTCGAATAAATTATTCGAATAATTAGAGTTATAGTCGCGCATTCTACAATAAAATTCCTCTCTTGGGGGCGCAGCTAAATCTCGCAGGCTTCTCGAATTAGTGGTGTCCAAAGTTAAAGGTTATCTACTGCTGCAACTCACGCGACCCGTGCAAGGATAATTTAAGCCGTCAAGGCGGATATGAAAAAACGCAGGATGTACACACTGCACTCGGCTCCTGCAGTTCTGTAAGAAGACGCACTGCGGACAGCCGAGCAGGAGGAGCCGGAGATTTATTTCCTTACTTTTTACCCTCCGGGCGTCTCGTGAATTTAAAATGAACGTCGGCACAGTGGCCGACGTGAACTTAACCCCGTTACAGGGGCATTTGTACATCAGCCGGACGTATTTGGCCAGCTTAGGACGTTGGCCTGCCTATTTGGTCCAAGTCCTTTCTTTGTTGTTGAAAGGATTTGCTTTGAAAGCGATGGTGGTGGATCTGGGACCAGAGGCTGCTTTGTATATGGCGGTTTCACTGGCTGGGATTTGAGGACGTTTCAATGGAGCTTTTTGTTAATTTGTGAGGCGACTGGGTCAGAATTGAACGTGAGCTGAGTCTAGAGTAGATGTAAGATGCGATCAGGTTAGGGGTTGGTCGGGTCTAAGCAAAGTGTGAGCCATGTTTATACAGACGTGTGTAAGAAGTAAGCCAGGCTTAGCTAGGTATACGTTAAGTGTGAGCTAGGATAACACGGCTATGCTGGATCTAACGCAAATTTTGGGTAAGTATAAGCTGAGTGTATGTTTCGAATATTAATAGTATTTTTTAACTTTAAATTTTAAGTGTTATGCCTGATAAAATAAATAAATTGTAAATTTATTTATGATAATAATTTTCTTAATACTAAGTTAAATTTTAGGAACCAAATATATTTCTATATTTTATTAAAAATATTAAATTGTAAATTTAAAGATAATCCAAATTTAGAAATTAATATATTAATATATGAATTATATCATTGGTAATAAGTAGATTGAAATTGTGGATTTTCTGATTTTATTATAATCGAATTTTTAATAAATATTTTATTAAGCCCAGCCTAGAAAGATCTAGAGAAGATCTAACCCTGATATAAACTATATCTAAGCTACAACTAACCTAAATATATGCCTAACCATGGTCTATCCTAATTCCAACTTAGACCTCGATTAAGTCTCATACATCTTTCCACGAACTCGAACTTAGATCAGTGATTGTACTAACTTAATTCTGAACCTTGATCTAACAGTAAGAAAGACGTAGATTTACCTGTGTGTGTCAGTAGAGCATAATTACCACATTAATCATATTTGACTCAACCAACAGCGAAAACAGATAAAACTGTTGCTCAAAGTGTTACTTCAAAATATTATTACACCAAGCATTATTCGCAGAGTTAATCGAAGTACAACTACAATGAAGCACCAGTGGAATATAATTACAATTAGAGACATTGTAATCGGTAGAATGAAGACGAACACTTTGCCACAGAATCGTGCCGCCGCAGGGGAAATGAAGTTTTGCAATTGCTGGGGTAATTTGTTTAAAGTAAAATCCAGCATTCTCGGTCGAGAAGTTTGTTAGCCAGTTCAGCCGACTGCTTCGTGCTTATTTTTATAACCAGACTGGAATAGCAAAGGGCTACTCCTAGATACACTCTAGGAAGATGGAGCTGCCAAGAAAATTGAAAAGAATCCTTGATTGAATGCAATTTAATGGCAAACACCTGACTTGATCTGCCGCTCTTCTCTCTGTTATTTGCTCTGTATCCTTCAACACCTTTCAATCGATGTGGCCTTCCTCTGCTTCTTTTTATTGCCCCCATAGAATTTAGTGATCATCACTTGATGCTCACCTTTATAGGCAGCTGTGTTATTCTCTTACTATTACTGGAATCTGTTTCATCTTCAGTGGAATACGACCACTCTCAAGCACCTGCAAGGAAGATTTATTCTGAGGAGGCATCTACACTTACTGGTCCCTGGTTGATACTCGTGTTTGTGAACAACTACTGTATTTCGTTTCAGAGATCTAGTTTGCAGAGCTAAGGACACCTACGCAGAAACTCCTGGAGCTCTCAACTTGTAGAAGCTCATTGACCTGAAGATCCAATATTCCACAGGCACCTAGATAACTAGGCACAGGTAGAGCACTAGGGACTTGTACACCAGTGGATTTAAGGGGCAAAGGGCTTCTTGATCCCTGGATTTACAGGCATGAGACACTTACTTCTAGGCAAGGAGGTTTAAGAGACCCTAACTTCAAGGGATGAAGCTCTAAAAGGCAGACTCCTGATGAGCCCTAACTTCTCAGCAAAGAGAGCAATGTGTTCCTGACTTCGACAGATACAGGTCTGAAGTGCAGGCTAACAATTTTAAAGACAATTTTAAAATTCCAAAAACCAGATGCATTACCATTTTCACTTCTCCTGGCACTGAGGAGTCACGATCGAACTCAGAATTTATGAGTCCACGTTCAGAGTTCTGAAGCATCCTAGATTTTCAGGTATCAAGTTCCAAAGACTCCTGCCTGCTCGTTGCAAATGGACATGTAATTTGATCTGTGATTACCATTAATGATCCTAACCCTCGTTTAGAAAACCTGAGCAGTCACGTGCCAGCCCCACTATCTCACAGTGCCAACATCGTTTCCCCCTTTTTTCACCCTGTTAATTTGCTCCTGACCAGAACCAGCATTCCCATCTCTGAAACTATTATTCCAGTAATGAATCACCACCGATGAAACGTGGCAATAAAGGTCCACCCACACCCCCATGACGTCCTTTGTGCAGCGCCCCCATAAAACCCAGGGTTTACGAGCTGGAGGATCTTTCCTCCCTTGTTTATCCCCTCGCCAGGAGACCTCTTTTTTTTCTCTCCACGTCCTCGAGATACAGTCCTTGCGGTGTCCTACGGCCTCAGCCTCATTCTACAAAGGCATTTCGCGAGGAAAGACGTATTCCCTGGTCGCCCTTTTATCCTCTCCCGAAACACACAAGGTCCTCGAATTCTTCAACCAAATCGAATTAACCCCCGAATCAAAATTCTTCCTCTCCCTCGCAAGTACCCCGTTCAGTTCTATTAAACCCCCCAGTATCAACCCTTAAACCATTTTACGGACCCAATGTAGACAATGTTAAAGTACTTTACGCCCCCGAATATAAAATATTAAAATACTTTATGACTTCAAATATAAAATATTACTGCATTCGCAAAGATTTGAAAGTGTGCAGACTTTTAACTCCTGCAACTGTTAACTGGAGGCAAGCATTCAAGTGTAGAGTATAGGGTGGAACGAAATATACTGGCAGATTTTCTTTTTTATTACTCGTGACTTCTAATAGCTTGCAGAAATTTCATTTTTTTATGTTATTTAAGCTGTCAAAATATGAACTCGATTAACAAATTTGTTCCGGTGCCATAAAAAGCCACTAAAAAGTGTAACTTTTATTGATCTCACGAGTTTCATAATTCACTTTTGGTTTTGTATAAGTTACAAAATTTAAAAAAATATGTTTAACAGAAGAAGAAATTAAACTTTCCCCTGGATTCTTTTTACAGAAACTAACTTTTGTAAGCTTAATCTGGAAGACTAAAGGCAGGTGTTTTCACTATTAGAAACCAGTCGCAACAGATTTTGATTTTTTCTCGTTTTGCCCTAGTGTAGAGGGTTGAAATATTCCAAAGCTCCAAATATGAAATATTATCGTATTTGAGGGCATCCATGTTTTCGCTAGTAGTTGAGATACCAGGGAATAAAATATCGGAGGGAACCAGATTGTCAAGGAAAGGATCCTCTGGAGTTGCTCGAGGATTTCCTTTCGGCAACAAGGGAGGGAAGGCAGATCGCTCGGTGTAGCGGCTGATTGCAATCGTCGCGGAATCATTCCGCGAAAAATCGTGTGAATTGAGGCGAGCCGTGGAGCGATCTGGCCCAATCGAACGCGAACGGATCAGAATGCTGGACACGAACGAACGGACAAACGTTTTTGTTCATTTCAGCATCCGTGCTGTGGGGGGGGGGCCGATCCATGCATAGCACGTCGTGAATATCCTCGTTTCGAACAATGCCCCGAATTTTCCCACCCCCTCTGTTTGCTCATTCTCGGCTCACCAGCTGCAAACACAATTAGCAGCGAAACCACGTTTGTCAACGCTAACGAATTTTCATCATATTTATTTCCCTAACCCCTCTCGGTGCCATGCTTCCCGCCATTCAAGATTCTTTAGATACAGGTATTCCTGGAGGAAAGGGAAATTTAATTAGCTTTAAAGTCTTCTGACGTTGAAATTTCTTTTTATTTTTTTTTATTTTTTTTTTTTTTTGACGTGGAGGATTTTACGGACATTCGTTTGGGATGGTTTGAATAAATCACGGCAGGTTAGGGAGGATTTTGTTATCTGAGAGAGAGAGTTTTGTTAGAATTCCTATTCTGGGGGGTGGGTTTTATGGATTGAGAAGTCTGAGTAGTTTAGCTTCCACTGGATGTGATCCACTTTAGCTGTGATGTTATCTAAGGTAAATTGTGTTTTGTTAAAATGATGGCTAGTAGACGTCAACGGAAAGTGATCTATCAGACATGGTGACACAGGAGCTGACTTCTGGCTTTTAGTGCAGGATGTCGCAGTGAATGTATAGGTAGGGTTGTGGAGGTGAACTTAGAGGGCTGGGAGACTTTGGTGCTCTAAATATTGAGGCTAGAGTGTCTGAAACTCTAGATGTACAGATCTAGAAGCTCATACAACTTTGGAATCGAAGGAAATATATTCAAACATGTATTAACATGCATATAATAGCTCAAGCACAGAGGTATTAAGGGGTTATACCTAGTCAGGCGGCAGAAAAGAGGCGAAACTTTGTGAATTTTTTTTGAAAAAGCGGAAGCATATATTTTTACAAAACTTTTTGCACTTAAAAGAGCAACATTTAAAGAAGATTTGGTAATTTTTTCGTAGAAAAATATTCACGTTTATAATATAATAACAAGCGACATCCAAGAAGCATTTTTAAAAATTTGGTTTTGCGGTGAGCACTGCCATTCGGAACCAGATTATCTAAAATCAAAAAACAAAAAAGATTTCGTTAGTATATTAATGTATCCTCAGGTTGACGGAGAAAATTTTCCGAAATATTAAGTTAAAACAAAATGGCGACTATTTAAACTTGAAACCCTGACTTTTTCGCGGGATTTTTGCATGGAAAAATCAGGATTTCAACTTTAAATAGCCGCCATTTTGTTCTAAATTAATATTTCGGAAAATTCTCTCCGTCATTCTGAAGATATATTAATATACTAACGAAATCTTTTTTGTTTTTTGATTTTAGATAATCTGGTTCCGAATGGCAGTGCTCACCGCAAAAGCAAATTTTTAAAAATGCTTCTTGGATGTCGCTTGTTATTTTATTATAAACGTGAATATTTTTCTACGAAAAAATTACCAAATCTTCTTTAAATGTTGCTCTTTTAATTGTAAAAATCGCTGTAAAAATATATGCTTCCGCTTTTTCAAAAAAAATTCACAAACAATCGCATCTTTTCGGCCGCCTGACTAGGTACAACCCCTTAATACCTCTGTGCAACAACCCAAGAGTTGTAAACATTTGAATATTAGAATACGAATAATTTCTTCGAATAATTCGAATATTCTGATTTTTGGTGGGTGTCAGTCAAATGGTTGTTTGCAAAAACCACCCCCAAAGAATAAATTATTATTCACCAATCTTAGCAATATGGTTGATAAAATGATTCGAATCCAACTTATTTTAGCCAACATAGTGAGCTACTGATTTTTGCGATAAATAAATTTTGGAATAATATTTTCCTAATACTAATAAGAGAGGTATAAGGTAAATGGCCCAGTGGTGGAAGAGTTAAGGCAGCAGTTAAGATAATTGCAATTTCTTTTATATTTAAACAGTATAAAATTATAACTAAATATGATTATTCGAAAGCGTAAAATATCTACTTACTGATAAAGTAACAAGAATCTACATTTATTAAAGGAAAAGCTTTAAATTAATTAAAACATGAAACTGTTCATATGGCCCAGTAATTAAATGAAATTCATAGCGTGTCCCAGTAATTAAGTATCGGTGCCCCAATTATTGAATATATATTTAATTTAACTATTTCTATCAGTTAATGAAAATAAATCAATATGATAATATTTTGGGGTAATAAAAATATTTTATTGATAATAAATTTGTGTTAAATTCTTTATTATTTACCTGAATTAACTAATTTGGGTTTCTTTAGTCGTTTATAAAATTGCAAGTTATGTTAATATTATGACGAGTTTAAGATTAATTATCCTCATGATTCTTAAACAGTATTATATTTTTGTATAGTTATTATTAACGTAAATATATTGGATACAAAAAATACTTACTTTAGTACAATAAATGTTAATAATCTCTAAACTTCACTGAGTACCAAAGTAACTATCAACTCGTATGCATTCAACCTCCAACAGTTTCCCACTAAACATTCACTAAAATCCCAGTCAAACACCTAAATGCTCGGACCCTACAGGCGAATCTGCATCCAAACATTCAAAATTCACCGTCCCACGTTTCCTTTTGCGACAGTACCTCCTCTCGAAACAGTTTTTCAACGACAAAGTTTCACTTGAGAAATGAAGTCCCATCTCCTTGTCATCTCGCGGAATAAATTAATCCCCCCGTCCCGCGGAACGAATTTTCAAGCTTGCTTTTGACAACTGGAAGATGCAATTACACGAAGAAAAGAAGGCTGGACGGGGGAACTGGGAAATACTTAATTTCGTCAGGAAAATCGAGGACGACGATATGAAAGAGTCGAATACCGAAGTTTCTTAATTACGCGATATAATTATGCGAAAGAAAAGGAGCGGCGGGCGAAACCGGGGAATATTTTTCTGGGGATGAAGCGTAGCGGCGTTCCCCGTGAATGGGAATTTGCATTACTTTTGTTGTGACCCGTTTGCATGAAAAATACCGCTCCCTCTGGGGCTCAACGGAAACACCTCTTAGCGTTTTCGCTCGAAAATTATCAACATCCTTTTATCGCAATGAGCAGATGCAGAGCTAAAATTTTATCACCGTGCACGTGTAATTCGAGAGAAATTGAAAAACGTGGGTGCAGCTTCTATTCGACGTATACCATTAAACAGAATTATAAAATTTAATGAAATGGAAATGATACAATTTTTTTAATTTTTCTGTAATCATTTAAAACAGAAAAATGACAAATTATTCATTTTCTTTTCAAATACATAGTGTTTCTTAATATCTGGAATCGGATTTAAAATTTAACAAATTTACTATTTTACGCTGGAAATATTGGAATAACAAATAAACAAATAAGGACCATGCTTTGGCGCAAATATGCATAGTTTACTCATGAAATAGCAGCAATTCGAGTTTAAAACTCTGTTAGCGATATCCTGGATGTTCGTACCAACCGGAAATAAAATGCAAAAATAATTCCTTTGACAACCTGAGACACTGGCGGAATTCCAAATTAATTTGTTCCTTGCAAACTCGGCTCAAAGGAAACGTTTTAATCGCAGTGGGTTCAAGTAGTTCATGAAGCTTCCCCGCTGCTTCGTTCGTTTCTCTTTAACGTGTTCGAGAACACCGAGAAAGGGGGTCGAATAATAATGACCCACATATACAAGGTGCTCCCAAAACGCTTTTCAAGAAATTTGCAAGAATGCAGGGTCCTATGACAGTGGTATAAAAAAACAAGCTGAAGATGTGAATTTGAGAAAATGTGGCTCCAGTTTCCCAGCTTAAACTCCTCTTTGTATTCTCTCTGTTTGCAAAATTTTCATGTTTCTATCATGGAAATAAAATCGAATTTTCAGAAGTCTCAAAATTGAAAATAAATCTTCACATTTTCGTAAACTAATTTAGGGACCACTGTGACACTAGGAATGCAAATCCAGAGTCTCCTGTGGCAGATGACAGCAAAAAAAGGAATTAAATCACTAATCTTTGAAATTTGTGCTGTGTTTCAGGCACACCCTATAGATCAGCAGCAGTGGAATCGGAATTCTCGATGGTTAACGATGCGTGATCTTACATACACTGTAACGGCCCACTAGGCCTTGATAAGATAGAGGGAAATTCATGAAGGATGCAGACAAAGCCGTCGCATCATCGTGAATGTCAAAATTTGATGCAGTGCACTTCCTCGCAACAATAACCATGTAAATAATAAACCTAGTGCCGCGCAATCCTTAAAAATCAAACGCCCCGGCGGCGATAATATTAAAATTCCCTATCTGTGCCCAAAAATCGGCGAACGCGTCTTCAAATGGCATCCGTGCAAAAGCGCTGCGCTGAGAACCCCTGCGCCGCCATTGTCCCATGCGCGCGCATATCTACCATACCTTTAACGTTAATTTCCTCGAAAACGAAGCCTCGTATAAGAAAAACGTATCCCACAATATCGACGCATTTTTGAACGTAGAATAATTTCCTCTTAATTTCCACTGCGCATTACAAACTCGGATCAATTACAGTAGACCTTCAAGAATGTTTTTCGCCATGGAATACGTCGACTATCAAAGAGGGGTATCATATTCCGCAGGCGTGTTCCGTTGCAAACTCCCCGTAAAGGGGATGTACAAAATCCAAAAACGTACGTTATAACGAGGAGCGCGTTCATCCCGGGTTGCGTCACGCGAGCTTCTGATAATTAGCTGGATGTATTCATTAAACGAAGTCGGTGTGCCGCGACGTCGAAACCCTCGAAATAAAACTGAGACGGGGATGAGGAGCATTTTCCCCGTGGGAATGCTAGGAACTCGAGTAGTTCCAACTTTAACCGGATACAGGGGGACAATTTGCGCGATTCACGGCGGGCACCAGTGAAACGCGTTGAGATGGAGTCGGGATTATTCATGAACGAGCTGGTTAGAAGCGAGCCGCGTGAGATAATTGGAATGAGAGACGACCGGAGATGGATGACCTTATTGCCCTGGATCTAGGTTGGCAAGAATATTCGCGGTGGCGGTTGACTATTGATTAGAGATAAAGCGTGGGGAAAAGTGAAAGACAGCATGCCGCAGAGGGCTGAACAATTGGCGAAGACTCCGGCAGGCACGTCATTTGGGCGCCACTTATGTGGAGCCTATTTTATGGACAATTTTTCTCTGGTTCGAGGGACATCTCGCAACCACCACAAGAGGCTCCACTTTATCGCAGGATCGGAAGGATTTCTCGAAAGCCCCTCCTCCAATGGGGGAGTGAAAATCCCCTGTGTAAGTCCAGGTCCGTTAAGGAACGTGAATTCACCTCAGAGGGAGGGTCACACAGGAAGTGAGCATGTGCAGGAAGAAAATTTACAATGCAAACAGACATTTGCATGTACGGGTTGGTTGCGCCTTCGACAATAAGCTTCTGAGGTAGACGGCGGCACGATATAGAAATTCCGTGGAACGAGAGTTGCTACTGTATCGTATCGATAACGCCTTGATATTCAACAGATCGATAGAAGTCTCTGGTAGAAGTATGCATTCATGTTGTTCGTGGAAAAAGGGACGAAAGCATGAAGGTAGGTGAATGGAGGTGGTTTTTTTTTCAAATTTGTGAATGTGAACATTTTTTTTAAAATATGACGATGAGATTCGCTATGAAAAAATGAATCGAAATTGTGGAATGCAATTTTTCATAGGAAATTTCCTTCTTAGAGAAATTTGAGTTTGAATGTTGAGGTGGCGCGCAAGTAGAACAGATACTACTAGTGGTCTTCCACCTGGAGTTTTATTATCCTTCCAGAATCATTATTATTCACTTATTTCCCTAATATAGTACTTCAAATGAACGTAACAAGTAGCAGTCAGCTCTACATGCCTAATATTCCACTTTATGCAACATTTGTTCGATAAGTTAGGTTAGAGTTCCACCTGCGCGCGCAGAACGCAGTTTTCTTTAATCTTCCATAACTCGAAAAGTAAAGCTTGAACGGTCTATGTTCATATAACACTTTCTTTTCAATTTTGACTCTAGATTCGTCCCCTGAAGTAACAACACGCAACTATGAATCAATGCTGAAGAATCAGTACACCTAACCTCAAATTTTGCTGAATAATTTCCACAAACTGCTTCAAAATACCCACCACGTGGCTCAAAAATTTCATGTCAACTGACCTTTTTCTATAATTCCCATTCTCTCAAAGCCATCGCTACAGAAAATCGAACAATATTCGCGGCGCTGCATCGAACCCAAGGTGTTGCTTTTATTAAACTCGACCGACGAAAATAGGCTGAAGGATGGCTGGTCCCGACACACACACAGGTCGACTTTCGACACCTATCAGAGATCGATAGCTGTCTAACTTTTCCCGTTTCTTCGGCGGTCCCTTGACCGCACCTGTGCGGTTCAACGAACCCTTCAATCGCCACTCTCCCTTCCGCGTGCCTCGAGTGCGGCTTTCCACCTCCTCTAACGCCTCGAGATGTGCTTCGAGGGGCAGAAGAAGAGGGAAAGTGGTCGTCTTGCCTCGTGTTTGCTTCAGTTGGAACAACGTTGATGAACGACCGAGAAGAGGAATGAGACACAGTGAAAGGTGGTTGAGGTGGGTCGAAATTGGAAGAAGCACTTTTTCGCGTGAGAGACTGATGGGTACGACTAAGTGGATGAATACTGAGGTGCTCTTTCGAATTCCTGAAATTCCTAATTGGGCAATATCAGAGTCTTTTGCTGTCATTTTAATTTTAAAATCAACAGTCAGCACATAACAAAAAAAATGTAAATAAATACACCTTCTAACATTATGTATAAGATCTTAGTTGGGTACGCGCGCTAGTGGCGCCCTCTCTGCTGAGTTTTGCGTCAACTTCCTCATTGTACAGACTACTTCAACTTTTTTAAATGATTTTCTTCAAAATAATGTTAGCGAAAGATGGCGCTAGTTTCAAAGTTAAACATCCTACTGCAAACTTTAAGTAATCTTTCCAATTTCGGTGAACCAGCGGCCGTAGCCGTGATGGAAAACACCGGTTCTCGTTAGATCGCCGAAGTTAAGCATCACGGGGCGGTGTACTGGGGAAAGATGGGTGACCATTTTTCTCCCGGTGCGCTGCTGCTGCTGGGACCCAAAAGAGAGAGGAGGAAAAAATGGGACTATAGTTCGTTGGTCAATATAAGCAAAAATTAGCTTGAAACGCCATCCTGCTTAAAACGCAGGAAAACAATAAAACATAACATAACAATTTCGGTGGTATCCAAGACAGCAAAACATGGGAAGTAAAAGTTTATATCGATGTCTGATTATTTATTGAAAATCCCAAAGTCCCAATTAAGCCCACAACCCTTCCAGACTTTGTGTACCGATTACTACCTTAGGAACGAGTTTCTTCAGCCTTTAACTTTTCTGTATTTCACTGTTATTGCATCCAGTTCTGATAAGGAAGGCAGTAGCTTGATACCATTGGGAACTCTCTTATTGCTTTGCTAATAAGAGACCCAGGAAAGTTTAAAACTTTCGCTACACGGATCCATAAAGTTCCCTTTATAAGTTTAGTTGTTCGTACCGAAAGATTCGCGGCAGATTAACGCAAGCACCGTTTGCCGCGTCAGTTCCTTCGCTTCGCTGGTTCGTAGGGGAGTGGTGAAGCAAGTCGGATGGTCTAGATTCTAGAAACTTGTGCCTCGTTCCTCTATTTTTCTTCCTTCGCTACGTGTTTACAATGTTTACATGCTTCCACGCGAGTTTCTCTTCGTTACGGTGGATAAATGACGCGTGCCGTTCGGTGTGCAACCTGAGCGACGATTTAGCTAGCTTGCAGCCACCCTTTAGGAACTTGGGCACGTCGACATGTTGGCTTCCCCAGATAGAACGGCAATTTTAGAAGAATTTAACGCGGGATGAGAATTAATGTTGCATCAGGAGTAGCAGCAAGCCATCCCTTGCGAATCAATTTTTCAGTGGAGAGTTGCAGAAGGGGGTAGAAAGTTTTTTTCTGCAACGACGGTAGTTCATTTTTATTTGATCGTAACGGGCTTAACAAATTTTAAAAGCTAGAATTTATGGGCTGAAAAAAAACACTGATATACTGAACTGCGGAGAATGGTATAGGTAGCATTGGGTCAGAAGAAAAAATAGATTGGCAAAAATTCTGCGAATAAAAATGAAATAAAAGGGTGTAAAAATTTTGCATAAAAAAATCAACGAAAAATTCACAGCAAGTCTGTGAATAAAAATGAAAAAGACACGTACACAAATTTTGCGTCAAAGAAACGAACGGCACAGTTGCAGAAATTCTAGAGATTAAAGAATATGCGAAAAAATTACAGAAATTCTAGAAGTCAAAAAAAATGAACTAGACGCGTATAAAAATTTTGCGTCAAGAAGCGACGAAAAATTTGTAGAAATTCTAGAAAGAGATATCTCCAGAAATTTAAGGAATCAAAAAATTAATTAAAACTCACAGATTTTCTACAAATAAAAAAAAACTAACTAAAAATACAGAAAGACTCCAGAAATCCTCTTCCATCTGCCAACTAGAAAATCCTCCCTCTAAAGAAGTCTGTATGAATTCACAATCAAAGAAGTTGATCTGCAGGAGATGAAGTAAATATTGTACAATTTCTTGAGTAATTAGTGTCCGCTCGTATTACACAGAGAATTAATTACTCTATGCAATGCATTCGTGAATTGCCCTCCCTGGACGCTGCTTCTGCAGGTACACACGTCTCAGAGGCGAAATTAACTTTTCAATTTGTGCCCATTGTGTCCATTTCTCTCGCATTCTCAAAGTTTGTCCCCAACAAAGATGAAAGGGGAAAATGGCAGGCATCTGGATAAAAGGGAGCACGAACAAAACGGGTGAATCTTCAAACGTCGGTTATTAAAACATCTTTTCTTCCTGCCGTTTTTATTCTTCTCCTCCCCGTGGTGCCTCGAAGGTTTTGCCAAACCCACGTTGCTCACTATTTCCACTACATTACTTGGGGGCATTTTGTCCTTTGATCGAAAAAGGAGGAGACCTCCCTTGCATTTCTAAACTGGGCAAGGGAGAGTTTGGACGTTCAGTGGAAGAAAAGAAAGGGGCTCGCTTCCTACACGAAGGGGTGATTTCGACGAACTATCCCCTTAGGCTTGCTGTCTCAAACGCTTGATACGTTCGAGGATACATAAAGGAAATTTGTGGCGTGTTTTATTGCATTCCTTCTGTATATCCTTTTTCTCTGCCTTGTTGGGAGTCCCTTTCACCCCTGGGAGCGGAGAATCACACGTCGTTCTGTTAGAAATTGAGGGGGATAGGACAAATTATTTCCTTTCCCCAAACTTGCCGAGTACAATGTTTCTCACTTTTATTTATTTATTTATTTATTTACCGGGGAACACCCTTTAGTTACAACGAAGCATATAGCTAAGTAAAAGACAGTCTATAATAATTAACGAGAGAGGAAAAAATGTACAAAGTGGTTTTGAAATTAATAATCCCCTTTTTGAGTTCTCAGTGCCTATAGTCTGTATTTTTATTATAGTTCTCGATTTTGGAATGAGTACAGTTTTTAGTCTTCCAGATTCTTTTAATGTGCCATTTCTTGGCACCATTGATTTTAGGGTGTCTGCCGTTTTTAAAACTGTGTAAAAATGGTGTAGAATCTGTTATTAATTTAAGTCCACTGGCTTGCGAAGATCTGTCGATTTGGGGTTCTTCGAGACCCCTAAATTAATTAGTATTTCATATTACAGCTACGTGTAACACTCCCTTTTCCTTCCAAGGGAATGTCAATTTCTGGCGACGCTGTTCTGCGGAACCTTTGTCTCCGAGTCTCACATTTGAGACAAGAGTTCCAGCCTAACGATTTACACTTCATAACTAGCGAAGTAAACTTCATGGAATCGTGCAAAGTTCGCATATGCACGCTGCGTTCTGCGTATTGTTTGTTGTACTCCTTTCAGTCGCGTCAGACCACTGGAAAACACGCTTCCGTGCCGCTGACACGGGTGTGAAAAAGAAAATGGGAACAATATTTCAACGAATCTGAATATGATTATGCTTGAGAAACAACACTTTATGCATCCAAGTTAATGATTTAAAAAAAAAAGAATAAGAATTCTTGATCAGTTTTCCGAATAATAATTTGAAAGTAGTCAATTTTTATTCAGTTGTTTTAAATTTAGTTTTTAAAACATTTTGTGGTTTCGAAACCACTGAAACCATTTAAATGTCCTAATTATTTTATTTCCCGTAGAACAGTTCCATTACATTTTCACGATCTTCCGCTTGATAGAATTCAAAAGTGGTTTTTAGCTATTTGAATGTCATATTCACAAAACCGAGACCGCTGATAATTCTATCTGCCAATGCCAGGTATTTCAAGATTCAACATTCTCGTCGAATAGTCTGCGGAACTCCCAGGCGCACTGCTAACGAAGGATTTACCCTTTCAGTTAAGCACGAGCAAGACAAGTGAAATAAATTAGACAGCATTTGAAGTCCCTCCCTTTTAAAGCGAAATTTCAGTTTGAATAAGACAAATTCTATTAATTAACCCGAAAAGACAGAAAGAACTCGTCGGGATTAAATTCATAAGATCTCTTCAAGGCAGCGGTAGTTTAATGAAGTTGCCTTAATGCTCGGTAAGTAGCTTTCGTATTCAAATTTCGGAAAAAAGGCAACTTGAATGTGTCCATTAAAGAGGCTCTACGTTTTAAAGGAATTAGTGGAGATTCTCGTGAATATAGGGAGAAGAAATGCAACTGGCCCCTCAGCGCCACTAGGAAGAAGCTGGCAGCGACGCCAGCGCCAAGCCAAGCGAAGTGGCGCCAACGCGAAGCCAAACACTCTTTCTCTTTCAGTCTTTCCTTTATAAATAAGTGGCATTATAGGCCTTAAAAAAATGGCTAAAGCAGTTCAATAAAAGGACAGTGATCGCATCTGAACGTTCATAATAAGGCACATGTGTTAGTCAAGCAACGTGTTTTAGGTTACAATTTTATAACCTATAACTGTCGCTTGAATATAAGTTCGTCTACTCAAATTTTTACCAGCACTACGTATTTTATATAAGTTTATTATAACAGCGACTTATTTCGATTACCAATTTAGGTTAACCCTTCGTTGACACACCTTTCTCGATCAACTTTGACATACCTGGGTGGCTCACACCAGGAACAATTTTTGAACCACTGCCATTCTGATCTAAAGAATCCAATCGTTATGATAAAAATCATAGGTCAATTTCAAGGTCCCTAGAATATATTCCAATAGTTTGTTTAATGACATTTTATCACAGTTCTTTGGAAAAAAAATATAGATTATCATGTGTCCTGAAAACACGAAAATAATTTTCAAAAAATTGTAACTTTTACAAATTTCAATGTTAGAAGTTAAAAATCTACAGAGTTGTTGTTCAGGTATAATATTTTGAGGGAAAAAATAGTTTGTAAGTCAGCTTTGAAAAAAGGTATTTATTTTGGGGGTTAAACTTGCAACGAAAATGAACTTCTACTTATAGAAAATTAATACGCGCTTTAACAAACTTCTCGCTTTGTTTACGAATTCCCCTACTACTGCTACAACAAGGTGTGCTTAACAAGGATGGAAATACACAAACTGACCCAAACCTACCCACTCTCCCCTACTCCCTGCTATGTCACTGGGGCCATGTTTCCCCTTCTCCTGGAAACTCTGCCTACCGATGAGTCCCCTAGCAGGCCTAGGACGAAACAGGACGAAGCACTTTCCTCCTACCTTTTCTAATCGTCCCACTATCTCCGCTGCAACTGAAATCCTCAGTATCAGCTTAATATCTGGGCTCCGCTTCAACTTCCCCACATCTCCAATCCCGAAAGTGGTCCACTCGCAGAATTACTACTATTTCGGACTTCGTTTATCCAACCGGAAACTCCGAAACTTCGGAGAGGGAAACAAAGGGCGCGGAGAAATGAAATTTGGCTAGGGCAAACTGATGTTAATTCGCCAGAGTTCCCTGGGATTCAATTAACCCGGCTCCACCGCGAAAATTTCGTGACGAGGGAACTATGAAGACCAGATCGTGTTCCTGGACACTCTGCGCTCGGAAGTAGCTCGTTGGGCCGCCAGTGTGTACGTGTATCATCGACCACCATTCACCCTGAAATGTCTGAATTAATTACCTGAACCGGTGCTACGTTCGACCCTACACGCAGCTCATGCTCCGCTGCTTCCAAAAGTTCCATCAACTTTCTCTGGAAGATGCGTGTTGCCCACCCTATTAATCAGGTGGCGTTATTAAGCGCCTCCCTTGGAAAGGTCCCACCGTGACTTCGTCACGTAATGGGGAGCTTGTAACTATTGAACTCGTTGACACGGGCACTGTTCGCCACCCTCATGCGTGGACAAGTTCCCAGTGGTTACTATGGCAACGCAATAATTAATAATTGGGCCACTAGGAAGGAAAAGGGAGGCAATTTCGGCTAAGGCTTACTATTAAGCTCCACGGACGAGCTAGCTGGTAAATTCTGTGTCACACGTGGGGATTTTAGGCAGTGGAGGATTTAAAGAAATAAGCCCAGCTGGCAAACGTTCTGGGATGCCCTGTGTAAATAACAAAATTGTAAATAAATTTACGCGCATGTGGTATGTAAATTATGGGAACCAAAAAAAATGTAGTGTTTGGATAGAATCATAATTTTCTTTTAACATTGTTGTACTGAAATTCGTAGGAATATTGTACGCAGTTTAGTTTAGAAGAAATCAGTATATGGGGATCTGGAAACTTTTCTGCGCGAAAGTAGAGGCACTTTAAGTTACGGTGTAGGTTATAGGCAATAATTTTGAAATAGTTAGTATAAGTTTGTCGAACGTTTTGAAGATGCATAGAAAATACTAAGAGCTCGAGCAAATTCTAAACTTTAAAAGTTTGGAGTTTGAACTGTCACGAATATGGCGCCACGGCGCGTGCAGTGGCCGTCAATGGTGACCATTTTGAGAAACTACAGTGACGTCATGCGGTGACTTAAAATGGTTGCATACCAGAAGAGAACTACTTGTGGAACCAGGTTTATTAGCACCTTTTTCTTTGCTGTCATTTGTAAAATACAGTTTTTAATTTCTGGACAACACAGTGGGGAATATTTTAAGATACTATGTACATAGTACTGCATTACATGCAACTAAAAAAAATTCTAAATCAACTGTGGACGCGATATTTATGATGGCTTCAGCAAAATGATTCAAAACCAGTCTAACCTAAATGCTTCAAAACCATTCTAACCTAAATGATTCAAAACCATTCTAACCTAAACAATTCAAACCCATTCTAACCTAAATGATTCAAAACCATTCTAACCTAAACAATTCAAACCCATTCTAACCTAAATGATTCAAAACCATTCTAACCTAAACAATTCAAACCCATTCTAACCTAAATGATTCAAAACCATTCTAACCTAAATGACTGAAAACCATTCTAACCTAAATGATTCAAAACCATTCTCACCTAAACAATTCAAACCCATTCTAACCTAAATGATTCAAAACCATTCTAACCTAAACAATTCAAACCCATTCTAACCTAAATGATTCAAAACCATTCTAACCTAGATGTGGGTTAGCAAACTACGCTAGTCCTCCTGCAAAACACTATATAACTGCGATCAGCTCCCCATAACAGCAGAAAACAAAAAGTTCCCACTAAAATAAACCTAAAGCTCTCGAAACAGCGGGAAATTTAATCTTCACTCGAAACTTTTCAGTCACGAAGGAAGGAAAACCGATACCCCCTCGGAGATTCTCGAGTCCCCCGATAATTCCAGCCTCGAACCTGCAGCGATCACTTTGCATATTCGAGTTTCTAAATATCGGGCGACCTTCTTCCCGTCAGAACGCGAGGTTAAACGAGGTTGCGGACTTTTTCCCTCGTACACACCCCCACAGCGACCTTCATCCCCCGTTTTCCTCGCTCGAGCCCTTCTTTGCCTCTCTCGCAACAAACCCTCACCCCGCGCATCAGTTTTCCTACCATTGCACAGGTCGCGGCCCTAGCGACGCGTTAATTAACAATTCCGAAGTGACTTCCGCATCGACTGGTCGCGAATCGATCGGAGGACACCGCGGCTGGGGTTTCTCGGTCGAGTACATCGGCTTGATTTCCTATCAGAGGAATTAGACGGCGGAATATCGGGTTCTACGGATAAAACGACCGTTTCAACGAGAACCAGAGCTTCTCAGACACTGGTGAATCACAAATTGGCGCAATTATGGAAACTTTTCATTCAAGTTTTTTTAATTCTTCACAAACCACTGCACCCTATGGAGGGCAGCTATATTGGGAATTGATTCTCTGTTAGAAAAGGAAGTTAACAGGTTTAAATAAGTAACTGCAGTAGAATTGGTAGTATAATCTTGTTGACATAGCTACACCTGTTTTTAGGAGGCATCAGGGCCGGCCATATGGGGTTCCTGGGGCCCCGGGTTGTACAGAGACCCCAGAAAAAAGGAAAAAAAAGAAGAAATAAGAAAATAAAAAAAAATGAGAACTAAATTTTTTATTTTATTGAAATTAATTTAATTTCATAAACCGTCTTGAATTTCCCGCTTTAAACACGGAACTGGCAATACTACGGACACACCACAATAGTATGCGAGCTCTGTCAAAAAAAAATTAGAATATTATTTCTAATATATTCATCTAATATTTATTTCTTTTATTATTATTTTTTTATTATTGTTATTATTATTCTTTTTCCGTGAAAAGATGTTGCGGTTGAGAAACGGTTTGTGGTCCCAAAATATTTCTTGTATCCGGGCCCCTTTGTAGAGAAGCCCAGCCCTGGGAAGCATTAACAATTTCATTGGCTATTGAGTCATTACTCAAGGCTCAAAAGATGAGGTAACACCCTAAGGCGGGGTATCAAGTTTCTCGGTTAGCTGCTGTTTTTACTATTCCAGATGTGTCAGCCAGCTCGCAAATTATAACATGAAATTCAAAGCTTTTCGGAAGTTGCAAACGAGAACGTGTAGCTTATGCCTAGTTTTGAAGGTCGGAGGAAGTGGCCTGACTACGAAAGTCGGTGCAGGGCTGGCAGCTCCTGGCGAGTAATCCTCTCGAGGAAATTCGACCGCGTCGCTTCGCGAAGTCTTGGCAACTTCCTGATCATTATCGGGGGTGGTTCGTGATCGCTCGCCTCCTGTTAAGCACTTCTCAATGAGATAGCTGACAGGTGTCATACCTAGCTATTTGTAGCATTTGGGGGTTGAAGTTTCTAATTTACTTAGTATTGGCTTTGTACAGAGTAATCTGTTAATTATAACGATAAATCTGGACCACGAAGTGAGGAGAGGGTATTATGGTGGACCAGCAAAGTATGGGGGGTCTTACCATGGATCGCTATAAAATTATCAACGTCTTTCCACAGCAACAGAAAATAAAATACGCGAAAGTACCCACCTCGGGAGCAGGGTTGCCACCTCTCCGGTTTTTCGCCCCGGAGACTTCGAGTTTTACTGGAAAAATCTCGGGGTTGTAGAAAAAAATGAGATAACAAGAAATTGTGGTCTTATACAGTGGTATCAATTTTATATACAATAAAAATTATTAATTAAAAAAACAGATACTTTTAAATTATGAATTGTTTGAGCTTAAAAGAATTGCACATTTATTTTCCGGATATTCGAGGACAAAATTTTCTTTTTGCTTTTTTCATCTCAGGGTCTGTATTCGAATCTCCGAGTTGGAATAGCACTCCGGGATTTATATGGTGATAAGGTGGCAACACTGCTCAGGAATAAGAGAAATCATTTTCGAAAATTTTTCAGTCACGTATGAAAGAGAAACTATGCCCTAATTGTTTAAAAATACCTCACACATCCTTTACTAAAACAGTAAATTCTACATAAATACTCTTTAGCGTGAAATTTAGCGTGAAATGGAATTCTAAAAATGTTAGGTTATGTCTGAGCGCAGCAGTTGCGTGCGCAGAACGCGTTTCTGTTTAACTCCTTGTAACGCAGAAAATACACTCTAAATGCCATACGTCAACATAACACATTTTTCTTATTTTGTACTCTAGATTCATAATCTAAAATATCGGCAAGTAATTCTGAATATGCTATAAAAAATCGACCTGCATAGCAAACAGTGCCAGACCCACCAACCGTGCAAAACAAGTTAATTGTTTTGGTATTAAACGATGTACCCGTAGCCACCCTCTATTATTTTCAAATTTACTCGAGCATCGATCACACCTCGAACGCTCGAAAATCGACAACTTGGAATACGAATGAAAAATCGTCGCGTCCGAGTGGCCGAGGTGCTTCCACCCAGCAACCCTTCGTGCCTCGCTTTTCGTTTGAATTTTCATCGCGCTACGGAATTTAAATGCGAGCTCGACAGGCGGAAATATTTTAAATGCCACGTAATAGGCTGCGCGTGGCTCGCAATTAAGCTGGTCACATCCATCCAGCCGGCAACTTTTTCAGATTATTTCTCAGGCGAAAATCGCGAATCGCTCGCGTTTAAAAAGCGCCACTCAACTCTTTGGAGTTTAATTAAACGGATACAGAAGCTGGCGCTCGCTGGGCAAAAAATGGCACACCGACTGACAGAAGAGGAGCATCTACGTAATCGTAATTAGTCGAACGTAATTATTATAAGAAGAAAAATAAGAGGAATTGATATCGTTTGGAGGAAACTGTGAGGCGAACGTTTGCAGCTCCTCAGTAATGACAGTGCTGGGCAGAGCGGAGTGGAAATATGTCACAGAGGTGGACGTAGAACAGGTTGCATTTCAGAGAGTGGAGGAACTTTTGATCAGATCATCTGGCCCGTTTTTAGGGGGAACTCGGACAACTTCCGGCGACGCGAAATACAGCCGCGCGGTTAACAATGGTGGAGCACAACGAAACCGCAGCGAGAAATAGAGTTATGGACCAATTAGAATACGACTCTGCCCTCGTAAATCATGGGCGACGTCAGTGTAAACTTGATTCCGCGATGCGTCAAAGCAGGGAACTGCTACGTGAAACAGAATCCCGGCGCGATTGGTGGGCTAAATTCGACAGCGGATGGTTTTGCTAGCGGAGCGACTCTGACAACGATACAATCTTCCATGGATAGCACAGAGGGATCCACCGATTAAGAAACAGAAAGGAAAATCGATGACTTCAAGTTCAATGGAATTTTTAGTACAATAATTGAAGAGTTGTAGAAAACACTGCAAGTGCCAAAATTCAAATTCTATAATTTATACTATAGTATCACCACGTAGAAAATTTTCCGATAATTTTTTTTTTTAATTTTGGCACTTATACTCCGTGTCATTTAAGAAGGAACCTGCCGAACGACGAGGTTAGACCGGTTCTGCGCAGGTTGACGCTCATTGGTGCCGGGAGAAGCCACTATTGGCTGTACCCCCTCCAACGCTTCTTCGGAGCCAATGAGCTCATTCTACATGCGCGAAACGGGTTCCTTCTTAAATGACAGGGAGTGTACAAAGTTTTCTACAAGGACTCTTCAATAATTATACATCTCTACTCCAGGAAAAGTGTGTGCAATTTTTAATTTGAAAGCATCAATGTCCTATAGACAATAAGTACTTTGTTCATTTTATTTAATATTCCAAGCACCAGATATGTAATTATGAAAACTTTCACACACTTATCTTGAAACTTCCTTGGACCAAAAATACGATTTTTTTATTCCTATGTGTTCTATTCGGTGAGGGAATAAAAACATCAAAAGGAACCATATGTCGGAAACGAACAGGATTCCCACAAAAGAGTTCTAAAGTTTAGACCAGTAGCAGCGCGCAGAGTCACTCCTGGAGGCGGAGCGTTTCCCCCACCTTGCGCCCCGGTACGGCGCATGGAGGGGGTCGAAGCAGGGCTCGATCTAAAAACGATTTTTACCGCCCTTTATATACAATTATAAATAATTAGTTGAAAATATAATTTTTCACAGTGAGTGAAATTGTTTGTAGGTATTTGTTGAATAACAGGAGCTTTTTGTTTTATAAAAAATTTAATATTCATAAATTACCAATTAACCAATTTTGACACCCCCAAAATTGCCGCTGTGGGCAGTTACCCTACTTGCTGAACAGAACCCAGAAATATGGTTTCGAATTTGACGACAGATTTTATTGACGAGTCCCCATGGATCTTGAGGCACAAAGTTATCCCCGAAAACCGTGCGAAGTATTCCTTTTTTATCTCGCGCGTCTTTCTTCGGGTTTTCTCATGGGAGTTGAAGGACATCACTTAACAAGATTGTCCCAGATAGCTAGATGTGTAATACTTTTTGCATCAATCCTGGATATGAGGGAAGTCATCATTGCCTTCGCCTTGAAGATAACCGTGGAAAGCTCGTTATTCGGCGATGCGACGAAACTCCTTACGTCAGCCCCTGCTACATTTGATATTTCCACGTATATCTGTTGATGACAATCTATTGGAAGGAAATGGCCTACTGGGGAGGCTATTTCGCTAACTACGCCGGATAATATTATCACAGAACCATTTGAGAAGTATTAGGAATTTAATGAGCTTCGATCACCGAAGGGAAGGCATCCTGGCGCGAACATTGATGATGCTTGGCTATTCTTGCATCATGCAGTTGGTAAGGGGAAACGACTTCTATCCTTGAAGATCTATTTTGCTCGCAGGATTCTGATGTATTCTCTAAAAGAGGTATATCTAAACTGGTGCACGTGGAGAAATTAATTTAACTATGTAGTTTAATGTATCTAGGATATAGTCTCCAAAATTTTAGGTTAACCCTTTGTTGACACTCTGGGTGTGAGCCACCCATAAACTGATATTGACGCTCTGTACTTTCTATATGCAAAATAAATAGTTTTTTTCCAAAGCCGACTTACACACTATTTTTTCTCTCAAAGTATTACATCCGAACAACAAATCTGTAGATTTTCAGCTTCTAATATTGAAATTTGTAAAAGTTACAATTTTTTAAAGATGTTCTTCGTTTTTTCTCGACATGTGGTAATCTAGAATTTTTTTACAAAAACGGTCATAAAATTTCAATCAAAAATCTATTGGAATATATTCTAGAGACTTTGAAATTTACCCATGATTTTTTTCATAAAAATTGGATTTTTTAGTGGAGAATGGCAGTCGTTCAAAAATTGCTCTGGGTGTGAGCCACTATGTCAAACTTGATCGAAAAAGGAGGTGTGTCAACGAAGGGTTATGATTGGTTAATACAATTGCTAGTTACTTTCGTGGATTATTTCCACTAGCTGGTATTATATAGCGTTATTTTCCCAAAGCCTATATTTCTACAGCGAAAGGT
This sequence comes from Andrena cerasifolii, assembly GCF_050908995.1. NCBI lineage: Eukaryota > Metazoa > Arthropoda > Insecta > Hymenoptera > Andrenidae > Andrena > Andrena cerasifolii. The sequence goes on from NC_135132.1 coordinate 6,364,661, forward strand.
ATTTCAAGTTTTTGTTTGTGTTTGTTTTTCAGTGAGGGGTATTTCAAATTACTTCAGTTCTCGTCACCTAACCTCACTTTCTAGTTACTTTTAGTACCTGTTCCTCATGAAAGCGCTCCATGTTTGCCACTAGTTTCAACTAAATAGAATTAGAAAACTATCATTGTATGTTTATATCAATGTTCTTTTTTTCTAAATCTTGGCTTTTTGGTCCAAAGGTTCTCAAAACCTTAGTGCTTAAAAAATTATAAAAAGTTCCTGAGAACGAAATTAAATAAATCGAAATACAGTACGCTAGGTTATGTTAGTAGCAAAGGCTCGAGCAGAAACAGATTAAAAAATTTTAGTTGACTAGAACTCCCAATAGATTTAGAGAGAAGAAAGTTCAAGGATTTACAATCCGTGGAGGACTCAGCCATCCAAAGTAAAGTTACCAGTGGACCTTCACCCTGAATTACGATCGGAAAGTTCCCAACTACGGTTTAAACTCCGTGCTTTATTCCAGTGTCGACTATACTCGTGTTTCCGCCCACGTCCAGTCCGCTCCGACTTGCTCGTGATGCTGTCAATCAGTGTTACCAATGTTTTCCTATCAGACGGTCCGATGCAAATGGAAAATCCGTACGTCGATACTGGAGTTAGAGAGAATTAGAGAAATTTTTCAATTAAATAGTTAAACCGAAGGCTCTCTAGACGGAAACGAAAATTAGTGGACATTTTTGTGAGTGTCGATTCTTAAAAAATGACGCTGTAAAATTTAAATCACCATGAAAAAATTATACTAAGTTACAATATTAAAATTGCCAATGGTAATAATCATTTGACATTTTTATTTCCTCTTTGAAGTTCACACATTTCCATAAAATTACTCGCGACGTGGTCACAAAGACACTTGACTTTCAAAAAATTTAAAAAACCTAAAACACGCTTTTTTAAAAGCCTTCAACAGTACTATACGCTTCACTCACATCCCAATGGCCAAATACATTATCCGACGTGGATTAAGCGCACTACACCGTCTGACGTTCAAAAAGCGCGCGCAAGAAGCCACGCCCCTTTTCCTACCTTCACCTTCGATTCCTTATATCTCCAAAACGAAGCCTCAGATTGAAAAACCGTAAAGGAGTTTTCGATTCCTTTCACAGCGACGAATCAACATGCGCGAGGTGGTTTTATAATTTTCACTCGACATTGTTGACTTTAAATAACGTTAAAAAAATATTTAAGCAGCGAATTAAAAAGCAAATTGTTTCGAATCCGATAGAAACCCAACATTTCCATCCGATAACGAACTCAATCAAGGATGCATGCAAATTTCCACAGCGGGGGGGGGGGGGCACCCACTCGTTGTATAAGCGCATCGACAACGCGACGGATAATTCCATGGAAACCGGAAACGGACGCATTAAAAGAGGATTTACGTAACACCGAACCTCAGAGCCGCGCAGCCAGCCTGATTTACACCTCGTTAATGCACTCCGCGGTCTGATACACGATCAGTATACATAATAATGCGTAATAACGACTGAATAACCGCGCGCACTAGGTAACACGTTCCAGTAACAGGTACGAATGGGCGAAACGTGTTCGAGGATGCCGGCGGGAATTATTTTTGCGCGCCGCGCGCGGTGATGCAGAGGTGAAATAAATCACTGGCGGAATTTAAATGTCGGCTCTGTGCAAACGTAAAGGAGAAAATCCAGAAACCTCTATCTTTTTAGAAGGGCACAGAAAGCCACGGAAAGCGAAAAAGTCAAAGGAAGATGGGGCACGGAAATATCGAAAACAGGAATACTCATTTCAAGCATCACTGAACCACCCACGAATAAACAGGGGACGAATAAAAATGCGTATAAATATAAAGTCTGTAGTCTGCGATCCTAAAAAGTTTATATAACAACAAGCAGATGCATTAAATAAATAAATACAGAAAAAAAGGTTGCGAGTATTTTAAAAGTATTAAAAGAATTTTTTACAATTTTATACGGTGCCGTCCATGCCTTCGGGGGTAAGCGATGACCATATTCGTGTCACGCAAGAGCGACTTCGAGCACGGTAAACGTTTATTTGTATTCTGAACAGAAATTTCGACAGGCGACATCGGCTCGATGTACCTTCCCGCACTTTCACGGGACATTTGCTCCCCTACGAGGCCACGGGGGACGAAAATCCCACCGGCGAAACCTCAGAAGCGACCAACCCTCGGGAAATCAAACGCGTCGCCGCGGTGCGTTTTTCAATTTCCAAAAAAAAAAAAAAAGAAGGTGGGCAACATCGGTGCGTTTCGTTTTTTTCCACGGGCCTCTCGGAAACGTTGTTAGGGGCTTCCTGTGGAATATGTTTCTCGGATTCCGGTGGGGTGCCGTGAAGTTTATGTTACATCCCTTGGTGGGTACCTGCTTTTGATATATACAGTGGCTCGCATTAATATTCGGACACTTTTTAAAATCGCGTAACTTTTTTAGAATTGGTCCAAACGACTTGAGTTTTTTTTGAGAAGCTAGAAGGATTAGTTTGCTAAATGACGTATTTGGTCGTTTTGAAAAAAAAAATGTATTTGATCGGAATAGCGAAAAAAATAGTAAAGGTCGATTTTTAAACTTTTTTTTGTGAGCTTGTAATGAAAATTCAAAAAAACCGTTTGTAGATTGCAGTAAGTTGTATACGTGCCTAAAATTTCATCAAAATCGGTTAACGGTGCTCCGAGCTACAAACGTTTAAAGATCGCAGAATAAGGTCGAGAATCGCGAAAATTCCCGAAATCAGCGATTCTTAAAAGTTTAAAAATCGACCTTTACTATTCTTTTCGCTATTCCAACCAAATACATTTTTTTTTCAAAACGACGAAACGCGTCAGGTAGCAAACTAATCCTACTAGCTTCTCAAAAAAACTCAAGTTGTTTGGACCAATTCTAAAAAAGTTATGCGATTTTAAAAAGTGTCCGAATATTAATGCGAGCCACTGTAGTTGTTCCATTCTCTGTCAGAGTGAGTGGCTGCTGCGGCATTTCAAGCAGAATTCGGTTTCGGTGTGCATGGAGGCTGTGATTATAGTGGGAGGGTAAAAAATTGGGTTTTAAAAAAATTTGACACTGGTTAGGGGTGTTTGAAAATGTTTAAGTGTGTTTGAAGACATCTACAAATGTTGCAAAGCGTTCAGACACTACGAAAGCATTTAACAGTATTAGTCAGAATTTAAACACCACTGAAAATGGTTACACACCTTTAAGAAATCGTTTGAAACCGTTTACGATTGCATAAAACCCTCTAGAACCATTTGAAATCGTTTGGAACCCTTTGGAGATTTTGCTAATATTGTAATGTGTTTTTAAAAAAAAGTAGAACTGCGTTTTAAGATGTTTAATATTATCTGAAAGAGTATGAAATTCTTTTCGTAACGCAGTGAAATTAACAAGCCTTTCACAACAAAGATTTGCAACTTAAAATTTAGTTCGCCATCGCATTATTTTCTAACCGAGTTATCCCAAACGTTCCCGTTTATTAAAACACTTTTAAGGCTTACAATGAATCCGGAAACCTGGAATTTGATCAGGAATAACAAAAAAAGGTCAGCTAAGCCCACCTTTCTGAATTTTCGATGAAATTGCAGACGTAAAATGGGAAGCGTTGCTCGTCGAATCCCAAAAATTTCGGCAGAACGCAAATACAGTCGGGGGCAGAACGCAGATGACCGGCGATTCGTTTCAGCGAGAGAAATCGAATATCGAGATTCAATATCGTGAACAACACCGAACGACGATGACAACGTGACTGGATGCAATTAGCGATATCACCAGCGGATGACGTTAATTAAAGATATCAACGCGAAATGCGAGCTTCGATGGGTCAAGCAGGGCCATTTATTTAAATAAATTACAATAACCGAGAGTTCCCCTGTAGTCTGGGTATCTGACTGTCAACATTCACCTTTCTTCCTCGACCTCCGTTACTCTTAATTAGCCACTAATTCGATATTACACAACCGTTGAATTCATTCCTCTGCCGTAGAATTAATTGTTGTTTACAATAAGACGTAATACCTATCGTCGGAGTTATACCATTTGCTCCCACGTGGAAAGTGATGGATGTGATCGTCACTAATTAATTACAGGGTTCCAGAGGTATTAGTGTTTATATAATCACGATACTTCTCATTTCTTTGTAGTGGAAGCGAACAACTTTAGCTAAAAATAGTAGGCAACATATAAAAATTGTAAGACGTGGGAAAATCGAAAATTATCAATTGTTATTTAGAGATACTTAAAAATGCGAAAATTGTGCATCAAGGTACGTATTAAATACTGCAAAGTTAAGTTTTGAGGGAAATAATAGTAAGGAATCACAAGAGCGTAATATGTCTGATTATGGATTGGTTCGTACTACTAAACGCTACACACGTGTTCCTTAGTTATTAGTTATTTAGTATAATAGTGTCTTTTTTCTTCATATCCAATTTTTCTGATTGAAACAGAATAGAAGAGCAAAGACAGAGGTACCATTTAAGCAGCTCCCCACTTGTCTGACTACAGACAGATTAAATCTACTGGAATAAATCCAGCTTCTTTCCTCAGTCATTACCTCCCTACCATATTGGCTAATTTGCTCGAGGATGGAAAAGGTACAACGCTTGAGGATGTACGAGTCAAAAACTAATTCAACGAGTCTGATCAGGCACGGGTCAAACTACTTAAATCGAACAGATCCAACAAGTACATTTGTCTGACTACATACATATCAAATCTACTTCAGTGTATCAAAACGCAATATCAGTCACCCTCAATTAATATTTATTTCTTTTTCCTCAGTTACTCTGTCTAATTAAAGATAATTTGAATCTACTGAGGTCAAAGAAGCCAAGTTACATCAATTTTCTTGGCATTTCTGATTAAATACAGACTCAATCTCCTGAAAGAATCTAATCTATGTGTATGATACATTTAATCTTCTATAATCCATGTAGCCTACCATCTTAAAAAATTCAGACAATATTATTAACCCTCGGTTGTCACACTGAAAGTCAAAATTTGACTTTTAGGTAAAATATCTTTGGGGTATCATTGAAAATAATTTATTTATTAAATATTTTTTGTTTCATTCAAGTAGCATATGTCAAGAATATAACCACAAATTTTCAGCTAAAAAATATTAAAAATGAAAAAAAAATCTCGGAACTCTTTTTCTTTCAAAACATTTCTTAAACATAATGATTCTTTAAATGGTAATTGTCAAGGATGGGCATACATTCTCCAATGTTCAAACTTTATCTCAGAATATTTGCCACCTAATTTCACAGATAATTTTTAAACAGCAGCTGCTTGAAAATTGACTTGGGTAAAAATTTTTACCGAGGGTTAAAAACCCATTCTAAAAATTACACCTAGTATCTGACCCAACTACACCACCCAGGGCTCTACCTATACCCCTGAAAATCCAATTTGGTAACGGGGGTAGGAGCCCCTGCCTCTGTCCCTTATCTATCAGACTTAGAGACCACCACCCCACATATATTTCAGGCATAACCGCTGCTCACAAGATTCTAAATCCAATATCAGTCGATCAACTCGCAGCTGATGACTACCATCCTCGCCTACCTGACTCAGCCTGACATGGAATCCAAAAGCTCGAACACCGGACCCTTGCCCTACAAGATAATCAGGGGATACCCCTCATCGAATCCCTAATTCTGGTCACCCAAACTCCCCATTAAGCCCAGATAGGGCTATCATACACTCCTAACACTCACAGATAAGCCTTTTACATAGTCTCAGCACTGGTCAGCCAGCTCTGGACCCAGCGATCACCAATTCCATCCTGACGCTTTGTTCCTGTGGCTAGAAACACCCATGTCTTCAAACCCCAGGTCCTAAGAGCTGCAAATTCCATAGTCCCACCTCAGCAACACCACAGCCACATGAAATTAGCCTAGAGCCAACAGCACCACTCGCCAAACGATTAACGCCCATAAATGGTAACTCAAGGATCTTCAGAGGCAGGGTCGGGGTCCTGAGAGGCTTCACGGTTCCTTGGCAGACGTTCGTGCATCCATTTGCCAGAGGGATTCCAAGAAACGATGGATCCGCTGAATAATCGTTGGCCAGGCGCGCCGCGGTTGCTCCAGCGAAGAGGAAACTGGGTGGGAGTCGTTAAACGGGTAGAAAGCTACGCAAGAGTTAAAATATCTGGCATTTGTCCTCTGTTCACGGAACGCGAGCCATCATTCCCTCGCCAGTCGTCGGTCGCCGTTTATGGCTCCGGCAGAGCCAGCCTAAGTCTGTTGTAGCCGTGACATTGGTGCCACCGCCGGGACCTCTTCTTCAAGCGCCACGTCTGTATGTAGCTTAAAAACCTCGCCTGATGAAACGACCGTCTGCTTCGTGTGTTCAGCAAAGTTGCCCTTGTCCGCTGTCACCCTTGCCGCGTGTAAGAAGAGCATGATATGCTCCGGAGCCTCGCACGAGCACGCATGATGGCCTCAGGGTGTTGGGGGTGGATGGATTATGGACGGCGGTGTCAATTTTTGTCTGCCCGGGCGGGGGACTGCCTTTCGTTGTACAAAGGACTGGCTACTCTATCTTCTTTTGTGGAAAGGAACCTCGTCGCATGGGGTGTTTGCCTGTGGCATGCGGTCGGTGGTGGGAATGGGCTTGGGACGAAAGTAATTGAGCGTTCAAGGTCGCTGGAAGGGTTGGAAATCTCGTCCGAGGTGGAACGCTGAGGAAGGATTTGAAAATTCTACCATTGGCACTTTGCAAATACTGGAAAGCTCCCTGGTAGGGCAAAGCATCGCGATATCAAGATACTAAATAAGAATTTGCAAAATTCTAAAAGTGGCAATTTTGTGGTAGACACAAATAGATGTTCTGTTGTCGAAAACAGTGGAAGCTACTCAGGAAAGTGGTTTAGGGGAAAAAATTGGACAATCAATTTCACGTGAAATATAAAATTCCTCAGACATGGTCGCCACTACAGCAATGCAAAAAAGCACCGGGGCCATAAATAACACAGGCCTGCGATGAAAATGGTTTTCTCAATATTTTAGCGGTTATAATATATTTTAGGGGGCTGAACTCGAAAACACAATAAAAATTTCATACCACGTCGACTACCGAGTCAGTTGTACCGACGGCTTTAGGGTTGCTGTAAGTGTTGTTGCAAGTAAATATTAGAACATACTAGAAATTTTTAGGAGGCTGTAATAGTTATATAAGGGGGATTCAAATCCAAATTTGAGTTTAGGGAGGGGGAACCCAAACTCAAATCTGGGTTTCCTCTCGCAACCCAAACTCAAATCTGGGTTTCCTCTCGCAACCCAAACTCAAATCTGGGTTTCCTCTCGCAACCCAAACTCAAATTTGGTTTACCCTTGCCTCCACAAACTCAGATTTGGGTTTCTCCCTCCTCTCTAAACTCGAATTTGGGTTTCCCCTAGCGTCCAAACTCAAATTTGCATTCCCCCTAGCGTCCCAAACTCATATTTGGGTTTCCCCCTCTCCAAACTTACATTTGGATTTCCACACACCTCCCAACTCAAATTTGACTTTCCCCATGCCTCCCAACTCAAAATTGGGTTCCCCCATGCCTCCCAAACTCAAATTTGGATTTCTTCTTTTCTTCCAAACTCAAATTTAGGTTTCTCCCTCCTCTCCAAACTCGAATTTGGGTTTCCCCTAGCGTCCAAACTCAACTTTGCATTTCTCCTAGCGTCCCAAACTCACATTTGGGTTTCCCCCTCTCCAAACTTAAATTTGGATTTCCACACACCTCCCAACTCAAATTTGACTTTCCCCATGCCTCCCAACTCAAATTTGAGTTTCCCCATGCCTCTCAAACTCAAATTTGGGTTTGAATCCCTCTTATAATAACTACTGACTGTAAATACTGGGTCACCAATCCACATCAGTTACTTGCAAGCTTAGCAATCTTTCACTGCTAATTTCCTTCAATCGCACATTACAACATAAAAACGTCAAATCAAGTTTTGAAAAAAAAAACAAAAAAAACAAAAGGTTAATTTTGCATTTCGAAGTTCAAGTTCCTACAAAGCCAGCATACATTTTTCGAAAATTTTCTACGACCCTCAATATCCCACCCCTGTATAATTTGTACATCAGACCTCGCAAAGATCGATTTACTCCCACTTATCAACACCCACGACCAAAAAATGAAAACGAAACCCCGATTCCATTCAGCCAGTGTAAGCACCCTCCTTCTCCTCCCCCCGCCCCCCCACCTGCGAATAATGATGTATCAGTTCCTCACCGCGACACGCAACGGGAACACCCCTCCAGGCCACGTGACCCAACGACAGCGAGGGAACGAAAAGCTGGAGCAAACATGGATCGCCATGGAAACGCGAACTCTCGCATGACAACGAGCCGCGAAATTGTACATCAAACGCGAAGACGTTCCCACCCCTGTAAATACGACGGAACAAGGGGCGGGGGGGGGGGGCCGGGGACGGCGGGGATTGATTTCAATCTCATTTCCGGCGATGCCACAGGGCAAAGGATTAAAACGTGGGAATGGCCGAGTTTCCGAGGGGCACGCGATGGAAACCAATTAACGCGATCGATCCCCGGATTCCTGCGATCGCTGGAAAATAGTCCCTTAAATTATTCCCGGCCCGCCGTGTCGATATCAAACCGACGGATGCCAACGCTGGCTTTTTTCCCAATCCCTCCCGCCCCGTTTCACCCGCAAACGCGTTCCACCGACCCTCGAGTGGCCTGCCGAAAGAGCTGGCTGAGAGATCATGATTTCTCGGAGTGGAAGGCTCACGAGGACTCGAGGGGTCTATTTTCATTAGTACCGCCGATGGTAGAGATGAAGGAAGACTCGATTTTTGTACGACGCTATCATTTGGGGATAAAAGAAGAACGGAAGGATCGAGTGGCGTCTGTTGGAAACGAATTGGAGATTCGTGATTTTGCGGGGGAGGGGGAGGAGCGCGTCTTCGGTGGTACAAGCGTTAGGGGTGTAAGGGAAATGGGGATTTGATTTTTATTCGACAGTATTAATTTCTGTCCGATATCGATGCGAGGGGTGAAGAATAAGTGATTCGACTGTTCGCAGCTGAAAGCGAGTCTTTCGGGGTACCATCTTCGCTGCTATTGGTATCAGGGATGAAGGGAACACGGGAATATCGATTGTCACTAGTTGGAAACGAATTGGGGATTCGTGAGTTCGCGACAGCACTATCTTCGGCGGCATTACTAGTAGGGGTGAAAGAGAAATGGGAGGATTGATCTTTATTGGGTGGTGTGACTAGGAAGGATAAGAGAGAAATGAGTGATGTGATTGCGTTCAAGTGAACAGAAATTACAGGGTCCATGGGCTCACGAGTGTACTGTCGTTCTTAAAGGGGAACACTACTGCCAGAAAAGTAAAGCATTCTTAAGAATTTTTTTTTAGTAATAATTTACTGTTTTCATAGACAATTTGTATTACCTACCTATAGTACGCTGTCTTAAGAGACTGTAGAAAAAAAATAAATAGAAAAACATCCGTCAATTTTAATATATTAATTAATCTTCTAGACCACCCAACGCGAGCTGGTCGAATGTGTAACTATGGAACAGCAGGTCCGAAATCAAATTTAATTTTTTTTATATAAACTACATGAGTGTAGTTTCCGTTGCACGTAACGATTTCTTGAACAAATTATTTTTGTAAAAATGGTGCGCTTTAGAAGAAAAGTTTCGAAAATTCGCGAATAGGATGGACAGTTTTTCGAGCGTATAAAAAAAAATGAAATTTCATTTCGGACCTGCTGTTCCATAGTTACACATTCGACCGTGCGTTGGGTGGTCTAGAAGATTAATTAATATATTAAAATTTATGAATGTTTTTCTATTTATTTTTTTTTGTTTAGCCTCTTAAGGATACTAGGCAGTCGTTCCTGTCTAAAATGTAGCATTTCTGTTTCAATTAATTGCAAAGAAACCAATTGAAACTGAGACTTGTTCTTTGGCATGAAGTTTATTAACATAATGAGCATTAAAAAAATTGTTTGTGCAGTCAAAAATATGCATTATATATTGCGCTACAGATGGATCATTAAAAAGGCTTTTTAAAAAAAGTTTCTTTTGTTTTGCAGTTATAACTCAGAAACGGGGGTTCCAATCGATTCAAAACAAATTCGAGGATCTTCACAAAATGTGTAGTTTCGGACCAGACCTAAATTAAAGTTAATGAAAGCTCTTATTCTTTATGAAAATAAACTGAAACCCCATTGAGACCCCATTGATGAGGTTCTACCATCCCCAAGCCCCAAAAGGTGAGGTCTTAGTTTATTTTCATAAAGAATAAAAGTTTTCATTAACTTTAATTTTTCTCTGGTCCGAAACTACGCGTTTTGCGAAGATACTCAAATTTGTTTTGAATCGATTGGAACCTCCGTTTTTGAGTTATCACTGCAAAACAAAAGAAACTTTTTCTCAAAAAGCCTATTTAATGATCCATCTGTAGCGTCGTATATAATGCATATTTTTTACTAAACAAACATGCTTTTTAAAACTTATGATGTTAATAAACTTCATGCCAAATAGCAAGTCTCAGTTTCAACTGGTTTCTTTGTAATTAATTGAAACAGAAATGCTTGATTTTAGACAGGAACGACTGCCTAGTCAGGCGGCCGAAAATATGCGAATGTTTGTGATTTTTTTTTGAAAAAGCGGAAGCATATATTTTTACAGCGATTTTTACAATTAAAAGAGCAACATTTAAAGAACATTTGGTAATTTTTTCGTAGAAAAATATTCACGTTTATAACAAAATAACAAGCGACATCCAAGAAGCATTTTTAAAAATTTGCTTTTGCGGTGAGCACTGCCATTCGGAACCAGATTATCTAAAATCAAAAAACAAAAAAGATTTCGTTAGTGTATTAATATATCTTCAGATTGACGGAGAGAATTTTCCGAAATATTAATTTAGAACAAAATGGCGGCTATTTAAAGTTGAAATCCAGATTTTTCCGTGCAAAAATCCCGCGAATAAGTCAGGATTTCAACTTTAAATAGTCGCCATTTTGTTTTAACTTAATATTTCGGAAAATTCTCTCCGTCAACCTGAGGATACATTAATATACTAACGAAATCTTTTTTGTTTTTTGATTTTAGATAATCTGGTTCCGAATGGCAGTGCTCACCGCGAAAGCAAATTTTTAAAAATGCTTCTTGGATGTCGCTTGTTATTTTATTATAAACGTAAATATTTTTCTACGAAAAAATTACCAAATGTTCTTTAAATGTTGCTCTTTAAATCGCAAGAAGTTCTGTAAAAATATACGCCTCCGCTTCTTCAAAAAAAAATCACAAATATTCGTCTCTTTTCGGCCGCCTGACTGGGCATAACCCCTTAAGACAGCGTACTAAAGGTAGGTAATAAAAATTTTCTACGAAAACTATAAATTATTGCTGAAAAAAAATTCTTAAAAATGTGGTGTTCCCCCTTAATACTACCGTCGGGGATGAAATAAAAGTGTGAGATTCGAGAGAAATCGCTGCTTTGCGGGTTCCTCGAGTTACTATCTTTACAAGTATCGCCACTAGCGATATAATATTACGAGATTCGATTTTTATCGCACAGTACTATTATTCCCACGGTAGTACCGACCGAGGTGGCAGCCCTGACCCTGTCTACATCGAAATTCCCCAGCTGGAAATTGCATTGTCGCGATATCGAGGCAGGGGTGGTGGGCAAAAGTAATCTCATTCGACCGTAACAGATCCCCCCAACGAAGTCTTAATCCGCTCGTATCACGTCAGAGTTCATTCGCAATTAAATGCAGGTCGGCAAAGGCGGCGCAATAAAGTCGAAATCAAATCACTTTTCTTCGGGATGGATCGATACGTACCCGGCGGAGCGAGAGAAGCGTTTTCCCCAGGCACGGCACAGCGGTCTTTCGTTTTTCGACTCGATATTCGTGCTTACCCCACTGTCACGTTTTAATTGAACTTGCTAATGAGCGGAGGGGGAGGGGCCTCGGCCTCGAGACCAACTTTCTAAGAATGCGTTAAGCGAGCACGATCGCCGCGTACCTAGAAATCCCGGAATTACCTAATTTGCGATCGATTATTCTGCTTCGAGAAGTATGCAAGGAAATGGAACTTGAACGTCCCATTCCCTTTCACAGTAATTGCTGCTGCACTTTCATCCCCCTGCCGGTCGCAGTTTACTCGTCCATAATTCAGACGCAGCGGAGAAAGGTAAATAAAGTGGTATAACAGCGCGTTCCCAACAAATTTCTGAAAAACTCCGACGCGGTGCCATTCCTTTTTCAAAAATGAACAAAAAGTGTGGAATAGGTTTTCGCCCTAACGCTCCTCGGCTCCGAGATAATCGACGTCGAAGTCGAAGTCGCGGGCGGCGCGCGGCGCTGAGAAGGGCGCAGCTGCGCGTGTTTTCACACTCGATTTTCTCCGAAACTATGCGTCGCACGAAAAAAGTTTATTCCACGTTTTCGAATCATTTTATCCTGCGCTATAATCCTGCTGCAATGAAGTCACCCCTCGTGAATTGGTGTCTCTCAAAAGGGAGGAATTATTGTTATTTATGCAATGGGCGAGTTCCAAATTACACGTAGTTTCCCCGCTGTGACGCGCGTAAAATCGACATTCACTGGCCGGAAACGTCCTTGGTTGAGTTTCAACGCGGCGCAAATCCGCGTGTTTTCGAATTCTAACGTGGCCGGGACCGCGAAACCGTCGACGAATGGACTGCGGGCACGCGATCTCTCAGTAACTACTTACTTCGCCATGCTCCCTTGTCCGTGGAACCGTGATGCTATTGTAAATCACCGTACAGCTGGGATATTTTGTTTTTGGAATATGCCTCGCGCCATTTTCGAAGAGGGGGATTTTTTCAAAAATCAAGGCACACGTGGAAAAACTTTACTCCACATTTTTGATTCGTTTTTTTTTGCAAGGTTTCATTTAGTACACATTTTGGCACACCCTTATATTTTGGGGAGCAAATATTGTTTAATAAATATTAGGGGAGACTCCACTTCTATTCGTTTTCGAAAATAATGGAAGGGGATTTATTTTCAACGGAAGGGAATCAGCACCATAAGTATTTTGCTGGTTGCACAGTGTAGGGAAGATTGCAAAGCGTTGCAAGTACAGGTAGTTGAGAGTCCAGAATTAAATTCAGTGCACTTTTTATATCCTAATGCATTAACGTGGTGAGTAGAAGCAACCAGCTAAGTGCAGCTCTCTAATGAGTGGCGAGGAACACATTTGGGGGCTGCGACCCCTGAAAAGTATCACTTTACATGATACTCAGGTATCTAAGGACTCCAGTGCAGCCCTCTTGGAAAATGTATCTGGTGGAAATATTAATGAGTGGTGTCGATGACTGAAGTGAAACATTTCTTCCAGGCATTTATCAAAATTTCATCAAAATCTCTCCCACCATCTGGTAAAAACTTTTCCACTGTCACAGCTACTGAAATCTGAGACCATAAAATTTTTTTACTATAAAAATCTCTTATTAAGTGATCATAAAAAATATTAAATATTTCTGAAGGCACTTGGTGGTTTCGTTTGAAAATTAAAATTGGAGCAGGGAGATTGCCTTCCCATTTTCAGTTGCCTAAGGCAAATCTGCCACTTTCTCGATACTAAAATTTGTATACCTTTTTTATTGTTTATTTGTTCAAATTCAATATATGCGAGTTTCCATATTATACGAAATAATTAATAGAGAATCAGTCTTAAGAAAGAGAGATTGAAAACAAATCTGCAAGTGTAGATTGTATAAAAAATTGCAAATTCAAATTCATTTGTAACATTCATATATTCTAATACAGTATTTAGCAAATTGTTAATATCATTCTGTAAACAAATCTACGGTACTAGACTGCTTCCAACTTCTATACAGAGGTATACTCACTAGGACACTTAAATATAATATTTAATTCATGTATTCTGCAGGATCTCTAAGTTCAAGTGCCTCCATCCAGAATTTTGTTGAACCAGTTCCGTACGAGCCTCGAACGCGTAATCTGCTTAAAAAAAAAGCAAGCACACGAAAGTTTCCGCAGCGAAAGCTGAAAATCGATATGCATATCGCGGTTCGCTTAAGGAGACCGACACAATTGGAAAAACTCGATTTTCCAAGGTAGTCGAGTCGCACGAACTCGCTAAAAGTTTCTCCTGAAATTTTATTACAGGAAAAAGTATGAATATCGATGTCTTTCGGAATTGAATGAATAATGGCGAAACAAGAGCCGTGGCTCCAGCGATAAAAAACAGTCTATTCAGTGGATACCATTACAGAATAAATGCGACGCTTCTCCTGCCGATGGTATCGGCTTGGTCCAAAATTTTTAATTAATCACAAAGCCCATTGCACTGATGCACCCCTTTTCAAGTACCGCATAAAGAGTAATTTAATCCAAATGAAAATTATTTTTAACCATACCGTTTCATATCAATTTTGGCATTTTCACAAATCTGTGAAATCGTGATAACTATTACACAATAGGGCGGGGCGGAAAATTTAAATTTGAAGTTGCAGTTGGCCTGAGTGCGGGATAGTTGCCTTTTGATTAACCAAACACGACTGTAAAAAAATTTGCAAAATTATATGATTATATTTTTGGGAGAAAAATAAAACCTGCAGACATGAATATTTTCCAAAAAAAATTTTACAGTTGTATTTGGTTAATCAAAAGACAACTATCCCGCATCCAACTATTACGCAACCATTCAAAATTTTGTGGGAATTTTTATGAATAAAAAAAAATGGACCTCTCAAAAAACTATCACAGATGCACTTTAATTATTAGAATTTCTCGTTTGAAATTCTCCACTAATTAGCAGGTTCGAAAAAGGGAGCAAAATGGACAGGATAAATCAATAGAAAAATCCTCGCCGCTAGTTTCGAATTAGCTGAACCCAAAACCTGCAATTGGGGGTGTGCAGTTTAAAAAAAGATGAAAGAATGGTGATTCTATTTCGGGCACGTCCGTTTCATTGCGATTCCCAGGTTTATCTGGGCAATACACAGGGGGTGTTCATTAAGAAGCGGACACGCGATAACAAGAAGAAGATAATAGAAACATTTTTAGGAACAAAACGTGTGGCCATAGCGTGAACAAGAATTCACGAGGCTATCTTTAGGCCTGATTTACAACTAGGATCCGGTTTACGGTATGGCCGTGGTTTAAGCGCTATTCACTGAGTTAAAACTCGGCTGGTATTCATTGGTAGATTCTAATTCCTAAATCCAGCGAGTCTCTGTGGCCTCGCAGAAACGATTTTCGAACTACGCCAGGGTGTAATTTAGGGAAACCCAGCAAATCGCAGCAACGCTGGTAAACGATTGCAACGCGGGGCAGACGTGAGCAATTTGGAAATGAGATTAATTGAATTTTCAGATCCCGAGTGTCTTATTCTTCGTTTTTGGAATATATATCTCAAATTTTCAGAAATATGCAAACTTGAGAGTTAAAAGAATTTGGAACATGAGAAATTAAAAACGAAATTTGGAATTCTGGGACTAGGATAAAAATCAGGAAATTTGAGAATTGGAAACTGGAGAAAAGTAGGAAATCTGGAAATTAAGATTAGAAATTGATATTTGCGAAGTTAAATGAACTAGAAAATTTTTAAATTACAAAGTTATAATCTCACGAAATTCCAGGATTTGGGAATTCAGGAATTTGGAAAGCTGGAATTTTGGGAACTTGAATATTTATGGATATAGAAATTTGGTAATTTGGAGATTTCGAAATTTGGGAACTTGCCAGCTTAAAATTTTAGGAATTTGAAGGATTAGGAATTAAAAATTTTTGCGGGAGATTTAACACACACTTATTTAATAAATTTGATCCCAATATTATACGTATTTCTGATGCACCTACTTAGATTTTCATATTGCAATATTCGCTGTTAATTTAGTCGAATACTGAACAGCTGGAACAACTACTACTAAACAAACCAGGTCACGAGTCAACTCCATTAAACGGGAAACCAACTTTCCTTTTGCAATCCAAATTAGATCAGTGCTATAAATTATAATGAACTGCAACTGAATCTCTCCAAACATTTCAACTACTCTCCATTCGTTTCGAAACTACGCAGAAAATCAAGCTGTTTTTGCGAAAAAGAATACTGAGATCCTAAGGGGCGGTAAAGTAGGCTCACAAAAAAAAAGTAAAGACGTGAAGATGTGGCCTAAGACTACAGTAAATTGTGAAGGGCCGGTACATTAATTTCTTCTTCCCGAAGAACGACTAGGCTGCCACCTATAATTCAAGCGCAAGAAAAACGGGATAACTTCGTGAGATTAACGAGAAAATATTGAGCATTTTGCTGAAGAAAAATTATTGCCCCCGGGTGCATGAAAAAGCACTAGCCTTGATATTTATTTCTCCCGCCACTTTTTCCAAATTAACTTTAGATTCACAGAATTTTTGAAATTCTTCGAACCCTGCCTGTATTTACTTGTAATTTTATTTGCACACCTCGATAAACAATATGACAGAAAACTATGCTAACATATTCACCACGAAAAAATACATCGAAAATGTTAAGTAAACTTTTTCCTGGCAACTGATCGTATTCGAGAAAATCAATATTGAAAGTGGAGGCGCACTGGCACAGTCTCCGCAGTTCTCAGTAGAAATAGAATATACGCACATGCAACAGATTCGCAGTCAATTTTCTCGAAAACAAAGCGTCGTGCGGGAAAAATGTATTTTACGAATTTTACTTATTTTTTAATGGGGAACCATTTTCTGAACTGCCTCGCTCTGATAAACAATTGCCTTGCTCGCAATAAACGATTTCACTAAGTAAACAATTCTTAATTTAGAATAAATTCTGCTTAATAGTACAAAGATTCTTTGTTTTTCATTTTTATGAAATTAAGTACCTCGATTTATATATGGAAATCGGGATAACAATGGCCTCGTGGAAGGAATGAGAACTTACGGCTTAGAAAGGCTCGAAATGTCACTCATCTTTCATAAGGTGGTTAAATTATAAATAATTTACCATTATAAATTCATTGCGATACTGTTTCCAGAGTGATTTCCACTCAAATACTCCAATCACCAGGAAAGTCTTGAGACACAGAGGGCCTTAAATCAGAAAATTGTTTAGGAACTTCATTATAACTGTGGGATCACCTAAAAGAGTACACTTAATACTGAACTCATTTTTTCTCAGCTAAAAGTTTGCTAAAACGTCAAAATCAAAGCAGAATCAGAGGTTCCAACTTCAGAAGAATAATATAATTGAATTTCTTTGCAGCAAGGTCGAGATAATGATCGACAGCGTCTTTGAGGGTTCTATTTTTCGGCGATGCAAGGAGAGAAAGGAGGAAAGAGCACCCGCTGGTCGAAAGCTCGTCGAACGAAACCCACGGTTAGTGGAACGCGACAAGCTTTGTGCTGTGCCACCTGACGGTTCGATAAATTTTAAGAGCATGATGTCGAGCGCAATATAAAGTCCTCGACAGTTCCAACCAGTCCACGAGTATTGCCTCACCCTGCTTTGATCAGTTAAGTGAGGGATCTTCAACGCTCTACAGTTACCATTTTTGGTCTCCCCGAGTAATGCTAACCTACGCAGCAGCATTAGTTACATCAATCTTAAAAAGAACAGATAAACATAGATCTACAAGAGAAAATGATTTAGCACAAGATTTAGGTTGCCATTAATTGGGGTGGGCTAGTTTCACCGTTCTGTAGTGTCGACTGTAATAAATATTCATAATTTGAGACCACGAAATTATTATCTTGAAATAAGATAACAGTATCTGAGAAATGTGTTTGATGGCCTATGAAAACTTATTTTTTGGAAATAGCTTCATTAGAGGACCTTGGAGTACTAATTATTAATTATAGATTTATTATTATTAGAATACTAATTATGCCAACAAATTTAACATTAATTTTGTTGTCTACTCTTGACACTAAAGACACTAAAGAAAGACAAGTGGAAAATTTGAAATACCTCCGAAGTTCCTATCACGAAGCGTGGCATTGGCAAAACAGTCTTCGAAAAGAGTGGGAGCCAACAATTCTACGTTAGAAAGCAAAAACTATATAATTACTTATTTAATTTAATTTCAACCACAATGTATTCCGTGTGCTAAAGCATCACACCCGTTAAGTTGAATAATAATAATAATACTCTATATTCTGTCAGGCTAAATTTCTAAAAGTTTGACATTAAAGTCTCTACAATACTTAAAAACGTCACAATGCCACGAAATCGATTTATTAGAGACCAACTCCGAACCGTCAAGACCACAGGGTAAATACACCCCCCAGCACGTTAAAACTATCCTAACACAGCGCTATCAGTTCGCAATGGTTGACCATGCAATCCTTTGTGTCAACAGCAACAAGTATCTTCCTAATTTTACCTCAAAGCGCCAGTGTTAGCTCTGCAATATCTATATGCGGAGTTTGCATTGCATATAGACTAGATTCGTGGTACAGAGCACTCACAAATTGGCAATTACACTTGCCCAAAGCACTTAAAGAGAGACCCACGCAGACATCCGCAACTTTAAACCTCGTCAAACTTCTCTATTCGTCCGGGTGGGTCCACGCACGAAACGAATAAATGCATCCCACCCGAATGGGATGGCTGGACATTCAAAAGACTTCAGAAGCTTCTAATGCAATCTCTGACTTTTAAATAGGGATGTCCTTCGGACAGCATGCACGAGAAGTTCTGCCCCGTTGAATTTCACTTGCGCGGCGTACGTAACCACCTGCACGATCATCAAAAGAGAGTTTAGACGCTGCCCGATGCTATTTTGCCCGCTGTTTAGCTGCTCCTCGTGACAGCCGACCGGCCGAAAGCCCGACAAATGCAGATTTCATAACACGACATGCTTTGTAAACGCACAGTCGAGTTCTCTCCACGTCTGCTGCAGGTCTTCGAGGCATCGACGAGTCCGTCGAGGACATCGAGATTGCCTGGAGACCCTCGAAAATGCCGAGAAATTTCGATGCCCCTCAGGAGTAGGCGCCCTAATCGACGAATTCCGTCACGCTTCGGACACCCACAAACTGTGAAGAGTCCTGCATTTAAAAACGCATCTAACTTCAATTTACCGAGGCAACTTGGCTACCGCTACACTTGACATTCTCAACAGGTAGTCCGATGGCAGTTCGATGACGTTCGGGGATCAGGTTTTGGATTAAGGTTCTTGGGAAATTAAAAAGAATGAGTCTGGTAATCTATGGGTGGATTTTGGACTGTGCTGGGGATTATTGCTCGAATAGGACGTGCCGGACTTCTGCCTCAGACCTCCTCCTATTGGGGACGTCGTCATCAATAATTCATTATCGAGTGGGAAGAAAAGCCACGTGCAGTATCAGAAGGAATTTTCTAAGAATTGCTGCAACTTGGCTGAGGAACATCGAAATTTCCTGCTTAAAAAGGTAGGAGACTCTTTACCTATATTCTCTTCCTTTCATCTATCATGTCTTCTAATTAATCAAGCACGGTATTCTTCTTTATCCCATGATCGACTTCACTGGCGACACGCACGTCTCCCTTGCCGCATTTTCACCGACACTCTTCTCTCGATAAAACTGATCCAATCACGATCGTGAATCTTGGATCACCACGTAGATGAACACGATAGCACCCACAATCACCCAGTGCCATTGAAAACCCCCACAAGAAATAGAGATTCCGTCAGAGACGCGGCTTGTTCTATCTAATGATCTTCGGCGGAGTCTGTTCTCACGTAGAGATATCTTTATGGGCACTATCAGTCTTCATAGTACACCTGATGGCACAGTCTACACATCAGCAGAGTGGTAGGCAGCATGCCTAAATCCAGCCGTAATAGTTCCCAAGTTCCACGCGAAATATACGCCCACTATTAAGCTCCACTCGGCCACACCGTTGCGACACGGATGATCATCTCATCCTATGAAGAACAGCTGCGGAAGTTCACCGAACCCCTGAATCCTCAGCTACCACCACGCTTGTCACCCAATCGCGCGATACCTCTGGCGCACACGTGTTCGCCGAATATTCGGCGAGAGAAACGCGCGAAGTTTCACCCCTTGCACCCCTAAACGCGCATCACCCCCGCAGAAACAGTCTCGCGGCTGGCGATGTTCCCGTGGAGGTGAAGTCAAAAATTCTTTCAGGATGGAGGTTGAAACTAATCCTGGCTGAGTGTGCCAGCTAAACCAAAGTGAAATGGGTTGCCGAACTTGTGTTGAGCCACCGGGGGTGTAGCGACGATCGAAGGCGCGGCACACGCGGTACAACCCCCGTGGAAGGGAAACACGAGCGATCTTAAATCCACACTGCTCGGCCGCAATCACGCGCGACTGTCGACAAAGCCGTCGCGGTCACAACAAAACCTGCGAAACGGGGGAACCACGAGGGGTGGCGGCGACGCGGCGCCACCGCCGGGGCGTCCTCGCGCGACGACGCGGCGAAACAGCGCCGCCGGTAACCTCGGATGGTAAAGAAGTACACGCGGGAGGATGTTGTTAGCAGCAACCAATCAGGATGTTCCTCGCACGAGCCTGAATCGTGTCAGTTTTAAGGTCAAGGAATTGGAGTTTGTAAGAAATGTATGCTTAGAAGGTGGGAGGGATTATGATTTGTTGCTTGGAACTTTGATTCCATCCATCTCTCTACGGGTCTCGAAGCGCAGCAACCTCCTCGTGGTGAGACCTGGTAATCGGTGAGAACCGAGCCGATGGCTGCGATTGTCAAATATTCTACACCAGAATTCATTTAAGAAGGAACTCCTTTCGCGCATGTAGAATGAGCTCATTGGCTCCGAAAAAGCGTTGGTGGGGGTACAGCCAATAGTGACTTCTCCCGGCACCAATGAGCGTCAACCTGCGCAGAACCGGTTTAAACTCGTCGGTCGGCAGGTTCCTTCTTAAATGACAGGGAGTATAGTTGGATATAAGAATTTCTTTAACTTGCAATACTATGGTAGAATGTAAGAATAAAATATGTAACTTGAAATGTTGTTCGACTGTTCTTACCGGACCCCAGAACACGAGTATAGTGTTAAGATAAAAGGATAAGTGCAAGTGGGAAAATTTCAGCGAGATACTGGAACTGGTGGGTTTTTGACAAACTTTAAAGTCTTCTCTGCTTCAGCACCTTATTGAAATACACTTATATAATACAGTTAAAATTTGTTTTGCGTTTAACAAACCTGAATAGGACAGCAAAGGTGAAAGGCGTATGTGTTCTTATTTTGTTGTGATCCTTCTTTTTCGAATACGTTTATAAAACGACCTTTAAATTGTTACTCTGATAAAATCATTTGTAAATCGCGGGTTTCAAATGACCTAGTTTTACTCGTGTTGAATTCTAATTCCTACCACGCGTAGCGTTACAACCCGTTTCGAGACTTCACCGTTAACGTTGCATGTGACACTAAAATGGTAATGGTGACAAACCGGTGACAGGAAACTGCAATATGGATAATAGGTCTATCCAATATCCCGTCTACGTCGTTTGTGATCGACGGTAATTTCTGATTTTCTCGGGTAGCATCAGAGACCATCATTACCGGCTGCAGATAAAGTGTAGAGCCGATATTCTCTCTAGATGATACGGAGTTCTGTTGATATTATAGGAAATTCTAGGGGAAATACAGATATTCACCTAGCTTTAGAAAACAACTGTTCATAGAGTGATAAAACAGAAATCTTCATTTTCTTACGGTTTCAGAACTTTGTTCGGAAATGGAAAAAAATATGTTTGTGAGTTATAAAAATCTTCGCAACCAATTAGACATATTGAATTCAAATTTCAAGGCTAAATTCACATGACGTTTTCAAGTTGAAATTCTGCCTTTCTGTTCCACTCTCATTTCTGAGATTCTGAGCCAATACTTGACTGGTCATTTCAATTACCTCAGCTTCTAATTAATTTAAAAAATTTCGAGAGTACAGACTTCGAAGCAAACAAAAGCTTGAGCTTTAAAGAAATTCTTCCATTTCTATTTCTCTCTTTCTTTATTCGAAGAAAAGAAACTCCTGTTTCTAACCTTCAATTTGGTTAATTCCTGAATTTTACAAATTTCCGCAGTTTACACTAGATGGCTTTACGGAAGAGGCATATTTATAAATACTTTCATCCGTTATTACTTAAAATTTCAGTACACAAAATTCATTTTGCGATGAAAACAGTAAACCATCCAGGTTGACATAGGACTCTGACTGCCGTTTCATAACCAAGTCACGTGCCCAAACGTCAACAGAGAGTGCCCCCGACATAAACAGTCTTGTTCTACACTAAAAGTGGACATACAGTATAAACCAATTAACCCGTGGTGATCCTAACAAGTCAAATAACACTTCCTCCCTTTCAACACACTAAAACACCAAACTCCTAAATATTTACCTACACAGTGATTGTAAAGAATAAAACATCTATATAGCCAAAACCACAATACCCACACCCAGTAGATTACCGTCCATAAAGCTGCAGATAAGCAAGCACCTTTCGTTTTCGAAAAAAATTCGATCCAGCAAACTTACCAACCCTGGTCTCCCCGAATTAGAATAAATCACTTTGACCGCGACAAAAATTTTTGGCAAAACGGACGGATGATAGATCATCACTTACCCGAGTGATGGCCACTCCCCATCAGTGGTGGTGGTTGGGGCAGAGGTGCTCTTATTTGGAAGACTCAAACGTGGTCCGATGCGAAGCGTCATTGGACGCCTCCTGCGCAACGTGTAATCTGTAACCACGATAGGATAAAAGGTTTCCCACGAATCCGAACGACGCCGTGGCATTTTCAGGAATTAGCTAACGCTAGAAAGACTGATCGCGCGACAGGAGATGAAGCAAATTGGAAAGATTGCCAATGAGGGGTGGGCGCCGACGACGAATTGCAATCTGAGTGAATCCCGATGGGTGGTTTCACGTGAAACGGTTTTGTCACGGATTTTATCCGTGCATTTATTCCTTCCTTTACTACCCCCGCTGGTTGGAGTGACGCAGCATGATTTCCAAACGTACGATTTAATCAGTGGCAAAAAGCTTTGACCTTTCGAGTTGGTCAACCCTGGGGGCAGTTTAGCTAACGTAATAACTGAATAATATTTGATGGCTGATATGTTTCGATTGATTTTGTAGTTGGGGTGAAGCGATTCAGAAATGGATTAATTGATATATCTGAAAGTTACAAGCAGCTGGAGCAAATATAGCAGAGAATATTATTGACGAAAATATCACCGTTTTTTGATACCTTTACTATAATGGGAAAAAAAACATTGTTAGATTTTCTAAATTCAAATTTAAAAAATACACATGGTAGATAAAACAGAACCGTGTTCTGTAAAATGAAATCCGCAGAAAATACGTCTCATCTTTTCCTCGTGTCAGGTTTTTGCAGTAAGTTTCCCCATCTACTTTACTCTACTAGCGCAACTTTAGCCTTAAAGTGTGCCCCTTAAAGAAAAGTATAATTCCGCTGCTTAAACAGTAAAAGTTTCTTACGCAAAATTTCTCCGCAAACCAATTAGAAGTTTAGGAATTAAATTTTTCCCAGTTAAATACTGAAGCCAGTCGGTAAAAAGGGTATTAATAAGACACGCCGGTAGCAATTAATAACGGTGTAATGAGATTGACTGAGCAAGCTGGGTGTCCCTTCTTTAAACAGAATGAATCGATGATTTCCTGGATATAATAGCCCCATTGTGAATGGTTGCGACTCGAGCCAGCTTAAATGTGTTCGGGACGAATTTAAACTCAAGCTGCCATTTATTCTGGAGGCAGCACTACTATTCTGAAGCTACCATCGAATGAAATGTCTTTTTATCCCACCATACAAATCACGCACACTTGCGTGTCCATTTTCCTTGAGGAAGTAAAATGAAAATTCTTATTACAGTAGGGCCGGGTTAAATTTGCACGAAATCTGCCCGATTAAATTAAAAAAACCATACCCACTAACATTTTGTTTTGCGACTGGGGTCACACTCATCCTTCGTCGTCTGGGACTCAGCAAAACATAGCAAATTGACAAGGAAAGTGAACAATCACAGCGAGTGCAAGCGATAAGAGATAGACGTAAGTACTTTGACCAATTCCGCAGGCATTACAAATATCACTTTCCACAATGTTCATCCTATCTTTGTGAAAATAGTACGAATGGATAGGTGGGGTTCTCCCGATGAAAATGAGTACAAACACGACAGAAATCGGATTATTTTTAGGATTGCATACGCCGGTATAGTACATTCGTCTTTACTTATCAGTAATCATAAAAATAGTCCGATTTATGTCGTGTTTGGACTCATTTTCATCAGAAGAATCTCGCCAATCAATTTGTACTGCTTTCGAAAAAATTGGATGAAATTTATGGAAAATTCCAATTTGTCATTGCACAATATCTGTTCACTTGTCTTCTGAATCTCTTACGAGGACAATTATTCTTGGAACCAAAACAATACCCTGCCCACCAGAATTTGAAAGCGCGGATCGGACTTTTTCGAATTTAACCGGGCACCACTGTAGTGATGAATATGAATTGCTACGTTTTAATACCTAAAAAAATACAGTAGAAGTGTAAAAAGTAATAACTAAAAAAAGAGAAAATTTAGAAACAATAGTAGGTGAGAGATAAACAAAGAATATTCTGTTAACAGAATTTGTGAACGTATCTCTATGCAGATGAGAACAGTTCCCTTTGTGGTATTCGTTACTGTTGTGCGCCAGAGAAGGTGAAAGTAAAATTCATTTTTACCGTTTGCCGAGCAGAGGGAGTTCCGCCCTTGGAAAACATGCGGCGACAAGTACTGGGGGTGCGGATTCGTCGGGGTTGGCGGGGTGGTGCGACTGCTGGGCACCGCCATGGTCGTCCAAGGCGGTGCTGCATCTTTCGCGACGTCTTCCTCCGCTGTGAAGGTGGGCACCTCATTGGTTACCCGTACTTCTATTCCCACAGACTGTTAAAAAAAGAGAAAATGGACAATGAATTAACAACCCCCAATTAACACGAAACTCTCGATCTTCATTTTAACTTTAAGTGCCTCAACCTGAAGACCTTAGTAGCGCATTTTCTTAAGTGCTACACTAATTTCTCCTGGGTTCAAGTCTAATGAACGCAGTCCCGCATTGTCTTCAATCTATTTAACAGTTTCTCGACGTCACATCTGCAAAAATTCCTTCCTTTTCCATCGAAACATTATTATAATAAAAAAAAAAAACACGTGTGCAAGTCTTTTGTACCAGTTGGGCTTTATGCCTAAATACACTCTGGTTCTATTAAGAGCAGAAAGAGATGATAGACTCTTCCAAATGATTCCAAGGGTTACTAGGACCCTGTTACGAAGTTACTTAATCATTGAACTTTACCACATGCACTCAGAATCCAATATCAACTGAATTGTATTTCATGAAATTCCAATCACAACCAATTAAATAACCAGCAAGGTCGATTTTCCCTTATGTAATAGAAGCACCAAGTGGTGCGGGGAATAATGACACTAAATTCAGCGTTAATTATGCGGCAATTACCACAGCATGTGACACCAAAGGGTCACGCTTGGATACTCGAGGATACTACTATCGATAAAAACCCTTGGGAGCCTCCACCATCCTCAGTCGTCGGGAACCCGATTCTTCGCTTGTTCTAAGGGAGGCATTGATGTAAAAGAAGGGTCACGAGCAGATACGGTCAAGGCCTCGGTCCAAGCTAAGAAAAAAAGCCAGGCAAAGTGATGCTTTAAGGACAGAGCACGACTTCAGGGGACTTTCTAGGACAATCTTCTTTCGTCGTTCGATAACGAGAGTCCCCGTGATATTAATAGCTCCACCTTACAGCTCTCTAAATAAATAATTGAAACTTACGGCTGAGGGCTCTTTCATCAACTCTCTAATTGTGTCGATGGCCATCGCTGAATCAACCATGTGCACCTAATTATTTTCAAATTTTATTGCAATTAATTTCCCTACATTGGCTAGTGTGCGAAAGAAACGTTATAGAGAGCGAAAATGTGAGGGAAAGGAATACAATAATGCGAGGCTAGAAATAACTTAAAGAATCGGGATTCTAAATGCCTAGATTCAGAAAGCAAAGTAGTTTTCGTATAGCATTTGTCTGCTATAGTGGGGACGAAGTCAGTTGGCTGTTGAAGGCTACGGAGGAGGGGCCTCCCCACCACTCTACCTATTGTTTCTTCACGCAAGCGCGGAGCAAGAGTCGGGACCTTGAGCAGACAAATGATTTTAGTCTTACTGTAGCTTTATAATATATCAAATAGATAGAAATCTTTTTTAAAAAGCTGGAGTTTCTATAGAAGTACTACATCGCAACCATACTTTTGCGTGCTTCTTCCATATTTTTATCGCGGTGAATTATTCACGATTGGCGACACAGCCGTGAAACTAGTCCTACACCAATTCGCACTTTAACCACAAAAAAATCCGGAAACATGAGGGTCTCGCCTTCATGCAGTGAAATTTATGGGTCGCAGAGCGGAATTCTGTATTTCATTCGAGAGTTTTCACATTCCTCTGTCCACCCACACAAATACGTATTGATTCCACGAGTTCAGTCAACAGGTAGCCAGCGCTTCCGCTCGAGCTCTATATGCGTCTGGAACAGACGATCTTTTTCACCCCTGCTGCCTTCTATGTAACGGACTATTCCATCTTATACGAGTCTGTAAAAATGGAATTCTTCAGTTCCACGTTGGCGACGTTTTAGATTCATATTATCGAAGCATGTGCAGGCAAGGAACTCCTGTAGGTACGTTATGGTGACATTGAATGACAGTAAAAATAATCAGCACGGGCGTGTGTCTGAGAGGCATACAGGTAGAGGAGGAGAATATTGAGGATGGATGTAAATCATGTCAGCAGTTATCGTTAGTTAGGATCGTTTGTTCCTGTACTGAGAATACAAATACCGAAATTGCCTCGATAAGCTGATTACAAAGTCTAGACTAGGGCAACGTTATGATATTAAACTCTATAGGTGGAAGACGCTGACAAGAAGTTTTTAATGCAAAGTTACTTAGACGTGCATGTACTTTGGATTGTTTGCGTCTAGTGGTAGAAGTGAAATGGGACGAAAGCTGATTCAGGTAAGTTAAAGTTTCCTATACTTGTGGTGTTAGGGTGATGTCACTGATGTCCCAACATTTACACTTACAATCTTCGAACTCGGTACTTGGAATTCGAATTACAATTACATAATTGGATTTTCGAATCCTTGAATCCGTTAGCAACTGGATAGTTTAATTCAATAACACTTTAGCACCTTAGACTTACTGTCAAACTGTTTGGGACTGAATTTTTGGACTCTTTGGGACTGGAGCTTTGGACACTTTGGGACTGGAGCTTTGGACTCTTTAGGATTACAGTCTTAATGTCTTTGGACACTTTGGGACTCAAGCTATGGACTCTTTGGGACTCAAGCTTTGGACACTTTGGGCCTGAAACTTTGGATACTTTGGGACTGAAACTTTGACACTTTGGGACTGAATACTTGGACACTTTGGGACTGAAGACTTGGACACTTTGGAACTGAAGCTTTGGACGCATTGGGCCTGAAACTTTGGGGACTTAAGTCCTCAAATTTTGGACTCTTTGAAACTGAACATTTGGATACTTTGGGCTTGAAGCTTTAGACGCTTTGGAACTGCAGTCTTGGACACTTTGGGACTGAAGCTTTGGACACTTTGGGCCTGAATCTTTAGACACTTTGGGAACGAAGCTTTGCACTATTTGGGCCTGAAACTTTGGATACTTTGGGACTGAAACATTGAACTCTTTGGGACTGTTACTTTAAGCATTTGAAAACTGAAACTGGAAACCTAGATAGAACTATGCAGAAACATAGCAATTTGGAAATACTAAAAACTGCCCATCAGAAATTTAATTCAGATTTTTGAAAATCCTCTTTAATGCAACTGCAACTTACCTGAATTCACACGAGAGAACCAGAACATGAACATGAACCACCAGCCGATTACCCTCTTCCTCCAAGACGATTGATTTTATTTCACCCCCTGCACCATCCCCTTTGGTAGACCACGAATCCACGATATTTAACATCTAAATTATTCGTTTCCCCGCGGGAAGGAAATTAGTTTGCCCCGTTGGTTAAATCATTCAACTCCTTGGACCAGATAAATTAGGCCAACTCAACCGTCAAGGTTTTACAAGTCAAACAGTTGAATAATTCAAGGTTCTCAAATCGGAATCACTTTGCAGAAGTATAATCCACTAAATAACCCATGGGTGCTGCGGAACGTCTTCGTTTTAGTAGATGTGGGATTCAAGTGGAAGCCCCAGAATTGAAAAATCTTTTAATCATCGATATCGAAAATAGGGGATCGTCGATCCGAGCTTTCACGTCGGGGATGAAGAAAAATATTATCGGCCTCGTTTACGCAACACATGTTTCTCTTTGGCGACAAATATTTATCCCTGACGCGAGACTGCTCTATTGTCCCACGGGCCTAGAACGTTAATTGCGTATCGATCGAGGGTAGTCTACCAGCTGTATTCTCTTCTTCACAACGGGGTTTCTGATCTCTTCCCGTGGAGAATTCCAATAACGACATGCCTAGAATCTCCATGTTCAATATTTATTCAACTAATCGCCAGCGTGGCTGCGAGGCACGTGGCACGTCTTCCACAAGTTTGCAATCTAAGCAACTATTAACAAACACTTTCAGAACGTAACTGATCGTACATTTTTACATATTCAAACGACACCTGTCTTCCATTTAATGGAACGAATTTAACTAAAAACAAAATGGAAAATTAAAACTAATTTTTAAAGCCGACTGGCTCACAAAATAATTTTACAAATATTTTAGCATATTTGTACTGAGTAATGGACTAGTACCTACACGTTTTTATTTCTGCTATATTTTAAAGGCATATAGAATTTTTTGCAGCTGGATTGGAAGAAAAGAAGGATATTAGACCAAATGGAAACGATTTTATATTAAAGTTTAAAAAAATACTATTAAGTAACAAAAGATTGTAATAATATTAAATATTATGAATATTCATATTAAAATATTATAAATAATAAATATATAAAAATTTAAATATTATTAATATTAAAATGTAAATAATAAATATATAAAAACATTACAAAATTTAGAAAGAAATTTTATCGTACGAGGCTCCATTTTAGAGTAAATCAAACTTGAAAATGAGCGGACCACAAGCGTCAATTTGTGGGCGTGGCTAAGCATGCGCGCGCACCGCGAACTTTCAAACCCAATTGCCCCGAAACTAAGGCCCATACGAAAAAACTCCATTGCACAATTTCGATTTTTTCACCCTCCCTAAAATTCATCAACTGCAAATAAAACAAAATTCAGCTTTACGAACAGTAACATTTTACAATTTCCAACACGGCAGAACAATTATTTTTCATTGATATATTTTACACATTTTTATTCTCAAACGTTGATCAAAGGAACAAGCCCAAAGTTACGCAGTTTAGATAACAAAGTCGAAAGAAGAAAAAATCACGTCCCACGGCACGAAGTCTCATTTAATCTCACCCCCCGTCTATTGCTTCATTCCATCGAGGAGATCCGCGGCTTATTAGGTGAAAATTCGACGGGCGGGTTTAATCAGTGGAAAGAAACCCGCCTGTGCGCTGCCTGTCTCTAAGAACGTCCGAAGGGACACGACAGAGATAGAGCTAACGAGGGATGAATGCGAAATCTCCCCTCACGTTTTCGGATAATTTATTCTACGCTCGGGGCTGTTTGTCGCCGGTCGAATCTCAGGGGATTGAGGTTCCCGGATACTACATCTAGCCGTGTCCGGGTGGGAAAAGAGAGAACTGGCGAATCAAGTTTCTCGAGAGAAAAAAAAGTCCCGAGGTGTTGTCTGCGGGAAGAAAGGAGGGTGGCTGCGATATAACTGAAACTGCACGCTCCTAGAGTCGACGAGAGAGCTAAAATTACTCGATATGAATCCATAACGAGAAATAAATTGAAAATATAATATCGAGTTTTTCCCCCTCTTTATTTCGTTCTTAAGTAAATCATGTTTCAAAATTAGGGTGCGTGAAACGAGATGCCACGAAGCTGCATATTTTTTAGCAAAGTAGTATGAAGCAAAAGCAGTTCAGCAATATAATGCTGAGATTCGTTTGCAGCCACTTGCAACATTCTCAAACTCGATTATCTCGAAAACTGTGGATAGTACGAAAAAAGTTTATAACACATTTTCGACGTATTTTATATGGCAGAGTCACCCCCTGTTTAGTTGAATTAAATATTTCGAGGTATAGTGAAGCTGTAAGCCAAACACTGTGGTACACACAGTGCTTCTTGCTAGGGTTTCAGGTGTAACAGTAAGTTTGCCAAGTAACATTCAGTAAGAACCTAGGAGTGGACTTTCTAGCTTAAAATAGTGGAGATTGATCTAATTTATCCGTGAAAGCTCGTTCGCCAACACCCAGGATCAAAAGATTTCAATCCCAAAGACAAATGCACTGCGCCCAACAAACGCCGACTTTGCCATCTTATGCACAAAGAGAAATGTATTGTTTCAAGCGGGGGAATTTGCATTTATATAACCCACGAATTTTCCCCGAGCTAAATATGGGTGCATCTGAGCGTCGTGTAGCTGCGTTCGATCGTGTACTCCCTCGGAGCTATCAAGAATTTCCATTCGAGCGTACACAGAAAGGGGTGCACCGTATCGTTGTGCCAATAGGGACATGAATTGTCTGATAAATAGGTCAGGAATTATTATAAAAATTGGCAAGTAATAATTTTACCACTGTTCAGATTCAAGGAACACTTTGTTTATTTAATTGTTGCAGTGGAGAAAAAAAATTGGGTGTTAGTGGCAATAAAGGAAGAAATTAATTTTAAGAAATTGTTAACGGTATAGTTTCAATCTCGTGTTTGTTTGAACAATTCAACAGTAAGAAGTAAACTGAAATAAGAAAATGCAGGAGCTGCTGGAAGTACTCAGGCGAGAATGGATTTTTCCTTTAATTAAGAATGCCCGGAAGATCTGCGCGCGAAGAGGTATCGAGTAAAGGGATATCTTAATTGCAATTTCGCATGGGTATAATTATCGACGTGAAAATTACTTCTGAGATATCGGCGCCTGTTAATTGAGCTGCCATTAACGGGACACCTTAGCGAGGGGCAGGAAACTGGCGACAGTAAGGCGTCCTGTAACTTCAACTGCCAGAAGCAATGCTGGCTCTGTGAAAAATAAGGGGTAGTATATGTGTACAGGTTCCGTAATGGAAGGGAAATTACTGGCCCACGGGAATTGGAAAAGTGAAGTCAAAGATGGAAGGAATGCCCCTCGCTACAAAGACATTCCCGCTTGAGGGTCCATAAATTGGTATCGTAATTTATGCGTTAGGTATCTAAATGGGTAATAAGAGGCGAGATTTCTCCCTTGGGGAACAGTAGTTTTGTTATCTCAGGAAGTAGAGGAGAATCTTTGTTAAAAATACCGAGGGTTGCTGACGCCGCGTGGTGATCGAAGAAAGGCGCGAAATTTGAATTTTTAAACGACTGATCACGATGGGCCCAACAAAGTGGCGACGAAAGTTTTGGTATCTAACTGGGGGAGAATCTCCACTTGGCTAGTAGTTTATTCGGCGAAAAGTTTCCCCTCGGACAAGTGGTAGTCCAAGCTGGCAAACACTTGATGATGACGCAGCAGTGTGGCTGTTCTCGCTCGCAGGAGTCCCAAAAGGACGGCGGTGGGATCCTAATATCCGGCCAGGCACCGAGCACCGTTATGCTTACGAGCTGTCGACGAAGACAAATTGAACCGTACGCTTGACAGAATCCCATACCAACGAGCCTGACACCTCGCTGGCTGATGGAAACAGAATTGGCTGACGATCGCAGATCGAGATACTGGGGGAAGAAAAGGGACGAATAATAAACATTGCATTCCGTAGCCCTGGGATCTTCGATCGCGTGAGTACCAAAGCGGAAACCAAGACCGCGTCGAGGTTATCATCAAAAGACACCAGGATGGAGGTAGACAGGAGGGAAAATAATGAAAGGGGTAGTGGGATTGTAAAATTAATGTTTGTGTGAAGTGCGGAAAGAGTAAACTCGAGTGTGCGGGGGATGAGGAAATTGCAAAATGAGAATTCATATGTTGGGGATTAGGAAAGTAGATATTTTGGGAATTATCTAAGTATTGGAGGTGTTAGGTTCTTGCATTATTAGGCATTTGGTAAACAGCACAATTAGGGGATTGGGCATTAGGCCGATTGGGACTCGGGGCGTATGAGAGTCGAGGCATATGGGACTCAGGGTGATTGCGACTCAAGGTGATTGGGACTCAAGGCCCAAGGATTTATGGGACTCAGGGCATATGGGACTCAGAGAGTAGGGGACTCTGTGTGATTAGGACTGAGGGTAATTGGGATTCAGGGCGATTGGGACTTAGGGCGTATAAGAGTCGAGACATATGGGACTTAGGGTGATGGTGACTCAAGGTGATTGGGACTCAGGGCCCAAAGGTTTATGGGACTCAAAGAGTACGGGACTCAGGGCGTATTGGACTCTAGGAGATTGGGACTCAGAACGATTAGGATTCAAAGCGACTGAGAATCAAGATGATTGGGACTCAGAGGGTAGGGGACTCTGTGTGATTGGGACTGAGGGTGATTGGGATTGAGGGCGACTGGGACTTAGGGCGTATGGGACTCCGAGTGAGCAATGGGCCATAAATTGTATCAGCCATACGACAATTGGGCCTTAAAACGTGTATATACTGTATATCAATGCGATTGAGATTTAGGGCGTGGGCATATTAGAGGGATTTGGTTATTAACATTTAGAAGACCGGATTTTTAAAAACAAAATAGAGGTTTTTAGTTTCCAATTTTTTTTATATGTATATAACGTTTATTTTGTGCAGAATTAGGGGACTTGCACAGAGCCCCCAAAGGGGCTTTGCCGGTCCGGAACAGTAATATAATTTTTAACATTTATTTAATTTCAAAAACACGGTATGTCTGGGGAAACCAACTTTATCGCCAAACATGTATTTCGTATTTTATAGAGGAAGAAATTGCCACCTCGCTAAAAACAAGTCACACAAATCACCACTGTAAATATATACAGGGTGTCCCACGCAATCATCTCCTAAACTATACATTATTGAAAAAACTCCAAGTAAAATCTGTAAAATATTTATACACATTCCAAAATTTAAAAGCAAATAAAACATCAGTATCAATTTCCACATCTTTCAATTCCAAAAGATGCAAAATTAAAATATTCAAATCGACAATATTCACAATACATTCACCTCCAAAAATAAAAAGAAAATAGCATCGCTATTCGCGTTACCAATCCCCCCAAAAGATCACAATTCTAACACTGAAATTCACATTATTCCCATTTTCAACAGGGAAGCAAACGACCAACACCATCTTGCGCATTGGAATTCACTGAATCTCAAAAACACTGCAATCTCAGAATTTTACATGAATGCAAATTTTCGTCCAGCTGGCACAAAGAGCAGTTACAAGAACCCTGACAACAGGAATTTTACCCAAAACCCAGACGCCAGATGCGGGAAGACGATAGGCCACGTGTTTCATTAACAGCGAAACCTCGTTAAATTTCCCCTTTGACCACCATACAGTCGCCTTCGCAGCGACTCCGCGTGCCGCGATACATTGGCTAATTGAATTTAATTCCACCAGGTGAACGTGATTAATTACTTTCAATTATTAGGTACCAGCAAGAGATAATTCCGAACAAAAGCAGCCCGTAACACGACGACTCGCCATAGGCTCTTCCTCAGCTCTTAGGGTGGAAATTAGAGAAGCTCGGGGACTTCCAGAGATGGCAGCAATACTTCCTTGTCGTCGCAGCCGGGGTGCGCCGTTTGTCATCGACCAGATGAATACTTGCACCGAAAGCGACGATATTTCCACGTAACGAACGGCTAAAATAACGATCAATATTTTATATTCATTCTGTTTGAGATCCTAGAAGGGATTCCAGGGAAATATGTGCACAATAAATTGTGGGAGATTATTGTGTACACGGTACTGAGGAAACATGATATCATTTGGAAAGAATTCAATAAAAGACGAATAAGTGCAGACATTTTTGCCATTAAGGAAATATTATAAATATCGTGGAAATATTCCAGGAATATTCGTGATAAATATGTTACACTGTATTAGAGAAACACGAGATAGAAATTACTATATATTGATAAAAAAAACAAATTCAAATTTTGGTTCGAATTGAAAATTTAATTTAATAGACATTCATTGAATTGTGGAATAGTATTGGGTTAATATTGGTTAATGGAATAATGACATATTAAAATGACAGTTACTGAAATAATATTGTTTATTAAAGAAACCGATTCTCGTTAAGCGATACCCCGAGCCGGATTTTAGGGTGCATTAATGGCTCTGTTAATCGAATCGGGGATCACTAGATCGAGGTCCTTCTAAATGGAATGTCAGCTATTCGATTAGTACAATAATATCCAACTTTTTCACTCGGCAACGCAGCTTTGAAAGCTTCGTTTCATTCGAGCCGCGGTTTCGCAAAATAAAAGCTAACCCGCGCTGGGTGTTTTATGGTTATACGGGGGAGATGTGTGTTGTCGTTGTTGGGGAAGGGAAAAAACAGGATGCGAGGAATGGAACAAAGCGGGACGCGACAGATGCACTCTGACATATAGCAAAGGGCAATATCGACGGTGTGTGTTCGACTTAAGAAACTTCTCCGGCTTCATTTCCGCATTGTACGATCGTCACAGCGAGTTTACAACGTAACATTGTAGCAATTAATAAAGGGAGAATAAATAAACCAGTGGCACGGTAGAAGAAAAATTGTTGATCATTGAAATGTTCAGATTAAAGAGTTTGGAATTATTTCAATTAAGGGTTGCTAAGGAATTATTTTATTCAAAATCACATTTTATAGATTGCAATTTAGTTTCTCGAATTTATTCGGTTCACGGGGTCCGCAGGGGGAGGCTAAAAATTGTTTACTTTTTAAAACTAATTTTTATTAAGTTTACGCTAAAAGAGTAAATATTTTTAATTTTTAATTAATTTGGCGCTACAAAATTGGCTCAATTTTATATTTTCATATTTTGGCATATTTGTTATTAAGGAATTGATTCAAATAATTAATGAAAAAATTGAAAACAGAATATCGTATCAAGTAGCCCCGCAGTGGGGTAAATTGATACATTTTGCCTTCGTCCAAATAACATTTTTTCATTCATTTTGTATATATTTTCTCAAGTTTTCGCTTACTATATATTAAAGAGGAAGGACCAAAGTATATTTTGGCATATTTGTTATTAAGGAATTAATTCAAATAAAATGAAAAAAATTTAAAACAATATCATATGAACTAGTCCCGCAGTGGGGTAAATTGATACATTTTGCCTTCGTCCAAATAACATTTTTTCATTCATTTTGTATATATTTTCTCAAGTTTTCGTTTACTATATATTAAAGAGGAAGGATCAAA
Organism: Andrena cerasifolii; assembly: GCF_050908995.1. Taxonomy (NCBI): domain Eukaryota; kingdom Metazoa; phylum Arthropoda; class Insecta; order Hymenoptera; family Andrenidae; genus Andrena; species Andrena cerasifolii. The sequence continues at coordinate 6,400,131 of NC_135132.1, forward strand.
GTATAATTTGGCATATTTGTTATTAAGGAATTAATTCAAATAAAATGAAAAAAATTTAAAACAATATCATATCAACTAGCCCCGCAGTGGGGTAAATTGATACATTTTGCCTTCGTCCATATAACATTTTTTCATTCATTTTGTATATATTTTCTCAAGTTTTCGCTTACTATATATTAAAGAGGAAGGACCAAAGTATATTTTGGCATATTTGTTATTAAGGAATTAATGCAAACAAAAATTTATAAAATTGAAAACTGAAGAACGCACCAACTAGCCCCGGTCTCCCGTACTATACCAAACCTCGGAAAAACCCTCTAAATAAATAAAAAAAAACCCAAATTTTTTGCACCCAAGTCCCAGAGCTTCACCACCATCGCATGAAATTTAATAAATCACAGAGCATGCCTAATTAAAAAAAAAAAGACAGGCCTGAAAGTTTTCATTAAAATGTGTCTCCTCTAAAAATGCGCAGATTTTAGCAAAAGTTCCGCAGTCCACGTTATTAATCGGAAGTTGTTTATTCCGACTCCGCGTATTTTTCGGGTGTCCCACATACAATGTATTTTCCCCAATCGCGCATGATCGATTTCCTAGCCGCAATATCATGAAATTAGCAAACACCGCGACTGGGTAGCTCGCGACCATTTCCCACGAAAATGTTCACCTCTGCGCGCCGTTCCGAAGGGGACACTTTTATTTCAAACGTTTCATATGAACGCAAAATTGCGTGCCTCGGACGCGCCGCGAACGCTGAAGAAAATTCGTCGCAGCCTGGGATCGTGCTTGGCATTTATTCGGGTGACGGAGACAAAACGCGAATGCTACGTGCAGGCGCGGAAAAACACGGTTCAGCGTGCTTGATTGTCGCGAAAAGTAGGGGCCGCGATAAAAAGTCGCGCTCGAAACGAAGACGAGCGTTTGTACGTGTCATCAAGTGTATCATGAAAATGGAACCGGTCCTGGAACGCTGAGCTATGCGGATCCCACCCCCGCGCCCCCCTTCCTTTTATTTGTCTTCCTAAAGAACGTACACACTGCTCTCTTGGGGTAGGAGGGGCTTTAACTGTGAATCTCTTATGGCAATTTGAAGTTTCCCCGAGATACAGGATGTTCTTGGAGAAAATAGCATTTTCCCTGAGATGAAGCAATTTAATAGCAGCGAGGATTTGAGAACATTTAAATCGCATATTATGAGGCAGTGATTCATAAATTTCTTTCTGTAACACGGGAGTAGCGAGGGTGGGGCAAGGGCAGGCGTTTGTCAACCCCTTGGCACAGGTAAAAAATAAATTAATTGTTCGTCCAAAATTAAATTAATTTATTATAAAGTATAAATACATTAAATTCTGAAGTAATTCTGCGTAACATTATTTCGACTCCTGACTACGTGCATAAATTTAAAATTCGGTTTCACTATTTATTGCCCCTCCCTGAAGGAAATCCTAGATACGCCCCTGTTCTGTTAGAATGTGTTATTTTTCTGGCTGGGATTAAGTAGATTTTATGGAAACACAGATACTGGAACCTCTGCGAGAGAAATACGAATGTATTTATTAACTGCTGCAAGAAAGATAGTAAAATTCAGGGGTACAGTGGCTAATTTGTAGTTTAGGTAAAAAATCGTGTTGGAATGCAATTTGCGTATTAAATTATGCTTTCTGAGAATATAAAATACAATTCGCGATGCCAAATAGAATATAACTATTCTTTAATGGTTATCGTTTTTTTTTTCGCGATACTACCCTCCAACGTCGTGCAAAACGATGGAAACTGTTGCATGCACGTGTCGTTAGCAATGGAGTTCAGGTGGTTGTTAATGATTTATTAAGGATTTCAATTCTTATTTTCGCAAAATTGGCTACAAATAAAAGCCTTTCTTCAAAACTCAATACAACCTACACCAGGGAACATTGCAACACTTTTCAAAGTCGATTTTCTTAAAAACGAAGGGTTGTGTGAAACAACTGTATCCCATAATTTTATTGCAGTTTTTAATATCGAATCAAATTCCATTAGGGTTTATACAAAACCTGACTTTTGAAACAACCGGTTTTCGAATTCCACTATTCCCAAAAACTGGTTAAACCGGTTTTCGAATTCCTCTATTCCCAAACAACCGGTTAAACCGGTTTTCGAATTCCACTATTCCTAAAATACCGGTTAAACCGGTTTTCGAATTTCACTATTCCCAAACAACCGGTTACACCGGTTTTCGAATCCCACTATTCCCAAAAAACCAGTTAAACCGGTTTTCGAATTATCACAGAAAGAAATTGCAATTCAAAATAGTAAATAAATATTTGTACTTATTTTAAAAAAAATTCGTTTCCTTAATATTAAGGATTTACAAAAATATATTCTATCTATACGAAAGCGAATAAATGAAAAAAAAATTAAATTAACTAAAATCTAAGTTCGTTTAATATTTATGCATCTACAAAAATATAACACAATAACATAGACTGCGTACAAAACCAACTAAAAAAAGAACTAAAATCCGTACAAAAAATAAATCTTTTAAAAGGTGGTTTTCCAAATTATAAATCTTTATTCCATTTAGTATTTTTCTACAGAAAATATGAACTCGTGAAGATTAGTTTTGCAGTAAACTGTTACCTACTCCAATATGCTTGCGTCCGAGGCGATTCCAAGTTAAAATGTCAAGTTTTTTATTTAATTTTAAATTTTTTAAATTTTAAAACCAATGTCCAAATTTTACAAATTTATAAATAAAAATCAGTTTCCCAACTCGATTTTTAAAAACCTACAAACCCTACATCCCATTTAATTTTGCTCCAAATTACACCGTGTCACAAATACAAGTAACTATAGTCGCAAGAATCGCAAATCGTTTTCACACTTTCTGATTTTGCACTTATTCCCATTTCGTTTATTATCTCGCTTCGACATGACATAATTAAACTTTGCGATTCGTGGATAGATAGAGTAACGTTCAAAGAAAATTCATGCCAATTGCCAGATGATTCTAAAATTGTATCCACCCTCTACAGGGTCAACCACAAATGGGGGACGAACTTTGGGGGCCCTTTACCGTATTGTAAAATATTTTTGCAAAAGACAATTAATAACCATCGACTTCAAATTACCAACGACCCCAGCACGAAGCGCGATTAAAGTCTCGCCAGCTAATTTCCTATTAGAAATGTTGCACAGCACGGGAATCGCATTAAATTTTCTCAAGCGCCAAGCGCGACGCGTCGTCCTAATGGAAACCGAGTGTTTCCCAAAAATGGTTCCGATAGACCGTGAATTAATCCCACGAAACGCTGCGATATTAGCTAGGAGAGTGGTCTTTGACATTTGATTCGTGATCAACGTGATTAAGGCAGCCCGGAGAACAGCCAGCATTGCACCGGGACGCGATACGAAGGGATATTTGTAGTCGACGAATTAATTACAGGACTTACTGGAATTTCAGAGGTGGCAGCAGTAGCTAGTATTGATTCGCGCGGTATTTTCTGGGATTATTTTCGAGGGATGGAAGTTGGAGAAAAACGTCTATAATTGTTTCATAATTCAAGCTCAGAGTCGAGAGAAGTAAGGGGAGGATCTCTAAGGATTCGTGGAGGGTTTATTAAAAAACTTGGGCTCCCCCTTGGGGCGCACATTGTACAGATTTCGACGAAAACTATGCCAGTTCTGACTTCCCCTTTCAACAATTCCTATAGATCCTATTTTATGAAACACTTCATTTTTTATGCATAAAGACATTCCCCAGGAGGGTGGTCGGTGGAACAATGAAAACGGAGACCTTGATGGTTCTCTTTTTGTGAGAAACATTAAGTTTATGCCAGTCGTAAAGTATAAGAGGGTAGCAGTTTATCAGGCTCCGAAAAAAAGTGCGCTTAATTGGTGCTGGCACTGGTCTTCGGCCACTAAAATTACTCTAAATTGTAATTGAAACTGAAATTTAGAGACCGTTGGAATTTCCTTGCACACCTGATTTCGAATGCTACGAAATATCGAAGCCAATTAAAAAATATCACTCGAGAAAGAATTTCATTCGTCACGAAAAAGATGAATGAAAAATTCTTAAAACTATGGAACAAAGTGCCGCGAGGAACTTCGAACCTGAAGGAGGACCTGTTGATCGCAACCCCCACGTTTTTCGAAATTAGTCTCCACTGAGACTTCGAGGCGTTCCATCGCGACCTTTGAAATCCGGGGGCAGCTCTTCCGCGTGCAGCAACCTGTTTAGCATCAATTACTTTCGTCTGTAATTATCGCGACGGGGGTGCGCTATCGATGGTTGACCTTTCCACTTGCGACCGTGGCGCGCGTGCGTTTCGATCGCGAAAGACGAGCATAATCGGGGGGCAGTTAACGTAACGCAGACAAAAACTCCTGAAACATCTCCCTCTCGAGGTTTTTATCAGGATAATATGGTCTTTAAGGGAGGGCGCCATTCTGAGCGAGGGGTGGTCACGTGGCCTGCGAGAAAATCAGGGAGGAAAGGTCGTGACCATAACCTGTTTGAGAAAGGTCGCAGTCATAAAGAGGGGACGTCGACGGACGAATATAATCAAAACAACCGAAAGATAAAAAGAAGTATCGACAGATGGCGTTTTTAACGTCGCCACGTGGGGGCATTTGAAGGAAAAAAATTCTGCTACGCGAGTCACTAACGTAAATTCGATATATTGAACTGTTGTCCTTGCTGGTGGCACGCTAAAATAAGCGATTCGACCGAACGGGTAAAAAATGGTATTTTTTTTCAGTCGACTTTGTAGTTTAATCAACATTGTTATAAAAAATGTAAACCGTTGTACGTAACTAGGGAAAATGGTAGAAATATTACACTGGGTCATTCTGTTTGAAAGTCTAAATCGAAAATATGGAATAAACTCTTTTGTGTGAGCTTTCGTTTTTGAAAAAAAAAAATATTTGCAGTTCAATTTTATGCATTCGAATTATTATTTATTTTCTTTTGAATTATACCACTGTTTCTTTGACACCCTGTATATTTGCCTAATTCTGCCCAGGTCTATTTTATTCATTAGCTATTTCGTGGAAATTGTGGGCACCTCGTTTGTAAAATGTTTTCCAAAGAATGAAAAATTAATTCTCCTACTTTAATTATTCCATAAAGTGCGAGACTAATTGAAAAAGATTTCTTTACTTTGCGAAGACCGGGAACTTCTGACCAGTGAAGGTTTCTTGAAGATATGAAATTTTTTATAACGCTGCAGTCACGTGAGGAACTAGCAACGCAATCCTTTCCACCGTGGTTCGGAGTAAACTGTTTCATTACCAATTTATGTATTCGTTTAAGGGTTTATAAAAGTTGGATAAAAAGGCAGGGAGGTGTACGCTTTGCAGGATGTGCGCGCTGTTTTCTGCGAAATTATAAAAAACACGCCCTTTAATTAAGTAGAGTGAACTTTGACGAAGTCACATCGGTAGAAAGACGGGGGATACCCGCAGAAGCTGCAAAACAAGTGAAACAAGTTAGTGTTTGGTCAGCCTCGGTATGTACTTCGTTCTCCCGATGGGCAAGCATCGAATTCTACGTCTTGCTGCTATTAATTTGTTAATGTTACTGGTGTCTATTGATCGTTGAAGTACTCAGAGCGAAAACTAAGTAGACCTGCGTGTGATTTATGCAACCGGTTATGTAAATCATTTCTGTATTAATATTCAATTATTTTCTTATAATTGGAATCCAACATAACCCTTTGAACAGTCTCAAGCTACCCTTAAGCAAAGGCATAATAATTAGTTCTCCAAGCTTTTCGAAAAGTATTGCTAAGGTTTGCAAGTATAAAAATTTATATTCAGAAAAATGTGAAGATATTTGGTAAAATATCTCAATTAAATAAAACAGTTAAACAGAACAAGAATCATCTAGCTGTAATATTTCCATCACAATTTTCGTGTTCATATTACAATACTGAAATATATTTTTATTAACTATGGAATTAAATTTGATTATATGAGGAACGTTTATTAAACTTTTAAACCTGCAAAAATATGTAGTGCTGCTTGAAAAATGTATAATCAAGCAGAGTTTTTCATATTTGAGATTAAAATAAAAATGATAGGATATTTTTCCTTTTCAATATTCGGCGTTGCAGTACGCCACCAGGGGGAAAATGCCGCTGCAATTATTCAGACTGTAGCAAAATGGCGAGCATCGAAAAAAAGAAGTCCACTTCCTCGGCCTTAATTAGAACTCGTGTAAACAAAACGATGAAAAAGACGGCTGTTTGGTTTTATCTTTTTTTAGCCTTGCGTGTCTTGAAACATTTAACAGTATCGTGATCAAAGTAGATGCGTGAGGCGTTCAGGAACTCTTTAATCGAAATTCCAGCGCGAGTTTATCATGAACGCGTATCGACCTCCAGCGAATTAAGTTCGATAGGATGCTGCGGGTTATTATTACACGGCCAGCCTTCCCGGGCGCCTTATTGTTCAAAAGCTTTCGAACTCTCCCGCACATTTTGCCAAGAAAATTACTCGTAATCCTCAAAATTTACTGCCAACGATGAAAATATCATCCGACGAGATTCTCGGTAAATAAAAGAAATCTCGTTTACGTTTTAGCATCGAAAACAGTAGCATCGAAAATAAATTGAAAACACACATGTTGACATAGATTGAAAAGTTTTAATTTGCTACACTCAAATCTGAAATTTGGATTTAAGTGTTTCGGGAAATTTGAAAAGAATGTAAGGTGGACTTGTGAATTTTTAAATTTAGGGGAGAATAATTACCCCTAATAATTTATTAAAATTTCTGCCTTCCCATCTTGAAAAAGTTATTTCTTAATATTAAATCTTGTCAGAATAATATGTTAAAATTATATGGAAGCGATTAAAGTCCAATATGTAAGATATATAAATTATTGACATAAAATGCAAAAGTAAATTTAATAAGGAAATGGTCACTTTTGCGCCTAAATAAAGTAAACGTCAATTTATTACGTATTTTGTTTTTAGAAACGAATATACTCATATAAGTACGTATCTTATAATCATTTTGTATTAAAAATCCATTTTGTAATTTTAAAATAAACTGTGCCATTTTTAATGTTTATATTTTTTCATTTTTCTTTCCCACGAGCAACTGTTATGGTTGGGGGCGGTCGAAAAATATTAAACACAAAAGGGCGCCAACATTTCTGAAAAATTTTTAAATATCAAGTTTAACATTTATTTGGGAATTTTTATTTGGTACAGTCAAGTCACCACAAAAATTATGTGCCCCAACTTCAACAAAAAAGTCAAGGCCCAGACTATACAAATCTACGACCAATCGCACTTTCCGCTTCAAATATTGGACCACCAAAATTGAATTTAACCATTTAAAGATGGGAACGTGGATTAGAATTATGCACACCTTCCTGTAAACAATGTTTCGTGCAACCCAATCGATACACCCTTTAAGGTCACCGTTTGAGACAGTTCCGAGCGGATGTTTTCGAGGAACAGATAATGTGTCTTGCACGTGTAATGGAGCCAATGCGTTCCGTGGCCGAGCGTATCGGTGCCACGGTGCACGGTAGCGCAATTATTTTCATCCGACGTTGCCCATTAGTTGGCAATCTAATTACGGTGTCTCTGGCTCCCTTTCCCATAAACTTGGCCAAACATGATGGTCAATCCGTTCGTTGTGGTCGCCATTTCGGTCGCGTTCGCGAGCTAACGAACAGAATGGGCCGCGTGAAGCGGTGTGCACGTGTAACGCTTGAATGAGGATCCACGGAACTGTCAAAATGTCGATTAAAGTGAGTTTTCTTTAATAAATTGAGGTTAGGAAGGACAATGGCGGCTTTTTAGGTGTTTAGGCGGGAAGACGACAGATGGCGCGCATGTCTGGGCCCACTACGGTGGGGATAGCCTTTCAGTGGGCCCGAGGAAGCAGATTATTTTGTACAGACTGTAACGTTTATAGAAAAGCATCGATTTCCGCTGAAAAATATGTTCGCCACTAATCTTTGAAAGAAGAATGGGATATAGAAATTAATTTTGGGAACTTCTCGTTAAAATTCTTTGCTTTCATGTTCCTTTTTGTTGTTCCTTTCGATTCTCATTCTGTCGAAAATGGCTGACATGAAAAGCTGGGAATCTGATACTTTAGAACTAAAATGAAGTGTATCATTTTTCAAGGGTTACTTTTAACGGAATATTTATTTAATTAAAATTTATATCATCGGTCCTCTTTTGCCAGAAACAACGCAACAGCCTCCAAGCATGCACACTGTACGGTAAACACTCCCCTCGCACAGTATTAACTCTGAAATTTTCGGGAAGCCATTAACTTTCAACAAAGCGGCGAGCTTAAACTTTCGCATTTCGCCATAACGGCAATTGGGACGAGCGGGGCGACGCGTTAAATAATTTAAAAAAACTTTTAATAATGCAGCCTCCGTCCAAAACATAGGAATGTGATCACCAAATCCTCCGTGAATTTTTAACATCTTAATTATCCGTCCTTTTTGCACAAACTTTCCACTTAAAGGACAAACAAAAGAAGAATGAATTAACTCAGTATCAATTTAACAAAAATTACCATTTCCCTGCTTACTCTCTTCAGTCCCAACTCAGCAGGAAATTATATTCCAAAAATCAATGCGCAATTTCCCACGCAAAGTAGTTAACAAAATTTTAAAAAAATATGCCCCAAAACAAACGGTCTTTTTTGGAGAGACTGCTGCCAAGAACAGAGCCACTAAATTGGCCTTTTCAGAGTGTAGAAAGGTCCCATAAATTTCATATTCAGCTCGGAATGTACCGGGCCAAAAAGCGGAGGGTAAGAAACAAAATTACACGGGCTTAGAGAACAGCAAGGGCGGGGGTGACATTTTGCGACTGCTTCTCCCTCGTGGAGCCAGGGGCGGGAAGGCGGTTTGAAATCTTGATTAAGGAAGTCATTATTTGCACACAAAACGCGCAATTCCCTCGGTCTCGGGCGATCGCACAGAGCCTCCAGCGTCATCAAATAGACCCACGAGCGCGACGTCGTTTAACATCGCGAATGAAATACACAAACGCGCAGGAAGCCTTTTTCCTCGCGACGCGAAGATTGCACCAATTACCCTCGGACCATCCGTCCGGCGGAAGAGACCCGATGCAATAAGGATTTCTCAAATGACCCAGAAGTAAGGATTCTGTATTGTAATAAAAAGGACATTTTTACTGAAATGCGGTGTCCTATAACCTAAAAATGTCCTTTTTTGTTTTATCCACAAGTCAAGCGATCCACTCGCCCCGGCAAAATTCCATCACTATTTACTAGATCCAAAAAGGAAAAAGAAGGACGAATCTACAGTTTGATAATCGTTTCAAAAGGAGGACGTTTTAAAATAAAAACAAATTTTAGATATCTGCTTTTATTATCTAAGAAAATATTCATGCTTACGTTACATTAGAATAATCTTGTGGCTATTACATATTCAAGCCGCGATTTCTTTTGCTCTCACCCCCTAATATGGTTCCATTTCATAAAAAAATAGTCCCTGAAAAAGATTTTTGCAATCGGACAACAGGAAAGGGTGCCGACCAGGCCTTAGAGTTTAACATTCATCAATAGTTTGAATTTGACGAATTTCTCAAAAATGGTAAGCCCTAGCGAAATTTCGTTCAAACAATATTGAAAGAGCATTCAATTTTCTACAATTACTGTATATATAATTTTTTCGAGCTTCCAACCATTTTTTAGATAATAGCGTTTGAATGTAGAGAAATCTGCGCTTCGCGCGTCCATTGTCTATACGCGTGTGGCGCCGACCTCTCGATATTCAAACGCTATTATCTAAAAAATGGTTGGAAGCTCGAAAAAATTGTATATACCGTAATTGTAGAAAATTGAATGCCCTTTTAAAATTATTTGAACGAAATTTCGATAGAGCTTACCATTTTTGAGAAATTCTTCAAATTCAAACCATTGATGAATTCTAAACTTTAAAGCCCGGTCGGCACCCTTTCCTGTTGTCCGATTGCACCGTTCTAGGGGGTGGGAACAAATAAATACAAAAAAAAAATTCGACACGTATAAATAAGGCCCACCCTAATATATTAAATATAAATATTTTTATTTAGAGCCTGAATATGTAGTAGCTGCAAGATTATTCTAACGTAATGTAAACATTAATATTTTCTCACATAATGAAAGTAGCTTTCCAAAATTTGATTTTATTCTACAACGCCCTCCTTTCCAAACGATTTCAGACTAGGTTGTCTCCTCTTCATTTTTCGATCTGACAACCCAGAGGCTACCCCTCGTGCCACGTGGAGCAGCGTTACTTCCCAGAAACTACCCATTGAGATCTATCTTTGGCGTGCATTGAAATTTATATAGAAATTTATGAGACGAAACCGCGGCTGGCTACCCGAGTAATACAGTTTTATGGCCCCTACGTGAACTCGAGTTCCATCGCCGCCATTCACTTGGAACTGCGGGATAACGTCGTCCAGGGGCCAGGGGAACGCTGGACTGACTGCTCCGGGAGCAGGCGGGAAGTTCGATACCCCGAAATTGGGCATTCGCTGGTCCTGCCAGTCGCTGATCCTTGTATTGCCGTTAGGGGACGTTTCGAGATCAGCCGTGAGTTATTCACGAACGCCGACGGGGGAGACGCGGGGAAGCCGGGGGTGGATGTATTTTGGGATTGTTTTAATCCTATTTTTATACCCGCCGGGGGAAATTATAGTCGGTCTAATCGCGTAGCACCCCTGGAAATAGACGGGCGGGGTTTTGATATTATTGAGCTGAATGAAGGCGGGACGAGGTACTACTAGGGTGGATTCCGGAAGGGAGGAATTATATCGCGAAACTGGTGGGAGAGTTTTCAGAGGAAATTTCTGGAGATGAATGGTAGTAAGCCAAATTGGAACTGTGCGCGTGTGAACCTGTAAATCGTGCGATAATTTGAAACCCGTTTTGAAGACGGTGCATGGCTGTAACAGGATGGTCCACCGGCTGCGATAATTAATCTAATTATCTCTTGCGATGCAGAAAATGTGAAGGGGAATTAACAAAGCTTCGAACGCTTCTCTGGTGCCGAGGGGAAAGAATTTTTTTCAAAATTATTGTTTTATTCAGAATAATCCCAGTTGACCGTGTCTTTTTCCAAGGGGGAGTGTTTTCGTGAGTTAAATTGGGGGTACTTTTAAGGCGATTTCTGAGGTGTAGGTATTACATTGCTGAATTATTCCCTTTCATTATGTTCGACAGTGATAATTTTTGCAATAATAATGCCGACAAACGCTTTCATTAATTCTCCAGTATAGCAGTATAGCAGTGATAATAATTCTTAGCGCACAATCCGAACCCGATCTGCGCGGAACAAACACCAAATTAAATCAATACCGAAGACAGCCAATTTGAATAATTATTTTAACATGGAATTGGATATTTATTCAAGCAAGAATACAATAGAATACATCGCAGCTTAGGTACATATCACTGCTTATTCCGTTTGCATTGAAACAATATCCATTATTATATAATTATATCAGAACTGTAACCCTTTCACCTAAACGGCAAATCTAGTAAGACAGAAACGAGAGTGTAGAATAATTTCTGCATTAAAAATGACCCATCGTTAATTTCCTTCCAATTATTTTGGGCTCCATCGCTCGCAAGAGGGTGGCCGCCATTTTTTTAATTTTCCCGAGTCCCAAGATATTCGCGGTGAAACGCGAGCGGTACGCGTTGCAAAACTCGCGTGGAGCTCGGTCAGACGAAACAAACCCGATTAGATTCGACGTTATACCAACTCCTGCGTGTAAACGCGCGAGCAACAGATTGTTCATGGAGTTGCCCCGGCCGAGGGGGTAGAAAAGTTTGAACGAAATGATACGACGCGGCACGAAATGTATAAAGCAGGCCGGCTGATTGGCGTGGAATAAGAAAAAACGAGCGAAGAATCGATCGATCGGCCGTTTACTTTGCCTGCTCCTCGATGAAACAAGCGACGCGCCATTCCCTCTTCGACCGACGTTTCTTTTTCTTTTTGTTTAAAAATAGGCCCTCGCGAAAGTAAGACTGCTGCATTGATCGCAACTCCTGCAAGTCGAAGGCAACAATTTCCCACTTAACAGGGGGTGCTCAGGCTGGCAACGAAAGTTTTAACGAGCACAATTAATTTTAGAGGCCATCATCGGTTTTCGAACGCCCATGTTGCGAGCCCGTAAATGCTGCCATGAACGTGGAACGTTATCGTGTACCTTAACGTTATGGACACAATGAGAACAAGGCGCGGAGGAAAATAGTTACTCATGCACTCTTCAACGAATAATATTTTTAAAAACTGACTTTAGCTTCTACATACTTCTGGGTAGGATTCTTTAGGCCTCTCAACATCTTGGCCATCAAAGACACTTCAACCATACAAATGTAAAACAGAAGTGAAGTCTAAAATAAAACCTCGAACTATTCGTGAATCGATCCACAACCTAACTAGGAAGCTACCAAGGTCAAGCTACCTGCTCCAATTTCCCGCGAAGAGAGTCTCATGGCGTCAAGCAGTCAAGATTAGGTGACCATCTGGCGAAACCCTGTTCTACTACACAGGGCCGGGGTGAACTTTTGCGGAGCCAGGTTCCAGAATTGTATGGAGCCGAAAACGCATTTATGTATACCTCTAAATTTTATAATAATAAATATCTATGCATAGGGCTTTTCGTGGACCAGGGGGCCTTTTAAAGCGCGGGCCGGGTTCCGGGGAACGCTCTCAACCCGCCTCACATCGGCCCTGCTACTAGAAGCTTCAGGCAAACACTGTGCTTAAGACGAAGCTACTCACGCGCTGCATCGTGACGCTACCGATGAGGAAGTCCCATACCCACGCGAAGATCCGCGTGCAAATGTGCATAGACGTCACTACCAGGGTGTAAATATTCCTCCAAGCGTCCGCGACACCAGGACCACCCAGTGAAGGAGCTACAATGCTGTCCCCGTCGAGAACTCCTCGCCCGAGCCGTGCCTATGCCTCATCATCCGTCAAAAGATAGCGCAAAGTTCCGGCTGGCACCACTGATTCCGCACGACTGCCATCGGCTCATGTTTTCCCGCAATCCATGCTACGCCCTCCGTCTAGCGCCTTCAATCTTCCTTCCCCCTGCATCTCAAACTCCTTGGACCGCTCCACTACGGCTAACAGGATTTTCTGGGAGAATAGCTTGCCCCGGCAACCAATTCCAAGCCCGCGTTCCTTCGAGTGCAGTCCTTGCAGGCCCTTGACTCGAGCCGCAAGAACAAAGCTACAGGTAGCGAGGCGATTCCCCGGGTTCTTAGTTAGCTTTGAAGACCAGGCTACTCGTTGTCTGACCTCCAATCACAAAAGCAATGTCCACTCTGCTGAGGTCCTAAAAAGGCATTCATCTTTGCGCTCCAATTGCTTGCCCCAGTAATTACGCTTCACGAAACAGGGATTAAAATGAAAGAACAAAGCTCTAGGCAGCGCTAACAACAGGTTCACTGGGTATCTAGCGTTCTTAGAAGCTTGGACTACCCTTCGACCTTCCACCACGAAACGCACGTCCACTTTGTCGAAGTCCTGAACCGCGTTCCACTGTACTGTCTAATCACTTGGAGTAGTAGTCTGTGTTTCAAAGAGTATAGATGAAGGATCATCTAGGAGATGAGGAGTATGTGGAGGAGTACGGGTGCTCCTTTGAATTCTGCACCCAGCTCGGAAGCCACAGGTAGCTTGAAGCTGAAATCTATTAGATTTAGGCTCCAGTAGAGTGCCCCAAGGCGTAGGATCAGTTGATTGGATTATCCGGTTCGATCCTCGGCGACGAAGCGTTGCGTCGAGCCTCGACGTCGATTACGCAACCACGGGAACGTACGATTATCGACATCCCGCGATTGTCAGTGCCAGTTATTCGCCCGCGCTACCATCCGGGCGTCACTCACGGAAGAAGACATCCAACTGTTCGCCCTGGCTGACGAGTAATTACGCTCCCGTCACTCCGCACCACTTGGAGAACGGGTACACTAGTCCTACACCGCTTCACGACACTTCAATGGCGCTAAACAGTGCACTATGGCCCTAAGCGCTGCCTCCTATATACACCAGCTACTTGTTGATCGACACTAGCCCGCGAGCGGCACACGAACGGTCACCCAAAGACGCCACAATTTCTCACATGGATCCGCTGATTGGCCTGACGTGGTAGGCAGTATCAGACCCCAAGTGTTCAGTGATCGAGGAATGACGACGTCGATGCTCATTGATCGAAGACGTCGAACTTTTTTCGATGTTCTCGGAATGCGATTGTTTTTGAGAAAATGGTCACTTGGGTGTGGATGTGTTGGGTTTTGGTGTAACGGATCTTTTGTCGAGACGCGACGAGCACGAACAGGTGTCACGGGGTCGGGCGAAGGGATCCTGAGCGCAGAACCTCCACGGAACACTCTCGTCTGAAGGACTGAGCGACACTGACGGAAGAAACGCGCGCGTGCCGCTTGGGAACTCGTAGGGGACGCGGAACGCATGTCAAAATGAATTCCACGGGGTTGCTACACAACCCTTTTCGAGTGGCTCGGTTTAACAGGTGAATGAAATGGGATATATAGATTGGAATGTAATGCGGTAGGGTATGGGATGGTTTGGGGGCGAAAATGGAGCTGGACGAAATTGGAGATGAAAAATGGAAGCGAGTTACGCGTGGCGTATGGCTCCTCAAGATTGTGCTATTCAATGGAATATGTGTGTGCTGAGAATTGGGGGTAATACTTGATGCAGAAAAATTCCACCTGACTGGATATTTGGTGTACTAAAATTGAAATAGTGGAATTGTGTTGGCAACACTAACAAGGAAAGTTAGGCAACCCGGAAATTCAGAAAATTATGCAACTTTGGGTGCGAGTATAGTAGTTCATGCGTAAGACAAACCTGTTTTTAGGTTTTAGGGGGTGAAGTCACCCCTTGAAAGAAATGCAGAATTTTCTTTTTCGTGAAATATCTCGAGAAGGAAGAGAGATACTGGAAAGAAGTTTAAACAAAAGCTGCGCCGTTTTTTTTTTGCGCAGCAACCTTCTCGCGGGAATTGAGCTATTCTACTTTCTCAAAACGGGCCATTATTCTTGAGGGGGGAAAAAATAAAACTAACTGACGACGAAGAAAATGTTGTTAAGATTATTTGTCATAGCAATAGCCACTGGAATGGATATTTTAGCGGAAAATCCATTTTTGCCGAAGAATTCGTTGGATTTCACAGTTGTAATTAACTGTCGACCTTGTTTTGATCGGGGGGCATCGTTTCTCAAAGGCTAGATAAGGAGCTCACAGAGCTCCATGTACTCAGTTGTCGTCGGTCCTCCGGGCTTGAAGGACATCCGGGAACCCTGAAGCTGCCGAGCCACCTGGACCATTCGGACCCACTGGACTTCCTGGACTTGCTGGGGACCTCCCTCCATCCCCTGGAGCTCCCGAGCCTACTGGACTTCCTGGACTTGCTGGAGACCTTCCTTCACCCCCCGGAGCTCCCGAGCCGCCTGGACCATTCGGACCTACCGGACTTCCTGGGGACCTGGTCAAGGTTTCAACCATGGTTCTTCTTCCGACCCCTCGCCCCCCTGGCCTGGGTTAGCTTATTCAGCTGGTGCCGATGGAATTTTGGGGTTCGTTGAGCCATTTAAAATTGTATTGTTCTGCCAAGGACAAAACTGATTTCTCTTCCTTTCTAACTGATTTCTTCGATTGTATTTCATTATCTATCCTGTTTAATGCATTCCTTCCAGGATTTTTGCACGAGTCGGTCTATTTTGTGTATTTCTTCGATGGGTTTGCATGGTCTGTCCTATTTCATGCATTTCGCCGATGGGTTTAAATGATTTATTTTATTTTATGCATTTCTTCGATGGTTTTGTATGACTTCTGTTACTCTGTCATGCATCTCATCAGGGGGTCTACATTCCCAGCTCTCTTTCATGTATCTCAACGATGGTTTTGCATGGTTTATTTTATTTTATGTATTTCTTCGATGGGTTTAAATGATTTATTTCATTTCATGCATTCCTTCGATGGTTTTGTATGACTTCTGTTACTCTGTCATGCATCTCATCAGAGGGTCTACATTCCCAGCTCTCTTTCATGTATCTCAACGATGGTTTTGCATGGTTTATTTTATTTTATGCATTTCTTCGATGGGTTTAAATGATTTATTTGGGTCTACATTCTCTGCCCTCTCCTTCATGTACTTGTCTCTACAATGGTTTTGTATGATTTCTGTTACTCTGTCATGCATCTCATCAGGGGTCTACATTCCCAGCTCTCTTTCATATATCTCAACGATGGTTTTGCATGGTTTATTTTATTTTATGCATTTCTTCGATGGGTTTAAATGATTTATTTGGGTCTACATTCTCTGCCCTCTCCTTCATGTACTTGTCTCTAGGATGGTTTTGCATGCTCGTGTGTGCTCTGTTATTAGTCGAAATTAGGTCAATCGGCACCAACTCATTAACTCTTTCGTTAGTTTCTTTCCAGGCTGACCACACCATTACTAACATAACCTAGTTGATTGTTTCAGCATTTCAGTTTCAGCCCTTCGCGGGGAGGAGACTCGATAAAATAATACCTACTCTTTAACAAAAAAACTAGTGAAAAGTAATAGTGATAGTGTTAGTGCAAAGTGTTAGTGAAAGAAGACATCTAAGGAAGCCTAGGTTAATTTATTATAGTATGAAGTATTTAAGGCCCCATGTAAAATTGCCAAGTAGTCACTAAATCATTAGCTTCGTTGCTCTTTTGTTGGCTCCTCATCTCTGATGAGGAGGTCGCCGCTGATTCCGTTTCCGGAAGCAAGCGACTGAGCATGGAATCGGTATGGGTGGATCAGTTTCATCCCTTGGTGTTCTTATCCAAAGGGAAAAGTTTCGGGCGTAGGGGGTGCACCTTTTGGTACACTGCCTGCGTAAGTCACCCGGTTCGATTACCCAATCTCCGTGTTGGACGGCTTGAGTCAGGTCAAGTGTTTGCTCCTGACGAGTCGCATCGGAGCAACAGGAATCGTCTGGGAGGCGCCGAGCGCTTTTCCCTTTCGACTTGGACGGCAGGGTGGTAGGAGCTGCGCCATCCCATACTCCTTTCATGCTCACCGGTAGTCTTTCCTTCTCTCCTGAATTTCTTTTAATCGAGTGATCGCTTGGCAGTTCCCTAGATTCTACATCTAAACCGAAGGGATCGATGGAACATTGTTTCCATCCGTCCCTTTGGTTTAGTAGGCTTCATGTACAGGGAGATCGATGGAACTTTGATTCCATCTATCTCTCTACGGGTCTCCAAGCGCAGCAACCTCCTCGTGGTGAGACCTGGTAATCGGTGAGAACCGAGCAGATGGCTGCGATTGTCAAATATTCTAGTTGGATATAAGAATTTCTTTAACTTGCAATACTATGGTAGAACGTAGGAATAAAATATGTAACTTGAAATGTTGTTCGACTGTCCCTACCGGACCCCAGAACACGAGTATAGTGTTAAGATAGAAGGATAAGTGCAAGTGAGAAAATTTCAGCGAGATACTGGAACTTGTGGGTTTTTGACAAATTTTAAAAGCCTCTCTGCTTCAGCACCTTATTGAAATACACCAAGTTACAATTATATAACACAGTTAAAATTTGTTTTGCGTTCAATAAACCTGAATAGGACAGCAAAGGTGAAAGGCGTATGTGTTCTTATTTTGTTGTGATCCTTCTTCTTCGAATACGTTTATAAAACGACCTTTAAATTGTTACTCTAATAGAATCATTTGTAAATCGCGGGTTTCAAATGACCTAGCTTTACTCGTGTCGAATTCTAATTCCTACTACGCGTAGCGTTACAATTTGTTTCGAGACTTCGCCGGTAACGTTGCATGTGACGCTAAAATGGTAATGGGGTCCTGGGATCCCCCAAACCGGTGACAAAAAAATGCATTGGGTGCTAAGTCTATCCTATATCTTGTCTGTGGTGGTAGAGATCTGAAATTAGATTAGATTTATCTGAATGGTATTTCAGCTGATGAACAATGTTTAGCAAACAATAACAATCAGATTTGCTATGGGGCCGTTTCTTCATGCCTTGCTATACTCTTTATGGAAATAAGTACAAATTGTGTTTCTATAAAAATCTATTATTAAAATTAGTCGTAACAAAATTAGTCAGACCATTTTAGATTTTAAATGATTTTGATGAGATTTATTTTTAATTTCTACCACACGTAGCATTGTAATCTTATTTTAGACTGAATCGATAACGTTGGGTGTGACACGAAAATGGTAAAGGAGCTCGCGAACTCCCCCCCCCCCCCCCGAGCATGTGACACAAAATTACATTGCGTGATAAATCTAGCCTGTACCTCGTCGGTGTCACCCTGATAATACTCGTAATCTAACGAAGAACTTTTTAAACTCCAAGTCTTCGTCCAGATAGTGTCGCCCCTATCGGTGAAAAGTGGAAGCCGCCATTACTTATTACTGTAGATACGGTTGTGAATATCTAATAGCACTCTGCAATATACTTTTCAAGGTAATACTATTATTTTGTCCAGTATCTTGTGACTTTTTCGCTTCGCCCAAAAAGTACCATATAATTTCCTTAATTTCTGGCTCTAGTAATGAAACTTAAATCGTGAAAAATGGATGATTACAATATCTTTATTGAAAGTACGCAAAAACACTTATTTGGATAACTAAGTATTAAATACACTTCCCTATTACTAAAGGAGGAAGCATTAAAACTTTATTTTCCAAGCGAAAAATGCACTTGTAATTTCTATCTTACTTTTGAAACGCATAACATTGTTTCAGATGGCGCCACAGTAGCCTTACGGAATAATTTAAGTTGCCCGCTAAGCAACCATTTGCAATAAATACTTAAAAATAGTCAGTTGCTATCATGAGTAAGTCAGTTTATGGTTGACAGTTAAGATACCTCTAATGAAGCAGCCAATTATTAAAATTCTTATCTATCGATGGTACATTTCCTCCCCAACATACTATCACCGGAAGTTACTGTATATACGCTTATCTGACCACAGAAATTTAACTTATTTCACAAACACTGCTGTATAGTTAAACAAGTGTAACAAAATAAAAGCAGATTTCTGAATGAACTTCCCGTTCCCTTACTCTCCTCGTCAATTGTTTTGAATTACATAATCCGTGTAGAAGCAAATAGCTGTTATCTGGCCTAACCTAACGTAGGCAAAGAGGAATTATAAAATAAAATCTGTATATAAACTTTATGAACAAATATGTAATAATTTAACAGCTTTTATCGGAGAGCAAATTTTCATACAATTTTCGTACAAATCTGCCGTCCGACAGATTCTTTACCTCTTTCTCTTTTCCACCTCCTTTCCGAAAATAAGAGGCAACAATCCAGTCGATACGAAACAGCTGATTGTTGAATCGGAGCTGTGCAGAACAAACACACAGTACAGTTATCGCGAACTCAAATGTGCAAGTGTATTTCGAACGAACACTTTCACGCAGATTTGTGATTCTTAACCGCCACTGCAGATTTGCCTAGCAGAAAGTTATTTCGACAAAATGATGCGTTTTCGTAGGCTCTTCCGTGACAAAAAGTGCGCCGTGATTGGGATGGTGCACGTGGGTGCATTGCCTGGTACAAAATCACTATTAAGTTCCGCGTGACAAACCCTGCACGAAATATTTCTACCAAGAAAGTGCAACTAGTTCTCTACGATCTGATCAAAGTTTGTTCTGCTAAACGTGCCGCATCAATAAATTATTAAATACTGCTTTTATCATTATTGGTCTGGAAGTGCCAATAACATACCGTTTATCTCTCCTGTTCATACAAAAGAGTATGTCTGTTGTGAATAACAGATTCTCTGAGAACAGCATATTTTTCACATTTTTAATCAATGAACTAACAGCATATTGACAGACCATGCTATTTATAAAAGACACTCTTTAAAGTGGACAGTTCATATCATTTATTGAATCATGTCCCCTTCCAGAATGTTCTGAGTTACTGAAATCAGTATATTTCAGGAACACCTTTGTATGCTGGTAATACAATAAAAGTCATAGAGGATGCAGTTAGGGATGCTAAAATTTATAAACACTGTAAAGTTGTGAGTTTCCTTGCAAGCTTCACAGACAGGGTTGCCAGATCAGGCCTGATATTTTTCTGGAGATTTCAATTTCGTAGGGGATTGGAGTGGAGTAGGGTGGTTTGGGGGAGAAATTGGGCTAAAATTATAAAGGAGTAACAATAATAATAATAATAAAAGTATTATGAATATTTATTAGAATTTGTTACAGATTTTAAGTTTATTTTATGCCACGCTGCACCAGTGTAGTGGCAGTGCATGCCTGCTGAATTGGCTAATACTCTCTAATCTGCCAGAGACTTTTACTTGTTCCCTGGCAGGAGGCAATAGTTCAAATCCTAAGACTCCGGCTGAATGCCGAAGATCTGGCAACCCTGTGTACAGACTATCAGAATAAAAAATTCTGTAATACTCTTCTTCCGCTTCAACCTCAGGATGGTATCCTAGTGGAGAACATGAATGATATTCCATACGTGCGGCCCAAAGACATATCCCCTGAAACAATATCTATGATGACCAGAATCTGTGGTCACATTAGAAGGAAATTTCATCCGAAAGTACCCTGTGGCGTACAGGTATAGACCAGGGAGTACTACCTGAACCTGTTGAGCCGATCACTGAACGCTTTCATTAAGAAAAATAAAAACAGATTTTAGCAGGATGTAACAGGGAAGCAATGGCCGTAGCGCAAGCTTCCAATTTCCAATTCATTAGGGCCGAGGGATTCGTCTTCTCTCATATTGCAGACGAGGGCTTCACCGACGCGTGCGCTGGCCCTTTGTTGCGATACAGAAAACGCATCTGTGCTGATAATGTTCTCGTTCTCGCTGACATTAAGAAGAAACACAGGTGACTTGTTGCGCTTGAACGAGGTAGATACTTTAATCTAAGAATTCTATTTTATTCCTCCGTAGTTCACATGCGATCACTTATGACGTCAGCTTATCAGGAACAGCCAAAGCAGCAGAGTTTTTCTTAGCCGATGGGGTAATAGTTACAGGGACTGCTACGGGTGACCCAGTTGATGCGGAAGAGCTTGCAGGTAATTTTATAGTGGCAAGAAATAACAGTTTTAAATTCATTGCGTTAACAGTATGACTCTCTATTGTGACTAGGGAATTCAATCGCGGGATCCCGGCTGTTTTGTTGGATTCTAAAACTCCCGGGCTTTGATATATCAGGTTATAACTTATCCCGAGAATTTCGAGACTTTTTTAAAAACGTAAATTACTTTATGAACAACGGAGAAATATAAAAATGGAATCCAAAAAACAACCGGGATCCCGGGATTGAATTCCCTAATTGTGAGTAACTAGAAAAAATTATGCTCTGCAGAGGTTAAAAACGTTGCCAAGGGGCCCGTGATTGTTGGGTCCGGTGTCACGATAGACAACATTGAGGATTACATATCCTCAGATGCAGTGATTGTTGGATCCCACTTTAAAGTCGACGGGTTATGGCAGAACGCTGTTGATGAAGAGAAAGTTACTAAATTCATGACGAAAATAGAAGAATTACGGAAGAGCATAGAAACATAGCAAATTTGGAATATACTTTATACCGGCGTATCGTAACTACATGTTTGCAAATACACGCTGCACTTATACACCATTAACTGCCCCTCGTTTTTTATTAATCGAACATCCTTTGTCATTACAATAATCGAGGATAATCGGGAATTCGAACGACAGAAGAAATTAATCATATGGTGAGGCGGAAATGCACGCAACCGGTTTCAGGGAACCTGTCCTATACAGTGCATGAATAGGCTCCTAATGGTGGGGTAGGAACTTACGGACCCCAAATTGTATTTATTGCTACGGAACTAGGTACAAGCCACTTCCGTAGAATATATTTATACGAAAATTCTACCATGACCCCAAAATCAGTGTTTTTTTTTTTACAAAAATTAATAGACATAAATCTATTTCCATAAAATTTGTCTTTGGTGTTCACACATACAGCAGCAAGAATACAAACATTTGACTACCACCATAGTCGATTGTATACCAAACTAAGTAGCTTTACTACTCGGTTTCGCCCGAAATTTAGATTCTGATTTTATAAAAAAAAAAAATTTATTATTCTGAGAATGGTCACATTCATCTGGATTAGTTAGAATCCAGAGTTTATCGTTCGAAGGTTTTTAGGCGACAGACAAACACAGGAACATGTAGAAGCTTTTTGCTATATATATTAAGATACTGTAGCCACAAAAATTTCATCGATTTTTATGGACGCGTGGCGGACTCAAAATTACCGTTTACATGCCGTTGGAGAATGATCAGCGAGACTTTCTATCAAGGAGTTTCTTTATCGCCCCAGTTGATCGTCCAAAAAAAAATATTGATAAATCATCACTATTTGTAAGTCAAGAAGGAAATGACTTCAAAGTTCCTTCGTCAGCATGAAGACTATATAATTTTCAATCGTCGATATGTTTGAATATGTAATAGACACATCGGGAGAATGCAGCACTTCGGTTAACAAATATTCATTACACCAAGTATAATAGTTCTGCAGTGTAGTCAAAAGCTGTACTTCGAATTTGAGATGTAGAATAGAAAATGGAGGGGATTTTAATTGACCCAGCATTGTGTTGAGTTTAAATTGGGTTGGAAATATTAGAAAAATTAAGCTGAGAGAATAATATAATGTTTGAAAGATTTTAGGGACAGTAGACGGGGGGGGGGGGCACAGGGTAGGTGATTCAGAATTCATGGGGTGAAATAGTCGTTATGGATACGGAGGAAGTTGGAAAAGCGAGAATTGTTTTCAGAAATGAGTCACGCATAGTTTAGGGGTGGGTATCTTACAAAATGACGCACTTTTGGTCAGCAGGGTTCTGCTTGTATTTGCACATCTGTCCCCAAAATAATAAAATTATTTTCGTGCAGACTGTACACGAATATTGTGATGTCATTCGTGCATGCAGAAATCGCGACTTGGCATGAATGATTCCACGTTTTCCACGGCATGTGCCAATTGTTGACGCTGAACTCGTGATGCTGAGAGCATGCCAACAGAAAATACAGTTTCGGACCTCGCGTTTATTGTTGACAAATATACGCAATACACTTCCGTAACGTGTTTGCGATAGAATTAAACAACACGTACGTAAACAAATGACTTTGAGAAATGGGAAAGTGTGAGTACGATTAGGGGAGAAAATGGTGCATTAAAACAATAAAAATTTTTATTTCCAATGTAAAGAAAATTCAAAGCTTCTTACAATTCACGCGGAACAGCGACGCCAAAATGTGTGGCATTTTTTCAACTAAGGGAGAATTGACGGCAGTAGCAAAATTGCGCCATAGCGTAATTATTTGCGACAATTCGGAAAAGAGTCTCCTTATACGGAATATTTTTATCGCCACTCTATTCCCATGTTTCCCTGCCAGCCAATTATCTCTTTCGACACGCACCGCATTAAAAATTCATTAAGTCCACATTCCCAAAGTATCCATCGACCATAAACGGTGTAGCAGCGTGTGGTTCACAGTGTTCCTCGATACTGAATAGATTCTCACATCTCGAGCGGAATTGCTAACGAAATCCATGCCGCACGAGGAAGCGCAATTTCCGTGCTGATTTATTATTGGGCCGTACAAGAGTTTCTTTCCGCAAATCAATGCCAAAAGTGGAGTACGTGATAGTGGGTCGCAGGAAGAAAAAAAAGTTTCCCATGGTACGCTTGGTTACTGCCGTGCATTGACTCGTATCAATCCAACAGGGAAATGGAGGGATCTCCCAAACAGTATTGACAGGGCTGGCCTCGCGCAGGCGTCTGGCCGCTGGCCGCACTGCCACTATGCCACTGTTCAACAATGGTATTCCAATCTTCCCTTCGTCGGCTGTAAAATCCTCCCACACACACGCCTAAGCCCCAACTTCCCCTTATCAAACATGGCCACACATTTCCAAAGCCGACAGTTTCATGTATCCTTCCCAACCACTTCAATCTCATTCATAAAACAACGCTCCCATTACAGAGGGATTTAATAGGACTCGCCGTGAAACCGTCCACTGGATACCTGCCCCGTGATGCATCATTACCGACAGAACACGTGACCAAGTACCACCATTCCCA
Organism: Andrena cerasifolii; assembly: GCF_050908995.1. Classification (NCBI taxonomy): domain Eukaryota; kingdom Metazoa; phylum Arthropoda; class Insecta; order Hymenoptera; family Andrenidae; genus Andrena; species Andrena cerasifolii. The sequence continues at coordinate 6,424,260 of NC_135132.1, forward strand.
AAGACAATGCTGTGGTTTCTTTATTTTTTGCAAACCGTCTCTGGGATAGGGTTCAGTGACTCCCCTCGCAGTGCTGTCTCACACTGAGAGACACTGCTACATATGATGCCATCTTGCCACCACGGGGCACCGATGTCGCTGCGAGCCGAACGAAACTACTTTGGATCGAGGCGTTCTAACAGCGAAAGATAATTAGCAGGCCTATCCCCGACGATGGATCCTTTGTGTTCCACGCCGGGGATATTCGGCGGCCACTGGAACGGCACGGGGTTTCGCGAAATAACGGACACTTAATGGGTGCAGGCAAAAAGGAAGTTTTCCAAGTGTCTCAGCATTAACAGCCACCAGCAGCTGTTCGCCCAGCTGAGCGTTCCCCCACCCGCGACTCCTGCTCACCACCGAAGCAACGTGCCCCGGGGCCCTGGCCACCTCCCACCCGCTCGTGACACGATCAGCTTTTATATACACGCTCGTAAAAATAATAGCGCTTTGTTAAATTGCGAAATATCACCGTTACGCCCGCGTGACGCCACCAGAACTGTTGTTCTACCGCGCGGCGAGCCGTGGGCGACCGAATCGAAGGTCGGACATAAAAATAAAAATCACACGAAATAATAATGCGGGCGATTCGCGAGAACGACGGCTCGGGCAACGTGCAATCGTGCAGGCTGCCGCCGACCGTCGCGGTTCCCTTCGATAATGCTGGTTATTGGTGCACCCCTGTCTGGGGTGCAACCGATATCTATATCGTCGCGTAATATAAATAACAGTCGAGTGGCACATTATCACGCTACATATTTTATACGGGAGAGCCTTGTACCGCCAGCTCCAAGACACCGGAGCACCGCATCGATTTTCCGCTTCCTGCATTTGCAGCGATTTCGCGGAACTTCCACCCCCCCCCCCCCCCCACCCGCCGCAGTTATTTTTTGTTTGTAATTACCGAGGAGGTCCCAAAATGGGACTTCCTTCGATCATCCCGTACGTGGAGAAACGTAAAAAGAGATATTAAAGAGGTGGGTGATCAAGGATTCGCTGTAAATGGGAAAGCAATTGAGCGCAGGGTAATGATGATGTGGTATCAGGATTTTTTGTATCGGTGAGGATCAGGGAATTCCCCAGATAACGGCGGTAGATTTGTAAGACAGCCAATGCTCGCATTGCAGTGTTCATCTGTTTTTATTTAGAAGTCAATTAATGATTGATGGGATATCGTCCACCATTTTACACTGGAGGATATTCTTAGTCATTCTGTAAACAATTCCTCGTTCAGTCGCTCCCTGTTTACACTGTGATGTCAGCATATTCTCACTTCTAATTTGTGGTAATTTTCTTTAATAATTTTAAACTGGTGATTCCGGAAGTGTTTCACTCACTCCTGGGTTGCATGTACAGTAATTTCGTGTAACTGAACGCACTTTGTCTCATATCCTTCCTGAGAACGACGAACAAATCTTCAAAGTTGATCACACACCGAGTCTCAATGCTGTCACACACCCCTAAGCCACGAATATTAAATAGTTACTCAGGTCGTCAAGCCAGCTGCATACTATCAGCCACGTTAACCTTCGACCTTTCATTTTACTAAAAACGAAATGCTGCCACGATAACGATCACCACTGACGTCCAACATAGCCGATTATAGATACTCTAATCCACAAAATCTTCAGGCTTCACAGCCAGCCAATTCCCCACCTTTCGCGCAGCCTACGTTTCCCAGAATCTTCCATCGATATTTCACAAAATCTCCTCTTACCTACCGCGATCCAACAGAGCTGAAACGTTCCTCCATTGATTGCAAAAGTATCACGCCTATACATCACATTTTACGAGCAAAAATAGAAGGCCAAAGTGATGGACGGTTTGAAGCGCGAGCCACCGTGCGCCGAGGTGATCGATGCAAGATGGGGTGCCCCGGGGCCACCCGACGACACGGCCCTGATATAGCTTTAAAAGCCCTCCACGCGGCTCGTTCCCCCACCAATAGTCCCGCGCCGCCGCTCCCCGCCCCACGACAACGGCTGGACTGCCCAGCCAGCCAGTCGAAATCAGCTGACGACTATTACTGCGGGCAGTTGCTACCACGGCTCCTCAAACGCAACACTGTTCAGGCGAGTGGATCCTTTTCTTCATTACGATTCTTCCTCCTCTGTCTGTTCTTTTTGTCACACGCCACCAACCATACACAAACAGAGAGACACACACACACAAACCCGATCTCTCTCTCTCTCTCTCTCTCTCTGTCTCTCTCTCTCGTTCCCCTTTCGCGTACACCGCTTCTGTTTCTCTGTTTCTTCCGCCGTGTTGCGAGGGGGGTCAACGATACCCCCGTGTTGCATCGCGCTCGTATCCAGAACCACCACCGACAATCGTCGTTTGTCAGCCAAGATAAAACATCACCCGCTGTTTGACGTACACCTCTACACTACGTTTTGGGTCCCGTTGCCCGTTCTACCTGGCCGGTATGCGGTTTACCGAACGCACCCGAAAACGGGACGGAGGAGAGTGCGAAGAGGCAAGACTGGGGATAGTGGAGATCGCAGGGAACCCACGGGGCGATTAAATCGCCTGGCAGTAGTACGACTGCGAGAGTGCGTCTAAGCCTGTGCGTGAGCGTGTACGTGAATGGCCCCGCAGTTCAGGGTGCACTCAGTGTGGGTTTCGCTAGTTTAGCTACAGTGGTGCACCGAAGGAAAACTACTAGAAACTGCCCACTTGTTGTCCTTCACCGCGGCCAGAGAAAGAGAACGAGCGCGAATTCGAAATCAAGGTCGTTGTCACAGGCAGCTCTCTCGCGTGTGTGCACCGGGGAACTTGGCTTTTTCGTGGTGCCACTGCGCGCCCGACCGCTGTAGCACGCAGAAAGCGTCAGTCCCCTCGTTCGTCGAAGTTAAAGGCTTGTCCCCGGGGTCGGTGCTTAGATGGGTGACCATCTAGGGAAACTCCCGGGGTGTCGTGTCCCGTTCGTTGGCATCGCTTGGCTCCCGAGCTTTTTCCAATGGCCATTGGTAGCCTTGAACGCCAAGTTGCTAACAAGAACAACAAACAGAGGCCACACCACACTCCACGTAACTCCTTCGGATCGCGGCGGACGATGTACACGCGAGCCTGGCCCGGAGGAGGAGAGAGGGTCCCCCGGAACCCGGAGCTTTCCTCGTGACGCGTCTGTGAAAGAGTGACACTTGGAAGGAAATGACACCCACCTCGCTGCTTAGCCGGCCTTGTAACGCGCGGGGTTCAGCATCGAAGTGCGAACTTAGAGCCCACACATGGGTGGGATGTGGGTGGTGCATGTGTGCGTTGTGTTCTCGTCCGCGTCGATGCGATAGAGCACGAAGGATGCTCAGTGGGAGAGAAAGAGAGAGAGAGCGGGAGAGAGAGTGTGTGAGTGAGAGAGAGAGAGAGAGAGAGAGATGTTACGCCGCGTGTAGTAGTGGGGAATTCGATCGAAACAATGCAGTGTGCCGTGGAAGAGCGCTTGGTAACCGCCGCGCGCGCTTGATCGACGCGCACGGGGGATTGTTAGAAGTGCAAGGGCAATGGCAGTGGTTGTCACCGATGCATCGTCTTCCCGCGTCGTTCCACGAAGGCGCTCGGTTACAGGCGAGAACACCAGGGAAGAACGGACCAGCGACGACGTTGCCTGGGCGTTCTCGTCGAACGTCAATTGTGCAATGTCGCCGATTCGCAAACGGTGCGTTGAGCCAATGGCTTCTATTCTCGTCCCGATACACATCATTTTTATCCGCGGATCAAGAGGCCGTTGCGTGGGTGGGGGGACACACATACACGCACGGTTGGTACCCCTTTCTCTGACACCGAATGCACACACCGGCGTCCGTCTTCCTTTCTCGCTGGATCTAGCTCCATCGCGATTCGTCGAACGACTCTGTTTACTCGCAAACGGAGTAGTAAACCGACGGGGAAACTACTGCGGCAGGAGGTGGGGGGGGGGGGGGGAGGAGCACCGCGATGGCTGTTACTCAGTTCTGCGCGGAAACTATATTCTTTGTTCTGAGTCGGTAGTGTATTGGCGACACTGTGGCTGGGCCGGTAAGAATATCGCCCCGCTTAATGGGGACGCTGATCGGGTTTACGCTTCCTAAGCGGTGAATTTTTAGTTACGATCGTGGCGCTGATCGATGGTTCAAGGTGGGGTCTTTCGCCTACTTTAGTGTACTGCCTTTTGTACTAATACAGTTCGAATTAAACAAATTATCGAAGATGTTTTACTTAACTGACCTCATGGGGTTTCAATTACCTCTTCAAATCCTCAAAATTGTATTATACTTTTTTGTACGTGAATTTTCGAATTAAGTAGATATCGGTTGAGCAGGGTTTTTTTTAAAGTCATCCTGCTCAATGCACTCAGTTATTATTTTCCATAACGAACATTCAGATGTTTCTCTAGTAGCTAGGCTAGCCTTCGACTAAGTGCCTTCACATCTGGGGTAGGTTAACAACTCCAGGATATTGCACTGCAGTTGTTTAAATTGCAGCTGTTACACCCACACTTAACACATATATGACCCAAGTCCTCCGAAGACGTAATTTACGCTTAGCACAGACTTCAACAATGACTACCGCGGCGAGACACAAATCCAGCCACTAATTAACATATCCTAAAATTCAGATCTACTTTTCAGACCTAACCTAAATATTCAGACAAGCTTAACCCACACTCAGTTTTTTCCCAAATTCGGAACAAATCTTTACAGGCAAACTCACAGCTAATTGACAGCCACCCAGGTACAACATCCTCCTAAAACAAGACAAGAAGAAAACCTCGATAACGTCGAAGCTCAGTCTTTAAACTTCCTCCATAGATTATCCCGCAGGTCTTCTGTTTAAGTCTGCATCGATCAGCGGCCGTATTACTAGAAACCCTGCAAACTTGAGCAGGATTTCATCATCGTCCGGCTCTTCCCTCCCCTCGTCCCATCATAGCGGACAAACAAACTGGTTTTTAGCAATTTCACCGACACGGTGCTCGCTCTCCCCGCGCCAGCTCCCAGCGACCAACACATTGACCCGGTTCAATCGCTTCTCACCAATTTCGCTGGCGCTGTCACTTCTCGCGCGTGTCCACGCAGGCAGATGCCAACGCACGTCGCTCGTGCCGTGTTATGTAAACTATCGTTCCGCGGCGTTACATAATTTCCGAGATAAAAACGGAAATGTTTCGTTTGGCACGCGTGCACCAGCGATGAACCCGCGCTTCTGCGCAGTCAATTGCATTCACTGATCCAGCACGCGTTCGAACACACCACGGAAACCTACCGCACCGCGAATGGACGGGTCTGTTGATCCTGCATTCGAGCGATGGGGGAACAGCGCGATAATTCCTTCTGCACGATAGCCTGCTGGAAAGAGTAGAGTGTCTATTCGAGAGACCTTCCTGTAGAGTTCACGTCAGGCCTGCCAGCCTGACACGCGAAGTACTTACATACCATCGTTCGTTTGTGTGGATACCGTTAGAGCTGAATCGGTGATCGGAAGAGTCCACTCCTAGAGAGAAAAAAATTTAGGTCATAGAAAACAACGATGTAGATTGTAGAATACTCTCCAATCTGCGGGGCGATTTGTTTCAGTGGGGAATTCCAATGCCCTCATTTTCTTCAGCTACTGGAATCATCAAAATTCTACTGCAAGCTTTAGAACAGTGTAAATTGTTTTTCTTATTAAAACACTTGAAGCTTAATACTTTTGTCTTATAATTTACTGCACGATAATTCAGCATTAAAAAGTGAATAAAAAATATGGAATATTCTGTTTCCACACTAAGCTTCATTTTTGAGAAAATAGATCTTCAACTTCTACAACCTCGATTTTCTCGCCAATGAAGAAATTGTTCTCTACACTTTTTACTGTAGAATTGCATTCCACTATTTTGGATCATCTATCGCGTGATGACGAATATTTAATTGCGACGTTTGCGAAGTAATCTATGCCTCGCAGAAGAAACACAACACTGAAAATCGCTGTGTAACAATGGTTCTGTTTAAGCTCCGTAAAAATTCAGCGCGTCACCTAATCGCCTCTCGAATCGCAGAGTTGATGACTCACGCGAGTCCGTTGCATTTTGCGCGGTAGTCAGGCTGCGAGGCGCGTATAGGACGTCGAGCATTTTTCTCACCGCGACACCGAAAGTCCTGCACCGTGTCCAGCGACCAAGGTAGACACTTCGTTCCCGTTAAGTCGCAGGAAAATCTCCCTCGGACAGCCTGCAATCGCGTGAATCACCTTTTTTTTCCTCGGAACACCACGCTGAATCACCCAATTCGCCTGCTCGTAGGTTATCGTGCGGTAATCGTGATCCACTCGCGCGATCCATCGCGTCGATTAACCGCTTCCCCTGCTCTGCTGTCCCTCGCAGCAATTTCTGTTTCAAAGCTGTACTTTCCGATCTGCAGGCTAGGCCTCGACGGGGCTACTGCGAGCCTGCCTGTAAAATAGCGTTACAGAGTGTCGAGTTAACGGAGTGGTAGTTAAATTATTAACGCGCCCGCTGCTGCGCCGCGGAAATACTTTGTCACGGGGTAATACGTCGAATGTAGATTATTACGAGACAGGCGGACAGACAGACGGAGTGCACGTGCACGCGATACACGCTCTCGTATAGTCGTGGCGTTCACTTCTGCCTGCCTGCTTCACTTCGCGTCCGAGCAAACCTTACACTGTCAAGCTCGCATCAATTTGCGGTTCTAGGCTGATCGTGGGACAATTTCCTATGCAGGAGAGCGGGGAGCCTAGTGCAGCAATGAGGCAGATCCAAATTTAGATTCGGAACTGACTTTCATTCAGCAGAATCGCCTCGAATACTTCCTCCAGTCAAGCGTCACGACTGGTGGCACGATTTGCCCGCTGGGTGGGCGACAGGGGGCCCTCTGGGTAATGTCCGGTGGACAAATGGGTATGTCTGTTGGGGCTAGACGGGGGACCTGATTCGGGTGAGACAGGAAATTCTTTTTGGGGCCTGAACGAGTATCCAAATTGGGTGCATAGAGGGGCACGTTTATTGGGACTTGGTGGTGATTTAAATTTAGGGACCAAGGAGGGGGGGGCACGTTTATTTGGGTTGGACAATGACCCAAATTGGGGACTAAAAAGGGCACTTTTTTGGGACTGGGCAGTGATTCAAATTGGGGACCATGAAGGACACTTTTAACCCATTAACTGCCAAATTTTTTTGTTTGAAATTTTTGGCAGGATAAGTTATATATATATATGTGCACAAAAAGTTGTGTAATAGTATAATTATATTCAACTTATTTTTTGTTTTGAAAATATTCGATATTTTTGAAAAAGTCCCAAATAGGGATTGTGGCAGGTTGCATGAAAGAAAACTAATAAGAAACTATTTCTTTTATTATATGCTTTATCTGATGCATACAAAAATAGCTGTTATTTATGCCATTTTCCAGACAGTCCACATGTAACCCGACGCAATTCCAATTCTGTTCCGTTCAACTTACAGACGCAGTTCAAATTTGTCGCTTGTTGTAAAGAAACGAAGCACAGAATACACACTTTCTGCTACACACAATATTGACTGATATATATGTGGAATGAAACTAAACTGTCAGGCGCACCAAATATATTTTTGGCGCCGAGTGTTGTACGTAAAATTCCAAAATCCCCAAATGGGGATCGTGGCAGTTGATGGGTTAATGGGCCTGTAGAATTACTTAAATTGGGGACCAAAAATGGCACTTCTATTAGGACTGGATAGTGGTTTAAATTAGAGACCCAGAAGGGTACTTTTGATGGCTCCGTCCAAGGACCTAAATTGGGGACTAAAAAGGGCACTTTTAGTGGGACTAGGTAGTGACCCAAATTGGAAACCAAGTATTGAAGTTTTATTAGAACTGGATGGTGATCCAAATTCGAGACAAAAAGGGACACTTTTCTTGGAACTAGACAGGGATTCAGTTTGAAGACCAGGAAGTACACTTTTGTTAAGACTGGGCAAGCGGAAGGGAAGTAGTCCTGTTGCTTTTGTCAACTCTTCTGTTACACACCTTTTGATACAGAAGTGAGGGACTGTCGAGGCCTCTTAAACCTCTTTTTAATGAAATTTTATTGACCTCTAGTTGATGGAACAGTGTCAGGTGAATTGCTGATTAAGAGTATGGACTGTATCTAAGTAGTGGCGTGCTCATACCTACATAATCTACATACATTAATATTAAATTAAGGCATTATGTACGAGTAGCAAAAAGAATCAACGTAAAAGTCTGTTAAAAGACAACGAACTCAACTTGCCCTGAAGTTCAATACTAGTAAAATTAAACTAAAACTAGACTGAAGGTGTTTACGATTTCATTGTTGCCTAATGCACCCCGGTGTTAAGTTGCTTTGACTTAAACCAAACTTTATCACCGTTATTAGAAAAATTGCAGCCAAGTTTATCGATCCACTTAAACCGATAACAAAATGGTGAATGTTTTCACTCCGCACCAAGAGCATTGTACCTGGCAACGATAGTTCGCTTCGTATAGCACATTCGCGATTGTTTGTCGAAGCGATACCCGCGCAGACGTAATATCAGGACGGCGAGCTATAATTTCAGCGATGAAATCAGAGACTTTTCTGACGCAACGATAAGGCTTACAGTAACCAACGTGATTAGTCTAATTATGATTCACGTGGAACTAGCAAACTTGAAGCTCACGTGTACCGACCAGTAGCACTCGTCATTTACGTTATCTGTGTGAAAGAAAATATGATAAATACATAGTAAAAAATACTGTTTCAAGAAAAAAAAAAGAAAAAAAGTAGTTGATGGATGTACGAAAGCATTCCAATCAACCTTTTACTTTGCTTCTAATCTTCCAACCAGAATAGAGAATGGCCTTTGTTCAGACAGTTGTGTTTATCCAAGCACTGCGTTGCAATTTCCAAGATAATTCAATTACATGGCATTTCAAGGCTATTTCTGTCGGTAAAGGGCCTTGAGATCCGATCTCACTTCGTCAATTTAATCCATTAGAATCGATTTTGAAATCAGTTGAAAATCAGTTAAATTGTCCGTTACGGATTACGGGACACTCGAACGATATGGCACATAGGGGCCCATTTAAACTCGACGCGAGTGAGTTGGGACGTAACTGTCGAGGAAAAGAGTATCGCTGCCGACTCCGTCGCGCTCCTAAGCAGCGTGCCTCAAGGATTCGCCTCTCCACGCGAGCTGCGTAAAAACTAAACCGTTGTCCATTATCATAATTACGTCGCGCGACACTTAGCATAATTAAACATCGGCGAGACAGCTGAACGGCGAGGCGTTCGCACGTATTCCAGCCGGCACACCGTAATCGATGGCGTAGAGAACGGGCAGCCCGAGTCGCGAAGAGAAAAGTACATAACCTCGGCCGCTGAGTATTTATACGCGCTTGAAAAACGCGAACCTCCACGTAACTCGCGTTTACGGCTTTGTTTCGACGGCGGAAAAAGCGTGCAGTTACGTGAATCGCGGTCGAAATTGACCCAGTTCACTTCCCAACGCAGTGCAGATTGGGTGGCGGAGGGAACAACAAGATACCTTTAGCTTAAAAATACAAGAGGAGTAGGAGTTTTGTTTTGGTCTAAAAAGAGACAGGGCGGGTCCAAAGAGTAAAACACTTGGGGAGCTAAAAATAAATCAAAAACACTGTTGTCGTCTGGGACAGTGATGCAGTACAGAGTTAAGGAGATCCAGATCGCTGCTTCAGATAAATCGTATTTAATCGTAACGATGGGTTCAGTTTATTGTTTGTTGTCAGTCTTTTACGTTGTTCTTACAGTTCTTAGATACGTTGGAAGTTAAGCTAGGGTTGGGATATGCGTAGTGGTTTGGGTTCAGGTAGAGGAAGTCTAGGTTGCATGTGATTTGTGGCCCAAGGAATGCTGGCCCTGTTGAACCTGTTATGAAACAGGTGTCCCACTGCCCCATGGGGTTACATTGTGGTTATAGGATTTTTGTGTCCAGTTGAATTAAATTGTTTGGTGACTAGAAGTACAGTGATGTATAATAGGTTGAATACACCTGTTTAGGTTGCCGCACAGGTGGATCGGGATAAGTGGAAAATTGAATACATTTTCCTTCAGAACTTAAGAATAGTAGTATGTATTGATGAATACTACATACTTGTGATCTTCACTGTTTGTGGCCATCACTAGTTTTTGCTATCACTATTTGTGGTCATCACTATTTGTGGCCAATACTAATTGTGGTAATCACTAGTTGTGGTCATTACTAGTGGTGGCTATCACTACTTTTGGCCATCACTAGTGTTAGCCATCATTATTTGTGGCCATCACTAGTTTTAGTCATCACTGTTTGTGGTCATCACTATTTGTGGCCAACACTAATTGTGGCCATCGCTAGTTGTGATCATTACTAGTGGTGGCTATCACTACTTTTGGCCATCACTAGTTTTAGCCATCATTATTTGTGATCCCACTAGGAATCCCTACATAAATCGCAGTTCCCCAAAAGGAAAATATTGAAGAACTTCTACACACCACTATTACCAAAATCCCACCTAGTAATATAGGGTTATACAACACACAAAATCATGGCCCTCGCTAAAAACTGCACGCTGAAAAAAGGTATTGATTGCTGCCCAGTATAGTCTACATCAGTGCCACCCGAAAACATGAAATCCTCGCTGGTTTCGACGCGTGATGGAATAAACTGTTCTGCGCAATCGGACGCGTGTTTGCGAGCCAGTGACCGTTCATTTGGAAAATTCAATTAAACCCCCCCGCCGCTGTGTATGCTAATTAACGTATCGGCGCAATATTTTCCATTTTCCGTTCTTTAATTAGAATCCAGTCGCGGCCGAAAGGTCGAGTATCCAGCCGACGCTTCGCCAGGCGATAAGGCCCCGTTATCTTTGCCGAATGAAATTAGCGAAACAGATGTTTAACCCCGATACGATTAAGCATCAATCGTTCCACGTTCCTGATCTCACTATTTACGATTCGTTTGCGCGCTGTCCACGAACGGGGACGTGCTATTCCGCGAGACACCACGTCTTGTTCACGCGGCCTGCTATCGAGTCCCCAGCACTATCAGTAGGTACGTGAGCACGCTCTGAAATATTGCGGACTGTTTTCACAGTGAATCTAATCACCACTGGCAATTCATCATCATTTTCTTCGCCGTCCATTTGCCGCTGTAATAACAATCGAACAGCGAGGGGATAACCGAAAGTGGTGTGATGTGACGTTTGAATAGCGCGCGCAGGAAGTCGCGGGCCCCGAAAATAGAATCATCTGTATCTCCAGAACGGGGCCCTTGATGGGAAAACGGTAAAGGACTTTTTGATTCGATTTAGCTTCGTGATTCCTTCTAGCTTGGGCAATTTATTTTTTTCCACATTCTTAACGCACCCCTTGTATTTTAAGAAGCAGTCTTTTTCCAATTGAAGCGAGACTTCTTGAACACTATTTAAGGAAATTAGCAAGCTTCAGATCACCTGAATACACTTCGATATAGCAAGTCAGCGGTAGCCTCGCACCTGCAATTAAAAACAAAAAGAAAGGAAGATTTGCAAGTGTTTTGCTGAGTAATATACAGCAAGGGCAAGGAATGATGAAATGCAATAACGCGAGCCTCGATAAATAACGAGACACATCGGTGTCCCATTTGCGGTGATCGCCGTTTCTCAGCGAGGCGTTCTCACGCGCAGCGCCTCTCATTGCGCAACGGTCGTGAAATAATTGCCAGGCTCCCTCTATACTCGCCATTACCCGCGTCCACAGACGCTGCTTCGAAATATTTACAAAACCGTCGATTATCGTCCAATAATCCGACACTCGCTGGCAGATAGCACGCGCGATGTTGTCTTGCGCAAGTGGGCGCAGATTCGCGACGTGCGATGCGGTTGTTCGATGTGTAACGGGCCTGAAGTAATTATAACATGGTGACCATGGACCAGATAGCCGGGCTGCGCACTTTCCGCGCGCGCCGAGATACATTTCCCGCGGCAAAGCGTGCTTCATGGAAGATCAACCCTTTTTTTCTATGGCGACACACCAACACACTGTTCCGCGGAGGTTAGGCACGTTTTACAGAGTAGGAGCTACTAGGGTCCCCAGGGCGCTGAGTTTTTAGTCAGGCCCTGCACAGTGATGGGACTTGAGATGAAATAGGCAAATCCCAGTGCAGGAGCACACTAAATGTCAGGCCTACGAATGGGGACCTCTCTCTGTCAGCGGTAGCCTTCATCCTTCCAGCGATCTTCCCCTCGGTGTTGGCCCTGGTGTCCTGTTCCTGTGACTCCTACTGTAGAGTGAATGAAACCTGACACTACCCTCATCTAGCCGGACCTGGAACACAATTCCCAGGTCAGGGAATTGTACAGTGCGTCCCGAGATAAGTGACTTTATAAACGCAGCAGGGACTCGGGTCCTTAAGCCTCTCCGAGTGTTTCGATGGCAACTCAAACGCCCAGGGACGTTCTCAGTCTACTCCTTGAGCATCAGAGCAGGGAAGCGCATGTAACCAAATAAGTACAGTCCTGTAACAAGTAGCAAAGGACACATTCAGCGGCTTTAGCCTCAATAGTATCCATTGCACACCACTAGAGTGGGTCTCCCCTTAGTCGCTTATCTTGGGGACGCAGTATAATATCAGCGAGCATCTTCGTTACACTCTCACATCCCAATGCCTTCCTCAAGAAGCTAGCACTGACCTCTTAGTAGTAGTTCCTCTACCACAAGCCAGAATTTGGATTCGACTCACGGTACAGGAACACCATTACTCTGGGATTAATAATTCCTCGCCCATGCTCCCCTTCTCTTGTCCCATAGTTAGCATTCTAATAGCTCCTCCGCCAAGGCTCATAAACAGAGAGATCCTGAGAATCTCTTTGACATAGGGAGGCGCATTGAATACTAAGCTCCCCGTCGTTGGGATATTTTGTTTGACCCGGCTCGTTCTCGCGTTGGCGTTTCAGGCGCTGAAGAGCAAGAAGAAGAAGAAGGTCAGGATGCTGAGCAACTTGGCAAACTACTTACTCGGAGGTAATATCTCCAGCGCGCAGGATGCACGGGAAGGGTCCAATAACGAAAGCCCGGAGTCCCTTCCAGTAATGGCGAGGCTCAGTCAGGTGGAGGTCGAGGGCGATGACTGGATCCTCATTGACCCTGCTGGTACGTCTGGGAGGGGTAGCCTTCTCAAAGGAGCCCTCCGAGAAACTCGAAAAATCGCCCGCCAACCCTTTCCAGCCTGGCTGCTTTTCACGTCGGGGAGGTGTAAAACGAGACGCGTCTTTGCACAGCAGACGGGGCTGACACTATCGCTCGATAACGTGATGCTGCACGGCGAAGGATAGTGGAAGCATTTGTCGGATGTGCTTCGTGCGACGGGGGATAACAATTGGGAGATTGATCTTTGTGGGAGGGGATGCTTTTTGGGGCTCTATTGTTTTTTTTTATTGGAAGTTATGGATTGTGGGAGTTTAACTTTGGAGGAATTAATTCTGAGGTAGGATTTCGAGTTTCTGAGGAGTAACGTGAAGGGCAGTTGCACTTTTTGAGATAATGAGGTAGGGAGATTGCAGAAAGATGTCTAAACGAACCTGGTCTTGATTGAAATTCTAGTATTTTTCAATAAAAAAAGAAACATTTAATTTTACAACATTTCACTGAAAAATGAAAATTTTCGGGAAGTCACTGCCAGTTATCGCTTTTTAGTCATTTTTTCTTGTGTAAATTATGCAATATTTTCTTCTCCCTAATCTCATTAGCAGTTATGCTTCTACTCTAGTTTATAATAAACAATTGCGTTCAAATTTCTCTCAAATCTAGAAAGAATGGTTTAACACAGATCTGAAAACAGCAGATCCTGCTAATAAGACTAACAGTGTCTAACGAAATCTAAATTTACTAGCTCTAGCCTTTTTCAAATCCAAAATAACAATAATAACAAAATAATGGAGAAGTTTCTGTCTGCTTGCCAAATATGGAAAAACGAAGAATAGTTGATAACACCTCAGAGAAATTGTGAGTTTTCATATTATCACGAATATCTGCGAAACCGTGATATCGAATAAATTTAGTCCAAAGTTTTCTGTTTTTTGCTATCTTACAATACGGTGATAAAAAATTTTCGAAAAATGGTGGTGGGGATAAATTTTGAAAAAATAATTTTTCTTCGAAAATTCTTTATCGCCTTAATGTAGGATATCAAAAGCCATAAAACATTTTTTCGATATCTCTCACGGTTTCGCAGATATCCACGATAATATAAAAACGCAATGTTTCTGAAGGGGTGTTTTCACCCACAGGACCGCTTTCCAAAAAAGTCACGTCCAGATGCTCCTGGCAGTTTCACCACTCTAACGAGCGAAGCTGAAGGGTCTAAGGAAAGCTAGAAGAAAGCAGAAAGGGCCAATAATAACCTGAATATCCCTCAGCTCCCCCAATTTTCACACTTCCACTTGCCCAAACCCCTCAACTTTGCTCGTGACACCCATAACCACTAAATTCCGCGGGAAGTGGCAGCCAAAAGGCCCAAGCACTAACGAGGGTTTGTTTGAAATCCGCAGTTGAGGGCGCGACGGCGCTGGAGGAGTCGTGGTACGTAACGCCACCCGCATGTTTCACATGGGCAGGCCCCGTGAACGTGGAAACGTCACCGCTGGAGGACCTGCTGATCGAGCACCCCAGCATGTCCGTGTACCGAGCCACAGCGTCTCCGGTCGCCCCCGACACTCCACCGCCCACACCCGACGAGCCAGAAGCGAGGGACGCCGAGGAGGACGCTCTAATTCCCGCTGTATCCGTCAAGACGAAAGGGCAGCGGGTCCAGGAGGATGTTCGAACCCCTGTCGCGTCTGCCAAGACGAAAGAGCGGGATGTCAAGGAGCACATCTCGAATCGCGCCGTTACAGCCGCGCTGGAGCGTAGCCCAGGGAGAACCGAGAACGACCAACAGAGCCGTAGACCCGCCATCCACGATGGGAGACCCGCCGTCGATCGTGTACGCACCGAGAAGAGGATAACCCTGCTTCGATCGGCACAGAAGGTTCTAGTCTTCACTTTATTACGATTTCCGGGTTATAGGTTAGGATGACGAAGGGTTTTGGATGACGTGGTAGTTGAGGGAGTTGGGGCAAGGAAGTCTGTGGGTGGATTTAGGTTACTGTATGCAGTAGGTGTATATGCCAAGCGAAAGTGACAGGGCTGAGTGTTCAGGGAGATTGTGTTAGATCGTGGGGAGGTATGTAGGGTGGATGTACCAAGCAAAGGAGATAGGGAAAGCGGAGGAAACAGTGTGTCCATTTGGAGACCACTTGACCTTAGCCAATTGAGTTCTCTTTTACTTGCTACATTCAGCTTTGCTAGGTCCACTTACACTTGGTTGCGATGAGGAACTAAAAGTATATGGACTATTCTTGGCTGTATAGTTAACTAAAGGTATAAGTCTCCAACTCGTGGGAACTTGGTAGAGAGCGATCATTAGCCCATCTGCTTTGTACTTGCGAAGCCCAATCGCATTTGATTAGGTTTGGTAGGGTAGCGGAGCTGGAAATTCATAAGGAAAGCTTTCTCATTCTTCTCTTGCCTAGCCCCTTGAAGTTTGATCAAGAGAGGTATAAGGAGATGGGCATAAGAGAGTGGATAAGAGTTCCTAGATAAGCATAGTAGAACCAGGAGTCCTCGAAGCCTAGCTTCCTAGGCAGTTACTTCTACAATTATCTTGTCCAGTTTGTTTATGTGTTTCTAACGTATCCGGATGATGTTTGTCCAGGTTTTCGAGAAGAGGTCAACCCAGTTGCTGAAGAGAAGCCACCTGGAGAGGAGCAACAAGCTAAGCGAGGTGTTCAGCGTAAGAGGCAAGCGGCCACGCCGCCAAGACCGTTTGCGTATTCAGAACAGTGGCGTAAACAACAACCGGAAATGCTGCTAGTCATTCGATCTCAGGCCAAGGTGTACTCAAGTACCTTCTTCCTAAAGCAAAGAAAAAAAACGAAAAAAAAACATCACACACATAAACCTAGATACACGTATGAAGACACGCAAGAACGGAGCAGAAACAACATAACGAAACAATCTGATGCGAAGCTAATCAGTTCTAACCCCGTAACGCGTTCATGCTCGTTGGCACGTGTCGCGACGATCAGTCACACGTTACTAAACCCGGAGAATCACGTGGCCACGCGCAAACTAAAAGCGCCGAAACGTGTTCTGACGAATAACCATTGACATCCGGGGTACCCTCTGCGCCCTCATCGG
Organism: Andrena cerasifolii; assembly: GCF_050908995.1. NCBI lineage: Eukaryota > Metazoa > Arthropoda > Insecta > Hymenoptera > Andrenidae > Andrena > Andrena cerasifolii. The sequence continues at coordinate 6,440,487 of NC_135132.1, forward strand.
GCGAACATGCCATCAATCTTTAGTCGAATCGCTCTCTCGTATCCGAAAGTGGATATTTTTATTTACTCGACGTCAGAAAGAAATGCAACTCTCTTTCTCGAACGTTATTGGTCGAAAGGACGAGGTATAAGTACCTTATATAACTCATGAGAACTGTCACAGCTCGCATGGCATCTAAAATGTCCTAACACAAGTCAGAGGGCGACCAGTTTACTTACAAAACGGGAGAAGAAATGGCGGGTGGGTCTGACGGGCGGACACAGCGAACTGGGCGAGCGTTTTTGGGCCCAGAATATTAAAACGGACAAATGTCAGGTGGTACTTTGAATATTAGGTCTTAATAGATGCTCTGTTTTGTTAGGACTGGATTTTAAGGTAAACTTTCTAAGTGGTCCGACGAATTTCAAGGATAGTTGAAATCGTCTCCAAACAGGACAATAGGCGCGGGGTCTGGGTTGCAATAGGGAAGACTAGGTTGATGGTGAGAGACAGTTTTTGGTCCTTGAGCTCGTATTGCTTTGTGCACAATTCAAGATTTTGGAAGACGACTATGACAAGATATACAAGAGTAACAATTGGGGATTTTTTATGTTTTATAAGGGGAGGACGTTTAAAACCGAAACATTGTAAATAACCACGCGAAGGTGGTGTTCTGTCAACTTCTAAATCTATGATACAATACATATGCAAAGTGATACGCAGTAAACTGAATAAGAAAAGTACTTACAAAACTGAAACCCTGATCTTCCACGGTTGAAGCCAGCTGAAACTACTTAAAAACCACTGAAATTCCAACGAATTCCATCAGACTACTTGAGTATTAATATTCAAAGCCACTTGCCACAAAAATAGTTTATCCTGGGCCCAAAATACGTTCACCCAGGTTGCAAACGCCATCCTGATAAGCCGTAAAGGAAAATACACGCGGCTTCGTTCGCGACGAGGGCGCAGGTTACCCCAGAAGCGCACGGGTCACGTCCTATGGTACTCTCTTTAACCGCGTGTATATTTTTAGCCTCCCTTTAGTATGGGCAACTGTGTTTCTACTCGTACTCGTTAACGTTTAGTTTTATTTAAGACGTTCACCCCTATCCCCGTAGCGGACAGAGTTTAACGTAATCCTCCGTTTTCTTTCATCCACCCCCCTAACCCCTGACGCGTATCATACTAGACAAAACGGACGAACTTCGCTTGGACGTGGAGACCTTTCGGGGCTGGTTCGTCGACATGCGCATCAGGACCACGGCCTTCAGACTCGCGCTGGACTACTGTGACGTAGTCGAGGGCGCAAAGCGAACAGACACGTTCCAGGCGTGAACACTTGACTGTACACCGAATAATCGCCCGTGACGTCCCGGGAGGTCGTTAATATATGTTATGTTAGTTGGAGAAGCGACTCCAAACCCGTAATCAAGCTCCCGGTGACGTATCTCGGAACCAGCGCCGGCTGGACCACTCCCGAACGAAACGGTCAGTCAGGGTGTAGGCTCCAAGCAGTAAGGCGATTGCTCAGACACTGCAATGTAACGTCTATTAATGGGTGTCCGAATAAATATTTATTTAGCGACACGATGTACGTAATATCGATCGATATCGACCGCTATCGTAGTAGGCCACCACGAGGGCGCAGCAGAGCCTCCTGCCGAGCGTGATGGAGCTGCGTCGCGTCCAGCTTCGCGTAGAACGAAAGGACATTTTAGCACACTTTCCGGAATCCCGTCGTGAGGTATCCACGATACGCGGCCACAGATGCCAGAAAAAGCAAATACAAAAGTAGCGAAGCTCGCTCTCCCTCTGCTCGATCCGACAGAAGCCTGGCTGGTTCTAAGCTCCTGCGAGTCGTTATCGCGCAGCTGTCGCCTCGTGCAGAGAGCCGCTGGGTCCTTGGATCGAGCGAGGGGGCGCAGGGCTCTGACAAGATTCCAGCTGGAGAATCGGTTTCTATATTGTTGACGCGCGTTGTAGCGCGTCCAAGTCTCAAAGTATTCGCGGGTTGCGTGGAAGAGGAATAGTGCAAGCTTGCCCCCATCTGGGGGCTCGTTTCTTTGGTCAACGAATCTGTTATCTCGTCGACACGCCGCGATTTCGTTTCAAAAGACTCTTCGACCCAGGCAGCCATCAATGGCTACCTAGAGCGGTGCAGCTGAGACTGGTGGAGGTTTCCGTGAGGTTGCAGAGAAATCGATGTCTCCGTCGTGCGCAGCGACGTTTAGTGGTCCCAATCGAGACCCGCCAGCTTCGATTTTCATATATTACTCTAAGAATTCTCGCGATGCGCTGATAGCATCGCAACCGCCTAGGCGCGGGGTACAAATCGTGCAACGGTGATTTCTTCTGTGAAGAAAACGAGGATTAGCCGTGTCTCTTTCCCTCTTTCTCTCCGATTCTGGGCTCAGGGTACATTTCCAAAGGAAAGAAATTCGAAACAGATTGCATCCAGTCGGTGTGCTGCAAAATTCGTCGATTTCTCTTCAGCCTGTAGAGATGAAGCGCTTCCATAGGCCTATTTCGTTGAAAGCTCCCCGAGGAATCTCTTTGGATACAGTTCCCTCCAAGTTATTTCTACGTACCATCGACGGTACTCGATTAGAATGTTTTAGGAGCGTTTCATCTCGAAACTTGCTCCACCCAGCTGCCTCTAAACAGGACATCGTCCGAGGCTGGTAGCAATAGAAACGTCCAAATCCTGGTTGGACGATAGCGCGTTCAAGCTCCTGTGATTCAAACTGAATTCGACGTGTGTTCGAAAGTCCCAGGACGATCCACTCCTCCGCAAGGAGGATTTCTATTCGGGTTTCATGTCAGGTAAACGTTCGCCCTTTGCGATCTCGACGGGCCCCCCAAAAGGGAACAGTGGCAGGACCTCTATTCCTCGACTTTCCTTGCAACGTCTGCCTTCGAACGCATGTCAACCACCCCTCGAGTAGTCCTACTAGTTCTTAACGATCTTAGCCAATCGGAGCTAATGGCGGTCCTGCCCACCTGCCCGCTTAGCAAACTTCTCGGCGCAGAAATAGGTGGAGGGGTGTTTCGGGGACGCTGTGGTCGGATGATCGCAAAGGAGCAACTCTGGCGAAATCGAGCGTGGCGGATAATTCAAAATCGAACCGATTTATGTAAATAATAATACGGGGGGAATTTGAGGTTAGGCGACGGGGGCCACGCTCCGCTCGGAGCGTGGGGAGTTGCCAAGCTGCACAAAACTATAGTTGAATGAGGGATGAAAGTGGCGAGATTGTGGGGTGTTTCTTGCTCGTATGCGTAATTGTATAACCACTACCATTCTCTCGTAAGGAGCAGCGTTCGTCCGGAACTTATTATTGCCGCGTAACAATTAACTGTAGAGGGCTGCGCGCGCGACGCGTGGAGATTGATAAACGACGAGAGAACGTTCTTTCTCGCGCGAAGGAATGGAGTCGATATTGTGATCACAGACCTTTCGCTCTCGTATCATTTGATTTCTGTTGTAACGAGCGACTGTATTATTTGAAATGTATGCTCTCGTACACCTTGGCCCTATAACGATGATTAATAAAATATTTTATGTCACTAACTGCGTGGAGGCGTTCGGTGACCACGATACAAACGAACAATCGTTTTCTTTCATCTCCTCATGCGATCCCTGGGAAATGGAGGAACGGGGTGAATTTGACAGTGGATTTGATGGGTGAAGAGGGTTTGACGGGGTTGATTATATGACTCAAATGGGGTGTAAGATTTTGGAAGTAATTTTGGAGATTGCTTCTGAAGAAAATCAGAATGGGAGATAGTAAGAGATAAGGGGAATTGAAAGTTGATAGTGCAGGGTTGCAGAAATTAGTAAGTTACTACTTATGGTGGACATAGGGAAAGATTAAAAATTGATATGATTGATAACAGAGTGAAGATAAAAGCTGTATAGCACCCGTCATCATCTTCTATTTATACATACTTAAATTTTACTGTATACTCGAATTTAAAGGTGATAATTTATTGCAAATAAAATAAGAAGACACTGAAGAAATGAGTTTTGAAAAAGTTTGAAGGGGTTTGAGCACACTGATAACTTGGTACGAAGACATGGCAATTGTAAATTGTTAATTCAATAATCACAACATCGTGTGAAGCTTTCTTATGATAACTGATTCAATATAAATGACAGAAATATTTAAAAAAATCGTCAAACCAATACAACAATTTCCAATATTTTTTTATTCCACCCTACTTCATTCCACAGTTACCGCGCTGCAATTTCACAGCTTCAAAGTAGCCAGTTTCCTGCAAGAAACATCCTCGAACCAACAGAAGTAAACTCAAACACACGAGAATCATGAACAACCCATCTTCAGGAATTTCTCAGAATTTTCGAGTCATCTCTCCCAAGAGACTCCATATTATTGCAAATAGTTTGATCCGGGTTTTAATTGGTCAAGTATCCGCCGAGCTCATCGTCAGACCTCTTGAAATCGGCGATGTAGCCGCAGCTATGCACGGAGTGAGGTGTGGTGTCTTTGGGGCTGAGGAGGGACCTCAGATTGCTCTCGCAGCCCAGGTTTAAGGACATCTCCCTCATGATGTCCGTGCAACGACCGACCTCGTAGTCCACGTCGACCTCTCTGGTCCTCAGATTCTTGGAGAACAGCAGCTCCAAGCTGCAGATGACGCTGACCAGCTCCTCCTCCAGCTGTGGATCGCAGGAAAAGGAGACCATACCTGGCTCGCAGCCGGGGGCGCCTGTTGAATCGATGAATAATTGTGTGTTAATGGGGACCACGGGGGGAGATGGACGACTTTGGCTGGGCTCTAATCAATAATTCATTGAGGCTGCGTGGGCGATTCGCGAGGGACACGAGTTTATAGTGCACTTCTGTAATCCCCTTTGCATTTCGCGGTTGGGAGAGCGGGGTGGCTTACAGACAGGAATTGAAATCGAAGAAGAATTTCGAAATGTTTAGTATAGAAGTGGATTGTACTGAAAGGACTGGGGTATGTGGAGTAATTGGAGAAAATGTAGGTCCATGCATCAGTATACGTGGAAATAGTACAGTAGAATATGTTTGTAAAATACTCTGAAAATTAATTGCATAGCTGGGCACTTTTAGAGATTCGGCGAATTTTCTTCACTTGGAATTACAAACGATTTGAGAAATTTTCACTCCGAATTCCAATAGATTTGGGGAATACTCTTCACTTGGAATTCCAAGAGATCTGGGGAATTCTCTTTCCCTGGAATTCCGAGATATCTGAGGAATTCTCTATTCTTGCAATTCTACAAGATCTGAGGAATTTGCTTCACTTGAAATTCCGAAAGATCTGAAAAACCTTCACTTGGAATTCTGAGATATCTGAGGAATTCTCTTTCATTGAAATTTCACTAGATCTGAGGAATGCTCTTCACTTGGAATTCCAAGAGATCTGGGGAATTTTCTTCACATGGAATTCCAAAAGATCTCAGAAACCTTCAGTTGGAATTTCAAGTGATCTGCGGAATTCTCTACCCTTAGAATTTCGATAAATCTGGGGAATCCTCTTCATTTGAAATTCCAAAAGATCTGGGAAACCTTAACCTGGAATTCAAAAACATCTCAGGAACTCTCTACTCTGAGAATTCCAAGAGACCTGAGGAATTCTCTACCCTTAGAATTCCAAGAGATCTGAGGAATTCTCTACCCTTAGAATTCCAAGAGATCTGAGGAATTCTCTACCCTTAGAATTCCAAGAGATCTGAGGAATTCTCTACCCTTAGAATTCCAAGAGATCTGAGGAATTCTCTACCCTTAGAATTCCAAGAGATCTGAAGAATTCTCTACCCTTAAAATTCCAAGAGATTCGAGAGACCTTTACTTGGAATTCCAAGAAATCTGAGGGATCCCTAATTGGTGTTCCAAGAGATCTGAGGAATCCTCTTCATTTGGAATTCCAAGAGATCTGGGGAATTTTCTTCACTTGGAGTTCAAACTTTACAGAATTTTCCTTGGAATTGTACATACATCATCCCCCTCCAAATTACTTAAGTAATCAAACAAGTACGTAAATCTTTGGAGAACGGAAACATAGTAACCTTGGGTATCCTGCACAGTCTCCCAACGAACCAGGGCTTCCTGCAAGGGTTTATAGAGCTGTCTTCTGTTGGGGCAACACCAGTTCGCAACTTTGGCATCCAGTTGCACCCTATCCTCTGTGCCCAGCTGGCTCCAGCTTAGGAACAGCTGTTTCAATCGTGGCGCTGTCACAGAATCTCATCGTAAATCTACGTATCTATAGTCAGTCCAATGAAATATGGCGTTACATGTCCGTGTAAAATCGGGCTGATAATCATGAGTTAATGATGGGAGTTAAACTGTCCCATTACGAGTTACTTCGAGCAGTATTCTTATTTGAAAAATGTTAACAGTCTTGATAAGACTTAAACGGCTTTCATTCTGCAAGATTGCGTGTATTAAAAACATTTCCTACTGTCAACAAAAGGCTCGATAAGACTGTCAAGACCCATTAACACTTCAACCATTCTTCAAACTTGAATATTGTAGTAACCAGTTCAAAAGATTCACGTGTTCGATACGATTGTAACATCTTGAAGCCGATCACTATCGCGAGCTGATAACCACTCCGCGATTTACGCACTCATCAATCATCAATGCAATGTTGTTTGTTATAAGATACTAAATCGCAGATTTCTCTTATCAGTCTAAAGTACAGAATTCAGAATATCCAAGACATAGTATCTGTTACAAACTGATTAAATCAATATTGTTATCATTTATCAGTTCGAAGTTTGCAATTCAATGTTCACACTCATCAGATTTGATCGGAATGTTTGGATATCAGTAATTTATATGTTATCAGTCGATGATTATCCATCTAAATTCATTTCTCAGCTGTTATTAAAAAGCAATGACAAAAATAAGATGTTGTGACGTGTATATAAAAAAAAATGTGTTTTCGTTGACTGAACATTTATTTGAAATTTTCGTGATAGACTTTCTCAGTCGACCCACCTTCAGGGATGAGGACGAATATCGTGTCGCATATCTGCTCGAACACAGACTCTTCCATCGATTGGTCGACGTCCTCCTCGTTGCTGACGACGGTCGTCGATTCAGATTGCATCGCGCATTTTCAGATGCAACGGAACCTCATTTTGCATTAAACGTGAGATGGACAAGGGGGTACAGAAACAAAAAATGTTCGCCTGATTCGTGACGTTTCATTTTACGGGCAACTTCTGAGGGATTTTTGAAAAATAAGCGGCATTCGTAATTCTTCATAGTTCCATGAAAATTCCATTCTTTATACTGAACTTCACTTATTCTCTTCCTTTTGAATAATATGTCAGGATCATCATTTCATCTTATTCGTAAAAGATGTTTTTCAATAACTTTTAGGTGGTGGTGTGCTATATATTAATTCATTTATTGGTGTATTATTTTTATTTAATTTTATTTTATTTCCTCCAGCATAAAAACGAACTACTAATTCGAATTTGGAAGTTTCCATGAAATTCAAGGTTTAAGGAAGTTTACAATGGAATTACTCAAAGAAGCATTATTAAACATAAATTAAAAGAATTTCGCATGAAAAGGGCAAATGCACAAGATGATTTTATAAGAAATGTAAAAAATAATATTATGTAAAGTTTCGACATGAAATTATACAATTTAAATAAACCTTTAACACTCAGAATCGAACCCTAAGGTTCTTGTCCATTCTAAATTAACATTTAATTTTAATTCCTACCATGTGTAGCGTTGAAATCTGTTTCGAGACTTCACCGGTAACGTTGCATGCGACACTAAAATGGCAAGGGGGTCCTGGGATCCCCATACCGGTGACAGAAAAATACATTAGTTGATAGGTCTATTCTATACCTAGTCTGTGATTACAGTAAACTTCTTTACCGACTTGCTGAATTAAAACGTTTTACTTTCCTATAACCCGAAGTTATTTCAACTAACCTACAAATCTAAATCTCAGAATTACTCTCTCTCCAATGATAATTGCATTAGAATCATAGAAATTGTTCAAACGAACGAAGCTTCTTCTCGAAATTATAACTGAACAATTAGTTCCTACCTGAAAAACTATTCTCCAAAAAAAGTCCCTAGGCTGTGTCAAAACATTGAAAATGACGGACGCAGAGTACGTGGGGCCCCAGTTCCAAGGAATCATCCAAGAATTTACGAGAATTCGAGATGTATTTTATACTGTCGACACTTTAAACACGCGCCTTAAAGTATTTACAGAATCGTGTTTACAATTTTGAGAAAATCAACAGGCATACGTAGCTTTGAAAGCTTATAGCGACGCCCAGGACGATACTTTGACGATGGAAAACGAACGATCTGAGAGAATGAAGGAAAACTTGGAGAAGCTGTCGAGGGCCTACCTGCTCCTCGAACAAAGATACAAATCGACCCTGGCTGAAACGCAAAACGACAAAGCGAATCTTCAAGAAACGATCGAACAGTTGAAAGAAGAGTGCAATCATTTGCGTCTCATAAACACTGACCGTAATGGAAACGACGACCAAAGTAATTGAGAATCGACCTTTCTTTTATTATGTACAGAGTGTTTAAAAATTATACGTCACGACCATCATAGCAGGATTTTACACCTCTGTTAAAAAGCTGGACCATGAAATTGTGCATGACCCAGGTTTTCAAGGTCAATTCATTTTATTATAGCGTTCTACTCGTCGAGAGGATAGAAAGTGTTAAAGTCAGCTGTTTTCTTAAAAAACGATGTTACAATTTTTCTATTATTTGTCACTGAAGAATTATATTTCCCTAGGGAAACTTTAATTTCGTGCTGCTCCGTCGGTAACACGTTATTTATGCTACACGCGGTTGTAAAATATAAGTGTAAGAATCATCGAAACTTTTATATCATTTTTTAAGAGAACGGTTGTGCTCCGATCTGTGGTTCCTTTGACACTTTTTATCCTCTCGACGAGTAGAACGTGCTGCAACAAAAAAATTAACCTCGAAAAAATAGGGTTAAGGACCATTTTAGGTCGTGAAATATAATTTGTATACACCCTGTACTGTTTTAGTCCATTTGTTATGATTCTAGTTATATTTGAATATAGTGGCTGAAGAAGCACACTGTTCCTTTTCATTTTTTGTATTAAAAATTGGCAGAATTGGGCCAGGTTATGGCCCACCAATCCTCAAAATGACAAAAAATTAATTTAACATAATTTTCGGCGAATTCCACTTGCGCCCAAATATCCCACAACGTCCGAGATTTTCATTAAGGCGGGTTTTCCTATACGCGACTGGATGCAACGTCAAGAATTTCAAGGCCGATTTTCCCCAAAAAGGAAGCGCGAAATAAAAAAAAGTTACTGTGTCTCTTCGACTTATAACAGTTAAATCAATCGAGAAAAAAGAATAAATTTGAAATTTTTGACGTTACGTCCAGTCGCGTATGTGAAAACCCACCTTAATGAAAATCACGGGCGTAGCGGGCGATTTGGGCGTAAGTGGAATTCCCCCTTTGCGATCTTTATTTTGGAAAAAATTACCTACCCTTAGAACAACTCTTACATAATACAATTATTAAAACTACCAAACCATGGTTCCATTTTAGGCTTAAAAAACAAAAACTACCGAAATTTTTAAATAATATTAATTATCGATTACAAGTTCAGAATTTATCATTTTTTTCCTATTATTTATTAACGGTGAGGTTTTTAATACAGTAAATAGGCTGCAGGATGAGATCGAAGTTCAGGCTATCCAACTGCAGCTGCAAAAAGAAAAATATGACAAGACCGTCACGACGTTGAAGCAACAACACTCTGACGAGATACAAAAATACAAAATGTTGCTGCGAAATGCCAAACAGGAAGCTGCTTCTGTAACATAATGTTTAAAATGATATTAATAAGTCGGTGGAACAATATATTTTCTAATTTCGTAAAAGAAAATGTAATTCTGTTTAATATAGAAACCGAATAAGAAAAAGGGGCGGCCACCGAGCGCGAGCCAAAATAAGAAGCATACATCCCTCTTCAGGTACTACTTTTTTCTTTACAAAAGAACAAAAATTATTGCTCGCTGACTATTTATAATAATACCGTGGGGATAGATCAATATTCTTAAAATTTTCGCTATAGTATTCAAGATATCTCGTAACATCTATAATTTGTCGAAATATTAGTAAAAAATTATTAGTCAAAAAGTGAAAAAATTATTCAAAAATATATATTATTGGGGATTTCAATAATCAAACTTAATTATAAAATTACTATATTCATTATTTTATACGTCTGAAGTGTTCATTAAAAATTCAGAATGGATTCGATATTTAAACACTGTTTATTATAAAATGCAATCATAGTACTTATAATCATCAATATAAATTTTTTTGGTATTTTTTTACTTAAACATAACAACTGCGAAAATTAATATTAAATTATACTATTGAACAATATACGACCACTTAAGATGGCCAGAACTAGACGTAGAAATAGTAGGCAGCGCCCCCACAGACAACGACGAAACCGAAAATAGAAACGATGGAAACAAGAAGAGGAAATTGTTTCACGAAGACAGAGATGCTGTAGTTAACATTCCTTAAACAATCTACGGTTTAGCTGGTCTGGGTGGAGGACAAAAGTAATACATAACTGATACATATAGCAAATTATATAAGATATATATAAAATAATTAATTTACATAGTACAATTTCGTAGAAAATTAGTTTCTAATATCCATTCATCGGGAAACTTAAACTAGGTACATTTTTTGGTTCATTTCTGACGTTCATAGATAGAATACATATATATATTACATAAATGATTAATGACGTGTTTAGGTATCGAAGTAAATCGACCACAGTTAAAGAAATTTTTATTTTTACAATTGCTGAGTATTTTTTTGCGCCAGGGTCGAAGAGGGGTGGAAAGTAATGGAGCTATTTACTGAGCTTGCGGTTCAGTGAATTCCAACTGTTCGTGTAATCGATCTTGAGGTACCCATAGGTGTTCAGATCGAGATGAGGGGGTGGTACAATTTGGACCATGTAGTCTTCTCTATCGGGTTTGGTTTCCATCGAACGATAGTCTGCCCTTGAAGGGTCCCGAGGAGTATCTGTGAACATAATTTTTCAATATTAGGAATAACATTATTAAAAAATTATTTAAAAAAACACCACACCCCTCTTTGAAAGAAATACTTCGGCTTATTGAAATTCCAAATTTTCTATACAAGCACAATAGGTTTTTGAGTCGGATTTCACTATAATTTTTTTAAACTTAGGCTGGTTAAATGACTCTATTTATGTTTGGTTTCTGAAGTAGTTAAGGTCTATTTAAGTGTACAAAAGGTTGTGAAAATATAATTTGGAAAATATACGACTGCTTTGTGTTAAATTTGAAACTGGAAACTGAACCTTACCTAAATCTGCGACATCCACAGGTGGTGGGTGGAGGTCGACGTAACCAGGCCTTAAGAACAAAATTTGTCTCATTATTATTCACATCAAATTACAGAATTTAGATATACTTTAAAATAGAAAATACCTCTGAAGGTCTCTCATTGATGCAGATTTACCATTATGCCTCAGTCTTCTATGTTCCTCCGCAAACTCACCCTGTCTTACTTCTGTAACACGAAACAGAAAATAAATAGAAATAGTTTAAAAAGGTATCGACCTTGAAGAGAAAAGATGCAATGAAGGGAAATTGTACGCTAATGTGTTTTCTGTGTCAAAACTTCATCGTATGCCTGCATAATAAAAGAAAATGACATTTTCCAGAGAAAGTAGTAATGGTATGTGCACGGTCAGCCAAAGCGTCCACTTTCTCATCGACCGTTGAATTCTCTCTTTCATTCGTTCGATATGAGGTTCGTCATGGTCAAGTGAGCTTCTAGCGTAAAAGGACCATAAAAGTACCACATATCTACAATTTACCCAATCTATTTTCTCGAAGGTTACACGTACCTGAACACCTTCATTAACTTTTACCCCCTTTATCCGGCAACTATCTAGCTACAATTTATAGGCAAAGCTAGAACAAGAAGTTAAACTGCGTTGGACACGGTCAGAACACTTGGATCAGTGCCCATCCAAGTATAGATAGGTACGCCGAGCAATAATGATGTTTTCAATACGCGTGCGCATATAGGAGATAACTCCACTATTTGAATTCTGTGGGGATAATGATGACTAGATTCGAGGTTTGTCAAGTGAACAAGTATATTCATTTGGAATTCCAAGAGATCTGAGGAATTCTGTATCCTTAGAATTCCAAAAGATCTGAGGAAAGATCCTCATTTGGAATTCCAAGAGATCTGAGGAATTCCCTATCCTTAGAATTCCAAAAGATCTGGGAAACCTTAACCTGGAATTCTAAGAGATCTGAGGAATTCTCTACCCTTAGAATTCCAAGAGATGTGAAGATTTCTCTACCGTTAGAATTTCAAGAGATCTGAGGAATCCTCATCATTTGGAATTCCAAAAGATCTAAGGAATCCTCCTCATCTGGAATTTCAAGAGATCTGAAAAATTGTCTACCCTTAGATTTCCAAGAGATCTGAGGAATCTCCTTCACTTGGAATTCCAAGAGATCTGAGAAACCTTAATTTGGAATTCCAAGGGATCTGAGGAATCCTCCTCATTTGGAATTCCAAAAGATCTGAGAAACCTTAACCCGGAATTCCAAGACATCTGAGGAATTCTCTACCCTTAGAATTCCAAGATATCTGAAAAACCTTCACTTGGAACTCCAAGAGATCTGAGGAATCCTCCTCACTTGGAATTCCACAAGATCTGAGGAATTCTCTTCATTTGGAATTCCAAAAGATCTGAGAAACCTTAACCCGGAATTCCAAGACATCTGAGGAATTCTCTACCACTCTTCAAAGTACCCAAAACTGAATACACCATGACTGAGACACCATGGAATGCTGGCAGAAAAATTGAAGGAACACGTTCGAAGATGAAGATATAGTCACCAAGTGTCTTTCTATAAAGGACCCTAGGAAACACCACGGAAGGAGGAAGATTGTTACTGCAGCACGCCGAAGATTTTAGTCTGTCGTCGGTCGTTGAAGAGCCTCCATGATTGGCTACCTCTGTAACGATGTTCGCTTGAGTAATCCCCTGATTAACAGAAGCAACGTCGAGGTCTTCGCGTTTAATAGGCTTGACTCTAATCTGTCGGCAGATCGGACGCCCACCGACGCCTTCGCTCTTTAGCGTCGTAAACCTTGGAGGGTTGCGTTCACGATTCGGAACGAGGACGAGCAAATTGTTACGATAAAGGAGGGGAATTTTATTTGGCAGCAGTTTCCAGCTGGCGTTTTACATTTTCCTCTGATAACGTTTCGGCTTAAGTAGGGAAGTTTTGATAGGATACTTGATATTCTGAATATTAATTATTTTGAATGAAAATCTTCAAACACAGTTTTACCTCAAGAAGGGTGCAAAATAATTTCAGTCAAATTTTATACTGAAAAATGGTTAAAAATTCTATAATATCCCATCTTTATTTAAAATTCTTCAATTTCAATAATTCCATTATAAAAAGTGTAATGAAATGTAGAATCTCCTGACAAATGCAACACGTAATGCCACAGTTGCAGTTGAAATAACCTTGGACAGAACTGTCGTAGTCGTGCAATAAATTAAAAAGTGAATTACTCCAGCAATCACAAGTCGCCGTGCGATTCGACGTCCAAGAGAAAGCAGAGGCGTTCGAAAGCCGCTGGAAATAATAATTACGCGTCGAACGTCAAATCGCGCGATGCATCGAGCGTGCTCGCGACACAGGCATAAAAGATGGACGATTCGTCGCGGCGACACTGACTTTCTAGGACACGATAGAAATCGGTCGAGTTATTGCGCGACGAACAGCAAACTCTTGCGACATTCCCCTCGAACGGACAATTTTCCGCGAAATCGATTCGTTCCCATTCGTCACTGCGTGACTATTCTTATCGTTTCTACGGTAGCAATGCTGAAAGAAACAATTTTATGTTGACGAAACGACCGGGGGAATAAACAGAGTGCTTAAAAATAAGGGCAGGCTGTTTAGTCATTGGCAGTAACAGTTTTAGATAGTCTGAAGGATGAAAAAGCAGTTTCTGGATTTTGGAAACTGGGACTTACCACTTCTGGATATGAGAAATTGGGACTTCCAACTGAGGTTCGGTAATAAATTGGGACTTTGACTTTAGGGACAGTGGTCATTGGAACTTCTAGCTTAGGGCAGTGGTAATAAGGACTTCAACGATGAAAAAAATAGTAATTGGGACTTGAAACATGGGGATACTGGAAATCGGGACTTCTAAATTCTGGATATTGCGACTTACAACTTCGGGATATTGGAAACTGGGACTTGCAACTTCTGGATTTTGGAAACTGGGACTTGCCACTTCTGGATATGAGAAATTGGGACTTCCAACTGAGGTTCGGTAATAAATTGGGACTTTGAATTTAGGCACAGTGGTCATTGGAACTTCTAGCTTAGGGCAGTGGTAATAAGGACTTCAACGATGAAAAAAATAGTAATTGGGACTTGAAATATGGGGATACTGGAAATTGGGACTTCTAAATTCTGGATATTGAGACTTACAACTTCGGGATATTGCAAACTGGGACTTGCAACTTCTGGATTTTGGAAACTGGGACTTGCTACTTCTGGATATGAGAAATTGGGACTTCCAACTGAGGTTCGGTAATAAATTGGGACTTTGAATTTAGGCACAGTGGTCATTGGAACTTCTAGCTTAGAGCAGTGGTAATAAGGACTTCAACGATGAAAAAAATAGTAATTGGGACTTGAAACATGGGGATACTGGAAATTGGGACTTACAACTTCGGGATGTTGGAAACTGGGACTTGCAACTTCTGGATTATAGACACTTATTGCCCCCTTAAAAGTAATTTCTACTCATCAGCTGAGGATCGTGTCCTGAAAAATGTGTCACCCATCCCTAGCGACTCATTGGGTAATCGATTTTCCCAGATCATCTATACGAAGGTGCGTCATGTGCAGTTACACCTGCGATTCCAAGCAACATTCCCAAACTGGTTCCGGAACGGAAGCACATTCCTCGAGAAAATCAGCGTCGGCACGTGCAGCTGGCTGCGCGATCGAGGATGCAACGAGTTGCATAATGTTTTGGACTCGCGAGTCGTTCCCATGCGATGCACGGGCGTGCGGCGCGTAATCGTGTCGCTGCGTGCAAGAATATCAATTAACGCGGCTCTGGTGCTGAGGAGAAAACTCACTCGACCGCGACGATGTGGCTTCTCATCACGAAAAACCAACGAACTGGTCGCGCAACTATGGGACGTCTAGGATTACGAGCTGTTCTTCGTCACTGGAGACTTCAGTCGCATGAGCTGTTGCTGCACCAGTTGCCACTTCATCTGGAAGATCGATTTCCTAGTTGCTGTTGCGGGATTTAGCGCGTGAAGCTATCTTAAAAGGATATTGAGGATGATCGAAAAGGTAGGATCTATAGGAAAATTGAAGATGTTTGGGGAGAGCTGCAGAGGATGGTGGAGGGGTGGTGAGGTTTGACCAGGTTTCGTGTAGTATGGTGAGGTTTGGGGACGGTTCCTAAAGAATTGCGGAGGTTTGAGCAAGATTGAGAATGTTTGAGAAGTTTAAAGAAGTTCGAGGACGACTGGGGATGTATCAAAAAGTTCAAAGAGGACCGAGAAAGTTTGAAGAAGTTTGAAATTGTATGAGGAAGCTTGAGGGGGTTTGAGAGAGACTGAGGACATTTGAGAAGTTTGAGGAGGATTTAGGAAGTATGAAGAAGTTTAAAGAGGACCGAGAAAGTATACAGAAGTTTGAAATTGTATGAGGAGACTTGAGGAGGCTTGAGAACGATTGAGGACATTTGAGAAGTTTGAAGAAGATTGAGTGGGACTAAGGAAGTATGAAGAAGTTTGAAGTACTATGGGGAGGTTTGAGGAAGATTGAGAAAGTTTAAGGAGGTTTGAGGACAACAGAGCTAGTTGCCCCTCAAGTTTACTCTCAATTGGTCACAGACTGGGTAGTCCTGACAGAGCTTTGAGGCTCCACATAGGTACAGTTCTTCCATTCCAGACAGTACCGAATGCTAGTGCGACATCAAACCTCTGATGAAGTCATCTGCAGTGTTCTAAACCACGTACTTAATACCTGAATTCTTCTTCTTACCAGAAAGTGTGATAGTCTAAGGCTAAGGCCTCGATCACTGAACTATCTATGATCCCATTTGTGTTTGTAGAAATTCTAATTCTCACTCCTAATTGATAGCTGAATATGCTCAACTTCCTAGTTTTCAATCTCCTCAGACCTAGTCTGTACTCACTCTACGACCCTCCTATGAATCATTCTACCAATAAGTGATAATAGACTAGACTCGAAAATGTTTTATATGGGAATTCAAGTAGAAATATCATTCAAACAATTTCTTCTATACTTCTCCCATAAACTCGTGAATTGGAACAGGTGAAACCAGCAAGGGGGAACAACAATGGTCATCAGACTCCAGTTATTCCTCCCATTTAATTGGCGTTCGATGTAAAACGCGTGAAGGATAGGATTTTGGCCGAGAGAAACTTGACGAGAAACTTAGATAGTAACAGCAGATGAATGATAAGAAGCTTCTTCCTGAAACGCGTCATCGCGAGGGCTTTTCACCAGGAAAAGCTGGACGGAGCACCCGGAAAATTCGACGGACTGGAATATTGACTAGGTGAAAGCGCGATAGGAGAAAATCCATATCATGGTCTTCTGATCACGTATAGGCTCGAAATACTTGCGCAGTCCTTGAGTACAGCTCTTGAATTTCTCCTTAGTAGTAAGTGCCGCGAGGTAATTCTCCGCTAATGACGGAGTTAACTACCATAAAAGGAGATAACAGTTGTTCCAGTTCGGAAAGTAAGGTTTAACTTTAGAATTTAGCACTGAGTTGACAATCTCATTTCACCTTATTTCCCGAACCACTACAATGGTACCTGCCCCCCCCCCCCAAGAGTTTTGATTTAAGATGTGTCTCTATAATAAAGGTAGCCCTCGAAAGGCTCTAATTCCTGGTGCAGGGCCTGATTCGATGAACAGGCAGCGCTGTCAGTGAAGAAGCAATTAATCTTACCAGAGAGAGGCGCATACACCGGAAACGGGGCGGCGTAATCCGGTACCTCTTCCTCGTAGATTGGACGTTGATAGTGGTAACTATTGTTCGCTGGCCTGGGTGGTCCACAATACAAGTCTTCCACGAAAGCAGGCGCGTGGTAGCCAGGTTCCCTCGCCGAGGATGAATACCTGCAACGTTTGCCAGTGTTTTCTACCAATTGCTCGCTGAATCGTTGCTGTTTATGCTGTTTAACACGGGGGAGGTTGACCTTGCTCGTGGACAGCCCTGTTGTTAGGGTTCAGAACCGGGGACCACCGGTACTAGGGAGTCTGGGACTTAGGGGCAGTGGTAATTTGAAAGGCGGCCTTAGGGATAAGAGTACTGTGGACATTGAAGTCAGGAATAGCGGTAATTGGGACTTGAAACATAAGGCTATTGGGATTTGGGACTTACAACTGGATAGTGGGACATCTAAGTTCCAGATATTGCAAATTGGGACTTCTAACTTCTGGATACTGGGATTTACAACCTCGAGATATTGGAAACTGGGTCTTGCAACTTCTGGATTTTGGAAACTGGGACTTACCACTTCTGGATATGAGAAATTGGGACTTCCAACTGAGGTTCCGTAATAAATTGAGACTTTGAAGTCAGGAATAGCGGTAATTGGGACTTGAAACATAAGGCTATTGGGATTTGGGACTTACAACTGGATAGTGGGACATCTAAGTTCCAGATATTGAAAATTGGGACTTCTAACTTCTGGATACTGGGATTTACAACCTCGAGATATTGGAAACTGGGGCTTGCAACTTCTGGATTGTGGAAACTGGGACTTACCACTTCTGGATATGAGAAATTGGGACTTCCAACTGATGTTCGGTAATAAATTGGGACTTTGAATTTAGGGATAGTGGTCATTGGAACTTCTAGCTTAGGGCAGTAGTAATAGGGACTTGGACCATAAAAAAAATAGTAATTGGAACATCAAAATTTGGGCCCAAGATAATTAGGACATCGAGCTTAAACACTGTGATATCTAGGAAACTGAATAACACTGAAACTAAAAAAGGGTCCCAAATAACTCCAAACGTTAAACTCTGCATAACACAACTACTGTTACCACTGTCAATTGAATATACCCAAAAATATCAATCCTGAGCCAAATGTCTCGCATGTAAAGGCCCATATTGAACTCTCATCATGCTTGAGACAGCCCAGGACCCCGGGATCGCTACTTTCCGTCTTGGAGACATATCCCGGGGTTCAAAACGCCCATCTAAGCTACCCCCAAACCCTGGGGACAGGCCTTTGCAACAATTACCCTCCTGAATAGCTTTCTCACACCCTTTCTTCGGACATCAACACACGTTCTCAATATTTCACTCTTCATTTGTAGCTCTCATACTTCATAACAAATGTCAGTCTTAATCCTAACGAGAACGGTATAACTAACTAAATTCACTGTTAAACAGTATTTATGGCGCAGAAACTAAAAGTCCCACGCCTTTCAAAGCTACAATACCACGCCGAACCTCGAGCCCCAGTTCTTGCTCAGCATTCTAGCAATCTCCTCGCAGATCTCCATTTATTATCATTCGCGTTTGGTTCCCCCGGAGCGAAACAGAAGGCTACGCGAGGCATTCCTCGAGTTTTTCACCCGCTGGAAATCGCTAAGTTGCCCGGCTCGCTACTCAAAACCGCTCAGGGGACCTCGCCTTTCACTGGGTCGATCCGAATCATCGATTTAAACGCCGTTACACAGGGGGGTTCAATGCACCGTGCCGTTTTATCGCTGATGGATGCCTGTTACGATTAAAGGAAGTGTCTCTTTCCGGCAATTAAATAACCCTGTAATTGTGTCCTGCTGGCGAGCTTCGTTGTGTAACCTGTGAGGGACATTTTCAGTCGTGTGATTTTGCAGACATCTTGAAAAATATTGGGGTAGGTACTAAAGAGGGATCGCATCTGAAGAATCTCGTGGTGCATCCAGGCAGTGGTGCAGCTTTGCAGTGCTCTATAGTTATTTAATATTGATCAATTCACATTTGGGCTAAGTTATGCAGAAAGCTACCAACCCTTAATTGTCTGAAACTGAGTAAATTTAGTTCGAAGATTTTAATTGTTAAAGAAAAGTAGCTTTATTTCTACTGGGTACATTTTATTTCTTCTTAATGTCTCATAATATTTTTTAATGGGTTGTTTAACAGTGAGTAGTATAATTAATTACAAAAAAATATTACAGAAAATTCAAAATAATATTAATATTATTTTGAATTTTCTGTAATATTTTTTGAAACCTAAAATGGAACTATGGCTTGGCAGTTTTAATAATAATTGTATAATGTAAGAGTGTGGGTAATTTTTTGTAAAATAAAGATCACAAAATTATGGGATCTGTACTGGGTTTAACTAATTTTTTGTCATTCTGAGATTTGGTAGGCTGCTGCATAACTTGGCCCATTTGAACTTGGATACGATTTTTATCGCTTTTACTTACAAGCAAATCTTTCCCAATCAGAAAATTCAGATTTTAATGAAACTTCGTGTGAATGCAGAGAGAAATTTTATTCGAGTTTCTGTTTATTTTCAAAGGAATCATTATTCCTCTCACTGTAGAATTGCTTTCTATCTTCCATCATTTCTCCGGCACGGTTACATCTAATGTTCCCCGATGATTTGAACAAAAATTGTTTCGAGAACTGGAAAAGCACTACGCGGTGAAGGTGTGCAGTTTAATAAGCACCGACACACTCGCAGCCACGCTCAAGAACGCTGCGCCCTACTTTGCACCCACTGATACGATCTTTTGCGAGCAGATTGCGAGGCATAAAAAATATATTGGGTTAAACAGACTGTGAACGAAAAATTATTACGCTGGCAAACAATGCGCGTCTCTTTATGCAACCTCGTCCAGATCGATTATCAGGTCTCGATCGCTTCGTGGAAATGCGGACGTCTCTTTTCCGAGCTGCTGCTTGCGCATTTTAATTGGGAAAGTAAACATTTGAAATTGCTCAAATCTCTCTTATATTTCTTTCATTCGAAAGTCTCGTCTTGTTTATGTATCGATTCAGGGATATTTTGAGGTACTTTTTTTTTACAGCTGTTGAATTATTTATTCGTACAAATTAGTGTGCGTGACGGTTAGAAGCTATTTCAATATTTTGTATACAAGGAAGTTGGTGTTCTTCAACTGTGCCCTGCAATTACGTGAAACTAAGGCAATGGAATATTTGATCTTTTGTGAACTCTAGTAAAATTGTTGCTTACGTAATTTCGTCTGCTAATTTTTAATCACAAAATACCCCTTTACTTATATTTCGTTCTTTCTAACACCACTACTAAGAAATATCATTTTATAGACTGTTTCCAACAGTCGAAAATAAAAGAAACTTTTTAAAAAGCCTCTTTTAATGGTCCATCTATAATGTCAGCTATAATACATATTTCTAGCGAAACAAATATGTTTTATTAAAGCTTATGATGTTAATAAACATTGTGTCAAAGAACAAGTCTAAGCTTCGATTTATTTTATTGCAATTAATTGAAAAAGAAGTAGTACCCTTAAGAAGAAAAGAAAACAGCTTATATTAGAAACTCAAAAACGATTAATCTCTCCTTTGAAAGTAAACAATCTTCACTCCTAATTTAATTTTTTATTAAAACAGGTACTTTCAGATTCAAAGTCAATTTTCTAGAAAGCTAAGCGAGTAACGTGAAAATGTTATTCCACATTATTTACTTATTTTTTTCACGTAGAATCACCACCACCCTCCACTTCTACGTTTCCACCCTGCACAAAGAAACGAAACAGAGAAAACCTGCAAATCAGCCAGAACACCATCCAGACCTGAGCATTCACTTCACACCACGCTGCATAACAATTATTAATTATTACAGTCAGCCTTCCAAGCACCCCCCTAATTACACAAATGCATCTGCAGCTTCCTGATTCCGCGTAACGAAGACGATGCAGGTAATAATCACACTGAATACCAAGAATCGATGAGATAAGAACGTCTTCATTATTGTTTGCTAATTAAGGGGAGGTTCCGGTCTAAAAGTCGATTTTTTTTTATTTCATTTTTCGAATGTTCAATCTTTTAGGAATACGTGTTTAAAAGGATTTGTTGAAATTCGTAAAATTTCCGAAGTTATAGGCATTTGAGTAGCGGCAAATGCATGGGGAACACCCGGCCACTCGGCACTCGCGTAAAACTTTAAACGCGATTTTCTCGAAACAGTGTTCTCAAAACGGTGGGCGCTGTATCTCCAAAAATTATTATCCGATTCGACTGAAACTTTTTTTATTTTGAAGAATATACTTCTGGCTAGGGGAGGGACTAGAAAAAATTACAAAAAATTAAAAATTTATATTTTTCAAAGGCGTTGAAAAGACGAAAAATACAGGGAAAAGTGATTTCAAACTTGAAGTGTCGTTATTATCTAAAAAAGTCATTTTTGTAATTTTTCTAGCCCCCCCCCCCCTAGACAGAAGAATAATCTTCTAAATAAAAAAGGTTTCAGTCGAATCGGATAATAACTTTTGGAGATACAGCGCCCACCGATTTGGATCGATTTTTTGACGCCTTGACTTTAACGGCTACCCAGGGCCGTCTGCGATGATTAATTAAAAAACAAAAAATATACTTCTATAATTTAAGACATCCTTAATACAATGCAAAAAGTCCCATTAAATTATATATAGTAGTTTTCCTCTAATTAATTCCTAAATATCACCTATTTTTGGGGGCTCTAGACCGGAACCTCCCCTTAATCTCGCATCCGTCCCGTTACTCACCAATATTCAGAGTGAGCACGTGCTTCTTGCGAAATACGATACTCTGGGCGTCGATGTCGCCGCGACGCCTGTTGCGTCAGGCCAGCGACACTGTGCCGCCGTAGGTACGCATAGTTCTCGAGGTCCCACGGATCGACGTAGTGTCGGCTGGCACTTCCGGAGCTGTAAGCGTCTCCAGAGCTGCCACCGGATGTGGAGCGCTGGGAACCCACCGAGTCCCAATATATCGAGGACTCCGCTGGCATTTTAATGGCGCCTGGCTCTTCCCGGCTCGATTTCTTCGCGCGCTCTTTCTAGCTTCTTTCCCGAGGAACTGGATTCCTTATGCAAATTCCAGGGAAACCGCGATTGTTCTATTGGCTCCTTTCTTCTTGTCACTTGAAAACTGGGCGAACTTATGTTTGCACACTTCTCGCCTGACCCCCTTTGAGGTTAGAGGATTCTGAGAAGCTCCTTGGTTTTCAGTGTGGGTACAATTTTTTTTTAGCAGTTTTTAATTATTGGGTTATTATAAGGAAATACTACTTGTCACCCGAATAATTACGGTCCCTTAGTTGGTTGGTATTCTGATACTGTCTACACTGCTCAAATTTCCCGCCGCGCGAATCAGTAACATACCCCAAAGTGGTATCCAAAATGGAGAAGCTAATGGACCGTGCCACTCAAGAATATTTCCCCCAATAAAGAAGGAAACGTGCATACTTCTCCGTTAATTTCTTTCACTAACGACACCACTCCATTGTCCCTCGTTGGGAAAGGCATTTCCTTACATCTTCCTATGATCCACAATCTTTTCTGTTCCACTTACAGTGAAGACTACGTCAAACCCAAGTGTTAGGCACCAAAATGATTGAGACGATCTTTCACACCGCAAAAACACCGAGAAAAGCGTGTCCGCGCGTTCAGCGAATTCTCAAAGCCTTCACTGTACTTCGTTCGCGAAGCATTCGCAACGGGAGCTCGCTTGTTGCTTGCTTGCCCTGTTTCCGGTCAATCGAGGCGCATCGTGCGCACCGCGGGACCACGATTTCGCTTCTGGACACGTTCGAGCAGCCTCGAACTCGGTTCACTGTTTTCCTCTCCTACTACCGGACAGGTGGGCGCCGATCTCTTGGAAGACAAGTGAAACCGAAGGACTTTCACGCCTGCGCCACCGTCTGCCCCACCTTCTGGAGCTGGTGCACCGCGGTGCTGCGCGCTGCACCTGTAACTGTTCACGCGTCACCTCCAAACAGCCATTTCTGGGGTTGCATTTGCTGTTTCAAGGGAGGAGTGAGTGAGCTAGGGGTGCGGCTCCCAGTGGAGGGTGCAGGGATACCAATCCTTCAGTTTTGCTTTGGAGATCTGCATAGAAATGTGCAGTCTCATTGCGGCGACACTAATGCTAGAAATGGGTGACACATTCAGTGTTTTTTGTTGGAGAAACAGGGGTTTTTAACTATAGTTTTTATTAATTAAGGAGAACTATACCTTCTTTTTTTTAGTTTAGATTTCTGCATATTGTTGGGACAGGTTTTGTAGTTCATATGTGTTCGGAAGTCGGGGAAAAAAAACCTCAGGCGATGGGGATTTGAACTCACGATCTTGGGGATCCTCTGCGTTCTGAACAGCCGCCTAACCAGCGTCGCCAACGCTGATCCTCCGAGATCTCAAATTCGGTTTCCCCCTTATGGCGGTTCCTGATTCCACAATATGATATTGTAGAGTTTGATTATAGGGACTGAGGTGGGGTGATTCAGTATTTTGTGGGGAGTGCAGCTTCAGATTTTGCAAAGGAAGAGAAACACTTTTTGATTTAGTTTTATTTGTAGTATCACATAGAATTTTGTACAGCTTCGGTATAGTAGGACTCTTGAGTGCTATTGGTGGCTTTGGAGGGGAGTGTCAGCTTCCAATTTTGTTCTAAGAATTGCATGAAGTTATTTACAATTTGATTCCACGAACACTATTAGGGTGAGATCGGAGTTGGGCATTAACTAAGAAATTATTTAAATATCGAATTAAATAAAAGTTACTTTAAGTTTAGATTATTTGACGAATAAAATAATGTTTTTATTCGATGAATACAGTTCACCCAGGTCAACTTTATTCGACACATGACGAATAATATTTTTTAACTTTTATTCGTTATTCGAACTTGTATTTAAATAAAAATTTTGCCCATCACTGAGTGAGATTACTGTTTCCTGGAGGCTGTATCTCCTAATTAGGGAGGTGGAATTCTTTTCAATCCTCACCTCAACTCCAATTGCGCAGAATTCTGTATAGTTTCGGTACTTCAGGAATTGTTCGCTTTAAAGATTGCAAAATTCAGTGCAGCGGTTAACAGAAGTAAATAAAATCTCTAATAATTCCTTAAAATTCCTGCAACGAAATAACCGTCGAGGTGACATTCCTCCAACTGCTCGTTATTTCTTTTAACCACTCTAGCTCCCATGCGCGCCAGACAAATAATTGCGCAATGAACTTTCATTGGCCTTTTGAAGAAACGATCGTTAACCCGATCCCGCGTAATTATATCGGCCGTACGTGAACTGTCGCCGTCGTTCACTTTGCTGGACCGAATAATACCTCGGGCAAATCAATTAAATTGCGCTGGCGGGTCACTGGTGCAAGAAATATCTCGCTGCTTGCTGCGAGTTAGCGTAACTGGCGAACAATTTTCACTGGGGAAACCAGTCCTGTTAATTACCTTATTGAATTATGAAACTATTGGTCCTATAAGGACAACACGGAATTAGGTTATAAGGAAACTTTCATGGAAAGTAAAAAGAGAGGCAATGGAAGTCAAACTTTAAGATTTGAAAAACATTTCTGCGAGAAAAAATTGAGAAAAAAAGCCTTATAGTGGGAACAAAATCAAGTGGACGCTGTAGTCCACTTTCCCCACTCTCAGTCTCGTCGTGGAGTGGGCGTGGTCGAGCAGAGTGGAGGTGGAAGGCCTTCCTGGTCGCCAACAGATTTTGAAGCTACAGCAATGCTCTCAAATTGATTTCACTCGCTGGCTTATTCAATTTAAATATTAGTATTTTAAATTTTACTTAATAATTTCATTATGTTTGGATAAAATAGAAAATTATTTAACACTAAAGTGATGGAACCCAACGTTTTGTGGTTCAATATTCAAGTTTATTTTATTGAGGGACACTGCACCATTTATTTAAGTAAACATCTACTTGTTTATTAAAAATAGACAACAGTAAATCAGACGTTAATAGCAAAGTATTGAAAATACAGGCACAATGAAACCAGTACGCAAAGTATGATCAATCGATGCGTTAGATACAATGAAGTAATCACAAATCAGTTGCAAAGTAATAATGTTACGATCACAAGTCACTTAAACTCATAACTTAACGAAATAATATCATATTCAGTGGTGATCAGAAGGAAGCTCGAGTTTACTAATAGTAACCATTAGTAAACTTTGCTCAACGTATATATTGTATCACTCATTCTACGCAGCACAGAAGACACAATTGTCATTAAACAATAACTAACTATCCTTCGAACATCACTGCATTCCACTACAAATAATCACGAATACAAAAATGAGACCAAATTCGAAAAGAATTCAACTAACCTCAACGAATCGTTTCGATAATCACAAATAAACAACCCGGACCAATATTCTGAGGTTAAAACAACACTCCAACAGTCCTCTATGATCAAGGCAATATTATTTCGCCTCACATATCACGTAGACGAGTTTTAAACCCAATCGCAGCTACAGATTCTTATAAAAACACCAATCCATCGATTTTGCCTTCCGTTTGCACTCGTGCATATTCACGAGGCTCTGCGATTCGCTCTATTGAAAACTGAAACTGCATAGAAAGCCAGAATCGTCCTGCACTTTCTTCAATCTCTGTGCACAATGCGTTCAATCAGACATACCTACGCCATCTCTGTCTGTTTCTTCATAGATGAGGTTAACTTAACAGTCTGCGGTCTAAGTGGACGTTTCTACCTCACTGTGAAAGTCAACAGCCTGATCTGATCTGTCCCTGATTCATCAATCGCTCCGTGAACGCTAATAGTCTTGTATAGCATTACACTACCAGACTCTGACAGTTAGTTTCGTGCTACTTCTTCCTTTCTTCAGACATTGGTTCCTAGTCTTGAGATGGAATTGGTATTAATGACTGAGTCAGAGCAATCTCAAACCAACTGAAAGTATTCTTCTGAACAAAATTAATTGAAATGATAGAGTGCAGATTGGTCCATGTGTGATCAGATGCTTGAAGACTTTTACTCTACTTAAGTCTACTACGCCTAAGCTGCTTGTTATTCTTTTAGGGACAAGCGCAGAGATTATTGTAATACAGGGACCAGTCGGTGGAGCAATTCAGAGGGATAATTTTCAGGAACGAAGAGAAAA
The DNA here is from genome assembly GCF_050908995.1 of Andrena cerasifolii. Classification (NCBI taxonomy): domain Eukaryota; kingdom Metazoa; phylum Arthropoda; class Insecta; order Hymenoptera; family Andrenidae; genus Andrena; species Andrena cerasifolii. The sequence continues at coordinate 6,466,739 of NC_135132.1, forward strand.
GTCACGCAGGCTAAAGAATATTACTCAAACTACTACTAATTGCACAGTGGTCTAACTTCGCAGGGTTATCTGCTTCAAGAACACTTATACAATATTCAACATTAGTGAAACACTGTAGAAGTATTCACCAAATGAATTTGTAGTACTTGGAGCAATACTTCTTAACCAAGTATATAGTACTGAGACAGCTTTGTAACTTGTATGATGCTTCTTTATGATGTTCATACATTCACCATCCTTTTCCTTCTTTTCATTCCCCAACTGCCACTCATGTGTTCAATGTAAATAGTCCCTGATTGAGCAAAGGAGGACCCCGATTTGGCCACAGAGAATTAACACTGCCAGGGAAAGGATGCTCCTGGGGAAGTGAAAGAAACTCCATGGTCTGGTCACCTACAGGTGTGTTTTATTTGTGAATATCGAACATTTCCTCGGCCGGCGACGGCCACCGAGACAATACACGTGACCCGTCGCCCCGATACGCATCTTGGAACATAAGGGGAGAGGTGAAGAAATAGTCTGACTTCCGGGGGAATAAATTAGGAGTATAGAGAGCAGATCGCTTTGTTCGCTTCGTTTCGCTCGTCACAAGGCATTGGAGCGCAGACTATCCCACCTGAACTCAGCTCGCCGTCTTTCTTGCCACGGTGCCGCGTTTTGCAACGGCATAGTGTGATGCTTTTTTTCTTCATGGACGCTGCACGGTTTAATTATATTGTTCTATTTAACTAACAAATGAATCGATTAAGCAAGGGACCCGCGCGGACTGGAGATAGGAATCACTGACTGCGTACTGTCTCTATGCTTGTTCCTTTATTTTCGCTCCCCTCCCCTCAAAACAGTTGCTTAAAAAATAGAGTCTTTGATAATTCGTGAAAAAATAGGTGCCTTGGTGTATGCTTGACAGTTAGTGTCTCCTGTTTCCATTCCGAATGGTCGACATTGTACAGAAAGGACTCGTGACCATTGCTCAATCCATTACATCAACCCTTTGATAACGAAGATTGGAACGCTGAAGCGTCCACCGTGTGCGGAAGTGCATCAGCCCCGTTAGGTGGCTATGCTCGGCGAACGCCTATCGGCGTATCCCGCGCGTGCTAGGTGCACTGGCTGAACGCAGGAGTTCTTCGTATTCAGAGGGTTAAAATATGTTAGTATGCATTCAAAATTCAAAACAACTCTACAAATCAGAAGCTTAAAATATATCTGTGAAGCAAGGTCCGAAAAGGGCTTATCTCCAAGTGTATCATAACACTCCACGAAGGGATACAACGTCCCAACAACTCTGTGCGTGATAAAACTCCAATCGTAGAGTCACATTTTAGCAAAAGAACCTCAATTTTCCTAACCAAACTTTCCAAGTTTATATTTAACATTGGACTCCATTGTGCACATCCTAACTTCAATAAACTAACAATCTTCCATAGTCTTCTAATTGCACGACAGAGCCCAACTTCATCATTCCAACAGACGTTCCAGACTCAACCAGCTTTACAGCAGCTTCTCAAGCACTCTTTCCTTTCTGCATAACACAGCTGTAGGTCCGCCTAGTGGTCTGACATTGGCAGTTAGGCGGACCGGTCACTGTGGACCTCTCATGCACACTCCAATTGCCGCCCACTTGAACGCTATTGGCCACGCAATTGGCCAGAAAGTGATAAAGGACAGAATAGAATCGAGAACGCAAGCTTAATTCAGTCGCTAGACGCCTATGTACACTCCTTGTATTACGTGGATACAATCTATACGTGGTTCTATCCCTAAAAACACGGACACAAAGAGATGGAAGCTTCTCTGTCCCTCCCTATGCCTCTGAACAGTACTGCTAGAGCCTTTAGTAACGCATATCACAGTTACAAATTCAATATTTCTCGCAACGCAATTTTCTCCCTCTGTGCAATTCAATCGTTTCAATCCCCTTTCCTTTGTTCGCTGTGCCGTTTTATCTAGAACTGGGTGTTTACTCTCGTGGCATCGCCACTGCACAGCCCTTGCCTGAAGCCATGCGCAGCTGAGAGTTGACATGTTCCAGCCTGGAACTAGCTTAGCTCACGTGCACTTAAAGCTGAAGTGGCTTCCAGCATTAGCTGTGCAGCTATGCTTAACAAGAGCAAGTTTTTAATGGAAAAACACTTGCCTTGCCTTCGCTGGCAGCTGAACCTGAAGCCCTCAGGCTTCGAAGCCTGGACCAAAGTAGAATCAATGAGATTCTGGGACGGTGAAAGTGACTGGTATTCTGGGACTTATTTTTGCTAAGCTGTCTTCCATGTTGGTCAAGCAATAGAAGATTTCAAAAGTGAAAAGAGAGAGAAATTTGAATTAAGTAAGAAGGGTGAAGAGAAGTCCTCGAGTTGTAGTGTTGGCATTCACTTTCCCAAAAAATTCCATAACAAAACACGAGACAGAATATGGCTAAAAATTCCTTCAGTCATGTGTACTTTCACAGGAATTCTGTCATAAATATGCATGAGACACGTTCGACTCGTAAACAGAGAAGAGTTCTCGCTTTCAATGAAGATTCCAGAGGGTTAAATGGGACTTGGCGAATACTCGATGACCCCTTTCACTTCCGGTCACGCGGGGCTAATTATAGATGGTAATTATCGATGCGGAGCGCTTCAGGTTCCAGCCAATAGGCGAACGACTACGTGTAAATGCATAGAAAAATTGCTCGGCCAGTAGAGCCTTTCATTTGTGTGCAGTGAATTTGAAAACGTTACTTTCTTTTATCGCTGAATCGTTTCAGGAAGACTTGATCTGTTCAAAGCGTTGATTGCAAATACTGGTAAGCGAGGTTATGATGAAAATTTGAAGAACGAATCTAGAGGTGAATGTATATCGATAGATGGAATGCTTCATTGCGTGTGTTGAGAAATTAAATTTCATTTAGGAGGAGAAGCTTCTGTACTTGTATCTACAGTGGGTACTCAATATTTTTTAAAAATTATGCTCATTCCGGTTGGATGCCCTAGATATTGTCTTCAGCTGGCCTGCAGATTCGTTTGTTCAAGTTTCATCAAAAGACTAAGTTAATTAAAGCGATGGTTTGTTCGTTTGAAAGTTGAAAGCAGTAATTTGGTATCGAAGTGAATGGATGTGCAGTCACCATGCACCATAGATGAACATAGGGGTAAGTAGATTGTAGAATCCTTTAACTGGGTAAGATGAGGAAAACATATTTTTCTAGACTGAGTTCCTAACGGTTATGCGATTTGAAAAACGAGGTTAATTAGAAATTTCTAATTTGAACTAAGTAAAAGTTGAATGTTCGGATTTGAAATAAAGAAGAAGCTACCTATTTTTCCAATTTTAAACAGAAAACTTAAATTTTCTAATTTGAAATCGAAATGGAAATAAATGTTCAATTTCAAATTAAAAAGGAACTGAATTTTTCAATTTAAAATCGGAAAGGAGATCATTTTTCATTTTGAAATCTAAAAGGAGGTAAATGTTCGAACCCGAATTTGCGAAAGAGCTCAATTTTCAATTTTTAAATGATGAACCTAAATTTTCGAATTTAAAATGGTGAGGGTGCTAATTTTCCTAACTGAAATAAAGAAGGGTTTGAGATTTGTCAATGTCAAATAGAAAAGGAAGTCAATTTTCCTTGTTTAGACAGAAACGGAGCTACAGTTTCTAACTCGAAATACAAAAAACGCAGACTTTTTCAATTTCACACACAAAAAAACGCTAACCACCCAATTAAAGAATTACTGTCTAACGATAATCGTACAGAATAAAACGGCAAAAGTAAATCTCGATTTTCACTCTGCAAGAAGCATGCGTCCGACACAATGAAAGAATATGCGATCCTTAAAAAAATTACACAATCTCTCAAAAATCTCGCATCATTTGCACCCCAATCCCCCCCACATTGAAATCTTTCCGCGTCGATGTCGCAGTTACACGCAGGCAAAAGCAGCGTTCATTTTCTACACATTCGTGACGATTTGCTACGGAAGCTTGCGGGACTATTCACTTTTTTTCACATCTGGAATGCAACGTATCCTTTGAGAACCTTTTTCCCTTCAGTGCTCCCCAAGGCGTCAAATTATTTTACAAAAAAAGAGAACAAGAATAAAAACGAAAAAAATTAAAATTTTCTGTTTGAAAAAAGATACAGAAATCAGTGTCTTTTGCTCGAACGTTTACGTTATTTTATTTTTATTTTTAAAGGAACGACTTGGATAAAAAATACTTATCATCGAGTTAAAAGAAACATATTTTTAGGGGGACACCGTTTGATCGCAGCCCGTAGCTTCGTTTACGCGTGTATGGCTATCAATTATAAATACATCCCTATACGTATATCGGTACAGTTATTTTACATCTCCAACAACATCGTGACGCCCTGCTTAAATCTGTCTTCATCTGACCTGATCTAATAACAGGGAAGCCGCTAAGTCTACGTCGTATTCAGTCTGCTTCAGAGCACCCTCGCAGTGCTGTCTGTCTGCCAAGCCCAATCTGAAATTGCAACATTCGGTTACATAACTTGCACCACGTCTGATTTCCTTACATAACATCCCAAGTCTATTTCAAACATATTCACACCTTCACCTTAAGCTTCATTAGCACCCATAAAATTGAATATCTCGTATCCTCAAACATAAATTTGCTGAACCAGAGAGCAGAACGGAACACGATTCGAATCGATCGAAATTATTCCAATCTCATTTTCAAGCGACGAATTAATTCCCAATAATTTTTACTAAGTATTCATAGAATCTGATTAACTCCAATTCGCAAGCACGCGTAGCTCAAGTGTTAAATTTAAGACAGCTTCTTTTAACAAAGAATTCAAGGCACCCAGATAGAGAATAAGAACGTCACAAAGAACCTCACCTAACAAGGGACTCTATCTTAGCCTGCCTGTCCTTCAGGATCTGCTTGGCAGCCTGATTGGTGTCCCAACCTGTGGCCTGCAGCGCAGTCAGTATTTCCTGCTGTGATGCGTCGGCCGCCTCCCTTTGCACTTTCATCACTTTGTTTGCGCGAAACTCGTCGTTGAGGGACATAACTAACTGCTGAGAAGCGGCTGTCAATGGGGGGCTCACTCCAGAGGGGTACGCCGACGTGGAGGGGGCTAATTGAGTATTAACAACAGTTTCGTTCATCTGAGGAGGCATGGGGCGCAACGAAGACGCCTGTGGCATCATTGTGCCCTCCTGAGGCAAGGTCGTGTGCACTGGTTGCAACAGATTGGGACCGTTCCCCAGGGTACCGGCTAAATTGGACTTCATTACTGGACACTGGCCTTGCACCAGGCCGTTTTGCAAAGACTTCATCGGGCTCCAGGCTGGAGGAGGCGGATTATATACAGGGGGCTGCTTCAAGTGGGCGCTGAAGTCGCAGGGGTGGCCCTGCGCAGAGAAGTTCCTCGCCTGGCCACGGTACTGTGCGCTACCAGCAGTCCCCTCCGGGTAATGACTATGACTTAGATTGCTGGAGTCGGGGGCAGTGGATGTGCTCGCAGCGTAATAATTCCTGAGGATGTTCTGCTGGACGGTCTTGTTGTACAACGTGTTGAACTCGTTCTGGGACAGCTGATCGAGATTTGGCACTGTTTGCTTCAGTTCTGCGTACACCTGCTCCGAGAACGACGCACTAGGTGGCTTGGAGGCTACGTTGCTCGAGTGTGCTTGATGAAGGTCGTTCTGTATCTGAGTTATTCCATGGCCCGTTGCTGGCAGTGTAGGGCTCTGGAAATGGGTGGCTTGGTTGAGGGGTAATGAGTTCTGTGCGTGATTAAAGGTTGACCTGGAGACGTTACTCTGGCTGGTGAGGTTACTTGGTGCGATCTGTAGTAGGTTCAGGTTCGATTGAGTATTCATGGGAGCGCGATTCGCGCTTGGTTCGTTGGGGTAGGAGGTCTGCTGAGACGCCTGCGACTGCTGCCAGATTTGGCACACCATTTGATCGGTCGCGGTCTCTAGGACTCGCTGCTCTGGCTGTGTACGAGGCTGCTGTATGTTCGTAGTCTTCGACTGCCAGGAGTTCTGCACCTTGCTGGGGAGGTTACTGGATCTGTGATCAGTCTGAGGTGATTTCGGCTTGGCGGACTGAGGGGGCGGTCTTAGCGTAGGAATGGTATTCTCTGGGAGCTTGTTCACTGACGAGTAAGGATCAGAGGAACCGGGATTTTCTTGGGTAGCGTTCATGTTTTTGCTCGCCTCCTTCTCCCCCAGGTGCTTCTCCAGCTCTGCCAGGAAGGCTGAGTCCAGTTTCTTGGGGGACACGTTGCGTGTGTTGACAGTCAGTTCGTTCATGCTCTGTGCAAGATCGTGATTCGATTTTGGCTTCGGAGGGCTCTCATTAGGAGCGACAGGTGGCGGAGGTGGCACGTCAGAGTTCTGTACGCTTCGATTAGCGACGTTCACGTAAGTCTGCGTGTCGTTCTGCAGGTCCTCCGGCCAGTTGGACCAATTCGTCATGGGGGGACTAGGTTTGTCGATTTCGCTGTAGTGATTCTGAGCGTATACACTGCTCTCCTCCGTTTCAACGTTCACGTTCAAATTAATACTGTCGTTCCTACTCTCCTTAGTCAGATTTATGGAATAATGGTTCACGTCTGCGCCAGGCTCGGCCGCGAAGTAATTTGTACTGTCTTGACTGGTGCCAGCGTCCTGGTTCTGCACGTTGCCATACGTCTGCGTCTTAAAGTATCGACTGCTCACGTCAGAGGGGACCTGACTGTAGTACCTCGAATGAGGGAGCTTCATGAACACCGAGGACGTGTCAAAGGGGTCAGAGTAGGCTGGATCGACGTTCCCAGGGAAATTGGCGTAGGTCCTGGGATCGTCGTCTTGCCAGGTCGTCTGCTGTTGCCTCTCCATGTCGTCTATAGGCTCGTCGAGAATATTGACTACTCGTCGACAGGCAGCCTCAGGCTCGGTGGCGTTCGTGTTCACCATCTCCTCGGGGGACAGGTCTATCAGGCTACCCTCTTGACTGCTGCTAGGAGCAGACGTGTTCGTCGATTTTATGGGACTAGCTCGAATGTCGTTCTGAAGTTTCGTGTAATTGAACTGCTTCCGCGATCGAGGCGTGCCACAAAAGAATTTCTTCTTCAGGTGGCTGTCCGGAGCGGTTGCAACCCCCACCACATCAGGGGGCTCCATAGGGTTTCGCAGGTATACATCATCGATGTAAATAGGACTACCCCAGCTTTTCCCAAAGGGTGCACCGTGGCCAGTGTGGATAAAGGAATTCTCCAGAGGCTTACTTATGTCCTCCGGCTGTTTGCGCCGCATGGGGTCGACCAAGCAGCGTGGGAATGGCCCTATTTGAAAGGTCCGTTGGTTCTGACCCTTCCACCAGTAATTCTCAGGCCGTCCGTCCAGAATAACTATCTGATCGCCCTGCTCAATACTCATTTTGTCGGCCTCTTCGAAGTGACTCACTGCCTTCATCACTGTGGGCACCATCCCGGTCAGGGACGTGCGTAGATCAGCGAAACTGGGTCTCTCTGAAGGTTCCCCTGACCAGCAACGCAACAACAGTTGGTACATGACTGGCGGCGTTGCTTCTGGCTCGTGCAATCGCTCTCCTTCTCTGTCGATCTTTCTCAGAATTTCTGACCCGTTCAGACCCACCCACGGCTCCTCGCCGAACGTCAGCATCTCCCACAACGTCACCCCAAACATCCAAACGTCGGATGCGTGGCTGAACTGGCGTGCCTTCAGCGATTCGGGGGCACACCAGGGGAACGGTACCTTTTTGTGCTCTGTCATAACGTAGCAGTCCTCCTGCTGAGGCAGCGCCCTCATTAGCCCGAAATCGCCTATCTTCACTTTGTCCACCGTGCTCAGCAGCACGTTCCTGCAGGCCAGGTCACGGTGGAGGAAACGTTTCGCCTCCAAGTACGCCATCCCTGTGGCGACTTGCAAAGCATAGTTGCAGAGGGTTAATACTGAAATACGACCACACTGCTGCCGCAGGTAGTCCAACAAGGCCCCGAGAGGTGCGAGCTCTGTCACCATCATCATCGGCTGCGATAGCACGACACCGTATAATCTATAAAAAAAAATCGTGGATACAGTAATAAGCTTGAAATCCGCGCTACTTTTGCTACAGTGCGTACCTGATAAGGTTGTGATGATCCAGAATATGCATCGCTTGGACTTCCGAGACGAAGTCTTCTATAACGCTCGGCTGCGTCAGAGCATCGGCTTTGAGCACTTTCACAGCGACTGGCAAGGTTCTTCCGGACGGGGACGTCCATTCTCCGCGTCTGACGACACCGAAGCTACCGTCACCTAATTTCGTCGATAACGTGACATCCTTGTCTTGGATCAGGCATGTCAGCACCGATGAACCTTCCACTGGCTGGGAAGATCTCTTGTTACTTTTCGTGCTACTACCAGGCCGAATTTTCGTGATCAGGCTCTTCTTCCATTGGGTATTCCTCTTCTTCTTAACAGCGTCCAACAGCCGCCTAATCCCTGGTTTTCCTAAACCAATTTTCTCGAGATCTTCCGATTGTACATAGTCAAAGTGGTGCAATCTAGTGACCTGTAGGTCGTCCCGTATTCTCGTGAAAAACTGAGAAAGCTGAACATCGTGCAGCAGTTCTTGCAGCCACTCGGTGCCCTCATCGTCAGCCATGTTCATTTATTCTAGTATCCTGGAAGAAGAATACCATTAGAAGCGATAAGGTGAATGATGCCAGGTGCGAATCAGGCGTCATAATGTTTGTTTCATGCAATTACTTTCGCTCAGGCGCAATGCAGGGAAATCCTCTTCCTCAAAATCACTTTCTATAGAACGGAGTAAATAAATACACAGCTTGGGAATATAAAATATATTTATTTCAATTACGGACCGTTATTAGAGCACATTTACATGAGAAATATTAGTTTTCCAAGGACAGTTACAAAAACATTGCGCATGCATTCAAAATAATATTACAAGGGTGCTGATTAATGTATTATAAATTTTGGTCTCTTCAGTTTCTGTGGGCTGTTATCAGGCATGAAAGAAAATAATGTCAAAGCACGGCGTGGGTGTGCAGAAAGATACAAATCTGGTATTTATCGTACGGCCCTGTCTCCCCCTGAACAGGAAATGAAATAATGTTCAACCATGAGGAGAAGTACTGCTGGCACATACCATGCCATGCATTGCTTTGTGCGTGCAGAAAAAGCCGGGCAATAAATTGCGCTCACACCACTCAACCACCCAGTGACTCCTTCTTCGCTTTAATGCAGGATTGAAAAAGAATTTTCATAACATTTATTCCACCCTTTCAACAACAACAGTCAAAAATCCATGCTCTTCAAACAATTAGAAGAAAAGAAAACACGAGAAATATAGAAAATGAAAATTCTAAACAAAGAAATTTGTAAACGAAAGTCAGAGTATTAATTCGAATACAATCGCTTAATTAAACCTTTCGGTGTTGCGAACGTATACAAGCACTATCACCTGCGCGGCCCGTGCGTGGAACGCCCATGGGCGTCCGGACCACACGGTCAACAAACGTGACCGCTGTCAATCCGCACACGGCGTCCGCTCGTCGTCAACACCGAAAGGCTTCGCACATCGATCACGAAGAAAGCATCGCGCGTCACGCGTCAATTGCCGAACGAGCATCCTGTCAGACGGCCAGAAACCATCGACTTGCCCACGGAACGGAGCATCCAACGTCGAAGCCGGACGAGAAGCGACCCAGCCGCCAAGGGGACGTTACCTTTCAACGGGCGAAGCACACTCGAGGAGCCAGTTACGTTTCCATTCTGCCTGCGGGAGGCTGTTTGTCGCCCGATGGGAGCGCTCGGCGTCGAGAAACTCTATCCGAGGTTCGGCGCGACGAAATTCGAGCGGAATCATCGCCATTCGAGCCTCTGCATCTTCCTTTTCCTCCCTTTTCCCCCCTTCTGTACTGTCGCTTGCAGGGCACACGATGCACGCTGGTACGATAGTCTGCAGAAGGCGCAGAACTGCGTCCACGGGGTGACGGAAAAGCGAGGGGAGCTCAGCAGAGGCGCGCGAACGGGGAAGCCAGCGTGTCGCGACAACCTTCGCGCCGGAGTTCCAGTTGCACGGAGCTCGAGGGACTTTCACCGTACGAATTTCTCACACAGCGCATTGTTACGCGCCCGAGAACGCATCGGCTGGGCTCGTTTAACCTAAAACGCGGGCGACCAGTCGCTGCACTCCCATCCACGGCTGTCCAGCGGGTAGCCTGGCGCGCGGGGCGATCGTTGCATTTTCCCGTCGATTGCTCGCTTCTCTTTCCTTTCTCCTAATCTCTCGTCGCACTTTCGGAGGATTTCACGCGAGCCCTGGGGACGCGAAGAAAAAAACCCACCTAGCCGATCCAGACTCTGTTTTGCTACTGTTTGCTACTGCCACAGACCATGCACGGGATGCAGCTGAACGCTCGCTTCGAATACATGGCGCCATCTTGCACGCTCCGCGTATCGATCGCGATTCGAAGCGAACAGATTTTTTTACGGCGACGTTTGTTGTTGGATCGGTGGATGGCAGGTTTGGGGGGATTCTTTTTGCTTTATTGGAGAAATTCGGCGGTGGAGAGGGGTGTTTTTGGAGAGTCGAAGAGGTTATTGGGGATTCCGGAGATGGTCCCTAGAAGGAGGCCATTTTCTCGATGCAGTTGTCCGAGGCTCGAGGAGCGCGGGAAAGTTTGAATGTTGATTTCTGAATGTCTATGTTTTGTGTGAAATAGGATAGTTTCTTTTGCGTGGTTCAAGTTTGTATGGTTTGAGGATTGAATATTTTGTGGGAAAAAAGTTGGGTATGCGAAGTTTTGGTGGTTTGTTTAAGCGTTTCTTATTATTCGTGTCTTTAAGTTCGATGGACCAGGGGAGTTTGATTTGATTGAAAGTGATTGTTGTATTGTTTGCAGAAGAGAACTTGCTGAGATATGACATTTTGAGTGATTTCTTTTAATATTTGAAAAAATAGACAGGTTATTTAACCTAATTAATCATTTTTCCCTAGTCAAGGTAAAAGTCCCTAGAATAGGGCATTCTGTCACTTCTCTGGAGGACTAAACTTCGCGGGAATATTCAAATAGACACGCAGAATGCTGTATACTACTTACAATTAGATACATCTTTTTCCCTTTTAATATTCATATTTATTTTTCAATTGCATGCTTCTTCTTATCAATACGATTGAATTACATGGGAAAACTCCAATCTAGATGAAAAAAAGTTTATGGTCTAGGAACTTAATCATAAAATAGTGTCATTCTTTCTCAAAGTATCGAAAATATACATAAATCACGTTAAAGAAAAATAAAAAACAAAAACAAAATAGATTAAGGCTGCATAAAACATTACTTCTTCAAATACTTCTGCATGAAGTGTGATTTATAGATACTACTAGGTCGTTCTATGTGTTTCCTTGTTTACCTTAGGCGTGGTATCAAATCCCTGGAAATATCACTTGCACTAATTTAAGTATTTTAATATTACAATCTATTTACTGCATTAAAAATGACAGCAATGTCTCACTACGATTGAAATGCCACTATTACTATAACCTCAGTATGGATACTTTTATGAACGAGTTACTCTCAAATGAAATACTATATGTAATAATCACGCACAGATAAGAAATTTATCAATACCAAAGTGCAGAATTTCCCAATAACCTTCTCAGACGTCATAAAGTGGAGACACGCAATCCGTGGAATGTAGAGTCCGTGCAGTGGTATGCAACATACAGGGTGTCCCAAAAACACAGCGAACATAACCTCTCAGTAATTAAACAATTATGCACCCGAACTTCTTCCACTCGTTTTACAGTGCACTTCTATGATAGTAAAAAAAATACAGTGTATTTAAAAAAAAAAAATACAGTGTATTTAAAAAAAAAAATACAGTGTATTTAAAAAAAAAAATACAGTGTATTTAAAAAAAAAAATACAGTGTATTTAAAAAAAATAAATACAAAGTAAGTTTAAGAAAGAAAAGCTTGGGAAAAAATTTTTTTTTTTCGTTAACAGAAAATAGTAAGTTTCAAAACCGACAATAATACGTTCTGTTGATATTTATTTCGAGGCGCAATGTATATTAATAATCATAATGTAGTGGTATTCGTATATTTTGCATTTGCGCATTTGCTCCAGTTGCATTTGCGCGCGTCGAGTGTTTACACATGAGGTGCAGAGAAAACAATTTCAATTATTTCTTCGACTGCAGATCCGGCGCATGGCAGCCCTGAATGCCAACGACGATAATTGCGTTGGTTGATAATTATCATTATTGTGTCACCCACATCGCGCAGAATGCTCTCACGCATTTTAATATCGCCGTTCGAATGCCTTCTCCGCCTCATAATGAATTCACCGCGCGCCTCATCGAGACGTCGTTGCATCACTCTGTTCAATAATTCAAAATACCAAATACAATGTCGCAGATTTGATTTTCCACGGTTGAACGTTACATAAAAATGGCCCCCTTGAACCTCATTTCACGTGTATTTTTTAAAAAAAAATCTGGCACACGTCACGCACACTTTTTATTCGCATCGAGCATTCGTTAACAGCCTCGAGCCAATCCCGAGTATCGTATTATACGAACGTCTAATGGGTCATTTTGCTTAATTGCTTAAAACGCTCTAGTTCAAAATGGAAATTATTCTGAAAACTTAAAGCTTCTAATTTCAAACCCAAATTTCGAAATTCTACAATTTTTCGTGTATTTATTACATGTATAGGGTGGTTCAAAAGAAAAACGCCACATCAGTATTTTTAATCGCATTAAATCGGCACAAAATACTTTGGGAAATATTTTTGGGAAATTTGGGAAGTTTGAGTAATGGAATATTTTGGTCAAAGTGGGCGAGTCTAGTAATTTTCTTCCCGTTAAGTTAAAGTCGAAATCGATTTTCATGTGATTGTACCGTTAGTGTTGCAAGTTTATCGAATTCCTCACATTACATTTTCGCGATTACGATAATGACGCGATTCACAATGAAGGCGCATGCTTGGTATCGACTTGTACCAGCAACAGCCTCGTGAAACGCAGTCGGAGCCGCAGCAGCAACATTAACAGCAACAGAGAATGACGGTAAACGGAATCGGTTTTATTGGTAAGAGAGACGTAAAACGTTTTTTTTATTGCTATTCGAATCCTTCGAACTTGAAATCCTGAACTTAAAAATCTCCATCATGTAGAATTTCTACTTCTACTTCCTTGACATTTTGCCTTTCCGCATTTTATAAATAACAAATTTATTTAAAATTGTGGATTATTACATTTTGCAATGGGAGTTACAGTTTGGAATTTATTATCTTAGTATTTCAAATATCAACTTTCAAATTCATTTTACAAAAATTAATATAAACTTTACTAATAAATTCTGTATAATTTCATGAAATTAACTTTTAAAATTTAGTTTCTTAAATTCTCGGGTTTCAATATTTTTTAACTTAAGTTTCTAAATTTTTATTTTACTTTTTCAATTGTTGCATCACAATTTAAAACTTCAATTATTAATATCCAACTTTCCTCCATTTTGTAATAACAATTTTATAAACAAAAGACATCGTTTTATACTTTTAGCTATTCCAGTGAATAATACGGAAATTTATAGTACCTTTCAATACCATAAAACGTACAACTGGTCACTTTCAGTCTTCCTATAAATTTTACAACCCCATTAAACCACCCCTCTAAACGGCTGCGCGAATCCTGTTGAAGAAATTAGAACTAGGTCACGAGAAAAAAATCTCAGAAAGTCGTGAGAAATTCAGGGCAAATTCCACCCTTTCAAGTAGTTCGAAAAATGTGTCATGCTTAAAAAGAAAAAAAGCGCTGACGCTAAAGAATTGCCGCCAGAGGCGCGGCCGCGCCGAAATCATATTCTTCAGTCTGGCATTGACCATGGCCCGTGCTCCCTCGGAAAATAAACTTTCCACTTTCAATCGGATATTTCGAATCCAAAGAAAAAAGGAAAACAAAAAACGCTTGGAATTCTAAATTGAACATGAATTCCAACACCTGTCGTCACGACACTTTTATTTTCTGATAAAACAAAAATAAGATTCTCAGAATGCTTAAGATTTTGTACGTTTTACAAATTTGCAAATTTTACAAATATTGCAAATCTTGCAAAAAAAAATAGTATTTATTAAACAGCTTCTCGCGTTATTTTGTTAATTTTTTACGAATTGCTAACACCACATTTGACAACATTTTTTTTTGACGAATCGCTACGAACGAAATAATTATTCTACGATATTTAATTACAAGCGCGAGGCAGTTGTTTAATTTTGAGTTTTGCCTGAATGGAGTCTGTTGAAATAACGCGATAAATTTGTCAGCAGTGGTTGCGCAAACGTGACGCCGCTTGTTGCATCTGTGATATTGTGTAAGCTATTCGGGTTGCTCGAGGGGGTGGTTTTGTTCGTGCCATGCTTCTGATAGGTGACGCGAATTTCACCGTGGAAATAATATTTCGAAATATTGTTTGCTTAAAATATCTCTCACCATTTATATCCTAGACGTGATAAATAATGTGAGAAAACAACCCTTAGTAATTTATCAAACAACTGTTTTATGTAATAATTTTCCACCACTGAATTTTTTTATCAATTCTAAACTTGCCTATTATCACTGTCAAAAAGTGTTAGCACAGCCAACGTCCCACCACCCTTCACTGCCAATTCCAAAACCGAAAAACGCCCCTTAAATAAATAAACATTGGATTCGAATGAAATTCATGCTGATGCAATATTTAAAAATTGCTAAAACCAAAATCCTAAGCGAAAGTTTCATAAAATGTTCTGTAACTTGCCTGCCTACGTTCACCTGCGCGCTATATTCGCCCTCCCCGACCCAACCCTCTATTTTGATCGAGTAAAGTGCATTGCAAATATTCATCAATAACGGCGTTCGCCTGATCAACCGCTTGTTGCATGCAGCCGGCGTAAACAAGCAGCCTTGGACCCTGTTTAATGTCCAACAACCCTTGCGTCCCAAAGTGCAAGAACTTCTGGGTGCTAAATAGGGGTGGTTGTCGAGCTATATCGCGGAGTTTTGAACATCTAAATAGAAAATATCACGAAGGAGCATTTTCCAAATGAAATCACCATTTTCCACGTGACGAAAGCATGCATTTGCTGAATACAGGTTCAGTGGGGTAAATATGGCGAGTGAAAGGGGTGGGGATTAATGAGGAGATACTTGAAGCGACATTAAAGAAAGAGGAGTGCAGGGTTGAAAGGATTTAACACTTGGATGAATTTCTAAGCCAGGTGGAGTATTAGTAGAATGTTGTAGAAACGTTAGAGGAGACATTGTAAATGATAGTTAACAACATCAGTGCTTTTCACTTCTATTTTTAATTAACGAGGGTGGTGGGGAAGTACATTGAAGTACATAAATTGTTTTTTTAGTGTAGAATTTTAAATGAATTAGTTGTACAAAAAGGAAAATTAAAAAATTATTTTAATAACTTAAAGGGTTGAAATAAGGTAGATTTAGGTTGTGCTCTTTTCCGGAGATGAACAAATAATTGCAGGATGACGTGTGTGTAAGTGGGGAAGGGGTAAATAAAATTTGCATTGATTTGCAATTTAATTAATATCAGTTTCATCCTGTATATACTATAATTAATTATTATCCAATTAGCTTCGTGTAATTTCCCGGCGTAGTTCCACCCCAAAAACGGAATTTCGAGTTGGGGTAGAAGAAGGGTGAACGTTTTATATTTAATGGTATTCCAAGCTGCAATTAGGAAAACTTGAATTAACTAGAACATTAGTAAAATTAATTTTGCAATTTCAATCGATTCTAAAATTTTCTCAACAACCCCTCAAAATAAAAGAAAATTCGAAAACTCAAAAAAAAAATATCCCCACCCTCCGTATTACATAAATTGATACAAAATGGATATTATTAATAGAAAAACCGAGAGATCGATCGATACCGAAGCGTGACAGAAAATACCAGCCATATTTTCAACTTGCTATTGGCAGCAAAAATGTCAAAAATCCAACAGAAATCGTAAGACATAGGCAAACACGAGACTCAAGCACACCGTGCAGAAATCAATCCACAAATTTAAGAAGATAGAAATTTCTCCCGCAGGTTAACTTTAATTAAAGTCGACTTCCATTAACAAAATTCGATAGTTTTTCAAAGCGCACTGTCTCTAGAGGCAAACATCAATTCCTATAGGAGTCAGAGAGAATTGGCAAGCAGACAATGTCCCGGGAGCTGGCAAGGGGAGGGAGGGGGGGTGGAACGTCGAGGAGGGTGAGTTTGTGGAGCAAGTGAACGACGATGTCGATGCACGCACCCCTCTGATCAACGAACCGTGCCACCCCAGGTAAAACAGTTACGTACATTTCAGGTATATCGGTGCACGTCCCTACAGACACCATTCCAAAAACTGCATGCAAAATTTCTTCATCTCCCCTGGAGAGGAAAATCGAATTAATTAATTGAATTTCCAAACTGTAAATTACCCTTTACAATCATAAAATTGTCAGCGGTAAGTGTCAGAAAATTGACATTTAAACACAGTGGTTCTTTAAAAACTATAAAAACTGTCAAAAATAAAACTCCTCATATTCAATTTATATGGAGCATTGAAACACTCGGAAAACTAATGGAGAAGGGAAGCAATATTCCACCACACTGCTGGTAACATTCTTCAATTTTCGAATCGCCAAGCGGCCATTGTTTTCCAAAATAAAAAATAAAATCTTCCATAGAAAATTCTACGGCACAACATTGTGAAACTCGACAGCGACAGAATAAAAGGGTGATAGCGTAAAAAGGTACAGAAGCCCGCAGCAAACACCCCCCCTCCTCCAAAAAAAAAAAAATACCAGCAAAAAGGCACAACATACAAGGGCCAATAAAAAAAGAGAAAATCCATCAGGAAACGCGGCAGAGACGATGCCCCACCAGCCACCCCCTTTCCATCGGTCTGACTCGCGTTGTAAACAAAATCGAGGGTTGCCTGAGGGTGAGGACGGCGGAAGTGGAGGGGGAAGGGAGCTCGTGGTGGTGCGAGACTGCGAGGTGTCCGTGGTGGTCGTCAGTAGCACGGCGGTCACAGATCCTTTCGGAACTGAAAAGCTGGCTGATCGCCTCGTTAGCGAGTCTCTTCCACATTCCTTCAGCCACAGGATGGCCCAGGATCGTATCATCCTCCAATCTATCACCCGCAGGGATTAAGAGCCACCCAAAAGCGCGAAGGACCAACAACAAAAAATAACCCGAAACCCCAGTGTGCTCCCTTGGACCCAAAAAACGAACCCTCCCCCCCTCCACCCTTAAACAGTAACTTTTGATGATCGCGGTGTGGAGGATTCGCGATTGAGACTGCCCGAAAGGTTTAACCCGGTGCGAGGATCGATTGATCCGACGGCTGAAGTGGTGTTCGCGCGTCCTGCCCGATCGAGAGCGGCCGCGATGTCAACGTTACACCGGTCGTTGACACAGTTCCCGGGTTGAAAATCGGACCTTTCCGCTGCTCCAGTTGATCCAGGTTACGGACGCGGACTCGTTCAATCGAGGATGAAGTCCGAGGGCAACAACGGATACCTCAGGGCGGCTGTCATCAACGAGCAGAGCGAGATATCGGCTGGTTCCGGTCAGGATCCACCTGCGACGAACCCCCTTCAGGTGAGAGAGAATCCCAGCCGGGGTACGCTGCGACGGGTTGCTCGTCGCAGATTTTTATGCCTGGTCGATTCATTTTTGGTCGCTTGAACGTGCGACGTGTTTGGCAGAGGTTATTTGTGAAGCAATTGCTGGGAATGATGATTGCGGCGAGGATGACGTTGTAGGTGTAGATGTAGATTGAATCGGATCAGTTGACTGTATAAGGTGGGGTTTAATTGGTGGTCAGATGAAGTTGGAGGTGATTCTGCGTGAAAAACTGAAGCGAAAGTGAGGAGCGAGGGTTTTTCGTGCGCGGCTCCGTTTCCGAGTAAATCGAGTTTCAAAAGTCCGTCGAGGGCGCGGGCATGGATTTTGGAATGCAATTTGCTCGAAAACGAAGCGTCGTACGGAAAATTTTGTTTCGGACTTTTTTGCGCAGTTTTGGATAGGGAATCGAACGTACCATTTGCATTTTCGCTGCGCCGCAAATTGTACTCTGTTTTTTTCATTTTTAATAATAATTGTGACAATGGAAATGGTACTTTGATGGATAAACTCGATGGAGTAGTTGGAAATATTATTTATTGTTTCATAGGCACACCTGTGAGCTTGCTGAAATATTCTTGATAATATTCAGATGTAAATTTACCATACTCGATTTCTAATTTCGACATGAATTTCGGAATAATTAATTGCTGTACCATTAGTCGATTACCAATACAGTGGCAACTATTAAGTCTCGCTGATGATTATCGATCACGAGTAAACTTTCTCAACTCAAACGAATATTTATTTTATCGCCGTTCCTCGGCCTTCATTTGCACGACCGTCAGTCTTTATCGCTTGAAGTTTCCACTCTCCAATATTGCGGAGAAGTTTCTTCATTTAACTTCTCTTCGCCTCCACCATGACAAAACTCATAAGTGCTTGCCTCGCAAACAATCGTAGAACGAGTTTCGAAGAACAGAAGCTCTTGAAAACCTAATATTGCGCGAATGAAAATCCGTGCAAATAACTAAATAACAAATACGAAAATCGACTGCTATGTACCAATAACGGAGAAACAGATCGCACAAATGCAAGAAACTGTCAATCGAAATTGTAATTCATAAATTCAGTTCACATTCTCGCTAATTTTGCATATATACTCACGACACTGTACACCTACAAAATTTCAAGAGGCAGTACGCGATTCAGCGCGAAAAACCGAATAAAAAATGTAAAATAGTTTTTCCTCGTACGAGCCTCCGTTTTCACAGAAATCAAACTCAAAACACGCGTAGCGCGCGCCCAATGGAGAAACTCGCAGCTGGTGCTTACATTTTTGAAGTCGATTCACTCAGAAACAGTGGCTCCTACGAAAAAAAGTTACTCTACATTTTCGACGTATTTTTTAACGTAGAATAAGACCCCATAAGTTTTATTCATCTAGAGCGTGTAATTATCGAATAATAAGCAATAAACAAAAGAGAACGAATTTTCCTTCCTGAAATGGGCCCAAATACTTAATTATAAGACCTGTGGGAGCTCTCAGGCTCTGAAAACTTTTCCAAATATTCGATCATGAAGGTGTTTCGATCCCTGACCCATCAGCCCACAGAGCTCATGCATTGTTGAGAGCGGGTGTCTTTTCGATTCCCCATGGAAACGGTGACTTCTTTTTTGCGCAGGTGAGCTACGGCCCCCGTGGAAATACGACAACCACGGTCCTCCATCATCCTGGAAACAGTCGAAGGCCGATCGGCGGGATAACCAGGGCCACGTCGATCACGCGCAGGCGAAGAGGGCCGACAGACAGGCAGCAATTGCTCGGTGTGCTGGCTGTCACTCTCCTCGCCACTTGCCTTTTTATTCTTCTGCTGTTGGCGTTGAACACGAGCCGCGAGTGCATCCAAGAGCCCCGTAAGTTGAATTACCCCTAAACGGCCCCCGGTTACGTCGGACGATCCCGTTTAATTAAGCGGTGGGCGACGATCGACTTAAGCACGCCTATGTGTTCGAGCGTCCTGGCATAGAATTAGGCGTCAGACTAGCGCTAGGCTAGAATAGAAATTGGCGGCGTGATATGGGATTAAACGTGACCATTCAACTGTAGTGAAACGGAGATAGATATCAGGGCACTCCGTAGCTCGAATTCAATTAATCCCGAGGAAGTCGAATCGTGCCTGAAGAATTACTTGCTACGGTGACTCAATGGCCCTTTTAATGGCGCCTAGCAGGCATCCTTTTGGCACAACCGGGGGCCTATTAATATTGCGGGAATTTCATCGGGGTCGGTTTGTTAAAATTATGAGCTAGGAATATCTGTCACGGTGATGTGACGTAAGTCAGAAATTTAAAAAATCGAATTCGCGAAGAATTCGATTTTTTTTTTTTAGATTGCTGACTTACGCCACTTTCATAAACACCGGCACATTTGGTGGGCGAGCGCTTTTGCGGATAAATTTATACGAAATCGTGACCGTGGTGTAACAATTTGTACCTGACCACTGGCAATTAGCGGGGCATGAGAAGTTGGGTAATAATGGAAATCGGCGGATTTGAATTCGGCATTGAAGGGGATTGAGAGGTCGTTGATTGAAATTCACGCGAATCGGGGACACGTGAAATTTATCACCCTGGTGGGCTTTCGATTTAACGCGACTATCGCCCGGGGCCTAGACCGTGGTAACGTGTTTTGCAAAATGCAAATTCTTCGGGATAGTTTGCATGAAGGCTAGTAAATGAAAGCTTGCGAACACAGTTTTTTTTATTTATTATTTAGAACTAGTATTTCAGCGGACTTGTGACTGTGTGTCAGGAAATTGGAAATTAGTCTGGGAGAAATGGGGCAATAAATATTGCGATTTTTAATAAAAGGGGGTGAAAATTGTAATTTATGTAATAGCAATTCTTGGAAAATCTTCAGTGAAAAAATATTACGCACGAATCACGAAAAAGGAGTTTTGAACTTCATCGACACGACTTTGTTAATTTTTGTTATCGATATCAAAGCAGAGGTGGGCAAAATGTAATCTAATTACAAATTACGGTTAAAATGTAATTGTGTAATTGATTACACATCATATTCTGTAATCGTTAAATTAGGTAGTTGACAAAATTGTGGTTAAATTTTTACCACAATTTTCTGTAATCATTAATTTAATTAGTTGACAAAATTGTGACAAATTTTTTACCACAATTTTCTGTAATCATTAATTTAGGTAGTTGACAAAACTGTGACAAAATTTTTACCACAATTTTCTGTAATCGTTAATTTAGGTAGTTGGCAAAATTTTGTCACAATCCACGATTACAGAAAATTATGCGTAATCAGTTACATAATTACATTTTAATCGTAATTTGTAATTAGATGACATTTTGCCCACAATATTGTCAACTACCTAAATTAACGATTACAGAAAATAATGTGTAATTAATCACACAATTACATTTTAATCGTAATTTGTAATTTGTAATTAGATTACATTTTACCCAACTCTGTATCAAAGGGTCGAATACATCATACTTAGTGAACGATGGACAATTGAATGAATAGGTTTTCGATGCCGAGCGGCGCGTGCTGGTCGTATGAGAAACGAACATCGATCAGCCGAATCGAATCGAATTGAGTCGAGGCTATCAAGTTCCACTTGAAGAGGCCGCTTTACAGTGTTACCTCATAGCCAATGGCTGAATTAATCAATTTACTGGCAGCCATAAATGCTCGCCACAAAATTAAAAAGCAATTATAACGTTTTGCAAGCTGATTGATATACACTAATGAAAATGGCACTTTTTTAAAATTTTCTTTTGATATATATATATATATATATATATCTCTTTATATATATATCAAAAGAAAATTTTTAAAAAATATATAGATAAAGAGATATATATATATCAAAAGAAAATTTAAAAAATATATATAGATAAAGAGATATATATATCAAAAGAAAATTTAAAAAAATATATAGATAAAGAGATATATATATCAAAAGAAAATTTAAAAATATATATTGATAAAGAGATATATATATATCAAAAGAAAATTTTAAAAAAGTGCCATTTTCATTTGTGTATATCAATCACCTTGCGAAATATATATATCAAAAGAAAATTTAAAAAAAAAGTTTCATTGAGACAAGCATAAGTTCACGTGTCAATTCCATTTGAACAAGTATTTTTAATTGAGTTTTACTTCCGTGAAAGTGAATTGTTGGCTTCTTTTGAAATAAAAGGATAAATGGCACACTTATAGTTGCACTGTACACTTTCGCAAGTGTAAAGATGAAGAGCCACTTGCAAAAATATAAAAGATGACAATACTGCTTTGTCCTAGCAGCAGGTGATACGATTGAAAGCATGACGCCACAGTGGCACAGAAAATTACTTTTTGTTCGCACAGAAAATGGTACCTGGAGATATGTTCATAAGACAAATGTTTCTTTATTTCGTCCATTATCGATTCAACTTCTTTGACACCCTCCATGTAGCTTAACGACAGCAGGGGAATAATTTTAAAACCGCAAAATGAATTTCTGTTCCAGGTCCAAACGTCTGTATGACAGAGGAATGCATCAGAACAGGTAACTGCAAAATTAATTATTAAAAAAAAAAAACAGTTTCGTCTCTGAAATGAGTAAAACAGACGAGAACTATTGACGTTTTTAATTTTACTGACCAAGCTTCCAGCAGCGTTTAGAGACTTATAAAATACGAGAAAAAAGTTTATATAAACATACGTCGGAAATCGCCTAAGTAGTTCTCGAGATGTAACATTAGAAAGTTAATTGCAAGCATCATACTACTTTCACAAAGGCCGCCATTCGTGCAGGCGGTTGCCTCATATTCTCAGTGCATAGAAATAGTTTCTAAACGCAGTGCATCAGTCAAACTAAAAATTATCTCGCATTTAGGTAAGAAAGTCCTACACCCACTAACCGAACAACAAAGTAAAACCTCTGTATCGCAAAAACCAAACACTTCGAAAGCCACATTCACATAAACTTTTTCTCTCATTTCGTGCTTCTCAACAAGCTCTCAGAAGTTCGAATTCTAAAAAAGCGCTCTTTCCAAAGGGGGCCCGTTCTAAGCCTTCCATTTATATATATAAAAAAAAGTAAATGAATGAAATAGTGTTTACTGCTTCCCTTTTGAAATAATTATCTCCAATAATTGTCTTAAAATATTATTTACTTGTAAATCATTATTTAATTTTATTCAGAATAAACTTTCATTTCTGAAGATTTACTTTTTTTATCGCATCTTTTATAACAAATATTTCTTACGTCACCCCCTTGCTTTTTAACAAATCGGGCCCCCCGAAGTTTGATAACCCCGGGCGACAAAAATCTTAATCCGGCCCTGCTAGCTATACTCCCGAAATTAGGGACCATTCGTAAATTACGTAAGGGCAAGAAATCATTTTAAATACAAATTTGTGTAGGAAATTTTTATTTAAAACAATTCTTTGCCCATCTCTGCTTAAGGGTAACTTTGTCGATTTCTTCCCCCGCCCCTGACTATAAAAATTCGCAAGATTTTAGATTCCAACCCCCTCCCCTTCCTCACGTAATTTTCAACTGCATTTTTCCAGTTACTAAAATTCTTTTAAAGGTTTATAAAATCCATTTAACTGAGTTTCGTGCGCACGATGAAATATCGTTTTTTTAATACTAAAAATATTAAAATTAGGTTAAAAAATATTACGCAAAATGCTACCTGACTTCCTCCCCTTCCCCTTTCTAAGAAAACGTAAGAAATTCGCGACCTCCTCCTCCCCAAAAAAGCCTCACTTAACTTAAGAACCACCCCTTACTAAAAACAACGACAAAAAAAAATAAATTCTCATAGCTAGCAGTTCACGGGGCTCAGGGAGCCATATTTGTGGCGAAATCGAAATACTACGCACCATTTCCTTTTAACGTAGCACTCAATAGCCGCTCTTCACGCCTAGCCGCGATTATTCGATAAAAAAAGCGACGAAAAATAGCGGGTAGTTGGCGAAACTGCCATCGATCACTCTGCGAGCCGCGAGAATTGGCTCGTCGCGCGGAAGCCAAAATATTCGCAGGGCATTGCGGGGTCCGATATTCGAGGCCGCCGACGGCGGAAACGCTATCAAATCAGCGGAAACTGATTGGCGGTCGGCGTGGAATTGCGTTTGTCCCATGACAAACGCGTGCCTCGTGCACGCCTCTCGAATCCGATTAACCGATCCCTCCCGCGGGATTGCTTGTTGACCAGGCGTAACCAAATTTCATTTTCATTTCTCGCGAAATTCGTCGCTCAAACGGCTGGGGATCCCCCAGAGCGCGGCTTAATTGCTCCACCGCCGTGGACGCCCCGGCCGATGCATAATGAGCGCGGGAATATCGGGCTGGATTTTCGATTGTTTATTTAACGGAGGCAGGCGAATCGAGCGCCAGCGATTTGGTTCGTTGCACCGTTGCGTTAACTCTTGGAGACGAGGGACATTTATTCGTCGTTGTTCCCCGATTTTTTTTGTTCAATTTTGTCGCTCTCACGTGGCGAATAATCGAGGGGGTGAAATTGATATGGGTGTGAGAGGCAATTGGAGAAATTCAGTGGCTGCTACAGCTGTCTCTTTTTTTTTTTTTTTTTAATTTTTGGTAATTCGGTGATGAGTGGTTTAGGTATTTATATTGTTGTGCTGTAATTATTTAATTTTCTGAATTTACTGATTTTTGTTATTTTTAGTAGTTCGAGGAATAGTAAATTGAAAATGGAAGTCTTGTAGGGTGTATTTTGAAGCTTGCTGTAGAATTTGGGGAGGTGGTAACCTGGAATAATTAGTTGATTCCGTTCAGACTGTGAATATCACTTTTACATCGTCAGAATTAATTGACGGGGTACCTTTTTTCATTTCCAAAACTTAGAGATCCAGGGTTTTTAATCAACACGTCTGTTTTGCGCTTAATTAAATGTTCTGCGGAAATTGCATTTCTGCCTTGGGGTAAATTGAATTCTGTTTTACACTGTATTATTACCGTTTTTCTACGGGGGTTGAAAATAAAGAGCAGTAATTAAACTCGCGTTCTACGCGGAAAAAGGAGATGAGAAATGAACACTCGACCTGAATTTAAAATTACGGCGAAGTACCAGCCACTTCACCGAGTACAACAAATACAAAATTAAAGCAGCTTCTACATTTTTATAAATTGAAATTAAACATGCAGATTTTGCAACGTAATAAGGAATAACGTGTTCTAGTAATTGTAGGTACTTTATAATACACGATCATTCCATTTTAGCTGAAACTGAAATGGTATAATAACGCGTAAAGAATTTCGAGGTACACTCAACCCCATTTTTCTAAACCGCTGAGGATAATTAGATCTGGGAGCGAGTTCCTACGATATCCCAGAGGAACCTTCTTATCCGTAAAATATAATTTATCTGGGGGGTAATTAATCCTGAGGTCGTGGCGATACTCGTTAAACCTACCTTACTCGATTAGGTTCCTGTGATATTAGCTGGCTACAAAATTACTCTGTGCAATTACACTTCAATCTGATCGACCTTTTAAAATGTCAAACACTTTTTCAGGATGTATTTCGACATAGAGGGGCAGAAATAGATTCAGGAATCAATTAAATAGGATTATCCTTTTACTAGTACCTCCCATACACTATACAAGACTTTCAGGTGTAGTGTGCATGGCAGGCTGTATTCCTGAAATATGAAAGTATAGAAATCTGGTGGACTGTAGAGAGGGCATAGGAATATTGGTGCAGAGGAGCATTGGTCCCAGGAGTATTGGGGCACAGGAGTATTAGAACACAAATATATTGGGACACAGGAATATTAGAATGCAGGAGTATCGGGGCCTAGGAGTATAAGGGTAGTGGAGTATTGGAACACAAAAGTATTGGGGCATAGGAGTATTGGAGAACAGGAGTATTGGGACACAGAAGAATTGGGTATAGGAGTATAAGGGCAGAGGAGTATTACAGCACAGGAGTATTTGGGCATAGGAGTATTGGGGCACAGGAGTATTGGAGCACGGGAGCATTGGGCCCAGGAGTATTGGGGCAAAGGAGTATTAGAACATCAATGTATTGGGACACAGGAGTATCGGGACCTAGGAGTATAAGAGTAGAGAAGTATTGGAACACAGAAGTATTGGGGCATAAGAGTATTGGGGCACAGGAGTATTGGGACACAGAAGAATTGGGGCATATGAGCATAAGAGCAGAGGAGTATTACAGTACAGAAGTATTTGGATATAGGAGTATTTGAATATAGAAGTATTGGGGCACAGGAGTATTGGAGCACGGAAGTATTGGAGCACAGGAGTATTAGAACAAAAATGTATTGGGACACAGGAGTATTAGAACACAGGAATATCGGGACCTAGGAGTATAAGAATAGAGAAGTATTGGAACACAGAAGTATTGGGGCATAAGAGTATTGGGGCACAGGAGTATTGGGACACAGAAGAATTGGGGCATAGGAGTATAAGGGCAGAGAAGTATTACAGTACACAAGTATTTGTATATAGGAGTATTTGAATATAGGAGTATTGGGGCACAGGAGTATTGGGGCACAGGAGTATTGGAGCACCGAAGTATTGGAGCACAGGAGTATTAGAACAAAAATGTATTGGGACACAGGAGTATTAGAACACAGGAATATCGGGACCTAGGAGTATAAGAATAGAGAAGTATTGGAACACAGAAGTATTGGGGCATAAGAGTATTGGGGCACAGGAGTATTGGGACACAGAAGAATTGGAGCACATGAGTATAAGAGCAGAGGAGTATTACAGTACAGAAGTATTTGGATATAGGAGTATTTGAATATAGAAGTATTGGGGCACAGGAGTATTGGTGCACAGGAGTATTGGGACACAGGAATATTCGGCAGAAGAATACCTTGGTACAGGACTACTTGTGCCTTCGCCAATAGTCAACGAAGTACATATCGAAGAATTGGAGCATTGGAATACTAAGACCATGGAGTATTGGGCCCATTCAAGAATTGGTGCAATATCACACGCATAGTCCCACACTCTAACAAAAACTCTAAACACAAAATTCAAATTCACCTATAATTACTATGCCATATGCCAACATCCCAAATGAAAAAAAAAGTTCCACTGTCGAAACTTTCCTATCACCAAACCCATTTCAGCGGCCAGTCTCTTATCAGCGATGGACCGAACGGCAGCTCCCTGCGTGAATTTCTTCCAATACGCCTGTGGCGCCTGGAATCGGCTACACGTAATACCGGAAGACAAAAGTTCCATCAGTACGTTCGAGGTGCTCGCGGACCAGCTGCAGGTGATCCTGAAACGTGTCCTGGAGGAGCCATCGAACTCAGACGACAACAACGCCACTTTGAAGGCCAAGATGTTCTACAAATCGTGCATGGACATCCGTGGGTACAACGAAAAAAATTTCAAACGTGTGCTTTTGTTAAAAAAAATTCACGCTAACCACAGTAATCGCGTTCTCTTGCATAGAAACCTTGAAAGATTCCGCTTCTCTCGAACGCTACGAGGATAAAATAATTAATTTTCTCCGTGGGTACATAGTAAAATTTTAAGCGCTCCCGATTATTTTTGTCTCTCACAGCCAATATCAGGGAGATCGGTGATGTTCCGCTTAAAAGGACCCTAAAGATTCTCGGTGGCTGGCCAGCAGTGGTTGGCCCGTCCTGGAAGCCACCTCCTTATCCGGTCGAGGTTCTTTTGGGACGAATTCGTGGGGAGTACAACGAGGGAGTGCTAATGGAACAGTGGGTTGGTCCAGATGACAAGAACTCCTCAGCCAACATCCTCCAGGTGCGCCGGCAAAGTAAGGCCCCTTGGTCGACGACTGCACAATATAACAATTGGAATGCACAGTTGAAAAGAGGGTAGGACGATCGGTCCAAAAGAAACTAGCGACTCTCTTAGCTTATTGTTGTTATACCGGGTAGTTTTTAAGTAGCTCGCATAATGCATAGTGATTCTACATGAAGAAATCAAGCGGAAATGTAGAATGACATTTCCTCGTATAAGTTGCCGTTTTGGAAGAAATTGAGTTTCAAAATTCACCGAGTACGGGCGCACGAGTTTCATCTGAGAATCTGCGCCACCCATGCACTTAACTTCAACAGTAATTTTCTCGAAAACGAACGCTTCAATCGAAACACTTCATTCTATATTTTCGATGCAGTTTTTTATGAGGAATGCAGTTCTTTGAGCAACATCGAACAATGGCGTATAATTATCGGGTAATTGGAGTAAATATGGAAAAAGTTTCATTGACAAAATAGATAACTATATTTAGTTTAGCTGTGGCGAAATTAAATTTTCTTTCAATGTGAAAAACTTTGTGAACAAAGACGTAATCCTCCACGTTAAGGAATTATTGTTTCGTGTAGGCGAAGAGATAATTACTTCATCCAGTTCACAGATGCGGAACAGTTGAATGAATAGAGATTTTTCGCAGCTGGATCAGATGCAGCTGGCGTTGCCGAGCAGGGACTACTACCTGAAGAAGAGCAGCGAAGCTGAATTAAAAGCGTATCATCGTTACATGACCAACGTGTCCGTACTGCTTGGCGCGAACCCTCTGACCGCAGCTGAGGAGTTCAATCGCGTGATACTGTTTGAGAAACAATTAGCCAATGTGAGATTACAAATTGAGATTTTTGCTTGTACGGAATAGTTATTATTTTGATACCTCACTTTCGCTTTAGTTTATTTTCAACGCTCATATTTAAAATTTAAATGTCCTGATAGGAACATATATGAACTTCCTGGGAGAGTATGAAAATTTACATGTAGAAAAATATAAAAATTTACATGTAGAAAAATATAAAAATTTACATGTAGAAAAATATAAAAATTTACATCTAGAAAAGTATAAAAATTTATGGCTTGAATAATATAAAAATTTACATCCAGAAAAGTAGAAAAATTTATGGCTAGAAGAATATAAAATTTTATGGCTAGAAAAATAAAAAAGTTTTTCACCGAAATGAGGAGAAAATAAATTTAGAATTCTTAGCCATCGCAAACCATTTGAAAATGAATTTTAGGCGTCGTT
The DNA here is from genome assembly GCF_050908995.1 of Andrena cerasifolii. Lineage (NCBI taxonomy): Eukaryota > Metazoa > Arthropoda > Insecta > Hymenoptera > Andrenidae > Andrena > Andrena cerasifolii. The sequence continues at coordinate 6,495,375 of NC_135132.1, forward strand.
GCCAGAGGCGGACAGGCACGACACCTCCGCCATTTACCGGAAGCTGACGTTGCGCGAATTGCAGCACGAAATACCGCAGCTGAAGTGGCGCGCTTACCTTCAGGAGTTCCTCAATGCTCCAATAACGGAGGAGGAGCCTATCGTGGTATACGCTATGCCTTATTTCGCGCAAATGGGTCGCATCGTACAGAGGACAGATCGCAGGTAACGAGATATTTTAAAAGCTAAAGAAAAAAAAAGGTTTTTGAGTAATATAAACGACGAAAGATATCGAGATGTAAGAAGTAGATTTGTGTATTAATTTTTCAGTACAATACCGTCGCAAAAATATAGAAGTCTAGTATTAATATGAAAATTTTCGAAATCCCTTAAAAAATTGAACAAATATTTTTAAAAATAGTATTATTATTGTTGTATACGTAGAGTTTTTGAAATATTTCCTTCGTAAGGTGAATGAACAATATAAAGTACAAAAAAAAAATGTTACGTGAAGATATGTTGCGCAAACTTCAGTTTTTGAGTTTTAAGGTATCAAAGTAGATTGCTAGATATATAATTACAAATTCTATAATTAAAGGTATTTCTATAACTTTTATAATTTTTATAATTTCTAGATATAATTTCTGTAATTACAATTTCTATAAAATTAAAGGTATTTCTATAATTTCTACACTATCTATAATTTCTATAACTTCTATAACTTCTATAACTTCTATAACTTCTATAACTTCTATAACTTCTATAACTTCTATAACTTCTATAACTTCTATAATTTCTATAACTTCTATAACTCCTATAACTTCTGTAACTTCTATAACTTCTATAAGTTCAATAATTTCTATAATTTCTATAATTTCTATAATTTCTATAATTTCTATAATTTCTATAATTTCTATAATTTCTATAATTTCTATAATTTCTATAATTTCTATAATTTCTATAATTTCTATAATTTCTATAATTTCTATAATTTCTATAACTTCTATAATTTCTATAATTTCTATAATTTCTATAATTTCTATAACTTCTATAACTTCTATAACTTCTATAACTTCTATAACTTCTATAACTTCTATAACTTCTATAACTTCTACAATTTCTAGAATTACTATAATTTCTATAATTTCTATAATTACATTCTCTATAATTAAAGGTATTTCTATAAATTAGTATTTCTTATAATTCAATAGACGCTAATCAGCGCCGAATCCCTTGATCCTTTACTTCATTAATAACCAAAGAGACATTATGACTATATTACTCCAAATCGTAACTGAGCAAGCATTCCTCTTCAACTCTCCATAACTCGAAAACCACGACTTGGATAGTCACAGTTCACATAACGTTCTTTTTCCATCTTTGTACTGTAGATTCAGACCTCGTAACCTTTATACAAAATTAAACCACGATTTATGAGAAGAAGCTTAAAGAAGACAGGATATTGTTAATATTCTTAGGTAGTGTGATGAATGCCTTTTACAGAACGCTGCACAATTACATATTGTGGCGGCTAGTCATGTCCATAATGCCCCACATGATAGACGACTACCAGCAGAGAAGGGTCGAATTTCGGAAGATCCTTCAGGGAATACTGAGCGAGAGGAACAGGTGGGCACAGTGTGTCGAGTGGACGAACAAAAAGCTAGGCATGGCTGTGGGTGCCCTTTTTATTCGTGACAATTTCAATCACGACAGCAAGGTGACTACCTCCTTTCTCTTTTTAACATACGACACATTTCGTTACTCGACAAGCAACATCAGGAATGAATTAAAAAACTCGACCGTTATACAGGGTGGCTCGTAACGAAACCGATTTTTTCACTTTCAATATTATTTCCAACCTTAAGGGTAACTGATGATTTTAAAGGACCATTTCCTTTTCAGGAAACTGCACTGGAGATGATTCACACGATACGCGAGGCGTTTAACGAATTGTTGGCGGAAAATCATTGGATGGACGACGAGACCAGGGCTGTGGCTAAAAGCAAAGCTGACTCTATGAACGAGAGGATCGGGTATCCTGAATTTTTAAAAGATCCAGTAGAACTGACAAAGGAGTACGTAATGGTAAGTAACTTTTAATTACACTGAGAATATTTTAAAAAAATATTTAGCTTCCATAGAAATTTTCCGAGATAGTATGACAGTTTTTGAATATGAAATTGTAAAAGTTCCTACTCTGAAAAGTGTTATTTATGGTTTATGTGAAATCTGGAGCAAAAATAAGCAGGGGTGGATTTAGAGCTTTGGCGCCATTTCTGTGAAATATTTAAAAGAGTTGAGACAATTTTAAAATTAATTTAACATGTCAACTCAAATATGAGTTATTCCTAATTTGTTGCACGAAAAAAAGTGAAGTGTTTTTAATGTTGTTTCAAGCCTCCGTGTTTAAAGATCGCCCGTTACTTTCGGTGATGGGGAAAATAGATAGACATTTTATTTTGCAAAAAAATAAAAAGTAACAGGGAAAAATATTCTGCTACCTTTTTCAATTTCTTTCGCTGAAAATTTGCCACCCTAGGCTGTAGCCTACTTAGCCTGTATGTATACAAATCCGCCCCTGCAAATGGGATTATTCTATATTGGATTCGTAAACACATGGTGTTCTCTATATTGAATTCCACCAGCTAAATATCACGGAAAACTACTTCCTGGAGAACGTGCTGGCAGTGATGAAGTACGACGCTTATAACAATCTACAGAAACTGCGAAAGCCAGTTGACAGGGATAAATGGTCTACGGAGCCAGTTGTCGTGAACGCCTTCTACAGTCCCAACAAAAACGACATAGGTACATCTAGATATTTCTCAAAACGAGATACATATAAAGATTCTGAGATTCTGAGATCTGAAACTTTTAAAGAGATTTGAGGTCCTAGAGTTCTGGGGTATTTGGAATCCGGAATTTTGGGATTTTAAGATCCTTAAATACTCAGGTATTGGGATTTTGGGATTTCATGATCCTTAAATACTCAGGTATTGGGATTTTGGGATTTCATGATCCTTAAATACTCAGGTATTGGGATTTCATGATCCTTAAATACTCAGGTATTGGGATTTTGGGATTTCAAGATCTTTAAATACTCAGGTATTGGGATTTTGGGATTTCGAGATCCTTAAATACTCAGGTATTGGCATTTCAAGATCCTTAAATACTCAGGTATTGGGATTTCATGATCCTTAAATACTCAGGTATTGGGATTTTGGGATTTCATGATCCTTAAATACTCAGGTATTAGGATTTTGGGATTTCATGATCCTTAAATACTCAGGTATTGGGATTTCAACATCCTTAAATACTCAGGTATTGGGATTTTGGGATTTCATGATCCTTAAATACTCAGGTATTGTGATTTCATGATCTTTAAATACTCAGGTATTGGGATTTTGGGATTTCAAGATCCTTAAATATTCAGGTATTGGGATTTTGGAATTTCAAGATCCTTAAATACTCAGGTATTGGGATTTCAAGATCCTTAAATACTCAGGTATTGGGATTTTGGGATTTCAAGGTCCTTAAATACTCAGGTACTGGGATTTTGGGATTTCAAGATCCTTAAATACTCAGGTATTGGGATTTTGGGATTTCAAGATCCTTAAACACTCAGGTATTGGGATTTTGGTACTATGGTATTCGCAGGCTCTGGGTTCCTGTGATTTTAGGATTAGGAGATCCTGAACTTTTTAGGGGTCCTGAACATTCGGGATTTTGGGACTAAGGAACTCATAGGCTCTGGGTTCCTGGAATTATAGGATTAGGAGATTCTGGACTTCTTTTTGGGTCCTGAACATTTTGGACCGTGGGATTATGTTATCCTGGTGTTCAGAGATGCTCGAATTATGGGGCTATGAAGTACACATACATCTTGGGTACTTGGGGTTTTGGGTCCGTGGGACCTTCAGGCCCAGAGTTGCTGGGACATTGGAACTATAACATCACAGTACTCTTATACCCAGAAATCAAGTGAAGCAGCTGGGTTCTTATGGTCACGAGCTACTATTTAATTGCACTTTTAGGTTTCCTCAGATCCGAGGAACTAGGGGAATACCCCTACGAATGTCTCTATAAGTATTCGGAACTCAGAATCTAGAAACATGTAGATCCAGATTCTCTCCTAATTGTTTACTGCTCAGTAAAGCAAAACCATCCAAAAGCAGAAGGTCATTTTTAAAACTAGCTTTCCCATTTCAGTCTTCCCAGCAGGGATTCTCCAGCCGCTCTTCTACTCGCAGCACTTCCCAAAATCCCTGAACTACGGCGGCATCGGTGTGGTGATTGGCCACGAAATCACTCACGGTTTCGACGACAAGGGGCGTCAGTTCGACAAAGACGGGAACATGATGCAGTGGTGGAACGAAGCAACAGTCAGAGCCTTTCGAGAGAGGGCTCAGTGCATCGTGGATCAGTACTCCAGGTACAAACTGCAGGAGGTGAACCTTTACATCAATGGCAGGATGACCCAGGGGGAGAACATCGCTGACAATGGAGGACTCAAACAATCATTTCGAGTAAGGCACCTTTTTTCAAATGCAGAAATATACAGGGTGTCCCAGTATTGGTGGCACAACCGAGGAGGGGGTGATTCTACATGAAAAAAATAAATCGAAAATGGAAAATATATTTTTTTTTATTTGAGGCTTTGTTTTTCGAGATAATCGACTTTGAATGTTATCAATATTATTATTATTATTAATTAAGGGACGTTTAATGTTGATTCCTTATAAATATTGTGTGTTATTATCTCTCTCTGTCTGCTTAGAATGAGTTTATAAATTAAAATAAGATATAAATCCTCAAATGAAGAAAACTTGTTGTATATTTTCGAAATATTTTTCCATGTAAAATCACCCAGAGACGGGCAGAATTTTTATTTAATTAAAAAAATTTAAACAATTATTCGTCATTTGTCGGATAAAGTTAACTCGGGGTAAGGACTGACGAATAATTCTTTTAACTTTTATCGAACATTTATTTAAATAAAAATTTTGCCTATCTCTGGAATTGCCCCCTCCTCGATTTTACCACCAATACTGGGTCACCCTGTATTAAACATAACCTATATTAAAAATGCAGAATATTAAAAATACCTTGATTTATGTAACAAAAGCTTCAAAGACCAATTAATACTGTTAAAAACGAACATCGCAGCTAATAATCTCACTGACGATTTTCGTTCCCTTTTCTGTTGGGATACAGGCGTACAAAAAATGGGTGTCGATACACGGAGAGGAGCCCCTGCTACCTGGCGTGAATCTCACCCACGATCAACTGTTTTTCCTCAACTACGCTCAGATTTGGTGTGGCTCCATGAGACCAGAAGACGCCCTAACGAAAATACGAAGCAGCGTCCACTCGCCGGGTCTAATAAGGGTCCTAGGCCCACTGTCCAACAGCGAGGACTTCGCCAGGGCCTACGACTGCCCTCTAGGCTCGCCGATGAATCCCACACACAAATGCAGCGTTTGGTATGTTCCGTGCAAAGCCGTTGAAACATCTCCTTTTACCTTCGCTCAGCATTATTATTTATCTGATTCAAATTCAAAATTTGTGTCTCTCGATTAGATACGACACCGCCTGGGTTTAGAAAGAACACTGTAATTGGCTAAGCATAACAATTCTGATAGACAGTAAACCGTTTAATTGTTGAATTAAAAATTCTTCGCCCAGAATATCAAAATTCCTCTATGCAGGTATCGGGACACCTAAAACTTAAACTATCAGCTTTGCTAGTTTTTAAATTTTCATTACAATCGCGTTCATTCAAACCACTCAGGATTTAATCTCGAGGGGAGCCAAGTTGGGCGTATAAAAATTCAATAAAATTCGTTGGGTGATTATAAAAATTTATTTGAAGGATAAAATCCAGTTTTATTTTTCTTTTACAAAGCTCTTGAATTACTTCAGTCGTGGTTACATTAATCTCCGTTTTCCTTCTTCTTTGGGGGGCCAAGGGGCCCTGGCACCCCCTCTAGGTGCGCCACTGTCTTTACGTCGTTACGCTGTAATCGTTTTCGATAACCGTTCTTCCTTACAACACTGTTCCAGGTAATGTTGAAGGCATGCAGAACAAGCAAGAAGATGCTAAATAGTTAAGATTCTTACTGAATCGTTGGACTGAAGGTGCAGAGGACCTTGGAGAAAAATATCATCTAGAGGTGCACTTGTTCAGCCCGCATCAACTGTGGGCCACGATGGGACCACACGAGACCAGCCTCATTTCGTCGTGGTTCTCAGTGGCGTGAATCTTAAATGTATTGGAATTTGGAAAATACGTGTTCGTATAGTTGTAGAGGAATACGAAAGGATTGTTTCAGATTGTGTGTAAGTGTGTACCCGCCTGCTTGTGCCGCTGGGTATTAATGAAGATCAAGATTAAGGTGTCCGCCTAAGATCCCATGGACAACTATTACGTGTGTATATACAATGCGTTATAATCATTACGTTCCAATCGCTTCTGTATGATTCAACTCACCGTGAAAGATATTAATAAACTTTTCGATCAAAATAAAGATGTGAAGATTCGTTGTATTTTTTATAACCCCCAATTCTAGAAATATGGGCGAGTACACCTCAGTGCCTATTTTGCAACACACTTTTTACAGTATAATTTGCAGGACTGTAAACTATTATATAGAGGTAAAATACATGGTACCGAAATTTATATTTCCGAACGACAAATACAGCATTTCTACAGTACCACATCCACGTTATTTCTACATAACGAATCGCAAAGTTTCTACATTACATCATAGTATTTGCAAATCATAATTAATTAGACACCCAGGGGTTCTTTTTCTTCGCGACACCTCCCCGAATAGTTCCAAATAATAAAAAAAAGTCTGTGTAAAGTTTGAACCCTATCGGGAAAGGGTGCCCCTGGGCTCTTGAACATTTAAATGATTATTTAACAGCTGACAAAGTCGATTTTATATGATATCCTCTGAGTAATTGATTACATAAAAAAATATGCCAAACAAAAGTTGTAGATACAGACAAGGAGCATATTTTATGTTCTATTACTTTTTCTCGTGCGAGAAACGGTTTTCGAAAAATGTCCGGTAATGGTGCGCTACGATAAAATCCGCGCGCACCGTCAGTGACATTTTTCTACACGGCACAGAACCAGCGCGATCGCGTTGCGTAGCTTTGTTACAATGGCTGTCGTTTTCTACCCCGTCGGTTACGTCAAATGTTAAGTCCTCTGAGGAGACAGCCACAAGCATCTTTGGCCCTCTACCGGCATCTACATGGCCCTACACTTTTAGCAACAGCCCATAGATGGCGGATGTATCGACATATGATTGTAGTAGTAAGAATACTTGGAGCGCTGTTGCCATTCCCACTTGGACTCGCGCGAGCGCGGCCTCAGATAAGTGGGTAACCCTCTATGTAATTGTAAAACATCATTTCCAAGTGTTATCGACACTATTCTTACATGATCTTTCAACATTCATACGTTACACATTACACATCTCACATCACTGTATTCTTACTCTCTAATTATCAATTGTCATCGTTGAACTGTGTTCACAAGTGTTCACGTTAATAATAAATGACTTTATACCAGATATGATGTACGTTCTGCAATAATTACCTACTTTCCCTACCTTTCGACTTACCTTCCCATCTCAACAATATTGCAAACTGATTTTCAGGCTCTACCAAAATTACAACACAGATGCAAAGCGAGAACTTGCAGATTTTTGTTGCTGCACCTGCAAGAAAAGTGTATTTTCGCCCTGAAACTTCTCTTGCAACATTGAACTGTGGTAGTATGTGATGTTTAAAGTGTGCACTGTGTGATGTTTGAAGTGTTAACTGTGGTGTGTGAAGCGTGGACTCTGTGATGTTTGAAGTGTGATGTGTGAACTGTGGTGTTTGATGTTTAAAGTGTAGACTGTGTGATTTTTGAAGTGCGGCGTGTGATGTTTGAAGTGCGGCGAGTGATGTTTGAAGTGTGAACTGTGGTATGTGATGTTTAAAGTGTGCACTGTGTGATGTTTGAAGTGTGAACTGTGGTGTGTGAAGCGTGGACTCTGTGATGTTTGAAGTGTGATGTGTGAACTGTGGTGTTTGATGTTTAAAGTGTAGACTGTGTGATTTTTGAAGTGCGGCGTGTGATGTTTGAAGTGCGGCGAGTGATGTTTGAAGTGTGAACTGTTGGAATGTGATGTTTGAAGTGTGAACTGTTGGAATGTGATGTTTGAAGCGTGCACTGTGTGATGTTTGAAGTGTGGACTGTGGTGTGTGAAGCGCGGACTCTGTGATGTTTGAAGTGTGATGTGTGAACTGTGGTGTTTGATGTTTAAAGTGTAGACTGTGTGATTTTTAAAGTGCGGCGTGTGATGTTTGAAGTGCGGTGAGTGATGTTTGAAGTGTGAACTGTGGTCTGTGATGTTTAAAGTGTGCACTGTGTGATGTTTGAAGTGTGAACTGTGGTGTGTGAATCGTGGACTCTGTGATGTTTGAAGTGTGATGTGTGAACTGTGGTGTTTGATGTTTAAAGTGTAGACTGTGTGATTTTTGAAGTGCGGCGTGTGATGTTTGAAGTGCGGCGAGTGATGTTTGAAGTGTGAACTGTGGTATGTGATGTTTAAAGTGTGGAGTGTTATGTATGAGGTGTGATGTATGAGTTATGAATTGTGATGTATGAGTTATGAATTGTGGTGTATGAGTTATGAATTGTGGTGTATGAGTGATAATTGTGATGGTGATATGTAAAGTGGGATATGTGACGTAGTGTGTGTGATGTGCCAATAAGGTAGGTGTGATGTAGCACTGGTATAGATATGGTATAAATGTGATGTAGAAATGTGGTGGATACGTAGAAGTGATGGAGGTGTGACATACAAATGGTGCAAATGTGATGTAGGGTAATTCCACTATTACAAACCATTCAATGAAAGTAATCCTTACACAGACATCCTTTAAAAGAGAATTGGGGAACCGGGTGAAATATATATTACCAACAGACTGTTTGTTGAAAGATTTATTTCTAGTATTGGAACATATCATCCATACATAGCACGGTCAATACCGACATTTCGCTTTTGTTTTATGTAAAAAAGGTGGAAATAAAGATAATTATACAACAGACAGAGGGGCTCTCCCTTTCCTCTCTTTCTTTCGCTTCCGTACTGCTTGTTTCATTGCAGAATATCCCCATCGCGTGGGACTCGCTTCTTGCGTTTACGCACAATTATAAATAAAAAAATCCACATCATGATAAACAATTGTCAGTAAACTGTTAATTGTTAATTAATACGCCTTGCAATTCACCTGTACTTTCAGGCCACGAATAAAATGCTCAACTTAACATCCACAGTCGAATAAAACAATATGCAATTGCAATTAACAATCCAACGAAAAGTAAAGCAGTTTATAAAATGGAGAAAATTCAGAAGAATTTAAAAAAACAAAAAAACGCTTGCAATGCGAAATGCTTCTTCTGTCCAGCGAGAGAAAGGAAAGAAGAGAAAGGACATCAGTCGACCCGACAAAGTCATCCTAGTAGTCGCGAATAACAATATGGCTACCAGCGGTCTTCCGATCTATGTACATGCAGCGAGTGAATCTTATTCTTCTCCGTGGAACGATTGAACAGGGAGGAGAGCTGAAAACGTGGCTGTCTCTATTAATACCGTGTCATCAATATTCTTCATTCTTCCCCCTCATTTTGGGGGAAAAAACGATTTCTTCCCTGTGTATAAATAGGATAATTAATCAACACTTGCTTATTGAAAGAACTGAGTTTTCTAGCTGTCCTAATTTACATTTCGCAACGTATGTGCGATTTTTATACATAAAATAAAAAATCGCTAGCGTACCAGATTTGTTTATTCATTTCCTGCAAACTACTTCCTCATCTCTGGATTCTGTCTAACAATTATTGAAAAATATGCATTACAGAAAATTTTCATGAATTATGTGTCACACTATATGTAGCTAACACGGTTATCAATAATCAATAAAGTATAATTATGCACTCAGCTTTAACTATAATTCATGAAAATTTGTCGTTCATGTAAATAATATTCTCGTATACTTCGACACGTAGGCAGAGTAGGAATTAGACTTTACAAATAAAGAGAAATAAAAATGGAATAAATAAGTTTGCTCCGGGCTGAAAAGTAAATTTTCATCGGATGTTTCGGAAAAAAGAAGCTCTCGTTCTTTTTACATCGTGATTCTTTAAAAAAAATAGTCATCTCATTATAATGTCTCTCTTGCTCTTACACTCTCTCTCTTTCTCTCTCTCTCTCTCTTTCTCCCCCCTCCTCTATTACACTACACCCTGATGCTCCTTTGCATAATCTCGATTACACGAATTTTTATTGCGTCCACGAGGTCGGATACGTCTTCGTAGTTACACTTTATCCCAGAAAAATATATATGTTTATATATGTACGTATATATTGTATGCATATGTATATTTATATACATAACAGAGCCTCAAAATGGAAACATCCACGATAGATACGATTTTCAACTAACATTTAAGAAAGTGAGAAAAAAAAAATCCCCAAATTTTCAACCTTCAAAAACTGTCAGAAATTTGTTTTCGCCATTTGCAAGTCGAAGTAAGAAAATGTCACCGATTTACTCCTCAAAAAAAAAAAAAATATATATTCGGGGTGCAAAATTTAAATACTCCAACAATGAGTATTTAAAGAACTAAAGCAACAAGTGCCCCACTTGAAATAAAACTCAGTATCTAGTAAAAGGTAGAAACTGAAATTAAAAAAAAAAAAACTAAAAAGTGAAGTGAAATTTTTTTTAATTCCAAATATTAACACTTCCTCTGCCCACGAGTCCACGATGTCGACTAAAAATCCCTGCGGAGACCAGGAACACAAAATATCGTCTGCAGACCTCCTCCCTTGCCCATCCAACGACAACGAACAAAAAAGAAAAGGAGGGACAATGTACAAAGCTAATTTACAAAGGTGTCGTTCGGTTACCCTCTGTATTTCACGGCCCGTTTCCTTCATCCCTCAAACATTTTCCTCCGCGATTCTATATACACAATACACTCTCTTTGAACTCTGTGGCTTCCATGTTTCCTTCGGTTTCTCCCTCTTCCGCAAGCGCACCAGACGCATTACATACTCATTATCGCTCCTCGACTTAAAATTAATGCCACCCTATGTCCCTCTGCCATCCAAAATCGTACTTTTCTGCGAACTTATCTCGTACTTCGGCAATCAGTGATATTTCGTTTAACAGCCCCCACCACATACAACTTCCCCCCCACCTCTTAATCGAAAGGCTTGCAATACTGTGTAAGAAAAATAAATACTTTTTTTTTTCTTCGTTTTCCTCTGGTCGATATTAAAATAAACTTTGAACGGTCTCTTGGATCGTCGAGAAAATAAATACTTCAACGATTTTCTTCTTTAAAGACTCTGTTGGTACTCTTTCTTTCCTTTTTGAGTTGAAATTCTCCAGCGCCCTCTATTCTTATTCATTCCCTATTTTCTGTTGTACTTGACAGCAGGGTACGTACGTCTTCGACCTCTCAAAGCATGGTTGCGAAAAAAGTATTCAACTGGAAACCATAAATTTCGTATCTAAAAAGTCAATTTTCGATTTGAATGGTACTTCGAAATCTATTTTTCCTCGCGAAGCACGTGAATTTATATTCCTTTTTAACTACGCAATCTCTAAAAAATATTAAAAAATTTTAATTCCACTTAAATAACTAAACTGCAACTTTCGCTACGACTTTTTAACAGACCAGTTCTGCGACACCTCCGAACTCTTAATTTCAATAGTGAATTTTCCATCTTCACTTTATAAATCGCGAAAGAAATCTTTTCACAAACTTCTGGATATTCGAAACTCGAATCGCCAATTTAAAATTGCACACAAGCTCTCGAAAATGTTCCCCAAAGATAAAACTTCCACTACACTAAGATAGCAAAAAAAAATGACTTAGAATCTTCCTGATATTCTCCTAAAAAGTATAAAAATTAAAATCCGAATCTATGTGCAAAAAAAACAAGAGTTAAGACTATAACCTAAAAATCCCTCGATACGCCCAGCAGCTTAACATAAAGGATTCCAAAGAACTCGACATAAATTCGCAGCTCGTGAAAAAAGGAGTCAGCCCCGTGAAACACAAAACCGGGAACAACGGTCTTCGTCCTTTCCCCAATATATTTCTCGCCTCGTTCCTTCGCAAAAAATACACATCGATTTTAAAAGGACAAATACATATCTCTCGTAGCTTCCGTCCGGTTTCTTTTTTTCTCTCGCTCCTCCTCCGCCTCCCTAGCTCAGTTTTACTGTACACTCAGGATTCTTCATTTTTCGTCGCCTCTACGTCACACACACTCCCGCTCTCTCACACCCTCCCTCAGTTCACCCTCCTCTCATCGTGCAACACTGTTTTATATGCTTCATCGTTCAGCGATCGTTAAAATTATTGTACATTATTTAATTAGTAATCGTTAGAATATAATATTGTTGATGTACATGTGGCTCCTCGCATGCCCACTGCGGAGAACACGTGAATTACTAGGCACGCGCGAATATGGCTGGGGGAATACCCGGAGCGGCCTCCCGAGGATTAGTTTATGCCTTCAGGTCTCTCGGGAGGCCTAAAGACTCTGACGAGCAAATTTTTCAGTAATTCAATGCTTTTTACTTAGTGTACTTTCACTTTTTTTTTCTTTTTTTTTTTTCGTTTATAGGTTTACTGAATTGGTATTTCCGGGTACTCGAAGAGGTTTCTCAGAGCCCCAGTCGACGTATAGTTACGCTTCTCTCAGGGTGGATTTGGATAGGAATTCGGGGATTTTCCGGCGCTGACACAGTGGAATCGTGAAACCGGTAGCACTGGCATTAATCCACTGAAGAATTAATACCGATACGACTGCGTAATTTAGAAGCTGCACTTCTAGATATTTTAAATTTCACGTGGACTAAATCTCGAAATTTCGAACGTTACAAAATATTCAATTTCAAATGCCACTAATTTCGTACCTTCAAGTGCAACCGATTCTGCAACTGCCTGTGTCGCCACCTAGGCTACTTCTAATAACCTCGTCTGCGAGGGTATTCACAATTCGTTGAATTGCCAATTTCCAAATTTTTTTTTTATCCGCCGATTGGTTATTTTTCAAAGTCGACTGGGACACTATTCGCGCCGGCCTAACGAATATCTACGTCATGTAACTTCTATTAAAACGCACACGGGCGAATTAAGTCGAACCGCACCGCCGCATTGCCAATTTGCAAAAAAAAAACTCCCTGCACCTGCGCGACGAAGTTCTCAACCATTCCCCTCCCTCCACCACACTGGGGGGCGGAGTGCACGCCGAGTCTCTCCCTTTCACTCACACACACACCCACAGAAGACACATACACACGCTCTCAGTTTCGTTCGAACAGAACTAATTGTTGTACATACAAAGTATCCGTTGCCATATTTAAAGTTCGCGCGCATGCGCCTTTATGTTGTATACACACGTGTGAATTTAGTGCTGGGAATCGCAACATAACATTTACCACCTCGAGAATCGTCTTGCCATCTCCCTTTCTCACCTAAGAATAAACGAGCAATCGAAATTCACGTTAGGATTTAAACTACGACTAATTATAAATTCACCTACGCCACCTGCCAATAAAGGATGAAGGCTAACTTTTTACTTTTTAAACGTTCGGGCGTAACATTTTGTTTCTTCTTCTTCTTTTTCGAATACCACGAATAGCATGCAGCAATAGCCAACGATACGAGAATTTAGAAATAGCAGTCTTCGTGAAATTAATCTACAAACCAGCGGTTCTCAATGGCGTATATTGCAAAGAAGTTGAGAACACTCAGCGAAAAGTGAGCCGTTTTAAGGTGCACCTCAGCTACGAACTACCTAACAAAAATTTTTACACTCGAGGACGTCCGAAAGCCGGCCGGGTTGAGAACCGCTGGCAGAACGTTCGCGCATGAACTATTCGAATATTCGAGAGCAGTCACCGAGTCGCCGCCGATACCGAAAAAGAGGAACAACGCCCCGATAGGTTATAGTGACTTCAACAAATGCCTCTAAAGAATTTCGAATCGAATTTAACAAATCTAATCTACTAGAATCACAAGTCTTATGCTGCAGTCTCTGCAAAGTCGATCGACCTTTGAATGCTCCTTATCGATACGAAGACACTCGCCGTAATCTCGTGCGAAAAAAGTTTCCGTTGCCATACAACAACCGCTTAAGGTAACGCCCTTAGAAACAACATTCCCATTCGCAAAGGCGACTTGATTCCCATCACTTGTACGTGTACGTGTATGTGTTCGTGTACGTGTGTCCGTGTGAGTGTGCAACCTAGCGAATATATAATATATTGTATAATATAAAACGCTCCAAATAGAAATAATATTTTACCAATTATCAATCGAATGCGGGACTAAAACTGCCCGTTCCAAGATTTTTCTCGTTTTCCCATTATTTTTTTCTTTTTCGTTTTCATCTAAAACGTTACAACAATAATTCAGTCTAATACATTCCAAAAGCACCAATTCGTTAAAAAGAGTCCCTTTTTTCCCTTTCCAATGTGGCCGAACATGCGGGGCTCGGGCCTGGTAATTCCTCGAGAAATTCTTACGTTCCCGCGATCAAAAGTCCGATACATGTTGCTTAACGTCTAAAAAAAGAGCCGAAATCTTACGATCGTTTCGTGTAATTTCACACCGAATTCTCGTTTAACAATAGTTCCGATATTTTATAATTAATATGTATAGTAAGTATGTATATATAGTTTCTATAGTAGAAGATACAATACGCCTTTTCGGGTTGCATTTCGCGTTCTTCGAACAAGCGCACGCTATGTGTATCGTGTGCCTCGGACGATCGGTTGGCTCTTGTAATAGTTGTATAGTTGAATTAAAAAGCAGGGGTCCATTAAATTTTGTTTGATACTCGTTTGTAGATAAAACAAGTTGCTGAATATTCTGTACACGTACCACAACTTGGAGAATGTAGTATAGTTCCGGAAAAGTAAAGTATAGTTGCATAAATTGCAAGTATAGTTTTGTCAAGACGGGTAGTCTATACTCTATTCGGCTTGCCTTTCTGCTGTGGCGAGTGAGAGGGACTGAGAAGGGACTGGCAGCGACAACCCATCAATTACGGTCGGCACTGTCGCGGCGTCGTCTTTTGGAAACAGATGGAATAGTTCTCTCCGATACCTCTCATTGCCGCTGCAACTATAAAAGAAGTAGCAGCGATATCGACCGCTTCTTTTACGTGTGATATAACTTCTTCTATCCTCTGATAGTTGATTATATATTTCTAGAAAGATTCCGGTAGATATAGTTGCTAGAATAGTTGGCAACTATACTCAACTATTGCAACTACTACGCCTTTGGGGAAGAAAACTAAACCGACAGGGGCTTTACAGTAATGAATCTCAGAAGTAGACTAAATTAAAAATGACTGAATATAGTTAACACACCATAGAGGTTAGATGTAAGCAATAGTTGAATTTGTAAATGTTTGTCTGATCACAATCGACTCAATAAGAATAACATTAGACTTCAATTGATAAAAAATTTAGTTAGTCTTGCAACTATAGTTCAACTATAATGCAACTATAGGCTAGAAATACTTTAAAACTATACGCAAAACGCAATGCAACAGAATTCTAAATCAGATAATATCCAAAACAAAACTGAATTTCAACTATAAGACAATTACGCGACGCAACTATATAGTAACTATAGCTGAAGAATTTTTCAACTATAAACTACTATAATGTTACTATACTTCAAATTTCGGAGTCAAATGTCATCTGGTTATGTTGCAACTACAGTCCAACTATACTTTTAAAACGCAACTATACTTCACCTTAAATTTGTGACGTGAAATTAAGTGAAATATCACATTTCTGACGATAAAAGCACTGCAGCAGACGCTAGTTTCAAATTAAAATTCCACATAATTAACCATAAACCATCAACTATACCTTCCCTCAGCCGATCGAACAAGTATGTCGTGTGTGTACGAGTGTAAACAATTCACACCAATGTGTCCGTTAAATTTTTTTTTCATGCGTGCGTGCGTGACTGCGCTCCCTGTGTGTCGCAAGTACAAACGTGAGTGTTTAAGTATTAGTAGTAGTAATAGCAGCAGTAACAGTAGCAGTAATAGTAATAATAGTAGTAATAGTAGTAGTAGTAGTAGTAAGTCGACCGGGTGCACATCCGACGAGGGCAGGTCCTAAACTGACAAACGACGACGGTCGCGTTTTTTCTTGGGACACTAAATACCAAGGGGACATTTTGTACGATTAAAGGTGCCAGTATCACCCTCTGGCATTTCACTTTGTTAACTTTGTTACTTCGTTAATTTCCCTTCCTCTCCTCTGCCATTCGCAGCCCTATCATTCGCATCCTCAGACTTATATGTGTGCCTAGCAGCGATGTTAGTCCTAATATCTCACTTTCTATAATAAAATCAATGTTGAACGTTTCATCGGTAGTACGTTTAAAATTTTGTACGTTTTTCGCCTCGTGAACGCTGTGTACTTTCGTGTTAGTATTGGTAGCCCTGAAAATTTTGTTAGTCGAGGTTAGTACTCGCTACTTATGGTTCTCAATTGTTGAGTGAAATTCCGCCTGAACGATTAATACACGAATTCAAGAATTACTTGTCACAATTGCGAAATAATTTTATCAAGACTACTACTATATCACAAGAACTTGAATGGTAACAAATTTAAAAAATCAGGGGAATTTTCTCAATGCTAAAACGAGTGTTTGACTTGTTAGTTGATGATATAGTAGCCTTTAACGATTACGAATTGTTTACATGAAAACCAAAAATTTTCAGACTATATTTCTTTCCAAGATGGCTACTATATTAATTTTATTTCAGGCGAAACAGAAGAATGTGAGTCAAGAAGTGGTAAGAGTCAGACCAGTTTCGCACAGAATTTTAAGGCTTAATTTCCATGGAAAAAATTCTTTGCGAGACTGGCCCAAGAAATCCAGCATATACCGAAAAGCGTGCGGATTGGGGCGGGGGCAAGAAGACAACACGAATTTCGTGGTTCGATTAAAATTCTCAGGGCTCCTTACATTTCTTCTCGTTACAAACAATTATGCATATGTACAATAGTAGGAATTCTTATTCCACGGACGAGAGAAAAGCAAAAGATGAGACGACCGTACCGTTCTCGCGTCTAACCCAAGAAAATAACATATAAACTACCATAACAAAGTATAATCATTTAACTTTATTTATAATAATCACCTTCAGCTCATAAGCTTCCTCCGTTCCTTGCTTCTTTCCTCATCTTTCAACAGCTTCCAATAAATTAAAACGACTCTCCCTCTGTCTCGCGATTCACAACAAGAACCTTCTTCACTCTCTCGCTCTCTGCCTTGCTCCCCCACTCTCTCTCTCTCTCTTTCTCTCTCTCTCACACACACGCAGGGCCGAACGTTGCCTCCAATAAGAAAATACCGTATTCTCAGCCGCCTGTCGGCTAATTTACGAAACGAGGTACGAATAATCGTTTATTCTTCCCGCTTCGACGCGAAAATCTTGACTTACGCTCACGATGGCCGACTGCTGCGCCAAACGGCCAATGTTTGCGGCAAAAGCGGGAAGAGGGTGCGAAATTCCCTGGGAACCGATATTGTGCTTTATTCCAGATGACTCGGATATTCTACATTCAGAATACCTGGACTTAAAAGCCGCAAGTAACCGAGAAACGACCACCCCAATAAGGAGATACTGCAGCCTAGTCATCAGCACGCAAATCTTCAGACCTTCGCTAGCATCAAGAAAACCTCCTATTATCATTTTTTTTTCAGAAGATTGATGTCTCATCTTACTAAAGCGAATCCAACTCTGGAAACTCCATATAATACCAATCCAAGAGCCATGACTCCAAGCCATAACACTTTAAATGTCTAACCAGCCAGAGCATCAGTCCCAAAGGGATGAGCCTCTAAGCTAGGACACAGAGTTTCCACTTTTTACAATTAAAATTCTGATAAAAACTGACTAAAAATGCAAGAGTTCTCATCTTTTGAAAAGATCGCTAGACAGTTTATCTCTTCGAGGAGAGTAATAGAAAGTATGACTAGCCCAAGTACTCCACACTCTCCTTATCAGGCCCAACCAATTCTGCACCGTCTTCTCGCGATTTTCCACCGCGAATACGTGTCGAGCGATCGTCACCGTGCTCGTAAACCGATCTCGACTATTTACACGATGCATCTGCGTCTAGTTTTATGTACATATACAGAGCGAAAGAGACACCTAGGAGAAACGGACAGATCAGGGTACCCGGGCGGACAAACAGACAAGACAAGAGAGATTGCGGCACGATTGCGCGTACATGGTGGGTACATAATCAGCGTGTGTGTGTGTGTGTGTGTGCGTGCGTGTGTGTTTGATGTCCCGTGTATGTGTATGAACGTGTGCGCGCGCGTATGCATGTGTTACGTGTACAACGTGTGGCTCGTCACATTTAAAAGGAGTATTATAGTTGTCCCTTAAAAAACAGAGAAAACTCGAGTCTACGCTTGGCAGTATCATGAACAAATCGCTCGCTCGTCCTCGTCAAACGGCAATTCGAAATCGAGCGGGCGCACGTGTGTGTATATATACGTATATTATTATATATTTTTTGTGTATTTTTTTTCGTCGCATTTTTTTTTTTTTAATCGCTTAAT
This sequence comes from Andrena cerasifolii, assembly GCF_050908995.1. NCBI lineage: Eukaryota > Metazoa > Arthropoda > Insecta > Hymenoptera > Andrenidae > Andrena > Andrena cerasifolii. Next base: position 6,514,057 of record NC_135132.1, read on the forward strand.
ATCCCTATGTTTCGCCAGTGACGCGCGTGGTAGTGTCTTTTTTTTTTCTTCTTTTGTATAATAATCGTTATGCAGCAGCTTCGCTCGTCGGCTGGAATCGCGAGGAGAAACGACTACGACATTTAGACAATGAGAAATCGACGTCAACGGTTAACACCCTTGGCAGTGATCGTAGAATTGCGTGTGTTCTTTTTTTTTTTCTTTCAACGTGTCTCTGCGTACGTACTTGTCCTGTTGACGCGCGTGTGTGTGTGTACGGTGTTCTGTGTCCATGCGAGTGCGGCTTCTCCTTTTACTCTTAGCTCTTGGCATTCCCTAGCGCGCTCCGCTCCACGCAACGTGTCCCCTCTTGCGCTCCATCTACCTCTGATTGCCACTTCCATCGTCCTCTCTCCTCCTCGCGCGCGCAGTAACATTGTGACCGGTTTCTGATTTAACGAAGGATGCGGTTCACCTTGATTCCCAACCGTCTCCAGGCGAATCTCTAAGCGTCAGAGCCGCTGGGAGAGGGAACTGCTTCGGGCGGTTCGGCTCCGGCGCTGCTCAGTCAGCGCCATCTGTCGCCTAGCGCGGGAACCAGCTCGCGTTGGGGAATCACGTGACAGCGCCCGGCGGGTCCACCGCTCCAAGGGGAAGCCCCTACCCCGGTTATGCGACCGTGCTAAGCTCTACGAAACGAAACGGTATCGGGGACGACCTGCCGTCGACGGTGCATGAAGAGCTTTTATTCAGCGCCTCAAGGTGCAGGGATCTCGTCGTTTCTCGCTGGCCGTTCTAGGTGGCTCTGCCTGCGCGCAGAGCTGACGCTCCTCGGACCTCGTCTCTTCACTAGGACTTTTTATTGCACGATTTTGGATTTAGCGTAAAACGGGGAGTACCCGAAAGCTTCGCTTTATTCGAAGAATCGAGCTCTGGAATCTTTTCTGCCTGCGAGAAGTTTTACCTCGTGCCTCGGGTTTGCTGAGTTTTACTCTATAAACCCTTCGATAGGGGACATTACTTTCGAATCACTTTCTTTAGCTTCCACGGGAAGCGGGACAATATCGGATAATTATGACGATGTTACCAGTTTCGGGATCTTTCCCGCTGCTATCCATGGACAGCGTTTTGAAACTCAACATCTTAGAGAGATTAAGTCTGACAAAAGAGGGTAGCGATAATTACATTAAATTGGCATAAAAGGAGAGAGAGCTTGACCCTTCGAGGCGAAAGCTGAGCGAAGTCTCGTGGGAACGCCAGCCTCTGCTCCAAGCTAGGGCCAATCTGATAAAGTGCGAACAGACCCACAATGATTGCACCTCGTTTAACGAATTACATATCTAGACGGTGGTTTACCTAAAGCGAATCGAAAGGAGGTGTCTCAAGTACGAGTAGACGATTTTACAAGCTGTCCTCGCGCGCAGCACGCTTAAACATTACACTTTAAGAATTATAGAGTCCAAACGAACGTGTTTTCATCGATGGTCGTCGACCCGTGGGAGCTGTAGTGACGCTCGCTGCCATGGCTCGACGATGCACAGCTACTTTAGAAGTGTATATAATAGGCAATGTTGTCGCAATGTGTCGTGTCTTTAAGAAACTCATTCCCTGCTCCCTACCCATTCATCACCCCATTCTCTCTCTCCCACTTTCTCTCTGTTTCTCTCGCAGAAACGGCGATGCTGAAAGCACTCAATATGGTAGATGCACGTGTGTGTGGTACAACAATGCAGAGTACGGGCGCGTGCAAGTGTTTCTTTGTGTGTTGGCTTTGTACAGGTTTCCTGCGCCCCAGCGTGTTACTGGCGGAGCCATGGATTCCCCGCTTGCCTGAGATCCTCGACTTTTGCTTTACCTTGACTTTTTCTCTTCGAACGAAATTCCTTGATCGTCCACGGTAACGATACAAATAATACATATTCTTTTAGCAAACTTCCAAGCGCTTCAAAATCAGAAATAGAAGTCTCAGAAACACTAACACCTATTGTATTCTCTTCGAAAACATTTTCTTCAATGCTGCCGTTGGCACTTGCACTGGGGCAGTACCTGCGTTCAAGTATTTTCTCTCAGCAAAAGCCAAGTCTATCAGCAACCAGCGATTACCACGTTGCTCCCCAGCAATGTTTGGAGACGGTGCCCGTGTTCCTAGGAGTATATCTTCGCTGAGCTCAGAGAACGATGCGTGTCGCGTTGAAAGGGAAGCGACAAGCATGTCGATGATCGATGGCGGTGATGGTTCGCGTCACATTCTTTCCTTCCTCCAGGTATGTCTCCTCCAGATTTTCATCTTCGCATCCCTTAGTTCTGCTCCATGCCTCTAACAACGTTGTTTATCCGTGGGTGTACACTCTGCGGTGTGGCAGTGTCCGCCTGGCGGCGTTTTACGTGGTGTACAGGTTCTTATTCATTTGTTTTGTCGGGGCGTATCGATAGTCCCCTTTCGATATACCAGGTCGTCCCGAGGCGTCGAAGGTGTTCTAAGATGATTGTTCTCTCGATGACAGATTGATGCACGTCGCTGCTCTTCGCGGGAGGGGAGGCTCTTCCTGGTCGAGCGCCTCGGACCGACGTGACCGAAGGAAACGTCTTTAGACGTGCGCACGGCTTAATGTCGCCTGCTTTTGCTTCGGTTTAACGTGTGACAGGTATAACATTACAATAGTAAAACACGATACGTACGATGTTTCTAGTCGTCCTAGGCGAAGTACTAGTAGTCGTTCCCTTCTGCCTCTACGTTCACCCGGTGGAACTATCGCTCTCATCAGCCTGCCCCTATCCTCGCATCCGCGCTTGTCCGAAGTTAACATCGTCGACCCTCCCTTCCTCGACGCAAAATAACAGATCACCCGCGCGCACCTTCGCGCCCGTCCTTCTCGTCACCATCGCGCGCGTTATACACGTTACACGAATTACGTTACATGTTTTTTTTTTTCGTTTAACTTGCGTTTTGGTACTTACTACGGAATACAACTGCGTACAATCAGTTAATAGCATAGAGTTACAGTGTTACAACATCGAGAATCTTAGTGTATATGTATCTGTAACGACGCTTGTGTGTGTGTGTGTGTGTGTGTGCCAATCCCCGTCGCAATTTCAGACTATGATCTCCAGCCTACTAGATGATATCCCCTCATCCAATTCCGCGAGTATGTCGGTATTTGTGGACGTATCTGTGCATGTGTTTTGTGTGTGAGTGTGTGACTGTTTGTTACTCTCCAGTTGGGGTACAAGTTTCTGTGTCGCGAAGAGGCCGACTGCAAAATGGTTACAGAGGCTGTTGCGTTATGTTTGCCTGAGTTTGCAGTGCCCTCCTCCTAGTTGTTATCGACGATCGAGTGTTTTTAGCTAGCATAGTATGTCACAGGGCCTGGCGAGTCTCAGAATTCCAAATCGTCAATCGATCTCCTAACCCCAGTGGCTTCCTTCTAGATCACCTAATCAGTGGCTCCCTCTAGATCACCCTATAACACGATTGTATCCTCGTGTTGCGCGACCCTGTTCCGTGTTTCTCCATAGAAAGATCTTTGTTCCTTGTTCCTCACCTCACATTCAGTTCTTGTCAGTTTCTCGCGAAACCAATTTCCACCCCTTCTGCCCCATCATTTTTCACTCACTCTCTACTTCCCCCTTTCACTCATTTTTCTCACCGCCTAAATAATTAACTCCACGATTGCTCACACTCTCCCTCACTTTCGCGCTCTCTCTCTCTCTCTTTCTCTCTCTCTCTCTCTCTCTGCACAGATTTACAATATTTTACTTGATTTTGTTGATTTTTTTTTATTAAAAAATTAAAACGGACGGTTAAATTTCATGGTTTCGTTTGTCGGTGAGCCGATGTCCGCTGCTGAAGGCACAAGGCTTTGCACTTGAACTCGGTCACCTAGCCTAGCTTCACTGACTTACTACAACCTACTACCAACTAGCCTCGCTTACTTACTTTACTTACTTCCTACGTTTTCTACTACGTTACTCCATCCCCGTCTCGCCCGATCCCTCACCGCACTCTGCCACGATCCTCAGCCAATTTTTATCGCGAAAAAGAAAATCCTGACGCGCGCAAATGCCAAAGCCTCATCTCCGACCTTTATCCATCGCTGAAAACAGTTCACCCCGCCTCGTCGATCTCAAAGCACACGTAACCCTTTCTCTCCCACTCTCTCGAACCTCTCAGCGATCTCCCTCTATCCCACCCGTCTCACCATCTCGTATAAACAATGTACATGCTAGCAATATATTATTATGCTATGTGTGTGATATAGACTCTATGGTATCATTATGTATAATCGTATCATTTGTCACTCTTCTTTTTATTTGTTACATCGCACTCGATTCGTGGGCGATCCCAGGCTCGCTGCTCAACAGCTGGGCCCGGGCTCCATCTTTCTACCTCTTTACCTCCCTCGCCCGCACACACGCTACCAGTGCGATAATCCTCTGTCATCCCTCGCCACTCTGCCTCCTCGCTCCCAATTGCACGCATACAATACACACAGACACACGCGCATACTCTCCCTTTCATTCCGTGTCCTTAGCTCCTTACTTAGATTCGTACAGCTTAATCATCTCCGTCCAACGCGCCTGCCTTAAACTCGGTACCTTACACATTATACAGTAGACATTTACATATCGATTCCGGGGGTAGCCAGGTAGAGGATATAGTAATAACATAACTGTAGGTAGCTCCTTATTACAGTCTCTGTACTGTCTCTACGTATCACAGCCTGGGTGCCTCGCCACTGCCTTCGTTCCCTTCATCATCACCCACCCCATTCCCCTCGAGCTCGTCCGCCACGCGTCGTGGGCCCGAGAGCGCGCCTGCCTGACAGTGTCACCCTCGCGTGCAGCCCCTCGGTCGAGGGGTCACGCAGAAGAGCCTCGAAGAAGGAGAGAAGCGACCGCAGAACGACCTGGGGCCACCCTCCTGGGGCTCGTGGTCGACTCGCGACGTTGAGGCAGTGGCATGGGTGGTGCACTAGTGCAAGAGTCGCGCGTCCACGTCCTCCTGGGTTCCCTCTTCCTCTCTATCTATCTCTATGCCGCTGCTGCGCTCCAGCGTCGTCATCACTCGACGTCGTGCGGACTGATCAAACACTGTTTAGCCGATCGGCGCGGGCGCCGGTGACCGGCTACGGGGAAACTAGGGCGTCACGTCCCAGATCTCAGCGAGGAAAACTGGCAGCTTTTTGTTCTTGAACTTCAGACTGAAGCACATTTCGCTGTTCTGGTTGCCGAGGGTCCTCAGCTCCGTCAGCACTGACAACAGCTTCGCGAATATCGTGCCGGACTTGGGCCTGCGCCTGTTGTCCACGTACGCCTTCAGCGCCTCCAGGTAGATCTCCTGGATCTTCTCCACCTTCCAGCCCTCTACGAGGTTTGGCCTCTCTGCAAGCAAACAGAGGATCGTAGCTTGAGCAGGCTTTGGGATTAGCTGAAGCTTTCTGAAAAGCCTCGATGGAAAGGGTCTGACTTCTTCGCGGTACATTCTAGTCTACTAGCTACCCCTATGGCTTTATTTTAATCGAGAACACCTAGCGAAGCTACCCGAGTAACTTGTGCTTCTTTCCCGTCAAAGATCCGACGCACACACTCAGAGAAATTGTTTCTGCGTACCTGAGAATATGACAATGGCTGTTAGCAACGCGTACTCCGCGTTGTTGACTTTCATGGCGTACATCTGCCTGCAGAAGTGCAGCAGATCCTCGATCGTCTCGCCCATGCCCGCCACGTTGTAACTGTCCCTCGTGTACGGCTGGTTGTTGGCGAATATTATGCTGTCCGACTGCACGTCGTACTTCCTCGCCATACGGAGCATCATCACCTCGCTGGAACAGGCCTTCAGCAGGGCGATCTGATCTTCGCGGAGCAGCTCGTCGAAGCCTGGTAGCCTCTTCGAGAACTCCACGATCAACTGCACCGTCAGGATCGTGATCTCGGTGATGTGCCTGAACTTGTAGTCACTGATATCCTCCCCTTCTGATGGCTGATGCTAAAAACCAAACCAAAGGATCGCTATGGGGTAACTGTTTCGAGTCCACTCCATGCCTACAGAGGAGTTAAAACGCGAGACGGTGATGGCAGGTTGGAGTAGTCACTAGGCGCAAACTTTACTCAACATTAACTTATAATCCTCCGTAGGGGTAGCTTCAGGTTTACTTACCGTGATCCTCTTGAGATCGTCTTCACTGGGTTGCTCGTACTCGTTCTGAAAGTACACGAGCCTGTGTATCAGCTCCTCCTGCTCGGGGCTGATCGGCTTCACATAGCCGAAGGGGCTGACTGGCGTTAGAACCCCGCAGCTCCCAGACGTGGTCAAGGGTTCGGCTTCCGCTGGCTCGATCTTCACGCCCATCTGGTCGCCGCGTATACCACTGCCCGGTGAACCGTTCATCGTTGTACTGTTCGGTTTGTCCTTCTCCTGCAATGGAACCTGTAGCTTGTAAATGGTTCTCATGAGGCAGGCTGATGGAAAACACAATTCTGCTTAGAATGATTAAACGATCACGTTCGCTCCGCGATCCTTTAATCACCCTGAGCAAGTGATAAATGAAATCTTGGCCTAGAGCAGTAGTTGCCTTCTCTAACATGGAGTGCAGACTCGGATGAAACATTTTAGATGAAATCTCAAAGACGAATGACTATTCTCCCTACCATGTCCCGTTAATCAAACCTAAGTAGCCGCTTAAGCCACCTCTCTTCCTTCATCTATCTCCCCCGAAAGCAAACCCCCCCATTCGAACCCTTCTTTGAGCCACAGTTTCATCAGAATTAGAGCTTCCAGGGCTACTCTCACGGTCAGATTCCCTTAACCAAGGTGGTTACCTTCTGCGCCTTCTTCTCCTTGCGCTTCACGGCGCACTGGTACTCCGGCACAACGCACTCCGGCCTCATGCCCACGGTCAGACACTTCTTCAGCCTGCATTCCTGGCATTTGCGCCGCATGTACATGTCGATCTCGCAATTGTTCCCGTATTTACACTGATAGACCGCGTTCTTCGTGATGCTGCGCCGGAAGAAGCCCTTGCAGCCCTCGCAGGTCAGCGCGTTGTAGTGGTAGCCGGAGGCGCGGTCGCCGCAGACCAGGCACAGCTCCTCCTGCTGCCTCGGCGTCGGTCCTTTCTTCTTCCTGGCGTCGCAGCCGTCGGTACCGCCCCCGCCGCCTCCCCCGCCACCACCCCCGCCGCCGCTTCCATAGCCGTTCAAAGAGCCAGGCTGCGACAACTCGTCCCTACCTGCGAACAGAAATACAAAATTGCGTTAAATATAGCTGCGGGAGAGGTGTCATATTTGAGCAACTGACGTCAGCTTTGGCAGAGCTTGAGAAGATTCTCAATGTACTCGAGGAACTGATAGTTACTGTGCACAAGGACGTAGGCGACCAAAAGCAGAGGAGTGAAGTTGGCAATTTTTACGTGATTCGTGTTGTGCTAGTGATCGAGACTCGTACATTCAGGGTCTACTAGTGATTGCGGATCCATATTGTCTGAAATCCACATTTCATCACTCAGGTACCCCAGTTACCTTAAGGGGTAATGCGACTCTAGAGCCTGGAAAGACGGGTTTTCAGAAGAAGCTTCTATTGTTGGGATGTGGCGCCATTATCTTGTATTAAAAAAGTTTAAAAAAAATTATAATCACACTTCAGGGTATGTACAATAAAGGCCCTGAAACAGATTTTGTATTCCATTCAATATACTCGCATAAAAAATTCTCAAAATCAGGCTGTTTTTCCGGGCTCTAGAGTAGCATTACCCCTTAAAAGCCACCAGTAACACGATCTTCCCACTGTATTCTTTCATTTTAGCTCTTAAAGCTTATCATTATACAAATAGAACTATACTATAGAAAAGAGACCATATACTGTAGAGAAAATTTAACACTAGATGGCGTTGGCGTGTTTTCGCGCCGAAGTAAATATTTCTACTCAACGCACGATTGTGGCGCGTTTTCACGTCGGTATTTTTTGGAAAGCTTGAAAAAGCTAAGCAAGGAGTTCGCTTTTGACATTTTACAAAAACCTTTTCCAACAGAATCGATCGAAAGGGCATTTTTCAAAGTTTCACGCCACGACAAATGTCAATGCATTTCGCAGTGACGTTGTAAGCATTCAGCGTTCGGGAACAGCCTATGGTACGATTTGCGCATAGGTGGCGCCCCGTTAACTCGGCAGGAGGCGCTACTGGGTAAAATTTACCGCAGAGGCGCTAGTTGCTAAAATATGAAGACCGAGTTTTTGTTACAATTTTTTAAAGAACTTTAATAAAGATTTAAAGATATTTCATAATTTTTCTTTGATTCTTAAAACACTGTACTTTAACATAAAAATTACAAAGTTAAAAAAAATATATTCTGAAACCATGGTTTTTTACGTTTCAATTTTAGGTATTTTTGACCCGGTAGCGACAACCTGTGTTACAACATGGAGTGCGCCTCCCGCCGGGTTAAGTAGAGTTCAGAAAAGACTAATATCGGAGAGTCGACGTTGGGGGAATCGGTAACGTGGCTGTCCAGTACGCCGAGGACCCGCCGAGCGGCGCGGGTTCGAGTCCCGTCGCCCGAGGTTCGTTTTTTTCGCCTACAAATTATTAGATTTTTCAACTATTCTGACTCTCCCGGTATCATCAAGCTAACAGGGCCCAGAATGCAACGGTACCATTCCAGAGCCGCCCACAACACCATTAAACAAGAGCCGCCTTCTACCAAGACGAAAAAAATGGAAAAAGCATCCGGTTCCTCGCAAGCGAATCGCCGCCTGCGGATTTGCCGCGCGAGTTCTCCCCGCGATGTTTCCGGTGGATTACGAGGCGTGTGCACGCGTGTAACGCCCGTGACTAGGCCCGGCCGCGAGGAAGAGAGCGGGTTCCAGTAACCTACGTGGCGACATCGCCTCTATTACCCCCTTTATCTCCTGGAAACTCGTCGAACGGAACGCTGGCGTAGAAGTCACGGTCGGTGAAAGTACGGCCGCGCTGCACGCGCCTTCCTTCAGCCGAGCGGAATCGAAGATACCACGGATCGAGCCACTGGGAACCCACTCACCGTGGAACCTGGCGGGGGCGATCGTTGGAAATGAATCTGCCCGGGCAAACTATCCGATGGTGGCCGGGGGTACATGTTGCGCAACTAGGAGAAGCGGTATCAATGGGATTTCCATCGAGAGAAGCCGAGTGGAAGGCGGACTTTATAGGACTAAGTATGGAACGATACCCCGAGTTAATGCCTTGGTTAACTTGCCTGAAGCAGTTTAGGTGTTCTTGCCGCTTGTCTCAAGTTTAACGCCAGGCCGGGATGCGCAAAGTTTCGGGGCGGGGATCGCCTGGTGTGATCGATCCCAGTGCAAGGGTTTGAGGGATCAGGTGATTGTCATGGAACCTACTCTAGTAATGGGGGTGGATGAATTTTCTTAATGGAACTTCAGATTGGGTTTCGACAAGTGGAATTGTCTGGGAGAGATGCTTCTTTGAGATTTTATTGGTTCAATGCAGAGTACCATTTTCCAAGACATCTTAGAGTATGAGATGGAGAAATCAAATGGCAGTGGTAACTGATCGTAAAGTCCCTAGTATTTGCATCATGGATCGCTGAAATATTAGTGTCGAACGTATTTTCGATTGTTCAAAATGGCCACTTGCACCATTTATGATGATGGAAAAATCTATCTATTAAACGAGTCATAACTTCCCTGCAGCTTATTTTGCTTTTAGGGATCAGGAAATCAGATTTTATTCAAAATTCACAGGTTACATTATGCGGAATGTTGAATTTTCGATTTAGGGCAGACATCGATTTTCTGTCATCGCGAAAGGATAAGGTACTTTCTCGGCGATTCCGCGAAGAGATGCTCGAAGACGGGTTCACCGCGTCACCCGGAAGTACTGCTCGCCGTGAAAACATCCGCCTGGAACACTGAGACACTGACCAGGCTAGGTGGTCACTCGGTTATTACCCCTTCTCCGACGCCCAGGCGAACAAACTGGGAATATTTTCGCGTGTGGCAGCTCAATTTATCCCCTTCCTCGCCTTTCTTTACTTTCTTTGAAATATACGAGACACCGTGGCTCTGTTTCCTTAACGTTCAAACCGTCGAAACTTGTGTTTCTGCGTTCTTTCAAATTACGAGCGTTCTGAATAAGTTCTCCATTCTTACTATTATCCCTGCGCCTGGCGAACTTAAGACGTAAGTTTTCTTGCTGAACAGTTTCGCCTAAGAATTCCAATGCAGGAGTGACGGGGAACGATGGAAGTCACGGCTAATTAACAAACGTATAAATAGTGACAAATTGTTACAACGTTAAGTACCCAAGCAGCAATGAATTTGCCCTGGAGGGAAGTATCCATCGTCAGTCACGAATGAATAATTTCCGTCTCATCGACCATCTTACAAATGACTAGAGGCACCTTTTAACAGTGACACATCAGCAGGAGATTCAATTATTCAATAAGACATAGGTATTCCCTCCATTTGCTTAAAACCCACGTGCAGCAGAGCTCTCCAAGACCCCCCAAAGTGACTGTAAACATTTCTAAGTTTCAAAGTATCTCAAAACGCTATCAACAATCTAGGATATCAGCCCACCTCCTTAGAACTCGGAGAATCATCCTCCAAACCAGCAAAATTCGCCTGAACCGCGTGAAGCAGGCCCTAAAACTTCCAACGTCTCAAGCTACGTACTCCCAAAACCCTATACCACATTCGAGGTTTCACCTCATGTCCCTAGAAACTGAGTAACTAGTCTCCGCGCATTCAAAACTCGCCTGGATCGCCTGGGACAGATCCCAAACAACTCCCGAAAATTCTCCAAAGGCATCCTCAAGCTTCCCGAAGCTTCAGGCTACCCCAAAACCCTATACCCCATTCAAGGTTTCACCCCATTTCCCTAGAGACCGGTGCGGCAGCATATACCTATTCAAAACTCTCCTGAACCACCTGGGACAGGCTCCAAATTCCTCTCCAAAGTTCGAGAGCTCTAAAACACATTGGGTCGGCGATCGTGATCGACGCCATCGGGTTCGTCCGGAATCCACGGAACACCTAGCGCCTGGCGAGAGCCTCTAGAACAGCTCGACGTGGCTGGGCCTGTTTCTACACTCGGCGCGCGGCAAGGTTTCCGTGCTAGTTAGTAGCTCTCTCACGGCGGAGCAGTGAGCGGCCTTGACTCTGGCTCGCTCGGTGGATGCCTGTGTGTCCAACACAGGTACCTACACATGTGCTCCCTCTCGTTCGCTCCGCAGCTCGGCCAAACAGACAGCGAGTCTCTCGCGTCTCTCTTCGCCACGTCTGCCTCTTCCTCCCGTCGCTCCTTTCGCCTGGTCCCCTCTTTGTTGGCCGCGTGCGCGCGTCTCTGTCCCCCTCCCCCCGGCCCCGCGCGGTCCTCTCCCGGCCCCCTCGCGCCGAGAGAGGAAAGCTAAAACGGGCCAGTGAGCACTGCTACTCGCCGAGCCGGGCGGACCTTGCTTCCTCTCGCGAGCAGACACGAGAGGAAAGGAGAAACGGCGTGTCCTGGGATAGAGCTCGCAGGCGGCTGAGGGAGGACAGAGATTGGGTCGCCAGGATAGCGAGGCACGCGAACTTTTCGGAACATCATGCCGATAAATTGCCGCTTTTTCTTGGAAAGAGGTCGCGCCACGTCGGTACATAGGCACCACGCACTTGTACGAGGAAATGTAACAGCTTGGTGGGTCGGTGGGAGTAGTTTAAAGTGAAAATTTCGGGGGACACGTTGATGGAATCGCGAAAAAAAATGTGGAAGGTTGTTCTACGTTAAAAAATGGATCGAAAATGTAGGGTACGCTTTTTTTGTTAAGAGCACCGTTTCGGACGAAATCGAGTCAGAACGTGGTGTGCTCGGTAGCGAAGCAATTAGGTCTGGCGCACCGCACACACTTTCGAGATTTATTTCCTCGAGAACGGAAGCTCGTAGGAAAAAATGTCACTACACAATTTCTGTCCATTTTTTAGCGTACTTTCCATTCCCCCCATTTTTATCGCCGTGCGACTTATACTTCCACCACTTTTCTAAGCTTTTCTAACATTTTCGTGCTCCCCTTTAAGCACTTACCAGTGTATCACTACACGGTATCAAATAACTAATTCTTTGAGAAAGGAAATACATCTAATCTGTCGAAACCTGTCGCTGGACATCATATACCGATCGCTATTTTAAATCCGCAGCGAGAATTCTGACTCAAAAAATTGTAACAGGTCCCATGAAGAAATGCGTCGATGCTGTTCTAAAGGTGCAGCGATATTTTAAAGAAGAATAAAGAGGAAAATGGAAGGAAAAAAATGGGAGACTAAGGCAGATGTGAGAAATCGAATTTAGTATCGACTTAACGGTCAAAGTTTGCGCGGAGAGCACAGCGGAGGATCGTGGTCGGAGTGACTGCGACGCTGGGACAAGATGGACGACTAGCGGCACATCGCTCTAACTATCATTGAGGTCTCTGCGAGCCTTCGAGCGAAATCCCGGCCGTAACTCGAGAAATATTGCGATCCGTGCCGCGTACCCGGCTTCTCTTTCATTCTCGTCACATTTCACGTGAACTGCGTCGCTTTTCGAAATTGAAATTCCACGGGGAACGCTGTTTCGGCATCGCGGGCACTCTCGGCGCACGGTTTCGGGGAACTGCGGGACGTAACTTTCGAACTGAAGCAAGTATTAGCATTAGAATCTAAATTTTTCTCCTTTTGAGTAGCGCCAAAGCTTTCTTCGAGGTTCGACTATTTTTTTTTTAAGGATACCTACTGCTGTAGCGTTAATTCTAAATTTCCGAAATCATTCTTTATTCCCAGGAATATATTATCAGAATTAATTGCATTGGCCTTTACTTTTATTTTTTTAACATTTTTGGGTTTTTATTCGTCACTGTTTCCAGGAATCCTTAGACGTCACAGCGAGCTTCTCAGTGCCGCAGTCAGAGCAGTCTCACCCACGATTAAGAATGCTTGGGGAAGAGGATGTGGTACTCTAAATTAACGAATGATAACGCGTATTTTTTCACAATAATTTACGAGTGTCTAACGTCGTTACAAGGAGCACGCGAAACAAGGACACGCGACCTTGCCCTACCCTGACGCGTCCCTTTAAATAGCGGCACCCATCTCTTTTTCCAGTCCGCACGATACACGGATGCATACGTAACTAATGGATGTCATATCCGGCCACGGTACGCGATCTGATAAGATCTGGCAACAAAAGGAAAAGAAGAGAATACGACGACGACGAACACGCGACACACATCGTCGCAATCGGAAGATACACATGGGTGCAGTTGCACGCGAAAAATTCCACCCTGCTGCTCTTTTAGGATGAACAATTTAGTATTTTCTTTTAATTCGTTTCTCGTACATATAATGGAGATAAATTATGTCACGATCATCGATGATCGTTGGTTTTTCTTAAATATTGATCTACTTTTTTCAAAGAAGTCTTGCTGTAAGGACGAAGACAATAATATTATTTTCAGGATTAATGAGAATGTAAATACTCTCCGGTTCTCCTGCAGAAAAGTACATAAAATAGTACTACACGCGAAGCTGTCTTCAAATTGAAAAAGTGCTCAGCGCGATCGATTCAGCATGAAAAATTGCATAAAAAATGTAGAACACACTTTTGTTGTACGACGCTTCGTAGCCGAGAAAATTGATGTCAAAAGTGAATGCGCGCCGGCGGCGAAATAGGCGCCGCCGTCGGAGCACACGTTTTCCAATCGATTTTCCTAAAGAAGGAGGCTTCGTAGGAAAAAATGTTATTCTACACTATTTGTTCAGTTTTTCAGCCTTAATCGATCCCCCCGGGTTTCGTGAAGATTGGTCGAATACACACCAAGCACTGTGCAGTTACAGTGCCATTTTACACCTGTATAGGTATATACGTGATCTCCACTATACTGTGTGAACACTTTCACCTTCAATTTTGAATCCCCACTCAATATTTTATCTTAATTCCAAAAAAAAATATCACAGTCTATAAATAAATCGTAAGAACTGAATAATAAAATTTCAAAAATTCATAATTCATTAAATTTAATTGAGCCACCATCGACATTTTCTTCCCCGTCTATTTGAAAATGGATGCGCAGAGGGACAAACGAAGTAGAAGAAAGCCAAAACGCGCACAGGAAATCCATGAATCACCGACGACGAATTTATTTTCGTTGGAACGATCCTACGCAACGTGGACGACTTCGAAGGCCTCGAAAACTCATTTCGTATTCCTTGTCGGCCGCTCGCGACGGCATGTTGCAACCCCGCCGACGAGACCTTAATTCGCCTCCTCTTCTTCCCAGATTCTGTCGAAAATATCTGTTCGAACCGACACTCAGATTTTCGCTTTCGAAGCTCCGTCTATTCTCCCCTTACCTCCAGATGGCTCCACATCGAAACTAATTCGAAAAGACAATTGGATTCGACTCCAGTACTGTTCAAATCTGTACGATCATTAAAATACACATTTCTGTTTATTGCGCGAGAACGAAAAATATTATAATAAAAACATTCACAGAATAAGATTCCCCGTTAAAAAATGAATCGAAAATGTAGAATGAAGTTTTTCCATACGTAGCACCGTTTCGGAGTAAATCGATTTCAAAGTGCTGCGCGCGAGCGACTCCTTGGGCACCGCCCGCGCACGCGATTTCGAGATTGATTTTCTCGAAAACGGAGCCTCGTACGGCAAAACGTCACTGTACATTATTTATTCATTTTTTAACGGTGAATCAATATTACTCGGTGTAGATTGCGAATTTACTCTTCGATGAGCTTAGCCTCGTAATAAAACGATAATTTTCTCAGAAGCTCTCCGAACGATGTGAGTTAATGGAACAAGATGATTTCCAGTGTTTCTATCGCGAGGAGCAACCGCTGATCCAGCTGAGCGTGACATTGACCAGCAATACCGGATAGGATTTATCCTTGAACCGGAGTGGCAACTGTGCTTACAGGTCTGACGGGAAGATAGCAGAGAATCGTCGCCAAGCTTCAGGGGGGGAAACGATGACTAACTAATAAAATCAGATTCAAACGTCGACTGTGCAGCTGATGACAAGAAACTGCACGGTATTTCAATCTCAGAGGTCAGGGTGATGAAGGAAAGGTGCAACTGATTGAACAGCAGTTCAGACGACAACGCAAGTAAAGCCGTCATCCCAAAATTATATGGACAATTAACAAGTGGGAAAAAACGGAAACCGACCCCCTCAATTTTGGTAGCGAATGTGTTGGATAAGAGAGGCAGCGATGCAGCTTCATTTCCGATCACACTTTCGCGATCCAAGAACGCCATCAGCGCGACTCCGTGGCTCTGATTCACATGCTCGCGAATTTTTCAATTTACTCTGATTCGTAAGGTACCGTCGCGGATCGTCGGAACTCTGTTACGCGAAAGTCGCCACGCGGACGTACCGGATACGGTACTTTTACCGGAGGGAATGCCACCTTCGTACCAGCACAGAGAAAACTCGCGCGCAGTACTCCGCGCGTCCAGTGTTTCTCAACCCGATGGTCACCCAATTTTTCTTGTTTTTATTTAGAAGGAAAGAGAATTAATTAGAAGCGGGAGCAAGGGTACCTTGTGGCGGGCCGAACGGCGTGAATACAGAGCCGCGGCGATGCGCTAGCGGCTCCCCCTACTACGCTTCAAGCGCGCTGGGCGGAGCAAAGAGGCGAGATGTGGAGCGGAGGGGGTAGCCCCATAGCGGTGACCTTCAGCAGCCACTTAATCGCGTGCAGGCTGTATACTAAACATTTTCAGCGTGGCAAAACTTGACACTGACGATGATAAGGAATTAGGTAACTAAATAAAATACTTGGAAGCGTGGTTTATTAGTCACGCAGTGCCGTTATCGTGATTTTCAACAGAAAACAGATGCAAAGAAGCTGCTTTGCTGATAAATATTTCTGATGAAATGCAGAGGAGGATGTGATTCTCCTGATGCATTGTCCGTCGGAAACGACATACACAGGCCAATCCACGCAGAATGGCATTCGAAAGATGCTGTAAGCGCGTTCTGAATATAGACCGGTGTATTTTAACCGTCGGTACTCTAATTACTTTTCGCTTGATAGCCAGCCAATCGCAATTTATTTTCACCTTCAATTTACTGCAAGTCGCTTCGCACAGATCGCAGCGTGCTTCTCTTCCTGCTGTTGCTTTACTTGTCACAGAGAACTGATCAGGCTATCGTGAAATGGACAGGGATATAATCACTTTTAGCCACGTGCTGCTGGTCATCGGTGCAACATGTTTTCTCAACGTGGACTATTTTTATATTGTAAGTGACATGTGTAAAAACTAGAAAGCTACCATTACGGTTTAGTCCCTCCTCTTATAGTAGCTCTGAACTACTACCGAATTTAGTAAAATTACTACTGTAATTGAGCTAAGTTGTTGGAACACTTCACAATAATTTCCTTTTGCTTGAAAGTAAGAAATTTCTCAAATACGATTCATTAACATTCTACCAGCTCCAATTTGAGGACCCAAAACATTGAATCTATATACATAATCGAAATAACTTATATCGACTATAAAAATTCCCTGCCTAAATTAGAACCTAATGTTAATTCAATACCACCTTCTCTAATAATTGAATGTTACTTCTCAAGAAAAGAGCATGCTTTTCAGCCTAGCCACCTAGACCAACCACCACCTACTGTCAAATGGGGTAAGTTTCAGCACCGGGGTAACCTTAGAGAGAAAAATATACATGGGAGACACCCTCTCTCTTTCTAGCGCCGGGGGCGATAGTGTTTCTTTTTTGATGTTCGAAAGAGAGAGGGTTGTCCTTCATGTATATTTTTCTCTTCCTACTGACGTCTACATTTTCGCCCAATGCATGCTTCCTCCATGTTTATATGCTCTAAGGGGGTAACTTTCACCACAAAACTAGATTTTAAAATAAATTCCTGTAGCATCTATTCTATGATAGGTAATAGCCTCAAAGAAAATTCCTTCAAGATGCAGTTTCTCTCAGAATGATATCTGTTAAACAATAGCTGCTAGAGGAATTTATCTTAAAATCTAGTTTTGTGGTGAAAGTAACCCCCAGGAGTCAGAGTTACCCTCAGTGGTCAAAGTTGCTCCAGTGACCAAAGTATTCCAGTGGTCAAAGTTACCCCAGTGACCAAAGTTATTCCAGTGGTCAAAGTTACTCCAGTGACCAAAGTATTCCAGTGGTTAAAGTTACTCCAGTGACCAAAGTATTTCAGTGATCAAAGTTACTCCAGTGACCAAAGTATTCCAGTGGTCAAAGTTACTCCAGTGACCAAAGTATTTCAGTGATCAAAGTTACTCCAGTGACCAAAGTATTCCAGTGACTAAAGTTACTCCAGTGACTAAAGTATTCCAGTGGTCAAAGTTACTCCAGTGAACAAAGTATTCCAGTGGGTACAGTTACTCCAGTGACAAAAATTATTCCAGTGTTCAAAGTTACTCCAGTGACAAAAGTATTCCAGTGGTCACAGTTACTCCAGTGACCAAAGTATTCCAGTAGTCAAAGTTACTCCAGTGAACAAAGTATTTCAGTGATCAAAGTTACTCCAGTGACCAAAGTATTCCAGTGATCAAAGTTACTCCAGTGACCAAAGTATTCCAGTGGTCACAGTTACCCCAGTAACAAAAATTATTCCAGTGGTCAAAGTTACTCCAGTAAGCAAAGTAGTCCAGTGGTCACAGTTACCCCAGTGACAAAAATTATCCTACTAGGCAAAGTTACCCCCAGTGGTCAAAGTTACCCCCAGTGACCACACCTCCTCGTCAACTCATTAATAATAATGCCCCCAGTTACCAAAGTTACCTCCAGTGGCCAGAGTTACCTCCAGTGGTGAAAGTTGCCCCACTTAACGCTATTGAATCCGAAATGATTTTCTTCAAATTGGAAATATCTCTAGAGTGCAACGTTAAGTGTACCTCACGATGTTCAGGTTGGGAAACACTGTATCACGGGTTTCTGATATCGTTCCCTGTGTACGTGCCTCGTTACCATTCCACGCACGGCCCACCAACACACACGGCACACCACTTGACGACCCACTTCTCCTGTTTGGCCGGTCGTTTTGTTGGTCGACGCATAATCCCCAGGTAGTTTTCCCGCGTCGAGGAAAAGTTGCGATGGATTTAACGTCTGCGACGGACCTCGACTATCGACGAGGCCACTTGCAGTGCCTTCGACTCCTTGGATTTAACACTTTATCAGCAAAAACTATGGTACCAGGTCTACAAACTCTCAAAGAAAAGCCAACTACCCAGAGACGTTGCGGTATGTCTCAGAATTGATTTCTGAAAGGTGCTGTGGAGTAGGAGTCGATACCAGGAATTAGTGCATGTGAAACACTTCGTTTTAGAGGATCTAGCCAGACAGAAATAATTTTATGAGTTACTTTCAGAGGAAGGCAGATTGAGATTCCTAAGAGCTGGGATATTTTTTTACATTTTTCTGCTAATCAGTTGCAACTAGATTTGGTGACCTAAACTAATATTTTTATGAAGGATTCTAGACAAATTCAAAGACTGAAAAACACGAACACCCCTACATTGCAAAGAAAGCTCCTGCTCAACCTTTCACCTAGGCATTTGGAGTCTCGACTTAAACTGTGGGAGTTTTGGATCGCGTCTTTTCTACTTTTGGGAAGGCTACTGGAATACAAAGGCTACCTGCTTTGAATGATAATACAGTCTTATGAATATTCAACCGAGCAGAAGCGGTTTAAGAATTTCTATCCTAATATACAAAACTCGCTCGAAGAATGGTACAACTGAAGCAAACACTAGCTGCTCCAAATCTAACTTTACTGTCTATCTATTTGCATAAAGAGAACGTTGAATCCAGTGATATCACACTGTTTACTTATAATAGTATCGTCAACTCAGAACATGGAATAATTATTACTACGCTGGAACCACGAATAAAAATTCAGGTTTACCTTTCAGGTACCAGGGATAATAATTATAAGTTTCAGTCGAGGAATAATCGTGATTTTGAAGAGGAAAGTTTAAACAAATATGGACCCCCTTCGTGGGTTCAAAAAATGATAATCACTCGTGGCTAAATATGTGGCTCGAAATCCACAGGCTTAGTTAATTATTATTTTAACAACTCAGTAAAAAGCTATGAACTCAAGTGAAACTCAGGCCACAAACTATTTAGCTATTCCTCTTCAGTGCAGAGCAGATCATTCAATCGAATCAGAGCACCGTGTGCCCGTATCGAAGTCCCAGAATCCTCCATTTAGATCGAACTCGACCACCTTACGAGGATCAACCTGATACGCCAGATTATCGTATCTAGACGTTCCTTCCACCGCGATCGAGTCTCTTCTTTCTCGAGTGAGAGTGACCCACTGACCTCTTCCTGCCTTTCTCTCTGTCTCGTTCTCCCCCCTGGCCCTTTTTCCACAAACCCTGTCGATACGCCTCGAACCGACACGTGGAGAAATGGGCCAGGTGAATCAGATACGAATAGTTTCA
Organism: Andrena cerasifolii; assembly: GCF_050908995.1. Taxonomy (NCBI): domain Eukaryota; kingdom Metazoa; phylum Arthropoda; class Insecta; order Hymenoptera; family Andrenidae; genus Andrena; species Andrena cerasifolii. The sequence continues at coordinate 6,533,499 of NC_135132.1, forward strand.
GCCATGACGTAACAGACTCCTCGTGGAGGATGATACCTGGCATTTAAAACGTTTAACGCTGGCCAGTGCAGGGTCGATTTTGACCGGGGGTCGAATGGAATTGAAATTTTTTAATTAATTATTAAGTAACTGTAATTTCGTGAATATTGTCTGAACTGTTGTAAAGTGCAGTGAATTAACTGGAACTTTTATTGCGTATATTTTCGTGTAAATAAGAAACTTTTATTTTTCTGAAAGTAGAAAAAAGTTTCAGTTAAACGGGGATATTTATTTTGCTCTGAAAAAGTCAAAATTGTGACGAGCAGATTTTCGGGAAATATTGTGGAGTAGATCTGAAGGTGGAATGTTAACCGTTCGGTGATAATAATTATATAAAAGTCTGCTTCTAATTCTAATTCGTCAAGTAATACTAATTACAAAATTATTACTAACTTTTATATTTTACCCTCAAATATCTGTTCGAAAGTACATGATCCCCAGAAATTTATTAATCGAACACGAAACAGTTGTTGAAACTGAACTCTTCCAATAGAGTGAAATTGGCAATGCACCTACAAAGTTAACTTAAAACAGAAATTAAATGATTTGAAAGTTAAACATTCAAGAAATAACTTTTATTTATAAAATTTAACAGCTTCATTCGACCTCTGATTTTGACCCACCCTATATATCAAATTGCATATGTTACTATAATCCGATTCTCACAAAACTCTGCAACTTTTGCAGGAAATATTTTTATGAAATTTTAAATACAGAAGTATTTCAGGCGATGAAGTTGAAACACCCTGTATATTCAGAATGGAATACTTTGTCAATCAGTACAATCGAAGTTAGCTAATAAAAGGAAAATGAAATAGAAAATAGGCTCGAAGTTAAATGATAGAAAAATTTGATAGGCCCTGTATAAAAATTAAATTTCTTTTTCTCGTCTTTTTCTGCCTAGATTTTATTCCTTAGAATTTATTCAGAATGGAATGCTTTGTCAATCAGTACAATCGAAGTTAGCTAATAAAATGAAAATGAAATAGAAAATAGGCTCGAAGTTAAATGATAGAAAAATTTGATAGGCCCTGTATAAAAATTAAATTTCTTTTTCTTGTCTTTTTCTGCCTAGATTTTATTCCTTAGAATTTCAAGATCCATATTGTCGATTTTACTGACATGTTAAGTATTCTGAAGATGTTACTGAGCTGTTGCGAAACGAATTTGAAATAGTTAACAGCTGTTGTGAAAGGGCAATCTCAAGCAGCAGTGTCCCAACAACTCAATTTCCATATTTTCGGAGGAAAAACGTTCAGGTGGTAGCACGACAGTAATCACTACACAGCAATGCCAACAGAGGCCTCAATGATGTTAATTGTACCCTAAATTGCACCCTGGAGCAGAACAATTACACAGGCTCGTAATGTAACGCCGCGTTGCTACTACATTTGTCTAGATTCGTCCACTGCAACAGTACGAAATTATGAGGCAACATCAGAGAAACATTTAGATACCATTTTTCCCACTCTTCCATCCCTCACTGCTCACTTTTCCCTTCGATAATGTCACGAGCCTCTAGAAACGATTGAAAGCAAAAAACTTCTCCCTTGCAGAAGGGAAAAGTTATTTCTGACTATTTTAACCCAACTAAGAAAATTGAGCCACTTTGACAAAAAATCGAGTCGCAAATCTTTCATCCCCCTTTACTAATGCAAAATTTTGACTGAAACTCTCCGACATATCTTTAAGTAACTAACAACCGTCAATAATAAATACTAATAGTATTTTTCACATTCTTTTTTATCGTAGAAATTTAATAATATATTGAAATATTAAACCAGCTGATTAAATCAGCTGAGTTTTATTTTTGTGTGCTCGGTTCTTGTGAGTATATGAGCTATTGGGTCACTTTGACCTAAATTAAAGGGTTAAACAATTTCCCTGCTTCGAACTATGCTCGTTCACCCTTTAAAATGAGGGTCCAGTAGGTCTGGGGTTGATTTTAATTACAAAGAAGATTTTCTACCGTGGCATAAATTTAAATAAAAATATAAAGGGTGATAGGAACAGGGACATACAGTGGCTCGCATTAATATTCGGTCACTTTTTAAAATCGCATAACTTTTTTAGAATTGGTCCGAAGGACTTGAGTTTTTTTTAGAAGCTAGAAGGATTAGTTTGCTAAGTGACGTGTTTCGCCGTTTTGAAAAAAATGCATTTGGTCGGAATAGAAAAAAAAAATTGTATAGGTCGTTTTTTTAACTTTTTTGTGAGCTTGTAATGAAAATTAAAAAAAAAAACCGTTTATAGATTGCAGTAGGTTGTATACGTGCCTAAAATTTCAGCTCCGAGCTACAACAAACGTTTAAAGATCGCAGAATAAAGTCGAGAATCGCTGATTTTGGGAATTTTCGCGATTTTAGGAATTTTCGCGATTCTCGACCTTATTCTGCGATCTTTAAACGTTTGTAGCTCGGAGCAACGTTAACCGATTTTGATGAAATTTTAGGCACGTATACAACTTACTGCAATCTACAACCTGTTTTTTTTTTTTTTAATTTTCATTACAAGCTCACAAAAAAAGTTGAAAAAACGACCTTTACAATTTTTTTTTCTATTCCGACCAAATGCATTTTTTTCAAAACGGCGAAACACGTCACTTAGCAAACTAATCCTTCTAGCTTCTAAAAAAAACTCAAGTCGTTCGGACCAATTCTAAAGAAGTTATGCGATTTTAAAAATATTAATGCCGAATATTAATGCGAGTCACTGTAGATCTGTTTCGTGGTTCGCAAGTGTTCGTAGCTGCGAAACTTTCGGTGAATTCTTCGAGTTCGTGGGAAGGGGAATGTGAAAGGACAAAAGGTGTGCGTAAAGTTCTGCTGTGTTTTTCGCGCGGTTATAAAGAGGAGGCTCATTTACTCGCAGGGATTGATCGTGTAATTCGCACGTCTGGACGTCCGAGGGGAATGAACTATCATAATACCTGAGAAACACGTGGAAGTGCTCGGGGACTGTCAATAAGCTGTGATTACACGAGCCGGCTGAAAACGAAATGGCAGGATTTCGTAAGCTTGCGAGACACGTGACACCATGAATTATTAATCCTCGGGATTCCACAATGAAGTTACGAACTGCGAACGTTCAGAACTCTGTTCTACACAGAGTTGCCAAATCAGACGCCGCTACGTGTCAGGCCATGAGTAGCCAGATTCTTGAATCTTGCTAAATTGTAACGACTCAAGCGGAGATTTTTTTTATCTCAAATAAACAACTCCTGTCTCTTGCGGATCTCGCTAAATATCAGATCACAGAGGTGACAGAACTTGGCAAACATAATTCGTAAGAAACTGTCGCACGCCACTAAAAAAACCACCGTCCTCCAATCTACTCATCAGGCTCATCCGCAGAATTTTCCAGAGGGCGCGCGCCGCAGCTTTGAGAAACAGTGGCGGTAAAGAAGACCCTTAAGGTCGTCGCAAAGAAATTTGATTAGAAGTTAAAAATTGAAATTTAAAAATATTCACCTGCAACGATTAGTTTTTGAAAATTGGCGATTTTTTTCTCAAGCCAGGCAACTGCCAAGCAAGCACAAATACTCGAACCTCCAAACGTCAACTAGGGCAAACCAACCAGTGAGTAACCGAATTGTTGAATCTGTGGACCTTTGAGATTAATGCTTGAATATATTTATGTATAACAACGAAGCAACTGTTGAAATTGCATTTAAATTTACTTTTCCTCAAACTTCTATAAAATATGATTAATTATTCTTAAAATTTCATCAAAATCGGTTAACGTTGCTCCGAGCTAATTTTAGGCACGTATACAACTTACTGCAATCTACAAACTGTTTTTTTTTTTTTAATTTTCATTACAAGCTCACAAAAAAAGTTTAAAAATCGACCTTTACTATTCCTTTCGCTATTCCGACCAAATACATTTTTTTTCAAAACGACCAAATACGTCATTTAGCAAACTAATCCTTCTAGCTTCTGAAAAAAACTCAAGTCGCTCGGACCAATTCTAAAAAAGTTATGCGATTTTAAAAAGTGTCCGAATATTAATGCGAGCCACTGTATATAAAAAAAGAAATGGATAACAAATTCCTCCACCCTCCACAAATTTCCCTCGCATCACCCCACTTGCTTGCAAATTGAAAATTAAAAAAAGGGAGTAAGAACGGAATATTACAAAGATAATTTTACAGGACAAAGTGTGCCTATAGTCCGAGGTGTAGTTCCTCTGAAGGAAGACGCCGCGGAGGCTCGCGGGAACGAGTTTCGAGTACTTACATAGTTTCTTTTTGGACGTGTCCGTCCAGTTCTACACGGAACCACGTCTAACGGTTCACGCAGCCGAAACCGTGTGTCCTGGCACCGGAATATGTTTAACGAATCGCCTATCTAGCACGTCCGAGGGCCCCGCGGACGCGGCGGCCATATTATCATCCGGCTGGAATTCGATGACCCATTTCGACAGGAGCGAACCACGTGCCGCCCCTCTGTATGCCAGGCTACTGGCATCTCGATTACGGTGCCGCGGAGAATCGTGCCACCACGTGCAGCCGATCGTGTTCACAAATGGATGGGCAGGGGTGACCTCACGGGGTGCAACGCCCCACTCCATTGCTGGTCGATTAAAATCGGGGGGCGCTGTCGTCTTTGCTCCGAGGATTTAGAAGTTACTCGATACCTAGGGTGTTCAATCCCGGGATCGCGGTGTTTTTTGGGTTCTAAAACTCCCGGGATTTGATGTATCAAGTTATAACTTACCCCGAGAATTTTTAAAATCGTAAATTAGTTTAGGAACAACTGAAAAATATAAAAATGGAATCCAAAAAACAGCCGGGGTCCCCGGATTGAATTAACCTACTCGTGTCATCCCTAGGGACGTATTTGACATTATGCAGGGAATAATTGAGGGTGCGTTTGGAAGTGATTTTTAGGAAACCCGAGAATTCTGATTTTTTAATGAAAAATTGGGTGAATGGGTATTGAAGTGTGCAAGGGCTATTTTGGGGATTTTTGAGGGAAATTGCTACGAAGGGGTGAAATTAACAATTAATGTTTTTCATCCCCTTTTTCGTTTTTTGCCTGAGGAACTTTATTTTGATTTTTGTAGCGGTAGAGCGTAAAACTGTGAACAATTTTTGTATTTAAATTTTGAAACGCTAGTTCACGAAGAGAAATATAATTCAGTGATTCCCAACTGGCGGGTCGCAATTCCGAAGTGGGAGATTTTTTACAAATATTATTAAGTTAGAATTAGATTCTGAAATACCTATTTTTAAGGTGTTTTCTTTACCTTATTTGGGAGAAGGGTTGAATTTGAATATTATAAAAGGGGATCGCGGCTCAAAAGAAAAATTGGGAAACAGATGTAATTCCAAATTACAGGCGGTAATAAATTTTATAGAAAAACCCCCACGCTCAGTCAGGAGGCCGAAAAAGGTGTGATTTTGGGAATTTTTTTCTCAGGAACTATAAAACTTTATTCAAAAAAGTTTTTTTTGTTTGCAAGGTAGTACATTTAGCTATGCCTCTGAATTTTGGCGTTAAAAAATGTTTATTAATAACAAAGTTATTCACAATCGCCTAGATGTCGTGTTCGAAAGAAGGGTTTTGCGGTGATCACGATTACTCGGAAGTGGATTGCCTAAAATCAAAAATTCAAAAAAATTTAGCTAATATATGAAATTATCTAGTCCTTAGACGAAGGGTTTCTCTAAATATTGATTCAGGACAAATTGGCAAATGTTCAAACGTAAAATGTCGATTTTCAGCCAGCATCCCACTTAATTATCGTTAATTAAAAAAATAAGCAACAGAAAGAAAAACCCTTCGTCCAAAGACTAGATAATTTAATATCTTAACTAATTTTTTTTTAATTTTCCATTTTAGACAATCCACTTCCGAGTAATCGTGATCACCGCAAAACCCTTCTTTCGAACACGACATCTAGGCGATTGTGAATAACTTTGTTATTAATAAACATTTTTTAACGCCAAAATTCAGAGGCATAGCTAAATGTACTAGCTTTCAAACAAAAAAAACTTTTCTGAATAAACTTTTATAGTCTCTGAGAAAAAAATCGCAAAAATCACACCTTTTTCGGCCTCCTGGCAGAGCGTAGTCCCTTAAGTTCAATAAAAAAACTTTCCTCTAAAATGCCCAGGAGCCCCTAAAGAATTATCTTGATAGCAGGAAATCGCCCGAAACCCACTAGAAGATCCTTCCGAACAAGAACACCCGTAGCAATGAAAGTTGAGGCTCCAGAAACGAAATTGTCGCTGCGAGGAGACCTGATCAAATTTAGAAAGCTGCAGGGGGCTCGTTACACGTAATGCCGCGAGATAAGGTGTCTAGTGCCCCGGTGAGCCGTGAATCATTCGCGGGGAAAAAGCCAGAGGACCGTGACCCAGTTTCCGGGTCATCGGTACCGCGGCTGCTGCTGCTGCTCCAAACGAAAACACAATGGTTCACCGCACCGTCGGCGACATATAGGTGACGCATCGCGTTATTTAAAGCCGATGTACGTACCTGCAGCATCCGACAGACGTCACGCGCGATGCAATAAACCCGAGACCGTAAGATGAGAAAATAACACCGAGGGAGGGAGCGCGCGCGATTTCATCAGAATGGAATCAATTTTCGAGGAGATTAACTTCTACGAGATATAGTTGGCAGGGCTTCTGGAACGATGGAACGGAGGAATATGGGTGTTGGGAATAATCGCGACCGGCCGGGCGGTGGACGCCCATGGGCGTCTGGGAAGCACGGCCGGAGATACGTGGATTGTGATTCCCGCACGCGGTGAGTGGTCGTTGGGTGATGATGGGAATGGAGGGTTGTCGGGGGTGTGATTTATAGAATGTAGTTGTGGATGGATGAAAAGCATAGGGTATGGTTGGTTATTGGTAGCGAGTTGGTGATCGTTACTGATTTTACATCCAAATCATGGAAACCAGATGTTCAGAATTTGAATAAGCAGCTGTTCAACACAGAGCCTTGGGAATTTTAAAACAGACAGGAATCGTGATAACGAAGCGAAAGGCGGCCAGAATTTGGGCCTGCTTCTGAGGCGCAAGGACATTAGAATTTAAAATGGGAAAGATTAGCATACAGATCATGGGCATTTAGAATACCAAGGGGGCATGCTCCAGGGAGGTCAGGCTTTTGAATTTTCTATGCCGCATAGAGATCAGAATTTAAAATCAGAGGCACAGAAAATTGTGGCCATATAAGACGAGAGGTCTGGTATATAAATTCTGTCGTAATGCAACATTTAAAACAAATAAGGAACTGAAGGAACTTTCAGAGATTACGATTTTTTTCGTCTATTTTTAGAGTGCGAAAATTAATCTACGATAATTGCTGACTATTTCCTGGGATGTGCAAGTTCAGCTGCGACAAAACAACCGAACAATTGTTAACAAGCTGGAATGGAAATCAGAATAGAGAAAGAATGGTCCACTTTCAGTCGAAGCACTCAAGAAAAAATGTGGATTGCAAAAATCAAATTTGATAAATAATTTAAACAGGTCTAAGAACATTGCAGTGTCAAAAAATTGTTCCAATCGCACGAAGCGGCATTTCCAAAATATGCTTTGAAAAATACGGTACCTATTTAGAATAATTCTAAATTAATTTCTGTGTTTTAATTTTCCAGAAATATAGAATTCCAATTTTATTCACCTTTTGCCAAATGAAGGGGAATTTTTGGCAAATATCGCAGCCAAGAATTGGACGTTATGGTGGAAGAATAGTCTCCAGAGGGATGAAAAGGAAAATAAATGAATTCCTCTGCTTGAATAACGGAGCAATAGCGACGTTTCGAGTCGAAAGCATCGTGATGCGCGCCAAGACTCAGACGCAATGGTCTGCGGTAATTAAATAACGAGGTCACGGGGGTCGACAATTAAATATCGCGGGAAGTAACTCGCCTTGTCGCAATTGCACGCCTCGCGTGAGCCTGATTTTGCCCGTGCACGAGGAAAAATGTGGAATACGCTGTTCAACCTTCACCGTAATCCCTTTCCTCGTTGGAAGATCGAGATACAAACAGGAAGATGTGACGCTGCCGATACTCGTTTACGACTCGCCGTCTATTACTGAACTAATTTGGAGAAAAACAGTAACTACAATTTATTTCTAAATATGAACAGAAATTGGAAGAAGACAGTGCGCTTTAATAAAAGCGCTTTCATTTGGAATGAAAATTGTAGTTATTTATAAAATTTTTAAAAATTCAACTAATTTAAAAACAAATTGCTAACGTAGTGTTAGAAAATCATTAAATATTAAAAATATCGTGACAGCTTTGTTGAGATTTTTTAAAAAGGGGCAAAATTTATTTCAAATTTTGAATAGCAAAATGTTGTTTTTGCACAGTGATAGTGGATGTATTATAGTGAAATATAAATTATCTTTGTAAATATTTCGAGGATTGAAAGAAAATATTGCAATTGTTGAGTGGATATATTTTTTATTCAATTTTAAAGCAACTGGTGTCTACTCAATTAATATAGTAAAAAGTGCCATGACAATTTTTAAAATCCCAGCAAAAATTAGAAGTAGGCAGAGCTTAATAAAGGTACTTTCGTGTGGAATACAAATTGTAATAATCCAAAATTTTTTAAAAAAACTTTAACCACTTTCAAAAACAAATTTGAACATGCTACTATGATTGCTAACGTAGTGTTAGCAAATCATTAAATATTAAAAATATCGCAATAAACAGCTATGAAGAATTTTTTTTAAAAAAGGGGCAAAATTTATTTCAAATTTTGAATAGCAAAATGTTCTTTCTTTTATACAGCGATGGTGGATGTATTACAGTGGAATTCAAATTATCTTTATAAACATTTCCAAAGTTGGAATTTTTGAATATATTTCTTAATCAATTTTAAAGCTTGCAACTATTATTCGGTGTACTTTTGACTACCACAATCGATTTCCATTAAGAGCAACACACCCATTTACGCAAAACAATTTAAAACTAAATTTCAAAAAAAAATGTTTTCAAAATTTTATTTTCCCTCAATTTTTGTTTCCAAAATTTCAAAAACTTCCACAGGGGCACCACTTTCCCTCAAACTGCACATGCCCTTCAAAAATTCCATACATCTTAATTCATAAAGCAGAAAGCTTCTAATATGTTTATGTGACTGTCTGTCGCCTAAAACTTTCGACCGATAAACTTTGGGATCACAAAATATGCCTCAGCTGATTATACTCGACAAATCCAGATGAATGTGACTATTTAAAAAAAAAACCCAAAAAAAATTTGTTATAAAATCAAAATCTAAATTTCGAGCGAAGCCGTATATTAAAGCCAGTACCACATAATTCAAACACATACAATTTCTCCTAACAATCATCTGCTCGAACTCAAAAAAGTCCAACATCAGCCACAGACACGATCAATTCCCAAATAAACAAAACCAAAAAAACCAACAAACATAATCAGTCCTACTAAAATCCCTCTCCACAAAATTATTCACGCAGAACCATTGAGATTTAAAAAGAAAATTCAAAGATCCCCACGAAAGTGGAAAAAAATTCGAAAAGGAGCCTCGAAAATCCTCGAGCAGGAAGGGCGAGAAGTCGGCGAGAGATCTCGAGAAGTGCCGAGAAGGTCAACTCCGTACGAGCCAATAAACGACCTTTAAAGGTGATCGACCTACTCTTCAGGTACCCACTCGACATTTCGCTGCTCTCGAGCCCAGCCAGAAATTCCTTTTTCGAAACCACCGCGGGTTTCTTTTTCACGTTAGGAAATCGGGTCGAGGCCGATCCCGGCGACGGAGGAGAATCGACACCCAGCCTCATAGGACCCCGTAAAAGCGTTCGTCATCGATTGCGCCACGTTGCACCATACCCGACACCGATTGCGCAATTCCACCATTTCCAACGCGCATACGGGCCTCGGCTAATAGAGCAGCTTTTTTTTTCTTCTTCTCACCGATATCTTACTCTTCTCGGTCGCGTGCCTCCCTCATCTGCCTGCACGTTTCATCTGTCCTCCTTTGTTGCCATTATTCTCGGACGGCACTATTATCATTTCTGATAAAAGAGTATTGTCTCTCGGCGAGAATTACGTTTTTCTGACGTTTCTTTCTCAGCGTATTACGATGCACCTTTTTTGCACAGTCTCCTGGGTATTTTGGGGAACCTTGGAACGGTGATTTTGAATCGAACACAGTTGAATTAAATTAATTATGAAACCAGATTGAGAGCGGGTAAATTTGATATTGTACTGTCGAGGAACTTGTTAGACTTGATGCGTGTTAATTTAGAAATATATTTCTGAGTGTTAACCCTTAACTGGTATACTGTTTTTGGCAAACGTGGCTGGTATGCTGGGGTCGTGGCTGACCCCAAATAAAAAAGGGCACAGAAATTTGTAAAGTCGACACTAGAGCAACCCCTATGAATATTTTGTTCTTAGGTAATGTGTAGAATAATAGAAACCTAGGAAGTTAAAATATTGTTATAAAATTAATTAGAAAAACAGTTTACAAGCTTAGACAACCAAAAATTTTGCAGCGAATTTTGCGTGCCTGGGTCGTGAGCGACCCCAAGATACCAGTTAAGGGTTAATAGGAATATTTGAAAATACAGTGGAATATTTGAAAAATTGAAGTTCTGTGAAAGCTAGTCGACTACTTTTCAAGTTTTATAGTTTGCAACTGACGCGACCTCGCGGTTATGAAATGTTGGTACCTGAAAAACACGCTCGACAGACTGTGGCACATTTTTAAAGAATATTACACCAGGAAACGGTATATACCTCGACGGTCTATAAATCTACGTCCAAGGATACGAATGTCGGACATGAAGCGGAACTGTAAATAAAAATCCTTACTGGCACGCCGCGTTCTGCAAACCAGAATTTACCCCCCAAAAAAAAGAAAATGGTAAAAAGCTGGTTCATAGGAATTTTGGGAATTTCGTTTGCATTGATAAATAATGTTGGTACATGTGCGGCATTATCCTGTAATCCAAATTACTGCGGTAATTGAAGTTCCAATTCCTGTTTAAGTATCGATAATGTGAATACAATTATTGGAATTTGGTTTTGAATCAGCGTAAATTAATTGTTCGTCGAGTCAACGCCAAAGTGGGAAGTGGAAGAATAACGATAGGACATAAATTATGCGTTGTTTTGAAAATAAATAAATATTTTGAAATTTTGAAAAACTTTTTGGAAACATTCCTCGCAACCTGTGCGAGAACTTTTACGAAACTCGATGCAAGAGAATTTAATTTACGGTACATTTATTTTGGAAATGAATAGAAATCGAAGGAATTTCGAAAACCGTCGCAGAAGTATTATTTGGCACCATTTTGATAGTTTTACGATGGCAGCGGCTTATTTCTACCCGCCGCGTGTGTCACGGTATAATTTTGCAAATTAACAGTTCTCCAACTTGAAACGATTTCAACAACGATCGAGTTACTTTTCAGCATTCTGGAAATTATACTAGAGACCCAACCAGTTCATGGCTAATTACACGTGCTCCGCCGAGAAAAAGATCGCGTTTAATTTAAGAAAAGTAAAATCGCAAATACGAAAAAACGAAAGTAAGGAAAGTTTGGAAAAAAGTAAAAGTAACCACTTTCAGCAACTGAAAACAGCTCGCAATAATTCAGTATGATCACCCTAGTTTCGAATACTAAATTAAATCGCAACAGAAACTCTTGTCACCACTGTCCCATAGCAAAACCACAACTGAAGAACGTCGGAAACAAAATTTCCAAACTTCAAAACACTACCTAATTCAATAATTCCTAAAATACCAGAGAAAGCATTCCTCCTCATACCTTTTTCTCTCTAAAAAAAAAACATCCCACCCAAATTGTGAAACTGACGCACAGTGTAATAAGTGTATAAGAAAAAGAATCAAAAATCAATTTTCCATTAAGATACAGTTATTTTCATGTGATTGATATGTTAATCGTATTTGTACACAAAAATGAATTTTTAACATAAAATAATTTATTAAAATATATTTTTGAACGTAATTTTTATTAGTTAATCATATCGTGCATACTTTTGTAAAACAAATAAAATAGATATTTTTTAAATACATTTAAACACAAATTAATAACAAATATATGAGACAATTAAAAAAAAATAAATTGAATTTTTTAAATAATTCAAATTGATAATAAATTTTAAATTATTCATTCTTATTATACATCTTCATCACTATCAATTGAATCTGAAGGAATGCAAAGCTCAGTGTCTTTCAAAAATAAATATTCTAGCACAGATTTGTCTAATTTTTCGTTTCATTATGTGTATTTCTTCTTACGTGGGAGCACTCGGGAGCAGATAAAATTTACACCAAATAAAAGGGCAAAAAAAGAACTAATTATATTAAAAAAAATAAAATAACCGATGTTCCTTTTTTTTAATTCACTCGAGAATTTAAAAGATGCGACAAAAAAAGTAACAGTTTAAGCCACTGGTGCGTATCCATATCTTCAAACGCAATAATTTTTAATTAATAAAGCGAAAGAAGGATATGTTTTGCTTATTTCCAAAAAAAAGAAAGAAAAAAACTTATAAATACAACAAAAATGCAGTGGGTAAATATCTTCTATTTGCAGTCTGTGGCAGCTTGCGTTTGGTTATTCGACTTTGACTGCAATCACTGACCTTAAATCCTTTATTTACGTTACTAACTTACGATGTTCTCATGTCAGATGACAATTACTACCAATTCCACGCGACGAAATACAAGATTTAAAAAGCTGAAATTTTAGCTTCGCGGAAAACACGTGCCGCGACACTGTGCGAGAGTTGCGCCAAGTTTCGAGCCAGCAGCGAGAAAAGAATACAGAACCACAAACGCACAGGCAGTATAGCCACACGAACCTTCTACAGGGGAGGCGAACGGCGACGCAGGATCGCCGACCGTTGGCAGCACTGTCGTAGTGGTCGTGGCCGTGACGGTGGCCCTGTAGTGATCCCCGTTCGTCTGCAGTCCCCGATGGAGGTCCAGGTCCCACAGCTGTAGCTCCTCGTTCCTGACCGCCGCGCTCTCCGGCGTGGATGGCTGAAAGTTGGGCGGCGGCGAGAGGACCCCGCTGCTGGACACTTCCGGGCTGGACTCCTGCAGGTTCCCGGTGTGCCTGTTGCCCCATCGCCGTCGGACGCCGGCGACGGGGACACGGGGCACCGTCTGCAGCATCTCGCCAGCCTGCTCCACCTTCTGGACCAGCGTGCGCTGTTCCTCGGACTCCACCGTATCAATTTTCTCGGCCACTTCCGGTGAAAAAACCCCTCGGCCACCGGTGCTGGTCGTTGGGCCCCGTGTCGGGCCCCGCGAGACGGTGCAGGAACTTTATCCGCGGTGCAACGAAAGAGAGACGCTCGCGAGCACTGTTTACACGCAGCGCCAGCGAGCGAGAGAGACGGAGAGAGAGAGAGAGAGAGAGAGAGAGAGAGAGGGAGGGAGAGTATCAGAGACACACTACGCTAGTCGTTGACCTCGATAATTCGTTCGTCGACCGAAATTGCGGCAAGAATACGAGGTCAGGGCGGCCGAGGATCGATTCACTGTCAAGAGTCCATGGTCCCCGAGCTCTCACGCGTCGCCCGTCTCGCTTGGCCGCTTAGCGGCGTTTCCTCGTCTCTGTCCCTCTCCGCGTAAGTCCCAGCGTCCGTGGCTCTCTCCTCCTCCGCCGCGGGGAGACCCCGATATCGTCCTCTTCGTCCCGCCTCGGTTGCTCCCGTTTCTCTTTCTCTCTCCTGTCCCCCCTCCCCCCTCCGCCCCTCCCCCGCCGGTGGCTCGCGGCTCCGGCTAATGGCGGCCAGGCAGCCGCGGCAGCGGAGTGTCGGTCATCGAAGAAACGGGGTCACGATCGCGCAAAAGGGAACGCAGCGGGCGCGGGAGGGAGAGAGAAAGAGAGGACGCCGCCGGTGCCAGGCTCTCTCTCTCTCTCTGCCTTGGACGCGGCGCGCTCGGTGTGCGTACAGGGAGGTACGTCAGCCAGCCGAGTAGCCGTGGTGGAAATGCATGATTTTCACTGGCGAGGTTCGCGTGGTGTCTGAGGCTGCGCACGATCGTAGGGGAACGATGCACGCAACTATCGAGGTCACGCCGGGACGTGTGTACGTTCGTCGCTCGAGCGAGTCTCCTTCTTGTACGCTCCACTTTTCCGTCGTCGTGCCGCCGATACCTCCACTTCTCACGCCCCCTCCTGCTGCTCTCGCCGTTTTCCACCTTTCCGTCCCGTATCTCTCTATACGCCTGCCTGCCCCCCCCCCCCTCCCAGGCCGCTCTCGAGTCAACCGTCTGCTTTTCTCTTTCTACTTTCACGCTCTCCCTCGGTCCGTCCTCGTCCCGCGCACACACTCACGCGCCCGCGCCGACAGACTATCGGCCGCCGTCGTCGTCGCTCGGGCAACAAACGAAACTGCGTCGTCCTTCGACACTCGCCTCCATCGTGCCGAGCGACCGTCCGCGCGCACGTGCGCGTCTCCTCGGCGAACGTCGAACAACACAGGCCGATCGTATCCCACGCGATGTATCACCACTGACAGCCGCGCCGCCGTCGCAGAAACACTAATTGTTATCGAGCGACTGTTGCCACCGGTCCGCGGCAACGCACGAGGATCGCCCAATGCTGCTTCTTCGCCAGTTCTTCCCACTGTTCTACAGTGCGAACGTTATGCACCCGCGTATTCAACGGAGCGACGCTCCACCGTCGACGGTCCGTCACTGACTGAAGGCGTACGAGCTGGCCGTGCAGGCACGAGGGTACCCGCCAGGCTCCACTGCGCCTCGGCCGCCAGCCAACCAATCACCGCTCGGCTCCGCGCTACTTTCACTGTCGCGCGTACCCTGCACCGTAGGGAGCCCTATACCTGCGTGCTGCGCAGACGCAGCCTTTTCTGCGATCCTACGAGCACAGAGGGGTTTTCCACCTACGACTTCTTTTTGGAAAATCGCGCCACCAAAGCGGCGCCGCTTCGTTTAGTGCTGTGATTTTTGCTGAAATGTTCGATGATCTGGGTACCATTTTAGGTGACTGACATTTTAGTAAAAAGATAACGTAGCCTATCTTTGTTTTTTTTTTTCGGTGATGGAGATCAGATTTTGTGACCTTTTGTTGCGTTTGCTATTTTAGTATTTTCGTTGGATATTTCTGTTTTCATGGTTATGGGTAAAGTCGAGTGTAGTTTGTTCTCTACTTCTGCGGGAGTTATGCGCGTGGTTTTTTTTTTATGGAATATTCATGAACCTATTTTTTTGCGAAGTTAAAAATATCTCTGAGCACTTCGAAAGAGTAATGTCTTAACGAGTTTTTAATGCCTTCCGCAAGAAAATGCAAAAGCAATCAGCTGCTGATTGCACAAAGAGAAGCATAATCGATTCAGAATTTTCTGATAAACCTGATTGTCCCGCCGGCGTATTTGCCGCAGGAGCGTGCAAATGTGGATGCTTTCTAGTGTTGATTGCAGGTTTTCTGAACAGCCTCCGCCCACGATTTTCACATCGGCGCGTAGGGCAAGCTTTGCGGTTCAAGGAAACGATTTCTCTGCAGCTGAAGGTTTAATCCTTCGAGAGAGGCATTCCAAGATTTCGATTACCGTAAGGGAAAATCTGAGTTTTCAACTTCCTGCAACTGCGGTTAGAGAATTTAGGTTTCAACGAATTAGAAACGTTGTCGGATTTTCAGCAGTGCGTGTAATTTCTTGGGGATTGAAAATTCTTTGACGTTTTTTTCTAACACAAAAATTATAAATGAATGGTGCCAAAAAACTGTTTGCTCCTTTTTGGAACACCTCAAAGTGCATCAGAACCGAATCCCGATAATTAAAAATTGTAAAAATAGAAGAAGATAACAGCCACAGTTTTCTGCATCGAAGAAAAATAATTTTCTTCTCGCGATGATACTAGCATTTCCCGCCGAATTATCGTCGTCGAACCTTAGTCATCGTTATGACCTTTGACGCGGCTTTCTGTTGTTCGCGTTTTTATCACGGACTCGCCTGGGTACCTCGTTGAGACGAAATGATAAAAACGGATCATTGGAATACGCATTCTCGACCTGCGACGACGATAATCCGGAAAAACATCGTAATCGGTTACATTCTGCGGCAATGCAGACGTATGTAGTTTGTTTACGTGAGGAAATAGTCGGGGTTCGAGGTCCTCAGCAATCGATATTCCAAACTGGGAGGCACCGGTGACAATCAACAACGAATTCATCCCGTTTGTCAAAGCCCCAAAGTGTATTACTGAAATTCGAGAACTGCTGGAATTGATGCGCGAAAATGAAATGTGCGATGTAGTCGAGGTGGAAAAGCCACCTTCCCACAGATGCAAATCGCATCAGACGTACTTGTACCCGCGTCCCCACATAAAGACTTAAAAGTTCAGACGCAGAATCCTACCAAATTCTCCCCAGAAATAGAGCATTCCAAGAAAGGCACACCGTTAAGCCACATTCCCACTGGTGCAAATCGCATCAAATGCACTTGCACACCGTCTCCACATAAAGAATCAAAATTTCAGAACCAGAATCCTTTCAAATTCTCCCCCAAAATACAGAATTTCACGACACACCTTAAGCCACATTCCCACTTGTGCAAGTTGACACACAAAATACACAGAATACTAAAAAATTTGGTTTAGTACAATCAAAAGAAGTGAGATTAAATGACAGCTTAAGCCACATTCCCACTGGTGCAAATCGCATCAAATGCACTTGCACACCGTCTCCACATAAAGAATCAAAATTTAAGAACCAGAATCCTTCCAAATTCTCCCCAAAAATAGAGCATTCCGAGAAAGGCACACCTTAAGCCACATTCCCACTTGTGCAACTTGACACACAAAATACGCAGCATACTAAAAAATTTGGTTTAATACAATCAAAAGAAGTGAGATTAAATGACAGCTTAAGCCACATTCCCACTGGTGCAAATCGCATCAAATGCACTTGTACCCCATCTCCACATAAAGAATCAAAATTTCAGAACCAGAATCCTTCCAAATTCTCCCCAAAAATACAGCATTTCAAGAAAGGCACACCTTAAGCCACATTCCCACTTGTGCAACTTGACAGACAAAATACGTATTGTATTAAAAAAAATTTGTCTTAATACAATCAGAAGATATGAGATTAAATGCGCTGACATCTTAAGCCACATTCCCACTGGTGCAAATTGCACCAAACACACTTATACCCCGTCTCCACATAAAGAATCAAAATTTCAGAACCAGAATCCTTCCAAATTCTCCCCCAAAATACAGCATTTCAAGAAAGACACACCTTAAGCCACATTCCCACTTGTGCAACTTGGCACACAAAATACGCAGAGTACTAAAAAAACTTGTCACAAAACAATCAAAAGAAGTGTTTTACGCGCGCATCATATCACACACACACTTTAAAAATAATTTGCACACCACACAAGTGGAAACACGGCCTAATGTTTCGCGCACCCTCCCCGTCAGTGTCATCGGAACATTTTTCAAGGTTACAAGCGCGAAAAGATCTACAGTTCCGCTGATGAATATCAGCGACAATATTGCAAAGGAGAAAACAAGAAAATCGCGGGGTTCGCGCGACTGTCAAAGTCACAAGCTCCAGATCGAACTCCCGGAGTGGAGTTGCACCTCGGGGGGGCGTAGAACGGAGGAGACGGAGGGGCACCCTTTTAACCGGTGGGGGGTTGCCACCCTGGCCGTGACGTCATCCACCTGTTACACCCTGAATAAATACACACAAACGCATGCGCACGCACACCTATAAACACCTGCGCGGCCGACCGACGAACACCTACACGCACACGCCTCGACCGGGGAAACACGGTGAATGTCGCAGGCCAGTGATGCGCAACCTGTGGCCCGTGACCTCGTTTTCAATGGAGCCGCCACCTTTCCAGTAATTCAGAATTTTGCGATCGCGCCGGATGAATGAAAACGAGGCCTCGTTTCTCGCGCGATTGATTATTCCGAGTACGGGGTGCAGAGTTCAACGGAGAATGAAATTTTTCTGTTACACAATATGTACTCGCCTGACAGATGGAACGAGGAAGACTGTAACAGAGACAGTGGTGAGTTGGGCATGGAGTTGAACAGATGCGACGTACTCTGATAGAGCAGAGTAAATAGAAATTTTGGAAAAATTAAATCTGAAAGTCAGAACTTGATTTAGGTAATTATGCAATTTTGGGGGGCTGCGGCGAGATTAATAGCAATATGAAAATTATGAAAAATAATATTCGAAGAGTTGCTGAATATTTTTTCTCTCAAAAATAATTTTCTTCCCAAGTACCATTTTACTAGGATCCTCATTAACACTAAAATAGTCCAAAAAAGATTCAAAGATCACCTGCTTAAACAAAAGGACCCATTTAGGGACAATCTGCTAACACCGTCGTAGGATCAATATTTAACAACAGAAAAAATTCTTGAATGGGTTTTGGTTCGTTATCCAAGCAGGAAGAAAATAATGGCATATCATTAAAATATGCTAACCTTTCAACTCCGTTTATAGGAGAGGAGAAGAAAGAAGTTTGCGCGCCACTGTCGGCGGTTCACAGGGTCTCGAGGGTGTGTGGGTGTCGCTTTACCCAGCCGGGGCTACCAGGGTGGGTCATGGCCAGAGAAACGAGGACAACCCTCAGCTCACCCTGGCGAGCCTGGAAGAGTGGCTGAATTTCTAAACCGCCCCCGCCGCTGGCTCACAGAAACACCTCTGGTCAGCTGTTACATCCGCCAGGATTTCTCTTTCTAAAAATAGCACCCGAAAGGCTAGGGAGACTGGTGGCCACCACAGAAACCAGGGGGCAACGACAGAAATCCTTCGTCCAGGAGGCAGCAAACGTTAATGAGGGAGTAAGGTGAATGTCCCAATTTCTGCTCATTTAAGAGATAACTCGTCATAAAGAAGGTGTAAATAATTTGTGATCAAAGCTTGCAGAGTAATTGATTGATTCTTTAATAATAAATCAACCAATTCAGAAATTATTTAAGAAAGATATTTCAAGATTGTTAACTATTAGTAATTTCTAATTATATATTTAATTAATGGTCTAAATGTCCGTATTTCTGTTAATGTAAATGTTTAAATAATTTAGAATTACTTTGTTGCAACTATAGGACAAACGTAACGCATATAATAATAAGAAAAATAATCAGAAATGGGAATATGAGCAGAAATTGGGACATTCACCTTATCGACCGACCAGAAAGAACTGTGGCGCGAATTTTCCTCGGAGTGATCGTATTTTGCGGGAATTAACAGGTGTCCATTACATTCCTACTTCTTCGTGCGTCCGCCTCTCGCTTCAGTCGGGCGATTTAATGATTGCCACGAATCCTTGGAATTTATGAGGGTTCGGCTCTAAGTTTTGTCTAAAAATGCAGGGTTATAGTAAAATTCTGATGTACTATTTTACAGATTTTTGATAATCAAGTGGGTATTGAAATCGGTGTATAGAAAAATATCTAGGCATTGTCTAGGGTGCTATGAAAATTTTACCCTCGTGGGCAATGACAAGGGAAGATCCCTGAATCGGGAATTCAAAAAATTATAAAACTTTGGGTGAAAACTTTGGGTCAAATTCACCTTAAGGCGCGAAAATTGACCACAAAAAATTTAGCTATTTTCCGATTTTGACCAAAAGTTACCAAATGCTAGTGTCAATTAAAAGAAGCAACTTTTGTCTGAAAACTTTTTTTCTATCTCTTACAGTTCGCGAGTTATAACAGAAAATCTGAGAATAGCCGGATTAAGGCGCGCTCCCACTTGCCGAACACGCGGCGTCTAAGAAACTCAAGCGCAGCCTGCTGTTCCTCGCCGTGCGCTCAAATGAAATGCACCTAACCTTCTGCATTCCGCCCACTGAATTTCGCACGTGGGAAACTAGCTTAACGCGATGGCTCGGCCGATGTGCTTGGATTCGTGAGACGAGGTACATGTACCGAGAAGAACGGAAGACGTCGAAGCGAGCACGCGTTGTTATACGTAGCAGACGGTGCGTGACTAATGGCGGCAGCCGTAAAAAGAATAGCGCGAGATGCTAGGAATTCATTCACAGAACTCGAGCGCATTATGCCTGCGCCGCGATGGCGCTTTAATAACAGCCGATCCAAGGTCGATAACTAGCACCGTGAAATGTTGAACGATTTCACTTCGTGCGGAGGGTTCCAGGCTGGACTCGCTCCATGGAAGTGTTACGCGTTCGCCTGACTCTTAAAACTGATATCCCTCGTAAAATGCATAACGTGAATCGGACTTCTACAAGAGCTACAAATAGCAGCGAGGTATGCTAATTAAACTGCCACGATTAAATTACCAGCAATTGCTGCGTGGATATTACTACCGTGAAAATTAAACCAACTTACAAATCGCATCGAATTTTTGCACCCCCAGAAACTGTATAAGAAACTGGATAAAATTTGAATACTAAAAAGGGAGGATTGTTTAATTTTTACAAAGCAGTGTGGGTATTAAAAATTCGTGAGATATTAAGACGCCGTTGTGGAGGGAGAGCTCCTAATTGCCGGTGGAATTTAAAAAAAATAATTTCGCAATGCTTGCTTGGTCGCAAGCTTTTCTCGCGCCGTATATGGCCGAGAAATGCGAAACGCGTTTAATTGAAAACCGAATGGGAGGCAGGCGCATGAAATTCCCGCGAATTAGTCCACGGGAGTGGAAGAAACGCGGAATTATACGCGACATTAAGTTCCTGACCACGTAAATGGGTTAGGAGAAAAATAAAAGATTCCAGGAAATGTTCCTAATGGCTGTCTTAAATTCAAAAGCGCAACTAAAATTCCCGATCCCTATCTTTCGAATTGAAAAAAAAAAAAAATATATGCGCGAGACAGTTTCTTTGATTTAAGTATTTTCGCCTGGCCCAGTTATTAAATAACACAGAGGTCGGTGGAACGTGCATCGCTGGTCAAAGATCCCTGCTTTTGCGCGGAGCGACGAGGAACCGGCACTGCAACGATTCTACCGACCTCGTCGGATCGTTTAGCGTCGTTCACGAGCGAGCCTTAATCACGATGACCTCGTGCCACTGTTTACGAGCTGCAACTCGTCACGGCGCTCATTTTACGTCATCGATTTTACCTTTCGTCGGGCGAGCCTCGCTCGTTCCGCGTGCACTGACGCTGAATTAACCGTATTTGTTGTGTGCACCCAGCAATGTGATACAATAGAGTGCTCTCGGCAGGTATACAGTGCCATAAACAATGCGAAATTAAAAATCCTTCTCTATCTCTTTATTCTTTCAATTTCG
This sequence comes from Andrena cerasifolii, assembly GCF_050908995.1. NCBI lineage: Eukaryota > Metazoa > Arthropoda > Insecta > Hymenoptera > Andrenidae > Andrena > Andrena cerasifolii. Next base: position 6,554,763 of record NC_135132.1, read on the forward strand.
CAATGTAATTCGTTATAAAAAAAAATAGTGCCACGTGATTCGTCCTTAAAAAATGAGTCGAAATGGTGGAATACAGTTTCTTCGTACGAAGCATCGTTTTCGAGAAAACTGCCTTCCACTGCTGCCGCAAGCGGGGCCTACGCAGGTGGCGCCACAGTCGCCTTCGAAGTGGGCAATCGGTAAGTTTCGACGGGTGGGCCTGCCGCCGCATTCAAACTCGATTATCTCGAGAACGAAGGGTTGTACTAAAAAAATTTATTCGACATTTTCGACGTATTTTATCCTGAGGAATCAGTCTATACCTCGCTGTACCACTACCTGCTTCTCGAATTAATTAAAAGTCGGTATTATTGATTCATACAATGTAAAAGAATAGCGGTCGTTGAGGAATCGATGGAACGGAATCGAAATACTGTCGCAGGAGCACAAAAAGCAGGCGGAATGATGTGTCGTGCGTGCAGAATGCGATGGCCTTGGAGATTATAATCGTTAGTCGACGGTAATGTTGCTAACGAGACCTCCGAGTGAGCATATGCATGCTTCTCGCTAAAAAGCCACCTCCCGTGCTCTTGACACTCGGTCACCCCCTTTGCTATTGCACAATCACCACCTCGGCACCTTGCTCTATCCTCTGGCTCTGTTTCTGGAGCGTGGGAGCGCCGCACTTTTTGCTAAACCTCCCCAGCTAATTGACTCCGAACGATCTAATCGTTCCGCGGATTTGCATTCCGATCGGAGATCTAGAATTGAAACATCCTTCGGCGTCCATTCCTGAACCAGTTCCTTCGCATATCTCAGCTAGACAGTGGAATAATAGCAGCGAGCTGGCTAGAGCAGGCTAGGTTAGGTTAGCTCAGACTAGACAAGGTTGGAGGCAAGGCTAGACTAATTCCACGCACGCATTACTGTCTGAAAGTCGGAGGCTTGTCGATACTTCTCTCATGGCAGACAGAGAAGATAAAAGTGAACTGGTGATAATTGGCCCCTGTCTGCGCCGAGGGAAGCCGTGAATACCTGGATATAGCAAGTATGATACGTGATAACTGATACTTCCTTCGTGATGATGGTGGACTACTACATCGGAACTTGTTAGTTCAGTTTTTAGTGTGTAAATAGGAATCCTTGGCAAATTAGAACGGCTCATAGTTCTTAGCATATCTGCTATTGAGTAGAAGAGTTTTTATACAGAATTTTTCCAGAAAACAGGGGCTGAACCCTACAGGGCACACTTGGGGCCTGAAGGGCCCAAGTTAAATGAATATAAAAAAGGTACCTTTTGAATAAATTGTACTGTATCTTACGTGTAGCTTTCTGTGAGCCGGTTCTCATGATATTGAAAAAGATTCAGATAACGATGACCCGCAGTGTTAAGGAGATACTTGTTCAGTATTCCATTCCGTCATAAATATATTTCTTAATGAAGATTGAGTGTAGTAGATGAGGTGTAGCCTAAAAATATTTTTTTTCTTAAAATATCCATGTATTTCTAGATTTGGAAATATGGGCCTGTGAGGCCCAACGCGTGCAATGGTGTAATTTTAGTAGTATAACAAAGGGGTATGTAACCCAAATTTGAGTTTTGGCGAGGGAGAAATCCAATTTTCAGATTTGAGGGAAGGGAAATCCCAAATTTGTGTTTTCGGGAGGGGAAAATCCAAATTTGAGTTTTGAGAGATGGGGAAATCCAATTTTGAGTTTTAGGGGAGGGGGAATTTCAATTTTGAGTTTTGAGAGAGGGGGAATCCCAAATTTGAGTTTTGGGGAGGGGGAAATCAAATCTTGAGTTTTGAGGGAGGGGGAAGTCTAATTTTGAGTTTTGAGGGACGATCCAAATTTGAATTTTGAGGAGGGGGGGGGGATCCAAATTTGATTTCCCCCTCCCTGAAAACTGAAATTCGGATTTCCTCCCTCAAAAACTCAAATTTTGGGTTGGAAACCGCCATGTTATACTACTAATTTTAATTTGTGTGTGTAGCCACCAGAATTAACTTCACCGCACCAAGGAAGCTTTTTAAACTTCAAACTATTCTCTGTGCAATGTTCTTTTCTATTCCATTTACAGCCAAACTACCTTCCACACTTGGTAAAATTACTGTTACTTGCTCAGATTTAATTAATCCTCACAGAACGACGGTCCGCGCTTTCACTGAGGATTCTGTAACATTCCGCCGCGGTTGGGAGCTGAGTATTGGACAGCATCAGAGCGTTTCCAGGTATCCGATGAGCTTCACTCGTATATCGGCGGGTATTGCCAAGCAGAGCCGCGTATTTCTGGAAAGAAGCCGCGGTGACTCACTTTCGGCACACATGCGCGCGAGGCTTAAGGTTCATTCGCATTCCCTCGGTTTGCACACGTGCGCGCCGATAGACGATCCAGGTCGTCTATGTGCGAAAAATGCAACGTTTCCTTCCCGCTCTCCCTCCCCACCCCTCGATCCTTCTGACAACGTGACATCGGGCAAATTAATACCGAGCCAAGCGATATTTTTAGACGCTGTCTGCATGCATGTTTTCGATTTTTAGTGCCAATGTACTCTTCGGCTTCTCGGTGCAAGGTTGCGCGCATTATATGCCGTAACTATAATCAGTCAAATTCTGCTGTAAAAGCCGATGGAGATATAGATACGAATACAGTACAGGTGACCATAAAAATCACGCGTTATGGAAATCGCCTTAAGCGGGGCTCACAATTGCATTTAATAGAACCAAAGGATTTAGGTTCCAAATTTTTTTTAAAATTATTTTCACCCTTCGTGGCCAAACCTTATAATCACAAATTGGTCACACGGGGTTCATTTTTGATCGTCAATTTTTGAGCCACCATTTTTGTATTTTTTAACCGTTTAACTTTTTGAGTGAAAATTGTAGGTTTTGTAGCTTCTTAATTCTTAATTTTAATTGTAGTTTTTCTAGAAATGTAAATTTTGACATGACGAAATTTGTAGTTGAAAAAATAATTGTGGGAAAAAGCGATTTCTTGGTTAAAATACACCAAATTTTTAAATTTTAATATCGAGGTCTAAAAATTTGCAGAAATATTGGCAAAAAAAAATTGGGGTGCGATAGGGGTGTTTTTTTTAAAAAATGATATAAGCTACATCGACGTGATAAAGAAGAATATATTTTTATCTAATTCATATAAGTTGACATGCAAACCATAAAAATCTAAAAGTGTCAAAACCGTGTTACAGGTATCGAATCTGCGCGCATAATACGAGGGTTATTACCTCGATTTCATAACCGCGTTATACGAGGCTTACCTATATTTCAGAAACGGACGAGCCAATTTTGACAAAGGTCATTAGATTCTTCGGTTATTCTCAAGACTTATACCGCCAATGAGTGCCAAAGTGAAATGCTACTGTTCACTTTCATTTGCATTGTATTAGCCGTTGCCCAGAAGGTAAAACTGATAAATGAGGAATTGAGAGCAACAATGGACTAACCCCCATTTTTTCAAAATCGAGTTAGTAGCAACAGTGTATTCCAATAGGCTCTACAAATCATATTTAAAATTATTTCTTTCAAAGTGGGTTAGTCCGTTGTTGCTCTCAATGCCTGAAATCAAACAACAAGTGTCAGAGTCTGAAATTAACTTTCGCCTACTTTCAAAAAACTCCGCTCATTCCATTTTACAAAAATCCAATTTTTTTTAGTATCCTTAAGCCGATCCCAAAATTTAACAATTCCGTACCAAGAAGCATCCCCCCCCCAAAAAAATTTAAATCTCCAATAAGTCCCCAGGTCGCCGACCACACCGCTCCACAGACGAGAAGAAGGGAGTTCCGCTCCACTTCACCCAAAACAGCCTAATTTCCAGCGGAGCCTTCAACTCGACCAGGAAATAGCCCCATTCCTTCACCGCGCACCCCTTCCCGCCGCGACATCCCTTTGAATCCCGCGATAATCACCGAAAACCCCCGAGAAACACGTGTGCGAGGTTGAAAAGGGTGGCAGCGCGAGGCGCCCAGCCTAAAAACAGCGAAATCCTGTCGCGCAGGAGACAAAGGCGTGCTCCTTCCTCCCCGGCGGCTGGCAAGCTCCAGGGCCACCTGAAGTCGGGCCAAGGTCGCCGCCAGGGTGAGAACCTGGACGATAGGAAGCGGCAAGAGCGGCGCGGGAGGGGCAGGATGCAGAACGGCAGCTGTCCCGTTTCCAGAATCACGAGGCGCGCGTGCGCGCGCCCCCTCGTTCGGGGGTCGTCCGAGGGACTCGACCAAGGATCGCAGGTAGACCGGGTCGAGAGAGATCCAGCCCTAACCTCGATTCGGCGGACCTTCGCGAGGCACACCTGACCCGGATCAACCCAGAAACCGAGGATGACCGCCGGTGCGGCTTCTGCCTTGTTCTCGGGTTCAAGTTCAAGGCTGTGGCTTCTGCACGCCCTCCGCGGCAACTCGATCCCTTTTTTTCCCCTCCTTGTCCACGGGATCAGGGAATCAGGGCCTTTCGGCGTTTTTCGGGCTGGGGAAAGGGGGAGTGTTTGAGGGGTAGCCGAAGTCGATGGGAACAGCTTTTGTGTTCCTGGCCTGGGGAAGGTGGAACGGTTCTTTGATGCAGGGTGGTTTCTTTGAGTCTCTTTAGGTGACTTCTTGGTGGTTCGTGGATTGGATTACGCGGGAGGTGTTTTTTTTTTGTAGGAGTCGAAGCTGTAGGTTGGTTTTGGGGATTCGGGATTCACAATAGAAAGGTGATATGCATTTGTAGAAATATGTCATTTTTAAGTCTGGCTTAACTATCGTTTGGTGAATTCGTCGGGAGATTTTTGTAAAATAGGAAATCAGTAAATGACAGCCATTCGAGAATAGGTCATTTTTAGGATTTTATTTAAAAGAAAGTAAATGTTATATGGTTAAAAAAATTTTTGGGATGTATTTGTACATTATTCAGGATAATACCAAATTTGGTTTGCATATTTTATTTAATACTGCTGTCTAATGGTGGCTGCGACTGTCCTGGTGATACAAAAAAATCTGCGAAGTTTACGATCATAACTTTTCGACCAATCTTCCTCTTTTTATAAACATGTTTGTGAGTAAAATAACCCTTTTTAAGTTTGTGGTTCAAACGTCTGTCAAAACATGCGATTACAATATTTAGCTATGATTATAGATGATTTCATGAAGAGTCTTATGAACTTCAAGAATTTCCTTGGTTTGTTCAGATAATATGCAAAAAGGAATTTATATTATCTTCAATAATGTACAAATACAGTTTATAAAAATTTGTTGACACTATGACGTTTACTATTTTTAAAATAAACTCCCAAGAAATGAATTAATATTGACCTGATTAAATGGGAGCAATAAGCTGTGCCATAATGCAAAATGCTGAGACCTGTTTTCTCTAAGTTAACCCTTAACTGGAAAACTGTTTTTGGCAAACGTGACTGGTATACTGGGGTCGTGGCAGACCCCAAATAAAAAAGGACACAGAAATTTGTAAAGTCGACACTAGTGCAACCACTGTGAATATTTTCATCTTAGGTAATGTATAAAAGTTAAACTATTATTATAAAATTAATTAGAAATTCAGTTTACCAACTTAGACAACTGAAAATTGTACATCGAACTTTGGGTGCTTGGGGTCACGAGCGACCCCAGGATACCAGTTAAGGGTTAAAAATTAAAACGACTCAAAAGAATTTATTAACGCTAAAAGTCCTCTTCTATTGTTGGAGACGTCGAATATTTGGCATTTTATAAACAAATACCGTTTATTTTTACCCCTGAAACCGCGAAACGAAAGATGAAGTGACCCGCCCCAGGCGTATGAATTGCGCGTCTCTCGGCACATTGGTCCGGTAGCCGAGATCGTCCTACACGAAACGTATAATTTTTTTCTAATTTTGTAATTTACTTTAACCGCCTGGAATACTGAGGAAATATCGAAAATCCTTGTTCCGCGATTCTCTGCGCAAAATATAGATCAAAGAACCCCGAATGCAGCGACAATTTGCTGGGCGAGTTGAGCTGTTCCCCGAAATGGGAATCCAAGAAGAATGACATCTGTTCGCTCGTAACACTTGAGTCCCTGACCGCTGAGGCTACCGCATCCTCGTGCCTCCGCAATTACGCATTGTGCTCCTTCGCACAAAAGAACACCGTCATCAAGGCGTTCATCATCACCCAAAGCAACGCCGCAAGCGCACGATTCTAATTGTACATATTTGGTGCCCGGCAGCATCGAGTCTTTAATATTCACCGACAGCATTTGTCACCGACCTTTTTACTCGAAAATCTTCAAAAACTTGCGTCTCCGTAACCACCAGTAAAACCAAAAATGAAAGTCCCCCGATTGCATATTTTACCAAAAATATGGCTGACAAACGAAATACATTTAGTGCACTTTACCCCCAAAAATTGTTTCGAATTTAAATTGAATTTTTTTTACCTTAACCCTTAACTGGTGTACTGTTTTTGGCAAACTTGACTGGTACACTGGGGTCGTGGCAGACCCCAAATAAAAAGGGACAGAGAAATTTGTAAAGTCGACACTAGACCACTATGAATATTTTCATCTTAGGTAATTTATAAAATAATAGAAGCGTAGAAAGTTAAACTATTATTATAAAATTAATTAGAAATTCAGCTTACCAACTTAGACAACCGAAAATTGAGGGCTCGAAAATGCGAAAAAGTATTGTCCAAACGCTAAGAGAAATTGGAAAATTAAATGTTGTTAAACTTTGTTTTAAAAAATATAGTGCTGTAAAGCTCGTCGCGGCACATATTTTTTCTATTTGCAGTTTTTTATCGAATCATTAGTACTCGTGATAAAAATTATAAACGAAAAAATTTCTTCGACCAAAATCATTATTTCTTCGAACATAAATTGCGATAACTCGAGTAAATATTAAGGGATCGTTATGAGACTTGAAACATAACTTCAGAAAACTTCAGCGAAGCCGTAAAATGTATTATAACGATCCGTTAATATGTACTCGAGTTATCGCAATTTATGTTTAAAGAAATGATGATTTTGGGGGATGAAAAATTTGTTGTTTATAATTTTTAGCTCGAATAGTAACGATTCAATAAACAAACTGTAAATAGAAAAAACGTGTGCCGTGACGAGCTTTACAACGCTATATTTTTTAAAATCCAGTTTAACAAAATTTAATTTTCCACTCTTTCTTAGCGTTTGGACAATTATTTTTCGCATTTTCGAGCGCTAGTCCCCTTATTGTACATCGAACTTTGGGTGCTTGGGGTCACGAGCGACCCCAGGACGCCAGTTAAGGGTTAACTTCTGCCAGCAAATACAAATTTAAATAATCACCCAGAAATATACGAGTTAAATTAAAAAAAAAAAGATGACAATGAAACAACCGATAAAATCTTAAGTGTCCTTCGGCTGTCCTCAAAGGTTAGAACAACGCATTTCTGCGGAACTGAAGGCTAAGAGGCGGCGGAGGAGAACTGTCCCTCCAGTGTTGTAAAGCAGAACACGCGATGCGAGCGGCGGATCACGGCGAGGCCTGCAATGACTGGTAAAAATACCGGTCGAGTGAGCAATTCCATGGAAGAGCCGCGGGCCCGAGGATCAGGGAACACGGTGACAAAAGAAAACGTGAGCCGATCGGTTGCACATGCACCGAACGGCCTTGAACAATCGCCTCCCAGTGAAACCGCCGCTCCTCTTCTTGCGTGCGAAACGGTAGGACACTGAGTGGCTGGCTCGATGGCGACGGAGTTCTTTCCTTTCATACGTAAAATTCCTTTTCTCTCGGGTTACAGCATCGAATGACGCACATAACGAGAGAAAAATGAGGCAATTTTAAAGAATAATTGCTCTCCAAGTCGCTACCTCTCTTCGACTCATGAATGATGGAAATTGGCGGCGGGTATGTGGAACTTCTTCACGTTCCAGTACCCCTTCTGCGCTTTGCACTCGTTTCGCCAGATTCCTCGGGCAAAAGTACAAAAATTACGTGGCATTATTCCACGCTTTTCTCCCCACAATTTTCTGCTAAACTTCAGAGCCAGTATTTAATATTTGCGGTGCCTTTTTCTACTCAAATTTGGGGAGGAAAAATTTTTGAAAATTTTTCTTCGTGTTCTGAGTTTATTAACCCTTAACTGGTATACTGTTTTTGGCAAACGTGACTGGTATACCGGGGTCGTGGCAGACACCGAATAAATAAAGACACAGAAATTTGTAAAGTCGACATTAGATCAACCTCTATGTTTTGTTCTTAGGTAATGTATGAAATAATAGAAACGTAGAAAGATAAACAATTATTATAAAATCAATTTGAAATTCGCTTGTCTAAGTTGCGTGCTTGGGGTCATGAACGACCCCAGGATACCAGTTAAGGATTAAAAATATTTCAGGTTACCCTTGTGATAATAAAATTCCTCAGTTAAAAATCAAACGATTTTGCGCAGCAAACTTTTTTAAAAAATTTTCATAGTTACTGAATTATGCGCGCTTCAAGTTGGCACCGCGCAACAGGGCAACTTTGACCGCGAATAATTCAAAATTGGGAACAGAGTTTAAAAAAAAAGTCTTTTAAAAAAATCTACCTTTTCAGTAAAATAATAAAGTCACAAGAAACTCGCTACCATTTTCAACCAAAAACATCTGAAAATCCCTGCCAGGCTGACACCCTGCATCTTCCAAAAATATATTTTAAAAATCCCAATTCTCCCTAAAAAAAAAAAAGAAAAGAATTGACCAAACTTCGCGGTAATTCTGCGGACAGTAATAATTTTCTACTTTCCCCTCCCATCCCTTCGAAGAAACCAAAAAACCTTGAAATACTCTGCCCAACAGCAGCACTGTGAATCCCCGAGCAATTCTACGCGAGTCCCAAAGGAAAACGCAGCAGACCTCGAGCACGTAATACAATAAGCCAATTATTCCCACAATCGAGGCGCCATTTTTTTTTCTCCACGCTCCACGATGAAAAAAAACAAGCATCTCGAGAAATAGCGGCATCCGACCGTGCGTGGCTCAACATCTTCATTTACCTACAGCCACGATAGGGGTGGGCGCACCTTTTTCGTTCTTCTATCGGCGCGCGCCCGCTGTCGCGTAAAACGGTCCCCCCCCGCGTTGCTGTTTATTATTTTACGTTTTTAACGATCCCCGGCTCTAATGGAGGCCTGGTCGGTGTCTCTGATGTCTGCTGGCAGCGCAGAGGAAACCGGACATGATTACAGACCCGCGTGAAGCTTCGTTGAGCATCGCGAGGTCTCCGCCACGCATCAAGGCCCCCTTTTTCTGTTTTCGTCGCACTTTATCGCCACCCTCGCTCTGTCGAGCTCGTATTTTTTTTCCTGCTTATTTATATTTTTGCCTGCCACTCGCTCACCCACTTCTGCGCTCGCTCTCTCAGCGAATCTAGTGCTCTGTGTCGTAGTCCAGCGATGTGTTTATTTTTCAAAATACTTCATTTCGAATTTGGACATATTTTTTTTTTGGTCGGGGAATTCGGATTTTTGAGCATGCAAGGGAGAGTGGCAGAGAGAGAATGAGGATATATTAGAAAGGAGAGTTGTTCGTTAGCATTTTTTTTTTTTTTTTTGAAAATTTTGCAATTTTTTAATGCACGATTTGTAAGACGTAAATTGGAAGTGAATAATTAATAATTGGGAGTACAAAAGGGGTTAGAGGTGGTGGAGGTGTTCGTGGGAATTTTGAAGAGTGTACGTGTGATATCGAAATTTTGAAAATTTTGAAAATTCGGAATGCAGAGGTGAGAATGCTGGTAGATTTAGTGGCAGGATTTTCGAGCAAGAGGAGAATGACGATAATGAAGCGTATTTTTCATCGAGCAGCATTTATGATGATTTTTGATAATTTCTTGGGAATAAAAAAAAAGTGAAAAATGTGTTGAGAGATACCATTCGCTCGAACCACAATGTATGACGTGCCGGTGGAAGTATGTCGACGATGTAACTCACCTGAAACAGAAAAACGAGGAACAATTAGAAATATGATATAACTATCATCATTTATAATTACACTAATCCAGGTAATTTTTATTGCATCGTCAAAAATGCTTTGCGAAGTGAAAGGAATGAAAAATTATTTACTTTGACTCGAATTAAAATACGCCCCCCCCCCCCTACATTTTAATTCCAATGATAAAGGAAATCGACGAGGAATAGTTTCTCACCAATGTTTTATCTGAATACTTCGATTTCCCTTAGTTTTATGAATGAAAACGTCTCCGCAGAATGGAAGTCCAATGACGATCGTTAATCAGGAATTCGCAATCTCGTTCGCGGCGCTCAGGAACCAGGGAAATCCTCTAACCGAACCTCATTCCGTGAACTTTTGCTGAGAAATTTTCGCCGGCGAATTCCAGCAATCCTATCGGAATGCATATCGCGACGTCCACTTTCGCGGATTTCGGTTTCTCGCTATCGTGCGACCTCATTTTTTACTGAGATAAGCCTCTGGCGAACTACTTCCAGAATACAAACGACCATCGAGACCGGAAATTTTGAAAAGAATAAAAATTAGCATCTTTAAAACTCAAAAACTGAGTATAATTCTGTCTCTTTTTTTTTAGGCGACAATAAAAGTAAACTTCAAATTAGGGTTAGTAATTTCCTTTGTTTAAAAGTTTCTATTATAAATTAAAAGATTTTCAAAATAAATTGCAAGAATTGAGTATTAATTTGGAAGTAAACTTATTTTCGAAATGTGTAGTCGTTGTTTCTTTGATTTTGATTTTAATTTGTTATTTAACTACTTATCTAGAAGTAGAATAAGATTCTCAAATTTTCTAAAATATGCAAGCAAATGATTGCCACGATGGGTGGCTTCGATTAATTATATATAACTAACTGAGGTGTTATTGGAAACCCATCAATTTTACGTTTATTTATTGAATAATCAACAGTCCAATTTAGTTTCGTTATCAAGCCTCGAACTACCCAATCTATTCATAAATCACTGGACACTTAAAATTATCAGGAGCCAGTCAGCGACAACTACATTCGTTAATTAAAATTCCTGCTCCCATTTAATCAAATTGCAATCAACAGACAACCTCGAACATTTTTCAGAAAAAGCCTATAAACCGCCAATAATTAACTACCAATCGCTATGTCGTGCCTACGGTACGAAGAACCTGGCGATACTTAATTTCGTTCAAACACTCGGTGGAATCAACGATATTCGGTATATGTAGTAGAAAATATTCAGCTCGCAGTGGTCATTAATTAAGCCTCTATAATTAAATGCCAGCATCAAGTTCGTAGGATTTGTACTAAGAACAGGAACTTATTTCGGAAAACGTTTCGAGGGTTGCGTGCTCAGCCACCTGTTGTTCCCTTCGCGACCCCTGTGTCCATTTAACTGCCACTGTTACAGAAGCTAATCCTGACCAGGGCGAAACTCCTCGTCCTACTTCAGAAACTGATACAGAAATCCACGATCATCTGTACGACACAATGCAGCTGAACCTCCATTTATCGTGATTTTTCAATGAAAATACGCGCAAACGAGTGGTAAAATACATGGAGGCTGGTTCCTCGTCCAAAAACACATCGAAAATGTGGTATAATATTTTCTCCTCTGAACTTTTGTTTTCGAGAAAAAACAGTTCAAAATTGTTGTAAGCACGTGCCACGGATTAACACGGTCCTACCAGCTCTCTATTGATCTACGTAGTGTATGTAATACAGCTGCAAATATTCGAATAATTCGAATAATTAGGACTATTCGAATAATTCGAATAATCATGACTATTCGAATAATTGGAATAATTGGAATAATTATGACTATTCGAATAATTGGAATAATTATGACTATTCGAATAATTGGAGTAATTAGGACTATACGAATAATTCGAATAATTCGAATAATTAGGACTATTCGAATATTCGAACATTATTCAAAGATTCTAATAATCAGGAGTATTCGAATAATTAGGAGTATTCGAACATTATTCGAATAATTAGGAGTATTCGAACATTATTAGAATAATTAGGAGTATTCGAACATTATTCGAATAATTAGGAGTATTCGAACATTATTCGAATAATTAGGAGTATTCGAATATTCGAATAATTAGGAGTATTCGAATATTCGAATAATTAGGAGTATTTGAATATTCGAATAATTAGGAGTATTCGAATATTATTCGAATAATTAGGAGTATTCGAACATTATTCGAATAATTAGGAGTATTCGAATATTCGAATAATTAGGAGTATTCGAATATTCGAATAATTAGGAGTATTTGAATATTCGAATAATTAGGAGTATTCGAATAATTAGGAGTATTCGAATATTCGAATAATTAGGAGTATTCGAATATTCGAATAATTAGGAGTATTCGAATAATTCGGAGTATTCGAATAATTCGGAGTATTCGAATATTCGAACATTATTCATTTAATTAGGAGTATTCAAATATTCGGAGTAATCCAATTTCGAATTGCACCGAACAGGAATCTGAACATGAAATACTTTTCACACATCATCGTGAAATTCTTTTCCTATCGACCTGGACAATTATATTTTTCAAACGATAAACATAAAACTTTATTAATCTTCGGTGAATTTTTAAACTTCGAAACGAGAGGTAAAAATTATATTTAAATTTAGGGACGTATTGTATTTAAATCTTGAATCATAACTACATGTATTTTCTAAGTGACAAACCCCATTTCTTTTAAACAATCATAAACTGACAAGTTCAGAAATCCCCACTTAAGTAAATAACCCACTTTAAGAAGCCTTAATGCAATAAATCATTCTAATACACTTAATAAAACAAATATCTCACTGAACTAAACCAATGATCCTCGCGAATAGCCACTGAGGCGCCACTCGTCCATCACGCGTGCGAGCCACCGTCTTCGAACTCGATTTCCTCGAAAAGGAAACACCGCGCGACAAAAATCTATTCCACCCTTCTTGCTCGTTTTGCGGCGAGTAATCGCCTGCGGCTCCATTTTGCCCCGAACCACGTTCCAAAATTGAACGAGGTCACGAAATAGGGTAATATCTCGCACCACAAAGCGATGCAATTCCTTCTACCAAGTTTTATCGCGTGATTTCAGGAGAATCGTGATTACAACTTAGCCGCAGAAATATTCCAAAAGAGAAGGGGTAATTTTTAAATAAATATTTTTGAAACAGAGTTGCTAGATTCCCGTCACTGAAGGGGCGAAATTTCTCACGGTGTAGCATTCGCAAAGATCGCGCCCAACATCGCCGACTGCGTCTTTTGTAAATCGCACGTCGGCCACAGGCCGTCCCGAAATTACCATAACAAAATGTTCTGATTGCTGCAACGAGTCCAACGAGACGGACAACGCAGAGAAGGGGGGGAGGCTCAACAAAACATCACTCTCTTGCATTTTGCACTGGAGACCCAGCTGCACGCGAGCAGGTACTCCCATTCGTCGAATCGAACGAATCGATTAATTCCGAAACGTCCCCTCGCTGGTTTTTATCGAGCACTTTCCAGAGGGGCCGACAAAGCCAATTTTTCCAATTTTTTCTGTCTCCTGCACGAGTGGCAAATTGACGTGGAAGCTGAAATTCCTTTCGAACTTACACTTCGATAGGCACTTGGTCACTCAAAAAAGTCCCTGCTAACTGTGCTGACATATATATATTTAATCTCGACCCTAATATTAACGCAGTCGGAAATTTCGTTTCATCCCCCTATAAATTGAAATCACAGTCCAGTGATAAATGTCGCGTATCTCCGTTTTATAAACAAAAGGCTGGAACTGTTCTAATTCTAATTAAAATTAGACAACAAAAAAACGGTGTTTCTTTTTCATTCCTCGTATTAGGGTCATTCCACAGCCGCACGAATCCGTCCAATTATTTTGATCAGTATGTATATAAATTTCTGCCACGCTTCCCGTGCATCGCTGGCCGCGCCAGGCGTGTCCATAAAAAATACAGCTTTTAATTGGCCGTCACGGAAGGTTAATTGGTAATTTCTCTCACGCTCGCGTAGCGTCTCTCACGCGGATTTCTGCTTTGTCAGTCATCCCCTTCTTCCATAGGAGAGCTTCTCTCTAGACGTGACCAGGGAGCAGAGAGGGCTTATTCTCCCTCTAAAGGGTAGAGAAAGGGGGGCTGAATTCTACCGACCGCGTACCCCGTGAAAAGTTCTGCATCTTATTGGACGTAAAAAGTTGCTCCCTTTTACACAGGTGGAGGATATAGGTACGAACAGGAATGGTAAAATGATACGGGCCGCCCTTAGAGGTAACAGAACTGTTGTTACGAGTCGTGGAATTGTTGAAATGAAAAAAAAAAATATTTGAACAGTTTCCGCTTTCCTCCGGTTTTGCAGTGGCGCGTGAATGTGGAATATTCCAGGATTCCACCTGTGAGGAATTTGTGTGCGAAGGGGCAGGGTGGCTTGGAACTGACCCCGTGCCCGCTGGGAAGATGGACAACCGTGGCATTCCGTGGGAGATTAGATTACTTCCACCCCTCTGGGAGCAAAAATGCGAGCAGTTCCAGGAAAGAACTGAATCCTGGCAAGGGACTGTTCGGTGGCGACTTGTCTCGCGCTTTAAAAGGAACAGCTTGCTATTAATATTCTACACTATTTCACGGGGCGATTGATCAGCTTCCAAATCCGAGATAATTCAATGGTTGCTTATCTGACGTCCACTGGAAGAAATAATGTAGCAGGAAGAATCAGAGATTAAAAGTGGACGAAAGAGAGGTGGGTCTGTAGACAGTAATGTTAACAATGCAACGCTGTATAATTTTCATTTTTGCTGTTACTTCCTTAGGGCGAAGGGCTTTGAAACGAATTCCGAGAAGCGAGTTAGGAGGGTTGGCTTTCCTTTGATGGAAAGTCAACGAAAGTGAGCAGGGGGCAACGTGCGCCAGGTCAACACCCTCCCACGTGTCCGTGGGGGATCAGAAAAGGGGAATTCTCTACCTGGTGCAGGTGGGGACAGTCCTCGAAAGGGAAAAACGGAGGGCGAAATCGAAGAAAGGAAGATCGGCGGCCTAACGGTAGGACGGGTGTGTGACGTGCCAGTGAAAAGCCGGTTTAACGTCGACCAGTTTCCATGGTAAATACTAGGCGAGCTTCAGAAATGGTCATCCTGTGAATTTACCTACTTTGGGTGGTTTACTTTCCACCTCTCTGCGCTAACACGTTGACAAACATCATTTGAAGAAAAAAAACAGTATAAGCACTTACTTCCGCCTGCTGTAATTGCCTCGTTGAATGCAAGTTGACTGGTTGACTATAGAGGTGGGACTATTGAACTGTAGACTAGTGACTATTTAACTGTAGACTAGTGACTATTTAACTGTTAACTAGTGACTATTTAATTGTATACCAGTGACTATTTAATTGTTATTTAATTGTAGTGTAGTGACTATTGATTTGTAGACTAGTGACTGTTTAACTGTTAACTAGTCACTATTCAATTGTAGACCAGTGACTATTTAATTGTTATTTAATTGTAGTGTAGTGACTATTGATTTGTAGACTAGTGACTGTTTAACTGTGAACTAGTGACTGTTTATTTGCAGGCTAGTGACAATTTAACTATAGACTAATGACTATTTAACTGTAGCCTAGTGACTATTTAACTGTAGACTAGTGACTATTTAACTGTAGACTAGTGACTATTTAATTGTTATTTTATTGTAGACTAGTGACGATTTAATTGTTATTTTATTGTATACTAGTGACTATTAATCTGTAGACTAGTGACTGTTTAACTGTGAACTAGTGACTGTTTAATTGCAAGGTAGTGACTATTTAACTATAGACTAGTGACTATTTAACTGTAGCCTAATGACTATTTAACTGTGGACTAGTGACTACTGGACCCCAAAGCGGCGACTATTGGACTGTTAAATTACTAGCCAGATCGTTAGACAGTTTGCCGGGAAGACTATTGGGCTGGGAGTTACTGTGATCACAGTTTGAATTACTCGCGCACAAAAATATAGTCACGAGGGGATTGTGAACACCACCCACGATCAGTAGACTACAGGAATAGGATCACAGAAGTCGTACAAAACAGTAGAATTAGATCCACTGAACTAGAATATCCTCATCGCATGACTAAAAGTAGTACCCTACTCGACTACAATTCTCATTGCACTGTCGAGACAGGGCTATTGTATTGCGCGACTACTGCGAGAGGAGTAGAACAGTCAGGCAGGAAGACTGTGGCAGTGGCACTTGTTGCTCATAGGATTACTATCTAATATTAGACTATCGATTTATAGTCATCACTGTACTGTACAACCGACTCTATTATCCAATAGCACCATTCAGACTCTCGGAATAATACAGACCATTTAATTTATACACAGATCTGATAAACTAAACTGTGGCTTATAGTCCTTTCGAAAGGCTTATAGTCCCGGGAAAACGATGAGCTACTCAAAAACTGACGATGTTCTCGGCAAACTTAATCAATCTGGAGAATCAGACGCTGATCGAGAAGTTGGAAATACTTCCAAACAGCCTTATAGTCACAGTAAATACCATCCTGTCCTTCAGAACAGTGAACTGAAAGCTAAAAGTACCTAACTACAACACTGCGCGCTTCTGATACCGGAATAACAGACTGCAGACCATAAAACCATGGGGCCAAAGGTATTCAATCTGCATAAAATCTTCCCGGAAGGAACAATCGATCCCAGTTAACTGAAGAGCACCGAAAGAAATGAATGACTCGAGGAACAATGATCACAATTACATCACGCGGTGAGTTCACGCGTTACTCCGCAGACGTGACCAGGTGTGCCAATGAGACCGACCAGTTCCGCCATTTCCCGGGGCTTTTCGCGATCGAACCAGCAACGACATGCTATATCGAGCACGTGGCGGGAAAGATTCGCGCTGCAGCACGACCTGCATTCCGCGTTTAGCATTCCTTCCTTGACATCTCGTCGCTCCTCCTCATCCCTCGCCGCGTTTCACACGGATAGAACGCTCAAGGCCGGGAGTGGGCGCGGAAGGCACACCCGAGCATGCTAATACACGACCCTGATCGCCGATCGACGGGATGACGTTGCTCGTTAAAGCCGTGTACACAGCGCCGCGGCGAGGTGCTAATCGGCCCAGAGGGAGCCGCGACCGTGGGGTCCCTTCTGCGCGCCTTTGCGACGAAAAGTGGCAATTGCTTCCCAAGGATCAGGGAATTAGAAGAGCAAGCCACGGACACGGAATATTCGTCCAAAAATAAATTGAAAATCTGGGGTGAGAGTTTTTTAAAAGGAGGCTTCGTTTTTGAAAAAGTGGAAATTGCTTGCGAGGGATGAAAAAAACTACAACAGGGTGTCACGGATGTGGAATATTCGTTAAAAAATAATTTGAAAATGTGGAGTGAGATTTTTCGAAAGGCTTCGTTTTTGAAAAAAGGGGAAATTGTTTCCCAGGGATGAAAAAAACTACAACAGGGAGTCACGGATGTGGAATATTCGTCGAAAAATAAATTGAAAATCTGGGGTGAGATTTTTTTAAAAGGAGGCTTCGTTTTTGAAAAAGTGGAAATTGCTTGCGAGGGATGAAAAAATTACAGCAGCAAGTCACGGATATGGAATATTCGTTAAAAAATAAATTAAAAATGTGGAGTGAGATTTTTCGAAAGGCTTCGTTTTTGAAAAAAGTGGAAATTGTTTCCCAGGGATGAAAAAAAATACAACAGGGAGTCACGGATGTGGAATATTCGTCCAAAAATAAATTGAAAATGTGGGGTGAGAGTTTTTTAAAGGAGGGCTTCGTTTTTGAAAAAGTGGAAATTGCTTGCCAGGGATGAAAAAACTACAACAGGGAGTCACGGATGTGGAATATTCGTTAAAAAATAATTTTAAAATGTGGAGTGAGATTTTTCGAAAGGCTTCGTTTTTGAAAAAAGTGGAAATTGTTTCCCAGGGATGAAAAAACTACAACAGGGAGTCACGGATGTGGAATATTCGTCGAAAAATAAATTGAAAATTTGGGGTGAGAGTTTTTTTAAACGAGGCTTCGTTTTTGAAAAAGTGGAAATTGCTTGCCAGGGATGAAAAAATTACAATAGGAAGTCACGGATATGGAATATTCGTTAAAAAATAAATTGAAAATGTGGAGAGAGATTTTTCGAAAGGCTTCGTTTTTGAAAAAAGGGGAAATTGTTTCCCAGGGATGAAAAAAACTACACCAGGGAGTCACGGATGTGGAATATTCGGTCAAAAATAAATTGAAAATGTGGAGTGAGATTTTTTGAAAGGAGGCTTCGTTTTTGAAAAAAGTGGGAATTCACGAATATGGAATAGTCGACCAGAAATATTTTGAAAATGTGGAGCACTAACTAAGGTTTCCGGAGAGCACGTTTGAATTTTGGAAAAGAGGTTTTGGTTGAGTTTCAAATTTTTATCACAATTTTGAGAGAACAAGGTAATTAAAATCTTTCTGCTGGGCGATTATTTATTAGATGTGGTTAGAGGGTGACTACGCGTAGTGGATTTCGCGCAGAATTATACCGAGCATCTCGGAGGGGCTTTATTAATTAAACGTGGTGGTTCATTAATCATAGTTAATTGCGAAAATTGCAGCGGACGCCAATGCACGCATAAAGGAGAGAATAAATTGTGCACCGTTTACTCGAAGGTCGAATGTGGGCGCTGAAGATGACGGTACTACGACCACATCAGATGACGAATTTATTCCCATCCTGCAGCGGAGTTCAGTCGACGCAATTTTCAACTTACGTACGATTCTGAAAATATAACAACGCGAGGCTAGTGGCACGAAAACTTGATAAACCGACCACTCACGCCTAATTACACCATTTTCTGCAACACTGTACAACATTCAGCACTTTATTTGCAGAAACAGTCTCTGCCTTAAAATATATTCTCTGGCCACAGTAAAATTATTTAAAAAATGACAGACAAAATCTTTCTTTTACGAGAGCAATTTGTAATTTCTATCTATATTTTATTATCCACCCCTAAACCTATTCAGTATTAATTTTCCGTCTCATATTTCAAAGTTTTTAAATCTCCTTTCCTCATAAGAATGGCAAAAAGAAGTAATTTGTATCACAAAGGCCGTCACACGTGGTTTGTTTGAGAAATAGCACAAAGTAGGTTTTCCCGCAGAAATTCATGAGCAAACTATGAACAAAAAAGGGGGGAAATATTTTCAAACAGAAAGTGGCCGTTCCGGAGTGTTTTTCTCTGGACATTCATTAACGCCAAAGGGCTCGAGATTTTTTTGACAATCCACGTGCGAAAAAAAAGAGCAAAGTTCGCCGCTACGAATATTACGTCACTGACACGACCATTTTCCCTTTTTCCGCGCGCGACATTTTTCCATCCACCCATTTTTATCGGGCTTAATAACGCAGCTCACGAGACGGCTCTAACCTCGCACAGGGTGGTATTTTTAGCAAAGCACTCTTTCGCGATTATTATATCACACCCGATAAATAATCATCGTCGAACAAGGCATTATTATACTCCTCGCCGCAACAATAACAAGGGTTCGCGAATAAAATAATGATACGAATCGCGGGGGATTATTAAAGATCTTTCAGTAGAGCCCCCGCCATATAACAGCAATAATAACAGTGGTGATTGCACTGTTTCCTAGAAATGTTATTCCTCCGTCATGTTTCATTTCTGCAGAAAAAGAACCGCATCGGCTTTCTAATGACAACTGTCGTCAGAGATTTCGATGGCACAGTGATTGCTTCCTTGCTCATCTCCGTTTGTCAAGTGGCCGTGGGAAATTGTTTATTCGTGAAATAATATTTTCTTCAAAGAAAAGGAGAAAGAGAAACAGTGAAGACAGTTTCCCCTAAAATTTAAATCGAACTTCATCCAGTGGAAAAAATTTTAGCCGAAAAATATAGTCACCTAGGCTACCTTTGGGTTCAATAAAAAATTCAGGAAAAACGGTACGATGCAGGAAGCGGACAAAGGAAAGGAGTCGATTATAGAGGAGCCGCGCTGCGACCTGCGCAATGAATGCAAGACCCAGGGAATGGCGGTCAGCAGTGATCAGGCTGGGTCAGGTCATGGTCATTGGCCCTGCAAGTGCGACTCCCAGCCCAGGAAAAGCGGATATTCCACCTCGGAGGCGCAACAAATGGCAGGAGCACGAGCACGAAAGCCTGGAGTATGAAATTCGCGTAACTCGGGACGAAACCAGAAACCCAAATTTCCATCCCTTTCAAATACTCTAAAATCATTGGGACCAAGTTCCACGAACTAAATCCACGATCCCAAAAAGAAAGCTTTTCTGTCTGAACGCTAGCAGAGTTCCTCAAGGGATCTCGAAAAGCAAGAAGCGCAGAGAAAACACCCCAGTTCCAAACGAAAATAGCCGCCTTATAAATAATCTGAGCCTTCGACCCATTTCGAGCTAGGGACCGTGGTCGGTTCACTCTTTGCATCGGAAGAATTCAATTTCGAGGGAGCACTAGACTTTAGTCAGGAAAAGAATGCAGCTGCGGTTCCTTCGGTTTCTTAATAAATCAGATGGATCGTGCCAGGTCCATTTAGCTTGCCTCGCGAGTCTGTGGAGATTAAGCTTTCTCGGCTGAAAGTGATGGGGAAAGGGGAGGAGCTGTGGCATTAGAAGCATCACTGACCTAACACGTCACGCGTAAAGGCCAGCCGTGACGCGTGCACGAGATCCCGAGGAGCGGGTCAAGGTTGCATACTTCACGATCGCTCGCAGTTTCCACCGGAGGGAAATGGGGAAAATAGGGCACCGGTGACGAAAGCAACACGTTAATGTCAGCAGTGACGACAGCGAGAGGGCCACGCTCTCGCTGGAGCCGGCAGCCTCCCTGCTGCAATCCGGACGCGATTACCTCTGCTACTTTATCATTATTCTGGATTATAGTACTGCGGAAAAGCTTATAGTCACGGGAAAGCTGTGACTTAATTACGAGTTGAGGACTTTCCTAGAAAGCTTGATGGCTGGAGAGAAGTTTGAGCATATTGAGAGGTAGATAGTACTTTGAAATTGCCTTATAGTCACGAGGAAACAGGAGACTACTGACAAATTAAGGGTATTTTTAGGGAGTTCTTTAGTGGTGGACAATTGCGTGACTATTGACTGGAGGAAAATAATTTTATATGGCCTTATAGTCACGGGAAAACTACAGGTTATCTGTAAACTGAAGACATATCTGGGAACTGGGAAGCTTCTTAGGAGTGCTGAATTATCGAGGTGACTATAACAACTTAGATAAGTCTTATAGTCACGAGGAAACAAGAGACTACTGAAAAATTAAGGATATTTTTAGGGAGTTCTTTAGTGATGGACAATTGCGTGACTATTGACTGGAAGAAAATAATTTGATAGAGCCTTATAGTCACGGGAAAACTACAGGTTATCTGTAAACTGAAGACATATCTGGGAACTGGGAAGCTTCTTAGGAGTGCCTAATTATCGAGGTGACTATAACAACTTAGATAAGTCTTATAGTCACGGGAAAACAATAGTATATGAGTAAATCCAGGATTTTCTGGGATGCTCCGCAATGGTATCGAATAATAAAATTCTCTGGAGAAAGCTATTGATTCGAAATAGTCTTATAGTCACGAAAAATCTTTCGATTCTGCACAAATGAAACATTTTCCCATAACGAGGAACAGTTACACAGAAGTAAAATCTTTCCATACGCTTAATAATACCTTCGAGAAGCTTCACAGTTACAGAAAGTCTGATGCTTCTAAGACTTCCTGACCCTTCCACAACGTCAATGAATTCATTATCCTAATCGATCGCGTTTTCTGCAAAGGTTACGCAATCTATGACCGCGTAAATTGACGTACAGGTGCAAAAATCGAAAAGGCCACAGAAATTACGTCAGAAAAGTGCACGTATAACGGAAGCAAGCCTAGAAAACTCTTGAAATACCAATGGTTTATTTTCATTTTGTTTTTCTGTAATTAGAAGATCCGATATTGTAGTAGAAACAGTCTATGGTCGTTTTCCTGCAAATGCTTGCGAAATATTTGACTCAAGATCTTGGTAATAATAAAGAATGAATCCTGTGAAACTTATATTGGAAGCTGCAACCCCTTTCTGTTATCATATATCCAAACACTAATGAAACCATTTCTGTGACTGTGCCCACGTTTAAAGCACAGTCTCTGGCGTTTATGGCACTAAAATAGCCAGCTCCAATCGTATTCAAATTACCCGAATCACCAGACCACCAAACCGCACCCATTCATCAAATTACGTCGTTGAAACCGCGAGCAACACCAGCCAGGACCGCTATGCAGCCATCTGTGGAAGAAGCCTCCGCTGGAGCCACCAATGTAGCTCGAAGATGGATCGGCAATTTCGAGACGAAGCCATGTCGTCGTCGATAAATCCAGCACCCTTCAGCAGCGAGAGACAAGGTCTGTTTTCGGACCGAATTCGGGGGTGGAATGGACCCAGGGGGAGGGTCGAGGGCAACCACAGAGGCGTGGCGGGGGCTGAAAGGCGCGGGACAGAGAAATATGTCGATATCTGGCTATGACCCAGTTATCCCAGTTTCCCGGGAAGTCGTGGCGCGATGACGGAGTCGACCTGGTGGAGGGAACGGCACAAAATGGGGCACTAATTTTGAATCTTCCATCGAAAATGGGCGATCCGCTGGCTGGGAAGAGACCACCGTTTCTAAATTATGTATGATGGCATAATATCGCGCGACTATTAATTAGATCGGGATGATAGATATTAGGTAGGAACTTGAGGGACTTACAATTAGACGCAGGGCTGGGGAAGTAGATTTTTTAAATAGATAAATAGAAATGAATATTTGTATTTCTTCGAGTGATACAGGATTTGACAAATAAACTTTTCTTTGAAATTGGAGTTATATAAAGAAATAGTATTTCAAATATTTATTTTAATAGCAACTCAGATCAATACTATTGTGAAATGAGTATTTTATTGAAATATAAGAAAATAGTATTTCAAATAATAATATTTCAAACAATATCTAGTATTTCAAATAATAATATTTCAAACAATAATATTTCAAATGATACCTAGTATTTCAAGTAATAAGATTTCAAACAATAATATTTCAAATAATACCTAGTATTTCAAATAATAAGATTTCAAACAATAATATTTCAAATAATACCTAGTATTTCAAATAATAAGATTTCAAACAATAATATTTCAAATGATACCTAGTATTTCAAGTAATAAGATTTCAAACAATAATATTTCAAATAATACCTAGTATTTCAAATAATAAGATTTGAAACAATAATATTTCAAATAATACCTAGTATTTCAAATAATAAGATTTCAAACAATAATATTTCAAATAATACCTAGTATTTCAAATAATAAGATTTCAAACAATAATATTTCAAATAATACCTAGTATTTCAAATAATAAGATTTCAAACAATAATATTTCAAATAATACCTAGTATTTCAAGTAATAAGATTTCAAACAATAATATTTCAAATAATACCTAGTATTTCAAACAATAATACCTAGTATTTCAAACAATAATATTTCAAATAATAGTATTTCAAATAATGACTGACTGACAACCCAGAGAATACATACCTGCGTTCAGAAACACTTGCCATACCTGCTTACACGTAGAGGCTGACTAGAGAGCTACTAGCTCAAGATATAATACTTAGCACTTGCTGCAATTACTAGTTCTCCACCTAGATTATTATTCACATCAGTTTTACTATCGGTGCAACTATGGTTAATTGAGATGCAACTTGCGTGTGTTTACCTCTGATTTGGTTCTCATACGAGACCCCAGCTCCTCGTTGGGCTACATTAGCTCTCACTTGCTAGCTCAAATGTAACTGAGACAGCACCTCGTGACTATACAGCCGGCAAGCAGCTCAGTTATAGTATAGCAATAAATGTGACAGCTGAAAATGTAACCTACTTGCTGGGTGTTCGCAAAGTTCCATTCCCAACTACTCCCAATTGCATTTACCATCCTCAAGGTTTATAACAGAACTAATCTGCTCGAGGGGGCGAAACTTGCGAACTACTGACACTGTTGGAACGAAATTAATACCTTAACTAGGCATTTGGAAGCAGATGCATATCTAGGGTGCAGCTACCAGGGAAACGCGTGCACACTGTGTTCCCTTGACGGGGTTGGAAATTGACAGTGATACTCTGACGGAAAGCAGGAAATCACGCAGACCGGTAAGTCTCCGGATTAATTGAGAATAACCATATGGAAAAGAGACGGAAGGAAAAACACGGGAGCGAAGGCTGAATTAGCAAAAAGCACTCGATGAAAATGATCTTAATGTAGACACTGTGCGTCCTTCGCTGAGAAAATGCGAGGACCTCGGGCACACCCGCCCACGCAAACCAGATCTCGCGCTCGTCTCTTTTTAATCTCTTGCCGAGGACATTACTTCTCTACACAAACGCAGGCGAATTCGCAACGCCGTCAAGTCTGATCTAGATAATTAACGAATTGGTGTTTCAGTTCTGGTGAACCGTCAGCAAGTATCAGAGGATTAACGTCCACAATATATTATATTATAATCATATATTATAAGTTATATATTATATATCAAATATCATAAGTTATACATTATATATCATAAGTTATATATTATATATCACATATCATAAGTTATATATTATATATCACATATCATAAGTTATATATTATATATCACATATCATAAGTTATATATTATATATCATATATCATAAGTTATATATTATATATCACATATCATAAGTTATATATTATATATCACATATCACAAGTTATATATTATATATCACATATCATAAGTTATATATTATATATCATATATCATAAGTTATATATTATATATCACATATCATAAGTTATATATTATATATCACATATCACAAGTTATATATTATATATCACATATCATAAGTTATATATTATATATCACATATCATAAGTTATAAAATATATATCATATATCATAAGTTATATATTATATATCACATATCAGAAGTTATATATTATATATCATAAGTTATATATTATATATCACAAGTTATATATCATATATCACATATCATAAGTTATATATTATATATCACATATCAGAAGTTATATATTATATATCATATATTATAAGTTATACATTATATATCATATATCATATATCATAAGTTATATGTTATACATTATTTCAAAATAATACTAAAAAATGTTAGAAATATCAAAAATATACAAAGTTGAATGCTTTTTCATGCACTACACGCTACACGTTTGCCATTTCGAGCGACAAATTGCATGTTACTTCGTTCGAAAGGATCCACTATAAACCGCAGAGCGTACAAGGGACCTTCGTTCCCACTAAAAGCGATAAACCAGTGTCCTTCCAACTGAAAAAATCGACGCCACTCGCGGTTCGTGGATTTTCACATTCCGAATTCGCTTTATGGAAATGTAGGCGATGCGAGGTACCGGGTCAGGGTCGCGTACGTGAAAACGCACGTGCAGTTTCCATCGAGACCGAAGGAAACTGGGTTACAGGTGCCCCTTCGCAACCATGAAGTCGTCGCTGGACCCTATTCGATACGAATTAACCGTTCTATTGGTTTCGCAAATAGTCTGCAATATATAGAAGTACCACTTTTTCCAGAATTCAATTTTCTCTAAAAAAAGTGACAAAAAAAAATTACTAACTTTGCTTTCTGCGATAACTAACTGTGCTTGGCTCACTTTGTTTCTGGTTGAAAATAAAAATTAAACTCGGCAGAAAGCAAGGGAAAGCGGAAGAATCATATTCGAATGCAAAATATGTAGAAGTAATTAATTAAATGGGATAGGAGGGAATTCTTCGTCAGTTGGTCACGAATTATTTATTCATGTGCATTTGTTTAATGGTAAGAAATCTGTTACTGGATATCTGGATAATGGCGATCTTAAATCAAGCTGATTCCAGAAATGCCTCGTTACACAAGAGAATTATCGTGATTCGTTCTGTAACCCTTTTATGATGTAACGTATGCTGTGAGATGATAAATGATGGATTCCCGAGTGAAACGCTTAGGGATACTGTTAGCATACGTTTCTTACTAATTTACAACGCAATTTCTGTTTGGTTTTATTTGACAATCCATGGAGGATGGAAATTTGTAAAGTGGCAGAAATTTGAATAGAAATTTCGAATCCTATTAGCGAATGATTTGCCTTCAAAGAATTCAAGAAAATAAAAGACAGAGGTGTAAGTGTATAGTCACGAGATATCTGCAGTAAATCTCGAAAGCTAGGACTGTTTTACAAAACTGGAGAGTTAAATATATTTATTAATAAATATAATAATAAATTAAATAAATGTATTAGTTATTTAAAAGTCCAGACTATAGAGTACACATAGAGAACCTTATAGTCACAGAAAATATATTGTAAACCACCAAATCGAACAATCTTTTAATAAGTCCTAAAACTACAGAAAATTTTGACCAAAAGAAAAGCTACATTTTATTTTCAAACTCATTTATAGTCACACGAAATTTGAAATTTCTTTTCCAAACCTCATGCGAAAATAAAGAATCTTTCATACAAAAGCCTCTGTCTTATCCACTATTAAAAAAAAAATGTTAAAAAAATAAAAACTCTTATAGTCCCACAAAATCAACGCCCCATCCAGAATTCGACAGTCTCCGTAGAACGTAGCATTAGGAAAAAGGTGAAAGGGAAGTTCAACCTCGATTTAAGCCACCAGGCAGAGAAATCGATGCACTCCAGGCCAAGTGGCTCGTGGCAACTGCGTCAGGCTAATGCACCAGCGTAGCATGTGCCACGTAACTACGATAGGGTAGACAGTTCTGCTTGGTAACTCGAGAGGAGAGGGCCCGGCAGGCAGGCCAGTCAGAACGGCGGAAAAGGAGGAACGAGGTTGTAGCTAGAAGAGAAGGTTGAGGTCTGAGTTCGAGGCCAGCTTCCTCACTTTCCCACACTCGTGGCTGGTGTTACGTGGCTCGCGTAATGCGCTCGCTGCACTCGCAGGCTCACCTACATTCCTGCCTCGAACGCGGCACACGCGCGCCTACCACCTGCGCGAGTTATGCGAGGGAAACGCGAGCAAACTTTCTGCAACATTCTAATGGCGAGTGCAGCCATAAGTGGTCGAATTGAAAAACGAAATCTCATTGCATCCGTGGTGGGATGACTTGTTGGTAGACACTGCAAGTTAGGAGCAGAGGTGGTAGGGACCTTGAATAGGGCCGATGGTATTTAGGTGTTCGAATGGGGCAATTGAGACTCTGAAGTTTGGGATATTAGTAATTTCGATTATGAACTTTAGGATAGTAATTCATTGGGACTCTGAACTATCAGATATTGGTAATTGGGAGTCTGAACTATGAGATATTGGTAATTGGGACTCTGAACTTTGGGATAGTGGTAATTGGGACTCTGAACTTTGGGATATTGGTAACTGGGACTATGAACTTTGGGATATTTGTAACTGGAGCTCTGAACTTTGGGATATTTATAATTGGAGCTCTGAACTTTGGGATATTGGTAATGGAGACTCTCTAAACTCTGGGATAGTGGTAATTCAGAATTCAAACTTTGGAATAGTGATAAATGGGACTCTGAACTTTGGGATATTGGTAACTGGGACTTTGAACTTTGGGATATTTGTAATTAGTGCTCTGAACTTTTGGATATTTGTAATTGGAGCTCTGAATTTTTGGATAATGGTAATTGGAGAGCTCTGAACTTTGGGATAATGGTAATTGGGTACTTTAAACTTTGGGATAGTGGTAATTGGGGCTCTGAACTTTGGGATATTGGTAACTGGAACTCTGAACTTTGGGATAATGGTAATTGGAGAGCTCTGAACTTTGGGATAATGGTAATTGGGACTTTAAACTTTGGGATAGTGGTAATTGGGGCTCTGAACTTTGGGATATTGGTAACTGGAACTCTGAACTTTGGGATAATGGTAATTGCAGCTCTGAACTTTGGGATAATGGTAATTGGGTACTTTAAACTTTGGGATAGTGGTAATTGGTACTCTGAACTTCGGGATAATGGTAATTGGGACCCTGAACTTTGGGATAATGGTAATTGGGTACTTCAAACTTTGGGATAGTGGTAATTGGGGCTCTGAACTTTGGGATATTGGTAACTGGAACTCTGAACTTTGGGATAATGGTAATTGGAGAGCTCTGAACTTTGGGATAATGGTAATTGGGTACTTTAAACTTTGGGATAGTGGTAATTGGGGCTCTGAACTTTGGGATATTGGTAACTGGAACTCTGAACTTTGGGATAATGGTAATTGCAGCTCTGAACTTTGGGATAATGGTAATTGGGTACTTTAAACTTTGGGATAGTGGTAATTGGTACTCTGAACTTCGGGATAATGGTAATTGGGACCCTGAACTTTGGGATAATGGTAATTGGGTACTTCAAACTTTGGGATAGTGGTAATTGGGGCTCTGAACTTTGGGATATTGGTAACTGGAACTCTGAACTTTGGGATAATGGTAATTGGAGAGCTCTGAACTTTGGGATAATGGTAATTGGGTACTTTAAACTTTGGGATAGTGGTAATTGGGGCTCTGAACTTTGGGATATTGGTAACTGGAACTCTGAACTTTGGGATAATGGTAATTGGAGCTCTGAACTTTGGGATAATGGTAATTGGGTACTTTAAACTTTGGGATAGTGGTAATTGGGACTCTGAACATCGGGATAATGGTAATTGGGACCCTGAACTTTGGGATAATGGTAATTTGGTACTTTAAACTTTGGGATAGTGGTAATTGGGACTCTGGACTTCGGGATAATGGTAATTGGGACCCTGAACTTTGGGATAATGGTAATTAGATACTCTGAACTTTGGGATATTGGTAATTACAACACCGGGAACACTGCTCCAAATGCTCCAGGAACCTAACAACAATTCATCAATACTAATCCCCAATTTTCAGCGTCCTTGCTTCGCACTATCTCTTCCACACAAAGATAAAGAGGCACAAAAGTGTCTCCAGTTTCCTCTATTACACCCTGCCAAAAGAATCATGTTGCACTTAGCTATCAGAATAATTCTTACGCACACAATTAAGACTACTAAAGATCTCTCCGAACAAAACATTTGTACCTCACACCTAGCACTTAAGATACATTTACTCAATTTCCATCTCCCTCCATCGTCCTTCAATCAGAGCTGTCCCCATCAAGTGAACACGTGATTTGTGATCCACAAAGGTGTCTAGTGTGAAACAGATCTACGGTCCACCATTAACTTCACACATTACCAGCATCGCCACACTCTGTCCCAGCCAGTTCACGAAGAAAACTGAGGACTGGGATACCCGTCTCCATTCTCTCCCTCCGTCAATCGTTAACAAAGGGAACGAAGGTGCCCAGCGCGGACTATTTTTATCCAGAAACACAGCGCAACGTTATACTCCATTTTGCTATTGTGCTAACGACGGGAAATGCGTGAGAAAGCGTCCGCGGTGGAACAGCCAGGCTGGATCCAGCGAATTCCAAAGATTCGCACGATAAGTGTCGTAGCGCTCCGCGATACCGTACTAAGAGCGGAATCGACGCTGCTATTTTCTTGGCAGAGTTGAACGCCGGCATTCCGATCTGGTCGTGTGAAAATCCGCGATTTCACGACAATAACCATTACCATCCAGAGAGAAAAGAAGACAGAAAAGAGCGAACTGCTCTAAAGCTGGGAAACTTAAGGGCAAATGCAAAACTCTCCCCAGAAGAGGGATTTACTTCCCAAAATGGCTGAATTTTTATCTCAGGCTCTTTCAAAATCCTAAAGCAGCTTCCACATTGGCAAAGTGTTTTTGATATTTTAGATTCAGAAAAACATATAGACGCAAACATTCTGTGGAATATTTTGGGGAATTTAGGATCGTCAAGTTTGCTAAAATAATGGCACTTTGGTCACAAATCGAATTCTTTACTTCCATTCACTGAAAAGAACAGCACTTTGGCGTGTGCAGAGAAAAAATAAATTGCGGGCACGTAAAGTGTTCGCAGCGGAATGATTAATCTTCGCGAAATCGATAAAAACGCCCGTCAAACGATCGACCCTGAATACATCCTCGGGAATGAATGCTCGCGGCGGTACATTGTCGCGAAACACTTTGCAAACAGCAGAACGAGGTTTCTATTATCGAGCTCGCGGGTCTTTTGGAACAGAATCCCGCTGGTCAACGGTCAATGTCAGAGAACTTGTTTGAGTATCGCGGAGCGAACAAGAAATGGACGGGGACAATGTTCCGCTTCAAGGATATCTACTCTCCAGAAGGAGCGACGGGATTGGCGAAATATAAAGAGAAATGGTAGCTGCTGTGTTTCGATCAAAGAGATATACTACGGAATGGGATGGACGAGGGGGAATGAATTTTGGAGAACGGTGACTTTTGTGAGTTCGTTTAACTTCGGCCGGGGACCACTTTTTGAAATCTGACGGGCGTCACTGATTCGGAAGAGGAGGATCAAGTGGGAAATAAAAGTGCTTCCAGTATTGTGTTTGGTAGATTATTATTATTATTATATTTATATTATTATATTTTTCCATCGAAATTTTTCTTACAGAATTAGTAATTTTCAGCAGAGGACTAGTAAGGGGCCTCCCTTAAATTACGTAAGGGTAATTTCGGCGAATTCTTACCCCCTCCCTCCCCCAGTATAAAAATTCGTAAGTTTTGATATTCCAACCCCCTCCTTACGTAATATTTTTTTACACTTCATTTTTTCGGTTATTAAAATTCTTTTAAAGGTTTATATAATTTATTCAACTCGGTTTCGGGAAATTTAAACTAAAACTAATTTTACGGAATATTAATGATAGCATTTGTGTTTATTGAAAATTAGGTTAAAAAGGTTAGAAATTAGGTGAGAAATTCGCGACCCCCCCCCCCCCCCAAAAAGCCTTACGTAATTTATGGATGACCCTTAACTAGTAGAGAATTAGTAATTATCAGCCTAGTATCTCGATATTATAAAAGACCAGCTTTACTACTCGGCTTCGCCCAAAAATTAGATTCTGATTTTATAAAAAAAAATTTTTTTATTTTATTTTTTTTTTTGTGGAAATGGTCACATTCATCTGGATTAGTCAGGCATAATGACCTGAGGCATGTTTCGTGATCCCAGAGTTTATTGTTCAAAAATTTTTGGGCGACAGAAAAACACAAACTTATAGAAGCTTTTTGCTTTATATATTAAGATACTAGGGATTAAATGTTGAGTACTAGAAATGGAATATATTAGGATAATTCAGTAGATTATCCTGCATTATAATTAGCACCAGTTTTTATAGGCACTGGCTAGTATCTTGGGTGTTTTTGGAAATTTATTAAAAGCAAACTACTTAATGAATCTTTTTGAAACTTTCAGGATTTTTTATTGGATATTTACGTTACACGAATTGTTTTTTTTAAATTTATTTTAAGCAGATTTCCGAGCTGTAGAGGACCAGTAACATTACGCTGCAAAAAATCTGGTTGGCAGTTTTCTGGCGAAACGATGCTTCTAAAAAACCAAAATGGTTTAGAAACTATATGCGGATGGCTATGGCACGCCGGGAGTTTTTTTCCTTCTATTTCTTTTTCAACAAAAGAGGTTAATTTACTAGAATCAAATTTCACCACTTTTTCAGTGGTTCGCCATTTGGTCATTTTTCAAAATTTTCTAAAACTTTTTGACTTTCCGATTTCAGCAGAACGGTTTCCCCGGAAAACTGTCAACCGTGTCAGCGGAAATTTTCTTCCAACACTAAGTTACTTATCCCGTGCAGCTTACAAATCTGCGTAAAATAAATTCCAAAAACGATATTCATGTAACTGAAAATACCCAAATAAAAAGTCTTGAAAAGCATTGAAATAAAAATACTTCGGAAAGGAATCCGTCTTCGACTCTACCCTCTACGTTCAGGCCGCGTTTACACGAGGCTGAATACATTTGTTGGTGGTGGGGGGAAGAAGCTAAACGGTAAAGAAACCCCAGGCACACTAGCGCCACGTTCACGCTAATTCCTCGTTTCCCCGTCGTGTTTACAAGTAATTGTAAACTCCGAGGGAACTGCTTGGCTGCCGAGGGGCCAAGAAAAACGCAATTAGCCGCTCTTGTACCGCGACCACGCTAGAGCGTTACGCCAGGCTCGCGACAGCAACAAACTGTTTCGTGAGAACAGAAATGGCGGCCGCAGGAAATTTTTGTTCCTTCCGTGCCCACGTTTCCGCGCTGAGCACCGTGCAATTTTTATTTTAACTTTCTACGGCGATGCTGTATTGCGCGAATTAAATCTCTTCATTGCTCAGAAAATATAAATACCAACTTAACGCATAATACTAATAAAAAAAAGAAGAAGAAGAACAGTCCCAATTTAATAATAAATATTTCAAACACTATTCCTTACACGTCACATTTTTTATTAAATAAAATAAATAAAGTGGCAGTAGTAGGGACGTCGATGGTAATTAAGGACCCTTGAGGACCCTGGGAAGCCCCTCTGAGCCGAGAGCAAGAGGCAAGGAATAACGTAACAGCTAATAGAGTCGCGATTGCGTATTTCGCAGCGGAGCGAATTCGCAACGGTGAATGTCAGAGGGACGAAGCAGGAGAAAAAAGGAGGCGGAAGCGCTCAAGGACATCGACGGCCGTCGAGCGCCGCCAGTTGTCGCCGACCACGAGGAAACGCGACTCTCCGCGGTGTAAATACAGCCGACAATCGACGCGATTATCGCGTCTGAATACGTCGTGGGCTCGCTTCGCGAGCACGTTCGAATTTCGTAACGAATGCTCGCCCGCGCCTTTCGCAATGCGACGTGGCGGCCCATTGTCGAAACCTGTGGGCCCCTCCCCCCCCCCCCCCTCGCTGGCAAGGTTCCTCCCATCACCCACTTTTACTGGAACGCGGGGCGAAGTGTTTCCCCCTTTCGAGGTTTAAACAGTTTCAAAATTAGAGGAAAACTGTGCATACGTGCCTTCTCCTTTTTCAATTGAAAGGCACGAATGGAGGGGTAATTGAAATGTTATGAAATCCCAGTTTTTTATTAAAAATTAAATTTTTTAAGCATGCTCAACCTTTCCAGCTGACAAATTATGCGTGGCACGGGAGGTGCCCCGCCTCGGAGAAGGGAAATGGAATAGGTTGTACAGTGGAAATTGTTTAAGCGACACGTGTAAAGTGGCAGAAGCATAAAAGTGAAGTGAAACAGATTGTAAACTCATTCGTGTTCACTATGTTCACAGTGGCGGATGAAAGAAAGTTTACATCCTTTAAAATCGCAAAACTTTTATAGAATTGGTCCAGACTTGGGTTTTTTTGAGAAGCTAATAGGATTAGTTTGCTAAGTGACGTTTTGGAAAAAATTGCAATTGGTCGGAATAGCAAAAAAAAAAAATAGTAAAGGTCGTTTTTCAACTTTTTTTGTGAGCCTGTAATGAAATTTTGAAAAAATCCGTTTGTCGATTTAATTAGGTTGTATACATGCTGAAAATTTCAACAAAATCGGTTAACGTTGCTCTGAGCTATAAAAGGTTAAAAATCGCAGAATAAGGTTGAAAATAGCGAAATTTCCGAAAACAGATTTCAAGGGATGTAAACTTTCCTTTATCCGCCACTGTGTGTATGTGAATATTTTTATGCCTAGATTGGGCATCCTGTGGGTGTTTCTCTGGCACACAAACATAACCGAGGAATAAATTATATAAACATTTTTCAAGTAAAATTTATTTTGTATAAATATTAGAACATGAAAAAATTATAAATAATCGTCCTTGGCGCGACCTTTCCATTGTCTTCGAATTTAGGGGGAAATCATGTTACCACAATGGTAAACGTTGCGGCGAAGTACAAGTTAGCGTTAACACACTTTCGAAGCTCCACGCTAGTCGAGAGGAAAAGCGCGCGTTTTATGGCCCCCCACACGCACACACAATGAGACGATAGGTTTTTACCGTGACCCGCCATTTCCCCCGTCGAACATCACCGTGGAAAAGTGAAACCGTTTCGTAATGGTAAGTACAGCCGTTTATCACTATATAGCTACACACGACCACGAGATACTAGGCAGGTGAACCTAGGCTGTTTTAATAATCGAGGAAATTATTTGAAGTAAATATTACAAGGGAGTTAAGAAACTAAATGTTTGATAGTAGTATAGGAATTAGGAACGATTAAAAGATTTAACAGGGCGGCTGAAAAGCAGTTGCCGCCTAGGTCCCCGAAGTGTAGGCCCCGCAGGGCCCCAGGACCCAAAAAAATTATGATTAGGTACAGGTATCCAAACACTACATTTTTTCCCGTACTACTACATTTGGCCCCTTTTTAATAAACTCCCTCTTCATTTTCCCCCAAAATGGGCCCCTTACAACGTTTGCCACATGGGCCTTTTTTCTTAAATCCGCCACTGGATACCACGATGTTCCACTGTGTTGGCTAGTAATTGTAGACTGGCGAAGATAGTGGATGCTAAATGTTGGAATAAGTACTACCTGGCTACGAGATAACCTTTTCTAGTATTTCAGTATTGGGAATAATAGGTGGTGGGTAGAATTCGAAATACTAGAATACTTCGATAGAATAATTAGACACTGCCAAGATACCGAGTTGTATCTCACATCACATTTAAATACTAGCATATATTCTAATGGTGTTCTTTAGTAAAATGTCCATCAACAAGGTTACCATTACATACCACTTACTAATTATGTTTAGCATTACGAAAACAATTTCCAATGTTTCCTATGTTAATTACCGACCATCGAATTATTTCAAACACACTACCGCACATAACCTAGCATCCAATACCAACGCCCCCAAACATAAGAAATCCTGCCCACGTATGTCACTATATCCCACAGATTTCGAACAAGTGAAAGTGTCCATTCTCTTATTCAAAAAGGTAGACGGACGCTCCGCGAAAAGAATACGAAATTATTTGCACAGCCCAAAACTCGATATTCCATAGCTTCGATATGGCGTAGTCGAACTCCCGCTGAATCCGCGAGGCGGACCAACGCGGACGGTAAAAACTGGTCGAGCGAGTGCGCCAAGTAAACGCCATTCCTTACTAGCGTTCTCGTGTCCTCGTAAACCGAGGACGCCTCTTCCCGTTCCTAACCATCTAACGTTCCAACGAGCTTTTAATATCGCCATCGTGCGAGCTCATCTGCGTTTCTATCCACAAACTTATATCCAACCTAGTGGCAATCAAACGCCAGTATTCCCTCTGTACGAATGCCTTTGATCGCCTCGTACACAAATCATAGAATTTATGGAGATTTTAGAATGCCACGGTGCTCTGATTTCGAATAGAAATTTCAAAAATTCGACTGTTGCTACTTGCATAAATAAAAAATGGCGCCACCTTGCTGACTCCAATTCTCTCTTCAGATGGAATCTTAAATACTAGAACTATTTCTTGTGTTTAATTATTCTGCGAGGGTTTTAAAAAGTTTTACAACGTAGGGACTATCGTAGAAACTTAAAATTATTCGAAGTGTAAAAGACTAGTAAGTCTTTTAGTTTCATCTGTTTGCAACAATGCACATGCTGTGCAATTGCTATGCATCTTGTTAGGTTAGAAAGTTTGGTGTCAATGTCAAGATCACTGATCGCTGGCAAAGATTGCGCGTAAACATTGTGGATGCGATTTTTTTACCTAGTTCCGTAGCAGTGTTGTTGGCGAACGACGAATCAACAGTTCATGCACTTAATCAACGGTGAATTAGCTATTTTGCACAGTTTTTTGCAAATCAATTACTCCACTCGCGAATTTTCCAACCGCGCCAGTCGAGACCTTGGCGCCACCTGAAGTGTAAGCACGGTACTCCAAGTACTTTCTGAGGACACTGGCAGGTGGCGCCACACAGGCCACCCTTAGGCGGCTATTACGAAAGAATGAAAAGGATCTTCAACTATTCCTTCAATTTCTTGGCTAAAGAACGCAATTGTTCACGAAATGGCGAATATTTTAGGAAGTAGAATGGCGAATGAAGACTGTGGAGGAGAAATTTGTAAATAAACACGCCAGGTGGTTCCCAGCATTCAGAAGTAAAAACTGAAGAACGTCACATTGGCGGGAAATTTAAAACACCTTAAGTTAATAGCTTATTTTCTATTTGTGTTTATAAAAGAAAATTAGATCATGGCGATTTCACTTATTTTATCCTAAAGCCAGATGGAACTCTCCTATGTCAAAAGGTTTCCCCTCAAAAATTTCAGACATAAAAAATCCAAAAATACCGACAAAAATTCCACGCATCAAAATTTACCAAAAAAAAAACTACATTTCGTTTGCGAATAAATTTGCACTTTGCACAGTGTGGCAGTGCTCAAAGCTTCGCGAACTGGAGCTCATAAAAAAATTCACATTTTCAAGAGAACATGCATTCATAAAGTGGCGGCAGCGAAAAACGAGAAGAAAACAGTCGAGAAAAGGAGCTTTGTATTTGCATCGAAAGTGGCACTCCAGACGAGAGACGAAAATATGATAACCCTCGATCAAAGCAATCGTTTCACTTACGAGCGTCACCGTCAATAAACGGCGGGGAAATTGCTGGCAGTATCGTGCATAAAATATCCATCCTCGTCGCGATAAAAGTGCATTACAGTCGAATTCACAGATTCCCTTTGCCTGCCAACGTAAACACGACGTGGGAATAGTAGACAAATTTATTGCCCTATCATAAATTATTTTAATTCTGTCAAAAGTCACCTCGAATGAATTTAATTCACTTCTACACGATCAGGGATGAACGAATCGATGTAAATTTAATTTTCAAAATATAACGCGCAACTCAAAATTTTGCTAGTCACAATTCATAGGCCGCAAAACCCCCAAAAAATTAAATTCGAATTTACCAGGCATTAAAATCACCATCGACGTCTCAGACAAGGGCATAAGCCACGGGGGGATGACGATGCGGTTGAAGAGCAGAATTACAGGAAATTTCGCAGGTGAAGTTAACGCACGAAGTCACGGACGAAATTACGGTAAATGAAGTTGTGGGTTTGTAGCGCAACTGCGCCAGACTAAATTGTGGTCGAGGGCAAAATGTCAGTCAGGATAGCGGCCATCCCTCTAATTGCAATCTCGCCGCAGTTTATGACGAGCTGGATTTTAGTCAAAATTCAGGAGAGTGACTCGGGTTACACCTAATGTATCATGTTTCAGTTCACTGGCAATTTAGCAGCTGGCTGTAGAAGAGTACCATTCCCAAAAATTGAAAAAAAAACTACCATTTTCAACTGGAAGCGTGAATGAAGACAGATGAAGAGTTCGTCCTTAAAATCGACAATTCTGATGTCACATGGAACTGTTGCTTGGACTCTGAATTACGTGGAAAATCACAAAGGCGAGACGGAGTTGCACTATTAGAAGAGCAACACTCTGCAATGCGCCCAGAGAAGGAAAAAGCCTGCGCGCGCCGCTGTCGTCGAAAGTGCAACGTGCAATTTGCTACCTGGCGGGCCTGTAGTTGCTCGCGAGCGCGAGGTGCCCTTATCTGACCGTGATAACGCGATAAGGGGAGGTGAGGTAAGGTAAAGCACGTCCTGGTGCCCGCACCGCGAAACCATCCTGCTCGATATATCGCTCGACCTAAATTCGCGTGCCTCCCGTTGGTCATCGACTTGAATCGACTAACTCTGAGCGAGCCGTGCTGCTTGTTTTCAATGTAAAAATCATTTCCCACCAACCGGACAATGTAGAACTATTATTGGAGCACTCGTCTTTTCGAAAAAGCAATTTGCAAAAGTTTAGAAAAAGGACGATGTTAAAAATAGGTAGTTTTGGCATCGACGACCAAAGAATAATTTTTTCACAGATCGATTCTATATCTTTCAAGGAACAAAAAATGTATTGGCTATTTTTCCGAGAAGTGAAGGGAAAGTTGTGAAAGATCAGGCCAAAGTGCAAGAGTATGACTGATTGTGAAACCAGGGCGCGAATTTTTCGGTTTCATTTTCTTAGGGGCATCTACTGGCAGAATAATCACTTAAAAAATTGTAACGAGGTTTATTTGTATCAATTATAACGAATTAGTATTCTGTATAAACATCAAAGCGGTGATAAGTAATGCTTTATCGATATTATAAACATCGAAAACAAGAAATTCTTCTAGTAATAGAACGTAAATAAGGATCCGATCATTTTGATTTTTGGATATGTTATAGAGGATCGAAAAATAAGAAATACGTGTTTTTTTATTTTTCTCTGCTTTCATATTTGGGGGGTGAAAACTGCGTTCAAAGTTAGGGGTGAAAAATCATTTTTGTGGATTTTTGAAAATCTGGTGAGTCAGTCATATTTAGCATTCAAAGACACAAAATTCGTCCATTGACACTATTCCCCTATCTCTAATAGTTCTCGAGATATTCCACAAAAATGATTTTTCACCCCTAACTTTGAACGCAGTTTTCACCCGCCAAATATGAAAACGGGGAAAAATAAAAAAACACGTATTTCTTATTTTTCGGTCCTCTGTAACATATCCAAAAATCAAAATGATCGAAGGTGGACACCTAAAATACTCCCCTCGTTAGTTTAACATTTATTACTTACCCTTATTTACGTTCTATTACTAGAAGAAATTCTTGTCTTCGATGTTTATAATATCGATAAAGCATTATTTATCACCGCTTCGATGATTAAACAGAATACTAATTCGTTATAATTGATATAAATAAATTAAGTGATTATTCACTTTGGCCTCATTTTTCACAACTCTCCCGTCACTTCTCGGAAAAGTGGCCAATACATTTTTCGTTCCTTGGAAGGTATAGAATCGATCTGTGAAAGAATTATTCTTTGGTCGTCGATGTCAAAATTAACCTATTTTTAACATTGTCCTTACCACTCTGTTGCTGTAGATGTTACGCAACTATATTATTTTTTAGCGATGAAGAGAATTCACTCCTTTTAAATGACGAATATAATTTGATACGAGTCGGACCGTTTTCAGTGGTAGGTAAAAAAAAAAAAAAAATGGAAATGAATGGCTCTGGTTGCGTTTTCATCAACCAGAGAGCCACCATTTTGGTCGTAAATCGCGGCTGCAACGCGATCGATATCTGGAAAACGAGACGGGCTTCCCTCCTTCGTTCGCCAATATACTCTGCTCGAGGAGGATCGCCCTATTTCCTAGCGTGTTTACGTGGAAACACGCGAGGCCCGGTGCTACAGGAAGTGGGTACTTCGGAGGCGGCGATAGGCAGAGTTCCTGCTGCAAACTGGTTCCCCGAGCGCGTATCGCTTTGGGAATGAACAGTGTCGAAATGCAGCGGCAAATTTCCCACCATTTTTACCATATTCCTGCTGAGACATTGTTCCTTCATGTATTCCAATATTACCTGCGAATTGTCCTTCTCTTGGTCAAGCATTACCTTACGATTCGTCGCAGACAATTATTCCCTTAAGACAGCACTACAGTGTTCATAGCGATTTTGGAGAAAAAAGAAGATTTATCTCGTATCGGAATGTGATTCCTACTAAAATTATAGTCAAATTAATCAGCGAAAAAAAACGCGTCGAAAATGTACAATAAGTATTTCTCCTACGAAGCTCCGTTTACGAGAAAATTATTGAATATCAAGCTTGAATGCAGCGTCTACAGGCGCGCGCGCCACCGCTGCGTAACCGAACGCGGAGCACGCGCGTTCAACCTCGATTCACTCGAAAGTGACGAATCGTAGGAGAAAAACTCATTCCACCTTTTCGACTCATTTTTTAAAAACGAATCAGCTGCAATTGGTCCGGTTCGAATCGCTCGACTCTATCTCTCAATATAAGTACTTTTAAGTAGATGCGCTGCATCCAACATTTTGCGGCTATCAATCGTTAAATGATCGCCTTTATGAGCCACTGAGATTTTTAAAACGATTACTGGGACTTATAGAGAAACAAAAAAATCCAATAGGAATTAAAAAGATTGTTTATCGCCCAAAAATAATTAGGGTGGTACATAGGACGAGATGACGCAAATAATGTGATTCACTCGCGAAATTCAGAGTTTCGCCTGGGTGCGAGAACCTCGCGATGTGGGTCATGCATGGCCCGCACAGATGATACGCCGATAGCGTTCCTGATAAGCGAAGCGACTGACTGATTACGTACCGACGACCTACATCAACGCCTCGCTTCGTCTTTCTTTCGTTCTTGTGCAACGGAACGATAAGTTCATTTTTTTTTCCTTGCTGTACTCCAGTTCTTACACTTCTTTTTCCCCCCGGCAATTTCGCGATACAACAGCAGGCTGCTGCGATTCTTATTTTTCTTCTGCTGCCACGGCGAATATTTCTCTGAAGCAATGCGACTACAATTAAAGCTGTTTCGCTTTCTGCTTCGAGTACCAGTTAATCAGAATATTGAACACTCTGCTGTGGACTACTGCCAGTCTCCTCCGCTTTGGTTAGGAATGGTAACTGGGACCGCAACAGGGCCCACTTGTAACAATATGGCGGACTGACTTAACCTCCAACGTCGCAGATACCTTCTTGAATCTATTATAACTCGAGAAGTAAATCTCAGATAGTCTCCGTACATGTAACACTTTTTTCTATTACTTTGAATTAAAGATTCCCTCGGTTTAACCTCAACTCTACTGTCTCTAAAAACATTGGGAACAGGTTCATTAATCTCGCGAGGAATCTGACGAAATACACTGTCTGCAGTGTAACAAGGGGTTAAAGCTGAAAGAAAATAAGGTCCACATGCTTCAAGAAACTAAAAACAAAAGGAGAGACTATAGGCCAGTGGTTCCCAACCACTTTGGGTCGCGGAGTGTTTTCTGTGGGGGCGCCACGGTCTTTGGGATTGTTTTTTAAAAATATTATTAAGTTAGAACTACATTCTGAAATACCTATTTTTAATGTGTTTTCTTTACTATATTAGATTTAGTTTTCGCAGGTTATTTGAAGATTCTAAAACGAGATCGTGAGTAAAAAAAATTTGGGACCCTCTGCTACAGACAAACGAAAACCCTGAAGATCCCTGCAGTACAATAACCCCCAAAATATGCAACAGGAAAAAAAGAGCGCGCCATCTCTACCCACTAACCAAAAAACAGAACCAAACGTCCAAAACCCAAACCCTCGGAGTAGCACCAAGTCACAATCTCATCTGCAGGCTAAGCAGCCTCTCACTTGCAGAGTGGCAGCCAAAACCCCTCGGCAGGAGCCTGGGCTTTCCTCGAGGCAGAGGAAAATGGTAGGCAAGGAGACGTAAACGGCGCGCAAGACGGATCCGCGGTTACGTAAGAGAGCGAAGAAGGGAACGATAAAAATAAGCGGAGGAAAGGTGCAGGAGGCGAAGAGAGAAAGCGGCGCGGCCTGTGTTTGCCAACCGTGGCGCAGAGGAGTCGCCTCCTCCGCCTCTTGTCTCGCTGATAACCGGCTGATAAAGCCAGACCCGGTAAATATAGAACGTCCCGATGCTCTCCTCGGTCACGTTGCACATCGACGCGATGTCTGTTCGCCCGGTGCGCGGATATGTCAACGATACGCTTCCACATCAATCAACAATTGAAATTGCGCGGCGATCACGTGCTCCTCCGGGCGCCACCTACTCCCCAAGGTGCCGGTTACCATTTCCGTGGCTTTGTCACACCTGGATTTATATATATTACCCAAGTTGTACACTGGGGAACTTTGAAGAAAATTAGCAGGAGTGGCTAACATCGACTATAAGCGACTGAAGCTGAAGTCCCACTGTTTCACCGTAGAAAAGGGGTGCATGGGTTATAGTCACAGATTTGCTTGAAATTTGGAATATAGCCAGGGCAAGCCATGAATAATAACGTGTTAGCAGCACGTGAAGAAATACTAAGAAGCTTCTGAGAAAATTAAGTTTGCGGTGTTCAGCTTGCGCGCCCTCGGTATATGCAATCTGAAGTGAGCATTAAACCGAGGTCAAGATGGAATGGAGTCTCCCACAGGAATGTATAAATAATTGACGAGACCTTGTAGAAAACATTGTTAGTGCCAAACATCAAGTTTTTTTTGGCTAGAAAAAAATTCCCTAACTTTTAATTATTTACTAATTTTTATTTGTTTTGATTGCTAAGTATGCTTAAGTGTACAATAACCACAACATTTTATATATTTTTTTTGTATTACTATAGTCCACATTCGTGAAAAAGAGAATTGTATTTGTAGAAAACCCTGTATGCCTCAGTTGTAGAGAGAACTGAATATGCCATTCATTCAAATTTGCAAGTATTGTAAGTGACAATAATTTCCTTATCGTTTAATTGGGTCTTACTTTGGCACGTGGAACATTTTCCTGGTAAAATTTTCTTTTCCATTTTGGCACTTACAGTGTTCACTACCGGGACTCTTCAATTCAGAATCAGAAATAAATTATACTCAACTGAAGTTGTCACTGGAAAGTCAATCTCTGAAGTTTATTTTCTCAGAAAATTTTTAGTATATCTGTACACTTACCTATATGTAACACGTTATGGCAAGGAAACTATATGCAGAATTTTAGCGGAATCAGTGACGTGGATTCTAGCGGACGTGTTTCTACATTTTACTGCACAGTGTTTTCTTACGTCTGCCTATTTTCTCCCGCTATGGTTCTTCACTTGATTGTTCACGGGCCTTCTATATTCTGATCGTGTATAATAAGAGTAGGGACGGTACTTCGTCAACTGAGGCGTGGAAGCAGGTCGGTTCCAGCACGTAAGGAGTCCCAATCCGATGTTTCATTGCACGTATACCGAGTACATAGGTGGGTTTTTTCTCCCCGAGGCTGCACTGTAGACGTGACAGCATCTCCAATCACATTTCAGAGAAAGACCTTCGCGGTGTCGCGTGTTTCTTCATAAATTAAGCAGCTGATTCTGTTAACACAGGCTCTTGAAATAGCGTGAACGCCTAGAATAGCTCGGCGGTCTCTCGAGCGTTATCAAGCGGCATTACTCTAACCTGATGTGCACTTTCCACCTCCAACGAATCCTACCAGTAGACTTTTACAGTCTGAGAAATTCTCATATCAAACAGCAAACAGGTAAACTCATTTCCAGCGTCGTCGTTAAATAGAAACCCATCAATATATAGCGATACTTTCGACTACGCCGCTAGAGGGCGTTCGGCTGAACGCGCTCTCTCGCAAGTACTCCCTCATCGACACATTTGTATATATACCAGTTTCGTTCCGACTCCTAATATCCGCGCGTCTAAAGCCTCGGTCACAGTAGACAAGTTACTTGACTCTAAGTCGCTTGAATTCAAGTATTATTACTGATTTTCAAGTCGCTTGAATTCAAGCATTATATTGACTTCATGTCGCTTGATTCAAGTATTATTCCCGATTTTCAAGTCGCTTGAATTCAAGTATTATTACTGATTTTCAAGTCGCTTGAATTCAAGTATTATACTGACTTCAAGTCGCTTGAATTCAAGTATTATTACTGATTTTCAAGTCGCTTGAATTCAAGTATTATTCCTGAATTCCAAGTCGCTTGAATTCAAGTATTATTGCTGATTTTCAAGTCGCTTGAATTCAAGTATTATTCCTGATTTTCAAGTCGCTTGAATTCAAGTATTATTACTGATTTTCAAGTCGCTTGAATTCAAGTATTATTCTTGATTTTCAAGTCGCTTGAATTCAAGTATTATTCCTGATTTTCAAGTCGCTTGAATTCAAGTATTATTCCTGATTTTCAAGTCGCTTGAATTCAAGTATTATTGCTGATTTTCAAGTCGCTTGAATTCAAGTATTATTACTGATTTTCGAGTCGCTTGAATTTAAGTATTATTCCTGATTTTCAAGTCGCTCGAATTCAAGTATTATTCCTGATTTTCAAGTCGCTTGAATTCAAGTATTATTACTGATTTACAAGTCGCTTGAATTCAAGTATATACAGACTTCCATTTTCTCTTCAGTAGACAAGTCAGCTGCCCTCAAGTTACTTTCAAGATTACTTGAAGCAAGAGTAGATATCTAAAATGGCGTCAAAGGAGGAGGTTGTCTCCTTCGTTATTCCATAAAAAATATCACATTTCTCATATATTTTTTAAGAATTTAGAAATCTTGTCATTAC
This sequence comes from Andrena cerasifolii, assembly GCF_050908995.1. Taxonomy (NCBI): domain Eukaryota; kingdom Metazoa; phylum Arthropoda; class Insecta; order Hymenoptera; family Andrenidae; genus Andrena; species Andrena cerasifolii. The sequence goes on from NC_135132.1 coordinate 6,598,722, forward strand.
TCCACCTATTCTTAGTCACTGTTTTATGATTATAACCTCACTTTTCAAAAACAATAGGCACTTAACTTATTTCAAGCCAAGAAACCTTGAAAGACGTTCACCTTGGTAAAGTAATTTCAAGTTACTTGACTCCAAGTCGCCTGAATTCAAGTAACTTGACTAAAACGAGGAGCCTCTTTACTAGCACTGACCAAAACGAAACACAACCATTCCTTTCTCTCCTCCCTTCCTACCTATCACCCGAACCGCAACAACCCCCGCCACAAAAATTCCGAATCCCCTAATTCTCCAATTATAGCAACTCTCTAACATTTCTACGTCTTAAAAACCTCCAAAAGATTGTACTTCAAGTTCCAAAAACACCGAGAATTCCACAATACCCACTAAAATTAACTGTATACCGAATTTTCCGAAGAACACAGTGCGCGCATCCCTTTGCTGTCAGAGAATGAAAGAATGGCGCAGAAATGGCTCACGAATTATTTCCCTAAAAATCGCCACGGGGTAAACGGAATGCCCCGAAAATAAACCATTCAACAGACGACCACTTGTTCCACCCGTCCGTTGATAAAAAGAGAGGCCAGAGCGCCGCGCCGAGGGGTCCCATAGATGGCGAAGGAAGAAGCTGCGACGCAGAAGTAAACATGGCGAAATGACCGGATACCAGAAGCCAGACCCTTTCTGCGCGCAAAAAAAAACGCTCGCGCCCGGCGATGGTGAATTAAATGGTCGGGCGCGCGTGCGCGCCCGAGACGGAATAATAATTATATGGGCCAGCGTGGCTGATGCGTGGGAGGGACCTGACATATTGTCATTAACCTCGTCCCATCGTCTCTGTTTCACGCGCTGCACATGCACAAACGACACAGAGGCGGCTGCATTTACGTAACCAGCGCACTAATCCGTCCTGCGAATCGATATCACGTGACCACTGGTCCCGTGTATTGGGATTTCAACCTACGACGACTTTGCCGTGTCGGAGCTTCCTTGAATGGGGTAGAAAGCGTTGGAAATTCGAATATATTCAGAGCTACTGAATATTTTAGGGGATATCTGGTAGCTCGAGAAATCTTCCTAAACCGTCAATACGGCTGTTGGCAGAATTGATAAGGGGAATCGGAAGAAATCCACTTCGGAACTGGGGGATGACTGAAGCTTCAATCGCGAAAACGTGGAACATGGAGCGGAAGGAACTGGAGTGGGCAGAAGTAATTTTTCGCAATTTAGAATCGGTAAAAATCGCTTAAAATCGGCGCATGAATATTAATGAAAATTTTCTTATCGTAATTATTTGTTTAATTCTTCTTTTTGTCGTGTTTTCTGTTCTTGGTGGGCTAGTCCCTTAAATAAATAAATAAAAAAATAAATAAAATTCCACAGGACTTTTTAACAAACCCCGCTCAAAAATCTTACTCCACATTTTGGAGTGATTTTTACACACACCAAGAAACACTCCACTTTCAATTCCGCTACGAATTCAAACCCACTCTGCAATATTTATTTCAGTAAAAAAAAACCGAATGAACAGAAAGAGTAAACCTACTATATATATATTAGCTTTTTTTTTACTGAAATAAATATTACAGAGTGGGTTTGAATTCGTAGCGGAATTGAAAGTGGAGTGTTTCTATATATTCTATATCTATATATTAGCTATGTATATTAGCTATATATATATTAGTTTTTTTTTACTGAAATAAATATTACAGAGTGGGTTTGAATTCGTAGCGGAATTGAAAGTGGAGTGTTTCTATATATTCTATATCTATATATATATATGTATATTAGCTATATACATATTAGCTTTTTTTAGAATATATAGAAACACTCCACTTTCAATTCCGATACGAATTCAAACCCACTCTGTAATATTTATTTCAGTAAAAAAAAAGCTAACATATATATAGCTAATATACATATATATATATATATATAATTTTCAACCCACGATATATTATCTGCTCCGTCTGGTAGTATTATCCGCGTGTCTACCAACAGCATGTGCGCCACAGCTCATAATATACTCTCTCACACACACACACGTGCTACCAGTGTTCGTCGCGTGTGCAAGTGAACCGCTCACGCGAACCGTGTGCATCGCGCACGCACACGTTCGTGCATCGCCACTCAAGGCCGTATCTGCATCCTGCTGTAATTCACACAGCACCACCCGCTATTAGCGCTGGAAAATCCACTGCATGGGTTCTCAGACGCATCGGGGCCGTGGAAAAAAAAAAGGGAAACGCTTCAAACCTTGGCTGGGTTTCGCGCGCGCTAACGCGCTGCCTGAACCTAGCGGGGGAAACCTCTCCCACAAAGGTCTCTGCGAACAAGATTTTAACTCCTCGCTGGTATTTTGCAATCTATCCTGGTACTCCCGCATTTCTTTTATTAACACAGTCTATCGATCGATTTTTTGGGTCCGTTTGGGAATACCACAGTGGAGTGAAGCGCGAAGATGCTTTAACTGGGACTGTGGCCGAGGTCAGGGTTTTTGGATTGCGATTGTCGTTGGAGGCAGGTAATTTCGGCAAACTTCGGGAATAATTGAGGATATTTCTATGCGAAGGTTCGTGGATTTTGTTTCTCTGAAATTTTTCAGGGTTGTGGAATTTTTTACGGAATATTTTGGGTATTTTTGCTGGGTTTTGGCAATTACTTGTTTTCAACTGTACTTGGCGTCTTTTTATAAGAATCTCTGTTGTTTACACGGAATAGAGAATTTTTCTAAAAGTAAAACACTTGATTTATTTATTTAATGTTGCGCGCGCAGTGGCTTCTAAATAGAAATTGAACTCGCTAACAGGGGAAGATCCCGAACCCGGGAATTCAAAAAATTCTGAAACTTTGTGAACATAATATAGCAAACAATTTTTGTTTGCTGCCCAAATTCACGTGAAAATTAACCCCCGAAAATTAGGCTGTTTTCCGATTTTCTGTTTTAACTCGCGAACTGTAAGAGGTAGACAAACGTTTCAAGCTAAAAATTACTTCGTTTAACTAGATCTACTTGGAAAAAAAAATATTTTACAGTTCAGGCGTTATAACACAAAATCGGAAAATAGCCAGATTTTCAGGGGTGAATTACACCACCTTCGAGTGAATTTGGGCAGCAAACAAAAATTACATTGTAATCAAGAGAAAATTCCCTACACATTCACAAAGATTCAGAATTTTTTGGAATTTTTATTTTTTCTTGTAAATAATTATTTCATGTAACATCTAACTATTCGTAGCTTCTAATTTAAAAAAAATTTAAAATTGAAAAATTGTTATTTTAGGGAGGACTATAATCAAGACACATCTGTACCATCTGTTTCGTTTTACCCTTCCCTTATAGAGCTCAAAGATATTAAAGATTCACAACCCTCGTCAAAACGTCCATATTATGGAAATGGTTTTGAATTCTTTTTCCCAGCTCAGTCTGCCCATTATCATCCGGTGCCCGTTACCTGCATGCGGGTTCAATCGCCATTCGCGCAACCACCAGTACACAAAATACCCATATCCCTTCAAAAACCGTTCGGAAGCATCGCCATGGTGAAATCGATTTCACAATTAATGTCATGGCCCACAGAATGGTGACTAAACGAAACGCACCTTCAAATCATTAAAACACACACTATAATTAATTCGTTGTTAAGTTCAGAGGGTGGAACTGCAAATGCAGTGAATCGTATACAAAAAGAAAATTCCCTAGACTGCTCCCTTAATAAAATTTTCTAAGAAATTTCCTATTTGTGCTGCTTTGGATTTGTAACACAGTTATTAGATTCCTAATTTAGGAAAATTGAAGCTGAATTAAAGAAAATAATAAAGAAATAAAATTTATCAATGGTAATACTATAATATAAATTTTGATTTTTGGCACTTAAGGTGTTTTTCTACGAGGACGCTTCAATTATTTTAATTTTAATTTGAAACACAGGAAATTTTTGTTTGGAAATCACAGAAATATTTATTAAATAAGATTCTACACTTGCCAAATAAAGATTCGTTGCTTTAAAGCGCCACACGTAAGAACTCGAAATAAGATACTGAATCTGGAAAATGGAATTGACAGAGAATTTTTTAAGAAAATAATTTACCAATGGGAAAAAGTGGCGTGTGGTTTATTTATATGGTACAAGTGAGCTCTGGTGACTCCATATAAGCACTACACATCTACTAACAGAAAGTGGGAAAAGTATAAGGTGTCAGTTCAAAGAGAAAGCTTCCTAATCAATAACTTAGTCCAATAAAATGACAGCGTAACGCAAGTAACGCGACAATCCCGGGGGAAAAACCTCACGCGATAAAAACAGCCAATTAGTACAAGTCGCCAAGCAGAACAGTGGAGCTCTAATACTATTCTGAAATCGTTAAAAGATGCAAGCTCCATCAATCTCTGCGAGTGCCATTTTTTGTTTCATACTCTAAAGAGAAATACGAAATCAATTCATGCACATATTCAAGAAAAGAGAAGAGTGTGATTCAGACTGAATTACACTAAAGATCACTTGCCTTTGGATTCGATTCGTCGAAGATTGCAAGGGAACCAATACCTCGGAACTTGTTTATGAATTCCCCCCTCTTTGTCCACGAGTTATTGAAAAACCTTCATTACCGTTAAATAATGCTTTCGTGTCCTTTGTATCCCGCCGACTGTTTGTCTCGCAGAGAGTTTTGTTCGTCCATGAAAATAAAAAAAAAAAAACCGGGGGGGTCTCGGTTAACCCAGTCTTATTAAGACCTCATTTGAAACCGCAGCTAAATATCTCTCTGAAAACTGCATCCTGTATTCATCTGTGCTTCTTCCTTCTCTTTTATTTTTTACCTCAACCGATGAATGGCGGAGTCTTAAAAATTCCTGTCCCCCATAGCTATCTGACGGGGCCGTGATTTTCTAAAGCAGTAATTATCCTAACGAAGAAGCAATGTTTAAGGCATTTCAATGAATGCTGACTCTTCGACTTCCGATAGCTATTGTACGGATTCCACGGTTCAGCTTTTTATATTCTCCACAGATACAGCATTATTTCGTGATTCGGCCATTGTGAGACTCAAGTGTCCCTGGGTACATTCAGCCAGATATTTCGGTTTTCCAAAATCTTTGCGAGTTTGTTTAAATATGAGGTGTTAGAAATTGTATTTTCCTAAGTGCGGGAATGCTAAGTTGCATATACCAGCTTGTTTCCCTAGACGTACTAATTCTGACTTCAACACTTGCTTCCGAACTACCCCTAAATGCACTGACAAGGGAATTTCGGTAACCGAAAAATGTCGAATTTTAGGAAACTTTGTAGGTTGGTAGGGAAGGTGAATAAATTTTTTCCTTTCTGCTATTTTTTCGTTCTTCAGGGTGAAAACACACCTTAAAGGATAATGTGCGTTTCTCTGTTTTCTAATCGTATTAACTTGTGTTAAGAAAAAAAAAAAAAATTTTCGTCAGGATTTTTTAAAATTTTTTTTTTCAAAATTTTGTTAACGCAAGTTTGTAGCGCTGATGGTACGATGAAACTTTCGTTTGGAAATTTTTTTTCTGTCGCTTGTACTTTAAGAGTTATGCGCGAAAAAGTGGGAGTGCCTATTTCATTTGAGGTTAGGTTTCACACCCTTAACGACCATGTGGGCACGAGTGAAGCGTACCGTTATTCTTGTCTCGAGTCGCTCTATAAACCCACAAAGTTGCGTTCCAATCGACGAGTAAGGTGTTCCCTTGTTAGGCACCCCAGCTTCCGAGATTTTCAGGCTCGTAAAAGGCAATCATGACGTCCACGAAACTTATTCGAATGGCGGTATGCCCCATCGAGTCACTCGTTAAGAGAGCTTTCGACGAGACGTGCCCCGTTGGAGCACGCGAGAACGGTGCAGTATGGCAGTAGTGCAAGCAATCACTTGGATTGACGGAAGTGGACAAGAGGAGACAAAGGGGGCGAGCAGGGCGGAGGGGCGCGAGAGAGAACGTGGCCGGTGACGTCACGTCCGGTTACCCGTCGACGTTTCACTCTCTTTTTCTCGCCGACCATGCGACCGAAGAGAAGGAAACGCGAACGCGTGGTGAATTTCTGATCGCCGCTGCGATCCAGCGTCGTCACGTCTGAATGCAAAATATTGCAATCTTTTCTGCAAATCAAGTGTCAGCAGGATGGCACAATGAATCACGAGCCGAGAAAGTTCAAGGAGATCCCGCGGGCGTGTTCCTGCAGCGGCAGAATCAAAATTAGGTTCTACACATTACGAGAGCTGCCTAGGGTCACTGTACCAAATTTGCCAAAAAGTGGGATATTTTTCTGAAATTTAGATGCAATTACGACGATGGAGATTATGGAAGATTCTAGGAGCTGCGCAGTATGATCACAGACCACGTGGAAACTCGCCTACAACGATAGGAGGCGCATTAACTCTTTGACTGGCGTAGGGGTGTTTTCACCCCGGGAGGCTTTCCATAGTTGAGAACTCGAACTGTCAAGTTTGCGGCACCACTGAAGCTTCCTAAAAGTGAAATCCCACGGCGCGTGGCTCGGCGAGCTGACAAAGAACGGGAAACCCAAGCTGAGCTTCGCGCCGTGGGATTTCACCTTAAGCTATATATATATATATATATAATCCAAATACTACTAACTGACTCATCGCGATTTCTCTGGAACCAGTGATCTTACGACCATGAAATTTGGTAGCTAAGTTCCTCATAGCGCCTAAGTGCTTGCTATAAAATCTTCTTTAAGAAAAAACCCCCTCCCCTTCCCCGAAAAAAATATATACCCCGCGCAACGTCGGGTACTTTAAGCTAGTACTCCCATACAAATGCTTTTTTCCACAATTTTACTGCAACCAAATCCGCCAAACCCCCAGGATCTATGAGGCGCATCAGGAACCACGCGGAAACGCCTCCACGTCCCGAGGGACCCCTCCACATCTCATCAGCTGAGGTCCTAACCTCTCTCCACACGTCAACGCACCATCGCCAAGCAACATTAGCCTCTCAATCACATCCACCTCCTCAGCCACACAATCTTCCGCACATGTTAAACGCCGGTCCACCTACCTATCTTACTGTTGGGACTGTAAGGATCGTAGCTGCTGGTGCTCATGGGGCTGGCGTATCCATTGTTGCTGGCGGGCTGCTGCTGCTGGTGCGCCAGGGGGCTGGAGTGCGCCAGCGGCGGTTGCTGCTGCTGCGACTCGCTCAGCTGCTGCTGAGGGGTAGTGTACACGACGTGCTGGTTCTGCAGCGTGGACGGCGAGCCGGGGCTACTAGCGGCCAGCCAGTCGTCGGGCCGCGAGGTTTTATTAGCGCTGACGATGCCGGCAAAGAGGCCTGTGGCCGCGGTGACAGGGCCGATGACCGACGAGGGCGTCGTCGACGTCCCGGCCAGGAGCTCCGGCGTTTCAGCCTTGACCAGCGACAGGGACGCCGCTCCGGCCACCACAGAGGCGATGGTGCCGACGCCCGCTACCCCGGCTGCCGGGCCCCCGTTCGTCGTGTCCATGCTGGAGTCGCTTGTGTCCATGCTGGACGCGGCCGGGTCACTCGTGGCTAACCTGGAAGTGGCTGCCAACACGACACCCCCCGTGCCAACCACTCCCGACGCCTCATCGTAACGCACCGCTACGTTGCCGCTCACTAAGCTGGCCACCGTGACGGGTCCTCTGCTCACCTCTGTTCACCTCCCCCCGAAGCTCGCTTCGATTGCTCTCTTGCTACTCTCTTGCGGGCTACCTTCCCGGGGCTACTGTGGCCGTTCCTCAGGCGCCTGATCTCGGTGTCCTGGCTAACTGCTGGCTGGGGACCAAGTGTCTATCCCCGGTCCTCTGGTTTTATTAGGAAGGCAGTGGTTTCTCGAAGGATCAGGAGGTACTACGGCTGGCGAACCCTGGCCCTGAACCTGCTTCGCGCGATCACACACTTGTAGGGAAGGACAGTAAGCACTCTGACCTGTCGTGCTTGCAGGCTCAGTTCTTTGATCGCTCGTGGAAGCTGCACGCGATTATGCTTTGTATCACAAACGGACGCGACCCGAGCTGCACCAAGCTCTATCGTTCCCTTCGAGGCTGCTCCAGTGCTTCCTTCGTCGCGGTTCAAGGGACTTCCTCTACCGCATCTTGACGCGCGCCTCGAACCTCGACTGCAGGTGCATACTGCTGGAACCGAATCGTCGCCCGTTGCTGGATTGAGGTATCTGCAACAGAGGATGGGATTGTTAGCTTCAGTGCCAGGGATCGTTAAGTCCGAGGTGGCTGCATGGCGACACATGTGAGGAACAAAGTGACAGTAAAACGGCCTTACATGTGTTCGATGTTTAGGCATTAGGTCCAGAGTTATGACGGTTCAACAGAAGGGTATGATAATTTTTTTTTCAAATGTTAATATAATAACCAGGGTTTTGGAATTTTTATTTCCTCTTTACAATGACGATATTACGAAATTAATATCATCCGGTTAAAACAGCAAGGATAATGGTGAAATATGACGCAACGATCACCTCCTTTAATTTATTCTAATTTGGAAAATAAATCCGCGGCAATTTACATATTTATAACATTTTTCTTTCGTTCTAGGCAATTTAAATTCGCCTTCCTATTTGACTTGTTTAACTTATATGAAATTTCGCGCCTTCCTATGTTTCTGCCTTGAATTCTGTGCGATATTACGGGAGTATAGCCCCGGCACCTTGGTCCGGAGGGCGCCGGCACCTCGGTCCGCAACGCGAGCCACTCCCACACGCAAAGCCAACGTTATATTCTACAAACCGGCATCGAGGAGCAATTCATTTCAAGGACTATCATTCCACTTGCCGTTCTCGAGATTTATATCTCCGCGGTGATCGATAAGATGATTCTGCATATCTAAAAAATTGTCGTAATAGAAATAAGATTAAAGCTCTCCACACGTCAGGGTTCAGTGTACCCAGCGCTGGCGTTGTAATCGTCATTCGTCTGTCATTTAATGCGAAAGATTGCCGGGCTTTATCGACTGGATCTAGATAAGGTATCACAAAAGCCCAGTTATTTTTAATTCTAATTCCTGTAAGTTACGATTAGGTCGACTGGCTGCAGTAGTTAAGGGGGCATTCTCACTGAAATTTCTCGGGAAATCGATTCTTTCTGCATAATATATCTACAGTGTAATATCTGAAGAATACTCAGTAAAAATTACAAGACTAAATTCGTAACGGCGTAGATTCTAAAAAACTTTAAACGCGTTCATCTCGACTATATAACAAAATATCATAACAAAAGAAATTATGAACCGATTCTGGAAATCTTGGTGCCATTTTCTTCGTAATTGCATTCACTATCGTACCAGTCTTCCACCATAAATTTGAGACGTCATGGTTTTTAGCTTTCTTTGAAAAATAAACATTTTTCATATCCTGGAATAACGAATAAATAAATAACATAAAATTTTTTTTACTGCAAGTTGTATACTTAAAAAAAATCCTAAATGTCACTAATTTTTTTAGCAAATTGATGAGAATGGCCCCTTAAATTAAAACAGTTAAATTTAGAGGTGACTGGACCCGAAACACGGTTTTCATCCCATTTCGACCTTTTCACAAAGTCCCTCGATTCTCTAAATTTATGTCGCCATAAATTCAGGATTATTTGCAAGTATTTACACAGGAGAGTACGCGGAAGAATGATGGAAATGTTCATTCTGTGGCGAAGGAAATTACGAGATAACCCACAAACCACTTAATGAAGAAAAAGTCAGGGAGCAGCGATTAGTAATCAGGATTTTTCGAAAAATCTCGCGGAGCTGTTGCCTCGCGGGCATTCTTTTAAATGGAACCCGTGTAGCCTCCGTCGAATGCGTTTCAGCGGAGACCACACGACACGCCATTACTCCTAAAGGGAACTTCAGAACGACAGCTCCCCGCCGATGCTACGCAATTTCCTTCTGCGTGGAGAAATCTCGGGTAATGATACGCTTCAACGATCGGACGAACAGCGCCCCGATGAAACGGGAGTCCCATGGATATTCTTGGTGCTCTGATCTAAACTTTCAGTCGCTCGGAACACGCACCGAAGCCAATAAAACTTCTCCAACGATCGCGGCGGCGACCAATATCGCGGTGGCAAAGTAATTCGTGATCACTGGCCTGGGGTAAATCTCTGTTGAAGTTCGCTTCGAATCGGATGGAATCTGCATCAGATTTCAGTCAAGTCTGGATTGAATTTCGATCGAATTTCTGAGAGGCTAAGTTCAATTTCAGGTACTAGTACTTACGCTTCGAACAAAGTACCTAAGTTTTATTTGTGTAGATTGTTACGACCCCTTGGCAGGTGTGCGTTTGATAATAGAGAAAATGGTACCTAGGCTTTTCCACATGTGAGTGGACCAATTGGGGTATTTTTTTAATCGTTTCGTTGTATTTTGTTATCTTAACAAGTAATCAAATACTTTTGAGCGGTAGTGTACCCATGTCAAATTATGAGAAGCTTCATATGATTTTAGAAATACACTGTGCGAAATTTCTACAAAGCCACTATGTTTATTGGTAAAATCTTATATTTATTCTATACTATCGATAAGTTTGGGTGTGATACCATTTTGGGGAAAATGGCAAAAGTAGATTGGTCGGTTTAAATAATAGAAGCATTTATTTAAAAAAAAAGTAAAAGAATTTAATTTAGAAAGAAAACGAAATTTTTACAGAGCCACACTTTTTAGATAAATAAAATCAAAATTAACAGCAGTTCGTTTCTTCTCTATTTCTATATTTTATCCTCCGCGGTCACATTTTCTTATAATCACAAAATCGATCACATGGGGTTCACTGCACCCCTGTCATGTTTGGGTTACCATTTTTGTATATTTGAATCTTTTAACTTTTCAGTGATAATTGTACATTCGTAATGCTCTAATAGTCTGTTTCTAGGAATTTACATTTTGATGTGTTGAAATTTGTAATGGAAAAAATATTTGTGGATAAAAGCGTATTTTTTTAAATTCACCAAATGTTCAAATTTTATTATTAAGTGAGTTACCATTTTTGTATTTTCGAACCCTTTAACATTTCAGTGATAATTGTACATTCGTAATGCTCTAATAGTCTCCTTCAATAGATGTAAATTTTGATTTCTTGAAATTTGTACTTGAAAAAATAGTTGTGGATAAAGGCGTCATTTTTAAATTCAACAAGTTTTCAAATTTTATTATTATGGTCTAAAAATTGGCAGAAATATTGGCAAAGACGTATCCTGGGGTGCGATACACCCCGTGTCGCCACGAAGGGTTGATAGTATAATTTGCCATTCCTTCAAATGACATTAAAAAAGCGGTTCGGCATTGACAAAGTCAAACTTGAAAGCGATTTTTTTTTTTTTATAAACGCCCGAGCTTCGTTTACCGCGTTCCACAATTCACTAATTCTTTGCAGTAGCTTCCACCTACTGGACGGACCTGACAAATTTAAAAAAAGGCCACAGGGAAATTAAAATCCCAAAAAAGGAAATTCAAGGATTGAATAAAATCGAAGTGACTCTGTTGCGGCTGGGGGCAAATAGTCTTCGGTGTTTGCTTGGCCATGCCGAACATAATGAAGTCACGTGGTAATTGAGTAGTTGAGTAAGAACAGGTTTACGACAACAATGAAGTTACGTTTAAGAGAGGACGCCTGGAACAATGCAACCGTAAATTGATAGGATGCCCGAGCATCGTAGGATGCATTTTTATCAGCGTCGAGGAGTGAAAGTGGTTGTTAGTTACGTGAATGACGAGCGCCAATTCACGCCTCATTCGTACTTGCCGAAGGAGGTCAAAGGTGATGGGGTAAACCGAAGAGTTTCCTCAAGGAATTAATACAGAACTACAGAAGCTTCAGAATAATCCTGGAAAACTGGAGAGCCAGTATATAGAAAAATAGTTAAGTAGTAAAATCCTCTGTCGATCAATGAACCACCTCTTAGACACGTGAGAACACTGGCAATTCACTTCCTTTGTGAAAGAAGAAAGTCTTCACAAGAGCACTATCCGCAGATACGCCAGCAATGAACTTCTCCACGAACTGGGATGATTAATTACAGGCTGAAAGGACGAAATATATCTCACTCTATGGTAGTGATTAAGTTCCACTACAGCTATACCCCAACTAGGTGAACCTAGGAAGAACATCCTCTGTCCCCTATATAATCCACAAGTGGTAAATAACTGTATCTTCCATGACAGTCCTACAACTATTCCACTCCCACCAAAGATGAACCTCTTACAGAAAAAGAAACGTCACGGTACAAACCTTGTGTTACGCATGAAGACACCCCTAAAGGCACCCAGAAGCTCAACAGGTCACCACGTGTGTCCAGTCAAATCTTCCTCCGCAGGAGCTACGTCACACCTCCACTCAAACTATCAATACCCCCAAAAGGCACAGAACGACACTTATGACCTCATTTCCAAAAAAAAATAACACTTTAACGAGCAACACGTTCACCAAAGAACCACAACACAAGAACCGATCGATCAGACCTCCGCCTACCATGAAAACTCAAATTGCTCACGTTCTCAAAATTAAAACTGTCCCAGCAACCACTGGCAGGTCACACCGGAGTTAAAAGCTAAAAGAAAAACACAAAAACCTCGCCCCAATGGGCAACTACCTCGAAATAATTGATACGAAAAAACACTTAAGTCCCACGAAGCTGACAGTCGATGTCCCCGAGTAGGCCCCGAGAAAGGAAGGCCCACGAGGAACAGGAGAAAGAGCACTCACTGTCTTGGAGAACGCACGTTTGCAGGAGAGCAGCCGCGTACCGTGACGCAGTTGCCGAAACTGCGGGCCGAGCCTCCCCCCCATCGCTGGCGATGGGCCTTGAGACGGTCCCCGGTGGTGGGACAGCTAAGGCAGACCGACTGGGCCCCGCGACTTTCTACGCAGCTCCGGCCTGCTTGGCCCCAAAACGAACACTGAGACGGCACGAGTCGGCGTGCTTTTGCACCGGCTCTCCTCCCCAGGCCCCGGCAGGGGCCTTTGTGCCTTTTGTTTATCTTCTGGCCCCCCCTCCCTGCGGCTCTGTTTTCGACCCTGGTCGCGGGAATTTCCTTACACGAGCCGAGACAGGGGAAGGGCGATTAAAAGGATGTGAAAGTGTATCGATGGAATTTCTTTTTGCTGGGCTGGGCGGGAATAATTAAGGTGGACAAGTGGCCGATGACGATGTGAATCTTTGGTAGCGCAGGGAATTGGTCCTTTTGGAATTTTACAATTTGGAGAAATATTAGGGCTGCTTCTGGGTGGAAGAGTATTTCTTCTTAAAAAAGAATCTCTCCCTATACTTTGTTAAAGAAAAAAGATATCTTCAAAATGATTTTTTAAATAAAGTTTCCTTTTTCTAAAGAAGAATCTCTCTCTCTCTCTCTTTCTCTCTGTCTCTTTGCTTTTTAAAGATATCTTTAAGTGATTTTTTAAATAAAGTTTCATTGGATTTCAATATGAAATTATTTCAAAGTATTTGGAACGCTTGCAACTTGCAATTTTAAATAAAATTGTGTTACCAAGCTCTCCTCTATTAGGAAAGAAAGTATTCCAAATTTGTCAGCCTCTGGGTCTACTATAATAATTGAAGAAATGATATGATCGATAGATCATTCCCCAGTGATTAAATTACCCAGAAATTAAATTATTTCGAAGTACTCAGAACGCTTGGAACTTGCAACCTTAAATGAAATTCTGGTACCAAGCTTCCCTCTAGTAGAAAAGAAAGTGTTCCTTCAGACTCTGGATCTTCAATAATAACTGAAGAAGTGATATCGATGAATCATTCTCCAGTGATTAGATTGTCCAGAAATTAAATTATCAAACTCAAACTGGTTCCAAAAATATATCAGTGTCCAGGTGCTGTTGCGATACATTTAAGAAGCAGGCCAGAAGAAGGCACCTCGACCAAATCTCGTCGGGGTTCTTTGACCGTTGGCCAAGGTAGCCAGGCTATGAAAGAGGGGAAGGATAGAAACAGAGGGGAAATTGCTGTGTGGCTTAGACTGTCGCTTGTGACAGAGAGAAATGAATGAAAGGTAATGTGGGATTTGTGCACAATGTAATTGGAGGCTTGCATGGGGAATGAAAATGAAGAAACCGGCAAGGTGGCTGACGGTTTGCCGAGGGAAACTCGCTGATGTTGATGATTATTCGAACAGGCGTCATTAGAGTGGGAAAATAAATGGAATAAAGGAAAGGTTACGCAGGGTATCTGAAATTCCGTGAAAATAGAGGCGAAGTTTTATCGAACTCAGCTTCTTATCGTGGCTAATTAAACAACCAGTTTCAACTGGATCGTCGTGATTGAAGTGACCAAATCGACGGGGGCATTATCTTGGGTTCAAGAATTTTCAGCAGCACAACTTTATTACAGGCAATTAGAAAGACCAGTTCGACAAACTGCAGGTGGATGTTGGAAAAAGGAGGATTTCAAAAATGTCAGGGTAAACAAGCTAATGCAGCTCTTAAAGAACACTTCATCCGCACAACCTCCATTCCGTGGGAATGATAATTAAAAGCAGAATTCAGGTTAGTGAAAACAAGCTACCGCGTGGATCACATAAAGAAAATACAACTGTCCCAGCGAGAAGGATCCTCTTAAGGAGGGAAAACCCAAAACGAGCCCCAAATGTTTAAAAAATCCTCTGTTTGTAGCAACCAACTGAAGACCCAGTTGTAAAAGTAGCAAGACAGCTGTTCCCAAAATAAATACACCTTCAAAGCGGCGAAACAAAAGCGCCAATCCCTCTATCCATCAGCGGAGGTCCTGTTTCCTCGATAAAACAATCTCCGAGGTTCTCAAAATTCATCTCCAGGTCGCAGCTAATTAAGACCAGCCTTGGGACACCTAACGCGAGGAAAAAGGAGGACCTTGAAAAACAGCGAAGCAAGTCTCGAGGCGCGTTCTCAAAGACCCCTCGGGGGGTCGAGATTCCCTTATCCACGGCATCGATCTATCGATCCTCGGCTCCTCAGCTCTGCAGTCGGCCCAATCAAGACCGTCCCCGCCGAAAACGGCGATTTATTAATCACCGTCGGCCCTGTTGTCATCTCGAACACGCACGGCCGACTTCTGACAATAGCAGCGGCTCGTGGGCCAGGCCTCGTGTGTCACCGGCAGAAACCAGCCCGCTCTGCATGTCGCAGCCGGCCGACTAATCGATTATTAAACCCCGACAACGCGACCCAACGACACCGCGTCGTGTAATCTTAACATTTGGACGCGGCGCAGGGATTTGCGGCGATGGCTGCGGCGGATGCTCGAGGCTGGGGTCGGGAGGTGTTTGCTGGTGTAGCCGAGTTTCTTCTGCTTGGAGTTTGGGGTCTACTGGGGGCTCGTTTAGGAGTAGAGTTATTTTCTCTTGTTTGGTTGGAAGAATGGTGAAGATGTAGTGAAGAGGGAAATAGTGAATGTAAGGAAATCTGATAGACACCCATTCAAATGGCGCCCCGGAACCGCGGCCTACCACCCGGAAGCCTAAACACACCGGTTGCGACTGTTTGCGCGGGAGAACTTGGGAGAAACCCAGGCGCGAAGAAAGCGTCGAGGGAAGGAGGCTCTGCCTTGGCCGCCAGGACGCGGCCACTTTTGTAAGGACTTTGGGACACACTTGTCGCTGCGTCAGAAGCCATCCGCGTCCTTTTGGTACCATTCGTCTTACTTTTGTGAACCATAATATAATGCGTATTTTGCTGCATATCAGAGGGAAAACATTTTCTTATGTGAAGAATGAGGATGCTGAGCTTTTGCTTGGGATTTGGTATTGGGGCATTAGTTCAGAGGAATAGAATGTTTTTTTTTGTGGTGGGAAGGAGTAGTGCAGAAGAATTGAGGTGTAGCTGAGGATTTGGCACTGAGAGATTAGTTCAGGAGGAGTAGAATTAATGTTTTCTGGTTTGGTGGGAAGAATAGTGGTAAGGCTGAGCTCTTTCTTGGAATTTGGCACTAGGGGATTAATTTAGGAGGGGTAGAATAAATGTTTTCTGATTTGGTGGGAAGAATAGTGGTGAAGCTGAGCTTTTGCTTGGGATTTGGTATCTACTGGGGGTAAGTTTAAGATAGAATATTGCTTTGTCTTGTGATGGAAGGAGTAGTGAGGAAGAGCTGAGGTGAAGCTGAGGATTTGGCACTGAGAGATTAGTTCAGGAGGAGTAGAATTATTGTTTTCTGGTTTGGTGGGAAGAATAGTGGTGGAGCTGAGCCTTTCCTTGTGATTTGGTATTGGAAGATTAGTTTAGAGAGAATAAAATATTGCTTCTTTTTGTGATGAAAGGAGTAGCTGAGGTAAAGCTGAGCTTCTGCTTGGGAGGTGTTTAGTGAGGCTCCAACTGCTGTTTCTTCAGTGGATAACAAAAATAGTGGAGAATCTAAGTTTCTTCAGTACTGAATTCTACAAGTACTGAATTCAGAAGAATTAGAAAACCCCTTTTAATTTAATGGGTGGAATTATAATACTCAACGACTAAGTGCAAAATAAGAAATGAAAGAAAAGGAGGCAGTACCTATTTCCAAAGACCTAACAGAATGTTTCCTTCAATGCACTGTGCAGATAAGTAGCCAAGATAAATTTGACTGCATCCCCTATATCAAATAAAGTAAGAACTATTTCTGGTGACTCCAACGCTGATGGGCGTCAACGATGAATGAAATAGCGCATTCGCGATAGCCACTTCCGGCCAGGAAGGTCGAGCTTCATAGTAGATGCTTCCTGATCGTGCATACCAATTGGGTGTCTCATTGATAAGTCCCTTCACACACGTCACTATAAGATTCACTCCAACAGCAAATTAAAGGGAAACGAAATTACTGCTAAACAGGATTATCAAAAATTTCGAGACCACACACCAAACGAAAGAAAAAGATTATTGCTCTCAAGCAGTGTTTCCCAACCTTTCTTGAGCCGCGATCCCCTTTTATAATATTTAAATAACCTGCGAAACCTAAATTTAACAAGGCAAAGAAAACACATTAAAAATATGTATTTTAGAATATAATTATAACTTAATAATATTTAAAAAAAAACAACCCCAAAAACCGTGGCGCTCCCCTAGAAAACACTTCGCGACCCACAGGTTGGGAATCACTGCTCCAAATAACCCAAAACTATTTCAAATTATCCCAAAAATATTCAAAATCTCCATTCAACATATCTCACATCCTGAATTTTATTTATTTCAGGAATTCAATAAAAAAAACTCTGCAAGATTCTACACGCCCCATCCACTGCAAACGAGTACCCAAATAGCCCACCCAATTTTCTTCTTCGTTCTCAAATCCGGACCCTGGAACACGGACAAATACTTCCAGCATCTTATACCACCACCAAGATTCAAACGCAAACGGAGCACCTATCGGACAAACGAGCTCCGTGCTCGCCAGCCAGCGTCTCCGAAATCTTGTTTCCAACCCCTCGGGAGGCTGGAGGAACCCCTGAGTGGTCCTGTATAATGCAAATTCGATCGAATTGTAGGCAAGTCCCGAGCGACAGCGCCGAGAACCGGGCCGGAAAGTTACGAAACTTCGGGGTGAAATCGACCAAGGGGGACGAAAGCCATACGAATAGCACAGCCAGCGGAATTATCGATTCGACTGGCGTCTACACCCCTCCCAGGCTATGGGACTCCGGGTGGGGAGGTAGCCTAACCTTCGACACTAACCCTGACCCACCCCACTGTTGTCGACCACCGATTTCTGCCTTCCCTTCGCGACACTCTT
Source organism: Andrena cerasifolii (assembly GCF_050908995.1). Taxonomy (NCBI): domain Eukaryota; kingdom Metazoa; phylum Arthropoda; class Insecta; order Hymenoptera; family Andrenidae; genus Andrena; species Andrena cerasifolii. The sequence continues at coordinate 6,616,398 of NC_135132.1, forward strand.
TCCTACTTTCTCCCACTGCCAGCCAATGTAACCCACCACGCATTTCCTTTTATAATATAAATTTTAAGGGGTTACTTTGGAGCCTAAAAAAACAGCTACCCTTAAGATATTTTTTTTTTGTTGGAAATGACGAAGAAAATGAAAAATTTATAACACAGGATTTATTGTACGACTACTGAAGTACACGGAAAACATTTTTGTTAGTTTCCTTCGAACAAGATGGCGTCGCTGGGACCGTTCCCATGTAAAGTGCAAGATAACTGCAAACATTTTCATTTTCTACATAATATATTTACTTAAGACATATGTAAGGATTTTCTAAAATATGTTTTTTATGCAAATAGTGAATATTTGAAAAAGAGGTTTTTTTTTTAAAAAATTTGAGTTTAAAGGTGTTCGCAGCACGGCTATTTTTTAATATATCGCAAAACCGCTAGATATTTATTTAGTAAATTTCATGTAGAAAATAAAAATATTGGATTTTGTACTGTGGGTCCAGCTGCTTTGCAGTTATCACGCACACCAATTCGAGCAAAAAAAAATTTCGATTCCTTCAGTAATTGAACAATAAATTCTATGTTATATATTTTTCGTTTTCTTTATCATTTTCTAAAAAAAAATCTTAAAGATAGCAGTCACCCCCTAAAAAAAATGCACAATTTTCTTTTATTTTATTTCTTTTATTTTTCAATTAGAAAAAAGAAGTTTAAACAAAACCTGCATCTGTTTTTCATATCTACAAAACTGAGTAAAAATAATTATCCAAAAATCCATGCCTTTCGAGTTGCCACCCTCACCACCAATTCTTAACTCAACAATTATTTTTACACAATTTTGCAGAAGCACTAATCCCTTCACAACCTCCCAACCCTGAAGCAAAACAAACCCTCCCTTCGTGACGCATTTCCTCCAAGCAGCCTCGAAAGGCATCGAATTACGAAAAATCGAACGCGACGCGTAGGAACGTCACGAACGATATCGGAGCGCGTTCGGATATTATTACGGATATTGAATTCATGTTGAGGCTGGACGTGCACGTCGAATCGCAAATTGAACTGACCAGAACCGCCCTTCGAGTTTTCCGCGCGCCCGACAACCGACGGGCGTCGCGAAATTACGTATCAACAGGTTGTCCGAAACGGAATTTTGTCGCATTAGCGATATTAAATCGCACGGAATTCATTGTAAACAGCGCGTGCTTAAAAGTTCCTGGCAACCCTGCCGGGGGTGAGATCGATCACCGACATCGATGAAATTTCGCTGCTCAAAATGGAGACGTGACGGGTGGTTAACTACGAACCTTTTCAATCAATCGAAAACGGCTCGTTTGCCAGCGTTTGGTTACGCTGGACGACGCGTCACGCCGGCTAATGTGTAGATACGCAATTCCTGCTGCCCTGCGCGTGACTTGCTCGTGAGGATCGGGTGATAAGGCTCTTATCAGAGGCCCAATTCGCGCGTTAAACAGTCCCCCTATCGCGGGAATGCGTGGAATGCTGTAACGATCGGTGGGGAGGCTCGGCATCGCGAGAAATACGAGAATGTTCTATTGCAGGGGACGTCACTCTGCTTGCGTTTATGGGACAGAAATTTGAGAGTGATTTGTGCCATTTATGTACATTGAGGAGATGAGTTTTGATGGTGGAAGGTGAGTGATAAGAAGGGCGTATATATATCGATGGCTTGGTGCAGAAATATTGTATGTCCACTTTTTGAGAAATTTGAAATTATTCTTTATGAAAATCAGATTTATATCTACCTCGTAAATTTGTCAAAAGTTATATTTCTGTTCGTTGTATGCCCCTGGATCAGAGGTGGGTTTATTTAAATAAAAATTTCGAATAATGAATAAAAGATAAAAAATGATTTGTCATGTGTAGGTTTTATACAAAAACCGAATTTAGAAAAGACAGGTTTTCGTATTCCACTATTCCCCAAAAACCGGTTAGACCGGTTTTGGACTTCCACTATTCCCCCAAAACCGGTTAGACCGGTTTTGGACTTCCACGATTCCCCCAAAACCGGTTAGACCGGTTTTGGACTTCCACTATTCCCCCAAAACCGGTTACACCGGTTTGCGAATTCCACGATTCCCCCAAAACCGGTTACACCGGTTGTCGAATTCCACTATTCCCCCAAAACACACAAACATATAAACTTTCTGCTTTATATATTAATAAACTATTTTTGTGCTACCTGGAGCAGCAATAAATTGATTTAAGCGAAAATTACAGATCGAACTGCATCCACACTGTTTAGCAGGTTGCACGAAAGTTCCATTTCATTATCTATTTTTATTAGTATCTGCCGAAGGAACAACCCCAAATGGACGATTAATTAAGTCTCCAGTGACAGTTGAGGAAAAAGCTCGACAGCGTGAATGAATAAGTTCCGCGAACAAATATTTCATTGGGATCAGGCGAACGTTATCCTAGTCTGGTACCCTGATAATGAAGACTGGCAGACAGATCGTTGGTATTCAGTGTCGATCAATAAAACTACCCTTCCTCATCGCCCCCAAGTTCCCAGGGTTCCCGAGGAATACGCAGTTTCCCGCGGGAAAACCGTGAAAAGCTTCCTCCATTTCTGGATCCCTGGCACGACACAGACGCCACTGCCCACCCCTTTCATCCCTCCTATCGAGGCCGGCCAACCAGCGGCGGGATCCAGCAGGAGGGGCTCGGAGCGTCCACCCTCCTGCAGAGGGTACGATTGTGCCGATGAATTTGGGATCCTTCGAAACCCTGAACCCCTCGAAACGAGGGTAGGAAATTCCTTGGCAGTATAGTGTCTCCTCCTCTGGATACTCCTACTTCCTATGGTGCCTCTCCAAGATTTTTATAGACACCCTGCTACTTAGGTCTTCAACCCCGGGAAACTTTTTTGGAAAATTGAATTAGGATTAGGCTGTGGTAGAATAATTAAAACGAATTACTTTTATATCTGTTTTTTAAAACTATTTTTTACGTAATTTGTGCAACGTAACTTTTGTATAAGCAACATTTATTTATATATGTTCGTTCACACTTACTATTTAAAAATTAGGGTGCCCCAATTCAATGTACCTACACTTAGTTCATGTTACAAAAAGATCTGTTACCAGATTTGACCCTGTAAGGGTTGGTTAGGGTAAGATTTAGAAATTGGTTTTTAGGCATTTGTGTTATTCGAATAAAACCAAGTATTCATCGATATGGATTTTGAGCGTAAGAGGCTTTGAGAAATTTGTGAAAACACGTTTCACCCCCTTAGGTTGATTAGGCAAATCCTGAAATTGGTTTTGAAGTGTTTGTGTGGGTAATCTTTGTAAGTAAAACCTAAGTTGACATCCAATCGGGCCTAATAAATATTAAGAAGTCCCAGAAAGCACATTTTACCCCTTTTCACCCCCTTCGGGAATTTCCAAAAATCCTTTCTTACAATTAATGGGTTTTTATGACTGCGTCGATAACGTAGCAAATTCTCGTTCCAAATTTCAGGTTTGAGCCGAGCGTTGATTAGTCAGTTAGTCAGGACTTCTTCTTTTATATTTATTTTCAATTTACAGACGCGGAGGGTATATTGGTTTCTCGATATGAAATTGGATTCGAAACTCCATCTCCGTTCCAATAATAAATAAAAGCACAGGAGGGAAACTTCTTCGGTGTATTTTCTCGAGAAATATAAGAAATTCCGGGAGCTATATTTTCAAAAACAGAAAAACAGTGTCAAATTGAAAGGTTGAAGGAAATTCAGGGGGGCAAACACCCCTTCATTAAAGTAAGAAAAACAGAATCGAAGTGATTATTAAATTTGAAAAGTGAGGGATGATGGAACGGGGGGTTGAAGGCGGGATAAAGTCAGACGAGAATAGCGGGGAAAATAATGTGAGAGGTGCAAAGAGGACATCTAGGTCAATGCCTGGCCTAGCTCTAGGATGCGAATCCCGGCTGCGACCTCCGAGCAACAAATCCCTCCGCCCTGCTTGCCCCCAACCCCCTCCAGACGAGCCATGAACTCGCCAGGAGCTGCTCGAGGATGCAGGAGGTCGCATCCTGTTACTCAGCGAAGAGCAGAACGACGCCCTTGAAGCTCGCTTCCCCTTGGATAGGAGGATCTCGAGCTGAACGAGGGAGATGAAGATGCTGGGAGAAAAAGTAGGTAGAAATTAAAGAGAAAATGTATTGGGAATAGGTTAAGAAGGTGGAATAGTGGCGAATGGGGTAGATAATGAAATTATCTGTTAAAAACGAGGGAGGAAGGAGGAATGTGATTAGTAAAATGAAATTTGGTGTATTGGAAGGGCCAATTTTTAAATTGCAGTTATTTCAGCTTTGGAAGGGGGATGAAGTATGTTTTGTGGATTTCCGAGTGAAAGGATTGTGGGAAGGTGAGGGCAAGGTGTAAAATGGGAATGGAGTAGTAGTAGCTTGAAATGGAATAACTTTGACAAGTGGGGTAACTTGGACCACAAAAATAGATTTTTTTAAAAATTCCTCTAGCATCTATTGTAGAACAGGTGTCATGTTTTCTCATAGAAAGTGCCTTGGATAGCTTTAATTGCCTACTTCAAGATGCATTTTCTTTGAAAATAATAGCTTTTATTTTAAAATCTAGTGTTGTGGTCAAAACTACCCCAATGCTCAATGTTACTCCATTTGAAGGTACCAGGGATATTGCGTCAGAAGATGGAGTGGCTGTAGGTTGCAAGGGTAGAAATGAAATTGGTGCAACCCAGGCGAATGAAAATTGAACTGACAAAGTGTATTTACCTGCTTCGAGCTCTGCTTTCTTATTTTTAAGTAAAAGTTACTCTGCACTGTCAGGGGCAGAGGAGTTTATTAAAACTTGTATGGATTTGTTACACACCAATGGACAGTGAAACTTCTGTTTAACCCTCGGTTGTCGCAAGCATTTTTTCGACCGTAATTGTCACACTTTTCAATCCAATTGTTAAATTAAGTCGCGAAAATTTTGAGATAAACTTTGAACATTGTAGAATATATGTTCATCGTTTAAAAAAAAAATTGAAAGAAAAGGAGTTCCGAGAAAGTTATTTTGCTTAAAAAATCATAACTTTTTCAATTGTTAATATTTTTAGCTGAAAATTAATGGTTACACCCCTGAGACATGCTACTTTAATAAAAAAGAATAAAAAATAATATATATAAAATTCCCCTCACTCGGGAAGCGCCTCTACTTGCAGAGAATTTATAAAATTACTAGATACTTTACCTCAAAGTCAAATTGTGGGTCATTCTAACCCAGTGTGATAACCGAAAGTTAAACAAATCTATCAGCTCAATAATTCCCTTCATGAATACCAAAAATAGTAACAACTAGAAAACAAGTAGCTAAAAATTCAACTACCTGCATCATTACAAAAACGTCACGTTTTGCACCCTCGTTCAATAAAAACCATTCAAATGAAACTCAATAGAACAACTAAATATAACAGCAAAATTGATCGATCCTTTCCTCCAAACACTGCCTTCATCAGAACACAACGACGGTCCATCAACCCTGCCCTCGAACAATTCCTCACTGAAGTAGTCAAACCTCTCAAAACTTCTTGAGAAAGGGGGAGGAAGAAATTTAGCGGAATACTGGAGTGCAGAATTGCAGGAGGAGTTGGGGCGAGGAAGAGGAATCTAGCGATAAAGCTGGCCAACGAGGATGGAGAAAGCTGAGAGGACATCTAGGTCAATGCCTGTCCTCGCTCCAGGGTTCGCATCCCGGCTACAACCTCCGATCAACACCACCCAACCCTGCAACGCTCCCGCGTCGCGACTGTGACCAGCCACCACGCCTCCAGCAGCGTACAGGGTATCTACGAAGGCCGCCATGGCTGGATCTATACAGGGTGAGGCCGGAAATCCTGGTACCTCCAAAGGAACACAAGTCCTGTCAGGTCTGGCCATGGCAAATAAATGGCCCCACGAAAATGAATGTTTTCTCAGTGGTTGGTTCAGGTAGGGAGGTTCCAAGGAGGGCGGTGCTGTGCTGGGAGGACAGTGGAGTGATATTTTTTAGGTGAAACAATGTTGGTTAGATGACAAAAGTGTGAAAGGACCTAAGACATAGGGATGGTTGATGAAGGAGGGACCTAAATGATGGAGACTATAGGTTCCTTGAGTAAAGCGAACTTACTATATTAATACAGAACATTTATTAAACTTGGTGGGATTTCTAGGTCCCTATCCCAACGTCGTCACACTAAAAGCCTCCGGAATGCCAAAAACTGAGAAATAGGATTAGCAACAACTTCCTCCCATTTTCCTGCAAATGCAGAGAACCCTTAACAAAATGAGAAAACCACTGGGTCAAGACAGACCCGGAGATGCGGCAACGTTAAGGAAAAGAGAAACACAATTGGGTCAAAAGCGACCCGGGGGGTGCCGCAGGGTTAAGTACGCCTGACTGCACCTCGAATTCCTCTACTAACCCACTCCCCTGATTGAAGAGCCTCTCATGAATCCCTTCACCTAACTGCAACTGTTCAGGGCTGGAACGTCACTACGGACGTGGAACGTTCAGAGACGTCACTAAAATTCTGAGCATTCCCTGCGCAACGGCTAGGGGTGCATGCCCCACTGCAAGTACTGTTACAAATCTCCCCAAAACGAAGTCTAGCGTGGTCGGGATTACACCGTGAATATCTACAAATTGCGCTGCAATTAATCAGACACCGCGTTCCTCGGCGAGTCACCCCTTTCCCCACTTGCTACACCACTTTCGCCCCACCCTGTGCGCCCGTCTGCCTGGGTCTCTCCCTCTCGCCAACGGCCTCCTCTCACTCTCTCCTGGTAACTAGGCCATCAGATCGATCCTGCAGCGGCACCAACACCGCTGCAACACCTTCCCACCACCGCGTCCACACGTCGTCTCAAGTTTCCCCGGCTTGGTCTGGGTTAGGTCTGGGTTAGATCCTCTCCGGAGGCCACTCCAGAGTTCGGATTCCGGGCGCAGGAGACTGTGAAAGAGTCGCTGAGCCCGGGAAACGTGCTACTCTGATCACGTGCGCCGTGCGTGGCGATGGAACATGGAGTGCCGCTGAGCTGTGTAGGTGACACACCAGGTTTTTAGCCCCCGGCGTTCATGGGTGGAGAGCAATACTACGTGCCTTGGTTCGGCTCGAGCCCAAAACCGACGCAGCGATTGGCAAAGGCGGCTTCTACGAAGGCAAAGTGACTTTGGGGACTTATTTCGAGGGGGTGAAATTTTCGGTGGTGGATTTGCTTCAGATTTTGCGCATACTTGGGGCAGAGTACGGATAATAATGTGGCAAAAGGGTAGGATGCATGGCTCGCAAAATTGCGAGGAAATCGAGTTTACAGTTCTTGAGTTACTGGTCCCTCGATATATTCACGTTACGTGAGCATTAAACCGTGACTAAAGCCGGGTTCACATTTGTTACCGCGACCTGGCTTACTGATCATGGTAACTGCACACTGTGACTGGTTACTTGGTGTGGCAATTCCGATAAATTGTCTCGGAATCGCTCGACACCGTTTACAACAGAGCGAGGTGCGGTAACAAATGCGGACCCGCCTTTACAAGGAAGCGTTCCGAACCCGGAAATTCTGATTTTAATGAAACTTCGTGTGATTGTAGAGTATAGGCAAGAAGTAATCGCTTTTTCCGCGGAAATTCACTCTGGAGGGGTGAAATCAGCCCTTAAAGCTATCGCGATTTTTTTTTTAAATATAACTTTGTAACGCTGCGAGATGCAACAAAACTTGAAGTATTAGAATTCTTCAGTTTTATATGCTCTATCACGCTACCAAGAGGAAAATAAAATTACTTAAGCAATCATAAATACTACCAAGCTGAAAGTATCAATTAAAGTACAACTAAATAGACTTCACTTTTTCCTAAAATTTTCCCTTAGGGGCCGTTTTTAAATTAAGGGTAATTTTGGCGATTTCTTACCCCCTTCCTCCTCAAGTATAAGAATTCGTAACATTTTATATCCCCTCCCCCTTTCTTACGTATTATTTTTTACATTGCATCGTTTTTTAGTCTATTCATATTGAAAATTAGATTATAAAAATATTACGTAAGACACCCCCTTGTAAAAACCATAAGAAATTCACCCCCCTCTCCCAAAATCCTTACCTAATTTAAGGACATTATCATTTTCTGGGGCAGAATCGACACCCCCTCCCCCCGCTATCACTTTATCTCCTCAGAAATTCAAAAGTGCCTAGAGTACTTATAGAGCACCGTATAATTTCCATACCAACACAGGAAATCCATTAACGCAACCGTGCAACTATGCTCTCAACTGAAATTGCCACATTGTCTAAAGATTGCACAGTCATTTAAGAACGGGGAAGGCAAATTCCAAGAAGCCACTACTGTGTTATGATAATTTTTAACCCATATAGAATAGCCAGCGAAGAATCCAAACGAAGAAGTCAGATAATTGACAATGCGTGCTCACTAGCGCACAAATGATTACGTGCTACTTTACACGCCCCGACAAGTGTTCCATGGAACAGCGATCCCGTCTGATTAAGCCAGTAATGACGCCTCGCAATCAGCCAGCCAAGAGCAACTCTCGATCTGACCTGGATGCAAGATTCATCAACACTTGAACCCAGACAGCCTGGTCAATTTTTCCACTGCATCCCATGCGGAGAAACCGATGATCCTGACTATCGTTGACCTCGATCCCAGTATAGAGGCGCGCATTATAGCGCCGACACGCGATACCCAGCCTTTTCGTGATCGCTACCACCGCCATTATGTAATTGTTACGCTAGCTGGACGTTTAAAAGGAACCTCTTTATCTCGGGGTCGCGGGCAACGAAATTTAAATTAACGCGCTGGGTCATCAGTCGCGCTGCACTGTGCGAGATTTAATCGGCTTTTGTCTTAACCGTGCTTACTTCAACTCACGCTCCCGGGATTCTGAGGAATTCTAGTTCATCCTCTAGTACTCTTCGAACTTTACATAGGTGTTTCAGATTAGCAGAATAGCGGTTGTAATTCTTGAAGAGCTTGCAATAGGGTCACTAAATTAGGAGTAGTTGTTCAGAGGATCTATCTGGACCTAAAGGAGGTTTCAAAGAATGTAAAAATTGCTCTGTGTGTCTAGATTGTTGGGGGAACCTAGGGACACCAGCTGGCGGTTCAGACTTAAATGAATCGCATGAAGCTTTCTAGGAAGGAATCTTAAATACTGAAGTTGGGCAATCTAATTCAATGTCTAGGTGGACCTAGAGATGCTCGAATCTCAATAATGTGGTCCACCTTTGGAGGTTTCTAAGCAGACCAGAGAAGTATCCCCAAATGTGCCCCACTTACCAGTTTGCCTCTAGGCAAATCTAAAGACTCAACGTTTTTAGGCCTGGATTAATTATTTAACTCATCCATGCAGTGACCGAGGAAGGCGCTCAGCTATTTAGCATTCATTGAACTCTGTGAAATTCACAGAAAATTATGTTACAGCAGAATAGTAAGCAAACTGTAATATAGTCCCAAACGAATTTCATTAGACTTCCTAGTCAGACTCTATCAATAAACCTGAATGTTGCATTGTAGTGAAGCCAGGGTTGAAAACTGGCACATGACTGCTTTCCTCAGACAGTCAACGCACTTTGGAGAGATCGATACCAATCGACATTGATCCAAATCGCCAGTCTAGTGTTTCCACAATTGAAGTCAACGTGTTCACCGTCTGCTGACCCACATGTGGGTCCAGACGGCCTTCACTCTTGGCTACATCGCCTGCAGCACTCGAGACACGCTACTCCATCTCCCAAACTTTGCTTACAACTACTGGAGCAATTACAACTTCAAGTAGAATTGGTAAACAATTTAATTAATTTCAATTCAAATCGCTGCTCCCGTTTTCCATCGTCGAGAACAAAGAAGACACCATCTAATATTTGCAGATACTCGTTACCAGCCTGGAACAACTACTCGTGTGGAAAGTGAGCGAGTTGGGAACAGCGGGAAGATTTTAATTCAATGGAAAACAATTTTTTTTAGAGACCTCTGTTTTCCATTCGACATGGCCGCTCGGCGTTTCCTGCCCAGACTTGCTCTCTAATTAAACGCGGCGTTCGACTTGCAAACTGAAATCAGGAACAAACGTGGGAGCTAGAAAATTTCATTGAGAATTTCAGATCAGCTGTTCGCCATGTAATTGGCATTATTTAGTGATCTGACGAAAATGGCCACTGTGCAGTTATAAGGGAAACGTCGTCAGATTCATTTAAGCTATTCAGACGAATTTTTGGAGAATGAACTGGCTTAGTTGGAAGAAGTTCGGCAAACAGAGATTCGTCTTCAAGTTTGGAAAGAATGGAAGGGAATGGAGACAGAGATTGCAACAGTAGCAGGCCGAAGAAAGGGCGAGAAGGGAGAGGAGTTTTAGAGAAACTGCTGAGTTATGTTCCTCAGCTATCACCGAGAAGACTCGCAGCTCGCTCTGCTGACTCGAGATCTTTACTTTGTCTCTGGACGAGCCTCTCCAGCGAACTCAGCCTGTAACACGATTTCTTTTAAACGTGAAAGGGGCTCGATCGAAGTCTCGCGAACAGAGCTTCGTGAATGTTCCTGGGGAATCGCGGGAGATCAGAGGATCATTGGGCGATTTCTTCAGAAATTATGGTGCCTGCAGGGAGAGGAGAAAATGGAAAGCAGCGAGACTGTGCATTTCTAGCTAATGCCCTTCGATTTCCAATACCAAGTTTCTTTACTCGTTTCTTAGATTTCGAAAAAAAAGTTTTTCATAGGTTCTATGGGTTTACTTTTTTGCTCGGCTCTTTGCTTTTCCCCACACTACACTACTGTTTTTCCAGTTTTCCATACACTAGATTACTATTTTCTCACATGTCCATACACTGCATTAGTGTTTCCCTAATTTTCCACAATCTACATTACCATGTCTTCACATCTCTAAGCACTACATAACTATTTCCCTATATTTCCACACACTACACTACTGTTTCCCTATTTTCCCACACACTGCATTACCATTTTCCTACATTTCCACACACTACATTATTCTTTTCCTACTTTTCCACACTGTACACTACCATTTTCCTACTTTACCACACTGTACATTACCATTTTCCTACTTTACCACACTGTACATTACCATTTTCCTGCTTTCCCACACTCCACGTTACCATTTTCTTACTTTTCCACACTCCGCATTACCATTTCCCTACTTTTCCACCAACTAAGTTACCATTTCCACACACTACATTATTCTTTTCCTACTTTTCCACACTGTACACTACATTATTCTTTTCCTACTTTTCCACACTGTACACTACATTATTCTTTTCCTACTTTTCCACACTGTACACTACCATTTTCCTACTTTTCCACACTGTACATTACCATTTTCCTGCTTTACCACATTACACGTTACCATTTTCTTACTTTTCCACACTCCGCATTACCATTTCCCTACTTTTCCACCAACTAAGTTACCATTTCCACACACTACATTATTCTTTTCCTACTTTTCCACACTGTACACTACATTATTCTTTTCCTACTTTTCCACACTGTACACTACATTATTCTTTTCCTACTTTTCCACACTGTACACTACATTATTCTTTTCCTACTTTTCCACACTGTACACTACATTATTCTTTTCCTACTTTTCCACACTGTACACTACCATTTTCCTACTTTTCCACACTGTACATTACCATTTTCCTGCTTTACCACATTACACGTTACCATTTTCTTACTTTTCCACACTCCGCATTACCATTTCCCTACTTTTCCACCAACTAAGTTACCATTTCCACACACTACATTATTCTTTTCCTACTTTTCCACACTGTACACTACATTATTCTTTTTCTACTTTTCCACAAACTACATCACTGTTTCCCTATTTTTCCACACACTACAGTATAATTTCCCTATTTTTCCACGCTCCACGTTACTATTTTCTTACGTTTTCCACCCTCCGCATCACCGTTTCCCTACTTTTCCACAAACTACGTTACCATTACCACACACATTATTATTTTCCTATTTTTTCACACTGTACATTACCACTTTACTACATTTCCACAAACTGCATTACTGTTTCCCTATTTCTCCACACTCTACATTGCCATTTTCCTACTTTTCCACGCACTACATTAATATTCCTCTACCGTTCCACTGTCCATCTCAATTTCCCTATTTCCGCGATCACTACTAATCAGTTTCCCAACTTTTCCAACCAGAACACATACATTTCCCCATTCTTCTACCTACTATATGCCTACGTTTCCAATTGTTCTACTGACTACATCCCTATTACCTTAATCTCCATCTCCCGACATAACTATATCCCTATTTCCCTACTCTACGCAGTCTACTCCGTGATTTCCCCTCTGTATCCGCTATTTCCAAATTACCCAAATCTATTCGTATCTTCTATTCATACTTCCCCAATTCCTATCGCTAATCTACCCAATTTGCTGCGTACCTAATCCCCGGCAAAACTACTTTCCGCCTTCCCACCCGTCATACTCCCTAAATACAGTCCCACTTCCCCGCATCAATTTCTCCATTATCACATCCCCCTCCTTCCCACCAACCCCTTTTAATCTCCCCCTCTATTTCTACCTTCCCATGCAAAAATTCCTCAACCACGACAAGTCTCACCCTCCCCCCAAAATAACCAGAATTCCAAAGTACCAAATCACTAGCATACTCGTATCCAAAGTTCCGAACCTGGATCTCCAGCGAAAGACGAAGAAGTTCGACTGAACTGTTAAGTCTGCAGCCAAGGAAATCATTGATAATTAAGTAGCCCTTGAATATCGCAACGCGAAGCAGGTCCCTCGCGATTTTCCGCCCAGAAAATCGGCGAGGGCTGGCTATGGAAGCGTAGCCGCTCGTCGAGCCCGCGAGGAAGGGGTCGAGATCGATTTCTCGCTTGTTCCGTCGCTGCACGCCGCGTGCATGCGCGTTGCAAGTAGGGCAGAGGCGACGTCGACGTCGACACCGTCGACGAACACGTCTGGAACGATGAAAGGGCGAGCTCGACGCAACCAGCCAGCCACCGTCGGAACGCGTACCAGAAAATGAGCTGGATGGGGTTGGAAAACGATGGGAAATGGGGGTGGGTTCGGAGGGTGGGGGCTGGAGAGAGATTAATGAGGGAGGGCTGAGGGAAAGAGGTCGATAAAGTGATGGAAAATTGGAAACTCAAGAGTATCTGACGTGGGGAATGAGAAAACGACGTGACATGGAAAAATGTATCAAAAATATATTTTTAGAAAATCATGCAAATATATATATATAGGATAGGTATTAATTTTTTTATTAACAGTTCAAGTCAGAAAATTTGTATAAAACAGATTTAAAAAAAGATTGACTTTATTTAAAGCGACTAGAAATTTCTCCCATTTTATTATTTTTCCAATTTTCAGAGGAATTGAAAATTCAATTCGAAATTTTTTTTAAACAATATAACAGTGCGACCGGATATCACGCTGCAAGAAGTCGTATTAAAAAAGGGAAAACATTCCGCGAGGGGGTAGCACAAGAAGCAATCTACATTTACATAGAAAAGGGAGGAAAAAATGTGGGAAGCAGAAGATTAATCAGGTACACCAAGTAAGGCAGGAAAATTGCCAGGGAGTGCAAAAGAGAGCGAGGCTTCCCTGAGGAGAACCAATCTTAGTTGCGAAATTAACGGTAACAGTGAAAAATAGAGGGCAGTAAAAATTAAAGCAGCAAGAATAATTAAAGCATCGACGAAAGCGTACGAAAATATCCGCAGCAAACGAACAAAAAAGTTGCTATCGAAAATAAGCGAAAGAAGCATAATTACAGCAAAACGAACGGAGAAACAGCGAAGTTATTTTTCCCGTTGAATCCCCGGCGCCAGAATGGCAGGCCCATTAAACCGAAACGAAGTGACAAGATCATTAAATCAAAGCAGAAAAGGGAGAAAAACAAATGGCAGAATAATCTCGAAAAGTATAACAGCGAAAGATAAAGCCAGCGAGCGAGAAACACGAAAGGGAAAAAAGAGTGGCGAGACACGGCCAGCGTGAAAAACTGCGACCGCAGCCGCCCCGCAAAACAATGCAGGAAAAGGAAGAGAAAAACGGCGCGAATCGATAGAGCCGAAAAGCAGAGTGCCACGCGCGGAGAAGAAGGAAGAAGAGGACGCGGCAGGAGAGCGCTGAGAGGGAAAGCACTCGAGAGGCCTGCTGCAAAGAAAGTAAGCTGGGGAAAGGCTGCAAAAATAATGGGAAAAGGCTTCGTAACAAGATCAGGCTTTGTGAAAAAAGGCCCTAGAGCCGGGACAGAAGTCGAGGCATATTTGCAACGCCGCGAGAGGAAGCAGGAGGTGCTGGGCGAGGTGCGAAGGAACGCGCAGGATGAGAGAGATGGGAGCAAGTGCGGAGTTGGTTGGGAAAAAGGGTGAAAAACGATGGCTGAAGGAGTGCAGGCTGTGACAGATGTGGAGGCTGGGTCGGGAGACGAGCAGGCGGAAGGAAGAAGAGAGACGAACGAACACTCTCTCTGTCGATGCACCACACATGTCGACCTAGTTCATAGAACAAGGCTGAATGCCAAGTCGCACGAGCGCGACTGTGGTCGTGACACGAGAGACGGCAGATCTGGGAGAGAGACGTGCTCGAGAGATAAGAACGAACCATGAACGAAGAGGCTTCGCTGCGAAGCGTTAACCAGCGCCTCGTGGCGGCTGGGAGGGGAGCGTAGGGGAGGCCCCGCGGGTGGGGGAGCCTTTTTCGCGTGCAGGGAGGTTTGTGGAAATTGTTTGCGACGCTGGTCCTTGGTTTCAGTTTGAGTTGGCTGCGCAGTGGCTGGGACATTCTACTGAGTCGTTGCGGCATGTGTAATAGGGTGGAGATCAAATTTCGGGGTGCCTTTTTGTGTATAGAATTATAGGAGGGGGTTGGTTTTGGGGAATTGAAAATTTATTGGGGGTCTAAGGGACTCAAGATTTCAGCATAATTTCCTTTTTGATTGTATGAAAATTTGGTGGAAGAGGATCGCACTGTTCAGTTTCAAAGTCTGAGGAATAAACATTTTTGTAAAAATTCGAAATGCTTCCATTTTGTCTGGAATATTCGTTTAAATTAAAGTTTCATGTTTCTTATGTAGCTACTACTGAGAATTTTTAATTTGCAATTCTGGGGGATTGGGACAGAATTTTTTAAAAGGTAATTGTAAAATAGGGACCAAATGAAATTTTATGTAAAAAATCAGCGAAGTTGTAATTTGAAAATTTAAATCCGATATCGAGTTGCGAGGAGCGTCGCTTAAAATTCTATGGAGCGATGAATTTGCATGCGACGAGCTCGAGTCCTTGCAAGAACAAGTCGGCGCCGCATGATGTCGTACTTCACTGACCTGCAAAGAGCATTCTTCTACGAGCTGGTCTATCGGGTCGCGCGCTAATAATAGTGTCTTTGATATTAAAATAACTCGGTGACGCGACATCATTGGTCCATTCGTAGATCAGGGCCAAGGATACTCAAGGGGAGCATCTCGTGAGAATTCTTTTCCTCTGTCGTATGGAGCATCGGAGACGAACATCCGGCAATGATGGATGGATGATTGCCTGAGGCCTTGGCAATTATTCGAACAAACTTTTGCAGCGGCGCGCCAAAGAGGCTGCATAAAAATGAGGGGGAAATACTAGTTCACGTAGAACGATATGAAGATTAAAATAAATTGAAGCAGATAAAAATTAAACAAATATTGAAAAACCTTAGCGACGTCATCCGTGGGTAAAAAATAATTCGTTAGAGAAGAATAGAATATTTATATAAAAAACAGATTTTCTGTTAGAAGGGGAAGTTGACACAAAAAGATATTACACTGCAAAATTCATTGCAGCATGTGATAGCAATTAGCTAGACCAAAAGAAATGCAAAGCAACCGCTTGCTTTGGAGACAGAGCGAGTGCGCATGCGCGGGGAGGCGAGAGTGGGGGCAGCGTGGTAGAGTGGTGGGGACGGACCCACCAATGCCGTTGCAGAGTCGTTTTATTCTACTTGTAGCAGATTCGGAAGCCAACTGATATGTAGGGCTGAATCTACGCTTCTGAATCGGTGGATATTTGTAAGAAAATTTTGTCGCTAAATTGTTTATAACATCGAAAATTAATGCTACACTTTTTTTTACATCAGCGCGCTCTGCTCAATGAGAAGAAAAAAATGTCAACCCAGTATTAGAATTTCCTCAGAAAATTCTGACACTTGTCGTAAAAGATCATCGAACTGTTCAAATCAGTCGTAACCATTTAACAATTCCAAATAATTACACAATGAATAAAAAGCAGTTGAATGAAGGGGGGAAGGAAGGCGATATAACTTCTCCCTGAAATCGGTTTCAAGATCCTCGAAAACTGATTCACCGAACAACGAACTTTCTCCGTCAAGTTTCTTTTCCTTATCACTGCCAACTGATAACGCGTATCAGACTGTTTTTCGATCGATACGAGAAGCCTGGCGAAGACCCAGACCCTTGAACTTGGCGGAACGGAGCCTTGAACCGCGTGATCATAAAAGTAAGGCGGGCGTCGATTAAATTCGAAACTGATGACAGAACAAATTCGAGAGAAGATATTTATAGTTCGATACACTTGTCGACGTCACGGAATCGATTCTTCGGACGCTGAACACCGACTGCTCCGCTAAAGAAGACGCGCGAACACATCGCCAGCTTCTTCGCAAATGGATGAGAAACTTGGTCCTCCGTGTCTTTAAATAGCTTTACGACCCAACAGCGCGGCTGAACTTCATTTTAATACCTCGTCCTTTATCCAACTGTTATTCCCGAACTGAAAAGAAATTCCAACTTCTCTACCTGCTCCAAGCTAGTCGTGAAAATCATAAAGAGCACCGAAGAATAAAATTTCTGGATGCGAATCGAGCAGCAGAGATTATTTCCAGCCCGATAATAATTAGTCGAAAAATAATTTCCAACAGCATACCAAAGTCACAGTAATAAGAAAAATAGCATTCAGGATTTCTTGCCTTTTTTGAATAACCTCATGTTTTGCATGGAATTTATACACTTCTGTTCATAAACACCATTAATTAATTTCAGACCAGTTCTCTTAATGGGAGAAGGAAAATGAATTTGGAATTAACAGAAGCGACACTTGATCCAACAAAAATAAAAAAAACACTTTGCCAGTTGCGAGAGAAATTTAAAAAAAAAATCTGTTAAAAACGGATTGATTTCCCTCGGTTAAAAAAATCAATTGCTCTTCAATCTCTCTCAGACAGAGGACAGGCGAAGGAAGACTCGTTTGAACGTAAGCCTCCCTGAAATCGATAAATTCTGCCCGACCAGTCGCAAATTCGCTTCTTTAATGCGGCTTTGCTCTAACGAGCTTAATAACTCTGCCAGGAGTATCGCCGTTGAAGTTTATAGTTCCCCGTAAAACCTTAAAAACTGATGAGAAAGTTGCATTTTTTAATACAGCGGGGATAATTCAGGCTTCCCTGTTCGAGCGTGGAGCTACCGAGGATAAAGGTGGAGGAACTGTATTCTGTCATAAAATTCTGCGAGGTATTACTAGCGAGCGATTAAAAAAGGGACAATGCCGGTGTGTAGGCGCAGTATGTAGCAGAAGCTCTGCGAAATTAATGACTCGTGGCAGGAAAGGAGCGGAAATTTAATTGAGACGCGAATTCTAATGAAAAATTGCCACTATCGACCGATCCACGGGTCTAATATGCGTGAAAAAAGTTAGAAAATTCGAAACTTTTCATCGAAAAAGAAGAAGAAGAAGAAGACAGTTTCGTTTTAATTACCAGGAAGCTCAAAGGGAGCCCTACCAATTTCGCGATCTCGAATAAATAACCATTCCGCATAATCCAGTGGCTTCGTTTCTTCCCTCCTCTTCAGTTTCCATCGTCAGGGTTCTCTGACTTCGCCTTTGCCGCCTCTTCTGCTTGTATCGGCTACCGAATCGAGCAGAACGCTTCGTTATGTCTGGCTGGGTCTTTACGGACTGCCTGAGCTCCAAACAGTCGCGAAAAGGGAACGCAATTAGCCGCGATGGAACGAGACCTTTGACGTGCCGCCGCCTTTAATCGATCATTTCGCGGGCTTAATGTCATTTCTAACGAGCCTGACCGAGTTCGCCACGTTTTCGTGACGTAACGAGCGCGGTTGTCGGAAAACCATACTAATGCCTGTGGTTTGAAAAGATTTCAATAATTATGGGAACCCAGGTCATTTGTCAGCGACAGTGCTGTTGCTGGATCTATTTCGGCTGGAAAAAGTAGCTCACTTGACGTTTCTCGAGTTTCAGCAGGGATTTTAGTTAAGGTTTTTGGTAAATTCTGTCGCAGGTCTACTTATGAACGGTATATAGGTGTACTGTGCGCGAGGTTCACAATGGCTTAGGGTGAGACAGCACTTCTGGTGTTCTGTGTGGGTGATATCAGAATTGTAGATCTCGTTCAGGTTAGTGCGGGCCCAAAGTGACTCATCTGGGCCCGCATATATCTCAACTGAGGCACAACTTGCAACTCGGGTAAAGAAATGCTCAAGTGAACTTGAGAATCTTACAATTAGACTAGAAAAGCTCTTAAGTGGGCCCAATAGAACTTGAGTGGGGCCCAAAGGATCTAAAATATGACGTTAAAGCTCTCAAGTAGGTCCCACAAACCGGCAATAAGGCCCAAGAGCTTTCAATCGGGGCATATCTAACTAGAACTGAAAATTCAGAATTGGGCCCCCAGACTCAGAATTGGGCCCGAAGGTACAAAGCCGCTCCAAAGGTATTAGAACCACTTCTAAGACTTCAGGAGCTGCCTCAAAAGTTGGCAACTGGTCCCAAAACTTTACAATTGGTCCCAAAAATTCACAACTGGTCCCTAAATTTCGCAACTGGTCCCAAAATTTCGAAACTGGCCCCAAAAATTCATAACTTGACCCAAAAATTCATAACTTGACCCAAAAATTCGCAACTGGTCCCAAAACTCACAATTTGGCCCAAAGCATCTCAATTAAGCCCCACTACCCATGTCCCTCGAAATTCTTAACTTCGCTTACCGGACCTCACCCAGCCCACAACGGCAATTAAGGCCAACAAGAAAATACGCCCGAGCCCGCCAGAAGGAGTCAGCATAAAATCACGGATGAAAAGGGACCATGGCAGCAGAAAAAAGTACAGCAGGCAGAAGGAACACGGCGGTAGGCTGGCAAACAGAGGCGCGCCACGGTTTTGATCCCGAAGGAATGTCGTTGGCCGTGAGAGAAACGAGAGCCAGCCGGGCCAGATAAGAAAAATCAGCGACGCCGCGCAGGAATCTATGCTCCTTGGCCAGAGCGAAAGTGAGGAGGAGGCCTCCATAATCGGCCTTGAACCCAGACCGGCAGGATCGGTGATCTCACGGCGCCGTGAATGCATCCTGATAAAGGATGTGGGCGTTTGCGAAAAAACGAACAGCACAGGGCCCACCGTCACCAGGGACAAGTTCTCCGATTGCCAGCGACGTTCCGAGAACTTTGGGCCTGTCCTCTCGAAACCCTGTGGCTGCTTTGTTGACGATGATATAAATGGATGTACTTTTCCCCCGAGGTGACTGAAGAGAAAGAAGATTTGGCCGACGCGTGTAGGAGAAGGGATGGATAGTAAAAAATCAAGTGTGAAACGGGCTTAAACTTAGAAATGAACCGTAGGTTTTGTTTTTTCTTTTGGGAACGTCCTATTGGTCAGTGTATTAGGAGTTCCAGAAGATTTTGAAGATGACGAAAATTCAAGTGGGGAAAGAGCTTAAGCCCTGAAGACGTAGGTGGTAGTGATTTTCGTAGTGAGAAATTATTTTCATGGTGAGAGTTATGAGACTCCATATTGCAACTATGAAGAAGTGCCAAGTGGGGATGGGACTTAATGTCAAGTGGAGATGGGACTTAATGTCAAGTGGAGATGGGACTTAATGTCAAGTGGAGATGGGACTTAATGTCAAGTGGAGATGGGACTTAATGCCGTGGGCAAAAGAAGCCAGCTAGGTTCTATGGAAAACTGTCTGATTATGCATTTTCTAGTGCTTAATAATGTTCCGTGTAAATCGGCTTTAATACCCTAGAGTAAAAGTCCCTAGATACCCAGGCTTTCGCCCATATTTGTGACCAACTTTATGGACATAATTTATCAATACTTCTTCCGCGGTATAAGAAAGGAATTTACAAACTATGAATTAGTCTATATACAACTCACTATCATGATGCCCAAATTCGACTCCAGAATAATACATGGTGAACACAGACTCACCTGAAACAAGACAAAAAAAATAATTAGACAACCAAATACTCTCACACCTCAACCACCAAACCACTCATCATCTCACAACCCCTAATTCTTCCAGGACCCTCTATTGAAACTTAACAGAAACCCATATTCCACTCAACTCAATTTTCACTTACATCTCACAAAACCACCTCCAACCCCCGAAGCAATTACCCCCATTGCTCCAACCTCGCCCTACCACAGACCAAGAAATTCGATCATTTACTCTGCATTGAAGCCCGGCATTCTTTCACGAGAGAACGAAATTGTGGTCAAAGGTAGGGTATTATCAGGAACCATAGAAGCCCCCCAGACTACCCTGAGCCCATTTCGCGCCGGTTGTTCCACGCTTGCCGTCTGAATGTCCGCATTATGCTCAGCGAGTCAAGGCAGACACTCTGTATCTCATCGGGATATCATACAAGGTTCTCCTTTCGTACCATCCTCCCTCTCTCTTACTTTCACGTGTCTGAAACTGTCGAGGGGACAATGGTGAGGTTATACCCGGGCAGACGGGAGTGCATTGTCGGACGACATCGGTGAGAACCAAGGAGAAAAGCTACGTCAGAGGGGTGGTGGGAGCGGCAGGGGCGAGCGAGGACGCAGGTCGTCGAGACGTACTGATAACGCAACACGACTTGGACATGCTTTCATGCAGAAAAAAAGAAACTGGGAAAATTGTTTTGGCTTTCATCTAGCGCCCGCTGTGTTGCAGGGGTGTTAGACAGGCGAATCTCAGGGCTACGCTAGATGGCACGTGTTGGAATTTGTCAATGAGACAGAACTTCGTGTTTGGATAAACTTCAGGGACTATGCATAAGCTCTAAAATTAAATACATGAGATAATGGCACAAGCACGTTGGAACTCAAATTTGTTTAGTGTCACGGTTCTGAGGGTTGGGTTACAGAGATTTATGAAACTATGTACCAGTATGAAGAATTATCTGCTCGTGTGTTGGTATCAGTATACCATTAGGACCGAAAAGAAAAATGGCCAACGATGAGTAAAAATTGAAATCTGAATTTATTTAACCTTCCAATCTTTTCAACCACCTTCTACCTAATCACTTATCATGTAAGTGATCTTTTTAATTACCAATCTCTTTAACTACCTTCGAGCTAATCACTTACGTAATTACAAGGAGCTGCAGCTTAATACTCTAGTGGAATATTTAATTGCCGATGATCATTTCAATTTCTAGATCCTCAGTTTAGCTAAAATTCTGAGAACACTGTCGAAGAGCAAAAGCTATCCAAGAATCCTCCGCGTAAACCGGGACCAAGCTACTGGGACAACTATAGCCCATCAAGATCCCCCGAGGAAGACCTAAAAGCCTCCCAAAGATGTATCGCTGACTGGAAACTCAAAATACAACGATCCACTGAACGAATCGTCCAATTCCGCGCGGCAAACAACGCGTTCATTTAGATCATCCCGAGACAATGCCTCGATTTAAGCTGTGCTTGCGAGGGAACAGCGAAAGTTGGCAAGATTTCAGTCGGTGGACCGCGAAACAGGGACTTTTTCCATGCGTGGGAGGACATGTTTCCACTGTACTTCACGTTGTCTCGTGAAAACGATCAGGATTTTTGGCACGGGAGCGCTGTTGCTTCCAGGATTCGTGACGACCCATATATTCCCTGCTCGGGGATCGGGCAAAAGGAAGAAGAAGGCAGGCCATTTGTTCCCCGGGCGCTAAATTAACGAGAAGATGGAAAGACGGGAACTGGAGCAGGCTCTTGAGAGTTTGCTGCGATCACTTTGTGTTTACGAGAATAATTTAAGTCGTCCTTTCCGAAAATGCACGGAACTCCTCAGCTTTCCAACACTTTAATCGTCATAATTTTAGGAAGGCATAAATTTACCTCAAAACACGTGAGGAATGTCGAATCAGAAGAAACGCGGTTAAACATGCGCGATCCGAAATTAATTTGGATGGTTCTGATGGGGAGCACCCCCATTAAATTTGGTGCAAAAAGCGAGTGGCGCAGGGTCGATAGAGAATATCGACCGGGCGCATTTCTCCTGGCTATTGTTCCCCAGCAAGCACGGCCTTGCATTATCTCCGACGACTCTAGCCAAGCCTATTTATAGAAGAAGCTTTGAAAGTCGACGTCCAGGTCACGACGGACCCTGAACGCCGAAATACTCGCCGCTGAGTGCATTGGACATAGTGTCTTCGCCCTCTTCGTGATCGACCGTTGCCAAGAAACGCTTGGCGCAACGATGTTATTGTCGAAACGATATCAGGTGTTTCGTGGAACGAAAGCAGCTGATAAAACTGTCTCATACTGTGGAGGTGCCCCCGGTAGTCTTCCATTAGAATCACATTTATCATTGAAGATAGTAGAGGGGGACACATCAGCTGTGGAGATTTTCAAGTAAAAAAAATCCAGTCATTTTTCATTGTAAATTAACCGTACAGTAAATGAATTGGGATATAGTAAACGAAAGCCACTGTAAAGTGAGAAATATAAGAAGCATCCCCCCTTCGCTCTAGATGCACAAGAACCACCCCCTCTCCCCCCTCTTCAATTTTATTATTTTCAATGGTAGTAGAAGAGTGAAAGGAGGGTGGAGAATTTCTCTCTCTTTTACACGTTCCCTCATATCACGTTCAAAATACAGTTGTTAACCGTCCAGATCCGTCGTTCCTGGATGAGAAAAAGGGGATCATGTGCGCCCGTCGACTCTCCGGCGTAACCGTAATCCCTAAGAGGCCGGGTTAAGCGCAATGGAGTACTATGCAGGGCGAGTGGATTGGCGTTTTAATCGTTGCAGTGTTTAGTGCGTCTCGCCTGGGGACCGAGAGGAATAAACTTGGAACTTGTATATATATGAACGACACTGGGACCTGCCACTTGCGAGAAAGAGTTTGGCAGATTAGACCTCTGGTGGCGCTGGCGAGTACTAACAGCCGCGATCCCATCGTGGATCTGGGACGTGACAACAGTGTGTCCAATTAAAATAACATAATACTGCATGACTGTTTTCTCTCTTTATAAGCTCAACAGCGGACCCAACAATGCGCTTATAACGAGGGAACACTGTATAGTACCAGCAAAGATGTAGGGAGGTCGTAAAAGTGGTAGCGCGTGTCTGGTTACATGTTTCGAGAGTCGGAACGAGCGAATTGACAGGTCTATGGACAGATTAGGGGCTTGGGTCGGCCTCAGGGTTCAGGACATGTGGCCTGAGACGCAATTCCTACTGATATTCCTGCAGTAGTACCTATACCGCGTACAGCCCTGGGTGCCGGGGCCTCAAAGACCGCCGCTGTTCGAGTGTTAATTTACGACCTCCCTATATCTTTGCGGGTACTATAAAAGTGAAGTTTCTTGTCAAGCTAATTGCGTTCTAGGTAGCATAGTGCTCCAAGTACTGTAGTGTTCCAGTTAAAATATGACACCAAAAAGTAAACGATAACGGGATAGCTTACAAGCCCAAGTAACCCCAGGTTAGCCAATATTGTGGGATCAGCAATCCCCATAAGAGGGATCACGGAGAAAGAGATCATCGAAGGATCAACGTTGGTGGAGTTAGTTACGCGGCTGCTTAGTACGCAGAGGATCCGAAGATCGCGGGTTCGAGTCCCATCGCCCCGGGGTCATTTTTTTCCGCGGCTACAAAACCTATTCCTATAACTTAGTTCCCCATCTAATGCAGCCCACTTCCCTTCAATCACCACCAATCAGAACGAAAAATTCCCAATTCCACAGCACGAGTCCGGGCACCCCTAACGACGGAGTTAAAGGCCCAAATCGATATTTAATCGTCGGATCCATCACGAGGCCAGCCGAGAAGCACGAAGAAGCGGACCATTTCCTCCAACTGGCTGCAAGAGAAACGACTGGTTGCCAATTTAAATACAGGTGGAGGGCCGCGAATTTATCTCGGCTACACGTGCGCACAGAGGATGGTCTCGTGTGTCGCAATCGCTTGGTTAACGACTACCGTGACCAACAACCGCCTCTGCCAAGACGAGGGATCATTGGACGTCAGGCTGGAACCCATGACCGGCTGTGCCAGAAACAGTAAATGATACACCTCGATAATAAAGACGAAAATAATCGGACTCGACCCATTAAACCAGCAATTCGGGCCAGACAGTTTCGTTAACCGTTTAATCACGGGAGGTCTGCACGCACGACCCACTGAAACTGTTCTCGGCCCAAGGTATTTGGACGACTCGGTTTCAGAACGCGAATCGATGGGTGGTACTGGTGGAAGGGAACTGGTAATCTCGCGTGGGTGGTTCGTAGTCTCAGGAATGCACTCGGTGCCGTTTGTGGGTGAGAGTAGCTCACAGCCTGGTGCCTAGTTATAGCTAGATCTTTAGACCAAGGATCACCCATTCTGGACGCAACAGGGTGGGAATAAATCTCGGGCATATAGAGCCCTACAATGGCAAGCCAAACACAAAATTGAAGTCATCCACCCCGCAGGGAATCATCCCTTAAAATTTGGCTCACTCGAATTGAAGGTTTCAGGAGAATTTCCAAAGATTGCATTCTGCATTTCAATTACAGAACAGTCGAAGTTAATTTCAAACAGTTTTCTACCACTAGCGGATCTTAATTACACTGCAGGCAAAGTTGTTGGAATGTGTACAACGATAGACTGTTCCTAGAGTTAGAGTGTCAGGGACTTTAAGGACCCGGTAGCTTATGAGTTTTCCTTTCTTTCGCTACAGGAGACCCAAAACAGGGGAAAACGGTCTTCTCGACCCCTGCGCTTCTCAGTCCGAGAAAACCCTCTGAACGGATAACTTGTTTCGCGCTAAAGACAGTATTCTTTCTATTACTTTTAGTTTAAGTTTTACACAGTTCTTATTATTATTATTGTACTGACGTTCGACTGTGTAACTTTTATTTTCTTCAATGAATAAACATTATATTCTAACAAAATTAATTATAAACCTCTGAACATTGCAAATGCCACACACCCCTGCAGGGTACCAACTGAAGCTCCAACTCCATGGACCCACCTTTGACACCCGAGCTAGAAGAGGTCTAGAAGAACATTCGCAGGCCATCGAAAAGGAAATGTCCCAGTCCTTCAGGGTATTTCCCATCAATTTGGATCAGCTGGACTGTCGATCGCAGGAGGATGCGCCAGAGGGCACCAGAGGGATATCATAAGCGGGCTACCTGCATTTCTATACCCAATTCCTCGGGCGGAATGCAGCGAAGAAGCCGTGGAACGTGACCGGGAAGTTTGCGGGAAATTCCGGGCCGTGGAAGCAGCTGAGGCAGAAGAAGGAGAAGGAGGAGACGGCGTGGAAGGAGGAGAATCGAGAGTGACCCGGTTACCCTTAAAAGGACCTTGCTACCTCGCGCAGGAGCTGGCTATCGGATTACCGAGGCGACGCCGCGACATCTTTTCCTTTCGAGATCACCGTTTCCCTGATTTTCATCCGGGCTAGCGCCTCTGCGAACGGAAACGAAAGGATTGCACGACGGTGCTAGTTTTTGCAGGGGTGCTCAGGGGATATTGAATTTCTCAGGGATTCACTGTGCTGGGGATCCGAGGAACTTTCAGATGATTGTTGTTTTTTATCTTGTTGAATAATCTGACTATTTGCTACACGTGTGTTTTTGGAATCATTTTATACGCTGGAGTTAATAAAATTGCAAACAGAGGAAAATACACGAAGTGTTTTTTTTTCAATCATACGGAGTTAAAAATAAATTGTTCTAATAAAATTATACAGCGCTCAAAAATAGATTAAAAAGGAAAAACACAGTTTTTTATAGGACACATTGTTTTCGAGAGAATTGACTCGGAATTTTTAATTAGACACCCTCGATATAGTATACCCTCTGTAAACGTTAAAAGTTAAATGAAAAGTTCGATAAAAGGCATTCGAAAATAAAGAAAACAAATGCCCATTTTTTTTTTCAAAAACAAAGCACCGTTAAGAAAAAGTGTAAACTACATTTTCGTTTATTTTTAGTGCTAAATAGTTACTGTGATTGTAACATTTTCTTAATCCAGTTTTCTCCTCTAAATATCGAAAAAAAAATTTTTTTTAAAAAATGGGGCTTCCAATTAGCGTTTTGAGCTGTTTATGCGGGCTAACATCGAGTGCTAGCTCACTCACAACAAGCCCGACGTGCTATTTGCACATTTTCCGACCCCATTTACGACTGATCAATAAATCATTCAGTAACATCGCCCCATAAATCACGAGACTGTCTCAAGACTGATTTTTCAGCCCCTTTCCTTCCCCCATTTTCTGCCTGGCTCGTTTCCGCGGCGTTTCACAGATTGCCGCTTTCACTTTCGTCTCCATTTTTCTAGCATATATTCAAGACCACCCCCACCCCCGCTCGAGGCTTACCAGCATTCCATTTTTTTTTTTTTAATTAAAAATCGACCATTCAATGGTGAACGACCACCTCCAAATGAAACACCCCAGCTCGAGATCGAATTAATCGCAGAAGGACTCCACTCGCATCAACGCGGCAGTAATTACATTAATTCGGAGGGAAGAAACAGCGGCGATAAATTGAGCGACGACTAATCGATCCGAGTAGCCCGGACGATAAAAAAAAAATATCTGAATTATATATGGGCAGCGCGAGAAGCAATTAATATCGGACTCGTCCGCATTAAATTCCACCGCGGACGTTCATTTCGCGGGCCTGTCCAGCAAATTGGAACATTAATGAACGATTTTCGAGGGCCGATTGAAAATCGCTCGTTAAATCTGCTGCTCCGCCAAATGAACATGTAAATGGCCCAGAGGAATTTATTAGGGATTCGATGAACCGCGTTTGATTCCTGGATCGACGAGCCGAGGAAATTCGGGAAACCACCACCCCCTTCACTGCCTGCAGCAATTTAAACGACAGGGAATTTTCTTGACTCGAGAAACACTGAACATCGTGTGCGATCGTAAGGTAAATGTCAACAAGGCTAATTACTCGATGGCAAATGTTACGGCGACTCCAGTGCTCTGAATGCAACCTGTTCAGCCCGTTATCTCGCAATCAGTGATTATTGCAGTAAATACTGCGGACGCGTAATTAATTAGCAGAACGGCATTTAATGGCTAGCAATCGTCCGAGAGATCGTTTGCGATAAAAAGGCACGTAATACTGCGCCCGAAATCAGAGGCTCCGAATGCACCGTGACCTTTGCAGCTGGATTATGGCAAACATATCGGCGTACGGTCGTCACGAACCGGCAAGAACTTGGGGGGTGGGTATCGATCTCGTCAGCCACGCGATGCGCCTTTCCTTCGGATTGTACTTTCCCGAGGAATGCACAGATGAACAGAAAGGGGGACTCGCTCTAGCATCGTTCCCATCAATTTTTCATGGACAAACGAGGATCCTTGCGGTATCCATGGAGAAAAGCACGAGGATATCGTTACTTCTGTAACAGAGTGGATGGATGTTGAGGAACAGAAGGGCGTTTCAGTGATACAGGAGTGAACGGTGCTTTTAAAGTGAGCAAAAAATGGAATTTCGAGGAAACAAGCACGGGATCTGATTCGTCTTTAAAAAATGAGTGAAATTGAAGGAGGGGACTTTTTTCGTAAGTGCTCTCGTTTTCGAGATAATGGACGCTGAAAGTGCAGCGCGCGGCGGCGGAGCACCACTGTGAATGGCCATTTAGCGGCACCGCGGGCGATCATTTCCAATACGGTTTACTCGGAAAGGAAAGGTCGGGCGAAAAATGTCCATTCCACCTTTCTGACTCGTTTTTTTACGCCGAATCGATTCGTGTATTAAGTTTAGTCGTTCCGCCGACAGGAAAAATTATTCAGCCATTAATACGTAAATAAAATTGTGTCGCGGTTTTCTTCCACCTTAAAAAATTCAATAGTATTGTAATAGAAATAAAGAAGTCTCTGTTGGGGAAATTTTGAATGAGGAAAGTGCGATTGATTGATGAGATTACAGGGTAGAACTTCATCCCCGAGAAGCTGGCGACGCTGCCAGAGCGGAAGTGCTCGAAAATGCCTCTCGAAGGTGGGCTTGTTAAGGGGCGATCGATAACTCGCTCTCGCAGCCTCGATCCACTCGCGCTTTCGCGGGACGAAAGAGAAAGAGGGACTGGTTTTCCACGGTGCCCGTAACGGGCGCATTACGTCGCGTCGCGACGCTATATGCCAGCAGGTTCCACGGGCACAAGAGCAAGTGTTCGATCTATAGATCGAGGGCGCAACTTGGGAAATGCATCTCTGCCATTAACTCTCCGACTAGCGACGAGACGAGTGAAACATTATCCTTAATCTAGCAGGCCTTTTCATCGGTTCGAATTTTCTGAGGAAATTCTTAGATAAATAATTCCTGTGTATGAAGCGTCGCCACGGCGTGAAAACACGCCGTTGCCAGCTGTGGCAGTAAAAATGCCACAGTTAACTGTAACAGGCTTTCGATGATACGATAAATAAAAAGGGAACTTTTGGAAGGTTGAATTCGTGTTTTGGGTATCGTGGAACACCCTTCCTCTTGCACTGTGGGTGTGTCTGTGATGCCATGGACGATTCTACTGTCGATAGTAGCGAAATCTGTTCGTGACATTCTATAATTTCACTATTTTCAGAGTGGTGCGTGATTTTGTGGGAAAGCTGACGCAAAGCTCAGCGCAGAGGGCGCCACTAGCGCAGGTACCTCTGCTGAGTGTTGATATCAAAATTAAAATGACAACAAGCGGGGAAAATTATAAAATATTATAAAACGTTTGAAAATATTTCATGCTACAGTTGACTTCTAATATCTTTCTTTTTATATTTGACCAGGTTTGACGCCTTTATAACCTAAAAGATGCAAATTTATTTGTTATATATACATAATTAATAACAGCTAATAATAATAATTATAGGTACATGCACTGATTATAGAAATAGAAATTAAGAAGAAAAATAAGATGATTTAAATACACCTAAAACACAGATGACAAGTGGTGGTGTCACAGGTGGGAAATAGATACAATTTCCCATTGCAACACTTTTTTTCAAAACTTTTAAATCGACGAACATCAACATTTATCGCTTTTGAAATGACATCGATATTGGCAAGTAATAATGTTAGAGGCACGCAATTAATTTCATGCAGCAGTGCGAGTCTGTGTGCGTGTGTGTGTCTGGAAATGGCTGAACAGATGTAAAACAATATGTTCAATATTGACCCGGAGTCCTGCCACGGAATTTATTACAAATAATATTGGAAGTCTAGTTGCAGCTTCGGTGGCAACCAATACGAAATCGAAGAGGACCTTCCCCAGTAATCGATAACCCTGACCGATCGTATCGTGCCAGCGCGAGGGACGTTGATGCAATAATTATACCGCAAAATAAATTACCACCATTATCAAACGTATTAATATGGTTACATAATGCCCGTTGCCGGTGCTATCGTTCGCGAGTGAAACGAGCAGTCACCTCGCAACTTCAATATATTCCAATATCCAACAGAGCCGAGCGATATTCCAATATTTTCCACGTCCACAACAATCCCGGCACACCAAAATGTGGCTTACTCAATTCCATTACCACAAATTAAACTCAAACCTAATTTATTAAACGTTATTTCATTTTTGCCGCACTAAACGAAACGCTCGACTTAATAGACCGCCCATGCATGCAGCGAGCGATAGCGAGATCTGCGGATGTGGGTTACTGCTACTGCTTCGATACTAGATCGCCTAAATAGAAAAATCTATAAATTTTGAACAAGCGAAGATGAAGTAATATTTCTGCTTTCTTTAATGAAGTTGAAGTGTCCTTTATTAGTTAGGTAACAGTACGTTACTTATATTAAGTTATACTTAATTAACTGATCCGATAACATTATTTACATCATTATTATTTAAAATTCAAAAATATCCCTAATCTCGTCTGGCCACTCTTCTTGAATATCCTTCCCGTATGTTGCAGCCACATTTATAGAGTTAAAAAGATACTAATGTCGGAGATGCGACGTTGGGGGAATTGGTAACACGCCTGACCAGTAATCCGAGGACCCCACGAATCCTGGGTTCAAATCCCGTCGTCCGAGGTGTTCCATTTTTTCATCCTAATAAAAAATCACGACACTTCTCAACACTCTTTCCACAGCATTTTCGAATTGAAACTTCAATGTGACGTCAGGAAGGCTAAAATTTCTCTAGCATTGTGGCTCACAAAATGCGCCTTGGAAGGTGTGTCTCGCTCCTACTGCTTGGTGTACAACAACTCTGCTTCTACGCCCATCATTGCCTCCACAAATCCAACTCATCTTCCCAATCCAGGGAAAAATGTGTTTAAATGAGAAATTTCACATCGTCTTCCTCAATTTACAGGCTCAGTCCAAATTAGACAGCCCAACATCTCTCAATCCGCCGTCCTTCCGCCATACGAGACTTAATACTTAAAAGTGGCCCGTAACGTCGCCAGTGGAATCGGCCGTCACGGTGTCAGACGCGACAAAGCGCCACAAGGATGGCTGCAGCCAGGCGAAGGGAGGGAGGGGGGGTTAAGGAAAAAGTCTGACCACCGAAACAATCACACTCATCTAACCACATTCCCGATCCAAACCTGTTCAACGCGTGTATGCACACCGTCGCTGCGCTGAACGCAGGCGAGACGGGGCGCGGGTCTGCGGTTAGAGCGCGGTGAATTTCTTCGTTACAGAGGTAACCTGCGGCCGCCATTACGGCGTACAACACGCCGTAAAGCGTTGCCTGTAAGTTTACGGTGCTCGATGGCGTAATTACGATAAAGTATCGTACGTGCTCATTACCACGTACGCGACGTTAGCATAATATTCTATGAAGTGCGCTGAGCGAGATTGGAGGGGGAGGAATAACGGGAGGGGGGGGGGCAGTTGCGCCCAGTGCATCGTGGGTTTAATACCAATTATGCATCGGCGCTAATCACACGTGGAAGGCTGGTGAAAAGCCACAGGGCGGCTGCAGCAAATGAGCGGCCTTTGAAATTTCGTTGTTTGCGCTGATTCGCGGTAAATTATTCGAATGCGAAACTGTTTGAGTGGAGGAGGGTTGATTTCAGTGAATTTTTGAATTTAGGAGACACGGCTGGAAATTTTTTTGGGGGGGAAATAGTGGATAGTTTCTTCATCCAAAATGATGTCACAAGTGAGTGCGACGCTTTGGTTTGGG
The DNA here is from genome assembly GCF_050908995.1 of Andrena cerasifolii. Lineage (NCBI taxonomy): Eukaryota > Metazoa > Arthropoda > Insecta > Hymenoptera > Andrenidae > Andrena > Andrena cerasifolii. The sequence continues at coordinate 6,647,762 of NC_135132.1, forward strand.
AGAAAATTTAATTTTAAAATTCTGGAAAATGTGGAATACTTTGGTAGTATGAGTGTTTAAGTTTTGGTAACGCGAATATGTACTAAAAGTCACTCGAATGTCATTTTCACACCTAATTCCTTTAAAAAAATGGCAATTACACACCAATGACATTTTGGCATCTTTGTGGTGTTTTTTATATAAATATTTTGGTATTTATGTGGTGTTTTTAATATAAATGATATTTTGGTATTTTTGTGGTGTTTTTAATGTAAATGATATCTTGGTATTTATGTGGTGTTTTTAATGTAAATGATGTTTTGGTATTTTTGTGCTGTTTTTAATATAAATGATATTTTGGTATTTTTATGGTGTTTTTAATATAAATGATACTTTGGTATTTTTATGGTGATTTTAATATAAATGATATTTTGGTATTTTTATAGTGTTTTTAATATAAATCATATTTATGGAGTACCTAATATATACTACGGCAGGAAAACCAATGCTGAATAGCTTCTGGGCCGAATAGAAAGCTGTGCAGGTGCAGTGAAAAAAATTGAGGCAACATAATATCGTTCCCTAGTGAATTCCAAACGCTTAGTTGTTTCACACGCCCTAGTAGGTCCGCGCAAAGACCGTGTTCAAGGAAATGGTAAAGAACATAATTGCCTGCCCGTAATTTCTGCCTCTAATCGGTAATATCGATGCACTTAGACCGTATTTGGCGTAACTTCAATTACATGCTGCACTCTACCTAGCAAAACGAAAGAACAGAAACCTAAATACACTCATTTATTTTCGCAAAACCAAAACGACACATTCCACAAAAATTCGTATATCAACAAAAACTTTCGCGCAATTCAATACTTCAATAATCAACTATTACACGCAAACATAAATTCCCAATACAAAAACCACTAAAAAAAATCCATTTTCCATTTCACAGAAATTTTGTTTACAGCAGCAGTAAAGAGAATTATCGGAGCCTCGATTTCTCTTCGGCGCAGTCTCATTATGCACCGAAGCAATTCTTTCAAAAGCAGTAACGAGCTCGAGAAACATCGGTTCGATTAAATTTATCGCCGCTGCCTCTCTGGTCCGCTCTGTTTCAGCGAAACAATGGCACCCAGCAGTCGGATATTTTATCACTCACTCTCGGGGACAAGAAGAAAACCAGGCGACGATAATGCCACCCGCGAATAACAATCGGCCGCCCGCGGCCTGAAATTCGAGCCCCCGGCGGAATTAACGATTAGGAAACGAACCGGCCGATAGGGGATTCGCGGAAATTCGAGGTGCGCGGATGGGAACGAGGAGAAGAAGAGAGGCCCGATTGTGTTTCAAGGTATCGCTGGTAACGCTGGCAGCGATAAAAGCGAGAGAGGAGCCTGGACAAGGTACCAGCCGGCGAAAGGTGGGAGTGGCATGGGGTCGTGTAAAAGCCAAGGCAAAACGCAGTTAAATTAATCTCGAGCCCACACTCCCCTCGAGGAAACTACGGGCATGGTGTTCCATGGACACTTGATTCTGATCACTGTGAGAAAGTTCACGAATTTTGTCCGTGTACTGAAGCATCCCGCAAATGGGAGGGTACACAGGTAAATACATAGACAAATAAGTGGACAGGTGACGGATAAATAAAATCATAGACACTTGGATGGAGGGCTAGATCGCAGAGCAGCAATGGAACAAGTAGAAACTCCAGTACTAGTCAGACCAGTTATAGGGTCCACCTAGCTCGATGCTCGGGAATTTTTTAAAAGAAAAGTTTTAAGTATTATAATCCCAAACTTCGTACGTTTATTAACTGACGTTCGAAGAAGGTGCTCAATTTTTTTTAGGCAATAATAATGATAATGTTGGAAAGTACAGTGGTTGTAGTAAGAGGGGTTTGAAAAAAAAGTTGGTTGCTGGCGGACATGATTCTGCCTGTCGCAGTCATCTAAAACGAAAAGCGCAAGGTTTTTCTTAATATATATGAGTGTGGTTATCGTATGAACCAGAATGAATAAAAAAATACTGCAAAATGGAAAAATGGTAGCATTTTAGATGAAAGTTTTCGTTTTTCGGAAAAGAATTTGTTAGTTTCCTTTGTTGCAAAACTGGAATTTGGCAAATAGTGACTTCATTTCAATTCACACGGTAGTCACACTCATATAGATTAAGAAAAATTTTGCGTTTTTTGTTTTTGAAAAAGGTATGAAAATTGGGAATTTGCGAATCATGCGTTCGTCATTTTGTGAATTTTCGACGTAAATTATTTATTTTCGTTCGGACGATAATGATAAACGTACTGATTAAGAATCTTCTTGACTTCTTTATTTTTGTCCACCCTGAGGGCTCCAATAATGTACGCCAGCCGAGTCACGATTTTTAACCCTGTAACTCCCAGCGTTGCACCAGTGCAACACATTTTAAATGTGTGTAAAATTCTATCGCTCGTACATATTTAACTTTCATTAGCAACCATCCGTAGTTTTCCTGATAGTAAAGTAGATTTCAATGTTTTCGAGTTAGAAACTCGAAGATTCTCTTAAAAAATGTAGCGTGGACTATTATGAAAATAAAATAAAAAATCGATATTTTCCATATCGAAGTAACAAGACACAACACACATATTATTTTCGCAATTTTGAACCCAAACCAATGAATAGAAACGGTCAAAAAAATTCTTACGCATAACGAAGCAGTAACTGAACAGACTACAAAAAGACTCATAACGTTAGACGTATGTATCACTTGAAAAAAAAATCCTGAAAATTGCTCAATTGCTGCAACGTCCACAGAGGAATGCCCCCTGGCTGAAGCTGAAGATCCAAAAAAAAAATACACACAGCTCGAAGCAACAGCTGAAGAATTGAAGAGCAGGAGTATCGGAGAAGTCCTTTGGAAAAGGACCATCTGGATGAGCAGAAAAATGGTACACAGGGATGAAATATCGAGGGATACACAGAATCCCAGGGAATCCATCCGAACGGATCCTTTCTCCCCGAAAATAACCCAAAATACGTAGTAACTGCAGAAGCGAGTTCGGGCGAGATCCGGGCGAAGAGGATGGGTAAAAATAGAGGATCTGGCGGAAACGTTGCCACCGCTATTATTTTCCATCGGGGGATGGCGCTGTCGGTTGGCCAGGGGTAGAGAGCATTTTGAATAATAGACACCGCGGTCTATTTATGCCCTGAAATCAATACCCCCGCGTCTATATCGCCGTTAGAACACGACGGCACGCCGCGTCGGATCGTTCAGTGTCGTTCCTTCGTTGTTCGCATGCATTCACTCCACTTATAAACGCGTCTCATTGTGCCTGCCTCGGGGGAGGCGCTTCCATCGTGGATCGAAAACGGGGGGAGGGGGCAGCTAGGCGTTGTATGTTCACCTCTTTCAACCAGCGGTTCGTTCCCGGTTCCCTCGTTTCGCCCAAGCTTTACGAGCGCTCGAAGCGACGCGCACGTCTCTCGAACACGCTGTCTTATGGGCAACCTTTGGGCGCGGAGGCTCGCGGTTTTGTCACGTGAGACGCTCGCCAATGGTGGGAGAGGGGCGAGGTCGAGCAATGTGACTTGGGGAGTGGTTTAGTATATTCTTGAGAACATAGAGGATGAACAAAATTGAGCTTTATATTTAAAAATGGTCCCCTTGGGAGTAGGCAATTCGAGGTGAAATTGGAGTGTCGTTTGAACGACCACGAACTGCGGACCACGGTGCCGAGAATTTAGTTTGAAGTATTCGTCAATAATTGCACGATTATCCACCGATTTCTATACAGAGATGTTTCCTTATTAGGTTTAAAATGCTGAGTATAGCGTCGGGTTTGCATTTCGAGGAAAACTGGCCCGGACCAATGTGCCTGGAGCTGAACCAAGGTGCCTGGAATGTAGTTTAAGTGTTCCTTAAGAATTGGGCGATTATCTACCGATTTCTGTAGACAAATCTTTTCTCCTTAAATTCAAAACCCTGAATGTAGTCCCGCGCTTGCATTTCCAGGAAAAGTGAACCGGACCAATGTGCCTGGAGCTGAACCAAGGTGCCTGGAATGTAGTTTTAAGTGTTCCTTAAGAATTGGGCGATTATCTACCGATTTCTGTACACAAATCTTTTCTCCTTAAATTCAAAACCCTGAATGTAGTGCCGCGCTTGCATTTCCAGGAAAAGTGACCCGGACCAATGTGCCTGGAGCTGAACCAAGGTGCCCGGAATGTAGTTTTAAGTGTTCCTTAAGAATTCGGCGATTATCTGCCGATTTCTGTTGCACAAATGTTTTTCCCCGAAGTTTAAGATGCTGAATATAGCTCTGGGTTGCATTTCAAGCAAAAATAACTTGGACCAATGTGCCTGGAGCTGAACCAAGGTGCCTGGAATGTAGTTTTAAGTGTTCCTTAAGAATTGGGCGATTTTCTACCGATTTTCTGTGCACAAATGTTCTCTCCTAGCTGACTGGGGCCGAACCGATATGCCCGGAGCTGAACCAATGTCACTGCAGCATATTTCACTGTTGCCTGGAGAATATGCGAAACGAAATCGTGGCTGCCTTGCACGCGCGTGATGTTCGTAACTCACTCCGCGCGGACTTTAATACCGTAATGGACTGTGATTGCCATCAGCCAATACAATCGCATTTGGATCGCAAATATTGATATTATTTGCATCGTGACCAGCTTTACGACCCCTTCAAGGGCCACTACAAATTCTGTCGTCGCTTTTTAGCGTACCGGGGAACGATCATCTTTAATTACGAGGGCTTACTCAGCGATATATGCGAGGCAGCGACTGTGCAAAAGGAACCGGTCGTCCACGAAACCAGAATTCGCGAGCGCCCAACGGGAATGAGAAGGGGAGAGCGGCACGAGGAACGGGAGAAGGAGGCAGAGAGAGGATATATGTTGCTTTCACCGCGACGCTATTAGGGACGCGATCCTGCATCGCAATTAAGGGGCCGTCAATTACGGCCGCGTCCATGAAAACCTGTAATCCATCCCCCGCTACGAAATTCCTCGTCCTCCTTCATCTTGTCCTATTACTATCGATGCACTTGCAGAATTTGCTGGCACTTGTGCTGTATTGCAAACGTAAAGAAAAAAACAAACTCTGAAGTAGACAGTAGATTCTGAAAATTTTGGAAACTTTTATCACAGTTTGCTACAAACTTGCGGCGTCCGTAGAGTGATTTGGCTACTCGCGGTACAGGATTTGCATATAGTCATTGAAAACTAGGTCTGAGAGTTGCAAAGTAGCTGAACTTCATTACTAATTGAGCTTTCTTAAAAGAGATTTAATATATATTCATGATCCTGCAGCTTCTATTAGAGTTTATGAGCCCACTGCAGATATTATGCGCGTAAATATTATTATTATTTATAATTTGGTTGGAACCTATTACATCACATGCGTACATAACACTTTGTGTATGCATAGGTACATTGAATGAGAAAAGAAAAGAAACAAATGTAATATGTTGAAAATATAACTATAAAAAATGAAGGAATGAAGACTGAGGAATGAAGAATGAGGAATGAGGAATGAGGAATGAAGAATGAGGAATGAAGAATGAGGAATGAAGAATGAGGAATGAAGAATGAGGAATGAAGAATGAGGAATGAAGAATGAGGAATGAGGAATGAGGAATGAGGAATGAAGAATGAGGAATGAAGAATGAGGAATGAGGAATGAAGAATGAGGAATTAGGAATAAAGAATGAGGAATTAGGAATGAAGAATGAGGAATGAGGAATGAAGAATGAATAAGTTTAAAAAAAATATTAGTGTGTATCCATCACACAAAGCAAAAGAAAAGTGTTAACTAAAAATTGTTACTCCAATCCAAACGATCCTATATACTTAGGTAAGGTGAATGTCCCAATTTCTGCTCATGTCCCCATTTCCGATCATTTCGTATTTTTCTTATTATTATATGCGTTACGCTTGTACTATAGTTGCAACAAAATAATTCTAAATTATTTAAACAATTTATCACAGCATTATACACTTAATTACAAATTACTAATAGTTACACATCTTGAAATATCTTTCTTAAACAGTTTTTGAATTGGTTGATTCATTATTAAAGAATTAATCGATTACTCTGCAAATTTTCATCACAAATAAATTTTTTACACCTTCCTTACGACGAGTTATCTCTTAAACGAGCAGAAATTGGGACACTCACCTTATAAGCTACCAAAGTGCGTAAGTGGCGAGCCTCGAATTACCTAATCCCTCGTTATTTTACTACCAGCCCACCCCTTTACTTCGTCATTCCACATCGCGAGAGTCACTACACACTAAACCTTCCCATACCATGCTTTAATCCCCGACAAAAGAAAACTGACCATTCTACTACCGTTCAAAGCAATGCAACCCACAAACTTGCCAGCAGCGGCCATCGACTACTCATAACTCCGCGAACTGTATTCCCTCCAGTTCCATTCAAAAACCACCCTGCCGCGAAACAGTGCCGTTCAATCCAAAGAACCACCTAGCAGAATCAATATTCGAGGAAACTCGCCCCGTTACAAGACACCCCCCACCCCCTCCGCCTTCCGCGGCCGGCCAATGCATCCCCCATTTCCCCAGAGCGAGCGGAGGATCCTAGAACAAATTCAGACCGCCGTAGGAGCGTGGAAGCGTGCGTGCGGGCGGGCGTCGCGACGCAGGAGCGCGAAGAACACCGGATATGGACTAGACTACAGCCAGACGGCCAGGAATGGAAATCAATACAGTCTCAACACTCGTCGGCTTCTCTCGCCACCCCCTCGTTTCCCAACCTACCCCATTCTAGTTCCGTCTCTCTCGTTCCGCCGCTTTTTATCATCCCCCTCCCGCCAGCCCAGCCACCCCCGTCTCCCCCCCCCCTCCCCAACCCTGCCTTTCTTTCTGGTGGCATCATTGGCTGCCGGAGCAGTTTCCAGGGCCTAACGCAGATTACACGCCGCTCGCACAATGGATCTTGCAGAACCCACCCCTGCTCGGCGCGAGGAGCCCATCGTCCTAACGGCGAGCTTGTCTCCACTCGGAGGCTTTTAAATCTCCGGTGAAAAGACGGGAAAAGGGTTCCGCTGTGGTCCGCTGCGCGGACCCGCTCCACGCTTGTGCGCGTTTTTTAATCGACCGGAAAGGGAATCGATTGTGCCACTGGGTCATGCCGTGATTGCGAGGGATTTATGGGGAGGGGTGGATTTTTTAAGACTCCTGGCACCTCGGGCTGAGATCTCGAGTGGATTTTTGAATTTTTCCTGTGTCGAGATTTCGAGGAATTTTGGGGAGTTTTTAGGAAGTCGAAGGTGAGGTTTGGGTGATCGGTGAATATTTCTGGGGTAAGGGGGAGGGTAAGCACTTAACGACTTACTGAATTTTATAAAACAGGGGACAAATTGACACCTTTAATTTTGAGACTGTGTGCAAAAAATGGGATATTAAGGAGGTGGGTCTTGAGGGGAGGTTCCGGGCTAAAAATCGTTTTTTTTTTATTTTTTTTATTTCATTTTTCGAAGGTTCAACCTTTTAGGAATAAGTGTTTACAAGGATTTTTTGAGATTCCCGAAGTTATAGGCATTTGAGTAAATGCATACTGAAATTTTAAACGCGTTTTTCTCGAAACGGTGTTCTTAAAATCAGTGGAAGCTGTATCTCGAAAAGTTATTATCCGAATCGACTGAAACTTTTTTATTTTGAAGAGCATACTTCTGGCTCGTGGGGAAGCCAGGAATATATTTAAAAAATTGAAAATTTGTAAGTTTTTAATATAGGGAAAAATTATTTCAAACTTCAATTATCGTTATTTTTTTAAAGTCCCACTAAATTATATGCAGTAGCTTTCCTTTAATTCCTAAAGATCACCTATTTTACGGGCTCTAGACCGGAACAGCCCCTTAAGGATTTAAGGATATTCAATAGCCGGTGGAATTTTTGAATTGTGCAGCTAAAATTCATGTGGATGAAAAATAAAGAAAATCAATGAAAATTGAATGAAATCCCTCTGCTTTTTCTTAATGCTTGCAATTTTCTTCGTTTTGCTGGCGATATGGAAATCCATAAACTGCAGAAGAAATTTTCAAAAGAAAGGTTCAAATGCTTCCAAGACTTTTTCTTTAATTTCTAAGAACTTTTACAGAACTCTCAAGCAGATTCGAGAGATAGCGGAGCTCGTGGATGATTTACAGCAGCGTGATCAGAAGAACCCAAGATCCTCGCAGGTTTTGGAATAAAAGGAGCGAATACTATAGTTCTTTTGAATCGAGAAACATGCGCGAAGTGATTCGCCCATTCGTGACAAGTAGAGCACGAATTGAAGGAAAGTCGTGCACGCGCGGGCTTCGTGCTGGCAGCCACGAAGAAAACACTTCGCGAAGGAAAACGAGAGTAGATTCTTACGTCGCGAGTCAGACGTTCTGACGAGTTCGCTCGTGAACGTAATCTTGCAGCATTCAATAAGTTGAAGTAAGCATTGAGAATTGCTCAACGGGGACGTACCATTTTGTGTAATACACTACTATTCGTGGAACATTTCTCTTTGTATGTGATTTAACCCTTGAGTAAATCGAGGACCGCATACTCTTGAGGAAAAAATGGTGTATGTTTTAATACTTGAACTAAAAGAAAGGTTTGTAAATGAAACAGATAATTTAGAAATTCTCCTGTTCGCCAAAGTTATGGAGAACTAATTGTATGAAGCTTCTATCATCTTAAGAATTCAGTTTCTGATATTAAGAACGCAGTATCTTCAGATGCATCGGTAGTAAATAATACTAAATATATTTACCGAAAATAATTGCGAAGAGTTTCATTAATTGGAGAATATACTTTCTAAAAAAAGAATATAATACTCTGGAATTCATTAGAAATCGGAGATAATAGAATGCACATCCTATTAGGACCAGAAAGTCCTCCCTTCAAAATTGTGATTGTTGTAAAAATCTTGTAACAATTCTGGATCTCAGAGCCTGAGTGTATTAAGTCCACTTTTTTTAAAAAATAGCATTTTACATGTTTCTGAAAGAGTGAAAAATTTGATACAGGAAACCTGTAGAATGTTATTTAAAAAAATGGACTTAATACATACTAGCTTATGATTGTTATAAAAATTAATAACTCTGGATCTCAGAGCCTGAGTGTATTAAGTCCACTTTTTTTAAAAAATAACATTTTACATGTTTCTGAAACAGTGAAAAATTTGATAGAGGAAACCTATGGACAGTTATTTAAAAAAAAAAGTGGACTTAATACACTCTAGCTCTGAGGTCCAGAATTATTCTAATAAGAAAACGTTCCCAACCCGAAAATTCAGAATTTAATAAAACTTCATGTGGATTTATATCACATTGGTGTATGCAAGCAGCATTTTTTTCTGCAGAAATTCACTCTAAAATCAGCCCTTAAAGTTGTGGCGTTTTTAAAATATTTTTTCTTTAATATAAATTTGTAATAGTGGGAAATAGAACAACATTATAAATATAAGAATTGTTGAGTCGTCATGCTGTACCTAAAGAAAAATATAGTTACATTATAAAAGCGAAAACACGCGAAGGTCTCCCCCTTTCAGGAAAAAAATTCCTCCCTGTACAATTTAATGTGTTCTACACTCACGCGAAATTTCATTAAATTCGGAACGATGGGGTTGGGTCGTTTCCTCGAAAGCCACGGAATTAAAAAGAAGTCACATGGAGAAAAAAAAACTGTAGCACGAGACGATGAATCAGGGTTCCAGGAATTCGTCACGGGAAAGTCACGCGAAGGTAAAGGAAGGGTGAGAGCGAAGATAAAGGCGAATCGTCGCGGGAAGAGAGCGAGGTAGTGGCGCGATGGATGAAGCGATTCAAAGGTTTCCGTTGTTAAAACCAGATAACGAAGTCCAAACATGGACTTGCGCCGGTGATTTCAGATGGAGACCGTTTCGCGATCCTTTTACGGCGCGGTTGCTTTGTAACGCTTGTGTAAGTATCGCGTACGCGTCGCTTTTGCGCGTAGCTAAGGCGCGCTGAATCTTAAAATTTAGAAATAAATTTTTAAATAACGCGGGAATGAAATGAGGGACTGAGTTACCGGGCAGATGAGTTTGATTGGGCAGCTGGAAGAGTTTCGATCTTCGGAAGATCTAAAGGAAGAAGAGCAAGTGTGGTAGAATGGTGGACTGTTAGGGTTCCAGCAGGTCCAAGAAGTACATACGCTGTTGGATTACTGGGAGCACTGTATTTTGTAAATCCGAGTGGTTTATGGTGGCTTTTAGGTCCTTGATGCTATGTAGATCTAAGAGACTAGGACAACTCGTGGATATACTAGCCCAGAAGGTCTTCTGGGTCTACTAGTCCACGAGGACTCCTAGATCGACTGCAACAGGAGAACTCCTAGATCAGGTCCGTCCAACTTTTGCTGTTGCCTTCGAAGAGCAACAGCGGGTGGTGCGAGCGAAGGTAAGAGCAACGGTTGTGCCCCACTATGGGGACCTTTCGTTCTTGAGGGGCGCGAGGGGCCTGGCTTGGTGCCTTGAAGAGCAACTCGCGGTTGCTCGTGCGAGCAAATCCCTGAACAGGCCTGTCCTAGATCTACTAGTCCAGGGGAACTATTAGATCTACTAGTCCATGGGAGCTGTTAGGTTTACTAATGTAGGGGACCCATATCTACTAGCACACGAGAACGCCTAGATCTACTAGCACAAGAGAACTCCTAGATCTACTAGACCAGGGGATCTATGAGATCTTCTAGTCCAGGTGAGCTGCTAGGTCTATTAGTGCAGGAGAACTAGACAAGAGTTCTCTCTACTAGAACAGGAGAACCCCTAGATACACTAGTACAAGAGAGCTCCTAGATCTACTAGTACAAGAGAACTCCTAGATCTACTAGACCAGGGGAACTATGAGATCTTCTAGTCCAGGTGAGCTGCTAGGTCTATTAGTGTCAGAGAACTAGATCTCTCTACTGGTACAAGCGAACTCCTACATCTACTAGTGCAGGAGAGCTCCTTGATCTACTAGTCCAGGGGAACTGTTAGGTCTACTAGTGCAGGAGAACTGGATCTGCTGGCCCAGGAGAGTTTCTAGATCTACTAGTTCAGGGTAACTCCTACATCTACAAGTCCAGGAGAATTTCTAGATCTAGTAGTCCAGGGGAACTCGTAGATCTACTAGTGCAGGGGCACTCCTAATTCTACTACTCCACGAGTTCATTTATATCTACTAGTCTGAAGAATCCTCCCAGGTGTAGCACTCCCATGATCACCTACATCCAACACTTCCACACGATTTCCTAGACCTAGTATTCCAGTAGTAGGTAACTTAACTCAATCACCCATATTCACCACGCCAATACCAATATCACCTCCATCAAATAGCACCCTGAGACCTCATACTTAACCCACACCTTGCATACCCACTAAACTACATAAATACCAAACAACACTACCAACAACAAAATTACCCCAGCTCTATCAGATCCACCATACCGATCCCAGTCACTGAAAGCCCCCCAGAAACAAAGTCCCCGTCCCGACCCGCTACAACTCAATCCTCCGCGAGCGCAGCCATTCCCAAGGGCATTCCCGTGCACCTTGCCCCCTTAGACAAAACGGCAGGAATCAAGGGCGAGGTCGCAACGCAGGGGTTCGGCTAAGAATTCGATACGCCGGGGGGAGGTGGGTCGAATCGACGAAGGGTGACAGTGGCCGCGCGGCATGTGGTCGAGAGGCACGGTGAACCAGATATTCGAATGGCACCGGGCAGGCCCGCCGCAGCGGGAGCAGGGGTGCCGCCAGCTTGCCTGTGGGGGAAAGGGACTCCGGGTATACGAGGTAGTGGGTATACAGCGGAGATATCCAGGTCACAAAACAAGTGTCGCAACCGAGAGGGCACGCTGGCACGCTCCTGTGAATACACTTGCTGTCTGTCACCGTCTGATTTCGACTCCCACAGGCTACGGCTTCCCTGCCTGCAACCTGACGCGACCGTGCCAGTCAAGTGGACTATCGATCGACCATGTCCCTGTGATGGACCCTGCTCGATATTGGGGGGGGGATGCACCGGGCAGGTGCCTCTTGGAATCCTGTTGAATGAGGATTATCGCCGAGGGGTGGGACGAAGGTGCCTTTATCATCGTGATTAAGCTTTTTGTGTGATCAGGAGTACGTGGGGTAGGCTCTGGTAGAATTAGGGAAGGGCTCTTTGTGGGAGACTGAGTCAAAAGGAGAAAATTGTTTTTTTTTTATTCCATTGGCAAATGTGCTGAGGATGTGGTAAATCTTAGGGGAAGATGTAAGAGTGCAGGATTGCTGCGTCTGACTACTATTTGCTTTTGATTCTTGGGGGGAGGACAGGTTGAACAGGTACCTTGGGACGAAATGTGAAAAGTAATAGGTATTCAGCTGTATTTATAAAATGTTACAAACTCAAAATTGAAAAAATTTAGGTGCAGATACCAGATCCTGGTGTCCTCAACTCGGTATAAAAATTTAAAAAAAGGTAAGTGAATTTATTATATTTATTAATGTTTACCTGGTAAGTGGTTTACAGTCTGATATTGATATATCGCGAAAATATAATGGCGACGACGACGTAAAATCGAACGATTGACCGAGAAGTTGGCGCAAGATCACGAATAGTCTTCGTGGGACGCAGAAGCAATCGAAGCACGTGTGAGCCCTCTATGACCAGAATTTCAATGAGCTTTCGCTAACTGTAAAACTAAACACTTATTTCTTTTGTTGCGATATTTGTCGAGCTACGGTCAATCTACAATCGAGTCCCACCCGATAATCCCTGGCGACATTTCCTCGAGGAAAATAAGGGGGAAATGTTTTCCACGAATTAATAGCATTAAACGACGAAGGGGAGATACAAAATTTCCTTTGTCACTTCAGAATTCACCTGTAATCTGTGAAATTGCATAATAAATTAAATTTCGTAGCAAGTAGAGGATCTGGATTAATATATAGTCAGAAGAAAACACATGACTATCCACAGGAAAACTCATACAAGTAATAGCTACAACAGCACGCAATACTGCAGCGAAAGAAGTCACCAATATTCGCAAAATAATTCATCGCAAAATGTAAAAAGTATTTTAAACAAAAAATATCCCCAGTCTTCTTACTTTCCCTACGTGCCCTCGGACCTAACTATGCACACTTTCTTGTTTCGATAATAATTAATAGAAGTGGCGATTTATTTTCTCACAGTATTCTGCAGTGTCCAAGTTATCGCAATTTATGTTTAAAGAAATAATGATTTTGGTCAAAGCAATTTCGTTTGTTTATAATTTTTATCTCGAATACTAATGATTGGATAAAAAAACTGTAAATAGAAAAATGGTGTGTCGTGGCGAGCTTTACAACGCTATATTTTTTAAAATACAGTTTAACAACATTTAATTTACCAATATTTCTTAACGTTTGGACAATAATTTTCCCCATTTTCGAGCGCTTAACCCCTTATTGCATTCGAACCCTCAATCGTTCATGTCATGAACAATACAGTGAAGTTCACTGAACCTTGTTTCTTTGCGGATGGACTAAACTGTTCAAACTTAATTGTCTCAATAAATCTCTTTTGCAGCATTCCTTGTTTTCTTCAGTCACCCTTGAATTATTCCACCCAGAGCAGGCATCCTAATACTTAGGTACAAAGGCTATGTACATTTAAATAACCCAACCACCCACTGGTCAACAAATAGCCACGCGCCATAAAGAGCAGAGGCAAGAAGCTCGATAAAATCTTAGAGGAGCAAGACTATACGGTAGCAAAGCTGAAAGGCAGGGAGTATCGACAGGGCCAGGCGGCCGGGCACCAGCGGGCTTCTTAGAAAGCTCTTAAAATGCGAATAGCGTGGCCGTGAACGACAGAGCGATACTCGCGGAGACGACGGCCACGGGAAATTCGTCACGTATAATGCCGGACAATGACTCTCTGCTACCCGCCAGCCAAACGACTGACTCGCCAAGGTATCCGTTAGCTCCCTACGATGAAGAACCATCGAACGCAACCTACCGCGGAGCACCGGCGACGCTGATGCACTCCTTGCGCCTCGATATCTAATAACGCTGCGGATTCATCGGTTTTTCCATCCACGACGGGGCGATTACTCCGCAGGAACGACCGGCCTTGTCGCCATCGCAATTTGCGCGATACTCTGAACAGCAAGAAATGAATTGCAACTAGGTGCCCTTCTTGCGACTTGTCCGCTGAATTCTCGAGTCTAGATTTTCTGCTGATTTTTCTGCTGCTCTTCTGGGGGTAGCAAGCTTCTTAGGAGACGTGTAATGAGGATTTAATGATAGACTGCAGGGCAGGTTGAGTCTTTGGGAAAAAGTGGGGCGTTTTGTTTGACCCTTAACTGGTATACTGTTTTTGGCAAACGTGGCTGGTATACCGGGGTCGCGGCTGACCCGAAATAAAAAAGGGCACAGAAATTTGTAAAGTCGACACTAGAGCAACCTCTATGAATATTTTTTGTTCTTAGGTAATGTGTAAAATAATAGAAACCTAGGAAGTTAAACTAGTATTGTAAAATTAATTAGAAGAACAGTTTACAAGCTTAGGCAACCTAAAATTTTGCTGCGAACTTTGCGCGCCTGGGGTCAGGAGTGACCCCAAGACACCAGTTAAGGGGGAGCCTGGTGTGGCGGATCGAAGAAATTGATTTTTTTTTTTTGCATAAATCAATAGTTGAACATCACGACAATATGTTCCCAAAACAGCAGAACGAAATTCGAAAAATTAAAGCGGATATAGCCGGCTTTGCTACGGAGCGCCAGGCTACCACAAAAGTTTAAATGCGTTTTTCTCGAAACGACAGTTTTACACTTTGCGGGCAATGTAACTCAAAAAATATTCAACCAATCGACTTGGCCTTGTGCAGGGATATTTGTGAACATTTTCTTCGTAGTACTAAGTTATTAGTATAATGATATTGTTTAAACAAATAACTTTTTTTTAGATTTCGTTGGAAACAGTGAACTTTTTATTCAAGAGGCCGCCATTTGTTCATTTTGCATCTTTTAAGTTTCAAATTTCTTCATTCTGTGCGTACACTCATAAACTAAAGGAAAATTGTTCGATTTTTGGTTTCAGATGAAACCAAAAGACGCTACGTTGCCCGCAGTGCAATAATTGCGTCGCCAACGGACTGGGCATAACTTTGTTATTTGCCGCTCTTTTTTAATAAAATTTTTTTCTTATATACCTTAACCTGTTAATACAATATCCTGAAAGTTTCAGAAAGATCTATCAAATACTTTCTTTAAAAAAAAATCCCGAAAAATGCCTCGATTTTTTTTTAGTTACACCAGGCTCCCCCCTTAAGGGTTAAGGGGGAGCTTCGCGTAAATCCCTAAAATGAAGCCCGATGTTTGGAAATTTTTTACAAAGGACTCGTTTACTCTAACTCGTTCAAACTTTCAGGATGACTTAGTATCTACATATTTTAAAAAAGGGTAAAAAAAACTCCATGGAAAAATCGTCAATATTGACATATTGTACTTAATACGTCACCGTACAAAAGAAAAACGTATCTCACATTTTCAATGTATTTTTGTACAAGCCATCGCATTCATGAGCGTCCGGGGGAGGTGCAAGAGTGGTATTTCCCCTCCCCTGGCTTTTGAGCAAAATCGTTTATTTTTAAAACTGATATTTATTAAGTTCATACCAAAGCAAGGAAATATTAGTAAATTTCGGTTTTAACTTTTTAATTAAATTGGCACTACAAACTGGGTTAAAAAAAAACAATAGGAGTATATTTTTCTCTGCCATCATCCCAAAGTGGCCCCCCACCCCTGGAAAAATCTCCCGACGCCCTTGATCACGTTTTACCCTACTGAACCACGAAACACGGTCCCATATTTGATTCCCCAATTTTTTTAGTCTAGCAGAAGAAGGGACGTAATATTTTTTCACCTAATTTTCAATATCAGTAGCCTAAAAAAACGATATTAACACCTAAGAATTAGAATGCTTTGCCGGCCATTTTGGTGGTATATATACATAAACTTTAAATAAATAAAATTTACAATTTCAATGGAAAAATCCCGGCCCTCTAAAATTCAAAAATATTACATAATGAAGGGGAGTTGGAGATGGGGTTGGAAAATAGAATCTTACTAATTCTTATACTTGCGGAGGGAGGGGGTAGGAAATCGGCAAAATTGCCCTCGCGTAATTTAAAAATGGCCCCAAATCTGAGCTCCTCAGCAAAAATAATTATCCACCCTCCTGCAGAATCGAAACCAAAAAATCTCTCCGGAAAGGTCGTCGACCTCGAACTCGCGCACAGCGAAATCCGCGGCTGCTTAATTAATTTCGCAGAAAAAATCGGCCGGGGCGCAGGCTCGTCATCCGGTCGCAGCCCGAAAAGTAAGGCTACGAGGATATCGAACCGTGCCTCGTACGTGAATTTCATATCGAGGGGCCCCGAATGATCGTGAAACGAGACGAGTGAAAGTGAACGGCCGGCGTCGAATGTCGAGCAACGATCGTAAAAGAATTCCGCAGGATAATTTACGCCGAACGGGGAACGAAGATCGACGCGTACGATAAACAACCCGCGAGAAGGTATCGGGCCACCTTTCACTGCGGAGCAACGCGGAGACTGTTGCCGCGCGCGCGCGGAACGCCGATGCATTTTCGTCCACCGAGGGTGCTAATTATCCCTGGGAGAATGAAGATCCGCGCGGCCAGATATCGCCGGTAAAAGTTTCCGCTTTCCGGATCGCGGATCAAACGACTCGCTAATGAAACGCCTATCGGTACGAGAAAGCGATCCGATGGGATCTCGCGCGTGAGAAAAATCCTGCGTCGATACGTCGCTCGCCACGCTCGTGCGAAGACCTGGATGTTGCGAGAATACGAGGGGAAGGATTTCGTTCGAGGAGTGGCAGAGCGTGGTTGGAAGATCCTGCGCGGTTGGTAAGAGGACTGTGGATTATTGTTGGGGGTTGGAGTTATGGATTGGGAGCTTTTTTAAGGGGTCATGCTCAGTCAGGAGGCTGAAACAAAGGGTGGTTTTTGGAAATTTTTTACTCAAAAGCTATAACACATTTCTCAGAAAATCTTTTTTCCTTTTAAGGATTGCATCTAGTACCGTGCATCGTATTTTTTTTATTTAGAAATATTTATTAATAATTGAGTTATTGTGTATCAGTCGAAGGTTGTCTAAAAAAAAGGCTTCTGTGGTGAACACTGCTGCTCGAAAGTTGATGATGTAAAATAAAAAATTTGAAAGAATTTAGTTATTATATTGTATTGTCTAGTATCTGAACGAAGGTTTTTTCGAAATATTGAGTTGGGAAAAAATGGCTGATGTTTAAAGTAAAGGTTTTAATTTTTATCAGAAATCCTGCCTGATTTTCGTCAATTAAAAGAAAACTAAGCATCGGATAAAAAATCCTTCGTTCAGATGCTAGATGATATAATATGATAAGTAAATTCTTTTGAATTTTTTATTTTAGATGATCGACTGTCGAGCCGCAGTGGTCACCGCAGAAGCCTTTTTTTGAGAGAACCTTCGAGTGATGGACAATAAGTTAGTTATTGATAAATATTTTTAAATAAAAAAAATACGATGCATGGTACTAGATGCAATCCTTAAAAGGAAAAAAGATTTTTTGAGAAATGTGTTATAGCTTTTGAGTAAAAAATTTCCAAAGACCGCCCTTGTTTGGCCTCCTGATATCTGGAATTAGAAATAAAAGGGTAACTTTGAACATTTTTTTTTCATTGAAAATACTTTTTCAATTCAAATTCTTTGTGTGCAACTTAAAGTGCATACTTTAATGTAACAATTGTGTAAATTTAATTGGATTCTTAAGAATATTGAATATGTAACAGAGTTTTTTCTCAAAATGGTACTTTCAGAAACGGTAACCAATATTTAACTAGTGGACCGATTCAGTTGAAATTTGCAAGAGAGGTTTTTGATAGAATTATTTAGTTTTTGATGTAGGATTTTTTTTAAACGTCGTAGTTCACTATTTTAATTTTTTTTACTGCAAAAGCACACATCTGTATCCACAAGGCACCATTTTGCGGAAATTGATATTTTCAAAACCGGCTACGGCAAAAACTAAGTAGATTCTTTTATCCATTTTAAGAGAATTTTTTTTGTTTCGGATAAAATGTATCGGAGATATTTTGGTTACCGCGGAAGCTGTTCTGGCAGAAACTTGTTATTGCATTTTCAATCTTCTTAGTTTTCAAATTAAATTTACACAATTGTTACCTTCAAGTAGGTATTTATTTTTAAGATACAAATAATGATTTTTAAATTAAAAAATTTTCAGTGAAAAAAAATTCCCAAATTCACCCTGTTTTTTCTAGTCTTTGTTGCAAGTAGGAATTTGGAATACTTTTTAATTGAATTATATTTTTAAGAAGCAGTGTTCAAATTCTGTTGGAATTAGAAAGAATAATGTCAGAGCTTATAGAGCTACTTTCTTTGTTGCTCTGAGTAGTCTGAACACTCTTGCTGATCGACGATTGAATAGAAATTTTGATATAATTATTACTGAAAATTAAGGATGAATTTCATTGAAAATTTTAGCCAAAAGTATAATCAATGTCCAAGACACTAATAAGTATTTTTCCTGCGATGAAAACCAGTCAGAAATGGCAATGGTGTATTTCTATCGCAAATTCAGTTGAATCGCTCCTACCATTTATTTTATTTTGTCAATATATTTCACATTTAATCTTTGATCATAAACTTCTTTGAACACTGTTAGGGGCCAGCAAGAATATTAAGAACAGCCAGGCCGAAGAAGAAGCAGGTAAACATGCAACAGCACACGCTATAGTCAGAACAGAATCAAGTGGCGTTCAAGAGCACTCATAGGCGGTGTCCCCACCACTCCACTCGACAATCCCTACTCCTGCCTCCTCGCGCATGCGCACGCGCCTGCTCCACAAGAAGCACGCTACCGGCACCGTAGTCTCCTCAGCGACCACTTAATTATAAAGAAAATGCTCTCCCTCGTCAAAATCAATATAGAACCAGCATTCAGTCCCGCAAATTAAATAAATTCTCCGCTCCTTAATGAACACTTCATCCCCTCCTCAAATTAAATATTAAAAAAAACTCTTCATACCTCGATCGTATATGTAGAACAGGCCCCGCAATCGCTGAGTAGATTAACCGCAAAGTACACTAGTCGTAGCGCGTATAGAATTTTCCTTAAGCGTACACGCTCTGTTGTACGGTCTCTTCGTTTGTCTCCTATCTTCCATCCGCCCCTCTTCCTCTAGTATCTACTATTGTTGCCGTCGTTATTTAATTATTATTCTCTTTGCCCTTAGCCGTTATTACTATCGGTGTCCGCTACTATTATATATAAATTATCCTTTATAAATATATCTGTGTCTGCAGGTACTTCGCTGTCCTGGTTCGTAGAGTCGATTTAAAAGGTTCTCTGGGGTGGTTGGGCGTTCGGATTAGAAGGGTTGGGTGTGCGGGTTCGGAGGTACCGTTAGCAACGTGGATTTCCTGATAAAATCTCTCGGCGCGCGCCTCGCTGGATCCTCCGAGTGCGCTCGCGTATGCTGAAGAGTCGCAGGTCGCCGTTTTTCATTTACTTGTTCTGAACAGGAGACTTTTATCCTCTGGTGACTATATAGATCCGTTATTCCCTTAAATTTGTCTCTCTCCTCTGTCTGTATATATGTATATATATATATATATAATATTTATATATAACGTCGTTATTATTATTCTGCTTTTTTTTCAATAATATTATTTGTATTATTATTATTATTACTCTTATTACTCTTAGTATTATTATTATTATTTGTAGTTGCGTTTTCTTCGGAGGGGCCTAGGCACTATTGCGCTGCGAAAGAGGTTTAAGTTTGAAGGTACTTGTTCGTACGAGGTATATGTTCTCAAGGTAGAAGTTTTAAAACGTAGGAGCGATACAGCGAGCCAGCTGGAGAATGTCTTGTCCGCCGGGGAAGGGACCACTTTTCAAGGTTCTCCAGGCTTTTTCCACCCTTTCTCTCCGCCTCCCTGCTCCTCCAGCTAAGCTAGCGTGTTCCACGATCCCCTAAGAGCTCTCTCCGCTATTCCTCCGTCACTCCCCTTCTCCTTCTTCTTCTTCTTCTTCTTCGGCTTCTTCTTCTTCTTCTTCTTCCTCCTTCTCTTCTTCGTTTTCTTCTGAATGGTGAGCCTTTTACTTGACGATCGATGGCCAGGCCCTCTCCGCCACGGTAGGGACTCTCACGGAAGGTCAGAAGTCGTTATCACCTCCTCGAGCTTTCCCACTTGCTAGCCACATCGCCCTGGGCCCTGCAGCCGCCCTCCTCCCGCGGACACTCAACCTCCACCACCATCTGGAACACAGAAACGGGGCGGTTTTAGGACGCACGACGCTCTCCGGCAGGCTCAACCGAATTTCCCTCCTACCTCTGCCGACCCGCATCGAGTGGTCGCGTTTGCCGCGATAGCCGCGCTTTCCGGTGCGCGCGCGCGCGCGGCTAGTATTCGTTAAGAGATCGAAGACGCCGGCGACAATTCACGGATTTTTTAAATTCGCCCCGCTGTCCCGGGATATGGAATTTAGTTGGCGTTGTAACCTCTGTTTGTCCTCCCGCCTAACTTCCGCTCGTAATTCGCTAAACGGCAGCTAGTTTCCCCGTATATTTCGACGCGCGAGCTGCACCCCCGTCGCCCCGGTCGAAAGGAAACGAGGCGGAAACGTAATATCTTTGAAAACGGAATGGTACGTGTTTGCGTCAGGATCGCGGGGCACGCCGCTCTTAATGCGCGTGCATTTCTCTCGGCAGCCGGAAAATTAATTTTCCGCGGACACGGGGAGCGGACTGGCGCGCGGCAGCCGGCCGTCTGAAACTCTCAAACGATCCGCATGGAAACATGGCCGGAGTTTATGAATTTTTAACGACTAGAGAATCGTGCCCTGCGACGGCTGAATTTCTTCCGAGGATTTCTCTTAACGCTGCGCCTGCAAAGCTACTAGTGTACGGGCTGTCCTCGCGTAACCTGAACTTGGGCTTGGATATTGATCCCGCTTCGAGATGGCATCGCTTCATTTGCTGCGGCGCACCTAAGTTTCATCTAATCTAGGCCTGAACCACTGAAAAGTTGAATTCAAGGATATCCCAAGTTTGACTTGAAGCTAATATATGTGTATGCACTACCACAAATCCAAGCGAAAGCTATTTATCACTCAACTGGACCCTGAAGAGCTACAACTGAAGCCTTACTGGAACCAATATCTGTGCTCAGCGGATCCAAATTATTATTATTTTCTGCAGTTTCACGAGCTTATTATTATTATTATTTTGTGCAGTTTCACGAGATCCTTATTATTATTATTATTATTTTATGGAGTTTCACGAGCTTATTATTATTATTATTTTGTGGAGATTTAAGAGGTTCTTCTTCTTCTTATTATTATTATTATTATTATTTTGTGGAGTTTTAAGAGGTTCTTCTTCTTCTTCTTCTTCTTATTATTATTATTCTTATTTTGTGGAGTTTTAAGAGCTTCTTCTTCTTCTTCTTCTTCTTCTTATTATTATTATTATTTTATGGAGTTTCACGAGCTTATTATTATTATTATTATTATTATTATTATTATTATTATTATTATTATTATTATTTTGCGGAGTTTTAAGAGGTTCTTCTTCTTCTTCTTCTTATTATTATTATTTTATGGAGTTTCACGAGCTTATTATTATTATTATTATTATTATTATTATTTTGTGGAGTTTTAAGAGGTTCTTCTTCTTCTTCTTCTTCTTATTATTATTATTATTTTTATTTTGTGGAGTTTTAAGAGCTTCTTCTTCTTCTTATTATTGTTATTATTACTTTCTGGAATTTTACGAAGTTCTTCTTCTTCTTCTTCTTCTTCTTATTATTATTATTTTATGGAGTTTCACGAGCTTATTATTATTATTATTATTATTATTACTTTCTGGAGTTTTACGAAGTTCTTCTTCTTCTTCTTATTATTATTATTATTTTATGGAGTTTCACGAGGTTATTATTATTATTATTATTATTATTATTATTATTATTATTATTATTATTATTATTATTTCATGGAGTTTCACGAGGTTAATATTATTATTATTTTGTGGAGTTCCACGAGCTTTTTATTATTATTATTATTTTATGGAGTTTCACGAGGTTAATATTATTATTATTTTGTGCAGTTCCACGAGCTTTTTATTATTATTATTATTTTGTGTGGTTCCATGAGCTTATTTTTATTATTATTAACGGGAAAACCCTTTGGTCCCAATTACCAGTCCCAAGTTGGGCCTAGCACGGATCTCTGGCATTTGTGAAATATTAAATAAACCAGAATTTTCTACTAATTGCTTTCCATTGTGGAATTATTATCGATACAAGCCGCGCGAAAGAAAAATTCTGCATATTTCTCTATAGAAATATTGAAGGCGCATTAAACAAATATCGACCGCGCAGCGACATCCAAAAGTAGCATCACGGTTACGGCATCTTACATAACCACGTTATTCAATAGCATTCCCAGTGGAATGATAGATAGAAAAACTCGCTGGGCAACTTTTACTAGGCTTGCCAATAGCATCAGCGGCGTAAACTGCCACTCCACCAATGCACAGGACACGCAGCTTATCACGATCCTCGAGCGGAGATAGTGCTGGACAGTGATGCTCCCTCCATCCAGATGATGATAGAATAAATATGATTGTACCTGACAGGTGAGTTTCAGCCGCTATAACTAATACAAATGGCTAATCAACTGGCTAGACTGCATTTCTACCTTATAACTTGTGTACTCGCTGAGCATAATTGAAAAGTGGAGAAATACTCGACACCGAATTCGAAACTGATTACCAATGTATACGCGCGTCCATAAGTCACCGCGTTAAATATTCTTCACCACTTGCATTACCACGCTGTGGCTCAAATATGCGCTCATTCTCGGCTTTGGCGCCAAAATTGGTAAAAGCAGACGTCGCGATGCGATTGAAGAAGGGCCAAATGTAAAAAATGGCACTTTCGACTAATTGGCGCTGGAAATTTTGCAAAATCGCGAACGAAAGAGATAGAGAGAGAGTAGCGAACGAAAGAGATAGAGAGAGAGTAGCGAACGAAAGAGATAGAGAGAGAGAGAGAGAGAGAGAGAGTAGCGAACGAAAGAGATAGAGAGAGAGTAGCGAACGAAAGAGATAGAGAGAGAGAGTAGCGAACGAAAGAGATAGAGAGAGAGAGAGTAGCGAACGAAAGAGATAGAGAGAGAGAGTAGCGAACGAAAGAGATAGAGAGAGAGAGAGTAGCGAACGAAAGAGATAGAGAGAGAGAGTAGCGAACGAAAGAGATAGAGAGAGAGAGAGTAGCGAACGAAAGAGATAGAGAGAGAGAGTAGCGAACGAAAGAGATAGAGAGAGAGTAGCGAACGAAAGAGATAGAGAGAGAGTAGCGAACGAAAGAGATAGAGAGAGAGAGTAGCGAACGAAAGAGATAGAGAGAGAGAGAGTAGCGAACGAAAGAGATAGAGAGAGAGAGTAGCGAACGAAAGAGATAGAGAGAGAGAGAGTAGCGAACGAAAGAGAGAGGAAACAAGGGAATTTTGACGATCGAGGAATGATTGCACCCCATACAAGGGTGCCTCAAAATTCTTCAAGTGTTTAGGGCCCCCAAAGGTCTTAATCCGGCACTGGTATGATATCGCGCTGAACAATATTCATTTACTAATATTTCAAAGAATCCATCAGCTTTACTTCCCACGCGACAACTGCCCGGCGACTTATGAACAGGAGTGTACGTCCGAAAGCAACCACCTGCCCAATTACTGTTCGCAAAACAAACAGCAGTGGACGATGGCAGGCAACGGGTTAAGATCATAATAATAAGAACAGTAATCGCTGCACGATGGGGACAACGGCGTAGCGCAACCGCCTCCATAAATAGAAGGGTAAATACCCTATAAATCGCCGTGGTGGCCCCGATCGTGGGGAGGGGCAGGGGCCGGAGGGGGCAAAAGGGAAACGGGGCTCCCGTTTTCGTGCTCGACGGCCCTGAACGCGTCAGAGGGAAACAGAGGAGACGCGACCAAGGGTTTCACGGTATTTTTAATTTCACCCTCCGATCGTCGGACGCGGCGCGCCTGTTTGCGCGTGGCCACTTCACGTGACGGCCAAGAGAGTGCCCCCGACGGGACAAAGAACGTGCACGCGTGACGCTCCGACGCGACACGCATGCGGGCGCGCCGTGAAACGGGAGACAATGCGGCCCTGGACCTACGGCAACGCGAAATTAACCCGAGCTGCCCGGCCAAGGTGGAACGGGATCCCTGAGGAAGGGTTACACATTATTTCGGGGACCTAGGTTGGGTTCTAGATGTGGGCGGGGGGAGGGGGACTTAGGGTCACCGATTTGGCTAAAATTCGGCGCAGGGTTTGTCTATGATGCGTAGAATAAAACTGCAAACGCGTGGGGGGATTGAATTAGTACGTTCCGAGGAAATGGGACTCAAAGTTTGGCCTCTCCGAACACTCGATATATGCACTCAAGCGCTAAGCCTGAAAGACTAGCTCTTTAGTAGCTGCTAAGGAATCAGCGTTTCTGTAATGCTTTTGTGTATATTCATATGAAGGGTAAGGAGAAAGCAGGGAATGTCTCAGAACAGCTTTATTGGAAAAATTAGGATTTTTTTTCCAGTGGACATTATTTTTTTTTAACCAAAACTTTAATGCTATCTTACGGGGGCATTTGAACTTTATAACCCTTTATCATTCGACAGCTCTGTGGTCCCAATTGCCATCAACAAAATATGCTGTTTTTTTTCCTTTACACTTCATATAGGATATATTCGCTATTTCGTTATCTGCATTCAGAAACTCAGAGTTTCGAGTAGTGGTAGACTTAAGAAAAAAGGCCCAGCTGGCAAACGATCTGAGGGGCCCATTTTTTCGGGAAATTAAGAGGTACTTTACTAAAAACGGGCTGAGTATAGTGGTTTGAAAAAAAATGTAGTGTTTGGCTACCTATACCTAATCATAATTTTTTTGGAGATGGGGCCCTGGGGGCCTTCTGGGCAGGGGCCCAGGTGGCAACTGCTGATCAGTTGCCCTGTTACATCCGCTACTGGTTTCGTGTATACTGAATGATTAATTTGCAATACTGATACTTGAATTGTAATATGGGTTCATCTAATTTGAGGCACTGAGCACAAAAACATACCAATCCACAATTTTTTTTTTGCGAAATTGAGTTAGTAACATTAATGTATTCTAATAGACTGGACTAATCATATCTATAAAATAGGAAAGATTAACTTTTTTCAATGTGGCTTAGTCCAATTTTGTTCTCAATACCTCATTTCATCTCTTTCTACTCTTTTCTTTGATATTTGTTATTTTAATTTTACCATATTTATCCGCTTTCTATTCATGTACTTGCATGTTATTATAATGTGCCAAAGGGTGGTTATCCCGTAATAAATAAATAATACTTTAATACTTTTTGTTGTCGAATGTTTCCACTACATTAAGGCTCAGGCTACTTGAGATAAAGGTTTTGTAAAAAGGCTGATTTTACAATAATTATTACCCTGCGATACATAGATATTTGTCCTGTACGCTTGAACTAGTTACTCATCTGTTTAATCAGACCTGTGCGCCATGAAGGAAGATCAGGCCCATTTTATGGGTCCAATTTATATTTACTTTATGTGTCTGGTGCATCATTAGCCGAGCGACATGAATCTCACGAACTCGTTCATTTGCTTAATCCAGGACCAGTTTCTTCTCCGAATGCAATTTATATATACCTGATGGATCTAATTAGTCTAGACGTCCATTGTTTAGAGGACGTAACAAATAGATTTTTCTAGTCCACGTCGACTCTATCTGCAGGGTCTAGTTCAAGACAGTTTCACAGATCCAGTTCACATTTTATTAAAACCGATTCATATTCAACTTTTGGCTCCACTTTCATTTGTTTTCTGGGTCTAGTTCGTACTCATTCAGAGGTCTCGTGTCTACTTGCTGGCGAGGTTCGTATCCGCCTTGAGGGTCTAGTTCATGTTTATTCAGAAAAGAAGAGTGAATCGAATTACTTCAGGCCACGCTATATCGCTTATTAACTATCCACTTTATGCCAATTTTATGAACCCAACTTGATCTCAGGGGATCGACTAAAAAGATTAATAGATTTAGGAACGGCCTATGGTGCGATTGGCACATGAGTCGCGCCCCGTTGCTTTCGCTATTAGTACAGTTCGGCAAACAACAATATCGGGGAGTCGGCTTTGGGGGAATTGGTAACGCGGCTGACCAGTAAACCGGAGGACCCGCGCGCGGGTCTTGGGTTCGAGTCCCGGCACCCGAGGTTTCGTTTTTTTCTCTACAACTAATATCGAAAACCTATTTCACATTTACTACTTCATCTAGACCGTCAACAAATAATTTCCAACGGTGCAAGTTGGACTATAATTTCTGAAGAATACATCCTGTAATAACTACTAGAGCTTTAATATAAAAAGAAAAAGATAAAAAGAAAATTAAGTAATTCTCTCCTGTAAGTACCTACTGTGAAGAAAAACCATGAAGAACCAACTGGAAAATTTATGATTAACTGTCCCCCAGAACCAGCAAAAGAAAACAGTTAAACTGGAAAAGCTACAGAAGATAGGATAGGTAAAGTATATTCACAAAGGGAGGACACTTCACAAATCCCACAAAAGAGACAATCTTCAGAAATTATAGAATTACATGTACTCTCATTTATTCAGACGAACCTCGTACTTCCAGCAGCAGGATATATTCCACCACCTATCCTACCCTCCCTTCCACTCCGTGCAGCCCCATGAATTTCGCTAAATTCCGAAGCTAGAGATCCGTTTTAGAGATAAATCCCAAGGGGAACGATCGAGGAGGGTTGCAGTTTAGCAAAAATTTCGCGTATCTTCGCCGCAGCAGTCAGCTTCCCAGAACGGTTCCTTCGGGATCGCATGCATTTAGATCGAATCTCCGTGGATCTACGGGACGGGGTGAATCCGTATAAACGGGGTTTTCAAAATTATTGCGGGAGATCGTCGCCGGAGATCGCCGCTACAAAAGAGCGCGAGAACGAATGTGCCTATAGAGAGGGGACAGGCCGAATATCGACGGCGGTGATTCACACACACGGAAGCTGGAATAAATTACCAGGCTTTATTAAAACCCTCCTCTATCGATGGGATCGATAGCGCGAGATATAGGGCTCTGCGCTCCCTGCGCTTGCAAAAATCCCGGGAATTATTCTGCCATTGTTCTCTCGGGGGGTGGGAGTTTAGAGATGTTTAGAATACGCCTGGGCGAAAAAGACAGTCTGGGTTTTATTCGTGCCTTTTGTTAGAACGAACACGAATTTCTTCGGTGGATATTAAAATAGTTGCGAGGAAGTCTGATGGTGTTGGATGTTTGTTGAAGAGTTAATTAGTATTATAACCACAAATTCATTATTTTGTGACGTATTATATTACAAATCGTAAATGAGTCGATGCGTTGTGCGTTAAGTTGCGAATCGCAGGATCTACGGTAGCATGAATTGTGACTGTTGTCACATTTGAAATCACAAATTGTGAATAGTAGTACACGTGGATCCACAAATTGTGAATGACGTTACACGTGGATCTACAAGTTGTGAGTGGTGTTACGCGTAGATTCACAAATTGCGAATGGTGTTGCACATGGATTCACAAATTGTGAATGGTGTAACACGTAGGACCACAAGAACCGCAAATTGTGAAAAGTGCGACACATGGGACCACAAATTACGATCCATGATGGTACGAATTGTGAATTTTGTCACATTCGAAACCACAAATTGTGAATGTTGTGATGTGTCGGGTCACAAACTGCAAATCGAATCAAGTATGAACCGAGAAATTTTGAATAGCATCGCCTTCGGAGTCACATATTGTGAGCCTTGTGATGCGCTCGGTCACAATTGTGATCTTTGTGACGCCCAACACCAAACATCGCGAATTCTCCTCCAGATGAAATCACAACGCGAGAATCTTCAAAAGCTTCTAACCTTCACAATCACAATTTGTGAATCACACATTACACTAGGAACTGTTTCAACTGCATCACAACGACAACTTCAACTACCAAACCATTAAAATCTCTCGACGAGATACCCTAGGAGAGCCAGCTACATTTTCGCCACCCCATTCTGTGCGCAAACAACGCGAAGCAATTACAGAGGCACCCGAGTGCTCCAAAAAGGAACGAAATATTCTACAGACACCATGAAATCTACCAATTCAGCATTCAATGGAAATTCTATACTGTTCCATCAGCACTGACGTCTGTGTCCCTTGATTGTCCAATTATTTCGAATGGCGCGGTAAATTAAGACGCATTCCCAGCGATCCCATTTGCACAGTTCCCGGCGCGATAGCGAGGCAAGGCGGACGCGTAGTATATGCAAATGAAAACGAAAATGGAAGGCGTCTACGCACTTCCGGACAGATGTTAAGCCTCACGCACATTGTGCTCGCCTCTCTCGTGTACCTAATGCTGGCCTCCCCGCTTTCTTGTCTTCCTTTCAACCGCCTCTCACCCCCCATTGTCCAGCTACTTCTGGGGCAACAATGCTCAGCGCGACGACACTTACTCGCACGTCGGTCCAAAGAATACAATTTTCCTCTCGGAGAACGAGGCACCATCAGCCGAACGCAAACAACATTTGCGGAAGCGTTTGAACGCAAAAACCGTATCCTTTGGTTCACCCTACAGGTCCGCTCAAATATCACAATTAATCACAACAGCGCCAGATTTACTGTTGCTCTTGGAGATTTTAATATACTAAAATTATTGAACAATTTTGTGTCAAATGCAACCTTCGGAAGTTAATTCGTCATACAGGGCTCATCAAATATCCTGGCCACCTTGAGCAGTGGAGCTTCTTGACTATAGGGATACTCTAAAATTTAATAAAATTGCGGCAAATGGAACCACCTCAAGACCATATCTACTAAGGACTAACAAAATCAAATTAAACCCTCCAATCCTACTATCAAAATTTAACGAACTAACTCCCTCAACTGTCCCACACCATTGTGCCGCAGAACTGCTTCTCTGTACACGTGACAACCACAACCAAGGCCAGTGGAATAACGTGGGACCCATGAAAACGGCCCAAAACGTCCCCTCCGAGCATCGAAAATCGGTAGACGGCGCAGGAACAATGATTAATTAGCCTCTGATGCCCGAGCATTGTTCTCCCGTGTGAACGAAGGAAGCAGCACAAGCAGAGATGATAGAGACGGAGCAACGCGAGAGGAGGCACGGACGAGAGAGAAGGAAGAAGGAAGAGGGCCGTAGGTATCGTAATACAATACTATTAGTTGAACTTGAGCTACTTATGGATGACCTTGTCTGGTTCAGGCACACCGACAGCCCGACATCGTGGTATCAGCGTGTCCTTTGCAGCTGGTGTGCGTGAATGCACGTCCTGTTGTGGCTGGGCTCATTGTTTCTTCACGCGCTGCCTCGTACGCGTATCACAACTCCGTTCTAGGGTGTCACAATACGAGGACAGGGGTCCGGTCCGTCTGGATCGAAACGTTGTCGCTGTTGCGAAATAGCGGTGTTGCGTTACGCCACTCTTCTCCGAGCGATTTCTCGGTAGCGCAGTCTTGCTGGGATGTTGACGATGAACATGGTGATAAAATTTGTCGTTTATATTGCCCGCTGATCGGAACTCTGAGAATGTTTCGGAATTTATCGAGTAGTGGCGCTCTTCGAGCTATAGTTCTGTGGAAATTGGAATGAATTTCATTCCTGTGCTTTTGGGGCGAGTTTTGTGACAGATTTTACGGTTTAGAATTCTATGGTTCTTTGTTTCCTGGTTTCAGGGAATCCAGAAATCTCAGTTCTTTAATTCGAAGGCCGCCAAATGCAAGTCGTCTAAGGGTCTCTAAAAATCCCAAACCTCTAATTCCAAGGCTATAAACTCTAGTGCTCTATTCGCAAGGACTCCAAATCCTAGTTCTCTAATTCCAAGGTCTCCAAAAATACCAGTTCTCTAATTCCAAGGGCTCTAACTCTTAACCTTCTAATTTCAAGATCTACAAAATCCTAATGCTCTAATTCCAAGGCCTTTAAATTCTAGTGCTCTAATTCCAAAACCTTCAAATCCTAATGCTCCAATTTAAAAGCCTTTAGCCTAGTGCTCTAATTTCATAGCGTTTAAATCCTAGCGCTCTAATTCCAAAGCCTTTAAATCCTAGTGCTCTAATTCCAAGATCACAAAAAATCTCAGTTTTATAATTCCCAGCTCTAGATTTTAGTGCTCTAATTCCAAGGCTAGCTAATCCTAGTCCTCTAATTCCAAGATTTCAAAAAATCTCTATTCTCTAATTCCAAGCTCTAGATTTTAGTGCTCTAATTCCAAGGTCTCTAAGAATCTCAGCTCTACAATTCCAAGGCCACCAAATCCTGGTCCCCTAATTCCAAGATTTAAAAAAATCTCTATTCTCTAATTCCAAGCTCTAGATTTTAATGCTCTAATTCCAAGGTCTCTAAGAATCTCAGCTCTACAATTCCAAGGCCACCAAATCCTAGTCCCCTAATTCCAAGATTTCAAAAAATCTCAGTTCTCTAATTCCAAGATCTCCAAAAACCCCGATTCTCTAATTTTCAGGTCTCCAAAAATCCCAGTTCTCTAATTCCAAAACCTCCAAATTCCAGTCCTTTAATTTCAAGGCCCCGAACCTCAAAGCCAACATTCTTTTCCGCTGCAAAGAGTCATATTTTCAGAGGCACTTAGAAATGTTAATACATAAAATGCTTCAACAAGGAGTCCATCGATTTTTCCACGAGAGTGGAGGCAGCTTCTTTAGTCTGGATCATTGAAGAGCCACCCTTTGTAAATTCTACAGATGCGATTGCCTTCCCTCGCTGAGATTTAACCAACCGTGAATTCGAATTTGAAACTGTCATTTCGACCATGCTCCCACGGCGCGTGAATGATCGTCGCAGTCCTGACAGCAGTTCTCTCCAAGTATCGTTTCCTCGGGGTTACATAAGATTCACGGTTTCACCGAGGTTTCCACGGGGACAGATATCCGTTTCCGACAACGTCCCGAGTCAATTGATTTTTTCCCCAGAGACACGGGTGTGCTGTCGCTACATTGTTAAATAGTAGTCACAACGGTTGAAAAATGACCTATTACAAAAAAAAATGTAAATTGGGCAGCGAAGAACACTGGCTGCCTAAATTTCGATCAGAATTATGTTTGTTAGACAATTTTGCTTCAAAACTAAGGAGGCCATTTCGTTTGGGCATTTGCAGTCTCCAATTTACGAGATATATGTTAATTTTTTTCAAATATTAGACATAAAAATCTCTGAATGTAACAAATTTTACGAAAAAGGACACCTTGTTAAGATTACAATACCACAACTGTCAATAAAATTAAGAAGCCTAAGAATAAAATAAAATACAGTTCTAGCACACCCTTGTGATGAAATCAATTTTTTTTTTGTAAATCGAGGAACTGAGAAAAATGCCCTCCCCTCGAAACCCTCGGCAGAACCTACAAAAACGGTACGAACAAGAATCTGGAACCAGTTACCATTTGCACAATAAAACGAAGATATGTTTAAATAATGCAGACAAATTAGCCGCTGTAAAATTCACGACGACGCAGAAATTTCCATCACTCCGAGCAGCGAGATTCGAGCTAATTTCCGCGCGTGCAACGATGCCGGAGGACGGGCATTAATGGCCCTCGAATTTGCATCGCGCATACGCGATTGGAATGGAAATCGAGCGGATGTAAATTACAAGTTTTTTTCGACGCGCCCTCACCCCCCACCCCCGTTCCGCGAACGAAAACCAAGAGCACGAAGGTTCGCCGGAGATTTTCTAGAGCAAGTAAACAGGTTCGCTTTCGTGAGGCCAGCCCACGGTCAAGGCTGAGAGCGCTACCGCGCTCTCGTTCGCCGCCTGCGAATTACTATTTTCTTTTCTTTCGCCTCTCTCCGCGCGGAGAGGATTCTTCTGCAGCCGTGTCATTGGCACGCCGCCTGTTTTACGTCCCGTGTAATCATGCACGCTCGCATTGTCCTAAAATGACGTTTCACGCCTGGCACCTACGGGGCGCGAGCTCCGCCAAGCAGCCTCTTTGTGGACGGGGAAAAGATGGCACCGTGAAAATAAACGCGCCACTTGCGCGGGAGCAAAAATTGTTACAGTAAACACAGAGGGTGTTGTGTGCGAAGTGTGCTGCTCTTTGAACTTCGATCGCCTATCTTTTCCTCGGTTTTGTAATTCACATGCACGCCCGTCTGATCGCGAGGCTCCGCGCGGCGGTGCGTGGATAGTGGTATTCTCGAGGAGAGTAGTTTTTACCGGCTCGAGAGAGAGAGAGAGAGAGAGAGAGAGAGAGAGAGAGAGAGAAAAAGAGGAGCGCGAGGTAGCACTGCCTGTGTGCCTACATCGCATATACATACGATTAACGGCACGATCGATAATGTATTCCGCTCGAAAATAAACTGACCTATACCAATAGCGATGTTACCACTTCCGCCGAGTGACCCCTCGGTGTCTCGATAAATATTTACGCGGCGAGCCCGAGCTGCAGTCCAGCGACTTTCGATCGTTGCGTCGATCCCCTCTGCGTAGGATCGACAAAATTCCGCTGATACAGGTTGGCGGATCGAATGGGATGAGGGAAGAGTGTGTCTAAACTGTAACTTCTTGTAAGATGCACTCTATTTATTTTCCTTTTTTTTTTTGTTGCGACTTTACTCGACAAGCAGATGAAATGTTAAAGCGATTGGTACGTCGCGAAGTAAACGTTTTCTTGCAAGAAATTGGAGAAGGCTTAGCCGAAGGCCAGAGGAGACGCTCTGGTGGGCGCCTACGCTCTCTCCGCGCAGTGGAATACGAGTCGGAGTGGGGGGATGCCACGCCCATTGAATACTAATTGGCTGGATCTTTAACGCTCTTTTCTGAGGAAACGGTTCATTTGCGACACATGGTTCTTTGACATTTTTTAATCGTATGATCGAGTAGAATGTGGAGAGACAGAGAAATCACTTGAATTTAAATTATGCTACCAAAATCAACGCAATATGTTTCAATTGTCTTCGAGTTGTAACAACTGGTGCCCACCAAATGTAACAAATAACATTCACCTCTAATTTAAAGCACATATAATAAAATTTCAGAATTGAATGCACGAATCCTGCAATACTTGTAAACAATCGATAAAAAAACGAATCGGAAGTGGACTTAATTCAATAACGATTCGAAGTGTCTAAAGATGAAGCTCCGAAGCGAGCAAGAACAAAGGAATCTAATAAAAACTCGCCGCAAAACGCTGATGGTCACGTTTGAGACCACGAGACCGCTTATCTAAAGCGATCCGAAAAAACTGCATCGGCTGCAGGCTGAGCAGACTGTAAAGGACAGCGACACGGATTGGGTTTACGGCGCGAACGTGACTTCTAGCCATTTTTCAGATCAACATTTCAACTTAGACCACCGTGGACAGCGGAATTACGAAGCCCGATCAGATTTAAGAAAACGTAGACATCGGAATATTTTCTGAAATTAAGAGCTCACCTAACAGCCTCCAAGCGAAGCATTTCGCGCATTCAGGACCACGGTGCCGAAGAGGAACGCGGAAAGAAGTAATCGGGGCACGCGCCACGAAATTCGAGCCCGCGACCAAATTGCACTCGCATTTTCGTCCCTCTGTATGAACGCCAACTGACGCGCACACGCGTTGCACACGCGTGCACTTGCCGCGCGCATATTCATGCGATGACATGGCCTCCGGTCATCCGAAGCTTCTTTTTCTCGTGCAGGCTCATGGGCGTTTCAGTTTGCCCGCAATTGCATTATATGCAGGCGTTATGCAACGCGGAGCTGGCTGGCGCTCTCACCCCACTGCTCGCCTTTTCAAGGGTGACTCCCTGGGGCATGAACGTTGCTTCTTTTTTTAGTGGCTGTAGCTCTTTCATCCCCTATCCTGTGTGCGATGTTTGAAAATTTAGAGGGGCTTGCGAATGGTAATTCAGCAGTTGGAACGAGATGCAACTTGGGGAGTGCAGTGCCTCTTTTGGGAGGATCGCACGGGGTATCTGGGCTCTGGGGTGACAGGATGACAACCACTTGGAAGGCTGGATTTTGTTAATTAGACTTATGAATATTTAATTCGCAAGGATATGCGCATTGAATTTATTTATCGACTTAGATCTGGGTTACAACGTTCCCGGCACATTGGTTATGGGCTAAGCGAACTCATTCTGTTTCTGGAAAATTCTGCGGCTCCAATTCACGAATATTTATTATTATACCCACATTGCACTTCACTGGTGCATTTAAATACGTTAATTTGAGTATATTTGCCTCAATGGCGTTCCTTCTCCCGCTAAAGTAAGAAAAAAGCTCCCGGCACCTTGGTCCGGAGGTAACCGTCCTGACTAATGCACAGCAACGTCAGATAATGACTTGTAGCATTGTTGGGGGACTTCCATTCAACTTTAGGATTAATTTAGAGTAAAAAAAATTCTTAGAATTTTTTAACACAATTTCTAGCACACCCTCTGACCTTTACGCTTATAGTATAGGATATGCTGGACCTTTAGACACGGAAATCTTATTCTCTTTGGGATCTAAGGCTTTCGGTCGCGCGGGAACTAAAACAGCAAGACGTTCGTCGTTTCTGGCGACGGTGGCCGGAATGTGCATCGCTAGCACGGAGTAAGGACGAACCGAGGACAATAGCTGAGGATGCATTTTTATTCCCCGGACGCTCGTTGAATCCCTAATAGCGATGGGAGTGGTTTCGTTCACCGCGATATCGCTGCGAACTCCTGGCCACATTGACGCTTTCTCCAGACTCGTTTCGAAAACACCTGTTACGCTAAGTACCAATTGCAATACCCCGAGTTACACCCACTTAAAAGAAATCCGCATCACTTCCTCTGCGATTATCCAAGCCCCGACTATTCCACGAACATCAGACAGACCAAGACACACTCGACGATGGTATACACGCGGGATATCAGGCTACTTGCAATAAAAAGAGAAGCTTCGAGAGTAATTCTACTAACACGTAGACGCTCCAGTTTAGGAAGGGCTTCCTCCGCCGGACAAAAAACTGCTAAATCCACTGTGCCGCGAGTCTGTGTACGCACGTCGCATTCTACTTGCTCTGATTCCATTAGCCACGAGAACCCAACTTGCGCTTGATGACTCAACTACGTGGAAGCCTCTCTTTGGGACAGGGAGTACAAGGAAGCAGGAGCTAGAGGAATCGAAATAAGGTGACCGCGGCTAGTGCTATGCATTATTTCTTGGAGAAATTACTCCGCTAAGTTCCCGCGAAACCTGCGGGCAGGTGTAGATCAATATTGGAAACAGTCTCAGCTAGTGCCCGCCATCGCGGCCGGCCAGAGTCACGAGTGTAAAGGTTAGCTCTGCTTATCTCACGCGAGAAGCGCGTTAATAATCCACGACTCGTTGGTGGTGCGATGTTTAACTGGAACGACCGTGTTGGTTTTGGGATTCCTCATGGGTGTCTGATTCACCGAAACGGTGTAATTTAGCGATTAGACTTGCTGATAGTCTCCTACCTTCTGTGGCCATTATTTGTCCATTTTTCGTGTGGCGGTGCCTTTAGAGGCTTTCTGCTAATTCCATGAAACGTTTTCGTGTCTGATTCGATAGGCTTCCAGGACTGTGTTTTTAGCGAAAGAAATTATTCTGTTTTCCGTGGAAGGGTAGTTCGTTGTCTGGCGTGACAGTGGTTGCGTGGATTTTAGAGTAGTAGTAGTGGGAAATGAGAAAACGATTTTTTAAGTAATTGCTGGTTATGTTCGTGGAATAGAATTAAAGAGAAGGTTAGGATATGTTTTCAGTCTATCATCTATATGCGACGTAGCGTCGAGCGTTTTGTATGATTGGAGCCTGAAGTATCGGGAGGCAGTGGTTGGGAACCGCTGACGTAGTTAGAGTCTGTCGTCCTCAAGAACTCTCGGTATGAGAGAGCGCAATGTTTTCAGCTCGGTCAGTAGGGCCAAGGGAAAGCGCCCACAATGCAATCGTGGGTCGTACTATCGCCTACAAAAACATGAGCTCGATTCTGCACTTGCAAGTAGCGATGGGCGCGAGCGACTCCCAAACAATTTTCTGTCAATCAATGGAACACAAATTGTTTCCACGTTCTTTCTTCCATTCTTTCGTTTCTGCTTTCTTTTTGTAATCTAAGAAGTAAATACTAGGTAGTAAAATTACGCGATCGGAGAAATAGTTATGTAGGAATTCAATTAATGTGTAAAATGAACTTTGAACTTTTATGTCAACTAATTCTTTACCATACGAATTCCCGCTCTTTCCTGATCAAGTCCCTTCAATTACACTTCGATGAATTTCCTACAGCAGTGTTTCCCAACCTTATTTGAGTCGCGATCCCCTTTTATAATATTCAAATAACCTGCGACCCCTCTAAGGTAAGGTAAATTTAATAAAGTAAAGAAAACACATTAAAAATAGAAGAATCTCAGAATATAATTCTGTATTTAAAAAAAAAAAAAAAAACGTAACGACCCCTCAGAAAACACTTCGCGACCCACAAGTTGAGAATCACTGTCCTAAAGCTTCATGGCCTATTCAATTCGACAACATCAAAAACAAACCTAATTAACCCTGCAATTAAACCAGCACTTTAAATAAACAACACCGAAAAACGGACCGCAAATCAGCACCTAATTTACATTAAATTTACAAAAACCTCCAAGATTCAAATGCTTCTCAAGCTGCCTATAATTCCCACCACAATCAGTCCCCACTCCTCCCCAAATTAATCCCCCAGAAATTCCCCCGAATACGCACCACGGGCGCGGTTCGAACCCGTCGCTACTCTCCGCTGAGTTTGGCCTATACCGCGCACTCGGTCACTCGCACTGTCCAGAGTGTGTCGGCCGTGTGTGCATTCACGAGAGCGCGCGCGTCTGTGCAAATACACGCTCGCCCCTTCGCCGATGAGGAACAGAGGAGGAGGCGGAGGAGCGCGAGCGGCGGCTCTGTATATGTGGGCTAAAAATGATACGCTGCCTGAGGTGACGTCATGCGAAGTTAGCCCGTCTGCCGGCGATTGCACTGGCTGCAGCTTCGCAGCAGTTGTTACTCCCGGCAACGCGAATGCTTCGCCCCGTCAAAGTTGCCGCGGATCCTCGTCCGCTCGCGCTTCTTTATGCGAGCCGCGCGCCTTCGAATCCGGTTCTCCGCCACCAGCTACCAAGATCGATTACAGGACGGGCAATTTCAGAGAGCTACGCGGGCTGGTTCGGTGGGATCGATCGGGGTATATAGGTTCTCGGCCGACCGGCGAGATTCGACGGCTCGCAAGGTCGAATTCTTCAACATCTCTTTATGAATATCCTCCTTTGCGCGTGTATTCCCGTTTGGGTCCCACTTGGTCGTAGATCCAATCTGCTTGCAGGATTCACAGGGGTTACTCCTAGGTTTGGTGCGGCAACATTCCTCCTGGCACCTTGGTCCGGGACTCTGGGACATGTTTGGGCTGGTGTGCAACTAGAATTCACTAATTTAGATTCACGAATGTTTCCTTTACGTGTGTGTCACTGGTTGCGTGGATGAGGATGAGCTGCTTCTTTGATTCCATACGGTCTAGTTGCGTTATTTCTGTGGATAGTGTGACCAGATTGGCCCGGGCTTATTGGTTCAGGAGTGGTTGAGTTCCGAGTAGGTTGCTACTTGACGTGCTTAGGTTAGGTTGGAAACCAGCCTTTAGACCAACCTCATCTTTGGGATGGTCTAGTTCTTCCTTTCTTTTCTCTTGGTTATTTTGTTTGTGCAATAAAGCCGCTTAATAATAATAATTTAGACTTGGATATTTCTCTCCCTAGATATAGTCTTAAGTATACCAAACTTAGCGCAACACTGTTCTTTAAGTAGGCTGTTTTGAGCGCTTAACTTAGCAAACTCAGCCCCGGCACATTGGTCCGGGAGAGGCCCAATTGTGACTAGCTCCAAAGAATGAATCGCCACACTTGTCTTATCTCTTCTGAACTGAACTTCGCTTTGCAAAGTAGCATAGGTCTATAGAGTTCAGGAAAGAGTAACACCGGAGAGTCGGCTTTGCTGGAGTTGGCAGAGAGCTAGCCGGTACGCGGAGGACCCGCAGATCTTGGGTTCGAGTCTCGTCGCCCCAGGATATCTCTTCTTCGTCTACACTGACTGCAACTAGTCTTCGCGGAACGTTCCGCGCAGCACTTTTCCAGTACAAAGAATCTTCTCCCATCTTATTCTTGAATTATTTAAACCTCCTCCTACATTCTCTACGTCCTTCCCATGTATCCCCGCGAAGAACAGCGATCGAGATACCGAAGCCCGCAGCAGCGTGCGTAGCATTATCATGGGACGAGTCTTAAAAATGAGCCGAGATGCGTTATGCAGCTGTCTGAAAGGGGTACATTATTCATTTGATCTCTCCGGCAGCCTTGACGCGCGTGTAGTCAGCTGATGTGGCGATCAACTGATATTCGTGCTGCCACTGGAGCGGAATTTATATTCTTACGACGAATCCAGAACAACTCGTTCGGTTCGAACGGGAAAGGAACCGTGTTACGCGATTGATGGCACTGCTGCAGAGAACGGACGCTAGAAGAAGCTCAAGGGAACTAGCGTAGAATCAGCTGGAAGACGCTGAAAGATGGTGCAATCCAAAACGGGACGCCAGATGACTCTAGAAGGCTCTACAAGCCGCCGCAACCACTCTTTAAATGATTCATCCTCCCCTTACACCGAAGAAGCACACACCCTCGCGAAAGGGGCTTGTACATCACCGTCGCCAGCCTCCTCAGAAGTTTGTTGGAAACCTCGGCGACTGGTAAACGCGCGCATACTGTACACCGGCGAATAAAACTGTCCCGCACCTTGGTTTGGCGCCAAGCCGGTAACGCGATGAACACATTCGAGTTGACCGAGAAATTCGACACGCTTTAAGTCTCCTGCAACGTCGCTGGGTCCTCCGTCCTGGCCAATGCGCATTCCTCTCTACCGAATTGATGCTCGTAAATCTGTAGAACCTATCGGTTACCCCCAGACTTCCTAAGAGACCGTAAAAGAAACAGAGTAATAATGTCGTCGATAAATCTCATTAACGCCTCGAAGCCATCAAGGCATGCCTGATCCCCAGTTTAGGTCCACCATCAATCTATGCCACAGAAACACATTCCTCTTTGCAAATATTGAAGACTAAATCTGCCTGGCGTAATTACTCGAGACGGTGGCAGCATCCCTCGACTTTGGAACCCAATAACATCCTCGATCAATCATTTTCCTGCGCGCGGTGATTAAATGATAGTAGATCTAGCTATAGATAGCCTGTTCCAGGATTGGAACCGGTGTTGGAGCCAGTTCTAAGTATAGTCGGGTCCACTACTGCTAGATACAGCTATTATTAGCACCATCGATGAGCAGAATGGCGAGTCATGTCCATCAAATGGCCTGAATTGCAGTGATAATGGAAAAATAAGGGAGTCTAACAAACTCGGTGTCACCAGCCGTGAGTGGGCACAGGTATAGTGTCAAAAGCGATGCTGCGGAACCGCTACGTGTCCCACAGCTGAGAATAAGGTACTCAGGCGGATCAGGGAGCCAAACTGGGGTTAAGAATCTCAAAGAATGATCTAGGAACTAGCGTGGCAGAGTCTGGAACCCTGTTCAGCAGTGGGATCAGTGGGCATGGTGCTCGCCTGCTCGTTGTGGACTATGATGTCCTAACTGGATGAACTTTTGCTGAGAAAAAGAAGGAAGCCAACGCTAATTCCCGCCACTTGGGTTAATCTAGTGACCTCTAGCGAGCGTATCAGCCAGAAATACCTGGCACCTAGCCGACACTTGCATAAGCAGCCTGCCGGACGAATAGTTATTGACCTTTATTGCCAGTGGGGTCTCGAGACCAGTGGCCATCATGTCCGACGCGTTTCAACTCGGGAGAAAATTAGTAATCCTCCTTTCCCTGCTGTCGCGCAAGCATGGAACAGCCGCGAATAATTCTGGGTGCAAGAATAGTCCTGAATCGTAGATGGCTAATGCAGCTTCCTGCTACCAAATATACCTGCTCGGAAACTATCCACGAGTTTAGCTCGCTGTGAATCTTTAATCGTCGCAAAATTCCATACATATTTTTAACTTTGGAGGGTGGTCTTTAGTACACGCCCTCTCAAGCTCTGACCAAATTTTTTGTGCGACATCTGACACGGGGCTTGGAGTACCTTTGCGCTGAATTAATATTGGTGGCTATAGGTGCGGAAGATATGGGTTGGTGGAATTTTCCTCGGTTTTTTTTTTAGATTTATATTCTCTGCGTTCCTCTGTTACTTTTGACGTTCAGGAACTGTTAATCCTCAGTCTCCAAAGCACACTCGCCGCACCACCCTTCACATATATCCCTCCTCATTTACGAGTTCTTTCGAAGCATCCTTTCATCATACTTCACTCCACGCATCGCTCCCATTCTCGTTTGAAACGCTCTCGACTTCAGGGCACTTTCTTTGCTGGCTTGCTCCAGCACCAATCCTACAGAATTCGATCTTTCTTTTGCCAGGTTGTCCTGCAGGCTCCGCAGCATCATACCAGTAACTTTGTTCCCTTCAGTTCACGTAAATCAAGGCTGATGTCATCACTTTCAACCTACATATCCGTTTGTCCCCCTAATCTAACTGATCCGCCGAGAATTTTCCTCAATCCGCCATTACAGCTATCATGACGATCTGTGGCCAACGTAGAATACTTCATTTCAAATTTGAAAATTTATCAAATTCTCAGTCCATCGGGTTCTCCATATCCTTATCTGTTTGGTGTGGTGCTTGTTAGTTTCTTTTGCAATTTTCTGTCAAGATTATTATTATTATTATTACTATTATTACTATTATTATTAAAATTATTATTATTACTATTATTATTAAAATTAATGTTATTACTATTATTATTACTCATTATTATTATTACTATTATTATTAAAATTATTATTTCTATTATTATTAAAATTATTATTATTACTATTATTATTAAAATTATTATTATTACTATTATTATTAAAATTAATATTATTACTATTATTATTACTCATTATAGGAAAATATACGTGAAATTCGGTAATGTAGTGTAATAAATTACAGTAAAAGGCGAGAATAGACGATCAATCCAGACAGCTTCTACTAAATATTGTACACTAGACACCAGGGGCCCACCTTCCAACGTTCGTCTTCATCTTTACGCAAACAACGGCGAAAATTATGGCCAGTTCACATGGCTGGCGAACTTACCCGTCTCGACCACGGAATTTCGCGAGATCCCTCATAAAAAAAACACCCTGCCTCGCGCTCTTCGAGCAGTGGCGATGATCCCCGCGTTAAGCCCCGTCCCCACATGTGCAACTTCAATTATATTTCTCAACTAGTGATTTTATAAAAAATTCCAAAAAATAAATTCGACAGGATTTTTTGCAATTTATATGCCATTAATTTTTGCAGAAGCATTAATCAATCGACCACTTCATAAATACTTTCCCTGAAATTGAAAAATGCAATTGTATGCAAAGCACTGCGGTAAGGAACGGATTGCAGAATTTCTAGATTTTTCAAAAACTACTGCCAGTCTTTTTGAGAACTCACCTTTCCTTTCCCACGCCAGGATAAATCTATCCTCTATGCTATTGAGAGTCGATAGAAGTTGAAACTAAACTGGCACAACGTGTAAACATTAAGAGAAGAATCGTCGTGCAAACATTTATCAAGATATACAGAACATAATCTGAATCCGCGATCAGCATTAGAGAACGCAATAAAAGAAAGTTGCTGGC
The DNA here is from genome assembly GCF_050908995.1 of Andrena cerasifolii. Taxonomy (NCBI): domain Eukaryota; kingdom Metazoa; phylum Arthropoda; class Insecta; order Hymenoptera; family Andrenidae; genus Andrena; species Andrena cerasifolii. Next base: position 6,689,567 of record NC_135132.1, read on the forward strand.
ATGTTTCTGCCGCGGCGTACGGAATAATTAAGTTTGCATACTGCCGGCGGATCTCGAGCATCAGAATGTTATTGAAGATTCGCCTTCGTGACTTTCCACGCGCATAAACACGTTCGAACTAAATGCAGTGTGTCGATAAAATTGCTCCTTATCGTTCTCATTGTGCGATGCTGGGAAAAATTGTAAGTTCTGGTGAACCTCCTATCACGAAACTCTGTGGACAAATAATTTATCCATGATCTTTGAATTGTTTCGTCAAATTTTATACTACGTAATCGCGAAGGAGGATATCAGAGTACTGGGATGTTTGGATTATCTATAGACTGAGAATATTTTGAAAATACAGTAGCGTGATTACTGACGCAAACAGTTTTCGCGGAATAAATTTTTTTAAAACGCAGAAATAGCTTGGAAGTGGCTTGGAGTTCAGTATGAATGAGAATATATTTGTACCGAGTCATACATATAAATATAAACTACAAGAATTCGAATTTAGAAGTGACTGAACTCGCCAACTTCCGAACCAATGTGCCTGGACGAACATCATCGCGGAAAACGAAGGAGGGATGCTCTTAAAACATAAAAACAGTGCTGAAACATAGGCGAGTGGAACGTGAATAAGGATACAAAAAGCAAGAATGTGTATTCAGAAATCTACGCTCGAAAATTCGAATTTAGAAGTGGTCAAAGTTCGAGCACTCAGGAAACCAATGTTACTGGACCAATCTCCCTGAGGAAAAACAAGAGTTGACGTTGTATGTTCTCGATTAACTTCTTTTTTACACGCCGAAATACTCTTTCGACATTCCGCGCTACAACCCACTTTTGCTTCCTCCTGCCTTTTATTCTCTCATAAAACTGATCGTTCCTTCGCACTTTTTTTCTCCCCCGTTTCGCTGCCATAAAATCCGCGCACTTTTATTGCACGGTTATAAACGAACCCAACACATATCGAGCGGCCATCGGGCGAAAATAAAAATGAGAAATCGCGACGGACGTTCGGCTACTTATTGCACGAACCCCGCCAGGCTTAAGCCGCGTTTCCACGCGGGCAGCATTCGGCAATGAGCGCAGTTAAAGCCGCAACATCACAAGTTTACTGAGAATCGCGAAGGACATGCTTGAAGTATTCAAAAGTAATGACTTTTCAAAGACGGTACGGAGGAAGGGTCTTAAGCTACATTCCTACGTGCCAAAAGTGAAGCGTTGATACTTATAAAGGCGCATCGCCACGTGTGCGTAACGAGTGTGCAACGTGCAAGGCAGGCTTCTCAAAAACAGTACGTTTGGAAGAAAAACCTTAAGTCACATCCGCACGTGGCAAACGGTAAGCGTTGAAAGTGCATAAAGCTACATTCCCACGGGTGCAAACTGTTTTTTTTAACATCTCCTTAAGCCACATTCCTACGTGAAATTTCAGAGACTCGCTAGAAAAGTGAAACTTTTTAAAGTACATAAAGCCACATTCCTACGGGTGCAATCGATTTTTACAAACAAACAAAAGACACAGAAAAACAGTTCTTTTCCAAATGCTGTATACGTCGACGAACCTCCTTAAGCCACATTCCTACGTGAAATTTCAAAGACTCGCTAGAAAAGTGAAACTTTTTAAAGTGCATAAAGCCACATTCCTACGGGTGCAATCTATTTTTGCAAACAAACAAAAGACACACAGAAAACGGTCCCTTTCCAAATGCTGTATACGTCGAACCTCCTTAAGCCACGTTCTCACATGAAATTCTAGACACTCACCAGAAAACCGAAGCTTTCGAAAGTACATAAAGCTACATTCCCACGGGTGCAATCTGTTTTTCGAAACAAGTAAGAGTTTCAAATTCTGTACACGTCGAAGAGCTTCCTTAAGCCACATTCCCACGTGAGATTCTACACACTCACCAGAAGAGCGAAACTTTTATCAAGGGAATTATCTAAAGTTTAATAAAGGCAATAGAAGTATTTCGATTGAAATTCGCACCATTGTCGACTTCACCTAAGCCCATAGCTAACAAGGCCTTACAACATTACCATGCTAAGCAGTTACAATATCCACCACGTCAATGGACTGCATTTTTCTTTTACAATGGACTTAGTCCCTCCAAAAAGTTCCGTCCAACGACAGATTTCCAGGAATCATTCACTCGCACCAGCCCGACTCTCGCGAAACCCTGCATCTCATCTGAAATTCAGTCCCAACACGTAGACAACCTTCACCCAATAACAAACGGGCAAAAGAAACGAGGGGAAAAGAAGCGAAACCGAATCCCACAGGTCAGCTTGTTTGAACAGATCGTCGGATTATTTTGCCTGCTAGAGCCAGCGCGCCACGACGTCCGTGTAAATTTAAATCGCCGCTTGCAACATCATCCCCCGCGATCGGGTCAACGGTACCGCGGCGTTTCCTCGCGAAATCCGACGCGAAACGTTGCCGATTCCCTCGGTTTCCCTCTCGATCACCGCTGTCCCATTGTTTTCGCCAGTGGTCGGCCGCGGGAGCGTGCGACACGACGAAATTAAACGTTTCGACGGGTTGACCCGGCGGCGGAGACGTACTGATCGAGCGGAAAGCATCGAGCGGCGGGCGAGATGCACGCCGCGGCGCATACTGGTTGCGTCACGCTCGAAAAATAGGCGCGCGGCCCAATTTCGCGAGTGTTTTGATCGGCCGTTTCTCGGCAGACGTCCGTTCCGCAGTTGCACGGCCGATCGTTGCGCTCCGCGACAGGTTTCTGCATCGGTTCAACGAACATTGTCCGCGATCACCCCAGCTGCAGGTTTTAAGCAGGGAGACCACTGTAACGGTCTGAAAAGTAGGGGTGTTTTCGGGATTTTTTTTCAACCAAACAAAGCAAATAAATCAGTGCACTGCTTAGTATCGTTACTGGAGGGTAAATTGGAGGGTATATTGGAGGGTAAAAAAAAATTTTTTCAATCAAATTCATAAATCCATTTCCGATATACTCTTCGTCAAAATATGCGCTGCGGTAAAATCGTTCCAGTGGCGTTCACAGTGCCTTAGCGATATGGTTCATCTGAATTCAAAAAGACAAAAATATTTGGAAACTAGAAGCCTACGTCTATTACGTGACGATAAGAATAAGTCGATATTGCAAAAGATAACAAAATGGTGGACCACTGAAAACAATCATTTTTGGGGGTAAAGATGTTGATAAAAAAAATAGAAGGAGGTCCTTGCTCGTGTCAATTGAATGTATAGTTTTCTCGATATACTGTGAACGCGGTTGAAAAATGTCATTCTGAGAAAAACGCGTCCAAAGTTCCGCTCGATTCAGTCGCGCGCTTGACACCGCTTCACGGAAAATGCTATATCTCCGTTAATTTTACGACTTTCTTCATAAAATTTTGAGAGAACATTCTTGAAACGTGTCTATTTCAGAAAATGTGAAAAAGAAAAAATCGATTTTTTTTTCAGTGGTCTCCCGCCTTAAGGAGTGATTATACTTGGCCGGACGAAAAAGGCCTATTTCCAGATTTTTTTTCTCAGGAACTAATTCTTGGATTTTAATGTTTTTTTTTGTTAAATGTTTATTATTCTTTGCTTTATGGAATCGTATTTTTCATGTTTGCAAAATATAAGTACAAATGTGTGGAATTAAATCGCAATGTCTGTGCCTCAGTTAGAACACAGGCTCTCTGCGGAAGTCACATTTTTCATTATATTTTCCAAATACGAAAAATACGATTCTATACAGCAAGGAATAATAAATATTTAACAAAAAAAAACATTAAAATCCGTACAATACGTCTTGAAATAAAAATTCATGAAAATAGACAATTTCTTCTACCGGCAAAGTAGAATGGACCTTTAATTTCTTTGATGAAATAAAATAGAATTGGCCACTACCTGAGGAGCTTGTATACAAATATTCTGCTATCCATAGAGTATACAGGGTGGACCAATAAGAATTACCACCTCGAATATTTCCGGAACCACGAAAATTTATTTATTCCAAAAAGTTCTTTGTAGACGTTATTCGTGGAACCAGTTAATATTTCCCGACTCCCGCATTTAAAAGTCAAGATCATAAAAAAGAGATCATTTTAACACTACCCCACTTTTCCCAGAAATAAGCTACAGACTCAGAAAGCATGCTAAAGATGAAAGATACAGAATTCTTGAAATTCGATCATTCCCTTCAACTGTACCTGAAATTCAAGCAAGAGATGCGCAAAATTTGCATCTAAATAAAATAACGAATAAAAGTTAAACAAAAAAAATCGTCACTCGTTCGTCAACCCTAGTTAACTTTATTCGACAGGCGACGAATAATTTTTTTATTTAATACACGAAATTTTATTTAAATAAAAATTTTGCCCAACCGCTTAATGAAATTACAGTTTGAAGTTTCCCATGGAATCTTTCTCAGGCTCTAGCAGATCTCCCTAAAACTACCAACGTCCAGACAAGATATCCAGCAGAATTTGCAACGTTCTATACAAGGCGAAAGAGCGTCGCGTTTCTAAAAGGATCTCAGCGAGCGAGGCGTAATCCCTCCGGCAAAAGGTCTGCTCGCAAATGCCTCGGTGGCCTGGTTAAAAATGCATTCTGTACGAGAAGGGTTTCCCCGTGCAGGAAGGGGGATACCCGTGCACGGATTCAGCCAATAAGCGGGTCGGTAACGTAGGTAGCAGCACGGCGAGCCCCGTCGGTTAAGCAGGATGGATCGCGCGGAATCGAGCTGGAAATCCAGGCGCAAACTGCGATTACAGCGGAAAACCGATTCCACGGGAAAGAAAAGCTAGATAAACCAGGGTCACCGGGTCATCACTGTCTTCTGACAACGCATCCCATGATTTTCCACTGGAATACTGAACTAAATCTCGAGGCTGACGTGACGTTGTTAATTCAGCTGGTAACTGAACCATTCTTCTTTGATAAAAATAATAAGTATAAACCACCAGCGAAAAGAGGAGAAGAGGGACATAATTAGAATTTAGCATAGTTTTTCTGAGACCATATGACGCTACGAATCAATTTCGTTGGAAACTAAGTTATATAGAAAAAATTGTATTCTAGATTTCTAATATATTATACTAGGAAGAATCATCGGTTTTCTGTTGCACGGCATATTTAGGAATACCCCATGCGTCGCCAACGAATTAAGTAACACACGAGAGAGCGAAAAAACCTCAAGTTTCCACTGTTCCAGATACATAAAATGTAATGACGCCAGCCTTTCCACTTCGCAGACGATTATTCCGATTCCATTTACATTTACAATTTCGCATTTCGTGAAACCGCATCCGTGTACACTTGGCCCAGTTACGGAGTTGGACAAACATCTTAGGACTTTGGATTACCGTGGACTGCAGCTTTCCGAGGGACTATTTTTCAAGGGAACAGTCGGAGAAATTCATTCGTCCCTGCGAATTTATTGTCGAGCAATTTCTGCACCGTATCGGTTTGTCGAAATTTAGTCGACCTCCTGTAACTGTACTTACAGTTATGCGCGCGACGAATTTCACTTTGGAAACAGCGTTGAAGGCCTCTGTGGAGTTGTGATCGTTAATACGAAGTTTTTCAACTCGCGGAACACCTTGGCCCCGGTCGAACAGCGGTTTACAAGAAACACTAGCGATTTAGTCTAGAAAGTACGAGAGGCGGGGGAAATATTGTTGGAAGCTTTCTAAAGAAGATTTCTTAGAGTTTTACCAAATTTTTTTTTCTAGTTTCTGAGATAGTAGGTTATAAATGCTTGTGCTGTAGAGTTTTTGGAGGATTTTTGAAATATTGTTACAAAGTTTAGTAACTGAATTTTATGTTACCATGATTATTGATCCCAAGAGATGAAATTTGAAAATCCATAACTTTAAAATACTAGATTTCCATGTATAGTATTTTCCTGTACCAAACTTCCAGAACAAAGTTCGTCATACGCGAGTTTGCTACCTACTGTGCTCAAATCATCCAAACTCGACATTCTCTAACTCAACTCTTCCAAAACTTAACTCTTCCAAACTCAATTCTTCCAAAACTCAACATTTCCAAAACTCAACTCTTCCAAAACTCAACTCTTCCAAAACTTAAGTCTTCCAAAACTCAACTCTTCCATAACTCATCTCTTCCAAAACTCAACTCTTCCAAAACTTAAGTCTTCCAAAACTCAACTCTTCCATAACTCAACATTCCCAAAACTCAACTCTTCCAAACTCAATTTTTCCAAAACTCAGCATTCCCAAGACTCAACTCTTTCAAGCTCAATTCTTCCAAAATTCAACCTTCCCAAACTCAACTCTACGAAAAAAACTCAACTCTCCCAAAACTCAACTCTGCCAAAACTTAACTCTTCCAAAACTCAACTCTTCCAAAACTTAACTCTTCCAAACTCAATTCTCCCAAAACTCAACTCTTCCAAAACTTAAGCCTTCCAAAACTCAACTCTTCCCAAAACTCAACTCTTCCAACACTCAACTCTTCCAAACTCAATTCTTCCATAACTCAACTATTCCCAAAACTCAACTCTTCCAAACTCAATTTTTCTAAAACTCAACTCTCCAAAACTTAACTCTTCCAAACTCAATTCTCCCAAAACTCAACTCTTCCAAAACTCAACTCTTCCAAACTCAATTCTTCCATAACTCAACTATTCCCAAAACTCAACTCTTCCAAACTCAATTTTTCCAAAACTCAACTCTCCAAAACTTAACTCTTCCAAACTCAATTCTCCCAAAACTCAACTCTTCCAAAACTTAACTGTTCCAAAACTTAACTCTTCCCAAACTCAACATTCCCAAAACTCAACTCTTCCAAAACTTAACTCTTCCAAACTCAATTTTTCCAAAACTCAACTCTCCCAAATCCAACCTTCCCAAACTCAACTCTTCCAAAACTCAACTCTTCCCAAACTCAACATTCCCAAAACTCAACTCTTCCAAAACTTAACTCTTCCAAACTCAATTCGTCCAAAACTCAACATTCCCAAAATTTAATTCTTCCAAAAAAACTCAACCTTCCCGAACACAGCGCTTCCAAAACTCAACCCTCCCAAGCTAACTTAAAAAAATTTCAGTCAAAATTACATTTTCCAACGTGTCAACTCCGCATGTCAAGAAAGAAAAAGTTCACACCTCGCAGTCGACCAAAGAAAGAAGAAGCAGAAAAGTTGCAACGATCGCGGTGTCGAAATCACGCCGCTAAAGGCAGTTTTTTAAGTCGGTGTCTGGCGTTACATAATCGAGTATCAGTGTTCACGCTACCTGAAGGCAAAAAACTTGTCACCGTACAGCGAGAACGCGATCCATAGGCGGCTTATCTGTGGCCCATTCTCGTAGCCCGACGACATTGGAGGCCGTGGATGTGCACCGTGATAATGCACGCTCTTATCGGTCTCGGAGGAGCCGCGCGACGATTTCTGTGGCCGTGCCTCTGTATCGGGCGTTATCGATGTTACGTCGGATAAAACCACGACGGTGGTTCGATGGACGCGACGCCGCCACTCACTTGAGAAATCGTGGAAAAAACGCTCGGAATTGAGAAGAAAAATCCACGATTCCCCGCTGTATCTGATGAATCAGAGACCTGAAGAGCACAGCGAAACAAACGCTTCCCCACGGTTTCATCATCCTATACACTTCGTATTATACTCAAGTTTTAAATATAAAATTCTGGTTAATTTAATTTGGGGTCTTGGCGCAAAGAAGAAACTATGTAAAAAGAAAAAAAAGTGGCTTTTATTCAATAAATAAATTTTGATTGATTATGCATTAAAAATATTTTTATCCGTTCAATTTACCTCCCCCCCCCCCCAAAAAAAATTAAATCCAGAGTGGGCCACTGTCGTGAAGTACCTATTTTGAGGAGACGGTATGCTTCACTTTTTAGTGCAACAGATTTGGAAAGATCGATATAAATTTGGGGATAAAATTTAATTTTCCGTGAAAAGATTTTCTTCAATTCATAAAAATGCCCCGCGGATTTTCAGTCTATATAGCCTGATAATATTTGCTTCTTCAGGTGTGTTAAATATCACAATTATTACTTAAAAATTTCCCACAGCGACCAGACTCTCAAAACAATCTCGTTCTACCGTATCGCCAGTGGCGCAAACCTACACGTGAGAATGATCCACAGGCATGCTGGGAAACGACGATCTACCAAGCGAATATATTTAAAAAAAATCCCTGAATTAAAACCCAGCATCTCAGAGTTACAATATTTATTACTCAGAGCAGCTCGAAATCGAATTAGCAAATATACAAGACGATTTTCAAAACGATCCAGCTCACACGACAAGTTGTCTCCAGCGACTCAGATCTGTCTGGGGAACATCAAACTACCGTTTCCAAAGCCAGAGCGCGGCCGTATTCGTTTCAATCAGCAGCGATATCTGAAGATTTAAATTTCCAAGCGGCGGCAGTCAACCGTTAAATTTGAATTTGTAATAAGAACGGACTCGTTGCGAGGGACACGTCGTTCGCGCTGAGAAATGGTCACGCAGCCCCCCACGACAGGCTTTGATCGCGCGAGAGACGCGCTGATTTCGTGCCCGCTTCCAACGCGACCGCAGCGTGCAATTTTCAAAGACTACGGAGACAAAAAAAAAAGAACGGTGGCGAGGGACACCTTGATCGCCATGCGCAAACAAAAGGCCACCTGGGAGCTGGTGCTCGAGTCTCTAGCTGCTTTCCGCTCCAACTAATCTCCGTGTAAACACGAAGGCACTGACCACCACAAAAAAAAACGTGCCCGGGCGACTCGAGTTCAAATACGTGACACACTGAACGTCCAACGGACAGATTTCAATAGGAAACGAATGTGAAAGGCTGGACAGGCGATGGGCATAGGTTGCAGTGGCGTGTACCTTGACTATGGACGTTGTCATAGCTACCGGAAGAACCTATCGCGTGTCTACATTGGTCGACACGAGTATTTTTAGAAGTAGTGCTATTCCCGATACGTTTTCTGGTATTTATTGGTAATAAAGGCCCGCGATACCTTTAGATGGGCGATGCTTGTGCTTATGATTTCGCGTTAATGTCAGCGGAAATTTATTGTTAGTGTTATGATGGTGGAAGTCCCAGATCGAACTTGGTTAAGTTGACTAGAGCAGTGTGTTGACCGTGGCAGTGCAGAAGTCACTGCACGCTGTTGAGCGTATGCAGTTGATAAGAGAGCATGGCTTTTGGATAGTGACTGGGAAAGAGAAATTGAATGGGCGTAATAAATAACACGCGAAGTAGAATTGAGTAATAGATAACTCACGAAAAACACAGTGATATATATTAAATAATTATTGCGCGAAGTTGGGAACTCGACGGTGAATCGCAAATAAAAAGTAAAATGGAGGCACTGCCTTAGTACCAACATAAAAAAAATGGGAGTGTTTCATTTGAAATTGGCGCCAAGATTGTTCCTCGAACATTTAGTACTGGGATGCATCGGTAGAAAACACGGTGGAAGTATCACAGTCTCAATTACACATTTATTATAAAGTCAGAAAAGGAATGCTACATTTTAAAAGCCCGTTTATTCGCAGCACCACTTTTCCTTGCGTCGAGGCAGTGGGCTGCAAGAATGCGAAAGAAATTCGAAAACAGTCACGCGAACATAACCTCAAATTTTTAATTTCATATTCCAATGTACCGCTTCGATCAAATTGCCGTTGACTTTCCCAACGCACCTGTCTAAAAAATACATCCAACTCTCGGACTTGGAGCCCCACTTCCCAGCACTTGAAAGTGGTACGCTCCGAAAACCTGTCACCGGTTCCCCAATTCCCACAAGGCTACTCCAAAATCCTCAAAGTCATCCTCCGAAACCCAGCCGAATCCAATTCACATCGGCGTAACAACCAAACGTATATAACGTCCCAATAGCCTTTTCAAAAATCTCCACCGACCCACTGTCCGCAACGGACGCGACCTCGCGGCGCACATTCGTCCGCGAACCTACCTCACACATACTTTGCCCCCTCCCCCTCTGCGACAGATGTAAACAAATCGTCCTGTCCCATAAAGAGCGCCAAGATCAGCGGTGGCACCGCGGGGAAACGTCACGACAGAGCTCCAAAACAAGGCGCCACGCGACCCCCTCCCTCCCCTCCCCCCAACGACCAATCCTATCCGAATCGCCGCGAAAAAGAGAAATGCTGTCCATGTATACTCACATAACGACGAGGTATACACCGTGAAATCCCGCTGGTGGCCTCCGACTGACACGCTGCTCCTTTCTAACGCGTCAGGCCCCCGAAACAGGCAAACACTTGTGCACAAGGTATACACGTGTAGCACACGTCACTGCTTCCCGATCGAATCCTCTGGCGTTTCGGTCCCTCGGGGACGAAGTACACCACGCGACCGCGGGACGGTGCGTGCAACGATCCCGAAAACTCGCCCGCGGAGAGAGCCAACGGCGGAACCGTCCGTCCCCGTCGTCTTGGCCGTCGTTTTCGTCGTCCACGTTCCCCCCACGTCCAAGTCGGGCCTCCCTCTCGCTCTCTCACGCCCTGGCGACGATAGACGCACCGCGGCGGTGAAAGGGGAGCGACGTTGATGTCTCTCGCGTGCACGAATCCACCGCGTACAACGACGTCGTCACGGACCGACGCGACCGCGTGAATCGATGACGGCTGGCCAGCTCGGGGCCGACGTGCCGTGGAGGCGGGCGGTATCGCGGGCCGAAATGAAAACAGGAGGCAAAAGACCGCTTTCCTCGGGAGCTTATTTACGCACGTCACAGACTCCGCTCACCGCTGAGAGTGCAAGCGCGCGACTGCGGCGCTCGGCGCGGCTTGTGCGCCGGCCGCCTGCTTCCCGGCTCTGCCGTCGGCCTCGACGGTGGCGCCACCGCCGAGCCACTGCCCTATCGCTCGACGCCGCACGAAATTCGGACCACGGGAGGACGCGCGCGCACCGCCGCCACCGTTTTGCCCTTGCGGCCGCTCGCTGGCGAACTTTCTTTTTCGTCAGGAGCAAAGCCGTGGATGCAAAGGGTTTGATGGTCGATTGCAGGTGGATTTTGAAATTCACTTACCGCCGATCTTTGAGAGATTGCTGGCACTGAGGATGAGAATGAGAAGATGAGAAGTGCTGGGGGGGTAATGAAGTTTAAGAATGGAAGTTTGTAGAAATTGGATTGTTTAAGTTTGGAGGGTGAAGATTTAACGATGGACGTCCTGTGAAGAATTTGGGAATTTTAGGGGCATGTGCTGAGGGTTGACTCCCCTATTTCGATTTTAGACTTATTTTTTAAGTTCCGTTTTACTGTTTCAATCTCCACCCCAAGTGGAGAGTAAGAAGTTTCTGTGCAGCTTATTATGTTAAGGCAGTTATTATTCGTTTTAATGCCACATTTAGATAAGGCGAAGTTGTGGCTAGCGTGTCTCACGCGCGCGCAGTGTTCGTTGCTTAGTTAGCTGCAGAAGTTGGGAACAAAAGCGAACGACGTTGGCATTCACAGCAGAAAGATGCTCCCCCAAAGAGAAACGAGCGATAAGGTTTCAGAAATTGTGCGACACACCGTCGCGTCGGAGTTCATTGCTTTGCTGGTCAATAACCATTGCGTCTCACCGTCAAAACAAGCGGAGCCTTTATTAATTTATGGCGGGTGACTCAATAGCTCAAACGAAGCCACCGAAGCTGAGTGAATTACGCTGCACGCGTACCATTTTGAACATATTTTCCTGCGCAGAAGTCAAGGCATACCAAAGCGGTTCCACAGACCCTGCTGTTTTTTTTTAAAAAAAACTTAATTCTTAAATTCGTGAAACTTCTTCGACAAATTCCACTTGAATCAGGTTCCAAATCACCCGTACTTTCATTAGAATTCAAACTAAAGCTAATGCCCAAGTCGAACACCCTAAACCCAGCACCCCAACAAACCTAACCTCTACACCTAAAAATGGCATAGATGCATTTCCATTGCATCTCCATCCTCGCGATTTCCGCAAGATGGCCAACAGAGAGCGGAATCTCGCGAGCCAATATCTGTCCAATAAACCCATCCAAAACGCGCGCATCATCCCAGTTGGACCAGAGGACCCAGTACACCGCCCCGTTTGAGGAAGCAATGTCACTCGCGCGCTGATACCAGGTACGGCACGTGTGTCCGTTTGTTCCCGGCACAAAGCGGCCCACGTGACCGACCTACCTTGAAAATTGGGCCACTGGAGCACGAAGCTGCGACCCGTTTGATAAAAACCTTTCCACCTTTTCCGCTCGCCCGATCGCGAATGGGTCAGAGCGTCGCCGGCGCGTTATTTACGCGAAATTTCATCGTGGCGCGGGGCCCCTGGTCGTTAGGCCGTCTAAACAGCGGCGAGTGGAGCACGCCGCGGGGGCAGGAGGGACGGAGCCGGGAGAGGAAGAGGAGAGACGAGAAGCCGTGTGGAAGGTTGGTTGCATTCTCTTGGCAATCTGTGGTAGGAGGCATGTAGGACGAACGGATGGAGAACAGCAGCGCGACTCGCCGCGATGTTGAAGCACTCTGGACGCGGAGGATCCCTGGCGGAGTGGGGGCGCTTCTGGAGGCAGAAAGAATTGCGTGCCGGGGGGGGGGGGGGGTTCGGAGAGAGATGGAGGCACGGTCGGCTAAAATGAGAGGGAGCGGTAGAAGCTGTTAGGTGAAGGAGGATAAAAAGAGCCGCGAAAAGAAGAGGGAAGAGAGGGAGAGACGGGAGCGAGACCGGCGAGTCTTGGATAAGCAAAAAACAAAAGTGCATCTCGGCAAGATGGCCGTCGCCTGAACGACTCTCAAGGTTACGGCGAGGCATAGGGGAGAACGGAGGCAGGCGAATCAGCGCCATGGTGTATGTGTGCCAGCCAGACTGGCTTTAAACTTTAACGCTGGGCCCCGTTATTTATTTCGACAACTGCAGCAGGGTGAACCCATAGGGCCCCTTTACAGTCGCGGGATTACGCCATATAGGACCCCGGACCAGGGCCACCTTCTGTCTAATGATTAGCCCAGTTTCGATCTGGAAAGAAACCCGGCTACCAGCTCGATAGCCGCGTCCAGCTGGAAACTGTGCCGGTACGCCCGTTCCAGATCGCCTGAACATGGACGCGCGTTGCAGGTTATTGTTCAACGAGGAGGAGAGAATGCGTTGCACAAAAGCAGCTCTCTCGTCCTTTTCGGGCCCAGCAACGCGCTCATTTCACCTATCCTCGCCGCCTTGCGTTACCCCTATTCTCGTCTACGCTCTAACCAAGGTTACCACCCGCCTCCTCTTCCACCTCCTCATCCTTCAGCCTGCCACATTCAAGAGTACAGTCCGCTGAGAAATGGCCGAGGAATGCGCGGGCGCAAAACGCGTCGCGTGGAATCGCTGCACTTGCCTCTCGCGAATCCCCGCCGCGGACTCGTAACGCGCAACGGGGAAATTTACGACTGGAGGAGACGATGGACTGGGCGGAACGTCGAGTCCCGGCGGTCGGACGCTTTGTAGGACGACTCTGAAAATTCAGGCGCGCTGGGCGCTTTTCCTGGAGCAATATCCCCCATTTGGGATCGAATCAACCGCGAGGGGTTTATTAGCAGAGTGTACCAGATGGACGTGACTGTACATGTCTAGTTGGCAATCTCCAGCATTATGTAATCTCGATACAGCTGGTTTACTAGTATCAAGGTACCGGCCACGTTGGAAAAAGTTCAGAGTTCGCTTAATCGCGCGAGACGATCGGCGAGGCGACGAAGAGGACGTTGGTAAGTCGTTCAGGTTCAAGGGGAGAAGATTGGAGATGGAAAAAAAATTCTTGTCAGAAGTGGGATTCGAACCCACGCCCACAGAGTGGACTGCGACCTGAACGCAGCGCCTTAGACCGCTCGGCCATCCTGACCTGTCGTCCCGCTTGCTGTAAAAACGAGAAATAAGCCGGCTCGCCGTACTGTGCCGGAGAAACTGGTCTGCAGTACTAAATTTACCTTAGAGCTAGGCGAAAATAGCTACCCGAGAAGCGGCCGCGGATGCTTTCAAGCAATGCACCGGCAAACGGGTTTCTTTTTTCGCTGGCCGGCCATTATTCCGTCTCTCCGCGGAACGTGGCCGTGGAAATGATTCCCCGGGATGAGAATGCACGGGGATCAATTAGTTCCAAGTACTGCAACAGGTTTACATTTTTCTGGCCAGCTAGCCAGTATACTTAATGCGGAGGGATATGGTGGCTACGCAGACAGTAAGGAATGGGGGGGGGGGAGCCGTTTTCTTCTTTCAGCAAGTGAATGACTGATAGGAATCAGGCTACTTATCAAGATCCAAATTTATCGAACGTTCAACTCTTTACCGAGGCAGCCTCGGCCATGAGCAAAAGTGCGAGCATGGGGCCACGTGCATGTTGCTGCTTTCGTTTATTGCAGGAGTAGCTAGCCACTAATGGACTCTTAATTTTATAGAACTGAATGGAGTAGTCTGACCTGTTCAGAGTCCCCATGATGCCAGAATTGAAAATTTCAGATCAGTTGGTATAATCCGTATAAACCACTTGAAAATTTGCAGTGTACAGATTTCACATGTATGCTTCTCATCCACGCAAAGGTACACACACAATCCACCATTTCATTAATGCAACCTCACCGAAGGCAGCCAAAGTGTAAGCCAACTTCTTGCGCACCTCAGTTCGAAGCTCATCGATAAGCAATGCCCTCTATCGCTACACAGTGCCCGGAATCGTAATCGTGGCTGGAAGATTGCCATCAGGCGTCGATCGCGCGAGCAATGCACCGACCCAGACCTATTTTTAATTTCCACAAACGTCAATCCCGTAACACAGTCTCCTACTCTTCGCCAGCAACGGTGCCTCTTCTAAGCCACATCGAAAACCCACCCCTGCACCTAACTACCAACCCTTGAAGCCTCCCCTGCCCCACGATTGGACGGCGCGGCACCTGTCTGAAAGGCAGTCAGGCCCACGGAGGCCCTCCGAAACCATCTTTCGAGCGATCGACGCGATGCGGCGTCTCCCTCGCGAGCTAGTCCCACGGAATTGCAGTTTCCGGTGCAGCAGGCGGCGTTACATTCGCATTGAGCGTCGCTGCGTCTCAAGGCCGGACCGTCCGAGAGCTAAGGACGACGTTAGGCCCCCCTTCGGCCCCTCGCCCAAGTCCCCACACGGTCGTCCTCAGTCTCGTATGCATCTCCGTGCTCGCCTCCGTCATCCCTCCTTCTCCTGCCCCTCCGCTCTTTCGCTCCCGCTCTCCAGTTGTGTTCTGCACCAGTCCCTCCTCGTTCCTCATTCCCCGATGCGTGTGTCTGTGGACCCTCCCTGCCCCCCCTAGCGCCTGCGGTCGTAGGCAGCGTTCGACTCGAACGAAACTGCTCCACTGCGCGACTCCTCTTGGCCTCTCCTCGTGGCGTGCATTATAAACGCTGGTCGGAGCGTTTCCTACGGGCAGGAAACGATTTACCTGGTTCCACTGTACCGCAGGGTTGTCGAGACGGCTTGCTGCACGTGAGAGGCGTCTTGCCCCGCGGGACTGGGTGTATTTACATCCCGCGGACGGAGACCTGATCCTCAGGGCTTGGGATGCTTGGGTGCTGCGGGATTTCTCTGGGGCTGAGGAGTCGAGGGAGCTGCGCAACGCTGGGAAGCTGCCTTGTAGGTTAAACTGGGTGGAATATAGCGGGAGGAGTCGAGGATGAGGATATTTTGTTTAGGAACCTTTGGCTTTGGAAGATGGATGCGGAGTTTTTATGCTGAGGATGCGATTGCACGAGGATGTCCAGGGTATTCTTTCACACTGGTGGTGGGAATAGTTGGTGGGCAGGCAACTAGGTGACTGGGAGTAGAGTTAGGCGGCACTGGGAGTAAAACTAGATGACTGAGAGTAGAATCAGGTGGCACTGGGAGTAAAACTAGGTAACTGGGAGTCAAACTAAGTGACTGGCGGGTGCAACTAGGCGACTGAGAGTGCAACTAGGTGACTGGCAGTACAAGTCGACACTCCAATTACAGGTAATTTTATAATCTTCTGAAATTCTCTGCATTTGGAAGACAATTGTGACTCTACTCATGTGGAAATGGTTTTTTGACAACAGATTCTACCTCACTTATAAAATATAGCGGTACTAAATATTTACTGAAAGACTCACTAGGTAATTAGCCCCACAATTTTTTATCCTCACCCTTTTCCTTTAATTCCCTATGCATACTGTACATATCAGCCTTCCCTCGTTCACATCAAAACACATGGGGATGATAATTTCTTGACCATTAACTAATAATAAAATTACTCACGCTTGCCAAATTGCATATCAACGAATGACCCAATTTTATGCCACGAGTCGTGAACTTCAAAACCTTCCTACCCTGGATCTAGTCGTTCCCAAGTTCAACACCAGAAGACCTTTGATGAAATTGTTACAGAAAGGCCCCTTTAAAATTGTACAATTTTTTTGCGTCTAGCCGAACACTGATTAGACTCCACACCCTTCCGTTTGATGTAATGGAAGTGCGCGTCGCATTCGCGCGGCTCAAGTGAGTCATCCGTGGCGTGTAGGAAGTAAGGGCATCACTTCGTTAGGATTCCTTACATGTCACTGGGTTACTATACTCGCATTCCGCGCATAGAACGGAAGTCTTTAGTATGAAAGAAACTACTTCAGAATCTCGACCGTCGTCCATCCTGCATTGCAGCAGCTGGCTGAAGGGCTTCTCCCATTGTGAATTAATTCCCTCCCGTATTTTGCGGTCTCTTACCAGATACCGGTACTCGATACAGTTACTTCCGCCGGAATCGTCATGAATGAACATTAAAATAAAATGTCTGACAGCGACCTTTAACATACAAAAATAAATCGTTTAGAACACTTCGTGTCCAGATTTCTTCTGCATGGTGCACCATGCTTTGGGGGGTTACCAAGGTCGTGAAGCTAAATTCAGTTGACACAGCGGCCAATTTAAATTCCATCAATTTCTTTTAGTATAATTTAAGTTGCGATGGCTGTTGACAGTTCTGATTGAAGAGTGACAGTGAATGTACCTCTCGCCAATTATTTTCAACTCTTAAAATAAAACACCCCAAAGTGGGGAAAAATCTAGGAATATAAAACTTCGAAAAGAATTCTAATTCCACAAGAAAAATTTTAAAAAAATGACTGCCTCCATAGCTGACCTTAAAGTTAGCAGAAATCACTCAAAAACCAAGACCGCACTCGAAATTTCTCAAAGAAGCAGTGGAAAGCTAAATGGCTCAAGTAATTTGAATCGAGAATCCACGATCGCCCTTCCAATGCCCAGCTTATGCAACAGGGGCCACTAAAGACTTCCTGGAAGATGTAAGGAGGAGCAGAATTCGTTAAGCAGAAATGAGGAGGAAACTACGATCTGGCTTGATTAACATCCAAGGTCGCTCTCGTTTTTCGGGCGAAACAGGTGGACGACAGACCGTGCACGAACCAAGGTCACCTCCTCTACTAGCGGGGAACAGATTAGAAGATCGATTTAGGACACGTCTTCTTCCTTTTACCCGGGGCATCTGCAGTTGCATCTGGACGAGATATCCGGCACACCTTGTTGCCCGATCCACACGTAATCGTCAACCCCTCTGCTCCCGATGGCGACCTCGTGTGAGAAGGATTGAAAAATTTCGCGACGTCTTTTCAAATTCAAATGGAGGGTTCGGCTGGCAACACTGTTGCTCCGAGGTTTCTTACATTGTGCGACGTATAAAGGACCAGAGAATGTAACTTGGGCTATAATTTAGTTTTTAGACTGATTTAAGAGTTGCTGAAGGCTCCTGTAGCCAAAAGTTGGATAGAATCGTTTTTGGATTATTATAATTTTCATACCACAGACGCGATTTATTTATAATTTTGTTATAATACAGGGTGACGCAGAACGTTTGCCACCTGGGCCATTTTTCTTAAATCAGCTACTGCGAGTGGGGCAATCAAAGGATACTCGGAATATAAGAAAATGTCTGCTAGCCTTCACCTCAACAGCAAATTCTTTGATTCGAGCTGATAACCTGCACGTGTCTGGTATCGCAGTTATCACGAGCCTTCTGCAACGAATCAGAACTTAGAGTTCTACTTAAAAGGTTAACTGCCCTGGATCACGTGGCAAAGGAATAGAGGGAACGAGTGGAAACGAGAAAATTCAGAAGCACGTGGCGTTGGTACGCCTTATCGTTTCTTCAAGGTAAAACTTCTACCCAAAACGTTCAAATTTGGATCAACTTTTCGTATATTCTAGGGAACTCTAAAATACACACTGCCTTGGAAAGTAATAGACATATGACTCTACAGAATATACTACCATGCAGTGGCAAGTGGTCCCATGGCAAATGGGTCCCTTAAACATCAGACAAAATGTAAAAATGTTAATGACCTTTTTAGTAGCTTGAAAATATAATAGAAGTTTCAACAATATTACTGTGTGTTAACTTACTTACGTAACTTAACTAACTTAACTAACTTAACTAGCTTGACTAACTTGACTAACTTGACTAACTTGACTAACTTGACTAACTTGACTCACTTGACTAACTTGACTAACTTGACTAACTTGAATAACTTGAATAACTTGTCTAACTTGACTAACTTAAGTAACTTGTCTAACTTGACTAACTTGACTAACTTGACTAACTTGACTAACTTGTCTAACTTGACTAACTTGACTAACTTGACTAACTTAAGTAACTTGTCTAACTTGACTAACTTAAGTAACTTGTCTAACTTAAGTAACTTGACTAACTTGTCTAACTTGACTAACTTGACTAACTTGACTAACTTGACTAACTTGACTAACTTGTCTAACTTGACTAACTTGACTAACTTGTCTAACTTAAGTAACTTGACTAACTTAAGTAACTTAAGTAACTTGACTAACTTAAGTAACTTAAGTAACTTAACTAACTTAACTAACTTAACTAACTTTTACACTAAAATTTATAGTTGTGGGTGAGCCCCCTTGCCTCTTGGCAACCAATATTTTTAAACCGAGTCCGCCACTGCTACCATGTAATTCCATTTATGGTTTCGTTTACTATGCGACCTGCAATATCCATCGATGGTAAAATTTAGAAATTTGGAGTCTGAAGCAGCTCGCACGTTTCTGCTCCGAAACCTGTGATTGTCAAAGTGTTAATTGTCTCGCAATGAAAGCAATTTCATCGAAGCCATTGGCGTGTCGCGATGCCTGGCAGCGATTTTATTAATTTTGCAGGCGATGCGGCGAGCCGATAGCGTGTGGGGGGGGGGGCGTATCGAAAACAGAAATAGACGAAGAGAAACTGGCAGACGGCTTGGCGAAGTCGCGACGGCATTTACATAATTTCCCCATTCTTCGGTGGGAATGGTAATGCCCGGCGAGAAATTGCGCTGTTAAGAAAGAAAGTGAAATTTATGGGGTACTCGCCAACACCTTAAACCTGCTTTTACGCGTAACACATTGCCCGATTCGCGGATTTTTATGGGGCTCCATTGCGCTCGCGCGCTTTGCTTCCCCCAACTGGAGCTCCAACGAACGTGATGTCAAAACGGAAATCCTGGGGGAATCCTTGCCATCCACGTTCAAATTAATCGTTCAGCTCGGATGCTTCCATTTCAGTGAATATGAACAAAAGAATTGTAAAAAAATCTGTAAAACAATTAAAAATGGAAGTGGGTCGCGTCATGAATTTTTCAAACCTGTAGGATGATTCTACGATAAAAACTGAATCGCAAATGTGAGAAGAAGTTTCCTCCTCCGACCTCCCGTTTCTCAGAAAAACAAGTTCCAAAATTGAAGCGTCCACCCCGTGACCACTTACATCCGGGTGCATTTAAGAAATACAGACTCAAGTGTAAATCCTGCTGATTCACACCACATTCCAATCAGAAGTGTCTTAAAGTTTTCCAAATATCGTCGAGATTTTCTAAAACGCATTTTTGCTACCCCAATTTTGGAACTGGATTTACTCGAAAACGAAGCATCGCGCCAGAAAACGTCACTCCACACTTTTCCCTCATTTTATAACGCTCTACCACCTCCATACCACAGAATCCCTCAACCCCCCCCCCCCCCCGCGAAACTTCCAGCATCGACGAATCAAAAAAAGATAATCGACTATTTTCAGCCCCCACTGAATAAAAAAGGCAAAGAAAATGTCCCCCCGAGCGTGACATTCGCGTTAAATAAGAATATCAGGCAAGGTGAACCGTCTCGCGCAACCATCGCCGACCGCGAGGATATTTTTCGTGGCGCGATCGTCGGGCAGCGGCGAATATTCTCGAAAGCCGCGTTCTTTTCCCCGATTTCGATGGACTCGCCGCAGAACTCGACTTATTTATAATCCGCGGTGGCCGATGGAGCGCCGAAAAAGAGACGTTGAAGGATGCGGAGGGACTCGAGGACAGAACCGGCAAGAAATGCAAGGGCGGGGTGGGGGGATGGCCGGGAAGGGGGGGAGTGAAAGAAGGGCGAAGGGGAAGGGGACAATGTGTGCAACTGCAGTCCAAGGCCAAGCGATCGTGACTGGTTTAATGGCATTCGAGTCCCAGCCTCGAGTGCAATTATAATACGAGAATGTGCATCCACCTTTGGTCCTCTGACATACACAGCACATCGGCGCGCCATCGCCACCTCCCCGCCCGCCATCTAGCTTCCCCTTTCGAGCGGAGCGCATTGAGTGACGCGAGTTTAGGCAGCCTGCGTGTTATTCATGGCGAAATTGCATAGCGCGTTGAGTAAGACTGGTTGTTTTGCTTCTCCTCCGGCTCTGGGTTAGGTGAGTGGATCTTGTGATAGGATTTTGTAATACTTTCTGGAGGACTGCGTTGCGAATGGCTGATATGTGTCGTTGTGCTCGAGGGCGAGGTGCGAATTAATTGGGAGATGTCTGTGGGAATTTTTTAGGCGGTTTCATTCGGTTGTTTTTGGGGGATTGGAAACTTGCTGGGTGGTTTTTCTGGGAATGGGGCATTTATTTATGAGCATGCGCGTTCGCAGAAAGGGAAAGGGGCTTCAGAAAAAAATCACTTCTTTTTTAAAACTAATCTTTATTAAATTTTAATTTTTAAATTTTAATTCTTAAATTTTAATTCTTAAATTTTAATTCTTAAATTTTAATTCTTAAATTTTAATTCTTAAATTTTAATTCTTAAATTTTAATTCTTAAATTTTAATTCTTAAATTTTAATTCTTAAATTTTAATTCTTAAATTTTAATTCTTAAATTTTAATTCTTAAATTTTAATTCTTAAATTTTAATTCTTAAATTTTAATTTTTAATTCTTAATTAAATTGGCGCTGAAAAAATGGGTTCATACTTATGAGATAGTGTTATTGGGGATTTTAACTTTGAGAATTTAGATTTTGGAAAAATGCAAGCTTGGACAATTTGACTTAGGTTTTTGAGGAATTTGGAAGTCAGTTTTGGAAGATAATAAATGTTTTTTTGTGGCAAAAGAATCTGGAGGCTACGTTATTTAAAAAAAAAACTCGAAAGGCTACAGACTTCTCAAAAGAAATCCCAAAATGTCACCGTACCTTTATTAAATGTGTGAAACGTTGAACCTATGAACATTTTATTTTCAAGCATTTCTTTTCACCTTTATCGCCTCCGCATTTTTTTACCGTCCCACGATACAGGCAGACGCAACACAGAGCGGGAAAAGCTCAGTAAATCAATTAATATGATTGATCAATTCAATCATCGCCCGCGCTACGAATTTTCGTATTTTCCACTAAAGGACGAGACATATCGGATCACCCTATGTCTGTCGATAAAGATAAGCGGCAGATAAGGTTTACATCGCGACACCCTTTGGGAATCTACTTTTCCGAAACGAACTGATGCTTCAGAAAATTTCTGTTTGCTGATGACTAGGCACTATTCTTCAAATGATAACGTTTTGAATAAAAAACTAATCTACAATGCCGGTGTAAACTCTTTCATATATTCCTTCGGTACCAAAATTTGAAAATATCCACTGTGGAATCCAAAACTCTGATAATTAGAGAAATTTATAAATGAATATATATCAAAACTTTTGGTACTGTTTGATTCAAGTTCTTACGTAAATTTCTGAATTCCAAATTTTTTTTGAGTTTCAGTTAATGATATTAGTGACATGGTATCACTCCTACATCCTTTTAAAATTCGGACCCTTCATCAGGGTAGTTAACATTAATTTTCATTTCCATTTTAATACCAACTCCTTCACTTTCATATCCTGAAGATTGAGTAGCAGATAGAGAAAGTTCGCCGTACATAGTTGTTTGCCAATCACACAGAAGCACAACATAGGTGCCCAACGAAAGTTCCCGCGGAACGATCGCTGATTCATTGTTCCTTTTCAAGGTGATTAATGGACTAGCGAAACGCCAACAAATCCTGAACACTTATCAACCCCGATGTATCGCGAGGCTTTCCTAGGACATTATCAATATTTCACATGCCACTCTCCAAGAGTGAGTAACTATGCAGCGATTTAATTAGCTCTACGTACCACGAAACAAATACATTTAAAGGACACAGTAATTCCTTCCTGAGACTTGCCACTTGCTTTCCAAACCATTATGAAGAAAGTTTACCCAATTCCTGCAGTGGCATGATTTTTATTTGTTTGATACAAAAGTAGCTGCTTTAAAAAGTGAACCTAGACCATAAAACAAGATGAAAGTCGTATATTCAATTTAGGATCACTTTGCGCTCCGGACCAAGGTGCCTGGAATCGCTAACCAATGTGCCGGGGCAATTTTTCGTATATCTCTGAAATTAAGTTCGCAAAAACGAATTTACTGAAGAACAAGCTACTAAAACTTTCATATTTCATGAACTCAAGTAACATAAGTATCTCCACTTAATTTAATAATTAATAAATATTTGGACACTTCAATAGAATTTAAATAAAAAATTATTAAACACCGCGATATTCCATAAGTGCCTAATTTTAATAAAACTGAAGCCCCCAACAATTGAGTCCCCATACTTATCCATATATTAATGCAAAAATGATTCACCTAAAAATAGATAAACTTAGCACGAAGTATTAAACACCAGTAGGTGCAGGTTAGATTCTCATTTTTCACCCGAATGCTGTTAATCGCGTGTCATAAATGAATAACGACTACAAAGAAGGACCCAGTGAAAGGCGATGCGTTATCACAAGCCGAAGAGTTCCGAGGCGCAGGGAGCGCCGTGGTGGCGAAGAAGAGCGGTCGAAATTCGCCAAAAGGAACCTGTTTCCGTATACGAAACGGCGAGCAGCCTGCTTAGAATTCTACGCCTCGGCGATACATTATTCCGGTTTCTCTTTTGCCAAACTGCACGCGCGAGCCTCGCCGTCCTATTGGCGGGAGCGTGGCGCAATCGGCGCGCCACGATCTCGACGCGATCGTCCTCTTTATTCTTTCCAGGGAATCAAAAAAGGTT
Organism: Andrena cerasifolii; assembly: GCF_050908995.1. NCBI lineage: Eukaryota > Metazoa > Arthropoda > Insecta > Hymenoptera > Andrenidae > Andrena > Andrena cerasifolii. The sequence continues at coordinate 6,712,877 of NC_135132.1, forward strand.
TAAACGCGCATTTGCAATGCAGATGCGCATCTGCGTCAAAGATTTTCGTTGTTTCACGTGCTCCGCCGGTGGACCAGTTACCTTATTCTCCGATTTCCTTATGGGCGACGTGGATGTGAGGTGGAATCGCTTATTAGGTCACTACCAGCTGGTCTTCATTCTTTGTGGAATGTCTGATGGGAGTTCGGGATTCGGTTATGAAAAATTAAGTATTTAGTGGAATATTGATTCTGCGAATGGAAGATTCTCCGGGGAACCAGTGGAGTTATACTGGGAATCTTGAAATTCCATGTACGGCGGATGTGGCTTCTTTCCTGCGCGAATATTCTACTGTAATTGGCTTCAAAAATTTAAATAATCTCTAATCGAAAAGGAGGTAAACATCTGAATCCTATTTATGACCTACCTACTAGAGCTGTCACGAATATTCGGATATTCTAAGTATTCGAATACCAGTAACATTCGAATTTGAGATTCGAATAATTCGAATATTCAAACATTATTCGAATAATTCGAATATTCAAACATTATTCGAATATTCAAACATTATTCGAATAATTCGAATATTCAAACATTATTCGAATAATTCGAATATTCACACATTATTCGAATAATTCGAATATTCAAACATTATTCGAATAATTCGAATATTCAAACATTATTCGAATAATTAGGAGTATCCGAATATTCGAACATTATTTGAATTATTATGAGTATTCTAATATTCGAACATAATTCGAATTATTAAGAGTATTCGAATATTCGGAGTAATCGAATTATGGGTTGTGCCGAATAGAAATCTGAATACGAAATATTTTTTCACACTTCATCGTGAAATTCTTTTCATATTGCCCTTCACAATCATTTACTTTTCAAACGTTTAGATTCCTATTCGGTGCAATCCAGAATTCGAATTATTCGATTACTCAGAATTATTCGAATACTCCGTAATGTTCGAATACTCAGAATTATTCGAATAATCCGTAACATTCGAGTACTCAGAATTATTCGAATATTCGAATGCCCCGTAAAGTCGAATATTGAAATTATTCAAATAAATTATCCTTATTCGAAATTATTCGAAATATTCGAATATTTACAGCTCCACTACCCACCCCTATCAAAATACTTTTAATCACGAAATCCCATGACACCGATTAAAAAACCACCCAATCTCTATAAGACCTACGCATGATCTTTCACCAATCCTCACCGAACCACCCTGCCAACCCCAAAACAATGGGTATCACCACACCCTCAAATTCCCTCAAGCATAAAATTCCATCATATCGCTTTAAATATCCATACACCTCCAAGACACCATGAATACCAATCGAGGATACGTCGGCCCCATCCAACCCCCCCCCCCCCCCCCAGCAGCACCACCACACGATCGGCAAATATCTCCATCGAGCGAACGTTCGAGACCCCGAAACAAACTGCCTCCGCGGGGACATTAAAAGACACGGGTGCGTGTGCGGCGGGCATCGTTTCCCAAGGTACGAATTAATTCCCTAGAAACAAGGTGGCTCGTTACACGGTCGTGTTCCACGGCCGGCTGCCGGCGTGTGTGCACGGCCTGTCCCGTGGCGACGCCGGGCGTCGGTGGTGCGTGCGTGTGCCGCACTGCGTTTCGAACATCGCGGTAGGACGTAGAATATCCCGCTGGTATTGATCAAGGAGTGGTAGCGGGTGTTCTTGAACCCTGGTGCTCTTGCTCCCACTTTACGATGCTCGCCAAAGCAACGCTCGCCCGAGACCATTACCTGTACGCTCTGCAACGTCTATACACCCGGCAGCGGCCACACACAGCCGCGTGCATATCGTCGTTTAACCGAATGGAAGACGAGTCTGGTCGTGAAACGCGTCCGTGCTTAACGTATCCGTTTTTATCAGCCACGGGAATAGAGTTACTCGATTACTTCTTGCCGGCCGGGGTATACCCGGTTTTGCACTGCAATATGTGGGGTACAGGAGCTCATACTTTCGGAAATTTCTGGGGGATTATGGGGGTGTCAGGTGGTGGAAATTTCGGGTTTCAGGGTCTTGCGGAGTGCTCCTTCATGAGGAATTTGATGGATGGTTCAGGGGGTGGGGTTTTTTGTTTGGGGAAGGGACGTTTCTTTTTTTAATTGGAAGTGTTAGAGCAAGTGCGATAGTGATGAGGGAAGGGAAAGATGGGTCAGGTTGAGGGATAATGAATTTCCTTTATTAAGATGAACGGAGATCGATGGGGGCAGTTGGAGACTTTTATAATTTTGGAAGCTGTAGAACAAATTTGAATTCCGAAATAATTATTCTAGGCAAGCGATATATAAATTCCTTCATCGTTTCACTGACAAGGGATGTTTGGCAATTCGAAAATTAAAAAAAAATGAAACTTTGCAGAATTTAGTTCAAGTGAAGCTAATAACGTAACCATTTTTTATTTCGGTAATAAAACGGTCCTAAGGGTGAAAACACCCCCTCGAAGAAATTGTGAGGTTTTATATCATCGTGAATATGTGCGAAACCGTAAAAGATATCGAAAGAAGTTTCATTCAAAGTTTTATAGTTTTTGATATTTTGCAATATGGTGATAAATAATTTTGCAATTCTTAGAGAACTGACTAAAATCGTACATATTGGGCTTCACAAATAAATGAAACGTTACAGTATCACTATGTTTAACCCTTGAATAAAATCGATAGTAAATAATTTTGGGAACCTTTCCCGGAAATTTTTTTTAGGGTATCAAAACCCAATAACTAAAAAAACACAAGCCCCCACTTGGTTTGCCTCCTTATCAGCACTTTTCCTCACTTCCCTTTCAACCCCTACAATTTCCAATCTCCAAGACCCCCAAAATCCAAACTCTCAATATCTTCCGCGCCAACAAAAACCTTTATCGCAACTTCATAAATCATACAATCACCTCTGAAGATTTTACAACCCTTCTCCAAAAATTTTCCTTACAAAAAAAAAATATGAAATAGGCGTCAAAGACACACCCTCAACTTAACTCGCCGAAGTTTGAGTTTCTCTCAGCGAATTATAATTACTATCTCCAAGACCCCCAAAATCCAAAATCTCAATATCTTCCACGCCAAAAAAAAACCTTTATCGCAACTTCATAAATCATACAATCACCTCTGAAGATTTTACAACCCTTCTCCAAAAATTTTCCTTACAAAAAAAAATATGAAATAGGCGTCCAAAGACTCAACTTAACCCGTCGAAATTTTAGTTTCTCCCAGCGAAGGAGCATCGGGGAAGTACGAACCGCGGATACAGGCAACCTAGCCGACCGAATGTCCCCAGATTCAATTAAAAGCATCGACCCACACGCCGGCGGCGCTCGATATCCACTGAATAAGCTGCACACGTACACGCGACGCCGTTTATCCGCGCTGTTCTACGATGCACGCCTGTAGGCAGCGCATGCTAAAAGCATTTACGAGCCAGCGATCATGTGTGTGACCTTGCTGAGACATTGCACCGGCATAAACAGACGGCCGCGCGTGCACTCGGTAGGCGTATTTTATAAATCTGCTCTATTGGTGCCCTTTGAAGACGCCCTGGGCTCTCGTTAAACCAACGTCGTACGACACAACTGTAACAGACCTCCGCGAACGACGCGCGCTGGCCGTTGAGAGTCTAAAGAAGCATAGGGGAATTTGTTTACGGTTGGCAACACTGTCGGGCCACAGTCCACGATTTTACGCAGTCAATATCCGTTCCAGGAAAGGTCGGGCGAGTGATGTTTATGGTGGTTCGGCAAGTTTTGCTTCGGGAGAAGGGAACGCTCTTATTTTCTAGCGCGTTAGCTTCATAGGGAATTTTTGCATAGTGCTATAAAAGTAGTGGAACTTTGATACTTACAAATCTAAACAGTGACATAAAGGTTTCATGCAGAATGCTAAAGTATTTTAAGTAACTTGACAACAGATTATAGAAAATAAAATTCTAGGGAATTTCTTCTGAAACTCTATCCAACTAGATCGAAGGAGACTTTGATAACTGAACAAAGAACGCGGTAACCATATAGAATGCTAAAGTATTTTAAGTAACTTGACAACAGATTATAGAAAATAAAATTCTAGGGAATTTCTTCTGAAACTCTATCCAACTAGATCGAAGGAGACTTTGATAATTGAACAAAGAACGCGGTAACCATATAACAGCCCACCCTGCAATCTCGCTTTACTCATCTATACCCCGTAAACTATAAAAAAATTAACAAAGTGGGAGGACCAAAGTACACTCCTACCAAACAAGAAAAAACTAACCTCCCTAGGGCCGAATTAAAAAACGCCCAATCTCAATTCAGAATCTGCGCAACAAAACCCAAACGATTCAATTCCCCAGCCACGACGAATCGCCCGCTTCGTAATAACAACCCCGTCCTCCTCTCGTAAACAGTAAAGCGTTAGCCGATAATCAACGTCGACGCGAAAAATCCCCCAGCACGCAACGTGTACTCATCGATAATTCCCCGCGAAAAGTGTACACAGCCGACGACTTTTAACGTGGCAACGTAACAATTTCATCGTTCCGAGCGGAGGGTTAGGCCGAGGCACCGGTTGATTGAAGGTTAACTTAGAAACGACGGTGCTGGCCATCGCGATTTTTCGCCCGGCGGCCCGATAAAACTGTACAATGCTCCCCGGGAGGGAAGAGACAGGTTGCCATTAAATGATCGCCGGGAACAATTTTCCGCCGTTTAATATTGCCTTTAAATAGCGGTGCACGCTCGTTATCAACGCGTCGCTCGGTGCTCGAACAACGGCGCCGCGCGGCTGTCAGGGTATAACGTCCTCGTGCTAAAAACGACGCAATGTCACCGCGCGCGAAAATACGCGCCAGGTGATGCACGCCATTCGCGGAAATCGGTCGCACTAAAAATACGCCGAATCGAAAGTCAAGTGTATATACACGCAGCTGCCGGAACGATTGTCAACGTCCCACCGACTTTCACCGAATCTCTCCGCTCGGTTGCCATTTCGGAAGGCGTCTGGGGGAAAAAAATGGCATTACATAATTTCGTGATAAAATCGGAATGAGACACCGTGGCAGGGAAACGCGAAGGTGGCGCGATACAGCTTCGCAAAATGTATCGAAAATGTGGGATACAGTTTTTTAGTAGGGCGCATAGTTTTTGAGTAAATCGAATTTGGAAATGGAGCCGGGCAAGTGTGGATTTACTTATTTAGTCACATTTTGCGCAGGAGATATATAAGGTACTTTTAGTGAGTAACTACTGTTCGAGATTATGGGAAACCGCTTGTAATTTTAGCATAATATTTTTTGGAAAATTCAGCGCGCCACCCGCAGAATTTTCAATCTTGATTTGCTGGAAAACCAAGCGTCGCACAAGAAAAATTTATTGTTCATTTTCGATGCATTTTTTAGCGCGGAATATTTTTCCGCCGTCATTTTTCGAAACCCTGTATATTTAGACAATTTGATGCGGGGATTCCCAAGAAGTTTCATGCGGAAAGAATATTCATTGCCAAATTCGAACGCTTTGGGCTTCCACAGAAGAATTCAGTGCGAAGTAAGTATTTAAAACGCTCAATTTCTCGCCCGTCAAAGGCTGGCATGAAAAACGGGTGGAGAGGCATTAAAATCGCCCCGCGTGGAACGCAAGCGAGCCGGAGAATCCGCTCGAAGAGTCTATTCTCTCCGTGCAGTTATTTGCCGAAGCAAGCGAGCAAAATACCGATTTCTAATCTCTGTTGACTTTCCTCTTGAGCCCCGGCAACGACGTTCGCCGTGATAAGGCTCACGCTTCTTCACGATTTCGATTGTTCGAACGGAACGATGCGGGGAACTACAGGATGGCTCGCGGCAGCGGCGAGAAGCGAAGTCGAGGCGCGGTGAGACGAGGATGAAAAAAAAAAGCAACGCATTCGTCCGACAATGTGCAACAGGATGCCGAAGGACCTTGAAGTCGCGGCACAGGAAATGGTATTAAAAAAAAAAAAAACACGATCAAACGACGAGGATAATTAATTATTGAACTGGAACGTGAGACCCGCGAACAGCAAATGCTGGTATAATTAGGCATAATTACGGGCAACATGTAGAACAGGGGACTGAATGGTGTTCGAAAAAGAGAAGCCAGCGTGGAGTGAATAAAACCGAGAAGCAAGACTCCGCGTTGCAGTGGGCTATATAGTAGGGGACCTTGACAAAGGCTGCAGGAAATTACTGCGCGAGATAAAAGCGAAATAATCGAGATACCGAGGAGGGAGGAAGTGCATTGATACGAAGACAGAAGTGAAACGCAAAAAACCGTGCGCGTAGAAATGTTCTCTTTGTTGCTGGAGCGGGAATGATCAAGTATTATTAATGAAGCGGAGGGAGACGTGACTGGCGGCGAACCAGCGATCCCAGGAAACTAAAATGAGAAGAGGGAAGGATGAGGAGGCAAGAAACACGCGCAACGACGGCGGACAATAAGAAAAAAATTTGCGCGCGGAGAAAAAAAGAGGGGGGACGGGATATTGGGGAATGCAAAAAGCGCAGGAGAAAGGAGGGGGTATTAACGCGAAGACGAACGGCGAGAAGTATCAGAAGGTGATAGGAGGGGAAGAGATAAGAAGAAAAAGGACCCGAAGGACAACCGTGGAGGCAGCTTTGCTTTATCGCATCGACCGAGTTTACTATCGGAGGGTAAAGCCGCGCGGGATTGCGCTAGAAATGCCGGCAGTCGATCGACTGCGCTCGAGGAAAATTGCCGGTGAAATTGCAGCTGCCCCCCTTTCGCTCGATATAATCAATTTTCATTGGCGGTCCGAGTGATTCTCATTGAATTTATCTCGGTACAATCTCCATTGTGCAATCTTGCTCCTAGTTATTATCCTGCGATCGAGGAATTAAAGGATGGCTGGGGTATTTGTTGCGTGGAATGTAAAGGTGTAGTGGTTTCTGGAGGTATGGTATTAATATGCTCCTAGAGAATTTGTAGGTATGTTTGAAGAATGGAAATTGCAGGGTATTATCGACTTGTTGAACTTGGGAAGTTGTAATTTGGTGTAAGATTGTTTTAATGCAGGGTGGAGAAGTGGAAGGGATTAGTGAAGATTGAGGATGCTGAGAGTGCCTGGGAGTTTACTGGGACATAATCATTAAGATGGATTGAGGGTTTATTTAGATAGGTGCGAGACCGTTTTGGAAGCTGCTAGGGTTTCGATGCTAGCTAGGAGAGGTTTGTAATTAATGTGTAGGACTTGCACTGAGATTACTTAAATGTTAATTCGGGACGCAGTGAGGGTTTAGTCGAGTTTTCTGTAAGTTAAACATTGGGTATCACTTGCAGTTGAGTACGGAGCTCAGGAGTTGAGTGGGCTGGGAGTTGAGTGGGCTGGGAGTTGAGTACATAAGTAAATTGGGAGTTGAGTACTTGAGTTAACTGGGAGTTTAGTACTTGAGTTAACTGGGAGTTGAGTACTCGTGTTAACTGAGAGTTGAGTAGTTAAGTTAACTGGGAGTTGAGTACTCGAGGTACCTGAGAGCTGAGTACTAGAGATAACTGGGAGTTGAGTGACCTGGGAATCAAGTCCTTGAGTTAACTAGAACTTGACTACTACAAAAAATATATAAACTTCATTAGTCGCCATAAATACATACGTAAGCAGTCAATATCTATTAAAGTTGATTCCCATCACAACTTTTCACCCCTAAAATGAACTCGCTAACTATAAAATTTCTGTGATCAAACTACATCTCACAGAACATGCAAGCCATGTTCCTTTACACATCAATCTCAAATTTCGATCAAATAAAATTCCAACCACAGCCAAACTGTCACACAATTCCCCAAACTTCATCAACCTCTGGATACTCCCGTATTCCTGCAACACCCTGTACTTCCTACCGCTCCACTTTAACCAACAGAAAGCCAGCGGCCTATACTTTTCACAAGGCAATTGGAGGCGGCAGAAATGTCCCAAGAGCTGCGATACGATCCACGGAGCCAAGTCCTTTTGCAGAAGGTTAAATCCATTATGTGGCGAACGCGATTCGCTTCTTCTGCGTCGTCGTCGGCTGGAATTAAGAGGAACGGAACAGGGAGGAACGCTGGTGCGCGCCACCTTGCCCGGAGAAAAATCCACCGCGTTCCTTCGCGAGCCGTGGAAACGATCTGGTTCTACATAGTCGATCTAGGAGAGCAAGGACAGCGACTCTGCCTATCGAAGCCATGTATCGAATCATCGCGGCACGCTACTCTCGATTATTCGCGTCTGCTTAACCGACAGACACGCTGACTCGATTGCGAGATCGCGTCACGGATCTCTACCTTCGAAAATGATTATTCTGCGAATGGAATTTGATCGATCGGCCTGACAGGGAATGCGGACAACCGAGCAATCGATTTTAGTTTGCAGAGTAGTCCTTCTGGTGGCTTTGACGATGAACTGAGACCTGGGTGTCAAGTATGGACTAAGCAGAGATGTCAAAGATAATTTTGCACTCTGATACTGTATTGTTAATTATAACAATTATTTTCTGCTTTAAAAAAATTCCAAAACAGGAAATCTCCCAAGTCTCAGGCACGTCAGGCATAGCTGAGTACTAATTATTTGACTTTTTCATGAGGATCCTATAATACTCCTGATAGAAACTGTCTTAAACCCTGAGGAATACAGTAGAACTCATACCAACATCGATTCAATGCGACCACCTGCAACCCCCAAAGTGCACACGCGCCGTGCGGATCGTCTGCGACTTCTATTATTCAACACGCTTCCTGAACGCCCATGGGCGTCCCACGCACAGCCGCATGCACCCTATCCATACCGCACCATCTAACTCTCAGAAAAGAAACAAAAATTCTAGAACCCACACAAGCCGTCTTCAAACATAAACACCAGAACTCGTTCACAGGATTTCATACCTTTATCATGATAAACACCCTGCGACAGTCGTATCTGGTGCTTCGCGGTCATGGAGATGGGTACTGCAGCATCATTGCAGCATTAATAAATCACGATCAGCGAGGTACACGAAGCCCAATAGCTCCGAGACCCGTCAAACGACGAGGAATGATGGAAAGCCTGCTGTCTGCCGGCCTCTGCGCCGATGTACGCATCAGGATTTCCCCTTTCTGGGTCCACGTGGCATTGAGCTGGCATTCGGGGATGGTTCGAGTCTCTCGACAGGGTAGGCACGCCCGTTTCTATGACAACAGACGCGCAAAAACCCCATTGATACGAGAGGATGTACGGGCAGGAACTTGCGAGATCCTTCCACCGCTTACGCACATACGGTTCCTCCCAGAAAAATGCTCCCTCTCGAGATGGATGAAGCGCGGAATACCCTGCTTCTTCCTGCCGGAGATGCTCGTACAGTAAAACTACCATTTGCGTGGTCGTATATCCCTGAGTCTGATAGAAGCCTCTCATGGAAATCCCATTTCATCAAAATTTCATCTGTTCTGATGTTCCGCCTAAGTCACTGCAGTTGGTCCTGCTGAAGCAGTGGTCTCGGGAAGCTGTCGGAAATGATGCAGAAGACTAGAAGTCCCAGATTTCACATTAGTTTCTATTTAACCCTCCATGTGCGAACAATTTTACTCAATTTTTATACACCGATTTTGATGAAACTCGGCAATCGGGTAGGGTAGGTACCTAAAAACATTAGATACATATTGTTTTAGCGCCGGAAATTTAAGTTTGGGGGATGAAATGACTCTGCGAAGTTGGGGGTCGGGAAAGTATTTGCAAGGGAAGCTCCCCAAACCGGAAATTAAAAAAATTACGAAATTTCGAGGATGCGCCTATACTGACGTCATGGAAATCAATGCGCAGGTAATATTCATGTCTTGCTGCACGAGGTTCCGTCCACCAGTTTTGAGGCTTGAATCCTTGATGATGAGATCGCATTCCCAGCGCACAACGTAGCGCAACGAAACTTGATACGACGCTCCATTCGCATTTCTAGGGAACGCGCGAAGCCAGCTCGAGTAATTACCGAATATCCCCACGGCTAGGTGACGAGCATTACTACCACGGGCGCAGCTCGGTCCCACCTTTTGTGCGGCAGGAACGACGCAATTTTTCGGTTCCCCCCGCCGTTAAATGGTTTCGTGTCCTCTTCCTACCATTCAGCGAGGGCCTCGTTACGAAGCCCGAGGGCTTCGAGGAGGACGCTATTGCGTCGTTCCCGCTGCCGGCAACCCCCCGGGCAAAACAGTCGATGCAAATAATCCTCCCGACTATTGCACAAGCTCTGTGTGCCTTTGCCTGTTGTTATCAGGAGCGCGGCAGATCGATGTGCATGCGCCGCGCAAAAAGTGCTTTCAGGGAACTGTCGACACCAGGTATGTTTCGTCGTTATGAGGAAACACGGCTTCGAGGTGTGGGTTATTGGGAAAGTTGGTCATCTGGAACCCGAAGCTTCCTTCAAGACCTATATCAGGTGGCTCTAAGTTGGCACTAGTGTACTAGATTAGTACCAGTGATGAAGATGCTTTTTAGACTGAATTTGAGGCATAAGTATAGGCAGGGTTGCCATAATTCTTCACGAAATTTTTTTGAAAAATGGTACTTTTATTCTAGTGTTTAGAAAATGGTACAATGAAAAATAAGATAATAATTACATGTAAGACACTGGTACGGTAGAAATAGTGCTATGCTTGGTGGTAAATAATATAACTGTTTATTGAAAGCTCGTTGTAGTTCCTTCGCTTGCTCTCGTGAGACTAACTGCCTGGGCCACGCTTAGCCCCTCCCACCTCGGTATCGAAAGGCTCTACGCTAGGGCGAGGAAAGGTAGCGATTCCCGACCATTTGTTTTGACGCGCTACGTTATCTGGAACTTGCTGCGACGCGTTCCGCTCGCCACATCACCCCTCCCCCGGCAGTAATCGAGGGTATGATCGATGTACGTTACGAATACTTTAGGAGCCAAGTCAGAAATGTTCTTGTTCAGAAATGTTTCATTACTCTTAATTTGTTCGTAGAATTCCGTCAGAAGTCCAGAAATAAGAAACCCGTGGCGCATTTGTAAACCGACCGGGGCACCCAGGACAAGGATTGAAAACCGGGACGTATGGTAACCCTAAGTATAGGTAATGGAAGTGTACTGAAGTGTCTGATGGCTACATGAAGAATTATGCAGAACTAGATAGTCCCTCTGTGGGACAGATTGCAATATGAATAGTAATGAATAATACTCTGTACGACAAGGTGTGACCTGGGGAGCTAGGTAAGTACTAGGAGCACTAGGTAGAAGACTGCCTTCGTATCTAATTGTAAGCCTGGGTTAGCACCTGCTGAGTGAATACACACAATTAGGGCTCGTGGATGATCTCCTCAAGTGAGGAGCAATGAATAAAATCCACTTGCCGGCAGGGTTGCCGACCCCGCAGTGTCGTCCCAGGGTTAAACCTCCCCTTCAAACCCTCCACACCCCCAGGACCAAGACACCCAAAACTCCAAAACCGTCGAAGGAGCGTCATCAACGGAAGCCCCAATAAAATTCCAACAGCAGTACCGTAAGAAGCAGAGCAGCAGGTGTAGGTGTACAGCGGGCTGAGGGGCGAGGGGAAACGGGGTTGTAGTCCTTAAGAGGAGACGGGGTTGTTAGCCGACGGTTCGAAGCGTCGGTGTGGCGGCCCACGCGTCAGACCTCCCGCGAGGTTCTCAACCTTGTTTACATAAATCATCAGAAACGGTCTGGTTCGGCGTGCCGGTTTCCTCAGCAAGCTCTGCTCGTTCGTCCTTCAGCCGATCCAACGACCCCGCCTCGAATAAACTCGACTGCGAATAAAGCGTGCCGACGACGCGCTCGCGCTGCTAAGGACGCGTACGCGCCGCTCGGGGAGAGTAACGGGGCAACGTTGCCAATAAACCGTGGAACTCAAGCTGCAAGGCGTTGTCCTGGCCGCGCCAGAGGTCCAAGGTCACGGGAGGTCTCGAGGATCGAAGTGATGATAGTAAATACTGATGGGCTTGATGATGGTTGCGGCGCTTCGGACCCCAGTGCAGGGTGTAATTAGGGACACCGGGGTTGGATATGGGTCAGGGAAGGAGGGGTCTTTGCTTGGGAGGAGCACAGGATCACTGTGAGTTTTGAAAAAATGGTAGAGGAAAATTGAATTTGAAGTGGGGGAATTTGGTGGTCCGAGATGCTTTTTGATTCTGATTCCTATCAGCTGGGATTATTTCATTAGCAGTAGTGATTGTCAGTGGCGGATTTAATTTTTAGGGAAAACAACCCACCTGGCAAACATTTTGAGGGACCCATTTTTTTCGGGAAAATGAAGAGGTAGTTTACTAAAAAGTGTAGTAGTAAAGAAAAAATCCATCCACCACTGGTGGGTGTTATTGGTTATAGTAGAGGGCAGCACTATAGGTATCTAAGCTTGCAGATTTTTAGCAGGATCTTCGAAGGTGAAATTAATCGTAAAGGAATACTATTATTATTATTATTATTATTATTATTATTATCATTGACGGTTTTATTGCACCATTACAATTACAAATATAACTAAAATGGCGAATAGGCGAGGTTCAGCATAACTGCTGCTCGACAACCTAACCTAAAAAGACGATGAAGTAGCAACACGGGATTGATTGATATTTTCTATACTAGTGCGGTAAATTTAGTAGCTACTGTCACTTCCTTTAACTAATTTTAAATCTTAATATATAAAGCAGAAAGCTTCCATATGCATGTGTATTTGTATGTCGCCTAAAAACTTTCGAACGATAAACTCTGTGATCACGGACTGTGTCTCAGCTCATTATGCCTGACTAAACCAGATGAATGTGACCATTTTCACCCAAAAAAATAAATTTTTTTTTTTATAAAATCAGAATCTAAATTTCGGGCGAAGCCAAGTAGTACACCTACTGATAATGATTGCACCAAACTAGTACAGCTGTATCAGATACATCAAGACTAACCCCAAAAGATAACCTAAATCGAAAAATAGATCACCAACAACTGCAAATTAAAAATCTCGCAAATTCCTAACTTTGTTCCTCAACTATGACACCCACTACCATTATTTCAGAATTAAAACATTGAAGTAAAGAATGTAACGACTACAATAGTCCACTTTAATAAAAATTCCCACCCCACCCCCTAATCCCAAAAGCGCCATCCGCCCTCTGTGTTCGAATCAGGGCGCAGCCAGTGCGCGCCCGCGAGTAAAAAGTATGGAGAGATGCAGAGCAACGCCACGTGTCAGCGCGCGGCGTGGCCGTTTCGTCGGCCGCGTGAAATATCGTCCGCGATGCGAGGCGCTCCGACTATGTAGTCACGACGAGCGAAACGTGCCGCGACGCAAAAAAGCCCCGGGCGGCGGGACGTGACAGGGAGCCGTCTGAAAAGAGAATGAGAAACGAGAGGAGCGGCGAGAGGCCGCGCGATAAAGAGGGAATAGAGAGCAGGCCATCGGGCGCTGGAACGGGACGTAGCCGCTGGTGTGCGCGGCGCAAACAACTGCCCGTGCCCGACCCGGGACACAAATAACCGAATTTTTCGTAAGAGCGCCTCCTAAAAATACGCTATAACGCACGGGCGCTGCGTTATTTTTACAAGCGCGCTCTGCATCCCGCGATAAAACGCTCCCGGGAACCCCGACGCGATCAAACGATCCACGAGCCGGCCCACCTATTAACCAGTCCCGTCAGACGAGCCCAAAATCCACTGACTCACCGTCGCGTAACCCACTTGCGGTCGGTCAGTGCTGAAAATCCTAGCGAAAGCGGTTCACGGCGGTTCCGCTCCATTGATTCAGCCTTGAGAGGCCACCGACCAGTGATAAGCCTCGAACTTTCGCTGCGAACAACAACTCCATTCAACGCCGACGATTACCATCCGCGTCCGTCCATTTCTCAGCGATCACGGGCTCCAGTGACTCCCCCGGTCTGCCCGGCCCAACGGCTCACGGCACCTCTGCTGAGAGGTGGGAGGAAAAAGTCGCACGGGAAAGCCTACGGGGTGGCGGACGAGGGAGCGGAGGCGATAAGGAAGAGCCGAACTCGGTGCCGGGGACCCGGGGAATCGGCTGGCGGAGTGCGCGAGGGGTTGCGGGGATGTAGGGGCCGCCACGGTAGAGGGAAAGGGGAGGGCGCGGTCTCGGCGAGGGCAGCGCGGAGGGAAATCGAGGAACGCGCGAGAAGGAAGGGGCGTCTGCGTCTGCGACCTTGGTTGGGGTCGCTCCAAGGTCGCCACCGTGGCCTCCTACACCCCGTGACGCCCCTCTACCGCGGTGGAGGCGAGGCTGCCCTCTTCCCTCGTCACCCGATCGGGCCTACGGTTGAAACGGGACCGCAACTGCGTACGCACTACCGCCACGGGGCTTGTCGGAGGAGGCTCTTGTGGTGTCGCGAGATCAATGCCAGGGTCAATGTCACGGCTGCGGGAGCCAGCGTGCGCTCAGGTCGAACGGGCACCCCTTTCCGCCGGATTTCTGACACCCACCTCCTGCCGCGGATGGTCCGCCGGGCTGGCCGCTGCTGACACCGGGAACTTTTGCGCGGAACGGCCAAGCGAAGGAAGCGGCGACGGCTTGCGCTGGTAGACGTCGCCAAGAGGCTATAGGGTGATTGGGCAGAGGGTATGACGGGGAATAGTTTTCGAGCGGTGGAGGGATGGATGAGGCTGTTTTGAGGGAGATCAGCGGTATTGGAGGCTTTGGTGGGGATGGAGCTTCGAGGGAAACTTAGAGGTTGGTTTTGTAGGCGCAGAGGGTGATTGGGTTCTGATGAGGGACAGGTGGGGTGTACGCTGTGATTGATTGCACGTGGGGTTGTGTGTGGATTGCTAGCTGCTTAGGTCGACGTGACACTAGAATTGGGAAAATTTAATTCGTGTAGAATAGTGGAGCTAGAGGGAGGCACTTGTCAGTTTGATTAGAATATACAATTTGAGGTTAGGTCAACTACTGAGACAGAAGGAAGAATCATTTTGGAGATCAGAGATCTAGTGTTTTTGAAAATTAGTGACGTTGCTGGGGTCTAAAAGTAGTCTAGAACCAAGGAGTATGAATGTAAGAATGACTTTATATTAAGTTTTATGTTACGACTAGCTTTACCATTCGGCTTCGCCCGAAATTTAGATTCTGATTTTATGAAAAATAAATTTAATTTTTTTTGTGAAAATAGTCACATCCATCTGGATTAGTCAGGCATAATGAGCTGAGGCACATTTCGCAATCCCAGAGTTTATCGTTCGAAAGTTTTTAGGCGACAGACAAACACACAAGCATATTTCTGCTTTATATATTTAGATTGTTCAATCTGTGCTAGTTACTACTTGTGTCAGTAATTTTAATAACGTCGAATCTGTTGAACTGAATTACCAAATTTTGTAGGTTATTATTCTTCGCGTAGCGTATTGTAGTTCCTTTGTTTTTCAAAATCCGTAAAATTTATTTTTCCTTTTTGAGATTCAGTTTTGGTAGAAGAGACCGCCTGTGAATTATATTATTACATACAATCCAGATTATATTAAACTTCTTTGTGTTCCCATTGTATAAGCCACAATTTATTTCGAACCATAACCTCAAAAGATTCCTTCCTCCACTTTGTTCACCTATTAAGTTCCCAAAGCTCTATACGGTACTATGCTAAAAAGTGTTTGAGGATATTACAGAAGTTTATAAGAAATAAAATCCCAAAGTTTAAAGAACGTAGAAGTATGATAAAGAAATAATGGAACAATGGAAATTAAATACTGTCCACACATCACTGCTTCCATGAATTTATGAAGCCCTCTATGCAAGTCCTTCCAAGGCTTTCTATTGTCACTTAAGATCATGGCCCACCTAAGAAATCTCAAATATCGAACAACTTTTAACATGCAATAATATTCCTAGCTTCCTCAGGACCTGATAATGAAATTACACTGCTATTCACACAGAAAAGTCGTTGGATTTAACAGCCTATATCCCTATGCAGTTACGTAAACAGGGAGGAGTGTGTAGAATAATTAGGTTTAGTCGAAGGAAGCCCTTCGAGAATTTCTGACACCCTTGCTCAGCTAGAAGAGTGCCTTTCAGACTCATTCGCCTTCTAACAGAAGCAAAGCCAACTAAAATCTTATTAAAATCTCACCCTCTGCTCAGTGTCTCCAAATATTTCCCACCCAATTAGCACCAAAATTAGCACCCAATATTTTGAAAGAAAATCATTCCCAGAAATCTAAAAAAAAAAAGAAAAAAAATTTCAGTGTTACTCCAATTTGAACAGCCCCAAAAAGCGAAAAGAATATCCCTTTACATTTCCTTTGAATATTTGCCAAATAGAATCCTACTTGAATTACACTGAATATTTGATTCCAATAGCAGCTCTCGTTTCTACTTCCCACGTACATTTTTCGGTACCCGATGAATCAGAAACACCATCGATTACCCACAGGTGAGTTAAACATACACGTTGGCTCCGCGCCGCTTCGTGAGAGCTTCGATAAATAGGTAAACAGGATTAAGTGCGTTTCACGTGCACCAAAGCCATCGACCCGACATTTTTCTTCAAACGATATGAAATATGTAACGTTCTGACTCGACCTTATCTTTATCTTGCTATGCTCCACGCATACGTGTTTATCCGGCTGACTCACATCAACCGTTTCCCTCGAAAACGCGACCAAAGCAATTATATCTCGTGGGACGTCCCATTAATTATACTATAAAAGTCATCGGAAGACAGAATGCCATGAATTTATGCGAGAAAAAAATTTCTATAGCCGGTTCCTGAAATTTTCGTGTTTTTTTTTCTTTGACGTTTAAAATATACCAGATGGCGAAATCCGGATAAAAGTGGGACACTGATTATTGAATAATTCAATTTTCATAAGCGTTCTCGATTCTGGAGCCGGCGTAGACACTATCGCAGAGGGAACGCTCTGATAAATTCGCAGAACCGTGACATTGACACCTTATCATCACGGCTGCTGTTATCAGGCGGTCGATAACACGCATAGCGACCGAACGTTCTCGTAAAATCTCGTCAAATTCCGGGCAACGAGTATCCGCCCTATTAAAAGACTATCATTTTCTGGCCTCGTAACCGCGACAACAATGTAAACAATCGCGAGGGAAGTTTCCCTTGTAAAGGCATAAAAATGAAGTGCCCATTCCGTTACCTCCTTCTTTCCTACTGTCTACATGGATTCTTTGTAGACATCATTATCTCTCGAGTTGGTTCTAAAAATATTGAAAATAATAATTAAAGCTTCTAATATCTATACAGCATATATAAATGATGAGTTTAAGAATTATTCTGTCTGTTCTCTTCTATTAGAATTAATTTTTAAAATATTAATTTGTAAATAAAAAAAAACACTGAAGTCATACAAGGGAGTTATTTTATTTTTGAGGAATTGAATTTTGGCCATTTGTTAAGGTGGAACACTTTTTTTTTGGAATTTGATGTTTTCAGGAAGTATCGCTTTCATAGATTGTTAAGGGATACGATTGACCAAATATAGTCACCCTTCTAGAGAACGAAGCAGAGGGTAAAAATAAATTGCTTCTTGAATGCAAAAGCGGCGTCTCCCAACGGCTGACGTCACATATGTCAGCACTGCTTAGTCCTTAACAAGCCTAAAATAAATTCCTCGTTTACGCGTTATCGAACAATTCGCGTAGCTGCCTGACGTAAGTACATTTACGTCGGCCCCTCGAGAGATATTAATCCATTATAAATACAAGATCGATCGCGGTTCGTGACCTTTTCCTCATATATAATACACCCCTCCATTCGGTCGAAAAGTTGAAATTTCCCAATCGCCTCTTGTGTAACCGTCCCCCACCACCGGCAACCCAAAATTTGAATAACAACCGAAAAAACCAATGTCAACAAAAAAAACATTATTCATCTACGCACCATATTTTCTTCAACAGAATTCGACTTGAATTTAAAAATCATTTTAGCATATTGTCACCCTCAAACCCATTTTTAAACATCCACGATTTCTAACCCCCGCCACAATTAATAAACATTTAAAAAAAAAAGAGAAGTGAACCGGCAGGGAAAAAATCTTCACACCCAAAACTTGCCCAGGAAGGAAGTTCAAAATGAAGCCAAAAGAAAATTGCGTATCTCCAAAATTAGGAATTCGGGTATTTCTCTTCCAGTGGACCACTCCCTGAAGAGCACATCTTGCAACAGCGCAACGAACAGCCCCCCCAGCAGAACCAAACATGCCTCCAAAAATGGCACAAGCACACCCCAGTTCCACCCGCCCATAATTCTCCAAGTTCAGCCATCGTTCTTCCCCGAGAGACGCAAACGGGGCGCCGCGCGACGTTGCCTGTCGTCGAGTGCTGACCTTTCCAGCGCGGAATGACATTAGGACGGAAAGTTCGGGGGTCTTCCTATTAGTCGAAAACAACGTTTGAAGGGAGCGGAGCCAGCGAGTCGCTGAACAGGCGCCACGGTCGTCCTTCAACCCGCGCAGCGAACGAACGAGTTCACGGTTCACCCCCCTCCCACCCTGCGCGCGGACAACCGCGTCCCCCTTTTTCCCTCAGTCTTCCTCCAACGGCGTGTATTATGATCTTGTCCAGAGGCAGACGGCCTACAGACTTAACGATCGATAGAGCTCTCTTCCTTCCCTCACCGGGGGAAGGCTGCAACTGTCGCTGCGGCCCCCGTCCTGCGCCACTGTGGCGAGCCCCCCACCGCTCGCTCACTCTCGCTCTCCGCCAATCGCCGCGCGCCACGCAAGCGCTGCCGCGAGCCACGCGCTGCCCGGCCAGTGGCGTTGCCGCACGTTTTAGAAGACCTCGGTCAATGTTAACCCTTCGGGCTTAAACGCACCAACTGAGAAGCGATGCTGGCTGGGGGCAGATCCTGTTCCGCTGGGGATTATGTTATTAAAGGATAGAGCTCTGTTGACACGTTGCTTCTGTAGTTTTGGGTCCTTTTCAGTGGCTGGTTTAGAAATTTGGAGAGTGTTTGGACGCTATGGGTAGTTGTATTAATATTTCTGCGAAACGTCTTGAATGCTTGTTATTGTTTTTTTTTATATTTTGATTATTGGTGCTTGTTGGAAGAGAGTTATGCTGTATTGGGTCTGGGTTGAGTTTACTGGGGTAGTTTATTTTATTCTCCTTTTTTTTAATTTTTATTTCGGATGTAGTACTCCTTGGCTTTGCATGGAGCAGTGTGTCTGGTGGTTCAGGTAAGTAATCGTTAAGAGTGGTATAGAAAAGAAGGCATATCACGTGCTGTGTCGTCGGAAATAATTATGGCTCTTTGGACACGGCATAGGTAAAGAGTTTAATTACATAGAGTACTCCCTTCTTTCTCGAGTCGGTGATTATTTATATCGAACTCCTGCATCTGTGAGTGAAAGCTGGTTCCTGCAGGGAATATCCACGTAACGTGTATTCATCGATTCATGCGGGAATACTGAATATATTAAAAAGTCTGCAGCCGTAAATAGACATGAATTTTGGACACACGCCCACACGCCACTCTAGCACTAGGCCTGAGTGAGTTCTTCGAGGATATCCTCGGCCGATCCGGACCCTTTGTTCTGGCAAAATTAGGGCCTAGGTCGGGAATGTCACAGCTGCGTGACACATTTGCATTCGCGAATCCAATATCACCCCTGTACTATTTCTGTGCTAGGCGTAGGCACGAGGGAAAAATTACTGATCGATAGTGTGCAACACTGTGGGCTGCAGTATGGAAATCTTTATGCAAGGGTAAATATTTATGAAAGACTGACCACTTCAAAGAATCTTTACAGAAGAATAATTATGACCCGTATACATCCTCCTACACGAGGAAACCCTCATACCACTTTTATGAAATCAGAGGTCAAATCAATCATCTACTACACTAAAGCAGATCCTACAAAAACGAATAAATTAAAATCAAAAAGCAGAGGTCCAGTTTCCAGCACCTACTCCACAAAAACTCCAAATGAAACCGTGTAATAATTTAATTAATATAATTATTCCCGATAAACCATTAAATAAATTACACAACCTTTAAATCCCACCCTATATCAAATGTATTTTAATCAATTCAATTATCCTCCAATAATTCAATTAATCTAAATATTTTTAATACTTCCAACAATTTCCCCAGGACGGCTTGCTACCAATGAGACACCCCTGCTCCCAGAAAATCCAAAAGCAACCACCCTTCCTACTCTAAAAAAAAAATGTCCAGAATTATCATTCAAAGCCTACAAATGGACCCTCGAAGTTCCCCAAAAATCCTCGCAAAGCTTAGCACCCTTTCAAGCTGGCGCAGGGGAACCGGATATGGCGCGTACCAATGGAAATTCCGCGGGGCTGAGTTCACGAGAGCTAGCCCGATCGCAGGACCCCGGCTCGCAAAGTCGGTCGCGCGTGGCGTCGCGACGCTGGTCCAGGAACGAAAGCGCGTCCTGGGTCGCGCGGCGTGCCAGAAAGGGAAACGAGGGAGCAAAGGGGGCGAACGCTGGCCCGACACAGTGGCACCGGTGCAGCAGCCGAAATTTAGACCGCGCGGCGTGGGCGTTGCGACGCCTCATCCGCGGCCAACTGCTCTGCCGTCGGCCGCGTTTATTGATCGTCCCGATGCAAGCAAGCTGGGCCACAGCTGGCCGGGCTTACCAACCTCGTTGCAAGTTCGCAACCCCCTGCAACGGCTTCCACGCTCGCCTCTACGTGTTCCAACCGTCGAAAGCTCCGCGCCACTGTTTACTCTTGGCCTCCCGCGCGCATACGCCGCCCGCGCCAGACCTATTTTCGACGTACTGTGTATACCAATTATTAGGATATACCGATCCGAGTTTGTTTTTATTTGTTTCGGCCTGCTGTCTTTGGAGAAAGCTGGTTTCGGGGGAATTGGAGGGGGGAGGGGTGGGGGGGGGCTCTTTGCGGCGTGCTTTTGGAGATGCACTGTGTTTGATGTGGACGTTGAATTTTATTAGGTGGATTTTCTGTTTTTGGGGACTGCAGGTTTTAGGTTCGATTTTTTTTTGGATTTGGGGGTTGATTTATGGAGAAGGGATTAGAGTTTGAGATCTGAAAGGAGCATTTGGGGTCAGTGGCGGATTTAAGGAAAAAGGCCCAGGTGGCAAATATTCTCAAGGGCCCATTTTTTCGGGAAAATGAAGAGGTAGTTTACTAAAAACGGGCTAAGTGTACAGAAGAGTAGAAAAAAAAATATAGTCTTTAGATAAAGTCATAATTTTTTTCTTAAAGTAGGGCTCAATGGGTCCTTCTACGCAGGGGCCCATTTTTCGGGAAAATGAAGAGGTAGGTTACTAAAACCGGGCTCAATGTAGTAGTACAGAAAAAAATATAGTTTTAACAAAATCATAATTTTTTTTAGGGTGGGGCCCTAGGGGGCCTACTGTGTAAGTTGTGGAGCCTCCTGTTTATTAGAGAGAGGTGGGAAATATTAAGAGTTGTTTTAAAGGAACAAAGAACAACTTGTTCACAATTTCTTTCAAATATTTCCAGGCTCCACAGATTTACAATACTAATAGTACGTTAGGGGTGTCTGGCATTTGCTTCACCATTAAAAGAAATATCATTTTATGATTTCTCAGAAATATAACAAGCCTTCGCGAGTAACATAGACGTAAAAGAATAAAATTTATCATTAACATTTTATGCACCATGATTTAATTATAAAACACTCAAACCAAAGAGCATTCAGTATTAATTTTCCGATCTTCCACCATTCTACAACATGTCAAAAACTCAGAAATTCTATGCGCGAAACGAAAACAGAGAGCTATTTAAACAAGACATTTTTCCTTGAATAGGCCGTGTAATTCCTTTAGTGCATACTCCGTGGACGCTTGCACGTGTCCAGACAGGTAATGGAACGGTTGTAAACTAGAGAAAAGAAGAAGTTTCAATGGGAAAGTTTTCCAGTAGTATAGGCCGACGGTGTCTGACTACACGACCGCTACTACTGAATAGCTTCGAACCTATTGTGAAGTAGAAAATAATCGACAATGGCACGCCGAGTGAACGAGAAGGCGGTGTCTGACTCTGGTCGACCGTTTCTACTTTCTATTCCCCAGATGACGGGCATTAAGTAATGAAATCAAAGATATACCTCAGTCTGCTTTTTACAAAATCAAACAACTTTAGGAAATGTCCAACGTGCACTCCACACGTGCTCTGATAAATTGAGAAACAAAATTTGAACAGATTAAAGGCTGTAAAATATTAAACTCTTCATATTTCATCTGTGTTATAATTCTGGAATGGTATGAGGCAACATCTTAATATCGTCGATGAGGGAATTTGGGAACTGTCTTAATTTTTACAAACTAGTAAGATTGAAAGCACTTTTTTCTAAGACAAACGTTTAATTCTTTTAATTATTGATTTAATGCCACCATTAAAATGAAAACACTCACAGATTTTGCGTTAAAATTTCTATGCTGTAGAAGAAAATACCTCCCTCAAAAATTACTATCAAAGATTTCCAAATCTGCAAAAATTTTAATTCAAAAACACCCTTTATAAACACTCCAAGCGAAAAATTCATTTCGAACACCCTTTTATCAGCCGACAGAAATTACAAAAGCAACTGCCCCGAAAGATGCTAATGCAGAATTTCCTGTGTCAAACAACATACCAATGATTCACCCCCTTCAGGCAATTTCTCACAATTTTTAAAACCAAAATTCAAAAAATTCCGCCCTAAAGGGAACCGAAATGGTCCCAGAAAAACAAAACCCAGTAGAAACTCAATGTAAAAGTCGAAGAATTCCTGCGTAGTCTTTCTTTCCCGTAAAAAAGAATAGGGAAAGCATCCCTTCGCCATTTCCTTCGGCAAAGTCGATTGCTCCGAATGAATCTTCGAAAACTGGTGCGTCTGAATGTGCAGACGCGTACCTTGCGAGCACGTCGACAGTCGTACGTATTGATTTACTCGAATCTGTATGCGTACGAGGAGAGCTTTGTGCGGAGACACCGCTCAATAACCACCCCTTTACACTGGCTTTGGCCTTTGCCAGCCGACTTACATTTCCCCCGTCGTTGTCGCGGTCGTTAAAGGACCGTCCTCAACTGCGCAAAACTGTCTTCCCCGCCAGGCACCCGTCAGCAATTAGAGATTCGATAATATCCTGGACCCTGCTCATTGCACGGCCCCTCCCTCGTCTAAGTGTTACTGCGTCTTCGTGAAAAAAAAACCTACCCCTTTTAACGGCAGGGGTGGCCGAGTTTTATACTTGTTTTGATGAACCTGGTCGATGGGGATTAATGACTGTGACTTGAAGAGTTCTCTTTTTATCATTTCTAGGAGACCATCCTGGTGGGGGATGATTGATGAGTGTTTACAGGTTTGTGGGAAGTTAGCAGAAGGTAGTATCCTGTTTGGCTGATTGTGTGTGTTATATCCCAAAAGAGTTTAATGCAACATCAACAATAGTTTTAAAAAAAAAAATCAAATTTCGGGGGCTGTTACAGGAGAATCCCTCCTTAACCCTTAACTGGTATCCTGGGGTCGCTCGTGACCCCAAGCACCCAAATTTCCATGTTCAATTTTCAGTTGTCTAAGTTGGTAAACTGAATTTCTAATTAATTTTATAATAATAGTTTAACTTCCTACGCTTCTATTATTTTCTACATTACCTAAGATGAAAATATTCATAGTGGTTGCTCTAGTGTCGACTTTACAAATTTCTGTGTCCTTTTTTATTTCGGGTCTGCCACGACCCCAGTATACCAGTCACGTTTGCCAAAAACAGTATACCAGTTAAGGGTTAACACACATTGTCCACGAGCCACTCCCAGAAAGCCATCCATCCCAAAGATCATCCGAAACACCAGCCCACAGGACGTGGAACGAAGGAGGTTCAAACGGAGTACGTTTGTAAAAGAAAATAATAAAAGAGTGAAAAATTCCGCGTGGCCGATACGCGCACGCTTAATCACCTGAACCAACAGTTTCCTCGATGCACGGTACGGGGTCAGGGGGGACAGTGAATATGTAATCTATTGCGTCTCCGCCGGCTGGTAACCTCCGTGAACCTTACATGCCTCGAGCGTATAAATATAGCCGCGATGTCTGATTAGGAGAGAAGAGGAGAAAGGTGGAGCCGCGAGATAGACGGGCAAAAGATAATGGAATGACAGCATAGAAAAGAGTCGAAAACGACCGGGGGTTTCCATCCTATGTCGTGCATTAGCCGGCGCGAGTGCGTCAATCAAAACGCAGAATGCTGAAGACAACCTCGTCTTCTCGAATGGTTCGCCAGGCACCGCGGCATTTCGATCGCCCCGCGACGAGGACGTGGCGACTGGAAGTTCCAGAAAGAGGCGATAACTGGCGTTGCAGAGGGTCTACGAGGTTCCTGGAACATTCCGGGGTCATCGGTTCCATTCTCAGAAGCGACGATTGGTAGGTATCGCTTTGGCGATAGGTCGCCAATTTGTTGTTTCAATTTGTAACTGATTTTAGGAGTCATTCTTCAAAGGAGGATCCAGTGGTATCCGAAGCTGTCCGGAATGCGCAGGCAGTGATAGCTGAATGAATGTTTGCGATAGTTTCTTGGGAGTGGAAGACAAAGGAGGGGTTGTTCGGCCGTGGATTAATAGTCAAAATGTTGTTTAAGGTGTCTGGTTGGATGGTACGAAGGGGAAATTGTATTGCAAAGACTGCAAGTGGATGAAAAAAATGGACGAAGATGCAGCGGACCCATCTACTTGGGATTAAGAGGGATATTGACCTTCTGGGAGCAATGAAGTTGCTGCATATGATGTTAATTGACGTCAATGTTGCTTGAACGACGCCACAATGTATCTTCTACCAGCTTGAAGCTTCGAGTATCAATTTCCAGCGCTATTAGGCCAGCAAACGGATGGACTACAGCGGAATTGGATACGGTTGTTGGTACAGGATCATGGGTCTGTTCAAATGCATCAAGAGAAAAGGAGCTCCCATGTTGATTGCAACTCGGGCTGAACAGAGGTTACTTAGAACCCACTTTATATTAAATGGGAGTCCCTATTTTCTAGCTTCCATTTTACTGTAAATAATTCCGTGGTATTTGTACTATTATAGTCAAGTTTAATTTGAGGATGGAATACACTTTTCAATGGTATGGGAAGGCTTCGAAACTGCAGGGGCCCAAAATCGACCGAGGTCCCAAATCCACTGGAATCCCAGTGCCACCAAGACCCAAAGTGTATCGTGACCCCAAATTCACCGTGGTCCCAAATCGCCCGTAGTCCCAAATCCACCGGGATCCCAAAACCACCAAGACCCAAAGTGCCTTATGGCCCGAAATCCACGGGGCTCCCAGATCCACCAAGATTCAAATTCTATCAGTACATAAACCCCACAAGTCCCAAATTCAACAAAGGGCCCACAAGGTCCATTGCCCATGAATCCAGAAATCCGCAAAGTTCCTAAATTTTGCCAGATATCTCAAGTGACTTTAACGCCTTAAGTTCAGCTCGCCTACAGAGCACCATAAGTCCCAAAACTCTCCGAAGTCCCCAAGGCATCCAGGTTCCCCAGCCCTCGCTAGGAATTTGAATTTCCCTCGATCACTCATTAGGCAGAAAAAAAGAACCTCGATGGCCTTGATTCCGTGGAACAGCGAAATACTAACGTGTTTATCGTCCGACTAATCTATGCAGCAATCCCCAACGACGTTTCTCACGGTACGGTCGTTCGACTGTTCACGTTTCTCGCGGCGGTGCATCGAACGTCCGCGATCGATACGTTTCTCCGTGCTATATCAGATCGCGGGACGTCGAAGTAGACGTCTATACGCGGTCGTTAACGACGTCGATAACAGGGTCGACTGTACGTGCTCGTGAATCTGCATAGTAGCGCGGTTAAAGAACCAGGTTATTACCAGCGATTCAACCCTGACATTTCGTACGATGACGCTAATGCCTTGCACCGTACAGCCAGTTCACGTTGTTCCACACGCTTCCAAGTGGCCTTCTGATTGGAGGAGGAAAGAGGTCGCAGCGAAAATAAACGGGGAAAACGGCGAAAGGTGGATGATTGCGTGCAGACCACTGACCAATTAAGGGTGAAACTGATCGTTCACCTACGATTTCATGGACAATTGCCACTGTACAATCTTTGCTGGGCTTTTGGATGATGTATTCATACCTTCTGCTGAGAGAGGAGACACGTATCTTGAAAGTTCCACGTGTTCCCTCGTTCATCCAAGTGCGCAGTCTCAGACCCTCTAAAATGAATTCTTTGAGCTGCGATTCTCGAAACTGATGAGTTGCAAAAATTGTCTACATCTAAAGAAAAATATATTCACTTGAAAATTTGGATACAAGCAATAAAACTGAAGGACAGATTTAAATAATCATAATTAAAATACTGAAATTCAGGAGTGCAAAAATATTAAATATCTTAAATATAACAAATTTGAGAAAGTGAATCTAGCAGGACAGTGGCTGCGAATCTTTCTCCCTCTCAACAATAATATTTTAATGATTTCTGAAGCCTTTGGAGTGAGGCGCAGCAAGAGGATAGTGGAGAAACAAACAGCGATAGTTTGATTTTCTACGGATGTGGTTCGGGGAAAATCAAAGATAGAACCACCGAATCCTGTGCAATTTACACTGCCATTATTCCTCTCTAGAATCCTAAGGACTGTTTACAGAAAGCGTTACAGATGCCTATTATCAATTTATAAGAAGTTACTGCACAAATTAAGCAAACTGAGAAAAATGGCCACTGCATAATCTGGGATCTAGTATGCGCAACCACATTTCCATTATGCAATTCTGATTGTCCTTGAAGGAATAAATTTGAAACTAAAAAAATCCCCAATTCCTTACTAAAATTTCTCGAATTCCAATCCCATCAGACTAGTAAAAATCTCCACCTTTCAAAAGCTACGAAACCTGAAACAGATCACTCGGTGCATTCGCGAAAACATCGCAGCCCCTTCGAGTTTCCCACAGCGTAACACTTATCGCTTCCCCTGCGCCACCGTCGCCAGATGAAGCGGCGAGCAATAAAATGGAAATATTTTTCCCGAGTCCGGTCGCGTCAGTTGCAATCGGCGGCGATCGGTCGCCACGCGAGAGGATCGCAGAGCATCGGGTCAAGCGCTTTTAGCGAAGATATTTCTAAATCCAACTCCGCGGTTGAACTTGAAGTATTCCGTCGTAGGCAAAGGCTATCTGACTCGCTTCGATTGTTCCTATCGAGGAACAGAGACGGGGGTGCCCCGCGAGCGCCGGGTATTACGACTCGGTTCCTTGGCAAAAGTTCCTGATAAAAAGCCAACAATAGAAAGGATCACGGCGACCCGAGGTAAGCACGTGGACGCCGGCGGAGGATCGGCACAGGCTTGACCGCGACGAACGAAAAACGGAAGGGAGAACGAGTGTTTGCTTTTTGAATCATCGGCGGACTCTTTGTTCCTCGCTCGATGGCACTGCCAGTGAATCTTGCGGCTATTGCTTCACACAAACAGTGGAGGAACTGCGATGACTCATTTTTTTTAAGCTGTGAATTGCAACGATTTTTGAAAGTATTAGAATGTCCTGTAATTTTAAAAGTCTCAAAGTTTTTTGGGGGAAATAGTCTGAATATTAGTCTGTGCGAGTATTGGAGCCTTTAATATTGATTAGCAGGCTTCAAACCGTGTGAAAATAAATCGATGTTGGAATCACGCTATGGCGAATGTAAGCAGACAATTTGAATTACAGTTGGGAAATATACAAGCGTATATCCTTCCGACTATACCATCGCTCCGGCGTTTCGACAGTAAGCAACAATTCAAGAAGCTAAGGTAGAATTTCGCGAGGAACGATGGTCGTTAAAAATCACTTTTTACTAGGAAGAGGGATTTTAAATTTCAAAATTGGTGTTAGGAGAATTTTAAAATAATTAAAAACACTTTTAAAAATACAGTTGCGATAATAACTGTGCAAAAATTAAATTTTGAAAGTAGTCTACAAAAGGGGAGGTTCAAATTGAAAAGGGAGTACAATGACGTTAAACTTCCCCCGGAAAATTCACCATCAACCCCGAGAACTCCTTGGCACAAAAGAAAAGTCATTCCCTTTGCGAGGAAGCCATCGAGCGTTTCGCGGGAAAACAGCTCTGCAGAGTCGCGGACGGAACCAACGAAAAAGTATCCGGTGTCAGGAGGATTATTTCTGTCCAACGCGAAATCACGAGTGCAAGAAACTCCCGTGTACCGATCGTTGACTCAGAAACACGATTTTCGCGAGGCGAAGCATTGTTTCCTGGTATTCGGTTACGCGCACGCTTATGCAAACAATCCAGGCTGTTATTATCGCCGCTGTTCGCGCACGTGATAAAAGTTCAAGGTGCTGGGGATCTCCGATGGCTCGCGAGCGCGCGCGCGCGCGCCCGCACAGTCGTGGCGTTCGGCCGCGACGCGTATACGCAGTGGCACAACTGTATTCGTTGAACTTGTTGAGCTTTTTACAGCTAGCTTTTTAGGTGGGTCTTGGGTCTACTTAATCTGTGGTGGTTGAGCAAACGAGTGTAAGTCAGAATTATTAGTTTTGTAGGAAGACTTAAGGAAAAAGGCCCAGGTGGCAAACGTTCCGAGGGGCCCATTTTGAGGGGGAAATGAAGAGGTAGTTTACTAAAAACGAGCCAAGTGCAATAGTACGAAAAAAATGTAGTGTTTGTATACTTATACTTAATCATAATTTTTTTTTGGATGTGGGGCCCTGCGGGGGCCTTCTGTGCAGGGGCCTAGACGGCAACTGCTCAACCGCCCTGTTAAAACTGCCACTGCAGTTATTGTTAGAATTTTGGACGTGAAATTTGATAGCATATATGTTAAAAGAAAATGTTATTTTTTACTGGAATTTAAACAAACAAAAGAGAAATTGTTTAAGCTTGAGGCAAAAGACTTATACTCCTTTGGCCGCTCGCCAGAGATATATTGAAATGGTCGTAGATTTGAATGAGGAGTTTTGAGGTTAGGGGTGTTCCTCCAGCTGTTTTAGGTGTACTGGAAGATTATGGAGCTTATTATCGAGGATTTGTAGGTGATGCAGCGAAGGATTCAATTACCTCTTGATAAATAACTGGAGCTCAGCGAGTTCTGAGTAGGTGCTACTATAGTCAGAACGAAATCTATTGGGCGTACAAGGCTGGTGCGAGTGTAGCTTCCCACCATTCCAGTTAGCTATCCCCACCAGGTTATTCTGTAGCCAGTCATGGAAAGCTACAGATACACGCCCACCTGAGTCACAAGCAGTGGGAGAAGACACATGGGGGTGCAGCATGAATGACTAATTAATATCTTCCTGACTATATGACGAACTTGAACTCATCGAAGAGTGACTACGCAGGGCCGCATTTATCCTTTTGGAGGCCCTAGACGCAACATCATTATTATGAGGTCTCAAAAACTTTGCAGCCGTCTCTAGTTTTTATATTATGAATTTAATATTTAAAAATAAGTATTTCACTTTGCAACTATAACCATGCTGTTTTTTATACTGTTTGTGAGGAGTAAGGTTTTAAAATGTGACCTCATAGAGAGTGAGGCCCCAGCACGTGGTAAATGCGGCCCTGCCGCTATGAATTTAGATAACGCAAAAGTAGAAAAATATTTTGTAACGTTTCCGGTCCGACCTTCGGTCCCCTTATCCATACGCCCGTCCAACCCACCAAAAGGAACAGTTATTACAATCAGGCAGACTTTCAGAGGAACGATGTAAACAGAGGGTAAGGGAGCTCACCGAGTTTGGATCGTCGATCGAAGAAAGATGGCCGGTGAGCGTGCCTGGAGCAGAGAAATGTAGGAGGAAAGGAACGGGAGAGATCTATAGAGCGGAAAGTTGCAATGCCGACCGCCACTGCAGTTCAAGGCCTCCAATCCCCCCGCCGCTCCGATCTATCTCTGTTTGGTTCCTACATCCACTCTATTTTCCGCTCCCTTCCCCACATAACCCACTCATTTTTCCATTTCTGCCTCATCCCCCTTAGTCCCTCAAAACTTTGCATTTGCATCGACTAACTGCGCGGCTATGCACCGTTCCCCTTCATCAGCATCGTCATTGTCCCTCCAGAGCCCCTCACAGTAGCTCCATCCTCGTCAGTTCCCTTTATCTTGGTCCCACAGATTCTGTATTGCCCCACCCATGCTCCCAAGTGGTCTCCGTCCCGTTTCTTTAATGCCTTTCATGCTCTCTGTCCCCCTCTTTGCATCACTGCCTCTATTCCTTTCGGCCCCCCTCCTTTGGTCCCTTGGAACCAACGTCTATCTCTGTCTTCATCAGCCAGCCCCGTTTCCTAACCCATCTCCCTCTGGTCTTCTGGTCGTTAGACTCTGTCCTTGTCGGTCTAACCTGATCTGGTGACCTCTCTCTGTCGCTGCATTCATTCCTCTATCCTCTCCCTCGCTCTTATCCCGTATCATCTTTTACCTTTATTTCCTATTTGCACTCTCCCTCTCGCTTCCCTGCGACGCTCTTTCCACCCCTCCCCCCCCCCATGTTCCTCCTCGGCGCATTAAATTGTGCTGATTGATACATTCTCATCGCTGCGCATTTCCTCCTTCCTCCCTGGACAACTGGTTCTGTTTCGCCGGCCTACTTTAGGGGGAATTCGTCTGCCGAACCACTCTGAACCAGTCAAACTGATCGATAAAAGAAAGTAGAGAAAATTCAGAAGCTTGGCAGCAACTGTGTGCTCCTCTACCCGATTTGACGAGTTTGCGGAAAGTGGAGCTAATCAGTTTGGCTTCTTTGAGGCTCAGTTACTACTTCAGTAGTCCCTCATGCGTCTCTGACTCTGTCCTTTCTGTTATGAGGCCCTTCCACATGTAAGCCAAAGTTGAATGTTAGGTTAGAGTAGAACTTCAGACCGTCTCCAACATCATTGGAAACTATCTTGCATTAGAAATTCAATTGCAAAGGAACTGCAGTGTGTAAAATAGTATCTACACTCCCATTAGCTCCCTCTAATCAACCTCTACATCCCGTTTACAAATTTCCGTACAGTTAGGTCTACCACGAGCCCGCATATATTTCACAGGAATACTTGCGAACCAGATGTGCGGCCCATTACCCATAACCTCTAACATTTCTGTAGTCGCTCAAACGGTGAGCAAATTGCTCTGCAGGAACGACAGATCCCTTAAGGTCACTGCTACGCTCACGTGGTTCAAGGACTCCGCGATTATGACCGGTTCAAGATTGACGGGGCCCTGAAGTGTTCAGAAGCGAGAGCTTGTCTCTAGGTCTCAGATAATCCTCCCGATGCAAGCGATCCAACGGGCGATAATCTCGCCCATATATAATTCATAGAACCATAGGGTCGGCTGCGTATAATGCAGTAGTTGACTGCACTATCGACCGTGTGCAACCGTTGCACCGCGTCGCGGCGTCGTGACGTCACAGCCACTAATGCCCGAGTTACATAAACCCCCATTGCGTGCACACTCTCTCTCTCTCCTTCTCGCTCTCCGCCACTCGACTCGTACTCGCCTATCGCCCCCTCTTCCTCTCCCTACGCGCACTTCACGCCGCGGCCTAAGAACTTGCCTCCGGAGCGTCCTAACTCCTTCAGAGGCAAGAAAAAATAGACACCAGATACCAGTCGAAGCCATCCAACGGCAAATTCTCCACGCGCACCCACGTCTCGAGTGTCGGAAAGCATTCCGCAATCAAAATACAGAGCCATCTATGAGAAAGCAGAAGTTTAAGGAAGCTTCACGTTCCGGACACTGTGTCGATGATCGACACACACTTTCTACTGTGAATGAAGTTGAAGTAGCCTACAGGAACAGTCCTCGAAAATCCAAGGCCCGTCAGAGTTTAGTCGAACGATCCGCGAAAGGATTTCACCCGATCCTAATTAGAATCGCCGAACGGCGCGTGATCCTAGACCTGCGGACGCTAATGGATCCACCATTCTGTGTTGGAATCGATTGCAGCTAATGGCCACGCTGGTTCAAGGCAAGCCGCTATAAATTTCTGAGAAGCACGGGCATTTATAGCATGAAAAACCCGCGTGGCACGGCAAGGGTCAACCTGATGCAACATGTACGACGAGGACACGCGAAATGTGAGGTTACCGAGCGGCGTGCAACAGCATTTCCACCGCAAGGTGGAATAAGTGTGGCGTTCCACCGCCAAGTACCTACACACTTTGTCGCTTCAAGTACCGGTTGACAACACGGTCGTCAAGCTATAGCAACATTCTCATTCATTAGGGCGAAACCGTGTCCTTCGTCGAGTCTCCTTCAAGCCATCTTACACACTGGGGAACTGTCTTATAGACGTCCACTTGCCCCCTCTCTCTCTCTCTTGCCTCTTTAATTATACAGGTTGGTATATAGGTAGATATACAGGTTGCAACGAATTCGCGGCTTCAAGAGGTTATGTGACTGGCGTTAACGTGACTATAACTGTGAATGGTGAAAATCGCGAGGGCAATTAGTCAACCTCGCGACGATAATAATCTGTAGGTGCTCGGAGTTATTCTCTAATTATATATCAAGTCGTTTGACTTGTCTGGGTTAGGTGGTACTTTCGCTCGCTTTTTAATTGGTAATATGGTGGTATAGGATCGTTGTATGTGCACGAGGATGATTGTGAAAGGAAAATTGTGATTTGTGAATTGAAAATTGTAGTTTTGTTAAATATTAATTGAGTAATGAATAACGATGGCGAAGTATGTAGTTCTAATTAGTGATCCGGCTTACGGAATTCTACGGTTGGCGAGAGGTTAAGTTTTTGAATTATTTATTTCCGTTGTCTACGCTAATGGTTTTATTAAAATTTAATAAGAACTGTAATATTCAATCCCTTGGATCCACTTTATAAATTTTCACAGGAATAATTGTCAATTTAGCGGGAAACAGAATTCAAGAGCCATATCGAATACTTAATATTTGATTTACCAAAAAGTGGAGAGCAACAGGAATAAGTGGTAAAACTCTTTCTCCTGCCGAATTTGTTGGAATGGACTTTTCCAAAGTTACGAAAATTTGTCACGTTCTACTTGCAAGTCTAGTTGCTTATTAAATGCAAAACGACGCGGTGCAATGATGTGCTTAAGGAAACTCATTATTTCCGCAAAAGGAAAAAGAAAAATTCAAGTGGAAAAGGTCAAATGTAACGACCTCATCGAGCCAGTCGTTTCGTGATATAATTCGAGTCCTGACTTTAAGGCTGGCTCACAGGCCTCGTAAACTTGCACCGTAATTACGCGCGCGCGCGATAAAGCGAGACTTAAAATATACAATGAACCATGACAAACAGTTGAGCAGCACGAACTAGGAACGAGCGATATGCATCAAATATGTTCACTATTTTTCGAATAAAAGCTTCATGAGTGAAATCGCAATCGACTTTCTTTTCATTAAGAACTGGATTAACTAAAAATTGAGGTAGAATCAAGATTCTTAGGGGCATACCAGAATTTTGAAGATATGAAATGTAGTATTGGATTTTTTACTGGGTACTAGTATGTCAGTGACTCTGCACACGATAGAATATTAAATGTATGAAGTATATTTTAGGCATTGAGAGCAAAAACGGACTAACCCACATTCAAAAAATTTTTTTTCCAATTTTATATGATTAGTACAACTTATTAAAATACACTATTGCTACTAACTTAATTTCGCAAAAAATGTGGGTTAGTCTTTTTTGCTCTTAATGCCTAATTTCAAATGGGGTGCTGGAACTGTGATATGACTTTAAATTTAATTTGCCAATCAAATCAGTATAGTGAAGTGTTTGATGTAAAAAGTGGTATTTTTTAAGAACTAGTTTATGTGTTTTTAGAATAAAGACGGTTTTCCTTTTATAGTGGCCAAGTTATCGACGCAAACACGGAACGAAAAATGGAACGTTGCGCTATCTGACAGAGAGTGGCTGACATTGTCAAAGTATATTGGAACGTGAATTTTCATGTGCAGACAAAAAAATGAATTCCCTGTACTACCAACTTTTAAATGAAGTCAGAGTTACTGAAAATCTGAAATCAACTTTGTTAGTGTAATACTAAATCGCACATGTAGTGCCCGATGCTAAATATCCTAAGTTTCATCGATTACCATTTGTTGGCATGTTACGCTCGACATTATCGACTAAGAATCATGGGCGTCCGGGGGGGGGGGGCGGTGCAAAAGGCCCCCCTGGTTTTTGAGAGAAACTGATCTTTATTAAGTTTATACTAAAAAAGAGAATATTTTTAAATTTGTAATTAAATTGGCACTAATAAAATGGGTTAAAAAAAGCAAGAGGGGTATAATTTTCTTTACCATCATCCCAAAGTTTCCCCCCTCCCCTTGAAAAAAAGTCTCCAGACGCCCTTGCTTAAAATTGAAGAAGGCCACAATAACAGACGAGGTATAGACGACGAAGTATAAGATAGACCACGCAATGTAACCACAGACGAGGTATAGAATAGACCTATCAAGCAATGTATTTTTGTGTCGCCGGTTTAGGGGGTCCTAGGACCCCGTTGCTATTTTAGTGTCGCATGCAACGTTACCGGTGAAGTCTCAAAACAGATTGTAACGCTACGCGTGGTAGGAACTAGAATTAAGCACGAGTAAAACTAGTTTATGTTTTGAGAGTCAATGCCCGCGATTTACAAATGTTTCTGTTAGAGTAACAATTTAAAAATCGTCTTATGAACATATTTCGTTCAACGGAAAAGAACGGAGGAAAAAAATAAAACGATATCACATTCGTCTTTTAACCTTGTTGTCCTATTCCGGTTTATTTAACGCAAAACAAATTTATTTAACATACAAATTTATATGAACAACAACATTATTTGTGGAAGACATGCTTTCATGATGTAACGTGGAATACCTCGCAAAGGAATTGTAACTTTGTATATTTCAATAAAATGCTGAAGCAGAGAGGACTTTAATAATTGTGAATAACTCACCAGTTCCAGTATCTCGCTGAAATATTCCAACTTGCACTTATTCTTCCATTTTAACACTATATTCGTATTCTGGGGTTCGGTAGGAACAATCGAACAACATTTTAAGTTACATATTTTATTCTTACATTCTACCATAGTATTGCAAGTTAAAGAAATTCTTATATACGACTAGAATATTTGACAATCGCAGCCATCGGCTCGGATCTCACCGACTACCAGGTCTCACCGCGAGAAGGTTGCTGCGCTTGGAGACCCGTAGAGAGATAGATGGAATTTTTGTGTCGCCGGTTTAGGGGGTCCTAGGACCCCGTTGCTATTTTAGTGTCGCATGCAACGTTACCGGTGAAGTCTCAAAACAGATTGTAACGCTACGCGTGGTAGGAACTAGAATTAAGCACGAGTAAAACTAGTTTATGTTTTGAGAGTCAATGCCCGCGATTTACAAATGTTTCTGTTAGAGTAACAATTTAAAAATCGTCTTATGAACATATTTCGTTCAACGGAAAAGAACGGAGGAAAAAAATAAAACGATATCACATTCGTCTTTTAACCTTGTTGTCCTATTCCGGTTTATTTAACGCAAAACAAATTTATTTAACATACAAATTTATATGAACAACAACATTATTTGTGGAAGACATGCTTTCATGATGTAACGTGGAATACCTCGCAAAGGAATTGTAACTTTGTATATTTCAATAAAATGCTGAAGCAGAGAGGACTTTAATAATTGTGAAAAACTCACCAGTTCCAGTATCTCGCTGAAATATTCCAACTTGCACTTATTCTTCCATTTTAACACTATATTCGTATTCTGGGGTTCGGTAGGAACAATCGAACAACATTTTAAGTTACATATTTTATTCTTACATTCTACCATAGTATTGCAAGTTAAAGAAATTCTTATATACGACTAGAATATTTGACAATCGCAGCCATCATCTCGGATCTCACCGACTACCAGGTCTCACCGCGAGAAGGTTGCTGCGCTTGGAGACCCGTAGAGAGATAGATGGAATTTTTGTGTCGCCGGTTTAGGGGGTCCTAGGACCCCGTTGCTATTTTAGTGTCGCATGCAACGTTACCGGTGAAGTCTCAAAACAGATTGTAACGCTACGCGTGGTAGGAACTAGAATTAAGCACGAGTAAAACTAGTTTATGTTTTGAGAGTCAATGCCCGCGATTTACAAATGTTTCTGTTAGAGTAACAATTTAAAAATCGCCTTATGAACATATTTCGTTCAACGGAAAAGAACGGAGGAAAAAAATAAAACGATATCACATTCGTCTTTTAACCTTGTTGTCCTATTCCGGTTTATTTAACGCAAAACAAATTTATTTAACATACAAATTTATATGAACAACAACATTATTTGTGGAAGACATGCTTTCATGATGTAACGTGGAATACCTCGCAAAGGAATTGTAACTTTGTATATTTCAATAAAATGCTGAAGCAGAGAGGACTTTAAAAATTGTGAAAAACTCACCAGTTCCAGTATCTCGCTGAAATATTCCAACTTGCACTTATTCTTCCATTTTAACACTATATTCGTATTCTGGGGTTCGGTAGGAACAATCGAACAACATTTTAAGTTACATATTTTATTCTTACATTCTACCATAGTATTGCAAGTTAAAGAAATTCTTATATACGACTAGAATATTTGACAATCGCAGCCATCGGCTCGGATCTCACCGACTATCAGGTCTCACCGCGAGGAGAATGCTGCGCTTGGAGACCCGTAGAGAGATAGATGGAATCAAAGTTCCATCGATCTCCCTGTACATGAAGCCTACTAAACCAAAGAGATGGATGGAAACAAAGTTCCATCGATCCCTTCGGTTTAGATATAGAATCTAGGGAACTGCCAAGCAATCACTCGATTAAAAGAAATTCAGGAAAGAAGGAAAGGCGAAGGGTAAGCGTGAAACAAGTATTGCACGGCGCAGTTCCTACCACCCTGCTGTCCAAGTCGAAAGGGAAAAGCGCTCGGCGCCTCCCAGACGATTCCTGTTGCTCCGATGCGACTCGTCAGGAGCAAACACTTGACCTGACTCAAGCCGTCCAACACGGAGATTGGGTAATCGAACCGGGTGACTTACGCAGGCAGTGTACCAAAAGGTGCACCCCCTACGCCCGAAACTTTTCCCTTTGGACAAGAACACCAAGGGATGAAACTGATCCACCCATACCGATTCCATGCTCAGTCACTTGCTTCCGCAAACGGAAGCAGCGGTAACCTCCTCATCGCAGATGAGGAGCCAATAAACGAACATCAAAGTTAATGATTTAGTGACTGCTTGGCAATTTTACATGGGACCTTAAATACTTCATACTATAATAAATTAGCCTAGGCTTCCTTAGATATCTTCTTTCACTATCACTTTTCACTATCACTTTTCACTATCACTTTTCACTATCACTTTTCACTATCACTTTTCACTATCACTTTTCACTATCACTTTTCACTATCACTTTTCACTATCACTTTTCACTATCACTTTTCACTATCACTTTTCACTATCACTTTTCACTATCACTTTTCACTATCACTTTTCACTATCACTTTTCACTATCACTTTTCACTATCACTTTTCACTATCACTTTTCACTATCACTTTTCACTATCACTTTTCACTATCACTTTTCACTATCACTTTTCACTATCACTTTTCACTATCACTTTTCACTATCACTTTTCACTATCACTTTTCACTATCACTTTTCACTATCACTTTTCACTATCACTTTTCACTATCACTTTTCACTATCACTTTTCACTATCACTTTTCACTATCACTTTTCACTATCACTTTTCACTATCACTTTTCACTATCACTTTTCACTATCACTTTTCACTATCACTTTTCACTATCACTTTTCACTATCACTTTTCACTATCACTTTTCACTATCACTTTTCACTATCACTTTTCACTATCACTTTTCACTATCACTTTTCACTATCACTTTTCACTATCACTTTTCACTATCACTTTTCACTATCACTTTTCACTATCACTTTTCACTATCACTTTTCACTATCACTTTTCACTATCACTTTTCACTATCACTTTTCACTATCACTTTTCACTATCACTTTTCACTATCACTTTTCACTATCACTTTTCACTATCACTTTTTAAATATATCGTGTTATTAACTCCATTCCCCGAGTAACGGTGAACCTGAAAAGCTGAACCAATCAACTACTATATGTTAGTAACGGTGTGGTCGGCCTGGAAAGAAATTAAGGAAAAGCTTATTGAGTTGGAGACGATCGAGATAATTTCGACCAACAGTAGAGCACGCACGAGCATGCAAAACCACCGCAGAGATAAGTACTTGAAGGAAAGAGCAGAGAATGTAGACCCATCGATGAGATGCATGACAGAGTGACAGAAGTCACAAAAAACCATCGAAGACATAGACGAGATGAAATGAATCAGGGAAAACCATCGAAGACATCGACGAGATGATATGAATCAGGGAAAACCATCGAAGACATCGACGAGATCAAATGAATCAGAGAAAACCATCGAAGAAATTCACGAAAATGAAATAAATCATTTAAACCCATCGAAGAAATGCATCAAATAAAATAAATCATGCAAACCAATCGAAGAAATACACAAAATAGAACGACTCGCGCAAAATTCTCGAAAGTATGCATGGAAATAGGACAGATGATGGAAAACGACCGAAGAAATCAGATTTGACATTCGCAAAACAATAAAATTTTAAATGACTTACCGAACTCCAAAATTTCATCAGCACCAAGCGAATAAACGAACCCAGGCCAGAGGGGCGAGAGGCTGGCGGAAGAACCAGGGTTGAAATCCTGACCAGGTCCCCAGCAAGTTCAGCAGTTCCGAATGGTCCACGTGGCTTGGCAGCTCCGGGTGGAGGGGGAGGAAGAACCAGGTCCCCAGGAAGTCCAGTGGATCTAGGTGGCTCGGCAGCTCCAGGGGGGAGGGGGAGGAAGAACCAGGGTTGAAGCCCTGACCAGGTCCCCAGGAAGTCCAGTGGATCCAGGTGGTTCGGCAGCTCCAGGGTTCCCGGAGGTCCTTCAAACCCGGAGGACCGACGACGACTGAGTACATGAAGATCTGTGAGCTCCTTATGTAGACTTCGAGGAATGATGTCCCCCGATCAAAACAAGGTCGACGGTTAATTACTGTTGGAAATTACTCCGCAGAGGTTGAAAATAAATGTTATTGTATAGATAGACAATACACAGTGTGTCCACGTATTAATGTTAGTTGGTTATATATAAAAGTATACAAGAAAAAAGAAACTTTAAGAGACGGAACGCGATCTGCACGGTTTGGTCACAATTTTCAGACTGGCTACGGTCGTCACCTTATGCCCCGGTCAAGACCCTTCGCCCCTCTTCTCCAGAAAAAGAGAAACGCAGCCCCTTAGTTCTAACACTGAGACTCGTTGAACTCCAACAGTTACAATTGCGAAATCCAGCGAATTCTTCGGCAAAAATGGATTTTCGGCTAAAATATCCATTCCAGTGGCTATTGCTGTGACAAATAATGTTAACAACATTTACACTAACCGCCCAGTATAAATTATTATTAACTATAATCGATAGAACTCGAGATATCAAGCAATTTGTAACATTTGGCCTTGGATTTGCAAATGATTTTCTGCGCCGACTGAATTCTCTTTTATTCTCAATGTTTAATCGTTCGATACATTAATGTTAATGCTTGTACATATCACGTAGTATTATTTATAATGTATAAATACGTTTTAGTTGAACTTAGTGTAAGTGAATAGTTGCAGGAATATTTGGAGAAATATGAGTGAGATACTTGTTTCTCACCCTTAGTTACTAACATCGGCGAAGTATAGGCTAAAACGATAGACCTATCACCTTATGGGAATTCGCGTTCACATCACTAACACGTAGAGGCACGGTACTCTATGAAACACTTTTTGGCAGGCACAGGCACTGACTCTACAATCGCATTGCACACGATTACAAAATCATTTTCTGTTTTTAAACATCCATCAGTTTCTGAAAAAGTCTTCTAAGTAACGGGTATATCTGAATGGAATCCTGTTAAATTAAAAGGCCTCCCACATGGTCCAGTAATCGATGAAATTGATGCGCGAATTGAGAAATCACGAGATAATATGCACTATGCCATGCACACACTTCACTGAACCGATGAATTTCTCAGGGCTAGACAAACTTTTATTTCACAATGCGGGTTTCAAAAGTAACTCGATTTGCAGTTGCATCCATGCACCACAAGACACTCATGCATCATGCAACTTTCTGCGAGACTTTTAAAATTAGATTTTACTGTAAATTTCAGTGTTGGCGGTAAACTAATATTAGGGGCAAATGGAATCCAATTATTATTACTTCACTGGAATGATTAAACAGTGCATTAGAAACTTGTGGGAATATCAGTAACAGCGTGAATTTTTAATACTTTTTTCGGCGTACGATACGTGAAAGGGTTCGCAAGGGTACGCAAAATGGATTTTCGGAGAGAAACCCGCGTGAGTCGTTGACCAACCGAGCCAAAGCATACCGTAACAAAAGCCTACCCTCTTATGTCAAACTCTCTCTCTAAACAAGTCACACGTATACAAGTACGCGCAACACCTTTCAGCATTTCAACACATTTCAGAGTAGTTGCTGAGTTGGACGCTGTTCATGAACAGAGGTCGCTAAATTCAGTCCTGAAATTATGGGTCGGTAACACAGATTGGGTGGCGACACGAAGTCCTATAAGGTGATGGGTCTATTCTATACCTCGTCTGTGATGTAACTTTGTATCACACGCTCGGGTGGACTAGCGAGCCTCCTTATCATTTTCGTGTCGCACCCAACGTTATCGATTCAGTCTAAAATTAGATTACAATGCTACGAGTGGTAAGAATTAAAATTAAATGTTACCGAAAACATTTAAGCATCGACGAAGTATACCTGGTCTGTGGCACGGTGATTATTTGTTTTAAGAGGTTAGCCCTATATTGCGTCGGTAAGGTAGGGAATGACATTAAAATGACAAAAAATTATGTTCTGAATCGCCGAAAATCCTCCTCCAAACATTTCTATGCAAAATGAAAATATTTGTAAAATGTTATCCGAATCAGAGCATGGACGTTTTCGGAAATTTAGCCGGGCCCCTATCGTAGGCAATCCCAACATATGGTCCCAGGGGTGGATTTGTGTATAGGGTAAATTGGCTGCAAACTTTGGGCGATAGAAATTGAAAAAGATTTAAACTCACAAGCTTACTACACTCGTCAAATCTCCGCTTCCCTCCTACATTGCCCCATGGTTAGTTTGGAAACAGCTGCCGGCTGTTTCGCATTCGTCACGTTGGTGTTGCCATGGCGACCGTAACACGTAAACGCATTATAAAATAACAGCCAGGAATCCCAGGCAGAAACGTTCGGCACGTAATCGAAAGCGCGAGGATCGAGTATGATCAACATCAGCCACCCGAAGATACACGGGAAACCCCCCGTCAACAGACCCTCTCCCGCAAAAGATCAGCATGCTTCAATGAAGCAGCATGGAATCGCAGTGGAGAGTACCGTCCCCAAAAACGGATATATCGACAGTAACGCGGCGGAGGCGGAGAAAGCAGACTACAATCAAAACATCATCGAATCGACCACCTGCTCGTTCGAGCAACTCTGTAGCATGATTAGCGACCTGGAGAAGAACATTACCAGCGGAATGCCTGAGCTGGATCGGTTGCAGGTTCGAGGCAGGACATGTCGCTAGGTCTGCCGTACCGAGGAGAGAAATTTACCTCTGTGTCTGTCCACTGTAGCTAGAGCCGGAGAGAGACGACTCGAGAGGGAAGCATGGATCGAATGGGGGGACGACTTACGACGACATAATGTCCTTTTTAGCGAAACTCGAAGAGGGTACCTGGCAGCAATTTTATTGGTATATTAGAGTCTTCGTCGGCTATTTCTCTCGTCTATATTAATCCCTTTGAACCCGACAGGTTCCCTGGACGAGACGAAGGTGAACGTGCCCGAGGTAGACGCCGCGATGCTTCAGGAGATGCTCAGTAATTCCCAAGCGTTGCCTTGCATTGGCTACGACAGGTGAGAAATCTGCGCTCGAGTATCCAGAGGTGGATTCGGAGATTTCGCGCACCTAGGCTAACAAGCACCCCTTTTCGTGAAATATTAATATTCCTAATTTAAGAAAGTTGAGACGATTTTAAAAATAATTCCATGTGGCAACTCACTTTATTGCTAATTTGCTAGATGAAGAACGAAGTGAATTATTTTTAAAGTCTCTGCGTTCAAACCTTTTTCAATTTATTTCGCGGGAAATTCGCAGCCTACTTAGCCTCCATACAAATCCACCCTTGCATGTATCGTATATATATCCGGCGACCCTGTGAAAGTCTCTTTCGTGTCCAGCATTGTCGAAGTGGAAAATGCGCCTCTCGCGTTTAAAGAGGATCTGATCACCGCGCGGCTGCAGCTGGAAGAAAAGAGCGCGGCTGTAACGCTTCTGAAGGAGCAGCTAAAGTCCGAGAGGAAGCTGGCGTGCGAGAAGCTGGAGGCTCAGCGGAAGAGCAACGCGTCCAAGTCGCAGGCGCAGGAGGACAAGTACAAAGTTATCGTGAAGAGACACCAGAAGTTCATCGAGCAGCTGATCTCGGAGAAGACCGATCTGACCGAGAAGTGCAACTCGCTCGCCGAGAGGGTCAAGGAGATCGAGATGAAGATGCAGAGGGACTTGAAGGCCGCCGCGGACAGGCACTCGGTGGAGTTGCAGAGGGCGAAAGAGCACTACGCCGCGGCTGAGAAGATCAAGAGGGAGCGGTGGATAGAGGCTAGAACGACGAGGATCAAGGTCTCTGTCGCGAAGGGAGCTCTGTTCATGGCTGTGTTAAGCAAACCTCTAGACCTTCGATAACGCTTTAAGGAGATGACGGTGAAGGGTCTGGAGCCCGAGCTGCGGCAGATGATGGGGCAGCACGCCGAGGAGGTTCAGAACCTGAGGAACGTGCACATGAAGGAGCTGCAGGACGCGGAATTGCGGATAATACGCCGGTCGAACCAGCAGCTGGAGCAACTGCGACTGGAGCTCTCGGCCAGCCACGAAAGGATGTTGGCTAGCGAGAAGAATATCTTGTGGACCAGGTGCAGGGCGATCTTTACAACCACGTTCTAAGAACGATTTTTAAAGCTCAGGCTTCTTCAGGTACAAGGAGAAGTTGGCGGAGCAGGAGAGTCAGTTTAAAGAGCGAGAAATACAGCTCGTGGGCGAGATGCAGTGCGACAGGGAGAAGTTTGGTAAAGAACAAGCGAAGCGGGACGTTGAAAGGGAAGCCGCGTCGCAGCGGATGCACCTGCAGTATCAGGTAGAATTGGGATTGGAAGCTTGCCGGTGTAAGTGTCGATCTAAGAGGCCTGGGGTTTTAGCAACAAGCGGAGGCTCTGAGGCAACAGCACTCCGCTGAGAAGAAGACTCTGCAGGAGTCACTGAAGGCAGAATGGGAGGCTTGGCTGGCAGACTACAAGAGGCAACAGAGTCAGAAGGTTGGGCAAGCAGAGAGCAGGATACGAGACGAGTGTAGGAGAGAAAGGGATCGACAGATCGAGCTGGCCATCGAACGCCTCGAGAAAGATTCCAGGGACTCGAAGCTGAGCCTTCAGCAGAATTTCGATTGCAAACTGAGGTAGCTAAAGTGGCTGTAAGGCGCTAAATTCGTGTGATTCCCTGGTACAGCCTCGTTGTTCTAGATCTTTGAGAGAGAAGCTCGAGACGGACTTGCAAACTGCGATCGATAACGAACAGTTTCATAAAGGTAAGTCAATGCAAGCGAAGGAAAAGCTCGACAGAGCGGAAGCTGAATTGCAGAAGCTGGAGAACAGACTGCAGGAGTGTGTGTCCGACTTGAGGAATGCAAATGAGGTAGAGTATCGCGCGAACGCTTCTCAGAGGATCCGGGATAAGAGGAAAGAGTTTCAGGTGATCGAACGGTTAAGCGAAGAACGGGACAGCGCTAAGAAATTGGCGAGGAAAGAAATCGAAGCGGAGAAAAGGGAACTCGAGGAGAAGATCGCCTCGCTTTACCAAGAGATCACTCAAAATAATGCAAGCAAAGACACCTCGATGGCTCAGCTGCATAGCAGGTCCTATA
This sequence comes from Andrena cerasifolii, assembly GCF_050908995.1. Lineage (NCBI taxonomy): Eukaryota > Metazoa > Arthropoda > Insecta > Hymenoptera > Andrenidae > Andrena > Andrena cerasifolii. The sequence goes on from NC_135132.1 coordinate 6,756,843, forward strand.
TCAATTTCTGCCGAGTACGATTGCTTCTTCTGCTTATATTCGTAATTGCTTTTGCGTTTCAGAATTAAACTGATCATGACGCAGAAGGTTCTAACGATAAAGAACCTCACCAAAGACTTAAACGACACGAAGTCCAAGTGCGAACACTTGGAGAAGTTAGTGGATCAACAAAGAAGGGAGTATATCTTGAAGGGCGTATAACGCGATGCGTTTCGGTTATGAGTTTTATTCTTTCTTCCTTGTGCGCTCAGTTTCATGCAGAAGACAGTGTCCTCGAACGTTTGCGCAGCTTTTAAGTAATTTATACACGATAGAAAACTAATTTCCAACCACTCATTCGTACTTACATTCCTCCGATACGTGTAACGAGAGGCTTCTCGTGTTGCTTTTGCCGCGCATTCGGTGTTAAAATGAAAACGTTGCGTGTTCGTAACAAGCAGAGGGGAAACCGATCGAGTGCCGATATCCTTAATCGTAAAAGATCGTTTTCGTGCGGAACTTCGAGTAGAATTACACTTTCTTCACAATCTGCACTACGTCCTCGTCGCACAGCACGTGATCCTTCCCTACTTTTTGCGGCTGATGCTTGACGGACTGTCCCCACACAAGAGCGCTGAAAGCAATCAATGAAACAACGTTTTAGAGCCAGTAGAAGCCCCGTTTCACACATTCACGGCACGGCCCCGTTTTCGCGGTAAAAAATGCGAAGATCATATAGAAGCTTTCCGTCTATGCGGCGACGGCAAGTGTGAAAGATCTCGTTCCTTTTACCGTATAAACGGTGCCGTGCCGCAAATGTGTGAAACGCGCTAACGATTTAATTCCAAGCCAGAAAGGAACCTTACTATTTAAACTCCTTCGCAATGGACCGATGAAGTTTATTGCAGAAATCCTCGACGGTTCGCTTCTCTCGGTTCAACACCACAGGAGAACTGTAATCCGGAAGCTGGCCCTTCGGTTTGGTATAGCTGCGGCATAACACAGCAGACTAATTAAATCGAGAATACGTATATAAGCGAGGTCGATCGTTCCGGGGACTTACATTCTGACCAGCTGCAGATAGTCCCACATTTTTTCCAGCAGATCGTCGAAGTTCCATTTGTGATGAGCAGAAATAGGCACACAGTGCGGTATTTTGTAAATAATGTCTAACTCCTCGATACTGATCTGATCTGAAGCCGAGAAGAGAGACTTAGCTCCAGGTTGTCATCGGGAAATCGAACCGAATAATTACCTATTTTGTTGAGCAAGTAAATACACGGTACGTAAACGCGATTCCCCTCGATAACGTCGATGAGATCGTCGGAAGTGGCGTCGTATCTCAAAGTGATATCCGCGTTGTGGATTCTGTACTCGGACAGGATGGTTTTAACAGTTTCTAAGTCGAGCTCCGACTGCAGGCACTGAAGATAAACGAAAGCTAGCGACGTAACGCCGAACAAGCCGAATCGCGCGTTAGCCCGAGAGCTGGCTACATAGGGGTCAACGTGACTCAATGCAGTCGGACGGTTAAACGGGTAAAATTTCTAGCGCAATAACGTCATTCTTGCAGTTCTGAAATTTCATATACTTATTGTTTACGCATTTAACCCCTGGGCCTACAGCATCGAGTGAGACTCGTGGTCTCCCGATCGGGTCAAAGATGGAAAGCACGAGCGCGACTCGTGGTACGTCGATCGGGCGAAACGTAACCACCAAGGGTCAGGCTCGAGGTTAGTAAATACTACGACTCAACTTTTCGCCGATGTCTTTTCATCTCAGTTATTACTGGCCGCATACACGTGTATTTACTTTGTTGCAACTGCGTAACGGAACTCAGACGTGTGCGATTGACAACTTCGGACGCTGAGCCGAACCGTGAAATAGCTCGACGCGTGGCTCGCCGCTGGTCCTGATTTGGTGCCGGCGGTCGGAATTTAAACGGTAGGCCAAGGGGTTAACGAATGATATGCAAAATGGCAGACCTCCAAGTGGAGGATAAGACCTTGGCAGACGTCGATGAGAAGCGCGATAGGTGGCTTGCGCGCTAGTGCAAGGAAGAAGTATACATCTGTTTCTCCCTTGCACTAGTGGGACCGCCGCCGCAGCGAGCCGCGCATTGGAAGTCCCAGCTTTAGTTCCCCGGACTGACGCGGCAGACCAGCGATTTCGTGTTCGGCAACACTAATCCAACATTTTTAAATAAGAACTGTGACTGCATTGAGTCACGTTTGACCCTTATGTAGCCAGCTCCTAGACTATGTAGTTTTATTCATTGTTCCCGTTACTCAATTACCGTGGTCTGAAAATTCACGCCACCTTTATCCTTCTTTCTGAAGGTAATGTTTGGCGGCTGCTTGTTCAATCGCAGCCCGAAGCCTTCCAATTCGTGCTCGATCAACCTTTTGTGTCCGAGTGGTTTCAATACATCCAGAACGATGAATATTAAACTACAGGTTCTCGCGACCGCTATAACTTGTCTTCCGCGACCTTTACCGTCTTTGGCACCTTCTATGATACCTGGAAGATCCAGCAGCTGAAAGAGAAGAGGAATATTCACGAAAGTGCTCGGTACGCATTCCTACGTAAGGAGACGAGTCAAGGGACCTGTATCTTCGCGCCCTTGTACTTTATACACCCTGGAACAGTAGTGAGGGTCGTGAATTCGTAGGCCGCTACTTCCGAGTAGACCCCGGCCAGGGTGCTCAGTAGCGTAGATTTACCCACGGATGGGAAGCCTGCAATTGTCATCGAAACAAAGTTAAAAAGGGCTGGCTCGCTATAGTTTAAGACTCTGTATTCCGACGCGTACCGACAAACCCTATTCTAGCATCGCCAGTCTTAGCCACCTCGAAGCCCTGCTCGCCGCCGCCTCCGCCGCCTTTGGGGGTTATAAGCTCCCTCCTCAGTTTGGCCAGCTTGGCTTTCAACAAGCCCAAGTGACCGGAGGTGGCTTTGTTCTTCTGAGTGCGAGCCATCTGTTGAAAAAAGGATCTTGCGAATAAATGCGCGCAAGGTAATTGTGGATGATTCCGGCGACAGAAGAAAGGTTACCTCGGCTTCGATAGAAGCTATTTTCTCCAGTATCGTGCTCATCTTGGATTAACGAAGTTCCAGCGACGCTCTTTAATATAAATATGTTCGAGATACGTCCTTACTGAGATCTCTCACTTTCTTCCATCACAGATTTCCGTGCGAATAATTCGCTACGCACTCTTCCACGTGCTAACAAGTTAAAAGCACATGTTACCCGCAGATCGAAGCGACAGAATGGCCCTGTAATTTTTAGCCGCGAAACAAGCCTCTGACTTAAAGCTAGTTCTCAAATATTTAATTTAACGCACATAAAATGAAAAAGGAGATATAAAACCGAGAAGAAGGGGACGGTGGAGAATGAAGACGGAAGACAAAATAAAGATACACATAGGAAATACGGTTAAACAAGTAGACGGAAAGACTGATATGTAATGTAATGTGATATAGAACCTAGAAGGGGCTGTGAGATAATAAGTATTGAATAGAATGTTGGAGCTGCGATAATAGCGAAGAAAAAGAAATATTTCTTTCTCGATGCTTTTATCGTTGGTCATCTATGTAGTCGTCTCGCTCTGATCGTTTATCGCAGCTCCAACATAAACGTACCCTTAGAAAGGGAGGGTAGTTATAGTGGGGATGGGAACAGGGCGCAATGTGGGGAATTATGAAAAAGAATTGGTGGACGAATGAATGTGATAAAATAATTGTATTTAGAAATAAGTATAAGAGACTAGATTATAGGTTGTTGGGCAGAATAAGTTTGTGGGGTTATTTCCCCACTCTACATTACTATGAATGAGTGCAGCGTGAATTCGGCGTACAGTAGGATTCTGACTCAAAAGAAATGACTCGTGGTTTTAGGAGGTAGAAATAATGAAAATATATATTTTATCATTTACAAACTAATACTCAAGACGCTATACGTGGCGTTCCTTTTACATCTCTATATAGCGTTCTCTAGAATCTTCTTCTTCAATGGTCAACCCCGTCTATCTAGGTGGTAAACCTGACGTGGCGACGGCGTGCTTCGCACGTCGCTAGGCTGGGCGCCACAAATTATGACTTGGAATGCCATCTTACAGACTGTAAATTAACCTGTAAGAAAACAATAAACCTAAACCTAAAGCGGTTCCGAAGCTCTGGCTTTAAATATCCGAGGGAAACTCGGTCGGATTTAATTCGTTTAATTATGATTCGATGGAATGTTTTATCAGCAGTTGCAAATGCAATTCGGGACTCGATTAAATCGGATGCAAACGTTGGCACTGCAACTTTGACTCGACTATAGCGAATAATAATGAATTATAATGAATAATATGAATTAATGAAATACCAATGTGTCTGGGTTAAACAAAAAGGTTATTACATTCGAGGAGCTCAGGCTCAGAGGAAATGCAATAGGTACTCCTTTTCTGGAAAAACTTTTTTGCACCGTAAATTTATATTCATCGAAAGCGCGTATCAAATAACAGGCCAAAATATCAATTTTGAGTTTAGGAATCTATCCATTGAAAAGCTATATTATAGACTCGGAAATTTGAACATATTTTCTAACCTCTAATGTGACCAACTACTTAAGTATATTTACGTATTTATATACCGTAACACGATAATTCTTCTAAAAAGTAAAACAGCAATGCTCGAATTCAATGTGAGAGGTGTTTGGAAAATTTTTAATCGATGCATAAGATCTGCGACGCAAGGCGGCCGCAAAAATATCTAAATAAATCAAACCTAACCTCATTTATCTTTCTAAAACCTACATATTGAAAAAATAAACACAGTGGGTATTTAAATACATAATATATAGAAAAACATTTCTTTTCGAAATCTAAAAAACGGTATTTTTACAAAATACTTTTATTAATTTTTAAAAACAGCCATCTCTCGCCTCAAAACGAAAACATTCCTAACCTCAAAATTGGTATCGCTAAACTCTATTTCGACTCAAATAAAAGGTTTCCCAGAGGAAAAGTTACACATATTGCAATTGCTTTCGTTAATCCGTGACAATAGCATTTCATTTATAAATTTCAGATTTCATTTCCAAATCGGGGACCTGATGGACGAAAGAAGCGTGTAAGCTCGCAGTTTGTAAAGTAGCACAAGGGCCCACGTAATCATGCCAGTGTTTCAAGAATCATGCGCCGAGGTAATGTTCGAATGCCTATATCAAACAACCAAGCTGGCGCGACTGTGACGAGTGCCATTTAAATTTCAGCAAATCCAGGCGCAGACGATCGTCATCATCCACCCTGGCTCGATGTATCTCAGAATGGGTCGAGCGTCCGACCTGAATCCGTGCACTATATTGAACGCCGTTGCGAGGAGACGCTTATTCGGAGGCTTAGAGTACAAAGACAGTTTGCTACCACCCACCGTCCCACGAGTAAGCTCTCGCGTCGTCAACGTCCCGCCAAAGATGTCTCATTCCTGTTATTTTTAGTAGACGAAAGAGCTGACACAGGCAATGGAAGAATCTCGCCTCCAAGTGTCCCACACCTTGCAGTCCTGCCTTCAGTCGGACGGCAGGAGGAGGTACGCTACGCCTCCTCAGCAAATCGCCGCTTTCAATCGGAGATCGAACCCGGAGGTGTCGTCGCCTTGCAGCGTGGAATGGATAAGGACCGACAAGGATATAGTCGTCGGCGACGACATATTATCGCTGAACCCAGAGGATAATTTCAACGTCCACTTCCCGTACAAGAGAGGAGAGCTTAACGTACACTCGTCGCCCGGCGGCAGCTTGCGAGCCGTCATGGCTGACTTGAAGACTATTTGGGAGTACGTGCTCGCGGAGAAGATGGATATCCCTCTGAGGGACTTGAAGCATTACAGAGCCGTCCTCATTATACCGGACATCTACAACAGGCAGTACCTGAAGGAACTAACGACGCTGATGCTCTGCGACATTGGGTTCGGAGCCTGCTTTCTGCTACAGGTTGGTAGATGTCGAGGGAAAGTTTGAAGATGCGAGGTGCGAACTGTTTTGATTCTTCGGCAGGATCACGTGGCAGCCACGTTCGGCGCGGGCTTAGGGTACGCGTGCGTCGTTGACGTGGGCGATCAGAAAACGTCAGTATCTTGCGTGGAGGATGGGATCTCCCACAGAAACACCAGAGTGCGCATGGATTACGGGGGAGGAGATATCACACAGACGTTCTTTTGGCTGCTTCAGAAATGCGCCTTCCCGTACAAAAGCTGCGAGCCTGCTAACAAGCTCGACGCGCTACTGTTGAACCAACTGAAAAAAGACTTCTGTCACGTCGATTTAAACATATGCGGCTCCCAGGAAAAGACGTTCGTCGTTAGGAAGCCCAAGCAACAAACGGAGAAGTATACTCTTCAGGTATAGCCTCCTCCACGGTATCGTAGATCGATTAAGGAACGCTGGTTTAGGACCCTGAAAACACGGTGATTTTTAAGAATTATTTCCTCAACAAATATAAAGCGAATCTTTCCAAAACTTTAAGGGTGTTTTACTGTATATTCAAGTAAAGAAGTTCAAGTTTAGAAAACGTGGTTTCGAGAAAAACGCGATTAAAGTTTTCGACCGTATACCTATATCTGCGCGACACGCATCTGTTACGTCAGCTGTATCTATGAAGCTTCTTCGAATTTCTGTCTGCAACTTTGGGAATAAGAATTAGAAAATAAAAAAAAATCGATTTTTTCAGCGTCCTAAACCAGATTTATGGGCTAAAAACAGCAAAATTTAGGATTTTTTTAAAGAAACTATCATTTCGATTGATCTGAAATTTGAACCATGTTTTTATGCATCCTTGAAGAAGTTGCAGTTCTTTGTATTCATATTTAATAATTAATATACGAGTGTAGCTCTGTCCTGGTTCATCTGAAATAAAAAATTCGACTAAATTTAAGTTAACTGAGTGTTCCCCTTAGGTCGGCGACGAATGTTTAGTAGCGCCGCTGAGTTTGTTTCAACCGGAGTTATTCAAGGTGACTGGGACTCATACCGTGCACATACAGAAGAGATCGATGGGGGACCCGGAAGATCCGCACGATGAGAACTACTTACGGGAAACGAGCGTAAGTACGCGGAACGCCTTCGTCTACTTACATTCCCACCACTGTTAGGTTACTTTCCCGTAGAGGAGAGGCATGAAAGAGAACCTGGAGCAAACGTCCGAGATGCAGGAAGAAGCGATCGCTCCAACGGCCGGAGCGGAAGAAGAGGTAGTCGTGGATGCCGTTGACTCGGCTCCGATTACCTTGTCGAATCGCGATCTCGATGCACCGCGTGACTTCGTGGTGGGCCCCCAGCAGCTTCTGGGCCTGGATCACGCTGTGCTGCAGAGTATCGATCGTTGCCGTACGTGTCTAATTGATCGCGATTGAAGCGGGTAAGGTGAATTTATCGTTCCTGTTTTACAGCCACGGAAGATTTGAAGCGGAAGATGTACAGCTGCGTACTCGTCGTCGGCTCGGGCATGAAGTTCCAAGGTATTGGAATGTGGCTGCACAATCGGATCTCTCTTCAAATTCCCTACATGTACAGAGCTGGTACGTGTACTTGTGTACTGTACTCTTCATCCAGCGACAGATATCGAAGTGTTGCTTTCTATTCATTGCAGAGCAACTCGACATCATTACGCAACCTAAGGAAATGGATCCCGGCATGACAGCGTGGAAGGGTGCCGCGATATTGAGTTGCTTAGAGTCCGCCCAGGAATTGTGGATCGGGCGGCAAGAGTGGGAACGTATCGGTGTCCGAGTGTTGAGAGAGAGAGCGCCGTTCATGTGGTGAAGTTTCAAGGAACCAAAGAGTATTATGAGGCCGTTCGTCCGAGCAACGGCGTCAATCAACCCTCGTCAACTCAATTTTTTTCCCGTTAATCTCTTAAGAAAAATCTGACGAATTTTCTCGAGTTACATCCGCGAAGTTTTTCGGGGACGAGCGGCCTCAATGTAATTCGAAAGAAACATCTCTCCCGCGCATCTCGTCCACTTGTACGAGTGCGCATATAAAATTCAGGGCTTCGTTTTAAAAATATAAATATCAGTTTTACTATACATGTACAGTTCTCATAGTATCTCATAACATATCCATCAACCTAACTTTAGACTTATCATTCCTGTGAAGCACGGCAATGTCGGCTTCGACCAAAAAATTTACGAAATCAAAGACGTTCGGCGTGACGTCCACGTACAAATCATTTCCACCCTTCCGGTATGCGGACGTCAGTGACTAAAAACGTATGTATCTAACTGTATTCTCAAAAGAATCTCACCGAGGCATTCGATACTTACCGCTAAGAAGTCTTTGAAGTCCTGGTTCTCCGGGAAAAGCGTGTCCACCACGATGAACTATGAACATAAGCGGAACTGCAATAAACGAAATGCACGCGAAGCGCTATTGAACTTGCGCATTTGTTATACCAGATCCTCCTTCACGTCCTGGAACATCTTTTTCGCTATGAGATGCTCCTTGGCGTAGGTTGTATTCGCTACCAACTCAGCAGCGCCCGTGCAAGCTTCCTTCATCTTCTCGAGGCCCATCTTCTTCTTCTCCAAGCTGGAACAAACATAGCGGATGCTACACGATCAAAGCGGAGTGCTCCGACACGCCTATCTCTCTACGCACTAGGATATGTCTTCGTTAATGTCCTCAAGGTGTGCCTTGGTCTTCTCAAAAAGCTGCTGCGCGTTCCGCACTTCCTCCTCCAGCTCTCTCAAAGCTTCGACGTGCAGGTCGGAGGTTTCCGGGACAGGGTAATCTCTGGGCACCTCCTTCAGGACTTGATTCAGTAAACACTGGCGCATCCTCTGTTGCTTGCTCTGTGTTTCCTCGGGGGTAACGGATCTGCTCACAGCGACTGGACCGCTGTTCAATATCACAGCTACCAGATCATCTAATTCTTGCTGGCGCTCTCTTTGCGTGTCTTGCAGCGCTGCAAACGCATCCTCCAAAGTGTACTCCATCTCTCTACTTTCAGAGCGACAGAGCTAGAGCTGTTCGATAATAAGTCTTGGACCTAGAATGCATAGTGCAAGTAGAAATTAGACTCCACGTTAACCATACGCAGATAAATAAAGCTTACCTGAAGACAGTGAATTGGTAAATTCTGTGGTTGTAAGGACAAACGCTGTATGTCACATGTTTCCGGGGTTCACAGCGATTAATTGCAGTGAATGGAGGGGGAAACACCTACAGGAGTGATGGTAATGTGTGCGTGAATTGGCGCCAACGCGAAGCCAGCCACGGCCAATCAGTGTTGCCAGAAAATAGGTTGTCGACGCTGATTGGCCGCAGCTGGCTTCGCGTTGGCGCTGGCGTCAGTTCATGCACACATTACCATCACTCCTGTAGGTGTTTCCCCCTCCATTCACTGCAATTAATCGCTGTTAACCCTGCATGTTTCCACTTTCGAGATATTGTCGTTTAAAGTTCTAAACATCAATTTTTAATTTATTTGCAATGTTTCCTTGTTTTTTTTTACGACATGAACGTATAGTTCCTTCACTTCGCACAATATTCAATATTCATAAGTAAATACATAAATCCTGTATTCTACAGCTAAATTATGCATGGACTCAAATTTTTTGAAATTGTGACGGGTCGTTTTCCCTTACAGCCACAGAATTGTTTGTTATTATTAACCTTTATCGCTGTTTGGCGGGTGGCGCGAAACTCTGCTGCCGCCTGGCGGCCGTACAGTGAACTGAGCCTGGCTTCCATTTTGACCAGGAAATTCTGAAAAGTCAGCAGGGTCGCAGGATTACCGAGGAGGTGTTAGAGAGAGAGGGGGATAGTGTACGAGAAGCGCAGAGATAGGGCCGAGCTTGCCGGAGAAAGAGGGGTGTAGTGTGCGACAAGGAGGGAGACAGAAACATGGCGTAGCGCTTGTAAATTAACGAATCTCTCGCTTTCTCCGTTTAACTATACCGAAAATCCGCACAACTATCGTATAAAAAACTAACCAACAGTCTATCCTTCAAGATCTACTCTAAAAGTTCACATAATATTCGCAGAAACTGAGAAATTCGTTAATTTTCATTCGGCAAACATATTTCTATCCCCCTCCTTGTCGGATAACTACACCCCTCTCTCTCGCACACCTCCTCGTTTATTGGTAAAGGAAACTACCACCACGGGAATGGTGGCGCTAGTGTGGCGCAACAAATTTCAACGACGCAGATATACATTTTACTACATGTTTATATGGAACCAGTAGCATAAAAGTTTCTTTAAAAGTTATTTCTTACAGTAAAAATTTTGACAATACATTTAGACACAATATTGAAATATGTAAAAGTATGGAATGTGGACAATTTTACTTGCTCCACTTTTTGGCACTTTTATGAAAACTTAAATTGAGATCATTGTTCATGGTAACGTTACAATTTGCTACACAACATTTTTTTCTGCATACAGTTCGTCGATGCTGTAAAAATTATATAGTAGACCGCAATAAATTGTATACCTGCGTCGGCCATTACTATTAGTTCGCGTACCAACCGCTAGTGTCGCATACTAATGTTCTACACCCAATCCTGCGAGCCGGCTAACATTTCGAAATTTCCTGGTCAAAATGGAAGCCAGGCTCAGTTCGCCGAACGGCCGCCAGGCGGCTACAGACTTTCGCGCTACATGTCAAACGGTATTTATATCCGATTAATCTCTCCTCATGGTACGCAATATCCAATTTTCAATAGAATGCTCGTCACAAAGGTGTGTAAGCAACATTTAATCCGCCGCTAGCCTTATCACCTTTAAATACACTTACGTGCTTTCCTCCACAGTTCCCTTCGAACTGACCGCCGCTGGCCTTCGCAAATACGCGTCTTAACCTTCAGAGATGTTGACCATGATTCTGGGTACCCGTTGAACAGTGGAAGGGATACTAACAACAAGCCGTTCACTGTCTCAACGTAACATTCGTCCACGCGATGACTGACTACTTGAGAGCGCCCGCTTTCTCAGTCGGCGAGATCGACGCAAATGTTAACTTGTCCCTGCCGCCCGCCTCCGGGGAAGAGTACATCAAAAGGGTGGTGTAAGTAAACGAGCGAATTCGCAGCGGTGCGAGGATTAATTTAATTTCAAGCTACTTTATCGCAGAATAGAAGCACGACAATGCGCGGACATCGTGGTAGCCGACATCGATCAGAAGCGATTGAAAAACCCGACGATCGACGTCGAACCTGTAAGTTTCTGCATCGTTCTGCAGCCTCTCGCGAAGCGGCGCGCTTGTTAACCAAACGAAGTATGAAACGTTCGTAGAGTGTTTAGCGGAACTTCGCCGAGTGTATTCCGCTGCTGTCGGAAGGAATCTTACGCGATCGTAGATCCGCGATTACGTAGCGGAATACACTGACGAGGTTTGACGAAACATTTTAGGAACGTCCGACGTAATAATGAGACCAATGCGCCAAGTTATCAGGATGCGTGGAGGCGCCGTCATGGCTCAGCCCTACACTCGACTGGCAGCTGTGCCAGGTCTCAGATTTCTCCCACGTCCGATTGTACATAAGCCAGTTGAAGAATGAAATTCTAACAGCGAAGCGCAAGTGGAGACCCACGAAAATCGACCTGGTGGGTATACAAGCATTCAGAGGGCGAGCATTTACCCGCTGTTAACTTCTCGCGCTTGCAGCCGAGCATGGACGACGAGAAAGGTTGGATCACGTTCTGTTCGAATCGAGAAGATAGGACAAAGATCCTCCCAACGCTGAACACGGTGTTCTGCTTGAACCAGCCGATGGTGGAGCAAGTACTGGAGTACTTGGCCGAGCATGTCGCCGTGCAGAAGAAGATCGAATACGAGCTCGGCCAGTGGATTTACGCGCTGCTGGTCGTTCTGGAGATGCCCTTGACTCCGGACGTGTGCTCCTGGCTGCGCACTTTGGCCCGAACGTGCTCGGTGATTCGCGCAAGCTCGGTAATGCCCGGCGTCGAACTATACGTACCGTAGACACAGCGACGAAAAGTTCAGCTCGCTTTATCGGCTGTGAAGCAAGGAACACACGCAGCTTTTATTTTTTAACAAATCAATTTTATTCCATAAATGTGTATTAAACTTGCCATTCACATAGGTCTGAGAATGATTTCGGAAAGTAGTCTGAAAGGAAGATAAATAAAGCCGGGATTCATATTAAAAGATACAAAAAGTCGTTCGGCTGAACTTTTCCTACGGGACCTCCGCGCCGAGGTGTTTAATTTCGCTCGCTCTGCTTGCAGGAGAACTTAGAGCTACAGGAAACGAGGGCGCTGAATCTGTTTATATGCCTAGTCGCGAGATACTTCCGCCAGCTGGACTTGGCAGACCCTTAGCGGCCGGCTACCATTGTACGCTCGTCTGTTTTAATAAAATTGCTCGTTGCATAAGTTTCCTCCCTCGACGGAGCGCCCTCTCCCACCCACCCCCCCCCTCTCGCGCTTGAAATGTACTACCGGTCACGGGGGTGTACAATGAGGCAACGGTTTAATTAAATAAAAGTGTATTACAATAATCGAAATAAGCAGAAGTAGGAGAAAATCAAAGTGTCCTTAAGCTATGTTCTCTTGGTCCTGGAGCAGTGCTGTCGCTAATCGTTCTAAATCGTCATAACTAAGGTTGTTCACTTTGTTCTTTAGGTCTTTTATCAACTCGTTTACTATCGACTGTGTCTCGGACTCCGTGTAATAATGCCTCAGAACTTTAGAGATCTCATCGCGCAGGAGATGCGTGCCCGACTTTCGCAGCGCGGACTTCTCTTTGCTAGACCCTTCCTCCGACTTCTTAATCACCAGCAGGTTCAGCTTGCTGCCATCCTTGATCCCCGGGTAGAAGCTCAACGGGTTCTCGTCTGAAACGTTAAATTACAATCGAAGCGATCAGAAACTCGGGCCGAGCTTCCTCTCGCGGGGATCCTTACCAGCGAGCGTCTTGCCCGTGAGCAAGAGTTTCTGTTGTGGAACATCTATGCCCAGAAGATCGCTGACTTTGTGCTTCAGCTGCAAAACTGTCTCCGAGGGCATCATCTGCGGACAGAAGAACCACTTGTTAAGAGGAATTAAAGAGAGACTCGCGTGGTAAGCCGCGGACGGAAGAAGGTTCGAGAAGCACCGCGATGCGTCAGCGAGATAAATCCGTTACGCGACGTTCCCGTAGGAAATCGAAGGGGGAGAGGACGGCGGGGGGGGGCGACGGAATGTGCATCGGGCGACGAAGGGCTACTCACGTCAACAACACATTCTTTTCCTTGCAGCTTCTTTACGATCACTTTCATGTTGCGACGTGCTCGGGGAGCGGTCTGCGGAACGGCACGAGAGCGTGAGAATCAAATTCCTCGCGGGTACAGGGCCTCGAACGACACCGATAAGAGCTCGGGCATTTTCTTTGCGAGGTTATGTTGTATTTCGCGACGGCACAGAGATATCGGTACTACAGCACGGCGTCATCAACTATTTTCACCGAGGGCACGCGTATGCGGGCACACATGCACACAGGTAGCCAGGAATCCTTGGACTGGCAGCGCAGAGGTCGATACCGGAACGCTCGTTTATCGATAGGCCACTCGCTATTCAGATCTTTCCTCCACGAGCCGCTCGATCCTCCGGGTATCTTGGTTCTCTACGAGCTGATAGCACCTCCGCCGATGGGTCCCTCGTGCAATCGAGAGAAAACGATCGAATACGATGTTTATTTCCGCGGACCGTAGAGAATCGCCAGCGGCTGGTCGATACAGGCGCGACCTATCGATACGCGCGCCTTCGGTTTTTGGCGGTTAGTCCGAACGGTGACGTTTGCGGAGGAGGTTAGGTTTCGTCGGTTTCAGGTTCGAGAAAACACAAGAGCATCATGGAGAGCCAGAGGGAAATCGCGGGGGAGGCTGATTCAGAGACGAGTTGCAATAATCTGGAGGAAGATACGCGGATAACCTGCAGGGGAGAGCTGACTCCGTATTTCCGGGCTTGGGATAATGCCGTTAATAAAGTTCATTTGTCGGAGGTATGGCGAAAAAAATGGGGATGCAATTGGTTAGTTGCAGCAGCGAGGTTCTGCTTCCTTACTCGGCGCTCGCTTCGATTATTTCGTGACCTGAGAATTAATGACGCGATTGGAGGTTAAAAGGTTGGATGCATTATGGGTAATGATGGGATCCGACGCACTTCGAACCGCTTCGAATCTGTCGTGACTAATTCGAAGCACTTCGAACATGATTCGAAGCTTAAAACTCTTGAAAATAAGTATTGAGTCTTGATTGGTCTTGAAAGTCTTGAAACTCTTGTGCTTCAAAGTCTCGGTAGGTTTTGTACCTGTATGTACGTCCGTCGCCGACTCGCAGGACAATAAGTAATAAATCGCAACCCTGGCGAGTTCTTGGCAACCAGATGGTCACTTTCAAGACTTTCAAGACCTATGAAGACTGAGAACTTAAAAAGACTTTTAAAAGTTTTAAGCTTGGAATTATATTTAAAGTGCTTCAAAATTTTCGTCCTATATATAGATTTGAAGCGCTTCAAAGTGCTTCGGATCCCATCGCTAATTATAAGCTTGACTTGTTAAGGATCAAGGATGCATAAGGAATGGTTCTGACGCAGCACGCGGTTGTCAGATGGCTGTGCAGCTTTCGGAGTTCTGATTTAGGGACAATCTTGATGTAGCATGTGAAGCTATGTAGGAGACTCTATTGCTAAAGAGCAATGTGTAGTCTATAGTATGGGAGTATAGAGTAAACTGGTTACAAATAAACATCGTTTAATCAGAAGCCATTGATTCCCACCGTAATACACTTTAAAGTAATCTGTTTTCCAAACGAACGAGATACCTAACTCTAGCGCCGCATCTTCCTGGAGCGTTGAACAGTTTGGATTTCCATTTAGGTACCGCAGATATGCAAGGACAAGCCGTGCCAGCTTGGCATAGACGAGGCTGGACGGGGCCCGGTCCTGGGACCCATGGTTTATGGGGTTTCTTACGCACCTGTGTCTGAAAAGCAGCTTCTCGTGGACCTGGGCTGCGCCGACTCCAAGAGCCTGACGGAGGAGAAGAGGGACGCTATTTTCGACGAGATTTGCAAGCACGGCGATCGGATGGGATGGGCCGTGGACGTGATATCCCCTAACGTTATCGCGAACTGTATGTACCGTCGCAGCAAAACGTCCCTGAACGAGGTGTCTATGATCTCGGCGATCGAGCTGGCTAAGCTGGTGATCGAGGCTGGCGCACGCATCACGGAGATCTACGTGGACACCGTAGGCAGGCCGGAGAAGTATCAGGCCAGGCTGGAGCAGATATTCCCGGACTTGAAGGTGGTGGTCGCTAAGAAGGCGGACTCGACGTACCCTATCGTCAGCGCAGCCAGCATCTGCGCCAAGGTGTCGCGCGACCACGCGATACGGGCGTGGCAGTTCCGCGAGGGTTCGATCAAGTCGGAATACGGAAGCGGCTACCCGAACGATCCCGAGACGAAGAAATGGCTGCCGGAGAACGTGGACCCCGTGTTCGGGTTCCCGCGCATCGTCAGGTTCAGCTGGGCCACCGCTGAGAAGGTCCTGGATTCGCGGGCCCTGCCGGTCGAGTGGGAGGATGTGGAAGATGCGGCGAATCCTGGGGAGCAGAAGATTTCCAGCTTCTTCGCCAGATCGCCTGCGAAGAGTTGCCAGCCGCAGAGGCAGCGGCACCCTTTCTTCAGCGAGAGATGCCTCTTCAGTACTTCCGCCTTATGATGCCCTTATCTTAATACATAAATAAATCGAGATCTCCACGAATGGCACGCGCGTCGCGAAGATTACAGAGACCCGTCTCTCTCGTTCGTCGCTTTATTATCAGAACGTTAAGTTAAAGATAAAAGTCGGTTCGATTTTATGTACATATGTACAGAGTGCTCTTACAGATATGTATACCGTACGGTTCGTACACAAAGTGGCGGCAGTACACGAAGATGCCTCTACACACCCTATGCCTCACTTGTAATTAACAATTAGGAATGTTACAGCGCGAAATGTTCTTTGGTAAACAGACGCCGCTCACGCACACACGCACACGCTCACGCACAGCTCACGCAATAACTCTAGATTAATAACATATCTTTGAGGCTGATTAATAGCGACTAGATTGATAAAAGCTACGATGAAAGAGAGCATTCTTTCTCACTGGGCTGAACCTTCCTCGTTCTCCCTCGAATGGACGATAGAAACACTCGTGTACAATTAGATATAAATATGCTAGGCATTCGATCTCGCGCTCTCTGTCAGACAGGCATCAAAGTGAATAAGTACTCATTCGCACGTGCTCGAGATCCCCTTAACAGTAAGAAGATTGAAGGAGAGGAAAAGAATGTACGCAGATTCGAAAGCCTCGTATCCTCGAACGCCGGATGCGTTTCGACGTTTTCCACGATAGACTTATAAATTTTACCTGCCCATTGGATTGTACCAACGACTGAATAAAAACTTTGAAACAACCACGATCGATCCAGTTCCCGCGAAGTCGATCCATAAGTTTGTGCGGTACGTGTGTGCTCGCGGCACGTACGTAGTCTTCAGTGGTAGTACAGTGGATTAGGAGAGCGGCGCGTAATGGGCCGGACAGGATGGTAGATTAAAACGTTATCGAAGATACGCGCAGACTTATGGATGAACCCAGTACTTAAGAATTTACACGTCCCTCCACCGCTAACACCCTAACTGTCGTATGTACTCCGTTAAGTATATTCTGACTCTTGTCTATGTCCTCGCCCTACCTCCACTAACTGCGATTATAAAAAATAGAAACAACACGGTTAATTTAGTACACAGTGATCTCCGCAAGACTCTCGGTTTGTTCTTTGTTTTTCCAGGAGGCCTGAAATGGATGAGCACGAAGGACTGGGCGTCCACGGTGTGTGACCCCCTTTCCTTATCGCAGTATCAATAGACTGGTGATCATCGGCAAGATGCAGGGTGCCAGCGTGCCGCTTCCGCTTCCTGCAACCAACAAATTATCTCCTCGGTAATTTCGGCTGACGAGAAGGAACGAGGTGCGCCGGAGGGAGAGCTCCGGGCGAAAAATCAGGACATATCGCGGCTCTAATTCGATCGATATTGGCGAGGGAATTGCTTCAGCAGCTGCACGGGGTGCCTGACATTTGTTGGCCATGCAACGTAAGTCAGCAAATTGTCGGCAAACGAACAAAGACGATACGTGTCGACGCCGCTACGTGCCGCCGACACGCCGTCACAGTTTTTCCAACGATATTCCGCTGAATCCACCTGGAAGGCTAGTTCTTTCCCCTCCGCGTCGATATCACGCCGACGATTAATCTTTCACGGCCGCGAGATATTCGAACCTCGGGGAGAAGAGGGCTGCTGCTTGCAGGCAGAGGTTCACGGTGCTATATTCTCTCGCGGAGTCCAAAAAAGAGGAATAAGGAAGCATACAGGAGGGAGCCTGATTCTTCAATTAGAAAATAACTCGGGCAGCTTCGTTTCTGAGAAGCCTCGCATGAAACTGAAATCTCTCGACTCGCTTGTGGATGGATTTTAAAGAAAGTGTTGAGAACCACTGGCAACGAGACGTCGCCGCCAAGTGCCGAGTACTCGAGCGACCTTCAGGGAACAGAGGCTCGGACGATAAGAGCGTAATTCTACATAGTCGACGCATTTCGCCTACGAAGAATCACCCCCCTCGCGGCGCTCCCGCGAATCACCCGTAGCTATATCCAATTTTTACTTTGTTACCTCCTAAGATATGTTCCGCGTGCGTGTGGCCTTGCGCCCTTGTCTCCCTGCTCTCCATTACCGGCATTTTGAGGGGCCTTTCACCCTCTATGCTGAGCTCGTTCGATTTCCAATAGACGGTCGCTATCGTGGCCAGGCATTTGATCTTCAAGTCTCCCCTCTTGAAGTGCTTCGTACGCAGACGGAACTCCAGACCGAGCACGGCCGTCTCCAGACCCTCGCGATCCACCTCGGTGATGTGGGGCCCCCTCAAGTATTGCGTGTCGACCTGATATGCAACGAAAAACCGCTGCACCTCACGTACCTGGCTACAGCGCCGCGCGTCTAGCCGCGGACACTTCCTCCCCCTCACTTTTTGCGCGTGCGGGGGACGAGTTTGCAGTTGGACGTGGATAAGCGAGGCGTAGCGGATAAGTTACAACGCCGTCACCCTTTCCGTCTCCTCCCGTGGGAGTCTAGAGTTCGGGGCGGCGAAGGTGCGGACGAGGAGGGAAATGCTAACTTATTAATAGAAGGGCGCCGGGGATAAGGAACCGGCAGGAAATTGCTCTAAACAACTACTTGGCCGGGCGTCGTTCTCTTACGTCGATAATAGAGGAGCCGTTGATCAGCGGAGGGGGTTTAATTATAGGGTGCAGGGAAGGGAAACGTGACTCGGTTTTCCCACGGAATTTCATGGCTGGTGACAAGTTGAAATGTTACCACGGCCAGCCTCGTTCCGCGTAAGTCACTTACAGGCTCCCCGTTGATGAACCAGCTGAGCATGGCAGCTGGCTTCGACTTCGCCGAAGTGCAATTGAACCGCACCACGTCACCGACCTGATAACGATGCCTCCCCGGCCGCCCGGTGATAACGGGGCCGTCTTCCGGCAGGGCTGAAAGTTTTCACGATTCATTCAACGACGCTCCTTTGGGTAAGTGCTCGCCTTCGGAAAGGGAGACTTGTGGGGCCTGGGAAGGCGCTATCGGAGTTAAGGCGCGCTCCCACGGCGGGGCTTATAGGCTCGTCAAAAATCGGTTTACCGACCGCGAAGCGGAAAACCAGAGGGCAGTGTTTTCTAACCTTTTTCGAGTCGCGATCCCCTCTTATAATATTCAAACAACCTGCGACCTCCTCACCATATAAGGTAAAGTAAATTTAATAAGGTAAAGAAAACGTATTAAAAATAGGTATTTCAGAATATAATTCTAACTTAATAATATTATAAATAGAACTAAAAAACGTGGCGACCCACTTGAGGCACGAACCACCGGTTGAGAACCACTGCCATAGGCTGGTCTAAGCTGAGTCCCCTGAGCGCCGTGGAATCGCACCTTTACTGTCATAGACGAGTGTAAGTCAATTTTTACTCCAAGCTTAAACAGTTTCTTTTTTCTTCCTTTTGGCGGATTAAAGTTAAAAATGCAAGTTTCTTTTAATGCATACGTTCTCAACTTTCACGTCCAAAATTTAACACCTGATTTTACATAGCACTTTAAATATTCCAAGTGTTTTCCTGCAAAACTAATAATTCTGACTTATACTCGTTTGCCCGCCCACGAGAGATATGCTAACGCCGACTGCTTTACGGGGTTGCACCACTTTGGAGACCCGAGGAGTGAGGTTAACTTTGCAATTTCTGTGAGGGGAAAAGTACATTTCTATTTGGGATTTTAATAATACACACTTTTGACAGTATATGGAAAAATATAAACATTGCAAAAACACATTTCAGTGAGGACGTAGGTGGCGTTAAAAATATGCCGTTCGAATACCTGGTCGACAGAATTTCTCCACTTTCACGTATCCGAAATAAAGAAGCCAATCATATTTTTAAACTAGATGCTTGTCGCTATGGTATGACGTAGAGGATTTGAAAAATATTGCGACTTTGGGTTCTGACACGAGGTTGAATGAAAAGGTTAACAAATTTTGACAGGTCTTTGTGTATAAAAACCGCTCGTGAATAAAAAAAAAATCCCGGTGGTAGTGCGATAGACAATGCATTTTTGCATAACCGCGCGAAATTTGAAGGCCCTACGACAGTCTGATGTCGAGTTACGCTGTCAACCAGGTCAACAAGTGTTTTCAAGAGAAACGCGTTTAAAGCTCGTCGGGCATATTTACGCTCGTCGCTTTATGGGCCATATTTCTCTTATTATAACGAATTTTCCAGTGGGACCTTTTCCACATTGTTTTTAAAGCTGCAAACCAGGGGAGGGGATCTTGTGACCCTTAGGTCCTTAAATTCGGCCTGTCGACTGAACCCAAATTTACAGAACAAACCCTTTTATTTTCATTCATACATTTCTGTTCGTCAAATGACCTCCAAGCTGCAAACAAACATTCAAATGCTTCCCAACAAAAAGCTGACACAACAAACTCATTAAAAGATTAATTAACTTTCATCTTAACAAAAATAGTTTTCATTTTTTGATATTATTAATAGCAGTTAGATTCTTACAACATAATGTAGTACATTCTGCACAATGCGGCATTATTTGATTACAGCTAAATTAATGGGAGTTTGATCATGAAAACGTTCCCCACCCCTGGCGCAAACTATAATTTCATGGGAAATATCTGTTTCCGATCTCGTGAAACTGTCAAGGTGGTGTAAATACCTCTTGAGTTGGGTGCAAAAGGGGCAGTGCCTCCCCTGGTTTTTGAAAAAATGGCTTATTTTTCAAAACTGATCTTTAAGAAGTTTACGCTGACAAAGGAAATATTTTTAATTTTGTAATTAAATTGGCACTACGAAATGGGTTGACAAAGCAAGAGGGGTATTTTTTTTTTACTGTCATCCCAAAGTCTCCGGGTGCCTTTGCTCTTAACGAAAGCATCCACCCCATTTAAAGGGCAAGATCTACAGCGAGGGATTCGCAGACGATTTCTTACCTACTACCAGCATGTCCGAGTGATCAGATACCGTCTGGAAGGACGGCGCCTCGGCTGACACCTCGCATCTGTATCTTCCCGTGCTCATTAGGTTCACGGAATAGAGGACGACCGATCTCTCCGTGGAATTGTGAATCTGGAAAAGAAACGGAGGAGGCCTCCCTCAAGTACCCCGGCCAATTAACCCTGCGCAATTAACCCGGCCGACCAGCGTTCCCCGAATCCAGTTGGCTATCCGTGCCGCTACCCCGCCGTTCCATGAGCGACTGATTGCTATTGATGCGTTTCGTCGCGAGGATTCATGGAAGCGCGTGGACCGCCGGGGACGGGAGCGCGACGCGATCAGCCGCGTGGCTCGTTTGATATCTGCCCGCTCTATACCATTTCCTCCAGCTGTGGCCGGGAAAGTGGGGCCGGAGCGGGCCGGAAACGAGCCGGTCGCGGGGCCGGGCAGGGAGGGCGAAGAGGGCAGCGCTCTTTAAATAGCGAAAGCTGGCGCATTGGCGCGAGCCTGCGAGGAAAGAAGAGGATCGATATAGCAGGTGATTCTTACGTTGGCGGTGACACCTGGCAGCTGGAAGACGAGCACGGGAGGCATGTCCTGCGGCACGTATCGGTAGAACTCGTTCCCGTCTTTGTACCACTTCACCGAGTACAGTGTCTCGCCGTCCAGGTTGAAGTTGCACTCGAGCCTGATGTTCTGGCCGCGGACCACGTGCTGGGGGACCACCAGCTCCAGCATCCTCAGGGCATCCGCGTCTGCAACGGCGGATCGATCAAGGTTTTCGGCGAGCCGAAGGCGGGCAGGCCCACCCCGGGTGGACCTGCTTTCAACGGGGCGTCATCGCCGGGTCCCTGATTGGGAATTTCGCGTGATCCCCGGGCGCGAGAATGCCCCGCTAATTACGCGCTGCCGAGGATACCGTTAGCAAACTGTAATTATCGCGAGTAATTAGCTGTTTTCCAGGCTCCAGCTAAACAGTGATTGCCGTTTCTGCTGCGATCGGGTTCTGCGATTAAGCGCGCGGCGATTTCGCTTCGCTTTGATTTCGAGCTGGCGAAGAATTGGGGAGCGGAGACTTTTTAGCGTCGGTTACCGCTGCTGGCGTCGAGTCGGCGGAATCGGAGGGAAGTTAACGGCGCACAGTGGTCCGAATCGCCGAAAACGTGATAAAAAATCCTTATGTTCACGTTTCACCCTTTATCGTTATGAAGATGGTCTTGATGACGTAATTAACTTCAAATAACGTAATCAAATCAGACAGTACTGTTAAACAAAACATAACATTGTTTTATCGACACCCCCCCCCCCTACAAGGCTTAGTTTTAATCTAATAAAAATTTTGACCTCGGAATCAGATTCTGCGACCCCAAAAAACCCTGGAATGACCATCTTCATAATGATAAAGGGTGAAACGTGAACGTGAGGATTTTTTCTCACGTTTTCGGCGATTCGGACCACTGTGCGGCGGCGTCTGCGACAAAGGGAATTATCTCGGCCCACACTGAGACCGAGGATCTTTACGACTTCGCGAATCCATCACTTCCGATGACAGGCTTGTCCCCTCGCCGCCAGAAGAATGTTTTTCAGCTGCGACAGTGGGGGAGGGGGGGAGCAAAGTTTGCGCCAACTAGTCCCTGTTTCACCGAGTTATCCATTGTGAATTCCGCCTTTCAAACGTCGCGGAATCGCGCGAGGGTGGCTGAATTAAAAAATGGGGGAGGAAGGGAAGAAAGTGGCTCTCCTCGGAAGATAAGGGTGCGGAGGGTGGCGGGGAGGCACCGGAATATGTATCTGGCTTGGAAAAGCCGCGAGGGAGAGGAAAAAGTCTTGTTCCAGCGATTGTCGTGGCCCGTGTGATTCACAGCTGCAAAAACCGATCCAATTATTCCGTGAACGCCCGCGGGAGCCGAGCGGAGGGGGTGGTTTTATCGGCGCGGTTCCGCTTCTGGCGCATCGACCGGTGCATCCACCCCGCATCTGTACAGCGGCGCGGCGGTACGAGGGGAATTCCTCTGTTAAGGTGAATGTCCCAATTTCTGCTCGTGTCCCCATTTCTGCTCATTTCGTATATTTTTTTTTTATTATTATAAGCGTCACGTTTGTACTACAGTTACAACAAAATAGCTCTAAATTATTTGAACATTTACGCGAGCGTTGCACGAGCTTGGCACTATTGGTATTCGATAATTGGGCGGAAAATAGCTTTTGCGGTAAAAGTTCTTATTCAATAACAAAAACATATACCGCATTGTGCTCTGGATGTAGATTTTTTTACTATTCTTGATTGTTTTAAGTAGAGAGCAGGTTTAGGGTCAAGTGAATCATCGTCGTGTCCGCATTTCAGTAGAAACTCACCTTAATTTTAGCAACATAACCTCACAATTCAATATATGCTGTAACCTCTATTTCTATTCGAAAGCATTTTATTTTTTGTTTATCATTATTTTATGCTTTAATGTTGGGTTATGAAACATCTCCATAAAAGATGTAACTTAATTTAACCCGAAAAGGCAACACATTGTGCGAGCAGAAATTGGTACAAATGGTGAGAAGGAATACGTACATCGCTATTTTTCGTGAGCAGAAACACGGACATTTAAAGCATTATATTTAATTACAAATTACTAGTAGTTAAACATCTTGAAATATCTTTCTTAAATAGCTTTCGACTGGTTGGTTTGTTATTAAAGAATTAATCAATTACTCTGCAAATTTTGATCACAAACAAATTTTTTACACCTGCTTTCTGACGAGTAACCTCTTAAATGAGCAGAAATTGGGGCATTCACCTTACGCTCGCAGCTCGCGGGGAATCGCGGCATTGTTTCCGCGGCTGATGCGCGACAGAAATCTCCTTGCCAGCGTGCTCGTTCGTTTTTCCTTCCCCTTTCAGTGTCAGGGCGAGCGGAATAATTGCAGGGAAGGGGAGCGCTCTGCGAGTGGTTCTGCAAATTGTTCTGGACCTTGCGTGGCGAAATCGACGAGCCGGTGAATATCAGGAGGAATCTGCAGCGATACCTCGCGAATCCACCGCGAGATGGCGTCTCGACCGGTCTCGCTCTCTCGCAAGTGCTCGCTCATGTGCCGATTCATATATATACAAGTTTCAACATACTTTTTAACGACAGGTCCAGAACGAACGCATAAGACTGATTATAAGACTGATCATGTGTACACAATTAGGTCTTGTGGAACAAAAAAGGAAAAACAAACTAATTTGGTTTATTTATAGTAATATATTTTCTAAAACCCGACTCTGCCATAAATAAACAATCTACAAAACGAAAAGAAGAACGAACGCAATCTTCCTTGTTGTCTATCCTGACGGCCTACCTAAAACAGTTCCACGTACGTGTCTCTCTCTCTCTACAAATCTCCTCATCGAATTCCACCGCCTCTCTCTCCTCGAGGCCAACAGCGGGATCCGCTCTCCACTCTGGGGCGTATTTTTAAAATCCCCGAGGATGTTTCCCGAGCAAATATTTCCCCCCACCCCACCGGGGCTGGATGTCGCTTGTTACCTCGCGTTGGGGGTTGCTTCGCCCCGACAAAGAGGGGTTGCTTTTCGCCGGGGTCCGGGGTCGAAGAAAAGGAATCGCGGCGGGGTTACCGGGGGTGTTGTCCGAGGAAGATAGCGGACGGGACGGGTTATTAAAGGAGGCAGAAAGGTAAGGGAGAACGATAAGAAAGGGGGGCGCGTGGGACGTGAATGGGCGATGTAAATGGCGCGGCCGAGGAGCGTGAAAGAGGAGAAAGGGGGAGGGAGACCGTGATAAGTGTGAAGACGACGGACCGAGAGAATGAAAGAGAGATAAGAAGGCTCGATAACGAGAGCGTTGCGAGTGAAAAGAGGGGGCGAGATTAGAAAAGGAATCTAAAAACGCGCGCGGATCCTCCGCCTCGCATTCCAATTTACCAACCCCCGCGATCCAGAAACACGGCATCGCGTAAGCGTGTTCTGCCGGTACAAAACTCCCACTTGCCGAGCATAAAGCGGAGTACAGTCTTCTCCTCGGATTATTGAAATGCTTTTTTCCCCGGATTATCGGGCAAGACCTACCCACCCCATAGTTTTGCTTCCTTGCTGCGATCGAGGGCCTGGCAGTCCCCGGTAGGCCGCCCGTTAACTGCCGAGAGCAATAAAACTATTGGGGCCAGGTAAAATACCCAGTACCGAAAAATAAAATGTTCATGTTTTTGATAAATGTTCATGGATTTTTTATGGCTTCTCGCTACGTTCACTAAATACATAATATATATTTGCTTACTTATTTATAATAATTTTTAAACAATTTGGTTACACAGAGCAATCTATGGTTGTAATATGTTGTGATTTCTTTTACTGTAAAATTCTGTACAATCGTTACAAGAATCTTAGAACTTATATAGAACCTAAAAAAATAAAAGTTATAGAGCTATATAGGAACCGTAACTTATACTTATATAGTCTGATATTTAGGTTCTTTATAACGGTTATTCCGAATAAAGGTTCTTCATAATTCTTTCAGTCAGAACCTTTATACAATAGTTTGAAACAGTTATTTTCGAAACCTATTCAATCCCTGATCAAGTCTCCTTGTCAGACAGTTCGAGCTTGTGTCCTGACAAGGGTCAATTCATTAGGTGCTAACTACTTCCACCGCCCCGGTTTATAGAGAAATCCCCGATCCCAAATATTCCTCGATAATCCGGGGAAGACAGTATATCGCAGCCCTTGGAACGAAAACACTTCGCCGCTCGTTGGAGCCCACCCCTGTTTCTCCGTCAAACAACGCCCATCTCCGACCCGGCCAATCCATCAGCTAAAGGAAATGAGCGGGTAGAAAAGGTTTTCCCTGGTCGGTACGACTGCGGAGAGATCTCCCAAGTCGATTCTTTCCCTCGACCCTGGGACAGAGACCTTCCCGCCCAACAAAAGCCTCCCCCCATCAGAGAACAACCCCCTGTCCTCCACGCGGCAAGAAGTCGCTGGCGGAACGTCGTGCGGCTGAAAGGCCTACAGCGGTGGATGTGGGGCGGGTTCGCGGGAGTCGCAGCCGGGGCGGGGTAACGAATAACGAGCGCACGAGGTCTGAGAAGAGCGAGAGCGCCGCGGATATGATTCATTCCCGGCGCGTTACGAATGATAACCCATGCATATTGAACGGCAGGGGGTCTGATTTGTTCCCGTGAGTCAGTGGTTGCACGCGTCCCGGCGCCTGCACCGCGTCACGTCCCCGTCGGCCCTCCCGGCCCTGTATTGGTGGCCGCGCGGCGATGAATAAGCGCGCACACGGCCCGCTTTTATCGGGCGGGATCGGCGCCGGGTACTTTAACTTCCAAAGAGAATCGGGCGCTGGCTTCCAAAGTCGACGTCGCGTTAATTAGGTCGACGACGTCGTCGCCTTCCTCGTCCACCCCCGCCCGATATTCCTCTCGATAATGAACGCGAAGCAATTTCGATTTGCCTGGTAAACCGGGAGCCGCGCCGAAATTCTCCTAATTAAGCCTCTAATGGCACGTATTGTGCGCGTACGCGCGCCGCAGTGGGTCAGATTTTTCATGCCCAACCCCCCACTCTCGCGATCTTTATTGTCCCCTTTATCGCGCACGGAGCGAGCGCCGGGGGAGCGTGAATTATTCAGCCCGAGACCTCCTCCAACTTTCTCGGTCCTCGCTCCTGACTCCGGGCTGAGCCGTTTCGCCGACGGGGTCGCGGATCATCCCCATCTCTCCCTCTCTCTTGAATAAATGTATCGCAGGGGTCGCGGGGAGGACGAGCGCGTAACGCGTGTTCCGTTTCGGTTAATGAATCGCGGAATACCCTCTTTGGCCGTCGGGGATTAATTCTCAGCGAATTAATTCGAAGAAAGCGAGTTTGCGCGAGCGCCAGGGGCCGCGGACAGGGTGCCTTTGAGGACGGAGTCGTCGCCAGGCGAAACTTCTGTCTGGTCTAATTAGGATGATCTGTATTTAATCGAGAGCCCCGGGTCGTGCAAAGGCAAACCGACCGGAGTGTCGCTCCCCCCCCGATATTTCGGGCGCGGAGGGTCCCTTTTGACCCGAAACTAAGTCCCGATGCTTGGCAAACCCACCCCTTGTAGATCTCTTCAGCTACTTCTCGAATGCGTCCACTGGAACACCAATTGGGCCAGTTATGCAGAAGGCTACCACGCCTCAATGAACTGAAGCTGAGTAAAGTTAGTTTGAGGATTTTAATTGTTAACGAAAAGTAGCTTTATTTCTACTGGGTGTATTTTAATTCTTGTTATTGTTTCGCAATGTTTTTTAATGGCTTATGCCTAGTCAATTGGCGAAAAAGAGTGCGATTTTCAGGAATTTTTTGTGGAATATCTACTGTATATTTTTTTTATAACTAATCGCTTATTTTAAAATTACATGTGTACTGCAACTCTCGGTAATTTTGTTATAGAAAAATATTGAAAGATGGACAAATAACAGCCATTCTCGCGGAAGCTGTTTTGAGACGATTTCTCTGAGGCGGATCGTCTAAAATTAAAAATTCAAAAAGATTCTGTTAATATATGGTTGAATTCAGTAGATGAACCAAGGGTTTTTCAAAAAGTCGATTTTTGACAAAATGGCGGTCGTTTTAAGGTAGCATTCCGGTTAGCGATTAAATAATTATGGTTATGAAATAAAACTTTTTCCTATTTATTAAACTATATTTCTACAGTAAATAGAAAATATAAAAGTAATAAAATTATTGCTATTAAAACGCTTTTGAAAGCGATCTTGATGACATGTTTAAAAACTTCAGCTGTTAGACTTATCTGAGCCCAAAAATCCAAACAGATTCTTGATCAGTAAGACTGTCGCTATCGCTCGGACTATAATTATTGATTTATCTTCAAAATTAGCACAACGGCGGGGCGAAATGGAAGAAGAAGGTTTTCAGCTGTTTTCTATTGCTATTTTCGATTTTAAAAGTAGGTTAGACTCAATGAAAATACTTGTTTGTAGTCCCTACGAGAGTCATAGGGGTGCAGAATAAGCAGTAAAAGTTATAAAGCAATCGGTTCGATAGATTTTAGGATTGTATTTTCACGGCTGTGAAAAAATGCCGTTCCGAGAAAAACGCGTTCAAAGTTTTCATTTATAGAACCCTCGCCTCGCGCTCCCGGTACAGCGGTTTCCGAAATAGGCTGTTATTCGTTCATTCTTTAATGTTTTTCTACAACAAAAATACTGGGAGTTGCTGCATATATGTACTGTTAAAATACGCGAATAGTTGTACAAAAATATACAGTAGATATTCCACAAAAAATTCCCGAGTATCGCGCTCTTCTTCGCCAGCTGAGTAGGCATAATCCCTCAATGGGTTATGTAATAGTGAGTAGTACAATTAATATTTTAAATTTACCGTGGCTTTTGTTTCTTAAGCCCAAAGAGTAGGGTTGCTAATTCTTTGCAAAATAAAGCTCCCGAAATTATGATATCCGTGGTGTGTTTAACTAATTTTTCTGCCAATTTTGTGACCAAGGTGGACCAACTAGCCGCGCCAAGTAGCTACGAGCGGGCATGTCGCGGCTGCTATTCCGCAGGAAGACCCATTAGCCGGTCTGCGATTCCGAGTCCGGCGATGCTAATCCGCGGGAGGCTTTAAAGCGACCAGACAGCGATATCAGCGCGAACCAGAGAGAGAAATGCACCTTGGGGAGACAATTGGATCTCTCTCGCGGAGGAAGCCCTTTCGCAGGGTCTAATGCGAAATGGAGAGGGCAGGGTGAAGCTGCGCCGGCGAAGAAGAGCGAGAGAGACGGGGGAGGGAATCTCGCAGGTGTCATCGCCGATGATCCCTGCCCCTCGGCCTGGTGTCTGGACAGTCGCTTAATTTCGCCCTGCCCCCGGTATTGCTTTACGGCGGAAATCGTACACCCGCGGGCATAAACGAAGCCAGCTATCTGCTACCTGCTCGTTGCCCATCGTGGAAAGGGCAAACGGTGTCGTGTGTCGAGCAGTTGCGGGGGTCGCGACCCCGATGACAAAGAAACACACACGCGACACCCCTTCCCCCCCGCCAGGGGCCAGTGCTCTTCAACCTGGTCACCGTGGCGCTGTACCACAGCTGATAAACCCTCCACGGTGTCGCCGGACTCGGGATTGAAAGAGCCGAGGAGAGACAAAGGGAGAGACCCTCCCGGGGCTGGGGAATAAAGCACTCGAGCCGCCCGCTCCCCAGAAGCGCAATAAACATCGCGGAAGGAGAAAAATAGATCATCCCCCCGGGTTTCACGCGGCGCCAATTAACAGCTTCCTCGAAGGAGTCCGCGGGAGGGTTCTGACACCCACGGGTCTCTGACGCAATTAGCAGCCCCTAATTGTCGTAGCGGCAGCCGCAGGCCGTTGGCAGGTTGGGAGGCACTGATCGGCGGATGAGGCGGCTGGAGTATCGATGGGGGAAACCATAAGTCGGGGGGAAAAACGAGAGAAGCACCTCCGGGACCTTTCTGCCCCTCCGTGGACTCGTCTCGCGCGCCCTTGGGTCACGCGTGCCCCTCATCCCGCAAAAACGAGACGTTTTAATAATAGTAATAAAGGGCGGAAGGGTCGTCGGTTTCCTTTCGTCGGCGGGATCGATGACGGTGCCTCGTCCGGGCCATCATGATTTATGGGAGCACCCTCGTGAGTGCGCACTTCCCGGGCCAAATAAACAGGTACGATGGGGTGCAAATGAATGGGCTGCTTCTAGGCTGGTGTTTTCGGCGACTCTGGGGTTTGCTTCCCAAACAGGGATTACGCTGATCCTCCCCTTTGTGCCGGCGGCTTCTGCTCGCCCCTGACGTATCGACTCGCGGTGTAATACAACGAGGCACAAAGACGCTCTTCTTGCTCTCTAATCGCGAGCATTGCGCCCGGCTGGAGAACGGGCTCCTTCCCAGGCTGAGAATAGGCTTCCACGATTAAATAAGGGGAATAAAGGCGGCCGAGTATAAATATAAAAATTGCAGCCGGGGTTTAATTAAATAATGCCCGGGAAATTTATTGCGCGGCGCGATTCGATACCGACCCTTGTAAAGGGGATGCAGAATCCGAGGGAAGGGAGAAAACGGACGCGGCCCGGGGGAAAAAAGCAACGCGGATCGAACCGGCGGATTTGCCTGGCTTAAGTCTATTTTCCATATTTATTCGCATTGAAACGCGCGACAATCGCGCACGCTGCTACCCCCTTTTCTTTATTCCTGTTCCCTTGCAACCCAGCCAGCAAGCTTGGAAAAAGTCGAACGGAGCGATTAACGACGGCACTGGAGCGGAGCATACCGATTAAGTAGCAGGAACAAAAATTGTGGGGCATCTCGAAATGCGGCACTAAGTCCTTTTACAAAAATATCGCCATACTGCACATTTCTTTTACAGGTAGGTGATCGCACATTTGGGGCATAATGCAGCATGATTGTTTTTTATATTCATTAATTTTTAACGCCACTGCGCGGTTTTGAAGAGGACAACCTCGAAATTCTTCAGAACTAGTATTATTATTTATAGTTTTGTTGTTTGCTGGTAACATTCACTCTTATAAGTCCAGGATTTACCAGTGTATCTTAATATATAAAGCAGAAAATATTTGTGTCTTTGTCTGTCGCCTAAAAAACATTCGAACGGTAAACTCAGGGGGGGGTCTCGAAATTTCTCCCAGCTCATTCACAAAAAAGATAAATAAATAAAAAAACGTTTTTTTTTTATAAAATCAGAATCAAAATTCAGGGTGAAAAGCTGAGTAGCAAAAGCTAGTATTGCATACGTCGAGCAGGTGTGGATGGATCTTGACAAATTTGATCGCATCCGGGGCATAGTAATATGCACACGGGGTACACATCAATCTGCAACAACAATTGGTAACCGTACGATCATTCTAACATATATGTACGAGGTAATCCACTTCTCTAGCGAGAAAGCGCACGAAAGCTTTGCCATCTGGTGGTGACATCACGGTACTGCTACAGGTGAGGTATCGCGCGGGCCGAATATGCGCATGCGCGCGCGATACCTCGCCCGCAGCAGTACCGTGATGTCACCACCAGATGGCAAAGCTTTTCGTGCGCTTTCTCGCTAGAGAAATGGATTACCGCGTACATATATGTTAGAATGATCGTACGATTACCAATTGTTGTTGCAGATTGATGTGTACCCCGTGTGGATGTTACCGGATAAGATCGGTTCAATCGGTCTTGAGTTTTCCACGAACATAAAAATGGGCTCTCTCTTTATACAATAGTATAGATTTTGAACGAGAGTTCAGTGTTCTTACTGGTCGCATTGGAAATGGCGAAAGCTTGCTTTTAAGGTACAGGAAAAATTGGATGCTACTAGGGTTTTTAAAAACCAGGTTTAAAAACTGCTTTTTATTTATAAATTTGTAAAATTTGAAAATCGGTGTTTAAATTTAAAAACTATTAAATTTGATATGATTTCAAGCATTCCCCAAAAATTTATTTACAAGTACAGTTAAATAAACAAATTTCATTAATTAGTCTGTGTCAAGAAGACCACTAATATAGGTCCCAACTGAATGAAATGAAAAAATAACCGATAAATATATGATTTCAGTCAGAAAATGTTTACTGCTGCGTTTCGACCCGAAATGTCCCACTGTTCTCGCAAACAGAGTTGTCCAGACTCGTCGAGATTTGCAACAGTGCTGCCAATCCCGGTAAAAAAAATATCGAAAATGTTTTTCACTTTGAACTTTGAAGCTAAGTGCTTTTTTAATATGATACGTTTAAAACGTAGACGTATGTAACTCATTATAATGAGTTAATGTTTTTTAAAATGAGGAAGGTAGGGAAGCAGTGAGAGAAGAATGGAATTATTTATTTTTCATTTCCATTATCCGGGGGAATAATAAAGATCAGGGTCAATGGTATACTTTTGCCCATTTGGCCATTATTATCGCAGCACCAAACCCTAGCTAATAATAAAACCAAGCTAATAATGAAATCTGCATTTAACGACGCAACGTCCTGCAAATGGGGCCACGAGATTCTTTGGCAATTTGGCGGGGGGAGCACACCATTCGCAGATTCTGCTACCAACATAAAAAGTTGGAACGTACAAATTATAATCAGCGTAATTAACATTCAGTCGCCGAGCTCGTATAAGCGTGTATCTGAATATTAAATTACACTGAAATTGTTCTAAATAGTAGATATAATATTTTAAAATCTATGAATCCTGCGGTTGGGCAGGTTGAGTCCAATCAAAATCCGCAGAATTTCAAACCAATATCGGCCATCAGGATCCAGTTACTCGGATTTGTAATTGTTTTAGGAAATCTGATTATTATTTGTATACTATATTTTCATTATTATTTGTGTTCACTTATTTGTTATATACGTTAACAAAGTTAAACGTTAAGACTAGTATTAAGTTAGCTTCTAGTCAGTTTTAGTTAGCCTTTGCAGGCAAAATTCACTCGAAAGGGGTGAATTTAACCCCTGAAAATTCGGCTATTTTTCGATTTCGTGTTATAACTCGCGAACTGTAAGAGATAGAAAAAAATTTCAAGACCAAAGTCACCTCTTTTAATTACATCTTTCGTTTGGTAAACAAATTATTTTACAGTTCACGAGTTATAACCCGAAATCGGAAAATAACCGGATTTCAGGGGTCAGTTACTCCCCCTTTACAGTAAATTTGAGCAGCAAACAAAAATTGCGTTGTAATCAGGAGGAAATTCCCTACACATTCACAAAGATTCAGAATTTTTCGAATTTTCGATTTCGGGACCTTCCCTTGTAAGAGGTGGCATATTACAGTGTTTCCTACAAATGCAATCAATTTCTTCACGACTTTGGACTACATTAATTCAAAACCCACAAAATTTTCTGATGCAATTGTATTTTTATAAATGCCGTAATAAAGACGTTTTATAATTATTATTATAAAACTCACCCAAATTTTGATAAATCGCCGAGCCTGGCAACTCTGCAGAAAACTCATACCGAGAATACCAAACGACCAGTGTATTTCACAACAGAAGACACCCCAATAATGTAAATACAGTTGTGTACAAGGTGCACATGGTCCAGCGATGACCCACTTGGCCAGAGGCGCATCAACCCCCGAACGACAAAAACGTAGCTGGCTTTTCGAGCAACCAGTTGATACGCCTCATCCCGAAATAGCCACCCTCATCCCCAGATACGGTGTGTCGGAATTGCTGCTTTTTATTCGACATTATCGCCGAACGCCCGAGGGTCCCGGTGAATCGCAGAGGCGGGGAGAAGGGGCGTCGGCTGAGTCACGTCTTTTTTTTTTCCCCCCACCCCATAAGGGAAGTATCGAGTGAGTCATTTATACCGCGATAAAAATCGCGGGGATAATAAATGTTGCAGGGAGAGCCGCGACTTAGTATCGTACGCGACCGATCGAAATCGCTATTCCAGCGCGAAAACCACCCC
Source organism: Andrena cerasifolii (assembly GCF_050908995.1). NCBI lineage: Eukaryota > Metazoa > Arthropoda > Insecta > Hymenoptera > Andrenidae > Andrena > Andrena cerasifolii. Next base: position 6,789,809 of record NC_135132.1, read on the forward strand.
CAGCGCGTTCGTGTGCGTGCGTACGTGTACCGCGGGGGGGTGGTGCTTTTAAGGCTAGCGCACGCTCGCGATAAACTCGGGCGTAATGGACGACGACGGTTCACTTGCTAGCGGGTTAACCTGCCGGAATTTCGGTCGGCTGCCCGCGTATTCATGGGGCAGCGAGTCGCCCGGGCGGGGTGGCATTCTTCCCGTGGACCAGCGTCGCACCGCGGCCGCGAAGACGACACAAATTTCTCATCCGTCGCACGTCCCGGCGTCTCCGCCGGGACGTCTCGCGGTAATAACGGGGGGAGGCTTCGCGTCGCGTGCCTCGCGCCGTTTAAACGGTGACGAGTAATAAAGGGCGTCGCGGGGGTGACAGGTGGAGGGTCGTCGACACGCGGGACGTGTCCTCCGTGGGATTTCGAAATATCTGGAGAACCCCTGTCTTCCTTGAGCCGCATTCTGCGTCTGCCGGAAGAATTCCACTAGACCCGCTCGTATTTCAGAAGGGAAACGGGGGTGAAACGTTTCCGCGCCACCCCGCCGAGGGAATCGAGTCACGGCGGGGGCACGCGGATCACGATTTCGCATTCCGGGGCCATAATTAACTCTTTAAGGAACATTTCACCGTGACTTGCGATTCTTTCAAATCTTTCAGGAATTTTTTTATGGACTTAATGAAAGATTTTTATGTCCAACTTTTTACTGGCATAGTTGTTAGGGTAAAGTAGCCGAATATGACGACCTCTCCTAATATGAGACCCCAGCTTATGGAGATAGGGAGGCTACGGAGTACTTAACTCTTGAATGTTCTAGTGTAGTTGTTGTTTTGTCCGCACAGTGGCGTTGTAAGCAGTTAAGGGTCTTGGGCAAGCACATACTTCTGAAAATTGATTTTTTTCCCTATATACTCGTTACACTGTGGCAATGGGTGAAGTCGAATTCGAGATACCGTGGTCGCCAATTCCTAAAACACCGTTTTGATAAAACAGTTTTGCAAACAGTTCTCGCGAAGAAAATTCTACTTGCACTTAATCAGCCACGCGGGGTCCGCAATAAAAATCTTTCATTAAGGGGAGGTACCGGTCTAAAAGACGATTTTTTTTTTATTTCATTTTTCGAATTTCAACCTTTTAGGAATGCGTGTTTAAAAGGATTTGTTGAAATTCGTAAAATTCCCGAAGTTATAGGCATTTGAGTAGCGGCAAATGCATGGGTAACACCCGGCCACTCGGCACTCACGTAAAACTTTAAAAGCGTTTTTCTCGAAACAGTGTTCTCAAAACGGTGGGACCTTTATCTCCAAAAGTTATTATCCGATTCGACTGAAACTTTTTTTACATTGAAGAATATAGTTCTGGCTAGGAGGGAAAGCAGAAAAAAATACAAAAAATTGAAAATTTATAATTTTCAAAGGCGTTGAAAGGGCGAAAAATATAGGGGGAAAGTGATTTCAAACTTCAAGTGTCGTTATTTTCTTAAAAAATGTAATTTTTGTATATTTTTTTCTGGTATCCCCCCTAGCCAGAAATATATTCTTCAAAATAAAAAAAGTTTCAGTCGAATTGGATAATAAACTTTTGGGGATACAGGTCCCACCGATTTGGATGAATTTTTTGACGCCTTAACTTTAACGACTCCCCAGTGCCGTCTGTAACGATTAATTATAAAACAAAAAATATATTTCTATAAACTAAGACATGCTTAATACAATGCAAAAAGTTCCATTAAATTATATATAGTAGTTTTCCTTTAATTAATTCCTAAAGATCACCTATTTTTTGGGGGCTCTAGACCTGAACCTCCCCTTAAGTCCATAAAAAAAAGTCCTGAGAAAGGTTAAGAAATCGTATGTCAAAGTAGAATACCCCCTTAACCGTGCAATTAGTTCGCGAGTGCAGTAAGGTACTCCGGCGGGGTTGCGCGTCCGCTTCTACGTTGGGATAACGCTTCATATGCGAGGTGTTAAAGGCTGATGGGATAAACGAGCGGCGTGCTCGTTCGCGAACGAGATCTGGCTGTGGGTATCCGTCGCCATCTTGGAAGCTGGCTTCGCGAAAACCTGCGGCGCAATTCCACCCCTTTCTTAGCCTCCTGACTGGAAGAACGGGTGGAAACAAAGTGCCCCGGGGAGTTTCTTCGGGCCGGCTTTCCATGCAATTACGCTCCAATTAATCCAGCAACACGGCCGGGGGGGAAGATTGTTTCGAGCTGGCGCAACAGCCCTCGAAGTCGTTCGAGGCGCCGAAGATTTTCTGTCGATGCACCCAGGGGAACGGCCAGAGCCACTTAAGATCAGCCCTGGCGGAGGGATCGATTTAAATGTCAAATTAAACTCGACTGCGAAACCGTCTTATCGGCTGATCCCCTTAAGCGGACATTTAAATCTCCTGGCAGCGCTGGTATCGGGGCAGCTGGCTGGGTCCAATTGTTCGGCTGGCCGTCCGTTGTTAGCTCTTAATCGTGCAGTTCGATGGCTGGCACGACTCTAAATCCCTCCGACTGGGGGAATTAAACCGCGACGTTTCCTTGGGAGACCGATCGAGCAGCTTCCACCCTCAGCAACTTTTATCACGGACAGTGTCTGGCGAATGCGAATTCCGTGGATCTCTGACTGCAACTTTTTCCCGCCCGTGGCGCCACCAGCGCGTGTGCCACTTGTCAGCATTATTTTAAAATATTTTATACGTTCGACCTTTGGTTGTCACTTTAATTTCGACATCAACAGTCAGCAAAGCTACGCGCGCTAGTGGCGCCCTCTGCGCCAAGCTTTGCGCGAGCTTCTCCCTTCCCGAGTAATGGGACAGTTTGGAGTTCTTGGACTCCGTTTTGACAGAGTTTCCTTCTGCGGACAGCATATCGATATCGGAAATCAAAGGCGCGTCCTCAGAGGGAAAAGAAGCAGCGAACGGGTGCTCATAGAGCGGTGCAAACACGGGGTGGGTGGGCAGGATCCTCATCGCTAGCGAGAGGGAATCGCTGGCTGGTAACGGGATTCAAACGAAGCGACGGTCCTCGGCAGGACCAAGGAGCCTGGGGGGATCGATATAGCGCGGACGGAGGCGGCCAGGATCAAACAGACGGTGTAATGGAATAGTCTCTTTTGTTTTTCCTCGGTCCGTCCGCGGGCGTCGAGGCGGAAAAGCTTTGCCGGCTGCCTGGGAAACACCGGGTCCGGTCGGTTTAATTACCGATCCGATTGCGGGACTGCGCTGGGATCTCCTCTGGCCGCTGGCCCGACGTGCCAACGTCGCTGTTGGATCCTCTGTCCGGGGCGAGGGTGGGTGGGTGGAACGGTTGAGGGGTGAAAAAAGTCGATCGAGCGCCGGGGAACGGATTAAACGAGGCTGAGAGGGAGGGCGGTCGGAGAAGGGGCCACTGTAAATAGATACGTGGCGGCGAGAAGCGGCATTCTTTCCCATCGACGAGGGAGTCGAGCCTGGACCAGAGCTGGGGGTGAGTGCAGCTCTCCTGCGGTTGATTTTCGGGGTTGTCGGCTCGCGTTCCTGGGTGGGCGACAAGCTGCTTGGCTCTCCGCTCTGGAAGCGTTTTGGCAGGGCTACTGCCGACGGATGTTGCATATGCGGGGTCATACATTCGCTTCGTCTTGACCGACACACCACCACCGTCTTTTGTTTTTCCGGGCGAGACGAAGCGAAGTGCGGAAAGGAACAGTTCCATTCGTGCCTGCGAGTTGTTCTTATATCCTAAATACTATATAATATAATCTATACTAGTATTAAGGAACACAGTCTCATATTATTTAACCTAAATATCCCATGCACGCAATGGGGTCTGGACTAGACTATACCCACGCGAAGTTTTTCTCAAGTACCACCTTATATATATTTTATACGTCCGGAACCGCCGTGCCAGGGCGAGAAAGGGTTGAGGAGGACTCGGACATACATAACCCGTAATCCCTAAGGCCGGTTAAGTGCAATGGAGTACTTTACTTTACTACAACTCCTCTTCTGTGCAGAGGCAGGGGGGGATTGACGTTTTAAGGTGAAGTTCCACGGCGCGAGCCATTGAACGGTTCCCGCTCGCCGAGCCACGCGCCGTGGAGCTTCACCTTTAAGGATCTAGAAGGAACCGAAGAGAGGTGCTTTTTTTCGTCTCGGGACCGTCAGCTAGACTTCATGGGTACTGCTACAGCCGCCGGACCCTGCCCCAACCGCACAGGGGCCGAGTGGAATAAACTTGGAACTTGTATATATACGAATGAGACTGGGACCTGTCACTTTCGAGAAAGAGCTTGAGAGGTTAGACCTCTGGTGGCGCTGGCGCACACTAACAGTCGCGATCCCACGGTGAGGCTGGTACGTGACACCCATCATCCCTCAATTCTTGCACCGTGAGTCCTCACTACTCTACTATCCTATCAGCTAAAATCAACGGGAACCCATCAGCGAGACACCCCTCAGAGGGAAGCTCAGAAGAAAAAGCTTTCTGGTACCAATTTCTCCGAGGACAGCCAGTGGCAGTGGCCTCCACCCGATGTCCATTCCCCCGCGAGACGACCGGCGCCGTAGAAAGGAAACCCTAGACCTCACTAACAGGTTGAAAGAACAGAAGTCGGGGAAAAGTGATCGAGTCGGAAACAATTTTCCCCCGCTGATGAAATCTCGCGTTTCCACGGGTCGAGCGATGGTTCGTCGACCCGTATGGCGGACCTCCTAATTCGATTCCGCGCTCGCCCCTGCAGCGCGGCCGGCGGGGAAGGAAATTCCGGCTGGCGAGCGATAAGTTTCGCGGATGCAACGTATCCGGTGATTTGGCATTGTTTGAGCGGTGATTCCGCCGTCAATGGGTGCACGCAGGTAGAACGACACATAACGCTGCTCTTCCGTCCCTGTCTTCGTCGATTTCCGATCGATCCTCATTGTCCAGCCACTCCAACCTTCGACGGTCCCTCTGGCTCATTTTTTTCCACGTGGATTAATTTAGAGTTGGGCCCCTTTCGAGACAAGATTACAGACTTCGTGAACACCCATTACTCAGCAAGATCAATCATCGCCTCGAATCCTCTGTCAGCATTCAGTCTCCGTAACGAAGTTACCATAGCCGTCCTGAGTGTGCTTCATTAGTCTACCCACCTTGAACTTTTCTCTTGGCCAATAAAACTGGCCTTCCACTGGAGTCCTCTGCTACCAGAGCGAACCTTTAATCGCAGAATCGGCACGAACGATGCAGCGGGTTTTTCTTGAGGAAATCTCGCGGCCTCCGGCCACAACGCGCTGCCGGGCGTGTCAGTGAATCCCCGTCTCTCGTCTCTTCACCGCGTAGTCTCTCGGATGCTGTAAGATATTCCGAGCGTCCTTCCCAAGTCTGAATGCGTAATACCGGTGGAAAGCGCAATTAGAGTGGGAACGTCGTGAATAAATAATAGCGAGTAGCCAGCCGAGAGAATTTCATCGCTGGAGCGGCTGTTGTGATAGAGGAGAGCTGGGGGAGAGGTTCCTCGATCCTTGAGAGGAAGGAAACGGGACCAGAAGACCGTCTGGCCAATGATACGAAGCACCGAGCAATAAATGAACTTTTCTGTCCCCCAAGTGGCTTGAATATTTAAAAGCCGCTGAATAAACCGAAGCTGGTTAGCTGAAGCTTCGAAAGATGGCGAAAATACCTGTTTCCCTTCCGCGTTACGCGCGCGAGGATTAAACGCTTTGAGCCGGGTGGAGCTTCCTTGTAGCGAGCGTGATTAATAACCTTTGCCATTTGGTTAATGGAAAGTGTAGCTTGGAGGAGACTCTCGAGGGCGATATTTCACAGCTTTCGTTTACTCTCATTCTCTTGTGGCAATGGAAAGAGCGCCTGGCTAAAGAAATATGCGGGTAAGTGGCACGGAAAAGTGGTGGCGAAGAGTGGCCAGTGAAGTTGGCAGCACTGGCGGAGTAGCTGCTCGCGGATGGTAGGCCTGAACTCGATTTCTCTGCACCAGCTGTCCCAGTTTTGTAGGAATAAGTTTTACAGTTCCTTCGTATTTGCGGGAGCCACGAAAAAAATGGGCCTAGGGCGACGGGGCTCGAACCCGCGACGCACAGGTTCTCTGCTTACTGGGCAGCCGCCTAACCAACTTCGAGCATCCTTTTCGGGAACTTCCTGATTCCACATTTTCCACTAACATTAAGGTGAATCTCACAATTCTTGGACATTTAAGGCACGGAGGAAACACGTTGAAGAATTTTTCAAGTGTATAAGTCGATTTATATAAAAACGATTTTGCAATTTATCTTAGCAGTTTGGACGTTTTCTAGGGGAATTAAATAAAATAACAAACACAATAGTTTTTTCTTTTGGCATATTTCTTTTGTATAAGTACTTCATGCAAATCAGTAAACAAGATTGAGTAAAAAGAGTCTATTATTGAATGATTAATTTTAAGGTTATGTTCGCATAAGAAAAAGCACTTAGAGATGGTTTAGCAAATCAGATAAGAGCAATACTAAAATGGTGTAAACCGGGAGAGTCCACGAACATTAATTTTATTTACGAATTTTGTAAAAATTTTGTTACAACTTTACTAAGAAAAATATGTATATGAATAAATTTTATTAAATATTTGAATAATTGTATAAAACAGTTCTTTTCTGGATAAAGCAAATATTAAATGCGATGATCATGATTATTTGCACTAGCAGTGGCGGATTTAACATAGCGGTCGATGTGCAGTTGCCACCTGGGCCCCTGCACAGAGGGCCCTATCTTAAAAAAAAAATCATAATTATATCCAAAGTATATTTTTTCCTGTATTATTACAGTGATCCTATTTTTAGTAAACTACCGCTTTATTTTCCCGAAAAATGGGCCCCTGTTCAGAAGGCCCCCTAGGGCCCTGTCTTAAAAAAATTAAGATTTTATTCAAAAACTTTTCTGTACACTTACCCCCTTTTAGCAAACTACCTCTTCATTTTCCCGAAAAATGGGCCCCTCAGAATTTTTGCCACCTGGGCCTTTTTTCTTAAATCCGCCACTGTGCACTAGTATCTAAGTACTGTGACGTGTCCAGGTATCGGGACATTTACCATATTACACGCTCGGACTATAGTCCAGAATATCGTCTGATTTCCATTGACGACGAAGGGAATACTAGTTGCAGACGTGTCATTTACAAGACACCACCCCTTGCGCGGTGCTACCGCCGCGTCCCAGTTGCCGGGGACAGTGTCTGGTAGCAATTGGGAATCAGTTAGCTCGCAAACAATACTGATTCACTGGAAAGTGGCGGTTGGGAGCCTGACGGGGATGCGACCCTCGAGTCTATCCTGTTTCACTGGCTACCTAGTACTCCATGCAAATACAATTATTCGATCCAGACAGGCTCATAAAAAAACGAATCGAGTCCTCGTCAGATCTATTGCATCCAGAACCGATTTGCCGGTGGCAAAAAAATAGTCAGCGAAGCTCCGCTATTAAAACCTACCGTCCCCTTTTGTTCGGGCGAGCCAACAAGCCCGCGATGCACGCGAATTGCGGCGGGCACCCGGTGCTCCGGTTGGTAGATCTCCGTGTTGAAGAGCGCTACAGAGTAAAACCCCCGGCGAACTTTTAACGACGATAATTGCTTCGCTAAATTTTTCCGCCCGTCGTAGTCACCCTCCCGCTTTTTTTCCGGAGGTGGTCCCGAAAAAGGGAGCTCGCTCGTTTATCCGCCGAAGTGAGCTCGACGAGAAAGCCGTCGTAAATATCCAAAAGACGACCACCCATCACCCTGCGACTCCAGCCATCCCGAGCGATCGATCCACCCCCCCGGGGGCCACCGTCGAAATCGAAGCTCGATCCCTCCGCCACCCCGAAACTTCATAACCCGGGCTGGATATTTACCAGGGAATATTTCACGACGATAATCGAGATACGCCCGAGATTCTGATCGAAACGTGGTCGAGGGCCGCGAACAATGGTGTTCCGAATTTATTGGCAGCCACGGTTAATCCCTTCGAATGAGACCGCGACAAAGAGGCGGAAGATTCCCGGCACCGGGAATTAATTTATTCCTAGGCTCCAGTTGATTGGAAAAATCGCATCGACGGATGGATATTGCGGAGATCGGAGAGTTCTAAGAGACTCGGGAGACCACCTCCCAGGATCCAAACCCGGCCAATTAGCTAATTGATTTCTGCTTCTCCGGGTAACATTTCTTCAGCCGCGCACCCTCCAAACTTGCCACGCCGCTTCAAAGCGGATATCAGCTTTGGAAGACAGTTGCGATAGCCCCCATTGATATCGAACCCTCCTCCTCCGCGCTAATCATCCCTGTCGAGACGCATGCCTGACCAAAGGACCTTGCCAGATCGAAGCAGAGCGACCTCCGTTTCCAAGCTCGCCCGTGTTTCGCGCGGGCCGCCCATTCCTTACGGTTTATCGAGAATTCTCCAGCCAGCGGGGATTTACGAGCCGCGTTTTTTCCCAGACCCAATCAGTGGACGTTTTGCTTCACAGCCGCGTTTTATAGGCGAGCTAGTGGCCCGCTTTCGTTTGAATTTTTTCCCATCGATCGCCGCCGGGAAGAAAGGAGTCGGCCCAACGGCGCGGGCCGGACGAATAAACGGCCGTAAGCTGTCGTTAATTAATCACCCCGCCAGCTACCCGGCTAGCCGCTCTACACCGGGTTATTCGGAATTGAACCTGAGCCGCGGAGAAAGTGGCGACCCGCCCTGGAAATCGCCAACTCGATGGGAGTCCTTCCTGGGCTGACCCCCGCTTTATTTATCCGGACCAAGTAGCTCGCCGGGCGACACACACGGCGAACTTCCGGGATCGCGGTTCGTTTGCACGATAAATACGACGCGCCGAGATGCCCGGCCAAAGGGAACCGATGCCAACTCTGTCGCGCAAATATTGGCGCCCGTGTTAAACGTGCGTGCCGGTCGACGGCGACGACGTCGGGGCCTCCTCCTCTCCGCCCTCGCAGGGTCTCTTCAGTGCGGAGGAGCCACGAGGGGCAGGGGTTTATTTATGCGAGGACAAACCCTTCGGTTGTCGGGTTCCTCCCTGCGCGGGAGAATGATGATGATGCGGATAAACGGGCTCGAGTGGATCTGGGTTAGGTTTGCAGCGAGTCTAGACGGGGTCTGGGTTAGGTCTGAGCGACTGCTCCCAAGATCTTCATCAGGACTTACGCGCGATTCGGTTCAGAGCGCGCGGAAAAGCCAGTCGAGTGCCAGAAATGGCCCTTTCCGTTCTCTGGAGCGACGAGCGCATCCCCGCGTAAATAACTAAAGAAGACACTAGCAGTCGCGACGGATAACCCGGTCGGGGCCTCGGCTCGGGTTTAAATAATCCCGAGGTGCTCGATGTCCCTGTCTTACACAGGCACTTGCGCCAAGAGTTCCCGGTGGAAGTTGGCTAATTTAAGGGACCGGGGTATCTCAAAAATTTTCCGGGCAGTTTAATCGAGCGGCGATCGCTGGCAGTACCCCCCGGCCCAGGCACGTCCAGCCGCTGCTCCCTCGGCACCCTTTCACGCGCGGCCAAAGTTTCGCGGAACGATGACTGATGCGCCGTCGCAACTTCTATGGGTTGTCGGATTTTTTTTAAACTCTTAAGAAGCTTTCTGTGTCGAGTCCTCGGATCGACTGGCCGGGAAATTGATTCGCCTTACTTTTCTTCTACTCTTTCAGCCTCTTAAAGGGAAGGAAATGCTGCGTTCTATCGACTCGAATCCAACCTCCTCTCGCTTTCCGGCAGAGGAGATGGCCTGTTCTTTTGCCAGAATGCCATGTAAATATTATTATATCGGAGAGTTTGAAATATAAAAGTTTATTAGCTTCCCTGTGATATTATGCAGTTGTATTTGTTCCCATACTCTACCGTAATTTTTTATTAGTCTTCAACAAACTGGTATTCCAAATATACTGTACTTCCTCTATGAAGATAGAATTACATTCTGAAATACCTGTTTTTAATGGGTTTTCTTTACTTTATTAATTTTACCTTAACTTTGTGATGGGACATTCCACGCGAAATCGGACACTTTTTGCTGAAATTTGAATATGTTGTAGTCTTTAGGGATAGATAAACATATCTCGAAGGATCTTTGACAATTTTGGAAAATGTCGATTTTACAGCTTTGATGTGACAAATATAGTAAGGATTCTAAAGATTAGAACAATATTCCAATGAACATCCATTAGAACAGAATTCCATTAGAACAACATTATGCGGCATTCTTATCTTGAGTGACTTTCCTTGTGTTGATAATAATAGAACTGAAAATTTATTATTTTGTTTCAGTATGTTGCCCTATTGAGACTTGAAAAAAATATTAAAATAATGTAAACCAATTACTAATTTACTGTTTCTTTTTTTCTGATATCTAATTTGCATATAACCTTCATGTTATGAAGAATGCAGAAAAATTTATTGAACCTTGTTTGTTTACCGATGAACTAAAATTTAATTTTCTCGATAAAGCTGTTTTGTGACATCCCCTTACCCTTCAAACATAGTACCTATCATTTTTCCAAAAGCAACCTCCACCCACACAGCTCACAGTCCCACAACCCTCCACTATCACCAAACACTTGCTCCCGCAATCAGGAAAAGATCTACGTCCCACGATCCATCTGCCAGCAAAGCCACACGCTTATTTCGTGTGGGAAAGCCTGGAAAGGCGACGGCGGCTGCTAGTACACCCCGCGCGGTCCTCCCAGGCTACCCCTTCTCGCAGATAAAATCCTCTAATGGCGGGGACGTGAATTTCTTCATTACGAATCCCCTTGGCGGCCTGTTATTAGAGGAATTCATTAGGCGCCGGTTTCCATAAGCGCGTTATCGGGCCATCTGCAATTAGGGGCGGGCATTTGCATCGCAGAAGCAGCTGCTCCCGCGGGCGGCCAGCGGATACATCGCGATCGAATGCTCACGCGCGTCCTGGCGCTCAAGAATTCCGCGCGGGCCTCGATGTCCGCGGGAACAATCTCTCCAAGGGTCACGCACACGGTGTCCGGTTGTCGTTTCGACGGTGTACCGGGAACGTCACCGGAAACGGCGATTGAGTGGGCGTCGATAAGCCAACGTTTCACCTGCAACCGGCTCCGTGGAAAGCGGCGTTCCCTAGCTGCGTGTGGCCGGCACCTTTCGCGCGGCCAATGGGAGGTTAGATTGCGGATATCTAGCTGACTCCGTTGTGGGAATCCTTCGTCAAAGCCTCCAGTGCTCGTGCAAGTAGCAACGCGGAGATTCCGCGATAGAATCTGAATTTTCACTGAATGTTAGGCGATGCTGGGAGGGGTTGAACGGGTTTCGGTGATGAGAAACCTGTCGCGATGCTTCCATCAACTTGTGCTTCGCAGCTGGTGTTATTACTTGTTATACAGTGTTATCGTAGGATCTACACGAAATGGGAACTCGCTCCTCGAATCCTGACCCGCTGCAGGCAAACGCAGTGATTTCTACAGCCGGCGAATCACCGTTCCTAGCTACCACCCCTCCCTCCCTTTGTTATTCCAGCTATTTCTCTCGTGATTTTTCGCGGCACGACCTGTGGAGCCTGTGTTATTCTAGCGAGGACTTTGAGGGGCCATTTAATTACACTCTTATTGAATAACTGCGGGGGTTTAAAGATGGTGTTTTTTTTTTTATTGTTTTCCTGTGTACACTGCCACTCGTGATACACAGAATGGCGCGTTTCTAGCTATTGCTGCTTATACTGTTTCAACGAACTATATAGTCAATTTTTTACCCCCACTCTTTTTTTCTCTCCAATTCTCGGGTTTTCCAGACCCATATCCTTTTAATACTTATACGGTGGGGTAGCACACAATCACCCAATCATCCATAGGGTCCCAGCAGCAAGCGGCGCTCCAGGAGAAAAACGGTCACCCATCCCTGTCCCGAACGCCGCGCCTCATGCTTAACGTCGGTGATCGAATGAGAACCGGTGTATCTATCACTCCATCGTAATTTGTGTTAGTAGGGACGTGGCTTAAGGAGCCATGTGATTCCCAGCGCAGTGGCGCAGCCAGAGGGGGGCCAAGGGGCACTGGGAACCCTCGAAAAGAAAGGAAAAAAGAGATTAATGTGACCACGACTGAAGTGACTCGAAAGCTTTGTAAAAGGAAAGAAAACTGGATTTTATTCTATAAATAAATTTTTATAATTGCCTAATGAATTTAATATTTTTCTCCGCTCAACTCGGCTCCCCCGAAAGTTATGTCCTGAGTGCGTCACTGCCCCAGCGTGAACGGGGCATAACGCTGCAGACGAGCTGTGGGAAACTCCGATATCTCGGGACGGCGAGGAAATTAAGGGATAAAGAGGCGATCTCCGGGCTCACCTTTTGTCGCGTAATATTTTCCGATAGGTAGCGGAAGTATTGAAAGTAAATGTTCGGGAAATAGAGAGACGAGGTGTGCTGATAAGCGGGTGAGGCGGGATATACAGGAGCGAGCAAATCCGGCGGGCAGAACTTTGTCAATATCTCTGCCTCGCTCGTGGCTGACGAAACGAAGGGAAATGGTGAAGTGAATTAGACTTGCCAACCGCACTGTAATATATAGTATTATACCTACTATATTCTTGTCTAGTGTACTGTTAGAACAAGATATAAAAATTCTACAATTTTTGTGGTCGTTTTAATGTAGTTTTATTTTGTACCACTTTCCTCTGAAAAATACTATATTTTTTTATCACCTTTGGCCTTAAAGTAGATACTATACCTATTTTCGCGCGAAAAAGTTAGCAACCCAAAACTGAATTCTGCGTTAAAAGAGGATCTATTTCCACGACTTTTTTTTTAATATTATTAAATTGGAATTATATTCTGAAATACATATTTTCAATGTGGTTTCTTTACTTTATTAAATTTACTTTACTTTATATGCGGAGGGGGGTTGTCGCAGGTTATTTGAATATTATAATAGGGAATTGCGACTCAAAAAAAGGTTGGGAACCACTGATCTGTACAAATTACTCATTTCAGAGAATTGTGCAGTGGTTTATTACAGTTTCTTCGACAGCAGTGACACTACTTTTGGAAGAGCCTGTACCCAACCCCGTGAGACTTAACGCCGTAATGCCTCGGTGGAAGCGATACAGCAGAGAAGTCGTGAGAATGATTTCCAGCAGGATTCGTGACCAGCCTAATCGACGTCGCGCCCACCCTTTGGCTGGGTTATTAAAAAACGAAAGGCGAGCTTCGGTACAGGGTCAATAAAGGGGCGTGGTGCGTTAAGGTCGCGAGGGAAAAAAAAAAGAGAGGAGAATGAGAAATCGCTGGAGGAGAGTTTATCGGCCACTCGTGTTGTTCCTCGGTGTAGCCCTTCAGGCTCGAATTTGGGCCCCGGTCACGCCAATGTCCTGGCCCGCGACGACAAATCGCTGGTCGCCACGCGAGAGCACTATCGAGATGATGAAGGCGGCGACCTTTCATTAGCGCCGACACCGAGATAATTCTCGCTGAGGGTTGTAGGGCTGGGCGTAGATTGCAGGCTACGCATAAGGCCGGCGATTGTTTTCAGGTGTTTAGACAGGGGGGAATGTGTGGCGCGTTGTGAGTTAATCGATGGGGGATATTGAAACAGGCCACGTAGCAGGTGGACACTTCCCTGAAGAATTGACTTTGACGCTGTCTTTAATAAATAATGTCCTCATAGATCCTCAATTTCTAAGAAATTAATGTGGGATAGAATCCATATAAGAGGCAACTTTGAATAACAGATCTCGCAGAGTCGACTTTGGCGCAGTTGGTTAGGCGGCTACGCAACGGATCCGAAGATCGCGGGTTCGAGTCCCGACTCCCGAGGTCCATTTTTTTCCGTGAGTTCCACAAATAAATTTGTAGGAATCATAAATCCCATTCGCACATTAAAAAGAATGGGATGTCAATTTGAATGCACCCTCATAAAACTACCCCAAAAAAGGAGTCCACAGCGGAGTTATTGTATTCTGAGAGTCCGGCCATCAACCAAAACCATCGACAGGCCTCGGCATATTTGAAAACTGGCCAGGAAACGCAGTAGTACTCCACATCATGGCGGCCTATTCGTCCAAACCCCCCCATTCATCACCATTTTACGAGGCCACCACTCACTTAACGAATTATGAGCCATCAGGCTCCATTCGTTGTCATTAGGAGGGCCATATTCTGCTAATACTTGGCCTAAGTACACGCGGCGGAGTGTCTCGACACGATTATCGATGGCGGCCTAATGAACGGGCCTAACGAGCGGCTAATTAACGCCTAAGCATCCTATCTGCTGCTCCCTCTCTCCACTGTCGATATCCACCCCTCCGCGATCCCGGCTCAGAGACGCAGAAAAACGCTCGACGTGTTCGCCCGGGACGGCGCGGGGGTGAGGAAGAGCGGGCGGTCGGAAAAAAAGGAGGAGAGCTACCGTCGCGATATTGCGAACCTGACAAAGAAGCTCGGGGGAGGAGATTTCTAAAGATTTCAATGGCCGTGGAAAAAGGGGGAGAGGACGTTTTAGCGCTGGAAGGCTGCCGGTATTTCGATATTTGCAGAAAACGAGACAAAAAACGGAAGCGTATTTAAAAGCACGCGGGCTCGCCCCGCTCGAATAAATCGCCCGGGGGACAAAGGCGCGGGCGGATCGAATGGCGGGCGTTCGTACACGTTGGAACACGATTGAATCGGCGACGGTAATCGATTGTAATGCCCGCGATGCGCGGGCCGATGAGGCGGAATCGCGTCCACCGGGTAAGATACCGGACACCCTGCGCTCGATGCGAGAATTTATGGCCCCTTAAGCGACCCGGATCTAAAAATCTGCCAGACGAAATCGATTACTCGAATGCCACGCGAGATTCGCCGGGCGCACCCCAATTGCTTTCGAACGCATAATACACGATTCACTCGGGTCTGCTCGAGAGAAAATGGGGGGGCAGGAGGGGTAAGACTCCGAAAAAGGAAAACGACGCGTGTCGCATCGTCGATGACGCGCTCGCGAGTCATTGTTCGACGGAAATAATAGCCGCGGGGGGTGGCGACGTTTTCCAAATCCAGGAAAATAATTAAAGCCTGGACGAGGGGTGTAGAGCTTGGGTGATCGAAGCTGGAGGAGAGAAAAAATAGTGAGAGAGCACAAGACAGAGAAACGAGATTTTCCATCGCGCGTGTGCTCGCGCGGGTGGGCGGGTGCTTCTTCGTTATCATCCTCGCTCCTATTTCGTGATCCACATTTTATTCCGGCGAGCTCGCGCAGAGATGTAAATTTGCATTATCCTCCCTTGCACGCCCCCCCCCCCCGCTTCTTGCAACCCTCTGCCACCTGTCCGGCGTGATGGTAAATATTAAATTTAAAAAAACAGACAAATTCCCCATGGCCACTCGCCGTGAGAAACTCGTGATTTATTTTAATACCGTTTTCCACGGGATCACGGTAATACGTTTCGCAATATCGCCTGAATAATGCTTGGCGTTATCGCGGCCGGCGATGACGATGCATCGGCGCGATGCGCTTTTTCTCATTAGCGTTAAAACACGCGTTCATTTTATACATCCGCGGAGCTCTCGACGTTTCGAGGGCCGCTCGGGAGGAGCGGCTTTTCCGCCCCCCCCTCCCCCGGCCCTCCACCGGCCGCGGGGTTGAACAGGAAGTTTCTTCTAATGGCGCTGCCGGGAAAATTGCGCGCCGACAACTCTGCCGAGCGGCGCTGACAATTTCTCCGGGGGGTGAAAGTTCGGAGGACCCTTGCGAGAGCGCGCGCTTTGCTCGGCTCTTTGAATCGGCTGCCGGTGATTGATTACTGATGGCCTCGCGGATTTCGAGGGGTGGTTTCTTCCCGAAGTTTCGGCTCGATTTACGGGGCAATCCTAATGTAGGGTAATTCCGGGAGAGATGGACAACGGAGATGTAGAAAGGTGGTATGAATTTCCTACCAGTGTTTTCATATTTTTTTACTTGAATAAGAATTAAAAAGGGGGTAATTCTTGTTTAATGTGCAATGCTTTTCTGGTACGTTTCTGAATTTTTCAATGTTCTGGAATCTGGAGGATAAATATTGTTAAATTTTTTTTAAGCAAAAAAACGATTTTGGATGAACTCTTATTGCTGCAAATTATTTTTAAGCATGTTGACACTTTAAATGTCGACTTTCAAGAATTTTTGAATCTCAGAATTTTTGAGACTCAATTTAACAAATAGTTTTTAAATAACAACTAGTTGAAAATTGGCAGGGTCAAATTGACCCAGAGTGACAACCGAGGGTTAAATATGATAAGGTTAATAATAAACTGTAGGTTTTGTCAATTATACACTGACTAGTTGCGCGTGGCTTGTGGTTGCTTTTACAGTGGGTGGTCAAATTATTATACTCAAAACATCTTCGTCAATCTTTGGGATCATTTTAAAATGCATTTAATGCGATTAAAAAAATCTTTCTTAGCTTTCCAAAACACTCATGAAAATTTATCTACGATCATGAGTTCGCAAGTTATAGGTGTTCAAAGTGAAAAGTACCTTTTTTCCTTTGATCGCGAATAACTCGGCCAATAAGAATCATACAACGAAACCAAAAAATAATTATAATTATATCTTATAATTATTTTTATATATGTAGGTACATATGTATATAGTACATAAGTTGTAGGTATATTTGATTATAGGTATACAATAAACAATTGACCCTTGAAACTTGAATTTGTCTTGCTTTACAGCTCCAAAAAATTAACAGCGATACAAAGTTTCTACAAGTCGAATTTTCGTTTGTTGAACCTCGCTTACTAGAAAACTCGATAAGCCGAAATCTCTAGAATTCAAATATTTTTTCTCTTCCCTTAAGATCCGAGTTATCGAGGTTCGACTGTATTAAATTAGGACTGTTCTCCTTCTTCTAATTATTATTGTACACTATTCTCCATACGTTACGTTTTTATTAAATAAAATAAATAAACCGAGTACACTGTCAGTAATTTGGACCCTATCTACTTGAATTTTTACCCTATCTATTTGATTTTTTTTTATTTACTTTCATCTAGCTGACCCGTTACCCAGTTTCACCGGGCAATTAACTACGCTGTTCCCAAAATAAATATCCTACAATCTAATCTGTGACGTTTACAATATATATTCAAAATTTCATGGAAATCCGTTTAGCAGTTTAGGGGTGAAAGCAGGACAAACCGACAAAGAGAAACGTTTCACTTTTATACATTAGTAAGAATAAATTCAGTAAATGGTGAAAATAGCCAAATCCTGCCCTGGGAAAGAGCCTCTACTTTCCCCCCTGATATTCCAAATCTGGGCCGAGCGTAGGAGAGGGCCGTGACAGAAATGAGACAGCATAACAGGGGCAGATGAAACGGATCGCGGATCCGCAGTGATTAGGTGACGTGTGTCAAAGGGCTGGGCCGGATGGCGTATGGAAACGTCCCAGCGTTACCAGTTAATCTGGCCAACCGGCGCGCACCCCCCGCCCCCGATCCCGGCCACCCCCTGGCCGCGGGGGAGGGGGTGGCGCAATTATCCCGGGCGATATTACTTTTACGATTATAAATTCCATTAATATATCAGGGCCGTTATAATGCCGTTAAAATCGCGCTAATAAATTGCCCGGCAAAGCTGACCATTAGCGTGTTGCTGGTTTTATCGACAACGTTTGCCTCTGCGGCTAGGCCCGACCTGCCGCGTTCGCTCGCGATGCAACCGATCCTCCCCGAGCGAGAGTATCGCGACCGTCCGATCCGAAACGCGAGCCGGAAAAGTTCCCGGCGTCCCGGCTGGAAAGGGGATTTTTCAAGCCGCGGGATTTTCCCGAAGGCCTCGAGATTATTCGCGTAATTCCCGCCGGGGCTTCGGGACGATCGGCGGAAGAAAATAAGCGCGAGTATGTAGCCTGCTTCGACGGGGTTGGTTTTGTTATTCCGCAACGGCTAATGGACCCAGTATTTTCTCTGCCCGCCACTTCTACCTCTCCGTCTTCCTTTTTTTAATGAAAATTCATACGCGCCTGGCGGCGCCGCTGCCGCAATTTGTCCGCCAGTTTCCGCGGATCAATAACCTACTTTTCTGATTAATATATATCGTGTGTGTGTGCACCGAGCCCCGTGCGATTGTCGAGTGCTCGAGAAGGGCGCAACTTGCACCGCGAGAAGATTCCGCAGCTGTTATCGAGGGTTGAAATTGACGCGGAGAGGGATCATCCCGTTTCCACCTTTTACCTACTTGTCATCCAACTTCCACGTTCCGAGGAGCCAGTGAATTTACAACAGAGTTGATAATCTTTGAATAAAAATCTCGAATGAAATTTATTTAGGGGAGACCGGGGCAAAGTGGGACGAAAAATGTTTGAAGTCGAATAAAATTTTTCCCTTTCAATGAAAATGTGTGGAAATAGATTTATAATATAATTTGAACATTATTATTGATAAATGACGAATATCGATACTTAAAATGAACTTAAAGTATATTAAAATACAACTTGAAAAGAAAATGCAAAATCGACCACTTTACCCCATTTTATTTAATTTATTCTTTAATTCATTTATTATTATTATTTTATTTATTTATTATTTTTAAATTTGTTTTTTATTTTTCTAATCTTTTTTTTAATTTTTAAAATTTAAAAAAAATTTTTTTTTAATTTTTTAAAATTATTATTTTTTTTAAAAAAATGATGGGGTAAAGTGAGCTACTCTCTGGGGTAAAGTGAGCAGAAATAAAATACGTGTTTTAATGAAGGATATAATTATAAAATCAACTTTATTAGAACTTTTAAACTATTTAAACTATTTTTTTTAAATATATTTCATTAATACAAGCTTAATGTCAATAATTTGTACTTTGTAACTTTGTACTTTGTGTTACTAACCTAAACTCATTTTCTTCTGAAAATGTGTTTTTAAAGGAACTTTGTTTACACGAACAGTCTGACATATTATAAATAAAACAAATGCACACATAATTTTTAATAAAATACGTACTTATAATATCTAAAAAAATTTAGATATCACTCGGGCATCTTTTCTTTGCAGCTCAGTTTACCCCGGTCACTCTGCCCCGAATGTGTAGGTACTCAGTGGAAAATTAATTATTTAATAACGTTAGGATTAATGTTTTCTCAAACGCGTGTACATGTATGTTTATAAGCTTGTTATAAACACGCAGAAAAAAATCGAGTTAAAATAACACATTTCAGACTCATTCATCCAAAAAGCTAAATTGAAAAAAAAAACAATTGGAAGCCTCCAAACCTTCATTTTTAATTTTTTAAATGAATTTCCATTTTTCGATACCTGAATGTGCATAATTATCATTGTCGTATTACATACATTTATTACGTCACCAAAATTTCTAAATACATTCTACTGTTAAAGAATAAATTAAGGAAGCTGATTTTACCCCGGGGTTCACTTTGCCCCGGTCCCCCCTACTTATTTAACGTGACCTACCCTTCGGTAGGAATAAAGATTTACTCGAACAATGCCCAACTCTGATTTAAGTGCAGCCTATTACAATAGCTGACGCGGCAGTCCTTAATGTGTCATAACTCGAAACGCGAGGCTTGCAGTTCCCCGCTCCGCGATCTAGATTCGCCCTCCGAAGATCAAAAACACCCCCGCGGGTGGCCGCACACCGCCTCCGCGACGTTTCTCCTGGAAATTACTCTTCGACGTGGGCAGCGAATTTTCTAACGAACTCGTCCCGGTCTGCCTCTGCAGCCTTAATCACGGGATATTACTTTCCACCCCCGTCCAGCGAGCCGCGGTATCGAACCTCCCCATATTCCCCCAGCTATCGAGCTCCCATCCGAGGGCGAGCCTCGCCGAAACACCGATTCTTTCGCGGCGGAACAGATGCAATCGAAGCTTCAAGGCACCCCCACCCCCGCGGCCTGCCTCCGCTTTTGGAGCCGCGCGAGAAAACGCGCTGAGAGGGTCCGGGCGCTTTTTATACAGTGGAGCTGTCTGCCTGTCCGCCGCGGTCTGCGTTTCCTCCGAATCGGCACGGGGCTGCCAACCCCTCGACTTACTTCCGTGTTTGGAGAATAAACGGGTGGGTGGAAGGGCCAGTGGCCACCACGGGCACGTGCCGCACGCGCACGTGCGCCAATGAGTGTTGTAAATATTTTCTTGGAACCAGCCCTTCGAACCTCTCCTCGCGGTTTCAAGCGGAGATTTAAAGGCGGAGCGGTTTGTTTTTGTAATTAAGCCGTGGGTAACGGGAATCGCGCGGCTTTGGGGAAAAAGGCTCCTTGTGGTGGAGGGAGGAGTTGCGGGACTCGAGACGGGTGGAGGAAGGGTGAATTTCGTTTGTTAATGAACAGTGAAATTTGTAAACTCTGGGAACAAACACCCGCGCGGAATTTTATTGCTCGATGCAAGAAGTGGGCGGAAAGTGTTAAAAGTCAGCTTCGAGGAAAGTATCTGTCGACATTACGCAGTTGGGGATTTTTTGTGCGAAGTGAAGTTGCTGTAAAACTGTATATAAAGGCGGATTCAGGCACGACGAGTAATTTAGTCGAGGGCGAGGAATTTAGTAACTTACTATTGTTAAACAGTTTTATTTTTACTAAACTGTTTGATGAAATTTTGGTGTCCACAGTAGGGCAGGCTTTGTTTGCATGTGTTGAAAATTTTTGTTTGTATTTCTTGGCTTTCATCCCCCAATATGGTGCCATTTTATGGAAAAATAGTCCCTGAAAAAGTTTATTGCAATCGGACGACGGGAAAGGGTGCCGACCAGACCTTAAGTTCATTAATGGTTTGAATTTGAACGATTTCTCAAAAACCGTAAGTCCTATCGAAATTTTGTTCAGATAATATTAAAAGAGCATTCAATTTTCTACAATTTTTGTATATATCATTTTTTCATGCTTCCAACTGTTTTTTAGATAATAGCGTTTGAATATAGAGAAATCCGCACTGCGCGCGTATAGACAGTACGTCGCGGCGCACAAGTGTTGTATATTCAAACGCTATTATCTAAAAAATGGTTGGAAACACGAAAAAATTATATAAACAGTAATTGTAGAAAATTGAATGCTCTTTTAATATTATTTGAACAAAATTTCGATTGGGCTTACCATTCTTTAGAAATCCTTCAAATTCAAACAATCGCTGAATTCTAAACTTTAAGGCCTGGTCGGCACCCTTTCCTGTTGCCCGATTGCAATAATCTTTTTCAGGGACTATTTTTTATGAAATGGGACCATGTTAGGGGGTGAGAGCAAAAGAAATCGCCGGTTGATAATAAGGGCCACACACGGTAAATTACTCAATTACTCGTTACTCGACTAAATTACTGGACGTGTCTGAATCAGCCTTAATATTTAAAAATTCGATATGTCTCTTTTTGGATGCATTATTACAATCCTAATTACGTAATAAATTAATCAGGGAAATTAATTCTAATTATACCTCCCCTCTCAGGCTTTTCTTGCATAAAATGGCGAAACATAGAAAAAATGTTGTGTTATATTTGAAAAAATATAGAGTATTGTAAAAACATATTCATGAAAATAGTCATAAATCGTGCCATGTTCATGTTGATGTATGTTTGGTTTAAAAGGGAAATTCGGTTATCCGGAAGTTACGATTTTTTCGACACTGTGTAGGTTTGCAGAGGACCTCAATAGGCAATTTTTCGTTTGTGCCCCTTTTCGATTATTCAGGGTGAAAACACCCCTTAAAGGTTTCGATTGAAGAGTCGGATGCGATAAGGGGACTAGCGCTCGAAAATGGGAAAAATTATTGTCTAAACGCTAAAAAAGATTGGAAAATTAAATATTGTTAAACTGTATTTTTAAAAATATAGTGTTGTAAAGCTGGTCACGCCACGCATTTTTTTTCTATTTACAGTTTGTTTATCCAATCATTACTATTCGAGCTAAAAATGATAAACAAAATATTTTGCTTAGACTGCTAAGTGGCACATTAGGTATACGCGGCTGCTGACTTGGTGGCGCGCGAGATTTATATATATCGCCATATCTTCCACAATTATTTATCAATCAGTGTGAAAATTTGTGAAACTCATCCTTGTATATTAAGGAAAAACTTTGTCGCTGTAAGTTACACGTACCTCAAAATTGCCTCGATACTTTTCAACGGCGAACTTTGAAAAACATGGGTTCTGTCAAGTACTACTTTTTAATGAAATATTATCCAATTTTTTAACACACAGGTTTCGTGCATACGCTTTACGGCTCCGCCAGAATTTCCTGAAATTACGTTTTAATTCTCATAACGATCCGTTAATATTTACTCGACTTATCGCAATTTCTGTTTGAAGAAATATTGACTTTGGACGCTGAACATTATTTTGTTTATAATTTTTAGCTCGAACAGTAATGCTTGGATAAACAAACTGTAAATACAAAAAATGTGTGTCATAACCAGCTTTACAACACTATATTTTTTAAAATACAGTTTAACACTTAATTCCCCAATATTTTCCAGCGTTTTTCTAGTGCCCATATTGCACCCCACTCTTCAACTCTTACAGCTTATTTAATGGCAACGTCCTCTCGTGCCATTAAAAGGAACCCCAAAGGGTTGTCATCCAGTTGAAAAAAAATAAACAAATACAACGCTTATTCCTGAAAACGTACCTATCAGGAAGTTCCAACAAATTTCCACAGTGCGCTAACAATAACACCTCCACTCCCCAATACGCGGCGCGTTAATTTCGAGGAGAGCGGAGGAGCCGCGGTGCGTGAAAAAAATTCGTTCCACGAAAACACAACGGCCATGATGACCGGATGTTAGGATAGTTGTCCCAAGGACGACGGGCGGTTAACAGCGGAGCGCCCGGCGTCGGTGTCTCGTGTTACGCGTAAATTGACTCATTTTCAATTAACGACGATTTTAAGCGATTAAAGCGGCCCGCTGCGGCACGCCCATGTATGACGAGGGCCATCTGCCGGCTGCGCTTCGGGCGCACGCGGTGCACCGTGACGCTGGAAAAATTTCACGCGTGTCTCTGGCGCAGCGGTTCCCAAATTCCCCCGCGCTCCGAACGAATTTCCGGAAACCCAAAAGGAAGCAAAACAGTCGAGCTCGAAGCTCGAGGAGCTTTTTCAGGTCGACTAACGTCGCAGGCTAAGGAACCATGCGCGACGCGGCGCAATTGGGACGCAAACTGAAATTTGTCGCTGGCACAAGGCGGAGTTTGAGAGCCACTGAGCCACAGAAATTCGTGGCCCATTCAGCGGCACACGCTCCAGCTCGTGGGTGTACACACCGCTTAAGCGTCATCAGATATGTTTAGGTAGCCCCTGCCAGTGGACCAGGTGAGGGTCAGAGGTGTCGCCATATGGGAAAAGTCCTGACGGTTTATTAATAATGGAAGCCTCGTCAGCTAGCGCGAAGCTGCGGAGCCTCCCGTTAGGTCACGTTCATTTGTCAGCCATTAAAAATTGATTTGGGAACACGTCGGTGCAGCAAAATTTGGCGCAGCGGAGGCTCGATGACAGCCCGTCAAACCGGACAGATAACCCGACAGGACTCTCGAACGGGGTGCGCGGACGCGATAGAAATGAAATGTCCCTTAACGCGAATAAATGGTAATTAAGGGACATTAAAGGCAGTCGAGTATCGCTATACACTCTGGTAAGCGGAATTGAGGACAGCTTCATTTCGAACAGTTTCTGAATTTCTGAGAAAAAAATTACTGCCAAGGAGGTGATATAATTAATAACAAAAATTACGGGTGTAATGATGTTAATACTAGCTTTAAAAAAAATTTAAAAGAAATTATTATTATATATTATTATTATTTTAATTATTATTAAAATTTAAAATAATAATAATAATTTCGAATAATTTCCAAATTCTATTTAATCCTTTCGCTGCGGATTTCGACTATAGTCCACGCATTAAAAAAAGGGAATCTCTTGAAAAAAAAATTTTTTTTGTATTCTAAAAAAGTTGAAAATTAGAAACTTTTTTTATTGATGTAAAATTGCCACTTTTCAAGAATCGTCCGGAAATTTAAAGACGCAGCGAAAGGGTTAAATAGAATTTGGAAATTATTCGAAATTATTATTATTATTATTTTGGAAATTATTATTATTTATTTTGTAATTTATTCGAAGTTGGTAAAAATAGTGCTGCAACGTCCCCAATTACTCTGAATCCAACGGAAAGAGCAACTGTTTGGCAATGCTGCGTGTACCGTGGATTTTCGGTGGCGAGCCCCGAGGGCTGTTTTCCCCCGCGACGAGGGTGTGCGCGTGGAACGGCTGGGTGCGTGCGGCGTGCAACTTCCACGAGGACTTTACGCGGCCATTACACGGCGACCCGTTGCACAGCCGCCCCTGCCACCTTCGACCACCGTAAGATAATTGTTCGTTCGGAGGGGGGTGGTGGAGTGTCAGGCACGCGGTCGCGTTAATGCCACGGCACGCGAAACGCCGGCGCTGCTCCCGGCTTATCGTGTCGAGGATCAATCCGAAATACGAGCTCCCGCGTCCCAATTCTCTCCATCGTCAGTTTCACCCTTCTCCTCTGCTCGTCTACTGTACACCCCTACCCTATTGCCACTCCCGAGGACCATTTCTCGCCCCATGATCACTTCTGGCTCTTCCGCCTTGGAAATCTCTCGTACCATGCGAAAACGGTGGGCAAAGCCGATTTTGCCAAGAGCACAAAGTGTATTCGAACGGACTTTAATCGCGTTACGGCAATTTCAATTCAGGTAAGGGAGGGGTGAAATGCCACCCGGAAACTCCGTTTTGCAAAGCGAATGAATATGTGTTCCTATGTTGCGATTAACCGCGGCGATGACGAGCGATTCATCGAGATCGCAGGTAGGGGGATCGATATATAGCGGCACTTGTTTTTCGCTATTATCGTTAATGCGATGTCGCGCGAGAGAAGCATCGGGCCGATGATGATGGCGCGGTTAATAACCAACCGGACGGTTTCATGGATTTTAATGGAATTGCGCGCGGAGAATGGAATATACGGCATCGGTCGAATGAATTCACTCCCTCCCCTCCCCCCGGCCACCCCGCTTCGGCGGGGCTGTGTTCGAAAGGGAATTGCGTTTTGAAAAGCGACACGCAGGAGAATTGCGCTATTTCAGGTCTGTGCTACTTTTATGTAGGCGAAAAAAACGAACTGAGGTCGACGGGATTCGAACCCTGACATCCCGTGGAGGCCTCGGATTACTGGGCGGCCGCCTTACCGACTGCCCCAAAGTCGACTGCCCCAAAGTCGACTCCCCGATGTCCACTTCTTTCCGAACTCTACAAATGGCTAGAGTTAGCATACGTCTACGAATAGGTTTTTAATACGACCGGGTATTCTTATTTCTGGATTTTTGACAGAATTCTAGGAATAAATCTGTGGCGGATTTAACAGGGCGGCTGATGAGCAGTTGCTTCCTGGCACAGAAGACCCCGCAGGGTCCCATCTTAAAAAAAAAAAAATTATGATCGAGTATAGGTGTCCGAACACTTCTCTTTATTTTCGTACTACTACACTTGACCCGTTTTAGTAAACGACCTCTTCATTTCCCCCCCAAATGGGCCCCTCAGAACGTTTGTCATCTGGGCCTTTTTTCTTAAATCCACCACTGGAAGAAATCAAGAATAATCGTAGGCTTTCCGGCCGAAGCGTTTTTTTGTCAAACCGTTTTTTTTGTGAACTCCAAACGTGAAATTTAGTCCCAAATCTATACCGATACCTCGGAAGCGATCAACACAGGTGTAATTGGTTCCGAATAAATACCAAAACACTTTTATGAATAACTCGAAAACTAGAGCCGAGCGGCGGTAACATGTATAGGAGAAAGTTGTTCAGAATGATGAACTTTACAACATATTTAAAGTTCATCAAAATCGGTTTGGTGTGCCCTCTTCTACGCATATAATTACCCATATGAGTTCTCAAATCGTACTGGTACGATTTAGGAAACATGATAAATTCATTTATAAATATCGATTTAAACTTTACAATAAATGTAATGTGTGCATAAAATGAATGTAAAATATTCTACGACCAACCCGATTTTAGAACAATACAAAAATACAGGATAAAGCTGCATTGTTAGATTATTATCAGCTAAAATAAATTGGTAGAAAGTTACATCAATAATCCCTGACTCTTTTAAATGTTTATAGCCCCCACAAAATAGGGTGTAAGCTCGAAAGCTTTTGTTTCTATTTCTCATTTCACATTTACTTGATATTTTTACCGTTACGTGTCGTTTATATTCATTAATTATTGAGAAATTCACGAGGTACGATTTAGGCGACCAGTATTTATTTATTATAGAAAATGAATTAAACAGACCTGCCGCGCATTAACGTTAAGCGCCGGTTCTTGAAAGACAAGTTTGTGCTCGAAAGAATGTCAACAACGTGACAGAACTTATTGTCTAAGTTGCACGGGCGGTCAATGGAATTATTCTCACCGAAAACAGAGTTGTGGCGTGACAGATGAAAAAGCGGAAATTTCTCGAGGTTCCTAGTTGGAACATTAAGTTTAAATAATTCTAAAATCTTAACCCTTCGTGGTCACACGGGGTGTATCGCACCCAAAGAGCAATTTTCGAGTTAAAATGTCGCGCCTTTACGACTTCCAAAGGGGATATATCCCAAAAAAAAAAAAATGAAAAAGAATAAAAAAATTTAAAAATTGCTTTCTTCCACAACTGTCAAAAATCGCCCATTTTCAACTACAAATTTTATCATATAAAAATTTACATTTCTAGAAAAAAACTATAAAGACCATGATTGTATAAGTATTACGAATATACAATTATCACTGAAAAGTTAAAAGCCTTAAAAATACGAAAATGGCAACTCAAAAAATGACGCTAGGGTACAGTGAACCCTGTGTGACCAATTTGTGATGATAAGAAGGTGTGACCACGAAGGATTATAAACAATGATATTGGCAACTCTCCCCTAAGCGCCAATCGCACCACAGGCCGTTCCCAAACGCCGAATGTTTTCTTCACTTCTACCTCTCTTCAGTGCCGGCGTGGGAGTTTGCGGGTCTCCTATATCTTGAACCACATTAGACCCAGGTTGAACCCCGTTCCACCTAACTCGTTTACGCACCGGATCCGCATTAAATCCAAGCCGGATCCGTTCGAGGAGATCCGTTATGCCTGATCGGAGCCGCTCAGCCCCCAATTACCCCGAAGCGGACTTGCCAAAGCCAGCGACGCTGCCCTAATCCAGCGGGCTTGCGCGAAGCAATTTTCCAGCGCCTCGGGGAACAATGAGCCATCCAGAACCAACAATCTCCCCCGAAACGCGCCATTAGAACGTTTAAAACGCGACGTCCCCCCCCCCCCCCCTCGCCAGACGTTGATCGCGGTCTGCCAGACGTTGGGGTGCCGCAGTTTCAGACGTCGCGGCGCGATAAAGGCGGTAATTGAACATTATTACGAGTCGTCTGTTGGCCCGCGCGGACTCCGTAATTCTTGAGGGGTCGGCGAACGGCAGGAAAAACGCGGCTGGTGTTGGGAAAATAAACGTAGGGGCGGGGAGGTTTCTCGTTTGCGTTTCTCATAAGCGGTGGGCCGCTGTTTCCCCCGAGACGGACCGTGAAGTGAGAAGAAAGCGGACCAGGTGGAGAGAGAGAGAGAGTTTTGCGACGAGAGGAGGTGTGTAGGTTACAGGGGATGGAGGACGCCTCTTTAATATTTGCCCCCTGCATCTCGCGGGCTCCTCCGCGGAAGATCGATGCGACTGTGACCTCTTTCTCCGGCCGAGCGTAAAATTAAATTATTATGATCGTTATCGTTAAGCAGTCGAGACGATCACCGGCGATCGCGCGTGTCAAAGCGCGCCTGCCGCGTCCCAGGAAAGGATGGGTGACCGCCGCTCTGCTTGCTGCTCCCTCTACACTTTTACAGCTTTGCGTTTGGAGAGATATGGCAGCTTTTCGCGCGGCAATTGGCCTGGCTCTCTTTGTAATGGAAGACGAGTGAGTGCGCTAGAGTTACGGCTCTAATTTCGACGTAATTGGCGCCGCCGGGAATGCTTCACGCAGCTGCCGCGGATCCACGAGGCCCGCGCAATTTTCACAACCGGGCGATTGGTATCCGAGTGAGTAGTTACACCCAGGTAAAGAACAACCTCTACCGCCGAAATTCCCTAGGCAAACTATACTAATTGTAATATTAATTGCAGGTGGGGTGATGGTACTACACTGTTGTATACCCGAGGCATGCGACGAGAACCCATAGCCGCCGGCGCAGCGTACTATAGTCGCAAAATAGTATGATAGTATAGTGTATCGCACGGCGATAATTGGAGTGTAATTCCGAGCACACATCCGCGTACTATAATCCCACAATATTCGACTGTATTACCAGCATATATCCCCAGCTCCGCGGAGGCTCGAGGAAGCCCGCTATCTCCACCCCCGAAAGGCTCCCTCGCGCTCGACTGAAATATCTGCGTGATCGGCAAGATTCCCCGAGCCCATCGAGGCGCATTCCCATCGAATTCCGAGCGGCTCGGGCGTAATCGATGCGACTCGAGGCCATCGCTGGCGCGCGAGCCGTTTCGCAGGAAGATCGCGCTACGAGATGCATAATTCTCCCGGGGGGCGCCATCAAATTATATTAATCCACTTCCATCAGGAAATTGGAGCTCGCTACGAACGCGGTCGGCGCGTGCTCTCCTCCACACTCCTCTGGCCCTCCCTCTGTATCGATCTAACCAGCCGATACGCTCTCCTTATCCCGCCGATCGAATCACGCCGCGAATATCCGCGCGATCTCGATCGGCCGTCGGGAGAGACGACTCGCGGAGGGAAACTGGCCGGAGAAAAAAAACCGAAAGCCGGGGTAGTAATTGGGTCAAAGAGCGGAGCCCCGGGGCTCGAGCCTCTCCTGCCGTGTCGTTGTTTATCCCGTATCGCGAAATGAGTTTCGGAACGAGCAACGTGGGAGCCAGGGGGGTTGCACAGCCGAGAGGATTGCTGGCGAGGATATCGCGAGATGCGGAGGAGACCGGGGAGCACAGTCACTTAGCCGTCACGAGCTTGCTCCGAGCGGAGCGCATCCCCTTCCTTCAGGAAGCGTAACACGCGTGCTCGGAGGTACTTCTGATTATTTATAGCAAAACCTAGGCATGACGTCTGTTAAAATGAGGATTGACGCGAGGGTGAGAATTTTTTTTCACATTTAGACAGGCTCCGAGGGTTATAGTACCTTGGAAGATCTTTAAGGCGGTGGTTTCTCCAGCCGCCAGGTGTTCGCGAAAGAAGGGTAGATCCATCAATTCAACGGAGCTCCGCGCAAAAAATAGAACGCGCTTAAAAGAACAGTATCGCAACTTCGCTATCCATTTACCCCTCGATCCAACTCCACTTCCTTCCAACCCATCCATCTACCGAGCGGACTAGCACAAGACTTGAAGGAACATCGCGATCCATAATGTATACCCAAGCCGCTGGAAACGCAGAAAAGAAACTCGGTTGGAAGTAAACGCAATCATCTTCCTGCGACCTGGATAGTCGAACCCTAACACACCGCCGGAAAGATTCGCCTATAATTCCCCGCCAACCGCTCGCAAGCACACCCCGCTCATGACTCTATAGTAGCCAAGTACCAGCAGAAAATTTCGCCAGCCCTCTGCCGCTGGTTATCGAACAAACGGGCGTCCCGAGTGCTGGCGGAATTTTTCATGCGGCCGGACGCACGCCACTCTCGCTGCGCGGCTGCCGCATAGGGTGACACAGCGCGTCCGTATTCCACCGTGCGGCAAAAACCGTTCTGCTGGCACGCGATTCCCCCCGGAGGAAGAGGAGCCGTCCCTCGGCCGTCGTCGAGTGTATATGCGCGGCTCTAAGGCACTAGCGTCACTCACCGTCGACGACGAGGCAGATGAGCAGCAGGCCCAGTCTCCAGTCCATGTTCGAGGGGGTGGCGGGCGAGCGCCAGGACGAACAACAAGTCCCAGAGTGCCCGCAGTAGTCACCAGTCACTGATCTCGCCGCGATAGCAAAGTCTCAGGGCGCGACGGGGGTCGCTCGTGTCTCACTGCACGCGGGGGTAGAGCCGAGGGCGGCCTGTCCGCGTCGGTGAAGGAGCAAAGGGAGGAGACCGGTCGGCCGCGGGGTCGAGGGGTCCGCCTGACTCCCCTTGACCTCCCTCACGAGGAATCGCACGCGTGAGGATCGCGCGAGAGGCACGCGTCGCGAGGAAACAGCCGCATTTGGCGGAACGGTGTGCGCCGCGCGGCGATCGCGTGTACAGTGCGCGAGTGCGGACCTGCCGCAGCCGATGGTAGAGGACGCCCTCGCGCTCCCCCCACCGCGCTGCCCAGTATAGGCTTCGCGGCGGCGAGGCACGAGCGCTGCCGGGAACCGCCGAGCGAACCCTGCGCGGCTGTGGAGGGGGAAACGGGAGCGTGGGTGGCCCAGGGGCGGCTGTTGCCGCGCTAGGGGCCCCCGAAATATATTTCGCCGCTGAATTGATCGATTTTAGATTACGGGAGCTCGCATCGCGGGACTGTGGCGCAGGGGACGAGGGGAGGTTTCGGCGAAAGGGAAAGGCGCGAGTAGTGATTGCGTTGGAAGGAATGGAGTGTCACTGATTAAGGGGTGGAGTATAATCACCCACTTTTTCTAATCGCTTTATCGCTCTACTTGCGGAGGAGGATCTTGTTTTCCTCGGGAGGGGGTCGTTAAGAGGGTAAATTGGAGGGCTTGTACTGGTAGTGCGCTTGTAATTGCTGAAGGCTGCTTTTTCTTGTCTTACTCTGGGAGGTGGTGTTTTCGAGAGGTTTGCAGGGACAGTCGTAACGATTACTTCGCCCTGTATTTAAAATACCCGTGGCCTGGTTGGCGGAGGGTGGAAAAATTCCGCGGCGAGTGGGGGCAAGTTTGTTTCCCCGCTGTTCGGACCTCTGTTATTTACCCTCAAACAAGAGAGCGCCACTCCTGATGAGTTAATTAGATTTTTGTTGCAGCGGAAAATTAAAACGCGGCGACTTCTACGCGGGGCTGCCACAACACTTGGCCAATTCTCTCCTGCTCTCCCGCTCGACAGTTTAACATTCTCTGCTCCGGCCAGCTTGAGGACAATCGAAAGGGGGCTTGAGGCATTTCCAGCGAGAAATTGTAACAACAGACTGGAACTGAATAAAACTAATAGGGTTTGTACAAAAAACAGGTTTTGAAAAAACCGGTTTTTGAATCCCACTACTCCCAAACAACCGGTTTAACCGGTTTCCGAATTTTCACGAAAAAAACATAATTAAAATGGTAAATAAATATTTCTACTTATTTTAAAAATATTCAGTTTCCTTAATATTTGTGGAATTACAAAAATATAACAAAATAAAATATACTTTATCTGTACAAAGCCAAGTAAATAAAAAAATTCAATTAACTAAAATCCGTACAAATCCGTACTATTCTTGAGTTCATATTTATGGATCTCTTTCAAATTTAAAACTCGGTTTTCGAATTTTACAAATGTATATATACAAACCGGGTTTTGAACCCGGTTTTTAAAAACCGACAAACCCTAAAAACTAATATTCTCTTCAAATGCCGACCATTTCCACAAAAATGAATATTTTGACAAATCGCTATGCATTTCTTATGAGCTACGCACGTACTTATATGTATTCGTTTTTAAAAACAACGACGTCTACTTTATGCACTAAATTGAACATTTACTCTTGTATTTTATTTAAACATATTATTTTTATAATAATAATAATTTACGCACCTATTGAATTTTAATCATTTCCATATAATTTTAATATTTTATTCTCACCGTGGCTCCCCTAGAGCAGTGTTTCCCAACCTTGGGCAACGTTTCCCCATGTTCTGCCGCACCCCTTCCTTCTCACTTTTACGACGATAATTGCGGAGAACGCGAGGCAGAGCACGATCCGTGAGAAAATCACTGGAGAGAGTCCATCCCCCCCGTGTTTAATCGGCAGATTACTCGGCCGAAATGTCGCGGAAGGAGGGACGGCCAGATAAACGCGTAAACAAACGGGATCGCGTTAAACCGTGGAAACCGCAATAACAAGCTGCCGCAGTTATCGTCGCGTGTGCATGCAATTATGAGCGCAACGGGGGTTGCGCTAGCTTCGTCCGCTCCGCGATTGCACTATCGCCGCGTGTTCGGCCCCTGGCACGCGAAAACGTCCGCCTGTAATTCCGGAGAAAGCCCCTTGCTTTACCCGAGAAACCCCTTCGCAGAGTTTAATCGACAGTGGCGTTGATCGATGATTAATTGACACCGGACAGCGGACGATAAATTCCGAAGTCCTGCCCGAGGACCGCGACAGGTCAGAAGTTCTAACAACTGAAAATAGGACGAGGTGGGGCAACGAGACGTCGAGATCCTCATTAAAGAAGACGGTAATTGTATAGGATCGATCCGCGAAGTCGAAGTCGAAGTGGAGACCACGCGGGTGACCTTCACCCGGTTCTAAAAGCCTCGAACAAGAGGGCGCGTGGAATTAAAATCCCAGAGGGTAGAAGCAAGCGGAATGGGCGCGCAATTAAGCAACAAAAAATATCATACCGCTACCGAATCCTCTGAGAAAGCGCGCGGAGCCTCTCGATGCGGCCCGAGCGCCTGGAAACAATCGAGAGGGAGGAAAAAGGCACCCCTCTAAATCTCGTCGAGCGGCGTACTCCCCGGCCAAAAAGCAACAGAAGGAAAGAGGAAAATAAAAGTGAAACCGAGAGGGTTTCACGGCCCACCCCTCCGCGCACCACCCCCCCCCCGGAGAAGCCGTGTTTCCCGGTGGCGGCGAAGGGTGGGCGATTCAAAAGGGGTGGAAAAATTGATTAAAGCCGTGGCAGGAGTCGCGGTGGCCGCGATTTTTCAACCGAGACGCGGGACAATGTGTCGCTATTTCGGCTGAAAAGCGACGGAGGAATCGGCGCGATAAATCTCCACCGGATGCTCCCGCAGGGGAGAAGCAGGGTTGCTCGGCCAAAGGACACGCGCCTGCGCCACTCTCGCCCGCATTTTCGCCGCGCGAAAACGCTTCTCGCCTCCATTAGCGACTGGTGAATATTATTTATCCGCTCGATTCGCTTTTCGTCCGGCCCCGACCGGGGGTAGCAGCCCCTTGGAGCAGCAGCGGACCTGGGTCGCCAGCCGCGGAGGCTGTCTAATGAAAATTCAACGCTCCTACCGTCATTTCAACCTAATTTCGCGATCGATGAAGGGGATGCTTGAGTCCTCTGGGCAACAAAGTGTCCCGCCCCGGAATTGTTTGAAGTTAGCAGTCTGCGGGGGCGGCCCAGAAAGGATAATAATTGCTCGCGGGAGCTGGTTGCGGGCGGGCCAGCAGAAAGGCGGTAATTGCGGGGCGCAAACACTTACCCCGTTGAACGTTCATTCTTTCGGGGTAATTACAATTTTTCCCCATTCAACTAAATAAGATAACTGCACGGGGTGCAGTTCACGCGTCGCTGAGCTCCCGGGGAAAGCAGCCGAGCTAATTCCTCACAGCACCCCGTAGGAACTTTCGATTCGAATGACAGCGGACGTTGACTGTGCGCTTGAATTTTTGCGCGACCCTTGACCCCGTTTGATAGCATCCATGGGATGCTCCGGCTGTGTTCTCGCCCCCGCGCCAACGGGGGGTGATCGCGGGAAGTGCAGTGTCGAGCAACTTGTCCAACCAATTAATCAGAATTAACGAGCTTCTGGGTTAGATGCGTCCGGAGGAGCCCTGCCGTAGTTGGGGATATTGCTTCCCCGCGGAGAAGGTACCGGAAAAATCCAGCGTCGTGAAAGTGGTTGGAGGTGATTTCTAACAGATTAATCATAATTGAGGGCGCTGTGACGAACGCGGGCACCCATTAAGGGGTTGCGCCACACTGAGACACTCCAAACAGCACCGAATTAGAGGATTCTTTTTGTGATAGTACGAGGTTGGAAATTATTTATATACCCCTTGCGTTTAGGGCATGGATTAATGGATGTATTTTATAAATATTGTAGAGATAGGTATATTAAAAAATGACCGAGTTGTGTGGTGGCACTTTTTTCAAATTCGCTGGCAGCGTCACTTGAACAATTTTTATTCGATTCACTTGAAGGGTTAATAGTATCTTCTGTTATTTTAGGCTTAAATTTTGGGCAAATTTTTCTAGTAAAACTGATATTATTTTCAAATGTTCACCATTTCCGCAAATATCAGGGTTTATATTTATTAAACCTTCAAGTGAATCGAATAAAAATTGTTCGAGTTACGCTGCCAGCTAATTTGAAAAGGAATATAAATATATATATATTCGTATTAAAAAACAACGAAGTTTACTTTATTTAGGCATTAAAGTGAACATACTTTTGTATTTTATTTCAATATAATATTTTTATGAATTTATATTTCTGTAATAATTTATTTACCTATTGAATTTTAATCGCTTGCATGTACTTTTAATATTTTATTCTGACTGTGACTCCCCTGGAGCAGTGTTTCCCAACCTTTTTTGAGTTGCAATCTCCTTTTATAATATTCAAATAACCTCTGACCCCCCCGTATAAGTTGAAGTAAAATTAACAAGGTAAATAAAACCCATTAAAAAGAGGTATTTCAGAATATAATTCTAACTTAACCCTCGTGTCAATTTGACAGTTTTCCCGTAAGAAATTATACTGTTCTATTATGTATGATTCGTGTAAAAAATCTAAGATGGAAATGTTAACTAATGAATTTGAATAAAAAAATAACGAAAAATAACTGTTTACCTTATCATTTCATCGATCTTATACCACTGTGTCAATTTGACACCGAGGGACAGATTCAGTTCGTGAAATGAGAAACAGATGAGGGTTAATAATATTTAAAAAAAAAACCCAAACCGTGGCAACCCTCAGAAAACACTTCGCTACCCACAGGTTGAGAATCACTGCCCTAGAGCTTGCTCTGGCTCCCCAAAAGTTGATTTTTGGCCTCTGACTCCCTCGAAATATTCTGTGACCCCCGGATGAGAACCACTGCCTTAATTGACCAACGAAGCCGTCATCTTTAACTTTCTCCTACACAATGACGTTCGATTTAAAAGCTACAAAACATTCCGGACGCAGTAGACACCCCCTTAGTCTCCAGAAAATTTAAAATCTAAAGTGATCCCTGCAACCCCCTGCACAACCTTCGCTTCCCACTTTCCTAGCGCCTCGACTATCCTCCGCGGGAAAAAAGGTATTCAAGGAGCCTCGTCCCCCGTAGCGTTCGACCTGAAAGGACCAATAAACCTTCCTGGAGAAGATCGAGAGCCGAATTCAGCCCGCCGCGCGGGTGGAGCGGACAAATAAGGGGGATGGAATCGCGAGGGGTAATACACGATAAATCTCCCGTGATACTGCTACGAGGACGGGCAGGACACGGTTCATCCTGGAAAGAAGGCATGCGCGCGACGAGCCCTCTTGCAAGCGTTGCAACCCTCTTCAACCCTTGCGCAGGGAGGGCGGCGAGTTCCCGCGGACCCCGGCCGGGTGGATAGGAAGGAAAAAGAAAGGAGCGGAGCGGGAACAAAACTGCCGCGCATTAATCCTTTTATCGCGCTGGCATGAATGTTTGTAATGGCGACGAACGCTCGTCGAGGGCTGTTTGTACTTTTAATAAAGCGATATTTTTCCGCGAGGGATGCTCGACAAATTCGTCCAGTCCTCGCGGCGTTTCTGGAAGCGACGTTGCATTCGAAGGGGCGCTATAAACGAACATTTCCCAACATCTTGATGAATTGCAATAGTAGGTATAGCACAGTGACTCTCAACCTAGGGGTCGCGAAGTGTTTTCTGGGGGGTTGCCACGGTTTCTTGGATTTTTTTTTTTTTTAAACGTTATTAAGTTAGAATTGTATACTGAAATACTTCTTTTTAATGTGTTTTATTTACATAAGTAATTTTACGTTGTCTTATATAAGGGAGGGGGTGGCGCAGGTTTTTTGAATATTATAATAGGAGATCGTGACTGGAAAATGGTTTGGAAATACTGGTAAAGGGTAAGGGACTAAAATTACAACCCACGAAAGTTTTTTTTTACCACTTATCCAAAATCAAATCAATTTTGTAATCTGAAAAAATTAGTATGGGTAGTTAGTTTGAAAACTTAGTAACGAAGCTTTGTAATTAATTTTTTATAAAAGTTCGCACACACAAATAAAAAAATATGTATTCTAAAAGAATGTGTTTTTATATTGTTAAAAAAATGTTCCCAAATTCATCTCAGAATCGCGAAAATTCCCTGAATTTTCGACCTTATTCTGCGATCTTTAAACGTTTGTAACTCGGAGCAACGTTAACCGATTTTCATGAAATTTTAAGCACGTATACAACTTACTGCGATCTACAAACGCTTTTTTTTAATTTTCATTACAAGCTCACAAAAAAAAGTTTAAAAATCGACCTTTACTATTCTTTTCGCTATTCCAACCAAATACATT
Source organism: Andrena cerasifolii (assembly GCF_050908995.1). Classification (NCBI taxonomy): domain Eukaryota; kingdom Metazoa; phylum Arthropoda; class Insecta; order Hymenoptera; family Andrenidae; genus Andrena; species Andrena cerasifolii. The sequence continues at coordinate 6,826,101 of NC_135132.1, forward strand.
TTTTTTCAAAACGACGAAACGCGTCAGTTAGCAAACTAATCCTTCTAGCTTCTCAAAGAAAACTCAAGTCGTTTGGACGAATTCTAAAAAAGTTATGCGATTTTAAAAAATGTCCGAATATTAATGCGAGTCACTGTATTACCGTCGAAATTGTAGTGCAAGAAAATAATTATTTTTTAGTGCACTTTTAGTAAAATCGTTTAACATAAAACGTTTTTTTTTTATATAGTTTTCTTCCCCCTAGACGTCCCTCAATAATTGCTTGCCACGTCGAAAACATAGGATCCACCTAGCGGACGAAACTCGGCACAGTGCCATTTTCGAATATAATTGCCGGTTGCAGTGGATAAATGACAGAACGAGATCGTCACTTCGGAATATAAAAATAGAAGGCGAACTATCTACCTCTCTGCATGTGAACAGAAATAAATGGTACCAATTACATAGCTTAAATACTGAAATACGACTTCAAATATAAAAAAAAAAAAATCACACCGCAGCAGAAATAAATTTGAATGCTCCGAAATGACTTATTTCTTCAGCCGGTAGCCGGATGGGACACTTAACAATAGAAATTGACCAGGGGACCAAAGAGTGACCCAAGAAATAGCCCTTTTTGGGTCCCACGATTTTGGAACTGAATTTTGTGCCAAATGATGAGCTTATGGTGAGACATCAATCACTCGAAATTTTCAAGTTGAGGTGACAATTAATTTCTGACATATGAGAGGTGAAAGAAGTGAAAATTCATTAACGCGTCAGCCCACACGCTTCGATGTATAAACCTTTATGTCGTTCCGATAATTTAAACAATTATTATATATATATTATATATATATAACGAATTTGAACTTAGATTTTCAAAATTCACGAAAACAAAAATCAAGAAATATAAATGTCTGTGTAGCAGGTGCGTTTTTAATATATCGTCCACAATGTTGAATCGGCCACTTGATTTTTTCTTCGTGAATTTTGAAAATCTAAGAATTTTCACTTCCTTCACCCCTCATATCTCAGAAACTAATTGTCACCTCAACTTGAAAATTTATCACAATTGATATCTCATCATAAGCTATCATTAGCCACCAAATTCAGTTGCAAAATCGTGGGGCCCAAAAAGGGCCTGAAAAAGGGCCTCATTTCGGGGTCACTCTTTGGCCCTCACCGAAATTACTTCGAAATTACTACGAATCATTTCACAAAGCTGCACAATTGTTTACCGCTCGATAACTCCGCGCAAGGCCAACCCACGGAGAGCACGGATCTGCAATTACTGTTTAATAAATGATTTAACAAGTTCCCTCGCGAATCTGATTTTCATCTGGATTATGCAGTTGTAAATTGCCAGGACGGTGGTTCGTTCTTCAATCGCAGCCGCGGTTGCCGCCGGTTTGTTTATCGATTCGGTGTAACGACGTTTCAATATTTATAAAGTATCGATTCCAAGAGCGACGGCGTTAATGGGCGTCCGAGCCGACGAGGAATTAATAGAGCAATTCGTCGTTCCCGCCAATTTCACCAGCGCCCCGCGGAATATCGTTACCGTACGCTTTGCTTCGTCTATCCGCAGCAACAAACTCGGCGGAGTTAGAGTAACACGTCAGCCGAGGGGTAGCGAAGTACCGCGCGGCTTCTTCGACTCGCCGCAGCTCAGGAACCAAGACCGGTGGCTGCCACGTCCGTCCGACCTCTTCACCCCCAGAAATTTTCGAAACGCTGCCCCAGAGTTTCCTCGAGGCTCCATCGCGGTGGGGTTGCGCGTAAAAATTAATCGAACGGCACACTTGCGGCCCCAGGCGCTCGGCCGCCCCTGGCGCGGGGGTGGCTGATGCACGGGCCAGCTTCGCCGCCTGTCGCCCACCCCTGGAGTCGGGGCGAAAAGTTAGGCGACGACAAAAAGAAGCGGCCGCGCCGGCGGACTTAATGAGAAATAATTGAGTTAAGGCGAGTTATTTTAAGCGGAAAAGTTGGCGGCCCGAGCAAACCGATTGGGCGGTCGGGTTAACTCCAGAGAAAAAAGGAGCCGCGCGACGCGAGGAGTTAACCGATCGATCGGATCGAACGTCGCCGCGCACTGCTCGCCGATGAAATTTGACGGAATTAACGCGACCGGTCCGCGGCCGTGTTCCCTTAATGGACGGTTAATTCCCTACCCACCCTGCACTGTTCATTGAGTTATGGGCGCCCGGGAGGGCCGCAGCGCTCGCCACGCGGGCACGGAACCTCGGAATGCGAGGGGGTTGGTTTTTAGAAACGATAAGGACTCGTGAAGTTTTCAAATTTCAACTGCTGCGTTGGTGGTGGTCCTTGTCAAGAGATTTTGTAATTCATTATTTCTCGAGAGATACTGCTTTTCTCGAGAAACTTAAGTCTAGGGAATCGCGAACGTATAAACGCGTCTACAATTTATAATAAATGTTAGTTGGAATATTAGAACATTTATGAATTATAATAGAAAATCTTAGTAGAGGAGATTAGACTTTATTGACTGGAGAAGGTGCTCTTAAATTCTTATGTAAGAATTTTATAAAATTACAAAAATAAGGGACAAAAACTTTTACGAAAAGAAGAGACAAAACTATTGTATAATAGTTTTAAAATCTTATATAGTTTATAAAATACTCGCATAGGTAACTCAGAATTTTTTAAAAAATATTCAAAAGAGGCGTTTTGTTTTTTCATTTAATATTCAAGATGTATGAAAGGGAAAAACAAAATCTGAGGAAGGTGAATGTCACAATTTTTGCTCATTTAAGAGGCAACTCGTCACAAAGAAGGTGTAAAAAATTTGTTTGTGATGAAAATTTGCAGAGTAATTGATTAATTCTTTAATAATAAATCAACCAATTGAAAAAGTATTTAAGGAAGATATTTCGAGATGTTTAACTATTAGTAATTTGTAATTAAATATATAATGCTGTAATTAAATAAATGTTTAAATAATTTAGAATTATTTTGTTGCAACTATAGTAGAAGTGTAACGCATATAATAGTAAGAAATATACGAAATGAGCAGAAATGGGGACATCAGCAGAAATTGGGACATTCACCTTAGCTACTTTTCGGAAAATATAACAAAAACCATGATTCTCCTGAAAATACTGAAAAACTTACGAATCCTCAAAATGAAGAATTGCCATTAAGATAACAATTAGAGTTAGCAATCGCAGAGAGCCTCGAAGAGTTTAGTATCGACCAAGAAGAAGATAAATTCCGGAGTTTAACAAAGGAATTTCATATTTTTCAATTCACTGGAAGAAGGACACACAAATTACCATAACTTTTGGAGGAAATAAATTTTTCCACTACTACAGATTTTATCACAAAAAAAGGAACGAAATAGATTAAAAGCCTATTTTAAAAAAAAATGTAATGTTTCGCTTTGCACAATTTTTGTATTAAATAAATAAATTTATCAATTATATTTAATATCTGTTTTTCATTTATAAAAGTTTTGTGCAAATTAGACAGGAATGAAGAATTGGATAAAGTTTTCTTGTGTTTTTGATAAATATTATCAACATTATGCCAAAAATATAATTTTTGCAATATTCTTTTCAATTTCTCGAGAATTCTCAAAAAGTATGATCTGATTGCTGATTTCCCGAGGAAGAAAAAATATCAAGGTATCAGGAACACAGTGCGTAGGTAGAGGGTTGCCAAATTATTATACTCAAAAAAATTTCGTCAAAATCTGTGAAAGTCGTGGCTGTAATTAAAGTAACAATGCATGAATGATATTGTTTTTTCATTTATTGATTAGCTACAAATATCAATTATTACATATAAGACAGAAATAGTAGAGAATATCATCAGAGTATGGCAGAGCACTGCAAACCTGCAGGAAGTAGCCACAGCATGCATTGAAAGCATGCCACGCCGAATCCAAGCCAATAAAAGCTAAAAGCGGAGTCACCAAAATATTGAGTAATTGTATTTCTCGTACAATATAGTCTTAAACCTATATAAATATATTTAGTTTGCATTCTTAATATATATATATACTAGTATTAAAAAATAATACATATTATCACATTTAAAACGAGACATCCATTTTATTCCATCCCTTAAAATTATAAAATATAAACCTTTTTGTTTGAGTATAATAAGTTGGCCACCCACTGTAGAGTCCTCTGTTTTGCGAGCACCGAGGTCATTCTCCTAGGATTCATGAATGTTTCAGAGTTAGAGTGAACTAATATTAGAACTACTAATACCAGTCGAAACGACTGGTTTTAAATTGTTATCTAAAATAAATTGCTCATGACTTTGCATTTCGGATATTTTTTTAATCATTTTTGTTGCAATATCTACAGAATTCTCAATTTATCTCCCGCTCACCCTCACGCTTTTCAAAGTTACATACATGCTATACCTGGATATACCGCTACCTGTTATTTGGACATTTTTTTTCGTTAGATAGAATGTCGGCAAATACGGCGGAAAATTCGAATAAACGGAACTGGTGTGAAATTTGATATTGCAGAAATAATAAAACCAGTAATACTTGCGATAGATGGAAAAAAAATATGTTTGCTGGAAATATACATGCAAAAAGGCCTCTGCCTTCCTCCATTTGTAAAAATTGTTTTCGGTAATAATAAATATACCATTTCCAAACCTTTGTGGTCACGCGGGGTGTATCGCACCCTAGGAGATGTCGTTGCCAATATTTCTGTAAATTCGTAGAGCTTAATAATAAAATTTAAAAATTAGGTGAATTTTAACAACAAAAAAAAAGAAAATATCACTTTTATCCACAACTATTTTTTTTAACAAGAGTTAAAAGATTCAAAAATACAAAAATGGTAACTAAATATTTTTAGTTACTAAATATTTGTAGTTACTCAACATTTTTAGTTACTAAATATTTTTAGTTACTAAATATTTTTAGTTACCCTTTTTGTATTTTTGAATCTTAGAACTCTTGTTAAAAAAATAGTTGTGGATAAAAGTGATATTACCTTTTTTTGTTGTTAAAATTCACCTAATTTTTAAATGCTGAGGTGCAGTGCACCCCTTGTGCCCAATTTGTGATTCTAAGGTGTGACCACGAAGAACTAAGAAGGGAATATCCCGAACCCGAAAATTCCAAAAATTCTGAAACTTTGTGAATATGTAGGGAATTTCCTCCTGATTTTAACCCAATTTTTGTTTGCTGCCCAAATTCACTCGAAGGGGGTGAAATTAACCCCTGAATATTCAGCTATTTTCCGATTTTGTGTTATAACTCGCGAAGTATAAGAGATAGAAAAAAAGTTTCAAGACAAAATTTACTTCTTTTAATTAGATCTATCACTTGGTAAAAAAAATTATTTTACAGTTCACGAGTTATAACACAAAATCGGAAAATAACCGGATTTTCCGAGGTCAATTACATCACCTTAGAGTGAATTTGGGCAGCAAACAAAAATTGGATTGTAATCATGAGGAAATTTCCTACATATTCACAAAGTTTCCGAATTTTTTGAATTTCGAATTTCTTGAAAAAAGTGTATTTCCACGTAGCATAAATATGTATAACATTACATACATACTCTTTAACAATATAAAAATTAAAAAAAAAGAATAAACGTTTATTTTCCACGCATAACATATTTTATAAGTAATAACCACTCATCTTCACTGTTCTGGTAGAAATAGGCATCCATTAATTGTCAATAGTTCTACCGTTAATTATCCGACGCTTCGAAGTCGGAGCTGCCGCCAAACAGCCGCGTTATTTAAAATCAGCAGCCCGGATCGACGGGGCGAGACATTCGCGAAGCTGCTGGTCCGTTTCGCTCGCATCAATTGCCGGCTAATTGTCGAGAATAATTAATGTTTTATTCCAGAGCGGTCGCGAGGGGCGCCCTGCGCGCAACACGTGGACGCGCGAGGCAACAACAATAGGCTCCGGCGTTAATTAATCGAGCCGTCCGCTCGTTTATTCGATAAACATTTGTCGAATCAACGGCGCCGATGCCCGCGGCAAGGGGCATGAATTAATCATGATCGGTCGCGGGGCTTCCTCGAGACGTCACGCGGAAATCATGAACGTCCACTTAATTAATCGTCGGGTGTCGATATCGCGAGGGATGTTGGGAGGAGGATTCCGAGGGACCCAAGACCCCTGCGCGACGCGCGCCGAAGCGCGTCCACCCCCCCGGCAGGGTAAGAATTGAAATCCAACCCCTCCGGAAGATCTGGGAGGTCCGGGGGTCGCGGCTAATGACAAACGGCGAAGATACTTTTCGCGAAACGATCGTGGGGGGGCGAGGGCCAGCTGGTGGAACGTGCCGTGCATCGATAGCGTAACGATCGCGTGCTCATTATCCTAGCAGGGCGGCCGGGCCGTATGTTGCGCATTCCGGCCGCCAACAGGACTCCATATTTATGCCGGCGGCCGGCCATATGCGTTTAAATACCTTGTACGTTACACGGGCACGTGTGTGCAAACGCGCTATCAAAACGGAACGCTCCGAATCCGTGTGCTACGTGACTGGCCCCGGCAAACAGCCGCTAACCCCTAATTGCTTCTAGGGGGTTGCGATTTTTCCCCCGGTCTTCCTTCCAGACACAGGGCCGAGTGGCGTGTCGACGAAATTTTTGGGGAGCTCGCTGTGGGTCCTGTCGCTTTGAAAACTGGGTTGGACCCGGAATTATGGAATTTTGTTGGGGAATGATTATATGTGTATCTCTGCATGGGGGCGGGAGAACGAGGGTGGGTTGAAATGCTTAGTTTCCAGGAACAGTGGCGGATTTAACGGGTTACCGAAAAGGTAACAGGAGGCCGAAAAGAGGCGAATGTTTGTGAATTTTTTTTGAAAAAGTGGAAGCATATATTTTTGCAGAACTTTTTGCATTTCAAAGAGCAACGTTTCAAGAACATTTAGTATTTTTTTGGTAGAAAAATATGTAAGTTTACAATGAAATTAAAAGCGACATCCAAGAAGCGTTTTTAAAAAGTTGTTTTGGGGTGAGCACTGCCATTCGGAACCGGATTATCGAAAATCAAAAAACAAAAAAGATTTCCTTAGTGTATTAATGTGTCCTTTGATTCACGGACGGAATTTCCCAAATATTAATTCTAAACAAAATGGCGGCTATTTAAAGTGAAGTCCGCGTGATTTTTGCGCTAAAACATTAAATAACCGCCATTTTGTTTTAAATTAAAATTTGGGAAATTCCCTCCGTGAATTAGAGGATACATTAATGTGCTAAGGAAATCTTTTTTGTTTTTTGATTTTAGATAATCTGGTTCCGAATGGCAGTCCTCACCCCACAACAACTTTTTAAAAAGGCTTCTTGGATGTCGCTTGTAATTTTATTATAAACGTAAATATTTTTCTACCAAAAAATTACCAAATGTTCTTTAAATGTTGCTCTTTAAAATGCAAAAAGTTGTGCAAAAATATATGCTTCCGCTTTTTCAAAAAAAAATCACAAACATTCGCCTCTTTTCGGCCTCCTGACTAGGTATAACCTCGAGGAAAAAGGCCCAAATGGCAAAAGTTTTGAGGGGGACATGTTTGGGAAAATGAAAAGGTAGCTTACTAAAAACGCCCTAGGTGTAGTAGTACAGGAAAAAATACAGTGCTTGGATAAAATCATAATTTTTTGAGAATGGGCCCTGGCGCGGCCTTCTGGGCCTTAAATCCGCCACTGGAATACCGCGAACCCGCACTCACCGACTGCAACGCAACTTTTTGGATTTATAGAGTGCCTCAAGGCAAGACCAACGATATATTTCATTCGTGTTCAATCGCCCTTTAAGGGTGTGAAAACTAACCTCAAAATCAAATAACCATTCCCACATTCTCGCATATAACTCCTAATGTACAGGGGACAGAAAAAAATTTCAAACAAAAGTTTAATGGTACAATAACCGTTGCAAACTTGCGTTAACGAAATTTGGAAAACAGTTCACGAAAAAAATACCTGTCCGAGAAAAATATTTCAAAATATTTGCTATGACGATCTCCAATAAAAAAAAAAATCGAGAGAGAAGTGATATTGGTACTACTGAAACCATAAGCAAAATACAGTAATGTAGAAAATAATACCATAGGTACTTACCCCCTTTTTATCAAAATTTCACTTATTCAAAACCCATTTCGTATCCGACAATTTTACCATTTCCACTTTAAATTCGTCACCAATGACCTCGAAAACACTTACACTAATTTTCATGCGATTCAAAAGACGCCTTCATATATCCACTACGTTTCCCAGATTTTGTGCCATTGTGCGCCTCGCTTTCCGAAATTTTACGACATTTAGCGTCATTTTCGCCCCACTCTAATTCCAGGAGCGCTCCATCAAATTATCCCCGCGGAATCGACGAAGCCAATAACGTTTTACGCCCGTCCGAGGCCGACGTCCTGGATATTCGATAAAATATTTGTACGAATATCAGAAAGTGTACCAGCGGCGATATTTTCCTGGCTGCCGGGGAATCCCGCCGAGATGGCCGAGGCTTTCCCGCGCCCCGGCAAATTTCCTCCTCGCCCGCGATAAAGAATAAGCGAGCCTCGAGCCCTGCTGCTAGTTCGATTAAACAATTAAATACGCGGCCGAGGATTAAAAAACGGCCCCGTTTGTGAATTCGTCGGGCGACGCCGTCTCGGATATTCAGACGCTGTCGAATAAAAGGGGATATCGAAGCGTTTCGCGGGGCGGTTTTGGCGACGGATGCTCGGGGGTGGAACGCCCCGAGCAGGCAAGGCGTGTCTAAATAGAGACAGAGGCCGCGTTTTGTGATTCTACGAGCACTTTAAGGATCCTTTTACTGCGGCGCAATACTTTATACGTCTATTGCCCGTATATGGGCGCAGGTCGATTGAAAACGGCTCGCTCCCTCCCCCGGCGCTTTTATTTCCTACCCTCGTTTAGGCTCGCATCTCTCGGCGAGCCCGCATTTCGTACAATTACCCGGAAGGTCCATTCGTTCCATTTGAAAGATTGAAATTATTTTCGAAAACCCCCAAGCGCTGCGACCACCACCACCGCTGGAATATTCTCCCCTTCGTGGTCGATGGGGTGCTGTTGGCTTAAAAAAAAATTTGATATTTCACTCTAACCTGCCCGCCCAGAGGAATTCACCATTCTTCATGTTTGTCCAGAACTCCAGCGTCTTACAGAGGGGAGCTTGCTTGCCAAGTGGAATTCCCTGGCCTGCACGCTTCCCATAGTACGTATCGCGGGTCTGAATGGTGCGTTGCATAAGGAAGCCTGCAAGTGTTGCGTATTACCAGGGGAGGCGTTCCATGGTTTCGTCAGCATTGTCAATGGAAATATCCATCTCCGCGGGACAGTTTCGAATTGAATTCTACGCGGGTTGTGTTAGGGCGATCTTCCAGCAGCAACTCCGACGACAAGTAGACAGAGGTGCCCCGCGCGTGCCGATTAAGGGGTTACACCACTCTGGATTTGAAAAGTAGCAGCTATCTTGAAGATTTTTTTTTGGAGAATATGATAAAGAAAATTGAAATTTATAAGTAAGTATTTATTATACCACTATTGAAGATGAGACTTGAAACTTTGAGATGATTTTTTCAATTTAAGAATTTAATGGAATATGTAGGGATTTTTTAAAGTATGGTTTTTTGTGAAAATGGTGTAGTTTTGAAAAAGATATTATTTTTTACCGAAAAATTGAGTATAAAAGAATTAGGGCAGTTTTGAATATATCGCAAAACCGCTATATATTTCTTTAGATTGTTAAATTGATAAGATAATTGATAAGTTTCAAGCGAATCGGATGAAAATTGTAGGTTAGGTTACCCACGAAAAAGAAGCTTACGTGGATAGGTTACAGCGACGCCATTTTGTCTGAGGGAAACAGAATTTTTTTTTTGTGTACTTCAATAGTTGTATAATAAATGCTTAGTTATAGATTTTTAATTTTCTTTATCAGTTTCTCCCAAAAAATCTTAAAGGTAGCTGCAATTTCTCGAATCCTAAGTGGTGTAACCCACTAATTAAGGGGAGATTCGCGTGTAACAGTCATTGGATTAAATTCTTTTGTGATATAAGCAGGCATCTTTAAACTTTCAGAAAATATTTTATTTATGTCGATACTTCTTATTATTTATTAATTATTCTTGGATCTTGTCCACCTCTTCGACGATGTTACTCTTGTTGGAGGGATATGTGGCACCTATCACAGTCATCTGATTGCAAAACAAATAGAAGTTTCTTAAAGTTAGACAGTTTACGCTGGGATTGGTCCACTGTAAAAAAATAAATTAAAAAATTGAAAGAGTTATAGCGTTTGAAAGAAAAAGTAAGTTTTTTCCTTAAACAAATTTTTTATATTATTTTTTATATCGACGAAAAAAGTATTACAAATAAAAACTAAAATTAAAATTTTAGGTCCAGCACCAGGGTAAATTATTTAACTTTAAGAAAAAAATTTTTTTTTCACAATCAGGTGACTGTGACAGGGCCTACTAAATCCACCCTAATTAATAAATCACAAGAAGGATCGACATAAATAAAATATTTTCTGCAAGTTTAAAGATGCCTCCTTATATCCCAATAGGTTCAATGCCATATTAACAATAATTTTTCAAAAAAAAAAGTCATAAATTTCAGGGGTTGTTACACGAAAATCCCCCTTAAAGCGTGGATCGATGGTAACGGTGCGAAAGCCAGAGTGACCGATCCAGACGCCTGCGTCGATCGCAACCCTGGCAGAACAACTTTCCCCTATTTAACGCGCACCTCCTGCGGTCGCCTAACTCGATCATCCCCAGCGCTTTGCTCCAGAGCCTCCGCCCTCGAGAAACCCTCACCGATCTCTAAGAAACGCTGATTCACTGCTCCCCCGAAACAGCAAGCAGAAAGGAAAGATAATCGAAGGCGGAGTGGTTCGGCGGGAACCGCGGTCGACGAGAACGCACCACCCCGCGCGGCGGCTGGGCGGCCGGTGCGTCATTAAAGAGGAACAAAGCTCGTTGGGGATCGATACCGCGATTCTTCGATTGAATTCGAGCGACAGCGCCGAGTGACATGGCAGTTCTTCTCCACCGATAACACCGTCACCGTGGCCTAAAAGGGAACCAACCCACCCCCGCCCTGCACAACCCTCGCGGAGTTCGGCTCGCGAGGGGATGGAACCCCTGTTCCCTATCTGGCGTCTCAAACGTAATTACACGGAGGACTCGTGTCCTCCGACGAGCAGAAATCTTATCCACCCCCGGTCGCTAACGAGCAAAGCGACGGACCCTGTCCCGCCCCGCCCCCCCCCCCCTCCGTCGTCCTCCCTCGACCGAGGGAGAGGTTCCAAACAAAGGGGAGAACGTTAACAAAAGTTGACGCAAGAGAGGAACGGGGAAGAATGGTTGGAAAAAGGAGGAAAATAAGACAGAGGGGGGGGGAGGGAGGGGTGGCCAGGTCCAGTTCGAGGTGGCTGCATTTTCCGTCGCGAGGAGAACGCGAAGTGGGTCATCTCGGGGAGAAGTTCGTAAAAGCGTAAAACGCAAAAGGAAAACGACCAGGCAAGCCTCCGTTGCGGCGGGGAGGCGGTGGCAGGGAGGCTTGGGGGAGGAAGAGAGATACAGGGGTAGAGGGAGGCTCTACTGGGTGTATACTGGGAGATGATTTGAATAAAGTTTCCCGGCCGATCCCGGGGAGAGACCGTCGGGGACGAGCGCGACAAACAACCGGGACGACGGCACCCCCGAGGGAGGAGGAGGAGGCGTCCAGACGCGCCTACGCGGAATCCGTTTTTCGCCCCGTTGATTCGCGAGCTATCGATCATATCGTCCGCTTTGCCCGGCGTGCATCTGTCGTTATTGAAATCCGCGCTCGTTTGTCTTCCCGCGCTGAGTAATTACCGAACGCCTGTCGATGCGTTCCTCCTCCCGGCTACCCTCTGCTCTCCCACCCCAACCCCCTGTCGCGCTTTTCCCACAGGCGAGGAATCGGAAGCGATTTTTTTCCCTCTGGCCCGCGCGAGCGAGTGTCTCTTTGCCGCGCTCTCGCGGGGATGGTGGAGGGGGTGTGTTTCGGTAGAGGGCTGAAAGGGGAGAGTGCTCAGAGTTTTCGGAGGGTGGGGAAAAGATTTTCTGGGCGGTGGAGGGTTTTTGGAAGGAAGGAGAAGTATGAGTTGGTTCCTCGTTTAAACTCATTTTGTAGGCTTTAATTCAAAATTTATAATCGAAATTTAAAAATATATAGCTTGTTAGTGTGAATTTAATAACGATTAGGTTTTAAAAATAAAAGATTTTTCCTCGAGCCAGGAAGTCTAACTGTGTTGGATTATTATTATTTTCAAGACCCAAAGGTGATTCAACATTCTGGGAAACCTGAATATATTGAATATCCAGACAAAGAGCTGAGTCAAATTTTTACAACATTGTATTTCTCTTACTTTGTTATCAACCGTAATTTAAATAATTATTGAGATTCACTAATCTACAAAATTTAAGTTAATGAGTCTGATAGACATATACTTTGAAAATATAGAATAGAACTAGTATTTTCTATTAACTTTAAATAAATATTTGCATAAACAACTTGACACCAAAAGATAATAATGCGTCTTTTTCAAAAACAGTCCGTTGTCAATGAAGAGCTCCGTTCTGTGTGGTACTGTGTTCGAGAAAGACATTCTTTCCCAGCCGTAAAATAAAAATTAAAATATAAAATATAAATAGTTCACCTTCTTTAATAACCCATTTCCAATAAACTGCACCCCTTGCACCCCTTGCCACCCACCTACAGACGCCCATGTTTGCAGTTGAACCGAGAAGGTAGATATTCATAGCAGTGGGGTGGAGGAACTATGGAGCTGAAGGAATTTTTATGAGACCGGGGGTGGAGGGGGTGAAAGGCGAATAAAGAGGGCCGACAATTATCTGGAGCTGGGCATCTGCCGATTTTCTGGCCGTGACCCCTGCCGGACAAACGGCAGCTGCCTAATTCCCGAGGCAGAAGGACAGGAGAGGAGGCCCCGGCGTACGCGGAAAGTCAATTGGCAGTGGGGGTCACCGGGCCCAATTAACGTTATCCAGGATTTCGTAGATCTCATTAACGAGCCGCCGGGAGAGCCGGCCGAGGGATGTGTTTGTTCGCGGGGAGCGCAGGCATTGTCCTATTGCGAAATTAGGGAACGATTTTAGGGCGGGGGGTTCCGAGAGGTCCAATTGTTCGGCCATTTCGAGGGTAAATCTTCGAGAGAATAAAATTGCTGACACGCAGGGAGGGGGCACGAAGCGATCCTTCCGCGTGATTTTCATGATTTGTCCGCAGGGATATCCCTACCACCGGATGGATAGATAATTTAATCTTCTCCTCGATTTGTCACGCCGATATTATTTCGAAAAGAGACCGAAAGTAGATGACAGTTATTTTAAAAAAAATTATCGGGAAACGTCATTCAGAAAAAGGTTGTTCTAAAAATGAAGTATTCATTATTGCGTAATTTAACCCGGCAGTGCACAGGTGGACTTTTGAAACACAAGTATTCACGGGGGGTGCTCCTGCACCCCCAGTAAAAAGTACCACTGATTGACCACGATACAGAAAAATCTGTGTGTTTTCGACTCTTTATTAACACCCAAACAATACAGATCTAAGCGAACATTAACATTACTCCATAGTATACAGCAAAAATATTAATAAACGCACAATTTATTTATTTATTTAAATATACTGAATGCAAACAATGTATCTGTAAGCTAGACTGAGTGTTAGCCCCATTGCTAAAGAAACAACAGACGCCGATAAGATTTTCTACGGTTGGGGGTCCAGTAGACCCCCACGTGTGCACTGCCGGGTTAACCCATTCGCTGCGGTGCGCGAATATAGTCCACGCGTTGAAAAAATGTATTCTCTTGTACTGTGATACTCAGCAATTAATTTAATTAATGAAAGAAAAGTTTGAAATTAAAAACTCTTTATATTGATGTAAAATTAACACTTTTCAAGAATCGTCCGAAAATTTAAATACGCAGCGAAAGGGTTAAGGATGGCTGCTGACTTCAAAAGACACCGCTCAACGATTCAACTACCTCCCACAGCTAATTGCTCCCCAAGAAAACATCGCCGAACTACCGCCCGGATGTAAGAAAACCCTCCGACCAATTTTTTTTCCCCGAGCAACAACCCCCTGCTCGAAACCCTACCCCCAAAAAGCAGCCCTCGACTTAATTACCCCTCCGTCCCGTAAAAACCGCGAGTTACCCAGACCATTACCATTTAATCGCCGGAGCGAGCGGCGAGCGCGCTGCCCCGAACTTCCTCCCCGAAACAACCGACGCGTTGCTCAATTACTCCTCAAAAGAGCAGCGCGCGTTCCACGAGAATTGCCTCCCTCTCCGAAATGGTCAGCGCGCTAGCGTGCATCGCGATCTCGTTAGCCGCGCTTAATCGCGGCCGTGGGTCGATCGCGCGCGCTTTGGCAACTTCCTCGCTAGTGAGGCGCGTTTTTAGGCGCGTCGAAACGCTCCGGACCAGGGTCCGGAGACGGGGACGTCGGGTTTACGCCGGCTTTACGGTCGCGCGGGCGTTCACGGTGCCATTCGACCGAGGAGGGGACAAATTGAATGTATATAGCCACGTTGATGAGATCTTGAGTTCTCGAGGAACGCTTCCTTTCGCTTTTACAAATGAGAAAGGTGACTGCAAATTTGTCCACCCTTGACGCCAATTATAAAACATTATGTAACTACCCACTTCATACATTCCAAAAATGAAAAATTCGTGCGCAAACCATTGACACATGCGCACTCAAGCAAAACTGCAGTACATGCGCTGGTGGCGCCCTCTGCGCCGAGCTTGGCGCCATCTTTCCCATTCGCGTGAACCATGGTTCACCATTGAGCTCTGAACAAATTGGAAAGTGAGCAGAGCAATGGCGGCAGGTCCGAGAATGAGGGAAGATAACGGGTGAGCCTATCCCTGTCTTACAAACAGACTATATTGAGCTGTATGTATATAACTCAATGGCTATAAATGTGCAGTGCATAAAACATGACACAGATAGAGAGGGATAATAGGAAGAAGGATAGGTTCACCGCTTATCTTCTATTTCCCTCGGACCGCTGTCGCCTCTACTTCTTCCCACTGCTGTTCACTCCCCAGTTTGTTTAGAGCTCAATGCGGTTCACGCGAACCGTGGTTCACGCGCAAAATGGTTCACGCACACCAATGTTCACGCGCACCATGGTTTGCGCACACCAATGTTCACGCGTATCGATGTTCACGCGCATCGATGTTCACGCGCATCAATTGTTCACGCGCATCACTGTTCACGCACACCAATGTTCACGCTCATCAATGTTCACGCACACCAATGTTCACGCGCATCAATTGTTCACGCGCATCAGTGTTTACGCACACCAATGTTCACGCTCATCAATGTTCACGCGCATCAATGTTCACGCTCACCAATGTTCACGCGCATCGATGTTCACGCTCATCGATGTTCACGCACACCAATGTTCACGCGCATCAATGTTCACGCTCATCAATGTTCACGCGCATCGATGTTCACGCGCATCAATGTTCACGCGCACCAACGTTCACATATAAAAAGTTACTAGAAACGCCATCTTTGGGAACTAATATATGTTAAATGCAAACCACTATTACAGCAGTTACTATCACGTGATGAAAAACCAACGAAGAAAATAAATCTAACCTAACCTCAATGTGGCTTAGAAGAATAGATCGAGGTGTCTCAAAGTCGCACTAAGGCCGGTATTCATAGTCGCTACTTATTTTTAAGCAAATGCTTAAGCATGCGGCATCCTCTACTAACCTAGTAGCTAGTAAAGGATGCCGAATGCTTAAGCATTTGCTTAAAAATAAGCAGCGACTATGAATACCGGCCTAAGTCCCCTTCAAGCGGAATTCGAAACGCCGACAGTGGCGTCACCAGCAGAGACTCGTTTCGCGCGCAAGCAACAGACGCGAAAGTAGATTTAATCAGCCGATCAAAGAGGATCGTGAAATCAGCTGCACCAGTTTAAAACACTCGAAACGTCCCGCCATGAATTATTCAAACGGTGAAAAAAGAGTGACGGGGGGGAGGGGGCGGGGATAAATCTGCATCGCGGTCGAATCGCTGCAGCCAGAAAACGACGACGGAAACGATGGGCACGCCATTAACGCAGCTATACGACGCCCGATAATGCCGCGTTAATGTAGAACCCCCCGACCCCTCCCCCCCCCAACTCCACCCCCTCGCAACCAATTCGTCCGCGATTAAAACAACGCTTCGTCCCTTCATTTACGGCCAATTGCGCCGGATCGTCGACGGATTCCGTGGTTACGCCTGTTTCGTCGCGTATCCGCTTGTTTATCGCGTCCGACGAAATAAACCGATCCCTTCTGCCAGCTCGAGTTGGCCGCGCGGAGCGCAAACGGTCGGGCGACTAAAATTTCGGCTGTCAGGGGGTGTGCGCCGTTGTTCACTATTTTCTGAGGAAATTCTGCAGTCCGCTGGCGATCGATAACAACGCGCCCCTTTTTTGAAAAACTCACGGACTTTATTCTGGCGTCCCCTTCGATTCCTTCGGTTTTTGGACACGTTTTAGAGGGCCGAAAAAATATAAATACATGTCTCCTTATTTTCACCGGTTTGTATATTTAGGGGGTGAAACCACCCCTCAAAGATCATAAGAGGACCCACAAAAGTTCCTATTGTTACTTTTAGAATATTATAACAATTTAACAAACTTGATATAGAATCTAGCAAGGTGAGCATGAGCAAAGGGACCTCGTGACAAATTTTTTTGTTATTGTTTGCTAAACATCGCTCCTCATCAACTGAAACAGCAGTGTGGTGAAGTTCCGTGAAGTTTCAGATCTCTATCCTCTCGCTTAAGGATAATATAGGGGTAAAAGCCCTTAACCCTTCGTTGACACTCGGGGTGTGAGCTACTCATAAGCTGATTTTGAAGCTCCGCACCTTTTCCAATACCTACGTAGATTCTACGTAGAATATCGTGGATATTCGTGGAATATCTATATTTTTTCATTTATCGAAATAGCCTACCTTCTATATGCAAAATAAATACCTTTTTTTCAAACACGACTTACAAAATAGTTTTTTCACAAAATATTATATCTGAACAACAACTCTGTACATTTGCAGCTTCTATTATTAAAATTTCTAAAAATTACAATTTTTTGAAGATTTCCTTCGTTTTTTCTTGACATATGGTAATCTGGAATGTTTTTACAAAAGCTGTGACAAAAATTCAATTAAAAAACTATTGGAATACATTCTAGAGACCTTGAAATTGTTCCATGATTTTTTTTATAACGATTAGACTCTTTAGTTGAGAATGACAGTCGTTTAAAAATTGCCCTGAGTGTGGGCCACCCTGTATGTCAAAATTGATTGAAAAAGTGGTGTGTCAACGAAGGGTTAAATTTATCAATCTTTTTATCGGATACTACTCAAGGGGTTACACCTACGTAGTCAGGAGGCTCAAAAAATGCGAATGTTTGGGATTTTTTTTTGAAAAAGCGGAAGCATATATTTTGACAGAACTTTTTGCACATAAAAGAGCAACATTTAAAGAAAATTTGATAATTTTTTCGTACAAAAATTTGTACGTTTATAATAAAATTACCTGCGACATCCAAGAAGCCTTTTTAAAAACTCTATAAATTATTATTAATAGATTTATGGATTACACTGAACTAAATTAATTACTAATTCGATGAACCCCTAAATAATCAACATATTAATAAGTTCGAAAGCCAGAAAAAAAATCGTTAGTATATTAATGTATTCTCTAATTCCCAGAGGGACTTTCCCAAATATTAATTTAAAACAAAATGGCGGATATTTAAAGTTGAAGTCCTGATTTTTAAATAAAATTTTTTCGCGCAAATTTCAAGACTCCAGACCCTCTTTCCTCGATCCAGCACCCCCAAAAATCCGCCGGTCAGTGGGCCCCGAAAATGGGCCAGGCCGCTGGCCACCGCTCGCGCGACAGTAACGACGAAACGGTTCGGTTAACAGCCAGGCAGCCTGGAAGGAGGTCGCGGCCCGGGAAAAATACAGCGTTATCCGCGTATCTTCCGAACGGCGCCGATCGAATTCATGGAGCGACTCTCTGGAGAGAGCAGCCGTACGGAGGCGGAGGGGATGAACTCGATATACAGGGTGAGCGCGGCGGACTCAGCGGAGGGATGAGAAAGAAATCGCATCGACCCCTGTCGTCGGCGACGTTCGACGGCCCTCGATTCCGAAGGCGTCGGATACATCCCCTTGATTTACACGCCGGGGGTGGCGTTTGTCGCACCTTAATTTATTACGGGCCACGGCAAGGACAACGGGGGCGGGATAAGGGCCGATAAATATTTATGGAGAAATGCCGCGTTTCTGTATTCCCCAGCACGGGCCGACCCCGTGGAATCTCGGGGAGGGATGGTCGAGGAACGATTCTATTTCCGAGGAAATGTGGAAACGGTTCTGACACTGCACCCTTCTCCTCGGTGGCACCAGCTTCCAGCTGGAGACGTGGTGTAAATTTCGCCGGGAACGCGTTCCGCGCGAGGGTGGTTAATGGAAAGTGGACAAAGGGATGATTTTCAGGAAAGTGAAGCCGCGGAGGGCAGATGGTTTACCAGCTTTTCCACGCCGCCGTAACTCGGCAACTGAGGGCTGAACGCCTCCCGTTGGTGTAACATCCACTTCTTGCTTTTTCATGTAGATTCATCCTACAGTATTTTCACACCCCCGTCGCTCTAATGCCGCCGCCTTTCCCGCGAAGCGTTCGAGAGACGGTCCGGCACCTCGGGTGTTCGTCGCCTCCATTTTACGGAGTACCGAGGGCGGAGTACTTGTTGGCACCCCCGTAGACTAACGCCGAAATGGGATCAGATAAATCAATATCCCCCGGTGTCTCCCGCGACCGGAGGAATTTTCACGGCGATCATATTTATCTGATCAGCGGCCCCTGGCAAGCCGCGAGAACTGACGGTGGATAGAGGGAATCCTGGGCCGGGGAAACCGATTGAAATTAAAGTTCGATGAATCACGGAGGAGGGCTTCGCCGTGGGGTGTGCTCCCTTCCACGAAGGACGAGTGGCTGGCGCGCCGGGGGGTTGAATAAAAAATCGAATCACTGCGCCCCTCGATCGCACGCGAAACCTTGGTGGATGTAATAGGGGCTGTTTCACGGTGATCTGGCCAATGAGATTATCGCCGCGACATCTTTACCATACGTAACGCCGCGAGCCGCACGCACGAACGAAGGGAAAGAACGGCGCGAACGGCTAGGTTCCGCTGGGGAATCCAATCGCGTTACTTCTGTTATTCCTGCTCGTGGGCAAATGGAATGATTCATATTGGAAAGTAATGCTCGCTGGAGCTGCGTTCGGGCTCGATTCACGCCCGGCTCGAGGTCGGTTTAATTCCGGGTCTGATTAGAAATTAATTTTGATGGGGCAACTAGAGCACTAAAGCACTCATATTCAACCGCGACTGCGGAGGCTACCGGACCATCCCCGCGAAATGGTCCTCGTGAATGCATCAGCCGTTGAACAGGGATGAACGAACTTGTGACCAGTGGCGGGCTGGGATTAAACGCATTGGTTGCCAGGAGGCAGGGGCCCACCTACAATTTTATAAATTTTAGTGCGAAGGTTTGTTAGTTTATTATTTATTTATTATTATTATTAATGTACGGGGAAACACATAGTTTAGAAATTTCTATACAGTGAAATTACAGAGTCCGAGCACTAATATTTGTACAGTATTGAGTGTGAATAGGATTAGTCAGCAAGCATTTGAGGAACACCTAGGCATCACAGGCAACACAGCTGCTGCTGATACCCAGTTTTGTTACTCTGCGTGCATATGTAACGAGGTCCTTAAGGGGTTATACCTAGTCAGGCGGCCGAAAAGAGGCGGATATTTGTGATTTTTTTTTGAAGAAGCGGAAGCGTATAATTTTACAAAACTTTCTGCGTTTTAAAGAGCAACATTTAAGGATCATTTGGTAATTTTTTCGTAGAAAAATATTTAAGTTTATAATAAAATAACAGGCGACATCCAAGAAGCATTTTTAAAAATTTGGTTTTGCGGTGAGCATTGCCATTCGGAACCAGATTATCTCAAATCAAAAAACAAAAAAGATTTCGTTAGTATATTAACGTATCCTCAGGTCGACGGAGAGAATTTTCCGAAATATTAAATTTAAAACAAAATGGTGGCTATTTAAAGTTGAAATCCTGATTTTTTCGCGTAATTTTTGCAGGTATGCAATTACTAATTAAAAAATAAGCTACATATATTCAAGAGAATATCACTTTAAATTAAAACAAATTTTATAAGATAAATATTTTTATATTGTACCATTAAGAAATTATTTTATTTAAATTAAGATTCAAAGTATTAAAATGAAAACAAGTAATTAACTTTTCAAATCTTGTTTATAAGGGAAACTAGAATTTATATTTTAATAAGAAACATCGTTGGCATCATTCGATATAAGAGTGTAAAAAATAATTACCGAATTTTCCTGCACGCAGTAATTTGAAAATGATTAGCTTGAATTCGCTTGAGCAAAAGAAGGTGGAGTAAAAATTGTCGATATTTTCACCAAAATTATCGATACCTGTAGTTACTTGTGTTTGAAAAATATCGATACGTACAGTTACCGATAAATATCGCACATTGAAAATACCCTCAACCTCCGACCACGCCACGTTGACCGTCCTGTAGCCTCCTCAGCCATAGCGCAATAAACGCATCGCCGTCAGAAATCGCACTGACAACCGCATCCCGATTTCTGACGCATTCCGCGACGAAACCGACACGTCTATCTTCGCCCCGGCTCCGTCGCCGTTTCCCAGGCGAAATAAAACCCCATCCACGCCGATCACGGCCGTGCCTCCTCCCCCTGTATCGCCTGTAAACGAAATAGAGGGAAAAAAGGAGAGAGGGCAAGCAACTCCGTCCTCTCGTTAGCCGCGTTTGCCTTTCGGCGGTTGGCAAATTTGCTCTCGGACGATTCCGCAAATTTCCAGCGCCGACTAATGCACCGCTTGCCCCCTCGCTAACAGGAGGAGAAAAAAAAAATAGGCGATGAAAGGGGGAGGAAGCATCTCTCTTCAGAGACCTCGCGCTCGTTAATGTAGCCTACGCGAGTCAGTTCTCTGTTTAATCTCGATCGCGCGCGAGATTAAACGCGAGGGTCCTCGATCAACGATCAGGTCGTCCGCTGTGCAGCGCTACTACAACCGGGGCGGGCTCGTTCCCGTGGCAGAGGGCGCTCGACGCAGCGGCGAGCGTCGTGGAGGGGGGAAGTGTTCGTTCAGCGGAGGCTTTGTCTCGCGGATAAAAGGCCGCCCCGAACGCACGAGCCGCGCGAAACGATCAATTATACGCACGCGCGTGGCGTCGCTGTGTAATCGACCTGTCCATTCGATCATTACGCATTCTCCGCATTACACTCGCCGAAACGGGGCTCGCGTTACGTACAGCCGCGCGTTCCGGGTACCTGTTTGAGCTGCCGAAATAATTTCGCGACTGGGTAAGGTCGAGGTCGGCGGGACGACATCCCCGATGCGGGGGACGTCGCACCCCAGAAAGGGCAGAGGTAAACTGGACTGGTGATCAATTTTCGGAATTTCTGGACGAACTTAAACGTCGGGTACACTGGCTACGTTGTTCGAGTGCCTTGGGTAAATTTGGGTGGAGTACTTGTAGAATAGAAATATTACCATTGGCGTAGCGAAAGTGGGACAGGCTCAGGTGCACATGCAAAAGAAAGAAATTAGTGGTTCTTCGAAAATTAAATTAATTTATCACGAAATGAAGATAAATTAAATTGTGAAGTAATTCCGCATTACACGACACATTTTTATATTGACTCCTAACCTCGTATATAAATTCAGAATTTAGTTTCAATATTTATTGCCCCTCCCCGAATGAAATCCTAGCTACGCCCCTGAGTATTACCATTTGTACCTAGATTTCCCTATGAAAAATCATATTTTTAATTTTGACACTTAGAGAGTTTTTTACGAGGACTCTTCAGTTGCGGTTTGTAACATTTTCGACTTTCCAATTCGGTGGAAATGTCGAACAATCGTTGAATGGTGGAAATTTAGTTTTTTCTGCGGCCTCTCGAGTTGTTTTGCGTGGTTTCGATTCCAGCAATGGCCCTCGATTGGTTGTCGTCAGCCGCGAAAGGACGCCCGCGACTCTCCACATCTTCGAGGGCCTACTCGGTTACAGAATTTTTGGAACCAATGCTGCGCTGTAGGGCAAACTTGCCTGAAACGCACCCCTTAAGAACGAATGCTTATTGCATGAAAAACAACAGGAAAACTGAGTGGTAATCCATTCTTTATTAACAGAATAAAGAGTTTAGTACACTCAAACAATACAAAGTAATCGATTTATACTCACAGAAGAAATTTATTTTCAACATTTACCATATCTAATTATCTGTATTGAAAACAAAACGTGACTTACCACTTCTGTTGATGCTTTCCCAAGGAAAAATATTTGCTGCATCACCTGGAGTAGTCAGACTTTCTTCTAGACCCTCAGTTTTCGAAATAAATTCAGAAATAACTTACTGTTTCAACAGAAAAGACATTCGAAGTTGCAAATTAATAGTTCTTTTCAAAATGGAATTCCTCAAAAACTGAGGGCGACGCCAACAAACGGATTCCAAAGTCCAAAAAAAAAGTCAAATTTTGTCGAACCGTGTTATTTTTGATCATATCTCTCTCCTATATGTCAAAACGTCTTGGTTACTTATGCCTCATCGCTGGATTTTCCATTTATGTTGTATCGTTCACAAAATACTCTCATCTCATGTCCCGCCTTATCTCTACAATATTCTTCGCAATAATTTTTCTCACCATGCGCCTAATTCTCTTTCTACTCGACACCAAAGTCTCCTTTCCATACCGACACACTTTTAATCTAAATTTGAATCATCCTTTGCTAATATTTCGGCTCACTACTATAATTCCCCCCCACCTGATATTCGAGGTTTAAATTCGTTTCCTGATTTTAAATATAAAACTCGGCGATATATATAGTTACATTATGCGTCACAATAACTGTCTAGTTTCTTAATGTTAGTTAGTTTTTAGTCATTTGTTATTTATTTAGTTATGGTTAGGCTTCTAACAGTATTTTACTACACCCTCGCCATTTACTCCGCTTGTCTTTATGTATTATTTTCTTCTCTGAATGTGTAATAAAGACGAATATTAATAATAATAATAATAATTTTTGCGTCGATCTAAGCGAAGTGCCGGCAGTGGGTCACAGGCGACCCAGGTCGTGTTAGAAATGCCTCAGCCTTCCGCCTACTTAAACCGGCGAGTATTCCCACCGTTTCCACCCCGCCTAGGGAAGCCCCCGAGACCAGATGAATTTCTTACGAGTCCCAATCCGATCCGGGCGATCGTAACGTCCCCATAACCCATCCGCCGCGTTAGAGCCTGTCGATCTCACCCCGGGGCGAGCTTTTCAGCCGGAAGATCGCAGGCATCCACGGTATCCAGCCGTTTGCACAGAAAAACCAGCCAGTCGAAAGAAATATTAAGCGGGGGAGTGCGAGCGAGAGGTCGAATATCGATTTTCGGTCGCGCTAATAAATAAGCGCATGCGTCATGCGCCGCGTCTGCACGAGCTAGCCGGAGGAGTACGTGCTCCTCCAGTGGCTTCTTCGCACCTTTAAACGCTAAAAAAATCCCCCCCGCGGAACGTTCGGAGGGCGGGGAGGGGAGGAATGGATTCAGCCGCCGATTGCACCCTCCGCGATGGCCATTTCTCGGGACGTTGGATCTCCGAGTGCGGGCACCGTCGCCGAAATTCGTCGCAGCATCTTCGGCAGCCGCACGCGGCCGAGAGGGCTCCGCGAAAGGGTGGGAGGAGGGCGAAGGGTCAGGTTGAATGGAGCCGAACGGCTCGCAAGGGTCAAAGGTCAAAGTATCGCCGCGAACGATGCAACAATGTTCGCGGTGCTGTTGACCCGGCGCGCACCGTTATTGACGGCGATGCCCGCGGTGCCGTGGACGCGGCATAATATTATTTCACCCGGCCGTATTTGCAGTGCTGAGAACGGGGCTTAATATGGTAAACAGCCGGCCGCGTAATTAATGAAGAATATTCGGATTACCGAGGGGGTGGAGCCCGAGGGAAGAATGCCCAGGATAATATTGCCCCGAAGGGCTGCTGTTTGCACTATTGAGAACTGGACTTAATGTCGCGGGCAGGGTCGCCCGGTTCGTAATCAACGAATAATACTCGAATTATATCCTGCGCGAGCGTTGTGGACGCGGCATAACGCGGTCCTTAATTGTTTATCGATACCGCGGGGGTGGGATCGAGAAGAAAATGTTGCTTTCCTTCGTTTTGCCCCTGTTAGCCCATCAACCACCCTGTAGAACCTCGTCCTAGCTGCGACTGTGGTAGGTACATCAATCGATTCGAGCAACACGATTCCCTCGGCGAGCCTCCGTTTCGGAAAGAATGCGGCTCGGACGTCCGAGCGAGGGTCCATCCTTCGTCGGGCGTGCTCCCTGCCGCCCCTTCTCTCGGAGAGTCATCCCCACCCGGGATCGAATTACCCGCGCGAGATTCCTGCATAATTCACGGCGGAACGGAAATACTCGGCTGAAGGGTCGTTAGCATAGGTCGGAGAAAACTACGAGTCACCGTGTCGGGAGCTTCGATAAATAAGGAAGCAGTTCGGTGGTCGGAGAGGCACGTTCCGCGACGTAAAGGCGCACTATACAGTCGCGCCACGTACGGAGCCGCGAATACGCGCGCCTGTGAGAGGGGGTTGGGGGGGGGGGATTGAGCACCGTGACTTCGGGGGATGAAATTCATCGTGACGCGTGCAACTGGTACCCCAATTACAGGACGAGGGTCGTTAGTCGTGGCTGCTCTCTCTGCCCCTCTCACCCTCGTCTCGGCCTTGCACACACTCCCACCCCTCTGAATATTTGAAAGTGTCGCTGAGGGGGCGGCGATTAGGAGACCGAGGTCTAACCCGGGTACGATGATCGAGGAGAACCTACGTTTAATTGTTTGCGAAGAAGACTGGGGTGGGAGGAACGAGAGTCAACCCTTGGATCCCCTCCCTTCGAAAGATTTGTACAGCTTGCGGGGGTTGCGTGTATCATCTGGACCGTGAATCTGTCCGATAAGAGCCCTTTAACGTGTAATAACCCGCTCCCGCGGTGGATGGAACATCTTTCGAGGATAATTTTGATAACGTCCCCGTGGGGAGGGCCCGATAAGGATCTGGATGGCACGATAGGACAAGGGTTGCGTGGACGATTCCGAGGCTAATGGCGGTTCGAGAACGTTCTTCGGGGTGAAAGTGGAATTAATTCCGCTTTCATGGGGATGACCGTGGTGCTTTACTGTTTGCGGGGAATGGAGTTCTGGGGATGAGAAAGTAGCTAATTTGTCGCTGGGTTCTGATTTGAATCGTTGATGGATCAAATCCGCACTGAGTGTGACTTAACTTAACACCGTCGCTGCGTACTTCAACAATTTTTTTAATGAATCGTTTTGTTCAACCACGCACCATTCTTTCAAAAGACAGTATTTTTTAATTTTCTCCTGTACTTCCCGAGATTATATTATATAGAACTCACAAATTTTCGGGTTTTTGGGCTAGGTCAAAAATTGAAGGAGAAACCATTCCGGCCAAGCAACGCTGTTTTTTAGAAGAAGTTTTTTTTGCTGAGCTGTGGCGCCGCTAGTTTGTATTAAAAAAAAAATTTAATTGTGGTTATGTTTCGAGGGGTGTAGAATAAAGGCCTTTTAACAGATTTTGTATTCCATTCATTATACTCGCATAAAAAATTCTCAAAATCAGACTGCTTTTCCGGGCTCTAGAGTGACATTACCCCTTAAATTTTGGGCAGACTCTTGGACAGCGGCAATTTTAGAGGAATAGGAATTGTTTTTAATTTTCCGAGGAATCAACAGTCGACCAGATGAATTGGAGAACATTGCTGAGTATTATTATTAAGCGTCTTTATGGCACAATACAAAATTAAGGATAGGAAAGAGAAAAAAAGAAATCAAAGAAAAAAATAACTTAAAAATTAGTTAGAAATTAATAAAAAAAAAACAACTTCGTCAAAAATGCATAAAAACGTGGTCCAAATTTCAAATGAATCGAATGGCAATTTTTTTAGAAAGTAAAAAAAATCGTTTAACTTAAATTTTTCTTATACCTGTCTTTTATTATTTACTTTTTAGTGTCGAAATTTTGATTTGTGATTATATGCTGGTCTCATGACGATTTAATTGATTTGATTTGTGGTTACAGGCAGATTTCAAGTGATTTGGATTTGTGGTTATGGATTATAATTATTAATAACTTACTTAATTTCCACCCCCTCGGTTTTTTTCATAATTTTGTATTGTCATAACTACGCATGCCTGCAAAGTTTTAAGACAATTAGATAGATGGAAGTGGCTTAAAATTGAGCCTCCGCATTGAAGCTGAAAATAATTTAAAAATTCCCAAATTTTCCTATGTTTCAGCCCCAAAAATAGGATTCCGCCTTAACGCGTCCCTTGACTAAATTCGAATACCGCAGCGAAAGAGTCACCTCTCGCTCGCGCCTAATCTGGACGAGATCTGGAAGACACTCAGGGTGTGTCTGACTTATCATTGACCCACACTACTGCAGCCTATCCCACAACCGCCCCCGCCCCTGTTCCAGCGAAACAACCGCCGCGAAGAATCCGCACCAGTATTCTAAACGTTTGATGGTGGGTAGAATTCTCGGAGCAGTGAATGCTGGCCCCCAACAAGGCAATCTCTGGGGCGAGAGTCGGGAAAGGCTACCCTCTGAGCGCGCATCGCCCCAGCGAGCGAACGAGACACGATCCGTTACTCACGATCTCGCGAATTCTATTACCCGTGACTCTCTCTCCTATCCGAGAGGAATGCCAGGGTAGCGGAACGAACGGTCGCTCGCGTCCAATCCGAGCGCCCCCGCAACACCCCCTCAATTCCGTGAATTCCCGTTGCAGGGGGTGTCGGAGATAAGGAGGAGCCCTTAACGATCGCGAGAACGATCCCTGCCCGTTATCATTCTCGCAACAAGTGGCGCGCAGGGGACACGAAATCCCAGCCCCGCAGGGACCCAGGCCGCTTTATAGAACGCCTCGAAGGGGCACGACCGCTAGCCGAGGGGGTGCACCCTCGATTCTCCCGATTACGAACGATTTATACGATACCGACCACAGGAATCACGCTGGTTCCACGATCTCGGAAATGTCCACAGCGAACTGGTGACGCTTCTACCAATTCAACCCCCCACCCCCTTCCCCCTCCAGTGGCAGTTACGGCTGACCGGGGGAGGGGGAGAGACAGTGGACGGAACTGACAAGGAACACACTTCTGCCAGCGTTTAGTAGCAACACCTATCTATATTAGGGTGGCTCTTATTTTCGACTTTTAAATTTTCATGGCGCCACCCCCCAGAATAGTTCCAAATAATGAAAAAGAAATCTGTGTAAAGTTTGAGCCCGATCGGATAAAGGGAAAAGGTGTCCCTGGGTCCTTGAACATTTAAATAATTATTTAACAGCTGACAAAGTCGATTTTATGTAATAGCCTCCAAGTTATTGATTACATAACAAAATGTATCAAACAAAAATTGTAGGTCCAGACAAGGAGCATCTTTTATGTTGTATTACTTTTTCTGCTGCGACAAACGGTTTTAAAAAAAAATCCGACAAACTGGAAAATAAATTTGACTTTTTTTTTCAAATTTTGAAACTTTAAATCCTTCTCCAACACTTTTTATTTATAAAGACGAAAAAGGTTGTAATTTTTCTTTTCGAGGACTATCTTTTAAACATTTAAGGAGAGGAGCATATATCGAGATATGTCAAAGAGATAAAAAAAAATTTGTTATATTTTTAGTGTTTGATACGTCACGAATGTTTCCTGAAAATTTGGGACCGAAATTCACAAAATATCGAAGATATAGACATCAGAAGTGAGGTATTCAAATTCATTTTTCTAGAAATCGTGATTTTCAACTTGAACTTGGAGGATATTATATAAAATCAACTTTGTGAGCTGTTAAATAATTATTTAAATGTTCAAAGGCCCAGGGGCACCTTTTCTCTTTATCCGATCAGGCTCAAACTTTACACAAATTTTTTGTATTATTTGGAACTATTCTGGGAGGTGTCGCGAAGAAAATCTTGAGAAAAAAATTCACCTAGAGTAAATAGGTAAGAGCCACCCTAATCTGTACTTACATAATCATTGTGTCACTGATTCATCACCGTCCAGCCCAAACCGCTGCCCCTAGAAACACGAAATTCGGGGAGTACCTATATCCCTTTTACGTCATAGATGCTAGATAAGAAGGGATTTCTGAAATTCCACCCCTAAGGGGGTGAAAAGAGTTAAAGTGTGATTTCACCGATTCCTCAAAATCCCTTAGGTCCAATTAAATATTAACTTGCTTTTTACTTCGAAAGATTACCCACACGAATGCCTGAAAACTAATCACAGGACTTTGCCCTAATCAACCCCTAAGAGGGTGGTGAAAAGCGGTGAGATGTCTTTTCACGGAGTCTATAAAATCTCTCATTTTGCTAGTTAGTTTACATTTTTCTGACCTTTGCGACATATAGGTACGTACTGTCCACCTACTAATATAATAAAAAAAAATCTGTGCGATTCCATCATCAATTGAATAGTGTTCCTCGTGAGCAGCAAAGGAAGAGGGAGCACGTAACAGTTCCACGACAACCCTCGTTACAGTAATTCCATTTTCGAGGGGCGGAAACTCGAAGGGCAGGGTCGGCGAATGTTGCCCAGCTTCGGGAGGATCCCAAAGACCTGGCAGGTGGGAGGGTGCGAACCAGGAGCCTCTGCTTCGACGGCTTTATCTCGATAATCTGCTCGCCATCGGCCCCGTAGAGGAGAGCGCGACGGTGCAGGGACGAAGAGCCTGTCCGTGAGCCGATCTGCGCAATTAAGCTAATAACCGGACTAATTAAAAATTAGCGCCAATTATCCGCTCGAGTCGGTTTATTCGTCAGCGGGCCCCACTCGTCTCCAGGCTGACGGGATAGAATTGGGGATTTTTAGGCGATGGCTGCAGCGCGAAGTCGAAGGAAATTCGGGCGTAATTGAAGCGCGCGGTTCCGGCGAAGCGCGGTGAGGAAAATGAAGGACAGGCGACGGCAGGACGGTTAATCGACGGTCGACTGGAAAGATTCGCGCGTCGTTTTTAATCCCGCGAAGCTGCGGGAGGATCGATGGCCGTGGGCCGGCGATATTCCCTCGTTTCGGTGTTCAGAGAAATTAGTTTCGGAATATCATAGCCGTCGCGAGGAGGAATCTATCGGTGGAGTATCCTGAGAAAACGAAAGGAAATCTGGTTCAGGAGCGTCGGAATATAGTCCGACGATCCTGACGGTTGGTCGCTCGGCCTGGAGAGCAACCGAAGCGATCGTTTTCGGTCGGGAACCTGGCGAACTTCGGCTATGAAGTCTCTGGACCGAAACAGTGCGGTAAACTGCGCTTGTATCGACGGAACGGGCGTTGTTTACCTGCTATTGGGAAACCGTTCGCGCTGTTTGAAAGAGCTAATTAAAATGGACAACTTCGGTTGGGAAGATTTTTCAAAATAACGCACCGGGGCAGAGCTACGGTGGGTTGAATCGGGAGGTTTGCGCGCCCTCCGGCTCCGCCTCTGCTGCGGCCCGCGTTTTGGGTCTCGATTATCTCGAAACTGAAGCCCTCCCCGGTTAAACTTCCCTGAACATTTTCGACGCGTTTTTTAGCGCTCTACCAGATCCACCTATAGTATCTCCTCGAAGTAATATCGCCTCCCTGAAACAGCAGCAGTTTGCATTTAGCGCTGGCCCGCGGGTGTCGATCGATTAAGGTGATTACCGCCCCGCGCCGAAATACCCACGCGTACGCGCGAAAATAATATTTTCCCGGGGGGTGGATAAATTCATTAGGTCGGGAATAAATTCCCCGGGCCGGAATGAAGTTAAACGCGGGGGGCGAAGTTCCTGGAGATTACTTATAGCATTATGTGCTCGGGACTTTCGTCCCAGTCGTCTCCGTCCCCGTGGATGCGGGAAAAACGGACGATAACGAGGAACTCGGTCCCGAGAACGGTCTCGGGCGAACTTCTGTGTGTCTTCCGCCAGCTCCGCGAACAACGGGAATTAACGAGCCGGGAATGGGCGTCCAGCGGGCTTCTTCTAGAAGCGAGGATCGGTTAATTGCGGCGCGACGCGAGGAGATCTCGGGGCTGATCGCCGGGGGGGGGGGGGTGGTGGAAGGGACATATTCGAGCCGAGGGGTGGCTGCCGGATTTATGCACTCGCGGGCCTTCGCCTCGATTACTCGCTGACCCGACACACTTGACCTTCTTCCCGGGCCGCGCGCGAGAAAAACGTGAGATAGGCGGGACGATAGCGGGAGAGTTAGTTGCCGATCGTCCAACAGCCGCGCGATACAGGCAAGCATTTTGCTTAGGCCAGGGAAGATTGATCAGCGATTCCACTCTGCCGTCAGCAAGCTGTACGTTAAGGGATCAAAGTGAAAGCTGCGCTCTGGAACGAGGGTGTCTTAACGAGGCCCGAGGATCTTTCGTCTCTGTGAAAGTGATCCTTCTTCTGTCCGAGGAGGCTCGCGTTTAGCAGGGATATAGAGCCGAGCAAACTGTACAACTTTCGTTCGGAGAGTTTTTCGAAACGACACTCGGATCAGAAGTTACGGACGATTGAAATCGGAGCGCACGTGCGAACAGCCCACCCCGGCGCTCGGAGCTATCGCCTCGATTATCTCGGAAGCTGAAGCTCCTGCGACGAAACTTCGCTGCACCTTTTCCACGTGTTTCTTCAAGACGAACCACCCCCACTTTTTAGTTTTCCGGAAATGCTATCCGTTCGAAAGTTACGCGCGAAAAACCCCGGCAACCGAGCGGTAATTCCCCCGGCGATCGAACGACCAGGCTACCGGTAGCTGAGGAATCGCGCCAATCCCGAGTTGCGTTTCGCGGAAGCGTCATCCGCTCCGAAACGCCCCGTGGCAGCTGGCGAAAATGTCGCGGAGTTTTGGGGCACCGTCTCTGTTTGCCCGGCGACGTTATTAAAATTACGCGCGGCCGAGCACGCGACCCCCGGCGCCGGGGAGTTTTAAGTTCGACGGGACTCCGTGAATAATGCGGGTGCAGGCGCGTTACGCGCGCCAGCGCGGCGTATCCGGGCGAGGCGGATGTCTACGGGGCTGGCAGGCGGGTAGCGAGCAAATCCCAGATAAGTACAGATATTATAGGCGTGGATATTACATGCAGCTCCGTGCTCGGATATATTCGCGTGATTTGTTGTATTTATCCCCCTCGCCCGCGCACCGCGCGCGAGAGGGCTGTTCACGCGGCATTAATTGGCTGCAGGGGAAGCGCGCGATGCGGCTTGCTGCCTTCGCTTCAGCCTGATAATATCCATGAAAACGGCGGGCAGATCGACCGCGTCGATTCGAAGAATCGAAAAGGGAGCCGCGCGCGTGGGGGATGATTTCTGTGGTTGCCAGGAAAAACGTGTCACAGTTTCAAAAAATTTTAGTTTTGGCAGTCATTTAGCTGTGGAATAGAGGATTTATGCATTCGTCAGAAAAAATGCTTGAAAACAAATTTTATATGTTCAAAAAAATAATGCACTTTAACAGAAGACCAACGTTCAATTCATACGCATTTGGCGAAATAGTGTGAGTCCACAAAATTTGGAGAATACGAAGATTTTTTACTTTAAAGTGTTGTTAATCTAGTTAAGTAACTGATTATTGTACAATGCGATCCTTCATGCCATGTGAGCTTCAAAAGCTTTTTTTTTATCTTAAGGGGTCGTGCTCAGTCAGGAGGCCGAAAAAGGGTGGTCTTTGGAAATTTTTTACTCAAAAACTATAACACATTTCTCAAGAAATCTTTTTTCCTTTTAAGCATTGCATCTAGTACCGTGTATCGTAATTTTTTTATTTAAAAATATTTAGCAATAACTAAGTTAACATAAACTTTTAACTAAGTTAACATAAACTTTTAAACATAAAAGTACCTAATAAAAATTATTCCACTCAAAAAAAATCAAATTTTTGACCATTTATTTTGCAATTGTTCTAAACAAATGCCATGTTTTTAATAACGAAGCACTATTTAGAAATTTGAAAAAATGAGAATATTGTCCTATTTGTCCACTTTAAGGATCCGTTTTCAGAAATACGGGCACTTAAAAATTGGCCAAACGAAAATTAATTGAATGTGACGCTGCGTCGCCCACCACCGGCTGGCTGAGCAAAGTGAAGGAGCTGTACGTTTATGTCGTAAAAAGAAAACAATGGTATTTAGAACTTTAAACGGCAATACATATCTCAAAAGTGGAAACATGTGGCATGCGACGTTTTTCCTTACAACCGCAGATTTATTGCCTTCGTGATAGCGTAAACAGAGCCTCTTCGTCGTCCTGTCGAGGATGGAGACATACAATTAGAATACTCGGGAGTCTTTTAGACCTCCAAAAGCTGAAGAGACATTTTATGCATTAGCCTCCGAGATATCGGAGATATCCCTTGTTTTAATTTCGCGTCCAAATGGGGGTTGGCGAGCAGCAATTCCGAGTCGTCCCTGTTCCGTGGCCAGTGAATTAGGGTAGCTACATTATTTATACAGAGCATGTCCACTCGTGTCCAGGGCTCGGTATCCCTCGATCTTTCGCTTAATTAGAAATAATAGCGCTGTGGTCTACCTACAGGGTGTCCAATGGAAACATGCCCCGAGTCTCGCAGCTGAGGTCAAAGTATGAATACTTTGAGTCGCAGTGGCGGACCACGATACGCGCTCAGAGTAGCCTCCATTACTCGGTGGCCCACGGAGCCCAAGAGATTGCTGAAGATTCTGCAGCGTGATGACGATAAGATTGTTGACAAGTTTCTCCAACAAGGTATTCCAGTTCCTGTTACTCTACTTCGGAACAGTTTAGCTTCGTTCCACCTACACAGGGTGTCCCATCTGTCACGAGCTCCTACAGAGCCTCCACCCTCTAGGGTAACTCGAGGATCCCCCGAGCGCTCCATTACGCTGGCCCTTATTTTCAAACCGCGATTTCGTTTGCTCTCACCCCCTAATACGGTTCCATTTTATAAAGAAATAGTCCCTGAAAAAGATTATTGCAATCGCACGACAGGAAAGGGTGCCGACTAGGCCTTAAAGTTTAGAATTCGTCAATAGTTCGGATGCAAAGAATTTCTCAAAAATGGTAAGTCGTATCGAAATTTTGTTCAAACAATACTAAAAGAGCATACAATTCTCTACAATTATTGTATAAACAATTTTTTCGTGCTTCCAACCAATTTTTAGATAAT
Source organism: Andrena cerasifolii (assembly GCF_050908995.1). Lineage (NCBI taxonomy): Eukaryota > Metazoa > Arthropoda > Insecta > Hymenoptera > Andrenidae > Andrena > Andrena cerasifolii. The sequence goes on from NC_135132.1 coordinate 6,859,454, forward strand.
CGCGTTTGAATATAGAGAAGTCCGCACTACGCGCGTATAGACAATACGTCACGTCGTACAAGTGGTACGCGCAAAGCGCAGATTTCAAACGCTATTATCTAAAAAATGGTTGGAAGTACGAAAAAATGATATACATAGTAATTGTAGAAAATTGAATGCTCTTTTAATATTGTCTGAACACAATTTCGATAGGGCTTACCATTTTTGAGAAATTCTTTAAATCCAAACTACTGATGAATTCTAACCTCTAAGGCCTAGTCGGCACCCTGTCCTGTTCTCCGATTGCAATAAACTTTTTCAGGGATTACTTTTTTATGAAATAGCACCGTTCTAGGTGGTAAGAGCAAAGAAATACAAAATAAATTTCGACACGTATAAATAAAGCTACCCTATTGCTCCATCTGGCCCCGCAACTAGGGCATCAGCGGACACCTTGCGAGATCCCTTGCCACGTCCACTCGACACCTGGTCAACTCGGATCCCGTTTCCCCGCTGGCTCCCCCGAGCCTCCCCTAATTCGCTGGGGCTTGCACGAATCCGCACGAGGACTGGTCCCAAAGAGGCGAGGGGCTGGGACCAGAAATCCGCATAATTCCTGGCGGAAGAGAGTCGCCCGGAGCGTGGCGTATTTCCCCCAATTTCGTTAGCGCCTGCACAGCCACACGCGCGGCCGACGCAGCGGGGGAGGCTCTCTCGCTCTCTCTGGCGCGGGGCGGCAGAGGAGGAGGGCGAGTTTTGCAGCGATCATCGACTTGGAGGACGGCGCAGTCGCCCAGGAGCCGAGTCGACTCGAAATCGCCCCTCGCTGCTCCCTGTTCCCGTGCTCCCAGCTACTCCTCCGCCCTCCACCCTTCGCCCTGCCGCCTCCGCGGCCGCCACCGCCGCGAAGGGAGCATCAGTGGTAGCGGCAGCAGCAGCGGCAGCGACACAAACGGCCACCTCCGCTGGTTCCCGCTGCTGGTGCGCGACTATGCCGCAGTAGCGGTCCTCGCCTCCTGGCTACTCTCTGCCCCCGTATAGATTTTCAATTAGTGCGACGGCGGAACGCGGAAAATAATGTGCTCAGCCGACAACACCTGCTGACCGTTCCTCTCCTGTCTCGCGAAGGTCGACCACCGCGTCGACGTAGGTGCCGCGATCGCGTCCGAGAAACTGCGGGACGGACACGGGCACGGGGTGAGGATCGATCCCCCTTCTCGAGCGTGTGCGTGGAGAGAGTACAGTGCTAACGCGGCGGACCTGGTCGACGATGCCTGGTCAGTGACGGGACCCCGAGCAGGGAATCGCGCGTGTCCATGGTCGATGGGACGAGGATGACGGCTGACGTGATACGTGGCACCCTGGTGTCCAGGCTGCTCGCGCTCCTCGCGTTCCTGCTTCACTCAGGTAGGCGCTGGATCAAGCTACTTCGCCTGCCGAGGTTAGCGTTCCTCAGGCTCCTAGCGGATTCACGGCTGACTGGTCACGCGACGAGCAGGACGTTTCCCTACGCCTGCAAGCGGCAACTCTTCTCGCGACCCCCATTTCCTTGGGGCAGTCTCCCTGACCCATCTGGTCGCTCAGCCGAGAATCATGTTCCTCTCGGCTCAGAGCCACAGCTTTGGCGCTTCCTACGCGGGGCTCCTAGTCTCTTTGCTTCGCCCCGCAAAGCTGTTCTCCGATAAACACTTGCCGCCCCACGATATTGGGATCGTCGGTGCCGGAACGATACCCGGCTGTTCGCATTGTTTGCACGTTTGCACGCTTCCGATCTACGCGTCTGCCAGGTGGACAATGGGCTCGTGGCACCCGAGCGGCATCGATCTCCGTCCCAAGCGTGCAATTTGCGTAATCTAGATGCCCTAAGTGCGACCGTCGTGCTTCTTCCACTAGGAAATCACTCGTCGGGCAAACACCGGGCTTCGATTCCACTTGGCCAACCGATTACGCCCCTCCAACCCGCTTTTATCAGCCCCTGGACAATCGGATCTACCCCGCGAACCACTCCTCCGTGAAAACTTTGGAGTTTCTCTCGATTTTACTCGGGATATTAGACTCCAAGTTGGACCCACTCCGTGCGTCTCCTTCATTTAGGTCATCTCAGGCCCAGCTTGGGTCAAGCTTCCATCCCCAAAAAATGTGCCGCGGCGGTGTGTCGTATCGCGAGAGCAGCGCGCTGTAAAAATAGTTGCCGCAACAAAATGGGCCACGGGCTCTGCCATTGTTCGCCGGCCTACCCCGGCCGTTAAACGAGCAAGCGAATTATTCCCAGGGAGGAACCGCTTCGAGGGTGTCCGCGGAATTAAAAGCCTACATTCCCGGCGCACCAATTTCCTCGGAGCCCGCGAGGAGAGCCGCAGTAATACGGTAACCAACAGACATTTAGATAGGATCCGCTTTGTCGAGGATAGAAATGGGATTCCCCGGGACGCGCGAGTCCTCGAGGATAAGCGGGCGACTGGATAAATTCCGGCCCCGAATAAAACTTTCCGCCGCGGAGATACCGTCTCGCGATATTCCGCGAACTTTCTGCCATTCGACGACCTACATCCGCGGCAGCGTTCAATCTCACCCTAACACCCTTCCGTAACACAGAATCGAGCCTGCCGCTGTTATTCGCTGTTCTCGAATTAATTGCCCGGGGGGCATTGATAAAGAATCCGATAGGCGCTGAGCGGAAGAAAGGCGGGCGCCGTTCGCTTAACAGAAGCCGAGCCAGCGTTCAGGCTGTCGCGGACCCAGAAATTAAGGGGAATTAGAGGGTACGGCGAAACCACCATTATCTACTTAAGGGGTCTTCCTAGTGTAACGGCTGAAAGAAACTTAATTTTTTAGGGATTTCAAAATAGAAACGAGTATTGCGCGTGTCGTTTTGCACGTTTGTTGCTTTAATCTATGAACTTTTACGGATATAAAAAAAAAAATTTGTTGGTCAAACACAAAATTCTAGAAGATTGGTATGTAATCTGTAGACGCGTGGCTATCGTCTGAACTAGCACAATGAAAAAATATTGAGAAACAAAGAAATGGTAATGTCTTAAAAATGTTTTTTCAATTTTAGCAAAAAAATTATGGTTTCGTTGACCGTGGTAATTTAATTTCGCAAATATTTGCAAAATTCTTGTTCGAGCGATAAAGTAACGAGTTCTGAGTATGCCTGATATATTTGAAGTGGAGCGGGACTTTTGGTTTTTTGGCTATCAGGTCTGGCATCCGGAAGGATATTGCTCTCTTCGCGGTGCCCCTGTTCCGTTACAAATTGATATCTTTACTTACAAATTTTGTTTTATAGTCTTGAAAGGTGATACAATAAAGCAGCAAAAGTACAAAATTCTGTTTTTAATTTCAGAAGAATTAATTAATTAATTTGTAGTCAGTAGACTCTTTACCCATTTGTGGGTACACAAGGAAATAAGTTGAAAATCTGCTTAACCGCCTTTATTATACACATCTTAAGTCATTTCAAGCTATTTTTCCTTTTCTTTCTTTTTTTCGAAATGGCACTTTAGGCGCGCTTTTCTGGGAACCACGGTTTCCAAATTGGTTCGAAGCATAACTTAAACAAATTTTATTCGGTTCACTGGAATTTTTTACAGTAGCCTCTAAACTGCATTCTCCATAAAAATACAATTTTGCTGAATTTCGCCCATTGCAACGCAAAAAGAAAAAAAAAGCAACTATGTATTAATCTAACGCAATATGATGGTGTAATAAAGACGTATTATTATTAATATACGTCCACCATCACGTCCATTTTCAGCTTGAAAGCTGCTCTTAACATTAAAAGTTTCAACAAAACGTAAAATCAATAGTTTGGAGTCTACCATAAGAATTTCAAGTGAATCGAATACAATTTGTTTAAGTTATGCTGCAATCCAATTTGAAAAACGTGGTTCCAAGAAAAACGCGTTTAAAGTGCCATTTTGAAAAAAAAAAACACAAAAACAAAAATAGCTTGAAACTACTTAAGGTGTGTCTAATAATTGCGGTTAAACACCTTTTCGACTTATTTCTTTGTTTACCCACAAACAATTGCCAAAGGTACACTACGTTTTTGTGCCGCTACAGTGTTGTTGAGCGTGAAAAATACAATTATTGAATTCGAAGCGTTTCCTGGGCCTGTGCTTCGTCAATCCGCACGTGGCAAAACACTTGAGCCGACCGTCCGGGCCTAAAATCTTGGGACGTAACTATTTACCAGCGGTGCCGTGAAATATGGGCTATTGGGCCGAGTCAAGACCGCGTATCTCTAGACGACATAAACAAACGGAGTCGCGCCGTTCGATGCGATTTCGTGGAACTCAGTTTCCCTTTCCGGTGCGTTTCGTCGCCCAATGCCACAATCATTTACAGCCAATAGGCAATAGTCTACCACCTCTTATTTTTTAAGACACACCCCTGCAAGGGCTTTCAAAGGCTTGGTAGAGCCTGAATGCAACTTGGAAAACCAGATCGAACAAAACCTCTGTACTATCATCATCGACAGAATTGCATTCAGCATTCTGAGACACTACCAGCGCACATTATAACTTTACCAAAATTCAAGTGTACAAGTATTTTCATTCAATTTTATCAGAATATATTTTAAGTGTTACGTTGTTACGCGCTACAGTGTCAGTTTGATTTCACCACTGTCCTTCCACATACCTCAATCACCGTTCAATTAGTGAACTCTTGCGGTGGAAAAAACCGCAAGGAATGTGACATTGTGTCGTCGGAGTCTTACAACCTCCAAAGAACAAGTCGACATTTTGGCCACAACATTTTGGTCCTTCGAGCCGGATACAAGTGCCTGGAGAGCCTTGATTCGCGCCTATCTGTACAACATATCCAGTGCTGTGGGAAGGACAGCATACGTCATCGCTGAGGAGCCCAGCAACCAGAGAAAGGGACTCGGCAGATCACCTCATCGTCAAGGGACCCAGCAGCTGAGGGACAACGACACCAGGTCGTTGCATCCTCGCATAACTCATCGGCGTCAGGAGCGATACCTGAGCACCAGGGGTCGGCGGAACCAGCATCACAGCTGTGCCGAATCTACGGCACGGACAGCGTCGAGAGCCAACATCGAGGACGTTGTTACCAGCCTCATTCGCATCGCCTATCATTGACAAGCCGTGTGGACCACCGGAGACTGCGACCACGTAAGTCGCATTCAGTTGTTGTTTGTGAGTCACCTATCAAACTAGTCCTATTATCTCATTCCCGTGTATCTATCGCGGTAAAATCTCGCCATGGCACCGAGCTTGGAAGAACGCCAGAAAACCTTAAAGTTGAAACGTGAAGCATTCAAATTAGAATTAGAAACCTTTCAACTACTGATAGACAGTACCGAAGCTGGAGATTCGGGCAGTCAAATTCAGGTGCATTTTGACGACCTCGAAAGTGAGTATATGTCGTTCAATAAGGCGCAAGCGGAGTTAGATTCCGCGGACACCACCGGGGAATTAATGCGCGAAAGAATAGCTCTCAAATCCGCGTTCATTACATGTAAAGCACGCGCGATGGATATTTTGAATAAACTCAAACATAGTCAGCAGACTGGAAGTGCGTTGGGTGTCGAGTCACTAAGTTTACGCGCGTCGCCACAATCGGCCATGGAGTCTATCGATAAAGACGTATACTTGCCGAAAATCAATTTGCCAACCTTTGCTGGAGCATACGGGGAGTGGCCTGGATTTTCCGATCAGTTTCACTCTTCGATACACGAAAACACACGCATTACTGAGTCCAAGAAACTACTATATCTTCGTTCGTGTTTAAAGGGTGAAGCAGCGAAAGCCATAGAGTCTGTAGGAAATTCCGCGGCCAATTACAGGGTTGCCTGGGGCCTTTTAGAGAAACGGTATAATCAACCAGCTACCATTGTAACTAATCACTTGAGGGCAATCGTTGACGTACCGTTGTTGCAAAAGCCATCGTATCAGGATTTTAGAACGTTTCTTAACAGCATGGAGGCTCATTACCGCGCGTTGCAAGCTCTGCAGCAGCCTAGTGCCGATACCGTACTTGTTCATTTGATAGTGTCTAAATTAGATGAAGAATCCGCCCTGAAGTGGAAGGAGCGCATGCGTGGCATTGCGTTTCCTAGTGTAGACGAGTTATTTGATTTTTTGCATGATCGGTATCAGACGATCGAACCCATCGGAGGGGGGGAACCCGCTGCTGGGGCTTCTGCCGTGGCTTCTGCCGTGGCTCCTGCTGTGGCACCTGCTACCAAAGCTCAGGGAACGGTTCGAAACCGTCAAGGTTTCCAAAATTCTAATAAACCTGCAGTAAGGGAATTACGATCAATTAGGCAAGTTCATTCTACCCAGAACGTGATATTATGCGGTTTTTGTCGAGAGCCACATTTTTCGCAAAATTGCAGCAAACTCTTAAGTCTTTCTGTGCCAGAAAGATCAAAATTAGTGAAGGAAAACCATCTTTGTTTTAACTGCTTACGGCCAAACCATTCGGTGAAGGACTGTCAGGCAAGTACCTGCCGACGATGTCATAAACGGCATCACACTCTATTGCACGTAGACCCTACCCCCGTACCTTCAGCTGTACAGGTAAACAATACCTGTTCGGTAATAAATGCTCGGCCGACGGTAATTTTGTGTACGGCGGTCATCGACATTGTAGACGGATTCGGGAAAACACACAAATGCAGGGTGCTATTAGATTCATGCGCCGAATCGCATTTTCTGTCGGAAAGAATGTGCAGGCAACTCAATCTACCCACAGAAGCAGTAAATATACCTCTTTGTGGCACAAACGCTATGCAGTCGGCTAGCACTAAAGTCACTCGAGCACAAATTAAATCGCGAAACTCTCGTTATTCAGAAAATGTAACATTTTTGATAGTTCGGGAAGTTTCACAACCGTTACCTCATGACTTGATTGACAGACAAACGTTGAAGATTCCGGTGGGGATACATTTAGCAGATCCAGATTTCCATATGACCGGTAACATAGATGGAATTCTTGGTGGTCAATTCTTCTGGGACTTGATGTGCATTGGCCGAATAGTTCTCGCGAATCAATGCACTAAATTACAAAAAACTCAACTCGGTTGGATAGTGGTTGGGCATGTACCAGATCAACCATCAACTCAATCAGCTACTTGCAATTTGACGCTTAGCGATCTTCAATCGGACATGCACAAATTTTGGAACCTTGAGGAATGCCCGTCCGTTAAATTGTTGTCTCCCGAAGAACAAGCGTGTGAAACTCACTATACTTCCAATACGATTCGCGACGCAGTGACCGGTCGATACACAGTTGGCCTTCCTTTTAACGATCAGAAGGAGAAGCTGGGTGAATCACGTCAAATAGCAGTGAATCGATTTCTGTCTTTAGAACGATCTCTTAATAAACGTCACGCTATCAAGGTTCAGTATGTCGAATTCCTTAAGGAGTACGAACGGTTAGGACATATGACAGAAGTTACGGACGAGAGCACCGAAGGTATCTATCTGCCTCATCATCCAGTGGTCAAAGACAGTAGCCTGACCACAAAGGTCAGAGTGGTGTTTGATGCATCGGCGCGTTCATCATCCGGTGTGTCGTTGAATGAGACTTTAATGGTGGGACCGACGATCCAAGATGATCTGGTCAGTATAATCACGCGGTTTCGGTTACATAAATACGTGCTAACCGCCGATATCGCAAAAATGTATCGGCAAGTCGATTTGCGCGCTGTAGATCGGAAATACCAAAGGATCCTATGGCGTGAGAACTCTAACCAACCGATAAAAACGTACGAATTGAATACGGTGACGTACGGGACGGCGTCAGCTCCCTTTTTAGCTGTCAGAACTCTTCACCAATTAGCGCACGACGAGATTGGCAATCATCCAATAGCTGCAAGCGCGTTTCTTAGAGACTTTTATGTTGACGACGTGCTTACGGGAGCGGATTCATTTGACGAGGCTATGTTGCTTAGAAATGAGTTGATTCGGTTAGCCGCGAAGGGAGGATTTCAACTTCGGCAGTGGGTATCAAATGAACCGCGTTTGCTCGAATCATTCCTGGATGCTAGTGTCCATGACCACATGGTGTTAGACGCGTCTGATGACAAAAAGACGCTGGGGTTGTATTGGAAGGCTGAACGGGATGTTCTGGGGTACACCATTAAGCAGGTAGAACCTTTACAGAAGGTCACCAAACGAACCATTTTATCACGCATTGCCCAACTCTTCGACCCTTTGGGGTTACTAGGCCCTGTTATTGTGCAGGCTAAGATTTTGATGCAAAATCTCTGGAAATGCAACCTCGACTGGGACGAGTCGGTCCCAGTAGACATTTATGGGGCATGGGTCAATTTTCAGTCACAATTGCCTTTAATACAGAGCGTTCATATTCCTAGGCGCGTTATTTCCGATGGTCACACACATTTGCAGCTACACGGATTTTGCGATGCTAGTGAACAAGCGTACGGTGCTTGCATATATATTCGCTCGACGCGTGACGGTCAAGGGTACAGCGCACAACTCGTTTCTTCAAAATCAAAAGTTGCACCTTTAAAAACTCAATCATTGCCGCGATTGGAATTGTGCGGTGCGGTATTGCTGATCAAATTATACAACATAATTATCAAAGCCATAAACCTTTCATTTGAAAAAGTAGTGTTTTGGTCGGATTCGACGATCACGCTGCAATGGATACGTACTGCACCGCATACGCTCAAGACGTTTGTTGCAAATAGAGTTAGCCAGATACAGCAGCATAGTGCTCCAAGTCAGTGGTTGCATGTGCCTTCAGAACACAACGCTGCAGATATATTATCACGGGGGTCCAACATCCAAGACTTTCTTATGGCCACTAGTTGGTTCACCGGACCCCGTTGGCTATCTCAGTCAGAAGACACTTGGCCGCATTATGACATGCAGCCGATAGACATTCCCGAGAAACGAAAGGTTGTGGTGTTACACGCAACGACCAATGCAGAGGTTCAATTGTTGGAGAAATTTTCTTCATTTATACTTTTACAACGCGTTATAGCGTATTGTCTTAGATTTTATTACAATGTCTGTCATAAGCCGAAGCGTGGAGGGCCTCTCACTACGAATGAGTTAACACAAGCACATTTTAGAATAATACGGTTACTTCAGAGATTGGTATTTACGAAGGAAATTCACGATCTTTCCAATAGTGAAATTACTAAATGCGGAACTCGATTCACCGCATTAGGTCCATTTTTGGATGAAGATGGACTTTTGAGAGTAGGTGGGAGATTGAAGCATGCACTACTGCCTTATTCAGTTAAACATCCCTTATTATTACCTCAAAACCACTTCCTTACGGAGTTAATAATCCGGGAAATTCATGTAAAACACGGTCACATTGGGGCGCGAGGCACGTTGCACGCGGTGCGTCAGAAATATTGGCCTGTTAACGGTATGATAACGGTCAAGTCTGTTCTTCGGAAATGTATTACGTGTCATAAACTCACGGCCATAGTTCCTCAATATCCAATTGGCCAACTTCCGAGGGACAGAGTTGTATTGAACCGACCGTTTTTGGTGACGGGGGTTGATTACTGCGGTCCGTTTCTCATAAAGGAAAAGAAGCTTCGAAATACAAAGAAAGTCAAAACTTATGTGGCAGTGTTCGTGTGCTTCAGCACTAAGGCAGTGCATTTAGAACTCGTTAGTGACATGACGTCGGACGCCTTTCTTGCTGCATTGAAGCGGTTTTTTGCTAGACGAGGGAAGTGTACCGATTTGTATAGTGACAATGGAACTAATTTCATTGGTGCAAGCCGCGAATTGCAAAGGATACATAATGCAATTCTTGTTCAGGATCCTAAGGATCACTTTCAAAAATATTTATCGGAGCAAAACGTTCGTTGGCACTTTATTCCTCCGCGTGCTCCCCATTTCGGTGGATTATGGGAAGCTGCAGTCAGGTCAATGAAACATCATCTCATGCGTATTGTGGGAAACGCTGTGCTCACGTTCGAGGGGTTCACAACATGTCTCGCGGAAATCGAAGCAATTCTTAATTCTCGACCGCTAACTCCATTATCATCTGACCCGAACGACCTCAGTCCACTAACTCCTGGTCATTTCCTGATAGGTGACTCGTTAACGAGCACTCCTGAGTGCGATCTTACAAGTGTCAAAACAGGTCGACTCTCATCTTGGCAACACATCCAGCAACTTCGACAGCATTTTTGGTCAAGATGGTATAAGGAATACCTGAATGAGCTGATCGTCAGGAAGAAATGGCATGATGGACGAACGACCCAGATCACGGAGGGAATGCTGGTCGTCTTGAAGGAAGACAACACACCTCCATTATGTTGGCCTATGGGACGAATTGTCGCTACTCATCCTGGTGAGGATGGTGTTGTTCGAGTGGCGACTGTGAGAACTTTAACCGGGGATTACAAGCGGAGCGTTAAGAGATTAAGTCCCTTACCTGTAAATGATGATTGAGACATTACCTTTGATTACTAGTCTGTAGAACATTATGTAACCGTAGTTGATAATCAATTATCCTTAGTCGGTCTGAATGATCGGGTTTTTAGTTATCACTCTATATATGCTTTAATATATGCTTTAATGTATGCTTCACATATATAATGGTTTGTTCAACGTATGCACGATTTTTGCACTGAGTCGTATTGTGTGTGGAGGCTAATTCTAGTACACGTAGAACCGGGAAAGGGTATTCGGGTTCATTGGAAAGCATTGTTTGTATGTACGCGTTTTCTACAGGTTATTGAACGTGGCCGTTCAAGAGGGGGCGGCATGTTGAGCGTGAAAAATACAATTATTGAATTCGAAGCGTTTCCTGGGCCTGTGCTTCGTCAATCCGCACGTGGCAAAACACTTGAGCCGACCGTCCGGGCCTAAAATCTTGGGACGTAACTATTTACCAGCGGTGCCGTGAAATATGGGCTATTGGGCCGAGTCAAGACCGCGTATCTCTAGACGACATAAACAAACGGAGTCGCGCCGTTCGATGCGATTTCGTGGAACTCAGTTTCCCTTTCCGGTGCGTTTCGTCGCCCAATGCCACAATCATTTACAGCCAATAGGCAATAGTCTACCACCTCTTATTTTTTAAGACACACCCCTGCAAGGGCTTTCAAAGGCTTGGTAGAGCCTGAATGCAACTTGGAAAACCAGATCGAACAAAACCTCTGTACTATCATCATCGACAGAATTGCATTCAGCATTCTGAGACACTACCAGCGCACATTATAACTTTACCAAAATTCAAGTGTACAAGTATTTTCATTCAATTTTATCAGAATATATTTTAAGTGTTACGTTGTTACGCGCTACAGTGTCAGTTTGATTTCACCACTGTCCTTCCACATACCTCAATCACCGTTCAATTAGTGAACTCTTGCGGTGGAAAAAACCGCAAGGAGTGTGACATTGTGTCGTCGGAGTCTTACAACCTCCAAAGAACAAGTCGACATTTTGGCCACAACAAGTGTTACCCCTTAAAAGCGCCCGCCGTTCGGGGTGCCCTCTGAAAAACGCAATCGGGCCGCGAGGTATAATCAGCTTGTTCAGAGAATTAGGAAGGGGGGCTGTATTGTTTTATTTCGAGCGAGTCGCGAATCTTTATTGGAAATTGAGCCAATTAGAGTATCTGGAATTAACGACCTATCGTAACACCGTTTCGCGAGGCTACTGGCGACGGTTACGTGGTCGTTCCCATTTTTAAACGAACGTGACATCACGGCCTGCCCTGGCCGCTTTACGCGCCCGTATATCTGCTCGTTTCCTTGATTGGGACTGCTCCGAGGAGCGGTTAACTGGCGACGGGTGGAGGCTCGCGTGACGCCTGGAAAAAGTGTGTCCGGAGCTATCGTTTCCTCATCGAGAGCGAGCGTCGCGGGGCTGCATACTCGCGGGACGGTGCTCGAAATTGCCGCGACTTTGGGATGACATACCATGACGAGGTAATTAGATTTTGAGATGGAGCCGCGTCCAGAATACAGTAAATTCTCGTTATAAGCTCACTTCGACTATGCGTTGTATGGTCGGTCGCTATTCCCACGATTTCTTGGAAACCTTGAAAGAAAGGGTCCCCCCTCTCTCTCGCTCTCTGGTTCTCTCATTCTGGACCGAAGTATTCCACGAAATGGGGGGACTAGAGTTTGAATTATCCGAATATTCAAATAATTCGGATAGTTTCATCTAATCTTCAAATCTCAAGTTCGAATTCTCTGGTATTTGAATCTCCAGTTCGAATTCTCTGGTATTCGAATCTGAAGTTCGAATTCTCTGGTATTCGAATCTCAAGTTCGAATTCTCTGGTATTCGAATCTCAAGTTCGAATTCTCTGGAATTCGAATCTCAAGTTCGAATTCTCTGGAATTCGAATCTCAAGTTCGAATTCTCTGCAATTTGAATCTCAAGTTCGAATTCTCTGGTATTCGAATCTGAAGTTCGAATTCTCTGGAATTCGAATCTGAAGTTCGAATTCTCTGCAATTCGAATCTCAAGTTCGAATTCTCTGGTATTTGAATCTCAAGTTCGAATTCTCTGTAATTCGAATCTCAAGTTCGAATTCTCGGGTATTCGAATATGTAGATTATTCGAATCTCAAGTTCGAATTCTCAGGTATTCGAATATCAAATTCGAATTCTCTGGTATTCGAATATTCGAATGTCAAGTTCGAATTCTCAGGTATTCGAATATTCGAATCTCAAGTTCGAATTCTCTGGTATTCGAATATTCGAATCTCAAGTTCGAATTCTCAGGTATTCGAATATATAAATTATTCGAATCTCAAGTTCGAATTCTCTGGTATTCGAATCCCAAGTTCGAATTCTCAGGTATTCGAATCTCAAGTTCGAATTCTCAGGTATTCGAACATACAGATTATTCGACTATTCGTTACAGCCCTAATAGTGGCGCGCACACGACGTAGAGTTAAACTGCACTCACAGCGCGAGGTTCCCAAGTCCACACTCCTTCTGGTAGGCCTACCCCCGCTCCGCCTGGCAGATCCCTCGTAGCAGATTGCCGCTGTTTAAGCTCTCCTCGGGACAAAATTTTATTCCCAGCAGCAGGCGACGCCTCTAAATTCCCTGCAACGACTGCGTGGCAGAAAATTCGATAATTCGAGGCTGGGCGAAAAAATACCGCCCGAGCACGCGAGCTGGAAATTAACGGTCGCGGCGCAGTTGTAGCCGTTTAATTCGCGGCATAAGCGCGGGCGGCGATAATACGGTCGGCAAATAATCAGGGTATATATCCGGCTGCTGATTAACCTCCCATCTCGACAGGTCCGTCCAGCCCCCGTCCGATTGCCTTTAATTAAATCGACCGTGTCCGTGTCCGTCACGAGCACGTGCGGGGGAGGCGGCCGCGTCGCGCAGTGTCGCCGGGCGTCCTACCCTCTCGACAACCCGGCAAGATACAACAACCGGCGAGCGCGAGCGTTTCATTAACGACCAGCCCGCCGCGAGAATCGCCCCTCGGCGCTCCGAAATTGGCCGCGTTTAAGAATTGAATGCCCTCCCGCGGAAAATGGCACGACGTCCTCCACTATCCCTGCTAATAATCTCGCCCGGGAGACGGGACAGGAGCGGCGCGTCTCAGATCCTCTTATGAAGGACTTTCAGCGACGTCTCCAAGAGTCCGGTTAATACCGTTTTATTGGCAGCTTCAATATTTTATTAGCTATTTCGGAAGACTCTTCTGCCTCGGGAGGAGTTAATGGCGTCTTATAAATGGGCTCGGAGGGCCCGATCTCTTCCATACGGTGCCAAGCTTCCCGTCGTCCATTTTAGAAGCGCGAAATATTGATCTTCAACGCGGCAAGATACGTTTTGCCGTATATATATATATATGGAGCGGCCGGGGGAGAGCGCTTCCGATAAATGTAACCGGGGCTGACGAGACTTATCCAAAAATACGACAACAGGTACGGCCTGGCCGAGATAGGATGTTACAAATCTCGTCTGCAACGGCGCAAGGCGTCGATCCGCGGATTTATGATCCCCGCAGACTATGCGCCAGATTCCTACCGCTCGAAATAGAATTCTAAAGGGCACCATCCGCGATACGATCCTTCCGCATTTCGCCAGGAATCAGAATCCGACTTCCAGCGCAGGTGACCGACATCCGCGCCGAGCAGTCTAAGTCGGTTCGGAAAATTTCGGTGTCCGAAATTCCCGGCCGAAACCGGCCAGCGAATGCTGGTGGAGGTTTCGTTTGAGATCCCGCGGAACGAGTTCTATCGGGGTGAAATCGGCTGGCTGTTACGCGCGAATTCGAGGGCAGCGATGGGAGGGACGGGGGCCATTAATTAAGCCCACTCGAAAAACTGCAACTGCGCGCGGGAGTGGTGTTTAGTGCGCCCGTACGCGTTGTGAACAATCGCGGGATAATGGTGGATAGGAATAATAGAAAATAAAAGGGGGAGGGTTGAGCCCCCGGTACGGTTTTAACACTTGACGCTCGCCGCTTTTGCAATTTACATCGTCGAATCGGCTGAATATCGACTGGAAATCGCTGATTTTCCGCCCCCTCGACGGCGCGCATTCTGGGAGGCTCGATGGAGCATCGATGAACGGAAATTCGCTAATTCCGTGCCGCTGACGACGATACAATTTAATTGTTCCCTATCGTTTCCAATAACGTCCGCCCCGCTCTCTCTCTCTCTCCCCCTCGCTTATTCCCGCTGCCTGCCCTCTGTGTTTAAAGGTGAAGTCGATTGGAATTGCAGAAAATGCCCGATTAACTGCCGCCGGCCTACTGCTGCAGTTTTCCGTTCCCGCGATTGTCGTCGCGAGTATTCCTGCTCGACCGGATAATTTTAAGAAGCTTAAGTCGTAAGAGGATTAGAATACAGTTGGCAGAGTAGTTACAGACGTTCGCCCGGCATCGCCGTTCCCTGTTTAGCGAAAACGCCGGGACCTGGGATCGCCGGTTCGGCTCCGCGAGATGGAGCTTCGGTCGGTTCGGATGACCGAAACGGAATGCCTAAGTTGACGAACGCCGCGCGGGTAGAGTGGCCCAGATTCGCTTGCGTTTAAGAGGTTAGGTCACCTTGGAGGCCCGAAAATCATATCTCAATTTGGGAATTTTTTTCGGGCGAAATTAGAAAGTAAATGAAGAAACTTTTTTAGGGGCTATGTTCTACGTGCCATATGGCGTATAAAAAAATTGTAACTATTTTTTTTTAACAAAATGGCGTTGCTGGCGCTGTTCCATTCTTGCCGTATAATTTGACGTAAGATAAAAACCGAAAATTTTCATTATTTACAGGATATTTAATACAGAAGTACATAGCGATTTATCGAAATATTAAATTGTGTCTAAAATTGCCTGCAGCAAAAATAGTGAATCGTAAAATCCGTACGTATTTCTGTAGGAAATCGATTAGAGAAAATGCTATAAAAATTTCAAGCGAATCGATAAAAAATTGTTCAAGTCACGCTGCCAGCCATCCTGATAAAAAAGTGACGACACATAACTCGGCCATTCTCTAATACCTCTGTACAACATTTAGACAACAAATTCATTAATTCATGCCCCAATCTTAAGCAGCATAGAAATAACCAAACTCGTAGTATCGTAAAAAAATTCGTCTAAATAGTTTGGTGCTGTTTTGAGCGACTAAGGGTGGCGTAACCGCTTAAGGAGGGATTCTCGCGTAACAGCCCCCGAAAATGATTTTTTCTTTAACAAACTACTGTTATTATTGCATTAAACTCAATTGGGATATAAGGAGGCATCCTTAAACTTGCAGAAAATATTTTTTTTTATGCCGAACCTGCTTATTATCGACCAACAGTTTTTTCAAAAAGAATTCTTAACTATCAGTTACTTTTGAGGCTGTTAGACGATAATCCCCCCTTAACGAACCAAAGAGTCTCGTCGAAGGTACAAGCGGGGTGGTTTCCAGGTATCCTGGCCCTTCGGATGACCGCGCTCCAGATACCGCAGCACGTGGTGCTGAACGAGACGGTTCGAATGCAGTGCAACTTCAACCTGGACAAGGAGCTGCTGTACTCGGTGAAGTGGTACAAGGACGGCCACGAGTTTTATCGCTACGTGCCTAGGGACGTGCCCACTGTGCAGACGTTCAGCGTGCCCGGGGTGAACGTGAACGTGAGTCCCGGAAGCCTCACCGACTATGTCGCGATTGTCAACCGCGGCTCCTCCGCTTTCAGATACACAACTCCACGGAGAGGTCGGTGGTGCTGAGCAACGTGAACCTGACCAGCTCGGGGAGGTACAGGTGCGAGGTGTCCGCGGAGGCCCCAGCCTTCCAAACAGTGTCTGACCACGCGGACATGATCGTAGTCGGTAAGGGAGAGTTTGCGAGTCGCGAGCCCAGAGGGAGGGTGAGCCTGACGAATTAGCGACGAGGAAATTGCCATTCATTTCAGTTCTGCCCGACGAAGGGCCACGAATAACGGGCGGCAGGTCCCGCTACCAGGTGGGGGAGATCGTTCGTATGAACTGCACGTCCGCACCCTCGAAACCAGCCGCCCTATTGACTTGGTTCATCAACGGCGACCCGGTAAGCAGCCAGCAATAAAGCCCAACGGCTTCCATATCGCCTCGGTAACCATCGAAAGGGGCCGTTCATTTTCAATCGGTTATAGCGCACCTTCGTCCTCGCCAGGGTGTGGAGACTTTAAGGGATTCCTAGCTCTTTAGAAGCTACCTCCGCAGATTTCGCTTAAAGAACTCTTATGAAAACAATCGAACTGCGTTTCAGGCCGATACTCAGTACCTGAAGGGGCCCCACATCACCGCCGTGGACGAAAAGGGGCTGGAGACCGCGGTGCTGGGCTTGGAGTTCCGCGTCGCCAACAAACACTTCAAACGGGGCGACATGAAGCTCAAGTGCTTGGCCACAATAGCCACTGTCTACCTGCAGAGCAACGAGGAGAGCGTCGAAGGAGACGAGAGGATCCTGAAAGCGCCCGTAATGGAGAGCCGCGAGACCAGGGCGCAGAGCCACACTCGTAACGATTTAACGAATGGTAAACTACCCCTCCGCTATCTATCCCCTAAATTCTAACCTTTGGTTGTTCTGTTCGCCATCCTATTGAACAGGCGCGGTTTCATTTACCAGCGGGCAAAAATCCCGCGAAATTCGTGGACGAGGGAGGGCGCACCCCGCGCGCAAATAAATCCAGTAAACTGATTTCGTTAAGGGGCTAATTGGATCGCGATTAAACGCGCGGCTCGGTCCCGTCACCCGTGCGATAAATAATTCGCCGTTTGATAACGCATTAAATCGCGATTAACGCCGCCGGGGTGGGATGAAACCGCAGCACGGGGGAGATTAACCCGCGTATCGTGTGAAAAACCAAGTCAACTGGCCCCGGCAAGAACGCTCGTTTGCACGCTGTAAAACACGAAAGCGAGCCCGATAAGAACCCTTTCGGCTAGCGGGAAAATCGTAACACGCCGTTATCGCTGATTCGATCGGGGCGAAGCAGTTCGAGAAAAGGGGCTTCTCGTAAACAGAATCGTTATTCCTAACGACAAACAGCGAGAGTCTTCATGCACAGTTCGATGCACGAGCTAGCCCCAAGTCGAATTAGGGGCGTCGAGTGGGGTGGGTGGTTGGTTTTCTTTTTCCTGGAGAAGCGGAATTTGCCTATCGATAACGGTTATTTCTGGGGTAGGTAGTATAATTCGAGTGGTGTGTTTCTGGTCTATTTCGGGAGCCATTCAGGCGGAAATATTTCCCTACGGAATTAAATTAACATCGACTCGGTTGTAGTAGTATTAGTCCAGGAATTTCTATTTATCGTTGAGTACACACCCATTATTAGTAGCGACTACTACTACACTACTATAATAGCAAATCGAGAAACTCTTTTTTTTTGTTGCTTCGCGAAAGAGGTCACCCAGTTGTGGGAATCTCCTTAAGCAATAGTATTCTTTCTTAATTCAAATGGGGCCATTTTGATGCTGGGGGGAGAGGAAGAAGTAGGCGAGAGGTGTGCGGTTGAAGGACAGAAAAGGAGAGAAAGGAAGATGCGTTTCGCCCAGGGCCTGGCTAGACGCGGGGACGTTAGGAGGTAGAACGAAACTTGTATATATACGAACCGGTAGTTGAGGGAGCGCTTGCGAGAAAGCGGGATCGGTAGAAACGCCATCTAGCGGCGAGCACGGAGGTATCGTTACAGCGTTGTTACTGAAGGACAATACTTGGACTGCTAATTATAAGAAATTCTGGTGGTATCAAGAAGCTCTGATGTTTGGTCGATTTACCGAAGGAAATTAGAATTTTAATGCTGTTAATTCGTTGTTGCAGGAAGCCAGATTGCAACGACATTAAAGTGGATGGTCGTCGTGTCGATGATCACGTGGATCGTCCTGGCGCGATAATAACGAAACACTCTTTTTCACGTTGCTTCCTAAGAGCGTAAAACGACTACGTTT
This sequence comes from Andrena cerasifolii, assembly GCF_050908995.1. Classification (NCBI taxonomy): domain Eukaryota; kingdom Metazoa; phylum Arthropoda; class Insecta; order Hymenoptera; family Andrenidae; genus Andrena; species Andrena cerasifolii. The sequence goes on from NC_135132.1 coordinate 6,877,807, forward strand.
AGGAGATTCGTTCCCATGGTATCTAATAATAATTTTTAAGCCGCGTAATCGTAATTAAATATCATCATATCGATAACACATGGTTAAGGCTGACGCCCAACCGATGGACGTCGACGTACCAAACAGTGGCGGATCCATAAAATATCCTTTTCTTTTCTCGGTGCAACTAAACCATAAATATTAATCTTGGTCGATTAATTGATAATATACTTTACGTTCCCCGGCGCGATGTGAATTTATAACACTTGGTACTTTCGATGGAGCTCTCTTGTTTCTGTTTCGCAGGTAGGAATGCTCAAAGCAGGGTTGGGCATTAATGAAATAAGAAATTATTTAAATAACAAATCAAATAAAAGTTACTTTAACTTTAGATGATTTCAGGAATAAAGTTGATTTATTTATTAACTTTATTCGAGATATGACGAATAACTTTTGGAACATTTATTCGACAGTTTTATTTAAATAAAATGTTTGCCCGTCTCTGGCTCAAAGTGGCTTCAGTCTTTTAAGAGAAACGAGGCACTCGGGAACTTAAACTTTCCCGGAGAAAGAATCAGCTTTCATGGATCCACCATTGGTAATAAACCAAAGTATGTTCTAGGCTCTAAATGTATTCTCGCGTGGAGAAAAAAAAGTCTCGTTTACAACATATCCGTGGAATTAAAGGGAGAAGAGAAATTGCAAGCAAAAAACAGATAAAGACAGAGAGAGAGAGAGAGAGAGAGAGAGAGAGAGAGAGAGAGAGGAGAATGAGGAACAGAGGAAGCGTGAATCCGTCTCTCCATGCATATGTGTTAGGTCGTCCAAAAGATCACAGAGTTCTTGTTGCTTTCCCACCCACTGATATACATATATACATATTATTTTTTACTAAGATTTTATAAGAGTACTTCCAGTTTCATGGCATATCATTTTTTACGGTTTAATGGAAAGATCTATGGAAAGCTTCCTTTCCCACAAGAACCTACGATTGTTTTGTACAAGCGCAACGGAAAGCAATCACGAACAATATTCTGATAGTTAGTTTCATGAACCAGCTGCTGGGTATCCATCGCTTCGAGCAAACTATTATGGATTCATTGGGATTCGTGTAAATGAAGTATTCGTTGAAATATCGTGGCTTTAAAAAAAGATTTGCACGCAGTACAGTGCTGAGATTTGAAATGAAATTCATCGGAGGCTAAAGAATATTAAGTAGGGTTAGGTTCGAAGTTAATTTTTAAATTCTCGAAACTCGACGCCCGAAGGTATGTAAAAACTCTTGAAATTCTCGAAACTGGGGAAAGTGCTGATTCTCAAATTTTTGTTTAAAGTTTTTGCATAAAGCTCTTTTCACGATTCTTTGTTTACTGATTTTATATTTTTTCGTATCTGGGTTTCCAAAGTTTCGAATCACGAAAGAGGTGCAAAGTTTCGAGCTCTCGAAACTCGAAACTGGAGTTTCAGAGGGGTTCCGAGCTCTCGAAATAGGAAACTTGGGTTTTAGAGGGGTTTCGGGGGGGGGTTCGAGCTCTCGAAACTCGAAACTTGGGTTTTAGAGGGGTTTCGAGAGCTCGAAACTCGAAACTTGGGTTTTAGAGGGGTTTCGAGCTCTCGAAACTCGAAACTTGGGTTTTAGAGGGGTTTCGAGCTCTCGAAACTCGAAACTTGGGTTTTAGAGGGGTTTCGAGCTCTCGAAACTCGAAACTTGGGTTTTAGAGGGGTTTCGAGCTCTCGAAACTCGGAACTTGGGTTCGAGAAACCCATCCTTAATGTTAAGCAATCAAAACGCAACACTTAGAAGTAATTACTTTATAACGTAGCGATAATAAAGTTGTGTATAGTGATGAATCATCGCGGCAATATGCCTGAAATGTTCGGTTCCCTGAAAGGAATTATATTTCCTTACGATCAATTCTCTCTTTGACTACAAATGGAGCATTAATTTTCGTCAACACGTTATGACGCTGTTTACACAACTGAAGCACAAAGCGTTGGTGTAATCGTCTCGTATAATTTAAATAATTCTTACGTATCTTTTTCTAAGTAATTTAAATATCGTTAAAAAAAAACTAGAATTCCTTCAAACGATACCCAGCGCTGACTTAAAGCTGCATCTCGCAACGTAAATCTCAGCTACAATCAGGGGCGGGTTTGTACAAAGGCTACAGCCTAGGGCGCCGAACTTTGAGCGCAAGAAATTCGAAAGAGATTTAAACGCAGAGGCTTGAGACATCTTTAAAAACAGTTCGCTTTTTCTTCGTCTAGCAAATTAGCAATAACTCGCACACGAGTTGTCGTATTGAATTAACTTTAAAACTGTCTCAACTCCTTTAAATTAAAATATTTGATGATCGTTAGCCTGGGGGCGCCAAATCTCCAAATCCGCCCCTGGCTACAATGATATTCAGGAGTGTATATTTTTAACTAGATTTTTATATTCAACGATCATGCGACTCAATCGTGTCCGCGTCCTAATTTCTCCATGTAACGTGATCGAAATACTCCTGTGCTAACTCGTCTCCCGCGAACACGCTCGTTTAAGTCCGAGGAATTGAGAATGGCGACGGAAGAGGCGCGCCTCGAGACGGAGATGTTAAAAAGGAACGTTTCGAAACGGGTAATAATATACTATAAGAGTGTGTCGTGTCGATGTTTTACGCGTTCGTTGCATGTTTGTGTAAAAGTTTTCATTCGCGACGTTGACCCGGGGCCCCGGAGACGTTGGCGCGCCCCTGGGGAATTGTAAATCGCACGCTCCCTTCGTTTCAAGTGGCTCTTTCTTGTGAAATTGTTAGGAAACACCATTGAAACGAACTGTACGACGTTTTACCTTCTTTTCCAAAGATAAGAACGTAGCCCGAATGATATTTCCAGGTTACAGAACAGCTGTGTTTATATAAGTTGTCTTCCCGAGCGAAACAATTCCACAAGAAAGATCGTTTCTTAAATATCGTTGGCAATGCCGTTGCTTACTGCTGGGATTCTATTCGTTACTCCATCTACCTTCCGTTACACGTACTGAAACCGAAAGCGCGCCAAATTCGAAGGCGCCAGCTGCCGACTCGAAGCGCCACTTAAATTGCTTCCTAATTGTTTTCCCTTTCTTTAAGTGCGCTTCGGGCAGCGGCGGACTTCGAGCGAGGCGCGATTAAAAGACGAAAGAAAGGGAAACGAAAGCAGAATCGCGGCGCTCGATACCTCAAGCTGAAACACGCAGCGTATCGTGATCCCAGTACTTTGTCGTATATCACATAAGCGTTTACGAGATTGTAAATATGTACATAATTTTCATCGTTATTAAAATTCAATATTATAATACCCCATCTGTCGCTCTCTTTTCCTTTCACCGCGCAAGCATGACGGGAAAACAACGAAAGACAATCACTCACCGAACATCGTGCGATTTCCCGCGCTTAAAGTTGCCAAGACGACCACAGCGTCCCAGAATGGTCCAGAAACACCACGTACAAATTGTGCATACTTTATTTCGCGACGAAAATCGAAACACCAACGCGGACTACACTCGCGACCGACAATTGAATAACACGGCGGTTTAAAAGGAAGTAAACAAAACGCGGAGCACCTTCGTTTCCGAACTCGCAACTACGACGCGTCACGTGACTCTCACTCACTCGCGCCATCTGCAATGGAAATTCGACTGCAAATGGAGATGAAATTAAATGTTTCTCATCCTTCGCGTTTGTACACGTCATCCTAGTAGCTAGTAAAGGATGCCGAATGCTTAAGCATCTGCTTAAGAATAGGTTAGGTTAGGTTTCTTTTTCCCTTTGATATAGTTACATTTATACCCTATACCAAACGTGGCATTTCAAGATAACTTATTTAGCCCAACGAACTTTAGACCCTCTTCAATTTTTCTCTCTCCATTCAAACAGACCCCCTCTCACTCTCTCGCGCATTGTTATAAACGCAGTTATCACGATCCATACGTACAAAATAAAAAACAAAAATATGAAAATATAAGTGTACCCTATCTTACAGTAGAGCAGTGTAACAAAAATAAAATATCTCACTGACGTTTCAACATCTTAGCGCATTATATCATATAATCTACTTGTATTATATCACATTTCAAATTTGCTTAAGAAAAAGTAGCGACTATGAATACCGGCCATAATGTCGTCTGTTACATTTAATTTCATAAACTGCCAAACCGGCGTCCAGAGACCGTGCCGCCAACTGGTGGCGGAGATCCAATGTTCCACGTTATTTAAATATCTATCAAACGTTCGAACGGCTGTGAATATTTGAATTCGATAAACTGTGTTCGTACGCTGTAGAATTTTTTAAGTAAAAATAGTACGTGGTAACAAGCGTTCATCGATCCTCGATGAATTTATCGTTCGTATATATACCTTAAGAAATTTTATGTTTATAACCTCAAAACCTCAATTGTCAATATATCTTTAAACAATCTCGCGCTACCTGTAACTTTACTACAACCATACGATTATCCAGATGGAGCCGATGACGCTGGGATCCCCCGTAGGAAGCCCCGTCCAGACGCCCGGGACCCCAGGAGCCTCTGCGTACCTCCCAAGCTTCCTTTTAGGGGACACTACAACGGTAAACTCAGCTCGCACTCCGTCGCGTAACGTTCCGCGTCATCGTCCCCGAATAACATTACCCTCGTTCTTCCAGCCAGCCAAATTGAACCTGACGAACCCGCAAGACACCCCGAAGCAGTTGCACATGGGCCACGGGAGCCTGACGTCCCCGCTGTTGCATTATGGTACCCCGGACTACAGAACCAACCGGCAGAAAGCTGTATTCGGCAGCGCTAACACGCCGAACACGTCGCAGATAGTCACGGAGAGCCACACCGGTGGGCCGCCAACCAGAGGCCTATTCGATAGCCTGGACACTTCGCAAGTGACGTCGCCGTATATATCGGCCGCCAATCAGAGCATCTCGTGCAACCAATCTAGGCTTCTAATGAACTCGATGAACAACTCCGTGTTCACCGATAATTCACTCAGCGGGAATGCAAACGAGTCCCAGGGTCTTCTGCAATGGGTGACCATTTTCGGCTTCCCACCGAGCGACACTAACACCGTCCTCTCTCACATCTCGAGCAGAGTTCGCATAGTGGACAAGCATCCAGCCCCGCATCCGACGAGCAATTGGATACACTTGAAGTGCGCCTCGGAGCAAGAGGCGCAGAGAGCACTGGCGTGCAACGGGAACATTGTTTCTGGGTCTATCATGATCGGAGTAATTCCGTGCACGGACGAGGGCGTGATACTGGGAGCTGATAAAGAGAATCGCTCGAAGCTGAACGGGAACGTGAAGTCGTTCTCGAATTTGGGAAGGATGAATCAGTCCCCCGAGTATAGCACCCCGCGCACGCCGATTAGAATACAGAATGCTAGGCCCTTGGCGGCTGGCTACAACCAGCACCTTAGCCCCCAGTCGGTCAGGTCGCCGGAGAATGTGCCGCAGAAGTCGACGGGGCTGGTTTCGAAAGCGATGGAATATGTGTTCGGATGGTAGCCTTCGGCGGAGGGAATTGTAAATGTTGCTGGTTAATGACAAATATTATTTAATATGTAATTCTGCTGATGTCTTTATAAAAATTGGATACAATACAAACGTGAATCATTCGAGAGAGGAATATTTAACGATCCTACAATGTTACTTATCGTATTTTCACTACATCGATAGTATGAAATATAAATCTTTATAAACATCAAATAAGTATCACACGACGTTCCCTCTAAGCTAAATTTCTGATATATTTCTCGTCCTCTACTCTACGCCAGAGTTGGGCATGAGGCGAATAAAATCAAGTTGTTCGAGAATAACGAATAATTTTGCTCTCGAATAACTTCGCTTTAAGGTGCGCATCGACTTTGCGAGGATTGCCCGCGAGGCACGTCTCGCGGAGTGGAGAGTCTGGAGACTACCTCGGCGTGATCACTTTGTGCAAAGTGAAAAGGAACGGGGAATCCACTCCACCAGGCGTGCCTCGCGAGGAAGCCTCGCAAAGTCGATACCCTGCTTTAAGGAAGGCTCTCACTACGCCTCGCCTCGGTTCGGCGAAACTTCGGCTCGCGTCGGCTCGGTTTTCCGTACCTGAAGTTATCTGGGCTTCCTCGGTTCATGTGTTTGGTCAGATGCTCAGAAAAACTCTTCCTGTGCAGTCGTCAATTAAGTAGGCTCACACTACGCCTCATCTCGCCTCTCTTCCTCAAAATATTCTCGAGGAAGAATCCGCGGCTCGGAGTCGCGCCGGGGCGAGGCTTAGTGTGAGTCAAATTCTCAAACTACATGAGAAAAGCATAGGAAGAATGAAATGAGCCGAGGCGAGGCGTAGTGAGAGCCTGCCTTTATTCGAGATCAGTGGCGGATTTAACAGGGCGGCCGATGAGCAGTTGCCACCTGGGCCCCTACTCAGAAGGCCCCCCTAGGGCCCTGTCTTCAAAAAAAAAAATTATGATTTTATCCAAACACTATATTTTTTTTCTATACTTTTCTGTACACTTACCCCCTTTTAGTAAACTACCTTCTCATTTTCCCGAAAAAGTGGGCCCCTCAAAACGTTTGCCACCTGGGCCTTTTTCTTAAATCCGCCACTGTTCGAGATAATTCGAATAATGCCCGACTCTGCTCTACGCTATCGTATTAAGTTCCTACACTGTATTTAGCCTTATCATTAAGAAGTTGTAAAAGTACTAGGGCGGTGTTGAACCACGTGTATTGCACAGATATCAATTGAAATGGTCCGTTTCTTAACATACTTAAGAAATATCAGTAAACTTTCGCAAGCTTGCTACAAACTTGTACCTCTGATCGTGCCGTTATACGCTCTGATCTATGCTGTTCATAATTAGCGCGCTCCTCCCTAATTTGACTGTAACGCATGATCGAAATTTTATACACGCTTTCCCGTAGAAAATAAACAATCGTTATCATTCAAATTGGATTATATTAAAACGCTCGAGTCGCTATTCCTCCTCCTATATCCTGTTCACATGTAAAACACTAATTATAGTACAATCACACATTGTTTGCTCATGCTAATAAATAAATTCATATCGTCCCACAGAGCGTCCGGCGAAATTTACTTCGGACTTTCGATGGTAGCACTACCTAAATCAGTCATTTTCGGGTACTTCACTTTCTTCTTATCCAGCTCGTCCTGCACCCACAGTATCATCTTCAGCACGTGATTTAGCCGCGGACTAGTGGGCTCTCTGTGCTCCATTTTCAATATGGCTGCGTTCAGCTCGCTTGCTATCTACAGTTTTGTAAAAAATTCAGAACGCGACGTACGCATTATTAGTAAACCATTTTTTTTTTTAAACACCCGAAAATAGTAAAATTATTAATTTTCACTCGTTAGTTGATTCTGCAAATAGGCAGTTGAAACTTTGGCTGTACTTCCGAAAGGGACGGTGGCCGATCGAGATGAAACTTGGTAGGTATTACGAGGGGTGTGGAAAAACCCCAAATATAAAATTTTAGCTTTGGCAATTAATGCGTTAAAAAGATACAGGGGTTATTGTGCATAAAAGCCGATTTTTTCGGTACACCTTGCCCATTTTTTTTCATCACTTTACCACGGTCCCCCCTCTTAACAATATTTCTGTTGACTTAAGCATGGTAGCGAACCGATGTGAGTTTGGGGATGCTAAAAATGAGCCTGTAGTTACAAAATTTCAAAAATAAAAAATAGGGGCCCGGAAGGGTTCCCGGGTAGGGGGGCCTGCATCAACGTCAAAAAAATTTCCCCCCAAAAAAATGAACAATAAATTTTTATTAATATTTCGAAAACTAATAAATACCCGAAGCTACAATTTTAGATTTAGGGTCCACATCCCGTCCCCCTCCCCACTCCACCCCCCCCAAACCTCATCTCGATCGGCCACCGGTCCCTTTCGGAATAATATCCGAAACTTTAAATGGAAATAATACCGTTGCAATTCCAACTGCTCAGAATCTTTTCCAGCAGACACAAGTTGCTAAAAATCGAACATTTATTAAGGCGCATTTACAAATTCTTCCCACCACAATAAAAAAAAAATTAGGAACTGCTGGTCTACCCTTAACAAATTCGCTAAAAATAGACGCTGCATATTTTACGTCCATAAACATCCGCAGTCTAATTAATAGTTACAAAGCCAAACGCCGCTAGATACAGGAATTCGAAGATGAAAGGAGATGCTGACCAACTATTACCTTCTGCCTGTGCGTGGGATGTAGAAGATCGCTGAATGGGCTCTTGTGAGGTTCGTCAAATGCGAGCAGTGCCAGAGTACGCTCCAGTTCGCACAGGATGTTATCGTCAGATTCTCCAGCCTCGCTGAGGCGATCCTGAGCGAACTGGAGCGCCTCCTCGATTCTGCCTGTGCGGATCAGCTCGATGAGATGCAGCTGCTGCAGATGGAAGTACAGGTATCTGTCGTTGTCGAGCAGCTCCGGATGCAGCTGGTTCACGAGGTCGGTGGCCTCCTGAATGCGTCCGTTCTGGATAGCGTCCCTGATACGGATCCTATCGTCCAACGAACTCAACTCCACTGTCGGCTCCACTCCAGACTCCTGCTGGAACTTCTCCGCAGCCTCCTTCAACCCCTCTGCGCGGCGCGAATCGGTGGCACCAGGAACGTTCGAAACAGAAATTCGGGACTAGTACAATACGGATTCCGGGTTAGGAAGCTATCGTATAATGCCGCTGAAGGCGGAGCTGACCTGTGACGAAGTAATTCATGATCAAATTGTTCATCGCGACGCGCTGCGTGTGGGAGTTCTCCTCCAGCTTGGCCACCCACTCATCCTTCGATATATTGTCTTGTTTGTCCGGGAAGCTCATTGTCCTTCGGCAATTAGCATCGATGGTTACGATAAGTAATTATTAACCGAGGAAACAAGGATACAGATTCGATCGGGCGCTACCTTTCAGGAATAGGCTCCTTGGGCCGTTTGACACAACAGCTGATCCCTTATCAGCGCCCGTAAATAAGGCAGCTACGCAGAAAGTCTTAACCACCGTCGAAAACTTCGGCCGATCGGGGTGGAAGCTGAGACTGCTCCGTCGTCGCGAAGGACCAACTTCGAAAGCTGGACTCGGTGAAAGCTGTTCTGGAAACCCGACGAGCTTATTCCCTTAAAAGCTGTGCACAAACCGATCCCTTAAGCATTGACACGAGCGCCGTTTCACGGCGATTTATTCCGTCACAGCCGACTCTAGTACTAGCCGTGCTGAAGGTAAAATGGCAACACCGCGAGAGTGCGCGAGAGTTCGGCTTTGATATACCTAACCCAACCTACCGTATCAGCCTCCCACTACCCACCGGCTACAGTCTCCCTCTACCGACCTTTTGGTTTCCCGTCTATCTTTCAAATATTTATATTAATGTAAAACTGAAATCCTCTAATTATCAGAATCAGAGCAATAATGCAGGTGTTTTATTTATTTATATTAACCCTACAGATCCTTATTTCTGCGTGTAACACATTTATTTAATACAATCTGAAGCATTTTTGGACATTTTGTCTTACATGTACAGGGGCGGATTTGGGATTTTCGGAAAGTGTTTTTTTTTTTGTATCAATTTATCATATTTTTTCTCATATTGCTAAGTTAAAATGAGTATTTTTTCCTTGATAATGCCACGGCATTGGTGTGTACCAAATTGCAAGGGAAATTATGATACTACTTTAAAAGATAATAATTACAATTCTATATGTTTATTCCCCAAAGATGAGGAATTACCGAAAAAATAAATGGTTGCTATTCCTCGTATAAATTGGACACCGACAAAATATTCTGCCGGTTGTGGATGATTCCATTAAAATTTACATATCCAGTTATGGGTCCCATTCTGTTGCTAAAAAGTTAAATTGCAATATATGTATAGATCATTAATTGTGGAGGATAAAGGTAAAACTGCAGGCAATGTATATTTTGATCACTTCCAAAGAGGGGGCCTTTCTGTTCCCACTGAAGAAGTAATAACCTCATTTATTCATATGTATACAATAATGGAAGCCATAATAAATTATGGTAATTTGGAATCTCAACTTTTGCAATCTGAAAATCATAAACATATTTTATGTAAGTTAATATATATTAGTATTCAATCAGATATACATTATTTAGCATTTTCAGATACACGCATTTGTGGTCAAGCTTACCACAGTATTTTGTTTAAATTATTATCAATTTTTTCAAATATTTTATTAAACGATTATGTGAAAACCGTAAATAATAGCCAGTTGGAAATGTGTGCAGACATCACTTCTAAAAATCGTAAATTAAAAACTTTCAATAGGAATTTGAGGAAATTTTCCACAATTATAATACTGTCCTCTACCACGATTTTATAATTAACTGCATAATTGTTCCTTTCGATAGCTAATTATGCTAACCTCTTTTCCACGGACACTTAACCTCTTTGGCTTCGTACCAAATAATTTTGTGTATTTCAAGTCTCTATTAACTGATACATACCTTTATCAATTTTAAATCCTTCAATTTGGTTCAAAGATGGCTTTATCTTGTTTCACACTTATATTTTCTTGAAATCTCTGCAAATACTTCAAATATAATGCATCACAACACCAAACTATCCCGAGAGTCCACAAAATATATACTACGTTTATAAATATTAGTATACTACTGTATTACTTCTACTTACTGTAGTTGTGATATTTATGTATTGCTTATACATAATTAATAAAAAATACGGTATATTAGTATAATTTTATATCACAAAATAACGTTAATTATAATGCTGAGTACAAAACTCTACTATTCAAAATAGGACTCCCGATCCTCACATGAGCGGTGTTGCCACGTTGTATAGCACGGCTAGTCGGGCTGTGATTCCGTTTATTCACTCGGCTAGCCACCCGCGAGGTGGAGCGGCAGTTTGCGATCATGGCGGACCCGTTGAGCTTGCTGCGCCAATACAATGTTAATAAAAAGGAGATAATCGAACGCGAGAACCAGATAATTTTCGGAGAGTTCTCCTGGCCGAAAAATGTGAAGACTAACTACCTGACATACGGGTGAGTCCGCGGTCCCCGGATCCACGATTAATCCCCACAGCTGTAACCTTCAATGACTCCATTAGCTCGCTGGACCAACTCCCCGCTGCCGCGCGTGAAATGATAAACAATCGAAGGAAATCGCCCACCACCAATCTCGGAACCGATTTGTCCATTTCAAAAGCCTCGAATTTAACGTCTCGGAAAATGAAAACATTCTCAGCAACCCCCTACCTTTTCCTCCTTGCCTTTCATACCGCTCCAAATTGCGCGCCCTATCTAGGTTTTTTTATATAGTTACGAGCTTGTAGATTAAGGAATACCGACCTTATGTTTATGCTTGTAATTCTGTAACGCACAAAATCTTAGAATGTGATTACCCGTAGGTCCGGCAAGGAAGGAACGCCGAAGGAGTACTACACCCTCGAGTGCCTCTTATTCTTACTCAAGCATGTGCAGCTCACGCATCCGGTGTACGTGCGGCAGGCGGCTGCGGAGAATATTCCAGTGGTACGTCGGCCGGACAGGAAAGACTTGCTGGCGTATCTCAACGGGGAGACGGCCACGTCGGCCGCCATAGATAAATCTGCGCCTTTGGAGATCCCCACGCAGGTGAAGAGGACCGCGGAGGATGGGCTGGAGAGTGGGTCGTCGAAGAAGCCGCGTTACGAAGAGACCCACGTTCAGAAAGTGAAGGAGCAGCTTGCGGCCAGGCTGGACGCCCCTAAGGAGTCCTCTGTTACGGTGGACAACATCAAGTCTCTTTCAGAGGCGATGTCTGTGGAGAAGATCGCTGCCATCAAGGCGAAGCGTCTGGCGAAGAAACGTACGACGATCAAGGAGAACGATGATATCGGGATGGGGTCCGACTTGCGCGTTATCTTAATGGACGTGGACGATACTAAGGACATTGTCTCCAGGGAAAGGCAGTGGAGGACGCGCGCGACTATCCTGCAGAGCAGCGGGAAGATATTCGCGAAGAACATATTCGCGATACTTCAGAGCATCAAAGCCCGCGAGGAGGGCAGGCAGAAGGGTCCGGCTGCTCCGACTCCGATGGTCACCCCTCGCTCGACGCCGATGCGCCCGTTGCCGCAGCCGGCTGTGTATAATCGTTACGACCAGGAGAGATTCATCAGGCAGAAGGAAGAGACAGAGGGTTTCAAAATCGATACCATGGGTACCTACCACGGCATGACCTTGAAATCCGTGACGGAAGGCACCAATCCGGCTGTGAGGAAGCCACCGAGCAACCCTTCCACGACTCCCAGCTCCGGGTTGCTGCCTACGTCCGCGGCCAAGCTTACTCCTCAGCAAGCGGCGCAGAACAAGCGGCCCAGCAGGACACCCATCATCATCATTCCCAGCGCGAACACGTCGCTGATCACGATGTACAACTCCAAGGACATACTTCAGGATCTGAAGTACGTCAGCAACGAAGAGAAGCGCTCGCAAGGCAGCAAGCGCGAGAACGAGGTCCTTCTGCAGCGTCGCAAGGAAGGAGGGCTCACGGTCCCGTACAGGGTGGTGGACAATCCGCAGAAACTCACGAACGCGGACTGGGAAAGGGTTGTCGCTGTATTCGTGATGGGACCGGCTTGGCAGTTCAAGGGATGGCCCTTCGATGGGAACCCTGTCGAAATCTTCTCGAAAAGTACGGTTATTTCTGGATTAACGACGATTAAGGGCTGTATAATGCGATTCAGTTCAATGACCTTGGGGTAGCGTTTACGACTGGTTTAGATTCTCGCAATCACTACCGGAATGTAACTCCGGAATACGCGTCGATAATTCAGAACCCTAGACGCAAGCACGCTCTGTCGAATGGTCCAACACAAATTCCTGAGGCTGGCCTCGAGGGCTACTGGTAACTCACGAGGCCAGCCTCAGGAAGTAACGGCTATTGTGACCCAGGCCCCTCTTTCAGTCTAAGGTACCCGGAATTAATTGCTTAGCCGACTTTCCGTACGATTGTTACCTGCGTAGATGCGAAATATGTTGAAGCTAGTAGACTGTTTTATTTCTCCTTGTATTATTTGCGATGTTTCTGCATTCTAAAGGGTTTCCCGTTGATAATAACAACATTTCTACTTTCACAGTTTGCGCGTTTCACTTAAAGTACGACGAGATGAGGTTGGACGCGAACGTAGCTCGCTGGGCGGTCACAGTGATCGAATTGAGTCGGACAAAAAGACACTTGGACCGGGCTGCGCTGATGGTATTCTGGGAACATCTTGACAAGTATGTATTGGACAACGGAGAGATACTAACACGATTTTACAATGTATGACGCGTTACCTGACTCCGCCCGTTTCAATTTCTGCAGGCATATGATTAAGAACAAGCCACACCTTCGATTTTAAATTGCATTTCGTTGCGAACGATGGAAAGCCATTACTGGGCGCACGATTTTCGCTGGGAACTGATAGAAGCCTGTACATACTACCAAGGAGAGTAACATCCATGTACATACAAGCATGAAATGCGAGAATATAGCCTGTGCGACCCTTTCTGAAGGACGTGCCTGTTTGTTAAGCGGTCAGCCACTATTATTAAAGATACAGAGTATGCGGTGTTTGGTACATTCGTAACGTATACGTACCAAAAAAGAAAAGGGGGAAAAGAAATGTTATTCATGTTTCGTGAAGCGTTTATTAAAAAACCAAATAAAGATGAATAAGTAATATCCTGTACACGTTGTTTCATTCATCTGCGCCCACAGTTTCAACGCTGCGACGGGGCTGTTCAGGGACGAGACTTGAAGATCTCCAGGAATGGGATTACGTTTCTCGGCACGGTGTCAAGTCCCTTGGAATTCGAAGCACGACGGGGGCTCCCTAGGGGAGCCGCGGTGTGGTTTTCTCTGCCGAAAACCGTAGCCAAAGCAAACCGCTTCCGGGCATCGACAGTTGCCCGGCGATATACGCTCTGTTTGTACAGACAATCGAATCTTTCTAACTCGATTGCTGCCGCTCTATTAGTTTAACGGCTACGCGATAGCCGCTTCTGAAACTTTATATCCCGCTTTCGGGAAAAACATTCTCGCTGCGGGAATACACGAGGAAGATATCTCTTTTGTATGCTCAAGGGCTGCGTTATTTATCAGGCTGATGTAAATAACGTATAAATAGCCGGGGTATTTATGAGCTTGTCTTTCCTGTCATGCTTTAATAATTATAATCACTTTGCAGCTGGACATTTAATTTTCCATTGTGATCTGAGGGTGGTCTGAGACTTAGGATTAATTGCGCACACCTTCGTTCTCCCTCGGACTGCACGCAAGCAATGCCAGGAATATTGGGACACGAGGACGCAAAGATTGCTGGTAAAAGTGAGGGGAAAAAAAACATGCCAGCGGACCCGCACAAGTTTGACGGTCACCAAGGACTATTCTAACAGGTTTTGTTTCACGCTCGACGATCAAAGGTCAATTAGCAGCGGGAGAAGCATGGAACAGGAGCAAGTGATGCGTGTGCACGTAGCGCACGCTTCGCTTGGCCCGACTCGTTGCTCTGAACTTTGAAGATTAAGCTCTGCCGATCACGGGAACTACCTTGCCTGGTATCAGCATCGCGTGGGGCCCGTTCAAGCCCACGTGGAAATTTCACACACGATAGCGCCAATAACGTTCAAGATTCGTGCATTTAATGGCCTTCGATCGAACCAGCCTTATCTCATTCGCGAATGAAAAATCTTGATGCACGCGACAGACACGTGTGGTGTCTGGTCGCACGCGATCGATCCATTCGCGTCGAATATTTCAAGACGAGGGTGGAGGTGGACCAACCTAGCGAAGCTAGAAGACATCTATCAGGGTGAGAAAACGGTGAAAATCTCCACGAGGTACTTGTCGCTAACTTAAGGGAACTTGTAGGTGCACTGGGTGCAATTGGGCTGCACGCAGGGCAGGACAGGTGGCAGGTGAAGGAAGCTAGGCCTCGGCGGAAGGTGCTCCGCGACCTGGGCGTAGACGTGGTCCCTCAGCTGCTGCTGTACCCCGGAGTTGAAGTAGTTGTTGTACTGAACGTTCAGGGCCAAGCTCTCCTGGTCGTGTTGGCCGGCGTTCTTCAGGGGCAGCGTGGCGCAGGTCGCTGTGTCTGGCACGAGGCTCTTCGGGAACTGGTCCGGCACGATGTTGAAGAGGCAGTAGCCATCCCCATAGAGGCTCCTGGACAGGCTGGAGTAGATCGGAGCCAGCATTGTGCCCGCGATCTGCTCGCCTGGCCTGGCCTCGCCGATGGCCTGCGGCGGCCTGAAAGCTGAGCCATAGGCGCCAGAGTTGATGCCGAAGCTGTCGCTGGCGAAGTACTCGATCGCCTTCAGCAGGTCCTGGCCGCACCTCTGCAGCACCAGCTGCAGCACGGACAGCTTCGTGTTGGGGAAAAGGCGCGCCAGGGTCTCTACAGAGGTCTGCGACACGCTGCTCTCCTTCGCGCTGTCTGGGCTGCTGAATATCGGGCTCTTGTACTTGGGGATGCTCTCGTTGATCGCCTGTGGAGCAGAGTTTCAGAGAGGGGAAGATAAAGGCAGCTTTAAGACGATATTTGAAACAAATGGGGGATCATGGAGAGGAGGAATTATTTTTTATGATTTTTATTAGGGAGCCATATTACCCTCCCTTTTGTAAGAGCGCCGAAAATGACATTTTGTCATAATATATGTTAAATTCAATTAAATTATTTTTCTACTGTTTCCACCTTTTATCACACACAACCCTATTAGTTTACCTACAGTTTTAGCAAAACTTTTAAACGATTTAAATTATGAATCAGATTTTAGGAAGATATATAAAACTGGGGGGCCATATTACCACCCCTTCCTCTATTTATTTTGTGTGGTGGAATATGCTCCTAAATTAACTCCCTGCGATACCTACCGAAGACTCTTGAGCCTGCCCCTTGGAAGAAGAGTTCTTGGGGTCCTCGGGCACCTCGGCGTCCTCTTCCTGAGGATTATCAGCCTCCCCGGTGCCGTCCACTGGCTTAGGCTCGGTCACCGACATTCCAAAGATCTTCCCCGGCGGTAGTCGACTCAGCTTCTGTCCAGTCGCCACTTTGGCCATCTTGAGGGCTATGGCGTCCTCGGCCGCTTGCTGTCTCTTCAGGGCCACCTTCGCCGACGCACAACAAGCATGTGAAGCACGCGAGATCCCCGGTCAATGAAAAACGAAGCCGAGACCCTATCATGACTCCGCTCCCAATTTATAAATGGACCCACCGCTTAGCCCGATACTGCATATGTGTTTTCTTAGCGTCCAATGTCAATAGAGATACATATGGGACCATTTGGCACGCGTTATTCCCGGCTGGACCACCCACTATATCGTTTCACGTCGCCGGGATCATCGAGGAAGCCTGACAGGGGGGCACTCCTTTTAGATTTTACGTCTTCTCGAGGAAACAAGGTGAAGTAACCGGACCGCGGGACAGAATGGGGCCTCTGGCCAATCGCTTGGGATACAATTAAACGCCTCTGCTCCGCAGGAAAGACGGCAAGGAAGAAGCGAGATCTCCAGCCGTAAATCTACAGCTGCCGTCGGCTTTAGGCGCCAAGGTTCTCCCCAGCTATTTCGCGAGTGCGCCGCTGACAAACGTTTGCATCGAGCACCGAACGCCACCCTCGGTGGACACAGTATCGAGTGTCATAATGTCTATACAAACAGAAATGAAACGCTACACCGAGCGTTAATGGATTTAATTCCTGCCCCCGAGCCACCCCTTTGATCGACTTTCCCCCAAGCACCTAGCCGACGGAGGCACAAGTGCGACGAATGAAAGTGAATATCTCTTTGTATTGGCTCCCTTTGTCGTCGGGGAAAATCATCGATGCGGTTTGCCCGGCGAAACAAAGGGCGATTGGGCGAGGAAGAGTGCGGCACCCCCGGGTGGAAAATAACAGGGGAGGGGGGGGGGGCGACGAATCGGCAGCGTTAAATATCGAGGGTGATCCGATTGAACGAGGCGCGCGGGAAATTGACCTTTCTTCTATTCCTCTCCACCTGTTTGCGGCGGAGCAATAGGAGTCGATGAATCTGCACGCCTCGTTAAGCCTGGCCGATGGGTCCGTTGTTTGTTCAACTGTTGCACATGCATCGATACGTTTTCTACAATTTTTTTCAGTACAGTACAAAGGTGGTAGAACACTTAATCGCAATTACTGGTAGCTATTCGAAGGGATTCTCCCCTCGGAGCCTTACCTGAGCAGCCATCACCCTCTGCCTCTCCGCTATCAGGGAGCATTTCGGGCAGAGACACTCGCGGTACCGGCACTCCCTTTTGTGGCCCCTCAGCCAGGAGATCAAGCCGTGGTTCCTGCAGCGGGCACACTTTGGTCTCCTCTGCTTCGTCTCGCCCTCTTCATCCGCGCTCCCCGACTTGCTCTTGCTCTTCCCGCGCAGCATCCTCCTGGAAGACCGTTCAGGCGATCGCGGCTGCTTCCCCCATTGAATCCTCCCTGCGACGCGCTGAAGACGGGAGCACCGCGGATTAACAAGTCCTCGGACGATTGTTGATCTCGCACTGAGCGATCGCCTCTCGGGAAGAGATCTCCGCGGCAGTTTTGGATTCCTCTCCGGCGGTGACGCGATTGGCCCCCCCCGGAGGAGCGACGCGAGCCGGCTCTACGTGACTCCAGCATCCCCTCTGGAGAAGCGGCAAGACAAACATCCACCGGACCACCCTTCCGCGACGATTGGCTCCGCGGTGTTTGTTCTTTCGCCAGGTCGCTCCTCCCCGGCGACTTCGCCTCTGGCTACGCGGCCCCGCTGCCGCCGACACTTCGGAGACGGCCGAAGTAACGGGAGGAGGTCCACGCGGTCGTTGGGAGGCTTGGTGGACGCGAAGAGCAGAACCCGAATCCTCTTCAAGTCCTCGGCTTTGCTTCACCTTAAGAGGGGCTTCGAAGGTTCCAAACTTAAAAGAAAGAAACAAAAGCGTCAGGGGCGATAGGAATGTGAATAAAAATGAGGGGAACCTAATAAATACTTAGTCAACTAAAAATTACAACCCTTACCCCACGCAGAACTGTAACAGACATGTCCTTTCTATTTAAGATCATTAATACTGAAATTAATTCTTCTGTACTGCTGGAACTGATGCGCCAGAAAAAGGCCACCTTTTATATCCTGCAAATTCAAATCAAAATATAGATTATAAGTTTTCTAGCTCGACTTTTTTTCTGGTAGTACTTCCTCTTTTAAGGGGTAGTTATTCAGACTATCGTGTCAAGAAAACCCTGTCACTTAACTATGCTTTGTATTAGGCTCCGCCTGTTTATTTTCAGTAATAATAATAACATTAAGAAACGAGGAATAGTACTCGCGGCGGGGGTGGTCGGGAGCGGTAGTGGCGTGGAAGCAAGAACACCGCGGCTGCCAAGAATCAAGATTGTATAATTCCCAGTTTAATCTTTTGTCACGAGTACAGATTCGTAGCCGGTTAACGATTCGAGTGGGTAATAAGAATGGAACGAGCCATCGCAACAATAAATCATTCAATCATACTCTCTCTCTCTCCCTCACTCTTGTTTCATTAAATATTCTCTTTTTAAACGCTCTCTCCCGTCGTTCCAAACGCACTCCCGCGAGTATATACCGTGGAACGCGCAGCCATGATATGTGATTCCTTCGTTTTCTCCGACAAACGACCGATCAAAGACGGGGCGACTACCCTCGCGACCTCATGGCAATCGAGCTTGTACTCCTCCCCGACGGATGATACGAATACGCCGCTGATATGATGAATTCGTTGATAAGTTCAATGGCTGTGACTCCCTGCGTCCCCCGCCTTTGACGAACCCGTGTTTTCTTTACTCCGTTAATCCTTAAAAACTCCTCCTTTCGCGTATCGATCTGCAGGAAGCGAGGCTGGCAAGCATGCTCGGCGGTGATGGTCGTTACAATCCGTCGTCTTCTCTCGTCGCGGACCAACGAGGACACGGGTTAAGAGAAGTGTGTGTTCGGTTTTTCCTTTTTCATTTTTAAAATCGATCACTTAACAACAAGCTTAAGCCTAAGTAAACTCCATAAATAACGGACAACGTAATTTCTGGCACGGACGACCCCTCTCCCCCTCCCTCCCCCGGCCGGGAGCCGTTTACCCGAGGACCAGGACGAGTCGACGCTGCTTCGCCTCCGAAGCACCGAGGCGGACGCGATCGCGATCCACCAATCCGCTCCCCAGCGATCAGAGGCTTCGGGAACGTCGCCCGCTGGGCCTCGAGTAACCCCGGCACCGAAATATCATTGTACACCGGACGTTTCTGGACACGCAATGAAAAAATACAGCGCTTTCTAATATCGTTCGAGATCTTCGTGGTCGTGCGTGCCGCGGCTGTCGGTACGCGACGCGATAAAAAAATTGTGCTCTCGATGTTCGGCCCGGCGAGTAGTCAGGCGCTCGCCGGGCGCGCGGCCGATCTGCCGCTTGCGCGCGATAGATCGCCGCGATGGACGAGGACGAAGCGTTCGCCGGCTGCGCGCGGCCGATCCGGGCGGGAGGGGCTCCCGTCCGGGCGGCTTGGCGCGAAGCGGGACGTTGAGGTCGGTCGCTGGCGGGCCGTGGCCGCCGGGGGGTAGAAAACGAGGCGGCGTTTCGCGAAACCGTGAAGGCGGGCACAAAAGTCCGTAAAAGTTAGAAAAATGGAATTTGCGCGTTGAGAGAGATAAAAAGACGTCGAAAAAGTGGAGGAGGATGCGCCACGGCCCCGTCGAGCGGCTCGATTGAAACTTAACGATCGCAGAGGTCTGTGATGGCGCGAGAGGAACCGGAGGTCGATCCGCCGCCGCGCGGAAGAAGCTCACGATTCGCCTTGATCACACCGATTGGCCCCGAGAAAAAATCAGAGGATACGCTTTCGTCGATTTCTAACTGGTACGTGTGCGTGTGATATGTGAACGTGTATGTTTTTGTGCATTTTGTTCTCTTTCTCTGTCACTCTCTCTCTCTCTCTCTCTCTCGCTCTCTCTCTCGCTCAGCTTGTCTCCCTTTCGCTCTTCTCTCAGCATGCCGAGGGTCGATTTCATAAGGTCAGACTCGCCTTTGACTAGACTCTATTTAACCTTGCCTCTAAATATATAACAGTGGATATACGTATATGTACACATACATTCATACACAGATACGCGGGTGCACGTGCGCGCGTCTTTGTGTGCACGCATCAGGTTGCCGAGGAACTCAGGCTTGATGGATTACTAACGTGTTGTCCCTTTAAAGAACATCGATGGGCTTTTCCATAGGCACGGGCGGCCCTCTAAGGCTGCAATTTTTTCGATAAAGCGGCACCCTGATCGGTTCCGCAACAATCTGACGCTGCAACCGAGCGGCGCGGTCTTGTCACGCCTCGACTCGAATATAGAAAATCTTATGTACAATTTACGCCTAGGAGTTACGGTCTCTATCGAGCTTCAAAGAAATCGCTCCTGTAAAAAGATTCGCACGAGCCAGATCACGGCGACGATCCTGAACGACCTTGCCGGTTTTAGCGCAGCGCCCGAGCTTCCGTTCAGGGTCCCTTAAAGTCGAGTTTCCCAGCCGCGATCGGCGGCCACCGGCGGTCCCACTAGCGCAACGGAGAAACAGATGCATACTTCTCCATAGCGCTAGTGGGGCCGGCGCCGGCCCCCGATCGCGGCTAGGAAACTCGACCTTTAGACTCCAGGCGAAGCGAACCTCCGAAGGATGGGTTTGCTCCTCGACCCAAGTGCGTTTAGGAAGGCGCAAAGCGCGCCGCGGAGTCTAGGGAACCTTCGAGGAACATGAAACCGGCCCACGTTTCGTAGAAAGTGCACGCACGTATCTGTTTACCAACGATCTTGCCCGCACGCTCAACAATCGCCTAGGATATAGCATGTCCTTCGAAACGAACGTTCCGCAAAACAACCGCTAGCGCTCGGTGGTTCGTAATAATATTAAATGTAATCGTAATAATCGTAGGGATGACGTTTCAGCACGGTAATTCGTCCCTTAAAGCTATCACGAAGTCGAACGTTGGCCGGGAGTGGACAGACCCGCGAGACGGATTCCACGCGTGGCGACAAACTGGCTGCAGCCGTGATTCGTTGATAGTCACAAGAGAAAGCAACCGAAGAAGAGTGGTCTGAATGCTATCAGCCAGGTGTCGGGGCTTTCATCTGTCCACTCGTGCCTTACAGAAGAAAAGTATCGCGATTCGCGAGGCTGAGAGTTGGGCGAACTGTTGGAGCTGGTCGGCAGACCTTTCCCAGTAATCCCTCGTCTAGGACAGGGCATCTAGGCGCGCAACACCCGTCTAACGCTTAATGTAGACCGAGGTACCTAGTCTAGAACGGGATACTTACTCTAGATACCTAGCAGCTACCTAATACCTGGTCTAGGACAAGGTATCTATGCACTAGGGCACCAAGTACCATTCCAATATCTAGACACAGTTACTGTCCAGACTAAATGGGAGCATCCGCAGGATCGAGCGACCCTGATAGAGAACGGAAGGTCCTCCGACCGACTCAGCGCCAACGTTGACCCAAACTGCCTCCGAGCGGAAACCGCCGCGGAAAAGCGAGCCTCTCGCGACGATCCCCTCTAATTAGCGTCTCCTCGCGGGCACTGGCGCGCCCGCGGTCTACGTGTGCACGGCGCACAGAAGGGGGACACTAAAATCTGGGTCAGAACGCGGGAAACGCGTGTGCCTAATGAACCTGTGTACGTGAGCCTTCGTGCAGGCGTGTATCTGTGTGTTCTGCGCGCCAGTGTGCGTGTGCGTGTGTCTCTGTGTGTTTCCGACGAGTAATAGATCCTAATTAGCGTCGTTAAAAAAACCTTACAACTATTCAACAAAAACCAATCTCGTAACAACTTTTATCTAGCTTCGTCGTTTCTCGCTCGCCTGTTCGCCACTCGTTCCCCCGTTTCCGCGGCCAGCTCGCCGGTTCCCCTCGCGAGGAGCAGCGCGACATAACCCTACTAGCCGCGAAGATTTTCGTGAAAGAGCGAGAGGATCGTTGAACGTGCTCGGCGTCCCTCCTTATTAGATACGTGGTCGACTTTGTACTGGTTGCTCTTTCAGGAAAATCCACTGGTTCGTCGGCCGCGAGATGGGCGATCGGATTGGCCGATCTCCGCTGGGAACGGTCGCGCCACTAGCGTTCGTCAAGCTCGGGACAGCTGGGACGACGCGAAAATGGCCGACGCGATCTGCCGTTTGCGATCGGGCCGTACGCGTGCGGGACGAACGATCGCCGTTGGTCTCGTGGAACCTAGGAAGCGGACCGAGTACATCGCTCTGTATCAAAATTAAAAAATCTATCGACAGTATAGAGTACGTTTCGGTTAGAAAGAGGTGTACCGGGTGCTTCTAATGCTCCATGCTGGGTCCTCCAGCGACAACAATGGGCTTCCCCCGCCATTGTTGAGGGGTTCCGAGCCGTAAGAGCAACCTTCGTAACGATTAAGGAGCATCGGATGCACTCTGTCGCGGCTACCCGAGGTCCTCCTACTCTATCCAGCGATTACACCGAGACCAGGATGGACAACGCCACGTGGGGTCTGAAGAACGAGCGACGAACGTTGCCGGTGTCGAGTACAGGGAGTAGTGAACGCCGCCTGGCCGACGCCCTGGCGATTATGGATCCTCACTACCAGTTACATGACAGCGCATTTCTCCTTCAGGCTGATGGCGTTGTTGCTCTGCACCGGCTGCAGCGACACCGTCCGGTTCTTCTCGAGCATCAGCAGGTCCCGGAACAGGGCGTTCACGTTGTGGTTCGTCTTCGCCGAGGTCTCCAGGAAACCGCAGCCCCAGTTCGCCGCCTCGGCAGCGCCCTCGCTCAGCGACACCTCCCGCACGGATGGACTCTCGTCGCACTTGTTCCCAACCTGTTGGGAAAGCCAAGGAACCGTTGCAGGGGTCCGTACACACTCCGCGGGCTGTAATCAGCTGGGCGATTAGCTCATCGGCTGGGGAACGGGGAAGAGAGGATCTAAATAGATTCCGTGGGAAGGGCCATGCGTGGGTTTCAAGCGGGCACTCGAATCGAGCCCAGAGGGGCTTAACGCGTATTAGGAGTTATATGCTCCCTGTAGTACGCGAAGAGATCGAGGAGGTCTCTGAGGTCTAAAGTCTAGAGA
This sequence comes from Andrena cerasifolii, assembly GCF_050908995.1. Lineage (NCBI taxonomy): Eukaryota > Metazoa > Arthropoda > Insecta > Hymenoptera > Andrenidae > Andrena > Andrena cerasifolii. The sequence goes on from NC_135132.1 coordinate 6,900,903, forward strand.
CTGGCGGAGGGAAAGTGAGACCACTGAAATATGGCGGGTCTTACCAGCATTATGGGTATCTGCGATATCTCCTGTCCCTTGAGCTCCCTAATAATGGCCCAGATCGGTCGTAGCTCCTCGAGGCTTTGCCGCGAGCACACCGAGTACACCAGGATGAAGGCGTGACCTTTGCTTATGGAAAGCCGCTGCATCGCGGGAAACTGATGGGACCCCGTTGTGTCCGTGATTTGGAGCGTGCATATATTTTTATTGCAGCTTATAACCTGAAATACAGGAACGGTATCGTGTCCTGCCTCGTCCCGCCGTCACGCTTCTCGTCCGGCACACAGCACGGATCACAACAGTTTCGCCGACGAAGCACTAGCGACAGAATGCCCAGTAATTGGCGATTCTCTCCGCGAATTACTGGACGCTCTGCGCGCTCGCGAAGCTTCTTTGATTGCTTCAAAGCGCTTGCCAGTGGCATCGCACCGATCGGTAAGTGGATAGGTTAAGCTTCCGCCGCATCGATCGATCGTTCGAACAATCGCGCGATCGATATCGCAGATCACCTGAATTATCCACTAATTACCCGGTCGATGTCACTTTCATTGGTAAAGAAGATTATTTTATTAATGTTTCTTAGTTGTTTCTACTCCCCAGTGCAGCACAGCTTTTAAAATAAAGGAACGTGGAGGAAACGGAGTAGCATTGTCTTTTTCTCTTCACCCTTGTGTCTATCGAGATAAAAGACTCTAGTTCATCTGAAATCGATTGAAATAATTTATCGACGATCGATACTCGCGATCCGATAATCGGGGAAACCCACGCGCTAGAGATTTCTTTCGATATTCGAAGCGCGTCGTTAACAATTCACGAGTTAAACGTATTTAAATTAATCGAAACCCGCGGGGATTTGAAATGCAAATAAAGCTCGCCGAGAAGACCGACCGTTTGCTGGCGATTTAATCCCACGCGAATCTCGCGATTACACAGCGAGATAATAGCGGAAAGATGAACGATTAGAGCGATGATCTTGCATCATGTATGAATCATCGGTAAAATGTCAGCAGTTTACGTCACGGTTGTCCCTGCTACCTATCGCATCTGTGAAATCCATTGGCCGATACATGACGCACCTATACTACTCGCGTCGCCGGCTCGTCCAATTCTACGCTACTTGTTCCATTAATTATCGGCACTCGCGATCGTTTCGATATCAGTGCCCCGTTTCAAGCGTAATAATAGAACCTGCATTGACGATTCCCTTTGCAAAACTAAATCGAAAACGGCAACTAGCACAACTACATAAAGTAAAAGCCAGCGACGCCAAAGTCTTGGGAATTGCATACGTACGTTAGGGTGGCCCTTATTTTCAACATGCGATTTTTTTTTCTCTCACCCCCTAATATGGTTCCATTTCATGAAAAAATAGTCCCTGAAAAAGATTATTGCAATCGGACAACAGGAAAGGGTGCCAACCTTAAAATTTAGAATTCAGCAATAGTTTGAATTTAAAGAATTTTTCAAAAATGGTAAGCCCTATCGAAATTTTGTTGAAATAACATTAAAAGAGCATTAAATTTTCTACAATTACTGTATATACAATTGTTTCGTGCCTCCAACCATTTTTTAGATAATAGCGTTTGAATATACAGAGGTCGGCACTACGCGCGTATAGACAATACGTCACGCCGTACAAGTGGTACGCGCAAAGCGCGGACCTCTCTATATTCAAACGCTATTATCTAAAAACTGGTTGGAGGCACGAAAAAAATATATATACAGTAATTGTAGGAAATTGAATGCTCTTTTAGTATTATTTGAACAAAATTTCGATAGGGCTTACCATTTTTGAAAAATTCTTTAATTTCAAACTATTGATGAATTTTAAACTTTAAGACCTGGTCGGCACCCTTTCCTGTTGTCCGATTGCAATAATCTTCTTCAGGAACTATTTTTTCATGAAATGGAACCATATTGGGGGGTGAGAGCAAAGAAATACGAAAGAAAAAATTCGGCACGTATAAATAAGGGCCACTAGGCGTCGAAAGCGGCTTCCCTTCGGAAATTTGGCAACGTTGCATGTCACTAGGCATAACTCAGTGGTTCTAGTGACATGCGACGTTGGCAAATTTCCGAAGGGAAGCCGGTTTTGACGCCTAGCGTACATAGATCCAATTTCATAGATAGCATTTTCAACGTCAATTTTCTCGACAACGAAATGGGACATTCGCGGGGAAAGCTGTTACTCTGCACTTTCGACTTACTTTTCCTCGCGTCGCGCGCGAGGAAACTCTCTACAGCCAGGAGCGTTCAGTCGCTCAAGTCCGCGTGCTGGGCTTACCTGTCTGTAAGTGTCCTCAATGGTGGGTATGTAGGACTCGCGGAAGGTCCCTTTCACGAAACGCAGTACAAGAGAGCTTTTACCAACGCCGCCCGCTCCGAACACCACCACCCGGTAGTCGTTGCTCTGCTCCGGCATCCTGACATCTGCCGTCCCGACGCTGTTAACCCCCGCCAATCGGGGTCCCTTCTGAGAGATCCTTTAACCGTCGGCCGATCTGTCGCACAGAATGAGAAAACGCGATCGTTAACACCTACGCCTCGTTACTTGGCGAAAAGGTCGCGGCGACCCTCCGCGGCTCTGCAAGAGGGTTATTTCTCGCACCCCTGCCAGCAACTGTTTACACTGACCCAGCAGCAGCGATGTTTCCGAGTTCAGCAAGCAACGAAACCACTTTGAATATCCGCGGAGTTTAACAGAGCAGTTGTCTCCCTTGTAGGTCAAAGTTTACGCCTTAATCACTGGCTAAATGATTTTACGGGCACAGCAATATTCAAAGTGGCTCGGAGCTTTGCGCTGCTAAGCCGCCGCTACAGGCTTTCGATCTTAAGACTCATTGTAAATAGGCGTCCGCGGAGACGCTACACGTGTTTGTCTTCCTCTCGAAACAAGTGCAGGGTATCGGGACAAGGGATTAAGACCTGTTGCTAAAGCTTGGCACACAGCTAAATCCATTGAAACCCTTCGCCCGGTGGGCGGAAAAACGACGCCCCGATACCTGCCACTTCACAATCCTCTTGTGACCTATAATCACACACCTATACATATATGAATTCAACAAGTGATATTCGAAAGCCCTTGTCAGACGGGAAACAATGTCCCAGCACAATGCTCGCCACCCCAGCGATTCCATTCAATGAAAAGTGTCGGGCCGCCCGGAAAACCGACCCGAGAGACTGTCTTCGAAGTCCGGAGGCCCGTGCATTAATCTAGAATCGAGGACCGAGAGCGGATCACTTTCTACGGCTAGAGGAAAACAATCAACACGACCGGCGGAGGGTGGACGGTCTAAACACCGACGACGGGAGCCCCGAACCACGACCACGGTTAAACGCCGACGCGTCACGAGTCGCATCGGGCGATAAGATCGCATTGACCCATGCTGATGCGTCGCGGAGGGTCTACAAACGATAAAGCGTCTCCGCGAACCTGGTCGAGCAGCGTACACCACTCGCGGGCCTTCCCTTCTCCAGGTGATCCACCTGGACCAGCGGGCGACCGTTCAGCACCTCGAGGAGTCACCGTGCGCCGCGCGCCTGCACCGTCAGGCCGCTGGTCGCTAGTAAACCCCAGGTGAATCGCTGCGCGGACTGTCAGGGTTGGAAAGCGACACCCCTGGCGAGTGCAACGTGCCAGAAGGGAGCTTCCCTCGAGCCGGGTGTTCTTCTTCAGCGTGCGTTCCCGGCGGTGTCCAGCAGTGGTTTGACCCAGCAGGTCGACGATGGTGGCCACGATTAATCGGCGTCGGCGGACGGACGGTGCGCTCGATTCCCACCGGTCACTGGTGAAGCATACTCGCCACTCTCCAGGTGCTCGGCTGCGTGAACTTTGACGGCGATCTCGAAGGGAAACGAGGCGCACGCCCTCCGCACCGGAGCTCGCCCCACTCTCCGCCAACGCTAGCTGCGCGTGTGTGCGCGCGTGTATGCGCGCTAGGTGGGTGCGCACTACGCCAAAAGTGCCGGGGAAAATCAATAGCCCCTCCGTGTACGGTGCACACGCACGTGCACACCGCGCGGCAGCTCCTAATCGGTTTGAATCTATCCTACTCTACGGGACTCCTCTTCTCGAACCTCGCCGCTGGCTCGATTTCAGAGCTCCGGTGTATTAACTCGCCTAGGTGCGCCTGTCTTCGACTAACAGCCTCAACTGCCAACTACCGCTTCCCCTACAAGACGCTGCATTTGCATTAGTAGGTCCCGCCGCGGGGGCCTTATTTGGTAGTGCTCGATTGCGGAAACGAAGGAAAGGATACAAAATACTCGTGTAACTTTATTGCGTTTCCAGTCGGGCTAAGACAATTCCTTACGTCCTAATCATCCTACGTCTATGCGTACAGCACAGCCAGTTAGGTTCTTCTAGAAATAGCGTGATCACCTTTACCTTCCGAGGCTGCTTAGGCCTCTTTTAACACTGGGTTTCTTATGACGATGTCGCTGCCCTCGTTCTCGATCGATTCATAGATCCACTTGCGAGTATTCCTGGGGGAGAAGTTCATATTTCAGATTTTGAGAATGGAAATACTTTGAGTACTCCGATAACAAACCTGCATTCGTGGCCGCACTTCGGAGAGGAGCACTTCGGGCAGGGAAAGTGGCATCCGGCGCAGTTCAAATTTAAGCAGTCGCAGAGATCGTCGCCGGTCTGCATGTAAACCCCATTCTCGTTGTACAAGGCGTGCCGCTTGTGACCCTGGTACAAGCGCCTGTGGAGCTTGCGCTTCTCCCTCTCGCTGTGCTCCGGATCGAAGTTTCTGAGGAACTTCTTGGTCACGCTGTCTACGCCTCGCTGTCGCGGGCCTCGAGTGTTCCTCTGGAAGACGGGTAAGGTGAGGCGTGGGTATTTGGAAATCGAGGACTGCGCCGATGCATCGTGGAAAACTTACTCGCTCTGCGCGGGGCGGCGTCTCTAGATTTGCGAGCGTATTGTCACTGGAAGACGTGTTTCCTCCATCCATAATTATCATAACAGAGCTGTGCAGTGATTGTGGTTAAAACAACATAGCCTTCAAATTCCAGAACCTCGGGGCCTATTTGCAACGACGCGTCTACTTGTCACGTGCGCATTATTTGCGTTTCGCAGTAGGAAACGAGATTGTTACGATAGCTTCATTGGGAAATGGAATAGGAACTTTTGTGGTTAATTACTTTCGAGTTCCAATTGTCCACAGCACTACTCGAGAACTCTACTTGAGAACTCATCAAAACAAACCGAAGAACGCTCTGAATGGCAACACGTGTGGTGTAGGTAATGTAGGTTGTGTAGGTAATGTAGATAATTTAGGAATTAAGAAGTTAGTCACTTTCAAATAATTATTGGATTATTTACTGTAGAATACATGCGAACTTTTCCTCTGGGAAACCTTTTTTTCCAACGAAAATTTATATGGATCGAAAGTACGCATCAAATAACACGCAAAAATAACAATTTTGAGTTTAGGAATCTATTCGTTGAAAAAAAAGTATCTATTCAAATTGAAGCATAATAGTTGGTCACATTAGGGGTTAGAATATACGTCAAAATTTCACAGTCCCTTTTACTTAATAACATTTTCCTGAATAGATTCCTAAACTCAAAATTGTTATTTCTGTTTGATACGTGCTTTCGATCCATATAAATTTTCGGTGAAAAAAAAGGTTTCCCAGAGGAAAAGATTACCCTACCATACTATTCTACCTGTAAGGAAGAAATATAAAAGACGGTAATATAATGCTTCTGCTTTATTTTCATGTTTTCATCAAGAAAATATATTTCTTCTACATGCTCAGTTAATAACTACGTACGTTGGGCAGTGCCGGAGTGCAGAAGGTGCCAGCCGCACCTGCGCAGCTGTAGGCCGTTTATTATATGTAAAATTTTGTTTAATAAGACTAATAATCAAAACTTTTATGATGATTATTAATTGTATCATTTCTCTTCTCATTTATTATTTTTTTTAAATTACCCAACGCTGATTTTCGAGATAAATATTCATAGGTACAGCCCATTTTCACGAAAATACGCAAAAATCGAAAAAATCAAGGCCCTATATTATTTAAACAAAATCGAAATCGGCAAAATGTTGACTTAACCCCTCCCCCAATTTCACGAGGACTACAACGTAATTAAATTAATAATAGGGCGGCAATATTGTTTAAAATCCTTGAATGCAGGACAGCGTGGGATCATCCGCCCTCGACCCCACCTCTAAATATGCTCTGTCCGTTTGCTTTTCACAGTTTAACGACGTTTATTAATTAGTAAAGAAACTATGATATAAAAATATTCCCCTCTGTTATCGACGATCGGTGCACCGGAGCCGTCGATAACTCTTGTATTCCGAATAAAAAAGATCAGATGTCTCTTTCTGGCCGCACTTGCAGCGTTGCAGCACGTGTTCGGGATCAACATACCCCGCAGGAGTACCCGCGTCCGAATATGAAAACAATTGGCGTTTACAAAGATTCGAATTTTATAAAAAACAGAACCGGGTATATAGATTTACTTTTTTAAGTTCCGAGACAAATATAAAAATGGGCAAGAAGAAACACAATTGGAAAGCGAGGAACGATGCAGAGGTTGAAATTGACAACTCCGCAGCCAAGAAGGTATTTTCCCTAAACACCTATAATTGCACCAGTAGATCAATTTCGCGAAACTTTGTTCCCTCGCAGATCACTTTGGACATCAAACATCGTGCGGAGGATTACGACAAATGCAACGCGCTGGTTCTTCCCAGCGAGAAGAGGAAGACGAAGAGCAAAGCTAAGAACGTGGCCGTAACGCAACTGTTGTCTAAGAAACGAAGGAAGCAATTGGAGAAAGTCGTGGAGAAGAAACAGAAGAAATTACGCGTGAGCTACTTGCTACGAATAACTGTTCGCATTTTAACCGACCATCTGAAACGTATTTAATTTGTAAACAGAGGGCCAAACTTTTCGAAGAGCTGGCACAAGTGCAAGCACCTCGGGAGGAACTGAGGCAGTATGTATCTATAACGAGCGTCCAAACTAAGGGCTTGAAACGTCACTTCAGGGAGGCTGAAATGCCAGCAAAAGAATACAGGGCGAAAAGAAACGAGGAACACGAAGACGATGGTACGGAAGTACCTATAAACGCCATCAAAGGCGGGAAGAAAAGCAGGCTGGCGATCTTACAACAGGAGAGGGACGGGAACAAGGAACAGACTGTGTCTGATCCGAATGTTGTTGGGTTTGATGTGAGTTACTAATGAAACTGAAGCGGTAATTATTTAGAAGTTTTCCATCCTCGCCGATTACAATGATTTCTGAATATGTTATCAAGATCAAGATTCTGAACAACTTTCTCCTATACATGTTACCGCCGCACGACCTTCGTTCTCGAGATATTTGCGAAAAACTTCTGTTGATTTATTTCGACGCAACGCATTCCACTTTCCAACTTGCCTCAGGTATTAGTATTGGTTGGGGCTAGATTAGTGCGGGGGGCGCGTAAACGTGGAATTCCTAGCGTCGGAATATCGTGCACACCAGCGGACAACGGCGGCGTGATGGTCGATCATGCATAACTCCTATATTTATTATTAAAAATTAATAAAAAAAAAAACTACAACTTCTTCAAAGATGCATAAAAACATGGTCCAAATTTCAGATTTTTCGAATCGCTAGTTTCTTAAAAAAAAATCTAAAATTTCGCTATGTTTTAGCCCGAAGAATAGGATTCCCCCTTACCTAAGGAGGGCAGAATACTAATGAGTACATATTCCAGGAATCCAGCGAGAGTGAATCGCAGTCGGATAGCGAGGGCGATGAATCCGATCGGGAGGAGAATGCGTCTCCCTCGGAAAATGACGCTCCCGTTCAGACGGAGAATAAAGCGGAAGAGACTCCGGGGAATCCAGCTTTGGACGTAAGCGATGCGACGAAGAGTAAGACTGAAGAAACATCACCTGTTGCTGCAAGGAGTGAGGAGCCACGGAAGCCAGCGGATAAGAAGCCCGCTGTGTTCGTAGCGTTGCAGAGGGACCTGGAGATCCAAGCAGCCAGATTGAAGCTACCGGTTGTAGCGGAGGAGCAAGTTATCGTGGAAGCGATAAATGAGAATCCTGTTGTAATAGTGACTGGTGAGACGGGAAGCGGTAAGACTACTCAGGTGCCGCAATTCCTGTACGAAGCTGGTTACGCTAGAGAGAAATTGATTGGAGTCACCGAGCCCAGAAGAGTGGCCGCTATGTCGATGAGTAAACGCGTGGGCGAGGAAATGAACCTCACGGGGGACGAAGTTTCTTATTTGATCCGCTTCGAGGGGAACACCACGCCGGAGACGAAAATCAAATTCATGACGGACGGCGTTCTGTTGAAAGAAGTACAAAGTGTACGTAATTACTTGGGCGAATTAAAGCGAACGAATCTGCAACTAACGATAATGAATTTTTCAGGATTTCCTACTCACGAAGTACTCCGTAATTATTCTGGACGAGGCACACGAGCGGAGCGTGTACACGGATATTTTGATAGGTTTATTGTCGCGGATAGTACCGCTGCGGAACAAGAGGAACAACCCGCTGAAGCTTGTAATAATGTCTGCCACCTTGAGGATAGACGAATTCGTAGAGAACAGTAAATTGTTTAAAGTAAAGCCGCCAGTGCTAAGGGTGGAGTCTCGGCAATTCCCTGTGACGATACACTTCAATCGGCGAACTAGCCCTAACTATGTCGCTGACGCTTTGAAAAAGGCAGTAAAGATACACACTCGCCTTCCGGACGGTGGGATTTTAATATTTCTAACAGGTAAAGCTTTCGTCGCTCTGAATCGCGTATATCCGGCAGGCAAGTGTTAAAACTGTGGTTGATAAAAATCCAGGGCAACGGGAGGTAAATTATGTGGTACGTAAGCTGCGCAAGGCTTTCCCTATCAGGAACAAGGATACGGAAAAGCCAAAGAAATCAGGGGAAGATAAAGACTCGGAGAAAGAGCAGGACGCTTCGGATAAGAGTGGCGACGACTCCGAGGACGACTTCCGTTGCAAGGAAGCCGTACGCCGCAGCAAGATGCGGCAGAAGAAGCAAATCGAATTACCAAATATCAATCTCGACGAGTACGTAGGATCTACGCGAGTTCCTCTGCAGATATTCTTAATAAAACGTCTGTAATTTACAGTTACTCCGTGGTTCCCGCCGACGACACGCACGAGGACTTAATTGGCGCAGAGGACGACGAGGAGCTGTTGTTAGACGAGAACGAGGACGAGGACGACGATGCGATAGATTTGAAGGATTGTGCGAACGCGCAATCGATGTGGGTGTTACCTCTGTACTCGCTGTTGCCGAGTTACAAGCAAGCAAGGGTAAATGAAAGTTTATAGACAGTGTTAAGAGGTTATGTTTACCTATAGGGTCTGAAAACACAAGTGTTTTCGGGATTTTTTTTTTAAACTTGAAGACTTTTTTAAATAAACCGTTGTATATTCGAAAGTATATATTTTAAAGATCTTGTAGTTTTTTGCAATGCGGTATGGTAGCTTTGACCTGGTTCATCAGAAATAAAAAATTCGACAAAATTTAGTTAGTATATTAGATTATCGTTAAACGATCGAGAATTAAGATGTTCCCATTTGCAGGTGTTCGACCAACCCCCAGAAGGCTGCCGTTTATGCGTAGTGTCTACGAACGTAGCGGAAACTTCTCTGACTATACCGAACGTAAAATACGTGGTAGACTGTGGCCGCTGTAAGACAAGAATGTACGACAAGGTAACTGGGGTCAGCACGTATCGGGTCTGCTACACCAGCAAGGCTTCCGCTAATCAGCGTGCAGGGAGAGCCGGCAGAACTGGCCCCGGCCACTGTTACAGGTATTCATTAATTCACGCATCCTCAAGTGCGATGAAGATAAACTAACGAGCGTTGCTCCCCAGGCTATATTCTTCGGCGGTGTTCAACGACCAGTTCGAGCAGTTCAGCCAGTCGGAAATTCAGAGGAAACCCGTGGACGACTTGCTGTTGCAAATGAAGGTGATGAAAATCGATAAGGTTGTGAACTTCCCGTTCCCAACGCCTCCAGACATGGTACAATTAAAAACGGCCGAGAAGCGGCTGTTGATCCTCGGTGCCTTGTCTCAGCCCTCCGATAAAGAAGGCTCTTACAGCGCGAAGGTCACGCCGCTTGGCCACAGCATCGCCGCGTTCCCTGTTGCCCCGCGTTACGGGAAGATGCTGGCTCTGTCGCACCAGCACGATCTCCTGCAGTACACTGTGTGCATGGTCGCCGCGCTTTCCGTTCAAGAAGTTCTGGTGGAGGCATTCGACACGGACGGCGGTTCTAAGAACAAGTGGCTGCAGATGCGACGCTTCTGGGCCGGAGCAGGGAACAGCTTGCTTCTTGGTGGGTCAGTTTGGTAACGGCAGCGCGAGCAGCGACGTTAACGCGTATTCTCTGCGAAGGTGATCCGATGGTGTTGATAAGAGCTGTGGGAGCAGCGGAGTACGCGGGGACTAAGGGGAAGCTTATTTCCTTTTGCGAGGGGCATGGCTTGCGGCATAAGGCGATAGTGGAGATTAGGAAGCTTCGGCAGCAGCTCACGAATGAAATTAATTTGAACGTGCAGGATCTAGATCTCACCATTGATCCGCAGTATGTATTAGATAGCGTGCTCTACCATCGAGAATTATTTCCCTCACCTCGACTATGAATCTAGAATGAAACCACCGATCGACACCCAAGCCAAGCTGCTGCGGCAGATAGTTCTCGCTGGAATGGCTGACCAGGTCGCGAGGAAAGTAATGCCTGACGAAATCAACGAAGACCAAGACAAGGCCAAATGGAGATACGCTTATAAGTAGGCTTTGGAACTTTTCTTTTTAACACGGATATCTCCGGCATACAAAAGTACACGTCTCCTCTTTAGGACTTTGGATATGGAGGATCCAGTATTCATGCACTCCTCGTGCGTCCTCCGAAAAACCCGTCCCGAGTGGGTGGTTTATCAAGAAGTATACGAAACGAATAAAATGTACATGCGCGGGGTCACAGCCATAGAACCAGAATGGTTGCCTAAGTTTGCCCCGTCCTTGTGCCAGCTTGGCGAAGCTTTGACTGATCCACCACCATGGTTTGTCGTACAGTTATAATTCCTTTGCTTCAAACTGGGGGTGGGTTCGAACCTAATTTTCAAATCCGAAACTCTCGAAACTTGATGTGCTGCTTCTGTTTTGTTAGTTTAACAACTGAATCTATATTTTTATTATCAGGGTTTCGAGTGTTTCGAATCCAGAAAAAGTGCAAAATGGGTTTCGAGGTTTCTTCGAGGTAAATATTTTAAATTGTCCGTCTATATTGCGGATGTTAATGCAGGTACGACGAAGGGACTGGAAAAGTTATGTGCAACATAAAAGGAACTGTAGGGAGAGCCGGTTGGGAACTACCAGTAATGCAGATGGAGCATCCACTATCCGTGGAAGGAGTGAAACGGTTCGCGTGTTTCTTTTTAGAAGGAAAAGTCTGTCCGAAGCTGAAGAAGTTTGTCCCTACGCTGCTGTCTACGCCGCAGAGCATTAACAAGACCTGGGCCAAGTAAGTGCTCCGCATCCCATACCGCTAAATAATAATAGAAACTTAACCAGCGTGTGGCTTTAGATTGATACCGCGAACACAAGAAATGACGCAGCTGCTGCTGTCTCGTGGAATTATGTCGAAAGAGAAGTTGCTGGAAACTTGGGAGACTGACAGGAGTTGTAAGTATATGCTTCTTTATATATATGCGAGTTACACAACTAGACGAACTACAAGAAAAATGATTAATTTCAGTTCTTCTGACGGCCTACCAAAAATGGCTACCAGAATCGGCTCACGGGAAAGTCACAGTCATTTGGCCACCTGTGCGATAAACTGTATCTGCACCTGAATTATGTACCCACTCCCGTGCTTTGTATATACATATCCGAAATTTGTAATATATCGAAATTTGATACGGCGCACGATACACAATTAAAGCCTTACAAGGGAACATATCGAATCCGTACACGCCGATTCTGATGAGACTGCAGATTTACAGAATATTTTTCAATATTCTGCAAATCTGCAGTCTCATCAAAATCAGGGTGTACGAGTTCGATGTATTCCCTCGTAAGATAAGCGTATTCTTCAACAACCGCTTTATTTAAATGCCACTGCAAGGTCGCGCACGAGTCATGTGTAACGCACAGAGGTGTACGAGAACCTGAAAATGTCGGGTCGGAACGAGAATTTTTCTCGGGATCGGGACGGGTTCCCGAGGGTTTCCGGATTCGTATTATTAGAGCTGACTCTGCCCTCATTAGTTAAAATATCCTATCTAGTATTTCGAAACATCCGAGAAAACTGAAGTTTTAGCATTTTCTTTCTGCCATTCTTATAAAGAAATAAATAAATTAGACCGTTTCTAGATCTCTACGAAGCACGTGGGGTTTTCTAATTTCCTTAAAAGGTAAAAGACGCGTGGAACTTCAAATATTTCAATACTTGAAAAATGGAAAAATGCTAGATAGGACATTTTAACTAAGGAGGGCAGGACTGATGTTTGTACTTCGGGAAATCAACAATGTCTGTACACTTTTTCTTACGATGCGTTAAATGTGTAATGTCGTATTCATTAACCGGGTCCTTCGAATTTTCGGGAATCCCGACTCTCTTGAGAATTCCGACTCTCGAGAATCCCGGACATTCTCGGGAACCCAACCCAACCTGACCCGACCTGTCCCGATCTCGAGAATCCCGGACATTCTCGGGAATCCCGAGATTTTCGGAAACCCAACCCAACCCGACCCGACCTGTCCCGATCTCGAGAATTCCGGACATTCTCGGGAACCCGAACCGACCCGACCTGTCCCGATCTCGAGAATCCCGAAATTTTCGGATTCTCGCACACCTAACGCAACTAGAAGCTACACTTCGCTGTGGACAAATATATTAATCATGCGGAAACATTTAGGCGCGTAAATCATACGGCACTTTAATGTCAGCCGACGTCAGTAACATTCGTAACAATATCTACCGTTCAACGAATCAATGCCTTACCCTACGCTACTGTCCGATAACTGCTAACAGAACACAGTGGTGCATAAAATGCTTCGTGAGGGTAAAAGGTACAATGAAATATTTACAGACCTTCGTATTCCGGTATAAATTAAAATTTGCGCGAGACAGTGGTATCACTAAACGTCCATTCTACACAGTAGAAGTTATCTTCGATCGAAAGTTGTTGGCAGTGCTATGAGAGTCGGTAACATCTTCAACAAATGCCTAGAGGCCTGGATCGCTCATTCAGCCTTCACCGCCTTCCTCTCCCTTTTCTTGATCGGATTCTTCTTGCACTCTTTGTAAAGATTGTTCAGGTCGAACGCTGCCTTTATATTATCCTACCGAATAACACGCTACCCTTAATACTGGCAAAACACATCTAGAAATCTAGAAACACGTAATCCCACGTACCAACGAGAAAAGGAACTTGACCAGCTTCCCTTTATGATCCGCGTACGGGCGCCTCAGCATCTCTTTACCGTCTTTGAACAGAATCAAGGTGGGAAGCTGCTTGCTGGTGCTAGCGTCACTGATATGGTACTTCGCCCCCGCATCCGGGTACCTTCCAATGTCGACCTTCCCGAATTTCAAGTTCTCCAAAGCGAATCTGAAATTTTCCATAAATCATCCCCAAGAAAGGCTACGCAAATAACACGAAGCAAGCGCAACCCACTGTGCGGAGAGCTCCGAGAATATCGGAGCGAAGTTGACGCAAGCTGGGTTCCATGCCGTGTAAAACGCGACCAGCCAAACGACTCTGGTGTCGCGCTGCAGCTCTTCCTGCAATCCGTTGGCGCTTCGCAGGTAAATTACGTTCTCCGGGCCTTGGTACGTTGGCTCGGGGAATAGCAGACCGCATACTGTAATTAAAACGTCGGGTAACAAGCTTCGTCGGTCGGAGACCTTCGCGCTATCGAGAAGGCACGTACGAATGAAGACGATGGCGAACAGTATGCCCATACGAATGTCGGCGTAGAACCAGAGGATAAGGTTGGCGACTTTGGTGTAGACGAAGCTGGACGACAAGTAGTTGATCATCGTAACGCTGCCGGTTTTCCGCGTCCTTATCATTATGACTATCATGAGGAAGAACAGGATCTCGGTCTCCCTCTGGAATAGAGGAACCCTTTGTAACGTGACCCGGATTGACGGACACCCCCTGCGAACATTACTGACTTACCCCATCGAGTTCGCACTCGGCTTGGGCGAATACGTAATTGCAGACAATCGGCACGCGTTTCGAGACGATGTACGAGACGCTTAGTAAAATGTTTATCAAATAGTAGGGCTTCAACAGGAGCCTCAAGTCTTTTTTAAAAGGCATCTTCCGGAGACAAATGTGGCCAGGTTATAGTGGCGACGAAAGGCGAACCCCGATTGCAGGAGTCTCGACGAGAATCCGCGAGAGTTATTTGATTGAACTTTTGGAATCGTTGTTTATAGTTCAGAGGAGTTTGGTATTTGTTTATTGTGGAATACAGGCAGAGGAACGTTCTACTATATCGATTGCGAATTGATCATGCCAACGAACCCTTCCATGTTTATTCCCGCTGCGAAATCGCTATCAGGATTATCGTGTGCGATCAATATTTGTGATATAGAATTTCACGAGGCGGAGGTGGGTGTAAAGAAGACAGCTTTAGAGGCCGAGAGGTCGTCGGTGGACGAAGTAATTCGGGAACCTCATTGGCCGGCAAATTGTAGTTAATTCTTTAAGTGCCGTGGGCGTTTATGAGCGATTAGACAGTTTAGTTCGAGAGGTGCATGCGTCATGCGGCGAACGCTCATAGGCGTTGGAAGAGCACGGCTAGCAAATGCAGCTGTGGGATTTCCGCACGCTGCTTGAGAAATGAGGGATTAAATATATTCGGAGGGTAAAGTAAATTTCTTTCGCGCGATCGGTACTTCAGTTTGGGTAATGTCACGACGCAGGCTCGGATTAAAGGTCTGGGCTAGGGAGGGCTGCAGCCCTGGGCCCCACTTTGCAGGGGGCCCTGTTCTAACCCTTCAGTTCAAAACGATTAGCTCACTTTGTCTTCATTAGAAATGTTCCACAACTTTCAATTTTATGTTTTTATTTTAAATTTTCATTATTTAAACCTCCTTTATATCTATTTAAATTTTTATAATTTTGAGAATTATATATTTTTAGACAGATCTACGGTACACCGCGGGAACACCTAGCTAACCTAGTAGTTAGTAAAGGATGCCGAATGCTTAAACCCGAATAGGACAGCAAGGTTAAAAGGCATATGTATTCTTGTTTTGTTGTGATCCTTTTTTCTCGGTCGTTGCACGGAATACGTTTATAAAACGATCTTTAAATTGTTACGCTAACAGAATCATTTGTAAATCGCGGGTTTCGAATGACCTATTTTATACTTCTTGAATTCTAATTCCTACCACACGTAGCGTTACAATCTATTTCGAGGCTTCATCGGTAACGTTGCATGCGACACAAAAATGGTAAGGGAGTTCTAGGACCCCCCCAAACCGGTGACAGGAAAATGCATTGTTTGTTAGGTCTATCCTATATCTCGTCTGTGATCTCTGCTTCGGGTCCCAGAGTTAGGAGCGATGCCGCCGCGAGAGGCGTCGTGACTTAGAAGGCATATACATATGTGTTAATGAGATTGTGTAGTAGACATTTGAATGGTATTACTGGGCTTGCCAGGAAAATCCTACGCGTAATGGAGGGGGAACATGCACGCAAGCGCGTGATGACGCTGTCATTTGACTGAACCTTGGCGTCGATTGGTTGACGTCACGGGGTCATCACATGCGTGGCGTGTTCCCCTTGCACTACAAGTAGGAATTCCAGGCCTGTATATGTATGCAAATGCCTTTACAACAGTTACGAAATCTGCCGGCCGCTAGAAGAACTAGGACGAAAAAGTCACAAATTCTGGATAGGAGTCGGAACACCTGTCTATTACACCGTGGTCTATGCTCATACTAGGGTCCATGCCCAAAAATTCAACAAATGCGAGTGTAACCTGTAACCGCGCAGGAGACCATGTTGGAGGCTAACACGTTTCCCCCAAACACAATATCCTGAAAACCGTGAAGGTAGATTCGAAACATTATAATCTTTCAAAAGACTCATACATCGCACTTGCTTATCACACCAGCGCCGTGTCATCCGACAATCTCAGCAACATTTCAATGTCCGCCAGTGCCAGTGTATAATACCGAAATAAATGTTTTCGCAGATGACGTTAAAGAATTTTCCACGAGGCGGGAAGAAGCTCCAAGAGAAGAAATCCTCGGATTTGGTAAATTTCTCATATACGAATCCGCGAGCAATGTTCCGCGATCAATAATACACTTTTGTTCCAACAGCTATTTAAAAGACACGATAAACCGGTTAGAAAGAGCCGCGAGAAGGACAAGGGGAGGAGAACCGACAAAGAAGAAACAACCTTCGTCGCCAACACTGCTGAACGATTATCGTACGCGACGATATGCGAGGGTTTGACAATATTAGGCTGCATTTTCGAAGTAACGGAATACGATCTGATCGTATCCCTCCCAGGCGGCACGTTGGGTCGTGTCCAGGTGACCGATATAAGCGAGGCGTACACAAATCTGCTGCAAAGTTTAATAGAATCCGAGGACAACCGGCCGAACGAATTCAAGCCGTTACCTGAGCTGTATTCCCCCGGGGAGTACGTCGTATGCAGCGTGAAGAGTATACGGCCCGAGGAAAAGTGGCAGATTGCTTTGTCCCTCGAGCCCCGTCTGGTAAACCAGAATCTGAGCATCGGCCACTTGAGTAACGGCTGCAAAATAGCGTGCACCGTTAGCAGCGTAGAGGACCACGGCTACGTCGTAGACACAGGTTTAACGAATGTACGGGCATTCGTACCTGCCAAGAAGGGTAGCAGCGAGAAACCACTGCGTGAGTAAACTTCCAAGCAGAGTTGGGCATTAATCGAATAAATTTTTATTCGAATGAACTCGAATAAAAATTTCGAATAAAGTGAAGTTACTCGAGAATAACGAATAAATAATTAGTCGACTAAATTTGTATTCGCGAGTTATAACGCAAAATCGGAATAGTTGAACTTTCAGGGGTTAATTTCATCCCCTTCGAGTGAATTTGGGCAGCAAACAAAAATTGCGTTCTAATCAGGAGGAAATTCCCTATATATTCACAAAGTTTCAGAATTTTTTGAATTTTCGGGTTCGGGATCTTCCCTTGTAAGCGACACGAATAAGCGGGGGTCAGAACCCGAGTCGCTCCGGTCGGACCGAGAGGGGTATCATGAGGCAAGGGGAACACTTTTCGAGTGTACACGGCGTCAAAACGGCTTCCCTTCGGAAATTTGTCAACGTTGCATGTCACTAGGCATAACTCAGCGGTTCTAGTGATATGCAACGTTGCCAAATTTCGGAAGGGAAGCCGACTCTGGCGTCTAGTATACCTACTCGAGCCGAAGCGGCTTATTCGTGACGCTTAGTCGCCACGGCGGTCTTCCGAATAACGAGGAACGAATAACTTCACTGTATTCGAAATTTTTAGTCGAAGGTTAGTCGAAGAACAATTTAGCCGAATAATGCTCAACTCTGCTTCCAACTATCTGTACTTTACGAAACTAAGGATTAAAAAGTGACTGGTGCTTATTGCTTTTCAGACCCAGGCAAGCAAGTCTTTTGCCATGTACAGGAGATTAAAACGAGAGACAATACATCGACCATCACACTGTCCACGAAAAAGAAATACGTGAAAGCGATAAACGATCTTGACATCACGTCGTTAGACAGCCTGATGCCGGGAACAAAATTCGATCTGAATGTTAAAAAGGTCCTCGCTAACGGGCTCTCCGTCTCGTTCGGAGAGAGCTGCGTGGGCTACGTGAATCAATTATACTTGGACGAACCTTTGTCTACTTATTCGAAGGGGATGCAAATTATCGGCACTCTGCTGTACATTTTGCCGACCGTGAAGTTCGGATACTTTAGTTTAATAATAGGAAAGCGCAAAGACGAGACTGTCAGACTAGGCGATTTTATAGAAGAAGCTACTGCGTTGTTCAGGGAATCCGGGGGAGTTGTGCTGCGGTTAACCGACAGTGGAGTACGCGGGTTCCTTCCGTTGAAGAGAACGAACGTCGATTTCGACAGGATCGTTGAGAAATTCGCGCCCGGTAGCAAGCACAAGTGCAGAGTGCTGTCGTACAATTGGATGGACGGGACCTACGTCTGCACTATGCAGCGCGCGTTGATGGAGCAGAAATATTTCACGCTGTCGGACTTCAAGCCCGGCGACTTGGCGAACGTGAAAGTCACGAGCGTCAACGCGAGCGAGGGCTTCGTGAACGTTCAAGTTGGTAAAGTTAAGGGGCACGTCGCGTCGGAGCACGTGTCCGACGCGGGTAAGAGCGGTCTGAGGAGATTGAAGGCCGATATGGATGTGGAGGGAAGAGTTTTAGCCGTGAGTAACGAGCGCAACAGGGTATACTTCACTTTGAAGAACTCACTGATAACGAGCGAGTTGCCTGTTCTAAGCGACATAGGGCAAGCGAAGCGCGGGTCCAAGCACCACGGCACCGTCGTGCAGATAAACAAAAACGGTTTGCTGGTGAAATTCTTTGGCGACGTTAAAGGCTGGGTGCCCCGCACCGCGTTGAGCAAAGAAGCCTCCGCGGTGAATTGGAATTATTCCACTGGGCAGACAGTGCTGGTGAAGATCGAATCGGTGGATGAGAACCTGAAGAAGATAATGCTAAGTGTAGCTACTATGGACGCGAAGCAGGAAGAAAGTATATTCTCCATCGGGGAGCGTGTCCATGGAACGATCACAGACTCGTCTACTCAAGGCGTGTACTTGAGGATCAGCAAAAACGACGGGCAAAGCGTGAGCACAGGGTTCCTGCCCGCGGGCCACATGTCGCCCTGCATGGAGACCGCTGCTTTACTGGCGTCCAAGTGCATCCCTGGAGACACCCTCTCCGCGCTGGTGTTCGCCACAACTTCCAGCTTAATTCTGACGAGAACCTTCGTGCCGGAGGAGAAGTACAGGGACTTTGAGCAGCTGCAAATAGGAGACACTATACCGTGCTCGGTTAGAGACATAGAGCCGGACGGCGTGAGAGTTATTCTACCTGTTACCGGATGCCACCCGTTTGGATATGTTTCTTACAGTAACGTCAGCAATTTCACTCTGTTGCACACGAATCAGATTGTGTTTGCGAAGATCATCTCGATTAATAAGAGAGAGAAGCGGCTGAGCTTGACACTGTCGTTGAAGAAAATATACGACGAGCTCACTGACGCTAGGAACGGGATGATGTCAGCGGTGGACGGGCTTAGGTTGCACTTTAATAAGCTGGCGGAATTAGAGGGAAACCCGTTCTACGAGAATAGACCTATATCGGCGGTGAAATTGGGCCAGAGGGTTACCGGTAAGGTGGAGAAGGTTACGAATGGCGGTCTTGTGGTGCAATTGGGAAATAGCTTGTTGGGTACGGTGAGTAAGGATCATTATTCTGGGAAGCCAGAAGTGGGAGCCACTGTATCCGGTATAATTATGTGGAAGAATTACGCGCAGGAGCTTGTCGAACTGACTATGTTGCCTTCGGTGATGAGGGGCATAAGTGCGAAGCAGAACAAGCAGTTGAACCTTGCCGATGGGAAACTGCTGAGAGGTAGGATTGTAATGGTGACGGATTGGTTTATTTTAATTCTGTTGAAAGGACACGGCAGAGGCTCTTTAGCAGCAATGCCCGTTCGACGCCACATGAACGATATCCAACCAGATCTGTCGCCCTATGCTGTCCATTCGAAGATTAGGTGCTACCTTATATTGGACGCCAAGGAATCGGATATCGCGCCTATCTGTATGGTGAAGTCTGCTTTCGAGGCGAAGCGCAGTGGGAAAGCGAAGCAGAGCAAGGCAGCTTTGAAAAGGAAGAATACGCTTGAAGAAAACGAGGCGCCTACGAAGAAGGTGAAAACTGAGAGGACTGAGTCGAAGGATAAAGCTGTTAATAAAAAGCAAGCGGCGGAGGCTAAGCAGAAGGAGAAGAAATTGAAGATTGTTAAAAAGGAGGCGGACGCGAAGCCAGTGATAAATTACATCGACGACGCGAACGACAATGCCGATGATTTGAATGACCATGAAAAGCCGAGGATATCTGCGTGCGGGTTCTTCTGGGACGACAAACGCGATTTAGATCTTCTTAAAATTGAGGAAATTTCCAGCGAGAGCGAGGAGGAAACGGGAGGTCAGCCGAGGCAGAAGAAGAAGAAGTTAAGCGCTGGCGAGCGCCGGGAGCAGGAGAGGCAAAAGGAGCGCGAGATTCGTCAAAGGGAGGAAGCTTTAGCTAGCAATCAATTGCCAAATTCTGTAGACCAGTTTGACAGATTGGTCTTAGGGAGCCCAGACAGCTCGATAATTTGGCTGCAATACATGGCTTATCATTTGCAAACGACAGAGATCGAGAAAGCAAGAGCAGTCGCCAGGAGGGCCGTTAAGACGATCAATTTCAGAGAAGAGAACGAGAGGCTGAACGTGTGGAACGCTTGGTTAAATTTAGAGTCCAAGTTTGGCACCCCGGAGTCTTTGAAGGACGTTTTACAAGAAGCGGTGAGGACCAACGATTCGCTGAACATTTACAATCACATGCTGACGGTGCACGTCGAGGCTGGTCGGCAGGCGGAATTGGAGAAGATAATCAACGCCATGGTTGGGAAGTTCAAGCAGAATCCTCAAGTGTGGATAGACTGCGGCGCAGCGTTATTGAAAATGGGTTTGAAGGATAGATCTAGGCGCATAATGCAGAGAGGTCTGCAGTCCTTGCCAGTATCCGAGCGTACGTATATTGAAAGAAGCGTGCAGTTGCAGTAGAGTAAGAGCATTGTGATTCTAACATACATTTTTATACGCAGATGTGAACTTAATGACGAGGTTCGCAATGTTAGAGAACAAGTTTGGAGACAGGGGTAGAGCGCAGACTTTGTTTGAGCAGATACTGAGCTCCTACCCTAAGCGCGTGGATATATGGTCGTGCTACGTGGACTCGTTAACCAAGTCAGACGACATAGACATCGCAAGGTAAGAATTCTTTCGCGGTAGAGTACTCGGAGTGCCCGTACCATGCAGTGGCGGATTTAAGAAAAAAGGCCCAGGTGGCAAACGTTCTGAGGGGCCCATTTCTTCGGGGATATGAAAAGGTGGTTTACTAAAAACGGGCTCAATGTAATAATACAGAAAAGAATATAGTTTGGATAAAATTATAATTTCTTTTTTTAAGGACGGGGCCTTAGGGGGGCCTTATGGGCAGGGGCCCATTTTTCGGGTATATAAATAGGTAGTTTACTAAAAACAGGCTCAGTGTAATAATACAGAAAAAAATATAGTTTGGATAAAATCATGTTTTTGTAAGGCCGGGGGCCTTCTGAGCAGGGGTCCAGGCGGCAACTGCTCATCGGCCGCCGTGTTAAATCCGCCTCTGGTACCAAATTGTCGTGTTCGCAGGAAAGTGCTGGAGAGAGCAGTTGTCCAGACATTACCGACGAGGAGGATGAAGACCCTGTTCAAGAAGTTCATCAGCTTCGAGGAACAGCATGGTACCGAGGAGAGTGTTGCCCGCGTCAAGCAGATGGCTGTTGACTACGTAGAGAACCAATGTAATAAAGAGAACTGACTAATTTGAATAGAACCAGCAGAGAATAAATTCTTTTCTACGTACGCGCGGTGTGCTGCACCCAAGTTCGAGCTGGAGCAAAGTTCAGTATTCCAATGACACTTCGCTTTGATAATCCGAACTTGAAATCAGTTCGCTCGACCGCGACCGAGTATGATCTCAAATGTCCATTAATAAGATCATTTCCTTTATCAGCTACGATCGTTATCGCGGATTACGTGTAATAAGTAATTCGCCGGACAGCGGAGAATTGCGATCGAGATGTAAAGCTGTGGAGTGGATTCGATTTGGAAAAGTTTTCGCGGCATCGCTGCCATTGGCGGATGGGAGAGGGCGCGTCGACGCGGTGTGGTGGCAACACTGTCGGCGCCGTTCCACCCTAGGGACGGCATTTTCATTTTCGTGTGCGCTAGCGCAGAATGCGGTAGTCGCGGAAGCGATGACTGTCAACGCGGAAATCGGGGAAACTTGTGATCGCCATATTGTTTGCACGCACGTTGCGCTGGCGAAGTCAGGGCAGTGGTGATAATCCCGCGGTGTTTGCAAGTGATTCGCGTTTGGCCACGGGAGAGAGGAAGTGTCAGGAGAAAGGTAAATAAGCGTGGATCGGGGTGGGCCGTCGCGTAAGGATTAGTCTATCGGGTAACGGTGATCGACGGTAAACGTGAGGGAAATCGATCCGTGGCCCTCTCCCGAGCATCTCGTACGCCGCGTTGTGCGACCATCGTCTCGCATCGGGGCCGCATCCGATGTGAGATACCCGAGAGTAGCGGTCGCGGTGACGTCACCGACAGTTCCGAGGGATGGCTGGGTGCCTCTCCTCCCTGTTCCGTTCCCGTAACCAGCCGCCGTGGGTTCCCCGCGTACGAGCCGCCTCGTAACGCCGACGTTTGGACATAAATCGACCTGTAGTAGACTTCCCCCACCCCCATTCGCGACGATATCGAATGAAACCAAGCTCTCTGCCTTCTTTCGGACGCATCGGGACGTGAGTAACCTTGCCATTTATCCATTTTCTTTCTGTGAATGACTCCCGCGACCTGTGTGCGCCTGTGAATCACTTATTCTCCCTGAAACACCGCCCCCCTAGCGGTTTTCAACTTTGGAACGCGAGAAATGCCAGAGGCCGTCCGAATCACCGCGTCTCTCTTTCTCTTTCCTTCCTACCTCTCCATCTGTCGCTCCCCTCCCTTCCGCCCCCCTCCGCACACGCTCGATGCCTCTGTCTCCTTTCCCCTCCGGGCCTCGCGAGCACCGGGGTTAGGTTACGAATCGGAGCAGCTCGATAAAAATATTCAAAGAATCGAGAAACGCTTTCGCGTGGCAATTTTCGTCTCGGGAAGGGGGGATCGCGTGGCGCGAATCCAATTAAAGGTCTCGGGTAAATGAAGGATCGAAGGATAACAGAGCCGTGTTCGATCGTTCATAACGGGTGCCTGACAGTTTCTCAGCAGCGACGAAACTCGTGCTTCGCGAGATGACCGCTTAATTGCCGCCCGTTGCGGACGCGCCTTTCGAGTGAATCGATAGCTGCATAGGTTATGGTCGTAGCTTCTCGGCATTTGGATGTCGCGGAAAGTAATTTCACTAATGCCTCGCGCATCTCGCTTGCCAATGAATTGATCCACGGCGGAGAGCAAGGGAGACGCGCCAGGTCACGTGACCGAAAGTTTCTAGCGCTGCATTAACCGTTTAAGATCGCCATTGGGAAGGAACCCCCCCACCCGCGAAGCTTTTTCGCGGGAATGCGGCGCGTGTCTGGGATCTGCGAAGCTGACAAACAAACCGCGACTCTCGCTATAGGTTTTTCTCTCCGTTCCCCCGTGTTTTCACAGTTGCCGCCAGTGAACACGAAATTCCTCGCCCGTCCCCGGTCCTCCGCCGCGTCACGTGACCAGATCGAATTACGGCTTTCGGCGCGTTTCCATGGAAGTGATGGATTGCCGCCTTAAAATTAGCCAGCGTCGTTCGCTGTCATTACCTTACGTAATGCGACAGATCACGTTGCGCACGAGCGCGCGCGTGCTTCTGACATGAGTTCGAAAGTGACACGGGAGCCGTTACAGAGTGAATCGATCTCGTTAATCTCGTTACGGGTGCAGTTGCACGCGGGGCACACCGGGCCACCAGTCAACGTGATTCCACGTGCTTGCTCCTGCACTCCTATCGCGCGTCCAATCTCCTTCGAACGTCGGCCATGTTTGTCCGGAAGGAAATGCGGCCGTTTCGATGATCGCGACGCCTTTCTCTATCCATTCAAGTCCCTTCCTGGCACTTCTCTCCCCATTGGCTAGATTCTACTACCCTCGATTATCATTTCGAATAAAAGCGACAATAAGCCAGCTATTCTATAGTGTATTCGCAGACGCTTCCGTGGCTGTAATTCAAATGAAACGATGATGAAAAAAAGGGAGACCTTTCACCTCGCTTTGCTTGCGTAAACACGTTGCCTGGCCTCAGGGGATCCACGCGCGTGTATCGATCTCTGCGACACGAGCGACGCATTAATTAAACGTTTCTTACCTCGTGGCCTAGGGTCATTCTCGCAAGCGATCTTGATCCGTAGCTCGGACTGATCTAAACATACATTCTACTTTCACGCCGGCTGATGCGTCGATCGTGGAAAGGTCGTCCCAAGGAATCCGCCTGCCGGCGATTACCTATCGCTGGATCGGTTGCGTAATTCCAATTATCCTCCTCGCGTTATTACATAAGCCGCGTTATTCACTTCGCCTCAGATGGAGCGTAAGAGAGATGGCTCGTAATTCGTTGCGAACCACACGCAGCGGCCGCTCTTCGTTATTTATCGCGTTCCGCTTCTTGCCCCCGTGGAAATCGGAAAAAAAAACCGCTTGCCAAAGGACTAGTCATCTATTTGCATCGGCGCTGCCTCGCTGTAAACAGCCGGAGATATAGTGCCTATCCGAGTTATAGTGACTTAGGTGTGAAGTCCCTCAGCGGGGCCTTACCCGACACCCTGCTGGGTACTGGCCGCTAAACGTGCCCCCCCCCCCTCTACCTCTTGCAGGACCGTATTTAGAGAAGACCAGGACAGAATCGGGGCCCTAACAGATAATAAAACAGAAATTGAATATACGGTTTATTATTATTAAAATTATTAAAAGACATCAATTAAGCTTTGCTACTGGCTATTAAAAATTGTCTCATATTAAATACAAATACATTTTAGTAAGGTACATGTACTGCATTAGAACAGTAGTGGAGACTTTATGAATCAATACAATAATTAATCAAAGCTTAACTGATGTCTTTTAATAATGATAAACCGTATCTGCAATTTCTGTTTTATTTTCTGTTAGGGCCCCGGTTTTGTCCTGGTCTTCTCTAAATACAGTCCTGCGAGAGGTAGTAGGGGGGGGGGGCCCGTTTAGCGGCTAGACCCCGCTGAGGGACTTCCCACCTAAGTCACTATATCTCGGGTAGGCACTATACTTCGCATATGTAATTGACAATTTGCTAGTTCATCTGCCGCGAAATCCAAGACGCCGCGATCCTCGCGTCCGTTCTGCGCGTCTGACTCCGGTGAAAACTGGGACGCCTGCCAGACTATGGGGGGAAAAACCGAAACGCGGCTGCTTTCTTGACGCCAGGTATTTGGCAAGCTCGCGGGTATACCCCCCTCGGGCGGTGCGCGCGTGATTTTTACGCCACCGTTAATACCAAGCGCCGCCTTCGAGCGTGCTTCGGCAGTTCCTAAATCGTCGAACTCGAGCCTCGTCGCTCTCAAGTGGCCCCGTTAATTGCGCAACGGAGCTTATCCTATCGCGCGAGGATTACAGCCAAGTGTTCGCCAGGCATTATGTATTGATTAAATTCGGAACCGTGGGTAGTATCTTTCCATCCGAGTCGCGGGTTTACCTCGGCCGATTGACTCGCATGTACCTGCTGAGTTACATCACACGCTTCCGATGCACGGACCCGGAGTCTTAGTCACTGCCTTGTTCACCCGGGGCGACTGAGTCTGTCGTGCTAGGCGAGTCCTTCCGCCTTGAGATTTTGAGACTAAGCTGAAGCCACAAGACGCGTGTTAGCCACCAGCACATTTTCCTCTCCCAAGGTCAGCCCGTTCCTTTTTTTAACTCGACCCACAGACCTTTGGCATTTCTTCGTTTGGTGCCCACGCTCGCCCCGGAATCCCGTCGCGTCGCAGCCTGGAGTGCACGGTAGCGCGGGAATCCGGCCGGCGCCCCCGCGGCGGAGGGAATCGATATCCGGTTGATCGCGGTAACGCAATGCGGCCCCGCTAGTCACCCATGGCGGAGAGGGTTCGGTTCCCTCCGGGGCCAGGAGCCTCCGCGGCTAGGCTTCACGCGGGAAAGGGGGACAAGGTGAAGTAGCGCGCTCGAGCTGCAAGGTCAGCGCGAGGTCAGGACTAAAGCTGGAGCTTCGGTGGCGCGTCGCTTCCTCTTGTTCTCCTTCCGAGCAGCGCGGGATAACGCTCCGTGCGCCGCTATCGATCTACAGTCGCATCGGGAAGTCAGTTGACACTCTTTAAAATCGCATAACTTTTTTAAAATTGGTCCAAACGACTTGGTTTTTTTTTTTAGAAGTTAGTGGAATTAGTTTTCTAGGCGACGTGGTCTGTCGTTATGAAAAAAATTGCAACTGATCGGAATAGCGAAGGTCGTTTTTTTTCAAATTTTTTTTCTGAGCCTGTAATGAAAATTGAAAATCGCGAAATTCCCGAAATCAGCGATTTTCGCTCTTATTCTGCGATCTTTAAACGCGCGTAGCTCAGAGCAACGTTAACCGATTTAGATGAAATTTTCAGCACGTATACAGCTTGCTTCATTCTACAAACGGATTTTTTGAATTTTCATTACCGGCTCAGAAAAAAAATTTGCAAAAAACGACCTTCGCTATTTTCATCGCTATTCCGATCAGTTGCAATTTTTTTCATAACGACGGATGGCGTCACCTAGAAAACTAATTCCACTAGCTTCTAAAAAAAACCTCGAGTCGTTTGGACCAATTTTAAAAAAGTTATGCGATTTTAAAGAGTGTCAACTTACTTTCCGATGCGACTGCACCTGCGTAGCGGCCAGGTGTCCCTACGACGCCGAGCACTTGCAATAATTAAACACGCTGGAATTACTTAATCGCTAAGTACCGATTAGACGTTCTGGGAAATAGACGTAGGCACTCGCGGGGTAATGGTCTGGATTAGTCTGGATCAGTCTGGATCGTCTACTGGTCGGGTGTAACTCGTACGTAGAGTCCAGAGGTCTGCAACGGGCGGGTATACCGCGGGTCAACTCGCCCGTTACTCGGCCGTCTGTCGATTCACCCGATCCGCCCGTGCCTGCGGCGAGCAAGTCGGGCAGCGGTGACTTCTGTCCACGCGAAGCGCCCGAGTCACCCGAACGCCCGAGTGTCCCGATCGCCGGAGACGCCCGAGACACCCGAACGCCGGAGACGCCCGAGTCACCCGAACGCCCGAGAGTCCCGAACGCCGGAGACGGCCGAGTCACCCGAAACGGTCAGCAGTCGTGACGTCACCACACGTATCCGACTCGTTCTTGCCCGTGACTGGTGACTGTTCGGGAGCCTCGGGCTGTTAGAAGTCAACAATGGCCCGACTCATCGACCGCACAGTGGTCTGCATTGCTGGTCTAGCGGGACAAAAGTCCAAAATCATGAAACATCCATAATGAATGAATCTTGATCATACCACAAGCTACCGAGGCAGAGATATCGCAATGATATGGTATGCAACTTTATACGTATTTCATAAAAGTAATGATCGGCGAATCTGATGATTTAAGTACGACTTTTGTCCCGCTAGATTGTTACTGGACTGACCACTGTGTGTCGGGTGGGTTAGGCGCGGGTTACGCGGGTTAGTGAAAGTTCGGGACCGAGCGATTTGGGCGCATCGAGGTACAGTATTTCCTCGTTAACGGCTCGCTGGTCGGGACCAGCGATGAGCCCATATCGTGAACAGAGCCCTAATTCCGAGTGTTCGTTTCTCGCTTCTTTCTGGCCGAAGGGGGGGGGGGAGCGAGATGGAACACTGCGTGCGCGGCGAGCATGCGCGATGGTCGCGCACGCACAGGACAGAGTGTCAGGCGTCCGAAAGACGGAGCGAGACAAAACATCAACGCGTCGTCTGTCTCGTACCGTCCTCGCTCGCTCTCGTTGCATCTCGCTCTCGTCTTCGCCAGACAAGAGTGAGACAGAAGTGGTGGGGATAACGAAAAGTCCTTATCGTGTACACCAAACCGAGCCCTTAACGAGGAAATACTGTACAGTCGGGTGACGGACGGGTTTGATCTGGGTTGCAGGGCTCTGACGTAACTCTGGAGGGGGAGGGGGATGTTTTGCAGCCACCAGAGTGTTCCGGAATCGTCTTTACCTTCGGCGACCTTGCCGATCTGTTATTTGCGAGCCACGTCGCGGAGGAAGTCCTCGCGTGAAAGCTTGATATCCGCTTGGGAAATTGAATTCCACGATCTCCACGGTCCACCCAGAACCCTCCTCAGTCCACCTCCACGTCCGCAGGCACTCCCACGCTTAGAGATAGGCGTCGCTCGGCGGACGCGATAACTGACCAAGGTCTCGAAAATTGTTGGGATTCAGGAGGCCTCTAGAGAAGAAAGCAAAGGCACGGAAATAGAGGGAGACGGAGGATCGAGAGACTGGTGACCCGGGTGCAATGTCGTATCACCGTGGGGGCCAGGCGGGCGCCGTAGCAGTGTCGTACAGCACCAGCCCCATGGCGCCGCACTCTCCCAGCAGGCGGTGCTCGACCGGTAGCAGCGGCACCAGCGGCTCCACTATCGGCACCTCCACCTCCAAGCTGAGCACCTACCGGTCCGCCGGCTCCTCGTCGATCCTCGACCGGCCGGCCAACTTCTACTCGTCGTCGTCGTCGTCGGGCAGCTCGGGCTATCGTTCCAACTATACGTCCGAGTACAGGCGACCCTACTGCCCGTCAGGCAGGTGAGTGTTGCGTTGCATTCCCATCCCGCCCCGTGCCGGGACTCTACTTGGACGCCAGGGATCGGCAGTCACGCTCGGGCCACTAGGGACACGCGGAAGCACGAGGGCCCGCCCCGCTCGGTGTTAGAGGAGTGGGATGAGAAGCGACCAATGCAGGCCCGGCGCCTTAGCGAAAGCTCCTGCCACTGTCGATACACCTCCATTGACTGATCGCGGGAGACTGTGCGCCCTCCATTCAGCTCCTGCGCTCGCTTTTGCCTCGATCGTGTTCCCCGTCGAGCCACCGGGAACCAGCGCAGCTAGCTTGTTATTCGAGGCTTCTGGACGCCAGCTGTTCGCTCGCCGCATCTCTCGCAGAGACGGGCGAGCAGCGGTGGTTAGCGCGCTGCCGATCCCAGGCTCCTCGAGCAGATAGCGATAGACGATTAAATTGCTCATCCTCGATCGGCCCTACAGTTTCTACTCGTCAACGGCCACGGGCACGAGCATCCGCAGGAACTACGTGTCGGTGTACAGCCGGTCTCGCTGCTCACCCACAAGGTGAGCAATCCCCGCCGAGGGGTGGCGGAAGGCGCGGGGTCGCGCTCTGTTGGCACGCGACCGCCCCGATAAGTGTCACTGGCTCCGGGCGGCGTCTTCCCCCGCGCCTGATAACGGCCCGTGTTTTCTCTAACGCTTGGCCCCCTTCTTTCCTTAACAATTCAACCGTCGAGCGTGTCTCGCGTTCACCAGCAGCGCGGACATCCGTCGTCAGCACTGTCGTCACGGCGCGAACAGAATTCCTGAAAGGCCAAAAATAGCGGCCGCCACCATCGATTCCTGAGACCCCTAATTATAGCCACGCGCTCGGCAAAGCGTTAAGGTACATACAGACCGGGCAACGATCCGCTCGGGCGCAAGTCACCGTTGGCCACTTGTATCCGAAGGAGTTGGGGGTAAGTTGACGGTGACAGAGCGACGTCGATCGAGCGCTTAACGTGTAGTGCCTCTACGAGCTATAGTGACTTAGGCGTGGGGCCTCTCAGCGGGCTCTTAACCGATACCCTGCTGGGTATGGGCCCCTAAACGTGGCCTCCTACTACCTCTTGCAGGACTGTGCTTAGGGATGACCAGGACAAAACCGGGGCCCTAAAGACTCAGTAATATAATTTCGATTTTAATAAAATAAAAAAGACATTGAAGAAATTGATTATCAGTATTAAAATACATCAATTAAGCTTTGCTACTGGCATTTAAAATTTGTCTCGTTGTCAGCACATGTTAAATAAAAATCCATTGTAGTAAGGTACATGTACTGCATTAGAACAGTTGTAATATAAATTATTTTATATTAACAACTTATTTTAAATTAAAGTCACTGCATGTCTTGAAGTAATGTTGAAGACTTTAGGACCCCAGTTTTGTCCTGGTCTTCCCTAAACACAGTCCTGCAAGAGGTAGTAGTGGGGGCACGTTTAGCGGCCCGTACCCAGCAGGGTATCGGTTAAGAGCTCGCTGGGTACCTCACACCTAAGTCACTATAGCTCGTAGAGGCACTATAAGTCTAGCGCCACCACATGGGAGGACGTTCCATGGGCGAACAACATTAATTTCGAGCTAAGCTACACGATTTCTAGGGGCCGTTTGAAGGAAGGGACCTGAGCGGACCTTTGCTTGGGGGGTTTTCATGGTTGTCACCGGATACGCGTATCCGGCGGTCGCTGCCAAGTCTGTACGTACCTTTAGGAAGACGCTGAGTGTTGCTCCAAGCCAGGCTGGGCCGGGGTGGTCCACGTGCCGCGGACAGGAACACTCTCTCTCGTCATCGATCCCCCTTCTCTCACGCTAATCACTCGCGTGACGTTCCCCAGGGAACCAACTTCTCCCAGCCGCTCCCTGCTGTCTAGAACGTTTATAAATACCCGGTCACGGGCAACAGGTACGCACCTGTGCCCCGGCGACGCTCCTCGACGATCACGTTCGCGATGATCCAATTACGAGGCCCCGATTTCTGTCTTCTCGGCTGCTTCTAACCTGTCAGCAAAGGTCCCAGCGGCGGTGGCCGCGATGGAAACACAGGTTCTCGTTCGACCATCGAAGTTCAGGGGATAGGCCACCTTGGTCAGGTCAAGAAATATCGCATTTTTTGGAAATTTATTTTCAAGTGACAAACACACTTTTATCGATAAAAAATTGTCATTGAAGATAGCGACATCTTTGAATAATAGCTATCGAATATGCAAAAATCCTGAAACCAATTTTCGAAAATTTTGAGGGTAATCTACCCCCTTAAAGGCGGGATCTCCCAACTGCGACAGGTCAGGGTTCAAATAGTGCAATGGAGAAGTATACATCTGTTTCTGCCTTGCACTAGTGGGGTCGCTGCCGGCCACTGCGGCCTGCCGCAGCTAGGAGATTCCGCGTTGAAGCATCACGAGCGGCGTTTTTAGGAAAGATGGGTGACCGTTTTTCTCCTGCCTGAGCCGCTTGCTGCTGGGACTCTATGAAGTCTGAGGTTCCCTTGGTTTGCGAATATGTATAAATTCGTGACCCTTTAAGCCTCTTCACTGTATATAGTAAAATTCCTCACGATGTTCCTCCCTTCTTCGAGCCACACAAGGTGTCTTCCAGCTTCCTTAGCCGGTTCCGGCCCCCTTTCTCTGTGGTGGTTTCGTTGGTTTCTAAGCTCATTCCATCTTGCAAGGCAAAAATTGCTGCTATAGAGGAAACTCTGAAGCGCAGCGCGGCATTGGACCGTACTGCCACACTACCATCTGGTCCGTCAGCGAAGGTCGAGGTCAGGAGTAAATGGATCCGTACCCCAGCAACAACTCCTCCCCCACACTCTGGATTCTTGACCGCGCGCTCGCCACCCATGGCTGAGGACCGTCGCGATCCAGGCCCAGGGCCACTTTCACGGTCCCTCGTTCCCGCGAGTCTGTCTGGACCCGCGAAAGCAGTCAATTCGCGAAAGAAAGTGAGCAGCATCAGGCGGCCGAAGACCTTGACCCCGGTGGAGCCTCCTCCGTACAGCGAGAGAGATCACTTTCTCCCGAAACCCCCGACGATCCACGACGCTGCTGCAACGATCACGCCCGATCCACCCCCACTCGGTCTCCCTCTCTCGCACCGCCGCGGTGTATTTAAATATCCTGGTGCCGTTTCCAAATCCAACGTATGCGAACGGTGTCGCGCGTCTGATTTAGTAACCTCCAAACCCCGAAGAGGAGGATGGTTCTGGCCGGCAAGTAGGCCAGCGACATCGACTTGACCGCCGCCAGAACCTCCCAGCGACACCTTCCCACCTTCTCGACCGCCAGCAGAGGATCGCTCTCGCGTCTAACCACCCGACTCTTCCTCTTTATTCTTCCCTCGCGTGGCCTGGATAGTCCTAGCGCAACTGAAACAGTTTCACCCCGTTCGAGTCCACCCTAGGGTCAGGACCCGGAGGCTCTTTTAACCCGGCTGAAATCCTGTTACCGAAGGAGCTTCCACCCCAAGCTGGCACCTCCGCCAGGCGGCTCTTCGTCGCGGTTCCGTTGCCACGATCGCTGGTTCAAGTCTTCGATTCCTATATATAGTTCGCCCCACTATCGTTTACCGTGCATCGAATAAGTGGACCCCGAATGACGAGACCGCTGCGTCGCGACCCTCGCTGCTCCCATCCGCCTGTTCTGTCGCACCAACGCTAGAAAACGCGCGCCCGTCCCCCGCGGTCTCAGGCATCAGCTCTCAGCCGCTTGCTAGGTGTGTGTTAGCATGAGCGTGGATATGTTTACGCGGGTTGTTTCGTGGATGCCCGCGGCGATTGCGTAAGCCGCGAATGAGAGGAGGAGGGCAGCCCTTGGCCGCTGGCCCAGCCGAATGAGAAACGGCGTTCGCGCAATATTCACATCGGACGAACTTTGCAGGTCAGTCTCGTCGTCGGCGTACAGCGGGACGGGTAGCAGCGGTGCTGGGAGCACGAATGTGACAGCGAACGGCACCAGCAGCAGCGGCGGTAGATACGGCTTGTCGGCGTCGTCGTCCTCGTCGAGCATCTCGCTGTCCTCGAGGGACAGGGGCCAGGAATCCTCGTCCTCCAGACAGCTCGAGCCATCGACCACCACCGCAGCGGACATTATCAGCTGGTACTCGCCGTCCGGTTACGTGCCCAACATCCGGCAGGCTACAGGCGGAGGCGGACACCAGTGGAGGCACCATTCCACCGGCTCCTCGTTGACTGAGCTGTTTGGGGGCGACGAGCGCGAAGTCGATCGCACCAGGGATCGGCCCGAGTCCTCTCTGTCCTCGACCTCGTCGTCCTCATTGTCGTCTTCCGCCGCCGTCAGCGGCGCACTCTGGTCGAGGTCGAAGCGAAGGCCACTGTCCAGCAGCACGGTGCTCACCAGCGGGCATGTACGCGCGGAGAGCGCCGCGTCCCCTGGCGAGGTAACGATCGACGAGCGCGGCACCGCCCGCGACCTAGACGAGAACGAGGACGATGACGACGCGGACGACGCGAACGACGAGAACGACGGCAACACCGACGACGAGAACGACGGGAACGACGATAACACCGACGACGATCAGCACAACAACAACAGCAATGGGAACAGCTGCAGCGCCGAGGACGCATGCGGCTACGGGATTAACAACAACGACGACGCGGACGTTGACGCTGACGGTGACGCCGACTCGGACGACTCGGACGACAACCTGAACAACCGCCATCACCACCAGCAACGGGCCGCCCATCGAACCGACGAGGTCTCTCCCGCTAAGCGTAACCTCCTCTCGCCCGTCGTACCCGGTGGTGCTGGCGGTGCTAGTTTGATTGGTGTTAAGCTCGATCTGCTCACTAACCTAGCCACTAATCCGAGTAACACCGAACTGCTGATCAATAACAACGACCAGGACGAGCTCAGCCGATCGGAGGAGGACGTGGAGCTAGAGGACACCAGCTCCGACGAGGTAATACGCGGCATCAACGAGGCGATAGCGTTCCTCCAGGGTGGTCGGGCCGGGGACCAGGAGATTCTGGAGGACGGCGAGAAGGAGCAACGGAACGGCTCCGGCTCGTACGATATCGATCAGACAGGGTACGGGGGCGGCGGCACGTCGCCCGTCTTGCAGAACGGCGTGGCTGGACGACCATCCGGTACCTATGGGGACGACCCATCCGCACCATCCACCTCGAGGAGGTCCGACGGCCATTTCTCAGGGAGCACGAACGCTGCCGGCAATCTCACATCCTCGTCGCCCACTGCACCGTCCACGGCGCACCAGAGCCTCTACCGCGCGGTGGCCGATCAGTTCGTGAGTGTCCTAGCATTACCCGCCAGTTATTCCACGTCAGGGGACTAGCTTATAGAGTACTGCCTGCTATGCGCACCTGCGCCCCATATATCAGGCCTGCTAGGAACGTGGACGCGTGTTCCAAGAAGCGACGTGCACATGCCACGCGGCATCACGGGCTCAGGTGTATCGGATTTCAGTCAAGGCTCTCTTTTAGTGCCTGCGCCACTTCTCTTCGGCGACTGTCCTGAAACACGCGAACACCCGTTCGTAGTGTCTTCTTCTTCGTCACCCGCTCTTAATAGCGTCGCTCCAAGTAGCATCCTCGTGGCAGGGAATACGGGACGATCATGTTGGGCGGCATTTGGGAGCCCTGTCGCTTTCTCGGTCCACGGAAAGTTCAGTGGCTCCTGTGGAGGCTTCGCTGGTAGGGATAGACACAGGTCGAAAGGTCCTCTGCGTTAGCTTCTACCGAGTTCGGCTCACCCGTTACGAAACAGTTCCGCGTCGAGGCCCTCGAGCGTTTTCTCTGACTAGTCACTTGGACGGATAGTCGCCGTTGCTGCCATGTATTAATAGACCAGAGCTCTCTCACCGGGGGGACCGAGAAGTGCGGTCAACCGATCTCTCATAACATAACGGTACCTCGTGGCGAAATGGCCTGTGTGTGCGCGCGCGCGCGCACGTTTACACCGATTCCCGATAGCGCGGTGGTTAGCGAGCCCGCAGCCCGTTTCTAGCCCCCCAGTGATCGCGAATCGTTCACGTGGCGCGTACCGGCTAGGATTGGCCGAGAGGAGCCAGCCAGCGTGCCAGTTTAGCGGAGTGTGGTCAGAGTAGGGTCGGGACGTCCACGCGGAGCATAAGGGGAGCTGTCCGGCCGCGGAGACTTTCCTTCTGCCGCAGTGAATTGATAGGCTGCGATGCCTTCGCCTTTGTCTGGACGCGCGGTGGTCGCTGAGGCTGGTCCCTGTTGCTTCTTCCATCTGATCGGCGGCAGAAGGCTCGACGGTAGTTGAAGCCGCTAGGTGACCAAGTTACGCAGTGTAAACTGGCTTACGCCCAAGTGATAGGCTGGGGGTTGTGGTTCGTGTGGGTGGTGATCACTCTGCTGTTCGTTTACGCGTTCCTGCTGGGCGTAGCGACACCTCTGACGCCTCAGAAGCACCGTCGCGCCGCTTCCGGTGCTCTAACCGTACAGTTTGGTGATTCCGCGACGTACGCGCGCGCTCCTCCGCAGCCTCCGGCCAGTCGTACGAAGGTGAGTGCACGAAGCGTGCGCCTTGGTGGCCTGTAAACAGGCGGAGAAGCGTGTCCCCCTCCCAGGCGTCGCTAGCGGCGATGACGTCGGCGTTATGCACCGCTTCTATTTCTCGGCTGTTCGATGCCTTAGATATTTACACTGTCTTCCCCGTCCTCAATCTATTCTGCTGGGCGTACTTTCTGCTCGGAACTATCCACACGCTGAGGTCGAACGCAGCCAGAACCGTACGTACTGCGTGGCGTTTTCCTTAACCCAGAGCTAACCCGCGGTTGTGTTGCTGAATGTGAGCGCTAGGAGAGTCCTTTCGACCCGACTGACTGTGCCGAGAGCGAGCCTAGGTTGAACGTAGCCTGCCTAAGCGTAAACCTAACCGATGCTAGTCTGAGCCAGATAGCGCTGTGTGGAGCTTCTTTTGTGCCGCCCATTAATGTTACAAACACCTGGAAGTGTCCGTCCCTGTTGCAGCGAGCACCACGTAACACGCAAAGTAGTTGGCCACTAAAGAAACGTAACATGTCGTGCTTTTGCGAACGAACGCGACAGTATCCGACAGTCCCCGGACCCTGTAGACACGTAGAACCCTAGAAGCCAGCGCGCGTACCCTGGAAAATAGACTGACATTGGATTTCTATTCCAGGAAGGGAGCCCGACAAACAAAGCGGCGCGCAATAGGCTACAGGCGCATCGCGACGAACGATGCGGACTAAACGGGTTGCGGAACATTGGAAATACAGTGAGTATCGTTGTTCACTATCTTCCTCTGATCTTTGCGGATCTTATTTCAACTCTTCCTCCTGCGCAGTGTTTCATGAACAGCGTGATCCAATGCCTGAGCAACACGAGACCGTTGCTGGAGTATCTGTTGAACGAGCAGTACCTGGCGGACATAAACACCACCACGTCCAGCATGAAGGGAGCCCTCATCAAGGCGTTCAGCCAGGTGATCCACGAGCTGTGGGAGGTGGGCGGTGATCACGTGGTGAACACGACGGCGCTCAAGTCCCAGATACAGAGATTCGCGCCGCGCTTCATGGGGTACAGCCAGCAGGACGCCCAGGAGTTCCTCAGATACTTGCTCGAGGGCCTGCACGAGGACGTGAACAGGGTGACGGTGAAGCCACAGCCGATACACACGGATATTCCAGAGATGTACACGTAAGGGAGCGTTGTTTAAGCTATGCGCGACCTAGAGCACAGTTGGTCTGCGTACTGACGTGAATTTCTGTTTAAACAGGGACAGCCAGAAGGCCGTGGAGAGCTGGAAACGCTACCTCCGCAGCGAGGACAGTATGATAGTGGACGTGTTCGTCGGTCAGTTACGCTCGTCGTTGCACTGCACCGCCTGCGACCACGTGTCGGTGACCCTGGACCCGGTCTGGGACCTGAGTCTGCCGATACCAGCCAGAAGCGGGACGGTGAAGTTGAGCCAGTGCCTGGAGCACTTCACTCGGGAGGAGGTGCTGGACGGTGACGAGAAGCCGACCTGCTCCAAGTGCCAGATGAGGCGGAAGTGTACCAAAAGCTTCAGCATACAAAAGTTCCCGAAGATCCTCGTTATTCGTATCCTTTTCAAACGCCTCGCTGCTTCTCTTTTCGTTTGTAGGCCTGGGCGTGTATTTACATGCCAGATATGTACGGTAGGCTTCCTTAACGTGTCGTGTTACAGACTTGAAACGTTTCTCCCCCATGGAACGATTCCGCGGCAAGCTAAGCGTGATGGTGGACTTCCCATTGACGGGTTTGGATCTCAGTGCCTTTGCCGCCCCCAGAGTACCGGGCTGTACATACAATTTGTACGGCGTGGCGAACCACTCGGGCACCACGTACTCCGGCCACTACACAGCGTACTGCAAGCACCCGTACTCGGGGGAGTGGCACGAGTACAATGACAGCCGGGTGTCCGTGGTCCCGGCGCGGTCGGTCGTTTCCAGCGAGGCCTACGTACTGTTTTACGAGCAGCAGCCTCACAGCTCCCACTTGTAACCTTACGCCCATGCCTAGAGTTCGAACGACCATCTTGCCTCTCGATACCTCAGTCCAGCATAGTATAATGGAGAAATGAAAATACTACTTTATCGTGCGGTATTGAAAAGCGACTAAACACTGGAACGACAGGGGCCCGCGCGGGAGCCGGGTCGGGTCGGGTCGTTCTCGTCGAGCAGAAACGCGGGACGTGCGTGTGCGTGTGTGTGTATTGTGTGACATTGGCGATAATCATGCGAGCCCTCGAGCCGATTCCTTTTTCTTCGGTTTTCTTCGGGTAGAAAGATCCGCGGCCGGGTAGAGCCGCACCTCTGCTTCGGCGTCTGTTCAGCGACCGGATGCTTTCGTGCATTTCCAAGGGAGAACATTTCTGAAACTCGAGCCGTGAGACCGTCGACGAGGATCCTTTGATCATCGCGCCAACTTCTCTGTCGATTTGAATTTGTTTCTTATTTCTTCTCTTCTTCTTCGTCTATGTTCAGTTTTTCTTCTTCTTTTCTCCTCTTTTTTTTTTCTAACGAGATGTACTCGGTTAACCGTTCGTTTCAGGGACGGGACTCGCCAGACGCGAAAAGACATGTACACTTTGGTATTTGAAGAAAAACGAAGAGTTTAAACCATGACTTCGCCAAAGATCACGTATACGGAATAAAGCGCTTCGGATGTCTAGTTACTTTTGAATAGAACGATAATAGTAACAACGTCTATCCTCACTCTTCACTGAACACCTGGCAATCTACAGCTATTTACTTTTGTAAAATATTTTGTTTAATAATATATCACAGTCAAGAGTTATTTATTTAATTTATGGAAAGAGAGAAAACTGATGAATATTAATATATTCGATATTGACGAATATAATATATATATATATATATAAATATATAAATATATTATTATACGTATTACATACCAATAAAAGTAACAAAGATTAAGGTGAGAAAAAACTAATGAATGAAATTGTCTTTCTTTGCCGTAGACTCGACGAAAATTTCACGTCGCGTACTCTTCTATCCCCGCTGCCACGATCAATCAATTAACCGTATCAGCCAGCCATTAAAAAGACCATAGACCAAAGATACCGGCAAAAAAACTGCAGAAAATTCTTTATCGTACCAATCCGCTTCAAACGCGACATCGTGCCCGGCAAAACTATCGTTCGAATGCGTCGTTTCCCCGAAATTACGAATTGGTTTTAAGCAGTATGTTCAATTGAATAAACATCTCCAAAAACGAAAACACTCGACAAATCTATTGGTATTAATAAAGTTACTACGTTGCAGAAAGTTTCTTACCACTCTGAGACGCCTCGGTTCCCGCTGAAGCGTAAAAGCACGTTAAAGCGGAATAACCAATAAAGTCCCCCCGATGTGTTCGTAATTAAACGTACGGCACTGATCACTAATTCCAGGAGAAATACACCGACAACTAGAGCTAGACCTACGCTGGACACAATTAATCCGTCCCGCATAATTGCCATTATTATTAGAATCCAGCAAAGCCATAAATTCTCAACAAACTACAGAATTCAGGCTCGAAGAGAACTCTATCCCGTACGTACGTACATACTTACACAGCTACACAATGGCGGTTAAAAGGAAATAACTGCGCAGACGCGATAACGGTCGCCTCCATCTTGCAACCAACGGTCGGTGGATTTTCCGTGCGCAAACACTTAGAAGGTTTGCTCGACAGATGGCGACGCTGCGCTGGTTCGTCTAGCTGCCACGCATGCCGCTGAAAAGAATAGAATCGTCGTCTGGTCGCCGGCTCGTGCACTTCGTTTCCCCTTTGCACGTACACGCGTCGGCCGCCGCGGTGTGCGTCGGCCGTGCACACGCACACATGCGCGTGCCCCCCGGGGGGTAGAATTTCTAAATCCCTCGTTGGTTCTCTCCCGCGGTACGGACCGGGTTTTTGCGATACTCGCCAGACTGCAGTCCCTGTGCCGCGGGCTCGCGACTAGACACGCGGGGAAGTGGTGTTTTCAGATAGTTACGTGATGATCGGTCAGTGCGGGCCGGCGGGACACGGGTATCGACCACCCGCGACAACTTCCCGGCTCTTCGAATAAACAAACACGGCCCCGGCTCGGCACGTCCGCGAGTGATCGTTACGTATAGTGGCGGTTCACCGTCCGATCGTCGGGACGGCTCGATAGTTTCGCGATTCCAGGGCTCCGTGGGAGGGAACTCGGGCACTGTAGCGATGGGAACGAGCCGCCAGCGCGATCGCCCACGAAATGCATAATCTTTCCGTTAGAATCTCGACTGGTTACCGCCGGGGCGATCGCGTATCAGTCCCTTCGCTGCCTCCGGCTGTTGAATTTCGTGTATGCCTCTCTCTCTCTCACCCCCCCTCTTCCACCCTCCCTCCCTCTGCTCGCATCACGATGTCTGCCCCGTGTAACTTCAGTTGATCGCGATTCGAATACGAGTGAAGATCGCGGAGTGTAATGTTCACCGTGCGTTCTCGCGAAAGCCGAGGATCTTTTGGCGCGTGTTGTTCGGCGGGGGCCCGGTGCTCTCGCGGCACGTACCTGGCCCCCGTCGTCGAGGCAGAGGGACACACGACGTCGCTGGCCGAAGGAACGAGAGAAGGCACCGGGTGTGCGTGAGGGCAGTGATCTCTCAGGGAGCGGCGACCTGACGTACGAACCAGCGAACGAACGGTGTCCGATAGATACAGGATATACAGGGCGTCCATTAAATCGTAGCCCAGGCAGGGCCGACCGGCGAATGAGAACTGGTGGAATAGCAATTCCTCCGCTCGGTCCCGTGAGTCTCGAGAAACATTATTCCGCCTCGCCGAGTCTGTTTGCCTATCGACACATGCCAGGCGCTTGACGTTCTCTACGATACCAGCCGGCCGACGTTGTCATTGTCTGCGGAGTAGCTCCTCGGCCCGGTGCTGTTTGTTTATTGCTAGGAATAGAATCGTCCTGGCGGAGTGACTTTCCAGCCCGAGGCACTATCTCCGACACCCCGATATGGTAATCTCGAGGAATAAACAACCCGATAGGCAACCGTCCTCGACTTATTCGCGCGAACCCGACGGCACTTCACGGTCCGCTTTCTCGAGAGCCGGGGGGCCGAGCCGGGAAACTTTGGCCTCTGTGTTTTCATCGCTCGTGGACACCCTGTGCATCCGTAGATCGGTACGTTCCCTCCTCCCGCCGTCATGCCGCCCCTCGATGGATTTCTACGTCTCGAGCGGGACCACGGCACACAGCCACGTTCCTGACAACGAGGTAAAGATCAGAATTCGCACTTCCGTCGCGCTTCGAGCGGCGGCCGCTTCCGGCACCGTTGTTCGCCAGCAATGGGATCAAGTTCGTTAGGCTGCGCGAGAATCCAAATCGATTCGAGCGGCGCTCGTTGGATCGAACGTTTCTTGCGTTTCCTGGGGAATTGCTAGTAAAGAGGCGGAAGATAATGGGCAGTGATTCCTTCACCTGCATCGTCTTGATCCCATTCGCGGCAATGACATCGCGGCAATTTATTATTTATCTCGGCCGAATCCGCGAATCTCTCGGCGTCGTTGCCAGATGGCGGTAGCCGAATTGGACGGTGCGCCTCTTTTTTTCTCGAAAATGATAACGAACTCGATCGGGAAGCCCACGCAACGCTTTCTGACGTAACTCGTCTCGCCGTTGCGCGCGAGGTTATGTTGAAGTTGAATTGCAATCGTGCGCGACGCGTCATGCGCAGTGTCGTACGTGGCCAACGTATTTTTTTTTTGTCACACTGCCGTTTTTGCGCCGCGTGCAGCCGGCAACATTCCTTTTTACCAGCGGATTTCGTAGTTCCATCATGGCGACCGTCCCTTCGACCACTATTCCACCTCCACCTCGAGCCTTAATATGGCAAATAGAGGCTGACTCGGTGATGCAGCACCGTTTCGTGCGATTTAAAATCATGTCGAGGCTTGCAGGCAGCTCTATTATACCCCAGGTTTAATACAGGCTCGTCCATCTCGACCAGTTGGACGGTTCGCGTTTCAAAGCAATCTCCACGTGTGCCTGATGCGTTGCCAGAAGGGATCGGTAGACGTCGTGGTCCTTCATCGTCCAACTTTTCCTCTACCCCTCCCCCGTCGGCGCACGGGGCGGGGCCCACGCCAGTGCATCGAAAGAGAAATTTTTCCAGCGGTTGTTGGCCCAACCCCACGGATACGTAGGGTGTTTCCCACATGAATGGCAGAGTGGCAGAGGCACGGTGCAGGCAAGCTGCAGCCCAGCGCTGCAGTAGGCCTGTGGGCCAAGGTTCTCTCTCCCTTTTTCTTCCTCCCCTACTCTCCTTCCCTCTGTTCTTTTTCACTCTCCTCTTTGTCTTCGGTGTTCTCTTTATCCACGGCCACTTTTACAGACGGCACATTTTCATCCTTCGATCCGGCACCACCGTCCCGTCATATTTTCGGCCACCGTTCCCGTTTTCCCACAGCCGGCCAAGTGTCGGAGGAGGATCGCGGACACCATTTTGCAACCGCGCCGTCCCGATCCTTCCCTTTTCATCGTTTTTCCTCTGGGCGGAGTCTTTCACTTTGATCCGAGCCCTATGATCTATCGAGCCGATGCACGCGCCGCAGTCGCGTCGAGCGGCGTTGTTGCCATTTTCTACGAGAAGTGCAACGGACGGACCACCCTGTATGCGCCGATGTATTCAAGTTTCTTTCAATTGTTTAGCCCGACACGTCTTAATTCCCGGATGCAGATGCACCGGTGCTCCCTCCAACGGGGCCTCCTTTTTAAGGCCCTCCCGAGGCTGACAGGCGTGGCCCTTTCCCTTCGAGTTTTTCATGAGGAACCACCTGGCCTTCCATTGGCCGCTACCTAAATGAGAATTTTTCCGACATGGCTTTTCAGCCCGACCCTCTCTCCGTAGGTACCGTTAAGGAACTAGTTTATGATCAGTTTAGAGGGCTTCCCGGTTTAATATTTATTTTTAACCTAATAAAACTTTAAACCATAGACTTTTTTACACTAAAAGATGAATTAATGTTTAAACTTTAAGGAAAAATTTTTAATACGTTGAAAATAAGTGCAATTTAATTATTTATTAGGTATGGAATATTAAGGTTCACTAGGAACTAGTTTTTGATCATCTAAAATACATGGGAACTAATTTTTTGATCAGAAAGCCACACTAATTAAAAAGAAAGTACAAAATAAACTTATTTTTAGTATTATACTATCTATTTTTTTTTTTTAATTATATAATGTCTTAACTTATTTTTTATTCAAGTGATCAAAAATTAGTTCCACAAGAAAAAATTGGAACTAAATAATGTTCACTGACTTTTCAAGCAAAGTGATACATATAATACTAAAATTCTTGCTCTACATTGTAAAGTAAACTATTATAAGCAAAATGGTGATCTCTTACTTCGAACAGTGGCGTTCAACAGGGGCTTCCTTCAAGTGGGCTACCTTACACATTTATTTTCACGAAAACTAACAATCCTAACTGCTTTCATATACAACACATATATTTTTGAATTATCAATTTTTATGTTAGTAATTATTTCAAACAATTATTTATTGACATAAACTTAAAAGAACGATTTATTTCATGAACTGATCAAAAATTAGTGCCTGATCAAGAACTAGTTCCTTAACGGTATATTTGGTCAATGTCGAATCACGCTCACCGCGATTCATCCGTTCTCTACTCAAGCAAATCCTATTTTTGGGGCTAGAAACATAGCAAAATTTGGAAATTTTTTGTGAAGCAACTAGCAATTTGGTTCTTCTGAAACTTGGATTACGTTTTTATGCATCTTTGACGAAGTTTCAGTTTTTTTTTATTAACCCTTTGTGGTCACATAGGGTGTATCGCACCCTAAGAGCATTTCCAAGTTAAAATGTCGCGCCTTACGACTTCCAAAGGGGATTTATCGCAAAAAATAAAAATAAATTAAAAAATCCCTTTTTTCGTCTAGAGCGTCTGAAAACTTTTTCCAGGTGGGAGGGAACTTTGGGATGATGGTAAAGAAAAATATACCCCTCTTGCTTTTTTAACCCATTTTATAGTGCCCATTCAATTAAATATTTTAAACTGAAAATTAAAAATATTCCATTTTTAATATGAACTTAATAAAGATCAGTTTTCAAAAAGATGCGCTTTATCTCAAAGCCAGGGGGTGAGGCAACTGCCCCTTTTGCACCCCCTGCGGACGCCCATATTTACACATTTTATCATATCAAAATTGACATTTCTAGAAAAAGACCATTAGACCATGATTGTATAAGTATTACGAATGTACATTCATCGCTGAAAAGTTAAAAGATTCAAAAATACGAGAATGGTAACTCAAAAAATGACGTTGGGGTGCAGTGAACACCGTGTGACCAATTTGTGATTATAAGAAGGTGTGACCACGAAGGGTAAATTTTCAATAATAAATATAAAAGTTAACTTTTAATAATAAATATAAAAGTTAATTTTTAATAATAAATACAGAAATTAATTTTTAATAATAAATACAGAAATTAATTTTTAATAATAAATATAGAAGTTAATTTTTAATAATAAATATAGAAGTTAATTTTAAATAATAAATATAGAAGTTAATTTTTAATAATAAACATAGAAGTTAATTTTTAATAATAAACATAGAAGTTAATTTTCAATAATAAATATAGAAGT
Organism: Andrena cerasifolii; assembly: GCF_050908995.1. Lineage (NCBI taxonomy): Eukaryota > Metazoa > Arthropoda > Insecta > Hymenoptera > Andrenidae > Andrena > Andrena cerasifolii. The sequence continues at coordinate 6,944,729 of NC_135132.1, forward strand.
TAATTTTTAATAATAAATATAGAAGTTAATTTTTAATAATAAATATACAAGTTAATTTTTAATAATAAATATAGAAGTTAATTTTTAATAATAAATACAGAAGTTAATTTTTAGTAATAAATACAGAAGTTAATTTTTAATAATAAATATACAAGTTTTACTATGCTTTTAGCCCCAAATTCCCCTCAAATCGTCGTTGAACGTCCGACTCGAGGGATTCGAATTTCGCTATAAGAGGGACTGCAGGTCTCCAACACAGTGAATCCCCGTGTCGGAGCCGCGTGGCCGAGAAAAACAGAGCTATTCTACCGCGATGGAGGCTCACAAAGGCGCGTTCGCGCGTCCATGGGAGTCGCGATGCACACGCGCGCACCTGCACCGTCCGTTGCGCAGGTGTGCATGCTCTTTCCTCCGTTAAGCGTTGCTCGTGGAAGAGCCGCGTTTTTCTAGCTACCGCTGGCACACAGCTGTACACAGATTCGCTGGAATCGGCCTGCCCTCTTCCAGAATCTAGACAAAGAGGAGCGGCGCGACCTCAGAATTTGACGCGGCAGGCCGGCATCGCTACTTGCATCTCTCTTCCCTTCTTCGTTCCTCGGGGGGGGGGGGGGGACGCGCGCGTACACAGGCACGTGGGACGTCTGTCTGCAGCTAGGTTGAGGTTGCCTGAGGCCGCTTCTCGTCGTCTCTGGCTCGTCTAGTCGCGCCAAGGTGCATGGCTCCAGCCCCCGTAGTCTGCGGGCGAACGTTCGTGCACGCGCGAACACGAATGCCAGCCTATAGACGCGGAGAGGCGAGCCTGAAGGGGGAGCGGACGGGGCCGCATGCATTCAACCGGTATTGCTGCACGTACGCGCGCGCATAGAAGGCCCGCGAGGCTACCTACACCGTCGGCGGTCCGGCGAGTAATACGAATTCCCTGCCCTTCCGCTGACCCATCTGTTTGGTCAGCGATCGCTGAGAACGCGGAGGAGAACACCGAGCGAAACGGAGAATCGCCGTGGAAGACGACGAAGGACGAGACGCAGCTGGGCGACGGTCGCGGAGGCACGGTGGTTTTGCCCCTGACGCGCGCAACCGCTGCGTTGGATCGTAATTTTGCGAGGAGCTCGCCGCTGCTCCAGAGAGAAACTTTGGAATCGCACCCTGTCTGGGGAAGGACCAAGGGATACTTAAGAGGATGGAAACAGAGGCTACGCGAAAGGGAGATAAATAGAGGGTCGAGAGAGGGGAAGGGAGAGAGAGAGAGAAAGAGAGAGAGAGAGAGAGAGGTTCCTTTGCGTCCGCGGGGCTTCGGTGTCAACAGGTTTTATTTTTGCCCCGCGAAAAGGCCAAGGTCCTCTCCTGCCCCTACCGCCGTGCATACCCAAGTCCCCTGCCCGCGCCCAGACCCCTTGCCCCTCCGACGAACCGACTCCCCTCCATCGTGTCGTCTACGTCTCCTCGACAAGTGGGGAGACTCCCAGGGGATGCAACGAAGAACCTTCTGGATTAATGCCCGTGCCTCGGGAGAGTCTGCTGTTCGGCCCCGAACATTCTGCTGGAAGCTGGAACCGCCGCAAGTCCGATAACTTCCTAACCTCCTTCCCCGCTGGGGCCCCGTATCACCTCTCCACACAGTTGCCTCGCCGATCATCGGAGAGCAGCGTTACACAGGCTGAATTGATCCAGTCGGTTCAGTTTGGGCCCGCTCCGCTCTCGGAGGGCACGCAGGCTAGCTGGATGAGAACCCGTTCGCGTCCGAAGTAGAAGCGGCGTGCCCCCGATCACCTCGGGATGCCTCCTCCCGAGAAGCGTGCCCTGTTGCGGGGCACCTTGTGGCAGCCACGATAACGCATGCCCGAAGGGGTGGTCGGCGATAAATTCGCGAAGGGAGCGGAGCGAGTGCAGCCTCCCGTGCGCTCGCAGGCAGGAAGATCGGCTCGTCGAGACGATCGGCCCTCGGGCGGGGGTGGCGAGGGCAGCAACCGACCGGGGAACGGGGGAGGAGGCCAGAGAACTGGCGGCTGGGGGACGGAGAGATGGCAGGAGGTTACACGCGAGAGAAGAAAAAAAAAACGGTAGAAAACACGCGAGAGCTGTGTGGAAGGGGGGGGGGGGTGCACGACAAAGAGGGGCGAGCAGGAGGGAGCATAATGTATAGCGTCGGCCGAGCGGAGAGGGAGAGGGACAGACGGCGGTGCAAGTATACGGGGCAGAGAAAAAGAAGAGGAGATGAAACGACGTGGCAGAAAAGAGAACGAGTGGTCTAGCTGCGCGGCTCGAGAGGGAGAATCGAATGAGACACGAGTAGCGATGGGTTCAAGGCGTTGCGGGACACTCCGGCGACGTATGCTCGAACCCTCCGTCCACGGAGGACAAAGGACCGTCGGTATGGTGGGGGCAGGGTGTCGCTACGTTCAATCGCGCAGCTACAAAATAAACGCCGAGCTGTAAAACGGCAGCGGCTCTTCCGAAAGCACCGAGACGCAGCACGCTGAGATTCCACAGGCCTCCCGAAACGTCCCACGTCCCTGTGGCCAATAATCAAGCCCGTCCGAGTTCGAGATCGTTCGATATTGCTCGGGAACTCGCAACAGGCGAGCCCGCAGCGCCCATCGCTAGCCGGAGGTACACAGACACCGGCTGTCCAGGAGGAGGGAGAAGGAGGCTCGGAGCTGCGCGCGCGCGTCGGACAGGGACAGGTAGACGATCGGAGAAGAGGGGATCGACCGCGTCGGGGCGTCGGGAGGAGGGGGGTGGCGTTCGTGGACGCCGAGAGGGGGGAAAGCGGAAGGGGGGCGGAGAGCGTAGAGTGCAGCGGCCTGGCCGCCTATACTCCGCGCGAGTATAGGCGGTCCGGCTAGGCTAGAGTCCGCGTATAATGTATTCTCGAATATCGTGCACTCTCTCGTGATCAATATAAGCTCCGACTCGGCCCGGAGATGCACGAAGACCCACCTCCTCCTTCCTCGGCCCGCCCGGACGATGTTTTTTCGTGCGGAGTGCAACGCACGCTGGATCGCGAGAACTGCACTCGCTCCCCCCCCCCCCTGCCTCTCGCTCTGGCTCCCCCCCCCACGTCCCCTCGACCGCTCTTTCTCCCTCTACCGCGCAGTCCCCTTCCCTTCGCACGCTCGCTCGCTTGCTCTTTCGTCCTCGATTATCCGTGACAGTGTCGAAGCAACAGAGATCGGCGGCGGGGGGGGGGGGGAGGGGAGGGGAGGGGAATGAATATTACTATATAGGTTGGTGCGTATGAAATGTCGTTTTTCTGCCGTTTGGAGTTTCGTGCACGCCAGCTTGACACAGTCCTCGGCGCGGATTCTCCGGCTCGGGGGAACGCGACGATCCAATCTCCGTGCTCCCGCTTGTGCATCCACAGTTCGGCGTCCTCCTAGAGCAGCTGTCGCGCGGGGCAGTTTAAATCCTCCGTTTAGCGAGCAGGATCACCGCACGGCCGATTGATTTCGAAGCGGGGATCGCGCGCTCGATACCATGGCGTCATATAATTACTCGAGGATCGGGGACGCTCGAAACAGGCGCGAGGAACAATGGCCCCCGTCCGTTGCACCGAGGCGTGATCGACTACTCGGCCGGCGCACAGTGGGACAAACTGCTCCCTTTTGTGTCGAAATCGCACAGCTTTTCGTAGGAGTAAGATAGAGGGATGAATCTTTTTCAAGGTTGAAGCTAAGATCTTGCGGAACATGGGAAAAATATTGAGAATGTATGACAAAGAAATTTTGACCTTGAAAATCTATGTCAAACTTGATATTTTCGAGAAAAAATTCGGTTTCTCCGTTATAACGCGTGGTTGTAGTTTTTGCTTGACTTGTTATGCGTCATTTCGTCTGGATTTTGATGCGCTGCATTCAAATCTGTTCGCAGAAATTATCTAGGCCTTCAGGATTCAATGAAAAATGCGGTTTAAGGGACGCTCGGCGACCCGGAAATTCAGAAAATTATGAAACTCGGAGTGCAAGTAGAGCAGTAATCTCCTGTTTTCTACTTAAAAAAATTAAAAGTAGTAAAAGAATCTACACCCAGAGCAGAGTACGGTATCTGTTTTTGTTATTACATAAGAACTTTTACTTCTAAAACTATTTTTTTCCCAATCATCGAATACCATTGGTGGCGCTGTTCCTTAGCACAACCAGCTAGAACACGGTCGAAAAATCATGAGTCTCTCGTTTTAAAAGTTTTTCGTCAATATCTCTCACCATTCTCTAAATATTCCACGGAAAAGAAAATTTTGCATTTTTTTTCAAGGTATGATATCACCCCCAAAAATTGCATTATGACACCAACAAAAAGAGGGTTGCGTTACGGATGAACTACTCTACTTGCGCACCGAGTTTCATAATTTTTAGAATTTCCGCGTTGCCGAACATCCCTTGTGAGCGTAACCCCTTAAATCGCATTTTACTTCGAATTCCGAAGGCCTAGACAAATTCTGCGAACAGATTCGAATTAAATACGTCAAAATCTATAGGAACCGATGTATAACGCGCAAAGAAAAAACTTAAACCACGCGTTATAACGAAAAACCCGAAATTGTCTTCAAAAATGTCAACTTTGACGTAGACTTTCAAGGTCAAAATTCGTTTGTCAAATATCCTCAATATTTTTCCCTTATTCCGCAGCATCTTAGCTTTACCCTAAAAAAAGATTCACCCCTCTACCTCGTTCCTATCAAAAGTTCTACGATTTCTACCCGAAAAGGAGCAGTTCGTCCCACCGTGCGGCGGCTCGGACCCCCGAAAACGTTGCCGGCTCGATTGAGCGATATCCACTCATACGAACGCGAAGTTCGAGCTCACACTCGGCGAACACCTTGGCCGACACCTCTCGCCCCGGCCGTGCTTATTGACTCCCGGCTGCTTCGCCGCAGCCCCTTGATCAACGTTTCGAGAGTAATGAAGCCTGTGACGACAAATATTTAACATACTCGGCGGCCAGGCTCACGGCGTACACCGCTTTATGATCCCTCGCCACCGTGATCTTCACGGGCAATTAATCTCTCCTCGATCGGGATTCACGGCGGGCTTCCTCGACGTATCCAGCGCCTCGATCCTTCCCTTTCAATCTCGGCCGGTTCCCTTTCCGTTTCGAGATCGAGGCACCGCGCCGTAGAGCGAACGGAACAGCGGCCAGGGAGAGAAAGAAAATTGCTAGAGACTGGCCCGCGCGGCGTGCACGTTCCAGAAAACTGGCCGCCATGTCGGCCCTGCCGCCCCCACCACGGGCCGCACGTATACGCGACCAGCTACGAGATATCGTCCGTTGCACTTTTCAAGCTCTCGCGTGAACGCTCCGTGCGCGCGCGCGCGCGCGCCCGTGCTGCACGAGTCGGTGTGCTCGCGCGCGCACCGTCCAGCCCGTACGCCAGCACTCTCGAGACCGTGAGAGGAGAGACTGGTCCGTCCGGCGTGCAGCGAAATAAAATCGTTAAGTGACAGTCGGTTGTTGCACACCGGGTCAACCCCGAGGGCCCTACGAAGCAGGCCCCGAAATCTTCCACGTGCTCTTTGGGACTCCAGTGATCGCCGATCGAGACTAAATTACTTACGCCTAACGCGGATCTCTAAGAAGTTTCCAGTTAGTTAGGCGGAGCCCTCCCCCACCGTTCTCCGCCCAAGTCCCCGAATCAGTAATCGCCTGTCACGCTCGAGCTCTCGCCACGAACCAAACTGGTTCGCCCCGTCCGAGGGAAACCGAAACGATCGAGTAACGTTCTGGGACGTCGCGGTCTCGGGGCTCCCCCGACGTCGCAGTTTCGACCTACAATGCAGCGATTAGCGCGCCGATTAACGAGTTACTCGAACGCGGAGGCGGGTCGACGCTGGCTTCTCGTTCGACCGAGATCCGTTCGCTCCGTGCTGTTTTACCTTGGAGGGGCCGTGTAAGTCGCCGGGAGTGATACAGAAGTCGCGGTTGAGAATTAGGCAGGGTCGCGATGCCGTCGCGGCCGGGGATTTTCGACGCGGCCGATTTTCTAAGTCGACCTTAGGTGGGAGGCCCCCTACCGGCCGCTGCGGCGAGCCGGCGACGCCATTGGCGAGCGGCAACGTCGCACAGTGGGGAAATCTTGCGATTTTATGGCTGAAACTACAGGAATGAAATTTTTTAATTTTACAAATTTAATACAAATGTCAGTTGAAGAAGTATATTCATTTTCGTGGTCGAAACCTTAAAACTTATTTTTAATATATTAAATTCGGCAGTTTTACGTTCTGATGTAGGAGAAATTAAATTATCCGAAAAATAGCACTTACAAAAATTATGGACGATAAGATTTTTTTATTATTTACATTTGTACAGTTTGTTCTTTGTTAGAGCATGCCTCTGCTATAGTGCAGCAGGGCATAGCAGAAGGGTTGTCGCTTCTGACGATAAACAAACATACGTAATACAAACAATCAGACAGAGGATCGAAGCTGAATGAAATCGTTTAAAAAAGAATAAGAAGGTTTGTAATGTATAACATGCGAACCAGTCTCGGTCACAGTTGTGTCGTATGTTAGACAAGACACACTGGGTCGTGTTTAAAACAAATGCATATAATTACAAGATTTGCAACTATTAGCAATTAATAATTGCATTTATAGAATGAAAATAGTCGAACGTAAAATAGGAATGAAAATCATTGCAGGATATTATGGGATTAGATAACTGTTTTATGTATTGAAAATTGATTCTTATATGAAAAGATTTTGCTCCATAGAATTACATAATTGTGATGTAACTAGTTCCTAGATATCAGTTTATTGGTATGTAATTGTTTGTTTGCTCGTTAACACCTTTAAGAGTGTATATAGCACACCATATGAGCAAGATTTAATTTTGAATTTCGAGGGTTGTAGATATGTTTACAACCGTCAACGGTATTCACCCTTTTCCACCTTCTAAAAGCAGATGCGTTGTTCACGGTTCACCTTAGTCTTATTCCAACCGACTCGCGAGTCACACGTTGTGCCAGAGCACGGTGACTTTTTTCCAATAGCATACGCAGTATTTTATATATGTTTTTAACTTTCCTTGAAGATGATCTAAACCAAGATCGAAACGTCGGAAACTAATATATATATATAATTAATTGCAAAATAGCTTTGATGTATTATTTTAATTTATTTAATTTATTAAAATAATAATTTTAATTTATTAAAATAATAATAATTGTTTTAATCTGACCGATCCAGTGCGCCGATACAATTGTAGTTAAGTTTTACGTTCGAAATTTAGTTAATTTATAATTCTTCTATGAAAAGATTATTTCTAAAACACTACTTCAAAAATTGTATAAATTACATATTAAAAACCGAAACATAATAATTTTGAGGACAGAAAGGTATCTTCCGCGCCACCAGGAATTGAATCCATGCCCTCAAATTATTTTCAGATCTTTGGATAACACAATATAAGTGTGTTAAAGCAACCTGACAATCTAAATTAATTCTTTTCGATCGGTCTAACCTTGCATGAACATAAACATTCGCGAGTATACACGAGCTTTGTATTAAACCATTTAACAGTAAAATTGTTGGCATTCGATGCTCATACTAGTTCTTCAATTGACATTTGCATTAATTTTGTCGAATCGAGAAATTTATTTTTGTGGTTTTGGCCATAAAATCGCGAAGTTTCCCCACTGTGCGTCGGCCGCGCGGCCCGTGGGAGGGGCGACAGCGAGACTATAGCGAGGAGGAGTGGGGTCGACGATCCCCCGCTGGTTACGCCACTGGCACTGAATTTCGCACGGGCAAACCAGAGCTGGCGAAACAGAGACGGAGCGCGACGGACCGAAGGGGGTGAGAGAGCAAAGACAGAAAAGAGAGAGAGAGCGAGAGAGAGAGAGAGAGAGAGAGAGAGAGAGAGCGTAGCCGCGCGCGCTTCTGTGTCTGTGCGTGTACGAAGGAGAGGAACAGAGGGAGAGAGAGAGTGAGAGAGAGAAGGCAGAGCCATGTGCGCTCGAGACAGTCTCGACTCTCCGCAACTATACAGGAACATTCGGCTCTCCTTCGCGCCGAATTCATGCTAGCGTGTATAAGTACGTTTACCCTGTCGAGCCTCCTTCTACCCTTCGTCCAGGCAACCTCTCCGCTCTCAGCCACCCTCACCTCTCCACCCAACCCCCCCCCCTCTCTCTCTTCCCTCAACTTTCCACCCCCGCGGAAAAGCAAATTCTCTCCGTGTCACTGAACCCGGCCGTCTGACCCCGTCGTTCGGTTTTTCCGCACGAGGTACCTCGACCTCGTCCGGAAGTAGGATGAGCAGAAACCTCCTCCCCGCGGCTCTCCTATCAGCAACCCCTTCGCGCGGCCTTCCCTAGACAATCGCCTGGGATCTAGCCCTGCTCCTCCGCCGAACAGACGCCCGGCCAGCCGCGAGTGCAACGCCGAGATCTCTGGGAGGACCGAGCGGGCCGCCATGTTTTCTTCTCGGCTGCGTCTTTCCTGCAAGACCTTGCGCCGTGGGCCCGGAGCGCCTTCCCAGAGCCTCCTTGGCGCACGAGTGAACGCAGGACGCTGAAGAACTGTATCGCGACAGGCCTCCGGTACCCCGGGCCAGTTACATCCGCGGTGGTTTCCACCCTGAAAAGATTCAGGGAGCCGGATGACGCGACCCCCGACGCGTCTGGGCCACGAATGCATCCCCGCGGCCGATGATCGCCGCGACGGAGGTGCAAGGCCTCGCTCCGGCCGTTTCGCTCGTTCCTCCGTTCCTCCCGTCCGCGTTCCACCGTCCCGTCGCCGGCTCGCCCGCTCGCTCAGCCGGCGTCCCACGGCACGCAGTCTGTCGCTGTCACCGAGCAAGCTCGCGTCTCGCGCAGTCACCGCGCCGGCAACCTCGCGCGACAACACCGCTACGGCACGTTTCCAATCGAGCCGCAGCCGCCAGCCGACGATAACCGCGTCGAAGTGATCCCCCGTTATCGACGGCCCCCAGCTGTGGCCGCCGAGTACCGCTTCGCGGTTCCTCGGGGACAGTGGAACCCTATTTCCGTTCCGTTTCCCTTCTTCCGAGGGGTTATTTAAGACCCGGAGGCTCCGTCCGCGCCGGCAGAGTTCCTTGCCCTCTCGAGAGCCCCCAGCCTCCCCCCGAACCACCTACAGCCCGATCGCGGGGTACCAACCTCCGCTCTCCTATCGCCGCTCGCAGAGATGCGCTTCCAGTTGCATTCTCCCCCGAAAAACTGCCCCCTCCCTCCGCCGAACCCCTCCTCCGACCTCCGTGCACCACGGTGGGGGAGATCCTCCGGCTAGAAATTTTCCGGACCCGAGCTCTCCCCCGAAAGCGTGCCGCCCGCGGATGTGACACAGGGGGATCGTGTTCGGTCGCTACGCGTCACGCGGGTGTACCACGAGTGTGCTCTGTGCGTCGTTGACACGTCTTCTGTGAGCTGTTCTGTGCGTTCAGTGCCACCCCTAGGACGGCCCCCCCCCCCTGGATAACCATGGGAGTACCCTGGCCACGGCGCTCGCGTGGAATTACGTTCGGAGGCGCGCAGCTTTTCAGGAGTAAGTGGTAGAAAAAGTCCGAAGCGCGACAGTATTCGCACGGTAAACGCTAGAAACGAATCACGGGGGGTTAACGAGACACCCCCCTCTCCCCGGACGCCTGGCATCGCGTCCTGCCGCGTTTCCCTGCGGTCGATGGTTCGCGATATCGTTTTTCATTGCCCGCGGTCACCGCGGCGCACTGATAGCCAGGCTATCCCCGCATTCGATAATAAACGATCGGCGCCAATTACATTAGCCTCCTCCGTCTCCGTGGCCCGCTGCACGTGGTACCAACCGACGCGCCTGAATCCTCGAGGCTTCTCCTCTCGCGGGGCCGGCTTGCCTCTCCGCCACACCTCCACGCTGCTCTCTACGGCTCCCTCGAATCCTGCGGATGGTTTCTTCCTCTTTTGCGAAGAGAGATCGATACTCTTGTGCATCCTCCTCCTCCGCCCCCTAGAAACAGCAATTCCGTTACCGTGGATCTTGAAACGCGCCTAGGATCGCGTGTACCTACGTTTCCTCCGAGTGGAATGAAGCTTGTCACCCAAGAGGGACGCGAGCTTGAATGACCGATGGAGTATACGTACTGGATGTGCTCACCGCACGCGAAGCCGCCTCGGCCGCGGAGAAAGCACGCGAGTGGTCGACGCTTCTGTGGGCGAGATCCTCGGCGAAAGAGGAAGGAAGTATTTTTCGCCGCGGAGCGATAAAATTAACCTTAACCTCTCGCTGGATACGTGCATACGGCCCCCGGGGTCAATGACATTCCCTGTTGTTTCGTTTCCCCTCTCCGCGCATGCGCGCGATTTGACAGGTCCCCGAGGCGAGTGAAGATGTTTCTAAGAGAAATACGCGCACGCCAATGTCCTTTGTCCCCCCCTCTCCCGCCGCGTCGCTTCTCGAACCGATCCTCTTCCCTTCACGGCCATTCTAATTAGCAGACGCGATTGCAGCCCGACGTTCCCGTAATTACACGCCGCGAGAGATTGCACAGTAACGCTCGAGAACGTGACTCGCCCGTTGCCACGGCCGGATCCGCTGCGCGCCCGGCCCGTGGTAGAAGCGAAACGGAATGCACCGCTTCTGGGCCGCGAAACGTCGAATATTCCAGTTTCAGCGTTCCCTCGGAATGATCGGCTCGGACGAGGCTCAGCGGCGGCCGTGATATTCCACTGTCCGGCCCTCTCGCCGTATCGCAAGGGGCATTGGCACTGCTTTGTTTTCTAGAAACAAGCGCAGAGCTATATTCCTCGACCGCCGTGTCCGCGAATCGTGAATGAGATAACAAAGGAGACGTTGTACCGGCGAGCAGCGGCGTAGATATAGTAGGGAAATTTATTACCGCGGCCTCGACTTATCTTCCGCCGCGAATGACGGCGATTGCTGCTTCCTAACCTCACAATCGCCGGCTCTCCCCGCCTGGGATACTTAAATAAACTCGCTCGTGCCGCGTGAATTCCGAGCTGACGATCAACGAAGCGACGAGCCTCGCGCCCGAGAACCACGATTCCACTTCGGTCGCAGGCCGCGAGCGCCGCCGTGAACTACAGTGAATTCCTGGCGCAGTTTTGCGGTTAGATTCACTTTTACCGTATTTACTCTGCCGACGCACGGTCGGCGTGCCGGCGCACGCGTTTCGCTTCGCCCCGTTTGCTTTTCCGTTCTCTCTCGACTTTTTCTTTTTTTTTTTGTTCCTCTCGCCGGTCACGTGGCGTGCATAGATCGATCGAACGGACGGGCGGACACAAACAGAGGGAGGGAATAAAAGGCCCGACTTGGAGGACTGATAAACGCGCGGGAATTGGAGATTTATCGTTGTACTCTTGGCACTCGAGGGCGCGTCGTCGCTCGGCCTCGATAACTTATCGGCGGCGATTGTTGTTTCGAGGGAAAAAAGGAACTAGCTGCACTTGTCTCCGCGTGCTCTTTTGGCGCACCGAGCGCCCTCCCGCCACGAGTGCGTTTGTTCCGCGAAACTAGCGTCCGTCTTCGCTCAGTAAACCATAGAGCATTCCTCCGAGACAGATATGCAAACGTACCTTGGCAATTATCGAGGAGAACCGGGCGGCAGTGATGCTCGCGGAATGCGGTAGCGTGTGAAACTTCGGGAAAGAAGGTTCCGAGGAAGGGACAGAGAGCCGAAAAAAAACATCGGCCACCGAGATCAATACCTGAGCGGTGCAATGCACTCGCGCGCTCCTCGTTGCAGCGCGATTGTTCGCCAGCCGGGAAGCGTGCGCTGCCAAGAACGCTGGGCTGGAGGAGCTCGCGATAAACTGGGAAAAGCGAAAGTGAGCGCCTCGGTGTTTATTCGTAGAACAAGCCTGCTCCTAATTGGATTCATTGAGACCGAGGAACAAAGGGTGTCCTCTGCTAGAGGAGTCGCGGAAAGCGGAATGGATCCCCCTCTCTCTCTCTCTCTCTCTCTCTCTCGACATTCTTTAATTCAGATCGCGATCTCACCGGGGTTGTTGACGCCCAGCTGGCGCGTCGTCGCGAAAGAACCGGCGAGGACACGCGGAGAGGCCGAGCGCGGGTGGTAGAACACGGAAGCGGGAACTAGTTCCGGCCAAGATCAATACCTAAGTTGTGCAACAGACTGTCTGGCGCAAGCCTTGTGCCTTGCGTGCGGCTCCGTGCGCGCTGCAACCGGTGCAACGTGCAATGCCACGATTTGCTCGCGTCACGGACACACGCACATGCCCCGGCCCTCATCTAGTCGGCTATTGGCTAGGTCAGTGCGATTGGTATTAACGCTCCGCGGCCCTTCCGCTCGCCTGTCCCTCGTTCCAAGCGAAATCGCGCCCGCACGCTCGCGTGCCGAATAATTCTCGGAACGGCCACAACTGAAGTCAACGTTTCCAAACTGCTGCGACGGCGGCCGGCCCCCCCTCCCCCCTCCCGGCCCCTTCCACGCGCTACCGTCGCCGTGATAGATTCCTCCGCGGGATTATTTACGACCGTGCGCGTAGCTCTTTTTACCGCATCGTTGAACCGTAAAATGTGTACGTGCCGCTGCGAGATTGCGGCGTCGGGGCCGTGATTTTTACTTATCCCGGCGAGCTCGCCTAATAAAATCATTTTTCTCCGGCCGAGGGTATCAATCCCACGCTGGCTGTAAAAGCCCGGGACTGGCGGAAGGATCGGGGAAGACGTAGTAAATCGTCCATCCGTCGGCAAGGTAACAGGAAAAGGAGCAAGATAAAGGAAACAATGGCGAATGATAATGCGCCATGAGTCAGGGCATGGACTCTCGAATAGAAGATAATAGGGAGTCGCGTAACGTGTGTTTGCCGGCAGGAAGTAGGCTTCTGTGCCCCAAGTAGATTCTCAGGAGCAGTGGCGTTTTTAAGAAAATGGCCCCGGGTGGCAAACGCGCTAGGACACCCTGTGTAGGGGAGAAAGGGGTAAAATGAGCTTCCTTAATTTGTTCTTTAACAATAGAATATGTTTACAAATTTTGCTGGCGTAATAAATGTATGTAATATAAGAATGACAATTATGATAATTATGAAAAATGTAAATTCATTTAAAAAATTTGAAATTAATTTTTAGAGACTTCCGATTGGTTTTCTTTGCCATTTAGCTTTTCGGATAAATCAGTCATATGTGTTATTTTAACTCCAAATTTTTTCTGCGTGTTTAAAACAAGCTTATAAACATACACGTGCACGCGTTTGCGAAAACATTATTCCTAACATTATTAAATAATTAATTTTCCACTGAGTACATATTCGGGGTAAAGTGACCGAGGTAAATTGAGCTGCAAATGGCTGCTAAGGACCGATGCGCAAGTGATGTGCGCAATATCCTAACCTGTCAGCTGGCTAGAAAACCACGCGGCGCGGTGGAACAGAAACTAACCCAAAAGAATGAAAAATCTGTCACAGTTTTTGACAACCACGGTGCCAAAAAGCCAGAAGCTGCCGTGCTAAACATGTCATTCCAGCGCAAGAGGTTAATATTTACCTATATCCTTAATTAAAGTTCTTATTTTGTTGCATCTCACTTTATCCCGGATAGGAGTTCACTTTACCCCACACATGGGTTAGGGGTAAAGTGATACCACTTGCATCATTTCTTTCAAGTTGAATTTTAAAATACTCTAAGTTTATTTTAAGTATTGCTATTCGTCATTTATCAACAGTAATGTTTAAATTATATCATAAATCTGTTTCCACGCATTTTTATTGAAAAGGAATAATTTTATTCGACCTCAAACTTTTTCGGGCTCACTTCACCCCGGTCTCCCCTACACAACAGAATTGCAAATAAATTTACGCGAGTCTGATATGGAAATTATGGGAAATAAAATATAGCGTTTGGAGAGAATCATAATTTTTTTAAATAAGGCCCCTGGGTGGGCCCTCAGGGGCCCAAGCTGCAATTTCCTTACGAATCTGGTTTGCTGTCTGGCAGGGGTCAAGCTGGGAATCTACTCAAGCTAAGTTTTAAAACGTTAGCTTCAATAAATCCTTGTGGTACCGTTTCCATCAAAAGCTAAGCTACGGTGTGCTATGTTTGTCATTCTTTATAGCACAGCTTAGCTTCCAGGTGGATCCCCGGCTTCAGAGCCATTCTTAGACCGTCCGTGTCTCAGCGAGAGTAGCAGGCTCCTGCAAGACGGCCATGGCGGGCTGACATTGGCAGTGAGCCCCGATCTCTCGGCGTAGAGTTACACCTGCTGACCAAGTACTGCCTAGGTCAGACGTAATTAAAGCTACTCGACAGGTACTCCGAGATACCGGCGCGATAATTGGCACCGATACGCGATACCGTTCAAGGACGTCGTTGATTCATCGCGGCCCGTCGCACTTAACGGTCCCTGACGAGTTAAACCGCGGCTTCTTTCCCCTCGCTCTGGAAACGCGGCGCTGTGCTCTTCGGCGTCGCGCGTTGCGGGTGAGAATTTTAGGCTCAGGTGTTTAGTTGGGAAGATAGATGGCGCTCCGTTAGTTTGGTTGTTAGAGTATGTTCACTTGGAGAATAATAGTCGCCGGCGCTTCGCAGCGCAGTGGTTAAAGCGCTGGCCTGGTAAACGAGAGGTCCCGGGTTCGATTCCCGGTCCAGGCAAACCGATCGACTGACGTTTTTTCTCCTGCACTTAGACTCCTAGGCCAACGAGAGGGTGCTTGGAGACTGTCCAAGAGGCACGCGTTGGAAACCTATCTATATAATAGCGTTTGAGATGAAAAAGAAGTGTTCTCTATTGGCAAGCTGTTGAATCCCTGATTCTCGAGTGCAGATGCGCTTGCAGGGCAGGATATAAATAAGCACGATAACACACGCCTGCAACATTGCGAGCGCGTGTTCTTCGTAGGACGATAAACTTTCTTCCATCGGTCCCCGTCGTTCCGAAGCGAGATAATTCTCAATATCGAACGACGCGCCATTTTCATGTACGTCCATCGGTTCGATGCGGGAACAGCTGGGCCCCGCGGTCTCGTTGCTGTACCGCGCATTCCTCGTTTCTGATAAGATTATCAAATTGCGCTGGTGAAGGTCGCGCGAGAAGTAGCAGGTGGTGATCTGGGACCAATCTTGCGGCGGTAATAGGTTCAAGGAGGTAACGAAGGCGACGGGTCCGGGTGTATATCAAACGGTTCAATGAGGATATTAATTTATCGAATCAAAGGGGGCACAGCTAGATGACCTTGCTCACGGCCAAAGGGGAATCCTATTTTTTGGGGGGAAAAATATAGCAAAGGGGATTTTTTTTAAGAAACTAGCGATTCGATTCGTCTGAAGTTTGATATGGACCATATTTTTTATGCATTTTTGAAGAAGGTGCAGCTTTTTTTTATTCACTCGCGTTGCGCAAATTTCGTCGTCCGCTAGTGTGCACTATATTTACAGTGGCGTGCAAAAGTATTCGGCCCACCTTTAAAACAGAATCACTTTTTTAAAATTGGTCCAAACGACTTGGGTTTTTTTTTGAGGAGGTAGAAGCAGTTTTCGGCCGAAATGTTTGTAGCTCATAGCTGCGTTAACCTACTTGGATGAAATTTTCAGCAGCTTACTTATATCTACGAAAGGCAGTTTTTAAATTTTCATTAAGGGCTCAGATAAAAAAGTTTATTATTTTTTTCGCTATTCCGACCAGTTGCAACTTTTTTCAAAACAACGAAACACGTTACTTAGCAAACTAATCCTTCTAGCTTCTCAAAAAAACTCAAGTCGGTGGGACCAATTTTAAACAGGTTAATTTATTTTAAAGGGTGGTCGAATACTTTTGCACGCCACTGTATCTTCCCAGTAATCTGAAACAGAAAAATGAGCCGGCGTTTTACTTTACACGCATGTAGCTTCAGTTTGGTGGACTAGAATAAAACAAAAGAATTTCTTAAGGAGGGTGGTGAGTGTTCAAACTGAAAGGTCCGAACCTTTAATTGTTGCAATTTTCTTATGTAACAAAAGAAGTACATATCTTACCGTATAACTCGTATATTTGTTATTAAAAATGGATAAAAAAGAACCTGCGACTTTTAAAAAAAAACAATCCCAAACTGTGCTGTGCCTTTAGCCCAAAAAATAAGATTCCCCTTAAGGGGTTATGCCTACCTGAAGGTCTGAAAACACAAGTATTTTCAGGATTTTTTTTTAACAAACTTGAAGAGTTTTTTAAATAACCTTATATGTATTCGAAAGTGTACATGTTAAACTACTTGTGGCAATTTTTCCGATGGAAAATATAAATAAATAAAAAAAATATCAGCGATCTCCCTGCAGCGATTTTTTTTTCAGTAGTTTGCGGTGACCACTATAATTCTAACCCAGTTCATCTGAAATAAAGAATTCGCGGGAATTTAGTTAGTACATTGGATTATCTTGTCCTTGATCGTTCATTATCCCAAAATATTAATTTGCTTCAAAATAGCGGCTTCCCATAGCAAAAGTATCGATTTTCACTACAGAATCGCGCTCATGTTTCACCACTTTTCATCTGTAAAATAAATACTACGCAACGTTAACGAAAAAGCCACGATTTAGGACAAGATAATCTAACATACAAACTAAATTTAGTCAAATGTTTTATTTCTGTTGAACCAGGTCAAAGCTACAGTGATCACCGTAATAAAAAAAAACGCTGCCGGAAGATCGCTCATAATTCCATTATTTATTTACATATCGCATTGCAAAAAAAACTACAAGAACTTTAAAATATATACTTTCGAATATACAACCGTTCATTTAAAAACTTCTTTAAATTCACAAAAAAAAAAATCCCGAAAATAGAGTTTTCAGACCATGCAGGTAGGCATAACCCCTTAAGGCGAATTTACACGGTGGGTGTGCGTCGCGAACGATGCAAACCCCGGCGAAAGGTGTACAGATCGTTTCATCTGCATTTCATGCAGACTGAGCAAAGTAGAGGCAGTCCGCACGAATCATCCCCGACGTACATCCAAACGCAAAATTTAAATCCGCCTTTACACGGTGTCAGAGCCCCGTCGGTGGTCCTCCTGGTTCACGCCGGGTTATCGAGCAGTCGGGGATCTCCGTTAAATCTTGGGCATTCTGTGGAATATCGTATCGAACGGCCCCGGAGGCCAGCAACCCGCGGTCGTCTACACTCGAGTCGAGCAGGACCTGCAATTCGTGAGCGGAGAGAGAGAGAGAGGGGGGAGGGGAGAGGGAGAGAGTGCACGCAGCTCGATCTAGCCAGTCTCTACAGCTCTCTCTAGTAGAACGCGTGCCAGTGATTGGTCGGTTTGCTCTATGCGGTGGGCGGAGATAGGCGTATGGGAGTACTAAATCCAGCTATGGTGTCCCTTTTTTTCTATCCCTTTCTCGTGCCCCCTCCACCGTCGCCGTCTCCCCTCCAGCGACGTTTCATTCACTCCTTCTCCCTCTCCGCGCGGCTCTCTCTCTCTCTCTCCCCCTCGCTCTCGCCGTGCACGCTCGGTGCCCCCCGCTCGGAGCTTTCCAGCGATTCGCCCTCGGCGGCGTGCAGTTCCTCGAATGCCTGAAAACTCCGCGGGCGAATGCCCTCCTACGCGCCCTCCCAATCCTAGATCCGATTCAAGAAAACTCCGCGGGCACACCTGGCCGAGGCGACCGTCCCGATAATCACGGGCCAGCGCTGCCTGCCCGCAAACCCGTCCCGGGGCGTTGCGAGCGCCCAGCGCTGTGCAGACGGCGCACGGAAGAGGGAGTGCAGTGCGATGCACCGCCGCCGGTCCAGCGGCCGGCCACGGCGCTGGGGCCGAGTGCAACTCGAGGGCAGGTCCTTTTTCCTTCGGCCGCGGCTCTCGTTCCCGCAGGACAGGATTGACCAGTTCTCCGCCGGCCCGAGCTCGCCGGGATATTCAAATGCGCCGGGCCAATGTCTCTCCGCCTTTCCTCCGGCCCACGGCCCCTTTGTTTCTCCCGTGCGAGGCCTCTATTTATTTTACGAAAAAAATAGATCGATGGGCAGGCTTGCCGCGGACCAGCGCCGCCGCGGCGTCCAAGATGGAGGCGAGGTGCACGGGACGCTCCACCTGTTCCGAACGAGGGGGAAGGTCGATTCGTTTTCAACGGGTTAAATCGATTATCGTTTCCCCAGTCGGCGACCTTATTTCCGCCGGCACAGGCCGCGCCTCCGCGGCACACTATTAGCTGCCGCGCGCTGTGGACGCTCATTAAGGCTCGTCCATAGAAACTGCCTTAAGGGGGAATACTACTTTATCAACTAAAAACATAGGAACATTTGCGAATTTTTTTTTAACAACCTAGCGATTCGATTCGTCTGAAATTTGGACACTGTTTTTATGCATCTTCGAAGAAGTTGCTGTTTTTTTTTTATTCGTTTTTAATAATAAATATAGGAGTTATGCGTCACACAGCGTAAAACTCGTCGTCCGCTGGTGTGCATGATATTTAGCTTCCAGTTAATTTGAAACAGAAAAATGAAACTGCGTTGTACTTTGTACGTATGTAGCTTGAATTTGATGCACCAGACTACTGCTAAGTTCTGTGCTTCTTTTGTTACGTCAGAAAATTGGCTAGCAAAAATTAAAGGTTCAGACCATTCAGTTTGAAAACTCCAGACTGTTCAATAAATTTGTTTGTTCTTTGCTGGGTCGTGAATTTCAAGCTACATATTTATAAGATAAAACGCCGCATCATTTTACTGTTTCAGATTAACTGGGAGATAAATATGATGCTCACCAACGGACGACGAATTTTGCGCGGTGTGGTGGTCGAGCATGCATAATTACAATATTTGTGGTTAAATATTAATATAAAAAAACCTACAGCTTCTTCAAAGATGCATCAAAACATGGTCCAAATTTCAGATGAATCGAATCGCTGGTTTCTTAAAGAAAAAATCCCAAAGTTTGCTATGTTTTTAGCCCAAAGAATAGGATTCCCCCTTAAGGGGTCGGACGTAAAAAAGAACGTCATTTTCGGAATTTTTTTGTGAAAAATGTGATGTATGTTTCTCTCAACTATTTCCTTATTTTTCAAGTACAAATATTCGGCTACTCTCAGTAATTTTGTCATAGGAAAATATTTAAAAAATGAACGAATAACAGCCACTCTCGCGGACGCTGTTTTATAAAGGCGACCACGATTTCTCCGAGTCGGGTCACCTGAAATCGAAAAGTGAAGAAGATTTTTCAAAAAAAGTTTCCACACAAAATGACGGCCGTTTAACCCTTCGCTGCGTATTTAAATTTTCAACGAAATGTGTCAATTCTACATCGATAAAAAAAAAAGTTTTTAATTTTCAATTTTTTATTTTTTCGGAAAACATTGCTGAGTATCACAGTGCAAGAGAATACATTTTTTTACTGCGTGGACTGTAGTTGAACACCGCAGCGAAAGGGTCAACGCAAAATTATGATCTTTCGATGTCTGAATTGTCGTTTCTCGTGAATTAAAAATAGGGTTTTCATCGAAAACAAAAATCCTTCGTTCACGCGCCAGATAAACTCATGTACTATAGTCTGATTTTCGAGAGTTGACACCTGAGGCGGGTCCCTCGGACGGAGCGTGGCTTAAGGGGGAACCAATGGTACGCTGCGGATTGCGTGCGGCGTTGCCACGTTTTGCGGCAGATCGGCTGTCTTTGTCTATCTTCAGGCGTAATTGCGTTACTCCTATCTTGGCGGGAACTTCCCTCCTGCGGCAGTTCCTTCATCCATTCCGCAATGAAGTATTATGCAGTCGCGCTTAGTTTTACATTGATCTTTAGTTTTAGCTTTTAAAATTCGTTGGCTTTTAGTAGTATTACTTGAAGAATATACCTTCATGTGGCAATACATGCTGTGCTACTTTATGCGATAAAAATTAAATTGCTACAGTTGTACGAGACACTTGAACAGTACACAATGATTAAATAGTAAGCGAACCATGCGAAGCCCTATGATTAATCGACGGTTGCAGAAATCTTTATACCTGCAACAATGTCGACTTGTCGCTATCTTAGGGGTTCTCTTCATTCTATTTAATATAAGAACGTAACGTAAATTTGGGTTCAACCTTAGCACACTATTTAAATAACTGTTAACATTCCAGTATTTATAATACATTTATTTATATCGCATGAAATAGTATATCATACATTTTTATACAGGGTGCTTCAGCTAGGGTTCCTTCTCTAGAATGCTTTCTCGAGAATTTCTCGGGATATTTTATAATTGCTTATTTCTTGTTTCTAGAGAAATACTATAATTTCTCGAGAAACTTAAGTTTGGGAAAAATATTATAAATCTCATTTATTTTCGTGTATGAATGTATTACTAGTTAATCGCGAGCGTATAAGCAGATCTACGATTTATAATACATCTTATTAATAATATTAAAACCTATATGAATTCCAATTGAAAATCACAGTACAGGAGATTGGATATTATTGACTGCTGAAGGTGCTCTTAAATTCTTATTTAAAAATTTAGAAAAATTGTATACTGAATTAAGTAGCTAATGAGTTTCTTGTGGCTATTAAAGAAGAAATATAGAAAAGAGGAGATGAGACTATTTTATCGCGTATACAATTTTTGCATGATCCAGAATTTCTTCCAAAAGGGTCAAAAGACGCATTTTTTCATTTAACAGCCGAGATAAAACGTCATAATATAATCATAAAATATAACAGTAACAGATTTTGCCACAGAAAAGAAATAGATAAAAATAAATTTTAAAACCAAAAAGTAATGTTTCACTTTGTAAGAATTTTGTATTATATTTAATGAAAAATAGATATTAAATATAATTAGTAAATTTATTTATTAATCAATAAATTGGTAATTGTATTTATTTATTAATAAATTTACCAGTTATATTTAATATCTATTTTTTCATTTACATAAGTTTTGTATAAATTAGACAGGAATAATCATTTAGTTAAAGTTCTCTTGTGTTTTCGATAAATATTATCAACATTATTCCAAAAATATAATTCCTGCAATATTTTCTTCAATTTCTCGAGAATTCTCAAGCAATCTGACCTCATTTCCGATTCCTCGAGAAAAAAAAATATAGAGAAATCAGGAACACTAGCTTCAGCTAACTTTGTCACTTGAAATATTTCTGCTGTATTGAAAATTTCATAAAAATGTTTCCTACAAAAGTTACATAGTTTTATGAGTATTGGCGTATAGTAATAATAATCGTATTCTGTTGGAAGGGGTTAATGAGATGAAACTTCGCTTTTTTAAATTTTCGTAAAACATCTTTAACGATCTTCTTGTTGTAGATCCTTGAATTCATATTAAAATTGGCCTTCGTATCTCATTAATCCCCCCCGAGAGACTGAAACTATTGTCACTATACGTCAGCTCCCACAAACCTATGTAACTTCTGTAGGAAACATTTCAATGAAATTTTCAATATACCATAAACATTTCAAGTGATAAAATTAGGTGAAACACCCCATACATATACGAGGGTGCATTCTTCAAGTTGTCCGCCATTCATTCTGTGTTCCGCTTACCTTCCGCATTCCCCAATAAGATTCGGCACAGGTATCTGTGCACTACGTAAACCACGCACAGTGGTCCGTCTTATTGACCACCTAGCCGGACAAAAGTCCAAAATCATGACCCCTTCGTTCGTTTGAAATGAATCCTTGTCATCGCCCAAGCTACTGAGAATTTTGCAAAGAGTTTATTTCCACAAGTTATATACATTTTTTTAACTCTTTTCAAAATTTTGTTAACAGAAGTTCGTAGCGCTTATTGCACCATTAAACTTTTGTTTGAAACATTTTTTTCTGTCTGCCGTACTTTGAGAGTTAAACGCGAAAAAGTGGAAGCGCCAATTCGACTTTGAGGTTAGTTTTCCCCCGCTTAAAGGACGATAGGGCCCAACTGAAAAACACCGTTGTTCTTGTTTTGAGTCGCTCTAAAAACCCACAAAGTTGCGTTGCAATCGGTGAGTCCGGGTTCGCGTTGTTCCCTCGTGAGTAGTACCTACTATAACAAGTAGTTACTACTCAGTTTCTTTTCGGCTGTGAGCCGAACTTGCTCCGTCTATCTCTGGCGGATTAAAAGGGCCGAAGATAGCGGCGCAAGAGCTACCTACAGCGCGCCGTTCGTGGCGATCGAATCGCTTATAGAGGGAGCGGTGTGTAAGTGCACACGCTCGCGTGCAGCCCCATTATGCAGCCACATGTGCACGAATTGCAAGCGAGCCTCGATCGTGTTGCTATGGGGACGTTTCCCTTCGTTCTCTTCCTCTTTGCTCCGATTCTCCTCTCCTCCCGGCTGCTCGCCGCAGATTCGCTTCCCGAGGAAAGCCCGTCTTCTGGGGCACAGCCCAGAGTCGGGGGGGGTTCCCATTCGCTAATGGGCGCCCGGCACTGTCAGCGAGCTCCGAGGCTGCGAGCGAAAACGAGGAGGCCCCCAGAAATCGAAAGTACGCTGTCCCCCTCCCCCCCTCCCCCCACCCCTGCATCGGCAAGCGCGGGCCCCGTCAGACGCAGCGCGCATGCAAATAAAACGGGAGCCACACGGGCGGTTCATCTCGCCGCGTCTCCAACCGTGACATCCGGTGAATATGAAGCGCGCATTCTTTCAGAAATTTCCATCGGCTTGGGGGCCGCGCGAATCAGGCCTGGGAACTGTCCCATCGTAATCCACGCGGCCCCTGGAGCACGGGGAACCCAAGGGGAGCGCCCCGGGGGCGATTAGAACGCCGGGAGCGCCGCCAAGTGGTTGGACTTGACACTACTTAGGTACCATTTTCTGGAGCACGCGAGGCGCTCGAATAGGTGATTTTTGTGAATTTTTTACGGGAAGAGGTTGTGACATATACTAAAACAGTTTCTTGGATTTTGGCGACACACTCTTTAGGGTGCTAGAAATAATTTTTGTTTCGTGCTTTCGACCTTGAGGCATTTTCTAAGGTGGCGTTTAGTCCAACGGTGCCAAAAATGGCAGGCATGGAACTTACTCGCGGGATCTTGTGAAATTAATGATCGACAAAATTTCTTAAGGTTTATAATTACGCTAGGTGAGTATAGTGATCGGAAAATGTGTTCCGCGTTTTCTATTGGTCGACGCAATTTGGGTCTAAACCGAAAGTAGAGAGAGCAAGGGACTGTAAGAAAAGAAAGAGACAGAAATACTGATAGAAAGAGACAGAAATACTGACAAAAAGAGAGAGAGTGTTGGAGAAGAAAAGGGAAAAACACTGCAATGGGCGCTGCCATCTAGCGGCACCGCCGAGTAATCCTTAGGTTAGGTTTGCTTTCTTCTATGGCTGCCAGTTAGTGCGTACATTTTTTGTTCTTGGTGCCTTCGATTATTACTTTTGTACAAAGATATTTTCTTTCGAAATATACATTTATCTCCATCAGAAAGAAATACTCATAGAAAGAGAGAGATAAACGTTTAGGTTATGTTGTTTCCGGTTTTGCTCCAAAATGGCTGCGGTTATACCGATCGCTCCCTAGAGGATCACTAGATAAGTACCGCGGAGGGCGCCGCCTCGCGGTGACTTTTTTAAAACTGGGATGATTAATCGAATGTATGAGGTTGAATATAGTAGGGAAAGGAATGAGGGCGAAATTAGCGGAAGTTTTAAATGCTTGAAATTAATTAAAGGGCAAATTTCAATATTGGGAATAAATTAATATAAATATTTGTTACTTGGTGATGTTTGTTTAATAATCTGAATATTATCCCCCATCCCTCAAGTTGCGGGTATGAATACCTACTGTGAATTCATTCGGTTGCTGCACAACTCGTTAAACAACAAATTGCAAAATGCATATTTCACATTTGAATCTTAAACATTTGCCGCCCGTATACTCCCAATATTTGAAAAAAATCCGAGAGATGGCGCGAGCTCTCCGCGCCGAAGATACTTAGCTATGTAGCTCTTCTGTCGCGGCAGAAAATTAAAAACTACGACGATTGGTGCCTATTTGAGGGAAACAGTGGAAAAAGGGGTAATTTTACGAGTAAATATGCGGATAAAAAAAAAACCCGTGGTTCGAATTTTACGTTAGAGTATCTCGCGATAGCGAGTCCAATTGCGAATCAAATGCCACAAGGTTTTTTTCAATCGTATCAGTAGATCTTCTGAAATCGAGGTTAACGTTCAGGCATCTCTTTTCGACAGCGCTGCACTAAGCGGCCTAAGCGCCACCTAAGAAAATGCAAACCGAAAACACGAGACAAAATTTTTTTTGTACCCTAACGAGTGTATTAATAAAAGCCAAAAACATTTTGTAGGATATTTTATAACCTGTTCCTGTAAAAAAATCATAAAAATCACATATATACTTTACGTTTGATCCTATTATATGGGTTAAGAACGTAGCAAAATTTGAGAATTTTTTTTGGAGAATCTAGCGATTCGATTCACCTGAAATTTGGACCATGTTTTTAAGCATCCTTGAGGAAGTTGCAGTTTTTTTTTTATTAATTTGTGTGTTCATATATTGTTTCTAGCCCCAAAAATAGGACCCCCTCCCTTTCAGAGGGTATTCTGTTCTAGCGCGCGAGTTTTATGACCATTTCTCAGAATTTCGGTTAAGATTTTAGGGAAAAACTTTGTGTACTCCACTTACTTTGATTGCCCATAAAAAAATCTGAAAACTGGTCATGGAACTCGCGCGCTAGACCAGAATACCTCCTTAAGGGGTTACATACCTACGTTCTCGGTGTCTAATAATTGATCACCTTTGGGATTTTTTCCCTCGAGAGGTGTGAAATAAATCAACAATTTTTTAATTGTACCTTATTCCTTGGACCTTTATTCATATAAAAAAAATTATTTTACACACTTTTGTCACATATTGCCGTTCGTTTTCTGCGGTTGCAGCATCCTCTGCACCAAGCAGGGAGTCTCCTTATCAGCGTGATAACTTCAACAATTTACAACCTTTTTTAATGAACTTTGCGTTCATCAATACACAACGACATTCTCTAAAGCCCACCGGGCCAAATTTCGAAATTTTAAAAAACTGAAAAAATTATGCCATTTTGAATAAACCACTCGATTTTTCGTCTACAATTTCTTACTTTAAACGAAAAAAAATATATTAAAAATATAAAAAATGGCCATAGAAAAAAGGTTGTAAATTGGTGTATTTATAATGCTGACAAGTTGGGCCCCTGCGTTAAATTGCAAACGTCAATATATAACAAGACTGTATCAAAAAATTTGTTCATATAAATAAATCTCCCAGGAACAAGACACAATCATCAACTTTCCAATATATTTCACACCTCTCAAGGAAAAAAAACTCCCAAACCTGGTAAATTATTAGTCGCCGAGGACGTACGTAATCCCTTAAGCCTTCTGCCGCCCTCGAACTCGATGATCGCGCGGATTAATTGCCTTTCTCCAGAGGTCGAAACTATGAGGAATCCCCATCTTGCACTTTGCTCGCGAACTCGAGCGGAAAGCTGCTCCGACAAAGGGCCCTCGGTTCATTGTCATCGCGCAATCATCGGAGGTGATTCTCTGCCGCACAGAGAGAGAGAGAGAGGTAGCCCCGTGTTTCCTTCAGCTTGCATACTTTCCCAACGCGCGATGCCTTATCCCTGGCGATGCAGCTCGCGATACACCATTGCTCGCGGGACAATCCACGTTCCTGGGAGTGCGATCGCTTTCTGGGGCGTCTTGCGATCGATTTTTATACGGTCCCATTGATTATAGGGTCGCGCGGGTGACCCTAGGAACTTGCTAGCCTGTCGCTGAAGATCCGGAGCCAAGCTCGGGGCATCCGTCGCTAGAGATTCGTATAAAACTGACTGGCGGGGGATCCAGCGATGGGTTCCCCAGAGAATCAGCGGCAGGCCTCGCTGAAAGCGTCGGCAGCTCCTCCCGGGGTGGGCCGCTTTGTTTATACGCGGGGGAACAATGGACATTTATCAGAACATGTGTCGCGGTTCGCGTCCACCGGACGCGGCGACCGTTCCGTCGACGTTAATTAACTACCAATCCGCGCTGCTGGAATGCCGCTAGGCGGAGTTCAGGCCCAGATCGCCCGGGAAGGGCCCCGGGATCTTTGGGTACGTTTACGTTGGAGTTTTACCATTTTATAGCTCTGCGATGGAATTAGGGGTTGCAAATTTACCGATTTAATTCAATTACCTGTAATTCGGTAAAAGTACCAATCGAAACTGGTTTATCGGTAATTTACTGGTATTGAAAATGTAAGAGTGAACGTTATAAAAAACTTTTTTTTTAAGTCTAATGGAGCATTGTAAAAATTACACGCAAATGAAAGTATTCTGAACTTAAAATATAAAATGATTAACACAAAATAGATATATTTGTATAACTAATAGCAATATTTATTAATGTGGATTTTCACCACGAAAACAATGAAAAGAATCTTAACTTACATACGAAATTAAATATTTTTTATTTGACAATTCTTTTTAACAAATAAGCGCGAAAAATATAATTTGTCTAAATTTTCGTCTCCTGAACGCGACCTAATTTTTTTACAAAATAATCCAGGCACTTGACCCGGCCCCAGAAGGCCTCCCTCAAGGGTCGATTTTCAAAAAACAATAATTATGATTTTATCCAAACACTGTACTTTAATTTCTGCAGATACTACTAGACTTGAATCGTTTTTAGTGAACTACCTTAAGCTGGGGGAACATTGGAAAGTAGGGGGTGACATTGGCATCTACTAAAAAGGAAAAGGAAAAAAATTGTATGCATTTTCACACTTGTAGTACAATCAAAAACGATGCAACGTTACAATAGAACACATAAACAAATTTAAAAATGTTAATTAAAAAAATAAAAAAAGAGATTGCCTTGAACACAAAAAGAGACAAATTTAAGTGTTAATGTAAGTTCAGATGTGGTAAAACTTTAGCTGTTTGGTGCTATTTATATATTTTGCAGGTATTTAACATGCATTAAAGAAGGAAACGGAAACAATTTTATGCATTTTGACAATTGCAGTGCAATCACGAAAGATGCAATGGTGTGCTAGGATACTTAAAGCAAATGTAAAAATGTTAAATTTTATATTGTATAGAAAAATGTTCCAAAACCAAGCCAGTGTTCCCCCAGTTTTTGGTAACTCATCATTTTCCCGAAAAAATGGGCCCGTCGGAACGTTTACCACCTGGCCCATTTCCCTTAAATCTTCCACTGGTCACCGCGTCTAAATTTTGCTACGGAAACTTTCTCCAAGGATGCATATTATTAGTTGAACCTCTGCTGCTACTGCTTACGTAAAACAAAATAAAAATTTCAACGTTTGCCACCCTTAAAAAATGAAAACCAAAAGGAAATAGGGAAAGCCTGAAGTAGCCATTTTGAGAGGGAGTGTTAAATTAACTGAGTTGTAATTAACTCGAGGATAATTATAATTCCCCTTCAGAATCGCTCGTGTTTAAATGGTTCGTCGTTGCGAAACCGTACTATTATTACAGCTTCACTGTAAACACCCCAAAGAAAGATATTTTTCAGAAGCTTTCGTCGCAGTCTGATAGACGCTCTTTAGTTTCTATCGCAACTCCAACATAAAAGTACACTAAAGGTCTTTTTTTAATTTGTTTATTTAGCCATAGAAAATACATGACAATTTTATAAATGTGCACTAGGCATAAACACAGCCGAATTGGCACCTCGTGTCTATAACAACTTACCCTAAGTCTCACATGAGCGCTCGTGCTGAAAAAATAAAGCAACTTTTTTTGTAAGAGCTAGTTTGTACTGTGATTACTTTCTTTATCTTTTGATGACAGAGCAATTGTGTTTTGATTTCCCTGGAAAAATTGGCTTCAAACCAGGGAGGTCACTTACACTAAACCTGACACCTTAGCAAACTAGGCAGTGCATCTTATTTATTTCTTTTTACGCGGTGACTCCATTGTTTACAATATTAAAAAAAATATATATATTACAGTGAATGGGAATATAAACCAGAGAAGCACAGAAAACAAAATAAAAATTATCTGCTAACGACAATAACAAGCAGACTTTGAAAGAAATTATTTATCGTATCCTA
This sequence comes from Andrena cerasifolii, assembly GCF_050908995.1. Taxonomy (NCBI): domain Eukaryota; kingdom Metazoa; phylum Arthropoda; class Insecta; order Hymenoptera; family Andrenidae; genus Andrena; species Andrena cerasifolii. The sequence continues at coordinate 6,972,638 of NC_135132.1, forward strand.
CCATAGAGAACTTTAAGGGATCACTGTGACACCCTGATAAACTTTTTTTTGTCACAAAAAGAATGTGTTTACTAAATTGAAGTTTTTTTCTATTTATTAATACGTGCTTTGGGAGTACAAAATTATTTTTTTCATATTTTTTTAATGCTTGCTTGCGCCGAAACAGGTGGGTGTAATATACGCTGAAAAGTAAAAGACGTAGTCGATGCTGCGTTGTCGATTTTGGAGGAACTGTGTATCTGAAACGGAAGGACCAAAATTATTTATAATCAGTACGACTGTCGCTATAGCAGGGGTTAAGATTAATTAGATCGACGAAGAATTAACAAACTGGCGGACGTCTAAAGTTGACCTATCGAAATTAGCTAATTTGTTTAATCATTCCGCGACGCAAAGGGTGAGAAAAAAAAGCAACAAGCTTCCAAACAACGGTACTTTTTTACTTTTTTGTTAAACCTAAACACATCAATGTTCCGTGCAGAAATGTCTACAGAATCTGTCATAATTATTCGCCAAAGTACAAATTCTGCAAATTGGTTCCGTAAGGGTAGGTATAGGTGCTGCGACGGGTCGACTAGGTCCATTAAAATTGACAAGCTAAGTAGCTTTTTAATTCATATATCAGTGTACAAGCTTCAATAAAAAACAACCGTCAGCCACGACTCTTCTAATTTCAAGAGTTTGGATATTAGGGTGGAACGAAATAATAGGTGCAAAATATTATTTTTTATTATTCACGACTTCTAATAGTGGGCAGAAGTTGCCTTTTATAATGTTATTTAAGCTGCGAAAGTTTGATCTGGATCAACAAATTTTTTTAGTTGCCGCAAGCCATTCAAAAGTCACACAATCGGTAAATATGAATTTTTGAATGCTTTGCAGCCCCTCAAGAAATTTGTTCACCAAGATCAAACTTTCACATCATAAATAACTGTATAAAAAGCAACTTTTGCGCACTATTTGAAGTCATAAATAATAAAAAAATATTTTGCCGCCATATTTCGTTGCACCCTATTGGATATCCAGACACTGCACCAGCCACCTACAGTCGCCACATAGTTTGTCCCTTTTTATGCGCATCAAAACGAATCTCCCAGAAGGACCTACTTACCTATCTACTATAATTCGAATCCTCTACGCGTCCCTAACCAGCCAGCTGGGCACGCGGCTTGGAGCTAGCTTTCCCCAAAGCCGATTTGGCGTAAGATTTCAAAAATACCCCGGGCAGTTTCGTCCCTCGTATATGCAGTTCATTCACACGGCCGTGTCTCGCTAAATATAATATGGCGGTGACCCCGGGTCCTCCACAGTCGACTCCCCCTCCCCGTGACCCTCCTGATTCTCCCTCCCCTACCCCCTCGATGCTTCCCTAATTCAACGCCCCTGTGATTACGTCTCTGCCCCCGCCGCTAGCCCCCCCCCCCCACCCCCCATGTTGCTTCCCTTCCATACTTCGCTCCTCTATTCCCTTCTTCTCCTCTCCCGTCGCCTTGATCTCGACTTCCTTTTCTTCTCCCTTCGTCTCCCCCCCCCCCTCCCCCCGCGTCTCCTCCTATCACCAGCTTTCCATTCTTCGCGCCGCGAGAAAAACTGAGCGAGAAGAGGGCACCCGGATCCTCTTATCTCTCCCCCGCTACACTTTCACGGTTGTTCCAATCGCGGCCTGGACCTCTTGCGACCCACCTTGTACCCCCCTCCCCCCTCCTCCTCCTCCTCCTCCTGTCGCCTTTCCAGCCGCCCGACGAGCAGAATGTCCCGAACGCTTCGTCGATTTCCTGCTGCTCCCCGCGATCGTCACGGCCGTCCGAGTTATTCTTCTTTTTTTCGCGATAGCGGCCGAGGAGACGAGTCTTCCTCGCCTGCTCCAGCCTTAAGGTCCGTCCACAGCGCGAAGTCTCCTGTACACTGGGCGCGGAAATTTAGAAATGGAGATTCGTATTTGTATTTGTATTTTTTGTTTTCCTGTGTGTTTCTAACACACAGGATGGCGTTTCAAGCATTTCGCGAAATGGAGATTCGAGCTTGGTAATTGTGGATATTCACAGCTGGCCCACTTTGCAACAGAGGCTGAAGGCGCAGGGTAAAGGACCCAATTACTGACACCTAACCGATTACTGTCACCTTAAGCTATTTTACTTAAAATAACGAATAAGTAAACTATAGTTTATGTAATCTATGGTATAGATTATAGGTTGAAGGCGTAGGGTAAAGGACCCAATTACTGACACCTAACCGATTACTGTTACCTTAAGCTATTTTACTTAAAATAACGAATAAGTAAACTATGGTGTATATAGTCTATGGTATAGATTATAGGTTGAAGGCGTAGGGTAAAGGACCCAATTACTGACACCTAACCAATTACTGTCACCTTAAGCTATTTTACTTAAAATAACGAGTAAGTAAACTATAGTGTATGTAATCTATGGTATAGATTATAGGTTGAGTTACATAATCCTTTTTGTGTATGACTTTACAACGTTTTAAGTAAAATAGCTTAAGGTGACAGTAATTGGTTAGGTGTCAGTAATTGGGTCCTATAGCCTAGTTGCCGATTGGTGGCCGGCTGAGCAGAGGCGCGAGGCGAAATAATCGGTAAGACCCGTGGTCCCGCGGCATAATCGATCAGTTGGAAACGGTGCCTCACATCTAGTGTTGGCTAGAACCGTGATTTGTGAATCACGAGTGATCCAATCACGTTCGTTCCCAATCACGGTGATTTTTCACAGTTATTCGCGAATTTCCTGATCTGATTGGTGCAGGCAGAACAGTGATTCGCGATTTTGGCGATCTGATTGGTGCAGGCAGAACAGTGATTCGCGATTTTGGCGATCTGATTGGTGCAGGCAGAACAGTGATTCGCGATTTGCGTGATCTGATTGGTGGAAAGCATAACTGCCCTTTGCACGCGCCACATAACCTCAATTTCTAATTTTTCTTGAAACACTCTCAAGCCCTCACTGTGCTTATAGAATCTCAGTTGTATATTTTGAACCAATGTAATCGTTCTTGATCTATTTAAATTAACGAATATTTCTTCACTTTAGTTAAAACGTACAATGTATATGTGAATATTTTAGCCAATCACATCGGTGCGTGCACACATTGACTACTTATGAATGCGTATACTAAGTATATATTCGCTGAATTAGCACGCTTTGACTGCAACACAAGCTATATTGAAGTATTTTATAAAAAATAATTCAGTCAAGGTGAAGAATTACGATCACAGTGAACAATTCACTCAAGTTAAAAAAAATCACGATCACGGTCGTGGTTTAACCTCATTGACGACCGTGATCGTGATTCTGCGATCACTGTGATAAATCACTGTTAGTGATTTTGCACTCCATCCCTGCTCACATCCCTTAGGGCCGCGCGAGGAGCAGCCGTGGCGGAGGGCATTCAACTGTCTACGGGCAGGGGATTTCTACAACGCCCGGAGTCTACCTACTCCTCTTATATTCTTCTTGCTCCTCTCCTATCCGCGTCTCTTCCTCGCCCTCTTCGTCCTCCCCGCCTCGCAAGGATCCCCCCCCGGCCTTCTTTTTCTCTATGCCCTTCTTGATCCCTGCAGCGGCCCGGCCCGCCCGGCCGGGGGCCCCGCGTGAGAAACTCTCGCGCCGGCCACCCTTGGGATTATGCGAAATTTCGCGTCGATAGCCGACGAGATAGCCCCGCCGGGCGAGGGAAACGTTGCGGCCCGAGCGCGTCGCCTCTCCGTAGCGGTCACCTCTCGCGCGCGTACTTCCTGCCGTTTACTCGCGACGCTCGATCTTCCTCGGCTCCGCGCGGTCCGCAGCGATCCCGCGAGTGTCGCCCGAGTATAGCCGAGCCGAGGACGGCTGGCTGCTCAAGGCCAGCTCGACCGGCACCGCCGCTCCCCCCACCGCTCCGCCCGCCGTGTCCCCCCTCCGCGCCGCGCGCAATTAGCCGATCTCGCGGGGCGGTCAATCCCGGAGACTCGTGTATTGAAGCGACGTGAAAGAGGCCGAGGGAGACGCTGGTCTCCGAGATAATTGTTGTGTTCCTCGGCGATTAGCGGAGTTTTCAAGTGGCCCTTTGTCTGGTTTCAGGTGCAGCTGAAGCCTCGTCGGAGGCGCGGCAGCGGCCGAGGCGAGGGAGCGGGGATCATCGCGGACCGATCCGGAGACCCGAGCCGTTATTAGCTATACTTGATGATACTAACCCGTAGATCCGAACTTGTGGGCTTTTTTATATGTATACCGCAAGCTCCTATCTACCGGTACATGTAGTCAGGCCAGCATTTAAGCTTTTCGACGGAACTACCCACTCCCCCCCCCCCCCCTCCTTCACACCCCTCTGCCCCCGCCGCACGCACACACGCACGCATTGTGTGCCCGCGACACTTCCGGTTGTCAACGGATAGACTTCTTACCGAGTAATTTTCTCGATCGAGCGGGCCGGGTCGGAATGAGAGAGAGAGAGAGAGATGGAGAGAGAGAGAGAGAGTGTGCGAGAGTGCGAGTGTAAAAAGGGAGAGAGCAGAATAGCTCGAGGAAAGAGCAGTGCCTGCCATAATTATGCAGTGGATCGTCATTTCCACTTCCGGTCCAGCCGGCGATTAATCGCGAGTGATCTGCTCTCTCCGCGAAACCGACGTGCGAGCGTCAGGCTCGAGTCACGAGCGATTTTGACAATGCCGCGATCTATTTGACCACGCACCTTCGCGTCGAGCGTTTTCCTTGGTCTAGGCACAGTTCGTCGCCCGAGTCGAACGAGTTCGTTAGCGTCGTGCGAGTAGTAAATCGCGGCGCGAACGTGCGCAACAGCGTTATTAAACGTTGCCCGCCTGAGAAATGCACGGACGTGGGGGAGGACCGTGGAAGAGGCGCCATTAGCGACGACGCCTGGGTGAGGTAGTAGGTTGTATAGTAGGGAATGGAAATTCGCGTGATACGAAGTCCACTGTACAACTTGCTAACTTTCCCGGTCGTCGACGCCCCAACGATGCATCCTTCGGAAAGCTTTGTCCTTGCGGAGGGCGCGGGTAGAAGCAGGAACGAGAGAGACCCGCGTACTCTGCCCCGCGCAGCGTGGAGATAGCTTAGAGCAAGGATTAAGGTAATCTAGGCATTCAACTCCCGCCGAACAGCAACAATAATTGTACGGAAGCATTCCTGTAATATCGCACCCTTCGCGGCCTGATTTACCATCTCGCGATTATCGCTCGCGTTCCGATTCACTTATCCTCGGTGGAAACGCGGCGAGGATAAACGCGGCTTCTCCAGCTGGCCGCCAGGGGGCCACGAGCGGCAGCACCGCGCTCGTAAGTTTCCCACCATCCGGTTCATCTGCCGAGCCCCTACGGTTTTGAATTCTCCCGCGGCCAGGTGCCTCGCTTTTCCGAGTTGAATGTGCTTCGCTGGACGTCGATCGCGGAGAAATGTCCAAGGTAATTGTAAAACTCCAGAACCTAGCTTAAGATTCAGCGTTACCGCGTAGGTAGAGCTAGAATGGAGTGTATGCTAGATCGCGACCGGTACGAGGTGGTGGATCCTCTTGAGAGCGACGGCGGGGTGAGACGTGGAAAGGGAGCGTGACTGCGGGAGAGAATGAGATGAGAGAAAGGGCAATGGCGGGCGGGCTGATTGTAAAGCCTGCCGCGTCGCCGGTCCCCTGAGACCCTAACTTGTGACGTCGCGACCGATATCTCACAGGCTAGATTCTCTGGTATTGGCGATGAGTGCTGCCTTTTGCCGATCAAAAGTCAGTCCTAGCATCAGAGATAGAGACACGGCCGGAAACGAGGAGGTTAAAGGGTTCCACTGCACCTCGGGATGTCGTAGTATCTCCTGTGACCGCGTAGAGCTGCTATGTAACAGAACCGTGCGTGGTACTTTCTACAAATACATCCTTCGGTCAGCATTCACCACCTAGCGTAACATTACTGCGAACCACGTGCTGTATATAAAGTATGCGATGCGTGAATTGTTAGGTATTTCGCGCTACTTTAAATTCACGTATACGGCAGGCCCCTGGCTAATGATCGTTAAACTGTCGCGCCTCCCGCAGATGAATAAAAGAAAGCGTAGACTCTGACTTGTATGTAATCTCTGTATTTCGATGTGAATTCGATTGTCTCAACAATAATGAAAATTCCGTTTCTCCCGTCTATCCAATGTTGTATAATCTCCTCTAAATATGTACAAATGATCGATGGAAATAGCTGAGAGGGTACGATAAAGATCGCTGTCACAATAGAAAAATAGCACTCCATCAAAAGTATCTTCTGCCCTCCTCCACTAGCCGGCTCAACTCCGCGGCCGAGTAGCCCAGAACCTGCTTCAAGTCGCAGACGAATTTGTACACGAACCGCTTCCCGTGGACTTTCGAGATCATGTCCCCGTCGTAGTAATAGCGCAGCGCGCGGCTCAATTTCTCGTAATTCATCGACGGCTTGTTCTTGCGGGCTCCCCAAAGCTGCGCCACCGCTTCCGGCTGGTTCAGCTTGAATTCCCCCTCGGTCCCCACCCACTGGATAGCTCCCCGGTGCTCCCGGTCGGTTAACAGCTCCAACAGAAATTGCCACAGCTGTATCTGCCCGCTGTTAACCGAACGGCTGGACGTTGCTATCGTGATCGGCGTGGAGTCGATATTTTCCAGGGGGACGCTGACCACGCGGGTCTGCTGGCTCACCACCGGTTTCGCTTTCGCGGGCTTCTGGCTTCGAACCTTGATGGACTTGTCCACGTTGTTCTCGGTAGGCGACGCCGGCGGATCTTTCTGTACAACAGCTGCGAAAGATCGGCTTGATGAAATACTTTCCCGCGGAAATAAACCGACAGTTGGAACTTACCAACAAATTTACACTTCCGGAGCAGCTCCAAGTGAGTCCAGAACACCTCGCCTGGATCCAGAGGCACTTTGGCCTGGAACTCTTCCAGGGTCAGATTGCACAGCTGCTGGCCCGTGATATTCCAGTCGGCCAATCTCACGGAAGCCAGATTAAACTGCCTCACGGCCCACTGAAGCCAATGCTTCACGTGGGTCTGCGTCCACTCCTTAGGATCAGCTGGAATTTTTAACCGTTCCTGCGAACGGAGATACTTATAAAGCCACTGCATAGTTTCATTCTGAAGAAGCTTAAAACAGGCTTCGGAATTAAGTGAACTTGGCGGCCGATTTTCAGAGGTAACAACAGAGTTCCACATCGTCCCACGATTGTCGATATGTTTGTTTTGTCAACGCGCCACGTGCGGTTCACGTGGTACAGGCCTGAAGCGTTGTCTCTGAAAATCGACCGCCAAGTTCACTTTGTAATAGGCAACCGGCATTGAGGGTGGTATTCTCAGTCGCTACTTATTCTTAAGCAAATGCTTAAGCATGCGGCATCCTCTACTAATCTAGTAGCTAGTAAAGAATACCGAATCATTAAGCATTTGCTTAAGAATAAGTAGCGACTGAGAATACCGCCCTTAGGCAACGGCCCATGGTGCGCGATGAGGCTCATAGGTGGCGGCGTCCATTTATGAGGAGTTCGGAAGACAAGAACCGCGGAGAGTCGGCGTAGCAAACGTGGTGGCAAACGCGACTGAGATCAACACGCGGACGGCTCGGGTTCGATTCCCGGCGCTGTGGCCCTCATTTTCCGACTCCTACAACTTAATTCTCAAGCCTGGCTGAAAACATACCTGCTCCTTCTTGTACTGGGGATCGACCATCCACCTTATAACGTTCCTTTTACTGTCTTCATTGACCGGTGTGGACGCTGAAGAGAAAGCCGTATATTAAAACGATTTAAAGACACCAGCAATAAAGGCGATAGATCTTAAACTGTATTACTATTCTCCGCCAGTTCGATGTAATCTTCAGCAGGCTTCAGAACATCCACTATATTAATACGCCTCTGAGTAGTCTTTATCTGGACGTTCACTTGAACCAATCCCTCTCCCTGTACACATTGATCAACCAAGTTTTTGTGACTCTCTAACTGAAAAAACATGGAAGGGTACTTTGCTACTGAACTTACATCGGCCGCATTGCATAGCAATGTCGATTTACCATTTGCGCGTCTTGCAGCCAAAACGAATAATCGGTCAGCTCGACCCCGAGCCTCTGCTCCAGGAGGTTCCTCAACGTGGACAGAGGCTCTCTTATGTCCATGTGCTGCATCAGTACGCCTTCGTTGCAGTCCTCCCCGTTCGCAGCCGCCTCTAACGCGAAGCTTGGCTCTACTTCCAGGTCCGAGCTCTCCTGCTGCAGCTGAGCCATTATATCATCCTCCTGCGATAATATAGCCTCGGGCTCCATTTTGATGCGCTTTATCATGGCATAGTCGGAATCGTCGTCTGTGTCGAAGCTGTTCGAAGTAAACAAAACGCTGCTTATTATAATGAACGCCACGAGCCACAGTACGAGAAACATCTGAATAATTTCAATTGCGCCGTTGGTATTTTGAAAGTCACAGTTAGAGGCGCGACACAATTAAACGACATCCCGATTATAGCAACAAACGCGCATAAGTTTCGCTGGCGTTGAGGAGCGTTAGAGGTAGGCTGACCTTTTGTCCGAACTTTTCCGTCTGCCTCCCAGATCCATGAGAACTAATCGTAATTGTTAAGCTTTCTCTGAGGTAAAATTAGCCAGATTTAACCTTCACGAGAGATTGAACGCTCGTCACACGGAACTCGCAGACATTTTGTAACAGGTGTATGTAACCAGAAGCTGCGAGTTCCATAGACGCACCGACGACTTAGGTTCGAAAGACGAAAGTCCCCTTTTAATGTAAAATGCTACCACATTAATGTTTAATGAATTGCATTGAAATGAAGCTTGTGCATTAAGAATCCAAGCCGATGCTCGAAATAGATTATTTGATTATTATGTGGTGAAGCATGGTTCTGTAAATGCAACGGGGCTTTTAGAAATTGCCGCTAGAGGGCTGCGAACGGCACCCGATTCTCGCAAGCGGTTGCACTGCCGCGACTGATTGCATTTGGAGGGAATCCTGTTGACGCCCGTGATGCGTCTGATTTTTAATGATGAAAGGAATTAAGGAACTGTTCCGGTTTAGAGCCCATAAATCTTTAGGAATTAATTAAAGGAAAACTACTACGTACAATGTAATGGGACTTTTTGCATTGTATTAAGTATGTCTTGAACTATAGAAACAAAATGTTTTGCTTTATAATTAATCATTTTAAACAGCACTGGGAAGTCGTTAAAGTCGAGGCGACAAAAAATTCATCCAAAACGGTGTAATCTGTAGCACCTAAACCATTGGTCTGAAATAAAAAACATGTCGACTGTCGCTACCGCTATCATTTACTCGTCGCACGGCTGTTCCAACCTAACCTGAAACTTATTTCATTAATATTTCATCGCGCCTGCAATATTTTCTGAATGTAAAGGCATTTTTCTTATGTAAACCGCATATAAGCTTCCGAAGAAGACCAAATTCAATAAAATCGGTCCACGCATGACAGAGATATCGTAATATTATCCCATGGATCTGTGAGAAACGGTAAGATTTTTCTTCCCCTGATTCTTCTTCTCCAATAAATTTTTCGTCGACATAATACGTATATACGCGTTACATGCACACCTTGAACCAAAACGAAACTAAGTACACATGTTCGTTCTTCGTTCGTCGACTCTCGGGATTATTCGGCAGGGATCGTCGTCCGTCATTGTACACATCATGACCTGCCAAGTATCAAATAAGGTAAGTTGTCCAAATTTTAAATGTCACGAGTTTTTACAATACATAGCAGACTGAATTATTGTCTCAGTTAACAAGGTAAGTGGCCAAAATTTTTTAATAAATTTTTTATTTAGAGTGGCAAACTTGGAAGTTGTCCAGAGAAGGTTCGACAGAGAAGCATCTACTTTCGCATAAGTTTCGGGAAATTTGTAGCATGCATGTACAAAATAATATATTGTAACAAATTGCATTGCATTTAAATCGTCAGATATTTTTATACCAGCAATTTACAGTTTTTTTGTAAAGGTTATAGAAATGAAGAGGACGCACAGGATTTGGATAAAAATGAAGGGAACGCACATGCTTGGATAGAAATGAAGGGGATGCACTGGCTTGGAGGTTGTCTGGAGAAGATTAGATAGACAGAGCATCTTGTTTGACACAAGTTTCTTGAAATTTGTCAAATAAGCTAAATCGCCAAAATTTGTTAAAAGACATAGCATTAAGAATAAAGAAAATTATGGCAGACTGCTTGCTGCAATGTAGAGCAAGACGCATTAGTGAAGAAAGTACGCTGAAAACACATCTCCCTTGATGCTTTTCAATTTTTTGCGAAAGACATTCGTAATACTTTAATAAAATCCACAGTAGTTGCTACACTATTCATTCATTTTAATAGTTTCCCATTAACAATATTTCAATTCACCAATAAAAATATTGAATCTCTTCGTTCGTTTCCGCTAAATTACCATTACCATTTGTTAAATTTCCTGCAACAAGACTTTCTACCATATGCTCTCACCTCCTTCGGACACATTATGTAGTCTCTACACTCACTTTAACAGAAGGCCACTCTATTTGTATATAATTTCTATACAAGTAAGTTCTACGTTAAGTTGTATATAACTAAAATGTGGCTTTTTATATATATATATATTTACAGATAATCGAAGCAGAAGATGATGCAGTGTAATCTACGTCAGACTATGTACACACAAATTTGCAGGTAGGGTTTTCCATACGCAATTATTCATTCAATGATCTTGACATATAAGCACGTGTAATGCAGACGAAGAGAATTATTTCAACAGCTGAAAGAGAAAGTACCCCTGCTGTACGAGCAAATGAAATCCCCATAAAAAACTTCAAAAAAATAAAAAAAAATACGCCAAGTACATGAAAAAGTCGAGGACTGAAAAGAGTATTATCAAATCAAATAAATCACAAAAGATAGAAGATAATAATAAATATAATATTAAAAATTACCTGAAGTCATTCCCTACTATGCAAATTATCTTTGTAAAAAGAAGTGAGATCCCCATAAAAAACTTCAAAAAAGTAAAAAAATTACGCCAAGTACATGAAAAAGTCGAGGACGAAAAAGAGTATCACAAAAAAATAGAAGGTAATAATAATTACAATATAAAAAAAGATGTGAAATCAAATTGAGCTGCAAGTACATATTAATCATACATTCCATTACTCGTAACGCGGACATTTTAATCCCATCAAAAAGAATCCCATTTAAAAACATTGTCATACATTAATAGCTTTACAAAATTATTGAGATACAAAAATTGCGCCAATTATAACAATTGCTATTTATACGAAGAAAAAAAATGTATTAAATAATATTAAGCAGATATATTTTTATACAAATATTTTAATACGAATAAATATTTTATTCAAAATACTTGGCGCTGCGCCCCGAATTGGTGTTGCTAAACTGAATAAATATGTATAATTTGCATTAATCTTTTTCTCTCTTTTTGTTGTGTAAATTTTTAATACTATATAAGCCAATTATCATTTTTTCGGTTTTGCAGCATATTCTTCAAAATAAAAAGTGTCAGTCGAATTGGATAATAAATTTTCGAGATATAAGTTCCACCGATTTTAAGAACACTGTTTCGAGAAAAACGCGTTTAAAGTTTTACGTGAGCGCCGAGTGTTTCCCATGCATTTGCCGCTACTCAAATGCCTATAACTTCAGGAACTTTACGAATTTCAAAAAATCCTTTTAAACACGTATTCTTAAAAGGCTGAACATTCGAAAAGTGAAATAAAAAAAAATCGATATTTAGACCGGAAGCTCCCCTTAATTCCTTGCTGTTTAAACTTTAGGACGTTCGATATGGGAAAGAGAATTCGTTACGCGATCTTAGTTTCAATATACGATATTTATTCAAATGCATTTGACGTCATAACTAAGAGCATTAAATAACTATCTCCTAATTACGAACGATGGTTATGTACTTCCATGTACATACGCTGTATTATTTTACATCAAAATTAACAATGATATATTTTACAAATTATTTATACAATCCGCGTTGCTCCGTTCGATTACTTAAATTTCATTCAAGCTTGCGAATCGTGAAAAAATTCAAAGAAGGGCTGCACAATGATCTACAGTATCTTAACAATTCTTATCTATAATTAAAATTATCTTCTGTCTTACTAAACAATACTGCGCAAGAGACGCTTCAATGAAAATAACACTAGATAAATAATAACGATGCAATACAAACGCCATCAAAATTATAAAAAAAAAAAATTAACGAAACGTGAATTTATGCTGGAGATTTATTCGAGACTGAATTACCACGTTTGACGAGTGAAGTCTGATTAAACCTGCAACACGATTCTCATAAATTCCTTCCGTTCATACCTAAGTACAATCAATAGATTGTAGTTACAGTATTTCTTGATTCTTCTTATATACCTATACAAGACTGTCTCGAGATTAAAATATCAAATATTCGAGGGATTAGTCATCGTGATGTTTCGTAGTGTAAATAGTTGTTCCCTGAAGCTGTCCAGTGTACTATTGCCAGATGAGAAGAAGAACGACTACCCACAGGCTGAAATATCAGGGGCAAGGGGAATCGCCCGCTCGCTCCACCCAATTCCTTGCAACAAAGTCCACCGCGTAATGCTGAACGCGAACGAAACAAATCACATCCCGCGGATATGGACAGCCGCTAAGAACCTAATAGTGATATTTCTTAAAGGGGACAGGGTGGAGCGAGCGGGCGATTCCCCTTGCCCCTGTGACATTTCAGCTTGTGGGCGGTCGTTCTTCTTCTCATCTGGAAATAGTGCTTGAAAGTAACAAAGCGCAAGCAGAGTTAAGATACGATTTGCTTCAACGCAGATTTCAACGCTAAGCTTTTAGAATCGTCCACTAAACACAGAACAGACTGCCCAGTGAAGTTCGGCAGGTTCGCTATGGCACCGTATTCGAGCAGCTTCTGCGCGATCGTTATGCGATTGTGCTCGAGAGCGTGGAAAAAGGCAGTTCTGCCTGAACGATTGTCCCTTAAATTTACATCCGCTCCAGCCTCTACTAAGGCGCTAGCTCCTTCCAAGTTACCGTGCAACACGCAGTAATGTAAAGGAGCGAGTCCTGCAAAGAGAGCACGTGCACTGAGAACATTTCTCTACGAATCAACGGATGTCTGTTCTACTCGACCAAGTGGATCACATACCTGCCGAGTCCACTTGGTTCAGCAGCTTGGAGTCAGTGACATGTATCAGAAGGTCTGGCAATAACGGGGAGGACAGTTTGCTGGCCAAAAGCACTGCGGAATCGTGTAAAAGTTCTGTCGAGACTGGCTTTGCCCCAGCTTGCAACAGCACGTGCACTAGTTCTCTGGACGCTTTCGACTTAACTGCTAGCTCCAGACACGACTAGAAAGGAATTAGATTTCCCATAGAATCCAAACACATTTGGCATCGAGTGTAAGATAAAAATATAATATCCTTACCATCCTGTCTTCAGTCAATACGTCGATGCTTATTTTCGAGGCGTTCAGTACCAACAACAGCCTTTGCACTTCGTTCAGATTGTTCTGCTCCACTGCCCTATGTATGTTTAGCAGTCCCTTCTCATCCGGCTGCTGAATACCTTCCACGTCCTTCTGCAGCTGGAAAGCAACTTTTTTATACAACGAGTGTGGCGTCGATAATATTTGGTTCACCTTGCTAGCCTCTGTGCTTGCACTGAAAAGCTCATTCAGGCAATCTATGCCAATGTCGTCCTCCATGTAAGTCATGGGACTCAGCATCGGGAATAGATCAATGTTATCGAGATAGTTACTCCGTTTAACGCCGGGCTGCGCGGACCTCTCCGCGTTAACCGGAGTGCTCGAACTCGAGCGCACCGTTTGCTTTATCCTCTCCAGCGCGGGCGCGTCTTTCTTGACTAATACGAAACTCTCCAGGTCGAGAAGCCCGAACACGTCGGTTTGAACTTGAGAATCGTGGACCGTTCTTTGCTCTTCAGGGGGAATGATCGGAACTTGTTTCGCTATACCTATACCACAATCGGCGAGGGCTTGCAACGCTTTCGATCGAAGATCCTCGTCCTTAACGCTGATCAATGCTTCTTTAATTATGTCCCAGTGTTGCGACAGTTTCTCTTTCTCGGACGAGATAGCTGCCGTGTCTTCAACATTATTTGTACTGCTAATGGTGTTCTGAATGCTCGAATCCTTCTTCTGCGCGTTCCGACTACTACCCGTTCCCTCGTTCGAAGAAGAAACCGGTTCGGTATGTATATTTTTCCTAGGCGCGGGACACAGAGTATATTCTCTTCTCAGAGTGTTACTGCTATTCGTCGTCGCTGTTGTATTTCCATCGCCGGTTGCGATACAGTTCGGCGGGTTTACTTTATTCTGGTTATCCTGAATAATCGTAGAAGGCTCTTTTGCCACCGCGGAATTCATCAGAGCCGCCTGAATACGCTCTATGGTCTCGTTGAGTCTCGCGCTGCTCGAAGTTTTGCTACTTTTCACTTTCTTCTCCTCTATCGCTTTGCTCTGGGCGTCAGCCGAATTCCCGTGGCTGCTATTTACATTCCTAGACAATTTAAAGAGATCCTTAACGTTAATGTTGTTTCTCGGTATCATCAGCTTCTCGCACTTTACTACCGGAAATTTAGACTTCACCAGCTGCCAGTGTTCGCTCTCAATGTTCAACGTGCTTACTTTATTAACGATCTCTCGCGCATTCTCTCTGGACTTAAGCTTCTCTGAATCATCCGTCTTACTCATAAGTAAATTCCTATTTTTCGCAGCGTCTACTTGCGTCAAAGTGTTCGAGGCTTTCCCGCATTTCAGAGCGTGATCACTCATGCATAGAATAGTCTCCTTCCTCATCAGTTTTCTATTCTGCGCAATTCTATCTTGATCAGGTACGGTCGACGGTCTGGATGAAGTTAACGGCCTCTGTAGCAACTTCTCGATACTACTGCCGCTAGGCACTTTCTTGGGACTAGGCGAAGACCCTTTTCTGTCTTGTCGCAAAGTGGACGATGCGTCTGCTCCTTCGGGAGGCAAAATCGAAAACTTTACTAGTTTGTTTATTTTGGTAATAAAGCTGGATTTGCTCAAGACACCGGTTATCGGGTCCAACACGTCGTCTTCAGACAGAATCCTCACGTTAATCTCCCCCAGGTCTTTGCCATCCTGCGATCTTATCCTCAGCTTCTTTACAGCGCTCATGACCGAGGCCTCGTTACTCGCTTTATCTGAAACATTTCTAAGCACGCATGTAGGATTGGTGGGGTTTGCCGGGCTTTTCCCATTGGCCACAGTAGGCCTGGGTGCAGGGGCCATGCTTGGGAACTGCTGAGGTAATTTGAACTCCCGCCTACATTCCGTTACTGGGAACTCGATGTGCTTTAAATATCGCGTCTTTTTAGCCGGAGGCTGAGACAGAGACTCCATTTATTTGCCACCTTTTTCCGGGGTCTCAACACTCGAACGGCTGCAACCACAGCGACCCCGCGTCACACGGAAAGGGGAACGCAAGATTCACAACGTCACGCCGTGAAACATGCTGCACTTAACCCTGCAATCAAGTAAACATTGATAACGTTAATTCCACCTTGGCGCGGGGGCCTTGAACCACCGTGTCCGCGTCTCCGCGCGTCCAACGATGGGGTAAACGTTTCAACCTACCAATGCACAACTTTTATTCGAAAATGGAGTACCGCACGCGAACGGAGCAGGAATCACCGCGTTGCCTTTGCTGAGCGGGACATCCCTATGTTCGACATTCACTGCCACCTATTTCGCACTACAAAAACTTCATTTTGACTACGACGACGCCCGGGAAAATGTGATCCGTGGACTTGCTTTCCGGGATCACGGTGGCCAATTACAGAGAAATGAAAGTTACGAGAAATGTCTTCGGGTAATTATGGAGCTTTAAAGGAACTAGCTAGCTTGCGGATTACGGGCTAGTGTTTCGCAATAAATGAAGGGAATAGAGGTAAGATAAACTTGATATGAGATGGTCAGCTTTTGTGAGTTGCCTGTATTATCGACAATTATGAGGACAGCTAGAGTTTTTCGATTCTTGTGTACTAGTTACGTCCGTTGCGATGACGACCAATGGCTGCGTTCAGCCGACAAAACCGGTGAGTTTTCTCACTAGATTTTACTCGCATTGACCATGAACGTGCAAGTTCAGAGTAAAATCTAGTGAGATCACTCACCGGTTATGTCGGCTGAACGCAGCCAATGAAGTCACGAAGGCGATGGTTAGGGCTTGGTTATTGGTCGAGGCGTTACATCCGGTGATACAATTTATCCGCGATGTTCTGGAATAAATTAATTTTGTGGCTGGTAGCGATGACTTTTCACAGTAAAAGTTTCCGTCCTGGAGTCGATGTGACTATACGGGCGCTGTAGGGATATTATTGACCACAGGTATATTAATTTGAGACCACTGTTAATTAACAAAGAGTTCAAATGGTTCGAGAAAGATTGAAGATAAGGTGTCTAACCCATACCGCTCCCAATGTTCGACTGGGTTCGACTGATCGCTATGTGGGCTCCTGGCGCGGACCTTTGGGAACCGTCGTCTCTCGCGCCGTACAGGATGTTTGTACAAGAACCCTTGCGCTGCAATTGTAGCGCGATGCATCGTCATCGAAATTCGATGCGTCGCCGATATCGGCGGTGGCCAGGCTAAACACCTGGTCGTAACGAGCCGGCATACTTGTTGCACGTGTCGCCACATTTGTATCAAGTATATTGTACTTCCCAGTCGGTAATAAGTTATTACTAATAACCTAGATATCTAACGAATTACAGATTGTCTAAACATTCTCTACATAATTTCGGAGATACATCTTAAATATAATTCTGTGACAACACCCAGAGATAATTGTTGTACAGATCTTACTCAAAATTGCTTAATTATTCACGATTTATTTAATTCATAGCCACGTTCTTCGGCGATTTATTAGTTCCCTAGCATTAATTGATGCACATTTAGAGTTTGCTCGTAAAATATGGATCTTTAAAAATCCTAAACAATGCTCTTTAAGTATATTTTTCAGAGCAGTGAATTCCATGCTTTTCCTGATGAACAGTTGTCGAATTTATCGACCGTGAGGCGCTGTAGCCGCCTGGCGGCCAAACGGCGAACTAAGCCTGGCGTCCATTTTGACCACGAAATTCTGAAAAGTTAGGGTGCGTTCCGATTCACGCAGTGAGTGCATAGATCGCAGCGCAGTCGCTCGCATTCATCGTTCCGTTTCGTTACTGCGGTTCATGCGTTCTTGAAAACGGAACGCTTTTTCCTGCGTTTCAAGCATTGAGCTATAAAAATAATAGTGATAATGAAATCAGCAGCTGTGATTCGTGCGATGAAAGCGAAAATGAAGATGATATTAACTTGTCATTTAGAATCGGAAATATTATACATATCATTAATTGTAAACAGAACGCGCGGAGAGGTTATGTTTGCCTGAAAATTGACAGATTATGTAAAACGTGTCACTCCGGGATATTCGAGAACAATATTCGAAGAACATTTTCGGTACGTAATTAATACTTATTACTTATGATTATACATTTGTATTAAAAAAAAACATGAGATAAAGTTTCTTCAAAATAGTAACGTAGAAAAGTGGCATGCGGCATCCTCTACAAGTCAACGAAGTTAGTAGAGGATGCCGTATGCTTAAGACGATCTTAAGAATAAGCAACGACTGAGGATACCGCCCTTTATCCTCATACACATCATCTCTCTAATCCATATCTCAATAATAATAACTCCTTCGAGCAACATCCAGCCCACCCAATCGATTCAAATTTAGCGCGCAAACTTCCCTCTCCCGGGGAACGTTAAAACCCGTTTCGAACTGTGCGCCACGTGTTCGCTCGGGCGGCAGTGCGCGTGCGCGGCGCGGTTTCGAAAGCGCGCCGACTTGGCGGGTAGGGGGAACTTCAGTCTCCCTCGAACCTCAGTCGCGGGTGTGTGTTCGCGTATCCGTGCCCGGAGATTGGTTGATATCCCGAGTAGTTTTACACTTTTACCGGTGCTGGTGCACGGCTCGAGGGGCGACCCGCGTGATTCCACGCACAACGATGGACGACCGCCGCAACAACCGGGAAGTGCTCACGGTGGTGTTTCTGTGCGTGCTCTGGTACGTTATATCCAGCAGCAGCAATGTGGTCGGCAAGATGCTGCTCTCGGACTTCCCCTACCCGATGACAGTGACCATGGTCCAGTTAACCTCCATCACCATCTACTCGGGCCCGTTCTTCAACCTGTGGGGCGTCCGAAAGTACGCGTCGGACATCCCGTGGGGCTACTACCTGCGGCTGATCGTGCCGCTGGCGCTGGGCAAATTCCTGGCGAACGTGTTCAGCCACGTCAGCATCTGGAAGGTTCCCGTCTCGTACGCTCATACTGGTATGAAATAACGCTACTCCGACTGTCACGTGTACACCTTAAAAATAACGCAGCGCGACCTTCCCGCGCTTCCAACTCTCTCGTCGCGATAACCATCGCCAGATATCGCGCCCGCTTCCAATCGCTACCAGCACTTCCGTGTGCTTCAAGCTTTATCCGATCTCGCGTTTAACGACAGGCTTCGAAATAATCCTCTTCCCATACGATACTTACAAAGCCGCTGATAAGATATGCTATAGTCTGATTCTCGAAAGATGAGACCCGAGGTGGGTTCCTCGGACGGAGGGTGGTTAAGGAGGAACCAATGGTATGCTACGCCGCACGAAATCCGTAGCGTACGCCAAACCCGCCTCAGGTCTCAACTCTTAAAAATTAGACTATAATGCTTTCCCTTGAAACAGTAATTATAGTTTACTCGCAGGAGCCCGCTGCGATTCGCCAGGTGCAGAAACTCTGTGTACTAATTGAATTTTGGCTCTGTCCCAGTGAAGGCTACAATGCCCTTCTTCACGGTGTTCCTCTCGAGGGTAATACTCAGGGAGAAACAGACCTGGAAGGTGTACCTTAGTCTGGTCCCAATCGTCGTCGGCGTGGCTGTCGCCACGCTCACCGAGCTGAGTTTCAATATGGTCGGCCTGCTGAGTGCCCTGGCGTCTACGATGGCATTCTCCTTGCAGAATATCTATTCGAAGAAGGTGATGATATTCTATTCCGAGCCTAGCTTGCAAGATAACGCAGTGGAGTTAGGCGGCTGCGAATTGTCTACCTAACGCTCGGCTCTGAACTTCCCAGGTGCTGCACGACACGGGGATACACCACCTGAGGCTTCTACATGTACTGGGTCGCCTGGCGCTGATCCTCTTCTCTCCCGTGTGGCTGCTGCACGACTTGAGGCTGTTAATGTACGATCCAAGTACCGGCGGATCCGCTGATCTAAGTTACTACATATTAGGCTTGCTGTTCTTCGACGGTATACTGAACTGGCTTCAAAATATCATAGCATTCTCTGTACTGTCTATTGTCACGCCCCTGACGTACGCGGTGGCCAGTGCCAGCAAGCGTATATTCGTCATCGCGGTGACGCTGTTCGTGCTTGGGAACCCGGTGACGTGGATGAACATGCTGGGTATGACACTGGCCATCGTTGGGGTGCTCTATTACAACAAGGCGAAGTACGATCAGCGGCAGGAGAAGGAGACAGCTCTTCCGCAGCATTACGACAAGAATCGTAATGGCAGCAGTTCCTTTATGGCGAACGGATGGGCTGGCAAGAAGCAGCAATTATTTGCAGTTTAGCCGGAATTTTTAGACCTTTTTTTTTCTATCGACAAGCGTACGTGAATTTGCTCCGCGGGAACGCGACGGTTCAGTCGCGCGAGTGCGGGTTATTTAATATTAAGAATGTAAAGAGAGAGGAGTAGTGCGTTGACTAGAACATTGCGGTATGTCGCGTGGAATGTACAGATCAAAACTCATGCGATGATAAAAGTATTTATATATATATATATATATATATTTTATTAATATTAATTATTCCGCACAAAGGTGTAACTCGCCCGCGGGCTTCGTTTCGTGTTTTATCGTTTTCATTTTAGCCTAGGAATTTTACGTTGACGTCGATGCCGTTTTTCACGACGATAGACCTGCTGGCTGGGTGGGACACCGTCGAAATACGTTAGCGCTCGCGGCTGATTGCTGGGTCAATCAGCGCTGACGAGCCGATCAGTCTCTGATCCGCCGACATTCCTGTTATATAAATCCGGTTGGAGTCGCGTTGAACTGTACGCGCGATACTCGATATCGAGCGGCGTTCGCATTAGTATTGATTAGGTATTAAATTATGACTTCCTCGGCTGTTAGCCTGCTACAAGAGAAAGGATCCCCTCGGTGCTCGCGCGATCGCGTTATCTTGATGCTACTGGGTCGAGTGTCGCGATTCGATTTCGCGAGCTCTTGGATTACCACTTTGACCCTCCATGAACGAGTGTCCCCTGAACAATAGATCTGTAATCACCCCCCCCCCCCCTCTAACAGCCATTGTTCCAATTAGTCCCCTCGCGCAGACTGTATTGGCGTAGTTCGTCTAGGATGGCCGGATAGATTCATGGAGGGTCGAGCACGCGTAGCGAATGCTGAGTCGTGGTGTGCGTGAACTGTGTGCAGGAGAAGATGTTCTAGCTAAAAGCAATCTATACATTTATTTTTATAAATAAAATACAGGTGTGTGTAGAAAAATATACCAGATACATTCACCGGCCGTGTCAGTACCGTGTCGCTCTGATCCCATTGCCCTACAGTGTCTTCATTATGTTAGACGGGGACATCGGTCTGGCTATGGTCAGGTCCAAGCGCGAGCCAGCTGCCGCGATCAGCGGGACGGCTAGGCAACAGTCGCAGTCCTCTGTGCTGGCCTCGTTCACCCGCAGAATCCTGTCGTAAGGCCGCAGAACACCGTCGCACGGGCCGCCGGGTCTCAAGCGATTTATGTAGACTCCCCGCTCGTACAAGCCGTCCGACACCGAGAACCCGAAGTCCTCGTAGACCGGGTCCTTGTGCAGAGAAACGTGCACGATCTGCTGCGGCCTGTCCTGGTTGCTGCGCTCCTGCGGCCTGGGCAGTCGGGCAAATCAGATGCTTTGCGAGGAAAGCCGACATCATCTAACAGTGTATTTTCTCTCTGTTTACCCAGGATAAGGCGGCATCGGAAGATCCAGCTGGCCACTGTCCACGGAAGCTGTGTCCCAGAGCCTCAGAATCTCCGGACCTGCTCCACTGTTCTCTCCTAATTCACCCCAAGAATCCACCGCACTGTCCACGCTTGGAAGGCTCTCCCTCGCCGGCCGCAGAATAGCAGTAGGGTATTGTTGGCCCGTTTCACTTCCTATGCTCGAATCCCTGCAATCACTTCCATGAGATCTAGAGTCCCTTGCGTCGTTCCCGCTTTCTCTGTCCATTCACCCTTCAGTGACGCGGTTAATTACACCGCTGCGACTCCTTCAAGTATAAAGGTAGACTCTCACTACGCCTCGCCTCGGCTCATTTTATTCTTCCTATGCTTTTCTTATGTATTTTGACAATTTCACTCACACTGAGCCTCGCCTCGTCTCGGCGCGACTCCGAGCCGCGGATTCTTCCTTGAGAATGTTTTAGGGAAGAAAGGCGAGGCGTAGTGTGAGTGGATGCAATGCCACCGCTTTCGGTGACCGCTAAAAGAGGAAGGAAGAGGTTCTCTGAGCAATTGACCAAACACATGAACCGAGGCAAGCTCAGATAACTTCAGGTACGGAAAACCCGAGGCAGCGCGAGCCTAGATGTGAGTGCGAAAAGAAGTTGCGCCGAGGCGAAGCGAGTGAAAGTCTACCTTAACATTTGAGAGCCTCGTTGCGGGCAACATTGATAAGGGACCAGCAGTCGAATAAAGGATTTCTCAGTCGCAAGTGGAAGTGCTTAACATTGAGGTATTGAGAGCAAAAACGGACTAACCCACATTTTTTGTTGCGAAATTGAGTTAGTAGCAATAATGTATTCCAACAGACTATACTAATCATATAAAATAGGAGAAATTAATTTTTTATCAATGTGGGTTAGTCCGTGTTTTATTCCGAAGATGATCCTCCGGAGCAGTTCTAACGTTACGTAGCACTGAAGGGTGAATGTACGATCCACTTGTCCGCGTTTGTAGCCTGCCAGTCACCTGGTCTCCGCGTTAGGGTCCGGTTTCCTCACGGTCAAAGCGACGACCGAGCTGCCAGGTCGATGCAGCAGCTGCGCCGCTTGCCTGAGGTCGCCAGGGTCCAGTTTTTGCGCGTCTATCGCCAGCAGCCTATCCCCGGGCGCCAGACTGCCCGTCCTATAAGCCAGCGACCCTTTCCGAACCTCTGTGATAATCAGATCCTCGTTCACCGTTAGCCCCACGTCCGGCTGGCCGCCTACAGGTCTAGCTACTCTTACGGTGAAGACTCCTGAGCTAGGAACAACCGGTCCACCGACCTTGTACTCCGTCACCAACTCGATCTAGTAAACATAGAGACAGTAAATTATTCCAGAGCGACTTGGAGAGGCTGCAAATGATGAATCGAAGAAGAAAGACGCTCACCACTTGGGAAGCTTCCAGTATACCGTTCACTTCCGTCGGCTGCAAGTCCCTCAAGATCCTGCGATTGATAGCGAGCACCTTATCCCCGGGAAGCAGTACCCCGCTGCGTTCAGCGGGACCTCCAGCCTCGAGCAGGCTCACCAGGTAGTTGAGGCGATCCTCCGCGGGCTTGAGGGCCAAGCCGAAGCCCTTGTGATCGGGCCTGAGGACCACGGTCAAGCTTTCCTTCGTCTGGAGGGTCTGGCTGGAGGTCTGCTGTGCCTGTGGCTGCGCCCTCCTCTTCACCGTCCTCTGGGAGGCACTGGGCGGTCTAGGCAGGATCTGCAGCCTGGCTATGCGCGAGCTGTCGAAGTTGTTCCTCAATAATTTCGCCGCCGTCGCTGCGTCTTGAACCGGCGTCTCGTCGACGGCCAGTAGCTTGTCCCCTGGCTGTAGAGCGCCGCAGCGATCCGCGGTGCTCGCCGGCCGGAGGCTCTCGATGTAGACTCCGTTCGCAGTCTCTCTGACGGTTAAGCCTAGCTCCCCTGTAATCACACACCGTCAAAGTTAATTTACATCGCGAGATACTTAAGCCTCTGACAGTTCGTTAGCCAGCGCCGAGTGTTTACAGAGACCCAGCGGATCTCCGCGGTTCTGGGGCGCTCTAACGAGACTCGGGGTTCGGTAATTAGGGGTCAAAAATAGACGCTTAACCCTTTGCACTCGGTTCTTGGAAGTGCAACGGTGCCGGCCAGCTGAACTCGTACTTTAAACATTGGGGAGTGGGTAAAATTACTTCGGCCAGCTTTATTTATCGGGAGAAGCCTGTTAGCACTTCTGTGAGGGGAGCTGAAGCGATTTAACAGAGTTAGCTTAGTCATCGCTGAGCTAACTGAAGAAACTAAAGAAACGAATGCGACCAAGTGGATTACCCGATTGTCCCCGCTCGATTTGCACCAGAAGTGGGCCAGAGGTAGCAGCCCTAGCCTCGTCCATGTTAGCAACGTCGTACTCGATAGTTAGCGAAGCAACTGGAGCGTCCGAGCTCCTTCTGAGGGCTCTCTGAGCCTCGGCCAGGGTCAGGCCCCTGAGCTCAGTGTCGTCGACGGCCAGCAGCCTGTCCCCGGGCCTGACCCTTCCTTCCTTCGCGGCTGGCCCGTCAGACTTCACTCCAGTGACGACCAGTGCCCTGGAGACTCCACCTCTGAGGGTCACGCCGAGGCTACCACCCTCTCGCTCCACCCTGACCTGGGCCACCTTAGAGGAGACGCTGGACGGGCCCGAGACGGGGCCGTCCTGGTCGTCCAGCAGCAGAAAGCTGTGCGGATGGTAGGACTGTGGAGACATCTCGTCCGCCCTTGTCGAGTCTGAGCTGGCTGAGGTGGCCACGCTTCCTGGCCTAGCACGGTTCTTGTGCGAGCGCATGGTCGTCAGTCTCAGCGAGCTGAACATCATCGACGGCCCTTAGATACGATTAACAACGATCGGCGGCACGTCCTCTGGAGCCTGGGATCAGCATCGACTGCTGGGATGTGTCCTCTGCTTCGGTTCCTGCTCTCCATCCCCTGGTGATGCTACGTGCCCACGCAGCCTGTCCAGCAAGACGGAACACCGTTGGCACTCGACGCCGACTGACCGAAGCTCGTCGACATTTATTTTAGGAAGCCAGACTTTTTCCGTTTATTTCAAGAGGCTCCGCTGGAAGTTTCGCAGGGAACTAGTGGGAGTGTCGTCGATTGCCAGCGACACTTGGAAGAATAATCCCAAGGAGGATTACACACACACACGCGGCCGCGCACAGACGGGCCGGGAGCTGGCCGACGAAGCACAGGGTCGCGGTTGCACGAGCAGTCGCGTTGACAATCGAGGATCTCGTTTTGCTCGCGAGGTAAACAGCGCGGTCGGCGCCTTTGTTCGCGGATCCTGTGCGGTGAACAGCGGCTCTTGCCCGGCGAGACTCTCGGGGAACTGAGCGGCGGGGAACTGTAACGAGTGGCGATGCTTCTCAAAAATAGCTCGTCGATGTAGGGCCGCACTCGGCGTGCAGACGCGGATATCTATTTATACCGGCGGCACCCTCGCGAGTCGCGCGGACGCGGCCGCGGCCCTGAGGGCGCCCCGCAGTCGCTGCACCGTCAAATAAGTCTGCACTTCTCGTTAAAACCTTAGGCGATCGGAGCGCGGGCACGTCTGAAGCGTACTCGCGCTTAATTTAACGAGCCGCAGAGGAACGGGGGATCCTCCTTTTATTTTTAATGGACAGCGACGTCCGAACGGGACTGGAGGAGTGTTTGCACCCAGGAGGCGACGTTTAACCACCTAACGGACGGTGGTCCTCGCTGGGAACCATGTGCTGGGTTTGGCCCGCGATTTCGGGACCGCACGTGGGTGGTATGAATTTGAAGGTGACAGTAAACAGTGTTCTTCTGCAATAGTAATTTTGTTTTGGTGTTTTAGACCACCCAGGTCTGAAAGGTTTCCCTGGAATAAGGCAGTTTGGAAAAAATCAGCCTCGTAATTGGACAAGAGCGAGTGGAAGATGCGCCGCTGGTAGTCAGCTAACGGTGGGGAGCACGAAGACGCGGATTCAGGGTCCATTGACCGATCCTCTCATCTCTTCAGTTTTTGCGACCTCTTCCAACAGCCTCTCCCATCTAAATCTCTCCCCGTTTCAATTCCAAGCTGTTTAGCCTCCCGATCCGTCTTCTCGCTTCCTCCTCGGGCTCCCTTCCTCTGCTAGATGCGATCTCCGCTTCGCAGAAGCCGGCTCGCGCGAGCACCTTCTATCATTCATCATCCTTTGACCTTTCGCTCGCTCGCGCAGAGACTCTATTGATCTTCCGCTCCTCGGTCGCTGCGCGGCTTGCTAATGGTCTAGCGCCTAGTCTAAGGAAATCGACAGATTAGGAGAGTAGCTGCGCGAGAAATTCAAAGCATGGTGAATAGTTAGAGATAAGGGCTCCTGCGTTCCTCGAGGGGTAATTGATCTTTGGCCGCGTGGATATGGTTCAATTGGATCAATTACCCGGTTAATCGCTCCATTAGCTGCCGCTTTTTGCCCAATTTACGGGCCTGCCTTGCGGCCAGCGCCTCTGCTCGATATCCGCCGCTGGTAAGCATCGCAAGCAGCCGTCAAGCTTCGTCAGAGATCTCCGCGGCATGGAGATCTGCCTGGAGGAGGTCTCGACGACTTTTATCCGCGCACTGGCTCGCGTGGTGGTTTGCCAATTCCTCGGCGTGCTAAAGTTAGCGTGCAGTCAGCGCGGAGCCAAGTGCGCGACTGGGAAAGAGAGATGGAGGAGGGAGAGAGCGAGGGCGATGGAAATAGGAAAAAGGCAGGAAAAACGGGGAGCAAGGTAGAAAGTTTAGGACGAGGAGAAGGAAAGTGAGCAAATGGACAGTCCCTTGCGAAAAAGGACCCGGACGACCACAGGAAGAAGGAAAACACTCGAGACAGCGTCCGTCGTGGCCAAAATAATGAGCCTCTTCGAGTATTAATAACCCGACCGCGGTAACGCTAGCTGATGGCCGGGTAATTACGCGTCTCTGAAATTTGCACGCTCCACGGGTGTCTTCCGGTTGTGGAAATAACTGGTAGGCCGAGCCGATACACGTTGTCCATTCTTTTATTTGAAACATCATTTTACTTTACTTCATTCTATGACTTAAAAAAGAGAGAATACAGGGGAGACGAGTACTTTGCGCGGCGAAGGTTCACATACAAAAGGCACAGTGCACCTAGCAAAATGGCTTCCGAAGATCTGGAGCCTCCTCTATATCCCGCCGAAGACTAGTCTAACTGCTCTATCAGCGCAGCCTCCGCGCTCAGAGGAGCGCGGTGCGCTGCGGTCGCTGTGGCCTGACTCGTCGCGAGTGCAGGGGCTTGAGGAACATCGGCACGGCTCGGCGAGCTCACAGAGCCGCTTACCCCGGCTAATGGTGCCCACCGTCGAACAAGCGTCACTTGTGGCGACTCGTGGGTGTTATCCGTCCTCGCTCCCCTCGGAGCGGGAGGGTGGCCCCCTGGCGAGGGGAACGAGGCCCCGGTGGGCACTCAGGCGACCATCGGTACCGTGAAGAGGACACGTCGGACTGCTAGACGTCCTCCGGTGCTCGTTCAGTCTGTCGCGTTCGGATTCGTGTAGGAGAAGCCTCTGAAGACACCCTGGTCGATAGACGTGAGGATCTGGTCGGGCACCGGTGACAATCGCGGCCTCTCCGCGGTGAACGCTGTGTCGAAGTACCTGGTGTCCAGAGTGTGGTCCAGGGCTGGCTTAAAGGGTGACTCCAGCTGCCTCCTCTCTAGCCTGTCCCACGGCAATTGCTGAAGAAGCGGAAGGCTTTCGTTAGATCAACAGCTGGAGAGTCGAGGAATGCTGCGAGGTGCTACGTACCTGGAAGAATGCGTGCAAGGCTATCTCGTGGCCGGGCAGCCTCTTGCCGGCGTCCTTCTCCAGAAGGCAGACCAGCACGTCCGTGGCTTCTTGGCTGAGGTAGCGCGGTATGAACGGTCGTTCGTTGCATATACTCCAAAATAGCTCGTCCTCGTCGCAGCCGGAGAACGGCGACTGTCCCGTCAGCATCTCGTAGAGCAGCACGCCGTACGACCACCAGTCCACCGCCTGATTGTATTTCAATCCCTTTATGATCTGCAATGCGGAAACGGACGGTGGCTAACACCAGCAAACTGTCGTTTTTTGGAGCACCGAGTTGACTCAGCCTTTGTGGCCGGCCAACTTTTAATGCTTTAAATTTAGAATGCGGACCCCGCTTCGAAGCCCGCATCTAGCACACGCGGATCGGTGCCTCGGGGGCCTACCTCAGGGGCCATGTAGTCAGGCGTGCCGCAGAACGTGTCTGCGGTCCTGTCGAGGAAGATCTGCAGCTTGCACATCCCGAAGTCCGCGATCCGGATGTGCCCCTCGAAGTCCAGCAGCACGTTGTCCAGCTTCAGGTCCCTATAGACTATGCCCTTTTTGTGAAGGAAGTTCAAGCCGGACCAGATCTCCGCGGCGTAGAAGCGCGCCCGCGGCTCCACGAACCGGCCGGACTTCTGTATGTGGAACATCAGGTCGCCGCCGTTCAGGTACTCCATCACGAAGAACAGGTGCGAGTCGGTCTGGAAGGTGCAGAACAGGTGGCAGAGGTACGGATGCCGGGTTGCGAGAGTCAGCACCTTCCTCTCGATCAGGGTGCACTCGACGTCGTCGTCCTCCAGCACCACGTCCTTCTTCAGGCACTTCACCGCGTAGACGCACTCCGTGCCGCGCAGCTCCGCCAGCAACACCTTGCCGAAGCTCCCTTTCCCTAGGACCTGGACAGATTCCAAGAGGATTAAGATTCTTCGCCTCTGGAAGCTGAGAAGAGGACTGGGATTCGTTTTGCGACAAAGGAAACGGTCGTTCTCCTAGCTGCGCGCTAGGAGCGGGCAGGCTAAATAGATTTAAGAAGGGAGGGCGCGCGGCTGAAAGGGCTAAAACGGAAAGTTCAAGCGTCGAGGAGCGAGAGAGTGCCGCACGTGAGAGCACCTCTGCCCCGTTAAAAATAATGCGTTGCGTGGCGCTAATTCGGGTGATCTATTTGCGTGTCGGCCCGCGACAGAATCGACTCCGTTTCAAACATTCTCGCGAATACGAGGCCCGCTGCTTGGCAAAAATCATCTCCGCGGTCCGCGAGAATCACTGGCTTCTCCTCACCGCGGATCAACAAAGTTTTGGCATCGGCCGAGCCTCGTCATCGATCGTAAACTTGAAAATCGAACCGACGATTCTGCGAGTATGCCCCGTGAATCACGGTCCTCTCGCACACGTGTCGCAAGCGCACGTGATTAGCACCCGACGGTCGAGCCAGCTAGTGGCTCGAGGAAGCTCGTAAATTCCGGGGCAGCTGTAGCCGCAGGTAGTTAAGAAGCGAACGGCTTCTGCTAACGAAAGTCTCCGCGACCTCTCCGGTTCTCGGTACCAGCGTTTCCACCGCTTTTTCCTTTGGAGGATCGCCGCCTTTTGATCTCCGCTCTGCCAAGGTTCCGCGAAGTTGTTTGGAATCTAAGCAGCCTCCTTCGGGGAAGCCGTCTCGGTAAATTAACAGAAAGGCGGGCGGTATTGTCCTCCCCCGACTCGAGCGCGAGAAGGCCGAGGAGGACTCCTCGCCGTCACGCTGGCGGATAATTCGAGCGTGGAAGCTTGGCAGAGGACGGTAACGCGCAGCACGCGAAACCGTTAACGAGCTTCTCGCGGCAACGTGAGACTCACTTTTAGGAAGTTGAAGTCCGTCACGGCGTATTTCTTGAATCTTGGCAAGTTCGTCGCTGGCGGGGTGATCCTGCCGCTGGGGAAGTGGTCCGATGAATCCGAGTTCCTCTGGGTGTCCGAGGATTGCGAGGGTGCTGGGAAATTTCACCACAAATCGTTCATTAATCCATATATCAGTTGCAATCGTTTCGATTAAGGCTCTCAATCTGTTTAAAACTTGAGCGGAGTTTCAATCAATTTCAGGGGTGGTTAGGTGTTAGTCTTTGGACAGCCTAGACGCAATCTCTGAGTAAAGGTTGGTTCAGACACGTCGAGTAGTTTAGTAAAACAATGGTAAATTACTAAATTACCCTAGGTGTCTGCTATTGTAAGCTACTATGTTTTACTCTGGTACCATTTTTGGGACATCCACGCAGAGCAGGACTGTCATGTCCAACACACTCACGTCACACCTGAGTCCCTAACCTAGCATCGAAGGGGGACCAACGTAACTTTACTCGAGATCCTCCGTTGCTTGTGAGGGCCCCAAGGTTGTGGCTCCTCCGCCAGCACTTGGTCCCCCGTTTCCTCGTGCAATCCCGATTAATAATCGCATTAATCGTGGAGCCGCCTCTGGCACGTGGAAGTGAAACTCCGCCGCGTGATTTTGGCCGGGTGACATTTCTCGAAAATAGAGGTGACGCGGGGTCCACGGCAGTCGATGTAATGGATCGATCGTGGGACAGGTAGAATCGCGGTAGTACCGATTTAAACCCGATCTTTTTATCGAAATTACTTATCGGCCCGCGGGCGGATTTATGACAGTCCACTCGCTTCGCAAAGCTTAAAATTCCCCGAAGACGCGTGACTTAACGAAAAGGATCTGCGTCGTTTGCGGGAATTTTAGAGCAGACGGAGCTCGGACCAAGAGCGCAATTCCAATTCTCGACGAGTTACCTACTCGAGCATTCCACTCACCCCTCTTGAGCGACTGCAGAGCCTCCGCTACGAGCTTCTGGTTCAGCCCGCAAAGGTTCCCCGTGAGCTTTTCGCACTTCTTGTGACAGACCATGTCGCAATCTGTTTCAACATTCGCCAGATTCATCGATACCATTCGTATAATTATGAGCACACCTCTGATGCGCCTTGAGGCGGGCCCCTCGGCAGCTGTCGACCAGCGCAACACTAATTGGAAACGTTCTTCCAACACCTAGGCAAACGCTCGTCTAACCTGCGCCGCGTAAAACCACTGATCCCTCATCGGCAGCCCCCGCGCTCCTTTCTCTACCGGCACCAGCTAAATTTATCTCAAAAGTCTCGTTTGCACCATCGCCCATCCGCGGCTGCATTATGAAGCCTTGGAATATTGTTATGAAACCGCGTCGCGCCTTATAAATAGGCCACACGTCGTTCACGCTCGCGTGCATGTGCGTCAGAATAGGGTGCACGTCGTATGCCCATTTCTGGCGGGGCATTTACGCAACTGCGTTGGGATCGATGGTCGATAAGCCGGTCCATGTTGCAGTAGGACGCGGCGCTACCATTCACCGTCTCTTCCTGTAAACAAGCCGGCGGACGGTGCCGTTGACACCGCGGCAACGACCTTACGCAACAGAGAAACACGCGACGATGTCGGATCGAGGATGCCACTGGACGTGGAAGAATGACGCGGGGATTACATCATCTAGAATCTCGATCCTACCAGATCGGTATGGGACTTTCCGAGAGATTCGAAGCTTCCACTGTGGCTTACGTTTCATTCCTCTAGGATAACCGGTATTATCCAGATAAATTCTACTCGCGGTTCGATAATGCTAGCAGTCCCTCGAGGGAAAGAGCGAAGAATGCATGTATACCTCGCGAGCAAGATCAGGCGACGCGGTTGGAAGCCGTCCAACAGAAGTTCCTTTTTGCGTTACTTGTCAGAAACGTTGGACGGTGTCGAACGATGACGGACGTTAATGCCAGTCAGGCGTAGCGAGTGAGATTTTTTAGCAGAGAAGCAAGAACATGACAAGGGTCCATGCAAAGAGGCGGAACGCTAAAAGAGGTTAGTCGGTGTTAAGCCGCAAGTTTACGCCACCAGGTGCTCGCATCCAAAGTCCACGCTTCAATCGTGTTAGCAGGAATCGACGCTGGTCCCAATATCGATGTAGAACGTCGGGACGCAGCGTCTTTAGCGAGACCTGTTTACGAGATCCGCCCACGCTGCGAAGAGCAGTAAATTCGTGAGGAATGTGTCAGATCGCGTAAACAGAGGCCCAAGGTGAGGAGAGGAGTACACAGAGCAGGTGCGATTACGCAACGGTACACCGACGTGTCGGACACTGAGCAAGCACACGAAATAATACTGCGTTGGTGGGACAAGTACTCGATATCCTCGGCGAGCCGTCGAAGCCGGAGTCGTTGCTCCTGGTCGAGTTCATCCTCTTGTCGGGGTCGTCGTCCAGCTCCGTGCAGGTGGAGCCGCTGCTCTCCGTGGTGGCGGTACTGTTGGTGCTGTTGGTGCTTCCCGTGCTGTCGCTGCTCACCGACGGCGTCCTCGAGTGATGCTTCCGCCTTTTAATCTTGGCTCTGCGAACCTTGGAGAGATCCCTGGGTGTCGCTGTGAGCAGCGCGGACGGCGTGGTATAGAACATCCTGATGAGGTCGATGGGCTTCGGCGCTGGGGCGGTCTTCGGGCTGGCCTTCGACTTGGACTCCGGCGGCTTCAGGCTCTCCTGAGCCTTGGGCGAGCCCTTCTTCGACTCCTTCGAGTCCTTGCTGCTGTCTTTGCTACCGGAGGCTTTCTTCGTGGTCGAGGATTTCTTCTTCCTCACCACTTTCTTCTTTTTCGAGGACTCCGGGCTGCTCTCGAGGCTGCCGGCCGCGCTGGCGTCCTTTGAGGGGACCGGAGTCACGTCCTTCTCTGCGCCGTCCATGTTGGTCAGGTCGCTGTGCTTGCTCCACTTGGAGATCTTCGGCAGGCTACTCTCCGCCCACTCATTGGTGGGTGTCTTGGGCTCCTCGTCGTCCTCCAGTATCTGAGAGTCGGACCTGGTGGGCGTTGGCGTCTCGATAATGTTAATAACTGGGACTTCGAGGGTCGGCGTGGACACTTCGGAGACTGGCGCAGAGTTGTCCGGGGTACTAGCGACGGATTTCCCAGAAATTGTGGAGGCTGATGAGTCCTGTCGTCTCGGAGGAGCCTTTTTGATCGTCGAGTACGCGTCGGTGGGTGCTGCGCCGATCGTTATCGACAAGTTCTTCTTCTTCTTCAGCGCCTTCTTCGGCGCTGCCTCGACGGATTCCTCAGCCACGGTGACATCCTCGACCCCCGCTGCCGCAGCGGACAGGCTTATTTTAGCATCAGTCTCTTTTTTCTCCTCCAGCTCCTTCAGCTTAGGCTCATCCACCCCATTACGAGTCTCCGCGCTCTTTGACCCGGCGAAGCCGAATCCTTTGCTCACCACCTTCGCTACTCTCGGGCTCTCCGGTCCCTGGATCTCGCTCCAGAAGTCAATCGACTCCGTAGATGTGCTCTTGGACAGGCTCCCACTCTCTCCGTTCAATCCCTCCATCAGTTTCACCGACTGCATCTTGCTCGACAGACCTTCCTCGGGGATCGCTCCGACGGACGCGCACTGTTTCGTAGACCCCTGGCTAGTCTTTGCCTTGGAATCCACACCGATGGCCCTGTCGATCGTGACACCACTCTCCGGAGGGTTGGCCTTGGTCACCTTGGTTCTCCAGGGGACCTTCGGCTCCTTGTCAATTTTGGAGACAGTCAGCTTCTCCTCCACCTTGATCTCAGCCTTCTTGGGAGCCACACTGGCGAGCGGAGACCTCGCACCTTCGTCGCTCTTCCTCGGCAGCTTCTCGAAACTCGCGCCCTTCACCTCGTCGCGCTTAGCGTCCTCAGCTGGAGCTTTCTCTGCGTCCTCGAGCGAATCCTCCCGCTTCTCACTACCGGGGCCCTTGAAGAAGGTCGTCTTCGCCACGAGCGTTGTCGAAGTTGCGTCACTGGCGTCCCTCTCCACTGATGGGTTATCGGCGCTCGGGGTGCCCCCGATCGGCTCCACGCCGCTTGGCCCGCTCGGCACGCCCCACGAGGAAGCGCTCGCCAAGGTCACGGCTTTGCTCACCTTGTTTCCCGGCAACGGACTTGCCACGTCCTCGTCACCCTCGTTTTTCCTCGGCTTTGCCAGGTACACCGCGTCTCGTAATGAAAGCTTTGGCGCTTCTACGGCATTATTTCCATCCGCAGTAATTTTAGACGCTTTTGGCAGCCCCTCCGCGGCCGACGCTAGCGCTACGCTCGCGCTGTTTTCGCTCGGCAGCGGGTCAACAGCTAGCGTCGCGCCGCCCTCCTCGATCCTCCCCGCCGAGGCTTCCTTTCTGGGTCTCGGGGGCTCTGGCCTCCTTTCTGCCTCCTCTATCTTCAGCGTGGAGGCTGCCTCGGGCTTAGCCGCCTCCGAAACCACCTTGCTCGCTGGCGCAACCTTGCTCGGCTTCAGGGAGTCCGGTAGCTTCCGCGGCTCCTCTTTCTGGGCCGCCTGCTTCGTCTCCTTTTTCACGCCGTTGGTCATCGCTTCGAGCTTCTTCAGGGGTTCGGTCTTCGCGGTCTCCGGCGGCGTCCGCACCGTGAAGTGCACGCTGTTCCGCGTGGTGTCCTTCACGTACGGCCTCTTCACGGGCAGCACGACCTCAGTTTCGGGCTCATCCTCCCTGGCGACCTTGAGCACGCCTAGCTTCCTGGGTACAGGGATCCTGACACTCTCCCTGAATTGCTCCACGCTCGGTTTTCTCTCAGCATCGGCGCCGTTCACCCATATGGTGGAGAAGTCCCCGACACTGTTGCTGGCCTCGACCTTGAACATCTGCGGCTGCGAGTTCTTCCCATCCTCCTCGTTTTCCTCCACCTCAGCCTCCCTCTGAGACTCCACAGACACGTCGCTGGAGGTGCTGGACCTACGCTCTCTAGGGTTCTCGTCGTCAGCAGGCGGCGGCGGCTTCTCAACGGGTTTCTTCTTTTTCTTCACCTTCTTCAGCGTCTTCCTCACCTTCTGCGCCGCCGGGTCCTCCTCGCCCTGGGACACAGAGTCCCCGTCCTGGGGCCTGAAGAACCCGGGCCCGTTCTTCAACGACCCAGTGGTCCCTTTCTTGATCAGAGTTCCCCGGCGGACCTCGTTCTCGATCTCCGCCTGCTCCTCAGCGACCAGAGTGTCCAGCACCTTCGCCTGCACCTGAGCGTACGCCACCTCCCGCTCCAGCTGCTCCGGGTCCAGCTGGATGTCCGCGGAGGACCTGCGCCTCGTGAACCTCCTGGTTATCTTCGTCTTCACCTGCTGCAGGTCCTGATCCTCCTCTTTTCCCAGGCTGACCTGGTGGAACAGCTGCACGTGCTGCTCCGCCTCTTCCTGCTTCTTGTCCTTGATGAGGAACTTCTCCACTAGTAGCTCGCCCACGGACTTCTCGTGCCTCTCGTTGTGCTGGCGCAGCGCCGGGTTGTCCTTCAGGGCCTGCGACCGGATCTTGATGGTGGGTCTGTCGCGGCGCAGCCGGTTACGCTGGCGGCTCCCTTCCCCGGTGAGGATCCTCGGCGTCGAGACGTCGATGTCCGCGGTGTCGACCACGCGACGGGGCCGCGCGGCCACCGTCACCGGCGAGTAGCGGCGCAGAGTGCTCAGCGGCGACTCGGAGATCGTCGACAGGTGCGGGGAGAACCGCGACAACGGCGCGTGGAAGCTTCTACGCGGAGAATCGGATCAGTCGCGCCACCCGAGTCAAGTGCAAGACTGTTTCTTACGGGATTCTCGGACTTCCGGGGATCTCGGGACATTTTAGGGGACTCGAGGAACTTGCCATTTAGGGGTTAGGTCAGTTATAGTAATTTTCAGCGATTTTTTTTTTAGGGAGATAATGAAATAAATATTTTTTTACAAACTGTACAAATGTAGTTTTCGTTCCACGTTTTGAAGTTTTTCTACACATTTTTTTTATAATCTCTTAACCCTTCGTTGCACAACTTCTTTGATTGTGGAAAAAATACATTTTTAGACTCGTGCGAGTGATAATAATAAGAGAAAAATAATAACAAAAAATATTTGTATTTTTTTATTTTTCCACTTTTCCGCCATTACGATTATTATTACTCGCGGAATTACAACGTTCAACGCGATCCATTTAATGTTTAGACACTAGGATATGTATCATACACGATAAAGTAGTTACATCACACTACATGCTAGTTACAACAAAAAAATTAAAAAGAAAAAATTGGTTGCATATTCTCAAAAGTATGCAACAAAGGGTTAAGACATTGTACCTAAAGTAACCAAAGGTAGGTAATAAAAATTTTATATGAAAACTGTAAATTATTCCTGCAAAAAAATCCTCCTTAAAATATTTATAGTACAACTTGTAATATTTCATCTGAAACTTTATTTAAAAAATTGCCAACAATGAGGAGACTACTTTGCGCCTTAGACAGCTGCCTAATTTTGTTTATAGGGACAAGCCTGGCATGGCCGCGGGTAAAGAGCTTGCGGAAGCTTCCTTTCTTGCCCGCCGTCGAGTGCAGCGCGCAGGGAAAAGAGAAGATATTAGATTCTCAGAGTTGGATACCGTCCTCATTTTCCCATCCCGCGCATCGAAG
Organism: Andrena cerasifolii; assembly: GCF_050908995.1. Taxonomy (NCBI): domain Eukaryota; kingdom Metazoa; phylum Arthropoda; class Insecta; order Hymenoptera; family Andrenidae; genus Andrena; species Andrena cerasifolii. The sequence goes on from NC_135132.1 coordinate 7,007,962, forward strand.
TTCGAGTGATTGTTTAGCCAGGAGATGGCTTCATAGCCGATTTCGGCCGCATCGCCTCAATGCCAGCCGCTTGTTTTCGCGTTGCAGAAGGGAAGGAACACTTGTTAAGCGCGCCGCTGATCCCAATGCCTCTCGATTTGGCCCGGCCATGGTCGCGGATGATTGACAGGCTCCGATTCATGAATCGAATCTTGCCGCTCGCGCGATGACAAACGGACGGCTAATGGGTACACGTGTCGCCCCGTGACCGATCTTGACACGGAATGGAAACGATCGCGGGGACGCGTTCGAACCTCAGCGATCTATTAACGATATCCGATCGATTCTTCGCCGTCCAGAGTGGGTCACTTCGAATCTCAGCCGTTTAATGCAAATGGGATGTAAATAAAAAAAACTTCATTACTGAATAAAACTCCTGCACAAAACAGAATGAAGATTAAGCTCTGTGGTGTTGAAACAGATGGGCAAAAAATCGACTTACATCACTTCTGCATTAAGGGGTTAGCCTACTGTGACAAATAAAAATAAAAGGCTTTTTTCGGACACAGAGTAAAAATTTAATCAATTTGCGGTTTGGCACTTTATTTGAGCACATTATAAAGTATTAAAATCCATTGCAAAAACATTAAAAAGTTGAATACATTAAACGTGGGACGACTGCGCGTAAGTTATAGCTTTTCGCCAACAGCCACGCGGTGTGCACAATTTCTCGGGTTCTAATGATCCGATTGCAATAAAAATTTATATACATATTCGTCGTAACAGTTATTAGGTGTCGCTTTTTGTAATATCAGTTATTTATTGTAAATTCTAAACAAATTTAGTAAAAAATTTCTGCAGAAAGTCGCAAAGAATGTTCAGACACTTGCCATTAAATTCATTTCTGATAAATTAACAAAAACGAAAGGTCATCACCTAGGAAATGCATTATAATTAATGAAAAATATTCGCTTTTTTATCTCAGATACTCTTAGAAAGCACAATCGTGTTCCCCGACTGGCTGTTCGCGAAAATCACTAACTCACGCATACTCGTCTCACGGTTAACATATTCAACTTTTTAATGTTTTCGCAGTAGATTTTATAAGTTCATAATATGTACAAATAAAGTGCCAAACCGCAAATTGATTGAATTTTTACTCTGCGTCCGAAAAAAGCCTTTTATTTTTATCTGTCACAGTGGGTTAACCCTTTCAGACCCACTTCCGCAAAATTAAGTTTCTCGCGCCGGTCTCAAGATTAGGGGTTGTAACCTGCGAACGTTTTTTTCTAAAATGTAGTGCGTCGTTAACGCCTCAATTCTTGTATCACAAGGCCCCCAATTTCCGAACTAAATAGACGTTGCTCGAGTCGCGAGGAGCAGATATACCGTCCTCCCCGAATTTTGTAAGAAAATTCCGGGGGTGTTGGTCCCTCGCTTATCCATCAGCGGCGCGCGACAGTTCCTCGCGTCCCGCCCCCACTTTCGCCACCCTCGAGCGTTTACCATGAATCTCCGCGGGCGTCGGCGTAATTGCGGAGTATGCGTGGAATATTTTTTGGCAGTGCAGCGGGGCTGGTAGCGGCTCTATCACGTGGAAATCGCGCGTCCAGCCTCTCCGTGGCCGGCTATTTTTACGCCGATATATTCTCGATGACTCGCCCCGTTCCTTGTTCGCGGTCCCTTCCGATTTATCTGCGCCCCGACGAATTAATCGCCGCGTTACGTTTTACTAATGAGTTACCAGCTTTGACGGATCGTATGTCATATCCGCTCGCTTGCCAAGATCCTGAATAAACGCGCGCGCGGCCGTTCTAATTATGAGAGACTTTGTGCGGGATCGGTCCCGCTGAATTCCCATTTACAAGCGAGCCGCGAGAATCGCGGTTTCTATTCCCGTTCGGCGAGAAGGAAAGAAGCTTCCACACGGAGGGACGTCACTTTCTGTGATGCACGCGAGGGTGAAGGGAAGAAAGAAGGCACTCCTCGGTTATTTCGGTTCCGCGCGCTGGACAAAGGCTTGGTCCGGAAAATTGACACTAATGTCTTTGAGAAACACTGAGGATGCAAATGGGAAAGCTAAGAGAAACGAAGCTTGGCTAACTTCGCTGGCGCTTTGTTAGCAAAAGAATTAACTCTAATCTCCGCTGGATCTCGTTTCAGGAGAAATAATTTCAACCCCAATGAAGCCAGAAGGCCAACGAACCCAGCCACCTTCAGAAGAAGGAGGAAGATGTGGAAGAAGGGAACGAGAGGACTCTTACCTAGGCGTGCCAGTCATAAGCGAGCTGTGGGTGGCGAAGGGACCCCCATAGTAGTATGGCAGGCCCTCCCCGTAGTACGGCATGGTGCGCGCGCTAAGTGTCCTATCCAACTGGGTTCACCAGCGCCCGTGGACGCTCGATTGCCGCGGGAAACGCGAGGCTTGGAGGCGGACGAGCGTGCTCGCCTCTCTCGGCTGCGACTGGTCGCGGTGCGGATCGCCGGCGAGCACGTTCCCCCAGGTGTTCGAGGAGCGGTTACTCGCGCGCTCAGGGAGCCAACACCAACTGAGTTCTAAGCCAGCGACCCGGTGTAATAATAGAAGTCTAGTGCACGAGGCTTCCTACCGTCTAACTATACTAGCTGGACTCTAATAACCCGTGCAGTCTCCTCCGCCACCTCCCGGCACGAATGCCCGCGGGAGCCGCGGTGCCCGCGTGACTCACCTTTAGGGGGGTGGCTTTCTCGAAACGAGGGAAACGGGAGCTTGGGCTGGCTGAAGGACTCGTTCTCTGGTTACGCGAGTCCGGGAGCAAGTGACCCCGCGAGTCGCTTTTATTCAGGTGTCTGGGAATTTTCCAGAGCTTTTGGGGGATGCTTGGGCATGCGATCGAGCAGCGAGCATGCATGCAGAGGCACACAGACACACAGCCACAAGCAAATGCTTGGGTTCCCGTTGCCACGTCGAGTCCTGCGCGATGACCAGCCGCTTCGCGGTTGTTTTGCGGTGAAACTTAGCCCGAGGCGCGCGCCAAGTGATTATTTCCCTGCTCCCTATTGTTGCCTGTTCAGAGAAACTTGGAAATAGACGGCGTGTGGACGGCGGATGCTATTTTCGGGGGGACAGACAAGTTGATGCGCGAAACGGGCAGATTTGCGGATAAACTCTGAGTCAAACCTTGGTGATCTCTCCGCTGCTGAGGGCGCATCAGAGGTGCGTAGAAGCGTGAGAAAACGGTGGAACTACGTGGTTCTACTTACCATCGCAGCGCAAGCCTTGGCGGAACAGGCCGTACAACATGGAGCCGCAGTGGTCGCAAAATGTGGGCGACATGAATGTGTGAGGCCTGAACCTGTGAGGCACATCTACCTTGAAACGCTCCCGCAAGTACTGCCATTGAACAAGTACCAACAGAATTAGAACGATTCTGCGGGCGACTTAGCGTAGCAGAGAAAGCGACTTCAACTAGCAAGGTCTGAGAAATCGGTGAGATTTTATCTCGAGCGAAGGAAGGAGCTAATAGGGTGTGCAGTTTCTGGTGGGACGCTGCTGAAACTCTACGCTTCCTGCTGAGCAGGAGCTTCGAACTCGCGCGAGAAGAGTTTTAAACTCTAAATAAGTTTGCTAAAGATGTCGTCTTGTTCACCGCGATGGGAACCAGCAGAGGCGACTGTAAATCCGTGGTTTCCAGTGTTTTCCGGTCGAGCCCCCAGTCTGGGGAGCTTCGACCGAGGAAAACCACGGCTAGCCTGTTCTAGCGGGCCTTCCAGAGGCATTTCAAATGGCGCTGAGGCAGATTTATCCACCCCGGCGGGTGGGGAACTCTCTCAGGGCACTTACTATCGTGTTCTCCGACTCCCTGCCGCTCTCGGGACACTTGGTCAGCAGCTTGTCGTGGCACTTCTTGTGCACCGCCGTTTGGCAGGCTGAAAGCACGTAGATGGAATTATTAATAGAGCGTGGAAACGATACCGGATGAAAGATAGATTCTGCGATCTGATATTCACCTTGGCACTGGTACCCCTGCTTCCCGAAGCCCCTGCGACAGAAAGCACGCGTTGGATTATTAATTAGCTGAACTGCGTTGCGGTCGATCCCTGACAAACGCTGGCTCTTGGCTTGCGCAAGCTTGAAACGCTGTCGCGTCGCTTTTTCATGATTAATCGCTGATAAAGCGCGAGCTCGCGGAATTGGACGCGTCTCAGAGGGACAATAATGGCCACCACTTCTTCGTGGATGGCTTTGCCGACTGGACCACAGTTCGTTGGAAGGTTATCTCCACTTAAGGGGGTACACGGGTATTTCGGGGTCAAAAAATCGGGATTTCTTTTTCGATTGTTTATGATAACCACAAAAAGATTTCATTGAAAAATTCTTATTGATATTTGTTGTATACCTCCGTGAGTTTTTATTAAAAATTTTCGACCGAGCTCCACTTTGTGGAGAAGAGTGTTTTGTAGGTTCAGTTAAAATTTCAATAAAAAAGATCGAACTGTTCCCGAGCTACGATGTTCACAGTTTTAACGCGTGCATTGCGCAGCGCCCTCTTCGACGCTTTGTAATTCCTTTAAATTCTAATATTTTTCAGGTTTCCTGGTCTTAAAATACGTGTTATATCCACAATGAAGTATTGTAAAACGTGCAAATGGTATGAGTTATTAGTCGTCCTTCAATCCAACCACCCAAAAGGAACCGTTTATTTTAGCCGCCTAATACCCGTGTACTCCCTTAACTCAGAACGAAATGGAAACGCAAATGGAAATTAAGTAGTAGTCTCAGTTAGGTATAGTCCCTGTCCTAAAGAAGAAATTGGATTTTGGATATAGCTCTACTACCAACACACGCCACAGACCATTTTTGCTCAGTTTTGTCGTCGAGTCCATTTCTGAGTTAAGCGGATAATAACCCCTTTTATAGGTGTACCAAGAGCAATATAAAGGTGGGTTTGCAATTCCCACATATTTATCGCAATCACGGAAAAAATCGTCCTCGGGTTGCGGGGCTCGAACACGCGATCTTCGAATCCGCTGCGTACTGGGCGGCCGCCTAATCAACTCCGCCAAACTCAGCTCCCTCTAATGGGAGATTCCGGATCCCACATATAGTGACTTCTCCCAGCCCCACTTAGGGTACTCGTTATTACTTAGTACACCTAAAAACTGGGAACAGTTGCTGAAAGATTCATTCTCTGAAGTCTAATCGGCAAAACCTGTCCGCGGAGAGGTTATGTCTGCCGCGTGGAGCAGCAATTACCATAGAAAGTCCTTGCAGAATGCGCAGAAGGTCGGCTGCCTGAAGAACTTTGCCACCAGCTTGTGTCCCCGTACCACGTGCACCTTGTTGTGCTTCACAGCGCCTCTTCTCCTGGTGATGGCGCCCCCGACGTTGTTCTCGCGCGACGGCGACGTGGACGCGGCTGCGACGTCCCTCCGCGGCACCCTGGTCTTGTAAACATAAGCCTTCCCCGTGGACGTGGTGGGCGGCAGGTCCGCGGGGTTCAGTATAGGCACCCTCGTCCTGCAACCGCGAGCGAATATAAATCGTTCACCGTTAATTAACCAGAGGATCCATTGTCATCCTCCGCGGGTAACATCACTACCTACCAGTTGGCTCACCTGTATGTGTAGCCCTCCGCGCCCAGGCGAGGCTGCGGACTCTTCCTGTCCATGGACTTCCGGCCGCCGGCAGCCGAACCGCCACCAGCGTTGCGCCTCTTCGCGTGGGACCCACCAGTGAACATCATCCTGCGGCCGATTCACTCAGCTGGTCATCCCAACCACCACGAATTCAATGTACTTCCGCGGCACCAGCGAGCTCCCGAGCCTCCGGATTCGCTAGCTCTTCAGCTTTCTGGCAAGCAACACTCGACACCACGCGTAACGTCCGAAGAATGTCCACCCGTCAGCCAGCGACATCATCTTACCAGTGATCGGGCGCATGGTCGCCCTGGCGGAGGCTTATCGGCTCCAGTTTCTAGGGAGCAGAGAAAGAACGCGTAGCTCGGCGAGTGGAAAGTGTCGGGAAGGTACGAGCGTTGTCGAAGCTGCGGCACCAGAGGAATCATAAAGAGACAAGACAACTGGCGATCCTCGGCAGTGAGTCAATAATTGGCAAGCAGTCTCTCCCCAGCCTTGACAACCGTCTCGGAAAAAGCCGCAGACTATCGAAAACCCACGCTTCCGGTTGAAGCCGCTGCTTCGTCTGATCGGCGAGCGCCCTCCCCTCGCCACTGACGAATTCGAGGAGTGACTAATGCAGGGAGGAGGAAGTCCACCTTCGGGGGTCCCCCCCCCCTGGGAGTATGCAAATGGAGGAGAATGGCGACCGCTGTACGTTCTCGGGATCGAGAGGTTCATCCACGTCGATCGAGGCCTCAGGCACGATCCATTGCCTCGCCAGGGACGTTCCGCGAGCAAAAGGTAGTGCCAGAGATGTTCAAACGTCAGCTACGCAATTCGGCTTGCTTCAGCTCCTCTCCAATGCCACGCACCGGGGAGCTTCTTCGCTCTTCTCGGGCCTCCGGACACAGGTAACCCACGGGATCCCGTCACTTCGTTGAGTCAAGGCCCTTGGAGGGACCGAGGGATGTTGACGAACACGGGGACCGGATTTTCACGCCTAAAACGTTGTAGGTTTGCACGAAACTCTCGAATCTATAAATATCAGCCTGTTGAATGCCGCCCGCCATGCATCGGTGCTCCTAGCGCCGCTCGCGGCAAATATTCCAAACCAACGCTGTCGACCGCGTTTTCCAGCCTGGAAAAGCCACTTTGCCGCGTGGCCCTTTCTAGGGAAGCTTGTAACATGCAGAAGCATGAAATGTTGAGCTTGCCTCCATTAACGTGTTGTAATGAATTTTCTGACGAATGAGATACTGAGCACAGTTCAGAGGCACGCGAAATTTATTTATTTATTTATTACCTTTTACGGGTAGGCCCCATTACTTACAAAGTGAAGAAGTAACAAAACAATCATTACCGCGCACGAGAAATAACCCATCAAACCCCGAGAACAGTATTCAAAGAACAAACAGAATACCACAATAAAGCAAAACTAGAAAATACTTTTCCGACTGAACGAGTAACCTTTCACGTAATCGTCATAACTTCCCATTAATAGTTCTAAGCAGTTCAGACCTAAAGACACTGACGTTCCGTGCAAGAAAATCTATCTCCTCATTATAATTGTTCGCCAAAGTACAAATTCTGCAAATTTGATCCGTAGCACTGAAACGCGATGAGTATAACGAAGGTCTGATGAGTTTAGGTGCTCTGACTTGTCGAGTAGGCCCATTAAAATTGACCAGCGAAATCAAGGAAATGCGTGCTTACTGTGTTGCTAGCAGAACGTCGCCATTAAGCAGGGCAGGAAGGTTTTATTGTAAATCGTATTGCGGTGACTCGATTCCTCGTCTTAAGAAATTAAAGAAATTCTGGTAGGATTGAGGTTAGAAAGGGTAAGGTAGGATGTCTTCGAAAGCTTTTTTTATGCAAACGTTTGTATTTTCTTTCTGTAATTAACGATGTGTACAGTGAAGTTGTTTCTGTATGCAGTAAAGTACAGAGAAACGTAGTTATTACACGTGATCGTATCGTGGATAGCGTTAAGTAATATTCTTCTTCGGTTACTGCGCATCACGTACAGACGATTGTGACTCGCTCCTCGGTTGCTCGTTTATTATGCGACGAACGGGGAGCGTCCTGTGATAAATATTGCTAAGCGAAACAAGAGAGGAGCCGCATCGAACACAGCCATTCGACTTTCACCGACGCACGAGATACGACGAGGGAACTGGCCGTGGTTCCTCCTGGCGCTATTTACAACTAAAGTACAAGTACAAGTAGTTACAGGGTTCGATCGTACAGTAATGGCGATTCCTTTTTGTGCTCGCGAGACAATCTTAAATATTTCCTCGTTACTTGGGCGCGCACATCGAGCTGTTGCCTTCGTTCACGGCACAACTACATCAATTCAAGGGAAACGAACAGTAACGTCACTTAAAATCCGTCCATATCCGTACGCGCTGGCCGACAAGCAATGAAACGTCCAGATCGACACGAACAGCGCTGCCATAAAAATTGAAGTGATCCTCACGGAGACCGATCCTCGAAACTAAAACGCTACTCTGCTGTATTCTCCTTTTATACAATACCTCTATGATCCTCCCTGTATTTATATATTATGCTATTATCAAAATTCTCTCTACCTAGCGTTTAAATGACTCGCGTATAACGCATATTTAAAAAAAAAAAAAAACACACTGCTCGAATTCCGTGTAAAAGAAGAATATCAATTAGGAATGATTACAAAACGAGGCTTCGTAACTTGCGAAATCAGATAAATGATCCAATAGCCGGCGCGAGAGGGCTACGACTTCCTTTTCCGTTGTCCGACTACTCGCGGAGGGAAGGCACGAATCGTAGCCGTTCTATCGCGCGCGTGTACTAGACAAGGCCTGATGATGCTCCTCCAAAAAGAGTTCCTCGACTTTTCTCACGCGTTAGCGACTTCTCGGTAACAAAGAGCAAACGTCTCGCGGGGATGGTTGATCGGTCGTCAGTGATCGGTCGCCAGTTTCTTCGGTTGGCGTTCCTGCGCCCGCTTCAGCCGCTGCTGCAGCAGACTGTGCAGCTGCTCGATCTCCTTAGGGGCCGCCTGCACGATGAAGATCCTTATGTCCCCGTGAACGTCCATTGCCGTTAGTCTCAGGGACTTGGGGGCGGCTCGCTCCGCGGTCATCCCAGGCCACACTTTCGTGTTCAGGATTAATCTCTGTGTCCCCGCGGTCCGACCCACCAGGCGGGACTCCTCGTCCCGATCGTTCAGCCGCAACGTACCCCTTCCTCTCTCTTGCCAGCCGCCACTAGCCTGCAACACAGAATACAAACGCTTCGTCAAATCGAACAGCTTCCCGCGCATCGATTTAACAGTGGTGCGTGTCCCGCGCGCACCTTGTCGAACGCGAATAGTTTACAGTTGATCTGGAGGACGTTCGTCTCTCCTTCCTCGCCGGTCAGCGGCGTTACTTGACTGTACTTTCTTTTGTTCGCGCGGTTCGCCTCCTCCAGCTCCTGCGCCGCCTGCGTTAACGTTAGACCCGGTCTAGCCGTGGTGCGACACGCCGCGGGGGCGTTCGAGAACAGCAGCTCCGTGGAGCCGTTCTCGTTGGTGCTCTCCTCCTTCTCCTCGCTCTCCGCGTTCTCCGAGCTCTCCGTGTCGTTCGCCACCATCACGCGCTCCTTTAAGTTCTGCCCGAACACGAAGCTGGGCTCCGAGTCGCAGGGCGTCACCGAATTATTTACACTATTATTCTCGCTATCCTTCGTGCTCGCGCCCAGCGGTAGAAACGTAGGCTTCGCCTCCTCCGCCGCCTTCTCCTCGCTACTCGCCTCCTTCGCCTCGACCTTATTATTCTTGTTCGTACACTCAGTCTTCTCCACCACGGCACTGTCCGTGACTTTCGAAAACGGGTTCTGAAACTTGGCCGGCTGCAACACCGTCTTGCTCGCCGGCTGACTATTCGCTACTGCTCCCAACTGCGAGGGCCTCAGTATCGACGACTTTGTTTTGTTAGTTAGGGAGTTCGAGAAGTCGTTTCCACCGAACGGGTTGCCAAACTTCGCCATGGTCAGCACAGGATCTACACAAAGCGCACACGTTATTACCAGATCGACGAGAGCGTACTTCCATTAACAAATCGATCGACGTACAATTTGTTTTGTTAACCGTTTTGTTCGAACTCGACGACGATTCCTGACTGTTGTTCTCCGAAGACTGGCTGTCCATTTTCTCTGAAATTATTACGAAAAGTAAATTGCACGGGGTGGTTTCCCGAGCTCGAGTCTATGCGATCTATTCCCACTGATAAAGCGAGTGGAGCGGTCACCCACTTTATCGCCACCCTGTACAGTGATACAAGCGATGCTGAATGCTCGTGCATCATAACCTCGAAAGCATTCGACGCAGAATTATCCGAGCGAACGAGGATCGCTCGCGCTGCACTTCGCTGTCGCGAAAAAAGTAGACGGAGTATATCGCAAATAGAGGAGCACTGTGCAAAGAGGTTGCGAGAAAAAGCTGCGCATTTGGAACGAAAAGCAACATTGTGCATTTACCGTTGGTGGAATTTCTAGGCGGGTCCTGCGGCGGATCTACCTTTAAAATATACGACGGCTTGCCCGTTTCTTCTGTACTCTCTAAAGGAAGCATGAAACAAACAATTGGAATGATTGTCAAACAATGTTACTCCGCTCATCTGTCCGACACTCGCGAGCGAATACTACGGGATATAATTCGGCAAAGGGCACAGAATCTACGCGAGAACCGCGGAGGGTTTATTCTCCACGAGACCCTCGATCGTCGATCTACGCGGCCTTACATGATTTATCCACAGTTTATTATTATGCGAGAGGAAAATCACAAAACGCACCCTTGCAGTCCGCCATTTTTTACGTGGAAGTGGTTACACTCGCCCGTGCCGCCATCTAACTGTATTTTTTGGAAACAAAAAAAAAATGTCCGCGAGCGTGCAGACGCGTTCCGCGCCGGGGGTTCTCAACTTGGTCGATAGGAGCCCCCGGAGTCGATAAGTTCCATTTCGCGATTAGCTTCTCGTATTTTTTCTCGTCGTTCCCGAGGGACTCAATAACCCACTTCTTTTGTTTTATCTACTTTCACAGGGCTTTGAAAAAGATTGCGGCTAGTCAGACGCAGCGCTACGTCAGAGTATTGCGGACGAGCGAAGATTAGTTTGCATTTGTTTATTGGTTTCGTAAATCTCGCACTCCGAGATTTAACGGGGCGGCTGATGAGCAGTTGCTACCTAGGCCCCCGCACAGAGGGCCCCGGCAGGGCTCGGTTAAGTTTTTTGGGGCCCAGAGCTTCAAACTTTTAAGAGCCCCCGTGAATGGAAAGGTTTGGTAAAAAAATTTAAACAATAACGAGTTTAAATTCTCGTCATAATTCTCGTATAACGAGAATTTACTGTAATTGCGTGCGAAATTTCAAATGGGATACCTGGAAATATGTGGATATGTTTAAAAATATATAATTCTCAAAAATTATAAAAATTTAAATTGTTATCATAGAGGAGGTTTAAACAGTGACATTTTAAAATAAAAATATATAATTGGAAGTTGTGGAACTCATAGACAATTTATTTGATACAACATTTCCAATGAAGACAGAATGAACAAACCGTTTAGAACTGAAAGTTTAGAACGGGGCCCCCCTGGAAAGTGGGTCCCGGGGCTACAGCCCCCCCCCTAGCACTCCTTTAATCCGGGCCTGGGTCCCATGACCAAAAAAAAATATGATTAGGTATAGGTATCCAAACACTACATTTTTTTGTACTACTACACTTGACCCGTTTTTAGTAAACTACCTCATTTTCCTCCAAAAATGGGCCTCCCAGAACGTTTGCCACCTGGGCCTTTTTTCTTAAATCTGCCACTGCCCACTCGATCACCAAGTCCGATAGATTCTAGGCTAATAGATGCTGTTCCCCTGTCTATTTTAAGACAACACTTACCGCATTATGTAAAACGTGTTTCAGCGAGTTGCGACATTATTCAAAACCGTTGGAAAGTGCCTCGTTAGTTTTCGATTTCACTTGAGATTGAAGATAAGATACGGCTTAAAGCCATTCCTACTTTCGCGAGCCACTCATTGCCATCGCTACTTGGGGGCTATATCCAGCGGAGCAACAAACGCTCGTTTTTCACGGGAACTTAATATACCCCGAAGCAAATCATCCCCCGACTCGGATTCCAGGCCTCGAAATAAATAATAGCGGGCGCAAGAATGGCCCTCAAAATGGAATCCTTCGTTCCGCACGCGGGATTACTCGCTGGCGCCTCGATCGATACTATCGTGAACCCGCTGCTAAAGTTATCAACCTGCTCCGTGATAACGCGGGGCGATCATGAATTCCTTATCAGTCGCAGGTCTTTTCAGCCCGACAAGTTATCGGCGAAGCCAGGGTCGGTCGCTTGGTGACCGGGCCGGGTGGAGAGGGAGGACTTTAAGGAGGCCGCTTCGCGAGCGGCCGCGCTGTTAACTCGCACCGGTACCCGAGGAAGGACGTGGAAGTGAAATTTACGAAGTTCTGCGAACTCCTCTGTTGACACAGCACGATGTCTCTGGACGAAGTAAATATAACCCTGCTGCTCATTTTCTAAGGATACTCCGTGATCCTCGTTCCTTCTTCGATCTCTTGCATTCCAGAGTTTTGCTCATAGGGTGGAGTTTGCTCAGTTCCAGTAACTGTCCTACGGTGTTTCCCGGAACTCTCATATTCCGAGCAGTGATTCTCATCAGATTTTCTACCTCCACAGAGATTTAACAAGGCCGCCGAGGAAGTTAAGGAGCTCAGCTCCCAACCCTCGGATGCTGACTTACTTGACCTCTACTCGTTGTTCAAACAAGCAACAGTTGGGGACTGCAATACGTGTACGTAAAATGAGTTTCAAACTCCTCCATGGACCTCAGTTCAGTCGCGCTGCATGTAAATCATAGGGGCAGGTCTGCCCTTGGCTGTAGCTCAATCGGTGCTAAGTATATTCAGCAGAATCAAGTCGTCGGGAATTTATATCGTCATTAATTGACCTGTGATCCGTGTTGAAAACATGATAGTGCACTTTCAGCCTTCATTTGTAATTCTAATTTTACAACGAATGCTAACGTGCACGCAAGAATGTAGCTTGAGAAACTTCAAAAAAGGAGAATGATAATCCCGTTTCAATTAATTAATTATTCCTGCTTTCTTTACAATATCATGGTTCTAATTAGCACTCCGTGTGGTTTTCTGAGGCTCTACCTCTAGCAGTCTTCTTGCGGTTTGTTTCTAGCGAGACCAGGCATGCTGGACTTCAAAGGCAAAGCTAAGTGGGACGCTTGGGACCGCAAGAAGGGCATGAGTCAAGACACCGCTAAGCAGCAGTACATTCAGAAGGTGGAGGAGTTGGTATCCGCCATTGGGAAGAAGTAATTCCTGCCCCTGAGGGATCTGATCTTAAGCTTCGCCAGGAATTTTATCAAACTCTATGATTATCTTATCAACCGGTCCTTGGGATATTCAGATACGTTTTTTTTTTTACCACACAGTGCAATGGTAGCAAATGTGTTCATTTAGTTTTTACGGGCGTGAAACGCTACCATATGCGAAGGAATTGATGTTTCTCGAATTAATCCGAGATTCCTTGTAATCTCGATTTTCCTATCTGAGAACTTCCGTTGCCGGCGACTCTGTTTATGTACACAATCTTCGAAAATATACAGATAAGGGTTTTCAATACTTGGCCGTGTAACGTAGAAGGAATCGAAAGGGGAGACAAGAGCTTCGTGTTGGAAAACTTTCGTACCCCGTTTGCGTAGCTTCTATGTTAATTTTTAAATTCCAGAAACTTTAAAGGTCGTCGCGTTTAAATTTCAAAAAGTTCATAAGCAATTCGTGACCGATGATTATTTAATTATTATTCATCTTCTTCGATCCGCCAAAATCCGCGACGGCCTTGAAAACACTCGAAACTCTCGAAACTTGAAGTGCTGATTCGGTTTTCGAAGTGGAATATCTTTAAGAGTTGAAGATTCTTCGTTCGTTGATTTTATAATTTTTCTTTTCTGGCTTTCGAGAGTTTCGAATCGCGAAAAAAGTACGAACTTTCGAAATTCGAAGCTTTCTTGGACTTCGAGGAACCCATCCCTACATTTAAGGGGAGAGCCTGGTGTAAGTAGCTAAAGAATCAAGGCATTCTCGTGAATTTTTTTTAAAGAAAGTATTTAATCGATCTCTCTGGATTTTTCAGGATATTGTATTGCCAGATTAAGGTAAATAAAACATTTTTTTAGTAAAAAAAAAAGTATGTCCAGTTGGTTGGCGACGCAATTATTCCGCGGCTGACAACGTAGCGTCTATTCATAAAAAATAAAAAATTCCAAAACTTTAACTTACAAGATGCAAAATTGAAAAAAAAGTTTATTTTTTTCGAACGAAATTTTGCCTTAAATGTGTAAAAGAAGCTATTTATTTAAACTGTATCATTATTCCAATATCTAAATTCTTTAAAGAAAATGTTCACGAATATCCATGCGCAATGCCAAGTCGAGCGGTTGAATATTTTTGAGGTTACATCGTCCGCCAATTGTAAAACTGTCGTTCCGAGAAAAACGCATTTAAAGTTTTCTGGTAACTTTTGCGTCACCTGCTGCTACGTAGCAAAAGTGGCTATAGCCGGTTTAATTTTTAGAATTTCGTTCTGCGGCTTTGGGAGAAAAAGAAATCGATTTTTCCGATCCGCTACACCAGGCTCCTCTCTTAACTCTTTGGGGTTAGGTGGGTTAAAAACTGCCCCAACCTTTTGCTTAGTTTTTTGTGCGTATAGTGGGTGCATCGATTGAAAAGCTAAGCAATAGGTGGGACAGTTTTTAACCCTCCTAACCACAAAGAGCTAAGCCATCCTCTGCCGCTTTGACGAACACTCGTGCTCCGAGAGTCTCTCGTAAAAGCGAAAGATTCTCAAGTGACGAAATTGAAGCATGGTTTCGGAAAGTAATGAAGTATTAGTGCGTATTAATAATGTATTTATCCACGTAAGTTTAACAGTTCTTCCTTATCATTATATACACATACGCAAGAAACTAACTAAAAGAAACGATAGGATTTACGACACTTAAGTGATTTCGGGAGGGGAACGTTTCTGCTACAGAGCAGAAGGGACCTAGTCCCGTAGGTCCCGCAGCGATCAAAGAAGGAAGAGGCCGTACGAGCAGGTGTTTAGTCGCAGTACAGTGTTCTGCTCCGATACAAGAGCACTGGCTATATGGCTGCTGGTTTAAACGAATCCTATGCATACGCGCGCGCGTGTCCTTTCCTCGGGCGTTAAAACTCCGCTCGGGCGTCCGTCCCGACGCGTGCTTCGAGTTCTCGCGGCTTACAATTATAACATAACTTACGAGATAATGAAATTAATCCTCTAAGAAACTAGGATAAGCGAAACTTACCGTACATAAACGTAACGTCAAAAAGATTTTTCGAACGGAAGCGACGCGCGCTATCTATAAAACGCAAGAGACCGTGTACAATAATCTCTCCTCTCTCACTCCTCCATTCCCGCGGGGCGATGGTCGGAGAGAACGAGCCCCGGTCCCGGTCGTTCGCGAGCAAACGGGAGCAGGCGCTCGGCGTGCCGTTCCCCCGTAGCAAAATCTCACAAAATCACCGACTACTTTGCAGCGAATTTTTTTATTTGATTATGCGATGTTTCATCTCGGAGCTACGACTCTGGCGGTCATCACTCTGATTACAGCGACAGCAACGTTACTTAGGAAATTTACATCAGCTCCGTAGGCGACGTTTGATTTAAAAGGTGGAGGGAGAAAGAGAACCGACAGAGGGGGAGAGAGAAAGAGAGAGAGAACGTAAAAGAAGTGAATGAGAGAAGGCTGCTAAACGGGCCTCTATTTTCTCTTACTCCTGTCTATGTGCTTCTTATGAAGAGCCGGGTGGTCTTTATTCAGCATCTTTGTCCTGCTAGCCCTCAGATGCTCGCCGTGGGCCGGTCTCGAGTTGTGGCCGGTCATCTCGCCGTCGTTGGCATTGTTGGCCGGCTGGCGGCTCGTCGACGCCTCGTCGAGCCTGGTAAAACAGAGAAGGTGACGGGAACAAAAGCTTTCTGTAGGCATCTCGTTCTGCGTCGCGTCGAAACGTTAATCCCGTTTAAAAAGCTTTCTTTCTGGGTCTTTAAAAGCGGCCTCGACCGCTCCGGCTAAGAGATCCAATCCTCTGTCATCGAAGTAATCGCTGGGCTGTTCCGTGTCGGGTGAATTCTACATAGGCATACACAGGGTGTTCCGCGACGAGTCGCGCAACGGGGGTGGCTGGGTCCGACGTGCGAGATGAGACTCCCTTCTGCGCGTGGAATCGCCGCTTACGATTGCACCACTCGTTGCGAGCACCCTGCATATTATTCTCTTCCCTTTCGTTTCTAATCGTTCTGTCGCGCGTGCACCACGTGCTTCTAACAACGCTGGGCATCGATAGAATCCCGGCGAGAAAACTGAAGTCGGGTTGAGGAGGCAACAGCCGCGGGCGATTCACACTTTTCTGTTTGCTTTTTTTTTTTGTCATTCAGGTAGATAGTAGCAGGAACAATATATCTCGGTAGAGCGCAACGGGGGTGAACACGCAAAACGTGAACGACGACAGGAATATCTCAATTGCCGAGCGGAGATCGAGCGGGCGTTGTTTGTAGAGATGTGTGATTTAACTGTACGTTATCGATTGTGGCACGCCGTTCACCGTCTTCGACTTCAGCACGTCGTTCTCGTAGGACATTATCGTCTCCTTGCCGTCCTCGTACACCCTGAAACGAACCAACGGGGCTCTTTAGTACCGCGCCTCGCTTTCTCCGTCGACGTGGCAAACCACCAGTGGCGGATTTAACGGGCGGCCGGTGAGCAATTACCGCCTGGGCCTCTGCCCATTTTTTTCTGTACTACTACATTTACCAGGGTTCGAAAGAGTTCTGGAAGTTTTCTGTAGGTTCTATTTGAAACATGGAGCGTGGAAATTTTTTTAAAAAAATTTCTCACATTATAAGTTCCCATGAGAACTGATAAAATGAAAATTCTGGTTGGAATGGAACTTATAAAATATAAAAATTTAAAAAAAAATCGCCTCTTTTCGGCCTCCTGACTAGGTGTAACCTTAAATAAACACGAAGAGTGTGATATTATATTGTTAAATAAAACTAAGTAGTAGTACTTTTTTTAATAAATCTTCTAATATAACTATTTCCATAGAACTTTTGTTATATAGATTCTAAAATATCAATTCCATGAGAACACTGTCTAAAGAAGTTCCTAAGGGTAACATTTCTTTCAATAAAAATTCCACAGGAACAGATATTTTCTTAAACGAAACATACAAGTTCTACCAGAATTTTTTTTAAAAATAAGAGTCCCAGAACTTTTTCGATCCCCGACATTTACACTGTTTTTACTGGACTATCTCTTCATTTTCCCCGAGAAGACTGGGCCCCTCAGACCGTTCGCCACCTTATCCCTTAAATCCGCCACTGCAAACGACTCCCGCGATTCCCGAGCTACCCTTTACCTTCTGGTGGTGATCTTTTTGCCGTTGATAAACCGAGTGGAGGTGCTGGTTCGCGTCATCACGCCACCGCCGCCGCCGCCTCCGCCTCCACCGCCGTAGATTCCACCGAAGTTCATCAACGTGTTAAACGAGGCGAATGAGTTGGACGGACCTTGGAAAAGTTCGTTGGATAGTGAGGAATGATAACTGTCTGGGCCGAAGAAGCACCTGCCTATTTTGTAACTTCCTGGGTGAATTTGCCTGTGGAGTTCTCCATTCGGGGGAAAATTAATGTTTGGTTAATCACAATGCTTGCTGGTGAAACCGGAGGGAGGGCTTTTCTCTTCATTATTCAGTTAATCAACATTTCCATTCTCCAGAACGAGCACAAGGTGTTCCGATTCATTCATACTTCTCCAGGGAGGTCACGCGTCCGGGGTGGCGGTCGGGAGGGGCACATTCACCCACGGGAGGTTGTGTAGAAAACGGATTTGCTTACCTGTTGGTACCTTGAGCAGATCGACGAAAGCTCTGTCGCCAAAGAACTCTCTGAACACTTCGTCGGGGTCTCTGAAGACGAACGCGCTGGGGAAGTGCATGTCGAAGTCGTCGCCGTACGGCCTCTTGCCGCTGGGCATTGGAACTCCTTCATACTGGTCGTACGCTCGCCTCTTCTTTTCTGAAACGCGCGGAAACAGAAAGGCAGGGTTACTGGCCGGCTCGACGGAAGCGCAAACTGTTATATATCGCTTGGTTTTATTCGCTCCAAATCCCAAGAAGCAGGTGCTGCAAGGCTTGCCAGGTTAGTAGAATACTGCTGGATGATTTCTAACATCATGAGCGACCATCGTAGCAGCAAAATCAGTATAGAGAGAACGCCCTCTGCATTGTCAAATAACTAGGACATTAGAACGAGTCCTCCAATGGTCGAGGTTGGTTGTGTTAACAAAATCTGGCAGCATGGTCGCTTGGCCGTTGGAGGACTTACCCCTCCGAGGTCACTGAGCAATCCGAACGTTCTCTCGCTGAGTCAGTTGAGCATTGGCGGTGGTTAGAAGTGCGGAAAGGTACAGGCAATATTAACTCTCTCTCGAGCCGTCCCAGAGGGCGCAACACGCAAGGCCTGGACACTGTTTGCAAAAATCTCTCGGGGGAACTCCTGAAGCCTACGAGGGCACGCGGCTTCGGCGGGCAACCCTGCCCCAGGGGGGTAGGGGGTGGAAGGGAAACGAAAACCAAGGCTAGCCGATTAGACAGTAATCAAAACAAGAAGAAGAAAGAAAACAATGTTTGGCCACTCTGTCAAAGTTCTTTTGTCACTGAAGCGGTACCGAAGAATCGATGGAAGGCAGAGTCAAAGTAATTCCGGCAGGTGAATCCACGGCCGGGCCTCGAGGACGCCTTCTGATACAATCGCTGGTCGTAGGTTCGCCTCTTCGCATCTGGGGCATCGAGCACGGTCACGAGAGAGATCGTCCGGAAAAAACAAAGATTTCTAATTGAATTTTCCTTCTAGGCCGGACGCCGGGAGCAACAGCTGATTCCCGAGTTTCTCGCACCCTCGGCCTTCCTAAAGGGGCGCGGCAACAAGTGGTGTCGGAAACTCGAGAATCCTGGAGCTGCGAGTTGCCCTGACAGCAGTAGCTTCGCCGCAGAACAGTTGCTGGAGTCACAGAAGAGAGACTCAGCTTTTCCCTCCCGGAAAATTATAGACCACCCCACCTGGACGGGGGCCCAGAACTTTCTGGCGAATTAAATCTGCGGCAGCTTTCCCCGAGGGGATAAAGTAGCGGCGTTCTACAATGGAATTACTCCCTGCCTATCCTCGCAGCTCCCCCGACTTGCTTGTGACACAGCCGTTCATAAAGAAACGACGTGCTCGCGTCTGATCCGGTCGCCGCTCGATCGAGTCGCGTTGCTGGGTCCCAGAATAAGTCGTACTAGTTGCGGAGCGCTTGAAAGAAGGCTCATGCGAAATTCGCCGTTGCTGACAAGCAGGAGGCACCCGTCGTTCATCTCCTATTGGCAGCTGTACCCTCCGCGGTTTCGTCACCGAAGCCAGGCACCGGTCGACTCGGATTAATTCAAGCCGCAGAGAAGTGATTTTCAGACAGAGATCGGAGGATTAATAGCCACGGAACGCCATTGTCCGCGCCCGGGTAGTTCTTTGATCCTCTTTGCTCAGCTTGCCGGCCCCTCTGGACCTGAGAATTTGGTTAAGAGAACCTCGGAACCGAAGGAGCTTACCGTTAGTGAGCACTTCGTACGCCTGGGAGATCTCTTTGAACCGCCTGTGCGCTTCTTCCAGGTTCTCCGGGTTCTTGTCCGGGTGCCATTTCAGTGCCAATTTCCTGTACCTGCAAAGCATTCGAGCGTTATTCCTCATGGAAACGAAAACAGACACCGAATTAGCTTCTTCATTCAGAGGGAGGCTTTAGAAAAAGTGTCTCGATTCTCTTTCAGCTGGGACGACACGAATGTTGCTTCCTGGACCAATGCCAGCTGCTCCGATAGAGACTAAAAAGCCATTCATTCAATCTGCCTTTGGCCGCCGCGGTTTGAAAAACAAATAATCAGACTTATTTCCAGTGCCCTCTGTTGTTCCATCCATTGAGCTTGGCGGATAGAAATACTTTCCTAGCTCCGGCCCTCCGTTTAAAGCGCTCCCCGACACCGCGGCTTAAGAGCTTCGTACTCACGCTTTCTTTATGTCCTCCTGAGTGGCGTTCTGTTGCACATCGAGCACCTTGTAGTAGTCGACCATCGTTCAGTCCTCGCGCTCGGATGTCAGGGCTTAGATAACCACCTGTCGAACAATGCGAGAACAGTTATCGTAATTAGCGGGCCAATTGGCAAGCGGGCCGGCCGCGAGCCGGCGGGCCGAGAACACGGGGGAAATACAGCTATCCCAGTTTCGTTTAGCTTGCCTGCCAGCTAACGCTCGGAGGCGCGTGGTTTGCACACGGCTGCGCCTCTCCGGCTACGCCTGAAACCCTGCTTTATCCCGAGTCTTTCACCCCTTGCGACTGCCACGTGGGGTCTGTGAGTCATCCTGCACACCGCACCATTCTTCAGCTTTGATATTGTTGGAGCCGAACTTGGCAATAAGGCCTGGTCAAGGCAGAAGCACATGGTCGGGTGGTTCAGGACGAATGCTTCGTTCGAAGTGACTCTTTTCCTTTGGAACCATCCCTCAAAGGGACTTTCGACCACCTGTTGCTCAATGACCGCTTCAGAGCTGATACCAAGGCAATACTCAGCGCGATAAAAATGGGCTATTCAGTGTTAAGGGGTCCTTTTACTGTGGGGGGGACTGGGACACTTTGATGCCGGGGGCACAATTAATATTTTCTTGATATCTATAGGGTATCTTAATATATAAAGCAGAGAGATTCTAATATGTTTGTGTGTTTGTCTGTCGCCTAAAAACTTTCGATGGATAAACTCTGCGATCACAAAAGGTGCCTCAGCTCATTATGCTATTTAAAAAAAAACTATAAATTTTTTTTTTTATAAAATCAGAATCTAAATTTCGGGCGAAGCCGAGTATTAAAGCTAGTCATTTTATAATCTTATACTGTCTTGTGATCATGTTTTGAACTTCTGTTTCTGGATATCAAGAGAATATTAATGTTTCATTGCGCCCCTTGCACCAAAGTGCCCTAACTCCCGCTAGAGTTTAAAAAACGACCAGCTTATTTTTTAAAACTTTTTTGGTCATAGAAAGAGTGTATTTACTAAATCGAAGTTTTTTTCTATTTATTAATACGTGTTTTGAGAATACAAAAATATATTGATATTTGGTTTAATCCTTCATGGTTAGTGTTGGTTAAATAGACTTGTGTTTTAACTTTGGAGCTTGATACCGGTAAGTTCCCGGCTTTGAAATGGCATTGATCTGACATTTTTCGGAAATTTGTGGCTTCCTCTTCCGGTAGAGACCGCCAATTTTTTAATCAGAGCGTCCGTTGGTAGATTCAATTATTTTCATTTATAAATTACTTCTCTTTAGAAACTTTCGCCTGATTTCGAAGAGGTGGGGTGCAGGGCTGCGGGGGTGAAACGGAGCACGGAGACTCTCACAAGATTTTCACGGGACTCGGCATATTTGCAGAATAGTGGAAAATATTTGACACGTACTTTTAATTATCGGCAATCGCCTGTGTCGAAGTGGTGAAAAACAGGCCCTAAATTTGAGGGTCTTACAAGGAGAGTATTTTAGGTGTCCGATCATTTTGATTTTTGGATATGTTATAGAGGACTGAAAAATAAGAAATACGTGTTTTTTTATTTTTCCCCATTTTAATATTTGGAGGGTGAAAACTGCGTTCAAAATTAGGGGTGAAAAATCATTTTTGTGGAATATCTCGAGAACTATTAGAGATAGGGGAATAGTGTCAAAGGACGAATTTTGTGTCTTTGAATGCGAAATATGACTGACCCACCAGATTTTCAAAAATCCACAAAAATGATTTTTCACCCCTAACTTTGAACGCAGTTTTCACCCCCCAAATATGAAAACAGGGAAAAATAAAAAAACACGTATTTCTTATTTTTCGGTCCTCTATAACATATCCAAAAATCAAAATGATCGGAGGCGGACACCTAAAATACCCTCCTTGTTAGACATTTCTAGAATGTCTCGAGAAAGAATTAAATTTTTCTCCAACCGCGAATCTTTTAAAACCGAATCCAGTTCATTCCACACTATTCTACAAGTCTGCAGTGTCCATTGAGCCACCGCGACAGTCGCTAGGAAGGCGAGAAACACTCGGCCAGCACTCGAAAATAGTACCACCGCCGTACTATGTGTAGTATTTCCAGCGGACGCGCAAATATAATCCAACGCGAGTTAATTTTACTTGCTGTTTTCGAAACAGTCGCGCAGTGTCGCGTATAAATGGCACACGCCGGCCGAACGCTTCCGAATCGATCCTTCAACTGCGTCGCCCCGGAACAATCGAATATATCACGCGTGTGTAAAGCATCCTAGCTGCCCCTCCGAGCTCTGCGGCGGGATCGCGAGGAGACACGCGCACAAAAGGCACCTCAGAGGCTACACCTCGAAAACACCATCCCCTGGCGGGCGAGCATTTCGTCCCTTCACTGGCGCGAAACGGCACTCGGCCCCTTGGTGCGGCTCATGCCGGCAGGGTTCAGCAGCCACGGGGACGGAGGGAACAACCGGTTGCCTTCGGGTATCGAAGCACCGACGGATCGCTGGCGCGCGCGCGCGGTGAGCCGTCAGCGAGGCGCACCGGCCGACCACTCGGTGGAAAACTGAGGCTCAAAGTCAAACACTGGACTAACGCGAAAACGCTAAAGTTAGCCGAGACGCGTATCGAAAATAGTCGGAAACACGGAGGTGGAGGTCATTACGTTATCCCACTTCGTCGATCCTCCCCCCACCACCGCGCCGCGGCAAGAGAGCCCGGTGGACTGGCTTGCAGTCTGCTCTTCCCATTCCAACAGGACCATAGGAATCCACTGAATCACTTCTACCGAAGCAGTACCTGAGTAGGGGGGCCCGCGCAGCCAACTGTACCGCGAGCAGATTCGGGGCGCCGATAGGACGCGACCGATTTCAGATCGGGGAAGCTCGAGTGGACGGAAAGAACGGCCGGCGGAGAGTGTGTTACCGGGTGAACAGGAATTCTCCGCGTCCGCCAGGTGAACAGCGATTCATGTCCATACGCGACGGGCGATCGTGACGACCACCTCCGCGATCGGGTCGAGGACGTTGGACTGGAAGGCGGTGTATCACCTTCCGTGTGCCACAGAGGCGTTGTACAGGTCGTTCCCTAAGCCCGGAGCTAAGTTGTCGGCGAGGTTCTGGCGCGGGGATGTATGGGAGCGTTTCTTAAGGTTCTGACGACGATCTGGGTATACTTAACGGGGGAAGATCCCGAAAATTCAAAAAATTCTGAAACTTTGTGAATGTGTAGGGGATTTCTTCCTGATTACAACGCAATTTTTTGTGGCTGCCCAAGTTGACTCGAAGTGGGTGAAATTAACCCCTGAATATTCGGCTATTTTCCGATTTTGTGTTATAACTCGTGAACTGTGAGAGATAGAAAAAAAGTTTGAAGACAAAAGTTACTTCTTTTAATTAGATCTATCGTTTGGTGAAAAAAAATATTCTATATTTCATGAGTTATAAAATAAAATCGGGAAATAACCGGGTTTTCAGGGGTCAATTACACCCTCTTGGAGTGAATATGGCAGCGAACAGAAATTGCGTTGTAATCAGGAGGAAATGCCCTACATGTTCACAAAGTTTCAGAATTTTTTGAATTTCCAGAGTCGGGATGTTCCCTTGTAAGCCTGGTATAACACTATGTGTGAAATCAGAGCCACCATAAGAGGGAGCCCGGTTTGGCGGAGCTGGCTAAGCGGCTGCCCAGTACGCAGCGGATCCGAAGATCGCGGGTTCGAGTCCCGTCGCCCGAGGTCCTGTTTTTTTCCGAATAAAAAACGTAGGAATTACGAACCCTGTATTTCTACGTAAAGAAGACAGAAGACTTGTGTTTCTCCTTCAGAAGAAGAAAGAGTAAGCGTGAGGGAAAAAGGGAGCTTTGCTGTTGTGTTGTTACTGTCTCTGGATCAGAATAAAACACTCAATGGGAGCTTCCTAGAGCCCGCAAGGCCCTTCCATTCAGCTAAACGCAGAATTTCCGACAACAGTGGGTGAGAGGCGTGGCGACGAGGCTGGCCCCAGTCCACGGATTAGGAAGAGCCCTGTAGCTTATAATAAATCTGCGCGTTCACGCGGGGATCGCGAGATCCATGAGTCACACCGGTTTCGGAGGTGATTTTGGCCTGCCTACACGCTGATCGCGTGTACCCAGGTAAAACGGCGTGAACAGTCATCGCGACGTGGGTCGCCGTGGGCGTCTCTCCAACAGTTTCGTCTAAGGAACACCCTTGGGGTCCGTTCTCCTTCGGGCATCATCCTCGGGCCCCCTTATCTCAGGTACAATACCCTGGGAAACGGTTGACAGTCCTCGGACTCGTTGGCCTTCGTCGACCACAACCGAGCTTCTCCTAGTCTAGAAACGGCGGAACAGCCATCTTGCGATTGGGTGTCGTCTCCAGGAAGGCCGAGGCGGCGGTCAGCTCGCAGAAAGACGACACCAGAGATGGGAATTCATTCGGTTCCCATCGATGTCTCTGACTGAGTGGAAAGTAGACCAGCGGGGGAATGTATGTCTTTCGATTGCAGGGATTCAGCGGCGCAAGGAATGCGCTCGCGAACGAGCCTTTCTGTGTTTGAAATTCGCCAGAGCCTGGATAGAAGGGAACTGGACTGGGCGGGCTTGCGTAACAGCCGATTCCGAATGTTTCGGATGCCTATTGTGCTCGTAACGCGTTCGGGGAAACCAGCTGGGGCTTATCGATCCATGGAAAACTCGCTGGGACGCACACCTGGTCCCTGGGAAATTCCGCCTGCGAGCACATTCAATTTCGATGGCGGTGCTTGGTCGAACAGGTTTCGCGAGTCTTATCACGCGCGAATGGGAGCTTGAACAGAGGTCCTTGAATAATCCTTTTCGGTTGGTTGGCCGAGTTCTCGTAGATCCGTGATTGAAGCTGGGTCCAAACGGGGCGTAATGTTCGCGGTGGTAATTCCCGAAGAGGCAGGGATCGCCGATAATCACCGTGCACCAATTCTCGTCTTGATAATCGTCCAAAGCTGACCATCGGGCGCCGCTCCAAGAATGGGAAGATCGGACACGCGGTGATTTCGTTGCTTTGGGCGATCGTTGCGAATCCCACCCTCGAGCAGAACATTTCGCCCACTGCATGTACTCTGACGAATGCCTTGTACTTGAATCTCGTGTGATTAGGTAAGTGACGAGGGGGAGATTCGGAGAACCGTCATTTTCATTGCTTTGGTAGCTTTTAGATTTAGGACTAGAGGCATTTTGGGACTCTAGGGTATAGGGTTAGAACTTTGGGACTGGGGGACCTAGGATTAGAAGAACTTTGGGACTCTGGGACCTAGGATTAGAAGAACTTTGGGACTCTGGGACCTAGGATTAGAAGAACTTTGGGACTCGGGGACCTAGGATTAGAAGAACTTTGGGACTCTGGGACCTAGGATTAGAAGAACTTTGGGACTCGGAAGTATAAAATTAGGAGAACTTTGGGACTCTGGAATCTAGGATTAGAAGAACTTTGGGACTCGGGAATCTAGAATTAGAAGAACTTTGGGAATTCGGGGATCTAAGATGAGAATAAGTTCGGGACTCTGCAGTATAAAATTAGGAGAAATTTGGGACTCTGGGATCTAGAATTAGGGGAACTTTGGGACCCTCAGATCTAGAATTAGAGGAATTTTGGGACTCTAAAGTATAGGATTAGGAGAACTTAGGGACTCTGAGATCTAGAATTACAAGAACTTTGGGACTCTAAGATCTAGGATTAGAAGAACTTTGGAACTCTGAAATTTGGGAGTAGGGGAACTTTGGGACTCTGAGATCTCGGCTTAAGGGAACTTTGGGACTCTGAGATCTAGGACTAGAAGAACTTTAGGATCCTCAGATCTGGGACTAGTGGGCCTCTGGTACCCTGCACCACATCATTTCCCATGCGAAACTGCTAGGGAGGGGATAGATTGGCGTTATCCGGAGATTACGGCGAGACATTCGAGATTCACGTACGGAAACGGGCGGTTTCGCGATTACGCGATCGTGTTTGTAGTTTCGCAAAGCGTGAGCGTTTCCAGTCGCGCAAAAGCCGAACAAGCTTCTCGCTTATTGTCGGAAACGGGGGGAGTGGAAGATGCCCCCCTCTGTGTGCTCGCGAGCACGAGTCACCAACCAACCATACGAATCGATTAAACGGAACCGCCAAATACGGTTCCCGGGCAACTTTCGAGGATACACGTGGCTCGACGTGATTGCGAATCGTGCCCCTGGGCGATCGATATGACTAATATGCCTGCTCCTACTTTATCTACTTTATCAGCCGCGTTCGCAAGCCTCGATAAGCCTGGCTAGAGAACCCTGCACCGCTGTGCCTCTATAATTATAGAGTATAAACATTTCTGTCAGAATATCCAGCGATAAAAGGCACCAGCCTTGGAACCCTCCTCTGCAAACTGTCTATCTCAAACAGCTCAAACCCTCAAACCCTAATAGGGTGTTGCTAGTTAGTTAGTAGCTGTTGGTGGAAAATGTAGCGAAACGTGGGCGACAGTACATGTTTACTAAACTGGCCGCCCACAGAGTCCCACGTGACTAATACAGAAGTGACGTTCGACACCAGCGATCATCCTTCATCGAACTTCGCCGTGGCTGCAGTTCCTCGACCCTTGGCGCAGCAGAGGGAAAAGGGACGAGCTGCAGCTCTCGCTGGCACCAGGGTCGAGGGACGCTCTAACGAAGATTAAACACGCTTCGTGTGTGGCTTTCCATGGAAAACGCGGCGAAGTGTGCACAGAGGCTCGAGCAGAAGGAAG
The DNA here is from genome assembly GCF_050908995.1 of Andrena cerasifolii. NCBI lineage: Eukaryota > Metazoa > Arthropoda > Insecta > Hymenoptera > Andrenidae > Andrena > Andrena cerasifolii. The sequence goes on from NC_135132.1 coordinate 7,034,479, forward strand.
GCCGGGAGAGAGAGAGAGACCACGGTGGGCGTCCTTTCGCGCTCTCCCGAGAAGGTGTGACGTCAGTTTTACATATTCGGGCAGCGTGAGCGACGTATCGAGGAAAAAGGATTCCGCCGGCGTCTCCTGATCTTGAGAGGCTGTGTTTGCCTCCGACAGAAGGACGAGGATTTCGCGGTATCCTTGCCCGCTTTAAAACACCGCCACGGGAATGTACGGCTTTGCCGCGCGGCACACTGCCTTCTTGGGTTCAAGAGGGAACCGCGCTGCGGGACATTTGTGCTCCCCGTCAATCTTTCAAGCTCGACGCTGAAGATCTGCATTGTGAGTCTATTTCCCCTGGTTCCTTGCTGTTCCGCCTGAATTCAGCCTAGACTCGTAGCGTTCTTGAAATTGGAACGCAAAAAGCGTGGAAGTAGTTGGTCTCCGGCTGGAAACGAGTGCAGAGCTGACGTTGGGACGGGAGGATGGCGACGGGGTTAAAAGTTGCCGGCTCTAGGTGCTCTGACAAAGATACCGGGGCACGGAGAGGAGGGGCACGCGACCGAAATAAACCGTCGGCCATCGGCGATGTCCTAGACCCTTTCATTGGCCTTTTAACCGACATTTTCTAGCCCCGACCTAGCGCAACGCGCGTTGCGTGCACCGCCTCCCAGAGGAAAGCGGATGGATTCTCGGGTGGAGTGAACTCTGTTGTGGTGTGCCCAAACGGGGGGAAAAAAGGAATGGTATTTTTAGTGGCGTTACATGTTACGCAATGTTGCGCAACATTGCGTGATTTGGTCACTATCGCAGCTGCCACTGTACCAAGTGTATGTATATAGTACTTGCTCTTTGGAAGAGAATTCGTCATTCTGGTAGCTTCTACTTGGGACCTTTGGGAAGATAGAAATCGGGGACCAGTGGGACTAGGAGAACTCAGAGTAGGAGAACTTTGGGACTCTGAGATCTAGGAGTAGGAGAACTTTGGGACTCAGGGATCTGGGATTAAGGGAACTTTGGGACTCTGAGATCTAGGAGTAGGAGAACTTTGGGACTCAGGGATCTGGGATTAAGGGAACTTTGGGACTCAGGGATCTGGGATTAAGGGAACTTTGGGACTCTGAGATATAGGATTGGAAGAATTTTGGGACTTTGAGAGCTAGGAATAGGAGAACTTTGGGCCTCTGAGATTTAGGATTAAGGGAACTTTGGGACTCTGAAATCTAGGATTAAAAGAACTTTGAAACTCTGAGAGCTAGGATTAGGAGAACTTTGGGCCTCTGAGATTTAGGATTAAGGGAACTTTGGGACTCTGAAATCTAGGATTAGAAGAATTTTGAGACTCGGGGACCTAGGATTAGAAAAACTTTGAGACTCTGTAATATAAAAATAGGAGAACTTGGGACTCTGAAGTTTACAATTAGGAGAACTTTGGGACTCTGAAGTTTAAAATTAGGAAAACTTTGGGATTCTGAAGTTTAAAATTAGGAGAACTTTAGGCCTTAGAGATTTAGAATCAGGAGAACTTTGGGGCTCTGGAATCTGGGATTAGAAGAATTTTGGGACTCGGGGACCTAGGATTAGAAAAACTTTGGGACTCTGTAATATAAAATTAGGAGAACTTTGGGACTCAGAAGTTTAAAATTAGGGGAACTTTGGGACCCTGGAGTTTAAAATCAGGAGAACTTTAGGACTCAAAGATTTAGAATCAGGCGAACTTTGGGTCTCTGGAATCTGGGATTAGAAGAACTTTGGAACTCGGGGATCTAGGATTAGAAGTTTGGGACTCTGGAGTATACAATTCAGAGAACTTTGGGACTCTGGAGTATAAAGTTAGGAGAACTTTGGGACTCTGGAGTATAAAGTTAGGAGAACTTTGGGACTCTGGAGTATAAAGTTAGGAGAACTTTGGGACTCAGAGATCTAGAATTGGAGGAACTTTTGAAGTCTGAGATATAGGATTAAAAGAACTTGAGTACCTCGACACCCTCTAAAGAGATAACTAGCTCTGTTCTGCTGAGCAATCTAATTGAAAGGCCAGTCCCCTTAATCTTTCTCCATTACGAACTGATCCCTAATCGTAAAGAATCTCAAACGACTGATTGAACGTGTCAGTTGCAGCGCTAATTGCTTGGTCAACGGCGGCGATTACCATTAAGATCGAAGGTGAGGCACGGGGAGAATCGGTGGTGTTGTTTCCACGTCCCATCGCGCGCATAATCGAACTTAATATAGCCGCGGCTCGAGTCACGTTGTTTGGGTGATCGAGATTACAACGTATGAGAAACGTTGGGTATGACGAAACCGTTAAGGGGGAACTTCGCCTCGAATACAGAACGAAGTTCGAATCTGATTGCAGGCTGCGATATTTAACAACAGAATCCAGAGGCTAACGAGAAACTGAAGCTGCTAGTCGAGAATTGAAATTGCAAGGGAACAATAAGCTAGGGAAGCGCAATTAACAGAGAGGATGGAGCGCGTGCTCGGCGATAATTTGTGGTCGATGATTCGCTTCCTGACTATAAAACAGCCTGCCCGTGGGATCCATTACGCGTGACGAGGAAAAATGCCGTTACTGTGCTCCAATCTCCATTGTCGTTTCCCAGCATGTACCTCTTCCTAACAACAGCCATCAGGCCACCATAAAACCCCTCATCCTCTATCGTTATTGCTACTACCTAGACCACAACGAGCTGGTTATTAATCCTAGCAAACTATCCCTCTATCGCATCGAATGTTAAAGCGCCGTGGGCTAAGAACCTACGTGAAACTGCATTCGCAGCAACCGATCCACTGTCGTTGCGTCCTTAAATTCCAGGTACCACAGACCTCCTGCACCTACTTACCAAATGTAATTCAGGCCATCGATTCAGAGCAGTGGAATGCAAGTTAAACCACCCAATCGATCCTCCGAACCTTTCCACGAAAGGAAATAGCAAAGACTGCTGAAGATCCGGACAAATCTTCCCTACATGTTTACCAATATTACCCAGAGCCTCACAGGGCAATCCCACAGACACTGTGATCCCAGATTGACAAGGACACAATCCACACGATCAGCCTGGTTATCAGATAAGCCGGCCAGGATGACTGTGCCAGGCCAGTACCAGTAATAATTCCGAGAAACTCGTCAGTATAGTCGTCAGCCTCGTAAAAAGCACGTGCGTGGTCTTTCACAATCTCCGCTTGAAGGGATCACCTGTCGAGGTTGAGAATCACGGTGATCTCGCTAGCACGTTTCCAGGCTCTCGGGGCCCGTTCCTCCCGACAGCGATTCCAAACGGCTGTGGCCATGGTAATCGGTTATCTAGCGGCGGGTGCACAACGATTCTCGGTGGCGAGTGACAAGGGCCCAGGCTTCGTTTGCGGCTGCCTGCGACTTGGGTGTCGCGCGGCGAACGCTGCCAGGGACGACGAGAAATGCGTTGTCACCGCGCGTGGACACGGGACGTGTCCCAAGAGCGCGGCACGTCAGAGCGAAGCTGGGTGGTTCTCGGAAAAATTTCAAGTGGAGCACGTTAGTCTCGTTACGACAGTTCCCCTCGGCGACGCAGCCGTCGCGGCGGCCCTGTCGCGTGATTATTCTTCGCTGATAATTGCTGGGCCTTTACTCACCGTGAAGTGGCCTCCGTTTGGTCCTAGCCGAACACACTCGGTCACGGATATTCCGCGGAAAAGCCAGCGGCTGTTTCCCCGTTTCAGAGCCAGGTCGGGCGCACAATGGAACGCGAAGCGACAATCTCGCGAAAAACCAGAGAAATGCCTGAGCCGCCTGAAGTTGGCGCAAACAAAGGTCGATATTCCAAGATGGCCGCCGCCGACGTTATTGATTCCTCTAGAGCCCGTTACGCCGCGCTTCCTGCTATTGATCCCTGGTAAATTCAATTTCCACGCTGGATATTCCGAGCCCAGTACTCTATCCTCCAGCGATGAATATTGTCGCGTCGGATGCTTCGTAACGGCGCGCTTTTCCCTACAATCCCGAACGCGACCAGCTCGCGATTCGCCGAGATTCGCCGCGGGCGGCACTGCTCGCGGAAAGGTTATCGAAGTAAAAATGTCATTCGCTGGGAAACGTTCGCGGGTTCTAACAAAAGAAGCTGTTTATCGAGTGATTCACTTGTTTCCCTCGGCGTAGAATCCTCGTTTACGTAACTGGAATCACCGTCTGGCTTTCGCAGCGATGCGATTCTCGAAATATAGCCCCGCCTCTACTATTCCAGAGACGCGTGTTCTAGAGTATTCCAGACACTTCTTAAATCGATTGCCTTTTAAGCAGGAGATCGATCTTGTAAATAGTAGCAGGAATACCCGAAGTCTTTTATAATATCCGCGATTAGGTTAGGTTAGGTTTATTCTTTCTTTGGTATAGTTACAAAAATATATAAACTATAGCTAACGTGGCGTTTCAAGACATTTTCTTATATGGCCCAACGAACTTTGTCCCTCACTTAAATGCGATTACTTTCGAACATTGTAAACGTGCCCGCGGACGGGTTCGAAAACCACCACTTTTCCCGCCAAAACTTGTTGCTTCGAAACCTGAACCCCGAACATCGCGCGTTCGAATTCCCCTCAAGCTTGGGTCAATAGCGTGAAACAGAGAGAAGTAGACTGGTAATCGGAGCGCAAACAGGAGCGAATGAATTGGAAAAAGAGTGAAAAAGGGGGAGAATTGAGATACTTTATTTGCAAATGTACAATCGATAATAAGAGGCGTCTAGTTGCAGCGCCAGTGGCGCCACCGTCTCGGTGGCGCCGACCGCCGTTACGTCCGCCGAGATGGCGCTAGCTGAACGGTTTGCGCACAGTGGCATGGCAGCTTCCGTTCCGCAGAGTGTTTTCAAAGAGCAGGTGATCGTTTGGTAGATCGGGACGCGCCTCTTCGGCCAGATCTACGGTGAACACGGTGAAGAAGCTCGCTGAACGTGGCTGCTGTCTGTCCACGGCTCGCGCGTGACTTGTGCGAGTGTGTGGAATAAAGTGTGCCCGCGGGACGCCGGTACCCGAACCGACAGCCCCCGTCGTACCGCTTGGAGCTGTGGACTAGGTAGTTTACTTGCCGCTGGGAATGTTGAAGGACTCGCTTCTCGTTCGAGCGTCCTGCCAAGAGGTGGGTAAGTTTTGCCGATCTCCCCTCTCGTAACGGTCGCTCGAGGTCGCGGGCCCTGTAGAGCGTTCCACGGACGTTCGATTAGGGGGCCCCGACGGCTCGGGCGACGCTTCCCGCGGCCGGCCCACTTTCCCTGCTCCGGGCCCTGCCCGCGCAGGCGGAAGCGGGGCTGGCCCAGGCACATCTGCATCGAGTTGGACGTGTCCACGAATGGCGGTGCGAATATCGATCCTCGAGTCTCCGGCCGGCAGGCTGACTTGGTTTCGAGGTCACCGGGACTCTCCCGACATCCTCAGCCCCTTCGAGTACCTTCTATTTCAATCCTGCGGAACATCGCCACCCCGTCGTCCCCCCCCCCCCCCCCACCCCCGTTCCGCGACGGCACCGGACGTCGCGAGATTATCGCTGGCATCCTGTCTCTCAACGCGGCGTGCCACTGCAGCCCGGCATCTCCCGTTCAATACCGGATCGAGCCAGACAAAATCACGGTCACCGCGATTTTGTTATGGGTTTTTAAGTAGCTACCCAAGTACGTGGAATTTTTATCGGCGGTTTCGGTTTATGGCTGAAGTAGTTTGCTCCACAGAGCTTCAGTCGCTTTGGTCGCCACCGCATTGGTGCCCTCTTTGCTGGCGCGTTTCTATGAGCGAAAAAGTGCGACCGGTGCAGCAACCTCGGTGGGAAAGAATTTTGGCGCATAAGTTATGTAAGCAGCCGGTCGGAAGACTGCCCTAAATATAGAGACGTATGCAGACGTTCGATCGGAATCAGCCGACGCACGGCTACTTATACAAGATCACCTTGACCGTGATGGAAGCGCGTTAATCCTTCCGTGTCGTAATATCAAATCTCATTTCGACTCGCCTTGGTCGAGGACTTGAACGGAACATTTAACTAGCTTCTCTGCTCTTTCGTTATTCCCTGGCACCGTTCGATCGCACTTTTCACTCTTCACTTCTCAATTCCTCACCGTCGGATTCTCGCTTCGTCGACTCTCAACTCTGACCCCTTCCATCACTTTCCAGCCGCGTTATCTGCGACATCTCCGAGCGTCTATGGCCGCACGGACTGTTGTCGTAAATCCACGGCCACCGGGAGCGCTGTAATGTCAACAGCGGCGTAAACAATTTCCTGCGCTGCTTTATTGGCCGGGCAATAGGCTCCCTCGAGGACCTTAATGCCTCTATTATTCAATGCGGCCAATGCACGCGCGCTTTCCGACGCGAGTCCAATCGGAACGTTCGCCTCGCGTGTCGCCAGAGAACGCTTCTGCGGTACCACCGTGACCGTGCCTCGTTACAAGCGCGTATCTGCTCCTGCAATCAGTGCGAGTAACGAAAAGCATACTCGGGTACTTAATTTCACGCGACGCCCGTAAGGGACGGATCGGATCGGTGGGAGCTATCATCGATTTCAGATTAACGGGCCTAATTCGCTGGTTCAATTAGCGGTGTTTGCCTTTCAAATGCACGGGGAATTGAAATTGCGCCGCTGACGGCACGGCCGGCTGATTGATAGGCGATCCGCGGGGCTCAGGCGCCAGGTGAAATTTCCACGGGCAAATATTTTAGTAGCCTATCGCGTTCCGCTGACAGTTTGCGATAGAGGGGCGGACAACGCGACAGCGTGGACGAAATTTGTTTGCAGCGATACCGCGCTTCTTCTCTTCCTTGATTAAAGGCTGTCTGTTGCGTGACTCAGGTTGCCAACATTTTTTCTTTCGACGCTGTGGAAAAATGTAGTAGGGGAACTGCCGTATATTTGGAATACCAGTTTGCTTAAGACGAATAAAAAATTACGGCTGAGGTTAGGAACAAATAAAACTGTATAATATCATAGGGAAACTAATAGACTTTTATATTTCAAATTCTCATTAATAATAAGAAACAAAAAGTATCTGAAACTTTGGTCTAAATGAAAAATGACAGGAAGTATTAATTTCGTTAAGTGCAGATAATTTGGAATACCGGGTATTCCAATTTACCTTCACTTTATAAACTTAAAAAAACATGTAGATAGTAAAAATATTTTCTTTTATGATCTAATCGGGGTCAAAAATCGCAATATGGTCTAGTAGGGTAGATGCACCATTTGTGATTACTTTAAGGTATTGTACCAGTTTCGGGCCACTTCTTATGAAATATAATATTTTTTCGTGTGAACAATAAATATAACCTTATATTTCTGGCGGTATAATAAACAAAATATTTATGATGTGAAATTCTCCACATAATAATGATTTGCAAGCAGTTTAAAAGTAAGATAATTATGCTCATGGCCGAAAACAGTGCAATGCCCACAAATGGTACACCTACCCTATCTTAGTTAAATATAAATGAACAGCGCTGACTCAAACAGACGCGGCGGTAGCCGTTACGCGTGAAATAATAGTATCGCTAAGCCTTGGAATATTCCAAATTACCTTCATCTTCGGTATTCCGAATTGGCAACATCGCATTGAAACCTAAAATATTATGTCGCACTTTGTATTCCCGAAAATATCGCAAAACTGAAGTGGAACCATAGAGGGCACGTGCAAAAGAGTAGATTAAGTGTTGAAGACTAAAGATTTAACATATTTTAGCCACGATTGGAACGACTAAAACAAATTTACTTGCTGAAAAAGTTTTGCAGATTGAGTTTTTCTTATTTTACAGATTAAGTCGGAAATGTAAAAATGTCGACTTTGATCAGTTATAAAATGTTTTACAAGCATCCTATGTTGATGTGGAAGTTCCAGGCTGTAGACAAAGGAATCCCACACTTCCAGTTAAAATTTCAAGTGAAAATATTCATTCATTCAAAAGTTATGATGTACGAAAACAATTAAACGACCGAAAACGGTATGAAAAAACCAGTGTTCAAACATGTAGTTTTGAGATAAACGGCTTCCATGTCCCCTGCGCCAATACCGCTCTGCGAGGGCGTTACTCAACGGTGCACTAATTTCCATAATTATTTCAATCTCCTCATGAAACTTTGCTGTAAGTGTTCACAAAGGATGACACATTCAAAATTCTTAATAATAAAAAAAAAATCGATTTTTCGAGATTCGAATGTGCTTATTTTAAGTAAAACAGGTTAGGGTGACAGTAATTAGATAGGTGGCAGTAGATAGCCGTATTACCCTATCCGTTTGATAAGGACTCTCTAGCAACTCGATTAGCATAATCGTCAGCAGACATTCCATCTCGAACACAATATTATTATTAAGCTCTATGACCATTCTCCGGCCCACCAAACGCTCGCTTCTTCCACATCACTGTCTCGCATCCCACTTTCTAACCTCATCGCGGCCAAACCCTGGCAACCGGCTCCTTATTTATCATCCCGTTGACTATTTCGATTATCGAGCCCCCTGCGGAGCATTTTTATCGCGTGCCCTCGATTTTGCAACGCTTCGTGTTTGTTACCCGCCTTATCGCGAAAAACAGCCGCCAACTATGGCGGGACGGCTCATTAAAACGCCACGGTTCGCTGCCGTGTCTCGGCGAGTTGTTTTCAAGCAGTGATTCTCAAAAAGAGGGCAAGGAAGGAGGAAAAAAAACCTGCTGTCGTGTAATCGTTTATCGGTGCATCGATACTCGCCTGAGTCACGGGACATTTCGGTCAATATTAATGGAACGTTCCAGGCGATTACGATAATGAATAAATTCTCGGTAAACACTGGCGACAATCAGCGACGAGGAACCGCCGCGTCATCGCCAGTAAGCTTTCCGTCCGCCCTCAGAATTTCTTTCGAACCGATCGTCGGTTTCTCGCTCGATCGGGACGGACGGAACTCGCATTGTCGAGCTCGCTCGCTCGGTGGCGGATCGGTTTCCTTACCGGTGTCGATATCGCCGGTCGGTAACAAGATCGATCTCTATCGCGGCGGCGATAATTGTCGATCGACGCGTCGCGGCCGGTTACGTAACTGCATCATGGAAGGTTCTAGCGACAGAACGAACGTTACAGAGCTGGCTCGAGTAATGGTGCGATAAATCGGGCTTGATTAGTGCTTTATCATCCGCCGGGGACTATTTCTCGCGGCAGGACCGTACCGCAGAACCGTTTGACGGTGTCAATAGCCTTTGGAGGCCTGCAGAAGCGCGTGTTTTGCCAGAACGATCCGTGGAACGAAAATACTGGTACGGGAGTGATTTTCAGGCCGGGCTAATTCCGAGCGGCGCGTAAAGCGCGACCACCATTGCGCAAACCCCGGACGCTACTTCGTCTGATCCGTTCCCCCTCGAGTTTCGTTTCGTTTCCCCCCGTCCCCGCGGCGATTCTCCGACGCCGTTGGTTTGGGGACAAACGGCGCGGAACGCTGGCGATTTTCTGCTCGAGGAATGTCGAATCGGTCGCGTCACGGGCCACGGATCGATAGCTCGCGCGAAACGAGCGACGCGGAGGAGGCTGAACGGTGACGCTGTTATTCCCCCGCCGCTTCCGAGTCACAGAAATTGCGCCGTTGAGCGGGGGCTCTTGATATAGAACGGCACCAAATGGGTCCAATTCGTGTCGGGCCGCAGTATAAATACTTGCCGGCTATCTCCTCGCGTCAGATACAACCGCGCACGTATTATTACGTTTACGTTGGATAGCTGCCGAAAGGCGCCACTCCATCTTTCCAAGATTCCACGCTAGCAGATTAGACCGGCTGCCCTAATTCTTCGCGGCTCGGGGCCGGACGCTGGGGCGCCCCGTGCAGTTTTATCCGCTCGCCCACGGAAACGTCGCAGCTTCGCGAAACAACGCCAGGATTCTGCGTGGATGGAGCCGGCGACCGCTAGACACCCATCCTGGATCCAACTGTTCCCTTCGCATTGACCCACTTCCTCTGGCACACGCGAGGCCTGGACATACGGGTATTATTATCCCGCCGACTGATTCAGCGACGAGGTTCACGGCGCGCGCTCCTTTCAGCCCTCCAGAATGGGCCCGCAGCTCCGTTCAACCCTGGAACCACGCTGCGGGGTGTCGCGCTGAAGTTTTGGACGCTTTCTTCAAACTTTGCAAGCTTCCGCTCGCAAATCTCGATTTTTTTACATCGAAAAAAAAATATGGCGGGCACCACTGGCCCTCTTGGGGGCGTTTAAATTATCCGGGGGCCATTTAGATTTTAATAACACGAAGTTACATGCGATTATTACTCTGACTTTTATCCTAGATTTACTTTTACTATTACGCATCCACATATATGTATTATATAATTTATTTTGTAATAGTAATAAGTATTCAACAAAGTTCACTGAGTGTATAAAAGTGGAAACGCGTTCGCAGATTTTTTTATATCACCAGATACTTTTTATATCGATAATATACTCGACGAGCTGCAATTTTAGGATTCTCGGAATAGTCGCTGCTGCCATAACACCTAATTTTGCGTCGCGCTGATGCGAGCCTAAACGTTAGGAGATAACACTGCCGTGCATAAGTAGCCAGACACCTAGGGAGTTTAGATAATTACGCATTAGTGCTGTAATAATATAATTATTTTTTAATGAACTTAATTTTAGTTGAATGATTGGTGAAATGGTATCAAACCTTATAATCACAAATTGGTATTTTTGGAACTTTTAACTTAACCTTTAGAGGGCCACCTAAGAATTTGGATACTTTGCCGGCCATTTTGGTGGCATATATGAACAAATTTTAAGTAAATAAAATTTACAATTTCAATGAAAAAACCCCGGCCCTCTAAAGGTTAATCCTCTTTTAAGGGAGGTGCAAAAGGGGCAGTTGCCCTCCCCCTGGGTTTTGAGAAAAAATCGCTTATTTTTCAAAACTGATCTTTATTAAGTTCATACTAAAAGCGACAATATTTTTAAATTTCTGTCTTAAAAATTTAATTAAATTAGCACTACAAAATGTGTGAAGAAAGCGAGAGTGGAATTATTTTTCTTTTCATCATCCCAAAGTCCCCGCCCGGAAAAAAGTCTCCGGCCGCGCTTGCACCCTTTATACAGCAGAGGGCGGTTGGGATAATGGTCCCGAACGAGTTTCAGACACCCCACCGCAAACATAGCCACCTACAGAGCCATTCAAAAGACTATTTCCCAAAACTTTCGTGACTTTCGAAACATTGAAATTTCAACCCCACCCAGGGTGCCAGCTACCTCCGCTCTAAAGTCCAAGATGCGATAGGGTTAATCCGGTCTCATTTGTTGCAAGAGGAGCCTCCAGATGCCGCGACCGAACGCGCTGCCTACGTGACACTGCGCACGCGAATCTTCGCGGCCCGTTCTGCATAAGTCCGAACCGGTTTCTACGCTGGTGCTGGTCCGCGCCGCCCTTTAGTCTAGATGCGCCGAGTACCGGGCCGCACCAGGGTTTGCGCGGCCCGCTTAAACTGGATCTGGGTTAACCGCGGAGATTTCGCAGCCAGGCCGCATTTGATTCGAGGAATCAGGCCGACCGCGTCAGGCATCCGCCTCGATGCTCATCCGCCTGCCAGATATCGTCGGGCCGGCTGGCCGGCGCTGCTCCCTTCGGCACGCTCGCGGCGCAGGGCCCCGGTAGCCCAGGACCCTGACACTCGCTGGGAGACCGGCGCGGCACTTTCGGTTGCCATAGATTAGCTGCAGGTCAGCCGTATCTGGGCCCTCCTGTAACAGTTTCCCCGTAAGCGGGTCGTGGACCTCCTGCCCACCTCCCTGCGGTGCGTGAACCTGCACCAGTTGCGCCGAGAGGCTCGCGGTGAGGCGACGACGCCAGTCACGCCTGGATCCTCCTCGCGGTAGCGTCGTCGTCACTGGAGATGATCCACGCCTCTGCGAGAGCTCTGCCGCCGATCGAGCATGTGACCGGGCATCGATCGTTGGTCCTGCTGTCCGTGTGATCGGTGCATCGAGTTCCCCAGCAGTGTTGTGCGCCGTTACGACTAATTCATTACGGGAGGATGCCTCAGAACAGCAACGGGGATTACGAAGAGGTCAGCCGGAGGATCAATTTTTACCCCCCCCGACACTCTCCTTCGACCCTCTTAGCCCTGCCGCTTGAAATCGCCAAGGCAGGAAATTGCCAGGAGCTTCCGAGATTCGCGTTGCGTCAGATTGCGGCTGAATTGCATCGACCGCAGTCCCGTCTCGCAGATACCGATCCCCGCGGTTCTAAAAAAATTCTCGCGATCCGTGCGGTCTGAAAAGCGGCCTTTTGATTGGGTTACGTAATCCTGCACTATCTAGGCGGCAGCGTTGAGATCATCGCGATCGTTTTAGAAAGCATCGCGACCGGATCCCATGGCATGTAACGACGTCCAGTTATATACCAGCGGCCCGAAGCGTGCTCGAAAAGGCGGTGGCTGATTAGAGGTGGATTATCACTTGGGATGACGTCGCGGGCACTAATTGCGGGGGGACATTACGTAAGCGAGTGTGATCTTGTTGTTGCCGGGATTATCCGATCGGATCCGCGGTTGTATCCAGCGCGGTAGCAACATTCCTTAACCGCATTAGACGCCCGGAGATGCGGGATGCCTTCTAACTACTGCAATCCCTGTCAAACCTTAGTTGGCCGCGCACTTATGTCTGATTAGCCTTTGCTGCCTTTGCCCGCGTCCTTGCTCCCCTCCTCGGGCACCTGTTGCTTCGTCTTTTCCGCCTCCTTTGCCGCGGCGGGTCCCGCGATCGGCCGCCCGATCAAAGGGACGCTTAATCGCTCTCAGCGGTCGTGTTCGTTCTGAAAAGGTGGGAATCCCCCCGAGAGGTATTACGCGGCTCCTCGGGCACTCGATGGGCCCTCGTGGACCCATCGATCTCCCCAGACCTTCCAGTTGCTCCGGCGGAATACTCCGGTGTTTTTTTGCCGCATCAGTAGTCTTGCGGCACATCTATACTCTCCGGCAGCGACCTTCGAACCTTGACACTTGGACGTTCAGATGAAACGTCTGTCGAAGTTACTCACTTCAGGTTCTTATAAATAGATGGTTGACACCACAATGCTCCTGAGTGATGCAATAATAGCGCGCCTAGTTCCATGACCAAGACCTAGCTCGGGTCTAAGGCAGACTTCGAGACGTGGTCTCGTTTAAGGGGATGCACCTGGGACTAGACAGACTGGGGTGGAACTAGTTTTTTTTTATAAATTTGTAAAATTCGAAAACTGGTTTATAAATTTTAAAAAAATGGTTTTAGTTTTTTAATGGTTTAAATTATTCGTAGGTAACAGTTTGCTGTAAAACTAATCTTCATGAGTTCATATTTTTGGTAGAAAAATACTAAATGAAATAAAGATTTATAATTTATATTTTGCACGGATTTTAGTAATTTTAGTTTTTTTTTTCATTTGGTTTTGTACGCAGTGTATTTTATTGTGTTATTTTTTTGTACACCCATGAATATTCAATGAACTCAACAATTTTGGTTATTTTCATTTTTTTATTTATTTGGTTTTGTATAGATAGTGTATATTTTTATAATTCCATAAATATTAAAAAGACTGAAATTTTTTCTACTTTAATTATATTTTTTTGTGAAAATTCGGAAAACGGATTTTTTAAAAGTCGGTTTTTGTATAAACCCCTGTGGAAACAGATCGGAAATATTTTTTCATTTAAAAACCTTTATGTGAATATTAAAACACATAGTTTAATGTGACAAGTGTGTAAATTTCATTCGAAAACTAAGAAGATCGAATGTGTACAGGGTATCTAAAAAGCGATGGACACCGCTTTCAGGGGTGAATCTACACCTCTGGAGGACATTTCTGAAAATAGCTTGCCGCAAAAATTGTTTATAACACTGAAGATTAATATTAAAGTTTTTTTACACCAACATGTTCTGTCCAATGATCAGAAATGAAAACTAAAGAATTCCATGACAAATCTGTGTTCCAAAATTCACGAGTAATATGGGTTACATTTTCTAAAATATCTACCTTTTTGAGAAAAACGATATTACATATTTAATCTTCTTAGTTTTCAAATTAAAACACAATTGTTACATTAAAGTACGAATTCTAAGATGCATGTAAAAATTCTCGAATTAACATACATTCAATGAGAAAAAAATGGCCGAAATTCACCCCCGTTTTTCTAGTCCTTGGTGCCCTCTCGCATTCAGTGGAAATCGCGGGGAATTTAGTGCCACGCTATGGGGCAGGAATTTAATTTCCTTAAACTGCTCTTTGCTGGAAGCTTAACGTCGTTTCACTGGGAGGCGTTAATCGAGGGCTTAGCTTAGCAATTCCTCTTAGTTATTTGGTTAAAGTTAGATGGAGCTCTCTATGAATCTTGAATTAAAATCCCACTTCCTGGCGCCGGAGATATAGCGGGGAGCAGTGGGCTGGATATCAGCTTCCATAAATCGGATGGAACGCGGAGGAAATGATCTGGCCGTTATGCTACATTATCTATCGATCAGCTCGCCCATAAAAGGCGACCGTTGGCGGTTCGCGCACTCCGCTGTCAGCTTTTTAATCAAGCGGCAGGATTAAACCCCGCACGCGGTAGAAAATCACGCTCTACCGGAGGAAATATCGAGTTACCACGTTTACGGCGCCAGGGAACATTTAAAAGAAACGCTTCCCTCCGCAATTGTTTATTAATCTGGAAATCGAGCGCGACCGCCGCCGTTCTTAATTAGCCACAAATCTTATTATATAATCAGAGCATTACCAGCGGCCATGGCCGTGATGGAAACACCGGTTCCCGTAAGATCACCGAAGTTAAACATCACGGGCGGCGTACTGGGGAAAGATGGGTGACCGTCACCTGTCTCCCGGTGCGTCGCTGCTGCTGGGACCCGAAGGAGAGAGGAGGGAAAAAGGAAAAATTGACTATCGTTCGTTGGGCAATATAAGCGACATGCTTGAAACGCCATCCTGTGTGTTAGAAACACACAGGAAAACAAAAATACAATACAATACAATAATCAGAGCATTATGAGAAACTTCATCTTACTCAATCAAGATTTTCAGCTGAAATTACTCGAGGACTATTGTCACGCATTCTTATGCATATTAAGCACCAATCATATGCAACATTGGAAGCAAATCGGTACACCACAAAGCAACATTGACGGAGGCCTGAAGAGGACCCATTTGTCTAACGATCGCGGCAGCGATTGTCTCCAAACGATCACAGACTTGAATGTGAAAAACGTGACGTGGCCCCTGGCAGGCTTAGTTAACTGAGCGGCTTCGAACTGGGACCAACGAATGCCGTGGAATAACGGGCGACACGTGTGCCGGCGATAGAAGCGAGGGCCTGCCGTGCCACGGTTACGTAACCCGTCGCGTTGCAAAATATATCGGACGTCGTATGCAGGAAGCAAAGCGCCGAGCCGGTTAGCCATCTCTTGCGCCAAGGCACGCGCCTCCCGAACACGCAAAAATACCTGCTCTTGACAATGAGCGATACCACTCGCGCGAGGGGGGTCTAGCGGGCCGCGGCTGGGGAGGAGAGCCGCTCGGGCGTCCGTCTGGGAGCAAGAAACCGAGGGAGCATACGTGTTACGCGCTAACGAGGCAAGATCGCAGGCATTAGAAGCGATAAAAACGGAGAATAGATGCGAGAAGCCAGTGCTGGGCCAGGTAGCGATGCTTCTAGTCACCTCGGGGCATTACGGGCCCCGAGGATCTCCAGAACGCATCGCTCGTAAAGATTTCATTGTCCCTGCCCCTGAATCACCGTGACCCTCGCGACAGAGGCTAGCGTGTGACAGAGACTCAGGGAACAGTGGATTCTAACGGCGGTGGAGGGGAGAGAGCGGGACGAGCGTTCCCTAAGTTGTCTTTTCGTCTTAGCGGGCCGATTCAGTCTAGTCGTGACATTCGCGCGCGAAGCACGGGTCTACGTCGTCGGGGCTCGTACGTGACACGTGCGTGACGCACCGCAAACGCTCCTCGAGACCATCTGCTCGACCTCTAGTCCCCCGTTCCACGGGCCCGTATTCCACGCACGCGACCTCTTGTCAGCATGGCTTCCGGGGGCACGTGACACCTCGCCCCAGAGAAAGAACTCGCGCCGTACTCGGCGCGCTCGGCGGACCTTTTTTCTCGAAGGCGCCCAGGGGGAATCCAATCTTGCGCCATGGTACGTCAGCGATAACTCCCAAGACCGCCAGCGCGATTTCGCTGGAAGCTTTTTTACCGCGTGCCTCCATTCGAGCCCGAGCGTTGCCGATAAGGAAGAACTGCTCGCCGATTTATCTCGCTCCTATTTCCTCTCTCGACCCCACGGGTTATCGTCGGAAATTCCATTGTAAGGGCCCACCGATAACCGCGGCCAGCGTTCCATTCAGCAGGGCGCTGTACGGCCCCGAGCTATCCGTCTGCTGATCGGAATAATTCGCGCAAACATTCGGCTGTGCCCTGCCGATAAGATTGCGCAGCTATCTCGGGGAGCGTGACTCGAGTAGTTTATCTACGTCGCTCTGGATTCCGTGGGACAGAGTCGCCGGGAATTAAGCGCGATTTCGAGGGGACCCCGGGCACGCCCGTGGCCGCGGTTATCGCCTCTGCAAACCTGGCACGGCTATCATTCCCGCATTATTCTCCGCGTCAAGTTCTCGAACGTCCAACGGCCGTGAAACGCGCACGTAAGAGGGCCACGTGACCGACACGTGACGCTTCTATATTACTCGGCGAGATCTCGAATTGCCCGAGGAATGCGTGGCATTTCTGCTTGCCTGTTGGGCCTGCGAGTAGGGTAAACGCACCAATAAATGAACAGTTAAGGCTAATGAATGAACACTATTATAAAATTAGGTTTGCAGCGCGATTGACTCCACGTGCTGCAAAAATTGTTTGGATCTGAAGCAAGAAATTACAAGAAGTCTCTAATTAATTAGTTGCTTCTTTTAATAACTTATTTTACTCATTTTAATAAAAAATGTCCATTCACTGGTACGTGTTCATTTACTGGTACATCCACCCTAGATGCTGCGGGAATTCCGTGATATTCCGTGGTCATTGTCATTTCCATCGAGTTAGTTGGCGTACTCCTGCGCGCTGCAGGACCGATGCGAATTTAATTCTCGCCTCCGGAGGTAACCTAAAACTCCGATGCCCCAGATTTGCAAGTTCAATGGTCCGCCGTGGGTGGCAGTGCGAGCACGTGGCATCTGCATGGAATTCGGGATGGAATTGTCGAGCGACTCTGGGGCTATTGGGATCGCGATCCCTTTTTAGCTCAGCTGTTATTCAGTCGAGGCCTCGATTAAACCCATCTTTGGCGTTGCCTTTGAACTTTCAACTACGCGACCTGGCTGGTGTAATGTCAGGCTCGTGTCAATCTCGCGGTATATATCTACACCGGATATCTTTCCGCCTCAGCATTTTCCTCGCGTGCAAATTTAGATGCTGCCGTATAGCCTGGCTGTGGCTGACCTCTATAGGCAGCGGAGTCTAGGAAGCGAAGAATTTCGCACAACCATATGCTTCTTAAACAATGATCATAACCAGTGGCGCTCGGTTACGCAACGATCAGTGCTTCTGCACGTAGATGCAACCTTTTTCTATCGCCGCGAGATAATTACTATCGCTGATAACCCGTTCGAGGTTCATAGACGCGCTTCGATAGTACGTTTTTACCGTATCAGCCCGATAACGCGCGGCGGTACTCCAGCAAACAAGTCGAGTGGCTTACGGAACAATGCCCCGCGGCTCTAGGAAAGCGAGAGCCTCGAAATCTCGTTCACTAATCGACGCCATTCGCGCGGCGCCTCCGCCATTCTAATTTTAAGACCTCCGATCCACCCGCCGGACTCCGTCTTCCGCCATACTCATCTGTGATGATCGGCTTGCAGGGTTCCGGATATCTCAAGCGTGCGAACACTGACCGCCTCCATGAAATCTTTAATCAGGTAAACGATCCGGCCTGGCCGTTCTCTGATAGCTACGCTGTTCTATATACTCTGCTGAATCTGCGCGAGTCGATCGCGCCACTTGCTTAATTCACTTGTTCACGGGGTTTCCCGGAAATTGCAGTACGCCTCGCAGGAGAAGAATGGCGAGAGGTTCATGACCCCGGCCGACTTCGTGCGAAGCTACCTTGGCCTCTACACCGATGCGGACTACAACCCCGACTCCGTCAACTTGCTCGCCGGCATCGTCGACACCAGCAAAGATGGGTCAGTCCTACGAAACCCTTGTAGCGTTACCTCCCACGCCGCCGCCAGATGGCCTTCCGACCGATCCCGCTTTCTCGCAAGTGCTCCCTCACCTACAGATTTCGGAGGCAAAGTTATAATGCGCTATCTGTACTGTATAATAATTAGCGGGAGTTGTGAACAGTTAGAAAAGTTTAGACAGAAGATTGCGTTTTGTCCTACCTCGTAATGAGTTCCGGACAAAACGCAATCTTTTGTCTAAACTTTTCTAACTGTTCACAACTCCCGCTAATTATTATACAGTACAGATAGCGCATTATAACTTTGCCTCCGAGCGGCCACTGAGGAGAGTAGGCCGTGCGTGCGAGAGAGAGAGTCCCTCCTGACCGTCGGCGTTCTTTTAATTCGTTTCGAAAAACATGGGATCGCATATGGACGAAAATCATACAAAGTAAAAACAGGTTTTATTTAGTTGATATTCCTGCGTGTGCGAGATCGTATGTTTTTCGATTCAAATTAAAAGAACGTCGACGGTTGGACTCTCTCACACGCACGGCTGACCCCACGGCCTACACAGTGGCCGCTCGGAGGCAAAGTTAAAATTCGTGCTCGGCGAGTTATGGAGACAGAGACAGACACACTATTCCGCGCGGCTAATGGCACGAGCGAGATAACCCAAGAGCGAGCGAGAGACCTCTCTCTTTTTTGTTTCCACTCTCGGCCGAAGGGTTCCAAGAAACGGTGGTGAGGCATAGTCGCGCTGGGCGTACAACGCTATGGTAGAAACGAGCTTATAACGAAAAATGCTTACTTTTGTATAGCATTCCACCTAAGAGTAGACCTACGCCCCTACCGATGGCGTAGCTACGTATGGCGTTATTTATTAGAGTATTCATTGAATTCCGTCGTTAAATCATTGCAGGCTCATATCGTACGCCGAGTTCCAGGCATTCGAGGGGCTGCTCTGCGTGCCCGATGCCTTGTACAAGACAGCCTTCCAGCTGTTCGACACTAATGGAAATGGAATGGTTGCATTTGGTGAGTGGAGGAGAGAGAGAGATGATCCCCGGGGTTTACACCCCTATTCCAGGAGGCCGCAAAGAGGCGAGAGTGTTTGAATTTTTTTAAAAAAGCGGGAGTATATTTTTTTACAGAACTTTTTGCACTTAAAAGAGCAGCATGTAAAGAACATTTGGTAATTTTTTCGTAGAAAAATATTTACGGTTATAATAAAATTACAAGCGACATCCAAAAAGCCATTTTAAAAAGTTATTTTGGGGCGAGCACTACCACTCGGAACCAGATAATCTAAAATCAAAAAACAAAAAAGATTTCGTTAGTATATTAATTTAAAACAAAATGTCGGCTATTTAAAGTTGAAGTCCTGTTTTTTCTACAAAAAAATTACCAAATGTTCTTTGAATGTACCTCTTTTAAGCGCAATTTTTTTTTTAAATATATGCTTCCGCTTTTACAAAAAAAATTCACAAACATTCGCCTGTTTTCGGCCTCCTGAATGGGTATAACCCCTTAAAATGAATACAATAACACAGCGTGCCTCTCTCATTCGCCTTTTCAGATGAGTTCGTTGAGGTGATGCGCAAGACGGAGCTGCACCACCGGATGCCTTTCAACATGGACAGCAGCTTCATCAAGCTGTACTTCGGCAAGGACAAGCAGCGGCTGATCAGCTACGCGGAGTTCAGCCAGTTCTTACACGTGAGTGTTTGTTCTGGCAACGAGTTTGGTTCCGGTGAGTTTTCACGGCTGTGTTACACCCCCGGCTGGTTCTGCAGGATTTCCACGAGGAGTACGCGACGGAGGCTTTCAAGAAGTTCGACAAGGACGGGCAGGGGTTCATCTCGGCGCTGGACTTCCAGGACATCATGCTCAGCATCAAGAGCCACCTGCTGACCAAGGACGTGAGGGACAACTTAGTCGCGGTAAGTGGCAGCCGGCGTTGCTCGGCATAGTTCAGAACAGACGTGGAACGGGATTATCTGAATGCGCAGGCTGCTAGCACTGGCCAGACAGGGAGGAAGGTCAGCTTTCCGTACTTCATGGCGTTCAATTCGCTGCTGAACAATATGGAGCTGATTAAGCGGATTTACCTTAACGCGACCAATGGCCACAGATACGAGGAGGTCACCAAAGGTATTCCATACATATCCCTCTGTCAGCTAACGTCCGAGTGAGACTGGTGACCCAGAAAGAGGAACTTAATTGCTTCCAGAGAGGTTCCTTCATTCCGCACAAATGATGTCGCAGATCACGCCACTGGAGGTGGACATCCTCTTCCAGCTCTGCGACCTGCTTCATCAGACTGGGTGAGTATCTACGATCCCGTGACCGTCGATTGCTAAGAGAAAAGGGTAACGAGCGAAAAAGGGTGTACGGAAAGGTGTGGTGGCTGGTAATCATCTTCCACGCTGGGCCTGGTCAACGAGAAGCTAGTAGTTTCGAATATTGTCGCTGAATAACCGTAACGCCACCCGTGCTCGGAGCGTCTCGTTCTCCGGGCAAAAGGAAATGGAGAGCCCTCCATGCCTGCTAACGAGAGTTAGAAAGAAACATAAATCGTGCCACATAAATTATCTCCGTTCTATTCAGTGATCGCCGATTAAAGCTCTCACCATTGAATATATCTGTTTACGTGTTTACGCTGCCTGGATCAGATCTACGGAAGATGACGAGGCAGATTCGCGGCTTGGGTGCGTCTTTGTATTACAAGAATAAGTCACGTGCTATGAATCTGTTAACAAAGCATACCGTCTCGGTCTCGCGCGGAAGAATGGGAATCCCTCTGAGACGCGGAAGCGGCGAATTCGGGAAGCCAAGGGGGCGAAAAGGCGTGGAAAGTTTACACAAACGGATCGATCCTTTCCGAGTTCCATGTTTCCTCGTCTCTCGGGGGCAAGAGTTCCCATTTCCCTGGCGTATGCAGCTCTCTGCGCGTAATATTGCATATCGACATGACACGCTCGTCTTCACCCACTTTCTTCGGCATCTATCTTAGGACGATGGTATTTGCAAACGTTTGCACATCGTGGGCACTAACGATCCCATCCACCACCTCCCCCCCCCACCGTTCCGTGCTATGACAGCTTTGACATGTTTGAGGAGCTCTGTCAACAGGCCGTGTATTCTTAGCATCGCTCGAGGCGCAGTGCCATCGACGTGTCTTTTTTTCTATATTTTTTTCTCTCTCACAAATAACTTCCTAGAGGAAACCGATTCCCGCCTCTTACCCCCCAGAGAAAAGAGAGTTCTAAATGCGCTTCACCGCCCGCGACAGCTAAGAGCCAACCTACTGAGCACGCATTTTCTCGGGTTTCAGGAAAATTGTGTACAATGATCTCGTGGCTATTACACCTGAGCAGTATTTCAAGCAAATTACGAAACGCCTAGCCGAGATTAAGGCGGTGTCGGTAAGTGTTGGGACGGGGAGAAAGAGGATTACGCCTGGGAGAGGAGGATCCCCCCTGTGGGACGGCCTGTAAGGGTTTCATGTACACGTGTGTGCGATAGTCATTGTTACCGTTTCAGAGCCCCGAGGAGCGTGGCGTGATCGTGCAAATACTCGAGAGCGGCTATCGGTTCGTGCTTGGATCCATCGGCGGAGGTACGTTCCACTGTTCTTGGTACTCCCATGTCTGTTTGCAGCCGCGAGGGGTGCCCTAGGATCGTCCTCTCGTTAGCTCCCTGTACACCCCCATCCCTCTGTTTGCCGAGCATTGTCGCGGTTAGGGATATCGATTTTAGCTCCCCTGAACGCCAACTCCTCGCGGAGTGACGGTTGTAGTTGATGAGAGTGGTAGACGACGGGAGGATAAGTGGTATTAGACGTGGAATGTTTTGTTCAGCGGTGGGCGCCACGGCCGTGTATCCCATCGACCTGGTGAAGACGAGGATGCAGAACCAGAGGACCGGCTCGCTGGTCGGCGAGCTCATGTACCGGAACAGCTTCGACTGCTGCAAAAAGGTTGGAATCGAAAAGTCTCGCCGCGAAACACTGACTGCATTGTTAATCATGAAGCTGGTGCGTTGCGTTTGACAGGTGATCCGGCACGAAGGTTTCTTCGGGCTTTACAGGGGTCTGATACCCCAGCTGATGGGCGTCGCCCCTGAGAAGGCGATCAAGCTGACCGTCAACGACTTCGTCAGAGATAAGTTCATGGATAAGAATGGCAATCTGCCCTTGTACGGGGAGATTATGTCCGGCGCCTGTGTAAGTCACCGACGGAGACGTCTACCCAACCACCGCACCCCCGCTCCCATGGATAAGCCACAATTCCCTTGATTGTTGACCTTTGTTTTCTCAGGCGGGAGGGTCCCAGGTGATATTCACGAACCCCTTGGAGATCGTGAAGATCCGGCTGCAGGTGGCTGGGGAGATCGCGGGGGCCTCGAAGGTCAGGGCGTGGACGGTCGTCAAAGAATTGGGTCTCTTTGGCTTGTACAAAGTGAGTGTCGCCTACTGCCACTCTATCCGTTCCGGGCGGCTTAACCTAACACCTCTTCTTAAATGTCCCAGGGTGCTAGGGCTTGTTTCTTGCGAGATGTCCCCTTCAGCGCGATCTACTTCCCCATGTACGCTCACACGAAGGCGCGACTAGCCGACGAAGGAGGGTACAACACGCCTCTGTCACTCCTCGTCTCCGGGGCAATCGCCGGTGTGCCTGCAGCAGCGCTGGTCACTCCTGCAGACGTGATAAAAACGAGATTACAAGTACGTACCGCCCTGCTAGACCGATCATCCTCTTACTAGTCTCTCTGCGGAGGATTGTAGCACTGGTTCTGTCCGGCAGGTGGTCGCTAGAGAGGGGCAGACAACGTACAACGGGCTGCTGGACTGCGCGAGGAAGATCTACAGGGAGGAAGGCGCCAGGGCGTTCTGGAAGGGTGCCACAGGTATGAGATTCTATATTTCCGTAGGTAGCTATCTCGAGAACATAGTAGATACGCTTCTTAACTGTGCCACGGTGTGAGAATTATTTTAAGTTCGATATAAAGAGTAATATATTTTGATTTGGTCGATTGCATGCGTGGGGATCGGCCCTGACGCATCTTTCGACTATTCTTCCCCTCCAATATGACCTGGAAACTTAATTCTAAGTGAGTACCCCTTCTGCTCTCTGCCTGCCAGTCTCTCGTGGTTTTTGAGTTTTGTATTCTGCGTTGAATTCTCTGTCGTCTGGTCCTTTCGTTTCGTCACCTTCTAATTCTGTTGGTCATGTGGATTTCGTTCGAACCATTATCTTCACGTGACTCGATCGTTCATCTCCACGTCTCGTCTCCACTTCTCTTCGGATCTCACCCCTCTAGGAAGAAGAGCATCACTGTCTTGTGTACCGAGGTTTATGTTGTAACAATCTTCGACAGAATTTTCTTCACGCCCATTGCCCATGAAAAATCGAACGATCATCATCAGCATAACACAAGTCTTTATTTAGACAAAGAACACGTAATAGTGTGTGGAAAGCGCGGCGACAGCTGGCCCGATTCTAGCCCCGATATTTTTCTATTTTACAGCACGAGTGTTCAGATCGTCGCCGCAATTTGGCGTCACGCTCTTCACGTACGAGCTGTTGCAGAGGCTCTTTGTCGTCGACTTCGGCGGCTCGTAAGTATACGCTTGAATAAAGTACAGGCTTAACGTGGCTACAGAGAACTTCAACACTCTCCACCCGGTACAAACATTGCGAGAGTTCCAAGCGAAGGATGTTGAAGTTCTCGAAATTCCACCAAAGGATGGACTGTGTCTCGCACGAAATTCGAGGAACCACCCCGAAGGTGTCCGCCTATAACGTGAAATATTGTTCGCAGTCGACCTACCGGGTCGGAGCAGAAGGTGCCTGCGACAGGGGTTGCCGAGGAGATCCGCTCGACGAATCCCGACCACATAGGCGGCTACCAGATAGCGCTGCCCATCTTCACGGGCATAGAGACCAAGTTCGGGCTCTGTCTGCCCAGGTTCCAAGCAGCCACCACCGGAAAGTAACCTCGTCCGTCAGCCGCTGCTAGAGACCTAAGCTTGTAGCGAGCCCCGGCTATCACAGAAAATCGCGTGACAAGTCGCTGAATACTCCGCCGACCAGAGAGAAGCAAGCACGAGCTCCGCAGAACCACTTGGTCTGTCTCGGGATGTCGAGCTTAGTAGAGAGCAGGGTCGCTACCGCGGCCGGGAGACGCTGCGGCAGGCGAACAGCACCTGGAAGAGACGAATGGCGATCCAAGGACGCTCGACCAACCGGAGGGATCCTCTGTGCCACCAGGCACACCTTGGATCGGGGGAGAAGAGGCTGTAGCAGAAGCTGTTGGGAGCGTGATCTCGGGAGTCCTTTAGATTACTACGCGAGGAGACTGAAGCCGATGATGAGGGAGCAAGCGTCAACGCGCACAAGCTAGTGGGCTAGCAGAGAGACGTGGGAACAGGGT
This sequence comes from Andrena cerasifolii, assembly GCF_050908995.1. Lineage (NCBI taxonomy): Eukaryota > Metazoa > Arthropoda > Insecta > Hymenoptera > Andrenidae > Andrena > Andrena cerasifolii. Next base: position 7,059,046 of record NC_135132.1, read on the forward strand.
TTACACGAGCTGAATGGGAGAAAACGGTTTAGCCTAAAAACACTATTAAACGTTCTCAACCACCTCTTTACGCTTACGTTCACGCGGATGTGGAGCTCGAATGGATTGGCGACGAGAAGAAGCAGCAAGCTCCTTATCTTCTTTGTACACTTTCTTTTGTCACCGGCTCCTCTACCCTTTCCGCCCGGCTTGGAGGATTCGATACAGCACCTCGATTCGACAGCTACACAGTCCCGACACACAATAAAGTACCACCGCATTGCTTTGCCCCCCTGGCGACCCTTCGCACCAGCAGGGAAGAACACTCGCGCCTGTACGAGGCAGTGCAAAGGGTGGGTCGACACACCAGTTGCCGCTTCGCACCTTACTTTTTCTACTTTTTATATATGCCACCTTGAATCCCCGGGAACGAGCACGCTCGCCTGTACCAGAAGAGCTAGGCTATTTTTGTAGATTCGTACTCCCTCGATTCTGGAATTGCATCGCGGAGAAATACTCGAAATCAACCTGCCACCATCGCGGTCCAGCGTTTACTCTTCTTCTAGTCGCGACTGCCATTCGTCCCTTCAGACACGCAGTACACGATTCGTGGGTTCGTTTGATCGACGATCCGAAGTCTCGGTGGTTCGATTACCGGTCTCCTAGCTCGCAGCGCGATTAGAGGCGCTGTACCTTTCCTTTTCCCTCCTTTTCACCTCGAGGAACTGCGCCCCGCGTGCTCAAGATTCCTCTGCTGGCCTGGCGCTCTGCCCCCTTTCGGGCAACGCACGGGGAATCTTGCGGGACGCCACGGGGACGTTCCACCTTGCGAACCGCGTCCACGAGTCCCTACGCGACGTTCTTGTCCGCTTCGAGGAGCGATCGGGCTCTACTTAGGCGTAAGGATTATATCGAGAGCTCGAGGAGCGTTTCAAACGACACGAGGGACTGGATCCCTCGTCCCTGGACGCTCGGGGTCCTCGGGCCATTTTTATTCAGTCGATCGTCGGAAGTGCTCGAAGGGTGGACGGTTCTCTTTGGGAGGGTAGTTCCCCTGCGCACTCCTGACGATCGGGTCGACCAATATCGCGCTGGTTTTTTCGTCGAGAGGCCCGAAGCGGCCGTGAAAATGGTCCATCCCGCAGTTCGATATTTACTGTCTAACAATACGCGCGCTCTAAAGCTGTAGAAGGCAATTTCGAAATTAGCGGCTCATCGTGCGCCAGCGGAGGACCGATGCTGCGGAATTGCTTCGATCACTGCGTACTCGCGCGCCGCCTCAAGCGATTCTGCAGGATCGGGTCCTCGGATTACAGTTAAGGACCGAGCTCACCGCAATCTTCACTGCAATCTTCACTGCATATTTCATTCGTTGCTCGAGATGTCGGGCCACCGTCTGCGCCAGGGGTAGTTCCTCTCGAGAGAGGAAGCAGGGGCTGCGAGACAGCGCTGGGTGTCAGACCTCGATATAATACTGAACTCTGACCGATCGGTTGCTCTCCCATTCGATAACCAGGAGCCTCTCGCCGACAGAAAAAGCTCGGATTCCCCCGAATGTATCAGCGGAAACTATGGAGCTCGATAAATCAATACAAATGATTTGAGTCGCAGATCTGTCAATCACCCTCCAACGCAAGAATCGATGACGAGAGGTACGGAAGCGTCGAAGTATTATCTCGCGACCTGACAAGCTGCCAATATCCGGTTCAAACGGTCGAGATATATTTTCGTAACGAGAAACGCGGGGGGAACCAGGCGCAGTGGCGCTTCTGTGCATTCGCGATTACAGTCCGGGCCGAATTCGTTTGCCTGTAAGGGCCGGCTGACTTTGCTTAGAATATGGAGAAGTGTTTGAGCAGCTCGCAAGGTGAACGTGTATATAAAAGTGGAGAAAGAGGTAACGAGGAGCGATCGAAACACGGGAGACCTGCGTTCTGGCCCGATATATCAACACAACCAACCCAATCGTGGCTCGATGTACGTACATACATACGTTGCATATGTAATATAATTAGCTCGTGTATATAGTATTGGCAACTGTGACTGCTGAAAGATCGAAACGGGATTGGAATCGGAAACCTTGACATTCAGTGTTCGCATATGGATTTTTGGAAGCGTCTGATCTTGTGTTGTGAATGTACGAATAGTTGAACTACTCGAATAATTTCGAATACGAATAATTCCAATGTCCGACCACTAGTAGGTACGGAGTATTCGAATAATTCGGGATATTCGAAGTGTTCGAATTTCGGATTGTACTGAATACGAATCTAAACGTTTGAAACACAAATAATTGTGAACGCCAATATGAAAAGAATTTCACGATAAAGCGTGGAAAAATATTTCACGTTCTGATAAAATGGTTCTGTTTCCTGTTTCTTTTACAAAATAGGTATTACCCGTGCAAGAGAAATAAATAAATAAATGAAGTATTCTATTCGGTACAATCCGAAATTCGATCACTTCGAATAGTCGAATGCTCCTAATTATTTGAATACCTAATAATCGAATTATTCGAATCGCAAATTCGAATTCCACTGGTATCCGAATCTCAAATTCGAATTCCACCGGTATCCGAATCTCAAATTCGAATTCCACCGGTATCCGAATCTCAAATTCGAATTCTACTGGTAATCAAGTAATATTCGAATCTCAAATTCGAATTCTACTGGTATTCGAATGATATTCGAATCTTAAATTCGAATTCCACTGGTATTCGAATCATAAATTCGAATTCCACTGGAATTCGAATCTCAATTTCAAATTCCACTGGTATTCAAATCTGAAATTCGAATTCTGCTGGTATTCGAATCTCAAATCCGAGTTCTACTGGTATTCGAATCTCAAATCCGAGTTCTACTGGTATTCGCATAAGATTCGAATCTCAAATTCGAATGGGTACTTAAAATACTCGAATATTCATAATAGTCCGATCACGCGAGGCCTTTTGGGAGCCGATAGCGGTCACGGCTGGCCAGTCGCGTGGAAATTATAATAATAAACATTCAGGAATCCGTCGTGGGCACTCGCAGCTCAATAACACTTTGGTTTTTATACGTCACGCATACACAGACACGCGGAAGCGTTCTTCTCGATATATTTCCGCACTGATTCTCTGTCCTCATTACTATATTGTTGTCGTCACGATTTTTCATGTTGCCACGGATACTTGTCGAGTTAAAAATCGTTCGCCGCCGACGAGGCTCGCGACAACGGAAGAGAGCAGAAGCCATCGGGCGAGCATCGAGGGAAGGACACAGGAATTGAAATACCTCCGACTCTATAGAACCACCGTCTTCAAAGATAGGAAGTCTCGTCACTCTCGCCTCTATTCTAGCGCTTCGCTGGTCCTCGGTTTTCCGTTTCGCTGGTTCAGTTGAGGGTTTCTCTTAACCGGCCTAAAAGCGTGGCCGCACAAGCCACGGCCACGATCGTTGCGCTCCGTGTTCCGCCTCGAGGGGGAAAGCGACGTCCCAGCGCCGCCTCTGAGGAGAGTCCGCTCTCAGTGTCAATCTTCGACGGACAAATCTCGCGATTCACCTCGACGATCATGGATCAATGGATCAAAATCGCTTGGGAAATCGGACAGATGGCTTGGGACAATGCAACTGCTGGAATTTCGATTACTGTGCACAGGCTCGGAAGATCCGCCTGTCACGGCCACCCGTTCGCGGGAGAGGCATCCGGGGGCGATGGCTGTGCCATTGCACAAGGGATGCAAGAGGGAAACTATAAGCGAATTAGGGTTAAAGTCTATATTTTACCGAGTACTAACGTAAACGACTCATTAAGCGACTCTGGGAAGGGGCAAAGTAATCAAGCTCCGGCTTCCATGGACCGTCTCATATCCAGTCGGCGACACCGAATCGTCGCCGATGCATAGGAAAGGGAAATGGATAGGAAGTAAGTTAAACGAACGATAACGATAAACGTTGTACTATAACATATACATATGCTAGGTCTTTCTTGCCCGGTTGAAGCGAAGAACAATTAAAAGAACAAATATCGAATCGACGTTCTACGATCTGTGATCACATTGTCAGATTCTTGACGGTACATACCGGAAGGCCGATTAGTTAGACGATTTCGAATTCAATTCTTACGAACTTACTCAGTCGTAATAATATCTTTGATAATTTAGATTTACCTCATTGCGAATTGTAAAGATATATATATATATATATATAATTGTAAATCAAAAGGAGAGGGATGGATAAAAAGGATGGAAGAAATTACCTAATTGTGAATAACACCTAAGCTGTTGTGGATATATTTTAAAATAATAAATATTATTTAAGAGACACTGTTGCAGGTGTGATGTGACGATTCCTCCAGCTCGCTTTATTTTGAAAGCTGCTCCCAAGGGGCTTCCCCGTCCCACCGTCGCGTGATTTATGCGAGACGTCTTTACCGCGCGGACGATAAAGGCGGTAAAAGAATTTTAGCGGCGGACTAATGTTGGCCGACATAATTTCAATTTCGCTGGGCGGCAGTCACTTCTTTACGACGGTTTCCGGGACACCGTGAGACAGTAACGGCCCCATAAAACACCAAACTTCTCGTCGTTCCGCCGAATACTAAAATATTCCTGGACATTATGTGCGACGTGCTCTTCTGCCCGGGTAAACGTGGCCCCATGCAATCTTTACAAGCATCGTCGTGCTTTTCCAAATTGGACATTGTCCTCTGCAGAGCTACCTTGCCTGCTCTGGGGGTTTCGAAAGAAGATGGTGTCTCATGGGGGACTTGAATCTTCCCTGGAACATGAATCAAGTCCTTTGCAATCGTTTAATACCCAAGTTTTGTTTACTTTAATCTTCAGTCACTTCTTTTCAGGGCAAAAAGTGTTTGTCAGGCCTTGGGAGTAAAGGTTTTATGAATATTCGAATATTCTTCCTAAGTATTCGAGTAGTATTCAAATATTCCTCCTAATTCTTCGAGTAGTATTCGAATATTCCCAATTATTTGAATAATATTTGAATATTCCGAATTATTCGAATAATATTTGAATACTTCGAATTATTCGAATATTATTATTATAATATTAAATAAAATATTCAAATGTTCCGAATTATTCGAATGCTCCGAATCATTCGAATGCTCCGAATCACTCGAATGCTCCGAATCATTCGAATGCTCCGAATCATTCGAATGCTCCGAATCATGCGAATGCTCCGAATCATTCGAATGCTCCGAATCATTCGAATGCTCCGAATGATTCGAATGCTCCGAATGATTCGAATGCTCCGAATGATTCGAATGCTCCGAATCATTCGAATGCTCCGAATCACTCGAATGCTCCGAATCATCCGAATGCTCCGAATCATTCGAATGCTCCGAATCATTCGAATTTCAAATTCGAATTCTACTATTCGAATAATATTCGAATTACTGCAATCCCCAATTAGAATTCTACTGATATTCGAATATACGACTATTTACAGCTCTACTCGGGAGCACTTCAGTCTCAGAATCTAAATCATTTTTGCAGTCCCCAGTCGCCATTGCATTGCAATCTGCTCGTGGTTCCTTAAATAATAAATTCCATTCCCGATTCGAATTCGACCTACATAGATCCTTCGAAACCCCGTTGCCACGTTGGTTGGCAAGTTTATCAATTTTACTAATGGCTAGCGATTGTTGAGTAGTTGTGCTGCAATTAAAATATTCTGTCACGATAGTAGTTGACCCGACAAAGTTGCCGGGGGCCAACTCCATTTAGCAGAATGAACATATTTTTCGAGCGCACTTGGAAACGTATTTCTCTCGCTTCTCTCGCAGCAATGCTGAATTTCGTTAGCCAACTCTGAAACGAAGTTACCCGCTACTGAAAAACACGCGGCATTGTCTATACAGTATTCAATTACATAATTCGGGTTGTACTTCAAAAAGCGTACAAGAAACGTGCAGTGTAATTAAAACAGTGGTTACAATCGGCTCTTGAAATTCATATTCTGGAAGTCGAGAGACATCTCTGCGGATCGAGCTTCGGAATAAAATGGGGGAAGGTTTCAAGAACTCGGCAGCATTAATGTGACTTTATTTTTCAACAACCATTTTACCGTAGAAGCCAAAGCAGGGCGACTAATGGCTGGCGACTCGGTCCACTCGCTCCATGCTCCTCTTTCTGAATTAAAAAATAGTGTTGAGATTAAAATGAGCGATCGAGCTCCTTCAGATGCAGTCTGTGTATTAGAAATGCAGGGCCGACTCATGGCTTATCTGAATATTCGTGGGAGCGAGTCGCCGCGTGCAGCTACATTGAATCAGCGGGCGCGCGCATGCATTTAGCTAATTAGCATACATTTGAACCGAGAGCGGGCTCGGTGTTCGTTCCTCGTTCTGCAAACGCCTTGAGCCCCTTGAGGAGCCTTTGGAAGACTCGCATCGCGATATATGGCGCCCCTCGAACTTTCTCTCAAAGCTGCTTCATGTTTGCTCACGTTGCCAGCAAAATCCTGCTGGTTCTTCCTCGATCCCTCTTCTTAACCCTTCAGCGCCGGGTTAAAATGGCCCCTTTTCTTTGTATCCTTAAGAATGGTCTAACTTTTTATATTCTTATATAGAAATTTTTTCTTCTTTTCCCTTCAGGGTAAAATGCATAGATTAAATGAATACAGGGTTCAAGTAGGTCCAGTCTTCTTCGATGAATAAAAATTGCGAAAGAGCAAAGAAAGGGAGTGATACCTCGGGCGCTAAAGGGTTGTTTGCAACCCCGGAATCGCCGGGATAGTGGAGGAGGGGTGGACGTCGCCGAGGGGTGGATATTTTCGGGAGAAATTGTTTTCCATGATTCACCTGGAACGGGATATCAATTGTTATTTAATTGCTTGATTGGGAATGGAGAACTCAGGGAGGAGGATATGTAGGCCAAGTTATACAGAAGAAATTATGCAGTCTGAAGATCTTAATTGTTAAGGAAAAGTAGCTTTATTTCTGTGGAGTATATTTTATTTTTTATTATGGATTTACAATGTTTTTTGATGGGTTACTTAATGGGGAGTAGTAGAATTAATATTGTTTTACATTTTCTGCGGTTTTTATTTTTTAAACCCTTAGGTGGATCTATGGCTTGGTAGTTTTAATAATTGTATAATGTGAGAGTTGCTCTAAGGGTTGGTAATTTTTCAAAACTAACGTACTGTGTTTAACTATTTTTTTTGACATGTTCAGTGTTCGTAGGTTTCTGCATAAATTAACCAAATTATTATAAGCTCCTTTTTATTTCAATTGAGAGACGAGTAAAATAGTTGGGGTGAATGATACCCTGTTAAGGGTTGCAAATAACCCTTTAGCGCCCGGGATATTATTCCCTTTCTTTACTCTTTCTGAATTTTTATTCATCGAAGAAGAATGGACCTACTTGAACCTTGTATTTACTTGAAAAGAAGGAATGCCACCCCCTGCGCTGTGATACGCGTCGCAGCTGGAGGGCGGCAATAAGCAGGGCTCAGTCTGTGTTTGGCAAAGCGTCCTTTGAGAAGGTAGAAGTGCGTGTAAAGCTGGAGAGTGCTTCATATTGAGTATCAATGCCTACGGCCGTTGCCTTTCAGGATATCAACTGTTATTGCAGCGGTTTGCAGCAGCTCCGGTTCAAGCACAACACGCCAGGTAGGTGGATGTTTTCGTAAGCCTTGTTTCACCGCTGCCTCGGCTACGGAACACAGTTCTGTGCGTACTACGCCGAACCCATTAGGAGTAATTTGCATTATGTCGAACTCTGAAGATGTCAAAGTTTACTTCAGTATTATAATAGGTAAAATTAGCTTAGAAACAGGGGCGGATTTCAAGATTTGGTGCCCCTAGGCTGACAAGCATCTGCCGCCCTTTCCGCGAAATGTCATAAAATATTTAAATTTAAAGTGGGCGAGACAATTTCACAATTAATCCAGTATGGCGACTCACATGTGAGTCATTGCGAATTCGCTACATGAAAGAAAAGTGAATTGCTTTTAAAGTTGTCTCAAGCCTCTGTATTTAATTTTCTTCCAATTTATTTCGCTCAAAATTTGCCGCTCGCCAAAATTGATCGCCTCCCAAAATTGGCCGCTGCCCAATATTTGCCGCTCCCCCAAATTTATCGCTTCCTAAAATTTATCGCCTCCAAAAATTGGCCGCTCCCCAAAATTTATCACTTTCCAAATTTTTCTGTTCCCCAAAATTTGTTAACAAAATTTAAAAAAAGGTTTCCTCCTCAAGTATTTATTTTTTTAAAACTCGTTCAAAAACTTTGGTAACGCAAGTTTGGAGCGCTTATTGTACCATTAAACTTCCCTTTGAAATTTTTTTCTACCTCTTGTTCTTTAAGAGTCATACGCGAGGAAGTGCCTATTTGACTTTGAGGTTAGTTTCCAAATCCTTATCTCTTGGGTCACTCTATAAACCCAGATAACCCAAGTGCTTTGGGAGTACATAGAACGAAACGTCGCCTCTTATGAGTAGAAAGTATAGTATATTCTCGTTATAAGCTCGTTTCGACTATTCGTTGTGTGCTCGGTCGCTATCCCCGCCATTTCTTGGAGCCCTTCAGTCGAGAGAACCCGAGAGCGCTCTCACGCATCTCTCTCGTTGGCGGCTCGGAATAGTCGACGCTATGCGTTGTAAGCTCGCGGCCAGCACCGAGTCTGGAGCCTATAACGAGAATTACAGTGAAACTTTTCTATTCGAAAAAAAATCAGCTCGGATTCATGAGCACATATTGAACTCGATCCACTCGAGCCAACTTCCAAAACCAAAACAGAAGCACTCGAAATTGGGTGCACCTGTAGAACCACGTAATCGCGTTCTATTTCATGGAAACACGGAGGTGGACCGTGGCGAGGGTACCTCGGTGTTCATTTCCCCAATGAAATAACGCGTTCAGTTGTGTGCAACTGAGAATAAATCCGGGCGTATTGCGGGGGAAGCCTGCCGCTCGGATATCCGGGATTTTACTGTCCCCCGAATAAGGGAATTAAACTTTATCGCGCATTTTTTTGCCACCCCCTCCCCCGCCCGCCGTCGTCCCGCATCGGTATAATCCAGCACTTTGTTCCGCTTTTTCGTGTTTTATTGAACCATTATTTACTCCGCTGCCTCGCCTACCCCCTTCGCCGATTTCTCCGGGCCGAGCGCGGCGAAAAATTCCCCGCTTCTTTCACCGCCACCCTCCCGGTAATTACCAATTACGCAGCGGTGAGTGTTCGAAAGAAAATCGTTTTAGCCACGCTCCCCGCGCCTCTCCAGCTCCGAACACATTTGCATCGTAGTAGTCGACGATGGTTACCTCCCTTCTTTCTATTTCGCGTCTGCTACGTTCATTAGCAAACTCGCAGTTCTGTTTTGCTGCTCTCCCTGTGCCGAATTATGCAGCGTTGCGCCAAACGCTGCTACGTCAAGGGTTTCTCTGCTGACTGTTGGTGGAAATTTGAAAATTACGAAAGCAGGGGTAGGTACTAATTTTTTACAGTCTTTAAAAGCACCCCGCGCGATATGGAACTCGAGTTGAACAGCGCAGTTTTGAGGGTTGCCGCTACGTCGCGGCGGACAAATGGAGCCGAGTTGATCGAAACAGCCTGGGGGAAAAATAAGAATAATTGCCGCTGCGAACGGGGTGAAAAGCGTGCGCCGTATCTTTCTTCTCGCGTAAATATTTATACGGCGTGTTTCGAGCCGCAGTCACGTAAGGGCTGCGATGCAAAATGCATGGAAAAGCGCATGGATCACACGAGGAGACAGCCCCGGCACAGTGTTGCAGAAGTTCCAGCCCGCCTGGAATACGGGATTACAACGTTATCAGCGCCTTATCTCGCATTTTCGAGTCCATAAGGTGCCGGGAGATCTTCGGGACAGCTACGCTCATATTTCATTTGTTTTTCAGCAAAGTAGGCAACTACTTACAGGGGAAGTTTGGCAACTAAAAAATTCAGAGAATTATGCCACTTTGCGTGGAATTAGAGTAGTTCATCCCTAACAGAAGGATATTTTCTGCTGGTGTCATTGTGGGGTTCTGGGGGGTGAAATCATCCCTCGAAGAATATTCACAATTTTCTTTTTCCTGGAATATCTCGAGAACGGTGAGATATATCGAAAAGAAGTTTAAACAAAAGTTGCGTATTTTTTTTATATATACAAAACTGTGTAAAAAATGGTGTAAGTAAAAGGTAGATGTAAAAAGAAGATGCAAATTTTATTTAAACTGCTTTTTCATATCTCTCATCGTTCTCGAGATATTCCACGAAAAAGAAAATTCTGAATTTCTGTCGAGGGATGATTTCACCCCCCTAAAACCCCACAATGACACCAACACAAAATAGCTTTCTGTTAGGGATGAACTACTCTACTTGCACAAAGTTCCATCATTTTCTGAACTTTCTGGATTTTCTAAATTTACTGAATTTTCTGAATTTTTAAATTTTCTGGAGTTTCTGAATTTTCTGAATTTTGTGAACTTTCTGAATTTTCTGAATTTTCTAAATTTTCTAAATTTACTGAATTTTCTGAATTTTTTAAATTTTCTGGAGTTTCTGAATTTTCTGAACTTTCTGAATTTTCTGAATTTTCCGAATTTTCTGAATTTTCTAAATTTTCTAAATTTTCTGCATTTTCTGAATTTTCTGGTTGCCTAATTTCCCACATTAGTTTTCTTCCAAATACGTCAGTTCGTCGTTTTTGTATTTAATTCTCATAAACTTAGTCTAATTACATGGCTAGAATTTACAGACTATCTTCCGTAGACTAGAAACATTGAAACGGATCGAAGGACGATAGGAAGATTCTTTAACGGAGCTTCGCTGTCGATTAAGCTTGACGTCCAGTTAAGAAATTCCCGCTCGATTCTTCGGTAGATTCTCGAGCTCTCCAATTCAGTTCTCCCCTATTACTCTACTTTCGCGCTTGGATTTCGTTCTTCCTCTAACGTCGGAGTCCTGTTAGCCGTAGGCACAGTATGCTCCCAGGTGGTAGTAGCTTTCTGCAGCTGCGAATGATATAAAATGAAAAATGCGAGGACTCTTCCAGATCGATAGACAGTGAGAAGATAACGAAGAATATTTTCCAGGGGTCGAATGAAACTGTTAAAATCTTCAATTAATCCCGAAGTAACTGTAATTTTATCACTATTATCTCAGTGTATTAACTGTAACTTTTTGCTGCAAATAAGAAACATTTATTTTCATGAACGCGAGAAAAAAAAGTTTCAGTTAAACAGGGACATTTATTGTGCTTTGAAAAAGTTAAAGTTGCGACAGGCAGATTTCTCGAAAGCGTTGCGGGGTAGATAGATCCGAAATTAAAACCTTAAAACGTTTCAGTGATAATAATTACGTGCTTCCTCTTCTATATTAATTTATCCTGCTTCCAGTTCCTTAAACAATGCTAATTAAAAAATATTCCCAACTTTTATATTCCACCCTTAAATATCTGTTGAAAAGTATACGATCCCCCAGAACTTTTATTAATCAACAAGTAACTATTAAAACCGAACTCCTACAGCATAGTTAAAGCGTTAATGTGCAAAGTTAACTCGGAACGGAAAAGAAACGATTTGAAAGTTGAAAGTTCAATAAATAAATTTTATTTACAAAAGTTAGCAGTCTCACTCGACCCCTGGTATTTGCAGCTATGGTGGCATAAAACTGAACGAGATTTTAATTTCTCCTTCGATGTCCCGGGATTGCCGGCCGAGCAGTTCATTCTGTTTTCACTTTAAATTCATTCAAGCGTCTCAGCTCGCTCGGAATTTTTCTGAAACGTCAGCCGTTACGGTCGACGATAGCGACGGCATGGAACTTACAACAAAGTCCGGCGTATCGATTCGAATAAGACATCCCATAGCTGCCGCAAGCAGGCTGGCCCGATTGATACGGTTGAAATCCAAGCACGTTGCCGCTGCAATGCAAAGTAATAACGCTTGAGCCCGGCAAGGGTGATTTATCGAATCCAAGATGGACGGGGGTTATTAAGGAACGCGTTAAAATTTATCGCCCGAAACAAGTGTTCATAAATCACTCCGCACTGTCGTCGGCAACGTTTCCACCGTTCCCCTGTCTTCCAGCGCGCCCCCCACCCCCTCGGAATGAGCACCAGACAATTCTGAGTTAAGGGGTTGCGCCACCTCGACGGTTTCGAAAAATTGAGACAAAAAAAAGTCTACTTGAAATGACAGATTGGAGCCTAAGAATAATATGAAAAGGATCCCATTGAATAAAATCGCTGTGGTAACAAAGATTTGTTTTATTCTCGAAATACGTATTAATAAATAGATGTTTTGGGAATACAAAAAATCATATTTTTTAAATGAAGTTTTACGTATTAATTAATAGATAAAACTTCAATTTAGTAAATGCATTCTTTTGGTGACAAAAGAGAGTTCCAAATTAGGGTAATTTTTTAGGGTGTACAGTGGAAAGACTAACTTTTTTTCACAGTGTGGATAATGCTCATCGGTAAAAAGTGACGGCTTTCTCTCGAAACCACAACTTTCGACCTGGCGCCACTAGTAACTCAAAAACCGTGCGACCAATTCTAACGAAATTTGGTACACGCATTCTCCACGGCACGTAGCCTTTTTGATTAATTGGTTCTCAAGATATGGAAAAAAATAGGCAAGAGACAAAATTTCTAGTTTAATATACTTAATAAGTTCTACAATTTTTGGAAATTCAAAAGATCCGAACGTCAGACGGTATAGAGTGGCTTGAAAAATCAGAAGACTGCCGAACTTTTGATTTTTAGTCACTGAGAATATCAGAAGTGATTTCAACAGGGCGCATAAATTTTTTATAAAAATATTCAAGAAGCTGTCGCACGTTTTGGGCCGGTCAAGGTGGTGCAACCCCTTGAACGAGTTTCAGTGAATTCGCGAGTTGAAAAAGTCGAGAATAAATATTCCGCGTCGAAGATTGAGATTGCTTTTCCTTCGTTTTTCGTGGGTGGAGAGGGTGGTGGGGGCGATAGGGCGCGGGCGATGACGCGTTCAATTTGTCGACAGTAATAAGCTGCCGATTGACAGGAAATACTCGAGAAACGAGGGAAAATTTATGGAAGCCTCGGCTGGATTCAATACACCTCGTGTCCCGTTTTCTTTTTCCCTGAAAGTCGGCCGATAAATCTAAAAATGAAACGTCGAGGCCGCGGATCCACCCAACAAGTGTCCCCCTTTCTCCCTCGAAATAATTCTCGCGGTCTCGTCGAGGATTCTAAAAGGTTCGTGCACCCCGTTGGCTCGTCGATCGCGGAGAATGAGTCCAGCCCCGTCGTCGAAATAAAATTTCTTACCTAGGCCCGTAGTTGCAGACGTAGTTCTTGGTGTAGCCCCGAGCCGGGTCGTAGTAGAAGGAGTATCCGCAGCCCAGAAGGAACGTGTCGCCCCAGACGAGCTGCAAGTAATTTAAAACCCTCTTCATCCCCTCGCAAACTCGAGATTTTTCGACCCCGCTTTGAGGATCTTTCTCACGGGCTTCCTCGAGTATGTACTCCTTTTCTCCCACCTCGTTATCCCTTCTACCCCCTTCTCGATACTGTATTCTAACTCTGATCTCCTCACGATAATAATAAAATATTCGAGAAGGTTTGCCGGAGGCAGTGACGTCCGTCGACCGAAGTAGGGCTGTAACGAATATTCGAATAATCTAGGTATTCGAATATCAGAGAATTCGAATTTGAGATTCGAGTATTCGAATATTTATAATGATAAATTCAATCACTCCGAATATTGGAATACTCTTATTAATTCGAATACTCATCATTTTTCAAATACTCATAAATATTCAAATATTCGAATCTCAAATTCGAATTCTCTGGTATTCGATTATTCGAATACTCATAATTATTCGATTATTTGAATACTCATAATTATTCGAATATTCGAATACTCATAATTATTCGATTATTCGAATACTCATAATTATTCGAATATTCGAATACTCGGATCTCAAATTCGAATATCATAATTATTCGAATATTCGAATACTCGGATCTCGAATTCGAATACTCATAATTATTCGAATATTCGAATACTCGGATCTCTAATTCGAATACTCATAATTATTCGAATATTCGAATACTCGGATCTAGAATTCGAATTCTCTGGCATTTGATTATTCGAATACTCATAATTATTCGAATATTCGAATACTTGGAACTCAAATTCGAATATTCGAATACTTGGAACTCAAATTCGAATATCCGAATACTTGGAACTCAAATGCGAATATTCGAATACTTGGAACTCAAATTCGAATATTCGAATACTTGGAACTCAAATTCGAATATTCGAGTACTTGGAACTCAAATTCGAATATTCGAATACTTGGAACTCAAATTCGAATTCCCTGGTATTCGATTATTCGAATACTCATAATTATTCGAATATTCGAATACTCGGATCTCAAATTCGAATTCTCTGTTATTCGAGTACTCATAAGTATTCTAATTTTCGAATATTCAAGGAAATTATTCGAATAATTACATCTCTCAGCCGACGGTCCTTGCGAGTATACTTTGCGCGAGTTGCAAGCTTGTAAACGTTGATTACTAACCTGAGTGTAGTGGCCAGTGGCGTCGCTGAACCCAGTTCGATAGTGTTGCACCTCGTTGAACCAATTCAGGATCCTCTGTCGCCAGTCTGGTTGGTCGTCGTAGGGACCTGGTGGCCTGGTTGTCCAGGTTCGAGCGATATTTTGCCCCACGGCGAACCTGCCTGTAGATCTACACTGATCAGTCGCTCTTAATCCTGATCGATGGTCTCTTTCGTTTAGATTTGCGGAGGGGGTGTCTAGTTGCTCGTTTATTGTCGCACTTAAGCGCAGAGGAATTTAAAAGCACCCTACTACTGCTCCTTGGCGATAAACCTGTAGTAGTGTAGACTTATTCTACTCACGGACGTTTCTGAGATTGTCATGGATCTCCACGCATCGATCCGCCCATCTCTGAGCGATCATCGCCAGCTCGTCGTCCCAGACCTGAGGGAGTCAACGAATTTACACAACTTTTGCAAACCCCACGAAAATGCTCCAGATCAGGGCTTACTAATTCGATTGGCTGTAATTTGGAAAATAAATGAGAAAGCAAGATCCCTTTTTTTTTTTACTTGTTGAAACTCGAATTTGAAAGTTTGTAAGGCTTCGAAACTCTTGGTACTTGAAATGCCCATTCTGTCTTGTAAATGGAATATTTTGGTTTAAGGAACTAAGTCAACAAAATTTTAGCATAAATCTCTTTCATTGATTTTATGTTTTTTTTTTTTAATTTGGGTCTCGAGAGTTCCGAATCAGGAAAAATTGCAAACTTTCGAATTCTCGAAACTGGAAGCTTTCTTCGGCTTGGACGCTTCGAGAAACCCACCCCTAACCGAAACAAACTTTCCAGATCGTTTACGTTCTCGTTCTGGCAGCTTTGATTGGCCTCCGAGATCCCATGATTTTTTTTCCGTGGAGCTGTCTCAAAGTAGAAGTGAATGCGAATCATCCAGCGACAATTGATCGAGTTCGGTTACCCGAGCATGTCGATTTTTTGGAAACTGTGCAGCTTCGCAAAAGACCTCGATAGAAGTATCAGGCAATTTTTCGTTCGTGGTGAAAACATGCCCTAAAGCTTAACAAGCGTTTTCCTATTTTCCAGTGTATCTTGGAGACTATAGTAGATATAACAAAATTATTACAATGAAAACTTAATGACTTTTTATGCCTTATAAAACTATGCCATCGAATTGTTAAAAATTTGTAGCGAGGAACGTTTTTTCATTTAAACTACAAACTTTTAACAATTCGATTACAGAGTTTTATAGGGCATAAATAGCCGTCAAATTTCCATTCTAATAATTTTTTTATACCTACCATATTTTTCAAGATATAGGTACAGGAAAGTAGGAAATCACACATTAACCTTCATGGGGTGTTTTCACCCTGTAGAACCGAAAAATTGCCTGATACTTCTATCGAGGTTCTCCACAAACCTGTACAGTTTCCAAAAAAAATCGGAATATTCGGATAACCGAATTTCCCTTGAGGTTTCCACCCCTAATTTATTATAATTTTTCACGATTCAATAATTAAGTAAAAAAAAAGAAGAATCTTGTTTCCTCAGTTATTTTAAAAATGATAGCCCAATTGAATTAGCAAAGCTTCATTTGAGGCGTTGAGAATAAAAACGGATATTTTTTTGCGAAATTTAGTTAGTAACAGTAACATATTGCAATCGGCTGTACTATTCATATAAAATAGAAAAGATTAATTTCTTTCAATCTCAGTCGGTCCGTTTTTGTTCGCAGTTGCCTCATTTTAAACACCCTGTACAAGTGTATCTTAAAGAGCGCTCCAGTGCGAATGCGGCTGTCTGGTTGGGGAAGATTAATCTGGCCAGAGTCTCACCATTTCCCTCATATTCGCGGCGCTTGGCTGTCCATGAATCTGCCCCAGAGCCACTAGTTGTCTCAGCCGATTATGCTCGTCCAAGATGGCCTGCTTCTCCTCGCAAGATAATCCCCCGGATCCTGGGAACGATTCGACCGTCTACCGTATCCGAGGCATTCCAACATTCCCCGGGAATCAGGCAGCAGATCGAGTAACAAAGTCTCCATCCCCCCTGTTACCCGTCCATTACGCATTCAGATTGTTCGATAACTCGCGACAGAGGCAATCGAACGTCCACCCCGCCGCGGTTTAAACAAGTCTAAAAAGCAGCTCGGCCCCCCATTTCTTCTCGGCCCCTTTCGCCAGGCTTCCATCCGTTCATCCGACCCGCTAGATTGCCCAACTTGCTGGAAAACTTTTCCCCCGGAATCTGCTTTAACGACGTTCCCTCTGTCTTTCCAGACGGAAACTTTCATCCAGCCCACCCCCTCCGTATTCTTTCCCCTAATAACTTTTCGTTCCGCGAGAACGAGGCGCGGCTCTGCGCCTCCACTTGTAGCGAAATGCAAATCAGTGCAGCGCCGAGGGGAGAGAGCGTGAGAATTGCCAATCGAATTTCTTAATCCAAGAACCATTTGCGCGCGGAATTTCTTATTTCGCAGGGGATCCACGGTTATATGATTTTGGCGGGGATTGGAGGAATTGTTGGAAGGTAGGAATTGAAGGCTCGCGTCTCGCTATAGGCATGGGCTAAGGGCGAATTTAGAACATGATTCATCCACAGTGAAAGGACCAGCGGCCGTAGCTGATGGAAAACACCGGTTCTCGTTAGATCACCGAAGTTAAGCATCACGGGGCAGGTACTGGGGAAAGATGGGTGACCACTTTTCTCCCGGTGCACTGCTGCTGCTGGGGCCCGAAGGAGAGGGGAGGGATACAAAAAATGGGACTATAGTTCGTTGGGAAATATAAGCAAAAATAAGGTTGAAACGCCATCCTGCTTGAAACACAGGAAAACAATAAAAACAAACAAACAAATACAGTGAAAGGTGTAAAAAAGATTGTTTTCATCCAAAGTGGACCACCAGTGGAGCAAAGTAGAGAGTCAGTCAGAGGGATAAAAAAAAATGGGACTATAGTTCGTTGGGAAATATAAGCAAAAATAAGCTTGAAACGCCATCCTGCTTAAAACACAGGAAAACAATAAAAACAAACAAACAAACAAACACAGTGAAAAAGGTGTAAAGATTGTTTTCATCCAAAGTGGACCCACACCAGTGGAGCAAAGTAGAGTCAGTCAAGCCTCTAAAACTTTTCATGAATTCATGTTGGCTGTGGGTGAATCATCCGCGATGCACACCCAAAGTGTGAAGTATTAATTCGCCTTATGGTGGGGAGGTTAGAAGGTAGTTCAGAACTGTTATATATACGAATGGGTAGTGAAGCGAGTACTTGCGAGAGAGCGAGATCAGCCGGAACGCCATCTACACTTGAAGTCGGAAGTACCCTTAATCCAATATAGGTTTATTGTTTCGAGCACCGCACTTTCCTTAAAAAAAACGCATCCCAGTATATACATTTCCCGCAAACAACCCCTCCCCTCCCACAGTCACTTGAAATCGTCCGTTACGGCTGAACGGGAATTCGCCGGCGGACAATTCGGAATAATAATTCGGTCCGTCTTGTTGTTGCGCGCACGGATTTCCCGTAATTAACTAGCAGCTGCTTTAATTCGCTAATGTAATCGAATCTCGCGGCCGCGCATTCAGCCACCGCCACGTCGGGAGGGGGGGGGCGGAGGGGGGAGGGGGGAGGGGTGCCGAGCGCGCTATTTTTAGAGCCGAATCGATGGCCAGCGACGTATCGAAATGTAATAGATTCCGATTTCACTCCCCCCCCCCTTTCCCTCTCGCCCTCCCCCCCACCCCCACCTGTAAATAATGCACGGTCTGAATTATTCATGCGCCACGGCTACCGCAGCTGGACGAAAAAACGAAACGATAAATTCGATTGCTCCCTTCGTTCTTTCCCTGGTTCGATCGCGGCGAGCTTTTGTCCCCGCCCCGCCGGCCGATCGCGGGGAACGAGCTTCGACTTTCGTCCTTATACAAAATTAACAGCCGGCAGTGGTGCTTCGCGTCCCGCTCCCCCGCCGGCGGCTTCGTTTGCATATATTCATGCCGAGTTTCCGATTGGTGTCAGGGCTTCGGAGCAGTGTTTACGCTCGGTCGACGCGGCACCTAAACGGCGGCAGGTGGATCCGAAAGCCGCCGGTTTACAGTTACGCGCGGTCGTTCCGGCTATTTTTAATCGGGATTGCATAATTAGCTTTAAATTTAGCCGAGGATGACAGGTGGCTCGTTCGCGCGTGTCCCCTCCCCCCCCCCCCCCGCGCCCGTGGGATTTCTCTTTTAATCGGCTCGATTTCGAATCCGAGGCCCGTCACGTCCGCAAACAAACTTCGGGAGCGATGATCGGTACACTTCTCCGCACCGTGGGACCGAGGAACGTGTGCAGCCGCGCGTACTGAATCGCGCGAGATTTTCAGTTATTTCAATGCTGCCCCGCGCGACATCAGATTACCACGGGGAATTAACACAATATTTATTCATATTCTATAATCCCGCGAAATACATTTCCAACCTCTGGTATTTTCCACGCCCCTGTTTCCACGCGCCGGACGAATTATACGACGATAAAGCGCGCAGGTCCCGGCCACTCGCCGCGACCGAGGCAGCAAGATTTCGTCGATTCTGGATCGTTAGACGAACCGTTCGTTAGCCAGTAGGGTAAAGGGTCCGTATACCGAACATTTAGTGAGGACATGAAAGTTATTTAAGAATTTTAACGTAAGTTTTCAGATATTCTGGAAATTTTTTGCATTAAACTGATTACACAGTTCGACAAAATTTGACTTTTTTCGGACTTGTAGAATTCAATAGCCGTTTCTTGTAGGTTTTCGTGTCCTGAAAACGAATCCGCAAACCGTTTGTCGCGATCACCCTCAGTTTTTGAGAAATTCGATTTAAAAAAAAAATGCAAATTTTCAACTTTGAAAATCTTTTGTGTCGAAACGGTAATACTTATTCGGTTGCTCGTTGCGTCAAATTATTCTATGAACCCTCCCGAATACAACGATATAAATTATCATTTAATTATGAACATTTAAATATGTTTAAACATCGATCAAAGGGAAATGGACACACAACATGCACCTACTTTTGAAGATATCTTTGAATTTATTTCCATAACTAAGGGTCTAGGAGAAAATCTGACTGCTCCACGAGATGCAGCAGACATTTTTGAATGAGGGAGAACTTGCGAGAGAGCGGAGCGGTCGAGTGGCCATCTGGCGGCCGCGGCGGAGGTATCGCTACAAGCTCGGTTCTACTCTACGTTGTAAGCTCGCCGCAAATACCAACCCTGGAGCCTATAAAGAGAACTTTCTGTGTTCAACCCGTGGGGCTAGTATCCCTCGACTTCCGGCCCCGACTGGTCCAGCTCCAGTTGCCAGGAAAGTCCTTGCCGCGGTGCTAATTATCGGGTGGAATTAAACGAAGGCGGAGGTCGTTCCGCTCGCGGCGGTTTGCGGGAATGAAGAGCGATGCAGGCACGGTTGGCGGGACTGCACGTGTCCGCTTCTTTTTCCACCGGAAATGAGCGTGGGCTCGGCCTGTACGTAACGATTCGGCCGACACCTGCCGCCTCCATTCTCCGCCGTAGCCGCCGGTTAAATGGATTCCGTGGGAATGGACTCGCCGCTTGTTAAATAAATAGTTAGCAGGCTGCTCGGGCTTCGTCCGAAGTTTTCCCCGGTTATTCTCATCTTCTCGCGAGCACTTTTCAACTCCTACCCCCGGCCGCCGATAACACCTACCCCCCTTAATTGAATTTAGAAAAATCTGGCACAGAGATGTCCGCCCGCGGCGACGTTCATTCCCGCGGCAATTTCGATACAGTGGGAAGCGGCGCGAAGGTCCGAGGCGGCCGGTCAATGGTACCATAGAAATTCCGTTGCGCGAGACAAATTAGAAACCTGGTCAGACTGGTCCACTCGTTTGCTCGATTTACGCCGTGATCTTGTCCGCTCACCGGCTGAGAGTGGTTCCCCGCGGAAAGAAGTCTAATCACCTGATCGCTGATGTTATACGACGGACGAGTTATTACGTCAGTCGCGAGGCTGGGACAAAAGAGGCGCGACTGCGGGTGGATTGGGGTGGTTAGGAGTAGCAGCGATGCAGTGCAGGTGGAAACCAAGGTTCGCAGGTGTAGCCGGAGGAAAAATAGATTGAGGGGCCTCACTAGTTTGACGATTTGGAAATGAGGCAAATTTGGGGGAAGTTTTTGAACGAAAAGTATTAGAATTTTAAATTTTGAACGTTTACTAATAAATAGCAACTAAAATAGCAAATAAAAAAATTGAGCGCATTCCTTAAATATCAATTAATAAACGTACAAAGTTTGAAATTATAATACTCAATACTTTTCTTTTAAAAAATTACCAAAAATTGCCTAAATTGTCAAAGCAGGAGGACCCCTTAATTTCTTGAAGTAACGAGGCTCGTTGTACCCGAGGTACTGTCTAGTAGGGTGGCACGAAATATAGTTTGTATAATTCATGACTTCTAATAGTTGGCAAATGGAATTTAAACTGTCAAAATCTGAACATTTCAGGTGCCGCATGTCACATAAAAATTATTATTTTCATCAACCTCATTTTATCATCAGATAGCACTTTCTTTTAAGAGAAACTCACTCTTAAAAAATGAACAAAAGCAAAATTTAAAAAATATATTTCCAAAGACAAAAAATTAAAATCTCAAAATTCTGTCTCACAGAAACTAGCTTCTATTTTCAGACTCAATTTAAAACACAGAGGTAAAATTTTTTCCACTATTAGAATACAATACAGCCACACAATTTCGATATTTTCGTTCCCCCTATCAGAGGTAAAATTTTTTCCACCATTAGAAAACAGTACAGTCACACAATTTCGATATTTTCGTTCCCCCTATCAGTCTCCAGTCACGTTCTTATCGGGCCCCGTTGCCCGGAGCCTGCCAAGCTGTAGCTCACGGTACACGGAATTCAAAACGCTGTCCCCAAGGAGATGAATCACCCGCGCTCTAGCTCCTCCAGAACAAGCTACCCAAAGTACCAATCAGAAGAATCGGAAGCAACGCCTCTCGATTGAATTCTCCCCCTAAACCCCAAACCAGTCCCTCACCCTATGCCCCTTACCCCTCCGATCCCACCAGCGTTCAACCCTCTCATCACCCACGCGATCTTCCAAAAGCCTCGGTCACTCGATCTCCATCCTCGATACCCCACAGCTCATACTCACTCAGCACGGTCTTCCCAGCGCAAGATGGCCACGAGTCGGCCGCCAGGCCCGTCGCGACGACGACGAACGTAAACGTGATCAGGATCACGTGGCCCCCGGGTACCATTTTCCCTGGTCCTCGCCCTGGAAGCTCAGCTGGCGGCTCGCAGGGGCGTGTTCCGATCCCAGCCCCTCGGGATCGACGAGGAGTGAAGCAGAGTGGAGCCTCAGGCCGGCTCCCAGTGCTGCTCGATAAACTCGATCGATTTACGAGCGATCGGAGACGCCAGTGGAGAACCGGTCAACCCAGCCAGACTAACAGCTGGCCATGCCTCTGCTGGCTTTATATTCGCATGTCCCATGGACGGTGTAATTGTCAGCGATACCAGGTCCCATGGTGGGGAGGACTGCATGGGTCAGGATTCATCCGGGGACCCAAGGTCGCCGCGGATCTGGAGGAAGGTGGAGGCTCTTTGGGAAGAACGATGGAGTTTCGTGTTACGTTGCTGTCGGAGGAGATTGGGGAAACTGAATGGCAAAAAAGGAGGCTGCGGTGCAGGATTAACCCTTTGTGCTTACGTCAGCTTCATTGGTCTTTGCCAATATTTTGTGTAAATTTTTAGACCTTGAATAACAAAATGTCGCTTTAAAAAAATCGCTTTTATTCACAACTATTTTTTAAACGATTTTATTCAGCTGCGATCCTGTGTTTGTTTGTTTGTATAACTAAATTAAAGTGCACTAAATATTAAAAAATAATTATTTTCTTGGACTATAATTTCGAGGGTATTTTTTCACTTTAAGTGTAACAGGGTATGAATCACTTTAATACAGAAGAGAACGTAGAAATGAATTTGTTGTGAGAATGGTTTCATTCGCATTAATGGAACAAAATGTTTTAATTACAGGATACAGATTGTAATGTGACCTAAAATTGATAAACTGCAGTTGATGATGTTCCACTTGCCAACCGATACGTCAATTTCTGGTTGTACATGTTGCCCCACGATTTTATTTAAAGTGAATTGTTTAAAGTGAAAAAACACATTCTTAATAAAATTGTTTAACATAAATTTTTTTTAAATGTTTCTTCAAACAGCAATGCCAACATATCAAAATTTATATTTCTAGAAAAAGATTGTATGAGTATTACTAAGGTACAATTATCACTGAATACTTAAGGGAGGATACTCACGGTAATGGCCCAAAAAGTAAAGCTAACTTTGGAAATTTATTAAAAGCAAACTACGTAATGAATCTTTTTTAAACTTTCCAGGTCTTTTCATTGGATATTTAAGTTACACGAATATATTTTTTTAAATCCATTTAAAGCAGATTTCCAAGCTGTACAGGACCAGTAACTTTGCGCTGCAAAAAATCTGGTTGACAGTTTTCTGACGAAACGGTGCTTCTAAAATCAAAAAACCAAAATATTTTGTAAACTATATGCAGATGGCTATGGCACGCCGGGAGATTTTTTCTTCTATTTCTTTTTCGAAAGAGGTTAATCTACTAGAACCAAATTTCCCAATTTTTTTTGCAGAGGTCCTCCATTCTGTCATTTCTCAGAATTTTCAAAATCGAGCCTGTCGCGCCATAGCAACGCGCATATAGTTTCTAAAACGTTTTGTTTTTTTTTGATTTTAGAAGCACCGTCAGAAAACTGTCAACCAGATTTTTTGCAGCCCTAAGTTACCGCACCTATACAGTTTATAAATCTGCTTTAAATAAATTAAAAAAAAAAGATATTCGAGTAACTTAAATATCCAAAAAGAATTCCCTACGTAGTTTGCTTTAAATAAATTTCCAAAGACACCCCTACCGTGGTGTCCCCCCTTAAAAAATTAAAAAATACGAAAATGCCAACTGAGAAATGTCGCTGGGGTGCAGCGAGCCCCGCGCGACCAAACTGTGATTATAAGACGGCGTGACCCCGGAGGGTTAACGATAGTTTCCACTGTCAGGGACTCGGATATAAATTCGGCGGATCGAGATGGGCGTGGGAGGGTGCGGCGAAGTTTCTCGGGGCCTCTGTTCCCTGACAAAGGGGTGTAATTATTTGCAGCTAAGTAATCGGATCGACTCGCCTGCGCCGGCAGCACCTGACTAGACGCGGGCCTCCCTAAAACTCTGCACTCATTAATATCTCCCCGCTCGGCCTCCCCGCCAGCCCAGAAAATCGTTAAACATAATCCCCGCGCAGAAATTGCCGGAGTCCCATCGGCTCCTCGTTCGGAGCGTGTCGCGGATAATAGCTCCCTCGGTTAATTGAAGGGACATGAATTATGAATGGGAGTTTTCGCCGGGGCCTGCCACGGGCAGCGTTCGACTTTCTAAAGAGATTTCTATAGGATCCGACGGGCATTCTGCCGAACGAACTAGCCATTTCGACTGGCGATGGGCGCTTCCGTCGTTGCGCCCGCTCTCTCGCCAGATCCATATCAATTTTACAGCTTTTTAGCATACCGAGGGCCTGCTGGGAGAAGAAAGGAGCCCGAACTGGGGGGGGGGGGGAAGTAAACTTTCCGACACGTGTGCGATCGGTTTATTCATCGGATCCCCCCACCGTTTACCCATTCCAGAGCTCGGCGGCTAGATTCTCCTAGAATGGGACCAGGTTTTCAAGGTGTACCGACTGGCTCGGTGGTTCCAGCCAGCAGACAGCCAGGCTCCAACGTGGTCATCCGGAATTAGCCACTTGTTTTTGTCCACCTGCACGAATAAATTAGAATCCAGCTAAAGAGGCCCACCTTTCAGGCCCACGTCTTTCGGCTAGACTTTATTTTATTTTCTGGTTTATCGAGTCGAGTCTGCAATTCACGTCCGAATGTTCTCGGAGGAAAGAATCTTCGCGGCAAGCCCGAGGAGGCGGACAAATGACGACTGTTAATTTTATCGCGAGACGAGAAACGGGACGTGCGCATGGTCGAGGCGGTAATTGTTGGGGCCTCGCGAAATATAAATTCCCGGCGTTAATAGTCAGGCGGCGGCGCTTTTGTTAAACCGACGCTCGAAATGATTTATCTTGTTCCAGGCGTTTATCTTGTTCCCGAGGAAGCGTCTGCGAGCTCGCGAATGCACGTTGCATCGGGCGCGTGCTCTTTGGAATGCAAATTCTCAAGGCACTTTGAGCACCGGCGAGGAAATTTTCTACGGTAGAACGTGCCCGGCGTCTCGCCCTGTTCCCTTCGATTCGCTTTTCCGCGGGATATTCCTCTGTTCCGGCTACGCGCGCGCCTTACGTCAAAATTTCTACGCCGGCGAGGAATTAAATTTCCCTACCGTCGCCACGGGCACCCGCTTCCGCCGCTATTTGTTCGCGTCGGTTCTAGAGTGCATGGGAAATGGGAATTTTGAAGCGCCGCAGCTTGGGGGTGTAGCAATTCTACGGCGTTGGAATTCTGAATGTGGGATTTCTGCGGCGTTGGAACTCTGAGTGTTGGAATTCTAAGTCGTCGGAGTTTCAGACTTAGGAATTCTGAGGAATTCGAGTGCTGAATGTGGGAATTCTGAGGAATTCGAGTGCTGAATGTGGGAATTCTGAGGAATTCGAGTGCTGAATGTGGGAATTCTGAGGAATTCGAGTGCTGAATGTGGGAATTCTGAGGCTTTAGAATTTTGAATGTAGGAATTTCAAAGCTTTGGATTTTTGAATGTAGGAATTCCAAGGCGTTGGAATTCTGAATGTAGGAATAGTAAGGCGTGGGAGTTCTAGATTTCGGAATTCTAATGCACTCGACTTCTCAATGTATGAATTCTAATGCACTCGATTTCTGAATGTGGAAATTGTAAAGCATTAGTATTTTGAATGTAGGAATTCCCAGGCGTTGGAGTGTTAAATGTAGGAATTCCAAGGCATTGGAGTTCTGAACGTAAGGATTCTAAGTCGTTATAGTTCTGAATGTACGAATTCTAAGGCGTTGAAGGACTGGATGTAGGAAAAGTAAGCCGTGGGAGTTCTAGATTTAGGAATTCTATCGCACTCGACTTCTGAATGTAGGAATTCTGATGCACTCGAGTTCTGAATGTAGGAATTCTAAAGCATCAGTGTTTTGAATGTATGAATTTCCAGGCATTGGAGTTTCAAATGTAGGAATTCTAAGGCGTTGGAATTCTGAATGTAGGAATTCTAAATCGTTGTAGTTCTGAATGTACTAATTTTAAGGCGTTGCAGGTCTGAATACTGGAGTAGTGAGGCATGCAAGTTCTAGAGTTAGGAATTCTAATGCACGAGAGTTCTGAATGTAAGAATTCCAATGCACTCGAGTTCTGAATGTAGGAATTCTAATGCACTCCAGTTCTGAATGTAGGATTTCGCATGCACTCAAGTTCTGAATGTAGCAATTCCAATGCACTCGAGTTCTGAATGTAGGAATTCCAATGCACTCGAGTTCTGAATGTAGGAATTCCAATGCACTCGAGTTCTGAATGTAGGAATTCTACTGCACTCGAGTTCTGAATGTAGGAATGCTAAAGCGTTGGAGTTCTAAATGTAGGAATACTAAGGCGATGAAGTTCTAGACTCAGGAATTCTAACGTATTCGAGTTTTGAATGTAAGAATTCTAAGGCATTGGAGTTCGGGACACAAGAATTATCAGTCATTGGAATTCTGAATGAAAGAATTCTAAGGCATTCAAGTTCCAAGTACAGGAACTCCAAGGCGTTGGGAGTTCTAAATGTCAGAGTTCTTAGGCATTCAAATCTGCGAAGTAAGAATTCCAAGGTGTAGGAACTTTGGAATTTCCCAGGCATAAATTTTCCAGAAAGAGTACGAAACCACTTTGCCACGTCTTACCGCGTCGGCTCGTGAGTCAGGCAAGTCCATTCACACAATCTCTATTTTCTCATTTCCGCGCGAAAATATACGAATTCCTTGGACCGTGAGTGTAACCGACGGTTACTAACCGTGACGTGCTGCTGACTGCGGCGACTCCGTCACCTTTAAAGGCTCCGAATATTCCAAGAGGAAATGGCAGCTGCAGAGGAATCACCATATATTCTTTCTGGTCTCGTGATTAGAATACGATCAGGTCCGAAAGGTTAATCGGATTCCTCGATATAACGCCGCGGGTCGATCCGAAATCGCCGGGAACAGGAAAAAGGGGGAACTCTGGAATCGTCAACTGGTCCGTATTAACGCAATCGGGTTATCGATCAGATTCTAAAAATATCCGATAGTTAAACGCGGTGCTATAACAGGTTTCGCGGACCACTCGTCCTTATTTCAATCAATACGCCCTGCTCGCTCGATTGAAACAATCAGTGAAGACCCGGCCGAAACACGGTCCTCGTGCTTTTTCCGCGTCCACGGCAATCG
The DNA here is from genome assembly GCF_050908995.1 of Andrena cerasifolii. NCBI lineage: Eukaryota > Metazoa > Arthropoda > Insecta > Hymenoptera > Andrenidae > Andrena > Andrena cerasifolii. The sequence continues at coordinate 7,085,997 of NC_135132.1, forward strand.
AACTTCTTGCGCCCGGCTCTCCATCACTTCCCACCCGCAATCCCCCAGATGCTTTTCATCGCGGGAGTCCCGCATCTCCCGAGGAATCACCGACCACTTCCCTTCGATTCCCCGAATCACTTCCCAGACACGTGGCCGCCAGTTCCCCATGATTTTCCTGCCAAATTACAGCCAAGTGCAGCGTCCCGCGCCAGCTGGCCGACACGTCGGCAGTGAATCGGCATTTCCCACAGGATGGCGGTCGGGTATAAGGATCCGCTGGAAATTAAAGTTGTACGCCGCAGCTGCGACTCGTCTCCCGGAACACGGTCCCGCAATATCGAGCGCGAATGAAAGTTGACGTTCCGCGTTGCCGATTCTTCCTCTTGCCACTTCTAGGCAACTCCTCAGACACACTTGTTAAAAAGACCGGTTCCGGAGGGCGCCCCATTTGAATTCTCAGGGATTACCTCCGGTTATGTTTACCCACTCCTCCACCCCTGGCTCCCGGAGCCACTTGTGGAGCTTAAACAGTGGCATTCGCTAGTAGTATTAGTTAGAGTTCCTACATTATTTAGAAATTCCCCTAAACAGAGCGTTCCCCTAATTCCAGTGCTCTCCACTTTCACTTAGATCCCCTGTGGTTCTGAATGTAGGAATAGTAAGGCGTGGGAGTTCTAGACTTAGGAATTCCAATGCACTCGAGTTCTGAGTGTAGGAATTCTAAGCTATTGGAGTTCTGAATGTGGGAATTCTAAAGCATTGGATTTCTGAATGTAGGAATAGTAAGGCATTCGAGTTCATATAGGAATTCTGAGGCGTTCGAGTCCTGAATGTAGGAATTCTAAGGTACTGGAATTCTAAATCATGGAATTCTAAGGCATTCGAGTTCCAAGTATAGGAACTCTGAGGCGTTCGAGTTCTGAATTTTGGGAATCCTAAGGTATTGGAGTTCTCGACGTAGGAATTCTAAGGAATTCGAGTTCTAGACTTAGGAATCCTAGTGCATTCGAGTTCTGAATGTAGGAATTCTGAATGAAGGGATTCTAAGACATTGGAGTTCTGAACGCAGGAATAGTAAGGCGGTGGAGGTTTAGGCTTAGGAATTCTAACGTATTCGAGTTCTGAATGTAGGAATTCTAAGCCATTGGAGTTCTGAATGTGGGAATTCTAAAGCATTGGAGTTCTGAATGTGGGAATTCTAAAGCATTGGATTTCTGAATGTAGGAATAGTAATGCATTCGAGTTCATATAGGAACTCTGAGGCGTTCGAGTCCTGAATGTAGGAATTCTAAGGTACTGGAATTCTAAATCAAGGAATTCTAAGGCATTCGAGTTCCAAGTATAGGAACTCTGAAGCATTGGAGTTCTGAATTTTGGGAATCCTAAGGTATTGGAGTTCTCGACGTAGGAATTCTAAGGCATTCGAGTTCTAGACTTAGGAATCCTAGTGCATTCGAGTTCTGAATGTAGGAATCCTGAATGAAGGAATTCTAAGGCATTGGATGTCTCCCGGAACCCGGTCTCACAATATCGAGTGCGAATGAAAGTTGACGTCCGCGTTGAAGATTCCTCTCGCGTTCTCTCGCTTCTCCTAGGCAACTCCTCAGACACGCTTGTTAAAAACACCGCTTCAGGAGGGCGCCCTATTCGAATTCTCAGGGATTACCCCGGTTCTGTTTACCCACCTCTCCACCCCTACCTCTCGGAGCCACTTGTGGAGCTCGAACAGTAGCATTCCCTAGTAGTATTAGCGAAAGTCCCTCCATTATTTAGAAATTCCCCTAAACAGAGCGTTCCCCTAATTCCAGTGCTTTCCACTTTCAGTTAGATCCGCTTCGGGCTAATTCGAACGCGGACTGGGTTAGCTCAGGGTCTTCTTAAGCGGGATTAAAATAAAAATTGCGATAACCAGAGCACAGTGACTCTCCGTTAATTAAGACCCCGCACTTTTACCGCCCGGGAATTAGCAAAACTTTCGCTTAATTAGAGGGCGTTTCGTCGCGCGGCATGGGGGCGGGGGATGGAAAGAGAAGGGGAATGAAGTGGTCCTAAGCCAGACTATGGAGGGCTCGTAGTAATCGTCGTATCGTTTATTTCATCGTTAACTACATTAATTTCTCTTATACATAGCTTGTTCTTTGCTCTCTTGTTCATTTCTCTGTTAATCATTACGTACAACGGTGTAACATTTATTTATAATATCTTTATGTATAACCTAACAACGTTTAACGCGACACGCAGATTCACAGAACACGTTTCTCTCTCTCTCTCTCACTTTCGCGACCGCGCGTGCACGCACACATCCCCGCTTTCCCTCGATTTTTACTTACATTTTCGTTCCCTTCTTCTCGATAGTATTCCCTTCTTTTTTCAATGCCTCTTCTCTTCGACTGAAAGCGCGGCCTGCGTGCAAGCGCGCGCGCACACACACGCATACGTACATATAATATAATATATATATATATCGTCATATAATATATATAATATATAAAATTGAATGTGTATATATATAATTGTGATATACGGTGTTATATCATTATATATATTATATACATACATGCACAATCTGTGATTTGTTAGTTGCTTGGTATCGTTAATTAACACGCTAAGCGACGAAGTAACATTTCCATCGAGCTCCCAAGTATACCCTCCATCCTTCTCTGCGAGGACTAAAAAGCGATTGTTCATTACGCGGCTAGAACGCGGAGTTACTTGCGATTCGAAGAGGACGAGCCTTTCATTGAGCACTTATATTCGTTTGTCCACGTCGAGGTTGATCGGAGCAGCGCGCGGGGAGAGTTTCGGGGATGGCTGGAGCGTAGAGGGGCGCGGGAGAACTCGAAGTCAAGTACGTGGAAGAGTGTGCTTCGGCTGAAGAATGGATACGAGGGGCCCAGTGGAAAACCGTCGCATGGTGGCGTTTTATGGTTTTAGAAGGGGAGCGTGTTGAAGGCGATATTATTTTCGGAGCGAATGCGGTATGGAGTTGTAATTATTTTAAGCGGTACTTGAATTACAACTGTAATCAAATTTTAGCTAAAAAATTATTTTCGTGGAAAATGCGCGACGAAATTTTAATTATCTTAAGCGGTGCTTGAATTACATGGTGAATTACAACTGTTGAGTAATTTTGGCTGGGAAATTAATTTTATTAAGTTAGGTGTCCCAAAGAAGGCGAGTGGCATGGGCTCTATTTTCCCTTCGCATTTTTTTTTTTTTAAATTTACCTGCTGTTACATTAGGAGGTGATGGAATTACACTACATTTGCAGGAAAGAGTTAATGTTTTAAAGAAACGACAATTTATGAATACGTCATCTTTGAAATATCAGTTCGAATATCTACACTGATTTGCAATCTAGGCAAAAATTGTTATCAATTCAGGAGCAATGTATACATTTGTTTCTACGCTACTGTATTTCGTTATCGTAGAAATTAGGCTTGTCCGGTAATTGAAGAGGCCTTGTAGAAAACACTGTAAGTGTCAGAATTGAAAAAACAAATTTTTGTCGGAAAATGTTCCATTTTACGTGCCAATTGTGAAACTATAGTAACGCTAATTAGGTGTCTACTTATCTGTAGAAAATAATGGAAGAGGCAATTACTGAATGGCATCACTCAGTTTTCTCCAGAAGTTTTCTACAAATACAAATTTTTTTTCATGAATTTTGACTATATTAATACAAAAAAAAATAGAAAATTTTGTGATGCATTTGGGTTATTTTGTGCTTAACTCTTTAGAGCCGGCAGCTAGATCCCGAGGAAGGAAGAATGTCCCGCTGTTTTATCGTTAAAAATGGTCTGAATTTTTATATTTTTTCAGAGGTTGAAATGCATGAAACAAATGGAATACAGGGTTTCGGGTAGATCCATCTTTCTGCAATGAATAAAAGTACGCAAACTGCGAATTTGTTCCACTTTCAAAGCGGTAAAGGGTCGAGCATAATTTGCAATCAAAACAAATCAAGTCTCCGAAATAATTTAAAATTAGGGAAATTTTTTCTGACCCTTGAAAAATTTGATTTTTGGCACTTACAGTGTTTTCTACAAGGACTCTTCAATTAGTAATAATAATAATACGTGGCACGTGCCAGTTTCCCAGGGCCCCTCAGTTCCCTCCATTCCCGTTTCACCTACCGCTACACTTCCCTCCCATCTGCCCGAACCTGCTCATCGAGGACGTGTAACCTAACCCCTCTATACCCGGGTGAAATCAGTTAAGTAGAAAAGCTGGATTATTAACCGCGTCCAGCGAAACAGTGGACAGCGTTAGAGCACTTGGCGGTAAGCGGAGTAGTGCCGGTGCGTGGAAAGAACCCTGTCGCTCGGAGGACTAATTAGGGTGAATCGCAATTAGGAGGCGAACTCTCGGGGACTCGCCTCCACATGCCAGTTTCCCTGGTTCTCCATGGGAGGAGGTGATTCTCCGTGGGAAATAAAGCAGCAGCTCAGTGTTTGTTGCCCTGGAATCCGAGTGTTGGCCCACTTAGGCCGAGTTTGCCCCGCAGGGGCGATCAAAGGGCTGGCTTTGAAGCGCGCCCGGGGAGGTCGGGGGAGGCTGAGCTTGCGGCGTATTCATCCGCTCCTTTTCACCCTTTCCATCCCAATGTGTACCGAGGCTGGCGGGCCTCGCGGTTTTTTTCAAGGTGGATCGCGAGCACCCCCAAAAATCCACCCCCTCGAGCCACGCTCTTGACTTTCCCGGCGGCCGCCTCCGCGACTCTCTCTCCCCAGAGTATTCAGGACCCCGCTGACCTTGGGCCGCCCTCGAGCGCCTTTATTCTACGTAGATAGCGCGGTGCCGGGAGGGAAACTGGAGCGAAGCGATACACCCCCAGCTGTCGCTGATCGATATGGGAGTACAGTGGCTCTGGCGAACGACATATGGAAAACACTGACGGCCTTCATCCCCTTTACATCTGCACTCAACGTTTTATGCATCCCTTCCGACCCACCCCAGCCGTTTCTTGCCCTGTTTACCGCGGATCCTCTGTTTCCAAAGCTCGCGCAGTAGCGCGGCTCAACGATCGCCCGGGCGGACTCCCTTTCGGCCGAGCCATGAATGCTGCTATATCTCTCCTCCTCATTCTTTTTTCCCTTCTCGAGCAGCTTTTTCTCCTTTTGCTCCCTTTTGCAACCCCGCCTCGGCGCCTCTCCACCTGCTTCTCCCGCTTTCCTTCCTTCGAGCAGAGGGGTTCTAGCGCTACCTGCTAACTTTTATTTATCCTCTCGCGCGTTCCTGATAGTTAACTGGAGTCGTGGAAGAAAGGCGGCGACGGGGGTGAAACTTTTCCCCTTGCTGCTACGTCGCGGCTTTATCTCGCTCTCGAAGATATGATTGGATATACGTTCAGGTTGCACCTGCGATAAACGATCAGAGCGGCGATGAGAGCGAACGTAGAAATACGTTCGAGACAGTTTTATAATGGAGATGTTTTTCCTTGAAGCAGAGCTACGCTTATACTAGATGACCAAAGATACAAGCGTCGAGTAGCAAATATTACTTTGCAGGAGAAAAAACGAACCTCGGTCGATGGGACTCGAACCCGCGATCTTCGGATCCGCTGGCCGCCGCCTTAACCGATTCCGCCAAAGCCGACTCCCCGAAGTCTCTTTATTTTCGACTCTACTTAACTTAAACGCCACCTAGCTCCTACAACTTTGTCTTCGCTATTATCGCCGGTCTTATAGTTGATACATAACCTTACATACTGCTGGACAGTATTCTTCGCCGATCGATCATGCGAAAAGTTAAAAGAAATTTATGTAAAGTAAATAGAGTATCGTGCGATACATAGATGGCATTCTTTTAAATTATCAATTATTAGTTAGAAGAAGGTGGCGCATTGTTCCAAATTTAAGAATTAGTAAACAAGTGACTATTCAAAGCGGCAAAGTTTATCGTGAAAGAAATGTGTTGCAATAATTTAGCCCTCGTTATAAGTTTTCTAAAGTTGTACGCAAATTTCGTGTATTCAAATTGTTTTCTCTGTCTTATTTACTCCTTGCACAATTTTTAAGAAGATTAGATCTCCTTTATGGGAACACGGAGATATGTCAAAGCAATCTTTGCGAAACGTTAAGAGGACTGGGCAGTCGAATCGCTCGAAAATCAAGTACTTGTTTGCGAATTAATTGCAAGGAGATGAATACAAACTGTGTCTGGTACTTTTGGGTAATGTTTGTTAATACTATAAACTCTAAAAAAAAAATTTTTGGATAATATAAATATAGATATACGACGGCGATATAGTCCTCTGATGTGTAGGTGATGAAAAAAAGTAGTAGGATTTGAAAAAAATACAGGATATCTAAAACATGTGCCATTTCCCGCGAAATCTCTGATATGGTGCGTCAAAATTCACGATTTTCAAAAAAAATTCAGATGTCGCCGATTTTTATTAGCGCACAAACACGACAGAATTTTTCTTGAAATAATCGCCGTTTTTCGGCCACCAATTTTATACTTTTGTTTTAATTTTAGTTTTTACTGGCTCCGCGGGAAGTTACGGATGTAACAAACAAGAACCGCAACCTTGAAATTGGATCGCGCCGTTTCTTAAGACCAATATTACGGCAAAACTACAGAAGAACGTTAAAATCGTCAGCGCCGCCATTTCTAAAGCACCTGTTTCTGAATTTGTTTTCATTTTTTTGCAGATACAGTAAAAAGAAAGTGTTTCTTTCAAAAGAAGATATTTTTATCGCCGCCCGATCGACGCTCTATAGTCTCTATCGCAGCTGCAACATAAAAGTAACTTTTCAAACCTCTTCTTAGCCATTCCACTCTGGCCACCGTTCCCAGCCCCCGCAGCTCCTCGCGAGCCGTCGACGGGGCAGCCGAAGGGAAAAACGGGAACGGCACGTTGCCAATTATCGCGATGGGAATTGGTAAATTCTTAATCACTCGGCCGAGAGGAGGCGCGGAATAAATTTCACGGGATTGCAATTCTCGCCGTGCGCGTCCCCCGGGCCGGTTGATATCGATAGCGCGCGCGGGAGCGGACCGAAATAACCGCGAGCGTCGCGCCGGCGGAACGGGACTGCCCGCGCCCGCGCGCCTCGCGAACTTTACGCGCTATCGAGTTATTTAATTAGCGAAATGACCGCGCGCGATTCCTCTTTTTATTTATCTCCCCGCTCCCCATCGATTTCTCCTACTCCCCCGATTCGCCGGTCTCCCGTCACCGGCATATTAACACCCTCCCGTCAACTCCCCGATTGCACCCTCTTACGTTAAGCTCGTTGGTTTCGTTATTAATTCAGTTCCTTGGCGTGAACGGCTCCTCTCGCCTTCCTTCGTTGCTCCGCAGCCTCGCGATTCAATGAACAATAGTCGAGGGGGGAACGGGGGTGTGGCGTTTGGTAGGACCCCTTTCAGCACCCTTTCCGCGCTCCGAATCGCGACGATGCTTAAGCGTACTCGTTTCCGTCGTAATGGTTAGGCCTGTCGAGTCGAGAAGAAATTTCTATAGCGAAAAATATATATATGTATGTTATATATAAGTTGCTTTGGTAATTAGTTGTCCCTTTTCCCTCCGGTAGCTAGAGGCTCGGGCCGCTACGGCTCGGGCGAAACGTTTCCGTTGAAAGCTCGAGGAGAAAGGGTACGCAGAAACTCGGGGTGCCTGGCTCCTTAATACTCTGTCGATTCTTTAGTTTCTGCCTCCCGACGGATTCTCGGGGGCGAGCGAGCCTCCAGGGGCGTCGCTGTCGTTTCCCGGCGACGTCCTGGACGCATCGATCGCCCATGAATTATGCGCTATAAACTGCGCCACGCAGGAACAAACTATCTAAAGACAAATATTGACCCATCTCGGCCGCCAGACCTCCGTGGATTCAGCGCGCTCCGCGGCTAACGAGACGTCTCGCGCAGCGGCGGATTTAAGAAACAAGGCCCAGCGGAGGGGCCCATATCTTCCGGGAAAATGAAGAGGTAGTTTAATAAAAAAGGGGGTAAGAGTACAGAAGAGTATAGGAAGGAAATATAGTGGTTGGATAAAATCATTATATTTTTTGTAGATAGGGCCCTAGGGGACCTTCAGAGCAGGGATCCATTTTTCGGGAAAATCATGAGGTAGTTTAGTAAAATGGGGGTAAGTGTACAGAATAGTATAGAAAGAAACTATAGTGCTTGGATAAAATCATATTTTTTGTAGATAGGGCCCTAGAGGGCCTTCAGAACAGGGATCCATTTTTCCAGAAAATGAAGCGGTAGTTTATTAAAAACGCGCTCAGTGTAACAGTACAAAAAAAATATGGTTAGGATAAAATTATAACTTCTTTTTTTAATGGTGGGGCCTTCTGGGCAGGCGCCCATTTATTCGTGAAAATAAAGCAATAGTTTACTAAAAACGAACTCAGTGCAATAGTATAGAAAAAAATATAGTTGGGATAAAACCTTATTTTTTTTTAAGGATAGGTCCCCGGGGGACCTTTTGGGCAGGGCCCATTTTTGGGGTGAAAACATCACGGTAGTTTACTAAAAACGAACTCAGTGTAATACTACAGAAAACAGTATAGTTTGGATAAAATCATAATTTCTTTTTTTAAGGATAGGTCCCTGCGGGCCTTCTGAGAAGAGGCCCATTTTTCGGGAAAATAAAGCGGTAATTTTCTAAAAACGAGCTCAGTGTAATAGTACAGAAAGGAATATAGTTTGGATAAAATCATAATTTCTTTTTTTAAGGATGGGGCCCTAGGGGCATTCCGAGAGGGGCCCAGGCGGCAACTACTCATCGGCCGCCCTGTTAAATCCGCCACTGATCTCGGTCCTGCAGTAACCCATTAAATTTTTACCACAGCGGGGGGCTCTCGATCATTTTTACCTTCGACGCCGGCCGCACGTTTGTTCTCGTCGCCCGGGACCGTGACGGATAATTGGGTGGCGTGCTGTCCCGATTAATTATGTTAATTAAGCGGCGGAGGAAGCGCCGCGCCGCGAGGAATTAATTAATTTCGTTAAAACGAAACGCGCGTTATGCCACGGACGGGCTGCGCGGATCGAGGAGCGGGCCGTGCGCGGTTTCACGTCGAGGCACTAATCCTAACATTAAGTTGTCACGACAAGACGCATGGGTAATTAGCTAATGATATGTGAGGACGTGCTTAATCGTTAATGAGGGGGGGGGGGGAGGTGCACGCTGGGCGGGCGCATACGGCCCTGCACTTACTCGCGTAAATCTCTAGGGGAGGTACGTCGATTTCGGCTCGCGAGAACGCTACGAATCGCTCGTCTTAAGTATCCTTGTAACGCTTAGAGGTTAGCTGTGAGCTAGTAGGGGTTGCCTGGGTCTCGATTTAGGCTTCGGATAGATCGGGGGTGGATCTACCCCGTAGGCCTCCGCTTAGTCACGACTGAGCGTCGTCCAGCTTCAATTTCGTTGGACATTTAGGCGTGGAGGTACTGCCACTGTCGCACAGTGTTTCGCGCAATGGAAAAGTTTCGAAAAAAGTCCATAAATTCTTGTATCTTAAAATATTATTTAAAGAACATAGTTTTTCATACTATCTAACAACTTTTACTGAATTTGCCAATTTGTTATAAAGAAGGATGCTAGAAATTTAGTGAAATTTTCCGTGCATTTTTTTGAACACCATTACCATTTGATGAATATTTATGTGATTTAATTTTTATGTATTATATCTTTCAAACTGGTAAATAGAGTTTTTGCAAAATTATCAGTTTGTCCGAGATCTCGTGTATATTAATTTAGGGCATGTTAAACTTTATAATAACGTCGAATTTAAATGCACAAATCTGCTCGAATTGACAAAATAGTTGAAATCGTTATTAACGCGTTAGATAAGACACACCTGTTACCTTAAACATTCGTCCCCTTACTTCCAAGTGTTTATACAATATCTACCGTGATTTTTCCATCCCAAATGTTACCTTCAGTGATACAATTAATTTGCTAAAAAAAATGTCAGTTAACAACAAATCGAAAAGACTTTTTATTCAATAAAAAAACATGATTATCTCAATTTTTTAATGGAAATGTATATTTTTTATACATCACTCGATGCAGCTTTTTATTCTTTTTAAGAAAGTATTGGGGTAGTTACGTCGAAAATTGATTAATTTAGAAGTTATGATTTATTTCCCGAACACCCACATACGCGAGACACTGTACGTCGCAGTGGCTGGCTCTGCGTCGGCCTGATCTCCCGAATCCTCCAGATTCGTTGAACAGCGGGCAACCCTGAGCGAGGGGGCAGAGTACATTGGTTGTCGTAAGAGGCGACTAAAAGGGGTCAGCCTTGAAATTATCCTCCTAATCACGTTAGAGGTCAGAGCGAATCCTGTACTGTAATTCACTTTGTGTGGCCGGGTGTAAGGATCGGTGAGTCGTCTAATTTAGCTAAGCGTCTCGCAAGCTTAGGAGCACCTTTGCCGAGGAAAATGCCCGCGCGGAGCCGCTAGAACTCAGGGTGAAGTTAGAGGGTTGGGAAGGCGTTTAACCGGGGCGGAGGACGAGCGATATTCGTAGCGCTAATCGCGAGTCCTTGAGCCTCTCGACGAAGCCTGCGACGGACGATAGGTCTAGAGCCAACGATATTACATCGGTAGAAAATATGTTCGGTTTCCTCGTTTTCTTTTAATCAAAATACCGAGTCCTTTCTCTGCTCGCGGTTTGTTCGCGTTTTGTTTAGCGTGTGCCACGCTGTGCCACACGATGATTGAACGCTCTCGATGCTCTAGCTACGAAAACGATCTCTATCGATAGAATTAATCTCTCTCACTCACACACACTCTCGCTCTCTCTCTCTCGCTCTCTCTCTCTCTCCCTCACTCTCGCTATATATGATATATTTATATCGGTGATATGTACGAAATGGAAGATTCATGTTTCAGCGTATCGTTGGTCGCGAGACGAGAGCAAAATTAATAGGCCGAATCCTTAGGAATTGTTAGACCTTCGCTATAAATTAATCTTACGAGAATTTCCATGGTTTGCCCAAAATTTGGTCCTAGTCGGGAGTGAGTCAAATTGAACGCAGAGAGGGCCAGCATTTCTGGCATTTGTTCCTCCACGCTCAGGAATGGTAAATTATTCAGAAGCTGACGCAATCCTTTTCCCTTTTTCTCTTTTTCCCATTTCCCATTTCCCTTTTCTCCATTTCCCTGTCCGCATTTCCCATTTCCCACTTCCCATTTCCCATTTCCCATTTCCCATTTCCCTATTTCCCATTTCCCTTTTTCCATTTACCATTTACTATTTCCCCATTTCCCTTTTCCCTTTTCCCTTTTCCCTTTTCCCTTTTCCCTTTTCCCTTTTCTCTTTCTTTTTCTTTTTCCCTTTTTCCTTTTCCCTTTTCACTCGTCTCGCGAGGAACGATCGCGGATCACATTTGCGGCGCTGGTTCTGCGATCGAGAAGTCACCAGACGGCCCTTAAACGATACGATGTATCTACCCTTAGTCGGTACTGTCTCTAAGTGTCACTGTGTGGACCTACGTCGCGGAGCAAGTTACACGGGTGCCTTAATTGCCTTACGTCTACGTCAACTCTGCTCGACGGCACACGTAATTTCACCAACACGTGTATATATATATATATAGATCCATATTTATATTTATATCATATGTATACGTATATTTACATCGCTTAAATGATACATCCCTTAAGTGTCTATTTTGTTTGTAACGTGTTCACGGTTAATTCACGAGGTGCCATTTCTTTTTTGGTTTTTCTCTTTTATCTCTCCACGATCTCTGGCAGCCGTGCGACGAAGCTGAGAGATCGCTTCCCCTTCTCACCCCCTCTTGCAGCCCCGGATCCATGCAGCTCAGGGGTGCGCGAGCGTTTCCGCTCCAGAAGCTTCGCCAAAAAGTAGAAAAGTCGGGGCCAAATTAGTTTCTTTTCGTCTAGCGTGTTTGCATTTCAAGCTACGGGGGGAGGGGGCGGGGTGTGTCACTGTGTGTACGTGTGTGTGTGTGCGCGTGTCTGTGTGACATTTTTGTAACGGGTTAAAAGGGCGGAAGGTCTGAGCTGAAAGAAAGGGAGACAGTGTCAGAGGATTGGGTCGAATTGAAAGTGTTTCCTTGGTTTTTAACGAAGTCGGATCGTCAATGAATGCTGCCCTTTGAGCATTTGCACCATTCGGTTACCCACCGATCCTCGAGGGTTGTTCGAATTTGACCTGGACTCCTTTCCCCCCCAAAATGGACTCTACGATCTTTCTACCTAGAAACGACAGATTACTCGCGACCGATGGTACTCGACCTTATTTTTTCTCATTTTATTTTCTCGCGTCTCTCCCCCGTTTTAAATGCTCCCTAGTAATTTATCTAGTTTAAAGGGTGTACTGACGGTATTGTCATGTTAGCTGTGCCCATCTCGAAAGTCCAGATCAAAAGTCTCTTTTCTTTGCGTGCCTGGTCCTCGCGTTAAAGATTGATATCCCCGTAGAAACGATCGGGTCGGTGCCAATTAGCCCTCGGGGCCATCGAATTCACCCCCACCCCGTCAGGATTTCCTCGAGAAGCGATCGAAGAGGGTGTCGAGAATGTCCGGCGGTCACGAACCCCAATTTCTCAAGCTCCTCCGAGCCGGGAGGGCGAGTTTTAAAGACTTTTTTAAAGACCTCCCTCGCCCGCCTTTTTCTCCCTCGACCGGGCCATTTCTCTGCGGCTTCTCCGGGGGGATCCCCCGCGACTCCTGCCGCGGCGCGAACTTCTCCGCTGCCTCCCTCGGCCGCCCTGTTAAAATGATTGTACGCGGGAGAGGCTTCTCCTTAGGCCGTGCTGTTGCTCCTCTTGATTCGGCAGAGATTTATTGTCGGTCGAGAGACAATTCCCCGAGGTACTCCGGTAGGGTTTTTAGAAGCCCGCTGGTGTTCTGGTTGAAACGTTAAGCCGAGGGAGTCCAACAGACGGGGCGCGCGGCACGGCTGAGGCTCGAGTGGCCCCGGCGGAACTTTTTCTCTGATTTTTCGCGTGTCACGCAGCCCTGACGTTTAAGCGTGCTCTCTCTGGCATTAAAAAAAGATTTCCCCGCGATACGTGGATTTAACGAGCGCGAAGTGCGTTCCAGTTCCAAATCCCACGCTGGCCCAGGTCCCAAGCACCTCCGCGGTGCCTCCGCGGAACATTCGGCGGCCCCACTCGATCCTTCGAGACGGCTAGGCGCATCGACCCATTAGCTGGCAACGTCGAGATCCCGTGCTACTTAGCGGCGCGTAGTTTCCGGTGGGCTGCTCGCCCGTCAAAGGGATTGACTTCCGGCGGAACGCAGCAGGGCAGGGAATTTATTTATAACGACCCGGGAGCTGGAAAGGACAGCGGAGAGAGGCAAGTTTGTCCAATTTCGCGGGGCAGACAAGCGGAGCGTGAATTCCTCGGGAAACTGACACGATCCAGCGTCGTCGCTACCCCGCCGCCTCTTCCTTTTTCCTTCCTCAGCGATCCCCCGCCCGACGGCGTCCTCGAGCCGCGCCGAGGACACCAGCAGGCTGCACTTAACCCGCCGAGTTTTCGAGGGCGCCTCTGTGAATCCTTAAGCCGGTCCCCGGGGATTCCCCGCCGCGCGAACGAAAACGATCAGCCGCTCGCCTGGTCCAAGGCTGATCACCGTTTCCGGATAGGGAGGTTCGAGAGGGCGTTTGAAGAGGTTTGCTGATGTTTGAAGAGGCTCGCGGACGTTTGACGGTGTTTGAAGGCGCTGGATTTGCGCAGAGGGTCCGTTTGGCGCAGCGACGCGTCGCGGATCCGCCACTCCCAAGTTCCGTCCGGAGTCTCCGGAGCTGTTAAGAATTCCGCGCCGCGGCGGATCGACTCGCGGCCACTTGTGACGTTTTAAACTTACCCAATCTCAGTTCGGAAACTCCGCGCGGTTATGCCACGTTCCCTGGCCCTTTTAAGCTCGATACCGGCTCGCGAGGCTCGTGGCCAGTCGCGGCCAGGGATCTGGTGGCCCGCAATCGATAGGCCGGCTGAGAAATAACGCGGCTGCTGGACGCGATCCAACGATCGTTCCCGGGGTTCTTATGTAAAACCGTGCACTTGTTGCGTTTTACTAATGAAACTGTTGTCATGAGGCATCGATCCCGCGAACAGGTGGTTAATACCGGTGTCAACTGTTCGCGGGGATCGCCTAGCACCGACACGTTTTTCCCCTGTCCACCGTATCGATCGCTCTCCCCGGCATTATTTATGCAAATCGGATCCCCGAGCATTATCATTCGAATCGGGGCGGTCGCGGCGGCCCGCGGAACGTCCCCTGGCCATTTTTATTCAAATCCCTCGGCGGCCTACGCCTTGGCTCGCTCCAGCCGTGAAATCTTCGCCTTCCTCGAATCGATATCGGCTCCCTCATCCAGCTGTCCCCGTTTCTCCCGGCCCTCGCCGTTCGTCAATCTTTTAAGATTCGATCTTTAAACTCGCCCGCGGTGAATCGGTTTCGTTGCGACGACGAGCAGGACTCCGTCTTCGACGTCTCGTTTTTCAACAGCTCGTCGAGCCTCTGTGGAGGCGCGGAAACCCTCCGTGCCCGGTACCAAGGAGGAAAGTGACGTTTGATGGGGTTGTTGGGGCCCGTCGATCTGCCGAGCGATTCACAGGGGTGGTCGCAGTTGGAGAACGCCCTCGAGCCCGCGCGACTCTTTGAACAACCGATTGTCAGCTTCAGGAAGGGTTGATCGATACGGGCCTGTTTCCCTCGCGGGTGGTTTAAATGACTCTCGACAGAAGCAGGACCGACGACAGGGCCGTGATGATGGTCAGGGAGCCGCGCAGCTCCTCCGTTCCTGCCGACACGCTCGACGCTATCGCGCTGTTGCAGGCCTCTGGCGCTGGGTCTGCAACACATTGGCAACAAGAGGTCATGGGGAGTCGAGCACAACTTGTGGGGAAAGTTGGGAAATTAAAGGAAATTGAGGGAAATTATGGGAAATTATGGGAAATTATGGGAAATTATGGGAAATTATGGGAAATTATCGGAAATTATGGGAAATTTAGGGAAATTATGGGAAATTTAGGTAAATTATGGGAAATTTAGGTAAATTAAGGGAAATTTAGGTAAATTAAGGGAAATTTAGGTAAATTATGGGAAATTTAGGGAAATTTAGGTAAATTAAGGGAAATTTAGGTAAATTATAGGTAATTTAGGGAAATTTAGGTAAATTAAGGGAAATTTAGGTAAATTAAGGGAAATTAAGGGAAATATAAGGAAATTAAGCGAGACGAAGGGAAATTAAGGGGGACACACACCTAGATGTGCCAAAAAGGTCGATTTGCTAACATATTTTCAGTGTTTAACATGTCATGAATGTTCAGGTCCATTTTCGTACACACGAAACTGAGCGTTTTGCTTCAAACTGTACCTGTTTTGTTATTTTTCAACCAATCGAAAAACTTGAATGTCGGCCGACAAACAATTCAGTGTCATTTAATATTCTGTTGTTAAAATTTCGTTTGAAAAACCTGTTTATCAAAAACAACCAGGGCTTGAAAACTGTCATAATATCGATTTCGGTTCTCCAAACGGTTATAAAGAACCTTTATTCTGAATAACTGTTGTGAAGAACCGAAATTTCCAACTATTATCTGTTTAAAAAAATTGTATATATTATTCAAAGTTGTCTCTATCTTTATTAAAAAAATTTAATCGACAAAAGTGTTTTTGCCACTTAGAAATAAATTCCCAAAACTGCGGTGCTTCTTAACCTGGCCAAGGTGAGCACGATGAAAAGTGCGAACTGCAGGCTGCGAATTCTGCAGCTCGGAAAAGAATATCCCTGTCGAATCGCCGCTTCGTTCAGCGATTCATTAAGGACATTCGCGAATCCGTGGGGGAATTCGTTTCGCATTAATTAGTCGCGGTATAAATATTGAAGCACCTCGGGTGATCATCGCCCATCGAATACTCTGATCTCGCATTCCCTTTGGCGCTCGCTAACTGCTGATGAGCCCGGCTCTGCCGGAGCAGCCGCGGGGAGAAGTTTCCGCGGCCCGTTCTTTTGTAATCTCTGCCAGCCGCGTGACGGGAGTTCGTAAGTAATCGCGTCGCGGGTGGAGGCGCGAGGAATCGCCACGATCGCCTCGAAGGGTAACGAGTTCCCGGCTCTGTAATTTCCGGGGGGTTGTGACGCTGCTGGGTAATCGAGCTCACCTGCAGCCGCTCCCTGTTTCTCGAGCCCCTTGGACAAATATCTGCTACGCGCGGGTGAATTGAAAACCGAGAGAACGAGCTACGATTATTTCTCGATTAACGGGTTGCCGGTTTTTAATATCATGAAAAATCGTGTAATTGCTCGCGACACACGCGATTCTGATTCACGTCGATTCCCCGGTGCACGGCGCACGCCGCTTCGCGGGCTTGTAATTGTTATTAAAAGACACGAGCTAGCTGGCAATTTATAGTCGATTAAAGGGGAATTAAGTGGCTCGTTAATTAAAGCGTGGCAGTCGGTAGCTGAGCTTAAGAGGATTCTCGTGTAACAGCCCGTAAAAGTAACTGATATTTATAAATTCATTTCGGAACAATTATTGTTAATATCGGATTAAACTTGCAGGCATCTTCAAACTCGCAGAAAATATATTTTTATGTCGACGCTTCTTACTATTTATTAATTATTATCTTGGTAATATATAATCAGAAGAATCGACATGCAAAAACATTTCTGCAAGTTTAAAGATGCCTCCTTGTGTCCCAAAAGAGATTAATCCAATTTTAACAATAGTTTTGGCAAAAAGAAATTGAGAATTTTAGTTAATTTTGGGGGCTGTTACACGAGAATCCTCCCGTAACGATTAACACTACGGTTTATGCAAAAAACGACTTTTCGAGAAACCGGTTTTCCAATTCCACTATTCCCAAAATCCGGTTAAACCGGTTTTCGAATTTTCAGAAAAAATAATTTGTACTGGTTTTAGAAATCTTCAGCTTCCTTCATATTTATGGAATCACAAAAAATATAACAAAATAAAATATATTGTACCTATACAAAACCAAGTAAATAAATAAAAATTAAATTAACTAAAATCCGTACAAATCCGTACAATTTTTGAGTTCATTTAATATTTATGGATCCAGAAAAATATAACACAATAGAATAGACTGCGTACAAAACTAAATAAAAAAACAACTCCATTTAGTATTTTTCTTCAGAAAATATGAACTCACGAAGATTAGTTTTACAGTAATGAGTAAACTGTTACCTACTACAATATTTCTGTGTTCGATCCTATTTCAAGTCAAAAGGTTAACGTTTTTAATTAAATAATTAATTCATTTCTGCATATTAATTCTAGTACATTAAACCGGTTTTTTAAATTCAAAACCCGGGTTTCGAATTTCACGAATTTATAAATAAAAACCGGCTTTTAAGAACCGACAAACCGTAATCAACAGCCGCGAATAAAACTAATCTCAGCGTCTTCGATTTTACAGGGCCCGCGGTTGTTGCTCGCTTCTCGAATTAGGGGGACGAATGGCAGAGCCTGCCAGTGATCGATGGAGTCGCGCGGACAGTAGTTTCGGTCGCTCTGTGGTCAGACATCTCGTATACGACTCGCGGACGAATTTGTAAAGAAGACAAGCCATTGCCATCGCTTTTCCAATATTAATCTGGGAATTGCGAGTGGCCGGTGGCTCCCTGCGGTCGAGCTATTTCCCATGTACCTCCGGGGGTGATCTGTTTCACAAAGGAGCCATACAGTGACCCACTGGCCGCGTAAGAATTGCACCCGCGGACGTCTCTAGCCTCCGAGGCATTTACATCGGACCGGAGCAGCTCTCGTCGTGCTTTCCCATCCCTGGAATCGATAATTGGAGGGCGGCTGTGTCACAGCGACCAAACAGCGGGATTTAATCCGGAACAACCTCGAGCAAACAGAGGCTGGAATTATGCGAGGGGATGCGAAACGAGTTCACGCGTACCGCAACGCGCGGCGTCGGCCGTTGTATCGGGGTAATGAAACGCGGCAAGCTGGCGTGGAAAATCACGCGGACACTGAATCATGCGTCGCGGCTTCGCCTCGGAATTACGGGGGATGGTTCCGAGGCGTCGATCTTACTTGTAAGCGCGCGGAATGGGGTGGTCGGTGTTAATAGAGCATCGATGGGTGATGGATCGGTGGCGCTTGCTTTTCAATCAGTCGAGCGGTGCTCGATTCCCCGTTAGAGGGCGACAATTTGTCGACGCGGTGCCTCGATATTTCAAAGCACACGCAGCTATTCGGCGGGGGTATCTTCGTAAATATGCCCCGCGGAAAATTGGAACCGTGACGTCCTCTGCCTGCGATGTTTACGCGTCGGGGGTTGGAGGCGGGGCGCGAACGTGCCTGGTTCTGAATCGATAGCGGGACAGGGAGCATATCGGGACGCTTTCACTGGCCTTCGTGGAACGTTGAATTAGAGTCTTTTGCGTACCTGGGATCCCCTTCAACCTTGGCAGGAAATCGTTCCAAAAAGCGCAGGACGTGGTGCGCGGACCCTTGCCCAGGCCCACCTTCCTCGCGTCGAGGATGAAGTACTGGGGCTGGTCCCTTGAGTACGGCGGCCACTCGGACTCCTCAGCCGTCGGTTTTCTGCAAAATAATGCGTCGCGATTTTTAAGGTGGAGTGAAGTGGAGTAAGGTCGATTCGTTACGCGCAGGGTTGTTACGAATATTCGAGTACTTTTCATTACATTCGGGTACCAGTGGAATTCGAATTTGAGATTCGAATATTATTTGAATACCAGCAGAATTCGAATACTCTAAGCATTCGGATACCAGTGGAATTCGAATTTGAGATTCGAATATTATTTGAATACCAGCAGAATTCGAATTTCAGATTCGAATACCAGTAGAAAAGGAATTTGAGATTGGGATACCAGTAGAAATCAAAGTTGAGATTCGAATATCATTTGAATACCAGCAGAATTCGAATTTGAGATTCGGATACCAGTGGAATTCGAATTTGAGATTCTGGTACCAGTGGAATTCGAATTTGAGATTCGGATACCAGTGGAATTCGAATTTGAGATTCGGATACCAGTGGAATTCGAATTTGAGATTCGGATACCAGTAGAAGTCGAATTTGAGATTCGAATATTATTTGAATACCACTAGAATTCGAATTTGAGATTCGGATATCAGTGGAATTCGTATTTGAGATTCGGATACCAGTGGAATTCGAATTTGAGATTCGAATATCATTTGAATACCAGCAGAATTCGAATTTGAGATTCGAATATTTGAATATCTGTAGAATTCGAATATTCGAATACCGGTAGAATTCGAATTTGTGATTCGAATACCAGTAGAATTTAAATTTAACCTCGTGTATCGCCATTTGTAAAATAGATATGTACACAAAAAAATATTTTTGTACTCTACGTGATAGTAACAAACATTGTGCGAAAGGAAAAGTCTGTACTTGCTTTCATCTCTTTGTAAATAATTCTAAAAGAAAAACTTAATTTTCAATTACTATTTGTCACTGTAACCAAAATTCGCGTTAATGGCAATGGCACATTTTAAAACATTCAACATGTTACTCCCGCCCCAGATCTACCCCACTAAAAACCATTAAGCAACCTCGCGCAAACTTAACAACAACCCCGATCAGCCCTGCACCCTCCGCGGCGCCGGTTTATTATTTATGGAAAGAGCACACCTGTTCTTTGTGACTCACGCGGCAATCAAATATTTGCGGGACGATCTCCCATTAATCGATTAGCCATCGAGAGCCATCCCCTTTTTGTTAATTAGCGAGTCGCGGAAGGAGGCAGTCGCCCAATTACGTGGATTTTTCGTCGAACGGAAATCGAGCCATTTTATCGACCCCCCGAGCTTCCACTGCGGTCGAAGGTCGCCCTAATTAACGCCCACCCTTAAAGCAATAATGTCCAAGCTCGCTACCTTGGGGGTGGAAGCCTCGTGCGGCGATAATCGTTGGAAAAAGGAGCCGCAGCTAGCTTGATAGATGATGCCCGCCTGACGCGTGACATATCGAGCTCTTTGTATCGGGGCCGATAAATAATTCCACCCCTTCCGTTAACCCAGATTGAAGAGCCCCGCGGAACGTATCGCGGTCTGCTCCGTTAATATTTAATGGCTGTCGCCAAATACGACGAGCCTTCGCTCGAGATTAATTCTCCGGCTGACTTTCCGGCTCGGCTGGCGACGTCACCCGTCCCAACAATAAACTCCCGAAAATATTCATCGCCCTCGGATATAGCAGCCGACCTCTAATTTTAGACTGGGCCCGCTACGCGATTTATCAAAATTCAATCGCACTTGCACGGGGATCCCTTCATCGTCGTGTCGCTGCTAGACGAGAAGCATTTAACGCCGAACGTACCGCCACTTTATTTATGCATACCTATTCCTACCGTAACCGATAGGAAATAAATGATCGGTTAGGAAGTAAGGGTCTTATTTTTGGAAATTGGATATAAGTAATGCCAATTTAACGGGGGGAATAATGCACAGAAGTACTTTGAGATAGTAATAGAAAAATTATATACTTTCATTTTTATTTTTAACATGGAAATAAAAAATAATGTATAATAATATTTTTTTCCATGTTCAGAATTTAGCTTTTCATTGATCTTCGAATACTCCATTTATGTTGTTTATTTCTTTCAATAACTTAAGGATTAGTTTTTTGTCTACTTTAAGAATAATTTTTCCTTTTTTTAATTCAGATGAAAAACAGCGAATTTATGATGGTTACCGCAGACGCCTTTTCTAAAAACCGTTCTACCGAAACAGCTACCACGCAGCTTCTTCTCCAATTTTTTAAATAAAAATTTCACATTTTACAGACAAAAGTATGACCGTTCCTATGTACATAATGTTTCTTTGATAAAAAAATTTCTTGACCGAAAAAAAAATTCTTAAAATCCGTCCTACTTTTTCGCCTCCTAGGTGTATGTAAATGAAACAAACGCAACGGTAAAAAAATGATTAAACGGGTAACACAAGAATGTATCATAAAGCCAAATCGACGGGAGAAACAAAAATTAATGCAGAATTTTGAACCGAATTTTAATACCGGTCATTTGACCGCTCGTGGTACGTTTAGCGTTCACCGAAGGGATGCTCCTCGAGCCCTCCAATCCCTTTTTAAACGCGCTTCCATGCAAGTCAAATTTGTTGCCCAAACATCTCTTCTCCAGTTAAAATACCATCCCCCCGTCCACCCCTCGCGCCACCCCCTCGCCCAGCGAAATTCCCGAGCTCCTTATTCAGCCGCGTATATTTCAAACGAGGCCAGACGTGAATACGAAATGCAATTTTAAGCAACCGCGTCCCAGTCGCGGTTTTAAATAACCAAGGGAGAATCGACGGCTGCCAGACAACCTACTGAACTTTCCGCGAGCTGGTGAAATAGGTGGACAAGCCCCGGGCGTTAAATATCAAGCGATCGAGCGGCGCCCGCGAGATTCCAGTATCGGTGAACGTCCGCCGGATGTTCTCCGGCAGGGGTGCCCTTTGGCCGAGTGTCTCGGCAATCCCGCCGCGGATCGAGTGTACGAAAGGCAGATGACTAAACGATGGGCAACGCCGCACTCCACTGTATTGTATTCAGACGTAAACAGAGCGCCCAGCTTTTTACTCGCAAATTGCCAGGATTACGCGAGGGCGCGCATCGTTCCCTACGAGCTGATCGATGATAGCGTGTCGTAAAATAATACGCTGGGTCAACTGAAACGCGTACAGCTCAAACAGCCCGCGATCAATAATCTCATTTCGTTAAGAGGCAAGTGGATCCTGGCTAATACATTCCGCGAGCTCGATTCTATTGGCGGACGCGGGGGCTGCTTTTAGGCTAGAGCGTGTACGTTGAATAGGGTGGCCGTTATTTTCAACCTGCGATTTCTTTTGCTCTCACGCCCTAATATGGTTGCATTTCAATAGCGCTTGAAAAAGATTATTGCAATCGGAAGACAGGAAAGGGTGCCGACCGGGCCTTAAAGTTTAGAATTCATCGATCATTTGAATTTGAAGAATTTCTCGAAAATGGTAGGTCCTGTCGAAATTTTGTTCGAATAATATTAAAAGAGCGTACAATTTTCTACAATTACTGTATATATAGTTTTTTCGTGCTTCCAACGGTTTTTTAGATAATAGCGTTTGAATATAGAGAGGTCCGCGCCTCGCGCGTCCCACCTGTGCGACGTGACGTATTGTCTACACGCGCGCAGTGCCGATTTCTCTATATTCAAACGTGATTATCTAAAAAATGGTTGGAAGCACGAAAAAATGATATATACAGTAATTGTAGAAAATTGTATGCTCTTTTAATATTATTTGAACAAAATTTCGATAGCGCTTATCATTTTTGAGAAATTCTTCAAACCATTGATGAATTCTAAACTTTAAGGCCCGGTTGGCACCCTTTCCTGTTGTCCGATTGCAATAAACTTTTTCAGGAACCATTTTTTTATGAAATGACACCGTTCTAGGGGGTGAGGTAAAAAAAAGAACAAAAAAATTCGACACATATAAATAAGGACCACCCTAATGTTGAATAATATCCCACAGTGGTACAAACGGCACTTTTTTGTGTAAAAATGGTAGAACTTTTGATAGAGCCGAGACGGAGGGGTGAATCTTTTTCGAGGTTAAAGCTAAGATGTTGCAGAATAAGGGAAAAATATTGGAAAAGTATGACAGACAAGTTTTGACTTTGAAAGTCTATGTCAAAGTTGACATTTTCGAAGGAAATCGCGATTTTTCCGTTATAGAGTGTGTTTCAAGTTTTCCCCATTTTTTTTTAACAATATTTACTTTTGCAATTTGTTGTCAACTCAATACTGACAAACTTTTGTTCGAAACATCTATTTCCCAAGTTATTTTTAGCACGTGTATCGTGTTTGATAAGTGTTTTCTGAGTGTTGGGAGCTTTTATTTTGTTTTCCTTCGAGTGTTCATATACAAACAAAGAGTCTGGATTACGGTCATGTTAAAAACCATCGCAAAAAAAAATATTGATTTTTAGATTTTTATCCACTGAGCAATGCACTTTGTGCCCTTCAGAATTCTTTGCCATAGATTTTCAAAGTCAAAACTTTTTTGTCATACTTTTTCAATATTTTCCCCTCTATCTTATTTCTATTAAAAGTTCTACCATTTTGACAGAAGAAAGTGCAGTTCACCGCACCGTGCGGCGGCTACCATTCTTACCAAGCGGTTCCCGATCCGCGCAAACTCACCCCGAGTAGGCGAACTTGGAGAAGTACAGCATCATCCTGAGGGACAGGTCCCGTTCCTTCTCGGTGTACGTCAAGGACATGTTCAAAGGATGCCCAAACACGTACTCGACCTCGTCGCCGTGCATCACGCCCATCCACTCGCCCCACACGTTGGTGCTCGTCCTCTGAAACACAGTCCACGTGGTTAAACGCCCGCTCCAATGCGTCAGGCCCATCGACCATCGTCCACCCCCGACGCGATTCCCCATTAGCCGCTCGGTTTTCATTTGCCGCGGTGCCATTTCGCAGGGTGGAAAAGTGGCGCGCTTCAAGAGGCTAGCCCCTTGAACCCGTGGGGTCGGGATAGGGCTGGGCTAGTCGGGCTTTTCGCAGCCTTTGTGCTCAACTCGAACGGCTGGCAGAGCCCGAAGACAAAGGCAGGAAGGCGGAATCGTTGTAGGCGAGGCGAAAGGGGTCGCAATACTTATTACGAGCCGAGGCGGGTCGCAGGGCACCCAGGTGTCTACTGGCAGCTGAAATTATTCTAATATAGTGGCTGCAGCAGAGTGCAGAGTCTTTAGAGGATCAACGAAGCGTCAGCGGAGCCGTAGAGGGCGACTGAGCGCCTTCTTGCCTCGGGACACATTCTCCCGTTATGGTTATCGGGCGTCTCGGTCCCGCGTCTGCTCTGGGCTAGGAAAATTGCGAGCCGGGCTAGAATGGTCGGAAATTGCACGCTTGTCCTCCTGAATGTGGCTCGTTGACGTACAACGGCAAGGCGCCGCCCCTGCTCTGCTTGCCTCTCGCTAGGAAACTTTCGATCACTCCTTGGGCAATTTTGGGTCAGGTCACATGGCCCAAATTCACTTTATATTATCATTTTTGGAACAGGCTTTGTAATTTCAACGTTTTTTTCTCGGATAGCCGCGAAAAAAACACACCTCGGGCGACGGGATTCGAACCCGGGATTCTTCGGAACCGCTGCTTACTGACCAGACGCTTAACCAACTGAGCCAAAGTCGATCCCCCGAAGCCCATTATTTCGAACTACCTTTTATGCTGCCTGACCCCACATCATTTTGTCCCGGCCAATCAGAACCACCGCGGACTTTGAAACGGCCTCGGAGACTCTTCCCTGGAATTACAGTCGCGTTGGAACGATCGATGCTGGCGCGATAACGCGCGGCCAGATGTTTCGAACGGGGAATTAATTAAGCCCGCCGCCCGAGTGAGTCCTGCATAGAGATTAATTCAGGGCAACTTGTAAAATTGAATCTGACAGGAGAAATCTTGAAACGGGTCTCGGGGCGGCCCCAATTCCCAACTCCGGCTCGCCGCAACTTTGTTCCAAGGAATTTCGCGAGTTCCCCTTGCCGGTAAACGGTGCGCGATTTTTCCCTGCTGTTAGCCGGCTTCGTTAGTCGCCGATGAGGGTCGGCAAACACGGCGGGCACGGATATGGCGGTTATTTAAATTGTGGCGCTTGCAAATGCGAGGGCTTTACGAACGGTCGGGGAGGATGAATGGTCGAGCTACACCACTGATTCTTCAGGATCCTGTCGATCTCTTGCTCTTTTAAATCATTCTAAAAAATAGTTCTTTTCTAGTACTACAATTTCGATGGTGATACGTGACTTCAAATTTTAAATAAAATCGTGGGACGCCCATAAATTAAATTAATTCAATTAATACCTTTTTTTAACTTCCAACCGTTTCATCCCTTGGTTCTGTATTAAATTAGGTTTATTTAAAGCCCAGGATTTTATTTAAAGTCACATGTCACCAGCGGAACTAAACTGTGGTACAAGAAAATAATTATTTTTCACTTCTTACTGCACTGTTGATCAAGTGAAATAAGATCGTTTCGCTTAAAGTTTTCTTCTTCTTATTCTTCGGTGAGATTTCCATTGGTCTGGGCACGAGGCAGTCAGGGCCAATCACGGAGCTTTTGTGCCGGCATTGAATCGCGATCGATGCTCTTGGCGTTGACCTTTTCCAAGGAATAATAAAGCGCGACGAGCTAATTAAAATCCTCCGACTACGCGTTCACGGCTGCTCCCGGCCACCCTTATTTTCGCTTTAATTATTACGAACTCGGGACGAACTCGTCGAGCTTTTATCTCCGGCGCAAAAGTTGGGCGAGAGTCGCTGGAGAGGGAGCGGTCTAACCGCGTTGAAGACGCGGAGAACGGAGGCAGGGAGAATGGAAGTGGAGGTGTACGCCGGAAATTCAATCCTGCTGTGTATAATTTATTTTCGGCCACTCTCGACAGCGCGGGGGTTTGCGGCATCGCCTTATCAGCGGGGCCCTTTATTGATTCAGTCGTGAACCTATCACAGTTGCCTTCCTTTCCGAAATAGCTGGCGGCCTCGGCATAACAGGACGTCCCGCGGAATTTATAAAAGGAGCCCGCCGCTGAAAAGCAGCGGGGACCATCCAGCTCGATAGCGCGGCGGCTTCGATGGAATTTACCTCAATCAAACCGGAGGTCGCAGAAAATTATCGCCGCTCCGTGACTGACACGCTGGGATAGGGGAGCTCGGTATTCGTAAAAATAATCCGCCGCTCGGTGGACTCGAGGCGTAGAAGTGGCGACGTTGGCAGGGGAATGTGTGGGACCTGGGATGGATCTCCTTGCCTCGACTTATTCTGTTGACCTAATGATTAGTGATTAGCGGGCACGGACGGCGAGGCAAGTTACCCACGCCTATCCTGGACCTAACCTAGAATTAACCAACCCTGGCTCAGATTTAATTGAGATCTAACAAGGAAACGCCCCCTGTTGGGGGTGGGTGTATCAAGTAAATACCGGTGCTGCTCGTAACCTCGGATAATGGCAAAATTGTATGTACAGTAGTGGGCGAGAAAACTGCACCAATCCTGAAAAGTATGTATAGTTTGTCGAATATGTAGATACCGGGTGATCAGAATGAAGGTCAGCAAAATTTTAATTAGCAAATTCAATTGGCTATAATTTCTAAAATAAATGAGAAAACAAGATTCATTTTTCTTTACACATAGTCGAAGAATATTCATAGTCGATTTACAAAATTTCAAATGAAAAGGATTTGTTTTATACTTTCAACTTATTTTTGTATATAAAGCACCCCTCCTTCGGTTGGACCATCGATACTGCGACACCGTGTATAAATTTATAACCCAGCCGACGTAATATTTGCATCAAATTTTCACGTTTATGTTGAATTTTGAATGAATAATATATGAATATTCGAATTATTCGAATCTCAAATTCGAATTCTACTGGTATTCGAATTATTCGAAACTCAAATTCGAATTCTACTGGTATTCGAATTATTCGAAACTCAGATACGAATTCTACTGGTAATTTAAAATTCGGATTCTACCGGTATTCGAATATTTGAATTATTCGAATCTCAAATTCGAATTCTACTGGTAATCGATTACTAGAATTATTCGAATTCTACTGGGATTCGAATATTAGAATTATTCGATTCTCAAATTCGAATTCTACTGGTATTCGAATATTCGAATTAATCGAACCTTAAATTCGAATTCTACTGGTAATCGATTATTAGAATTATTTAAATTCTACTGGTATTCGAATATTAGAATGATTCGAATTGCAAATTCGAATTCTACCGGTACAAGAATAATTGAATTATTCGAATCTCAAATTCGGATTCTACCGGTACTAGAATATTAGAATTATTCGTGTCTCAAATTCGAATTCCACCGGTATTCGAATATTCCTATACTTCGAGAATATTTGTAACAGCCCTATTTCAAATTTGATACACCCGCCGGCAATGCTTCCACGTAACACCGAACCTAACTCAACCGAAACCCACGAAAGCCAAGCTCAATAGAAGACTCAAGTTTCGTAGCGGGAAATATGAGGAGTCGTTTCCGCACCCTGCACATGCTCGTCTATGTACCATCGGATCGTTCACCCTGAATTAAGAACGGCCAGCGCCGAATCCGCGGGGAAGCGCAGCTCCGTTTGTAACTTCCGAATAAGTTGGCAGGGAGTTTAATTCGCGGCCGCCGCGGGATGGATTAATTTTACACGCTGCGCGGGCATTGTTTAACTTTCGGGCTCGCGAGCGCGTGAATCTCGCATCCCCGCGAATTAATCTCGCAGGATACCCCCGTTCCATCAATTCATTAAAACTTGATCAAACTTCCGGCGCGGCCACGATTTTTACCGATCACCCGCGGCCCTCCGCGCCTCGCCGGAGGAACTCCAAGAATTCCTCCCCCGTCGGGGAAAAATCGAGGATCGGCGAGAGTTCGTTAAAACCCCTGTCCCGTCGAAATTTCGAGCATCGTTCAAGCTGTCCAACAGCGAAAGGTCGCTGAAACCAACAGATTTATTAACCCCCCCACCCCGGCGAAGCTTTCAATTGACCGCATTCCGGCCGGCTAAATAAATCCACCCCCCTGGACGTCCCGTAAACGATCGCGCGGGGAAGTTTCGCGACCGCGTCTGAAAAAGTTGAATCACCCACGACAAAGCGGAAAATTGGCGAGCATCCGCCAACTTCATGCGGGGGCGCGTTGAACTTGGGAGTGCCATTCCGCGCGAGACGAATCGCCAGCAGAACCGACAGGAGGCTTCGTTATTTATCGCCGCCACTTTCGAGGGTCCACGACTTACACCATATACAGGGTGTTCATAAAAATGTGGGACATTTTCCCAGGATAGGTTCCGCTCGGCAAAGTAATAAGAAAAGTTACTATACGCTATGTCCGAGGATGCCTAGTTTTGCAGTTAGGAGCATTTTTATATTCCGTAAAACACCCTATTACCTTAATTAGACCATATATACAAGTGAGGTTATATCTTCTTCCGCGAATATTTTCTGAATAATTATTAATACTGGTGCAAACATGTTGTATGAATAATTGCAAGGAGAATTATTAAATTACATTTTCGTAAATATTTATACATTGCTGGAGCTTCTATCATTACTGTGCTCACATGTGACGTCACGTAGATGATTTTATCTCTGCGTTAAGGCAGTCAACTGGAGCCGTGTCTATAAGTGGGGGCCCGAGATTCGTGGTGGTGTAAGTCACTCGCGTGATGTTTCGCGTTTTGTGTTATAAAAAAATCTACGTATATTTTGCAGTTGTAGGAACACATCAAAAGGCTTAAAATTCTACCATAATAAATATGCATATACTTTAAAACAAGTACAAAACAATAGGAACTTTTGTACCTCTTCTTATGAACACTGAAGGGTGGTTAACCCCCTAAAGGTGCAAATGGGCAAAAATAAAAAGACACGTATTTCTTATTTTTCGATGCTCTAAAACATATAAAACAACCGAAGTAATCGGACGCGGATACCTACAAAATTCGATAACTTTGAGGGGTGGTTTAACCCCCTAAATATGAAAATGCGACGATATAAAAAAACACGTATATCTTATTTTCCGGCCCTCTAAAACATATCCAAAAACCAAAGCAATCGGAGGCGGGTAGCTGAAAACCTCTCCTTGTTAGTCGGACTACACGTTGTAAGTTACACCAGTATGTTTCGAAACGCTCTGGCCTTGTTACTTAAGTTCTAAAGAGGCATATTTTTATTTCCCAGTTAAGAATGAAGGTATAGCCTGACTCACTATGAAAGTAAACAGATGGAGCCCTTGAGACGGAAAAATTGTTATTATCTCGAATTATCAAAATTGGACTTATACCACTGTGATTCTCAGCCCCCCAAGTGTATATGGTCTAAAGTGTTGTCATCGACTACGATTGCCGCGGGATCGCGGAGAGCGGCTCGCAAAAGAGTCTGTCGCGGAATAATAGCTCCGAAGGTTACAAGAAGCGTGGGGACGAGGGTGTCGGCGAAATCGTGCGGCTGTTTCACTTAATTTCCAGCCGGGTGAAAGAAGAAGCGTTGTCCGCCAGAGGAGGGAACCGTGAACGCGCTAGCGTCATTACGGGGCTCTCCCGTGTTCGGTAAACGTCGTTAATTTTAACGATCCTTAAAATTACAAAGGCCAGAGGGGTGGGGGTGCGGTGGACGCGAGGGCGAGTATCGTCCAGAGGGAAGCCCGGGGGCGAGCGTAATGATATGGCGATCGATAATGCCCGGCGGAGCTCGATAGACGGCTGGAATTTCGTTGCGACGGCTTAATAAACGTGTATCGAGCGGTATCTCTTAATTAACTTGGCAATTTTCCACGGCACGCTGCATTAACGTCACACCCGGCGCCATTTTCATCGGGTAAAAATTGCCTGTCGAATTTGAACCTCGTCCGCGCCTTGGGAGCCCGCCTGCCGATCGAATCCGCGCGCCGCCAGCCGGCGAAAATCGGCAACTCGACGGGGGGCTGACTTATGGCTGACCCACATCACTCGCGTTCCGTCGAAAATTGCAGGTACACACGTACTGTTGGGTGTAAGGGCCTCGAGACACTCTCAATTAGATTCCTCATTCTTTTCTACGTGTCAGCTCTAGTTTTCATTGGGGTATCTTGAAAATTGACAGAGCTTTGGTAAATTTTGTGAATGGGGGTTGACCAACTGACCCTTCCTAACCCAGACCTTACTCGTATCTAACACTACGCGATCTACGACTACTTTTACGACTGTGATTCCTTTAATATCGTATGTTTTTTTTCAAATATTATGCAAATATTAAATGAATAATAACAAAACAATATTTATTTCTTTATTTCTCCAATTTATGCAGGAACAGCCCCAGAGGGCTGTAATTAAAATTAATTTCACGGATCAATTTATCACGTAATTCCGATTGTAATGATGCATCAAAATTTTAAATATTATAGACACTTTTATAACTTCGCAGATAATTTTCTCGATACTGACTTTTGGATGCAAGTGTCAGAAGTGACGATTTTCAGTATTTTCTTGCCAAGGGGTCGTTCTTAAATTGCCTAAGGGTTTTAGGGGAGTCGCGAATTTCTTACGTTTTCTTAGAAGGTGGGAGGGCAATCAGGTAGCGTTTTAAGTGATATTTTTTTAAACCTAATTTTCAATATGAGTTTCATGAATTATATAAATGTTTAAAAGAATTTTAATAACTGAAAAAATGTAATGTAAAAAATATTAAGGAAATAACGGATGGGGTTGGAATATAAGATCTTACGAATTCTCATACTCGGGGAGGGGGAGGGGGTAAGAAATCGCCAAAATTATCCTCGCGTAATTTAAGGCCCAACCACAGCAAATACAGTACATACTTATGATCTCACAACTCTATTTTCTAACAGCTCCAGAAATCTTAATATACAAAGCAGAACGTTTATATGTTTGCGTGTTTGTCTGTCGCCTAAAAACTATCGAACAGTAAACTCTGGGGTCACGAAATGTTTCCCAGCACTGGCCAATCCAAATAAATGTGACTACTTTAAAAACTGTTATTTATAAAATCAGAATCTAAATCCTAGAAATAAATTACTCCAGCACTTACAGCGTTTACCACCAAACTCAGCGTGGAGTTTACATCCCTTTCCACTGAGAACGTAATTTTTTTATTTCCTTGGCACTTACATCGTTTACCATTTCAACTCCCAAATAATTACTGCCCGCCGCTCCTCGCCGCCCCGGACTCACCCCTAAAACGCTCTGCCGCGCAAAAAGGCAGGATCCTCCAGTAATTAACCCGGTTAACGTCCATTTATTCGTCAAGGGATGTTCGTGTGAATGGGAAGTTTAGTCGCGGGCAACCAAGACAGGCACCGTCTCCGAATAGAATCTCCTCGAGGTCTCCTTTACACGGGACGACCGGCGTGGTCCTCGGGGCCACCCCGCGCGGCGGGATACCGCGGGCGGACCTTTTCATCCCCTGCCCCGACGTCGAGTGAATGGCCGCTGGGCGCCGAGAAAAGTCGTAAAACGCGATATCCGGGCGCGTGGTCGATAATGAATTTCGCGTGGAGAAATCCGGCGGCGATGAAAGGATCCCCCCTGGAGCCGGATTCAAAGGCGGACGGGGTGAAAAGGGGTGAAAAGGAGCTTTCAGATGTTTGGAGAGGCGGTAAAACTGCGGCCCGGCTGGAAGACGATTTCACTTGCCATTAATTCCTTTGGCCAATCGGCCATGCGATTCAGCCCTTAATGAATCGGCGAGGGGGAGGTGGGGGGGGGGTTGGGGGGCGGGTGCCAGCAATTATTTTTCAACGAGCTGTGGAAGAAATCGGAGGATTCGAGGCTCGAGCGGCGGTTGATTATTAGATAAATTGGAGCGTTTTGCCACCCTCTCCCGCGGCTTTGTTACGCCCGCGTGACTCAATTCAGAGGGAAGATGACGTCTGCGGGAGCCGAGTCTCACGGTGTCCCGAGGCTGCGGTAAATGAAATTTTTCCGCCCCGCTCGGCCATTCACTTTGAGGCTCTTATGAGCCACGCTGACAAAATCAGCCAGCCCTGATGGACGAAACACGCTGCGACTTCGGGAGAGAGCCGGTCTCGGAAAATTTCCTTTCGTTTCACTTGCTCGCGAGGTCCCAAACCCTCGACCGTCCTCCGACCCAGTTATTGCCTCTCCACTCTTGCGGAGCGCTCTCGCAAGAAACTTGTAGCTCTACCCCCGGAGCTTCTCTAGCTTCGAGTGGCCCCGCAGTCGCCTTTAATTTTTCCTCCCCCCCCCCCCGCCCACCCCCTCGGGACGCTTCCGCGGTGTCCGCGAGCCAACTTCGAGGAATTCACGGCTTGTTTTTTTTTCTGGAACGTCGAGCCACCCTCGCGTTCGAGGGAAATTCCGAGCGGAACGATGATTGCCCTGGGTCTTGGAGGGAAGCTGGTGGAACTTGAAGGGGGAGTATACTTTACGCAACGCTAAAACAGGCCGGTTTTTTTAACTTTTTATTCCTATGTATTTAACATTTGGAGATAGGGAGAAAAAGTTATGATGAAAATATGCTACGGTGGTGGTTCTAAACGGCGGGGGTTGTAGCGCCTTGGATTCTTGTGCAGAATCATAAAACCAAAAGTATTGTTATTAATTATAAAATTGTATCTTCGATGAACCACAAGAATAATAAAATTGTTGAAAATTTACCAAATTGTAATGCTTAGGAGAAAAAGCCTGATCAAAAAATTTCCTCAAAAAACGTACTTTTTCCCCTAAGATTTACAGCTTTGTCAATTTTCGACGTTTTTATAGTTTTTGAGGTTCATCGATGATATAATTTAAATAATAATAATAATATTTTTGGTTTTTCGATTCTAGAGAAGAATCGAAGGCGCTGAAATTCCCACCGTTTTGCAATTTCTGCGGCGACGTTTTAATAAGATTCCTTGACAGCGACATCTACAATACATATTTTTAACATGGAATTTTTGTTTTCGTATCTTCAAATGTTAAATATAAAGCCATAAAAAAGTCGAAACGACTTGTTTCGTAATTTCTCCCCCCTTAAGGGTACTAGACAGTCGTTTTTGTTGAAAATAGAAGCATTTCTGTTTCGATTAATTACAAAGTAATAAAAAAAAATTTGACACAATGTTTATTAACATCATAAGCTTTAAAAAACCGACTTTTGATAAAACCAGTTTTCAAATTCCATTATACCCATAAAACCTTATTTTTAAATTTTTCAGTTCTTTGAACATTTATGGAATTACGAAAATATAACAAAATAAAATATACTACGTACCAAATGAAATTAGAAAAAAACTAAAATCCGTACAAAATATAAATTATAAATCTTTACTTCATCTGCTATTTTTCTTCAGAAAATTTGAACTCGTGAGGATTAGTTTTACAGTAAACTGTTGCTGCAATATGCTTGCACTCGAGGCGACTTCAAGTCAAACGGTTAACGTTTTTACTTAAATAAGTTAATTCATTTTTACATATTAATTCTAGTATCTAAAACCGGGTTTAAAAACCGAAAAAACATGGATGGCACTACAGATGGATCACTAAAGAGGCTTTTTAACAAAGTTTCTCTTACTGTAGTATAAAGCTTAACATAATAAAGCATTAATCCCACCACATTGCATGTTAATTATTTTCCATTTTTTTTAATTCATTTAAATAATCCGTTTTAGTTACCACGAACTCAAGATGGCATGTAATTCTGCAATCTTTGCTCTGCACTCATCCCTTTTCCCTTGTTCATATTTCATTTTCTTTCTCATCTTTATTTTTGTTTTTATTACAATCTACCTAATGTGATTCTCTCTACGTTCCTCTACCTTTTCTTGCCGCGCGCTTGTTTATTCCCTTTACGAAATTTTCTACATTTCACTCACCTTGTCCACCTCCCATATTTTCCCCTTTGTATCAAAGGGCTACCGTCGATAAATTTATTATTACTACTATTATAAACCTTAATGCTGCCTCGAGCTATGAGTCCCTTATGCACTGCAAGCATGGTGACCTCGTGCTACGGCGTCTCGGCTTCCTCATTCCCAATTAACAGCGTCTTTGGGGGCTATCGACGGAGCGCCTTAGGTCCTGCAACCAGGTCGACGAGGTAGCTCCCCTCCACCTTTCCTTTCCCCTCACTCTCATTTACGCAGGCCCACGCACGGCTCGGGTGACAGTCATGGGGAGGTGGAAGGCCCCCAGTAAGGTGGTCCGAAAAAATCAAATTTTCGAAACTCGGAACAGGCTAGTGCGGAAAAGTTGCCGCCGGGGAAGACAAATCGAGGCAAGAAAAAATTTATGAAATCGGTCAATATTTCACCGGCCCCCATCGGGGTCAATGTTTTTAATTTTTTACCGCGTTTAGCGACTTCTTTATATTTTCATAAAATTTGTATATTTCACTGTTGAGCATCAGAAAATATTATTATATATTGTATATATAACTATATTATTATATATTGTATATATAACTTTATGAATTGTTCACTGTAAACTAAATGGTCTTTATCCGTGAATAAATAATAATAATAATAATAATAATAATAATATCTAAATGATTCTTAAAAGATTTTTCCAATGGATTATTTGCATGTTGCACTTTAATGAGCTTCAATTCTGACATTTATTTGAGCATTTAGATGGTCAAACTACAGGTCCAAAATCGTTTTGTGGTCCTACTGGGGAGTGTCTTTTGAGCGGTGAAAACTTACCTGTGGCTACATTTGAGAGCATTGATTGCGAAATTCTATCTATTGATGAGAAAGTTCTCAAACAACTTAGTAAGGGCCAGAAATATCTTCTGAATATAGCTTCAGCTATCAGGTCACGATTCTGTTCTCCAGATCAGTTACCTAGTTGCCTCAGATCCTGGGCCGCTGTATCATTCCCGGTTTTCCGCACTAGGCTCTTTCGAGTTCCGAAAATTTGATTTTTCCGGCCCACTCTACCTCGCAGGGTCCTATATTTATTTTCTGTACTACTACACTGAGCCCGTTTTTAGTAAACTACGTCTTCAGTTTCCCGAAAAAATGGGCCCCCGCCCAGAAGGCCCCGTAGGGCCCCATCTTAAATAAAATTCTGTTTTTATCCAAACACTAGTTTTTTCTGTACTACTAAACTTGGCAACATTGTAGTAGACTACGTATTCATTTTCTAGAAAAACAGGCCCCCGCCCAGAAGGCCCCTTAAGGCCCTGTTTTAAACAAAATTCTGTTTTTATCCAAACACTATTTTTTTCTATACTACTAAACTTTGCCCGTTTGTAATAAACTACCTCTTCATTTTCTAGAAAACCTGGCCCCCGCCCAGAAGGCCCCTTAAGGCCCTGTCTTAAACAAAATTCTGTTTTTATCCAAACACAATTTTTTTTCTATACCACTAAACTTTGCCCGTTTGTAATAAACTAACTCTTCATTATCTCGAAAAACAGGTCCCCGCCTCTAGGCCCCTTAAGGCCCTATCTTAAACAAAATTCTGTTTTTATCCAAACACAATTTTTCCTTCTATACTACTAAACTTTGCCGGTTTATAATAAACTACCTCTTCATTTTCCCGCCAAAATGGCCCCCCCCCCCCCCGGAACGTTTGTCACCTGGCCCAATTTGTTTAAACGGACTTCCTTAAGCGCAACTATGGAAAATTTAAAGCTAGAAAATTGGCGATTCTCGGAGATTGGGGATTCGCGCGATCGCGAGGGCGGGAGCCACAGAGGGCGGACTAAGCTGGGCACCCAGGTGTGGCCGGGCACGGTTGTTGGGCGTGAAGGAAGAAGCTAGAAGCGCGGAGATTAACAGCTCGAAACGGAAGAGCAGTATGCGACGCGTCACGGAAGACGGCGGCAGGTTGGGGGGGGGGGGGGGAGAGACGGGGTTGGACGGTTTAAGGGGGTAGCTTTAACCGCCGAGCGAAAGCGTTATTAAGATTACGGGCGGCGCGCATGAGTAATGACATCCTCCTTTGCTTCCACCGCCGCTCCCTGATAAATTACCTCCTCCGCTAATTACTTGGGCCTCGGTATTCCGCTTACGCGCATTTCACGTCCCAGTTATTCGACGCCGGCGAGTGAAACGGGCCGAGATCGAGTGGCTGCGAAAGTGAAACACGCTGCGGAGGCTGCGGAGGACTCTGGGGGGGGGGGGCGGGGTGCGGCGAGCCTTCGCGCGGTTCCACCACGCGATCCACTCGATTTCTTATGGAGCGACCGGCGCCACCACTGCGAGCGTAATTCCCGCGCGGAACTGCGCGGAACGGGGTTCGCAAAGTCGCGGGAAGCGAGGAAGAGGGGCGCAGAGGAGGGGTTGTGTAATTTTTCTGGGTTAAGCTCTCCCTCGACCCGATACTTATTCCCCGTTCAATCCCCGGCTGTCCGGGCGTTGATATTTCTCGGCCGTCGGAGCCCTCGTAACGTTCCACTCGTGCGTTACATAAATTGTGGAACTCTAATGTCTTCTCGAGCTAAAGAGGCGATGAAAGTTCAAGAGGGCCGCCCTGCACGAGTGGCCCGTATATACCGCGCTTTTATAACTCCGCCCCGGGAATATATATCGAGAAATTTCGCGGCAAACTCGCCGGCGGAACCTCGCCGAAAGGCTTAGCCGCGCGGAACAAGAAAATTGCTCGCCTACCTCCGCTCAGCGGGGACGACTCTGAATTTTCATTCAAACACGCTTCTCCGTTGTAATCCGGACTGTTTTCGATCCTGCTTTATCAGTAGGGATAGGGCAGAGCGGGCAATATTGCCAGGAATTGGAAATTAACGCGCCGGGCTCGGCTGTGGTCGACTCGTACTACTGACTACTGCCGGTACTAGCTGCCGCGGTTAGGGTGTCCCCTAAAATTTTAAGGTGCGATACAATTTTCGAACTCCCGCTAATTTTATTACTTTTAGTGTGCTGCGTAAGTATGCAAAATTTTGGCACAATCGGACTACTCTGAACCCTGCCTCAAGAAGCTTGAGGGGTCATTCTACTTTGATCGGTCGAGAATGAAGCTATATTTAAAGATTTTTTTTCTCGATAAGTACAACATGTAATGAAATAAATCTTTTTGGAATTTATTAAGCTAATCTTATATTATTAAAAAAAATTAAAACGATTTTTTTTAATTTGTTGCAAATGTTTTTTGTAGCGTCAATGTGACACCTAGAAAAAATAGGTATGTTCGGGGCGCAGGTGATTTCAGGCATATCTGAAATAAAAAATTCGAAAATATTCTTAATCTGTATGAGTGTCACTATTGGTTTGAAAGAGAAAGGTTCCAAAAGGGTGTTTTCGCGAATGTTCCTCGAGAAAAATCGGGGTTACTTTTCGACGAAAATTGTTAATTGATTAAATTGTTAATTGTCGCGACACCTCATACAGATTAAGAATCTTCTTTAATTTTTTGTTCCTGATAAGCCTGAGCCGGGAAATCACCTGCGCCGCGAACATATGTACCTCTTTTTTGTAGGTGTCACATGGACGTTATAAAAAAACATTTGCTACAAATTAAAAAGGATCTTTTAATTTTTTTTGTATAATATAAGAATTGCTTAATAAATTACAAAAATAAATATTTATTTCAGTATATGTTGTATTTATTAAGAAAAGAATCTTTAAAAGTAGCTTCATTTTTCGGCCGTTCAAAATAGAATGACCCCCTCAAATTACGATATACTATAAACTTTTTTTTATTTCACACAATTGTCTACATACAGGGTTGCATATTAAAAAAAAACAGCTGTTAGTCAGAGCGCAGTTTCGTTCGAAACTTTAAGCCTCTTGAGCCAGGGTTTACATTTTTTTTGATCCAGCCGAAATTTTGCAAACATGCATATCACACCAAAGGGAAATAAATCAGGGGGCGTCCCAGACCGAATTCTTAAATTTAAAAAAAAAAATCATTATAAGGGACACCCTACCACAGACCTCTAGCCGATACATACGACCCTTCCTCTCGTCCGCGATATCTCCTAAGGCAAGGAGCGTGGTATTAAAAGCGTAAAAAAATTTAATAATAGGATCCCGGGCTAATATCTGGCTGACCTTTATTCGAGGAGCTCTCAGAAGCCCGTCCTCGAAAAGCACTTACATAATATCCCTGGTTTTCAAAGTCTATCGACGGAGGAACGACATCAGTCGCGGAAGGGGCCGAACGACAATGGCGAGAGGACAAGGCGACAGGAAAAGACGATTGAATTTCCACGTTTATCGCGTTCGCAATCTGTCAAGCCGTCATTCGGCCGTTCGAAGCGTCGCGGCGCTCCCTCGCCAGTGGTAACTACCGCGACGAGGGAACTTCGCCTTCCCCCGAGTAACCGCCGTGCGTATTAATTAAATTTTTTTAACAAGGCCCGCGATTCGTTGCCCTCGGTCTCGCCCTTCCACCGCGTGCACACCGATAAGTGTTTTCGTCCTTCGTTCCGCACCGCGTGCCCTCCTAGGCTAGCTCTTATTTATACGGGTCGAAATTTCATTGCTCTCACCCCCTAATATGGTTCCATTTCATAAAAAAATAGTCTCTGCAAAAGATTATTGCAATCAGACAACAGAAAGGGGTGCCTTAAAGTTTAGAATTCATCAGTGATTTGAATTTGAAGAATTTCTCAAAAATGGTAAGCCCTATCGAAATTTTCTTCAAATAATATTAAAAGAGCATACAATTTTCTACAATTACTGTATATATACTTTTTTCGTGCTTCCAACCAGTTTTTAGATAATAGCGTTTGAATATAGAGAGTTCCGCGCCTCGCGCGTCCCACCTGTACAGCGTGACGTATTGTCTATACGCGTGCGGCGCCGACCTCTCTATATTCAAACGCTATTATCTAAAAAATGGTTGGAAGCACGAAAAAATGATATATACAGTAATTGTAGAAAATTGTATACTCTTTTAATATTATTTGAACAAAATTTCGATAGGACTTACCATTTTTGAGAAATTCTTCAAATTCGAATCATTGAGAAATTCTAAACTTTAAGGCCTGGTCGGCAGCCTTTCCTGTTGTTCGATTGCAATAATCTTTTTCCGGGGCTATTTTTTTATGAAATGGAACCATATTAGGGGGTGAGAGCCAAAGAAATCGCAGGTTGAATATAAGGGCCACCCTAGTGCCGCCGTGTTTGCGCTTCCAACTGAAATTGACGATCTCACCGAGCCACGGCGTGGGTGAATAATGGATCCACCGTTGGAGTCGATTCCACGGCCGTCACCGATAAAGGGGCCGGGCCGAATCGGGGGAAAAGAATGACCGTCGACGCCGCGTTATCACTCTGGTTCGCCGCGTGCGTGGCCGTGTCGTCCCGCGGCAAATGTCACGCTAGATGCCGCGATGGCTGTGCGAGCGTTAACGGGTCGCGCTATCGATCCACGGGAGGTGTTCACGTGCCGGCGAAAAGCTTGCGGCCACCTACTTGCGTGAAGAAGTAGTAGTAGACCTTCATGCCGCGGTCCGCGAACAGCTGGGCGAAGTGGATCGAGGGGCAGGTGAAGAAGTAGTCGCCCACCACATCCGCCACCATCTTCTGGTACAGGTAGCCGTTGTTCACTTGCTCCCAGTCGGTGTACTGCAACAGAAACCAGTCGCGGCCGTGAGTAAACACCAAGTCTCCACTAGGGTGGCTATTTTTTATACTTGTCGAAATTTTTTTTGTATGTTTTTGCTCTCACCCGCTAGAACGGTGCCATTTGATAAAAAAATAGTCCCTGAAAAAGTTTATTGCAATTGGAAAGCAGGAGAGGGAGCCGACCAGTCCTTAAAGTTTAGAATTCATCAGTAGTTTGGATTTAAAGAATTTCTCAAAAATGGTAAGCCCTATCGAAATTTTGTTCAAATAATATTGAAAGAGCATACAATTTTCTACAATTACTGTATATATCATTTTTTCGTGCTTCCAACCATTTTCTAGATAATAGCGTTTGAATATAGAGAGATCGGCGCCACACGCGTATAGACAATGGACGCGTGAGGCGCAGATTTCTCTACATTCAAACGCTATTATCTAAAAAATGGTTGGAAGCACGAAAAAATGATATATACAGTAATTGTAGAAAATTGTACGCTCTTTTAATATTATTTGAACAAAATTTCGATAGCGCTTACCATTTTTGAGAAATTCTTCGAATTCAAATCACTGATGAATTCTAAACTTTAAGGCCCGGTCGGCACCCTTTCCTGTCGTCCGACTGCAATAATCTTTCTCAGGGACTATTTTTTTATGAAATGGAACCATTTTGGGGGGTGAGAGTAAAAGAAATCGCAGGTTGAAACTAAGGGCCAGCCTAAGCTGCAGCCGCGCGTCTGCAAATCTTCGCGAGCTTTCGGTAACCCAGGCAGGCTTCGAAACGTCAACGTTTTCACGCGCGGCTGGGTAATTGGCAAGCCTGGACTCGGGCCTCGCGGCGCCGGAATCACGGTCACCCCGTTCGGTGATCAGAGTAATGGACGGTACCCCGTGACAAAGCGAACACGATCCTTTATTCGCGCCGGTCCCGCCTACCTTTCACGCGATCGTGTTTTTCCCGGACAAAGGCAATTGGCTGTAATCGGGGATGCTCTCGCGTCCCGCTGATGGCTGGTTCGTTAAAGATATTCATGGGCCGAGGGAAGCGGCGCATTAGCGCGGAGGTTATCGTCAGGGTAAGTTCCTTTTAACCGCGACAGGACCGTCGGACGTTTACGAGCCACTCCGGGGGGCTGAAAGGCTTGCTGGCAATTAAACCGCCCGGGGAAAACAACGCGACCGTGATATTTTCATGAGAACGTCGCGCGATAATCGGCGCGTATCGATCCCGCCGCGTGTTTACAACGAAACGATGGTGCTCGCGATGAACGCCCCTGGATAACCGTCGCCCGTCAATTCTCGGTACGAGCCGCCTGGAAACAGTCGGCCGTTTAGCCAGCGTGGAACACGGAAGCGTGGTGGCGCTGAAAGGCGTCGTTGCGGCGTTCCGTTTCGATTCTTTTCGGCTGACCTTGGGGCGGGTTTCTTTTAAGCATCGAGCACTTCGGGCGCGGGAATTTCTCGCGAACCTGTTGCAGGGAGCCCGCTTCCTCGTGGCGGGGCAAAAAGTGGAAGCGGAGGCGCGCGACGAGTTAAAAGGGGGCCCATTATTCAGAGTTCCGCGAGCAATGGGGAAGTTGGGCTTCCGCGGGAACGGGGCGCCGACGAGACAGGCGACCTGGATTCACTAACGGCAGTTAACTTCCGATTAATTAGCACCGGCGTCAATTAACGTCGCTCTCGATCGATGAACTTTCTCGATCAGCCGCCCCCAGCTACCTGCTATCGATTTCACATTTATGTTTAGGCCGGGATCTTAACTTCCGCGTCTGTTAGCTGTCTGAAATTCTAGCCTGCGATGCCCGCGTTATTTAGTGAGCGGGACTAGTTTCTATTTCAATCGAGTTCTACGCAGTGCTGCGATATTTATCAGGGGATTGGAGCGGACCAATTTTCTATTTCCTCCGCTCCTGCTCCGCTCCAGCGGTTTTTGTTTTAAATAAAAATTAGTTTAATACTTCCAATCAGTGATCTTTCGTTTGCAAGAAACCCGATCTTTCTAGCTTTTCATTTTCATATAGAAAAAAATTCATTAAGGGTGCTTAATTTTCGGGCAAAGAAAGTACTGTGCCTCCTTAACACCCGGCTGCGCGGCCCTTTGTTATAATATTTTTTCAGTGATGAAAAATTGAGAATTGGTATTTATTAATAACAATTCATCTGGTCTTATAAAATCAAAGAAAATTCAAATAATAACAAAAATTTGGAGCAGTGGAGCAGTATAAATTTTCCGTGCTCCGCTTCAACGCTCTGATATTTATAATAGCGTGAAGCGGATATCGCGATGGAAATTGTGGGAGTTTAGGGCAAATCAGTGCTGCGCAAGGAGCCGTGCTTAGCGCCTAGCTGCGAGCAACCAGCCGAGCGTCGAACGGTCCCGTTGCTAAGAGTAGAATCAGTGAGG
The DNA here is from genome assembly GCF_050908995.1 of Andrena cerasifolii. Lineage (NCBI taxonomy): Eukaryota > Metazoa > Arthropoda > Insecta > Hymenoptera > Andrenidae > Andrena > Andrena cerasifolii. Next base: position 7,127,388 of record NC_135132.1, read on the forward strand.
AGGACTGCAGTAGTGTAGGCGCGTGCTTGTAGGCGCTTAGCGTAAGTATATGTATTTCGGCTGCTCGAGGCTCGACTGGTTGCTCGCAGCTAGGCGCTAAAAACGGCTCCCTGCGCAGCCCTGGGGTAAATGATTATTAAATTGGTTTCAGTTGCTCGTTTTTTACTTATTTCTACTTTAGTGCAAGGGCTGGAGGTGAGAAGAGAGTTTTGTATTTCAGTTTGTTTATTGGAGCATTGCATGATAACGGTGAGTAGGGGGACTTGATAGCCTTCCTTTATGTTTCGGAGTGGGGGAGTCGTTCAGGCTGCCTCAGTGCCACTTCACTCTGTCATTCGCGTGCCAGACGTCCACGGAACAACGAGCCTCGTCGTTTCTACTGCTTCGGCACTTTGGCGTGGGAAATTTGTTGTGTATTTTAGATTAAGGGTACACAGTTATGTGTATTTTATGTATTTCAGATATCACGCGTAACCGTGTCTATTCAATGGAATTCTTAGATGTCCACGTGCCACATAGCATTAGGTTGGAAAACAGTCTTTAGACTGAAGTACTTTCTTTCCTCTTGCTGGCTTATATATATATTTGCTTGTACAATAAGGGCACTTCCCGGTGAAATCGCGCGAAAATATAGGTGACATTTATGATATTTTCTAGAAAAAAGTACACAACTTGCGGGTCTAAAACTTTTTGTACTTTATCCTGCGACAAATGTAGAGTATAAAACCATTTTTTTATTTCACTTTCGCCCACCCCTGCCCCTGATATGCATTGCGTGCTGCAACGTTGTAAAAAATGCAGGCCTGGACTATCGCCACGATAACTTTAGACGGGATCTTCCAAAATCAAAAACCCAGAGATATTCCTTAATTACACGTGTGTGGTTATCGCGCTACCCTCAGGCAGTGTTGAGAAACAACTGGGCGATAATTGCCATATGTTTAAACGATACGATCCCGAAACACGGGTTTTTTCGCAGAAAAATATTTTGCAAAACAGAATCGAGTGTATAAAAAATCGCCACAGAGGTTAGCGGGGAAGCCAGTTTAATTGCGAGTAGAATCCCGTTTGAATTTTTAGAATCGGTCCAGAAATGCATTTTTTATCGTGGCGATAGTGCGTGAAAAATTGCTCCGCGAAGAACGTACTTAAAGTTTGACGCCGAGCGCGTTTGTCTAGTAACGGGAACTATTTTCCATGCGTTTATTCGATTGAAACGAAATTCGATTCATTTTTTAGACGAAGAAATGTATTATTCATTAAAAGAAAAATCACATTTCTATCTGTTATACCTGCGCCACAATACATCTTCAAAAAAACCTATTTTTAAAGCCGTCGCACTGTTGGCCCCACTGAACTACCTGTAAAATCTGTACCGCTAGGAATTTCATTCTAAAATTTTACCCGGTCATTCTTGAGACGATGTGGAGTGAAAATATGCAAAAAAAAATTTTTTTTGTTTTAAAGTGCCTTTAATAATAATAATAAAAAATATCCTAGATCTTAGACGTCTCCAAGTGTCCCATACATTTTGCAGGTATCCTATATTATGTTCCATAAACGTCACGCCTTCTACATATTGCAACGTTCATTACACATCCTATACATATAACTTAGACTTTCCCACATAGTTCCCATTTTGGTTCTGGTACAAGTTTCCAATACAACATCCTCATATGTCCCACATACTTGCCAAGCACTTCCTATACATTTCCCATGCGTGTGGTTCCCTTCATGCACACTTCGCTTCACATCACTTCCAATTCACACTTCGCAGCCACCTCACTTGCAATTAACACGTCACACTTCGCAATTTAGCGCCCCGCGAAAATGCAGCACTGTTGCGAATGTTCTCGACGGGGTTCCCAGGTCAAAGTCTCGGCTTGGAAACGCAGCAGTTGAAAAACTACTTATTCCGAATTCCATTCCGTGATTTCTGCACTTGCAAGGGAGGCAGACCTAGCAGTGTGGGAATAGTATGGAAATATCGTAGGGATAATGACGGGTTAATATATAATGAACATCGTATGTAAATTGCTCACAGATACTCCGAAGAGTGGAAGCGTTCTAAGTGGTGGCAATCATGCCAATTGCATCAGTACCGAGGATGGTGTAAGCCAGTGTGGGAACTGTAAATTGTACGGGTGCCGCAGGAAACATAAATAATTCCAGCAACAGGAAGAAAGTCGAACAACCGATTCAACAATTATTTGTAGAAACATCCTTTATTCGCACAGCACCGTAAATAATAAATTTCGAATAAAAATACTCTCAGCCCTGCATTCCTATTTTATTATCCATTAAACACCCTCGTACTCGCGTAGCTACCCCTTTGTCAACGCGGAAGGCAAAATAATCAGCGCCATTGGCTCTCAGAAGGAAGCGGTTCCGAGGTAAGTTGATGAATTGAGGCGTCAGGGCGTGGAACGCGGGGTGCAACTTTGATTGCTAAAAGATTACTCTGTGCCCCTCAACGGTGTTGCACAGGCCGGCAAGTTTAACGAAATGAAACTGTGGGCCGAGGAACGGCCTTTCCATTTGGCTCCCGCCAAGTCCGCGTTTGCGCGTTATTGCTGTGCCTCGACTTGCCACCTAATATGAATAAAGGAAATTTAAAAATTCTACGTACGCGCCTCGCGCTCGGCACCACGGTTCTTAAATAAAAAAATACCATTCCCCATCTCTGAGCACATCCCAAAATACTTGGTCTGACGCTGATCGGCGTAGATGCAAACGAGCCGCCACGCCTGCCATTTTCCAAAGCGATCACAGTCGTTAATGGAACCCGCGAGCGCACCTAACCCAGCTGGAAGCGCCGATTTCCACGCGAGCCCACTGCCGCGTGCATGTGTTCAACTATTGCAGCGCAGGCAGGGCGAAATTACCGGCTCTGTGGAGCCATGGCGGGCAATATGATACCCTTGCAGGGCCCAGAGAGCTCCGGTTCAAGGCTTTAATCAAACTTTCGGCCGAGTATCTTCGCGGGAGGACACGTAATCTGCCAAGTGTAACGCGTTCTTATCGCGGGGAGGAAGGAGGGAGTTACCTGCCGCGAGATACCGTAACCGGGACGGCAGAACTAAATTCCGCAAACGAGCGGGGCCATCAGGGATGCTTAAAGAAGCATCCCAGGGATGTCTGACATAGGGAATTAGTTTGAGAAGCGCATGGCGGATGAAAGGAGGCAAGCGGCTGTTTAAAACGAAGCTCGTTTCTCGGCAGTTCGATTCGGGTGCCCGGAAAGGTCCAGGTCACGCAACTGGAAACTCGATGCGTCGCACTCGTGGGCCCGCGTAATTCCGCAGCGACCATTTTCCACGCTCGTTAGTTTGTATATTTGTTTAAAAACCCTCGGACGAATGCGAAGCGACAACCTTGTTAACGACTGCGTTGGCGAAGTTAACCGGGCGATATCGTTCAACGGACAATAAATCGAACGCTTTCCAGTTAAAGGGTAGCGGCTAGCGAGGCTCGGAAAGGCTGCGGATCCTGAGCCAGGACGTCACTTGAAATCCTATCAGCAGAGCGGGCAGAAGTAAGCTATGTGTTCCGTGTGGCGTTCGGTGAAAGACCGCCGTTGGTCGTGACTAATCGAAACGACCGGACGAGCTCGAGGGCAGTCGGTGAATTAATGGGGGACCCAGTGTCCCCCCTCCGAGATTGCGAGAACAATAAGAGCCGGCGATGAATTCTCAACGAGAGTAATATTAATGAATTGTCATAATAAAGTGGAGCAGTCGTGCTCCAGCGATTACCGCCGCCCGACTGCGTCAGCCGAATTTATTACGGCGATAAACGGGACGCGGATAAATTGATTCGCGTTGAAAAGCTGCCGCGATTAAAGGAACGCCCGAGAGAGTCTTCCCTGCGTTGCGCGTGCAAGATCGTTAGCCTGGGCGGCGCGGTTTCAATTTATAAATTTATCCGACACCCGGAGACACTCCACTCGCGTAATTGCGAGCGATTCTACGTTTGAATTTTTCAGCACAGCAACCTGAAGGGGAGAGGAGGAAGGGAAGAAAGGCTTGGGAGCAGTCGCGCTTAATTTCCCAGTTTCAGCGCGCGCACACCCGGCTTAAATTATCCACGCCAGCTTTGATCTCTCGGAGCTTCCGAAAGGCTTCCTCTCTCCCCCCGACTCTACACACCGACACCCTCTTTCCTTTTGCGCCGCGCTGAAAGCCTAAAGCTTTCTCAGGAATCCAGCTGGGAAAGCTTTGTTTCGACGCGAGCCACTCGGGTTCCCAACAGAACACGACCGTTTGCGATGCTCTAACCCTTCTCCTCCCGTTGGCCTTATTTTCCGGGGGAACTTCTTAATGGCAGCGGGGGCTTTAATCGTAGCGAACCTGAGGAAACACGCACACCCCCCCCCCTACGGGGGTTAATGGGAAAACGCGGTGGTATTGTTTCCACGATTTTCAATTGTCGGAACACGGTCCTTTAAGCGGTTAACGACAGTCGTTTTGTGTTGCATTTCCCTCCATATCGAGATTCTCTTTTTTATTAATTCGAGGACAATTTCAACTCTTTTCGCGGATTTAATTGCAGGAAATTCAGTCACGAATTATTAATCAATTTAAGAAAGTCCATTACTTTAAATACAAGACAGAAAAAAATGGAGAAAAATCTTTTGCCAGTTCCGGGATTCGAACTCGGGGCCTACTGGGTGGGAGTCATGTGCCTTACGCACCTAGCTGCGACAACTCTTCACCATACCCTTTCTTCTCTCGGTTATTTCTCCGACGACTGTTCGCAGTTTCCGCGAGACTTCATAAGCATTTGAATTCTACACAGCAGGCACCCTAAGGTACTGTATTTTTCACTTAATAAGCACGGAGAATAAAGATCTGTAGGCAACAATGCTTTAAAGCCGGGCAGGGTTACAACAAACGTCCGCGGCGCATTCGGAAGATGGAAGTTTTCATTAAACGGAGAAAAATGGAAGGATGAGGATTTCCCTTGGCAGTGTTCCACGGCGACGCGGCTCCGGGCGCTCTTAAATAACAAAATTTACGAGGCTGTTCCAAAAATTCGAGGCCGTGAAATATCATATTTATGGGAGGAGACGGGGCTGGCAAGTAGGTACGTTCATGTTTAACGCGAACGACGAGGAACATGAACGCGCGTGTCCATATTCTGCCTTCTTTCGGCTGCGCGCTCCCCGATGCTGTTGCAAAACCATATATTATTACGATAACGCTTACCGCAGACCCCCGAATGGGGAGAGAGAGAGAGAGCCGTGGCCGCGATCCCTCCATTATTTACCCGCGAAATATTCCCGTAACAAGCCGGCCGGCGAGCTTTTTTACTTTACCACTGTTCGCTGCGCCGCAACCGTTTAACGCGAAAACTTGCCGTTCAACGCTAGCTCGCCCCGGGAAGCTAACCGTCGCTAATTTCACGGCGATATTAGGGAACGTTTATTCGGCGCGGCCGCGTGACCCGGTTCCTTGTCGCTGATCGCGTTGCACGGTTAATCTGATTCTCGATCGGGCCTATAATTACACGTGACAGGCAATTTTCATGCGTTGAACCGCCCTTAAGCACCGTAAGCCGTGGTTTAAATTCAGCCTCGCGGTTAGCTTATCGACTTAACTCCCCGCGGTAGCATTCCTCCGCCTGGCTTCGCTTTCCTTTCCAGCCCTGCACCCTGGAATTCCCCTCCCGATGAATTTGCATTCGCCGCTCGCTTGGCCAAGGGAAGGAAAGGAGACGCGAAAAATTTTCCAATCGCAGGTGTACTTGCCCTCGAAATTCCCGCGGATTTCGGCAGAGAATTCGGCATCCCCGGGCTCTAAGCACAATGTGTCGCTCTGATTAATCCAGCGGAACGGCAATCGAATTGCCGCTAGATTCGCCCGAAAGCGCCGCTAGTTGGAATTTTGTCTTTCAGCCGGTTGAACCGTGCCGCGGCGTTATTAATTCCGCAAACAATAGCGCGCAAATTTGCCCCACGGTCGGCCGCCTCGCCTCTATTCGCGATTTTCGACAGCTGTCGCTAATTATGGAATCGCGATCGACCATTGGGCGCAGCAGACTGGCGCTACCGCGCGATAATTGTAGCGCCGGAAGTCGACGGGATTGCGCGGCGAAATGAGCCATAAAAGTGTCGCCGCTGCCATCGATCCCTCCCTCATTAACAGTGGTATCGACGCGAGGCGTCCGACCCGCGATTCTTCCGTTTTGCAATTCAAATGCGCCGCATTGTTATTCGCGAAAGTACCTCGAGGCCTCCGACGCCTCTTCTCGCTACGTTCCACGACAATGGCGGGGAGGTTTCTTCCTCGGGGAGGAAGTCTCGCGGGTCAAAGGCGGCTGGCGTAGGCGAGGTATCAAAGGGAAACCTAATCGAAGCGCGATCTGCATAAATCCATCGCGGCCAATCCTTCGCTGCGGGAGGAAGTTGTTTCACGTGCTGCTGGGAATCGCCGATTCCAGGCTACGTTCCGTTTCACTTAGGCACGCATGCGTCGCGGCGGAGCGAGCTGGGGCGTCGAACGGTGCGGGGATTCTTCCGCGAATATCAACGAAAGATCGGAATTGGCTATTAAAAGTTCGCGATAACTTTTCGAAGGGGATCAAGGACCGCCCCCGCCTGGCTACGTACACGGTGTGCCGGGAGTAGCTGTCCAAGTGGGCCGGGGGCGATACTTCCACCCTCCTGGAGTTTCTCAGCAACCATTTTCGAATGTTATTTAAAAGGGACGTGGTCTTGGTGACGTCCACCGACTAGCAACATCGGTATATACTCATAATTATTGGTGTATATTTTAGACGGCTAAAATCGAGAGACTTTCGGATATGTATGCATAACTTCCGAAAAACAATAGTTTTTTAACTGAAACTTTTTTTTAAGTAGTTCATAATACTATGTAAAGATAGTTAAAAAACGGGAAATCTTCATGAAGCCGTTGATTTGTAAAAAAATGGGTATACCCCCTGAAATGAGCACAAATTGGGACATTCATTCACCTTATGTCGCCTTAGTATTTCATCTGCATTCTCTCTCTCTCTCTCCCTCTCTCCTCTCTCCTCTCTCCTCTCTCCTCTCTCTCCTCTCTTTCTCTCTTTCTCTCATTTTCTTCTCATCATTCCCTCTCTCTCTCTCCTTTTTCTTTTCTCACATCAGGTCTAATAATATAGCAGCTATAATGCTTGGGGCCTGGCCAATTTTCCACCACTTATATTTATTTTTAAATGATATATTAAAAACGTTTTTATTATCATTATAATTGTAGGAATAGGTTTTGTAATTCGTGCGTGTTTCGGGAGCCAGAAAAAAAACGGGTCTCGGGCGACGGGATTTGAACTCACGACCCCTGGGGTACTGGGCAGTCACCTAACCAATTCCGCCGACGTCGTTCCTCCGAGCTCTATTATTCCGATCTGCCTCTTATGGTGCACGGAGCGAGCGAATATTAGAATCGAAGTCGATCGCCGACGGTGATAATCCTGTTATCGGTGGCCACTAGGCGTACCGCTGGGATTAACTGACTCGCGATTAAACTTAATTCCGCGGCGAGGAGCATCAGGAGTGCACCGAGCGCAGGCTCGCGGTAATATTGTCGCGTCGCGACGACACGTCCCTGGTAAACGAACGAGCAACGTACCGATGCGTTCCCGAACGTGGCGCTACGTGCTCGGGGTAGAGATCCTCAGAATGGAGGGCGCCGGTCCAACATCCTCGACACTTTCGCGAGCTTTTTCCAGCGAGCCTCGGACGCCCCTCGGGATTATTTTTCGTCACGTAGCTTGTTGTTTCGTCGCGGAGCGTTGTTTCAGCCGGAGGCCGGCGCACCGTGAAACAAAAGGAGCTGCGGGGACGGAGGAGGCCAGCCATGGGGAAAGACTTTTCCGCGATATTTCCCGGAAACAAAGGGCGCCTCGAATTGAATCCCTAGAGGATGGACGGGACAATGGCGGCGTCCTTCGCGGGACTTTTGTTTAAATAATCTCCTTCTCGCCTCGGACGATCCTTAACGGAACTCCCGCAGCCCTCCCCGCGACACAGAAGAAAAAGCTCATCCTTCCGCCGTCTTTCTTCCCTCGACCTACTTGAGCAGAATGCCCCGCGACGCGCCCGCTCTGTTTCGCGTGCCCGCGAAATATGGGTCGCCGTGTGTTCCCGTCGGATTAAAAATAACGACCAGCCTCCCTTCCTCTCCCACCCCTCACGGGCCAAGTAACGTTCCGCTCTCGGCGGGGAGCTTCCGCCCTTAAACGCGCGCTACGTCGCCGACGTTTCGCCGCGGCAGCTGTGTTTACTGGTAATTTACGAGGCCCGCGAACGACAAGCGCGGAGAATCGATAAAGACACCCCCTTCCACCCGTCGTGCACCGTGATTATCTTGTTCCTGGGACGGGGTGGTTGCGTTCGATTGAAACACGCGCCTCTTATTCCCCGGTTCTATCTGTCTTCCGAAATTACAGGCTGCGGGAGACTTCGGCCGGTGGTGAATTAGGGGGTTGTTTACGCGCGATGGAAATAAGATGTGCGGAGGGACGCGGGCGATCGTTCAGTGACCCTCGAAAGGAACAGTGAAGTGGTCACGGTGGTTGGAGGGAGAGTGGAGAACGGTGGTCGCGACTCCGCGGGGTGGATTTAAGGGGTGGCCACTTATCGAGAAGCCCCGCGTAACCGCGGACCTTGATTTACTGGCTCGATAACCGAGGACCATTAATATCAAGTGGGAAACGCGACCAGCACATCCCACGTGCCATCTGGTTTTCCGTGTAACGGCCGCCGACACGCCTGCACACCCTTCTTCCCGCCAGCACGCAGCCCTGACCCACTAGGGTGGCGCTTATTTATACGTGTCGAAATTTTGTTTGTAATTCTTCGCTCCCACCCCCTAGAACGGTGACATTTGATAAAAAAATAGTCTCCGAAAAAGATTATTGCAATCGGACGACAGGAAAGGGAGCCGACCGAGCCTTAAAGTGTAGAAGAATTTCTCAAAAATGGTCCTATCGAAATTTTGTTCAAATATTATTGAAAGAGCATACAATTTTCTACAATTAATGTATATATAATTTTTTCGTGCTTCCAACCATTTTTTAGATAATAGAGTTTGAATATAGAGAGGTCGGCGCCACACGCGTATAGACAATGGACGCGTGAAGCACAGATTTCTCTACATTCAAACGCTATTATCTAAAAAATGGTTGGAAGCACGAAAAAATGATATATACAGTAATTGTAGAAAATTGTATGCTCTATTAATATTATTTGAACAAAATTTCGATAGGGCTTACCATTTTTGAGAAATTCTTCGAATTCAAATCACTGATGAATTCTAAACTTTAAGGCCCGATCGGCACCCTTTCCTGTTGTCCGATTGCAATAATCTTTTTCAGGGACTATTTTTTTATGAAATGGAACCATATTAGGGGGTGAGAGCAAACGAAATCGCAGGTTGAAAATAAGAACCTCCCTACTGATCCACCCTGTGCATAAAATTTACTCGCGCGAGCGGGGGTCGCTCCCTCTCGTCCCGCGAAGAACGCGGGGAAAATTACGGACAGCAACTGTCCGGCTTCCACGAGCGGTTGGGAATTTCGCAAAGTTGGGCCCCGTCAATTCGCTAATTTACAGACCAACTTTCTACGTACGCGCGTCTCGCTCGGCAGATGTTTGAACTTTATTAATATCGTTCCACTTAAACGCGCCCGCCGCGCTGCGAATTATTTATTCACCGTCCCGGAGTGGATAGCGGCGCCAGCTTTTAAAACGCTCGCGGAAAGGGGATGATACCTTTCCGCGCTCTGGAGATGGAAAGAAAATTATCCCCCTGTTGTGCCCGACGGTTATTTAAATTCCGCTGACCCGGCCGGCACGGTTCAATTGAGAAGTTAATTATTTCGGCTTGCAAATTCGCGCCACTCGAACCCCACCCCCGCCGATACCGATGCGAAATTATTCAGCGGAAGCGGGGGAGGGCAGCGACGGTGGCTTCGGTCGCCAAGATAAGACTGCGGAACGTTTATAATTAACTCTAAAACCGTAGTTATCGGGGATCTGGGTCGGTAATTATGAACACGCGTTTGCGAATACCCTTGCAGCCCCTGAAACTCTCGGCCAAGATCGATCGCCACCTCCCTCCCAGTTCCGGGCTCTCTGAATTTTTCAGGCTGCCCCAACGCCAACCCCTCCCCCCCGCAAGCCCCAGCCATCGAGCTCGCGTCTTCCACGACACGGGTTAATAATTAATCTTGACGTCACTCGATATTATGCTCCCCAGACGGCGAACGAGCACAGTCGGAGGATTCGCATCTGCAGCGGATGGAGAACTCCGCGAGTCGCGGGGCGCGCTTAACCCTTGTTGGACAAAATGGCACAAAATTTGACTTTGTGGTAAAATACGTTGTTATTGTTTATTGAAAGAGAATAAAAACCCTAGGCTCGGAAAAGAGCCCATGGGTCCAGAGGTAAAATATTCTTGAAGCATCATTGAAAATGGTACTACTGGCGCCATGTAGTACCTATCTCGTAATTTCAGGTACCCTCTGCAAGTAGGAACGCTTCCCGAGTGAGGGAAATTTTACTTATCGAATATTTCTTCTGTTAAATTAATTTTTTTCATAAAGTTTAATATGATATTAATGTCACATATTTCCAGAGTGTAATGTTTGGGCTAAAAATATTAAAAATTAAAAATTTTCGCATAATTTTTCGCCTGGGAAAGAAAACTCGGCTATCTAACCCCGAACACACCCTTAAGAACTTGTTCCGGATTATCGGAACTCGCAGCGTCGAGGTGCGCCCTAAATTAGTGATAATTAAACGCAGAACAGAAGCCGCCGCGCGTAGCTGCCGCACGCTGCGGGTCTCAGCTTGGCAGCCAAATTTATTGCCCGCCCCCGAGTGCTGGAAATTGTTAACTATTAATTCCCGGGAGCTACCGGTTAGCTGAAACGCTCGACGCGATTTTCCGGCCCGAAGTGAGCTTCTTTCAACTTTCGCACCCCCTCAGAATCAATGTCTAACCGACGCGCGACCACATCCTCCCTTATATTCATTTTTTAGAACGGGAGTGGATTAAAGAAAGAAATGAAGAAAGCTTGAAAGGGGTGCGCGCAGGGATCTGAAATTTGCCCTTTTGAAAATTCCCGCGCGCCCCTCGGCAATGGTTGCAGGTGGAGGTTCAAGGATGAGAGAGCGCAGGGGAAGGTCGACCGTCACGGGAGCGCGAAGGAGCCTCCGTGAGCAGCGCGCTTCGATCGTAACCGCGAGCGCCTGAAACGCTGCAACCCGCCGCACCGCGTTCCCTTACCGCGGCCAGACACCTCTTTTTAATTATGCAGCTACCCACAGCGAGGCCGGCCATCCCTTCCGCTCTCGTGCCTCCTTTGTGTCGACGTAACGCGCGCGGACCAACACCCCCTCCAACCCTCTGCGAGGGACGCGTCGTTTCGCGGCGAATGAAATTCCTCCGCACGATTCTCCGGAGAAACAGGGGCCTCCATCGACGGGCGTGAAAATTCTCACGGCCACCCTCAGAGTGCTCTAGACGCAGCGGAGCGCGAGGGTAGGCAAAAGTGAGAGTCCGCGGAACTCCGGGATGCCCGGAGGTTCCCTCGGGGGAGGGATGGTGGTACGCGGGGCACAGAGGGCCGGGGGCGGGCTATGTAAATGCGGCCACCTTGTCGGGAATCAATTTTCGGCGCTCCCTTTTATCTTCGCCGTGGCTTCTGCTATCTGCGACCTGCCACCTGTGGGAAAGCCCTGTCCACCCCTCTTCGTCCCCTGGTAATCGGGGCTAAAATATACGCTCGAAAATGGCGGCTGCTCGGGCGTCGATACGAGTGACGTGGACAGCGAAGCGAGCCCGAATTTAGAAATTTGAATTCACGGTAGTAGGACTGGTGGAGACGAACGGGGGTGTCCAATAGGGTGGCCCTTATATATACAGGTCGAAATTTCTTTTTTGTATTTCTTTGATTTCGCTCCCTAGAATGGTACCATTTGATAAAAAAATAGTACCTGGAAAAGTTTATTGCAGTCGGACAAGAGGAAAGGGAGCCGACCAGGCCTTCAAGTTTAGAATTTAAAGAATTTCTCAAAAAAAGTAAGCGCTATCGAAATTTTGTTCAAATAATATTAAAAGAGCATTCAATTCTCTACAATTATTGTATATATCATTTTTTCGTGCTTCCAACCATTTTTTAGAAAATAGCGGTTGAATATCGAGAGGTCGGCAAGGAGAATAAACGGAGGATTTTATGTACGTACAGATAATCGAAGCGTAAAATGATGCTGTGAGTGAATTTATCTTTAATTCTGTCCCGTGATAATTTGTAAGTTATAATATTAAAAATTATCTGAAGTCATTCCCTATGCAAATTATCTTTGTAAAAGGAAATGAGATCCCCATAAAAAACTTAAAAAAGTAAAAAAAAATTCGTCAAGTACATACATAAAAAAAGTCGAGGACGAAGAAGACTATTATCAAATAAATCACAAAAAATAGAAGATAATAATAAATATAATATTAAAAATTATCTGAAGTCATTCCCTATGCAAATTATCTTTGTAAAAAAAAGTGAGATCCCCATAAAAAAACTTGAAAAAAGTAAAAAAATTACGCCAAATACATGAAATCAAATAAATCACAAAAGAATAGATATTAGATAATAGTAATTAGCATATATAAAAAAAGTGTGAAATCAAAATGAGCTGCAAGTACATAAAGATGCTTTCCAACTGCGCTTAAGATGACACAACTACATATACACAGCTAAAGTGCTGTGTTCATACATTCCATTACCCACATCGCGGACATTTTAATAATGCGAAGATAAAATGTAACATCTAGACATTTGCCTAGATGTCCGCGGCCTGGAATTCAAATACTTGGCGTCATCAAAATTCAAATGATTGATGAATTCTAAACTTTATGGCCCGGTCGGCACCCTTTCCTGTTTTCCGATTGCAATAATCTTTTTGAGGGACTATTCTTTTTATGAAACGGAACCATATTAGGGGGGTGCGAACAACAGAAATAGCAGGTTGAAAATAATGGCCTCCCTAGTGTCCAATAACGTTTCACACTTTAAAGGGGTGTCATTTAATTCCGCGGACGTTCCTTGTCGTCCAAGTATATTCGCCCGGAACCGCGGCGGTTAATTTTTTACAGCACCTCGAGGGAAAGCTGGAGCATCGCCGAGTAACGGGGAGGTTGGGGGTTGCTGAGGACGGAAGGATCGCGTGTCGTCATAGCTTTTTATTCCGGGCGCTGCGGGGGCGGAAACCTTGCGCGTCCCGCGATGCTTCCGGAATATTTTCGACGATCCCCCGATATTTCTTGGGAAAGAAATCACGGATGTAGGTCGCGTAAAAGCATCCCCTGGCAGACTCTAAAACCGTCCTAACGATCACGCTCACTTGTACACGATTACCGGCCCCGTTTCAAGCCGCTCGTTGCTTGCAATGAATCCGAAAGCGTGTTTCTTTCTCAAAGAAATATTCAAGGGTGGGGGGGTGAGTCCTCCCCGATCAGAGGCGCGCGGTTCTCCTGGATTTTAAGAAATTAACAGCTGAATATTCATGGCTGCTTGCCACCGCCACACCGCCGTTGTTTGCCTCCGCGTGAGGGTGAAGGGTGCAAACAAGGGTGCATACATATTTACGGGGTTGATTTTCCCGGTGACATTGGGAACGTCGTGGCCGCGAATTGCGGCGGAGACAAGCATCTGCATATGCATGATCAGTCGCGAGTAAGTCGCGAGGGAGTTCCGCAGGGGGATGAAGCCGGAGGGAGGAATGTGTCTATACCATAGCGGGTGGCAATCGTTGATAGGGTGCGTGGAGTCTTCGCGAGGAATTATTGCGGAGCATCGCGGAGCGTTCGACCCGGTTTCGCTGCGTCAAACGGACCTTTCATCCCTCGGCTCCACCCCTCGCCTGCTCGGGGTGGAAGAAAAAGCTCGAAACTAAAACACGAGATTTCAATTAGCGCGATGGGGCGGCGGAAAAAAATTCGCGCGTCCGGAGAAACACTTAAGGTGCTGCCCCTTTGCTTTACCTCCGTCCTTTTTACTTTTTACCACCCCCGCTCGGGACTCTGTTTCTCCTAGCGAGCGAGGCTGTGTCGACGTTTCCCCGCTTCGAAAGAGAAGCCTCCCAGGGATCTGATTTCCTCGTCTGTGGCTAGCGTTCCTCAATTTCAATTTTCCAGCCTGACGCGTGCCGTCCACCCCCTCGTCAACCCCTTCACTCAGCGCGTTGCTGTTTTAATTAAATCGACGCTCGGTGGAGGTTTTGCGGGGCCTGATCCTTGACCAACTAACTTTGACGCCTTGTACCGCTGATGGGAAAGTAATTAGCGGCCACCCTTCTGGGGCAGGGGTGTCTTTGAGGGGTGACATTAACAGTGTACACAGCGATATTGATTGGCGACGGCTCCTGCTTCTGAACGCGTCCCTTTCGCGTGGTTACGACCACTGTTTGTTTCAGGGGGGGGGGTGGAGAGACCCCAACCCTCAACCCTCGACTCTCGACCGCCGGAGTCCGAACACCCTCCTACCTCCCGCATCGATTTCAATGGGATGATCCCGTCTCTGAGCGGTACCAGCCGGGGAGGAAAGATTCTCCTGTGCTCGAGGGGGTGGCAGTGTGCCATGGGGTTGCAAACGGTGTTATTAACATACAGATAGTTCGAAGCAGAGGCTTTCCTCCGGGGAGCTTCCAAATATAAAAAATTTCAGGAACGTAAGTCAACCCAGGGAGGGAGGGTGTTTCATCCCCTGGAACAGGGTCGTAAAGCTGAGCTTCCCGATGCTGCCCGGCCGCGTAAAGACTCGTGAAAGATTAGGGGTGCGTGACCAGCTTATCCCAGCCCCTCTGTAATACCGGGGGTTGGCTACGAATTAGCCAAACTTGCTGATTCAGGGCTGTCCCATTCCGGGGGATGCTTGACCACTTAATCAGGCCCGTTAGAGGAAAAATGTTTGCTCGAAGGGGCATTCCCGCACACCAATTTGTACCGCCACTTCATCAATTTCGCGTGTCTCGATGCCGCGAATTATTCAAACGAATGCAGCCTGGTAATTGAAATATCGAATAATCCCCGACAGTCGTACGGTATTTACAATGCCCACCGGACCAACAACAAACCAACGCCAGCTTTCCCGGATTTCCCCGGGGGTGGATCGCGTCAGCCGAAAATCACTGAGGACACTTCATTAATAATTAAAACCCGCTGGGGAAAAAAGGCAAACATCGAATGCACCGATACACTGCGCCCGCAAAAAATCGTCCATTTAAGGGGTGAATCGCGGAAATTCCCGAAACCAGCGATTTTCGACCTTATTCTGCGATCGTTAAAGGTTCGTAGCTCGGAGCAACGTTAATCGATTTTAATGGAATTTTAGGCGTCTATACAACTTACTTAATTCTACAAAGGGTTTTTTTTTTAATTTTCATTACAAGCTCACAAAAAAAAATTTTAAAATCGACCTTTACTATTCTTTTCGCTATTCCAACCAAATACATTTTTTTTCAAAACGACGAAACGCGTCAGTTAGCAAACTAATCCCTCTAGCTTCTCAAAAAAACTCAAGTTGTTCGGACCAATTCTAAAAAAGTTATGCGATTTTATAAACTGTCCGAATATTAATGCGAGTCACTGTATCTCTCGAACTGAAGCAATTTTAACAAGAGACCAGTTAAATTTTTTCGACAAGTCCCCGAAGTTAAATATGTCTCTGCGATTTTTGTTTAACAACATATGAACGTCGACTACGGACTGTTTGGGAACTGAAATATGCTACACTTCGGAAAACAAATAAAACGTGCTACTTTTCGCTGCAGCGTTTGAAATGTGCTACTTTTCGTAACGCACGTCGATATGAATTATTAATCGAATATTACAACCCTTATGCACGAAAGCAAAGCGTCCTTTTCAACGGTCGATCCTCGCTTTCCTAACGCCACACAGACGTTCTTAACATTCTAGACTACTCGGAGGACAGTCCCTTCTCTATAGACTGTTGTTATTCCTGCTTCCGCACTCCAAAACAAAACCACAGCGCGCGCAGTGACAACGAAAGGCGCTCGGGGCACACACGACAGCGTTGCGGTAGAATTGAAAATTCGGGCATTTAGAAATTTTTGCCGCCCTCCGTCTTCTGCTATATTATTTTTAAGACCCTAAAACACCTTTTAAACAAAAAAAAAATTTTTTTTTTTTGAAAATTCTACAGTGGTTTAACCCCTTAATACCGAAAAACGGCGATCAGTATTTTTCCAAAAGCCTTCTTTCCGGCGTGACGGCTGTTCCCCCTGGAGGAGGCTTCCCGAGAGGGCTTTTCAATTCGAAAACCGTTCAATTTTGCCGGGGCCCGGAGTGTCTCAGCGTAAATTTCACTGAAACCTCTTTCCGTGAGAGCCACTTTGAAGCGTACCAGCGGGGTAAATGCGTATATACCGTGGCGCACGAGTTCTCCGACTCAGGCGCGTGTGCCCCGACCTTCCGAGGCCGTCGCTTCTGTAATATTAACGCGGAGCTCAGGGGGGGGGGGTGACTTTTACCCCAAGTTCCTCGCGAAATTGCCACCGAAACGCCCCGCCGTATTTACTCGTCGAACCTCGCCAATCTTCTTCATCCCCTCGCGATACGCCCTCTCGATCTTTCGCGCGCTCGTCATGGAACAGCTAAGTGGGTGAATTTCCTGCATTTCCGTTCGCTCGGAACCCTCGGACAAAGAACGCGTGTCGTTTGGGGATGATTTTGGAAAAGATCGAGGGGGTGCTTGTCAGGCATTCCGAGTTACGCGACGGAGGTTAGCGTCACGAGAATTCCGCGGCCGGAATACTCAAGCTCCGTCTCTGGCCTCGCATTACCGCCGCCGCGAAGAGCGAGACGCAAAGTACGGGGGCGCCTGACTCGCGCGGTCTATTACTACTGCAGGCCGCGTCTTGTGCCAGTGATCCGGGGGCCGGATGTGTCTCGGGGCAACGTGACGGGAATATCGACTGTCAGGGCTGATTTCCGAGGGCGAGGCGACAAACCGTGCCACTTAAGGCGGCTGTACAAGGGAATCCAGCGGCCCGAAAAGCTCGAGCGAATGGCCGAGCGGGGGGTGCGGGGGGGGGGAAGGAAGTCGAGCTCAAAGGCCGCGAGATCCTGTGCCACGGACACAGGGCAGTGGGAAGGTCCAAAGGAAAGTTAAAAAGTGTGTAAGTAGATTAATGGGCGTTGGGAAAGGGAGCTAGTGCTATGACGTCATTTCGTAAGATGTCAAAGAGTGACGCAAGAAATTGCTTCGCTTTTGTCACCACGATCTGGAAACTGAATTCTATGCCAAACGATACCTTATGGTCAGATATCAATCACACGAAATTTTCAAGTTCGGGTGACAATTTGTTTCTGAGATATGAGTGGTCAAAGAAGTGAAAATTCGTTAAGGGATCGGCCCATACTCCTCGATGTATATACGGACTTTTATGCTAGTCCGATAATTTCAACAATTAGTTCCAGGGGTTTTGATGACTGCTAACAACGAATTTGAACTTAGATTTTCAAAATTTACAATGGGCGGTTGAATATAGCGGATGATATATAAAAAAGCACCCACTACACAGACTTTTATATTTTTCGATTTTTATTTTTTATTTTGGGGAATTTTTAAAATATAGGTTCAAATTGGTGTTAGCATTCAGCAACCCCCCTGGGAATAGTTGTTCAAATTATCGGATTGGCAAAAGTCCGTATGTGCATCGAGGCGTATGGGCGGATCCCTTAACGAATTTTCAGTTCTTTGACCTCCCATATCTCGGAAACTAATTGTCACCTCAACTTGAAAATTTCGTGTGATTGATATCTCATCATAATGTACCGTTTGGCATAAAATTCAGTTAAAAAATCGTGGGACCAAAAAGAGGCGAAAAAGGGCCTCATTTTTGGGTCACTCTTTCTTTTTGAAGAGACTACAACTTAATGAATACACGAAAAATTATATGTCTTGATATTTAACTGTAACGTTTTTTTGTATACAAAAATTCATAAAGGTAACCCTATTTTCCGACCTGTCAAAGATATGGAATCCCTTAAGACTGTGAAACCTAACCTCAAAGTAAAATAGGTACTTTCACTTTTTCGCGTATGGCTACTAAGGTGCAAAAAACAGATAAACAAACTTCGAAGAACAGTTTAACGGTACAATAAGCGCTGCGAACTTGGGTTAAAAAAATTTTTACTTATTCGAAAAAAATTTCAAAATTTTCCTACCTCACGCTATTGTGCCATTTCATTTGCTAAAATTTAACTCGTCCAATGAAATTTTAACGTAATAAATTAGAATCGAAATTCATTTCAACTAAATTTACTAATACATCAAACTTCTGTGCGAATTGTTTTCTGTTTTCTGTACTCTGCGAGTTATATGCGCAAAAGTAGGAGTGCCTACTTGACTTTGAGGTTAGCTTTCCCACCCGATTGGTCACGAACGAAGCCCGCCGTTATTCCTGCCTCGAGTCTCTCTATAAACCCACAAAATCGCGTTGCAATCCTGAAGAGCAGGTTCCCGGTGTTCCCTTGAAAGTCACATTTAATCGTTTCCCTGATCTCTACTGTGCCTTTCATTAAAAGAGATCTTAGGAGCGGGGGAAAGCTCACCTGGAATGTGATGGCGTCCCTCTCGATCTGCGACATGTTCTTGAAGATGGTGTTGATGATGTTGAGGAACTTGTCGCGCTCGAGGAAGCTGGCCTGGTCCTTGTCGAAGAAGTCGATGAAGTCGTACAGGATGAAGTAAGTCCCTGCAAGAGAAAGCACCGCATGGGTCAGAGCCTGTCGAAAGCCATCCGGAGGCTTGCTCCCCGCAAGAGGCGAGCTTTGAAAAATCCTGAAAAATGACGGGAGCGTCGCGCGCTCGCTCGAGGCACGAAGAGGAATTAGCAACGAGGCCACCGCGTGCCAGATAAATCACCCTTATCGGCATGAAAAATGGGATCTTTGCCGCACTCGTGTCGTCTTACACCTCCGCGTCCCTTCTTTCCGGCGCTTACGCGCGTACCTCCGAGCCCGGCTCCTCGATATGCAAACGCCTGGCCCGAGGCTGGGGCTGCCTTTAGGATCATGCCTACATCGCTGACGGTCGCTGCCACCTCGGCGCACACAGCGACATAAAAGATTTCCCGTCGAACCGATACCAGCCACCCGGCGGGCTATTTACATTGTAAATATTACGCCGAAAGACCATGCAGCCTCGCCTTCGAGATACCCACCGCCCAGCGTGAAAAATGAATTTGTCCGGGTCGACGAATCTCCACCGCGCCGCGGCGCGCTTATTCACGAACCCGACCTGTTACACTCGCACCGAGGCGACGGTCCGCGCGGCGAGATTGCTGATGCTCGAATTTCAACGTCGGATGGTATATTGAATCGCGCTCCTGCGTCACCTGGCTATTTCCGAAAGTAGCCGGAATCGGAGACTTTAATATCTCGTGGGAATCTAAATCGAAAACTACTGTTCGGAACCGTTCGGATTCGGGGGAAGATGGAGTACGTTAGGTTTTCAGTAGTACGAGTCGACGGATACTGCGACGCGGTTGATATCTGGGGAATTAACGCGATTAAACGAATACAGGGGGTGTCTTTGTGATTCTTAAAGTCGACGGGTTCAAGGTGAGCGTTTGGCGACGCGTGTTCTTCGACCGGGGTGTACTTTTCAATGTATATACGCGGGGGTGGCTGGATGCAATAGAACTCAATTACAGCCGGTTCCTCGAGGATCCTCGGGATTCCTCTAGGCTCGGGGATAGGGTGGAGCTTATTCTTCAACTATGAAAGTATAGTCTTCTTGCCATCTCAGTTTCTTCGTTTTTATAAGCAATATAGTTGAGCAGAATATCAGCACGATTGATATATATTTAGGGGTAGCTGAATGGTGAAGCCTTCAATGTTCGTGATAATTTGGGGAATATTTGTAATGAGGGTATAGATATTTTTGCTTAGAGCTCTTGATGGGAAGATACGATTATTACGCGAAAGGTTACCCGTTCGGTAACGAATGTATTTTCTTGTTTTTGCTTTATTGTGGTATTCTGTTGTACCTTTAATTTTTGTTCTCGGGGCTTGATGGGTTATTTCTCGTGTGCGGTAAGGTTTGTTTTTTTATTTTTTCACTTTTAAATAATGGGGTCTTCCCGTAAAAGGTAATAAAAGGGAAAAAAGTAATAATTATATGGAAGGGCATGGAACAATAGGGTGGCCCTTATTTTTAACCTGCGATTTATTTTGCTCTCAACCCCTAATATGGTTCCATTTCATAAAAAAATAGTCCCTGAAAAAGATTATTGCAATCAGACAACAGAAAAGGGTGCCGAGCGAGACTTAATGTTTAGAATTCATTAATGGTTTGAATTTGAAGAATTTCTCAAAAATGGTAGGTCCTATCGAAATTTAGTTCAAATAATATTAAAAGAGCATACAATTTTCTATAATTACTGTATATATAATTTTGTTGTGCTTCCAACCATTTTTTAGATAATAGCGTTGGATTGTAGAGAAATCTGCGCTTCACGCGTCCATTGTTTATACGCGTGTGGCGCCGACCTCTCTATATACAAACGCTATTATCTAAAAAATGGTTGGAAGCACGAAAAAATTATATAGACATTAATTGTAGAAAATTGTATGCTCTTTCAATAATATTTTAACCAAATTTCGATACGGCTTACCATTTTTGAGAAATTCTTCAAATTCAAACTAATGATAAATTCTAAACTTTAAGGCCTAGTCGGCACCCTTTCCTGTCGTCCGATTGCAAAAAAACTTTTTCAGGGTCTACTTTCTTATCAAATGGCACCTTTCTAGGGAGTGAGAGCAAAGAAATACAAAAAAAAAATTCGACACGTATAAATAAGGGCCACCCTAACGGAACACTACTTAGTAATTTGTTCAAATGCATTCATTCGTGCCTTAATAAAAATATAATTTGTATATCTAAAGAAACAAATAAGGGTGGTAAGATTTATAAAGAAATATTTAATTTTTTTTTAACTTCTAAACTGCACCCTCCTCGGGGGCCTGGCTGGTGTCTCAGGCGAGGCGAAGTAACGCCGAGGGTTTCGGAGGGGGTGAAAAGTCGTTGCAAACGGAAGGTGAGGAACGACGAGGGTGGTAGGGCAGGAGGAAGGGCAGGAAAGAAGGCTGGAGAAGCGTGAGAGCCAGGGACCGAGAAGTTGGCTGGAAGGCGCCAAGGGCGGTGGAATGGAAAGGGTTGGGGGAAAAAAAGAGGAAGGTTAGACGAGTCGCCCCCTCGACTCCCGCTCGTCTCTATCGATTCGAGGCTGGCAACTTGTTGGCTACCCCGTGGCCTCGGCGATCTTCACGGAAACCGTGCTTCCAGACGTCGGATGCTCGAGCCAGCCACCCTTACGTTTCGATCGCCCCTCTATTTTTACACGTGCCGGGTCGAGAGGGGACTCGAGCCACGAGCAAACATAACTTCTTTATCCGGGGCAGGAAGTTCGGCAGGCGAGGGTCGGAGGAGATATTACAGGGCGATATTAGGGAAGGAGCAGGTTCCTGGCTCCCTTTACCTGTGTGTAACGAGGCTCTCTCTGTTTCTTCGAAGACCGATAAAGGGAAATTTCGAAGGGGCTGGGCTCGGGGGGCGCCATCGATTTCCCACCCGGCGACGCTGGCGGCGTTTTAGGGGACGCTGGTCGATCGAACGGGGAGATAAAGGCAGGCTTAGGAGGGCCGTGGACGGGGACACGGCGTTACGAACTACCCCGTGAACTCGAACACTTGTGGCTTTCCAGTAGTAACAACTCGCATTAATGAGATGCCGAGGTAAAGACCGCTAGCGAACTTTCGCCCCTAACAGCCCCGCGAGATGGTCGGCACGCCGGCCATAAATTTCGAATCCACAACCCCCCCTCGTCCGGGTGGTAAATTAGGCTGTGTTTATTTCTTCAATGTTTTAATTATTTTAAAAACGACGAGTAGAAAAACGGTACAACTTCAGGTTTAAAATTAACCACTGCCTTTAATTTTTGTGTAATACATTATTTACCCAGTTGGAATTTCATTTGAAATTATAGAAATTATA
This sequence comes from Andrena cerasifolii, assembly GCF_050908995.1. Taxonomy (NCBI): domain Eukaryota; kingdom Metazoa; phylum Arthropoda; class Insecta; order Hymenoptera; family Andrenidae; genus Andrena; species Andrena cerasifolii. The sequence continues at coordinate 7,149,453 of NC_135132.1, forward strand.
TCAGAAAATCTTACTTAATTTTCAACTTTTTTTTCAACCGCGATTTGAAGTAGCTAAACCTCACTCAAATCAATTCCTGAAGATAGTTTCAGACTCAGGATTAAAAACAGCATTACTTTTGGTAATTTTAAAATTTTCAAAATTTTAAATTTACCCCTAAAATTGACACACCCTAGCGGTACATAATGTCCCTTTTCAAAATCAGTCTACGAGTCGTAATTTTTCAGTAAACTTGACAATTTTTTTTTTTACTCTTCGCAATTAAATTCCCCATCGATCTGTCCAGCCCGAATTTTGAATTTAACAGACAGCGAAATATGAACGCAGATACTGTCGAAAACTTAGTCACACTTTTTTAATATTCCTCCCTTATCCTGCAACTTTTACCTCCGAAAAGAATCATCCCTCCAGCTTATTTCTATCAAAAGTCGCACGATTTCGGCACAAAAAATTGCAGTTTGTCCCACGGCGCGAGGGTACAAGGGGGGGGGGGGAGAAAAATTCCCCAGCAAGTCGGTAGAAGCGGGCGTTCTACTTTGTTCGTGAATTACCAACAAGGGGAGGTTGCCTCGAGGAAGCTCGCTCCTCAACATCCCTCCGTTTTGTCGCTGGGAATCTGGCGGGCCATGAATTTTCTACGCATCCCCCGTCCACCGAGGGCGGCGCGCAAATGAAGAAACATCGCGACACCGGCGCGTAGATCTTGCCGCCGTTAATATCAGCCCGTTAGAATTGCCGTCCGGGAGAAGAAATAACGCGGGGGGGTAAAAAGCGCGGAGAATAAAGCGTTCGCGCGCCGGGAAGCGGGCGATATTGCGAGGGAAACGAGGCGCGTCTCGTTGCCGCCGCCGCCGCGAAAACTTTACGTGACTCGCCGCGAGTTCGTTCGCGGGATAAAGGAGGAGAATAATTGACAGTAACGGCGGCGCGTGTGCCGAGCGATGTTCGAAGCGATGTTCCTTTCCTTTCGGCGGTGAGGAACGATTGCGTTCGAAGGGTTCGGGGGTGGATGATCGCCTGGGGGGTAGTTTTAATTTATTTCTCCGGGTATCGAGCTCCTCGAAGGCGCGGGTAAACGCGGCCGCCTCGAGGAAGCAATCGTAAATTGGGACCCTCCGCGCCTTAAGGGGTGGTTCCGGTCTAGAGCTAAAAAAAATAGGTGATATTTATGAATTAATTAAAGGAGAACTACTGTATATAATTTAATGAGACTGTTTGCATTGTATTAAGAATGTATTAAGCTACAGATATATATTTTTTGCTTTATAATTAATCATTGCAGACGACACTGGGGAGTCGTTAAAGTCAAGGGGTGAAAAAATTCATCCAAAACGGTGGGACCTGTATCTCCAAAAGTTATTATCCGATTTGACTGAAACTTTTCTTATTTTGAAGAATACACTTCTGGCTAGGAGGGAAACCAGAGAAAATACAAAATTACATTTTTTTTTAGATAACAACGACACTTGAAATCTGAAATCACTTTTTCCCTATAGTTTTCCTCCTTTCAACACCTCAGAAAATTATAAATTTTAAATTTTTTGTATTTTTTCTGGTATCCCACCTAGCCAGAAGTGTATTCTTCAGAATAAAAAAAGTTTCAGTCGAATCGGAAAATAACTTTTGGAGATACAGGTCCCACCGTTTTGAGAACACTTTTTCGAGAAAAGCGCGTTTAAAGTTTTACGTGGGTAAATGACTATAAAAGACTCAAATGACTACAACTTAAATTCTTTTAAACACGTGTTCCTAAAAGGTTGAACATTCGAAAAATTAAATAAAAAAAAAATCGACTTATAGAAAGGAACCTCCCCTTAAGGGGACTAGGCAGTCAGACTGCTCGAAAATCAAGTATTTTTTGCGAATTAATTACAAGGAGATGGATACAAATTGTGGCTAGTACATTTGGATAATGCTTGTTAATACTATAAACAGTAAAAAAATAATTATTTGAATAATATATACATATGTATGGCAGCGCTACAGTTGCCTGATATATAGCTGCTTTTTCTGGAGCCGCTGTAATTTTCTGGCCGTAAGAAATTGAATTGTGAAATATCCTCTGAAATTGATACTTTGCCCTGGCCCCCACTCCGCCCTGAACCTATTAAAAAAAAAAAATCAAAAGTATAGCGGTTGTAAAACGGTAAATTTTAAAAAAACGTGATTTATCGCTAGGAAGAAGAGCCATTTTATTTATTTTTTTTTTTGTCAAAATAGGAGTTTTCACAGACTTATGCTTAGGTTCAGGTCGTAGCTAGACACATTTCACATATGTGAATTTTTTTTCAAATCGATTTGCACCTCCGTTTTTTCGCAATCACTGAAAAACGAAGAGGAAATATGAATCCGAGAAAAACGCGTTTAAAGTTACGAAAGAGGAATTAGTTTACCTGCGTGCGCGCAGAAACGGTTTATGACGCGCTCGACGTTTTCGGCTGCAAAATCCTTAATTTAGCGAATTTTAGCATAAACCAAACGGCATTTTACTGGGGAAGGGTGGTACTTTCGAAAACTGCGACAACAAAGAATCGAGTTTCTGACTGACTAGTCCGCTTAACCCCTGGCCTTGTCGGGGGAAGCTTGAAGGGTGGTTCTTTATTTCGCGTTCCGGGGAGGTGTCGTTCTCCCTCCGACGGGGAATTACAATTGTTCTCCCGGCGAATTTATCATCGCTGCGAAACGCGATCATAAGCTGGGGAATTGAATCCTTGTGTATTTTTCGCGAGTAATTACGGGGCAACAAAGGGACGGGAGGAAGCTCGTTAAACTTTTCTCCGTTCCGTGGCCCAGTTTCCCGCTTCGAGCTCCTTGGAACTTTCAGGTGATATCTGGGAAGATTTCAAGGCGATCGGGCGAGCGTTCGTTAACCCTCTTTCTCTCCCCGGAAATCCCGTGGCAGATTGCAGCGCCCCCGGGCCAAGGGAAGCCCCAGTTTTTCGGCCTTTTAATAACCGCCGCGGAGAATAATGAAAGTCGAGCGGACGTAAGTGCAATCTCTGCTCCGGAGCTGATCGACGCGATTGCCAATATCGCCTCGCGCAGCCCTTGGAGCGAGGGGCGAGTAAAGTTCGACGGGGGCGGGTGGGCAGGGAGGAAAACGGAGCCATCAGTCCATTTAAAGAAGGGCGAGGAGGAGTCGGGTATCAAGAGGGTGGTCTTCTTTTCGATGGAGAACCGTTTAAGGCGCTGCGCCAGGCTTTTAAGGAACCTGGTGTAATCGGCAGAAATCAGGGTTCCTGTTGGGAATTTTTTATGAGGCAACTATACGTGCAATCTTTTTCAAACTTTCCGGCTATATTACTGTGTATTTCGCGAAGTGAACAAATATTTTTTTTTGTTTAAAAATAACGCGGTAATTACTGCGTGCACTCTAGGGGTCGTTGTAGTGTCCTGGAACCAAAACAGCAAATAGCTTTGTGTTTTTTAATAAAATTGCGCAAAAAAAGGATTATGCCACCTTAATAGGCTGGTTTTTTCTACAGTGAGCTTCTTTCTTAGTGAGAAGCTACCATATTGCTGCGATTACTCATAATAGATATCGTTGTTTCTATGATGCCTTATCTCAGGAGGGAGGGAGGGTGCTGTGTAAGGGTGGAAACTAGGTCAGGGTGCTACCCCGTGCGATAAGCTTTGAGTTGTTGTCGCGTCCAATGGCTGGGGAAAAAGCACCCGCAATAGGTTTTCTGTTGTTCGCCCCTTTTTGTAATTTATCGCTATCGATCCTTCGAGTATTAATTGCCATTAATTGATCCTCGCCGGTTTCCAACACCCTCGATGCTCCGAATGGATTAACCCTTTGAGTACCAGGATCCAAACACTCAGCCACATGCGGGAATGTTCAAATCCTATCCGTTAAGCATAGCATCTGAACGCCTATAGGCGACCCCCGCACAAGCCCCATACCCTGGGCAAACAAATGGCCCAGTTGCAGCGGAGGTTCCTCTGCAGCTCGAGAGAGGAGGCAGTTCTTTCTGACAGATGGATGTATGAGTTAGGAAGGACGCCAGGGCTTAAGTCAATATCGCCCGGAACGCGAGTGCAGCGCGAGTGTGTCGATAAAGACACGGGTGACGTTCCAGTAGACCATTAAACTTCCCTCGGGTGTGATTACAGCCTTAAGTCTACAAACTCCGTGAGCGCAATTTCCGAGCGACTTCGCTCCAGAACTTGCACGTCGACTCCCGCCTGCCCTCGCCATTTTATTTTCGCGGACTCTTCCAGAGATTTCAGAACCCTTTTAGCCTAAGCTTTCTACTGCTCGGAGGAGAGCTCATCAGGCGCTAAGAAGCCTTTAAATGGGCGACCCAAGTGTCCCGGTAGCAGTGAAGAAGCAACTAACACTAACTCTCTACTGCACGCTTGCCATTGACGTCCATCATATCATCGTTCGCTGGGGATTTTGCGACCTCGCGATGTGAAACCGAGGCACGAATTAATTTCAATCACGAAGATGAGGACCGGACTCTCGTCCCGACACAAGCCGCGGTGGTCAGAGGACCCCTCCGGATTCGAAATTTAATTGAAATTTTCGTCCGATCCGCAGCGGTCGCCATTCTGGAAAGTTGCACGAATTAAATATATCGCAGCAAGCTTGGGGGAATCGGTGACGGAAACACCGGCGACACAGAGCAGGCAGCACATACGCGGGATTCTTGCGACTCGGCGGACGAGCTGCGGGCGCTCTTTGTTGGAAATTCCTGTAATTTCCAGCAGCTCGTCGCGTTAAATGAAAACGATTGTTACATGCGAAGCCGCCCCGCTGTGCAGCGTCAAATTCCTGCGATCCCATGTCTGGCTCGTCGAGCTGTAAACGCGAAATTTCGCTTTAACCGAGAACATACTACAGAGGATATTACGCGCGCCGGTTTAAAAGTCGCTTAAATATTCCGAAAGCCAGCGGAAACCGCCGAAGTGGATTCGATATATTCCTCGACGGTTGGTTGGATGGATGTGGGGAATTGTAGGAATAGGTTTTATAATTCCTATTTGCGGAAGCCGCGGAAAAAAACGCACCTCGGTCCGACGGGACTTGAACTCACGACCCTGAGGGTACTAGCCAAGCGCCTAACCAACTCCCCCAAACGTTGTCGCCGCGAGGTATCTTATTCCGATCTGCCTCTTATGTCGCTCCTGATCCCATGGAACTTTCATCCCGGAAATATAAAAACGCGAAGCGAATGGTGAAACAATTCCGGGAACATTTGTGTCCATCAGGCGCAAGCACTGAAATTCCCTCGTAAATCCCCGGAATAAAGCCGAGTCGCGAAACGTCTCCGGTACAAGGAAAGTTGCATCTGGAAAACTGTGCCCGTAGTAAAGTCGACTGTAAAAGGATTCATCCGCTGCGGAATGCCTGCCGTATTTTCCGCGGGCGGAGGGCGAACAGTGGGCCCCGATTTATCCGCGATAAAGCCTGCGAGGGAATCGAGATTGAAGCGGGCGCGAGGAGAGCCGCCGTCAGGCAACCAGGAATTTCACTTTTGCGGCGCTGCGAGGGAGGGGGGTGTTCTTTATCACGCGGATGCGCCGGGCCACTCTCGTAATTTATCCGCGCGGTAATTTATCTACCTTTCGACCGTGACTCCGGCAGCCAGGGCCGCATCATTCTTCGTCGACGGAAATGAAATCGCGCCGCTGTCACCGGCGACGTGGCGCCCCTTGAAAGCGCCCGGCTAGACCGTCTTCCGAGTGGCAACGGGATATCCAAGTCGTCCTTTGAGCCGCCACTGTCGCAACGTTGCCGGTTCCTCGAGAGCGCAACGGGAGGGGATACAGACGGCGCTGCAGCGCCTTCGCGGCGGCGTTTTTCTGGGATCTAATTATCGAAGTTGGCGGGGGGGTCCGAGAGGGCGCTCTCGGAGCCACGGTCCGCTGACTGGGACAGAGGGGATTCGGAATTTGGAGACGGTAACGAGGAAGAAGTTGCGCGGAAAGTTGCCGCGTCTGTGCGGTTCTAATTGACCGGGAAACAGTCCGGGCTCTGTGTTAGTCGACGCCCCTGCCGCGAGCGCGTCCAGCCCGAAATGGAATTGTCGGATCGGCCCTGTTGCTGTTAAACACGAATTCGACAAACAACGGCCCTTCAAACTTCCGTGTCTGATTAAAGTGATATCGTTAACCTCCCTCAAAAGGGAAATAGTCTTTCAGGGGGAAACTTTTGGAATTACGGGGATTTAGTTGCGGGGGATGGAATTTGGAAAAGTGGGCCCGAGAAAGCTGTGGCGGTGAAGGAGGGAGGTCGGCAACTGCTGGCCACGCGAAATAAATGTCCACCATCTTCTTTCTAGTGGAGGGGTTGTTTTGGAGGGGATACTTTTTAACTCAGTTTAGTCGTTAGTTCCGGGCGTTTCGGTTCAGCGACCTTGTAACCAATAAAAACCTCTTGGACGACGGCTGTCAGTCGTGAGACCGTTCGTGTAAGTATTTTTGTTAGAGGTTTTTGTATTTTTTTCGTTATTTTTTATTTTTACCTTGCTTCTTAGTATTTTATTTTAGATTAAAAAGAAAGAGAAAAATCTAAAATATTTTTCTTCTTTTTTCTTATTCTACTTATTATTCTAGAAAGATAGCTAAAAAATAATCGTTAATCATTAAGTTATCCAATTTTCAAATGTGAAATAGTGATTTTTGAAACCCAAGAGTCTGAAGTTAAAAATGTGACACGAAATATAGCCGTTTTTTATATAAAAGTGGAACGATTTTTATTATTGTCCCATTGTGAAGACCTCTGGAGATACCATAGTAGGGGAGAAAGAGGAAATAGGGACTACACCTTTTTGGTTTCGAGAGAAACACATACCTATTAATAATATATTAATTACACGAACAAAAGATGAAAATAGTAGCTCATAGATATCAGTAGCTTTTTAGCGTGAAAATTCAATTACATACTTCGAAGCTATGTCAGTTTTACACAATTTTGTCAAAAACACATTTTCCAAAATAAGCTTCAATACTTCACAAAATATTTTACAGATTTTTTATCCTAAAATTAAAACAATTTTTTTCATATTTGTAGTGATTGCATGAAAAATTATTTAGGCCAAAAAGAAAAGAAAAAGTTTTTGAAAAAAAGTATTGTTAATTAAATAATTTAATAATTGAAGTAAACCACGGTTCATATTACCACCTTCTCGCCTACCATTAGAAGTAAAATAAGATATAAATATTATAAATTTAATTGCAGTAATTACAGTGGCTTGTCATCCACGCGACCCCTCGTGTCTCAAATTTAGTTTTTCACAACCACACCAGGGTTAAGAATTAATACTGGCGCAGTCGGTAGTACAACCGGGAATTGAGCCTACATCAGGCTCTCCACCCTCTTTCTCCTCCCGCACGATGCTCCGCTATCGCATTTTTCCTACTGTCCGACAGTGTACCAGCAGAATATCGGCTAACGACCAGACTTATTACCAAATTCAGGTGCGGGGAACGGAGGACGATGAAAGTGTGCTGCAGGTGAGAAATGGAGACGACGTAAAGTCGGGATTAATCCAGTTCCGGCTGAACCTCGTTGGCGATTGTTTGCGGCAGAGTGACGCAATGTTTGAGAACGATGCGGAATACACACGGAGTGGCAAAGTGTTTACATTAATTTGCAACGGTGTTTCAGGGCACGTATCCCGAGCGGATGGGAGAGGCGCGCACAGGAAGGGGAACGTTCATCGAAGTGTTATTAGGAAAGTTTCGACGATCGCGCGAGGCCGGAACTTCCGTTGAGTAGATAGAAACTTGCCTTCACGCTCTTGGTAACTCACCAGTCACACGCGAGCGTTCGCACCGCCTCTAGCCGCACGTATATTTAAATCACCGCCCCAATGAAATATTATATACACCCTCGATCAGCTTGCTTCCTCCCCTTTGACCAAACACAAATTCCAAATCCTGCGAGATTCCTAATCAGTGCCAGGAACTCCCCGGATCGCGTGCCACGTGTGCCGCGGCAATCAGAGATTCGGTAGCGACAGGACTCGATATCTCGTGGCGGGCGGAAGTGGCACGGGATCGAGCTGTAACGAGATCCAGCGGAACCGCAGGTCGAATTAATCGCGCGGAGTAGCCAGGCGTCTGTCGGCCGCCTCTTTGCGCGTCAGCCTTAATCGAACCTACGGGGGCCTGGCAAACACGTTTATGCCGTGTTTACACTGGCCTGTGAACACGCGTGCATGCATGATTAAACGGACGCGGCGGCGTTGCAGGCGGCGGTGACGAATAGTCTGTCAGCAGGCTACGGAATCTTTGGTTATGTTAGGTTAGGTTTATTCTTCTTCTTTGGTTTACATGCACTATCCTATATTCCCAAAGGTGGCGTGTCAAGAAGCTCCTTATTAGAGCACTAAGGTTAAGGTTAAGGTTTTTATTTTCTCTTAGTGCACGGCAATACTAAAAGATGGCAGTTCAAGGCATTATTTTATTAGTCCAATGATATTAGGGCTCTCAGAATACCGCCCTAATATCATTGGACTAATAAAATAATGCCTTGAACTGCCATCTTTTAGTATTGCTGTGCACTAAGAGAAAATAAAAACCTTAACCTTAACCTTAGTGCTCTAATAAGAAGCGCCTTTAGAGCACTAAAGACAGAAGAGTACTGAGTATCCGCCTTTTTGCGTATTTTCAAATTCACTTTATAAACAGAATACAAACTTAAATGTAATAAAATACTACAATAATCTGTCGTGCTACCAAGTATGAATTTCAGCAACGCATATTCTGTTTATAAAGTGGATTTGATAATACTCAAAAAGGCGGGTACTCAACGCTCTTCTGTTTCCAGCTCACCAAATATGGCGGATTCGCGTACTCACCTCTTTATTACTCTATTCTTATATTGCCTAAAGAACTCTAGTCATGTACCTCGGAATCTTTGAACCTCCGCTAATAGAAACGCGCCTGTAATTCGTGCCGGAAGATGGTGCCCTTTCGTGTTAAATTTCGAGCAAGTTTCCACTGGACGTGGAGTATGATCGTAACGAGCAACAAGGGCGATACGCATTCAGTGGCCGTGCCAGCCTCGATCAGTTACAGAGCTCGCCGCAATTGTCCTTTGTCCTGTTCCTTAGCTGGGAGCTCGACAGTTTGCGGTTGCGAGTTCGCAACTGAGGGCAGAGCGCGGCCAGCTGCCGGACAATTTATCGGTTCGCTGTAAAACCGACTCGACTTTCGACGACAAGCAGTCTCTGGGTCAGGGTTGCCATATGTCAGTGGGCTACCGCTCTCATTTGCGACTTTGGGAACAGTGTTTCAACTGCCACCTAGGCAGTTCCAATTTTTTAGAACTAAAATTCAATATGGCCGTGATCTGTACCAAAGGCTGGAACAGACAGATCAATCCTATCAACAATCCTATCGAAAAATAAGTTTTATAAAATCATTTTGACAGTAACAGGTATGTATATAGTTGAATATATATTTTTAATGTAGTGACATATGTCGTGACATAGCTCTATAAGAAAACATTATAATTTAAAAAGATATTCTACATATACCACATTAAAAATATATATTCAACTGTATAGATACCTGTTATTGTCAAACTGATTTTATAAAACATTTTTCTCGATAGTATTGTTTGGGTTTCGTGCGGTACTCGCTTGCATCAATCAACAAATACCATGCAATGCATATCAATGGCGTACAGTGCGTACACAGTACAGACGAATCATGAACACGTGTTCACGGCCATATTGAATTTTAGTTCGAAAAAATTGGAGCTGCCTAGGTGGCAGTTGAAACACTGTTCCAAAATCGCAAATGAGAGTGGCAGCCTCCTGCCATATATACATACAGATTAAATGGCGACGTACAGACCATATAACGTAGTGCGAAGTAGGAGAAGGGGAACGGCTATAGTAAAGGCGCGTTTTCACGTGACATGAAGTGTGTATAGGTTATGTGACGTCATGTTACACGTACGCGTACCGAATTCCCTGACAACCCTGACTCTGGGCTTTCAAACCCTGGGCCACGAATTTTTCGATGCTCCACTTGCTGTGCCACGTATTCCCAATTCCCAATTCACTGTTCCCTCCAATTCCACATTTTCGAAATTTACAACTCCTCGGAGTCTAAAGCCCCACAATGGCCCCGCGCGGAAGATTCCAGAATCTTACCACAGCTTCCTCGCAGCATAAACGTTGGAGGCCTCTACAAATTCTTCAAGTTCCACGCGCGACCGCATCCCAGAGGGAAACAAGCCCCCGTCCACCCCTCGAAACTTTTCATCCCTCCCCGTCGCAGACTCCAAGCCGGCGGCTTATTTAACCCGTGGAGCCCTCCGTCGATCGGCTAATCGCCGAGCCTTTTAAATCGGTCCCCGCGCGCCACGAAGGTGCTCCGCTCCTAAAAGCAATTAATCGACCGCGGCGCAACGATCCAGGACACTCGATAATTGAGAATCGGCGAGCGGGCGCAACGCTTTCGGGCCGGATTGCGGCGGAAGTTTCCTTTGTCTGGTAATTCCAGCGAACGGGCGGGTTCACAGGGCCGTGCGGCGAATTGGGAACGAGGGTTCGGTTCCCTTCTTTCGCCAACAATTTTCAATTAAAAAGAGAATTACCCTCGGGAATTGTAAACTACGACTGGAAGGGTGTTGCGAATCTTTTGCTGGGTATTCAGGGTAGACTCGTGGGCACTCGGCCTTTGGGTCTTGGGAACGGCCTGTGGTGCGATCGGCACATAGATGGCGCCCCGTTCGTTTCGGTATTTTATAGAGTTTAGGAAATTGTAAAGTCAGATTACTCAAATTACTTGTCTGTATAAGATGATATCTTGAAGTGCCATCTTTTAGTTTTAAGAAAAACATTGTTTACTAAGAGAAAATAAAAACCTTAACCTTGTTGACTACTGATAACAAAATTAACAAAATGGCGGAGGTTTGAAGTTTAAGTGTCAAAATACGGTGAATTTTTCAATCATTTTGCCTTGCAAAAAGTATGAAATGTTTAATGAAAAAAAGTGTCAGCGGTCCCGACCACAGCCACTGTGTTGAATAACGTGTAAAAATTTCAGACCGATTGGTCAAATAATCTTTTTGCCATCACCTGCACCAGTTGCAAAAATGTTTGTTTGAGATAATCCCGTTTAAAGTTTGAAAACAAATTAAAAAAATTATTTTAATTTTTTTGTACAATATAAGAGTAGCTTAATAAATACCAAACAGATTTATTAAGTGGAATTCAGTATATATAGAGTTCTTTGGGCAATATAAAAAGTTTCTTGAAACGCCATCTTTGGGAATATATGAAAGTACATGCAAAGCAAAGAGAAAGTAAACCTAACCTAACCTTGACGTCAAGTCATATCTTATAACTTGTTGCATATTTCATATATACATTCCATACTTAATGTTTAATGCATAATACAGTCGTAATATCACGTCAAGTCGCTTAAATACTTTAAGTAACTTGAAACTACTTTACTAATATGAACCTGTTATTCACTAGACTTGAAATATACTTTCAAGTTTCCTTCCAGTTTCCAGCGAACTAGAGAGGCTTTCAACTTTTACTTCAGAGCCGTCTTAACAGCATTGTATCCCTGGTGCAAAGCAATGCAGTGAGGCGCCTGCCCACCCACAGGAATAAAAGTGTTTTGTACTTGGAGGCCCCTACTATCATAAGGCCCCTGGCGACTGCCCAGTGTGCCCATGCCCACAGACGGTACTGTTTTACTTGCCTTGAAATATAGCATGAATAGTGTGAACGTACGTACAAGTGTAACCTCGAAGTCACTCGAGTAATCTGACTGCAATTGTTCTCGAAAAGTGAGGTTATAATCGTAAAACAATGACTAATTGTAAGAATAGATGGAGCAACGACAGTTTGCTTTTAATTACTTTTTTAAATACTTTTAATTTCGTAATTTCGTCCGGTATTACACAGAATCCAGCCAACACCACTTCCCTTGATGCCATTTCAGATATCTACTTGCTTCAAGTTCACTTAAAAGTAACTTAAAGGCAACTGGCACTACTGAGCACAAACTGGAAATTCAGATTACTCGAATTCAAACGACTTGAAGTTAACTATGTACTTCAACTAATAACAACGAGGCTCAACATCCGAGACTCGGCGTTGGGGGAATTGGTAACGTGACTGCCCAGTAACGCAGAGGACCCCGAACGTCACGTGTTCGAGTCCACCTATCGCCCCAGTTTCGCTTTTTCGCCACCAGACTTCGTTACACTCGGGGTTCGAGTCGAGGAAGGCTTATTACGGATCGTTCCCGGCGCGTTCAACGAATCGATTTAAAGCGGCCATTTAACGAGCCCGGCCCACGAACGAGTCATGAATCAACATCGAAAGTCTGGGGAAAATAAAGTTTTCCGACTGATTGGATCTTAGCCCGGAAGTTCCCTGCCGCGAATCGACGCTCGACTTTAATCTCCCACGGGTGAACGGCTTGCCTTCGTTCCTGGCGAGGAGCTGGAACAGGAATCTGCCAGCCTGGGATCCTCGTGATTTATGGCCCCCGTATCCATCGATCCCACGATCGCGGGGAAACCCATGGAAAATTCTGCCGAGTCTTCCGAGGCATCCAAGTGCTCCTGCGACTGTGACAGACATCGCAGAGGGAAAATCGGCGCCTCAAAAAATTCTACACCTAAAACTCAGTCAACTCCTGGACTCAGGAAGCCTCGGGCCGTCGTTGAAGAGGAAGAAGCCAGCCTTGCTTCCAGGGGAAGCCCGTGTTTAACTTGCGCCAAATCGGGTCCCGGCGTTTCGATTGCGTTTGGTAGATATAAGTAATGGTATAGTAATATTCAAGGATGTGATTTTCGCAGGAAGCAGCCGGCTCAGCCCGCCGGAAGCGAGGAGTTGGCAAGTTCGTAAGGATGTGGGGGGGCGTGGAGAGGCGGCTGCAGCTGCGTCTCCTGACCGAGTTCTGTGAGGATGGATGGCTGAAGGGATGGTGCGGAGAAAGCGAATGAATAATTTAGTGCCGCGGCCCTGGATCATAATCGGGGCTGGAAGAGGGGCGTCGAGTCCTTCTCCCGCAGGAGCCCAGGAGTAATCAAGAGAAAGGACCTTGCGCGGCCAGCAGCTGCTTATTTGTCGCGTTAATTGCTGTCCATTGTTCCGGAAACATTGCGATTCGTTAAAAGTTCCAGCGACACGGTCGCAATTTCCCCGCGGACTTCCCGGCGAGTAGTTTACATTTTCCGGGAGAAGTTATCCGGCTCGATTAAAGAATCATCCATCCGCGGGTCGCTCGCAGTTTCGGAGGCGGTCTTCGAAATTCCTCGCGCATGTACGCACGTGGAGCGCTTTTCAATGGAAACTCCAGCTGAGGGGGCTATTCGCGGCAACACCGCAGGCCTGGCGTGCGTCAGAATCGTTTACTCGTTTCGAGGCGGAGGGAAATTGGGTCAGATATCCAGGGATACATAAGTCCTCCTCTTTGTAGCTTTTTATCGGGCCTACCCCTGCGCGATACTTATCGACCCTTATCTGCCCGCCGTTGCCGCGGTCGTGTCGCGATTTTAACTCGACAACGATTTAGATTACCCCGCTTCCGCCTTTTAATTGCCCCCCTCCTCCCTGGCGACCTCCGCGCTTATAATTTTTCCACGCACCCCAGCACAATAGACCCTCGAGCTTCCCAGTCCGGAGAAGGCTAACTGGATCCTCGAAACGGCCATTGGGCTCGCAAAAGGAGAAACAGATTGCAGGAATTTCCAGCGGGGCCGAGGGGGGGGAATTCAATTAGTTTTAATCGGTCCCTCGTAAAACAGAGGCCAGGCGTGGGCGCAGCGGTGTCGTTTTAAGTGAATCGATAGTCGATTTAAACGGCCCGTTCGCGATCATGTCGCCGGGGATGAACCGTTGCTCGCTGTAGTCGCCATTATTCACTGCTAACCCCCGGAATATTTTCTCTCTTCCACTGTGCAAGGTCACCCAGTGTTTTAGAGCCTAAAGGCAGGGTGAATGCTGCCAGCGGGACTTAGAAAATGGCCCGATTCTGCACGGACCTGTCGCTAAACTATTCCCGTGCACGTCGATTCGCAGACGCTGCAAAACTGCATAATGAAACCGGGGGATGCCACCCTCCGACTTCTGGTCCATTTCTCTTTCTAAAAATTATATGATCCATCGACTCCTGCGCAAACAAATTTGCCCGGAATTTAAATAAAACGAGCGCGAAGGAGTCAGCCGGGCTTCCCTGAGCAAAGAAGCGAGAATTGGTTTATCGATTCCCGGCGTTCCCGGCGCCGCTTCCTGCCACTAGAGTCCACCTCGATTAATTCGATCGAAGTAATGAAGGGGAAATGGCGCCGTCGCGTGTCCGCCGAACAAATAAGATTTCGACATTTTCGGGATCCCATTGTCGCTGGCAAACGGACGTCCAGTCGACTGGAGTGACGCGGAGGCCTTCGGAACGGGACCGCGTCGGAAATTACGCGCGACAGGGGCGGCTGAGTTTTGTCGGCGAAATAATCGAGCCGCCTGGCCCAGTTCAGTGAAATCGTCGCGTCGTTAAGCTTCTCGCAGGCGGATTTATTTTTTTACTTGATTTTTCGAATATTCTACATTTTAAGAATACGTGATCAGAAGGATTTTTTGAGATTCCAAGAATTCCTGAAGTTACAGGCGGTGGGTAAAACCCCTTCAGGTAAAACTGTAAACGCGATTTTCTCTAAACAGTGTTCTTCATACTGGTGGGATATATATCTCGAAAAGTTATTAACCGATTCGATTCAATCTTTTTTTATTTTGAAGCATATACTTTTTTGCAGGAAGCAAACCTGTAACACTTTAAAATTTATGAAAATTTGTATTTTTAAAGGCGTTGGAAAACGAAAAATAAAGGTAAAACATGATTTCAAACTTCAAGTGTCGTTATTTTGTCCAAAAATTGTACTTTTTCCAATTTTTAAAGGTTCACTATCTATGGAATTTCATGGACTTTCATAATCTAGTAATATTTTTTTTATTTCACACCAATGGTTTATGCAGGTGCCACACGTCCCGCCGTTTTGTATGAATTTTTTGACGCTTCGACTTCAACGACTACTCCGTGCCATTTTCAAGGATGAATTACAAAAAAGAAAATATATTTTTATAGTTTAAGGCATCCTTAATACAATACAAAAAGTCTCATGAAATTATCTACGGTAGTTTTCCTGTAATTAATTCCTAAAGATCACCTATTTTCGTGGGCTCTAGACCGGAACATCCCTTTAATCCGCCGAGCGAACAGCGGGGGTGTGTCCGGGGGGGCCGTAATAATTTATATTTCATCCCTGTGCCCGCCGCGCCGCGATTCCGTGTTGCGAGGAACCGAACAGTCGACAGGGCTAAAAAAATGTCTGCGAAGTCGAAAAACTTGGGTCGTAAATCCCCCGAGGGGCCATGCCTCTGCGACTCGCGAGCAGGGCGAAGGTGAAGGGACCCGGGAGGAGGGAACACCGAGGAAAATATTCTGAAATATGTCGCCGCCGCGCAATCAATCGATACTCGATCCCTTGAAAGCCTCGGGATCGATGCTCTAAGCGGGTTCCGAGCTGCCGTTGTCGAGCTTCGATGTTTTATCGAGGGCGCGGAGGAAACTCGGCGTTCACCGGGCCTTCGTCCAGGGAGGCGAACTGTAGACAAACGTTGACGGGCGAAATCGAGTTGAAGCTAGCACGATGGCATCTGCCAGTTGGCGCGAAGAGATCCCCGGGGGAATGGAATGGACGTCCAGAGGCGATGGTGTTCGCAGGTGTGCCAAATTATTACAAGGGAAAGTGATGGGTAAACGCTACGTTCCCCTTGCCACTGTAGCGATAGTTCCATCTCCGCCGCGAGATGGCGTCGCTGCCGATGCCGCTTTCTCGCAAGTGGTCGCTCAACCACCGATTCGTATATACGTACACCAGTTTCGTCCTACCTCCTAACGTAACCCACCTCGAGTAAGCCATCCACGCCACGAATCCATGCAGCTCGATGCTGCAATCTCACGATGGCGATTTAACGACGGGGACGCGGAGCACGGTGGGACAAAGGAGGAAGAAGTGTTGGTTCTCTTTATGGGCGTCATCGATGCAGCCTAGAGAGGAAAGTGATTCCAGTCACGTAGCCCGGCAGCCCTTGAATAAGAATTCGATCTCTATGGAGATGAGATATCCTGCTCACACGTGGACTACTGATTTTATAAACGACCCGCTACAGTGGGGACTCCCGGGGCCCTGCCTCTCGCTTTCCATTTTCGGCAGCTAATTGCACCGAACTCTGAACCGAAGGGAATGGAAGATTGTATGGTGCCGGGGCAGTGGGTGGACGAGAGTGGAGCGAGGGGAATATATAAAGTTTCCGGGAGCCACGGGGGGTGGATGCATCGTAAACGAGGAGGAGAAATGTGGAAAAACGGGCGGACGCGCGGCGAATTTGTCGCTGGGCGATGGCGGACACCTCTAACTAGTCGAATTTCTGCTTTGAACGCTAACGAAGCACGGCCAAAAGGGTGAAGATTAGATTAAACGCTGTTCCCGGCAGGGTTCATCATTGTGGCCGGAAGTTGCAGCGAGTTTGCGAATATCATGGCGGTATGGCTGGACGCCATGGGAAAGTGCTGCATGGGTTTGCGGGATCGCCACGGGGACGGAGGTTCTCTAATTACTCCACGTGTATCATTCCTCCCTCGAGCGTGACAAGTATCCTCCTCGACACGCGGAGCATAAGATTCCCTATCACTTGGTCTCATCTGCTTTTAAAACACCTCGAACATCTACTTTCCTGATAAACATGGGATCACCACTGTTAGTGCGCGACAGCGCCACCAGAGGTCTAATCTCCCAAACTCTTTCTCGCAACTGGCAGGTCCCAGCCTCGTTCGTATATATACAATTTCCAAGTTTATTCCTCTCGGTGGCCTGTAATCTACTGATGAGTTTGGCTGGAGGTCCCAAAACGAAACGTCGGAGTCCGACGGTCCTGACGGTTACAGAAAATAGGTGTTTCTGCTCATGTTCCCCATTTCTGATCACATCTCATATTTTTAAATATTATTATATGCGTTATGCTTGTACTATAGTTGCAACAAAATAATTTACGCGAGTGTTGCAAGAGCTTTGGGGAAATTATATATATTATATATATTTAATTATAAATTACTAATAGTTAAACATCTTGAAATATCTTTCTTAAATAGTTTTTGAATTGGATTATTTATTATTAAAGAATTAATCAATTACTCTGCAAATTTTCATCACAAACAAATTTTTGACACCTTCTTTACGACGAGTTATCCCTTAAACGAGCAGAAATTGGGAGATTCGCCTTAACAGGAATTGGTTGGTGCGTGCCAGGCGATGTTTCCTGAAATTTTAAACAACCCCGACGGCGACAGTTTCGGCGGAATAGCAACGAATAAAACTTTCCACGGGCTGCATAGCCGAGGAGAGTCACAGCAGAAAAGGCGCACTCGAGCCAGACGCGCGATGGAGCGCGAAAGCCCCCCCCGGATCTCTTCTATTTGACGGGGACGAGTTTCATCGAATCCATCTCCTCCCAAAAAATACGTTTCCCTCGGTGTCTCACGGTTGACGAGAGAGGTCTCTTCGCAGACAAAAGGACTCCGCGACTCCGGTCGTTTCCTCGAGATGGAAGCCCATTTCCGGCCACGCAGCCCCCTCCCTCCGCCTCGCCCCGGAGCCGAGCTCCCGTCGCGACGTGCGACGGGGGCGCGGCAACAGTCGAGCGAGATTCCGCAGCTGCGGTGAAGCCTTGGGACCGCGCGAGATACAAATCGCGGTGAATTTCTAACGCGGGGTCACGGAGAGGTTGGAGGCCCCGCGCGGCCTCGCGGATCGAAGAGCAGGAATCCCAGCGATTTAATTTCCCAGCGCGGGCAAAAATACCAGCCGGGCTGTTTTAACGCTTGCGAAATGTCTGCCGGGCGAATTCCCAAGCTGCGGAGAATGGCCGAAGGGGGGAAGTTCCCGGAGAAGTTTCGCTGAATTCAATTGAAATCACGACTTCCCAGAGGTTCGCCGCGACTCGATCGACCGGGCCGGGGAGCAGATAAAGAACTGGATGGGTCCAAGTGTTAGGAGCTTCCGCGGTGATCCCGGAGATAGATCGCGGCGAGATCGAGAAAGATAGATTCAGCCGGGGAAAGCGCTCGGAAAAAAGGGCCAGTGGCACGTTTCACTCCGACCGAGGGCGCCATCTTCTTCGCGTCGGCTGTTCCGAGGATGTGCTTCAATAATTCATCAAAGATACGAGGCCGGAGGAATGGAACGAGGCTGAAGGAACGTCTATTACTCCCTATAATCGCGTTAATCCACGATTTATGACTCCACCCCCCGCACTTTATTCGATCCACTTTCAGCCCTCTCTCTCTCGCGCTCGCCGCTTCTTCCCGAGTTTACAGAGCTTTCATTCTTTTTCTGCGCCAGCTCAACTTCTTCCTTTTCCTTCAGTTTCTTATGGTGTACGTGGCTATGTTGCACCTCGGCCCTCCCTCCGCTTTCTTTCGCTGCTCGATCTTCCTTTACTTTCCACCCTTTCTTTCACGCGCTTTCCTTTATCTCCCCGATACACGCTCGCTGTACAGTTTCATCCCTCCGCTATCACTCGTCATACTCCGCCTTTCTTCCCCCCCTTTCTATTCGCCGCTCGAGTAATCCCCCCGTTAATTTCCCTCCACCCAGCAATTACACCGTTTCCTTGCCCCCGCTACGCAAATCGTCGCAGCGCCCCAGAAAACAGCCTTTAATATTCCGAGCGAAGGGGCGCGCGCGAGATTCCGTCGCGCCCCGCCTCCCGCGGCAGATTTTCCACCGCGTTTTCGCAGAGATCTCGGGACAAACGAAATGCATGGAATACATAATATCCGCGGCGAACACCCCGACGTAATTTCGCCCGAGACAAAAATACCGTTCCGATATCCCGACCGCCGTGCCTGCGGTTATGAACTCGGAAATTCCTCCGGCGCCCCGGGAAAATCGGTTCGCCCCCCCTCACAAGACATCGATTACATTCACCTGAAATGGTCGAAACAGTCGATTTTTCCAATAAAGAATTCGTCGGTTTTGTGGCCCCGGATTCGACGACTTTCTGGAAAAAATTATCTCACTTCAACCTGCACCCTAAAATTTAATCGCTGTTTTCTCGAAACTACGTTTTGCAAATCAGTGGCAATGATGTTTCGAAAATCACTGAACTGGTTCAAATGAAACTTGGCACGATTATTTCTCACATCAATCTTTACCACACGGATTTTTTTTGTAATTAAATAATTAAATAAATGTAATTTTGTAATAATTAAAAAAACTTTAAGAATTAAAGTTCAAACACTGGTGTTTCTTTTACAAATGAAAATTTAAATAAAATCTTTATGTTCAGTTAACCCTTCGTTGACACTCTGGGTGTGAGCCACCCATAAGCTGATTTTGACGCTCTGTACCTTCTATATGTAAAATAAATAACTTTTCTCCAAAGCAGACTTACAAACTATTTTTTTCCTGAAAATATTATATCCGAACAATAACTCTGCAGATTTTTAGCTTCTAATGTTGGAATTTGTAAAAGTTACAATTTTTTTGAAGATTTTCTTCGTGTTTTCACGACACATGGTAATCTAGATTTTTTTTACAAAAACTGTGATGAAGTTTAAATAAAAAAACTATTGGAATACATTCTACAAACCTTAAAGTTCACCCATGATTTTTTTCATAACGATTGCATTCTTTAGATAAGAATGGCAGTCGTTCAAAAATTGTTCTGGGTGTGAGCCACCCAGGCATGTCGAAGTTGATCGAAAAAAGAGGTGTGTCAACGAGGGGTTAATTTATTTTAATTAATTACCTAATTTATTTTACTTTCCGTATCTCTACCCTAATTTCCTTCATAGCTATGTAATAAAGGGTTTTGACCCGTTGGTATCAAATAAAATAAATAATAATAAAGACTGTTTTATACCACTTCTTTTAAGTCGAATTTTGGCTACTCTGATCCAATTAATCGTGTCTGTGAAGTAGCTAATAAATATACCAGTTCCTTTGACCTTTTCACCATATCTCATTCTGCACTTAAACGACATCTGAATATTCCAAATAATGAACTGCGATATGCTTCAGCTGTTCTCTATTTTAGCTCTGCACTTTACTAACCCGATTAAGTACTTCGATTACCGGAGCTTGCCAGACAAATTATTTTATGTCCCCAGCGTCATCTGTCTTAATATTTTTTCTTTCTCTTTCTTTTCATACGTACCCTCTTACTCTACACTAAAGGGACCCCTTCCCGTTTACAAACAATAAAATAAAAAGAATAAAAATAATAATAGTAAAGACTAGTTTCGTTTACATACTTTAGTTAAGATTTTTCTTGTCTTCTTTGGATAACACACGGAGGAGATATTTTCAGCACCGCAAACTCCTCACGTGACAAACAACCCTGCTTTGTTCAACAGCAGCCACACGGCGAACGAGAGGAATAATCCTCATTTTTATTTTTGGTAAATATTCTTTAAATTATAAGCTTTCAAGTGCATATTACGATTTTTAATTAACAAAACTACTTCTAGTAAAAAAAATCATACAAGCTCCCCGCCCTTAAAAAGCTGTCAATGGGAATTCAACGTCCTCGCCTCCCCAGATTCTCGAATTTTCTTATCGCCCAGAGTTTAGAAAAACATTGATCACCCTTAAAGTTTCACGCTTCAAGACCCCGCATGGTGGCCGTAGATTTCCGAAAAATAATCAACCGCAGGAGCTCCCATGGGCCCGGGGAAGAAGCTCACCCTCGTTGGCGCTAGTTCAGGGGGGAAAGTTTCTTAATCAAGCGGAGGCCAGCCCGTACGTGCACGCACGATAATAAACTTTATTCAGCCGCATCGGAAGAATTTGCATGCAAATACTTCTCGCGGCGGATTTCTCGGCAGCGCGCGGGAAAAGAGCGCGCAGGGGAGGAAGAAGCGGCGACCACCTGCCGCCCCATTAATTACAGCCGCCCTGTGTCCAGGGGAAATTCACGGAAATCCAATTTCGATTCGTGTCCTCCACAATGGGCGGTCTGAAAAGGTCCTTCGCTCCGAGTCTCTCGCTGGAGACTCGGTCGAGTCCTCCGACCACCCCTAGGCGAGGCTATTGCAAAATCGCGAGTTACTTGCGCCCCTGCTGCCCGATTTCTCCAAGCTGCACTCCGCTCAATCCGCGCGGTGTATTTTTTTAGAGATTGATGGCTATTATTAGCCTCCCTCCCCCTCCCTTCCTCCCCGGCGGAGTGTAATTAATTAGAGCAACGAGGTAACGGTTGAGGGAAGTTTCCTTGGAAAAGGAGGAGCCCTTTTCCCCGGGGAATTTCCCACATTAGTCAAAGCAACGGTTCATTAAATTTTCGCGCGCTACTCCGCCAGCCCGGGCCAGCAGCCTTAATGAAACTCTCTTTCAGGCTTCGATCAGGGCCACCCTTTGATTCCGGCCTCTGTACACGAGCCAGGCTAATTGGCACGTGTTCCCCTTAGGAACGTTTGTCCACGCAGCGCCGGCAACCATTAGCATCGCCTCGGACGCGTCAAACGCGTTTTCCTCGGGAGAATGCGGAGCTTTTTTCCAGCCAGCGGCGAGCACCCCTTCGAGCTTCTGAACAGGGGGATTCTCGTGTAACAGACCCAAAAGTAACAAACTATTGTTAATAATGGATTAAACGCGTTCGGGGTATAAGGATGAATTTTTAAACTCGCAGACATTTTTTTTATGTTGATGCTGATTTTTATGTATTAATTATTGTGGGATCTAACAAGACGTCTTTTAAGGGAAATAAATGAGAGGTTGAAAAATGTATAGTGTGCAATAAGAAAAAGTAACTTTTTTCCTTAGATAAATTTACTTTATATCAGTGAAGAATGTATTATAAATAGAAACTAAAGTTAAAATTTTAGCTGCAGTCCCAGCGTAACCTATCTAACTTTAAGAAACTAGTCTCTTTGTTTAAGATTTGACTTTGTCGAAGACGTTTAAGATTCCACAATGATTAAGAAATAAGAAGAATCGACATAAAAAGAAATTCCTGCTAGTTTAAACTTGATGCCTCCTTATATCCCAAAAGAGTTTAATTCAATCTTGGGGCTGTTACATGAGAATTAAGTACGCACGAGCATTCAGAGATGTTTCTAAAAAGAGTAACTATAAATTCTACTCAGTCTTCTAAATAATATTCAAAATTATTCGAATGTTATTCGAATAGGTACTCAGCATTATTCGAATACTTATAATTATTCGAATGTTATTCGAATACTTAGAATTATTCGAATATTATTCGAATACTTAGAATTATTCGATTATTATTCGAATACTTAGAATTATTTGAATATTATTTCAATATGTACTCAGAATTATTCCAATATTATTCGAATAGGTACTCCGAATTATTTGAACATCATTCGAATAGGTACTCGAATAATATTCGAATAATATTCGAATAGGTACTCGAATAATATTCGAATACTTGGAATTATTCGACTAATATTCGAATACTTAGAATTATTCGAATACTCCAAATTATTCGAATACTCCGAATACTCAGAATTATCCCAATACTATTCAAATACTCAGAATCATTCGAATGCTGCATACTATTTGCATAAAATTCACACGTTAACATCGCAGAAAAGTAATTTCTGTTTAAATTTCCCCAAACCGAGTTAAATGAATTATATAATAAACCTTTAAAATAATTTTAATATCTAACTAACAAAACGCAATGGGAAAAATATTCCGCAAGAAAGGAGGTTACGAGTTCTTGCACTGGAATAGAGAGAGGGTGAGAAATCGCCGAAATTACCCTCACGTAATTTAAGACCTCCCCCAGGGGGAGGAAGGAAACTGGTACACCACCATAGTGTGGACATTCGCCAGAACAAATGTCACGGGCGTGTAAACCTTATAACAGGACCCCCGTTAAGCGAAAGAACCCTTCGCGGGGCTTGCAAATATTTGCCGACCTTCGTCCAGACACGGCGAAGAAGCTCCGCGGACCCACCTCCCATCGGCTGGCGCGGAGATTAATGGACAACGATCGATCGATTAACAGGGATGTTACAAATTCGTCTCCCTCGATACTGCCTCCCTTCTCTCTAACTTCGAATCAAGGCCTAAGACGATGGCTCCGGCGCGCAGCGTTCCTCGATTTTCATACGAATGAGGAGAACACGTAGTAACTTGTTTCGGGCTTTTAACCACCCCCCTTGATCCCCCCGACGATGCGAAACGAGGCGCCGGAGGAAATATCGTTTAATTGAAAGCGGGCACGGTCGAAAGCAACCCCGCAAGAAAACGCGGGGCTTTCAGTTATGGTAAGCTTATTAGAGGCTTGTAAGCGTATTATCGAGGCGGAGAAATGTTTTCGATGAAACTTGTATCCCCCCTGGCGGCCCTGATTAAAGGATATAAACCGGCAGACACCCCCAGCTACCTCGACAAACTCTACACGGTCCGCAGAAGTCTCGTGGCTATCGAAAAAAAAATGAGGAACGATTGGTGGCGGGGGCAGCGGTTAAGGGGTAATCAATTTTCGTTTAGCGAATGCTCGAGGGGGTGGAAAGAAGATCAGAGAAGGCTGGTTATTAAGGTCAAAAGCTCTTCGCTGGGAACACACGACTCTGTTGGTCTTGGGAAGCGTATTAGGGGGCACCGTAAGCGTATTATCGGCCAGAGGAATGCCCGTGGGCTTTTACCGTGCCGTGGAGCACGAATATTCATCTGTTCGTCTGTTATTTGGAGAAGTGTTTTCCCGCTACCTGCTAGCGCCTCTGCCTCCCCGAATTTCGCACGTCCGCGACGGCGAAGTGCTTCCCCGAACGCCGACGCTTGTTAGGGCCATTATTTCTCTCGCACCTTGTACCCTGATTTTTTTAGAAATTTCACGGGGACGTGAACTCCCGTTAGGATTCATCGCGACGGCAAAGGTGCTGTGATAATATTGTAATACCTAATAAATCAATTTCTAAGCAACTTTTTTAACGTACAGTAGAATTCTCGGGGAAGGTTGTCGGGTAATTAGCTTTCTCGCTTTACCAAGGGGGTGATTTATATTTATATATATAAAATTGTTAAGTCACTGATTCATCAACGTCCAACCCAAACCGCTGAATTTAGAAACATAACTTTTACGAGTTTGGTGATCGATAAGTCAGGATTTTTTTTAATTCCACCCCCTAGGAGTGAAAAGTTCCTTTAATTAATTCCTAAAAATCGCCTACATTTACGGGCTCTAGACCGGAACATTAGGGTTTGTCGGTTTTTAAAAACCGGGTTTTAAAACCGATTTATATTTATAAATTTGTAAAATTCGACAACCGGTTTTTAAATTTAAAAATTGGTACCACTGTAAAAGCTTTATATTTTGTGCGGATCTTAGTTATTTTAGTTTTATTTTTCATTTGGTTTTGTATGCAGTCTGTTTTATTGTGTTATATTTTTGTAATTGCATAAATATTAAGGAAACTGAAAATTCTTAAAATAAGTACAAATATTTATTTACCATTGTAATTAAATATTTTTTGTGAAAATTCGAAAACCGGTTCAACCGTTTTTTTTCGGGAATAGTCGAATTCGAAAACCAGTTTTTTTTTTCAAAAGTCTGATTTTGTGTAAACCCTACGGAACATCCCCTTAAGCTAACTAGTAATAATTATAAAATCCATGAACCATAAAGCATGATTCATTTAGCAGACTAACCCCAAGTAACCCGCTTTTTACATCGCGCCAGTTAATTTTGCCGCTGAACATTTTGTTTGCGCGTGGCCCACCGGTGTGAGCTACCACCAGGGACCCACCGTTGGGTCACGCCGTCCTGAACGCGTTAACTTGTACCCACCCCTGCCTCGCTCGAGAGGAAACGCCGCACTGAAATCTTAGCCAGGCAGTAGCGAGAAATGTCCCGGCTGGTCTGCTGTGTCTCGTGAATAACGGGGGCGTTTTTTGTCGAACGAACGATCTTGGGGAATAAGGCTTGTGGGGGGATGGGCGATACGCGAAGTGACATAGTATTTACAGTCACGTAGCGCGACCGCCATTTACCACCTGTCGCAGCCGCTAGATAGTTACGCCTTCTGCTCCCTATCCGCTGGAAGAACTTGCTGCCTCCGCTCACAATTAGACGTAAACGCCCTTAGCCCTTCCACGATTTATCTACCCCGGCCGAACGACCCGTAAATCCAGTGGAGAATAATCTGGCTGGCTATTAAAATTCTATGGACTGTTTCCCGAGGAAGAGAATTCGAACGCATCGGCTACTGGATTTATAGGATTCCAGGGAACTTTGGGAGCTTCTTCCTCCGAAGAATTAATGGATAAAAATTTCCCGCGCCTCAGCCGATAGCAGAGGAATTGGAGGATCGGGGATTCCGCGGGTAATAAAAGGATTCCCGCTAAATTTCCCGCGGAGGAATAGATCAGGAGGCCGAACGGGTGGATCCATGATGGATCAGCGGGCCTAATCAGGCGATAAACTATCCAACGGAAGAATACCCAAGGTGTTTCGTTGTAAGAGAAGCCCAGCGAAATTTCCGAGGGGCGGATAAATCTCGCGTCCAGTGTCTGGTGTGTTTCTGGGCCGAGCGTAAATCTCGGCCACCAGGCGGATAAAGGGAGACCGGACTGTGGACTTCGGGGTGGAAAGTTAAAGAGCGCCTCCACGGTCGCTGGGTCTGGCAAGGAGTTCGGGAATTAATTTGCAATATTAATTCGCAGCTGGTCGGGGCCATTCTAGCGCAGGGTTGGTCAGCACTGTCAGCAGACGTGACGGCAGAGACGATCACGCGGGTGTCCAGCCACCGCAGACAATTGCCAGCCATCAGCGAAATTGCGAGAGATTGCTAGATAAGAGTCTTCACCGCCTTACCGAGTCAAGACGCTGATTACGCCGTCTGCTAATCTATCAATAAATCTGATAAGGCTTTCGGTCGTCCAGCCGATTTCAAGGATAGCAATCCCGGCGGCCACTTGCGCCCATCTTGAGCCTCGCGATCTTCCGCCGAGCACCTCTGGAACAAATCCGTCTTCCGATAAATGCCATCTCATCCTGATCTTCGCACCCCGAGTTTGGAAATTTCGCCGGACCCCGAAAGTTGCTCGGGTCGAGTAAGCCGGTCGGGGGATTCAGGTGCAGGCGAGCACGATGCTCAGCTCCGTGATAACGCGACGCTGATAATCACGCTTCCCCTTCCGGCAGCTGACGTCGCCATTATCGAGCGTCATTAGGCTGCACAACGGCACGCCGAACCGCCCCCGAAATTCTCACCCTAAATTCCCAGCTGGCACGCCACCCATCCCACCGTTTCGAGCCTCCGTTCTTCATCTTCAGCGGGCTTCCGGGGGTTTTGAGTGCGTACACTAGGCGCGACGTATTTCCTGGCAACGCGGAGGTAGCCGGCGCTCACGCACTCGGCACATGGATGCAGGATAAACTCGAAGGTCTGACGACCGGGGGGTCCGCACTCTTTTCCAGGGAGGAGGGGCAACTTTGGGAAAGGGTCAAGTTGACAGGCGACGATTGGTTGCTACAAATTTAAAAGTATTTACTTTTTTTTTTTTAGTGTAAACTTAATAGAGTTAGCGATTTTTTGCACCCCGCTGTGGACGCCAATGCTGACGACGCGCAGTCATGTAATAAGAACAGCAAATCTAGATCCCGATGCTGAAGCATTAATATGTAAATAACAGATGCATGAATTGCTAATAAATTTTTCGAACCGGACTACTTTCTTTTCCCGGCTACTTTCCTTATAACTTGGAAGCGAAAAGTTTTCCCAACATGCGACTTAAACCACTGAAAAGAGCATTAAATACAGTACAAATTAAACAGCTTTCAATGTACTTGATAAGCATTAACATAGAAAAATTGAAAATAGAATAAATATATGAAAATGAAAAATATTATGTTATAGTTTATTAGAAAGAGGTAATTCTTTTCTATTTTTTGGCGCAAATTTTATTTCGATATCTTTTATAGTTCAAAAGATATACAGTGGCTCATACCCAAAATCGTACAGTCTTTAAAATCGCATAACATTTTTCAAATTGGTCCAAACGACTTAAGTATTTTTGAGAAGCTAGAAGGATTAGTTTACTAAGTGACGTGTTACGTTTCAAAAAAATTGCAATTGGTCGGAATAACAAAAAAAAAAATAGTAAAGCTCCTTTTTTCAACTTTTCAAAATCGCGAAATTTCTGAAATCAGCGATTTTCGATCTAATTCTGCGATCTTTGATCGTCCGTAGCTCAGAGCAACTTTAACCAATTTTGATGAATTTTTCAGCATGTAAACAACTTACTTAAATCTACAAACGAGTTTTTTGAATTTTCATTACAGGCTCAGAAAAAAAGTTGAAAAACGACCTTTACTATTTTTTTCGCTATTCCAACCAAGTGCATTTTTTTTTCAAAACGACGAATAACGTCACTTAGCAAACTAATCCTTCTAGTTTCTAAAAAAAAACTCAAATCGTTTGGACCAATTTTAAAAATGTTTTGCGATTTTAAAGAGTGAGCCACTGTAGACAAATGTCACCAAACTGTTAATTCAAGACCACTGTGCGACGGAAAGTCCCTAACCCAGCAACAGTAAAATCCCGCGCGGAACGAAGCATGGGAAGGGCTCGCAAGGTAGCGCTTCGCATCGCCGCGGAATATCGGACAAGCGGTCGCCGAAAAACAATCGAGAAAATTGACCGACTTCGTAAACGAACGGACGAAAAACACCGCGGAACCTCGTTGCAGCCGTCGCCCGCGGGCTCCGCGCAAAAACCGCAACCGCGGCAATCGAACGGTTTCCACGATCGTTTCAACTATACCCACTCGCTCCATTTTAGAGATAATAGTAAAGCTCCGCCATGGAAGCTCGAAAAGCTTCGAGAGAAGCCAGCGCGTCCGCATTAGTATTAAATGTAAGCCTATAGGTTAAGTCTTTCTTCTTCGTATGTGAGGTTAGGTTAGGTCGCAGAACAGTCGTCAGACCTCGCCTCGCCTCGCGACAGTCTTGCTCTTCTTTTCGTTTCCCTTGCTTATTCTGTTTGCGCAATAAAGCCGCTTAATAATAATACCAATAACCACCCGAATTGAAGATTACACAGCGGTAATTACACGATCGCGCGCGGCGGAGTGGGTGAACGCCGCGCTGGCTGGAATTCCGTTCGCGGGGACTTGTTGCGTCGGCTAAACGAAGGTAAAATAATTGGTCGTTGCGTGTCGTGCGCGATAATCCTTTGTCATCCACTTTTCCACAGCCCAGCGAGCCCAGCGCCCTTCTATACTAAGCTGCGGGCATTCGGCGATTGAGAGCGACCCATGGTGCGATTGGCACATAGGTGGCGCCTCGTTAGTAGCGGTGGAAAAGGAGGTAAGATCGCAGAGTCGACGTTGGGGGAATTGGTAACGCGGCCGCCACGGGAAGTACTGGTGGCTCACTAATGATAGTATCCATATGGAAGAACTGACTGCTCGTCGTGCGCATCTCCTTGCTAGGAGAAATCAATCATAAAGGTATATTTTATTTACTTTTTATATACTCACTAGTAAATTCAGGTTGTATGTTCCTAACCTCCTATGGCTACGCCTCTTTGTATATATTAGTTTTATAAGATTACTTTAAGTTTAGCATAGTTTTTATTTTTTATTCTATTTCTAGTCTAGGCTTAAGATCGTGTTGGAGGTTTTTACCTTTCCTTCTGAGTTGATTGGTCTTTTTTCCCCTAGTTTCAAATAGCATCATATGCGGAGATACTAAAATGTGCAATTTCTTGGTTAGGAATAACAGTACCTGTTAGCTTTATTACCAAAGATGCCATAGCGAATAACGACTACTAAGAGTTTCCATTATGTAGAACAATTACTATTTTTTTTTATTAATACAATTTTAAGGCAATTTTTCTTATGTTTTTTATAACCTCATAAATATAACGGCTGTACAATATACCTGATAATAAACATATTTAAAAAAAAGAGTAACGCAGCTGCCCAGTAATCCCGAGGACCCACCGACGATCGTGGGTTCGAGTCCCATCGCCCGAGTTTTTTTTTTTTTTTCGCCTAGAAAGCCAACACAAAAATCCACCATTCACGGCGCAAAGAAAGTAAGAGAAGATCCTCGAGGGAGAAAACGATTAAAAACGTCGCCCTCCATCCATCCTCGTTTACGGTCCTACAGCGGAGCGTGGAAAATCTTGGAAATGCCACCGCGTGTTTAGCAGCTGAGAAACACGTGTCCGTCGCAAATGCTAGCCAGCTACCGGGGGAAAGGGGCGGACAGAGAATTCCATAAGTTCGGAAAGGCGAACGGTGTTCTTTGCCGGCGAAGGGGAACTTCGCTTCTTGGTTCCGTGTCACAGTGTCTCTCGCGTTCCTTCGTGCTCGGCCACTTGCTCGAAAGTTTCGCGAGGCGCACGTGAGCCGGCGGTCAAGCAGACATCCCCGGTCGAAACGGGGAAAGAACGCCAAAGTCGATCAATTATGCAAAACGTGACTCATGCGCGACGGATCGATGTCTCTACACCGATCCGCCGCCGGCTCGTTACAAACTACGCCCCCTCGCCCGTGGAATTACGCCAGCCAGCCGGAAGAGAGAGCAGAGATTCGACGCGCACGGGAACGCGGGGCGTGCGCTCGTGCAGCCTCATTTCCTCCAAGTCGAGGGAAACTTTCGTCGATCCCGGAGACCTGGCGGCAGGGAACTCAAACTGCAGGGGCGTTTTTTAATCGACCGGAGCGGCGGGGGATCAGCCTCGAGGATCGTTTGACAGGAAGGGGCGGGTTGGAAAGTTGAGGTCAGACTTCAGAAGCGATCGAGGTGTGGAACTGGAGATAGCTCGACGCGCGGAGATACAAGCGCACGAGTCGGGCCAGCCTCCCGAGTTTCGGGTGGGCGGAAAAAGGGAGCGAGCCGTTCGGCAAGGACGCGCGGGGGTCATAGGCGGGCGATTAATCGTTTATTGCCGCCGCGAGCGACTTCCGCGCTTTAGCGCCGTGAGAACCGGCCCGAGAATTTATTGATTGCTTGATTAAAACATGACGGTCGAGGTATGTAGGGTAAGCTACACAGCTATCGACCCCCAGACGGTGATTCGTTATCGGGTTCCCGTGTCGTGGAACACTCGTGGATGGACTCCGTTGCGCAGCCTCCTGTCCGCGAGCAAACCACGATAAATGCTCCCTCTTTCCCCAGGGCAAGCCTAACGCATCGTCTCCGGTTGGCCGCCAAAATGAACCGCCCAGCTCCTGCAATAACCCTGGGAAGATCGTCTTCCCGATGGCCAGTCGAGGATTTAATTGGAACAGCCGGGGGTATTGGAAGAAAATGTGGAAGACTGGCTCGATTTCGGTGGCGAATCTCTGGGAGCGATCGATTCGCGGCTCCAGGCCCATTGTACTCGCGACAGAAACCGCAAAGTTTGCTGGCAACCACTGGCCATGAGCGATTAAACCCCAGAGCCTCCGAGATGGAGCGATATCGTTGCAGAAAAAAGCAGCTTGATGGAATGGCGGCGTTTTTCTCGCGCTGATGCTTTTTCTTGGATTTATTAATTAAGAGCGATCCGCTGCCGCTGGGTATCTCCCGCAGGGGTGGATGTTAATATAGCGACCTCTCGCGCTTGTCCCTTGGCGGGCAACGAGTGTCTGTATCCCTTGAATCCTGTATACGAGATACTAAGGGGGAGATATGGGCCATATAAAATATGGTATACTTCCTTACGGCCGCATGGCCGAGGAAACGGTCAGGGTGGAGGAATAATGGGGCTGGCAGGGAGCGGTGAGCTGCCCTGCGCGACCGTCAATTCGAATTTGCCGCGAGCTTTCATTTCACGTGGACCGATGCGCTGCTTTATTGCCAGGGAAAATTAGGGACGTGTCGGGGAGATCGAGCTAAACAATTTTCTACGGAGGCATCGCGGTCCATTTTTTTTTTTTTTTTGGCTCCGTTATGACAGAAGTTTAATGCCCGACAAGGCGGCTCCTTCGAGAGTCGTTTTTCCCAGCTTCTTACGACAATCCGCCCGCGTTACTAAGTTCCCCGGCCATTCCCCACAATCACCTTACTTCATGGAAATCCCACCCGCTCGCCCAGGCAAACTTCGGCTCGCACAATTTCCTTAAACGTCGCTGCAAAACCCATTCCCTTTAACTATACCAACATTTATGCCCCAAGGATGGGCTTGGTTATTGCAGTGCGCCTCAACTTTTTCTCCAACCGCGGAGGACTTCGAATTTACCTGTCCCGCCAGGGAGGAACTGTCCAGTGGAGGGAAATCAATTTCGCTGCTCCACTCGCGATGGTCTCGGGGATATTAACAGTTTGAAAAATAGAACCTCGGCGGTGGGACTCGAACCCACGATCGTCGGTCCTCTGGACTACTAGATGGCCGCGTTACTTTTTTTTTGTAAATGTGTTTATTTAGCCATAAGAAAATACAGAACAGAATTACGTCACAGGTTTAAACACCACCGAAATTGGCACCTTGTCACAATAACAATTATACTTAAGCAACAGGCTCACATGAGCGCTCGTGCTTAGAAAAATCTAGGGAGTTTTTTTTTAAGAGCTATTTTGTACTTATAATGAGTTCTCTGCCTTTCCAATGACAGCTCGGTTATACTTTACTTCTCCCTGGAAAAATCGGTTCGGAAGCAGGTAAATCGCTTTGGTATGGGCAGCCGCGATTCCCCCAACGGGACTCCCCGTAGTTACTCTCTTCCGAACTGTACTAACGAGGCGCCACCTATGTGCCGATCGCGCCATAGGCTGTTCCCAGACGCGGGCTCCCAGCACTTTCGATCTCCAGAGAATATCGAGGCGGAGGTGTACCGAATCTGTGCACAGAGCGGGGAGGCACGCTGGCGCCAAAGTGTTCAATGTTCGGGCGAGTGAAAGCAGTAAAGCAGCTCGGAAGGCAACGCCCAAAGCAGAGCCTCGGCTCCATTCGCCAGGGTTAGGGAATAGATGAGCTGCTCGCAGCGACGTGGAGTATTTAACATGCTTCTGTTGACACGCGGCCCGAGACCCCTCGCGGCAAAGGACCCCCTTCTTGTCAGCGCCGACGGTCTAAACAGCTCATACATTTTAATGTCCCATCAAAGTACACTTACAGCACGGCCGGGTTAGCGGGGCTCATCCAAACCCCCTATTACTCGGCCCGGCGTTGTGATTGGCCAAACCGGCCGCCCCATAATAATCGTGAAACCGATCCAGCCTGTCATTCGGCGATTACGAAGTTGAACGCGGCCATAAATAGCGAATCGATCCTCCGCAAATTGGCATGCAACACCGTATCATCGATTGCCTCGTCGACGGAGGACAGCGGGGCTTCCAAGGATCGGACCTCCCATTACAGAATAAAGAATTGAAGAAGACGAAGAGGAGCGTGGCGGCCACGGTTTCCGCAAACTCGCGGGTATGACCCTCGAACCGAGTCCCTCCCAAATTGGGAGTCCGAGATCACAACGGGGGCCGAAAACACGGCGTAACAAGCTCGAGGGCTCTCTCCGCCCGATTTTTCTGGACCAGCTTAAAGAGACCGTAACGGGGTCTCGCTTAATCAACTCTTTTATTTACCCGTCCCCTCGCTTCCAAGGCAATTTGTACATTTCAAGGGCCGACCAGCGCGCCCTCCCAGCCGCAAGCTCAAGCCCCCTCAATTTCCCGGGCGCAAAGCGGCCGATTCTTCCTGGAAATTCTTCCGCGCTGACAACTGTCTCCAACTCCTACCGAATGACCGAAAAACCCCGGAGAGCAGCAGCTCGATAATCGATCTTCCTCGCTGTCCCTGCCCTCCTCCCCGAAGCTTCATAAACGCTCCAGTAAGAAACTTTCGCATCCAAGACGGTGCAATTAAAAGCTCGTTAAGTTGGAGCGCGCTGCCTCCGTTGGAAAATCGATGGCCACGCGAAAACACTTTCCTACCCGTTTTCCACCCGGTTTCTACCCGTTTTTGGCGCCCCTGGGCGCGTGCAGCGCTCGCCCATAGAAACTAGAGCAGATTGCGCGCCATTGTCGCTGGGACTCTGACGAATTCCCTGTGATCGCGAGCTGCGACTGCCTCGGCCGGGGCAATAATTTCGAGTGTCGCCATAATTCGATCGCATCTGCAGTCGGCTCTCGACGGAGCTATCTGGGAATTCCATTTGTCATTGGGTAGGGGGGGCTCTGGTCGTACGTTTTCGTGCCTCTCTCTGCTCGTCTGGCTGCCCGTCGCGATGCTTTCATGTCTATCCGCAATTACGTGCCATCAACCGTCCTCCTCCCGCCCTGTGCCCCCCTGGCGTTTAGAGATTACCGCCCATTGAAATTGTCCCCGTGTGATCGCCAGCCGATCGGCGCTTTTCGACCGATTAATCGCCCAAGATCGCGAGAAGACCGCGCTTGTGTGGCCTGCCACTATGGGGGGTTTCCTTTGCGCACTTCGTTCCGAGTTTCGGAGATATTATTTGAGCGAAAAAAATGAACCTCCGGCGGCGGGACTCGAACACAAGACGTTCGGGTCCTCCGGATTACTGGGCAGCCGCGCTACCGATTCCCCCAAAGTCGTCTCACAATGGTCCGAGTCGCCGAAAACGTGAAAAAAATCCTTACGTTCACATTTCACCCTTTATCATTATGAAGATGATCATTCCAGGGGTTTTTGGGGTCGCAGAATCTGATTCCGAGGTCATAATTTGTATTAGATTAAAACTAAGCCCTGTAAGGGGGAGGAGATGTCGATAAAATAATGTTATGTTTTATTTAACAGTAAACGCTGTCTCTGTTAATTTTTCTAATCTCGATTAATTAACTTCAAATAACGTAATCAAATCAGGCAGTACTGTTAAACAAAACATAACATTATTTTATCGACATTTCCTCCCCCCTACAGGGCTTGGTTTTAATCTAATAAAAATTTTGACCTCGGAATCAGATTCTGCGACCCCAAAAACCCCTGGAATGACCATCTTCATAACGATAAAGGGTGAAATGTGGACGTAAGGATTTTTTATCACGTTTCCGGCGATTCGGACCACTGTATTCCGAACTCTACTTAACGGAACGCCACCTGCGTGCCAATCGGCCCATAAGCCGTTCCCAAACGCCAGTGCTTCTATCCACTGCTCTTCCATGCAGATATCGCGCATCCAGAATTTTTGTGCCAGAAGCATTCGGTATCGGAAGTATTCGCGTCTAACGAGGGTTTTCTCCACTCCAATCTCCTCGCACTGTTGTTCCACTTTAAGAATGATTTCCCGCGGATCTAAAATGGCTCTTCCCCCCGGACAGCATCGATTTCGAATCGGGCGGCTGTCACGTTCCTCGCGAAGGCGTCACGCCTCCTTGAGAGGGATTCCGTGCCAGATATAATATTAATCGCTGCAGGTGGGCAGGATACGCTTCTCTTTTCAAACCGTCTATTCCCGGCGACGCGGTTGCAATAATAAGTAGCAGGTGTTTACGGCGCGCAACGGTGCATTGTTTATGCGCCGGCCAGCAAATCCTCCGGGCCCGTTGCGTTCTTAATTAACAACAACAGACTCGACCTGTTTACGGCTATAACGAACTGTTTGCCGCAGCCCCGATAGGCATTAATATTAATATCTCGATCAGCTTGCCGCGCATCCGCGGCATTCGATGGGATAATCAGCGAGGATTACGATATCCGTATGGCTGCGCTGTATTTTGCTAAAACTTCGGTATAAATTAGCGGAACCGCGGGACGAGAGAGACTGATGATCCCAGACACGATATCTGGGAGAAGGGAGCGAGGCTGACTTTGCTTTCGGGGTTCGATTAATCGCCGCAATTAATCCGTTCCGCCCAATTTCGAGTAATGAACGCAACCTCGGCGCTTTTTTCCCGGGAAAATTAAAGCAGACAAAGCGGAGGGGGCGGTGGCTGCCCGGCTTTTATTCCTCTCTGGCGTCACTTTGCAAGCGAGCGCACGGAAAAGCACTCCTTCCCGCCGCGAGATGCGGTTAAAGCGTCCCCTTTGAAGTCCAGGCACAAAGCTTTGCGAAGGCACGGACCCTCTTCTCCTTTTTCTCTCGTCGGCGCGGGAGAAACGACATTCCTACCCGACGTCGCGTCCAAAAAAAAAAGGGGGACGAGCGCTGGCAGACGCACGCGTCATTAACGCTCCCATTGGCGTTTGGTGTGCCGCGGCGCCGAGAAGCTTGCGCGCCATGCGCGCTCTTGTCGCGCGGATGCCGGGATCGGCTGGCTCCAGCTACCGCTGATGGAGGGGGAAACACCTACAGGAGCGGTGGTTATGCGCGCATGAACTGTGCCTGCGTCAGTCACGCACAC
Organism: Andrena cerasifolii; assembly: GCF_050908995.1. Classification (NCBI taxonomy): domain Eukaryota; kingdom Metazoa; phylum Arthropoda; class Insecta; order Hymenoptera; family Andrenidae; genus Andrena; species Andrena cerasifolii. The sequence goes on from NC_135132.1 coordinate 7,184,711, forward strand.
ACAACCGCCACTCCTGTAGGTGTTTCCCCCTCCAACAGCGGTAGCTGGAGCTCGCCGATCCTTGCGCGGATGCACTTTGATAATATTGCCTGAGAAATTGCTTTGCGCGGAGGTGGACACGCGGGATATTTTCGAAAGAAGCGGCGGGGGTCAGCCGATCGAAATCGGATTTCCAGCTGATATCTCGGCTAACCGTATTTATGATATCCAGCGGCGCGTATAAATTGATATCCAGAGAATCGACTGTCCCCTATGTGGCGGCCAATCGCAAGCCACGACTTGGATAATCACTCGTAAACGCGCCGATCGACCATCCCGCCTCATCTGATCTGCAACGCATCGCTGTTCGCGTGCGATATTTTCGCCACCCGAGTGTCTAGTTAGCACGTCAGCTTTCCTGCTCGCAGAATGAAATTTCACCTGTCAGAGTATTCGGTGCGAGTGACGCAAACGGGGGCTTCGGAAAATTGCGGATTCTGGGGCGCGAGGGCTCGGGGAGTTGGAGACTCGGGGGCGGAGAAACTCGAGGACTCGATGGTTTGGGGGCGTGGAGCTTCGAGGGTCTTGGGAAACGAGAGATTATCTACAGGGTGCTCCAAAATTAAGGGACAAACCTGAACATGCGATATCCTCATGCAAAAAGACGTCGAAAAGTCCTTTACAGTTTTGCGATCCGAGGCTTCGTTCTCGAGATATTAACAGTTGAATATTAGCGGTCCAAGTTCCGGGGCACGCAGTTTATAGCCGGGTCAGCTGAGCGCGCGGCAGTAGAGTCGTCCGTGCTGGTTCGTTTTCACGGTCTGAACCAACGCGGTCCACTCTACTGTGAGTGTGGCTCTGTATCTACGCGCGCCACTTGCGTGTGCCTGGAAGCGGTCAGCTGACTCGGCCTTAAACTGCGCGCCCCGGAACTTGGACCGCTAATATTTAACTGTTAATATCTCGAGAACGAAGCCTCGAATCGCAAAACGGTAAAGGACTTTTCGATGCCTTTTTCCATCAGGATGTCTCTACATATAATGGAAAGTTTGTTCTAAATCTGGAGATCTGTGAAAGGAAGCGAACAGATGGGAAAAACGGTGTCTCGCTCGACCGGCTGACTTCGAGCCGGAAGAGGCAATTAAAGGGAAGCTCACTGGGCCATTATTCGAGCGACTCGTCTCAGTTTCAGCGGGCTTGGCGGTCAGGCTTTAACGCGGAGCCCCTCGCAACTGTTGAATCTGGCTGGCCGCCAAGCCTCGTCCTAGTAACGACATTACTCCTTGTTTCTTATTCGTTGTAACGGCGTGCGGCTGACAGCGGGGGAGCTGCGAAAAACTTCCAGATTAACTGGTTATCGAGTAAATTGACCCGGGGAAATGGAGGCCCGCGGAGAAGCTCGGGGAAAGCTCCGGCGAAACAACTAAACCGATACCGGGAAAGCTTGGCGAAGTTTCGTTCCGAGGCAAAACGACCAGGGTGAGACGCGGGATAATGCAATGAAAAAGGAAGGAAATATTCTTTTGTATAAAATTTCACGGCAGACTCGCACGATGCTTCGACGCGCCGGGGGATTGTCGGACATTCGGGGTAGCGTTTCGCTGCTATTCCGCGCGGGGTGGAGTGGGAGGCGATAGTTTGACCAAGCGGATGGATCTGGAGTGGGATTTCGACGGATGCTGATAACAATCGTGTGTGTTTTCGTTCGGAGGAACGTTGACCGAGCACTCGTGGTACGTTGCTCGCTTATCTGTCGAATCGGGCAGCCGTCTTTGCCTTTGAAATCACAGAAATAATCAGCCCTCGCCGCTACTTCATCGTCGAAAGGAATACCCTATTCACAGAGTTTTGACCACAAATCAGGACAAATCTATGCCTCAATGTTTCACAAACATTATTAGGGCGAGGCTACTCCTCCACTCGATTCTCGAACCCGCGTTGCGCGAACGGTACACCCGAAAAGCATGCATATTCATGATCGACGGGAAGCTGTCTGATGCGTGCTGATCGTGTAATCCTAAATAACCTAACGCTTGCGCTGGATACAATCAACACACTATGGGGTCAGGAATTCCCATAAGAGGGAGCTAAGAATAAGAGATCTCGGAGATCGGTTTTGGTGGAGTCGGTTAAGCGACTGCGCGGTGGATCCGAGGATCGCGGGTTCGAGTCCCGCCGCCCGGAGGCCTTTTTTCCGCGATTCCCTAAAACACGTAGGAATTAAAAATCCCTATTCTTACAATACGAATGCGCCGAACTGACACTGAGAAAACCTTCGGGATAAATTCCCCTAGAATTAAAACACTATACACAGTACAACAATCTCGTGTTGGGAAAACCTAAATTAATACCGACCGAGAGAGAATGTGGCCACGTTCAAAAGAAATCTACTGCTGAATTACCGATCGATCGATAGGAAAGAGGGAGCCACAAAAGTATATTTATTTATCTACTATGTAAGGTTAGTTGCTGATGAGCTACCCTAGCGTGATATAAAGAGTAATATATAATTTCCCATTAAAACAGTATCAGCAATCTAAATAGCAGAATATAAAACAAAAAGACGAGTCCCTTAAGAGCTACAATTCAAGCTAAATATGCATACAGTAATGAAATCGAAGAAGAAGAGCTGGTCGGTCAGAAAATGGCACGGCGACACGCTGCATATTTGGAGGGCAGGGTTATGCAGCTGGCTGCAGATATACGAGCCAATGTATACTAACGAGGTAATCCCTGGCCACCTGACGTTCCAGGCCACGACTATCGTCATACGTTCTGGTACGTGCGCGCCGGCATCCTGATGCAGCAAAACGGGCCGCAAGAATGATGCATCTCGGTGGACCGACCGGTTGGAATGCTGCCAGTGATTGGCACCTGCCTCTGTCACAGATTGCCTGGCGCGCTTCTCGCCTGCCGCCGCGTGAAAAGTTCGCCCTTCCGGTCGCGGGCTCCTCCCAAACAACCTTGACGAACAGAGACGAAGACACACGGGCTTTGGGACGAGCTTCAAATTGGATCGGGCAAGCTAGACAGAGAATGAAACGTCCATCGGTGTTTGCGGGGGCGTCGCGTCACGCATGTGGGTCACGTTCCCCGAAAACTCGGGCTTTACGCGACGGGATACAGGAAAATTGCATCCCGCGGCCGTGATACCAGCCGGAGCGCGTGTCGCCACGCTCGAAATCGAACAAACACGGCCCCATTTGCAAATCCACCGTTCCTCTCGTTTTCGGTGTAATCTAGCGGGACGGGAGGCGGTAAGTCCTCTCTCCGCGAGCCTGATCCAGGGCCGAAATTACGGGCGAGACCGTCGAATCGCGATTTTTCCAGTCGATAAGGTCTCCGGAATTACGGCAGTTGTTAGCGCAACATAATGGGGGACGAATGCGGGACTCGCCTTCACTTTGAGACCTCTGTAAGTTGCTAACTGGAGCTGAATTAGAAGCCTCTGTTTGTAATCATAGCACCCAGGCGCTCCAAGGTGCCCATGACTGTCGAGGATTAAAGCAACCACGCCAATTTTTGTCCCTGCCCCACATAGGCTTCGCCACGCGCGCCCCGGAACGATCGCCGGGGAAACACCGGCGAGCCAGTCGGAGTCGAAGAGAATTGCAGCAGCTGGCTGGTTGTCCGTGTCAGATTAAAGGATCGAAGCGGGGGGGGGGGGGGGGAAAGCGAGAACCGTGCGAAACCAGCGGCAAGATTACGCCCCCGCGATAGCCGAGTTACCCCGAGTTATTCGCGGGAAAATACGACCGACAGGGCTGGCCTCAAAGGCCGGACGCCTCTGTGAAAACAGTAATTAACGGAGTGCCCTTTTTCCCGTGCAATTCCTCCTGGCGCTTTTAATTATCCGACGCGTCGGTCGCGCGCGGCCATTTTTCCGCGGAGACCGCGCGAATTTCGGCCGTCGCGCCCCCACCGCGCGGTCTTTCCCCGAAATGTTCGGGGCGGAAATGCCGCGAAGGGGGAATAATCAGGCGGAGTGCGCAGTTCCTGGGAATATTTCTTGGCGGCTGCTTAATTACCCGCTGCATCATTCATAAGTCGAAGTGCATCGTGCGTCTGCGAGCCGTTATTTGTGTAATTACACCCGCGTCGGTTAATCACATTACACGGGGACACGCTGAGGAACACAGCGGCGGGAGTCAACCAGAAATTAAGCTGGTCAACAGAGTCTGCAAGCGGCGGAGGAATTTCTCTTCGAGTTGCGAAAGTTACTTCTAGCGACGCGCAGTGGGGAAATTTCGCGACTTTATGGCCAGAACCACAAAAATAAGTTTTTCAATTCGATAAAATTAATGCAAACGTCAATTGAAGAACTAATATGAGTATCAAATGCCACCAATTTTACTGTTAAATGTTTTAATACAAAGCTCGTATAGACTCGCGAATGTTTATGTTCATGCGAGGTTAGACCGATCGCAAAGAATTAATCCAGATTTTCACGTTGCTTCAAACACTTATTGTTGTATCTGTTATTCATTTGGCACATGCTTCAATAGGGATCTATGTTTATTGCTGACAAATATATAAGAATTATATTTTGATAAGAGGTTATGCACTGCACAGGGACTGACGTGAACCGCGTGAACTGGGGACAGTCACTAACACGACCCAGCCACCTCATAATCCGCGCGAGAGATGGCGCAGTGCGCTCCCGAGATGTTCAGGCGAGTTCTCAATACGCAACGCTTATATTGTGTTATATGCCAAAGAAAGAATAAACCTAAACCTAACCTATATTGTGTTATTATGATGAGTTAATATTGGTTTTATTTTGTACAATAATGTTGTTTATTTTTATTGTTTTCCTGTGTTTTAAGCAGGATGGCGTTTCAAGCTTATTTTTGCTTATATTGCCCAACGAACTATAATCCCATTTTTTGTTGTTCCCTCCTCTCTCCTTCGGGTCCCAGCAGCAGCAGCGCACCGGGAGAAAGGTGGTCTCCCATCTTTCCCCAGTACACCGCCCCGTGATGCTTAACTTCGGTGATCTAACGAGAACCGGTGTTTTCCATCACGACTACGGCCGCTGGTTTTTGTACAATAAGCTATGAGAGATTAGATATGGGAGTGTGAGAGTTAAGCATGATGTATGGAGGGATGGAAATTATGTATAAGGGAATATAGTTCGTTGGGCTATATAAGATATGTCTTGAAATTCCGCTTTGGTACGGTGTGTTTGTAACTGTATCAAAGGAAAAATAAACCTAACCTAACATATATTGTGTTATCCAAAGATCTGAAAATAATTTGAAGGCATGAATTCAATTCCTGGTGGTGCGTAAGATATCTTTTTGTCCTCAAAATAATTATGTTTCGGCTTTTAATACGTAATTTATACAATTTTTAAAGTAGTGTTTTAGAAATAACCTTTTCATATAAGAAACAATTTTCAATACATAAAATAGTTATCAATCCCATAATATCTTGCAATGATTTTTATTCCTATTTTACGTTGGACTATTTTCATTCTATAAATGCAATTATTAATTGCTAATGTTTGCTAATCTTGTAATTATATGCATTTTTTTAATCACGATCCAGTGTGTCTTTTCTAACATACGATATAACTGTGACCGAGACTGGTTCACATGTTATACATTACAAACATTTTTATTTATTTTTAACGATTTTATTCAGCTTCGATCCTCTGTTTGATATCTAACAAAGAAAAAAGTGTATAAATATAAATAATAAAAAAATCTTTATCTTTCGTAATTTTTGTAAGTGCTATTTCTCGGATAATTTAATTTCTCATACATTAGAACGTAAAAGTGCCGAATTTTATATATTAAAAATAAGTTTTCAGGTTTTGACCACGAAAATGGATGTAGTTCTTCAATTGACATTTGTATTAAATTTGTAAAATTCAAAATTTTCATTCTGTAGCTTTGGCCATAAAATCGCAAAATTTGCCCACTGTGCGGTGCCTGCACTCCGCAGATTATTCTGGGGGGTGTGGATACTTTTTCCGAATGTCAGATTCGAACGGCGGATATTAATAGTGACCTAATTGCACGGCTAATTTGCTGGCTGGCTCTCTGACAGATCTCGAATGACGCCAATGAAAAGGGCAAGAGGCATTAACGAGAGGAGGAGGATTAATTAACCAAGTGCACTTTTTCGCGGATCTCCTTATGGCTGCGGTTTAATTATCCGATGCGCCGTTGGGAAAGCCGAATTGCTGGCATGGCCACGGAAAAACACATTTCCTCGATTACTACGCGCGAGTCTCACTTGATTAGCTGGAATTGATTTTAATTAACGCAATATCCCAGAGGAAAAATTAGGGGAGTACAATTGGGGGTGCGTTTAGAATTGCACCCTTTGTTCAGAGAAGAATTGCGTAAGTAGAAATCGACAAGTGGCCGATGGAGGAATATTCAGAGACGGGAAAAATTGAAGAAAAACGAAAGCGGGGTGTGTGGGATTCGAACTCGAGCCATTTTGGTAGCTTTCAAAGCACGCTATCGACCACGCCACTTGAACCTCAACGACTCTTTAGGAGACTGTTCGACCACCTGGTCCCAGAGATTGACATTTCCTCCGAGGAGCAGAGAGAATTGAATAAAATTAACAATAGTATCCGCTGTCACAGGGCCGGGATGTTCGCCGACTGTTATTTAAATGAGACCGTCCGAGCGGGGGCCAATTGAATTAACCATAAAGCATTTGTGCGGCAAGATCTGCAACATTTATCGAAGATGGCCTGGAAAGGTCGCGCGGAGCAAGTTGGATAAAAGAAACTGAATAATGGAGAGCCCGGACGGTCAAGGGGATGGACGGAGGCCCTGCTGCAAACGTGACCTTAACCCTTTGACGAAACATATTTCGAGTAGCTGGCTGCGCTGGGACGAGCACCCTTTTCGGTTCTCGGTGCCTTAAAGCGGAACGACCGAATCGAACGAGTTCGATGCGCGATAAGGCACGGGGACCATCTATCTAGGCGAGCGATTAGGCGAAACCAACGGGGGAACACGAATTCAGATATAAAACTGGCAATTCAGGCGTTGAGGACGAAAACGGACTAGGGTGGATGCACCATTTGTGGCCACTTTAAGGTATTGTACCAGTTTTGGCCACTTCTTAAAAAATATAATAATTTTCCGTGTAAGCAATAAATGTAACTTTATACTTGTGGCGGTATATTAAACAAAATATTTATGATGTGAAATTCTCCACTAAATAACGATCTACAAGCCATTTAAAATGAGATAATTAAGCACATAGCCAAAAACAGTGCAATGGCCACAATCGGGACATCTACCCTAAGCCACATTCTTTGAGGAATTGAGTTAGTAGCTGCAATGCATTCCATTGGGATGTACTAATCATATAATGTAACAGAGGACAAATTTTCAAACAAAAGTTTACTGGTACAAAAAGCGCTGCAAACTTGCGTCGACAAAATTTTGAACAGAGCTTAACAAAAAGATACCTGACAGAAAAAAAACTCTTTCTATTTTTCTCTTTCCTGTTTTCTTAAATGTATTTGTATATTTTTGTATCTTCCTGTTACTTTCGTAATGTCTACTGGTGCAATAAAGAATTTTAATTATTATTATTATTATTATATATATTCTGTTCAAAATGTCATTGCAATTATTTGCCAAAGTACCAATTCTGCAAATTGGGGCCGCAACGTAGCAACGAGATGAGAAGAATGGTCAAAGTTTCATTATATTTCTCTAATTAAACAGCCAGGAAAATTTGAATTTGAATTCCACCAAACCAACCCCCGATTTTCTCCTCGCTCTCTCGCGTAATTTCCCCAATTTGTCCCGGTAATTGGACACCTCTGAGAAAAAACGCGCCCCTCCGCTCTACCCGTATCCACCAGTCTGACGGCGTTACCCTTAACGACTTGGTGGCGCCGCCCGAAGCTAAGAATCCGGGGATGCACTGTCGAGAATCCAAGGATGCCAAGAATTCCGCGGCGCAAACGGTCCAACGACAAAAATCGACGGGCTGCTAGCGTTCCCCGTCCCGTCTCGTTTGCCGAGCGTTCGCGTGACGGCTGTCCTTGTTCTCGCGTTAATGAGCACCGGATCTTAATAAAAATCTGGCCGCCCGCCGCGTAATACAGAGCTAGCGTGCTGATGGCTCGACTAATGGCTGTGAACTTTACACTTCTGCGCGTTGAAAATCGCCGCTTGTAACGCCGGCCACGGGCACCGCTGGTGAAAAAGCTCCTCGGGCTGATCATCAGCGCCGATTGCGCCGCTAAGCAGGCGCGTGGCTGGAAGATACTGGGGCATTCGGTCCAACCCGGGCCCCGTTCATTATTCATCACCCTGAGACGTGCTCTTGTTACATAATAAGGCAGCTCTCGGTTAATTTTACATCGGATTCGCGCCCTGGGAAGCTGCGACTCCTCAAGACCCTCCGTTCGGTTAATTTACGTCGGCGCGATTAAATAATCCGCAATTAGGGCGGCGAAATTGTGGCGAGCCCCGCGTGGCTTGAAATGAATTCTTTACCGGTGCTCGAAACGGGTTTGTACGTGCTGCGCTGTGTAACAGTGTCGCGGAGAATAGGGCTGTAACGGATATTCGAATAATTTAAGTATTCGAATGGCAGAGAATTCGAATTTCAGATTTTAGATTCGAGTATTTGAGTAATTAGGAGTATTCGAATACCAGAGAATTCGAATTTCAGATTTTAGATTCGAATATTCGAATACTTAGGAGCATTCAAATACCAGAGAATTCGAATTTTAAGATTTGAGATTTGAATATTCGAATAATTAGGAGTATTCGAATACCAAAGAATTCGAATTTTAAGATTTCAGATTCGAATATTCGGTTAATTAGAATATTCGAATAATTAGGAGTATTCGGATACCAGAGAATTTGAGATTTGAATATTCGAATTATTAGGAGTATTCGGATACCAGAGAATTTGAGATTTGAATATTCGAATAATTAGGAGTATTCGGATACCAGAGAATTTGAGATTTGAATATTCGAATAATTAGGAGTATTCGGATACCAGAGAATTTGAGATTTGAATATTCGAATAATTAGGAGTATTCGGATACCAGAGAATTTGAGATTTGAATATTCGAATAATTAGGAGTATTCGAATACCAAAGAATTCGAATTTTAAGATTTCAGATTCGAATATTCGGTTAATTAGAATATTCGAATAATTAGAAGTATCCGGATACCAGAGAATTTGAGATTTGAATATTCGAATAATTAGAAGTATCCGGATACCAGAGAATTTGAGATTTGAATATTCGAATAATTAGGAGTAGCTCTGTCGAATATCGAATACCAGAGAATTCGAATTTGAGATTCGAGATTCAAATATTCGAATAGTTAGGAGTATTCGAATACCAGAGAATTCATTTTTGAGACTCGAATATTCGCATAATCGAATAACTAAAAGTATTCAAATATTCGGAGTGATCGAATTTCGGATCGTACCGAATAGGAATCCGCACATGAAATATGTATTCACCATTTATCATGAAATTCTTTTAATATCAGCCTTTACAATTATTTGTCTCTCAAACGATAAATGTGGAACTGTCAATCTCAATCTCGGCTGAATTTATAAATTTTGAATACTCCTAATTATTCGAATAGTCGAATGATCCAAATTATTCGAATTATTCGAAAAGACTATTCGTATTCGAAATGATTCGAATATTTACAGCTCCAACGGAGAACCGCGTCGCGATTTGTAAATCACGCAGGCTGACGGAACGCGCGCGTGAAAGAGTAACTGGACGTGAAAGGACTGCAGGAGGCCGGAATAATCCGGCGAAAAACCGATGCACCGCGGTCGTTATTAGACACGATGAAAATTTCCCGCGAACAACGGCCATTGTTTAACCGCCCCGCCGATCGGGAGCAAAGCTTCCCATCGAGCCAGATATTTATCAATCACGTAGTGGCGATAAAATTCGATCGCGGCCGGGGATCACGCTGAATAACGTTTAAACAATCCCGTCCCAGCTTTGACGTTTCGATATCGGACGCGAGCCGCCCCGCTCGAATTTTAATGCTCACGCTGGCCGCAGCCTGCGCTCGCTGGAATGGAAACATTACGGCTAACAGAGTCTTGGGGGAGGCGAAATGGATCGGTGGAAATGTCCATGAGACCGTTACGGATATTATAAGTCTCCCGAAAGAGGCCGGGGGATTCCCGTGCTTTAGGGTTCCTGGAAGTTTCCGAAGTTCCGACGGTAAATCCGTTTAAGGACCCAAACAGCAGTGTTTTTCCGCGAGGAACGGCAGAATTAATGCCGAGGGGCGGAATCTATGCCAGAGATCTGTCGCGGTCGTGCGTTTCGTGCCCCGCCGGGGGAGCGAAATTTCCCCGACGGCCTTGAAAAGCACGGGGCCGTCGCACGACCGGGAAATCGGGCGTTTCCAACGTACGCGAATATTCATGGGACGGCGGCACGCGACTTTATCGCGCCGGTCCCGAGGAATTTGGCTCTCGATCCGGCGATAAGCGCGGGAAACTCCGCGGCAGTAGTACGAGTCGAGCGTTTCAGCGACGCCCGGCTGGGAAAATTGAATTCCGCCCGATCCCATCAAATTTTTTCAAGTGCACGGCTTGGGGGTAATCGCGGGTCGACATTGGCCTGGATTCCAGAGAAAATAGCGCACGCTTCCGTGAGGCGTAATTTAAATAAATTAATCGAATAACAGTTGTCCTGAACGGAGTCTGTATCCTATAACGAAATTAATTTGTTCTAGGACCTTGTTTGTTAAATAGGATACATATGTATATATATAATAATAATGTGTTCGTAACGTAATATTATAATACATATATATCTGAATTATTAAAAATAAAAATTAAAAAATAAAAAATAATAGTGTGTTCGTAACGTAATATTATAATATTATTATATAAAATTCAGATATATATGTATTATAATATTACGTTACGAACACATTATTATTTTTAATTTCGTAATTTTTATTTTTAATTTTTTGATTTTACCTTTACACGTATTATTCACGTGCCCACCGTGTAAAAGACATGGAAAACGACAATAAATTCCAAAAAAGGATTTATATTTGTTTATTTGTATCTTCTACTTAACAAGTCTTCATTTTTAATAACAAAGCATTTTCAGTTTTCTTTACAAATTTCCTAGGTGTTCCACAGTAGCCACTATTATTCCGAACTACTGTTTTTCACTCTTTTCAGTTTAGTACAGTTTCGAGACACTTCAATTTTTTTACAAGTTAGTTTTATTAAAAAAAAAAATCCCCTCCTTTTGGCAAGCTGTTCAAATCGGGTGTACCATATTACACGCGTTTACTCCAAGCGCAATTTAAATATGTAAAATAAAACCACACAAGTACACGAACCTATTATAAATTTAATCTGTTGCATTTAAATTTTATAGATTGAACACATGCGCACGGCCGACTTTATTTCTACGCGTTCGTTGTAAGCATCTCGATTTAATGCGAAAATCTGTTCATTACACCCCACCTGTAGTGCAACCAAAATCCAGCGGGGCCAGTAAATACAGTGCGAGTGCAATTGAGGCCCGTGAAAATTGCATCCCGGTGTAAGGAATTCGCGGCCCCTTTTCCGATTCCATATGATTAATACACCCCGTGCATGATTAAGCGAAGTTATTGCAGCGCGGCTTCGGATAGGATGCAAGTGCAAGGCTGCGGGTCGATGAGAACGCTAACGATGACATCGAACGCGACATAATGTTCGGCTAATCGCCCCTAATTACTTCGCGCTACACTTTCCCCGCATAATTCTGTTTCAGTTAATGCCGGCCGGGCAAAGGGCGTTGCATTATTCGGTTAATAGCGGCAGTGCGCGAATTTATGCGCGTATTATAATCCCACCAGCTTGTTGATGTAATTATCGGCAGTACGTGGATCGTCGTTTGACCTCGTTAGCGCTACACCGTTCGTTTTCAAGGAGCTTCCGTCCAATTCCCCGCCCGAACTTCCGCCATTTCCACGGGCATCGAGCCTCGCGAAAACAACTCGCCGCCTCCCCCGCGAGGGGGGCGGTTTTTCCAAACAACGAACCCTCCGCTTTGCATACGGAAGGGGGGTAAATAAAAGCAGCGCTGGTTTAAAATTTCTGCCCCTCGCAGAAAACGTGCCGCCGCTCGCAGCGCCGCGCCGCCCTTCCCCCCTTTTTTTTTTATTTATGGAAATGGGCGAGCGCCGGGAATTCTCGGGCCGCTGCCAGGTCAAGGGTGAAAACTTTCGCTTTTCGGCGCGCGGAGGTAGTAAATGAATCCTGCAGGAGGATCTCCTTCGGCGCCTCGTTTCCAATAGGGGGCTGTCATCGAAGAAAATTGCTTCGGGTTTGACGGAGGGACGCGCGGAGCAGGGGAGGGCCCGATAGTCTCTGCACCGGAAAGATTTTAACGACTCCGCACTCCCCCGAGTTTCATTGAGATTCAAAGACTGCGTCCCGCGCGGAAGTTAGTTAAGAATTGAGCGAATAATGACGGGGGTGGGCGTGAATTTGAATTCGGGTCACTAGATTCTTCCGAGTCCCTTGGACCAGCAAACTTCCTGCGGAACAGAATGCGTTCCCTCCGCCAGTGTTGCCAACTCAGATTTTTGAAAATCCGTGGAGAGAAGTTCAACATCCCCCTTTGAAAAATTCGTTGATCTACGGATTTTCCTCATAGGTGTTAATTATTACATGTATGAAAGAAGCTGGCTAATTCCCTTGCTCGTGGAATCCGCCCTTTCCCAAATCCTTTCTAGAAATTTTATATTTCGACCCTCCAACCTCAAAAAAATTATTGTCACAACGAAGATTCACAAATTACGAAAAAACGTTCGCGTGCGAAAGTTGTGAAATCGACTTTTACTAGTTCCACTTCAGTACAACAGCTTTTCCCAAAAATAATATTTCTCCAAAAGTCATGAAAAGAAATTAAAAAAGTTCACGTGCAAAGATTCTGAAACCAACTTTGCTAATTGTGATGAAAAGCTGTGCTAAAAGTGACGAAAAGCTCTTGTAGTGAAGTGAAATTTAGCGACCCGCAGTAAATCGGCGGTTTGGATAGGGAAATCAATGGCAACAGATGTCGCTATTAGTCGTTACAAAAAAAAGTGATTCTTTTGCTGATTATACAGGGTGTCCCACTAAGGAGTGGACAGCGCGATATCTCTTAAAGTATTGTCGATAAAAATATAAAAAAAATATGGAATTGCATGGTTCGAGGGGGCCCATTTATTAGCGCGAACGAATTTTGTTTTCGATTATTATTTTAAAAGATACGATGGTCAAGTTCGGTTTTTCAAATGGAACTATTTTTTTTGAACACCTGAGTTGATAGTGCGTTCCAAGACAAATTCAATAAGCTTTAATGTATACACTTTATTTCCACCGGTTTTTAAGATATTGCGCTTGCCAATTTACTGATTTTCACTGCAAGAAACCCCTCTGGAATGGCAAAAACCGGGGGCGGTCTTACTGGCGCCACGGGTGGCACTGCCTGTTGAAATGGATACTTACCTGCCAAAGGTCTACGCCAGAAATGGCAGGCCCAAAGGCTGGACAATTCTTTTCTTTTGACACAATCTGCTCCCTATGGTTGAAATTTAGTCTAGCAACTTTCACTCCTCCTAACCTAACCAATCCAACTTGCATCCCTCCCGAAAGAACCGGCCATCCGAGCGTAGAAGCAAGTGCGAAATAATAGTAACGATGCGCTTCTCGATACCGCAGATGTACCTACCTAAGTAGCATTTCTGACGGAAAAGAATTGTCCAGCTTTTGGGCCTGCGAACCCTGTCGTAGACCTTTGGCAGGTAGGTATCAGTTTCAACAGGCAATGCCACCCGTAGCGCCAGTAAGACCGACCCCGGTCCTTCCTATTCCAGAGGGTTTTCTTCCAGTGAAAATCAGTAAATTTGCAAGCGCAATATCTTAAAAACCAGTGGAAATAAAGTGTATACATTAAAGCTTATTGAATTTGTCTTGGAACGCACTATCAACTCAGGTGTTCAAAAAAAATAGTTCCATTTGAAAAACCGAACTTGACCATCGTATCTTTTAAAATAATAATCGAAAACAAAATTCGTTCGCGCTAATAAATGGGCCCCCTCGAACCATGCAATTCCCTATTTTTTTTATATTTTTATCGACAATACTTTAAGAGATATCGCGCTGTCCACTCCTTAGTGGGACACCCTGTAGGTTACTAACTCATGAGAAAAGGTAAAAAAATCCGTAGATTTCAGTTTACAATCCGTAGATAAAGTAAAAAATCCGTAGGGTTGGTAACACTGCCCTCCGCCCTTAATTTTGAAAATGAATCGAACGCGAATCGATCGAGGACAGCCTAAAATCGTGCAGCTAGGCGAAGCGACTCGACGAGGATTTAGACGACGAAAGCCCTCGTTGGGAGCTTCCTGCCAGCCTTTCCCACCAATTTTCTTAGGGCTCGTATCGCGGGAACGTGCCGTGGAATATAGATTCGGGGCCGGCTGGCCGGAAGTGTCGTGAATTATTGAGAAGCCCTAGGTAGCCCGCGGGCCACGCGGAACGAGGCGTTTTTCGCGGCGATCGAATCAATTTGCCGGGGAAAGAAAGATGTCCACTTGCGGATGGTTTATGCATGAAGCTTCCCTCCTGACGTCGAACGGAGGCTAAAACTGGAGGGCGGAACGCAACTGGGACGCGACCGTTCTCTCCGGCCCCGGCTGCGCGCTGCGCTTGGTGGCCCGGCGAATTTCCATCGGTCGATCCCTCTTGAGGAGATATCCGCTAAGCGATCTGGAATTAGAGGAGCGCTGAATTGCGCGACGCGTCGCGAATTTACGCAGGTGTCGTGTCGCCTGGCAGGCTGAATAGGCGAAATTGCTGACGCAAATACGTAGTACCCCGCGCGTTCCTGGCCACCCATTCAGGCTCCCACAATGCCTCCCGTTATCAGAGTCTACCTCTCTAGTCAAACCCTAAAACCTAACAACATCCTCCCGCCTTCACTTCGTAGCCACCAACTGTCTACGCATTTAATTTTGTAGCCGAAAAAAAACGAACCACCAGCGACGGGATTCGAACCCAAGATCCGCAGGTCCTCAGGATTACTGGGCAGCCGCGTTACCAATTCCCCCAAACTTGACTCCCCAAAGTTACTCTCTTCCGAACTCTACAAATCCCGAACCAAAATAAGCACGTGCTTAGAGTGTCAGCAGACGATTTCTGAATTTTAGAATCTAACTTTTCTTAGAAGCACTTCTTAGTGAAACTCGTGCTGCGTGAATTCCGGCGAGGATGGCCGAGTCTCGAATCCTGCGGAACCTCGCAGCGTAAATCGGCTTGGGAGCAAACGGAGAGGACACTTGTGGACACCGTGCACTTAGTCTAAAGCGACGAGAGAATTCCATTGATTCGGGTCTGAGAGGGAGATCGGTTTTCGCTGTCGGCGGAAGCTCCTCCTCAAGGATCGAGGCGGCGGAGACCCAAGGAGGAGCGAGCTCCTAAAATTGCTACTTCACGTGCTCCGGCTAATCGGGTCTCGGATCTGCACGGCACCAATCTCTTCCTCCGCGGGGTCTTCTATTTTTTCGAGCGGCCCCGGTTACTGCGGGAACACGGGCGAGCCGGGATCCTAGTGCCAGGGCACTGGTTATCGATCGATTCGCGGCCAGGGATATCGAGCCGAGTCGTTTGTCTTTGCGAGTCGGTGATTCGAATCAATTGACCCACGGGGATGCTCGGAATTGCAGAGGATCCCCCGCTAGTGCCAGCAAGCTGGATATATCTTGGATATTCTTCCGACGGTTCTTCAAGCAGACGGCACCGAATGGGATCGATCGATCATCTGAATAATCGTAGTCGGCGAATCGAGCCTGGAAGCTTCCCTTCCTGGGGGGTAGTTCTCTCTTATGGGGCGAGAAAGACTGTTCCATTTCGCCCGCAGCGCTGCTTAATCATTATTAATGCTTGCGCGCCTCGATTATTCGCTCGGCTTGAAGATGGGTTGCGTGTAAACGGGGATCAGGCGGGCGCAATACTGGATGTTTGTCGACTAAGAATTTATACAACTTCCTAATGATGGCACTGCTTAACAATTCTAATTAGAGAAAATACACGGGAGCTTCGAATATACTGGGGAAAGATTGGAGCAGATGCTGCACAGGGCAGCACTGTTTACATCCGCGCTATTGCCGGCGAAAAAGTGAACCTCGAGCGACGGGACTCGAACAAAAGACCCGCGGGCCCTCTGCGTACTAGCCAGCTCCGATGTTACTCTTTCCCGAATTGTATTAATGCAGCGCCACCTATGTTTCAACCGCACCATAGACCGTTGCCGAACACCGAATGCCTACACTGTCTTCGAATTCCACAAATGATGGATACATAACTTTCTCTGTCGTCGTTTACTCCCTTCAAACACAGTGCTCGTTTTTTTCTTCCACTCACGGTTACCTCGGTAAGTACATAACCTCTTCTTGCTTTCTAAATTCTTTTTCTATTTCCTGAACGTCTTTTTAGGTTAGGTTGTAGAGCTGCAGTTATGCAGAATCTCGCCTATTCGCCATTATTGTTACATTTGTAATTATAATGATGCAACAAAGATTCAATTCCAGTTACGTCCAAATCGTCCGTGATTTTCGTTACGGTTGGTTTTCCTGCACGCGACTAGACGCAACGTCAAGAATTTCAAAGTCGATTTTCTCGAAAATTAAGCGCGATATCGAAAAAAGTTACTCTTTCTTTTCTACTTATAACAAGTAAATAAGTCGAGAAGAAAAGAATACAAATTTCGATATTGCGCTTCGTTATCGAGAAAATCGACTTTGAAATTCTTGACGATGCGTCCAGTCGCGTATATGGAAACCTACCATAATGAAAATCACCAGCGATTTGGGCGTAAGTGGAATTCACCCAAAGATATTCAATTAAAATAATAATAATCAGTCAAAGATCCAGTCCTGAGGTCCGATTTCTAGATTCATAACAATTTCTATGCCCTGACTAGCTTATTCACTAATTATTCACGATCCTAACCTCTTAACGATCACGTCCGTGACATTATGCGCGCGCATGCGATCAAATCTGAGCGTTGAGGTTAGGACACTGATTTCTGCCGTCAAGAATCACCCATTGTCTATGCGCACTTTGATGCCCTTCGGGTCGCGAGGAGCCCGTCGATCGGCGCTCGATCGAGCTGCGTCCTCCAGAGAGGCATTCCCTGATCGAAAAGGTTAATTAGCTAGAGTGGGTACGCTTTTAAAAAGGCCTGGCAAAATAATATCCCGCCGACGGCGAACGCAGCTGCGTCGCGCGACGGAGCTGTTCATTAACGAGAAAGGCGGATCGCGAGCCAATAATGAACAGGTTTCACCGTTATCTAACGACAATACCCTGGTACCATTGTTTCCATTCACTGTGGACGGCCGTCCGTCCGGTTCAACCGGGGTTTACGTAACGAACGCAGCAAACTTGAAGTCCCGGAACCGCACATTTTTCCGCGGCTGCATCGCTGATTAACCGAGATAACGAGCCACGCGCGAGCTACGCTAACGATTCGACTCGTTTCCACGCGATAGATCTCCCGCCCCCGTCACTGGGAACTTCTACCGTTAAAACATCCAGGAGAACGCGCCCCCGCAAACCGGGGGAGCTTGTCTCCTCGTTAAAGCGTGTCCAACGGGGAATTATTTATCGCCAGTTGCCTTGGTCGTTAAGCTACCGGCGGAGAAGTTGCGCGCGGTAGAAGCCAAGCTACACCCTCCGGCGTAACCAAGAGACATTGAAAAATCCGCTCACCCTCGTTCTCGTTGTTGCCGATGAGGATCTCCGTGTCCTTGAAGTCGCCCTCGCGCAGCAGGTCCAAGGGATGCTTCGGTAGAAAGATCCCGTCGATGGTGGGCGCGGACGGGAAGCCGAGGATGCCCCAGTAGCTGTTCCATTGCTGCACGGAGATGGTCTTGGCGTCGACGGACCTCATGCAGGCCATCACCCGGGCAGGATTCTCCTGCAGCATGGTGGAGTTGCAGCCGCAGTCGTCCACCAGCACCCGGGCCACCTCGTGCGCCTTCTCCCCGGTCATGTAGCTCCAGGGTGCGTTCAGAGTCCCGCTCTGCAGGATCCCTCGTCGCACCAGGCCACGGGTAACGGGTGAGATGAGGTGCAGGGAGACGGAGCTACCGCCGGCGGACTCGCCGAAGATGGTGATCAGCTCGGGGTCGCCGCCAAAAGCAGCAGCGTTGTCCCTGAGCCACCTGAGGGCCAGGGCCTGGTCCCACAGGCCCATGTTGCCCGGCGCCTCCTCGCTGTTGGAGAAGTGCTTGTTCAAGTAGAGGAAGCCGAAGGAGCCGACCCTGTACTGCATGGAGGCGACGATCACGTTGCTGGTGGCTGCCATGATGTCCGCGTCGTAGACGTCCAGGGTAGCGGTGCCGCTCATGAACCCTCCACCGTAGATCCAGACCAAAAGAGGCACGCCGTGAGCGTCACCGTTGCTCGGCGCCTCGGAGCCCTTGTGCCTCAGGCGGTACTTCTGCGGCACCCAGATGTTCAGATAGAGGCAGTCCTCGGAGATGTTGGTGTTGGGATTCCACATCTCCTCCCCAGGGAAGCCGGGAAAGTACTCGTACCTCTCCTGGTAGCAGCTGTTGGGTAGCACGCTGGCGTTTAGCACCCCGTGCCAGGGGTCTATGGGCAGAGGCTTCCTGAACCGGAGCGGCCCGATCGGCGGCTTAGCGAACGGTATGCCGTAGAAGATGTGAACCTCCCTGTCCAGCACGGTGCGGGGAAAGCCGCGGATGAGCCCGCTGGTGGTCTCCACCACCAGGGGATCGTTGTGCACGTTGTTCCTCTGCGCAGCGACGTTCGCCCTGGCGGAGGCTGCGGCCAGCAGGGTGAGCAGCAGCAGCATAGGCGGCTTGCTCGTCATCCTGGCTGCCCTGGCTAGAGTCCCAGCTCCGTCGGGCACACCTGCTGTGAGAGACTCAACAAGTTAGCGAGTGGGGGACCCCGGCCGTGGAGCCGGCTTTTGCGCGGAATCCTCTCCGTGTAGCCTCCACTCTCTAACCACGCGCGTCGTCCCCGTCTCCGGCCTCTCTTTCTGCGTCCCTCTCTAATTCACCGTGACCTTTCCAGGCATATACGCACGAACTTGCACACGCACGCGCGCTCAATCACCCTTCTTCACCTTTTTCTTCGCCCCTGAGCACCTCCTTCTACCTTCCTCGCTCCTCGAGGCCCTCGTGGAAAACAGTCGCGGAGGGATTGCGCGGCGGAGGAGGGAGGATGCTTGGGCCAGGCAGGCGGAGATCTTGTTTTGACGGTCGCGGAAGGGCAAGCGACGGAGAGCTCGCACGCTGACGGACGCAGGGTGGATATTCGCGCGGCGGCTGGCGAGCCGCGTTGCACGGGGTCGACTGATCGAGGAGGTAGAGGTGCGCCGATGGCTCGCGATGCTGGTGGAGGCGGGCGGTGGTGGTGGTAACGGTGGATGTAGTGGTGGTGGAGAGAGTGTTGGGCGGCGCACGCCTCGCGCCCCGTATCTAGCGATGGCCATTCGATTCTCTTTTGTTCCGAGCTCTCGACCAATTTCGCCCGCGCACAGATACGAATCTCGGCTGTGCCATCGCTCCGCGCCGGAGCATTCCGAGCGTGTTTGATAAAACGAACGGATCCCGAGCTGGTGGAGACTTGAATATTCTTTGCGGGACGTCGCTAGAACGGTGGGGAGAGTTTGTTCGACCGTTTAGCGTGACGCGGGAATGGGTCGCACCCATCGCTGGCAAGTAGAGGTGGAGAACTATCGAAATCACTATCGACAGTCTTGTATAACTATCGATATTTGGCGTAATTTTTTTACTTTTAATGAAGTTTTACCATAAAAAACATAATTTTTTGGCTTTTTTGAAGTATATGTACATATATCATAAAAAACTTCAAAAAAGTAAGTATATATGTATATACACCATAAAATAATCGAAGAATCGAGGAAAGGAATGATTAGGAATAGAATCAATTAACTGAATCATTATATTGGAAAATACAATATGAAATATATATATAATAATACTATCGATAGTTCTCCACCTCTACTGGCAAGTATCTACAGACAAAGTCGATCTTCAAACGCTGTCCTTGCTCGTTTGTCTACCCTCGCGCACTCGTAGCTCTACTCTCATTCTTCCTCCCCTTAATCACCCCGCGGACCAAGAAATCGCATTTCCCTTCCAGTCAGCGGCAGCCATCGGAGTTCGTTTAGGAAAACTCCCTCCCCCGGAACCACGAGACACGAGGGGAGAAACAGAGTTGCAGGGAAGCTAGCTTGTGTCACCTTTCGGCGGGTAAGCAGCGGACCTGTTCCGTCGGGATACATTGTCCCAAGGAAAACCACCCTCGCCCGTCAAAGGCGGATCTTTTTTTTTGAAGGGTTTTATTTTAAGATATTATTATTATGCCTGACCCGAAATCACCAGGATTCAACGTAAACACTCGCGACACTGGCGTAGCACGCCTGATACTCGCGACGGTCTACAGCCGAATCCAAGGCGGATCTTGTTAGAATGATTGGAGCATCGACAGACAGGGAGAAAGTAACGAGGCCCTGGCTCGAGTAATTAACTCCGGGCGGCCCAGCGAGAATGAAATCCCAGCGGACACGACATCCCGATGGCGGAAAGAACGTCTCCTCGTCGCAGAAGTCCTTGTTTACGAGCGGTCGAACGCAGCCAGACGGCGCTAGCTCTCTTTGTCCACTGCATCCTCGCGACCGAAGAAGACAATTACGGCTCGCAGCGACCCCGGCTGTTATGAATTATCCACGGTGCTTTCGAGTAGCGAATTTGTCGCGGGTCGAGGGGCGGGGAGCCCGGGCTTCTATATTCATTGGAGTGTCGACACGGGGCGCGACAATCTGGCAACTTTTCCCCAACTTCTCGCTGGAAAAACAAGCTCCCCGCTGCGGGAACGTTACGTGACGGCCCCGCTCCGGCTTCGACGGCCCAGCTCGAGCCGGCTCCGAGCCGCCCGGCATGCAAAGACACCCGGAATGCGTGATGTTATTAGTGGGGAGACCGTTCGGGGCGCTGGTTGCATACTAAAGGCGCAGCCACGATCGCAATTGCGATCTGCCCCTCGATGGATGGATCCCCGACGCCCTCCCACACCCAAACAATACTCCTTCTTGCGGACGCTCCTCCAAGAAACGCCCACCAGCCCTCCCACGCGATCCGTAACACCGGAAAAACTTGACGCTACCGTTCCACTCTCCAACAAACGGCACCCCGGCGTCCCGCAGGAAAAACTACGTGGGATTCTACGAGCCCGGGTCTTGTTCCCCGATCGGCAGATGGCCGAGAGACAAACAGCCCTCGTTACAGGGAAAGTAGCTCCCCCTAAATGCCGAAGAAGAAAGAAAACCTCCCCTAATGAAGCCCCACGATTACACCGTCGTTATCCATTTCCTGGTCCTCCCAGTTTCACAGCCGGATCTCTTTTGTTCTAATCGCGGCGCCCCTAAAGGGTTTTCTTCGCAGAGGCCGGCCAGGGTTAATCCTTTGGTCCCTGACGGCAGATACACCCCCCCGGGGATCAGGATCTGTTGTTTATTATGCTCGCTGACCCACCCTTCTCCAATACCAACCCCCTCTGTCCCCAAGCTCGTGCTGTAAACCGGACCGCCCGGCTGAAAACACCGCAATTCGAGCCCGCCTCCCGGATAATAATAGCGATGTCACTCGCGAGCTTCAGGGCAAGCGAGCTCCATTCGACGTACGAGACGCTTTTCAACCCTTTGGCCAGCCGAGCCACTGGCAACGCTCGAGGGGGCCGGTTCATTTTGTAATACAACTGGACGCGCGCGGGCAGGTTGCTTCTACTAAACATTCAATCCGTGGACGCTTGCTGGGTCCCGGGCTGCGTTCTCTGTGGACTGGAATTAAACCTCCAGGGTTGAAGAATTTTTGTAAGGTAGCACGGAAAGAGAGAAAGGGAAGATCGCGTTTCGCCGTGCGCTCATCGCTAATTTCTTTTTTTTAAATAATAAACTTTATTAAGAGAATAACAGTATGTAGATAATATATATAAGTAGTCTCAATATATTAATGTACTTAGACAAAATATACTCTCTTAAGCCTAGTCCCTGATTAACCTAATAATCTTTACCTACCGTATTGAATCAGTCTTGATTATTTTTTTGTTTTGTTGGTTTTTTTTTGCAAACACTATTAACTCAGTTTTTGTTGCATTAAGGGATATTAAATAGTTTAAGTGCCAAGACAGAGCCTTGTGGAACGCCAGCTCCGATCTTCTTCTTTGTTGATTTGGCTTCATTTACCGTTATCATAAGTTGTCTCTCTATTTCTTAAGTAGTCACTTATTAACTTTATTAAGGTTTTAGGGTACTTATTATTGGATCATTTTGCAGAGCTCATCGCTAAAGGCTTACCTTACTTTAGACGCGGTGATATTAGGAGGTAGAACGAAACTGGTATATATACAAACCGGTAGGTGACGAGCACTTGCGAGAGAGCGCGATCAGTCGGAAGGCCATCTAGCGGCGGCTTCGGAGGTATCGCTGCAGACCCAACTTGGCGCACGGTAGATCCACTTCTAGCTTGCCTCGCGTGTCCCGAGCAACAGTTTCGAATCGCAGGGTAATGGAGGTTCTCCCCACGAGGATCTTAAAGAATGCGGTCGCGTTAACGTAATCGATCACGTGGTCAACCGCGCGAAAATTTTCCAGCCACTGGCACCCGTCGAATTCGAGTGCGCAGCAGAGCGGATCGTTCGCTCGCGATTGTAATTCATTAAATTACGTCGATTACATGCTCGATCGGCCGGGCCCGTAGCTCTCACCGCGATTAATCGACGGCTCGATTCCACCTGCCGCGGGCCGAGCATTTTATTACCTCCGCCGCTGCAAGTGTCACTGGACACCGTCCCTACTTTTCCTCTTTTTCGCCCAACTCCCTCGGCCAGCGGCCCTCGTTTCGCCACGCTCGTTTCTCCTCTTTAACCCGCGAGGGTAGGGGCCACCTAGCCCGGCTCTCGTCGAACGCTTTGCTGCCTGAAAAATTGCCGGCCATCGCGAAATGAAGATTTACGCGGTGTCGTGGATGTCGCCGAGTCTGCCCGCACCCGCGCATGCAGCAGGACCAGCATCGATTCCCGGTCCTGAAGATACAATCCACTTCTGGACTTCGTAGCTGAGCTTCTCCAGCTCGGGCTGATCGTTTAATCTTCAAAAACTGCGTTGGGTGGACTCACGGGTCTCCCGGATCGATCATCCAGGTCGAGACAGTTGCCATGGATCTGGAACGAAGCATGCGGGTGCAACAATACCCAGTTTCGTCGGACAGGCGGTCAAAGACGGGGATTCGAAGGGTAACTTCGACTTCTTTCCAAGCGGGATGCTTCGGTGGGCCGTTCTTTGGCTGTCAGGGCTGATCCTTCCGGGGATAAAATGTATCTGTATTCCGCGTTAAGAATGCCGGGGATGGAAAGTTCCGCGAGGTAGCTGGGGGTGAGTAACACTCGGCTGCGTTGATCTTGCAGCCGGCGATTTTGCAGAAGAAAGCACCGCCGAGGGATCAAGAATTCAGAGCATCTCGGGTCTGCTCGCAGGACCTGCCCAGGTTACAACGCGCCCCTCTCCACCCAGCTGGACCTGATCAGTCCTGGAAAGAAGCTGAAGCACCTGCAGCAAGCTGGTCGGAGGTTACCAGCAGGTGGCAGGTTCGCCGCGTATCGATTTCTTACGAATCCAGCCGGGCTTGGAATCGCTATAGGACTGCTCTCGAGCAAAACGGCCCCGAAGCGATCCCCTCGACCTATCTGGAACTTTCCGCTACGTCCGATTGTCTCCCACTCGACCCTTTCCCACGAGGAGCATTAGACTAAGGGCCGGTACGCAACGACCAACAACCTATCGGCCACTTTCCGACTGTCCCGCCCGAACATAACGCGTCGCAACGTTCACCTGGCAGGCTGCCATCAATCGCTGGTTATATCTTCGATTTATCAGCATCGCACGCTGCATATGCATAGTCTAGCGCTGGCAATAGTACGTGATTTATTAATTATATAAAGAAACGCACGCAGCGCCGATTTTGATGACCTTGATATGTTGTAAAATCAACAACAACACCCTACATACGTTATCACTGACGCACCTAGAGGGGGCGGAGGCAAGGGGCCTTGGCACCCCCTAAAGAAGGGGCTTTGTAAGAAAAGAAAACTGGATTTTATTCTTTAACGGGCATAGTACCTACTTTTTTAGCCCGAAAATTAAGCATTCTTTATGATTTTTTTTCTATATGAAAATGAAAAGCTAGAAAGATAGAGTTTGTTGCAAATGAAAGATCACTGCTTGAAAGTATTGTATTGATCGCTTCCGAGGTATCGGTAAAGGTCTGGAGGCAGATTAAGAGGGCGAGAGGATTCAAGGGGTGGGACTCAGTGGAGCGGTACGTGTATGTAGTTAAAAAAATTGTAAAAAAATAATTAAAAATAATATTCAAAAAAATATTTGGATATTGTTCCGAAAGACACCAGTAGCTTTTTTTAGAGAACCTTCGAGTGGTGGACCATAACTCAGTTATTGATAAATATTTTTAAATGAAAAAATTACGATGCACGGTACTAGACGCAATCCTTAAAAGGAAAAAAGATTTTTCGAGAAATGTGTTATAGCTTTTGAGTAAAAAATTTCCAAAAACCACCCTTTTTCGGCCTCCTGACTGAGCATGACCCCTTAATAAAGATAAGTTTTGAAAAACACGCGATTTTTTCTCAAAAGCCAGCGGGGCCAACTACCCCCTTTGCACCCTCTTTCGGACGCTCATACATAATCCCCTAGATTTACCTATTCCCTTCTTGCACGCCCATCTTCTGCGCAATAAAGGCGCTTAATGAAACGAATCGATATCCGCGGAGGAGCCCGTGAAAGGCAATTACACCCTTCGATATACAATTCATTCCCACGGTTAAATATTCAAGCTCGGAGGAAGCTGGCGTGCCGGCAGTTTTTTTCCGAGAAGCTCGCAGAAAGCCCGCGCGACCGCGACCGGTTTATCGCCCCTTAATCCGACCGCCGGTGACACGATACCTTTTTCCTCCGTTTGCTTTGGGCCGATTTGCATCGAGCGCGGTGTCCTTCGTGGCTGCTTTAAGCCCCGCCGGCGCAGCTAATTCGCGGCGCGGCTCGATCATGCTCGCGGCCCGTGCACGGAGGGAACGCTGCGTCGTAATTTCGCCTGGATTCGGGCCGCCAGGCCGTGTACGGTTACTTGGAAACTCCTTATTACCCGGCTAAACATCGCGTACTTGCCTCTCAGGGTTCCGAACATATGAAAACCGACTGTGAGTAATTGGTCGACTTCTTAAGCGGCGGGGATTGTTCAAAAGTTTCAGCCAATCGAGCAGCGGTAACAACGGCGATACACTCGACGCTAATTAGTCGCGATTCGAGGGCTTTGGGGAAAGATTCTACGGCGAGCGGGTTGTATGGGTCAGGCGAAAGGCGGCGCAATTAAGCTCGAGTTCCCGGGGCTCTCGAATTCGAGCTCACTCGAGGAATCGAGTAGATCGATCGCCCCGCGGAATTAGATAATCTGATTTTTCGCCCGCACATCCGGGGGGGGGGGTGGTTCTGACCGTGGCAATCGTAGCTTCGAATCCGTCCGGGAGATCGAGCGCGGGATAAAACTGGCGGAGAGATGCGATTGTTAATCGTGGCAAACTGGAAATAAACCGTGGCCGATGCGCGGGTCATTGTTTGCGTCACCAGTCTCCCGCAACCTTTATCCAACGCTGGCCAGTCGCGCGGCGTTCCTTTCATTCGCCCCCTTGATTGACTTTGCTCATTAGCGGGTGTCGCGTTACCCCGCTTTCCCATCGATTTTTAATTTCGCCGAGAGATAAGCATCTGCTTCTCTCTAGTTTCCGCAGCGATTCGGGTGAGAATGCCGAGCCTTAACTCCCCGGATTGAATCGCATTTAGCGGCACTTTGCGCTCCCCATTCGAACCTCATCCGCGGCGTAACATTTGTTCCATTGTGAAAAGCTAGAAGCGAGGGGATGAAAATTGAAAACACGCGAGCGGGCTGATCGTTCCCCGGGAAAGACGCGGCACGAATCTGTCAGGTGAGCACGGATTATCGGTATAATCGGGAATCGCGCCACGTCCGACCTAACGGGGATGGTTATTGGTCCGAAAGCTGGCTGCATAACGTGTCCATCTAGCCGATACGCCGCCGTACGCGCGGAATTTCAACGAGCCGGCGAGTCCGCGCGCATTTATTCCTCGAACGTGATTTTAATAACCGGCGACGGCCCGTGACGTCGAAAAAAACAGAAACCCCGCTCGAGTGCCTCCCGGTTGAACGTCCGGCGACGGCCGCAGAGCATCGTATTTTAATATCTGTCCCAGCAGCGGCGCGGGGGGATGCGAGAATCCACGAGAGCGTATCGGGGTCTCTAGTGCACGGGGGCACGTTTCAAAGGACCGACGAGGAGAAGGAACGTCGAGCCGGTGCTCCACGATCTTCTTAACTGTACCCTTCTAATACATGATGCTTTTGAAAAGTTTGCTTTTTTTAGATCGGTTTGTTTAAGCGCGCACTTGACACCATTCCCTCTTATAAGCCTTATCCCAGTCTACCTCCATCTGGCACACTCTCTCGCACTCGCTCTATCCCTGGCGCACCGCAGATCCGGAGCCTCTGAACTCTGCGTACCTAGCTCCTAGCGTCGCGCGTTAAAGAAGGATGTATCGTTCCTAGGGACAGGCCCCAGGCGGCCTCAGTGGCAGCACCGTTTGGATAAATAACAACGGCGGTAACGACGTCTTGGGCGAGGGCGTGACGGCGCACGGAGCGTTTGATCGGCGGGTCACGTTGGCCGCAATGATCGTGGACCAAGAGGATAACGATTGGTCGGTTCGGCCGAGGGGATAACGAGTCACTTCCGCTGGCAATTGCGCGACAGTCCATTTGTAAGTAACTCTGGGCGATGATTGCCAGCAGAAGCGGCCCGCATCTTCTAATAGGATGCAATTCACGGTGTGCCAGTGGCTCGTTTCGATCCTATAAATCGTCCGCTCGATTTTACGGGCGAACCTGTCCCACGTGCGCCTGCCCCAGTCTCGCCGCGAGCCGAGCCGACCGCGGGGACCGGGATTAAAGTTCAAGGACTGTCGCCGAGGTAATTGAAAGCGGCCATCAGAGCCACCCCTGGCTCCCAGTAGAAAGCTCTGACCTTTTCCGTCACTCTCCGATACCTCCTACTTCGCCGCTAGATGGCGCTCGGCCGGTCACGCTCTCTCGCTGGCGCTCGCTCAGCTACCGATTTGTATATATACCAGTTTCCACTCGTTCACGTTCGGGCACCGCTGCGGCCTCCGGTCTTGCTGCTATAATTATCAGCACCGGGGTGGGCTGTCTAGACAGAAAGCTTGGACGACGCTCTGTTACTCGGAAGCCTCCTAATTAATTAGCATCTGTCTAGAAGTAGCAGCAGTGAGTCGCGCGCTACCTACCCTCTTGTCTCATTCTTCGCAGCTTTGAGGAACACAAAGCTCTCGTTCTTCGCAACTTTGAGGAACACAAAGCTCTTGTTCTTCGCAACTTTGAGGAACACAAAGCTCCCTCGTTCTTTGCAGCTTTGAGAAGCACAAAGCTTCTCTCGTCCTTCGCAGCTCTGAGGAACACAAAGCTGTTCTCTCGCGTCCTTCGCAGCTTTGAGGAACAACACAAAGCAGCAGAGAACAGCGGGAAACAGACTATCTCAGGCTGAGGAAGGAGAGAGCTAAGCTAACAAGGGAAGATCCCAAACCCGAAAATTAAAAAAATTCTGAAACTTTGTGGATATGTAGAGAATTTCCTCCTGATTACAACGCAACTTTTGTTTACACTACCCAAATTCACTCGAGAGGGTGAAACTAACCCCTGAAGATTCGGCTATTTTTCGATTTTATTTTCTAACTCGCAATCTGTAAGATATAGACAAGAAATTTCAAGACAAAAGTTACTTCTTTTAATTAGATCTATCAAATGGTAAAAGTTGTATCAATTGTTTAAACAATTAGCAAAAAGTTATAAACAAAAATATTAATAATATTTTCTAAAATTCGTGGTTTCGCGTGAAATCTGAACTGGATGTTTTGATTTCTGGAGCAAACTGGAGCAAAAAAAAAATTGCGTTGTAATCAGGAGCAAATTCCCTACATATCCAGAAAGTTTCAGAATTTTTTGAATTTTCGATTTCGGGATCTTCCCTTGTAAGCCAGACCAGACCTCTCGGCTCCGATGCAGCCCCGTGACACGATTGATCCCGATGGCCCCCGCGAGGTAGTTGCACAGTGGCCAGGGATTCATTCATTTCCCGTTTCTTTAGCGGCGCACTCGCGGCGAGCTCTTTGTGCCTTCGCCTATTTACTCTGCCCCAGTTTCTGCGGGCTCTCGGCCCTGCCTCCAGCCTGCGTAGGCTCCATCCTAATTGCGCACCGACATACGTGCTAACGGCCCCGAGACCGCGCCGCATTCCTTTTAATCCCGCGGAAGATCCTCTATCTTCCGACGTGCCCTTTCACCGCGACGGCCGCTCGCGGCCGCGCTTTATTACGCCCGCGTATTGTCCGCGACGTCACGCTCGCCGGAGGAACGGCCGGCCACTCCAGTGGAGCGCGAGGGAAAATAAGGGAGCGGATAATACTATTTATTACCCGACGATTTATGCTCCAACGGGGCGCGACCTGTCTTCTCCAGAGCCCGATGGAAAAGTTCCCTTTGGATTCAGTGGCGGGCCGTGGCCCTCCCCGTGTTTAATTAAAATCATCCTCGATCCTCCGCCAGACAGCCCCCGGTAAGTTGACGTGCAAGCACAAAGGGGGAGTCGAGCGTCCCACCCGCCAATCTCCCGCTTTCATCCGCGTACAATTATGCCAACACAATGCAGATAAACGGGAGCTTTTTCACGATTTCCTCCATGCCCACCGCCGGGATTCGGCTGTTTTCCAGCCGAGGGACCCCTTTATCCCGCGAGGCGGAGGCTCCTGGTAGGAAAAGGGTTCGCAGCTGTATCGAGATACACCGCGCCCGCTAATAAACGCCCAGCGCCGCGGGCTCCTTGGCTAGGCTGCGCTATCAGGACTCCCCCAATTATTGGAAGTGACGTGTACTCAGATAAGGGCGCGCAAAAGAATGGCTGACGTCCCAATCCGGCCCCCTCGGTATTCAGATATCGACGTTCCATTTTATACAACGCTGCTAACGTCGCGTGCCACATAGGACCAGCTCTTGCTACCCCAATTGAGCACCTCGCGGCAAGAGGGGTGCAGCCCCATTTTTGACAGCTTTTGAGTTATGAGGTGGAATGTATGTAATAAAAATTTTTACAACGTTTGAAACTTTGATGCAAATCCGATAAATAAGCGATTTATTGTAAATCTGCACCCTTTTGGAAAAGTTGCCAAAAATAGAAATAAAAACTTATCAACTCGATAACTGCTACCGTAAACTGGGGGAACATTGTTAGTTACTTAGCATGCTTTAAGAAAGGAAAGGGGCAAATATTTTATGCATTTCCACAAGTAGTGCAATCACAAGTGATGCGATGTTATAAAAGGATACTTTAAACAAATGCAAAAATGTTGAGTTTTATATTATATAGCAAAATGTTCTTCCAGTTTACGGCCTACTTATTGTAGGAAAAAATATATTTTAAAATTAATTTAATTTTTTCTTTTTAATGTGAATATTAATACTATAGGAATTATAAAAACATTCATATTAATATTTTTACTATGGAAATATTATAGAAATTATAGAAATATTAATATTAATATTTTTATTATAGAAATTATAGAAACATTAATATTAATATTTTTATTATAGAAATTGTAAAAACATTAATATTAATATTTTCATTATGGAAATATTATAGAAATTATAGAAATATTAATATTAATATTTTTATTATAGAAATATTAATAGTAATAGTAATATTTTTATTATAGAAATATTAATAGTAATAGTAATATTTTTATTATAGAAATATTAATAGTAATAGTAATATTTTTATTATAGAAATATTACTAGTAATATTAATATTTTTATTATAGAAATACTAATAGTAATAGTAATATTTTTATTATAGAAATATTAATAGTAATAGTAATATTTTTATTATAGAATATTTTTTGCCAAAAAATAGAAATAAAAACTTATCAACTCAATAACTACTACTTATCGCATGAAAATACAGATTTTTCACTTAGTGTTCTCATTTTAACGTCAAGTCAAAGTAACATTAACCATTATAAACAGTTTTTTCTAATTTCCTTGAAGTTGTAACACTGGAGTTGCACCCCTCTCGCCGCAGAGTCCTGAATTTTGTCGGAAGGGGCACCGCGTGCTCAACACCGGGGCCATTTCCGGGCGCACCGCTTCCCGCAACCATTTCTTTCCCACCGAAAGAACATTACGTCCTCGTCTCGCAGTAGGACGAGGCTTTCGGCCACCTCGAAGCCCGGCGGTGGCGACTTGCCGCAGGAACGTGTCGTCACGCGCGCCCCGGCAGTTCGCGCCGGGAAATAACACGTTTATGCGGGGGAATGAAAGCGCCGAACGCTTGCAACTACTAATACCAGGGAGTTTCGCCCGCGTTACCCGGGCAAATAAAAAGCGGTGCGGCGCGGAGGAATCTGTTTATCGTCCAATATACTCGGGCGAAAAATGAAAGCCGGCGTCCCCAATCGATCGGGGCGCGCGAAATTACTGCTTGAAATCGGCGGGCTTCAAGGAACCTCGCTGCTGCCGGTTGGTCGGCGGGCGAGCGCGAGTTTTGACGTCAACGTCGGGGGAAAAGCGGGTCAAGCCCTTCAGCCGCGTAATTATTTTCAGAGCGGAGGGTAGCAGCGTAATAAATAATTTTGCTGCACCATTTAGCGGCGCAATTTTGGAAGCATAATTCCCCACCGAAGCAGCCAGCGGCTACGGAAACGAAGTTGCGCGCCGTGAATGCGGTATTTAGCGGGGAAGATACGCGCCGGCGAGCCCGGTCCTCCCGCTCGGGGGATTAAAACTAGGGGCAAGCAGAGATCCGCGCGGGACCACTGTCCGGGAATAATTGGATAATTGGAATCCCGTTATTCTACCCCAATATCTTCCTCCAGTCGCGCGGCGACGAGGAAAAATCGTGGGTGCAGGGAGGGTAGAAGCATCCTCGTCTCGGATTCCCCCTCAAGATGGTGGGGCAAAAAGAGCACCTGCCCGCGTCGAGTGAAAAGGGGAGGGAAAAGGAAGAGCGCGGCGGGGAGCGGGGCGGGACGCGTTGGTTAGGAAGATACGAGGAGCAGTTGCGGTTGTTGCGCCTGTACAGATATTGATCGGGCAGGTCACGCAACAGGCTGCTTGTCAGGACACTCGTCAGGTCTCCCCCGGCCAGGAACCCGCCTAAGGATTCTCGACAATAACTCACGAGGCCGGAGGATCCGCGAGGCGCGCGCCCCCGTTGCGGAACCGTCGACACCGGGTCTCATTAATAATTCACCTGCTGAAACCGATACTCATTTTCCGCGGGCCCCTTTAGGGTGCGCAATCGAGGACCATCCAGCGGGAGGGCTGCAGCTCCATCTTTACCAACTTCAAGTAAATTGGAAACAACTGTTTTTAAAGTTATTCCTTTCAGATGACATTAAAAAGAGAAGACTAATTTGAAAAATATATTTTTCACACAATAAGGAATTGTTATTATTGTGTAATAATATTATTCTGTAATATAATTATTCATATTACTATTAACATTTCTGTAATGAAAATATTAATATTAACATTTCTGTAATGAAAATATTAATATTAACATTTCTGTAATGAAAATATTAATATTAACATTTCTGTAATGAAAATATTAATATTAATATTTCTGTAATATTTCTATAATTAAAATATAAATATTAATATCTCTATAATATTTCTATAATAAAAATAGAAATATTAATATTTGTATTTTTTCTATAATTTCTATAATATTTCTATAATAAAAATAGTAATAGTAATATTTCTATTATTTCTATATTATTTCTATTATTTGTATATTTCTATAATAAAAATACTAATATTAATATTTCTATAATTTCTATAATATTTCTATAGTAAAAATATTAATATCAATATTTCTATAATTTCTATATTATTTCTATTAATATTAATATTAATATCAATATTTCTATAATTTCTATAATATTTCTATAGTAAAAATATTAATATCAATATTTCTATAATTTCCATAATTTTTCTATTAATATTAATATCAATATTTCTATAATTTCTATAATATTTATATTAATATAATTTCTATAATATTAATATTAATATTAATATTTTTATTATAGAAATATTATATTAATATTTCTATTTTTATTTACTTACAACAAATCGCTCATTTGCTATCATTTTTGCATCAAACGTGCATCAAACGACGTAGAATTTTTTTTTACACATAGTACACGTCATAACTTAATAACTGTCAAAAACGGAACAGCACCGCTCCTGCTACAAGCCTCTCAATTGCTCCAAATGCGGAGTCGATGTCATTCTTTCAAGAAATTCGATCGGATCTGTCAAATGGAAGAGGCTGAACCATGGGCCAATTAGAATAGGGTCTGGCAGAGACGAATTTCGCTGGGTGTGCTAAAAAGAGGGCGAATTTGGTTAGCACGCTGGCAGGGCGGAAAAAGGCGCCGGAGGTGCAGGGTAGCTGGCCGGTGCCGTTCCATGAATGCAGGTTTGATTGGACGACCCGTGTCCAATAACGTCACTGACGTTTACCTGCTGTTGTCAGGTCGCAGAGTGTTGTCCGTCGAATGATGGCCTAGCTGACCCTGCCGGGCGAATCAATCCCTGAGTCCGACCCGGCAATGAGGGTGCAGGAGAATCCCCGATATCCGAAAAGACGGGGTTTCGAGGGGTTGGATTCCTCCTATATCGCGGACCTCCCTTTTTCTATCGGGAATCAGGGCGCAACGGGCATGCAATCGAATTGAGAGGACACGGCAGCCGGGATTGTTCCGGCGAAGAGTAATTTTGCGAGCCCCTTTCGATCACCGTGGAAACGGGATTGAGTTCAAGCCCGAGGAATGATTGGGCCAAGGCTGCTGATAGAAACCAGAGTCGCGTGTTAGTTTAATTGAGGGCCGGGGCGGGGATAAGGAAGGGGTTTCGGCCGGAGCGTGTAGATACCTAACGTATCATCAACGCGTTTTACAGAACCAATGAGCCGGAGTTATCGGACCGTTTCATGGGAGAGTTCCTTTCTCGCTGCGGTAACCGACGGACAGCAAGCGACTCCCGCGGAAAGGTTGTGGTCCACGGTTCCACCGCACCTGTTGGACCTGTCCGGCAGGGCAAAGCAGTCGCCTTGGACTTTCAAGGCTGACCCACTGCTGTACCTTAGGTCTCAGATCCTGCGCTTTTTAATCGACTTTGAAAAGGAGGAGGTTATAGATTCGACCCGTATGTATCTTTTTTAATGTTTGTCCCCGCGTAACTCCTCAGCACATGGACCGATTTTGATGATCTTTTTTTTATTCGAAAGAGGGTGATGCCCCGGTGCTCCCACCATGTACTGCATCAGCCCAGTATTTGTCCAGTTCTGGTTAATAAAGATTAAGGGAATTACTATGCAGCAATTCTTTCTACACACCATTTACTCATCATCCACTAAGGGTGGTCCTGATCTGGCAGTGCCTGTCCATCGCACGGTCAAACTTACGGCATCCTTCTCCTATCTATCCTCCTTCTACTATAATTCTCTTCCCTTGGAAATTCGTTCTCTATCCTCTATACCCGCTTTTAAATGTACCGCCCGCTCTTTTATTCTCGTCCACTTTCCCTAACTTCCCTTGTCTCCTGGTTCCCTGCCTCACTCTTCTGTTGTCTCGCTAGCTTTGTATCTGTTTGATAATGTTTCGGGGTTAAGTTGCAAAATAACAGGTACGCTGAATCTCGCCCATTCGTCACTTAATTATTCATGGAATTTTGTGGTGAATAAAGACAAATTATTATTATTATTATTGTCACCTAATTATTATTATTATTATGTGTACGTACGCGTATATCTCCTCAGCATGTTGTGTCAAATATTATATATAAAAAAACATGAAATAAAAAAAATTAAAATCGACTTCAAAAAAATAAAAATGTACTAAAACGTAAAAAATAATTTTTTCCCTTATCTAATCTACGACACTCAATGTTTTTTACGTTGGCGCCTCATCATTTGTATTATGTAAATCTGGCGCCGTCTATACTATCGATTGAGCCAGCAAAAAATCGATTTTTTTAACTGATTACACAAATATTCCCCCTTAACATTTCATTTCTCCCCCTCCTCCTTCTCATAATAGGAACTTTTGGACCCGCTGGTTTCGTTAAAAAATTAGGGAGGCGTTCGGGAAATCGTTATCAGAATATATTTCGCTTACAATTATATTTGCAATGGCAGCTGCCAGTCTGCGACAACTGTGGCAATGCATTCTACATGATGCACTCTCTCATTCATGAACACTCACGCTTAATATTGCTGTACAAAAGGTTCCGCTATAACAGCGGGACGCGCCGTTTACCTCGGCTACTTCGACCCCCTGGCGCGTCCAATAGTCAATTCTTTGTTATTTTTTCCAAGCACTGGAGGTAAACGGAGTGGCCCACAGAGGAGCCCAAAGCTTCTTCCAAGGACCGCGAAGAAAATTTGCCTGAGCTTCTTTAACCGCGACGCAGGCTTCGAAAGGACCTCACCAGTGGCAGATTTAAGGAGTCACTCTATTTTAAAATTTTTTTCTCAATAAATACAACGTATAACGAAATAAATCTTTTTGGAATTTATTAAGCTGTATTGTGTTTTGGTTTCCCATAATTTTCATTCCACACGCGCGTTAATTTACCTGCTAAATTTACTTCTGTTATGTATACAGGGTGTCCCAAAACGTTCGTCACCTGGGCTTCTTTTCTTAAATCCGTCACTGTGCCTCATCCACGCTCTGCGCCCTCTATCGCACGTTCGAAAAGGTTCTCAGCGCTGGTGCGACACGATGTCGAAGAAAGAAAGAAAGAATGCGGTTACTTCGAACTTTTCAACGCGCAGAGGTCCCTCGGCGTTTGGGAGGCTGCGCGAGGAAGCCGAATTCGATTGCTCCGACGACCGAAATTCGGTGGAAAGCCAATTTCCTAAAGCACCACGCGCCGCAGCTGTAGACTCCACGGGTCAGTGTCGATTTGTCGCGGAAACGATGGCCCGGTCGATTTTTGGTCGATTTTATGGTAGACGGAGAGGGATGGAATTGACGAGGGTGGAGAAAATGGGTCGAAAGCTTTGATCTCCATTGAGCAGGTAGTCGTTTGCTTCGAACGGCTCTTACATGCTACTCGGATCGCGTTGAGCGATCGGTAACTCTTGCCATTCGTCTCCTAACCTAAAAATAATCGGGTCGTTCGTATAAATCTCTTAAAAAAAGACGTCGTG
Organism: Andrena cerasifolii; assembly: GCF_050908995.1. NCBI lineage: Eukaryota > Metazoa > Arthropoda > Insecta > Hymenoptera > Andrenidae > Andrena > Andrena cerasifolii. The sequence continues at coordinate 7,220,159 of NC_135132.1, forward strand.
CGCTTGGCCTAAGGTAAAAATGTAACAAACTCGCAGCGACATGCAACACACAGTTCGCAGCGGATCGGTTTCTCGCGTATCCATCTAATTTACGCATGTACAAATACCCCGGAAAGTTTTAATCGCTCGCGGGGTAGGCTGGCAGAGGGACTCGATGCGGGATGGAAGTCGAAAGGGACGAGTCGTGAATGAAACCAACAAAGAGGAGCTGGAGGAAGTCCCTACCTAACTCTCGCATTTGGAAGTCGACATGGAAAACTGATTCGAGGTTCTCAACTCGGCGGAGTGTCGCTTGAAAGGCACACAGGTGGTGCGCCCATCAGAACCGACTCCTTAGAACAAAAAGAAAGAGATCCTCCAGAAGTCTTTCACACGTCCGTGTCCCCTTTCCGTTCCTTGAGCACCCCGTAACTCGCTGAGCCGCGGAGTACTTGCGCGCGGTAGATCTCCGCGTTGTAAATCCGTTTGCGAAGTTCCGGGAGCCCCGGTGATTCCGCGCGGCGGCTAAGTTGGAATCCAGCGAGTCCTCCGCACCGCCCCCAACCCGCCAGCCAAGTCGTCGAAAGGTATTTACAAGCATTGAGGAGACGCGACTCCAACTCCTCCCGCGGATCACCGGGCGACCCCGTAACCCATACACTTCACTAGCCGAGTTTGCAAGTCGAGGCCAACAAAGTTTCTGAAACGAGTCGCGGCGTACCGCCAGCGAGCCGTTTCTCGGCTTGCTGCGCCAGCAGACCCGGCGGGACGAAAGAAAGTTCCCCTCTGGCTGGCCGCGCACGAGCAGCGCGAGCCATCGGCCGGCTTCTAAGGGTACCGCGGGTCTGCCAGGTGCCTCGGCGAGTGGTGGAGGTTGTGGTAGGATCTGGTCCTCCTGTGGTCCCTGTGGAGCTGATTGGCGGGCCGGAAGGCGGGATGCGGCCCTACGTACGGCACTGTCCTCACCGCACGGCGCTCCTGGTCCGCCTGCAGCTCCTGCAGCGCGCCGGCGTAGTCAGGCGGCGGTGCCGCGGGGTGAGGGTTCGTTTGGAACTGGGACATGCCGTAGAGGACCCCAATGGACCGCCTCCAGACGTCCTGGCGCCTGTGGGTCTCCTGGGCCAGCTGACCTTCCCGCCTCCTGCTCTGCGAAGATCCACTCTCCGTCGAGTTGCTGTCCTCGCTGGTACCCAGGCCGGGGTCCCTCTCCTCGAACGCGGCCAGACTGGTCGCTGGGCTACCCTGGAGGCTCTTCGCAGCTCCCGCTGGCTGGTAGTAGGACAGGCTGAGGTGGGGGATCACGTAGGGTTGCTGCAGTTTGGCGGCCAGGTCGGTGGTCCCCTGGATCTTCCTCTGCTGCGCCTTATCCGCGTCCGTCTCGTCGTGGTCGTAGGAGGAGGGTCCGAATAGGGAGAGCAGCACCGGCAGAAGGAACATGCCGTGCATGGCTCCGATGAAGATCACCAGGAACACCATCTTGAAGAACACCATGAAAATGTAGGTGCCCGCGAGCAGCAGGGCCACTAGGCCCAGGATCGTCGACGCGGCGCCCTGGACAATGGGTAGTCCGAGGCTATAGAGGCTCTCCTTCACCCTGTCGTCCGGTGACTTCTGCTTGGAGCTCATGTAGGCGTAGCAGATGTGGGCGGTGAAGTCGACGCTGAAGCCTATGCACATGATCAGGTTGATCATGGATATGCTGTCTAAGTTGACGTCCCAGAGGGCCATGTACCCCGCCACACCTAGCTCGATGGAGATTATGCAGAACGCCACCCACAGGCAGCAGAGCACGTTCGGGATGAAGATGAAGCTGATCAGCATCATGATCAGCGCCCCAAACACCATGCACTGGATGCTGGTAGGCTTGACGAGCTCGAACTGGTCGAAGAAGACGAAGTACGGGTGAAAGACGCTGGCGTTCAGGGGCGACTCCACGCAGATCCGACGCAGCTCCTTCACCATGTCCTTCTCCTGATTAGTCCCGCTCACGTTCACCGCTTGGATAAGGAACCTGCTCGCCACCACGTGCTCCTCGGCCTCATCGAACTTCACGTCCAAGGAGAAGCTACTGGTGGGCTGCAGCCAGGTCTCCTTCAGCGTCTTCAGGAAGTTCGCCTCGCCGGTGATGTTCACGCTCAGCGAGCTGTCGTTCCCGTCCAACCCGCTGTCGTTCACGTAGCTGAGGAAGCTGCGCAGCCAGCTCTCCGTGAAAATCGGCGCGCTGCTGATGTAGCTGCTCGCCTCCAGGGACCTGGTCAGGTTCTCCATCTGCTGCTGGATAACGGGATCGCTGTAGTCGTACTCGCCGCTCACCACCACCTGCAACAGAGCAAAACGGAAGCTTGAAGCGGCTGCTCCTCTAGACGAACACGTCCTCCTGCTTCCCTCGCCGAGCAAGTCTCTCTAACTGGACCAGTCGCGGCTGAGAACGACCACCCGGTACAGGAATCATCTCGGCCAAGCCAGAAAAGCCACGAAAGTCTCTGACGCAACGCCCCCGTCACTTTTCCTCAATTCCACGCCGGTGAAAGTTGTTTGCGCGGATGTGCCGCGCGGGCTGCGTGACATAACTGCCGGTGGCGGATCATGCGTCACGAGCCGAGGCACCAGTTCCTTGGGCGAGAAGCCTTTCCCTGGGAAGGAACCCAAAAATGTCGCGGATTGATCACCGTACCTGTATCCTGTAGGGGAACTCGCGGAAGTAGTAGTCCTGCTTGTCGTAGAACACGATGGAGTAGGAGTCGTTCTTGGAGAGCTTGCGACGGTCCAGGCCCTCTCGAAGCGTGGTCAGGCCGTAGAGCGCCCCGGCCAGATAGCAGGCGAATATCGCGATGACCACGACCTTAACAGGTCGGCAGTTCAAGAGCACGGCCAGGTAATCGCGGAACCAGCTCATGCAGCCGTGCTCCGGATTGTCCACTGGATTGTACGGATCGTCCGGATCCACTCCTCCCGAGCACAGTACTCTATACAGCCAAGATCGATTCGCTGAAAGCCAAAGTGCCGGGCAAACCGTCGTTATTTCGCCTGGCGAACGCGGTGTCCGTTGCTCGGACAGAAGGCTTCGAAACCGAGAGTGCTCCGCGGGAAAAAAGCCGATGAAATCATCCTCCGGGACAAAGGTGCCGGGCGGCGATTGCCCGTACAATGTCACGCGCCAAGTGGTAATGTTAATTGCATCTGAATGCCGGTCACGTTTCAATCGATGGCTGAGTGAGTCGACGGGGACAATCGGGCTCCGAGCAGCTCCCAAGATGCGTTGGAATATCGATTTTTAGGCTTCCAGCGGAACAGGGGGAAACGAGCGAAGCGTTGCTTCGCAGCTCTTGGGACACGAACGATCGTTGACAATGTCCGAGCCGTGGAGAAAGTCAAGCGTCTCCGTTACGTAAGGCGTTGTGATCTAACGAATTAACGACACTCGGCTGTAACGCACGCCTGACGTAACAGCGTCCACGTTTCGAGACGTCCAGCAGTTTTGATTTTATTAATTGAGGACCTTGTAAGAAGAGGGTGATGCGAATTCGATCATAAATGAGCGATTTATTGCAAATAAATAAAAATAGAAATACTAGTGTTATTAGAAATATTATTATGGAATATTAATATTAATATTTTCATTGTAGAAATATTATAGAAATTATAAAAATATTCATATTTTTATTATAGAAATGTTATAGAAATTATAGAAATATTAATGAAATTATAGAAATATTATAGAAATTATAGAAATATTATAGAAATTATAGAAATATTATAGAAATTATAGAAATATTATAGAAATTATAGAAATTATAGAAATATTATAGAAATTATAGAAATATTATAGAAATTATAGAAATATTATAGAAATTATAGAAATATTATAGAAATTATAGAAATATTATAGAAATTATAGAAATATTATAGAAATTATAGAAATATTATAGAAATTATAGAAATTTTATAGAAATTATAGAAATTATAGAAATATTATAGAAATTATAGAAATATTAATATTAATATTTTTATTACAAAATATAGTTTTGTCGAAACTAGAAATAAAACATTATCAACTCAATAACGACTATTTTTCAATTAGTATTATTTTTTAACATTAAGTCAAAGTAATAATTTTATAAACAGTTTTTTCTAATTTACTCGAAATTGGTAAAGATGGAGCTGCACCCCTCTCGCTGTAAGGCCCCCAATAAAATTCAAGTTGAACGGAGGACGGTTCCTCCGCGACGATACCGAGGCTGGAGAAAGTCGCTCCATATGGCGCGGAGGAATGCCAGAACTGTTCCCCGATCAAAAAGCTACCATCTACTTTCGCGAATAGCACGGCGAGTGCGAGTTTGAATTTTCCAACGGAGCCCCTTTCACGCGGCATTGAGGATCGGGAATATCGGGCTCCCTCCGCGGAGGGAACGAGGAAACGCTTCGATCCGAAGATAATACGCGGTCGAGAAGCCGAGGGCCCGATCGTTTAATGTAGAAAGTACCGCGGCGCGGGAAATAAATGAAAGTTCAAATAAAAACACCGAGTGATACGTCCGAGGTAACGGGGCCCGTGAAAGTATTCCGGGTAACGTCTTCTCCGGCCGTTCCTTTCGGCTCTCCGTGAACGGGCACGCACGCGCACGGCCAGCCGCGACGGTTACATCGGATGTAGTAACCCACCGAAATGACTCCACCGATTGCCCGATGCTTACTTTTACTACGCAGATTCTTGGAAGCTTATGCAACGAGGAAACGCGCTCGTAACAACTTCCACGTTAATTTTCAGCTGGACTTTTTAACTCTGCCGGTACGTAACACCGTGCGGCTTGGTGTTCGGTGTTTGCACGGGGTGGTGGTAGACGATCAAGCGCAACCACGTCGGCAGGGATGATTTCTCGCCTTCTTTCGGAGCTTTATAGTAAAAAGAGACTCACCAGACTTGGAGAGGGGTTGCACCTTGCAGCACAGAATGCTGTGGAGGTTCTTCTGCTCGCAGTAGCCGCTGAGGGCCACGCACCCCGTGAAGAACGTCAGGTGGAAGACGAAAGTGAAGACCACGGCGAAGCCTGGGGACATGGTATCCTTGCAATTCGATTTCACTCGAAGCCGCACAGATATTTTCGCAAAAACGCGATCTTATCGGCCAACGATCACGCGCAGATGGCTTTCTAATTCTCTGCGGATCGCCAAGCTTACCCGAATAGATGCAGAAGATCTGCACCGACGGAAACGGCGAGAGGATCCCGATGAAAAACGATATCATATCGGTGAGCGAGGTGATCGTAATCGAGACCGCGGCCTCGCTCAGAGTAGCGGCCATCCTCTCAGGCACCGGTTTCAGGATGCTGGTCCGCCTCCAAGCTGCCAGCATCACGAACGTGTCGTCGATACCGATACCTGCGAACCAAAAATTAACCAATGCACCCATCTGCTCCCGCGAGCCTCTATGCTATTTTGGGTTCAAAAAAAATTTATTTTGTCATATTTTTGTAGCTAAAACGTTGTACGGATTTGTACGGATTTTAGTTATTTGAATTTTTTTAGTTAGTTTTGTGTAGAGTATATTTTATTTTGTCAAATTTTTGTAATTCTATAATTTAAAAAAAAAACTGAAAAATTTAAAATGAGTATGAATATTTCTTTACTGTTTTAATTATATTTTTTGTGAAATTCAAAAACCGGCTCAAAACCGTTTTTTTTTAGAATAGTGGAATTTGAAAACCAGTTTTTTAAGAAGTCGGTTTTTATATAAACCCCAATCAGGAAACAAATAAGGCGCAACTTGGAAAAAGAGACCTCGTAATTTTTGTAAGCGCTGTTTCTCGGATAATTTAGTTTCTCATATATTAGAACGTAAAAGTGCCGAATTTTATATTTTAAAAATAAGTTTTGAGGTTTTGACCACGAAAATGTATACAGTTCTTCAATTGACATTTGCATTAAACTTGTAAAATTAAAAAATTTCATTTCTATAGTCTTGGCCATAGAGTCGCAAAATTTCCCCACTGTGCATCGGGATATTACAAAACCTTTCCTGCGCTATCATAATTCCTCAAATCCTCAGCACGACGCCCAAGTAAAACGCCTATCACAGAAAGCAAACTGAGTCTGAAGTGGGTTCGTCATCGGGCATCCCTTATTGCAAAAACGACCGCGGTGCCATTTACGGATAACAACGAGGCAGTTAGTTCGAATGGGCGATTCATTCATTCGTGATTCAGCGCGGCTACATTTCGACGGCGGTTTATAGCCGCTAATAAACGCGCAGGGCGCGTCGTTTATTCAATTTCCAGCAAGGACGGAGCGACGTTCGTGCCGGGGAACCCTTCTTGTCGCTCTAGCTACTGTATCGGATTTATCGAACGATCTGTACAAGCCCAGTGTATATCGATAGCTAAGCGAGGAGCTCTGTTAAAATGGCAGTGATTCGCATGTGCGGCGGGACGTGACGGGCTCGTTGATGAAACTCCCTTCGCAACACTGTCTGCCAGCCCCCTCCGACTCGATCGAGCGAACGGATCACCGATCGTCACGGATATCGCGAGGCGACGGGATGGTGATTTGCGTGAAAAGCGGAAGTCCCCGTGGCGTCTTTTCCCTGCCGTTAGGCTTGCTTGATCACCAACGATGATTGCGCTCTGCCTTCGGAGTCATTGCGAAATCACATGTTCCTTCTTCGGGGGGCCCTGCTGGAGACTGTTGCGCGCAGCTGCGGGGGGATATTGGATCGGGATTCCCGGCGCCTGCAGCGTGGCCACAACAGGCGCCACTGACGAAATCGATGACAGTCAGAATGCGTCCAAGGAATTGGTAATTCCTTGGCAAACAGAGGGGCACGTTCCTCGGCGGTTCCGTTGACATCTTTCGCGGAACCGGTGAAGCAGCGCTCAGTATTCACACGGCAGGAGGGACGCTCACGTTCTTTCCAGTAACCGGAGCAGAATGCGAGCTCGCCTTCGTTGGGAAACGACGCGAGTCTTCTGGGAGCGTTTTTGTCCGATCTGTCCCGCGGGGTGTTTCCTAGAGCTATTCTATTGGCGTTATGCGAGCAGCCGTGGAATCCGTTTGACCTGCATCGGGCGGGACGCAACACTTGGCGCGGGGAATTCGACGGAGGCGAGAGTAGCGTGTTCTGCCATTAGAAGTCTTTAGCGGCATGCGCGTGGACGCGCGAGGAATACCGATGACGGCGTGGCGCGCCGAAGGAGAGTCTGGGTTCGGTTGCCGGGTCATGGGCGACTCACCGATCATGAGGAACGGTGCGGCCAAGTTTAGGCCGATGAAGTCGACGCCTAAGTAGATGCAGAGGCCGAACGCGGCGACCGTGGCCATCGCCGCGGAGACGTTGCCTAGTAGGCCCAGCCAGGGCTTGCTGCGCACCCAGTCGGTCATCATGCAGGTGACCACGGAGAACAGGGCCATGAGGATGAAGGTGCTGGAGAAGTAGGGCACGATGGTCTTCGTGTTCTCCTCCAGCTCCAGCTCGAGGGTCCTGGAGGCGAACCTCGCGGTGGCGATGTGCTTGAACACGCCACCTTCCTCCATCTCCTTCACTGCCTCAAGGAACGCCTCTTCCCAAGCTGCTCCGCTGTTCCGAGGCAAAAGAAATGGAATTAGCGCGCTTCGCACAGCAGCATGCGCAATGTTAGCTTTTGGGTTAGCCTCTGTGTAACTTACATCGCATCCTGGCGAGGGTTGTCGGCGGTGAGGAAGTAGGCTAGCTGGAGCGAGGGCACAGACTCCACCACGTAGTCCTCGTTGATCGTGCTCCCGCCGAAGTACACCAGCAGCAGGTGTAACTCCCACGTCTCCGGGTTCAGCGTGACCGGGAACGTCAGGTTCAGCTTCCTCCTCTCGACGTCCCTGTAATGTGCTACCGACTACTCAGACATCCAGACCTCCGAGGAACCCTCGTTCCGCTCCCGCGCGGGAACTGCGCCAACACTTACATTATCACGTAACGGAGGTCCAGGATGTCGTTGGTGAAGCACTCGTCTAGCCACCTGGCGCAGATCTGCTCGTAAGTGAACACCTCGCCCGCGTAGGTCGCCTTCGCCCCCTTAATCGCATCGTCCAGCTGCTTCAGCTCGTCGAACACGACCTGCCTTAGCAGATTCTCATCCCCGTCCTTCGCCGTGACGATCACGTGACCGAATCGGCCTGCAAGCACCAGGGGCCGGCGTCGAAACTCGTTCCGACTTCGAAGTATCGCCGCGTCGAGTGCTCAGTCAAGGGTTAATCAGCCGCGACTCAATGGGACGAGAAAGTTGTTGTGACGCTAATAGCAAGGTTGACCCGCGGGAGCGTGCAACAATACGGAATTACACGGCCGCCGATGCAAACAAGGAAGCGGGACGGTAAGGCCGTTAGCAGGGAGCCGGCGTGTACTTTCTCCTTGAACTTTAGCAGCGCGCCTTGGCGAAGGTTGATCTCCGCGCGGGGCGGCCCGTGAACGAGCACTCGACGAGCTCCCAAAGGACCACTCCCAATGGCCTCCTATGCTCACCTGGCCTGGTGATCCGGCCCAGGTTGAAGTGATGGCTGTAATTGACCTTGAAGTACTGCTCAACGATCGTCCTTTCGGTTTTACTCGGCCCATTGGTCGGGGAGAATAAGTACTCGGGGTCGATCTCGTAGTGGATCCTCTGGTAGCCGGTGAAGCAGATACAGGCCAAGAGGACTGGCACTACCACGAAGTAGCCGGGGTGATGACCCACCGTCAGGCCCAGCCTGTGGAACGCACGGTTCAGGAAATCGTCCACGCAGGTCAGGTTCTTCCACATCTGAAGACACAAAGCAAGGCTGCCTCTTAGAAATCTAGCTGGACCAGCCTGACGACAACTGGTTCGCCGCACACCCGTTCATCCGCGCTGCTTGAAATTTGTAACACGTTGATGATAGTGATTTGGCGAAGGTGCTGTCGGTGGGACGTGGAAAATGCCAGAAAATGTCGCAACGGAAAAGCATGCGCGCGAACTGACGCAATGGCACTCATACGATGGTGACGGTAGGTCAATTTTTAACCGACTTCAAAAAGAAAGGGGTTCTCAGTTCGATGTGTTTGTACGTATTATGTTCGTCCGCGAATTTCTCCGTAACTACTGCACCGATTTTCGTGAAACTTATTGCATTTAGTTTAGCTTCAATCAACTTAGGCTGCGGAGAAAGAATTACGAAAAACGGTTAAGTAATTTTGAGGTAACACCAAAAATAAAAAATCCGTTTCATTATTATTGGAATCTTCCGTTTCATATTTTGTCGTATTTTTTAAAATAAATGTATACAACTTAAATATCTAATAAAAGTAAAAAATAAAAAATTTTAAAAAAATTGAAACCGAATTTAAAAAAATAAAAATGCACTGAAAAGTTATTTCCTTATTTAATCTATGACTCTCAATTTTTTTAAGTCGGCGCCAGGGTTACACTGTGCAAATGATGAGGCGCCGACTCAAAAAATTTGGGAGTCATAGATTAAATAAGGAAAAAACGTTTTTTTTTCACTTTTCAGTGAGTTTTTATTTTTTTTTAAGTCGGTTTTAATTTTTTTTAAATTTTTTCACCCGATCAATTTTCAATCAACTAATGAAACGGTAGAGAATGTGAAAAGTAAAGAAATGGGAATTAAGGAAACCAGTAAAACCTGAATCTAATAAGAAGTAATATAATTTTATTAAACATTATTCTATTTTTGTTACTAATATATTTTATAACGGGCCTTTTACGCGACGACTGTGTCATAAAACGCCCCACGCAGTTTTTTCCTTTGTTAAGAATCGTCAACTAAATATAACCGCAAAGAGCCCATTGGGTATCGCAACGCACAGGTTGGGAACCCCTGTTCCAGCTCATCGTCCAACGCAGAAATAAACAAACTTTAGCGCGGGTCAGAAATGCCACGGAGTCGTTGAAATCTAGATTATTCTCGAGCGCCTTTATCGTTCGAAGAGAGGCTTGATGATGGCGCCGGTCGTGTTTACAGAACCATTCTACCCGAGAGAAAGACATTCAAGGCGAAAGCAATGCAGGGTAACGGCTGCGAGCCAATTACCGTTTCATTTCGCAAAACGACCAGAACGCTCGCGAATCCAGAACACTTCCTCGTGGCGATCGAAGCCGATTCTGGGCTTCTTGCGCGGACCCTGTCGTTTTTCTCCAGCAACGACCGGTCACAATGTTGCGACCGCTTCATCGGATATTCCCGGCGCGTTCGTCGTGCTTTCCCAGCCGCTGCCCGCTCGATCCTCCTCGCGTCCGCTTTCCACTCAGCGGACCCGTAAAACACGTGAGATTCATCGCACGGTCCCCGCTCCCCGCGTAACGAAAACTCCTGGAATTCAGATCCGTAGGCAATCCGCGTTGGGAACGGCGCATGGTGCGAGTGGCCACAGGTGGCGCCCCATTAGTAGAGTTCGGAGAAGAGTGACATCGAAGAGCCAGCGTTGGGGGAATCGGTAACGCGGACAATAAACGGTTATCACAGGCTGGTATAACACAAAAAGGTGAGATCTCAAGTAGAAGGTTAGACCGCGCGTACCCAAAACAGGGTCTCTAGTCTGGTTTAAAGTGTTTCCGACACGGATATTCTTTTATACGTTGGAATTAAGTTGTTATTTTTGTATTGTTGGGTAATAAACGTATTTATAAAAAAAAATCGGTAACCCAGACCTAACCCAGTAGTCCCGAGGACCCACGGATCTTGGTTTCGAGTCCCGTCGCCCCGAGAATTTTTTTTTCGCCTGAAAATCTCATCGCGTTTTCTCGGCCCAGCCGAGATAAGCATGTGTAAAAGGCGGAACGTTCCCGCGACTATCAGTAACGGTTGCGAAATGGAAACGGAAAGCCGAGTCGAGAAAGAAGAAGCTCGCTAGCGCAGCGGTTGCGAGGACGCTATTGTGCCTATCGTAAATGGCGCAAGACACGCGGCGTCGCTCATGGAGAAGCGCACTTAGTTTAATAACGCAGACATCCGTTCCTCTTGTCTAGTAACGAGCGGACAACCTCTCCGCGGGGACGGTGGGAATACGGCGCACGCACGTCCAAATAACAGAGTCCCTACTCTCTGTCTGCATTTCGAAAAGTTCCTTTCTCTCCGCTTCACTACGAAAGCCGAAGGTCCGCCCTTTATGGAGACAGGGGAAGTGGGTTGAGCGGGCTCGAATTCGGCTAAACGTCATTGAAAAGCGCCGTAAAAGTGACGTCGGACTTGACCCGGTTCGGCAGCACGCAACAATACGCGCTTAGCATACCGAAATCGCGGCCGACATCACCGTTGACTATTAATTCCGCAGATTCGGGGCGAGATTGCGAGGTGGGCCTGATCTCCTAGGAAGCAGATCGCCTTGCGCAACCGTGCGAGAGTCGCTGCGAATCGAAAGAACTGTGGCAGAGCTTTTCAACCGTCGGGAGGAAGGGTCCTCCTCGGTTAATCTCGCTTGGAAATAAAGAGGGATCGAGTAACGAGGAAGTCTCTACTCGCCCGAGTACTCCAGGCCTCCTGTTTCATTTTTCAGATCCATATCCCCGCCATTGTCCCTCGACAAAGGAGCTGCAGCTTCCGTAGATCATAACGCCCGCATCGAGGATCGGGTAACAAGCCGGGCGGGCCCGTTTTTCAGGGCCACCCAGCGGGTGGCAAGCCGCGCGGTAATGAGACTCTTCGTTCCTGGAAGCTTCCTGGAGCCGGCGCGCTCCCGAATTTCAGGATTCCGTTGAAATTCGAAAGCGACGATGGCCTGCGGCCGTTGTTAGAACGGAAGGACATTGGCTCCGAGCGTGAACGACTTTCTAAAACCACTTGCACTCGATGCCAGCTGGTTTTTCCACGCCCGGCCCGATCGTAACCGAGCGGCCGCGGATGACGTGGGTTTCGCGAAGTTCAGAGGCCAGGATGCCCGACGGATCTTTTCCCCGTCAGCGGAGAAAGTGGCATTGGGTAACGCGGGCCTACTGGCGCGCGCGCCCGCCTGCTCCTTATTCGATCCACGCGATTGGATAACGGTCGCGTAACGATCGAGCCTTTTGTTCGCGGCCAACGAAATCGTAACAGTCTTGAGTAACGATCCTAATGAACCTGATTAAACACCGCCGTCCGTCGATATTACACAAGCCGCGGGGAGGGGAGCGGAAAAAATCAGCCCGTAAAGTTGAGTCGCGCGCCGGCCCCCGATTCGCGACGCTTATGCAACGCGCACGCGCGGAGCGTGCCGTCGCGGACGCCATTGTGCGTTGCGCCGTCGATTTGTAACTGATCCGTGCCGGTTGGTCGTAACAAAGTCGAGCATAGGCCTCAATGAATATTCCTTATGGGCTCGGCCGAATGGTAATCGACTGGCTCGACCTCCACGCCAGGGAAAAGTACTTGACACGGTATTTGAATTTCATGGGGCGTCGTCGAGCGCTTTCCCAACCCCCTCCTCAACCACTTTCCTTGCACAGAATGATTGCTAGAAATGCGAGTCGTCCCACTGACCTGGGACTGCTAATCGCTGGCCACAAGTGCACTTCGATCTCCTGTCGGGGACCCGGGCATTACTGATAACGATTGATAGCATTGGTGGAACCGAGATGACCCCTTGCACGGAACTTACAAGGGAAATTACCCGAACGTATCCGATTTTTGTGAAAACACCCCTTAAAGGTTGATGCGTGACTTACTACTTTCCTCTATATCTTGCAAACTATAGTAGATATAAAAAATATATTACAATGAAATCTTAACGGCTTTGTATGCCCTATAAAACTGTGTAATCAAATTGTCAAAATTTTGTAGTTTAACAAAAAAAATCCTTCCCCGCTACAAATTTAAAAAAAATCGATTACACAGTTTTATGCGGCACAGAAAGCCGTTAAGATTTCATTGCAATCATTTTTTTATACCTGTTATAGATTTCAAGATATTCAGGAAAGTAGGAAATCACACATTAACCTTTAACGGGTGTTTTCACGCCGAAGAACCGAAAATAGGCGCAACCGAAGAATTGCCTGATACTTCTGTCGAGGTCCCCTACAAACCTGCCCAGTTTAAAAAAAATCGGAATGTTCGGGTAACCGAACCTTTTTCGAACAGCTAGGATCGTAATTTCGATGTAACGACCATGATTCCGGGCGACGATGAGGCCAGGAATGATTTGAAACGCTGGTCACGTGAGTTCCTGCCTGTGTTAAGAATACCAACCGTTTAATTTCGCTCGCCAGTCCTTGTCCCCAAAATTCCCCACCCGAATAGTCCCTTGGCTCGAGTGGCCGCCCTTCCCGAGGATCGCTCGGTCCCAATCAGCAGAACACGATGTTTTCTATCGTGTAAGCTAAGGACAAGGCTGCAGTGTCGTCTCCGCGATGACAAAATTGGCCGCGGCAGCGTAATTTGGCAAATTGCGAGTGTATCCCTCCGCGCGTCTCCAGAAGACAATGGCGATGTCTAGCGACGAATCAACTCATCACTGCGCTCCGCGCGACAGCCGAAACGAGAAGATTGCCCCTGTCCGCGAATATCGGGATAATTGCATTTCTCAGTGACGCTCGCAATTTCTCCGCCCCACGATCGGCCCCGAACCGTCCCGCGAGGTAGCGGCGGACGAACGAAAGCAGCGCTTATAAATAATAAAATGGAAAATGCTACGCGCTCGGTCACGGCATGCTTTCTCATCGACACGCTGCGGTTGCTCGCGCTTTAAGCAACCGAGTCGGTTGCGCGTGAATCTTCCGCGGCTGACGAATCCTCCAGTTCTCCTCGTTCACAACGCTGCTCAACGGCGAACGCCGGCCTCCTACGCTCCGAGGCGAGCGGAAATACGGAGGCACTCGAGAAGAGGGAACCAGAACGAGCACGCGCCGCTCGAGGGCCACGCGGCGACAAGGAAAACCCTGGCAACAGGGAAAAATCAGGGACTGCGAATAAACGCTCGAGAGCTCCTCTCGTGGAACGTTGTTTACCGCGTTTCAAGCTTTTTTTCTCGCCACAGTGAACGCTCCGAGGGCGTTCCATTGCGAAATGGTCTCGTTATCGTTTCTTAACCTCTCTTTCGATCAAACGCGCCTCTATTGGCTGTGTACACGATCTCTCGAACACGGCAATTGCCTCCCGCGTCCTCGACATCTCGCGTCAGTTGCTCCTGTATGTGGAAAACTCGCGATGCTTTATGTGACGGCTGGCGCTAGAACGCCTCTGAAGCCATTTCCATGAAAATTCAGTGATTAACCGTCGACGAGTAATACCGGGTAGACTGAACGACGAAAGAAACCGCTTGGATTACTTAATCTCCACTCGTTACTGGCTACACGTGTCTTCGAACAAGTTTCTACAAGCCTGTCCTTTTTTTTTTATATATTCTAGCTGCATTCTTGACCGAACACGACTGCTAAACTCAGGGGAATGGTCCTTCGTCGCGGAATATTGGGAAATACTGTGAGAGCGCCATCTACTAAAGTAAGCTCTGCAATCGGGTCAATCGCGTTACAGGACTGGTGTCACACAAGTATTGAAATAGTGCAATAATGTTTTTCTCATTAAATAGGCTGTTAAATTTTACAAAATCGATCATCGAACAGTCGAAATTCCCAATACTGCCAATTACACGTGACAGCTAACCCGATTAGACTGCTTTAATTTTCGCCACCAGATTGCGTAGCGGAAGTAAGAAAATATTTTCAGTAAATATTTCTCCTGCAAGCGAAAATGACATGATTTACTTTATATTTGCTACAACTATAATTAATACAATTCTTTGTATGGGAAAAATATATCCAGGGCGACGGGGCTCGAACCCAAGATCCGCGGGTCCTCTGGATTACTGAGCAGCCACGGTACAGTTTTTTTTTAAATGTGTTTATTTAGCCGGAAACAAAATTATGAGTACATAACATTCTTATATTTAACTACGGGTATAAACACAACCGATAATGGCACCACGTTACAGTATCACCATGTATTAGGCAACAGTCTCAAGAGAGCGCTCGTACCTAAAATAAACTGAACTTTTCATGCTTAAAGTAATTTGTACTTATTTATAACCCTGTATAACCGGTGGTAGAACATTTAAAGGTAAGATCATGGAAAAATCGGCTTTAAAACCAGGAAGTTCTCTTTAGGAGTAAGCGACTAATCTAGTGATATTAACCTACTTAAATCTAAACTAACCTAACTTAACCTAGATTTATGTACACACTCATATATATATATATATACTGGTCAGTCACTTATTTGATAACCTTAAGCTTTTTGAGGTAGGTGCTGTTTATATCCAACCACCAATATTTGCTTTTTAGCCTCGCTGGGCTGAGAGAGTCAGGCAGCCACGTTACCGATTCCCCCAACGCGACTCTCCGACGTTACTCCTTTCCGAACTCCACTTAACGGGGCGCCATCTATGTGTCAACCGCACCATAGGCCGTTCCCAATCGCCGAAAGCCCGCTACCTTCGTTTTCGAGGAAAACGGGTTCGAAGATGAGTGAATTGAGAGTGGTGAATTTTCTCGAAGACTCGTTGCACACCTTCCGCTTCGAATTCTGTGGATTTGCCGCGTAGATGGACGTTACGTGGAACGAAAGTAAGCGTGCTTCGTTGCTCAACGATTTCCACGCGAGGGCTGGCCGGCAGCCGCGATTTCGTCGATCGACTGACGAAAGACGTCGGCGCGCCTGCCACGTGCTCTTTCAAAACGAGGGAAGTAGAAAACAGTTTTCTCTCCGGGGCCTGTTTTTCGATTCGTTAACGAAAGGAGCGGTTGGAGCGCTCTCTCGCGCTGCTAATTCTGCACATGGGCTGGCGGTTAAACATAAACAAGATGCGTGAAAGGTGCGATCGTTTGCATGCCCGTGGAAAAACACTGTCAGACCCTTCCACTCGCTCTTATGCGCGACCAAGGCAATTATCCCTTGCTCCTCCGTGAAAAATGGCCTGCAGGGAAATTGAGCGGTCGACTGCGTCTCTCCGCGCTGCAGGAGCGCCGTGGAAAATTCAGATGCAGGGGTGATGGATTCTTTGGAACAGCAAGCATCTCCGCGCCTGACCCGGGTCCAGGTAGACCTCGGAGATCGTGGCGAGGTTCCCAGAAGCTCTTGAATAATTCGTGGGGCAGGATTAACGCTCCGTGAAACGGCGGGTCCGCGAGACCGATTTCCTTATCGACTTCTTGTGAGATCCCTCCGTGGAACCTTTCTCCGGCCGAGCATCCGAAAAAGCGAAAAGCAACCGTCGTAAACCGATACAGGCATCGGTGGCCGGCGTTTTACGTAAGCTTCCCTTTATTTTTCGACGGGGCCCGAGTGAAGGTGTTTTCTCCGGCGCGCCTGCAGTGACGGCAACAAGTGTAACAACCTGCTGCCTCTCCAGATAGCTACTGTAAAAGGTGCGCGTCCGCGACCGACGTTCGGACACCTTTCAGGAGGCTTCTCGAACGATTAGAGAGTGCAGAAGAGTTGGGATACATCTAATGACTTGCAACTAGTAAAAATTGAAGCGGGTACACGAGGCGTTTCCCTCTGTTTATTCGAAACAGTGTCCTTCGTCGCCGTGCATCTAGTTGCGAGCAGATTATTCAAGAGCTGATGCAGAAGCCAGGCAATTGGAAAATAGGCTTTCCTTTTAATTCACGCGACCGCTTATCAAGCATAATCCCTGACAAAATCGAGCTTTCGGTTTCGATTCCTATGCCACGTACTTCGCGTTCGATTCAGCAAGAGGTAGAATCAATTCTCCTCGAATTGTGTGCGAATTAGGGGTGTTACGAATACTCGAATACCAGAAAATTCAAATTTTAAGATTAAGGTTCGAATATTCGAATAATTAGGGGTATTCGAATACCAGAGAATTCGAATTTAAGATTTGCGATTCGAATATTCGAATAATTAGGAGTATTTGAATACCATAGAATTCGAATTTGAGATTTTAGATTCGAATAATTAGGAGTATTCGAATACCAGAGAATTCGAATTTGAGATTTTGGATTCGAATAACTAGGAGTATTCGAATGCCAGAGAATTCGAATTTGGGATTCGAATGCCAGAGAATTCGAATTTGGGATTCGAATATTCAGATATTCGAATAAGTAGGTGTATTTGAATAATTAGGAGTATTCGAATATTATTAGAATAATTAGGAGTATTCGAATATTATTAGAATAATTAGGAGTATTTGAATATTATTAGAATAATTAGGAGTATTCGAATACCAGAGAATTCGAATTTAAGATTTGCGATTCGAATATTCGAATAATTAGGAGTATTCGAATACCAGAGAATTCGAATTTGAGATTTTAGATTCGAATAATTAGGAGTATTCGAATACCAGAGAATTCGAATTTAAGATTCGAATATTCAGATATTCGAATAAGTAGGATTATTCGACTAAGTAGGTGGATTCGAATAATTAGGAGTATTCGAATATTAATCGAGTACTTGGAAGAATTCAAATATTATTCGAATGGTTAGGAGTATTCGAATTTAATTTCGAATACTATTCAAATAAATTACTCGTATTCGAATATTTACAGCTCTAGTGCAAATAGAGCAATCTGCGGCGGCACTAGAGGCAATGAATGCAGCCCAAACTATCAATCGCCGCTGCACAAGCGTCAAGCAGCGCGTTTCGCGTCACGCACACGCTCGTCCACTCGCAATCACGCATTTGCATTCGCGGCGTATTCAGTCGCGAGCTATGAGACGTGACTGGAAGCACGATTGCAAAGACTGCTCGGATCAATAATATATCCAGTGTTATCAGTTACACTTTGAGCCTGCCTGCCCCATAACTCGAGTCTGGGCGAAATTCAAATTTCGCCAGCTAGTGCAAAGAATGCACGAGGCTTGGTGAATCAACGTTGCCACCCATTCACCACGATTCTACGTGGCGACGGTGGGTGTACGGCCGATTAATCCAGGAAATCGCTTATTAATCACCCGAAACTGTTACTAGGGAACCATCCCGATCGGCGATTATTACCGCAGTCACGTTGCTCAATTTGTCGTGACGTCAAACCTGGCTGGAACTACGTTCGGACACAAAAAGGACGTGTCCCGAGCCGAACCCCAGCCGTTCCTTTTCTTGCTCGATCGGAGGCGATAGCGTGAAGAAACTGCGGCAACAGAGACCTGCACCTGCGTATCTAAACTGAGATTCTGATCAGTGGGCCTGAATAAAAGCGAGAAAGGCGCCATTGCGCGGAGTAATAGGACACCAAGGGCAGCTTCGTCACAAGATTTCAGAGGCACCAGCGTCTGTTTACGAGGAAAGTCGTTTCAGCCCCAGACCACGTGAAATCTCAGCGATCCTATCGCACTAAGCGACCATTAGGTGCCGCGAGCGTAAACACGGCGAATTCTTGCGACTCTGGTACACACGCCAGCGAGGGAAACCAGTCCGAGTTCGCCGAATGGGTCTCCTTAAATCGCCTAAGCTACTTTCCGGCTCTCCACGGTTTTTTAAAAACCCTGCTAAGGCTTCCTCAATTACTGGAATAATAGAAGACCTCATACAGCAACTTCGAGTTATTTCAGAAGCAGAATCAAGTGGTTTCGACATAAATTTCAATGCCTTTCATTATTTCTTAAATTACGGGCTCATATAAATTTTTTTTCTCGCTATTTTCTTCGCTATTCCGACCAGTTGCAATTTTTTCAAAACGACGAAGATACGTCGCCTAGTAAACTAATCCTCCTAGCTTCTCCAAAAAAAACTCGTAATATAATTTATGAATTATCTTTCAGATAGTTGCAATGTCCCGTTGCAGAATTATTTCTTTCAAGACTTTGGTCCCGCCAGATAATTTTGCACGCCGTGCGGCGTCCACCTCCCCCTCCCCTGGCTCGAATATCCGTCAGCAACAGGAGCCCCCGACAATCTACGATCGATCGACATCGGGGCCTTATCGGCATTCGGAAAAAAAGCTTGCCGTTCTGCTCGACCTCGAGCGCACGCCAGTTACATTTGCGCCTAGATTATGCAGTCGCGTGCCCTTTTTTCCCCCTATCCTCCGGTTCAGCGTTGCAAAATCCGCGGGTCAGCCGCGGACAAATCGGGACAAGGCTGAGCGCTAACATTTCTCAAAATAACGCTCGCGAATTCAGCGTTCATTACACGGCCGTTGCATTTCTCTTGCGTGCATGTACGAAGAAATTATTGCCCATTAATGGTAGGAGGGGGACTCGTTCCTTTCTCCAGCGTGCGTCGTCTCTGTGACCCCCTTGCGTGCCCACAGAAAAGGAAAACAACGAGGCGAATGAAAAACAGACGAGGAAAAACGCTGCCGGAGCTTAAGACAGCCACGGCGTGTTTACGCGCCGAGGGTTCTTCATACCGCGCGCGGTCCCGGCGGTGTGTTTTGAAAGCGTCCAATATATATCTCCTTTCTTGGCACACCTAGATACGTTTGCTTTGAAAAACCTTGCGCTTATTGAAAGCGTTTACGCTCCAGCGATGCTCGACACCTGCTCGAGGTAGGATGCAGCAGAACAGAATTCGCGGTTTTTAAGCTCTCCAAACCGCTGCTAAGACCCCAAAGAGCGTATCCGGATATCCGGGTAGCAGCGCGCTTTTGATCGCTGGTACACACTTTCAAGATAACCCGATTATGCAAAGTCTCCGCGCGAGCGAGCGTTTATGTAAATCGGACTCGGCCGATCTCCTTGGGTCAGGCTCCTCCAATTCGATCTGCTGAACAACACCACATACACTCACACACATTGGGGCCCCCCCGGTGTCGCGACGATTCCTCCGTTACTCCGAGGGTGGTAAGAGTCTGTATCTTCATTTTGGAAATGCCACGGTATATTTTATTGTCGTACCCTGCTTCGAAGGAAGGACTTTCCCGAATTCGATTTCCACACGATCGAGATATCCTCCTCCTCTCCTCCGCGCTTGCGCGAACTGCGGCGCTGCTGAGACTCTTATAACTTCGTCGCGGATGGAATTCTTTTTTGTGGTGCAGGAATAGGTAGAAGTGTCTTCGTTCAATTTTATAGCGCCAGGTGGCTTCGCAGTGTAGAAATAGGTTTTGTAACTCCCATGTGCGGATCCACGGAAAAAAATGTACCACCTCGGGCGATGGGATTCGAACCCGCGATCTTCGGATCCTGTGCGTACTGGCCAGGCGCTTAGCCAACTCCGCCAAAGTCCCTCCGAGGATTCTATGTTCCGGGCTGCCTCTTATGTTTCCTGATCCCACGAGGATCGATGGGCATGGTATTCAAATTGGAGAAACTGGGAGGAATAGAGAGGCGTTCTCCTCTCCCCGCGTCTTCTGCTTTTTCTTTCACCGTCGTCCAGCGACAACGCCGCGGTCCGATTCCCCAGTGATCAGTGAATTACAGATATCTCTTCCGGCTCCAAAGCAGACTAGCTGCGACTATGAGCCGCTCCTAGTCCGCAAGAATGGGGGACGTTTTAGATCCGTTTTATCCACTATGCAACGGAGATCCCCGGATCGAAATGTTTACGTGACTCGAGGACTTTCGAGACGCCTGAAATTTTCAGGTCCTCGGGTTCCCACTGGCTCCCGATACTTTCTACCGATTTTCGTCGTTCAGGGAGATTTACGAGCGTGGATGAAATTTACGCGCCATTAAACAGTCGCGCGCAATGCTTCGCGGGCCACGATAACGGAATGATTAGCGGCGATTTGTTGTGAAAGCGATTCGTTAGCCCACCGATCTTTGAAGCCATTCGTTATTCGGAAGACGACCCTCTAACGCAATTTATAGAATAATAATGGTCTTTGTCATAAAAGTATCCGAGCACTTGCTTATAAATTGTTAACAGGATGGAAGTAATTTAAATTACAAATGAAAGGACTTGCAATGATTTCAAATTTGTTAGTATTAATTTGAAAATTAGTAAAATTGAGTTTCGTCTATGAGTTGTCTAACTAAAATGCAATAGAAATAGAAAAACGTCTTCAGAACTAGGCATGGGTGCCTCGAAACCCAAGAAACTTTCGAGTTTCGAGAATTCGAAAGTTTGCACTTTTCTCGTGATTCGAAACTCTCGAAACGGAAATAAAAAAAATTATAAAATGATGGGATCAGGAACCCCCGTGCGGTAAAAGGAAACCCGGACTAAGGGGCGACGGAGTGTCGGAGTTAGCCGTGGTGGCAAACGCTACTGATCAGCACGCGGACGGCTCGGGTTCGATTCCCGGCACCGTGGGTTCTCTTTTTTCCGAGGTTCCCAAAAATGTAAAAATATTACGTCACCAATTCCTACAAAATCAACGAATAAAAACCATTGTTACATTTCATAATCTTTGATAATATATCAAAGAGCCCGCTATCAGAGTTAGCAGGCAACATCGGCCACTGATTATAAAAATAAGGCGGAGTGTACGAATTCGAATGAAAATTATAGGCCGTGGGATCGAAGGCAGACAGTGTGTGCCGGGTAACGAGTAAATTGTGCGTAATGACGCGGTGGGCTCGCGCGGCGGTAAAAATGCAATTGTTCATAGCCGATCGCGCTTTCCATTGAGCGCGCGAAAGAGGGAAATGCGGCAGCGAGCTGTGACGCCGACTGCGGCTAATACGAAACTGCTCGGGCGAAATCGAATGGGATTAAGAATAAACGAGACCAGAGCCCCGGCGGCCTGCCGAAGGGAGTCACCTGCGCAACTGCACCGAGCGCGACGTTCTGCACGACGGAAGCGGTAATTTACAACGAGGAGCAGCAAGCTGGTTGTTAGAGAAACTGACGGACGCTAGAACGCACATTTTCCTCCGAGAACGGTACCCCCGCTGTCGCTAGAAATCGGCACCATTCGATTCTGTTTCCCATCGACTGAAAGAAACATGGATACAGTCCTATTACCGGCCGATTAATTCCGCGATTAGTGTGTTCGGGCTTGGAAGCTTCTCGATGGCCCCACGAGTCCCTAGGGACGGCGAGGTAAGTTTAGAAAGGTATCAAAGGCGGATCGTTGGTCGACGCTCGCGTTGTAAGCGTTAAAAATAGAGGCTGGACAACGTCCCCTCGCTGCTGATTCCTCGATAATTCCCCTATGCACCGAGGTCAACAGTTTGTTACGGGCACGCTGTTCAAGGGGTATAAACAGCGGCGGTTGATTGACCGGCCGCGGCGCACATTCAACGGCATACCTTCGCGAGATAACAAGAACAATCGGCTGGATTGCAAATGACGACGACGATGACACTCTGGGCGCGTTACAGACACTCTTCTACGCTCCCGCTTCGCACAGGCGAGTTTCAATTTATGTATCCCGCAGCGCGCATCTCTCGGAGAGACACTTCCCGTTTAGAATTATAGAATACGAAGGGAAGAACGTATTTAGGGGAGGAGCTTCGTGTACTACTAACGCGGCTGCGAGCTACGTTGCGCGACGAGCGACGGAATTGGTCCCGATGCGTGATCCACGGGAAATCGAAAGTTCGTAAACCGGAGCGCATGGCGCGGGGGACGGAAGCGGGAACGTTGTTAGCTAAATGGTCAAATTGGTCACTCATCCGAGCCCCTGATAGACTTAAAGTTGAATACTTAAAAAAAGGGGGAGAAGTGCTTTTCGCAGTGTTGCCCGTGCTTCTGGTTTATGCGAACAGGATTTCAATAAATCTGTTAACAAAGTCGAGGGGGACTACGCTTCCGCCATCAACTACCCTACCGGCTAGAGTCATCCAGCTTAGAAGAAAATGCGCATATCCCAGACTTTCCGCTCCCCTTTTTCCACCCCCTTCAACTTCCCTCTAACCACCACCTTGTGGCAAAGAACCTCCCCCTTACCTTGGCGTGTTCAAGCAGGCTTCTTCTCCCTCGGCGCGGATGAAAATATAGTTCCACGTGTGTAGCTGGCCGGTCGCTATCGAGGGCCCACTTAACGCTGCTTCGTATCCCGAATGGAACACGGTTTATATTGCGCCGACAGTGTCGTTTCACCTGCGCGTTCTCGGAGACCGGCGTGTCATCGTCGACGGTGCGATGTGGAGAACGAGAAACAGAGGGGGCCCGCTTGTCGGAACGCTTCGTGGTGAAATGCTGGATTCGAACTGCTCGCCGCGCGGTTCGAGCGTCGCGCTACTAGCCGCGCCACGCGCCGATCGGCGGACCTCGTCCAATCTCGATCCTTCTCGGCCCCGCTCGGCTCGCCCCCGTCCTCTTTGACCGCGTGCGGTTCCCGCGTCTTCGACCCCTTTCGCGTGTTTCCATTTCCACGTTTCCTTGTTTCGCTTACGTCACGCGCCTTTATTCGCCCTTGGGACCCCTCCACTCGTGGGCCCGTCGAATTTATTCCTCTCCGGGGCCACCTGCGAGTTTAACACGTATCGGTGTGAAATCTTCGAGAGCTACTAGGGGGGAGAACTGCGCGTGTAAGAGTATGGGGGTGGGTTCTGAAGGACGAGTACAAGTGTGTGTTTCCAGTTTAAATTTTGTAATAATAAATATCTATAAGGCCCCGTGGGGCCATTTCACCCTTAATTAGTCGCAGCGGGTCTATTTGGCCCCAGCCGTCATTCAAGTTCGATTTCTGACAAAACCAAGCCATGCTCCTGCAAATTAAGAACATGTTTGTTTTTTTTTTATTTTGGATAATCCACTCGTCCAAAATTT
Organism: Andrena cerasifolii; assembly: GCF_050908995.1. Lineage (NCBI taxonomy): Eukaryota > Metazoa > Arthropoda > Insecta > Hymenoptera > Andrenidae > Andrena > Andrena cerasifolii. The sequence goes on from NC_135132.1 coordinate 7,243,668, forward strand.
CAACCGCTAACAAAGGGTCAAATTATGAAGACGTCAATTTTACTGTGACATATTTATGTAAACAAACAACAAAGATTTTTTTCTTGTATTTTAAGAATATACCCTCGTAAGTTCGAAAACGTTAAATGTTTTTGATTTCAGACGCGACATACAGCTTTTTTCAGGGCCACCATGTACTGTCTAAAATCGAGAGAGTTTCGGATATGTATCCATAACTTCCGAAAAACAATAGTTTTTTAACTGAAACTTTTTTTTTAAGTAGCTCATAATACTATGTAAACGTAATACAAAAACGGGAAATCTTCATCGAGCCGTTGACTGGTAAAAAAATCCGCAAAATGTACACATTTTCGGAGCATTCAAACGGGTATACCCCCTTAAAGCGCGGGGCCTTATTCGGGGAGCGCGCTGAACCCGCCCCGGATAGGCCCTGGTTTTCAGAGTTTCCGGAGGAGAATCTGCCCTTGATCGAGGGATGATCGCGTGGTTACAGTGCAAAGGTAGCGACTCGCGGATCCCTGAGCGGACGAATGTAATGCGCAGCGTCCACGTCAGACGGAAGCAATGAACGTCGCTGCGCTTATCTAGTTTGATGCTTCCGTCTGCGCAGAGGCGTGGGCAGACTTTCTATGGAAGCAATCGCTTCGATGATCAACACGCACGCGGAAAATACGTGGCCGGGTCAGCTGGGCCCGCCGCGATAAGCGTGGTCGTGTTTTGGACGAAGGAAAGTCCACGCCAGATAGCATCACCTTTGCGGGGCCCACTGACCTTCCCGATAACGGCTCGCAGAGCGTATACGTTTCAATTATCGAAAGCACTGCATCTGCGCGGCATTTCCGCTGACGTCACGTCACGGTTGACCCGCAATCGGTTACTAACTCGCGATAAGAGCCGCTCTGAGCGCGTGGAGCTTAGATTTCCAGCGACAATGCTTCCAGAAGGGAGCACCGGGGCACCCAGCCGAAAAGCTACCCTTTAGTCGGTCAACAACGACAGTAGAGGGAGACTTGGAATTTCGTATCTGTGGCTAATGAATTGTAATTAGAAATGGAGTGCAAAATCACTACCAGTGATCGCAGAATCTCGGTCACGCATTTAACTTCATTCACGACCGTGACCGTGACTTTTTTATCTTGAGTGAATTTGCTTACTCTGATCGCCTGATCTGTTTATAAAATACTTCAATATAGCTTGTGTCACAGTCAAAGCGTTAATTCAGCGAATGTAAGCATATGTACATTCCTAGTCAATGTATGCACACGCTGAAGCCGAATAAAATCCTGTAAAAATCACCGTGATCGAGTCACTCGTGATTCAGAAACAATAGTTCTGGCCATCGCTAATTGCAATCCTAATTCCTGAGAACCCACAGAGAGCAAAGTGCTCGGCGTACGAAGCGCGTCGAGATAAACTCGAAAAGATTGACCCCTCTTTTTTTCATTCCTGCTGGAACTCCAAGAATTTAATTCGAGATATGAATCCAATGACAAATTACATGGAAATATAGTGGAAACTGGATACGTGACGCTGAGTGTACATACATGGAAGCAGAGAACACGATTCGCCAATGAAAACAGTTTCATCGCGACACGTAGGTATTTAGGAGGCGCCAAGGCCAGGGCGAACAATCGCGACTGGGCAAACAACGATCTGCTCCGAACAATATCACGGCCTTCTGTCTCGTAATAATCGCATGCTCCGCGGTGCGAAATTGCCACCTCGTGTTCCGCGCGGGTCTTTCCATTATTCTTGAGGGCTTCCTGGAACGTTGCGAGCACCCGAAGCGTTTCCACGGGTAAAATAAATACGCTTTGTTCCGAGATAATCGATTCCTTTCGGCGCATCGAGCCGCGATGTAATTTCAGGGGGGTATCCCCGCACGGCAGAAAAGGAAGAAAGAAGGGAGCCGTCGCAACAATGGGCCGCTTCTAGGAAGACTGGCGGGTGCTGGCGATCGTATGGACAATGTGAATCGACGTCGATCCGACGTCCTCTACCTGACCAGGTACACGGATCCTCCGCAGGGGGATCTCGCGGAAATTCTTTGATTTTCACGAACTGGAAGAGTGGACGTGGGAGGAGCCGGGTTAGGCGGCTAAATCCAGCAACGAGATCGCTCAAGCTGGGAGAATGATCTATGGTCGACGGGCCTTTGATCTACAGTGACAATTACAAAGCTCCGCGCATTCTTCGCACGCTCGCAGATGGAAAGCTTGCAATCGGCCTGCCCCTCGTTCGTCCGGCTCGAGATGCTCCGAGGCCCCCGCAGATAAGGCAATTTGCTCTCGTTCCCTTTCATTTTCGTTCAAGTTCCACTGATCCGAGCAAAAGCGCGCATCCGCTGATCTGGATCGCCAGCGCCGCTCCTCGTCACCGTTGCGATGCGATCTGGGAAAGGATCACGCGGAGGTTAGTCACGATGTGTGATGAAATAAGAAACCCGTGCATCGACCAACTTTCTCCCAGATACGCGGGTTTTCCTCGAGCAACTGGTCGCTTCTCGTAATGCTGTCGCAAAAGAGCGACGGGGTGATCGAGGATGGTAATTAACGAGAGGATCCTTGACCATTCAGATCAAATAAACCCTCGTCGTAAGTAGAGCGCTATTATACACAATTAAGTACGGGCCGCATTCTGCAATGGAGGCGCGCGTAATCTGCGATCGGCTCGCGGCGGCGACGATCGCTACAGTGGCCATGATCTTGCCAAGGCTGCGAGTCCAGGCCCGACCATACGCAATCGTCGGCAGCGCTGATGATAATGAGGAACGATGTTGCGCGGCATTGAAGAAGGATCCTCCCCGTGAAGACTGAGAGCGCAAGGTCCGCGAGGAACTGGGGGTGAAAGATGCTGACAAATGCTTCCTACTTAGGTGTAGGGCCAGCGATGCTGCATTCTTCAACATCTCGCCACAGATTCTTCAGCATCAAAGTCTGCCATATAGACAGGTTGCTGGACGAGGAGCTGATCCTTGGGAATGTAGCTCAGAGACTATCTAGAGCGTTTCTTCTTGCACTTCCTCTGTCCCTGTTTATTCTCGCCAACCCCATTGTCTTCTAATTCGTAGAGCAGGCCTTTCAGCCACAACAGGGTATTAGCATCAGAGTATAAGCAGCTTTTTTCAATCTTCACCATTACTTGATACAAGTTTTTTTATCCGTCATCCTAGACCTCGATAAGTCTACAATGAACGCAGGTATCATTTGCGTGCATAGGTCTCATTTACGTACGCCTTTCAATTCGCAGCTTCGCCTTTTACTTTTCCAAGCGGCTGATACAGACTCCCGACGGAGAATCGCGGCTCGAACGTGGGACGCCCGGTCTAGGCCTCGCTAGATCAAAGACCCCCGTCAAAAGACAGCCAGCAAATTGCCAAAACCCTTTTGTGCCGCGCGCGAGGCGGCGAAGGAGCGGATACTGACGTCACCCGGCTCCACCAGGAGTTGAGTGCACGTGTGCACACGCACGGGGCCGCTTACACAGGGAGAAAATAGCGTGGCCGCGCATCTAACCCGTAAATATATTCCGTTTAAGGCTGATGGCTAGATTGTCCGTAGTTGACTGTCCGTAGTTAATCTCCGGGCTCTCATATCAGGCCAGTTAGCTCGAGTTACTCGCTGCCCGGCTCGTGGAGAAGCGTAATCGGGCCCGTCTACGTCGTCTGCCGACTGATTGCCAATTCAACGCCCCCGCTGCACGCGGACCACCCGCGGCACAGAAGCTGCAAGAAACGCGGCACCGGGGCAACTCCGGAGGCATCCGCGCTACTTGAACACCGTATTAAGGGCCTTATTGTTCGTTTCCTTCGTTGCCGTTTCTTGGAGACGGGCTGTTCTTCTCTTCCAGACGCAAAGAGTAGGGGCTACCGTCGCCGGGTATCACGAGCGTTTCGGCTTCAATTTCACTCAACACTTGCTCCAGATGCTGGCACCGACGCGGACTCCTTTTAAGGGGCTTTGCTTTCTTACTCCCTGACCAGTGGCGGATTTAAGGAAAAATGCCCAGGTGACAAACGTTCTGGGACACCCTGTATACACAACGTGACCCTTTATTGTTTTCCTCAAAACGGGGCATCTAATAATTGTCAGGCAATAGTATGTGTATTCAAGAAAACGCATATTTCTTCATAGTTTTTATTTATTAATGAAAAGAACAGAAACGAACACGTGAAAATAAATAATTTGTGTGGTCTTATATTTTTCTGAAGAACAAATTTGCTTAAGTTTATTTGGTGTTGATTTCAAATAAGAATGAAATTCTTGGCAGAGTTTCTTAAAATTTACTTTGATAATTAACACTGCTTTAAGAACTGCACTTGCAACTGTGTTTCTTCGCTCGTCCATAACGTATTATAACAGAAAACACCCTTTCTACGGGTGCATTAGTGCCGAGCAGACATAAAATATATTCAATATTTAGTCAGTAGTTGCTCTCTTCCTGAAAACAGGACATTTCGGCGTCCCGAAGCTGTGCTGCTCAAAACGGGACGTATGGTCTCAATTACAAATAAATTTACGCGCCTTGTGGTATGAAAATTATGGGAAAATATGATGCCGGGATAGAATCAGAATTTTTTGGAAGATGGGGACTTAGAGAGGCCTCCTGGGCCTTTTCTTCCTTGAAATTGGCCCTGCCTTGCCCCTTATTTCCTCTTCCCTTGCACTCGCAACTGTGTCATGCGAGTACAGTGAATTTGGAGGCCTGCGTGTGCCCGAAGCACCAGTCAGTAGAATCGGAGCGCGTCAAGGGTGGGTAAGACGAGATTCACAAGCACCGAAATCGGAAATAGATAACGGTAGCGCCTGCGCCTCTGACTCACCTACTTTCACCCCTTTAACGGTGGGCCTGCGTTTGGCAAATATTTGCCTAACGAATGCTACATACGCGAACGTGTATACCCCATCTTACACTGATACAATCCTCCCTTACGGAAACAATATCTTCCAACATCTCAGAGGAACATTCGTACACAGAACGTTGGCATAAGCGTTAGCGGAGGCTATCGCAAGTATCGTGAGATAAAAGAAAGCTATTGAAATCCTGTTTATCAAACACGCCTGGCGCCATATTGGAACCTGAGCGCGCGAATTGCGTCTTAACCAATTGGAGTTTTCTAAGCTCCCCGTGATACACCCCTTTAAATGTACACGGTATCGCGGAGATTGGCATTAAAGAATAAATGATAGTAGGAGCATCTTAAAGAAGAGCGTACGGATTAGAACCGGGGAAGGCTGGGAGGGAGGGGCAGCAAGGTGGAAGAGGCCGAGGGGCTTCTGCGCATAAAATTCATCTTGCTCCGAGCTCCCGGCGGGTAGCTTCCCTTCCAGATGATAATTTGTTCCGCGGCAAGCGTTTTCTCGCGAATAATCGATGATTATTCTGGTAATCCGTTGAATATCGCGCACTTCCACTGTAGAGATTCACCACCACGCACCACTTTCGACCGCCGAATCGAAGTGGATTTAAAACAGGGCAGCAGCCAATGGAAGCGCGAGCGATGTACGCACGCGCGCTCCAATAACCTACTCCTGCCACAAGCGCGACTTACCTGCAACAGTCGGGCAAAAATGTTCCACTGAGGCTCCGTTTTCACTCGGCTCCTTATCGTGGGTGTAATTCCGAAGTTACGATCGCTCGGGTGAAGTCGCAAGGGTGCTGGCAGCGCGGGCGACTCGGTCGAGATGTCCAGGCCACTCCGTCGACCCACACGCGCACCTGCCATACGCTGATGCGAGCCCATTGTTGTCGTGAAAATGTCTATTTCAAAACACGCGTCTGACAGAAGGAACAGAAGGAAATTTAAATATCCTCTGAAAGGAGGTCTCGCTTTGTATAACCTCCCGCGATAAGGGTGTAACTGGATAAGGGGGCTGCTGCAGCCCCGTACACGCGCATCGTCCACGAACCTGAAACATCGAACAACTCAGAAAGTAAATCTAGAAATTTAATTATTTCCTGTATCTAATCTAACTTCAAAGTAAACAGAAATAAAGCACCAAAAGTACTCGCGGGCACCGACCGTCGGGGATGTTGACGTCGTTCCGAAGTTCCACTTGACGAGCAGCGAGTCTGAAGCAGAAACAAGGGAATAATCAGTAAGACGTGTTTGGGAAAGTCCAGAGAAATGTCCGAGGGTGAAGGAGCGACAGCGCCCATCGACCTCTCCCCGCGGTGCGAGCCGGTGTCCAGGAGTCGAACAAACGATTCCCTCCACGTCCCCGTGATTCTTCTGGGCTTTTCGAGGGATACAATCAGAGGGCCATGCGGCACAGCTGCTGAAGGAGGATGCAGCCTGGGGTATCGCCGTTGAGCCGGGTCCCATCTGGTTGCCGTCAGCCACGAACCTGGCTCGGGCCAGGATCATTCGCAAAATGTTGGCCGAAATGGTCCGGCTCTCTTACCAGCACCGAGCGTTCTACTGCTACGTGATCCTCAGCGTGTGGATCTTCCTCCTCGTCGCTGGTAATCCAAGAAGAGACACCTCCATGCTTCTTCCATCCTCGATTTCGCTACAAAACTTCCCATTAAAACAGTCACTAGAATTTCACCACCGCTTTATTTTTACCCCTACCCTGCCTTCTATGCGGCATTATCGCGCTAATTAATTATGCTTTCGCTGGACGGCTTTAGAACGCTCCTTATGGATATCGGACGTTGTTTTATGGTAACCTGACCGCTGAAATGGTAAACACACGCGACAATGCGATTAACTCGCGCATACACGACTTCGTGTTATCAGCTTCGCTGACCAATTGTAAGCCGTGCACGTAAACACGGCTAACGAACCCTTTCCCCTCTGGTCTTGTTGCTTTTCTTTTTTTAAACAAACCGGATTCAATACCGGCAGCTTGGTTCGCGATGCATGGGTCCTCGCTCAAGGGGCATGTCATGCGCTTCTTCCTCTTCCTTCCTCCTCTCTGCTGCGACACCTAAGGAAATAATAAAACGTAGAAAATAAATCTGTAATCTCCCAACTCCACAGGCATGTACAAATATATCGGCATAGATGAAAAGAGCTCCATGCAAACCAGAGTCGCGGGGAGCGATATCTCTATCAGGGAGTTTCCAAGGAACTTAAAAGCCGACATGAAGACGAAGAAGATATTTCGATTTTGTAATCCTCCGAATGATATTGCTACAGAAACTGAAGGTATCGCAAGCTCGTTATAGTTATCCAGTGCTTACTAAAACAGCTCGATAATAACTCTACGCTTCTGCATTCAGGAAAATTGGATGGGAATCTAACGCTGGGTGGGATTCTGGTATTCGTGAGGCACGGGGACAGAGGCCCGCTAGCTCACATTCGAAACATAAGCATAGTAAACTGTGGCGGAGACTTCGCTTCCACGCCTGAGTTAGAGAGCCTCTACCAGAATTACGTGAACTTTCTGCAGAACGTCTCCAGCTATTCCAGAACAGCGTGGGCACAATTCTTGGGCCCGTTCCATGGTTTCCCTATGCTGCCCACCAGCTCGAAAGACTGCAGGATTGGCCAGTTGACGACGCTGGGCATCGGGCAGCTGTTGAAGACTGGCGTCGCGCTGAGGAACGCTTATTACCACAGGCTGAATCTGGGGAACGGCACCGTGACCAGCAAAGACGTTATCGTCTACAGCACTAGGTACCGAAGGACGGTTCAAAGTGCAGTTGCTCTATTGTACGCCCTGTTAGAAACAGATGGCTTCCAGAATCTGGCCAAAGTGACGATGCAGGAAAGTCAGAGCTACGCGTTTTGTAATACGGACTGCGCGTGTCCTGCTGCTGAAAAGTTCTTCAAGCAACACGTGAAGGTAAGCGGAGTAAGATCCCTATCGTCTTCGGGAAGCCCTGCTTCTAATCTTGGTAATTATTTACTTTAGCGATTCCTCACCGATTCTGATGAAATTTGGATATGTTGTAGAACTCCACATTTTGAAAAACTTTTTCCTATACATGTTACCGCCGCTCGGCCTTAGTTTCCGAGATATTTGCGAAAAACTTCTGTTGACTTATTCCGACACAACGCATTCCACTTTCCAACTTGTCCCGGATATTAGTATAGGTTGGGGTTAGATTAGTGCTCGGGGGGCGCCCGCGGGCGCGTAAAGCGTGGTAGCAAGTCGATGTAAGTTTGGAGATTTCAACCAGAAACTTGCGGATGCCCGTCAACCCCGACTCTGTTTCTAAAACATAATGTTTTTGCTAGGAAGAGAGTGCCTTCGAGAACACCTATTGGATGTAGGGGGCTCCCGTCAACACCCCGACTTAGTGATCTTCTAGCGAGTGATCGGTATAACCGCAGCCATCTTTGAGCAAAACCGGAAATAAACATATGTATCTCTTTCTATCAGTATTTCTCTCTCTCTTTCTGTCTCTTTCTATCAGTATTTCTATCTCTTTCCTTTTTTACAGTTTCTTTCTCTGTCTACTTCCGCTTTTGTTCCAAATCGTGGCAACCAATCAGCGACGATACACGTTGTTCCGATCACTCCCTCTAGGGATCGCTACCCCGACTAAAATCGGTTCGCCACCATGCTTTACGCGCCCGCGAGCGGGCGCCCGTCCCCGCACTAATCTAACCCCAACCTATACTAATATCCGGGACAAGTTGGAAAGTGGAATGCGTTGTGTCGGAATAAGTCAACAGAAGTATTTCGCAAATATCTCGGAAACTAAGGCCGAGCGGCGGTAACATGTATAGTAAAAAGTTTTTCAAAATGTGGAGTTCTACAACATATCCAAATTTCATCAGAATTGGTGAGGAATCGCTAAAGTAAACAATTACCCTAATCTTTGTTCCAAATCGGTTGCAGGAAATGTCTGACCACCTGAAATCCCACCCAGCAGTGGCGGATTTAATAAGGCAGGCTTCGAACGCAGTGTTCGAGATCCCGGATCAAGCACAGACGATGGACCCCAATACCTTGAAGGACGCGTTGCTGACGTACATCTGCCACGGGGCGTCGCTGCCCTGCGTTGACTACGATACGCAGCGTGTATGCGTGAAGACAGAGCACGTGACTGGGCTGTTCGCGTACACCGAGTGGGAGTCCAAGCAGATCTCGAAGAGTAGCAGTCGCAGGAAGTACGGGCTGCTGAGGGCTTACGGGCTCCTCCGGAGCATAGTTTCTTACATGCTGCGCATAATATCCGAGGCGAAGCCGAAGATAGTTCTATACTCTGGTCATGATAAAACTTTGGAATACCTCGCGACCGCCCTCGGGATATTCTCCGACAAGCTGACCATGCCCCACTACGCCTCACGCTTTGTCATCGAGGTGTACCGAATAAATCCGAGGAACGAGAACCACGTGGCCAGCGACTTCTACTTCCGCGTAATCGTGAACGGGAAGGATTTCACGCAGAAGATCCCGTTCTGCAGGAACGCGAACTCCTACAGCGCGAACTACGCGGAGCGGCCGGACGTCGACAGGCGAAGGGACTCTAGACTCTGTCCGATCGAAACCATCATCAGGCAGCTCCATGATGATTACTTCGGCCCGTTCAACGCGACGAATTTCAAAGACGCCTGCACTAATCACAAGCGGGGATAATTTGCACGGGAAAAGCGTTGTTGAGTATTCACTCTTCTTCACGGGCACCTCACTGCACGCGCGCGAAATTTGAATACGAGTTGCGCCTGATTTCCACGGCGTTCCCGTCGCTTCTGGGATTCGTCCGCCAATCGGGAGGGCGGACAGGTGCATTGTGCGTCTGTCTTCCGCGCGGGCACCAATCACAGGCGAGGATATTTGGAAGTCGACGAGCCTTTGGGGTCATCCTTAAATTACGTAAGGCTTTTTGGGGGGTCGCGAATTTCTTACGTTTTCTTACAAGGAGGGGGAGTCGGATAGCGTCTAACGTCATATATTTAACCTAATTTTCAATAAATACAAACTCTATCATTAATACTCCAGAAAAGTAGTTTTAGTTTAAATTTCCCGAAACCGAGTTAAATGAATTATATAAACCTTTAAAAGAATTTTAATAACTGAACAAATTAAATGTAAAAAATATTACGCGAGGGGGTTGAAATATCAAACCTTACGAATTCTTATAACGGAGGAGGGAATAAGAATTCGCCAAAATTACTCTTACGTCATTTAGGGACGGCCCCTTTGCGACCAACACTTTTTAATCTGCACAGTTGCGGATAGTTCGTTGGGTTTAACTTCCAGTCCCGGTCGGGGATAGTTTAAAGAATGCTTCTTGGGGTTGTTGGACCGAAAATTCGAATCTCTGAGAAGCTCAGGCGGAGTAAGTAGCGAGTCCCAATTATATATGATATTTTGCGAAGAAAGTATTACAAATTGCCACGGGAGATGTAGTTTCTGGTTCGTACGAAGTCGGTACTTCGAGGAAAGGCGACAGTAAAGAGTTAATTACTCGGGATATACACGATTTGCACCGTTCAGACTATAACTATAAGTGAATTACAAAAAGAAAGCCTTACATTCTTAGATTACGTTGAAGAAGATCGAACGTAGCTTTAGATATATCAGGACTGTACAGGGTGTCCCGAAATACTCGATGCCATTCTTCGGGCTGGACCATGCATTTTCAGACGCCCTGTATAAGTCCAGATGATTGCCATATATTTTATCACACACCTTAATGTACATATGTATATAATCTCAAACTTCTATGAACGATCACGTTCAGTCTTTCCAGGCATTATCTAACGAATCTTAATTAGGTACTGTTAAAGAATAATGTACAAGGAACGATAGGATTCTCTGTAACTCGCTGTCCTATTAATCGTTAATTAGTATTGTTTCCCAGTTAGTTTCTGCGCGTTTCTTTGCAATGGAAACATTGAGCCCTGTTATACTTGCGATGGACCAGAACTAGGGATGGCGTCGAAAGTCGAAACCCGAGAAACTTTCGAGTTGCGAAAGTTTGTACATACCTTATTCGTGATTCGAAACTCTCGAAAGCCAAATAAGAATCAATAGAAAATCAATGCATAAGGAATATTTCGCAACGTGCCTTCGATAATTTGTATATCGTTATATTTTTGTTTAATTTATGGAACAATTTTCTTCACTTCAGTTCTTGAAGCAAGATATTCCACTTACGAAACAGATTCAGCAGTTCAAGTTTCGAGAGTTTCGAAGCCTTAAGGTGCACATCCACGATGTAACAAAAATATCGTATCTCGCACGAGATTTTAATTTCCATTGTAATAATTCTTTCGTTTCCATTATTTACATTCTGTTGTCGCTGAGATTTGTCTCGTGATAGAAAAGTCGCGTGTAAAATCCCATCGTGGATCAGCACCTGTACAATGTTTCGGATTCGAGTTTCGGGAATTTAAAAATCACGTTCGAGTCCACCCCTAACCAGAACCCTTTGAAATGATCACGCTTCAATGCTGTTGACTATGTATCGATCAGTGAAAGATTGCACCGTTTGAATAGCATTGCAGACCGTACAATTGCCAGTTGTATTTATTGAAGGGTACACGAAGCAACGAGTGTCGGATGTGTCGTCGAATTAACATTATAGATACCTTTTGTTAAAGATATGCAAATACACAAACGATACACCAGCGCGTCTAAGTTCCCGATCAATTCCTTTCTCACCGGTCTCGTAAAAAGGCATTCCATGTTTTATTCGTAATATAAAAACAGTACAGATCGTCAATAAATAAATACTAGACACTTATTACAATTTACAAGGCACATGTCTGCATCCTTAAAGAGGCTAATAATAGTACGCTTAAAGGTAAAGTCTATCGTAACTTTGGTAAAAGACGATAAATGAGCACATACGCTTACTACTAATCATGTTCGCTCTGCTCTAGATTATTTGATAACTAAAGTTAATAGCACATAGTCAAGGGCGTAACGCTGGGTGAACATTCGTAGTCTCTATGCTATACTCGTATTTACACTCTGTAAAAAAAATACACGAATGGGGGGGGAGGGGGGGATAAAATTTCAACATCTCTGAAAATGCCTGATTTCGATCATTGGGCGCAGCAATCGTGATACCTTAACAACAACGTGATACCCGCATCACAGTCTCCAAGTTTCTTTCTTAACTCTTACAAGACTTAGACAATCGTAATACTATTCTGGGGCAGTCTGCCGACTTCCGGACTCTGCTATTGCTAAACCTAATGTCTGCTGAATGTTCCTTATTCGCTGATAATACTGTTCAAGCGCGAATCCGTCAAAACCACCGTCCCCGCTGAAAACAGAAGGGGGCAATCAGTGAACTTGGCCGCCACCACTGACTGATTAATACACTCACTTTGTAGCAGGCCTTTCTCGAACAGGTGGCGAATGATTCGTGGACATTTTCTGCACCGGTATAAACGACTGATCCATGTTCCACAATAACGTCTTGGTTCCCGCTCGCTTACCACTGGTCCACCTCAAGATCAGCCACTTCATTCTGTGTATGCTGATGAGAACCAGCGCCGCGCTCCTGAACCGCACTTTCGGCGACTTGCGATTGCGACCGGTGGTAGTGTAAGACCGTTGCTCCTTAGTCAACTGAGCGAGAATGCTCAGCGTGTTCTCTTCAGAGAGCTGGTAACCGCCCACTATGGTTAACAAGTAGCGTTTCTGGTACGTCAAAGCCTTGCGCCGACTGTGGGCTCGCAAATACTTCCCGTAGAAGTGCTGCAACTGTGGAGCGACAAACGTTACAGAGAGGAGGACAATAAGATGCGGAAGGTGATTATGTTATGTAGCAAGCGAAACTTACTTTCTCCACGTAATCTGGATGCGGCAGGTTTGGCGCTTGAGATCCTCTGCTTCGTTTTATTTGAGCTTCAAGTAGCTTCACTCGCTGGATCAGCTGTTCCTTCTCCTCCCTTACTCTCATCAGCTTCTCCTGGAGCGCGCTCTTCTCATTCGCCAGCTTTTCATTGCTATCGGTGAGGTCCTTAAACAAAACGGTAATTATTAAATACAACCGCTTAAGGTACAACGCGAGACACTGTATTTCATGTACCTTAAGTTTCTGTATATACTTGGCAGACTCGTTCTTCTCGCTTGCGAACCTAACCTTCGGTTCATTCGCGAGTTCCGATTCCCTCCTGTTGGACGTCCTCAGATCCTTATCCCTTAACCTCTTCTCCTCGTCTTTCGCGGCGGACAGTTCTTTAAGAAGATCTGCTTCTCTTTCTTTAAGTGTCTCCAGTGTCTCAGCCAGTTTCATCTCACGGTCATGTGATTCCGTCAGTTCCTGCTTAGACTGCTTCATGTCAGCCTCTAAATCCATCTGCCAGATATAAAGCTTGAATTAAACAGAGCCAAGCCGTGCTAGGAACTAAAATGGATGTACTAACCATAACTTCCCTAGCGTTATTGATTTCCCTCCTCAATCCTTTGAGCTCGTGTTCCTCGCTGGTCCTCTGCTCCTGCCTTCTGGTTTCCGCATCGGACACAGTCTTCAGCCTCTTCTGTAGCCACTCGCACTCCGCCTCCCTGGCCTTCACCTCCTCTTTCGTACGCCTGAGATCAGAGTGTAGGTGGTCCTTGATCCCTTCGATCAGAGCCAGACTACTCACTATCTTCTCCTTCTCTTCCACTTCCATCTCTAGCTGCTTCTCAAACCGATTCTTCTCCATCTGCAATTTCCTAACTGTGTCCTTCAACTCCGCGCAGTCCCGCTCCCCCCTCTCGAAGCTCTCCATCAGCGACAGGTACTTCTTTCGCTCAGTTTCCAACAGGTCTGCAAACTGCGACGAGTCGTCAGCTTTCTGCGATTGCACGTGGTCCTTCATCAAGCTCAACTGTATCTCCAAGCTTTTGTGCTCCTGCCGCAGCAAGGACAGGTCACCGCGAAGCTTCGCCTCGTTGTCCAGGGACGTCTTCAGCTTGCTCTGAAGAAACTCGATCAGCTCCGAGTCCTGGATCTGACCGGACTGCATCGCCCTGTGCTCCTTCTCGATCTGGATCCTCAAAGTACGGACCAGGTTCCTCTCAGAGGACAGCTCTTCATCGAGCTTCGCGACCTTCTTGGACTCCTCTGTCAAGTCCGATTTCAGCTGGAAGATTCGAGCCTCGTACTCCGCGATCTGGCACTTCAACATTCCTCTCTCAATCTCTAGGTCGTCCTTCAGCTTCTTCAGCTCCTCGTTGATCTTGCTGGCTTGACTCATCTTCAACTTCAGCTCCATAATCCTCTGGATCGTTTCCTGCTGGGCCTGGCCTTGAGTTTGCCTCTCTGCTCTGCACACTCTCTCCTCCGTGTCGCTTTCAATGGCACTCATGATCTGCCTGTCCAAATGCGCCGATAGATTCAGCTCCCTTTGCACCATGTCCTCGATGTCAGTGTCATCCTGCGACCGCTGCGCAGGGAGCTTCAAGTCGGACAACTCCTTGCTCAGCTTCTCCACCATGCTCCTCAGCTCAGCGTTCAGTCTCCGCTCGTCCTTCAGCTTTCTCCTCAACTCCACCACGTTCCCAGTCTCCTTCATCTTGTTCTGTATCGTCTCCAGGGCTCTGTGCAAGCTCTTGCTATCGTCGCTCATCTGACGGATAACTTTGTCCTTCTCCTTCAGATATTCCTGCAGGTGATGTATCTCCTGATCCTTCTCGTTCGACGGCGAGGACGTCCCCGAGAAGCTGGACCGCCTAGCCATCTCCTCCAACCGTCTGATGAGCTGATCCCTATTATTCAGCCCCTCCGTCAGCCTCTGAATCTCGTTCTGACACTCCGCGATCTCCTGCTTCGACAGCTGATACTTGGTCTTGAACTCGTACAGCTGCTTGTTCTCATTCTCTATCTCCATATTACGCGTCTGAATGGTTTCGATGGTGATGTCCTTCTCGAGGATCGCGTCCCTCAGATTCTGCAGCTCCTTCAGCTTCTCCTGCAGCAGAGCAGCGTACTTCCTCGCCTGCTCCTGCTCATTCTCCCCCGTATCCTTCAGCCTCGCGTTCTCCGAGCTCAGTTCCATTATAATTTTCTCGTTCACTTGCATCTTACTCTTCTGCTCCTGGATCTCCTCGTTCCTCAGCTTCAGAACGTTCTCCACCTCCTGCAGATCATTCTTTATCTTCGCCTCGGACGCTCGCGACAGCTCGTACTGGTTCTGGTAGAAACGCTTGTCCCTAGTAAGCGTCTCCGCTCCCTCCTTGAATTCCTGACGCAGCTCGTCGTGAAGCTTCTGCAAAGCCGCCAGGTCTGCCTCCCGCCGTTCCAACAGCGCGGACTTCACCTGCAACTCCTCCCTTACAGCTTGCAGCTGGATCTCCAGGTTCTCCACCTCTTTAATCGACTCGTTAATCGACGTCTGCGTGTATTTCATGGAGGTTACGCGCGACACGTTGCCACTGCTTCTATCGTCAGGACGGAAATGGGTGCTGTCGGACTCCTTCTCCGGAAGCTCTTGCATCTTGGTGCTCTCTTGCCTCGATTGAGAATCGCGGTCAGTCTCGTCGACTGAAACGGTGCCCGAGGACCTCGACTCGAGCCCGCTGTGGAACAAATCCATGACCATGGACTGCTGATTAGCCGTGGCTGACAGGCTTTGAGAGCGAAAGCCCAGGTCTAATAGAGGCACTTGTATACCCATTTTCGTGGTGTTCATTAAAGGCGCGACTGAGTCATCCGCGCTCTTGAATAGAACTGGCGGGGTGGGAACTTTGAATGTGGAGACATTGGGCAGCCCTTGCGTGACGTTCGCGCTTCGTATGGCCTCTGTTGTCTCCTCGCACTCCGAGTGGATGGAGAGGATGTCGCTTAACGTGCGAGCACTGTTCTTCGGCTCCGCTTGTCGCATCAATTCTCGCAGCTGCATCTCGTCCAAGTTCAACGAAGAGTACAGTTCAAGCTGCTTCTCCTTCTTGGACAGCTGCTCCTTCAGGTGATCTATTTCCTCGTTCTTGTCGGCCAGTATGCTGTCTATCAGCCGCGGCAGCTCTAACTGCGTGTGCTCTTGGACGCCGACCTTCGCTTGCAGAATCTTCTTCTCGTCCTCGGCCACTTCCAGATGGTCCTTCAGCTTCTGGATCGTCGCGCTTTCTACCTGCACGACGTTTGCTATTTCCGCCTCCTTCTCTTGCAGCAGCTGATTCACTCTGTCCAGCTGGTTACTCATGTCCTTCAGCTCCAGATCTTTGTCGACGATAGTTCGCTCCAGGGACTGGAACTTCGTGTTAGCCTCGTGGAGCTGCAGCTCCAAGCGCGACGTGGCTTGCCTCTGGGCGAACGGGGCGCTCTGCTTGTGCTGCTCCAGGCGACCACGCATCGCCTCTATTTGGAAGAGCTGCTCGGAGGCTGTCTGCTGCAGGATCTCCTGCTCAGCTTGCAACTCCTCGTTCTGATTCTTCAGAGCGGTCACCTGCATGTCCAGGTCTTTGATCCTCTTGAACGCGACCTCCTCGGCTCTGGCGTGCTTCGTCATCTTCTCTTTGAGCTTGAGTAGCTGGTCCAGCGGCAACATCGGCGGCGAATTAGGATCATCCGGAGTCGGACACCGAGAGGCGTCTAGCTGCTCTCTGATAGAGACGTCCTCGCTTGGCTGGCTCAAGCTCAAAGTAGAACTGCACATGTGCGCGGACTCTAGATCCTTGATCCTCTTGTCCAGCTGGCTCTGCATGTCGCGCAGCTCTATCTTCATCTGCTTCAACGCCGAAGAATTCACGTTGAACTGCTCCGTGCTTAGCTTGTGCTTCCTCAACTCCTCCTGCGAAAGCAATCCTTGCAAACAGCGTGGTCTAAAAACGCTCGCTTTACGATTCAAATTTACCTGCAGGTGGTTGATGTGTTCGTTCAGGTGTTTACTCTCGCTGCTCATCTTGACTGAGTCCAGCTCCTGGACTAGTTCGTGCTGGTTCTTGGTCTGCGCGGCGATCACGGTCTCCAGTTGATGAATTTGAAGCTGCAAGGACTCATCTTTCTCGGTCTTTATTTGCAACTGCTGCTCCAGGTCGGTGATGATTTCCCTTAGCACCCAGATCTTGTCGATCGCCGCCTTTAGTTCCACCTCGGTCTCCGTCTTTTTTGCTTCTGTGTCCGACATGAGAGACGACAGATCTCTCATCTGAGACTCGAGAGCCTCCACCTAAATTACATTCAATCTCCTGATAAAACTGCGCAACTATTAAGGGGGCACAGCACTATTGAAGTATCGAAAAATCGATTTTTGTTATTGTTATTAATTTCCAAAGTGTCGTCCTTTGTGAATATTCACAACTAAGTTTCATGTGTACATCATAACTTTTGAACGAATGAATATTTGCACTTGAATTTTTAACTGGACATGTAGAACTCCCGTCTCTGTAATGTGGAATTTCCCTACCAACATTGGATGGTGGCGAAATTTTTTATAAATTATTAAAAATGATTTTTTCCCGTGAAAACGCGAACAAAGTTTGTTCCGTGCATAGCTACCACAATTTTTGTCCAAATTCGGTGGGGAAGTTCCACGTTGTAGCACTTGGTATAGAAATTACTCACCTCAAAGCATTTTGCTTTAAGATCACGGGTTCACCAGAAACTATGTACACAAGTTTCAAGTGCGCGACGCGTGGGGCCACTTTCAGCACTTAATAATTCCAATAATTTTAACAATATCGACAATGTTTTTCTTTGTAATTACTCGCAAATACATGCGTGTATTCATTACATACGTTCTAGATTAGATTATAGGCTATTTATTTTTTTTTGTTTGAGCTTTTTTATTTTTCAAACATCATTAATAATTCCCGGGTGAAACCGTGTAACAGGTCAGCTAGTTCAACATAAACCACCGATTTTGCTCCTTCAATATTGCTGTAACCCCTCAAAGCAATCCGCTGGGCCACAACCACAGAAATAATCGCAACGAAGCACCACCAACATTTAAAGCGTACAAAGTGGCCATCGTGTTGATTTTCAGCTTCCAAACCAATATAATCGCATGCATAAAAAGTATCCTAATTTCTATCGAAACAGAAATGTATCCTAATACTTCCTCTGCTATCCGAAATGGTAAGAAATATATTGAGCTATATAATAAATACCACTCACAGCTGCACTGATGTCAGACGCTTGAAGCACGGGGACTTCTGACGTTGGTTCACGTGATAGTGTAGACTGCTTTGTGCGACAAACAGAAAACCAAAACCAGAGTGCAGGAAAACTCGTGTTAATACCATTAGTGGCAATGCGTGTTATAAGCTTCCTAATTGCAACGTAGGTACAGGTAACAAAATTAATTCGCCCCAAGTTCCCCGCGTGTCACCCATTAGTTCAATCGCTTTCGAGGACTTACATAGGGTCAGTAAAGATCACAAGAAATCCCAGTCGAAAACGAACCAAAGTGATTAGTTAAAAAATTCAGCTCTTAGGCTCGAATTCCGTGTAACGTATTAGATAGGCTGCACGTGAGTCGAGCTTTGAATTTAAAAATCTCCTGGGAATCGGAAGCCTTGGGTGCATACAAAGGCTCAAATTCAAAGTGTACCTTTCATTTTCATTTCTTCTTCTATGAAGTATCCTCGCGAGCTTACCTCCGACGTGATGCGCGAGTCCCGTTCCTTCTCGCGTTCTCGTTCTTTGAGCTGCTCCTGCAAAAGGTGTATTTGCCTGGCGGCCTCGTCCCGCTCATTTTCCCTCTCGCTTGCTTGTTCGTCCAGGAATCTACGGGTTGCTTTCAGCTGCTTGTCCGCCGCCTCGATCTACGCATATTTACTTTCTGTTAGAACCAATGCCGGGGTCCACTTAACGTAGCAATTAAACATATCAAACATATGAAAGATATTAAGATATTAATATGAAAGATATCGCAAGATCGCTGTTTAACTTCCAAACAAAAGTTCAGCACTCTTGATAGATTTTCAGCGACTCTTAATTATACCTTATCTCTGTTAAGGACTGTTAATGGTTACCATCAACTTCCTGAACAGCGAATTAATTCACAGCATTAATTATGCGCATGCAGAGGGAAAATGAAATAAAAAAAGAAACACCATAGCCGTGCATGCTGCGGTTAATCGTTGGGAAGTTACTGTTAATTCCATTGGCGGCGTTTTTGTGAGACCAGAATGATATGGAAGGCACAGCATGGAATAAGAGAAAATCCATAGCGTTACGCAGTTAAAGTTACGATTAACTTACGGAGCGGCTTGTATAATAGTATTAGTAATTCTATAATTTACCTTTCGGCAGCAAACCCTGTGAATGTATGGGGGAGGAGTGGGTTCTAAAGGCACCTGCTGGCAAGATAACAGAACGCCAATCAATCCTCTAAAAACTGCATCACAGAGCCACACAATTTTACCCGTGAAACTTTCTTTTCATTGCGGTATACTTTGTTCGCGGAACTTGCAAGAAATCTTTCTATTAACCGCCGCGAGGTTGCATCGACTGATTTCAATCTACCGGCCGATTTAGCGAAAACGTTGGGTGCGTGAATCGTGAGAACTAAACACAGTAAAGGATGATGACTTCGCTGTTCATCGTGTACAAAGAAATCTCGTGCGATTTACGGATACTAAGCTCGTAGATACAGATGAGACGATCAAAGTAATGAACTACCAAGTACACAACTCGTAATTCAATATGCAATACACCACAACTTTCTCGTACGTAGCATACCAATTCTATGTAATGAAAATTCATGCGATCAGTGCACTGGCCGGAGGGGAAACATAAGGTTTACCTGCTGCTGCAAGTCTTCTTTCTCCCTTCTCGCGTCCTCCATCAATTTGTCGCTCTGGCTGCACAGCTCTTCTATTAACTGCAGCAGATAGGAGCAGTCTCCTCCGCCGTTCGACAGCACATGCCTCGCTGAAAAGACATCGCGGAATTACGAGCAATGCTCATCGAGGGATGAAACTCGGGGATCTCTACCTTTCTCCTGCAGCTGCGAGAAGTCTTGCGGGGTAATGTCGCTGGCGGCTTCGTCGTTCTCCCCGTAACCCTCCGTTATGATTTCCTTTTTGCTCTCCGCGTTGATCAGCTTCCTTTGAAGATCGAGGATGGTAAGTTTCAGTTGCTCCGCTTCCTCCTGGTAGCTCATGATGAGCGACTCCGCCTGGTGCAGCTTCAAGTTCAGCTCCTCGTTCACTTTGTTCACCCACGCGAGCTCCTTCGAGAACGTGCTACGGCGCTCTCCACCGGCGAGCAATGAGGCACCGAGGATCTCCGCGCTGTCGGACTTCAAGCGACGCACGCAGTTGTTCAACTCGTGCTTCAGCTTCTCGGTGATCCCGTCGTTCTCCTCCAGCATTGCTTTCAACGTCTCCGTGTCGCTGTTTATTATGGAGACTATCTCGGTGGTCTGAGGGGCAAAGTGAACTCTGCGGACCCTCGCTTCAGAGGCGGTCGACTCCTGGTCCTTCTTCGGTCTTTCGATTTCATCGGACTGTGCTGTCTTTTCGTTCACCACACTGTCGGACAATTGTCTCTTCAGGACTTCGTTGATCAGTGTGCTGTTCACTTCTTCTTCGCATATGACGAAGTACTTTATCAGCTCTTCCACCAGGGTCTTCAGGGTCGCGCAGGTTTTACTCAAGCTGTTTCTGTTCGATGAAAATACGGAGAGTGTTTGATAAGTATGCCACAATATTTCTGGAAGTCCTTAAGGGGTAACGCCACGGTGATACGCCAAAAATGATAAGATAACTTCGGAGAAAAAATATTTCTAATAAAAGTTACGAATATAAAAAATTAATAAAAAAATTAAAACCGACTTAAAAAAAAATAAAAATGCAGTAAAAAGTAAAAAACAATTCGAATAAAAAAAAGATCATGAATCTGCTAACGTATTAATTAAAAAAACTATTGAAATTTTCGTCGTGGATGTCGAATACAAATTGTTGCTGCATTATGATAACCGAAAATAACGTTTTGTGCCGAGTACCCTTCTTAGTAATAACCAGACATAAACAGTCCGTCATCAATGGTCGACATTCAAAATTTACCCAGTTCTGGTCATGAAGTTTTTAATTAATATAATTTAATGCTTTTTCTTTAAAAAAAAAATCCCTAAATATCGCCTTATTTTCAGGTCGTCACACTAGGGAGACCCCTTGATCCTATTACCTTTCATCCACCACCCCCTCTACGTCTCCTTTCCTATCATAATGAGAAGCAGCTGTCCTAATCCTGCTGACCTCCTCCTGATGGCGATCGATCATCCTAGCCACATTCTTCGAATGCTCCTCCTTCAGCCGGTGCACCTCTTCAGCATGCGCGTGTCTCAGATTCTGCATTTCGCGCTTCGCATTGCTGGTGAGCTTGTCCCGCAGTTCCAGTAATTCCGACGGCCAGCTGTCTTCCACGTCCGATTCCAGCGTCAATAGTGCCTGTTTGATAAGTCAGACTGGCGTGAGACGAACAAGCATTACAGAATTAGTCAATGAGTGCTAGAACTTCTTTCTGTACTTCTTTCTCGCTAGGGAAAGTTGTACGAGCTTATACACCTGCGGCATAAGTTGCCAAAAATTCGTGGGTCTAAGTCTAAAGCTACCTGGATTTGTTCTTGAAGCGCATTGACAATATCCAATTTAGCTAGCGCGATCTGCTCTTCCAATTGATGGTTGTAGGCCGCTCGCAGTTGCGTTAATTCACCGTTTTCCAACGCACCCGCATCCCATTCTGTTTGACAATGCTGCATGCACACATAGGAGGTCACACAATAGCATGTTAGTTACGAAGGGGGATTGTACGTCACTATTGTATTTACTTCAGAACCATTCGGAGCTGAAAGTCTGTGCACAACTGTAAATTTGCTAATCAGGATCTAAAGGGCCTCTTAAGCTAACCCTACATTTTAAAAACAATAATAGAGACACTGAACTGGAACTACATTCACAATGGATCAAAGTATCATGCACTGCTGTCACAAGATAATTTCGGATCTCTGTATTTGTTCGAAACAGACATTTCAAATTAGACGTAGAGTCTACTGAAATGGTACAGCAACGAATGGGCTCTCATTTCTATTAGTAAAGAATAAAGAGGAAAGCAGCTTCGTCACACAGAGAAATATTCAACATTTAAAACAAAACATGATACAAATGAAAGTGTGTTAATTGCACGAGGTAGGGAATGCAGTTTGAAATATTTCAAACATCAGAGATCGTACTTACCTGGTTCATCACATTCCCCAAGAATTCATGCCGCTCTTTCCCCCTGCTATCGTGCAACTCCCTTTCGTACTTGATCTTCTGCTCCCCCAACGCTTTCTCATAATGCAGCTTCATCTCCTGCACCTCGATGATTTTATTCTGCAGCTCCCGCTGCAGAGCCTTCATGTTTGCCTCGTGCTCGAGCTCGGGCTTACCAAAACTGATAAGGTTGCTGCTGTTGTGCCTAGGCTGTTCATCCCCTAACGGAGAGCCAGCTCTCGAGCTGCGCTCAGAAATATTTGAAACGTTCAGGCAGTCCCCGGCGCCTCCGAAATATAAACCCTCTGTCAGATCCGCGATCTCGCTGTCGTTGTCAGACATTTTCTTCGACTGCTGGCTGAATATCTCCTCGGAGTACTGCTTCTCCATTAGCAAGCATTTCTGCTCGAAGTACGTACGCAGCTCTTCCATCTCCTTCGCGTGGCGCGTCTCCAGTTCCGTTTTCAGATCGTGCAACTCCGCGGTGCCATTCTCTACCCCCAGCATTAGCGACTGCACTTTCCTCATCTCCGAGGCGGTCTCAGCTTTTATCGCGCTGATTTGCTCGTCGTGAACGCAAACCAGCGCGTCGATCTCTTTACGCAAAGACTCCTTCTCCGCCCTCAGTTGATTCACAGATTCCTGCAAGGCATGCATGTCCTCCAGCTTCCTCCTCAAACCCCTGTTCTCTTCTGCCACGCGTTCCTTCTCAGCGGACAGGTTCTCAGAGAGCATGGCGTAGCAGCTCAGTTTCTTCTTCGCTTCCTCATAATCAGTCTCCTTTTCCATCAAGCACTCCACTTTCCTGGACAATGTTTCATTCTCTTCCGAAGCCGATGCAAGCTTCGCCTGCAACAACGTCCTCGTGTTATCTTCGCTCTTCTCGTAGAAAATCTTGTTGGTGTCTGTGCTTTGGTCGTGCGTCGTGTTCATAGAGTCACTCGCAGCTCTGCCCAGTTTAAATTGCTTCGCCAAGGCATTGCTGTAGCTCGACGACGGCGCAGAAGCATCGAGCCTGCTGTCGCTCAACGCTAAAGTCTGATTCAACTTCTCCTCCACGTCCGCGCAATGCGCCCAAGCGGCAGACAAGCCGCTCTTCAGCTGCTGGCACTCCTCCTCCGACTTCTTCAACTTCTCCGTCAAACCGTGCACGGTTTTCAGGGACTCCATAAGCTCCGCCTCTTTTTCTTCCAGAGTCGCTTTAAACTGCTTCAGCTCCCGTTGGTCCTCCTCGGTTCTAAGCAGCAGATCGCTCACAGCATCCTTCTTACTAGACGCCTTCTTATCATCGGCTTGGCCCGAGTCGCCCCTCTTTAAAGAATTCACCTCAGACTTGTACTTGTCGCACGTGTTCTTCATATCCTTCAGCTGCTTCTCGTACGACCTCTTCGTGAGATTCGCCTGCTCGAGCTCCTCCTTCGTCTGCCGGACATCGTTCTCAAGCCCGTCGATCCTATCAGCCAGGAGCTTCTCCAATTCCGCTTTCTCCTCGAGCTTCTGCTTCGTTAACTGATACTGAATGGCCATCTCGTCAAACGTCTGGTAAGTGGTCTCGTTCAGCTCGCTGAATGTGCTTACGTTTACACCACTCAGCTTCGACCAGGATTTCTCTAAATCGTAGATCCGGTTGCTCAGAGTTCGTTCGTGAGCCTGGCTGTTCTCGATCAGCGACTGCGCGGCCGAGTATCTCGACGACAAGTCGTCCAGCTTGAATTTCAGGCTTTCATTCTCCTCTTTCAACACAGCGGCGTTGGATAATGCCTGCTCCAGAGAACGCTCAATGCTCTCCTTCGACTCCAGGACCGCAGTCGCGGCGATGTACTTCGCAGTCATGTCTTCTAGCTGCAATTTATGCAGCTTGATCTGCTCGCCCCACATCTCCTTTTCCTTCTGGTAGTCCAGATCTTGCACGTGTCGCGCTTTCTCCGACTGCACTTTCAGCTCGTTCAGCCTAGTTTTGTACTGGTTGGACTCAGCGTGCGCCGTCTGCTGCGACTCGGAGCGGTTCACCAATTCCAATTTCAAAGCTTCCACGGTTTTTTTATAGTGAGCCAACTGCCCTTGGAATATCGAGAGCTCCTTGGCGTGTCTCGTTTCTAGATCGGGTAATTCTTTGTTTAACTGATCAGCCAGGGCTTTTTTCTCCTCCTTTAACTGCTTCAGGTGTTCCTCGTACTTCGCCTGAATGTTCATTATCTCCACCTCGTGCTTCGTACCTAAATCCTGCAAAACAATGAGGAATAAAGTGTCCGCTGTAAACGGAGATCCGGAACGGAACAGAAACAAAAGCGAGAGGAACGAAATATTTTTCTGGAACAGAAGCAGAAACGAAGCGAAATTCTTAACCCTGTTGCAGAAGTGAAAACGATATAACCGAAATAAAAATTCCGACTAGTAACGTTCTGTACACTTCAGCTTAAAAAATTTCAATTCAGCGCGCCCCTTATTTTCATCATGTTTCGTGTCGGTGAAAAAAGGGGTCTGGAACCCTGATAGGGCTGGCTGCGGTGCTGGGAGTCTGGCTTTCGTGGGGACGTCTTGCATCGAAAGCATCAAAACTCTAAATTTTTTTTGTAAGACATAATATGTAACAGGAGTGTCGAACTTCCCCACTCCGAGAGCCGCACTAGTCGGGCCCCCGGTCAGCCGGTTCCCCCACTTATTTTTCTCCCGGCTTTGCACGAGACTCGGCAGGGAGAGAATGCGGCACCCGGTGGAGAAATTAATCAGAGTGAAGTAGGTGTGGAGGGGGCCGTTCTCCTACGGCTCTACGGAGCAGGCGAAGAGAAGGAGCCACTGCGGCTCGCGAGCCGCTAGTTCGACGCCCCTGATATATAATATGCTATAATACATAACTATAACGTACAATATTTTATAATATAAGTACCAAAGGCAATAAAATTGTTAAAATAAGTTTTTTTTATAAATTAAATAACCGGTTCGGAACAAAATTTGTTTTTCGTTCTGATGGAAACGAAATGTTTTTCAGCAGGAACGATATTAACCGAAACGAAATTATTATTATCGGAGCTGAACCGAAACGAAAAAAAACTTTTCGTTCCAGGTCCCTGGCTGTAAATTTGCTTAGCTTCCGATACATACTTTCAGCTCTTGTTGAAATCGAGCGCTATTTGTGTTCGTCTCGGCAGTGACCTTCTCCAAGATATGCTGCATATCTTGCTTTATCTTCTCCACGCGAGCTTCGTAGTGTTTCTGCTGCTCGAAGGTCTCGGCTATGTTTAAATTGTTGCTGGCCGCTCCCAGACGAATTTGCTCGTTCAGCTTGTTTATTTGCTGCTTGAAATCGTTAATCTCAGCATTCTGGGCGTCCCTCTCCATTTGTAAAGTCTGCGCGAGTTCCTGAATCTGGGTCAGCTCGCTGTTTAACTTCTGGATCAGCGATCGCTGGTCGCTAATGGTACTTTCTAAGGCATCGATCTGAAAGGAAAGCGTCTTTAATCTCCCGTCCTCTCAGCGCGATATAGAACTCACCTTTTCCTGTATATTCATATGATTCGAAGAACCAGCGTCGTCCTTGTCAGGTATCTGCATGGCGTTCATGGAATTTAATTGAGACACTAGATTGTCTCTCGCAGCTAACGCTTGCTGCAGGGACCAGGTCAACTCTTCGATCAGGTTGTCACGTTTGTTTATTGCCTTCTCGAACTCCTGCAACTGTTTAACAAAACACAACGCATGAGTATACACCGTGTACGAAAAGAACGAAGCATTCATGTTTAGCAAGACTGTAACACACTTTTGTGTGGTACAAGGATATAATGTCTCTGCCGTGGATGCTGCTATTCTGGCTCTGCGAGGAATTCGGGGAAGAAGCCTCCGCCCTTAGGTGGTCTATCTCGGCGTGCAGGGCTTCGACCACGGCTTCTTTCCCCTGCAGTAGTTCTTCTAACTGAGCCACTCTTCCCGCGAGCCCTTCCAAGTCTCCGTCAGCTTCGCCTTCGCTCATGCTGACGCTGCTCTGCGTTATGTCCCTCGACGAGACACCCTCGTGCGCCTAGGTTTCACAGAAAGGATATTCTTATAGACCTCGCGCGATCGCTTTGTTAAAGCTACTCTTACGTAAGACTCCCTGCGTCCGAGGGACTTATCGTGATGGAACGATTCGTCGTCCGAGGCCTCGTCGGTCTGGCTGTGACTCGAACCTTTCGATTTGCCGGCCCTCTCCGCTTTGTACTTTTCCAGCTAGAATCAAGAAACATCGCGGGATCCAGATTACATGCGCACGGGGCCGATGAAGCGGAATGCGGACTGGTTGGTCGTTAACAAAGAAAGCGATGTGCCTACCATTTCTCTGCCCGCCTCCAAAGAGCGTCTCCTACGCTCATCGTCGTCCGCTGCCTTGCTCATTTCATTAATAATACTAGATTGACGATCGTCCAGTAACTGGGTGGTGGTGAAGAATCGTAATCGCTAATTGTTGAACGATCAGCGGCCCGATCGTCTTCCACTACATTTCAAACACATGTGTTTCAAACACTCCACCCTGGTATGTACGTTTTGACCGTTGCGGATTTATAAAAATACGAATTTGCTATAGCGTCCGGTAATGCGCCATAGATCCTCGATTAGGTAGATCGCGATCAA
Organism: Andrena cerasifolii; assembly: GCF_050908995.1. NCBI lineage: Eukaryota > Metazoa > Arthropoda > Insecta > Hymenoptera > Andrenidae > Andrena > Andrena cerasifolii. The sequence continues at coordinate 7,270,316 of NC_135132.1, forward strand.
GCCACAGCGCGTGGTGCCGCATATCCCACTATCGGACAAGTTTTACGCTACACATTACCAGGGACGGATTTGCGAGTAGGCTGCGGAATAAGGCGCCAAATTTTTTGGGAATGGCCAATTTGGGGGAGCTGAAAATTTTGAGGGATGGTAATTTCTGGAAGCGACAAAGTTTGAGAGGCAGAAAAGTGTTGGGGAGTGACAATTCTTTGAGTGGCAAATTTTGGAGAGCGACAATTTGAGGGGTAGCGAATTTTGAGAGGCAGAAGATTTTTGTTAGCGGCAAATTTTGGCACAACTTTAAGAAGAAACCCCTTTTTTTCATGTAGCGAATTAGCCAAACTCCCACGTGAGTAGCCATATTGAATAAATTCTGAGATCATGTCGACTCTTTTCAATTAAAACATTTGACAATATCTCACGGAAAGGGCGGCAAACGCTTTTCAGCCCAGTGGGCGCCGAATCTCAAAATCCGCCCCTGCATATTACAGCTACGACTTCATTCCCTTTCATTCATTGGGAACCAGGCATGAATCTCCCCTCTCGCCGCTCCTTTTCCCGATTTTTCCCCCTCCTTTTCGCGCAACAGTTTGGAAACACCTGCGTGATCGGTGTGAAACCGTGGTTTAAATTTCTTTCCGGTGTTTGGCAGACATACCCTGTTTTATTCAGATATCAGTAGCAAACCCCTTTGGAGATTATTCCCACGAATCCCGAGGTGCTGGGAATAAGAGTAAGATGGAAGGTCCCGACGTGCTGCACGTGGAAATCTGTCAAAACATCAACAGGTATTGCCGGCCATTCGTCCTTTGTCAAAAGGGATTTACAGCTTTCCTGCTTCCTTTCCGTCTCGCTTCGGAGACTCCCTACGAAATGCCACGAAACGACGTTAACAGACAGCTTTTCCTCGATCCTCTTATGAGCTCTCTTTCTTAATAGGGAATGTCTTTTCGTTATCCACAGCACGCTATCCAAGGACGAAGTAGAGAAATTAGTGTACGCAGAGATAAACGCATTGACGTATATCGCGCTGGACACCGTTATATACGAGGGGGATCTCTCGAATCATATTTTAAAGAGTCACGTCGGCTCCATAATATGCTCGGCGAGCCAAGGAGATAGGAGTCATGTGAAAGTACAAGGAGCCACGTTCAAATTTCATGTGTACAGATTATCGCAGGAGGAAGCCGCGACGGAGACTATGCAGAACGACAGCGAGGAGTTGTCAGTGTGTACCCATTGGATTCTTCCGGGGAAGGAGTTTCACTACCTCTGGGAGAGTCTTTACTTCGACTCCAGCATAAAGGAGGACTTGCTACACTTCGTGGAGACGTCGATGATATTTTCCGACCACGGAATTAATTCTAACATCATAAGCTGGAATAAGGTGGTCCTCTTGCACGGACCACCGGGTACGGGTAAGACCAGCTTGTGCAAAGCCCTAGCTCAGAAAGTAGCTATCCGCTTGGGCGATCGGTTTTCTTACAGCGAGCTCGTTGAAATAAACAGTCACAGTCTGTTCTCCAAGTGGTTCTCGGAGAGCGGGAAGTTGGTCATGAAATTATTTAACGAGATGAAAAGCGTCCTCGAGAATTCGCAGGCGCTGGTCTGCATCCTCATAGACGAAGTAGAATCTCTAGCGCACGCTCGGAAAGCGTGCAGCAGCGGGGCAGAGCCCACCGACTCGATAAGAGTGGTGAACGCTTTGCTGACCCAGCTGGATCAAATAAAACGATACCCGAACGTTCTGATCCTGACGACCAGCAACCTGACGCAGGCCATCGACTTGGCGTTCATCGACAGAGCGGACATAACGCAATACATAGGCCAGCCCACGCACCAGGCTATATATAAGATCTACACGTCGTGCCTGAAAGAATTGATGAGGGCGAAACTCATGGAATCGGAAGAGCTATTTGAATTGTCGTATTTGAAGAAGCTGGGCTACGTGGAGAACTCTAGCACCAAGAATAGCCTGAAACTGATGGACCTCAGTCAGGAAAGCCTCGGCTTCAGCGGGCGATTACTGAGGAAGATCCCGTTCTTAGCACACGCTTTCTATCTGAGAACGAAAAGGTGCACGCTGACGCGTTTCCTAAGGTCCATGCACCTGGCCGTGAAAAGGCAGAAAGAACAGGAGATGGAGGGTGTCGTTCATGCGCTGCAAAATTTTTAATACTAAAAGGTATTTCCACCACATCCATACCGCACGGCCTCTCCGCTTCTTTTTTAACGATCACATCGGAATTAGTTTTTACCCAGCGTACGACACAGTATTATATTTATTCAGTTGTTCTCCCCACGAGCGTTACTTTTTTTAACATAAAGCATCGCAAGTTGCGTCTCGTGTGCCTTGTATGTATCATTTACGGCGCACACAACCACCCGGCTTTATTATTTCACCCTCCCGTTAATCCTTCCAGCGGGGGCGGATTTAAAGAAAAAGGCCCAAATGGCGAACGTTCTGAGGGGCCCATTTTTTCGGGAAAATGGAGAGGTTGTTTAAGGGGCTAAATGTATGCAGTACAGAAAAAAGAATAGTGTTCTGATCACAATTTTCTTTTTGAAAATGGGGCCCTCAGAGGACTTCTGGGCCGGGACCCAGGCGGCAATTGCTCATCCGTCGCCCGTTAAATCCCGCCACTCTCTTCCACGTGACTTAAAGGGTCTCCCCACTTTGACGGCTTGAAAAGGACCGCGATATTTGCGATTTTTTTTAAAAGAAACCCTCGAATTCTATTAATTGAAAATGTTATGCCTATATTTGTACATATTTAGGCAACATTTTAGAAAAAGTTTAATTAAAACAGACGGTAATTAAAACTTTAAACGCATTTTTCTCAAAACGATGTTTTTCGAATTGGTTAGCATGATAGCTCAAAAACCAATCACCCGACTTACTTCAAACTTTGTATATATATTCAATAGATACCCCTTTCTCGTTGTTTCTAAAACTAAATTAGCTAATTTTGGGACTTATAAAACCAGCGAGTTGTTTGCAGAAATCGAAATTTCCTTTTTTTTGATGTTACCATTTTTTTTTACTTTTCAGTATTTCTCATTTAATCTAGATTTTCGTTTTAGAAACAACGAGAATGGGACATCTATTGAATATATGTGCAGAGTTTGAAATAAATCGAGTGATTGGTTTTTGAGATACCATGCTAACCAATTCGAGAAACAACAGTTTAAAGTTTTAGGTAGGTACTGTTATTTAATTCATTTTTTTTAAAATGTTGCCTAAATATAGGCATAAAGTTTTCAATGACTATAATTTGAGGGTTTCTCTTAAAAAATTCCCAAATATCACGCTTCTTTTCAGACCGTCAAAGTAAGGAGATCGCTTAAGGGGTCAGTCCACTGTGAAGTCGTGAAAAATTGTCATTTTTTTAGGATTTATTTTTTAGTAAACGGAATGTCCAACGTAAATAATGTTTTGTCTACTTATTAATACACTTATTGACTATATAAAAACACCTATTTTAAATTTTTAACTTTTTTTTAAAATATATATCACACTGATGTGAGCGCCTTGAAAAAGCGATACAGTGCTGGTGCATGTGATTCCGGGAGAACGACGCATTTGAAACAAAAAATTCAAAGTGTGTTGTAATCATTATGAGTGTGGCTATCGCCGGAACCAGGATTATTTTTACTGATAAAAAATTAACAAAATGGCGGAGGTTTGAAGTTTAACTATCAAAATACGGTGAATTTTTCAATCATTTTAGCTTGTAAAAAGTATGAAATGGTTAATCAAAAAAAAAATCCGTGGTTCCGGCCATAGCCACTGACGTTCTGAATAACGTGTAAAAATTTCAAACTGATTGGTCAAATAGTTTCTTTACAATCACCTGCACCAGTTGAAAAAAATGTTGTTTTGAGATAATCGCGTTTTAAGTTTTAAAACAAATTAAAAAAATTCGGTTAAATTTTTGTTGCCTAATACAAGAGTAGCTTAATAAATACCAAAAATATTTATTGCATTATATGTTGTATCTACAGAGAAAAATCTTTGAAAATAGCTTAATTTTTCAAACCGTCGCAGTGGACTGAGCCCTCAACACGTATTATTGCAGCGATTCGAATCCCGCTCGACTTCCCGCCGCTCGCTCGTCGACCGGTCGACTCTCGAAGCGCGCGAACTGCGCGTCTAGCATCGCGGTAGTCCGTGGTGCACGGTGCGCCGTGCGTTCAGTGCGGTCGATGCGATCAGTTGTTTTCGAGCTCGCGGAGGGGCGAGTGTTGTTCTCATTTCGTCGGTTGTTTCTGTTCGATCATCAAGGCAAGAATCGAACGACACCGTTCAAACGGGAAACCGTTTCGTCTAACGCGGTCCTCGGCGCGACCCGCGCGTGTGAACGTTCAGTGCCCATCGTTCCTCTGGCCCGCGAAGTGCATGCCCCCGGAGTGAGGATCAGCCGCAGAAACGAAGAATGTTGGATCACGACACGGCGATACACCTCGTCGCCGGCGGGTGGGTTTCGTTCCCCTTCGATCCCCGCACCAGGTCCCGCCAACCTCGCGAGTATTCCTAAAAAAAAAACGTGCCGCCAATCGGCGCCGGCCATTCGAAACGGCAGCACGCCGAAGTTAATGCGTATTTGCGCAGCGAAACGCACGCGTGGACCCGAATTCGCCAGCCCAGCACGCACATTTCGCGCTTGGCCCTCCCATGTCTCTCTCTGCAACAGAGCGCGGACAGATTATGTAACCGCATCATAATACAAAAAGCACGCTGGGCCCAGTGCTCATCAACGCATTGGCCGCTTTGCGCCTTTTTTCCCCCCCTCTGTTATCAAGCATAGTCGTACCCCCAAGGGGGAATATGATGTTGGTAAATATTGTCCCGCTTGAAGTTGGCGGCGACAGCGTTAAAAACGAATTCGAGCCTTCGAATCCTACGACATTGTCGCCGGCTCGCCTTTACGTCATCCTCGCCGGCCTCTTGTGCCAGCGTATAATGCACCGTGAAAGTATTCCGGCTGGGAAACTGATTCGAATTATGTAGGCTCGTTATAGCGAGACTTTTGAGTCACCGGGTGCAGTATCAATTCGAGGGACGTGGCCCTCGGCGAGGTGCACAGGCAATTAGGCATCGTTAGACCGTCTTTAGCGCCGTGGATCGTACACAGAGTGTACGCTCCATGTCAATGGAAGCCTCTCGCAGTTTACCGACAGAATTCTGACAGTTACGCCTTCCCATAGTCGTAGCAGCATTTTCGAGCTGGCCGCGACCGGATTTTGCGAACGCTTCGCTGTACCCGCTGTATATGCCGAGTATACGCGTAATTGATCGTCCCAATTTAGAAACCGGCTTATTTTCGGGCGGCACGACGTCGTGTCGGAGCTTTCCGCGGCGTCTACGAGACTTTTCTCGTCGACGCTCGCGTGCCAAGACGTGGGTGGAATTTATATAACGCCTATAACCGTACACGAACATCCTGACCGCCCATACTGTGTCCGAATAAACTTTCCGCGATCTTCGATCGTTCTTTCTTCGGCGCACCCTGCGGCAAATGCGTTTGTTTTCTAATTCGGTGGAATTAGCTCGCGGCCGCTACTCGCCAGGGAACGCTGCGTTGTTGACGACAACGTGTCGTTTCTGCGTAGTACGTGAATTGTCAATTTGCAGGCGCATTAACGCTCCGCTGATAAACGTCAGCGTAAACGGCCTCGTTGTCACAGGAGAGTTTCGGTGTTTTCCCGTGCAAAATCTAAAGGCCTGAGAACGTCCCAATCGAATTAAAAAAAAAAAAAATACTCCTTTGTTTACGTTGTATCTTATCGCTCTTGGGCTCGATAAGTTCCGCTTTCGGGGCCCCGCGGATAGGAATCGTCGCCGTTCCGCGGTGGACACCGCCATTTGGATAATTGTTATTAGAGAGCGCAGCTTTGGAGGGGACAGGTGCAGGAGGTGGGAGCTTGATAGCGGAAGGTCGGGCGCTGAGGAGAATAATGAGAGTGCGAAAGGTCGACGCAACGACAACAGGAAGTCCCGTCGGCATTCCTGATGGCTCTCCCAATGCGACGGCCGCGACCTTGAACTTGTTACCGATTGCGTCCCTCACGTTTTCCACCCCCCACTTTCATTTGCAGAGTGGCCGGCACCGCAGGTGCGATTGTCACTTGCCCCCTGGAGGTGGTGAAGACGCGCCTGCAGTCCTCCTCTTCGGGATTCTACCCGCCGCCCATGAACAAGGAGCTGACTTCCGGCCACGTGACCTGCAAGGGCTTTCCGAAGCCGGAGCAGAGGAGGAGGCTCTGCACTGGGGGCTACACCAGGTAATCTCGCCTCGGCAAAAGTGACTGGGAAATCGCAATCCTGGGCCATAGGAGCGGAGGGGTGGGGGGGGTCTGGGACTACTGCCAACAGTGGCGCACTCAAGATTTAAAAAATATTTTTAATGCTAATTCAATGAAATTCGATAGGTGGACTAAGCAGTAAAAATGACAAAATTTATATATTTTTTTTTTTTTGAGAAAACAATTACATTCAAAATTTGAAATCACTTTTCCCTATATTTTTCGCTCCTTCAACGCCTTTAAAAATTACAAATTCTCAATTATTTTTTAATTTTCAGGCTTATCCACGAGCCTGAAGTATATTCTTCAAAATAACAAAAGTTTCAGTCGAAGCGGATAGTAACCTTTCTGAAATACAAATTCCACCGATTTTAAGGACACTGTTCCGAGAAAAACGCGTTTAAGCAACTGTAATAAAAAAAATTGGAAAAATATTCATGTCTGCAGGTTCCATTTTCTCCTAAAAATGATTGTATGATTATATGATCGTGGCAGTCCTAAGGGCATGCTGACGGTTGGCATTGAGTTCCGAATGGGCTGTACAAATAATAAAATTCGTTGCAGGCACGCCCTGGTGGCCCTGTCGCACTTCGGCGTGTCCACGCCTCCAGGAGGAACCCCACACGCCCGCACAGCCCCAGGAATCTACCAGTGTATACGATACATCGTCCAGAACGAGGGCACCCGCGCCCTGTTCAAAGGGCTCGGCCCGAACCTCGTGGGCGTCGCGCCCTCGCGGGCGATCTACTTCTGCGCCTACTCCAAGAGCAAGGTCGCCTTCAACGCCATCCTGCCGCCGGACACGCCGCTCGTCCACGTCTTCTCCGCATTCTGCGCTGGTAAGTCGACACGTTCCAGCTGTTTACCGCCTCGCACGCTGCGCACACGTGCCGGGGGCACGCGAGACTGCCACTGCATTCCCACAATGTCTACCCTCCCCCCTCATAGAACACACAGTTAGGTGAAGTGAATTTTCGGCGGCGTTTATTGTAGGATAGAAGCCTGAGAAGAAAGGGAGCTGAAGTATGCAGCGCAAGTGGGCCAGCGTTTAGATCAATAAGCGACATAGAAAGTGGTCGAATCGGCCGGCACAGAAATAGATGGCCAGCGGATACCGGCGAAGCCATTGGCCGTCTACACAATGTGTTACAATAACCGCGTTATCGCGCTTTTTTCTCCTTCGATTAATCGAGCCGGCTTCTAGATATAGAAAGCTCAGTGGGGTCAGCCCGCGCGCGTCATTCCCTTATCTGCTATCAATGAGACCCGCTCCGGCCGCAAATAACTGGTTGGCGATTCTGGCGCACTCCGCTGATCCTTTCTAATGCGCCGATAACCCCCTGCAGCGCGGGGCACTTCCGCTTGGGCCTGCGGCGGGGGAGTTTCAGTTCCCAGCGGGTCGCTGGGAATTTCGACGAACCCAGCTGGCCGTTCGCGAGATTATCTGTGCTGATCCGATACGTCAGTGAGATATCTCAGCTGTCCCATGTTGTAGCCAGTGGCCGTGATGGAAACGCAGGGTCTCCTTCGATCACTGAAGTTAAGCATCACGGGCCGGGTACTGTGGAAAGATGGGTGACCGTTTTTTTCCCCTGGTGCGCAGCCGCTTGTGCTACTGGCATCCTATTTGGGTGTATGGTGTTCCCTCGGTTGCGAACGTGTAATATAAATTCGCGTGACCTCGAGGAGGGTCACCTACACCCGATAGCAAAATTCTCCCTTACGGTGAATAATAATGATCTCATCGAGTTACAAGGACAAAGCGCGTGGTCTTCAAATTTCCTTAACTGCTTTCCGCCTCTCCTATGGTTCTTCGCTAAGGAGTCACAGCTCCACATAGTGTTCCTGATTTCTCCATATTTTTTGTTTCTCGAGAAATCAGCAATGAGATCATATTTCTCGAGAATTCTCGAGAAATTGAAAGAAATATTGCAAAAATTATATTTTTGGAATAATGTTGATAATATTTATCAAAACACACAAGAAAACTTTAACTAAATTATTATTCCTGTCTAATTTATGCAAAACTTGTGTGAATGAAAAAATAGATATTAAATATAATTAGTAAATTTATTTATTTAATACGAAATTTTCACAAAGCGAAATATTACTTTTTGGTTTTAAAATTTATTTTTGAATAGCACAATGCGTCTAATGTAGCGTCAGCGAATCTATTTCTTTTTTGTGGCAAAATCTGTTACTGTTATATTTTCACGTTTATATTAAAAAATGCGTCTTTTGACCCTTTTGGAAGAAATTCTGGATCATGCAAAAATTTTACACGGGATACAGTAGTCTCATCTCCTCTTTTCTATATTTCTTCTTTAATAGCCACGAGAAACTCATTAGGTACTCAATTTAGTACAGAATTTTTCTAAATTTTTAAATAAGAATTTAAGAGCAGAAATTATAGTATTTCTCGAGAAATAAGAAATAAGCAATTATAAAATTTCTCGAGGTAGAATTCTGGAGAAGGAACACTAGCTCCACGCTATATGTGGTGGGGTAATCTCTCTTGCTTGGTTTAAATTGCTGCTATAGAGGAAACTCTGAGGCGCAGCGCTCTTCAGTTAGACCTGTACAAACCGACAACACTATCAATCTGTTGTGTCCCTTCTTGGAAACTTCTCTTTACTTTTCTATTATGCAATGGAAATGTGAGTCGACGAGATTGCTGCTTCTTCGCGCTCCTCTTAATGGCGAGATACGTTATCCAGGGGCCGCTGAACTTCAGTCCCGGGAGGATTTCACAGGCCTCGCGGGGGTGCCTCGATACCGTGCGTCATACATCACTGACTGTCCCTAGCGCTTCCTCCTGAAGCGACTCGAAAGGCAGGCTAGCTCCTCCGAGGATCGTCGCAGTTAGAATTCATCAAACCAGGGAAGTCCTATGACAGCGGAGGAACGAATTGCTAAACACGGCTGGCTTAAAAGTCGCCGAAGAGTCGCGCAGGCAGGCTTCGCTGGCATTGCTGACTACGGTGGCCCTAATTTACACGTGTCGAAATTTTTCTGTGTTCGCTCTCACCCCCTAGAACGGTTCCATTTCATAAAGAAAGTCCCTGTAAAGATTATAACAATCAAACAACGGGAAAGGGTGCCGACCAGGCCTTAAACTTTATAATTCATCAATACAGAGATGAATTTGGACACTAGGATCACCCCTTATTTTCAACCCGCTATTTCTTTCGCTCCCACCCCCTAAAATGGTTCCATTTAATAAACTATCTTTTCATAAACTGTCTCTTCATCAAATGCAACCATATTAGAGGCTCAGAGCAAAAGAAATCGCGGGTTGAAATTAAGGGCCACCCTAGTGTGTCCAATAACGTTTCACACTTGGCTGACGGTTTCCAGGCTCCTTTTCCCCGTTCAGTGGGTATCCGCCGTGGACGAGAGCGTGCACCTGGTCACGTAGCCACCCGACAGCTGATTCCTCGTCGGCTATCTCTCCGCTGGCGATAACCACACGGCATTGACCTAGTTTCCAGCGTACCTCCGAAATCGTGGATCCCCTATGGGCTGTTCTCCGCGTCTTAGTACTCCGCTGCGACGGAGCAGGCGCAAGATAATCCTGGCGTGCAATTGTATTCAATTACGGGCGGCCTTGGATCATGCTCGTCAAGCATTTACCGCTCGTTTGTGCCTGCCTGGCGATCCACGCCGCCCGGAGCCAGCCAACGAGAACGTCCCTCGAGCCCTTCGCGGTCCGTCCCCGCCTCCCGTTGATGGATCGCAGGTGCGTGCCGCTTAATCACCGCGGCTTCCACGTCCGACTGGCCCGGCGACTTTTCGCAGGACTCCTCGCTTTCGCTGGGGACCCGAGTGAAAGCAGAACTCGGCCGGGCGGAGGGGCGGATCATGCGGGCGTTAGATTCCGTCGATGCGGCAGGCGTGCATCAACACCCAGGCGCTTCGAAAGGTCGCGGGAAAGTGGAGGAGATTTGAGAGGCGCTGCGGCAGGCGCTGTGCGATTCTATTTTTAACCCAACGACCGTGTAACACTGTAATTCAACGCCTGGCCTCTCGGCGGTTATTTACGAGCGACCCGTAACCACGCTGTTTTTCTCAATGGGAGACTGTTTATGCCGAGCGCGGTGTAATTGGTCGCGCTATCGGCGCGACGCGGGCCCCGAGTTTACAAATATAATTTCCACACGTCCGAAGGCGGCTGTATCGCAGAATTGCGCGCTCGGATCGCAACGGCACGTGGCCACCGCGACCAGCGAGCGGCTAACAAATGTGTCGCACGTGATTGCGCTTCGCAGGCAAATACAATCGTTGTTTTATCGCGGCCGTCGCAATTTTAGCGTCTCGCTTCCGCCTCGGAGAGCTCGCCTCGCGCCTCGGTCGCTGGGAATCGTCGCGTACACCAGTGTGCGTCAGGTGGTGGCATTCGCAACGCGGGATTCCGGCTCTGCGAAACACCGATGCGTCACAGCTCGCGAAGCAGGGAGCAGCGCAATGTTGTTGCAGAATCGCCGCGTTGATTGCTCGAAATAGAATCTAAACGAGGCGTGCAGTTGGTGGACAAAGCGCGGCGGCAATAGAAGCTCGTACCGCTGCGGAATTGGACCCTTCCCGTGGCCCGCGCCGGGCAGCAGGCGCAACGTGACTCCTCGGTAAACAACGCGTTCCGCCGTCTATTTTTGTTGCACCGTTACGAATCAAAACACGCGGGCAGATTATCAGGCCATTGGGGGCCGTGCGCGGCACGGGCAGGCCACGCTTCCGTAACTTATTATGAAGCTATCTTATCTGCGCGGCGACCGCGTCGTCCGATCTCCTTCCCAGCGGAGAGGCGAGATAGATCTCCGCTGCGCAGTACGCCGCAGCGTCTGCCCTCACCTTTTTTACCCCCGTCGAATTGCGTGTTTACCGCGTAAACAGTATCTGCGCGCGGCCTCCCCGTGTCTCCGCCGATCGCAGATTACTCTCCGCCGTCCGCGAGCCCTCGACGGCTCGTCACCGTAAACTGGGGAACATTGTTTTACGTCAGATCAGTTAAAACTTAACCTGTTAATGCTAGTTATATGTAAGGCTGTTGATGCTGTTAAGCAGTAAAAAATGAAATAAACAAATTTAAGTGTCAGTGTATCTCACTGGCTTCAGATTAGTAAAACTTAACTCGTTAAGGCTATCTATATGATGTGCCAGTGTTTCAGCGGTACACTAACGTTTTTAACATGTATTAAAGAAGGAGGACAAAATTTTGTGCATTTTGACACTTGTAGTACAGTCACAAAAAATGCAATTAGTGTTCCTGATTTTAACATATTTTTTGTTTCTCGAGAAATCAGCAATGAGATCATATTTCTTGAGAATTCTCGAGAAATTGAAAGAAATATTGTAAAAAGTATGTGTTTGGAATAATGTTGGTAATACTTATCAAAAACACAAGAAAACTTTAACTAAACGATTATTCCTGTCTAATTTATACAAAACTTGTGTAAATGAAAAATTAGATATTAAATATAATTGGTAAATTTATTTACTTAATATGAAATTTTCACAAAGCGAAATATTACTTTTTGGTTTTAAAATTTATTTTTAAATAGCACAATGCGTCTAATGTAGCGTCAGCGAATGTATTTCTTTTTTGTGGCAAAATCTGGTACTGTTATATTTTGACTATATATATATTTGCTGTTAAATGAAAAAATGAGTCTTTTGACCCTTTTGGAAGAAATTCTGAATCATGCAAAAAATTTATACGGGATACAATAGTCTTATCTCCTCTTCTCTATATTTCTTCTTTAATAGCCACAAGAATCTCATTACGTACTTAATTCAGTACACAATTTTTCTAAAATTTTAAATAAGAATTTAAGAGCACTGTCAGCAGTTAATAATATCGAGTCTTCTCTACTGTGATTTTCTATTGGAATTCATATAGGTTCTAATGTTATAAATTGTAGATGTGTTTATACGTTCGCGATTAACTAGTAATACATTCATTTACTGAAAAAAAAATGAGATTTATAATATTTTTCCTAGACTTAAGTTTCTCGAGAATAATTATAAAACTTCTTGAGAAGGAACACTAGTTGCAATGTTACGATAGGATACTTAAAGCAGATGTTAATTTCTAAATTATATAACATAATGTTTCGAAAACCTGCCAATGTTCCCCCAGTTTACGGTACCGCCTGTGAGTCACCCGATCGCATCGCCGTTATCGAGCAATTCGTGGCTCCTCCGAACTCGCTGCCGAGCGGCGCAGATAATCGCCTTTGTTCCACCTCCCCTCCGCTCGCTAACGAGCCGCCGATTAGCGCACACGCTCGTCACGCTCGCGAGATTCCTCGGCCGGCTCGGGAAAATATTGACCGCGGCTGAGAGGCATATGTGCCCGGGGCTTGGGTTACCGGTTACGAAACACGTCTCGCTCGCACCGAGCGGAGTCAGTAGCTCGGTATCTTAGCGGCGGGCGCACGAGCCAGATAGTTTGGGCGATAATCGGCGTCCCGCGGTGGTATGCCAATGCACCGGTGGTTGTTTACGTTCCGCGATTCGGCGAGCGGATTGAAAACACTTGCGCAACGCGGATGCGGCGCACCGCGGCGAGCGGTGCGTTGGCCGCGCCGCGGTCTGCCGCGGGAAGTGGGTCAATAGGGCAGCATACCTGCGAGCAAACTCCGAGCGACCGGTAAACAGTGCCTCCCGCTCCGCGAGCCAATATGTAACAGCATCGGGGAGAGATAAAGCGAGGCTGCCCCGCGCGGGCCGTTTATTTACGGGGATTTATGTACAGTAAGTCGGTACACCGCCGGTCTGGAGGCACATGAGCTTCACGCTGTCCGCGTCCACGAACAGCTCCTTGACGATCCCGTTCACCGTCGCCATGGAGTACCGCCGACTCCTGGTGCCTCCCAGCTCGGGGATCTCCACGTTCATCCCGATGGCCTTGGTGTACAGCGCCCCCGGGTCCGCCAGCATCCTCACCTGGCTTTGGAAAAGGAAGCTTTAAGAAGCTGCGAAAGGAGCTTGGTCGGCTTACCTTGTCGCCAGCGCCTCTGGCGTCGCCCCAAGAAGACAGAACGAAGGGATCGTTCACGGCCACGCATATTACCTCGTGGAAGCCTAGGGACCGCAGCTCGGCGGACCTAATCGGTTCAGCAAACCGAGGGATCATGGCGGCGCTCTTGTATTCGCAGCGCGCGAAATTACTTCTCTATGAAGCCGCGCAAGTGGACCCTGGAGCAGCCGGGCACGTAGGCGCCAGGGACGCCGAAGATGATGGCCCTCTTGTCCGCGACCAGGTCCCTGACGTTCACGTGGTTATCCGGCAGAGCTTCGCACAAGGTGACGCCGGGCAGCCTGTCCCCTTCCCTGATCCGCGGCATAGTCTTCCGAGGTTGATAAGGCTTCCCAGACCTTGCTCCCTATTCCGAAAGGTTAGAGCAGCGCTGATCCACGGGCCCCTCTCGATTGTTTCCGGCGAGAGATCGAAGCGCTGCGGTCGCGCGCTCCTTCAGGTCGTTGCCGAAACCGCCGCCCGTGCCTGGGTAAATATAGACGCTGGCGCGGTTGCCGGGAATCGGAGGTGCCGATACAGCTCCACCTGGATGCGCGAAAAGAAATCGTTCCGCCACGGACGCCCGCTTGGGAATTGCGTATTGAAGTAGCTTTGCTTAAGTCTGCCGAATGACGCGGAGAGAGAGAGATAGAGAGATAGAGAGTGTGAGTGAGTGAAAGAGAGAGAGAGTGAGAGAGGCAGCTGTCCGGATGAAACTCGTCCCCGAGCCACACGTACCGATCCGATTAAAGACACGTGCCATTCATTTTTCAGGTTTCGTGGCATGCACGTTGACAAATCCTATTTGGTTCGTGAAGACCAGGCTACAGCTGGACCACCGAACGAACAGAATCACCGCGATGGAATGCGTGCACAGGATATATCGACAATCGGTACGGAAATCTTCCTAGATAGATACCAACCCAAGGCCCGCGGGGGAGCCACTTAACGAGCGAATTCCCATCGCGTCGGGAGGCCATCGAGTGTGTAACACGTGCATCGGCCGGTTTCCCTCATCCCCGACGCATCTAGACCGTATCGAGACGCACTTTCCCGTCTAGCGCACAGTCTGTGGTCGACCGTGCTGCACCTTGACGAGACCCACGCCGAGAGAAGCCCGTCCATCGATCAACTCTCGTTAGCCACCCTGCTTAGCGCATTCCGTTCCCTCCTGATAGACACGGAGCGGCGCGCAGAGCTTCGTCACGCTTCCAGCTGAAATCGCGAAATATTTTTCTCCTTTTTTTCCTTCTTTTTTTTTTATCTGGATAGCTCCTCAGTTTGCTAAGCACGGGGTTGGTTGTAGTCGACCGTTGCAGGTGCGCAGCCTCGAACTTTCCACGGCCGAGAGTCAACAACAACGGTGTCGCAACCGGCAAGCCCACGGCGTAGCGAAGGATATTTCAGGACCGCGCGCACGCCTAGAAAACACGCGGATATATGACCCGGCGACGATAGCTTGTAACAAGAAAATTGCTGTGCACGAGGAGCTGCTTGCGGTCCTCCAACTCAGCATTCAGCGACTGTATCTGCGGGCGGGCTCGCGTGTCGCGATTGCGTCCGCGCAGGCAGACCCGAGCCAGCGCTAAAAATGAGAGCCGCGACCTACGAATAGCAAAACCCGACTAGAATAACCGAGCCACGGTGCGTGGCTGGCGAAAACAATCCTCTGTCGCAATGATCAACAGATTGTCTTAGTACATTCTCGCCACGTTCCCCCGTACCTGGCGCCTTGGTTTAGGTTCCGGGAGGGACGGCGAGGCGGTCACTCTATAAATCAACCGACCCAGGGTAATCTCTCCTCGCTTCCCTCTCGCAGGCGCTCGATCACGCGACACGCGTGTGCAGCGGTATCTCCCGGCTGATTAACTATCAGACTCCGCGCTGATAAAGCCTCCATTCATGGGTTCATCTCGTTCCGCCGAATTTCTGTAACGCCCGGCGACGATCGCGAGGCTTGACACGCCGCTCGAAATAATTAGAGGGCCAGAGCTGGCGAATCGAACGTTCGGCGCGAGATGCTTATTCCGCTCAGTATAATTAGAAAGTGGCTGCATAGCAGAGAAGAGCGAGAGAGCCAGATCGTAGTTTGATAGTTTTGTAATTATAGAGCGGGCTAGCAATCACCGCCGTAGATATACCCAGTCCTCGGAAACTTCCATTATCAGTGCTTGCGTTCGCAGATCAGAAGTGGGAGATAAGAGCGCAGATATGTAATCTGAGAGTAATACGCCGTGAATGGGGGGTACTCTCGAGACCGAATCCCCTATAATTGGCAGGCAGTCCTAAATCAATCAGCTTATCAATCGTCAAAATATAATGCTCGCCTTATCGCCACCGGGGGTCTCGATATCTCTTCTGTGTTCTTAAGATAATTTCTATCCTTGGAGGCGAGCGCGCCAACGTCTTCTCAGCAAGTTCCCTTAAGAAATTCATCACGTACGCCCGAGACTAATTATTCTGGACGATGTATTAACGCTTTATCTGTTGCTGCTATAGAACTTGCTCGCTGGTGTCGAGTCGATCGTTTTGCTGGCGGCGATCTCTTGAGACGGAATGAGAGTCTCGGTGCTGCGACACTATCTGCATCCTGCGGGCGATGTAACTAAGAGTTGCCGATGGTTTTTCAGGGTATCCTGGGATTCTATAAAGGCATCGTGGCCTCCTATGTAGGGATAAGCGAGACTGTGATACACTTCGTGATCTATGAGGCTGTAAAGGCCTGGCTGGCGACGCACAGGTCCAGGATCCCCAGGGCGGACGACAGCAAAACGTTGCGCGACTTCATAGAGTTCATGGCAGCAGGCTCCTTCTCGAAAACCATTGCGTCCACCATCGCCTACCCTCATGGTAAGCTAGCGCGCGCTCGTTGGTGAAAGAGCGCGACCCTAACCTCATTTTTACATCGTCCGCAACAACCTTTGATCGTCGATACGGTGCTGGATTAAGCAATGAGACAGGGTGGGGGGCATAATAGAAATTTTCTGAATTTTGAAATCTAGCTTTTGTTAGAAACACTTTCTAATCAAATTATCGGAAATGACTAACAAGGGAAGATCTCGAACCCGGAAATTCGAATAAATCTGAAACTTTGTGGATATGTAGGGGATTTCCTCCTGATTACAACGCAATTTTTTTTTGCTGCCCAAATTTACTCTGGGGTGTGAAATGAACCCCCGAAGATCACACTGGATTTTCAAATTTATTTTGTTTTTTCACAAAGTTCTTCGATTTTTGAGGAGCCACAGTTCCGCAATACAACAAAAGTTGAAATTGTATGGAAAAAATGTCGATTGTGCTGTTTCATAATTGTTTAACCATCCAGTTCGGATTTCACGTGAAAAAACGAATTTAAGAAAACAATATTTTTGTTTATAACTTTTTTCTAATTGTTTAAACAATTGATAAAACTTTTACGATTTGATAGATCCAATTAGAAGAAGTAACTTTTGTCTTGAAACTTTTTTTCGATCTCTTTCAGATTGCGTGTTACAAAATAAAATCGAAAAATAGCCGAATCTTCAGGGGTTAATTTCACCCCCTTAGGGTGAATCTGGGCTGCAAAAAATGCGCTGGAATCAGGTAGAAATCCCTTACATATCCACAAAGTTTCAGAATTTTTTGAATTTTCGAGTTCGGGATCTTCCCTTTTAAGGGACTACTCTGCATAAGGGGGCCTCAAAATCTTTTAAGGGGGGTTCTCGTCTAACAGCCCCCAAAGTAACTGATATTTAAGATATTTTTTTTTAAACCTGTTCGTCATATTGGATTAAACTCTTTTGGGATATAAGGAGGCATCTTTAAACTTGCAAAAAATATTTTTTTTTTTATATATATATAAAATATTTGATTTATAAATTGCTTAGCAAAGCGATTGCATCGGTCGACGATAAACGGTTCATTGCGTGCCTCCAACTGCGAATAAAAGTCAAAGGTCTGTGCCACCCAAAGAAATTCTTCCTAACTGTCGAGTGTGCTTCCTACTTCACTAGCAGACTCTATTTTCGAGGTATTGCTAATGACTGAAGAATTGGCTTCGGTTCAAGAGCAAAGCGCGGGCACAGGTTTCTGCAAACATTCTTGCAAACAGCCTGCACAACCTCGCGAATATGTTCATTCTCCACTATTTATTGAAGGTGATAGAAGACTTCTCATTGATCGCAGGGAATATGGGAGCCCTCCGAATACACATCCTGTTAGCTCTGAAATGAATCCTTCTAGCGTAGAACACTTTCCATCGAAACAAATAATAGTGACTCGCCAGAGGTAGCACGGACGGCTCCAAGATTCCCCCAGTCTAAAGATAGCGTGAGCTGTGTGTGTTGCGTGCCAGCTAGTCAACGTGCAATTACGTGTTATGCCGGTTGCTCTGATCGATCAAACATCGGGCTTCATTCCCTCTAAAAACTAGAATCCTACTTTCCATAGCTCCACCAAAGCAGGGTTGCCAGGCGTACTGGATAAATGGCGGTGTGCTGGCCGATATGTTGTCGTACATATCTTCTCTTTGATCGTAGGCGTAGGAGAAGGGGGAACACTTATATTTGATTGGTGACGCCGTGACGTCATACCAACGCTAAGCCAATCCAAGCCAAGTGACGTCATATATGCTAGTACGTCGTACTGGACCGCCTCGCAACCCTGCCCCAAAGAGTCATTCCTGAACGAACGCTCGTGCATAGGGACATTTCTTAGCTGACCCATGTTTTTAAAAGTCCCTATCTTTTCAGAGGTGGCAAGGACACGGCTGAGAGAGGAGGGCACGAAGTACCAGACGTTCTGGCAGACACTGAGGACCGTGGTCGCCGAGGAAGGGCCGAACGGCCTGTACCGCGGGCTGGGGACTCATCTGATCAGGCAGATACCAAACACGGCGATCATAATGGCAACGTACGAGGCGGTGGTGTACATCCTGAGCAGGCACTTCCACCAGCGCTCACTGACCATCACCAGCTCGAGCGGCTCCCAGTTCTACGCGGAAGCGAAAGCGAAAAGGGAGCTCGCCTAGGATTTGCTTACGGCCCCTGAGTAAGGGGCCGACGGCTCGTTAGCGAGTCCCGAAGCTGCGTCCAATTCGAATGCACCATCCGAGGCGTCCAGGCGCCAGGGAAGCGAGACGAGACCGGCGACGAGAGAGGAGGAGGCGTCCGTTGGCCGCGCGTTTCCGTGAACTCGCGGAGCGCCACCGGGCGGGCCAGATTTGCGTTACGGCTGAAGGTAGCAAAAGGTATCACAGCGCGCTGAACGCTGTGTCCTCTGTAAGTGTAGCAAAAAGTAGTCCTTCCTCCTTTCAGGTAGCAATACACTCGCACACGGGACAGCCTGTCCGTTTGTACCCTCGCCGAGGCACACGGGATTACGAAGCAGGAACCGAAGCTGGAAAAATGTCAGTCGGTTACTTCAGGGCGAGCCGCGCTTCACCATTGAACGGCTTATATCACTGTCGCGGGGTACCTCTAGCGACAGTAATATAAGCGACGAGGGCCGTTTTAGGAACCCTCTTTGTAACTCTGGGGGCTCTGAAACTGGGTAGAGCTGGGAATACCCTAATACCCTAATTCTCACGCTTGGAAATTTATACGCAGGGTGCAGAGTAGTCTTGGTACATCGTTATTTTTTCGCTAAGAAGGTTTGCTTCCGAGTGAAAGAAGTTGAAGGTTCCTGTGTTTCAGAACCGCCAGAACGACTTGTCCATAATGTAACATGACGATCTTTTGAGAGGGACCTGGGCATTAGGCCGAAAATCGTTTAGAAGCCTGAGAAGCAGGCTACTTCTAAAGGCCCCCATACACCAGCACCCCTCGCTGGTGCATGGGGGACTTGGGAGGATCGTCGTGGACTGAGTTTCCTCATTGTTAATGAGTTGTCGATATATTTCTTCGCTTAGCGACCACTTCTAGAGCCCTCGACATATTGTGATCGTTGTAGTCTTCTAATATTCCTTGCAATGCTGCGCGTGACCGGTGCGAAGGAGAAAGCTATAAATGATTTCCATGCCGTTACTTTCAGTTGTGTTATCATAATTGTATAAATATATATCGCGCGTGAATCGTGAGAGAATGACAGCGCTCCTCTTGCTTATGTTCAACGAATAGATTAGAAATATGTGTATTATTATTCTATCATGACATAGATATGTTTCATTTTTGGAAACTTTAGTATCGAGTATCAACGAAGAAACGATAATGTTGAAGTGCAGGTCTGCAGTGACCCCGAGTACTGCGATCGACGATTCTATCAACGTAGCGGTAGGTGTTGTGTATATACAAACAAATAATAAGCGCGGTATATATAACGACTATCCGGTAGATTTGCAGCCGTTTGTATTTTTTCGAGTGCGTAGAGATAAAAAGGTGAGGGGGAAAGGTTTTTGATAGGGAAGAGAAAGTATTAGTTGCCATCGCGTTTTCTTCGTACGTTCGGCGGAAATGCATTGTTGTTGAGAGTGATTCGTTGAGGAAGAAGTAAATGTTAAAGATAAGCTAATCGTATGTAAGAAGATTATGAAGATGTTTTGTTACCGAGATTCTATCGTTCGGGTAGCGTTTGTAAGTTTGATTACGTTGTCGTTGAGAACTACCAGTTGATAAGGATTAACAGAAGATGTGTATCATAAAAGGTTTTTAATTTTTATACTTGTCCCGACGTTATTCGCGTGCAGAACTATATTTATTTGCGTTCCTTGGCTTCCTATTTTGTATAGCAGATTCGGCGTCTCAGGTTTCTTGCAAACTAGTCCATAAAAGCTCTGTTCGATAAGTCCTATCTCTATACTTACGTCGATGGATTGAAAGAAAGCCTCCTCGCGCCGAGGAATTGGCGCGCGACAAAATCAACCATGTATCACCTGTTCCGATTTACAGTTACACACGAATGATCCGATGAAACTATATTGTAGGGAAGGAAACTGTGATTTTAATTTATCTTCTACGGTCGGTTATACGTGGCACCTCGAAAAGTTGCTTTGTTACTTCGTTGTTCGATCTTCGTTTTATACACCGTCTGTTCCTTTCGATTAAATCTCTTTATATTCCTGAATCTTTAATACAGACGTTTAACTATATTTGCTCTTCGATATTTGTACATAAAAGTAGGAAGTTTCTGAATCTTGAAGTACAAATAAAACGGAAAATTCGAACTGCGTGCATATTTACGGGATAAAGAAAGTCTTGTTAAGGAAGACTGAATAATTTTTATTGTACTTAGTATGCTCCGGAATTCAAAGTATGAACTCTAGTACAGTATTTCCTCGTTGAGGGCTCGCTGGTCGTGACCGGCGATGAGCCCATATCGTGAACAGAGCTCTAATTCAGAGAGATCGTTTCTCGCTTCTTTCTGGCCGAAGGAGGGAGCGGGATGGAACACTTTGCGTGCGCGGCGAGCGTGCGCCACGGTCAGATAGTCAGGTACGGCACGAGCCTTTTTTGCGCCCTTTATTATAATACATTATTTGAGATTATTGATGATCTTACTCCGAATTTTTATTCGCAGTTTAAAATAGTTGCATTACAATTTGTAGTATTTCATTTAAAAGTTTATTTTCAAGAATGCCAACAATGAAAAGACCATTTTGCGTCTCTTGTCAACCTTACGTCCTAGGCAGTTGCCTAATTTTTCAGAGTAAACTCATAATCTCAAATAAATGTATTATAATAAAGGGCGCAATTTGGCAAGTTCACCTAGGGCGCAAAAAAGACTTGGGCCGGGCCTGCGTCAAGATTTTGCGAAAGCGGTTTTTGTGACGGAGTGTCAGGCGTCGGAAAGACGGAGCGAGACAAGCGTGTACGCCAAATCGAGCCCTTAACGTGTACATCAAATCGAGCCCTCATCGTGTACGCCAAATCGAGCCCTCAACGAGACATTACTGTATATCTTTAGAGAAATCCGATATATGAACTGTTAAAAAATGTGTGTATATTTATATATACACACATGTGTATATATACGCATCATTCAATAAAATCAACGAATAATAGTTTTGTATTTTGCGCCTATTCTGCAACTGTTAAGGTACTTCCCATCCTATCGCTTCTCTCGTTCTTAACCCTTAATTCCCCCTTTTCTTCCTTTGTAGGCAGGACCGCTGGCCGTGCACGACGAGCAAAAGCAAGACACCGGCACAGTCACGACTTTCTTCAGAATTTTGTTGTCCTCGCATGTCAACTCGATAACCATCCGTCTATTCTGCATAGGCTGGCAACACTGGCAATCCACCACTTGGTTCCAATTATCTGCAAAGTGAAGAAAGCGATGCAGCGAGCCTCGCCAGGTTCCACCAACCACCATTTTTATATCTTTTCACTAGCAAAGTACCCCCGCGCTTCGCTTCGGGCCTAAGAGATATTAAGGGCTCCATGAAAACACATTTCACTCCTTTCCACCACCCCCTTAGGGGTTGGTTAGGGAAAAATCCTGAACTTGGTATTTAGGCATTTATGTGGGTAACTTTTTGAAGTAAAAACCAAGTTGATATCTAATCGGGCCTAAGAGATTTTGAGGAATCCCTGAAAATACATTTCACCCCTTTTCGCCCTCCTGGGAGTTCGTTAGGGAAAAATCCTGAAATTGGTTTTTAGGCATTTGTGTGTGCAATCTTTGTGAGTAAGAACCAAGTTGATAATGTAATTGGGCCTAAGAAATTTTGAAGTATCCGTGAAAATACATTTCACCCCCTTGGGGATGGAATTTCCAATAATCCTTCCTTAGTGGGTGCCTACGCCATGAAATCAATGTAGGTACCTTCGAAATTTCACGTTGCTACGTTAAGGGTACTAGGCAGTCGTTCCTGTCTAAAATGAAGCATTTCATATATAGATTATTACCTGCATCAATGTACGTAGCGGATTCACATTTCCCATGGCACTCCGCGATGCCCTCTATAGGTGCCAAATTCTTGCAGATCCCATGTATCCTATGGCTCGCTCTGAACATACCAACGGTGTTCTGCGGTTCCATAACATCAGCGGCACACTGGTCCACCCTCTGATTATGCGCGGTGAGATTACACATCTTGCAGCAATTCTGAGTGTAGATGAAAGTGTCCGGGCAGTTTGTTATGTCGGGGCAGATCACCGAGCTGCTACTGACGGACAGCTGATCCCCCTGGTCCATGCATGTGTAGAAAGTGCAATTGTCGGCGGAAGACCAGGTCGCATCAGGTTCGTACATCGTGTCTCCAACCATGCAATGTGTCTGCCTACATGTTCCGCAGCACTGGTCCTTCGCGTCTTCGTACACCCAACCAAGGGCACACTTCTTCGAGCAAACCTCCACCTCCTTGTACTTCGTCACGTTCAGGTCCAGCACGCAAAATTCCGTTACGCAATTGTCCACGATGGACTTCCATTTCTCGCCAGGCTTGTACACTGTGCCGTTGTAGCGGCAACCAGTTTTAACGAACTGCGGGCAACATTGGCCAGGAACGTACTGCTTCTCTATCTCAAACTCCATCTCTTCCAACGAATCTATCTCTGGACACTTCTCTACCACAGATTCCATGTACACGCCTTCGGCGTTAGACCTGCAGGAGTATCTGGTACAGAAATCAGAGGAGTGCCATTCCTCGCCCACGTTCTTCACTTCGCTACCAACGACGCAAGCCACTGGCACGCAACGTCCGCAGCAACTGACGCTTCTGTTATCAGTAGGCCGATACTCGAAGCCGAGGTCACAAGCAGTCTTGCATTCCTGCACCTTTATCTGCTTCCGAATACCACCCTCGTCTCTGACACACGCTGCCACGGTGCAGCTGTCTTCAGGGTCCGGTTGCCAGACCTCGCCGTCCTGGTACACCTTCTCTCCATCTTTGCAGGCGGATCTCTCGAAGCCTGGGCAACACTTATCCTGCAGGACGACCTCTTCCACGACGAAGTCAGATATATCTGGATGGTCCACGGCTTTCAGACACTCCATCGTAGTGCACTTCGGCTTTGCGCCTTCGTCCGAGAGCTCACAGATGCAGGAGGTGCATCTGTCGTTCATCCACTGCTCTCCTACGCTCTTCGCTACCACGAGCCCTGACATTTCTACTCCGCTGTTCGACCCGTTGTTGTACAGACAGAGATCCTGCCGTGGCGCGCATTTATAGCTAGCGCAGCAGGTGTTCTCTTCCACTACGGTTACAACTTCGTAATAGTCAGAGCACACCGGGGCTGGGAGGCAAGTCTGCGGATCGCAGATGGTCATGGACCTCGGGCAGCACCCGGACGTGTTGGTGACCTGCACGAAGCCAGGCTGCACTTCCTCGACTTCCAGGTCGACTTCGTTCAGCGAAGGACACTCGGAGGGTGGCAGACACTCGCAGATGAACTTGTTGCATCCGTCAGCGCCAAGGGACGCTTTCATAACTTGCCCGTAGCCACACTCAGGCATTTGAGCTTCCTCCGCGCAGAAAGGCGCTGCGGTTGTCGCTGCATTTGGTACGCACACGTATTTCACGCAGCACTCCTCCGCTGTCCCATTAACCCTCACAGGCGTCATGTTCTCTTCGCAGATGGTGTTCACAGCTGGACACTCTGTCCTCTGGCAGTTAATCGCTTTCCTGCTGCAAGTGCATTCGGTGCAAGCGTCAGGGAACCATACGTCACCTTCGACGTGACCCTCTTCGTCGCAAGCGAGACACTTCTCCTTAGGGATGCAGGTGTTGTTGCGAAGAGCGAGGCCGCGGGGACAGAAGCAGCCTTCCTCAAAGTTCCTGGAGCACTTGGTGTCGCTGATTTCGTTGACGGTGTCGCAAGTTACTTCGCAAGCGGGCCCGCACGGCTGGTATTCCAGATGCGGCGGGCAAGTGTAAGCACACGTCTCGCTGCTCCTCCAAGTCAGGCACACTCCCACCTGCTGGCATTTCCTAGCGTAAGCCTCGAAGCTCTCGCAGTAGCCTCCTCCGGTGCAAACGCTGTCCTGACAGGCCATCAAGTACGGCATCGGGTCGACGAGATTGTGACACTGTCCGAAATCTACCGCGTTCAACAATTGCCTGCACGGATCCTGATCGGCTGGCGGCAGGACGCATTTGGCTTCTTTGGTAGAAATGCACGCGTCCGTGTCGAGGTTGGTACCGTATGGCGACTCGGTGACCAGCCAGCTAGTGGCAAAGTCCTGCGTGTCGTTTGCAACCTAAGTAACAAGCCGATTCGTGCTATGAAAACTTGTGTCTATCTTTGAAAGACGCAAAGGGGATGATCATACCTCTCCGTCCTGCTTCTTTAAATCGTCCTCCGAGTCCTCGTTGCAATTTCCACACAGACCTTCCATTATTCCTCCGAAGATATGCGAAGGGACGGTGAGGGCGAATGCGAAGTTCGGCTGATACGCGATCATCTCTAACTGGATGGGAGGTATCGATAGGCGCAGCTTCTTCGAAGGTGTTTGCTCCAAAATCAACCAGGACATATTAACGGGGAAATCGTGTACTTCGTAGC
Organism: Andrena cerasifolii; assembly: GCF_050908995.1. Taxonomy (NCBI): domain Eukaryota; kingdom Metazoa; phylum Arthropoda; class Insecta; order Hymenoptera; family Andrenidae; genus Andrena; species Andrena cerasifolii. The sequence continues at coordinate 7,295,057 of NC_135132.1, forward strand.
CATCCATTAGCACCTTGAACTGGTCAGAAAAAAGAGTTTATGCGCTTCTCTGCTCCCGGCGTTCTCGTGGCTAAAACAAATTACTTTACCTCTTCGGAAGGCGCGTTCTCCCTGATTTGAACAACGTGGTCCTTGTACAGAACCGTGACAGCTTCCACGCACGTGTCAGTCTTACAAATCCCATTGGAAACCAGCACCTGTTTCCGAAAATATCAAAACAAAACCATCAGAAGTGCGGATATCTAACGAAGAAGTATTTGCATGATTGCTGGCTCAACTACCTGATACGTGTTATTCCCGGCACCCCTCCCGTCTCTGGATAGAACATAGGTGCAGTTTCCGTCGAATTTAATATTCCTCCTGTCGAAGCTGATGAACTTCGAGATCCCTAGCCACTCGCAGATGCAGTCTTTGCATTGCTTCGGTGGCACGCACTCCTCGCCGTCGCGAACTGTTCCCTCGGGGCAGAAGCAGCCGGAGAAGCACACCCCTTGCATCACCGGGCACGGGTCTATTTGCTGCAGGTTGTCGCAGCTGGCTTCGCACTTGTTCCTACAAATATACCAATCCAGAAACCACTCAAAGCGCTAGGATCGAAGGTTTTAGGGAATCCCACCTGTAGCAATCTTTGTGAACGAATGGAGGAGCGCAGGTGACAGGGCAGTCGTGAGTGCTTCTCCAGGTCGACAGGTCTACGTTAAAGTCGCCGGCCTGACATTCGGTGGCGAAGCTGGTCAAGGAGCGGCAGCGACAATCGTCGTGCGTGTGATTGCTGCGTATGCAATTGCACGTGCTCTCCATACAGCGGGAGACAAACCTCTCCACGTCCACGATACCGGAGCACGCCGCTAAAGACGAATCCTTCACCGCGTTACAAATCTTCCAGCTCTCCTCCTGCATCTCGTACGGGCAGACCTAGGGCATTAAACGTCACGATTCAGACATGTTTAAGCCTGGCGCTCCCCCTAAAGCTGATCGCCTACCTGCGAGTCACATTCTGGCACCTCCTCCATCGCCCAGCTGTTCCCAAACTCCGCGGTGCTCCGGGCCTGACTTCCGTCCGGCAGTTGCCTGTCGTTCGCCGTGTGTCCGTCGAAATAGCCGCACAAGCCGTCCACCCGACCGGCTAGTTTCGTCGACACTCCCACCTTCGCGTTAGAGTTCGAGTCCCAAATCACCCAGAACCCGTAGCTGTTCGACACCAAATATGTAATGTCGCCGATGGCGGATATCTTGAACGAGGAGAATTTGTCGCCAAGCCGAGCCAATTGGTTCGGCGTGAAGCTGTACTGGTTTACGTCCACGTGCATATCGGGGTACAGGATGATCACGTCGTCCTCAAGAGTCACTGCCAGAACGCGAGTGCAGTGGCCACTCCGCGGGTCGCACTGCTTCTCCACTGTAAAAATGACGTTTCTTATGTTTTGCCAACAGTATAATTGGGCGCTAAAGAATCGAAAGACTCACGTGTGATGTACCACTTGTTGGTGAACATCTCCCTGGCCAAAATGTGGTTGCAGATGTCGTACTTGTACTCCAGCTTGTCAAACGTGGTGAACGTTCTTCCTGTCACGTTGCAAACAGCTTCCTCGGGTGCTGGGGGCTTGCAAGTGTACTTTGGACACTCCTGGTGCTTGTACATACTCAGCTTCTCGTAAACCACCGCGTATCCTCGCGGGCAGGATGCCTGCGGACAGGTGCGTGGCTTTGTTTTGTCGAGTACTGGTGGTGGTTTGTTGGGTACGCAGATGAACTGTTCGCACTCTGTCTCCGGCTCTGGCTTCCGGTTTTCAGCGTAATTTGAATACCGATGCATGGATTTCCTAAGTTCAAATAAGTCTTGTTAGTTCTCAGTGAGATGTATGAAGGGATCTTATGGTGCTACCTGAGTCCTTTGGTTCTCCAATGATTTTTGGATAAAGACTTCACTCCTTCTCTTCTATGGGACTTCCTGTACTGTTCGGACTTTATAAGTGACTTTAGAACTGTCTTGTATCCAGGTGGGCAAACTGGATCCTGGCACACCGTCGGTGCAACTGAAAGAGCATGAAACGTTAATTTTACTTTTTACGTTTTCTAGGGTCGGGATTATCGAAGCGTCAGAATCTAAGATTGGAGTTTCGAGAATTTGAAAGTTTGCTGTTTTTTCGCGAGGCGAAACTCTCGAAAGCTACATAAGAAAATGTGTAACATCAATGAATAAAGAATCGTGCAAAGAGATTTATGCAAAAATTTAGAAAACAGATTCAGCACTTTAATTTCGAAGGTTTTGAGAACTTTGAGACACAATAGTTTTGAGTTTGGAAAGTTTTGAGCTCCGAATTTCGAAAGTTTCGATAGTTCTGAGTTTCGAAATTCGACAATTTCGGGAGTTTTGAGCTTCGAAAGATTTGAGTTTCAAAAGTTTTGAGCTTCCAAAGTTTTGAGTTTCGGGAGTTTTAAAACCCAAAGATTTGAGTTTCGGGAGTTTTAAAACCCAAAGATTTGAGTTTCGGGAGTTTTAAAACCCAAAGATTTGAGTTTCGGGAGTTTTAAGACCCAAAGATTTGAGTTTCGGGAGTTTCAAATTTCGATTTTTGAAAGGTTCGGTAGTTTTGAGTTTCGGGAGTTTTGAAACCGAAAGTTTTGAGTTTTGGGAGTTTTAAGTTTCAGGAGTTTTGAAACCGAAAGTTTTGAGTTTCGGTAGTTTTGAGCTTTGAATTTCGAAAGTTTCGGTAACTTTGAGTTTCGAGAGTTATGAGATAAAAAGATTTGAGTTTCGGTAGTTTTGAGCTTCGAAAGTTTTCAGTTTCGGGAGTTTTGAGATTGAAAGATTTTAGTTTCGGCAGTTTTGAATTTCCAAAGTTTCGAGAGTTTTGAATTTCCAAAGTTCCGAGAGTTTTCAGCATCGATAGTATTAAGTACCGAAAATTTCAAGAGCTTCAAAGCCCTACAAGCATTCAGATCCGAGTATCCGAGAATTCAAAAATTACGTTCGAACCCACCCCTAATATTTTCACTTTTAATTTAATCGCGATACCTGTAGTCGCGGTTGTGCCTTCATGCCCCTGCGTGGTACTGAGTTCCAAAGCAGGTGTGGTTGAAACCTCTTTAGAGCAATCCTTTTCATCGTCAGGGCAATCTTGAATCCCATTGCACCACAGACTCTCCTCGATACAAACGTTACTGGTTGGACAATGACGCGTGCCAGTTGGACATGGCTTGCACACGCAGTTGCACAGTTCATTCACAACTGGCCGCATCCCTACTTCACTACAGGGCTCACACTTCTTCGGCTTGCAGAAGGGAGTTCCGCCCAAGACGCATTGGCACTCTTGGCAGTCTTCGTTTACATACATCGTGCCCACGTTGTACCTGCGGGTTTTAATCGTTAAAACCTGCATTAATCCAGACGCAAAACGTATACTCACTGAACATGCCCCACTACGCAAGGGCATTCTTGCTTAATCACGCAAGTATTTCCGTTCCACCAGTAAGGTTCCTTGCAGTTGCAAGCCACTTGACTTTCCTTCGACACTCCCTCGCACACATTGCATTCCTCGGTGAATATTTGCGGCGTAGTTCCCACCTTCTCCGTGGTTGTCGTGATAGCAGCTGCATAGGTGATCACGATAAATTACAGCAAATATTCCACCGTTCGTACAGAGAAATAGGGATGCACTTACGGTATGGCAAGAAGCAACCAAGCACCTCTAGCTTCAGACCTATATGCTCGTGCCACTTAACTGGCTGCACCAGCAAGTACCTCGCACGCAATGGTCTCTCGAAGTAGTTCTCCTTAACAGTCTCGGAGTCAAAGTTACCCAAGAATTCCTTTACTGCGCCATACTCATCGATCACTGGACTCCAGTCGCGATCGTCGTCACTGTAAAACACTTTGTAAACGGTGGTCCAGGTGTCCTTGCCACCCTTCGTAGCTATTCCCGTGATGTTACGAGGTTCCAGGAAGTCGATCTTCACATATTGGTGTGGGTTGTCTAGCTTAGGATGCCAAACGCCCGGCGACGTTAGCCTGATATTTGGCAGCAAGTCCGTAGATGAAGAGGACGCTGACAGTTGCTCGGCAAGCAGCACGCCATTGTCCAGTCCCATGGGCTCGTCGCACACTGAAAAGGAAACATGCGAATGAAAACATCAGTCACTACGGTGCTCTAGAATTCATTCTCACCCTACCTGGACTGACCACTGTCTCGGTCAACGCAGTTGTTGGCACTGGGGTGCTGGTGACTGTAAGCTCTCGACAGCCGAGCAATTCTACTTTCATCGCTATTCCGTTCTGCCAGGACAACGGATTTATCCAAACTGCCTTCGCTTCAATGGGCTCGTAAAACTTCTGCTCGACTGCTTTGAATGGATCCACGGGGCCCCTAAACACTCGCGGCTGGCGTTTATCGTCCAGCACGTGAGAGAAGGTGTGGCCATCTTCGGAGAACATTACTCTATAGCTGGTTACAAACTTATAGTCTAGGCCGTTGCCTTGCAGAATGATGCCGTAGATAGGCTCGGGTCTCTGGAACTCCACGTGGAGCCTGAAACGATCGTAGAGAACAGTTCTTTCGAACAAACAAGCTAGAAGATCTCTCTCAGTCTCTGTTTACCATTGATCGGAGTTGGTGTATTCAGGTTCCCAGAACCCAGCAGAATCCTCGGAAGCTTTGCCATTGAGAGGTGAATTCTCTGGCCGGTACATGGGACCTTTGCTGCTACTCGCGTTGAAATTAACTTGGTCGTTTAAGTAGTCAATGAGGGGGATGAAATTGTTGCTGTCGCAGTGTGCTGGTGGGCTGACAGTGCTGGCTACGATAAGCGGTTCCTTCGCACTTGGTGTAGTGGGCTTCTCAGATTGCAAGACGGTAGCTGCTTCCGTGGGTAGATACGTGGCTGGTTTCTCAGTCGACGTCTTGTTAGCCGCGCTGACGCACGAGGACTTGTCGCAGGTGTAATAGTTGTCGATGCACTGGCAGACCTCGCATTCCGACTCCATCAAAATGGCACCAGGGATCACGGAGTCCCCTTGGTGAGACACGCAGGAGCAATCGGTTTCGTCCACGCAGGTCACGAGGTCGCGCCAGAACTTGTGCGGAGGGCAGGCTGATCTCTCCACTGAGACGCATCCTAATCGTTCAAAAAATTAGAAACGAATCGTGGACCATTGCTTATTCAGCGAATTAAGGGGGAACGACACTTTGATGCCTGGAAAAAAGTGCATTTTTTTTTAAATTTTATGTTAGATATCTATACTTCGTAGGAAAGTCACTGATATGGGGTTTAAAGGTACATGTAGTGGACAGTATTTTAGAATTTTTGTGTGACAAAATATACAGTTTTGATCAAGTTATAGTTTCCCACTTTATTCACGTCGCGTTCATCTAAGAAAAAAAGGAGAGCAGTTTTTTAAATCTATATTAATATAGTTACAGTTAAGCGTAGGGAAATTGAAAATAAATTATTTTTACTATTTTTTCCACCCCAAAATATATACTGACTCGAAATTTTAGAACTTTCCACTTTAAGCTCCGCCATTTCTCCAAAAATTTTTGTAATTAAATTTCCGTAAGCTTAACTGTAACTATATTAATATAGATTAAATAAATGCTCGCCTTTTTTTTCTCAGATGCACGCGACGTGAATAAACTGGGAAACCATCAGATCGTCTCTACAGCGACCTCTATAACTTGTTTAAAACTGTATATTTTGTCACACAAAAATTCTAAAATACTGTCCACTATATGCGCATTTAAGCCCCATATCAATGACTTTCCTACGAAGTATGGACATCTAACAGAAAATTAAAAAAAATTGCATTTTTTTCCGAGCTTCAAGGTGTTGTTCCCCCTTAATTCTTCGAAGGGTACTGTACCTGGTATGCAGTCGGCTGTGCCATCGCAATATCCTTCTTTCACCAAGACATGATGGAAGTAATCGCAAGCGATCTTGCAGTTAATAGCGCAGAGATCCCATGTCTCGCCCTCTTTGCAAGCTTCTAAAAGAAAAACCCTCGGTTCACTCCCAATAGCCCGAGAACAGCGCGGCGAAAATATACCAGATCGTACTTGCGGTTATGACGTTCTTCTCCAAAACTACCGACACGGTAGTCTTCACCTTCGTCTTATCGCTGCCCGTCCATTCAGTCTTAGCCGGTGTCGTTTGTTTAAGCGAGCATTCCGGCCTCAGCGGAATAACATTAACCGGCCAGTCGCAGACCTGCACCAGGGGGTTGTAAAACAAATCCTGCGAGCAGGATTTCTCCACGAACTCATTTCCGTTGACTCCAGGCGCGCATTGATAGAACAGGCGGCAGTCCGTAGGGTGAGGCTTATTGGGCTGCTCCGGGCTGCACTCTTCGTACACAGTTTTACCAGTAGTTGGTGTCTCTGCAAGGCGAATTGACATTAAATACCAAAACGACGACCACAAATTCTGCACAACACAAACCTGGTGTACTCCCGACTGTCTCCGTGGTCCTCGGCGGGCAAAGGCATAGGACACTGATCTCGAAGTCGATGCAACGTAGACCGGGCAGAGATTGGCAATAGAGACCGCGCTCCAAGCTACACTCAACGTCCAGGCGAGTCTCCTTCGGCGTTAAATGGCCGTTCACAGATCTACATCTTATATCGACCATGTGGCTCTTGTCGCACATTCCGGATCCTTCTACGTTCGCCTTCAACAAAGACAGAACGAGGTTACAACAAACGCTACTAATTAAAAAGCCGCGGAACCTGGTGAAGCATTACCAAATCCAATAACCCGGGCAGAGGTTCGACGTCTTTAATCTTCTTCCCCTTAATCGCTGGATCCTGATTCACCCAAGAGGTCCAACCATCCACGCACCTCTGCGGTTCTTCCAGTGGAACGGTGCTTGTAACAGCGACAGTCGTGCAGGGCTCGCCTTTGCACAACACCTTACCACGGCTACAGAAGCACATCTGGCAGTCGTCGTTGCTGACAACGTCCCCTTCGTAATAGGTCACCTGCAGCCACGCGTAGTTACGCAAAGATCTTCGCTAAAAGACCGCCCGCCAGAGTTCTTCAACTTACCCCGTTGAGTTCAATGCAAAGAGACTTGCACGTTTCCTTGGGAACACATTCAGTGTAGCTATCGTTACTGTACACCTGATTCGCGGGGCAGGACTTGACCGAACACCCTTCCACGCAAGTGTCCTGCGCACACAAGTGAGACTGATCCTTCAGGGTCATCAGATTATCGCAGGTCTCGCGCGGGCAAGTTGTGACGCAGGGGGAATATGTACTGCAGCTTTCGTCGCACTGCATGGGGCAAAGATCCTGACTGCGCCATTTCACGGGAACGCCTTTCGCGCTGCACTCCTGAGTGTACGCTGCCAAAGCTGTGCAGAGGCATTCGCAGTCGCCTCCTGAAAAGTGCGAAAGGTTAATAGGTACCTAGCCTGTTCTGAGAGCTAAAGAGCCTGCAGGCTTACCTGCGTCGCAGCCGCAAGTGTCGAAAATACAGTTGCGCACGTAGCTCTCGACCTCGACTTCGGAGTGGCACGGCTGGAAGACAGAAGACTTCAAAATGCCGCATTTCTGTACAGCCCACAGCTTTCGTTCCGGGTGTTGCTCGCAGGGGTCCTTGACGTCTTTAGGTTCGGGGCAGAAGTCATTCCTCTTCCACGAGTCTCCGAACAGATTCACGGACGCTTCTGATATACCGCCGGAAGGCGTTTTAAAATCGTCCTCGCTGTTATCGTTGTAGTCACCGCAGAGGCCTTTAGTGTGGCCTTTCCACCTCGGGTCTAATTTCACGTGGACTCTGGTACCTGCGACAAAATCGCGACGTATTTCAAAGCCCTTAGGTGCGCGAAGAAGTTGCGAAGTTACACACCTCTGTCCCATTGAAGGGTCAACCCCAGGTCCGGCGCATCGACGAATACAGACAGTCCAGCTGTTCTCATGGCGGTTCTCTTAAAGTTCCCCGCGGGCAGCTCCTTCCCTCGAGTTAAAACAACCGTCTCCCCATTTTCACCGCCCCCGACAGTCAGGGTGATCGCCTTGGAGCAGGACACGCCGGTCGTCCCGCAAGGGACGTTCTGAATTATCACGTCGAAGGAGTCCTCCTTGCTCGTCGAACCTTTAGCCAGAACGTAGTCGCACATTCCTTGGAAATCGTAGATCTTCCCGTCGAATGTCTTATAGTGCGAGTCGCCCCAAGCAGAGCACACACCTGCGTTCGAATAAAAGCCTCGGTAGACAAACACAAACTTCGCGAAATTAACAGTAATCAATTGCAGCGTTACCCGCGCATATTCTGTCCGTGCAATTCCACCTGGCATTCGTGCATCGGCAAGTGTTGCACTCGTTTTGCACGCTGGACCCTTCCTCGTAGCTTTGGCCTCCGTGATGACACGGGCAGGATTCTTCTTCGATGCACTTCTCGCTCAGCTCGTCCAGGACGTAGCCAGCCTTGCAGACGCAGTCGGATTTACACACGGAGGGTTTCTCAACCGACTTGTGCATGTTGCGGCAAGTTCGAGGCTCCGCTGGCGCGCAATCTGTGACTTCTAAGTTTTGGCTCGCCACGCAGGTGGTCAGCAGGTCCTTGGCTGCGGGGTATTCCCGAATTTCATCCGGCGTTGCCGGCCGATGGGTCCAAACCCCGCCTATGATTTACACAGACGCGTACAACTCTTCTGTTCGATTACAGTGTTTTTATAATAGACAAACCTGCGCAGGTGCAAAGTTCAGGAGCTTTATTGCCCGGCCTGACTTCTTTATGGCCTGCGTTAAACTCGAGTCCTCCGTATGTGCACGGGCATTGCCCTATGGGGATACACTCCCCGTGGACGTCCAACGTTTCACCTTCCGGGCAGTTGCAGCCTTCTACGCACTCCTGCTTGCAATCCTGGTAAAACGATATATCTCCGCACGACCTAACAAGGATAATCTTCTGTTAAGTTAGCTTGTAGTCGATGCTCGTCAATTTCGTAAGGATAATGTACCTGGTGCAGCTGTTTCCACAAATCTGATAGACTTGGTTCGACGGGCAATGGATCTTACACTCGTCTATGTCCTGCCGCCATAGGAGTTTCACTCCGGCAGCGGCACATTCCTTGGCATACGCTGCCAGGTTGGGACAGAGGCACATCCCGGCCTCAACCTTGCAGGAGCACATGTCGAACATGCAGTCTTTGTAGAACAGTTCTGGGTCCACGTACCAGTGGCAGTCTGAAAAGCAGGGCTATGAGTAGTCCGAAGCCGAGACAAGTAGAATTAAGCCGGGAATCCACCTAGAAGCTAAGCTATGCTACGCGATGCTGTGCTACGTTTTAAAAAAATTAGCTTCGATACATTCTTATGGAAATAATCAAACATAGCATAGCAGAGGCATGGCTCAGCTTAGTTTCTAGGTGGATTCCCAGCTTTAGTGGTCCCGATTTCTCGGTATTTTTCGTATCTCGAGAAATCAAGCGTCAGGTCATATTTCTCGAGAATTCTGCGTCGAGAATTCTCAAAAATGGGTCTTTTCGAATTTGACAATACTCAAAAAAGGCGGGTGCTCAATAATCTTCTTTCTCCAGAGGACCCAATATGGCGGATGCGCATACTCACCTCTTCAGTGCTCTATAATTACTGTTCTTTGTTTGTTCAAGTAATAAAGACGAATAATAATAATAATAATAATAATAATAATAATAATAATAATGATAATAATAATAATAATAATAATAATAATGATAATAATAATAATAATAATAATAATAATAATAATAATTTCTCCAGACTTAAGTTTCTCGTCAGATACTGTAATTTCTCGAGAAATAAGAAATAAGCAATAATAAAATAGAAGGAACTCTAAGTAGTTGAACTCTTACCAGCAAATATGTCGCTGAGCAAAGAGGAGCAGTATTGTTTCGCAGTCGCTCGTTTCTGAGGATCTAGATCACAAGGATGGTCCGATTCCTTTTCCGGAACGTTGGCGCAGGACGCGTCGGACTTCCACTTATTAGCGAAGCAGGCTGCCGTGTGCTCGACATCGCCCTCGGGAGTGATGAAATCATCTTTCTGGTTCTCCGAGAACGTGCCGCAGAGCCCCTTAGTTTCACCTGACGATGATAGCGCAGAGTTAAGAGCGAGACGCGACTCTTCGCGCGCACGGATCAGAGAAATAATAACCAACCATGAAACTCGGGAGGAGCGTTGATGTAGACGCGAGAGACCCCGTCCCACCATATCTCCAATCCATTCGGCAGATGAGCCACCAAGAATATACTGCTCGCGATCCGTATCCTGATTCCGCTGACGACCGTGGGGAACGTTGCCAGATCCTCTCCGTTAATCACCACCTGGCGATTCTGTTTAAGCTTTATAGAGGTGTCCTTGAAATTAATCGTCACTGTTTTCGTGCAAGACGGCGCGTCGGCTGGAACTAGCCCCATGCTCTGGAAAAGAGAAGCCTTTGCTGAAGTAATCTCTACGACAAATTGAAGAAGCATACGTTAATAGAACTGCCCGCGAACCTCGGATATCGCGCCGGAGCAGGGCACATTTTCGCCCTCGATGCTGTAGTCATCCCCCTTCATCAGATAGTACTTGCACTTCCCCATGAAATCGTAGTGCCTCCCGTCGAAGGTCGTGTAGTGAGGGTCACCGATCACAGCGCATCTGGCGCTGCACCTGACTTGCGTGCATATCCACTTCCCCGAGGAGCACGTGCAGGTGTTGCAATCTTTCTTCACACTCTTGCCAGGCTGAAACAGCTTTCCGCGCAGCCTGCAGGGACACTCTTCGGGGTATATGCACCTCCCTTCGTGAGCCACGGTTCCTTCCGGGCAGAAGCAGCCTTCTTCGCAGCTGTCGCTGCTCAATTTCCTGTCCACGCCTGCCCAGCAGGAGGACTCAGTCTTCGGTCCACACGGCATGTACACTCTCCCGTTGTTGCAAAGCATAGCTGTAACAGAACCGTTGCTTTACGATCTCTATCAGCTCGCGCATACCCATTTCTAAACGCTTACGGCAAGTGTCGTTGTTCCTCCAGCCAGCCAAAGACACAACCTTCTTATGCGCGCACTGCCTCACGTACACGTTCATCGTCTCGCAAGCGCATCCCCTTCTATCCTCCTGCGTGCAGGCACAGTAATCCCACAGACATGCCGCCTGCAAGTCGGGGACTCTGATCGTATCAGCACAAGCGTGGAACCTGTAGTCGGAGAGCAGCTCAGCGCAGAAGCTGATGGCCTCCGCGGCGGTAATTGGATTGGACTTGCAGGAATGACGAGTGTCTGGGTACTCGTCGCACACCTCTGAAAGTATAAATGAAAATATAGTGTCAATTGTAGCTGCGACTAGATCTGTAATAGTAGAGCCGTACCTCCGATGTTCTCCGTCCTCCAAGAAGAAACAAACGCCGCAAGATTCCTCGCGCGATCGCCGTTCTTACACGTCAGATCGTCCTGCCTGTCGCTGTTCATATTCCCGCAAAGGCCGACTGTCTTGTTCCACATATTCTCAAGGGCCTCAACCTGCAGCATCAAACCGCCGTCCCACTTTAACTGAACCCCCAAAGAGTCCAGCATCACGACGATGAAGTGCGCGGACACCTCGACCCTCAGAGCCGGCAGCTGGGCTGGGATAGGCAGCAGTTTCTTCGGGGTTCGAAACTCCGGGGCGCCGAACTCGTTCCTCGTCAGAATGTACTCCTTCTCCTCGACGAAGATCCGTATGATCCTGAAGCAATCCTGGGTCTTGCAGCTCGGGCTGTTCTCCACTATCACGGTGAAGACCCTGTTCTGCGCCTCCTGGACCAGAACGTAGGAGCAGTCGCTCTCGAAGCTGAACACAGTGTCGTCGAAGCTCTTGTAATGCAGGCCGCCCCAGGTGAAGCAAGTCTTCGGGGTTGGCCGCTTCTTTTCAAGCAGCAGCACATTGTCCGTCAGGGAATTGAACACCGTCTGGCGCAGAAGGGAACATTATTACACGACGCAGAGGAGCAACAGTCAATTACTTGTTGAACTACTACCGTGTTCGAGGAAATATCCTCATGGTTGCCGAAAGCTCCCATGTTGTCGTAAATGGTCGTTCCCAATTGCTCCCCGTTAGAATCCACCATGTCCTGGTAGGTCCACGTATGATTCGTCTCCTTAACGTAGGAGTTGTAAGTGGTGCCGACCGAAATCAGATTGACATTCTCGCTGTACTTGCACTGCGGTATTGGCTGCGGAACGAAGACACCTGTTTCGTAGGAGCACGCGTACACAGCAGCAGGAGGAAACTCGAACTCCACCCCCGCAGGGCAGTTCAGGGTGCACGAGTAACTTTCACCGTCGCTGCTGCAGTAGAAACCGCCGTTGAACCCCATGTTCTTCCCATTGCAGGCGTCAGCAGCTGCGTAAAACATCAAGTTACACCAGAGAAGACACAGACACTACGTTAAGGCGACGCTACATTATCCAAACGCGAGTTACGCTCACAGTATTGACACTGAAGCCCCCTGTACGCCTGCGGACACTGGCAAATGTTCGACGGCAGGCAATTTCCTCCATTCTGGCAGGGTGGATCGCACACAGCTGTGGCGGACAAGAAGATACAATCGTCTGCATATCTGTTCGATTTGTAAGTTCGCGGATTTAAAACGTACGTTTGCAATCAGGCACGGAGACCCAGTCTTCCCTGGTGGGCACCCAGTTCCCGTTCTTGCAGATGAGGTTCGTAATGGAGCTGCCATCCGGGAACGTGAAGTTCTTCAAGCAAGATATGGTGCACGACCTAGAGGAAGAATATTTATACAGCATAGTCGAATAGAGCCCAGCGTTCTCCAGGCAACGTACTTTGAGTTGCACAGCTTGCGGGAGTTGAGCACAGGCAGAGGATACTCCATGCACGGTTTATTTTCAAACTGGCACTGCGGCCCAGTGAAGTCCCCAGGGCAATTGCACTGATGAGGCGCGACGCACACTCCGTTGTTCTGGCATTCGGGCATGCAAATAGCTGGAAGCATACAATTTCGTTTCGAATACTATGTTATGTGGAAGTAGGGAATTCGAAGCCCGGGATCCCGGCTGTTTTTTCGATTCTAAAACTCCCGGGATTTGGTATATCACGTTATAACTTATCCCGAGAATTTTTAAAAACGTAAATTACTTTATGAGCAACTGAAAAATATAAAAATGGAATCCCAAAAACAGCCGGGATCCCGGGATTGAATTCCCTATGTGGAAGCAACTGGTTCTATTTTACAGGATACCCACGTTCACAATGGGATATGGAACTCCAGTCTGCTTCGAAGATGTGCCATTTTTTATCGGTACACGTGATAGCCAGCTTTCGCTCTCCGTTTGGGAACTTGTAATCGGGATTGCAGGATGCGAGACATCCACTGTAAAAAGAGGGCAAATGTGACGCTGTCTTTTAGGGTATTTTAAATTTGAATTACCTGTGTATCGAGCATCGTATTTTGCCGTTTATAGGTGGATCTGGTTGACTGCTGCAACCCCCTACGAACGAGCGTCTCCGTCCACCCTTGGTGCTCTTCACACTGTAATTTGGACTCAGCTCGTTGATCGGTGGAACGCTGCAAAGTGTACTTGTGTTTAATAGTTCTACAGCAGCTCTTGGAGGAAATAATGTGGGATTACTTACTCGTCCGGTTCAGAAGCCTCTGTGGCATCGTTCGTAGCGATCAGTTGGCTTGCAATAGCGATGGCTATTGCAAGATTCCGTAATACTCCTCTACAGGGCACCATGCTGAGCTAACTGCAGTTGTATCACTCTCAGTAGTTCGAAATGGTACGATGAGACATTGTGCGACCACTGGTTCTTACCAAATACGCAATTAATAAATTTCGTCTTTTATATACGTACCTCTAAAAGGAAGCGGATAACTGATAACTTATATGTAACCTGATAAGTCAGTTCGAAGAAAAAAATATGGGTCATTAATAAGAATTAAATTCTGACGATGGAAAGTGGAAAAACGGGCCTTTATCTCTGAAATATCAAATGTTTATTGTCATAGAATAATATGTGCGTTATATAGAGATTCTATAAATACGATGGACAGTATAAAAACGTATTTTTACGTATTTGTGATGTATTTTCAGGTACTAATGATCTGTGCTTAGAGTTAACGGTAATGCTTTTGCACGATTTGTCCGCGCGCTCTGTTAGTCGAAGATAAATCACTTAAATTGAATACCGCGGGTAAATGCAATTCTACATTCTTGACACATATCCCAGGCTGGAAGTGTGATATAATAATCACGGTCATTACAAGCGTTAATAAGTTCCTAATTAGTCAGATAAGGCGGCAAAGGAAATAGTTATCAACCAATCCCGTTCCGCTGTTACCATATTCATATCAATGTAACTTATTAATAGTCCAAACTAGGGACGGTATTCCCGAGGCAGGAAAGTCTCGAGTTTCGCGGATCCGAAGGTTTGTACTCTTATCGTGGTTCGAAACTCTCGAAACGCAGATAAAATAAAATTTAAAATCATTGAATGAAGAATCGTTCGCAGCGTGCCGCGGGAATTTGTATATTGTTATATTTCTGTTTAACTACGGTCAGTAGAGATCTATGCAAAAATTCTGTCACACTTCAGTTCTTAAAGCAAGACATTCCACTTGGAAAACAGAATCGGCACTTCAAGCTTTGAAAATTTCGAGAGCTTCGAGTTTCTAGAGCTGTGAGCTTCGAACGTTTCTAAAGTTTGGAGTTTCAAGAGTTTTGAGCCTTGAAAGTGTTGAGTTTCGAGAGTTTTGAGCTTTGAAAGTTTTGAGTTTCAGGAGCTTCGAAAGTTTCTAAAATTTGAGCTTTGAGAGTTTCGAGGCTTCTTGAGCTCCGAAAGTTTCTAAAGTTTTGAGCTTCGAAAATTTCGAGAGTTTCAAGTTTCTAGAGCTGTGAGCTTCGAAAGTATCTAAAGTTTCCAGTTTCGAGAGTTTTGAGCTTTGAATGTTTTGAGTTTCGAGAGTTTTGAGCTACGAAAGTTTCTAAAATTTGAGCTTCGTGAGTTTCGAGACTTCTTGAGCTTCGAAAGTTTCTAAAATTTGAGCTTTGAGAGTTTCAAGGCTTCTTGAGCTTCGAAAGTTTCTAAAGTTTTGAGCTTCGAATGTTTTGAGTATCGAATGTTTCGAGAGTTAAAGCCTTACAAACTATCGTATTCGAGTTCCGAGAATTTAAAAATCACCTTCAAACCCACCCCTAGTACAAAAATAACACGCATATACAAATCTAGTGAGGAGACTAATAAAAATTGCGAATCAGAGACAGTGCTTCACCTAAGCTTAATAAACATATTCGACCACTATTTAAATACTACTTGCAACAATCATTAAACTGTGAACGATATAGGTAACATAAATAATTTCATAATTGAGGTATATAAGTGCATTAACTAGTCTGGAATAGATTTATAAAGCTTGCTACTTAAACAAGTCAGGCGTATTTATCTCTTTGCTTGTCCCGATGATTCTTGCTAATCAGCTGCCCCGGTTCCGAATACTTGGAATGCCATATTTCATAATAAGCGTCACTGGAAATATTACTCAGATGCGTGATGTTAAACTCCTCCTTCAGCGCGACTTTCCACACCTGAAAGCAGTAACACTCAAGAAATCCCAAGTTCCCCCAAGAAAAGTATAAAAACAAAGCTAACAAAACACCCATCGTACATTCTCATCGGGTACAGTCGTCGGTGCCTTCCTGCTCCCGAAAACAGCTTCGTTCTTCAGCACGTACAGATGATACAATATATAATCCAAAGTGTACATCTTATCCGGCTCACCGACGTTAAAAGTTATAGAAACGAACGAGCAGCACTCGTCCTGTATCGGATACAACGCCCGGGTCCAATAGATCCCAGTTTTAACAACACCCCACAGGAGGGACTGCAGAGAATACCCATGGAATGTACCTCTTAAGTACTGGTCCCTCGTATCGGAAGGGTGAATTCCCATGGACGACAAGTGTTTGGCTGCGAGTCGTAAAGCACAGAATTAAAGCGCGCTTGGTACACACCAAGGAATCACAGGAACGCGATACCTACCGAGGTAGTAATCCTCCTGCTTCCAATACTTCCCGCCAGCTGCGCACTTCTCGGAAGTGTCGAACATCGTGATCAATTTCCTGAGGACAGCCACGCTGATTACGTATCCGGCATCGGCGACGTTGTAAGATTGCCCCCACAATGTAACGGCGTGACCTAAATAGTAATCCTGCGTGTGATTCAGAGGGGCGAGCATGTACCGCAGATTCTCCGCGACCACCAGCGTGTCGTCCTTTACGAATATAAGCCACTCGGTGGCTCCCTTATCTTTCCAGACGTAGTTGAAGCTTTCGCAGAGAAGCTGCCACGAGGACGTGAGCTTCACGTCCAGGTTTATAATAGCCGCGTTAGACTCGTTTTGGTGGCCAATGAAGTATATCTTGTTGCAGCGGCTCCCCCAGGTGTCCTGGATCGCCTTTACCAATTTAACTTTCTTCACGAACACCACGCAGGTGACGGAGACGCTCGACTTCAGCCAATCGGACTCTAACTCGTTCTTCGTCTCTGCCCCGTAAAGGTGGGCATCGACGTCGATGCGGCGCCCGACCAGGTCCCTGTCTTCCAGCCATTTACTGTACGTTCTGTTCTCCCAAGTCCGGAGGACGATCTCCTTTTTCTCCCAAGTGCCGGAAATGAGCCACTTGAGCAGAGCGCTTCTTCGCGTGCCCTTGGAGCTCGGCGGAGGGCTTTTGCAAACGGGAACGCTGTTGAACGCATCCTGGAGTACGAATAAGAGTACGGCGAGGCAGAAGCCGATTCCGAATCCGAGGAGAAATATGGACTTCGGTTTAAAGCAAGGAAGGCGCATGTTGCGAGTGTGGGATTAACGTGGAGCTACTCATAATGGAGTTTTTCCGTCGGAAACAGTCGGCTTCTGATCTAATAACGTTGATTAACTCTCATTGAACTCGTGCGCCCGATTGCATTAGATCATTTCAGCCGCGACTCTTCACTCGAAGGCCGCGAGCACGTCTGGTGAGGAAACAAGCGGAATGATTAAAATTCACGGGCAAATCGTGCGGCGTTGCTGCGACGCGAGAAACGTAAATTTTGAGCTAAGCCGCTGTTTAGATTTCGGGAAAGAGTAGCTGTGTCTGAGACTTACAATTACGAAATTCATCGGCCTTTGATAAGCCAGTGTATCGCTGCAAGCTTCTAACATAACTCGAGGAGAACTGAAAGGGGTAATAAATTAGGTCAACAGGTGGTGTCGCACCTGTTACACGGACGGAACTGGACATAACCCAAAGAACGAATTAAAGCGCGTCAGATTTACCGGTAATCGGTCGATTACATTGTACTCTTCAGTGGGATTGTAAGGGTAATCGGTTTGAGAACCGGGATAGATTTTATGCACACGATTTAACTGTAAAAGTCTTTCGTGTGCCAAAGTCTGTTAGGGTAAACCAACCAGTGTATGACCGAATTGTTGAATCTATGGACCTTTGAGATTAACTAGTTTTTTAGCCTGTCTTCGCCAGACATTACTATCCTATATAATAACGCGCCTAAGATAACCGCAATTTTTGTTGGAAATCCCCCTAGAAACAATTTTCGCTGCGAAATATGAAATTTTGCAACTTTTGGGTACCAGAAGGGTACCTGTCTAATTAGTCTCCTGAAAGGAATTTGGAGGACGAAAGAGAGAAAGCATGATTGTTTCGCTTCGTCTTTCAGCTCGCGCTCGAGCTCGACCGCGTGCGGGCCTACATACAATGCAGTAGCGACTACTACATTGTACATAACACCTGTTTTACGCCACAGGGATTACTCATTATCGAATTTTCCAGGTTTTGGATTTTTTGCGACATCTTTAGGTGCCGAGGAAACTTCGTGCCGAATTTGAACCTTGTATATCATCGGGATTACGAAAAAAAACCTCTGAAAAGATTTTGCTAACGAACGAACATCCACCTTAAGCGTCTTATTATATGGAATACTTGAATATATTTATGTATAACAAAACAAGTGTTGAAATTGCATTTAAATATATTTTTCTTGAAATTTGCTTAATACGCGTAACTAAAAATATAGTATACCGAGTAATTTTAGTATCGATACCTACGGTTGCGATACGTACTTGGTATCGAAAAAAGGTACTCGTATCAAAAGATTAATTTTTTGATCGATTTATATGTCAAATAAATGTTTGTTAATAAAATACTATTTTTCCTTTCTCCTTTCTGCATTCTTTTAGTATGTTAAACAAAACACATCTGTATATATCATTTTATCATTTATGTATTTATCGTATTATATGTTATACTTCTCTTGTTTCCACGTCGCGAAATTTTAATTACTTGAAATGTGCTTATGCTACAATATTCTACGTTAGCAGTAAGGAATTCTAAGTGAAAAGGGAAAATAGATTAGGGAATGTCCCCAGAAAATGAAATTTGTTAGGTTAGACATTTTTTTATTAGCAAAGCACCGAAACAGAACATGAAATACACTTATTACACGTCCTCTGCAGAAAGCAGTTATCAACAAACATTATATATACAAAATTGTATTGAATGTTGAATTGGGCTAGTGAAAATGCGCAGACTGGATACGCGTGATTATTATGTGGTCGGCTCCTCGAAGTGACAGAAAATATAACCTAAATATATGCTATATGACAACAAATGTTTAGTGGCTATTTCAGCTTCAAAGGCATCGCCTTAAAGTAGCAAACAAGAGCTACGCCTTTCATGGGCCTTTAATAGGTATTCTTAAGGAAATACCATAGATATTTGGAATTTGGATAGGAATATGTAGAAGGTATTTCTGAATAATAATACAGTTTGTTTCAAGTTTCTTTCAATATATTTGCATAAAAGGCCTTTACAGTGTTACAATAAAGTATAAGGTATATAAAGTCACTATTTTCTTGTGATTACTATCAAGGTTTCCATCATTCCGTCGAAATATTCCGAAGTTAAAACCTGTAAGAAGAAAAATATTTTTAGTAACATGACTTGTCTATTATTGAAAATGGGAGAAACGTTACAACATTTTGTCACGTATGAAAATATATTAGTAAAGGGAATAATTTTATTGTGCAACATGTTGATTGAAATTAGTCGTTTTAGATTTTATATGTTTCCGGTAAGATTTAATATTAATTCCTACCACTCGTAGCACTGTAATCTTATTTTAGAATAAGTCGGTAACGTTGGGTGCGACACGAGCAGCGGCCAATTCAGCAACTACGTACTCTGAAATCTGTTGAAATGCTGTGCGTGTGTGCGTGCTTGTATATGTGTGACATGTTTAGAGTTTAGAGTGTGCCGATGCGATGTAACTAATCTCACATACTTAGAGCGATTATTAATCGTGTATATTTCTGCTTTACAGGTAAGGAATTTTTACATAGAAGACGTTAAACCGGCTGCATTTTCGACTGATACTGCTTCAGCCGAACCCAGACCTAACCCAGACCTTTTTTTTTTTTTTTTACGTGGAGAAATCCCTAACGGATACCCCTAACCCTCCCCTTTTTTTTTTTTTTTTTTTTTTGACGTGGAGAAATCCCTAACGGATACCCCGGCCCCCGGGGGAGGGACGGGGTTATGTGGGGCTTGCACCCACTAAAACTCCACGGTGGTCTTCCTCGGGCGCGGAGTCGCGCGCACGAGGGGAGGGACTTTACGCGGGAGCAAACTAGCGATACATCCGCTTGCCCCCCCCTCAGCGCAAAGGCGAACTCCGCGCTCAACAACCCCGCACGATGACGGCGGGGCCTTCCCGAAACCCCTAACCCTCCCCTAACCCAGTTACACTTGTAACATTTCATTGTATTGCATTTCACTGATTTGAATAAATTGCAGCTAAGTGGTAAAAGAGTTTTTTTATTTAACGAGCTCTACTTACTCCTTCCTATTCCAAATCCCATATAAAAGACATGCTAAAAAGAACACTTAAAAAGATCCTTCCACGCAGAGTGGTTTTAAAAATCTTCGCATTAAAGCACTACTTTAAATATGCCATTCACTACTCTCAAACTCTATCGACTTTCGCTCAAGGCTTCTACTTCTCTCCGAAGACGTTACTTAGTGCCACCTCTTTCGACATCATGTTCTCCTGTTACGAAGCCCTATTTTGTGCGTTCTGAAAATTTTTGCCAGATTTTGGCCCAGGTATCAGGAGAACATGAAGCGAAAAGAGGTATTCTGAATTTCAGCTTCGAAGGCATCCTCGATTCTCTCTCCGAAGACGTTACTTAGTGCCACCTCTTTCGACAGCATGTTCTCCTGTTACGAAGCCCAATTTTGTGCGTTCTGAAAATTTTTGCCAGATTTTGGCCCAGGTATCAGGAGAACATGAAGCAAAAAGAGGTATTCTGAATTTCAGCTTCGAAGGCATCCTCGATTCTCTCTCCGAAGACGTTACTTAGTGCCACCTCTTTCGACAACATGTTCTCCTGTTACGAAGCCCTATTTTGTGCGTTCTGAAAATTTTTGCCAGATTTTGGCCCAGGTATCAGGAGAACATGAAGCGAAAAGAGGTATTCTGAATTTCAGCTTCGAAGGCATCCTCGATTCTCTCTCCGAAGACGGTACTTAGTGCCACCTCTTTCGACATCATGTTCTCCTGTTACGAAGCCCTATTTTGTGCGTTCTGAAAATTTTTGCCAGATTTTGGCCCAGGTATCAGGAGAACATGAAGCGAAAAGAGGTATTCTGAATTTCAGCTTCGAAGGCATCCTCGATTCTCTCTCCGAAGACATTACTTAGTGCCACCTCTTTCGACATCATGTTCTCCTGTTACGAAGCCCAATTTTGTGCGTTCTGAAAATTTTTGCCAGATTTTAGCCCAGGTATCAGGAGAACATGAAGCGAAAAGAGGTATTCTGAATTTCAGCTTCGAAGGCATCCTCGATTCTCTCTCCGAAGACGTTACTTAGTGCCACCTCTTTCGACAGCATGTTCTCCTGTTACGAAGCCCAATTTTGTGCGTTCTGAAAATTTTTGCCAGATTTTGGCCCAGGTATCAG
The DNA here is from genome assembly GCF_050908995.1 of Andrena cerasifolii. Lineage (NCBI taxonomy): Eukaryota > Metazoa > Arthropoda > Insecta > Hymenoptera > Andrenidae > Andrena > Andrena cerasifolii. The sequence continues at coordinate 7,316,037 of NC_135132.1, forward strand.
GAGAACATGAAGCAAAAAGAGGTATTCTGAATTTCAGCTTCGAAGGCATCCTCGATTCTCTCTCCGAAGACGTTACTTAGTGCCACCTCTTTCGACAACATGTTCTCCTGTTACGAAGCCCTATTTTGTGCGTTCTGAAAATTTTTGCCAGATTTTGTCCCAGGTATCAGGAGAACATGAAGCGAAAAGAGGTATTCTGAATTTCAGCTTCGAAGGCATCCTCGATTCTCTCTCCGAAGACGTTACTTAGTGCCACCTCTTTCGACATCATGTTCTCCTGTTACGAAGCCCTATTTTGTGCGTTCTGAAAATTTTTGCCAGATTTTGGCCCAGGTATCAGGAGAACATGAAGCGAAAAGAGGTATTCTGAATTTCAGCTTCGAAGGCATCCTCGATTCTCTCTCCGAAGACGTTACTTAGTGCCACCTCTTTCGACAGCATGTTCTCCTGTTACGAAGCCCAATTTTGTGCGTTCTGAAAATTTTTGCCAGATTTTGGCCCAGGTATCAGGAGAACATGAAGCAAAAAGAGGTATTCTGAATTTCAGCTTCGAAGGCATCCTCGATTCTCTCTCCGAAGACGTTACTTAGTGCCACCTCTTTCGACAACATGTTCTCCTGTTACGAAGCCCTATTTTGTGCGTTCTGAAAATTTTTGCCAGATTTTGTCCCAGGTATCAGGAGAACATGAAGCGAAAAGAGGTATTCTGAATTTCAGCTTCGAAGGCATCCTCGATTCTCTCTCCGAAGACGTTACTTAGTGCCACCTCTTTCGACATCATGTTCTCCTGTTACGAAGCCCTATTTTGTGCGTTCTGAAAATTTTTGCCAGATTTTGGCCCAGGTATCAGGAGAACATGAAGCGAAAAGAGGTATTCTGAATTTCAGCTTCGAAGGCATCCTCGATTCTCTCTCCGAAGACGTTACTTAGTGCCACCTCTTTCGACATCATGTTCTCCTGTTACGAAGCCCAATTTTGTGCGTTCTGAAAATTTTTGCCAAATTTTAGCCCAGGTATCAGGAGAACATGAAGCGAAAAGAGGTATTCTGAATTTCAGCTTCGAAGGCATCCTCGATTCTCTCTCCGAAGACGTTACTTAGTGCCACCTCTTTCGACATCATGTTCTCCTGTTACGAAGCCCTATTTTGTGCGTTCTGAAAATTTTTGCCAGATTTTGGCCCAGGTATCAGGAGAACATGAAGCGAAAAGAGGTATTCTGAATTTCAGCTTCGAAGGCATCCTCGATTCTCTCTCCGAAGACGTTACTTAGTGCCACCTCTTTCGACAGCATGTTCTCCTGTTACGAAGCCCAATTTTGTGCATTCTGAAAATTGTCTGATATGTTTAGAATTTGCCCCAGCATGTACAACTCTGTGGGCCTCAACTTTCGTAATTCTGTGTCCAAGCAAACGGTGCTTTGCGACATTATGCGTTGTCAGAAAGGTTTATGTACAAACTGCAACGATAACTTGAAGTCTACAGAATTCACATTATTCGGTAATGAATATTTCCGTTAATCACAGAATATTGTCATTTTCTTTTTGTCGGCTCCAAAAATAGTTAATAATAATTCGATCTGAAAAGAATATTTTGCGGTGCTTGTAGGAGGTAACCAGGTGTCCGTACTTTAAATTGCACCACTAAAAGTATTTAGGTAAAATAATTTTATAAACATAATAGGTTAACTTACTGGAACAGTCATGTAATCGGAGTATACAAATTTTTTTTTTTTTATTTATTTGCAGTCTGACGGAACAGGTCTCTTCTAGAGGTTCTGTAGATCATTATGCAATCATTTCCAATAATAAAAGTGTTTGTTTCTTGCGTGGAAGAGCCTTTAGAAGTTAAATTCGCTGAGAAAGAGGTTATTTTCACGAACACGCTAAACCTTTATTTATTCATTTATTTGCAATCGGAGACCATAGGATTCTTCTGTGAACACTAGAAATTTTTTGGCAATCAATACTGATAAGAAAATTGTTTATTTATTGCTCGAAGAAGCTTTTTGAAAATTTAACAGTAGGGTAAAACAGAACACCCAATCCGAGAAAATGGCGCTGCGCGCCATCTATCGGTACGTGACCAAAAGTGGCGCCCCCTATTGAAAAAAAAAAAAAAGCAACTTTGCCAGGCTGTATCTCTGTTCCAAGTGCAGATAGAACAAAATCGTAGAGGAAAATTTTGCACTGTTTAATAAACTCTATCATCCTGCGCAGTTACTTTTTTCGTAGGTGCGGCGGTACACTTGAAAACTGCATTTGAACTCATTTTTTAAATGGAACCATACAATTTTGTTTACATGAATTTAATCCTTGCGTTATTCTGCGTATAAAAAGTATAAGGTAAGATAGTCGTAAACTCAATAGCTTACGAGATATTTAATTTTATTACGAAATATGCCAAAAGTGGCGCCCCCAAACGATGAAACTTCGTACTAATATTTTTTCCTATATAAAATTAAATATCTCGTAAGCTATTGAGTTTTCGACTATCTTACCTTATACTTTTTATACGCAGAATAACGCAAGGAATAAATTCATGTAAACAAAATTGTATGGTTCCATTTAAAAAATGAGTTCAAATGCAGTTTTCAAGTGTACCGCCGCACCTACGAAAAAAGTAACTGCGCAGGATGATAGAGTTTATTAAACAGTGCAAAATTTTCCTCTACGATTTTGTTCTATCTGCACTTGGAACAGAGATACAGCCTGGCAAAGTTGCTTTTTTTTTTTTTTCAATAGGGGGCGCCACTTTTGGTCACGTACCGATAGATGGCGCGCAGCGCCATTTTCTCGGATTGGGTGTTCTGTTTTACCCTACTGTTAAATTTTCAAAAAACTTCTTCGAGCAATAAATAAACAATTTTATTTTGCAAATTAATTGCATAATAATCTATAAAGCCCCCAAAAGATGCCCACGCCCTCAGATCGTAAATAAATAAATGTACCAACCTTTTGCGTGTTCGAGAACATAACCTTTCTTTCAGCGAATCGAACTACCGATGCGGTGCTAACTAAACGGGAAAACTTCAGCCAAACAAAGACGGCTTGGTCCCCCTGATGCGATGTAACTAATCTCACATACTGTAACTAGAGCGATTATTAATCGTGTATATTTCTGCTTTACAGGTAAGGAATTTTTACATAGAAGACGTTAAACCGGCTGCATTTTCGACTGATACTGCTTCAGCCGAACCCAGACCTAACCCAGACCTTTTTTTTTTTTTTTTACGTGGAGAAATCCCTAACGGATACCCCTAACCCTCCCCTAACCCAGACCTAACCCAGTTACACTTGTAACATTTCATTGTATTGCATTTCACTGATTTGAATAAATTGCAGCTAAGTGGTAAAAGAGTTTTTTTATTTAACGAGCTCTACTTACTCCTTCCTATTCCAAATCCCATATAAAAGACATGCTAAAAAGAACACTTAAAAAGATCCTTCCACGCAGAGTGGTTTTAAAAATCTTCGCATTAAAGCACTACTTTAAATATGCCATTCACTACTCTCAAACTCTATCGACTTTCGCTCAAGGCTTCTACTTCTCTCCGAAGACGTTACTTAGTGCCACCTCTTTCGACATCATGTTCTCCTGTTACGAAGCCCTATTTTGTGCGTTCTGAAAATTTTTGCCAGATTTTGGCCCAGGTATCAGGAGAACATGAAGCGAAAAGAGGTATTCTGAATTTCAGCTTCGAAGGCATCCTCGATTCTCTCTCCGAAGACGTTACTTAGTGCCACCTCTTTCGACAGCATGTTCTCCTGTTACGAAGCCCAATTTTGTGCGTTCTGAAAATTTTTGCCAGATTTTGGCCCAGGTATCAGGAGAACATGAAGCAAAAAGAGGTATTCTGAATTTCAGCTTCGAAGGCATCCTCGATTCTCTCTCCGAAGACGTTACTTAGTGCCACCTCTTTCGACAACATGTTCTCCTGTTACGAAGCCCTATTTTGTGCGTTCTGAAAATTTTTGCCAGATTTTGTCCCAGGTATCAGGAGAACATGAAGCGAAAAGAGGTATTCTGAATTTCAGCTTCGAAGGCATCCTCGATTCTCTCTCCGAAGACGTTACTTAGTGCCACCTCTTTCGACATCATGTTCTCCTGTTACGAAGCCCTATTTTGTGCGTTCTGAAAATTTTTGCCAGATTTTGGCCCAGGTATCAGGAGAACATGAAGCGAAAAGAGGTATTCTGAATTTCAGCTTCGAAGGCATCCTCGATTCTCTCTCCGAAGACGTTACTTAGTGCCACCTCTTTCGACATCATGTTCTCCTGTTACGAAGCCCAATTTTGTGCGTTCTGAAAATTTTTGCCAAATTTTAGCCCAGGTATCAGGAGAACATGAAGCGAAAAGAGGTATTCTGAATTTCAGCTTCGAAGGCATCCTCGATTCTCTCTCCGAAGACGTTACTTAGTGCCACCTCTTTCGACATCATGTTCTCCTGTTACGAAGCCCTATTTTGTGCGTTCTGAAAATTTTTGCCAGATTTTGGCCCAGGTATCAGGAGAACATGAAGCGAAAAGAGGTATTCTGAATTTCAGCTTCGAAGGCATCCTCGATTCTCTCTCCGAAGACGTTACTTAGTGCCACCTCTTTCGACAGCATGTTCTCCTGTTACGAAGCCCAATTTTGTGCATTCTGAAAATTGTCTGATATGTTTAGAATTTGCCCCAGCATGTACAACTCTGTGGGCCTCAACTTTCGTAATTCTGTGTCCAAGCAAACGGTGCTTTGCGACATTATGCGTTGTCAGAAAGGTTTATGTACAAACTGCAACGATAACTTGAAGTCTACAGAATTCACATTATTCGGTAATGAATATTTCCGTTAATCACAGAATATTGTCATTTTCTTTTTGTCGGCTCCAAAAATAGTTAATAATAATTCGATCTGAAAAGAATATTTTGCGGTGCTTGTAGGAGGTAACCAGGTGTCCGTACTTTAAATTGCACCACTAAAAGTATTTAGGTAAAATAATTTTATAAACATAATAGGTTAACTTACTGGAACAGTCATGTAATCGGAGTATACAAATTTTTTTTTTTTTATTTATTTGCAGTCTGACGGAACAGGTCTCTTCTAGAGGTTCTGTAGATCATTATGCAATCATTTCCAATAATAAAAGTGTTTGTTTCTTGCGTGGAAGAGCCTTTAGAAGTTAAATTCGCTGAGAAAGAGGTTATTTTCACGAACACGCTAAACCTTTATTTATTCATTTATTTGCAATCGGAGACCATAGGATTCTTCTGTGAACACTAGAAATTTTTTGGCAATCAATACTGATAAGAAAATTGTTTATTTATTGCTCGAAGAAGCTTTTTGAAAATTTAACAGTAGGGTAAAACAGAACACCCAATCCGAGAAAATGGCGCTGCGCGCCATCTATCGGTACGTGACCAAAAGTGGCGCCCCCTATTGAAAAAAAAAAAAAAGCAACTTTGCCAGGCTGTATCTCTGTTCCAAGTGCAGATAGAACAAAATCGTAGAGGAAAATTTTGCACTGTTTAATAAACTCTATCATCCTGCGCAGTTACTTTTTTCGTAGGTGCGGCGGTACACTTGAAAACTGCATTTGAACTCATTTTTTAAATGGAACCATACAATTTTGTTTACATGAATTTAATCCTTGCGTTATTCTGCGTATAAAAAGTATAAGGTAAGATAGTCGTAAACTCAATAGCTTACGAGATATTTAATTTTATTACGAAATATGCCAAAAGTGGCGCCCCCAAACGATGAAACTTCGTACTAATATTTTTTCCTATATAAAATTAAATATCTCGTAAGCTATTGAGTTTTCGACTATCTTACCTTATACTTTTTATACGCAGAATAACGCAAGGAATAAATTCATGTAAACAAAATTGTATGGTTCCATTTAAAAAATGAGTTCAAATGCAGTTTTCAAGTGTACCGCCGCACCTACGAAAAAAGTAACTGCGCAGGATGATAGAGTTTATTAAACAGTGCAAAATTTTCCTCTACGATTTTGTTCTATCTGCACTTGGAACAGAGATACAGCCTGGCAAAGTTGCTTTTTTTTTTTTTTCAATAGGGGGCGCCACTTTTGGTCACGTACCGATAGATGGCGCGCAGCGCCATTTTCTCGGATTGGGTGTTCTGTTTTACCCTACTGTTAAATTTTCAAAAAACTTCTTCGAGCAATAAATAAACAATTTTATTTTGCAAATTAATTGCATAATAATCTATAAAGCCCCCAAAAGATGCCCACGCCCTCAGATCGTAAATAAATAAATGTACCAACCTTTTGCGTGTTCGAGAACATAACCTTTCTTTCAGCGAATCGAACTACCGATGCGGTGCTAACTAAACGGGAAAACTTCAGCCAAACAAAGACGGCTTGGTCCCCCTGATGCGATGTAACTAATCTCACATACTGTAACTAGAGCGATTATTAATCGTGTATATTTCTGCTTTACAGGTAAGGAATTTTTACATAGAAGACGTTAAACCGGCTGCATTTTCGACTGATACTGCTTCAGCCGAACCCAGACCTAACCCAGACCTTTTTTTTTTTTTTTTACGTGGAGAAATCCCTAACGGATACCCCTAACCCTCCCCTAACCCAGACCTAACCCAGTTACACTTGTAACATTTCATTGTATTGCATTTCACTGATTTGAATAAATTGCAGCTAAGTGGTAAAAGAGTTTTTTTATTTAACGAGCTCTACTTACTCCTTCCTATTCCAAATCCCATATAAAAGACATGCTAAAAAGAACACTTAAAAAGATCCTTCCACGCAGAGTGGTTTTAAAAATCTTCGCATTAAAGCACTACTTTAAATATGCCATTCACTACTCTCAAACTCTATCGACTTTCGCTCAAGGCTTCTACTTCTCTCCGAAGACGTTACTTAGTGCCACCTCTTTCGACATCATGTTCTCCTGTTACGAAGCCCTATTTTGTGCGTTCTGAAAATTTTTGCCAGATTTTGGCCCAGGTATCAGGAGAACATGAAGCGAAAAGAGGTATTCTGAATTTCAGCTTCGAAGGCATCCTCGATTCTCTCTCCGAAGACGTTACTTAGTGCCACCTCTTTCGACAGCATGTTCTCCTGTTACGAAGCCCAATTTTGTGCGTTCTGAAAATTTTTGCCAGATTTTGGCCCAGGTATCAGGAGAACATGAAGCAAAAAGAGGTATTCTGAATTTCAGCTTCGAAGGCATCCTCGATTCTCTCTCCGAAGACGTTACTTAGTGCCACCTCTTTCGACAACATGTTCTCCTGTTACGAAGCCCTATTTTGTGCGTTCTGAAAATTTTTGCCAGATTTTGTCCCAGGTATCAGGAGAACATGAAGCGAAAAGAGGTATTCTGAATTTCAGCTTCGAAGGCATCCTCGATTCTCTCTCCGAAGACGTTACTTAGTGCCACCTCTTTCGACATCATGTTCTCCTGTTACGAAGCCCTATTTTGTGCGTTCTGAAAATTTTTGCCAGATTTTGGCCCAGGTATCAGGAGAACATGAAGCGAAAAGAGGTATTCTGAATTTCAGCTTCGAAGGCATCCTCGATTCTCTCTCCGAAGACGTTACTTAGTGCCACCTCTTTCGACATCATGTTCTCCTGTTACGAAGCCCAATTTTGTGCGTTCTGAAAATTTTTGCCAAATTTTAGCCCAGGTATCAGGAGAACATGAAGCGAAAAGAGGTATTCTGAATTTCAGCTTCGAAGGCATCCTCGATTCTCTCTCCGAAGACGTTACTTAGTGCCACCTCTTTCGACATCATGTTCTCCTGTTACGAAGCCCTATTTTGTGCGTTCTGAAAATTTTTGCCAGATTTTGGCCCAGGTATCAGGAGAACATGAAGCGAAAAGAGGTATTCTGAATTTCAGCTTCGAAGGCATCCTCGATTCTCTCTCCGAAGACGTTACTTAGTGCCACCTCTTTCGACAGCATGTTCTCCTGTTACGAAGCCCAATTTTGTGCATTCTGAAAATTGTCTGATATGTTTAGAATTTGCCCCAGCATGTACAACTCTGTGGGCCTCAACTTTCGTAATTCTGTGTCCAAGCAAACGGTGCTTTGCGACATTATGCGTTGTCAGAAAGGTTTATGTACAAACTGCAACGATAACTTGAAGTCTACAGAATTCACATTATTCGGTAATGAATATTTCCGTTAATCACAGAATATTGTCATTTTCTTTTTGTCGGCTCCAAAAATAGTTAATAATAATTCGATCTGAAAAGAATATTTTGCGGTGCTTGTAGGAGGTAACCAGGTGTCCGTACTTTAAATTGCACCACTAAAAGTATTTAGGTAAAATAATTTTATAAACATAATAGGTTAACTTACTGGAACAGTCATGTAATCGGAGTATACAAATTTTTTTTTTTTTATTTATTTGCAGTCTGACGGAACAGGTCTCTTCTAGAGGTTCTGTAGATCATTATGCAATCATTTCCAATAATAAAAGTGTTTGTTTCTTGCGTGGAAGAGCCTTTAGAAGTTAAATTCGCTGAGAAAGAGGTTATTTTCACGAACACGCTAAACCTTTATTTATTCATTTATTTGCAATCGGAGACCATAGGATTCTTCTGTGAACACTAGAAATTTTTTGGCAATCAATACTGATAAGAAAATTGTTTATTTATTGCTCGAAGAAGCTTTTTGAAAATTTAACAGTAGGGTAAAACAGAACACCCAATCCGAGAAAATGGCGCTGCGCGCCATCTATCGGTACGTGACCAAAAGTGGCGCCCCCTATTGAAAAAAAAAAAAAAGCAACTTTGCCAGGCTGTATCTCTGTTCCAAGTGCAGATAGAACAAAATCGTAGAGGAAAATTTTGCACTGTTTAATAAACTCTATCATCCTGCGCAGTTACTTTTTTCGTAGGTGCGGCGGTACACTTGAAAACTGCATTTGAACTCATTTTTTAAATGGAACCATACAATTTTGTTTACATGAATTTAATCCTTGCGTTATTCTGCGTATAAAAAGTATAAGGTAAGATAGTCGTAAACTCAATAGCTTACGAGATATTTAATTTTATTACGAAATATGCCAAAAGTGGCGCCCCCAAACGATGAAACTTCGTACTAATATTTTTTCCTATATAAAATTAAATATCTCGTAAGCTATTGAGTTTTCGACTATCTTACCTTATACTTTTTATACGCAGAATAACGCAAGGAATAAATTCATGTAAACAAAATTGTATGGTTCCATTTAAAAAATGAGTTCAAATGCAGTTTTCAAGTGTACCGCCGCACCTACGAAAAAAGTAACTGCGCAGGATGATAGAGTTTATTAAACAGTGCAAAATTTTCCTCTACGATTTTGTTCTATCTGCACTTGGAACAGAGATACAGCCTGGCAAAGTTGCTTTTTTTTTTTTTTCAATAGGGGGCGCCACTTTTGGTCACGTACCGATAGATGGCGCGCAGCGCCATTTTCTCGGATTGGGTGTTCTGTTTTACCCTACTGTTAAATTTTCAAAAAACTTCTTCGAGCAATAAATAAACAATTTTATTTTGCAAATTAATTGCATAATAATCTATAAAGCCCCCAAAAGATGCCCACGCCCTCAGATCGTAAATAAATAAATGTACCAACCTTTTGCGTGTTCGAGAACATAACCTTTCTTTCAGCGAATCGAACTACCGATGCGGTGCTAACTAAACGGGAAAACTTCAGCCAAACAAAGACGGCTTGGTCCCCCTGATGCGATGTAACTAATCTCACATACTGTAACTAGAGCGATTATTAATCGTGTATATTTCTGCTTTACAGGTAAGGAATTTTTACATAGAAGACGTTAAACCGGCTGCATTTTCGACTGATACTGCTTCAGCCGAACCCAGACCTAACCCAGACCTTTTTTTTTTTTTTTTACGTGGAGAAATCCCTAACGGATACCCCTAACCCTCCCCTAACCCAGACCTAACCCAGTTACACTTGTAACATTTCATTGTATTGCATTTCACTGATTTGAATAAATTGCAGCTAAGTGGTAAAAGAGTTTTTTTATTTAACGAGCTCTACTTACTCCTTCCTATTCCAAATCCCATATAAAAGACATGCTAAAAAGAACACTTAAAAAGATCCTTCCACGCAGAGTGGTTTTAAAAATCTTCGCATTAAAGCACTACTTTAAATATGCCATTCACTACTCTCAAACTCTATCGACTTTCGCTCAAGGCTTCTACTTCTCTCCGAAGACGTTACTTAGTGCCACCTCTTTCGACATCATGTTCTCCTGTTACGAAGCCCTATTTTGTGCGTTCTGAAAATTTTTGCCAGATTTTGTCCCAGGTATCAGGAGAACATGAAGCGAAAAGAGGTATTCTGAATTTCAGCTTCGAAGGCATCCTCGATTCTCTCTCCGAAGACGTTACTTAGTGCCACCTCTTTCGACATCATGTTCTCCTGTTACGAAGCCCTATTTTGTGCGTTCTGAAAATTTTTGCCAGATTTTGGCCCAGGTATCAGGAGAACATGAAGCGAAAAGAGGTATTCTGAATTTCAGCTTCGAAGGCATCCTCGATTCTCTCTCCGAAGACGTTACTTAGTGCCACCTCTTTCGACAGTATGTTCTCCTGTTACGAAGCCCAATTTTGTGCGTTCTGAAAATTTTTGCCAGATTTTGGCCCAGGTATCAGGAGAACATGAAGCGAAAAGAGGTATTCTGAATTTCAGCTTCGAAGGCATCCTCGATTCTCTCTCCGAAGACGTTACTTAGTGCCACCTCTTTCGACATCATGTTCTCCTGTTACGAAGCCCTATTTTGTGCGTTCTGAAAATTTTTGCCAGATTTTGGCCCAGGTATCAGGAGAACATGAAGCGAAAAGAGGTATTCTGAATTTCAGCTTCGAAGGCATCCTCGATTCTCTCTCCGAAGACGTTACTTAGTGCCACCTCTTTCGACAGTATGTTCTCCTGTTACGAAGCCCAATTTTGTGCGTTCTGAAAATTTTTGCCAGATTTTGGCCCAGGTATCAGGAGAACATGAAGCGAAAAGAGGTATTCTGAATTTCAGTTTCAAAGGCGTCACCTTTAAAGTTGCGAATCGAAGCTGCAAAGGTTTGGAATTTGGATAGGAATATGTAAAAGGTATTTCTAAATAATAATACAGTTCTTTTCAAGTTTTTCCCACTTTATTTGCAGAAAAGGCTTTTACAGTGTTACAATAAATTAATATAAGTATGTAGAAATGAATGCTGATTAATATTGTATTATTATTAAGTATAAAATATATAATTTCACTTCATTTTATGTATAAAATCACTATCAGCTTTCCATCATTTGTCTCACTTAAAGTTCCTCAATCCTGTCTACCGAGAAATGTTCCCAAGGTTAATCTGTAACAAGAAGAAAATATTTTTAGCAATCTGATTTGTCTATTATAGAAAATACAACAAATAGATTTGTCTATTATAGAAAATACAACTAATTTCAGGCAAAACATATAAAGAATATAATTATCTTCCTAATTTAAGACAATTCCCCTTTATTTCATGTAAAATACACTTTTCTAGCTTCGGAAGTATTTAATATAAAACAAAGCATACATAACAGTTGTTACAGAATACAGACAAGGGTACATAGTTTCAATTGCAAGTGTAATACTCGATTCATTGACCAATCTGAGTATTTCGCTAAAGACTGTCGAGGACATTGTAAACCGCGTACAGCGGTTGTTAATAACTAGTTAATTACAGTAGGAGCTGTTACAAATATCGAATAGGGAAGCAGCAGAGGCTTTAAGGTCGAAATGTGCTGGCGCGTAAATTAGTTTCAGATGGTGCACAATTCGCTGAATAAAGGGGCCATTCGCTGGACCATTCTTTACCCAGGAGCCGGTAACGACTAAATAATTATATTGGAAACATTTATAAACGTATAAAGTAATCTCCGCTTTGATATCTGACTCTGGAAGTAAACAGAATCTCTCAGGGAGCTCGATAATTAATTTAGTCACAGCGTACAGTGGCCGGTAAAGCAGGTCACAGGCGCGGGATGTACCATTTGTTTATTTATAATCGGGAGTCCCAGGTTCCTCCTAGTTATTATGCAACCGTTTTTTTTTTAACAACAAAGCTGCTTGTCGAAGAACCCTGCGTAATCGATTAGCAATAAGCAAACGGCACAGGAGAATCGGTCTATGAAAGCTTTCCTACGATCTCGACGCGACTGTCAGGGTGCAGGAATTATTATTAGAAAATCGATCGTTTATTAATCTTTCGCCTCCAATGTCCCTACATCGAGCGATGGAGATTTTTAACGCGGCAAGTCGACACTGCCAGAGTTAATATCGCTCGTCTATATATGTAGGGGAGTGCGATAGTCACAAGTCTCATTCCGTAACTCTAGCAACAAGCCAGTCCTAATTAAACGAACCCCACAGTCGGAAGGACAAATCATGGATTTGCTAGGGTCTATTCTGAGCTCTATGGACAAGCCTCCCGCGATCAGTGACAAACAAAAAGCATTAATGAAAAGTTAGTTGAACGTTAACCTATGCCCTTAGCTGCCCAAGCAACTCTCCCAGTAATCATGCTGTAACTTTTACAGAACAGAAAGAAGAGTATCAGAAGCAGCAGAAAGCGGACGCCGAAAGGTTAAAAGTTTTTCGCGAGAAGGTCCCGATTTTTGAATTTCTTTCTTAACTAACGTTGAAAAAAAAACTTACGGGACACTTATTTCATTCTCGTGTCGCTGCAGGTGGAGGACAAGATCAACAAGTTCCTCCAAGATGACGACGCCAAGGAGTATCGCTTCGCCCCGATGGACCAAATCCATAGAAGTATAATGTACATAAAGGACAGCGTCACTGAGATCGTAGGCGAGATAATATCAGCGCTCTTTTCTTGATTGCAGACACGATGTTGCGGAGATAGCGAACGTTTGGGCGTACTCCCTCGGGGAGGAGGGAGTGGATCGCCATATCATGATCTTCAAGAGGGAGCACGCTCCGTCCGAAGACCATCTGAACGCTCTGCGGAAGGGCGAAGAGTGGAACGAGGAGATAGCGAAGAGGCTGGTGGAGGAGAGGGAGAGACGAGCTAAGGAGGAGATAGAAGACGCGAAGGCTAAGAAGCGGAAAGATGACTTTGTGCCGAACAGCTTTTACAAGGATAAGTATCAGCACTTGATAGGGAAAGAAGCTGCGCTAGAAGCGGCCAGGAAGACTGAGGCCAATAGTAGCTACGGCTGTGGTAAGTAGAGGCTTGCTGCTCGCAGCGAAAGGGTGTTTCATGATGAACTTTTAGTTCCCAGCGAGAATAAGAAGGACCAGCGGAGTATAGAGCAGACTCTGGCGGATATACGCGCGAAGAAGAGGAAGTTAGAAGAAGCGAGCGCCGAAGCAGCGAGTTGTAAAGAGAAGATTGCCAAATAGCGAATTGTTACGACGTTCGACAGAAAGTTTCGAGATTTTGCCGAACTCTGATCTGTAAATATTCTCTGTTAGACAAGTTGCAATGTACAATGTACGCGTTCCCATCTCCTCCGTTATAGGATTCTTTGACGTTCGCACTACTCGTGTAGCTGCGATAGGAGCAAAAGGGATCTATTCGTTTTTTTTTTCTTCGATTTAGTGTATGTATTTACTAAAGAGATGAAACTAAGTTATATGTACAATGTCCTTGCTTTTTTTTTACACCTCCGTGCAGAGTACAATATTGTTACAGTTTCTCCGTGTAGTTAAATGTATTCCGTGGTCGAATACTTTTGTATAGAGGTCCTCGGCGCCGGTTTGGGCCTTGTCGGGGTTAGCGAGTCGAACACGATCTGCTCCTTCAGAGCCAGCAGCTTCTTGAAGGTTTGATTCGTCGTGGATTTGTACAGCTCCAGCCCTCGCACGATTATAACGTCCCGAATGTACGCCGCGTTGTCGTGCACCAGTTGTTTCTGAAACGATAAAAGAGTGAGGCGGTTGTAGGGGTGTGCCTATCATCGATGGCGAGTAGGGCTAGGACTATTTGTCGAATTTTTCGGTATTCGAATAGTCGAATACTTCAGTTGCTCAATTATTTGGCAAATATAATTCGAATACTATTCGAATATATCAGTATTCGAATACTATTCGAATACTCAAATATTCGAAGTTTATTCGTAGCATTCGAATACTTGTAAAATATTCGAATATTGAATTATTCGAATAGTCCCAGCCCTAATGGCGAGTATGACGGTCAGTGGCGGATTTAAGGGGGTAGGTTACCCTCGATAGCCCTAAAAAAGGCCTTTTTCAACCGCAAATTGTAAAGTGATAAATAACAGTAGAGAGAATATTTTTTTCTAGTTTTAATCGTTATTCTATGAGCTTTAACACCAAAAAAAACTCTAAATATCTCTATGTACATAAAAGTTGTGAGTAAAAACGTACAGGCGTGTACGCGGTGCACCGTTTGATGACGAACATAAAATCTCGAAAACCGCTCCAACTATTTGAATGAAAATTTAATGAGAGATGCAGAAAACCATTCCCTACGAGGTGTCGAGAGATTCCCTAAAATATTCGAAACATTCAAGCTTCAAAATACTCGACACACTCGGATTGCTCCAAAATTTCGACCTGCTCGAAGCATGTACTTTCGGCCCACTCGGTTTCGATTTCGAGTACTCGAACTCTACCATTTTTAAAGTTTAGTATCATCGGCCGCCCCTTAAATTCGCCACTGGTGAGAGTGCAGGGGAACGCTTGTTACCTCTTGCTTTAATTTCGGGTTCGTCAGCGACACGATAACGTGCTGCACCTGAGCGCGCATGACGGACACTAGGACCCCGTCTATCGTAGCCATCAGCTCCGGCGTAGCCACGCTGAGAGAGTCCTCCAGCAGGCTTATGTAAATTTTCGAGAAGGCCAATGTGTTGTCGGTCAATGCTAGCCAGCAATCGTTCGTCAAGTAGGATGGCGGCACAGCTATCCCAAGGTCGTCCAGTTCGGACAATAATTTCTGAACGTTTTTACTCGTCTCTAGATTAGTCGGCCGCCAAGTATCTTCCGCTATATGCACCTTCACCGTGTCAACGTACTTCTCGCCAGCGTCTTGTATAGCTTTAGCTAGCGGCGACCTAAGCTGGCCGTCCAGCTGGTAACGGAAATCCATTCCGAGCTGCGTTAACTGGAAATAAAACGACATTATTCGCGTGATAAATGACTTGTTCAAATTGCCCTTTCCAATACCGGTGCAAGCCACTTGCCTGGTCGCAATGGCTCCGAACGGAAACTATACACTCCACCAAGGTGCTCAGGGACACCTGAGGAACGAACAGTTGCTTTGTCAAGTGGGTGGTTAAGTGTTTCACTTCTTGGCTACACCAGACGACCAGCCCTGAATACAAACGCAAGAATAAGAGACTGCGAGGGGAGACAAGAAGTCGCGGCACCGTTTCAACATTATTACCGGACGTGCAATTTGTGGATTGCGGGAAGATCTTCAGGAACTCCTTCGCTATCTCCACGATGTTGCTGAAAGCGATTGCGCTGAGCTGCTTCACGTAAGGCGCGATGGGCCCCTCCCTCTTCACTCGTTTCAACCGCGCTTTTAGCACAGCGCTGCATAGCCGCAAGTACAGCTGGCATGCCTGCGCGCCTCTGTTCAATTGTATCAACAGCCTCACGACTCTACGCGCGCTCCTCAAGCCGCCGCCCTGAAGCGACTTCGCCTCCGCGCCTAATTCCAGCTCCTTCGTCAAAACGTCCACAAGCGACCTTCCTCTATCGTTCACTCTCGACTGGATCCCAGCTAAAAGCGGCGTCGGCTGGGCGTCCTTCAAATAGGCCTTCGCTTTCTCCAGCAGGCTGTACGCCTCCTCGAAGTGGCGCTGAGCTATGCAAGAGTCAAGGTCTTCCGCGACCTCCACCATCCACTCCGGCGGAGGCTCGTGGAACTCCAAATCCTCGTCGTCTACACCTACAAAAGAACGACTGGCAAAATTTAATTTAATTTAATTTCACTTCGTTCAGCGGTACGATGGCGCAACTGCCGAACATACCCAGGGTGTTCGAGTCGAGAGACATCGACCGCGAAGGTATCGGCTTCTCCTCCTTCAAGCGTTTAGCAATATTCGGCGCGTCGGTTGGATTATCCTCAGCCAGCTTCATCTTCTTTGCCTGCTCGCACTTGTCCAGCCATTCTTTCTGTAAAACAAACCCCGATTAAGCTCCCGCCTTTCCTAGGCCTTTACCAGCTTCGTCCTCGCAACACACTAACTTTACTTGTAGCGGTCGCGCATTGAAACACCCTGGTATCGGAGAACGCTAGAAGCTTGAACGCCAGTTTCACCGTTCCTAGGTCCCTGACGTTAACGATAGCTAGGCTCTCGAGATTATAAACGGCCTGCATTTTGTATCTGGGCGGTCCTCTTCGACTGCCGTTCGCCAACCAAGACGCGATCATTAGGACGTCGTTGAATAAATACGCATGGACCCTCTTCAACGGTGTCCCTTCCAGCGGATCCAACTCGAGTAAGGAACCTTCGTGCAGGCACATGCGACCAGGTGTTTCCGCCAAGCTCTGTAAAGCGGCGAAGAAGCTACGTTAGCGATCAGTGTCTCCAAAGAAGCGTCGAAGTTTCCATCGCTCACCATAGCACCTTCGACGTTCTCGAGCAGCTGCATCAGCTTCTGCTTCTGTTCCTCTTCCTTCGATACAGAATCGTCCGTGCTCTCTAGCTGAGATTCGGACAGGTCCTCGAAGATAACGCCCGTGGTCCTGGTGGTTCCCAGTGTGCTCAACAGCGAGCGCTGCTCGCTGAGCAACTGGGACAGCTGATACATCTCGCTCTCCAGGTGCGAGATCTCTTTGGCGGTCTCTATGAACTGCATGTAGTTCTGATAAACGTTGCGCTTCAGCTGCGCGGAAGTGCTGTTAGCAAGCTCCTGAATCTTGCCCCGCTGCTGCCTCAGCTCGTCCGCGCCCACGCATTGAGCGCCCAGGTCTTTCACGACTGAAAGGCGAGCCAAATGATTAGAATAACGCAGGAGCCAATGGAGCTCCTGAGGTGCTACTTACACTTCTCTGGATTGAAGTTCTCCGTCGCGAACACCTTTGCCAGACTGTCCGCCATGGTAGGAAGATACTCGTTACTCTCGGAATAATTAACTCTCATTCAAGCAGACGCTAAAGCAGAAATTAGTCCTGCGGTATATCCGTTATCTCCGGATCTCCGAGTCATTCGCTGGAACACTTAATATGTGTACGTAAAGGACGCTTAAGTACCAAGCTAGCTGTTACCTGCATCTGCCCTGCGCCGTTTTGCAATCTCAGTGCAGCAACTTTGGCGTGTCTTATTCGAGATCACGGTAGGGTCGTGTCAAATTCCGATAACAATGCTGATGTCTACCACCCACTGCTCCTTCTCTTCGTCGATCGCGTGCGGACATCTAATGGGAAATGGCCAAGACTCTAAATTAATTCGAATAACCGACTGATGGAACGACGTTACGATTCGATGGTAATAATAAATAAAGTAGCAAGGAACTGAAAATTATTTAATAATTAGGTGATATGTTATAATTCCTTAATAAATTATTTGCGGACATGGGTTTAGATGAACTTTTCTCGGCGAAACTTCCGAAAACCGGTCAAACCCGATTGGGCTGAAATTTTGCAAATAGCTTCATTTTGCATAAAAATAACGTTTGCGAGAAGGATTTTTGGCGACTCGAAAATTTTTTTTTTACCATTTCAATGTCATTCTCTATCTTACCGACAGAGCGGAGAACCAGGACCTTCGATTCGTACATGTGTTTAAAAAATCCTGTACGCAAAATTTGAGTCAAATTTAATAAGGAGAATGCATTGAAGCTTGGCCCCGTGTAAACTCACATCGGTTCGCTACCATGCTTTACGCGCCCGCGAGCGGGCGCGCGCCCCCCGCCCCAAACTAGCCCAAAACCAATACTAATACCCAGTATCAAGCTGATATCTCTTTCTAAGTTGATCTCTGTTTTATAGATTTTAGGAGATTAATAAGGAGAATGCACTGAATAACTGTTGAATCCGATTCTCCGCTCTGTCGGTAAGATAGAGAATGACATTGAAATGGTAAAAAAAAAATTTTCGAGTCGCCAAAAATCCTTCTCGCAAACGTTATTTTTATGCAAAATGAAGCTATTTGCAAAATTTCAGCCCAATCGGGTTTGACCGGTTTTCGGAAGTATAGCCCTTTTCTCAACTTTTTGACCTCCTAAATACGCTATAAAATTGGTATAGACATAGACGAGGTATAGGATAGACCTATCAACCAATGAATTTTTTTGTCACCGGTTTGGAGGGTCCTAGAACCCTCTTACCATTTTTGTGTCGCATGCAACGTTACCGATGAAGCCTCGAAACAGATTGTAACGCTACGTGTGGTAGGAATTAGAATTGAAGGAGTGTAAAATTAGGTCATTCGAAACCCGCGATTTACAAATGATTCTGTTAGCGTAATAATTTAAAGATCGTTTTATAAACGTATTCCGTGCAACGACCGAGAAAGAAGGATCACAACAAAACACAAACACATACGCCTTTTAACCTTGCTGTCCTATTCAGGTTATTTAACGCAAAACAAATTTATTTAGCATACAAATTTATATAAACAACAAAATTATTTGTGGAAGATATGCTTTCATGATGTAACGTGGAATACCTCGCCGAGAACGTACAGAGTTCAAAACCATCGAAGAAATCGACGAAATGAAATAAATCATACAAATCCATCGAAGAAATACCTACCTGAAAGAGAATAAAATTCTGCTTACCATACCGACTGTAGGAAACGAGGCCACTGATAGAGTGAGCGTTGGTAAAATAGGACGCGCGCGTTACCCTGCAGAGAATAGCGATGGGATAGTGAGAGGGTTGCGTGCGGCACCGTCTGGGACGAGGCCGAGTACACGGGCAAGAGATCTCGTGGGGGCTACGAGGAGGCAACGGCAGCGGCCGTCAGTCGGAAGAGAGAGGCGCGCGTGGGGCGAGGTTGTTGCGGGTGAACTCGTGGGGAGAAGGAGAGGCCGAGGGCGAGGGTGAGGGCGAGGGCGAGGGCGAGGGTGAGGGTGAGGGTGAGGGCGAGGGTGAGGGTGTCTGTACGTACACCGAGAGAGAATCGATCTAAAACTAGGAGTCGCCGCAGTAACCGCTGGGAGGAAGCCACTGTTACAATTTGCCCCCATATGCGCTAGTGAAATCTTAGATCGGGTAATTGTACGGCGAGGGCAGCTAGAATGAGGTGTTCCCGCGGGGTGGTCGCTCGCGTTCGGCCCGCGCGTTGATACACGAGCTCGCGCGATACGCCACGCCGACATACAGAGAGTGCGGAAGTCCAGAGAAACAGCTCGGGGACCGAGGCTGGCCGAAAACGGGAGAGAGGGTACAAGCTAGGGAGAGTCGGCCACGCGCCAGACAAGAACAGATATAGGATTCTTCTCCTCCGCAGAGGCAGAGGGAGAGTGTACAGACACGAATACAAGGGGAGAGGAAAGAGAAAGCGGGAGATACGAATTGGGAGACAGAGAGAAAAAGAGAGAGAGAGATAGAGAGAGAGAGAGAGAGGGACTGGGAGAGAGAGAGGGAGAGAGAGAGCGAGAGAGAGAGAAAGAGAGGGACTGGGAGAGAGAGAGATAGAGAGAAAGAGAGAAAGAGAGAGAGAGAGAGAGAGAGAGAAAGAGAGGGACTGGGAGAGAGAGAGATAGAGAGAAAGAGAGGAACTGGGAGAGAGATAGAGAGAAAGAGAGGGACCGGGAGAGGGAAAGAGAAACGGTGTCGCATCGCAAGGTGTTTCGGTGTACGGTGCACGAGACGGTGGACCGTCCGCGGGAGGAGTACAGCTCGAAGCAGAGGAAACGGGCAGGAACGGGCAGGAACGGAGAGACACGGGCCGAGGAAGAGAAAGAGGGAGAAGCAGGGGCGCTAGAAAGGTTGAAAGAGAACGGGAGAGATAGTGGGTGGGAGGGAGAGAGCGAGAGAGAGGGAGAGAGAGAGAAGGCGCGAGCAAGGGTGGGCGGACAGTAGTGCACGAGAGCATTCCGTCGCCACGATAATGCGACGTGCAGCTTCTTTACTCGTTCCTTCTGAATAAGTGCTCGCTGGGACGGTCCCTTACCTGCAGGGATATGACGTAATGGCAAGAGAGGTACGCATTCTTTGCTTTCTCGTTTCCGGATCTCACTTCTCCCTGTCCGCGAGAGAAACTAGCCACCGATCCCAGTCCCCCAAACGCCTGCCACACGCTCCCCTGCGCCCTGCACCCTGATCCTCCTGCCGCCGGACCATATTCCTGCGACCATCCCGAAACATTCGCACTCCCTCGTCGTCCGGTCTCGGCTTCCACCCCAGTTACGAAGTGGTACCAGCCAGCACACGGTTTACACCGCGAGCGCAGCATCCATGTCGGGGACGCTGTCACGCATCCGCGACGCGGACCCACGCACTCGCACGCACGGGCCACGGGGCCGCAAAGTTTCGCGGTCGGAAATGCCGCATACAGGCCAACGGCCGGGACGCCTAAACCTCCACACTCCATAGAATCACTCCCATCGTCCCGTTCCCAGGTCTCCTCGGACGACTCTCCCTCGCGAGGGTCCAGCCCCTGGTCGCTTTCCCTGGGCCAGGCTGCCTCAGTTTTTTAGGTTATCCTCCCCATCCCGAGATATCGGTCGCGCTAGCGGAATTGTTTACCACCGTTGTCCCGAATCGGGCAGGCCGCAACCTAGTGATACCCTGCCCCTGTCCGAGAGCAACACGCCGAACGCGAAACGCGTGGCCCTAGTGGCCCTAACCCCCCGGGGTCCTCTTGCAATCGCAACACACCACCTACCCTGCACCCTTACTCCGTCCACCCGATTTCTGTTCCCTTCTTTTTTTCATCTGCTACCCGAGAATGATTGAATCAGGTCAGTGTTTTCGACCATAAGTTGCGGCCGCGTCTGCGCCCTGCCCGCTATGCGCCTCCCTGTGCTGAAAACTAGGAACAACCCAAACATAATATTCTCCTTTGGCTGGCATCGCTCCGACATCGTCGCAGCTGGTCCAACGGCGTCGCATTCCTGATCCCGAGACCGATCCCGCGACCTCTTAACCCCGATAATCGACTAATCACCGCCCTCCCGACCCGCCGCCCTGGCCGCCACCGCACAGGTATTCTTCACGGTGTTTTGGGAGGCCGAGGTGGACTCGGCTCGATCCCAAGCCCGATTCCCGCGGAGCTCTTTGAATATCCGGGCACTCGGCGGACCCTCGCGGCGCGATCGACGCCGGCTCGCTAAACTCCGCTCCAATTTCCACGCTAGCGGACGTAGGATACTGTTTTTAGTCCTGTATGTCCTACTTTCCGCCTTCCGAGCGGACCGCCGCGAATTCCGCGTAAACATCGGGGTGGTGGTCCGACGCGAGGTGAAACAGATAGCGCGTCGCGATCCCCGGAATCGTTCGCTGCGTCGCTCCACGTAATTCGCGGGTGCTTTCCTTTCGCAGCGCGATGCTTGTAGCCGGAGATGGAGGCACCGAAAATAGCATGGAAAATGTAAAAAAAAGCTGCGAAGGATAATGTCTACGGGCGCTCGATAATTATTTCTCACGCGGGCCGCGCGATAGGCTTTGTTTATAGTCTGTTCCACTTGGCCATCGCGTATAAAACAAGCAGGGGTGAATTACTTACCCGTTGACCCGGTGCGGACACTTCACTTAACATCTAGGCGATAAGCGTCCTCCGCGCCGGCTCGCCGCGGTTTTATGGTTTCTTTACACGCATTTACCTATATCTGCACCTTCGATTCCAGCACGCTTCGATCCCCGCCGCCCTTCTCGCCCAATCCCGTCCACTACACCCGCGCCTGGTCCTCGTGTACACCGCGATTGAAGTGTAAATGTTGCAACAGCTGATTTCTGTGCAGGAGCTACGGAGCAAGAGACCTTTTAAGATATGGGACAGTTGGCGTAACGTAAGAAAAGGACTGGTCGTTAGCAATTTCGAGGAGCTGTTACACCGGGGTAAGAAACGCGTCCGTTGATATCCACGCAAGGAAAATATGTATAAGTGTGTGTATCCACGCCTTTGTCGCGTTCCAAAGTGCCCGCCCTTTGCGGGCCAGAGCCTCGAGCTCTCTTCGAGTCTCTACACACTGTAGGTGCAGGTTCCTCTCACGAAAGAACAGACATCGCATCCTTCCTTTAATATTCTATCGGCTAGCCTCGAACGCGACCGCTCCGAGTGATCTAATTGTTGTCTCCCGCTTCTTGTCCCCCAGGCAAGGAGAAATTGGGGGTGCCACAGAACGAGAATGTCTCTCTAGTGTTGGAGTCGGACGGGACACAGGTGGAGGACGGCGAGTACTTCAAGACCCTAGCGAACAACACGATCCTGCTGTTGCTACGGCATGGTGAACGTTGGTGTCCAACGGGGGTTGACATCATACGCGCCGGTATCTATCAAACACTCGCGACACGATCGTCCGATACGATCCACGTATATATATACGATATGTGTGTGTGTGTGTGTGTGTCACGAGATTGCAAACGGAGAAACCCGCGGAGCGTAGGCTAGCGGGGCTGATAGGATTGGCCTATAAATTAGTCGACAGCTGTGGGAATAAAAATAGAAGGAGGCTCGCGTGGCTCTGTGTAGCCAGCGGAAAGTAGGCAAATAGGCTGTGCTCCAGGCGTAATTTGTCGTCAATTCATCGAAAAGGGAGGCGGCCATGGCGCACGCCGCTAATCAAATATTCTAATAGATTTTATCGGGAAGCCTACTCGCCGCTCGCTTCTTCCGCTTTCCCACTGGGCTGGATGCGATCGACGCCGCGGCGAGGAGGCTGAAAGGCGCACGGCACGCTATTGCGTGTCGCGCATTGTCCTCGCGGCAGCTTTTATCTGCTCTTTTCACCGCGCGAGTAAACAAGCGGCAAAAAAGAAGCGAATGCACGGGAATAAACGCGAGCGACGGGATACTTTGTCCAAGGATATGCTATTTTTATGCGCGGAGGGAAAAACAGGGGGTGGCGCGCGATGGATCGAGGATGTCGTCGATTGACTTGCACGCGCCACCGTGAAGCGTGAGATTATAGGTCAGAGCCGTGCCGCGTAACTAGCGACGGATTTGCGATACGGTGAGGCGGCTGGATCGCCGGATATGTAGTAGCTTTTGGGTAGACGAGCTTTCGCGAGAAAAACAGAGCGACCACTGTTGAGGCGCGCAGTGTACGTTATTTATTTAGGCAGTAAAGCGCGGTAGCCATTTAGGTATGTTTATATGAATTGGGAGAAGAAGAAGTAGCGACGGGGCGCGTAGCTCAGTGGCAAATGCAGTTGCCTGGAAAGCGAGAGGACACGGGTTCGATTCCCGATCGGGGGCCGGTTTCGTTTTTTTCAACGTTTAAAGTGCGTTTTGACGCGACAGTGTAAAAGTCCCATGACTTTCGCTGTCGTGACATTGTATTACAGCGTGAATAAAATGTTACGACGCTAAATCTCACGATATTCGTAACCATATCGTAACATTTGATTCACGCTGTCATACAATGTCACGACAGTGAAATGTCACGGCTGTATTTGTCACGTGCAAACGGACCTTAAATGTTACGACATGATCGCGACATTTAGTATTCACGACGACAGAAGTCACATGATATTCAGTGTCATAATTACCGGTAAATGTGTCACGATTCACTGTCATGTTCAAACGGACCTTTCCCACGTCTCGAGGAGGCACGGTGTCTCACGTGTCGTGGCGAGTTCCGGAGGCGTCAGAACGGGCCGCGAGAGTGTACACTCGGTGAATAGAGGAGGGAGGAGGCGCAGCAGGTATCGATTCATAAGAACAATAAGACAAAAGTGCAGATTCGTTTGGAGAGGGCGATCAGATAACGATTTGTTCCGCGAGCGGCGTAGGTGTACGTCGCCCAAGTACGCTCGCATGGCGTCGGTTATCAACCTGCTATCCTTGTACACCTGTAAAAAGATCGATTCGCTTCGCTTCCTCGCGCGTTACGATGCCGAATGCCCCTCGAATAGCTGCGCGATGTCCGTGGATCATCATGCTTTGACAGTGTTTTCCCGCTTGTTTGCAGCGATTTCAGCCATTCCGAAAATAGTCTGCGAGACTATCCACGCCCTGGAGCTGCACGATGAGACGCCGTCGTGGAAGATCATGGACAATAAGGGGCGGGTCACGGTGGTGCTGCACTGGGACCAGCGTTCATCCACGTCGTCGCAGGTGCAGCAACAGCAGAAGGGCCAGGACGCGCAGAGCTCCAAGTACTCGCCGACAAAGAAGGCAGACCTGAGCGGAAGCCAGCGGCCGTCGCTGGTGATACAGACCAGCCTGGACAAGCTCAACTACCCGGGGAAGCAGGGCCACCTGGCAGGCGAGATAGGCGCCGGCCGTTACGCCAGCCCCCAAATCACTGTGATAAATCATGACGACATGGTACGATAATCGGCGCTCTTTCGATCCCCGTTCATTCCACTTTGACTGATTAACGCGAGGTTTCCGGGTACAAGACGGCTCCAGTCGCGCAGCGGGGCGTGAAAAGCGGCGGCACGTTGCGCTGGGAGTAGCACAACTGTTGCCCGCTACCCGGAAGCCTCGGTGTGTCGCTATCGCGTTGTAGCCTGTCGAAAGCCATCCGTTTAAAATCGCCGTGGTAACGACAGCAGCAGCAGCAGCCGCCGCAGCCGCAGTCGCAGTCGCAGCCGCACGGGATTCCCAGCCGGCTGGTGAAGCAGGGCACCAACTCCTTCGACAGTACCACCATCCATATCCACACGCCCGAGTGCTCCAACCACATCCACCAGCCGGTGGTGCGGAATGGCAGCCCGGTGAACGGGGCGGATGGCGGACCCAGCGGAGAGTGCGACTTCCACTGCTGCGCCCTGCACGAGGAGGGCCGGAGGATCGCGGTGCACAAGTCGGTGGCCACCTCGCCGATCCAGGATGCCCAGCACCAGCAGTACCAGCCGCAGCAGCATCACCATCCTCACCAGCAGCAGCAGCAGCAGCAGACGCAGACGCAGACCCCGTCGCCTCAGCCGCCGTCCTCCCTGTCGGATGGTACGAGGCGGCCGGGCCTGAGCAAGGGCCACGTGAGATTCTGCGACACCGCCGACGAGGAGTCCAGCCCCCGTCTGGCCGGAAACTCCGCAGGCGGTGGCTTCCACATGCACCACCATCACAACCACCACCAGGAGCACGACAGCTCCGAGTCCGAGACCGAGAACACGATCATGGAGGACGAGATCGTGACCTCGGAGAAGTTTCTACTGCTCATCGATCAGCTCACCGTAGACCAGAAGCACCTAAGCATCAAGGACATAGGGATAATACTCGAGCGGCTCAGCTCCAAGATCCTGGACGTCGAGCGGCTAGATCGCGAGAGCGAGAGCGAGGAGTGTTACAACTGGACGATCAAGGCGATCATACGAGGCGACGTGTTGAGGGAGCTCGGGGTCATTTACAACGGCAACTACTACGCGATCTCCGAGCACCCTGGATACAAGGAGGAGTCCGAGGAGAATAACGAGGATAACGAGGAGGAGGAGGAGGATAGACTTTAATATGATGCTGTTTTACTAGATAGATAGATAGATAGATAGATAGATAGATAGATAGATTATACACCTATTAATGGTTATTATTAAATATAGTACGTACCGAGCTGCGGGGGTGGGGGTTTCAAGACGATTCGCGAAAGGGGTGGCACGAGAGGAGGAGAGGAGCGCAGGGGGTTTGGAAAAGCAGGGGATAGAAATATTGAAGGGAACGGGGGTTAAAAGTGTCGAGGGCCTGGGGGAGGGGGTGGTATGATGGCAAGGGAGCGGCGAAACGTGATTTTTTTTCAAAATGTTTTCATAATAAAACAAAGGAGCGCGTCATAATGAAAAAGAGAAATCATACGATACCTTATAAACTTAGTTCTAAAGACGGTTGTTGAAATATGTACTTATTAAATAGTATGTATACTTGTAGGAAACGTTTTTGGGATTACGGACATTGATTCCGTAACCGTCCACAACACTGCCCTATCTAAAAAAAAAAAAAAAAATACGAAGAGGAGAGTGAGAGAAATAGAGAAAGAGCAGCAAGAAGAGGAGACGCGAGTAGCGCTCGCGCGCGTAACGATCCCGATCGGCGCGCGCTCTGAACGCGATCGCTCGAGACTACCGAGACTGCTGCCGTTACCGTTGCGCAGAGCGTGAAGAGGAGGAGGAGGAGTACGGAGAAGAAGCCGAAGGAAATACGACCGAAGTGGAGGAGGAGAAATAGAGGAAGACCTCGATCCAGTAGCCGTCGCTGGTCCTCCTAAGGATCCGCGAGGGATCGCGCTGTTAGAGTACTACATTGACTTTCGTCGGAGTCGGGCGTCCCCCTTTGCCAAAGAGATCTCGAGTTTCTTCCAGAATTCACAGCAGCACCGCGCCGAAATTTGCACTTGAAATCGATCCGAACGATTTTGCCCGACTCCCGCTGTATTATCACACCCGCGGCACACACGCGCCACGGTCTTGACACCGTTAACACGAGACACCCGGGGCACAGGCGCGCGGTGAGGCGCACGGGAGCGTGCGGGATGGCATAGGAGCTCGTTCAGGATCTACGTTAGCGGGCACGCTACCGTTAAGTGATACCGATACATATAATAAGGGGATAGACGCGCCGCGGGCACCACCTGCCCACGGTGCGACTCGCGAAACTTTGCAATTTTAATATATTTCTATTGTAAGTATAATTGACACTGCGAACGGGTCACACGACGGACAACTATTCGATAAACGTATGTAGCGATAACGTCGTGCGAACGAGACACACTTTATACATAACGATATAAATATACGGATATAAACTACGCTCCGTAGAGGACTCGGTGCTCGAGAGTAGAGTTTGAAAGCCGGGAGAGGGAACACGGCTCGGTTGCTTTTCTTTTCTGGGTGGGAGGTTCGGGGACGAGAGCCGTTTCCGTCTGGGCGATCGGTCTTCCTCGCGCGCCTCGCTCCGCCCATTCGAGGCTTCGGGCGCGCGGGAACGGAGACTTGGAATGCGTGACGTGTTAGCGAGTGCCTGCGTCGAACTTGATGAGAGAATAAGTGTGTGAGCGCCAGGGAGAGTGAAAGAGAGAGAGAGTGAGGTGAATCGTCTTTTGTTGCGCGACATATCGCTTCCCTCCTAAAGCCGACGACGACCTTCTCTTCGCGGACGATTTAGTAGGTCCTCGCCGGATTGAAATCGCGACTCCCGAGGCACGTTTCCAGGTTTTTCCGTATCGTAGTGTCACACTTTAAACTGCTGTTAAACGAGCGACTAATTAGAACCGACTAAACACAGGGGTAAAGTAAGCTGGACGAATAATAAAACGAGGAGTAATAATGAATAATAATAAAAAGGAACAAAAGGATTGTTATAAGTTGTACACTATTGTTCTTTGGTACGTACGTGCGTCGTTAGACCCGCCGAGTCGCATTGCCGTTTATTCGCGCAGCCTTCTCCCCGCGATCCCCTCGGGACACGCGAGCTCGAACCGGTTTTCGGTTCTCGGAAGGATCAACAGGGGGGACGCGATATATCCACTTCGACAGAGAGAAAGAGAGAGAGAGAGGGAGCACTGAGAGCAGTGGCGCACTCAGGATTTAATCTCGGGGGATCCGACTTTAACGCATAGAAATTCATTAAGTGTTTATAAAGATTTATTTAAAGAATCAAATCCACTTTTTTTTTAACAATGCTTCTTCTTTTCCAGGGCCCCTCTGGGTGCGCCACTGACTGAGAGAGCACAGAATAAGTAACCTCGCATTACCGATTACCTCTGTGTATCTGCATGGCCGCGTCAGGCTGAGCCTCGACTGCGTTTCGAGGATGAGAACAGTCAGAGAGAGAGAGAGAGAGTGAGCGAGAGAGAGAGAGAGAGAGAGATAGAAAGAGCGAGAGAGAGAGAGAAAGAGAGAGATGTGCGAGCGTAACGAAACGATGTAGCTGCCAATCGATGTAGTTTGTCGGTACACGCGCGTCTTAAACTCTGTACGCTTTCGTCACTTACAATAGCGCCTCTTGCCGCGTAGCGCGTTTAGATCCTATATCGATATTATACACCGGTTCTGTGGAGGTGGGCCGGGCGAGCGAAGAGAGAAGAGGAGGGGACGAGAGAGAGAGAGAGAGGAGTGTGCGATCTTGTAAGATTTAGAGAACGAGTCTTCCCTCGCGCGATACGAGTGGCCGGGTGTACGCGTGCACTCGCTACTGCAAGTGGAACGAGTCAACGATTTCCGCCCGTGCACCGGGCGCTCGCGTCTCTACGTAAGAATACACGCCACAGGCAAACACGAACACTTACACGCAAACACACACACCGACACACACGCGCGCGCGAGACACGAAGCAAGGAGACGAAGCTATAATCACAATCTGCAATCCTACCGTGCACTGTCGAAAACGAAACATAAGATGAAGTAGCGCGAGTTAAGGTTTTTTAAGCATTACGAACGATGTACTGACTTTTTTAACGACGTTTTATCACGTTACCGGAGTAATATAAATAAATGAATATATATATATATATATAATATAATATATACATATATACATACGAAGGGGATATTAAACAAATATATATATAAATACGAGTATAAAGAAACGCACGAGCACACCGCGCAGCGTGGCATGCACACGGCAAAGTGTTGCGAGTGTCCGAATCAGTATTTGACGAACGGCGGCGCCGATGAGCGAGAATGTACATAATAAAGAACCATATATATACAATGTATCATTGACGAGAACCTATGACATCGCCGAGCCGTGGTGTAACGCGTGTACGAACTCTGATCGGAGGGGAGGAAATAAATGAATAAAGTACATGAATTAAGTAATGGCGAACAGAGGAGCTGCTTTCCGTGGCCGAGCGAGAGGCGCCACTCGCGAGCTCTCCCTCGCGAGATCGCCGGCTGGAATAAGGGCGAGAAGCTTCGCCGATTTGCGGGCCGCGTTGGCGGGAAGTAAATAGATCGGGATCGGTGAGGATCGATGATGGTTACAGGTGACTTGCAACCCTTATTCCAACCGTGGATTCGGCGACGGGGACCGCTCGTTTCCTCCACTAGCAACAACAATACACCACACCATTGTACCCACGATACGTAAGCAAATAAATGAGTGGAATAAAAAGGGCGGCAGCAGGTCGGGCTTTTTAATACTTCAACTCTTCGCCGACGCTTCCGCCGCTCTCGGCTGCTTCAAGGGGTTATATATGTTCAGTCACGAGGGGATGAATGATTTTAGGATTTTTTTAGGGGTTTTATTAAGAAAAAATAAAAGAAAATAGTTATTGCACCTGACTTATTCGTCCGCAAAGTGCACGAAAAAATTTATTTATGATAATTTTTGGATTAAATTTTTTATGATTCTTGAGGTGCTTGAGGCACTGAGAGAAAAAACGGATCCACTCACATTTTTGGGGGAATTGAGTTAGTAGCAATAATGTATTCCAATAAGTTGTACTAATCATATGAAATAGGAAATATTATTTTTTTTCCATGTGGGTTATTAGAGCGTTTTTGCTCTCGATGCCTCATATCTCCTTTAAACATCGATAGGTCCGAGAAATAAAATGATATTCTTGCAAAGTAATGTTGCCATTATGGGCTGACGAGCCTTTTATGAATATTTTGTTTAACTAATGTTTTGTGCGCAAGCACAGAGCAAAATTTCGCATGAAAAAAATTGATTCAACTTTGAAGTGCTACAAATAGTTTGTTCTCTTGAAATTAAAAAATGTGGAGCTTGAACCCATAATGGCAATACTGTTTTAAAAGAATATCTTTTTTGACCATTTTTTCTGCACTGTTCCAGAGAACCTCAAAAATCATAAATAATTTAACACAAAAATTATAGTAAATAAATTTGTTCGTGCACATTATGGACTAATAAATCACGTGCAATAAGTATTTCCTTTAATTTTCTTTAATAAAACTGCCCTAAAAAAAGCTAAAATCAATCATCCTCGCCGCGACTAAATGTACGTAACCCTTTAAGGTCTAAACACACTTACGTAGAAGCCCTAAGCAGAGAGCAGATAAAGGCAAACTTTTTATTGAAATAAAATTTCGAATAACGAATAAAAGTTAAAAAAAAACTATTTGTCAAGTGTGGAATAATTCAGTGGGCAGAAGAAGAGATCGTCCACGCCTCTCTTCCAGAGATGCGCAATAAAGTTGACTCGGGTTACCGAACGACTGACGAAAGTTTTTGCTCAACATCGATTCATTATTCGAAATTTTATTTAAATAAAATTGTTGCGCTACTGGAAGAGAGGCACAGACGATCTCTTCTTCTTACCACTGGCACCCCAGTCCTGATCCACCACGGACCTGAAAAGTGTGTTTGGACCTTAATTCCCATCGCGGCCGTGCGCGCTGCGCATTCCACCAGCGAGCAACCTGTTACGCCGCGATAATTCAGGGTGCGCCTAGCGCAGCGCCTGATCATCCCCGATTTCCAGATCTCCGGATCTTCGATGCCCGGAGTTTCTCATTAAACTGAAATCACTCCGCGGCGAGTGCACCGCGGCGAGATTGATATTTGTTTCTTATCGCCCCAGCCCCTTCTCCCCGTTTAATCGCGCCGGATGAAAAGGGAGCCGAGCCGAGAGCTGGCGACGATAGCCGCGGCCTAAAGTGATTAGTAAAAAGCTCTCGCGCACTTATCCGCTGGAAGAGGATCCTTCTGTCACGCCGCCTTGGCGGCCGCGGCTACGGGAGGCAAAAGGTAGAATCTCTCGCAACAGGCGACAGGGCGTATTGATCCACGGTGTTCCATGGCAACGTGCTTTCTCTTTCTTCGAGAGTGCCGTTTTGTTTATCGCCGGATTACGCGCGGCCACGCGCGGACACGTTGTTCCTCGGGCACCGTTCGTCCTGTGGGAGCTCCAGACTGATAGGATCTCTCAGCGAGCGAGCCGCTTGGCCTCTGTGCTCTCCGCAGGCGTTCCGGGAATGCCGCGAACCAGTGAAACGTATTTTAATTACGGGACGATTTCCCGTGCGGCAGCGCGGGCGCGATTCCAACCGAATTCCCAGCTCCTGACGTCATCGATACCCCACGCAGCGGTGGCATCGATTATTCGATACCGCGAGGGAAAATCCTCCGCCGGAGGCTGTCCTCTCCACTTTCGTCAAAGGATCTATTAGGCTTCGTACCGCGAGGCTGGTCAAGCCCCGCGCGGCTCGGTCGTGTGGCTGGGAACTCGGAGGATCTAGGTCCCCTTCGCGGAGAAGTAGATAACAACGTTAGAACTTGAGTCGCAGCTCGCGATGCCCTCTTACGTGGCGCGAACCCTGCCCCGCTGGAACACAAGCGGCGTCGGTAATCGGAAATTATAACTCGAGCGTAAAATGGCATTTACACGTCCCCCTCTCTGCGCCACCCACCCCTCGACCTCTGTTAACGTAGTTATTACCGCCACGGTAATTATAATGCGAGAGTTTAGAGCGACGCGCGGCTCGGTTTGATCGACACCGCCACCGGCGAAAACCCTTTGACCTGACCCACTTCGCCGGCTCAACTTTCCGTTCCCTTTTGCTCCCACGCCAGCGGGAGCTGAGGGTTTCTTTCCTTTGTGAAGGACGGAACGGCAGCGGGCGAACTTCTTCTCGACAACTGGAAACGCGCAGGGGGTAATTCGAGGGTGGATTTGAAGGGGAAAGGTGAGATGTAGTTGGTGAAGGGGCAGAGGATTGGAGAAGGGAAGAAGCTGCGCTTGGGACTGCTGGTGGAGTCGTCGGTGAGGCTTAAGGATGGTTTAGGACGATGAAAACACGGTGATTTTTAAGAATTAATTTCGGAAGAAATATAAAGAGAATCTTTCCGAAACTTTAAGGGTGTTTTACAGTGTATTCAGACATCCATAAACCTTTTTTTTTATTCTATATTGTTTTATTGGTTTAGAAGAAGTTTTTGTTAATTGGCGTGAATTTATATCGTCGATATATTAGAAAAATAAGAAAAAAGTCGAAAATTGACTAAGTTGTGGGACTTTAACGAAAAAGTTGCAATTTTGACGGAAAAATTTCGACGTTTTTAGGTATGCAAGAAAAATGGTTCAATTTGAATTCTGCATAAATGGTTTTCATTCATCGACGATATAAATTTATGTCAATTAAGAAAACCTTCGGCTTTTTTAATTCAGACAAAAATTGGATCCGCTAGGGTGTACACTAGGGTGGTTTTTTATTTATTCTTGATAAATTTTTTTCAAGATTATCTTCGGAGCACCCTCCAGAATAGTTTCAAATAATTAAAAAAAAATCCGTGTAAAGTTTGAGCTAGATCGGATAACGGGAAAGGGTGACTCTGGGCCCTTAAACATTTCAATCATTATTTAACAGCACGCGAAGTCGATTTTATATAATATCCTCGAAGTTATTGATTAAATAAAAAAATATGTCAAACTAAAGTTGCAGATCCGGACAAGGAACATCTTTTAAGTTGTATTACTTTTTCTCGTGCGACAAACGGTTTTCGAAAAAAGTCCGAAAAACTAAAAACAAACTTTTTTCCTCAAATTTTGAAAGTTTAAATGCTTCAGAACACTTTTTATTTATGAAGGCCAACAAAAAATGGAATTTTTATTTTCGAGGACTATTTTTTAAACATTAAGGGGGGGGGGCATATACCGAAATATGATATTTTATGGAATAACGAAGCAGACGTTCCTTTCAAGTTTCAAGTGCAGTAGACATTTTTCCAGTTTACTTGCTTTGAAATACAACTTGGCTAATGTGAACGAGCCTTAAAGCTCGTATCAAGATCTATTTCACGTCAAGTAAAGTTGAATCAATCTCTCTACTTCACTTGAAGCACGAAAGAAACCTGTAAAGACATTTCAAGTCAAATGAATAGCAAAAGCCCACATTGATAAAGTAGTTTCAAGTTACTTCAATTCAAGCGTCTTGAAGTCGAAGTAACTTCACTAATGAGGATGAGGCCTTAAGGCTCACCTAGCAGACCCTGCCTCAGACGCGTCTATATTAGGAGGTAGGACGAAACTGGTCAATATACAAATCGGTAGTTGACGGAGCACTTGCGAGAGAGCGGGATCGGTAGAAATGCCATCTTGCGGCGCCTCGAGGTATCGCCGCAAATCCTAGCACGTCACCTCGGGAGACGAAGCTGATCTCGGATACCGTTCCGCAGTGGTAGAGGTCCGCGCCCGGTCAGCCTCCGTTCACCAGGTTCCCTCGTTCGATTGCCCGACAGCAATTAACCGGGCGATTCCCGTCTCCCTTAATTGCGCCAATTAAAATGCAGCCTCGCGCGTATTTTAACGCCCGCCCAGGCGGAAAGGTCCTCGTTTCGCGACACTGTTAATTACCTACCAAATACATGCCTACTGGCTGGTGTCGATTCCCCTCCCTAAGCCCGAACAATTCCACCGTATTAACAGCTCGCAGAAAATTCTGTGGGCCCCGGGTTGCGTTCCCAACAGCCGAGAGAGTTAGCCTACGCCGCGAAACCCTGCGAACAGCTTTTATTACACCCGGCCCGCGAGTCGTTCCGCCCTTTAACTAAACTCTGCCTCGACCCCTCTGGTACGTGTCGGTAAACACGAGTTTGCCGTTGGTAAACTATGGATTTCGGTTTCGGTAAACTTTGTCTCGATTTCGGGGAGGAAGTTGGCGCGGAACGGTGGTCGGGGCGCAGCGACGGGAGGACCCCGACGAGCGGCTGGTCAGCTTTAATTGCATTGGACGGCCGAGCGATTATTTGCCACTACCTGGGGCCAATCTCGACTCCTCGCCCTCTTATAATGGGCAAAACACACGCGGCGCTCGTTCCGCGTCGGCAGGAATTGGGACGACACCGCGGCGTAATCCTCACGGCGAGTTGAATGGGTTCCCTGGCTCGCGCGACAGTCGGCTCCCCGGGCGAGAGCAATCGAATTCTCTCCGGCAGTTTCTTAATAAATAGATGAGGGTAGAGGGCCGCGACCGGAGATACTCGAAACGTCACTCGTGGGCCAATATTTGCCCGGGGCTGACGCGACATCGGAGCGACAAGCTGCTTCTCCGCGGAGGAAAAAATTTAAAGAAATTGGTCCAGGTGGCAAACGTTCTGAGGGGCCCATTTTCCGGGAAAATCAAGTGGTTTACCAAAAACGGACTAAGTGTACCTACAGAAAATAATAGAAAAAAAATATGGTGTTTGAATAAAGCATAATATTTTTGTGAAGATAAGGCCCTAGAGGACCCTCTGGGCAGGGGATTATTTTTCAGGAAAATGAAGTGGTAGTTTACTAAAAACGTGCTAAATGTAGTAGTACAAAAAATATGGTGTTTAGATAAAATCATAATTTTTTTGTGAAGATAAGGCCCTAGAGGACCCTCTGGGCAGGGGCCTATTTTTCAGGAAAATGAAGTGGTAGTTTACTAAAAACGTGCTAAATGTAGTAGTACAAAAAATATGGTGTTTAGATAAAATCATAATTTTTTTTGTGAAGATAAGGCCCCAGAGAACCCTCTGGGCAGGGGCCTATTTTTCAGGAAAATGAAGTGGTAGTTTACTAAAAACGTGCTAAATGTAGTAGTACAAAAAATATGGTGTTTAGATAAAATCACAATTTTTTGTGAAGATAAGGCCCTAGGAGGCTCTCTGGGCAGGGGCCCATTTTTCAAGAAAATGAAGTGGTAGTTTACTAAAAACGTGCTAAGCGTAGTAGTACAGAAAAAATAATAGAGTGCTTGGATAAAATGCTAATTTTTCTGAGATATTTGGCCGTGAGGGGCCTTCTGGATAGGGGCCCAGGCGGCAACTGCTCATCGGCCGCCCGTTGAATCCGCCACTGGAGCGTGGATCGCTGAACGTAGACGCGGCGGTGGACGTGGCCGTCTCGAGGAGCCTTAATAATTCACGGCGATCTGATAATCCGGCCGTCAGTCATTTTCAGAAAACTTAGCCTCGAAGGTGTCCCTTCTATCCACGCTCTCGAGAAAGCGGCGGCCTCTGGCCCCAGGCACAGAGGCGCGGCGGTTATCTCGCTGAATCGCGCACGTAGACCAGCAGTTTCAAGTAAATTGATTGCAGCCTAAGATTTCACCCGGGCGAAACGAGCCCATTATCGTCCACGGGAAAGTGGCTGGATAAGGCTCAACGGCTTCCTACCCTTTTTCGTCTTCCGTCCCCCCCGCTTCTCCCAGGAATATGCTCCGGGCCCCATAAATATTTATTACGTATTATTGCGTCTGCGATCGGGGCTAATTCGAGTGGGAGCCTGCGACGCCCGAGGATTAACGAATGGTAATTCGAGGGACACCCTTGGAGGACCATTTTATCCCGTTGTTTTCCGGCCCGAGGAGGAACGAGGCCGCGCGGGCGTTAAATTCGCGAGGCTCCCAGGCGGAACGCGCCGAGTCGGAGGGCCGAGGCACCGTGCTCGCGGAAAGTTAAGAGAGACGGAGTTTTAAAGCGCGGAGGCACGCGCGACCAAGCGTTAAGTCCGCCCGGAGCGCGGGGGTGGCGTCGCGTTTGGCACAGCTGGCTAATAATGCAGTTTATTTTCGCGCGACATCCCGGAGTCGAGCTATCGATACCCGCCGCCCGGCAGCCCCCTCGCTCTCTCTGTTTATTCGGCCGAAAAAAGTTAATCGTCGAAAGTTGCCGGTGGACTTTGCGGCGGGAGGGCGCGCGCCCGCGACACAGAGCAAATAAAGGAAATGGCGCGGAACGGATGACATAGTGCCGCGAAGATTCGGCCGAAACTTTCGTCGCTGGCAAGAATGGGCCAAGCAGAAGCAAGAAGGGGGGGAGAGAGATCGCACCGCGGCGCACGGAATTACAGGCGCGCGCGATTTATCGGCCGTCACGCGTCCTTTTCTTCCGAATATTAACGCGACGCCGCCTGCGACATCGCGCAAACATTGTTCAAGAGCTCGGCACTCGATGCGCCGCCGATAACGCGCGTCAATGACTCGCGATACCGAGGCGGCTGAATCCTGTCGATATCGCGCGAGGACGAGCCGCGTCGACGTTGAAAATGTACTTAAGGGGTGCGCACCACCTTGTGGGCCTAGAGGGATGGGTAAATTTCAAAATTTGTTTCGGGCCATTTTTCAGGGAATTAGCGGTAGCTTTTTAGGGGATGTTTGTGGCAATATTGTTTTAACTTTATTTTCGTACAGAGGGTGGACAAATTATTATACTCAAAACATTTTCGTCAATTTTCGGGATTATTCTAAAATGGATTTAAAAGATTATACGATAAAAAAAATCTTAAATTGGCAACTGAGGGTACTGAAAGGAAACTTTCTTAGCTTTCCAAAACACTCATGAAAATTTATCTACAATCATGAGCTCGCAAGTTATGGGTGTTCAAAGTGAAAAGTACCTTTTTTGCTTTGATCGCGAATAACTCGGTCAATAAAAATCATACATCAAAACCGGAAAAACGAAATTAAAGAGACACGTCTAAGAGCAAAATCTATAGAGCACTTCGTTGGATTTACCGGAATATTTATTAAGCCGTTTTTGTACAAAAAATTCACAGTGAATTACCCATTTTTCGGCCCAACAAGGCGCAATCCCCCGGATCGACTGTTGGAGGCAGCCAGGGGTACAAGTCTCCAAGAGACATCGGAAGGGTATCGACTCCGAAATCGAGCCCTCACCTGTACCCAGACCTGAATCGAGTTGCACACCTGCACCCCCGTCGATCGGGCGAAGAAATTTTTAAGCATCCGCACTGCGTCGGAAGATCGTTGACCGCGAAGATGCAACTAGGCTGCTCGCGGTTTCACGAGCCCGCCGCTCGGATCGGCACTCCGCCCCATATTTTATAATAAACGGACAGGCAGGGGCGGTTAGTTCGCGCGCAAGTTCGCCAATACACCCGTGGACCGGCGTTTCTTCTCTGATTTACACTTCATTAGTCGGCGTGACCCGTCCGCCGTATGGAAATTAATTTCCCCGTTGCGATATTATCGTTACCCGAAACGCTTGACACTCTCCTCCCGCTGGATCCGAGCGCCGCTAAACAGCCAGAGGTAAAATTCTGTTCCAAGTCCATTAACCGGGGCGGAGCTTTACCCCCGCGAACTTCGTACCGTTTGCCGAACCTCGCAAATTATGTGCTCCCCCCCCCCTTCCCTCGTTCTCGCGCGGCGGAGGGGGATAAGAGAGCTTGCGAAGTTAATTTTCTGCTTAGTTGATGGATGGTCGAAGCTCCTCGGAGGCATACATTCGCGAGGCCCGAGAAGAATTTCTCGAGAGGCGGCAGTTTGCGATACCGGAGCCCGATCTGGGCGGCACAAATATGGCAACTGCCCGGAGTGGGGAAATTGGCGGACAGGGATAATTAAAATCCTCATAAAAAACTTCGAGAAAGTAAACAAAATTACGTCAAGCACATGGAATCAAATAAATCACAAAATAATAGAAGATAATAATAATTAGAATTTTAAAAAAGATGTGATGTCAAAATGAGCTGCAAGTGCATAAAGGTGCTTTCCAACTGCGCTTAAGATGACGCAACTATATATACACAGCTAAAATTCTGTGTTCATACATTTCATTGCCCATATCGCGGACATTTTAATAATGTGAAGATAAAATTTAACATCTACACATACCTTTCCTCTTACAAGCTTTCAGATAATTTGTAAATTTAAAACCGTAAATTTGGACCGATTTTATTGAATTTGGTCTTATTCGAAAGCTTATATGCGGTTTACATAAGAAAAATGCTTTTAAATTTAGAAAATATTGCAGGCGTGATGAGATATTAATGAAATAAGTTTCAGGTTAGGTTGGAATAGCCGTGCGACGAGTAAACAGTCGACATATACAGGGTGTCTTTCATGTACTTGGCGTCGAGACGCTACCGCGTCTCTAGATCAATAGAAACCAATAAAAAAGTATAAATTTTGAAAAAATGGGTAACAGATGTTTGGATTTAGTACCAAGCTTATATACCTATTGATTTTAAATCGTCCATATAATTACTATTACACTAGGACGAGGTGCATTACTAGGACGAGGTGCACCTACATTAAAGATCTTGAACTCTTCTCCCTTTCTTATATTTATTTTGTTTCATTTTATTAATGAATTTGCAATATGTTGTTATTGAAGGCTAATAAACATACTTCCTATTAAGGGGTTACACCCACCTAGAGGTCCGGAAAAAGCATACAAGTTCCAGAATTTTTTGGGGGAAAAGTATAAGTGAAAATCATTCGCAATGTTTTCCTACTAAAAGATACATCCTTTAACTACACTATTCTAATTTTTCATGAGATATTATTATTACCTAACTAAAGGAGATATCTGCTTGAATATGAGTTGTTTTTTTTTAAGCATTAGCTGATGGACATCCCCTAGGCTAAACGATACATCTGAAAGCAAATGTTCAATTAGATTTTAAAAATAAATAACTTACAGAAGTACCTGACGTTCTCATATTTTTAAATTTTATTTTCAATTTTGCAATAATGGAGATACTTGCAAAGCCTTCTAGAAAAAATGAAAAAAATTTTCCACGAAATCCGATATTTCAACTTCAACCGGTCACCCTTCAAAAAAATTCACAAACATTCGCCTCTTTTCGGCCTCCTGACTAGGTAGAACCCTTTAATGGACTTGTGCTGTACATACCGATCACGATATTATCAGAAATGCACGCTAAATAAAATGGCCCCTTTTAAAGCACCTCTCCCTCACCTACCCCCTACCTGTTTTTTTCATGAATATTAAACTTCTCATAAAACAACAGGCTTTGTTGTTCCCCAAATACCAACAAATACTGGCCACTCACTGTTAAAGATTAAATTTCAAAAGAACGATTGGCAAATTAAATATAAAGGGCGTGCGAGCTGATTTTCGCCCAGAGCGGTGGCAGACCTATATCGAGCCCTGAGGGCGCCCCAATCTGGGAATTTACGCGAATCGAAGTCGCCCGAAATAGCGCGCCACCCCGTCCGCCGCGGTGCGAATAACTTGTAACGCAGCAGTTACATAATACAGATCGCGGAGTGGCGATGCGCGTTAGGTACTCGCGGCCGTAATTCACGGGACCTGTTTCACTGTTTGCCGCGATATATCTGATTGTTATTTCCTCCGGTGTCTATTAATCACCCGGTCCGCGGCAACGGAACGTGCCAATTCGCGGCGAGCAGCTCGCGGAAATGGTCCCGCCGGGCTTCTTCCACCCCCGGAGCCGGGCCAGGTCCCATCTCGGTCCCCTTTCAGTCGACTCAGGGCCAACGGATTCTCACCCTCCGCGAACGGACCTCGTGAAAATTCTATGGAGCCTGAGGTTTCATCCGTCAGCGATTCGCGCGCAACTGACCAGCCGATGTTCCCGTATTTCTCCATCCACTGTCCATCCCCGTCCCCCGCGGTCCTTGTAATTAGCCGCCTCGCTCAATGCTCGCTTGCCCGATAGGCGGGTACCGGGGAGCGCCGGGATCCCGGCCGGCATTCTAATTTCCTCGTCAACTTTCTGAATTGATAATTCGCCGGGAGGGTGGGGCTGCTCCCGCGGCGCCTGCCATTTTTCACCCAACCCCGGCTTTTTGCGGGAGCGTTTACCCTCTCGACCAGCCGGGGCGGAAGTTCGAAATATTAATATAGTTCCCTCTGACTGGGTCCCTCTTGTCTCCGGGACGAACCCGGCTGATAGCGAGACGTGGCATCGATAGGCGAGGCGCGTACACCTGTCTGGCTGCTGCTGGGGTGGCTTCGTGCTCGCCTCGTATTTGCGAAAGGCGAGGCAGGGGACCGGCGACGGGGCAGGGAAGGGGAAAGAGAGACATAGCCGGAGGCTGTGGATCGCGAGGCACGCGGATCACATTCAAGACCCGTGAAAGAGTCATTCACGCGTGCCTCTGCGTATTTAGATTGTCGCCAGCGGTGATTCCCCTGGCCGGCGATATCGCTATTTATAAGCGGCGCCGAAACCCGCGGAGAAGCCGCGGACGAATGACGGATTGCCGGGGAAAATACGGCGGGGATTACGAGTGGCCAGAGCCAAACTCTCCGACGGTAAATCTCACCCCCGTGAAACGGGGAGCATTGCGGAATTAGCTTCCCATCTGTGGTTGGATATTCAATGAGGGACCGCGACTTTCGAAAAGTCGGCCGGACTCACTTATTTAGCGCCATTTGGGTCCTGTTTTAAGATACCGGAATGAAATTTACGCGATAAAGTGGGATAGAATTATTCCTTTCTAGGGATGTGTAATTTTATATTTTTTACATTTATTTTTCAATTTTTTAAACTTACTTGTGTTAATAAATACCTATTGTAAACTGTGCATTTGGTACGTTGTTTAATGCCATTCGTAGTGGTTTCAATCGAATATTCGGGAAAATTTTCGTTTCCAAGTTATAAGGAAATGTCGAAAAATAAAGATTCTTTTGTTTAAATTAAAGACCAATCTTTTGTGCTAAACATCATTTTCTATCAGTAATTAATGTAAATAATGTATTGAAAAATAATTCTGAATATGGAAGGACAATTGCGACATTTTTTAAAATACAATTTTAGTCGAAGGTTTATCTGCATCATAGCATAAACAATTTTATGTACCTATAATCTGAACAAATCCTTAGAAGTATTGCTGAGTGTCTCGCGGAGTGCCGATATCGGATGCGAACGTGTCGCGCGACGCGCCTTAAGCACTAATATTTTGCAAAGTAGGACGAAGTAGGATGTGATTTTTACATAATTATGTAGAGTAGGGAAAATATTCCAATTGGTTAGAAGTTGGAACTCGTTGGAACTTGAAAAATATTCCTTGCTAATTTTAAAAAATGTCGCAATTTTCCTTACTCTATTCAGAATTATTTTTCAATACATTATTTACATTAATTTGATACTAATAGAATATAATGTTTAGCGCAAAAGATTGGCCTTTAATTTAAACAAAACGATATTTCATTTTTCGACTTTTCCTTATAACTTGGAAACGAAAAGTTTCCCGAGCATTCGGTTTAACCCTTCGTGGTTACATTTCTGTAAAGCTCCGCGGTGGTCACATTGGCTACACACTTTGAATATTGCAGAATACGGAATAGTCGCATTTTAGTAAGAAATTAAATGACAACATATACCAAAAAAATCGGAAAGGAAAGCCAGGAACTTACCGGTATCAAGCTCCAAAGTTAAAAAGTGGGTCTATTGGGCCCAGTGTGAGCATGAAGATTAAACCACTGAAAAGGGGATTAAATAAAGTAATAAACGAACAGTTCTCAATTTTATTTTATCAAAATTAAGTTAAAAAAATGATAAATAAATAAATAAATAAATGTAAAAAATATTAAATTATACATCACTGGAAAGGAATAATTTTATCGTATTTTTCTGCGTACATTTTGTTGCCAAATAAGTGAATCCGGCCCAAAATGGGGCGGTGCGTATCGAGCCGATCACCCCTACGCACATCCCCCGGAAGCCGCGCGGCAGGTCGCCACCCTCTCGCTTCGGCACTTCGATAAATCGCCGATCCGAGAAGGTCGCGTTTGCGTGGTTCCTCTCGACTAACTGCATATTTTCAAGCGTCGATCCATGGCCGGCCCCGCGCCCCTTCGGACGAGCTTCACGGGGAGCAGCTAGCCCGAGCTCTGCTCGCGGAACGAGCCTCGTAATTGCGAAATAAATTTCCCAGCGGCGCGATGTTGATCGCCTTAAGTAAGCCGGATTGGCGGCGGGGGTGTAAATTTAGAAAAGGGGGTGGGTGGACGCAGCGGAGATTCCGGCGGCCCGGGCTGTCGCGCGCAAAACTAACAGGCAAGAAGCTACGAAATTTCGTTAGCGAAGCGAGGCTGAATAGCCACTCGATCTTGTATGCCGGCCGTGTGTGCGCCTAAAAAGCATGAATAAGCCGCTCGCTCCCTTCAACACTCGCGGGGCGCTACTCTCTCGAACGCGGGTCCTTTGTCCGTGGCCTCGAGAGCTGCTTTTTTTTCCCTCCCTCCTCGGCGTCTTCTTCTTCACCTCGGTCTTTTCTTGGCCGACCAGTTTCCCTTTCTTCTTTTAAATCGATGGATCGGTAGGTACGTACTTAAACAGCGCACCTCCGGTTGGGGCTCTTCAGCAGGCCTTAGATCGCTGCTGGGCCAGAATGGTCCCTAGCAGCATGGAACGTTATTATTGTCAGCGTCAAGGGTCGCGCGAGCCGGTCCAGCGATCGCGGAGACGCGGAGAGCCTGGAGGCTGAAATTCCGAGCAGGGGAAGCGAGAGGAGGTGGTGCGGAGCAACGTCCGGGGCAGCGAGGAGGTCCGGCAGGCAGGGATACAGGGTTGCAGGTGAGGCGGCCAGTGTCCCATCTGTCGGGGTGGCGGTGGTTCGTGATCGTGAGGAATGGTGGAGGATCGTCAGAGGGAGAGCCGGTGCGTCCGACTGGGGATTTCGCATCTCTGTATCGGCGCCTGATCCGTGGCAAAGAAGGAGCCACGTAGCCGTCGGTGGCTGTGCTGCCACAGCCACAGCCACTAGCGGAGCGGCTGCCGCCACCGCCGCGTTATTGATTTGACAGGAATGACGGGAAATGGCGCAGGAATCGATAAGAGGTGGTCCCAAGCTGGTGGTGGCTCTGCGCGGGTGTACGGTTGCGCGGGTGGCCGCGCGAGGTGGGAGCAACGGGGCGAGAGAGCAAGAGAGCGTAGAGAGGAGTCCGGGGGCGGTGGACTCCGCTCTCTCTTGCGCGGATGTGCGCGCGTGTAGGGCTCCCCCGTACGTGCTGTGGCCTGGTGGGGGCGGCAGAGCCAGAGATGCGGAGGGGCGGCAGAGGAGGCAGCGGAGAATATTTTCATACTCCAGACTCCCGGCGTAGGTAGAAGATGGCAGCCGAGGCGTGATTCGAGACCGGGACCTTCACTCTCTCCGGACGCGCGCGAGCAGGGGGTCGATCCTTCGACGTACGGGGCCAGAGATCGCGGAAGTAGTGCGCTAGCGTGCTGCATTATCGCGCGTCGTCCAGTGCTACCAGCGGATTCGCGATGTTCTAGGAGGACGGACCCGTCGTTCTTTCTATACCGTCGCGTCGGTGCCGGTTTGTCCTCCTTGTCGCCCGAGATAGCCTCTCCTCTCCTCTCACGACACACTCTCTCTTTTGCTCTTTTGCTCTTTTGCTCTTTCGCTCTCTCGCCCCCCTCGCTCTTCAGCTCTGCTCGCCTTCCCCAGTCCCCGACATCTCGTCTTTCTCTCCATCCGCCACTATCTCCCCCGTCTACTTCTACTTCTCTATCATCCCCCTTGACTCATCTCGCTGCATCTCGTCGCATTTCGTTGCCTCCTTCTCCGATTCTTTTACGCTCCCTCCTCGTCCCTTCTCAT
Organism: Andrena cerasifolii; assembly: GCF_050908995.1. NCBI lineage: Eukaryota > Metazoa > Arthropoda > Insecta > Hymenoptera > Andrenidae > Andrena > Andrena cerasifolii. Next base: position 7,359,305 of record NC_135132.1, read on the forward strand.
CCCTTCTCATCTGTCCTCTCTTTACATTTCGGTTGCGCTTCTGACACACCGCTCGCGGCCCCTCACCGTTCTCCGGCTTCTCTCGCTCGCTTCTACGCTCCTGAACCGTTCTCCGTAACCCGAGACACCCAGCCAGTCAGTCAGTCAGTCAGTCAGTCAGTCAGTCAGTCAGCCAGCTAGTCAGTACGCTCGTGTATTCATGATCCGACCGGCGACCAGGTAGTACCGCTGATTATGCGCGACATGACCACCACCGCCATCGTAGTGTTTTCGGAGCGTCACGTAAAATGGAATTAAACAATGTTGTTAAGACGTAAACATGTTTTGGCTACACTGTGGACTCTTTGTTCTCGTGATTGCCGTACCTGGATTTATTAGCAGCGCCGACAGCACGTCCAAGCGAGGTAACGCCTGCCTGCCTACTTGCCTGCCAACCTGCCTGCTGCTTGCTCGCCTGCCTGTCTATCTGTTTTCCCACCCCGTTTCCCCCTTACAATTACCTGCCTGCCCATCTGTCTGTCTATTTGCGGCCTGTCACGGCTTTATCTCTCCATCTTTACGCACCTAATCGCTCCACCATTCTCCTGTCTCTCCTTGCAGTCTCTCTCTCTCTCTCTCGCCCTCCGCCCCGCTGCTCCCCGAGGTCCCACGGATCCACCCTGACGACGGGCACCGAGCCCGAGCCGTCCTGGAGCCTGAGACGGGATCCAGCGGGCGGCCAGCCGCTCTCCCGGTCCGTCAGAGGGTTAGCCAGCATGGCCATGATGTCCTGAGAGCGCGCGAGATACACCGCCGCTTGCTTCCTGATTTACGAGCCCCTGATCCTCCTCAGCACGCGATCCTGTAATTCCGTGCATCGCCGTGCTTACGTGCCCCTTTCAGCCGCCCTCTCTTTTCATCCCCTTCCCTCTGGGACGCGCTAGCTCTCCTCTCTCTCTCTCTCTCTCTCTCTCTCTCTCTCTCTCTCTCTCTCTCTCCCAGGCTCTCTGTCCCGCGGTCGTTAATCGTTCGCAGGCTGGCATGGCGTGTTCCGGTTACACACGATTGCCTGTTGCAGACCGCCGAGAATTTTCGGCACCCTCCTTTTCTCTGGCACCCGATCCGAGCAGAAGTGAATGTAGCTAGTGTCCCACCGTCACGCTAAGACACAACGCGATCCTCTTTCACGAGCCAAGATTCCTCGGAGGCCCGAAAGGGACGTAACTGTTAGAGACAGAGAGGAGGCAGGGATGAGTGAAATGCAGCAGCCTCTGGATCCAGCGATCGACGGATAAACCGGGACCGTGTCCCGACCAGACAGGGCGTGATACCTGACCGTTATCCTGCGCTACCGCCGCGCTGGATCCGCAGACTGCCATTACTCGCGATCCGATCGCCGCGAACTTGCCTTACGCACCAGCTTGCATGTGTAAAAAGGCTGCACGCGAATCTATGTTTTGCACGGACGTCGCTGCTCCGTTATCGCCCCGTTATCGATCCCCCCCCTCGCGCCACGCTGCATGTACGAGCGAGATCGCCGAGCGTGCACGCGGCCAGCTCCTCTTCTGCCTGTAAATAAGCGCGACGCTCCGCTCGACCCGAGGCGAGGCAAAGCGCGTACACTGAAAACGGTAAAAACTTCCATCGGCCTGCGTCGCAATTAAGACCACGCTCTCGGGCGTCGGCGACGGGGCCGCGCGCGATTAATTTCTTTCCGCGCCGCGGCGACATCCTGCCCCCCTATTACGCGTAATTAAGCTCGCGTCAACGGGCGGCCAGACCGTGGCGCGGTCGCGCTACACGCTCGGCCCTGTACTCCGCGGACTGCATCAAGATCCGAATCCGCTAATCCGACTGATTAATTGCCTATCTATGCGCCGCGTTATCGGCGAGCGACCGGCAACGGTCGCACGCGCCGCCCTGGGGTCCATGGAAATTAGGGACCGTCTGCGGAACACTTCCCAGCATGCTATGTTTTGACATCCGCTAAAGGTTTTACAGAGGGTTGAAGGTAAAAAAGAAACTGTTTCCCGCGAATATCTCGTTAGATATCAGTTGTACGACAGAAATGGTTATAACGAAATTTGTAGGTCATGGAATTTTATACAAAAAAGGTTCTATGAGTTTTTGTCGTAGCAGTAACCATTTTCATGTATGACGGGTTAGTAAGTTTCAACCCTCACTCTTTTGACAAGGGAAGATCCCGAACTCAAAAAATTATGAAACTTTTTGGATATGTAGGGGACGTTCTCCTGAATGCAACGCAATTTTGTTTGCCGCCCAAATTCATTCTAAGAGGGTGCAATTATTGACACCTGAAAAATTTCGATTTTGTGTTATTACTCGCGAACTGTAGGAGATAGAAAAAAACTATTTAAGAAAGATATTTCAAGATGCTTAACTATTAGTAATTTGTAATTAAATATATAATGCTCTAAATGTCCGTATTTCTGCTCATGAAGAATAGAGATGTATGTATTGCCCCAAGCTCGTGCAACACTCGCGTAAATGTTTAAATAATTTAGAATTATTTTGTTGCAACTATAGTACAAACGTAACGCATATAATAATAAGAAAAATACGAAATGATCAGAAATGGGGACATGAGCAGAAATTGGGACATTCACCTTATCCACTACATATCCCCAAAGATTGAAGTTTAAATTTATTGACTCTGGGGTGTGAAATTCACCCCTGACAATTCGGCAATTTTCCGATTTTGATTTTGAAAAGAAGTAACTTTTTCCTGAAAACTTTTTTTCTATCCCCTACAGTTCGCGAGTAATAATCCAAAATCGAACATTTTTCTGGGGGCAATTGCACCCTCTTGAAGTGAGTTTGGTCAGCGAACAAAATTGCGTTGTACTCAGGAGGACATCCCTTACATATTCCCAAAGTTTCATAATTTTTTGAATTTCCAGAGTCGGGATCTTTCCTTGTCAAAAGAATGAGGGTTGAAAGTTGGTAACCCGTCATACATGAAAACGGTTCATTCTATGAAAAAACTCATAAAACCTTTTTCGTAGAGAATTTCCCAAGCTACAAATTTCATAATAACTATTTGTCGTGAAAACCGTTAGATAACGAGATATTCGCGAGGAACTGCTTTTTTTTACCTTCAACCCTCTCTAAAAGTCTTAGCGGATGTCGGATGGCTGGGGACTTTTGGCATATTGTTTAAAACGCCGAAATAAAGGCCCCTGCCGAAATTTAGCTCGCTTGGAATTATTCCGTAGATTGGCCATATTTCCGTCTAATTTTACTGGACTCCTGTCCGAGCTGCGAAGGGCGACTCGAATTTCCGCTCGGGGCTAATCGAATCCGAGAAATACGAGTCGCCCGATAAATCCCTGTAGCGTCCGGGGTCTGGGAAAGGTCGGCGGGCGCTTCTCAGAAGGAAGCGCGCGCTCGTATATCTGGGACGCGCCGCAACCGGCATGAAAGTTTAATAGAAAAACGCGAAAACCGCCGCGCGGAAATTCATGGGACGCGGCAGGTATTACCCGTGACCCCCTCCGGCTCGCCAACTTTTTTCCACCCCCTCCGGTGACTTTTCGCCGTTCGATTATCCGGCTATCTGCGAAATCCGATTTGTCCCGTCGGCTTTTCATCGCCGGCCGCGTGGCCCTTTTAATCGCCGCGGACACGGATCTCCCTGGCAATCTCGCGATCCTCTCGCGATATCTCGCGACAGTATAGTGGGTGGCAGAGCGCGGAGGAGGATCGACGGAGGAGAGGGATGGAAATTCGGCCGGGGGTTCATTCTGTAGCAGCGTCGAGGAGATCCCTGCCACTCCCGTTTCCCAAGCCCGCCATATTCGTCATACGTTTACGCCAGCGAGCAATGACGTCATCGAAGAGCGAGATGGGTCACGAGTGCACTGACACGCATACCTACGTGCCGCGAGACCCGATTGCAGCGTATCAACGAAAACGCGAATTAAAATCGATCGTTAGCCCCGGCTAACGGCGATTCGCCTCCGCCCAGCCTCTCACCCCCCCACGCGAGCAACAACTTTGCGCCTCCCTCCCCCTGGACCACCCTCGCTCTGCCTGTAATTAAATTGAAATTACAGGGCGAGAAAGAACGCCTCGAGAAATCTCGATATTAATTTTCAGTGACGATAAACGCGGGCAAGGGTGGGGGTTGCTTAACGGCCATTACGAATTCACTCGATTCGCGCGGTGTTATTAAGGAGATTAGGGAAATGTTAGAACGGCAGAAACGTCCCCCTGCTGTCCGCGATTCGTTGACGACCAACCTCGCCGATCGAGGGTGTCCTCGGGCTCGGGGACATCGCCGGAGCGTGCCTCTAACGGCGCCATCGCTCGCGTGCCTGATGGAATTCCATTTTTTTTTTCCACCCTTATCGCCCGCGATCCTGACGCATCGCTCTGTTTGTCCCGCGAGATACGCATCGCGATGCTTCTCCCCCGGCGAACTGGACTCGATATCGACTCGCTTCCTCGAGGCCCCGTTTCCACGAGCTTCGACGGGCTTTTCAACGTTATTCGCGGAAGCTCGGTAATGCCTCCGCTGCTCCCACGGGTGTAAACTTCACAAGTGGGACCCTTCGCAATGACGTCCTTGCTACCGACGTCCTTGCCACCCGTCGAGATCGTACGCGCGTGCCTCGGGGAGCTGCGGAGGCGCCGGCAATTCCAGCGGAGCGGCGGTTGTGCAACCCCGGGCTTACCTAATGTCTGCACAATCCGCGATGCAGCCACGTAACGGTGGAGTAAAAACCGGGACAAAGCTCGCTCGGCTTCGCCTTTAAGCCCTCTCTCTCTACCGATCCGAATTTAACCGCGTCGCGGGTCGTCTCGCGCACGGTCGCGGATAAATACGGATCGCGTAATTCGTCGCAGAGCCAATGGAACCATCCCCATAGGGACGACCCTCTTCTTTGATAACATTCAATGCTGAGAACTCGAGGAGCGTTCTTCGTGAAAAGCGTGGAATTTAATTTCAACGGGAATGGATAGTTTAAATGTGGAGGAGGGTGGACGGAAAACGATCGAAGGAAAATATACCGACGTTCGGAACGCTACTAAATTTATTTAGTTTCGGGGTAAACGAGTTGTTTGCGGGGTACGGATATAGACGAGTTTCGGATAGGTTAGAAAGGTAGGAAAGGGAGCGAAGGAGGAAAGACAGGAAAGTGTGTGCATGCTCGTCATGGGCCTGCTAGCGGAACCTGCCTCAGACGCGGGGACGCTAGGAGGTAGGACGACACTGGTATATATACGAATCGGTAGTCGAGCGAGCACTAGCGAGAAAGCGGGATCGGTCGAAACGCCCTCTGGCGGCGGAGCCGGAGGTATCGCTGCAAACTGCGCTTCTTCCTCCCCGAAAGAAATCTGCTCGCTTCGGAAACGCGGCGCGTGTTAACCTCTGGAGCGGTCCTGTTCCCTGCAGCTACAAAGCATATTGATTTTCTAACGTTTGCTCCTTCCGCATCCCTGTCGCGCGTCACGCGACTCTGTGCTTCTTCTCGCTATGATTCACGGATCGGCGGAGCGACGTTCGGGCACATCTGTCGATTACGTTGCGTCTTTCCGCCGCGAAGGAGACAAAGGCGAGGAAGGGACAGCGGGGAGGATTCTACATCCCTATCGCGGGAGCCGATCGATTCGTTGCGCGCCGCAATTAATCAAGTCGGCCGACGACGAAGCGATGCCTGGTGGAAGAGTTTTCAGCGTTCTTGTCTCGAGCAAAATCCGCGAGATTGAAATGGCAGCGCGCCAGTTCTAATTTATTGGCCTTGTAGGTACTTTTAATACATGAACTTTTGGCCGATTTTCGGCCCCGGGAAAAGGGGACGGAAGGGTCTCCTCTGTGTCGAGAACACGCGACACGCTTCTCCCTCGTTCGCTCTCATCCTTACGTCGCCCTGCTCCACCCTCCCGCACCCTCGATTCCGTCGATATTAGGCGCACCGCCACTCGACCGTCGATTGGCTCGAATTTCGCAAGCCTCGTTGATACAGGAATCTCGGAGACCCGCGGATCGCGATAATCACCTTCTCGCCCCGCTTTTACCAGCGATCCCCTCCGCTGACTTGTATTTTAATCGTGAGAGCGCCGCCCGCTATTTATTCAAAGGCCACCACCACCTTCCGGCGGCCCCGTGAAATATAGGCGCAGCCGGTCGTTATCGCGGTCGGAGATCGCGAAACAAATGTTCCCGAGAGGCGGTCCATTTTACAGCGCCGCACTCCGCTGAAAATTGCAATCGGCCCCGCTCGTACGCGCGAAACTTTTCGGCCCGTCATTGGCGCCGGGGCCGCGGCGCTACTAATTTCCCCGAGAGTTACACGCTGGCGATTTATGCACAGCCTCGCGAGATCGTGAACTCGCGTCGCTGTCGCGTCCCTCGTTCATCTGCCAGATAACGCCGCGGCGGCCAATTTTCCGCGACGAGGGCCGCGTGGGCCTGATAAGGGGACTTAATTAACCAGCCGTGAGGTTCGCGCGACTGTCGGGAAGCGAGCCCTCGCGTATCGGTTAATGGAGCGATGCCTTCGGGGAAGAGGAAGCTGGGTATTATCGTCACGCGGAGCTCGGTTAGATTTATTTCCACGCGTCCCCCCTTTCGAGCAGAATAAGCACATCTACCCTCCGCGGGTTGCCTGGATTTCACGGCTCACCCTTCCTCCGGGCCCTTCTGTCTCTGCCCTCGTCGACTCTAATCGCGCAAATAACGTTACGCCGACCCTTGCCGCCTCTTGGCCCGTACAAATCGATCGCCAGCTACCGATCGCCACCGACTCCGCCACCCTCCACCTCCCGCTCGGAATCCGCTGACAGCTGATGCCCCGGCCGGACCTTGAATCGATACCGTACCGATACCTCGACGTCGCAAAACGGACCGATTCCTATTCGTAGGCATTCGGCGTTTAGGAACGGACTGTGGTGCCAGGGTGGCACGTAGGTGGTGCCTCTTAAGTGGGGATGAACCGATACCGTCGAGGTATCGATACTTACTTATATCGAACGGAACTTAGTAGACAGTTTTTTTTATTTTACTTTCATTTAACGGGGAGTACCCTTTAGTTACTATGAAGCATATAAGTAAGTTAGAGGCAGTGAATAATAATTAATCTATAATTTAAGAGAACAACTAATTGTAGGGTAAACAAATACTAAAAGAATGCAGAAAAGAGAAAGGAAAAATAGTATTTTAAAATTAAACAAAAAGTAAGTTATTTGATATAAGTACTTTTTCCGATACCAAGTAGGTATCGATAATAAAATTACTTGGTATCGAAACGAAAGTATCATGTATTTATTCGTATTTACTTGGATCGGTTCATCCCTACCCTTAAGTAGAGTCTGAAACACAGAGATCTCAGCGAGTCGGCATTGCGGGAATCCGTTAAGGGGTTACGCCACCCCGAGACGCTCAAAATAGCACCAAGCTTCACGATTTTTGTATGATACTGTGAGGTTGAAAATTATTTCAATACTTCTAATGTTTTGGGCATGTATTAATGAATACATTGTATAAATATTGTACAGAAATATTAACTTTATTAAAATATAATATTTTAAGTGCCACATTGGCGCTGCATAAATACAATTAAAAGAAATTTTTAAAAAATCCTTTTTAAATTGTTCTTGTCTAATATAAAAATAGCGTAATAAATTCCAAAAAAATTTATTTCATTACATGCTGTATTTACTGAGAAATAAAAAATATATAAAAAAATTATGTTAAATGATTTTATTAAAAATGTAGTAAAAACTAAATTAAAATGCATTAAGAACTAAAAAATAATTATTTTCTTGTACTTCAATTTTGATGGTGTTAATATCACTTTAAATAAAATCGTGGGGAACGATATTTCATAACAGGATCTGAATCGCTTTAATACTTCAACTTCTGGTTGCACATGGTGCCTCACGATTTCATTTAAAGTGATATTAACACCATCAAAATTGAAATACAAGAAAAGAATTATTTTTGTTTCTAGTGCATTTTAATTTTTACTACATTTTTAATAAAATCGTTTAACATAAAATTTGTTTTTATATATTTTTTATTCCCTAGTTTTGAGTGTTTATGGACTTAAATTACGCAGCTCAAACTTCTTTACAAATATCTTTTATTTAATTTAAAATCGCGATGCGACTAGCGCCCCGAACGCCGCTGGTTTTTGTCGTTTTCCTAAAAAACCCGAGTGGCTGGTTTCAAGTGGTTTGGATTTGTGGTTATGGCTTATATTTATTGATGACTGGGTAATTTTTTCACCCGCTCGGGCTTAATTTTGTTTTTAAATATTGTACTGCCATCGAAACTACGCACGCCTGCGAAGTTTCAAGACAATTGGATAGTTGGAAGTGGGTTAAACTTGAGTTGCCAGATTCGAACCATACAAACATAAAAAACAAACAGAGGATCGAAGCTGAATAGAATCGTTTAAAAAACTTTGAAAATAGCTTCATTTTTCGGCCGATCAAAGTAGAATGCCCCCTTAAGGCGCTGGCCAGCGCGCAGTGGATCCGAAGATCGTGTGTTCGAGTCCTATCGCCCGAGGTTCTCTTTTTCTCCTACTTACCAGTCCCCCTTCGCCTTGGAGGGCTCCTTAGCGGGCGCGACGAGCTGAATTCTCGAAATCTCGGAGCGTCGATGCGGTCGCGTGTCCCAGGTCTCCCCGCCGCGTCCCATGATCGATTCGCCAGCCGCGAGCCGATGCCTGCGGAATATTTAAAGCGGCGTTTCTCGCGTGCGTGCGCGGACAGTCCCGAGGACTTGCATCGACCAGCGGAGCGGAAAATCCCATTTCCGGATAATTAATGCCTCCTCCCGATTCACTCGTCACCCGCGCGCCTCCCGCCGCCATTCTTACCGCCGCTCTCCAATATGCTGCCCGCCAAACCCCGTTAAACAAAGCGCGCACGAAGCGCGCACCGTTTTTCAATTAAAACGCTCTAATAATCGAACCGCTCCGATTGAAATCCACTGCCACAGGGCAGAGTAAATAAATTCGACCCCCTCTTCTGCCCCTTCGTCCCCGCTCCCGATAGATAATTATTTACGAGCGCGATGGAAATTCGCGGAGCAGCACCATTATCCGACTGCTCCGTGCGAGGCGCGATCAGCCGCTGGGGAAAAAATGTCCCCGAGTGAAACACACCCCCGTAGCGCGCCTTGGGATGGAGGAGGGTCGGGGCCTCCGCTGTGAACCAAAACAGCGACGAGATATTCGTCATTTCAGCCGGTGCCGCATGACTGAAACGCAATATCGAGTTAGCGGGCGACTCGCAGCAAATGGAAACGAACGCGGGATCAAAGAAAGAGTTATTGCAACGCGGGACCGTCGCGAGAGCCAGACGTTTAACGGGCGCGCACGCCTCGAGCACGCAATCCTCCCCCCACCGCGGAAGCTTTCAGTTCAGCGCCGCCGAGATTATTTCGATTTCTCGATCGGGCCGAGGATTTCTTCGACCACCCGCCACGCTTTCGAGGGGATCCCGCTCGGTGGGCGTGGCTCGGGGAGGCCTCCCCCTCCCCGGCGCTTTCATTATTGGCGTTAATTAATTCGCGTTACAGAGGTGACGTGACTTTCCAAGTTCCCAAAGAGTCGCTCGCTCTACCCCGGGCCCCCCCACCTCGAGGCTTCTCGGTGAAATGCACGTTCTCGAGCTTTCTCTCGGAGCGAGCGCGAAAATTTCTTCCAATTTTCTGGCTCCCGGCTCGGATCGCGTGCGCCGGGTAACTTGTGCTAATCGCGGGCATTCTGGGGTGGCCGGGCCGCTCGGGAAGTTGGAAAGAGGGCAAGGAGAGTGGTGTCCTGGGCGCACATGCTCGAGCATTTAATGAGCCTCGAGATTCGTCAAAGAGGCCACGGGGTTAAAGCTTCGATCCGGCCTAGAAAATTAACGAGTCTGCATCGGCTAACAAGGCAACACTCGGTTGTAATTGAGCCTCGTATCGAAGACGGGGGAGTGGAGGATATCTAGACCGTGTCTGAAGCACGTACGGGCAACCGAGCAATCCAACGAGTCAAGAAACGCGACACTTAGTCCGGGCCAATACTCGCTTATCGCTACCGGTGTGCGGGTACCCGATACTTCGGCCTCGGGTCGGGGTTCCGGCTGGTCGCTACTAGAGCTGTAATTATTCGACTATTCGAATGATTCTGAATACGAAAATCATTTCTTCGACTACTCGAATGATTCCGAATACGAATAATTTCTTCGACTATTCGAATGATTCCGAATACGAATAATTTCTTCGACTATTTGAATGATTCCGAATACGAATAATTTCTTCGACTATTCGAATGATTTCGAATACGAATAATTTCTTTGACTATTCGAATGATTCCGAATACGAATAATTTCTTCGAATATTCGGAATGACCGAATTTCGGATTGTACCGAATTAGAATCTGAACATGAAGTATTTGTTCACACATTACCGTGAACTTCTTTTCATTTTGGCCATTACAATTTTTTGTGTTTCATAGGATACATTTGGAACTTTATTTAAATTTAATCTTTTGTAAATTTATACAATTGAAACGAAAACAACCATCAGTTATTAAAAGTATTATTCCAATAATAATGAGTGGACAACCCCGACCCAGTCGGCTACGGGCCCCATCCTCTAATCCTGCCCGTAATCTGCCACAAGCGGGTGACAAACAGTATAAGCAGAGTTTTTTGCAGGAAACTAAAATCCCACAAACGATTTTGAGGAACTATAATATTTTTATTTCTATCGCCGTTACTATAACGAATATTCGAAGACTCCTAATTATTCGAATATTCGAATACTCCTGATTATTCGAATATTCAAATCTCGAATATTCAAATCTCAAATTCGAATTGTCTGGTATTCGAATATTCGTTACAGCCATAATCACTACCCGACCCGATCCAAGGCTCGGGTACCCGTGATTTCGTGTACCCGCAGCCCCCAGTTATCGCGCAGAGAGTAGTACAAATCCCGCAGCGTGGACAATTTCACCGAGACGAGATCCAAAAATCTGCGCCCCCTTTGCCGTGGCAAATGAAATTCCGCTGTGAAGCCCGCGAAATACCTCGCGTTAAACACGGATAACCGTGGTAATTTCGAATCTTTTTGGAGCGAGAGGCAGAGTGGGGCTGTTACGAGATTCCTGAGGATCACGAGCTTAAAATTAACGCGTCGAGGGAAATTTTCTCGGAGGAAGCGACGGGGGTGGGAAAGAAAGGAGCGGACGGTTCTACGTTCCCTGCTCCTTTGACGCGCGCACTTGCAGCGGTCTTTTCTCCTCCGCTCGCCATTATCGAGCCCCGAGATCGCACGTAGCTCTCCAGCGTCCGTGGAGAATCGAAAATTTCGTCACGTAGCGGTAAAAATGCGCGGTGCACGGATCAGGCCGGCCTGTTGGGTGAAATTAAATTTCAGAGAGGAAGTGGCGAGGTGAAAAGAAGATCTGAAATTTTCCACGGCGGCCGCTTTCTGCTCGCCCGCCTGGGTGTCCAGCTTTTTTCTTCGGTCAGCCGGAAAACTTCGAACGGCGCGATCCACCCGCCAACCCGCCTGGCCGACGGGATTAATGTTTATTCGTTTAAATCTCGAAATAATTCTTGGGAAGCGCGAAACGGAAAAAGGGGGCCCCGGCTGAAACGGCTTAAACGAGACGGACGGATCAGGGGATTAAGGGATTAAATTAAGATCCCCCTCCCGGCTGGGAACTTCGCGAGATAAAAGAATGAAGAGGAAGTGGACGCGCCCCCGGCTCGGGCTGTCGCCTGGTCGAGAAACGTGGCTCGATTATTAGCAAGCAATTAGAAATAATTTCCCGCCGGGGGTCTGCCTCTGACACGCCGACATCCGTAGAGGAAGCGGAGGAAGTTTCGTGTTCGCGAGTATCGATATAGGTTGTCCGTGGAATGGAGGATTCGTGTCGCGACGGAGGTTAACCACGTCCTTCTCCTCGCCGCTCTTTCTCGCACGGTTTTCCGGCGGTATCGTTTTGTCGGCCGTGTAAACACGCGGAGCGAAGGGAAGAGAGCAGCGACAGATTGCGGCTCATTTTTCCCCGAGCTTCTCCCCTAAGTCGCGCCCCTCTCGAATATTATACAGGGCGTCCCAAAATTGCGGAACATCCCGGAACATGCATCCTGACGCAAAATGACATCGAAAAGTCCTTTACCGTTTTGGGAGCCAAGGCTTCGTTCTCGAGATATTAGCAGTTCAATATTAACTGTTCAAGTTCCGGGGCGCCATATCTCCGCGTGTACGCTACGCGCGCTCAGCTGACTCAGCTTTAAACTGCGCGGCCCGGAACTTGGACCGCTTTATATTCAACTGTTAATATCTCGAGAACGAAGCCTCGGATCTCAAAACGGTAAAGGACTTTTCGACGTATTTTCGCATCGGGATACCTGTTTCGGGGAGTTCCGCCATTTCGGGACACCCCGTATTATATTATGTTTCACGCACGGTTGCTTCCGTGTCGTCGACGCCGCTGCGAAGAATAATAGGGTCGAGGGAGCTGGAATAATGTTTTCGGAGTACCCGAATCGCTTTTGACCGAATGCCAAGCGAGTTAAGCGATGGGATGGAAGCCAATAAATACCGCGCTTTCCCGTATTCCATCTACGTCGTCGAAATAAAGCGAGCACGACGAGCAGGAATTGCCACGTCTTCTCAGAGACGTTCCGCAGTTTTCTTCGTGGCGCGCGTAACTTTCGCGGGACTCGATTATCACCGCGAGCAGAGTCGCTCCGCATAAAACGCGGAGCGAGTTTCTCCATGGGCCCGTGGCGAGTTCCGTCAGGCGCCTGGGCGAAGAAAGGGCGCCGGGCACAAAGGGACGGGGCGGAGATAATCGCGAGGAGTGACCGGCGGCTTGAGTTAACGACCCTCATCGGCGGCTCTTCCATTTAAAGTATCGCGAACTCGACGGTAGCGCAAAGTATCGGCCGCGATTGTGCCCCCTTCGCGAACTTTCACAGAGCTAATCAGCTTCCTTGGCTCGGACCGAACTGTGGCCCCAGCTACCTAGCTCGAATGGGGCGAGGAGGACGGTCGGTCGCACGCGGCCAAGACGAGGAGGAGAGCACACACCCGAATGACAAGCGTGGTATTTGTTTTAGAATTCCTACGCTTTACCGATGGTCGAAGTGGCAAAGCGTTTGAAATCTGAAACGAATGCGCATAAACCTTCATCCGTGGCGGCTGAGCGGACAAAAAGGCAGCGAGGATTCCACGGGATTCGGAGCGCACGACAAGCGGGATGGAAAGTGAGAGCCACTTAGGCGCGATTAATCATTGTCTGCCCCCCTAAGGATTATTCGAGGGTGCCAGCCAGCCCCGTCCCTCTGTCAACTGTGTGCGCGCCGCAACCATGCAACGATCCGCCGTTTCCACCCTTCCTCCCAGTTATGACGTCGTTCCGGGATCCGACTATCAACCTGTTGGGCGAAACGAGAGCTTTCTCGAGCCAAAATATCCTCCACCATGGTGTCCCCTTCGCTCGGCGATTGCCGCGCTCAAGGGGCAGCATCACGCGCCGCCCGTGTAGGTATTCGGCGTTTCGGAACGGCCTATGGTGCAATTGACACACAGATGGCGCCCCGTTAGTTTCGCTATATGTGGAGCTCGGAGCGGAGTGACGTTGCAGAGTCAGCGTTGGGGGAATTAGTAGCGCGGCTGGCCAGTAATGCGGAGGATCTCACGAATGTCTTGGGTTCTTCGAGTCCCATCGCCCGAGGGCTCTCTTTTTCGCCTCTAATTCCGCCGAATCGATCCCACCTCGCCAGATATCTCATGCTCCGTCAAGCATCGCGTAATCGACGCTCCGAGGCGCCTCGGACTTGCCTCTCTCGCCTTTCTAGCTCGCTCCCCGTGAGGAGTGACGTCGCCGTGAAATCGCGGAGGCGACGCAAGCAGCCCATTAACTTCGTTATCAATTTTTACGAGCCCTGCTGTCGCCTATCCGGAGCTCGGAAGCTCTCAGCATCTCGACTCTCTCTCTCTCTCTCCCTGTTCCCGTCGAGTGGCGGGTATTAAGGCTATCCTCTTTGCCGCTCAGCTCCCGATCTAATCGCCTCGCAAGGGGCTCGCGACGCGACGCACCTCGAGACACACAACGCAATTACCGCGAGACGTGTAAATTTTTCAGGAACTCCTCGGTCGCTGGGAGGTTTGTCAGTGCCCCCCGTGGTACCGACCCGGTCCCAAGGGTAGATCCCAGGTCGTTTGCCGTTCCATTACCGTTTCCGCAGACAGCGCGGCAGCCTACTTGCCGCGCCGGGCTCAATGCAACGTATATCGCTCGCGTGGCCCGCCGACTGCATAGTAGATCATCCGCAGCGCGGCCCGCCCCTATTCAGAACTTGCTTACAGAGCTTGCTGACAGTCGTAAGTAATCTCGTTAACTAATCTCCTCGAGATCCACGGATACTTCCCACTCCTCGCTCGGCTCGCTGACAATTCTTTTCAACCGCTTAATCAAAAGCAGCCGCTGTCAGGGAAAGAAGCAGGGCGTCCTCCTTCTTCCAGGCAACTCCGATACCCTCGGAGCGTGCTCGCTGGGCTTGCACGCTCCTGTTTCATAAACGCGCAAAATAAATACCTAGTCCCGGCAAACACGGAGGAACGATAAATTCAGGGGAATTTCGCGGGGCTCAAAGAGGACCTGCACCTACCCCGGCTCCTGTAATTTTTGATTGTATATTTATTCGATCCCCCGCCACCGCCGCGACCCAGCGCAGCCGTCGCCGTCTCGAGAGACGATTCGACGACGCGTTTACCCTATTTTCCCGTTTAACGCCCATGCACTCTAAACGCCGAGGAATTCCTCAGCAAAATGTTCACCCGCCGTAAAGTCCGACGGTTCGCCGCTCCAATTTCATAGCCGTCGCGAACGGCGGCCCGTAAAAAAAGGAGGGTTGTGAATTTTAGCGAGCGGTTGACGGGCGTGACGCCGCGCGACGTAATCCTCAGCTGATCGCGGAGAAGGAGTCGGCGGAGCTAATATTCCGCGTTTGAGGCTCGACTGCCTCTGCCTCAGAGCCTCTTAACTTTATTGCTCCGCGAAAGCGACAGCTGTCGATTCCTTCGCGGCCATCGATTCCTTATTTCACAGCCGTGCGAGCTTCTCCCGGCGCGTAAATCGCGGCTCGATTTTTACGGCGCGCCGAGCGTAAACACGGTCGCTTCCCTGGCGGCGGACGGGAATAAAGATATCTTTGCGCTCGCGTGACTTTCGACGGGCCCGTCGGCGAGGCAGAAACGGGCAGCCTCCGTGCTGTCACGTAAAGCCGGATCCGGACCTGAATGCGTATACGCTGAGCAGGCTGAGCGCGCACGAATGCAGAGAGATCGAAAGTGCCATTCTTTCTTCACCAACTTCTGTGCTTAGCTTAGCCCACTCCACAGTCGTAAAGATGGTGTGATTAGCTAAACAAACTTACAGCTCAACGCTCCGAGTCATCCTGTTTATCAATGCAGGGTGATTCTCCAGCGACGCATAGTGGTTCCAAATCGCTAAAAAGCGGCAAACCTCTCGAAACGTACTTTAATTTAGTCAGAAATCGGTGCTCGGGGGTTTTTGGGGTTGCTGATTGCGAAACTGAATTTCAAAAATTTTAAAACAAAATGACAAATCCAATATGGCGGACGCGTATGTCAGAAACATATCAAATTTGGTCTAAACTTGGTATCCTAAGCTTGGTTTCACCCGTCCACATCAGAATATTCGTGCGCGTTCAGCCTTGCTCAACGTATATTCATTCAAGTCTGGATCCGGCTTTAGTTGCGAATGGGAGTAATTTAATTCGCGACTTTAAGCCCCCTCACTCCGTATTAAAAATTCCTTACGGTGTTCTTCCTCCCTTCGTGTCAAGTGTGTTTCTTTTTTTCTCGTTCACATTAGTCAAGTTAGTTGAATTCAAGCGACTTTAAAGTGAAGTTAGTTGAATCACGCGACTTGATGAAGTGAAGTTAGTTAAATTCCAGCGACTTGATGAAGTCAAGTTAGTTAAATTCCAGCGACTTTGATGTCAAGTTGTCTTTCAAGTAAGGTTGAAAGAATCTCTACTTTAACTTGAAACTTGAAAGAAACCTGAAAGGATACTTCAAGTCAAGTTCACATTGGTAAAGTAGCTTCAGGTATACTGACTCCAAGTCCCTTGAATTCAAGTTACTTGACTAATCCGAACGAGGCTTTAATTAGCTGTTTCCGGCACCCTAGTGGTTTTCGTTGGTCCTTAAAGCAAACCCCTCTCCACCTAACCGGCCAATTGCTTGTATGGGCACTCAAATTCCAAAAGAAAGCGCCGCCTTTGGGCTATAATATGTCTAACACTACTTGTCGCCTAATGGGAAAGAAAGCGGCTCGTTAGTGGAGCGGGTGTGCCGACCCCCGAAACGCGATCGACACCCTGTCAACAGAACGCTCGCACGCAAGAGAGGATCGGGAGCACCGGGAGAGCCCGCCGCCCCGCTTCTGGCAACAATGGGATACACCCGACGCTCTCTCGCGGAATATCTTCCGCCTGCCATCGCTCCCACGCGCGTATCTCTTCCCCCTCGTCACCGCGGGGATAATACGCGCGCGGACAGGCGTGCAGCAATTTCGTTCCCCTTTTCGTGTCCGGAGTGCTTGTCTCGGGGCATAAAAACCACGGCCGCGGAGCGATAATTCGTTTGACGGCAGATAGGGCTCGCCTTGCCGAGCTGCGGCGGAGGGGAGGGTGAGCGCGTGCAGGACAACGTCAGCAACGTTATCTGGGACGCGGAGGGGTAGAAGGAACTCTTTCACCGGGTCGGCCGAGCTGTCGGGGCCGATACGCTCACGCAGCGGGTCTCCCTCGTATCAGCAGGCCCGGCGAACAAAACGCGCGCGGCTGGCTCTTTGGGAAAAATCAGAGCCAGGCCAATAGCGTTCCGTAATTTCGTCGAGAGAAAAGCCGCACACCAGCCGCGGAACAAAGGGAGCATTGATCTGCGAGGACGGTCAATTAGGGGAGCGCGCGCGGTTACGAATGCGACCGCGTATCCATCCGCTCACTATGCCCCTACGCGCTGCACAGCGCGCACGCCCTTTGCCCGACACCGCGGACCTTCCTCTCCTTCCGTTGAAGAAAGATGAAATATCGACTACCCGACGGATCCAATAATTACGAGGGGCGCTCGCGAGCGCACGCAATTCCGCGAGGCTTGATTAAAAAGAGCCCGGCACAACGGCTCGTAACCTTAGCAGTTGCTACGAGAATGCCTCTCCTGTTCCCTCGGAAAAAATTAATACGTACCTCGCCAAGGGATTACTCGAATTTTCAGGCAGCCCCTTCATCTTTCCTGGCCACCCATCCCCGGAGAGGATACTGGCTCGAGACTCCGCCGGTCAGAATTTCGATGGAAATTCGATTCGATGCTTCCGCGCCGCCGTAAAAGCGAATGGGACGGAGGCATTAATGCGAGTAGGGGCCCGTTTCCGTGGCGAAATATTCTCTGCGGTCGGATAGGCCGCTTCGCAGATATCGGGCGCCGGAAGGCTTCAGCCCAGCGTTCCTCGTTGACCCATCGAATACGCGCGAATGAAGCGAGGGGTTAATTAACGAATTCCGAATCAGTTACGATTTATGTAACGTACACTCCAAAGTGTTCCAGCGATTGCTACGTGCGGGTAGGTTTCACAAAGGAGAGTGTCGAATGAAACGTATCAGTCGATTTCATTTTTCTTAGCGTGTGTGTGAGTTCGACGGTCTCGGGGCACAGGGATGAGGCTGTTATTCTTGCTTTTTATATTATTCAACTGTTCGGATGCGGCTTGGGTGACGGTGATATTCAAGATCAGGTTAGATGCCCTAGTCGCTGTACAGGGTGTTCCAGCATTGATGGTACAATTCAGAAAGGGGTGAATGAAAAAGTAAGTTGAAAGTATAGAATTTTTTAAAATTATTATTAGGCCTTTATTGCACAAAGATAGAAAAATAGGAATAAAAAAGGGGGGAAATAGCGCAAAGGCGAGGTTTAGTCGTAAGTTGTAGTTGTTTGCAACCTAATAATTTTTTAAATAAATTTTCATTCATTTGAGGCTTTTTGTCTTACTTTTCATATATAGACCCACTCTAAGCAAACCGAGATAGATAATAGCACGCGATATTGATATGGAATGAACATTAGATATGATATTTCATAATGCTGTCTGTAAAGGACACATTAGGTACTCGAAGAATATTCAAAGTCAATTTTCCCGAAGACAAAGCCTCAAATGGAACAAACTTATTCTATATTTTCGACTTACTTTTTTTCATGCAGAATATACGTATTTCAGTCTATACGTAAGGGAAGATTCTAGCGCAGAACTACCCTTTCAGTACAAGCCAAACAGTTGAGTGAATAACCTTGTCACATTTTCTGCTTTTCTGGACATACTGGGTGATTCACCTAAGTGTGCCACCTAAATTACTTGTAAACCCTTTGTTATATGAAGAAACGGTTGAAACCAAAGTTGTATGGTATCGAGGGGCACTCAGTGTAATAATGAATGTTTTGCTATTTTGCTTTTCTATCGAGACACGAAGGTAACCTTAACTTTTTTAATTGTAGTGGGTAAAATTTGACCCTGCAAGTGGAAGGAGTGTTGAAAGCTGAGTGAAACAAACTAATAATTAACTGAGATATTCTTTGAATGATTTCTAATGTAAGTACTGCTCAAAATGTGCGTAGTCGATTAATAAATGCAGCTGACTAATTACTTATTACATCGTGTGCCCCCCTTGGTACCATACAACTTTTGTTCGAACCATTTTTTTTCATTTAACAAAGGGGTTGCAAGTAATTCAGGTGACATATTTAGATGAATCACCCTGTATATCCTGAAATGGTATATATAATATAAATCAGTAGTGTACACATTATTATTTAAAATATACTTCTAAGTTAACTTTCGTTGGATATTTTAGGTAACAGCATAGTAGAGGTATTGAGGGACAATTCAGCAAAAGTACTTGGCCCTATTGACCCTCCCTTTCAAAGCTATCGAGTGGAGCATCTCTCCCCGAAAAAGGCGAGATGCCCCAGTCACAATTAGGACAGATGCTCCAATAATAATGACGATGGGCTTGTACTTTCATTTAGTTTAATAATACTGGTAACACGAGGGTAAATTTCATGCGCTTCATTTCAAGCAATTTTCATCACTATGTATTCTGTTTTTGTTTGACTTATTCTTAATGACTTACAATGTTGATATCGGATTTAATTATAATTAAATTTTAAATATGTACCTGTAGCAGAATCAACTCATAAATAATTTTAATGTTTTCTTTGTTATGAATAATTATGCGGGGCATCTGGTACCAACACAATTTTCAGCAAATATTCTCTAAAAGGAAATATTGCGCACTTTATTTCGAATTAGCATCAAATTTGTAACATATCAAATTTATTCTCATAAAATAAATAACGTCATTGTTATTGTTAACAGCCATTTTATATTAGGTGGGGCAATTGTTCAGGACTTACGTTAATAATAATTTAAAATAAAAAAATATATAAAAAAAATTGTATGTTTAACGATTTTAATAAAAATGCACTAAAAACTAAAAAATAATTCTTTTCTTGTACTACACTTTCGCTGGTGTTTTTTCACTTTAAATAAAAACGTGGAGCAGGATATCTCGTAACAAATTCATTTCGACGCTTGATGCTGTATTAAATTGATTCATATTCTCTTATGAAACATCTTGCTCCACGATTTTATTTAAAGTGAAAAAAACACCATCGAAATTGTAGTACAAGAAAAGAATTATTTTTTAGTTTTTAGTGCACTTTTAATAAAATCGTTTAACATAAAATTTATTTTTATATATCTTTTATTTTCTAGTTTTGAGTGTTTTTGTCGTTTTCCTAAGGAACCCGAGTCGCTGATTTCAAGTGTTTTGGATTTGTGGTTATAGATTATATTTATTGATGACTGGGTAATTTATTCAACACCTCGCGGTTATTTTTTTTTTTTAAATATTGCATTGTCCAAACTACGCACGCCTGCAAAGTTTCAAGACAATTGGATAGTTGGAAGTGGGTTAAACTTGAGTTGCCAGATTCGAACCATACGTAGAAACAAACAAGCA
This sequence comes from Andrena cerasifolii, assembly GCF_050908995.1. Taxonomy (NCBI): domain Eukaryota; kingdom Metazoa; phylum Arthropoda; class Insecta; order Hymenoptera; family Andrenidae; genus Andrena; species Andrena cerasifolii. The sequence continues at coordinate 7,379,369 of NC_135132.1, forward strand.
GAGGATCGAAGCTGACTAAAATCGTTTAAAAACTTTTAGAAAATCAAAACAAAATAAAACGATTGCTACGTTGCCACTATCAGGAAAAAAACCCTTCTATTCTCACACTTCTGAATCCCACAGCAAGCTACAGAACACTCTCCTAGTTTTATTAGAAAAATCCCGTAATTTTCAAGACCAGTGATCGCTGGGCTGGGTAGCGTCTGCGAGAGATTAAGGTTAAAGGGCGGTGGCTACGGTCCTCGCTGCTCGTTCCTCTATCCCCGGTTCCATTAGAAAACGTTTCCAAGCCGGTGTTACAGGATAAATAGTTTGCGCGAGAGAGAAGGCTCTCCGCGGCGGTAATTTATCTGGAGCGTTACGCAGCTCCATTAAGGAGAGACAGAGCCTGCCCGCGGAGAGCAGCCCTTTCAATCTGCGAGAGGTACCCGCCGGTTTGGGATTACGGCGGGTACGCGTGCACGTATAAATACATTTACAGTGTCTCGTCCCGTTGCCGCCCGTCGCTGGGAAAATCATTTCTCCTCCAGAGGGACTTTCTCCCCGCCCCTTTGAATCGCGAGCGACTCCGCGCATTTCTATCGCTCGAACCTACCCAAGAAAAATACTTCCTACGACTGCAGGTTGCGCGCAGACCGTGGCGATAACGAGCGGCCTTCTACCGGGTGGGTATTTAACAGCGACGAGCCTCGACTCCGGCGGCCGGAACCGTGGCGCGCTCTGGCGGTCGTTTCGACAGCCGATCGGGCCCCGCCCCTCGTTTCCCTGACAGCAATTAAAGTTACTTTAATTGCGCCTGGCATAAACACAGGGTGGTGCGCGTCGGCCAGAGGCCCGTGCCAGTTCCCCACTTCTCCACTCTCCTTCGCGGCTCCCCGGGGCAAGTCCGCGGGATGTTTCGAGGGAGGCTCTCGAAGAGCGCATCGATGCCAGCCCTCCGAGCGGAGTGTATGTATATAATAATACAGCCGCGAAGTGGCAGGTCTCTGTCAGTCGCAGCCACCCATCGATCCTCGGGGTGGGGGGTGGGGGGAGCGCGCGGTCCCCGTCGATTAATAATTTCACGCCACGCGGACGCGGCCGCGCGCAGTTCAATTACACTCGGGGGCGAGTCTCACTCGTCGATCATAGAATAATATCAGCCGGGATGCAAATGCGCGACTATTAATTACACGGCCGCGGGAGCTGCGGCTGTATACTGGCCGCGGTTCTGTCCGATTTTTGCCGCCGCGGACTATCCATCATCGCGGAGGCGCGCCCCTTGATCTAGCGCCGATAACGCTTCCGAGAATCCAACTCGGATTGCTTTCTTTGTCTCACGTCGTCCTAGGGAACTATGCCTTCCCACTATTTTCTTCTCCTTCCCTCTGCTTTCCCCCCCTCCCGCCACGAACTGCCGAGAAAAATTACCGTGTCACGTGCAGAGATTAAGGCGACCGTTCCTTCCGCGCCTCCACTTTTACCTCACCGCTGCGCACCAGGACCCCGTGTTCCGGGTAGCTACAATTAAGCCATAAACAGAGCTGAAATCGGGGTCAACGCGTGTCGCCGGCGAAACGTCTTTGCCAACGGTACACACGCCAGGGAACTTTGCTTGCACTGGGTCACCAGGCTTTAAAATTCTTCGGCTCCAACCTTCGCCGAAATCCCTGCCGTCCTTTGCACGATCGTGTCTATTTGCAGGCGTTCCAGAACAGCCCATAACGCGATTGTCAGACAGGTGGCGCTGGTTTGGGTATTTGTAGAGTCCGGGAGTGAGTAACATCGGGGAGTCGGTTTGGGGGAATTGGTAACGCGCTTGGCCAGTGATCCGGAGGACGCCCAAAGATCGTGGGTTCTCGACAAAATCCCGTCGTTCGAGGTTCGTTTTTTCTCGCAGATATTCCCACGATTCGGTTCGATTGCCTTTGGGGAACGATCGAGTTAACAGGGGAAGATCCCGAACCCGAAAATTCAAAAAATTCTGAAACTTTGTGGATATGTAGGGAATTTCCTCCTGATTACAACGGAATTCTTTTTGCTGCCCAAAATCACACTAACGGGGTGAAATTAACCCCTGAAGATTCGGCTATTTTTCGATTTTATTTCCTAACTCGCAATCTGTAAGATATAGAAAAGAAATTTCAAGACAAAAGTTACTTCTTTTAATTAGATCTATCAAATGGCAAAAGTTTTATCAATTGTTTAAACAATTAGAAAAAAGTTATAAACAAAAATGTTAATAATGTTTTCTAAAATTCGTTGTTTCATGTGAAATCTGAACTGGATGTTTAAATAATTATGAAACAGCATAATCCATATTTTTTTTTTCCATACAATTTCAACTTTTGTTGTATTGCGGAAATATGCTCCTTGACAATCGAATAACTTTTGGATCCCTTGGTGAGTCGAATTTGAATCGATTACAGATGCGAGAGTTCCTCAGCAAAGTGGCTCTTTCTAAAATCAAGCTGATCGCAGCAGTGTAATACCTTCCGGTGTAAAAAACCGTGGAATGTTTGTAGATCCCCAGCCACGGAGGCTCGCTCTCCCCCTGCACGCTCTTCCTGATTAAAAACCAGTAAACGTACATGCAGGCTGGGTGCAGCGGGAGATCTGCCCGCCAGGGAGATGATCGCGCGCGCGCGGCTTGCCCGCTCCGCTAGACTCGCGACTTACGATCAGTAATGCGATCTGCGTCCCAACCTCCGCCAGGTTACGGGCGAATTAACCCCTGGGACCCTCTTTGCAGCGTCGCGCGTGCAAATCCTCCGCCGAGTAGCGCAGCCTAGGAGCGGCCGAGCGTGAGGGAATAAAGACGGTTCTTGTTCAGACATCCATCTGACGATCGGTTGCGCAACGCGGCGCGCGGTATCGGTACGCCCGCACGAGGCTTCTCGTAACCGTCTTTCGTAATCCCATCGCGGATTTGCGTAACGGAGATTTAAGGAGCTGGTCGGATTTAATGGCCGACGGAGCCGGCGGCTGTGTTCTACTCTGACGGGCGCGGTTTCGAGCGCTCAGCCTCGGGAAGCACGATGGATCAGCGTTGCGTAATAAATCCGTCGACGTCGCTGGTTGCACGCTGATCGATCAACGATGGGATACATAGGAGGACAGGAGGCTCTCCGCTGGAGGTTGGAGGTTCGAGCGGCCGATCGATCGAGCGGTCGTAGGTCAGGCGTGTGCCGTTCACCGGCGTTTCAGCAAACTGCCAAAGTTCGATAAAAGCGGCGAGAGTGTTCGGGGCTAGGTAGGAGGCCGGGGCAAAATATACGCCCCACTCGAACTTGAACGGTTCGTTTCCAGAGGATCGATCCGCTCTGCGGAGGAAAACGACCGGGGATGATTCTTCGGTTACCGTGCGCAGTCCGGCGCGGAAATTCTGATCGAGGCCGGGCACGACCTCGGCAGATGCGATTCACCGAAGCCTTTTGGCCCCGCGGAACGCGGACAATGACGCGTACGCGTGGGATCGATCGATATACGGTGAGGACGCCGTCTGGTCCTGAGGGACAGAAATGGGTCAGAGGGATTGAAAGAAAGTATTGGGGAGAACGGTGAGAATCGGGAACGGTGGAGGGCGCGCGGATCGATGGGACGATCGAAGCCCGGCTATTGCGGGGCGGATCGAGGAGCTCGTGGAGAAGGTATCGTAAAAACAAGTGGCACTCCATCCTCGGATTCCTTGGTCCGCCAAGTTTTCAAAGGGGGAGAGAGATTCAAAGATCTCCCGGCCGCTCTAGAGTAAATTCAAGCAGCGTATCCAGAAGCGAGCTGGTGGCCCTGAGAGGCGATAAAAATGGTGGGTCGAGTATCGACTCGGACTCGCGCAGAGGCTGCGAGGGGGATGAGAGAGACATGGGGAGGAAAGAGGGTGGGAGAGGAGAGAAGAAAATCCCCTAGCGCGAGTCGACGTCCTGTTTCTCCTTGCGGAGTTGTTCCTTCGGGGTGAAAACCGCTAAGCTCGTTTACAGGGAGGAGTAGAACGGGAGGGTGGGAGCGAGAGCGAGGGAGCAGATAGACGTGCGCGTATACGAGCGTGCTGGGGAACGATCTAAACTCCGGGATGGCGCGCAGCATCCCTCTCGCTTGTTCTCCGCTTGTTCTCGGCGTTCTCTGTGCCTCTCGGTACGCACTCGCCGCCCCGAACGGAGGAGCAGGGAAGAGGGACACGGGGGTGATCCGCAGACGGCGCGGACCGTAAATTCGAGCGCGTCCGTCGGCGTCGTAGGATAGGCCGCGGACTCGGGGCGCTGGAGGGAAAAGCAATCAATCTTTGAGAGGCAGATGAGTGCAGGAACCTAAAATATAGGGCAACACAAATTTAGTCTGGCTGCCGGTCCACGTCCACGTGTCGACGTGAATGCGCAACCGCCCGGGTTTGTAATCGATATTGCCGACAAGGCACCACGCCCTGCACCTGCGAGATGTGCGGGATATGCAATGGTACCGAACGCTCCGGGATCCGCGTCCCTCCCTTTCTCACCCTCTCTTCATCCTCTCTCTTTCTCTCGCTCTCCCGTCGCCCCTCTTCACCTTCGCTCTCTGCCCTCCTGTGTCTACACGCTTCTCTCTTCCTCTCGCCCCGTTTTCTTTCCACCTCCTCCATCTCTTGGTCCACCCTCAGCCACCCTCGCGGCCGCTCCACCCCACCTCCGTGTACATCTCTCTCGGTCCGCTCTCGGCCTAGTTATCCGCCTCTCTCCTCCTTCTCCTTCGTCCATCTACTTATCTATTTATCTATCTCCGTCGCGCGGAGCAACTCCGATTATCTGGTCGGCTCCGCGCGCACAGCGGAACGCGAGTCTGGGCAGTTTGCGGGGCCCGCGTTGGCAGCACTGCGGGAGGACGCGCGGTGCGTAGCGTTGGCTAGAACCGTGGTTTGTGAATCACCAGCGATTAGATCACGTTCGTTCCCAATCACGGTGATTTCTCACAGTGATCCATTCATGATCACTTCTGATTGGTGCAGGCGGAACAGTGACTCGCGATTTTCGTGATCGCTTCTGACTGGTGGAGATAACTGCTCTTTGCACGCGCCACATAACCCCAATTTCTACTTTCGAAACATTCGCAAGTCCTCGCTGTTCTTATAGAATCTCAGTTGTATATTTTGAACCAATGTGATCGTTCTTGACCTATTTAAATTAGTATAATGTATATGTGAATACTTTAGCCAATTAAATCAGTGGTGCATACATTGACTGCTAAGATTAATTCAATCAGGATCAAGAATTACGATCACAGTAAACAATTCACTCGAGTTAAAAAAGTCACGATCACGGTCGTGATTTAACTTCGATGACGACCGTGATCGTGATTCTGCGGTCGATGTGATAAATCACTGTTAGTGATTTTGCACTCCATCCCTAGCGGTGCGCGCCGCCAACCCGCGGCGCCCGCTCCCGAAAACCGGCGTAGCAATAAGAATCGCAACGGCCGGGGAGCAGGGACACGGATAATTGAGATTAGCCGCAGCGTCGTTAGCGATAACGCGTGGCAGGCCAGCGAGCGCAGTTGCGGCTCGGCTGTACGCGAGCCTGAATGCGGGGCGGCCCGCCTTGCCGAGGTGTATCGGGTTGAAAGAATCTCGCGGCAAGCGCATCGGCGACTAATGAGTCCCCGCGCGATGCGCAGCAGAATCGGATGGGAATTGAATGAGGGTCAGCGAGAGCGCGCGAAATATAATCGCGCCCCATTTAACGGGGAAATTGCAGCCGCTTTAAAAATACACGGGCGCGTCCGGGATTTCCCGCGCAATCCAATCACGCGTCCATCCTATTTTCGGCTAATGGAAATAAATTATAGACCTCCGACCGCTTTATAATGCTCCCCCGATGCAAATAGCGCCAGAGGCCCCTAGCCCGGCCAAATCGGACGGGATCGAATGAAATCGAATGGAACTGAATGGAATATCTCTGGCGGGGTGGGACGCTTCGCTACCACCTCCCGGGCGATCCAAACTTCTCGATATTCGAGAGACTCTGTATCTCCGCGCGGGGCTGCTCCGAAGAGCCGCGGACGCATTTCCTTCTTCCCATGGCTCTCGTGAACTGCCGCCCGAGAGTTTGTTCCACTTTCTTTTGATTCAAGTTTCCCCAACCGGCTACGCCCCTGCCCGAACCGAACACTGAATGGGCCAGGGGGAGGTTGCTGTTACGTCACTGGCGATGCACGCTGAAAAATGTTCCACGTCTCGGCCACTCAGAGACTGCGAAATGGATTGGATTGATCTCCGCTTCCTCCCTGCCACCCCACGCTATAAATCGTTCGTCAAAGCACAGACTCCCCCGCGGGACACCCAGAGATATTATTTATTTATTTATGTATTCGATATACGGTTGTGACCCTATTAGAATAGAAATGTAAAATAACTATGCAGTACAAAAGGGAGGGCGCGGAGGATGCCAATAAGTCCAACTTTCTTGATTGTTAAAAGTTTCAGGTGGTAAATCAATTAAGCCACTACTTTTATGCGTGAGCTTTACATGGCGGTACTTGTACTGGCCAAGGAATTACTATGCAAAATTATTCAGACGAAAAACAGTGCGAATCTCGGTTGTAATGCTAATGGACTTACACTGATTGGCTTCTGAATCCTCCAAATATATTACAGAATTGGCTGAAGTAGGGGTCCAAACAAAGTAGGGGTAAAAACTATAAAAGAAAGAAGCCTAATAGAAAGTACAAGGGATTTGAAATGAGCGTCTACAACATTTCTGCCGAATATTCTTGAAATTTCTTCTGAATCTTAACATGACATTTTTTCTGGATATTAACCTGAAATTTCTTCTGAACGTTAACTTGAAATTTCTTCTGAATGTTCTTGAAGTTTCTTCTGAATCTTAATTTGACATTTTTTCTGAATGTTAACTTGGATTTTTTTTTTCTGAATATTAACCTGAAATTTCTTCTAGATCGATGTTAACATGAAATTTCTTCTACATGTTAACATGAAATTTCTTCTAGATGTTAACTCGAAATTTCTTCCAAATTTTAACTTGAAATTTCCTCGGAGTGTTAACTTTAAATATCTTCTGAATGTTCTTGAAATTTTTTCTAGATGTTAACTTGAAATTTCTTCTGAATATTAACCTGAAATTTCTTCTACGTAGATGTGAACTTGAAAATTCTTCTGAATATTTTTAAAATTTCTTCTGAATGTTAACTTGAAATTTCTTCCGAATACTAACTCGAAATTTCTTCCAAACATTTACTTAAAAAAAATTTTTCTTCCGTACGTTAACTTTCAAATTCTTCCAATCGTACCGCTCAAGTGTCCCAATTTAAATCCCAACCCTCCAATTAATCCCAATAAATATTACTCGTACAGTTGCTTACACGGTACATAGACGAGGCGCTGCATAATCAGACAGCCTCGCCGCGTGGAGCGGAGTCGTTCTGGTCGGCCGGGGGACCTTTTAATTCCAGAAAGACCGTCCCGAACGAACGCTCCGCTCAGCTCCGCGCCGTTTGCATAAGCAGCTTATCACTCGTACTCGTAATAATGCAGAAAGCACGGGGAAGCAGTCCCGCAAAAGAAGCTTGCCCGTTGTTGCCTCGACTGAGAGAAAGAAGCAGAATAGTCGGGGGGGGGGGGGCCTTCCGTCGTCGTTCGATTCGATTACAAGGGCTGCCGTTTCTTCTCGGGACCCTTCCCCGCGCGTTCAAACCCCCTATTTTCCGCGTCTCTACGGCCACCGTTTTTGCCGGACGAATTAAAGCTGTCCCGCGGCACGGGGGAAACAGGGCGGCCGGTTAAGCCGTTTTAAGCCGCGACAGGACGGGCTGGTTAGGACAACAAAGCGGTATAAATACGTAGCTGGCGTAAGCGCGGTTTACGAGCCACGCGGTCCCGATGTTTTCCTCGATAGCGTACAGTGAATTTAATACAGTCGCCGGGAATCGATGCTGGACGAGCCGCGGGGGATGCCCGGCGACAAATGTCGCGACGCGGCACGACAGCGATTCCCCGGCTATCGACTTCGTTAAAATCGAAAACTAACGCTGCCGGGGGACGCTCGCCCATGTTTGCCCGCGCGCCTGGGCGTACAACCGGGATCAGATCGGGAAATAGAAATAACAATGAAAACAGTGGAAGGATGATCCCAACTGGCCCAGCCACCCGGGCTCCAAGCGGAACCAGCGAGCTCGCGGGTCTGCGGCCATCGATTCCAAGACGAAATGCTCCCAGAGACGAATATGGAAATGCGCGCAAGTATGCGGCTATAATGCCAGCCGTGCCGCGTCAAAGCGCCTCGCGGAATATACATGTAAATAAGCGAACGTTTCAGCTCGCAGATGCGCGCAACGTAACGTAATTCCTCCTCGCGAATATGTACCTGGCCGAAGGCTTGCGTCTTTTCGCATTCCACAGAGATCCGCCTCCGAATTCTTCTCGGATTATTGTATTATGCGCACTGCCGCTCGTAAGTAGTCCGTCACTGGGTACAACGGCGGGTAACGTAATGTAGGCGATTGTTCTTTGCAGGGAGAGGGGGTGAAATTTTTGTTTAGGGCGAGATAGTAGAAAAAAATGAAAATCATTGGGGGGTGACTTTGTGGCAGTACCTACTTAGGTTTTACCGTATGAATGACACAGCGAAATGAAGAAGTACGAAGTAACCCCATTTGTCGCAAAGTCACCCTCCTTTACGGTGGCAGATTTGAATTGTAAAAATTGGGGGGAATATTCGAAATTTCAGCTTTTCAAGGTAAAATGAAGGGTAAGGGGAAACTAAGAATGTCACGAAACAGCTTTATCGAGAAAATTAATTAAGGGGAGACTAACAAAAGACAAAGTCGGGGATTTTTTGTTCGTATAAATAAAAATATAGGACTTCGGTTTTTTTATATAGTTATAAAGCAATCTTTATTTTGCTAGAAAATTTTTTGGTGAAAAATGGTTTCCCGGAGCACTGCAAAAAAAAATTCGCGCACACTCCCGGGAATGACTGAATCGTCTGAGAAGGAAATACAAAAAAAATATATATAAACTGTGGAATATATTATCTTCGATGTAGCGCAGGATTTTCTCGAAACTCACGTATTTTTCAACGTTCTGACCGGAGGTACTCTTAAGGAACGAACATATCTGCCCAGATGCACCAATAAAGAAATCAGTCGTTGGTACCAGCACTTGAAAAAACGTTTTAAGAGAACCCCCAGAATTTTACTTCGAGGCACGAATAAATTCAACCGCGTACCACCGCCATTTTTTAAATGACAGGGGCTCGGAGTTAGACCTGGTTGGACATGCATCAGTGTTGCTACTTTCGTCGCGGTAAGAACCTTCATCTTTCAGATAATTGGAATGCCCCTTTCACCGCAATGTGTAATTTCCCCGCCTTAATTCAGAGACGACACAGTTGTGCTCGCTTTTTATGCAACTCAACTGTTCAGGTCCCAGCGACTTATATTCAATTGTTTCCTTGAAAATTGTTTAATTACATTCCCCCCTTTGTCGACCGTGGGCTATAACCAGCGACTGAAATACTTCCCAGCGGTGGCGTACAAACGTGACCCAGCGCGGATGCAATTACCAAATCGAGAAGTCGACGAGATCCTTTGCGTATCAAAGGTATCGACTAATTACGGGAATACTTGGGAGCCGTTGTCGTTCGGGCGGCTTTGATCTCGCGGATAGTTTCCGTTTATTCGGGGAAACTTTTCGCCCGGCGGGAATACCGGCGCGGGTCCAGCCATTCGGGCACGGTTTGCCCGGCGGGAAATTTAATTACCGCTCGAAACAAAGGCGCCGCGAGGGACGCGCCGTTCTTTGCCGAATTTTATTTCGAAGTTCGCCTGGGTTCCCTCGCGCGGTATAATTCTCGAAGCACCGCCAACTATCCAGGCTCGACTCCTTCAAGTGCTCACAGAGTGGATTAGGGGATGCTCCCAGCCGGTTAATTCCTCCGGGCGCGAATATTACGCGGCGCGATTGTCGCGTGCAGCGCATCCTGTCGAGAGTATCCCGCCAGAAGGCACGAGGTAGTGTCTGGCTCTATTCGAGAGCAGGCAGGCCTGGCATGCTCGCGCGAAATCGTTAAAAGGCCTGGGGGCGAAGGGAAACGAGCCGAGTTCATCGGCTGCGACGACGACGCTTCTCGCTTTCCCACCGCGGCGGCGGGGCCAATTTTTCGTCCAGTTAACCGCGCCGCGGTTCTCACGCACCCCGAAACCACCTTGGAACCGTTCAAACGCTTCTTTCTTCCGGGAATCTCACCAGGGGATTTCATTCAGGGGATCTCTCGCGATCTTTCGATCGATGGAAAGTAATTAAGATCTGTGGGCGCGGGTTGTGGAACCGGTTAAGTAGGGTGGTATTAAACGGAAGCTTCCGTTCGCCCTGGGCCTGCTCGTGGACTCATCGGTAAAGCCTCATTCAGATTAGTCAAGTTACTTGAATACAAGTCGCTTGAATTCAAGTAAATTGAAACTTACTTGACTTCAAGTCGCTTCAATTCAAGTAAATTGAAACTTACTTAACTTCAAGTCGCTTCAATTCAAGTAAATTGAAACTTACTTGACTTCAAGTCGCTTCAATTCAAGTAAATTGAAACTTACTTGACTTCAAGTCGCTTCAATTCAAGTAAACTGAAACTTACTTGACTTCAAGTCGCTTCAATTCAAGTAAATTCAAACTTACTTGACGTCAAGTCGCTTGAATTCAAGTAACTTCAAACTTATTTGACTTTAAAGTCACTTGGAATTCAAGCGACTTGAAGTCAAGTAAGTTGACTAATGTGAACGAGGCTTAAGGCTTACCCAGCAGCCATCGCTGCCTTAGACGCGGCGATGTTAGGAGGAAGGGCGAAACTCGTATATATACGAATCGGTAGTTGAGTGAGCACTTGCGAGAAAGCGAGACCGGCCGAAACGCCCTCTCGCAGCGCAGTCGGAGGTATCGCTACAGATCTGCCCACGGCGTTGACGGCCGAGTCGTTAGAACCTCTGCCAGCCGAATTCACTTGGCGTAAATCTTCCTCCCGTTCCCATTAACCCCTCCGCTAGGTCCGCCAGATTATACGAGAGTTTCTGAACCGTTTAATTTCATCGCGCGAACATTATGCCGCGACCCTGATACTCGACAACGCAGCACAAAGTCGAGGCGTGCCAGCGACCAACCGAGCGTTTTCGGTCGTCGAGAAAACTTGCCGCGCCGGTCGATGGAACTGATTAACGCCGCGTCCCTGCCAACAATAAGCTTGCCCAAAGTGTGTATGAACGTCGGTTTATACAGCCACCGAGTCCGGGCCGTGACAGGCCGAGCCTCTATGGTAAGCTTATGGACGTTGAGGAGTCGCCGAGCTCGGTGGAAACTCGGCGGCTCCTCGTTCCTCGCTGGGCCCGGGTTCGGTGGTCGCTCATTGAGACGACGGGCCGGACGGGCCGAGTCCGTGCCACGTCTAAGTGCAATGTTGCTGGACTTTATGCTCCCAACACGTGGGGTAAATCCGGGAGACGCGGTCGACCTAATATAAAATGGCTATTAAAACTAATATAGATATTACATATGTTCAGAATTTTATGCTGATTCAGAAAAACTGGTAGATATTTGCTTTGAGACAATATTTACTGTAAATCGGGTTGAAAACTGATGTCATGACATCTGACCACCTCTCCCGAGGTGCCAGGAGAAATGGTTTTCGTCGTTGGCACAGACCACTCACATAATTATTCATTGAGAATTAACAAAGGATAAAGTAAAATTATTTATGAGTGAATACAACTACAGATTCATTGATATTTAATTTGTTTACGCGAAACAAGTAAAGAACACATCAAAGATAAAATGAACTACCTACTGGCGATTAGGAAGGCAAAAGAATACAAAAGTGAATAAATAAATTAAATAAACAAAAATAATAAAATAATAATATAAAAAAATCTTACTCGACCATCTCAACTTTCTGTAGCGAGAGATGGTCTTCTTGTTAGCTTTCAGAGGAAGAGTTAACATGGCCAAATACTTTGGCTACATTGTCCCTCAATATCTCTACTATCTTAGTATCCCAAACATTAAACGAAAATAAACTTAGAAGTATATTTTAAATCCTCATAAAAAACTTCAAAAAAGTAAAAAAATTACGCCAAGTATATGAAAAAGTTGAGGACGTAAAAGAGTATCACAAAAAATAGAAGGTAATAATAATTACGATATAAAAAAAAGATGTGAAATTAAAATGTGCTGCAAGTACATATTAATCATACATTCCATTACTCATAACACGGACATTTTAATCCCATCAGAAAGAATCCCATTTAAAAACATTGTCGAAAATTAATATCTTTACAAAACTAATGATATACAAAAATGTCGCCAATTATCATAATGACTATTTATACAAAGAAAAAAAAATGTATTAAATAATATTAAGCAGATATATTTTTATACAAATAAATATTTTAATATGAATAAATATTTTATTACTTTTTTTAAGTTTTTTATGGGGATCTCACTTCTTTTCACAAAGATAATTTGCATAGTAGGGAATGACTTCAGATAATTTTTAATATTATGTTTATTATTATCTTCTATTTTTTGTGATACTCTTTTCTGTCCACGACTTTATCATGTACTTGGTGTATTTTTTTTCCTTTTTTGAAGTTTTTTATGGGGATACAACGTAACGTAGAACTTATATATTAAATTTAAATACTAATGGTAATAATTCAGCGAAAATGAACGAAGAGATCCAATACTTTTAACGCACAATTTATTGGTGTTGGAATAAAATTAATTTAGTATGTTTATTGGTGAATGAATTGAAATATTGTTAATGAGAATGTAAAAAATTAATGATTTAATAATGAATAGCGCAGCAACTACTGTGGACTTTATTAAAGTATTACGAATGTCTTTCACAAAAGATTGAAAAGCATCAAGGGAGATGTATTTTCAGCGTACTTTCTTCACTAATGTGACTTGCTCTACATTGCAAGCAGTCCACCATCTATTTTCTTAATAATTCTTAATGCTATGTCTTTTAACAAATTTTGTTGATTTACCTGATTTGACAAATTATCAGAAACTTGCGCGAAACGAGATGCTTCTCTGTTGAACCTTCTCCGGACAACTTCCAAGTATGTGCGTCTCTCTCATTTCTACTAGATCCATAAAAACTAAATTCAAAATAGTTTGCTGGTATAAAAATATATCTGACAATTTAAATGCAATTTGTTACAATATATTATTTTGTACATGCATGGTAAAAATTTCCAGAAACTGATGCGAAAGAAGATTTCAAGTCTGCGACTCAACATACGAAATTTATTACAACAATTTTGGCGACTTACCTTGTTAATTGAGACAATAATTCAGTCTCCTATGTATATTTTGTACATGCATGGCACAAATTTCCAGAAATTTATGCGAAAGGAGATGCTTCTCTGTCAAACCTTCTCTGGACAACTTCCAAGTCGATTTTGTCGACTTACATTGTTAATTGAGACAATAATTCAGTCTCCTATGTAGTGTAAAAACTCGTGACATTTCAAATTTGAACAACTTACCTTATTTAACAGTGCACAGGTTATGATGGATTGGCACATGGTGTATACAACGTATGTACAATGACTGACGACGATCCCTGCCGAATGGTCCCGTGATTCGACGAATCGACGATAGAGACATGTGATACTTTGTTTTGGCTGAAGGTGTCGTGTAACGCGTATACGTTTATGTTGATGAAAATTTGGCTTGAAGAATCAGAATGAGAAGAAAAATCACCGTTTCTGACTGATCCATGAGACGATATTACGATATCTCTGTCATGCGTAGACCGATTTTATTGAATTTGGTCTTATTCAAAAGCTTACATGCGGTTTACATGAGAAAATGCCTTTAAATTTAGAAAATATTGCAGGCGTGATGAGATATTAATGAAATAAGTTTCTGGTTAGGTTGGAATAGCCGTGCGACGAGTAAATGATAGCGGTAGCGACAGTCGACGTATATACAGGGTGTCCTTCATGTACTTGGCGTCGCGACGCTACCGCGTCTCTAGATACAATTCGGTACATCGCTAGTTGAGAAAAGAAGTTAAATGTAACCTCAATTTAACTTTTATAGCCTATAAATCCAGGAAAACACAGAAGGAAGCGAAATGACGCTATTCATTCAACTGTTTGGCTTCTAGAGAAGTAATTGGTCTGCAGTTTAACGCATTTTTACGTATAGAGTAACTCTCCGGCCCGTCCGCGTCTCCCGGATTTACCTAGAGTCATATCTGACAAGCGAAGGTCCTGAGGTGTAGCTTCCTAACTTTATTACCTACGCCGTTTTAGCTGGTCGAAAGCGAGTGACTGATCAGTTCTGAACAAATCTTCGACCAGTGAAGACCAGTGTATCAGTACCTTCAGTATGTAAAGCCCTATCAGACTGCAAAAGTTCATTGAAAAGTCATAGTTACACCTCGGGATCTTCCCTTCTGACCAAGCTGAAGCTAATGACAGAACATTATTAGCTCAGAAATCCGGCAACGCTGAGGCGGATACGCCACGACAGGTTGCATCTTGGGTCCGTCCGGAACTCGTCCTAGCCCCGGCCGGAGCACGCTCTACACTCGTCCGCAGTTCTACTCGTCCCGGCCCGTCACGGCACGGACTCGGTGGCTGTATAAACCGACCTTTTTAATCGGGGGCCGCGCGACCGTGCAGCCGAGTCGGCTCTATACAACTACACGCTACACGTAGCGGCTTTTACGTGTCGTCGACGGTGTTCCGAGTGAGTTGCAGCGGTCGGGTGGCTTCCCCCTTGTCTACATTAACTCCCGATTGTCGTGCCCGATAGGATTAAAACTTAATTTGCGCCGGCGACGGAGTTGTTCGAGCGGCAGGCGAGACACGGGGACAGCCGGTAGTAGCTTAAGCGGAATCATTGTGTTTACGTGGCCCGTTAAGCGTCTTCGCGAATTTCCCGGTCGCGCTCGCGATCGATCGATCGGCGGGGATTGCCTGGAGGACGAACGCAGCACGCAGCCACGCAGCTCGGCTGGATGTCGCGAGCTCGTTTCGCTCCCAGCGGTTTTCCAATTCGGCAGGAATTCCGGGGGGAACGGCGTGGCGCGCTCAAAGAGGTCGCGCGGATCGCTGGCGATCGGCTCGAACTGCGGGGAGCAACGGTCGGTAACTCGACGCGATTAGTTATTAAAGAAGACAGCGGCCGGAGAGACAAGTAATTTACAGCGTGTCGATTACCCCCGGCGGAATTCCTACGCTCGACTCGCCCTCGCGCCACGGGGCTGAGCCGGCCCCTATAGAAACACCGTCATTGACTATCATCTATTCGAGACCCTCCTCGCCGCGGGCTTATTTTTCGTATACCGCCGAGGAGGAGGAACTAGGCCACTGGAAACCGAGTCTTTTTATCCGCGCCACCGTCCATTTTATGAATTTTATGAAACCCCCCCGGACGGTTTGTACGGAGATGAAAAAGTTTCGCTGGCTTTAATGAAACTTTGGGGGAAAACTTCTTCGTCCCCCTTGCGAGCCCCGACAAACCTGGAACCCTTCAACGAGGTGTCCCCCGACCACCCAGTGTATATTTTTCCACCGGGTACATGTGTACTCGCCGCGACTTTTCCCCCGGGAGAATCGACGAGGGAGGCGAGCCCGGAATATCGTCCATTACCGAGCGCAGGAACGAGCCAGGGAATCTATTGCGGAGTCGGTACACCGTGACGGCGAGCTTTCGCAGACGTTGCAACTCGCAAGTTGCGAGCTGCCTTGCCGGGGACCAGACCGACGCGACGTACTAAACGCGACGACGGGCGGCAGGGGGGAAGGGGACGCAAGCGTTTATACACGGAGAGACTCGGCGAACCGTGACGGTCACTGATTGGTAGGTGCAGCGGAACGCGAACGTGACGGTTTACAAGCAAGAGGGAGGCGAGTTGGAAAACGCCGCGTTCAGCATCGCCCCGCAATCCTGTCGAGATTTAGGTCGGGGACGGGGGGTGTTTTCGGATCTCGATCGATCCAGCGAATGCTCTTAGCCAAGGATATTGCCCTCCTTTTCAGGGGGATCTTTTCCTTTCGCGCGGCTTTCAACACAGCTCCCGGGGAATTGGAAGAACTCCGCGCTAAGACTGTACAGCATCGCGAGAATATTTGATTTATTTCGATGGCTTTGTTTACGCGGCGCGGCAGACTTTCGCTGTGCAGTATCCATCCGTGAGCTAAAGATTAGCCAAGTTCTTCGATACAGCGGCCAGGCAGTAGCGCTTCTTACTCCGGAACGAGCCGAACGTCTTAGCAAACTGTTGAACTCAGCGGTCGAACCGTATTCGCTTATAAATGTAGGCACTCGGCGTTTGGGAACGGCCTATGGTGCGATTGGCACATAGGTGGCGTTGGTTTCGGTATGTGTAGAGTTCGGGAATGAGTAACGTTGGGAAGTTGGCGCTGGGGAATTGGTAACTAGGGATGTAGTGCAAAATCACTAACAGTGATTTATCACAGTGATCGCAGAATCACGATCACGGTCGTGATTTAACTTCAATCACTACCGTGATTGTGATTTTTTTAACTTGATCATGATTGAATTATTTTTTATAAAATACTTGCAGTCAAAGCGTGCTAATTCGGCGAATATATAGAATATACATTCATAAATAGTCAATGTATGCACGCACTGATTTGATTGACTAAAGTATTCGTGTATACATTATACTTTTTAACTAAAGTGAAGAAATATTCGTTAATTTAAATAGATCAAGAACGATTACATTGATTCGAAATATACAACTGAGATTCTATAAGAACAGTGAGGACTTGAGAATGTTTCGAGAGAGAGTAGAAATTGAGGTTAGGTATGTGGCGCGTGCAAGAAGCACAAAAGAGCAGTTACGCTCTCCACCAATCAGAAGCGATCACGAAAATCGCGAATCACTGTTCTGCCTGCACCAATCAGAAGCGATCACGAAAATCACGGATCACTGTGAAAAATCACCGTGATTGGGAACGAACGTGATCGGATCACTCGTGATTCACAAATCACGGTTCTAGCCAACACTATTGGTAACGCGACTGACCACCTTTATACAGGTCTTTAGTCCATAAGTTTTCTTAATCCTGTAAGTCCTTTATGCGTTAAGGAAAATTTTATATGCTCATTGTAACAAACCCCTGGTATGAATAAACGCATACCTCTGAAAAAAAAGTAACGCGACTGACCAGGAATCCCTAGATGGTGGGTTCGAATCCCATCACCCCGAAAATATTTTTTCGGCTACGTAAGATTAAAACGTCTCTGGCAATCTTCTCGGAGCGTCGCGGACTCGAAAGTTTCGCGAAACTTCCCCCCGCGTGGAAGATTCCGTCCCCCGGGTAACACGTGGAAAATTCCTCCGGGACAGAAGTTGGCTTCGCTGCAGAACGGCGGCTCCCGTAGGAATTCCCGTCGCGAGCTCCGAGAATTTTCCACGAGGAAATTCAACACCCGACCCCTCGCTAAAAACGCGTGCACGCCTCCCCACTTGCGCTAGCTGCTGGCCTAGTACCGACTATGCTAATCCCCTGTTTCCATTCGTCTGATTACAGAAGCCGACTACACTTTAGATGACTCCTTTTGGAACGAGGAGACTCCTGCTGGTAAGTGTCGAATCCGGGCACGGGCAGATCCCGCTGGTTAACTGGGAGCTTAATCAACGGTCCCGGTTGTCGCGGGCACCCGGTTACTTTTCAAAAGCCACGAGCTCCAGCCACTCGATTGCAAGCCAGCCAGCCAGCCGTTCCTCCGAAAGCCTCGCGCTGCAAAGTCTTGCCCCTAATTGCCGGGCGAAGCGCGTATCTTCCAGGCCCTTTGAGGCTGGGACAAAGAGCGGGCGCACGCGAAGTTGCGAGAAACGATCGCGCAAATACACAATGCGTGCGAACTTGTCGTCAAAGTCGGTCCGCTCCCTTTGAAGCGCGGCCCGCTTGCCTCGGCTACGGTGAAAATTCATCGTGTCTCCCAGCCGCGACGGAGAGATGCTAATCGCAGCCTGCATACCTTCCGCGGGATACTCGAATCAATGTTATCGCGCGAAAGGGAACGCCACCCTCTCTCCCTTCGCTCTGCCCTTAAACAAAGTCCGCCTCCATTCTCTGGCCGCAAAAATACGCCTCGACTTGCCGCATCCTCCCGACGAGGCGAGTGATTTCGAAAACTGGGGAATCAATTTGTCGGAAGGGAGTGGAGTAGTTGACAGGGGGACCATCATCGAGGCTCGCTCTCCAAGGATCCGCTAGCAAACGCGACGAAATGTACGCAAAGGAAGACAACGGGGGGAGACCGCATTGCAGCACTACCCTCTCGGAAACTCGATCTGCGGTTACACATCTAGCCCCTGCCCTCCCACCGCTCGTCGAACGCGGAGAATGGTTTATTGTTAAGTCAACAGCGGTGATTGGCTGGAAACGCGAAACTTAAATTGGGTTAAATTTTAGACGAGAGGACAACGCGTCCGGGCATAAAACGAGCCCAGGGTGAGCGGGCCGCGGCGTACCGAGATCTCTTAACCGAGAGGCTCCGCAGCCGATCTTCTTTTCGCCCCGCTGTTTGGGAAAAAATTTGAATTGCAAACGACGGTGCTAAAGCGCCGTCGCCGGGTTCGCCCCGGCTGGAATTAATATTCATGCTCCTATTTAATTACACGTGTAGCCGACCGACCGCGCACAGTCGGGCGGAAAAGTAAATCCGCCCGCGATTGTCCGTCGAGGAGCGTAATAACTCGTCGCGACCGTGAGAAATTAATCGGGACTCGCGACGATCCACCGCTCGGCCAGCCGAGGGGCCGGTTGCGCTAGCCGAAGTCCGGCTACAGTGCCTGCCTGAGGTATAGCGAGCTCGTAAACGCAACGCACACTGGTCCGAATCGCCGAAAACGTGATAAAAAATTCTTACGTTCACATTTCACCCTTTATCATTATGAAGATGGTCATTCCGGGGGTTTTTGGGGTCGCAGAATCTGATTCCGAGGTCAAAATTTTTATTAGATTAAAACTAAGCCCTGTAGGGGGGAGGAAATGGCCATAAAATAGTGTTATGTTTTGTATAAATAAAAACATTTTCAATATCTCAAGTGTGATTTTATACAAACAATACCTTTTTCTCTCATAAAAACGCTATCTCTGTTAATTTTTCTAATCTTGATGCCGTAATTAACTTCAAATAACGTCATCAAATCAGACAGTACTGTTAAACAAAACATAACATTATTTTATCGACATTTACTCCCCTTTACAGGGCTTAGTTTTAATCTAATAAAAATTTTGACCTCGGAATCAGATTCTGCGACCCCAAAAACCCCTGGAATGACCATCTTCATAATGACAAAGGGTGAAATGTGAACGTAAGGATCTTTTATCAAGTTTTCGGCGATTCGGACCACTGTGCAGCGGGCGCTCGAGCATTTCGGTGACGAGTCTAGAAAGAAAGCACGTGTAATCAAATAAATACAGCCGCGTAACAAATAGTGAAGGACATATTTGGCGGCTCGTAGCCTCAATGGTATCCATCGCACACCACTTGAGTGGGTCTTCCCTCAGTCGCTATGTACACCGCGCGCATTCACCATCTCATCCTACGTGTTCGTGGCTTGTGAAGTCTAGCTTGGCCCTGCTCCCAGCCAGTAAATACTAATTTCACCTGGTAGGGAAAGCAGAAGGTAAAAGCACCCCGACTCTTGCCTCCGTAACCCTCTTAATCGAACTTTACAGCGCGAGCCGAATCGCGGAAATTTCGCGCACCAACGCTCCCAGGCAGCGAACTTTTACGTCTTTGCATTGTTACCCCAGGGCCGCGCAGAACGCCCGGATGAAGTTAC
Source organism: Andrena cerasifolii (assembly GCF_050908995.1). Classification (NCBI taxonomy): domain Eukaryota; kingdom Metazoa; phylum Arthropoda; class Insecta; order Hymenoptera; family Andrenidae; genus Andrena; species Andrena cerasifolii. The sequence continues at coordinate 7,399,162 of NC_135132.1, forward strand.
ACTCCCTGTTCTTGGATCGATGGTAGCACGCGCGAGAAACTCGCGCCGCGTCTTTTCCACCGGGCTTGCACGGTTATTTATTTATCCGCGTCGGAACTACGAGATTCCAGGCCCTTGGAAAGCGTGCGGTGCTTTTCAGCGCTGGGGAACGACGGCGGGCCCCTATCCATATTCATTTAATAAGTTTAATTGAATTGTATCGCCGTGCGTCGGGACATTACGCGGCGCAACGGGTCCCCCTGGCGGATTAGCATAGACGCTACCGCCAGCTAACGCGGGCCCCGCCTAAACGACGTCCATTTCGCGACTAACGTCTCGGCCAAACGCGACACATATTTCCTCAACAGGTGTCGCGCATCGGCGGATTAAACTTTTTTCTCGCAAGCAACAAAGTCACTGCGCGGGAGTCCGTGGCTGAAGCAGAAGATTCACGCTTGCAGAGTCGAGCGATAGGGATACACGGGAGCGGCTCGAAGCGTGTACGGCCCTTGAATCGAGGGGCTGACGGTGATAATTCATTACGCGTGACTCTGAACGCGACGCCGCGTCGACGGGCGTGCAGAGCGGGATGGGGGGAGGGGGTGAAGAAACGTGGCAAGTAATTATCCGCGCACTTCATTCTGAATGGCGCGGAGGTAAATCGGGCGAAGCCCGGACAGTCGATAAGAGGGGTAAACTAGACACTACACACGCTTCGAGGAGGCCCTTCACTGATTATCTCGACTGAATCGTAGCTGGGAGCTCGCGCCGCCCTGCCAGCAACAGTTTACCGCGACCGCCAAGGAAAAAAGACGCAAAGAAGGCTCGCCCCTTCCGCGGGACCGTGTCAATTACAGTAGCGGCGACACCTATCGCATTTGTCTCTATTCTCCGTTGGAGTCGCGCCGAAACGGTCTATGGTGCGATTGGCACATTTAGATGGCGCCCCGTTAGTTTGGGTTATTATTGGTAATGCGGCTGGGCAGTACACGGAGGACCCGCAAATCTTGGGTTCGAGTCCCATTGCCCGAGGCTGCTATTTTTCGCTTACACAGCCCAAATGTTATGCTTTTGCGATCTACGCTCACTGCTCCTCGAGTTAATCAGCCGAGGCTATGGAGGCGCGTTCAACTGAGCGGGGAAATTGATTTCAGGTGAAGTCGAACGACTACTGCGAGAGTATCGACAGAACCAAGAGCTAGTACGAAACATAGGGGCTCATTACTATCAGATCATCTATCCGGTACAGTTGCGGCATCACGAGAAAATGGGGATATCCACAAGAGAAGCCAACATGTCCAAGGTAATCGGCATCGATCTCGATGAGTGGTCGGACGAGTAGGTAATGGCCTGGTAGTACACGTAGTTTACCCGCGATCGAGTTTCGACGCGTGCAAAGAAGGATCACCCGCGACCCGACGCGGACGTGCGGGGCATTAATCCGGAAACTTTGTCACGTTTTTTTCAGTTTCCTCAAAGAGGATACGCAGAGGGTGGATATCAAAATCCTAGAAGCAGAATGAGAGTAAGTGTGGAACGCGGAAAGTTTGTGCCGCGGCGATTCTAACGAGGCAAGTTTCGCCCGAGCGGGCCACTCATCGATTCCTGTTTTCTTCGTTTTGCAGACGGGGAGGCACTATCACCGGACGTCCCTTCTGATCAGGGCCTTTAGTCACAGATTCCGCCTAGACTTGGAATTAAACACGTAAGTGACTCGAGTGTGGCGCAGAGGAGTTTGCACGCGGAGACTGTTCGCGCGCGAAAGTCGAGCGCGTGCGATCCAGCATCCCCAATTTCGTGACGCAGGCGAACGTTGTGTGTTGCAGGCAACTTTTAGCTCCGAATTTTATACAAAAAGACCTTTTAGTCGGCGGCGCGGAGCAGTCAGCTAAACAGGTAACGACGACATCGAGATCCCTCGATATATCGCGCGCTCTTTTACCGAGAGTCTCGCCACGGAATGTTCGCAGGAGATAGAGCACTGCTACTATCACGGCACCATCAAGGATTACCCAGGGGCCAGCGCTGCTTTTCACACGTGTAACGGTCTCAGCGGCGTCATTCACTTAGGCAACGAGACCTTCGTCATTCATCCGTTTTATGGCGGCGATATGTCGGTCAGTTTAACTATTGCAGGGCCGCCCTAATAGCCTCCCAAATCCCCGCACACTACACTCTAACCTCTAACCTCCAAACTAATAGTCAGCCCCGGATTTTGAATTGCCTCTGTACATGGTAAAGCATCGCGGGGGATCTACCAATTTCCAACACCTTCGAGAGGATATTCCTCCGGTACAAACTCGTCGGACGCTCGATCCGACGCGAAACGGGAGGATCCAGTTAAACCGTCATCGAGTCTTATCGGGAACTAGTAAACCGAGCGATCGCTAGGTGGCGTGCTAAGTCCTCCAGCTACCGTTCTCGCTCGGTACTCCAGGAGCGCCGGTGTTCCCCGCGATCGCCTAAGCCCCCGGCTCGGCCGCTGAATAACCGAACTCCTTCGCGACATCAGAGCGACTGGACGAAGGGGAGCGGAGCTGCCACTCGAGTGCAGGTGTTGCTCTTATATGCATGAGCTTCGTTACTATTCACGGAGACATCTCGACGCGAGATCGTGACGGAAACAGAGCGGGAAAAGATACGCGTCTCGGGAAGGGTATCGCGGCAAAGTCACAACGGAGGGGGGTTCGTTATTTTCCCGCCAACCTGGGGCTATGAAATTTTACGAAGCTGGGCTTTACGACTCAGCCGCTACCGATCGGAAAACCGATAATCGTTCGTTCCCGGGAATGCTCGCTGGTTCCTTGAAATCTTCGCAGGGACGGGGTAATGGGTTCACCCGAGGGGGAGTTGAGAAAAGGTTGGGAGAAAGATGCCGCGTTAGAGAGGCGCACGGCGCAGGGCGGCGCAGGGTGGAGATAAACTATATGCAGACCTCTCTTTTAGCAGCAACATCCTCACGTTATATTTGAGGCTCGAACAAAGGCTAACAGAGGCTGCGCTAACACGGGGAATCTTGAGTGGCATGGAAAGAGTCACCGGCAGAAGCATGTTCTCGGGCTATCAGAGACCATTTCCGATCGATACAAGAGGGACGTCCGTCTGTCGACCAAATACATCGAAATTGCCATCATTATCGACAAGGCTATGGTATAGTATTACAATGATAATAATAGTAATGTAACAATAACAGCCCTCTATTTCTCTCGCGCGATCCTCGACGGCCGACGAGGATGAGAGAGTTCCGAAAGGGGGTAGAAGTCGTCGACATAACCGTTAGAAGGAAACGCGACGACGACCTTTCAAGGGACTCCCTCTGAGCTCGTTCGAGGGTGTAATTCAAGCCGCGATTGTTATCGAACGTCGTGCCGTGGGGGGCGTAAAATTGGTCGATGCGATCCAGTCTAACGATCCTCGTGCGCATAAATAACTGAACGGAAACGTTTCTTTTTGCCCCGTACCCGTGGCAGTTCGACAAGAGGAACGGTAGCACCAGGGCGGAGGTTGTTCACGATGCCATCCAAGTCGCAAATATCGCGGATTTGGTGAGTGGGAGAACCGCTCCTCGGGATGCTCCTTTGAACGGCGCCTAGCCCGCTCTTAATTAATTCCTTCGCTTAATTGCGCCCTTTCCGCCTTGCAGTACTTCCGTACGTTAAACACTAGAATCTCCGTCGTATACATCGAAACCTGGCAGGTCAAGAACCAGGCGGACATCGACAAAAGCATGGACATCAATCGCGCTTTGGCCAACTTGAACCATTACGCGATGCGAAATATATTGCGCACTGCCCCCGACACCACCCAATTGCTCACGTGAGTAGAACGACGCCAGCCGCCGCGATACCGTTTCGAGCCGCTTACCTAATCGTAGCATCTAGATAACGCGACAAGGATCGTCCTCTTTTTCAGGGGGGAAACGTTCGCGGGCGGCGAATGGGGGATCGCCGAGCCGTCGACCATCTGCCAGCAGAAGTCCGTAGGGATCAGCGTCGACTTCAACACTTACGAGCTCCATCTCCTAGCCGGCACCATGGCCCATATGATCGGCCATAACATCGGAATGAGCCACGACGACGGAAGTCAGTCCCCACACCGTATATCTGCGAAACTTACCGCAGAGCAAGCCTGTTGTGGTCGGGAGCCGAAGACCTCCTTAGGTTCTGGGACCCGAGTCAGAATCGAGCACTGTGGCTAGCAACGCAACAGCTCCACGCTCGGATCCGACCCGGCGCCCAGAACCGCAAAGAGGTCTCCGGCTCCCAGCGGCTGTTTGCGCACCTCTGCCGTAGAGGAAACCACGCCCGCCACGCCATAATCGCCGCTGCTTTCTTCCAGGGAGCGAGTGCGTCTGCCGCGACTGGCACGGGTGCATCATGATGCAGTCGATCGTCGGCTTGGAGGACGTTCAGCCGTATAAGTTCTCCGAATGTAGCCAGGCGGACTACATAGAGCTGTTGCAACACGGCAACGGCTTCTGCCTTCACAACAAGCCGAACCAGGTGAGCACAGACACGTAAACGTGAACGGGAAATTGTAAACGGGCCTTGCGCTTCTTCCCTCGGCGACAGGTGGACCCGAGGAAATCATGCGGGGACAAGGTAATAGACGAAGGGGAGGAGTGCGACTGCGGCTCAATCGACGAATGCCCGAAGCACGATCCTTGCTGCGACCCCATCACGTGCAAACTGTACAGCGAGGCGCAGTGCGCGACGGGGCCATGCTGCAGCAATTGCAAGGTGAAGGGTCGCTAGATAATGTCGGCGATCATTGACGAGGATCGAGATGGTTGGGCTAACGCACAGTGGTCTGGATACCTACTTTTAGCGGCCAAAATTCTAATTTTTCTCAAACTTGGTGATCAAGGGTTTTTGAGGTCACTGATAACGAATCTGACACTAAAAATACAAAATTCAAGATGGCAGATTCAAATTTATAGCCAAAATTGAAAACACCTTTATATCGGTTTTTTTCCAATGCAAATTCATTTTCTATCTATATATATATATTCAATGAAAACATCTGACAATGTCCGCTTCTTCCAAATCGCTACTCAAGTGGGTATGCAGCTACACGCGTCTAAGACGCCCAAATACCTCGAGCGTCATTTCTAAAAGTCTGCATAAAATTGAAGACTGCAGGAGACTGCACTTGAAATTTGCGTGCTCTTGTTAGCAATTGTGTAAGCTTTCATGTAAGAAATGTCCGGCGTTAATCACTCTTAATCATTTTTTTATAAGTCTTCTCAAAGTTTCAATTGGTATAAACATTGCACCCTTTAATAACTGTATAATACAAACACGTATTTTAATGTTTTATAATGAGTAATTAAAACAATTAGATTCACATAAAATTTCATGATTTTGTCTTCGTAATATTATATCTAATGAAAGAATCATCTGAAAAAGGAAAGGTATGCGGATTTAGAAGCACTGGAGGGTTGTCAATTCATACAAAAAATTAGATTGTAAAGTGGAAGTTGAGAAATTGAATTTTGGCCACCCTCCAGACCACTGTGCAACGGAGCGATTACAGTTCCAGCCGCGCAACGTGGTTTGCCGGGAGGCGACCAACGAGTGCGACCTGCAGGAGGTCTGCTCCGGGAGCGCGGGCCAGTGCCCGCCGGACGTTCACAAGAAGAATGGCTATCCCTGCGCCGACAACGCCGGGTACTGTTACAACGGCGACTGCCCGGTTCTGGACCTCCAGTGCGAGAAGATCTGGGGTTATGGTGGCGTCGTCGCGGACAAGCAGTGCTTCGAGCAGTTCAACTCCAAGGGCGCCCTGAACGGACACTGCGGCACTGACACCTCCGGCCACTACGTCAAGTGCGAGTTCGAGTAAGTGGACCCTCCCTGCTCAATCTACCTCCCCCTACAACCCACTCAACCCCCGTTCGTTTCGCTCGCGCAGAAATGTCCGCTGCGGCTCGCTGCAGTGCCAGCAAGGCAGCAAGCAGCCAGTGATACCCGGCATGGATCACTCCAGGACCATAATCTCCATCAAGCGCGCGGAGTACGAGTGCAAGTGAGTACGCAACTGCTCGAAGTCCCATTAATCGCACTGCGCCCTCTTTCATGGCACGGGGTAACCGTTGGTTCTGCTTACTCGCCAAGGTCGACGACTGGAAAAGTGGAAGGCTCCGAGAAACCAGGGATGGGATTGGTTCACGACGGAACATCCTGCGGAGATAATTTGGTGAGTTCCCTAATCCGTTCCCGAGACTCGGATCTCCGCGCGTACGTCCGGCAGCGTGTTAAACGAGGCGGCGCGCTCAACGACGGACAGTTTTCGGTGTTACGTTAATGGCTGCGCTATAAACCGGATTATGCAAAGCCCTCGGCCCCCGGGAGCCGCCATTGTAGGCAAACAGGGTTGTTTGCTTTCAATCCGCGTGGCTTTGGGGATCCGGCCGCGGAGGAACGGCGCTGGTGTACACGCTGCGTGACTTTCTACGTTTCAGATTTGCGTGAACCAAACTTGCACCAGCCGGTTCCCGTTCATAGACAATGGGAAGTGCCCAAGCAATCACGACAACAACGAATGCTCGGGAAACGGGGTAAGCGTGAACCTTTGATCCGTCGAGGGGGAGTAGCGTGAGCGAACTAGTACAATACCAGGGAACTTCGCAGGTTTGCACGAACACAAACAAGTGCTACTGCGATGACGGATGGAGCGGAACGGATTGCTCCATAGTGCAAGATATCCCGACGCACCCACCGATGACTCTCACTACCGAATCACCCGGTAATAAAAGTACAGATCTTAAAATGATCAAGAAAGAGACCCCCTACGGTAAGTTGTGATTCGCAGATCTAGTTTGGGACACGGTCGACTTAGAGTAGCCTCGATAGAGCCGAGAAATTCAAGCTGTCCGAGCCACGCCCGATGCTCGACGAAATAATGGAACATTTAAATTATACGGGCTCGTGCCGACGACCGTTTCAATTTCTTGCCCGCTCGATGGATAACAGTAGAATAAGATAATTCTTCGATAAACGATACGAGTAGAAGAATACAGATCACTGGGGTACCGTAGACGATCTCAATGTTAATCCCGTTCTCGGTGCGAAGGATCGACCGATTATTATTCTGAAGCAACAGTCTAAGGGAGAACTCTACCGTAGCCCGTGATCTCAAAAGGCAGACATTTTTCGATCGTCTAGGTGTGTTCGATTCACGATAAGACAAAGACTCGTCCCTTTTTGTGGGTCGGGATGCCCGTTAGCCGCCTGATTATTTGGGGTCATACCATCAGCTGTGCACATAAAATTCCATGCGTTCCCTGTATATATATATGTATACATGCATATATATATATAGACAGACATGTACATGTACATATAGTACGGGCCGATAAGCTCACTCGTTTACACTCTTTCACTTTCGACTCACGACCACCTATATACCGCGACTCCCCTCGAGAGAAAAGAACGATCGAATGTTACAGGTGAACGCTTCGCAGTGGCTCCCGCCGCCATGTCTCTCATGGCGGTCCTTATCAGGCAACGCCTGATTAAGGTAAGACTGCGACGAGCCTTCATCCGGAGAACTCTGTCTCGCCTCGACACTATTTCCGAGTAGAATGGATTACGATGGCGGGATCGTTGCCTCCTACCCCCGATAACGCGTGTAATCCATTTCGCTCCCAACACGCGTACACACCACTCATCGTAGAATCTCATTTCCTCGCCAAGATCATGTGGATCGGTAGATCGATCGATCGAAAGGTGTCCACTCCACGTGATGCTGGCCCCGCTGCGTTTCAGGGGCGATCCCTTCAGGGGATGTTTACGGGTAACGGATCCTCGTCCAAAGTAACGGTTTTCACTGTGCGCAATGCTATATGTATAATACTATTTGTACCATGAATCGTCGGAGGCGGATTTGGAGGATTCAAGCGTCTGCTGCCCTCTTCGTAAAGCATCGTCAAATATTTTATTTCGAAAGAGTTGAGACGATTTTAAAATTAATTCAATATGGCAACTTCTTTAAGAGTGAGCCCGAAATAGGCTAGCTCTGAGGATCAACGTTGGTGGAGTTGGTTAGGCGACTGGCCAGTACGCTTTTGAGGATCGTGGGTTCGAGTCCCGTCGCCCGAGAAATCTTTTTCCGTGAATCTCCGTAAACTAATTTTTTGGACGATGAAAAAAAGTGAATTGCTTTCAAAGTCCAATTTACAATTTCTTTCGCTCAAAATTTGCAGCCCACGTACCTCACGTACAAATCCGCCTCTAGGTCGTTGTGGTTCGAGAGGGTTACAATGGGAGTGGATCCGTGAGTGATACGCGTGATCGAAGCACCCGCTGTCGACTCGCCTGACACGCGTAGGATACAAAGTGAATTGGTCGTTTCAGAAGCAACAAACAACACCCTTAGTACCGGGATGATGGTATTAATCCTGGTGGGTGTGGTCAAAGGAGTCTTCATTAGCTTTGCACTAATGGCCGTTTGCTACAGGTACAGTAGCAAAAATCAAAGTACTTGGAAAGTGAGAGCCCGCTGTGTGGGTTCGAGCCAGACGCCTGTCGTTGTCAATCTTGTAATTCGTGGCTAGCTGGATGATGAGGCATCGCACGCGGCCGTCAATGCTCTCATGATATTCATTCATCTTAGCCTATTTACTCGATGTTCATTTATATATCTATATCTATACGTATACGTATATATACACACACGTGACGAATATGCGTACGTCTCATATATACATATATATATACTATACTATACTATACTATATACTGTATACTATATACCTACTGTTTCTCCGATGGTATGCTCTGAACATTCTCGCGCTCGCATATACGCGATCACGCGTATGTGCAGCACGGGAGGCAGATCTACTACATTTCAACGGTTGTCGCACGCAAAGGGACGCAACTTCCAAACGCGTCTGAAACGATCACGAGAAATGAACAACATGTACATACATATATACAGTACCTGGACATGTGTATTCGAAGGAATGATTCTCCTCAAGATATTTAAACGATTCAATATATTAACATTAAATTATCGTAAGCTGGGGTGACTTTGTGAAAATCGGAGGTGAGAAAAATAAATTGAGAAATAAAATTAGAGCAAATTAGAAATAAAATTTGAGGTTGTCACAATGTCACCCCGCATTGAGGAGGGAAATAAGTAACCCTATTAGCCACAAAGTCACCCTCACTTACGGTAATCGAATAGGTTTATAGAGGCTCGGATGTTAAAGAAGTTGCATTAACAGATTTAACCAATTTTGACGCGAAACAGATATTTCGAAATACTAAACGATAAAAGTATCGGTCACGGTAATAGTAAGCGAACCGTGGAAACAGCTTTCCTGAACACATTTGCCCAGCACTGTGCGTACATACATACAAGGTTGTCCCTTCGAGTGCGATATCTAACACACGATCCACCGTGAACGTAACGCCAATGTGCCAGCTGCTTGTATGCCCTATAAAAGCATGAACCGAGGACTTGTAAGAATCGCCGATGATATTAGAGCCCGACCGTCGCGCCTCTCGGCGAGTCAGTTTGGTCGCGAGTAGATCTGTGAGCCGTGTCTCCGCCGATGCCAGCCAGACGTTCGGCCCCGTCCAACTCGACGGAGCTGACAGACAATCCATGGTCGCTCGAGTTGCGGCGGCGGTCGCGAGACACGACGGATACATACCGACGATCCGACTCGTCTCTAACTAATCGATCGAAGCTCTGACAAAGAGGCGAACTGTTATAAAGAACGAGGAACGGCCCGGGCGCATCGTATCGGCGGGAATCGGCCGACGGCGCCCCGCTGATACGATCGATGGCCGGCTACCTAGAGACGATATATACCGTCCTATGTATGATATATGTATATGTGCTGATACTGGCTTCTCTGTTTCTTGTCTGTTTCTGTCTGTCACTGGCATCTCTGTCTGTCTGCATGCTGTGGGACGCTCGGATACCGAAAACCTAAAACTCGGCCGTGTAACCGCACACCGTGCGTAAAAACAATGGTACTACATCACGATACCGTGCGTGTCGATGACGATGATGACGACCGACGACGACGACGACGATGATGATGGGCGACGATGATGATATAATGATACCGACGATCACTGATAAACCGTTACGACAATATATTAATAATAATAATAATAAATAAAAAAAACAACAACTACCACAACACCACAACAACAACGACGACGATGACTGCAACGTGTAACGATGTAACTCGAAACTCAATACTTTATCGCGCCCGATCGTCACAGAGAACTACCACGGCTCTAACACTGTATTTTTAGTTGGTGTGCTCATGTCGGTGGTAGGGGGTGTTTTCGTAGTATTTGCTCTGATGGCTCTCTGCTACAGGTCAGTCGTAGTACATAAAAACTACTCCCTCTGTCTCAGGTTAGTGTGCAGAAACATACACGTAGATACTTTTCTGTATGCGTATCTATCTATATATATCTATATATATATATATACATATATGTATATATATATATACGTATTTCTATATATATATACCTTTATATTTATATATATATATATATGTATATGCACATATATATGTATGTCTCTTCTCCTCCTTACAATCACACGTCGTACATATATATTTACATGTATATTTCTTTAGAGTCCGTACTATTACTGTCTTTCTCTTTGCGCTTACTATTTCTTTCCGTACGTTTCCTCTCTCTCGTCTCCATTCTACTTGCTCGTTGATCATCGCGCCGATAAGACGCCACGGGAACGACGCATCTGCGCGCCGCAACCACTGGCGAATATATTTGCGAAGCGGACGCGCGGCGGTTTAACGAAACCATTGCCCCTGGGCTGTTCACGGACAAACATGCGCCGGCCCGCGCACATTCGTCCGCGGGATCCATCACGACCGGAGGCCCCCGATGCCCCTCTCTACCCGATCGTTGCCACGTCCACGACGCCCAGCAGAACCAGACACACATGCATAGATTCACTTGGACCGCTCCCCGCAAAATGCGCAGCCCCGTTCTCGCAAGTGAAAAGAAACTCGGTGCCCCGTGACACGTTAACCCGATTGTCCCCCAGCGAGCCGGGGGCGACCACGACGATCAAACCGTGCCCCTTGGACCATGGTATCGAGTCGGTCGAAATGGTTGCTGGCTCCGCAGCAGGCTGACTCCGATTGCGCGTCGAGAGGCGATCCATACTTGTCGAAGAGACAGTTAACTTCATCCTCCGACACCCCGCCCCGCCCACCCACCCACCATGGAACGTACTCGATTCTCAAGACACATTGCCTAGTCCACTCGTTACCGTTTAATTTTGAGCCAATTTCGCTCGATGGGTACTGCAGCGGAGGGCGATCCCACACGGGTGGCTGCAAGGCCAGCTGCGGGTGTACCATTCGACTGGTTATCTGTTTTCGTTCTAATGCATGCATCCACACGGCTCCCTGCTCACCCCTGTAGACGCGCCTGCTTTGCTAGACCCTAACCATTCTCGACGTAGACATTCGAGTAACATCCGTCCGGGTGTGTCCTGCTTCAACGCCCGCACGACCAGTCATCGGCTTCATTGTTGGTCCCGCAGTGTCTAGGGGCTAAAGTAGCGTCAACCTTGCGCCACCGACTGATCGCAATGTTGAACCGGGCACACCGTTGAGATTTCTCGTAAAGTATCGCGCACGTTCCATCAAGTTGTACTTTTTAAGGAGACTCGACGGCAACATACAACGTATGTAACCCCTCCAACAGACCACCTCCAAGTATGTAACCGAGCGCGTACGTTGTCGGCGATACTCTTCGACGATGGACAAAACGAAGGAGTCTTCGTCTCAAGCTTCCCCTAAACCCCCAGCCCCGCCCGCCCCCCAAACCACCCCCCCCAAACCACCCCCCAGGTCCCACTCGTAGCTTGCATGCGCTTTTTAACGACGTTTTCTGATTGTCCCGATCGCGGCGCCGACACCACCGTAATCGATCGTTTTCTCGCAGAAGGAAGAGCACCGTCCAGAAGTACGATCAACCGTACGCGAAGAAACCCCTGCAGAAAGGTTACCAGGGCGTGTCCAGGAACCACCATCCGGAGCACGCGGTCCTGGACAACGTGCACAGCAAGATCCTCAACTTCAACAGTATGCCTAACTACAGGTACGACGGTCATTTCGTTGCTTATCAGTCCACTTATCCGGCTAGACACACACAGACACTTTAGGCGACACTCTCGGCCGCGTTAATTAGATCTGTCCGACGATTCATAGACTTTCTCGCGCGTTAGCTTGAAAGCTCGAGGGATCCAAACTTTCCGCGTGCGCTCTTTCAATAAGATTGTCTTGTTGATTATGTAGGCATTCGGAATTTGGGTATTTGTAGAGTTTGGGAAAGAGTAGCATCGGGGAGTCGGCTTTGGGGGAATCAGTAACGCGGCTGCCCAGTAACGCAGAGATTACCGAAGATCTTGTGATCGAGTTCCACCACCCGAGGTTCGTTTTTTCGCCTACAATTAATTGATTCTCCGCTGCGAGCAGCGTCCAAAGGACGTTCGACGAATTTTATACGCTACGCGCCAAAGTTTGGAGATCACGAACGATCATATATATATTTATATATATATACATTATACGCTTCTAAGAGACAACCTAGGGAAGACCCCAGCAACTAGCGTTCAAAAGGATCCATCAACGATCGCCAAAGACACATCTCGCTTCTACTTATATATTGGTTTTCCATTAATGTTTGCGTCACACGAATCCATGTCACACGGCATTCATTCGACATCTACAAAGCCACCCGACCCCGCCCGCGGTACTGTCCACTCCGGTAGTGGCGGAGTCGTCTTCGTCCCGTCGTTCCACGGAGCTCGAGGAATCTAGCTAGCCCCCCTCGTCTCCTCGAAGCAGCGAGGCGGCTCTTTAATGTCGCCGGCTCGGAAGGGATCGAGAAAACGAGACTTTCTTGCACGGTGAACTCCTCTGTATGAATGATTTCTCGCGCGGAGTGCTCGAGCAAGATGAAAGGGGCGCGAACGACGGAGAACGGAGACGCCACGGGACCCCGCGCCGTCTCTCTCGCAACCGATCTCGCGCCTCCTAAACAGCTTTAACCCTTTGTGGTCTCGCAGAAAGTCTCTGCCCGTGATACGTAGACGCATACACCCCGTCCATAAATCACCGGACACTTAGCGAAGTTGGTAAGAGGGTACGGAATGACGTACATAGTGATATAAAGTTAAAGATTTATTTATACAGAATATACATTTAAAAATCTTAACAAATGGTTGAACTAACAGTGGCATCTTCTCGATTAATTTTTTCATACTTCTGTATGGTGTAGAAGCATCTTCCAGTCGATCCTTAACTTTCAAAGCGCACGAATAGTGAATACGGGAACAATAAACATACTGTGCATTCTTACTTTTTAAATATTTATTTAAATTATACAGTGTGTTGTCAATTTTATATTTAAGTACTAGCGTGTAATAAGTACATACATCAAAATAAAGTAATAAAGTCACCTTAGAGACTTATATACAATGGTCAGTTTGCTGAAGGTAAGGAAGTGTCTGATGACTTATGGACAGGAGTGTACATGCATACATAAGTACGTACATATGTCGGTGATAAGGAAAGTCTGTGTTACCTTCGCCACCTTGCCACACGAACGAACTCGAGGAGGAAGCAGTAAGACCACGAAGGGTTGAAAAACCGTGAAATACCCGCGGCATGCCTATATTAGTATACTTCTAGCCGCGGCGAGACCCAGCGCGTGCTGTTTCAACCCCCCCATAACGTCGCCACCGCAGACGGGCCAAGATTCAAGTAAGTCTCATGTGTCTCGCCGTTATGTCACCATAGTTTATCGATCATCTCGAAACCCAAACACACCGACCGGAGAACGGCAACGAAACAGCTCAGCTCGTCGTAGATCGTTCCCAGAAGGCACAAGAGACCGTTGGCGCCGGTGGAAGCGGTGCGGAACATCGCCTCGAGCTGGCCTGCCTCGTTTTGTCCGCGCGAACAATGTTGTATCTCGCGCGCAACGGCAAACACGTGTACACACATGCACGCGCGCACACTTGGACGGGTCGCGACAACGGAGCGTCGAATTCTTGTCGAGAGCCCTCGATTAACAATGTAACAGTCAGCGAGAGCTACCTCAGGGATTCAGAAGCGCGGATCATGTACCCAGAGGAACGATCACGAACCGAACTTCTCTTCCGACACCTTGCCCTTTCGTTTCTTTTGCCCCGCCCCTCTGTTTGGTTCACCCGAGATGTTACCGTAAGGATTTTCGTTTGGTGGAACAAGCATTCAGAGGATTTTTCGTATCGCATAACGGCACGATGCATTTGGCTCGAATTCCTTTGCGTAAAGGCGGCACCGCACACTCGGCACTCGGCGAATACCGAATTCGGTATACCGAAGTGCTCGCGTGTACCTCCGCGCTATGCGCTTACCCGAGCATGTCGACTCGGGAGCTGCGCACATCCGTAGAGAAGCTCGCGCAAGCGTTCGATAATCGGCGAATTGCCTACGCCGCTAGATCCGCTCGCCGAATGACGAACTCTCGTTATTGCCGAATGCGTGGTTCCGCCTTGACATTCACGTTCGTTCGTTCATCCAACTGGAATCACAGCCAGAGCTTCACTTGGCGGTTAAGCTATGCCTCCTTCACTTATCGCAAACGTTCCAGTAGCTCGTTGCTCCCACCTTACATTTCGTTCTACCGAATTTCACGCCCGCTGTACATCGAGGCTCGAAGAAACATGACCGAATCAACGTCACCTGTACATCGCCACGTTCCTAACACACACGCTGTGGTCGGTCCAAGTAGAGGAGGGCAGAGAGTGCACGCGTAGCAGTTGCTTGCCATTGTCTTTTCACCCTGGCACCGCATGACTTTTCTTTTGAATGCAGCGCACACTCGTACTTACCGAGCTCCGTCGATAGGGCTCGCACCGTGGGCACCTTCTCCAGCATGCCTCGTTCGTTACTTTCTCCGAGACACTACGATTGCAACCCTACCAGAACAATCGAAACGCTACTCGCTTGCTAGTTGCACCCGGTGATGTCGGTAGACGAGAGTCTAGCCAGCCAACGAAAAGAACCACGGATACGTGGGCCCTCGTCCCTCGCGTCAGTTCGTATTCGTGTCACGGTTTTAAATCAGCACGAAACACGGACACGAACAGTTTTCTCACGGCCCCGTTTGAGACTGGCCGAAACGAGAAACGCGACGGGAGACGGGGTCTGCATTAGGCCTCGGAGCCTCAACGTTCAAAGGTGCGACGCTGGTCGCGAGAGAATCGAGAGGATTTGATTCAGGAGACGCGGATAATTCTTAGCACACCTATGAACGTTGGGCGCGTGATTCATCCCCGAGTCTTTCCGATTCGACGGTGAGACCAACCGTTCCTCTAAATGGCCATTTTCAGGGAGCATAAGTCGCAGATGAACAGGCTCGGCATAAACGACGAGGACGGGGATACAGGGGCGGAGGAAGTTGTCTCTTTCATTGACCTCCAACCGAACAATCTCACAAAGTTGCCTGAGAAGGGAATTTTAAAGAAACACGGTGGTTACGGTATTGTAATGACTACTAGTCACACGAAAGAGTCGGTAGATGGCTCTCGAACCCACGAAGGGAAGGTGCAACGGCTTCGATCATTCTCCGCTTGATCCCAATTTGAGATCCAAGGCTAGGCTGAACAGGATGCTCACGATTAAGTAGCTAATGAGGTCGAGCCGCTTGCACCGACCCTCCGTGCACGATCACGGGTATATACAGTGTATATTCGAAAGGCTGGACGTTAACCGGAACGACGATTGAATCAGGGCCAGGAGGAGGCACCGTGGTCGATCTGGAGCGTACCCTGGACCAACTGAACGGGTACCACGGCGACATCATCCAGGCCCTGATGAATGCGGCGAGCCATCGGGACCTGCCGGGCACGCCCTCCGCCAGCGGGAACCTGATCGAGGGAGAGGCGGTGTGCAAGCCGCAGACGGAATGCGGCTATCCGACCGCGTACTGCAAGAACGTGGACAAGCAGGCGTACATTGGCGGCCAGGAGGACGAGGAGACGGAGCTTGGCAAGCTGACGTGCGGCCCTCTCCGCATACGGAATCTCGACGACCTGAAGAAGCAGCTGGAGCGGCACTCGGTGTCGATCCGCGTCAGTCCGACCGGCTCCGACAACGATGGCCACGACCACCACTGCGGGATAGATTCCTCCGTTTGTAGCGAGTCCTCCCAAGGGTAAGAACTGATGCGGAATAGGCGCTTCGCCATGCTTACGTTCCTTCTTCTCGACGTTCTTCTCATCGCTTCCATCGTTCGATCGGATTGTACATACATTGTCTTGCATAACGCTTCGGACCGGTCCGGAACATCGGCCTGCGGCGCGCGTGTCCTCCGCGGTTACCGAGACGCGTACGCCTTCCATCGCGCGATCAGCCGCCATCCTCCCTGCCGTTCCGCTCGCCGGACGGCCCGGGGACTGCGCCCCCCATTCGGCCAGACTTCTCACACTGCCGCATGCCGGCACACTCGCCTGTCATCGATACGTCATTGCTTACCTACCATCTTGTTTTCTTCTTCTCGCCAATTGGTTTTATGTTTTTGTATCTTGTGCTTTGAAAGTTGCGCCAAATACAGCTGCGTCGGATCAGATCTGAGACACGTGCCCGGGCACCCAGTAGCAATTAGCGTAGCCCCGTTGCAGCGATACTTTGCCAGCGCCCGCGTGACCGGACACATTTACCTGCATATACGTATGCCCCATACGTCGCGTCGCGAGCGCCACTCGTTATCTCGGCAATCTTCACTTGCACCGTAGAGCTTCGACGAAACACATGCAGAGTCTGTTTATACCGTGCCACACGCCGAGTAGAGTCGCGCGACGAGAATGATGCCCGTGTCGAGGAGCTATTTGGGATATTAACGGATGACGAGTAAGGGGACCGAGAACGAGAACGAGACCCGACACGGCCACGGTTTAACTTGAACTCATTCGATTTCCTACGTAGAAGCAGAAGGTACGGCCGCGGCCGCGACGATACCTACAGTAGATATGGTCAGCCATCGTCTCGAAGCCCTTACAGCACCCTCCAGCCCGCCCAACACGTGGAGGAGGGTTTCTATGAAACTGCCGATCTTGACAGAGGCTCAAACGCTAGGGGTGAAACGCCCGATAGCGAAAGGTATCGCAGATTCTTTCAATACCGAGCGCGGGCTTCGTAGATAAAGCGAGATATACATAGGGAGAGAGAGAGAGAGAGAGAGAGAGAGAGAGAGAGAGGGCGAGAGAGAGTGAGAGAGAGAGAGAGAGAAAGCGAGAATGAATCGTCGTGCAACTGACCCAGCCAACCCCGCAAACCCTACGAGTCCACGCGTGCCTCGACTAGTGATTGGGAATCGAAATTTCTGCTCCAACGAAACGAACTAGGTTCTCGAGGGGGGCATTCAGAGAAGAATAATTATTCCCATCACTGCCGTGAACGCGCATTCAGATAAGGATTGGTGCACGCTCGCGATAAACGCCATTCACGAGCCTCGGAACCGATCATGTAATACTATCCCAAATATCGTCGTACGAACGGAATATAAATAGACTCGGCATACCTCTTCGTCATTTCTATCCGATGACAAATTCGCAGCTCGGTCTCTAGCCGGGTCTATGGACTAAATCCAAGCGAAACCGCAAACGAACCGCATCCGACCAGCCCTATACACACAAACTTCCGCATGCCAACTCTACTGTTTTAGCTGCTTCCGCAATGCGCTGTGAATGTGCTGCAAGCTATGGCGACGATGGCCTATGGCTCTTGCTGAATGCCTGAGAAGCGTTGCGAGCATCCGTAGCGTGCCCACTCCATATTCGCGCGCGGTACGCTGAGATCTAGAATCACTTTCTTTACAGAGCGATCTGTACCCGACCCGCGATTATTTACCGTTTGTCACGCGTCAGAACGACCCGCACTTATCCTTATCTGAAGGTATTCCTCCTCGTCGATCACAGCCTTCCAACGTGCACGGGGAAGCACGTGGTCCGATGAAGGAGATTGCACGTGGCCGCGATTGCAAGGCTTCGCACGCGCGCATCATTGGTTAGAACGCTTTCTGTGCACGCGACGCGCCGACGTATATGCACGCGTTAATCCGTCGATCACAGCGCCAGATTCTCCTTGGAACGGCGCAACGACGGCGCACTAACTGTCGGTAACCCATGCATATACGGAGCTCCACTGTGGGATGGCGGCACACGCGAAGCGTTACTAATTTACCTTCGAACCGTGCCCCGTTTCCGTCGGGTTTAGAGGGGAATGGCATTGTAACGCTTCGCGCTGCCTGTGAGGGCCTGCACGAGGATCGTATTGGGAAGGTAAGTGGAGGGTCTGGCGATCAGGAGCTTGTCGGGAGCGCGTGCGAGCGTGCATACCGTGCGGCGCGACGTGCGCATTAGTGGTCGTGGAATAGATCCAATGGCCTCGTGTAATCTTGTTATTTTCTAGTGATGCATTTATTCAAGCTCAACAACAAGTAGCCCGGTGGAGTAGCGAGGACGGAGTGCAGCACCGGCCACCGCAGCAGCCGCCGCCCCCGCCCCCGCCTCCTCCGCCCGTGATCGCTGGTGGTGGTACGATGGGCACGATGACGCAGCGCCATCACTTACATCACCCGCAATGCGTGCACCAGCGCCAGCCTCACCACCACCACCATCATCGCGTACAGCTGCCGGACGCACAGCTGCAGCCGCCGTCGCAAGAACAGCAAGAAGATGAACAACACCAACTGCCGGTGGAACAGCAACTGCCAATACAACAGCGCGGCTATTATCCATCCCCGCCCCACACCGACAACGGTCTCGACAACGACGAGACTGAAAATGCTCAAACCCATCATCAACAAGAACAAGAAGAACAGGAAGAGAAGCTCCTCCCCGAAGTTCGTGGAATCGATGTTAATCACTTGCCTAATATTAACAAATGCCCACTAGACGATACATTTAGTCTAGAATGTAACATAAATAATGGTTCCCCTAAAGAATTAAATACCAACAACACTAGTGATAACGAAAATACTGCCCTACTGCCCTCTACGCATTTTCCCGAGTACAAGCATTGATGATTATTAATCGATGACAGATAGTGTCCATCAAACATAGTGGTGTGATTTAATCCTGAACTCGCATTTTATACTGAATAGTGTAAATAACGATAAAACTCATTGATTGCGGCATCGAGAAACAACAAGAGAAACAACAGCAAGCAGACAGGTATTGAAATTATGAATGAATTAAAATAATCTATATGAAATGTTTATTAATAAACATTAGTAAAGCGATTTACTCAAACGAACGGGTCGCTGTTATTCTTGTGTAACCCCCCACCCCGACGTCGAACTTTCATTGCCAGCATCCTTTCCCGCGCGTTTTTGGAAAAAACCGCGAAAATGTTGCGCATGCGTTCTTAACAGATCCAATATGGCGCATGTTAAAGCGCGGGGTGGGTTTCTCAACTTTCTACAGTTTCGAGTTCAGAAAGTTTAGAAGCCTTAAAAAATTCCGGATTCGAGTTTTGAGAATTTGAAAATTCGCTTCGAATTTTCACATTTTCTTCTCGATCTAATGTCGGTACTTTCTTACGATAAAATGAATCGCCTGCTTCCTCATTAATTTACGTTTCCTCGTCCCCATTTTCATCGAAATCGAATCAACGTGGCGCACATTATAGTTAAATAAACAATAAATGAGAAACAATTGATATTCACTCACAAATCACTGCTGCATCATGCTCTCGCTAACGTTCTCCTACATCAGTCCACATCTCCAAACTCCACTCGATTTTTAGAAACAGGTTACCGTGACCCATTGGACTTCACTCCTAGAACATCACTTTCACGTCCGCGAACACACTGGCAACAGACGCGTAACCTTGCAGCGGTGCTTTAAATTTCGATACCCGTTTGAGAATCGCAAGCAACACTTTCGATTCGCGCAGCTAACTTCACGATCCTGTATGACCCGATTACTATCACCCGATCCCGATCCTGGTTTTATATTCCACGCTAATTAGAAACGACGTTGTGTCTAGCGCTGACGAAAATAGAAGATAAGATGTATTAATAAAAATAGATTTTTCCGACAGCGGCTAAGAAATGACGTCAACGGGTCGAAAAACAACCGCGCTATCGGGCTAATCCATTTCGCGGATATATCGTAGTTTAGCCTCGCCAAAGCTACAGGCTTTACTTTTACACAAAGAATACTAAAAACTCGAAAGTCCCAGCGTTTCAAAAAACTTCTAATTCACCCCATATTCTCTCCTCATTAACAAAACTCTTTAGACCCTCTCGAGACAACGTGCATGCCCGCCAAAGATCGGAGTGAAGCTAGCCGCGAGACGATACAGTTATGCATGTATATAGGCGCAATCAGGGCCGTTCCTGGCAGGGGTGCAGAAGGTGCCCCCGCACCTGGGCGGCCGTTTATTATATCAAAAATTTGTATTAATAAGAATAATAATCGAAACTCTTTGCATGATAACTGTTTAAAATCATGTACGTATACATATAAAAGTAAACACTGCATATTAAATTCTTAATTAAAGAATACTGAATTAAGAAGGGCGGCAATTTGTTTCTGCACCTGCGCGGCCAAAACCCAGCACGGCCCTGGGTGCAATACTACTCAGTTCAGGTCGGTTCATTAGCAGAGGACCAGTGTGATAGAAATACTTTCTCGTCTCGAGTCCGTTCGCAGGCGATAATTCCATTTCGAGTATCGTCGCCGTTCCCCGTATTTCTCGGAAGTGGATAGACGCTCGCAAACGGCAGGGCCGCTGTCGAGCGCGGCGAAAGCAGCCAACGGTAAACTCGCTGGGCCTTAAATGCACCTCACGTGAACAGTGTCATCGAAGCATGCCTGCGTTACGCTCGTGAGCCCACTGGACGATTCATGCGGATCCGTCGCTCAATTGCTAACGATGTGCGTCGCGAAAATCTGAGCTCCGCCGCACGATGCAGTCCATTTATTGGACGGGGAGGCTGCTGTCCCGAGCGATATGGAACGGCCTATCGAATTATACAGCCTGCACCGATCCCAGCGTGAGTAAATGTCGCGAGCCGTCCTTTATATCGGCGGTTTGCGGCTTCCCCAAAGACTTCACGCGGGGACGTATGCGCAAGGGTCAGTTCGGCGACGATGCCTGGTTCAGTGCCAAATTCAAGGCTGTGGAAGTCATAGGTAACGTCAGCTTGACAGCCCCGGCGATGCATCGGCGCTACCGAAAGAGCTCGTAAACCACACAAATCGACGGACAAAGAGATTTCCACGGTTCTAATACTTTCAGGCGTAGCGGACGGCGTCGGCGGGTGGAGACACTACGGGATCGACCCGGGAGAGTTCTCCAGCTTTTTAATGAGAACGTGCGAGAGGCTGGTCTCCATGGGCAGGTTCACTGCCTCCGAACCGGCCGGATTACTAGCACGTAGTTACTATGAATTACTAGAAAATAAACAACCCATATTAGGTACGAAGCACAATCGAGATCGCCTCGCGCAATCTTTGGTCTCCCACGTACTAAGCGAATGTTCGTTTCAGGTAGCAGCACTGCGTGCGTTATAGTCCTTAACAAAGAGACCAGCAGCATTTACGCGGCTAATATCGGCGATAGTGGTTTTGTAGTTGTAAGGAAAGGGGAGGTAGTTCATCGTTCCTCGGAGCAACAGCATTATTTTAATACTCCGTTTCAGCTGTCTCTTCCGCCTCCGGGACACTCCGGCCTGGTACTTAGCGACAGGTATTGCAGTTAACGGAAGGGAGAGTGCTGTGCCGTAAAGGGATATCCAGACGCTGATACATGTTACAGTGAAACACTGATGCATGCATCACGATGCAGGGTTCGTGACTTGCATCTTGCTCACTCGCCTAGCTGATGAGCAAGATGCCAGTTCCGCTTCTGATGCTGAAACACGGAAACCGATCTACAGACGTAGCACGTGTATCAACGTTTCACTGCAACATGCATCAGCGTCTGGAAGACCCTTAAGAGACCCTGCGATCTATAGACTTTCCCGTTTCAGTCCAGAGTCCGCGGACACTTCGAGCTTCGGAGTCGAAGACGGCGATGTGATCCTTCTGGCAACGGACGGGGTGTTCGATAACGTGCCTGACGGGCTGCTTATCACCGAAATGCGCAAGGTCCAAGGGGAAAGAGATCCTACGAAAATACAGGGAGTCGCTAATTCGATAGCCTGGATGGCGCGTAGTTTAGCTTTCGACGGCGCATTTATGTCTCCGTTCGCCCAAAGTGCTAGAGAGAATGGAATTGACACTATAGGTACGTGAATTGGAACGATATTAACACTAAAGTCGGATATTATTCCGAAAGGGACCGGTGGCCGATCGAGATGAGGTTTGGGGGGAGGGGGTGTGAACTAGGACTGGGGCTATTCGAATAATTTAATATTCGAATATTTTACAAGTATTCGAATGCTACGAATAAACTTCGAATATTTGAGTATTCGAATACTGATGTATTAATTCGAATATCCAAGTATTCGAGTACTATTCGAATACTGATGTATAATACTCAAATATGGTGTGAAGTGGGTCAAAATTAGTTTACAAGATTTCACCCTGGCAAATGAACCTAAAGAACTTGATTTATAATTCACACCATACTATTCGAATAATATTCGAATACCGAAAAATTCGACAAATAGTCCCAACCCTAGTGCGGACCCTAAATCTAAAATTTTAGCTTCGGGTATTTATTAGTTTCCGAAATATTAATAAAAAATTGTGAATTTTTTTTAAATTTTTTTTTGGACGTTGGTGCAGGCCCCTCTACCCTGCCATTTTTTATTTTTGAAATTTTTTAACCACAGTCTCATTTTTAGCATCGCCGAACTCACATCGGTTCGCTACCGTGCTTTACGCGCCTTCCGCACTAATCTAGCCCCAACCAATACTAATACCCGGGAGAAGTTGGAAAGTGGAATGCGTTGTGTCGGTATAAGTCAACGGAAATATTGTTAAGAGGGGGAACCGTGGTAAAGTGATTTAAAAAAACTCGGTAAGGTGTACCCTTTTATGCACAATTACCCCTGTATCTTTTGAACGCATTAATTGCCGAACCTAAAATTGTATATCTGGGGTCTTTCCACACCCCTCGTAATACCCACCAAGTTTCGTCTCGACCGGCCACCGGTCCCTTTCGGAAGTACAGCCCTAAAGTCGATTGGCCCGTTACCCTTACGATACACAGGATTAATAAAACATATATATTTGATTTATTTATAGGATACATTTCACAATTCCTTATGTCTTATGCATGTACCTATCTCTTATACTTTGGTGACGAGTTTGTATCGGCGTTGCTACTCTTTTCTATAGTATCTCAGACATTCTTCCTTCTTAAAACTAGAACGAACAATTTATCCTTAACAAATCTATCGTTTCTCTTGGAGTTTAACAGTCACGATAAATGATACTCGTAAGTTATGTACATAACCGGCGTTTCGTTTATCCGAGGTGGTACCCAATGGTCAGATTGAAGTAAACGATAAATTGTAAATGGACGAATCGAAGTAAAACACTCTACTTCTAGTCATTCCTGATTTTAGATCTTACTTGCCGAAGTGTATCATAGGATAATG
This sequence comes from Andrena cerasifolii, assembly GCF_050908995.1. NCBI lineage: Eukaryota > Metazoa > Arthropoda > Insecta > Hymenoptera > Andrenidae > Andrena > Andrena cerasifolii. Next base: position 7,422,762 of record NC_135132.1, read on the forward strand.
TAAATGAATTGGAAAAGTATATTTGTACCCACAGCGTGTTTTTGTATTTTACAGGTGGTAAACCAGATGACATTACAGTGCTCTTAGCAACGGTGGCGATATAATAAAATATGTACAATAGAGTCTTGATCATTGTATTATAGTCCATGTCATTGCGTATATGTAACTAGTTATACATCATTATATCCCGTTACGAGAATCATTTATTATTTAAACCTAAATAAATGGTTTTGTAAATCATTCTTTACCTCGCCAATCTCCTGTACAACCGCTGTAAAGAAATACTATTTCGAAGGGAGAGATATTAGCGATCGATCTGCGTGCAAATAGAATTTTGTTCAAGCTCACTTAGGGGTTCATCCTTAAATTACGTAAGGCTTTTTCGGGGGAGGGGGCGAATTTCTTACAAAGGGGGGAGTCGGGTAGCGTCTTACGTAATATTTTTTAACCTAATTTTCAATAAATACAAATTCTATCATTAATGTTCCAGAAAAGTAGTTTTAGTTTAAATTTCCTGAAACTGAGTTAAATGAATTACAGTGACTTAGAATTAGTACAAACGACTTGAGCTTTTTTAGAAGCTAGGAGGATTACTTTTCTATGTGACGCATTTCGTCGCTTTGAAAAAAGAATACAATTGGTCGGAATGGCGAGAAAAATGGTAAAGGTCGTTTTTCAACTTTTTTCTGAACCTGTGTTGAGAATTAATCCCGTTTGTAGATTTAAGTTGTAAAGATCACAGAATTAGGTCGACAATCGCTGATTTCGGAATTTCGCGATTTTGGAATTTTCATCAGAGGTTCAGAAAAAAGTTGAAAAAACGGCCTTTACTATTTTTCTCGCTATTCCGACCAATTGCATTTTTTTTCAAAACGACGAAACACCTCACTTATCAAACTAATCCTAGCTTCTCAAAAAAAAAACTCAAGTCGTTTGGACGAATTCTAAAAAAGTTATGCGATTTTAAAGGGTGTACACTTTCTTTCGTGCACCACCGTACATAAAGCTTTAAAAGAATTTTAATAACTGAAATAAGGATTCGCCAAAATCACCCTCACGTAATTTAAGGCCGGCCCCTTACGGGGGCACACAAATTCTCCAATTACCTTGCCTCTTGGCGGCACTGAAATTGCAGCTACGCATTATATGGCACAATAACACAACCATGCAACACTGTAATGCGTTATCGGTAAACGCGAGTTACTGTATAATAAATGTTTAAAAAGTTGTAATAAAATTCCAAAGCTACCATATAAAAGTTCAATCGAAGGTCAAATAAATGCATCAGCTCTTTCACCCGAGAGAAGAAGAAGAGAGAAAAGAAATCGATATGTACCACTACATACAGATTAATGGCATACAATGTGTACAACTAAACCGTACCATTTTATTTAACTGCGATGGTCATATAAATAACATTTTTACCTAGTATTTACAAGACGATTACTATATAAGTCATAAATAATTCAAGTGGAAATTCATTTGTAATGCTTTGGCTTGTCGGCGACGCGCTCGTTCCGTCGCGATGGATTTCACCAATGTACCGTTCTAATATACGTTAGAATGCAATCACTAGATTGATAATACGAATACATCACAGTACGACGGACAGCACGGTGTTCTAAAACAAACAAGCAGCCGTGGTAGATCCTATTGCGGGATAAAAGGAAACGGAGCTCCGCGGCCGAGGATTACGTCCACCCGGAGGCTACGTGCCACCTGATATACCTAAACAGGCGTGTTTCATTTGAACGGAAGTATGTACACATATCCTTCGCGACGCGTCAGCCGCTGGACTTTGCTCCTCATCCATGCGCGCAAGTTACAAACACCAACAAGGGAATGCTATTGTATGATTCATTTAAACACTCTCCGGTCTCGAAATGCCCATGAGAAAGGACTGTGATGTATTCTACCATTGATATTACGCATTCGGTCGACAAATCTGGTATCAAATGTATCATATAAAGACCATGGGATTATCTAAAATAGGAGAATAAATAAGAATATTTACAGCGCTCGATTTCGCAAGGCTCTCACAATAGATCGCTCTTTCAAATTAGGGGTTTCAATTTCATAGCTTCGTAGAGTGAAAATAGCACTTATATTTTACAACGCAAGCTTCACTTTCGAACGGAATCCGTCACGGAACGAGGATACAAAGGTCGCAGCTTTTCTATGCTTAGGTAAAACTGTATATTATATCAGGCACGAGGTTGTAGTAAAAATTCATACTGTGCACAGTATTTATGACAATCGCGAAGGGGCAATCGAACTCAACGACACGCTAGACAGATTAATCGAAATCGTAAAGAAATGCAGGACGAGGCAATGCGAATTTGTTGTTACGTGTATATTTTAAATTTTGTACTTTATAGGTGTTTCGAAAACCATCATCATAAACGCAAAGGGTATATGTTCGAAGCTTGATTCTAACAAGCTCCCTATCAGTATGAAATTGTATTCCGCTTTCCCGTGTGTTCGTTTCTGAAAATCGTATCACAGTAGTCGATTACTTCAGAAATACTGTCCCTAGTTACTAGTCTCTTGCGCAATATTCTCTTAAAACATACAGTTATTACACGCATTACCGAAGTGTCTCGTGTGAGAAATTGTAACCCCCTGTAAAAAATTGGAAGTCTTAGCGTCGATTAGGTTCCTTACAGACGAGTGTAATTACTTTTGTTAGCAGCTGGGAAACTCAAGGAACAATGTTGTGTACGTAATAATATAAAAGTTTACTTGATGCACCGACGAGAGAGCGACGATTCGGAAGCAGGACCTCCAATCACTGCACGTTAACGTCTGGACCCCAATCGAATCCACCGGGACGGTCTTCGGGCGGTGGAGTGTAGTCTGGATCCTCCGGGTGTGCGTCGAACAAAGTCTTACTACGAACAAGTGGAACATGTGACGAGATTCGCAGCGGAGATTGCTAATCGTTCGAAAGGGACTTACAGTATTTGTGGAGTCTTAAGAACACGGAAACCTCCTCTCAGACGCGGGAATACATCCTCCGCAAAGTAATACATATGCCCTACAGCCATTCCAACTAGATCTACGGATATCGTATTACCGAGGAGTACGGAGAAACCAAGAAGCATCCAGGGCATGTACGGCGCCTATTTACAACGCACACTTGAAAGTCACCCGCCTCTCTCCGCGAAACCGCTAAGTAAGAAAGTACAGTAGAGCGTCAATTATCCGAGCTGTTTGGGACCGAAGTGGTTCGGAAATTCGAATTGTTCGGAGAATGAAGCATGCATGTACTTCACGCAGTTTATAACCATAGGAATTATACCTAAAATTACTTATTAAATACAAGAGTAGTACTGCGTTAAGGGGTCATTCTGGTACTCACGCCGCAAACTCGCGAGCTGTAAGAGATAGAAAAAAAATTTCAAGACAAAAGTTACTTCTCTTAATCAGATCTATCATTTGGTAAAAAAAATATTTTACAGTTCACGAGTTACAACAAAGAATCGGAAAATAACCGGATTTTCAGGGGTCAATCAGGAGGCAATCCTCTACATATTCGCAAACTTTCAGAATTTTTTGAATTTCCAGGTTCCGGGTGTTCCCTTATCAGAAAAAAGACCCAAATGTTGCCGAATTTTGCGGCGTGATTACCAGAGTGACCTCTTAATTTATATTACACAGAAATCAATTTATCGGTAGAGCTGCACTGGGCTCGGTTAATCGAGGTTCGGATAATTGGCGCTCTGCTGTAGAGGCGCACTTACTTGAAAGTTCAAGAGCCCGAAGAAGTTTAGCCTGACGAATGGATTCCGTCGGGACCAAACGTAGACTAACATAACTGTGAACGCGTGGCCTAAGAACATTATGTTAACGACGAACGCAAATGTCTACTGAGAGCTGAGGAAGCTTGCGCCGCGTGAAACGAACGTGGGGGGGGGGCGGTGTTTGGGTTTAACGGAAAGGATACGATCATACATATGCCTCCAAAAATGAACATCATTACGAAGTCAGCTGTCCTTCTGCGGAAAGAACCTTCTTCCAACATTCGACAGTACCGATACGTGAAGATCATATTGAAAAAGAAGTTGAAACCCATATTTCCGAAAAACAAAAATGTGGTTATTAGTCTCCATAGCTGAAAGAACAATCAGATAACAGTGGTAGCTACTAGGTGCCTATTGGTCTATCGTATTGGTTACTTCGTAGTGTTTGTTTACCTGATACTGTTCGATTATCAGCGTCGGATTGAAGTACAGTCGGAACGGAGACACCAGGTCCAGTTGCTGAAACGAGAGAACGGGGGGGTTTATACAGCCGCGTTTCGGGGACGCGTGTCCCGCGCACGTGGAGGTGCTTCTCCGGAGAAGTTGTTCTACAAACCACAGCAAGGGTCGTGATGACACAAGCTGTTGTATAAGCTCGTGTCACCACGGGCGTTTGCATGTACTCCTGCCGAAAAGTTTGGAAGGCCATTGGTGTATTATTACGATCTTCCGTACACCCAAGGACCAGTATTTCTTCCAGACGTCTCGCCTTCGCAGTTTACCATCACATGTTGCTCGCCACACTGTGCGTTATCTAAATTTAATCGCTACCCACATCACGACAAATTTGTTATGCTCAGTTATCGTACACGTAATACGTGAAGCTCGTCAGCATCGAAGCACGCGAGCTCTCGATTCCACGTCGGGTATCGATAATGATTCCGTGGCCTTTTTGTATTCGTGTAAATCCAGCGAACCACGCTTCTTCGAAGCTCGGGTGTATTTATTAGAGAAGCTGGGAAGGGGAAGCAAGGGAATTGCATGGTTTTTTGGCACACTGCGTCTCGAGTGGGCATGAATTGGAATGAATTAAGTATCGAGCACGTTGCATCGTGTAAGTCAAGGGCGGACCTGGAGGGGGGCGGTAGGGGCGATTTCCTTATTTTTCACAATATATTCAGGAAAGTATTATCATTGGTTTGGTTAGATTTTTCTGATTAAAATAAGCCCAAACGCAATCTCGCACAGATTGTTTGAAAAATAAGGAAATTTTTATGTTATTATATATTAATGGTTAACTATCTGAGATGCCTACGCTATTGCTTTGGCGCTCGTCGGTCAGATCGCTCTATTCCACTCGATCTCGATGTGTTTTGTTCGCTCTCTTCGTCGCCGGTGCGACAATCATGTGCCTACTTCAGCCAGTAACCAAAATACGTGTGCCGCGTCTTTAAAAGTGTGCCCAAATAGGTGATTCGACCAATCGTCATAGCGACGGACTGTATCGCCCGAGTCCGCCTCTTGGGGATCTTCTTTCGGCCGGGTAATAGTACATGCATGCTTCATTCTCCGAACTGTTCGATTATCCGAACAATTCGAATTTCGGAATCACCTCGGTCCCAAGCAGCTCGGATAATTGACGTTCTACTGTAATGAGAAAGGTCGATTGCGTGTACATATTTCATTATAGATAATAATTTATTAAATATATATACCGACCGTGTTGCTTATTCAAATCTTACACCCTTAGTGTTAGGGTACTACACACACGGATATGGCTACACTGCCCCCTGCATGGGAAAAACTTTTGTGCTTCTTCTGGTTACCGCTACGCGGCGTATATTCTCGCAAATGATATTCTTACCTCGCAACCATAAGTAGCTTATCGAAACTTTCGTAAGTATCTTATTCGTAATAATTAATAACCACTTTTGTCTGTTCTTATCAGCTAAATATCTGATGCAGTTTGGGGTCAGAAATTGGAACATTAATCTGATTTTTGGAAATTGTATTGTTGCGAGAGTCAGTCCTGGCATTGCAGTGCCGGTCGAATTGATTCCGATTATATAATTTAAACATACGATGTACTTAACACTAGAAGGAACACTACCAAGGGTTTCGGATACTTTTTTTTATAATTATTATTTATTAACACCAGGCTCTGGTATATTTAAATGTAGGAATTTATGACTTTTAATAAGGTGGAACCCAACGGTTATATTTCTCTATTTGTTTCCTATCAAATGTTTTAATTATTAATTATATCCGTCTAATTAGATAGGACATACATCTTAAATACATCTGGAAACGTCGTTTCACGTCTTTACACGTAAATCAATTATTACGGGTAAAAAAAAATAATTTATGCTTTGCGGGTGGTTTTTGCAAACAACCCTTTGAGTGACACCTACCAAAAAATCAGGGCTAATATCTATCATGTATAAAAGTTGTAGGCTAATCGGGTTGGTGGAATTAAAAACAATAAAACTTTCAATATACGTATAGACAGTAAACAGTTCTTTTTATAAGCGCAAAACAAAAAGTTGGATTAACAAACTAAATGCGTAAGCAAAGACACAGTTTATTTAGATTTATACAATGGCTAAGGTCAAGAGAACAAAATAATATTCTTTAATTATATCATTGTATAATATTACGAGCCTAAATTATACAAAAGTTGATAAATTAATCTCCGGCGCTAGTTTCATCGATAACTGCCGTTGTATCTGATGTAGATAACATCGAATAAGTCGCAAGATGTCCACAGAAGACCCGGGTGGTCTGGGGGCTCAGCGCAGCCCGACTCGTAATGTTATAATTGCATTATTAAAGAATATTATTTTGCTTTTTGTCTTTATACCATTGTCTAAATCTAAACTATGTCTTTATAAAGAAGTAAGTATACTAACGCATTTACTTTGTTAAACCAACACACTGGGACACTTTTGGAGTGTCCCTCCTGATCAGGTAGGCGACCTTAGTAGCTGCATTAATTATTGATTATATTGAGAATACTAATCCGATTAAAAAGTTTTATTTCTTCTTTCGTTTATACATTTCGTCACTCTCTCTCTTCCAGAGCCGTCCTTAGGGTTTGCGGGGCCCGGGGCAAAAATCGATATTATTGAAAACATCTAATTGAAAACAGATGGCCTTACGTCTCTACTTCATGCGTTGCCGAAAATCTAAAAATTGATACCTTGACAATTATACTTAATTCATTTAATTTTTACAAAATGAAGTCCCTAAGCGCGGGGCCCGGGGCAAGGGTCCCGCCTGCCCGGTGCTAAGGGTGGCTCTGACTCTCTGCATAAAAGACACTTGTGTTTCCATTACTTCTTGTAAGAAGGATGTTCAGAATTTTTGTGCAGACAGAGTGCCGATCTTGTAGAAACTCCAATTCAAGCCAAACCATCGCGGTGTCTCTGCATAAGACTGAGAATTTTGTTATACACCAACGTGTCCGTGCGCTTGCTCCAAACGAAGTCAAGGTGGGTGAATGCTGTAGCCGGGACCAAGAATTTCTGCGCGTTGGGCAGCGCCTTGTAGAGCTGGTACAAATCCTATAAATTCGAAGATTAGATAACGCACTCATCCAAAAACAAGATAAACACTGTACAGACCTTGACATTGACGAAGACATCCTTGCTACCGTAGTGCAAATAAACGGGGATCTTAACGCTTCCCAGATTGTACTTAGGGGGGTGGATCTGCCCATACTTCTTCAAGTTACCAGCAATCCCGTGGTCGTATTGTTCGAAGTTCCCTGCAGTAACAGATCGGCATTAACCCCTCGATGGTCCCCAATCACTATAGTGGGTGTAACTTTTCTTTTTTTACTAACCAGAGTTCATAAGTTGAGCGTAATGCACGAATTGCCTAGTGGACGCGCCAGCGGGATCGTATTGCACGATATCGGATATAAGGGTCTGTGAATAAAATACCATTGAGGAAATTACGGGGTTAAACCACCTTGGCCAGGTCAGGAAATATCGCATCTTTGGGAATTTACTTCTAAGTGACAAAAACACTTTTATCGATAAAAATTTTCCAATTAAGATGGAGACATCTTTGAATAATTACCTTGTTGAATTCTACATCACCAGGTCCCGCGATGAGAAATATCACACTTGAGCAGAGTGGTTGTAAAATCCCACCATCCTTGCATGCTAGTTTGGCAACCTCCTGTATGAATGTGCCGGTTGGCATGAACTCGTACATTCCTATTAGGTCTGTCAGTGCCTGCAAGTTCATTGGAATGGTTAATTATATCATCCTTTCTCTTGCTGGAAGTGTAAGCTTCTTTGGACTAGGATTTTTCTGGTAGCCTTATGATTTTAGTTAGCTCTTTACGGCACCTCAGTTATTGACTGTTTTTATTCTGGTAGATTTACTTAAGAGGGGGCATCGTGTAACTTCGTGATTTTTTTCAAAGAAATGGTTCAATGGATCTTTTTGAAAGTTTTAGAATATATAGTCGAATATCTAAGGAGGTCTAAAAAAATTTGTTTTCCACAAAATAATTCGTTTACTGTAAACTGTGGGGGTATTTTCGAAGTAGTGAATCGGCGTGCAGCATAAATAAAAAATTATTCAACCAAATGACTTGTCCCTGCGCAAGCATGTGGATTAATACATTCCTCGCAGAATCAAGCATCATATTTAATGACATTCTTAATTTGAATTACTCCTATGAGATAATAAAGGCGAAAATTTGTTGTGAAAATCACAACTTTTTCTTTAAAGACCTGCCAGTTGGTCAATTTTGCATCTTTTTCACGTATTTATATTCATCCGACGCGTAATTTCATAAAGAATGTGAAATACCCTGGATTTTTTGTTTTAAGAGAATTCAACGAACGGTAGGCTGCACGCTGATTCACTACTTCGACGCCGAGGACACGAAGAAAATAGAAATACCTCCACAGTTTACAATAAACAAATTATTTTACAGAAAACAAAATTTTCTCGACTTCCTTAGATGTTCAATTAAATATCCTAAAAGTTTCAAGAAAATCCATTGTACCAATTCTTTGAAAAAAATTCACATAGATCGCTTCATTCACTATTTCAACGCCGAAAACACGAATAAAATAGAAATACCTCCACAGTTTACAATAAACGAATTATTTTACAGAAAAAAAAATATTCTCGACTTCCTTAGATGTTCAATTAAATATCCTAAAAGTTTCAAGAAAATCCATTGTACCAATTCTTTGAAAAAAATTCATATAGATCGCTTCATTCACTATTTCAACGCCGAGGACACGAAGAAAATAGAAATACCTCCACAGTTTACAATAAACGAATTATTTTACAGAAAAAAACTTTTTCTCGACTTCCTTAGATGTTCAATTAAATATCCTAAAAGTTACAGGAAAATTCATTGTACCATTTCGTTGAAAAAAATTCACAAACCTCGCCTCGTTTTCGTCGAGTTACACGAGTCTCCCCCATAATTATGCCGGGGATAAGAGCTCTTGAGAGATATAGATTTCATGGTATCTTGATTACTAATTCACCTTGAGGTCGTTGCGGAAGGGGACCAATAGTTTAAACAAGACACTGGTGCTCTTGGACATAAAGGTAGCAGGTGCCAAAGCGAACATGGCTGCGATCTTCTTCTGGTACTCTGGCCGTTCGCTGGCCATCACGAAGAACGCGGTGGACCCTTGGCTGTGGCCTGCGTAAAGGATCTTCTGCTGTTTATTCGTTGCCAGGATGTAGTCGATCATCGCTGGGAGGTCGTACAATCCCATCTCGTGCCAGCTTCATGGAAACATAACAATCCGTTTCAATCGTACACCGATTGTAATCTCGCGATCTTATCACTGTGACGCCATTGAGATCATGGGAGCAGGGAATTACAGCTGCGTATCAATGATCTTGACCGTGATTGATCGTTGATAGTAGCCTAAGGCTTCTTCCTTTCCTCTCTGGAGGTAAATGAGAATTTTCATTCAGAGCGCGGATCTCACCTGAACGACCAATATTCTTTATCCTTCGTGGTCATCCATTTGTGCTTCCTGGCGTACCTAGTACCGCGAACGTTTCCCATCCACACGTCGTACCCCCAATTAGACAGTAGGAAGCCTAAAAATTGGGGTTGAGATGTCCTTGTAGAAAACACTTCAAGTGCCAAATATCAAATTTTATGCTACAGACAGAATAATAAAAGAAAAAGGAAAAAATAAGATTAATGTAACCGCGACTGAAGTAATTCAATAGCTTTGTAAAAAGAACAGAAAACTGGATTTTATTGTTTAAATGAATTTTTATAATCACCTACTGAATTTTATTGAATATCCATTAAAAATATTTTTGTTTGTTCAACTAGGCTCCCCCAAGATTAAATTTTCCTATATAGAGAGAAACAAATTTAATTTTGGCACTTACAGTGCTTTTTACAAGTACTCTTCAGTCTGTCATAAGATTGCAACCGGGGGTTTATTTTTTTCTGACATACCCAAGCCCTTTTCGGGAGAGGAGAGCACCCACGTGGCAGAGCAGTCTAGGAGACCATGAACCAGAAGCACAGCAGGCTTGTTGTCGGCTTTGGGGCTCTTCTTTGATCCCGTGATCCTGTGCATCTGCAGGATGTATCCATCCTCCGTGACCACCTCGTGAGTCTCAGCGGTGTACCCTGCTTTTTCTGCTCGTTCTTGCTGCGCGAAGGAGGGAAGATGTTTAGCTAACGCTGAGTGATTACTCTTTCAAATCTTCGGGGCATTATTCGAATAAATTTTTATAAAAATAGAAGAATCTTCGACTAAAAATTTCGAAGAATGCCTAACTAGGCTTCGGGTCTCTTCAATGGGCCCAAAAAGATAGCTACCGACGTTCAAGGGGAGTTCCGACCTAAAAATCGATTTTTTGTATTTCATTTCTCGAATGTTCAACCTTTTTATTTTGAAGAATATACTTCTGGCTCGTGGAGAAAGCAGTAAAATTGACAAAAAAAATTAAAATTTGTAGTTTTCAAAGGCGCTGAGAGGACGAAAAATATAAGAAAAAAGTGATTTCAAATTTCAAGTGTCGTTAGTTTTTCAAAAAAAATGAAATTTTTTGTAATTTCTACTGCTAAGTCCACGAGCGAGTTTCACGCCCTTTAATATCCTGGCATTGTTTTTTATTTCAGACCAATGGTTTAGGTGCTACAGGTTCCACCGTTTTGGATGAATTTTTTGACGCCTCGACTTTAACGCCTCCCCAGTGCCGTCTCCACGGATTAATTATAAAACAAAAAATATATTTCTATAGCTTAAGACATCCCTAATACAATGCAAAAAGTCTCATTACATTATATGTTGTAGTCTTCCTTTAATTAATTCCTGAAGATCGCCTATTTTTATGGGCTCTAGACCGGCCCCTTAAGGAGTTACTCACCGAGTCTTCGCAAAGCAGTTGATAGAATCTACTTACAGGGGTTGGCGCAGGATTCAGGAACACCAAATCATCGTAGGTGATCCTAGACTGTAGGTCCAGCTCGTGATCCTCTTCTTCAAGAGGCACGCCGAGTGCCACCGCCGCGAGGCAGCAGAAAGTGTAAAATACCGCGAGCATGGTTGCAGAACGATAGACCCGGGCGGAACACGCATGATCTCCTACCGAACGGCTTTATATAAAGCACTCCTCCAGATATATCTGCACGGGAAATGCCCTGATTGCGCGCTTATCGAACAAGATGTCAAAGCAGCCATACTATCCGTGATCAAACCAATGCAAAGATCGCTCGATTATTACATTTTTCACGATACATTTGCCTCGAATGCGTGCTTATCGGGCTTGTTCGCGGGTAAACAATGAACGGAATTCCAACAAGCGAAGTTTTATCGAGGATCCAACTACCAAGTGAAGACAGATAGTGGATCATTAACGTGCAGGTGTTCGATGTAGGTAACATTTATCGCCGTCATCGAGTTGCAAAAATTGGAAAATACCGCTGTTTACTTTAAGTATTCAAGTCGCTAAGATTTACCATCGCAGTATCTGCTGAGGCGTTGGAGGAACGAATTTGGTGTGGAATTTATTTGATTTGATGACGCGGGGGGGTTTAAATCGACGGAGAGTTTAGCGCGCGAAAAGAGCGCCAAGATACGCCCCTTTGGTTCTCAGCCGAAGCTCGACGCGCCTTCTTCTGGTTCCAGCTCTTCTCGGGAAAGAAGGAGGCCTTGGGGGTAGTCTTAAATTACGTCATGGTAATTTTGGCGATTTCTTAGCCTCTACCTAAAGAAAAAAACACATTAAAAATAAATATTTCAGAGTATAATTCTAACTTAATAATATTAAAAAAAAATTCCGATCCCCAAGAAAACACTTAGAGACCTACCAGTTGGGAATCACTGCCAACTTTAAGGACTAATTTCTGCAGAGCCCAAAGTTTGTAATTAGGATAGACTTTTCCGGATAATTTAGGAAACAGTATGGAAATAAAAAGATGCCAGAGACTTCGTGTAAAATTTATTTCTCAGAGCCCTTTGCACACTTGTCAATCACACAAATAATTCTCTTCTACATATGCATGTAGTTTTCCTGAGAGAACAGTTAGGATTTAACGTTGTTGGATTATGTAGAGGGTGAAAGAAATCGACCTCGTGCCATTAGCAGGAAGATTTAGAAGCGGTGCCTTTCCATGAGACCCAGCACCTTGTTGTACACCATAGTATCAACATGATTACTCCAAAGGAAATCAATATGTGTGAACCACCGATCTGGAACCAGGAATTTCTGGGCATTGGGTAGATTTCTGTACAATGTGCGCAGATCCTGCAAACGAAGCGTCGAATCACATACAGAAACGATAATATAAGCTTAAAATATGTGGAAGATACAAACCAATGTATGAACAAATTCATCGTTGCTACTGTAGTGCAGGTAAATAGGTATCTCGATGTTTTGTAGTTTGTAATCAGGGGGAGAGATTGTGCCATACTTCTTCAAGTTATCAATCAAGCCATGGTTGTATTGTTGAAACTTTCCTATGGGAAAGGAGCCGAAATTAGACCATCCTGCGGTTCCGCTTACCAAAGTGACTTTACTAACCAGAATTGATAAGTTGAGCATAATGCACAAATTGTCTGGTGCTCGCACCAGCAGGATCGTATCTCAGCACCTCGGGTATAAGATCCTACACATAAATGATCGTCCAGTCACATTATGGAACGCTAGGAAGTATCCATGAAATAATAGATGTATCAGATTACCAGGTTCAGGTCTCTTTCATTAGCTCCAATGAAGTGGACTATCATCTTCTCGCACAGCGGCTTAGTAATCGCTTCATTGCCACACACCAATTGTGCCAGAGATTGCATCAACTCATCTGTCGGCATGAACTCATACATGCCTATCAGGTCTGCCAGTTTCTGTGAGACGATAATTTTTTAAATGATTACTTCGTTTCAGTCACTGGAAGTGTAACTTCTTAGAGATACCCTCTCAACAGCGGCGAATTTAAGGCGAAAGGCCCAGGTGGCAAACGTTCCGAGGGGCCCATTTTTTTCGGGAAAATGAAGAGATAGTTTACTTAAAACGGGCCAAGTGTAGCAGTACGAAAAAAATGTAGTGTTTGAATACCTATACCTAATCATAATTTTTTTTTGGAAATGGGGCCCTGGGGGTAGGGCTGCCATCCGTAAAATCATTAATCTACACTGCATTCCACTTTATACTGTTGATTGGTAGGAAGCTTGCAGGGAAAGTGCAACGACCAATCGCAAAAATGCCACGACCAATCGCGTGTGTCAGATCTGTGGGAGCTTCGCAGATCGGTCGCAAATCGGTAGGGGCGCAGGTCCGCTCTTATATGGAACGGAGTGTAGGACATAGAGTATTAAAACCCCAGACATTTCTACTTGAAACCCGGACACTTTTACATATTTCTTATATTAGGAACGATATCCCAAGACAAAAATTTCTGTAAATTACAGACTGTAACCGCAATCAAGAAATAAAGATAAAGTATTTATGAGTTTTTGAGCGAGCAGCATCAAGATACCCAGATCACTGCAGAAAATCCACTCGGAAGTCCCCGGACGCTCTAAAAAACAGAACAAATCCGGGGAAACCCGGACGGATGGCAGCCCTGCCTGGGGGGCCTTCTGGGCCCAGCGGCAACTGCTTTTCAACCGCCCTGTTAAATCCGCCACTGCCTCTCATACTTTACCCCGATGTTATCAGCAAAGGGAGCCAGGAGTCTGATGAAGGGGTTAGTGTTTCTAGGCATAAATGTAGCTGGCGCCAAAGCGAACATAGCCTTGATCTTCGCCTGCTGCTCGACGCGCTCGCTCGCCATCACGAAGAACGCAGTGGTTCCTTGGCTATGGCCCACGTACAAGATCTTCTCCTGCTTGCTCGCCTCCCGGATGTGATCGATCATCGCTGGGAGATCGTATATCCCGATCTCGTGCCAACTACATGAAAACATGACTTGCACGTAACCTTTCCATTTTATTCTATTGATTTCAATCAGAGTAATTAATGTCGAATATCTTACCTGAACGTCCAGTATTCTTTATCCTGCGTGGTCATCCATTTGTGTTTCCTAGAATACCTACTGCCACGTGCGTTTCCCAACCACACGTCATATCCCCAATCAGCCAATAGGTAGCCTAAGAATCGGATTGAATGTTGAGGATAGTTTATTATATTCTTCTTATTCTTTTCTGACATACCCAAACTCTTTTCAGGTGTGGCGAGCAGCCATGAGGCGGAGCAGTCAAGGAGTCCATGAAGCAGAAGCACGGCAGGCTTGTTCTCGGCTTTGGGGCTCTTCTTTGATCCTGTGATCCTGAACAGTTGCAGGATGTATCCGTCCTCTGTGGTCGCCTCGTGAGTCTCAGCACTGTACCCTAATTTTTCTGCTCGTTCTTGCTGTACGAAGGAGAGAAGGAGTTAAGCTAATGCTGAGTCAATTACCCTTTCAGGTCTTGGGGGATCGGGCCTCTTCAATTCCCCCGAGAAGGTGGCTACTGAAGCTTAAGGGGGGAACCCCAAACTATTTTATGAGTGCTATTATATGAGTGCAAAATCATATAAAAATTTATGAGTGTTTTTTTGGAAACTAAGCAGAAGATTCATTTCAAATTGTGAGGGTATTTTTAAAAACTGCAAAATTGATGAAATGGCGGTTGTTTGAAAATATGATCGATTTTTATAAAAAAAATTCATTTTTTCCAAACTACCGCCATTTTGTCAATTTCGCAGTTCTTTCTCCAGGTCGATATCTTTACCTGCGCAATTTCCTACAGAACAAAAATATTTTTGTGTTTTTTGTTTCGGATAAATAGAACAGCCGCTATGCTGCACGCCGTACAGCAAATTTCTAAACAAAGCGGCTGACAATTGTATTAATAAATTTTTGAATTATTTTGAATTTTCCCCCCTTAAGGAATTGCTCACTCAGTCTGCGATATTCAAGGAATGTGTCGATGTTAATTGAAAGAATCTACTTACAGGGTTTGGCGCAGAAGTGAGGAATTTCGAATCATCGTAGGCAACCCTGGTGTGGATGCTTAGCTTGTAATTCTCTTCTTCGAGCGGCACGCCGAGTGTGACCGTCGCGACGCAGCAGAAAATGGAAAATATCGCGAGCATTGTTGCTGAACGATACATCTCTGCGATGCGCAAGGGATCTCGAACCAATTAACTGTATGTAAAGTGTCTCCTCCATATATAGTCGCGAAGAGTGGCCAGATTATGAAATTATCGTTTGCAAATTTAAAGCCATGACCGTGCGGAGGGCATTGATAAAAATAAGGAAATTTGTTTGGAGGGCCCAGCGATCATCATTGGTCTACATGGAGGTAGAACGTCGAACAATATCAACAAACATGAATTGCATATAGATAACAATTCAGTTGACCGTGTGCCACTCCCTCGAGATTTAAAGAATTTAAAGTATTAACGTATATCAGCTCAGAATCCATCATGTTTAGATTATCACAATGATATAAATAGTTAAGATCGCGAGTTTACGAATAAAAAATTCTTGATTTGAGAATAAAACTAACGTAGATACGTTTAAATGTAAATAGAAATTTCGCGCGCGAAAGTGCGTCGACATATGCCCTTCTGACTCTGAACTGGTGAACAGTCCTCTGTCTCTCCGCTGTTTTTCCCGCAGAGGGGTAGATTTTCCTGTAATAATCCTTTCGTAAATTTTTCTCTAGATTTTAATCTTTCCATAGAGATCGTTTTCCTTAATTATTCTAGAATTTTTAGAATCAAGAAGCTGGAACCTTCGCTGAGGACAACAGGACATGGGAATTAACAAAAGTCGAGTTTCTTTATTTCTAGTTCCATTTGCATTTCGTTTTATTTCAAGAGATTACAGATTTCGAAAGACACAGATAAATATAAAATTCTGTTTTTCAATCTGTCGTTGCATCAGTATCTTCGAACGATTTCCAAAAGATGCAGATTAGATGGATAAAGCGGGTTCGATTGGGCAGGTTCGTAAATATGAATTGTAAATGGAGAACTCGTCTGTCCGGTTTGCTGGACCTTTCGAGAATAAAGTCAGGCGACTTTCCAAGACTTAAACACAACCTGCACTTCGAAACTTTCTCCTTTACAGTAGCTTCCCTCCTATTTTCTGAAAATTCTACAGTGAACTGGACCTGTCTGCGTAGTCAATTACTATCCAAGGAACAGAGTCATTCATCATTCTGTCCGGCAAACTGGAAGAAAAGTCAACAGGTCTGCTATTTCGCTCCCACTTTAATGAAACTAGAAAATCAATTTTATACTACGAGTACTTCAACTGTAGACATTTGTCTCCAAATTTTTCCTCATTTGAGGAAAACTCCAGGGAATTTTATTTCAAAACTTACAAGACTTTCTCAAGATACAGCCACCATCGTAAATAAAATATTAACAAGCTTATCATTTATTAACAGAAATGTAGCACACTACAAGCAAGGATTGCAGAGGCCCAATACAACGACTCCCAAAGTGAAGAGCTGCAGATGTAGGCCAAAGCGCGTTAACAGGCTGTATAACCAATCTACTCTCTGCAAACAATCTTGCTGAAGCCTCTGAGTGAAAGCAGCACTCCTCGATGCAGTCGACGAGCCACTGTTTACGCTCGCTGGACGTCACAAGTATTACATCATGTTCGATGGTGCAAAAGGGGATCGTGCAATCGTCGTGGAGGGAAAGTGCAGCGTTTTTATCCGCGTGCGTTCTGTCCACACAGTGGCAATCAATGCGCATGAAAATTCACGTCCCAACAATGGCCACTGTCTCCATTAACTGCTACATGTAAGCTAATAACAACTCCAACGAGAGAACTGGAAGCAGGAGTTCCTAGAATCCTAAGCAGCCACTGATGCACAAGTTCCTCCAGCTATTATGGAAGCTGCGACAGCAGTGGCCTCCATGGTCGCAGTTCCACCGCTACCGTAGTGGACCGCAGGTGGAGGCCGCGCGAATGGCAAGCCGTGTGCCCCGTGTTCACCAGCGTAAAGGCAATTGCGCAAAGGGACGGTTCGCGCGGCTCTTTCGCTGCCAGGTGGAAGAAGTCTGGCCAGCCGCACTTAGTTTCCTGCTGCGGGTGCAAAGGAAGATAACAGGCAGCGCGGGGAATATTCATGAGGAAAGAGACCCCGAGGACGGAGGAAGGGACGTGAAGGAAGGAAGGAGAGAAAGGAAGGTGACACGGAATGCAGCGAGCTTGCTGAGAGACTAGAATCTAACTCGACGACTCGAGATGCGGCACGCTAAACACTTGGTCTTCTACGCCCTCTTAGTCCTCGCCCTTTGGGGCGCGGAGGGGAAACGTTCTGGTGAGTGACGAGGCTCTGATCAAAAGAAAGGAGTCTTCATTAAGCTTCTTCCTCTGCTTCCAGTAAAGCTGCTCATGGCGAGGAACAGAGCGGTGCTGCGCAAGATCGGAGCTACGCGGGAGGACGCCAAGCCCAAAATCTGCTACGGTATTCACTTTAGAAGATTTCTCTCATCATCTCCGTTTATAACAGGGAAAGGTTTCTTTCAGATAATCTCGGCTGCTTCGCCGATCCTCTACCACATCTGACGCTGAAACGGCCGCCGGAACATCCCAGCGTTATTCGGACTAGATTCCTGTTGTACACCCGCCTGGGGACGGATTCCCCTGAGAACCTTCAGTATGGTGACCGCTCCCAGTCCATGGAGAACTCCAAATTTAATGGCAGCAAGCCCTTGAAAATTATCATTCATGGGTACAAGGGAAGTGGGAGCGATGTTGGATTTATTCTTATGATACGGAATTTATTGGACCTGGTAATTCAGAGAATCTTTACTTAGGAACTAGGCATCCTTAGCTGTAGTATCATCCAAGAGAATATATATTCCGAGCTGCTGTATCTCCTTCGATATGATCCTCCACCTGAATCACAGCAGTAGCCAAAAGAAACCTGCCTCACCCAAAGGAACCCTCCTAATAAACCCAAACACTGCCCTCTACAAACATTTCACTCCGCCATGGAAACTAAAAGGCTTTTGATATAAAATCTGAGATCCTCCGTTCTATAAACCAAAAGTCCTATCACCTAGAGTCTATCTAGGTCTCAGACAGATCATTTGCCACGGAATTCCCCTCAGGAAGACGCGAACGTCGTGGTGCTCGATTGGACGAGGGGCGCAGCGACCACCTACCAAGCGGCAGTGGCAAATACCGAGCTAGTAGGTCGCCAATTAGCTCTGGTCCTCCAGGACGCCATTAACCTAGGGACTCTACCAAAAAACATTCACGTAATCGGCTTCAGCCTTGGGGCCCACGTGGCTGGCTGCGCCTCAGAAGTACTCAAGAAGAGGGGCCACCTCCTGGGTCGCATAACAGGCTTGGACCCTGCGTCTCCGTTCTTCAGGAACCACCTGTTCAGGGAGAAGGCACGAAAGCTGGACGCCACAGACGCTCAGCTCGTAGACGTGATACACACAGATGGGTCTGAGGACTTCGCTGATGGGTTCGGGTTGCTGAAGCCTCTCGGCCACATCGACTTCTTCCCCAACGGTGGCAGGGAGCAGCCTGGCTGCACTGACGTGAGGAACTCTGTGGTTGTCAGCCACTTGAACGGTGAGTCCCTGTTTCTCGTTCGAAGATTCTTGATAGGAAGCGGAGGCTACAGAGATGATTATGTTCCAGAGGAGACTTTGACCAGGGAAATTGCGTGCAGCCACTTGAGGGCCTGGAGACTCTTCCTGGAGAGCGTTGGAGGCGGGAATGAATCTTGCAGGTTCATCGCCTGGCCCTGTCCGAAAGGGAGAACCTCCTACGTCAATGGATTGTGCTTCCCTATGGAGTCCACAGCGTGGACGCAAGAGATGGGCTACAGGGCTAATATTGGCCCCTTAGGGATCTACTACTTGCCAACCAGGGGCGAGGAACCATTCTGTGGTACGAACGACAAAGATGACTTTGAATATTCAACGAGCTTGATCATCTTTCTTGGGCTTTACCTAGGTCAGCCTCTGAGGGCCTCGGTGACCACATCCGAGGATACGCCAAGAACATCGGGCACATTGTACTTGAGGATTGACCAGCGCAATTCCACCACTACTTTCAAACTCCGATGCATGTAAGATGAGACCTCGATAACAGAGCGCAGCATATAAAAGATCGATTATCAGATGTACATTCTTTGATAATAGATATTATCTATCAGTCACATTTAAAATAAACAATCTTAAAGAGATAAATATTTGTTCCAGAATATTAAGTAGGAGAAGCACCTGGATTTTCTACAATATCGCAGCAGCGGAGTTTCAATCATTGTCAAGCGATCAATCAACTGTAGCCGGGCATGTTTGGTATCAGACTCTCATCGATGAAGACGCGATTAAAAATCCTTACGCAGATACATTGTTGATAAACAAGCTCGCTCTTGAGGATCAGAAAGGCAACAGGCATGTTAAGTTTGTTGAAACTCATCCCCATTGCAAATGGATCCATGGAATTCTAATTCACCGCTTTCTTCTTATCCATACACTGTCTAGGTGGGAGTATTGTACCCCGAACACCGCTGTGAACTGGAAGGAAAGATCAGTGGTACTGCAACGTGGACAATGCATTTCTTCGTGAAGATAAGCCTGTATTTATCGCGTGAATGGGAAAGCGTTGCAATAAAGCTTCTATCATTTTCTCTTGTCATGTCTCAGATATGAAGAAAAATAATAAAAAGGTCAGATAAGGGCGCAGGTGTGAATTCAACAACTTTCAAGTGATAAACTCTTAACAATACTTTTACTATTAACTCCTGCAATATTGTATGACTACGTGATAACCAGTGGCGGATTTAAGGAAAAAGGCCCAGGTGGCAAACGTTCCGAGGGGCCTATTTTTTCGGGAAAATGAAGAGATAGTTTACGAAAGACGAGATCGGTGTAATAGTACAGAAAAAAATATAGTGTTTGGATAAAATCAGAATTCTTTTGGGATGGGGCCCTGTGGGACCTTCTGGGTAGGGTCCCAGCCAAGGATCGGCGGGCTTAAGCTACATTGATGGAGGGGGAAACACCTACAGGAGCGGTGGTAATCACGGCTGCGTCAGTCACGCACACATTACCACCGCTCCTGTAGGTGTTTCCCCCTCCATCCAGCGTAGCTTAAGTTCGCCGATCCCTGGGCGCAGGCGACAACTGCCCATCGCCCGTTAAATCTGTCACTGCTAATAACCATAATCTTCCTCAAAATCTATGCATTGTATCTTACGAGGAAAGATCCCGAACCCGGAAATTAAAGAAATTCTAAAACTTTGTAAATATGTAGGGGATTTCCTCCTGATTACAATGCAATTTTTGTTTCCAGCTTAAATTCACTCAAAGCGGGTGAAATTAAGCCCTGAAAATTCATTATTTTCCGATTTTGTGTCATAACTCGCGAACTGTAAGAGATAGAAAAAAAAATTCAAGAGGAAAGTTACTTCTTTTAATTAGATCTATCATTTGGTGAAAAAAATTATTTTACAGTTTACGAGTTATAACAGAAAATCGGAAAATAACCGGATTTTCAGAGGTCAATTACACCCGCTTCGAGTGAATCTGGGCAGCAAACAAAAATTGCGTTGTATTCAGGAGGCAATCCCCTACATATTCACAAAGTTTCAGAATTTTTTGAATTTCAGATTTAGAACAACTCTTGAAATTGCGCGCCTAAGAGCGGCACACCTCTCGAGGCAGTCAAACCATAACCTATTTGGAGTTTCAAATTGATCGAATTCGGTCCCCAAAATAATGTCAAGTTTAATGAACCAATCACTTATTCTACTAAATAGGTGTTCTAGTCAAGCTTTTAAGAAAGTGAGTACCATTTTCGAACGACTTTTTACGAAACGCACATGTCCTTATATCAGAGAAGTACTCACTAAGCCACCACCTCAACATAGGATTTCCCAAACTTTTTCTGCAAAGAAACCCTTCGCAAACTCGAAAATTATAACGGAACACCTAGCTCATTTTTTAGGTTAAGTAATTCCTACTAGTACAAATTTTTACTAGCAAAGATCTTTAAACGCGTTTGCAGCGTATAAAACCTTTCCGATTTGTCGCGGAACACCTGTTCAGGTTCAGCGGAACACTGTTGTTCCGCGGAACTTAGTTTGGGAAACCCTTAAGGCTTAACTGATAAAACAGTTTACGATTACCAAGTTAGCTGAACACTACTCTTTCGAATGCTTTCCAGGCACCCTTTCAGAGCCTGCGAAGCTACGAACAGTATTACCTGCAAGCGCGATGCTTCAATACTTTCAGAGCATTGCGTCAGGGCGACAGCATAAGCACGCTACCAAAGAAAAAGCGAGAATTCTTCGTTAAAAGTCCCATCACATGGAGGAGCTTATTAATCACATCGGTGATGGGGGGATCTTTCCTGGGGTACTTGTATTACTTGAAAGCGACGAAGGATCTGCAAGTGGAACGCGAGAGGAGGCGCGAAATAGGGAAAGCGGCGATAGGGGGGACGTTCGAGCTAGTAGATCCCGAAGGGAAGCTAGTGAAGTCCGAGGACTTCTTGGGGCAGTGGCTTCTGATTTATTTCGGCTTCACGCACTGCCCTGATATCTGCCCGGACGAACTCGAGAAGCTGGCATTGACTGTGGACCAACTCGGTACACCATAGAATCGGTTTCTTCGTATAGAGCTTTAAACACGCTATCCCAGTAATTCGCCTTAAATTCCAGAGAAGGAACACAAACTCAAAGTCCAGCCTCTGTTCATCTCCGTGGACCCCGACAGAGACACGCCAGAGATCGTAGGCAAATACATTAAAGAGTTCTCCCATAAAATCATTGGTCTCACTGGCTCCAAAGAGCAGGTCAATAAAGTGTGCAAAGCGTACAGGGTATACTACAGCAATGGACCCAAGGACCAGGATGCCGACTACATCGTCAGTAATTTATTTCCGTAAAGCCAGAACTCCTCCGTTTACTGACGGCTACGTTTCATTCCAGGTTGATCACACGATCATCATATACCTGGTGGACCCGGACGGTTTATTCGTAGACTACTACGGCCTGACACATACCGCTGATCAAATCAGTCAAAGCGTCGCTCTAAACAAGCTGAAATACGAGAAGGTCCAGTCGGACTCTGTGATACCATCGCTACCATTTAAATCATTACTACAGACGTCGTAACTTGTCCACATTGTACGCATTTCTATGTAGATAGTCGACTTTCCAATACTTTCCAGCGGTGCATTAAACTAAACTTTCATATTTAGCGGAGCTGCGAATTTTTATTAAAATTAATTAAGCGAACGGAAAAAGAGGGTGGTTAAGGGATTGGGTTAGTATCGCGGGTTGGGTAAATGTTTGAAAGGACTACTTAGGGCGAATTCCACTTACGCCCAAATCGCTCGTGATTTTTCATTAAGCTAGGTTCCTGTACGCGACTTGACGCAACGTCAAGAACTTCAAAGTCGATTTTCTTGAAAATTAAGCGCGATATGAAAAAATGTTACTCTTTCTTTTCGATTTATAATAAGTAAATAAGTCGAGAAAAAAGAATACAATTTTTTGATATCGCGCTTTATTGTCGAGAAAATTGACTTTGAAATTCTTGACGATGCGTTCAGTCGCGTATAGGGAAACCTACCCTAATGAAACTCACGGGCGATTTCGCCCTATATAGACCAAATTTCAGAAAAATATCTGAACCCCCTTCCGAGATAGGAAGTCGAGTCGAGGATTGCATCCATAACAGCTTCTTAGGCACAATGACGCCCTCGTATATTTTGTATGAAGATAATGCAAGAAAAAAGAATGCGATTTTTTTAATGATAATGTAATTTTATTGTAGAAAAAGTAAAAAAATACATAATTTACATTATAAAAGAAAATTTGGGAAATTCTTTTTATTGATTTTCATTGAGACTAAATGTTATCAATTTATCGTACAAACTATACCGACAGTAAGAATATTCATATAAAATACGTAAGGGTGCAATAAGTGCATAAGGGTTCTCTTAAAGTTGTAAAATTGTGCCGCCTGACGAGGGATATTCAAACGAAGCGCGGGAAAATGATCGATAAATTCCCTAGGCGGGACTTTAAATTCTCCCTAGAGAATGTAGGATCGCGTTGACATTACTGATGCACAGTTTGACGTTGTTTACGACTGGCATGCAAAAATTAATACTATTGCTTCTTTAATTAGCACTGAATGATCGCAAGGATCGAGTTAGCAGAATCATTGTCATTGTGTAAGGGAAGCGGAATTTCTGCGAGATACCGCAGAACTCGCATTGCTTCGAGGTTAGAACTTAAGTTATTTAAATCTAATGTCCGCAAGGATTACGAAGAAACCTATCCTAATTAAATCTTTTCTTCGTAGGGTTACATTTTAGTGAAAACCGCCTACTCAACATGTCTGAAGATTTCGGGAGAGACACACCGCCAATGTACGCGGCAAACGAGGACTCGAAAACAGCTGGACAACCTCTTTCAGATTTCCTTCTGCAACTTGAAGATTACACACCCACGGTAACTAATCGAGAATTCTAATCATAGTTCGGTTACTTCCAGCGTAAAAAACGACGCTTCTGTTTCAGGTGCCCGATGCGATCAGCGAGCATTATTTGCACACTGCGGGCTTCAACGCGACGGATCCCAGAATGTAAGCGGTTCATGGAAAATTATGCTGTTCGATCTTCGCTATTACTTCGTAACGACGCTCGTTTCAATTTCAGAGTACGCCTAGTCTCCCTAGCGGCGCAGAAGTTCATATCCGAGATAGCGAACGACGCTCTGCAGCACTGCAAGACACGCGGAGCGAACCAGAACACGAAGACGAAGGGGAAAGATCGACGTTACACGCTGACCATGGAGGATCTCACACCGGCAGTCGCGGAATACGGAATCGTAGTCAAGAAGCCGCATTACTTCGTTTGACTCGGGATCCTCACATTGTTACTCTACCCATGCGAGCAAATTTTTCTTTATCTCTTTGATATCTCCCTACACACGAGCAAGGAGAACTTCTCAGACACCACAGCTCTCTTTAAGGTGCGTTTAAACCAAACGAACGAACGCTCGTTCGCCCCTCATTTCGACGAAACTCGAAGTGGGGGCGAACGAGCGTTCGTTCGTTTGGTCTAAACTAGGGCTGTTCGAGTTCCCGCTTTTCTTCGAGCTACTCGGTTCTTTCGAGTACTCGGCTCGGTTCGGTTCGGTTCTTCGAGCCGAGTCAGGCTTGGCTCGCTTTTTCCGAGTACTCGAACAGCTCTAGTCTAAATGCACCTTTACAGTTACGAAGAACGCTGGGACGGCGAGCGAAGCAGAACTCAAGATTGTAAAGCAAATGTAATTTAAGCTGTGTACGTAGCAGGTTTCGCAGGACCGCGAGGACTGAAAATACATTACGTTCCATTCTAGTAACCAATTCTATAGCCCCTTCAGCTGACGAAATGCAAAGCTACAGCCGCGCATCGTGAGGAGAGAAGCGTGGTGGACGGCTTGTGATTGGCGGAGTAGTACGCATGCGTCGCGCTTTATTTGAAACGGAATGCTTATATAGTCTGTATTAAAATATGCTCATATGTACTTACATATGAGCCCCTCGATTGACGAGTGGTATAAGTTTTACCAAGTCTTAAGACACCAAAATATAAAAGAAGCAATGCCTCTTATCAATATGTCACTTTCATTAACCAATCACCGATCGTCCACCACCGCATGCGCAGTATCATGCACCGACCTTACTTATACGAGCTAAGGCCCCGCCAGAGTTAGGAGCGATAGGGCCGCAGTGAATGGAGGGGGAATCACCTACAGGAGTGGTAGTTATCTGTGCATGAACTGCGCCTGCGTCAGTCACGCACACATTACCACCGCTACTGTAGGTGTTTACCCCTCCATCCCTGCGGCCTAACTTTGGGCCCCGCAGCTTTGTGATCCGTCCATTTAATTCTTAGGTCCACGGTTTTGGGGACCCAAAACGTGGGCGGCAGACAGGGGGGCGGAAAAAAGAGAAATTTCTTCAGCTGATGGTGGCTGGAAAAAGCAGCCTAGTAACTTTCGTCGGGCCAGGTGTACCAACGGTCCCCGCATGCGCTCTATTCCAAAAAAACCATCAGCCATATTGGTGTGTTGTATCGCTGTCCTCAGTAATTTCGACGATCAGTGAGGTATTTCTCTCGTTCAACGGCCGATTCCTCCTCATACCCGTTGGCCCGCGAGCAATCCGGACCGTCGACGCGATATTCACCCCGGTGCGCTCGCTGCTCGTCGGCTTCCGTGACGTTCGCGAGCGAAAAAAAAGTTTGGTTAATGTTGCCACCTGGGCTCACGGAGATCGGTCTGTTTAGGACCATGTATAAATAAATGCGCACCATTCCCACCTAGCCGACCGCCCGTAGCGCGTTTAACGCCTCCGCCTGCGTCTCCCCTGCGCCCGTGCTCCGACCGCCGATAATCGCTCGCGAGCGAACCCACTCGGAGCTATCGACGAGCTGCTTTGCCCACCGTCTGTCGTGCTCTCCTACTTTCCACCCTACTTAGCATCGCTCCCTTTCGCGCCCCCCGAGGGAAAAACGCCGTCGCTGGCGTCCGCCATAAAAGCACATGGGTTGCTCGATTTCCGTCGAGCAACAGGTAAAAACCCCTCGACACCATCCCCCGAGGGTGCAGTCCACCAAAGCGCATCCCACTTAGCAGCGATTCTTGTCGCGCGACTGCGTTTGCCGAGGGGCCTTATTCGTAGAATCTTACGAGCCAGGCTTTCCTTATCGATGCGTGCGCGTAGTCCCTTTGATCCTCCGATCTTCCCGTTGCTGCTCAGTCGAGGTCTCGAGAGGCGTTCGCTAGCGAAGCTATACGAAGAGCGATTCAGGGTCCACGGAGATCTCTTTCCCTTCTGCTTTCGGTCGATGAGCTCGATTGTTCGCGCGGCTCCTGCTTTACGAGCAGCGCGTTCAAGCTTCGTGGCTCCATTTATGTAACATCTTTGGTTTTTCAGCAAATAGCCCCGTCATGACGGATTCCATGAAATTTGGTCCAGAATGGTTTGTATTACTTCGATACGATCACGCGGTGTATTCCTGTGGCTTAATGATTTGTAATGAATAGGTTGCGCAATCTGTCTGGAGATGGTTGCAATAATACCGGTGGTGGTGGAGGTACGACGAGTCTAACTACTCCACGTTACCAATTAGCGGAACATAGATACGGACGAGAGGAGATGCTGATTCTGTTCGACCGCAATTGCAAGCCGCCCGAACCATTAACGGGCTTCTCGCCGTTATATATCGAGAAAACGCAGCTTCCCTTGGCTCTTATACAGATGACAGAAGATGAAACGGTAATTGATTAAATGCGGGACTTACTAGCGTCTATTAATCGTGTCCCCTCCGTCGGTGCATCCCTTTCGATTCGCCGATTATTATTTAGCGATTGTATATCTTTATTGCATCCTATATTGGGAACTGCCTCACGAAGTGAGTTTGTAGCTAAAAATATAACACACTGGAGCCCTTGTGCCAGTTCTTCGCAGAGCCATCCTACCTGCTCTTCTGTACTTTACATAATCGTCGCTGCTTTGTTGTCGCTCCGAATTTCGCCGCGCTATTTTTCACGGGTTTATTAAGAATTCGAGAATCTCTCCGCCGAAACTTTGCCCGCGACTGAATTTTAAATGAACCGTTTAGCGAATGTGGAATGGAGGAATAGCCAGTGTTGGTAGCCGAGGAAGAGGTGGAAGCGTGGATCGCGGAGGGCGTGGGAGGAATGGAAGAGGTAGCTTGTATTCGTCTCATTACTCCCGCGGAGTTGGTTTCGACGATTCAGGGGATGGAGCACGAATCGACAGTCAACCATTTCAAGTATGTAACTTGCACTGTTTCACTTTAGCGAGCGAACCTGTACGGGAACCTTTCGTCCGTCGCGTAGGTGCGAAAGGGGGAGTACCTGATTTTTTAATTGACGAGTGACTGTATATTTCCTATCCAGGGGAGAAATCGGCCATTCGATAGGTCTCAAAGCGAGCGCGGATGGTCAGAGAGAAACGGGGCCTCAGATCCAGGCGAGTGGAACGGCTCCACCAGTCCCAGGAAGGAATTGAGCCGCGGGGCTAGCGGTAGTTCGCTAATGGAAAGTAATTGGCGGCGTCATCGCGGTGGCACAGAGGACGATGACGGCTGGCGCAAATGGGGGGGTAAGCGTATAAGCTCTATGAGACTCTGAGGCGTTCCGAAGAATGTCTCGCACACAAAGAACCTTATCCCTATCAGGTAGAAACAGTTGGCGCGAAGGTGGTAGTATGGACAGAGATAGATTAGATAGGAACGAAGGCGATGGCGAAGAGGGAAGGAACAGTGGCGGGAGGTGGGAGCATCGGGGAAGTCACAGGGGTGGACACGACTCGGGCCATCATCCTCCTCCACGAACTGCTCGCACTTGGGAGTCGAATCATCATGACAACAATCATGATAATCTTCCTGAATGGTGAGTTCATTCTCTCGTTAACCAAGTAGTGGCCGAAAGAAAGGCCGTGTAAAAGTACGGATATTAAAGTTTCTTTCGCCCACCACGAAGTTGAGCGCCACGGGCAGCAGTTTGCCGATCGATGGGTAATTAACGTTTTTATCCAGGGCCACGGAGAATCCCAGTGAAAGTGGAGGTAGCTTCGACGCTTCGGGCGCGTTCCACGGCGGAATGTACTCGGACGACGACGAGGACGGGGTGATCAGTGCGGGAGGCATTCAGGAATCTCGGACTCGCCGCGTGTCCGAGGGAAGTGCCAACACAACGAAGCCCGCGGGCAAGCCCTCGTCCTACAGCTCGCCGCAGGGCCAGGCGAGTCGCGACAGCAACAGTACCACCTCCACAGTGAACAAGGAGAGGCCGAAGCCCTTGCATCCGGTCGACGACAAGAAGGAGATCGCGGAGAAGGAGAGGAGGAGCAGCACCCCAGTGAAACCACCCGCCGCCACGGCGGACACTGGCACGCCTACCAAAACCTCTACACCTTCTGCGTCTACGGATACTGTGAAGAAACGGACCCCGGTGGCGGCGAGCGCGGAGCAGCCCGAGCCGGAGAAAGTACCTCCGAGCGATTCGGGGAGCAGTAAGTCACCCAGTAAAGCGCAGATTAGGGAGGAGGTGGAAACCGAGGCAAAGGTGGACCCGATGGCGAGCAAAAGGCAAGCTCCTATGGAGCCACCTAAGACCGCCGTACACGGGATGGAGAACGCGAGGCAGAGAAACGATGACGATTTGGATAGAATGAAGGAGGAGGCGGACGCGCTGGTCGCTAAATTGATGGCCGACGAAGAGAGTCACAGGGAGAAAAGCGCTAACGTACCGCCTTCTATTGGTAACCAACCTTCCACAGTTCCAACCACGAACGGACAGGAGAAATGGTTTTACCGTGATCCACAGGGCGAAGTTCAGGGCCCGTTCTTAGCAAGCGAAATGGCAGAATGGTGCAAAGCGGGCTACTTCACTGCAGGTTTGATGGTCAGGCGAACCTGCGACGAGCGGTACACCACTCTCGGAGAGTTGATGAAGATGTGTGGGCGAATACCGTTCGCACCTGGCCCGCAGATCCCTCCGTTGAAGGTAACGCTTCCTTCACTTTATACATTAACAGTAGAGCTGGGATCCTATATTTTACAAGTATCCGAATGCTACGAATAAACTTCAAATATTTGAGTATTGGAATGTTACTATTTGAATACTATTCGAATACTCATGTCAACCTAACTTGGGCAGCCTTTGAATAAAACGCAGGTTAATTTATTTGAACAAGCACGCGATTTTTCTCTGAATTCTTTCTTTATTCAGTCGATTTCTCATCTTATTTTAGCGAACGACGATTCAAATTCATATGAACATTTTTTCTGACATTTTGGTTCTAAAAGACGCTACGAATGAATGGGACGTTGTCAGATCTGCTGCTCGAGTTCACAATTATTTATATTAACATTGAACTTTTTAAAATATATATACATGATGTTTAAAATGATAATTTGACTAACATAGTTGGTTAGGAACTACTTTAACCCAGAAGTAACTCCAAATAATTCATCATTTCAAATACTTCTCGCCTAAGTCCGGTGTTAACAAATTTGTTTGGGCACGTCGTTTTCAGATGACGGATCAAGTGATATCGCCCGCCCCGAACACTGTCCCTGCTGGGATGTCCGCGTTGCCGAAGCCCAGCATAGAGGATCCGCTCCTTTTGCTCCAGTACCAGCAGATGCGGCTGCTGCAGAACCAACAGCTGCTGCTGAGGCAGATGAGAACGTCTGCCATAGCGAAGCTGTCCCAGTCGGAGCACTGGGCCCAGCTGAGCCCCGTGGAGCAGAACCAGCTGATCTATCAGTATGTGATACAGGACTCAGAGATCCCAGAGGTGCCAATCTCCTCGAATCCGTTTGTACCTCAGGCCTCCAACCCTGTCATGCAGCTATTCTCTCAGATGCAGCAGGTTTGTGGGAGACTTGGCGCGACCTAGATAACCCCGTGCTCAGCTGGGAGCGGTTGAATATTTGAACGTTTGCAGGCCAAGACGCAGCCGGAGGCTCATCTGCCGTCGAACCAGCATTCCACCCCGCCAGCCCATCCCCCCGCGGTGGATCCCATACAGCAGCTCATCCAGCAAATGGGTGGCATGCAGAACATACCCGGGATCCAGCAGACGAGTATAAATTCGACGCCGGCAGCCACGCAGGAGGACAATCCCATTAAATCCTTGCTGCGCCAGCTGAATGTCAACGTGAACGGCCATCCGCAGGCCCCGCACATGGACAGCGTCTGGCCGCAGCCTCCGCCTCAGATAAATCCGCAGTTCAACGCGCAGAACTGGTTGGCACAGGTATACAGGATTCGTTTGATCTCTTCGCGATGCAGAAGCGTAACGGGAGTTGTGGTTCGCAGGTTGGGCCCATACCAGCAGTACCTCCGGGCCAGTTGCCCACCTCGCTGTGGGACTTACACGCTAAGGAAATAAAGACTGAGCAGCAGATATTGGTGGGTAGAGTAGGTTCGTTGGCTCCGTGTTATAGGGCAGAGTGAAAGGTTCGTTGTGGTGTTGCAGGAGGAGCAAAACCTTAGGTTACAGGAGGACAGGAAGAAGGAGGAGTTGAGGAAGCAGGAGGAGCTGCAGCGGCAGGCCGAGGAGGAGAGCGCGAAGAGGAAAAAGGAGGAGCAGGCTAGGCAGGCCGAGGAGGCGAAACGGAAAGACGAGGAGAGGAAGAGGAAGGAGGAGGAGAAGAAGCGGAAGGAGGAGGAAAAGAAACGGAAGGAAGAGGAGAAGCGTAAGCAGGAGGAGGAACGGAAGAAGGAGGAGAAGAAGCGCAAGGAGGAGGAGAGGAAGCGCGAGGAGAAGAGGAAACAGGAGGAGGAGAACCTGAGGAAGAAGCAGGAAGAGGAGAAGAGGAAGAAGGAGGAGCTCAAGAAGCAGGAAGAGAAGCAGAGGAAGGAGGAGGAGAAGAGGAAAAAATTGGAAGAGGAGCAACGGAGGCTCGAGGAAGAAAGGTTAAGGTATACATCTGCGTATTATCAGATAGAATCGATTCAATTTGTGGAACTTGGCTCGACGATGCTCTTTGTCTTGTAGGAAAGAAGCGGAGGCGCGCAAGCAGGCCGAAGCAGAGGAGCAGGCTCGACGAGCGGAGCAGAGGCGGCGAGAGGCGGAGGCGCTCCGTAAGCTGCAAGAGAGGAGCAAAGCGCCCTGGGCTCAGGCGCCCTGCGCGCCAGCTCCTCCTACTCCAGCGGCTTCGCTCGCCGAGATCCAGAGACTTGAGCGAGAGAAGAAAGCGGTGCGCTAGAATGATCAGCCCAATTCGCGTTCCCGTATAAAACGCGAGATCAGAGCTATATGAACCACCGTGTCTGGTTGCAGGAGGAACAGCGATTTCAGCAGATAATGCAGCAGCAGCTGGCGCAGCAGAAGGCCCTGGAGGCCGCCCAGGAAGCCTCGGCGACCGACTCCTCCAAACGGCTGCAGTTCAAGTGGGCGGAGAAGGCCACGGTCTCCAGCAAGCCTCTGCAGGTGAAGAGCCTCGCGCAGATCCAGCAGGAAGAGCAGGATCGCATCACCAAGGTAAAGGTACTTATTACTCCGCCTGATATTTCGGTGCCTCCGTGCCACTGTTAGATAATTGCACGGCACTGACGGTTGCCTTCTGTAGCAGCAGGAAAGGGAACGCCAAGAGAAAGCGCTGCAGAAGGAGGCGGCCAGTCTGCTGCAGAACGCTGGGATATGGGGCACTGCCTCCCAGTGCCTGAACTGGGCCAACTCGAGCACGTCAAGCGGTGGCCAGGCCTGGTCCAGCAACAGCGCCACCAGCGGCTTCTGGGACGATCCCACGCCCATCAAGTCCGCGACCACCACCAAGCAGCCGGCCAAGCAGGTCCCGACGATGAAGGTCTCCGCTGCCAGCCAGCAGCAGCAGAGCAACAAGGCGAGCAAGAGTAAGAACAAGAGGGAGGAGGAGCTGGTGAAGAAGTTGTTTGAACAGAACACTGCCAAGATGGACGACTTCACCCATTGGTGCAACAAAGCGCTGAGCGGGCTGCAGGTGTCGGTGGACAGTAAGTTACAGTAGAACGTTTGCTGGCGCGAGTCTGTGATTCTGGCTGTCTGACTAATCCATCGACGTTTAAAGTACCGACGTTCGTTGGGTTCCTGCGCGACATCGAGTCCGCGTACGAGGTGAAGGAGTACGTCAGAGATTACCTCGGTGATAACAAGCAGAGCTCAGAATTCGCCAAGCAGTTTCTAGAGAAACGGAGCAAGTGGCGGTCCTCCCAGCGACCACAGGCGCAGGCGGACGATCTCTGCAAACCAGCGCCTGCCGTCAATCCAAATGCCCCTACGGAATTTCAGGAAGTCAAGGTAACGGTGGGTGGAAGGCAGAGCGGCACTTTTAAACCTGCAACGCTTGCATTTGTGAATTAGAAGCAACTAAAGTTCCATTTGGAATGTTGGAAATTACAAAGATTGCGTTTACATCTAGGGAGTTACAAAGTTTCCAAGGAACTTAAAAATCACAAAGTTTCCATTTGAAACCTAAAATTCACAAAGCTTCCACTTGGAGCTCAGAAGTTTCAAAGCTTCCACTTCGAACTTAAAAATCACAGTTTCCACTTGAAACCTAAAAATCACAAAGCTTCCACTTCGAACTTAAAAATCACAAAGTTTCCACTTGAAACCTAAAAATCACAAAGCTTCCACTTCGAACTTAAAAATCACAAACTTTCTACTTGAAACCTAAAAATCACAAAGCTTTCACTTGGAACTTAGCAGTTTTAAAGCTTCCACTTGGAGCTTAGAAGTTTCAAAGCTTCCACTTGGAACTAAAAAATCACAAAACTTTTATTTGGAACTTAAAAATCACAAACTTTGAAGTTCCAAAGGTTCCACTTGAAACTTAAAAGTACAAAGCTTCAACTTAGAACTTAGAAGCTACAAATCCCCATTCGAAGCTTGGCCGTTCAAAAGGGAGCTGACAGAATTTTCGTTTCAGGGAAAGTCGAAGAAGCCAAAGAAGGGAAAAATGTACAAAGTCGATAATAGGATTCTTGGCTTTAGCGTGACCGCAGCACCGGATCGGATCAACGTGGGCGATCGCGATTATGGGGAAGGTGTCTGAATTGGTTCCCAGAACGATTCTCGACCAGCAGATCGCGGAAATTTTGCAACGCTCGGCCCGACAAAATGGTTCGTTATTTATTTATTGTAGATGCCAAATAAGCTTCTAAGGAGCCCAGCTGCGAGTACTTCATTGAGACCGAATGTACATGTAAGACTTTTCTATTGATCACGCGTGCAAGGATAATGTGCCCCCCCCCTCCCTCCCCCTCGTTGTGTCCTACTAGCATTAATGGGAGCCTTAGACGCCGATCACAGCGTGGCATTATTTCCTTGTTGAATGGAACTGAAAGACACTCTTACGAGGAAGCTCTGTTGTATATATTAACTCAAAGGAAAAAGAAACGTATTTCACACGACTCAAGACAGACTCATCTCCTTCTATTTACGCGTATAAATACGTATACATATATATATACACACACACAGACACACACACACACACACCATATGTATATATTACAGCTGAATAGCGAACTGCAGTAAGTGTATTCGATTCTTGGTCAATGTACACACTTGCTGGCACACTTTGGGAAATGTATCTTACTGCATACGTGGTTACATAAAGATGTATTAATTTTATAAAAATGTATCTCCTGTCTTTAAGCTCTCCAAAGGCTTAACTTAAACCCAACATCTCTCAGTTCGTATGTAAGGCTGCGGTGGAGTTGCCTGGTGTCTCATATCATCCGAAATCAGATCGTCGGACTGTTAGGAACTCTCGGTTTCTAATTTACGCGCCTTAGCATTAAGCTCTAGTTGCTAAAACACAGTTTTACCGGATACCAACCAGCAGGTATGTATGTCCACCGGCGAGCGGTGCGCATTCACTGCAGTTCTCGCTCTTAACTGTAACACGTATGCATAGTATTGAAACATTTTGTAACATCTCATCATTATCGCCGTGGGATAAAGAGATTATGCCGATGACTCAACTCGTACACGCGGAAACATCGCAGTTGAAAGCAATACGTGCTCATGGACCGAGGTGTGTTTAGGTGACAAAGGATTAGAGAGAGAGAAACGTTGTTAATATGTGTGCGCTGGTGATCAGAGGAACAGCCGATCGAGCACAGTGTGTCGACGGGGTGCAATTTGGCGTTAAGATATACCGAGGGCACAGAGTATGATATACATATAAATCCTATGGATTTCTTGCCTTATCGCAGCATCACGTTATGATACGACTTGGATTAAACACCTTCGCCGCTGTGTTTCGATTACATTACGTTCGATACATTCAAGATTTCTTCTTCTTCTTTTTTTTTTGACCCACTTACGGATGTTTTTAAGAGCGATTAACTATACTTTGACTGAACGGTTGAATGTAAGCGACAATTCAAAGACAATGAACCGCATATTGTATTATATAGCCACGAGAAATTGAACGATACTTATTAGGAACGGATCGCGCGTCTCCAGACAGTGACATTGCGAGAAGAGAAACGAAAAACCTCTTGTACTTTCTTAATGCTTTGAATACAATGACGTAAACGAACAAAAAAAATGGAAAAGAAAGAAAGAAAAAAATATAATACCCTGCATATTTATAAAGCAAAGTGAAACTTATCTTCGGTTACACCTGTTGATTTTCTTTCTTTTTTTTTTTTGTGCACGAGAAGAAAGGAGACCTATGAAAGTAAGCTCATCGTAACGTTAGAACTGTGTACCGTCGGTTCTTGTGGAACTTACATAGCGCGTAAGGATGCTCCGGATCGATCGCTGCGTGTGTCCACGCGTGGATCTCACTCTCGTCGGCATAGCCTTCTTACGATACTTGAGGTCAATGTAACGATAACCATTAAACGAAGAACTCACGTACGATTTAATTAACGCAATATTTAAAGAGCAGTATCTTTTGTAAAGTTTTAATTGTAAGTGTACAATGTCCTTACGAACACCCTCCCCCAAACCCTCTAATAAAAGGAGTCGAAGGAGAGAATTTTAGCACGTCTTGGAAAAATATTGATTTGTTTCTTCTTGTGTTTCTCTTTTTCTTATTTTTTTTTTTTTCTTTAATTCGACACGATATACTTGGACTAAAAGCTTGCGCACCGGATACTCTGTTCAGAAAAATTGCGGAGAATGTTGCGACAGATCTGACCGCTCTTAATATTATTATAATGGTTGTTAATTAAGGTTCGTTGATCTTCTCTTCGTACTGGCGATAGGTACCGTTAGGAGAAGACCACAGACCCTTATCGTGAAAGATTTATGTATAAATAGATAAATGTACAGTAAATACAAGAATAATTAAATAGGCAAAAACAGATCATTGATATTGTATTAATATTATTATTGTATCTAACGTACAACGTAAATAAATATTATTATATTTTCCATTTGGCCTTTTTATTTTTTTATACGTTCTTTTTTAAGTGTCAAAATTTTAGCGTACATTCGACGGCAACTCTCTGTTCTACGTGATGCAAGCTGAATTTATTATTTGTAATTTGGTTGTATAACGAAATGTATGTTACAGTCACACTGCATACGCGTATATACACACACACACACATACACCGGTATATATGAATAATTTATCACAGTATTTTTGGCGCTTTGAGTTATCGCTTCGATATGTTACAACTGCGAGCGATTCCTATACATATAACAGGTATTTTTTAATGCCGATGATGCAATACGTTCTACGTGTGAATAAGCGTTGCGACTATTACCAATTGTTACGATATTATACGGACACACCAATTCATACGATGTTACGTATCACAATAAATGATCTCTAAAAAAAAGAAAAGAAAAAAATGAAACGGAGAAGTAAGGAAACGTACGAGAAACTATTTTTATGGACAGTGCGATCGAACTTGCTATACACTATCATTGTTTGTGAAAATAGGAGAGTAACAATAAAACTGCTTTTTATTCACTTGGTTTTTCGCTAACAATTATATTTGTACTCTGAACACTGTATTTCTTCTTTCCATACATTCATACGACAGAAAAGTATCTCATCAAAAAGGTATCGAGAGGTATGCTTGTTCCTCTTGTGCGGAAAGGTCGGAGTAGAAAATACTAATGATCCACGAACCGATGGGAATGTCTTGCGTGAAGGAAATAAAATGCTTGAACTTTACTCCGGCTGTTGCGGATGAAACACTACTCTTCTTTCCCTTCGCCCTGAATATGTACAACATTTATCTCCGTGTAGTCCTTCGCTACGTCGATGTACTGGAAGCAATCGTTGATTAACATATCGAAACAATTAATCTGTATCTACGGGAGCGCAGGACTCACCTTCCTCGGAACCAGGACTTCTAAAATTTGCAGGATGATGTAGCACAGCGAGACGACGAGCAGATACGCCAAGACTCCGCTTCTAACGTAACTCGCTAGCTGCTCGCCCAGGTTCCTCCTTTTCTCTTGCTTCACTAAATCATACACTATCTCAGTCCTCTTCGTGATATTGAACCAGTTGTAGAACAAGCTAATCCTCCTGTGGGTTTCGAACGGACACCTAGTGTTCCCTCCTCTGTAATCGGCAATGGCGGATTCCAGGCCCTCGACGAGGGCGGGCACCGTTGGCTCCACTAGGTAAATTAAATCTGGAGGTAACACTTCGGGTATACCACCAACTTTCGTCGACACGACTTGTAGGCTGCAATGAACAGAGGCGCTAGTAATTGTCGGATACCCTGACGTTGAAGTAGAATTTCATATTTACCCGCAGGAAGCAGCCTCGACGATTGCCATGCAATAAGCCTCGGTGAGGCTCGTGTTCAAGAATATGTGGCCCTTGTTCAAGACGTGCCTGATTTCCGAATGCTCCAGGCTCCCGAGCAACGTCACCCTGTGCTGCAATAAGTTTCTCTCCCGCACCTCTTCTATCTGCCACCTTTTGGGACCGTCCCCAGCGATCAAAAAATGCACATCCGTGTGTCGACTACAAATATCGGGTATAATGCGAGCTAATAAATCGACGCCTTTGCGGTACACTAGTCGCGACACTATCACTATCGTAACTATAATTAATAATGAGCATTGTTAGTAACACCGTGCACCACTGTCCAATTACTAACCGGCAACGCGACTTACTAAAATTGTCGTCCCGTTTACTGATGTCTGGCATGAATAACGTCGTGTCGACGGCGTTCGGTATGACGGAGACCTTCTCCTTTTGAACGTTGGCTCTTAACACGGTATTCTCTTTCCCTGTGTGCGACACGCATATGCAGTGGTTGCAGTCGGCTAGCGATATCTCTAAAAATTTGTTAGTCAAGATTGCCGACGCGTCCGCGAAACCGAAGAGGGAGTGGTCCGTGAAGATGGTCTGGAATTACAAGCGCGATTGTAATAGAGGATTAAATCATCTTCGATGCGACGATCTACTTACTTTCAGCCCCATTAATCGGCCGATGAGCATTCCTTCGTGAGCGAGGGCGGAGAACGCGGAATGGCCGTGCACTATTTGAATCTTTTCCCTTATGAAGATGTATCTGATGAGAGGAAGCGAACAGATCATCGTCGGCAGAACACACTGGTTGTAGAAGACCTTTACTGGGATGTAGTACACCTTGAATAAGGAAAAATAGGATCTTAGAACGAGTTAACGAAACCAGGGACTTCAAACCGGTATGATTTTGGTACCGGTATTACGCCGAGAAAGCTATACCGAAACTGGGGCTGTGGCTATTTGTCGATTTTTTCGATATTCGAATATTCGAATACTTCAGTTGCTCAGTTATTTGGCGAATATAATTCGAATACCCAAGTATCCAAATACTATTCGAATATTTAAGTATTCGAATACTTAAATATTTAAGTATAATATAATTCGAATATGCAAGTATCCAAATACTATTCGAATATTTAAGTCCAAATACTTGGATATTCGAATTAAAATGTACTAAAAAGGAACCAATAATTTTGATACCGGCCCAAACGCAAAAATATTATATTGTCACACGGAACTACGTATGTGTGCAAAGTTTCAAGCCGATCGGATATGTTAAAGCGGGTCAAAATTAGCTTACAAGATTTCACCCTGATAAACTAACGAACTCATAACTGAAACTACATAAAAGCTGTACAAAAAATAGAACCTAAAGAACTTGATTTATAATTCACATATTTGAATACATCAGTATTTGAATACACCAGTATTTGAATACATCAATATTCGAATGACATTCGAAAACTCAAATATTCGAATACTCAAAATATTCGAATACTCAAATATTCGAATATTGAATTATTCGAATAGTCCCAGCCCTAACCGAAACCGATATCGTACCAAAACAGATGAATACCGAAACCGTTATAGAACCGAAACAGGCGAACACCGAAATCGCTGAAGTACCGAAACCGAAATAAATACCGGTATTTTTCCGGTTCTTCTTTCG
Organism: Andrena cerasifolii; assembly: GCF_050908995.1. Classification (NCBI taxonomy): domain Eukaryota; kingdom Metazoa; phylum Arthropoda; class Insecta; order Hymenoptera; family Andrenidae; genus Andrena; species Andrena cerasifolii. The sequence continues at coordinate 7,460,935 of NC_135132.1, forward strand.
GTGACATGGTAGGTTGAAGTAATATCTTCTTAATAATCGTAATCCTTATTAATTCGAGCTGTAAAAACACCGACATAACGTAATATCTTTTCATAAAAATACCAATATATTAATATACGTTTAGCGTATAGATTCTTGTCTAATATTTTGAGAACTGTAATAAAATCCGAAAAAATTACCGGTAAATATACCGGTATTTGCGTATTTCGGTTTCTATAAAGGTTTTGAAGATGGAACCAGTACCATACTGGTATTTTCAGTTTCGGTAGAAGTCCCTGAACGAAACACGTGATGTGCATACTTTCAGGCCGTTCGTCATGTAGCGTACTCCAACTCTGTTCCCGTAGGAATGCGTGAGCACCACGACCTTGTGGCCCTGCCTCAGGAGACACTGCGACAAGTTGAAAATGTGCTCCTCGACGCCCCCCATGTTGGGATAGAAGAAATCCGAGACCATACTGCAAAAGTTAACACGTGTGAGTAATTTCCGTGTCGGGGATGTTCTGGATATTAAATCGAAGAAGCATGTACGCGGGTGAAGCTTATTTATCGATACAGCGATTGCTTACCATATTTTATGCTTCACTCTACTCATTTTCGCGCCCGTATGCCAACATGACTCGTTCCACAAGATAAGCGGTGCTATTTGCTTAACGCATCCCCGAGATTCCAGTGTCTTTTGAAAAATCTCGTGCGCGGATGCACGGGTGAATCGTTCGCCATCGACAGGCTTATCATGCTCCGAATTTCGTAGGCGTTCTTCTTGTAATTGAAATATCAGTGGATGAAGGTAACTTCGAAAGGTTCTCTCTCATATCAGCGTTGGTAAATATTCGAATTTAAACAGTGCCTTGCACTTGAGAAAGATTAGAAGGGGTTATGTAACTTATTCATGCCCGTAGAGACACATGTCCGAGTGGGTGCTTTTTTTTTCCATTGACATAGCGAAAAATTGCAAAATCCTCATTTCGTAGATACTCCCGGCGTCGAGAAGCTTCCTGGAATGTTATTTGGAAAAGATTGTTTACTGTGAACTCATTGTTTTCGATGGGATGGGCCACGAGCTCTCACGAGCAGCGACACATTTTTAGATTTTTACAGACCACTTTCGATTCGAGTCATTCGACTGCCAACCGAAACGATGGCAATCGAGATTCGAGACCGTCTGTTTTGAAAATCGACACTCGAGCTTTGAACTTTCGATACTCGAAATTGAACTTACCATCGAAAGTAGAGCTGGGACTATTCGAATCTCGATCTATTCGAATACCGATGCATTCGAATACCGATGTATTCGAATAGTATGGTGTGAAGTGGGTCAAAAGTAGCTTACTTAGTTTGTAGCGGGCTTGGGATATTCGTTAATTCAAAGGTGAAGAAAGTGTAAAAAATGGTTCGTTATCACGTTAAAGGATGCCATAGATCACAAGCCAAAGACAAAAATCACCACTTTTTCTCAGAACCCGCAAATTTAATGATGTACGTATAATGATTTCAAGCATGCTTATTGCAATAACCTAACTTTCAATGTTATCAAATAATGAAGTTTATGAAATTAGTATCGATAAAGAAATCTCTTTTCACCTTCAATTACTTCCGTATACTTATACTTTATGTATAATTCAAAAAATTAATTCAACTGTACTTATTACGTTTTATTTATATATGTAATATGTCTGTAATATTCATAATGTAATTCACCCTTACTAAATTTTAACATAATAACAAATTCTTCTCACTATTTCCCCTTTAATTAACATTTCAATTCATTCGTTTCTAACTTTAACAATTTTAAATATTGCCGCTTTTATCGAAATGTCGAAGGCCTGAAGCACCAGAGGGCGCTGAATCTCATATATTATTTCTTAACACGGGCTCTTATGGGATGCTTCCACTCTATCTCATCCTCTTTGAGCGCAGCCTGCGCCTGGCAGCGAGAGAGAGAGGAGGACAGAGCGAGGCGACGCGCGCGGAGCAGCCACTGCCCGAAGAGAGACAGAGCGACTGCTAGGAGTGGGAGTGACGCACGGTTGGTGATATGTCGATGGTCGGTCGACACAACAAATGGTCGACATGTTTCACCAACGATGCGGTCATCGTGTTACTTTAACGAACAACAACCGCACGGCGGTGCGGGATTTCTCCGAGTACAATTACGGGTTGGTTTTCAGCGCCGAGCCGCTCAAGGATGACGAGCTCTTCGAAGTCCGCATCGACAAGAAGGTAGCAAACGGGCATCAGGTCCACCCGGGGTGCTCATCCACTCAGCCCCCCCGTCATCTGTCAAACTGTTGTTTACAAAGTCCACAGCTCCGAGTTCTCCATTCACCACCCTCCGATCCGTGCGTCAACCGCCCCCCGCCCCCCCATTCTCTACGACCACTGTCACGAGACGAGCCGCCAACAAATTCCCCATTTTCCCCGATCCGCTTCCCATAACCATTTTACGCACCGCATTACCGTCTCCGCTCTCCGACGGTATCGTAGAACCCTCGCTTCCCTCGCGGTACGCCAACACCACTGCGCAGGCAGCTGGACCGTCAAAGCGGTGCGCTGCGTTTCAACTGATCCCCTCTTCCGCAGATGATATCGTGGAGCGGCAGCATAGAGATAGGCGTAACCAAGTGCGACCCGGAGATGATCGAGCTGCCGGCCTGCGCTACCAATCTGTGCCACGGAACGTGGATCATGGCGAACTCCTGTATCGTACACGACGGCGTCAGGATGGTAGAGATGTACGGAATGGATCTGAGCGCTCTGAAAGAAGGGAGCACCTTGGGCGTAGTGAGAACGCGCAACGTAAGTCTCTATGAGTTCGCCGTCGTTCCTTGGACCGCTAATGATTCTACGCTCTTCTAATTCCAGCACGAGTTGATATTCTACATCAACGGGTATTCCCAAGGCGTAGCCGTAACCAATATACCGGACCGCATCTTCGCGGTGATAGATATGTACGGCGATTGCGTGCAGGTGACCATGACTTGCCCGCAGGTCGCCTCGACTCTGAGCAACGAGCCGAAAGACGTCGTCGAGATTAATAACGACTCCGCAATGGGGGAAGCGTCCAATTCCTCCACAACTAATCTAGTCGCTAACTTGAATGTTAATTTAAATGTTAATGTAAACGTTAATTTACCGAAAAACCCGAGCCTTGCCGCTATTAGAGAGGATAGACTGAGGTTTCACGAGAGGGTCGGCGCTCTGGTGAAGTTGTCCAATAACGCGAGGACCGCGGAGAGGAGGAGGCCTTTAGATGAATTTAATAACGGAGTAGTAATGACTCATAGGCCGTTAAGGGATAACGAATTGTTCGAGGTAAGATGGAGGTGGAATGGTAGCCGAGGGGTTCTACAGGGTCATCATTTAATCTTGCAACCCGCGCTCGCGCGATCGGGTAAAACGGCAACAGCGCCTCACGGACGCATTCCACTGCAACTATGCGCCGGCCAGGCGAGAGGAGATTTGCCAGAATTTTAGGATGGTCTCTTTCAAATTTACGTGGCAAAGAGCTATTCGGAATTTCCCGGCCCAGGTGAGCGAGACGCGCGCTCCGATTAAATCGCATTCCGATATCTTTTACAGATCAAAAGTTATACGAATAAGGCCCCGAATTCTTCAACCCGGTCCGGGAAATTCCGAATAGCTCTTTGCGACGTTAATTTAAAAGAGGCCATCCTAAAATTTTTCCTAAAACCACTGCTGTCCAGCGGTCGCTGGCAGCTCTCCGAACGCCGGGACGGTGCACGGTTGTAGTGTGATGCGTCCGAGGCGCTGTTGCCATTTTACCTGTTCGCGCGAGCGCGGGTTGCAACATTAAATGATGACCCTGTATAATGATTCGCTTCTGTGCAGGTGCGAATCGACAGGCTCGTGTACAAATGGTCGGGCAGTATAGAAGTGGGCGTCACTATGCACAGCCCTACGGCGCTGGAGTTCCCAGCGACGATGACTAACATGCGCTCGGGGACGACGATGATGTCCGGGTGTGGGATTCTGGTGAACGGGAAGGGCATGTGCCGGGAATATGGGGAGTTCAATCTGGACGAGCTGAGAGTAAGATTGCGAGGGTTTAATGGAGTTTAGAAGCCTCTAGGGTACGGTGCGTTAATGGAGCTTTGTATCCAGGAAGGAGACAGGGTGGGCATGGTGAGAAGGAGCAATGGGAATCTGCACTATTTAATTAACGGTTTGGACCAGGGTATCGCTGCGAAAGTACCTACTGGCGTTTGGGGTGTTATCGATCTCTATGGTATGACTGTGAAAGTGACGATTGTTGATCGGGATGAGAGAGAGGAGCAGAACTTGGTTACTAGGAGGAATACCCTGCACCTGCAAGGACTAAACGGTGAGCTTATTCGTACGCTTCGTTATGCAGTGTTTCCACGAAGACGAACACGAACAAAAACAGTCTTCGCGAACGTTTTCGTCTGTTCTAGTCGTGTTCACACCGCCACGAACATGAATGAAACTCAGCGTACGAATCGTACGTGAACGTTTTGTTCTGTTTGTTGAACAATGCTTTTGTTCGTGCTCGCTTTGGTGGAAACGCGGCATTATACGCCACAGTGGAGTACTACGATTTCAGTATTCCTCTATTTCAGAAACGGAAGAGGAACCGCCAGACAGACTCATGTTCCACTCCTGCTGCGGCACCCACGTGGAAGTGATTAACAATGGACGCACAGCGCACAGGCCTAAGTAAGTAGAAAAGTTATAGTTTTTAATGGAGCGCCTAAACGACTCGAGACACAAGTTATTATTAAAGGGGTATTCTCGTCTATACTGCATTCCACTGTAGAATAGACTCGTACCGCGCAGGGATATACTGTTGATTGGTAGGAAACCGGTAATCTAAAACAGAAAAATGAAACGGCGTTTCACTGTATACATATGTAGCCATAATTTGATGAGCCAGAAAAAAATACAAAAATTTTGTGAGGAGTGTGGAGAGTTTTTAAATTGAAAGATCCTAAACTTTAACTTTTGCTATAGAATTTGGCGCCAATTTTCTTATGTAATCAAAGAAGTATGTAACTTATCAGTATCCTAGTTCATCAAAGTATAAAGTAATGTTTGTTGGACGTACAGACCAAATTTGAAGGTACTCGGTTCAGTGGTTACAGAAATATCGTGCATACCAGCGGACAACTGCGGCGTGATGGTCGATCATGCATAACTCCTATATTTATTATTAAAAATGAATAAAAAAAAAACTACAACTTCTTCAAAGATGCATAAAAACATGGTCGAAATTTCAGATTATTCGAATCGCTAGTTTCTTAAAAAAAAAATCTAAAATTTCGCTATGTTTTTAGCCCAATGAATAGGATTCCCCTTAAGCTAAAGCTACTTTTACTTTTATTTTTGCTATTATTTTTCCCATGCTGCGAAACGTCTCTGTATATTTTTCTATTATAGACTGCCCCTTAGCTATGTGCTTTACTGTAACCAAAGGGTATTTCCCGTTAAATAAATGAAAATAAAATAATACCGTACGCCCCTGTTTTCCAGCGTAATGGATGACTTCAACAATGGAGTGGTGCTGACCTCGAGGCCCCTGAAGCCGAACGAGTTGTTCGAAGTCCGGCTGGACAAGATCGTGGTGAAGTGGGCAGGGTCCATCGAAATAGGCGTGACGACACACTCTCCGACCGAGCTGGAGTTTCCATTCACAATGACAAACGTTAGGTATGTAAAATAACATTTCCAGGTTATGCCGGACGTGTATCGTATCCCCTTGAATATACTTTAAGTTCATCGCCCCCGTTATTGCTCGAAGGTGGTCATGTCCCTTGCAGATCCGGCACGTGGATGATGACAGAGAATGGTGTGATGCACAACGGCACCACCATAATAGATCAGTACGGCCAGAACCTCGACGGGCTGCAGGTCGGCGATCGCGTCGGCGTGATGAGGAAGGATAACGCGACGTTGCATTTCTACGTGAACGGTGCTGACCAAGGGGTCGCTGCTATAAATGTGCCTGAAAGAGTGTGCGGCGTCATAGACCTGTACGGGCAGGCCGCGCAGGCGACCATAGTTGACAATACAGACTTTTACAGCCCCGCCACGAACAACTCCAGCTTTAGCAATACGACTTTGTACAGGTTCGTAGACATCCATTCGGAGGGCTTGGTAATCTCAGCTGGTATTCCTCATTAATCGTGCCCCGCAGTGACTTGAGGTTTCACCACATACACGGTAAGAACGCGAAGATAATAAACAACGGGTTGACCGCGTTGAGGCCCAGGGCTCTAGGCGAATTCAACGAGGCGATCGTGATAGCGAACCGCGCGCTTAGGGACGGCGAGATGTTCGAGGTGACCATTGACAAAATGGTTGGTCGATGGACAGGTGCCATCGAAGCAGGTAGATTTCTCAGAAACAATGATCCGTAGTTCCTGGACACCGATAGAAACCGGAGAGTGTTTTCAGGCTTGACCCTCATAAGGCCCGACGAGCTGGACTTTCCATCCACGATGACGGACATAGATCACGACACATGGATGCTCTCCGGGTCGAACGTTATTAGGGACGGCGTGACCGTGAGGAATAACTACGCCTGCGATCTGGATAAGCTGGTGGAGGGCAATCGAATTGGTATGATGCGATGCTCGGACGGTAGCCTGCATTACTACTTGGACGGAGTGGACCAAGGGTTTGCCTGCACAGGTGTGCCTTCTCACGTCTACCCCGTGATCGATCTGTACGGTCAATGTGTCCAGGTGTGTTACCGCTCTGCCTCTTTCCAACGAGACCGTAGCAGAGAAAGAAGCGAATTTATGCGCCTGTTGATTTGCCAGGTGACGATTGTACTGCCGGAGCGCAGGGACCCGATGACCCAACAGTATTTGCCATCCGAGAACAGTACTAGTCAGCAGCCCACGTCTGTGATTCAGCTCCAGGCCCAGGCAGAGATTATGCACAAGTTCCACGAGTCTGTGGGGCTGAACATTCAGTTGAATAGCGATAGGACGATTGCGACTAGGTGTAGGGAGTACAATAACGCTGTATTGTTAAGCGAGACGCCGCTAGAGAATAACGAGATATTCGAAATTGCCATTCAAGAAGTTGCCAGGGAGTGGAGCGGCTGTTTAAGGATAGGCGTTGTAAGTAACGAGAATGGGAACTGGCTGACGTCTATGAACCTTGTGCCTGGAATGAGATCCATTCCTGCGGACGCTTGGTATATAACAGGTAATTGAGAAGCCTCTGGCTGGAGGGAGAACTGATTTGGATGTCTTAAGGCAAGCTCTCACTAGGCCGAGGAGAAAAAGTTTATAAACAATTGATGACCGAAGCGCGGCGAGAATTAATTAATTAGTAATTTCTTCGACTCGCTGCGTCGCGCTTCGCCAAGATACGCGACGGCCTTTAAGGGGTTACGCTCAGTCAGGATGCCGAAAAAGGTGTGATTTTTGGGAATTTTTTTCGCAGAAACTATAGAACTTTATTCAAAAAAACTTTTTTCGAAAGGTAGGCTGTTATTAATAAATATTTTTTAACGCCAAAATTCAGAGACCTAGCTAAATCTACTACCTTTCAAACAAAAAGCGGTTTTTTTAATAAAGTCCTATAGTTTCTGAGAAAAAAATTCCCCAAAATCACACCTTTTTCGGGCTCCTGACTAAGCGCAACTCCTTAAGCCAGAAATCCACTTGAAAGCTAAGCTATGCTCTGCTAGGTTTTAAAAAATCTAGCTTCAATATACTCCTCGACATTTCGTTAAAACTTTACACCCCTAGGTAACGAGGTGAGGCATAACGGGTACGTGCTGTGCATGAATTACTGTCCAAGCTTGGAATGGTTACGGGTGGGTGATAAAATTGGAATGAAACGCACGCATGAGGGTAACTTAAAGTTTTATATAAACGGAGAGGACATGGGCGTAGCTACGTCCAACATACCAGAAATGGTGTACGTTGTGATTGAATTGTTTGGCAGTACGGTGGCTGTAAATGTCACAAGCAGTAAGCAACAGAACCCAGCAGTGTCCCCGAACGCTAGCCTGAGGCTGCAGGATTCTCTGGAGCTATTGCTGGACCCGATGCCACCTGTATTGCGGAAGTATGTTTCGATTGACGCAGCTGAATAGACTCCTGGAAGGCACACTTTCTTACCGCTTTGTTCACAGCGATGCTGGAATGGACACGTCGGCAGATATATCCGAAGCGAAGCTGGTAAACGATGTGACACTGACGCCAACGCAGTGCGGTGCCAATTCGGTTGGCGAGAGCGATTGGAACTACGAGTTCCACGAGAACCACGGAAGGAATATACAGTTGGAAACAAAGACCACCGCGCGAAGGGTTGCGAGTTATAATCAAGGTACCGTTCGTCGTCTGTACCTATGACTAAACATGTTCCAGCAGTTTTCTATATCTCATTACCTTTCAAGGGGTGGTAATGTCTAGTCGCCCTGTGATAAAGGGCAAGCCGTTTCTAGTAAAAATAGAGAAGATAAACGAGAGATGGGTATCGAATATTCTCTGCGGAGTAAGCTGTATCTCGCCGGAGAAAGCTAACTTCCCTTTGACCGCTCTGGGCTTTAAGAAGCACTCGTGGATTATCTGCAGCGACTGGATATCTCATAATGGGATCAGAGTGAGCATCGATCAGAATTCTAGTAAAGCAAAATAGCAATGCACTGCTCGAATCTTCTCCTTAGGTAAAAACGAAGTACGGAGCTGGCTTGGAAGGGCTCCAGTCCAATTCCGTAGTAGGTTTGTTCATCGACGAAGAGAGCAAATTGCATTTAATTATTAATGGCGTGGACCAAGGTGTAGCTGCCACGGACTTGCCGCCCTACGCCTACGCTGTGTTCGATCTCTATGGCCAGTGCGAGCAAGTGTCCATCGTTGGGAACTCCTCCGAGCCATTCTCCTCCGCGCCTGTCGACAATGCCACGGCCATAGCGACTATGGAGTGCATCAGGACGAAACTGGAGGACGCGGAGAACTCCAGAGAGAAAGCGGATCTGGAGTGCCACGTGAAGGAGAACGTTATCCCGGCGGCCACCTCGGACCTGTCCTGCTCCACCTCGCCAAGTGTGCCCAGCCAGTGCGGCTCGAACGTTAAGGACGAGAATATAGTGGAGTATTCGGTGTGCAACGACAACGCCCATCTGGCGAACAGTATTGAAAATAAGCCGGCCCCGGGCGTCTCCAGTAGCAATCACTTGGACCTGAGCTCGGACGTGAGTAACGACGCGCGAGTCATCAAGAACAAGAGCTACGACAACTCGAACCAGCTGAACAACAGCCAGTCCGAGCACTCGAGTATTAGGAATGAATGTACAAATGTAGAGATAAATAACGCGACTAATATTAATATTAAGAACGGCACCGCGAATAGCGCCATGACCAGCTCGAACCCTAACAACGCGATAAACGAAAGTATAGCGTCCAGCGGCCAGGGGAACAACGCTGCCCACCAGAACAACGCGCCGGGGAACATGCTGAGCTCCTCCCAGACATTCTCCTCCCAGAACACGCTGAGCAACGCGGTGTCTGATCTCTCCAACACCGTCACCTCGAATTTCAACGAAGTGCGATTGAGCATGTCCTGGAACAACACTGTGTCTATCGATAATTCCATTGGTGGGAATATCACTCTGTCCGGGCAAGATACAGTGCTCAATCACAATGCCCCGTCGCTGCAACTGCCGCAAGCCCCGTCGTTGCCATCCACTCCTCTTGGAACGAATATTCTGTCCTCGAAGAAGTGCGAATACTTAAAGGCGTGCATTAGGCTGAAGAAGTCGCTGGTTCTGCCGGACGAGTTCTTCTCCCTGGACGATGTGCTGTGCTACTGCAGCGGCTGCTATAAAGTGGAAGGGGACAGTCCGACCTGCAAGAAAGGCGAGCCGCCGGCGGAGTTCGCTGTGCCGATCGGCTGGGCCAGGTTCCCGTTGAAGCAAAGCATCAACGCCAATCAAATTCCACAGAGTACAACGGACAAGTGGCATGTTACTTTCTACGGTATACGCCTGGATGCTGTCAGGTAATCGAAGATAGATGCTGGCAGTGGGTTACTGACTACATTCTAAAAAGATTTCTTGGATGTCGCTTGTAATTTTATTATAAACTTAAATAATTTTCTACAAAAAAATTACCAAATGTTCTTTAAATGTTGCTCTTTTAAGTGCAGAAAGTTCTGTAAAAATATATGCTTCCGCTTTTTCAAAAAAAATTCACGAACATTCGGCTCTTTTCGGCCTCCTGACTAAGCAGGTATAACCCCTTGGAAGAAAAGCTTTTCGTTTATAATTTTTATCTCGAGTAGTAATAATCGGATAAAAAAACTGTAAAGAGAAAAAATGTGTGTCGCGACGAGCTTCACAACCCTATATTTTTTAAAATCCAATTTAACATTTAATTCTCCAATCTTAGCATTCGAACAATACTGTTTCGCATTTTCAAGCGCTAGTCCCGTTACTGCACCCGGCTCTTCAATTAATGACGCATTCACTTTACCCCTTACTTGCAGACTGATCCTGGACACGGGGGAGCTCATGACGAAGGAGCAGCTGGACGTCAGCAATCTCACCATGAACATAAAGAGCAAGGATCAGAATCCCCAAGTGGTCTTCTCTCCCAGTATAAAGTACGCAGCGTCCGAAGAGTTCACAAGAAAGTATCCGTAAGTACCTTCGGACCACAGTAACACTACCCCACGTGTTACTAAATGCCTGGCGTTCCCCAGGTACATCGACACCCAGTCGAACAAGAAATTGAACGCGTCCACTGCGTTCCAACTGCTGGTGAGACCTGGCTCGTACACGATCAGCCACGGCGGGAAAGACGGCAACGACCCTCAATGCGAATCAAGCAAATGGGCAACCAAAGAAGCAGGCGCCACAGTGATCGTGGCCCTGCTAGTCCACCTCGATGGGTTCTAACCCGCGCGCCATGAATGCGGAACGAAGTTCCAAGTCGCAGCTTGCCACGCGGAGCCGCGCTTTCTCTCGAGGATAAACGAATGTACATAAGCATTATAATAACGTGATACAATTACCGTAAGATTTTTTAACATCAATTTTTTATCCTCAATTATTCCGTCGAATCTCTGCTCTGTGTATACTTACGTTTAATTCTGCGCTAGGTACTACTTCGGTACGGGCGAGCGGTCTTTTTAAGGTTTTTCGTTACTTTGAGCGTAATTCAGCATGCAGTATTGGAAGGAAGATGCACGATAGGTGTAACTCGTTAACCGTCGCATCGAAGCATTCTTTAATGATCAGTTCGTTATAGTACACGATAGCACGTATACCGAATACATAGTATGTGTATTACGTTATACAGTTAATGTAGCCACTGGCCTAGGTTTACGGCGATGAGGATTATGTCGAACAGGTTCGTCGTTATATTAAAGGAGCACCTTCCCTTGATCATTAAGAATTTATGCCTAACGAATACCAAATCTCTTTAAGTATTAGGAACACGGGCAAGAAAAATTCTCTCTCTTTCTCTCTCTCTCTCTCTCTCTCTCTCTCTCTCTCTCTCTCTCTCTCTCTATCACTATTCTATTCTTTCATTTCCGTTCGAAGCACCACTCTGCAACGTCTGCGCAGAGGCAATGTTACATGTATAATGTAGAAATAAATTGATGCAATTGTAAATCACATTACGAGGCTACCGTAGAGGGTTCTCAAGAATCAAATTCCCACGGATCGGATATATTCAGGAAATGTAATAACTATATTTTCAAATACGCTGTTTAGAATCGCAGTTTTTTCTTTGTGAATACCATGTGCACTATTTATAAATACATATAAATAATATAAATGGAACGAAAGGAACGCTGTCTATGTTTCACAATCAGTTACTCTCATCCGCCTCGTCTTCTGTCTCGCATATTCTTCTCTTTAACGTTCTTTGCTTTTCAGCGGCACCAAGCTCCGGCAACTGCCCCCAAGTTCTCCTCGGGCAAGGTGACAGAAATCTCCAGAGGCACTAGACGTTTACACATTTAAATTAATATTCCATTGCGTATCAGTTACTCAACGACTGTAATATACTAGTTTGATTGTTCCCTGTATCAAAAACTCGACTGGAGGATGGCAAAGCGCAAGCGAAGAAACGTTTCAGCGGGAATAAACCGGGATCATTCTCTTTCATTCCTTCTCTCTCCTTCGGCACTCTCTGACGTTGCTCCTGCAATTTTCTATACCCAAATCCGCACGTTCTGGTCCCAGGAGCAGGTGGCCACGGCCATGCCGTTGCCAGAGACGCTCAGCGACGTCACTCGATTCTCGTGGCCCGACAACACCCCTGCGAACGAAAGGTAAATCAAGGATAATCGCCGCAGAACACTGTCACCCTTCGCAGTCTAATTCAGCATTGTTTTAGGGGGACGCACCGTTGTACTGGTTCTTCAATGTGTCCCATATGTGGATGTAATTGTCGTCGCTGCCGCAGAATATAAATCTGCCGCTGAACGATAAGCCGCAGGACGTGTAGCCGGGCTTCGAATTAGGCGGCTTGAATTCTGCTAACTGCTGATCGGATCTCAAGTCCCACAACCTCGCTGTTTTGTCCTCCGACGCCGTTACGAAACATTGCCCCGAGGGATGGTACTGAACAGAACGGGCGAAAGTGATTCTTGAAGAGTTTGTAAGTTATCACCCTTACACGAGCCTGCGGGACTAATCTAATAAACACTTAACGCTCGTTGCAGTGTAACAAACCGGCGCTCATCCTTTCATGGATTTGTCATCGTTCGATGCAGCTTAAAGTACTTAAATAGTGGCTTGAAAGAAGCTTGCACTACTGTACTTACGCAAACGGAGTTCACGTCAGCCTCGTGCCCGAAGAATGTTTGCCTAGCTTTCTCTTCCCTCACGTCCCACAGTTTGCACGTTCTATCCACCGACCCAGTGATGTACGTGTTCATGTCTGGGGCCAAGCTGATGGTCACCACGTCGCCGGCGTGCGCTGAGAAGTCTGACATTCTCTTGTTCGCTTCCAAGTCCCATATGCAGCTGGATGAAATTCGCAAAATGAATGCCGAACAGCCACCATTGCTTGGTATACCTACATTTTCATATCACCAGAGCCTGTGATGATCTTGGAGTCCTCCAAGAACCTGCAGGAGGAGAGGAACCCTTCGTATCCTAGCAGCTCCCTGACGATCTTAGCCGACCCCGTGGCATCCCTGTTATTCACATCGTAGACGGTGCACATGTTGTCCATGCCACCGCAGGCGACGAAGTTCCCTGACGGCGCGAAGGCTACAGACATCACCCATGCCGAGCGCAGAGGTATTACCTGGACCTTGTTGCCAGTCCAAGAGTCCCAGATGATTAGCTTCCCGTCTAGCGAGCCCGTCACGCAATGCCTGCAAGCAAGAGCGCCTCTTTTCGCATCATCCGCAGACCCCCGTTTCCAGAAATTCAGTGACCGTTAGACTGACCTACTGTCGCCGCTATAGTGCACCGAGTTCACCTTGTTGATGTGTCCCTTTAATAACTTCTTCGTAGATAACTTCACCTTCGGAGCGTCCGCTACACTGCTGCACGCGTCCTCCAGAGTCGCGTCCTGTTGCTTCTTCTGGTCCTCCTGGGTGTAACGAAAGCAGCATTGTTGTCGAAGGTGAATCATACACGCCATTACTATTCCTGGGACCTGGTCTGGTCTACTTTTCTCTAACCTTGCATTTGTTGATCAGGTCCTCCAGTTCCTGCTTCAGGGCCACGGTCTCAGCGTCATCCTTCCCCATCTTCTGGTGGAGCCTCGCTCTGTTCGGGAATCGCTACAGAGCTGGAGCAGCGTGGATAACGGGTGCGCGGACACTGCCAGCGAGTTCCCATGAAAACGCTAAAGAAACCTCAGCATCGTGCACTCTACTGCCCCAGTTAATCGTATTAAATCAATGCTTAATCCTATTTGTTGGGCATTAGTTCGGCTCTCCCGGCTAACTCAATTACCTACATACACGATAACCCCTATTATTAAATCGCTTGTAATCTTTTGCAGTGCGATCGTCGATATTGAGCAAGGGGGCCCCGCGAACGATCCACGAGCTCCGATTTCGCATCGGTAAATGATCTCACCGAATCCCCTGCAGAGTTGATAAAAAGTCTCTTGCAATTGGTAGGAAGTGAAACGAAGAAAGAACCCTGCGGTCACGGTACGCCAGGCCCTCGGTTCTTTCCCTTAACAAAAACGACGCGATCCGTCGCGCTTTCGAATCCCATTTCACCTATAAATGATTTCATCGTCTGTCTAGATCGATTTAGTTCTATTGGTTCATCGGTCGGACAGTTTTCGGGGAGGGACTCGCTTGTTAACTGCGGAAAGGTAGAAGTAACAGACATCTCTCTTCTCCATTTATTTCTGAAGAAGGATCGCGAGTCTGGACGCAGTGAACACGGGGAATCCGGGGCGTGTATTTATTAATATAGAATTTCTATATCCAGAAGCTGTTAGAGTGTATCATTCGATTTGAGAAACTTGGTCGCCGTGGGTGCCTTGTATAAAGGGACATGGTGAGCAGGGGGGTAGGCGTTCTACTCTTCGCTGTTCTTTTATCGAATTACGTAAGTTTCGCCGCGGCGGTCGAGGAAGTTTGTTTCAGTTCGAGTCGGGAGAACAATGAAAACGCGTCGTGTAAAGGATTGTCGTCGAACGTTTTCGAGCAGATTCTCGCTGAAAGGCATAAAGAGAAAAACGAATCATCAGGCATCCCCATGAAGGGTGAGCGAACACATGAATAATTTATTTTGATATTCAAATGTGATGATGGTCGATAATAAAGGCTTTCGCAACGGTCTAGTTATCCACGAAGTGTTACCAACCATTTCGAATGTCTTTTTAACCGACTTCAAAACGAGGAGGTTACTCAATTCGTTACGTATATTTCCTTATGTATGTATATTCACGCATAACTTTGTAACGCGTGGACCGATTTGGATGATTCTTTCCTTGTTATATGGAGTATGTTCCCCAATTGGTACTACGATAAAAGTTTCTTCACCGACTTCAAATAATGGTAACTAAAAATTAAAAAATAATAAACTTTTTTAAAAAAGTAAAGAACCGAATTCAAGGATGCGTTAAAAAGGATGAAATAATTTTTTTTAAGTCGGTGCCAAAATAGAAACAAAATTAAATAATTTCTAAACCTTTATCAATTATAGTCCATTAGCACACTAACGCCTGGGAATTAGAGCGCGCACAAAATTTAATGAGACGCCACGCGTGCAGCCGATTTAATTTTGTTTTTATTTTGGCACCAACTTAAATTTTTTTATCTTTTTTAGCACATCTTTGAAGTCGGTTTTTTACTTTTTGCAAAAAAGTTTATTATTATTTATTAACAATTCACAGCGGGTACCTATCTATAGGAATATTTGCTGAATTGGTTAGGAGATAATTACTGTTAGTACTTTCCTAATCTATGCATATTTCTAGATTTTAATATTATTTCTTCCGAAGAATTCGTCGTTAATTTTCGTTTCTTTAATTTGGTACCCCTTGAAGCGTCATCTTCAGAGTACTCGTAGCACTATTTGTTCAGTCGATAATAGTTTACAATGCACTACCTGCATGGAAAGAAGTGTCCCGCGATTTTCCGCCACAAAATATTATTAACTCTCGTCTGCGAAGCTTGGAGCATCCCAAAGGTACAATATAGCATCCATCTAACTCCTAACCTAAAAGGAGATCGAAACCTTCGAGAAATTCTATGCTTACTGTGCATCCTAATCGTCTCTGATTAAAAAACAAGCCTCCACAAATCCATTTCCTACAGATGCTCGGTCTCAAACCTCAGATGGCGGGCAATTCAATTGATCACGCGGAAATTGACTCCTGTGTCAATTTTGACCCGTATTAACTATCCTACAGTACCCGTTTCACACTTTGCTTCTTAAAATATTCTAGAAGTATAAATTCCCCAAATTTCCCGTACCGATATTACACTCGGGTCCGAAAAGACCCAGCGAGGTAAGCAAGCGCCCCATCAAAGCGCAAGCCGCCAGCCAGTGCGCACGCAGTGCAGATCAATCGTTATCGAATCAACGAGCCCCGAATTCCACGCGTTTCTCGCTTAATTAAATCCCTCGCAACATTCTACAGGAGCGTTCAAACAGTGTTTACAAGAGTCCGCTGGCGGTCTTTTGGAAACGGGGAGGGGGAGAGGAGGCGTGGGAGTAGCGGCAAGCTTTCCGCTCTGGCCTTTAGTCTCATTTAGTCTGCACAGTGCGTTCGATGTGTTCGTGCACGCGTACGCGGTCCTTGTGCTTTCGAGATGCGTGAAATGAAGGTTGGATGCTGCCTTCTCTGGTGCCTGTTCCTCACGTACCACGTGGTCAGCGAGACTCCAGCGAGTACAGACGGTAAAAAGCCTTCGTCCACTTCACCTCGAGCCTTCGAACAGAAGAGTGGCTGTTTACCGTGCCCGTAAATTCGTTCGAATCGATTCTCGTACGAATGGAATCCCTGTTTATCCCTAATCCCATAAAATAGATTCCCGAGTGCGTAGCTAGAGCACATTGTCCGCTACAACCCCGCTGTTGGACGGCTACGAGAATCTTCTAAATCATGAATGAAAGCACTCGCGTGTCGGTGCTGAATGGACTTCGTTTGGGCCCGCGGTGGGAAGCTTGGCGATCGTTAGGCTTAACGGTGCTTCGTAGATTAACGGTCGTAATAAATCTGCTTTTACGGCGATCGCCCGGCAGGGAAAGTTTTCGGTACGTTGACCCCGAAGAGCGCAAGTTCCTTCGATTATCGAGCCTGCTCGACCGCGCCGTCTGCAAGTCGACGGATCTTCGTGGCACGGAATGCAGATTGCGATCGTTCGGGAACGTATCCGCGCTCATCTCGGCCGGCGGCTCGCCTGGACGCTGTTTTATCTCGTTTATCAGGCAACTGGACCGAGGCCGGTTGACCCCTTTCGAGGCCCTCGCAGGCGGGATCGCGTATTCTTATCCGTGACGTAATTTTACTGGGCGCAAAGATAAGGGAAACGTTTCGTCCGCGCTGCTTTATCGCGGTGCGTTGAAAATTCAGGGAACGGTTGGATGGGGGTTGAAAGGGGCCGCGTACAGGGTGTCAGATTTCGAACGGAGAAATTGACAGTGCTCGGCGATTGTTCGCGCTGACGGGTGAATTATCTCGCCATAGTGATTCTTTGTTCGATGCACGGGAAATAATGCGAAGTAATTGCTCGCAATTCCGGGTAGTTGTAATTGCGGTAAGTAATTGTTTGGGATTAATGGATGTCTGGTTCGGCGATTTAAATGTGGAACTAGTTATTAGTATTTTTGAAATAGTATTTTGTTTTGTCACTGTCTCCGGAATTTTAATATTCGAATCCAGAGCATTTCTATTTGGACTTCTTGCTAGTTTCGAAGTTATTAGTAATTTAATTCGCTATTAGTTCCAAGGCGATTCTACTTGGATTCGTTACCAGTTCCAAAGCTTTAGTATTTAACTCCTTAAGAGCATTTCCATTCCAACTTCTTGCGATCTCCAAACCCACATAAGTTCCAGTTTCAGATCCACTCCTGCCCACGGTAGCAGTCCTCGGAGACTTGGCCCAGCAAACGTTTCGTTAACGAACCTACGGTTTGCCCTCCTCTCGGCTCCATTACGCGGCGATAATTGGCACAATAAAAATCGCAGCATAGCGGAGGGCATCCTTCAAGCCTCCACAGTGCAGCGCAACGCCCACAGAGTTGAGGACTCCACTCGAAACGATTACTTGGTCTTCTAGGTCCGCAAGTTCAATTGCCATGCGCTCATTCCTCCAACCGTCGATTACTGACGAGAATTAAACCGCTTCACAGTTACCAGCAGCGCACTGACCGCGCAGTGCACCGGAGGAACACTTGATAATTGCTTTTCTAATTTAAATTCTTGCATCTCATCTGTCCGCTGGATAACTGGACCGTACAGTCGAGTCGTTATCTCTCCATTTCCGGTTGCATCGCTCTGATATACATTTCCGGTTGCATCGCTCCGGTATAAGCGACTCACTGCCCGGTGGATGCTTCTGTTCTTCCATCTTCTGTCCTAATCGTACTACCATTTCTTTTCGTTGATTGGACTTATGGGAAGAACGATCGTCGCCCACGTTCAAACGCTACTAGGGCAGTGGTGCCTGAGCGCCCACGCGTCACCAGTCGGTGATGCGAACGTTGCATTTTTCAGTCTACTAGAAAATCTGGAAATATGATTTTTATGGCGTTGCTTTTAGAAGACAGTAGCGGAGTTAAGGAGACAGGCCCACCTGGCAAACCTTCTGGGGGGCCCATTATATAGTGTTTGGATAACATCATACATTTTTGGGGGGCCTTCTGGCCCATTTGTAAACGTCCTAGAAAACTTGAAACAGCTGTATTAAGGGGGGGTTATGCCTAGTCAGCTGGCGCAAAAGAACGTGATTTTCGGAATTTTTTGTGGAATATCTACTGTATATTTTTTTACAACTATTCGCTTATTTTAAAAGTACATATCTATAGCAACTCTCAGTAATTTTGTTATAGAAAATCATTAATAAAAAAATTTTAAAAAAATATTAAAACCGATTTGAAAAAAATAAAATTGCACTAAGTAGAAAATAATTCTTCCCTTATTTAATCTACGACTCTCGATGTTGTTAAGTCGGCCTCAGATTTACACAGTGCAAATGATGAGGCGTTACTTACAAAATATGAGAGTCGTAGATTAAATAAGGGAAAAAATTATTTTTTACTTTTTAGTGCATTTTTTATTTTTTTTAAGTCGATTTTAATTTTTTTTAAGTCGATTTTAATTTTTTTTAAGTCGATTTTAATTTTTTCTCTAAATTATTTTATTTTTAACTTAGTATTATATATAATCTATAACCTAATTCTTTTTGAAGTCGGTTAAAAAAATGAACGAATAACAGCTATTCTCGCGGAAGCGGTTTTGATAACGGCACTGTGCGGTGAGCACGATTTCTCTGAGCCGGATTATCTAAAATTAAAACTTCAAAAGGATTCTGTTGATACATGGTTGAATTCAGTAGATGAGCGAAGGGTTTTTCAAAGAGTTGATTCTTGACAAAATGGCGGCCGTTTAACACAAAACCACGATTTTTCGATATCTGAATTGTTCGATTTTCGTTAATTAAAAATAGAGTTTTTGTTAAAATAAAAAATCGGTCATCTACTAGTCTTTGGTATATAAAATAAGTCTGCAAAAGTTTAGGCCAATCGATACAGCGGTTTTCGAAATATCGGTATCAAAACAGCTTCCGCGAGAATGGCTGTTATTCCTTAATTTTTTTAATCTTCTATAACAATAGTACTGAGAGTTGCTGCATATATATGCTTTTAAAATAAGCGAATAGTTGTAAGAAAAATATACAGTAGATATTCCAGAAAAAAATCCCGAAAATCGCGTTCCTTTTCGCCAGCTGACTAGGCATAACCCCTTAATATTTCTGCGAGTCGTTGGTAAAGTTCACAGCAACTCCTGAGCTGAGAATTATGATCAACGGCCTCGCAATCTGCCGATTCTGTTGCGAGATGACGTGACTCTTAACACCGTCAGCAGACTCCGCGTTATATTTGGATCATGGTGTCACGTCGAAAAAGCCACGCCGTTGGGTTTGCTTGTTCAGTGGCAAGCCCATGCTATTACGCTTAAAAATAGACTAACTGCCTTTGAATACACTGCGCTACGATTTACAATAAAGAACACGCTTGAGAAGAAATACGTTCCTCGAATTTTTGGGACCGCATACTTTATTCTTTTCTGTATGAACGACTCTGCTCAGCCAATAATTCGTGCTTGTTATCTCAAGTAGATCATTTCTTCGGGCATCCTCCTCTTCGTGAATACCGCCTTGCTAAACACCAGTGGCGGATTTAAGAAGAAAGGCCCAGGTGGCAAACGTTGTGGGGCCCATTTTTTCGGGGAAATGAAGAGGTAGTTTACTAAAAAGGGGTAAATGTACGGAAGAGTATAGAAAAAAAGTGCTTAGATAAAATCATAATTTATTTTTGAAGACAGGGGCCTAGGGGGGGGGGAGCCTTCCGAGCAGGGGCCCATTTTTCAAGAAACTAAAGCGGTAGTTTACTGAAAATGGCTCAGTGCAATAGCACAGAAAAAAAAATATAGTTTGTATAAAACCATATTTTTTTTTTCTTTGGGCCCTGTTGGGGCCTTCCCAAGTGGCAACTGCTCATCAGCCGCCCTGTCAAATCCGCCACTGCCTCGATTTAAATGCAAACGAGCTGGTATAAACCGTTCTTAACTGTTTCCAGCGGGGAATAATGAATCTATGCAACGAATCCTCAAACTTATTTCCCTAATTATGCGTTCCAGATGTCCTTGTGTTCACTGTGGCCACCAACGAGACGGATGGCTACAAGAGATACCGCAGGTCTATCGGTGTCTATGGATTTCTCGATAACTTGAACGTGCTGGGAGTGGGCGAGCCCTGGCAAGGTGGAGAGAATATAAAGACCAGCGTGGGAGGAGGATACAAAGTGAACCTCCTGGCAGAGGCTCTGAAGAAGTATCAAAACGACGAAGAGAGGATCGTGATATTCACAGACAGGTTACTTCCCCAAAGACTCCTATACTATTGATTCCCGACTCTTACTTCAGTAGCTGTCCTCGCATTTCAGTTACGACGTGATATTTCTGGGCGGCTTGGATAATATCATCGACAAGTTTAAGAGCTCGAATGCCAGAGTCTTGTTCTCTGCCGAGGGATCCTGCTGGCCAGACAGATCGCTAGCCTCTAAGTATCCGCTGGTGGCTCGTGGCAAACGCTTCCTAAATTCTGGAGGCTTCATAGGCTACGCCTCGGACGTCTACGCAATTTTAACGCACGCCCCTATAGAAAACAAGGACGACGATCAGTTATTCTACACCAAGGTGTATCTCGACCAGGAGCTGAGGGAGCGCCACCAAATTAAGCTTGATCACAGGTCTGAGATATTCCAGAATCTCTACGGGGTAGTAGGTAAGCGAACACCAAAAGATCTGCCTTCCCGTAAAGGTGTTCTCTTGTGCTAATGACACTGGCTTTCACAGCTGACGTGGAATTGAAGTTCGAGGGAGGGAAAGCCTCCCTCGTGAACACTGTCTACAAGACGGAGCCACTGATACTTCACGGGAACGGTTACAGCAAGTTGTCCCTGAATTCTCTGGGAAATTACTTGGCTAATGCTTGGAACCCCGAGGAAGGGTGCGTGATGTGCTGGGAGGACACCGTGGAGATCGATAAGTCGGTGCCGGACACGTTTCCTGTTCTGGTAATCGCGATTTTCATTGAAAATCCCACTCCCTTCTTGGAGGAATTCTTCGTGGCGATACGCGAGCAAATCTACCCGAAATCGAAGCTGCACCTGTTCATCCACAACAACGTGCCTTATCATCAAGACACCGTCGACAAGTTCGTGAAGCACTTTGGGAAGAAGTACAGGAGCAATAAGCAGATTGTTCCCAGCGACGCTATAAGCGAAGTCGACGCGAGGAACCTGGCCATGTAAGACTCTCATCGGACTGGAAGTTGTTTTAACTCGCATTAAAATGAAATCCTGAAATTCAAGGGACTACTGCGTGCTGATGGAATGCTCCGGGTACTTCTCGATCGATTCCATCTCGCATCTGGACAACGAATTCACGTTGAAGCTGCTGGTGGACCAGAACCGAGGGATCGTAGCTCCGTTGCTGGTCAGGCCGTATAAAATGTGGAGCAACTTCTGGGGCGCGATAATGGATGACGGATTCTACGCCAGGAGCTTCGATTACGTAGAGATCGTGAAGAACGAGCGAAGGTAAGCGAAACGCCTGCTAAGCGGCTCTTTTAACAAACTGAATTTATTACCAAACTTGGTGTACAGGAGTTATACATTTTTAGACCTACATCGTACAGTTTCATCGCACTAATCGTTTGCAGTATATGGGCGCTTCTTCTGAACTACTTGGAAGAGCGTAAGCTTAATCGAAGACGATAGAGAAGTCAGTCTTGAATGATCTGCGGTCGATGCTATACATATTATCAGCTGTGCACTCGTAGACTCCAGCGTCCATTTGGGTGGCGGGATCGATCTCCAGCTTCGACTTCACTCTGTCGTCTCCCACTTGCCACTCGTGCACCTGCGAAATTTACATCGTCACACAGCTCCGGCTTCTGTTATCCCGGCTAGGATCGAGCGTACTAACGTGCATGTAGACGTGAGTGTAAATCTCAGCTCCATCCTTGAACCACGTAATGTGCGGCCGTGGGTTTCCGCGCGCCACGCAGAGAAAGGCGATCTTGTGCCCTAGCACGTACTCCAAGTCGAAGTGGGACGCCAGTATTATCTTCGCACCCTGAATAACCATTTTTAATGTCACGGTTGAACAATTGGGAATCTGTAAGCCGAGTGGTCCTACGTACGTTCTGGTTGTTGTAGTATTGATCGCTCTCTGGATCGCGATACTTGCCGGTTATAGGCAATCCTATTTGAACTCGCGACTTGGTTTTACCTCTGCCTCTTCCTCTCCGCCCAAGTATCTCCTGGCTGTTCAGCAGCAGTATGATCAACAGAAACAGCATCATCATAGAGCGCGGCATGGCGTTCTGGGGGAAGCGAATGAAAGCGTACCGTAAAATTAGTGGGCAGAGGTCTTTGCGGGAGCACTTAGATTAGCAGCGAAGAGTTTATATTCGTTTAGAAGCGGAGAAACAATTCCTATCGTTATTTAGGGTTCTTCTAAAGCTCTTCCGCGTTGGTTATTCAGGAAATTCGGGGACTTGTGGTATTTAACGAGACTTGGGCCCTTTTGACATCTTCTTCAGCGATATCTTCGTTGAGTTTGCCTCCCGAGATAGGGCTTCGGTTTTAAATACTTGCTGCAGATACTCACCGAGTACAGGCAACGTACGACGATCACACGGAACTCCGATGCAACTGACAGCCACCTACTCATTACTCCCCTAGTGTCCTCTCCTATCTATTACAGACGTGCAGACAGATAATACCGGGCTGCACGTGTGTTGCCTGTGCGTGCGCTGGTTATTTCTTTGACACCTATTTCAACTCGGTCATCGAGGGATTGCAAATCCACTAACTAGATGTTTAACGCAGGGCTGGGTACGAATAAGTTTAAACAAGCTGGAATCAAGTACAATGAAAGTGGGACTCGCTGAAGCTAAGCGCGCTGATTCAATTAATTTCCATTATTTAGGAGACCGATAAATCTGTGCCAATTGATTCCAATTGTCCGCAAGCCTCAACTCTTGTCGCCCCAGCGCTTGTTTAGACTCGCCTGGTTCCAGGGTGATATTTTTGGTCGAGCGCAGGCTGATCATTCATTAGATTTCCAACGGAGAGCTATTTTGTATATATTTTATGCTTCGCAGAGCGCACGCACCACCTTTATGGGAGTCAATTGTGACTTAATGAATAAGAGCTAGGGGAACTCGGAGTTTCCAAGTACACCGTTATGCGCTGGGATTCTTAATAACGCCGGGCTGCATGCATTAAAGAAAGCAGCGTGCTGTTTCGTATGCTTTACTTACACAGGTCCACAGTGATTACATTTTAATTGAGCAAACGATCGCTTGAGGGAATTTAACAGGCGCATCTCATCAGTCTTCGGTTCCTGTAACTCCTTGCAAATTCATTTCTGAACTAGCTCGCGCTTCTCGCTTCTACTTTCTTATAAACAAGAAGCCTGCAGGGTCTTTTAAACTAGAAAATGTATCTTTCGTCATTAAGGGGGGGAATCCTATTCTTTGGACTAAAAACATAGCAAAATTTGCGATTTTTTTTTTTAAGAAACCAGCGATTCGATTCATCTGAAATTTGGACCATGCTTTGATGCGTCCTTGAAGAAGTTGCAGTTTTTTTCTTATTCATTTTGAGTAATAAATAGGGGAGTTAGGCATCACGCCGTGGAAAACTCGTCGTCCGCTGGTGTGCATGATATTTACCTTCCAGGTAATCTGAAACAGAAAAATAAAACAGCGTTTTACTTTGTATATATGTAGCTTGAATTTGATGAACCAGAATACCGCTAAGTTAAAAATTAAAGGTTCAGACCTTTCAGTTTGAAAACTCTCCACACTGCTGAATAATTTTTTTTGTTTTTTGCTGGTTCCTCAATTTCAAGCTACATATGTATAAAATAAAACGCCGTTTCATTTTTCTGTTTCAGATTACCTGGTAGATAAATATCATGCACACCAACAGTCGGTGAATTTTGCGCGGCGTGATGGTCGATCATGCATAACTACTATATTTATGGTTAAAAATTAATATAAAATAAACTGCAGCTTCCTCAAAGATGCATCAAAACGTGGTCCAAATTTCAGATGAATCGAATCGCTGGTTTCTTTAAAAAAAAATCCCAAATTTTGCTAGGTTTTTAGTCCAAAGAATAGAATTCCCCCCTTAAGAACTCTAGAAGTCAAAGCTCCATGTTTGAGTGTTCAACTTCTTGCTTATAACGAGCCGGTTTACTTTCAAGTGTCGCATAATGAACGGAATCTGTAGAAAATTGAAAGGAGGTATGGATTTTAGTAGGAGATCATGACGTAATCTGTCCTAAAACCGCGTCGATCGACCGCGTACTGATTGTCCGCCTGACACTCGTAATATCCAGCATCTTTCTGAGTAGCAGGATCAATTTCCATCTTTGATTTCAGCGTGTCGTTACCGACGGGCCATTCATGCACCTACAAACCGCGAGTCGTAAAGTTTCATTATACAAAGTTTAAGCGATAGGACTACCTGGAAGTACTTATGGTGGTACAATTCAATCCCGTCCTTCAGCCAGGTGATCTCTGGCCTGGGAATCCCAGTAGCCATGCAAAAGAAGGTGATCTTCCTGCCTAGCATGTAATCTAACTCGAAGTGAGAGGCTTTCACTATCCTGGCCCCCTGGAATTTTCAGGAACTCAGCGAAACTTTCATGCCAGAGGAACGCAAGCTAGAGTTCTTATAGGCGCATGGTTCGCCCAGGTTGAAGTCGCTGGAGTTCACACTTACATCTTTGTTCTCGTAGTAGTTTGCGCTAGCTGGATTCCGATGGGGGATCAGAATAGGCATCCGTGACTTGTACACTCTTCCTCCGCGCCCTCTGCTGCTCCCTCTGCCTCCTCCACCTTTCGCCGCCACTGTGCTCATCAGCAGAGAGATGAACAGGCACAGGCACAGAAATCCCCATCTCCTCATTTGTTTTAGGTAGATATAGGTTCACTCGGGTGTGTTTTGTCTTCCACGACTGGCACTAGGTTCGTTCAGTGACATAGAACTTCTCCGCGTAACACTTCAGGGTCTTTGGCAGCAGTCGCTGTGATGCACCAACAGCATCTCAACGTAGAACTCCACTCAGAAAGAGCTAGGCGTTTGCACCAAGAGTGCCACAGCTTCTGAGATGCCTCTTTCAAGCGGCCAAGCGAAATTGGTGGCTTTGAGCCTCCATCTGTCCCTACTGCCTAAAATATAAACGGATTGCGCTAGATGGGCATGCCTGTCACCGGGTGGCAGAGTTATGAATCTCAATTGGATAATTATCCATAAACCCATTGCCAGCGTGCCCAACAGCCAATCACCACACCACAGTGATTGCCTTACAAAACATTTAAGCGATCGCCTCTGAAAAACAACACTGCCTCGAATGGCAAGCAAACAACCGGTGCTTATGTGTCTGCTTCTTCGCTGGCCTTGAGGCCCCTGAGAATATCGAAGCGACCAGATACCCACATGTGGCCACTGAGTCATGAATGATTTGCCCCTTTCAGTCGGGCCCAATTGTGCTCCTCGCTTGCCATAAACAAAGTAGCTTTGGAAGGCTTCGAGAAAGAAGAAGACTATCATTACTTCATTGGAAATCAAATTCCCATGAAATTCTCTGTTCCAGGGGACTGTGGAACGTGCCGTTCATCAGCAACTGTTACCTAATTAACGCTACGTTGATAAGGAACAAGGAGACCCGTCCATCGTACTCGGAGGGTGAATTGGACGCAGACATGGCCTTCGCTTATGCTAATAGGGAGAGATCTATCTTCATGTACGTCAGCAACAGGCTCGACTTTGGGCATCTGGTTAATGCGGACAGCTACGACATCACAATGACCTATCCTGACTTGTACCAGATCATCGACAATAAGTTGGACTGGGAGAGGAAATACATACACCAGAATTACTCCAAGAACTTCAGTCCCAAAGAAACTCCCACGCAGGCAAGCTTAATATATATATATTCCCTTAAGTTCATAAGTCTCTTGATCGAAAACTTGATTGAATTCCCTCCGCAGCCCTGCCCAGACGTATACTGGTTCCCCATAGTCAACGAGAAGTTCACGAAGGAACTGGTGGCAGTCATGGAAGCGTTCGGCAAGTGGTCGGACGGATCGAACCATGTATGAGAATTATATTCCTCCTCTCTCCGATAAGTTAATCCTGTCGCAGTAAGGCACCCCTCTACTCTGAACCCTCGCGGCTCAGAGCGATCGAAGAGAGGGCACTATTATAATGCAATTTCTTCGGCAGGATTCAAGACTAACGGGTGGTTACGAAAACGTACCAACTCGCGATATTCATATGACTCAAGTGCACTATGAATCGCAGTGGCTATACTTCTTAAAGGAGTACGCCAGACCTCTGCAGGAGCTCGTGTTCACCGGATATTATCACGATGTAAGGCATCAAACACTGATTTAACGAATGCGTCGCTCGTTTTCAGGATCCCCGTATCGATGGCGGATACGAAGCCGTCCCGACGCGAGACATTCACTTGAGACAAGTCGGCCTCCACGAGTCTTGGTTGCAATTTCTTAACGACTATGTCGGCCCCTTGCAAGAGCATGTTTTTATAGGCTACAATACCAGCGTAAGAATTAACAGAAACAGCTTTGTGCGGACTCGGGGGTAGGCTTTTACTGGTTGCACAAGATTATTATTCACACATGCACACAGATCTCAAATTGCAAACACCCTTTCTGCAAATCAGCCGCACTGCATCCTTCTCTGGTGATAGGCTTCGTATTCTGATTAGTGATGGCATCCGAAGCACGTCGAAGCGATTCGAATCTGTCTTCAATATCAGGCAACTAATTCGAAGCACTTCGAACATGATTCGGAGCTTAAAACTCTTGAAAGTCTTGAGTCTTGATGAGTCTTGAGTCTTCATGAGTCTTGAGTCTTCATGGATCTTGAGTCTTCACGAGTCTTGAGTCTTCACGAGTCTTGAGTCTTCACGAGTCTTGAGTCTTCACGAGTCTTGAGTCTTCACGAGTCTTGAGTCTTCACGAGTCTTGAGTCTTCACGAGTCTTGAGTCTTCATGAGTCATGAGTCTTCATGAGTCATGAGTCTTCATGAGTCATGAGTCTTGAGTCTTGAGTCTTGAGTCTTGATAAGTCTTGAAAATCTTGATCGTCCTGGAAGTCTTGAAACTCTTGCTTCAACGACTTGGTAGGTTTCGGACCCGCACATACGTCCACCATATATATATATATATATTCGGATCCCATCACTAATTCTGATTGATCCTCCAATTTTATTCTCAGCGCCTATCTAACGATGAGACCAAGCTCAATGCGTATAAGTATCCAATCACTTCGCTGCCTAAGATTTATTATTTAAAGTAGCTTACTTCGAAGTAATTCGCGGCACGCCTGGTCCCATCACTATCCAATTATGTGTCAAATATTCCTTTCGTGATACGCTGCTCGGAACAGTTCGGAGGAATACACGAGAACGTATCAAATATTACAGGCAAAATACACGCGTTACAATTGAGGGGCCCAGTGGAAAACAAGCACATGCCACCCTTTCTGATGTTAGAGGAGAGCAAGTTGAAGGAAAAATTAATTTCATAAGAAATGCGGTACGAGGTTGTAATTATTTTAAGCGGTACTTGAACTAGATGGTAAATGATAACTATTATCAAATCAGTTTTTAAACTTATGCATACGTGGCATGTGCCTGTTTTCCACTGGGCCTCTCAATTTTTTACCTATCGAAGCCTCATTCGATTAAGTACTCCTCTAATTCCTTCGAACAGTGTATTTACGTTAGCCTCAGATGCATTAACAATCCTCTGTTTCCGTGCAAATGAACAGCCACCGCGTGCCCTGATGAACTTCGTCGTGAGGTATCGCCCAGACGAGCAGCCGCTGTTGAAGCCACACCACGACAGCTCAACGTACACCATCAACATCGCCCTGAACAGGGCGGGGGTGGACTACGAGGGCGGAGGATGTCGATTCATTCGCTACAACTGCTCGGTAACGGACACGAAGCCGGGTTGGATGCTGCTGCATCCCGGACGACTGACCCACTACCACGAAGGGCTTCGAGTGACCAACGGCACGCGATACATCATGATTTCGTTCGTCGATCCTTGATTATCGGGCAGGTCGCCGGGCTTCAACGCCAATTGAAAAGGGGACGTATTATCTACTAGGGAGCAGAAGGGGCGTACAGATGTTTCAAATTATCAGCTAGCAATGTTAGTTGCGAGCTTAACGCCGGAGCACGCATTTAAGGAGAGACTCGCTCCCCCTGTTGCTGTTATTTTTCTAACACGGGAACGTAGAGACACGGGACAATTAGTGATCGTAAGTGTTTGTACGGAAATAAAGAGGATTCAGTTGCATTTCTACCCACGCCGTCGAAATAATCACACCCATCGGACTCGTCATCTTCTCTCAGCATTTCCTTTTATTAAAAACTCGTGTTTCCTTAACTTATGTACAACTTACGACTTCTACACAGTTAAATCCATCCTCCCGCTCCGCCGAAACTTAAGCCGCGCGTGTTTAAATAACATATCACCGAGCCGCCTAATGGAATTACATATCGCCGCGGTTAAAAGAGAACGGGAAACGAAACGGAGCGTCTCTTTCCTCCATCCCTCGGGCTACGCGCACCTATACAGCTCTTCAATATGTTACAATATATATTTAGGAACATCCGTAGGATAAGTAATTAGAGGATTAACATCACCGAATAGCAAACGTTGAAAACAATCCCGTTTAATCGTACTTCCACCCCGGCGCGTTTCTTTACATAGCAAAGAGCGGCGCTTCGTCGGAGAGCTGGCGCGTAAGTACATCGAGAATCAATCCAAGTATTACACAGTATTACTCTGCCGCTTCCTACGTGCACGAGTCGCATTTCGCAAACGAACGACGCGGCGCGAGTAACAAGCAGCGATGCAACGTTAGCGGTCCATTAAATACAAAAAGAGTGTCCTCTTCCAGCGAGTGCCCCCCCAGCCGTTTTACAGAATTATTTGGTAAACACGAATGCCGTTCGAATTCACAGTATCGTTTAATTTAACTAGGCGAATTATTTACAAGTTTGTTCGATTCATAGAAAAAGTTGCGTGGTTATATATCCGATATTTAATAGCCAGCCCGCTTCAGCTCGTTTAGCTGGTGAGCCAGCTTCTCCTCTTTAGTCCTCCTCGCCTGCCCCAGCTTCCTGCATTCGACGTAGGTGCTGAGGAAACGCTCCACGTCGATCTTCCTGTTCAGGAAATCCTCCGCGATCCTCTCGCTCTCCTCGTGGCTCTCGTCCGCCGCTCGTCTCAGACACTCCTTAATATGATCCGGCGTGAACACCTCCGACAGCTTGTTGTACCGTTGTATCAGCTGATCGTATCTGGCCTTCAGCGCGGCAACGGTCTGCACTTTACTCGCTACGTCAGACTGCAGCTCTCTAAGCTCGGGTTCTTTGGCTACGTTAGCCTCTGAAAAAAAAACCTCTCTTTACTAACAGGAGCCGTGACGATTAATCGGGGAGGGCATTTAAGGGGTTCGACTACTGTAAAACGGTCGATAAATCGTAATTCTTTTTTGTCGCTTCAATATTACTTTGAAATCTCCGGAATGACGTGCAAAAGGTTTGAAATATAAATATAACTTAGTTTATGGAGATACAGAGCCGAACGCACACTCGAAAGTCTGCGCGCCGTACGATACTTTTCAAACTGGTGTACAAGGAGATATTTGCTAAAAACAATTTTTTTTTCAGAAAGACGGAGGTGCCCCCGGTGGCCCGCGGGCTACCAGTTAGTCAACTCTGCTTTACAATATGCCAAAATCGAGTGCTAAACCGCAATTGAATCGGCAGAGTAGCTTCTCTACAATTTGCACCAGAAGATTACCTATTTTTTCGGGTCGCCACAGCAGTCCACCCCCTTAAAATTCCATCACCTACCGGCAGTTTTTTGGACCCAATCGATGGCGCCGTCGATAGTCGCGTTGATGTCTTTCAGATCGGAATGTTTCTCCAGGAACTCGTCCAGCCTGTCGTCGTCCTCGCCGAGCAGCCTCAGCTCCTCGTTGGTCAGGCTGTTCAGCTCGGGGAAGGCCACGCTCTGGCGGGGCTTGCTCGGCACCTGGTTGGACAACGACTGGTAATTCGCGTTCGAGTAGTGCGAGTTCAGATACGAGCCCTGCTGGCTCGAATTGTATCTGGCGTGGTCCGCGTTGTGAAGTGAGCTGGCCCTGGAGCTCGTGATGTACGCAGAGTGCTGCGACGGCGAGCCGAACTTCGTGTGGCCGTCCGTCGCGTACGGGGTAGTCGAGTTCGTGTGGTTGTAACTGTAGATGCAGGTGTTCGCGCTGGCGGACGAATACTGAGGGAACTGCGCGGTGTAGTACGAATTGAACGAAGTCGCTGGGACCTCGGGATACTGCTGCCGGGAGTACGACGGCGATGTCCTTCCTTGTAAATCTGTAACGGCATCGTTAAACATAGAACTACCCTCCCGAGTGTCCGGCCGGGCTCTGGGGATGTACTCGCCTCTGTGCGACTTCACAGATCCAGGGGAAATATCGTCCAGCAACCGCGGAGGGTTTTTACTCAGCTCCCTGATGATCGCCTGGACGACGCGGCCCAGGTCGCTGTGCACTGTGAACTAAAGTACAAAGCGATTAGTCTCTGAGCTGCTGATGGACGTAATTAGCTACATAAAGAGCCGTACGTTGAGTAATCCCGGCGCGCTCGTGATCTCGCTGTGCTCGTTGCACCAAGGGTGGTTTATCGGGGGCGAAACCCTGAGCACTGGCTTTTCCAGCGGAAACTCCGGCGACAAAGAGACCATAATAGCCATTCTCCTTTCCCCGGCATCGAATTGCACCTGGTATTCCACATCTTCCCTGAGTTCTACTACACTGGAACAAGGAACAATCGCAATTTCAAATTACTACGAACTCGGATGCAGTAATAATCAGGTTCCGCGATCTCCGAGAACAAGCAACTCGTCGCGCTGCTGGAACAAAGAAAACGAATGGGAAACCCGACGGGGAAGGAAGCATTCCATGTGCGTCGGCTTAATACGAAAAACGACCTTGAAACGAAAGGCTCGCGAAGTTTAATTCGAGACAAAGAGCGGGGAAATGAAAGAAAAGGCCCCCGCAAATTGGGCGTGTACCAAGGCCGATGATATCATTAACTCCGGAATGACGGATCGTGCAGTAAGGAGTTGGTTGCTTTATCCTCGGAAAAAAAAAGAGTGCGCCAGTGAAATTTCATTTTTATGCGCTCCGCGCGAGTCCTCCCCTTCGTTTCTCTTCGATTTAAGGAAATAGAAGGCGAGGGGCTCGTTCAGCGAGTAGACAGACAGACAACTGGAAAAGGAGCCAAAGAGGTTAGGTTGCCAGGCGAAGTTACTTCCCCCTTACTTGTCGTTGAAGATTTTCAGCGTGTCGATCTGTCGTTTTCTCTTGACCGCGGCATTTTCATTTTCCCCACGGAATATTCGCGATATCATTTAAAAGCGTGAGGTGTAGATAAAACATTCGCTTATCCTTCGGCCAGCCTGTCAAAGCAACCATCCAGCAGCAGCAGAACAGCTGTTTCTTCCTGGCCCCCCTCGTCGCGCTACGCTCCCGTGGAAACATGGCTGCGCTCGCAGTGCGGGCGTTCTCGCGCGAAAACCTGTGTGGCGATTTATTTCAAACGCCCGAAGGGACGCTGCGTTCGTTCGTGACAGGCCTTGGTAATCCGCTCGCATCGGGGATTCAATTTGCCGGAAAATTCTTTCTGATAGCTACTACGATTTTACGGACATGTATTGTGACTGTGGAGACATGTATTTATACAGGGTGAGTCGTTTAAAACGATGCTCTCGGATGTCTTGGAAACTGGTGATTGTATCGAAAAATGTTTCGGATAGAAGTTGTATGGTTTCGAGGGAGGAATAATTTGGGGTTTAAGTAAAGTGACCAGACATCCCGCATTTGAGCCCTTTGTCCCGCAAAGTGTCCCTGATTGGACATGTAAGCTTTTACATTTTCGCAGTGGCATAAAGCTATACTGTTTCCTCTACTTTTTTTGTTGTGAAAAAAGAAATATTTTTAATTTCGTTTCAATGTATCACTTTATAATCACAAGTATGTACATCGATCGATTCAGATTATTATTTGCTACGAAAAAGTATTAAGCTACTTGTGTCTAGAACCATTTGTTTCGGAAATATTTGAATTCCAATATTACACGCTTTTATTTACGTACTTCGCGATGGATAAGTTAAATTGCCAAGGTAAAGTGCCATTGCAATTGAGGTAGATAGGTAATCTCGTTTGGTGATTATTGCACTTGTAGAAGAGTGTGATTACTGTACTTGTACGAGGAAAGTAGATAGGCTTGTTCACTCTGCTAATGCAGTAATGTTGCTTTTAAAAGTGTACCATTGTAGGATTGCTTTTAATACACGTTTGGAGGCAATAAATGAGCAGTATTTTGTTTTGTAAAGGCCCTGGGAGCTCAGAATGCGATTAAATGATTCAATTTTTGAATTTTTATTTCTTTGTGATAATTGAATAAGGCACTGTAGTTTGTAGGTGCCTCCGCTAGATGGCTATAGTTTCCTGTTTTGTGACTTTCACAACATTTAAATCGATTCTTTGATATTCGATTTTTACCAGATTCGATTCTTTGATGTAAGAATCGAAAATCGATTTTTTGCCCCTTGGGAGAATTATTTGTCTCTAGCGAAAGGACCAATCAAATTGCTTAGCATCACTTGGCTTGGTTTCGGGTTGGCAGGGTTGCCAGATTGGGCGGAATTCCGCCATTTTGGCTAAATTTCAAAACCAACTGGCGCTGAAAAAAATTGAAATTGGCGGTGCTTTGGCCGAAATTTCGATATTTGGGCTGTCCAGAACCAAATAGCATTTAAAAATTGTATAAAATAGATTATCATTGTTGTGTTAAAACGTTAATTGTAATTGTGGGGTTTAGTGATGACGCAGTAGATATTCATTAAAAACGTTACTTAAAACACAATTGCTTACGAACAAGTAATAAAAATGAGTGAACAAAGATGTACAAACGACGAACAATCGTTTCCACATGAAATTATTCGTAAAGAATGAAAAAAATATATAAATGAGGGGCTGGGTGAAAAAAAATTCAGTAAAATGTATTTAATTTATTATAA
Source organism: Andrena cerasifolii (assembly GCF_050908995.1). Lineage (NCBI taxonomy): Eukaryota > Metazoa > Arthropoda > Insecta > Hymenoptera > Andrenidae > Andrena > Andrena cerasifolii. Next base: position 7,494,313 of record NC_135132.1, read on the forward strand.
ATCGTCAATTGATGATCAAATAATATAAACTAATGAATAATGATGCACAAACGATGCAGAATCGATTGCATAAAAAAGAAACTGATATGTACTCCAAAGAGGGGCTAACTTTTCGGGAGTAAACTTCAGTTTTACCATTATCCTGAAAAGTCACATTTGTAGATAAAGTTCCTGTTGGATGAAAAATCTCAGATGAACACTGTCCGTGGCTCGATACGGTCGTAATTTATACGAAATATTGTCAAGGGTCCATAGGTCACACTCATAATAATCATAATCACCCATAATGAATGCCTACAGTGGTGATTAAGAAGAAAGTAACATGGCTGAGAGAGGAGCTCACTTAACTGGAACAACGTTTATAAAACCTTCTATCTTCGAAATCGTGGCTCATGAATCATTTGCCTCAACTGTTGAGCCGGCTTTTAAAAAACTTCTGTCGGTAGGTTAGGCCCCAGGCTCACAATTCAAGGACACTCATTTTACATTTCCGGAAACGCAGGCTTTTATTATCAAACTCGGCTCGAAACAAAGTGTTTTTTTACAAAATACTTTTATTAATTTTTACGAACATAACCTTTCTCGCTTCGTAACTTTTAAGCGAAAACATTCTTAACCTCAAAATTGGTCTCTCTAACCTCCATACAAGTTTCCATAAACATAACTTTCGACCCGAAAAAAGGGCTTCCCAGGGGAAAAGTCCACAACTTTGATTCCATCCGAAGGATTTGTACAAGCTTTAATTTAAAGGAACTCCTATTTTCGTGTATATCGAACTGTATCTTTTTAAATAAACACAAATGAGTATCGCCTTAAAATCTCTGTATCTCGATGCCTCTAACGATTCAAACCCCTCGTTCGCCACATCGCAATACTCCGATAATTCGGACGAGCTTTAGCTCCGCTAATTCTGAACAATGTTCTAGTTCCTCGCATCGTTCAATCTCGAAAGGTATGGACACCTTCTTAGGTGGGCGGACGAGGGCTATTTAATTTTCAATGTAATTCTCCAGCGGTATTATCTAAAGAAATATTGTAAGTAAACCCGAAGCGGATCACGACTGTATAAATACTCACAAAGTCACGTCTTCCCCAGCCGCTTCATTTTCCGAGACCTTCTACGGTTTGAAGCGCATAGCAGTAACGGACTCTAAACTGAAATCCAAGCTGTCGAAGGAGCAAGAGAAACTGTCTCTGATATTGATAGTTCTATTCCCTTACTTAAAAAATAAGCTCCTTGATCTGAGTCAGAGGTACAAGCTCGAGGAACTCGATGGCTGCGCACCGGAGACGGTAAATATTTGCTGAGGAATAATTGGAAGACGAACGCAGTATACAATCCTATTTTCACCGCAGAAATGGCAGAAATTGTATCGCAAATTTGTCGTCAAAGGAACCACGATGAGTTTCATGGTGTACGAGTTTATGGTATTATATAGTTATGTACTGTACGTTTCGGGGAAGTCGGTGTACCAGTCGCCACTCCTGAGGCTGTTATTCATCACTCTGACGTACGCCGAACCACAGCTGGTAGACAGCATTTCGGATCTACTGAAGAAAATAAGGAATAATTCGTTTGGCGTCAGCGATGGCCTGCATGTTTTCCAACGAGTGGCGACTACGTCGCTTGAGTTTGGAGCGTTCTTCCTCCAGTTCTTGTCCTGGTGGACGCAGGAACATTATCATATGAATTTGATAACGTTACCTGCTCCCCCACCTCCAGCGGTAAAGAAAATAATTTACAGACTGTTTAAGGCATCAACGATGTCTTTCCAAGTGTTTAAGATATCTTCTTTATTAATGTTACTGATACTTTTAGATTCCAAGAATAGCCGAGCGATACAAGGGCCTATGCCCAATTTGCTGCAAACCACTTAGGGTTCACACAGTCCTTTCTGTATCTGGGTACGTATGCGTAGAAAGTTACGAGAATTTACGAAAAATTTAGTTCCTCCAACTAGAAATTTTAACGTACCTGATCAATTAAAATAGAAATTTATTTCAACTAATTTTACGAAAAATTTAGTTCCTCCAACTAGAAAATTTATCGTAATCAATTAAAATAGAAATTAATTTCGACAAAATTTGCGAAAAATTTAGCTCCTGCAACTAGAAATTTTATTTTGAAGAAAATTGAGTTCCGTTCCATTTCTATGGTTTCCAGATACGCGTTCTGCTACCAGTGCATTCTTCCTGCGATACGTAAAAGTGGGAAGTGTCCGGTAACAAACTATCCTGCCAAGGAGGACGATTTGATACGTTTATACTTAGACTGAACGATGGCGATGTACATAAAGTGAATTGTTATCCATAAAACACTCTTTTGCTCCGGTTACACACCGATGCGAAATGTTTACAGGGCAAAGAAAACTGTTCTCCTTATTAAGGAAATATTCATATATTTATTGTACGATATTACGACGAAATTTTCAATATTAATCTGGGTTCCAGGGAGGAGAAACATGTCATGGATCGTAAAGTACATTAAAATTGAATAAGCAGTGGCGAATAACAATTACAGGTACATTCCTATATAATTACAGAAAATACTGATTACGGCCGAAGCACTTTTCGATTAGCATCCAATACACTCGCGTACGCGAATCACAGACAACGGCGCCGGAAGTTCTATTTATCGATTTCGATTGAACATTCGCACCAAGAATTTTTGGTCAAGGATCTTACATGAAATAATCTATTCAATACTGAATACTATACGTTCAACATTCTCTAGAATGCTGGGAGAAGAATAATCCGTAAAATAAAAGAGCAATCTTTAAAAACTAACGATTCGTATTTATCAACGATCAGTGTTCGAGTAACAATTCTATGCACTTGTCGACGATACATAAGGCACTTTGTGGCAGCGGACAATGCGAACGCTAGATTCTCCTCGAGACAGAGCTCTCCGGTGGCTCGCATAAAATTAAGAATTACTGTTCGTGAATCATCGAAGTAATTGACAAAATATCAGCGTTCCTTACTTAAAAAGTCTTAGGATATATATATATATATATTAAAAGTTTGGAGTATTTCTGATAATATATTCTTTAAAAGATATGGCACAGATATCGTAGACGTAAGTACATCTACTTTGTCATGAATCAACGAAGGGGAAGAAATAGAAGAGGGAAACTTTGATAGGCGAAAGAAATACGCAGGTGAAGTTTCAGGGAACAGGATTGTAAAATGTATACAATACTTAAAAATTGGAATCCTTTCTTAAAAAAGTACCATATATATTTGCTTCACTGTTGTTCGTGTCTAGGAACGATTATCCTGCTTCTACAAAAGATTCGTTTATTTATATATCTCTCTCCCGCTCGATGCCTAGCTTGCTCGTGTCTGAAGTGGCAAACTATAGGACTGCGAATTGACAAACCGCGTAAGTCTGTTGCTCTTAGAGGTGTGCGAGAACCCGAAAATGTCGGGAACCCGAGAAGAATTTCCGATCCGACCCGACATTTTCGAGTTCTCGCACACCTCTAGTTGCGCTACAACACTTGGAAAGCCCTACGATGAAGTACTCGAACACTGAGTTCTCTATCGCATTGATAGGAACGTATTATCAAAGGCCACAATTAGCGAGCAAAGATCCTAACGCTCTAGTCTAATCAAACTAACTACGTAGCGTGTTAGTTACGTTTCATGGCATGGAAATCAATAACAATGTCTTGCTTCGCATCTACACACAGGCTTCTTAAAAGAAAACGAAATAAAAGAAACTATTGCTGTACATACGTGTACGCTGATCAAATTTTTCATACACAAATTGTACGGACTACACGAGTCGAGTAAATTCTAGAAAATTACGCAGCGGCTGATAAATTTATACAAACTGGCCAATGCACAAGTATGTACAGTATTTGCCATCGTCAGACTTTTAAAATAGCATCGTCAATATTTCATTGAAATGTTTCGTTAACAGTGCATACATCGTATTGAAAGTATTTTTTTTTACAAATTAATAATTCCCTTTATAATTTGGAAATCTTATGCATCACATTCTCAGCCTACGATAGCTGCACTTCAGACTCTTAAAACGTTTTCAAAATTACAGCTTGAGTCACGCAGCAGTCGAGCATGAAAATTCATCGTAAAATAATTATTGCCTCTGTGTCGTTTCTGGTTAGCAGTCAGTTCACTTTAGAATAAAATTCCTTTCGTAATCATGCAGTGTAAAGGATGCATGACGCGCAATTAGGCACATTCGATAATTTCACGTTCGACAGTATCAACATTTGCGGCAACAACAGTACCTAAGCATGCACTATAACATTACCTGCCGTCTACGCAGAAAAATCCTTGTTACTCAATCATATCAAAACTTATAGAAGCGATAAGAAATCCATGCAGTATTCAGGGCTAAAATCCAACCGATAACGTTTAAAAAATATACATATAATTATCTAACACGCGTGCGTCGAAATAATCGCAGCTTGTTTGAGTCGACAATTTAAAATCCTATACTGACTTAAACTTCCTCTACTTCGCGCGGGATTTCAGTAAAAGTTGACAACCACATCGACATCATTCCAGAATTGCCTATATCTACCCATTAACAACTATCGATCCTAGTGATAATTTTGATTTCTACGCACGTAACCGTTTGTATTACCGAGACATTTAAGATCCAAAGCCAGCCCAGCGAAGCAGGCGTGGACGAATGGAGTAAAGAAAGAAGGTGTGCTTAAGAAGATGAAGAGATTCTCCCGCGGTTATCTTTGAACGATGACTGCCGAGTCCGAGAGCTATGTCGACGTTTAAAACATTAGCATGCAAAACTGATCTGTCGCTATGTTTACGATAAAGCAAAATGTACATCGTTACGTGTAGGTAAAGCGTACGTCTCAGTATTCTACAATGTGTACATACGCGCACGCCTACATGATCCATAAATCTCATTACTTCTCATACCCGATCATGTATTACTCTCCGCCCCGTCGCATCCACATAGGGCATCAACGTTTCAACCCCTCGAATTGTGCGTGAAACTATAATTCCTCGAAGAACGCAACTCTAGCCTTCGTAGATCCAGACTTCACTTTTTTCAATGTACTATACTTGTTCTCACCGAGTCGCACTTGTTCTTCGTGTAATTGATCTAGCTCGCACTGTTTCTCCCCTACTTTCATCACTTCGATCTCTGTGCGCAACTCTCTCAACTGTTCCTGCAAGTGCTTGCTCTTCTCCCAATAGTCCACTCTCTCTTTCTCGATCTCCAGCGAGAGCTGATCAACGTCCCCGTCCGCGATCAGGTCGTACGACGTTAAGTCGGCCGGCAGAGGCTCCGCGTCCAGCTGCAGCGTCTGAAGGTCTGCTTGCAGATTCGACGGAAGCACTTGCGTAGATGGAAACAGATTTGGCACTGGCTGCAAGGGACAAAGGCGTTAACAGCATTTAGTTCCGATGCTGGGAGATATATTCTTAGGTGTTGAAGCATATTTACAGTTATAGCGGTGGCGTAAGCATTTCTGCTAAGGAACTCGAGCAACTTCTCCTTCGCTTCCTTCTCCGCGATACGAGCGCGTAGCAATTCGTCTTTCAATTTCTCAGCCTCGGCAGCTCTTCTTTCCGACTCCTGCACTAGTCTCTCTGTTAGCAGCTCGGCTTCCCTGGTCTTTCGTTCCAGGTGAACCTTCTCCTCTTCTGTCTTCATGTTATTCAATCGTATACGCGTGATCTCCTGCTCCGCCTCCGAAGCTTTCTGGTTCAGCAACATCGCTTCCTCCTCGGCTACGCGACTCTTCTCAGCCAAGAGGTCTGCGGTCTCTTCAGATCTCCTCTGCAATATATTTAGTGTCTTTTCTGTATTTAATGTTTCTTAGATTTCTACGGGCAAGCGTTGGTAACAAATCCACGTGTGTTAAGAAGAGTAGCACGTTTCATTTTTCTTACGAAAAACAGCACTTTTTCCAAGACAAACGTGTTGTTTTTCGCAAGAAAAATGAAACGTGCTACTTTTCGCAATGCACGTCGAAATAGAACTGTTACGAGGCGAGTTTGATATTGACTGTTGTCTTACGAGTGCTTCGTTCGCTAAACGAATCTCTTCTTGATACTGTAGAAGACGTTGCTCCATATCTGCTTTGTCCTTCTCCGCTGCCATTCTGAGCTGTTTCTCTCGTGCCAGCCTATTTCGTTCAATTTGTCTCCTAACGAAATAGAATTATTATATAGAGAAACCTATGTAATACAATAATTCTAAAAATTAATTACTTATGAATTAAAAAAGCATTCGTAAATAGGAGTACTGACCTGGATTAACATTTATTTAGTTTCTCTTAAGCACTGATCCTACAAAATTTAAAACGAGAGGAGGAAAAGAGAAGCGAAGTTAGGTCTCGTCCGATAAATGCTAAAGGAGAGGAATATTTGTGGCCTCGCAATTCAATCGCATGCGTGTAATCATAATGTTTAAAATGTTTCATAACTATAAGCGCTTCATTATTCCCTTAAATAATTGTTAATAAAGCATTCGCCTTAACGTATCACACTCGATTAATGTTTGAAGTATTATTGCAGGGGCTGAAATGGTTCCGAAAATAACTCTTCCAAACTGTTATATATCGGTTGCGACTGAAATAGTTGTGAAGAACCGATATTCTGATTAACTGTTACAAGGAACCGAAATTTCTGACTGTGTCGATTTCGATTACGGTTTTACAAAACCGATATTATATCGGCTCCATAACGATTATATATCATTTTATACGAGTAATACCTGTATCGGTTACGCATCGGATATGCATCGCATGTTTCAAAATATTTACGAACAATGTCACGTTTTTTTAATGGAAAATCTATTTGTTTATAAGTTTTTGTACCGCTGAGTCTCTCTATCTGGAGCCTCTTTTTCAAAATTTCATTCGATGTAGAAAGAACCGAAATGAAAGACAGCATCTGTAAATTAAGTATTGAAAAGGGAGACTCCTCGTAGAGCCTCTTTATAGAGGCTCAGCGAAGGATTTTATAAACAAACGCGAAGATCGATTCTTTGGCTTGAAACAGTTTCCAGAACCTTTTTCACTGGAAACTGTTTCAAGATTACTTCGGTTCTTATAACAGTTTCGAGAACCGAAACCGATATCAGAATTGTTTTCAACCCCTGTATTATTGTAACTCCCAGAAACAACTGATATTACGATAGAACCTTACATCCAAAAGACAAAGCACCGAAAGCTTCCTTTCGATACAATAAATTATAAAAGCTCAAACACTATTTTCTAACAAATACGCACAGCCGTAACGCTCACCTGGACTTCTCTTCTTTGGCCTGCGCTTTCATCTGCTGCACCTCCATGGAGTCCGGCTTGCGCCTCCTCATATACAGATCGTGGTTGCCAATACACAGGTCTAGGATCTTAACAAATAATATATGAGCATCTTTGTCACCGTCGTGCTCGTCCAACCCTAAAGCTATCAAACCCTTCACCCAGCTGCCAACATCTGACTGTTTTTTTACCAGTTTATTCATGCGAACTTTCTGCGAGAAGAACACGAAGTTCGGCGAGGTCTTCTCCACCGGCTTTATTACGAACTTCTTGTCGTCGAAGCTAATATGCCGAATCTCCGCCCACGTGAACGTTGTCTTCGGGGCCAGCTTGTTCTCCTTCTCATAGATATTCAACCCCAGTGCCGTGACTCCGAGCCACAGGTCAGTCTCTTTCTTGTTCTGAAATTTCGCGCAATTAAAGACACCAAGCTTTCGATCGAAACTGCATCCCAAACCGACCTCGGAAACTTACGCTAATAGGAAAATAATTTACACCATACATATCAAGATCTTGAGCGATCTTGAGATACTCCATCTCCGCCTCGTCTCTGGACATCCCGCGATGATCCGCGTACCAGATCTTTATCCTATCCTCCCACATCTCGGGAGTCATCTGATACTGATCTATGACCCTCTGCGGCAGCAAGTCTTCGCTGGCGAGCATTCCCGGACGGTAGGACACCTCGTCGTAGTCCCCGAACTGACGATCGTACGAAAATTGAAATTTAAAACTCGCAGACTTTAATTCTTACATCCAAGTCGAGGATTATTATTATTTATTATTATTATTATTATTATTTTAACAGGAAAACCCTTTAGAATACATATATACACAGATAAATATAATGAAATAAAATGAAATAAAAAAATGAAATAAAAAAATGAAATGAAATGAAATGAAATGAAATGAAATGAAATGAAATGAAATGAAATGAAATGAAATGAAATGAAATGAAATGAAATGAAATGAAATGAAATGAAATGAAATGAAATGAAATGAAATGAAATGAAATGAAATGAAATGAAATGAAATGAAATGAAATGAAATGAAATGAAATGAAATGAAATGAAATGAAATGAAATGAAATGAAACAGTCTGCATGCAACAACAAAGTTCGCGGCACCAATGGTAATATAACAATATACTTCCTTCGGCTAGCCACGAGGGTAACTGGTAGCCCTATGCAGTTCTACGAGCGTGATTACAGTCATGCCTCGCGGAGGACAAGTCTCGCCTCCCTTAGCGACCGTCGGGTCTCTTCCGATCTATTGTTTTTATACACGGTCACTCACGGACAGTTTAACTGTCAGGAGCTTATGGCATTGATCCGGTTTCATGCCCCACAACGGTCATTGCGTCCGAGACCTCTTTTTGAATCGAAGGTTCCAAAATATCATTACTATACTGCTGATCCTGTGAACCCGGGCTATGGATGAAGTTAATCAGTGCCCTTCTGACATCGATCTGTTTTCAACCTCGGTGCCGTTAAGTTACGCTGTTGCAAGCAGACTGTTTTGTTTTATTATATTCTATTTTATTCTCTTTGTACTTCTATTTTATTTGCCTTAATGCATTTCTCTGTTAACACCTTGTACTCTAAAGGGTTTTCCCGTCGAAATAATAATAATTATACTCCGCCGATTATACTCGGAGAGGCTCCCACGAAGGCTCACCTTCGCCTGGACAGCGTAGGAAGCCAGCAACACGGACGCTTCGGGCGGGCAGTAGATATCCATAGACAGAATGGCCTGTTTGACTTGGAGGAAGAACAAGTGCTGCGTTACTTCTTGCACCAGCTCCTCGGCGACGTCCTCCGGGTAGAACTTGGCGAGGAACATGAAGGGCGTCGTTGGTTGCTGCGAAATACATTGATCCTGGACTGAAAACACACCGGTCGTACATTCCATAATGACGAAAGCGGCGGGAAGCTCGATCGGCAGGCTTATTCACCCTTCTTGTCCAGCTTCAGCCAGGATATGAACCCCTTGGCGTCCTCGTACTGTAGCCCGAAGTACCATGTCTCCCTGAGCCCTATCGTGCGGCAGACCAAGTCGAAGAGATCTCTTCCCGTCGACCTCCACTGCAAACGGAGCGGGCTCGTTAGTAAATCCCGGCGACGGCGCCAGCCCGAGAAAGGCGAGGTGAACTAACCTCCAAGCTAAACTCCAGCTCCGCGTCCAACGTACAGACTTTGACGGGGAAAGATTTTCCAGACTTTTTCCTTCGAAAGGGTGACATTTTACTCGTCGTTATGCTCGCTCAACATGACGGAAGGCAAACGTAATCGATATCGCGGGACAGTGGAGAGAAAAAAAAAGGAAAGGGGGGTAAAGCTGCTAAGGTTATCGTCTGGCTTTGCCCAGGCACAAAATTGTTTACATTCTCGCTCTCAAAACGCAACGAAGCGGATGGATGGATGACCTTACCTACGCATCCGCAGCATATTGGCAAAATACATCGGAGCGCGTAATTAGAGTTTCGTTAGACCGATCTTCGTGCGGGACCATAGCAAATTTCGGGCTGAAAGTTTCCTCATTGAATCATCACATCGTGTTGCTCTTTTTCGAGACTTTGGCCCTAAAGCGAGAGAAAGAGACGGGAACCAGAGCCGCCTCTCGACGGGACACCCTCCTGTACTTTACACGAGCTTCCCAGACAGCTTATTTCCACCAATTTCGGCCGATTCGAGCAACTTCGCCCCTCGACGGTGACTACATTGTCAATATAGACATTCTAACACTTCGTTTTTCCTTCGTTTCAAATCTGCTACAACGATCGGTTGGTAACGTGGGCTGCTGATTTATCGACGGTCTTGAAATGGGTTTCTGCGTCGAGAGGACGGCATTCTCAGTCGTTGCTTATTCTTAAGGGGGTAGACACGTCACGCGACCTGGCCGAGTCGGCAGGTCGGTATTACAGCATTTTTTTCTGCACAGAAATGGTAATACCGATAGATCGACGATTACGAAATATGCCAAAAGTGGCGCCCCCAAACGATGAAACTTTGTACTAATATTTTTTCCTATATAAAATTAAATATCTCGTAAGCTATTGAGTTTTCGACTATCTTACCTTATACTTTTTATACGCATAATAACGCAAGGAATAAATTCATGTAAACAAAATTGTATGGTTCCATTTAAAAAATGAGTTCAAATGCAGTTTTCAAGTGTACCGACGCACCTACGAAAAAAGTAACTGCGCAGGATGATAGAGTTTATTAAACAGTGCAAAATTTTCCTCTACGATTTTGTTCTATCTGCACTTGGAACAAAGATACAGCCTGGCAAAGTTGCTTTTTTTTTTTTTTCAATAGGGGGCGCCACTTTTGGTCACGTTCCGATAGATGGCGCGCAGCGCCATTTTCTCGGATTGGGTGTTCTGTTTTACCCTACTGTTAAATTTTCAAAAAACTTCTTCGAGCAATAAATAAACAATTTTATTTTGCAAATTAATTGCATAATAATCTATAAAGCCCCCAAAAGATGCCCACGCCCTCAGATCGTAAATAAATAAATGTACCAACCTTTTGCGTGTTCGAGAACATAACCTTTCTTTCAGCGAATCGAACTACCGATGCGGTGCTAACTAAACGGGAAAACTTCAGCCAAACAAAGACGGCTTGGTCCCCCTGATGCGATGTAACTAATCTCACATACTGTAACTAGAGCGATTATTAATCGTGTATATTTCTGCTTTACAGGTAAGGAATTTTTACATAGAAGACGTTAAACCGGCTGCATTTTCGACTGATACTGCTTCAGCCGAACCCAGACCTAACCCAGACCTTTTTTTTTTTTTTACGTGGAGAAATCCCTAACGGATACCCCTAACCCTCCCCTAACCCAGACCTAACCCAGTTACACTTGTAACATTTCATTGTATTGCATTTCACTTATTTGAATAAATTGCAGCTAAGTGGTAAAAGAGTTTTTTTATTTAACGAGCTCTACTTACTCCTTCCTATTCCAAATCCCATATAAAAGACATGCTAAAAAGAACACTTAAAAAGATCCTTCCACGCAGAGTGGTTTTAAAAATCTTCGCATTAAAGCACTACTTTAAATATGCCATTCACTACTCTCAAACTCTATCGACTTTCGCTCAAGGCTTCTACTTCTCTCCGAAGACGTTACTTAGTGCCACCTCTTTCGACATCATGTTCTCCTGTTACGAAGCCCTATTTTGTGCGTTCTGAAAATTTTTGCCAGATTTTGGCCCAGGTATCAGGAGAACATGAAGCGAAAAGAGGTATTCTGAATTTCAGCTTCGAAGGCATCCTCGATTCTCTCTCCGAAGACGTTACTTAGTGCCACCTCTTTCGACATCATGTTCTCCTGTTACGAAGCCCTATTTTGTGCGTTCTGAAAATTTTTGCCAGATTTTGGCCCAGGTATCAGGAGAACATGAAGCGAAAAGAGGTATTCTGAATTTCAGCTTCGAAGGCATCCTCGATTCTCTCTCCGAAGACGTTACTTAGTGCCACCTCTTTCGACATCATGTTCTCCTGTTACGAAGCCCTATTTTGTGCGTTCTGAAAATTTTTGCCAGATTTTGGCCCAGGTATCAGGAGAACATGAAGCGAAAAGAGGTATCCTGAATTTCAGCTTCGAAGGCATCCTCGATTCTCTCTCCGAAGACGTTACTTAGTGCCACCTCTTTCGACATCATGTTCTCCTGTTACGAAGCCCTATTTTGTGCGTTCTGAAAATTTTTGCCAGATTTTGGCCCAGGTATCAGGAGAACATGAAGCGAAAAGAGGTATTCTGAATTTCAGCTTCGAAGGCATCCTCGATTCTCTCTCCGAAGACGTTACTTAGTGCCACCTCTTTCGACATCATGTTCTCCTGTTACGAAGCCCTATTTTGTGCGTTCTGAAAATTTTTGCCAGATTTTGGCCCAGGTATCAGGAGAACATGAAGCGAAAAGAGGTATTCTGAATTTCAGCTTCGAAGGCATCCTCGATTCTCTCTCCGAAGACGTTACTTAGTGCCACCTCTTTCGACATCATGTTCTCCTGTTACGAAGCCCTATTTTGTGCGTTCTGAAAATTTTTGCCAGATTTTGGCCCAGGTATCAGGAGAACATGAAGCGAAAAGAGGTATCCTGAATTTCAGCTTCGAAGGCATCCTCGATTCTCTCTCCGAAGACGTTACTTAGTGCCACCTCTTTCGACATCATGTTCTCCTGTTACGAAGCCCTATTTTGTGCGTTCTGAAAATTTTTGCCAGATTTTGGCCCAGGTATCAGGAGAACATGAAGCGAAAAGAGGTATTCTGAATTTCAGCTTCGAAGGCATCCTCGATTCTCTCTCCGAAGACGTTACTTAGTGCCACCTCTTTCGACATCATGTTCTCCTGTTACGAAGCCCTATTTTGTGCGTTCTGAAAATTTTTGCCAGATTTTGGCCCAGGTATCAGGAGAACATGAAGCGAAAAGAGGTATCCTGAATTTCAGCTTCGAAGGCATCCTCGATTCTCTCTCCGAAGACGTTACTTAGTGCCACCTCTTTCGACATCATGTTCTCCTGTTACGAAGCCCTATTTTGTGCGTTCTGAAAATTTTTGCCAGATTTTGGCCCAGGTATCAGGAGAACATGAAGCGAAAAGAGGTATCCTGAATTTCAGCTTCGAAGGCATCCTCGATTCTCTCTCCGAAGACGTTACTTAGTGCCACCTCTTTCGACATCATGTTCTCCTGTTACGAAGCCCTATTTTGTGCGTTCTGAAAATTTTTGCCAGATTTTGGCCCAGGTATCAGGAGAACATGAAGCGAAAAGAGGTATTCTGAATTTCAGTTTCAAAGGCGTCACCTTTAAAGTTGCGAATCGAAGCTGCAAAGGTTTGGAATTTGGATAGGAATATGTAAAAGGTATTTCTAAATAATAATACAGTTCTTTTCAAGTTTTTCCCACTTTATTTGCAGAAAAGGCTTTTACAGTGTTACAATAAATTAATATAAGTATGTAGAAATGAATGCTGATTAATATTGTATTATTATTAAGTATAAAATATATAATTTCACTTCATTTTATGTATAAAATCACTATCAGCTTTCCATCATTTGTCTCACTTAAAGTTCCTCAATCCTGTCTACCGAGAAATGTTCCCAAGGTTAATCTGTAACAAGAAGAAAATATTTTTAGCAATCTGATTTGTCTATTATAGAAAATACAACAAATAGATTTGTCTATTATAGAAAATACAACTAATTTCAGGCAAAACATATAAAGAATATAATTATCTTCCTAATTTAAGACAATTCCCCTTTATTTCATGTAAAATACATCTCAACGCTGTACAATTCTACTAACATATCAGTAAAGTACATAGGAAATGTATAATATATTAGTAACTTGAAAAATATTTTTAGTAACTTGACTTGTCTATTATTGAACATGGGAGAAACGTTACAACAGTTTGTCACGTATGAAAATATATTAGTAAAGGGAATAATGCGCTCCAAAATTCTGAGTCTCTTCGTTAAACAGTCACTGTCTCGAAACATCTGCGCCACTTCTCGCTCTTTGATTTGCCCTCCGGAGACGTTACTGGATGAAAATAGTCTTGGAAAAATGTAACAATAAATAAAAAAAATTTAAAGTGTTCCTATATCTACCGCGAATTACTTTTTTATTCCTGTTACTTTAAACATAAATATAATATTGAAGTGAGATTATTTCCAGTATTATTCCTTTCATTCATTTTTATATAATATCATTCAGTATAGTATGTCCTCCTCTGTACTTGGTTACAATAGCATGTCCAACTTCCAAGCATTATTGTCGAGTTATTATTATAATTTTGCAGATTCTAACTTATACTACTAATTACATACTTTCAGTGATACCTATATTACAATAATGCAAAAAGTATTTATGTAATTATAAACTACCATTGAATGTTTGAACCTGTTTTTCTCAAAAACGCTAAAAGTGGACATACAATATGTGTGCACTAATTGTAAGCCATCGATGTACAATAGGAAATTTTTTTTTAAGGTATTCTTTCGAATAGTCTAAAAATTCCACCCTCGTAATGTTACGTTCGATAGAATAAAAATTGAACACTTCTTTCGAAAATAGTGTTTCATCCCGGTTTATAAACATTTATATAGTAAAATAGAAACATAAAAAAGGGTTGTAACTTTTTACCGTTTTTCTAAAATTTTGTGTGTCGTTAAGGGGTTAATCGGGGTTAATTAACGATAGTCTCAAATGTTCCTACACAAAATGATGGAGACTTTGGACTCGAAAAGTCGGCACCGCTAGTTAAAGAGCCAGAAACCTGTAGAAACCGGTCTAAGTTTGCGGCCCAAGCCTGCAATTGTTAACAATGATATCCAGTCGAACGAATTTGTTTCTAAGAGAATTTTACAAACGCTCGGCCTGGAGCTGTCGCTTCTGCTCGACAACTTCCAAGCAAGAAGGTGAGTCGCTTTCTCGTGGATTGCTGCGGCGTATAGGTTAAGTTTGCTTACACACCAAGTAGAATTGTAATAGCATGAAATCTCTGGAACTTAAACGTGGCATTTACATATCTAAACAAACGACTGTTCAGCAATGAAATATCCACAAGGCAAACCAACTATTACCACCCATGTCTTTCACAGAATCAGCAGATCCCGCGCCACTGTTTTTCAGTAAAGACGTACAACAGATACTGAAAACTCTGACTCGAATCGACTACAAACGTGCCTTCAGGGTGCGCAAAGATGGGACAAGGTTATCCCCCCCGGAGTTCAAATTCATGACAGACCAGGAGCTGGAGGACTTCCGGAAGGAGGCTATCGCCAAAGTGGACACACGCATTCAGATGCCGCCGGTTGTTAAGACCCAGCCGAATACGGCGAAAGTAATAGCCGAGACCCCTGAATTGGAAGGCTACGACGAGTCAAAGTACGTGTTCACGGACATATCTTACGGAGGGTGCAACAGAAACAGGCTGATAGTGGTACGGGACCTTGATGGTAGCTTAAGACACGTGAACCAAGTAGAAAGGAACCGAATGAACCAAGTATACTTCCCTATCCCTGGCAGGGAGCTGCACGTGCCGAAAATGTTTTACGATCCCTACTTCAAGGTAGTATCTCTAAAGTATGTTCCCTTTGAAGCAACGCAGGGTGTGTCTTTGTAAACTATACTTGCTCCTGTAGGATCTACTAGACAGGGAAGAGTACGAGTTCATCCTGGATCGCGCGTGTACGCAGTTCGAGCCGGACGAGCTGGAGTACGACAGGATCACTAAGGAAGTGTACTTCTGCGTGAACGCGGGCAAGAAGTTTAACTTGTTGCGCTCCACGCGGCACTTCGGCCCTCTGGCGTTCTACCTTGCCTGGCAGGGCGACATAGACAATTTGCTAGTGGACGTGATTCAAGGCGGCAGGATAGACGAAGCGGTGGCCTTGATAAGGCTCTACCACAGGATCCACCCCGAGGCCAAGTCAGCAGCGCCGGTGGAGGGCGAGGGGAGTACCGCGCTGATAAATCGCTACGCGAAACTGGACTCCGCGCGGCGGAACAACGTGGAGCACGCGGTTCTGATGTACGAGAAGCTGGAGAAAGAGAAGCAGGAAGTGGAGGAGGGTATAAAGAAGGCGCACGGGCTGGAAGCGACCGCGGCTCAGCCAGAGGCAGTGAAATAAATTGAACTGAATTTCCGTCACGACTGGCGTTCAGCTTCCTCACGGCCACCTTTCCCAACACCGCAGGTCCTCCTCGCAGCAGTCACGACAAGTTCGATGATTAATTAATCGATTATTTTATTACGTGATAGTACTTACAAACATTTACAAATGTAACAAGTCAATTCGATTTGGCGTACAGGATCGTCGGGAAACATTACATATCGATAAATTGGCTAAACGTTTACGGATAAAACAGAATATATATTCCATTTGGGTCCCGCTTTGCGTCGCGCGGCCGACAGGTGTTCTCTCTTTCGCGCCTCTCGAGAGAATGCGTGTTTCACTTGGGTACTGGGATGGGCGGGGGTGAGACGTACGCGTCGAAAGTAACGTAACACGGTACCTGGAATAAATAAACGGGGATGAACGAAGGAGAGAAGGGGTGAGGGATGGGGGTTGGGAGAAACAGAGCGAGGAGGGTGCATCGATAGAGAAAGCAGCTTTGTACAAATGCAACGCGGGCTGGAGATCGTGTGGTAAGTACCTACATTGTCGTGAATGGAACAATATACAGGCTCGATCGATGAAAAGTCGAGCGCAAAGTGCTTGTTCGTCTGGGATCGCGTACCGTCCGTCTCCGACTCGTCGATCAACCGACAATTTATCCAATATCTTACTTCGTATTACTCTTATCGTTAAATATGTTATTATTACTTCCATATAGATGCGTTTCTCGTGGTGTGTACGTGGGAAATAAATAAACAGGAGCGCCATAGACGAGACTCCTCGCTAAATGCACTACGTGTCTCGAGCGGGACGATCAAAGAAACGTGGAGAGGGAGAGAGAGAGGGAGGATCACGCGCGCTAACTAACGAAAGGGGGTGTTGGGCGAACGAAGTGAATGCACGCAGGATTCAAATCTATCGGCTATTAGGCCTCTCCAAGCAAAGTATGCGAGTGTATAGATTATTATAATATAGGTGTCAGTGTGCCAGTGTACGTGTATACATCTCGGATTTCTGTCGATCGTTGGGAAGCACGGACACTCCAAAATCTCCCATCTGGCGATCGCAGCGGATCCAGCAACCCATACAGCTTCACACAACCGTCTGAACACGGTGGATTGAGGTCGCGCAGGAGCCGACAGAAATTTGAGATCCTCGACAATCTCTACCGACGAACTGATGGCGATTCAAGCGAATTAATCGATCGGCTAATCGAAGTAGGAATGAATCTGTAGCGTGAGACGTCCGCGGGGCGCCTGGTACTGTATGCAGCGCAAGGTGCGCGTATCGATTCAGTAAATATTGAGCAATGTTCCTTGTAACCTTTGCCTCTGTCCATCGAAAGATTAATCGACCAGTTCTCGCAGCGTCCTCGAAGCGACACACCGTTGGCCTCGCTCCTCTCCTTCGCATTTTCGCTCGACTGTTATCTACGTAGTATCGGTCACGCCTTTTGGACTCTTTTTCCCTGTCTTCCTCCTTTAATTAAAGCTACCTAGAAACATACGAACCTTTCATACCGTGGATTATGGGCGGGGAGGGTGATACGCGAGCAGGATATATCGTGCTCCTGGCTCTCTTCTCGAAGGTCCGCGAAGTGCGCTTTGTGCGAGCGATGATACTCGGGAATGCTCGAAGACCGTCGTTCCCGTGTGGTGGGGGGTTGGGCGGGGAGGTGGGCGCTCTTTAACGATATCGACGCGTTGCTATAATGCCGCCCGTCTATCTACCTAACTATCCACTTAGATACTCATTTATATAGAAATTCTATATGCATACATATAGAAGTTTCTCGCTCCTCTGTCGTAGACGCAGTAAGTATCCATATATGCAAGTACATAATACTTCGATTCCTTTCGGAACAAGAAACGGAGGGACGAGTCGAAAATGCGGAGGACGCGGTCGTTGAGAATTTGATACTCCCCATCCTCCTCCCCTCCCCCCTCGTCCCACACTTTCTCTATCTCCCTACACCTTTTGGCACAATCGTTGCGTACCGAGGACCCGAGCCGCCTCGATTTCTAGGATGGGAGCTCAGACCTACGAACTGTTCGACTTCCGACGCCAAGTACCTCCTCCCTAAATCTTGTAAAATCGGGACGGGGAGACGCGGACGGTCCCCTCGCGCGGTACCATTACGATTATTAATACTATTATCGTTAATTATGATAATCGATATTATAAATTACGCGTGACTCGCTACGTTCTCTACGCTGTACTCTCTACTGTTCGATCGACGCCCGTCGATCTACTCCGTCGACCTTTCCCACTACCGCGGAACCGTTCCTTCGTCTATCCAAGTCACCGACACCGTTTGCCGCCAGAGGTCGCGCTCGTCGCGCCTGGCGCCCTCTGGGCACCGGACTCGAGCCCGGTCGATAAAGATACCACGTCACCCCAGACTTCTACCTTCTTGGTCAGCGAGTCTCTCCCTGGACCATCGCGCGGACAGTCTGGCTCGAGGGAACGTTAACTCGCGAGCACGACCTCGGCGACCTTGCTGACGGTGGAGTCGATCAAGGAGCGGCTTCTCGGTCACAGAATATCCGTCTCATAGATCTTGCTGGTGGTCGTAGCGGTCGTGCCAGCGGTGAGGATGTTCGGGGCGTTCGATATGGAGTTCGCGGTGGGGGCTTGTCCAACGATGGACTCGGTAGAGGGTGTGGTGGTGATAATGGCCCCCGCGGCCGCCATTGAGTTCACGATCTTCGCGCTGCCGCTCTCGATCTGCAGCTCGAGGTCCTCTTGCCGCAATTGGTTGCCATCCACGGAGGCCTCCTGCGAGGCTGACTTCGCTGTGAGGCTGGTCAAGGATCCGGAGCTGGCGGTGCTGAGACCTAGGCCCATCTTGGCCAGCAGGTTGCTCTCGGAGCCGGTCTTCTTGAGCAGATCAGGCGGGGCCGGTGGTACGGTGGTGAGGCCCGCTGTGTTTCTCTGCAGCTGCTGGAGTCGCGCGTACTGCTCCTGCAGCGCCTTCTGCTTGCGCAGCAGCTCCTGGTGTCGCTGCTCCAACTGCTCCTGCCTGCCTTTCTTGTTCTGCAGGCCCTCCTGCGAGTTCACGCTCTCGCAGGAGCTGGAATTGCTGGTGGACAGCACGGCGGACGACTGGGAGGAGGAGGAGTTGAGGAGTACAGACGCTGGTTCCAGCGTGGGCGCCACGCCGGTGTTCGCGTCCGCGGGGAGAGCCATGGGGGGCTTGCCCTCCTTCACGGGAAGGGTGCTCCTAGCGGGCGGTCTGCGCAGCGTCGCGTTACCGCTTTGCAGATTACAAGAGTGATTTCTAGGAGGCAGTTGGGGGCTGGTGGGACTGGCCAAGGGGGATCTGGAACTGGTACGAGGCGGAGGAGGCGGCGGTACTCTCCTAGCTGTGGCTAGTTGCAGCAGTTCCGCGTTCCTCTCCGGTACCGGCGGCTTCTGCCCGGGCACGAAGCCCTGCGGCAGCACCGGTAGACTGGGCTGCTCCTGCAGGGAGACCTGCAGTCTCGCGATCGGCGGTGACGTGTCCGTGTCCGAGCTGGAAGGATACGAGTGAAGTCTGCGCAAAGTGCCTCCCGCGGTTTGTGGTGGAGTAGCCGCTGCAGCAGCCAGCACACCGCTGGATGAATCGACACTGCCCTTTCGTCCTATGTCAGAGATGCTCGGCGGACGGACAGAGGCAGCGCTGGCCACGGGACCAACCTCCCTGCTCCCCGATCTTCCCAGATCAGCGAGGATCGTCGTGGACCCCGGGGCTACGTGGCCTAGCTGCGAGCTCGGCCTCGAGAATGTCTGCAGCTCGTCTAGCAGAGCGTCGAGTGCGTTCTCCGGACGCTGCTGATGGGCGGCGGATGGCTCGTGAGGGTGGGTCCCTCCCCCGATGACGCTCGCTGACCCCACGACAGTGCGTTCCGCTGGCACAGGGGCAGCTGCCTGCGGTCCACACGTTTACGGTTCCGATTACCAACGTTTTCCCTATTCCTTTCATGCTTCCTCGTCCCTCGCGAGACGAGTCCCGTCGGAGGCTCGTCCAGGGGTGGGTCCCGTGCGCGAGCACGGCCCCGACGGGCCCTCGGACGCTCGCCAGAAGTTGGTGTGCGCGGGATGCGTGAGAAGAGAAGCGGTGTGTGCTCAGAACGGCGACCAGCCGCTTCTGGCGGCGTCGAAGGCGCGCCCTCGAGGGTCGGTGCGTCGAGGCGTCATCGAGAGCCCATGGAATGTTCAAGATGTACATACTGGTCGCGTGTGATGATGGCAAGATCGGCTACGATGACTCGACTGAACGCACCGCTGTCGCGGGGACGAACGTTCGCTTACCGTCTACGTCATGCCAGTAAAATAGTAAAATGTGCGCGAATGTGTTCGCATGCAAGATGCCGGTGAGACAATGGTTGGCGACTGAGGGTGGGTGGCGGGGGCTGAGGGTGGAGTTGGGTGGCTAGAGCGTGAGGGTGATCGAACAAAAATAAACACTGGTGAGACAGAGAGAGAGAGAGAGAGAGAGAGAGAGAGAGAGAGAGAGAGAGAACGAGAGACAGAGAGAGAGAGAGCAAGAGAGAGAGATAGATAGAGACAGAGAGACAGAGACAGAGAGAGAGAGAGAGTGAGAGATAGAGAAAGAGACAGAAGACGAAAAGAGGATGACCCGGAGACATATGTCGATCGATTCGATGCGAGTCGATGAGAAAGTAAACTGAATGGTTTGTAATAGAATACGTATTACTTCCGTTAGATAGTTACCTGCGGTCGGGTGTTATACGTTTTGTGCGTGCGTTGTGCGTGTTACAAGTCAGTACTCGTTTGGGGCTCTTTTACGTTTGGCATCGACTGTTGTCCAGTATTAGTCAACTTAAAAAAGAAAAACAGAGAAACCAAAAATCAAAAATCCAAAATCAGACTTGCTGGGCGCCGTTGCTCGGCCGCTACGGAGACGCGAGTGTGTCGAGTTTCGGTTGTCGGGGAATAGGGACGAGCCTGGCGTCGTCGTTCCGCGACTCTCGTCCCATATACTCGTCTCATCCGTATTCTCTTTTGTCGGTCTTGTGTACGAAGAAGGGGAGCCAGCGTTGGGCGTCGCCGGGCCCGCGAGCGGTGCCGAGCCGCGCGGTACAGGCTGGGCCCTGGCTCGCGTCGCACAGCCAGGCCCCGCTCGGGCGACCGACGCGACGCCTCGCGCTGCTTCGCGTCTTTTCGGCGATAGAAACGAAGCTTTGAGAACGGGCATGCAACGCTACACGCTACACTCGGGCCAAAACGTGCACACACTGTACAAGCACACAGAATCACTTAGCGGGTGCGTGCGACGCGCAACACACACACATGCCGCATGCTGCGATATACATTCCTTTACGTATACACAGAGGAAGCGCGCCCCGTGCGGCGCGCGGGCGACTCGTCGGTTGTCGGGAAGTGACCAGAGCAGGTATACGGTAAAGTAATGTACGGAAATGGTGGCGGAAATCAAAGTAACACAACCTTCGGTCCAATCCTTATAGTAAGGCGGCAGAATAGTCACGGACTCGACAGTGAGACAGAGGCGAGCGTGTCGCACGCGGGCGCGTGCGTACACGCGTGCGCGCGCGCGCCGTCCGTTATATGCACGCGGTTATACAGACAGAGAGACAGACAGACAGAAAGATATAGACAGAGAGAGGAAGGAAGAAAAAGAGAAGAGGAACGTGTGTAATTCACAAAATACAGCCGTGTATCGTACAAATGTGCCGAACAACGTCGCGATCGACGTTACCCGTCGACGTCCGGGGCTGGACGGGTGAAGTTTGGACGGTGAAGCGGGGGAGGGTGGTGCGACCAGCTGCGAGCCAATTCCATACGATGGTCGGAAGCAACGTGACGAGACGCAGACTCGAATGACCAAAAAACCGAGGGTGTGCGGCCGGTGAAAGTTACGTGCTGTGGGTGAAGGTGGTGAGGTGGTGGCGAGGCGATCGACAGTGCCAGGGAATGCCCAGACGGGTACGAAATTATAAGACGGACTAGCGCTCGAATTTTCTTTAAAAAAAAAAAGGAACAAAAAGATTCCTGCGTCGAGATCGCAAGGTGGACGATCCTGGAGACCGCGAGGGACGCAGTCCTCGCTCAAGCAGAGGAGAAGCTGCACGACTTTCCCCTCTGCTTGGAGAACAGCCACGATCCTCCTCGGTTCTCTAAAATCATCGATAGCTCCGAGAACATTCTATCCTCTCGGTAACGGTGCGGTTGATGAGAGGGCTGGGGGATGTGGCGAGCTGATATCTGCGCTGTCGACGATGATCACGTGCAATTTCGTCGTGGTCTTGGTCCCCCGGGAAATCCAATGTAAACCTTGTGTGTCGAGAACAGGGTCATAGGGGTTGAGAGTGAGGCGGGTTGGGGTGGGGGTTTGGGGGCGGCGAGGGTGATGGCACACCTTACTATAAGAAATGGATTGGAGCGAGTGTGTCCTCACGAGGCGAGGTCGCGACTACTTTCGGTGGCTGGGATTAGGGTCACGAGGATCTCGCGACCCTAATCCGTTGGCCGATCCGTTTAAACGGCCCGCGCAGCGTGCTTCGACTGCTAGAACGACTGCGGCACCGATCGACGGGAGATCGGCGAGGCTAGGTGGCGGAACTGCCGTGAGAGCGCGCGCGTACCAGAGAGCGATGCCTCGCGGGGTACAAAAAGTATAACAAGGTGTAAGTAGTAGGTATACTTATGCGAGAAGGCGAAGTGTCAGAGCGCGCAGCACAGCGAGAAAGGATCGGGCGCGCGTTGAAAAGGTTCGGGCGGAAAGTGATCCGCGCGCCCTCCGTCGACACGCGTCGGTGTTCTGCGGTACTGTGTGTTCGCGGAAGCGCTGGGAGGTAGCGGGGGAAACGATAAAAAGCTCTAGGTGTCGGTAAGATGCAAGGCAACAACGTGACGCGCGGTAGAGGGACCCTCGATGCTGAGTAGTATATGGCGCGACGTTGGTCGGGCGGGTGAAGGGGGAAGGCAGTCTCGTAGCACAGCGAGTGAACGGAATGGCGTCGACGACTGATAGAGCCCGCTTGATCCCGCGTGGAAAATGATGTATATATCGATCTCGGAGCAAGCACGTTATTTTGAAGTGTGTGGGGTTGGTGGCGATGAATCGATGTTCAAGTGAATGGGTAGTATGGTAGCATGTATCGCGTGACGTCGCGAGCTTCCTCGAAGGATCCCGCCAAAACGTGAACGAGGGTGTGGGACCGTTTTGTCGCCGAGCGTGTTCAGGATTTGGCAGAATGCTTCGAGCGTTGTGAAGGAGAAACAGTTACGAACAGTATGACGGACTTGTGCGGCAGACATCATACCGACAAAAAAAAAGAATATATATATATATATATAATATGTATAAACATATGTGTACGTGTGATGCGTGAGTGTATACGTGTGAGAGATAGAGACAGAGATAGAGACAGAGAGAGAGATAGATAGATAGAGAGAGAGAGAGAGAGAGAGAGAAAGACAGAGAGAGAAAGAGAGGGTGAATGTGAATGTTATGCGAGTGTGTGTTGGGGGTGGCTTGTATGATCATATATATAGATATATATATAGTATATAAAATAGTACAGAATAATTAATGATGATAATAATAATGATAATAATAGTTAATGATAATAAGTAGAATAATTAATAATAATAATAATAATAATTAATAATTTATAAGTATGAATCATTAAAAAATTACTCGTGACTGGTCTGTATGGCCTCCTTGAAGTTAGTACTCCACTTCCAGCCATACTAAAAAATTAATATTATTTTCACTATCTGTAGCCTGTAACCTGCGTTCATAGATTGTTTTCTTTTTCTTTTTCATTATTTAAAAAGGAAAAAAGAGAGAGATAGGTATATATATATATGTATAGAAATATATTCGGTTAATCAGCGAGACAGCCGAGCCTCTGAACGAGGAGAGCTCTCGTTTGCCGCAAGCCGCGTCGCTTGCGAGCCCCACCGCGCGCGGAGAGTAAAGGCATCTCGCTCGCGACAGAGATCGAGCACGACGTGTGTCAGAACCGACGGAGCCTCTCGGTTCGCTCGTGCATTCTCGAGAGTCATTCAGAGCAGAGGAGCCGCGAGCGAGGGGAAGGAGAGGGTCCCGCCCTCCGTTCCTCGCCCCCCGCGCGCGCGCGCGTACAAAAGATCGACGCGCGGAAATGAAGAGAGCGAACGAGACACTGGGCCCGTCACAGTTCGTGTCCCGTCGCGACGCGGATTTCCGTTAGTTCCTTAAGTCACAGCTAACACTGAGAATGACTCGACAAACGGCGGTCGTCGGCACTCGTGGCTCGTGGCGCGAACGCAGCGCCACGAGCGGTCGGCCGTCGAGCGCCGACGACCGGGCGCCGGCTTTGTCGCATCATGCCACGCTAAATGTATAAAAAATATCTATACTATCGGGACACAGCAAACACTGAAAATATTGGTTGTGGGGGGTTGATCAGGGTGGAGGGGTCCATGTCACACAAGAGACACAAGTTGGAGGAGAAGTAATCCGCGAGAGGCGTCGGGCGCGTCGCCTGGAGTCGCCTCTCTTTCGTAGTCTTTTTATCGCTTGGAGGAGGGAGAGGCTAAGAAGAGGCGCGATTGTATCGGCTAGCCCGAGTCGAAACGGGGACCCTCGTTACCGCCCCAATCCTGCGGCGCAAAAGCCTCGCAACCAGCTACTTCCGTCCCGTTTCGAGGAAAGGTTTACATTAGATTTCGTGTGTGAGAAGAGCGGCGGCAGATACGGGTCCGACTACCAGCGACCCTGGGTCGCGGGGCTTTGGAAATATTGAAATACTCCCGAGCAGCTTTACGTGTCCGCGAGCAACCCGACTCCTGTCCAAAGGATTCCTCGCCACTTCTGGCGGCTCAGGTGCCATCGTACGTGTATGTAAGTGGGTGGCGCGTTACGTATACGTGTACGGTTACAAAGAGTAAGTATGTACGTAGATATAGTTTATGTATAGAGATATGTAGACATGTGTAGACAAAGTTCTATGTCACTCGTTGCATGCGCTGTTTAGCATAATAGGATACGGGGGTAAGCGGTGGTCGGACTTGATACAGACGTCACTGCAAGATACCAACAATGGTTCAATGTACTTCGGTTAGGCCAAGAGAGATCTACAAAGCGTGGATTAGTGGTGTTTACCGGCGCTTCGGTTCAAAGATGCGCTCAGAAGTGGACGATGCTACACCGACTTCCTCGCGACTCTGGGTGGGAGGACTTAGTTCGCACGGATAACTATACCACGCGGTGCGGTGACAAGCTGAAAGTGTTGCTCGTTGCCTGTGCCGCCTGTGCTGTGACGCGTATCGGCTGCAGATTAGCGATAGACGCGGAGGATCCGCGTATCATTCGTCGCGTCCCGCCGAGCAAGATTCTGCGACACGACCAGCGACGAAGAAGGGAGCTCGGAAACACCTCGGAACAAGTCCGCGACCGTTCGTCGAATTCCCCGCGAATCGAAATGTTTCTCTTTTTTTTCTCTTCCTTCTCGGAAGGGGGCAGAGGTTTTCAAAGCGCGACAAACTGGATCGGGATCGTTCTGGGGTAAGATCCTGGAGGTTCCATGCATCGGGGTCGGTGGGACTGGAGGGGACGGAGCCGGATAGAGGGCTGGGTGTTCGGGTGTTCGAGTATCGAGGGAGCTGGACAAATAAATAGACGGGAGCGGATAGATCGATAGAGAGATAGACAGATCAGAGAAAGACAGAGATATAGAGAGAGATAGACAGAGAAACTGAAAGTGAAAAAGAAATAGAAGACAGCGAGCGAGCGAGCGAGCGGGGCAAATGAAGCGTTACCTTGGAATGTTGGGCAGACGTGGGTGTCACCGGCGGCGTCTCCTCGGCGTCTACGCTCGCTGCGTTTGGTAATCGCTGCTCCTGCACCGACGCCAAGCTGCGAAACACACAGACACGTTCCACTAGTCGACACCGAACCCCGTTCGTTTCGTTTCGTCTCGATACCCGACCTTCGTCACGCACCCCGAGCACCCGACAGAGCAGAGGACGCGAGGAGTGTTACGTACCGTTTGAGCGTCACGAGAGTGCCGGTGAGCTTTTTGCAACGCCTCAGCGCGGACTCTAGCCGTTCCGGCTCCTCCTTCAGGAACTTCTCCTCCCGCACGACCTTCTCCATCTCGGAGCTCAGCAGCCCCTTCATGCCTTCCTGGAGGCTCGGGAACCGCACCTTCAGATCCGCCACCGTTTTGCTGGAAGAAAGGCCAAGTGCGAATGCAAACGGAGGTTCCTAGGAATCCCAGGATCCTAGGAATCCCATTGGATGGCCCACCTACTCACCTCGACTTGCTCAGTATCAACGCCATGTTCTCCACGTCCGACATGTTCACCCTGGTCTTCCTGTTGATCACATTGCCACGGAGTTCCTCCACAGTGCTCTCCAGCTCGCTGAAATGACGGATCGTCAGCAAAGAAGCGGTGTTTTAATCATTTAATCAAACAAGTGTAGGAGAAAAAGAATCTCCGGCGGATCCGGGATTCGAACAACCCGGGTCCTCTCGCTTTCCGGGTGGCTGCTCTTGCCACTGAGCCACCCGGGCTCGGCTCCGATGCCTCTCCTCCTAACTCATATAACCCAAAGATCAAACCTACGTCAGATCTTTTTCCAGCCTCAGCATCTCCTGCTTGTAGAGGTCTTCCTCGCGGCTCAGTCGAATCTTCTCCGCGTCCCCGGCGGACCAGGCGGCGTCACCGCCGGACAGTAGCATGGCCCTGTGAACCAATACACGTTAGAGGCTCTAATTGAAGCTACATTGAAATCCCAGAATCCCTTCTCGCGGTACCTAATGGTGATGAACGTGTCCCGGATGGTCTCCCGCACGGTATGCGCCTGTGCCTGGGACATGCGCCTCAGGTTCCGCACCTCCTGCCTCAGATCCTTGGCCTTCTTCTGCAGGCCCCTCAGCTGATTGTACATTTCCGGCGTGAGGGCCAGGTCCCGATAGACGTACTGGCCGGCGACCAGCGACGCTGGCTTCGGCGGCGGGGTCGGCTTGTGCCTGTCCCTCTCTGAAACGATCCACCCGAGTCTTCAACAACCACGGACGATCCCCCTCCGAATCATACACGCACACATAAATACAGGATGGGACTTCCGCCCGTTAATCCGTGCGAAAATCGTCCACGACTCGATTGTTCTTTCATTCTCGCCTCCTTGGGGTATCGTGGAGGGGGTAAAGGAGGAACCTGGGGGGACAATTCGGTACGCAAAGCCGCGTGTCCTCGAGCGAATCGTGGACAACGATCGAATTCGACGGCTGACGCCACTTGTCACTCGTTAAATGCGACGCCTTTCGCACGATCAAAGGGCGAGGAGGGCGGGGATGACGGTGAGGGTCGTGTAATTTCGCTGTCAGCGGAGTAGTCGCGTTTTTATTGCCTCGACGATGGAAGTCGAGGCGGGAAGAAAGGCGAGCAGCACTCGCGCGTTCCTTTACCTACTGCGAGTTACCCTCTGTCCCAGAGAAATCTCCAGCGACGGTCACGCGACCTGCGGTCGAGCCGGGGACTTCGTCAGACTCGCGTACCGATCTTGTGACGTGCACACGCTTACCTCGGCTCGAACGCAGCTCCCTGTGACCGTATATAGGCGCACGTACGAGCTTCGGGGATGAACAGAAATGAGACACCGTATGCACCTGGATGGGGGAGGCGAAAAATCGAACGAAACACGTACAGAAGGACGGGGATTCAGGGTCGACAAACACGAACATGTGTAAATACTCGGGGCAGCTTTACCTTGCGAAGACATCCTCGGCAACGTGGAGGATTTGATCGCTGGTTTCGTTGGTTTTGTGTCCGCTAGTCGTGGAAGGCATTGCACGAGAAGTCGTTAGAGATTATTGCGTTAGTATTAACCACTCCGTCGGGCTTTTATCGCTCGTTAGGCCTCAAATGCGGTCTATCCTTTTGGCGCGATACGCTCGAGGGACGATGGAGCCGCCGGATCGTTTGCAAAATCGCTGCCAATCGATTAAGTAACCGTTACCGGCGAGCCATGCAACGGGAAAGTAGGAATTAAGGTAATTCGACTGCTCGGTAACGAGGCACCGGGCAATTAAAATTAGGGATCCACCAGGTCGAGCGCAATAATTTCCAAAAGGGCAGGCAAGATCGTGGGAGGATCGGCCCGCTCCATCGTCTCCTCGGGCAGGCTTATCAATTCGAGTGGCGCCCGCGTGTTTCCGCTCTTTGTGAAACTGAGTGAAAATCTTGCGCCACTCAAAGTGTTATGGTACATGATATCGATATACACTACCGCTCGAAAGTATCTGATCACTTGCTACGTGTACGTTTGATAGGGGGAAATAGAGTAAAAGTTACCATTGCCGATTACTGCTTGTCTTCATCAAACCACTCATTTTCCTTATTTGATATACATATCAGTGTCGTTTTAACATTTAGGCGAAAGAGACAACCACCTTAGGGCCCCGAAATTAAAAAAAAGGGTTGTAAAAGTTAGAAAAAAATGGAAATGGGCTCTTCAACTGTGACTAATCCAGATGAATGTGACTATTTTCACAAAAAAAACTAAAAAAAATTTTCTTTATAAAATCAGAATCTCGGACGAAGCCGAGTAGTAAGTAAAGCTAGTATAGTATATACCAATACCAATCGAATTGCAGCTCGAAAGCCACAGTTACAATAACAAAATATAACAGCACGATTGTTATAATTCTCTGCTCCTCGAACGTGCCTGTAGCAAGCGATGAAATGCATTTGAGCGTTAATGTAGGTGCTTAGAGCAATGTGCGGAAACCGTTACCTGCGTGCTGTGGGGAATGCTGTTTAGGAGAGTTCATGTCTGGCGGCTCGTCACTGAAGGACACTGACTTTTCGAACGACACCGACTTGTCTGGAATAGACGTCGATGAAAAACGTATATTTCGTGGTCTGGTGCCAGGGGCGTTAGTAAAGGCGCGCTCCCACGGCGCGCGTTTCGGCGAGCTCCGCGCCGCGCTCGAGGTACACGTGAACCGCTCGAACCTGCCGGATCTGCCGAGCTTACCAGGCTCGCCGAGCGCGCGCCGTGGGCCCTCGCCTTAAAGCAAGTAGAGCGTGCGCGCGACAAAAGTGTGAAACTGAAACGGTGCGCTAAAGTGTCGAGGCGCGATCAGGGGTGGGGGCGTGTACCAAGCTGAAGTGCGATTCGCGATCGTAAAATATCTGCGTAAACAATAGAGGCACGGTTGGCGGTGCTGGGCGAGAAAAAGAAACTGGAGCAGGACAGGTGGCTCGCGCGGGAGACGCTGTAAGCGAGGCGCACCGATACCGATTTACCGACAGATGGTAACGGGGTGCCAGCGGCAAGTGCTGTTAGAAGACACGCGTAATGCGCTGGTGCAGGTCGATGCAGAAACGAAAGAAGCGTAGGAGAAAGTAGGCAAGGCGGGTGGGGGGCAACGGTGATAGAATGGTGCGTGCGGGTGCTGCGACAATCACAATGTAATAAAATATCGATGCAGTAGGCGGCAGTGATGCGCTTGGTGTTACGCGATAACGAAATACGTGTATACTTTTGTGGTGGCGCACCTTTGCCTAACTTTGGTGGCTTTACGTCAGTCCTTAAGTACGAGTCATCTGTAACGGCAGGTTGAGACACTTGAATTTTACAAAGGAGAACCGTTTTAATCACAGTGGTAAAACGTACGGCGGCTATTTGTAAAACGTTTCACAGTAGCTTCAACGTACAAGCGTATATAGCACTATATAGATATATATATATATTGATACATAGATACGACGTAATGTAATGTATATGTAACTATATGTAACTACGTATGTATGCAGAGTGTTACAGGTTACAGTGATCCGAAGGAGAGTAGAAGATAGAAGAAGATGAAGAGACACACCTGGCAATGAGGCAGAGCTGGAGCTAGAATGTTTGTCGAACTCGTCCCCGGCGCCTGGTGTGCGCGTCAGTCGGAATAACAAAGCAGTTGTACAGCAGGGTTTCAGGAGATTTCAAACCGTGTTACGACACGTAGCAACGGTACGCGCATCTCCCGTCCTGGCAGCGTTGCCGGGAACTGGGTACGAATAGTTTGCAGGAGCCCATTTTCCGGCAACGCTGCGGTCCCGGTGCTCCGCCCGGTTTCGGTTATGTACCGGCGGCGGCAACGACGGCCACCGAGATTCGCGGCTCGGCCAGCCGTGTTCTGAACGTCGTACCGCTGCTACCGCATAAGCCCACGGCACAAAACGTATGTTTACATCTAACCGAGGCGCACATAGGCAGCCATCGGTGGCTGTCTGTTGCTCCCATCGACACAACCGACCGTCTAAAACGTACGTAATCTAGAATACAGAAATAGAAAGAAGGGACAGCAGAAGAGTCGCGGCGGCAATGATAGTCGCGGGGAACGTGGCCGGCGCAGTACAGACATCATGAACGAAATGAAAGCCAGGGGGGGTGGGGCGGTGAGACGAACACTCGCGCGGGCGGTTGGTGGTGATTGGTGGGACCAGGCGGTAAAGCGTCGCAGAATAAAAGTCTCGTCGGCGTTGCCAGAGCTGACGCGTATCAAAAAGGGAACATCACGAACCCTTGCCTCACCGATTGGACCGCAGTTTTGTGGGTTTATAGAGCGACTCCGGGCAAGAACAACGATGTGCTTTATTCGCGCCAACTCGCTCTTTAAGGGTATGAAAACTAACCTCAAAGTCGAATTTCCACACCCACTTTTTCGCGTATAACTCTTAAAGTATAAGAGACAGAAAGAAATGTTTCTAACAAAAGTTTAATGGTACAACAAGCGCTGCAAGCTTGCGTTAACAAAATTTTGAAAAGTGTTTTAAAAAAAAATAAGCTGACCGAAAAAAACTTTTTTCGAAATTTTGTTAACGCAAGTTTGCGGAGCTTAGTGTGCTATTAAAGTTCTGTTTGAGACATTTCTCTCTGCCTCTTGTGGTTTAGGAGTTATACGCGAAAAAGTGGGCGTGCCTATTTGACTTTGAGGTTAGTTTCGGCGTCCTTAACCTCGACGTTGCGGTCCAACCGGTGAGTGCGGGTTCGCGGTGAATCGAGTCGAAAGGAATGGCGATCGTAGATCCCGAACTCTTTGTCGGGACGGTGGCGGGAACTCAAGAGACAGAGAACAGAAGATGGGTTTCGGGGGCGGCAAAGAAAACGTATGTACGCGGTGGAAACCAAGGGGCAGAGTTCCTTTCGCTGAGTGAAGAGAGAAAGAGAGAGAAAGAGAGAGAGAGATTGAGAGAGAGACGGAGGAGAGCGCGTCTGACGAGGAAACAGACGCCAGAGAGTCGAAGAGGGAACGTACCTGGACCTCTCGCGTAGGGGTCGCGACCCGCAGGGACCTGCAAATAATCTCGCGGCGATGGGCTCGTGTGGGGCGCGTGCGTCAGAGCCTTCTGCACCAGTCCAGTCAGGTTGGCCAGCTGCCTCTCCATGTGCTCTACCCTTATCCTAGGGCAACGAACGGGGAAGCAGTAATTAGTAGCCCTCGCCGGGGTGGCTCGCTTAAACAGACTCTAGTGTCTAATCGAGAGCTAAACGACGACACGGTGAAGCGTTCCACAGGATGCACGCATATATACTGTACGCTAAGGGACGGATGATGGATAACAAACGATCACAAAGTGGGCGCGCGTGCAACGTCTATCCCGGATAAAGTCGCGACGCTACCGGCTACGTAGACGTCGCGCCCCGGACAACACAGAAGCGCTCCATGTGCATTCTCTCTACGGCTGCTAATCGGCATGCCACATTCCAGCGACCTTTCGCGCGACCCGCTGCCGAAGGAAAGGCTTTACCGCTCTGTCAATGAACCGGTTCTATCAGTAGGTTTGATAAAGGAGACGTCTAGACGCCCTTCTCGCGAAAGCTGGCGAGACAGAGATGCTCTTCAGCGAAGTGAAAGTGACATGCTGAACAAGCTGTGTGACTTTTTTTTTCGTAGATGCACCGTCATCTGGGGTCACTTTGCGCGAATGGTGCTTTTGAATGCCCCTGCAGGTCTATTGGACATACGCTAATGCTCAAAGGTATTGGGTAGGAGAGACTGAAGGTCCTATTTGTGCTGCATTCTAGTGGCATACCTTCTGCAAGTTTATTCAATCTTTTCGGACACTTGGACAGCTGTTCTTGTTTATACACTGTTTAGTAATAAACAGGCCAGTATTGTCGATGTTATACACTCCTCGAAATAATTAAGGGACCACCTGTAGCAACCCGAGAAATCGGGGCAATTTCAAATGGTTATAATTGCTAGGAGCAATTAAAGTGAAAAGAACCGTTTTTGCTTCGAAGTTGAATAACTGGGGCAAAAAATCTCACTACAATCTCTGATCACTGTTTTTACATAGAAAAAGTAGTCGCTTTCGACTGGTATAAATGTAACCTGTGTAAAAAATTTCATTCGCCCCATGGAACATGTTGAAATTGAAGAAAAAATTTCAGAATCGACGAAGTACTCTTTACATCTCTATAACTTTGCCTAAAAGCAATGCAGGTGAATCTGAAAGTAGAGATTCCACACTTTCAGACGATATTTTGAAGATATCGATGCGACCATTTTTGCCGGAGTTATGACCATTTGAACTTGCTCCCTAGTTTCGGGTTCCTAGGGGTGGATCCCTGAATTTATTTTGAGGAGGGTATTTAATTACGATTGCTTTCGTGCGACGTCCAATAACTTTCACGTGGCCAGAAAGGCACGACGAAATTTAATATGCGAAAGGAGCGATTTTAGTAAAGGTTGCGCATCCAAAACAGCTTTCAAGAAGACAGTGTCTTGGAAAACTAGATCTCTTGCAAAATACTTATTTCAATTGTATTTCGCCTCTAATAAAGTATTTCTATACTCCCACAGTTCTAATTAAACGCAATTGCACCTGCGTCAAAATGTCTCGGCACAAGTTTGCGAAACAAAAATTGAAATCCTTCCTAAGCTATGCAGGAACGTCTGGAAAAAATGGCACAAAGCAACTCCAAATCACGGTGTAACACCTGGACGGTGTTACGCGAGGTACCAAACACAGAATCCACTTAGACAGCTAATACAGAAGGAATTAGATTGCAGATTTTGCGAGCACTTGCTTTGAAGAAGGCAGTTTAGCGAGCGAGTGCCCTCCTCTCCTTCAGCCGCAGCCCGCGGCGACCAGCCGCGCTGCACAAGTCTCCACGAATCTACCGAGCGAAACTAGCGGCCCTTTTTCGATCGGCTGGGACTCGTTGCGCGGTCCCCCAGAATTCTGAGTGTCCGTTTAGAACGCAGCCTACCTCCGTGCATGCCTCGACGCATACCACACCATGCATTCAACGTGCGGCGCTCGTTCCAGGGAGAGTTGGATCTTTCCGAGCGGCCGAGAACGGAGACGCGAGGGTTAAGAGCTTCCTCTGGGTCAATGGAATCGATGGACTCGAAACCGCGGGGGATAGCTAGCCGCTATCTCACAAGGATCCTCTTCGGATTCCAATGACACTTCGCGCGAATGTAGAGCATACTTGTTTCTTTACTGTAACTTTGTAACGCTCAGGTGCACAACGAGAGTCTAAGAGTTCTTCAGTTTTCTATGCTCGATCGCACCACCGAAAGAAAGACGAATTTAGGTGTGTTAGAAAAATGAAACAAACCGATAACTTCGAGCTTTGAGGGCTGATTTCACCACTGCAGAGTAGATCTCGGCAGGAAGAAGAATTACCCCTTGGATGCTCCTAGGTGCTCTATATTCCCACGAAGCTTCATTGAGATCAGGATTTTCGGGGTTTGGAACGTTTGCTTTGGACCAGTGTTTCTCAAAATTCTTCAGACCACCCTCTTAGTTCTAATCTTCAGGGACCCAAAATAACAGTGATTTTAAAATTTTTTTGGAAAAAAGTCTTGGAGTAAAAATTAATTTTTATTTAAATGGAAGTCAGTTGTCGTTAAACCTCAAAGAAATTTCTGAAAAAAAATGGCACGATTAAAGAATACTAATTTTTAATTGTTCTGATTATAACAAACCATTTTGAACGATTCAATTTTTTTTTGGCTACCAGTAACCATTATCGACGACGAATTTTTTCTGGTTACATTCGAGCATTGTCAATTATTCTAATTAATATTATAAAATATATAAGTTTTGTATTTTTTTTCCATGCTGTCAAGAATACTAATTATCAATAATATTAACAAGAATAATTGACAATGATCGAGTGCAACCAGAAAAATTAAATTAGGGTCACTGATAATAATGGCTATTCGTAACCAAAATCATTTAATTAAAGATATTAACTCTTATACCACAACTTTTAAAGTTCGTCTTATAACAGTTACGATGTCTGTATAAAATGATTCCAACCGGTCCCTGCTATACACAGGATATGCCATTTAATTCTCTCCACGCAGTTATCTCCTAACGTTTACAGTTTTGCAGACTTAATGGACCGCGCTGGGTAATCGCGTGCAACCTCGTGTTATTAAAATCCTACTCGCCCACTTAATCCAGTGATTCCCAACCTTCTTTGAGTCGCGATTCCCTCCTATAATATTCAAATAACCTGCAACCCCCTCCGCTTCAGATAACATAACTCGAATAAGGCAAGGAAAACACATTAAAAACCCAATAATATTTAAAAAAAAAAATGAAAACCATGCAAACCTCCACGGTGTGGAATCACTGCCTTAATCCCTAATGCCCCCCTAGACAATTTGAACACCCCAAGAGGGTGGCAGCGCTCGCTTTGAGAACCACTGTTTTAGACTACCCACGTATGACCGATTCCGAAGTTTCTCTTTCGTTAACGAAGCGCTTGATCCTCCTCCGTGAACGGTAGCCGCGTCATCTACGTACACGACGCATTCGCAAGCGCATTCTGGGTATCTAAAGCAAAGGCAACGGTTCGCGTGCAGACGCCGGGCCCCGTCGGGCGGGACCGGGGCCCCGCGCCCTACCGACGAGAAGGCAAGGCAAGACAAGGGGCAGGCTCAGTACCGAGTGGCGTCGTAGTTCTGACCACCGGGGGCCAGAGGCGGTGCCCCTGGAGGGAACGGGGACCGCGGAGGACCGGACGGCGGACGACCTGGCGGTTTCACACCGTACAGGCTGTACGATTCGTCCACCAGCTCCGTATCGCTGCACCACCCACAACAGAGACATACGCATCCGCGCTATCAGCCATCCACGGAGAGACGCGTCAGCGAGTCTGGCGCTACACTTTTATTCCCTCGCGCTGATCTTTCCTCCCCCCCCCCCCCCTCTCCCGCGGGCTCTATTCCGCTTACGTAAACGGCGCGTTCGATCGTTCGAGAGGAGAGAAAGAAAGCAGCGCTCGTTTCTTCGCGTTTCTAATAGGTTTTTTCTTTTTTTTTTTAAATACCTCGCGGAGCGATTGCCCGCTGTTAGCGGCACTTTCGAATTATCTTCGTGCCCCTCCCACCGCACCCCTCGATCTCTTTAAACCGACCCGCCGGCCCGAACGATTAAACGCGCTCCCTTTCGCGGTAGCGGAGCGTCGATGGTCTCCATCGACGAGGATAATCGCCGGGACCCGGGTTCGTTGAAGCGTGAAGCCAAAGACTCGCCGCGAGGCCGCTGGGCCGTCGTCGAGATTCGGGGGGAGGGTTCGGGCGCGTAGACACTTGCGAGGGTGGATAGTGATCGTGGAACGCCGGTTACCTGGCCTCCTCGTCGATCACTGGCGTCACGGTCCCGGAGAACTGCGAGTAGTACGACTCCTCGTAGCTGCTCCCGGCGCTGTACGGTCCTGGCGGGTATCTTCCTGTGCCGGACCCGACGCCTCCGCCTCGCTCCGGACTGCTCATGTAGCCGCTCTCCCCGTGCAGCCGATCTGCGGGAACGCACGCAAGTTAGTGGAACGAAGCTGGTGAGAAAGCCGCCTAAAATTCGGGGTTCAAAGCTTCTGATGCACGTGGGGCCGGGAGGACGGGACGCGCCTCTCCGCGGGCGTGC
The DNA here is from genome assembly GCF_050908995.1 of Andrena cerasifolii. Taxonomy (NCBI): domain Eukaryota; kingdom Metazoa; phylum Arthropoda; class Insecta; order Hymenoptera; family Andrenidae; genus Andrena; species Andrena cerasifolii. Next base: position 7,530,126 of record NC_135132.1, read on the forward strand.
TTCGTATGCGTCAGAGTTTTCTGCGAAGCCTGAGGCGACGGTGGGAGCCGACGCGACACCGGGGTCGACGGGCTATGCTCTAGTTGGGAGAGCCCCGAGCCGCAAATTCAGAAAATTATGAAATTTATGAAAATCACGCGGTTTCTTTTTTGTCTTCCAAATTCACTCTAATGGGGTGAAATTGGACCCTGAAGAATCCGGCTATTTGCGTTACAACTCGCGAGTAGTGTTCCGGATTTGTCGATATTTTTTGTTTCTCGGGAATGAGAAAAAAATATTGCAAAAATTATATATTTGGAATAATGTTGATAATATTTATCAAGAACACAAGAAAACTTTAACTAAATGATTATTCCTGCCTAATTTATACAAAACTTGTGTAAATGAAAAAATAGATATTAAATATAATTGGTTAATTTTGTTTATTTAGTACAAAATTTGTACAAAGCGAAACGTTACTTTTTGGTTTTAAAATTTATTTTTAAATAGCACAATGCGGCTAGTGTAGCGTTAGCGAATCTAATTTTTTAGGCAAAATCTGTTACTGTTATATTTTGACGTTTTATAAATATCTATATCTTGGCTGTTAAATAAAAAAAATGCGTGTTGACCCTTTTGGAAGAAATTCTGGATCATGCAAACATTTTATACGGGGTACAATAGTCTTATCTCCTCTTTTCAATATTTCTTCTTTAATAGCCACAAGAAACTCACTTGGGTACTTAATTCAGTATACAATTTTTCTAAATTCTTAAGTAAGAATTTAAGACCACCTTCAGCAGTTAATAATATCGAATCTTCTGTACTGTGATTTTCTATTGGAATTCATATAGGTTCTAATATTATTAATAAGATGCATTATAAATTGTAGATGTGTTTATACGTTCGCGATTAACTAGTAATACATTCATTTACGAAAATAAACGAGATTTATAATATTTTTCCTACACTTAATTTTCTCGAGAAATAAGAAACAAGCAATTATAAAATTTCTCGAGAAGGAACACTACTCGCGAGCTATAAGATAAATTTCCTACCAAATAATAGTCCTAATAATTAAAACAAGTAATTTTTGTCCGAAAACCTTTTTTCTATCTTTTACAATTCGCGAGTTAAGTCAATTTCACCCCCTCAGGGTGAATTTAGGCAGCAAAAAAAAAATAGCGCAATCTACTACACATCCCCAAAGTTTCATAATTTTTTTAATTTTCCGCTAAGGGTTCATCCCTACATCTCTCACGCGTGTAAGGTAACGTGGACGCCGCAAGATACTTTCAGTCTTCGAAGGGGTCGCGCGTCCCGTTCGACCGAGCGTCGGGAACATCTCCGCGGGAAAGCTTCTCTCTGCCAGCCGAGGAAGTGGCCGATGCCAATTCAGTCTCGACCAAACCGCCTCCGTTAGCTCGCCTAGCCGAGCGACCGCGGTGTCCCGGCGAGGTGCAATGAAAATCGACCAGCTTCCTTTTCGCTCAGCCCCCGAACGCGCCGTGGTACAGTTGCCTCATTTGATTTCGCCTGCTTCGACACACAAGCGCGGCCCACTCCGCGCGTTCCGCAAACATTTCTACGATACTTCGTGAATATTAGTCTAGGCGGGAGCCGTGCGTGGGTGCTGGAGCGGTCGCAGTCGGATCAGCTCGCTGTACGCGGAGTCCCGCTAGGATTCTCCGTGCTGGGGGTAACGAACCGTTCGTTCCAAGAGTTTCAAAGGCCCCCGAGGTGTCGAAATGTTGGGTAGGACCCGAGGGAACGGCGACCGGGGTCGATAGATCGGGGAGTCAGGCCTGTCGCGATCAAAGATTAACGGTGGGGGAGGACCGAGCGAATGAGAGACCGGGTGGACGAGCTTTCCGAGGGGTGTTTAAGGATACTACTGACCTGCTATACTATAGAGGGAGACCGAGCTGTCTCTAGAGAAGCGAGCCGAGCCCCCGAGGCTTCCAAGGGGACTCTTACCACACTGGTAGCTGCGAAGCGGCTTGGCCGGCGGCACCCCGCCACCACCTATCCAACCATCCGGAAAAACCAAACAGAAACCAATGTACCCAGCTGTTCCGCTGCGCGACGCGTTCCTCCCTGATTTAGTACTTTGCTAATTCGCGCGGCGGGGGGTGCACCAGCCGAAACGAACCGCCCACGTGTCTCTGTTTCCGATGGAATTCCATGTCCGCGCGTTGCCCCGCGGCCGTGCACTCCTCCCCCATCGCGCCGTAGCAAAGACGCGAGACGGGTCACCCGGCGACCGCGTCTCGAGTCCACCCACCCCCCTTGTGATCGACGATCGAACGGACGGACGGCGTATAAGAGAGGAGAGGATCGAGCGCGGCGATGATGCTTTTGGGGAATCGTGCTTGCGGCCTAGTAGCATGAAGCTGGGACCATTCAGTAGCGGTACAAGCCTCGAACGAGTGCGCCACTGCGTTCTGCGATACAGGATGAGAATGAAACTAGGAGAGATCTGCCCCATCTTCTATGCACTTTCGCGCGAGGAGTTACCATGCGCCTTGACCCACCCCCCTGTGTATACATACACTGACTTGTATAAGTATTAGGACGACTATTCTCTATGGGATAATTATGAAAAATGTCGTGAATTTGTGGAAGAGGCCTGTAGGAACTGAGCAGTCATCTTACCAACTTTTATGTGGTTTCCTGACCCCACAACCCTAACGAATAAAATTTTACTATAAACACAGTGAAAAGTATCATATTTTGTGTCCTAATACTTTTGCGCGGCAGTGTACATATGTTGATCCCAGAATAAGGTGACCATTTTTTGGTTGAGGGTTCGGGGACACGAGATATTTTTTACTTTAGAATTTCAGAATTTCAGAACTTCAGAACTTCAGGACTTCAGGACTTCAGGACTTCAGGACTTCAGGACTTCAGGACTTCAGAATTTCAGAATTTCAGACTTTCAGAATTTCAGAATTTCAGAATTTCAGAATTTCAGAATTTCAGAATTTCAGAATTTCAGAATTTCAGAATTTCAGAATTTCAGAATTTCAGAATTTCAGAATTTCAGAATTTCAGAATTTCAGAATTTCAGAATTTCAGAATTTCAGAATTTCAGAATTTCAGAATTTCAGAATTTCAGAATTTCAGAATTTCAGAATTTCAGAATTTCAGAATTTCAGAATTTCAGAATTTCAGAATTTCAGAATTTCAGAATTTCAGAATTTCAGAATTTCAGAATTTCAGAATTTCAGAATTTCAGAATTTCAGAATTTCAGAATTTCAGAATTTCAGAATTTCAGAATTTCAGAATTTCAGAATTTCAGAATTTCAAAATATCAAAATATCAAAATATCAAAATATCAAAATATCAAAATTTCGGGATTTCAGGATTTCAGAATTTCAGAATTTCAGAACTTCAGATTTTCAGGATTTCTGGATTTCAGAATTTCAGAATTTCAGAATTTCAGAATTTTAGAATTATTTTCATAATATTTTAGAGTTTTAAAATTTTACACTTCTAAAATTTCAGAACTTTATCAGCAAGTTCGTGGCTTCAGTTTCATATTGATTATTTCTACTTTTCTGCTTCTACTTCTACTTTTACACATACTATATATTCTCTAACTCTATTATTCTTCTCCTTCTTGTTTTCTTATATTTCTGTTCTTATTGTTTTCTGTATATTTGTTTATCTTATTATTTTCGAACTGTCTACTAGCACAAAAATAATTCTTATTATTATTTTGCAACTTTAAAGAAGAACTCCAGAATCGGGGTCAAATCGCTCATTTGCTGCAACAACGACACAACTCAAAATTCACGACTTTTGGGGAAGCAGGTTCAAAAGTTTCGTTACACAACAATCGCTTTTTCTATACTAATAACTCAAAAACTGTAAATTTTTATTTTTGTCGTTGCAGCAAATGATCTGAATCGATTACCTTAAATTCAAAATAGGGGGTACAAATCATGTTCCGGATACTATCCCCGAATTTCAGGGTGGAATGGTCACCTTATTTTCGGTCTCTAGATGAGACTGTTGTATTTCGTTCGAACCGCGAGTAGGCGCGCGAGTAGGTACCAAGAGGCACGCGAAGCTTCATTCCTCTAACGATTTCCCGTCATCTGGACGAGAACTACGGCCGATTGCGTATCGGTGCACGAGTCTGCGAGGGAGCCAGCGTGGAGAAGCGTGGGCGTGTAGGGAGCGTGTGGCGCGAGGCTGAAAGATTCTCGAACCCGTCCCGCCTCGCGTGCTCGCGAATTTCACACCGCGGAGAACGCCGGTTTGTCGCGGATGCTAGTGTACCTGGGGTGGCGAGAGGCTTGGGCTGCGTGGGTGTCGCGGTCGGTCCGCCGACCACGGATGAGGCCGCCGGGCTGTACGCCCTCATCAGCTGCCCTCCCCTCGGCAGGGTGCTGCTCCCGCCGACGTAGTAGCCGCTACTCCCGGAAGTCGAGTTCTTCGCCGTCTGAAACAGAAATCGTAGATCCGCGTTAGCCTTCCCTTGTGCCCGAACCCCGGACGATCTATGAGATCGATAGGCCGCTGAAAGGAGAATGTCAGATGGTATCTCGCCTGTTTTAGAAAAACACCGGGAAAAAACGGAATAGAATCGAAGGAATTACGCAAACACCTAGGCGAAAAGTCCGAGGAGCTCGCTAGAAAGTATTCCGAAAAACCATCCGCGGGTGCAGCGCAAAAGCGTTGGCCGCAGCTTGAAATTTCCCCGGCCACGCGCTCAGGAGAGAAAGGAAGAAATCGCGTTTTCATTCCGGCTTCGCAGATTTCTTGGAGACTTCAGGATTCGAAGAGCTCAAGACCGTCGGTGACCTCACGCAAAATGGGCAATTGATTACGTAAAGCACTGATTTATTTAATCCCGAATAGGCTCGCATCGAGGAACAAGCGCTTTCTCGTAACAGCTTTCGCAGGTGTGATCGACCGAATAACACTCTCCATCTCGTGTTTTATGTGGCACTGGGTGTCGGGATTAGCCGATCAGGTACGGAAGGAAGCTTCTATCCGTCGATAGGAATCTTGAAGCAACTCTGTTATTTATTTATTTAAAATTATTTACTATGCTCCCGCAAAGATATCAAACCTTCTCATCCAGAGTTGGGCATTAAAGTGAAGTAACCTATGGTGGATTCCCTGTTACCTAACACACCGCAGTCCGCCACCTAAATTTCATAATCCCGCACGTTGCGCAATTCACACCGATCGCTGCTAATTGCGCTTTGGTATCGCGCGGGCATCAGCTACCGAACAAAACGCTCGAATTACTCTAGGAATACCCACTGCTTCACCGAGCCTGATGAATTCTAAGTGCTTCTAATAGCGCGTCGATTGACGGATCGACAGTTCGGGGTGTCCGCGGGGTGTTCATCTAAATCTTCCGCCACTCGAGGCGTCCAACCATCGTTTGCCTGATTAAGAGGACTCTGGGCAAACAGGAGGGCAGGCATTCGGCTGAAAGTCCTCGGCCACCGCAAATGCGGGTGTCCCGTAGGGGCGTAGTTCCCGCACGTCGGGATTCGAACTGCAGGTCGCAGCTAAACGGCCAAACGGTTCGCCAAGTGGCATCAGAGGCAAGGTCCTACTCCTCCTTCTCCTCCTCCTCTTACCAAGCCGAACGTGCCCACCGCGCGGAGACCCGAGCTCGCCCGCCTCGACACCCAGGCTTGCTTTAGTGTTGTTTACTCACGCTGCCTGTTCGCCGCAGCGGTCCTCTGCTGCTGGGGCTCTCGACGGGACCGTTATCGATTCGCGAGCCGGGTAGCCAAGCCGGAGGCAAATGTTGAGCGAGAGGGAAGACGCAGGAGGCAAAGGCAAGAGGAAGCTCGAAGTGGGCCTTTGAAGCTGAACCAAGGTGCGGGGGTGACCGAGCCAGGATGGAGGAGCCCAAGATTACTTTCCCTGGCAGCGTCTTCGGCCCTGTCCGCTTGATCGCCTGCCTAGCGACGCTTTCGTGTCTGGCCGCGGCGGGACAGGGAGCCGGGACGCCGATGCACAAGGTCCAGCTCACTCAGAAGGGATACATACAGGTGAGCATCGCGTGGAAGAAAGCCGAGAAAGTGGGCTGCTTCGTTATGCACGGAACGGCCGAGCCGCGCACGCGATACCAGCGGGATGCCCCTGATCCAGTTTATTGCTCCTGCCGCGAATTCCAGCCGAGTAGTTCCCTGGCCGGATCGGAGACCTCGGAGCGAACCGAGTTGGCAGTGATCGGCTGCCCGCTCCCCGGCGATCCTAGTCGATTATGCGGGACGCGGCGTTACTCAAGAGAGTTTTGCGCGGCTTTAATGGTAGCTCATCAGGGGTCTGCTTGTGGCGCGCCGACGGCACATGACCGGGTTAGGCGAGCAGGGTCGCTCCTCAGATGAAGTCGGTGTGCTTTCAGTTCCTCAGATGGGAGCTGCCGGTGCCAAGGCTGACGGAGTTCACGTTCTGCCTGTGGCTGGAGTCGGTGGACCTGACTCACCCCCATTCTATATTCTCCTACTCGAGTGAGTGCTAAATCACGTTACGCTTACGCAACTGACGCAGAAAGTCGCGGCGACAAGAAATTTCACCGCTGGGGGGATCTCAGCGGGCTGGTGCCACTCCAGTAACTCGGCGCTTTTCATTCGCCTACTTTTGCGGCAGTCGCGCAGAATACAGAGAACGATCTTCTGCTGACAGAGAACGAGAAGGATCGGCTGGTACGCGCGTGGATCTCGCCGCACGGGAGGAGCGTGCACCTGGAGATCGGGGGGACGCAAGTGTTTGCGGCGGCCGCGGATATACGGGAGAACCGATGGTACCACGTGTGCCAGAGCTGGGAGAACCAAGCTGGGCGCTACGCCATGTGGATCAACGGCCAGCTCTGGGTTCACGGACGCTCGGAGAAGGTGCGACAGAGGTCCTGAAAAGGGCACCCGGGTTGGGGTTTAAGGTTCAACCACTGGAGCTACAGGGGTTGGACTGATTAATGGAAACACTTTGGGCATTGCGAGAATTTTCTTTGGGTTCATGCAGCTCCCGCTGCACTGTTCTGGTACCTAGCTGACGCCTCCTATTTCCCACAACAAATATTCTGCATTACCCCGCGATCTATAACGAGGAAAGAATTATGGGATAATTGTAATTACTGCACGAATAACTTTCGTAATTCCTATGTATGGGAAAAAAATTCCGTCGCTCCTTTTTTGTTGTTTTCCAACAAAACCTCGGGCAATGGGACTCGAACCCACGATCCCCAGATCCTCAGCGTACTGGTCAGCTCTCTAACCAACTCCGCCAAACCCACTATCCGCAATCTGAACATTCCAAGCTCCCACTAAAGGTGCGGATCCACGATGAAATTTCACACGAAACTTTTCTATCATCGGACAAAAATCTCAGCAACAAATAAACGTAAAAACGGAAATGTCTTAATATACAAAGCAGAAAGGGTTCGCGTGTTTGTCTGTCGCCTAAAAATTTTCGAGCGATAAATTCTGGGGTCACGAAAATTGTCCCAGCTCATGATGCTAGCTAATCCAGGTAAATGTGACTATTTTCACAAAGAAAAATATTTTTTTTTTATTTAAAATCAGAATCTAAATTTCGGGCGAAGCCGAGTAGTAAAGCTAGTATCATTATAAACTTGTTTTTTACTAACTTATACTTTATGACAAAATAATTAAAAAATAATAAAACAATGAAATAAGTAGTTGTCTCACGAGATTAAAATCTCACGCGAGACAATATTTTTGCCTCATCGTGGATTTGCACGCTCATAGAGACCTCTGATCCCACAACACCAATGATGTTCAATTCGCAACCACAGCCAGTGCTATCAATTCGCCTGTTTCCAGACTGCGGGCCACGTGATACCGAGAGGTGGCGACATAGTTGTGGGCCAGGAGTACACTGACTTTGACAAAGGGCTGGAGGACGGCATCGAGGGCTCGGTTCTGGGCTTCAACCTCCTCCTAGCGTCCGCCTTCGATCCCCACGAAGCCCCCCACGAATCGATCGCGCCGCCCTCCGCCTCGAGTTACGCGACGGTGCCGATTTTTGCAAGGATTCCGCCCAGAGCCGTGCAGCGCAGCGTCGACCATGGGAGGCGACCGGTTTACGCGTTCGCCCCAAACCAGCGCCGGCGAGTCCGCCGCTACAGAGAGGACCCCCGGCCAGACGTGGCAACGTTCGCACAGCCAAGGCAGGCGAGAGACCCTCTGGGCCTGCAATTAGTGAAGCTGTCTTACGTGCGTTGCGAAATAGGCAGGGGCAGCCCCTACATAGGCGGGCCCCTGATGCTGATCTCGTGGAGCCGGACAGCCGTGCGCGTGTTCGGCGGTGCCGTGATCAAGAACGCCAAAAGCGACTGCGGCCGCTTCTAAGAAACCGCCCGCAGCCTTGTCGCGGGGCGGGATGTCGAAACGTCGCTCCAGATTCGACCAGCACCGTCGCCCCAAACGCGGAGAGAGCCCCGCGAATCGGCATCGCTGTCAGAGTGGCCCACGGACCTCCGGCTGAATAACCACGTCGCCCGTAATCCCTCGACAGAGGGAGTTGCCATTGTTTGGCTGCGCTGCGTGTACCGAGCCCGGGGACGGGTTGCCGCAACCGCGGAAAAACTCGGCCTAGTAAAGGCGCGACGTTACAAAACCCTGCGATTGTGCAGGGAAAAGTGCGCGCGAATTGGATGTGGGTTTTCCAGGTCAGATGCTGCGACCTGATTCGCGATCTTTCTCCGTTAACGGTGCGAGCTTTCCCCGATCGGCACGGAAAGACGGGAAGAGGACCACGGCTGGCGAGGCGTTACATCGACGTTTCGCAACGGTCCTCGCGGATTACGCGCGGACAGGACATTACCTCCGCGTCCCCATGTAAGGCAGGCGCGTTTCTTTTCCCCTTATCTGACGACTCTCGCGGAGCAGTTCGGCTCCGGCGAGATAACGCGCGGATTATGCAGCCTATTGCGAAACGGCGCAACTGTTACGTGGTGTTTTCATAGATCCCGGGTGTCTTGGGTTTGGAATAGATATGCGTGGTGGGTTGAGTTCGGAGATGGGCATAATTTTCATTTAATCATCACACTGGGTGAAAAAAGAAAATAAAAATGCACTGGAAAGTGGAAAATAAGTTTTTTCCTTGTTTAATTTTTTTTTTTTTTAAGAATTTTTGCGACTTAATTTAACAGATTTTTAAACAGCAGTTGATTGAAAAATTACCCGGTATGATGGTGGAAAAAATAGGCGCGGCAACCGAGAGGTAAATACAAATTTCGAATATCGAATAAAAGTTCATAAATCCCGGTTAATGTTTGAAGTTTAGCCCGGTTTAACTTTATTCGACACATGGCGATAATTGTTTAAAGTTTTATTCGATGTTCGAAAGTTTTATTTAAATAACAAATTTGCCCATCTCAACTTCAGCTTAACCCTTATTTATTATTGTAATTTCTTCTTGAGAGCATGAGATTAGAATCTAGTTTAAGGAATTACTGTGAGGTGCGTGGAAATCAAGTGGCGGCTGCATTTCGCGAGCGATTTAAAGGGGATTTTCTAGCTTGAAATCGAGGCTTTTTGGGGAATTGTTTTTAAAGAAAGTATTCGACCGATCTTTCTGAAACTTTCGGGATATTTTATCGTCAGATTGAGGTACACGAATTTTTTATTAGAAAAAAATGGCACCTGACAGAGTTATAACGTCGCAATTGTTCCGCGGCGGGCAACGTGGCGTCTGCTGCATTTATTTGAAAGCAAAAATTCAATTTTTCTTGCTTAGTTCATGAATGCACGCACAAAACGAACCTATTTCTGAGTTAGAAGATGTAAAATTCAAGAAATGGCGAACTACGGAAATTTAAGAATTCTCGTTATTAACAAAAATGCAGGGATCTGAAGAAAAGGAACGTTTTCTCTCAGAAATATACCACTTCTTCCAAGCACCGAAGGAAAAACAACAATGATATCATTAACGTGGTTGTTCGTGTGTAAACATTCTCAGAATTTTGAGTTCTTTGCGCCACGGAGTTGAGAAATATAGTTACCAGAAGAACACGTTCTGAGTTAGACACGCAGAGCTCTTCAAACGTGCACAACTTTCGTAATCTCTGGAATTTCCAAATAAAATTTTCAATACTTGATCGTCGACCAGTGTTTCTCAACTTTTTTTTGGCGGAGGTTTGAAGTTTATATGTCGAAATACGGTGAACTTTTCAATCATTTTGCCTTGTAAAAAGTATGAAATGCTTAATCCAAGACGTGTATAAATTTCAGACTGATTGGTCTAATAGTTTTTTTGCAATCACCTGCACCAGTTGAAAAAAATGTTGTTTCGAGATAATTGTATTTTAAGTTTTAAAACAAATTAAAAAAAAATCTTTTAAATTTTTTTGTATAATATAAGAGTACCTTAATAAATACCAAAAAGATTTATTGCATTATACGTTGTATCTACGGAGAAAAAAATCTTTAAAAATACCTTAAAAAATGTTGTCTTGAGATAATTGCGTTTTAAGTTTTAAAACAAATTAAAAAAATTCTTTTAAATTTTTGTTGTATAATATAACAGTAGCTTAATAAATATCAAAAAGATTTATTGCAGTATACGTTGTATCTACGCAGAAAAAAATTTAAAAATAGCTTAAAATATTTTGTTTTGAGATAATTGCATTTTAAGTTTTAAAACAAACTAAAAATATTCTTTTAAATTTTTTTGTATAATATAAAAGTATCTTAATAAATACCAAAAAGATTTATTGCATTACACGTTGTATCTACGCAGGAAAAAAATCTTTAAAAGTAGCTTAATTTTGCAAACCGTCACAGTGGACTGACCCCTTAAGGGTTAATTTCGCACGTCGTTGGATCGTTTCCTACGCGGCAACCGAGTACCTACATTCCATGGCGGCCACTTTGCCCGGGCGTAGCGCTCCTGTTACAGCCAGCTAGCGTTACATGTAACAGATGCGTCATTGCGCAATGCAGGAATGCCACATCCGCCCAGGCAGGTCCGTCGAATTGACCAGGATGTATCTGGTGACTTTCACCGCAGCGAGAGTACATATTTCCCAACGCACGATTACGCGATCAGATCGGCCGATTCGGTGCCACGAACGGGGCTTGTTAAACGCGGCGAATATCGACCCTGACACCGTCGAAACTCGCCGCACCGTTGTTTACGGGCGCGCGCCACGCGAGGGCCAAGTCACGAGACCCGCCTGCCCCGTCGCGAACTTCGGTTTCTCCGCCGCCAGACGCCGTTCCCCGCGTTGCTTTCACTTTCACCGAAAAATCGCCCGGCCCTTGTTCACGCAACCTAGCCAGCTCGGCGCTCTTGCCCCCCCGAGAGCACTCTCAATAGATTTTACCCGGGGCGCCAAGCGGCGTCTGTAGAGCCACCTTTACAGGCTTCACGAAGAAGCTCATTAACCGTATAATGAGTTTAATCGATCACATCTCCACCTCCCCGCGCCGTTTCACGTAACCGCGATCGCGCAACGGTTACCGAATTCCCTCCGCCGTCGGGGAACAACCCGTGACCGAGATCGATCGCTTTTAGACGCTGCTTCCCGGCTACTGGAAACGAGCCCGAGAAAGCTGCCGGTAGAAAAAACACCGAGTTACAGCGTCGTTAAGGCAGCTTTTCCTATACGCGACTGGACGCAACGTAGGGAATTTTCAAAGTCGATTTTCTCGAAAATGAAGCGTGATATCAAAAAAGGATATTTTTCCTTTTCGATTTGTAACAAGTAAACGAGTCGAGAAAAAGGAATAAAGTTTTTTGATATTGCGCTTCGTTTTCGAGGAAATCGACTTTGAAATTATTGATGGTGGGTTCAGTCGCGTATAGGAAAGCATGCCTTAAGAGAGAACCGTGTCGCGATTGATCGCGCCTATTTGGTGCTCGAGGATCGCAGCAGAGATCGTCGGGAGAGCCAGAGCCACGGCGTCCCTTGTTACTCGGAAACTTAGGGCCCGAGCTAGGGGGTGAAATAAAGGCTACTGCACCGAGGGGTTGATTTAGGGCGGGGAAAAGTGGTTAATTGGTAATTGAGGACCTTGCTGCGAATGGGGTGCAGCTCCATCTTTACCAGCTTCGAGGAAATTAGAACAAACTGTTTATGAAATTATTGCTTTGTCTTAACATTAAAAGTAGAATATAGAAGTAGAATATTTTCACGCAATAAGTAGCAGCTATTGAGTTGATAAGTTTGTATTTCTGTTTTTGGCAAAAAATATTTTGTAATAAAAATTTTAATATTGATATTAACCTTTAGAGGGCCGGGATTTTTTCATTGAAGTTGTAAATTTTATTTATTTAAAGTTTATGCATATATACCACCAAAATGGCCGGCGAAGTATCCAAATTCTTAAGTGGACACTATAGTGGTCAGCCCAACCCTCTAAAGGTTGATATCCCTATTATAAAAATATTAATATTAATATTTCTATTATTAAAGTATTAATATTAATATTAACATTTGTATTATAGAAATAATAATATTCTATAATTTCAATAATATTTCTATAATAAAAGTATTAATATTAATATTTGTATAATAAAAGTATTAATATTAATATTTCTATAATAAAAATATTAATATTTCTATAATAAAAATATTAATATTAATTTTTATAATATTAATATTAATATTTCTATAATAAAATATTAATATTAATTTTTATAATATTAATATTAATATTTCTATAATAAAAATATTAATATTTCTATTTTTATTTATTGACAATAAATCGCTAAATTTTTATCGGATTTCCATCAAAAGTGCACCAACCGATATAGAATCTTTTTACGTATATTCCAGGTTATAATTAAAAAATTTTAAAGAATGGAGTTTCACCCCTGTTGCTGCAAGGTGTTCAATTTCTAAAAATTAAACTTTTCATAAAACAAAAGGTTTTTCTTATTCAACAAATACCCACAAAAAAATTCCCTCACCGTCAAAATTTATATTCTAAATTACTGATTCGTAATTAAATATAAAGAGCGGCAAGAATCATTTCTTCCCAGAGCGGCGGAAGAGCTATTTACATCGGGCCCTGCGTAAACTCCGGAGTGTCACGCGCCGCGTCTCTACAGGGCCCGATCAAGTATCGCCCGCAGACTCGACTTTCATTTTCCAGGGTGAGTCGTCCTTTCGCCGTAACCCCGCTCCGTCCTTCCTTCCTTCCGGTCCTCGGGGCCCGGAGAAAGGCGGCCAGCCGAGGAGGGAAGGGGTCGGCGTCAGCGAAATTCGCTGGAAGAAGACGGGCCCCGGCCGGCGAGGAGGAGAAAGGCCCAGCGATCGCTCGGGAAGGGAGGCCGAGCGCCGTGCATTTTTTTCTTCGGAATGCAACACCGACGGTCCCGCTATTCCTCGAGCCTCTTTTACCCCCGCCATCCGCGCTTTTCCCGACACGCGACGCGTATCCGTTTACCCGTCGATACTTTCTTCTCCTCGAATGTCCCCGCCAGACTTCCGGTATTACCGAGCATTGTCTCTTTCGACGCTACTCGTCCTCGTCTGGCGGCTCGTCGACACGCCACGCGGAAACGGAAGAGGGCATTTTTCATGGAGATTAAAGAGGCCTCAGCGTGGATAATCGGGGACGGGTGAAAGTGCGGAGGTTTCGACCTGGAATTAAAGGGCCGGGGTTGGGGATCGACTTCGATCGGCGCCGATCGCGGGAAGCGTTAACGAGAGGCTGCTCTAATTCTCTGGCGTTGCCACACCGGTCACTCGATCGGGAAGGAAGTTTTGAGTGGTCGGCCTCGAACCGCTTACCGAAGCTGCGGGCGGGATTTCGCAAATTCCCCCTCTGGCGGACTTGCTGCGCCGCGGGGTCGACAAGCTGACGCAAAAATATATAAGATCGACCGTGTCCCTTGGGTTTTACCACCGTCGTGGTGGAGGAATGCGAAGTTGGATTCTGCAGCTCACGCAAAAGATTCGGAGCGCAGATGTAGACTCGTATTAGGATACCTGCTGTGGCTGTACGAAACGCGACATTTCAGCCGGATTAAATATTTTTCGCCACTGTTTTTACCTCGCTTTATACATCGATATTGTAGCAAGGGTAAGTTTGTGTCGTCTCTTTTAATTGAAGAGTCCTTGTAGAAAACACTGTAACTGCCAAAAATCAAATTCTGTGATATAGTTTTGCCATTGGCACAGGGAACATTTTCCAATTTTGTTTTTTTAATTTTGGCACTTACATTCTTTATTTATGTTTACGTCTATGTGCAGAATAAATAAAAATGGCAGTTAAAATGTTACAATCGCCCCCAAGGGTGGGGACAAAAGTAACAAATGTCTTATTTACAGAAAGGCTTATTTAAAAAAATTGGTGTATTGTATTTCAAGCTTTTCAGTTTGATTGTGTTGTATAATAATTAGCAAAGTTGGAGGAGCAAATCTGTCCCGAGTGTGGAGTTGGGGAAGTACAAATTAAAAAAATGGGAAAATGCCTTCTAAATTCCCGAATGTGGAATTCCACACACAGGGAAATTTCAAGCGTGGAATAATCCAAGCAACTCACGCCGATCTTGATATTCAAGGTTTACTGTAGAGTAGAAATGATTTTATTAACCGACTTAAAAAAGAAAGAGGTTCACAATTCAGTGTGTTTGTATGTATTATGTTTGTCCGCGAATTTCTCCGTAACTACTGGACCGATTTTCGTGAAACCAATTGCATTTAGTTTAGTTTCAATTAACTTAGATAATGGAGAAAGAATGATCAAAATTGGATCGGCAGTTTTGAAGTTACAACAAAAATAAGAAATCTGTTTTATTAACCGACTTCATTATTATTATTACGAGCAGCTCTTTTTGTAGCCCTACCTATATTTTTTAAAAATAAATGTAGTTAAATGACTAAAAAGTAAAAAATTAAAAAATTTAAAATAGCCTCCAAAAAAAATAAAAATGCACCAAAAAGTAAAAAATAATTTTTTTCCTTATTTAATCTACGACTCTCAATATTTTTAAGTCGCTGCCAGATTTACACAGTGTAAATGATGGGGTGCCGACATGAAAATATTGAGAATCGTAGATTAAATAAGGAAAAGGTTATGTTTTACATTTTGGTGCATTTTTATTCATTTTTTTTTTAAGTCGGTTTTAATTTTTTTTTTAATTTTTGTTGTTATTAAACGGGTGGTCACCCTTTGGTTACATAAAATAAAGTACCTACGTGACAGAAGAGCGAAGTTATAAGCTATGATATACTTATAATAGAGCAGTGTTTCCCAACCTTTTTTGAGTCTCGAACCCCTTTTATAATCCTCAAATAACCTGCGACCCCCCTTCCGTATAAGGTAAAGTAAATTTAAGAAGGAAAAGAAAACAGTAAAAATAGTTATTTCAAAATATAATTCTAACAGTAAGAATAAAAAATAATTAATAATAAAACAAAAACCTCAAAAACCGTGGCGACGCCAAAGAAATCACTTGGTGCAATCCAAAGGTTGAGAATCACTGAGTTACACATTTCCATTTTCTATTGCGTATATTGTACCTCTGACCAGATAAAAAAATAAATTATTATGGTTATTATTATTCCACCGATCTCGAAATTCTCGAGCACGAGAACTGGAACGGCTCGCCCCGACTAATTGCGCGCGCTCGCGTCAATTTGCAGCCCTACTCGCTCGGCCGATTACGCGGCCAGGTGAGTTGCCGCTGACATTTCCGATCGGCGATCGATCGAATTAAATGAACGGTTAACGCGGCTCTGTCATTATCCGCGAAGGACGCCGCTCGCTGCTCCAAATCGGCCTGTCGCCGCGAATTCCCCCCCTAGCCATCGGTCATCGGCACCGAAAGCTCGGCCGATTGGCTGTAACACTTCCACCGAGCAGCGGCGTGCATTCAGATCGACCGGGGCCGAGGAGCAAATCGGAACAATTCGAGCGGAGGAAGAGCGACCTAATAGACGAAGAAACTGCGGGTAGCCGTTAACTCGGGGACCGTAGGATGTCCGAGACCGTAAGCCAAGCCAGAGGAGAGAGAAAAAGGCACTCGAATCGGGTAGGAGGTGTGCACACCTCTTACGAGCTTACGAGGCCTACGCCGAGCGGAACGAGCGAACAGTTACCTTTCTGTTCCGAGACCGCGAGGATCTACCTACCTACACCGCGCGGAGTTCAACGCTGACAGCCTCTCAGTGTCCATTCCCCCTAGGCCCAACACTGACCCCCTGCGGAAATTCGCTAGGCTCCACCACAGCAACCGTCAGGCATCAGACCCAACCAGGCACGCGCTACTGAGTGGGTGGAGGATTTCGACCAGAGTTTCGAAGGGGAGCCAAGAGAGTCACCTGGGGAAGAATTTTCCTGGGTCGCGGTAAGCTCGCACACCAATGCCACTTACTTTGTTCCTTGAGGGAAACTCGAGACGCGGTGGCCATTTTTCTGGCGCTCCCCCAGTCTCTGTCCTACGATTTCCACACCCGAGAAAACTGAAAGAGCTCGCGGTTTTCTAGCTGACGATCGATAAAAAAAAAGGCGGATTTTTATCAGCCCGCAGGCGATACCGTTCCGGTACCGTGGATTAAGGTTTCGCAATGGTGGTCCCGCGGCGCGTAACAGTGCGAACGTTTAGCGGAACGCGATCGAGCCAGCCGACTTCCTACCTCGCGCTCGTCGACGGTTATCTTTTAATTGTTACACTAGCCGCGTGGTGGTTGG
This sequence comes from Andrena cerasifolii, assembly GCF_050908995.1. Classification (NCBI taxonomy): domain Eukaryota; kingdom Metazoa; phylum Arthropoda; class Insecta; order Hymenoptera; family Andrenidae; genus Andrena; species Andrena cerasifolii. The sequence goes on from NC_135132.1 coordinate 7,546,752, forward strand.
CTCGCCAGTTCCTTCCAGGTCGCTCCCACTGAACAATGGCCCCGGTGCTGCCGCTACTGTGCACCCTGCTCGCCTGGACCAGGGTGCAGGCCATCACCGCGTGGAGACCGTCGTTCCCTGCGTCCAGTATTCTGCAGCAGGACCCGCCGACGTTCGGAAGCGGACCGTCCCAGTCCCTGTTCGACATCGAGGGTCAGTCCATCCTGGGCCAGCAGGACCAGGACAGATGCGCTCTTTACAAGGTCTCCATGAACCAGCAGCTGTACTTCGAGGTACGATCTACGCGAGCGCTCGAAAGTCCGCGGAGTAGCACAGAGTGGCCAAGAGGGGTTGCGATAGCTGAGCGTGTTTCTTTCCTCGGGCGTGCTATGCTCGGCGCGAGGCTGCACGCTCCAGGGAGCACGGCGCGAACAAAATGACACGAATCGCGGCAACGAAAGTAGGAGAAAACGCGAGTCTCCTCCTCGACCGGCCATCGCCTGCTATCGCGCCGGCCGACTTCGCTCCATCAAGGTTAATGAACACGAAAAAGATGTCCCTCGAGGCGGGCACCCGAGCGTGGACGCTGGACGTTTCCAACGAGGCGCAACGCTCGAGGAACCGCGCGGTATGCAACCCCGAGTGGATCGAGATATCGCGAAATCGCCGGGCGGGGATCACTTTCCATTTGGGGGACGTCACTCTCTTTCAGGGGACCTGGCCGCTGGGATAGCCGCGAGTGGAAACCGTTCCCCAAACGTTTAGCCGCGACAACGATCTTCCCGCTCGATCCTCCCGCGAGGATTTCCTAGGAAACAATGCGGATGTGCGCGCGGGGTGGTTTCGTAACTAGGAAATCATGGCAAAGACCTTGTTCCAGTGAAGTGGCTAAATCTCGCAAGATCGATCGTGCGCGAAACTCCAGCATTGCGTAACCACGGCCGAAGACGGAAGTCGCTCTTCTGAAACGCGAAGCGATCACGCCGTCTGGCTTTTTGCGCGGGAACGGTCCTAGGTACGCCTTGGAGCTAAGTAGTCCCAGCTGGGGCCTCAAAATCGAGCGCGAGGAAAGCGGGAAAATGGAGATTGTAAAAGGAAGTCAACTGCTTCGGAATGGTTTTCTATCGGATTACGCTGCAAACGAGTCCCAATCGCGTAATCCCTGTAGACTACGTCTAGCGCGCTGGTGATTAACGCTTTCATTACGCGACGCCTAAAGGCGCTTTCAGAATTTACTCCCGATTCACTGTCGACCGGCAAATCTTATCGGCAACAATTGCAACGAACTTCACTTGTATCAGAAACAAGGGAACACCGCGAACCCGCGCTCGCTGATTCGAACGCAACTTTGTGGTTATGGTTGTGAAAACTAACCTCAAAGTCAAAAAGGCACTTCCACTTCTTAGCGTATAACTCCTGAACTACAAGAGACAGAGAAAAATGTTTCAAGCGAAAGTTTAATGGCGCACTAAGCGCTGCAAACTTGCGTTAACAAAATTTTGAAAAAAAGTTTTTTTGGGGTAGCTATTTTTTTTTTAATCGCTTTTCAAAATTTTGTTTACGTGAGTCTGCAGCGCTTAGTGCGCCACTCAACTTTTGTTTGAAACGTTTTTTTCTGTGCCTGGTACTTTGGAAGTTATACGCGAAAAAGTGGGGGTGCCTAGTTGGCTTTGAAGTTAGCTTTCGCACCCTTAAATGGCGATTGGGCAGGAATAAAACAGCAAAGTCTGTGGTCGGGTTAACGCGACGACTAATTGCTAAGCTGGGAATTTGAGAAATACAGTGTTCCTCGTGAAGTGATGCCGGATGCTTCTTTATCGCAGTACATCCAGTACAAAACGGACCTGGCGGACATGAAGGAGTTCACCCTGTGCATGTGGACGAAATTCCACAACCACACCAACGACCATCCTCTGTTTTCGTACGCAGGTAAGAGGTCCAGCTTCCTTTCCTTTCACCTCTTCCCTTTTTTTCACCCTGCACACGCGCGAACGGGAGGAGAAAGCGAAAGTCCGGCAGGGCTGGACGCCTCTCTCAAAAATCCGCGCGTGAGCTTCGGAGACCTCAGAAGTTGGCATCGATCTTGAGAACCTCTAAATTATTCAGCGGTAAATAAATCGAACCGATGCTCGTTCTAATTACTCGATAACACGCTCCGGGAAAGTGTTATGTAAGCCATCAACAGACGCGCGCAAATGCTTCTGCATTTCGATTCCTCGCCAACAAATTTTAAGTCTCCTAACCCTCCAACGATCGCGCAACCGTCGAGCCTCGGGTGAGCCCGGAATTTTCGAAACGGACGGATTCCGTTCCGCATTGGCTGCCCCCCAACTGACTTCCCTGCGATTCTCATTCAAAGTCGGCGACCAGCCGCGGGGTATACTGTCCTGGGTGGCTAACACCGCCAGGAGCTCCTACTACATGATGAACATCGACGGGCACAACCTGTACAGATTGAATTACCCGCTCCGCCTGAACAAGTGGTACCACTCCTGCCAAAGCTGGAACGGCCGCACCGGGGAATGGCAGATCTGGGTCAACGACGAGCGCGTGGGTCGCGGGTTCAACAACAGGGTAAGCGACTCCTTTAGCCTCTAATGCCAGTTGCTCCTCTTGGAAACCGGAATGCACCGGGCAGCGTGCTCCAAACACGATCGGTGGGGGGGATAGCGGCGTGCATGATTCGAATGGATCGGTGAAGCTCGGTGACCATGAAAGCGGCGCGTCACGAGGCGTTCGCGGGATATATGCCCGTCGCGGCGACGCGAAAGGCACGAAGATTGCACTTTTTTTTTCGCCTGCACGCGCTCTGGATTCTACGCGCTGGCCTCGACGGGGCTGCGCGCACTCTCGCCAACCCGCTTCACCGATTCTCTTCTGATCGGGGAACTCGGAACACGCGGGCAATGCCAACGCTCGCGGTCGCGTTTATCGTTTTGCGAAGGTGCGCGGCGCTCTCGAAAGTCGGACGGTGCACGGCGTGACGCGGGCGGCCGAGTAGAAAGCGATCTTCGGAAGCGTTGTCCAGCTTCGAATCCACACACATACATTTCTCTTGCACACCGCTCGTGCAACCCGCTCACGTAACCGCCCCCCCCCCTCCGCTCGATCTCTGCGATGCGGATTCGCGCGAGGAATTTTCATCTGGCCGAGAAAACGCTGCCAACTCGGAAATCCCGATTTTCATGAATACACAACACCTCGTGTGGCTTACAGCATTTTTTGAGGCGTGCAAAGAGGAGGAGTTTTTCTTTTTTTTTTGGAGTTGTGGAAAATCGTGTTGTTTTGTTTTCTTAATATAACCATTGTTTTTTTCATTCCTACGAGTTGTTTGGAGCCATGAAAAAATAACCTTGGGGAGACGGGATTCGAACCCGCGATCTTTGGATCCTCGGCATACTAGGCAGTCGCCTAACCAGTTCCGCCAAAACCGATCCTTCAGTCTCTTGTTCCGAATTCCCTTTTATGGTGATTCAAGATCCCACATGTATTTCTCTTTCGGTAGTGTGAGAGAGCATCGAAAACTGAAGAATTCTTATATCTTTTTGGTTATTTTCTATCTAGGGACTATTCTTTTTCCCTTTATTTGTTCATTCTGGCATTTCTGCTTATATGCATTAATCCTCTACTGGTTTTCTCTATTCTCTATTTACCAAAGGATTTTCCAGTATAAATAAATAAATGTTTAAAGTTCTCTTCTATCTCGCGCTGTTATTAAGTCATATTAAATAAACGACTACGCTATCCGTTCGCACGAAGTTCCGGTAAGACCAGAAGAACGTGTTCCGCCTCGGTAAAGCCATTAATCGGGAAACGTTATCGATGAACGGATGAGCGTGAATCAGCGGGGCAGGGAGGGCGGTACGTACGGTGAAAGGAATCTTGCGAGGAAAGGAATCGAATCTTTCTGCTCGATAGAGAGGCAAAGGTGGCACGAAGAAACATAATTCTCCTGGTATTAATTATTGCCACACTTTACACGCCTGTTTCCGCGCCGATCTCTCCTGGATTCCCCGAATGTATAATTTGAAAACAGGAAATCAAACCTATTCAAATCCCCGCGCCAGTCAAACGTAATTCGCTAAAGTTCGCTTGCTACGCGCAGTTGGTGGGCCACGTGATCAAAGGGGGTGGAGTAGCGATCACGGGGCAGGAGCAGCATCAACTGGGCGGTGGTTTCTTGGAGGGCGAAGGTGCGCCTGCAGGTAAGACGTTCGACACCGCGCGAAGTCGACACGCAGCGGAGAAAAATGTTACCATTTTTTCGATACGCTCTACTTCCCTTAATTTTTAACATCCACTCAAAACCGCAGCATGTGCCCAGTATACGTATTCTGACAGAGAATTAAAAGCTGTATAAAATCCAGTTGAATTTAAATTTATTTAACTAACCAGAAACACAAAATTAAATTTTCAAAGGTAATAAAAAATCTAATATTTTGTGGGGACACCTCCTTTCGGCCCCAAAAATGTGTTGTCTCGTTTTGTTTCTTATTGAAATAAATTCAATTTTAACCGAGCTTTGTACAGCTTCAAATTCTCCATCGTAATGTATATTTATATTAAGGGGTCATTCCACTTTGATCGGCCGAAAAATTCAGCTATTTTTAAAAAAATTTTCCTGCGTAGATACAACATATACTGCAATAAATCTTTTTGGTATTCATTAAGCTACTCTTATATTATCCAAAAACAATTTAAAGAATTTTTTTAATTTGTTTCAAAACTATAAACGTGATTATCTCAAAACGACATTTTTCCAACCGGTGCAGGTGATTGCAAATATAGATTTGCAACATACATTTTAAAAAAAACTGTTAAAAATTTCAAACAGATTTTTTTTTACTGCCAATAAGTGTATTAATAAGTAGACAAAATATTATTTACGTTGAACATTCCGTTCACTAGAAAATAATTCCTAAAGAATGACAATTTTTCACGTCTTCGCAGTGGAATGACCGCTTAAACGCATACCACAGCTCCAAGCGGATGCTAAAAAACGGCAAAACTATATAGCAGATCGAAAGATGGTAACTTTCTTGTCCGCTGTGATCCTCTGTCTCACCCTAACGGTGGGTTTCCAGGATCTGGCGGTTACCTAGGCGAAGTGACGATGGTGCAGCTGTACGGAGTCGCCCTGACTGCGGGGAAGGCGCACAAGGACCACAAGCACCACCACGCCCACCACTACGAGCACAACACCAACAACAACACCCCCAGACCCACCATTCGGCCACCAATCACCGGGCGCCCGCTGCCTCAGAACCCATTCCTCACTGGGGGGCAAATTAACACGCAGGTAACGTGTCATTCATTCCGAGATAAAGGTCATCGAAGACAGATTCTGACAGTGGGACTTCCAGGTGAAGATCAATCCCGGATCACCGCTGCAAATCGTCCAAGGTGGAGTCACCTTGAGGCACCCCTCGCTGATCCCCAGGAACCCTCCACCTCAACCTCTCCCTCCAACGAACCAAGACTCCATCCCCACCGCCTTCCCTTTGCAATCCTCGCAGTTCTTCGGCAACCCGCAGCCTACGATAAACCTGCCCCTGAGCAACGGGATATCCGGCACCGGAGTGAGCTTCGCGGACGGTCCCTACCGCAACCTCTTCAAGAGGGAGAAGGACTCGCCCACAAGCGAAAGTTCCAGCGAGGAGCTGGACGACTCGGGCCTCGAGGTGACCGAGAAGTCGATCAGGAAGAGGACGGCTGACGAGGCTACCAAAGACGAGCAGCCGGTGGAAAAGGTGCGTACACATTTAAGCTCCGCCTGAGAACAGTACCCTAGCAGCTCCTGAGCACGCGCGTGAACTCGCAGGTGACGTTCGTGGGACAGTCGGAGGACAGCGAAGATAAGAAGCTGGAGAAGCGAGATTCCGAGAAGAAGAAGAAGAGGGGCTTGGTACAGCTGGGCGACGGGCTGATAGTGGACGATGGGTACATCTCCCAGGGATTGGACAACGAGTACTTCTCCGGTCTGACGAATTTTGGCCTCCAGCTGCCCAAGTACGAGAACAAGGACGACGAGAGGGAGCCCGCCGAGGCGGAGGTCCGGATGATCATGGACATCTGCGACGGCTGCGAAGAAGAGCCGTTCAGGAAGGCTCTGATCATGGCGTGGAGGTCGGTGCCCAAGAAGCTGTACTCTGGCGCGCTACACGTGCCAGCCACGCCGGCGTGCAAGGCGTTCTAGGGAGGCGTCGTCATCGAAAGACTCGCTATCGCTGACACAGGATCCCTGCTACGTGCTGCGAAGCCAGCCTCCGAGGCGCTGGCTCGATTAAGCCGATTGCACGCGCGCACGGGCGAGATCGATTACACGGGGGAGCTCCCGAGCGCGTTTAGGAACGCGCACCTGGGCGGTGGAGGTGCGGCGTGATCGTAAAAACATTTGGCTGTTGAGGAGAGTGAATTTGGCAAGGCTGCGCCTATGGAGTCCATTCGGATTGGGTGATTGGGAGGGGGTTGCCAGCAAAGTGTCGCCGAAACGGTGGTGTAGGACGAAAGGTGATTCCTTTGCGCAAAAATAAGTTGAAAATGGGGAATAATATGCCGTACCTGTGTATCTAAGTAACAAGGGACTTGACACAATCGTTGCACGCCGATTTTGGTTGAGCTTTGCGCAGATTATAGTTCTCCCAAAAATATTTGACACGTATTTTTTTTTATCGGCAAACGTCCATATCTAGGGGATGAAATCAGACCTCAAAGATGGGGTCGAGAAATACGTTTGCCCCAATATCTCGGAAACTGTGCATAATAGAGAGAAGTGGTGTATTTTTAATGAGAAATTCAGCCACGTAATCAGATTTGTAATACGATAATTTGTTTAAACAATATACTAAAAGGTAGTAATTTTTCACAGAATCTGATTATATGAAAGAATTTGTTATAAAAAAATATATTTTTGTTTAGAAGATTTTTCTCCACAATGCATAGTTTTAGGGATATTGGGGCTGGATTGTGGGTTGATTTCATCCCCTAGATGTGGACGTTTGCCGATAAAAAAATTCATATAAAATATTTTTGCGGGAACTATAATCTACGTAAAACTTGTCAAAATCGGAATGTAAGTATAAAATTGGCAGACTGCAACAGTGAAAAAGGTAACATGAATCTTTGTGCAAAAATAAGGCGAAATTGTAAAGTAACTATTCTACAAAATTCAAGAGTTATTTTTCTACAATGATCCATTTTATCCACAGTTGCACTGGGGCACTATCAAAGTGTCCGACGCTGATCGGTGTCTCCTCAGAATATGTTGTTAAGCACAGAAATCTAAGAGACACGTATTTCTTTATTTTTGCCGAATCCGAATTTTTAAGGGTGCCTCGAAGTTCTACAATCGGTTTCCAAAAATGAAGCGATCTGAAATATATATTATAAAGTGATTTATGTGTTAACAATTGCGAAATTGACTACAGAAAAACTGAAAGCGCAAAGCTTTGCATTTGTGAATGAAATTATCAATTTCTTCGAACTTTGAGGGCGATTCACCCCTCAAAATTGAGATAGCTCGAAAATATAAAAACACGTGTCTTTTAGATTTCTGCGCTTAATATCTGAAGCAGAATAAAATAGTGCCCCTTGTCAGAAGCACTTCACGGTCAAGAAATATTCCCAGCAATTTTTCCTGGGACCCAAGTCCCCAATCGAGAAACGTTGCACACACCACTACTTTAGCGACACTCACAAGGGAACATCTCGAACCCGGAAATTCAAAAAATTCTGAAACTTCGTGAATACGTAGGGAATTTCCCCCCGATTACAACGCAATTTTTATTTGCTGCCCAAATTCACTCTAAGGGGGTGTAATTGACCCCTGAAAATCCAGTTATTCTTCGATTTTCTGTTATAACTCAAGAATTGTAAAACAATTTGTTTACCAAATGATAGATCTGATTAAAAGAAGTAACTTTAGCCTTGAAGCTTTTCTTCTATCTCTTACATTTCGCGAGTTACAGCAAAAAATCGGAAAATAGCCAAATATTCAGGGGTTAATTTCACCCGCTTCGAGTGAATTTGGGCAGCAAACAAAGATGGCGTTGTAATCAGGAGGAAATCCCCTACATATTCACAAAGTTTCAGAATTTTCTGAATTTTCGGGTTCGGGATCATCCCTTGTCAGTGTGCACCTTACCACCCCACGTAGCGCCCTCATATTCCCACGTTTTCCCGCTTGCTCGAAACCTGTCCACGTTTACGTCCGACTGGCCCCGACATTGCATATTTTCGAGTGGCGGAGAAACAGGGCAGTGGGTCAGATCGCCGGACAAAGTAAACGCGTTTTCTAAGGACGTTGAAAAAGAACGTGGGAAAATGCACAGCCGCGCTGAGGGTCGTACGCGTTAAAGCGCCTCTACTTTCATTCACCTGCCATTGATCCCCTGAAACAGTCGCGGGTGTGAATTCCTAAGCTCACGATCCCCCCGCACCCCCGTCGCCGCGCAATCGAATCGTATTTATTTAGAGTAGCCCGGCGGCGATGTGGGCCCACGGCACATTCGGCTGATTCTCCCACTCGCAACAGTATTATTGTATCATCCCGAGGTCTGTGAATAAATTTACATTGCGAACATCGAAAGACTCACTTTGCTCTTGTGGATATGCTGGTGCTGGTACTCGCTGTCGAACTCCGGCTCGCTGAAGTAGCTCTGGTCCTCCCAGTGCGGGGGCAGGCCCGAGCCCCCTCCGGGGATCCCGAGGGGACCGGGCATCCCCGTCACGCCGTCGCTGCTCTCGAACAGTCTCAGGACGCTGCGGTCCCGAATGTCTCTGAGATGTGACCTGGAACCAGACGCGGCCAGCCTCCTTCAGTACAAACACCACGGACCCACGAGCGAAGAGCAACGGCGGACCCTTCGGGCCCCGGATATCGGGGTCTAACTGTATTCGGGAACCGCAAAGGTGAAGTTAGACGGCGCGCGGCTTAACTTCACCTTAACGTGCCCGGGGAGCCGGAGTCTGCCGTACCTGAGGTCCTCCAGCTCGTAGAACATGTCCTTGTTGCTGTCGTGTATGTAAACCTTGACGTGCGGGCTGTCTAGGTACTCCATGGTGAGCTGTTTCGGGAAGCTTCTCACAAAGAGAGCCTTGACGGTGTCTATGCTCGTGATTTCGTTGGGCAGGAGTGCCCGCTTCGTCTCGTTCCTATACTGCAGGAACACTAGACCTATGGAATCGTCCACAGAAACGCATCGTTTCGTCAGGAATGTCCGACAAGGGCACGGAGCAGCGAGGCAGCAACAAGACGCTCCTAATTCTACCGCGGGTCGTGAGTTACCTAGTGGTCTCTCCAACGTTTTACTGGGGGTCCGTACAACGGGGAGGCTGCTTCTCTGTTTGCCACCCCGCCGGAATCCGGTGCTCGATGTCTCCACCTCGGACATGATGCCCGGGTCGTCATCGAACAACATCGTCGAGGAGGGTGGCGGGTACCCGCGCGGTAGTGGCGACTGGAAAAAACAACAGAACAGTCCGCCGGTCAGCTTCCCTCTGACCAATCCTCCGCGCGCGATTTAATCCACGCAAGCACGGCTATCCGGAACAGGCATGCCATCGTGCGGGGGTGGAGAAGAACACATGGAAGAATTACCTTTCTCTGGCGAGACTTGGTCCCCATCTGTTAGCGGCGTCGGGTACACGGAAACACACACACAGAAGTAAACCAGTTAGACGTGTATATGCATGGAGCTGAGAAAAAGGGGGGTTGCTTGCTGGAAAATCTACTCCCGGCAGTAGCGTCGGGCCGAGTCCTGTAAAAATCTCCCGCGATCGCCAACTTCGCGCCTCCACCCAACCGGAGAAGTCGCCGATCGCGAGATTCTCTCGCCAAGACTAAGCGCGGTTGGCGGCGCCTAAAACGATCCTGGTGATGCCCCGCCCCTTGGGAGGCCCCGAGGAAGGTGGAGGGGGAACAAACGAGTACAGCAAAAAATCGTGGAGGAAATGAAACGAGCGGGGATGTTTGCGTCGGTGCGCGATACAAGGGGTCGTACTTAAATTACGTAAGGCTTTTTGGCGTGGGGAGGGCGCACAGTGGGGAAATTTCGCGATTTTGTGGCCAAAATCACAAATGTAAATTTTTCAATTCGACAAAATAAATGCAAATGTCAATTGAAGAACTAATATCAGTATCAAATGCCACCAATTTTACTGTTAAATGTTTTAATGCAAAGCTCATGTAGATTCGCAAATTTTTAATGTTCAAGTGAGGTTAGACCGAACGCAAAAAATTAATTCAGATTTTCAAGTTGCTTCAAACACTTATATTGTGTTATCCAAAGATCTGAAAATAATTTCAAGGCATGGATTCAATTCCTGGTGGTGCGTAAGATATCTTTTTGTCCTCAAAATAATTATGTTTCGGTTTTTAATACGTAATTTATACAATTTTTAAAGTAGCGTTTTAGAAATAACCGTTTCATATAAGAATCAATTTTCAATACATAAAATAGTTACCAATCCCATAATATCCTACAATGATTTTCATTCCTATTTTACGCTGGACTATTTTCATTCTATAAATGCAATTATTAATTGCTAATAGTTGCTAATCTTGTAATTACATGCATTTTTTTTAAACACGATCCAGTGTGACTTGTATAACATACGACATAACTGTGACCGAGACTGGTTCACATGTTATACGCTACAAACCTTTTTATTCTCTTTTAAACGATTTAATTCAGCTTTGATTATTTTACAAGTATTATCAAATGGTTACGCAGTACATGTTAAAAAAATTCAAATATATTTGACTGTTTGTATTATGTATGTTTGTTTGTCGTCAGAAGCGATAACCCTTCTGTTATGCCCTGCTGCACTGTAGCAGAGGCATGCTCTAACAAAGAAAAAAGTGTATAAATGTAGATAATAAAAAATCTTTATCGTTCGTAATTTTTGTAACTGCTGTTTTTCGAATAATTTAGTTTCCCATATATTAGAACGTAAAAGTGCCGAATTTTATATATTAAAAATGTTTTCAGGTTTTGACCACGAAAATGGATATAGTTCTTCAATTGACATTTGTATTAAATTCGTCAAATTCAAAAATATCATTTCTGTACTCTTGGCCATAAAATCGCAAAATTTTCCTTCTGTGGGGCATCGCGAATTTCTTACGTTTTCTCACAAGGGGGAGGGAGACTGGTAGTGTCTTCTGTAATATTCTTTTTTAACCTAATTTTCAGAAACTATTATATAGACCTTTAAAAGATTTTTAATAACTGAAAAAAATGAAAGGTAAAAAATATTACACAAGGAAGGGGGTGGAATATAAAATTTTACAAATTCTTATACCGTGAGTGGGAGAGGGTGTACGAAATCACTAAAATTACCCTTACGTGATTTAAGGACGGTCCCTAACGTGAAACGGATTGGCTCACGATAATGCTGGGCAGAGAGTGAAAAATTGCACGCGCGGGGGCTAACAGGCCAGTGGCTTCCCTTTTTCCTTCGATCGGACCCACCTCCGGGACACTTGGACGCGCGAGCGACGACAGCAGACGGGAAAGGAGGACGGCGTAGGTGGATGCCGCTTAATTAACCTCTTCCCTTCGTTACGCCCGGTTCTTGACCTCGGGAATATCCGTTAAAGCCACTCGCGTTCCGTCGTCGGATGCTTCGGGCCGAGATCGACCCCCTTGCTTAATCGCCGCACGCGATCCGCTAATCTGTATTGCCATCGCGGGAAGAAAGTAACAAGATTCACCGCTACTTTTCCAGTATCCTGGGAGACCCCGGGCCCTTCTCCATCCTCCCCCGTCAATTCCCCCATCCAGTTGAATATATTCGCCGGTGTACAGTGGCCCCAGTACTGGCAGAGTGCCTGCCCCCGCGTTGCAGACGAATAGGAAGAGAAACGTAGAGAAAAGGGGGACGAAGAATCGGGGGATCGTGCATCGAGCGCAGACCACTCCCGGCACGTTGGTCCGGGAGCAGGTCGGGCGCGCTCGTACAGGGGGATTAAAAGAGATCGTAATGAGGCGGTGAACAATAAGAGCGAACGTGTGCATTTACGTTGATGCGGTAGCAAAGATTCACCTCGAGGTCCATGGTGGTGTGCCGCGCGGGCTGCGTGCCGTACTGGCCGTGCGGTGGCGGCAGATGATGGGGATGAAGGGGGTGCAACTGTTGAGCAGCGTTGAACTGCTGATGATGAAGGGATGGCTGATGATCGCCACCGAGGGTGTGCCTCCTCGGCTCGTCCCTCGACCTGCCGCCACCCCCGGAGCCGCTCCTGCCGTTTCCGCTTCCGCCCCCGACGCCCAACACGCTTCCACCCCCTCCGCTGCCGAGGCCGCTACCCACGCCGCCACCGCCTCCCCTCCTCCCGCTTGGGACCTCGTTCGAGCCTGCCTCACCCTCCCCCCTGCCGGACCCACCTGCAAAACAAGTAGCACAAGCTTCCTTAATCCTCCGCATTCCTGACACAAATCGGGACGGGGCATAGGAGAGTTCCCTTAACCCCGGACGCCACCTAATACAGGGATATATCTATGACATTTATTTATTTATTTATTTATTTCCACACGAACGGGTAAGACCCAGTTTACGACGGAAGAAGGTGAAAAAGACGCGGAGTAGAGAAACAGCGGTACAACAAAACAGAACGGAAGAACAGTACAAGAATATAAAAAATATAACATAATAAACATGACTATTTGAAATGCTACCGTTTAAAAGTGGGACTGGTGGAGACCGGTCTTTGACGGTACCTATATCCGACCACGATTTTCTGCTACAATAATGAAAGAAAATGAGTATTTTCTTTTTATTTTATAATTTCGTATATATTCCTAGTTAATTTGAGTAAGTTACTGCATGGATCCATGTATTTTTATTGTAAAATTTGCGAGTTTAATGATGTCTGTAGTACAACCTCGCGTTATTAGAATCTGTCAACTTTCATGTCAACGATCAAGTCCTAATTTACATGTGAATTTACTTAAAGAATGCACGGCTACATAAATGACGTATGAAACAATAACCGAAACACCTCTAATTATAATTTCCGAACTTTCCGGTTGATATTTCGCTTTCCGTGCTGCAATAACCAACAACAAATGAATAATTGGTCACTACCATAATGGGGACGCGGTCGGTAATGGGGAAATCTACCTTATTAGGTTTAAAACTTAATATATTATTTGTATTTTTGTTTTTCCTGTGTGTTTCTAACACACAGGATGGGGCGGTTTCAAGCATTTCGCTTATATTGCCCAACGAACGATAGTCATTTTTTCCTTTTTCCCTCCTTCTCTTTCTCCTTCGAGTCCCAGCAGCAGCGACGCACTGGGAGACAGGTGACGGTCACCCATCTTTCCCCAGTACGCCGCCCGTGATGTTTGACTTCGGTGATCTTACGGGAACCGGTGTTTCCATCACGGCCATGGCCGCTGGTTTACTTAATATCATTTCTTTCTTCTTAAGAAGAATCTTAAGCGTCCGGCACTAGGGGGAACTCCCTCTACGCAGCGCATGCACGGGATCGTACCGACTTTCGGTACAAGTGGACGACGCGGGTAATCCCCGCGTCCGCGCCCGACTGGGGCGACCTATTTGGCAGAACGGTGCGGCGCGTAAACTCGGCCCGAGAATAACGAGTTCGCGGAAGTGGCCGGAAATAGCGGGCGCCAGCAGATACGCGGGACCCGTGCCCGCCGCTGGTGGAGAGGATTACCGCGCGCGCGGGTATATCCTCCCATTTTTCCGCTCGCCGAACAAAGCGGAGCTCGAGGAGAGGGCGAATGTAAATACGCTTGAAGCCCCCTCCCCGGAGAGAGCGTTCTCTACAGAGATTTGCCTGGCATTCCAGAGGGACCCGGGCCACCTACGGGGCCAGGTATCCCGGGAGCAGCGATCAACGTGTAACGTATGCGCTCGCGATTCGAATGGCACGCAACGCCGCGGAGGATGCGGCACAGGAGGGGCTGGGGAGACGCGTTTAATCGGAACGACGACGGTGGAAGCTCGTGGAGGCGAAAGTAGGTCGCAAGCGAGCGAGAGAGCGCCGCTGGTCGACCCGCTCGAGGGGATCGGTCGGCGTCGACGTCCAATTAATGACGAGCCTCGAATTCCGCTACTCGAGAGCAAACGTACGCGGGCGCCTAGGCGTGCGCCTCCTCGATTCGCAGCCCGACGAGTTGGCCTCCTCCCCTTCGTAATTAGCCAAGCACAGCTTCTGCGTCCACGTCGATGGAACGTCGGCTCGATCGCGCTTCACCGCGACGGCCGAGATCCATAATTAGCGGCGCGGAACGGACCCGGGATCGCAATTTTGTGCGTACCGTTACGCGGAAACAAGCCTACGCGTGCACCGCGAACCAGCGAGCTCGATTCGAAGGGGATCCCCAGCCACGGATTAAAGTTGAGCTCCCCGTGCGCTGGCCGATGGGTTTACCCGGAGAATAAGCGACTGGGTACGAGCTGGATACAGTAGCGCCCCGAAAGAAGGTGATCGCGATCCCCTTCAGTTCTTCCGCTGTTGCCGGGGCGAATGGGCGGTCTCGGTCCCTCCCACTCTACGCGATAAGGCGACGAATGCCCAAAAGTCAGGGACGGATCCAGAGAGGGGCAATAGGGGCGATAAATAATTAATGCGAATTTAATTATTTAGGCTATAGTATCAGTGAGAGATGTTAAAATATAAATTACAAGTAGATTTTAAATTTTGTAAAAGAAAGGCTCCTGAATTCTCCTCCGCGAAAAGACTATCTGTCTCGAAGTGTGTAGTTTAGAGGAAGACAGCTTTGCAGTCAATGAACGTGTACAGTGCATATGTAAAATTTGAGAACGAATTCCCCCTTTAATCGACAGCTCTCCGAAGCGGTGGAAATGGACGATAATACGAACCGACGGGTTTCCTTCTAATAGTTCCAAGCTCCTCGACCAGCCGCAACAGTCTCCTCCTCCTCCCGCCGCTCCGTAACCGTACAAAGAGCCCTCGGTTCTGCCTATCAATTATTTTTCGCCGCGCCTTTATCGACACGCGGAATTGAAACGTCGCTCGTCGACTTATCTCCGCGGAGGGGCGCTCGACGGGCGCGACCGACGAAATCCATTACCGAGGGAAATTTTATAACCATAGTCCCCCCACCCCTCATTCGCATCGAGATCCATTAAAATCGACAAGCGGCGCGGATGCAAACGCGGTGGCCCAGCGAAATTAAGATCGATCCCGCTGAAATCGATTTTCCTCCGCCTCTCTCTCTCTCTCTCTCTTTCTCCTCTCTCCTCCTCGACGAACAACCCTCTACCAGTGATTGCCCCCGTTCCACCTAGGAGTCACGCGGAGAAGACGAGGAAGAAAGTAACGCGACACGCGACGCGGAACAAAGTATCGACGACCGGGATCGCGTACGATACACAACCGCACTCGTGCACCGACCGGTTCGATAAAACCCGAAGCGTCGCGCGCCACGATACGACCAGCACTGTCTCGACCACGACACCGCGGGATCCTCGAACGCGTTTATTTTCAGAGTAGCGTCAGCTAGCGTGCGACCCGACCAGCGCGAACCGCCAACCGTCGATTGCCCTTCGCCGTCCCCCGAGAAATCTAATCTAACGCACGGATGGCCGATAATTCGTCGCTGGAAGATAAGATTCCGACCAATCGAGCCGCAAATACACGCGGACCCTGAGCGCGCATCGAAGACAGCACCGTCGTATTATCCTACGTTCTTTAAAGATGCAATTTTATCAGTTCTCCTGCTTTGGTTGACTCTCACAAGGGAAGATCCCGAAACCGAAAATTCAAAAATTTCTGAAACTTTGCGGATATGTAGAGAATTTTGCTCCTGATTACGACGCAATTTTTTTTTGTCTGCTGCCCAAAATCACACTAAGGGGGTGAAAAATTAACCCCTGAAGATTCGGCTGTTTTTCGATTTTACTTTCTAACTCGCAATCTGTGAGATATAGAAAAGAAATTTCAAGACAGTACGCTTTCACGCGCCACAACGGCATCTGCGCTCCAGAGCCCTGTTTGTGTCTAAAGTACCTGGGTACTTTAACTACAGAGCTGATCCCATCAATAGAGCTATGTATGCGGCGAACCAATATCTCACTGATATTGATGCGTTCTCTATATCGTGTGATTCATTCCGGCACAAATTGCTCGGTCGACTCTCCGAATAACTGTCCCCGATGCGTAAGCACATATGCTTAGGTTATTAGAATAAGTTACCAGACTCATTTCTCTTTGTACTAGTTAACATGCTTTGTATACTAAAGAGTATTCCCGTAGATAATAATGATAATAATAATAATAATAATAATAATAATAATAATAATAATAATAATAATAATAATAATAATAATAATAATAATAATAATAATAATAATAATAATAATAATAATAATAATAATAATAAAGACAAAAGTTACTTCTTTTAATTAGATGTATCAAATAGTAAAAGTTTTAGCAATTGTTTAAACAATTAGAAAAAAGTTATCATCCATAAATTTTAATTTATTAATTAAGTTATTCGATTATCGAGGAGCATATTTCCCCGATACAACAAAAGTTGTAATTGTATGGGAAAAATATGAATTATGCTGTTTCATAATTATTTAAACAACGAATTGTAAAAAAACATAATTAACATTTTTGTTTATAACTTTTTTCAAATTGTTTAAACAATTGATAAAACTTACCATTTGATAGATCTAATTAAAAGAAGTAACTTTTGTCTTGAAATTTCTTTTTTATGTCTTACATATTGCGAGTTAGAAAATAAAATCGAAAAATAGCCGAATCTTCAGGGGTTAATTTCACCCCGTTAGTATGATTTTGGGCAGCAAAAAAAAATTGCGTTGTAATCAGGAGGAAAATCCCCACATATCCACAAAGTTTCATAATTTTTTGAATTTTCGGGTTCGGGATGATCCCTTGCCAGATTTTAGCTGCACGGAACGTATATATACGCACAACGTAGGAGAAAAAAAACCCATCCGATGGGTAGGAATCGAACCCGAGTCCTTTCGCTTTCCAGGCGACCGTTCTTGCCACTGAGCTACGCAAACCCCCCGACTGTTACTCTTCTCCTAATTCATATATACTTTAAGATGTCTGCCACACTGCCGCCCGCTACAGTACCCTAATTTCTAGCTGATACCGTAAACACTGAGCAGATACCGAAGCGGAAGCTGTCTCTCCACCAAATGTAGTACACGTCGCGCTCCGTCACTCCGGGTTAACAGTCGAGTAGAAAGAATCGGCGTGCGGGGATCGTAACTACGTTCTTCTCGGGTGAATCAGGCGCCGGAAATTGGGACACGTCGCTTTCCTGTCGGAGCGACGAGACCGAGAGCCAGCTCGTCCCCGTAAGGCCCCAAGGAAAATAACCCAGAAAAGGGTTTGGCGTGCTCCCCGAGCACTATTTACAAGTTCAACGTCCCCCGATCGGCCAGACGTCACCTACGCGAAAGCAGTGGCACCCGGGGTTAATTATAGGGGCCCGTAAAAATAGCCAGACGGCAGGGTGGGTATGTAGGATACGGGAGCGGGTGAGATTTCGCTGAAAAGCGAGCGTGGGAAGATGATCTCGGCGTGAATGAGCCAGGACGCTCTATTATTGGACCGCCGTGGAAACAATCCGCCCGGCGCGGTCGAGGGCCGAGGAGCGTCGAGGAGCGTCGAGGAGCGTCCTCCTCTCCAGGAATCCCTACGCTCCGATCGATCGGATGCGGACGTGCAGCGATCGTGCACGATCAGGATTACGGCGGGCGGTGCGTGTGCCCGTCGATCGATCCGTTTCAATTACGGCACGACAGGAACGTGGTTGCCTAGCTGACGCCAGCCACGTCGGTTCCTTGACCTCGCTGGGCTTCAACTGTTGCTCGCCACGAAAATCCACGGACTCCCAGCCACGAACCCGCGAGCATTTCCGTGGATGCTTGCGGCGGAAGTGTGCGAATACCTGCCGACTCTGAACCGTTCGATTCGCGCCCACCGTCGGATGCTCATGGTCAAGACGAAGGTAGGGACTGGACCAGGTGTAGGATTTAGCTACCACGTCAACACTTTTCAGGGGGAAAATAATTTGAATATCAAAGCACTACGGTATGCAACAAAAAAAACCGCCGCAACTCGCGCTGTTAACCCCCCCACAGAGGAGACGAACAATTCCACCCCCGCGATTTTCAGCCAATTTTCCTAGCCCGGGGGAGGCTGGCGGTCTGGATATCGAATTGGCAGTTGCCCTCGAGAATGGGATAGGAGCAATTCGCGAATCGGTTTTGCGCCGGGATTGTTCCCGTTTCCTGGGATAGGAGGGAAGCGATTTCGATCGACGGGACGAGCCGATTTGCCCTCGACCGCGGGGGAAGGTACTGGACCGTTCCGCGCGATGTAACGGACAATAGTTGCTCGGCGGCGTCTGCAGGCCGTTTATCGATTATCGCTGGCCAAAAATACGCACGAAAGTGCGCTTCTGTGCCTCCTCCGCTTCCCTGCCACTCGACCCGACCCTCTCTCGTCTTCCGTTGCTCGCCCGCCGGCCCAGCCCGCCGAGCCGGCGGACGTTTCCAAAACCTCCGAGGCCGATTGAAACCGGATCGCGTCCGGCGCCCTTGGGAGCCGCGGATTCGTATGTACGAAGGTTCAACGAACCGGACAGCTGGCCAAGACGCGCGTTAATTAACCGTAATTGTTCGAGGCTGCAACGGGACTGGCCGACTAGCATTTAGTTTCCGATGGAAGCCAACGCAGGCTCGGAGCAGCGCTGCTCGATCGAAACCGTCGCGACTAATCGCCGGGGCGGGTAATTACTGAATAATCTCGCCGGGCGGAACAATGGTTGGATTAATCGAAAGAAAGGGATGAATAGGGGTGCAGAGGCCCGTGGCAGATGGAGAGCGAAGGCCAAAGGCCAGAGGTGTGGGTCTGAGTCTCGCGGGGTGGCGCGCTCCCTTAATTTTCAACCCTCTTGCGGCGCGTACGCCTGCGTGCGGACGGGCGCCCTGCCCCGTGCGTGTGTGCGTGCTGCCGAATCGAGCCCGCGCGGGCAGAAAAAAAATCTATATCGCATTTGCCAGCCGGAGAGAGCGGGTTCTGCGTGGTGGAGCACGTGCGTGCGCGGCTACGCGCGTGAGAGGGCACGCTTCTACGTTATTTAGCGGCGCGCTGCCTCCCCCCCGCGGCTGCCGTCCACGTGTCGCCAGCCCTCCTCGCTCTCCCTTACCGAGAATCGCGGCCCGTCGCGATAACGGATCGCACCGGCCCCGCCGAGCCGATCGCGTCCCACCGAAGATATCCGCGGGTATCGCGACTACCTGTTTGCCGTCGGGTCGGCCCGTTTCACTCTCCACGGTTCATCGCCAGGCCGATGGATCGGTCACTTACCGAGTTCTGCAGCAAGACCGAGGCGGCCGAGAATTCCGCTTGCTTACATCTCGGCGCTGGGCCGAACGAACCGCGGACGGATCACTGGGAGGAATGAAACGTGGCTTCTCGGGCACCGAAGCTATTCTTCCCGTGGCGCGTGCACTACTGCTGCCGGTTCGCGGAAGGAAAACCGAGCCGAAGGAGAACACCGCCGCCACAGTCCTCGGTCGCTGCCTCCGCCGCTTTTAGAATCAATATTAGTTGCCGACGTATCCGCGTAGCGTCGCCGTCGGACGCTCGCGAGAGGAACAGAGAGGGATACCGGCGATCGCGGCTCGGAGCGAGGTGCCGAGAGATGCACGTTGCTCGACGCAACCCCACCGATCCTCTCACCGATCGCTATGAGAGCACGCTCTGAACGCGGCTGAGAGCCGATTTGCTTAGGGACCGGGGGGTAGGCTTGCACTGCTTGGGGTTTCATTACCACGGGGGCTCGTCACTTACTGTTAGGGTTGTTCGCTAGAGAACGCACCTCCAGAATCCTCGGCCTCGATCTGCATCCCGACGTCCTTCCTTTCCAGGAGCAAAGGGCATCCTTTGGTGTCGCGTCATCGTTTCGCGCGGGGGTGCTCGATGCACGAGCGCATCGTCGAGCACACGGACGAGGAGATAGAACCCAGACGCGATATCGGAGGGTATTTTGCACACGCGAGCACGGATCAGGCGGGCCGAGAGCACTCTCGCAGGGATGGCGACTGAGACGAGGAGAATCCGAAGAGAGACGCGCGTTTTTTTCCCCGCAAACTGGCGGCAGGGTGTGGCGAGAGAACGTTTTAAAAGATTGGCACGCGATTCGCTTCGACCGGCGTCCACCGACGGCGGGGGCGCCCGCGACCACCACGACCGTCGCGACGCACGTCGACGTCTCTGCGCGGCGCGCCGCGCCATCTCGTCGACGTCCGTGATATCGTTCGTCGCGGACCATGCACCGACGGAGGGAAACAAGCGTTTTAGCAATCGAGATTTCGCGCGCTTTCACGCGGCGTCCTACCTTGCCCGCGGTCTACGCGGACGGGGGTGGTTCTCTTGTGAGATTGAAGGCATTGGGGAGAATGGAAGTTGCTGGCTGATGGGGGAACGGTTTTAATCAGCTTCGATCCGGTGTTTGTTTGGTTCAAATCTAGAAACTCAATTTTAACACATTTCCAACTATCCGATAGACTTGAAACTTTGAAAAATTAAAAGGTTTTAAAAATTACCCAGTCATCAATTAATGTAACCCATAAACATAAAGGCAAACGACTTGAAATCAGCCGGTAAAAACTGGCGCTGGGACTATTTGTCGAATTTTTCGGTATTCGAATATTCGAATACTTCAGTTGCTCAATTATTTGGCGAATATAATTCGAATATCCAAGTATTCGAATATAACTTGAATATCCAAGTATTCGAATATGATTCGAATATCCAAGTATTCGAATACTATTCTAATATCCAAGTATTCGAATACTATTCGAATATTTAAGTATTCAAATACTATTCGAATACTATTCGAATATCCAAGTATTCGACTACTATTCGAATATCCAAGTATTCGAATACTATTCGAATATCCAAGTATTCGACTACTATTCGAATATCCAAGTATTCGAATACTATTCGAATATCCAAGTATTCGAATATTTAAGTATTCGAATACTGATGTATTCTAATAGTATGATGTGAATTATAAATCAAGTTCTTTAGGTTCATTTGTCACGGTGAAATCTTGTAAGCTAGTTTTGACCCACTTCACACTATACTATTCGAATAATAGCATTCGAATACATCAGTATTCGAATAATAACATTCGAATACTCAAATATTCGAATAATAACATTCGAATACTCAAATATTCGAATAATAACATTCGAATACTCAAATATTCGAATAATAACATTCGAATACTCAAATATTCGAATAATAACATTCGAATACTCAAATATTCGAATAATAACATTCGAATACTCAAATATTCGAATACTCAAATATTCGAATAATAACATTCGAATACTCAAATATTCGAAGTTTATTCGTAGCATTCCAATACTTGTAAAATATTCGAATAGTCCCAGCCCTAATAACAACGAACAAAACTTCGACACTAAAATGTAAATAATAAAAAATATATATATAAAAAAATTTAAGTCAAACGATTTTATTTAAAATGCACTAAAAACTAAAATATAATTATTTTCTCGTACTACAATTTCGATGGTGTTTTTTTCACTTTAAATAAAACCGTGGAGCAAGATATTTCATAACAGAATATGAATCAGTTTAATACAATAATCAAGCATTTTATTTAAAGCGAAAAACACCATCGAAATTGTAGTACAAGAAAAGAAATATTTTTCAGTTTTTAGTGCATTTTAAATAAAATCGTTCAACTTGAAATTTTTTAGTCAGTCAGTCAGGACTTCTGTACGAAAGGGCGGTACCCATTAATAAATATTATAAATATTTGGCATTATGTTAAGGGTTAAACGGAGCTTGAAGCGAGTCCCAAGAAAAGTTTGCAAGTGGATCGAAATTATGCCCCCCCTGAAAGAGTATCTGCAACGATTCTCACTGAGTTCGAAACCCTCGCTCGGCTAGGCAACCGCGCAAAACTTTGCGCGAAGTTTGACGAGCTTGTACTTCGTTGGTCCGGAGTGATCCAGAGGCTCGCGGGGGCAATTTCGAGGGGAGATCTTTGGAAAAGATTTCGCGGGGTGGGGGACGCGAGACGCGGTCGATCGCTGGGGAATCCGCTTTTCGGAATTAAGGCCGTCCGATTCGATTATTGGATCCCCGTGCCGCTCGAATTACACGCGCGTAATGGAATCGCGATTGTGCCGTCCCCGCGACGCCGACCGCTCGGGAATCTGGATCGGGGCGCGTTCTCGTCGCAGGATTCCCCGGGATTGCGCGGCGGGTTCGTGGAGCTTGCACTCGGACAGAAGGACGTTGGTCTGTCCTCCCTTTGTGCGTGGCACGGGGGTTGGTTCTCGTATCGCTTTCACGCGTCGAGGAGCAGGCCGAAAGGGAGGAAGGCCGCTGCTGAAACTCGAACCGAGGAAACCTAACAGACGTCTCGCCGATTCCGGGGGGTTAAGCTAAGCTTGTAACGCGTCTACTTGAGAGCAGCCGTGAGATTCGACGGAATTGAAAGAGAATCGAGGCAAGTGAAACGCGGAGAGGAACACTCACCGGTGTCGTTGGACTGCCGACCCTTGCCATCCGGATTCCACTCCTCCTCTGCAACAAAAAGATACGCGTCTATTAGTCGGAGGGCCATCGAAAGGGACATTGCTGAATATAATTCAAGAGATCAATGTTCCATAGATTGCAATTACACGAGACATAATATTTCTCTCTACCTGCCTAATTTCGATTACTTAATTTCCTTTTATTTATTTGGAGAAAAAGGAGTCCACACCGATCGGGTGCCTGGACCGGGGGAATCGAACCCGGGACCTTTCGCTTGGCAGGCCAGCGCTTTAAGGGGAGGTTCCGGTCTAGAGCCCATAAAAAAGGTGATATTTAGGAATTAATTAAAGGAAAACTACTATATATAATTTAATGGGACTATATATCTTTTAAATAAAAGAAATCAACTTTTTAGGTGTCCCCCTCCGATCATTTTGATTTTTGGATATGTTATAGAGGACCGAAAAATAAGAAACACGTGTTTTTTTATTTTTCCCCGTTTTCATATTTGGCGGGTGAAAACTGCGTTCAACGTTAGGGGTGAAAAATCATTTTTGTGGAATATCTCGAGAACTATTAGAGATAGGGGAATAGTGTCAATGGACGAATTTTGTGTCTTTGAATGCGGAATATGACTGACTCACCAGATTTTCAAAAATCCACAAAAATGATTTTTCAACCCTAACTTTGAACGCAGTTTTCACCCCCCAAATATGAAAACGGGGAAAAATAAAAAAACACGTATTTCTTATTTTTCTATCCTCTATAACATATCCAAAAATCAAAATGATCGGAGGCGGACACCTAAAATACTCTCCTTGTAAGCGAACATACTAAACCCAACTAACGGAGCGCCATCTATCTGCCCAAACTTGCACGACAGGCATTTCCTGAACTAACAGCCGATCACCTACATCTACGCGTGACTACATCCTCCTTTCCTTCTCGTCTTAACAACGCGAGCTTCTCCCCAGTAAATAAATAAATGACAGACATTCCCTCCACCCTGACAACCCCATCTTCTCAGTTTCCACTTAGATCCCTGGATCGCTCGGCGAGGTATGAATTCACGCCGAAACATCGACCCAGGAGAAAGGGGCAGGCGTGTGTAGGTCACGGAGTGGCGGTGCATATTTCACGAGCACCCATGGGGGCTCGCCTGCCGCTGCTGCGGAGCCTACACGGTGCCGCGTAAATTTATCAGCGCGCAGCATCCCGGTGTCGGTATATACTTCCACATTCTTAGCCACGCGGGAGGCATGAATTTCAAACAGTCACGCCCGGCCGACCCACTTCCCTCGCGCCCCGTCGCTAATCCAGCCGGCTCGTCGGGGTGGTAACGATTTAATAAAAATCGAGCCATGGCCGGGTCCGCGAATCTCCATGACAAACATCCGGCGCGAGAACACGGCCCGATAAGCTCCTCTCAAAGTCCGACGGAATCTACAAGTCAAAAGGTCCGCGTATTTACAAACTGCGCCGGTGGGCAGGGTGGGGAGGGGGGGGTGGGGGTGGGGGAGGGACGGGTGTGTATAAGAGGACGGCTCGAGGCAGCGCGTGCTTTTTCGCCCGGCCGCTTTCAGCCCTCGTAACTTTGTTTACGATACGCCGACGGAACTGCCCGCTGCGGAGGCAGCGTTGCCAGAAGTAGGGTCGCGATACGTCATAACCAGTCCCTGCCCGGCCCTACCTCTGGCAACCCTGGCGCGAGGGAACATTCGCTGCGCAGTTTCGGGCGTGGATCGGTTGCTCGAGGGACACTGATCTTCCGCGTTAATCCTCGGCGCGGGAGGGGGGGGGGGCGAGCAGGAGCGGTGGGGACGGGAAAAGCAACGAACGCAGCGGGCTCGAAAGTCGAGGAGAGGCAACTTAAATAAACGGCACCTACCGGGACGTTAAAAGTTCGTTTCGGGAGTAACGGAGCGCGTGAAACGGAGATGCGGGAGGGGCATCGCGACGCCGCTGAACACCGCCGGCTCTCCCTCACCCGCAGGGATTACTGGTCGGAAGAAAAATGCCTCGGAAGAAGGAGTTAAGCGGAGATTAAGTGGACGCGCGAGGATCGCCCTCGAATCCACGGCTGCCGAAAGACTTGGCGGTTTTTGCGCTTCGGCAAGCTAAACGAGCCTTTGTTTTGCGCCGAGTTAGGTCCCATAATGCGCCGCGAGTTCCCAGGCGGATCGATGGCGTCTCTTTCTCTCGAGGCGGAAGGTAGGTAACGCGTAGGGACGATGGAAGCTGGTCACCGGCGAGGCTGGGTCAACTCTGACCCGTACTCTTCCACTAGTGGGAATAGTGAGGTGTACGTACTAACAACGGAAGGCGGTCAAGCGGACCCCTCGGATTTTCTTTGTGCTTTGGGACCTTGTAGTGTGGGTTCGTTACTTCAAATCATTTTGGAGAGAATTAAGGGGCCATTCTACTGTGACATATGATATGTTTATCAGGCTATGTATGTATGTCGATGGTACGCTCTAGAGTCTGTACGGATACACCGATTTGGACAAATGAGGTATCTTTAGAATTGTCTTGACGTTCCGAATGTTATAGGATATAAAAAAAATAAAAAAACATTAAAAAAAATTAAATAAAAATTTAAAAAATTAAAAACCCCGACTGCTTAAAAAAACATTAAAAAAATAAATTAAAAATTTTTAAAACAAAAATTTTTTAAGCAGTCGGGTTTTTTAATTTTTAAATTTTTTTTTTAACTTAACCCTTTTGCTGCGGATTTTGACTATACTCAACACATTAAAAAAAAATGTGTTTTCTTGTACTCTGATACTCAGCAATGAAACGCTGAAAAAAATGAAAAACTGAAAATTAAAAAGTTTTTTTATTCGTGTAAAATTGACGCTTTTCAAAAAGCGTCCGAAAATTTAAATACGCAGTGAAAGGGTTGAGGAATGATTTTTATTGCTGGCCAGACGTGGCAGATTAGGTGAAAGTAGAATTTTCTTCACTAGAACTGTTTGCGAAAGTTTAAACGCGTTTTTCTCAAAACAGGGTTTTATCAAATGGTTAATACGATCTGAAATTCCACTTGAACGATTGGGCCCGTATTGTGCACATATCTTCAGCGGGAGTGTCGCTATCATTCCTAGTAGAATTAGGTAGAAATATTTTTCTTTTCTAATTTTTTAAAAATTTTATAACCCGAGAAAGACGAAAAGAAATCGCGAAAGTCGACACTTCGTGTTCAAAGTGCAGCCATTTTTAGAAGCTTTGAAATTTCAGTTCGAATTTGCTACCAACGATAGGCATGCCTGAAGAATTTAAGAAGCATTTTGGATTTTTCATTTCTGATAAAGGATCGAGCAATTTTTTTCGAAGTGGTTGCTGGCTTAAAACGAAAGAAACTTTTTTAAACCGCCTCTTTAATGATCCATTCGAAACGTCATCTCATGATGTTATTAAACATTGTATCAAAGAGCAAGGCTCAGCTTCGATTTATTTCTTTATAATTAATTAAAAACGAAACCCTTCAATTTTCGACAAAAGCGACTGCCTAAGCACCCTTAAAGGCGTGTGAAGCAGTGACCACTACATTTTACACACCCTGTACATAGTACGCTGCGCTAAGAAAGTGCGTTGCTTACTGCTTCCAAAGATAGTAGCTGTCTCTGGCGATAGAAGCTTTAAACCAAATTATAAACAAGCGGCTGAAAACTGGAGCTGTATTATTCTCTACAAAATGGTCTGAAATAGCGTGCACTACAAACTCCTAAAGTAGGGTAAACTGCACTAATGCTGGTACTCCACAAATCACTCGCACTCCTCATTAAAAAGCGAAATATTAAGAAGTACGTGCTTAGAAAGTACTTTTTTTACAATTTTTTATTTTTCTCCCACCACAACAACGCATATTCCAGTAGTCGAACTACATATTTTGCATCTGGCAACACCACAAAAAATCCTTAAAGGTAATGGTGGGACAAAGGGCAGAGTTTCAAGCGTTTTATTAAGCGTCGTAGGTATTTAAGTGTTTTATCAAGTGTTGTGAGTATTTAACAGTGAAAGAAATAACCCGATTAAACTTCGTTTTTATCTTTTTCTACATAGCCTCATATTTTTGTTTATCATTGAATATTTTTAAAATAAAAGACTAGATACTCAAGACCTTTTATTTTAACCCTCTAACACCCAGAGCCTTGAATCATTACTTCCAAATTGTGACACATATGTTGTTATTTCGAAATGAAAAATAGTGATTTTTATATTTTTTATAATAATCCACAATAATTTTTTTAAAGAGAATGCTTGATTTTCAAAAGCGAGAATACTGAAACCTACTTTACCATCAGGAAAACTCCGGATAGTTGCTAACAAAAGTGAAATAAAAAAAGGCGATAGAAATTTACATGAAATTAAAAATTAGGACTACGTAAAAACTTCACAAAAAAATATAGACCCTCCAATTGGGATTTCCGCTTGGAGTACCAATCATTGTACAGTTTACCTTACATAAGATTCGAGGGTGCTCGACCGCCCTCCTGGTCAGATAAAATTCTGATAGAGTTGCGCCCGTCGGACGCTGTTAAAAACCGCTGCGGTTACCTGAAGCCTCGGAATCTGATCCTGGCGTGGGGCTAGCGTCCACGCTGTGCCTAGATCCTTGGCAACACTCGCTGCACTTGCTGCACATTCTGCCCCGCGCGCTATATCCTCGGAGACCGTCCTTAAAAGGGTCTCTGCCAGTCCGCCGTTTATTGAGGATCGTCACGATGCACGTTTCTGGCGCGACTCGCAGCCACGCCGCCCGAAATCACCCGCTATCGACACCGCGAGTCCCGTTGCCCCGCCGCGGAGCAACCCACTCGACCACTCAACCGGGAGGATGGAAGTTCGAGGATCGAAGGGTGCCACTTTCGACCCCCGACTCCCTCGAACGCCTTCGCGGCGCGATCACCCTGATGGAAAACGACTTTTCACTTATTCCGCTGGTTCTGCTCGCGGCACGTCGGATCGGCTAGTGGGAGGGGTTAGGGGAGCCCTCGAGGCGATCGAACCACACGTCAGCCGTGATCACGTCCGATGAAGTGCCCTTAAGTCTGTTGACGCGTGAGACTCTTTTCTAGAGACCTCTAGTTTCATAATAATAACTGTACCTCTTACTTAAATTATGCCCGCCCGTGTAAATAAACTAGAAAACTACCCCCGCGCTTCGCTTTGGGCCTAACAGATATTAAGGACTTCGTGAAAACATATTTCACATATTTTTAACACTCTCTAAGGGTTGATTAGGGAAAAATCCTGAAATTGGTTTTTAGGCATTTGTGTGGGTAACCTTTTGAAGTAAAAATCAAGTTGATATCTAATCGGGCCGAAGAGATTTTAAGGACTACATGGAAACACGTTTCGCCCCTTTTCACTCCATTAGGGGTTGATTAGGGAAAAATCCTGAAGTTTCGTTCAATAAGGCGTTCCTTCCAAGTGTCCTGAATAAAATCAAGATTCGAAACTATTAATGCGTCTTGAACTCCCATGGCTTAAATCCTAATAGTTGACCCGTCACCCAGTTTCACCCGCGAATTATTTATGATGAAATAAAAAAGCCTAAAAGAAAAAATAAAAAACCTCTCATCTAATCTAGGGCATACGTAATGCACATTCAAAATTTCATTGAAATCCGTTTAGGCGCGAAAAAAGACAAACAAACAGACAAACTTTCACTTTTATATATTAGTAGGGAGTAGGGAAGTAGGGATAGGGATTGATGCTTTTCTTTTTTCTGTTTCTTTTTCTCCCTCTCTTTCTTTCGTAATGTGCGTCCGTTTTTCTATTATCATTTTGTAATTATTTGTACCAAAGGCTTGCCTAACTCGTCTACTGTAATTAAAGTTAAAAAAATAATAAAATAATAAATAAGAAGATAAATAGGTAATAATAATCACGACTATGTTGCTATTTTGCAGAAGCTTAATAGTAGACTCAAGAGACCACGTAGGACCATCATAGTGGACTTACTACATCTTGTTCAAAGTCAGCAATGGCCACCGTCGACAATCTCCCCATTACGAGTTTAATCAACTTCAATTTCTCCGGCTGCCCCACCGCCAAGCCGCATCGCTGTGTCTCGAGATTCCGCGCTAGTGATCCCATACACAGAATTTCCGTCTTAAGTGATACCCATTTCAAGTGCGACGCTAACTGACATGGATTTCTATATTTCAGAGCATTGAGTGCAAAAACGGACTAACCGACATTTTTTGCGAAATTGACTTACAAAACAAAATCCCGAAGCCGAAAATTTAAAAAATCCTAAAACTTTGTGAATATGTAGGGGATTTCCTCCTGGTTACGACGCAATTTTTATTTGCTGCTCAAATTCACTCTAAGGGGGTGTAATTGACCCCGGAAAATCCAGTTATAACTCGTGAACTGTAAAATAATTTTTTTTCACCAAATGTTAGATCTAATTAAAAGAAATAACTTTTGTCCTGAAACTTTTTTACTATCTCTTACAGTTCGAGAATTATAAAAGAAAATCTTAATTAAAATAGCCGAATTTTCAGGGATTAATTTCACTCTCTTCGAGTGAATTTGGGCAGCAAACAAAAATTGCGTTGCAACCAGGAGGAAATCCCCTACATATTCACAAAGTTTTAGGATTTTTTAAATTTTCGGGTTCGGGATTTTGTTTTGTAAGTCAATTTCGCAAAAAATGTTGGTTAGTCCGTTTTTGCACTCAATGCCGCATTTCTTCCCGTTAACACTAGATTACTAAGCTTTCGTAAAAATTACGACATCAAATGAAGGATTCCTCGAAACCATAATAAAAGTCTTGCGCTTTGTGTCCATCCAAGTCAAGGAAAAATGTGAAACCGACTTTAAAAAAATAAAAATGCACTGAAAAGTGAAAAATAAGTTTTTTCCTTATTTAATCTATGACTCTCCATTTTTTTATGTCGGCGTCTCATCATTTGCACTGTGTAAATCTGGCGCAGAATTAATAAAAATTGCGAGTCATAGATTAAATAAGAAAAAAACTTATTTTTCACTTGTCACTGCACTTGTATTTTTTTCAAGTCAGTTTAAATTTGTTTTTCCTTTTTTAATTATTTAAATCATATAACTAAATTTATTTTAAGAAACATGGGCAGGCCTACAAAAGGAGCTGCTCGCAAAAAAGAACCGTTTGCTACAAACATATGATTTCAACAATAATGAAACAGATTTCTTATTTTTGGCGTAGTTTCAAAACTGCTGAACCGAATTCGACAATTCTTTCTCCACTATCTAAGTTGGTCGAAGCTAAACTAAATGCAATAAGTTTCGCGAAAATCGGTCCAGTAGTTACGGAGAAATTCGCGGATAAACACAGTACGTTCAAACACACCGAACTGAGAACCTCTTTCTTTTTGAAGTCGTTTAAAACTGACAACCAATATGTCGAGCTGTGCCGAATAAAAAAAAAATCACTTTCAATCTATGTCCCTGCTGGAATAAAAATACATTTCAGCAAAAATATTGGTGCTTCATTTCAAAGTCGTATTTTTCACAAATATTTAGTAAGAACGTCACTCGCAGGGTGGTTCGGTAATCCCTGTATAAACTCGCGCGTACTCTGAAACGTGTTCAACCGTTTGTCCGTTAAATAGATAAATGATAATAAAAGCTCGTTGTCTCTAGGTGGTCGTGCTCGAGGGCCGATTCGGTCGACACGCCCCCCGGTTCGTCCTCGTTAAAGGTAAAGCCGCGGGATTCGTTCCGATAGCCAGAATTGCATTTGCAGGTGGACCGTGGGCATTAAAGCCACCGCGGCTCGCTTTCGCGGAGGGAAATAATTAAAGCGAAATAGGAGGTCGGCGAGAGAGCCAGAGGGGAGGACGGAAACGATAAAGCTAGCGGGTAGAGCCCGGGTTAATCGCGCGGAGGTGAACGAGATCCAGAAATATCAGGGCAACCCTTTGTGCCGGTGTCGCCTGAGAGAAATCGGCTGCGGGTGACGTAACACCGAGCGAGACACCGTTCCGACCAGGTCTGCCCTCGCAAACATCCAAAGACACCCGAGGAATAGTTCTAATGCGCCGAGAGACCAGCGCAAATCCCCTTTGACGCCGTTGCGAAGTGTTAACCGGGGCCCGTCGAAACGGGGAATCGATCGGCGAGCGCAACGACGGCAATTTCGCAATTACGCAAGAGGCATTCTGCGGGACCGGCCGCGTACACGCCGAGAATAATGGGATTGGAGGGCAGCGATGACGCGCGCAACCCCCCGGCCGCCCCGAAATTCGATGTAATTCGGCTGCCGGAATTCGCGCCGCCCGTTGGAGGCTCGCCTTGGAAACTGGGTTAAGCGCGCCGCCCTCGTGGAACGGCCTTTAATCGCGACCGTCGAACCCGGGCAGGATCGTCGGTCCACGGGGGAGGTGAAGAAACTCGAGATCGGTAGAATTACGCGGTGTCGAGCCCGGGAACACGAGTCAGCGACTTTCCTTCCGCGATCGAATCGGCTGACCGTTTCGAAGAAACGGAAGCCGCGACCTGCCGTTCAGCCTCATCAGCCTGGCAATCACCGAGGACGCGGAGTCCGCTCCCGGTGACGTTAATTACGGGCTAATAATGGGTCCGTTGAAAACGGCCGGATCGATCGCCCCGTAACCTCGCGAAGCGCCCGTGCGTGTCGCAGGGAGGATGGTAATTAACAGGACGGAACGGTTGGACGTATTATTCGACGGCCGGTACTTGGGAGTTGAGCGTTACGCGCGATCTGGGAAGGGGAGCAGCGGTGTCCGATTACCGGCTGGAGGATAAAGCGATCGTCGAGCTGGATGTTATTAATCCGTGTTGCGTACTGCTCGGGCGCGCGTGAAAATATGATGGATGACGCAACGCGCTCCATAAATCCTGCCGCTTCCTTACCGATCCATCCGAGGCAGGATGCTACCCTTCCGGTACCGCGCGCGTGCCTATCATACATCGCGGTACAGTTTCGCAGCCAGTTCTGGGTCTTTGTTCGGCCGCTGCTGCGACGTATCGCTTTACTCCACGCGTTTTTCGCCCGATAGCAATCGATACCATTGCTGCGCTGCTCTCAGTGGCGGACAATTAGACCCCGGGGTAGCTCTCTAAAGCCACGAGGAATTATGGATCCGGTTCAGACTCGCTCGATAACAGCGGGAACAAAGAAACGCGAGCCCGGAGTCGAGTTTCGCAGTCACGCGGCCCGAGATCCCCGCTGCGGAGTAAGAAAACGGGGGGGTTGTTTAAGTGGACCCGGGAGGGCGGGGTGGAATTGATATCAAAGGCCCTCTCTTTCAGGGGGATAATTAGGCGAGGGAATTGGCGCGGTGTTTGGTCGGTGTGGTGAGTGCTCCGCGACACAGATTCGCGGCACAACTCGGGCCTTTGGATAATCGGAGACGCGAGACTACTCTTAAGCCCCGAGCTTAACTCGGTTGTTGCCTCTCTCGGGTTCTCCTCGTGCCACTTCCGCGAGTCTTTTTAACCAACCCGTCCCTGGAAACGACGCGCCCCGCCCTCCTCGTTCCCGTTCGAATTAACCCGTGCAAAGTCCCTCTCTCTCGCCTCCTGCAGCGTCCTCTCTCTGCGTTCGACGGGCATCCGGGGCGCGGGAGCCACCGCCAGACAGGCCTCCGCGGGGGTAGGACGAGCAAGAGGACCCAGAAGAGGCGGCGGAGAGGAGAGTGAGTGAAACGAGACCCACTCCGCCGCTTACTGGCCGACCCGTTCTTTCCCGTCCGCGAGACGCTGCTATTTCCCTTCTCCCTTTGTCTCCGCGACGCGCCCTGCCCCTTCACCGGCCCCCGTGAGTAGTTTAGAAGAGATCGTTAACGCCGCTGAATGCACAGGACCCACGCTGGGAGACACGCGACGGCAGAACCAATAACCCTGCAGCGTAGTCTCAGCGCGCCCGTGAGTCAGTCGGGCATTGGCATTTCCCGCCTGATGCCCGTTGACAAATGGAATCGGTAATGTAGGAGAAAAAAACGAACCGCGGGCGACGGGACTCGAACCCGCGACCCACGGGGTACTGGGCGGCCGCCTAACCGACTCCACCGAAACTCACTCGCCGATGTTACTCTTTTCCGCGCTCTATTAATAGTGAGAGTAACGGGGACTCCCGTAAAATTTACGATGACCGATTCACTATAGCGAATCGTATGTTGACAAATATTCTAATTTTCATAAAATTTTGATCGAATATTCGTAACGTAAAAAGTTGTAAAATGAATTTACGAAACTAAAGTAATATTTATGGTGTTCACAATAATTAGTTTCAATTTTGTGGAAGCGGTGTATTCTGATTGATAGAATGTCAATATACCTACATGTTTATTTACGCATTCTCGCAATAGAAGGTATGAATTTTAAAAACCTAAGTTCAAATTAGTTATTAGCAGTCAGCAAAATCCCTGGGAACAATTCTTTAACTCGGCGGGAGGCGCTACTGGGTAAAATTTACCACAGAGGAGCTAGTTGCGAAAATATGCAGAGTGTTTGAGTTTTTGTTATAATTTTTTAAAGAACTTTAATCAAGATTTTAAGATATTTCATCAATTTTGTTTGATTCTTAAAACACTGTACTTTAACATAAAAATTACAAAGTTAAAAAATATATATTCGGAAACCGTGTTCTTTTACGGTTACAATGGTTTGGATTTAAAGAATTTCTCAAGAATGGTAAGCCCTATCGAAATGTTGTTCAAATAATATCGAAAGAGCATTCAATTTTCTACAATTAAGCTGTTGACGAATTCTACACTTTAAGACCTGGTCGGCACCCCTTCCTGATGTCCGATTGCAATAAACTTTTTCAGGGATTAATTTTTTTTTAAATACTAACCATACCAAGTACCAATCAGGGTTGCCACCTCTCCGATTTCACTGGAAAAATTTCCGGTTGTAAAAAATATGTGATAATAAAAAATTGTGATATTTTAAATAGTACCAACTTTATCAAACAATTTTTTCCGCTTCAATCCTCTGTTTGTTTGTTTTGTTCAAATCTAGAAACTCGATTTTACCTTTTAACTGTTTAACAGAACAAATTTCATAACAGAATATGTATCAATTTAGAACAGAATCCAGCGTCGAAATGAATTTGTTGCGAGGTTTTCTCCTTCACGATTTAATTTACAGTGATAAAACACCATCAAAATTGTATTAAAAGAAAATAATTATTTTTCAGTTTTTAGTACATTTTAAATAAAACCGTGTAACTTACATTTTTTAATATATTTTTTATACAGTAAGAGTTATTAATTTAAAAAAAAACTGATATTTCTGAAATCTCAAATTGTTCATCTTTAAAAGAATTGCACATTTGTTTTCCGCGTAATCGAGAGCCGATTTCAACTCCGAGTTTATATTCTAATCCGGGGTCTATATGGTGATGAAATGGCAACCCTGGTTAGCAATGTGCGTTTCGCCCGTAGAACCGTGGCATTATGGGACTCAAAGTGGTGTTCAACTTGGGCCTGGGCTCTAAATTGGACCACTTTCATCTTTCTCAAAATCTCGCGCCACTGTTGTTCGTGCGGGGGTGGGTCCTCGAGGAGCAGCGTTCGCGTAGCGGTCGTCGTTAGCGCGAAGAAGAAGGCTCGTCGATAATCGTATTCCGCGGACGCGAAAACGCGGACCCCCGTGCGGAGGTGGAAAGCCGTTTCCGCTCCCTTTGGCAAGCGTGTCGATTGCGTCGCTAGACGCGCGCGACTCTTTTTATATCCCGACCCGGCGCGTCTCCCTTTTTCCTCCTTTCCCGTTCCTTTCCGTTCCGGCGCGGCGGCGGCCCCGCGAGTGCATCGTTCTCCATTAAAATCCGAATCGCTGCGCCGCTACACCCTCGAATAAACCGACGGGATAATCGCGCCCGCCAGGGGACAATGAGCGCCTTCCCGTCGCGCGTCTTTACACGTCGCCAGCGAAAGGGAAACTGGGAGGCTGATCAGTAGACTTTTGAAGAAAAAAAAAAAAAAAAAAACGGCGGCTCCCTCGGCGCGAGAAAACGCCCGCGACAGTGCCGTCGCAGTGTCTCGCGCCCCCCATTCTTCGGGCGCGCTCCTCTGTCAATCGAGTGCACCGGACTTTTGGAGCGTGAAGGGGCGCGCGACTCCGCTTCGTCCAGCCGAGCGCGCTCCCCCAGGTCAAGGACAAATCGCAGCGCGCGGTTATTTTTAAGCGTTCGTCCTGTCCAGGCGAATTTCTAGGGTAAACACGAGTCGGCCGTCTAAATATACCGCGCATCGGAGCGTGCCGCCTGAACGTCACCGCACGCCGTTCGGCGGTAAAGGAGCCGTCGGCGGATACGCCTTGGGTCAAGGGCGATCGTTTCGGGGGACCGTTTAACCCTTGCAGCGAAAGGGGAATCAACTGGACAGGAAGAGGGCCGGAGCTGACGCCTGCGTCGAGAGGAGCGTGGCAATTGCCGAGGACCCGGGCTTATTTATGCCTGTCGAATTTTTTTTATATTTATTTGGTCTCACCCTCTAGAAAAATAGTCCCTGAAAAAGTTTATTGCAATTGGAAAGCAGGAAAGGGTCCCGACCAGTCCTTAAAGTGTAGAATTCATCAATAGTTTGGATTTAAAGAATTCTGTCGAAAATGGTAAGTCCTATCGAAATTTTCTTCAAACAACATTAAAAGAGCATACAATTTTCTACAATTACTGTATATATAATTTTTTCGTGCTTCCAACCGTTTTTTAGATAATAGCGTTTGAATATAGAGAGATCGGCACTACGCGCGTATAGACAATACGTCACGTCGCACAGGTGGGACGCGCGAGGCGCGGACCTCTCTATATTCAAACGCTATTATCTAAAAACTGGTTGGAAGCACGACAAAACTATATATACAGAAATTGTAGAAAATTGTGTGCTCTTTTAATATTATTGGAACAAAATTTCGACAGGACTTACCATTTTCGAGAAATTCTTGAAATTCAAATAATTGATGAATTCTAAACTTTAAGACCCGGTCGGCACCCTTTCCTGCTGTCCGATCGCAATGATCTTTTTCAGGGATTATTCTTTTAGGAAATGGAACCGTATCAGTGGGTGAGAGCAAAAGAAATCGCAGGTTGAAAATGGGGGCCACCCTATTGCAGAGCGATCGACGGGAGGCGGCACCAAGATCGCAGGCGAGATTTAGTAGAGGAGAGCGGCTGGAGGATGGAAGTTGGCGGAGTCGCGGGCAGAACCTGTTCTCGTGCACTCGTCACATTCCCCGGCGTCGTCCAAAAATACGCGTCTATCGATTATCGGCTCTCGAAAGGGCCCCGCATCCGGAAATATCCTGGTACCGCGAGGGGGCACTCCGCGGAGCGGACCAGCACCCGCCGCGTCGCACTCTCACTATCGCCGAAAGAACCACCGAATCGATCCCTATCTCCCGCGCGGAAGATCGACTTTGGTCCCCCGCAGCTCTGGATCCAGAGAATCACCCGGCGAGGAACGCGACCAGACTGGACGCGACCAACTCGGCGTCCGCGTGCACACTGACACCGACGCTCCCTACAAGCTTGCACCGCGAACCCTCTTCTCCTCCGCGCTCCTCTCTCCTCCTCTCTGCGCCGTTCCGCGCCTTCCCTCGCGCTCACTCGCCGCTCCCCGCGCTGCCTAGCACTCTGCGCGCCCTCCGCCTACTCCCTCCTCCTCACCCCACTCGCTCACCCTCCCCGCCGCCCAGCCCCCCGCGAATTAGCGTCTTCCGCGTGGACTTTATCTCCGAGGAGACGGCTCCAGCGGCATCTGCGTCTCGGGCTCCACTCTCGCCGCCTCGGCGGAAGTTCGTTCAGCCGGAAGGTCAAGCGAGAGGGTCCAGACGATCACTGGTCTTTGGTCCCTCGTGATCTCTGGGCCAGCAAAGCTGCGCTTCGATTCGCACGTCCTGCCTCCCCACGTCTTCCCCCCTATTGTCTCGACCCTCGGCCGCGAAACTCGACGCCGAACGGAAGCGGCCGCGAGGATCTGCTTCCTCTCCTCCTGTTTCAGCGATTACCGCCTCTCCCGCATTGTCGCCAGCGAAGCCCGGAACCGCGAGCACCGTCTGAGAGCACTACTCCGGTCGATTATCCCGTTCGTATCCTCGAAGGACTTGGCGGAACGAGGTCGAAGGACTGAGAAGAGGCTGGCGCGGGTCCAAGCGTCGGTTCGATGGCCTGCGTTTTATCGGCCTCCCTCCGCGAGAGACACTGTCGAAGAAAGGGCGAAGCGCGCTCGGCAAACCGCGACAAACGAGCGGGGCGGGGGGGAGGGGAAAAAACACTCGGGGGAAACTCGGGGAGGGAAACGCAGCGTCGCATATCGCCGTGCAGCTAAACGCTCCTCCCGCGACTATTGTGACGGAGGAAGAGGCGCCTCGCGGTGGAAGCAAGCCCGCGGAATATCGCGGTGAAAGAAGGCTTTGAGCGGCGCTCGCAGTCGCTTCTTAAGCTTAAGGTAACTTTACTAGTCGGGTAGACTAGTAAAGGATGCCTAATGCTTAACCCTTAACTGGTACCCTGGGGTCGCTCGTGACCCCAAGCAGCCAAAGTTCGATGTACAATTTTCGATTGTCTAAGTTGGTAAACTGAATTTCTAATTAATTCTAAAATAATAGTTTAACTTTCTACGCTTCTATTATTTTCTACATTACCTAAGGAGAAAATATTTATAGTGGTTGCTCTAGTGTCGACTTTACAAATTTCTATGTCCTCTTTTATTTGGGGTCTGCCACGAACCCAGTATACCAGTCACGTTTGCCAAAAACAGTATACCAGTTAAGGGTTAAGATAACTTTACTAGTCAGGTAGACTAGTAAAGGATGCCTAATGCTTAAGGTGATCCTAGAAACAAGTAGCAACTGCGAATACCGCCGTTTCAGAGGCTCGCAGCTTTGCGGACCTCCGTGCCGAGAGTATCGACGCGAGAGATATAGCCTGCGCCAGGAGGCAGGTCCCTCGGGCCGACGCTCGGGACCCCTTCGTGTCCTTTGGCGATCGCTTGCACTTTGTGCCGCAGCTGACCCAGTTTCGCAGCCGGTGTCTCGTGGAGTTCTTGACAAACGAGGACTCGATTGTCCCATGAAGAGCGGCCGGGCAGGCAAGCAGGGCGGAGAGGGTTGCGACGGGTAGGGAAGGGTAATCGACGTCAGGATGCGTAGACGAAGCGTGCAACGAGCGGAAGCGGAGTAGGAAGAGAAAAATTGGGGGAGGTGGGAGGGGAGAGAGAGATTGATTCTTCATTAGCTTCCTCAGCTATTTTCGAGGACGTTCATATTACTTTACATTTGTTGTAACGAATTCCTTCACCAGTCTTTTAAATATGCCCAAACTTCCACAGAGTTTTACTTCGTCTGGCAGTGCATTCTACATTAATACTCCTTCATAAAATAGATTTTTTTGGGCGCTTCTCGTTTTACGAAATTCCACTGCAATATTCCCAGCTTGCCTTGCTTGCATTGCACTTTCATCGCCTACTATTCTCAGCCTATTTCTTAAATGCTCCGGACACATGTTGGTCAAATTTTAGAACAAATATACACATAGTGCTCCTATTAACATACACTCTTCTTTTATCGTTAGCTCCTCAACTACTTTCTCTAAGTATCCCATAAAATCGCCATGTGACGCGCTCGGTGAGTGGTACACTACCATTGTCACTCCTTTATGCATTTCAGGTTCTACTTTTATCGCAACGCCCCAACAGTTGCTATTTATCTTTTTCAGTAATACTATTTCGTAGTTGACCTCCTCTCTTATGTACAAAGCAACCCCCCTGGTATTCCTGCTTTCTGCATCGCACCTAATCACACTATAACCTGGGATATTCACTTCACTATCCTCGACGTCAGCGATTAGCCTAGTCTCTGGTAACGCTATGATCGCAGGATTTATTTTCTTCATAACATGATGCTGTATTTCATCTTTGTGTGCCATCAGACTTTGGGCGTTTGTATACATCACTTGTTCCTCTTCCTACTGTTGCTGCTATTTTCTTAGTCCCATCCCATCCAGCTCTCCTCTTCTCCTCCTCGATAGCTCTTTTATATGACAGACACTCCGGATTAAGAGCATCATGTTCGTCATTTAATTTCAGGTTGTATGTTTTGTTTTTAAACACACAATTAACACACTTATTCTCCTTCGCTGTGCATTCGGTCGCCCTGTGTTCTCCTGCACACTTATGACACGTTTCCACTCGGGTACAGTTTTTCGCAATGTGATAGAACCCCCAGGATTTAAAACATCTCTTAACGCAGTAGTGCTTGAAGGCTAGACATTTTTTCCATCCTGTATTTAATTCTTCTTTCTTTATTATCAAATCATGTGCTTCTTTATCTACTTCGATTATTATAGATCCTTTTTCCTTACTCTTCAGTTGGCTCCTCTCTTTTACTTTTCTTCTGCATTATCCTTTTCACTATTCTTATATGGGCTCCACCCATGTTATTTCGTTCGCTGATTGTACGTATTAAATCCTCATCGCCGAGTTCCATTTCTTCTCCATCGATATTTATAATTTTTATTTTTCATCTGCATCGACTCCGTGCACTTTTAAATTTATCATTTCTTCTTCCGTTTCTAGGATTACCGTTCCTTCTCTTCCTTTTCTTAGCCTTGTTATCCCCATTGGCATCTCCTTTATATCCACTCTTTCTTAGTGGTCTCGCTTTCCTGCTGATTCTTTGGTTTAATGATAATAATATTTTCCTGCTTCCTCTCAACTATTTCGCTGTAACTATTGTGCCAATTTTCCGCTGAATGGTGCATTCCTTTCTGTATCATTTCACGCAAGTCATCCAGCTCACGCTTGATAGCCTCGAGGAGTTCCTCTTGCACAATCTCCTCGATCATCACTTTTATTTCACTCTTTCCTGCTGTTGCGTCTTTCACTCCTCTAACAGTTTTTACAAGCCAATCTATTTCTGCATCGATATCTTTGAGTCCACTTGAGGATCCTTAAGATCCCAGTGTATCTCTGCTGCCTCCTGCCGAGGACGGTGCTCTGTCACTTTCCGCGAAAAACTTCTCAAACGAGCCTGAACAAGTCGCATCGCTCCTTGTTTCGATCATAAATTTTAAGCTTGCTCACACAGCCTGGACGATGAAAGAGTTTAACGCACGATTTACATGCCAGGACCTGACTGCTTGTTGCCCTCTTACACGCCGAACATCGATATTCGACATCCTCATCATCGATGCCGACGGTTATCGGCTGTCGCCAATTCCCGCTGCCGCGACAATGCTACGTGGCACGTCAATGCTAATGCCTGCCTGTCGCTTGTCAACTTTCCTTCCACAGTAAATACATTGATCAAACGTGCCAAAATCAACTCCATACCGGCCAATAATTCGTATATTTGATCCTTGCCTATTGTTGTATATTAACACCACTTATTATAATTTTCCCTCACACTTTGACCACATAAAATTGTACTATATTTATGGAGCGAAGTTCACCATGTCTACTCTCGTAGAGAGAGAAAGAGAGAGAGAGAGAGAGAGAGAGAGAGAGAGAGAGAGAGAGAGAGAGAGAGAAGGGCAAGTAAGGAGGAGAATTTGCGAGAGCGCCGGCTAAGGGTGTAACCCGGTCGATAAGCCGGGGTGGGTGCGGTCCTTCCTCATCTCTCCTGCCCCACAGCCCCGACCCCGACCTCGGTATAACCCCCCAGCACCCGCTAGAGTCACCGACCCACCCCTTCCGCCCCAACCCCTGCTCGCGCCAACCCCCTCCCGCCGCCGACACGCGATGACCGAGGGAAGAACGCGTTCACGCATCGGCCGCGAGTAGATCTCGCTCAACCCCTCCAACGACCCCAGTTATTGGGGAGAACCTAATGGAAACTGTTGCTCGACGGACACTGTTTACTGCCTTCGAACCTCCCCCTCAAGCTCAGCCGAACCCCACCGTCTTCGATCTCCGCGATTCTTAATCCGACTCGGCTCGAGTCGCGCGCGATCTTTCCATGGTAGAGGAGCGATTCGACCGCATCGCGCCGCAATATAAATGGGAGGCATCGATGGGACAACTGCCTTGGCCTGGTTCGTAGCCTCCCGGCCTCTTCTTTCGATTTGGAAAAATAAAGAGGAGACGATTTTTATTTACAAGCACGGGTCGCCGCTCGGCTCATTATAAATACACGCCAGCCCCGCGTTGCACTTTCGACCCGTCGGCGAGATGGAGCCGAGGCACCCGTTCGTCTCCACACCGTCCATCCATATTTCAGGCGGCGGTGTCCTCGTCAATTATGAACCGGCTGCCCTACAAACGGATTTATTCGCTACTCGATCCCGTCTCACGGAGGCGCCGGGGTTGTTTAGAAATTACGCTTCTGAGATCCGTCGCGTTTCCGGGAATACGGGTTGGATGGCTTCGTCCGGGACGGAGGAAGGAAACTCTCCACCCTTGGGAAACGAGCTGCAGCCTTTCCAGCTTTCCGAGCACGTATGCGGCTGGGATAGAGAGGCACCGAACACCGAGGTAGGAAATCGAACGTAGGGAAAGGAGAACGGATCCAAGTGTTTCCAGCATCGATCCTCCGCTTTGTTCCATCAGGCCTCCGTCTTTCCGCTCCCAACCAGACGCGATTCGAAGAGCCTGCGACTCCGCGGGCAGGCGTGTGGACCCCGTAGAACGCGGGGGCTACAGGTCCCTAAACAAGGACGCTCCGCGGAGTGGTTCAGCCTGCTCGAACTCCGCTGCAGTTCGTGCACAGGCTGCATAAATTGCCCAGGTCGAACGCAATTTAGATGGAAACTCGCTTGGGCCAGCGAGATTCGCCGCGGGGGGAAATTAATTTCAAGACGAACTACACGCTGCGAACGAAGCTTTAGTGCTACTCGAGGAAACTCTAAACATCTGCTCGACATCCCCTGGATCTCCTATTTCCAAACAGGAAGCGCGCCCGCAAGTGGGTCAGCAATCGAGCATGTTCGGGGCTCGATAAATCTGCCACAACGTCCGCGGCGTAATTGGATCGGCAAGACGTCGAGAGCGACGCGGGGCACCGCGTAATTAGAGCGGCGCACGGCCGTTTGTTCAAAGTAAAACTAACGAGAACCGCCTTTGGGAAATATCGCCGATGGAAGTAGGTCGTCGCGGAGACCGATTCGCCGAGCCGAAACCTATATCCGTGGCTTTTGACCCGGCAGGAGGGCGGGGTGGTCGGGGAGAGGGTAATTCTCGTTTGATGGGAATAAGCTAGCTACCGCGATTCGATCTTCGAGTCACGGTCCAAGTTCGCGCGCGATAACTGGGTCAGCAGGATGCAGCGCGACGTGCGCCGCAAATGGCCGTTTACCCTGTAAACGCAAAGTGCATACCCCCGTAACGGCGTCGTAAAGTAACTGCCGCTAGCGGGCTCCGCGCAATTTACCACGCGTGTAAAATAAACCGCCCCTAGCGCAGAGCAAACGGGACTAACCCTCTTTGGAGGATTAAAAAATCAGGGTAACTGGACCGCGCCCTGTCTCCGCGAGATTATCTCATCGGAGGTGTCCTCGAAGGACCCTATTCTACCTCGTCGCCCTCAGGGAACACACCTGAGCGGACGAACCTCGATTCGCTTCGTGGCACCCGAACTACGATCCTCGCGGAAAACCACGTTCTCGACGGATGTATCAAGTAGATCGACTTCCTTACCGTCCAACGACACGCAATGCCTCCAGGCGAATATACGCATCTTTGGGGTGCCGCGGTTTTCAAGTGGATCGCGTGCAACGTGGATCTCGCGATCGATGGTCCGAGACACGCGCGATCCAAGCCTCAGAGTGGTGGGCGACGCGTTAGCAGTGGTCCTCTGGGATGGCGTTGTCCGTCTTGGGGTGCGAGCGAGCACGCGCGAGGGCCTGACAGCGGCTGGGCCCGCGCGGTCCCCGCGCTAGGCCCATGTCGCGATAACGATCTTACGCGGCGGAGCGGTGCGACGAGACTGCCCTCGAGGGCGGACAGATCGGCCGACACCGCTGCTGCTGCCGGCGTAGGTGCTACTGATAGTAGCAGTGGTGGTATCGCGACCACCAGTGCTGATACGAGCGCGCGCGCGGCCCCTGTGCACACACCCGAGACACCGCTGAGAGCGGCGGCGAAGAACGGGACACAAGAGCAGAGTGAGAAACGAAAGAAGAGAGGAGGCAGCAAGAGGCAGAGGTGCAAAGAAGGAGGAACGGGGGTGCGCAACCTGCGCGCAAGCGTCGGCCAAACCGTGACAGGGTGTAGCCGCTCCAACACTGTCAACCTGGCCCTTCAGATGCACCTTCCATCCTCCAGGCAGGTGAGAAGCTGGCTTCGTCATTGCACCCAGTAGCACGCTCACGGTACAACTGTCAGCAGCCGTTGCCTCCTAATTCGAAACGTGTAAGCCAAAGGGACGCGATCCGGGGGAATGACAAATGCTTAGGTGCCCTTCTTGAGGGTACGCCGCGTGCTTTGTCCGATTATCGATACGGAAACGCGAGCGAGCGACGTTCCTAGCGCTTTTTATTCCTTCGGAGTGAACAAGATCTACCCAGGGAATAGAGACTTAAACTGAGAGTCTGTTGTCGCGTTGGGTGGCGCGAGTTCGGGTCGCGTGTCCGCTGAACTCGATCAGAGGACCTTATGGTCCCTTCAGCGAAATCGTGGAGAAGATCGAGGGTCCCTTACCTTCCCTGCCGAACTTGCGCTTCTTCTTGCCGAGGCCTGCGGCGGCGGAAGAGGAGCCCTTGCCAGAGCCCTTGTCCTTGCTCTTCCAGCGCGTCAGCATGTTTCGGATGCGTCTCAGCGTCTCGAACGTCGGCCGAAGCGCGTGAACCGTGTCATTGGCGGGAATCGGTCGCGCCCGCGCCCTCACGACTCGCGGCTGCCACTCGATCGCGGCACCGATCCCCGGCGACCTGGTGCGTGACTTTTCACGCGGTCTCGTCGCTCCTCGTTCATCACAGACGGCCACGCGTATCGTCGTCGTTGGTCACGGCCCGCTCCTGGGATGAACTTCGCGCGTGGAGTACCCCGAGTACTAGTCGATCGTCCACAGTGTAGAAGCGGAGGTTGTAGGTGCTCGTGATCGCGACTACGACGGCAGGACGCGGCAAGGATCCGGGGGAAACGAACGCAACAGTGGTCGCGGCGTCCCGGCTCCCGTCACGTCGCCATCTTCCGGTCGCGGAGCGTTCCAACGCTCGCTGAGGGTGGGTGTACTCGAGCGTGTCGCAGAATCGGATCACTG
Source organism: Andrena cerasifolii (assembly GCF_050908995.1). NCBI lineage: Eukaryota > Metazoa > Arthropoda > Insecta > Hymenoptera > Andrenidae > Andrena > Andrena cerasifolii. The sequence continues at coordinate 7,590,451 of NC_135132.1, forward strand.
GGTCAAAGGAACGCCGAGCGGCCCTTCGAGGGACGCTCGCCGCGGTCCCAGTAGACTAGCGCACCACGAGCCTGGTCGGAGTCCACGTCAGATTCGGGGTCAGTCACCGGAAAAACGCATCCCTCCGTCTCGCTTTTCGTGGTCGATCGAAACGCACACCTCGAGAGCGCAGGACTCGGCACGGCGGGTCCAGGAGGATCCCTCGCACTGACAGTTGATCGTGCAGGTTACTCGTAGGATACCTCCGATACAATTAGGGGGCGAGCTGGATCGATGCGGGGCTCAGCATTCCTCGCAGGTGTCTATACCGCGTACCTTTCGAGTTTCACTTCACGTCCCGGGTAGTAGGATGATCTCGAGCCTCCGAGAGAAGAAAGGGCGCAGAGTGGTCGCGGGGGCGGGTCCGGCGGAGGTGGACTACGGTTATAGGATCACTCGGAAGAAGAAGGAGAAGAGCAGAATGGAGAAGAAGATGATCAGCAGGAAGAAGACCAGGAATATTACCAGATGTATCCTGCTCATGATACAGCCGTTGCTCGAGACACACGACCACCGATAGGTATCGAGGATGAACTGACACGCGTATTGCGCGCGAACCGTTAGAGTTTAAAGGTCAGCGACCTTTGCTCCTCCTCCGGTGTCACTGTAACGCCGCAGCTCCTTCCCGCACTGGGCTAACTAGCAGGATCGTTCCCGCAAACCTTTCGAGTAGGTCGCGAGGAAGAGCCCAACTTCCTCGCGACTTCCCAGGGACAATGGGCACAATGGACACAATGGAACCCTTCAGCTTCTTCGGACCGAGGTGCTGAGAGCCGGCAGAGATGGGAGGCTGGCTCTGTGTGCTTGCCGAGGTACGTGGAACGCGACTGGACCACTCGTGGAGGAATGGAGGGATCGTTTCACGGGCAACCGGCTCGACAGCAGCACCACCACTACCCCCGGCGATCCCCGAATTCGAGGATATCGCCGCGTCCTCTCCGACACTTCGCGAGCGGCGTCGCTCGAACGGCCGCGACTAGCATCGCTGCGTGCTCCTCCTTAGCGGACACGCGTTCCCGAAGGTCGCGATCGATCCCACCCCCTAGTAAAGAGACTTCTCGAGCTTCCGAGCCGCTGGACGTCGCAAATACGGTACAACCGTCACAACCGTCACCACCACCACCATCACGCCACCGTGTCACCACCACCTACGCGTCGTTTCACAGGGCGCGGTAGCAGCAGCGGCACCACCGTCCAAAAACGTCGTCGCCTGGATCTGCTCCGAGTCCCTACGCCACGCCATCCCTTCCTTTCTCTCCCTATCCCCCTCCTCAACGCCACCCCTCCCGAGCCGGCTTCAATCCTCAGCCATTGTCTCCCTATCCGACCCCCTCCCCGCCAGCCACCCCTCTGTCCTCGCTCCCTTTCAGTCTTCCCTTAGCGTGACGTCACGGGAATGGAGTCGGGGATCGATCCCAAGCGCCCATCCCGCCAACGCATCCTCCCAAATCTCGCTACTCGCCGGCCGGAAAACATTCGACCGCCCCATCCCCCCGCAATCGCGAGACCGGGTGCGTGAGTGCGTGGCCAAGTTTCGCGGGATCGCGCGCCAACGACCCTCTTTATGTCCGTGGGGTGATTAACTTGATGAATCGGGCATGCAAATAAATGGCTCCGAGGTATGTGTGGAGCTCGTTAGTGGTGTTACTTCGTGGAGCTTAAGGTGAAAGCTCATCTATCAAATTAGCCGCCCAGGGAGGGTTAACGTATCGACGAATCGTGGTTAATAACGGGGATACGCTCGCGCAAAGGTGGGATGCCTCGAGGAAAGCTGCGGAACTTTTGGAACGGTGAAACTTTAATGACGCGTTTGCTTTTACATGACCGAGCTGGGGAGCTTGTCCGCAGGGTGGTTCGTTTAATTCCAGTGGCAAGGGGGTAGCTTGGAATTTTTCGGTGAGAGACGGGCACAGGGAGATGGTTACAAGTGGTTTTAAGTGGAGGAGAGGTAGTAAGTGGAGGCGCGCAAGGTTAGCGACCTTCGTGGCGGACTAGAAGGCCAACTAATCGTGACAGAACGTTCCTGCTCCGCGAGCAACCGCCTCGTAGGATGATGCAACCCTACCCACGTACCGTGGGATTAAGAAAATCTTGACCTCCAGCACCACCACGCGCGTAAATACTTTCCTCCATGACTCGCGCACGCGTTCCGTTGAGTCTCTCCCGCGCCCCGGACACACGACCCGATAAACCAAACCTCAAGCTTCCCTAACGGTAGGTGTCTTAGGGGACGTAAGTGGAAGGCCTTAAAAGAGGTATCGCAAAGTATTTCGTATCAGCCTATATCTAAGGAGACATGGAATACCTTAAAAGAGGTATCACAAAGTATTTCCTAGCAGTAGGCATCTCAGGACACAGGGTGACCGTGTTGGATTACTATAATTATCCCTTATAAAATTATTGCATAGTTATTGGAGAATCTCTTCAAAAAGATTCAAAAGACGCGTTTGTCATTTAATATCCACGACAGATATGTATATAACGCCAAAACAATTTTTAGGTAGCTAGACTTTTCGGAAAAAATAACAGTAGCCATGATTCTCCTGAAAATACTGGAAAATTTACGGGTCTTCAAAATGAAGAATTACCATTAAGAAAACAATTAGAGATAGCAATCGCAGAGAGTTTCTTAAACCCAATCTTGATCAAAGATTGTTAAAAAAAAATTCTAGACCAAGAAATAATAAAAGCACATGTGCAAATGACTTTAAAAACTCCTATATACATGAATTAATCAATAATTCTTGAGTAGGCGATTAGGTACACTTCTTTCAGGACCCGACTTTTGCATGCTTACGGTTTTTTCATTCCTAATTAAAAATTTGTAGGTTTCATCGATTCTAACGTATGCTACATGAATGATGAATAATTTCTCTTTACTTTGAAACGAATTGCAGGCAAAAATATCAATTATCATTCAACTGACAGGGATTTAACTTTTGTTGGGCGATATTAGGTACCGTTGCCCTAGAAGGCCTTAAAAGTGTGACAATTGCAAAGTATTTCCCAGCACTAGGTATTCAGGGAGTCATAGAAGACCTTAGCAGAATTTCCACAACTTATTCCCCAGGAATAACTGTTTAAGAAGCCACAGTAGTCCTCGAAACTATCACATATTCCCCGAAGATCGGCAGCAGGACGAAGGATCGCCGTTAAGTTTACTCGGAAAGAGGCTTACTCCGTAAGAGCGAGATTTGTCTGCATGGAGCGAGAACGTGCCTCCGCGGCGGCGTGGTTCTCCCGGTTCGCCTTAAGAGGCTCATTGAAATGCACGGTCATACGCCGCGCCACGCGGTTCGCGCCTCGTCTGGCTGAAATTACGATCCTCCTTCGCCCGGGGAGCAGCTCCGCAGACGCGAAAGGATCGTCGATCGCGAGAAGGATCCATGAATTATTCAGCCAGGGAACGACTTCAATTTCGACCGCGTATCAACACCTTCGGTAAAAAAAACAAAGAAGCAAAGATTCACTCACCCTTCGCTCGAAGCGTCCGCAGCGTCTGATCGATGCTCACGGTGAGTGGACTCGCGGTCCCGGTGTTCCAGCGAGGATCGCCGTAGGGGTTGTTCCTGGGAGGTGCTGGCCTGGGAATACCGGAGGCTGGATCCTTGGGCAGAGGCGGCAGAGGTCGATCCGCGTCGTACTCGACACCTTCGGGACAGTGCGGGTCGCGGAAGAAGACAGAGTCGGTGTCGGAGGCGCTGTCCTCGCTCCTGTGCCTGCGCGTCGGCGGTTCAGGGGCGGTGCCGTGCTTGGTGGGCCAGCTACCGCTAGCCAAATCCTGGCCCACAGCCGACTGGTTCGAGAAGCTCACTCTCTTTGCCGCGCCGGCGGTCCCGTACTCCACAGAGTCCCCTCCAACCAGGCTGCCCCTCTTGAATATAGGCGGAGGAGCTGTTTTCCCGTCGATATCGTTCGGATCTTCCTCGTAAGTCGAGAGAGTCTCCAGCTTGCGCGGCACCAAGTGCCCGTCCCCCCGATGCAAGTGCGGGGATGCGCTCTTCGACCTCTGCGTCTCTTGACGGGCAGGATTCAGAGGCTTCGAGGGTATCTCCCGGCGGTCTCGGATAGCCTGCTGAGGCCTCACTATCAGCACCGGCTGGTTCTGACCCTTCTGGCTCTGCATCAGCGGCGGTTTACCAGTGGGGTTCGCTTTGGGGCGGCGAAGGTTGCTGGTCCAGGCGGAAGGATCCTCGGTGAAGATCGTCAGGTCGGTGGTAGCGGGAGTCTGCACCGGCCCCTGTCTAGTGGCTGTCGGTTTAAGAGTGCACCTGGGCCCACTGGTCGATCTTTGTCCATCCTCCATCTGATTCTGCTCGTAGATGCGCCTCTGCTGCTCCTCGTCGAGCTTCTTCAGCTGCTGCCAGTACACCGCCTCTCTCACCTCGGGCAAGTCAATCTTTCTCCCGATCTGTCTTGGGCTGGCGGTGACGGGAGACGCTAGGGACTTCCGGCGCGCCTCCAGCGCCTTTTGTTGCCAGTAGAACGCCTCCAGATGCTGCCTGGTCTGTTGCTTCGACGGCGACAGGGCCCCTCTCTGTCCGTAGACAGGCTCGGGAACCCTCTGAGCGTAGGCGCCGGGCTCTTCTGGAGATCGCTGCGCCTCCGTCTGTCCAGAAGTCGAAGCGGAACGTGATCTCTCCTGAACAACGGCTCTAGATCGTTGCGCCTGAACAGGCTGCCCCTGCTGACGATGGCTCTCGGAATCGGGACATCGACCGCTGTTCGATTGCGCACCAAGCCTTTCCGACTTCTGAGGACTCTTACCCGGAGAGGTCGCCTGCACCCAGGCCACCCTGTCGTCACAGTCCTTCTGCGACGGGGAAGCTACGCTCCTCTTACTAGGAACGGGCTGATTCCTGTGTCCGTAAATGGGCTCTGGTCGGGGTATCTCCGTGGAGAAGTTGGTAGTAGTCATCCTAGGGCTGGGGAAGTCCTGGCTCCCTGTGTGCTCCTGGGTTCGCGTGTCCAAAGGGTTGCCGCCAGTGGACGACAGATGTGGCGAGTTGATTAAATGCACAGGAGACTCTACACCGCGGCGTCTAGTGTCGTTGGAAGGACGAGGTATCCTCGTCTCGTACCCAACGTCCCTTTTGGGGGAGGCTATCAGGATCTGCTCGTTAGGCTGAGCTCTTCTGGACGGCGGTCGAACTCGTCCCGGCGATGAAACCATCTTTCCCTGGCTCCCACTAGGCGACGCAGGGCTGCACGCTCCCCCCTGGTTCCCTGGATCCCCTCGTCTCTGTCCGTCGTCCACTTTTCCCGGGCTCTGCGAACTCTTCTGAGGACTCTGGCTCGCAGGTGCAACCCTTTTGTCAAGACACTCCTCCATGGACCGTCCTAAACGACTGGAGCTAGCGGCAGGGTGTTCGCAAGGCGACGACGGCGTCTCGTCGTAGATACGGTCGTCCATGCATCTCGTAGACGACCTAGACGGCGACTTCTCGTTCTCGTAGATCCCTTCTCTGCGAGGATCTTCGTCAAAGTCCCCGACGTTAGGAGAGCCGCTGTCCCGCGGGGAATGCAGATAGTACTCCCCGCTCTTGGAGCTCGATGGCGAGAACTCGCTCTTCTGGCTTGAGTTCGGTGTGCAACTGGAGTCCGCGTAATCGCCGGACTTCTGGCTAGACCCCGACGAAGGATACTTGGGCGATCTACCGACCAGTGGGGCTCTCTGGTTCTGGTTCACTATGGGCTGTCGAGTGATCTTCACCTGCGCGGAAACCGACTTCAGGATCAAGCCGGATGCGCTTTCGTTCGCGTACAGCGCTGGCTGGTTCAAGTACTCAGGCTTCTCCGCGGCGTAGGCAGCCTTCCCGTACCTAGTCGTCCTATCGGGACTCTCTTCCTGCTCCTCGAGATAGTTCTCGTAATTAGCCAGCTCTGTTCGTGAGTGTGGGATGGCTGGCAAGGGCCTGTCCACCGGGTGGATCGCTCTGGGTCGAACGAGGTACCTCTCGGTCGGCGGTGCAGAGATTCTACCAGATAGGCCGTGGTTCCTGTGAAAGAAGTACGTACGACTCACGTGGTTCGCCTCCTGCAAGCTGTGCTTCCTCTCCAACTGCCCGTACCTCTGGCCCAGCTCCTCGCGCTTGTGTCTCTGCTCGAACTTCCGAATGTCCGGGGATATCCCCAGGTGAGCGTTCCTCTCGCCCCACCTGTCGTCCGGGGCGATCGAGCTGAGGCTGGAGTCGGTGGCGTAGGATCTAGGCGGGCCCGCTCGGTCCCTGAGAAGGCCCCGATCGTCATCTCTCGCGAAGTGATCCGGGGTGCTGGTTATGGGACCCTGCTCGGGGAATAGCTCCCGCTTAATTTCGTCGAGCCTCTCCTCTATTATAGACCCGTTCAGACTGTTATCCAGCTTCACGTTCCTCTTGATGTCCTCGTTCAGGTTCATCGTGTCCGGCGACCTCGTGTAGTTGCCATTCTGCTGGTACCTAGCGAAATGCCTGTCGTCGTGCTTCTTCCTCTCCTTGGCTTCTTTTTTCTTGTACTCCTTCCTCGAGTCCTTCGGCGAGAAGAAGCCCGGCAGCAGCCGCCTAAGGCCGAGCTTCTTCTTCTGTTTCTCCTCCTTCTTCACGCGGGACGACCCGGCCTCCATGCTGAACTCCCTTATCAGGCTCGCGTACCCGTCCCTCTGTCTCCTCTGGGCGATGAACGTCCAGTTGATGGAGTCCGTGGAGCTCGTCCTTGCGTCCTGGCAGGAGCCCGTGCTCCCTTCCGGTTCCTCGGGCTCTTCCTTCACGTGGACAGACTCCTTCCACGCCTCATCGTCAGCTTCTTGGCTCTCCCGAACCTCGCTACCAGCTCCCTCGATGTCCTCGTCCGCCGCTTTGATCCTGTCCTCCACGCACGAATCAGAATCGACTGTGCTGACGTCGGTACTATCGATCAGCACCTCCACCGAGGTTTGTCTCTCGTCGACGGACAGCTGCTCACTTTCGAACTCACGACTCTCCTGGTCGAAGAGCAGTGGTCCTCGAGCTGGCTCCTCGGCGACGCTCTCCCTCGAGGAAACGCTGCCGAATTCCTCGACGTACGACGACTTAGAGGACTCCGACGAGTGGCGCTCCAGGAACTCCCCAGACCACCTCTTCTCCACCTCGGATACCTTCTTGCTGTAGCTGGGCTTGCTGGCCCTGTTCGTCACGATACGCTCGTCCAGGTCCTCGGAGACATGGTCCAGGTCCGTCTCCAGCAGCCTGCTCTCCTCGATCTTCAGCCTCTCGTCTAGACCGTGCTTACGCAAGAATCCCTCGTCGAACACGATCTCGCTGATAGACTTCTCGTTAGCGTTCGCGTCGACGATAACGGGCAGCTTCAGAGCGCAATTCGCTCGTAGCTCGAGCAACTTCTCCTTGTACCTCTGCGCCGTGTCGGCGTCTATCCTGGTGCCTAGATTCTGCTGCAGGTCCTCGATCTTTGTCCGACTCTGCTCTAAACGATCCTTCGCGGCGATTTCCTGATCCCCTTCCCTTCGCTCGTCTTCTTCAAGCTGTAGGGGAGTGTCTCTGTCGTCGTGCTTTTCTTCTTCTGCATGAAAACTGGCAGGCTCCTCGATAATCCTCGTGATTGGTTTCTGGGGCACCTTCGGAGGGACTTTCGCCAAGTTCAAGCCTGCAACCACGATGCTACCGATGCAGGGGCGCTTCGTGAACCTGATAGGCTTGATCCTCTTCGTGGGCCCGTCATCAGGAATATTCTTCGACTTGGTGGGGCTCTCAGGCACCTTTCCCTCGCTCCTTTTTATCGACAGCTTCCTCGAGCTCTCGTTCTTCGTGAGCAACACCTCTCTCGACCCCGTGGACGACTCCAAGACTATCTTCTCAACGGTCACCTTGTCCACCGACAGTACTCGAACGCCCTCCCTTTCAAGACTTCCGTCACCGCCCACCTCCGCCGCCGCCTCCATCCTTCTCGTCCCTCGGGGCACCGACTACCGACGCCTGGAATGCAAACGATCCAAACATTGTCCCTAATCAAAATAGAAACGAAGAAGCAAACGTTCAAAGTTCCGCCCCCTCAGAATACTCCATTTCAACTGGCGTCGGCATGTTTCCATGCACCCAGCGTTTTGCCCACCAGATTTTCTGTAAACCGTCCCAACCAACTGGAAAGTGCATTTCCCAAAACACAGCGCCGCGCGAAGTGTTACAGCCAAGTGTGCCTCTGGTTTCCGTGCTACATCGACTCGAACGGTTTCCAGGCCGAAACGAAAGGCAGCGAATTGCCCGAGCGGCTATGCATGCAGGCGCCAGGATAATATAATGCTGGTCGCGGTCGCTGCTGCATATCGCCTTACCCCGATTACGAGAAACCGATCCTAGACGCGTGTCCATCTCAGCTTCCAGGTTACGTGACTCGTGCCTCATTGCACCCCGAAAGAATGTCGCCCATTCCTGCCTGTAGATCCACGCAAAGTACAGCCACCGTGGCAGGAAAGCATCAAGATTCACGGTTTGTCATAGGAAACAGTCCGAATCGGTGGAAGGTCGTAACCGGGGGGCGGAAGGACGCGGTACCGTCCAATGGGGTAACTTTGAGCGCAGAAAATAAGGAATTGTTCCTTGACAAAGTGCCTTGGAATAGGGCAGCTACGAATAGTCGAATGTTCTAAGCATTCGAATATTCTAAGCATTTCAATATTTTATGTATTCGAATATTCTAAGCATTAAAAAATTCTAAGCATTCAAATATTATAAGTATTCAAATATTCTAAGTATTCAAATATTATATGTATTCGAGTATTCTAAACATTCGAATATTTTATGTATTCGAATATGCTAAGCATTCGAATATTTTATGTATTCGAATGTTCTAAGCATTCGAATATTTTATGTATTCGAATGTTCTAAGTATTCAAATATTCGAATACCAGTAAATTTCGAATTTGTGGTTCGAATACCAGTAAATTTCGAATTTGTGGTTCGAATACCAGTAAATTTCGAATTTGTGGTTCGAATACCAGTAAATTTCGAATTTGTGGTTCGAATACCAGTAGAATTCGAATTTCAGATTCGAATACCAGTAGATTTCGAATTTCAGATTCGAATACCAGTAGATTTCGAATTTGTGGTTCGAATACCAGTAGAATTCGAATTTGAGATTCGAATACCGGTGGATTTCGAATTTGTGGTTCGAATACCAGTATAATTCGAATTTGAGATTCGAATGCCAGTAGAATTTAAATTCCAGATTCGAACACCAATAGGATTCGAATTTGCGATTCGAATATGAGATTCGAATACCATGAGAATTCGAATTTGTGGTTCGAATACCAGTAGAATTCGAATTTGAGATTCGAATACCGGTGGATTTCGAATTTGTGGTTCGAATACCAGTAGGATTCGAATGTGAGATTCACGTATTATTCGAATAATTAGGAGTATTCGAAATGATCCAAATTATTCGAATATTTCGACAAATTCAAATATTCTCAGCTCTGCCTTGGATAGCTATAACTGCCTACTTCAAGATGCAGCTCGCCTCGAGGATAATGCCTGTCAGAGAATGGACGCTAGAGGAATTTGTTTCTCGTGGTCGAAGCTACCCCATTCCACGGTGTCGCTCGGTCATCGTCTTCGCAGTTAGCGGAAGCTACTACAGCCACGACAGCGCGGGCAAGAGCAACGACCGTAACCGATTCCTTCTGCGACTCTTCAGTTTTCAGCGCGGTTTTTTCGCGCTCCCGTTGCCACTCCTTTCGCTCGCCGCCACTCGAGCGAGGTTCTCCGCGGCTCCAGCGATTCGCCGGTTCCGCGAACTCGCGGCTGATACCCGAACGAGGCAAGATCGCGGCGGAACGAAATACACCAGGGAAACGCAATATTCGCTGCAGAAATTAATACGCCGGTGTTAACTTACGACGCCCGCGATTATGAAAAATACGCGCTGTCGCCATCGATTACGTAAACGACGCTCGCAGGGGGGCCTGGCGCAACGATTCCGTGCACGCTGATTGGAAAATTGCGGGGAAAAGTGCTCCTGGGGGGGCCAGTGGAAAGTAAAAGCGTTTTCAGGCGGGAGGATGGACGCATATCAGTTGCGCACAGAATTCAAATACTCTTTCCATTACAATCGTTAAAAGTGATCAGTGTCAGGTCATGCTTGGTGTCATTCTCATCAGAAAAATCGCAGCAAGCCATTGCTGACATTTAAGGCGGAGCACACATGCAGCAAAAATTCGGTATTCCTCGAATATGTGGTTCCGCCTTAAGGGGTTAGGCCACCTTGGACGGAGCAAAATTGCAGTGATTTTCGGAATTTTGTTTTAGGAAGATAATGAAATAAGATTTAGATTTAGTCATGTAGAAAATAAAACTTTTTGGTTTTTGTTCGAGGTCAAACGGTATAGCTGTGAGATTGAACACCGTAAAAAACGTCGCTCTGCAAGATCTTTCGTATCACGGCTCTACCGCCGCCATTTTTGGTAAAAAAAAAGAAGATTTTTCCAGGTGAGAGTTGTACAATAACAGGCTTCATCTTAAATTTTCTGCTTATTTCATTATCTTCCTAAAAAATATCCGAAAATCACTGCAATTTTGCTCCGTCCAAGGTGGCCTAACCCCTTAACACGAAACATAGAAACCGGCAATTTCATTATCTACTGAACGCCCTGTCGCTATCTTTACCTACATGACTCTACTTTTTTCTCCTCCGACGCGAAAACCGTCACATTCATTATTATTATTATTATTATTATTATTAACGGGAAACCCTTTAGTGTACAGAGATACAAAATTATTACCATTATTACATAGAAAGATAAAAATAAGCGAAAGAAATAAAATATATATATAAAATAATAACATAAAATAAAATAAAATAATATAATATAAAATAAAATAATTAGTTATAAAAAGAGGCCAAAGAATCCTAACCTACACAAGTGTGAACTCCATCCCAAAGCAGAGAAACGATATTCCTTACCACTAACATTGGCAGAACACATGTGCCCGGACCTTTAAGTGCGCGCTGGTGACCACCTGCGTGTAAGGCGAACGATCCCAGACGAGGCTAATAATCGACGAGGCTGATTAGTTCAAAGAGAACCGGAGCAGTTCTGTTAATTATCGCTAGCCTCGTTATCCCATTATCGTCGTCGGATACAATCGCGAGGGCGAGCTCCTTTGCCGCTTGCCGACCGTCGGTCCGCGCCAGTCTGCAGGACGCAACGATGCACCGTTGCATTGTTGGCTGGCGCTCTCGACCTCTGCCGCGTGCTGCGCGTACGAATCTTTAGGATAATCGCTGCCCCGAGCGGCTTACGTAAGCCACAGGCGCCGGCGAGGGCATTCCGCAAGGGGGCATTCGCGCGAACTCGGTGGATCCCGCGGAGGGTCGAAAAAGGCGGGAGATTCGAGCTCCCGGAGCAACGAACCTTTTCCGCGGACCCGGCAGTGGCGCGGAACGCGGTAGCCGCGGCAGGCACGTCTAGGTCCACGCATCGACCGAAGTTTATTTTGCTCCAGCGATTCTAGGACCTCGCCGCGCCTCCTCCGACTGCCGCGCGCGGGCAGGACTGCGCGACCGTCGGTGCACTAGCCGCTGCGATAAGCGTAAGCACCTCGAGCTTCCGGGAAGATAACTGGACAGAGTGTATCTACCTCGCCCGGCAGAGTAATCTAGAGGAACGTCATCGATAATCACGGCGAGTGACGCGTCTTATTCACAGAGGCACTGCAGCGAATCAAAGGTCGATTACCAGTTCCGTGGATTGCAGCGGCGGTCCCTCGGCGGCATCGAATATCCTCCGCGGGCCCGATAGCGAGTCCCGATAAATGGTGGTCCGAGGCGGAGCACCGGCCAGCAGCACTGTTATCGACGGAATTGCCGAGCGCGGCGCGCGAGCGATCCACGGGCCCAGGGATCGATCGCCGGCGGAGAGCGAAAGGGAATCGAGAAGGGAAAGAAAGAGAGACGGCGCGCCACGACGTTGGTACGCTGCGCGGAGTGCTGGAGACTGACTGCTGAGTCGTCGGCGTAATGCGCGTGGAGCGAGTGAAACAGAAGGTGGGGGACCGATTGGAGGGAAAGAGAGACACGGTGCCTGGAACAAACCGACGAGAGAATGGATCCCGAACCGCTTCGAGTCTCCGCGCGACGGACTGAGCTCTAGCATCCAGCCGCGACGCGACGCGAGCATTAACGCGCCGATAACGAGTCCCAGGTACGCGGGTATTTACTTATGACGCATCGCCGTATCAGCGGCCCGCTACAGTGGCTCTCAACACCCCCTCCCGGCGATCCCTCCACCGTGGATCCCCCTCTGCCAGGAAAATCGTGCACCGCTTCGGTGGATAAACTTGCGATTATCTCGCTAAAGGGGGGGGGGAGGCTGATTTAGGACGCTTAAGAGTAGCGATTTTTAAGAATTATTTTCGTAACAAATATAAAGTGGATCTTTATAAATCTTTTCACTTTTACTGTACATATATTTAAACTAGATTTTTTTTTATTCAGGAATAATTCATTTAACTATGTTTTTTATTGGAATATTATATAAACAGAGTTATGAGACTTTAAAGAAAATGTTCCGATTTTGACGGAAAAAATTCGATGTTTTTATTTTATACATAACTTTGTCCATTTTAGACTTTTTTTTGGAACATCGATTAAGAAAAACTTGGGCTTTTATATTTCAGGCAAAAATTGGATCCGCTAAAATTAGAGGATACAATCGGGATCGTTATCCCGGGATTTGATGTAAGAAATCCTGAGAATTTGGGGTTTTTTTTAAAAATGTGAATTACTTTATGAACAACTAAAAAATTTAAAAATGGAATCCAAAAAACAGCGGGATCCGGGGATTGTATTTCCTCGCGAGGATGTACCTACATAATTTGCCAACTGCAACAGCGCGGCGTTACGAGATAGGTATACCAATAAAACAACGTTAAATGAATTATTCTTGAATAAAAAAAAATTCTTGTTGTCTGTATATAGAGTAAAACACCCTTTGGAAAGATTCGCTTTATATTTGTAGAGAAAGTAATCTTAAATATCACCGTTTCTCAGTAAAAATAGAAGAGCACCAGCAACGTCATTTTGTTAAAAAAAATAGTTACAATTTTTCTTATATTAATATATGTCTAAAGCAGAAAGTGTTTGTGTTTTTATCTCTCACCTAAAAACTTTCAAACGGTAAACTCTGAGGTCAGGAGATGTGTCCCACCTCATTATACCTGACTAATCCAAATGAATGTGACTATTTTCAACAACAACAAAAAATATATAAATAAAAAAAAATTTTTTTTATAAAATCAGAATCGAAATTTCGGCCGAAGCCGAGTAGTAAAGCTAGTATATCATAATCCATGTAGAATAAACCCCTGAAAAAAGATTTTCCACTTATTTTCTAATCTCGCCCAAAAAACTTTGAAGCTCACATAAGATTTTCGAGCCTCTGGCGAGCTAACTGCTTAAGATAAGAGCTGCCTTCGCCTCCTTTGATATCGCTAGTACCTCAAACAACTAATACCCAAAAAGTATACATGCGCAACATCGAATGCGGACGTCCCTGGGCGTCCGACGCGCCACCTGAGCGGCCGCTGCTTTTACGAGGTCGCTATATCTCGGGGACGGACTATACCCACGTATCTCCCAGAAGATCCCCCTCCAACTGTTGCACGCAAACAGAATCGCGACGTAATGATACTCATTAATTAAGCGGCTCCGCTATTGTGTAACTCTTAGGGACAGAAGAATCCGGGGCTAAGAGAAGTTAATGAATTCTGCACAACCGTTGCCCCAGATAACTTATCGTCGTGTGCACGCGGCGATAAGGTCCCACCCTGGAGACCCATCGAGCGAGCCCCTCGCCGCGATCGTCTCGGATTCCCTCGATACGTATAACCTTTCGCGCTGGAAAGAAGTGTTCGCCGGCCTCGACACGGATAATATTCGCGAAAGGGCGCCCGCGATGGGTGGAACCGTACGACTTTTGTCTGCTCCGTCGCGGCGATTCGGCTGCAAGGTAAACGACTGCTTGGGCAACCGCCGTCGGGGCGGGGGGGAAGAATATCGATGCGGTAATAAGGTCGGCGCGTTACTTCGGCCGGTCTTGCGCCCGCTTTCCCTCGAAACTCCGCCGAGATAACTGACTTCGAAACGATCGCCGCGTGGATCGGCCTGTAGCGCGGAAATGCGGAGAGTTTACCTCGGGGGCTTGATTCTCTAGGCGAGCATCGCTCCTTCGGCTGTTCGTTAATATTCATAGAGCCAAAGCGTGCAATTACGCGGGAAAAAGCTACTCGTTGCATAATGAACACAGACGTGCGCAACTACGCGCTGCTCCCCATGCGTTGGTAATAGGGCTGTTACGAGTGTTCGAGTATTTAAAAAATAGCACAACGAAGTGGGAAAAAATATTTCACGTTTAGGTTCAAATTCGATATTATCCGAAATTCGAATACTTCGAATTCTTCGGATAGGATTCTACTCGGGATTATTCGAATACTCAGAATTATTTAAATACTTCGTACTATTCGAATTTACTCGAATTATTCGTATTCGAAATTACTTGAATTATTCGAATATTTACAGCTTTAGTTGGTAATAGAGAGTGGAGCTGTTCGAAGTAGTTTGAAAATTCAAGCTAACAAGGGATGATCCCGAACCCGAAAATTCAAAAAATTCTGAAACTTTGTGGATATGTAGGGAATTTCCTCCTGATTACAACGCAATTTTTTTTTGCTGCCCAAAATCACACTAGCGGGGTGAAATTAACCCCTGAAGATTGGGCTATTTTTCGTTTTTATTTTCTAACTCGCAATCTGTAAGATATAGAAAAGAAATTTCAAGAAATTTCTACATCCAAAATAAATACCGTTTTCTCAAAGCAGATTTACAGAACATTTTTCTCTGAAAATATTATATCTGAACAACAACTGTGTTGACTTTTAGCTTCTAATATTAAAATCGGTAAAAGTTACAATTGTTTGAAAATTTTCTTCGCGCTTTCTCGACATCTGGTAATCTAGATTTTCTTTACAAAAACTGTGAACAAATTTCACTGATAAATCTATTGGAATACATTCTAGAGACCTTGAAATTGACCCATGATATTTTTTCAATGCGATTGGATTCTTTAGATGAGAATGGCAGTCGTTCAAAAATTGTTCTGAGTGGGAGCCACCCAGGTATGTCAAAGTTGATCGAAGAAGAAGGTGTGTCAACGAAAGGTTAATTTTCTTTTTAAATAATTTCTTGTTTTACCTTGACGACAGAAGCTTATACTTAGGTAAAGGACATTTCCCGTTTTTAACCAATACACCAAATTTTTAACGTTATCTTACGGGGGTATTTGAGCTTTACAACCCTATGTGATTCGACAGTTCAGTAGTCCCAGTTGCCGCCCACAAAATAAGCTATAAATCGCAAAATGACGAAAAATGGACATTCCCTGTATTTCCCATTACCCTTCAATAGGAAACAGGGAGCTCTTAAACAAAGCTGCAGAGATGGGCTCTTATCCCTACTACCTGCTTCGTGCCATTTTTCACCCAATAGTGTCCCAAACTCCCAACGTCGTTAAGGATTCCATTAATTTCCAAGAAAATCCAAGAAGCTTGTCCCCAATACGTGTATTTCTGATTATTTGGCATGTTAAATGCGCAGGTAAACTGAAGACCGTAGCAGGGTTGAACCTGCATCCTCAGATACTTGTGCAAACGTTTTCAAGCCTCCGGTGCGAGGCTTCTGAATTCGGTGAAGTTCGCACCATAGAGGGTCGTAAATCTTTGAAGGAAGAATTTTACGTCGGTCTACAGGTACAGGGGTATTTCCTGCTATATACCTGCGGAAGAATGCGCAGTTTGGTGCAGTCTCGGTCCCACGAGCGATTTGACCTGATCCCGTACCCTCAGCAGCCATCTGCCGCCCCGCATGCCTTCCTCAAAAGAGCAGGATTCCCAGTACGGCAGCAACAATTCCCGCTTCCTCGGTCCCAAGCAGCCATCCCTTTCCGCGAGCGAGGAAACCCCGCGGTCTTGAGAGTAAACACGAGGGTCGAGCGCCACGACGAATTTAAGCCCCCACACTTGAATCGACCCCCGCTCCACCCTCTCCCTGCCCTCAGCCAGGGCCTCTTCCTGTCGGCCATACCAGCGCCTCTCTTCCATGAATGAATTCGGGAACGTAAAGCATCGGTTCCCACCTCCCCGCGCATATCCGCCTATTTTGGTCCAGACTCGCCCCAGAAGCATCGTTGGGGGAGAGAATTATTTCCGTCGAAGCCAGCTCCTTTCTCCAGCCGCGGTCCTAGCTCGTCTCCGTGCCGGCGGAACAGCACGGAAAATCGGCGATCGGTGTACGCGGGCCGGCAGAAAATATCCTTAGCGCGTACGAGAAACTGGATGCTGACAGCTGGAAACTGGTTTCCAGGGAACGCTCTCGTACGCGCGGAGAAGGAGACGGGGGAGGACGGCGAGCAAGGAGCAGGAGGGCGGAGGGAGGGCGGCGGAGAAATGGACGTGGAGCACAGCGTCGTAGGTAGACCAGGAAACAAAGGAGCTGAAGCGGACACTGAGAGACCTGGCACCGGAGCCGGTAGATAACGAGTTGCCGCGAGTTGGACAGAGGAGCCTGATGGAATTTCGATCGAGCAGAGGCGAGTAGGTTCCTTCTAGCCTGGAGGTCGAGCAGCGTACAGCCTCGCTTCAGAGTCGCGCTGCCATGAACCACGCAAAAACGAGCGATAATGGCACCGAAGGGGTCCAGGCCCTTCTGGGCCCGCTTGCACGCGGCCATTGTGATTCCCCGCGAATATCCTCTCAGTTAAGGAGCTCGGATCGACAGATTCGGGGAATCGCGTGGCTTAACCGAATGCACGCGCGGCGTTGGAGTTTAAAATTACCCGCCAGCGTGACGAATCGAAGGAGCGAGCGGAAAATGCTCCTCCTCCGGTTTGAATCCTCCTGTATACACGCGAAGGCATCCTCGACGCGGCTGCGATCGTTCCGATTGCTTACTCACCATGGTGCGTGCTGGACGCAAAAAGAGCAGGGAAGCCTGATGATCTTCCAAGGATCCTCTGGATCGACGACACAAAAAAAATCACCAAGAACTCGCGAGTCGCCGAGTGTCCTAAGCGCGTACCGCCTCGGTTGCCTGCGGTGTGCACCGGAGACCACGAACGAAAAGATTCGGTGGGATCGCGTGTAAATGGACAGAATGTACGGAGATTACGTGGAGGAGCGCGAGCTGGGCTGAGCGGGTACGCCGGGCCCGCAGCAAGCCAACGTCAAGCCGACACGGCGATGCAACAAGTGACAGACAAGCTCCTCGCCTCTGTTAGTTCCCCGCCCGGCTACTCTGCCGTGGCGGCGCTAGCGCTCGGCGTAGTACCATGCGCCTTGCTCCGATGCGCGCCCACGGGCCGCGTGTAGTCTATGGGATCCATGGATCCGTGGCCTGGAGGGATTTATATATAGCTGCACGAAAATCTTGCCTCCAAATGTATATACCCGCTCGGATGCGGCCGTGGTCGCCGCGAGGAGTGGTAAAGATCTCGGCACCCGAGCGCCCATATCGATCCACGGATTCGGAAAGAGAAAGGAAGCCGAGGAAGCCAAGAAAGCGCGCGTAGTTCTGTTTGGCATCGATCCCTAGGCGATGGTAAATCCCCGTGGCGAGAAATCCTCCTAAAGCTGCGGAACCTCGCCGACAGGTGGCGGTACGAGTCTCGCCAGGCGGTCGAGGCTCCGGCGATCTATGGAAGTTGCATTTCGTAAGTCTGAGGCGGTTGGGTTCGCTGAATAATCTCATTGTCAGTTTACTTTGTTAACCTCGTTCCTGGATTTCGACGACGATTGTCAATTAAGGGGACGCAAGCTCCTTTAGTTGATCGATACCCTCCCTCTCCCCGCTCGGCGAATGAAAATACTTGTACCGAAGCACGCGACACGTATTCGTACGATCCTTGCCGCAATAGCTCGTGACATTTACACGCGGAAGATCCGCGACGTCGCGCGAAGGAGGCTGGCGACCCGTCTGGAATTGATTTTATCGTCGAAGGAAAACGGTCCTGGTTCGCAAGGGTCAGCACGCTCGCGGCTTTCGTAGATCGTTGGACCGCGCGTGCATGGCTACAGGTCGTTGCACAAGCTGCAACGAACGCGATTAACGCGTTTTTTCAGTCGGTTCTGAATGGACATGACGGAGCGCATTATCTCGTCACGGCTGAGCTGATCGAAACGAGCGGTTCCCCGAGTGTCTGAAAAATCCTCCGCAGGTCCTTTCGAGGACAAAGGCTGGCGTCTCGAGGCAGACGAAACAAACGACGCGGCTCCCTCCTAATAAGTTTTTCTCCGCGACTGCTTTCGCATCCTCCAGACGGCGGAATTTCAAGGATAATCGCTTAGCGAACAAAACCACCGAGAGCGCTTCCCTTAAGCTCCCGGGAATTTATGGCTGCTGGCAACACGCTCCGGGGCTATCTCAGCCGCTGCTGTGCGACCTGCAGCTAGGTCGATCGTCCCTGGAGGACGATGGCGTTTCGGGGTTAGCCAGGACGAGGATAGGACACGGGAGGGGGGGGGTGCAGCAGGGTGGCTGGCATTCTTGCCTTCGGCCAGCCGGCCGCGTTTACTTTCACCTCTTACGCTCGATCTAACTATAAAACACGTCCAAAGCGTTTCGTTTTGCTTCGTTCCGTTCGTTTCGGGGGACGATCGAACCGACCGACTCCGCGTTGTCGGCCCGGGCCTCACGGGGCCCTACACGTCACCGCGGACACGAGATTCCCATTCGCGATGTTCGCTCGACGATGTCGCCGCGCTGGTTGCATTCCAACGCCGTAAATTTCGCGGTGTATTAATAGACGCTAATGACGAAGGTGAGGATAGCTGAGGAGGGACGGAGATGAAAGGGAAGCTGCCTCGTCCGCGGTTGCACATACAAGGAGAGGAACGTCCGTCGGTTCCCCCTTTTTAGAATCCAATATGCCCGCTCGAGGGAATTAAATGGCGACCGTCGAGGTTCGCGCGCCTCTACGCAGAGGAGGCCAGAAGAGGATCCGCCGTTAGCAGCTTGCCTCGATGGAGGATTCGTCCTGTGGAATTCCATGGCCAGAAGAACGGCGCGGATACCGTGGTGCACGGGTGTGCAGGTATCGCGAAGGATATATCAAAGTCACAGAGGTACGATAGGTGGATGGGTTCGGCACGGGTGGTTGCTGGCAGAGTGAGAGTGCCATATATATAGAGGGAAGGGGAAACTCGACTCGGCACTCCAAAGTACACAGCCTCCGCGATTGCAGTGGTGTGCTTTCGGTTACCTCCTAGCCGCTCCGATATTCATTCTTCGCGGGTTCGCGCCCGTGGTAACAGTCGGGTCGATCGGGTCCTCCATTCCGCACCGGGCACGCCGCACGCTGCTACCAGCCGCAACAACGGCAGAGCTTTCCGTCCTCGAGCACTACCGACGCACGCCATGAAGCTCGCACTGTGAGTATCATTCGCCCTCTCGCATCCCTCCCAGTTTGCTTGCCCAAAGACTGCTTCCCTCTGTCCATCGCCATTTTCGCCGGAGCGACGTGCCGAGAGGAGACTTTCCCCGCAAACACGCCGAGACGGGAATTTCGTTCGGGCGAGAGCCGAGGCCCGCCATTTTCGCCGCGCG
This sequence comes from Andrena cerasifolii, assembly GCF_050908995.1. NCBI lineage: Eukaryota > Metazoa > Arthropoda > Insecta > Hymenoptera > Andrenidae > Andrena > Andrena cerasifolii. The sequence continues at coordinate 7,610,110 of NC_135132.1, forward strand.
GTTTCGTTGCGCCGCGAACCCGCTGAACGCTGCATATCTTTTCTAATCGGCGGTGTCCGCTCTGCCAGCTCCAAGGCCGGCCGCGCGAGTCGAAAGGTGCATTTGTTGCGGCCTGCTGGTATTCGGTGTCTGTCGCAAGTAGCCCGTAACTGAGCCGCTCCGCGGATATCCTTCGCGGGCCACGAAGGGACAGATCCCGCGGGGCGTGCGAGTCGAGCGCCCGAACGGGCCCAGTAATAACAGGATGCAGAAAGCCGCGTTATGCAAACCTGTACGGGCTGCGCCCGGTACCCTGACCAGGAAATCGATTAGAAAACGCGGCCGCCGAGAAGGCAGACCGCTCCGTGCACTCTCGCCGCGTTGAAATTAATCGAACGCGGCCGATTAAAAATACCGATTACGTCGCGACACCTTCTCGGTTACCGTTGCCTTTCCTTGACATTATTCGAGCGGTATCTCGGCGAGTCCCCGCGAGGAAAGCCAGCCAGCCAGCCGGCCGCGGAAACTCGGATCGGTGAAAACGATCGATCGGGACGAGCCGCTTGCGCAACCTTCTGCGAGCCTATCGAAAGCCCCCGTTCCTCCGGTTTACGGTTACCACTTTTTTTTTTCACCTCCTTACTTCTTACCACGAAAACGAACCACCGTGACGTCCTGACACAATAGAAATTGCGTCAGGCACAGGCCCACCGAGAAAGCAAACCGTGCTTACAAACGTTCGGAGACCCTCGAGAAAATGGAAATCGGTCTGAGGAGAGGCGGGCCAGGGCTCCGTCCATTTTCGTGGCATTTGTTAGCCGCGTCACGTACAGCCGCGGTACAAGACGACGTCCACAGCCAATCGCCGCGAGTAGCTTGTTGCACGAGCCAAGCAGAGAAAGTGAGTTTCGTACGTGAATGTCACAGGTCAGAATCCGGCCGGTGTATACGCGGATCTACAGCGACACCGAGCGTTCCCCTGCGCACAGCCGACTTCGAATCGCCCCTATACCGAGAATTCGGCTCGTAAACAGTCTCCCTCCGCCTCCCCGGCCGCGTGAGGACGCCGCGTCCTCGGCTTCTATTTTCGATCCTGCCGGGCGGGGAGGAGGGAAAGTCAACCGTCGCGCACACAACGGATCGGCCATCCTGCGAGCGCCTCGCTTAAGTCCATACCGAAAGGTGTGGAGCACACCTTTCGGGGACAAGCGTTTGGAAGTCGGCCGCTCGCGAGCTCGCACGCCTTCGCTCGATCTGGAACGAGTTTCCCTCCGTTTCGCTTCGGCGAGCCACTCGCCGACCGAACTTACCTGTATCTTCCCTAACGAGCGGATTCTTTCTGTCGGATCGAACGCGTTTTATGACTTTCGTGTTCGCGGAGAGCGACACGCGTAGACAGAAGCGAGAAGCCAGCAGGACGCCGGGACCGTGGATTTCTCGAGGTGGGATAGGGAAAGATCGAGCTTCCTGCTGCCGCCGATTATTCGGTCCGCTGGCATTAATCGCGGAGGAGAGCGTTTCCTAGCTGGCAGCGATCGTTTGCATGCACAGCCGCCTTTCACTGTCGCTCGGAATCTTCGCTTTTCGACCTCGTCTACTCCGCCGTTGCACGGTGCTACAACAGAGAAACGAAGCGCAGGTCCGCGCGGCTTTATCTATGGATGATTCGCAGATTGGTGGCGATCGGCTGCCTGGTAGTCGTGGCCAGAGCGGCAGAAGAGGAGTACGATTACGAGGAAGAGCCTGCGGCCGCCCCTGTGACCCCAGCGCCAGCTAGGTCCACTTCCGGGCGGCTGGGAGGGCTGCTGTCTCCACGAGGGCGTGTCAACGTTGGCAGAAAAGCGACAGGAACCGTGGGTACCCAATTCTTTCATCATTGCACAGTCCTTTTATTTCTATTTATTGCGGAGGACTTCTTTTACATAATTAAATTATCCCGAGAAACGAGTAAATGGAACTGCAGAAGAAACCCTTAAAAAACTTGACTCGTTTTTCTTCTACCTATTTGCCCATTTAACAGTTCTAATAACTCTTCCATCGTCGCGGAGTCCCTGAGTAGATACCTCTAACCAAAATGAATTTCCGTTTCTGCAGACGCAGTCGACGACCGCTAAGCCGGTTGAACAGCCAGCGGAGGTGGACGAGGAGGGCGAGGAGGAGCTGGAGGAGAACCAGGATCAACAGGAGGAGGTTCCCACCACCACCACAGAATCCTCCAAGAAAGTTCGCGGCGGTGTCAGACCCTTCAGGTAACTATCTCATCCTCAGCGCTAGCTTCCGACAGAAAGCATTCAACAAGGTGTACCTGTGACCCTAGATCGAACCAGGATCTGCTGGCCGCGCTGAAGAGAAGAAGGGCCCAGGTCGGACCCAGCCATCGGGAGACCTCGGCTGGCCAGGCCTCGGCGGAACCCACCACGCCCAAGTCCAAGTAACGAGCGCCCTTTTTAATCCTCAAGACGAGCCGCCTCTGCCGAGAGCATCCAAAGTTGATGGACAACGTCCTTGTTTCAGGGCGACCACCAGCGGCCGCAGCAAAAGCAACGGAGCGGCGGAATCGAAGACGTCGAACCGCGGCAGGTTCGGCGGGTCCAGGGGAGGCAAGCCCCTGCAGGAGGAGGTAGAGGAGACCCAGCGGGAGGAGGTGCAAGTGAAGCCCAAGCCCTATCGCAGAGGATAGACCGACCAAGGGGGGATGCGCAAATTTCCCAGCTTCTCTCAGCCGAGTGGATCAACCGAAACCGAACTACGGCCGCCCGAAGCCTCGTCCTAGCGAGCCGGATCCCCTCCAGGACGACCGCGCGACACTTGCGACAGCCGCGTCCACTCCTCGGGCGCGACAAACGACGCGGAGTGGAATGCCGTCTGCGTTCTCATCGATAAGCGCTTTTTACAAAAGGAAAAATGGACCAAAAAAAAAAAACGAAAGAAAAGATCATACCACGTGTATATAGAAGAAGTCTGCCATTCACGGAATGCTCGAGGTACCCCACTGTATAAATGTAAATTAATGCGACAATAAAATTTGCGAAAGACAAACACCGCACTCCATCGAACCCGAGAGCGAGGGGCTCTAACCTTGCGTCCCCCGCGATAGGCTTAACCTTGAGGAAACGCTACCGCGATCCTTATCTCGTAAATTACTTCTCTCGATACGCGGCCTATTTTGCATACGCGTGTGGGAGAGGCGGGATGTGTCAGCCGGAGAAATTCCAAAGCCCCCTCGGAATGCCGAGGGTGTGCTCCATCTGCACTCTCGTCTCCTCATCTTTTATACATCCCGCGACAACGCCCGCGCGTATACCACTCCCGAATTTCTGTACCGTCGACCTGCCGCATATTACACTTTTGGGACACTGCCAACTGCTCGCGGGAGAGGGGGCTCCGCCCGGCGCAGGACCCCAAGAATTTGGGACCGAAGGTGGGTATGGTTGGGAGCGAGGTAAAGGAAGAGGAGTAAGGGAGAAAGGCGGACTGGCCGAGGACCAGTAGGAGTATGTACATACGTGCATAGGCGCGAGAGGCACGAAAGTGAGAGGAGGCAGTATCTCGTCGGCCTTGAAGCCTCCGCGAGGAACATTTCACTCGCAAAGACCATCCGAGTCCCGTCACGATTCCTGATAACACGCAGGGACATCGCTGCGGGCCTGCCGCGGACCAAGAAAGGGAAACAAAGAGGAGGAAGAGGCCTCGGAATGTTCACCTCGGCTATACCGAGCGCGGCTCGCAGGAACGCAGCTTCAATTGGGGACCGACCTATTCACCCGGTCATCCTTGAGGGGCCCACATTCCGACACCGATTTCCCGTTCCTCGTGACCTCTGCTCCATTACGATTTAATAGGCGTAATAGAGACAGGCTGCTCCTGCAAAGGTTACGCTAGCGCTGCTGCAGACTGCTGCGGGGACCAGTAGATTTGGGCCCTGGCCCCTCGAGGATAATTCAGCCAAGTTATGCAGAAACCCTCAAAATTAATTGACCGCAATACGGATCCCATTGTGATGAATTGATCCCATAATTTTGTGATCTTTGTTTTACAAAATATTAGCAACCCTTAGATTAAGTCTTACATTATAGAATTATTAAAACTACCAATCCTGCATTTAGGCTTAAAAAATAAAAACTACAGAAAATTTAAAACACTTAATATTAATTATACTACTCACTATTAAATTACCCATTAAAAGCATTGTAAGACAATAACGAGAAATATATCGAATAGAAATAAAGCTACTTTTCTTTCACAATTAAAACCTTCGAAATAAATTTACTCAAATTCGAATGAGCTTTCTGCATAACTTGACGGAATTCACGTCCACTGCTTTGTCCATAAAGCACTTAAAATTGGAGACACCCGTTTATTCCGCAACTTGAAGATTCAAGAAAAATTGAAATTTTTCAAAAATTTAATTAACAGTCCTCAGGGTAAAATCATATTTTTCAAAAAAATTTCGAGTCTTTATATTATCGTAAATAATTAAAATTTGTATGATTCTTGATATCCTACAATATTTTGATAAATTAATTCCTCTTTCTTTTCGAAAACTCATTATCACCATTTTCTAGAATATCAAGAACCGCAAAAACTTTGAATTACTTACGATAATACAAAGACTCCCAAAATCTCTGAAGGGTTATTTCCACCATTAGGACCATTCCATTGCCAAAATAAAAAATGAGCCACTTTTAAAATTTCTGCAAAGTTTGATAACATCCCTTGTTGCTTTCGCTTATCTTGAGAACAGTGAGAGATATCGAAAAGAAGTTTAAACAAAACTTGCATCTTTTTTTTATACCTACAAAACTGCCTAAAAATAATTATCGAAAAATCTATACATTTCAAGTTTCCCCCACCACCGATTCTTAATTCGATAATTATTTTTACGCAGTTGTTTAGTAATAAAAAACAGACACAACTTTTGTTTAAACTTCTTCCCGATATCTCTCACCGTTCTCGAGATATTCCACGCTAAACAAAACTCTGCATTCTTTTCAAGGGGTGATTTCAAAAATACATTTGTGTCACGGATCAACTGCTCTACTTGCCCACAAAGTTGCATAATTTTCTGAATATCCGAATTGCCTAACCTCCCTTGTAACTTTCAAAACATCAAGAGCACCGAACCTCGCCCATTCGTCACTATTAAATCGCCCGTAAGAATTCGTCACACAACAAAGTCCCCTTCATTACCATTTACTATGATTAATTATGCGGCAATCACGACCAAAGCACCGTGTCGCGGCTACGTGACCCGAGAGGCGCTTCACGGGTTACGTGTGGCGACTTTTAAGCGCGCCCCTGGCGAACGGCGACCGGTCCCGCGCTGACCTTTACGGTAATGCCGATGCAGCGATAATAACGATGCTTTCTACCTGTCCGCGGGGCGCCTTCTCGGAGGACCGGGGCTCGATTATCGACCTCGACGCAGCGGAGCCGCCGACGGAAGGAAGTTACGCAACAGGGGTGGTTCGAATATTAGAAAGTGAGAAGCAAGTGATCCCGCGAGTCCTCTGAGGGCGTCGCGCGCCTCCGTGCAATTAAACGGCTCCGCGCGAACCCTTGCGAGAGGAGCGTCGACGACGCGCTGTCGCAAACGGAAAGCTATTGCGAAACGAGGAAACGATTATAGAAATGCATCGCGCGCGGCTATTATTTCCCAGCGCGTTGCACAAACTGTAACGTGCCCGGTGAGACACGTCTCTGGGAGAGTAGCTGGTAATTGTACTTCATTTAGTCGAGCTTTCGAGGAGCACACGGGCGCCAAGGCACTCGGAATAGGAGGATTACACGCCGAGCAACTGGCGACGGCCGGGAATAAAACGAAACGTTGGGCAAGAAGAAGGCGGAGGAGGAAGAGGAAGGACTTTCTCCCGGGCAGGAATCCTTATTCGCTTTCGCTGGTGCCGCGCATCCGTTTCGTGTCGCCAAGGACCACTGAACAACGTCCTTCGGCGCCCGCTTCGAGGAGGACTAACGAACTCCACGCTAGCGACCCAAACGGGATACCGAATCCTAGCCGAGCCAGGTCCAACGCCGCATCGTCGCAGCTACTTTTTCGGCGGCCCTGGACCGTGCCACAGCCAATGTTAAGGTCGCCCATCGCTGCGAGCGTAACGAAGTGTAGCAGAGCTTCGTGATCATCGATGTGGGTCAAGTTGATGTCCGGTTCTGCGAAACCGGAATATCCGCCGGTTGGAATCCCTCGCTTACCCGTCTGCACCTCGAGCCATGCAACCTCAGCGCCACCCTGCGGCGGGTAACCTGCTGGGAGGCATAGGGCCCGCGCCCGGCAGAAAAGTCCAACAGGTCGCCGAAAGATAAAGGAAAAAGGTATTCGGACCGGTTGAGCGGCGGATCGGTGGGAGGCAGAATCGATGACGATGGGAGGCACTTTCCATGAAATTCCTCGAGGCGCCTCGACGGGTTTCATCATCGCGTATCCAACGAAATCGAGAACTATCAGCGTCGATGCATTCCTCGCGGTGGATAGTGTTTTTAACTACTGCGAGCTTGGGCAACCTTTGCGGCGAGCCGCGCCACGGCTGGCTTGTTATTTTTGGGCGAGCAGGGGGACCGCGTCGGGCCGTGCCATTGTGCCTGAGAGCGAAAGCGATTGCCGATATTTACGCGTATCTTAGATTCCGGTTCTCGGCTGTCCTTAACATTGAACGGGCTTGGTCGTGTCCGACCTTACGTCGAGAGGATGTTTTGCAACTCCGGAGATTTCACTTCGATACCCTGCATTCCCCTCCGACGGGGAGCGTCGGAAGGTTTCTACTAAATCGGGCGATCGCCTGGGTTTTCAGGGAAAGGGGAGCGAAGGGACTGGGAGGCTTGCGAGCGGGAATCGTCAATAACGATCGCGATCACGTCCTGCCGATGGTTCCGAGCGCGGAGCACGCCCGTGGCCAGAGAAAGTGAACTTTGTAAAAGCGAATCTTGAAGTAGAAACCGAACGCGTATCGCACCTCGCCGCCGCTTACAGGCTCTTCTCGCTGGCTGCGGCCGCTTTTCTTTTCGTATAATTGCTCGTGTAACCTCCCGCGTTGCACGATATATCGCTCGCTTTCTATTCCGATCGCGTTATCTGCCCCGCTGATGATCGATCGCGCCGACGGAAGCCGGCGGTCTTCTGGGATTCTGCCTGCTCGCCTTTCACGCGCCGGGATCTGAATAGACGAGGAAACTTGGAAACCAAGGGGAGCGTCGGGCTAACGGGACGGATCGGCTGGTGCAATCGAGCCGCTCGGGGCCCGACTGCTTTCGATCTCGGATGATATCACGGCTGAGAATCGACGAGAAGTCGGACGTGGTATTACAAATGCTACCTAGATCGCGAACACGGAGAAAGTGAAACACGGAGCGAGGAGGTGTGACCCGTTAGCGTTAAACCGCCCACCGTGGATGGAATTTCGATGGACGGATTCCGCCGTCGTCCTCTTAGAAGTTGGTCGCGTCTCTGGAAAGTGTATCGAGAAATCGCGTGAACCGTAAAGGTCGATTGAAATGCGGCTCGAGTCCCGCGAAAGTGCAGCCAAGGTTCTCGGCTGCCAGTCGAGCATCCCGCGCATGAGTAAATATTGATCAGCAGAATCCAAATTCAAGGAGCACTCGCTCCCGAGCGATTTCCATGCCCTCGTGCCAGACGAGGCATGTGCCTACGCGCGCGGCTACTTTCTGGATGCGTCACGCGGCCTTTTGCAACCGTTTTGCGCGTGGAACGCGAAAAATCAATGCAATTGCGACACTCGTCGATCATCGCCGAGCAGATTCCGCGAAGGAGCGCGATTTTGACTCGCGGGTCGAGAAAGAAGCGCGATATCAATGAGGGGCCCAAGGAAGATACGCAGTTTCGAGTAGGACGCTAAGGAAGAAACACGACTTCTAATAGGAGCCCAAAGAAGAGGAGCAATGTTGACTAGGGGCCCAAAGAAGACGAGCAATGTGGACTAGGGGCCCAACAAAGAACTGCAACTTCTACTAGAGGCACGAGGTAGGAGCATAATATCGATTAGGGGCCCAATTTCTATTAGGAGCCCAGGAAAGGTCGCAACTGCTACTAGAGACCCAAGGAAGGGATCCTATTTCGACGAGGGGCCCACTGAAGGACTGCGATCTCTACTACAGGCCCATGGAAGGAGCACAATTTCTATTAAGAGTCCCATTTCGATTAGGAGCCCAGGAAACGTCGCAACTTCTAGTAGAGGCCCAAGGAAGGAACCCCATTTCGACGAGGGCCCAATGGAACACTGAAATCTCTACTAGAGACCCAAGGAGGAAGCACAATTTATAAGGTAAAGGCAGGTAATACGGAACGGCACGTAATATGGAACTTCGGAAAATTTCGATAACGAAATAACGAACTCTTCAGGCAATCGTGTATACGAGATCCCTAGACACAATAGACGATGATACTGAGAAACGTTTATATTTTTCGTGAGGTGTAAAAGTTTCTGAAAAGTGCATTAAAACAGTTAAATATTGTAGTGAAGGTATGTTACAAAGTATTATTTTGATATAATTTATCATTAAATATGTGTGTTCTGGATTATTCAACAATAGTTTACCAGTAATGTTACTTTCTTTCTAGTATAATTCTTAATTTCTTGTCGGAACATGTGTGTACGTAATATGGAACATACCGAGTAACATAGATGAAGTTGATAATGACGATGATGCGAAATGCTTATTTTGCGATGATAATTATAAAAATAATGACAATGAAACGTAGACCCAATGTATTCGCTGCTTTCAGTGGGCACACGAGGAATGTGGGACTTCCGACGTATTATTCACGTGCCCAACGTGTCGGACACACAAAAAGCAGAAATAAATTCCAAAAATGATGTATATTTATTTATTTGTATCTTCTACTTAATAAATCTTCATGTTTAGTAAAAAAAAGTAAAGATTTTTGAGTTTTCTTTACAAATTTCCTAGGTGCTCCATATTAGGACCCATTTTTCGAACGGGCGATTTTCACTCTTTTCATTTTTTTTACTATAATTGCAAAATAAATGAATTTTTTTACATTTGACGATGTAAATATGATTATGCATTAGTTCCTTAGTCCCCTCATATCAGTTTTATTAAAAAAAAAAAATTCCTCTACTTTTGACAAGCTTTTGAAATCAGATGGTCCATATTACCTGCCTTTACCCTATTAGGAGCGCAAGAAAGGTAGCAACTTCTACTACAGGCCAAGAAAGGGGCCCCATTTCGTCGAGGGGCCCAATCAAGGAGGGCAACTTGTACCAGGGGCCCAAAAAATGAACAGAATGTCGACCAGGGGCCCAAGGAAGGGCCCAAGGAAGCAGGACAATTCCGATTAGGAGCCTAGGAGCCCAAGGAGGGAGCGGAATTTCACCCAGCGGGCCCATCTCGCGAGAGGGCCCAGCTGGCCGTGCCCGTCCGCCACCCGGAGGAGCACCTGCGTTCAGGGGCAGGCACGCGGCAGCGGGCAGTCAATGGCCAGCCGTATTTAGCCTTCGATTTGTACGCAGAAGGTCCGCGGTGCAGCGGATATAGTAGGCGCCAGGCTGAATGGTAATTGGCCTCTGTTAATTCGTCGCCCATATACGAGCACTGGGAGCGTAACACGTCGAGTTCACGCGCGACAAAACCTCCTCGCTGAAAGAGTCACGAGAGAAGACATTGTTCCGTGTCGTTTCGCGTGCCAGCTCTGCAAAGGGGCGCACCGGTGCTCTCCTTGTCGAGAGAAAGTCTCGTAGATATAATACGCGTGAGCCTCTGTGGGTGTCGTATCAGCGCGAACGCCTACCTCGCCGCGAACCGTGTCCTCTGACACTCGCGCGAAAGAGACACCACACCCCGAGGATAATGGACGCCGAGCCCTGCGCCCTTATCGCCCTACAACTGGGCTGACGTGCACGGAAGACGTCCCCAACTATTCGAGATCGATCAGAATTCCACAGAGCAGCCTAGGTCTAGACTAGAACGTGGCCAGGAACAAGGTTCCGCTCGCCGTACCTAGCATACTAACTAAATCGCCGCGGAGCATGCCCGGAGGTTTAACAAACTATCGGGCATCCCTCCCACCGGCAGGCAAAATGGAAGAAGAATCGTGTCAGCCTTTGGTATTCCCGGCAACCACCAACGGATTACCGTGTCGCGGCCTGGCCTGGTCCTAATGGATCGACATTCTTCTTGCGCAACGAGACGTAAAGACCTTTAACGCGGCAGCTACCTTCTGGTTCGCTGCGCTTCGGGCCGGATAGTTTATACGGTTACGGAACTCGCGCCTTTACCGGGCCTTGACACCTACGGTAGCAATCGCGCGAGGAACGCGCCCTGGACCGGGGGTGAACAAATATCTCTGATTCACCAGCGCCTCTGATTCACCACCAAGCGGTTCGGCGTCGCCTCGGGATTCCCAGGCAAGAATTCAAGGATCCCGAAGGGCGCGGGTGCCGGAGCGAGCGGCGGATGAATCGCCCGAGCGGCTAGCCAAACACTCGGGCCCGCTGTATCCCCGACAACGCGCGTACATCGAGTCAAGTCGGACTACGCCGCGGTGTCCAGTTTTCATGGGCTGGTGGGGTGTTCACCAGGTGGCCGTGGTGGGTGGCGTATAAGTAGAGGCCTGCATTCGCCGCCGTTCTCATACCCTCACCACGTCCTTCGACTACCTCTTACTTTTACTCCGCGTCTTTTTTCGCTTCTCTTTCTCTCCTGTCCCTGTGCTATCCCGGCTCCGTCGCTCGCCGCCGCGCACAGTCCCAGCGCAGTACCGCAGGCGAGCCGAGACAGGGGGAACCATAGAGCACCCAGAGAGCCAGGGGGACCGATCCCGCTTCGCATAGTGTACGTACGTGTTGCTCGGCTGGTGCCCGGACGCGGACCTTTTCCGCGATCGCTCCGACCCGCCTGGAAGACGAGCCTGGTCTCGAGGAGAGGGCAACGATGGTCGCGAGTGTCCGGTGACGATACGTGTCCTCGTTCGCAGTACCTCGGCGATATCGCGACCGTCTACCGATCCCTCAGTGACCGCGTACTACGCCAGCCAATCCCTCGCGAAGAAACGCACCCTTCCGCTGGACGTTCTACGGAGGCCAGCTCCAAGAAACTCGAAGAAAGCCGGAGGAAAGGCCGACGCCGACATGTGGCTGAAAACCACCCTCCTGTAAGTACCACAAGTGATCTAACGGGGAATCCTTGATTGTTACCGTTACCGAACCCGGTACCGCTGCACAGGCAGCTAATTAAGGATGCTTTCGCAACCCGTCTCGCTCGGGGGAGCGATCAATGGGGCGAGCACGCGTTATCGCGCTCCCGTTCGCCGGCAACGACGCCTCCAGCGATGCTAATTAACGCGCCAGTGCCGCGTAACACTGCAATTCTTCCCCCACTTTCCTTCGACGGCGTCGCGTGCATCTGGACGCGCGAAGGAAAGTGGTGCTGGATCGTCCGAGAGGACATCCTCCTCGCGCTCGACAGGTTGAATCCTCCGGCGGGATAATGAGAAACGCTAGCAGAGTACCGCGGGATTTCTAAAACCTCGCAAGTCAAATAGAAAGCTCCCACGGTTACATCTCGGCGCATTTGCGAAACCTGGCTCCGCGTAGGTGCGAGAAAAAGATATTAACGGGCCCGCGATAGGCTTTCACGGTGATGTTGTGCGTTACGTAACACGGCTATCTCGTGCCACTGGAGAGAACTCGTGTCGTACGTTCACGCAGATACGTTTGCCCGTAACCGAGACAAGCTTTCTCCATATGGAAACGCGATGGATTCCAGCGCCGGGCTAGCTCGGCCAGGCCCGGCGTCGGGGCTTCGTCAAAACAGTTACCCATTGTCTGGCCTGGTCGCGAGTAGCTCTGTCGCGCAGATCGGCTAGAAATCATTCCCGTCCCGGATGCAAGGCGACGGCCGGCCGATCCTGCGCGCAGAACAGGATGTCGTTCCTTTCGATCGCGCTGGCAAATGTCGCGGCGGACTTTCTATCGATGGGGAAAGATCGCGGCGCGGGGCTCTTCGCCTCAATCCCATCAATTTTACAAGTCGCTCTCCTTCGTCGCGGGAAATCGATCGTAACCCGATCGACCTTGCGGGTTCGAGGCGCCACGAAATCGAGACACCACCTTCGTAGACAAATAGGCTCCGTTATTTCTCTTGCCCTTTGGGAGAGATCGAGAAATCGGAGGCTGCACGATCCATCGATTCGTATCGAACGGCGGTTCAGTTGCGGAGGTGGAGGGGCAGCTCTCGATCCCCTCAAAATTTCGGATCGCCGGCGAACCTGGCCGAACAACCTTGAGCCAAAGGAGGACGAGGTCGCTCTCTCGTACCCCCGGGCAGGCTACTAGACGGCCTTGACTTTTTCTTTCCATCAAATTATTTGGCCGCTGCGAAAATTGCTCTTCCTGCGGCCGGGCCGAGGGAAGCTGCTTTCGGAGATCTTCAAGGAGAGCGACGGGTCCTTTCACTTCGAGGCTTTCCACGAAATCGAATTCCAACGCCTGCCTTGCCCAGCCTAGCGCAGAAACAGGCATGACTCGCTGCTACGAATTCTGAAAGGGAATTTCTCAGGCGAGATTTTCCCCATTCAGTAGTTACACTTTGACGCCAGTTGGAGTGTATTAAAGATCGGGTACCGGCTGAAAGAGAACAGGCCGCATTGGTTGCAGCTTCCAGCTCGCCAGACACGAACTTTCACCGCGTCGAGCGTTGTCTTGCACTCCGCGGGCGCTCGATCTCGCTGGCAATTTCATTCTACAATGTCCCCTTCTAATCGCCCGCGAATCCAGCGCTTCGAGACGATCTAGGTACAAGTTTAACGACCTTCTTCCTCTGCCCAGGCTGTGCTGCGTCCTTGCGTGCACCCTCGCGGAGGATGCATCCAGCAGAGCAGTCTCTGTCGAAGGTACAGTGCTCAACCTCCCTTATCAGACATGCCCACTCGCTCCGTATAATGTGATTAAACGATGGATATCGCCCCGTAGAGTACGTAACGGCCCACAAACTGCCGGAAAGCGTCGCGAGGCCGTTGGACTACGATGACGACGTCGTGGACGTGGAGAGGAAGGCGGTCTCCAAGGATGGAAAGCACGCGAAGAAAGTGATCTCGCGGATCGAGAGCGCCGATAAGAAGCTGGACCCCGTCAGGAGGTTCGATTTCGGCGACGAGGGCAAAGCGGATGGTAGAACGAACAAACGACAAGTTCGCGTAGAACTGGAGAACTTCAGCGACACTGGTGTCCTGCAGGAAGATGGACTTCGAAGAACGGACGCGCACAGAGCGCGATTAGAAGGCCAGAGGGACTCCGTGATCCCTGGGGTATACGTTAGGTGAGGAAACCACGTGTCTTGCTTTCTTGCTCCAGTTAAATATCTACTAACCCAAGATCCTCGGGGATCCTCCGCGTTACCGGCCAGTCGCGTTACCAATTCACCCAACGCCGGCTCTGCGATATTACTCATTTCCGAGCTCCATATATTTTTTTTTATTAAATACTTTGAACCTGGACAGGTCCTTAAGCAAACTTTTCAAGGTCGGCAATACAGAGATGATATGTTAGTACTTATGAACTAGATATTTACAATGTTTTAACAAGTATGAAGGTAAAAATGTCAGTTCTCGGTTTTAACAATGTTAGTTGCTTAAGGTTATTATAGTAAAAAATATATATATATACCTATAAGTAATTTACTAGTAGATATCACAGTCCGTTTTGAACTTTGGTCAGAGCATATTAAAAACTATCTTACTGACGAACCCTGTACCGAGATCCATAAATACCGAAACTAATGCGGCGCCACCTGTGTGTCGAGCGTAAAGTAAGCCGTTCCCGAACGCCGAATGCCTACATTACCTACCGCGATAATGGCTCTCCTCTGAACGATTTTTATTTTTAGATCTCTAGTATGGCGCCAATACTTTGGTTAGCGTTTGAAAAATGTCCCCTTAGCTTTATAATTTCCCGTTTAATTTTATGCTGGTTGAAGTATTAATTTACGATACCTTGCCACCCAGCGAGGAATACCCGACCACCATGATGCCTGTATTAACGACGCCACGCGAGGCTCGTAGCTTCGACTTTGTCCCCGTGAACATCATCCGCGACGACGGCAAGGAGACCTCGTTCCGCGACCGCAATTTCGGGGACTTCAGCGACGTCAGTTTAGTACCCGCCGGCACTAACTCCCGAATCCAGGTAAGCGATCCCGCCTGTTTATTATCTTGGCACGCGCGAGCGAATGATCGATCGTATGGCATGGGGGCGTGCAGAGAATAACGTTGAAACGTCTCGATGCTCGTGAAACAGGTTAAGAAAGGGCCGAACGGGAAGGACTACGAATACGAGTACGTATATTATTACTATGACGAGGAGGATGAGAATAAGGCGGGTACAGCGGGGTCGGCCGTCACCAATTCTTACGACGTTCCTTCTAGAACGACGCCCGCGCCTAGGCGCGGCGGATCGTCCAGCGGCAGAAGTAAGTACAGTAGCGCGGAAAGGTCGAGCACCGTGGAGCCCGCGAGCAACGAAGTGATCCCGAATAGAAATGGAAACGGAAGTGGTAACAGGGCAAGGCAGTTGACCGAGGCCGAGGACGTGTCCGAGGAGAGGCTGCCGACTAACACCAGGTTCCCACCGAGGTGCGTAGACCAGCCTCGCAACCCCATGCGCCACCTTTATTCGAGTAATAGTTTGAGCTTCCTACACAAGCAGATCGCGGTCGAATCACAATACAGCGACCACCGAGTCGTCCCGAGCGCGAGGGAACCGACCCAGGCCCAGCTTGGATCTAGTAGACTCGAGCAGCTTCCGGACCCACCAGGAGGGCCCAGAGTTCCCTCAAGTTCTGCCTAAAGGACCCGTTAGGTTCCTAGGAGTCACCCCAAACGAGGAGAACGAGGAGAAACTAGCGGGCAAGGGACGCAGCAGGCCTCAAAAGGTCCAGGAGCCTGCGCCCGTGCAAGAGGATGTCGAGGACACTCCTGCTCCTACGACCAGGAGGCGGCCCATCAGCACTGCCGCGCCTCAAGTAATTGTGCAGTTCCTTTCTTCTCGGCGGCTCGCGGGCGAACGAGAGCGTGACTGTTCGCGTGTTTCAGGTGGATGAAGACTCGTCTAGGGACCCAACCTCGCGAGTGTCCGAAGAAAGCGACAGTGAGGAGGAAGCCTCGTCTTCGTTGGATAAAAGCAAGGAGAGAGAGGACTCTGAGGAACTGGAGACGTCCTCCATTTCTCCCAGCACCGTTTCCACCGCTACGGAGAGCCCGACCACAGAGTACCCCTCCGCGATGGATAAGGTCGCCTTAGACCTCTATGCATTCGTCCAGCAGGGCCAGAATAACCTGGTGGACGCATCCAGCAGCGAGGCTACTGACACAACGTCAGCTGGGACCACTCTATCAGACGACGAGGCAACCACAGACCTGACAAGCGTCACTGAATTGTCTACCACGGTGACCGTCGAGTCCACGACAACCACTACTACGACAGAGCCAACCACCACCACCACCACTACTACGACCACCACAACAACGGAACCACCTACAACTACCACCCAACTGCCAGCTGGCAGAGGGAAGTTCCGTAGGCCAGGACTCGGAGGACCCGCCATTTCTCGAAACAGGTGAGATTGGAATGAGTGGGTAGAAAAGGGATTAGGAGGTTGATGGAACGATTGTTGCACATCAGGTTCAAGTCGAACGGAGGTGGCAGCACGACGACCACCGAGGCGTCCGCGGAGCCAACGCAGCGCACAAGAGGCCGTTTCGGTGGCAACGGCTCCAACGGAGGTGGCTTCAAGAGAGCCCGACCTGGCCAGAAGCAGCCCGTCGAGGAGGACGCGGTCCAGAAGGAGAGTTCCAGCACGGTGCACGCGGAGAAACCTTCCTCCGGCACTCGCGGAAGGTTCCGCGGGCCAACGGGGACCAGATCGACCGTCTCGACGACCACGTCTGCCCCGACCAATGGTGGATCAACTTCATCGGCTAGTGGACCGTCCGGAATATCCAGGCCGTCGTTTAATAAACTGAACATCAACAGACGACGTGGAAGACCAACTACCAGCTCACCAAATGCCACAGAGGAGAGCCAAGAATCAGGCAAAGAAGCTGCCACGGCGACCGTGCAGGAGGCAGTGACTAGTGCGGCCAAGCCGACCCCTCGACCTCGACTCGCAGCAGCGGGCACGAGACCAGTGATTAAACCTGGCGGAGTCCGAGTGAATTTGAGACAGAAACCAGGACAGGCGACCACTACTACGACCACCACTGCAGCCTCAGCGGATACCCCAGAGGAGCCCTCCATCGACGAGCCTGCTGGAGAGGGGACCGAGGAGGAAACCCACGAGGTGAATATATTATTGTTATTAATCACGAACCCGGTAGGGGGCCAATACGATACTTAGGCTTTTCCAATTAAAGTTTGCCATGGAATACTTCCAAACTCACTAAAATTTTGCGGGATTCGCGACCTCAAGTGGGCTGATGAGGCCGCGCCATTTCAGATTTTGCTGTCAGATGTATTTACTCGTTTTTGTAATATTTAAATTGTATTATTATCACAAGATAAATAAATTCTCGCGAAACCCTAGGGGTTCCTAGTGTATGAATAGGTTTTGTAATTCACGGAAAAAGTGGACCTCGGGACGATGGGACTCGAGAACCCACGATCTCCGGGATATCCTTGGCATACTGGGCAGCGGCCTAACCAACTCCACCGAAGCTGAACCTCCGAGGTCTCTTATAATATCTGCATTATCACAATCACATGGAGTTTATCTTGTTTATGCATCAGAAATTGCAAAGTCCATTAATATCATAGGCTGATATTCTACAGCAGATTTTCAATGTAGGAAGAGTGAAGATAGTCGATCGTTCGTCAAAGTTGCCCGCGTGGCGCGCTTTCACCGAATGGCCTTTCGTAAAATGTCACGAGCCCGCATACCTGGCCTCGAGTCACGAGCCCGCGATCCCATCCTCAGCAATCCTGTCTTTTTTTTCACAGGCGCCCGCGGAGACCAGCCCCCCACCGACGCGCTCCACTACAGCGAATCCTCTGAACAAGTTGCGCAACCGAAACAGACTGCAGGTCCATCCCAAAACGACAACCAGATCGCCCGTCTCACTGGCGCCGAGGAGATCGCCGCTGCTACCTCGCCGCAAGGTGACGGAAGCACCGGTGGCCCAGACCAGTGAGGAGGAGGTGTCCGAGGAGCCAGAATCATCCAGCGAGACGGAATCCACCGAGGCTACCTCAGCGGAGACCAGCACCGCGGCGAGCACTAAGCACGAGGAGACCAGGGGGCTGGGAGGACTGTTGGCGCCCAGGCGCAGATTGACGCCCCGACGTCCCGGGCAGATTATTTCTCGAGAATAATGAAGACGAGAAACAGACTGCCCGCTTAGAAGCGGACTCGGTGCTCGAGGATCACTAAAAGCTTACATCCGTCGGGCCCAGGATCGAAACGCAGCCTACGAGTCGGAGATAGATAGGAGTCTCTCATCGGAGACGGGGACAAAAGATGGCCGAGAGGAGACCGCTCGATTAGCTCGGCTGATCCTCCTTAAAACGCTCCACTCGGCTACTAAATTAAGGCGCGTTCGAGAATCCGTTCTCAACGACACTCGTTCACCGCGAAACCGTCGAAAGTACCGTTTAGATGCATCGGGAACGAAAGATCGAGGCGCTCGGCCAAGGGAATCGGAAGAGATTGCCTACCTTTTCGTCGCTCGCATCCTTTGAACGGTACTTCGATCGCGTGGTCCAACCAGAATTGGAAACGACACCGCTCGAGTACGTACTTCGGATCGTACCAATACTTTTGTAATTACGATATGTTCCATGATACGCTGTAAATATGATATCGCAATTAAACGTATGTGAAAAATTGATCCAACTGCCGATTTACCCTTCAGACGCCACCGTCACAAGTATACTAAAGCACGATGTCCGATCTACGCCGTTCCTCAATTGGAGGTTATTCCTGAAGATTCCTCGTAATACATCGAAAGCGGCGTGGATAATGTAGTTATCTCGCATTGTCGATCGGTAACGAAGAGAACGTTGTAATTTGCTAACGGTAAGACGACGATGCTTCCAGAAGTCAACGTACGGATCGTGACAAGCAGAACTCAGGTGCGTTACGAATAGAGGGAATAGTCAGCAAAGATGGCGAGACACGGAGAAGTGGTGGAGCGGTTTTGACGAGTCCTATGTCTAAATTAGCAGTGAATGATCGTCGCTGTCGCTGCCGCGGTCAATATGTGAGTGTGGGTTAATGGGTCTGCGTCTGTTAGAAATAAGCGCGTGTCAGTTAGCAGTGCGGGACGAAAACTCGCGCGAGATCAAGGTACGACAGGATGCTTTGTTTATAGAGATCAGCTATGTTACCAAACATTCCTATCGCTTTCGCTGCTGCCTCGTCCACGACGCTTCTATTTCCGTCGAATAAAGGTCAGCCGAATGCAAAGACAAAGCGACGCTCGACGCGCGGGCGACACGCGCCGTTTAGCCGGACATCGCATCGATAAGCCCAAAAAAATCTCGGCTAGACTCGGCTCTCCGGAAGAATTGTAAAAAAAACTCTCCTCCTATTAGGAGAGTGGATTTAATCTTTTGTCACGCGTCCACCGACTGCTCGGCCCGTCGCTGCCCTTTGTCCAGCTAAACGCTACTCGCATGCCCCCTCTCAAAATTATAGACGTATTTCTGACGCTGAGCACTAATTACACAGCGTCAGCTCGCACTCCAATAATCCTCATGTGGTAATCTTCTGCGTATTCTTTTCAAGATGTATCCGTTGTAAATGCGTATTTGAAAGTATTAACTTCGCACTACCGTAGACAATACAGGTGGGATGACCCATCATTGGATTGCAATTGATTGGGAAACATCTCGATTTAATCCTCTGATAAGAGCGGAATCGTCAAGCGTCGTTCGTCGCGCGACAGAAAGGTAGAGAAAGATTGGTTTTGCGAAAGGCTTGTGTTTTCCTACGCGGGAGTAGACGCAGTAGAGTAGCCACTAGGTAAAGCCAGTCGAGCCCCCCCCCTCCCAGAACGGCATCAACCTGTTCAATTGGTGGGTGATTTACATTTTAGATGCTTGCGGAGCAATCGTCCACCGGTAGTTAATTAATCTTAATGACATGAGAGAATGAAACGAGAAACTGTCATTACCTGCGTAGAGCCAAACCGACGAGCAAAAACGGTAAGGCTCGGAGTCTGCTAGGATGTGTGCGTCATTTCGCTTAGATCAAGCCTATAACATTCTTCTATTTCTATTCGACGAGCATCGGTTCTGCCGTGCGAACGTTGATATCGAAACGTGTTCGTAGATGACAACGGTATTGGATGGCAGCTATCAACGGATGGAGCCCTACGAGGTCGAGGAGGAGGATGGGGAGGACGACGACGACCATGAGGAGACGCCGCAGGAATCCGGCGTTATGATTCATGTAGTGCCCGAAGGGAACAAAGCCAGGTGGAACCACATAGAAGATCTGGATTCGTTTTTCACAAGAATGTACCACTACCACCAAAACCATGGGTTCGCTTGTATGATGCTTCAAGAAATGCTCGAGCTAGGACAATTCATTTTCGTAGTTACTTTTTCAACCTTTCTCTTTCATTGCGTCGATTACTCCATACTCTTTAAGTAAGGTTTCGCGAACGGCACAGTACGACAGACCGTAACGAAGGACCGCTCTGTACAGCAGGCACGTTTGCTTCCAGGGACAAAGTACCTAGCAACACGACGCACAAAACGTCGATAAACGACGCGCTGTTGTCCTGGGAAGAGTGTATGGCGTCTATGGGCCTGATCACTTGGATATGTATCTCGGTGGCCACTATCTTTTGGATACTGCGAGTGGTAAAAGTTTTATGCCATCTCACGAAATTCTGGGATATAAAGCTGTTCTTTAACACCGCTCTAAAAATCGAAGACTGCGATTTGGATAATGTGACCTGGCACGAGGTGCAGAAGCGGGTCAGGGAGGTGCAGAAAGAGCAGGAGATGTGCATTCACAAAAGAGAGCTGACGGAGTTAGATATATACCATAGGATATTAAGATTCAAAAACTATATGGTGGCTATGATCAATAAGTCCCTGCTGCCTGTACGGTTCAAAGTCCCCGCCGTGGGAGAAGTTATTTTCATGACGAGAGGGTTAAAGTACAACATGGAGCTGCTTCTGTTTTGTAAGCTTTTAGACGTACAGATAGGCGTCGACTAAAAACCCACGCTCACTCTTTATCGTCACCTGTTTCTCGCCTAGGGGGGCCCTGGTCTCCGTTTGAAAACAATTGGCACCTCAAGGAAGATTACAAAAAGCTGAACAAAAGGCAGGAGCTCGCTAGAGCATTGTCCAAGCACATTCTGTGGGTGGGAATAGCGAATTTGATACTTTGCCCGTTGATTCTACTTTGGCAGATACTGTATTCCTTCTTCAATTACGGAGAGGTGAGTAGCTTCCGTTAGCAGCAACACCCTCTGTCCCAGTAGCCTACCATCCACCCCAATAATGCAATCGTATCACAGTGCAAATCTCTGTCTCCAATAGATAATCAAGCGAGAGCCGGGCACACTGGGCACGAGAATGTGGTCCCTCTACGGTCGACTGTATCTCCGCCACTTCAACGAGCTCGATCACGAATTGAACGCGCGCCTGAATCGCGCGTACCGTCCAGCATCAAAATACATGAGTATATTCACCTCCCCCATTATAACCGTTATCGCCAAGAACGTCACCTTCGTTGCTGGGAGCATGTTAGTGGTACTGCTGTTGTTGACCGTGTACGACGAGGACGTGCTGACGGTAGAGCACGTGCTGACTACCATGACCATACTAGGAACAATAATAGCCGGAGCAAGGGCATTTATACCGGACGAGAACCTAGTTTGGTGCCCGGAGACTCTTTTAACCGCCGTCTTAGCGCACACGCACTACAGACCAGACAGCTGGCGGGGCTACGCTCACACAGAGACTACCAGGGCCCAGGTCGCGCAATTGTTTCAGTACCGCGCGATCCACCTTCTAGAAGAACTAACTTCCCCCCTGCTCACGCCAATTATCCTATGCTTCTGCATGAGGCACCGAGCCCTGGACATCGTCGACTTCTATCGGAATTTTACAATCGAGGTCACGGGGGTAGGCGACGTCTGCAGCTTCGCGCAAATGGACGTTAGGAAGCATGGAAACCCCATGTGGCAGACGATCAACGAGAGCCCTATCGAAGATCGTAGCGCGGGCTACGATAACCTGTACGGCATGGAGCCGGGCAAGCTTCGAATCCCCATGTCGAATCAGTACACTCAAGCAGAGGACGGGAAGACCGAATTGTCCCTCATACACTTCACCCTGACCAACCCGGAGTGGAAGCCCCCAAGCCACGCCGAGAACTTTGTCGCTG
This sequence comes from Andrena cerasifolii, assembly GCF_050908995.1. Classification (NCBI taxonomy): domain Eukaryota; kingdom Metazoa; phylum Arthropoda; class Insecta; order Hymenoptera; family Andrenidae; genus Andrena; species Andrena cerasifolii. Next base: position 7,631,479 of record NC_135132.1, read on the forward strand.
CTTTGAGGGAGAGGGCTAAGAAAGAAGTGCAGGGTGCGCCTGGCGAAATCAACCCCCTTTTGGCGAGCCTGAACAGCTTGTCCGGCCTGGGCCCTAGCGTAAGTGTTTCAAACAATCTTTCCCACTCAACTAGCGGTGCTATCAGGCAACTGTAAAACTGCATTCTTCCTGTCCTTTCAGTACAACGACATAGTCTCCAATATTATCAGAAGCACAATGGTGAACCACTTCAGCGCACCGACTGCGAGCGACATGTTCGTCACGCAACCTGGAACGTCGGCCTCGGTTGCGGTCGACGAGTCCCTCAGCCTGAAATCGGAGCTTATGCCCCGCGCGGTTCGACGCGGCTTGAGCAAAGCGGAGGGCCCGATTCATAACGAGAAAGGCTTCCTGTATGGTTTGCAACAGGGGATGTCGAATCAATCTCTGGGCGCTTCCGTCTTTGGGTCCGGCCAGGAACTTCCCACCGACCTATCTGTGCCCCTGGAATTGACTGCCGCCGATATTTCCCTGTCTACGTTGTACCTGCACGAACTTCACCATAGACAAGTATACTCGACGAGACCAATCGCGCGGACGAATTTTACGGGGACTTGGAAGCAGGGATAAAAACGTGGAACTTTGTGACGTTGCAGGTTAAGAGGTACGGCTATCAGGAAACGACCTCGAGGAGTATATGGCAGCGAAGCCCTGTCCAAGAGCTTGCCACGCTTCCAGAACATAGGCAAGAGAGAGCACCGTTGCTGCTCCATCAGGATTCCTCGGTCAGGGATAACACAGAACCGACGTACAACGCGAACGCTCATTTAGATAGCATCTGAACAATCTCGCCGCAGTGATTTTCAACGCTTCTAAGAGAATAAACAATGATTTTAACCGCTTTACGACTACGAAGATCTCGTGTGATTTATTTTACGTAGCTGGGACAGCTGGGACGTTTAAGAATCTGTGTTATCGAGGCGAATACAATTGTTGAAACGTTCTCGGATTGGCCGACGATTTCGAATTGCCTACTCCGACACGTCGAGGGCCTAATGCACGAGGATAATCAAGACTAATCTCCAAGTTGCTGCTCCCGCGCTACCAACGGGGGCAAACAGATCTGTACGAATTTTTTACGAAGAAACTGGATATCCTAGGGTTTAATTGCTGAATACGGTGCTTGTGTTCGGCACTCTATTGTGTATACAGTCGTCTCTCGATATAGGCTCGCTGTAGAATCCTTATCGCGAGGTGGACACGATTCGAAGGCTCGCAACGGCGAAGACTGTGACATGACGGTACTCGCTCGGTTTCGCGCCCTTTTGTTCACTCTTCATTGTCTTTCTCGTCGTCGGTAAAGTCACGAGCGAGTCTTCGGCGAGCGTGCGCGAGCCTCAAGGGCCTATATCGAGAGAAAACTAGTTTCCGCTGCCGCGATTCTCTAGTCACACGAAATTAACCACGAGCCATAGCATAAACGACTATTTATTTCTTACGTGTAATTACTCTAATGCGATAAACACGGTGGCAGGATGAACACGGTTAACGGGTAGGGTTCTCGAGGGACACGAACGCACGCCTATGCTCCCTATTGTTAAGAGATGGTCACGGTGCAGCTAGCTGGAGGCGCAAGCATCCATCTTTCAAAGAACCTGCGGCTCCCCATGCGACCAAAGGACTTCTTTATTTACGTGCAAGTCCAATCGTGACTGCCGACTTTTATCGGCGCGAAACAAGCGACTAACATTCTACCCTCAAACGAAGTACAGTAACACGTAACAAAGCCACGTAAGAACCTCTTTTTTTTCTAAGAAAATCTTATATGGACATGATTCTATAAAGCAACTATCATTAATATTACCACGATCGTTAAATTAACTTATGTAATTTACCATTATGACAAATAAATACGTTTCGTAACAAGGGCGGATTTCGAGATTTGCCGTCCCTAGGCTAAGCGTCTGCCACCCTTTCCGTGGAAGATCCTCAAATATTTTAATATAAAAGAGTCGAGACGGTTTTAAAATTAATTCCATGCGACAACTCGCATATAGGTTACTGCTGTTTTGCTACTATTGTTTTCAAACTTTCCTCACACCCCTGTGTTTAAACTTTAGAGGGCCAGGATTTTTTCATTGAAATTGTAAATCCTATTACTTAAAATTTATGCATATATACCACTAAAATGGCCGGCAAAGTATCCAAATTTTTAAGTGGCCACTATAGTATCGCATGTACTGGAATTTTTAAAATTTCAACTTTAATATTTCTAAGGGTTTTTGATATCGCTAGTCACGATTCTAAGGTCGGAGATCGAAATTTACACAGGAACAGTGTTGCCAACTTAAACAAGCCTAAATGAATAACAGCAGTTATTACATTCATATATTATTCTTTCCTTTGACGTTACCCAGAGCTAACAACGTGGACGTAGAAAGTTTTGTAGCTCTTTTTTTGTTTCTGGGGTTTTTTGTGTTATTTTTGGATTTGTTTTTTTTTTAGTTTTCTGGTTTTACTATTTATTATGCGAGCTGCAGTCGTGCAACTCACTAATGCCCATGCATTATACAAAACTAGCGTCCCCCGTGTCGGCTTTGCCAGAGATATTAGCGAGACTGCTTCATGTTTATGAGAATTAATATCTTTTAAGGAAATTAAGTATATTTAAAAAAAGGTTAATTTCTTCATAATATTTTGGAAAATATACCATTCTCTCCTTTGCGAGATTTACTTTTCCTCCAGAGCAAAATATACCAGGCGCTTCTTCGTTCCATGTTAATAACGCGTTTTTGAGACATGCTACATAACCTATGTCCGTCCTAGAGTATCCAGGAATAACGTGTTAAAATTTAGGGGGAAGATCGGTTCAATAGGTCTTGAATTTTGCGCGAACATAAAAATCGGCTCTCTCTTTATATAATAGTACAGATGAATAATGAACGTGTATCCTTTCCTTCATTTCGTTTACAAGTGCTTAGGGCTTTACCGAATCTTAATCCGAATGACTCCACTTCTCATCTGTCCAAACCCTCTCGACTAATATTCATTTCGTCCTTTTCCAAAATTACTCGATAAAAACCGACGATGCAATTTGTGTTCATTAAAAAAACAAATCCAAAAATAACACAGAAAACGCCAATGGAAATAATATACGCATGTAACTGCTGTTATTCATTTAGGCTTGTTTAGGTTGGCAACACTGTTTCTGCGTAAAATTACGATACTCTGGCCGTAGAATCGTGATTAGCGATATCAAAAACCGTTAGAAACATTAGTCCAAATTTTTAAATTTTCACTGGGCACTATACTGGCCAGTCCGGCCCTGTAAAGGTTAAACACCACTCCTCTCGGTGTTAGGAAAGCTAGATAGACATTTTATTTTACAACGAAAATCTATGGTATGATCTTCGATGGAGACTAAAAAGTTGTCGGTAAAACATTTCCCTACCTTATTCAATTTGTTCTCAAAATTTTCTGGCTGATTAGATTATATACAAATCCGCCCCTGTTTGGTTACAAAACCCGCAAATCCCCTGGCGAGCCCCGAACAAACGACCGTCGAAAATGAAAACACGGCTGGCGAGGACAAATGATAGAGTTTCCAGCATAATAAACAAAATATGAGCACTCACCAAACCTGCAAGAAGTCGGCGTAGTCGATGTCGGGGGACGCCAGCAAGTACAATCTTCGGTGCAACCGCAACGTCAGCGAGAAGATGACGAAGAAGGACTTCGTTTACGACATCCGGCCGCCGATCCAGAGCTGCAGGAAGGTGAGAAGTCAACATCCTCCGCGTTAAACTCACATACACTCAACGAATCACCGCAAACGTCAACGGCGGTCAGGCAGAATCCTGCACGCGGGAAAGCATGAGAATTTGAATCCGAGGCGACGCAACCAGCGAGCAAACATGGCGTCCGTTTGCCCGCGACAAATCGACCACCGTCTAAATCCATATCCCAATGTTTCTTTAAGCGCCCATGGATTCGGAGATACGTTGCTTCCAGCCCTCGTTCGGGTAAATGAATTCGCGTGTAAGCTGCGACAGGATACATCGCCCCGAGTCGACGGGAGCAGAATAAGGAGACGTGCAGAGTATTTGAAATTGAGATTACGCGATAACGAGGCAACATGGCGCCCAACCCACTCTCGACCACTTTTTAACGAATTTCTTCCGCTAATTACACGGTGCTGGGCTAGAATTCACTCTGTTTGGGTACCGCGTGCTCCGGGCTGTCGAACGTGCGCTGTTAAACGAGGATTAAAGCGAAAATCACTCGCGAATAGCGACGAAATTGGCGAGAGGCTTCGAAACGACCCGCACTCCTCTCAAGCCACGGTTGGACTGCGCTACGGGTCTGCGCAGTCACTCGTTTCGGCCGGGCGGCGGGCTCGGCGCAACAGTCGACCAAAACATTGCTTCGCCTGACCTTGTTTGCGTCCACAGCTTCAACGGGCTTTGGAATACGCTCGGTGAATATTACACGCTGGCTTTCGAATATTCTACAGCGGCAGGGTCGTAAATGGAATTGATAATGTAGCGGGAACTGAAAGGAAAATCTGTGGATTTAATTTAGGTTCCTGGTAAATTCTGAATCGATTTCTAGGTTAAGATATGTATATGGATGTTTGGTGATTAGTGAGCTAGATCGGGGAACAACTTTTCTCTCTTCTTATTCTTTTTGGACACCAGCGGAACGATAGCAAGTTTCTAGTAGTAGTGATGGGCGCACGAATATCAGTTTAGAAACGATTCGAGGTTATTCAATACTGTGAAGATTCGAATTTTATTCGAAGCGAGAATTTCTGGAAAGTCTTGACTTGGTAGGTCGTGAAAGTCTTGATAGCGAGATCTTTGTCGAAACTTATGCTCGGGATTCGAAGCGATTCGAAACTTTTGTCTAGGATTTGATGCGTTTCGAAAGTTACGTCACGAATTCGAAGCGATTCGAAACTTACGTCGCGAATTCTAAACGCTTCGAAACTTTACGCTCTGAATTCGTAGCGAATCGAAACTCACGTCACGAATTCGAAGCGATTCGGACGTGTCTTAAGCCCATCACTATCTAGTAGTAGGCAAATCAGGGATCGAAAACGTTCTGGAACTCTCGTTTTTAAACAAATTCTGTTAGAACTTGTATGTTTCGTTTAAGAACATATCTGTTCCTGTGGAATTTTTATTGAAAGAAATGTTACCCTTAGGAACTTCTTTAAAAATTATTCTCATGGAACAGATAATAATAAAATTAAATCGTCTTTATTCTTTTATAATATATGATGCAAACGCAAATACAGAACGGGCGAGGCTCAGCGTGGCTGTTATTATCCCTGACCCGAGATAAGAGTCCGAAAATTAGAGAACAAGAATGGGAAGGGGGGGGGGGGTAGAGTATAAAATAAGATGTTATAAGGACTCAGCGGTAGATCACATCAGCCGGGTTAGAATTATGCTATGTGTGGATGACTAAGAAGAAATCTTTGGTAGCATTTTTGAAAGAGTGTAGAGTGGGAAGTGTGCATGTAGCATTGGGAAGAAGATTATAGAAATGAGATGCTGCAAAGGAAAATGAGATATTTTAGAACCTTTATTTAAAAAAAATACTAAACTATTAGGTACTGGATTTATTTAACAATATAATATCATATTGTTCATTTTTATTTAATGAAAGGTATGAAAATCATAACATAAGTAATTACTAGTTTCCTAAAAAATATTGAACAGAAAAGAGAACTTGTCAAGGATAATACCTAAATAACATTTTTTTATAACTCACATGAACCAAAATAGATACAAATTCTATAAAATCTGCGTAGAAATTATCTGCGTAGGGTAAATATTACAAAATAAATAACACATTCAGAATATCAATTTAACTGTAATAATTATTTATTATTGTAGTGCTATTCGCTGAATAGTATTCAGTATTTATTACGACTGAGAACTTTTTTAATATTAATGAACAAAATACCTGTTATAGAAAATTATTTATCTTTATATTTCATAAGTTCCATCCCAACTAAAGCTTTTATTTTCAAAAACTTTCACTTTATCGCCTCTCATTAGCACTTATAACGTGAGAACATTTTTTAAAAAAAGTTCCAAGGTCCATGTATCGAATAAAACCGATTGAAAAGTTCCAGAACTCTTTGGAACCCCCAGGCAAACCTCGGTAATCTAAAGAATTACTTCTCCACTGCTCCGAGAAGAAGAATGTCCTTCAAAAAGCGTACATAGCAGGATAGTTGTTACGAATCCAAGCCGACTCAGCCGGCGACTTTCGTGTGACCATTCGAGCCGTCCGAGGGTCAATCATATTTTCAAAAATCTCCCATGCTCGCTGACTTAGTGTCCGCCGTAACGAACAACGTGCCTGCGAGGCACATCGCGGTGTTTATTTTGTCACAGAGAAGGAAAACTGTGGTTGCAGCTGGAGGACGGGAAATATCCGATCGTTCTGCCGCTCCAGCTACGACGGAGGCAAACTTCTGACTCGAAGACACCACAGTACACCGTGATCTGCGAGAAGGATGACCATGGCGGTGGCGGCGACGCTGTCGACGTGAGTATCACGAGTCCGGTCGGCGGAGTAAATTTTTCCCGGCTCTGGAATTGCGGGTGTACAAATTAAAATATATATTTCAAGAGCCTAAGAAACACTGGTACGCAAACGAAAAATATAAACTGGTAAAATGTGGAATAAATACTTATTCACAATTATTCATAACTACCCCCCCGTGGGATTGTAGCTTTCCGAGCCCCGAGCCTTGCGGTTCGAGTGCAACTTCTGCGGCGAGCAGATCGCCACCATGCTCTCGCTGTCCACGCACGTGAAGTCCCACCGTCGAAGGCACTGCAAGCACTGCTACTGGATTCTACTGGAGAACGAAACGATGGAGGAGCACGTTGAAGTCGCCCATCGAATCGATCCAGGTATCTTAACGAATACCTAACGCATGCTGGCCAGACCGCCCATCATTTGTTTACATTCTAATTCGCCTGAAATAAACATTGGACCCAAGCAACAGACGTGTTCCCCGCGTGATCGATCGGAGTCAACCCCCCCATCACTCTTTACGGATCGCATTCGCCAGATTCGATTATCCGATAGCATTCCTAATCTCGCACGCGCCCGGCAAAACTGCACGTTGCCCAAGCGGATCAATTTACGGATTATCTTTTATTATCCTCGATAACACTGCCTCTCACTCAACCAGCTGTCTACACATTGTTTGCTTCGTCAAAGCTCTCGACAAAGAGTTCCACAGCTCCGACGGACGATCATCGGTCCGATGAGTTCAATGATCTTTCCACGCCGTGGTCGCCGTGGGCTGGTGCGTCCTTATCCCTGGAATACGCCTCGAGATCCGGGGCGACGGTCATCAGGACAGACCCTACGTTGCCCTGGCAATTTGTACACACGATGCTCTGCCCGCGCACCCGCAGGTCGTTGGCCAGCAGCTTCAGGTTCTGCGAGGTTAACGATTGTTTGATTAGGACATTGCGCTCCGGAGGGCTTGGGAAAGAAGTAATAGATAAGGTGAATGGCCCAATGTCTGCTCATTTAAGAAGGTGCTCGGCGTAAAGAAGGTGTAGAAAATTTGTTTGTGATCAAAATTTGCAGAGTAATCGATTAATTCTTTCATAATAAATCAACCAATTCTAAAGCTATTTAAGAGGACCTTCCGGGTTAAAAATCGATTCTTTTATTTCGTTCTTCGAATGTTCAATCTTTTAGGAATACGCGTTTAAAAGGATTTGTTGAAATTCGTAAAATTCACGAAGTTATAATATTTTGAGTAGCGGCAAAAATTATTATTTCCAAAAATTATTATCCGATTTGACTGAAACTTTTTTTATTTTGAAGAATATACTTCTGGCTAGGGGGGAAACCAGAAAAAAATACAAAAATTGAAAATTTATAATTTTCAAAGGCGTTGAAAGGATGAAAAATATAGGGAAAAAGTGATTTCAAACTTCAAGTGTCGTTATTTTCTAAAAAATTCATTTTTGTAATTTTTCTGGTTTCTCCCCTAGCTAGATGTATATTCTTCAAAATAAAAAAAGTTTCAGTCGAATCGGGTAATAACTTTTGGAGATACAGGTCCCACCGATTTGGATCAATTTTTTGGCGCCCTGACTTTAACGACTCCCCAGTGCCGTCTGCAATGATTAATTATAAAACAAAAAATATATTTCTATAATTTAAGACATCCTTAATACAACGCAAAAAGTCCCATCAAATTATATTCAGTAGTTTTCCTTTAATTAATTCCTAAAGATCACCTATTTAACGCTTATAATAATAAGAAAAATACGAAATGAGCAGAAATTGTGACATCCACCTTACTAAGTACTTGCCTTCGCAACCGTAACGTCGATCCTCTTCAGATTCCTGCAGTCGAGCACCACCTTGCACGAGTTCCCTTCAGTGACCTTCATTATGTTAGCTCTGAAGTTCTCCGCGGCTGGGAACGTGACAGCCTCTTGGGGTATAACGCGTATCACAGTGTCATCCCCCACCTGCAATTTAGCACGGGGATGCAAAGGGCCCAGCAGGGTACAATCAACCTCCGCTTTACCTGCTCGATGTCGGTGTGGACGGAAGGTCGCGAGGAGAAGTACAGCAGCACCAGGAGGTTCAGAATTATACCAATAATGATTCCCCACTCGAGCTTGAGGAACACGCAGAACAGCAAGGTCGTCAGCATCAGCAGAAAGTCGATCTCTGAAACAGAGCCGCGTTGAAACACCTAGCCCCAGGATTTCCGCTTACTGTGCAATCGGTCCTCTCACTTTTCGCCCGCCACAACATAGCGTACGTGTTGAAATCCAGCATATAGTACATGGCGCATATGATGACGCCGGCCAGTGTGGCTTTGGGGATGAAGCGGAAGGTAGAAGTCAGCAGGCCGGCCGCCAGCAGCACCACACAGCCTGAAAAGAACCATCGCCATTAACGGAGTGTCCTTCTAATCACCGCCCTCGTCCCGCTGCGGGAAGTCCTGCAGCCGTGCGGTTTCCACGTGGAGAAAGGATTAGGGTACCGTGGAACACCGACCCGTGAGCAGTCCACCGAACGTCGTCTTCACTCCAGAAGCGTGGTTGACCGCCGTCCTGGTAAAGGAGCCAGTGACTGGCATCGATCGCACCAACGAGCCGAATATGTTGCAGACCCCCAGGGCGAGCATCTCCTGAGTGGCGTCCAGAGACTTGCCCATCGCTAAACACACAGATCGATCCAGGGTTATTTATTTATCGCTTGTACTCCTAGTATATAACCCAATTTTGCGCAGCGCACCGAAGGCCTTCGCTATCGCCATGTGCTCGATCGTAGATACGATCGGGATGGAGAAAAGCGTCGTCCCCATGGCGGCCGTCGTCTGCAGGAAATTGTACGTTCGGTTGTTGGCAGCTATCGAGAAAGGCGGCGGGCCAAACGGCGGCAATCCTTCGCCCATCGTTCCTGAAAAGCGTTACTCTTATTATAAAACGGCGGACCATCGGGATTGTCGATGTAGGAATAGGTTCTGTAATTTTTATGCGTGGGAGCCACGGAAAAAACGACCTCGGGGCGGTGGGACTCGAACCCGCGATCTTCGGATCCACTGCGTACTGGTCAGTCGCCTAACCAACTCCGCCGAAACAGAACTCTCCGAGGTCGCTTATTCCGAGCTTCCTTTTAAGAGGGTTCTTGATCCCACACGATGCAAATTGGGCGGTCGAAGACAGTGACACACTGGGTCGTTTATGACCATGGCTGTTTCTGACTTTCAAAAAAATTTGCACAAACTATGGGATACTTATTGAAGTCTCTACTTTAACATGCAATCGTTCTTGGAGTCAAACGTTTAAAGGATTAATTAGGAAAAATAAAAATTCGGAAGGAAGTTTAAGAAAAGAAGCGATTTATCCGGAAATAAATGACTCAGTGTGCCCACGGCGGGTTGATACCATGTATAGAGACACATACGCGGGCCGCAAAGGGTCTCTCTCTCCCTCATGATTGAAGCGATTAGCGATCGCTAGGTAATCACGCAGGTAGGCTCGATTCAAGCTCGAATAAAAAATTTCATTCACCGACCAAGGAGCCAACTACCTTCCGGTTCCCACCGAATATCCCATTCCCGGCTTTATCGCGCGAACTATCGAAGCCCGGCGGCACGGTACCTCACAACTCATAACACCCCGTTTCCTCCGTCGCGTGCGATCGCATCCTCACCAGTCAGCTTAAAGGGGTCCTGCCCGTTCTGATGGAAAATATACGCCATGATGATCCCCGCGACCACCACCAAAGCGTTGCGCGCCAATGTCACGGACCAACCGAGCTTCTGCGGCCATGTCCCCGTTCTACGTCCAGGCAGGTTCTTAGGGAGATTTAAATGGTAAAGTTAGTTGTCTGACTGCAGTCTGAGGATGAGCCGCGATAGCCTAACTCTTGTGCGGAATTTGTAAGGTTACGCGGATAAACGAAGGCCCAATATCACATATCTACAAGAAATCAGCGTACAGAAATGAAACCCAGTTCATTTAATTGTTGCGGTTTAATATTTTAAGAACTTGTTAAATTTCTACAATAGAAGAAATTTATTATTGACGGTTATTAGTTAAGGAGGAATGAGGATTTGTGTCTCGCTTTTGTAATACCTTAAACAAAACCAAGACGGCTACAGTCCCAACGCCTAGCAGCGTGTCTTGGTACCTAACGCTGTGCAGATTCGAGAACACTGACTTCAGGGAATCAACGAGGTCCTCACTCCTCCCAGGAATACCCAGCATCGGTTTGATCTGCGACGCGGCTATGTTGATCGACGCGGCCGCCGTGAAGCCAGTAATCACTGGCAGGGAGATGAAGTCCAGCAGGAAGCCTGAAATCTACTCCGTCTCGTGGATCGTGCAAAGGGAGGCAATCCCTCCGCCGCGTGCACTCACCCAAATGAAAAAGCCCCAGCGCCGTGATGATGCAACCCTTCAGAAACGTCAGCAACACGGCTATATCGGGCCCGTAGCTGGCCACCAGGGGCTGCACCATGGTGGCCATGATGGCGGTGGGCCCGATGGTGATGCTCTCACACGAGCCGAAGATGATGTACACGAAGGACGCCATGAAGGACGCGTACAGCCCATACTACCGGAAAGAGGAAGAAACTCGCGTGAGAAATGTAACGATAACTGTTGTTCCTCCGCGCATGGGTGGAGTAGTCGCTCCCCCTGGGTTCGCTTAAATCGCTTATTTTTAAAAACTAATTTTTATTAAGTAATAATAAAGAAGTGAATATTTTTAAGTTTTTAAGGAAATTGACGCTGCCCCAGTGGCGGATTTAACAGAGCGGCTGATGAGCAGTTGCCCCTGGGCCCCTGCCCAGAAGGCCCCCAGGGCCCCATCTCCAAAGAAAACTATGATTAGGTATAGATATCCAAACACTACATTTTTTTCGTACTATTACACTTGGCTCGTTTTTAGTTAACTACCTCTTCATTTTCCCGAAAAAAATGGGCCCCTAAGAACGTTTGCCACCTGGGCCTTTTTTCTTAAATCCGCCACTGTCCTGCCCCTGGAAAAAAGTCCGCGGATGCCGTTACCATCGCGTGTATATACCTCGGGGTTCAATCCAGCGACGACACCGTAAGCAATACCTTGAGGAATCGCAGTGAGGCCGACCGTGAAGCCAGCCAGCGCGTCTTGAGGCAGCCATGTGAGTTTGTAAGCCTTCGCCCAGGATAAAACAGGCAACCTCCGTTTCGCGTAAGAGATGCAGTCGGCTCCGTCACACCCGGCCACTTGAAACGTATAAGCTCAGGTATGCAGCTTCCTTTAACGTCTAAACGCACTTGACCAGAAGGGCCTTAAGATCGTTGTAGGCCCCTGGGTAAAGCAATGCACTGGGGCCCCCGAATAAGACTTAAAATCAGCCTTTTTTATTTTGGTAATTTTTATTTACTACTATCGTGGGGCCCCTGGGGACTGCCCATGTTATAAAGACGCCACTGTCCGTGACAGATCGGTGCCGGCGTGCCCAGTGATAAGCGTCATTTTAATACCAAAAAAAAATATTTCTTCACTTCTTGAAATACATAATACTATAGCCTGAAACTTTGACGAACATCGCACGTGTAGTTTCCTCACAAAAAATTCCCCCAAAAGAAATACAAAAGCTTCCCTCCTTAAGGGGGCCCACAAGGCCCACAAGGCCCACTTGTCACCGGGCCAGCTGACACTCTGCCCAGTCCGCCACTGTGCACGCTACCTTTATACGATAAAACTCACGTTTCCTGCGCACAGTATTCATCGTACTGTCTCCTTTCGCTTCCCCTTGTCTGCAGTGCGAACGACACACGAGTTAACCGGCGATCTTCGGCCAACGTTCAGACGCACGATCCCGTTACGCGCACGCTGCCTTCCTCGCGCGAGTCGTCCACGGGAGTCTCGGCACGAGATCGGCATCGCATAAAGTACTCGCTGCGCCCGCCCTCCGCGCCCCTCGACGAGCAGCCTCTCGAACGATTACGCGGCACAAGGCTCGGACAGCGTGACGCGCGTAAATTCGAGTCGTAGCGGGGACTGCTCGCCGCCTATTGTAACGTCTTATCTGCGATCAATGTTCTCGAGTAGCTATCTATGCGTGTCCTCCACTATTTATCACCGTGTCCCAACTTACCTATCTTTAATCCGACGATCTATGGATCACAGGGGGCGCGACACGACGGACTCTGCTCGAGAACGCTGCTGCTGGCCACTTTCACCGCCCGACGCTGCAAATTGTTCACATTTCACCGGGGTTTCTCCCTGGAAGCTGCCGATTTGGGAGTTGCAACAGGCCCCCGCGAAATGGCAAGCCTTGCCTCTCGTCTCCCAGCTTTTTTCCCACGGAACAAGGAAGCAGTCGGAAGAGGATGTAACGCCTGCGCGAGACCCGGACATCTCGGTCAGCTCACGGCCTGGCGACTATGAATGAAATCGCGAAGCTCTCAGTACCGCGCGGGACGGCGACCTCGTCGCCACGATAATCGCTTCCGTCGCTGCGCTTCCGGGGCCGTTGTGCCGCGTAGAGGAAAACGACCTTTGGCGCCCGCGGCCCTTTGTTCGAAACAGAGGCGGGCAAGGCAATTCGCGGTCTTAATAGATAGTTTGAAAGTATGCGCGAGATACGCGGCACAGCATCCGAGGGGAAAGGAAGCCGCAGTTCTCCGGCCCACGTTTCCGTCGGCAATGTATGACGACACGCTTAAGTAGTACAGGGATCGAGGAGGATATTCCTTAATCCGTCAAGCGAGCTCGGGCGGTGATTTTTTTAAAAGATTAGAATCGCGCACCGGCGAGTGGTAGAGTAGGAAAAGCTCTCTCTCCCCGATTTGCCACCGCTGGCGGATTTAATAATACATGTCGTCGAAGGAAGGAACGCTCGCGAGGAACCTGCAGGGAAGAGAGGGTGCCATGGCTCGCGCGGAAGTTGACTTCTTCAGCCAAGGGACCGCCGGGTAAGATTGCCAGTCGGGGCGCCCGCGCCTGTCCTCTTCCTCGGCGCAAATGCACCCTAATTCGATAAGCAACGGGGCCTTTGAGAGTCTGGCGCTTGATTAAATTCTGAATGGAATTTATGGCTTGCTTTGCGCCGGCACGTAGGCACGCGCTACCGAATTTTGCGGTACAGTTTTCTTGACACTTATTAGGGGATTACCGAGAGTGTCCCACCGTTGCGATACAATCGCTAATTGCGATCTTGGCGATCACCGGTATCGCACGCTCAAGTGCGAGGAGTTATTTTCAAATACGGCTGGACGTAATCGGGGCCGATCGGTTTGACGTGGTACAGATCGCATCGCTCAAGAACTTTCCCTCGATATCGGGCGGCTTGTATTGCCGATAAATTTGCAAACGTGACAGATAAATCGCTGATCGATCTTGTTAGACGCGGCTCGAGTTCGCGGCACAGGGATGTTACTCCGATATCGAGGAGCCCGCGAAATATCGCCGGATACTAATTCGCGGTAAGTTTAAGGGGAATCCTATTTTATGGGCTAAAAACATGGAAAAGTTTTAGGAATTTTTTTTTAAGAAACTAGCGTTTCGATTCATCTGAAAATTGGACCAGGTTTTTATACATCCTTGAAGAAGTTGCAGGTTTTTTTTTATTCGTTTTTAATAATAAATATAGGAGTTATGCGTCGCGCAAAACTCGTCGTCCGCTGGTTTGCATGATATTTATCTTGCAGGTAATCTGAAACAGAAAAATGAAACGGCGGTTTACTTTGTGCATATGCAGCTTTAATTTGATGAACCAGAATACCGCTAAGTTTCAAGCTACATATGTATAAAATAAAACGCCGTTTCATTTTTCTGTTTCAGATTACCTGGTAGATAAATAGCATGCACACCAACGGACGACGAATTTTGCGCGGCGTGATGGTCGATCATGCATAACTACTATATTTATGGTTAAAAATTAATATAAAAAAACCTGCAGCTTCTTCAAAGATGCATAAAAACATGGTCCAAATTTCAGTGGAATTGAATCACTGGTTTCTTAAAAAAAAAATCCCAAATTTTGCTACGCTTTTAGCACAAAGAATAGGATTCCCCCTTAAGGGGTGGTTCCACTGTGACGTCCTGATAAAGTACCGCTGTGTGAAACTTCTTTTTTTCTCAAAAAGAATGTGTTTACTAAATTAAAGTTTTTCCTAGTTATTAATACGCGCTTTGAGAATACAAAATTATTTTGTTTCATATTTTTTTAAAGCTTTTTAATGCTGTCAAATAAAAGCCGCCTCGACTGCGTGGTCGATTTTAGAGGAACCGTGTGTCTGAAACAAAAAAACCAAATAGATTTCTAGTCCGTATGACTGCCGCTATGGCAGGGACTAAGATTAATTAGATCGATGAAGAATTAACATAATGGCGGACGTCCAAAGTTGAACTATCGAAATTATATTCTAGTTGGGGCCATAGCGACAGTCATGCTGATTACCGCCCCAGATACATGGTTCCTCCAAAATCGACCGCGCAGTCGAGGCGTCTTTTTTCACAGCGCATATTAACCCCCTTATGTTGGGGCAAGCAGGCATTAAAAAAATGGGAAAAAATATTTGTTGTGTTCCCAAAACACATATTAATAAATAGAAAAAACTTCAATTTAGTAAACACATTCTTTTTGTGCCAAAAAAAAAGTTCTAAACAGCGGTACTTTGTCAGGGCGCCACAGTGGAAAGACCCCTTAATGGGGGATTATAAAGTAGCTTTTACACAATTTTTAGCATTTTTTTTTTATAAAGCAGCTGTACCACTTTTTACGTCGATATTTGGTTCGTATATTTATCCATGTTTCGGTAATGTTTGCAAGTTTTATTAGAGGGAAACAATTAAAATTTGTGCCAGTGGAAGCGTTTGAATACACTTGGTAAAAAAGTCTTCCCATGGCTGCCGTGATTCCGGCTTTCCGGCTCGTCGCAAATAAAAAAGCAAAATGTTTTTAATTAGGGCGAGCTTGGCTGTCGCCGGTACTAGAATGAAAGAGAAAATCGACAATTAAAAAATGGCTGCACTTTGAAGCTTGACTACCGATTCTTTCATATTTATCGTACCTTTCGTGGATTAAAAAAGGAAAACATGGTTTTGAATTAATTCTGGTACCGGCTGTTGCTAAACTCGCCCTGATTAAGATTCATTTTGTTTTTTTTTTATTTCAGATGAGCAAAACTTTCTCTAATATAATTTGTAAACATTACTGAAACATTGATTAACATATGAACGAAATCGATCGGAAATTGGCGGAAAAAGTTGTACAGTTACTTTATAAAAAATACCAAAAATTGCTTTAAAAAAGCGCGATTTATAATAAATTACCCCCCGAAAAGGGTATCGAGGTTTAGAATTTTAGATGGTCGATTTTTCAGCTGATTTCAGGATTTGTTTGTAGGGGATGAAAAATAATACGATACTGGTGCTTTCTATACACTCTTATTCTTTTTTTAGCTGTTTAAAATCGTGAAAGATAATTTAAAATGTGTACAATTTTCAGAGTTATCAGCACCCTTGCTGCCTTGTCCCAAAGCTGAAGGCGTTCCAATCGTGCAGAAAAATTGAACGCAACGTTTTTTAAATCCCTATGAGTGTCGCTACAGCCCCTTCCAAAATCAGGTCAATATTATCTAAACTTCAATTTTTTTTGCCTCCTAAAAGTTACCAAAACCTTAGGAAAAAACGAATTTCATTTTTAACCAACCGCCATTTTGTAGAATTTTGTTTTTTAATTTCTGACCGTAGTAGAGGCGATAGCGACACTCGTCAGGATTAAAAAACTGTTTGGTTAAATTTTCATGATTCTAAACAGTCAAAAGATAAATAAAAGTGTGTACAAAGCGCCACTACTGTATCGTCTTTCCCCGCCCAGAAAAACAATCATGAATTCGGTCGACTAAACACCCGTTAATAATGGTGGCCCAGAGAACAACAAACATCATTCGCTTCGCTGAAGTATTTCTACACACGAATTCGCCATCCGTTCTTATTCCCACGGTGCCACGGGTCTCTTCATAGAGCGACGACTGTTTTCACGGCTCATCCCCAATTAATTCCCCCGATAAGGATCCCCTGCGCCCGATTTTTAGAACAACCGTCACGAGAGCCGGAAGATATACCAAAGCCAATGCAATGGCACGCGCGCGACCGCGGAAATTTCAAAGGCAAATTAACGGCCCGAGAAGGCGTGCAGAACAATGAAAATCAATTCGGCCAGTTCTCGCACCGTATAGCCGCGTCCCCATTGCATCGGCAAGGCCGCTGATAAACACGTCTACACTTGTTTGGCACTACCGAGCGACCAGCGGCCATGGCCGTGATGGAAACACCGGTTCCCGTAAGATCACCGAAGTTAAACACACGGGGCGGCGTACTGGGGAAAGATGGGTGACCATCACCTGTCTCCCGGTGCGTCGCTGCTGCTGGGACCCGAAGGAGAGAGGAGGGAAAAAGGAAAAATGACTATCGTTCGTTGGGCAACATAAGCGAAATGCTTGAAACGCCATCCTGTGTGTTAGAAACGCACAGGAAAAACAAAAAAAAAAAAAAAAATACCTACCGAGCGACCTTGCCGATCGGCAAATGCCAGCGCAGTGTGGACGCGGCATAAGAGACTGTCCGCGCCAGTGTCAACATCTGCTGGCGACGGTTATATCTACGAAAGTGGGGAGCGCCAGCGTCTGCGGAATGCCAGCGTTTATATGTGGAATCGATTATTCTTCATGTGCCGTTAATTGGGATTCATTGTTGCTGACATCCAACCCCGGCTCCTCAAACTCCGGCGTAACTTTCAACCGCTCTCGAAATCCGAGCTTCCGGAGTTCCGAGTGGACACTCGGAATGTCCCCGTGTCCCGCTTCGGCACGCGGTTATCGATTCCACGCGGACGCACGGAACACGTAGGAAGGCTCCCCTTTTAAGCGAACCAAAGACAACACCGCTCCCCCCCCTCCTTAATTTCGGTGCACACGATCTAGTGTCTCGGAACAGGTTCGGGAAGTATCGCCCTCCAACACCGAACACTCGGCTGCCCCGACAATACATACGCAGCGAAAACCGGTTCGTCTCTTTTTTTGTTTCAAGTAGCGGTGGCAGTGTTGGCAACGTATCGAAGCGTAGCGGAGGAAGTAGACGTTGCGGAATGCACTTTGATCGACGAGCGTCCGTTTTTCCGCGCCGATTGAGGGGACTACTTAGGCAGTCAGATCGCCCGAAAAACAAGTACTTTTCGCGAATTAATTACAAGGAGATGAAAGCGAACACAGACTTTTCCTTTTAGACAATGTTTGTTGCTATCACGTAGAGGAAAAAAATAGTTTTCTGGTCTATGTATCTATTTTACAAATGGCCCCACGCGAGGTTGATTATACAAGTGTCTTTGGTTTTGCGGGTATCGTGCCCTTTAGTTTAGAAAGGTTAAGAACTTAAAAGGAAGGATTACATATATGTAGATTAAAACTTAAACTTAAGCAACAACTAAAACTAAGGATAGAAAGACAATAAAGTAAGTAAACTAGCAACAAAGCTGAGAAAAAAAAAAACTGAAACTAAAATTAAAATTAACAAGGAGTAACGTATGACCAGGCGGAAAGGAGAAATATATATATACATATAATCAAAAAAAAATTTCTTACAGTTTATAGTATTAATAAACACTACCCAAAAGTACTAGTCACCATTTGTATCAATCTCCTTGTAATTAATTTGCAAAAAAACATACTTAATATTCTAGCGATCTGACTGCCTATTTAGTCCGAAGGGGTTGCGGGGATCGAGTTTACCGCGAGGGGGTTCGTTGTACGCCTAGAATCGACACGGTCTCGCAGACTCTTCGCGACGGGTATTTTTGCTTGCACCACGGAGTAAATAGGTGCCAGCGACGGACCATCGATCTTCCTTAGCCGGACGGGTTGCCCTCGCGAAGGGGTAGGGTTACTCTCGCGGCTACGCGTGACAATGGGATTAAGAGATCACGCTCGTCGCGTGTTCCCAGCTAAACTTCGCTCCAGTTCACGCGACATTTTGAACGGAACAAGAGGGGAGGCTGTTTACGCCGTGTTTACATTCGGGGATTGGTTCCATCGTTCCATTGCGAGGCAATCCCTCGGAAAGGATCGAGCGCAAGCAGTGGCGGATTTAACGGACGGCCGATGAGCAGCTGCCGTCTGCCCTCAGGGGCCCATCTTCAAAAAAAAAATTATGATTTTATACAGACTTCATTTCCCGAAAAAATGGGCCCCTCAGAATTTCGGCCACCTACGTAGGTCTTTTCCCTTAAATCCGCCACTTAAAAAGTAATTGAATGAAATTCTGTTCACTGCTTCTGTTTAGAGGGAACGCAAAAATACTGAGAAAAATGCGGTTCATTTTTTCTGATATTTTGGTTGCGTAACGATTTCTTCGAACGTTGTGGAGATACTACTGTATGACCGAGCTCCCGGGTCGGTAACCAGAGCGAGTGTGTGTGTGTGTGTGTGTGTGTGTGTGTGTGTGTAGGTATGTAAGGTGTTGTGTGGAAGCGACAGGTAAATAAGAAGTCAGTCAGCTGTCCGAGAATGTCCCAGGTTTCTTGCAAATGATGTAAAAAGAGAGAGAGGGAGAGGGAGAGAGATGATTCTGCCGAGACAGCTTCCCTTTTGAAATAATTAGAAATCGCACAAAAAGTTTATTTTAAAATACCTTTTCGATGTCGTGTCTTTTAATATTATTTATTTGTACATCATTATTTTTCGTTAAGATTATATGTGTTGTTATTTGGGGGGGGGGGGCGCAGGGGTGCCACAGTAGACGCATGAAAATCATAAGATTATTTGGCAATTATTTTCATTCAAATAATTAACTCAATAGAAAATCTGATTAATGAAATTCACACAATCTTCAAAAGATGTATAACAAATACCATTAATCAGATTTTCTATTAAGTTCCTTATTTAAACGAACAAAATTGCTGGCACCCCCCTTAATTTTATTCATAACAAATTTCAATTTTCGAAGATTTACATTCTTCATTCTAAAAAAATTACACCCCCTCCCCGCTTTTCAACCAAAGCGGCCCCCTAAGATTTCACACAGAGATGAGCAGAATTTTTATTTAAATAAATTTTCGACTATCGAATAAAAGTTAAAAAATCACTCGTCGTATGTCGAATAAAGCTAACACGGGTTAACAAACGAATAACAATTTTTTTTAACTTTTATTCATTACTCGAAACTTTATTTAAATAAAAATTCTGCCCATCTCTGGTTTCACAGACCCGGGCCCCAGAAACCTTAACCCGTCCCTGGTCGAGCGTAACCTCCCCCCACGATCTTCTTTCAGGATGATCGACGATCGCGATGCGACCGTTTACGAGGTCCACAACGAGAGCTCGATGGGCAATGAAAGCCTCCTGTACAACTCGTCCCTGAACGAGGATTACATCTTCGATAGGACCGACGTGAAGGCGATCTTCATCGCGCTGTACACCATCGTCTTCGTCTGCTGCTTCTTCGGTAAGCCCTTCGCTCAGCCGAGCAGTACCGCCGTAAATCTGCCTAGCGCGGAACAAAAGATTTACGGCCCAGCTACCGGGTGGGTAAATAAAATAACAGCCGATAATGCCGAGTTATTACGCACAGGGCTCCGCGGGCGCAACGCCGACCCAACATGCACCGCGAGTCTACAACCGATACGCGACGGTCGCGCCGGGTCCCCGTCGAAATTCTGTTCCCCTTCCACGCGCGCCAGCTTTCCTTTGTTCGCCGTGTTTTTTCGCGCGGAACGGAACGCACGCCTACAGTCGACGGTGACGCGTGACCGTCACGCGGCCGGGGAACCGAGCATCCATTGAATCCCTGCTCGCCAGAGGCGCGACAAACACACGTGCCCGAAGCGGCGCAATCGCGAGGTTGGGACGGTTCGGGTGGAAAAGGAAGCGGAGGAGCAATTGAAAGCCTCCCTGCCCCGCCCCGCGCACTGCAGTGGGAATATTTCATTTACATTCGTCCTGGATTCTCCATACAGCCCCGCGAATAGCTTCGCGACGAGGTGCGTTAAACCGGCCGCTCCCGCGAACTTCCATTATAATCTCTGTAATCGCTATTATACAGCGGGGAGGGGCCCCGCTTTATCCTCTTAGAACTCGTTATTCTCGGAGCGTCGGGAATCGCCATCCGGCGCTCTTAAAATATCGAATCTCGCATTACGGCGCCCCTGCCGCGTTTTAATAGAACTTGGGGGAGCCGATTTACCCACTGTCCGCTAAAACTTCCGCCTTTATCGCTGGAAATTCACTTCCGTCCCGTGGTTTTTTCGCCTCCGAGGCCCCTTGTGCCAAGCAACCCTCCAGCTGTTCATGACGAATTCGCGACGTCGTTACGCGACGGAGTGTTTACTCGCGGCGCACAGTGTCGCGGCACGTGTTCAAGAAGCAAAAAATTTGAGTTTTTTAATTTTTGTACTTCATTTCGTGGAATTGCTTGTAAACAGTCCTCCGACATAAGAACAGCGTAACTCAGTGAAATACATGAAGGATTCAAGGTCAGTAATTACATTCAAAGTCGAATAACCAAACGCAAGCTGCCACGGACAGCACATAGGAAATATTTACCCACTGCATTTTTGTTGTATTTGTAAGTTCTTTTCTTTCTTTCTTTATTTTTTTTTTGAAAATAAGCGAAATATATCCTTCTTTCGTTTTATTAATTAAAAATTCTTGCATTTAAAGATATGGATACGTACCATTGGCTCAAATTATTACCTTTTTTTTGTCGCATCTTCTAACTTCTGGAGAGAATTAAAAAAAAACGAAACATATCGGTTCTTACATTTTTTTACTACAATTAGTTCTTTTTATGCCCTTTAATTTGGTGTGAATTTTATCTGCTCCCGAGTGCTCCCACACAAGAAGAAATACATTAATAAAACGAAAAATTAGACAAACCCGTGCTAGAATATTCATTTTTAAAACACTAATTTAAAAGAATAATTTAAAATTCATTATCAATACGAGTTATTTAGAAAATTAATTTTATTTTTTTTGTAATTGTTTCATATGTTATTAATTTGTGTTTAAATGTATTTAAAAAATATATTTTTTCTATTTGTTTTACAAAACTATGCACGATACGATTAACTAATAAGAATTATTTTCAAAAATATATTGTGATGAATTATTTTATGTTAAAGATTAATTTTTTGTGTACAAATGTGATTGACGTATCAATTACATGTAAATAACTGTATCTTAATGGAAAATTGATTTTTTTTCTTATGTACTCGTTACACTGTGCGACGGAGGGAACGTTCCGTGTCACGCGAATGGAAATCGTTGTTGGAGAAAATTGCGGGGCTAGCGCGGGTTGTAACCTTACTCAAGGCCGTCTGTTTTCCGAGGGAATAGCCCCAGCGATTTCTACGATCGAAGGGCGTGTCCCTATCTCGCTTCCGCGTGCGATCGCCGGTCCGACGGACCGCGCTGCACGCCGGGCAAACAGTTCCAGACGCCTGAATCTTTAAAGGTACCAGGCGCTCAGGTTTGCTAATAATGGCACTTTTGGGGGAATTAATTGCAAGGAGACGAATACAATTTGTGGCTTGTACTTTTGGGTAGTGTTTACTAATACCATAAACTGTAAAAAAAATGTTTTTTTGGTTATGTACATGTAAGTGTGATGGCGCTGCAGTCGTCTGAGGTGTGGCCATTTTTTCCTGCGGTTCTTGCAACTTGTTCGAAATATATTCCTTTCTGCACTGAACCTCGACACTAAAATTAAAAGCTCATGGTGTACGATATGGAAATTGAAATACACTACCGCACACGAGATTATCATCGCGAATTAAAATCCTACTCGTCCTTCAAGTCACACTCGTTTATTTATCCTGCAACACTATTCCTAGCTCAATCCACTTATGCCTCTCCGTCTTATAATAAGCTAAATTCTTACAGGTTTATTTTTACTCTTGTATAATTGTTTTTTGTCTCTGTTTTAATTTAGGTTTATATTTCGAACCTTTATTTTTAAGCTCAACATCATGGCAAAACCAGAGACACTTTTTCTAAAAAAAACACTGTGCATAATCAACCCCGTCCAGCGCCATCTGTAAAATAAATATGTCTGGGAAAAAAAATTATGTTTTCGCTCCGCGCGATAGCAATAAACATTCTATCAAAGGAGAAGTCCCCGCTCGGTGCCGCCACCCTGTGATTAATTCGCACAGAATACTCGAGCGAACCGACTGCCTGGTCCCCTTAATCTATCCTGTATAGAACTGTCAAGCGCGGAGCAAACTAGCTCGCGAGAAACGATTCCGTGCCGCGTCGCCGAGCCAATATCTCCTTTCTTTAAAAGTCACGCGTCAGAAACATCCCCCTACGGCGACACGTGTTTCCCCCCGCGGCGCCGCGGGGACAGAAGCTCGCGAGCAGTTTTTCCAAATCGAGGGAGAAATATACGAGCGCCTTGATCATCGGTATTCACTGGCGGCGCGACGCTTGGATTCACGCGCGAGCAAGTCGCTGGTGGAAAAAGGAAGCAACTTTAGCCGTCCGGGCTCAAGTTATGGAAATCAAGTAGAAACATCTGGGGGGAGGATTCCAATGGGACTGCGTGGTAGAAGAGACCCAGGTATCGGTGAATCCAATCGATCGCCGGCGCCCCTGGGTTAGGTCTGCCCAAAAATAATCAAACCATTTCATCTTCACTATCTTTCCGCCATTTTGGATAAATGTATAACAGCCAAAGGTAGCTTTGTTATACATTCTTTAGTCCACAATCGCCTCCCTAAAAACAGAAAATAGTGAAAACCTGCGACACAAAAGTGCGCTAATTTTGGCATTTTTGATAAAAATTAAAAAAAAAAAATATATTGTCCGATTATGCTGAATTTTTTTAATGAGTTTACTGACCTTAGTTCGCAACTTCTCCACGCTATTACGATCCCACTTTTTCAATGGCACCCCCCCAAAGAAGGGGCATTGTAAGAAGAAGAGAAACCCGGGTTTTAATCTTGAAATAAATTTTTATATTCTCCTAAAGAATTTAACGGAATTTGCATTAAAAATATTTCTATCCGTTCGACTGGGCTCCCACCCCGCAGGATTAAATCCCGAGTGCGCCGCTGCTCCCCCGAACTTTCTCCCGGAGTTTAACGCGGGGGATAAGTGCACGTACCTCGTAGTCACCCCGCATCGTGTCGCGAGCAAGTTGCTACGTTCTTACAAACGAATTTCGGAATGTTTCTCGGGGCTGGCCGAGGGGTGTAAAGTTCACGGCGAACGTGACAATCGCTTTTGGAAACAATTTAAAGTTTGCTGGGAGGGGCGGGGCCGTTATTGGACGGCTCCTTTTACTTTGCGCTTATTTATGCCACATCGCCGGGATTGCTTCTAAAAATAATAAAGACGGCGGGGGTGGTTATGTGGCGGTTATGTGGGAACGAACGAGCCGTGCGTTGGAAACGGTAGCTGGAGACACCGAGGGGTGGCGAAAGCAAAGGAAAGGCGAGCCGGTATTTTCCAGCCATTTCCATCGGCCGCGCCAGTTCGATGGAATAACCAAATTTTGCTGGGCATGCGGGTGCCCCGGAGGAAGACAATAGATTCCGGTGGCGCGGGTTGCCGGTGTTTTATACAGCCCGGTTAAATGGGAAAATAACGTTTCGATTATTTCGAGTGTTTATTCCAGCGCACGAAGGGCTTAATCGAAACGAACTCACGTCCGACGCGATGGGACTGTTAATTTGAACACTGGAACGTGTAATCCCTACGGAACCGGGATCCTAGCCCGGCAAAAAACCCACGAGCCCATATTTCACTGGCCGCGGTTTTTCAGCCTGCGCACAGTGACCTGGACCAGTTTTGTGACGCGGGAAAAACAGGGTGGATGTTGAAATAGATTTCTTAATATTTTTTAACGACTTCTGCAGTCGATGATAAGTTACAAGGGAAGATCCCGAACCCGGAATTCGAAAAATTCTGAAACTTTGTGAATATGTAGGGAACTTCTTCCTGATCGCAAAGCAACTTTTTTTTTGCTACCCAAATTCACTCCAAGGGGGTGTAATTCACCCCTGAGAATACGGTTGTTTTCCGATCTTGTGTTATAACTCGTGAACTGTAAAATAATTTTTTTTTAATTAAAAGAAGTAACTTTTGTGTTGAAACTTTTTTTCTATCTCTTACAGGGTCAGTAGCTTTGGAGTTACACCAGAAATAAGAAATCTGTTTCATTAACCGACTTCATTATGTAAATAAATGTAGTTACATAACTTAAATAACTAAAAATTAAAAATAAAAACAATTAAAACCGACTTAAAGAAAATAAGAATGGCTTAAAAAGTAAAAAATAATTTTGTTCCTTGTACAATCTGGGACTCTCAATTTGTTTAAATCGGCGCCATATTTACACAGTGCAAACGATGAGGCCCCGACGTAGAAAAATTTCTTACTTGGCGTATTTTTATTTTTTGAAGTCCGTTTTAATTTTTTCACCTCACTTCTCTCAATCTCCTGTCAAATTCGTTTCCAGCGAGGAAAAAACAGTGCGATCGGAAGATAAACGGCCTTAGTTAATATCCTCCGAGAGGAAAGTCGACCCGGCGTAACACGCCTGCCTACTTAGTTATTAGTTCCTCGTTAGCCGTCCGTGACGGTTGCGTAAACCCGCCTTACATAACTGGACGCATTGCAAAAGAACTGGATTAAAAGAATGCAGGAGCAGTCGTTATCGAGCAACCCCATAACCTAGGACAATACCGAGTCCAGGCGCCCGAAGCCTCTAAACGCGGGCAAACTGAGTGGCACGTTTCAAGGCAGACCCGAAAGCGCCACCGAGCCGAGCTAACCTGTGCACGGTACCTATTTGCGTACATATTCCGTAATCTTGAATGGCCGAGGCGATTGTCATCGTGGCTATTGTCATTCAGAGCTCGCGCGCAACTTGCAAACCGTCGCAGCGACGGTGCGAGCCAATAAAACTCGCTAGAATCAACGTGATTGGAATCAGACGCTGGCTGCGTGGAAATTAGACCCGCGGGTTCGCCTGGGGCGCCCGGATAATTTCCCGCAGAGATCCCCAGCAGAGGTGCCAGGCAATTCCCTACGCGTAGGGAACACGTGACGTCACATGGACCTATCTGCATTGGCGGATTGGCGGGGGTGTCAGGTTGCTCGATGGCAAGTGCTGGATTAGTTTAACCTATTTAGGATAAGGTGAGGCGAATAAGGTGATTTTGGGGATTTTTTTGCTGAGAAACTCTGAAGCGGATCTTTCTCAAACTTTCCGGGTGTTAGAGTTCACATTCAAACAATAAAAATGAATTTTTTCGTTACTAAGAAGGGAAGATCCCGGACTTGGAAATTCAAAAAATTCTGAAGCTTTGTGGATGTGTAGGGGATGCCCGACTGAATGCAACGCAATTTTTGTTTGCTGCCAAAATTCACTCTAAGGGGGTGAAATTAACCCCTGAATATTCGACTATTTTGCGATTTTATATTGCAACTTGTGATCTGTAAGAAATAGAAAAAAAAAGTTCCAAGACAAAAGTTACATTTTGTAATTAGGACTGTCATTTGGTAACTTACAGTTTTTACATTTCGCGAGTTATAACACGAAATCGGGAAATAGTCAGAATTTCAGGGGCCAATTTCACCCCCTTACAGTGGATTTGGGGAGCAAATAAAAATTGCGTTGTAATCAGGAGGAAATCCTCTACGCATTCACAAAGTTTCAAAAAATTTTTAATTTTCGCGTTCGGGATCTTCCCTTATAAGCGGCCGGTAGAAATGGAGATATACGAACCCCAATTCTTCCCTGAAACAAAAAACCAAGGGTTTTCTTGTTTCTCGTATAATTTCAAAGAAAAAGCCACGATTCTGCCCCAAAATTTTCGTACTATTTATGGAAAAAGAGTAATTCAATTTAATTTATTTACAAAAGTTTTAGTGTAGTAGAAAGTTCTTTGTTTCAGGGAAGAATTAGGGGCTCCACCATAATCGCAAATTTGCAACTCTGGCGACGAGGCCCTACGTGTTCATACATGTATCTCCATTTCTACCGATCACTTTGTAACGAAAAAATTAATTTCTATTGTTTGAATGTGAACTGAAATACCCTGAAAGTTTGGAAAAGATCCGATCAACAGTTTCTTAGAAAAAAAATCCCAAACCGCCATAGAAATTTTCTGAATTTTAAGCTCTCACTTTTGTTAGAAGCACTTAGTGAAATTATCGGAAATGTCTAAGAGAGCGTTAGTGCGTTGAAGTGAGAAGAAAGTGTTCCTCTTCTACTGATCCCCAGATTCCCCAGGTCCCATAGACCGCAGAGGCCTCGCTCTGCACCCGTTTCTCGCGTCGTTGCAGGGAACCTGATGGTGATCGTGGTGGTGACCTTCTCCCGGCGGATGCGCAGCATCACGAACCTCTTCCTGGCGAACTTGGCGGTGGCCGATTTGTGCGTGGGCGTGTTCTGCGTCTACCAGACCCTAACGAACTACTTGATGAACAGCTGGAGGCTGGGCGATTTCCTCTGCAAGGTGTACATGTTCGTGCACGCGCTGTCCTACACGGCCAGCGTGCTGATACTGGTGGTGGTGTGCGTGGAGCGGTACCTGGCCATCGTCTACCCGATCCAGTGCAGATCGGTGCTGACCAGGAGCCGGCTGCAGCTGGTGGTGGGCCTGGTCTGGGTGATCGCGGCGATCTACGCCTCCCCGCGGTTTTTCTACGTGGAGACAGTGACGAACCGGTTGGCCAGCGGCGACGTGGACATCATCTGCATAGCGAATATCAAGAAGCACAATAAGAACGTCCTGGAGACGGTGAACCTGATATTCCTCTATCTCGTGCCGTTGGTCCTGATGTCCTGCCTGTACTCGAGGATCGCCGTAGGCTTGTGGAGGAGCAGCGCCACCCTGGCTGGCACCGAGCTGATGGCCAGGGCCAGGAACGGCAGGCTCCACCGCGTGCAAGCCTCCAGCAGCAACGTCCTTCGAGCCAGACGCGGCGTCATAAGGTACGCACTGGGCATCGCTCATTTCTCACTGTCGCGCGTTGCACCTGTTGCGCAGCCTGTCCTCTTCGGTGCCCATGCGGCACGGTTTAATTAAGCCAATGACTGATGCACAGAGAGGACTAGCTTCATAGAACGATGGCACTAAGTGGGTTGTGTGAACGTAGGAACGTGTAATTTTGCAGAATGTTGATCACCGTGGTGATGATGTTCGCCGTTTGCAACCTGCCGCAGCAGGCCCGGATAGTCTGGCGCCACTGGGGCTCCAGCTACGACCGGACCTCGGACTTTAGCACTCTCCTCACCCTGTCCACCTTCCTGATCTCCTACACCAACTCCTGCTTAAATCCCTTGCTGTACGCGTTCCTCTCCCGGAACTTTCGCAAAGGGATGAGGGAGGTGTTGGCCTGCAACGGCTCCAGAGGCCGCGCAGCCGGCTTGGCGATGGGGTGGACGGGGGGAGACACGGGGACGCGCCACGAGAACCCGAATCCTCCACACGGCTCGCTGGTTCGATTCAACTCTGGCCAGGAAACCCACCACAGCGCTCGTGCTCAGAACTCGCGCGACAGGAGCACCTGATCCGAGACATGTAGGGATGAGACGGCCGCGCTAAGTGTCTCGCGGGA
Source organism: Andrena cerasifolii (assembly GCF_050908995.1). Classification (NCBI taxonomy): domain Eukaryota; kingdom Metazoa; phylum Arthropoda; class Insecta; order Hymenoptera; family Andrenidae; genus Andrena; species Andrena cerasifolii. The sequence goes on from NC_135132.1 coordinate 7,659,594, forward strand.
ACACGATGAAATTCCTCTGGAACGTATATCCGAACGTAACTAGAGGCGAAGGGGATATCTCTGGTTAGGTCGTTTTTATTCATTCCCACAGTCCATTGTATTACAGCCGTGTCCCGTTTCAATATGCACATGGATTCCATTCCAGGGGTTCCTGGTACAGGCGCGTCTAAACCCCGTCGGTCTACCTCTAAACATAGCCGCCCGCAGGCTGCTCGCTTCCCACGGTCTCCTCCCATATCGATTTTCGCCACGCGATGGACACCAATTTACACCCATATCGGCTTTTAATCACGTGGAATTGTGACCTGTTCTAGCTGGCCTTGACGCTTCTCTCCGCAATAATTGACGCGCGTTACGCGAGAGGAACTAACTCTCCCCCCCTCTTGTGTAGACCGCAACCCACCCGACAGCCGAGCGTTACGGCACGCCGGGTTGAGGTGCGAAGGGGAGGGGAGCCGCGGCACGTGGCTGGCTAACTACTACTACTCTACTATTCATCGAATTTAAATCGCGTTCCACGGATGTTTTGGGCTTCGTAAAACGGATGTCATGGGTTCCAGACATATCTCTGAAGCTTCGAACAGTTTTCTGGAGAGAGAAAAACAAACCTCGGGCGATGGGATTCGAACCCGAGTTCGGCGGGTCCTCTCGGCGTTACTGGTCAGACGCGTTACCAACTCCCCCAACGCCGAGTCCAGAGATGGGTAATCTTTTTATTCAAATTAAACTTCGAATAACGAATAAAACTTAATAGAACATTTTTCAAAAATTAAAACCGACTTCAGAAAAATAAAAATGCACTATAAAAGTAAAAAATAATTGGATCCCTTATTTAATCTATGACTCTCATATTCTTTAAGTCGGCGCTAGATTTATACAGTGCAAATGATGAGACGCCAACTTAAAAAATATGAGAGTCGTAGATTAAATAAGGGATTAAATTATTTTTTACTTTTTAGTGCATTTTCATTTTTTTTAAGTCGGTTTTAATTTTTTTTTAATTTTTTGTCTTTTTAGTGTTATATATATTCACATAATATGCTTAGGAGATATGCGTGTACGTACATAACATAATAATAATTAGGTGACAATAGTCTTTATTATTAACCAGAACTGGCGAAATATTGGGCCAATATTGATGCAGTGTAGAACGGGACCACCGAGGCATCGCCCTCTTTCGAATAAATAAAAAGATCATCAAAATCGGTCCATATGCTGCGGAGTTATGCGGGACAAACATAAAAAAAATAAATAAAAAAAGTACATACGGGTCGAATCTATAACCTCCTTCTTTTTGAAGTCGGTTAAAAAGATTATTCGTCATTCGTTTGTTCACCCGAGTTAGCTTTATTCGACACATGGCGAGTAATGTTTTAACTTTTATTCGTTATTCGAAATTTTATTTAAGAAGGGAGGCCTACCTAGAACGGTCAAAACAACATGCTTCTTTGGGATTTTTTTCTAGAAAAACCGATGAACTTTTATTATTAAACATCAGTCTCTTGGAAAGAGTATAACTTACGAATATTTCAATATTTTTTGTGGTAAATATATGAAATTATCTACATGTTATCGGGCCAGATTTTTGAAAAATTATTTCGAGACAAAATGGCGGCTGTGCAAAATTGAAACATCGATATTTGGCAAAAAATCGCTCGGTTTTTGAATATAAAAAAAATGTAAGCAAAAAAAGGAAAAGCTCCCAATAGCGCTTAGCGTTTTAATCCTAAAATAAGCCTGCAAAGCCTCGAGTAAATCGGCTCATTAATTTTTGAGTTATGTCTGTCACCGACTTTGGAAACATGATTTTGAGGAAAACGCGTTTAAAGTTTTGGGTCTGTGCACTACACTGAGGAACACCTACCTACTTACACGCGTATAACTTTGTCAATTTTGGTCGGATTAACTTGACACTTTCAAGATGTTGTACTTGAAGAAAATATAAAAATCGATTTCTCGAAAATTTCTATGAAGGCCTGCCCCTTGAAATAAAAATTCTGCCCATCTCTGACGCCGACTCTCCGATGCTATTCCCTTCGGACCTCTACTATCGCCACTTATGTGCCATTCACACCATAGGCCGTTGCCAAACGCCGATGCCTACATTTCTCGAATGTTCAGGATTTCTAGAACGACGGTAGTGGTGCGCGGAACGTTGCTTTCGAGAAGAACGTGGCCAGCTGGAAGTTCAATTTCGAGTACTCTAACCAACCATGGACGTCTTCCTCTATCCACTCCGCTCCCCCTCGCTAACGTACTTACTTCGATATATACGAATCAATCGCTCCGCCGTATGTACCGGCCATGTTTTCAGAGAACGTTTCACATCCGCGAATATTCTTGGAATTCGTCTCGGAACGAAAGGAATCCCGGCACAATCCAGTCGTATAATATCACGCAGGATAAACAGAGCGGTGAATACTTAACGAGACCTCTGGCTCGCAGATGAAATGGAAAAACAAAGGCGAACGATGCAGTTAACAAACTAGCCACGCAAATTCGCTGCTCGTTCTAATACCGTTTCATCCATTTCGAACAATTCCCCGAACTTACCCACGCACGTATTTTCAGAAGCGTGAGGTTAATTCCCTTTTACATTTCGAGCTCTAGCGAAGAAACGAGCATCCGTTCCACACAGAAGCTTAACGAAATCGTTAGTAAACATGGGACCGTGCGATTTTAAATTACACACGAAAGTGTCTGGTTACTATTGCCAGGGTTCGATTCACCACGTACACAGCGGAGATGCGCCTGATAACAGAGCGTCCGTACTTACGTACACAGATTCGTCCGACTCGATTTCTTTTTTGCATTCTCCGAGCAGCCACTCCGCCTCCTATCTGTCTCGCGCGCCCCCTCTGTTTCCCAACCAAATCATGCGAGTGTTATCTACGGTTTTTGTTTCCCTCGACCGCTATCTGAAAGGGTCAGAGTGCACAGCTGGCTAACCGGTTCGCTCCAGTCCGTCGGTTCCGCAGTCCTCCGCTTTATCGGCCGCCGAGCGATCTTCCCTCGCCGAGTTGCGCGGATCTTTGTTACAACCGGCCTGGCGATCTCGACTTCCGAGTCCCGTGGAAAAGGCTCCACGCGCGACGCCCGAGCGGAAGCTGACGAAACACCGAGCTGACGCGGACCGAATCGTCCGTCCGAAGCAAATAACGTCCACTGTTTTGCCACGCCGACGAGAAAGCAATGGCGAAAAAAAGGCGTCCCGAGCGCTGACATGGTCTATCTTTCAGGGAAAACAGCGGCGACCCCGATAAAGTTATTTTCCACGGAGATAAGATACGCGTTCGCTGGGGGTCATGAAATGCTGCAAGGCACCGGCTTAGCAGACCTGCGACGACCGTGACTATCTGTCCAGCGCGCGAGGGGCGGAAGAAAATCGTGGTGAAACGGATTGATGATTGGTGATCAAAGTTCGACGATGTAAATGGGGACGGCACCGCCGTTCGATTTATCAACTAAAGCGGGAGAACGGGACGGGTGAGGGGAGATAGAAACGGGCGCAGAGAACCGCTGATAAAGGCAATAATAATAATAATTATTGTCGTGGCTAAATCGGACCCCCAGCAGAAGTTGCATCACGCAACACCAGATGACCCCGGAATGGAAAATATATTTTGCGGTCTCCAGCAGACTCCTATCGCACGCGTGTAACGCAACCGTCTTCTGTCAGCTTCTTTCTTCGTGTATCGAAACTGACGCGGCTAGCCGTCCGGCCACGGTTTTTATTTTCCAGCCGAAAGGGGATTCTCGGGATACGAATGCCCCCCCGTCCCATTCCCCTCGCCGTCCAAACGAAACGAAACGTTGAAGTACCTCCTATTGGTAGCTGGTTGGCTCACGTACCTCCGGATCGATCCGGTAGATCGCGGCGAAAAAATCTGGGGGATTCGAGCGACTAGGGCAGCCGAGGACCTTTCGAGGTCCGTTTCGGTACTTAATGCCCCTTCGGTGGATAAGGCAGGAGACGGTAGACGCGCGCGTTAGACTGAATTTACCATCGATCCACCGAGTGGGGACAACGCTATAAGAAGATAAATCACCGGCGAACAACACAGTTTACGGTTGGATCGTCCATCCGAGCGGTACAGGCTTCTTTCGCGGTGGTTCCAGGAGTCCTACAGTCGCAATCAACCACCGTTCGCACGAGGTAGGTCCTCCTTTAACATCGGGTATTTCTCGATCGTAATGGATCCTCTACGCGTCGCCAATAACGATCCATCTTGGCTACCTTCTGTCGCGTGGAACTTACCTTGCTGCACTTACATAACCGATCGGTTGTTTACGAGACGTGTATCAGTCGAGTCTCCGCGAGACTATAGTAAATTTACGATTTTTTACTCGAGAAACGCCTGCAATGGCGTCGATCTTTCCTTACGAGGTTTCTAAGGAAGCTTAGAGAAAGTAGATTTTGCGAAAAGCTCGCTGGGAAAAAAGGAAAGGATTCCTGCGCATTTGTGAATAGCTATCTCGTAGACACGCGTACGTAGTTAGCATACGCGGTATAAACAGGCGAACGATGAGCACAGGTCGCTCATCAGCACAGGTCTGCTTAGTGTAAGCATTCCCACGGGCTTTCTGTGTTCAAGGATAACATGTCCGCCACGTTCCGAAGCGTTCTTATCAGCGATCCTGTGGACCAGTCCTGCGGCGAGCTGCTCGTCCGCCATGGCATCCCAGTCACCACCAAATACAAGCTGTCGAAGGAGGAACTGATCAAGGAGCTTCAGGTATAAACAAACCATCCTACATCGCCATACCGATCAGGTTTCCGCGCTTTCGCCAGCAAACCGGCGCCAGGCATGATTATTTCCGCGATACCCGCTGTGGCGATCCAACTTGATATACATATGTATGTCCGTATCAGTCTCTATCGCTCTCGCTCTCCGCCGTCTCGGTTAATTGCTCGCGCTCGAGCGATCTATCCGGTTCGATCCAGTTCAGTCGGCGAACGCGAATACCGGTTAACTGCGCGGGTCGTTGTACTTATCAGCCCGTCTCTCCTTTCCCCCATTTCACCCATAGTCCAGTGAAAATTAGGATCTGTCTACGGAATAATTCCCAACAAGCTACGTTTTTTCGATTTTGCGTTATTACTCGCGAACTGTAGGAGATGGAGGAAAAGTTTTTCAGGAAAAAGTTACTTATTTTAATTAGGACTATCATGTGGTAACTTATAGTCCCTACAGTTCTTACAGTTCGCGAGTTATTCAGGGGTCCATTTCATCCCCTTAAAGTAAATTTGGGCAGCAAAAAAAATTGAGTAGTACATACCTATATATATATCCTCTACATATCCCTAAAGAACAAAGTTTAAATTTATTCACTAAAATTGGGGGACGCATTGTTTAAAGCGATGAAATAAAGGCCCATACCAAACTTTAGCTTGCTGGGAGTTATTCCGCAGATTGGGCATATTTCCATCTATACTGCGTTCCACATTAGAGCATACTCGTTTCGCGCAGGCATACACTGTTGATTGGCAGTAAACCGGCAGGGAAAGTGCTACCAATAGCGTGTGTCAGATCCGTGGGAGCTGCGCAGTTCGGTCGCAAATTGGTAGGGGCGTTGGTACACTCTTATATGGAACGCAGTGTAATTTCACTGGACTACCACGTGCTCACAGCGTGCCAAGCGTGTGCCTGCTTCTTTCAGTCTACTCAACGCTACACAGTTTTACCTTGCAAAGTAGCATACGTAATAGTTAAATACATTACGTACGACTGTCATATAACCATTACAGAAACACGACTCCCTGATCGTGCGATCCGAGACGAAGGTGACCAGCGACGTGTTCGCCTGCTGCCCGAACCTTCGCGTGGTGGGTCGCGCTGGGACAGGGGTGGACAACATCGACCTGCAGGCCGCCACTCGCAAAGGCGTGATCGTGCTCAAGTAATATTACGCGCCCGCCTTTTAAAATAAAATAGAATTTCCGCTTATTAAATAACAATTGTTCTACAGCACCCCGGGTGGGAATAGCATCAGCGCCTGCGAGCTCACATGCGCGCTGATCTCCGCCCTGGCGAGGAACGTCGCCCAGGCGGCGCAGTCCCTGAAGGAGGGGCGCTGGGACAGGAAGCAGTACTCCGGCTTCGAGCTGTCCGGCAAGACGCTCGCGGTGCTGGGGATGGGTCGCATCGGCCGCGAGGTCGCCCGGCGAATGCAGTCCTACGGAATGCACGTGGTCGCCTTCGACCCGATACTGACCGCCGAGGAGGCTGACCGACTGGCCGTTGACAAGCTGTCCCTGGACGAGATATGGCCCCTGGCTGACTACATCACCGTGCACACGCCGCTGATCCCGCAGACGAGAAGTAAGCTCACGACAATTCCCCAAGCCCTCCGCCCAACTACCCTTACAAATTACTCATGGTTCTTCGCAGATCTGATCAGCACAGCCACCCTGGCGAAATGCAAGAAGGGAGTGCGCATCGTGAACGTGGCTCGCGGAGGCATCGTGGACGAGGAAGCGCTGCTGAGCTCCCTCGAGGCGGGCCACTGCGGTGGCGCCGCTTTGGACGTGTTCGCCGAGGAACCACCGAAGAGCCCGGCCACCTTGAAGCTCATAGCCCATCCCAAGGTCATCGCTACTCCCCACTTGGGTACGGTAACATGATTCGCCGGAGATTATATATAAGCGCATCTCCGATTGTAACGCTCGTTGGTCCCGCAGGCGCGAGCACCGCCGAGGCCCAGCAGCGGGTCGCCCTCGAGATCGCCCAGCAGTTCCTGGCGCTGGCGAGGAAGTCCACGGAATACCCGGTCACGGGAATCGTCAACGCCCCGATCCTGAGCGCCGCGCTGACCGACGAGAACGCCCCGTGGATAGAACTCTCCAGCAAACTAGGCAAGCTCGCCGCGCGGTTCATGAAGGGGAAGCTGAACGCCGTCGTGCAGATCCAGATGATCGGCAGCGGGCTGCAGGAGAAGTCGTTCGTGCAGACCGCCGTTCTGGTCGGGATCTTGTCCGGGCAGACGAAGAACGGCTTGAACATGATCAACGCGCCCACCCTGGCGCGGGAGGTCGGCGTTGATCTTCAAGGGAGCCACGTGGAGGCTGACGGGAAGGCGATCCTCGTGCAGGTGGAAGGCCATCGGATCAAAGGTAACGCCTCGCTTTCCCCTTGCAATTATCAGCATCCTTATCGATTCATCCTCCAGGAACCGTCCGCGACAATCAACCGCTGCTGCTCTCCCTGGACGACGCGGTGTTCCCCAATGGCGTCGCCCTCGCGGACTACGCCGTCTCCCTGTATCGCGCCAAGGGGATTCAAGATGTGGCGCAGATAGTGAACAGCTTCTCAGCGAAGGCCATAAATATCCATAATCTGAACGCCAACGGCAGCTGGGTCCTGATCCAAACCGATCGCGAGGTCGCGATAGAAGTGGACGGTATCGAGAGCTTCTGATAACCCACCGCCACTGGAATATCTTGTACATAATCCTCCCTTCCTGATTACGTGCGCGCGAAACAACGCAACAGCAACAAATGTATTCAGTATTCCGAAGATCCATCGGGTAACGATCGTTATTTTTTTATACCACCGTATCGGTAGTGCGTGGTTCGTTCCTATTCGCAGATCACTGGAATAGATCGGGGATGAATTAATCCGTGCCCGCGGTTTCGTTGAAACACTCGCTACCCTACGGTCGGCATTATAATTGAACGTCTTTATAAATTTTACATACGTATACGTACAGAAAACAGAAAGTATATAAAATATATGTATGTATAAGTATTTATATTTTTATATTGCTAGCATTCGTTAATAAAATATTACACCGTAAAGTCACTGAGATTTTACATAGAACACGTTTAAATACGCCACTGGTTAGGAACGCGCGGCCCCCGAGTGCCCGCGCTCGCTTCTACCCGCTAACTGTGCATCAACAAATTTCCGTATAAAAAGAATCGCCGAATTTGTTCATACCACATCGACGCCGCAACTCGCGCAGAAACATCAGCGCGACGAAATATCACATGCCTCTTTTCCGAGTGTACCAGAATAATTGTATATCATAGAAAATACTCTTATCCTCTCGCACGGTGAAATGTACAACGCGAAACTCGAGATAACGCAGAACATCCATCGAAATCGAACGCTACGCCGCGCAGTGGTACATAATGACATTTTTTGTTCAAACCACCCTACAGGTCGTAATTTTTCAGAAAACTTGACGATGTTTTTTTTTTAAATTCTTCGCAATTAAATTCTCTATCGATCTGTCTGGTCGAAATTTTGAATTTCGTTGCTGATTTTTTTATATTTAGCGAATTATGCAGCACTTTTCGAAGATCGGCATCTGTGGGCTTTTTTGGCCGCCTGTTCCGAATTTAAAGTCAGATTTTCGAAATTGAAGGTGGCGAACGCAATATGTTGAAGCAAAATTTCAGAAAATGGGCTTATTCCGAATTAAATTAAATTCGGAACAGGCGGCCAAAAAAGCCCACAGATACTGATCTTCGAAAAGTGCTGTATAATTCGCTAAAAATAAAAGAATCAGCAACGAAATTCAAAATTTCGGCCGGACAGATCGACAGAGAATTTAATTACGAAGAATTTAAAAAAAAAAACATCGTTAAGTTTTCTGAAAAGTTACGACCTGTAGAGTGATTTCAGCAAAACATGCCATTATGTACCACTGTGCGCCGGAAGAACAAACGCAGCGTGTAACAAAACCAACGAGAATTTAGATCTATATTCTGTCGTAGCTGCTCAGCTGGCAGCAGTTGAAGGTAAAGGCGATCCCGTCCTAGTGGAACAAAAGTACACAGTGTTAGAGAGCGTCGCGGCAGCTGCGTTCGTTAAACTTACTCTGACGAGCGAAGGAAGCTCTCGCCAAAACTTGTGGTTGGGCACTATCTCCCAACCTTGTCCCCCGCTCAGTAACTTCAACACTATTGCTCCGCCAACGAAGTATATCCCAGCGAACACGACGAAGTAGATAATCAACAGCGAACCAGTCGAGAGGCCCTTCGCGTGCAACAACTTTTTGCAAGTGTCTTGAGACATCAGTGTCAGGTGCTGAAACCAGGAAAAAACCATCTAGCAACTTTGCACGCCCAAAGACACGCGTGCTCTTTAACTTACGTAGACCCCGTCATTGGAGGAATCAACCGTCAAGACGGTGCTACAGTGCGCGCAACAGACTAGCTCTATCGTTGACACATTAGTCGCATGAAGAAGCGTTAGGAGTGGATCCTTTTGACCGTCAGGTTGTGTTATTTTTGTTTCCTCCGCCGTGCCGAGGCTGAACATATTGTTGCCGATAGTGACGCACAACTAGGACAGGAGTGTGGCAACAGTTAGACCGCGTTTAGAATCGATAAGCATGAACAGTGTCGTGGTGTTTCTTTACGAAATTTAATCCCGGGATGCCGGCTGTTTTTTGGGTTCCATTTTTATATCTTGCAGTTGTTGAAAAAGAAATTTACGTTTTTAAAAAATCTCGAAATTCTCGGGATAAGTTGAAACTTGATATATAAAAATCCCGGGAGTTTTAGAACCCAAAAAACAGCCGGGATCCCGGGAACCCCGGAATTGAATTCCCTATGTTTCTTACAGACACGCCATTCCCTTTGGAGCACTCGTCTCCGCTCGTCGCATTGAATGGAGTGTTTTTACACGGTTGGAAGTAGAAGGTGTGATTGACAGTGGACGCTGTCAAGGGTCTGAAAGAAAATATGCATGGTAAGAAGCAACGTGTGGTTCGCGGAGGAAGGTTAAGGGTACTGTGTCTGCGGACCCAGAGTTACCGAGTTGTGTCAGATCATATCCGTGCCCGTCGGCGAACATGCAGGAGCAAGGCGTCAGCTGTGTGCATTCCGAAGACGTGGTGTCGCAGAAACAGGTCAAAAGCAGTAGAAACGCAGCAAACCTCCCATTACTCACGACCATTTTCGGCTGATCTGACTTGCCAGTGGTCGAGTTGCTTTTAATCGTGGCGTCATTGCGATAGGTGGCATATACAACGATTTCTTTGCAACGCGTTTACGGTTTGTCGGTTTATAAAAACCGGTTTTTATTTATGAATTTGTAAAATTCGAAAAGCGGATTTTAAATTTAAAAAAAAAACGGTTTTGTATATTAGAATTAATATGCAGAAATGAATTAATTATTTAATTAGAAACATTTTGACTTGAAACTCGCCTCGGACATAAGCAAATTGTAGAATGTAGTTTAGTTTAGTTATAGGTCTATCTTATACCTCGTCTGTGATACGATTGAGGACTGCGAGAAGGATTTTTGGTAATTTCAGCTTCACTCCCTAATAAAATTATTTTTTTTTTGTGAAAATGGTCACATTCATCTGGATTAGTCAGGCATAATGAGCTGAGGCACATCTAGTAATACCAGAATTTATCGTTCGAAAGTTTTTAGGCGACAGAGACACACATAAACACATAGAAGCTTTCTTCTTTATATATTAAGATTTTTGCGTTCTGCGGGCTGAAGGACGGTGATTATTAGTTTTAAAAGGTCTCCCATTATACGTTATTCTACATTGTGTCGATAAGGTAGGGAGTGACATTAAAATGTTAAACAATTGTTTTCTGAATCGCCGAAAATTCTTCTCGCAAACATTATTTCTATGCGAAATGAAACAATTTGTAAAATTTTGATCGAATCAGAGCATGGACGTTTTCGAATATTTAGCCAACCAACCAACGATAAACTAGCGCGTCACGGTAGTACGTAAAGAAATTTCTCTAAACTTCAGATAAAAAGTCAAATATTTATAATTTCTTTCCGCTACACTAATATACTTCCTCCATTTTTATAATAATTCTGATAAGAAGAAACTCACCATCAGGCGTAAGTATCCTTTTCAGTTAATACATTTAGCATTATCTGTTACCACGAAATATAATTTCCACGTATTTTTAAATTCAATAATGATCAGAATGAAAACATGTTGTCAAATTCACGTATTTATGGGAACAAAGAATTATACATTTCGCAGCTGTCATATTGAAATAATATTTATTATTGAGGAAATGGGCGAGAAAATATTATTAACAATTACAGAGAAGGCATCATATAGCAGTATACAATAAAACATTCGAAATAAAATTTCGCCATATACTTAAATGGAGAGTTCAGACGGCGGTCGAGCACAATCGATGCATTTGATTTAATAACACATCAGTTCCGTGAAGATGTCGTTAGCTATGTCTGTCCAGACACGACTGAACCTGCACAGACTTGTTCCAAAGGAGTGTTCCGTGTGATTCAACCTGGCGCATCGGAATTCCACTTTTAAAATCCTTGTATCCATGCGGTTTGCAAAACGGTATTCCCTGAACTTTAAAGTCTAAACTCCACAGACATTTAATTGGAAATTATTCGTTAATTCCATTGATGGAATTAATTTATCATTAAAGGCTCGCCACTTTTATTTCATATAAGTAGAAACTATTTCTATTTTCCTAGCCAATTAACGTTTTAACCATCGCATTAAATTATTTGTACTTTCTAGAAGCTGATTTGCAAATTTCAATACGTTCCATAACGATAATTATATTTCAGATATCAGCTTTGGAAACCAGCTTTAAGATATTGTATCGAAACTGCTGCATTTTTGCGTGCTGTTCAGTTTTTTACGCCCTCCTATGATTCTACTAATTGTCGATAGATGGTGGTGTAGCTACTTTTTCTGCTGGCTCTCAAGCCACAATTAGATTTAAAATTCACAATTTTATAAATTCTATTCAGCAGTCGGCGCGCAGTACGAGGACCTGCTTCGATAATCCGCATTTTGGAATCCCTGAATCCAATTTACACGTTTAACGTAAATAACGTGTTAAAAGAGTAGTGCAACAGCTGACTAGCGTAGTATGCACGGCATAACTGTTCGCGAGCAGAAAGGGACAGCCATCTTTTTGGAGAGATGATGCAATCGATGACACGTATCGATCGTATCGTTAATCGCCCTCGGATTACAAAATTTCCTTCTCGCAGCTCCGATTGAAAATCGAATTGCAAAATAAAATGCCAGCAGGATCAGCAATAATTTAACGACAAACCGAAATGATCTCCATCGAATCGCAGCCTCTATCGGATGTTAAGCGAAAGCCGCCAGCTGGGAGTGCTATTTTGAACGAGTCGCGGCGTTGCCAGATCGCCGGGAGCGAGCAAGTTCAAACACGTGCCCCGTGTTTTGCTCTTGGAAAGAGATAACTGCGCTGCCCGACAAAACAGAATGTTTGCCTTCCACCGCATCATCCGCTGCCAATGTTGCTCGCACCGCACGAACAAAGGGCGCGAAGCAGTTAAACGAAATAACAAAACCCCGATCGAACGTGCAGCCATCTCACCATTCGCATTACGCCTAGCACGCATCGCGTACTTTAAGCCACCTAAACATGCGAATAATCGGGCGAAGAGGGAAACTTAAATCCACGAATGACCAAAATATCGCACGCCCAGATGTTTCGCACAGTTCCCGAACCTAACCTCGAATCGTCATCGTCCCGACGACCACGAAAGAGATGTGTGTCCGATGGATCGCGCAAGTTTCTACGAGGTCGTGTTTCTTTCAGCGACGATTCAATTTCGAAAAGAATCTCGCGAAAGTCGAGCTCGCAGCTGGACAAGAAAGTTGAGAGGCTGAAAGGAAGGAAACGTGGCAACGCAGCAACTGCGTGAGCCGAGATGCGCGGCATGAATAGCACCGACGTTGACGGGCCGCCCCGTTGTCAGGGGCTGCGGGAGAGGCAGGGAGGGAAGCGGGGAGGGTAAAAGTTTCCACGATGGTGGGGATGGAGGGAGGGCAGGTGGCGGCGAGAGGGGAGGAGCGATACGCTCCGCGTGTGGTGGCCGTCCGTGAGCGTAACATAACCGAGGTAATATTACCGGGTTGCTGTTTACGGGAGAGATTTTGGAAATTTCACGAACGCATCCAGCTTCCCCGTTAAGCGCGGGAAATCGAATCCCGCGATCGTGGCGCGACCAGGGCCCACGATCCCCACACGCCGATCGGCATATGGTTCGTGGAAACAGAACCAACGGAAATAGTACATCCCACCTAAAGTTTCACCGTGACTATCGAATATGTAGATAATGCATTATTGATACTCCCGCGCGGCCGAGCATTCTGCGCGCGAATCGATTCGAATCCGTGCTCAACTTCACGACGCAGAGCATTCGAAAGTTTCGAGTAGAACAGTGTTGCAAGGCGGTGCTCGGTTGGAGAAATTCGTGTATACATTTGATCCCAGCAGTACCGTATCGGGCTCAAGGGTTGGGGGAAAAAATTGGAAAAGCGCGTTAAGCCGCCTTCACACTGCCGCCCCCTCGGCGTAGCGGCTCGCGTTAAGACCTTGGAGCCGTGCACACTGCGCTTCCAGCGAAGGAACAGTTTAAAGCCTTCATCCGAGCGAATTGGTCGGGTTTGCGTCATGGAACAAGAAACGCTTGTCGGTTCTTCACTCGTTGCATAAACGCAGGGAGACGTACGAAGTCATGGGCGTCCGGAGGGGGGTGAAAAAGGGGCAGCTGCCACCTCTGGCTTTTGAGAAAAAAATCGCTAATTTTTAAAAACTGTTCTTTATTAAGTTTATACTAAAAAAGTGAATATTTCTAAATTTCGATTTTAAATTCTTAATTAAATTGGCATTACAAAATCAGTTAACAAAAGCATGCGGGCTACTCGTTTTTTCATTACTATATTTTTCTTCACCGTCACCCCTCCTGGAAAAGTCTATGGACGCCTTTGTACGAAGTGGCTCTTCGGCGCCAATGCCTCGGTTAACAAATTCTGTCTTCCCAAACTTTTTAGTCTATATAAATAAAATATGTGAACCCTTACCTCGTTATGATTCTCATTTCATTATGTGTAGGTTAAATGTCTAAACGCTGAAGTGTAGGAGAACTCAAATTTTAAATGATGCGGCATGCACCGCTGGTGTAATCAAATTAATTAACTTTTAACTTCCTAGTAGGTCTATCATTCTTCAGGTTTGGTTTTTACATCTGCTACATTAAAATCCAACGTTTACAGAGCCTTAATTACTTTCTTGATTTCTCTGAGTAAAGAATTACTTTTTGCTTTGTTTATTCGCAACGCTTGCGAGAGAGTAGAGACTCTGCCATGTTCCCTTCTTTCTGTTACTAAATGGGCCTTACCCGTTGATCGTACAAACAAATAAATATCTCCGAGCTCCCGTTGCCTCGTCCTCTTTTAAATTCTGGATCCCTCGAGACTTTGCCCCGGGCTGCCTAAGGTCCCTGAAACAAAGCAGCACGCCATATAAAGCTCGATATCTCGCAAAGCAAGCGGACACGTTCGCCCGCCGATGTCCACCGACAAACTGAGCCTCCGGATCGCGATGAATCATCGTGTCACGTCCGAGCAAGCCGGCCACTTTCCACTGGCCTTTACAAATTCATGCATCCCGGAGCCAGTCGAGGCGCGTTTCAGGCAGATAATAGAAGTCGGGCGGTGGCGCGCGAACGTGCATCGGGCATTCGACGATCCGACCAACAGGCTGGATCCGACGTGTCCGATCCTGCGCTCGGGCCGGGTCACCGGTAGTGTGAAGGGGGCCTTACGCCTCTTGGAAATCTTCCGTTTGAAGATTCTCGAGAAACGTCGTCCCGCGGCTGGGCCGACGGGGGAAGAGCACGCTCGAGCGGAGGGGGACGTTCCCCCTCCCTCCACTCTTGGCGCTACGTCATTGTGCGGCGCGCGGGGCCATGATCGTTGGAGTGTGCGTGCGTCCCCCGAGCTTCCCGCGGACCTGCCCAGTAAATACGAGGCTTCCGTTCCCCGTGTACGTGCCCCGTAGCCCAACGTGAGCGCGCACCGAGCAAGAAAGAGGCAAAGAGTCCCGGCGGTGGCAGTTATCCGCGTCCCGCAACACCGGCGCGAACCATCATGCCGCTGAGCATCGGGGTTAACCTAAGAGTGACCGGCCACTGTAACCAGGGCGGCCGAAAATACATGGAGGACATGTTCAGCGTGGCCTTTCAGTCCACGCCGGACGACAAGGACCTGGAGTACGCGTTCTTCGGGATATTCGACGGCCACGGCGGTGGCGAGGCAGCCACCTTCGCCAAGGAGCACCTGATGAACGTGATCGTCAAGCAAAAGAACTTCTGGAGCGACCGCGACGAGGACGTGCTGCGTGCCATCCGAGACGGATACGTGAACACGCATTACGCGATGTGGCGGGAGCTTGGTAAGCGTTCCCACTTCCTCTTCCGTTCTCTCCCTTTTAACCGCTCCTATCTAACCACCCAACTAACCGTCCAGCGGATTTCCACGGAAAATTCAATCGCGCCAAGGGTCCGTTGTGGAATCTCTGTCATTGTCCCGCGTATTTCCCCCACCACTCGCGCCCGATTAGGTTAGAATTTAGGTTATGTAATCGCAGCTAACCTAAAAATCCATCCCGCACGAAAAAGTAATTTCGAAGATAAATCGTTTCGCGGGCTATTCGAGGGGATAACAGTTTCGGGGATCCACTTGCAAGAACCTAACGGGAATTTGGATTATGTAATCGCAGCTAACCTAAAGATCTATCCCACACGAAAAAGTAATTTCGAAGAAAAATCGTTTCGCGGGCAATTCGAGGGGATAACAGTTTCGGAGATCCACTTGCCAGAACTGAACGGGAATTTAGGTTATGTAATCGCAGCTAACCTGTAAATCCATCCCGCACGAAAAAGTAATTTCGAAGAAAAATCGTTTCGCGGGCAATTCGAGGGGATAACAGTTTCGGAGATCCACTTTCCACAACCTAATCGGGATCTACTTTTGCCGCAGATAAGTGGCCGAGAACTGCGTCTGGGTTGCCCTCTACGGCTGGGACCACAGCTAGTATAGCGTTCATACGCAAAGGGAAGATTTACATCGGTCACGTCGGCGATTCCGGGATAATACTCGGCTACCAAGTGGACGGCGATCCACAGTGGCGAGCGAAGGCGCTCACCAAGGACCACAAGCCTGAGAGCGGGCCAGAGATGGTAAGGATACGAGAGTCCGGAGGGAAAGTGGTCAGCAAGTCCGGAGTCCCCAGAGTCGTGTGGAACAGACCTCGCATCGGACACAAGGGCCCGGTTCGAAGGTCCACTCATATAGATGAAATTCCATTCCTCGCCGTTGCTAGATCCTTAGGTAGGTCTTCGCTGGACTTCGCACGCTCTCTGAACGATCTAACGAGTCTTTCTTTACAGGCGATCTGTGGAGTTACAATTCCGAATTGGATACGTTCGTCGTGTCGCCGGAGCCGGATGTTAAAGTCGTCGCGATCGACGTCGAATCGCACCATTGCCTTATTTTCGGGACGGACGGCTTGTGGAACATGTTGACGCCGCAGGCTGCTGTGGCCATCGTTCAAGCTGCGGACAGGCACAACGAGAAACACCTGATCGCCTCTCAGCAAACGTGCAACGGGGTATGTTCCAGCGAGATACGGAGTTGAACCTGAGGAGATTTAGTACTTGAATTAATAACGTGCTTACGGTTGTTTCTTCGCACAGCAAGCTGATAACGTTCAGTTGTGGATTAATCCGTCGAAAAGTCTAGTAGATAGAGCTTTAGAAAGGTGGTCGCTGAAGAGGCTACGCGCGGACAACACGAGCGTCGTCACGTTAATGTTGGACCCGCCTGGCCCGTCCCGCAGCGAGGTACGTATTTACGCTCTCGTGGCGAGAGACTGCGGTTTGGTCAGGGATTGTAACCGTAACTTTAAAGGTGGGATTTCCTAGTCTCGATCGGCCGCGGCGGCTGGCGGAAGGTCCCACTAGTGCAATGGAGAAGTATGCATTTGGGTCTTCGTTGCGCTAGTGGGACCGCCGCCGCGGCCGATCGCGGCTAGGAGATCCCGCCTTAAGGCTCCCCCAAACCAACGCGAATTTCGCGGCGCAGAGCGGATATTTGCGTTGATTTGGGGAGCCTTTAAGCCAGTTCTGTTCTAACCCGCATAACCGGGTAACCCGAGGCATCCAGGCACAGAGTTATTCGATTAACCCCCTTTCAGAGCGGGTTACAGTGGTAGAGAGCGTAGTTTTTCCCTAATTTCGTAAAATTCAGCTGTACTTATGAATTTTTATCTCAGAAACTGTATATCGCATTAGGTACATTCTTTGATTATTTTAATGTAAGAGGTTTTGCCTATTTGAATAATATTTTTTTTAAATTGTAAAATTATTTATGTACTAGGGGTTACAGTAACCTTCCCTCGGTTAACCGGATTCGGGTTAGGTGGCGGTTACAACCCCTGGTTTTGGTAGAGACATTTTCAGCGATGACACTGAAATTTTGAGAATAAATAAGGTGTTTTCTGTTTCGAAGGTTCTGCTGAGTCAAAAGGACTGCGTCATGTCGCATCACACGCCCGTGACTACGGTTGCCACTGAAAGTACGGAGAAACCCAAGTGTAACTCGGTCGCTCCTAGTGTGCCGAGACCTCCCGCGGCGAATCACCGCGTCGATCTTAAGCAGCCAGACGTTTTAGTCGGCATTGAGGAAGGCAACGATAAGTTGGAAAGACCCGATGAAAGCGTGGTTGATAAATCAGAGCACGAGTCAGTGCACATCGAGGAGACTCTCGCGGAGGAGCCTCTTAGCGTCGCAGAGACGAAATCGAAGGAAGCGATGGAAGAGAATGTGGGTTTAGATAACGAAGAGCCTGAAACAGTTGCAGCGAATGTGGATGAGAAGCTCGACCAAGAAAGCGAGGCGACAGGAGAAGAGCACAGCGATGCGCCCGAGCGGACTGTCTCAGAGTCGCTGCAGTCGCTCGACCTAGACGATAAGAACGACCAACCCGATACCTCAAATGTGATACACCAAAGTGCATTTCCCAGCGAATGCGACGTGCACTCTGCCGCTCGTGCCGATAGTAATTTAGAGAGGAGTAGCGATGTAGCGTCGGAGAGCGAAGTAAAAGCGAGCGTTCTGAACGGCTCGCGGCGCAAGCAATACACGTTGTTCTTTGCTTCCAGAACGGAAATCAGAAGCGCGAGGGTGAGGAGCGGTATAAACTCGCATTCGCGAGGCACCCTTGTCGAGTCGGGTTCGGCGGAGACGAAAACGTATTCGAGGTTTAGGTCGCGCAATGCGAAAGTGTCTGCGGCGGACGAAGGTGCGAGGAACTCTGCGAGTAAAGCGCCTGGTAGTGCGGTTGGTACGAAACGAAGACATAGTGCAATATCGCAGGGTGTGGTTAGTACGGTGGAGGAGACGCGGATGTTGCAAGAGCCCTCCGTGAAAAGGAGAACCCGCTCGGAAGACAGGCGCAACCCTGTCGACGAGAACGACCCGGCGAATCAGACCGGGAAGGATGCGAGCAGCAGCCCGAGTTGGCCTGCCGGCGAGCCGATCGTCACTCGCTCCGCAGGCAGCGCTACCACTGTACCTATACAGGAGAAACTGTCCTCGCTAAATACCTTCCAAAGAAGCTTGGGGAAAAAAGCTACGGCGGTGAAGGCTATCAGAAGGCCGTCTATCAAAGGTCTGTTAAAGCAACTGTGGGCTGCTAGTCTCGGTGCGAGAGAATGGGATCAGGGGAGAAGTAATCGATCGAATAGTTGTACTGAGCGGAGGATAAATCGAAGTGTGTCTATTATAGGTTCTACGGATAGTACGACTGTCCCTCAACGTTGGCTCAGGTTCGTTCCAACCTACACGTACACCCCCCCGCCACGCGATATTCCCGCGCCCTGTGTTTTATTTTGCCACGGTATGTGTTCTTTCAGATCGGACACCATCGCTGCGACACCGGTGAAAACACTGCGCTCTCGCAACGTGGACATAACCGGTCACCAGACGCAAATAGTACACCAATACGTGAAGCAAAACCGGCTGTCCCTGCCGAGTAAATTAAAGCAGCCCAGCAATAACGGATTCCTGCAGTCGAGTAGAGTAAGATCGTCCTCCCTGACGTCCAGTATTAAACAGAGCGGTAGCAATACTGGGAGCGGGGCTTGCTCCACCATCAGCCCGGCCAGCGCGGGCTGCAACCCTAGCTCCGGTATGGCTAAGAGGGTGAAGTCCCCGTACAACCCGAGCGCCAGGTCGCTCAGCACGCGGTCTCGCATTAAGCGCCTCGGGAAATGAGGTAGATTAACACACACACTCTAATTGTACCGAGCGTTCAACAGGGTATTGTCCGTTACCCTTCACCTGTCCTTCATTTCACGCGCGTATTGCTTTCCATCTGTAACGAGAGGCATGCTGCTTGGAAGACCATCCGCGCCTGTACTATATCCTCATTGCATTTCAATTCTCGAAGCGTGAAGCGCGAGCGCCCCGACCTTCCAGACACCTCGCCCGGAACTGGGTCTCGCGTTTGGTGGACCAACCTATTCGAAGATCGAACCTCGTTCGCTGCTTAGCTGCGACCTCCTCGAACCGTTCTTCTAATAGCGATCGCGTGGTACCTGGGGAACACTGTGGGGCAACAGCGAGCCGCGGAGTAGCTTCGCGACCCTCCCACGGCACTTTTACGGGTGAAAAATTGATCGTATTTTTGCATACCTTCGCGCTTGAATAGCGTTTAGCAATAATGCCACCGAGCGAGCGAATCCGCTTGCTTCACTCAGCGCGCTGTCTCTGGCTAATGCGCCACAGTCTTCTACTGTTCTCCACGTGTGTTTGTAACTGAGCGTAGCCTTCTTCGTTTCGCGACGCGACGGGCGACATTGGTCCTAGAAGATCAGTGTCGCATCTCGCCTTTTAAAGACGATTGCAACGCTGTTCCTGTTTCTCTCTCTTTTCTTTCCAACGGCAGCCTACCACGTTTGGATGCATTGCGATCGATGCGGATTAACATCGTATCGAGTCTTCTCATCGAACGCTGTCACCTTTCGCTTCACTCTATTCTTAGGGATCAGTTTCGCAGAACTAATATTAAAAGACTCCTTCCATTATTTTATGCTTTCTAATACGTGACTAGCTTATCAAAGTGTTAATTGTAAAGGGGGAAGTTGAGGAAGTATATGAACATATGTATAAAGTGCGCGCGGCAGTGGATGTAGAAGAGAGTGACTGACATTGATAGAATAAAAGGGAGAGAATGGTAGAGTGTGGATGCATATCGCTGGGAATGACTCCTCTGGGCGTCACAATCTCGCGAGGAAATGACTTCGAGGGAATGAATGGGTTAAGTGAGAAGCGAAGTGTAAGTTGCTTGCGGTAGGAGTAAAACATTAAACTATGTAGTGCGTAGGTACGTAATCACTGTTCTGCTTTGGCTTAGTACGGGGTAGCTATTAAAGATTCATTTAAAAGTAATTAAATTTTGATATCTAACTTTATACGAGAAGCACAAAGTCCGCGCAGGTCTTTCGGTAAAATAGGACTTGGCAATAGCTGGGCAGAATTCTACTTACTATAGTAAGCATTTAATTGTACGAGTAACGGGGAATCTTGAATGGCGCTTTGTACGAGGCGACGAAACGACTGTCTATTATGCGATACAAAGTTTAGGTGTATATTTAGAGGAGTTTAAAGAGCGGCCGAATGATTTAGATGTAAACGGGTAAAAGTCGTCTGTCTGTAGATGTATAGTAACGCTGGAAAGTCGGAGCCGATGTGCAGAGGTTTTTTAATCAGTGCTCAAGTTTTTAAATAAGAGCTCGTCGCATTGGTTTTTTTTTTCTTTTTTACCTTGCCTTCTTTTCTGGGTGAGCGATTTCGAGCGCGTGGTATTACTTTTAAGGTAACTTTCAAGCACTGCGTGGCGCGACATGTACTTCAACGCGATTCAGGTTGGACATCTAGTTGAGTGTGCGTTAGGAACTATACGAGTGGATAAGCGGGGGACAGTAAATCCGCGATTACGTGCTACAATTTTATTTTACGATACGACGGCTCAGTGGACATTGCAACGGTATATTTTTTAACAGAGACACCGCTGAGAGTCTATTGAGAATTTTACTGCTGCATTGCGATAATTTTGGGACTGCTTTAGTTGACGTTGGTTTATTAAGAATACGTAACATCGCGATAAGGGAATTTACTGAGTCCGCGGGTCATTTGGATACATGGAAAGCGAGTGGAATGGGATATGTATACATACTTTGGAAAGCATACGTTTATATGAATTTACTAATATTTTTATATTTTTATGTTTCATCGTAGACAGTGCGGGGGAGACATAAATTATATCAAAGAGTAGAAAAGAAAAAGTACGATAAAGATAATGACACGTGCCTACAATAGTTACCATTTAATAGTGTGTATATATATATATATGTATGTGTATATGTATAAAGTCATACGTCATGGACCAAGAAGAAACTGCAGTTTCCATCGTTGTAACAGGAGTCACCAAGAGAATTATATTTAACTGAACTTAAATAAATACGGGAGGTCGAGGATATAGCGGCGCAAGCTTTGGGAAAACTATCTCTTCTTGGTGCATGCCGGCAAAAAATGGCGCCATGTATACATATAGATATATAAATATGTATGTAGATATATGTATATATATAGACGCGTATATATACATACATATGTAAAAATGATACACGTATATTTATGAGTCGTCTATATATACGTGTAGATAAAGCGTAGACGATTATGCTCATAGAAGAGATAAAGAAAAAATAAAATCTTTGCTAGCGTTTATTTATATACACGAGGAAAAAAAATTATATTATACATAGAGAAATGGACGAGAGTAGTGGGAGGCGGGGAGACTCGTCTTCGCTTGTAGATTTAACATTCGTTATATATAGGACGTGAAGGAAAACCAAGTATTTTCTGAGAGTCGACGTAAAAGGAAATTTATCACGGACACAGGAACGTATAGTGAGCGAAAATTTATAGTGGTTTATCTCAGGTTAAGAATATGTCGAAGGAGGCGAACTCGAACAAATGTGTGATCGCGTTTAAAAGCTGTATATTTTAATTAAATAAACTGAAATATACAAACGCCTTTGGTTCACTGTTCACGGAGCATCGGGGAGGTTTAACTGCGCGGTATCTAGGGGATTGATGTGTCTACAAATTATGCGTGGAGCGGCTTATCTGTGTTTATGGATAGATTTAATTTTTATCAAGGGAATTATTCGAAGAGCTATGATAACGATGGAACGAGCGCGAAGTAATTATTCTCCTGCGATGTAGCTATTTTAAGGGGGTAGACACGTCACGTGACCTGGCCGATTCGGCAGGTCGGTATTACAGCATTTTTTCCTGCACAGAAATGGTAATACCGATAGATCGACGATTACCCGGTGAACGCGAGAGGGAGCTGTTTGCTATTTCTGTATTCTATTCTGAATAAGGAAAGAAATTCTCAGCTGTTCCGTTATACTTATAAAAATTTAAACGGAAAGTTGGCTGGTACTGTAAACGTAGAAAATTCATTGTACATTTCAATTACTTGAAATGTGCTTATGCTATAATATTCTACGTTAGCAGTAAGGAATTCTAAGTGAAAAGGGAAAATAGATGAGGGAATGTCCCCAGTAAATGAAATTTGTTAGGTTAGACAAAGGAAATCTATGGTATTCTTAAGGAAATACCATAGATATTTGAAATTTGGATAGGAATATGTAAAAGGTATTTCTGAATAATAATACAGTTTGTTTCAAGTTTCTTTCATTTTATTTGCATAAAAGGCCTTTACAGTGTTACAATAAAGTATAAGGTATATAAAGTCACTATTTTCTTCTGATTACTATCAAGGTTTCCATCATTCCGTCGAAATATTCCGAAGTTAAAACCTGTAAGAAGAAAAAATGGGAGAAACGTTACAACATTTTGTCACGTATGAAAATATATTAGTAAAGGGAATAATTTTATTGTGCAACATGTTGATTGAAATTAGTCGTTTTAGATTTTATGTTTCCGGTAAGATTTAATATTAATTCCTACCACTCGTAGCACTGTAATCTTATTTTAGAATCAGTCGGTAACGTTGGGTGCGACACGAGAAGCGGCCAATTCAGCAACTACCTACTCTGAAATCTGTTGAAATGCTGTGCGTGTGTGCGGGCTTTATAGATTATTATGCAATTAATTTGCAAAATAAAATTGTTTATTTATTGCTCGAAGAAGTTTTTTGAAAATTTAACAGTAGGGTAAAACAGAACACCCAATCCGAGAAAATGGCGCTGCGCGCCATCTATCGGAACGTGACCAAAAGTGGCGCCCCCAATTGAAAAAAAAAAAAAAGCAACTTTGCCAGGCTGTATCTTTGTTCCAAGTGCAGATAGAACAAAATCGTAGAGGAAAATTTTGCACTGTTTAATAAACTCTATCATCCTGCGCAGTTACTTTTTTCGTAGGTGCGGCGGTACACTTGAAAACTGCATTTGAACTCATTTTTTAAATGGAACCATACAATTTTGTTTACATGAATTTATTCCTTGCGTTATTCTGCGTATAAAAAGTATAAGGTAAGATAGTCGAAAACTCAATAGCTTACGAGATATTTAATTTTATTACGAAATGTGATGTATTTTTTTATGATGTACACGTGTATATGAGGCCGAAAGTAATTTAATAGAAACGATGCAAAGTATTGTTATTGTAAGGTAACTGTTCCTAATTTTACTTTATTTTTACACTGATTGTTTATTAGGGTCTGTAATTTATTGAATAAAATGAACGTTTACTAAAGACCGCGATGGATTTGACCTGTTAGCAATTAATTAAATATAACGAAGGTGGGAGGAGGTTTGTGTTTTAAGATACAACTGCAAAATTATGCAAATTAATTCATTTCCTGCGGTAGTTCGATTCGCTGAAAGAAAGGTTATGTTCTCGAACACGCAAAAGGTTGGTACATTTATTTATTTACGATCTGAGGGCGTGGGCATCTTTTGGGGGCTTTATAGATTATTATGCAATTAATTTGCAAAATAAAATTGTTTATTTATTGCTCGAAGAAGTTTTTTGAAAATTTAACAGTAGGGTAAAACAGAACACCCAATCCGAGAAAATGGCGCTGCGCGCCATCTATCGGAACGTGACCAAAAGTGGCGCCCCCAATTGAAAAAAAAAAAAAAGCAACTTTGCCAGGCTATATCTTTGTTCCAAGTGCAGATAGAACAAAATCGTAGAGGAAAATTTTGCACTGTTTAATAAACTCTATCATCCTACGCAGTTACTTTTTTCGTAAGTGCGGCGGTACACTTGAAAACTGCATTTGAACTCACTTTTTAAATGGAACCATACAATTTTGTTTACACGAATTTAATCCTTGCGTTATTCTGCGTATAAAAAGTATAAGGTAAGATAGTCGTAAACTCAATAGCTTACGAGATATTTAATTTTATTACGAAATATGCCAAAAGTGGCGCCCCCAAACGATGAAACTTCGTACTAATATTTTTTCCTATATAAAATTAAATATCTCGTAAGCTATTGAGTTTTCGACTATCTTACCTTATACTTTTTATACGCAGAATAACGCAAGGAATAAATTCATGTAAACAAAATTGTATGGTTCCATTTAAAAAATGAGTTCAAATGCAGTTTTCAAGTGTACCGCCGCACCTACGAAAAAAGTAACTGCGCAGGATGATAGAGTTTATTAAACAGTGCAAAATTTTCCTCTACGATTTTGTTCTATCTGCACTTGGAACAGAGATACAGCCTGGCAAAGTTGATTTTTTTTTTTTTTCAATAGGGGGCGCCACTTTTGGTCACGTTCCGATAGATGGCGCGCAGCGCCATTTTCTCGGATTGGGTGTTCTGTTTTACCCTACTGTTAAATTTTCAAAAAACTTCTTCGAGCAATAAATAAACAATTTTATTTTGCAAATTAATTGCATAATAATCTATAAAGCCCCCAAAAGATGCCCACGCCCTCAGATCGTAAATAAATAAATGTACCAACCTTTTGCGTGTTCGAGAACATAACCTTTCTTTCAGCGAATCGAACTACCGATGCGGTGCTAACTAAACGGGAAAACTTCAGCCAAACAAAGACGGCTTGGTCCCCCTGATGCGATGTAACTAATCTCACATACTGTAACTAGAGCGATTATTAATCGTGTATATTTCTGCTTTACAGGTAAGGAATTTTTACATAGAAGACGTTAAACCGGCTGCATTTTCGACTGATACTGCTTCAGCCGAACCCAGACCTAACCCAGACCTTTTTTTTTTTTTTACGTGGAGAAATCCCTAACGGATACCCCTAACCCTCCCCTAACCCAGACCTAACCCAGTTACACTTGTAACATTTCATTGTATTGCATTTCACTTATTTGAATAAATTGCAGCTAAGTGGTAAAAGAGTTTTTTTATTTAACGAGCTCTACTTACTCCTTCCTATTCCAAATCCCATATAAAAGACATGCTAAAAAGAACACCTAAAAAGATCCTTCCACGCAGAGTGGTTTTAAAAATCTTCGCATTAAAGCACTACTTTAAATATGCCATTCACTACTCTCAAACTCTATCGACTTTCGCTCAAGGCTTCTACTTCTCTCCGAAGACGTTACTTAGTGCCACCTCTTTCGACATCATGTTCTCCTGTTACGAAGCCCAATTTTGTGCATTCTGAAAATTTTTGCCAGATTTTGGCCCAGGTATCAGGAGAACATGAAGCGAAAAGAGGTATTCTGAATTTCAGCTTCGAAGGCATCCTCGATTCTCTCTCCGAAGACGTTACTTAGTGCCACCTCTTTCGGCATCATGTTCTCCTGTTACGAAGCCCAATTTTGTGCATTCTGAAAATTTTTGCCAGATTTTGGCCCAGGTATCAGGAGAACATGAAGCGAAAAGAGGTATTCTGAATTTCAGCTTCGAAGGCATCCTCGATTCTCTCTCCGAAGACGTTACTTAGTGCCACCTCTTTCGGCATCATGTTCTCCTGTTACGAAGCCCAATTTTGTGCATTCTGAAAATTTTTGCCAGATTTTGGCCCAGGTATCAGGAGAACATGAAGCGAAAAGAGGTATTCTGAATTTCAGCTTCGAAGGCATCCTCGATTCTCTCTCCGAAGACGTTACTTAGTGCCACCTCTTTCGACATCATGTTCTCCTGTCACAAAGCCCAATTTTGTGCATTCTGAAAATTTTTGCCAGATTTTGGCCCAGGTATCAGGAGAACATGAAGCGAAAAGAGGTATTCTGAATTTCAGCTTCGAAGGCATCCTCGATTCTCTCTCCGAAGACGTTACTTAGTGCCACCTCTTTCGACATCATGTTCTCCTGTCACAAAGCCCAATTTTGTGCATTCTGAAAATTTTTGCCAGATTTTGGCCCAGGTATCAGGAGAACATGAAGCGAAAAGAGGTATTCTGAATTTCAGCTTCGAAGGCATCCTCGATTCTCTCTCCGAAGACGTTACTTAGTGCCACCTCTTTCGACATCATGTTCTCCTGTCACAAAGCCCAATTTTGTGCATTCTGAAAATTTTTGCCAGATTTTGGCCCAGGTATCAGGAGAACATGAAGCGAAAAGAGGTATTCTGAATTTCAGCTTCGAAGGCATCCTCGATTCTCTCTCCGAAGACGTTACTTAGTGCCACCTCTTTCGACATCATGTTCTCCTGTTACGAAGCCCAATTTTGGGCATTCTGAAAATTTTTGCCAGATTTTGGCCCAGTTATCAGGAGAACATGAAGCGAAAAGAGGTATTCTGAATTTCAGCTTCGAAGGCATCCTCGATTCTCTCTCCGAAGACGTTACTTAGTGCCACCTCTTTCAACATCATGTTCTCCTGTTACGAAGCCCAATTTTGTGCATTCTGAAAATTTTTGCCAGATTTTGGCCCAGGTATCAGGAGAACATGAAGCGAAAAGAGGTATTCTGAATTTCAGCTTCGAAGGCATCCTCGATTCTCTCTCCGAAGACGTTACTTAGTGCCACCTCTTTCGACATCATGTTCTCCTGTTACGTAGCCCTATTTTGTGCGTTCTGAAAATTTTTGCCAGATTTTGGCCCAGGTATCAGGAGAACATGAAGCGAAAAGAGGTATTCTGAATTTCAGCTTCGAAGGCATCCTCGATTCTCTCTCCGAAGACGTTACTTAGTGCCACCTCTTTCGACATCATGTTCTCCTGTTACGAAGCCCTAGTTTGTGCGTTCTGAAAATTTTTGCCAGATTTTGGCCCAGGTATCAGGAGAACATGAAGCGAAAAGAGGTATTCTGAATTTCAGCTTCGAAGGCATCCTCGATTCTCTCTCCGAAGACGTTACTTAGTGCCACCTCTTTCGACAGCATGTTCTCCTGTTACGAAGCCCAATTTTGTGTGTTCTGAAAATTTTTGCCAGATTTTGGCCCAGGTATCAGGAGAACATGAAGCGAAAAGAGGTATTCTGAATTTCAGTTTCAAAGGCGTCACCTTTAAAGTTGCGAATCGAAGCTGCAAAGGTTTGGAATTTGGATAGGAATATGTAAAAGGTATTTCTAAATAATAATACAGTTCTTTTCAAGTTTTTCCCACTTTATTTGCAGAAAAGGCTTTTACAGTGTTACAATAAATTAATATAAGTATGTAGAAATGAATGCTGATTAATATTGTATTATTATTAAGTATAAAATATATAATTTCACTTCATTTTATGTATAAAATCACTATCAGCTTTCCATCATTTGTCTCACTTAAAGTTCCTCAATCCTGTCTACCGAGAAATGTTCCCAAGGTTAATCTGTAACAAGAAGAAAATATTTTTAGCAATCTGATTTGTCTATTATAGAAAATACAACAAATAGATTTGTCTATTATAGAAAATACAACTAATTTCAGGCAAAACATATAAAGAATATAATTATCTTCCTAATTTAAGACAATTCCCCTTTATTTCATGTAAAATACATCTCAACGCTGTACAATTCTACTAACATATCAGTAAAGTACATAGGAAATGTATAATATATTAGTAACTTGAAAAATATTTTTAGTAACTTGACTTGTCTATTATTGAACATGGGAGAAACGTTACAACAGTTTGTCACGTATGAAAATATATTAGTAAAGGGAATAATGCGCTCCAAAATTCTGCGTCTCTTCGTTAAACAGTCACTGTCTCGAAACATCTGCGCCACTTCTCGCTCTTTGATTTGCCCTCCGGAGACGTTACTGGATGAAAATAGTCTTGGAAAAATGTAACAATAAATAAAAAAAATTTAAAGTGTTCCTATATCTACCGCGAATTACTTTTTTATTCCTGTTACTTTAAACATAAATATAATATTGAAGTGAGATTATTTCCAGTATTATTCCTTTCATTCATTTTTATATAATATCATTCAGTATAGTATGTCCTCCTCTGTACTTGGTTACAATAGCATGTCCAACTTCCAAGCATTATTGTCGAGTTATTATTATAATTTTGCAGATTCTAACTTATACTACTAATTACATACTTTCAGTGATACCTATATTACAATAATGCAAAAAGTATTTATGTAATTATAAACTACCATTGAATGTTTGAACCTGTTTTTCTCAAAAACGCTAAAAGTGGACATACAATATGTGTGCACTAATTGTAAGCCATCGATGTACAATAGGAAATTTTTTTTTAAGGTAGGTTAGTCCGTTGTTGTTCTAACTGCCTGAATTACTATGACATAAATACGACAGCGATTTCAAGTGATGTATATGTAACGATAAAAGCGTTAATTTAGTAAATGTATACAATTCCCAGCAGTTCCTATGTCAATGTATGCCTGAAATGAATATAACCTAACCTACAATCGTCTGAAAATGCATACATTGACTCCATCATGCTTTTATTGTGGCTCGTATATCCAGCTATCGCTTCAGTTTTGCTATGAATCCACGTTGGCAGTCCTCCCGAGTAGGCGCTATCTCGTATCTACTACCTCAACTAAATTTGTCACGTGACTTGCTATGTATTATCGCCAATATGGCGGAACTCTGATTTGGGAATGTAGTCACGATTTTTCGTTTTTCGTTCTTATATGAGCAGATTTTGGTCTGGGAGAGGTCTCATTCGAAAGAAGAAGATTCAATGCGGAGTGCTCTGCTCACCGTTTGAGTCACAAAACTCTTTTAGTGACCTAAAAATGCTTGGATTCTGCGGGTATATTTTGTCGACTTTTGCTTTACTTTGGACACTGATATTATTACATATCAACACAATCTCGTTGAACCATGAGCAGAGCGCTCCGCATTGAACCTTCCTCTTTCGAATGAGATCTCGCCCAGCCCCAAATCTGCTCATATAAGGACGAAAAACGAAAAATCCCGAACCCATGTTTCGGGCCAGATTGTGTCGGTATACAGCGCGCTGCATTACCCGTGTCTACCCCCTTAAGTTCCAATCGTCGTGCGTTGTGATAATTGATGTAGCTTTCCGGATGATGTGTGGAGAATTTGTGAAGTAGATGAACTTAGGTTTGCTTTCTTGGTGTTTTGAGGTAGAGCTGGAATATTCGAATAATTCTTCGAAAAGTTCTTCGAATAATTCTTCAAATAATTCATCGAAAAGTTCTCCAAATAATTCTAAAGTCTTCGAATATTTGGGAGTATTCGAATAATTAGGAGATTTTTAATAATTAGGAGAATTCGAATAATTAGGAGTATTCGAATATTCAGAGTGATTGAATTTCGGATTCTACCGAATAGGAATTTGAACATAAAATATTTTCTCACACTATCCTGAAATTCTTTTCATATGGGCCTTTATAATTATTTGTTTTTCAAACGACAAATTTCAAACTTTATTAATATTTTAGTAAATTTATAAATTTTGAAACCAAAATAACCACCAGTTATTAGTACTACTATTCAAATTGTTTTACAATCATTATTCGAACAAATAATTCAAATAAATGATGAATTATTCGAATAAATGGGACTAATTTGTTACAAGGAGTAAATAATTATTGTGTAAATAAAATATTGTACTCGAATACTCCTAATTATTCAAATATTCGAATTCTCTGGTATTCGAATATTCGAATGAAACTAATTCGAAGAGTCTAACGTAAAATCATAAAACTGGATGTGAATGAACAGGACCCACAGAAGTTACTTAAACGATTCTTATATTTCTATCCTGTTATTTGGAAAAATACAATTTTACATATATACAGAGACAGAGTTAGGTCAGATATTCTTTTACGTGATTGCACAAGTATAATTTATAGGCATTCGCACAAGTACACTTAACTCATATACGCATACCCATTAAAGATACAAAGTCCCTCAAATTCTTTTCCATCAAGGGAAACATTATTTATATAATATACAATAATCGATATAGACGATAAATATTAAATTTAGTTAATCCCAGTAGGAGATACTTTCTTCTTGTTTGAAACGATCACGTTCTCGAGAATATCATTTAAATGCATTGTCCACGGCGGTCTGCAACAATTTAGTAAATGCAAAAAGCGCCAGAATACTGGTTCTCGCAGGGCATATTGTTATATATAATAAATAAGTAAAATGCTTCGCATATTAACATTCTTTTCACTGAACGTGCGGAGAGTATCCTTCGCGGCAGGCTTTCTTTCGCAGAGAATCCCTGTTTCATATAAATTCTTCACGGGAATCGTACAATTCTGTTTTAAATTATCCGAAACTTTCATTGTGGGAACAGTTAATCGCATAATACAATCGCTGACATTATTTAAAATTAGAATTTCAGTAACACGTATAATGTACAAATTGCAGTAGCGAAAGAATCTCGGATGCTTACGTATGTGCACCAGCGACACGGAATATTGTTGCAACATTTCTGACGACACACCAAAATTCTTATCATTAACCATTCGTATTTACAATACATACAATCACAATGCACAGCGCTTTCATTTCTATCGTTTCCCATTGAAGTTACACAGTCATTTTGCAGTCTCGCACTTGTTTGCATAGAAGTGCTCAGTCAAGAAAGAGAAGCTCAGTACAGAAGAATTAAATTCATTGAAACCTAAGTAGTAATAAGAGCCTGAATGCAAACAGGAGGAGAAACTTTCCTTCCATTCAAAAGACTTCTCTCTCCAATTGTTATTACAGATAAACCTGATGTACACGATGAATTCGTCGACAGGCTAATCATAATAATATAAACGACCCTTAAGGGGAATTACAGATACCAGAATCTTGGTATACAAAAGAGTCATTCACTTCGCAATCCTCTTAACAGATTCTACACTGAGCTAAACGCTCTGTAAATTCGCGCCGTAGCCAAGTTTCATAGAAATTTCTAAACTACCTAGTCGAAAGGGTACAAATTACTAGCGCGAACAATGAGACAAATTAGGGGCGAATTCCACTTACGCCCATATCGCCCGTGATTTTCATTAAGCTGTTTTCCTGTACGCGAATTTCTCGAAAATGAAGCGCGATATCAAAAAAAGTTACTCTTTCTTTTCGACTCATAACAAGTAAATGAATCAAGAAAAAGGAATAAAATTTTTTGATATTGCGCTTCGTTTTCGAGAAAATCGACTTGGAAATTCCTGACATTGCGTCTAGTTGTGCATAGGAAACCTACCTTCATGAAAATCACCTTGAAGAATTTCAAAGTCGATTTCCTCGAAAATGAAACGCGATATCAAAAAAAGTTACTCTTTCTTTTTGACTCATAACAAGTAAATAAATCAAGAAAAAGGAATAAAATTTTTTGATATTGCGCTTCGTTTTCGAGAAAATCGACTTGGAAATTCCTGACGTTGCGTCTAGTCGCGTATAAGGAAACCTACCCTAATGAAACTCACAGGCGAATTCGGCGTTAGTGGAATTCGCTCTTAGCATCGTCACCAGTGTAATTCAATTTTTGCAACAGCGAATTCTTCCAAGATTGACTGCACCTTGAAATATACTCGTTCATCCTTATTATGATTAACTCTCCAATCGACTTTTTTTCGCCCGCGTTCACGCACACACTGCTCTCAAATGCACACTCGTACGCATTGAGGACAAAGACGATAAGGCACAAAATACACATTATTATTTACGAGCAATCAGTACACGTGGTTACACAGCCCCGACAAATTAAAAGAATAGAGGCAAGAGAATAAAAGGAACTTACTCTGCGAATGAATTCCATTTTCAGGAAAAGAAACTGTTCGCTGTAACACTAGCGTAAACCCTAAAACTTCTTTTTACAGCCAATAAAGCAGAATTATTCGAGTAGTGGTTAGTTTGTGCCCTAGGGTTATCACAAAATAAAAATGAGTCCGTATCCCTCTTTCGTCAAACTATTAGCGTGTCTTAACACGTTCCTCGCTTACCTCCCTAGCCCATCGAGTCTTATTATCGTGCGGAGTATGTACACCTGTAGCTTCCCAGATCACTCGGGGGTGGTGATAAAAAAAATATTCTGGATATATGTATGTATACATGGTATATAACATTTATAAGTGCACGCGCACTGTTTATGCGTCGCAGCGTTGAGAGTACTCGCAACTAAAGTATCGTTAACGCCTCGCAGAACTGAAGACCGTTGCAGAATGTGAGAAAAAGTTCGTGAAATTAGGAGTTTTTGCAATTGAAATTGCTGGTTTGCTGCTGAATTGTATTCTCAGCTCCCTCGATTACTGTCATGGCCTGCTCGACAATTCTATTCTTTCGATCAGTATTGATTGTACGATCCACCCGGGGCAAGTGTTTCTAAAGTCAGAATTGCATCGCAATTTAATCTGTACAACTTACAAAATAACTACTTCACGGTTGGGAAAATTTGAGCATGTCGAACATTCCAAGTCAGCACCGCTTTCTATTTTAGCACGTCAAGACTCGCATTCAATTCCTAATCAATTGTGTAAAATAGTATCGGTTACGTCATGCTTTATGTATACCTCCGCTCAAAGATTCGTATGTATATATTTACATTCCTCTTTCATACACGATTTAGGATACTCCGAGAAGAGTTTTCAAAGTCGATCGTATAACTGCAGTTGCACGACAAACCATTCGCACGCCGGCCTCCCTCCCCCTCCAGCGGGTTCACGAAATTCATTCGAGTAATTATTGTGAAAAAGTATCAGCGCATAATGTACAGTGTTGCGTAACAGTGTATCTTGCAGGATTTCGTGAGAAATGATACGAAATAGCTATACTCTCGCTCCGAATGGGATTCATCGCAGGACTTTCTTTCATTTCGCTTAATTTCCACTGCGCAGTAATGCTCGTTGAAAGAACAGGCGTAGTTCTTTCAATGGCGAAGAACAATGCGAACGTTTTCCTTCGTGGTTATTGTAATCGATTACTACCGTCGGAAGCACCAATTCTCTTCATCAGAAATAGACGAAATTGTACAAAGAAATGCATCGTTCTCAGTGGCGGATTTAACAGGGCGGCCGATGTGCAGTTGCCACCTGGGCCCTCCTCGGAAGGCCCCACCAGGGCCCCATCCTTAAAGAAAATTATGATTTTATCCAAACTATATTTTTTTCTGTATTATTACACTGAGCCCGCTTTCGGTAAACTACCGCTTTAGTTCGCCGAAAAATGGGCCCCTGCTCAGAGGGCCCAGCCCCCTAGGGCCCTGCCTTCAAAAATAAATTATGATTTTATCCAAGCACTTTTTTTCCATACTTTTCTGCACATTCGCCCCCTTTTAGTAGACTACCTCTCTTCGCTTTCCCGAAAAAATGGGCCCCTCGACGTTTGCCACCTGGGCCTTTTTTCTTAAATCCGCCACTGATCGTTCTTAATCCTTTACTCTAATCAAAGAATCATTAACCGATTAACGACCCAACATGTTAATTACCCCAACGTTATAGGATAAGTATCCCAGTAAATTGTTATCAAATGTTCCTCAGTCTTGGAGAGCAAAATGAGACCATACTTAATACGTATCAGGTGAAAAATATGTATAATGAGACTTTCGTAGCGGAGAGAACTACACGAACAGCATTTCTACATTCATACCACAGAGTCGATGAGTCCGTGCACTGGTCCATTACCCTCTCATTCTGTCTTAATGCTGCCATCACACTTTTGTACTGCGAACAACTCAGCGATGAGGGAAACCAAGGAGTGATGTGCGACTCGTTGCAGGAACTAACAATTACAGAAGAAGGGTTTGCTCGTCGATTCGGTGGGCAATGTCTACGACACGCAGTGAATATTCTTCAGGTCCTCCTTGCTGCCGGGGAAGCTCGAGGAGCGCACGTGGACGCGATCCCTGAAGTCAGGCGCGACCAGGAGAAGCTTGTCACGAGCCCCGCCGATCTTCTGCTGCGCTTCGATTGTTCTGGACGCCGAGGATGGCCTCGGGTGCGTCCAATTCACCAGGGGACACCTGTGGAGCACGTGTCGCGCTCGATTCTCCACGGGCTACACAGCGCAGCCTTTCCGCGTTCCGTAAAGAATCTTCAGCTCCGGCACGATTATCTTCTTGATCAACGCGTTCGTCTTCGAGGTGAGCATCTCTCTGTGGGGATCCTTCTTGAAGATCTTGATGCCCGGGCGGTGAACCAGGAACGCGTTGTCCAGGATAAGGAAATCGTAGTCCAGGACGCAGAGCGCATAACCCTGAATCGAAGAAGGTTAAACAGTATTAGCGATGGCACAGAGAAGTCTCATCGGGGAAACACTTTAGGGATTCTGGAAGCAGTTACGTGGGCCACGTTGACTGCGTAAGGTAATATTTTAGTGTTTAAAGGAGGCTTCTGGTGGGCGTAGAGGAAATTAGTCGTTAACAGAATTCTCTTGTCTGTATAGATATGATACGTTATACTTGATTCGTACCTGTGTCATTTTGTCGCTCTTTCCCTCCCAGCTGAGCCTCTCATCGTACAGAGGGTCATTATTGGTCCCGATAAAGATCGGTTCCCAGTGAACGAAACTGCCTGTCCGTTTGCCAACATGAAATACGTGGAGGCCCTCGGTCTCTGGAGCTTCCTGCCATTCCTTGCTTCGAGGAACATTGTGGCAGCCTGAGCACAGTTTCTTGTGGAAAGGAATGGCTGTCCCAGCCTTCAGCATTTGGCCCTGGCAAAGGAGCAACGATGAAGAAAATGATATTACAAACAAGAAATCTAGAATGTCAATCTAGAGATATTGGTAGACATAATGTCTAGAGTATTGTATTAATTACAGCCGCCCAGAGTGAAATTTAATGCCGCAGGAAAGCGAGAGGATTGAATTGTTAAAATGTTTTATAGAAGTGCAGCCACTAGCACGCTACACTTCACAGCGACAATACTAATTGCGCGTATCAAGGTCCACGGTCAAAGGAAGCGCCATTGATTAACCGACCCTCGCATTCGTGTCATTTAACGCATTGTCGGATACTATGCAGACGTCGCTGCTGCACTCTTTCGCACGCATTTCATTGCAATCAAGTTCACTTTGCTTGAATGTCAAATGTGAATGGACCCTCCGCCATAATACCCAGAGGCTCTCTTTTTATGAGATTTCTTCACGCTTTCTCACGGGCGCCTGGGATTCTTAGGGCAAATTCCACTTGCGTCCGAATCGCCCGTGATTTTCATTAAGGCAGGTTCTCATGTACGCGACTGGACGCAAGGTGGAGAATTTCAAATGCGATTTTCTCGAAAATGAAGCGCAATATCAAAAAATGTTATTCCTTTTTGTTGGTTTATTTACTTGTTATGAGTCGAAAAGAAAGAGTAACTTTTTTTTATATCGCGCTTCATTTTCGAGAAAATCGACTTTGAAATTCTTTAAGGTGATTTTCATTAAGGTAGGTTTTCTAATGCGCGACCGGACGCAATGTCAGGAATTTCGAAGTCGATTTTCTCGAAAACGAAGCGCAATATCAAAAAATGTTATTCCTTTTTGTTTTTTTATTTACTTGTTATGAGTCGAAAAGAAAGAGTAACTTTTTTTGATATCGCGCTTCATTTTCGAGAAAATCGACTTTGAAACTCTCCACGTTGCGTCCAGTCGCGTATTGAAAAACCTACCTTAATGAAAATCACTGGCGATTTAGGCGTAAGTGGAATTCGCCCTTAGGATGCTTACGATAATGCGATTTATTGAAATACGAATACTCCACTGAAGGTTAGCTTCGGTTTCTAGAATTACTTACGTAAGTTAATTAACTCCAGAAAATTTTGTACCATCACTCTTACCAAATTCGTGGTAATACAGAATAGAAAAAAAAATAGCAGTAGTACAACAGGAACTCTATGAAATACATTAATTCCTCTTTTAACCAGATAAAGTATTTTATATTGTAATTCCCATACAGTATTAGAAACCAAGAAACATTGGTGAGGCAAATATATTCAAGCTTGTCGAACAGACTTTCCCAGTGTTTTCTGTGAGAGAGGAGACCTAATGTTCCTCATTCGTTCCAGGAACACAATCACCGGTCAAATGAACTGTGACTCACCAACTGTGTTTTATTATTAGGCGGCTGACTCTTCTCATCCACTTCGAAGATAGAGAGTACAAAAACTTTGGGATTAGGCTTGTAAAGGGCTGGCTGATCCCTCTTCCTGATCATCTCGAGGAACGTCGTGGGCAAGTTTGGGTTCGGATAGAGCTCGATGTCGCTGGCGAACATGTAGAACGTCGGCGCGGACTCCCGCGCTATGTTGCGGCCGACGTTCACCGGATACAGCAGCTTCTTCTCGTTTTTATACATCTTTGAAAGCGTGACGTTCACCCATGGCGGTCCCAGCGTGCAGTTGTACGTGTCAGCCACAACTTTCTCGGATGGGGGTACCTATTTTCGGCCGAGTAAACAAATCTTAGTCCATGAACCAGAACACTATTCACACATTTTTTAAACACTTGAGTACAGAAATGTTAAAAAAAAAATTGTCGAATTTCCTCTCTTCTTTTTTTTTCTACAGAAGAAGAAAGTAATATGCGCTCCAAGAAGTGAAAAATGTGCGTCGCTTTTTCCCTGTGGATTATTAACAATAAGCTACAGGATGGCTGTAAAATAAATAGGCTTAAAGAAAATTATCTACGCGAGGGGAAATGAATGGGTGGTATGCGCTCAGGAAAGCGAAATGGCCATGCAAGAAGCACGGTCCCAGTGGCGAAACTCTGTTATTAATCTGTACTACACGTATCCTAGCTATATGCATGCAATTAATTAGAACACGAGAATTCAGTTGCAACTGCCAATCCAGGCGTGCCAATTCTGTGCCATAATTGCACAAGCGAAGGTACTGCACTATGTTTAGACAGATTCTCTTTTAAAAAAGCGAGGCTGGGTGGCCGAGAAGGAAATGAGTAAATGGATATCACTATCAGCTAGTAACTGGATCTTGTATCTGATCGATACTTTCTCAACCTTTCATTTCACTCCGCTATATTTAAGCTTCCTATGTGATCACTCGAACAGATGCTCCGCAAAGGATTTTCAGCAGAGTAAAGCAGTGCGAACCACTAAAACAAGTTACACCGCACGAGATTCTTTACAGCGAACCAAAATATTACCAAGACGTAGTCACTTCTGCGTCAGAGTATTAAAAAGCAGCCAAATAAAGACCGATGGCACCCCCAGGAGCCTACGCACTGAAGAAATCAGAAGGAAGCTCTTGCGAAGGGTGGGAAACCCAGACCTAACCGAAACCACTGTGCTACATTCTTCTTACCCTATCGGGTCAGCAGAGACTCATGCCAGAGTTGAGCTACAGCCCCCAAAAAGCTGAGAGGAGGCAAGAAGTCGCTATCAAACCACACGCCTTCACTTTTACTTCAGAGTATAAAAAAGCCCAACGACTAGAAGCATGAAGCATCGCAGCACCCAAATAAAGACCGAAGGAACCCCCAGAAGCCTACGCACTGAAGAAATCAGAGGATAGCTTCTGCGAAGGGAGGGAAACCCAGAACTAACCCAAACCTTTTTTTTTTTAACCACCCAACCGCCCCTCCCCGCATTTGACCGATCCAGAAACGCTCAAAAAGCATTAAAACTAACAGACCAGGTGACTAGGCACGCGGGGGCCTCAAGGTGGGCCCGAAGCCCCATGAGTTCAAAAGAACTCCCAAAAAAAAAGGTTTGGGTTAGTTCTGGGTTTCCCTCCCATCGCAGAAGCTATCCTCTGATTTCTTCAGTGCGTAGGTTTTCCTGAGTGTTCCTTCGGTCTTTATTTGAACTAACCCAGACCTAACCCAGACCCCTGCCCTACATTCTTCTTACCCTATCGGATCAACAGAGACTCATGCCAGAGTTGAGCTGCAGCCCCAAAAAGCTGAGAGGAGGCAAGAAGTCGCTATCCCACCACACGCCTTCACTTTCACGTCAGAGTATAAAAAAGCCCAACGACTAGCAGCATGAAGCATCGCAGCTCCCAAATAAAGACCGACGGAACCCCCAGGAGCCTACGCACTGAAGAAATCAGAAGCAAGCTCCTGCGAAGGGAGGGAAACCCGGACCTAACTCAAACCCCTGCCCTACATTCCTCTTGCCCTATCGGGTCAGCAGAGACTCATGCCAGAGTTGAGCTGCAGCTCCCAAAAAAGCTGAGCGGAGGCAAGAAGCTACGGCCAACGGGGAGGGAAGGCCAAAGAGGGTCAGCTAGAGATATCGCATTCACCGTTTTTGGCACGTGCTTGCTGCTGAAGAATACGTGGAAGGTGACCAGCTGGGAGACCAGCGGGCTGCCGCAGTTCCTCGAGTACTTGATGGCGTCGAGGGTCGCCGCGAAGTCTGTGCCAGGAGCGTGCATCGCGATCGATATAGGCGCCCTCCATCGCTCCAGCAGCGGCTCCAGATTGTCCAGGAACGTGTAGTCCGCGTGCGTGGTGTAGGTCACGCTCTCCCAGCATCTCACCGCCATGCTCATCGGCACGTAGTTGTAGAGCACCCAGTAGTCGCCCCTCTGCGCCCTCCTGGGCTCCAGGGACTTCTCGTTGCAGGGCACGGCCTCCTTCAGGCTCATCGTCGGCCGCACGACCGGCGTGCCGCTTTTCACCTTAACCAGACGAAGGAACGGTTAATTGCTGACGCGACGGGGGCTGACCCTATAACCGGGTCCCGGCGGGCCACTGGGTCGTGCAGACGCGACCGGGCGGGGTCAAAGCGCTGGGAGAGAGACCGGGGCTAAAAGCATCCCTGTCAATTTTACATGAGAACGAGAGAGGCGCGAGGAGGAGCCAGAGGCAGGTAGAACTTTGGTGGTTGAATTATTAAGGTGTACACGGGGGCTGAAGGCGCCGGCTGTGTTCACTTTCACGGCGGGGTAATTTCTTTTTCAGGGTAGCTGTTGTAACGGCGCCCTCTTCCGGGCTTTAATTTTTAACGCCGCGTACCTGGGTCGCTGAGCGAGCCCTGACAGGGACGGGGAGTTGGCTTTAATCGCTGGGGGTTGGCGGAGGCTTCTTACTGCCGGGGTCAGATGCTGGCTGCTGCTGCGTCTCGTTGGGATGGACCGGTTGCTGAGAACAGGGAAGTGGGAAATGGTAATTGGGATTAATGTATCCTCCTGGAGGTTTGTGGTGTCAGGTGCTTAGCGGAGGTAGCCTCCAGGGTTGATCAATAGGAGCTTCATCCTCTTTGCCGTGCCCCCTTAAGGGGGTGTACATTTTGTGGATTTTTTTACTAGTCAACGGCTCGATGAAGATTTCCCGTTTTTTTACTATTTGTACGTTGTATTATGAGCTACTTAAAAAAAAAGTTTCAGTTAAAAAACTAGTGTTTTTCGGAAGTTATGCATACATATCTAAAAGTCTCTCGATTTTAGACGGCTAATCGGTGGGCCTAAAAACTCGCGCTACGTTCAACCAATTCACTTCCAATTTTGCATGCAGCATCGCAATAAGACTCCGCATCGTCCAACGAGGGCTTTTTTATTCCGATTCCCCGTTTATTATTTATAAATAAAAAGGTGGAATTTTCTCTTAGAAAAATGTAATTTTACCTTTGATCTCTCACCGTTTTTTTATTTTTCAAAATTTTTAAAATCGGCCCCGTTGGACGATAGCTATGGATATACTTTATAAGAAGATTTTATTGTTTTCGATTTCGGACACGATATACAGCTGTTTTCAGGCCCACCGTTTAGCCGCCTAAAATCGAGAGACTTTCGGATATGTATGCATAACTTCCGTAAAACAATAGTTTTTTAACTGAAACTTTATTTTTAAGTAGTTCATAATACTATGTAAAGATAGTAAAAAAACGGAAAATCTTCATCGAGCCGTTGACTTGTAAAAAAATCCACAAAATGTACACATTTTCCGATGGTTCAAACGGGTGCACCCCCTTAAGGGAGGGTCCCACCCTGAAGCTACTAACAAAACATAAAGTTAGGAATTTTTTTGTTCGCATAACTAAAAATATAGAGCTTGCACTTTATTGTATATCGTTTTAAAGCAATCTTTACTTTGCTAGAAAAATTTTTTTGTTTGAAAAATGACTTCGCGGAGCACTGCAAAAAGCCCGGCCCGCGGTGCCGAGAGCGACTGGATCACCTGAGAAGGAAATACAAGAAAGCTATATAAACTAGAATATATCATCTTCCATGTAGCATAGGATTTTCTTGATTGTCCAATTTTTTACAAGCATTTCAAAGCAAACTTTTATGTAAAAAATTAAAGTCAATTCTTCAAGCTGCTATAATTCCCAAAACAATTCAATTCCTCCTCAGACGATCCAGTCATTCGCTGGACTGTGGGCCAGTTGTTTGATCGTGGCGATTTTGTACAATTTAAAAAAAAAAATATTAAATTTTCAAAATAAAAATTACCTTAAAACAATATAAAAAAATCCAAGCTCTATATTTTTATTTACACGAACAAAAAAAACCCCATCTTTGTCTTTTGTTAGTGGCTTAAGGGTGGGATCCTCCCCTAAATCCTCTCGCGCGAGAAGAGAATGGAAATAAAGGATATCAGGGCTACGCTTCAACGCTGCAACTGTATCCCCAAAACGGACACCGCGCCTAGGACTACCAGACTCCTCGGACGCCTCCGGTGCGCCGCAGGCGACCCAGTTCCTTAATTCGCGATGTAATGACGGCGCAGAAGTGGCTGCTTATAAATCCGACACGCACCGAGCGGGAGAAATCTTATCCGATGATCGGTAACCAGGTCAATGCAAGCCACCTTTCATCTGCCGGCGCGCCGGAGTCAAGTTCAGCGGATTTTAAGGCGGACGGTGGTTGAAAGGGGGTGGTGGTGTTTCTCGGGACGGAATCCTACCGATACGGGGACGAGGAGTTTCCGCGGCATCTATCTGCGCCATTCCATCATCAATTGAATAGTGTTCCTTTTTGAGTGACCTCACACCTAAGTCACTGTATCTCGTAGAGGCGCTATACACCCATGTAATCCAGCGCCAATACATCCCTACATTTCCATGCCTCCGCATCCCTCTACCTCAACCCCAATATTTCAATACTCGCACCCTCTAACCATAAGCTACTACACTCCCACACCCCTGCGCTCGCATGTCTCCGAATCCCAATAACCCCTAAGTGCACTGTCCTTTAGCCGCAGCTATCCACAACCCTACTGCACAAGACACGCGTTCCAGCTCCACCCAACTTTTAAAAAATCGAGGACCCCCACGTGTTCATAGAATTTAACTGAATTCCACGAAACTCCGTGTGAGATATCTACCAAAATTAGATCACGCACACCCTAGAGAGTGGTGCAGAATTCCGCGATCCCTGATTTCCAAAAGTATAGTCCTTCACCTGTACTATATACGTCGTTCTCGTCTCCGGACTCCTGCAACCCCCACTGCAGGCTCCCTCGACTTGAAGTGAGCCGCCCGCGCGACGTGGTGGAAAGTAAATCAGCTTACCGTCCGATTGTGCCGATGATCCTTGTCAACAGGCTCGGCCTTGGCCTCGTTGGGCGTCGGCCTCGTGGTGAGGAGCCTCGCCCTGGCCACGCTGGTCGTGTTCCCGCTGCCGGCACCCTTGCCGCCGGCATCCTTGGTGGCGGGGACGGCCGACGACGTGGCGCCCTTCTGCGTGCCGTTCGCGAGGTCCACGGAGGCGAACGTGTCCGCCTGGAGGGGTGCCGCCCAGTTCGTCGGCGGCTCCTCTATCCAGGGCCCGGAGGAGCCGAAGTGGGCGCACACGTAGAGTAGCACGCAGATGTTCAGCACCACCGACACCCGTAGTGTCCAATTTCTACGGACTATGCTGAACATGCTTATTCTCCAGCGTCCCCCAGGTCCGCGCGCCCACTACCGCGGCCCCGCGGTGTTCCACCCTCGACGGTGTTAGCCTCGCCACTCCACACCCTGCGGGGCCCGTGCCGCTCCGCGATCAGGATCTGGGCATGGTTTCGGGGCCCCCGCACCTCCTACTTCCGTCTACGCCCTGGAAGATTAGAACCGGTTAGTGAACGGGAGTTCGGGCGGTGGTGGGGGTGATCGTGGAGCATGTATCGGGGTTTTCTCAACGCGCAAGTTATAGAAGGAAAGTACGTGGATTTTTCTCTTAGAAAAATACGTGGATTTTTCTCTTAGAAAAATTTAACTTTGTCGTTTGATCTCAAAATTTTTTTATTTTTGAAAATTTCGCAGAATCGGCGTCGTAGATGGATGGCTATTGATATTTTTTTTTTAAAAATTACTGCTTTTGATTTCAGACACGATATATCTACTGCTTTTTTCAGGGCCACCGTGCAGCTGTCTAAAAACGAGGGAGTTTCGGATATGTGTCCGTAACTTCCGAAAAACAATGGTTTTTTAAGTGAAACTTTTTTTTTAAGTAGTTTATAGTACTATGCAAAGATAGTTAAAAAACGGAAAATCTTCATCGAGCCGTTGACTTGTAAAAAAATCCAGAAAATGTAGGGGAGACCGGGGCTAGTTGGTACAGACGAATTATCTCGACACCGTATATTTATTAGCTCCATTTGAGCGAGATATGTGAAGATTATTGTTCAATTCTTTTCTACGATCCAGCGTACGAGTGTGTACATTGACGTTAATAATCGTTTTTTAACTGCTTTCGTTTATACAGAGAAAAAAAAAAGTAAATAGTTTTGATACATACAAATTGATCGTCCAAATAACATTTTTTCATTCATTTTGTATATATTTTCTCAACTTTTCATTTACAATATATTAAAGAGGAAGGATCGAAGTATATTCTAGCATATTTGTTATCATGTAATTAATTCAAACAAAAATGAAAAAAATTGAAGACAGAATAGCGTAACTAGCCCAGTGAGGCAAATTGATACATTATACTTTCATCCAAATAACATTTTTTCCTTCATTTTATATATATTTCCTCAACTTTTCATTTACAATATATTAAAGAGGAAGGATCAAAGTATATTCTAGCATATTTGTTATCACGTAATTAATTCAAACAAAAATGAAAAAAATTAAAGACAGAACAGCAGATCAACTAGCCCAGTGGGGTAAATTGATACATTATACTTTCATCCAAATAATATTTTTTCCTTCATTTTCTATACATTTTCCCAACTTTTCATTTACAATATATTAAAGAGGAAGGACCAAAGTATATTCCAGCATATTTGTTATCACGTAACAAATTCAAACAAAAATGAAAAAAATTGAAAACTGAAAAACGTATCAACTACCCCGGTCTGCCCTACACACTTTCCGATCGTTCAAGCGGGTAAACCTCCCCCCAATTCGTTCCCTCAATGCACCGTAAAAAAAGGTAATAAAAAAGGTAATAAAACGGTGGCATGCACCTGTTTCCCCCTGGCTCCCTCGAATCCAGAGCCCCGCAAGAAATCCTAA
This sequence comes from Andrena cerasifolii, assembly GCF_050908995.1. Lineage (NCBI taxonomy): Eukaryota > Metazoa > Arthropoda > Insecta > Hymenoptera > Andrenidae > Andrena > Andrena cerasifolii. The sequence continues at coordinate 7,703,116 of NC_135132.1, forward strand.
TCTCCCGCCGCAAACACTAAACTCCGTCACCTCCATTCGCAAAGACCAGAAAAAGTCCACCGAGTCCACACAAAAATCGTCGTCGAAGAAATTGGATTTCCCAACGAAGGGGGGGCTATCTCTCTATGACCTCTGCTCTACCAACGCCCATCCGCAAGAGCCCCGTCCGTTCGTCAGTAGAGTCGTCGATAAAACCGGCCCACGATGACGCCGAGGTGGGCCGGAGGAGGGCACGGATTGTGCCAGTGCTCCTCGTTAGTCATTTTCTGTTTTCGTCTAATGACCCCCGTCTGAGCCACGGGGCTCCGCTGATTTCACCGGCCGTTGCTAAACGCGACTCGTGATCCCAGGAAGCTGGGCCGCTGAAAGAATCGTGGCTTGTTAGCCGCTGGTTACCTAATACGAGCCACTGGTGATAATGACACGTTGCGCGCACCGGGTTCGACCTTTTTTTATCATCCGCCTAGCTCTCACTACGCATGAATGGCCACGAACGAGCATGGCAATGGCTTCATTGTTAGATCGTTAAACGCACGCGACCCGGCGCGTTGCGCCAGCCGGGAAGAATCTCGTCGGTGCTCTAGCCGAAGAGAAAATTGATATTTCGCCCGGTTCCTTGTAGTTGGGAAAAATGAGCTGTGCGAAGTGACGAAGGATCTTCGGAGGCTCTCAGGCCCGACGGCCGGATCGGAATGCTCTAACTGAGGCCTTCCCAAGTAGGGGAAATGCAGGGAGAAAGTACCAAATGTGTCAAATTTTTCTAGGAAATTTCGTAATGAATTAAAAATAGTAGGAAAAATTAAAATTTAAACTAGTTTAAGTTAAAAATTAAAAATTAAAATTTAAACTAGTTGAAATTGAAAATTAAAAATTTAAATTTAAACTAGTTTAAATTAAAAATTAAACTAGTTTAAATTAAAAATTAAACTAGTTTAAATTAAAAATTAAACTAGTTTAAATTAAAAATTAAACTAGTTTAAATTAAAAATTAAAAATTAAAATTTAAACTAGTTTAAATTAAAAATTAAAATTTAAACTAGTTTAAATTAAAAATTAAAATTTAAACTAGTTTAAATTAAAAATTAAAATTTAAATTAGTTTAAATTAAAAATTAAAATTTAAACTAGTTTAAATTAAAAATTAAAAAATAAAATTTAAACTAGTTTAAATTAAAAATTAAAATTTAAACTAGTTTAAATTAAAAATTAAAATTTAAATTAGTTTAAATTAAAAATTAAAATTTAAACTAGTTTAAATTAAAAATTAAAAAATAAAATTTAAACTAGTTTAAATTAAAAATTAAAAAATAAAATTTAAACTAGTTTAAATTAAAAATTAAAATTTTAAATTTAAACTAGTTTAAATTAAAAATTAAAATTTAAACTAGTTTAAATTAAAAATTAAAATTTAAACTAGTTTAAATTAAAAATTAAAATTTAAACTAGTTTAAATTAAAAATTAAAATTTAAACTAGTTTAAATTAAAAATTAAAAATTAAAATTGAAACTAGTTTAAATTAAATATTAGTTTAAATTAAACTAGTTTAAATTTTAATTTAACAATGTATGTAACACATTTCTTGTAATTCTTTTTACGTCATTTTGAAATGCTAGTTTAAATTTTAATTTTTCCTACTATTTTTAAGTGATTATGAAATTTCCTAGAAAAATTTGACACATTTGGTACTTTCGCCCTAAAGCGCCCAACATGCTTCCCAGCGACGTTACAGTCTCCTCGGAGAGAGGGTTGTAGGAGTCGTCCCACCTCAGCTGAAGGCGCACCGGTGGAGGGGGAACCGAAACATCTGTTTTAGGAGTGCATTTCCCCTACTTGGGAAGGCCTGGACTCTAACTGACATTAGCTGGGGGGCTATAGATCCGAGGGGCTTCGAGAGCGGAAGGCTGATAATGGAATCGAAGTGTTTTATCTAATTATTCTTGGGAACGAGGGGGTAATCGCGGCGTTACTGATAACGAAATTGGAGTGGTTTGTTTAATTGCACTAGGGGCGTAGATATAGAGTTTTATTTTACTGCGGAGGGTCGGTCGCCAGTTTCGGCGTAGAGCGCTTTATCTCCGGGAGATAATTTGTAGATTCGATGATTATAACGAAGTTGTCCCAGTTCGGGCGCATTCATCGCGCTACTAATTAACGAAACGCTGTTACGTCCTTATAAAATAATGAGAGCGACCTGTTTCCAACTACTTAGCGGTTGTTCGCCGATGCCCTGTCACGGGGAACGGCATCCGATTACAAAACAACCGAGTTTTCTTTAGTAAATCCTTCCCACACTCTGTTACTTCCTCGTCCAGCTGAGTCCAGTGTCGAGGATATAGGGGGGAAATCAATTTTTCGTTAAGATACAGTTACTTACTACTTATTTAATTTAAGAAATTAAATTTTAACGTAAAATAAATTAGTAAAATATACTTTTGAACATAGTAAGAGTAAAATAAATAAAATATGTATTTTTTTAAATATATTTAAACGCATGAAATAATTATAAAAAATATATAAGTTTTTAAAAAAAGAAATCCCGGAAATTTAGTTCTAAGACTTTACAGGCAGGCATAACTCCTTAAGGGAAGGTTCCGGTCTGAAAATCTATTCTCTTTTAATTCTCGAAGTTATAGGCATTTAAGTAGGGCAAATATAACATAAATATGGCACTCGTGTGAAACTTCAAACGCGTTTTTCTCAAAACAGTGTTCTTAAAAACTGTGGCACCTGTATCTTTTAAAATTATTATCCGATTCGGCTGGAACTTTTTTTATTTTGAAGAATATACTTCTGGCTCGTGGAGGGTCCAGTAAAATAAAAGAAAAATTAAAATTTGTAATTTTTAAAGGCGTCGAAACAACGAAAAATATAGTGAAAAAGTGATTTCAAACTTCGACTGTCTTTATCTTCCCAAAAAATGTGATTTTTTCTAATCTCGACTGCTTAGTGCACGAGTGAGTTCCATGCCCTTTAATAATCTGCCACTGTTCTTTATTTCACGCCAATGGTTTATGTGCTGCAGCTTCCACCGAGTTGCATGAATTTTTTGACGCCTCGACTTTAACGACTCCCCAGTGCCGTCTGCAACGATTAATTATAAAACAAAAAATATATTTCTATAACTTAAGACATCCTTAATACAACGCAAAAAGTCCCATCAAATTATATTCAGTACTTTTCCTTTAATTAATTCCTAAAGTTCACCTATTTTTATGCCCTCTAGACCGGAACGGTAACCCCAATTCTAAGCTTCGTACAATTAAAAGATTCCCGTTTCCCCAAAGAAGCGGTGGTGGATAAGCGACAACTCGGTATCAGGAATGAGTAAAAAATTAAAAACAGGCCCCGCACCCGCCCGGGGAGGAGGGCCCGAGTCCCAAAGAGTCCCCCTTCCTGAATGCCCGCTCGCGACTGCCCCACTTCGTTCCCTGGCCCCGCCCAAAGCGCTCCTAAAACAGCGGCAGTATTTTCAGCGGAGACAGCGGTCGTCCAGCGTGACAAACGCCACGGGCCAACACTTTGTCTTCCGCTGGAAGGACAGAGGTGGGGGGCGCAGGAAACGGAAGAGCTCCGTCTCGATTCCGCCAGGTATTGTCAGCGGCGGGTTTAATTATCGACTTTCTTTAAGAACGCGACCATCCGTTTACCATCGATCGCAGGGAGGATTTGCTGGCGCGGGGGAATACCGCGGGGATTCCCGGTGGAACCGGCGTATTCAAGCCCGTTCCTTGGGTCGTTCTTTCTGCTACCACGACAGGGAATAAAGAACGATGCTCGGTGCTGTAGCTGGGCATCGATCGAACACTATTAACGCGGGGGTTGAAACGTTTCGACCGGTTTTGTGCCCTTAGAATTTTCTTACTTTTGCGACTGAACTTTTTTTCAAAGTAGATAATATTTCAAGCTGTACAATTTAAAAAAAAAATTGCCTCCATATGCTATAATGAGGTAGAAAAAGAATCGATTCTTTGGGAATTTATTTCAGAAATTACAAGCTTATTTTTGTGCAATGGTTTTTGTATTCAGATGAGGGGCAGTTTAAAGGGTTACTGTATTATGTTTTGGTATAAAAAATATTTAGTTATTGCGAAATTACGACTGATTTCCCGGAAGCTGTTTTTAGACCGGTGGCCACGATTTCTTCGAAATCGCTTCGCCAATCTTTCGGAAAGTTTGTACGTTTCTTCTAGACATTCAGATCTAGTCTCTAATCGAAGCATTTGTTTTTCCAATGCATAGTTTTTATTTTATGCAGGGAAAGATGAGTGTTTATTTCTACGAAAGTCCATCATTTCGCGTGATTTTTGCAGGAAAAAATCAGGATTTCAAATTTAAATAGCTGCCATTTTGTTTTAAATTAATATTTCGGAAAATTCTCTCCGCCAACCTGAGGATACATTAATATACTAACGAAATCTTTTTTGTCTTTTGATTTTAGACAATCCGGTTCCGAATGGCAGTGCTCGCCGCAAAACCGAATTTTTAAAAATGCTTCTTGGATGTCGCTTGTTATTTTATTTATAAAACGTAAATACTTTTCCACGAAAAAATTACCAAATGTTCTTGAAATGTTGCTCTATTAATCGCAAAAAGTTTTGTGAAAATACACGCTTCCGCTTCTTCAAAAAAAATTCACAAATATTCGCCTGACATAAGCCCTTAATAAATTTAAGCAAATACATTGCACTTACGCATGCGCAAAAATTATTGAACTAAATATTAGAAATTTATATTACCTGGTAGGCCACACTTTACTGCTAAAATTCTAGCGTGAAAATAGACCCTGTATAACGCGCAAATAAATAAAAACATCGAAGCAAAAATCGTCCCCCGAAGCCGCGAAAGAATTAATCAAATTCATTCCCCCATTCGCATATAAAATTTGCAGGTGCTCCCAGTGGCTAGAACCACCCTGTACGTAGCAGTAATACCTACCACGCAGCGCAGCGGATACACTATCATAAAATGCCCATGCCAAAGAGCTACCATCGAGCTTCCACTTAAGAAACAAATCACCCCAGTCGCTCGAGTTTCCCACGCGAAGTGCAGCACAACCGCCGCGTCGATTCCAAAAAGTCGCGAGGCCCCAGCCGACCGAACAGCGACAATTTCTAATTCCGTTCCAGAAGATTACCCAGGCGCATCCTCATCGCCCCGGCATTACCCACTCCGTCGTGGGGAGAAAAAGAAAAAAAAAAAAAAGAAAAAAAGAAATCAGCATACATAACTCCCGTGCCAGGCTTCCTCCGCGGCCATTTAACCCCCTCCCCCTGATAATAAGCATCGGAAGCGATATCGTCTCGCGTGGCTCATAACGTTGCTCAACGTCTGCGTGACGTGCAATCCAACTTACTAAACTCGGTGCTGTCCGGGGATATCGTATCAACTCGCGATACAAATTTCCGTGCCAATTTCCTCTATCATCCGCGGAGCGCGGTTAATAACTGGCGGCGGCCGCTCGCCGGGTCGAGGGCGATGGATTTTTACGGGATTCCCCCCCGGGGGGGGGGGGGTGGGGGGTGGTTCCCTTTGGGAATAGGATGTCTTCGACAAAGAGTCCTCGGGAATCGCTGCTCCATCATCGGCGCCGCTCCCCGAGGATTCCATTTTCCAAATCCACCCCCCCTCCATCGGATTTCTATCACCACCACCCCCCAAGGCTAGCTCTGTGTGCTCGCGCGAACTTTCAATCGAAACGGGACTCGGGGAATTTTTGCCAACTCCATTTTCTGTTTACCCTTCGCTCCCACCCCCCGCAAGCCCCCACCCTCCCCGAGAAATCGCAGTGGTAATATCGCGTTTTTACTCCCCCCTCCCCCGGACTCCTCCACTTGCCGTCGATCCCGCCGCGGACTTCATCGATCCGGGAGAGATGCATCCAGCCCCCGGTGTGTGAATAATGCATCGACTCTGAAAGTAATGGGGGGGGGGTGACGCGTTTGCGGGCGACTCGGGATGGGTGGACCAATGCGCCAGAGGTAAAAGGAATACTGTGTATTCGATTGAAGCGCGGTGTGTCTTTGTCGAGTGATTTCGCGAGAGGTTGTTTTTCACCGTCCCTCGACGGTCGACGGGTCATCGTGGCAAGACTGTTGCTGCTGATAGGGTAGGTTCGAAAGGGTATCTGTTGAAGGGTTGACTGCGGTAGCTGACAATAAGAAGAGGTGTTTCTGTTGAGCCTCTGGAAAATTATGCAATCTTATATTTTTCGCAAACAATACTGTCAGGGAAAGATTTGCATTCAGCGAATCTTTTAAATAAGTTTGTGTTGAGGGTGGTTTGGGTGGATAATTAGGGGAAATTGTGGGGAGGATTTTGGATGGAGTATGGGGTTGGGGAATTTTTTTTAGGGGTGGTGGCTAGGGGTTTTTGAAGGGTTTCGGTCTGGGGAAAATTTGGGGTAGGGGTGAGAACAGTGTTGCCAGGTTTCTGACAAGAGTCTCGCAAAGCGAGTAGTGTAAAGTCGCCGAAAGTTGCCACAGTGCTGGCAATCCCAGTGGATATAAATGTTGAAGGGGTTTTTAACGCGGGAACTTTAGAAGTAAATACTTTTGCCAGTATAATACCTCGTCAATTTCTCAGAGATTAATGCAAATTTTGGGGTAAGAATATCGACGTGTTCTCGAAGAATTTCAACGTAGGAAAAATTTTGGGGTAAGGGTATCAACGCGTCCTTGAAAGCTTTAATTCTCGGGGAAATTTTGAAGCAATGGCAGCGCCCTCTCCCTGAAAAGGAGGGGGTTTAACGTAACCACCACTGAAGTAATTCCACAGCTTTGTAAAAAGAAAAAAAAATTAATTTTATTTGTTAAATAAATTTTATTGAATTTTACATTAAAAATATTTTTATCCGTTCAACTCTGCTCCCCCTCGAGATTAAATTCTGAGTGCGCTGCTGGGTAATGGTATCTGTTTAGGTGTTCTCGAAGGGTTTCAGTCTAGCGGAAATGTTGAGGTAACGTTATTCACGTGTCCTCAAAGGGTTTCGGAATCCTGCGCCGGTAATGATGAAAATCTGGTTGGAACTCCGTCTCTGAATTAATTTATTTTTTTTAATGTGTATTTTCCCTTCCGTGGGTGCGTATAGGTTTGATATTGTAACTGGAGTGCGGCGCGGTGCTGGTAGCAAATGTGCTTTGTTATATAGAGTTCCCAAGGAGATGCCTGTTGAATAATTTTAGAGTATTCTAGTGCCTCTTTGTTGAATGTTACATGAGAACGAAAGGCCGCCACAGCATCTCGGATGCGAACCTTTGCGCCGTAGGAAAAGGTCATTACGGTGACTCTTCGAGAAATGTCTCACTAACCGAAACTTACTATAACGAGATGAAAGTAATTTCCAATTCACAGAACGAATTAAGATTATTCTAGAATTTCACTGACATCATCGACGATAAGCTTTACTTTGATGCATTGACAGCAAAAACGGACTGACCCCAACTTTCTTGTGAAGTTGAGTTAGTAGCAATAATATATGTGTTCTAGTAGGCTGTACGATTCATCTAAAATAGGAAATATATATTTTTTTCAATGTGCATTATTACGCAACTACACCAGGCGAATGGTCTGTCCTATTTAGCTTTCTATGTTGCAATATTTAACTACTATATTTTGGAATTATTTCCTTGTCGCTGGCTACTATAATAATATGGATGACAACTATACGGTGTCGAACAACTATACACAATAGTGTATCAATATACTTGTAACTACGTCACTTCATTTCGACAATTATATACTTGTATAGTCGCGAGTATAGTTGTATAGTGACGACTATAGCTACCAACTATACAACTATAGCTACCAACTACACAACTAGGTATAGTTGTCGACTATACAACTATAGTTAAAAGACTATGCAACTAGATATCGCTGCCGACTATGCAACTAGGTATAGCTACCGACTATGCAACTAGGTATAGCTACCGACTATGCAACTAGGTATAGCTACCGACTATGCAACTAGGTATAGATATCGACTATACAACTAGGTATAGATATCGACTATACAACTAGGTATAGCTATCGACTATACAACTATAGTTGCCGACTATACAACTATAATTGCCGACTATACAACTATAGTTGCCGACTATACGACTATAGTTGCCGACTATACGACTATAATTGCCGACTATACAACTATAGTTGCCGACTATACAACTATAGAATCGATCATAATATAATACGTAATAGTTACATTCATGCAGTTGTCAACTACATATAATTGATCCTATTATCTATAGTTGATAAGTATAATGTATATATTCCAGTCGAATAAATATTTTACATTCCTGAAATCGACAACTACATAAAATTACACTAGTAGACAGAGCTAGCAAGTATACTATCATGTGGAACAAGTAAATACACCAAGCTACTCGAAAAGCCAAGCGTGTCAGGTATGAAATCTGAAGACTAATGAGTTTGCTCACAGATCAGATAACACGTAGGTAAGTATCCAGCATTATTACGCGAAACTATTCCCCCCAGAACAAGCCACCTGGTCAAACAGTAATCTCACTAAAAACTACGATCGCCCGAAGATAATATTGCTCCGACAAGCGAAGCAATCGAAACGACCAATGACGCGTTTACCAAGTATCGTTTAGATTACGCGATATCTCGAGTTTACATACATTAACAAAAAATGAACTAATCGATTCGACACATCTGCTTCATTTCCCGCTCGGTGTCGCAATCAACCCACTAATGGTAGATTAATGAACTGTAATATTCCAGCGACAATCTTCATATCTCCACGAAAATCGCACGCCTAATTAATTATACAAACAAACTGTCACCAGGAAGACACGAATGCCTTACGGAACGCCGCGAATCGTCGAATTCCACGGCCATACCTGCGATACCGATTTTCGTCGCTTACTCGTCGAATCACGCCAGCCACGAATTCTCCGCGGCTGGGAAGAGAGTTTCATTGAATTTTCTGGGAACAGATAGGCCTGCCGCGCTGTTTCGTAACGGATTATTACACGGCGTTTGGTAATAGAGTTATTATCGGGCTGAAAGCTTGCCCCCCCCCCCGTGCATCGGTTGCGAATTCACTTAGAAATTTAAAACTGCTGGGACCTCCCCCCAGGTCTGTCGTAAATTAGGCACGTGACGAATTCAATTATCCACTGAACACCGCGGACAACTTCGAAGGGGATACATTTTTTATCGCATAGCACGGTGATAAAAGTTTTACTTCCTTCGGAGTGTCTTTTAAGGTAAAGGGCAGGACACTTTGAGGCAAATGTCACGTAAAAGCGACCGCGTTCTCTTTATCGACCAAGCCCCTTCTTCACACTCTTTCCAAAAACTGATAATTGATAAACACTGAAATTTTAAATACTAAATATTATTTAATATTGAAATGCTAAATATTATTTAATGGTATTTAAATTTTAAATATTTCATATCATTTAACTCGTTGAATTAAGTATAAAACATCTGTTGGGTTGTAAAATCATCTACAAAGATACACAGGAAGAATTCAAAGACAATAACAGGTAGCTTAAAAAAAAGTAAAAATTCTTGTAAAAATGATGGACTCGGAAATGAATTTAATTTATCGATTCCGAAAAATCCTAAATATTTCATAACTCCTATATTTCCAACTTCAAAACGAAACCGTGAATTATCAATTTTTTTTCCCTCCCCAATAAACCTTTCATCACCAAAAATCAATCGCTGAACGTACGCCACGTGCGGAAATACTGCGGTGCTATTCGTTAGCCGTGTATTATGAACGCCTATGGGCGTCCCACGCACAGACCCGCCAGAGGAGCGCCTTGTAAAGGGTTAATGGAGAGGTTTCATTTGTCATATTTCGTCTCTGGGATCCCTTTGTCGTTCCAATTTCCCCGACGAATTCCCGCTTCCACGAAATCGATTCATCTCGATCGCGATCCTACACGCCCACAACGTCCGCCCGCGCATCCGGCCGCTTGCGGAAGTAGGCGTAGGTGACCGAAATTGATACCAAGGAGCACCGAAACGAGAAGTTACCTCGTTGTTATGTACATGCTACCACAGCCTAGGGAATACTGTTCGTTTCCTGGGGAACAATGTTATCAACCCTCCCCGCCCTCTCCGCTAGATAACGACCATGGCTGGCGCCTGAAACAGGCCAGGAAGCATCCACGGGGAATTTTGTATGTGCTCCAGAGATATAACAGTAGTAATGAGAATATAAAGGATTTGGAAGAACTGAAAGCAGTTCTGGATTTTGAAATCTCTTTCCGTTCTACTTTGGGAACGGTGGAAATTTATTTGATAGAGTTTTTCTAATGTATTACGCGTAAATAGTCGGTTAATTAATATTTCTTATAGTTGTAGTTGTTTAACGTGAAATGAGGGTTTTTAGGCTGATAAGAGTACACAGTGGGTGCTGAATAATTCATGCCCTCGCAATTTTCACGCTGAGAAGATACCTAATGTTTGAAAATTGTAAGGCAGAGTCCGAATAATCTGAAATGTTAGTGGCGATTTAAAAAATCATTTATCTTTTCACCCGAGTACAAAATGCTAATTTTCCCGTTGATAAATATTTAATTTTTTAAAATTGCAAGGTAAATTCTAAATAATCTAAAACTGTCAGTAATGGCTCTGAACATCTATCATTTTTGCCTCATAAATTTTTTATACAAATTACTAATTTTCAAACTGACAAATAGTTAATTTTTGAAAATTGCAAATTTTAAATAAATTAAAATCTAAAACTATCAGTAATGACTCCAAAAATCAATCCATTTTCCCTCCTACATTTTTTTTATGCAAAATATTAATTTTCAAACTGATAAATAATTAACTTTTGAAAATTGCAAGGTAGATTCTAAATAATCTAAAACCATCAGTAACGACCCCAAAAGTAAATAATATTGCGTCCTAAATATCAATTTTCAAGCCGCTAAACGTTTCACTTTGGAAAATTGCACGGTAGCCTCTGCGTAATGTAAAAATGTCTGTCAAGATCCCACTAGTCATCCTAGACTCAAGACGACCGATGTGACGAGGTCGCTAAAGCCGATTACCCCCGCCACGATGATGGACGATTTCAACGTTTCCCTCGTCCAAGACGCGTACGTAACGTCTTGCACGGTAATTGAGCCTCGGTGAATCACTCGTATTAACAGTAGCATCGATTTTCTCTGTCTCCGCTGCACGCGCGATGACTTTGCATCAGGAGAAGTTCATCGACCGTTCTACCCGCGTCATCGCACCATCACCTAAATTGATAAAACGAATGTTGACCTCACCAAATAATCCCCAATCCTGAAAGCTTCAAAAAATTCCACGATTAAAAATACCTTTAAAAAAAAAAACAAAACTCAGAACTCAATTTTCTCGAAACTCTTAAGCACTGTGCTCTACACTTTTGCCAAATTATTTTACACGGTATAGACAAACTAAAAGTAAAATTTAAACAAAATCGGTGCCCTGACCCTCGCGCACTCCCTCTACAAAGTTCCAATACTGAACGTACTGTCATGTGCGGGGATGCTCAAATCCCATCTGCCCCCTATACTCATTCGACGCCCATAGGGCGTTCTCCGCACAGGCTGCCGCATGGATCAAAATCCACCGCACAGAACAGCCTCATACCGAGCGTTTCCTCCCAGAAACTAGAAATCTAGCCAGGTGGATACCTCGAGCTCCCCACCAAATGCAAACAGACATGCAAATCCCTCGTCCATTGCCTCGGTAACGAGCTCGAATGAGTCACTTACTTAACATTCGCTTTATTTCCCCCAGATATGAAATCGTCGGCTACGGTCTATCCCCTGCTCAATTATTCATTCCGTGGCTGCGTCGGCCACGACACGTTTTTCCACGGTTACCCTCACTGATGTATCGATCTCGCGACGATCGAGTCGCCCAGCGTCTACTTCTTGAATAGAAACTTCGTCGAGGGCCCTGAAACCAGTTTGGCTGGTCTGAAATAGTGGCAAAATCCTGTTAAAAGTGGCTGCAGGCGAAGGGCACTCCACCGGCGCAGCTATTTCAGTCGAAGGAAGGCATGTGGAGTGCCTTTATGGTACTCTAATAGCTTCGGGTGCCATTCGCGGCGCACCTCCCCTAAGTCCCCAGCTATTGATAAAACTCCTCCACGCCGCGGTGTCATTGAGGCTGTCAGCCCGCGCAGGTGGGATCCTCTTGAGATCTCCGGTCGCCAGGAATGGGGCTGGAAACCGAGATGGTTTCGAAGCTGGGTGTGTTCCTCGAGTGGAGGTTCTAGGATGAGGACGTCCTCTCCCATTTCCCCACCGGGGATCCTCAGAGGAACCTTCTTCCTCGATTCAAACAGCGCTAGGTAAAAATATTCTCCGTCCAATTAGGAAGTCATTGGTCCCTTGGTTCTCGAGGAAAGATGCTGCCTCTGGAGCCTGAGCAAACTATGAGGATGGTCAGGATGGGATTGGACGTGTGTTTGCCTAGCAGAGCTAGAATTATACTGCCGGGGACGACAGGTTGTGTTCACAGCGCTTGAAGGCCCATCGGTTGCTAGGCGCAGCTAGGCGGGCCAATAGGATGGACTCGGTGAAGTGGCCTGTGGGCTTTTGGAAGGCTGTCCCAAAAACACTTGCAACTGGGGCAGCAAACGAGGCTGAAGCTTTCTTCGAAACCTCAAGCTCTAACTGAGGCTAATAAGCCCCATTACGTGTCCCCGGTGTTACGGCAATCTAAAGATGGGTGGCATGACCTGTATTCATTCCGGCCCATCAGCCGACCTTGCTTCGCATCGCGCACCGTTGTCGCTATCAGGGATCCCATAAAATTGGAAGCAGAGGCGCAGATCAAGCTAGACCGATGAGGAGGAGATGTCCCAAGTTTCTCGAGTGAAAGAGTTTATTGAAGCTACCACGACAGTTATCCCACTGGCGACTACAAAGGATGAGAAAATTATCATCCTGAGAGGAATCTGGAGGACACACCAGTGCCAGGAATTAACACTTGTGACGGCTAGGAACACGTAGATATCAGACTTCAAAGACACTATAGAAATTAGCAGAGTCTAAGAAGCTAACCATCTGGTGCAGGCTGGTATGACTCTTAAACTCAGGGAAAAAAGGAATGGACGTTGAGTGTTCAGAGTATCGCAGATTCCACAGACAGCATGTAGATAGGTTTACTAATTTGAATAAGAATCCCAATCACCTAGACCCGGGGACCTAGAAAGTTGAATGGACCTTGAGAGCCTCCGCGGGCAGCATAAAAATAGTCTAACCAATTTGAATAAGAATCCCACTGATCTAGACCCCTAGAGACATGGACGCCACCTGGTCCAGGCTAGTATGAGCCTTAAAATTGCAAAAAAGATGAATGGACTTTGAGTTTCAACATAGAGAGTGAAACGTGTGTGCGTGCACGTGACGGCGCGCATTGCATCATTCGAACAGTCGAATCGAGTTCACGGACGTAAAGCGGAGCAGCGAGTGGCCCGATTGAAAGGTGGGATCCGCGGGCATACGTGACATAGATGTGCATACTTGAAGTGATCGACGTTAATGGGCAAACGACGCGAGCTACGCGGTCATGGGGCAATTTAAACACAGTCTGCACGGGCAATTTGTCAGCGGCCTGTGTTCACTGGGGGGTAGCACCGATGCCTCGGCCGCGTTTCGCGCTGATTTGTGGATCTCCTCGCCCTGCCTGATCACCCGACCAAGTCCCATCGATCAGTGTTCTTATGATTGGTCTTTGATCGGTTAGGTAGCGAAGGGATTACTGATACCTTTGGGTTTAGGCAGTTGCGCATGGGATAAACACATACACACATCTGGATGAATATTCATAAATTCAACATAAACTTCTCATTTTATTCCTGCGTATAATACTCGCCAAGAGAATAAAAATATCACAAGGAACCATGTCGATCAAACGAACCGTTCTCTCGCAATAAATTCTTGAAGTTTCAGCCAATGAGAGCGCGCAGAGCTGCTCCTGGGCGGCGCGCCACACCCACTCTGCCTCCACTCGCAGCAGATAGAGGAGGGGCTCCGCGAGGCAGCCCCGTCATTGGCAGAAACTTTAACAATCGTTTGCAAGAGAACGGTTCATCTGAGACTCATGGTGCCTTATAAACTTTTCATCCCCTCGTCGAGCAGAACACATCTAGCGCATAATATTTTATCCCAAATTTCATCGTCAAAATATGTGATCTTTCAAACACCCGGCGTCTTAATTTAATAACCCATAATTTTTTAATAGAAAACGGAATTTATGGCACCTCAATTCTATTCACTCCGCGGGGGCAAACTTTGAGCGACCACAGCGAGTGGAATGAGGGTGCTTCTGTTTTAATAAAATTTCGTTTAATACTTTCAAACAGTGTTCTTTTTTTGACAACAAACCGCGTATTTCTAGTTTTTCATTTTCATGTAAAAAAAAATAGTTGCCACGTGGGGCCATTTAACGGTCCTTCGATCCTCCGGCTCATTCATCCCGAGCCAAGGTTCAATGAAGACGTCTCCCAAGCGGCCCAAGCCTATGGGGGAGGTGACGCAACAGCCGCGTTGCACAATATTTCGACGCATCGGGCGACGTGCCGGGGTTCGAAACGTTTGTCCGCCGATCGACCTTTCTATTTCTGGGCCAGCTGGCAAGCTCGGTGTCGTAATAACGCGATAATGAAAACATATCCTTGGGGGTGATGCCTCCGTGCCTCGCACCTTCCTCCCGGTTACGAAACCGCCGCGCTGGAATCGCGGATCTTTCGTGTCAAGGTACCCAACCGCGCTCGATCACCGCTCCTCGCTGTCTCTTCCGGCTAACAGGGAAAGAAAGACGCGATCAGCTTGTTAATTCGCCTGATACACGCGTGCCGAGGGCAGCCAGAGATTTACTTGCTTCGGACTTGTTTTAACCGCGCTGCCCCGCGCATTGTTCGCGGAAGAATTACACGGTGCGCGCCTCAGATTTATTGCCCCGCGAGCGTCGAGTTCACGGGAACCTCGGGTTAAAAACCTCGAAAACCAGGTGATTTTCATGAATTTTTTACAGGAAGGGGTTGTAACACATCCTGAAAAATGTTTTTGGCTTTTATTAATGCACTCGTCAGAGTAAAAAAAAATTTTGTACGTCCAACAATTTATAAATAAATTAAAATTTTCGTTATTTTACATATAAGTTCTAACCGTGGGGGTTCGGGACGATCTTTTTCCGTGTAAAAGTTACAATTCGCAATGGTTTACTAAAATGCAAAAGGAAAAAATTTTGGTTCATTTGTTTATTTGTTTACAAAAATTTTCCGCCTTTGTCCATGTTACTACCATCTGCCACTTGACAATCGAGGATTTTAATTTATTTATAAATTGTTGGACGTACAAACATTTCTTTTGCAGCGCGTTATACGGCATGAAACACTGAACATTTTGTCCATTTACGGTTTTCTTCTACCTCGCACCGTTACAAAGTTATACTCGAAAAACGAAAAATCGCTGAAAATTTGGGGGCTGATTTCATCCCCTCAGAGTGTTTTTCCGCAGAAAAAAAAATCATTTCAATGCTTAAAAAAATCTCACCATTACCGAAGCAACATAAAAAAATTTTCCTCGTTAAAAAACCTATACATATTCCTACCAAGCGACCGCACTTTCCAAGCACCGTTTACAAACCATAAGCTTCGCTGTTTGTTACACAGTAGTAATTACCTCCCATGGATGCTATCGATTTCCCCCCGGCGGGAAGAAAGCATCGATTTATCTCGCGCACGTGCCAAAAGCGTTATTCCATAATGGTTCGTTTGTTGGTTGTGCAACAAAAGCCAGCTGTCCTAAAGAATTTCCTCGGGGGGATTAAACGTACACCCCGGTCGAGACGCGTGCTGGAATAATTGGGAATTCCCCAGAGAGCCGTGATGTCTTTTTCTGCTAAACGTGTCAATGCCGCGCGCCGGCAAGATAATGGCCGGGTATGAGTGACGCGTCGGCGTTTTGTTAGGAAAAGAAAAATCGCACGGCCGAGCCGGGTATGATAAATAATGGAACGCGTGATGCAAAACGCATTCTTTCCACCCTGTCCGTCGCGGTTCGTGCGATTGCGAAATCGATTGTGCTGATGCGCGCGTGATTTATTAAAAAGGAACGGAGAACGATCGTTAACGCACGCTCGTTGGGAATGGACAGGTGGAATGATGGCGTATTAATTTCTGCGTGGATTGTTAATTGCCTGGCGGCTGGAAGCGAGCGGACTTGCGATGTAATTATGTGGAAAATTTGAAGGATTTGAAATGTGAAAAATCTCGGCTGCGTATGATGAACGAGGGGGACATATTTAATGTACTCTAGCACCGTTGGTATATTAATTTTAGACTTCAATAATAATATAAATAATATGAGAATAAGAGAATAGTATTAAGAAAAGAATAATAATAATAAGGAGATAACACATGTAATTCCATTTTGAGGCCGAGAGGCAAAAATAAACCTATTTACTAATGATAAGGAATAATATAAATAATATAAGAATGAGAAAATAGTGATACAAATAAGAATAAGAAAATAGTGATATAAATGAGACGAAGAAAATAATAATATAAATAAGAATATGGAAATAATAATATAAATAATATAAGAATGAGAAAATAGTGATACAAATAAGAATAAGAAAATAGTGATATAAATGAGACGAAGAAAATAATAATATAAATAAGAATATGGAAATAATAATATAAATAATATAAGAGTAAGAAAATAGTGATACAAATAAGAATAAGAAAATAGTGATATAAATAAGATGAAGAAAATAATAATATAAATAAGAATATGGAAATAATAATATAAATACTAATACGATAATTCAATTAATATATTAACTATATTCTGTAAACATTTGTTATGGTGTATATTTGATATATTCAATGTAGCAAAATAAATCTATTTACTAATGATAAGGAAATAATATAAATAAGATAAATAATATAAGAATGAGAAAATAGTGAGACAAATAAGAATAAGAAAATAGTTATATAAATAAGACGAAGAAAATAATAATATAAATAAGAATACGGAAATAATAATATAAATACTAACAAGATAATTCAATTAATATATTAACTATATTCTGTAAACACTTGTTATGGTGTATATTTGATATATTCAATGTAGCAAAATAAATCTATTTACTAATGATAAGGAAATAATATAAATAAGATAAATAATATAAGAGTAAGAAAATAGTGATATAAATAAGAATAAGAAAATAGTGATATAAATAAAATGAAGAAAATAATAATATAAATAAGAATACGGATATAATAATATAAATACTCAAAAGATAATTCAATTAATATATTAACTATATTCTGTAAACATTTGTTATGGTGTATATTTGATATATTCAATGCAGCAGATAGTTTCTATGTTCACTATACCATATAGTCGATATTACTATATGCCCTAGTTGATATATTTACCATACTACATAGTTGATGCATTTACTACTGCACTGCTGTGATAACTGCATTGCGCATATAGTCGATATCCTATAGGTAATGCGTTAACTATATTCAGCACAGAAAATAGTTGAACATCACGACAATATGTCCCCAAAGCCGCAAAACGAAATTCGAAAAATTAAAGCGGATATAGCCGGTTTTGCTACGGAGCGCCAGGCTACCGCAAAACTTGAAATGCGTTTTTCTCGAAACGACAGTTTCACACTTTGCGGGCAATATTACTCCAAAAATATTCAACCAATCGACTTGGCCTTGTGCACGGATATTTGTGAACATTTTCTTCGTAGTACTAAGTTATTAGTATAATGATATTGTTTAAATAAATAACTTTTTTTTAGACATTTAAGGCAAAATTTCGTTGGAAACAGTGAACTTTTTATTCAAGAGGCCGCTATTTGTTCATTTTGCATCTTTTAAGTTTCAAATTTCTTCATTCTGTGCGTACACTCATAAACTAAAAGAAAATTGTTCGATTTTTGGTTTCAGATGAAACCAAAAGGCGCTACGTTGCCCGCAGTGCAATAATTGCGTCGCCAACGGACTGGGCATAACTTTGTTATTTGCCGCTCTTTTTTAATAATTTTTTTTTGTTATATACCTTAACCTGTTAGTACAATATCCTGAAAGTTTCAGAAAGATCTATCAAATACTATCTTTAAAAAAAAATCCCGAAAAATGCCTCGATTTTCATTTAGTTACACCAGGCTCCCCCCTTAAGGGTTAAAGTCAAATGCAATTTTCAGCTCTTCTTTTGCGACACCTTGTATAATTGCAGCAGACGATATCCTTCATAGAGCTGATAACAGTTCGCGCAGCCTGTTTGCTATTAGCTGATAATTGATGGCACAGTCGAGATTGGCACTACAGCTGTGCCATTACATTGCAATCAGTTTCTGAATCTGCTAAATTCTTTAGTAACTGCTAGGCCGATCTTAAACAAGGAACTGTTGTATTCCGTATTTTTCGTATTACTTTTATTTTATTAAATAACTTTATACAAATAACGGAAACCAAGACGATTACGGATAAATACTAGATTATAGATTCAGAACTAGATTCTCGTGTCCAGACTATTCGGACTGAAGTGCTCAAGCGCTTCTGACTGGAAGAATTGCGTGTAATATATATATGTACGGTTTTCGGTAAGCTGAAAAGTGGGGGTTGTCCCGAGTTTAACGGTCGTTAAGGGGGTATACCCGTTTGAACCCTCGGAAAATGTATACATTTTGTGGATTTTTTTACAAGTCAACGGTTTGATGCAGATTTCCCGTTTTTTAACTATGTTTACATAGTATTATGAACTACTTATAAAAAAAGTTTCAGTTAAAAAACTATTGTTTCTCGGAAGTTACGGATACATGTCCGAAAGTCTCTCGATTTTAGACGGCTAAACGGTGGCCCTAAAAACTCGCGCTACGTTCGACCAATTTACTTCAAATTTTGCATGCAGAATCATAATAAGATTCCGCATCGTCCAGCGAAGGCGATTTTGAAAATTTTGAAAAGTAAAGAAATGGTGAGAGATCAAAGGTAAAGTTAAATTTTTCTAAGAGAAAAATCCACCTTTTTCCTTTATAAATAATAAACGGGGAATCGAAATAAAAAAAGCCTTCGTTGGACGATGCGGAATCTTATTATGATTCTGCGTGCAAAATTAGAAGTAAATTGGTCGAACGTAGCGCGAGTTTTTAGGGGCACCGTTTAGCCGTCTAAAATCGAGAGACTTTCGGACATGTATCCGTAACTTCCGAGAAACAATAGTTTTTTAACTGAAACTTTTTTTATAAGTAGTTCATAATACTATGTAAACATAGTTAAAAAACGGGAAATCTGCATCGAACCGTTGACTTGTAAAAAAATCCACAAAATGTATACATTTTCCGAGGGTTCAAACGGGTATACCCCCTTAACGGATGAGGCATAGAGATCGAGGTTCAAGGATGAGTAATAGGGTACGGATAAGGTGATAAAAGAAGGACTTCAGGATGCTTACTATTGCTATCTGGAGAAACTAACGCGCTGACTAATACTTTATATAGATTTAAATGACGTTGGTATACAACAGAACATTCTATAAACAATCGAGGGAATTTTAATTATTTCCCCGCGAAATGGTACCCGGTGAATCAAACCACCCAAGCAATTAAAGTCTCACAGTAATACGCAATGTTACGTACTCATCCTTGGCCTATCCAAGACGCACTACTACGCGCCACGCGGTTTGACTTTCCGATCCAATTAGAAGCCGTGTTTAATCTTCCAATTAAAATCTGTATTTGCCTTTCCAATCGAGCGATACGCCGTGCACGGGATTTCGCAGGGCCAAAGCTTTTTCGAAACCCGCTACCCTCGATATATTTGCGAAAGCTCCGGTGCCTGATCGATTATTGACATTTCCACTGCCGCGCGAATTTTTCGGTGGCGGGGCAAAATTTAATTTCTGTGTGTTCGCAAAGTGCCGCCGCGTTTTATTAAAAAGCGCCGCGCAATATTCGCGGCATAATAAAAATTGTATTTCCTTCTGGAAACCTTCTTCTCCTGCATCCGACTTGCATGCGCGTCTGCCGGTGTTATTCGTTTCTGAAAAGTGGTAAAACCGAACGCTGCGGTGCCATTACTGCCTCATTATGTCTAATGACTCCAATCTGTTTGCGCCAGTTAACGACTGTTAATGACCATTTTACGCGGCGGATAAACGAACGTATTAATTCGTCCGTGTAATCAGGAAGAAATTACAGTTCGAAGAACGCGAAAAGAATTTTAGCGATCGCTATAACGGAAACGTGAATATCTCGGGGTTAGTTAATGGCACGGGAATTATCGACGCACAGGCGCGGACGATTTTTACATCTCGAAACACGTGAATCACCTTTGTGGCTGACTTCCTAGGCGAGTTGTATCCACCTTCCGTTAGCCCACAGATAAATTAATATAGAGTATACTCTATATTTTAATTTGTTGTAGTATTTAACGCGTTTATTCGCTATTGGTGATACAATCGCGAAATGGAAGGGATTCTTCGTGGTAAATTAACTGGAGAATGTGAATTAACGGTTTAGCGTTTAGCTGCCGCTTTTGAAAAATGAAAAAAAAAAATTTGAAAGTCTGGTAAGTTTGCAGCAGAGTTGGGCATTAAGGGGAGGTTCCGGTGTAGAGCCCATAAAAATAGGTGATATTTAGGAATTAATTAAAGGAAAACTACTATATATAATTTAATGGGACTTTTTGCATTGTATTAAGGATGTCTTAAGTTATTGAAATATATTTTTTGTTTTATAAATTATCATTGCAGACGGCCCTGGGTAGCCGTTAAAGTCAAGGCGTCAAAAAATTGATCCAATTCGGTGGGCGCTGTTGTATCTCCAAAAGTTATTATCCGATTCGACTGAAACCTTTTTTACTTTGAAGATTATTCTTCTGTCTAGGGAGGGGGAACTAGAAAAAAATACAAAAATGATATTTTTTAGAAAATAACGACACTTCAAGTTTGAAATCACTTTTCCCTGTATTTTTCCTTTCAACGCCTTTGAAAATTATAAATTCTTAATTTTTTGTCATTTTTTCTAGTTCCCTCCCTAGCCAGAAGTACATTCTTCAAAATAAAAAAAGTTTCAGTCGAATCGGATAATAATTTTTGGAGATAATATTTTTGGAAATAATAATTTTCGCCGCTACTCAAAATATTATAACTTCGTGAATTTTACGAATTTCAACAAATCCTTTTAAACGCGTATTCCTAAAAGATTGAACATTCGAAAAAAAAATCGACATTTAGACCGGAACCTCCCCTTAACTAAATAAAAAATAACGAATCAAATGAAAGTTACTAACACTTTAGCTTACTCGACGACCAAAGTTGATTCCTTCGTTCGAAAATAATTCGTTTTTAACTTTTATTCGCCATTCAAGATTATTTAAATAAAATTTTTGCCCATCTCTTATTGCTAGCAAGCATCTGACATTAAATTTTGGCAGAGTACTGCAGCGAACCCTTGTTGCAAAAATAAGTTCGAAATGTAGAACAACATTTTCTGATTTGTGGTTTTATTTCCGAGAGAATCCAGCTCGAGATTTCTTCCAGTGCACTTGGACTTGGCAAAGCGTCAGCGAAATCTTCAGCGTTGATTTCCTCGGAAAATAAAACCTCAAATCCAAAAATATTATTCCACATATTTTACCAATTCTGTCGCGAAGAATCGCCCCCTTTATAGTTGCACTATCGACAACTACTAGATTGCCAAGATAATCAATAAAAGAGTATGAATTTTTATTTTCCCCGCGGTTTTTAGTTCTTTGATGTTTCGAGGAAACCGGGGATTCCGCGAAAACATTTTCCCCGAACGAAGGCGAGCGAGAATCGAGATAAAAGCCGGTAACTCCCGCCAATTTCCGTTTACCCCTACCGCGCGGGCTATCGAATAACAATTTATACGGCTAAAGCGATCGTCGAGGGTCCAGCCTGTTGGCCCCGAACCGCATCTGCGTTGTTTTCCAGATCAGCGAGCCCGCGATTGCAATTGCACGAAGATCGATACCAGAACGCCTGAGCGGATCGACTCGCGTTGCTTTTATCTCTCGGCGGACGTGTCTCCGTTCTGGAGCGGTCGTGAAAAGTTTAAAGTCCCCGCCGATCGATCGACACGGAATTTTCGGTTGGCTCTCGCAGAGGCACGTGCCCCGCGGCGCCGACTAGACAACTTTACGATTTGTTTGCCTCCGCTAAGGCCAAGCCGAACGATCTGCAGCGAGCAGCTTTCCTCCTCCGGGGCGGCGGCTAGAGGAGCTGAAAAAGCAACGAGGAAAAAAGTTGTCGCCTCGCGATCTACTGTTACGTTAACGCCACGTTTCAGATCGGTTGCGCAACGCAGTTGCTGGCCAAGGGCGACGGTTTACACGCGCCAGTAATGAATGAAAAACAGGGTCACGTGATTTCCATTATACGGGCGAGGAAAGAGTGTCCGCGGGGATTAAATTCGAGTGGCTAATCCCCGGGGTTTCTGCGACGGAAAAGTCCGGGATACTACGTTTGAAAACGGCCCCGGTTATGTGCGCATTCATCGATCGAGATGCATCTGTGTTACGACTCATTATGCGCTTTCCTTTCTTGCGTGTTGTCCCGGCTGTTAGAGGCACGAACGTTTAAATGCATCGCTGCCGTTCGACAATACGAGACTCGCGATTGCACGCGTTGATAAGTGTCCGCGCGAGATAAGGGCCAATTGTTGAACGATGTGTCGTGCGGGGCAGGCGCGGCCCGCGCAATTTTAAAAGTCGAAGCGAGGAATGTTTTTATAGATCTGGTTGCACGAGACAGGCGACTATAGTCGGGTATGGATTTTTCCACTAGGTGGATCGGTATTGGGAAGAGAACACGTGTGTGGGGTTTGCTGAACATTTTTTGGGGATTTTAGTAAGCGTTTTTGGGTTGGGAACTGTTCGACGTGGTAGTAGGCGAATTTGGAGGAGATTATGGGTGAATATTGTTGAGTATAGTTGGATATAGTTCTCTGTTGTAGTTGGAATAGTTGTCGAATATAGATGGGTGTGATTCTCGATTATAACTACCATATTTGCCGAGTATAGTTGCTATGGTTGTCGAGTATAGTTGCTATAGTTGTCGAGTATAGTTGGTATAGTTGTCGAGTATAGTTGCTATAGTTGTCGAGTATAGTTGCTATAGTTGTCGAGTATAGTTGTTATAGTCGTCGAGTATAGTTGATATAGTAGTCTACTATAGTTGATATAGTCGTCGAGTATAGTTGATATAGTTGTCATGGTTATGGGGTATATTTGCCACATCTGTCAAGAATAGTTTCCATACTTCTCAAATATCGTTTCCCCAGTTACCGAAAAGTGTTGAAAAGTATAGTTGTGTTGTTGACTAATATAGTCGATTGCAATGGACCAACGCGAACGTTGAACATACTTTACTAATACAGTAAACCCCAGTTGGACATACTCATTGATTATAGTTACTAAATGTTACAGAATATAGTTGGCAACTATGCCTGATCGTACCTATCAAACGCAACTATAGACTATAATTAAACATAACATACGAAACGTACTTGAATATCGTTCACGAAACGATCCCAGCTGCCGTCTTCCCCTCGCCCGACAACTGTGTGCCTCTAACAAATGTGAAATATAAACGCTGGACACGCAGCTCCGAAAGTTGGTGAAAACCGTATCAGTCCGCCCTACGTGTACTTAATCAGCCCCATTTCTACACGCTCGGTGTTCACAACCGCGCGCTATTGCGAAACCAGCTGTTTCGAGGTAGACGGTGATAGAAACCTGAGACTGATCGCCCATCACGACCACCGGTCCTCTTCAAAACCCACCTCTCGCTACCCGTCTCCGTCGCCGCGCCCGCAGAGACATCCCGCAGAAGCCTGCCGTGGAAAAATTTTCCACAACAAACCGCACGGAGACCCGGAAAATTGACCCGATTAACCACTTGTCCCAATCACATCTGAATCTATTTATTTAACGACGCCGCGAACGTCCACTGAACTCGCCGCGACTCGGCTGCGCCAACAGAGAGATCCGACTGCTGCACCTTAAGTACCGTTCGCTGCTTTGCATACGTCCACTTATTCCGAACCCGCCCGGGCAGCGATTGACCTCCACCGTGTGCGTGGAAAAATTCGATACCCGTGGCCCGAAAAGTGTCACCCGAACGGGAGGCAATATTGTCACCGATCGTTCCGCGCCGATCGCGCGGGGTTAGGTGGGGACGGGCGCGCATGTAGACGGGCATCAATTATTCCGCGCGCACGCAGAAAGACGTAGGGGAACAGGAGCGAGAGTGGAGGTTCGAAAACCGGTTGATGCAGAAACTCTCGCGACAACCTTGAGGAGAACTCGCCACGGCGGCGGCGGGGAGGCGCGGTCCCCGCCGTGGTGGGGGAAGCCTTACAAATTCTAATGGGCAAGTTCACGGTTCCTGAGCCCGTTACGAGGGACGGCCGTCGGGGACGACTTCTCGGACCGCGCGCGCGCGCGCGCGCGGTCCTCGGCTGCGCCCCTCGGAGCGATCGGCCTCGCCGCGCGCGATCGCCCTCTTCCAAGAACTTTTCCCCATCGGAAGCGCGCGATTCCTATCGACGATGTAATCGCTCCCATTCGATCCGACGCTGGCCTGCCTCTACTGCCTGTTTACGATCTATCGAGGCAGCGATCGATCTTAATGCCCCCTCGCATTACAGAATTGGCGGATGTCGAGGTTGGATCAATTCGTTGAGTGGTTTCGTTGGTTTCGGGCGACAGGGGGGCGATACAATTGTGGGAACCGAGAAGTGAGAGGAGATTGAGCACCCTCGTGGTGGCTACAGGTTGCAACGGTCGAAAATTTTGGGACACCACTTTTGAGGCAGACTGTACAACTATGGAATTTAGTTTCGTGTGGGATATACAGCCCAATATGGCTGCAGCGAAGGGTTTTATGTATCACAATGCAGATGCAATGCGCAGGGTAATATGGCAGTACAGGGTGATTCAAAAGTGGCGACTGAAAATAGTCTGTCCTGTGTCTGAGAAAAGACAAAGCTTCGTAGTACCTCTTCCTCAATTCTAAAACATAGGATCAGCTCACAAAATTCGACCACCACTTTTGAATCACTCCTGTAGCTCTAGGAGTTAATCAAATGTATCTACCTACAATGTGTACCCCCACGTAACCCGATAGATGTATGCCTATACAAGTTGACTCAACTTTGGCCACCAAAAATCATCTTCCACTACAACTGCCCTAATTTCTGAGATACAGAAAACACTCCTCAAAATTCTGGACCACCACATTTGTATGGCTACCCAACTAGCTTACAATTAGTACTAGCCTTCGAGTATTACTAGTTGGTATCATTGGTTTATTCTGGCACTCCCGATCTACAGAATATAAATTCAAGAATGCGAGATACTATCCAATGGAAACCCGCCTTAATCCTGTTAACCCTGCACAATATAAACTTTCCTCCCACCGCTAGCTCATCTGCGCATATCCCAATAACTGCATCGAAACAGTAAGAGGAGGGGGGGATGGAGACGATCCCCAGCGAGGGGCCCAAACGACTCGCTGGCGGGGCAATTAGGGAGAGGGGAGCGGGGCGCGTTTTGAGCTCGGCGACGGTCCGCCGATACAGCGCTCTCGATAAAGTCACCGGAGGCCGGCAGCCCTTGAATGCCAGTATTATTCATTACGCCGCGCAGGCCGCCCGATGAAATAACGGGTAACGCGTTTAACCAGCGCATGCCACGGAACTATAAATAATCGCCGGCAAAGACCCGTTTCCTGCTCCGTATGTGCGTTTAAAGCGTCGCCACGGACAAAGTGTAATGTTCGAGCTTGACGAGCCGGCCGAGTGAGAACCGGACACGAGAAAAATCGCGAGGTTCCAGGCAGCTGCTTCGCGGCCGCTTGGTTACCTATTCCTCCTTCAGAGGGCCCCTCCCCTCCCCCCTCCTCCCTCCCCTCCCCTCCCGAGTGGCTCGCGCGGCCAATGCCCCCACCTTTTGATGTTTCGCCGTCTGCCTGCGACAGTTACCATCCCCGGAGCTGGATATTCTGGCTGTCCCCCTAGTTGACTCTAGCAGGTGGCGAGCAGTGGCCCGTTGAAATGCCTCCAATGGGTTCTGCAGGCTGACATTCACGCTGTGCGCTACTGTATCGCGGAGAAAGCCATTGGAGAATGCTCAAGTGCGGCCGCCAGCTGGACGGCTAGTGAGAATCTGCCTTAAGGGGGGTTTCTCCAACGGAGGACCGAGAAGTCTCGGTGCTTTCTGGGGCGTTTATAAAGGATCTACCGGGCGGGTTGCTTTTAAATTGGACGCATATGTTCCTTGCCTTTTGGGTGATATAGTCCGCACTGTATAAATTGAAATTTTATAGCTGTTTTTCTGTAAACTACATTCCTCTAGTTGCTCCTCGAGCAACCGAGGCTTATCGAGTCCTTGAGTTGTTATTTCTTGAGGAAGTCGATAACAAACTGGATACGATTTTCTTAACTCATTTAGACACTTATACGCGCATATAGAGGCTTGAGTTGGAGAGCAGCGAGCAGAAATTCTGACGAAGAATTTCACAATTATTTTCCTTCTATTTTTGAAATTCTTCGCTGCTTTCTTTGCGGGGCAATGTTTAGTAAACTCTTCTGTGCAACCCTCGTGCTCCTTCGGCAGAAGAAAGCAAAGAGGAATGGAATATTCCGGAATTGTGATTCATACGGAAGCTTAAGGCCCATTTCCATTACTCTGCCCTACGTGAGATCATAAGTTGAATTTCTATTGCTCCATAAAGCTAGCTGATCATAAAAGAGGAAGTTGAAAACGAAATAGTTTATAAATCTGCTAGAGGCAGAACCTTAAGTCCCGTTTCCAATTATAATGGCCACTGGTTATAGCGAAACACGTTAAATCTCGTTTCCATGGATCCGCAGCGAGAGTAATCGTAACGAAATAAAGCAAATAAAATATACTCTTTCCAGGTTGAAATCGACTTCGATTTTCTCGATTCCCAGCACCGCGTGAAACTAGACTCGCCAGGTCCAGGTCTAGTTCGTGTAATTAGCATGCCCCTTTTTAAAACAAATGGATTAGCTACCTGGTAAAAACATGCCAAATTCGATTGCAAACCGGTTGAAAGGCGCACTCGGCAGAAACTACCAGTGCCTAAAGAGCTAGAGAATGTTAAGATCCTGTGAGCCAGGGGAATACTTTCGTCGCGAAATCCAGCAACGAGTGCGAAGAAAAAGAAGGCAATGTTTTTCGACGGTTTTCACGCGAGGCAGCCCGGCGAAACACGTTTCTCCGGGCGTTAATTAAACGAAACGAAAAGGACAACGAGAGATTCGGCGGGGTACAGGCGCGGAAAAATGTCCGGGAAGGATTTATTAGTAGAAGGAGGGCCAAAAAAAAGAAGGGAAACACCGAGCTGGATTAATAAAGCACGAACGCTCGCCCGTCGCCTCTCGGCTTGAATAATTTACGACGCAGCCCAAAGGAGGAAGAAAGAGTCAGACTTCGAAACAAAACAGGATGCATGAACTAGACCTGAACCCAGCGAGATCTACTTTCACGGCAGCGTGTTTTGCGTCGCCGAGCTACGACAAAATCGAAATTGATTGCAGCCCCGTAAAAATTCTATTCTCCCTCCGTTCCGCGACAGTGGAAACCCGGCTTAAGGTACAACCGAGCAGCAGAGAATCGTAGAATTTTTATTTATGGCATCTTTGTCTTTAAATTATCATCAAGTGATGGTAAACTTGGAGATTTAATTCAGAAAGCAGTGCAATTTATCGATGCAAATTGTCTTTTCCAAAAAAAAAAAAAAAAAAAATACAGTGTTATAGAGGAAGATGAACTAAACATTTTGTCCCTTTACCATTTTGCAATACAACCTCAAATAACAGAGTTACAAGCGTTTGAAGTATGCAGGTCTCCGCGCGCCTGGCGATAGGCAAACGGCGGCTTCCCCGGCTATGAGTTCAAAGACCTGTAGCTTCGTTACCCGACGTTATACAGCAAAATGTTACTAAGAAAAAATGTATATTTCATCTTCCTCTACAACACTCTAAAATTGCAGCGCTTTATGTCGACGCGTCTAATAGTTATATCAAAAAAATTCAAGTCACTAATGCGAATTGGCAAACTCCAGACAATGGAGAATCGTCGGCCCCGGCTCCACTCTGGAAGCAACCCCTACGATTCAAGCCTCGACTCTCATTGCGTAAGCATTAGCAGATGTGCCAATAGGCATTAGCCTGATTCGTGTAATCTGTAATAATTTAATAAATCGCCGCAGCGGCTTCTATCGTATATTAAAGGGGGCCTCCGTTGGAAATCAACGGACCAGATGGAAATTGCCCCGGCCATGGGGATATTGGGAGACCAGTCGGTGCATTCGTGCGTGCATCGGGGTCGTCCAAAGTGCACGTGCACTTGATATATCGAAAACTTTCACGCGCTGCCACGTTCGTCGAGCATTTTTTCCCCCCCTCTTGGAAAGTTGCAACGATCGATAGCGGCCGGGGTGGGAGGGAGGAGGGAGGGGCCTCGCGACAGACCTACTGGTCTCTATAGAGGGAAGGGGATCAATATCACTTTTAGAGATCGGCCATCGAATCGATTGGGAAAAAAAAGGGGCATTCGATCCTAAGAATAGCGAGGCGGGTTCTATTTTCTATTCCATCGGTCTACCAAGCGTGACACGTGGTCGGACGTACATTTCTGCCGCGAAATTAGTTCCGAGGAATAGTGGGACGGTCCGTTGGCCTCCGAGCAGCAAGTGGATTCGCCCTTCGGAGGGGTTCGACGTCGGGAAATTTAGTTTCTATATCGCCTAGGGAAAGCCGCGACTTAAGGTCTCGGTAAATTTAACGGTAGTCGGTCTGAGCGGCTGATAGCGACACTTAAGCACGCTAATGACCGTCGTGCCGCGTCGTACGTGACAGTTCGATGATTGCTTAATGCACACTCGCAACTGGCGAGCCATTTGATTACAAAGGTATCGCGACGCGTGCAGAAGGAATCGCTTAAAAAAGCTCCAATTCACGGCCAGGCAATAACATAAATTATCACGAGAACGAGCCACGACGTAAGTTTACCCAGAGGCGTGTTTAGAGCGGCGATCGCGGAACGACGATTACCGCGGCGAGATCGTTTATCGAGCCGGTGGGCCGTGAAATTTTACAAAACCCAACGTCTTTGGAAATAATACTGGAGAAATAGAATTTTACGTATCTCGATGATAAGGTGCTCGAAAGTATGTACGTTTAGACTTAATATTGAGCAGAGGACAATGTTGAAAGTGGACAATTTTTATGGGAGAAGATTCTCCATTGAAAACTGAGTCGAAAGTGTGGAAAGAATTTTTTCCGTACGAGGCGTCGTTTCCGAGGAAAAGGAGTTTGAAAATTGTGCGCCGCGCATACGCTCTGCGCAGTGGGCGGGGCCTGCTGCGCGCGCGACAACCAATTCTTCAAAGCCGATTTTCTCGGGAACGGGCCCTCGTACAGGAAAATTTATTCCACGTATTTTATTCGTTTTTTAATGGAGAATCACCTCCACTAGGTTTGCAGAAAATATCTTCCATCTATGCATATGTATTATCAAAAAACCGCTACACATTGATGCTTGGGTACTTCCTTACTGTGCTAAATTCATTTTTGGGGTCTTTCCTGCTTCTTTAAGTGCGAGATTTCAATAGGGAAGTATCCCTGAAACTCCCATCTTGGCGAAGTTGCAATTTTATCGCGACACGTCAGTCCAATAAGAAATATTCGCCCGCAGAGCATTTGAATTTCGATGCCAGCACCTCGGGCATTCGTTTCCCGGCTCTCTACCTTTCATGAATGGAGCCCTGCGAGTTTACGAGGTCGCCATTAGTCACCAAGCCACTGAATTCCCTACGCGGTGTGCAGCGTCCATGCATTGCGCGAGAGGGGTGCGAAAGAAGGAAGAAATTCTCAGCCGAAATCAAGTAGCCTTGGGAAAGAAGGAGTGCCAGAGGCGTAGAAAGAAATAAGAAAGAAACGAAATGTTAGACCCAGACGACAGAGAAGATTCACGATCAAAAGGTAAGAAAAGCTGACATAAATGTGGCCCAAGAGAAACAAGGAAGTATTGCAAAAACCACAGGAAACAAACAGAGACAAAATAAAAAGAGCAGGAGTGGTGTTCTCGAGAAAAAAAAAAGGGGGAACAAGGAACATCCCAATTACAACATGTCGACTCCATTCCTCGACACGCTAATACAACCACTAAGGAGCGTGTTGAATCCGTAATTGGTACAACGTCGGCAACCAAGTGGACCGTTGCGAGTACCATTTTATTCCAGCCCAAGACACAGCCGCGGAAAACTTCGAAAAAAGTCCCTAGAGCTTCTTGCCTCAGCAGAGCAGCGCTCACGCGTGACACGTGGTGCAATTAAGTAACTGTTAGCCTCGCTGGTAGAACCTAAGCTGGTGCATCCCCATATGGGGGAACTTGAGATCGCCCCACTCTCAACGAAATGGGAGCCCTGCCTCTGTCACTTCGCCCGTTAAAATTCGTTACTGAGAGGAGCAATAGGTGACACCGCTTCGACACAGTTCAACTAATTATTTAATTTCGTGGGTCGGAACGGGTGAACCCCCGCCCAGCAAGTTTTTCAACCCGGACAAATATTTTCGCGGCCACGAATATCGTATTTCATTCTACCCACCCCGAATTGGACGGTACAGCGTTTTACTTATCGACGTTTTACCAGCGAACGTTTGGAAAACATTTATTTCGTGCCGCAACGAAATATCGTTGCCAATAGACAGTTTTTCCCGCTCCCTTTAGCTAGGGAACACCGCGCGCGCTCCGATTTAACGGGGATCTGTGCGCGATAAATCTACCAATATAGATCGGGCCGCAGCGCGGCGGGCATAAATCCCTATCCACGCGCTCTTCAATTTATTAACCCCCGGAATTCCGTTAACCGACTTACTCCGCCCGCCGATTGCTTACGGATTTCTGTGACTAATTAGAAACGAGATGGGATTAAGGCCGATGGAATCGGGATAATAGAATTAGGATCGCCTGCTACCGCAGTGCCCGCGGGAGCACTGGCGTGCCCCCTAGGGATATCGCGTTTCCTTCCATTGCTAGGGGGGTTCCGTTCACAATTAGCGCGATCCGTGCCAGATGTGCGTTCGACTCTGACACTGTTGTCTCTGGCGCACACTGCCAGGCCAAGTCGAAGCGTTCAAAAGCCTTCTGTTAATACTTAGTCGACCGAGGGAGCACGGGTAATTAGTAGGTGTAATTCCAGAGTGGCTGCAGGAGCCTCGAGGAAACTAAACTCAGGGGCGGGGGTGCTGTTGAAGGTCTGGGTTAGGAGAAGCTGAGAGATGTGAAGCTTTGATAGGGGGGATTGGCGAAGACACGAAGAATCCGAAGAGAATTCGGAAGTAATAGAATCGTATAGGAGTGGTTGGGCGAAGTAGAGAGGTCTAGGGAAATCCTAGAGGATTCCGGGACGCTCTGAGAAATCCCGGGGGATTTTAAAGAATGGTACAGTAAACTGGGAGGCTCGCAGTTGTGGAGGGATCGCAGACGATTGGCAGAAAGACTATGGTAAGTTAATTGCGTGATTAAGTTACTAGGAGTGGTTGGAGATTCTGGGGAAGATTACGAGGGCTGAGAGATTCAATTGGAGTAGAATTAACTAAGATTGGCCGAGTGTTAGACAGAATTTGCTGCACGTCGCTGAGAATTCAATGAAAGATACTAGGAGCTTATTGGGACTTGGCTGAGCATTACTAAAGGTTTGCATAAAACTTCGGAGACTATGCTACGAATTTGTTAAAAGCTACTAACAGCTCACTGGGACCTGCTGGGAGTTGCTGAGAGTTGCTGGGACTTACTGAGAGTTGCTGAGGCTTACTGAGAGTTGCTGAGGCTTACTGAGAGTTGCTGAGGCTTACTGAGAGTTGCTGAGGCTTACTGAGAGTTGCTGAGGCTTGCTGAGAGTTGCTGAGGCTTGCTGAGAGTTACTGGGGCTTACTGAGAGTTGCTGAGGCTTGCTGAGAGTTACTGAGAGTTACTGAGGCTTACTGAGAGTTGCTGAGACTGTTGGAATCTAGCTCAGTGTTCCTGGAAGTCCGCTGCGAGTTACCAAGAGTTGCTGAGGCCCACTGAGACCTGCTCTAAGCTTCCTAAGTATCCCTCAGAGCCTGTTATTACTGTCTAAGTATTACACACAAATTGTTCAAATACTTTAGACTCCTTGAAACGTACTAAGAACTGTGAAAAATAAAGTACTTCAATAAGTTGTTGAAACTCGATATGATTGGTTGCAGATATTAACGGAATAACAGGGGGAAAAAACCAAGATAGAGGGAAGTGCTAACAGGATCCTTATCAGATACAGATAGATGCGGGGCTGAAAGAAATTGCATGAGTTGCTCAGGCTTCAAAACAAACCGTCGCGGAAACTAACAAGTCCGATTTATCGCCAACGGGCGCAGTGTATTCGCGGCCGTTTGATCGCGATAAGCAATACGCAGATAATGAAGGAAATTGATCCGCGACGTCCGGGATTTAATGCCCCGTGTCACGAGCCGCGAGCAAATATCACTATGCACCGGCATTCCCAGCGAACGCCGCTTTTATTTTCTTTCCCAGCTTTATTGATTACCGTCGAGGCTCTCCGCCTTTGCCGAGGTGCCCCAACCTAGAGTGGCCCTTTGAACGGTCGCTCACCTCCCACCTCTTACCCGCCGAACGCACTTTGTCTCTTGTAATAAATTGACGGATACAGCCCCAGGAGGGGACAGGTCGGGGGGGGGGGGGGTCGACGTGGGCCGCCGGAGGCTCGCAAAAATCGAATAACCGCAACGAAGGCCTGCCTCTTGCTGTGCCCCGGTGCCCCCTATTGTAATTGCACCACTTCCAGGCGTCATTGTTCCACAATCTTCGAGTAAAAATTCTATGCCAATACTCTAATTGCACCCCATGCAGACACCACCCCCTTTTAATATCAAAATTAATGGAACACTACTCCAATTCTACCCCGTGAAGGCACCCCCAAGTCTTCCCCAAAAATTGCAAGCCACGCTCGAGGGATTGTATCCCCAAATCAGGGGATTGTTCCAAGAGTACCTGGATTTTTACTTACACACAAAAAAATAAATAAGTAGACAAAATATTAAAAATAATAAAAGTGGAGATACTATTCAAGTTAACACTGAGGTAGATTCTAACAGCCTAAGCAACTCTCAGTAACTCTCAGCAACTCTCAGTAACTCTCATTAATTCTCAGCCACCCTCGGCTACGCGCAGTAATTCTCAGCAACTCTCAGTAACTCTCAGCAACTCTCAGTAATTCTCAGCAACTCTCAGTAAGTCTCAGTAACTCTCATTAATTCTCAGCCACCCTCGGCTACTCGCAGTAATTCTCAGCAACTCTCAGTAATTCTCAGCAAACCTCAGAAACCCTCAGTAACTTTCAGCAACTCCCAGAAATTTGTTAGTAGCCTTTAACACACTTTTAGCATAGTTTAAATACTTAATAGTATTTAAAGAGTATTAAAAGACTATTAAGTATTTAAAATAGTGACAAAAATAATTTCACTCAGCTCGAATCGCATTTTAAGCCACTATGCGCCCCAGGAGATACTGCTTGCATTATCTTAACCGGTCCGAGTCGGTGGGGCATCAGAGGGTTGGCAAAGTTGCCCGAATAATCCACGATAAATCTGAACACAAGTTCCCCGCTCCGGGACGCCTGATAAATTTAATTAAATCCAGCCGCTGCCTCTCGAGAAGCGTCAACGAGCGCGCCCCAAGTGCGTGACTACTTTCACGTCGTCTTTCACGCCACCGCGCCTCTCTCCTCGGCCACGAGCCTTGCCCCTGCGCCGAGATGACGCCCGGTGATCCCGATTCCGCCATGACACGCGTGCATCGCTGCGATGATGCAAGGATTATGCAAGCCCCCGCGCGACCCACTGACACCCACCCACGGGGCCGGGCCGGTTTTACTTTCGACTACTGGGGCCGCGAGGAAAGTGGACTTTCCCCGTTTTCACGGCTCCCTGGGATTCCTCGGCGCGCTTTCCTGCCGCGGCGCGGCCGACTGTGAACGCGGAGAAACTGTGGGGCACCAGCCCATTTGCATACTTCCCGCCCATCAGACGGAGGATCTGACTGAGGGGACTTCTACTATTCTTCTCACTTCTCTGTTGCCCTCAACTAGCGCAAACGCGCCTCCTTCGCAGAATCTGCTTAACAATAACCACTTCTCATCGACTGAGAGTTCTTCTAGCGAAGAGAATAGTAGGTAAAGGTAGGGTAAGTAGGGTAGACGTAATGTAACTCTGGCTCTATTGTATAGCAAAGTTAGAGCTCCTTCCCCTAAGTATCCATCCCAGCATTTGGGCCCTCCCATTGGACCTGCGCGGCCCGCAATGATTTCAAACCTATATTAAAAACCAACTTCACCTTATAAATTGTAGGGGGGAATCGGTGACGTAATATTCCTACGTTTTTGGGAGCCTCGGAAAAAAAGCCACCGGGGGCGCCGGGAATCGAACCCGAGCCGTCCGCGTGGTGATCAGCAGCGTTAGCCACCACGGCTAACGCCGACTCTCCGAGGTCTCTTAGTCCCTGCCCCCTCTTATAGCATGGGTGTTCCTGATCTCACATAAATTAAAATTCCTTTCTTAGTATATTCAAGTATTTAATACTGCGGCCCGCGTGGAGTATTAGGTTTCCACTTTTCGTCCACTAATGGACAAACGTCGCTCGCCACTGGTCTGCTCAGAGCACTCAGTTGTGGCTCACAGTGATCGTTAACGCATTCCGAAATTCCCCCAGTCCTGCTATCGGTGGCTCAGCGAGGGTTTAATGGTCTCGAAGAGACTCCGGGACGTTCGTGGCTGAGAGCGATGGTGGCAGATAAACTAAAAACGGCGTTCCCGAGCGTCATCGTCATTATCGTCCGCTCAACTTCGCGGCGACGTAAGACAGAAGGCCGAGCTTTCACCTCACCGTCCCCGTTCCGAGTCTCTCCTCGACGTGGCCGTCAAGGTCGTTTCGAGGATGTTGGTCGACCTCCACGCGATAGAATATGTCCCCTCTCCGCTGGCAGCCGCGGTAAATATTTAATAATCCGAATAGAACGGTCGAAGACGTGACGGAGTTCGTTGGAACTCGTTATGCATGGGAAACGGGGCCTGGTCTGGCAGGTAGCTAGCTGGATGAATCACGGAGTAAAGTGGTATAATAATGATTGATGGTGGAGTGTAGAGCGTGGAACTCTGCTTGGAGGATTCTTCGAAGCTCCTCTTGCAATGCTGCTACTTCGTGGGGTTTCAGAGGATTCTTTTGCTGAAGCCGTTGGGTTTGGTGGTCCCAGGAATTTGTAGGGTAGACTCGGGCGGTTTCAAGTAACGCGTTAAATATCTCAAAACGTATAAGGGGTTAAGTGTAACCGCCCGTTTTTCATCGCCATCTTTGGTAATTTATTTAACAAAAACTATAAGTTTATACTGTCTGGCGTTTTACCTGGATGTTAAGGTATGTTTGAAGTAATACTCAGAATTTTTTCAGATTTTTAGATATTGATGGCTTCTTCAAAAAAATTCTTTTCTGGCGGGCGATGAAAACTTTTCGTTCTGGAAAATTGGTTTTGCACAAGGTACAAACTCGTCCGTGGCTTATATTTGAATGCGAATGTTGAGTGCAATGATGCCACTGAGTTATTTAAAAATGATAAAAACTTGCACTGTAATGCTAAAAGAATACAAAATGCGTTTGGAGGAAATAAAGGAATGTGCTTTTAGTTCCTTCGGAAAAAAATGTGGCAAGTCTACTCTCACGGTCTGTTAGTGGATTTTCCTCGACTATACACGGTGAAAACTTTACTGAAGACTTCTCTATCAACACCCTCTTGCTCCCCTAGTTTCTTTGGCTATTGGCTGAATCAATTGCCTGGTAACCGAATCGAGCTGATTCGTTTCGATAAAACTACGAGAAGCAGATATTCCCAAGGTAATCCACTTCCGTGGGAAACGCCCGACAAAAGGGCCCCAATTTCACGAATCACGGCCAAGCATGGCGTCGAACCCGGGCGCCGTATGGCACGCACGTGTCGCAGCGTGGCTGACCACGCCGCAGCGATATTTTAACTCTTTTTAACGGAGGAACGATCTCGCCGTGCGGTCCGGCTGTACCGTTTACGTAAACTGCGCCCTCTATTTACGGGCTCGTGGACTTTATTTGCTTCCACAGGCGGCTAACAATTCCTGGCAACGTGGAGCATGGGGACCTGCGGGGGGAAGCAAAATATTTATTTCGAATTATGCCACGGCTCTTTCGGGGCCGATTATTCGGGAGCAAGGAAAGATTAGCCACATTTTACTTCCGAAGACTTCACAAACATAAACTATTTTGAGTACCACTGAGACGCACACACGCTCTGAGTCAGTACATACAGCCTATGCGGGGAACGCCCATAGGCGTTCGTCGTTTATGGTTTATAAATGTATTCAATGACAAAAGTTGAAATACGAACAATTTATTAACCTGTATTGCATTGAATTTTACTGAACGATATTTTAAATTACTTTAAAAAGAAAGATTGCAAGGTAGTTATAAAAATTATAAATCGTACAGCTGTATTGCAAATTTGACGAACAAAGTGCAGTCCTTTTTTCTTTACCGCCGATGTTTTCCAGGAACTATTACTCTCCGGTCTTCCACTTTCTCTCACATTTGCAGCTTATTTGTACGTTACTAATGAATACAATATGTCCATGCGCGTATAGGTTATGACGTTTCACAGTTTGCACGGTTTTTTCAAACGATATGATTTTATACAGTGAAATACAAGAACGTAATAACGTCAAGCTATTCACCGCGCGTTATTCTATACGCAGAGAATTCACTTTTCTACGTTAGCTAAACCACGGACCCACCACTGGTGCGTAGTACGTTAACGCGTCCGAAAATTCGAATCCAATATGGCGGCGGCAGCCCAGCTGGGCCAATCCTTGCAGCGCTTGCAGTAACATTCTCTTAATCTAACTTTCCTCCAAGTGACATAATTAATTGCGAAGCGTGCAATGTCGCCGACGGGTTATCGAGCACGCTTGACCAGAAGCCACCGTTAACGCTAAATTTGGAAGGGTTACCGAGTTCGTCGGCGACCCGATTTAATCGGCAACGCGGCCGACTCACGAGGAAGCCGCGGCCAGCGTAAAAACGGACGCAGGATATATCTCGTCCCGGCTGGATTTCTGGTTACTATATTAGGGACCGCGGGGCATCGCCGCGAAGGATTTGCATGCTTTGAGGAAGTAGATGAAGATAAGCCAGAAACGCAGAAATTCATGCCATAAACTCGCCGGCCGGTAATCCGCTCGATAGTCGGCTCGTTTCAAGCGGAAAAGAGACAGGAGGGGGAGGGGAGGGGAGGGGAGGTTAAAAAGTACCACGCTGAGAATATCAATAACCGATCGCTAGAATATTGCGTACAACCGCTGACTCATTTTAATTGCCAGCAAAAAATCTGGCAATTCCGCTAGACGCGTAGCGCAAATAACGGGACGTTTGCCGAGCGAACGTTGAAAAATACTTGGACGGCTATCGCAATTACCACATTTTTCATTTTGCGCAGCTACTTGAGACGGGGAATATATTTATATAACAGATAGGGAAGTGGAGATTCGTAAAAGTGGCAAATGTTTTTTCTGTATTGCTTGAAACGTTATTGTGAAGAAGGTTTTGTTGAAGATTCTTGCGTCCGCGATGCTTTTTGTTCCGCTTCGCAATTGTCGTTGAATATTTATTATAAAACTCAAAATCTGGCCTTAAAAAGGCGATACGTGAACACTTCGAGTGGCGTGGGATTGTTATCGCGTTAATGTTTTCTGGAAAGCGTCGGAAGTATTGTCAAACACTGCACCGTATGTTTTTGTTTCGAAGACAAATCAAGGTCAAACCGCGTGACGAAACTTTTAATTTCTATAGTTCTGTATCTAGATAACACCTCGTATAATATTTACTTATAACTGCACAATTCTGATACCAACGGCTAGTCCTGTTTAAATAAATAACAGTACTAATATTTTCTATTAGGTGTTCATCAAAGTGGGTCCTAAAACTGAGTCCAAACTCAGGCTATCTTTAACCACACGTGCTGCACAATCGGAGTACGGAATTCAGAATAGTTTCGAATGGCGTATAATTAAGAATAATGTGCGGTCGAGTTTGGGCCCAATGACATCACGAAAGCCTCACCAACCATTAATAACACTGTCACGAAGCCCTAATACGAAACATAGAAATTAAATTACACAATTTCGCCCGTGACGCAATAATCTGGGGCCTACGAGCAATATTTCAATGCTCGCCGAAAGAATATCCACGTAAAGACACGCCAAAGCTGTGCAAGGGCCCTCGGCGTGAAAACGCGCCAACGCCACCGGCGGCGTTAAAACGAACCAACGAGAAAGTAAATCCTCGACAATGTAGGGGTTCTGTATTTTCCTTTTCAGCTTCGAACAAAAAAAGTGCCAAATCGTGCGACCGTTCTATATTTACTGTGCCTCGAACTACGCAAACGGATCGACAGACGAGCGTGCTCTCCATCGATTATAGCTCCCCCATTTCCCCTCGAGAGTATTCAACAAAGCGACAATGCCGCACGCGAGCCTCCTGGCCGAGTAATTTTTCTACAGTTCATTCACTAATGCTCCCCTTCGCGAGGCTGACTTACGCGCCCGTGTCTGTCGAGGACGATTACCCTTCCTAAATCACGAACATTCCTAGCGTGTTTCCAGTAAAAGTTCGTAATTCTGGTCATTAAGTCCTCCCGGCCGTGCAACCAACCCACAGAAAAAAAAGTTCGACGAAGCGACTGAACGGGTAAAAAACGTGACGCAACCTAACCCGAGGCGACGCGAGGCTTCCGGCGCTGCGAACGATACCAGAGGCATCTCTCCGCTGGGAATTAGTACCTATCTTAGAGCAGATGCTAATAGATAGCAGTACTGTTCCTATCATTGTCGTCTAAACGAGTTGCTAGTTGCCGTTTGACACGGTGGCACGGATTTAAACGTGCATTCTTAGCTGCGCAGTGCGCTCTGCGCCGCGTCGAGGATCGTGATTCACTTGGTGGGGCCAGCAGTTTTCCTTTTTATCGCTTGGACCGGGGCCAGAAGGTGGAGACACGCAATTAAATTTCGGACGAGTAATCTCCTCGTCTCGGCAAGAAAATTGAGGTGAATCCCGGCAGAAAGTGGAAGGAGGGACTTCCTGCCGTCGCGAGCTCGCCGAGCCCTCGCGTATATACTATTCTATTTACCGAATAGTCTCCCTTTTCCGCGTGCTTCCGCAGAAATATTGTCTGGGGAATTTCTTACTCTCTTGGAGAAATTCGCTTTCCGCTTTAGCCGGAAGAAATTCAGACGACAAAGCTGGAATTACGGCCAGGCCCGATGAAAATTTCAACGAGACGATATTTGCATTCCGCTATCGATACTAAACGATATGAATCGCAAGAAATTACTAGCCCGTTTCGTTTTCAAAATTTTGATACTAATTTATGTTTGGTAGAGTGAAAATGACATGCAAATGTGTAAAACAGTTTGAAATCATATTTAATTATAAGCTCGCAGAACTTGATAAAATTCAATTTGGAAAAAATAAAAGTGAAATATTGTGCGCGCGTACCTACCGAGCAAGTTAACCCTGCTATCCCACTTACGGCGATTAATTACCCAGAGCACACATCTTTGGATCGCACAACGCTTAAAACCTTCCGCGTATAGTTTACGTCAATTTATGAATTCTCCCGTAGGCGAGACACTTTCCTTGATTAAAACCAAAGAAAGGCAGGCCGCGGATAGAAATTGGTAAACATATCCGAGCCACCCCGCGTAATGTAGGCCGACAGCGCTCTGCCATCCGCGAATGCGTAATTTAGTACCCCTATTCCAGCCAGCATAAACAAAGGGCCTTTACACGCGATCCTGAAAACCACCGCTGAGATCGAGAGCAGTGGGGACCACCGTCGCGACGCTGCGACCGCGAAAGAGATATCGCGAAAAAGAAGAAAAAAAATGGGCCAGGAATGCAGAAGCAAAAACTCACCGTTGACCCCTTCAGCGTGGCATCTCCGCGCTGCGCTTCGGGATTCCGGAGAAATGTCGCCGACGATATTTCGACTACTCTTCGCACAGCCTCCACCTCTGCACTCGCGCACCGCGAAGTATCCCGATCACGTCCAGTCACAAGCACCACGAGACGAGGCGCATCGTGTATGATGCACGGCTCCAGGACCCCAAAGTCTTTTCCACCCGGCAGACGTCTCCTCGCTGCCAGGCTCGCGTGGATACACGCTCGTCCTCGGCCAGCTAATCGCGAGGTCTCGTTACCACTTCGGGACAATGTACACCCCTGCGAAGCTGCCGAGTTTCGCCCCGCGCCGGCAAGGCAGAGGCACCACCGCGGTGAAAGAGAGAGGGAGATACGCGTGTCGCGCGAGTCCGTTGCTAACGATGCGAATCAAAAATTGCTACTAAGAGCGTGACATCGTGCCCGAAGAGAAAGGGACGAGAGCGCGCTGCCAACTGACTCCCCCCACTACCGAGAACCGCGCGGCTCGAGCAACAGCATCCGACTGGCTCGCTGGGCAAATAGGCGCGCGTGCTGCGCGCCGACGCTTAGCGCGATCCCCGCCAGAGGGCTACGGGGAGTAACTGGATCTCGCGAGAATGTTCTGTCGTAGCCGGCCCCTTTTTAACCGACTTCGAAAAGAAAGAGGTCCTATGTTCGATGTCTGTATGTAACATTCTTCAAATGGGCTGGCATTTTGGTAGTTAATCTTTATTTACATATCTGAACGTGATTTTTGATCGTGTATGTTTGACCGCGAATTTCTCCGTAACTACCGGACCGATTTTCGTGAAACTTATTGCATCTATATAGTTTCTATCCACTTAGGTCGTGGAGAAAGAATTCTCAAAATCGGTTAAGCGGTTTTGAAGTTACGCCAGAAATAAGAAATCTGTTTCATTAACCGACTTTTTTATTTAGATTAATGTAGTTGTATTACTTAACCTCATTCCGTTTCTCATTTCACTGACTGAATATGTCCCTCGGTGTCAAATTCACACAGTGTTCGTTTATTTTGTCGATACTTTTTTATTCAAATCGATGTGTTTACATTTAGATCTTAGATTTTTAAAATAACGGAACAGTATGATTTATTACGCGACAACTGTGTCAAATTGACGCGAGGGACGGATCAGGGTTGAATAGCTAAAAATTCAAACATATAATAAAAATTAAAACCGACTTCAAAAAAATAAAAATGCGCTAGAAAGCAAATATTTGATAATTAGCGAATAGCGAACATTTATCTATGTCGCTAGATCCACCGTAGTTGCTCGCCGCATGTGTGGTTTAGCCTTTTCAAAGAAAATTTTCTGGATAAATGGCAATG
This sequence comes from Andrena cerasifolii, assembly GCF_050908995.1. Taxonomy (NCBI): domain Eukaryota; kingdom Metazoa; phylum Arthropoda; class Insecta; order Hymenoptera; family Andrenidae; genus Andrena; species Andrena cerasifolii. The sequence continues at coordinate 7,744,554 of NC_135132.1, forward strand.
ATAAAAGTAGGTAGTATATCAACCTAGAACAAAATGTAATATTTATGTCGTTCCCTCTTTTTCCCGCCATCGAATTCCACGAAATAGCGCTCAGACACATGTGGCGCCACTCGGCGGACCTTCTATGAAACGGAGTCGAATACCTTTTAGTGATCATTGGGTAAGGAAGCCAATCGCAATTCAATGCGTATTTTTCTTCTCACGGTGAAGATTAATAGGCTATTTAGAGTGATCATTCTAATTTCGTTACTACGCATTTGAATATTAACCTTCGCTCTGTTTAACCTTCTGTAGGTAAACCATACTAGCCTCAGTTAAAATGTCCTACAAATGTTAAAATATTTGAAATTCCACAGGTTTTTTACCTTTTAAGTAATGTTAGAAAACCCAAAGTGCTGCGCAGAGGTCTAGAAACAGACTAATTCATTTATTTATTTACAAGGAAGGCACAGAGAAAATGATAAAACTTCAGTTTCCTCGGAAGCAGGGCAGGATAATTTAAAAAAGAATATTTCATCCGAAGGAAATATTCCGCAACCGCAACAAACTAATAAAAACCGCTCCCAATTTTACTTCTATCCCGCAAGCGGAATGCCTGCAAAACTGAATGCTCCCTACAAGTATCAATTTAGAATGTTATCCGACGACTGCGTGAAACACACACGTGCGTTCGAAATGCAAACTAACGCACGCTATCAGATTCATCCCGGAAGCGTAGCATCCTATTACGCCTACGTTTCCCCCTAACATTCCATCTCCCCGATCTATTAGAGCTAGGGAATTCAATCCCGGGATCGTAATCAAAGAGGATATATAACAAGAGGCGTCACTCTGGGCGGAACCTTCGAAGTCCTTACTTGACCTTGGCATTGAAATTGGTAGTCTATTCGAGCGGGATATTCAAATCGACTAAATGTACCTTACCGCAATTTGCTGATTATTGCCGAAGTTTACCGTGGTTTACCGATCATTGCCGAATGGGCATTTAAATGGGTTGTCTAGTGATTTCCCTAGTTTATGTCTGTCCTTGTCGAGTGACGCCTCTTATTATGTCTCCTCTTTATCGCAATCCCGGGATCCCGGCTGTTTCTTCGATTCTAAAACTACCGGGATTTGATACATCAAGTTATAACTAATCCCGAGAATTTTTTAAAAACTTAAATTACTTTACGAACAACAGAAAGATATAAAAATGGAACCTAAAAAACAGCCGGGATCCCGGGATCGAATTCCTCAATTAGAGCCCACGGAAAATCCCCAAGGCTACCAGAGATCGACCAAAGCGATGCGCCAATATCGTTCGTCGCAGCTACCCAAATCTTCGCTTGCCGACCCAGCCGGAGGTTGATGTTCGCGGGGATTTCGATGCTGGCCGCGCGTAACATCTCCCCGTGGGGCGCGATCACTGTCGCCTCTTTCTAGCTGCGGCGTCGAATCTCGTCAGCCATGCGCGCCGCGCATCCGTGGCGATTGCACGGGCGATGGATCTCACGCACTCGCACACGTGAACGGGCGGCTCGTGTGCTCGCCTCAGCCGCAATACGGGCCTCTCTGCGCCAGTGGGCCACGATGAACGGTGCACGCCGCCTGCACGTTACCCGTCGCCACATCAAAATGTCAATTAAAACGTGAGATCCTCGTCAGTTGCATGGTAACGAACCCGTCCTCGACCGGAAGCCTCCAAATGCGACTGACTGCTCGATCCTGAGGTGAGGGAGATCCCAGTCTCCGACGGCTCCGACGATAAAATCACTCGATCCACCCTTCCAGCACCACGATCGCCAATTCGATTTTATTCCACGCCAGCTTTCGCTCGCGCCGCAGGCGCGCATCTATTTTGTTCACCTATTGCTGAACATTTTTTCTAAGATTAGATAACGGAGTTCTAACAACCAATCTGGATCATGGCTGCGACGGTCAGTCCAGTTGTTGGTTCTGCGGAGAAGATTAGATCCTCCATCGCTGGCTAAGCCGCTTCGTAGATTAGTCACCCTCTGTTCGCTCCCTGGGCTCTTCTACTTCCTAGCTAGAAGTGGGAACGTTGCGTTAAGATCCCTGGTAACATTAGTTAAGCGCTTATAGGACTAGAGTAATCGCAAACCTGGGACCCTGATGTAACTCACGTCGCTGGCTTCCGGCTGGGTGCGATAAAGTTTTCTCTTGTTCGTAGGACCAACGATGTCTAAACGGCTGAGCTTCTATGGTCTGGTAGGCCTGGCGTCCCTTTGCATCTTCTTCTTAGCATTTAACCAACGCTACAGCAGCTATCTCGAGCATCGACTGCAGCCGGTGATATCGGTCAGTAAAAAAATCGGAGGTGGGGATTGCTCTAAATTGAGTCACGCCAAACACGCTCTTTCTGACGGTAAAGTCTAACTTTTGCACCTAACTTAATTCCACTCGTACGCTAACAATGAACATCTCGAGCCATGCAACGAGCCACCGGCTCTCTTTCTCCCTGTTTCCATCTTTTCCTTTCCCTTAAGTTTACTTTCAAGCCGCATCAGGGACTTCGGGCTATTATTTGGAGCTCGTCGGGCGCATTCTTCAAGGGTAACACCACTACTAATTTTTCTACCACTGCTTGGGTCTCGCGTAAGAAATTAACAATCATTTTAAGGGGTCAAAATTCGGCATACGCTCAGGCTTTTTTTTTCTCAGCCAACGCTATGAATAACAATGTCAAGCTTTTTTTCGTTTATTAAGCTACTTTTAATGTATGCGGAACAGTTCTTTAAATACACTTTTAATTGTGTTCTTTCAATGTTATCTGGAGTTCAAAGTCACGCCTGGAAAAAGAAATACCTCCCTGGCAGGGGTGATTTCAGCTCACAGACTCATCAGAAACAAAAAAACCAAGCTGATTCTTAATCATTATGAGTACCGCTATCGCAGGTGCCAGAATTAGCCATGTAAGTAAAAATTTAACAAAATTGCGCGCATTCAAACTTCAAGTTTCGAAATTTTCCATTCTTGAAGTTTGAATGCACGTAATTTTCTTAAATTTTGACTTACGTGGCTAAATCTGGCACCTGCGATAGTGGTACTCATAATGATTAAGAATCAGCTTGATTTTTTTATTTCAGATTAGGGCTGGGACTATTCGAATAATTTATATTCCAATATTTTACAAATATTCGAATGCTACGAATATTTGAGTATTCGAATACTGATGTATGGTGTAAAGTGGGTCAAAATTAGCTTATAAGATTTCACCCTCACAAATGAACCTAAGGAACTTGACTTATAATTCACACCATACTTAAATATTCGAATAGTATTCGAATACTTGGATATTCGAGTAGTATTCGAATACTTGGATATTCGAATAGTATTCGAATACTTGGATATTCGAATAGTATTCGAATACTTGGATATTCGAATACTTGGATATTCGAATAGTATTCGAATACTTGGATATTCGAATTATATTCGCCAAATAATTGAGAAACTGTAGTATTCGAATACCGAAAAATTCGACAAATAGTCCCAGCCCTATTTCAGATGAGTCTGTGAGCTGAAATCACTCCCGCCGTCTTTTCAAAGGCGCGATTTTGGACTCCAGATAACATTGAAAAAACACAATTAAAAGTGTATTTAAAAAATCGTTCCACATACATTACAAGTAGCTTAATAAATGAAAAAAAAGTTTGACATTGTTACTCATTGTATTCACTGAGAAAAAAAAACCTGAATGTTGCCAAATTTTGCAGCGTGATTATCAGAGTGACCCCTTAAAGTCTCCTGATTATATTCAGGTGATTATTTACGGCAGTAGCAAAGAGCGTGCGTATAATGAAGCTTTACATATTCTTGGTTCACTTTTACGTTCTGCATGTCGCCTTCATCTTCCACGATACACCTAAGAATAATATTACTTGCACCGTCGCACTTTCTCGGGTGTTAATTCGGTACCTACGCAATAGAAAGAGGGAGAAAGATTATTGTCCTGGTTACGTCAGCAGCATTATCCTGTTCACATTGTAATCGTGCCCAACCACGACGCTAAAATGTCTATATTTTCTGTAATTCAGGATGTTGAAATAAGGCCCCGCATCGTGAAAATTCAGGAGCCAGTGACGGTAAGCAACCTGCGCACGTATGCATCGATTGTATGTATTGTCGCTTTCGATGAAAATTAGCAGAGGAACGATGAGAAATTTGGCGGCACGGTGTATCGTAATTCTTAGCATAATTCTAATACATGTAAATATAAAAGTGTATGGTAGGTGAGTAGCTAGCTTAGGTACAACTGTGTTACTAATGGAAGGGAAATGAACACGTTTAGTATAACAACGGGCACAAAGATTGCAAAGAACTATTTCGCTACTGCTTTCGCTTGGATCGAACGAAACTGACGAATAGAAAAGTCTGTGTTTCTCATTGCGAATTGTGGGTCTTTTGCAGGCATATTTCAGAGCGTCCATAGAGAATGTCACGCTGTCTGATATTCAGGAGGTTGTGGATCAGCAGAGGAAGGTGATCGAAAGGGAAATGGAGGACTACACGTATCCCAATGGAAAGTACGGAGTCAACGTTAGGTGCGGTTGCTTTTGACTCCCATGCGCTTGAGCGCGCGTACGTGTAATGATTTACGCTAATCGCGACGTGATTTACGCAGCAAGTTGGAGGACTTTGTGCTGGAGAAAGGGGGAAGGCCGATGAGAAGCGTGATTTTGACGAGCTGGCGAAGCGGCAGTACATTCCTCGGCGATGTCGTAAACGCACATCCAGCGAATTTTTATCATTACGAGCCCCTACTCGACTTCGGAATCGTACAAATTCGGGGGCCCCCGCTCGCCGATGAAGCTCTCGGGAACCTCGAGTCTTTATTGCGATGCGATTACAATAATCTCGGTAAATGCTTTTCCAGCGAAGGTTGCCGCGAGCGCTGAACGTTCGGTAGGATTTATTGGATTTATTTGTTTCAGATCGGTACTTGGAGTATGGCAAGACGCATCCCTGGGTCTTCAATCACAACACGCATTTGTGGAGGCAGTGCCAGGCGCACAAGAAAATCTGTTGGGATCCGCGTTTCGTTTCCAGATTTTGTAAATTGTTCCCCTTTCAATCGATGAAGATCGTTCGGCTGAGGCTGCGCGCCGCGGAGAAGCTCTTGGAACAAGAGGAGTAAGAATGACTTTTCGGCCTCAGTAGATCGTGGTTATCGTTAGGTCCAAGTATCACAATTCTGTGCGATGGTTCCTTCTCATCGAATCGTGATATTTCCTTAATATTATGTAAGCAACCTCTGTCGTTCTCTGCTTAAATGTATTTTAGAAATTATGTATTTCAGTTTAGGAATACGACTAGTTCTATTAATCCGTGATCCAAGAGGAATCTTGCAGTCGAGGAAACACAGGGAATGGTGTCCCACTCAGCCGGACTGCTCCGATCCAGCGTTAGTATGCGCAGACATGGTTTCAGACTTCAGTGCTGCTGTGAGACTGATAAAAGAATATCCACACACTTTCAGGTACACGCTATGTTCTTTCGCAATAAGCAGAATCTGGGGGAGTCCTTAAATTACGCAAGGATAATTTTCACGATTTCTTACCCCCTCCCGCTGTATGAGAATTCGTAAGATTTGATATTCCAACCCCCTCCTTACGTAATATTTTTTACATTGAATTTTTCAAGTTATAAAAATTCTTTTAAAGGTTTATACAATTCATTTAACTCGCTTTCGGGAAATTTAAGCTGAAACTAGTTTTCTGGAACATTAAAGATAGAATTTGTATTTATTGAAAATTAGGTTAAAAAATATTACGTAAGATGCTACCGGACTCCCCCCCGCCCTTGTAAGAAATTCGCAACTCCCCCCCTAAGTCTTGCGTAATTTAAGGACGACCCCTTATTTCCAGGGGCGAATTTTGAAATTTCACGCCCCTAGGCCTTCCGCGAAATATCATCAAATATTTTAATTGAAAAGAGTCGAGACAATTTCAAACTTAATTCAATGTGGCTAACTCAAATGTGAGTTGTTGGTAATTCGCTGCGAATTGAAGTGAATTATTTTTAAAGTTGTCTCGAGCCAGCTCTTCCAATTTCTTTCCTTGAAAATTGTCGCTCCCCCAAAATTTTTCCGCCCTCGGCTGCACCCTTATTTCGCGACCGAAATGTTTCACGAGTCTCGACGTCTGAAAGTTCGTTTAACATCCAACAGGGTAGTGCGTTACGAAGACTTATCAGTAGACCCCTACAGATACGTGAAGGAGCTCTACAATTTCTACGGTTTGGACTTTCATATAAATGTAAAGAGATTTTTGGATACCCACACGAAGAACGACGTCGGCGGCGTTTCGAGCACCTTCCGGAACTCTAAAGTGGCGCCGTTCCACTGGCGAACTGACCTGGACTTCGAGGAAGTCGACGAGATTCAGAGGGTCTGCGCGGCAGCCATGCGCCTATGGGGATACGTCATGGCGTCGAACGCCACCCACCAAAAGGACTTCGACCCCCTCGCGGAATATCAGCTGCAATTGTGACACGTGGTGCGATGAAACTTCTAGCGTGACACGCAATTGAGCCTCCCGGAAATCAACCTAATCGCCTGCACAGAACGAAGGTCTAGAGAATATCGACGAGTCTCGAGCATTGAGAATTCTATAGAAACCGGGATCGGCTTGGATTCCGAGAAGCTCAACACGGACACCGTAGGCTTAATTCTGCACAGATAACGGGAGTACTATCACAAGTGCCGTAATTCACAAGGGAAGAGATTATCAAGGTGCTGACTGAAGCTCGAGGCGATAAGCACTTTACAAACTCTGACGATAATCCTCTTCGCTGATCGGCTCGGGGTCAGCGAGATAGCAAAATGTTCGACCTTGCAAGACCAATGGTGAATCTGTTCCTTGAAGAATTCCAGAGACGCGCCAAGTGCTCTTCGAGCTTGTTGCATGAAACGGAAGGACGATGTTTGATCTTTGGGCCGGAGGCGCGATAAGCGGGCGAAAAGTTCCTGAGACCTCCGGAGCGTGCAACAAGGAAATACATCCATATCAGCGGAAGCGTTAAACGAATCTAAGCGATAACAATTTTTATTTAGAATTTATCGGCGATCTATCGCCGTAATCGTAAAAATATATGGTTCTTGCACCGCGGTGCCGAGGGAAGATTTTTTAGATCTCAAGCATTCGGATAGACAGTTATTTTTTCAGGGGAGCCGCAAGCGTAGGATTATTTTATTACATAGAGATCCATTCCTTCTGAGAACCGAGCAACGCGCGTAGTCGTACTCTCCTTTTTAATATGTACATGTATGCACATACACCGATAGTTTTACTTACAATACACGTTGTACGAAAAGCAGCAAGTGTTTCTATTGATTTTCAATTCGCTAACATCTCTTTCTTGCACCCCGACGCTCGGGTTCCCGAGGCGGCGTGCAAGATCGAAATCCACGAGACTAGAGTAGATATCTTGAAACACCTCCCATTTCAAGCCACTTCGATTCGGTCTAGGGTAGTTTCCAGGTGAGAACGGCCTCGATGCCAAAAATTAGGGGATAAAGTTACACGGGACTTCTTTCCTGCAAATTAAGTGACCAAGAATCAACTGATCGAGCAACGTTCGATAAACTCTTACTCGAACAACTCTCAGATTATCGGGATTTGTCAGATTGTAAATTTATTTATTAAATGTACTGTAAAATTCGTATGACTTTTTAATAAATTTGTATGTTATAGTTGTATATTCCAACTTCTAACTGCGTTCATTCGGAGCGTGCTACCTTTAGCGTTTATTACATTTTATAGTACCCGTTCGAATGTACCACAAATCTTTCATCGAATAAATTTGATTTTTGCAAATATCGCCGGCGCGGGTAATTTACAAAAATCCGAAGGACAGATACAGAGTGGCGATACGTAAAGCAGTGGAGGACTTTTGAAACGTACCGTGTACTACTTGCGGACTCTCTTCTAGAAACTATCATTTTCGTCGATCGGATTTAACAGAAGGGAAGAAACTTTCGTTTATCTTTCCTAATTTTTATTCACTCTTTCCATTTACATTATGCTCACTCGAAATCTTCCAAAGCTTAGCTGAAATTAAGAAAAGGGATACATTGCAGTTTATACGACGATGTGGTTAAGAATAAAACTATATTCTCAATTCAGAAAATAGGAAACTTTCATCACTAAATATCATAGCGTATATTAAACATCATTATAAAATCGGCTTATTTAATTTATCGTAAGGAACGTTGGCAATAACGGGGTACCTTTTTATTAAGAATGTTTTGCTGTGCGATCTAATTTAGCTGCATCCAGAATCTACAAACAGAAAATTAATGTGTTAAATCATCGGGATTTAGTTACTAGACATTGGATTTTTTTTTTGTTATTTAAAACTCAGTGAGGGCAAGTTGTAATTCAGATCGATAAATCATATTAGCGTATATTTGTTTAACATCATTGTTCCTAGCAAAATTATTAATTAACCAGTTTTTGCGAACCACTCACCTTATTTCGAAGCGGAAGTGCTTTCTCGCGAGCTGCAGGCGGATAGTTTGGAAAGTCTGTAACAAAGTGAAATTACAGTCAACTTTTGGTATCGTGAAAATGTGATTTATAATACGATTTTGATCGTTTGAAGTGTAATCAGACGAATAAGTTACATCAAAATTTATTCAGACATATGCTTGTCAAATGAATCATCATGAAAATATTTTTACTATTCGTGCGAAACCGGATTCTTTGGAATGAAAAATACTACTTACTTCCTTCGACATTCGTGGAGCTTCATCGAAACCAATTACAGTTGGGCATGTCTGCGCTTCTCGCTGTAACAAACGTTTCGGTTTGATTAATGCGAAGTAAATACCAGTTACTTTTCTCGTAAAATAGAATTTATGTCAGAGAAGTAATATCACCATATGTATATATGTATGACAGGGATAACTAGTGTTCATCATAGAATGTTAGCAATAATTTATTAGTAGGGATGGGTTTCTCGAAACGTCGAAATCTCGAAACTTGAAGTTCCGAGAAGAATTCGAAAGTTTGCACTCTTTTCGTGATTCGAACTCGCGAAAGCCAGATTAGAAAAAGTATAAAATCAATGAATAAAAAATCGTTCGCAGCGTGCCTCGAGAATTTATATATTCTTATATTTTTGTTTAACTATGGTCAATAAAGATTTATGCAAAATTTTGTTGACTTCAGTTCTTAAAGATATTCCATTTACAAAACAAAATCGGCACTTCGAGTTTCGAAGATTTTTGAAGTTCTGAACTCGAGTTCCGAAGGTTCACGAAGTTTTGAACTCGAGTTCCGAAGGTTCACGAAGTTTCGAACTCGAGTTCCGAAGTCTCGCGAAGTTTCGAATGCGAAAATTTGCAAATTAGCTTCGAACCCACCCCTACTTTTATGCATAAAATACCAAAGGTTTTCATAGTACCTTTTCAATTCCACATCAACCCCAAAACGACGACCATCTCTTCAACGGATGTTCAAATTTCACAATTCTGTGAAGTTAATTTCATCATCCTAGGTAATGTTACGTATGTATTTAACCGTTGTCATCGTCCTCTGAAAGTAGAGACTTACTCACTGAAAATTATAGACGAAAAAAAAGAAGAAAATTATTAGACGTCCGTAGTGTTCAGAAAACACATTCTACACAATACTTCTGCTTGACTGAGGCAGTGTAAGATTCATCACATTTGATAAAAACCAAATGAATCCAAAACAAAAATAGAAGCAAAGCTGCAGAAGTGTTCGAGGGAACGAAATCAGGAGTTCTAAAACAGTTGTACGTAAATTATGAAACTTACCGACTGCGAGTGTGCCAATATCGACGCCAGGAAAGGAATTTATTACGCAGCCCCGTGACTCCATCTCAGCCATAGTTTCCCTACGGAAAGAAATGTGCGTTAACTTTACGCGCAGGTAGATTACGTACGCAGTTTCTGAATTTGGGAATTATTCTCAGAACAAATCGAATCATTCATGTCTTCTCAGACTGGGGCGATAACTTAGCATCATGAAAAATATGAACTACTGTTCCTAATAAAATAAATACTCCTCTCAAGAAAATAATACAAACACGAAACTTGCATGCATATTAAACGAAAGTTGGAGTGCATCTTGAACTACTGTGTATAAATTACAGTCGAACCTCGATAACTTAAATCTCAACATGAAAAATTTTCGAATTATAAAAGTTTCGATTCGTCGAGTTTTCGAGGTGTTTACAAAACAGCCGAAGGAAATGAAGAAAATTTTCGACTCATGGAGGTTTTCGAGTTATCGAGGTTCGACTATAGAAAACTTACCGAATACGAGTGTAACTGTATCAACGCGAGGAAAGAAGTTTATTACGCAGGCTGGCGACTCCGATTTGGCTACAGTTTCCCTATGAAAAGAAGAGTGCATTAAGTTTTCACGCAGATTGATTCCGCACACAGTTTCTGAATTTGGGAATTATTCTCAGAACAAATCGAATCATTCATGCCTCCTCAGACTGGGGCGATAACTTAGCATCATGAAAAATATGAACTACTGCTCCTAATAAAATAAATACTCTTCTCAAGAAAATAATACACGCACGAAACTTGCATGCATATTAGAAAAAAAAAGTTGGAGTGCGTGTGTAATTGATGATAAAAGATTTGAGAATACAGTTTTGCAAAAAACGTGAAACACGAAATATCGTGAATGTGTAATAAAGCAATACTCACTGGAGAAATCGCAAGCAAGACGAAGCAAAGTTGATCAATGCGGAGCAGCCCAAAGCACGCCTTCCGAAACCGATCATGAAACCGTTCGTATTTGAAATTAATATCTGTAGGAGGAAAGATATCTAATTCGAATGGCTAATGAACTAAATCGGGGAAGATATTTAAGTTTTCTAATACATTCAGCTTCTCAATTAGGTCGTAATCAGAAAATGTATCATACGAACGAGACTATTTGCGTGTCATCATTTGAAAGAAAATTTAAGGATCGTTGCATGAAATTCGTGAAAATATAGCGGTAATTGGTATGCTAGAAGAGAATTAATCCGGAAATATTTCTTCTTTCTAAGTTTTAAGTAACGGAACACATGGATGGAAACGGATTGCGTGAAAATTGAAGCGAACTTACCTCCCGACGTTCTTCGACGTGGTCCAAAACGAAAGTGAGCTGGTCAACCGCCAACGAACCGCCTTTGTCCCACCTCGAACGTAACGGAAACCATGGCTCGAGTATATTTGAGAGAGACGTACGTGTAGGGGTTTTTAGTACTAAGGTAGTGCGCATGCGTGGTTTGTGTTGCGCGCGATATTTGAATTAAGGAAACTCAAATGCTCAAAACGATCGTCGAGCGTCAGCGTGAAATCGCACCTTTAACTTGAGTACAGCGCCGCCAGACGATTTGGTGTAGAACTAACCTAATAATCAGGTGGCAGCCAAGGACGACACAATCTCACGAATTTCACGCACTTCAGAGACGCAGTAGAATGTTATGATATGACGCAACCCGATAAGGTGCCGATTAACCGATAACAATCAAAGAATTCGGTAGCTTCGAAAGGTGTCCGAGATGAGTGGCTTATCGGAGGACGACAGTTCGGACAGCAGCAGCGAATTCCTGGTGGCTCCGGAGAAAATCAATTTCAATTCCAGCTTTTTCGCAGAGAAGAAGTCGAAGGTAAACACTGTCGCCGTTAAAACCGACACCGAGGAAGAAACCACCGACGACGAGTGTCTCCGCGATGTCAGTCAGGCCAGCAGCATCGAACTGTTCACGCAAGTCCTAAAGAACTTAGAAAGCTCGCAGAAGCTTGACCAGTCCGGCGAGAATGCGGAGAAGCATCAATCGCTGGACTCCCCGACATCCGACGAGGCAAAGAAACTCGTTTCCGAAATAAAGGAAGAGCGCAGACATTCCACCTCGCCTAACGAGATAAACGAACTCCTGCTTCGGGGGGAGAGCAGCGCAGGCTCGCCGCGAAAGAACGACCTTAACGAGACACCCGTGGAAAACGAGGAGGACGAGGAAGGTAATACAGAGTACATTATTCCGAAGGATGGCGTTAAGATTACTTTGCCTGGTACAAGCTTAATGTTGAACAGGAAGAAGAAAGGGGCCGTAGATCTGAAAGCGCTTCTGCGGAGACGATTGAGGGCTAACCAGGTGTTCATAGAAAAAGTGGGCCTGCTCTGCTGGCTAGCTTATGGATTCTATTTAAATCGCCAGGCGAACCAGCCCGAAGTAATGTCGACGGGATTGTTCCTGATTTCGAGCTCCAGCTATCCAAAGACCAGAATCGACCTCGCGTATTTAGAGAAATTTACCAAATGGTTTAGAAACGTATTCACGGTTGATCCCGCTGGAAGCGATGGCAACGAGCGCATAAATAAAGAAACTTTGTTGAAAGTCTTGGAGGAAAGGAGAATCTCGGATTATAGAGAATTAGTATTATTGTACGTCGCTACGCTGAGAGGTCTCGGTTTAAATTGCCGTCTAGTCGTATCGCTCGGGCCGCCTCATCGAGCGTTAAGCGACGATCCGTTATTCCAAACTGAGAAGAAGGAGCGAGATAATTCGAAGGGTAAATCTAACGCAGCTAAAGGTAGAGCCTCCTCGAAGTCGCGCAAGCGGGACGCTTCGGATAAACCGACCGTGATCGAGAACAGCCCTGAAGGGAAGAAGAATGCCAATATGGAAGCTAAAAAAAGGGCAGCGGAGATTTTACACTCGAAGTCGAAGAAAAGTAAATCGGACGCTAAGAAAGATTCCGCGGCTAGCGAGGCGGCTAAAAGTTCGAGCGCCGCTGGGAAGAAGGATGAGGAAGGGAAAGGTCTTTCTAGTCTACGGCAGCTGAGATCCCGTAGAGTCAATGTTGCTTCTGACGAGAATGAAACTGAGAAGCCTGCGGAATCGAGTTCAAAGAGCGACGGCACAAAGTCGAAGTATTACATGGAGGAAGATTCCACAGATTCCGAAGCAGAGTTTCATCCGAAAGCAACACGCGTGGCGAAAAGGAAGTCGAGCGAGACGATCGAGAAAGCCGCGAGCTCTAAAAGTAATAAGAGAAGCAATAGGAAATTATTGTCCTCCGACAGCGAAGGTGAGGAAACGGGTAGAGGAAAGAAGACGAAAGATATTTGGGTTGAGGTGTTTCTAGAATCGGAGGATAGTTGGATCTGCGTTAGCGTGATGGATGAGAAGATTCATTGCGTGAAGGAAGTGTATGTAAGTGATCCGAGAGACAACTGTACTTCTAAATTTATACGATTTTTTCTATTTCAAGGGTTGTACTTTTTTTTGTAGAAAAGCGCGAAGAAACCTGTACTGCACGTAATCGCTTGGAACTCCGAGGGTTTGATAAAGGACGTGACTAGACGCTACTGTCCGCACTGGCTCACGGTTACGCGCAAGCAGCGTGTCGATGAAAAGTGGTGGTCCGAAGCGTTAGCTCCCTGGAAGGAAAAAAGCACCGCTATTTCCCGAGCCGAAGACGAGATGCTCCTACAAAAGTATATTCTCGATCAAATGCCTCGATTCGTCGAAAACCCGCGGCTTCTTATGCGGTGGATTTATTTGCGTTGTAGGGAATTGGAGCAACCATTGCCTAAAACACTCGCCGAATGCAAAGGGCACCCGCTGTACGTCGTTGCGAGGCATTTGCTGAAATTTGAGGGTTTGTACCCCCCGGACTGCGTGCCGCTGGGGCATCTGAAGACTGGCGATGCGATCTACTCTCGCCACTGTGTGCACACGCTTTGCTCGAGAGAAACGTGGCTGAAGAGGGCCAGAGTGGTGAAGCCAAATCAAGAGCCTTATAAGATAGTCAAGGCTCGTCCAAAATACGACAAGGTAGTAGCATCAAGTTGTTGCCATTCGCAAGCTCGTTTATGAGAAACAGAAGCAAGTATCTCATTAAGTAAATTTCAATAGTTATTTGATTTCATTAAATTAGAAAAACATACGTACATATACCTGTTTATATTATAATATGTAGGTACGTTATTACTAATAAACAGTAAATCTAATTTAAAAAAAAGAATTCATCTCATAAATTAAAATTCTTTGATCAGTATATTTATGTATTTAATATTGTGGCCCGCATAGAGTAGTAGGTTTCCACTTGTGGCCCATTTCGGACCCAAGGTTGCTCACCACTGCTTTACAGGGGTAGTAAACAGTATTTCTTGATTCGAGCAGCTTTCTGGAATGAAGATCAAGGACTCGGCGCTGGAGGTGTTCGGCGAATGGCAAACCAAAGAATACGAGCCGCCGGAAGCTAAAGACGGCATCGTGCCGCGCAACGAATACGGAAATGTGGATTTATTCAAGCAGTGCATGCTTCCGAAAGGCACTGTCCACGTGAATCGTAAGTATCTTGAATTAATAGATAAGAGACACTGTCATGTGCGCCGAGGACTGATAACACGCCACTGAATAGTCCCAGGATTGAACCGTGTCGCGAGGAAGCTCAATATCGACTGTGCCTCGGCCGTGGTCGGCTTCAATTTTGGGTGCATGGGCGCGGTGCCTGCTCTGGAAGGGTTTGTTGTTTGCGCCGAGTACGAGGACACTCTTCGCGAGGCTTGGGAAGCGGAGCAGGTCGAGGCGATGAAACGGGCCAAAGAGAAGCGGGACAAAAGGGTGTACGGGAATTGGAAGAGATTGATCCACGGTCTGATTATAAGGGAGCGGCTAGTGGCCAAGTACGAGTTCTCGGAAGAGATTAAAACTGTGGCGACGAAGAAACGATCGAAGCACAAGAAAACGGACGCGAAGAAGACCAGAGTTTCCTAAATCCTATTGTGCATGCACAATCTGTAGAAAGTTTCTCATTTATTTATTTTACAGTGCAGTTTAGATAACTCTTATCAGTCCCAGTCTAAAACACTCGATGTAATGGGGTATTAGATCGGGTGGCTGCAGGGCGACTTACACTTCATCCAGTATTATAACGAACCTGGTGATATTTATACTCGTCGATTTTTCGTAAATTAGGAAGATTGTACAAGATTGTGATATGTTTTGTTGAAATGTATTATTGAATCTTTTTGTGTGTTTATGATCGAGAGAAATGCATGAGTGTGTGTGTTTGAGAAGCTTCTAGGTCTTCTAACTGAATACAACCTTCGAATTGTATTTCCACAGTTTATAAAACTGTAATTGCTTCCTGTATTGTTTAAAAACTTCAGTTTTTCTGTTGTCTTGCTATTTAAGTAAATTATCTATGGTAATAAGATGCGTAAGTGGTAGTAGCGAGTACTTATACGAAATTCTTTAAGTGATGTACAAACCGATTTTTGTAAAGCTACGTGAATAAATTGATATATTTGTAGATACGAAGGCTACAAATGATTCGTTCCGTACTAGGCAATCGAACTTCGGTTCTTAAAGGTGCGATTTCATGCTGATGCTCGACGCTCGGTTTGAGCGTTAAAACCAGTCACGTGATCGGTCCACGTGATTTTCAGCGTCAAGCGGAAAAGCCAAACTCGGATTTTATTTCCGTCAAATAAACTATTATTAATATTATTATTAAAGACATCGTCAACAATTGGTCTAGATGAGATATAGGAGTCAATAAATAAATAAGATTAATTTGAACTTCGAGTTTATTATTAAATATCGATGCATCGATTCATAACATCGATGTATCGATTTATAAAATCGATTCATAACATCGATGTATCGATTTATAAAATCGATTCATAACATCGATTTATAAATCGATGTATTGATATATAGCTTGGATGTATCGATTAAAACGCGATTTAAATTTTGTTTACATACAACTGGTGTTCTAATTTGTAGAAGGAAGTTCCCTCATTTGTAATAATTATATTGTTCTTCAACAATTACTCGAAATTATTTGGCACAATATGGAGCAAGAATATTTATCATCGATGTACAAATGGTAAATATAATCGTACGGAGTATATTAGAGAAGATAAGGGGTTATACGTTAAGTTTTACGAACGATAGAATTTACACTGCAAACACTATTAGTCTCGATTTCAAATTGTGTACAAATAATGATTACGATAAATCAGCGTTTAATTGTTACACGGAAATTTATAAAGTACGCGCATCTCCGTAATAAATGCATTTATTCTGCTTGAAGGTTCGAAGAATGCGGCGTGATATCGAACATAAGAACGCACCTCCGACAGAACTTAATAAGCGCATTAAGGAGTAAGGAGCTCCTGTTTAAAACCGATGGTCCCAAATCAGCGAAGCAATACGTTTACGATCTACTGGTAGCAGAGTACTTATTTAACCACAATTATGCTTACACCTTGTCGGTATTTGCCAGTGAGGCGCCGTTATTAATAAACTTTTCTAACAAGACGGTCCGAACGTCTGGCGAGGCGAGTAAAGAAAAGTTGCAAAGCGATTATATACTGCATGTGTTGGAAACTTTAGGTATCAATCCTCACGACGCTAAAGGGCGATACGTTATGTCGCAGTACATCGAAAATGATGCGCCGCTTCTTTTGTGCGTGTTAAAGTGCATAACTATGTTCTCGTATAACATGCACAATAGCGTCCCTATAAAAGAGAAGGTGTCCCTCTGCAACGAATCTACGCAAACTGAGTTCTCTTGGCAATCTTATAGCTCGCGCCTAGAAAAGTTGAACGCATTGAAGAGGAAAGTATTCGCGCACAAGCAGGCGGTCAGTAGCAAGTTGCACGAAAGGGAAATGATGTTGAAAGAGCAAGCGGTGCTCGTCGAACAGCAGCTCGAAATATTAAACACGAAGCTGAAGGAAGTTCAGGTGGGGGAATGACTGCTTCGTTCTACTTTACATTACTGTTTTGAAGTAATTAATAGAGTATGATTTTCTAGCGCGTCGTGGAGGCGATGAGTTTGAAAGAGAAACAAGTTAGGGAGAAGAAGCAGAACAGTGAACAGGAAATCTTGCAAAAGGAGATGGAATTGACGCTGAAGGAGAGATTATTATTGCAAGAAGAAAAAAGGTATATCTACGTTAGGGTGGCTCTTAGTTTCGGCTTTTGAACCATCTTCGCGGCCTCTCTCAGAATCGGTGGCGGGTTTAAGGAAAAAGGCCCAACGGGGCAAACGTTCCGAGGGACCCATTTTTTCGGGAAAATGGAGAGGTAGTTTATTAAAAACGGGCTAGGCATACAGAAAATAATAGAAAAGGTATATACTGTTTGGATAAAATCATCTTTTTTTTGTGAAGGTAAGGCCCTAGGGGGCCCATTTTTTTCGGGAAAATGAAGAGGTAGTTTACTAAAAACGGGCTAAGGGTACAGAAAATAATAGAAAAGGAATATAGTGTTTCGATAAAATCATAATTTTTTTTGAAGATGGAATCTTGGGGGGCCTTTTGGGTAGGGGCCCAGGCAGCTTCATATATAAAAAGTGTTCAAGAAGCAACTTGCAAAACTAGAAAACAAATTTTTTCACTTTTATCATTTTTTCGGATTTTTCTTCGAAAACCGTTAGTCACACGAGAAAAACTAATAGAATGTAAAAGACACCGCTTGCCAGGATCTATAACTTTTATTTGACATGTTTTTTTATGTAATCAATAACTTAGCTGATAATTAACTAAAATCGACTCTGTGCGCTTTTAAGTAAAAAATTTTCACCAAGATTAAATAAGAGCCACCCTAATCTACATACATTAATTTCTACACCACTTTGGTGGGTCTAACAGAATTATCCAGATTGCAGAGTGAACAGAGCAACTATAAGAAGTTGGAGGAGGACTTAAAAAATCTGCAGGAGCAGAAGAAAGTATCTACTAGTCAAAATGTGAGAAGCGTAGAAGTGCAAACAGATTTTACAAGCGATATACTGCAAGAAGAGAAGATCAAGGCTCTTACTAAGGAGAAGGAGGAATTAAGTACCGTCGTACAAGACCAGCAATTAAAAATAGAGCAGATAACGCAGCGTGCGCTTCAGTTATCTCGGCAAATAGAAGGGCTACGTTCCCTGAGGCCCATCAGCGTAGAAGTTCCGGCACAAACTCCAAACGTTAATACAATCATTAGCGAAAGCAGCTCGACGGAAGATATCCTCCAGGACGCGAAGCTGAGACTTAAGCGCCTGGAAGAAGAAAGCTTGAAAGCCGATCAGTATTACTACAATTTCATCAATAATTCACCGTGTTAATTTTTACAATTTAGTAGCACAAACGCAAGAACGATCTGCACGTAATTTTAACACTGCAACGTCATTTATATCGAGTATTGTATTTATAAACCACGTATAGTAGTTAAGACTGTAATTACCGTCCTCGGGTTTTAGAGGGGATTAGGAATAACAATTGTAATCGATCGGAAGAATAATTTTTTATTGTAATCACTAATTTCTATTATTTATAAATCGTATAATATCTCAGTTATATATATATATATGTACAAACTTAAGACTGAATTGAATGCGTACCAAAGATCTTTTGTTATCTAGTTTATTTTATAAAATTGGACGTTAATATAATATACAAATTAATCCGCTATTTTTTTTTCTTTATTATTCGAATTCTACCTTAATTACATGCAACACCAAACGTAGTATATAAAATGTTAAGTCAAATTTTTTCCATTGTTGTACATCATCTTCGTTTGGGATCCGAACTCCTCCTAGTACGCGGTGGTTAAGGATTATATTCTGTTCCATTGGATTCGCGAGGGTTTCGGAATGATCAAGTAGATGTCAATTGGAAATATGCATTAGAAAAGGATATTGTTTATCACGGCTCTCGCGCCCTTCCCGTTCATGTGTACGTTCCTTTGTGTACGGTGACTTTTCCTGAAAATATATTCTCATATGAATCCCCCGAATGCCATGCTTTCCTGCAATTGGCGTTTGGGTACTTGATAGTATCACCTAGTTTTTCTGGTCTTTGCTATTGTCTCCCATTTCGTCTTTTCAATGTACTCGAAGCGGACGTCTTTATCAACTAAGGGGTCAAGGAATAGTGTTAGAAAAACGATTAAAAGTTAATTCGTAGCAGAATGTCGGGATAAATGCGAAACTGTGATGTAACAGGATTTATATAAAAAAGAAAAGAAAGTGTGATATGCCAGTGCGCGGTGTGTCGAATATGTACTCTTATCGAACGGGGATTACGCTACTCCTAAGCATTGCGTGTGAAAATTACAGGGACGACAGCTAACGACCTACTTACAATCGATTCTCTTATCAGTGATAAAGAACAGAAATTTGGAAAGAAGTACTTCGCTAATATAGTTCGAACCACAATATATTCCTCTTTTTTAAATGGATAACGCAAGGTTTAAATTAAAGCTACTGACCTTGTTATAGTGGTGCTTTTCTCTATGCTCCGGGATATCGCCATTCTGATGCGTTCCTTTCGCTGAAAACAATTCTCATTATTTCTAGCACGAAGGTCTTAAAGCCAATTTTTAACATCGAAGGAGCAGCGTGTACCTCTTTCGTCATCTTTCCTTCTTTTCTGCTCGGTCGTGACCGCCGACTCATCCGCCCTTTCCTGTTTTAAGAATATTATAGATTTATACCAGAGTAAAGTTATCGTTGCATTTAAGGGGAGAAGCCCCGTATAAACGGCTTATTTTTGTATCAATTTTTAGGAGTTTTTTGCTAAGATACCAATGCGTTAATCCTTTCGGAACTTTAAGGGTACTCGTTCGTTGGTTGAGCGTCGGCCACGTGATTGTTTTAACGCTCAAAACGAGCGTTGATCAATACGGAGTTGAATTTCGGCCTATAACTTTGAGAATATATTTTTGAAATGTTTTAGAAGCGATTTATGGAAAAAATTTTGTTTCTACTTTTCGTTCGATTTATACGGTCTTCTCCCCTTAATATCATACGATGTCAATGCGACTTACCCTTTTCCGCCCCAATTTCTTCTCTTTGCGCAACTCTTTCTGCTCGTCCCTTATTTTACCCTTGCTTGAACGCTCCTTCTTGTCCAAATTGCTGCCTTCTGATCGTCTTCCCTCCTGTTGATAACGAGAAAGTTAAATTAGAACAAGATACATAAGGAACGAATTAACGGAATGCGCGAAGTCCTCACCTTCTGCACGCTTTCAACTTTTCTTCTCTTGGCATCTGGAATTAGATATTATTATTATCGTAATGCAGGACAAAGTACGTGGAACTAACATAGGCATTTTGCGTTGAAGTCTTTTAAGTGCGGCGGAGCGAAGAGGAAAATTTTTAAACTGATCCCGGAGCCGCGCACAGTAGATCGAAGCGCAGCGACGATTAATTAATTTCTTTAGCCGGCCTTTATCCTTATTCCTTAAAGAATACTACGAAAAGCCTTTCAACACTTCGTCTTGGCGATTTCTATGATTTTAATGCAAACCTCTGTCAGATCCATCCTGCGTTGGTCCAGAACTAGCGCTGCTGTTCGATACGCTGGAAAGATCTCTATCTAAATTATCTACCCCACTGCCGTAATAGTGTTCTTCCTGCAATTAAATTGAAATTCAGACCAATACACTTTTTAAACGCTATAAAATGATTTATAAGAAGCCTGCAATTACTTTATAATATTTTCGATCTTTCTTATCTATCGCATCCTCTTCCTTCACTTCCTCCTTTTTTATGTGCTTCTCCTTTCCCTCCGAACTCTCTTTGCTCTCCTCTTTCTTCCTGACTTTCTCGGAGCTTTCGCTACATTAAACAAGGGAAGAAAGAAATGGCAGAGAACTTTTAACAGCACCGTTAGGTAAACAGTATCGCAGAGCTTACTGGTGTATCTGATTCGAAGCACTTCGTTTTTCTCGCTGATCTTTAGTCTCCTTCTCTATCCGAGTATCGCCGTTAGTGATCTCTTTACTCGATATCCCATCGCCGACCTTATCCGAGATATCATTGTTCGGAGTGTCCTGTGTCTTCCCAGCCTAGATGAAAAGATATTAAAATTTAACTAACCACTTCAGGCGTTGTTGAAACAAGTAAGCCGCGCACCTTGTCTCCTACGTGATGAAAGTCCGCTTCGCGAATCATGTTCGGAGTCTTCGCTTTCAACTGGCCACTGTAAGACGTGGCCAGGACATGCAAGTCCTGTCGCTGTCCACGCTCCTCCTCTCTCACTTTCTCCACCTTGCGCTCGAGGATTTGAGACAACTTAGCCAGCACAGGGAAATGTGGCAATATTTTTATTAATATTATCAAGGAATTTCTTATTTGTACATAATCCTTGGAATCCAGACACACTACGATGGCCTGCGGAAGAAACAGCATTTCAGTACCGCGGCATGCAGATTCTACGATGCAATTTACGCGGAGAGTACCTTTGTGATCTTGTAGTGCCACTTGTGGCACACGTGTCTGTAATTTTCAAATCCCACCATGTCGTTCGCTTCAGAAAATTGATTACTAACTCGAAACTTTGTTACAAATCCTGGATAATTGTTGCATTCCTGGAATAAAGTTGGCTCGTGAAAATGCTTGCATATAAAATACTAGGGGTGGCCTTCGGGTACACGATATTACGGGACCCCGAAAGTTTGTTGTCACATTAATATATTCGGGTACCCGGTATTTCGGGAACAGATTTTCGATTCGGAACATAATTTTTTCGTGTGGTCTTGTACCTAAACTTTTAAGTACGATTTTGCAGTGTGATCGGATGAAAGAATTTTTAAGCCACGAAACTTACACAATACAACGTGTGAAATAATATTATTTTATTAAAATAAGTCGTATGGGTCGTATAAGACGTAAGTGTAGTATTTTATTTGCTTAAAAATTCTTTCATCTCATTACACTTAAAAGTGTGCGAAACCCGGAAAAATCCCGACCCGAACCCGAAAAATCCCGACCCGACCTGAACCCGAAATATCGGATACCCGCGCACCCCCACAAAATCCGCTAAAGACAATATACCTTATCGAATATGGCTTTCTCTGAATGCCACCTCATCACTGTTTCCAGCATGGCACACAAGAATCTCCCATAGCGATTCGCTTCGTTCTCGGTGCACGAGGTAACTGAATATGTTATATCACAAAAAAGCTGCAAAACCAAGCACAGCCGAATAAATATCAAGTAACTTCTGGTGACGATACTTGTCGCTTCTATCTCACACTTACTCTGTCGTAGCAAAGAAGTGTGGAAAAGTTTGCAGTCTTCAAAGAGTGTATGGTGTGAACGAACTTGGCGCAGTACATGGCATCGACAGTTGTAAACGTGCAGCGGGGAAACAAGCACAGTTGAAGGAATTGTGTTATCGTTTCATTCTTCGCCGATTTGGCGCTCCGCGATAAGAACCACGTGTCCTTTTCTTGCCTGGTAAATGAACAGTGTGATTAAATCATGCAAGCATTCTAAAAATCTACGTCAATGTCACCTTAGGTACGCGAACACTTTTTCAACGTGCTCCTCCTGCTTCCTTCTCTCATCCTGCAACTTTTCGATCAGCGTAGTGTATCTCTCCTGCTCCTTCTTCCCTTTGCTAACATTCTAAGAAAGGGGAGGTATATTAATTTAGAATTAGCAGCTCCAACGGCTGGAAGTTCGAGGCTGGCGTACCACGTCTTTGGAATCGGCGCTTTGCGCCGCGAGCTGCTTTAGCTTGTTTATCTCCCTCTGATAACTCTCGACAGGAACATATAGATCGTACATGGACAGTGACCAGAATGTCACCAGGAATTGCGGGGAAATGTCTTCCCATACTTTCAGCGGATGCAAAGGTCTAACGGATTGAGCGACGGGTGCCATGACTGCTTGCGCGGCTTCTATGTACTTCTGCTGTTTCATAGCGGTGGACATCTTCTTGTAATTCGGGTCAGCTTTGCGCAGGGCGTCGTATTTCATCTGGAAGAAGCGATTATAAGCAGAGCGTTGGAGAAGAGCTCGAAGCTGGAGCAATGGGATTTGACTCGGGGAATGGAAAAGTTCTACTGCCCCACTGCTCCAGATTCCTTTTTACTTGAATTTTATTTTATTTTTATACAAGCAGGGAATTTTTTTTAAATACTACACCCCGCGTCAAAATTAAAGGGACACATTATGATGTCGGACTCCCCGAATTAAAAAATTGGTCTGCTCCAGCCCCCAATGGAATACAAATACATTTACGCGAAGGATTAAAGCTGAAGAAATACACAGACGGCTGACTTACATTAATGGCATGTGCAAACATTGGTCTTGCAAGGAAAAATGCAACATCAGAATGTATGTGATTGTCCTGAAGCATTGAATGAATCGAAGGAAGTCTGTCCACGTATTCGTCCACTGTCATTGTGGATCCCAAGAAGGTTCCAAACTGGACTAACGTGTCTTGACACTGATCGTACAATTTTCCTAGAATTTCACATGCAATTATAATTCTTATTAAACCGCGCAAGAAAAGCAGGTTCTAGAATCAAGAGGTAAACTTACCAACAAGTTTAAGATGAGATTTATCTGTTTCTCTGTACACAACACAGTGCTTCTGCTGCGCCATCAGAAGACACAGAGCTACGGCGAGATCATGTTCAGCGAGAGCTTCTTTCAATCTTTGAGATGACTTTTTCGTATTACGTACTTGACTAAAGTAACCAGCCTGAGGAATATTTTTGCAGTGAGTATAATGTATACAGGGTGATTCATAGACGCGTGTTAATAATTCGGGGAGGAAATCTACACAACTAAGTTGTTTGAGCATGTGTGATGTATGGTTTTCGAGTTATGGATGATTAAAGAAAATATTCGAAGTGCCTCAACCCGGAAATTCAAAAAATTCTGAGACTTTGTGAATGTGTAGGGGATAATTCGAATATCCAAGTATCCAAATACTATTCGAATATTTCAGTATTCGAATACTATCCGAATATTTCAGTATTCGAATACTATTCGAATATTTCAGTATTCGAATATTTCAGTATTCGAATATTTCAGTATTCGAATACTATTCGAATATTTCAGTATTCGAATACTATTCGAATATTTCAGTATTCGAATACTATTCGAATATTTCAGTATTCGAATACTATTCGAATATTTCAGTATTCGAATATTTCAGTAATCGAAGCTTATTCGTAGCATTCGAATACGTAAAATATTCGAATATTAAATTATTCGAATAGTCCCAGCCCTAGTACTAAGGCGTGCAGCAGCGTGCATTGAGACATCGAGGACATAAAACATTATGGTGGCCCTTTACACGTCTCGAATTCTTTTTCATATTTCTTTGCTCTCACCCTCTAGTATGGTTCCATTTCATAAAAAATAATCCCTGAAAGTGTATTGCAATCGAACAACAGGAAAGTGTGCCGTAAAGTTTAGAATTCACCGATGGTTTAAAGAATTCCTCGAATATGGTAAGTCCCATCGAAATTTTCTTCAAACAACATTAAAAGAGCATTCAATTTTCTACAATTACTGTAGATATAATTTTTTTCGCACTTCCAACCATTTTCCAGATAATAGCGCTTACCATTTTTGAGAAATATGTTTATACGATGTTTTTACGTACATTAGTGTGTAGATTTACTCTCTGAAGCATTGACACGAATTTCTAAATGACCCTGTATTTACAGATTCATTTAATCCATCATTCACCAAGCTCACCTCATTCTTCAATAAATCCCCGCCAGCCATAGCATCGAGCTGATCAGAAGTCATCTCTTCAGCAGCTTCGATACCTGCCATTTTTTGTACTATCTCTTTCAATATTAATAAATCTAGGCTGAAAATAAAGATAAACAATAAAGTTTGCAATGTTATTACTTTCGTATGCTTCGCCGGAGTTTATTCTTCTCACTATGCAATATCAATGTAGACTTTCGTCAGTGAAAATTGACAATCAAAAGTTCCTTTGTAGTACAACCAAGACTCAGAATCACTGAATAATAATAAATCCCCGGCCGGGGAAACTTACAATTATTGCATAAGTAAAAACTAGTAAATAACAATTATACTCTAGCACTTTATAAATTACAAAACAAAAGATTGTACAGCTATGCATTAGTGTAGCGATAAAATGAAAATGTGTATGTGGAAATTCGTGTTTCGATTGTTTATCGATGTTTCGAACTTTTCTAATTTATGCCGAAGCCTATCACAATAGGACGTATGCCAGATCCTATCTCCTCGCTTTCTAAAGATTTATAAAGACAACCGTGACACTGTCTTTTAAATGCGTGATATTCATTCAGTTTGCACTCATTCTCTTCCCACTATTCTCTTGCGAGTCGATATTAAATTTACAACACTTTAATTAGCATCCTCGTCTTTGTACTTTTTATTGCAGAGATCCATACACCCGACTAGCTTTATCACCTTTAACTTTATTTCTCTTCCCCTTGAACCATATTTTTCCAAAGACAGAGTCAAAATTACAAGCATTCTTTAGCCGTTCGTCCAATACTTATGATTTCGATTTCTTTATATCTTTCTTTTTACAAAACTTTTTACCTAGAAAGAAAAAGTAGGATTCAAAGTATTTCAACGCACTCGTCATACGCTATCGCAGTAGGCACTAAGATTACCGAAATAAAGATTAGTTTACCTTGTCCTTCTAGGGGCTCATTGCATCGGTGGCAATATTTCTCGTAACATAAAACTTTACTCCCAAAATGTGTGCGAATTATTTTTAAACAGTTATACTAAATGGACACTCGGTCTCCGAGCTTTTCCTGCAGCTGAATATTCTCTACGGAGAATCTTTATCAAATAATTACTCTTTGTCATCGATGAATCTCATATGTTCCGTTCTAATCTCTCATTGCAAGCTTAAAACTCCTCTATTTCACGTTCTTAGTTAAAACTATAAGATTCGATACTAGATGCTTTCAGCCTCCTATTGATCGGACGATAATCAATGTCCCCTTTTCCCAAAATATTCCTTCTTCTTTCCTCTGCTCTACGTCCAAGCCTTTCCGAACCTCACAAACGTGTCTCTCGAAAGTAGTTCTGTATTTAGTTATCTTGAAATACTAAGTTCCCATTGCAGAGAAATACGTAACCATTTACAAACAAAGGGATCCGCAACGCTGGATATTTACGTCGATCTTCCTCGAATGTTAAGCCGATCGGTAAAGAACAAAAATGCATTCGGTAACCAAAGGTCTGTTCGAAAGGAACGGAGAGAAAGCCGCATATTGCCACACGTTCTAAATTGTCACCGGTATGTTTCCTTTGCAATGAAAAGTTTGTAAATTCTATTTTACTCAACGACATTAGATGTTTCCGTGTTATGAACGATTACAGCAGAGTGATAGTATATGTATGTTCACTGCAATTAAAAAGTCTTCATAGTACATGCGTCAACAAGTTGGTCAGAGTTTTCACGCGTTCGTGAGCATAATTATTCTGAAATTCACAAAGAGCGGATCATATCTGTGTTTCTTATTTAAATGCAACCACCGTCGTGTTGCACCGGTACTTGTTTGCGATCGCACGTGTTAAAGTACCCGCAGAAAATGTTAACGTACTGTAACGGTCTCGCTAGAAAAATCTGCTGGCCTGAATGGATCTTAGACAGGCTCGAAACTATTATGCTTTTACGTTCAAGATATTTACACACGCCTAAAAAGAGATTTCCTGCCACTATTTTTAAACTGCACCGTTATTAGGGATTTATATTAACGTTACCACTAATTGTACTAATATTAATCATTCCTTTCTGCATGCTTTAGCGAATCGAAAGAAAAACGCAGAATCTTCTTTCTTTAGCTGTTTAAAGAATGAGAAAGTATTATTAAATCATATCTGCCGAGCGGCTGGGCTTATAAAATCATAAAAGATCGAGCGGAAAGGTCGCCACAGTCTTTCCGCCCGTTGTTTAAATTAAATACACGTTACTTCCTCGCTTTATATACCTAGCGTTTGCGAAACTATGCAATGGATGAGAATATACTTCGCTAGAAATAGACCTCTCGCTAAGAAGTTAGTTTGATTCGTGTAAAGTACCTTTTTTGTGCTTTGAGTTGGTTCGCTACGTACTGCAGCAGACCGGTAAGTTCGATATTATACTTTTTGAATATAGCTCCGCAGAAGGAAGCGAGAGATTGGAGCCAGAGGGATATGCTGGTGCCGTCGTGTTTAAATCGGTCTCTGTCCGCGCCAGCTAATGCTTCCACGAGACAGTAGCCGAGTACGTCGTACGAAATGTTTGTTAGATACTTCAACGAGTCTACGACTGGGCCTGTAACAGACGAAGCGATTAGAGCTGCACCACTGGATCAGGGCTGGGACTATTCGAATAATTTAATATTCGAATATTTTACAAGTATTCGAATGCTACGAATAAACTTCGAATATTTGAGTATTCGAATGTTATTATTCGAATACTATTCGAATACTGATGTAAATAAGTTGATTTATAATTCACACCATACTATTCGAATACATCAGTATTCGAATACTTCAATATTCGAATACATCAGTATTCGAATACTTCAATATTCGAATACATCAGTATTCGAATAGTACTCGAATACTTAAATATTCGAGTAGTACTCGAATACTTGGATATTCGAATTATATTCGCCAAATAATTGAGCAACTGAAGTATTCGAATATTCGGATACCGAATAATTCGACAAATAGTCCCAGCCCTACACTGGACAGGGCTTCTAAGATCATCTACGCACCTATGAGATTATCGTACAATTGAATCTGTATGAGAACGTAATCGAACAATACGCCAGGCGAGGAGTGCGTCAATTTGCCTATCGATCTTCCCACAGGCTTGATAGTCTCCTTGCTCACTCTTTTCATGATCGATTTGATCTTCTTCTGCGCGTCCGCTCGCTTCCGCAGAAGGGCGGCGTGCTGCAAAGGCGTGTCGTTCTTCCACCGAGCGTACAGGCAGTAACGATTCTGGTACGGATAGTACTTCAGAATGTTCCACAGCTCTTCCGCGACGCAGCAGTTGCAGTCCATGAAAGACAAGGACGGCAGCAATGCCACGTCGAGGACAGTCAGCACGTCGTAATACAGATTGTTGTTCTTGTCGACCGGCTGCTTGTTCGAATCTAGCGGGCAGTTCTTTATAACCGCGTGGCACAGCCTCATGATTTTGTACATTAGAACGGGGTCGTGGTGCAGATTCGGGCCGAGCACTATGAGCATTGGCAACAGTTGATCGTGTATGTCCTCGAGGTTCTCGATCGGCTTCGGGGCTAGGGCGCTCTTCAAAGGAGGCATTCTTCTACCTTCTAATTTCGGTGATATGATACAGTGCCTGAAATATAACGCAGTAGCGAACAGCACAATTTACTTCTGCAATAGAATATACGTTGTATCCGTGATTGTAAGGAAAAACATGTCACAGTTTCAAAAAATAATGTAATTTAACCGAAGTCCGATATTCAATTTGTAGGCATTTAGCAGAACGACGTAAGTCCACAAAAATTGGAGAACACGAAGATTACTCGATCAGATTACTAGATTTTTTACCTTCTATTTTTATTAATCTACTAAAATAACTACTTCTTCCGCAATAATATCCTTCATGCCAGTAAACTTCAAAAGTTTTTTCTGATCTTACATCTTCGAATAGTATTCGAATAGTATTCGAATTATATTCGCCATATAATCGAGCAGCTGAAGTATTCGAGTAGTATTCGAATTATATTCGCCAAATAATTCAGCAGCTGAAGTATTCGAATATTCGAATACCGAAAAATTCGAAAAATATTCCCAGCCCTACTTTAGACGCGTACGATGCTCGTGTCTCGCGTGGAATACTCACGTCTTGCGTACAACGTTTATATTTCGAAAAAACTACCTTAACTGTGACACGGTCGAGCGGAATAGTACAAGTCCGGTGGACTTGGGTCGTTCTGCCAAAACTGTCCGCAAATTATTACTCTTTTGTTTATTATTATTTACGTTGATTATGCGAATATTGAATACTGTGCAAAATGAGGGAAATATACGTTTATATCGTAAAAAGAAAACAAGGAAACATTGTTAATAAGAAGAATCGGTGTTTAGAACTTTAAGCGCCAATATCTCGAAGGTGAAAGTTTTCCTTACAACCGCAGATACACGTTGGGCATTATTAGAATAAATTCCTTTCGAATAATGCCCAATTCTGGTTCACGCGCAACCGGGCTTACTTGCGATAAACTGGTTCGATGAGGGATTGGATCATTTTACACAGCGCCAGCGCGATGGGGCGCTGATCGGTGAGACTGTGCTCCGGTAACCGACCGAACAAGCTTTGCGCTACCTCCCAGGCTCCTATTTCTAGAAGCGCTTCGCACAGCCCAAACTTTTGATTAGTCGTGTATTTATCCTTCGGGAAAACGATCACGTGAATAGAAACTCCGTCGATATATTAAGCGAATGTACAGATCCGTATACCTGTGGGTTCTCCTTCTCCTCCGGCACATCCTCCTTATCCTTAGTGGAAATAACGCTTAACTTACGAACGTACTCTTTCGCCAGTTTCATTGCCTGCTCGTGTTCTTTGATAATAGTCCTATCGTCCGGCACTAACCATGGCAATATATCGTCTAACTTAATGACACCGTGCTGCAGCATAAGCGCGGTAACTTTTTGCAACGAGAACGGAGTGGCGTTAACCGTAGAACAGTATTTAAATCCTAAAACTTCGCAGAGTACCTGCTGATCACTCATATACGAACGAATTAAAGGAATAAAAAGCGCATCGTCTTGAGGTCGATTCTCAAAAGTCTCTAGTAAAATGTCAAGTACTCTGTTAGGGTCTAAATTGAAATATCCTACAAAAACGGTAAACAATATAGGTTCACGTGCTTCTCGAACGCTGTAGATCAGTCGGCAAGAATATACCAACTGGACGATAGTTTCCACATACCAATGAGAGATTTAACGATCTCAAGTATCGACGCTACTTCGCTCGCTGGACGTTCCTGATTCAATTCCACTATAAGTTTAGAATACCCCTCGCTCTCCTCTCTAAATAAGTTAAACTTCCGTTGCTTATAGCTGTAAGAAACGTAATATTTGTACAAGCCCTCCCTCGATGTTTCTACTGCGAAGTAAATACGTACTACAACTTTGTCTTCACTTTGATGAATTTGGTTTGGAAATTTTTATTCTTCAACGTTCCCACGTCCTGCAGCGTGTCGATTTCTAAACGCTCCTTCAGTATCCTATCTGTTAGAAACTGTGCAGAAAGCAAACGACACGAATGAAGTACGCCGTCGGGATTGCGTTTCAGCGAATCGTCCTTACTCCAATCTCATTTATCTTTATCCTATAAAATGATACCTTTTCCGACTCTTTCACGATATAATAAAAGTTATTCCTGTCCTCGTTATGCGCCTCCACGTCAATTAGCGTAAATATATCAACTATCGCCGATGGTATTGCCCCATCGATATTCTAGAAGTAAACATATTTCGTGCGTTAACTCCGAGCCGAGAATCACGCCGCTCGCCTCTCTACTCGTTCGGAGTAATAGTAATCGCAGCTCCGTCGCTCTTACCGTCAGTTCACCTAACGTCTGAACCACATTGTCCCTTTTTATGTTCCCATGGATTCCATTCGATATTAATTCGTACAATCCTCTTCGCCATTCTACAATTAAAGAAAACACCACACGAAGTTGTTAGAAACGCTCGACATACCCAGTGCTTAATAATTCCGTGCGTATTAACTTAAATGACCGAAATGCGGAGCGTAAAGTCGATATGAAGTCGAAACCAAAAGAGCCTCGAAATTTCAGAAATTAATTTTAAAATCGCGTACGAGGGCTCGTTGCCTCCGAAGGAGACTGCGATAAATTTATTCCGCGAACGTATCAACGTGTGCTGTACGCATTTCTTATTTACGTATATTCGTCGTTCGGCGGACGGATGATAAATTTGACGAACTCGCTATCGCTGGTACCGGAAAAACTGAGAGCGTCACGAATTTAAGAGGCTGATGGAAATAGAGAAGTTGGACGTGCGTAAATCACAGACCCCAAGCTGGCGCGTTAGGATCGTGAGAAAAAAAAAAATAATGGAGATTCACCTGCTGTGTTGCCTTCCTTAAATTTGTGCTTGATTAACTTGAGGCTGCAAACAGTCGTTAATTGACAATTAACTCTTCAGAAGAGCGAGAAACAGGAGAGATAAGTTGCAACCATCAATTGCACAGAGTATGCAGAGTATCAATTCAATATTTAACCGAACGCGCTTCGGAACGTTAACGCGTTAACCACTTACAAATCATTTTTCCCATGTTTATCCCATGCTTTCCATATCTCTGAATTCCACACTTTACCAGCCATTCTAATTCCATTAAAAGCTTTTTCGCGATTAAAAACAAACGTATCAACATCACAGGTTAATAGACTCCATTTTCCACCATTGCGAGCGTCCCCGAAGCTATCGTGGCGCGATCTTTCTTATGTCATGCATCATATCTAGTGCGATATCTTTGTTGGTAAAAATTATCTACGAATTTTACGGACCAATAATTCAGCAACGATATCGCAGTAAATTATTCGTGGGGCGAATTCCACTTGCGCTCGAATCGCCCGTGAGTTTCATTAGGGTAGTTTTCCCTATACGCGGCTGGACGCATTGTTAAGAATTTTAAAGCCGATTTTCTCGAAAATGAAGGGCGATATTAAAAAATTTTATTCCTTTTTCTCGACTTATTTACTTGTTATAATTAGAAAAGAAAGAGTAACTTTTTTTCATATCGCGCTTCATTTTCGAGAAAAGCGACTTTGACATTCTTTAAGGTGATTTTCATGGTAGCTTTTCCTATACGAGACTGGACGCATCGTCAAGAATTTCAAAGCCGATTTTCTCGAAAATGAAGCGCGATATGAAAAAAAGTTACTCTTTCTTTTCGACTCATAACAAGTAAATAAATCAAGAAAAAGGAAGAAAATTTTTTCATATCGCGCTTCATTTTCGAGAAAATCGACTTTGAAATTCTTGACGTTGCGTCTAGTCGCGTACAGCAGAACGTAGCTTAATGAAAATCACAGGCGATTTGGGAATAAGTGGAAATCGCCCCATATAACACTAACTTAAGAAATAGGGATCAAAATAGTGGAACAGATCGAAAGAATTTTATCGAATTATTTTTTTAGATATTGCAAGTTTCATTCAAACGCTGTGTTTGTATTGCAAAAATGTATGCGAAATTTGTTTCTCCGTGATATGCGCGATAAAGTTTCAGCTGAATATTCGAAGAAATTATCCAGTAAACAGTTAACGCAGGGTCGCGTAAATGCGATGAGTTTAGGAACACTAGAGAATTTGGTTCTTTTGCTTCGAACCATTCGTCGGAGAGGTAATGTGAATTTCACGTAAAATAGAATCGTGAAACATCTGGTTGTAGGTCGTCGGAGATAAATAGCTTTCGGTGCTGTTGCGTTGATTAATTATTGCAGAGTAATATGGATTCAATATTATTGTTTTGGAATGTAATATGTACCCGTAGCAAGTACACACGACCTGGTCGTTGTTTTGTTTACTCTCCACCTGCAGCTTCCGCGATTCGAATTAATTGAACGTAATTTCGTATTTTAGAGTAACGATATATCGATTTCGTACGTGCACGGTGTTTACATTTCGGATTCAACCGTTTCGTAGATTTTATTTCGTAATTTTCAGTGGCGATCTTTTTGGTTATGTCACGCTGTCACAGTAAGGTCTGCGATTTTGCTTTCAGCGTAAAATGGCCAAGTCTACGGAGAAGAAGGGAAAGAGCGCTATCAACGAGGTAGTGACTCGCGAGTACACAGTGAACCTTCACAAACGCCTTCATGGCGTTGGATTCAAAAAACGTGCTCCACGAGCCATCAAGGAAATCCGAAAGTTCGCTGAGAAACAAATGGGCACCCCGGATGTGAGGATCGACACGCGTCTTAACAAGCAACTGTGGTCGAAAGGAATCAGGTGAATTTTACACTCTTCGATATTTAAAGAGTTCAGAGGGTTTCGTGAAATTTAAGTCTCAAAGTGATTTCGCTGAGTCGGTATGAACGAGCGCTCTGTTTCTTAGGAACGTACCATTCAGGGTTCGTGTACGATTGAGCAGAAGGAGGAACGATGATGAAGACTCAGCGAACAAGCTGTACACCCTCGTTACATACATACCAGTTGCTGCTTTCAAAGGTCTACAGACAGAGAATGTTGACGCCAGTCAAGATTGAATTATTTAAGAAATAAAAATAGTTTTCATCAACTCTTGCGTTTAAGAACATTTCGGTGATTCCCCTACACTTCCACGTTTACATTTGCTACAGCATCGAGTCATATTAACTTCATTGCGATCGGAAAACTACGAATCTTTCCGAGTATCTCGAGATTGAAAATGAGATTTTAAATAAAAAGATTGACCTGACGTTGCTGCTTATCGATGCATCCTTCGATTTCATGGCAGACTTCGATCTAATAAGTTCCCACGGTGTAATATCCCTAGCTAACTAGCACTGCAAAGTTGGCAACGCGTGCGATAAAAGTTTCGACTTCGAACAATTCCGCATTCTTTCTCAAATTTGTAAGCAGATTTCTATCCCTGCGCACTCATAAAGCAGAGTGCATCTATACCACCTCGTCCGCCACAATTTTTGAAAGACTTCACTGAAACACGTCTAGATACATAAACCAAATTATGACGAAAAAGGTTGTACAGATGCTTGATAAAAGAATACCAAAGATTGTGAAAGAAAAATACAGAACCTCCCTTAAATAAAAGAGAAGCAGACCCTCTATTTTAAACTTCGCGCGTTACCAAGCAGATCGTCAGCGCGCCAACTGAGTTTCAAATAATTCGGCGCGAACTAGGAACGTTTCGCTCGGCCACGCTTGGCTGGTGAGAAAACGCCACCAGTCTCGGCTACATTCAGAAAAGTTTATCATTCGTATGGATCCTGGCGTTGCGATACCGTGTTACGGCCCGATTAGTATAAATTCCGAAATAGAAGCAGTGAGAGTAAGTATCATCAAGCATTCGTACAATAGCGCGCTAACGACTTCGTTTCCACCTCGAGCCACTAATTCGGAACCAAACTCGCAGACTTCGCCTTTGTTTATACGGACGTGGACAAGAGCCACTTAATCTTTCATTGAGAACGCCAGCCGTGAATTCCGCTCCTCCTATCGTTTTATTTACAGCCGCTATCGGCCAGCCCTTTTTTTTTATTTCGTTCCAATCACTCGGGGTGACGTTCCATCAAATCGCCCGTGGGAACCTCGCTCCGACGCTCTCCGAGTGTCTTCGCGTAGCCACGGCGTCGCTTCTCACCGAGGTTACATTTGCATTGAATAGCGTTAATTAAAAAGGGGAGAGGATAAAATCGCGGGTCCATTGTTTACCCTAGCGCGGGATAATTTCCCACAGTGTTTAAAAGAAGTACAGTATCCGCGAGCATGAGCGCAACAATTGCAATCGAGATGCGATTCGTCAATGATCGATCACGGAACTGCTTTTTTCATCGAGCCAGCTTTTGAATTAATTAATTCCCCTCGCGGATGAAACTGCGATGACTAACGAGGAATCCAGTCCCCGAGACACGATTCATCGTAGATTATGCCAATTTTGCTGTCTCAAACGAATTCCTTTGCAAGCAGAATTTGAACCGGGTTTTTCTTCCCTGGCTGCTTCACGGACGTTTTCTTCGGGAATAGCTGCTTGCAATTATTTTTTTTGTAACATACGTATTTTATATCGTGAAATGGAACAATAAAGATGTATAGATGTATATATAGCTTCTGTATGCTATGTGTTTTCCTTCTCCCTTTCTCCTACTCCCATGTTCTTTTTAATTAATTAATTGCCCCTCTAATAACTTCTCCCTTAAGTTCATCTTACGCATAATTGACCATATTTTGTGCGTAGGGGTTTAAAAAATTAGACGAACTTTAACACATTGCAGACCTCATCCTTTCTCAATTTATTTGCGCAGCTATCCATCGTTTAAAAATTTTAGACTCCAATACTGGAAGTTTGTAAATACACATGAGTAAGCGAGAAGTTGCACTTTGCCTCCGACTCAAGGACCAAAGATATCTCAAGATTGGTCCGCCAGTAAATAAAACGGGGACCCGAGATTATCTCCGGATCACTCTGCAAAGTGTTAAGAAATTTTAACGCTCGAATCTCGCGTTCCTAATCTGTTCCTTCCGAAGCTTGGCGTGCATGATTTATAGCTGGATATTTTCTGCGATTTCGACTACTGATTCCCTTGGATTGTTAGATAGTTTTGTAATGGAAGGAGGTGGAGTACTTACGGCGGAGCGCAGTCCGGCGCGGGCCAACCTGCACGTGGCGTTCAGCGAAAAGGGGGAAGTGAAAGAGCGCCGGGAGAAATTCTTGACGGCCAAATACGGGTCCCACCAGATGTCCCTGATCCGCAAAAGACTTGCGGTTGAAATGTGGCTGTTCGACGAGCTAGAGAAATTATACGACACAGTCGTAAGCCGATAATTAGATTTATATCAACTCGTAGAACCGGAGTCCACCAGGTTGCTGTAATTCTCTGCTTTTACTCCGCAGAACGACGCTGGGAAAAATCGAGAGGTTGAAATCGATATTGATGAGCTTCTCGACATGGATAGCGATGATCACAGACGAAGATTTTTGCAAGTACGTGAACGAATGAGACACGAGTGTAATTTCTAAGGCTGCAGTTTGAATCGAGATTCTCTTTTGCAGGAACTACTGGTTGATACAAAAAAGCCGCCACACGATGTAAATGTAAGTAAAGATGCGTATGTTTGCTTATAGATGAATAACTACTTGTTGGATTAACGTTGTAACAGCATTCTCCTTCCCGGAAGTTAATATTCTGTGACTAATTTTAATAATTCGAAATATTTTACTTAAGGGAGGTTTGCGACTTGTTGGGCCGGAAAATAGGTAATTCTTTGTGAATTTTTTCTACAAAAACGGTTCGACAAATTAATTCGAGGCTCGGTAGGCTGTTTTATTGTATCTTGAACTATTGTTCTGAATTTTTGTGTGACAGTGAAAATGAAAACATGGCAAACACATGTTTTCTTTTTTACTGTCACACAAAAATTCAGAACAATAGTTCAAGATACAATAAAACAGCCTGCCAAACTTCACATTCATTTGTCGAACCGTTTTTGTAGAAAAAAATCACAAAGAATTACCTATTTTTCGGCCCAACATGGCGTAAACCCCCTTTAAGGGGAACCTGGTTTGGGCCCCTGAAAAAGTTGATTTTTAAGAATTATTTTCTCGACAAATGTGCCAAATTGCGTACATCCTAGCGGATCCAATTTTTGGCTGAAATAAAAAGCCGAGGTTTCTCTTAATTGCCACGAATTTATATCGTCGACGAACCAAAAAAATAAGAAATTTTTATTGTATAATAACTACTTTTGAAATTTAAGTATTAAAAATTTAATATAATTTATGTAGATTTTAATTGAGAACGAATTAATTTGATTTTACGAATTTGTCAATTTTACACTGCATTCCACTTTAGAGTGGACTCGTTCCTCGCAGGGATATACTGTTGATTGGTAGGAAATCGGCGGGGAAAGTGCTACGGCCAATCGCGTGCGTCAGATCCGTGGCAGCTGCGCAGATCGGTCGTAAGTCGGTAGGGGCGTGGGTCTGCTCTTATATGGTATGGAGTGTAGACTCTTTTCTTATTTTTCCGAGAAAATAATTCTTAAATACACGGTTCTTTTTCAGCGCCCTAAACTAGGCTTTCCCCTAAGAACAGCACTAAGTGTTCTAAATAAATTAAAACAACGTGGCCACACAACAACAAGCCGGTAGCCGTTACTAGCCCGAGTTGTTTATATGTTTCAGAAATTCATTAACGATTTACTCGAAAAAGCTAAAACACTTTGAAGAACTTCCATGCTCTTCCTAGCACTCACGTGTTCGCAAGGACTTCTTTGAAGCATTAAAAGATTTGCTCAGATTTGGAACGAGTCAAAGACATATTCAAGCCTTACCGAGTCGCGCGCATACGCGGCTCGAAATGCCAATTTATCATTACTTGGATAGAACTTAACGGGGGAAAACATCAAATGACTCTGCACATTTTTATTCTAGCGTGTGTATTATTTCATATTGAAATCGTAAGCATTAGTATCTGACTTATATCAGTACAACGGCTAACTCTGTTAGTTATTTGTGTGCGCATCGCATATCAAGTAATAGACCTCACAGTACACAAACTGCCTTGCTGTACGATCCATCCAGCGCGATGTATAGTAGAAAAGTTTGCCCTTCTACGCTATAGTTTTGTATGCCTTCTATACTCCAACCGTTCGTAGTAATATTTATGTTGTTAAGGCTCGTCAACTAACAATACTTCCAAACGTCGTAACTATACCAAATGATTTCTATGCATATCCTATGTTTACCAGACTCCCCCCCCCCCCTCCGACTGCAAGTGGGTCGAAGCAGGTTTAATACCTTTATGTTGTAGTTGTAACGGATTAACGCAATTCTATTTATTTTAGAAGATAATCTTTAAGGGAGTAATACGCAAAATTTCGCATCGAATGCTTGTGAAGGAGAAGCCTTGCTCGACGATGTAACAGAAGCGCGTATGTTTCAGATGATTCTGGCATAGTAACAATTAAAACGTGGAAATGGCACCTATCGTTGCTTCGGTACCGAATCAGTATTCCAAATATCGCGGAGCAGAAGCTTACTCTGCCGTGAGTTCTTAATTACAGTTCGATAATTTTTTACAAGATGCCGGAACGTCGGCATTCTTGTTAAGTTGTTGGGAGAGGGAAAGAGAGAGAGAGGGATAAAAACATTCCTAAATTTAGAAAGAAATATTCGAAGCGGTAGAGTCTAAACATTCTACGGTGTACTGAATCTTTTGAATTACTTTGTTGCCTATATAATCATGTTATTAATTTCGAGATTTTAAATTTCTATTTATATACGTGTTATGCTCTTCTAAGTTATAAAATCTATGCTTTTTAAAAGGGCGCCCTCTGTTCTGGGGGGCCCCGTGAAATGTAGAAACAATGATCCATATCATTATTCGTTCCGACAAAATCCACTAGCGCTTGTGTTCTGGAAATTCGAAGCGTCGCGACGGAGCGCAATCATAGGTGACATTTATACGCTTTACAGTCATTTAACAGACGAGATACGGCGTAAAATGTATCCGCAATCGTGTAAAAGAGGAAGGAGCTTGAACGTAACACGGATGATCTCTCGCACCAGTGTGTCTCGCATGGTTACTTAATGTCGTACCGAAAAGACTGCGCAAATGGAATTTACCTCCCTCTTAAAACTAGATGCGTACAGAAATCACTTGCGACGAGAGCAGATAATAAGATTGATATATGATATCGGCGCTGGAATACACGGTGCCCGAAGTCGAGCTGAGCAAGAAATTTTGTGTTTACGGTCAGATAGGATGCGAAGCAATACCCGAAAGAATGTGATCGCCCAACAATATGTCTTCGAAGAAAGAGGAAGAGAAGGGGGCTGCTCGAGGCTCTCCGGCTACCTTGTATCTCGAGAAGTGTACGATCTCTGTAGCGTTATTGATCCCCAGTTAAGAAAGCAAAGACGGAAAAGAGGCGGGAGCAGTTTTATCCAAGGGCTAGTGAAACGTATGGTCATCCACGAGATATTTGGGTGTACAGAGAATCACCTGCCATTCATCGATCGTGTCGTTTCGTTTGGCGAAAATGTGATCTTTGTGGACTTGTCACGAGCATAGGAAAAATGTGTCTAGACTACCTTTCTACCCTTAACACTTCCATACCAGCTTAGATGAGTAACATTGTCTAATTAAAAGCGTTGAAACGTCGTCTCGTCACCCGCATGTATATTTAAAACTTTATACGATGAATTATATGTGAATGTGTAATTAAGGTTAGGAGTAAACGTATACAATAAACCTTGATCTCGCGCGTGCAATCAATGGCGTCTTCGTTCCGCTCGGGCGAGTCTATTAGGGGCCGTCCTTAAATTACGTAAGGTTAATTTTAGCGATTTCGTACCCCCTCCCTGCCCCAGTATAAAAATTCGTAAGATTTGATATCGCAACTCCCTCCTTGCGTAACATTTTTTACATTTAACCTTTCTACTTATTAAAATTCTGTTAAAAGTTTGTATAATTCATTTAATAACTCGGATTCGTGAAATTTAAACTAAAACTACTCTTCTGGAACATTAATGATAGAATTTGTATTTATTGAAAATTAGGTTGAAAAATATTACGTAATACGTTACCTGACACCCCTCCTCCCTCTGTAAGAAATTCAGGACCCCCCCAAAAAAAGCCTTACGTAATTTAAGGAGGACTCCTTACCTCGCCAGAGGCTGTCGAACGAATGCGCCCAGCAGTTTAATCAGAGTTTATTGTATTAGAGAGGATACAATCAATTTGCGCACTTGTGATTTAGCGTTGTAAAGGGTATGCGACCTTCAAATACAATTATGTTCACCGAATCGAAATTATGAAGTTTTTAAATTTTATCGCCGGAGCAAGTGTTGCTATCAAATTGTTTATTCTTTTGTTCTGTATTATGCAATGGCCGTTAGGTTAGTGCGCGTGAAATATCATTTATTTAAGTCGCAACTTCGAACGCTGTTCGTAAACAGTTTTCAATTTAGCACAGCTATTTCTCATTCGTTCAAAATTCCACCTAGCCATTCTTCTGATTAAAAAGGTGATTCTGAAAGTGATATTTCGCGCGGACCGACCTAATTAAAAGCGCGATATCGGTGCTTTGCGTGTAATGCTCGAATGTTTCGTAATATAATACGGCTTGGTGTCTCTAGAACGATGAAAGGAACTCGTAGGATTATTTTCTCGGTGAATCATTCGCAAGTAATGGGAAATGCTTGAGGTCTTGGAAGAGGGAGAAACGGAGGGGCGCGGAATGTGTTACACCTGACGGCAATGGAATTTCCCATCCCGCGTGAATGGTGACGTCGTGACACCGAATCAAATTAATCCATATTACTCTTAAGTAAGGGAGAAGCACTTTTACACCGATAAAGATAAGAGATTCCCGCTCAGGCGGCGCGATCAAAGAGAAAGTAAGGCGGAAATCGTAGACGAAGTAAGATCCCTGTCCCCTGCATCTCAAATTGGCGCGATATTGCCGTTTCTACAACAGGAAACAATATTTTGCATCAACATGTACTGATTATGTAAGAGATTGTATTTACTTGCACAAACGAAATAAGAATTGGATAATGGAAAAAGCGACGATTCCCCTTATTTCCCTGCGGCAACCAGTCCTCCCCCGTTCGGGATCGAATTACAAGAATTATAATCAAACGTTCACTTAACTAGAGTATAAACTCAAAGCGTCAGGATACTTAAGGGGCAACGCCACTGTAACGGCACAAAAACGTAGTATAGAAAATTACCTTTGACAATTATTTGTGGGTTAAAAAAGAAATAAGTGGAAAATCTGTTTAAACGCCTTTGTTAGTCACATCTTAAGTAGTTTCAAGCTATTTTTATTTTCTTTTCACTTCTCCCTAATGGCACTTTAAACGCGTTTTTCTCAGAACCACTTTTTCAAATTTGCTTCCAGCAGAACTTAAGGGGTCTCTCTACCTTGATGGCCTGAAAAGGAGCGCGATATTTGGGATTTTTTTTTTAAGAGAAACCCTCAAATTATATTAATTGAAAACCTTATGTCTATATTTGTACATATTTAGGCAACATTTAAAAAAAAAGCGGTACCTAAAACTTTAAACGCGTTTTTCTCAAAACGATGTTTTTCGAATTGGTTAGCATATCTCAAAAACCAATCACCCGATTTACTTCAAACTTGGCATATATCTTTAGCAGATGTCTCATTCTCGCTGGTATTAAAACTAAGTTGGTTTTTACAAAATTAGACTTTTGCGACTTAAAAAGACAGCGAATTGTTTTGCAGAAACAGATTTTCCACTGATCCCTTTGTTTATCCACAAACAATTGCTAAAGCTAACTACGTTTTTGTGCCGCTAGAGTGGTGTTACCCCTTGCGGTATTCAAAACGCCATAGTTCTCGCTAAACAAATTCCCGAAACTGGCACTGAGAACGGGCAGTCAAACTAGGGTACCCGCTTAAATATCGAAAATATTCACCAACATGGGGGTCCAGCTCGAGATGATTTCAGCGAGTTATATCAAAGGTTTATTCATTACATTGTACAGAAATTCACCGCATTAGTAGTGCCTACAGCGAGTCTGTGATACATGCTTCCATAGAAAAAACTTATGAAAAGATCGGCTTGAATAAAGATACACGATATACGTTTACGTAAATAAAGTTTGCCTTCGTGAAATCGTTGCTCCCGCGTCCGCGAGCTATACATCCGTTCCCTCTACATCCTCGACCCTCGTAAAAATATGCCGCTCCAGTGTTCTGCACATAGGCATACATAGACGGAGCAGAAGCTGGGACTATCGGCGAGGGGAACGGTAGTCTTGGAGGGGAAAAGGCAGAGGTTCAGGCACGTCGGTTAGCTTCGGACGCATTCGGCATGTATAAAACCACTGCGTTACCCGATTTACTCGTATCGCTCCCCTTACCGCGAACCTTGCCAGCCCCCCGTCAGCTTACGCTCCGTCTATATGTGTCTATGGTTCTGCAGACTTAATACCGAGGCCGGTGCAAGACACGTTAGCCGATCGCCGCCGCGATCGCAGCAGGGGAGAAGACTGATATAAATACTTTACATATCGATGTCTCGAATCGTGTTACCGTACTCCGCGCTTAGGAGTTCCTGATACCAAGCGCCTGCTCCAGTTCCGCGCGCTTCTGCTGGACCTTCGTATAGAAGTACCGGCAGACGGCTTCCTGTGCCCACGGCTGGTAATAGAACTCCGCCCTGCGCTCCTCCTCCGGGTTCCCGACGACGTCTATCATCGTCTTCAAGTCCCTCGTCTGCGAGATGATCCACTTGTTGATGAACTGCTGGGGATCCTTGGCGAAGCTCAGGAAGAACTCCCGGTTAGTCTTCAGCTGATTGATCGTCTCCACCGTTTCGTGGATCTTGTTGTCCAGGCTCTGGATCTCCTGCTGGCTGGCGGTCGAGAGCAGGAAATTGTTCATCTGCGTTTT
The DNA here is from genome assembly GCF_050908995.1 of Andrena cerasifolii. Lineage (NCBI taxonomy): Eukaryota > Metazoa > Arthropoda > Insecta > Hymenoptera > Andrenidae > Andrena > Andrena cerasifolii. The sequence goes on from NC_135132.1 coordinate 7,786,446, forward strand.
CAACGTGTCGTCCACCTCCACGTCTATGTCGTAGCAGGCAGTCTGCTTCGTCTCCGTGCCTGGTGGAAGACACAGGGAAATGTACAGATCGCTGTCCTCCAGGGAGTGTTTAGTAAGGTGAGAGGTAGAGGTGTGCGAGAACCCGAAAATGTCGGGTCGGGTCGGCGATTATTCTAGGGATCGGGACGGGTTCCCGAGGGTTTCGGGATTCGTGTTGTTAGGACTGACTGATGTTTGTACTTCGGGAAAACAACAATGTCTCTACACTTTTTCTTTGGAATCCCAACACTTTTTGGGAGTCCCGACTCTCTCGGGAATCACGGATATTCTCGGGAACCGGACCCGACCCGACTTTGGGTTCCCGACATTTTCGGGTTCTCGCACACCTCTGGCGAGAGGTAACTAGTAACGCACCCTCCACGCTGATAACATGGTTGATTACGATAGGATCGGGCGGGTGAAGCAGCGGGTTCAAACGCTGCGGTATCTCCGCGAATTTCATCCTGGAGCAGGCGAATATTTGCTCCAAATACTTATCACAGTTTATGAACTCCCTCTCGTGACTGTCCTGCAGCTTGTGCGTCTTTATGTACTGCCATAGCGCGGAGATGATGACGGGTCTCGTTTGCGTATGTACACCTAGGAGTCGTGCTAATCTGGGATCTAGTTTGAACTGCGAAGAAGAACGTTAAGTTGTTATTTTATTAACTTCTTATTTTTCACGTTTTTCTGAAAAGTTGTCAACTACTGATACATGGTCAACTACTGGTACCTTCACCCTAGTTTTAGTTTAAATTTCTCGAAGACGAGTTAAACGAATGATATAAACATTTAAAAGAATTTTAATGACTGAAAACAGTTGAATGTAAAAAATATTACGTAAGCAGGGGGTTGCAATATGAAATTTTATGAATTCTTATACTGGGGGAGGGAGGTGGTAAGAAATCGCCAAAATTACCCTTACGTAATTTAAGGACAGCCCCTACGACCCGTTAAGATGAAACAGTGGGAGGACTGTTACCTGTAGAGGCTGGTAATCAAGGAGCAGCAGAATAGTACATCGAACATTTTTATCGCCGGGTCTTTTCACCTGGAAACCGTCGGTTTCCTGTGTTGTCAACGTGCGGTGCCACTCCACCAAGTGGTTATCAGGGCCGTATAAATCCTTATCCAATTCTATGACTAAGCTCTTGAAGAACGAGGAGAACTTCCTCTTCACCTAAGTGTTATCAGACAAGTTATCATCCTGCATAGTTAGCGGACACTTAGTTTCATAGTTCCATTACCTTATTGGGATCATTTTTCGTATCGTCTAGGAGCCGCCCCTCGACTCTAAGCTCCCAAGACGCAACCGAACCCTCCTCCCCCTCGCCGGCCTCTTTGGCCGGGTAGAACGTATTCGATATGAATATCCGCAGCTTCCTCTTCTGCTTCATGGGACGCTTCAGCGCCTCTTGTATGTCAAGGCGCTTTCGCATTATAGTCGCGTCTAGCTTCCTCTCGAACGCCAGCAGATCCATGTAAGCCTGGGACTCGGGCACCAGGTCGCGCACTTTCTGCGGCAATATTTTGTCCGCCAACTTTTTCTTCTTCTTGGATGTGGAATGTGAAAAATCACTGTTCCAAAAATACCTAAATGAGTTCGTGTAAAAATCATAGATTCAAAAATCAATAAACCAATTTTGAAGCTTATGAGATGCAGTGAAGTTCCTGGTAAATCGGTAAACGGTTTTTTAACGAAGCGATCGATTACGCAAGAATTACGAGCGCTGGAAGCTACTTCTTTTAAGGGGGTATTCTACCCAAAAATTCGATTTTTTTTTCTTTGATTTTCTAATAGCTTAGGGTTTTGAAAATATGTCCCTAAAATATTAAGGTGAGATTTGGAAAACTCCCGGAGTTATAGGGGCTTAAGGCCGCAGCCTGTAGATTAAAAAAATCTTTGGTACTTTCGTTTCAGATGACTAGGACGGCCGGAATTCGTGCGCCCGATTTGGGCCGGTTTTTAATAACGCGACCTGCGCTTCGGCGTGTAACTTGTACAAATTTCAATATAATGCGTTCCAACAATTTGTGTCGATAGTTCAAACACTGCTAAATATGTGTGCAAAGCCCCTGCCCTGTAGGTGCGGTAGGTTTTCCAGAATTAATTTCCCAATATCACCTTCTGAAACCAGTGTCTAGACTAGAATACCCCTTTAAGAAACGAAACGTTAACGCATTCGTCGAGGGGATTATTCGATGCGGGGAGACAATGAGTACAATGATAAACAGTAATACGAACTTAAGAGAAAAATGCATGCGGCGCCGGCGCACTTACGGTTTCTGCTGCGACATGGGGATGCGTTGGTCCGCGCTCCTCTTACCGACCGGCGGAGTGGGCATTGGTCCCTGGCGAATGTTGGAGTAAGGTTGACTCGTTCTTATTATGCTCCCCGGGCCGGGTCCCGCGTTCGCCATCTGCGGAGGCGGAGTGAATCCCGACCGTTGTTGCATCTGTGTAAATAAGATTACAAAATATTTTTTCACGCGGAAAGCGCAATTATATACGTCGGTGGTGCGATGTATTAGTGACAGTAACGTTCGCTGAAATCCAGGATATACTCACGGGAAAATTTGGGCCCGAGTATTGCCGCAAATTCGGAGGTACAGACGAGGCTGTATATCTTTGTTGCGGCGGGACATTATTCCCCGTGTTTGGTACAGGAAACCTCTGTGCCATGTCTCTTTGGTCACCACCCTAACGGGGCAGAACAAGCTTCTTATTTAAACGAACGTTCACCTCCCATTAGCGACAACTTCGTTTTATCGCGAAAGAAAATCTCCTCGTATTTTATTATTCTTCCCGAAGCTGTTTATTTAAATACGGAAGGAGGCAGCAGCATCTAACAGCGATGCGAATTGTCTGTCAACTACCAAGGAAAAACAAAAACATAACCTTCGAAGGCGATTGCGAGCTTATTTACGCGCAAGGTTAGAATTGAACTCTATTTTCGGAGCTAAACAAACATTTTCGTTCTGAGTAATGATTTACCGGGGGATAAATGAGAACACGGGAAGTATTAAAACACTGCGGGGCACAGCTTCTGTCGGTTCTCCGTTAAATTCGAGCACACTTTTGCGTAACGCCACATTTCGATTCGGTGAATTTGAGGTTATGATATTTTATGGTTTGGCGTAGAGTGGAGATTAAAGAATGCGAAGGATGGGTGAAATACGATCAGCGAGTAACGAAAAACAACCTACGCCTTGAAAGCTTCTATCCACTTTCTGTCAGGGTTAGTAAGCTCTCAGTGAAGCGGCAGATTACAGATGCATTACCTCCGCGTTCTGTCGCCAAGAGGGCGCTGGTCGTGGCGCGCTGGCGCTTCTTGATTTAAACACCAGAGGGCTACGGAATGAGCGGCTTGAAAAGGTATGTACTTGTGAGAATTAGCAACTGTCCGTGGCCCTCTGGTGGCGATTCTGAGAAGCGTGGCTATTTAAATTTGAAATCCTAGACAAACTTCTTTTTTTAATGAAAACGTTAAGAATAAAAAAAAGAAATTTGTCTGGTTTCTGTTTGTAATTAGTAAATATGGGAATGTTAATTTTGATTTGAATTTAAAAATTATGTAAAGTGTAACGTGTGGAGTAATTAATTTTTTATTATAATTGATGGTTTTATTATAATATACCATGCGCGTGTGTTATGGGTATCATTAAATATGAAATTAGGAAATGTTTAGATGAATTAGTACGGTAGATCTTGGAAATGCAATTTCGGTGAATTGTGGGAATATATGTTAATACCTCGAATTCCTTCTAACATTGAATAAACGATTAAGAGATGGTAATAATAGAATACCTTGAACACCACCTGTGCAAGTGGATTCTCATGAAAGTAATTAATCATAAGCCGCGGAAATTTAATTTCGGACAATACGTATTTAAATCGCTGAATCGTTGAACTAACTTCAAACAAGTGGGAGGAAATTATTCATGGATAGTATTATAAACGCCCCGTCATACTATTTCACGCTTAAACTCAAGTTTCATAAATACTTTCACTGAGTAAGAACTTGAAAACCCGAGAACTGTCCTTTCTCAAAATTTCGTTTTTGAATCAATTAAATCAGGATAACGGAAATGAAAGTATTCGGAGAGCATTTATTAAAATTACACGAAGGATTCGTAATTCGGGGTAAATTTATTTTATTTTAAAACGGAAATTAATTTCACGATACTCATATAAAAAGAAACCAACAGAACAATGCGTTCCAGAACCTATTATCCTCCTTCATTTAAAGTCGAAGCCAATCAGCAAAAGAGTCGTTAACGTAGGGACCTAGAGTGTCGGTATCTAAGAGGTAATATAAAAAAAGATAACCTTGCGAAAAAAAATCACTAGATTCCAATGCAAGGTCGTTAAAGCGCCATTGAAACAGCTAAAATGTTTGGAACTCGTTGAAAAGTTTGCAGCCCGTCGAGGAAGAGGGGATCGTAGCGAATGGAAGTACGCAGGACGTCGCGATTATATTTAAACCTGACTCAGTAGCCAGCGATTTTGCCAATGAATAATCTTCCATATCATTGGATTAACAGAGTCATCCCTCTAGTTGCGCAATTGCGTATTACCATGTCCCGGTAAAAGTTCGTTCGCGAAAGAGATGGCCATATATGGAGGCGCCCTCCATCGTTGCACCGAGGAGCTTCTCATTTTTTCAACTTCTGCCCTATCCTCCTGGGTCCCTTTTCCTCCACGAGTGTCACGTAAATTCAGAAACTGGACCACGCAATTATAACCCGACCTATATCGAAGTTTATTTAAAGAAAAAACTCGCCACGCTCTGCGCAATCGATTTTCTCTCTGTTTCTTTTTTCTCCGAATATTTGGAGCGTTGACTGCAACAACGAGGATGCTTTGTAGGTGGCAATATGGCGGCTTCCTTGAGCGAAGTTGAATGCAACTGTTTCTCCAGGAAAGAATGTTGTATGAAGTGAAATAAAGTAATCTGTTCTGTGATTACCGCTTCGTCATTTCTATTCTTTCCTTTTTTACCATTTGGGTGGCGGTAATTTGAAGAATGTATTCCTGAGTGACGGTGGGAGGCGGGAGGTGAACGCAGACGAGCCGGAAGTTGATGTTACCAGACGCTATAATTGGGAATGGAGTCACATCGATAATTCAGAGTTTCCAACTGAGAATATTTTTAATTCACTTGCAGTCTGACTGAAAATTTTGAGAGCAGCCCGGCTGAAGTAAGCTATCGCGGCGGAAGTTGCGGCGTACAGGAGAATTGTTCAGAATTAGTTGGCCATAAAGAAGATCAACATCCACAGTTTCTAAAAGAGGGAATGAGTCAAGCCCGAAACAAATGGGAATATTGTATATTTAACACAGTGTTAAGCCTTTTCATTCCAATTCAGCAGATTGTTGAATGAAAATACATGATAAAAATAAGATTTTATATCCTCCAAAGAAGACTTGAATTAAAAAAAGAAATGAGTGCCGTTCTAGCGCAGCTGTTGCAGTACAGATGGCTACAATTCTAAGTTTCGCCTGTCACATATTGAATACACACCTTACCTAGCCACGCCTATTATAAATACCTAAAGCTCACCAACACTTTCTGCGCATAATTTGTGCCCAACCTTCTCCTCGCATTTATACAAAACTTCAAATAGACCCTTCAGGTCCCTAAAGTCGGGAATCCACCTGGAAGCTAAGCTAAGCTAAGCTAAGCTAATTTTTTAAAATGTAGCATGGCATAGTACAGCCTGGCTTAGCTCAGCTTAGCTTCTAGGTGGATTCCCGGCTTAACTCTTTATTGGCGTGGCCCAATTCGGGGCTTTTCAGCCATAGTTTCTCATCCTTACAATTTTTTTTAGACAAATTAAGCTACAGCGCACCTAAATACTTCATTCCTCCAGTAAAAATCCCAAATAGACCCCACGAAACACTGTGCGCTTACAAAATACTTAAGACTCCTAGCTAGACAAGCTCCATAGGCCTGTGGTAACACCAGATATGACCATTTCAATCACTTAAAAATCACTCCCAGAATCGAAGACCAGCCCTTCCAATAAAATTACACACCCCACCAAGCTCCTCAGTGCAGCAACCTCCTTACCATCCCATATTCACTCTTCATCTCGTACTCCAGCGTCCGCCCGAACCAGGCCACTAAAACAAAGCCTCTAAGCCTTGCAGAATGGCACCGAGTGCCTCTAAATCCTCCATAGGCCACCACTGCACGTTCCACAGGCGGGTGGCAGCTGCGATTTTGGAAATCCACCGTGCATGGCCCTCTGTCTAAGTGAATAACTGGCTAATATTAGATCCCAGAAAACTGTGGAAGCCGCGCACACACACGCGTCGTCTTTTTTCGACGTACGCCAACTTGGGGGTGGTGAAACCCGCGTGTTGGACAGTTTCCTCCGGAGCGTGGGCCGCCTTCCTCGCCGGTATAAGAGGGGCTGGGTATCGGTCCGAGCACTTCAGTCCTCTCAAAGAAACACCACAAGGTACAAGGATGGCTCTCGAACGTCAAGTGCGCGCCAAGGTACGGCTAAGTGCCCCGCCGTGAAACGTCCATCGTCAGGAGGACCGCGAGAGTTCAGTCGAGTGTGGAGTTCGTTGGAATCCTCGTTTCCCCCCTTTTCACATGGGACTATCATTACTGTGGCTTGCTGTGGACCTCTCGGTTTCTTTTAAATTGACTTCCTTGGAAGCATATAACTCGTGGAAGCTGTTGCTAGGGGAACTGATTATTGGGCTCACGTGAACCTCCGTATTTGGTTTGGGGGATGGTTTACGGGGGACTTCCAACGACTCGATCACTGGGCCGAGTTGCGGGTTGCAGTTAGAAATGTTGCATCGTAATTGTCATTGCAGCTCGCTGGAAAGCGCAGCCCGGAGATGGAGAAGGAGGCCCAGGAATGGATCGAGGCCATTCTGGGGAAGAAGTTCCCTCCTAACGAGCTCTTCGAGGACGTGCTCAAGGACGGCCAGGTGCTGTGCGAGCTGATGAACAAGATCTCCCCCGGATCCGTGTCCAAGATCAACAGCTCCGGCGGCCAGTTCAAAATGATGGAGAACATCAACATGTAAGCGACTGATGGCTATTTTTACATTTAGAGAATGCCTGCTCCACTTTCGATCCGTCACACTATCAACCACGCTGTTGCGCGCTAGATTCCAGAAAGCTCTCAAGGACTACGGAGTGGACGACGTCGACGTGTTCCAAACGGTCGACCTGTGGGAGAAGAAGGACATCGCGCAGGTGGTCACCACCTTGTTCGCTCTTGGTCGCACGGTGCGTATTAATTACGAAAGCAATTCGCTATAGTATTTCGAAATTCCACACCAAACTCATCTACCTACTCACGGACCACAAATTCATGGCGCCCCTAACCCTGCACAACCCCTCTAATTTCTCACCCTGTTGATCACAAAAAATTGCTCACTACCCTATCCCTAAAAATCACGGAACAACTACGTCCTCCTGGCCTCTATGCGGTCCCCAAGTGAGACCAACGTCCCGCAATTTTATTCTTCTGGTTGCCCGCAGACGTACAAGCACCCAGAGTGGAAGGGGCCTTGGCTAGGGCCCAAGCCTTCCGAGGAATGCAAACGCGACTTCACGGAAGAGCAATTGCGCGCCGGTGAGGGGATGATCGGCCTCCAGGCCGGCTCCAACAAGGGCGCCACCCAGGCGGGCCAGAGCATCGGCGCCACCCGCAAGATCCTCCTTGGAAAGTAGAGGCGCCTATCCCCCCCTCCCTTAGACCCCCACAAAAATCTGTATTTTGTATGTACATGTATATAATATTACGTATTTATTTTGTATTTTGTAATTGAACGGTAATATAAATTTATTATTTACGCCGAATGGTCTCTTCAATACCCCCGGACGCCCCCGAAGCCGGCCATTTTAGGCACCGAGAGAGGAATCTCTGGCGAAAGCGCGAGAAACACGAGGATACACGAGCGTTTCGAGAATTCTCGCGGCTGGGTAAAAATATGACAGCAGTCAGCCCGGCCAGACGGCCGTAATGGAGTTTTACAGCTGCTGGCAGTGTTAAGAGAAACATCGGCGCTGAAATCTCTGTCATTCGCTGCCTCTCTTCACGCCCCCGTTTTTAATTCACTCGCCACGCAGGACAGATTGGACCCGCATGACGATTAGTGGGGGCGACTCGCGGAGGCCTTTGCTAAGCGATGCCTCGCTCGAGGCCTTGGAATTTGGGGCAAAGACCCAGTTTTTTTCTCTCGATTTTATGGACCACTTACGGGGATGTTCTTTTTGAAAATTTATGGAAAAGTCAGAAAATTATGCAACTTTGTGTCCAGGTAGAATAGTTCATCCGTAACGCAAACGTATTTTTTGTTGGTGCCATAGAACTGTTTCGTGGGGGTGAAATCACCCCTCGAAGAAAATGTAGAATTTTCTTCCTCGTGGAATATCTCGAGAACGGTGAGAGATATCGAAAATCAGTTTAAACAAAAGTTGCATCTGTTTTTTATATCTACAAACCTGCGTAAAAATAATTATCGAAAAAGTCATACTTTTCAAGTTACCCCCACCAACAATCCTGAATTTGAGATTTATTTTTACGCAGTTTTGCAGATATAAAGAAAAGATTCAACTTTTGTTTAAACTTCTTTTCGATATCTCTCACCCTTCTAGAGATATTCCAGGAAATAAAAAATTCTACATTTTTCCGAGGGTTGATTTCACCCCCTAAAATGTCGCCAACAAAAATGCGTTTGTGTTACTGATAAACTACTCTAATTGCACGCAAAGTTGCATAATTTTCTGAAATTTTGGGTTGCCTAAATTCTCTTGCGAGAATCGTGGGTTGTGTAAAGTTGAAAAATTGATGTCCAAGTGTGATAATAGGATATTTAAGTATTCATTTGATGGTCAGTTGGCAAAGTGTGTGTGGCTGTTTCAGTGTGTTTGGGGTTCGCGCACATGTTTGAATTGTTAAAATTAGACGGGAAGAAATGAAAATACATAAGATGGTGGCCCAAGGTTACGAGGAATCGCGGAAAGTCTGAATCGCTGGTGGTCACTGGCGTGTGATTGAAAACTTAGGTGGGAAGCATTGGGTTTGCTCTTTTCCCCTTTTTCTTTGGTGGAGATTGTGGCCTTCTTTGTAGTGGGCTCTCAGAGGAGGCTTCCAAATATATTTTGATAGATAGAGACATTGAAATTTATTAAAAGCATCGTGTTGCCTTGTTGGACGACAGAGATGCGCGGTAATTGGGCGGTAATGTAATTCTGCTTGTTTGGCCTTCAGCTGCAATTTCCTTCAATTTATCTTCAGGGAGTAGTTGCGGAATTTTCGAAAGATACTGCGAGTTTCAGTAATATTCATTTCCGTTTGCTCTTCTTTTCCCTCGTTAAAGTTATGTTATAATTTTTTATACTTCTGTAATTTTTAGATCCTTGAAAAATTTTCATTAAGGGACTTTGCAATGTTTCGCAAATATTAAATTTTTATTTCAGGAATTTGTATTTTTCTTCCAACGATTTCTATATTCTTCCACTAATCTTCTGAAAGAAATCCTACAATTCTAGAAAAATTATTCTCAATTTATATCGACATTTTTTACATACTGCAACTCTTCTGCTTTGAAATCTCTTCAATTTCTACAAATGTAATTCCTAAATTTTTGAAAAAGTACCATCTTCCACATTTAGTTCAATAATTCTTCCCTTCAAAATTCCAGTCCCCCCCCAAGAAACATAATTTCCTCCAATTTCCTTTTCCAAAATGCTTCCATAAAGCCTTAAATTAAAAAAAGAAGCTTACACAATTATTGCATCACCATCCAACGACCTGCTTCCCAAAATATGAACTTGAAATGCATAAAAAAATTCCAATTTCCTTCAGTTCCTCCCATAAGTAGTCCCATAGGTACTATGTCTTTCAGATACTCCTACGACTCCACTCCCAAGGGGGGCAGGTTCCTCAGGCAGCCTTCCCAAATGCAGACACGACGTGCTCAGAAGCGCGAACCACTCGGAATAATAAAATTTATAGCAGTTATATCAGACGAATAACAGGTGGATGAAAATGATGCGCGGCAGCAAGTGGCGGCAAGTGTTGGCCGTCACACGAAAATAGTGATATTGTAATTAGCATTGTGTACTGGTGGTGCACGCGTCCGCCGCGGGATTCCATTTGGCACGGCCTTCGTCGCAACATGCAGCTTCTAAATTTATTCCTTTGGTCCTTCCAGAAACGCGGGAAAGAATATCCGCTCCTAAATCATGTGATTTTGGACAGTTGCAAAGGAGATGCTACGTCTCCTCGACTTCATTGATGGAATGGCTAAAATACTTCACACTAAGTAGTCCAAGTAGTCTAATATGGGGATCAGGTGAAGTGTTGTAAATCGATTTCAACTAAACTTTGAAGTTATATAGAAAACTCTAAAGCTCTAAAGCTCTAAAGCTCTAAAGCTCTAAAGCTCTAAAGCTCTAAAGCTCTAAAGCTCTAAAGCTCTAAAGCTCTAAAGCTCTAAAGCTCTAAAGCTCCAAAGCTCTAAAGCTCCAAAGCTCCAAAGCTCCAAAGCTCCAAAGCTCCAAAGCTCCAAAGCTCCAAAGCTCCAAAGCTCCAAAGCTTCAAAGCTCCAAAGTTGCAAAGCTTCAAAGCTCCAAAGCTCCAAAGTTCCAAAGTTGCAAAGCTTCAAAGCTTCAAAGCTCCCAAGCTCTAAAGTTTCAAAGTTCCAAAGCTTCAAAGCTCCAAAGCTCCAAAGCTCTAAAGCTCTAAAACTCTAAAGTTTCAAAGTTCCAAAGCTTCAAAGCTCCAAAGCTCCAAAGCTCCAAAGCTCTAAAGCTCTAAAACTCTAAAGTTTCAAAGTTTCAAAGTTCCAAAGCTCCAAAGCTCCAAAGCTCCAAAGCTCCAAAGCTCTAAAGCTCTAAAACTCTAAAATTGAGATTTAGAAAAATTAAAAATGCCTTGAATGATAGATGTTTGTATGTTTCAATTGAAAGAAGTTTGTAATGTTGATTTAGAAAGATTGAAAATGGTTTTGAAAAAAGATGTTGGTGGGGGGAAATTTGAGTTTCTTGTGGGATTTGATATTATTATAGGTAATTTGAAAAAAGTAACGAATAAAGGTGTTTGGTCCCTTTTTTAGAGTATTGGTACCACTTAATAAAGTGTCAATCACTTTAAAAATAACTTGTCGTGATTTGATGCTATAATGTTTAAGCCGCGGGTGATTTAATCTAATATTAGTTTGATTGGAAGCAGATGGACACCGAGACGAGTGAAGAATTACGCTAGAGTTACGAAAACAAATTGATGCTCAAATGTTCTGACATATTGCCTGATAAAAATAGGAATTATTTCACGGTAGTGAAGCTCGTTATACAATTGTACAGGTTTTTCAGAAAAATTTCCAATGGTTGTCATGGAAGTCTACCACACTAATGTACTAACACCTTAAATGATTTAAAGCAAATACTTTTTGGATATAAAATTCTTAATATAAACTTTTTTACTATAAATTCTTCCTTGACAAAAACTAAAAGATTTCATAAGAAATAAAATGTGTTATACTTGCTATAATTGGATTGCAACTTTCAATTAGTTTAACATCCTGCTTTTTACATCAAACATGAATGAACTTTAAAATATTAATTAAAAACTTTACAGTAATTTTAATAAATATTATCCTGCAATGGTTTTCAAACACTTTGTCTCTATTCAGCTAAAGAAGATGGCAGCACTTATTGGATACCAGTGTTGCAAAGATATCATCTGAGTTTCGTTCAAGTTCCTCCAAAGTATTTGATGTGCGATTGGGTCCAGATGGCGTTGCACTACCTTTATGCCCATAAAATTACAATTTTGAAACAAAAACGAAAGCTGAGAGACCTGTTGCAACAATATTTTTACTTGCTGATTTCCCTGAAGAAATAAATCAATCTTCATCGATTTCACCAGTAAAATTTATCATGATTTGAATATTTTTAAAACTATAGGAGTTACACAATAATTCTTGCAAATAACCTAAAAATCGCATGGATTAATTTTCTTACACTCCAGTATTCAACTCCTTTTAATCCCAATTTCTTTCCGTCCTCATACCCAATATACTCCAAAGGGTTGACCAGTAAATCTACCGCTACCATTGGTGCACGATACAATAAAGTCACAATAATAAGAAAAATTAATAATAATATTCTGGAGCACGTATACGGCAGTTTCCTAATGTGAGGGACCTGTCGGACAAAATGGGGACGGCGCCTCATAAAATGGCGGTCCATTCGCGTCGCCATTCCACAATTTTTATGAGGCGAGTGAATTGGCCCGAGAAGTGGAATAAAATAAAATAAAGTAGCCCGGCTAGGAAACGTGGACTCAGGAATAGATACGATCGAGGTAGTCGTTCTCATTTCGTACATACTTGGCGTGAGAAGCAACTGTGCCTTTTGATATGGCGCCAGCCATAGTCGTAGCATCCGGGAACGCGACGGGCCTTAATTTAAATCCTTTCCTCCGGTTTTTCGAAAAACGCCGCGGTTCATCCAAGCTATCTTAGATCTTACAAATCGCCTGCTACGCAAAATTTCACAATTCACCGATCTTGGCACCCTGTGCTCCAAAGAATGAATTAAAATACCCTATGAGCTAATAAAACTGTAAACAACGACGGCAGCGCCATCTATGCCGGATTTTCTTGCCTTTACACCTCTTTTTTAATTAAGAAATTGAATAAAAAAAGGGGAGGCTCTTTGAGCTCTCTTTTAAAATAAGTTTCACGAGGGAACTCGGGAAGTTGTAGGGTGCAGTAGGTTTTTTGTAATATTTTTGGTATTTTCTTCCAAAATGCTGCTTATAGAAATTTTTTGCCGTCTTGTTAATGGGAATTGGCGTGTTAAGAGTAAGATAGTACCTCAGCTGTAAGGTGAATAAAAGGGTAGTTGTGAATGTAAATAGGGTGGATGTTAATTATAGTAGCAGGGAGCATGATCGATTAGTAATGTTCTGCCAAAGCGTCTCAAAATTCAGTGAGATTTCAGAAAACAAGCCGTCTCCGCTGCCATTTCGCCTCGTGAAATATAAATATGACACGCGGGAAACTCAGGCGTCGTATGCAGTTTCCAAACGAACCGCGAATGCCAGGAACTGTATCCCGCGATGTAAAGGGGATCTAGAAATAATGTACGATTCTTGGCGTGAAAAATGAGTGGAAGGATCCAGCTCGTCCATTACACTTTTGACAAATAAAAATTCGATCGGTCGCACAGGATGTTTTTCAAAGACGGTATTTAAGAGAGAATAATTTTGCAATCTGGTCGTGGTACCTTATTTTTTTTTTATTTATACTGATCTACATTGATAAAGAGGTTAGATATGTTACAGATTATTTGAAGTTTCGTGACATCTTAGCTACAGCTACTCCTCGGGGTTCCTCCTCTTTTGGAAAATATTCTGACTCTCAGGAGAAGTAAAATTCAACTACTGGCGGATGAAGGATTCTTTGGTGTAGGGAGGTTGGGGGAGGCTGGAGGTTTGGGAAGCTACCATTTTGTTCATGTCTACTGCAGAAAGGTTAAGTTTCAACCTTCAAGAATTGTCCCAAGTTCCTATAGGCTAGACAGATGCAGTAGAGGTTCCTTCGAGGGTCCTAGTCTGTGACGAATGATAACCCTGAGATATCTAAGGGCTTGCACTCCCAATTTGAACATTCTATTAGAACTAATATATCCTATTTTAGGTCCACATAGTGCTGGATCCTCTATTCCCAAGTCGTGCAACCCAGAAGAACCAATACATCCCATTTTTAGGCCCACATAGTTTTGGATCCTCTGTTCCCAAGTGGTGCCACCCAGAAGAATCAATATACCTCATTTTTAGGTCCACTGGATATTCTATTACCAAGTCGTGCCACCCAGAAGAACCAATAAATATGCCCCATTTTGGGTTCACATACTGCCGGATCCTCTATTCCCTTGTGGTGCCACCCAGAAGAATCAATATACCTCATTTTTAGGTCCACATAGAGCTGGATCCTCTATTACCAAGTCGTGCTACCCAAAAGAACCAATAAATACACCCCATTTTGGGTTCACATACTGCCGGATCCTCTATTCCCAAGTGGTGCCACCCAGAAAAATCAATACACCTCATTTTTAGGTCCACATAGAGGTGGATCCTCTATTCCCAAGTCGCGCCACCCAAAAGAATCAATATACCCCATTTTTGCTTCACATAAAAGCATATGAGCATATTCACATAAGAGCTACGGGTTTCACGATTCCCAACTCATACAATTCTCAAGAGCCAACACACCTCATTTCGGGCTCCCACACTTCTGGACATTCCCAGCATTGCGAGCACCAGCGTCCTCCACCTTCGCCCGAGGTCCCGCACCGTCCCCAATTCATAAAACCTGTCCCCCGACAGATCACTCTAATTACCAAGCGGCATCGAGCGCTGCCTGACCTCCCACACCGAATTTATACCGCAACGTGTCCGCGCAATCAAGGTTCCTCCGTGTCTCGAGCGGCCCTCGGCCGGCCTAAGTTTGCGCAACGGTCTCGCGGGAGTGTCCAGGGAGGTTTTCGCGCGGCCGAATCATTATGTCACGATAATGTAACAAGTTAGCGTGGAGCGGGCGGCGGGGAGGCAAGCCGGCGGGCAAATTGGCAGCCACCGAAGAAATATTAAATCGGCTATGCGGGAGATGCAGGGATATTTCGGCGGTCACCTTGAAAAATATTCGTCACCGCGCACGGTTGCGGCTACGCGAGAGGCTTCGGCCGGCCGCCTGCCCTCTCCGGCCCGCCTTTCTATTATCGGATCCGCTATCAGATATCATCATTATCGAGGGACACGTTTATTGCCACCGAAATACATCTTCGAGGATAAATTGTCGCGCGAGCGCGGCACTCGGGCCCTCGGGCAGCTCTGGGCCGCGCTTCATCACGCTTAACGAATGCGTTAATGAGCGATTAATGTCGCCGTAAAACGCCCGCGTGCGCGAGCCACGCCGTCGCGGCTCTAATTGCGTGAAACGCACTCGAGGAGCGATAAAATAGTGACGGATCGCCGTCCGACGGGCGGCGAATCGATCCTCGCTGCGTCGAGGGACCGGCTGGGAGACGCTCGACCGAATTTGGGAAACCTTGGGGGAGGAAAATGGAGGAAGGTCGGCCAGAAAATAGGTCTAGCCGTTTGGAAACGATCTTTGAGAAAGTCGAGGCTTCGAATGGGCGCTAATTGGGCGCTACAGCCGGAGCCACTTGTGGCGCGCTCTCCCCACCATGCCGGCCAGTCCCCCCTCCACACCGGCGCGCGGAGCGAAAGTGGGCGTGGCGCTGTACGCGAGTCGAAGTGGGGGAAGCCGTTCGGAGAGTTCTACTCCTTTGGTTGAGACTATAGTCGCTGAGGAGCGGCTATTTGAGCTGCAAAATAGTCGCTGGTTTTAGAGAGCGTCAGCTAGTATTTCTTGCATATAATTATCATGGAATAAAATTTATTTTACCGTAGAAACACTTCGTCCAACCCCCCTAGGTGTAATGCAAATGTTCTGAGAAATAATACCACCCGCAATTGAGATGCAATGGCACGAACTACTGTTGCGCCAGCCAATCGAATTACCAATTTACAAGCAGGAAGTCGCGATTAATTCCGCGAACGGCGTGCTGTAAACGGCTGCAATCGTAAAGCCAGGCGGCCGGGGCCTAATTAAACCAGGTGTTCCCGGCAACAAAGTGCGCGAAATTGTATCAAAATTAGGATGCTGACTGTGCCATCGGGAAAGGGGAATTGAAGATTGTCCAAGTAATATTGGCAGAAGTGGTTCGCGGTGAATAATGGTCCCCTATATTTAACCGTGCCCGAGCCGCGGTAAATACGAGGACAGAGCTTTCTTTGATGACGTCAGGCGGCCATTTTTCCCCGAAAAGACATTCCGCTCGAAGGAAGGCGAAGTGGATCATACGGAAATCAGGGGAACGCGGCTGAGCTCGCGGGTGGCGGACCTGGAATTCACGCATAAATCCTCCAGGACGATGAATTCGATGGATCAACCAAAATTCGATGGCGATTCGGGCCGCGTATTTCATCGTGATTGATAGGCGAACCGATAGTGGGACGTGTCGTAAATCTTGCAATAACTAACCCGGGTGGTGCAGCCGGGCTTTCGGTGACTTTTGTCAGTTTTTGGGTGGGCTTTTGTGGGCACAGAAGTATGGTCCTTTTAGGGGTGGTAGTATAGTTTGTTTTCTTCATCTAGAATTCTATTTTAGGCTTTAGAGTGGATGTTTGTTTATATCCATAGCGGGTTTCAGCAGCCCCTTTGTGATGCTTCAGTTAGAGTAGCCACTGTTTGTTCTTGTGACTACTATGGGCATAAATTGCATTCTGAATGGATTTAGTTAGTTCTTTTTTAAGTTGTACTGCTCCTAGAAGAAGTCATTTGTCATTTCTGTGTGATCTTGACCATGTGGCTTCTGGAGTTCACTACACTGGGTTCATCTGTTGCCTGGTTCTCTACTAGTGGAGTGGGATCAGTAGTAAGAAAGTATTTAAAGACACCGAAAAATTCGGGAATATATACATTATCTGACGAAATATGCGTGTATACAAATTGATGCCACATTAGCATGCCATGGAACTGGGAACTGTAAAGTTGTCAGGAAACAATGAAGAAAGCTTTTCAACACACTTCATCCAAAGATCAACACCGGACTGAAGGTGGTGTGCACAAAGTTCCAAGTGGTAATTTCTATAAATAGTCAGGCATAACGCTGTGAGCGATGGTGGTGAGTGATTTTGAATATATTTAGTGAAAATTAAAGTTCCCTGACGGCACCGAGTTACCATTTTGTGGTCATTTCTCCTACGCTTCGTCTTGATCGTAGCAAAAGGCTACCACTTGAAAATTATCTGAGTTTTGAACCATCATTTCCCAAATCAGTGGGTACACTGAAATTATATTAAAAAAAATAATAAAAATTTCATCTTTCCAAGGTCAGAGCCCGTGAAGACAGCAATCAAACATCCATCATCCCCCTAAAATTTGAAGAGTGCTACGAGACTGGAGTCCGATATACTGAATTCGATCGAAAGAATGGAAGTAGGGATATCTAGAATTTTCTTTATATCACCCCCGTTGGACCTTGTGTCATCAGCTAAAGTGTTGCATTTATTTTAAGAGGGACGAGTAAGTAAATATTGCGGCGTGGGTGGATGAGCAGGAAGAAAGCGAGCTCGAGGTTCTTCGCGAATTGTTTGCGTAGAAGACAAGCGTTGTCGCCAAGTGCTATATCTCGTGTTACCCCGAGATGCAGCCGGTGACTCACGGTAGCTTGCGAAACGCCTAATTCGCCAGCAGTCATTGTCTCGATTCTACTTTTAACGATCCGCGCGTAATACTCGAGCCGGTCCGTTTCAGACTATTGGGTGCCTGCGCGCTGGTTTCCACCTTGCCCGATTAATTCGACGCGGAGATTCGATTTTCTTTTCCTGATACTTAATTTAATCCCCAACCATTGCCGAGGAACTCTCAGCTGGCAGTGTATGCGTAGAATTTCACCAGTTTTGCGTAAATAATGTAGCTAACAATAGACGATGACTACCAGGTGAGTCGAGAATTTCCCAAATTCCTGAGGCCAATTTTAGAACTAAAAATTCGCAAAGTGGAGGAGGATTTGATGAATTGCACGGTGAATGAATTTCGGGGGATTCTGTGACATTGATTGGGATCGTGATATTATATAAAGTTGATGGGTAGTGGTAGGAGTAAGAATAGAGTAAACTGTAATGTTTCCTAGAGTGGCGGATCGTTAGCACCGCTCTGAAGTCTTCTTAATTAATCTCTCTCAATTGAGAACTCGATAGAGCCATTGCGCTGGTGCCAAACTGCTACATTTTATAAGTAGGTCGTTCACTTAAGTAAAACCATGGCATTAATCACGAGATCATTTATAGGCGGCGGGTGACCACAAAGTGAATGGCTGCTACCACTTATGGTCTTTCTGAGCTAAGGTGCTCCGCGAATGAGGCTCTTTTCGAATAGGGTCCTCCCGAATTAGGATTCGCCTAAACGAGGGGTCTTCTCAACTAGGGCCTTTCTCCACCACAGTTCTTCTCAACTAGAGTTTTCCTCAACTAGTTTTCATTCCCAATAGGGTCCTTCTCAACTAGGGTTCATCTTCACTAGGGTTAATTCTCAACTAGGGTTTATCTTCACTAGGCTTCTTCTCAACTAGGGTCTCCTCAACTAGGGTTCTCCTCAATTAGGGGTTTACTGAACTATGGTTCTTCTCAACTGGGGTTCCTCTCCACTAGGGTTCTTCTCAACTAGGGTACTCCTCGATTGAGGTTCCTATTCTCTCCACTAGGGTTCCACTAAAGTAAGGTTCCCCTCAACTGGATTTTTTCTCAACTAGGCTTCTCCTCCACTAGGTTTTTCTCCACTAGGGTTCTTCTCAATTAGGGTACTCCTCGACTGAGGTTCCTCTTCTCTCCACTAGGGTTCCACTAAAGTAAGGCTCCCCTCAACTGGGTTTTTTCTCAACTAGGCTTCTTCTCCACTAGGTTTTTCTCCACTAGGGTACTCCTCGACTGAGGTTCCTCTTCTCTCCACTAGGTTTCCACTAAAGTAAGGTTCCCCTCAACTGGGTTTTTTTCTCAACTAGGCTTCTTCTCCACTAGGTTCTTCTCAACTAGGGTCTTCCTTAACCAAGGCTTTTCTTAACTAGATTCCTCCTCAACCTAGGTCCTCCCACACTCAGATCTTCTCAACTAGGGTCTTCCTTAAACAAAAATTTTCACAAGTAGGCCCCCAAATAAGATTCTTCTCAACTAGGGTTGCTCTCACCCAGGGTCCTCCTCCACAAGGGTTCCCCTAATCCCAGGCCTCCCTAATCTAATGCCATCCTAACATAAAGTCCTCCTAACTCAAAGCTCCCTCACCTAAAATCCTCCAAAATAACGATCCCACTACCTTAAGGCCCCCCTAAACAACTCTAACCTCCAATTTACATCGAACCCAGACCTAACCTCTAACACATTCCCAAACCCATGATAATCGACAAA
This sequence comes from Andrena cerasifolii, assembly GCF_050908995.1. Classification (NCBI taxonomy): domain Eukaryota; kingdom Metazoa; phylum Arthropoda; class Insecta; order Hymenoptera; family Andrenidae; genus Andrena; species Andrena cerasifolii. The sequence goes on from NC_135132.1 coordinate 7,805,502, forward strand.
GACACCTGACCTCCAACCCAAGTGAAGCATAACCCGAGTCAACCTTAATCCCTCCCCGACTCAACCTAAACAGACCTAACCTCCAAAAGAAACCACAAACCATAAGAACAAACTAAAATACCCCATACCAAGAAACAGACCACTACTCTAATTCACACCTCCCCCCCAGACCCAAACCCCCTCCCAACGTTTCTCACCCTCTTCAATCGTTTTTCCTTCGATTCCCCGTTCCCCGTGGTTCGGGCTGAGTCACCGGGCGTGCAAGTGTCTCGAGGGCGTCTGCTAAGTCACATGCTAAATTTGGTTACCTTACCAACGGGATTGTATTACGCGCGTGGGCTTATTCTAATATCTCGGATGGCCGCGATGGCAACTAGGCCGTCCTCTCGCTATACTTATATCTGCTTCCCTGAGCACCGATGCTCAGCCTCGCCGCGACCAAGAGGAAATGCCTCGCTCGCCTGGCAAAATCTCACCCACCCTCTCCCCCCCCTTTTAAAGGCGGAACCCCACCAGGCGTCCTCAACCCGAGAGGGAGGGCGCGAAGAACATTAACAACGAACTTAATCGCTGTTTTTCATTCACCTTCATCGTGTTTGTAAACAGACGTCCTGACAGCTTATTTTTAAGTAGTACAACCCTACGATGGGACCGGCCAACGGTTCTCAGGGACGTTGCTCTGCACCTCTCGGGGGGGAAACGATTATTTTCCGGGGGAATGTCTTTCTGTCCGGCGTGCTGGAGGTTCCCGAGAGTATCGCTGGAAAGACGGCGGCTGTAGGCAGCAGAAGTGCTGATCGAAAGGTGCTCGGAATTTATGGAACAGGAGGACCGAGCTGGTGCTTTCAAGGGATTACCCGAAGAGGGTAGTGCGCAGAGTTTCTTCCGCGATCATGTAACACCCGCGGCAGGACGGAAATAATTTCAGGCTGCGAAGGGGAGTGAAGGAGAGACGGTCAAGTGGAACGAGTCAAGAATTTCTGCATTATGCACTGCACAAACTCAATCTAACGGCTACTAATAGCACTCTCCCCCTGCTTTCTGTGCCGTGCCACCTATCCCCGTGCTATCAGCTTAATTTCAACGCTGAAGATTCCCCCGGGGCAGTCGCAAAATCCCATTCATCCATCCTTCAAAAATCAATCGTCGTCTACGAATTAATTAAAAAAATAATAATTTCCACGATAAATTTTTCTCTCGAAATCCACCATCAGATTTACCCCAGAGTATTCCAGCAATTTCACAAGTCCATTTGGATAAAAATCCCTAGGGACATTCTAGAATGGAAGTTCAAACTTGTCTCGTTAAATTTGCAGGTTTCTATTTTTTTCGTTTTGGATTTTCGGAGTCTTCGCGTGGAGGAACGCGAGGATCGTGGAGGAACCGCGGAGGGATCTGAGTTGCACAGCGGATCAGCGTAGAGATCGTTGCACCTCCATGTTGAATATAAATAAAGCGGCTGCTTTTCGCGATCCCCTGAATTTTTAAACGTTTCCGCTTCACGACGACTTCCGTTACTTTCGACGCGAATATTTCCATCGCGATCGAACCGGCAGCCCATTCTCCGGAACGTAATTGGATCCTGGTGTCAATCACGGCGATAATGCTCCGCGCTCACGCGTCACGTGGCCCCCCCACTTCGCTTCGAATAATCTTCTAATAATATGTTTTACAATAACGTTTCAAGGGGGTGGAAATAGCATGTGATGGTAGATTTCGTTTGTAATGGCTGGTGGTTGTAATGCTCCGCTTCCGAAGGGGGAATTTTTGTTCTTTTTATTCGGGTTCGTTGACCCTAGACTTGCCTGGCGCACGTGAGAAAAGAGAGGCATAGTTGGGGGGAGTAAGTCCTGGAGAGGGGTGAATAGAAGGGGGTTTAATTTAGTGGAAAAAGATTTGGAGGAATTCTGCATTTGGCGTGGAAGGGAAATTGAGTTTGACCTGGGATTAGTGGTGGTTCAGTTTTGGAGCTGATGAATTTCTGCCCCAGCGATGCCTATATCGGGGGAAAGAGTGTAATCCTGATCAAGTTGGAAAAAGATATTTTAATGCGACGAGAGAATTCTTAGATGATTTAAGATTGAATGTGAATGGATAGAGAAGTTACATCTGACGTATCAGTAGCACTCAGCTAGCTTCAGCTCTGACGAACAGGTATCTCTGTTTAAAGTAACGGGTCCATTAAGCGGAGAGCCAGCTGTTGAGTGAGATACACAGAAAGAGCAATTTTAAAAAGAGAATTCCGATGAAACTTGTAAAGTCTATGTAAATCAGTGGAGATATTCAATTTAACGTGTGCAGTTCTAATTCTGGTGGAGGGATATGTATGTCCCTCTTAATTAAGTTAGGTCCCAGCATAAAGTCCTCCTCGAGTAAGGTCCTTCTAAACCAAGCTCTTTTTAAAATATGGTATTCCTAAGTTTAGATCTGCCTAAGGTAAGGTTTTCCTAAGCTAAGATTTTTCTAAGATAAGGTCTTCCCAAGTTTAGGTTTTCCTCAGTTTAAGTTTTCATAAGATAAGGTCTTCCCAAGTTTAGGTTTTCCTAAGTTTAAGTTTTGATAAGATAAGGTCTTCCCAAGTTTAGGTTTTCCTAAGTTTAAGTTTTCCTAAGGTCTTCCCAAGTTTAGGTTTTCCTAAGTTTAAGTTTTCCAAAGATAAGGTCCTCCCAAGTTTAGGTTTTCCTAAGTTTAAGTTTTCATAAGATAAGCTTTCCCTAAGTTTAGGTTTTCCTAAGCTAAGGATTTTCCAAAACTTAGTTTTTTCTAAGGTAAAGTTTTCCTAAGCTAAGATCTTCCTAAGTTTAGGGCTTCACATACTAATGTTTGCCTAAGTTAAGTTTTTCCTAATTTAAGGTTTTCCTAAGCTAAGGTTTCCCCAAGTTTAATTTTTCCTAAGTTTATGTTTTCTTAAGATAAGGTTTTCCAAAGTTTAAGTTTCCTAAATTGGGGTTTCCCTAAGATATTTTCCTAAGTTCATGTTTTTCTCAGGTAAGGTTTTCCTTAGCTAAGATTTCCCTAAGTTTAAGTTTTCCTCAACTAAGGCCTGGATAAGTTTAGGTCTCCCTAACTTTACATTTTCCCAAGCTAAACTTTTCCTAATCTATGATCCTCCTAAACTAAGGTCCTTCCAGCCCAAGTTCTTCTTTAACCAGCGTCCTCCTAAACTACAAACCCTCTTCATCCCAGATCTCCTCAAACCAAATTACCATAAAAATCCGTTAAACAAAAAAGCAACTCCATATCCTTCTTTCCCCCCAAAAATCAAATTTCTCCATCTACACAAAACACCTTTCCCGCCTTAAAACCCCCAATGTTTCCACTTTCTCAAAGACAAAAGCTCCAGGAAGCAACTCCACTACAATGGCTTATCTCCGCCAGCGATCTCTCCTTGCAGCATCCGCGTGGGCGTGCACAATCATATACTAGGAGCTTTTTACATAAAGCCACGTGCACGCGTGTAAGCCCTTCTAAAAATAGAAATTTGAGCAAGATTCTATTAATAGCAGATGAGTGTGTTCCCACAGCCGTGGGCCACGGCTCTCACTCGCTTATGCCCGTTAGTAACGACCGGCTTTTCGGAAGACCGCCCCTTCTTTCGTGCCTCCTACAGCCGTCTAACGAAAGAAACGGAATTCGATCCTTGCGCATCTCTACCCCAATTCGGATCGAAATAACCTGGAACCACGGTTCGAATTCGGAGCCCTGTCGATCCACCGTCCACCCCTCTTCCTTCGACCACACCAACGGCGACCAAAATGGCGACGGTGCTTCGCCCTTAAAAATCATCTACACCCACACCAACGATCTCAAGCCAATCACGACTTAGATATCTAACTGTTAAACTAACATTTACAGTATAACCATCCATTTAATATTTTTTTTTATAAAAATTTCAGCAACTTTCTGTCATGAAATTCGTCAATTAATTGTATCGTGGAGTCCATTTTTGGGGTACCTATATGCTCCCGATTTCAGGAGTTGTCACTGATCTTTCTAAGGGTGTCCACGTTGAGGAAGTGAGGTAACGCGGTGAGGGTGTTAATCTTAAAATTATTATGGTATCGTGTTGCCGTTTCTCGGCATCGCCATTAAGCCTCGGGAGCCGGTCCAAAATGTATGAGTAATAAATTTATTTCTGTGTTGTCTTCGGCTGGTTCATCGCTCAGAAAACACATTTACCTCTGTAGCACAATAATGCGCAAACGAAAGCCACAGTGCCGCTGCGATACAATTATGATTCACGGCAGTATCGGCAGAGCTCGGCCAGGACCATTAAGGGCGAAACAAAAGGGCCATCGATTCAACTATTTCGTTGAAACGCGAATGGAAAATTCGCAATTTAACAGATTACTGTATGTTTTAGCTCCTGGGCGTTTATACAGTCTATTAATTTCTTTCATTTTTATTTTTTTTTTTCGAAATTGTTTATTTGTGGACCAAAGTTTTTTAAACTCTTCTGCGAAACTGTGGAATTCGATGATTTATAAATAACTTCACACGCTGCCGACAAAAGTGGCGATTAAAGTTACCCAACTATTTTCTCCACGTTTTCTACTTCTCATTTTGAATTTTATACGCCAATTTTTCACGATCTCTCGTTCATTGCATTGGTAAAATTGCTTCTTTAAAAATTCAGCTTCGAAGTCTCATTGTATATTTTTTGGCATTTTTTAGAAGACCGTTTCTAGGATTATGAGAGAATTATTAGATAGTTTTAAATTTCCCAGATTCTCGTTGAAAAATTCTTGAATCTACGAATCCAGAACATATTCTCACAAAAATTCGCAATTTTCAGCCCTTTTTAACCCTTCGTGGTTACACAGGGTGTATCTTACCCCAAGAGCAATTTTCGAGTTAAAAAACCTTTACGACTTCCAAAGGGAAATTATCGCAAAAAATATTAAAAATCGCTTTTTCCCCCAACCGTGGAAAATCGCTCATTTTTTACTACAAATTTTATCATATAAAAATTTACACTTCTAGAAAAAGACTATTAGAAAAGTTAAAAGATTCAAAAATACGAAATTGGTAAATCAAAAAATAACGGCGGGGTACAGTGTACCCTGTGACCAATTTATGATTATAAACCAGTGCGATGCCCATGTTAAAACCAAAACCATCCCCCACAATTAATCATAAAAAAACCCTGGTCCTCCAAATGAATCTTCACACAGAAATATTAAAACCAACAGTGTAAATCCCCTTCAAATAAGAGGTTCAAAAAGCAGAAAAAATTCAAAGTAAAATAACACGAAACTCCTTCCACAAGTCTGCAAACTACCCCCTACCCTGCATCCCCAGAATACAACTAAAACCCATCACAATCACAATTTTCAAATTTAAATTTTCCGCATGAAAAACCCTCGAACCCACCACCCCTCCACTCGAAGCACCCAAAACCACCTACCAAAAATCTCACCCACCCCCGAAGGGTGTCCAAGACACCGTCTACCGCACCCCACTACCGAAAATTCCACCCGAGTCCACGGTGCCCATGTTGGTGCCATGGGAGCGGAGCTTTTCCATCGAGGATCGACTTTGCCAGCCACGTAGCCGCTCGAGGCTCGTTACCCGGGGTATAGTGTAACACCCCCGCTGGTGGAAGGCGGCTAGCACTCCCTCTGCGACGCCGCGACGCTGTCGTCAACAGCACTGACGTTCCGATGCACACGTGCCGTGTGCAAACCCCTGGCTATGACTAGGACGGCCACGACGCGAGAACAGCCATTCGAATCCAGTATTAGTGCGGTGTAGAGTGCTTCTTGGTGTTTCTAAGCCTGACGCCTGCCTCCTCCCCGAGTTTCCATTCTTGAGTGACCGTCGAGCGATAACGGTGGTGAGTACGCCCAGACAGACAGTGATAACGGAGGATCGGCTGCTCCCGAAGGATCGTTACATTCGCGCGACACATGGGCCAGGACGTTTGCCATGTTATTTGGCTGGCCCTGGGATTGGAGGCCCTCGATGGTAGAATTTCGGAGGATTGAGGAGGACTATGGGAGTGCTGGGTCTAGTAGCAAAAAGTTTCCGCTTCTTCTGGGAGATTCTGTAGATTTCTTGTATGCCACTGGTGCGTGAGCGAGGGATGGGAAAGTGGAACCCAGTTTTTGGGCCTTCAGTAGGCTGGGGACCGATTTTGAGGAATGCACTTAACTATGCTTTGGAGTAAGCTACTGTTTCTGAGGCTTTCCTTGGCTCTTCCTATTCCGTGATTCATGAGAGTTTTTTTTTTAATTGGTTCCCCTTTTTTACACTGATTTAATGGCTTCGTGCTAGTGGTGAGGGATTAAAGGGTTGATTTTTGATAGGTGGTTTGTTTCGTGGAATTGTTTGGAGACTTTAAGGGGTTTTAGTATAGAATACGAATTTTGCAAGTGTGGTCGTTGGAAAGGTCACACTTTTGAGTTAATCGACCAGGGGTGGAAGTCTTGAAGTATTTCGAGGGGAAGCCCACCTGTACCGGGGGCTACGTTTAATCCTCGCCTCGAAGAACAGAGCCAGGTGGTCTGTTCAGTTAAATTCACGTGGAATTCCATGAAATTTGAGATGGACCAGATTTAGTATACACGGGGGTGGCACCACTCCCTCAGAGTGTTATGATGTAATAGCGGAGATACGAGCAAACACAAACGCTAGAGAATATCTGTTGCACTTCGAGAAGCTTTCTGCTTACAGAGACTGAAAACCTAAATTAAATTCGGAGAAGTTTAAATTTCGCACCCTTATCGGAAACAAAATTAACAGAAAAATAATTAAGAATATTTCAAGAACGTCAATTCATTAAGTCATGAATTAAAAAATCAGTGGCGAGCTAGGTCTGGACAGCCAAAGACTATTAATAAATCAGATTAATCAGAAATCATCCCTCGAATTTTGCACAGATTCTCAAAGAACATTTTTCGAAGAGTTTGGAAAGCTTCGGGTATTTTGTCGCTGCCGTCGACTTCTTCGAAATCAGAAGTCAAGTAGGAAGCGAATGTTTTCTTTTTGGTTCGAATCTATCGCATCGACTCTATGGAAAAGACACGAGGATGTGCAGGTGTCGTAGGTAGGGGTAATGGCGTCCGAGTTGTCGAGAATCTAGCACCTTCCCTAATACGGCTTCGCGAGCCGGCTCGCGTCTGCACGGATATAGAATCCTCCGTCTCTCTTGCTACTCCCTCGTGGTAACACTAGCGTCTCTACTAAAATACTGTGTTGCTACTCCACTTGCCGCAGCGGCCGGTAACCAAAACTTACTTGTTCCTGGACTTCAACTTTTTCTCCGACACCTGGCGGAATCACTTTGTACCTGGAGCACATTTTACGATGAGATTCGGGGACTTTTAGAGCCGGCCTATTGTGATTTATTTAATTTTTGGGGAAGGCGGTGGCTCTAGAGCAGTTTTTGTGATGGGATTGGGAGGGTTTAGAGTCACTCTGTTGTGATCGCTATATTTTCTCCAAATTTTATTTTTTTTGTAGTGTATTTGGATAACACTTTGTGGGATAATGAGAGTAGGGTAGTTTTTGTGACTGGGGTAGAGTCACTCTGTTGTGATTGCTATATTTGGTCGAAATTTTAAATATTTTATACGGCTCGTAGTGTACTTTGATAATATTTTGTGGGATAATGAGAGTAGGGTAGTTCTTGTGATGGGATTGAGGGATAAGTTAGAGTCACTCTGTTGTGATTGCTATATTTTGTCCAAATGTTAAATATTTTATAGGGCTCGTAGTGTATTTTGATAATATTTTGTGGGATAATGAGAGTACGGTAGTTTTTGTGATGGGATTGAGGGATGGGTTAGAGTCACTCTGTTGTGATTGCTATATTTGCTCCAGATTTTAATCTTTTTGTAGTGTATTTTGATAATATTTTGTGGGATAATGAGAGTAAGGTAGTTTTTGTGATGGGGGTAGAGTCACACTGTTGTGATTGCTATATTTCATCCAAACTTTAAATATTTCGCAGGATGCGTAGCGTGTTTTGATAATATTTTGTGGGATAATGAGAGTAAGATAGTTTTTGTGATGGGATTGTGGTGGAGGGAGGATAGAGTCATCCTGTTGTGATTGCTATATTAGCTTTGAATTTTAAGTTTTCTGTAATTTGTGGTGGGATAATGACTCTAGAGTAGTTTTTGTGATCAGATAAGGGAATCTAGAGCCACCCTGTTCTGAGCGCTATACAATACTAAACCCAACTCCACCTTTTTCTAATACTTCACACAGAAACTGTGATTCCGCAGAACCCTTTGTGATTAGACTATAAAATTCTTAGAGTAACCCTATCGCCATTACTGTTTCTGCACTCAGCGTTAATTCTTTACCATTACTTCACAAAAATTCTCTAGCTCTAAAATTCTTTTTGTGATCCCCACTACTTTCAATTTCACCAGTCACGTGACTAAACCCTCAATCTTGTTCTACCCTTTCACAAGACTACTGTGTTTGCAGGTCTCGTGGAGTTTTAACGATTTTATACCACTTTATTCTACAGTAATATCATTCATTCATTCATTCATTTCATTCAGGCAAGACACTCAAAGAATTATGGGGGATGAAAATTTTAACTCCCACGATTTTCGGAATATTTTATGCCCTTTCTGTCACTACGACGACTAATATTATCACCCACCTAAAGGATAATTATTCATGGATCTTTGAAAATCGGTCTGGGCTGACCTTAAGGTTCTACCAGAGTTTCTAAAATCTTTATCATTTCGTTAACGTTACGCTATCATTGTTGAACGAAAAATTTAAGTGCAATTCAGAGGAAAATTCCTAGATCTCTTCTAGATTCGATGTTCCATTTTTCTGCTTCTCATCGACTTTCTTCTTCTTCGTCTTCTTCTCCTGTTTCCAAGTATTTCTGCCTAAATACAAGCTGAGACACAGACTGGCCACAAAAATAGACTCCTTCACCAAGAGTAGAAGACTGAAACTGTTTACGTTCCTCGGGAGAAGTTAGGTAATCGCAAGCCGATTTGCCGACGTTAACATTCTTTTCTCCCCGTAACCCCTTAGAAATTCCCCGTTGCCCACAAACTAGCGAATAAAAAATTCTCAAAAATACTCTCAGCTTAAAAATGAATTCTTAATAAATATTTTACGAATCATTTCTCTCATTCCCTATCTGTAAATTAATTTACTTAAATTTCGAATAAAAAAATGCATAATAATCCTCCATTTTCCAAAATGAGATATTTCTAAAAATTCGGCTTTTCGAATTTTCGAAAGTAGAAACAAATGGACGCGTAATTTTTTTTTATAAAATTTTTATACTTTTTCTCGTTGATCTTCAGAACTTTCTGGAGTTCCTTGGCCAAGCACCGAGGTCCGATTGCGAAAATAGTCACGGTTGTCGACGGCAAGTGGGAAACCACGAATTCTTTAGGTTTTAGTCAGCAGACGGTTAAGTAACCGCAAGACGCGCTGCTATTCCAGCGATGGCCTCGCGTATTTTCAACAGATCGTTTGTTCTGGGCCTCGGACATTCGCGAAGGATCGTTTCAAAACAAATAAAACACCAATTTCTCACTGGGGTTAAACTGCGCCAAGAATGAAATGCAAAATCAGCTTTCCGAAGTATCCCCTTAATTGTAATTAACTGAAAATCCGTCTGTATTAAATAAATAACGCGATTGGCTTCGGAAAAATAGCTCATGCTTGTAGAAAAAGATAAATTACATCGAAAACGTGAAATGCAATTTTTTTCTACGACGCTTAGTTTTGGAGAAAAAAAAACTTTGAAAAATATGCGCGGCGTATATTCTCAATCAATGCGCTCTATATCGATTCAATTCATTTCTCCACGCGCTTCTACTGCTTTTAAATACAAAATATGGCGACTTAATTAGATTAAAATAGTACTTCGAAATTTATTAAAATAAATTTCGAATTCCAACCGGACCTGCTGCGCCCGTTTTTCAAACTCGATTTCCTCCGAAACAAAGGGTCGTACGGGAAAACTTTATTCCACATTTTCGGTCCATTTTTGAGCGCGGAACAATTTCCATTCGCGCTTGACTACCCACTTTACAATTTTGTGACGATATCACAAGCAACCGGCTAGAGGGGAAATTATTTATTCTACCTCAGATATTTCTCAGATCTTTGATAGTTCCGACAGTGACGCATGTTCTTTCTCTTTTCCAGTATAAACAAAAATGCCTTTCAAACCAGTAGAACACCCCAAGTGTCCCAAATGCGGCAAATCCGTGTACGCCGCGGAAGAACGAGTTGCCGGAGGCCTGAAATGGCACAAGATGTGCTTCAAGTGCGGTAAGTGTCCAAGCCAACACCTCGGATCACTTTAACAAAATATTTAAATACCATCAGAAGTGGATCCCTAACAAATTTGTCTATTAAAAAAAATTCTGACGAACTCGCTTCGTCGATTTTTAATTCTCGAACGTCACAAGTGAAATCCTTGGGCCTACTGGCTAGGCAACTAAATAATTATCAGTTCGCAAAGGCGAAGAAAATAACACGGTATCCGTCGACGAGTTGTCGGGGCGCGTGCGTTGCGCAAAACACCATCGGGCTTTTTAAATTTAGACGCCTCTATAAATAAGGTTTATGCCCGTCCCGGATGGGTTTGTCTTGGCCTTAATTAGTTTTGCGTGCCAGCCAGAAATCAATTGGGACCACCCAGCGCGAAGGTGCAACGACCCGCGTCGACGGTTTTACAAAAATTCCTACTTTGCTATCATCCCCCGAAATAGGACGCCACCCCTTCCGAACCACCGAGTACACACTTTCGCGCCGAGGACCCGCCCGGAAATAAGCTGCATGGATAATTCGTGCGATTAATATCGCCCGCACGGTGGTATTTTCAAAAGTGTGCGCGCCCGTTGCCAGCGGCCCGAATTTTGAATAAAAAATGATCGCTATTCGCGGCATTGTCAATTCGCCGAGGGAGCAGCGACGTGTAAGCGAAAGACGGATTCGCGTGAATCGAGAATAGCGGGCCAGTGTTTCAGTTTCGTCGAGGCTGACGCGAGGAACGGTGGTTACGTCGATGTTTGGACGTTTTCTAAAAGTTAAACGTTCCCTAATTTGTTGCACGGTGGGAGTATATAAAGGGAATTTGAGAAATAACGTGACTGGGGTCTTAGGGAAGTTTATGGGGAGCTACCGAACCAATGTGCCTGGACGCATTTTTGTATTTGTCGGAATTGGTTTTGTGAAAAAAAAAAAATTTATTTAATTTTTTTATTAATAATAAATTTATTATTAACATTAAAATTGATAAGGATAGGTTGCGCGAGAGAATCTAGAGTACACGAGGAGGAAAAAAGATATGCACTGTCTGGGGACTTTAACCGCTAGAAAGGCCACCGGACCAAGGTGCCGGGAGCGTTTTTCCCGATTTCTCGAAAACTCGCGCGGTAGAAACGTCAACACCGCTGGCACTAATTCTAAAGCTTCAAAGTAATCTCCGCATCCACAAAGATAAGCCCACGAAGGGCCTTTTTTTAAAAAAAAAAACGGTCCCCGAGCTCGGACCCAACGGTGCCCAGAATGCCGTAGCCAACGAACGGTGTCTGTGTTCCAGGTCTCTGCGGCAAACTGCTCGACTCGACAAACTGCACCGAGCACGAGGGTGAACTATTTTGCAAAATGTGCCACGGTCGCAAGTTCGGCCCTAAAGGATACGGCTTCGGTGGAGGCGCTGGTTGCCTGTCCATGGATCAGGGCGAGCACTTGAAGAGTAGCGAGTGAGTGCACCTGACGTCGTCCGACCCTCCCCCCTCTCTGTACCACCACCCCCTAGCCCCTGTGTCCAACCCCACCCCCCACCCCTCCCCGTAACAAAAAGGAAAAAGAAAAGGAATTCTCTCCAGTTCGTTTGTGACCACCTGTCCCCGTAATGAATGGGCCGTTGCGGGCCGTGCGAACCGAAACTAGTAATTCGGATCGAACCACATCGAGCCAGCCTAAGATCCAACAGCACGAATCCTCTTCTTGGGTACGGATATACCGTATCCTGAGGAACGTAATCGGAAGGAGCGGCAGCCCAATCAGAACCCGAGGAACCGAGAGCATGCGTCTGCGTATATATATGTGTACACAGCATCGCCGATCTGTAAATCCACCCCCGTACCTCACGACACCAAAAACACCCTCCGAACGACCGCTATAAAGACCGGCATTACTTTTCGTTTGTACCCCATAGAATTCTGTCTCTTGTCGGAGCTCCGCGTCACCGCGAGCCGGCTTCTCGTTCTCGATACTCCCCTCCCCGATTTATTTTCTCTCGTTTGTCTGGCCCTCCTTTTTGTGACTTCTCTCACCCCCACTCCCCTACCAGGCCCCTCACCGTCCTCCGCTCCACGATCCTCTCGTCGTCCATCGACGCCAACAGCGATGATGATGGCGATGGTGATGGCAACATCGACGACGACGACGACGTTATAATAATGTTAATTAACTTGTGTTTAATCTAGTCGACTATTCTTCTTCTTCTACTTCTACTTGTTTCTCTTCTTTTTTTTTTCTTTTTTGGTTCGTTGGTCACGTTTTATCTTTGCCCCCAACCCACCCCCTCAACCCCTGTTTCTCTCTCTATCTCTCTCTCTCTCTCTCTCTCACACACACACACAGTTGTCTTCTTTTATCTCTCTCGTTCTGTTCCTCTTGTTTTGTTTTCTTGTTGTCTCACACGGGCCTGCCCCACTTTTTTTTTTCTTTTCTCACTCCCGCGCGCCCCGGCGCGCCCGTTTACGAACTACTGTTACGATTGCATATGTGTCTACCCTTTCTCGTTTCTTTTATGCGATTACTACTACCTACTACTACTTACTACTACATTACTCTAGTTTATAGAATCATTTGTACCATCTGTAATAAGTGCCATTAAAAGACGAAAAAAGGGAAAGAAAAAAAAAAACAGAAGAATCTGGTGTTCTTCATTGACGATACAGCGGCGTACTTTCTCGCATAGACGGTCGGACAAAAATGTTGCCGTCATCCGGGGTGGGTGGGCGGTTCTGTTCGGCGCGTCGGAACCAACCGGTTACTGTGGTACAGTGATTCAGGAGAATAAATTGATCGTGCCTCGGAATTGTCCGGAACATTTTTGACCCACTGTGCATGCACGATACACACCCACTTAGATGTACGTGTAGCTCCTTTAAAAAAAAAAAAAAAAAAACCAAAAGAAAAAAATAGCGAAAAAAAGAGAAGAAAAGAGAAATAACGAACCCCCGTCGGACCTGGCATCGACGACTAAAACCAATAAGAGGGAAAACTAACCACGGCCAAGGGGTTGATGGAAACGCGAGAGTGAACGCACGAGTTCGCCTCGCGAGCGCCAGGTTACGTCCTCGTGAATAATACCCACCCCTCGAGCCTCCCAAAAACCGCCCGCACCCCCTATCTCTCTCTCTCTCTATCTCTCTGTCTCTAAGAAAGAATCGAAAGAAAGTACAAGAAAAAAAAAGAAAAGAAAAGAAAGAAACAAAGTCAAACACCCTCGTACCCCCGCCAGCCCCGCTGAGTGCGAGCCAACCGGAGGCCCATTGAACAATATATGCTGTCGCTTTATCACGAGCCTGTGCGCAACCCCTCGTGATAAAGGGAAGTAGCGAGTAACCAAAGAAAATGGTGAGCACCGAGTCAGATTCCACCTCTCTCTCTCTCTCTCTCTCTCTTTCTCTCTGACATCTCTATCTCTCTCTCTCTCTCTCTATCTCTCTCTGCCTCTCTCTCTCTATCTCTTTCTTCTGCCTCACTGTCCGCGTGTTATTGAACAAGAGAACGAGCTTACTTTGGTTTTCTGTTTCATTTTTTTTTTCCTCCCCTTACTTTTCCAGATTTTTTTTTACTACTTTACTTTTTCTCTGTCACCGTCACTGCCTCTGTATCTCTACGGTTTCTCGATCCGCACACCTGCACGGCCTCTCGTACCTTGTTTCGAAACACGTAACCCCGTAACCCTGCTAACAACGTTAACTCTATGGGTGCTTCGACAGTGCGCGCGCGCGCGCTTCACACACTGAGACACACGTCCAGGCGTAGAGACGAAGGAAACACCGTCAGTAGTGCTTCCAGCTGGCGCCCACGATCATTTTCGAATACCCGCCCCCGCCCTACCCCGCCACCCTTTCAACAGCTACTGTTCTCTCTCCCCTGTTTTTTCTGCTTTTTTTTTTAGACACGACTTTCTTTCTCTTTCACATCTTTCTTCCACCTGTTCCACTCTATCTATCTCTCTCTTTCTTTCTTTCTTTCTGTCTGTCTCTCTCTCTGTTCCCACTTCTTTTTTTCTCCGAGTAAAACGTATTATTTATTTATTGTCGCACACGATCCGCTTCTTGGCTCTCCTCTCGGGGCTCGGCGGAAGCCACTTGCGTGGCTGCAAAGGGGAAAAGGGGATACTAACCGACTACTAACCCGTCGCCTAACACTCTAACCTCTTTCTAGTTTCTCTTAATTTTTTTTATTTTTTTTTTTGAGGTTGTTCTTCTGCAAACGATTTTCTGGCGATCGTTTTTCTTTTTCCTACCTTCTCTCGACGTCGAACGGCGAGGGTGGAAGTGCCCGAGGGTCCTGGGCGTTCGGCCTACCGCCATTCGCTGAGCGCGCCTGCGGCTCGCCGTTCGACGCGCCTTCTTCTTTTTTTTTTTGCCGTGGTGTTTTTGGACTATTTTGCTTCTCCCCAGGTGGTTCCCAACCCCCTCGCGCCAAACGCCCCCCCGTTCACCAAGCGTCAGCTCGTTTCGCGATCATTAGAGAGCATCCGCCGTAGCACGAAATGAAAGCTCCGACGGTCCCAAGGGGAGAGAGTCCTCCGGGGTGGTAGTTTTGCGCGTCGCTTTGGGAATCACCGTTTTCCAGCGAGGAGAGGAGGAGTGGATCACTATAACGGGCGAATTTCTAGGGAGCTCGCGCGAGGATCGAACGCGGTGTTGGAACCACGCGTCATCGCGAAGGCGCCGGAAGGAGAGGGCTGCCCCCGATGCGGAGGCTTCGTGTACGCCGCGGAGCAGATGCTGGCCCGAGGAAGGGTGAGTCTCCTCCCTGAAAATCGGTCGCCATTTCTCACGAGGACTCTAGTTTAACGACCTTGGTGCCGCGAGATACCGTACCCGGTTATATCACGCGGCCGGCAGACACCGGCCGGGCTATTTCTGGCGGCGGCGGTCTTATTTCCGCGGGCGAAACTCGACACGCCATCGGCGGGGGGGTTGTAAACAGCCCGTGAAATTCCGGGCGTTATTAATCGACGGTAGCTGCCGCTCGGACACCCAGAGGACTCCTCTAAATCTTGCTTCAAAGACGACTAATCCTGACCGCTCCGGAGTAGGGATAGGCGCTTCACCTGGGGTGCTTCGTTTGGCACGAACCCACTGAAACAGCGGCTCGACCGACTCGTGGCTGATTTGGCTCATCTATCTGACCCCAGGAAGCATGAGCGGTACGGGGTACCGTTGGTAGGATCCTCGCCCACAACGTGAAATGGTCAGGAGTGGCTGTCGATCGAGGGATATCGATCGCGGCCTCTCTAAAATTAAACGCACAGGCGGCTGACACGGTGCCAGGGGCTCGTGGACCGCGACGTGCCTCCGCGATCTTAACGTATGACGAAACGCGTAATTTCATAACAATGAGGGGGAAAGAAGCACGGCGAGAGGAGGAACAGGGGCAGCGCGATGATTCCGGCGGGTTCGCGGCTTGTTGCCGTTGGGTGCTCGCCCAGAAGCTTTTCCTGTCTCCGTCGAGCTTGGCAGACCACCAACTGGCTGACTCTCTCCGCGCACGATGTTGGAAAATAACTTGGAGCGAGAGACTCCGACGTGGATTAGGCCGATGGAGGCTAATTGCCCTCCCCAGGCTGCTGCCAATCTGTCGTTCCGTCGACGGGAGCAGATATAGCGCTGTTGGTCGCTTGTGTGAGGGCTGGCTAAAGTGTAGCTCCTAGTGGAGAGGAGGGGGAGATGAGGGTGGATTTTGGTTTGAGTAAACTTCGGGTATTGAGCATCGTGAATTTTTAAGGAAGCATATTTTAGAATTTTTTGGGCTAGTCCGAGTCTTTGATTTAAACGAGGAGGAAATTAAGGGGGATCAAGGGTAGATGGAATGTGTTACTTTGATAAATTCACGTTGTATTCTTACTATTTCATTCAACCGATTTACAATTGAAAGTCCTGCACTCGTGAACCTCCACGTCCGTCCATTGACGGAGCATTCTACTGTCAGTGCAACGAGCCAAATTCCTCTAGAGTATAACAATGAGTGAAGTGATCTTTGGCAGAGAGAATTGGTTACTGTCGTTGCTTGAAATCGGTCTGTCTCTTTGTTAGCGATCTTAGAACTCTTCTAAATTATACTTAGTTAATGCTATAATTACGGCTGTCACTCTTTGTCTATTCACGTGGCCAAAATAACCGAGGAAGGTAACTTTCACGATGAGCAATATGAAGCATATACGGTGGGGTGTAATTTGTGGTTCAATCAACATTAAGCCACGTTCCTACGTGTGCGATGATGCAAAAGAAACTTAGAGCAAATTAAAGCTGAAGAAGCTTAAGGCTATTTTTGTCGACCTAAAACGGGGGTTTGTCTAAAAAAGGTTCTGTTAATTAATAATAAACAGAAATTATATTGATGCAACACAGTGATTCTCTAATAAATATTTTAGTTTCTAAAAGCAACGTCTGGGAAGCTCGACTGTACTCTGCGCAGCGCACTGCGCACACGTGGGATCGCGGCTTTAGCCACGTACTCGAGCCCAGGCACCCTGCAATATTCAAACCGAATTTCCTCGAAAACGAAAGGTCGTAGGCAAAAACTTCTTTCTACACTTTCGACTCACTTTTCCACGAAGAATCATTTCCCCTTAGTCTCAACGCCGGATATTATTATCCACCCCTTATAATACAGCCCCAAAGTAAACATACCTGAAAATATTCAGAAGAACGTTCAGGAGGAGCTACAAATTGCTTGTAAATTCCTGTTTACCACGAAATTCGTGGGCTAATGCCAATTGGAGGCACCTCAGGACGATAAATACGGGATACACGCGACGAAATTAAATTACAACCCTCCTCGAGTTGGCGAGCAAGTTTGTTTTCAATATTAAAGTTCGACGAACTGTGAAGAACCTATCGCGGCACCAAGGATCCCCCAATCGAATCGATTGCCTGAGAACAATTCGCCTGTCGTCGGGCGCATCATGGTTATTCCTGCTTCTTGTGATTAGGCTTTCCATAAGTCATGCTACAAGTGCAAAGTCTGTCACCGGTCTCTGGACTCGACGCTTCATTGCGATGGTCCTGATCGCGAGATATATTGTCGAGGTATCATTTTTGCAGTCCAAGCAGTCTACTGTTTTTTCCCCGCCATTTTTTTGCGTGGCTCGTTCGTGAATATCGTCCACGTGTAACGGGATTGTGCCCCACTCGTTGCCCCACAGTACCCTCTGTTCTGCCTGTCTTTCTCGTGATGGTCCTTCGTTACTCGCGAACCCATTTCATCCAAACTTCTTTCACACACACTGGCGCAAAGTGTTTTGCATATTTTTGTCGACGAGACCGAAGGAAGCCCCCTCAGAACGCGAAGATGACATTCAACACCTTTTCTTGGCCTGGGAAGGCTCCTCCCCCAACACAGTATACTACCTTTGTTACCATTTTCGTCCCCAAAAGGTGTTCGTTCTATTACGATGGTGGATTATGGGTTGTTCGACGATTTTAGAGCTGGGATTGTTTAACATTTAAGACATAATATTTGATCGTGAACTTCTTTATTAATTATGGAAGAATTTTTATGTGAAAAGGGGTAGAAACGAGTGACGCGCCATTTTTTCAAAATTCTTCACAAATTGTTATTTAAAAAATTATAAGATGGTTGCTGCGACTTGGACTTCGAATTTAGATTAGATATGCGTTTAAGTAGTTGTTGTCAAGGATGTAATGGTAAACTGGGAATAACCATGTGTAATAGAACCGTAAAACTGATCTCTCCAAGGATTTTTAGTGACTAACACGCGAACCTTTGTGTCCCCTGCAGCAATGGCACAGGGAATGCTTTAAATGTGCCAACTGCAACAAGAGATTAGATTCCGTGAATTGCTGCGAAGGTCCTGACAAGGACATCTACTGCAAAGGTAAGGAAGCGGCACAATTATAAGAAGGGGGCATAATGCACTGGGCGTGCTCGATGAAAATACCTAAAAGTATTAGAAATATTTATTGCATCACTCTCTTTACCCAAGTAATTTTGCTCAAGATTCGTTACACATTGTTTGGATAAATAAATTTTGCAATAATATCGTCCTAATACTAATAATAAGAGAAGTATAAGTGACAACATGTTTATTCAAGTGATGCAAAAAATATTTTCAGCACTGTACATACCACCCCCAAAATATGAAATTAATTAAAAAGCACAAGTGTAACAACTACATAGTGCCAATCAAAAAGGCTTTCCGTGCGTGGCACTCCACTTCGACAAAGGAGCAATCACAGCCCTGAGGGGGTGGTGAACCACAGAGCAATTCAATCTCCCTGAATCGATCGCGCTTGGTCACATTATGCTCCCGAGGAGTCAGGTTACCAACGAGTAATAGACAGCAAATAGCTTTAACCGATGTTCTCCGCAGTATGCTACGGAAAGAAATTCGGACCGAAGGGTTATGGCTACGGCCAGGGTGGCGGCGCCCTACAGAGCGACTGCTACGCCAATGGGTGGGTTTTCAGAACGGAGACTGAGGCGGGAACACACGAGAGAAATCCCGCCTCGGCTTCTACACTCTCACTATATATGATGCGCTTGTCTGCTTAACAGCTTGCTATCCGAAGAAATTCGGTCCGCGAGGTATTGGCCACGCTGGGGTTATGTGGATCGGGCTGCAGTGCGATATTGAGGACGAGGGGTACGCGCCCCCCCATAATTATGCTATATTCCACTTTCGCCAACTCTGTGTGTGTGTGCGCGTGTGTGTGGGTTTGCCCGTGTGCCCGTCGATTTCGAGACAGCCCTGTTTCTTTCGACTAATCCTCACGGAAAATGGAGGCTCTAATTGCATACCAGAGGAGTTTGGGTACGAGGGGGAGTGGAAGACTTTGACAGCGGAGGGTGAAAGTAATGCAAAGGTGATAGGGGTTGCGTGAAATTTAATATGAGACGTTCTGTTTATCTGTGTCTACCTGTAGTGTAGCTTCTTGTTTCCTCGGAGTTTTACAATTCTGTGTTCCACCGATGACGGGAAATAGGGTGTTTTGAAATTTAGGGAAATTGGCGCGGTGTAATGATTGTTTGCGTCAAGGGGAATCGAAAAGTCCTTTACCGTTTTTCAATCTGACCCTTCGTTTCCGAGATACGAGCGGTTGAAGTTTAAGCGCGCGCTGGGACTTAAAAATGGCGCCGAAAGTGGGCCCAGACTTCAGTTGCTTGTATCTCGAGAACGGAGCTTCGGATTAAAAAACCGTAAAGGACTTTTCGGTTCCTCTTGACATGAAGAATTTGTATGCTTTGGCTCGCCCGTTTTGGACACCCTGGATGAATAAGTCTCGTTGGCGTAATTAGGATAGTTTCTTCATAGTATAACTCTTTCTCGTAGGCTTGAAAAGCTCTTCGAATATTTTATAATAAGTGGTGTACATCGAAATAAATCCACTATACCAAAGACTTGAACCGACAATTTCGAAATTTGACAATAAAATCTTATCCTAATCGATTTCCCAGCACGTTTTCGCATTAAGTAGCATGCGAGACAGTAATCTCGTTTGGATCTTTCATTTGCAATAGCAACGAATTTCTCAACGAGTTCAATCCCCTTTTAAGATAATCATAAAGCTGCGAAAACATTTAAGAACGTCAAGTGAGCTCCATTTAACGTGCAAGTTGAAGAAATCCGGCCCACGAGTGGAAGAGCGAATGAACGAACGTTTGCATGTGTCTCTTCAAATACGGATATGTGTACATACATACACACGAATAGACGCCTTAACGCTTTGCGCTATTACTCACCCTCACAATCTATCATTGAGCCACTGAATCGTTGTCGAATACCACATTTCTCTCAAAGTAACAGACAATTATCAGAAATATTTTCAAGTCACTGTATCTTCTGTACTCAACGATTCTTTTGACGAATGGCTAGGATATGTTTATTATAACCACGAGTTCCTAACAGAAATTTGTAGTTTATACATCAACCCCGCCTCTAACTCAAATAAAAGCACGCCCCTGATATTTTATTCTCCCACCCATTCAAGAGTTTGCACCCGCCAGAGGACGAATTATTAAGCTCAGCGCTGCAATAATGAGCAGAATAATCGATGCCAATTGTAAATTCCTTTGCCGCGTTCCTCGCGGAGCCAGCGAAGCGTGAAACTTCCACCCATTTCTGCATTTTAATTACCAATCGGTATCGATCGACCCCTCATTTGCATGGGATTCGTTTCTTTGGGAATTCCCAAATGCCCCTCTCTTGTCGCACGAATGAAAATTCATAGTGAGTACACTTCGAGGAATTTAGCAGTTCAATTATACACCACCGCCTGAGAATTTAGATTCTTCTCGAGGTGGTTCAAAACTTCAAAGTCTGTCATTCGTGCGGCCAGAAAATCGAGCGTAAACGGCGGGGATAACGTGGACGCGCATATATCGAGGGATTTCTGCGCGCAGCGATGCTGCCCCTCGTACCACCGTGATCGACACCGCCGCGATCAAGGCGCCACCTGGCAAGGGCTGCCCGCGTTGCGGCGGCGTGGTGTTCGCTGCTGAACAAGTGCTGGCCAAGAACCGCGAATGGCACAGGAAGTGCTTCAAGTGCCACGACTGCACCAAGACTCTCGACTCGATCATCGCATGCGACGGGCCCGACAAAGATGTCTACTGCAAGACCTGCTACGGGAAGAAGTGGGGACCGCACGGATACGGATTCGCATGCGGATCGGGATTCTTACAGACCGATGGCCTATCGTGAGTAACTCTGTTCTTTGTTTTTGTATGATTATTTTACTAGAAGGGGGTGGTTTGGGGGTGACTAGGCAAAGGCAGGGTTGAAGGGGTCTACTCTTAGTACATTATCGCAAAACTACAAAATTAGTCAAGACTTATACCATTTATTCTACTACCTCAACGCTTAGACTGGCGTTGGCGTGTTATCACGCCGAGGGATTGGTGTCCTGATTTTGGCGCGTTTTCACGTCGATATTTTCTAGAAAATTATTGAAAGTATTGTTCCAGAGATCCCGAGTGTGCATTGTGCTGTTTCTTTCAGGGAGGAACAAATTTCGGCCAGTCGACCTTTCTATAATCCTGACACGACCTCGATTAAGGCCCCAGCTGGCCAGGGTTGCCCTCGTTGCGGTGGCATGGTGTTCGCTGCTGAGCAACAGCTAGCCAAAGGCACCATGTGGCACAAGAAATGCTTCAACTGCGCCGAGTGCCACCGGCCATTGGACTCCATGCTGGCCTGCGATGGGCCCGATAAGGAGATCCACTGTCGGTCCTGCTACAGTAAGCTGTTTGGGCCCAAAGGGTTCGGATTCGGACACACCCCGACTCTGGTCTCGACGAATGGAGATCACTGTCCCTCGTAGTAAGTTCACGAGATAAAATTTCATACTGTGGGCCTGGAATTGCCAGTTGGTAGAGGAACCAGTTTAGGGACTGCTAATTAAGGATTTAAAAGAGGGGCTTTGGTTTTATGAAGTTGAGTGGAGTTCATGGTACAGGTTGGAAAGCTGCTTTTGAGATTCTTGAAAACAATCCCCTCATTTTTCACTCCAACGTAGTATTGGTCCCTTTTTGCCAACTGAAATTTCTCAGGCCCAGAACTCCAAAACTTCAAAGTCCCAAGGTGTATTTCTTCTGGCTTCTATCAAATTATACCAATTTGGTCTGTTTTACGAACAAACCCCTCAGAACAAGGAACTAAAGCATATAGAATCTTTGAGATCAGTCCCAAAAACTTTTGGGTCCCTTGCATCAACAGAAATCTTTCAAACCCAGACCTCCAAAATTTTTCCACTAAATTTAATCAATCTAGTCTACTCTACCAACAAACTCCTCAGCCAAAGGAACTAATGCATACAGAATCTTTGGGACCAATCTTCAGTCCCACTTTTGGATTTCCTTTACCGATTAAAATCTTAAAATTAAATCCAACTCAGGACTCTCAAAATTCATAATCCCAAGGACTGTTGCTAGCTTCTACCAAATCCAGTCAACCTAACCTGTCCTACCAACCCAACCAGAGCTACCCACAGTACCTACGGACCCATCCCTTCTACCGTCCAACTACCCGCTGCAATGATTATCTCTCATGACGCACGATCTATTGCAGCATCGACTCCAAGCCCCAGGTGGGCCAGAAGCGGAGCGACGGCCACGGCTGCGCGCGTTGCGGTTACTCCGTCTACGCAGCGGAACAGATGATCTCGAAGAACCGCGTATGGCACAAGCGCTGCTTCAGCTGCGCCGCGTGCCACCGTTCGTTAGACTCGACGAATCTGAACGACGCCCCTGACGGCGACATCTACTGTCGCGGCTGCTACGGCAGAAATTTCGGGCCCAAAGGCGTTGGCTTCGGCATGGGCGCGGGCACCCTGACGATGGCCTAAAACCCTCCTTCAACAACCTAACGACATGCTCGAACCAGTCACATATATATATATATATATATAAATATAAATATAAATATAATTATATTCAAGAATCGTACACGCAAATAAATGAACACAACGCGCGCGACGAAGGGAGCTAGAGTAGCTGCCGGAGTGGCTCGTGCTGCTTTATTCGTTCGCGTGTATAGGTATGTATATGTATAGACGCCTGACTCCTCGACTAACTCCGACAAATGACGAAGAATACGCTGCTCCAAACAGGGAATAAACATCGTTTGACGACCGCGAACGCGCATACACAAACCGATTCGACCGTAACGAAGACTGCATCTACGTTTTTATCGTATCGTTGACGGACTTTCGGGGGTCGCTTGGACGATCCCTTCGACGACGTGGCGAACGAACGAGACACCCGATCACGATTATCGAACAGGCATACGTGTCGACGAACAAATTTTTATTACTTTTGTATGGCGAACAGTCGAGAGCGACGCTCGGCTTCCTCTCCCCGGGAGGCTGACCGGTGTTGGGGAATCACCGCAGGCTGGATCGACTCCCTGCAATCAGATCGAAGGCCTGCAAGGTGGATTTCGGCCAGCCGGTTCGCCTCCGCAGGAAAGGAAGCCACCGGCGTCGTTGCGAACGACATAGTACAAAGGAAAATCCGTACACCTGGAGCAACGATGCTAACGGAACGACTCGTGACGGACGGAAATGAGTGACACGCACACACAGAAATACAAGAACGATTATTTTCAATAAATGTATATTTCGAGAACGCGGGGGGAAACGAGAGAAGGAGAAACGATGGCGGTGGAGGGTTTTCCCACCCTCCCCGCGGGGATGGAAAGAGGGAAACTGTTTCGCGAAAGGTAGGGGGGTGAGGGGAAGCGGGGGGGAACATCGTTTCGACGGCACACGACATTCCAATTGTCAGATCGCAAGGGCGCGTCGAAGGAAAAGTGATCGTCGAGCGGAGCCTCGGGACGGGGCCAACGCCCGTAGCATTTACATTACAAAAATAGCTTGAGATATCGCGAGGGGCGGTATTCGATTAACGTTCAGACGCTGGTGATAGACCTCCGAAGACCGGAAAGCAGACCCCGTTCACGAGCGTTTCCGGTCCCCGTGGTCTCCCCCGCGCGCCAACCCCCGCTTCCCCAGCAAAAGGTGGTAACGATTCTGTTTGGTCAAACGATCTTTAACTAGCCGCGTGAAGATGCCGTGAGACGGTCAACGAATGCACGAGAATAGCGATTAATCATAGCGACCATTGTGTAAAATAAATATTTTTCGATTTATAACACGCTGGCTGGTTCATTCGACACCCCCGCGACGAGATTGCTTGAAGACTCGAACGCTCGTCAATTCTCCTCCCACGATTTATGCATCGATCCTTGGGGATGGGATTCTAAACGGTTTCCCATAACCTTGCAAATTTTATGAAGCCTTGGAGGGTCGGGAGGGGCTTTTCAGTTTCGAATGTCCAGTGGTTTGCTTTTGTTTCTTCTGGTTTGAGTACGAGGATTCCTATAAGGTAAGTATAAGTAGATTATTCGATTTTATTATTGAGGCTTCAAGACTTTTAAACTTATTTTAATTTCAAACTGCCTCAAACTCTCTCAAACAGCCTCAAACTCTCTCAAACAGCCTCAAACTCTCTCAAACAGCCTCAAACTATCTGAAAAACTCTCCAATCCCGTATTACTGATTTGTTGAGAGCATTTGCAAGGCACGGCCCCAAAGTCCCGCTACTACGGACCCCCAAGAATCGATATTTGGACAGATAAGTTTTCCTTCGAGCACACGAGGAACGACTACTTACTAAAGTCGCGACTCCTGCCTCCTTCGTCCCCTTCCTTCCAACTTTCGTATAGTCAGGGACTAGCATGACGTCACGCGACTGGACCTTAATAAATCTTACACGCTAATGTGGATAGTTCTGAGTGAATGTATATTTGAAATGCCAATGATACACGATCGGGTGGAGCTACTATCTGTCTCGTTTCAACGCATGCTGCCTTCTGGTATCGTCCAGCGAAGGGGGAGAGAGACCCTCGCTCACGTTCGATGGATGGTAGGTATGAGTACGGTGTAAAACACTAATCCTCTATATTTATAGCAACAACTGTACAACTGCCGACCACATCGACGTCCATCGATGGTATCGCCGCGCTCACGGGCTTGACAACAGCTGGAGGGACGAAGCTGTTCAGAACGCTTCTCGCGATCGTGGCCTCCTCATTGATCTTCGCGAAGTAACGTCGCGGATCCCCGAAGGTGTCTAAAGCCAAAAGCGGCGGATGGTATTTCCTGGACACTCCGACAGACCCAGTCGTTTCGTCGAGATTTCAGATGCTGCCTCAAGAAAGTCACCACTTTGTTCAGCTGCTTCTGAGATGAGCTTTGCTTTTAGACGTCTTCAGGTACTCCGGTGCGAGTGTCGTTTACTGGGAGTTGCTACTGATTCTTTATCTAGTCAATGAGGAATGTAGGACGGTACATGAATATCAGCATCGCTAGGTTTCCCAGGAGAGATCGTTCTCAGTTTATAGATCGTCCTCTGAGTAATTAGATCCAGGAGACAATGTCGGGGCACGATTAACGAACCACCGCGAAATTCCTCGCGCGGCACCGGCAGAATAAAAATACAGAGACCCTACAGTCCGTACGAAATCCATTTCTCACTCAATATCACTACCACGAGTCACAACGCTGAAAGGGGATACCGCAAACTCATCTTCGGCCTGAACGTACCCATCACGATAAGTAAAATAAGTCAAATAAATTGGTAAAAAAATTGGATCTTACAAAAACGGCCAAAACGAATCTACTCCGCAGCATCCTCGTGTGGGCTGCAACAAAGGAACGAAAATAGAAACCATAAAAGTAAAAAGACTCGTGCACTATTCCGCCAGTAAATGTAGCCACAAGGAGCTTCACGGAATCACCTAAACAAGTTCGCACGAGGTTACCTCAGCCTCCAAGTTACCACAGGAGCACTGCGGGGCTGAGAGACGACCTAGGGAGGAAGCGACTGTCCTCCGAACAGCACTCAGTTCTCGTTCAAGCACGTGACACTCTCTATATTTACAGGACCCCGCCAGGATGGAGTTAGTTTCGGACGATTAGTAGAGGTTCGCGGTCTTGAGGGGCAGCGGGTCCAGCAGATAGGGTGGTAGCGCCGCGGAGAAGGGCCTGGGACTGCAGGAGCCCCAAGCCACGCCACCACCTCCGTTGCTTCCCCGGTTATGGGGCGAGCTGCCGTCCACTGAGACGTCCGTCGTGTGCTTCACGCTCACGAGATTCGGGTTGGTCAGCGGCTTCACTTCGTTCGAGGAGAGGACGCTATTGGAGGAGTTGCCTGGTGGCGTCGCTGGACTTCTCGGTGAGCGACCCTCGGCCTTCACGTTGCTCGCCACTGGGCTGGACGCCCCGCTGTCCACGCCAATGCCGCTCTGCGATGTGGACTTCTGCTGGGCCAGCCTCTCCTGCTTTCGAAATTTCGCGCGGCGGTTCTGGAACCACACCTGCAACGCAATGGAATGTGGCTTTAGTGCTGGGGTCTGGGGCACAATTCTGGGTGTATACAAGGGTTTGAAACAAATGGAGGATTAATTGTAATTATTGTACGCGAAAAAAAGAACCTCGGGCGTCGGGATTTGAACCCGCGACCCGCGGGTCCTCTGCTTTACTGGGCAGTCGCCTTACCGACTTCCCCAACGCCGACTCGTCGATGTTCAACGATTTTCGTGGAAGTAACGTGGCGCCACCTGTGTGACCATACGCCGAATGCGTACATTATTAACGGGCTTGCGGATTAACCCGAGTCTGACATTTCTTATTAAAAATTAGTGAAAATGAAACTGCAACTTCTTTAAAGATGAATAAAAACATGGTCCAAATTTCAGATGAATGGAATCGTTGGTTCCTTAAAAAAAAAATCCCAAACTTTGCTATGTTTTCAGCTTAAAAATAGAACTCCCCTGAAAAGGAGCGCGATATTTGGGATTTTTTTAAGAGAAGCCCTCAAATGATATTAATTGAAAATTTTAGGCATATATTTGTACATATTTAGGCAACATTTTAAAAGAATTGTAATTAAAAAAAAACGGTACCTAAAACTTTAAACGCGTTTTTCACAAAACGATGTTTTTCGTATTGGTTAGCATGATATCTCAAAAACCAATCACTCGATTTACTTCAAACTTGGCATATATCTGCAGTAGATGTCCCGTTATCGTTGTTACTAAAACTAAATCGTTTTTTGCAAAATTAGACTTTTGCGACTAAAAAAACCAGCGAATTATTTTGCAGAAATCGATGTCTGTTTTAGACGCTGCCATATTTCCTTTAATTTTCAGTATTTCTCATTTAATCTAGTTCAGGGGATAGCCACACTCATACAGATAACAAATTTTTTTAAATTTCCTATTTCAGACAACTACAACGGCTGATTTTATGCTAACCATGCGCTTATGATTTTTGTAAGGCGCTCTATTTGAAGCACTATAACTCCGGATATAACCACTATTTTCGCATACAATTATTTTTTTTCTTATCCTCTAACGATTGACAAATAAAGCCACAAAGCTGGAAGTAAATATCTTTAATGGGTTTGTTTAAAAAAATTCCCCTGTCAAGGTAGGGAGGCCCCTTAAACGGGGCAATAATTAGAGAGCTAGTCATTGGGTTATCAATTATTTAGCACCTCTTCCACCCTCGTGCCTTAATTCACTACGAGTCAAGAAATTCTTCAATTATTTAGACTGCCAAGATGTTTACTATTGAGAGTAACCCTGATCCAGGGTTTTGTCAGCTGCGCGTAACAAATGCCCAGAAAATGGTCCCTCAGACCATAAATAAAGAGGTCCTTGAAGCACCTGATACCTCTGAAATCTCCAGCACTGAAAATTCTCCACACGACCATCCACCCTAAAAAACCAGAACCTCCACAATCTAAACGTTCAGCTGCAACTACCCCCCCCAAAAAGCACGAGAAATCAACGAATCCCCGTGACCCAGGCCAAGGGCCATCATCAAGGGTGTTCCAAAAAATATTTCCATCGACCTTCTCTACGATGTCCAAACACAGACGCCCGCACACGCGCAAAAAGGAGCAGATAGCCCAGAGAACAGGTCCCCTGCTCGTCAGAGCGAAACGGCGGCGGGCAGCGCTCGTAATTGGCTCTAGTTGGCCAAATGAAATATTTAACGAATAAAATAAACGGAAAGCGGCGGTGACCTGCATGTTAAAGTAGCGGATTTATTTGCTTTACCGTTTATCTGACCAGCAAAGCCACCCCCCCTCCCTCCCCACGAGCCCCGTGTTGTCGTCTATCTCCCCCTTTATCCCCCAACCCCTCTCGTCCTCGTCTCTCCCCTCCGCTGGTTCCTCGACGTGTGTGCACGTGGATCCCACCCCCGGATTTTCCAGGGGCGGCTACGTTCAGGCTTCGCAGCGCTGGGCTGAGTGGCAGCGGCTGTGAAAGAGGGGGTAAGGGGTGGACTCGGAGAGCCAGGGGCGCCAGGGACACCATGATGAACGTGATTGCCCTTTCCAGGACGGCAAACACTGCTATTGGATTTTTATCAGTCGCCTCTGCCGTTGCCGAACACTGGGAACGCTGTTGGAGAAATTCGAGCAAACTCCACCGACGCCCGGAATACCTCCACCTGCCTTTTTTTTTCCAGCTCCAAATTAATCGACTGATGATTTTACGGACCAGCCCGTTTAAAGATGTTTGCGCGGGGTTATGCAATTGACGGTCGGTTTTTTTTATTTTGGTGGAGGGTGGTTATTGGTGGGATTGTGGGCCTTTTAATGGGAGGGTGGGAGTGGGGTGCTTGGAGAGGAAGAAGCTGATTTGGAGGTAAGGTTTCAGGTTGAGAGTGTAGTCTGGAGAATGTGAAGAGAGGTGGAAAGTTTTGGAAAGGTGATTTTGTGGGGAGGATGTTTGGGGAGATTCGTGGGACTGAAGTGAAGACTTGCAGAGGTTAAGGGTTCTATTGGCAGGACAGGTTATCCAAATTGGTGATAATGCGCAAAAGTTTTTCATGGAGGGAATTAGCTAGAAATTATTATTATTAGTAAATTACTTTATTGCACTATTATAATTAACGTGAGGATTAATTTGACATTAACTGCTGCTCTACAACCTACCCTAAAGAGACGTTAGGAGATAAGAAAATGAAAGGAAGTAAAGATTAAATAACTACAGAGGAAACAATGAGAGGATGAAAGAACGAACACTGAGTTTAAAGGAAGCTAAAGACGACAGAGAAGGTATATTAGAAGGGATGGAGTTATAATAATAGGAGGATATGCAGGAGAAGGACGTAGTGAATTCGTTGGACTATCAAAATAAATTAGAGGCCTCTACTAAATCATCCAAAAATTACTATATGAAAAGGTACCTTAG
Source organism: Andrena cerasifolii (assembly GCF_050908995.1). Taxonomy (NCBI): domain Eukaryota; kingdom Metazoa; phylum Arthropoda; class Insecta; order Hymenoptera; family Andrenidae; genus Andrena; species Andrena cerasifolii. The sequence goes on from NC_135132.1 coordinate 7,834,492, forward strand.
ACAAAATTTCACAAATCATCAAAAAAGAAAAACCTACAGGCCACACATTTCCTTGTTTCAAAGAGCTTCATACACCTTTGTGACTGTAACTTAACTTGTATTTCAGTCACGTCTTCCACCCATCTGCATTTTTGGGACTTTACTGCAACTTGACGCATTTTACTGTAATTTGTATCACAAACATATCTGCCCATTTGCATCCCTTTCAAACAGACGTTGCTTGTAAATGAATAAATCCCAAATCCCAGTGGTGAGTCACAAAAATGTCTCTGTTATAAAATAGCGATAACATCCCCCTTTCGTCTCCTTAAAACTGGCCTAAGCCTCTTCAAACTTCGATATGGACATTTTCCAGAAACAAATAATTTCCAACAGTTCAACTTTACTTGATCACAAAATTATTCCCACTTGTTTAAAGCCACAAAGGTATCTTCATCACAACAGAAACCCAACCATTCCTCTTTTTATACCTAAAAACTCATCCCAACCCCTTCAAACCTCAATCTGGAAATCTTCCAGAAGCAAACAATTTCCAACAGTTCAACTTTACTTGGTCACAAAATTATTCCCACCTGTTTAAAGCCACAAAGGTATCTTCATCACAACAGAAACCCAACCATCCCTATTTTTCTACCTAAAAACTCATCCCAACCCCTTCAAACCTCAATCTAGAAATCTTCCAGAAGCAAACAATTTCCAACAGTTTGCCTTTACATGGTCACAAAATTATTCCCACTTGTTTAAAGCCACAAAGGTATCTTCACCACAACAGAAACCCAACCATCCCTATTTTCCTACCTAAAAACTCATCCCAACCCCTTCAAACCTCAATCTGAAAATCTTCCAGAAGCAAACAATTTCCAACAGTTCAACTTTACTTGGTCACAAAATTATTCCCAATTGTTTAAAGCCACAAAGGTATCTTCATCACAACAGAAACCCAACCATCCCTCTTTTTCTACCTAAAAACTCATCCCAACCCCTTCAAACCTCAATCTGGAAATCTTCCAGAAGCAAACAATTTCCAACAGTTCAACTTTACTTGGTCACAAAATTATTCCCACCTGTTTAAAGCCACAAAGGTATCTTCATCACAACAGAAACCCAACCATCCCTTTTTTTTACCTAAAAACTCATCCCAACCCCTTCAAACCTCAATCTAGAAATCTTCCAGAAGCAAACAATTTCCAACAGTTCAACTTTACTTGGTCACAAAATTATTCCCACTTGTTTAAAGTCACAAAAGTATCTTCATCACAACAGAAACCCAACCATCCCTATTTTCTACCTAAAAACTCATCCCAACCCCTTCAAACCTCAATCTAGAAATCTTCCAGAAGCAAACAATTTCCATCAGTTCAACTTTACTTGATCACAAAATTATTCCCACCTGTTTAAAGCCACAAAAGTATCTTTACCACAACAGAAACCCAACCATCCCTATTTTCCTACCTAAAAACTCATCCCAACCCCTTCAAACCACAATCTGGAAATCTTCCAGAAGCAAACAATTTCCAACAGTTCAACTTTACATGGTCACAAAATTATTCCCAGTAACTTAAAATTCCCCCGAGCCGCAGATGTTCCTTTATCACAAAAGAAACCCAACGATGTCCCTCCTTTCACCCCAAATCTCATCCAAACTTCTCCAACCTCGTCCAAATGTAGCAAAGTTCCAACAATTCACCTGGACTTGGTCACAAAATTATTCCCAGTCGTTTAAAATTCACCCAAGCCGCGGGGAACTGTCTCCTTCGAAAAAATCCTAGCGAAACTATGGACCTGAGGGACTCGCGGCGCGATGAAACGGGAGGTTAACAAACGTCGTTGCTCGACGGTGGCGTAATAAAATTACGCCGGCCGTGGACCAAAAACTATGTAACGGAAGGCAGAAGCCGCGGTTACGTGCCAGTGACAACACTAATAATTCGTATTTGGCCACGGACCAAACCCCGAGGAGACCGTGGCAGCATGTGTGCCGTTGTTTGCCGAACGGACGACGACGACGGCGTGAATTAGGGTGGACTACGTGCCGGCGTTAATGTTAAATAAATACCCTCGGCCGCCTAAATAAAATGCAACGAGCCACACCGACAGATGTCCACCCCGTTTTGGATAAATATTTAAGCCTCGCCTCATACGCTTCGTTGCCTCCTCGTTCAGCTTCAGCTGCGTCTATTTTCACAAATTCTCCAGCCACTGCAACGAGCGCTCGTTTGCAAGAATTTTCTTGCAGCGAAAATCTTCTGGCCATTTTACCTTTTTCAATAATTATTCCGATAATTTTTATTAGGAATCGTGGAAGATTTTGCGAGTGGGTTTGTACGAGGTGAAATCTTATGTAGGAATGCAATAAAAAATTAAGCTTGTAAAGTGAAGTTGTTGTTCGTTTTCGAAGCTGGAATTTCATTCGCTTTTAACCATCACTTCTTCAGAAAGCTGTGTGGTACATTGAAGCGAGTATTATGTAACGAAGTGGTAGTAAAAGTAATCTAAGGTCTAACGTAAGTTTCCTTGGTAATTAGTGGCAGAGCCTCAGCCCTGATGAAAATGGAAATGAACACTTCCCTACAACGATTTTTATGGAGGAAATACTTTGCACCCTCGGGTACTAATTGTAAGAAACTGGTGCAACGAACTTGGAGCAGAAGATAATTCTCCGTGGGAGAAGACATTCATCCCCCTCGACGCGACGTTAATAAACAATTTAAAAAAAAGGGATGGTACTTAATTCTACCAAGAATAGTTAAATTAAAAAATAATAACAATTCAATATTCCTGCAATTCTTCGAATTGTTCGCTGCTAAGAAAGTATTTACAGGATTTAATCCTGCTAAATTCGCTTCTACAACCCGAGATATTTTTTCACGCGGGTGTTGCTGAATTTGTTGAGTTCGCGCGGGAATATTCTCAACGTTTGTGTAAACATTTCGACAAGCAAACCCCGAGGCTTATGGCAGGGGCATTAGGAATTCTGCCGTGGTAGGAACATCGGGTTCGCGGTGTATTTGCTCGTTCGATTAACCCCACGATTGTGACTCGTCGTGATTTCCTCCTTCTGGGCCGGTTAACCAAGGATTTCGTACAGTTGCTGCTCCACCCTCGAGGCATTCTCACCCGGCGCTACCAGCAGGCGTTTAGCTCCAAAAAAATCCGGGCGTTCTCTCGTCAAAAATCACGAGAAACAAAAAAAGTTTGTCAAACACCCTGTTTAAAAATAATAATAATAATTAGAGTCGCTAGCGCACACTAATATAAGAAGAAGGTGGCGTAAAAAGAAGCATAAAGGACGAGCTTCGGCGACCTAAAAATGTGCCATTTTTAAATCCAACCCTTATATGCGACGTGCTCTGGTAAAAAGGTTAAGGTGCAAAAATAATTGATCGACATTTTCGCGTTTTTTGCAGGCAGAAGTATTCGTGAAATTCGGCTTTCAAAATTATTTATAAAGCGAAAAGGTTCGCAAATATATTCCTTCGCGAAATGCCATGAATTAATTGGTTGCACAAGCTTCGATACTAAAAAATACTGTGGACTATATTTAATTTATTTTTATATATATATATATATACTCTGATAAACTTTAAATAAAATACGTAGAGGAGAGCAGCCAAATATGGAATTTAGTATATGCAATATGGAATTATGTTTTTTTAATGTTAGTTGAATATTGAAAATTCTTCACAACATAACTCTGAGCACGTTTATCTCAAACACCTGTTTTTACTCGATGGCCTTTTTTACCAGAGCACGTCACAAATAAATATCGCGAGAGGCATAAAACAATCGACTCACAAGGGGTTGAGTCTTGGAATCTCCATAGAAATTTGATTTTGTATAATTAATACAGATATTAAAACATTTTCTGGGAAGGAGTTAGTTGGAGTCTCTGGAACTTCATCGACCGTCGCACAGTGGTGCACAATGACATTTTTGTTCAAATCACCCTATAGGTCGTAGTTTTTCAGTAAATTTGACGATTTTTTTTTTAATTCTTTGAAATTAAATTCTCCATCGATCTACCCGGTCGAAATTTTGAATTTCGTTGCTGATTTTTTTATATTTAGCGAAATATACAGCATCTTTAGAAAAACAGTATCTGTGGGCTTTTTTGGCCACTGGTTCGGAATTTAAAGTCAGATTTTCGAAAGTGATAAGGAATTCAATACGTCGAAGGGAAATTTCAGAATTTGGGCCTACCACTGTGCGTCGGATAGGCGCAGTCAGTGGCGGACTGGGTCTGAAAATATTAGTGGCCCACCCACAACTATAAAGCCATCATTTAAATTTTATAAAAAATAACGAATACGTCAGCCTCGCATAATCGGAATCAGAACTATTTTTTCAGGGTAATTTATTATATTCTTAAATATAAAATATTTTCGAAAAATAATTTTATTCAATTTCTTCAACAATTTTAGTAAATTTTCCTTGCATACAGTAATATCATTGAAACTTTTATTATACTCTCAAGCTACTAGCAGACAATTTTTGATACACTCTCGACCGCCATGTTTGTTTCTCGAAATTTGAGAAAGAAAATTGTACATATTATTTGAAGATACTGAAAAATTTTAATCGAAAAAGTGATTTTACCACCTGGAAATATATTTTTCTAAGACGTGGTATTCCTTGACCTGGCCTAGGCCAAGCTAACCCCTTGAGGGGCCCAGGAGAAATGATGTTTTGAAAGACCCCGCTGCGAACTGTTCCCCAGAACATATTAATTCCCGGCTATATCTGTAATTGTTTCGCTACAAGCCACGAGCTAGATGAAATTTTCGTCTCCTCCCAGTGGCACGTTCCTGAAGTGTCCGACATCACTCATGCGAGCGTGGAACAAAAGAGCGCGCAGGGGTGGTCGGGCATGGATCGAGCAATTTAGAAACGGACAGCCTTGGGACGGCCCCTGGAAAATCAACACGAGCTTCTTTTTCCCGCTGGGACACCGACCATGAGAAACGAGAGGTCGATCCGGGCGATCGGAGGGGGATGGAGACACTTCTGACGAAGGGTCTGCTTCCGTGGAGAGGCAGGAAAAACAGGAGGCAGAGGGCGCAGAGAAGAGCCGCGGAGGATACAGCGGGTGGTGGAAAAGAAAAGCAGAAGATATTTCTGAAGAAAAAAAAAAAGAGTGGAAGAATAAGATGTGGTAAGTGGGGAGAGTAAATTGTAGAAAGATTGAAAGAAAATTGGGGGAACTAAAAGGGGACATTTAGGACGTCAGAAAGGTCCTGGTGGATATTGTTGATCTGTGAAGAAAATTGAAAAGGAAAATTGAAAGCGTTGGTAAACAAACGAGGTGATATTTTTCCTGGGTAGATAAAGAGACTGGTGTCAGAAGAAGTTCATCCTGGGATTAACTTTGAAGTGTGTCCACTTTTTATGTGCAACAAATAGGTCTTGACTGTCTCTTCATGCTGGATAAAAATCACATTTACATCTACTGAATTAGAAATTTGTCAAAAAATAATATTTTTTTCATCCTAGAGATTTTTCCCTAGTTTATAGTTATTAAGCAACGTTATTCTTTTTATAAATTAATAGTCAGTTGGCAGGGAGGATTTTTCAGAAACGTGAGCTTTCAGTTTGTACTCGGTTTCGTTTCGGATTTTTATTTAATAAAAAAAAAAGCAGTTGAAGTAATTTCAACTGAAGAATAATTATAAATCGGTGTACAGTCGCCAGATGTATTAGAATCATGAAAATGTGACTTGAGGGTTGTTGCGGATGTCCCTGGAACACACTGTTGCGAGTTCAGAGCATCAGAATATTCGTGACCTTCTATTTTGGATATTTCTTTGTTACTTTCATCCTGAGAAGTTGATTAGGGGATGAAAATTGAAGTATTCTGTACTGATAACCATTAGAAGAGACTTGCGAATCAGGGACATTTATGTAACAAAGTATCATGGATAATATGAATATCCACATTATTTTCAATTCAGGGATCGTTCCACTGTGAAGACGTGAAAAATTATCATTTTTCAGAATTTATGTTTTAGCAAGTGTAATGTTCAGCGTAAATAATATTTAGTCTACTTATTTAAATAATATTTATACACTTATTGACAGTATAAAAAAAAAATCTGTTGTAAATTTTTAACAGTTTTTTTTAAAATATATATCGTACTGATGTGAGCGCCGTGAAAAACAGATGCACTGCTGGTGCAGGTGATTCCGGGAGAACGACGCACGCAAAGCCAAAAATTGAAAGTGTATTGTAGTCATTATGAGTGTGGTTATCATTGAGAGCAGAATTATTTTGGCTGATAAAAAAAATAAGAAAATAAGGCGTGAAAATTTCAGACTGATTGGTCAAATAGTTTTTTTGCAATCACCTGCACTTTAAGTTTTGAAACAGATTAAAAAAATTCTTTAAAATTTTATTGTATAAACTAAGAGTAGCTTAACAAATACCAAAAACATTTATCGAATTATATGTTGTATCTGTGGAGAAAAAAAACTTTAAAAAGTAGCTTAATTTTTGGGCCGAGCACAGTAGAATGACCCCTTCAGGTAAGTAGAATTACACCCCCAGGATCAGCCCAGAGTAACTCACCCTAAACAGTATTTTGAGCCCAGAACATCCAAGTCCCCAAAATCCTCGATCCACTTAAAATGCCACCCGAATCCTCCCCCTCGACAAACTCGCGCGAAACGAAAAGAAAGGATCGCGGAAGACACTTGAGGAGTTCAAAGGCACCGGGCGGGCAGGGGAGAGCTGCTAACGAAGAAAAATATAGCGGCAGAGTGCAGGAAACGGAAAGAAACAAGGCATCCCTGCCCATCGTTGGGCAATAACGTTTTAAACGGGGGCAAGGCGAAGAGAAACGCAGAGGCAGAGAACGTGGGGTCGGCGAGAAGAAGCGGGGTGAGAGGGGGCTGCAGCTCGCACGGCGGGATGAAATGGGGAAAACATTGGCGCTGGTGGGCCGAGGGTGGCTGATACACAAGGGGCCCATGCCAGGAGTGTGCCCTGGTAATTGCGAACTCTATGTAGATCCACTTACGGTGATTAAAAACTGTCCTGCTGGGTATCATCCACGGCGAACACGACGACGCGGCTTGCAAACATCCAGGGGCAGCGGCGCGAACCCCGTTTCCGCGTCTACGCCTCGGGCTTCTTTAACGAATAGTTGGCAAGTGTCGCGACTAATGCGCTATAACTCCACTGTTTCGAGGCGAGGGAATTTTTCGGGCGAGCCTGTGAACGGGTTTAGGGGCCACGGGTGGCTGGACAGTTGCCCGGTTTTGGGGGAAAGTGGATCATACTGTAGGCACGGTAGTTTTGTAGAGGTCCTAGTAGTTGGTTGGATTTTAATCAGATTGAGGTGGGTATTGAATAATAAAATTGAAAGTTGCAAGGTGAGAGAATTTTTAGAGCTCACAAGCCATTGGGTAAGTGCCTATTTTTTTTAGAAATATGCATCATGGTGGGAATAGTAGTTTTGTAGAGGTCCTAGGACTTGGTTGCAGTGTAATCAGATAGAGGGTGATATTAATTGATAAAATTAATAGAATCTGATATACTGCAGGATCTCCAAGTCACTGGGCACTCGCCTATTTTTTTTTTTGGAGAATTGTGAATCACAGTTGCTTTACAGTGATCCTAGTACAGTATTGCATTGTGGTGAGATGGGGGCTGTTATTGAACCCGCGTTTGGTCCATTACAGAATCCACAATTCACTGAATACCTGCTACATTTTAAAGTATGAATTACAGTAAAAACAGTAATTCTATAGCAATCTTCGTAATTTAATTTCGTTGTAATTTCACATAGAAGTAACCAAAATAGGGGTGGAAAGACTCGAAAGAAGTCTACTCAGTCTATCTGAAATTCTCTCATCTATCAAACATGCAGTGACATTAATTTTTACTAACCAACGATGGCAATTAATTCTGAACTCTCGCTCTTGCTACTTCCAACGTCACACAAATGGCTTTAGCCCTTACTCGTGACGACGTTATTTTGCTATTTTCCGAATACACTGTTACAGTGTTAGTTTTAAGTAGTTTCAAATGGTACCTCGCCTTTTGCACTCTACTTCAACTTTTACCTCTACTATATAATTTCCAACTCTACTATTTTTCTCCTTCTTGTCTTCTTCTATGCATTTGTTGTTTTCTTTTACATTCCAGTTACCTTCGCAACGTCTACCGCGCAATAAATAATTAAGCAGCTGCTTCATTTCCATCAAACGTAACGAGCTGAATGATATTCCTCGAACCGAAATAGTGCCAATAATTACGGAAGCTACTATTCTCACGGTACTCCCCGGGAGAGGTGAGCAAACCAGTGATCCACGGACCGGTGGCCCATGTAAAATTCACCTTCGTCAAAGACGAAGGATCCAGCTCGAACGCGCCGAGCCTGTTAAAACATTCATAGCACGTCCAAGAATCTCCTCGATGCGTCGCGTTAAACGAGTTACAAGGAAAACGTATCCGAAAACGTTCCTATCGATATCACGGGCGGGGGGGCCGGAAGTCGGGCCGTATTACCGTCACGCTCGATCACTTCCGTTCCGCCGATAAATAACACGCGAGATTGCCATTTCCGTATTCAATCATCGGCCCGTGGGAGGAGCAACGGAGCTGCGACGCGAAATTCAATCGAATCGTTCAGGGCGGACGTGTAAGCAAAATCGAATTAATACTTAACGGTCTCCTTCGAGGGAAACGATTTTCCTAAGTGAACCCCAGCTGGAATCTATCGAAAGGAACTACACTAACGAAGGATTCGTCGATACCATTAATAGAATTGCAGCCGATGGCCACCGCGACACGAAATTGTCTTCTTCAATTAGCCAAATAAGTTCGAGGGGGTCGGAGGGGGAGGGGGTTGGAAACGCATGGCTCGTCAGCCAAAATCTTGATTAAGAGATGCATCGATCGGTCGCAGCAACGCCATCAGGCCCGGCGAATAAATCGACTGGACAGATCTCATTAACCGTGCAGCCACTTTCGTGTCTGACCACAACCGTGACGATCCACTGTCACTGGCTCTCCGCTCCACTTTGGCGCGGGGCCTGAAGAGGAGAACAATGCGGGATGCTGGGTGGATTAATAGATGGCCAATTTTTAACCGTTTTACGCCGATGCTTCAGCGAGTTTCGTTTCAGAAGAGTTTGCGCTCCGGACCAAGGTGCCGGGGCCGTCGGACCAAGGTGCCGGGGCCGTCGGACCAAGGTGCCGGGACCGTATTTCCGTATTTTCTTGGAAAATGGCGCGATGGAAGGGTGAAACGAATGGCGCTGATAAATCTAGGTTATAGAATGAGGAATAGGGTGATATTTTGATTTTTAGAGTTGTTCTAGTCGATTCTGCTGATAAGGAATACAAATTCAAATACCAGAAATCGAAGGTTGTAATAAAGAATATTCCATTCTACTGTATCCACGATGTTGATTTTATAATTCAGTTCCTGAGAAATTAGACCATATACGCAATAAGAAAAAAAAGTCTAATAAGGGGTTGGGAATTTTTAAAATTCAAAAAAATCTGAAACTTTGCAAAAATGTAGCTCAAGTGATGCTAATAACGCGGCTATTTTTTGATTCGGCAATAAACAGCCCTAAGAGTGAAAACACCCCCTCAAAGAAATTGTAACTTTTCATATTATCTCGAATATCTGCGAAACTGTAAAAGCTATCGAAGAATAGTTGAATTTAAAGTTGTATAGCTTTCGATATCCCACAATATGGTGACACAGAATTCTCGAAAAAAAAATATGGTGGGGATAAATTTTGGAAAAAAATAATGATTTTCACAAATTCTATCGCCACATTATAGGGCATAAAAAACCACACACCTTTGAGCTGAACTTCGTTTCTGATATCTTTTACAGTTTCGTATTTAATATCTATTCGCGATAATCTGAACACTTGCCATTTTTCCAACAGGGTGGTAGCACCCTTAGGACTGTTTTACAGAGAAATAAAAAAATATTTAAATTACTAGCACCACTTCAGCTACATTTCTGCAAAGTTTCAGATTTTTTTAATCCTCGAATTTCCGAGCCACCCTTATAAGGACCAAAAATCGAGATCCCTTTAAATTCCGCAGGAAACTCTAACGTTACTCCGCATCGTCACAGACACCTGCCAAGGAGACCAACACCGACGTGTCAAAATATCAGGGACTACAGCCACTCGAAACCACCAGCAGCCGCGACTCCCAAGTCGCTCCTAATGATTCCGCTATTGAATTAATCCCGTCGACCCAGATCGCTCCACTTCTTTCAATTGGATCGAGGGCCCTCGCGACTACCAGCGACCGATTCCCCGCTTGTTGGTCCACCATAGGAACCACCCTTGCCACCCCCCTCTCCCCAAATGCTAACCCCGAGCGCAACATCCCATCGATGACACCGGGGGTGCAGTCTGTCGCGTGGCGACACGTTCCTCTATCCTGAGTCACATGTCATTCCGTATGAATTACAACTCCATTAACGTTCCAGGCAACCTGCAGGCATGCATAATGCCGGCGGACCGAGTGGATGAGATCCATGGGCCGGGATGTTGATTTATGAGCGAAGACGAAGGACCACTCGCAACTGGCAGCGTCTTTCCCGATCGAAGGGAGGCTACGCGCCAAATTGATTAAGCTTTCAGGTCCCCGAGTCGAGGATCCTCTGCTGCTCCTTCTATTCTTTTTGCAGCAGGATTTTGCTACCCCCGTTTCTTTCTAATTTCCTTAAGTGAGGTGTTTGCGTATTCGTTCCGGGACTCGTTTTTAAGAGAACAGGCGGTTCGATGAGGAAACGTGAGGGAGTCTGGAGGTACGTGAGGGTGCAGCTGAGGATGCTGGGGAAGATTCGAACTGACAAAGGGCTACCCTGCGTCAGAGCCTCGCTGGAAATGGCGGTCGCACCGTGACGCCGCAAACTGCTAGAAAATTGATAGTTACTTCGGGCTTAATTAGCATGCGCGCAAGGGCTCATGGGTTACTGATGAGCTAAGTGTTGGCTTCTTTCGTTTATCGAATATTAAAGTTGCGAAATTTCTGAAAGTAGAAGCAACGATTACAAATTTCCAAACGGGATTCGATAATTATTTTTTAGTCAACAGTTTGTAGTTTTCTTTGCTAATAGGGGAGAATTGGGGTGACATTGTAGCGGAGAGGTAATTGCGCATGGTAATTCCAAACATATTTTTCGGCGCGCCTATCGATGGAATTGCATTTTCTGGGTAATGCAATTTTGGGCGTTTTCGGAATATGTTACTGGGGCATCGGTGATTACTATTATCAGCTATAAAGTTTCCAGGCTAGCTGGCTGTAGTGGCAGGCAATAAGTGTCGAAGGTGGACAGCCTGTTTCGTAATTAGGGAAACACCGATTGCGCGATATTAAAGTTCTGCTCGTCCAATGAATCGCAATTTTCCCTCTCGAAATATTGCACGAGCGTGCCCGGCGCTATTTTGCCAGGAATATTCGAAATGTGATTGCATTCGGTGCTTGTTAAATGCTTATTATTTGTAAAGGTACACATTTCCAGAAAATACTTTTTTTTTCAGTTTTCATAGAGAAGAAATTGAGAATTTTTGTGGCATGAGATATTAAGAAAAGCAGTTTTACTTATTGCTTAAATAAATTTTGCATACTTTCCACTGTTGGAAGAGAAAAATTCTCTTTGAGGAAAACTAAGAATTTTTCATTTTTGAGCGAAGAAGGGTGGGAATTTTCACTATTTTCCTTAAATTCCATTTAAAGCTATGAATTTATTTTACAAATGCTATACAAATTTCCGAGTTTCCAAAGGAATAAAAAATTATCACCAGTCGAAGATGAATATTCTCTATTTCTGAAAACAGAAGTCCTCTGATTTTGATCTAGAGCTTAATCCAAAAAATAATGACAATGATAACTGCACAGCCATTGCCTCCATTGAATTTTGAAGAACAGTGGAAATTTTAAATCCCAGAAAATCAAGAGAGCAAAAATTCGATCACCCAGGAAAAATTATAATCTTCCATTTTATCAATCTGAGTAAAACCTTTCCCCCGTAATTTCTAGCACCATAAAAAATAGACTCCCCATTTTGGCAGTTGCTACCTACAGCCACAATTGACACGAATTTCTCCAATTTACTATTCCCCACCCAGAATTGCCTAAGGTCCGATGCGAATCATTGATCACAGCCACCTTGGCGAGGCATTCTCACTATCAACGTGCAACTGCTGGTGCAGGTCCCTGTCAGCTCGAGAGCCCCGATAAATTTAATCTTGGCCCGTCTATAGCGTACTACACCGTCGCACCGGCTGCCATTTTAACGGGGGGGATTAATATAACGCCAGTGATTGGCAATCACGATTATTATTATACGAGATCGCGATTAAGAAAGACGCGGTTAGTTTCCTGACACGTTCCTTGTCTATCGAAGCCGCATATTTTTGGACCCACACCAGACATTCCCTTGAAATGTGCATTGCCAGAGGGACGCTTCTATTCATGATGCATGCATAACGTAGGAGGAAGAAATAGGAAGCTGCGTGGAAGGACAGACGGAAGTCATTCACCTTGAATTCGCCGGGCTTCAGCAATGTGACGTCTGGAAGGGTTCTCTTCTTTCTTGGATGACTGCGGAGAATATTGGGCAATGGTGTGGAGGATTAAGGTGGTTAGGAGGGCAGTGTAAAAAGGAAATTGATTGATAGCGAGAGGGTTGACGAAGGGCTTCAGGAGTGGACGTTGGGTTCATTTATCTGGAGAAGTGTGGAAAGAGAAGTCAAGGAAATCTTATTTAGAAGAAGATAAGGTGAGGGTGAGGAAGATTAAAAATTGGTTGAAGTTTATGAGGGAAGAAAGGTGACTGGTGAGTGGTAAGAAAAAGAAGTCAAGAAAATTGTTTGGAAGAAAACGAAGTCAAGGAAATTATGTGGAAGAAAATGAAGCGAGGAAAATTATGTGGAAGAAAATGAAGTGGCGAAAATTATCTGGAAGAAAATGAAGTGAAGAAAAGTATGTGGAAGAAAATGAACTCAAGAAAATTATGTGGAAGAAAATGAAGTGGCGAAAATTATCTGGAAGAAAATGAAGTGAAGAAAAGTGTGTGGAAGAAAATGAAGTCGAGAAAATTATGTGGAAGAAAATGAACTCGAAGAAATTATGTGGAAGAAAATGAAGTGGCGAAAATTATCTGGAAGAAAATGAAGTGAAGAAAATTATCTGGAAGAAAATGAAGTCGAGAAAATTATGTGGAAGAAAATGAACTCAAGAAAATTACGTGGAAGAAAATGAAGTGGCGAAAATTATCTGGAAGAAAATGAAGTGAAGAAAAGTATGTGGAAGAAAATGAAGTCGAGAAAATTATGTGGAAGAAAATGAACTCGAAGAAATTATGTGAAAGAAAATGAAGTGGAGAAAATTATCTGGAAGAAAATGAAGTCGAGAAAATTATGTGGAAGAAAATGAACTCGAGAAATTATCTGGGAGAAAATGAAGTCAAGAAAATTACCCGGAAGAAAAGAATTGTGAATTTTTGTGTGTAAAGAATTGTGAGAAATACAGTGTGATGTTAGAGAAGCTAAAAGAAGTGGAAGAATATACAAAGAGACATAGTACCTACAAGGAAATTCTCCAGTCATTCACCCTGAATTCATGGATTTGAAGAAGGGTGTTTCCTAGGAATCCCTCTCCTCAGTCAAGGCTTCAAAGAACACCGAGTAGCAGCAAAGAATAAGCAAAGAGAAGCCATGAAGACAACTTATCTTCTTCAGAAGGATGAACAAATTCTGAGATAGAAACTGCAAAGAGTATACCAAAGAAGCGAAGAGTTACAAAATCAGAATCAGAAGATGTACCAGACTAGCGAATACAAAGATCAGAAACCTGAATATATAATATAAAACTAAATAAATAAATGTTGATAAATTATAAAATTGAGATATAACAAGAAAACTGAACTTACAAAAAGTCTTCACCGAAGAGATCAAAAGATATTTGAACGAAATACGAATGGAGGGCGAGAAAGCGATATCGGTGGATCAGAATTCATCCCCAAGGGCTGATGACTCGCCTACGAAAATGCGAAATACATTGATTAGATCGTAAATTTCGCTGGTTCAATAGCGACCTGGGCTACAGAAGAGGAACCCCTAAATCTCCTCTGCTCCTGGGCAAGGAGTTCAAGTTAATCCGTCAGAGGCATTAGACGGTGTAATCCATCAACCACGCGACTCGCAGGTAACCGTGAAAACGAAAATGGGGCCCCTAATGCAATTACACAGCGCGCGCTTTCCGCCATCGCCCTTGGTCCCGTCCATTTTACGTGACGCCGGAGGGAGGATATCCTCGAGGTAAAACTGGACGAAAGAAAACGCCTCGCGTCAGCGTTATATCTCACTTAGACCTTTTTCCTGATTTCCAAGTCCGCTTTAATTAGGGAGAAACACTTTCGAGGCGCCACTGTCGCGTTGGACAGAAATTTCGAATCTCCCAATTGTTTTAAAGGGGTGGATATTGGCTTGCAGCTAATTCCCTGAAATATATAATCTGTAATAATAATAATAACCTCGCGTTTATTGCATCACAACGCGATGAGAAGTGTGAAGTAGGGCGGCTGATATTTTTTAAAACAATATCTTACGCTGAACGATAGCTGCAATTTTCCTCAATGACTACCTGTAGATAGGGCGATCCTAGTATGAATCGGTTTCATTAAAATGAAGCATGAATTTTCATTTTATAAGGGGATTCAATAATGGTCAATGGTTAATGAAGAAGGGGGAGCTTGAGTCGATAATTATTGAGTTGCACTACTACAATGGCGCAGTGAAAAATGCTTTTAAGTAATTCAGTACAGGGGGAGTCGTGCATGGCAGTCAGAACTGCTTGATTTTATGAATAGATCATCCTGTTGGCGGTGTATCAAATATAGTGGGAGAAAGTGAATTTTGTACATAGTTACCATTTTTTTCAAATACTGGGTAGTACCTATATTGAATAATACAGTTGGGTAGTAGAATACATGATCCTCTAACTGTCTTAGAGGATAGCTTCCCTTACTTTAAAATTTTCAGTGAAAATTGATAATAATCCCCGGTAGAGGGGGGCTTAGTTCGTGGATTTTGAAAAAATCGAGTTAAAAGTTTTGCTTTTTTTAGACCCCAGAAATATGCACTCGTGGGTGACCACTAAACCTTATTTAAACTACAGTGGCAATTTGACATTTTTACTATTTTTGCTTACCCCTCGGTTTAGTTATTTAACTTGGCGCACAAAATTTTGCAAGACACAGAACTTGAAACTAAATTTTCTCACCAAAATCTGCTGTACTTATATTTCAGGAAATTTCGTGAGCCAAAGCTTACACACTCTCCTTTGCAGTGTAATAGAAAGTTACTCACTTGCACTCTGGCTTCCGTCAAGTCGATCTTCATCGCGATCTCCTCTCTGGTGTAGATATCTGGGTAGTGAGTCTCCTGGAAGGCACGCTCCAATTCTTTAAGCTGAGCGGATGTGAAGGTAGTTCGTATCCGACGTTGTTTCCTCTTCTCTGCCAGGCCGTCGTGCCCAGAATACGCTTTGTACCCTAGTCCGCCTGGAAATTGAAGGAATGGGAGAAATTCTACCTCTACACAGTAAAAGACAAAACTGATACTTAGAAACCAAACTTATTTCAGTGCAACTCTCAAAACAAAACAGAACCCCCTCAAGCAGACACAGAGTTCCCTAACCCATCAAGAGCGAGACACTGCGTCCTCCGCATTTAGATAAAACAGTAGATGGAACACTTGCTGTGCCTTCAATCCTCCTGCCATTTATAGCAGTGGTAGTGCTATTTTCTCAAGAATTTTACTGTAAAACTATGAGCTAAATAGAGAATGTCTCAGAGTCCAAGGGCAAGCAGTGACTGAACCCTCCAGGTTCAGCCTTGGACCTTGCACAACTACTCGCAGATCTGATCTACCATCAATCCTTCAGGCATCAATTACTAATACATGTCTTCCAAATGATTCCCCTCGAACCTCAACCGACCTCAAAGATGTTTCGGTACATACCTCACCTGGAGAGACTAAAGCCTGAGGTTGGAACCCCCGCATTCAGCTTTTGCACCGTAAAATAGGTGATGGGACATTTGGGGTACTTATCCAGAAAGCAACCGACCAACCATGATTCTAGACGAGGACTCCAGAACATCCAGAGCCTAGATCCTCCACCTTCAGCCTCTGACCTACCCAGAGCCCTGCGCTATGTACCTCCAAGCAGATACCCCTAGAAACTGTGTCCACCCAAAAGAGAGCTGAAGCCTCCATGTGCTGCGAGCGAGCGGAAATCCAGGAAGAAAATCTCTGTGGTAGGATTACTTGGTAAGCACAGCGGCAGGGTGTTCCTGGAGGACGCCTCCTCCTCGGAGGCTTATAGATTATAGAATATAGGTGAGGATGGCTGGGATAGCGAGGAACGTAACCATAGCAATGAGTGACTGAGGAGGGAGGAGAAAGAGTGCTGCGGGGATAAAGGGAGGCAGAGGGAAGCAATGGGGCAGTCGAAGTGAGCAAGGCACAGGGAAACGAACGAGTAAATGAGGGGGGTCGACGAAGAAAGAGCGACAAAGGGAGGCAAGAATGCCGGGAGGAAGAGAGGGAAAGGGAGGACGAGACACATCCATTGATTTTCAGTGCCATCTTGTCGTCGTTTCCAAGAGGGAACACCGTGCTGGGTTTCGAGCATGGAGACGACTCGGAGTGCGACGAGCCATCGCAGTAACTTTCCCCTGGGAGGCGAAGGAACCACCCTCCTTTTTTTCCGGGGAAGACGATCTCCTTCGCCCCGCCTGCCCATCCCTCCCCGCGGCCACCCAATTCATTGTCCTCTCATAAATTCCTGCCGTTTTAACGGACGAGCGATGTTTGATCTGCCTGTTTGCGCCCGTCGAACAGGGGGGATTCGTTGAATTAACGCGGTAATCTAACTAGCCTGACCGAGAATAATAATTTGATTCACTGTGTGCGTGTGGATCGCTGTGTGGGTCCACGGTAAAGTCGCTCCAGGTAACAGTTTGGAGAGAGGGTAGAGTAGAATGGGGGTAAAAGTATGAGGAAGTTGGTGGCTGATTGTTTTAGAAGCGATTGTGGCTGATAAATTTAGGATTTGTACCTATGTAGGTTATGGAGCAGGGTGGTGTGACTGAGGATGCACTGAATGATGAATGATGGTCTATTTTGACTTGTGGAATATAGAAAGTGCAGGGGACTGGTGAGGAGGTGGGAAAGATCGGTTGTTAGGTGGAGGTTCTGAATATTTTTGTAAGCGGCAGGCATTTGGGTTCGTCTGATCGAGTGAAGCAATTATGTGATTGCAGGGATATTGTAGGATTGTAGTTTGATGGGACGATGAGAGCAGTAGATTGCCATGCAGGCAGGGGCGTTAATTTTTTAGCCCCTTAGTGATGAGATGGGATAATAATTTATATTGATAAATGAAATATCATATACTGAATGCGGTTCCTTGGATTATGGGTTACAGTGTAATGGGAATTTTTG
The DNA here is from genome assembly GCF_050908995.1 of Andrena cerasifolii. Lineage (NCBI taxonomy): Eukaryota > Metazoa > Arthropoda > Insecta > Hymenoptera > Andrenidae > Andrena > Andrena cerasifolii. The sequence continues at coordinate 7,851,982 of NC_135132.1, forward strand.
AGAAATTTCTAGCATTCTTGTGGCTGGAGAATTGTGTGATGTGATTCTTATGATCGGACCTAGATCAAATATAACTTCACTAGTTTTATCGTCAGTAATAATTAAAAACCAAAGATAAATCATATTTCTGGTTTACAAGAGGAACACAGTGAACTGTTGACTACGTACAGGCTACTGAGGCAAGTGCCAAGCAATTGAAAGGACAGCAATCTTGATCTCATCGAGTTTAAAGCCCTTAGGGATAAAAACTGGAACCAAACTGTTAGGGTGCACATTAGCCATGTTTCCCTAACCCTAACCAGGACTCGGCTGAGCCACCACAAGCAATACCAGAAACTGCAATCCCCGTAACATGTAGCTCACGACCCCCCTGCTTCTACGCGAAGAATTTCTCCTGAATGCCAAAAAGCTTATCACAAACCTGAAGACATAACTAATAACCCAGGCCACAAGAAAGTGAGCGATTCTAAAAACAACAAACCTAACAGCCAAAACTAAAGCGAAACCATCAGAACTTAACAACCAGACCACCAGAAAGTTGAAAGAGCACCTAGCATTGCAGCCCACAAGAAAGCAACCAGTCGTCAAAACAGCGGGCCCAATAACCCAACCCAGGAACAACACCCACCATAAAGTCATGCACCCACAATCCTCCTTAAACAAACTGCGGTGACCACTCACTCTGCAAATTGATGGCCGACGGGAAGATAGAAGCCGCGTGTCGGTGGACCTCCTGAGATCTGGCGGCCATTACTGAGCATGGAGTCGCGTGGGCCCCGTGATGCGCGTGGGCATGAGAGTGGGTGGTGTGGTGGGCCCCGAGCGGGGCGGTGCCCCCGGTGCCGGCGGTCCCCGCGTTCCCAGGGTAGCCCGCCGCTCTCGCTGCGGTGTAACGATAGGCGGCCTGGCTCATCTGCGAGCAGGAGCTCAGGTCCCCGTAGCCACATTGCATCTCACTGGCAGCCAGGGCGCAGCTGGAGGCCTCGAAGCCCGCGGCGGCGGCCGCGGCCGCTTGATTCAAGTACGAGTAATCCATGGTTCACTAGGACGCACTGGAAACCGAGGCAAAGCTTTCACCACCTTAATCCTCGCCACGAACGTCAACAGAGGATCGACGTGGGTGATGGGCACGGGTCATCCCGACCGCTCATCGGGATCGCGGTTGGTTCTCCTTCGCTCGACAGAGGCTGGTAGAAGTAGGTCTTCTCTTGGGTCCCAGTGTCTACTTCAGTATCCTCTGTATGCAACAGCGTTGTAGTCCTATGTCGTTAAAGTGGAGCGGTGCCAGGCTCCTCCAAGTTCTTCCATTCACCTGGTCGCGGCTGGAGGAATCCGTGTGCTGATTCGATTAGCGGCGCGGCCGAGGTGACGGGGGAGCAGGAGCGTTGGGAGCGCGCTCGCGCGCTCCTACGGGCCCTTGTCGTTCCTTGAGGCCCCGAGCAGCGCGCCGGTTCTTTCCACGAAACGACGGGTGTAATCGTGCCGGGAGAAGCCGTGCGGCGTCACGTAATTCTATGGTCGCGAGCGAAGAGGCTTGGGAGCGGGCGGCGGCCGCCTCCTCGATAGCGGCTTATGACGCGTAATCGGATCAGCGATATCAAATTATTGCGATTATACCGCGGATAGAAAGAAGTTTTTCGGCCCGCTTAAGAGAGCCCGAGACGACCGACTGGTGGGTCTCCTCAAAATCAAATGATAAGCTTAATTCAATAACCGAGAGAGAAAGAGGGTGCCACGGCGGGGGTGTGGCTTGTGCCCTGTTACGGGGAGACGTGTTTGGTCACTGTCTGCCGCTCTCTCGATCCTGATTCGTTCAGCCGCTCGCCCACCCCCGTGCCCGCCGCGGGGGAACAGCCACCGCCCCCGACAGCCTCCGCGCTCATCCCCGTCCCGTGCGCCACCCCCGCCCGCACAGAACCTCTCCCCAACAGCCATCAGGCCGAATGAACGCTATCATTCGATGATGCCACCCCCCTACAGGTCTCGATTTTACGATCGATTCCGGGGCAGGCCGCGCTGGACACGAGCAACACGCTTCCAGCAGCCTCGAGCTACCCTCCGGTGTGTTTACGCCTGTGTCCTATGCGACTGTCTTGGTGCAACGAGAGCTTGGTTATCCGGCTCTGATGATGTTAGACGCCATTAACATGATTACCGATACTTGACTGCTGATGCACGGGGTACTCTGGGTCCTGTGAAGAGGTTAGGTGGACGTTGAATCTCGATGATGTCTGAGATTTGATCTTGATGATTTATCTTCCTATATGGTGACATAGATTTTTACTTGATGCCTCTTCTTAGAATTTTACATTGCAGTGTGATGATTGTACTCTTCATTCAGGTATTTGTAAATTTGTCCTGAGGGGTTTCATGTGCGCTGTGTTTAGTAAGGTGCCTTAGTGTGAGAGGTGTTTTGGAGGATTTAGTTGTTGAATGTGGAGGAAGTTACTAAATATTCAATGGGGCCATAAACACTTTGAAGTGTCCTTTCAGTTGTACCAACCTCGTACCGCAGTTATTTTATTAATTAAAATACGAATCCGTGTGGAATTAAACGTTCCTATTATACTGATATAAAATAATATCATTTGGTGTTCGTTGAGCTAAATAAGACAATGTCTTGAACTGCCATCTTTCAGTATTACTGTACACTAAGAGAAAATAAAAACCTTAACCTTAAAAGAATATCACCTTCTCAGCAATTTCCCTAAATAACAGGCTGTATAGATGAATCTTGCCGAACACAGTGCAACTCACATAAAAAAAAGCACTATGATCTAGAACGGGAAGGTTATATTCCCTAGGAATTAACCTATCGCACAAATATTTACCAGCACGGAAATGAAGGATGAAGAGAATATGGAGCGTGAAGTATGATGTATCAGCAGATAGGGAAATTACATGACTAAACATGACACGGGGGTTGAACTTGCCGTACGTGGTAGGAACCTGTGCGACACTTGTTTCGCACTTGTTCTCACGGAAGGGCCACGATGAGAGCAGTCCTGAAGCTCGACCCTCTTCCCCGTGCCTCGTCCCAGGAGAATTCTCTTGCAGGGTACGCGAAACGTAGTGTGCCGCGCAACACCAAACCACCCTGTGCTGTGTATACAGAGAACACACTGGAACCGGGCTCCCCATTGGCGTAGACTTGTCAATAATTCCTCCGAACCAAAGGGGGATCCAGCTGCTCCGAGTATTTGTAACGCCGTCATTAAAATTACAATCCCATATAAACGGCGTCTAAAGACTAGGGTTTGCCGGTTTTTATTTATAAATTTGTAAAATTCGAAAACAGGTTTTTAAATTTTAAAAAAATACTAGTATTAATAGGCAGAAATGAATTCATTATTTAATTAAAAACGTTAACATTTTTACTTGAAATCGCCTCGGACACAAGCATATTGTAGTAGGTAACAGTTGACTGTAAACCTAATCTTCATGAGATCATATTTTCAGAAAAAAATACTAAATGGAATAAAGATTTATAATTTGGTACCGCTTTTTACAAGATTTATATTTTATATGGATTTTTGTTATTTTTAGTTATTTTTCATTTGGTTTTGTATGCAGGCTATTTTAGTTTGTTATATTTTTGTAATTCCATAATATTAAGGAAACTGAATTTTTTTAAAGTAAGTACAAATACTTATTTACTATTTTAATTATAATTTTTTTGTGAAAATTAGGTAACAAAAGTAAAGAATAAAAATCGGAGAGCAGAAAAATGTGCCAGATATTGCTACGCTTATGTTCTGCATAACATCACGAAAAGAAAATTTACATGCTTCAAAATGCAAGCTTTTGTTAAATAATTCATATTAAGAAATTTAACTGTGTATCGATAAATTTGTTGAAATAAATTAAGGGCTAAGTTCATTTATGATTATTTTCAATTTCATAATATTTGAGTACTACTTGCAGAATTTGTACAATTGTGCAAATGAATTCGTAAGAAAAAGGGTAATAACCTGTTGAAAGGTAAGTGGACTAAAATTAGACTACCCCGTATGTACGCCAATGGGTATGAACGCAAACATGGTTGCGCGCGCGCGCACTCATGTAAACGCGAGTTTCGTCTTTTATATCAATACAGAGAACCGTCAACCCCCCTTAGCGGTCTGATACATATGTCCTTGATTTGTCCGGAGAATAATATTCTCCTGGAAAGTTGATTAAATATTGGTTACTGATCTCGGGGCCCCTTCACCCCCGCTGCGATTCCACCCCATCGACTCGAAGACCCATAGGAATACAATTTAATATTTCCACGTTCGCGAGAAAGCCTATTTTTCTCTCCGTCACAGTCGACGATTTTCCCATTGCCTCCCGTTTTTCCCACACGCGTACGCGTTGCAAAACAAATCACTCGATTTTGTTCAATGGGACCTCGATTATTCGGGGTCCCGGTTATCCGGAGTATATACAGTGCTAGAAATATTTATTACATCACACGAATAAACACGTTGTTACTTACAACTGTCTAGAAAAATATTACTGTAAATTTGAGAGTGTAAAGTTAATTTAGTGAAAGGTTTTAATCTTAGTAAAATAATAATTTGAAGCGTAAAGCTGGTATTATTTAAGACTTTTTACTGTGTAATTAAGTGCTCCACGATTAGCTTTACAGTCACTAGACCGAATCTAATTTGAAAATCTATTGAACTTTATTGAACGTAAATTCTCTTAATACATCGGATAAACGAGATCATCTACCTAAACCCTACTACACAGGTTGCCCTAGTATCGATGGTAGATACAACCAAGGAGGGGGTGATTCCACGTGAGAAAATAAGTCGAAAATGTAGAATAAATTTTTTTCATTTGAGGCTTTGTTTTCGAGAAAATCGACTTCAAACATTTTTCGAGTAACTGTGCACTTAACGATTCCTTATCAATATTATGTGCTATTATTTATTTCTGTCTGCTTAGAGTGGGTTAAGCCATAAAATCTCTTATCACAAATAATGTCACTTTCTTCTCGCATGCGTCAATGGACTCGTCCAATTACCGTTATGCGATATAAAATGGACTGGCCCACCCAGCCTAATGAGACGTAAAATATATTAACAGAGTAATTTATATTGCCTGCCTGTAAAATGTTACCGAGGCTTGATTAAAATCGCTTGCAATTATTCGTTCGCTTTCCACTTTTGCGCGACATTATTAGCAGTTAATCCCGTTTGCCCCGTATTACCTGCACCGTTATTTTCTCTACTGCAACTCGTATTATCGTATCGAGCTTTTCTATTAGATCGTCTATGCATTTTGCATCTGCATCGAACAATTCTCAGATAAGCGAACTCACTAATTTTCATTCTGGAAACTTCCGAATTCTACAGTCAGTGTCAAACTGACAACGATGATTACGATAATAATGAGCATTCTCGATCAGACACGGAATTTTCGTCACAATGACAATAGGAGAGTGCATTTACCGCCAAGCTACTAGTTCAGGACCCTGTCGACAGGAGGCGCTTCGATCATTCACACTTGAAAATTTTCCTTTGCAATTATTATATTCATTACGTGAATTAACTGCTGGATAATTGACATTTTAATAGGCAAATAATATAAAATGGGAATTAAATTTGCTGTTATTTTAAATTAAGGGTATTTGATTTTGTAAAGCTTGATGTTTTAACGGGAGCAGATGGCGCCACTATCGTGGCGAAACTCTACTATTGGCGCGAAGAAAGCGGAAGTGGAGGTGTAAAAGATGAAAGAAGACGATGACTGCTGAAGAATAGTTTCGAAACAGTTTTAAATCAGTATATTTCTTAATCGACACTAGTTTTTGCTGAATTCAAGCTCTGCCTTCGTCTGTGAGGTATATAACTGTTCCCTGCCTTTTACTTCGTAACTTTTTACCGCTTCTTTCAACTGCTTGAACGTAGGCGTTAGTCACCTTCAAGTCCACACGATTCGACAGGATTATTCTATTTCGGGAAGCTCAGGAGCAGATTTTCGTAAAGAAGAAAACTCAAAGTCAGTCGAAAATTACATTTTTAATGTTAATAGTGTTACAAAGGAAACGCCGGCGCCAATGTCTGAGTATTTCATAAATAAATGGAAAATTAGAATTCTGCTTGATCGGCATCAGATGCCTGCAAACTGAATCGCCACTTTCTTTCCTTTTCATACAAAAAGAAACTCAACGTCTTAAATAATCTTCCAAACACGACTATCGCTTATGTATTTAAACCTTTACATTTTCACGAATGTACAAAGCCAAGGGGGCCAACAAAAATATCCTTTCTGAAAACCTCTAGTTCAATCACTAATTAACTGGGCCATTTATTGGCCAGCTCTTCCAGAATACAGACTCCACAAATGCTTGCAAAAATGATTGCAAAAAGAAAACGTAATAAATAGTTTTTATTCACGGACCTTATCAAATATACTAGAAAAAAATATACGTTATATATTACACACTTTGCGAGATTTGGCACATAGATGTCTGATAGAAAAGCGCTTGGGTCCTTGCGCAAGCGTTGCTTACAATTGGGCGCTGTGGAACGGAACCAATGAAACAAATTTTAATTACACACTTCTTACTGCAAGCCGTGATAAAACCGAGTATTGTTACCATGAGTGGGCCGATAACGTAGCTCTCCCCAATTAACATTAGCCCGCTGCAAATGTTTCATATTATCCGCCTGTTGCAAGTTAGTCGCGATTCCCTCGCACTCAGCGCTGCTAATGCCCAGCACGCTTTGCTTCGGAACGTGCAGCCCGCACACGTTCGGGGAATCCTGAACGCACCGAACGCTCGGTTGGCAGTCCTGTCGGCACAGGACCATCTGTCTGCGATGGCCGCATCCCTCGTAGGGCGCATCGTGGCCCAAGTTCTGCTGCTGAACGTACACCACCTTGTTCTGCTCGCTCGTTGGCACGAGTATAATTTTCTGAGCAGGCTCTTGAGGTCGCGAGACAACGCGATAATTCATATTTGGGTTGATTACTTCTACGTTATCGACCGGGGCAACGGGCTCACTGTTCTGCACGTATATCGGAAGCTTATGAGTCTTGGAGTCTTTCTCGAAAGCTAGGTACTTGATGGGTGGCTCCTCCAGCATCACAGTGCTCCCAATGCACTGGCTGCTGGTAAAACTCATCCCCGACTCGCGCTCTTCCATGGGCAATATCTTCAGATTCTGCACCCCGTTGAGGATCCCAATCTCGCCCACGTCCTCCCGGCAGCAACGTCCATTCTGTAACTGTCGAGGGTCCTCAACTGTGCACGGTCTGTTATCGATGTAGTTCGACGAGCTGCTTGAGTCCTGGCGCTGGTCCACGAGTACATAGCAAAATCTTTGGTCCTTCTCGTGGGACTTCTGGCTACTTTCGCATTGTTTGTGCTGCTGCATCCTCCTCAGCAGCACTTTCTCGCAGATCACAGGCTCCTCCTGAGCGACACCAGGCTCCTTGAACTCCTGGCTGCTGTAGTTGGAGGTGTCCGTGCTCTGCGAGCAGTGGAACGATCGGTAACAGTTAGCGGACACTCGCTGGCAATTCCTGTGCGCCGTACAGATATCTTTCGTAGACTTCTCCTGAGGAAGGCTTTTCCTCTTTAAGCAGACGTTGCTCGCTGTCCCATCGGAGATCAGATTATTCACGCGCAAACAGTGGCCTATGTTGCGGGAGTCCTTCTTCGTGAACATTATCGTTTTGTGTACTGGAGGCTCCGCGCGTTGCTTGTTGGTTGGCAAAATATCGTTGATGGTTTGTAGTCGCTGCTTGGGCTCCACTTGCGGGTAAGGGTTCCTTATGAAGCGCACCTCGTCCTTGCGCAGACTTGGCGATGCAATTACACAAGTTTGCACGTTCAGGTCTGACACGCTGCTAGCGTCGAATAACACGTTTGCGGAAGCTGACCTTTCCAGTACTTTCGAGGTTCGATTTAGCTCCGTTATCAGAGGTCCCGGGTCGAAGAGGTCGTTCTGCTTTAACGCGGAGTGTAGAAACATTTCCCGCGGCTCTTCGATACTGTCCATCGTCTCGGTAAATAAATTCACTGGATTATTACTACCGCATCTTCGAAGTATCGCAGGGATGTGCTTCTGGCACTTCGCTTTAATCTGCTGGGACGCCTTGAACGCGTGCTTCCCCGAGTCCCTTCTCGCTGCACTGTTTAAGGAATGCATCGTTTGCGTACGCTGATTCCTGCGCTTTATCAAATGCTTCTTAACTGCAAAGTCGTTTGATAATTCCGCCTCGTTCGGCAGGAAAAGGACCGTTTTGCTTGCTTTCTTCATCCTCTCAGTTCTGTTCTGATGCGTGGGAACGGGGTTTTCAAAGTATTTCGGACTGCTGCTCTTCGACGTGGACATAGCAGAGTGATTCACCTCGAGGGAGCTAGGAAGATACTGATTTGTACGAGTCAAACAGTTGTCAGATTTATTTTCAGTCGCTCTTTTAGTCCGCTTTGACTCTGCGACAGTTTCTAGCCCTGCGCGAATACCCGGCCCTTGCAGCAGGGACAAATCAAACAGTAGATTAGGCGTGGGAACTTGGTTCCATTTTCCATTCAAATTGAAACCCCTTTCAACCAATAATACAGTCGAAGGTCCCTGCGAATTATTTTCTTCCTTGCTGGCTCTACAACGATCTTGGCGCCCTGGATTTCCCTTAACCGCAGACGGGATCTCTGCGCCCGTCCTGTAAGTGGAAGAGCGGTACCCGGTTTCTGAAGAAAGCTCATTTTCGGACGAAAGGCTGGGGGTTTCGCAGCGATTCAACACTGTATTACGTTTAATCATATCCCTCAAAAATTGATTTTGAAAGGACTCCGCGTATATGCTTCTTAGCTTTTTCTTCACGGTTACTAGGGGATCTGCAAACGACCAATGGCGAACGTGAGCAATTAATTGTGCAAATGGCCACGCAAAATGGGGTACCTGCTGTAAATTGATCCAGAGAATTGTGGCCCTCGAAATTCTTCGACGAAATCGTGGCACAAAGCTCCTCGTACCGGTTGACCGCGGAACGACGACAATTTTCCGGGTGAATTAGTGTCTCGCTTTGGAGGCATTTCTCTAAGAATCCGCCGTGTCTCGAAGGACCTTTTGCTGCCTGCTCGTCTTTCTGGCACCGCTTCTGTCTGCAAACACTTGTGATTTTTTTAATTCGTCTTAAATAGTACTGTGTTGCGTCTCTTTCAATGGTTTGCATCTTTCATGCGAAAAGATTCATTGAAAATTACCTGAGACTTACCCATCCACTTTACCCAAAACCGGACTTATGCTCTCACTGCCAGGTGGAGTTGGGTGTAGAATAGTTTTAATCGTGGAGTCGAGTAGTGGATCTTTGGAGGCTTCTTCGGTGCCATTCTCAACTACAACACCCCTGCAGAATTTTAAAAAACAAATTTGTACAACCATCGTTAGCGTTAAATGAATACAAGTGTAACACGAGAAGTAGCATATATATTTGCAGAAGGAGGTGCAATATAATTCTTCATGAAAAATGGAATCGAAAATGTAGAATGAAAATTTTTCGTTCAAGCCTTCGTTTGCGAGAAAATTCACTTTGAAATTCCTGGACTACGGTCGCACGAATTTCACCTGAGCGTCTCTATATTCTTCGAACTTTTTAAATTGCTTTTCTCGAAAACGAAAGCAGCTTCACGAAAATTTTGTTCTACATTTTTTATTTACCTTTTCATGTAGAATTGGTTGGGGAAGGAAGTAATTACGAATACTGTACCTTTTATAATTAATATGCAAGAAATGAAGAGTTTTCAAAATCGAATTACTAATGTTTTATAAAAACAAGTAGTTTCTACTTACTTTGATTTTGAATCGTATCCGTGTAAAAGTTTCAGTACATTCCCCTGCAGGCGAGCGTTATTTATATCGTTTACAGGTGCTTTTGTTTGGGCTGTGAATAATAAAATTAATTAACTAGTCAATTTTATAATTAAAAAATATTCGTATTTTTTAATACATACATCTTCGTATATCTTTTCCCGTGGCGCCATTTCTATATATACCAGTCAACTAAAAGGAAACAAGTACAGTAAAATTTTATGAAGCGTTTGAAAATTAAATTGATCACATTTTGTAATATTTTCTCCTTTCTAAAAATTTGTCGCACTTACAGGTCTCGGAAGGATTCTATTACATATCTTTTTTGAATTTCGCGGCCTGCACAGTTTGCCGGTGATCTTCGTTTCCTTGCTCTGGAAAAGATTCGTTTGAAAAATAGCGATCGGAGGAGAAAAGTGTTTCGTTCAAAATTTTCTAAGATATACATATTCCTCTCGTATGCCTGCGAAACGATGCAGAAGCTTTACGAAATTACTCCGCCAGAACTCGGTCGGCTTCTGATTTCGCTGAAAAGTGGTATTTCCGGTATCATGGTCAGACAAGACTTTCAAAATTAACAATTAACCAAAGAAAATATAATCGAGTTAGACTCGAGACTCTTTAACTGTGGAACTTTATTTATTATAGACCATAGCAGCTTTAAATTAACAACAATTCTATGAAGAAGAACCGTAAATATAAAATCGTGTTGTATTTCGTCCCCTTTATCTCTCATCTCGTTCGATTTATCGATACACATCAGAAGACGCGACCTAGCCTTAACTGGAAAGTTGTTTTATGACATCAAGTGTTAGCCGGATATTTGCTTCAATGTTTATTATAAATACCTCTCGCAATTCTAGAAAGATTTAGGGGAATGATTGGCATTAAACATAATATAAAAAACAACCTCGAAATTGATACATATACTTGTATGCATGACACGTATAGAATCGTGCAACATAACCAAAAGCATCGCAGGGTACGAAATCGTCGCCGCGTGTCACGCGTCACGTTGCATACTTATTTGTAAATTCGGCTTCAAGCTCAAACGAGATTCCATAGTTAAGGGAATGTGTTTAGCTTCCATGATAGGAGTATTCTAATAATTATGGTGAACAGCCGTGTCGGTACCTTCTTCGACTTGTATAGTTTCTCATGTAGATCTGTTAAATCCCTTTTACGCTTCTTCTTCTTAGCTCGAACCTTCTGCTCCACGCGGACGGTTTTCCTTCGCTGATCTTCCGAGCTGCCACTTGCCGCAGTGTCGCGTACCACTTTCCCCATTTCACAATGCGCGCAGTCCACTTATGTTTGGGACCCGAGATCCCTGGCCGTGCCAATGTTTGTTTACTTCCCGTTACCTTGCTCCTTACGGTGACACAACTATGTATGCCGCGTGCAATGACAATATCGACGTATATTCTTGTCTCGCTCCACGGATGATAAGGCTATTCAGTGATCGTTGTGTTATCGACCCCGAGACGCCACTATTTTTGCGCGTACTTCTGGGCTCATTAACGTATCGGTAACTGGGACCATCGCGGCTCAGTGTCAGCGGCTTCACGTCATTACATTATTTGACGAATACAGTTAATTTCTTTATTCGACGAATAAAGTTAACCCGGGGCAATTTTATTCGACACATGACGAATAATTTTTTGCCCATCTCTGGAATTAACTTATAACTTGACATACACATCGTCGCATAGTAAAAGCTTGCCAAAAATATTTTCGTAGGTGTATTTAACTATATGTATCCTTGAGTGAGCTAATCTCTTAGAAATGAAGGCTTAGAACGGGGCCCCCCTGGACGTTGGGGCCCAGGCGACAGCTCTCTTTAATCCGATCCTGTCCAGTACGCGTGCCGTAAGTTCACCACCCCTGATCTAAAACAGTTTAAAACAGTTTGAAACACATTGAGTGGAAAATGGCTGTACTCATGTTTCTTGTTAACAACAGAACCAACATCGTTTCCGTAGTGTAGTGGTTATCACGTGTGCTTCACACGCACAAGGCCCCCGGTTCGATCCCGGGCGGAAACAAAATCTCTTTTTACACCCGGTTTCTTAATTTAAATTTCACATTATTAATATCTTTTACCCGCTAAAGTCAATTACAATGATCTTTAAATTATATGAAAAAAATTGACAAAGTAATTCATACATCATTCATCTGAGGAAAATGAGTTGCATTTTTTGCTGAAATCTGCATTATTGACAAATGTTAAACCAGAACCACAGTTATTTCGTTGGTACTGATATCTACATTATCGACGTGGTTAACAACTGTAGATAAGGCAGGGTATCAAGATAGTGTTGGTCAAAAAGTTAATTGCGTTTAAAAAAAAGGGAAAATAGATGAGGGAATGTCCCCAGAAAATGAAATTTGTTAGGTTAGACATTTTTTTATTAGCAAAGCACCGAAACAGAACATGAAATACACTTATTACACGTCCTCTGCAGAAAGCAGTTATCAACAAACATTATATATATGCAAAATTGTATTGAATGTTGAATTGGGCTAGTGAAAATGCGCAGACTGGATACGCGTGATTATTATGTGGTCGGGCTATACTTCCGAAAACCGGTCAAACCCGATTGGGCTGAAATTTTGCAAATAGCTTCATTTTGCATAAAAATAACGTTTGCGAGAAGGATTTTTGGCGACTCGAAAATTTTTTTTTTACCATTTCAATGTCATTCTCTATCTTACCGACAGAGCGGAGAACCAGGACCTTCGATTCGTACATGTGTTTAAAAAATCCTGTACGCAAAATTTGAGTCAAATTTAATAAGGAGAATGCATTGAAGCTTGGCCCCGTGTAAACTCACATCGGTTCGCTACCATGCTTTACGCGCCCGCGAGCGGGCGCGCGCCCCCCGCCCCAAACTAGCCCAAAACCAATACTAATACCCAGTATCAAGCTGATATCTCTTTCTAAGTTGATCTCTGTTTTATAGATTTTAGGAGATTAATAAGGAGAATGCACTGAATAACTGTTGAATCCGATTCTCCGCTCTGTCGGTAAGATAGAGAATGACATTGAAATGGTAAAAAAAAAATTTTCGAGTCGCCAAAAATCCTTCTCGCAAACGTTATTTTTATGCAAAATGAAGCTATTTGCAAAATTTCAGCCCAATCGGGTTTGACCGGTTTTCGGAAGTATAGCCTGTGGTCGGCTCCTCGAAGTGACAGAAAATATAACCTAAATATATGCTATATTACAACAAATGTTTAGTGGCTATTTCAGCTTCAAAGGCATCGCCTTAAAGTAGCAAACAAGAGCTACGCCTTTCATGGGCCTTTAAACAGTTCTCGGTTAATGTGATGCTTTTGAAAGACTCGAAGCTTGTAATTTCTGAATAGTATTCCATGGGCACTAGTTGCAAAATTTTCTTCAATATCGACTTATTAAAAAAGGAAATCTATGGTATTCTTAAGGAAATACCATAGATATTTGAAATTTGGATAGGAATATGTAAAAGGTATTTCTGAATAATGATACAGTTTGTTTCAAGTTTCTTTCAATATATTTGCATAAAAGGCCTTTACAGTGTTACAATAAAGTATAAGGTATATAAAGTCACTATTTTCTTGTGATTACTATCAAGGTTTCCATCATTCCGTCGAAATATTCCGAAGTTAAAACCTGTAAGAAGAAAAATATTTTTAGTAACATGACTTGTCTATTATTGAAAATGGGAGAAACGTTACAACATTTTGTCACGTATGAAAATATATTAGTAAAGGGAATAATTTTATTGTGCAACATGTTGATTGAAATTAGTCGTTTTAGATTTTATATGTTTCCGGTAAGATTTAATATTAATTCCTACCACTCGTAGCACTGTAATCTTATTTAAGAATCAGTCGGTAACGTTGGGTGCGACACAAGAAGCGGCCGATTCAGCAACTACCTACTCTGAAATCTGTTGAAATGCTGTGCGTGTGTGCGTGCTTGTATATGTGTGACATGTTTAGAGTTTAGAGTGTGCCGATGCGATGTAACTAATCTCACATACTGTAACTAGAGCGATTATTAATCGTGTATATTTCTGCTTTACAGGTAAGGAATTTTTACATAGAAGACGTTAAACCGGCTGCATTTTCGACTGATACTGCTTCAGCCGAACCCGGACCTAACCCAGACCTTTTTTTTTTTTTTTTACGTGGAGAAATCCCTAACGGATACCCCTAACCCTCCCCTAACCCAGACCTAACCCAGTTACACTTGTAACATTTCATTGTATTGCATTTCACTTATTTGAATAAATTGCAGCTAAGTGGTAAAAGAGTTTTTTTATTTAACGAGCTCTACTTACTCCTCCCTATTCCAAATCCCATATAAAAGACATGCTAAAAAGAACACTTAAAAAGATCCTTCCACGCAGAGTGGTTTTAAAAATCTTCGCATTAAAGCACTACTTTAAATATGCCATTCACTACTCTCAAACTCTATCGACTTTCGCTCAAGGCTTCTACTTCTCTCCGAAGACGTTACTTAGTGCCACCTCTTTCGACATCATGTTCTCCTGTTACAAAGCCCAATTTTGTGCGTTCTGAAAATTTTCGCCAGATTTTGGCCCAGGTATCAGGAGAACATGAAGCGAACAGAGGTATTCTGAATTTCAGCTTCGAAGGCATCCTCGATTCTCTCTCCGAAGACGTTACTTAGTGCCACCTCTTTCGACATCATGTTCTCCTGTTACAAAGCCCAATTTTGTGCGTTCTGAAAATTTTTGCCAGATTTTGGCCCAGGTATCAGGAGAACATGAAGCGAACAGAGGTATTCTGAATTTCAGCTTCGAAGGCATCCTCGATTCTCTCTCCGAAGACGTTACTTAGTGCCACCTCTTTCGACATCATGTTCTCCTGTTACAAAGCCCAATTTTGTGCGTTCTGAAAACTTTTGCCAGATTTTGGCCCAGGTATCAGGAGAACATGAAGCGAACAGAGGTATTCTGAATTTCAGCTTCGAAGGCATCCTCGATTCTCTCTCCGAAGACGTTACTTAGTGCCACCTCTTTCGACATCATGTTCTCCTGTTACAAAGCCCAATTTTGTGCGTTCTGAAAATTTTTGCCAGATTTTGGCCCAGGTATCAGGAGAACATGAAGCGAACAGAGGTATTCTGAATTTCAGCTTCGAAGGCATCCTCGATTCTCTCTCCGAAGACGTTACTTAGTGCCACCTCTTTCGACATCATGTTCTCCTGTTACAAAGCCCAATTTTGTGCGTTCTGAAAACTTTTGCCAGATTTTGGCCCAGGTATCAGGAGAACATGAAGCGAACAGAGGTATTCTGAATTTCAGCTTCGAAGGCATCCTCGATTCTCTCTCCGAAGACGTTACTTAGTGCCACCTCTTTCGACATCATGTTCTCCTGTTACAAAGCCCAATTTTGTGCGTTCTGAAAATTTTTGCCAGATTTTGGCCCAGGTATCAGGAGAACATGAAGCGAACAGAGGTATTCTGAATTTCAGCTTCGAAGGCATCCTCGATTCTCTCTCCGAAGACGTTACTTAGTGCCACCTCTTTCGACATCATGTTCTCCTGTTACAAAGCCCAATTTTGTGCGTTCTGAAAATTTTTGCCAGATTTTGGCCCAGGTATCAGGAGAACATGAAGCGAACAGAGGTATTCTGAATTTCAGCTTCGAAGGCATCCTCGATTCTCTCTCCGAAGACGTTACTTAGTGCCACCTCTTTCGACATCATGTTCTCCTGTTACAAAGCCCAATTTTGTGCGTTCTGAAAATTTTTGCCAGATTTTGGCCCAGGTATCAGGAGAACATGAAGCGAACAGAGGTATTCTGAATTTCAGCTTCGAAGGCATCCTCGATTCTCTCTCCGAAGACGTTACTTAGTGCCACCTCTTTCGACATCATGTTCTCCTGTTACAAAGCCCAATTTTGTGCGTTCTGAAAATTTTTGCCAGATTTTGGCCCAGGTATCAGGAGAACATGAAGCGAACAGAGGTATTCTGAATTTCAGTTTCAAAGGCGTCACCTTTAAAGTTGCGAATCGAAGCTGCAAAGGTTTGGAATTTGGATAGGAATATGTAAAAGGTATTTCTAAATAATAATACAGTTCTTTTCAAGTTTTTCCCACTTTATTTGCAGAAAAGGCTTTTACAGTGTTACAATAAATTAATATAAGTATGTAGAAATGAATGCTGATTAATATTGTATTATTATTAAGTATAAAATATATAATTTCACTTCATTTTATGTATAAAATCACTATCAGCTTTCCATCATTTGTCTCACTTAAAGTTCCTCAATCCTGTCTACCGAGAAATGTTCCCAAGGTTAATCTGTAACAAGAAGAAAATATTTTTAGCAATCTGATTTGTCTATTATAGAAAATACAACAAATAGATTTGTCTATTATAGAAAATACAACTAATTTCAGGAAAAACATGTAAAGAATATAATTATCTTCCTAATTTAAGACAATTCCCCTTTATTTCATGTAAAATACATCTCAACGCTGTACAATTCTACTAACATATCAGTAAAGTACATAGGAAATGTATAATATATTAGTAATTTTGCAGATTCTAACTTATACTACTAATTACATACTTTCAGTGATACCTATATTACAATAATGCAAAAAGTATTTATGTAATTATAAAGTACCATTGAATGTTTGAACCTGTTTTTCTCAAAAACGCTAAAAGTGGACATACAATATGTGTGCACTAATTGTAAGCCATCGATGTACAATAGGAAATTTTTTTTTAAGGTAGGTTAGTCCGTTGTTGTTCTAATTGCCTGAATTACTATGACATAAATACGACAGCGATTTCAAGTGATGTATATGTAACGATAAAAGCGTTAATTTAGTAAATGTATACAATTCTCAGCAGTTCCTATGTCAATGTATGCTTAAAATGAATATAACCTAACCTACAATCGTCTGAAAATGCATACATTGACTCCATCATGCTTTTATTGTGGCTCGTATATCCAGCTATCGCTTCAGTTTTGCTATGAATCCACGTTGGCAGTCCTCCCGAGTAGGCGCCATCTCGTATCTACTACCTCAACTAAATTTGTCACGTGACTTGCTATGTATTATCGCCAATATGGCGGAACTCTGATTTGGGAATGTAGTCACGATTTTTCGTTTTTCGTTCTTATATGAGCAGATTTTGGTCTGGGAGAGGTCTCATTCGAAAGAAGAAGATTCAATGCGGAGCGCTCTGCTCACCGTTTGAGTCACAAAACTCTTTTAGTAACCTAAAAATGCTTGGATTCTGCGGGTATATTTTGTCGACTTTTGCTTTACTTTGGACACTGATATTATTACATATCAACACAATTTCGTTGAACCATGAGCAGAGCGCTCCGCATTGAACCTTCCTCTTTCGAATGAGACCTCGCGCAGCCCCAAATCTGCTCATATAAGGACGAAAAACGAAAAATCCCGAACCCATGTTTCGGGCCAGATTGTGTCGGTATACAGCGCGCTGCATTACCCGTGTCTACCCCCTTAATTGACCATAGTGAAGAGACGCGACTACACGTGTCCCGCACGCGGCGTTGCGCTGAGCGTTAATTTGCCGAAACTCATTGTTCGTGGGGAACAACGCCCATTAACACGCAACTAATTAACGTTTAGCGTATATAGTAGTGGAGCGAGTAACAATGTAACCTCGCGTAATTCCGGTATTCAGCCACGTGTTCAGCGCACCGTTTCATTGTTCGGGTCTCTCCGATAGGCGGTTACAATCGAAGCACGATGATGTCTCTCTGGCGGGATCCCTCGGTCGTGAAGCGAGTACCAGTGCTCCTCGAAAATGCGTTTCGCCCAGGAGTGGGAAGAAAAAGGACCAGGCGCCGGGCGACGGCGCGGAGCAGTGAAAGGTAAGATGAAAGTAAGGAGCCAATGCTGAATGGCTCGGGGAGGGACTATTTATTATCTATTCGGCGATAAACCGGGCGAAGAAGTATCACGCGGCGCTGGGCGAAACCGTCTCGAGTCGTAAAGCCTGCCAGTTGTAGAACTTACGATCTATTAAAGGATCGACGATCGAGCGGACAGGCGATCGATGATTATGCGCGTTTCGAGGGGAATCGCTGCGCCGTTGCTCCAATTCCTCTTCGATCTCGTCGAGCGTCTCGAGATAAATTCGTTTGCGTTTCTATGCGAATGATGCGTACGTAGTTGGGAGTGGCTGGAATTTGGGGGAACAGGGGGGCAGGGAACTTTCCGTTTCTTCCGCGAGGATTTAATGGCCGCGCGCCCGTTTGTTATGAGCGGAGATAGGTACTTTGCTATCGAGCGGAATAACGACTGGGCGGGGAGGAAAGGAAAATTGCGGAATCGCCGGGAATACGCTGGTCCCGCCAATGCCACTTTCTCGACCTCTCATTCCTATCATTCATGGACTTGTACCTACCATTGTTGCTTCCTTATACGTGAATGAGACTTCTTGATTATTCCGAGCATATTATTCTGATGTGGAATACGATATGCAGTTACGTAAGAATGCTGGAATGATAGATAAAACAGTGCTGCTGTAATCTGATGCTTTTATAATTGTTATTACACTGCTCAAAATAGTTGTAGGGTCAGAATCCCAAGTGAAGTGATGAATATTATGAATTCTACTTATAATGCACAGAAGGAATATTCAGAAAAAAAATGTTTGATGCCTGGCTGATTTTTAAGATTCAGGACTCTTCGATTATTTTGAGCTACTTAATGAGATTACAATGAGCCCTATACAGTAGATTCCAAGGAACTTACAATATTTCAAGCTGAGACAGTCGCAATCAGATTATACTTCATTTTGCTCTGCTCAAAATAACTATGAGACTATCTGGCTCATATGAGTCGAGCAATATGATAAATTCTTCTCATTCTACGCGAACTAAAATGAGCATTCAGTAAAAAAATATCCTGATGTATAGTGTATTCTTCAAACTAAAAACCTCACAATTATTTTGAGCAAATAATTGAGATTACAATGAGCCCTGTACAGCACAAAATATAGTAACCCCAGGAATCTACGAAATTTTAAGCTGAGACAGTCACAATCAGATTCTACCTCAATTTGCATTGCTCAAAATAACTATGAGACCATCTGGCTCATATGAGCTCAGAAATATGATAAATACTTCTCATTCTATGCAAACTGAAATGAGCTTTCGGTAAAAAAAATCCTACGTTATAGTGCCTTTTTCAAATAAAAAATCTCCCAATTGTTTTGAGCAACTTATTGAGATTACAATGAGCCCTGCGCAACACAGAATATAGTAGCCTAAGAAACCTACAATATTTCAAGCTGAGACAGTCACAATCAGATTCTACTTCAATTTGCATCGCTCAAAACAACTATGAGCCCATCTAGCTCATATGAGCCGAGCGATATGATAAATCCTTCTGATTCTATGCAAACTGAAATGAGCTTTCGGTAAAAAAACTCCTAAGATGTAGTGCATTTTTCAATCCGAAAAGTTCCCAATTAATTTGAGCAACTTGTTGAAATTACAATGAGCCCTGCACAACACAAAATATAGTAGCCTAAGAGACCTACAATATTTCAAGCTGGAGACAGTCACAATCGAATTCTACCTCAATTTGCATTGCTCAAAATAACTATGAGCCCATCTAGCTCATATGAGCCGAGCGATATGGTAAAGCCGTCTCATTCTATGCAAACTAAAATGAGCATTCGGTAAAAAGAACTCCTATGATATAGCGTATTCTTCAAACCGAAAATCCCCCAATTGTTTTGAGCAACCTATCGAAATTAAAATGAGCCCTGCACAACACCAAATATAGTAGCCTAAGAAATCTACAATATTTCAAAGCTGAGGCAGTCACAATCGAATTCTACCTCAATTTGCATTGCTCAAAATAAGTATGAGACCGTCCAGCTCAACTTAACAGCCCAAAACGACGAGTCCCACTTGTGCCGCGCAAAATAAATTGAGCATTCAGTAAGAAACACTTGCTGTTTGGCGCAGTCACGAATCCCAAGATCTCCCAATTATTTTGAGCTACCTATTTGCACATCCATTCGACTGAATCCTGCAATTCTCTTGCCCAGATCGTGTCCAGCGGCCGGGCTCGCGAATCGGATGGTGGCCGAGGGATCTTTAAAGGTGATCGTAGCTCTCTTCGGACTCCTTTGATGCGTGGGGATAACTGGAGCTACCAGTTAAGTCAAGTGTATCGCGCCGGGACGAAGTAGTACACTGTTTCTTTCCGGAGTGCGTGCATCGGATCGAGGTTTCAGAGGATTGGCAACCGTACGAGGGGATAGAGAAGACGAGCATCCTGGACGACTAACGCGGACACACTGAGGAACTACAGCGGCTGGTCAATACACGCGCGGAAGACGATGAAGCTCTACCTTGTAAGTCACGGCATTTCTGCATAATTCACTTCAGTTACACCGCAATTCTCAAGCGCGAACGGTTTTCTTCCGAGGAGAGGCCACGCGAAGGATTTGATAAATAAATATCTGGGAAAAATTAAAAAAATTACTTGGGGATAAATATATAGAAGAAATTGCTCTTCGTCAGTTTGGTAATATTTGAAGAAATGAGCACTTCTGTAGGTCCCTTTGATTGACTTTTGGACAAAGTTATTGCAGAGTATCATTGGGGGAAGTTTGGATTGAAATCTTTGCTCAAAAAAATAAATTAGAAGCAATAAAGGTATTATCGTCTCTGAAGGATTTCTGTGACTATTGTAATAAGAATTTTTACTCTGCCGTGATTCCCCTCAGTGTCATGAATGCTTCGCACAGCTCTGATTCTATTAAAACTGTATCTTCTAAAAGTAAAATCAGAAAAGGGGTTTTAAAACTCAAACTGTTAGGGGTTACAGTACCTGCCTAAATAATAAGACAGCGTTCCTTGAAACTTTTCTTCTCATTTGGATGAGGATTATAAGTCGTCTCTGTTTTAAGAAACTGTCATATACTTCTTTAAAGCGTCTGCGTACTTCCTCAACCACAGGAAGCCAGAGAATTAGGCTAATCAACATAATCTCCGCTGTTAACTGATCTCCAATTAAAAATTCAACAGGAAACTCAGCAGTTTTCAAACAAGCATCACTTATTTCCAACTAAAAGCGTGCTACGCATTCAAAATTAAATCTCATTTCTTCTTATTAGTGGAAGATTAATTGAGCCTTCGCTGCCAGTAGAGGATCCCCTACGTAACATAATTGTAGAGCGTATGAACTGTAAAAATGCAATATCCCAGTTTTTCTTAATCGCTTCCTTGATCCTGTGCTTGCAGTTCTTGTTTGATTTCGCCCGACAGTGGGGAATGAATTCGCATTTCAGGGAAGAGATCTATGTGGATATAAATCATGGCTTCTTCTTTACAGGTGGCTGCGGTTATATGGATGGTGGCCGTGACAGCGACATCGGAATCCCATGGAAACTGGAGCAACGAAAAGGTAAACGTAGAAAACACACCTGACTCTGCAAATTCTCCCAGCGGTTTCATTTTCCCAGGTTCCGCTCCGACTGCCGATTAAAGATTTAGTCGCTGCAATACTCTGCGCGCAACGTTTACACAATCGTGGATAGAGATAGTGGAACTATTGTTGTGAGCTTCGGATCTGGTCGAAGCTCATAGCTGCTTTTGCTTTCCATTTGTAGGTACTATTTAATTTTTCTTCGAGGTAGGTTGCTTTTTTTGTTTCACGAACGATTAGGAAGCTGAAGAAGTTGTAGTCGCAATTCTTCTTTTTCAAGTTAGGGACATTCTGTGATGTGTACTTGGAAGTTTTAGAAAATTGAAATAATTGGGAAGGGAAGGAAATGGTCTTTGTTCAAACTTTTTTCAATTTCAGTCGCTCAAAATTTGTCGCTCCTCAAAATTTCTCGCTCCCCCAAATTTGCCGCTTCCCCAAATTTCAACTCTCTCAAAATTTACCGCCTCAAAAATGCGTTCCCCCAAATTTCGGCTCTCTCAAAATTTGCGCTCTCCCAAATTTTCCGCCCCTCAAAATATGTCATTCCCCAAAATTTTTCGCTCCCCAAATTTTCTGCTCCCCAAAATTTTCCGCTCTCAAAATTTGTGCTCCCCATAATTGGCGCTCCTCAAATTTGCCACTCCCCAAAATTTGTCGCTCCCCCAAATTTCAACTCTCTCAAAAATTTACCGCCTCAAAATTTGCGCTTCCCCGAATTTGCCGCTCCCTCAAAATTATCCGCTCCCTCAAAATTTGCGCTTTCCCAAATTTTCCGCCCCTCAAAATATGTCGTTCCTCAAAATTTGCCGCTGCTCCAAATTTCTCGCACTCTCAAAATTTGCCGCCCCTCAAAATCTGTCGCTCCAAAAAATTTGCCGCTTTCCCAAATTTTCAGCTCTCTCAAATTTCGCCACCCCTCAAAATCTGTTGCGGCCCAGATTTGCCGCCCTAGGCTGCAGCCTACTTAGCCTATACGCCCCTGGATGTTTTATTAAATTTGAGTAACGAGAAAATTAAAGAACTCAGCTCTTCCAAGATAAAAGTCAAGTTAGATAATTAAAGCGAGGTGAAGGAACTTTTCCGTTAATCCGAGAAGTAAAAGAAACAGCCTGTCGAAGCGAGTGCGTATCTACAATTTCATCTTCAAGGAATTCCAAACGCTAAGCTTCACCACCCCTCTTTCAACAATCCTCTAATCCCCATTTCTTCTAGAAAGTTTCTTCCACCTGTTTGCCCGTAACGCGACGCTAATGCGCGACTTATCATTGAGCATGAAGGCATTTCAAGGAAGCGATCCGCGGGCATTGGATTCGTGAGGTCATAGTAACTCATGACTAGCCGTAAGGAAGCAACTGCATGCCAGGGGATATAAAATTTAACGTCCGTCGATGGGTTTAGTCACTTCACACTAATAGCTAAAATCGCACTTGATTTTTATGGCTGGGGAAAATAGCAGGAGTGAATTATTTACAGCTGTTTGCAAGCTTTCTTAAAATCCTCAGGAAGAGGATCTAAACCTGCTGAGAAATTAACTCCGATAAGTTGCTGCCTTGTATTCAATTTCTTCATGAGAATTCCTCCCACTTCCCTTTCTAAAAAATTCTATTAATTACAGCAGCAATACAGTAGTTGAATAGTCCTTGGCGTAGACTATATCAATCTCTTCTGAAGAACTGGAGTTTCTTATAAGCAGAGAAGAAGGGAATTCAGGATCAACAGCTTTTTTAGTGGCACAGAGGTTCTACCAAATTGAAATCTTCGATACTTCAATTGAAGGAACAGTACAATTTTTTCTGAAGACCTGGAGGATCTAAGAAAATTCTAAACTCTAATCTTTGCTGAAGAACTGAAGAAACCTACTGCTACCTATGAAAATTCTACACTCTAATCTTTGCTGAAGAACTGAAGAAACTCTACTACTACCACCCAAGAAAGTTCTAAGCTCTAACATTTGCTGAAGAATTATAGAAGCTACTACAACCTAAGAAAGCTTCTTGCCAGGTCCACCCATCTCTCTTCAGCATCCCTTGAGTCCCCAGAGCGCTCCAAAAAGTGGACAGCTAAATTAACACCTTCTTCGTCCAATCTACTCTCACGAGCCGAATTCCGTCGCGGAGGTCTCCAGAGCGCTATCCGTGCATTTTACTTGCAGATTCCCCACTCAAGATAGAATCGCCATTGTCTTCGGGAATGCAGCGAAGCCGCTCCGCCGGCGGAAGTCACTTTCGACAGCGGGCGCGAAACGAAATGAGCGGCGCAGAACGAGTTTCGTTCGACTTACGTAAAACGGGAGAGCCTTTCACGCGTAACCCCATGGACCGATAGGCACCGTACAGAGACATCCTTAACCTTCGGGCATAGAAATCTTTAACCTCGATCTACTTGCGGGCGTCATTCAAGTGCTACTTCATGTATAGGCGCGACAACACCCGCCACGTATGCATCCATAGTCTCTCACATGATTCTCCTGGAACGCCATAGAAAAATCTCCCCTCGACTCCACCAAGCGGAGATCAATTGCTCAGAGACTCCCCTTGGAAAATTTATAAGAAAATGTTCAACGCAGTACTTAGACCAGGCGATAGAGTATTCTCAGTGCAACAGTCGCACACAAATTTCCAAGTTGGAGCGACTAATCCTTTAGAGCGAAGAGTCAGGTGATTATTCTAAATGCTCAGAATTTAATGTAATAGAAGTGTCAGAGGCACCCGACTGCTTTCTTTGCATGCAACTTGAAATGCTTTCGTGTGATAGTTATTATGCCTTCGCAGTATTCCTTCGAAGAAAGCTGCTGAAGACAGAAGAGAGGATAGCTTTCAAAGGCTTCCAGTGCCTGCCAACGCCCCAGCTTTTCGCAAGAAGCAGCATATCAGCCTTGAAAATTCCGCGGCCCTAAGCAGACGCAGAAGAAACTCGCCAGTTTGCGGACCCGCGAGGCTAGCATTGGCACCGGCGAAACGCTTCCTAGTAGAAGCACACTCGGGGAAAGTGTGAGCTGCACTTTGTTAGACAGGCTTGTCGGAAGAGAATGAGACGGCAGTGAAATGACCTAGGCAGCATGCGAAGGTTAAGGACGACTTTCACCTAAAACTTGCGGATGAAGGTTGGCCTGAAGGCCGCCACCGTTCCCAGCCAGCCAGCAGAGTAACGCGAGCAGCTAAAAACAACGGCGGACAGTGAGCTTCCTTTTATAGCCACACCGCTGCGCTAAGGCGATCGTTTATGCTCAAGTTTCAGCGCCTCGGTCCGACCATGACTTTCTTTCTCCACTTTTGTGGGACCAGACGAGTTGGGACAGAGCCTTCGCCACTTTTTGCGAGTGGAAGCTAACAGATCCGAACCAGGTCCCTCTCTGAATTACTTCTGCGCAGGAACAGAATACTTTCCACCCTACAAAGTCAGTGGACAGTCTAAAGTATGCGCTACATTTTTCAGAGGAATTCTTTCAACGATGAGCTTCAGCCTTACGTATCGTTTAGAATACGTAACGCAGAGTGTTACGTAAGACTGTACGGCTGAATGTTACAGCGGCTATAATCTTTCTGCTTCGATTATTGATACGCAGGATGTTCATTAAACATGGGAACTCGCATTGCGCAGCAACACTACTTTCTCTTAAAACATACTCCTGTAGGTCACTCGCAGTGCCTTCTGCCTCGCATGAAATGCAATCTCCTGTAATTAGGGTTCGCTCGCAAGGGAAAAGAATCCTCTAACTGCTAGAAATCTTAACCGAGAGCTGCACAGAGGCTTGATCGCTGAGTGGGAAACCAGCGGCTGATAAGCTCTTCCTACTCTGTTCTTGAACTGCGATCTTGAAGACGAGTGTAACATAGCTTGCGCAAATTCGAGGCTGAAGCCGAGCAGCTCAAGGTGGCTGGCGCGCGGCGATCAAGGTTCCTCCGGGAATTTCCTCTAACAAAAAGGTGCGAATACTTTCTCCGCGCACTTTCGGATGAAAGCTGGTTCCAGGGCTGACCCACCTACTGTCAAAAATTCGCGTCGCTTCCTTTCTCTTTCTCTGCACCTCCTACTCAGACGGATAATCCCCGGCTTGTTTACACTTCGCTCGCTCCAGTTTATACTTCACCTGTACTCTTTGCAACTCTTTGCAAACGCTGCGCCGCGAAGCTCGTTCGCCGGTGGCAGGAAAACTTTCTACAATATCCAGGCATGAACTTCAAAGGTCTCGCTGCGGATATCTTCGGTAACAGCTCCTGGCGCAGGCCTTCAGCATTTCACTCTGTCCGTTTCTTTTCCCCGGGTATCATAAAATAGTGAAAGTGGACTTTTGTCAGTCGCGTGTCTTCGAGGAATCTTGCGGGCGAAAGGACAATCTTATGCGTGTTACAGCACTGTAAACATACCGCTGCTAATTTGCGAATCGTCCGCTTTCATCCCCGCTGAAAGCGAGCGGAGTATTAAACCGGGGCTGTTATAGTTCTTTGAGTATCTTTGCAGGCGAGACCAGCGACAACTGGGTCAGTCGAAGTGGCTCCACAAAAATCAGCGAGAAACCGCTCGCTCGGAACACAATCCTGTGATTTCTCTTTCATTCATCCCGGCGGTCTTCTTTTTGCGGCGGCTTCGGTGAAAAACGCCGGCCATTCTCTACGGTCGCGGCGGCTCGGCGAACGATCCGGTAGAAACCGGGGTATGGATATTATTAAAAATCGAGAACGAGTGAGAATGACGGCAACTCGTTTTGGAGGATATCCCTTTTGGGGAGAGAAACATCAAAGGAGCTCCCAGAATTCAGCGGCAAGTTTCACCAGTTACCGAGATCAGGTTCCCGGTGCGATTGCTCGGAGCGAACCGTGCATCAGAGAACTACTGGCAACGATTTTCATTCGACGTCAGGCTTAGAAATCTCTGGGCTGTATGAATATACATCTGGGTCAGAAAAGGATACAAAAAAGGCAGAGGGAATAACTCCAGTGGCCCTACAAATAGAACAACTGCACAATTTTATTTTTATTTCTATTTTATTTTTTTTATTTTTATTTTTAATTTTTATTTTTATTTTTATTTTATTTTTTTATTCCTATTTTTATTCCTATTTTTATTCCTATTTTTATTCCTATTTTATTCCTATTTTTATTCCTATTTTTCTTCCTATTTTTATTCCCATTTGTATTCCTATTTTTATTCCCATTTGTATTCCTATTTGTATTCCTATTTGTATTCCTATTTGTATTCCTATTTGTATTCCTATTTTTATTCCTATTTTTATTCCTATTCCTATTTTTAATCCTATTTTATTTTTATTCCTATTTTTATTCCTGTTTCTATTCCTATTTTTATTCCTACTTTTATTCCTATTCCTATTTTTATTCCTATTTCTATTCCTATTTGTATTCCTATTTTTATTCCCATTTGTATTCTTATTTGTATTCCTATTTGTATTCCTATTTTTATTCCTATTTTTATTCCCATTCCTATTTTTAATCCTATTTTATTTTTATTCCTATTTTTATTCCTATTTCTATTCCTATTTTTATTCCTATTTTTATTCCTATTCCTATTTTTAACCCTATTTTATTTTTATTCCTATTTTTATTCCTATTTCTATTCCTATTTTTATTTTTATTTTTATTTTTCCGGGTTTAAGAGAGTCGCTACAAGTTTCTAAAGATACTGGAGACGGAGTAAGTGATCCTCGAGATCCAAGTCGCCCAGATACCCGAGGCCTACATTAGAACAAAAGAAGAAGGTATTCTATTCAGACGTCTGAGCCTGTAAGCGAAGTGGAAGAGTTAATGGAAGGTTCCAGGGAGCCTCTGCTCCTTCGGACCATCCCGTGGAGCCAGAGGAATTGCTGTCAGAGGCGGAGCTGGGTCTCCGCCGCGCGCCACCGCAGGCGTCCTGCAGCCCGGCCCAAACGGTTTGCTTTTAACGCGAGCTCACGCACGACTCTCACTGGTTTTTCTTTTGCGCGAGCTGCAAGAATGCGGCGCGCATCTTTTCCCGTTTCTCCTTTCTTCTCCCTCGAACGGCGCTGGAGAAAGGGAGACCGCCGATGGGTACCGTAAAGTCCACCTTTCTCTCATCTCGGCGCACCAGCCGCGTTATTTTCAGCCTCCGGTCGGCCGACGCCGCTGCGCTTGAGCTGAATTCGCCCAAAGAACGGGACGAGCTCCACTGTGCAAATTGATTCCAGCCAGCAAAACCTGCAATAAGGTGTTGTTGCTTCGGTAGCTCCTCGGAGTGAACGCAAGAATTGGAGTTTTAGAATCCTATTTTCATTTCTTTGCGTTGAATAGAGGGAGGACTCATTTAGTTGGATAGGATCTTACTGTATGTTAGTACGGAGGATTAATGTCTCCAATAGCGGTGCCTCGTGTTCGCTGAACTTTTCTGTATCTTCATTTTTGTACAAAATTACTGTCAACGATTTTCTAGTCTCGGTGGATCGGCTGGAGGTAGAGACTCTTTTCTAGGGCTTCCACGCGATCTCTTCTCTAGTTCTACCTGCGACAAATTGGGTCAGATGCTCGGCCTCGCCCACTGGCTCGTGTCTAGATTACTGGTACAGCCTGTCTGTGTAGCGCGGAGTATCACTGCTCGCAGCCGCTAGGTGTTTCTTTCAGCAATAGAGAAGAATGAGGTGGAGGTAACTAAGAAGGGACGCTATCCAACTGTTAGACGCCGATTTCGACGAGGTTTATGTAGATTATAGTTCTTAAAAAAATATTCCACGCGTATTTTTTTTATTGGAAAACTTCTATATCTAGGGGGTGAAATCAGCCCTCGAAGTTGAGGGGTGGAAAAGGTGTATGCCCCGGTATCTCGAAAATTCTGCATTGTAGAGAAAAATCTCTCACAAGGGAAGATCCCGGATCCGGAAATTCAAAAAATTCTGAAACTTTGTGAATATGTAGGAGATTTCCTCCTGATTACAACGCAATTTTTGTTTCCTGCCCAAATTCACTCTAAGGGGGTGAAATTAACCATTGAGGATTCTGCTATTTTTCGATTTTATTTTGTAAGTCGCAATCTGTAACAGATAGAAAAAAGTTCCAAGGCAAAATTTACTTATTTTAATTAGATCTATCAAATGGTAAAAGTTGTATCAATTGTTCAAAAAATTAGAAAGTTATAAACAAAAATATTAATAATGGTTTCTGTAAAATCTGTTTTAAAAAACGAATTTTAGAAACGATTATTTTTGTTTATAACTTTTTTCTAATTGTTTAAACAATTGATGAAACTTTTACCATTCGATAGATCTAATTAAAAGAAGTAACTATTTTGTCTTGAATTTTTTTCTACCCTTTAGAGCTTGCGAGTTACAAAATAAAATCGAATAATAGCCGAATCTTCAGGGGTTAATTTCACCCCCTTAGAGTGGATTTGGGCAGCAAACAAAAATCTCAGAATTTTTTCAATTTCCGGATTCGCGATCTTCCCTTCTAAGTACTACTTCAAGCTTTTCACTATCTGCTCCTGATTTTAAGCAATTTAGCAACTTGAGCCTGGCGTTATCGTGGCTAATCTGAAATATTTATTGTCCACAGGTACTTGTGGACCAGAGCTACGGGCTTGAGAGAAGTAGCAGGCAAACAAAGGAAGAGACAAAGAAGAAGACTGTTGAGGAGCACTACTCGACTAATGGGAAGCAGAATGATGGAGTATCTAATACTTCCCAGGCTAAGGAGCCTGTTGGAGAAAACGAGAGGGCTGCGAAGTTTGCCAGCAAAAATGAAAATGATTATGGCAGGGTTAGTATTTGCCAGCGATGAAGCTTTCATGTAAGACGATTCTAAAATCAGCTGGAGCTTTTACATAACAGCTGCTTCTCTCGAAGGATTTATATCGCTTCTTAAAAACAATTTCAACTGCCTCCAGGAGTATCAGTTTTATAACTTACAGGCCAGATTCTATTCCACCCATTTCCGTGGTTCATCGATCACTTTTTGAACAAGAACTGCTACCGGCAATTTCCTCGCTTTCCCTTCCTGCTCGCTGGAGAGTCATTCACTCTCATCGCCGCAAACGCTGAATAATCATATCGGAAAATATTCGACTCATCGTCGGCAGGGATTCAGGTCGTTAGAGGCGCGTGAAATTGTTGTCAACGCTCCTCGAGAAGCTGGAACGCGTTACTCGCTTCTGCAGACATGTAATTCGTTGCGTCAGAGATTCATGTAACGTAAAATCCCATATGTTTCCCTCGATGACCCTTCTAAACGCTTTCACTCGAACGGACGCAAAAGGAGGCTTCTTTCCCGTTGAAAACGATCGCTCTGTCCAAACTTCGTGCCTCCGCGAGCGTTCTCGTCGAGCCTATTCATTGATAAAACGATGTAAAGCAGCCTGCCGTAAAGAAACTCTAGTTTGTAATAATTATTACTCGATTACAGGGAATCTGCATAAATTTGCACTTCGGTAACTCGCACAGCCTCCGCTAAACAGTGTTATTTCAAGCTAAACGAAATGAACGCTCTCTCCTTAGTTCATGGTTATTAGACAAAGGTGTGAATGAAAGCGAAATTACAAAGTTACGTAAGGAAGCAGTAAGGATTAATTGAAAATTAATACACTGAGCGCACTGCGATTAGTGAAATAAAATATACATGAAGCTACTCTATTTCTCCGAGCACAATGGTGAATCCTTGACTACATTTCGTTTCTTCTTTTCAGAACGAAAGCGTGACTGATCTCGAGCAGAGATTTTCCAAGCACATACTTCAGCCTTACGTCTTGACAGAAGCAAAAGCTGCCCAAGAAGGTACAACGAGTGAGCCAATAAGCGGTCTTTCGAGGCCAGTAAGAACGAGTCAGAACGATACGGTAATAGTGGAGTACCTCCCGTCTCAAGAAATCATTCTTCAGGATTCAAGCGCGACACGATACGCGCACGATAACAAGTCTAACGACTTAAGCCACGGCATTTCTGAATCCCAACTGGACGTAGAGAGTATAGGAGACTTCGGGCAGAGAGTTCGATCTTCCTCCAGGCACAGAAACGAGAATCCCGGTCGAATCCGGTCGAGGCAGCCTCTGGAAGCTTTGTTCTACCCAGAGGATCACAGAAAATCGTATAGGAAGCATTCTAGACCCTCTGCGCCTAAGAAACCCAATGCCCCGGAGAACACATCCTCGGTGGAACGGCTTTCCGCTTCGGTGCCAAAGATCGCGGAGTCGCAGAGGGCACTGAAGCAGAAGGAAGCCGAGGAAGACTTCGCCAAAGTCGACTACCTTCAAAGTAACAAGGTGAAACCGACGAGTCTCCCCTGGAGGAGCGAAGAAGTCAGAGAGAACAAACCGAGGAAGCACACATCCGAACAGGAGAACGCTGTGAAGGACAGTTCCTCGTCGACCGCGGCTCCGGCGTTGACGGTCTCCCTGGGGAAGTTCTCGGGGCCCATCGTGGTGCCGGATTTGCCTCGGCAGAAGAAATACTCCTACGCCGCGATAAGTGACCACTCGGGGAGCAACGACGTAGCGAAGCCAACAGAAGTAGAAGCCACAACGAAGCAAAGGGAGGCTAGCTATCTAGCGGCGTCGCCAGTGGTTTTGAGTCCCCTTCAGGCCGGCGTGGCGTTAATGAACGCTGGGCAGGACATAAATTCAGTCAACAGCCCGGTTGTATCGAGCAAAGACTACCTCCAGGACGAGGCTCAGCCTTCGCAGGCCACTGTTCCTGATAACGAGAGCCTCGTCCAGAATGACGCTGCCGATCCAGGCACGTCCAGCCTCCAGGGTGATCAGCTGCCGCTGCAGGAGCAGATCTCTGAAGTGGTGGCCTCGCACGCCCCCGCGCACTCGGTGGAGATCCAGAAATCAGTGGAGGTGTTCCACCCTGCGCCTGTCCAAGAGATACACTACCCAGTGGAATTTGTCCCACACGCGCAGCTGCCGAAGCAGCACGACTTCAGAAAGCTGCAGAAGAGTCAGCCGAAGGACAGGAGGCCTGGTCAATCGCATATCTACAAGAGCAACGAAATTCTGGACGAGATTGGCCCGTCTAACAGTCAGGAGCGCGGTCGTTACGAGTACAACGTGAACGAGAATGATGTTATTTACTCCGCGATGAGTGGGCAGGTGGAGCAGGTTTCGCCTGTGTCCCGTCCGCCGGATAATGTACTTCTGTTCGCTAGGGACCAGCTGGACAATGGACAATACGATCAAGGAATTGCGAAACAGGTTAGAATCCAGGGGAATTCTGAGATACTGAAGGAAGCTGTTAAGCAGAGCGAGTTTGAGATAGCGAAGGGGCCGTCAAGCGTTGTTACGCAGGCCTCCAGGGTGGTGGAGGCTCTGCCAGGTCTGCCGAGCCTGGAGAATCCTCAGGGGGCTCAAGAAGCGGCACAGATTTTATTGGCCAAGGGCACTAACGAACCGCAGCCGGAGCTGAGGCTCCTGCTGAACGTTCCGCAGCCTTACTCTATCGAGAAGGTGATCGAGAAGACGGTTCACGTGCCTCACGCGTTGGACGTGGTGGAGAAGGTGCCCTACCCGGTGGAGAAGGTGATAGAGAAGCAGATCACCATCCCGCAACCGTTCCCTGTGCACGTGCCCATCGACAGGATAGTCGAGAAGCAGATTCGCATCCCGTATCCAGTGCACGTGGAGAAGGTGATCGAGAAGAAGGTGCCCTTCACGATCCAGAGATTCATCATACCCTTCCCGATCCACTTCAGAGTCCCGCAGCCGATCTCTGTGGAGAAGGTCGTGGAGAAGGCTGTGCCGGTTGGAACCGCGAAGCTGGTTAAATCAGGCCCAATTTACAACGCTCAGAACGACGGAAGCTATCAGCAGATCAGGCAGAACTTCCAGGCGCCTTTGGGGCCTCTGTACGGGTCCGCTGCTGACGACCAGGGCTACTTCAACGCGACGCAGTTCTACGGGCTTGGGTACGCTGCTCTGAACCGCCCGCATGTCAGGCAACCCGTCGTACACGCGAAGAAGTTCGGCTCGTACGGGGTCCAGTACCCTCACGCCGTGGCTGCTTATTCCGCGTTGATTGGTAATAATGGCAGTCCCGGAACCTATGGCAGAGTCCCGCTGGATAAGGACGAATACATGGGCCCTGTGCCGCGGAAGGCGCTTCAGGGGATGCAGTCCAAGTCCCTGCAGTACGCGTCGCCGGATGTTCAGTCAACTATGAGGAGAACGAGGCAGGAAGTGGGGAACACTGGCAGCTTCCGGCAGTCCAAGATGGAGTACGGGTTCAAGCCACCGATGGTGCCTTCTGTCCAGTACGATGAGCAAACCGCTACCAAAGTAGAGTAGAGATGACGGAGGGTGTTATTTATCGTGTTGGATAATGATGTAAATCATCAATATTTGTAAAGATTGACCTTTAGTTCCTCGGGGGAACTGGATATGCTTCTGAAATTGCTCGTCCGAGATGTTGGGACAACGTCTTAATTGTAAGGACTGAAAGAAGAATGTGTGTGTAGGGGTAAGGTAATGCGGACCCATTTTCCTTTTTATACCTTTTTTACGGAGCAGAAGGGTGCTGCCGCTCTTTGCTTTTTGGAGGTTTCTTCTAACAACACCGCCGCCCACAACCTCCCCTTTTAAGTCGCCTCATACGACAAGCAGGGGGGTGGGTTACTTTACTGTGGGGGTGAATTCTAATCTCCTCCACCCACAGGGGTGTTTTTTATCTTTTGAAGAACGTTATTATTGTGTATATATATTTTTTGAGAAAAACCATCTTTCTCGCTTTTTTTTCTCTGGTGGTCACCCATCTTTACTTTGGTCCGTGCGTGAGCTCATTGCACTTGGATTATCACCAGGCAACGAACATAATCTGCAACCTATAACTGTGAATCTTTGTAATGTATTTAATTACATCGAGATTAGTGTAGTGTAAATACAGAAGGGCGGAAAGGTATATTGTATTTATTGAAAACGTGAGTCCGCTTCGAAGAAAGCTCCGCAAAGGATCTTTCCATCGGATAAATTTTGGGAGTCCCGCGAGCTTCGCTCCGGTTGGTTTTATCGATTCAATTTCGTGGTATTTTTTAGGCAGCGAAGACTGATGTATAGCATAATGGTAGGAATGGATAAAGAACTGTTCAATTTTTAAAATACTCTAGCATTCCACTGGAACTAAAAATTCTACGATTCATAATACTTTATACTGTATATTTAAAAAATTCTTACGATGCCATTGCATGGGAGTGTGAACCAAATTTGTATACAACGCGTAACATTAGTTAAAGAATAACATAGGAATGAAAGAAGTACGGTTCCATCTGTTAATTTCCCATGAGTATATTCGTCGCTTTGTTTCTGAATATATTAATATATAAATGTACACACTACGATATTAGCAGTTTACTAATGTTTAACTGTGGGTACAAGTTGCCTGCAATATCGAATAAATCTTTTATACTAAACATTCTGTCAATCCTACACTTATTTTTCCCAAAATTCCAAATTTAAAAAAGCTGCTGCACCTACGTCACAGAGCTAAATCAAACCCTTTCACGATCCTTCTTCCAAATCCTCGTGTCTTAACGCTGAGAGGTGAGAGTAAAGCGCGGTGGTAAACTTCAATGTTTATTCTTGGACGGTACCTGTTTAATGTTATGAACAATATATTAACAATCGTCATATCTCGTCGGCTCGATACAAAAATACAGAAAATACTGATACAGTTAAAATAATATTAGGTCACTCTGGAGCCCCGCCCAGGATAAAGTCGTTTCCAGTGATGCATAATGCGCATTAATTTACCCATACGCACTTACATACATATACATACATATATATATTTATATATATATAGATTTCTTTATTTATATAACTTTATGTATAATCCGTAAAGAAGGTGAGTCAGTGCCGTTCAGTTTCTTCGTTGATCGGTAGATCTATATACAACTCTCGTTACATTACCTAAAAAGTAACCGTACAGTAGAAACTTGATTAAAAAAACAAATCGCGAAGTTTCCTAGCACAGCTGATCAGCCAGCGACTGTAATTAATTTTACAATCGGACGCTGCCGATCGACAGGTCTCCAAATCAGAATAATTTACACGAACCAAGCAGCTTGTCCTGAATTCTAAAATTTCGTACTACGGGGAGCAGATTGAATACGAGCTGTTATTGGTGAACGCTGGTGGAGAAAGAATGATCGGTCAGGATTATGTTAACAATCTGTATAATTTGATGCAACGTACAACAACAAACTCCAGATTCCAGGCTTACAATTACACTTCGATGAACATCCTCGCGATGACGAATGCCTCGCGATCCCTAAGAATACTTCTCTCAATCAGGACAATCGAGATTCTACTGTACCGAATAGATCGTTTCGTCTTTTTTAAAAAGGATTCTCTCACTCGTTTGTTCGTTAAAAAAAAAAAAGGGAAGATCACCTTGCACACTTAGAGACTCCAATTTCGTAATTTACGATCACAGCTGCTACGGAAGAGAAACTGTACACTGACGTTCCCCGCGCATAATCTAGAAAAAAATGTACAACGCATAACAACGCTCACATGGTCGAGCAAGCCCCGGGAGAGACGAGAGAGCAGAGACACCTCTCCCGCTCTCGCGAAGAGATTCATTTGTTCTTTCCGCGGAAAAAAAGCGCTTGTTTTTCGTGAGGTGAATCGAGGCCCTAATCTCTTAGCCTACGGTCCTTTAACAACCTTTCCTTATCGCCGTGCCTCGAACTGCCTTCAGAAGTATGGAATGTTTTTGCTTCTTTATGGTACATGGACAGCGTGAAAATAATAATTCTGCGATAAAATCGTATTTACAAGACTTACAAATCGCACCTAAGATGACACGAACTCTTCGTTCGTTGCACTTCAACCTCGCCTTAGCCTGAAGGAAGGAAACGTATACTCCGCTCGCTTTCGTTCCTCGACCTCTTAAAAATCCTTCTCCTTCCCCGATCTATTACAGCTGTAGGAATGATTTTATTCCGACTGTTAGTGTCTAATGTTCCGCTTCGATTCTGTCGCTTCTCTCTTTGCTATCTAAGCTCCGAAGCGGTAGACGTGAGATAGAAGTACAACAAGCACGAGAGGATCCCTACGTAGAAGCAGTGGCGTAGTCAGCAGTGGCGCTCCTTTAACAATTTACAAGACCCACCACCGCTGAGATACATCTGTAATTTTGTCGCAGGGCTTTTACAGCGCAAGGCGAGTCGAATGGTTCCGCAACGCTCCCCTTGCATCCGGAATTACAATTAAAATTACGCCTCGGAAGCTTAAAAACGAAACTGTAATCGCCAACGTCTAAATTCCTGTTTCCCTTCGGAGTTTTACAATGTACAATAGCTTGCAAACATGTAGAATATATTCAGTCTTATACTTTGTAAAAATTCCTCTTCGCCGAAACTGGATAAAATCTATGCGCCTAGGAAACATAAAACGGTAAAATCGTACGTATATATATATGTAAAACAATCGAAAGAAGATGTCACTCTATGAAACCCCCCGGTTTGCAATTTTAAAGCAAAGGGTCAGCTAATTTTTAAGATTAATGCCAGTTACAAAGCCTTCTCGCAAAACCGACGCCACGCTTACAGATCTAATGCCTGCGAGATGGGAAACGGGGATGCCTGGAATGAGACGAATAAAACAATCGCAAGAAATCTGCGGAACAGTCGAGGAGAACTAAGAGGATTACTTAAAATCAAGGCCCCTCCTTCCGGCTTCCTCCCCCAATCACAACCAGCTAGAACCTCTAACTACTGCATGAAAGAGTTACAACTATCTAACACTCGGACTTGTCTTCCTCGACCAGCTGTTGCGTGTCCTTCCCCGAGTCGACGGGCGTCGGGTCGAGCTCCTTCCTCTTCAGGTGCAGCTGCGGTGGTTCTTTGTGCTGGACGCTGGACGGCTTCATCTCAGCGGGCAGCTCGTACATGCTGCTTGCGCCGGTGCCGTTCGTGGCGCCGGTCTCCGTGTTCACCGCGTCGTACATGGGGTTGCTGAAGTCCCTGTTCTTGTTGCTCACGTCCCCGAGGTTGTACTCCACGTCCAGGGGTTCCTTTCCAGCAAATAAGCTCGATAAATCCAAGGGCTTTTCCAGAATCACCCGGGACAGGGACCTACACTTACCATTCTCTCGTGAGCAGGCACGCCGAACTCTACATTGCTGCCCTGCCTGAAGGACACGCTCTGAGCACCAGTCAAGCTGCCGAGGCCTCCGGGCTTCCCGCTGCAAGATGAAGATCAGAAGGTCACCCTGAAGTAGCTACTTCGCTCGCTAGAAGGCGCTTCGATCGAGTACTTACAATGGCCGTTTCTTAAGCACCATGACAACAGCAGCGGCTCCAAGGAGGACCAGTATGGAGATGACAATGGGTATAACTATCGCGGCGGTGGTGTTGCCCGGCCTGGCGGAGACCAGCACCATCTCGCAGAACTCCCCGTGGAAGTAGGCCGGGCAGGCGCATTGCAGCTTTCCCTCCTCCGCCTCCTGGCACAGGCCGCCGTTCCTGCAGGGGCAGATTCTAGGCGCGGGCAGCGGCCTCTCGTTCGTCGCGTCGCAGTGCCGCTGATTAGGCCGCACCGACTCTCTTTGCTGCAGCGGGCCGATGCTGTCTGAGCAGAGGCATTGGTGGCCCCTGGGGATAGGGACGCAGAGGTGCGTGCACTGGTCCTCGTGGCAGAGATTCCTCAGGGATATGTTGTATCTCAGTTGGTGGTACACTCTGACCCCTCCGGGGCCGGGTATATCCTTCACGATGGTCTGGGGCACGCCTCTGCCGAATTTGTCCTGCCTGATCAGCTCGCCAGTCCTCCTGGTCGTCCAGTAGAGGCTGCTTTCGAAAACGTCCACGGACACTGGGTGCCTCAGGCCTTCGCCGCTCAAGATTATCTTCCTGTTCGAACCATCCTGCAGGGAAAATCGCACAGTTGGGCGTGAGGATTTGGAGGATTGGCTACTAACAAGTAAACATTCACTTATAGTGAACGGAGTCTCCCGATTTGGAATATATTTTTTGAAAGTACTCATAGTAACTAAGAAACTCTGAAAATGATATCCGCAATAGCAAAATAAGGTTTTTTGAGGTGCTGAATCCGAATATGACGTTATTTTTTGTGCAAAAAAAAATTGATCGAGGTAGTTCTCTTAATAAAAAATCGTTTTTTGAGGTTAACTAAAAAAGGAAAGGCGGGGGGATTTTTTAAATAGACGACCTTCAAGTTGACGTGGGGAAACATGACGAAAACACTTAGAATTTTATTCGAACACGGTAGAGCAGTCAATGTGAAGATCGTTGAACTGGTACCTTAATCCGAAAAAATATTTAAAAAATTCTTCAGCACCACAAACAACATGCAGATGCCAGGTTTTAGCCAATTATTCTGAAATCAGAGGACTTTGCCGTTTTTCGCGTAAAATAGGTCCATTGCAGATATAATTTTCAGGGTTTCTTATAGTCTGAGTACTTTAAAAAAATATATTCCAAATCAGGAAACTCCATTCGCTGTAAGTGAACGTTTACTTGTTCGAAGAGGTTCCGTTTTACCTGTTCGATGGACTCGATGGTGTTCAGTTTGCTGTCGGCCCAGTAGAGGACATGGTTCATCGAATAGTCGATGGCAAGGGCGATCGGCTGACCGATTCGATCAGTGACCAGCTGCTTCCTTCTGTCGCCGTCCATCCAGGCGGTCTCGATCTTGGGCACGCTGCCGGCGTCTGCCCAGATGGCGGTACCGTGCTCTGGGTCCAGAACGATCGAAGTCGGAATCTCTAGGCCCATTGTTACCAAACTTCTACGGTACCTGCCATCGGCCTTCGACACCATCACTCGACCGAACGGTATCGTCCCCGTGGTGTCGATCTCGGTCCAGTAAAGGTTCCCGGAGATCCAGTCCACTGCCAAGCTGGTGGGCGTCGAATCACCTTCGAACGAAGAGAATCAGTTAACCTCCTCTGTTTAATATTAAGCTACTAGCGCGCTCCGGCGAAGGGAGTTACTTTTTATGTTAAGATCCTGGGCGTATCCAATCTTCACTTGTCCACCCTTGGCGTTCAGCATGTAGGACCTCTTGATGGAGTTGTCGTGGCTGTCGATCCAGAACACGTATTCTGCTTTGGGATCGAAGTCGACGGCCTGAATTCTCTTCTCATTCGCAATGACCTCCACCTCGTCCCTTTTGTGAAGCTCGTAGGCTCTGATCTCCGGCCCATTGGCGAAGAGGATCATCGCCTCGTTGTCGACGGCTTTGCACACGCCGCTGCGATTGTCGGAGAGCTCGAAGCCTTGCCTGCACGAGCAGGCGTAGGTGCCGTTCAAGTTGGTACAGATCTGGGAGCACTGGTGCTGGCCTGTGGCGCACTCGTCGATGTCCTCGCAGTGCTTTCGGTTGTCCTGCGCGATTATGTAGCCTGGGTAGCAGGCGCATATGTAGCCGCCGTCGGTGATGTTGTGGCAGTAGTGGGCGCAACCGCCCTTGTTGCTCTCCAGGCAGGGCTTGTTGTGATCTGAAACGGGGCCATCAAGTTACATGACTGTCGAGCACATGTTGAAAAGAATAGCAGTCGCTCGCGAGGCTAGTTAAGAATGCTGGGACGTACGGCAGCCAAGCTCGTCGGAGGAGTCGCCGCAGTCGTCAGCGAAGTCGCAGAGCTTCCCTCGGTCGACGCACTTCTTGTTCGCGCAGGTGTACTCGGTTATGGGATCGCAAGGCTGAACCCGGGACGAGCACATGGTCATGTTATTCTCGTCAGACCCGTCGCCGCAATTATCCATGCCGTCGCACAACTGGTACTTGGCGATGCACTTGTGGTTCGCGCACTGGAACCTCTTCGTCGTGTCGCACTTGAAGTTGGCTGGAGGATAACGCGGAGTTAGAAAGAGTTTACTCACACAGGAAGAGCCCGAACCCGGACATTAAAAAAATTCTGAAAATTTGGGAATATTTTGGGAATTTCCTCCTGATTACAACGCAATTTTTGTTTGCTCCCCAAATTTACTCTAAAGGGGTGTAACTGACCCCTACAATTCGGCTATTTTCCGATTTTGTGCTATAACTCGTGAACTGTAAATAGGGTTTTTATTTATAAATTTGTAAAATTCGAAAACCGATTTTTAAATTTCAAATATTGTAGTTGGTAACAGTTTACTGTAAAGCTGAAGATTAGTCAATCTTCATGAGTTCATATTTTCAGAAAAAAAATACTAAATGGAATGAAGATTTATAGTTTGGTACCGCCTTTTACAAGATTTATATTTTGTACGGATTTTAGTTATTTTAATTTTTTTTTACTTGGTTTTGGATGTATAGAGTATATTTTATTTTGTTATATTTTGTAATTCCATAATATTGAGGAAACTGATTTTTTTAAAAATAAGTACAAATATTTATTTACTACTTTAATTATTTTTATCGTGAAAATTCGAAAAGCGGTGTAACCGGTTTTTTGGGAATAGTGGAATTCGAAAACCGTTTCTCTCAAAAGTCGATTTTTGTATAAACCCTAACTGTAAAATAATTTTTTTACCAAATCATGGAATTAATTAAAAGAAGTAACTTTTGTCTTGAATCTTTTTTCTATCTCTTACAGTGCGCGAGTTATAACAGAAAATCGGAAAATAGCCGGATTCCACCGTTTTCGAGTGGAGGAAATTCCCTAAATATCCACAGTTTCAGAATTTTTTGAATTTCCAAGTTCAGGATCTTCCCTTGTCAGGTGTACAGGGCGCGACGAAACTAAGGAAAAGCCACCAAGTCGGCCACGCAATTGAACCTACTTTCCATCTCTCCTTTGTTTGCCAAAGAAACGAACTATCGAGTCAGTTCATAAACAACAAAATGAATATCGTACCACACATGTACGGATTCTCATCAGAGCCGTCGCCACAGTCATCGCTGCCGTCGCATATATCCGTGAGATAGACGCAGAGATTATTGTCACACTGGAACCTGGACTGCGGGCAGTACCTCCCACCCGGGTACCTAGGTGGGCAGCCAATCTCGTCGCTCATGTCCCTGCAATCTCGCGTCCCGTCGCACCACAAGTAGGAAGCTATGCAGTGCCCACTTGCGCACTGGAAGGTATCGCTCTGCAACAGAATATTCAATGCTGAAAACACATCCCACGGCTTCCTCGCAATTCCCATCCGCACTTCAGCAGGAACCTACCTTGCAAACGAACTTCTGGCATCCGTTCTCATCGCTGTTATCGCCGCAATCGTCCTCGCTGTCGCACCTCCACCTGGAGGCGATGCACTTGCCATTGTCGCAGCGGAACTCGGACTCCGAGCACTCCCTGTAGCGGTCCTTGCACATGGCCTCGGCCTCGTCGCTGCCATCCCCGCAGTCGTCGGCGAAATCGCAGAGCCACTGCTTAGGGACGCACCTGTTATTAGCGCACTTGAAGTCCATCTTCGGGTCGCACTTCAGGCAGTTCTCGGGTCGCTCGTCGGACCCGTCGCGGCAGTCGTCCTTCCCGTCGCAGAACAGCCACTTGGGGATGCAGCGGTAGTTAGCGTGGCCTGGACAGCGCTG
This sequence comes from Andrena cerasifolii, assembly GCF_050908995.1. NCBI lineage: Eukaryota > Metazoa > Arthropoda > Insecta > Hymenoptera > Andrenidae > Andrena > Andrena cerasifolii. The sequence continues at coordinate 7,892,683 of NC_135132.1, forward strand.
CCAACCGGTGGTGCAGTTCTTCTGGCGGCACATGTAGGCAGGCTCGTCGCTGTCGTCGCCGCAGTCGTTGTCCGAGTCGCACATCCACACTTTCTGGATGCAGCGGCCGTTCTTGCAGCTGAACTCCGTGCTGGGGTCGCAGGGGCGATTGTCTGCGAGGGTAAGGTATTTTTAGGTCCAGTTATTTGAAGGATGGGGCTAAGGTGTTGGAGAAGGTACTTACGGCAGATCGCTGGGTCCTCGTCGCTGCCGTCCTTGCAGTCGGCGTCCCCGTCGCACTTCCACGACTCGTGGATGCAGCGCCCGTTGGATTTGCACTTGAACTCCAGTTCGCCGCACTCCAGCGCGCAGTGCTCCTCGTCGCTCTTGTCGCCGCAGTCGTCTGCGCCGTCGCACACCGCGACGCTGGGCCTGCAGTTGCCGTTCGCGCACTGGAACACGCTGGGCCGGCAGACTCGTGCCGGGCAGCTCATGGGCTCGTCGGAGCCGTCCTTGCAGTCCTTCTCACCGTCACACCTTCAAACCGAAATAATAAAAAATGGAGTTGCACACCTCGTGCTGTAAGCTCCTTAATTCGGTTCGCACGTACCTCCAGTACCAGGGAATACATTTCTCATCGGGGGGCCCGCAGTGATGCTGGCCACCGGTGCAGTTGGACCTGCAGGTCTTGCCATCCTTATCCAGCACGAATTGATTGGGGCATTTGCACTTGTAAGACGTGACGCCCGGCTGGCCGTATCCCTCCAGCAGGTAGGAGCTGGCAGGCGGCGAAATCAGGCACAGATGGGAGCAGCCGCCGTTGTTCTCCATGCAGGGGTTGTTGTAAGGCAGCTGGCGCAGAGGATGGTACGCGTGGATGTCGTACGGCCTGTGAGTGGTGTTGCGAAGCACTCGCAGGTTGCTCCCGGAGAACTTCTCGGCCCTGCTGATAGCCTTCAGGTTCCAATCGGTCCAGAACACGAAGTCGTCGAAGACCGTGATGGCGAAGACGTGCGGCACGGTGGCCCCGGTGAGGACCTTCCTTCGGTTGTGGCCCTCCAAGTCAGCGAAGGCTATGTAGTCGAGGTGGGCGTCTGCCCAGAATATCCTGTCGGTGAAGTAGTCGATGGTCAGAGCGTTCGGCCAGGCGATGTCGTCCTCCCAGGTGAGGATTCTTGTGAAGTTACTGCCGTCCATCCCCATCTTGCCTATGTAGGCCTGGAAATTGAAAGGATTATTGCTTCCAGTGCTACGCAAATGGATTGGAAGAGGCTCCGACAGCCCTGAGTGTTCTGCTGTTTCATCGAACTCAGCAAAGCGTTAAATGATGAATTAGTGGAATCTCTGGAGTGTATTTACCTGAAGGTGCCACGAAGTGAAGTACAAGTATCCAGTTCCAGGGTGAACTGCAATGGCCCTTGGGTCTGCTATGCCAGTCTGAAGAGTCTTTCTATTCGTCCCGTTAAGTTCAGCGACATCCAAGTGTTTGGCGTGCCGGTCCAACCAGTACAGCTTCCGACCTACCCAATCTATAGCTATTCCTTCTAAACCAAGGCTGTCGTGTCTGATAATAGCTTCTCTCTCTCCCCCTGCAATTGGCGCTCTGAAAGGAATTTGCGCGTGAGTAAAGGTCCCTCGAAACACTCAACCCCAGAATTTAGTTTCAAAGTTTGAAACTCGGAACTAACTTAATACTAGACTTAGGACCTTGGAGCAGAGTTGGGCATTAGTCGATTAAATTTTTATTCGAATAATCGTTGAATAAAAATTTTAAATTATCGAATAAATTTTCGAATAATCTTCGAATAATAATTTCAAATAATCGAATAATAACTTCGATTAATCTTTGAATAAAAATTTCAAATAATCGAATACAAATTTTGCATAATCTTCGAATAAAAATTTCGCTTAATCTTCGAATAAAAATTTCAAATAATCGAATAAAAATTTCAAATAATTTTAGAATAAAAATTTCGCTTAATCTTCGACTAAAAATTTCGAATAAAATGAAGTTATTCGAAAATAACGACGAATAATTTTTTATTCGAATAATGCCCAACTGCCTAAGAGATACAAATTTTAAAATACAATCCTTTCTAACGAAACTATATTCCTTCTCTTACTGCTGTACATTCTCCCAGACTAAACCTGTTCAAGCACATTTACCTGAAAATAGTCTTTGCAGTAACGTCGCAGAAGTACAGCATCTGTTCCGAGTAGTCAGCGTCCAGTGCAACGACATTAATAAGATCCTGGTGCATCAAGCTGTAATTGGATGCGTCTATGGACATGTTCCTGACGTAGTATTTGTTAGTGAAGATGATCCAGGGCTTTATGTTGTCCCTCCTCTTGCAAGTGTGTTCGTCGGCCGCGCGCTCGTACCAGTAGTCGTTGCACTTGCAGTAGAAGCTTCCCGGTGTGTTCTCGCACTGCTGGCTGCAGACCTGAGGGGTCTCCGTGCACTCGTCTATGTCCTCGCAGGCCTTGCCGTCGTCCAGGAGCTTGTACCCCGGATTGCACTCGCAGTAGTAGCTTGTCGGGGTGTCGACACACTTGTGCCCGCACTGATTCATCTCCACCCTGGCGCACTCGTCTATATTACAGTGGGCTGGCTCGTCACTCTCGTCCGCACAGTCTGGGTCCTTGTTGCAGACCAATCGCTGGTCGATACAGTTCCCATTGGCGCACATGAACTCCCCGGGATTGGGGCAGGTCACGTTCTTCACCTTCGGCGCTGTGCGAGCAAAGAACACTGTGTTATAAAGAAGCCAGTACACTTATTCATGAGTATTAGGGGTGGTTCTCTTTTGGCCAGCAAGGAACTTTATTTCCCTCTAAAAGGGGTGAGAGCAGAAAATTCAAGAAGCAAAGAGAAACGAGCAGAACACAAGGAAAGAGTCTTCTAGAATTCTAGGAGGTAAGGCCCCAAAATTTAGAAGCTAAGAAACAAGGACCACCCTAATCAATACATTACTCACGACATCCATCCTCGTCGGAGTGATCCCCGCAATCATCCTGCCCATCGCAGCGGAACTGCTTCCTAATGCACTTGAAGTTATGGCAAGTGAACTCCTGGCTAGTGCAGGCCTTGTACCTCGAATTACAGAACTTCCCCTCGTCGCTGCCATCCCCGCAGTCATTGTCATGGTCGCAGAGCCAATTCTGGTTCAAGCAGCGCCCGTTGTTACAGGTGAACTGGTTCTCCGCGCAAGGCGTGGGCGTGGGACAGTGATGAAGAGTGACGTTCTCATCGGCACCGTCCACGCAGTCCGGGTCCCCATCGCAGAGCCATTTCTTAGGAATACATTGCGCCCTGTTCCAGACCTTATTCGCCGTGCAGGTGAACTCAGTCTCCTCGTCGCACTTCCTGTCGTTGCACTGGTGCCGTTCGTCCTCGTCGGACTGGTCCAAGCAATCGTTGTCGCCGTCGCAAATATAGATCCTAGGTATACAATTACCATTATCGCAAGTGAAAAGGTCACCGAAGCAGGTCCTGCCCTCGGACTGGCAGTAGCCTGGGGGCTCGTCGCTGCCGTCCAGACAGTCGTCGTCGCCGTCGCAGTACCAGGTGGCCGGGATGCACCTGTGATTGGGGCACCTGAAGCTGTTCTGCGGGCAGGTCCTCTGGGCGCAGTGCAGCGGGTTCTCGTCGCTGTTGTCGCCGCAATCGTTGTCCCCGTCGCAGAGCCAGTATGGCTCCACGCAGATGTTGGTCTTCTCGCACTTGAGGTGGTTCGGAGGGCAGGTGGTGTTCTTGGGGCAGCGCTCGTAGGTCTCGTCCGAGGTGGAATTGTCCTTGCAGTCGTTGACGCCGTTGCACACCTGGTACTGAGGGATGCATCTGTAATTAGCGCAAGTGAACTCTCCGTTAGCGCAAGGTGGATAGATGCAGCCCTCCTCGTCGCTCCCGTCGCGACAGTCGTTCTCGTGGTCGCACTTCCACGTCTTGAAGATGCACCTGCCGTTGTTGCACCTGAATTCGTTAGGGCTGCAGGAATGGTATGAGCAGTAGTTGGTGTCCTCGTCGGAGCCGTCGCCGCAGTCGTCGTCCCCGTCGCAGGCCCACATTCTTGAGATGCAGCGACCGTTTCTGCAGGCGAACTTGTTCGAGTCGCAGGTGACGTTCTTCGGCACGCACATCCTGTCCTCGTTCACCAGCCGGCTGTTGTCGTCGCATTTGCACTCCACCGACCCGTTCACGCCCGGGTGGCAGGACTGGTCGCAGCCGCCGTTGGATATGTTGCAAGGGTTCACCTTGCACTGCTGCCTGGCCGCTGAATAAATATGCAGGTCCCTCGGGGAATCCTCCAGCCGCTTCACCAGCTCCACCTTGTTGGCGCCGGTGTGCTTCTCCGCGCGGTACACGCCCCTCAGCTGGAGGTCCGTCCAGTAGATGTGCTCCCTGAAAACGGTAATAGCGAAGGGGTATATAGTCGCGCTGACCAGCACCTGGCGGTTCTTCCCGTCCAGCTCGGAGCGCTCGATCTTCTCGCGGACCGCGTCAGTCCAATACAGCATGCGATCTTCATAATCAATCGCCAGGCCGCTCGGTTGAGACAGGTCCTTGTCGATAACAGCCTTCTTCAGAGAGCCCGCCATGGTGGTCCTGAAGATCTTGGCGGACGTACCGAAGCGGCCCCAGTCCGTGAAGTAAAGGGACCCGTTGCAGGGGTCGACGACAATGGCCCGGGGCCTGTCCACCCTGGCGATCATCACCAGGTCAGTGCCGTCGAGGTCCATCGCGTAGATGCTGTTATTGGAGGAGTCCGTCCAGTAGACCTTCTTCTGCGTCCAGTCGTAGGAGATACCCTCCGGGTTGATCCCTTTGCTGATCAGAGTGTGGATCTCCGAGGAGGAAGGGTTGTCCGCCTGCATCCAAGCGATCTTGGCCCAGGGCCTGATCTGAGTGAACAGAAGCTTCTTGTCCTGGTAATCGAAGTCCACGCCCACCACGTTGGTGAGATTCCCCACCGAGCTAAACGGCACGCTGGTGTTCTGAGGATCCAGACCGATGGCCCTAATCTCTGTCCTCGTGGCGAACACTAAGTACTCATCCATAATCCCACAGCTCTTGCCATCAGCCGCCAATTTACCCACCGCGCAGTCGCAATGATACCCAGACGAGCTCTCCTTGGGCATAGCGAAGCAGAGCTGCGAGCAACCTGCGTTTCCGTTCTGCGAGCAGGGGTTCGTTGGGTCCGCAGGCTGGGAGTTCTGATCGAACATCACGATGTCCCGGAGCTTCGGCAGGTTGGACCTGACGATGGTTGGCAGGCTGATGTTGCCGCGCTTGCTCGCCTTGAAGACCGTCGCCAGGTTCCTGTCCACCCAGTACACGTCGTTGCCGTAGATAGCAACACCCATGGGATTAGGGAGGTTCCTTCTGATGATCTCTCGCACTCCAGTCAGGGAGACCTTCTGTATGACGTCCTGCTTGGAATCCACCCAGTAGACGTCGTGCGTAGCGAGGTCGATGGTGATGTCCCGCGGCGTGCTGATGCCAGAGGTGACAATGGGCACCCAGTTGCTGCCGTCCAGGTAAGCCCTGCCTAGCCGAGGATACTGCCCGTAGTCAATCCAGTAGAGGTACCGTTTGATAGGGTTGACGGCTAGCTCGCGAGGCGAGTCAGTGGTCTTCTTCACGAGGACCTTCCTGTTGCTGCCGTCGAGCTTGCACACCTCCACGTAATTATCGTGAGGGAAGACGTTGGTGAAGTAGAGGTTGCCAGCCACCCAGTCGATGGCCAGGCCCCGGATGCCGTTGGAGCCTATGCCCTGCTTCACCACGTGCTGCAATTCAGTGCCGTTCGGCCTGATGCGGAAGATGCCGTTCCAAGTGCCTCTGTTAAACTCCACCCAGTAGATCCAGTTGCCTGGATAGTAGACGTCCACGTGGAGGATGTGGTGGCCGACCCCGGTGATAGGCATCATCGCCTCCTTCGCGTCTTTCAAGCTGTACCCTCTGACCACGTCCAACTGGGTCACCACAGCGAAGGTCTGGAATGGTTCGCAGGCGGTGTCGCTTATTTTGCGGTATCCCATGCCGCAGGCGCAGACCCTGGTCCCCCCAGAAGCCGGCAGACAGATCTGCGAGCACCCGCCGTTGTTCACGGAGCACGGATGGTCGCCTGTGACGCGCTTCTTGTAAATGGTCAGCGTCTTCAGCTCCGAGTCGTTGTCGATTATCGTGGTGGGGTTTCCCCCGTCGGGGAGGTCCACCCTTTCGATCTTGTCGTACGTTGGATCCAGGAGGTAGAGCCTGGACTCGTGGACAGCGAGAGCCTTGGGCAGCGCTATGTTCTCGGAGACGATGGTCCTCAGGTTCCGCCCGTCGGTGGAAATGGCCATTACGAGGCCCGGATACAAGGAGCTAAAGTAGACAGTCTTGCTGGGGATGTGAATGGTCACCGCCTCCGGCCTGTTCACGTTTTCCACCAGGATCATGGGGTTCGTGCCGTCCATGTTCACCCTCCCGATCTTCATGGGTATTCCAAAGCTTCCGTCGTCCACCCAGAAGATGTGGCCCTCGAGCGGATCCACGCACATGGCCTTCGGCTTAGCTACGGAGGTATTATTGCCGTCGTTGGCGAGCACAATCGTCCTGTACCTGTTCTTTCCATCCACCTTTATCGCCTCTATGTTGGACGCATACTTGTTCCCGATGAACAGGTTCCTGCCCAGCCAGTCGAACGCCATGGCAGACGGCGAGCCGACGATCCCGCCTTCGCCGCTAGCGCTAGGGAACTCTGTTTTGTTCCCGCCGCTGTACGGAGTGGTGTAAATGGTGCCATTTTCGTCGTCGTCGTCCTTCGCCTGCAGCCAGTAGATCATCCGCTCTTTCCGGTCGTAATCGATGAACTTGCCACCTTCCACACCCACGACAGGCGTTATGTAGCCCGTCTTAGTGCTGCCCGGTACCAGAGACACGTCCACGATTTGGGAGCCTCGCAGCACCATCAAATACGGCGTCTCTTCCTCCGAACACTGGCCATTCGGCTGCAGCTTGAACCCTACCTGGCACTTGCAACTGTAGCCTTGGGAGCTGGCCGGGGATAGCAGACAGAGATGCGCGCAGGTGGTGTTGGCGCAGGGGTTTGGAGAGATGGGTTGCAGTACTGGGTGGTGGACATGGATGGACAAAGGTTGCGATATCAAATGGGAGACGACTGTCTGATTAGCGCCGTAGAACTTGTGAGCGGATAACACTCTGTTGAGCTGTCTATCCGTCCAGTACATCGTGTCCTCAAACAGGGTGAGAGAGTGCGGATGCAGGAGGTAGTGAGAGCTGGCTAATACTTGGATCCTCTTGCTCCCGTCGTAGAGGCAGGTGTCTATGAAATCCAGCTTGCTGTCCGCAAAGTATATTCTCCTATTGGCGATATCCAAAGCCAACCCGTTCGGCCAGTAGATCTTAGTGCTGATGATGGTGGACCTGTTGCTGCCGTCCATACCAATCCTTTCGATCCTAGGATTCTCGCCCCAATCGGTCCAGAAGAGCCAGCGCGCCCCGGGGCTGGGGTCCAGGCACATTCCCCTGGGTTGCGTGATGTTCTCCTTAACTAATATCATCCTACTGGCGCCGGTCTCTTTGGCCACCTCTATGGTGTTCAGCTTGGAGTCCAGCCAGTATAGATTCTGGCCTATCCAGTCGTAAGCAAGTCCCTCCACCAAGTCCAACCCGGTGGATATCACGTCCACTGGATCGGTGCCTCTGTCCAGCCTCGAGATCTTCTTCAGCTTCATGTCCGACCAGAAGATCGTGCCCGTGTGCATGTTGCTGGCGGTCGCGACGACGTTCTCCACGTTGATCGGCACCCTCTCTAGCGCCTGATCCTGCAGATCCGCTACCAGAATGGTGTGCCTGTTCGAGATGATCAGGAACGCCGCGCTGTGGTTGTACGCCTTGCAGGTGTGCTTGTCCTTCTCCAGAACGTAGCCCTCCACGCAGTTGCAGTAATAGCCGCCCTTGATGTTCATGCAGACCTGGGAACACCTTCCAGGTGGATCGCACTCGTTGATGTCCTGGCAAAGGTACCCGTCTTTGGTGAGCTCCTCGCCCGGAGGGCACGTGCACTGCTTCCCCATGGGCGTCTGCACGCAGCCGTTGCTGCAGTAGCCTCCGCGGTACTTGCACTCCTGGAAGTCGCACCCCGGACCCTCGTCAGCCCCGTTAGGGCAGTCCAGCTTGCCGTCGCAGACGCTGGTTAGGTTGACGCAGCGGTCGGTGACGTTCGGGCACCTCCACTGCTGGGACTCGCACCGGAACTCCGGGGAAGTGCACGCGTGCAGCTCGGTGTCCTCGTCGGAGCCGTCGCCGCAGTCGTCCTTCCCGTCGCAGATGTACGCCTTGAACACGCACTTCTCGTTGCGGCACTTGAAGAAGCCCGGCTGGCAGCCTATCTCCCCGCAGGGGTCCGGCTCATCGGACTTGTCCGGACAGTCGGCTGTCCCGTCGCAGTACCAGCTCTTCGGTATGCATATAGCCGAGCTGACGCACTGGAACTGCTTGTCGGTGTTGCAGTGGTCGGGCGCTAGAGACGGGCAGCCCACCTCGTCGCTGCCGTCGTTGCAGTCCGAGATGCCGTCGCATTTGTACGAGTCCAGCACGCACATCTTCTGATCCGCGCAGGTGAACTGCGTGCTGAGACAGGTGACCGGCGGACAGTCCATCTCGTCCTGCTGGTCGAAGCAGTCGTTGTCCCCGTCGCAGACCCACGACTGGGGTATGCAGTGGCCGGATCGGGGGCAGGTGAACTGGAAGTAGGAGCAGGTCTTCGCCACGCAGAACTCGCCCTCGTCGGAGCTGTCCGCGCAGTCGTTCTCCGAGTCGCACTTCCATGTGTTCGGGATGCACCTGTTATTCGCGCAGGTGAACTGGTTCGCGCTGCAGGTCACGTTCGGGCAGCCCGCCTCGTCGCTGTAATCCCCGCAATCGTTCTCCGAGTCGCAGCGGAAGCTTATCGGCACGCACCTGCCGGTTCTGCATTGGAACTCGCTGGCGCCGCAGGTGGGCTTGGTGCAGTTCTGCTCGTCGCTGTTATCCAAGCAGTCGTTCTCCCCGTCGCACACCCACGTGTGGGAGACGCACCTCTGATTGGCGCACGTGAAGTCCCAGGCGTTAGGGCAGGCTTCCAGAGGCGGCTCTGCGTCTGGGTCAGCCGCGCATGTCCTGTCGTTCGGCTGAAGGCGTTCACCGTAAGGGCAGCCGCAGACCCTGGTGAGCCTAGGGATTCCATACTTATTGGTATTATTCTGAGGAACAGCGAAGCAGAGTTTCTCGCAGCCTCCGTTGTTGATGGAGCAAGGATGGTCCGACGGTGAGGTCTGTATGTCGCGGCTGAAGACTTTCACTCCGTAGAGCCTGTTCGTAGCTGGCTCGCGCACCAGGATGGACTCCTGCTCGCCGGTCTCCTTGTGGAGCCTGATGATAGCGTCCAGCCGCCAGTCGGTGATGTACATCCATTCCTCGTGAATGGCCATGGAGAACGGGTGCCTGATGAGCCTCGAGCTGACCGTCTGAACGTCCGTGCCGTTTAAGTTCGAGTGCTGAACGTGGTCGAGCAGAGCGTCGCACCAGTAGAGCCTGTCCTTCATGAAGTCGATAGCCAAGCCGTTCGGCCAGCCCAGCGTCAGGTTCCTGAACACCACTAGATTGGAGCCGTCGGTGTAAGCTCTGCTGATGTTCGCCGGCCGGTCCCACTCGGAGAAGAAGATGAACCCGTGATTGGGATGGATCACAATCGCTCTGGGTCGCTTCAGATTCTTCAACAGCGTCCTGCGGTAGGTGGTGTTCTGGGTGCTGAGGACGTTCAGCGTGCCCTTGCGGGAGTCGATGTAGTAAAGGTTCTTCGCTGCCCAGTCGACCGCCAGGCCCTCCACTCCCTCGTTCTGACTAGCCAGCACGATCTCCCTGCCGGTGCCGTTTTGGTGGATCCTGTAGATCACGTCCTGCAGCACGTCGCTGTAATAGATGTACTGATCGTGGGCGTCGTAGTCCAGCCCGACGAATCTGGCTCTCCTCGACACCACGGGCAAGATCGCGTCGCTGAAACCTTCCATCACAGGGTCCAGGACTCTGCCTTTGATGAACCTCTGCTGGGAGTACATGAGGAACTCCTGCACCAAGTTGCAGTTCCTTTGGTCGCTGGAGAGCCTCCACCCGATATCGCAGGCGCAACGGTAGCCCAGTCTGTTCTCCTGGTCGCTTGCCGCTGTGACGATGCACATGTGCTGGCAGCCGCCGTTGTTATTGCCGCAGGGGTTGGAGACTTTAGGCTGGGTCAGCGGGTGGAGGACCTTGATCGCCTTCGCGTCCCTCATCTTGTACACCGTCTGCAGCGAATAGTCGCCCTGGGTCTTGTCCATGCTCATGATCACCTGCTTCGTGCTGTCCGTCCAGTAGATCTTGTTCTCGAACAACGCGAGCCTCGTCGGCGACGGCGTTTGGGAACCCCTCAGCACCATCACCCGGTTCCTCCCTAAGTAATCCGCCGTCTCGATGTAGTCCAGCTGGGAGTCGCACCAGAAGATCCTCCTCGCGATCACGTCCACGGCGATGCCGGAGACCTTGTACGCCGCTTCAGAGACGATTGGGAACGCCGAGGTGCCGTCCATGTTGGCTCGCAGCACCTGCTTGCTGTCCGCCACGAACATCAACCCCACCGTCGGGTCCAGGCCGATGTCCGCTGGGTTGGTGAGGTTCGAGCCGAGGGCGATGCCGTGGTACCTACCGTCCAACTCGAACACGTCGATCTTCTGCACCACCGAGTCCACCACGTACAGCTTCTCCCCTATCCAGTCCACGGCGAGGGCCACTGGCCCCCACGAGCTCGCCATGTATATGTCCACGATGGACCCTGCCGCGTCGTGCAGAGGCTCCGAGTGCACCTTCCTGGTCTTCACGTCGCTCCAAAACAGCAGGTCCCTCGAGTGAAGATAGTCCAACCCGCTAGCGCCGGTGGTGTTGACAACGATGCTTCGGTCCTCGCCGGTAGGCGACATCTTCCAAACAGCGCGGTCCTGGGCCACCAACAGCTCCAGAGTCACGCCCTCGTGCGACAACGCTCGGCACTTGTTGCGCCCCTGGAGCACGTAGCCCGGCGCGCAGCTGCAGATGTAGGAGCCCACTGTGTTCTCGCACAGCTGCTCGCAGTAGCCCCATTCCGAGCACTCGTCGCGGTCTGTCGGTCAGATTTTAAGTTAATTGGGCAGTTAATAGCTGGCTCGTTAGGAGCGACGCGCGGCGTCGCTTCGCTCGCTGGTGGGAAAGCTGGACGCACCTACGCAAGTTCTTGAATCGTTCGAGAGAATCCTGCCCTCGGGGCAATAACACGCTCCTCCCATGGGAGAGGCCTGACACTTGTACTGACATCCTAAGGAATTACACATACTCGTCGCTGTGGAGAGAGAAAGGATTATAAAGTTCACTGAATTTCCATGGAAGTTTCTTCAACTTAATCCTACGTTACAAGATGCAAAGTGAAATCAACCTGTGTGTCTATTTAGAAGTGATCGACGTACCTGTTCTAAGGAACCATTTCAGCGTGTCGATTAAAACAGAAAGCCAGAAATGACGTTAAGTTCATCGAGAGACAATAATTTCCAAGTTCAGGCTACAGTTTATTGGCACGCTAATAATCTCTAACTCGATTAAGCCACCGAAGGAACGCACAAGTCCAAGAGTTTATTCTAATTATCTATTCTTCCAACGCTGCGATGCGAATGGACTTTACAAAGGGCCCATAAAGGCCCCCTCGCAGTATCGCAAGCCAACTAGTTGAAATTTTCATTCGTGACTTTTAGTTTAAAGAAACTGATGCTTACAACAGGCAGCTTCTTCGTCCGCATCGTCCTCGCAGTCAGGCTTCCCATCGCAGAGCTGAGAGCGGTCTATGCAAAGTGGCTTGCCATCCGGTGCACCCTTCGGACACATGAACTTGTTCCAAGGACACACCGTCACCGTGCAGGACTTCTCGTCTGACCCATCCTGACAGTCCTTGTAACCATCGCAGTGATACGACTTTGGTATGCACAGTGCGTTCGCGCATTTGAACTGGCTGATCGCGCATGGCTGGAAGTCTGAAAATCCTCGACTTTAACCGTGGCACTTTCTTTACGCTACAAAGAAAGTTCGACAGAAGTAGAACGAATCTTAATTAGAAACGCATTGTGGCGGTGTGCCAAATGCGCACTATACAGTCTAAGCAATGCCTCAAAATTAAAACGATCTCTCGCTCCAGCAGACAAGACACTTCGCATCGTCTCGAAACAAATAATCCACCGTCGCATTAATACTAAAAGACGCCTAATAAAAGAAGCACAGAAATAGAACATACTGCAATTCTCCTCGTCGCTGTTGTCCCCACAATCGTCCTTGTAGTTGCATCTGGACGACTGCTCGATGCAGCGCTGAGTGGAGTTACACCTAAATTGATCCAGCCGGCAGGCTGGCTTCGCAGTGTCGCACTTCTCCTCGTCCCTGCCATTCCGGCAGTCCAAGTAGCCGTCACATTTCTTCTCCTTCGGGATGCAGAGCTCCGGCGTCGTTCCACCGCAACGGAAGTCGTCCGGTTGGCACTTCCTGTAATCTTTTTGACACTATCAATCAGCGATATTCCCCGCATTTTCTAAAACCGAGCAAACTTTGCGCTTTCAAAGTATAATAATACGAAGTCGGTTTCTCAGAGTCCGAAGTACTTTGCGAGCTACTGGAATCGCAGAAAACAACACCGAGCGAAAGTACGCTGCTATAAATGGTGAGTGTGGGTTTGCGATCCCTGCAATCGTAAAAGCAGAAGTCTCTTTAAATTACGTAAGGGGCATTGATTGGTACTATCTCTCGTCGCAATAAAAAGCGCTATTACTCCTACTAAGAAATGGAAGACGACCTCTATCGCGAAAAAGATCACGGACCCTGGCCTAGATTCAGAGTGTCCCTTCTGCGTTCACTGTGCCTAGCCTGATGTTGTACTTACTTTGTCGTTATTTTCTGTAATACCAGTTTGCGAGATAATAGGCGACTCGCAAATTAATGAATACTCACTGCAGCCGGCTTCATCGGTTCCATCGACGCAATCGACGGTCATGTCGCATCTTTGATGAGGAGGTATACAATAAGTCTTATTGAATATATACTGGCCACAAGTGATCTGTCCAGCCTCGCAGTCGGGCGGTGCTGGAAGGGAGAATTAAACCTATTAATAAACTCTGCGCTACCTCTGTTATGGGTCTATTACACGGACCGATAGTCGCGTATTGATTCCGCAACCTGATTCTGATATATAATTCCTGGCATCAATTGAATCTAACGCTAGCTAGGAGTGGAGGAATCTCCCGTGGTTCGTTATCGATGCGTTAAAGGACAAACGCACAGGCAAGGGGGTGGAGAGAGTATCCAATGTCCTCTTATCAAAAAGTAAATAGCATCCAGGACTTAGCTTAGCTTTCAAGTGTTATCTGAGCACTTGCAAATAACAATATCGTTCTCTAACAAGGGAATCCCGCGAACCCGGACTCACCGATTGGAACGCAACTTTGGGGGTTTTTAGAGAGACTCAAAACAAGAACAACGATGTTTTTCATTTGGGCCCTATTGCCCTTGGAGCGGGTGATAACTAACCTCAAAGTCTAACTGGCACTTCCACTTTTTCGCGTGTAACTCTCAAAGTACAACAGACAGAAAAAAATGCTTCGAACAAAAGTTTAATGGCGCAATAAGCGCTACAAACTTGCGTTAACAAAATTTTGAAAAAAGTTTTTTTCGGCGTCCGTAGGGTTGGTAACACTGGACACCGTTGTTCTTGTTTTGAGTCTCTCTAAAAACCCACAAGGTTGCGTTCCAATCGGTGAGTCCGGGTTCGCGGTGTTCCCTTGTAAGTAACAAACACGCATCGTTGTACTTCTCAATTGTATCTACGGCGAGCTCTTCACAGAAACATGTCGGGAATGCTAATATTGGTGTCCAATGTATTAATGATACGCTCGCTGCAATTTACGAGTACAATAACTACATTCGGGATGACTTTTAATTCATATTTTCCTACCACACGATAGCTCCTTTCATATTGCGTCATGCACAACAATTCTAGGTTACATCACCCTCGGAACAAATGTTTAACAGGAGATTTCGACCCGATTGCGAGTCGCAGAAAAAGCGGGGAATCACGCGAGCACGTGTTGCCTGTGCGGTTCCACGTGGATTATCTTCCTTTCTTAAAGTTTATATGTGTCCAGGGGATCTCGCGTGAGCCGGAAGCGCATCGAAGAGGAGTCGACGCTTCCTACCGGAAGTGTTTTTATCGCTGGTTACGATTTCCATTCCTTTGTATAACGGCCTTACCGGGAGGACATTGCGAGTGCCATTATTTCGCGTTTCTGTGTTCGATTTCAGTTGCTGTCGTCAATTGCGAGATTTTTAGTTGGTTCGGATATGTGAGAGGTGGTGAGAGAATAATGCGGGGCACTTACTACAGGATTGGAACTCCTCCTCTGCGTTTTCACAGTCTTTTTGATAGTTGCAAACTAAGGTAGCCGGTATGCAGGTGCCATCTAGACATCTGTAGCTGTTGCTACCACATCCGCTGCCGCCACCTGCAAAAGAACGAAAAAATACGCTCGTTACCGCTTTCCCGCCAAAAGTTCGTAATTAATTTAAAATGAAGGAAGGCACACAGGGCCGGCTTCAGTGTGAAGGGGCCCGGGGCAAGAAATATTTTGGGGCCCCAAACAATTTCTAAATGGCAAAAAAGCATGAGAAACGCGATCACGAAAAAAAAGGATAATAAAGAAAAGAAAATAAAAAAATAAGAGAAATAAATAAACATTACTATATTTAAATGTATGACTTTTTTATTGCCATGTAATTCATAATATATCAGATTAGTGTATTAGAAATCATGTTTTATTTTTTTTTCTGAATTTTAATCAAATAAAAAATTTTCGGACTTATTTTTTTCTTTTGCATCCACTGCACCCTCTGTGCACCAATAAGATTCCTTCAACCCTATCATATTAAGGTCGACGAAAGAAGGTAGCTTCAATTTCAAAGATATTAGTGTCGATCAATCTAAGTAGGACACCCTGTGTATGGATTTGTTCGGAGAAACAAGCACTAGCGAGAAAGGGATAGGTTAGAGTGCCCTCTAGCGGCAAGTGCGCAGATACTACTGCAAAAGTATTAACAATCCGAATGCAAGCGATTCGAAAGAAAAGAGGGAGCATTCGTGACTCGATGCATCAGTAGCGTGATAGGTGAAAGGTTCAATGAATACTGGCAGCTCCCTCTCCAGGTACACAGAAGAGCCTCTTCTATTTGACCGAAAAGATCCGCCTCGGACGATTTCTTTTCTTCCTATAACGTTCCGCAGACTTCATCTAGCGAGCAGGACGACAGCGATTACAGTATTCAATTCCCCCTAGAACCTGTTCCCAGCATATTTTCGAACTGAATATCGAATCAGAAATAAACGACATTTGGTAACAATTCTGCTCTACAATCGCACTAATAAAGCACTAGGGGGGTGTAATCTGTTTACATGAAATCTGGTAAGTTGTTGAAGAGTTGATAGTCAGATTTATATAGGGAATTTCTATGTGGCGAATTATCTAGGGGAAATTCGAAAAAGCGACGAAAGTTGTGTTATGGGATATTAGTATGTCAGAGATGACAGCCGCGATTAAATTAATTTAACGCTGATTAAGATCCAGCTGATGAGGAATTTTGCATAAATAGGTTAGAATCGAGAGGCCTGGTACTACAATTAAGGGAACGTTGCTTTTCCTAAACAATAAGATAAAGTGAACGCAACGGTCTCGGATCTATGCTCGAAGATGTGCACTTTCTATGAAATCCGTGCAACAGGTGACGACTTTTCCTGCACATGAGAACGAGCCATACGCAGCTGCGTGTGCACGCGCAATTATAATTACGCGTAACTGCGCGCGGGAATTACAAAATTTCGACGCAAGGTATTTTCACTGTGTATCATCTAACGCGCACATCTCGCTTTCTTCTCTCGATTAAAACGGAAAGTGTTCAATTAATTTATTTCCATGAAAAGAATTTCATCTGAAATTAATTCCGGCCGTTAGGAATGAAATATAAAGAATAGTAACGAGGGAGAAGAGAAGGTTTCGGTCGAAATTAGTTTCTGTAGCGTGTCGTTCTTTTTAATTTTACGGAGAATCAGGCTTGAAATTAATTGAATGGCTTGAAAAAAAAAATGTTTAACGCGTAGATAGCCTTTTTTCTATATAAAAAGATTAAACACCGAGCGTGGACGGGAGACAGAACGGTACCGACTGGCACCGAGTAGATAGAATCTCAACGGAATCTAGCTGGAATCGGTTATCTAGCACGAACAACTACCTACCGTATATGTGCATCCTTTCAAGGATAACATCGACAGGATGCTTAACGTTTCTCGTTCGATGATGTGTGCGCGATAATAGAAGCTCTTTCTGCCTCAAAATAACAAGGACACATACCTGCGTGTGTGGAGTAAGTAGTTAGGTTTTTACGAACGCCCCTGGCGGGCAAAAATGGAAACGGGATAGGAACGCGGATGGGCCATGCTCGAAGTGTGTCGAACTATGATTAAACTTCGATGAACTATGGTCAAATCGAAACCAAACAGCAAGGGGTTACAAGAATTGAGACGTATTGAAAGGAAACTTATATACACATGTACCTGGTATCGGCATTTGAAATCGATAACATGCCAGAGTCATTACCCTAGGAACAACAACAAAAGCATCAACACGGTCCCAAATAGTATTTCTAAATACAAAGAACCAATGACAACTATTGATTGTCGAATGACAATAGACAGACACTTCCATATCTTAAACACATCTAAGATATACGTACCTATAACTATTATACACACTATTGTACGAAGAATTCCGGAATCGATACTATGCAAGCCTCCAAGAAGCCGAGCTAATCAACTCCGTGAAATAAGAATCGCAAAAAAAACTGAGGGAGGTGCTTCAATACCAAAACCAATCAATTCCCCGTCCAAGACGTTCATACGTAAGAAAGCAAAGCAACCAGATGATACAAAATGTTTCCAATCTCCCGAGCAGTCCGCCGCGGCACGCATTTCCTAAATATCTTAATGTTTCTGGTCACGGTACGCCGAGGAACGTGTCCTCGGTATGAAAACAGGTGGTTTCTTCCAGACGACCGATCCTGCCACCTAAAAGACCACACGTTCCATAAACGTTCCTCGTGCGCTTTATCACCATTCCGTGCTTGATCCTACCACACTCACCCACAAACATTATCGTGAAAGCCATGACTTTATAACTGAAACAAAAGCTCCACGGAGTCCCAACTCCTAAATACCAATTTCCCCCGAAAAAATCTCTGCCCAAAGGAGTTCCAGAAACATCCAATTCCGCTTCTAGCATTCGTAAGTATCTCCGCGCGCAGGTTGCGAATTTTCTCATCTCTACGCTGCGAATACGTGCGCCGTGTCGCCGCGGAGGGACGCTCGCGGGGAAGAGAGAGAGAGAGGGGGGGAGAGAAAGAGCGTAGGAGAGGGGAGAGGTGTAGTGCACCGCTCGTACCAGGCGGTGCGCCCTGGCACCGAAGGCAGACTCGGCCAGACTCGGCCAGACTCGACCGCCTGTCGGCCAGAGGGAGGGAGGGGGAGAGGCAGGAGAAGTGCACTCGCCTACCTTCGCTCCTCGGCGCGATCTTTTTTGCGCGATCCTCTCGCGACCTTCTCTAGCCGAGAGGCTCTCCCCGTCGCACAGCGGCACGAGATTCTTAAAACCTGGCCGAAATATGTAATTTCGAAATTGAGATAGCAGGAAAAACTTGACATTAATCCTGAATTTTGCGGGAAGATATTTTTACAAATGTCCATCGATACAGAGGCTAGGTTACCCCTGAAAGCAGTGACCATCACTCTTGTGGCTCCCTCTACCATTTACGTAGCGATCGTCTAAAACGAATGATTATCGATGCGCGCGTTCTGCTTTGCCTTTTTCGCCACCCAGTTTACAGAGATTAATAGCAGCATAACGGTCCGTGGATATCGAGCATTTGAATTGAATGATGTGCATTTATTTCGTGAAAGTAGTTTATTTCGCCCAGAATTATAGTCGGCGAAATTAGTTTTTGTAGTCTATGTACAGATTCGCTATTCTCTTCCACGTACTTCCGTCCCATCTCTCTGACATATGTATGGTTAGTTTATACTTGAATTGAAGAGGCCTCAGAGCCTCCATTTCTTAATTTAAAAATGCGTTAACGTTTAGAACACCAATGAGCCGACTACGTATATGAATTTCGACCACGTTCTCATAAATGCTTCCCAGTGGAGCCTGGTCGGCTGGCCCGAGGTGATCCGGGGACACGCGATTTTTTGAATAATTCAGCGTCCTCCTTGGGACCTTCGATCCCCCTTACAATTATATGCCCATGTTTGACGACTGTATATGCTCGATGAGATTTTTACCACTCGCCCGAGGACAGGTCCTTGAAGATTTCCATTCGGCAATTAACCGGGCGCCGAGTCACGCTCGGGCACACGCAGTTGGGAAATGTAATCGTTGAATTCGAGCGCGGAGTTTCTGAATAATTCAGCGGGTAGTTAATATTCGACGGCTCGGTACTATTCGGCAGGCCTGAATGCGCGGCTGTTTGTTTAGTTGCCGTGCGTGGAGTGGATCGAGTTAAGGGGCAGAGTTCAATAATTACGAGTTCATCGTACGTCCATCTCTGAAGGAATCGTTATCTATTCGACGCATCTTCCAATTAGGCGGAACACACGAGATTCCACTATACTAGGTGCTCGCGCCGGGGCGCTCAACCGTAAACGCGAACCGTCTGGAAGTGCTGCAATCGCAAAGCCATAGGAATATAATTACCCCATGCCCGTGCATAAAGATCGCAATTGTTGGGGATCACTTTCACCCGCTGTCCCGCCTAGGTGCGCAACAGTTACGCGGCCGGGCGGTCTAGGGAGTTTTAGGGGATTTCCCCTAGGCTCCTCGTGCGCGAGGATAATTCTTCGATACTCGGCGATCGTGTCGCTATTTTCGAATACCATTGGAGGAGCAATGAAAGATATGGGTCACGGTGGATTGATGGCCTGACGTGACTCAGTGCTGATCGTTTTTGAAACGTAGACGAGCCTAGTGGCGAGAATCTGTCTTAATCCTTAATTGCTGACGTACAGTCTCGCTGACCTCATTGCATTTTCATTCCCTTATACGAATCAGCCAGGCGTGCTCTTGTCACTGGAATCTTTCGCGTGCGGTGCAGAGCGCAGCTTATCTGCGGAAAATATTATATTTCCACAGACACTGCTTATCTGTGTTGCCGGAACGATTTAGCGTAATGCCATGCACGGCACTTTTCGTGATAGCCGAGTTCCGTCTTGCCGGCGATAAAATTTCGTGTAATTTGCTTTATCAATCACGCCTCATCAATAATACCAACTCCGCACAAGCTTCCATTTTCTTGTCTCGAATGACGCGAAATAATGACCGTGAAAATGGGTGGAGCGTAATTCCAGCTTAATGGCGGGTAATTCGTGTCTAGGATAGAACCGAAGAACATCGACGTGTCATGTAACGGGCGGTCAATAAGTGCGATCTTGCCCTGGATCGCTCGATCTGGATTCTTCTTAACGAGAGAACGATGACCCGAAATCTTCGCCGAGGAATATCGAAATGAGGTGCGAACGCACGACCTTAATTTCGCCTCTGGGGTCTTTGACTGGCGCGACTGTACAAGGCGCTTGTACAGGGTGTTGAAAAAGTGACGGTTACGGCTTCCACGTGTGCAAAAGACTTGTCGCATGATTTTATATGAAATTGAAGGTTAAAGTTAATTTTTTTTTAATTTTAAAAATCTTAAAATATTAAAATTTTGAGAATATTTAAAACTATTAAAATTTAATATTAAAATTTCGCAGATATTTAAAAATATTAAAATTCAATATTAAAATCTGGAAAATATTAAAATTTAATATTAAAATTTTGCACATATTTAAAAATATTAAAATTCAATATTAAAATTTGGAAAATATTAAAATTTAATATTAAAATTTTGCAGACATTTAAAAATATTAAAATTCCACATTAAAAATTTGAAAATATTAAAATTTAATATTACAAATTTGAAAGTATTTAATAATAAAAATTTGAAAATACTTCATATTAAAAATTTGAAACTATTTAATATTTAAATTTTGAAAATATTTAATATTAAAATTTTGAAAATATTTAAAAATATTAAAACTTAGTATTAAAAATTTGAAAATATTTAAAAACGCTAAAATTTGATTTTAAAATTTTGAAAATATTTAAAAATCCTGCTTATATCAAAGAACATCTGTGCGAAATTGTATAAAAATCGGTAGAGTCTTACTCAAATTACAGCGTGCACCGTTTCCAAAAATTTGATTTCGAGAATTTTTTTTTTGATAAAGTATTGATCATGAGGAACATGAAAAATTCGATCTTGTGAACTGGTAAAGGTGGTCTACCCCCTTTGAGACTCTTTAATCAAGCAGTAAGGAGATATTTGTTCCTGTATTACGTTTCAGTATCCCTTCCGTTCGCTTAGCGTTTAAATCGAGCGGATAAGCGCAGGTTGTGCCGCCAGAATACTGATCTTTCCACGAAAACCTATATGCGCGGACGTGCGCGCGCACAATAACACGGCCGGAGCCTCGGCTCCGTCTAAATGGAAATTCCGTGTCGTTTCGTAGAAAGCGTGCCCTTAAACGGCGTTAGAGACGAATTCGTTCCTCTCGCGACGCTTATGGGCACACCGACTTCTCCCACAGAAGTATCGCTGATCCTTCCCGCGAAAGAAACAACGACAAAAACGGAACGACGTTTTTACGCACTCCGACGCTTTCTTACTTCAAACCCTGCGTTTGGTGCTGCCCATGAAACTTTCAAGAAGCTTGCGACGCGCATGCGCGTGCCACGCGCGCTTCAACTCGCTCGAGCGTCGATAATTCGACAAAAGAACTCTTTTATTCCACTAATCTGCATTTAATTAATCCCTAGATACTTTCCCGTCTATTTTCAAGCTCCTCCAAATGGCACACCTGTTTCCCCTAGAGTGATCGTTTACGGTTCTTTTTTAACGTAACGGTGCTTCTCGTCGATAAGTGACGGTTCAACGGATCTCCCTTATCACGTGAACTTTTAGGCTTCGCCAGTTTTAACGTAGGTGTCGCTCCACTGCAATTGTCATATTTAGGGAAACTATTTTATCCGCGAAAGGGAAAGGTGTCTGAAAAATCAGGGTTAGCTTCTTCTAATTACCATTGTACCCGTTTCACGATCGGTTCTCTGTGCGCAAGAGTTCGCTGGTTCTACAGAGCGAGCTGCATTAAACAAACTGGCGTAAACGTGTGCTTGAGACTGGAGATTAATGGCGTAACTAGTAGCGCGATGTGGACGTCGCTTAAAAAGCTCCCTTCACCCACGGCATTAATCGAGCATTCGTCTCTCCGTGGCCTTGTAGACACGTACTACAAGTACAGTAGGTATGAGTCGAACGGTTGAATGGCACACCTATTTACGTGCGTCTCGATTGCTCTCGCCAGCCATCGTTCGTTGATCCGACTCGCTCGATTCACTCGGAACGTTCGAGCTTGGATTCGAGAATTTTAATCGCCGCCTCGACACCCGTGGGCATTTCCTGTTCCATCTATTCGTTACACCGGCAAATTCCACGATCCAGAAGTCTGGTAAAGTGGATTGCAGTCCGGGACGGGTGCTCGATGCGCGGCGATCAATGTCACGCGATAATTGTTGAAAGCAGAGAGAAAAAGAGCAGTCCGGTGAGCAAGCAACCTCCCCCGACGGCTCTGTTTCAAGCAATGAGGGCTTATTGTATGCTCGTTCCAATTCCAACCATCATAGCGCACCGCGGTGCACTTCCTTTCGTTCGAGTCGATTCCGCTTCATAAAGCCAACACCGTCAGCCTTCGATGCGCATCGGACGTTCTCCCTTTACCCTTTTTATCGTTCATTAGAATACTATGTATAGCGTCATTTTCGACGAGTCGAATTAAATCAGCGCCTTCAATGGATTGGGTATAGTATGTACTGTTACGCTGCAACTATGCTACTATTGGGTTCAGCTGTGCTGCTATCGGAGCTCCCAGGATTCCACAACTATACTGCTGCTGTACTCTCCCTGCGATGCAACTATACTGGGGCGATGATAGATGACGACTATAGTTGCAACTATATCATACTTCTATCACTAATACTGCTGCTATTTGCACTATCCTGGCAATTTTAGTTGTGTAAAATGGGACAACTATAGTTGCAACTATATCATCCCTACTATATCACACCTATATCACTAATACTGCTACTATTTAATTACACTATCGTGACAGTATTAGTTGTGTGAAATGTGGCGACTATAGTTGCAACTATATCTTCCCTACTATACCATACTTCTATCGCTAATACTGGTACTAATTAACCTAATGTGAAGATATTAGTTGTGTAGAATATGACAACTATAGTTGCAACTATATCATCCCTACTATATCACACTTCTATCACTAATGCTTCTACTATTTAATTACACCATCGTGCAAATATTAGTTATGTAAAATAAGACAACTATAGTTGCAACTATACTACCTCTACTATACCATACTTCTATCACTAATACTGGCACTAATTAACCTAAAGTGAAGATATTAGTTGTGTAAAATATGACAACTATAGTTGCAACTATATCGTCCCTACTATATCACACTTCTATCACTAATGCTTCTACTATTTAATTACACCATCGTGCAAATATTAGTTATGTAAAATATGACAAGTATAGTTGCAACTATACCACCTCTACTATACCATACTTCTATCACTAGTACTGCTACTAATTTCACTATCGTGATAATATTAGTTATGTAAAATATGACAACTATAGTTGCAACTATACTACACTTCTATCACTAATAACTGCTAAATACTAATTACACTATCGTGAAAATATTAGTTGTGTAAAACATGACAACTATAGTCGCAACTATATCAACCCTACGTTCATCGCAGTATCACTATCACCCCACTATACTAATTGTCATACCGCGGTACCTACGTTAGCGAAAAAAAAGTTGCGAAAATCACGATCTCTGCCTGAAGTTCCGAGGGGACCCTGGGAACCGTTCGAAAGTTCCAAAACGTGTGGATGCATCCGTGCGACTTGCATCTAGCAGCGGGCGCGCATCATCGCTCGTAAATTAGAAAGGAGGAGTGTTTCGACGTAGCGAAGCAGCCGAGGGAAGAAAAGCCAGGAATCTTGAATAGAGGCAACGCGAGCCCCGGCATTCGCATTCTTTCTCGTTGATATTCTCCGATCGTGCTTCTCGATGCACCTTCCTAAAGGTTTCCAGGTCGTCTGCCACGATTCACATTTACCATAGCACTGCCTACCGAGCAGCTCTGCACCTCTCGCGCCCCATCCCACCATACTATTTTCATTTAAAAAAAAAAACAGCGCTCTTCAACATCAGATACGAGCCACGTTTTTCTCCACCAATTATGCAACTAGCAAGATTGATTAACAAGGGGATTACTGGTTCAATGGACGACTCGATTGAATGAAACTTGCCGATCGGATAAATTGCCGACTAAGAGACGCTGCAAATAATTTATCGATATGCTAGCGACGCGCTAAGTAAATGGCCGACTGAATGAACGTCTGGTTAAATCCATAGACGGGCGGAATAAAAGTGCAGGGATATCCCATTGATTCGTTCATGGGTCGATCGCGTGGGAAACTGCAACTTTCACCCATGGGATTACAAGAGAGCTCGGATAGCGCGAATCTAGCGGTTCTCGGTGGCCGTTGACTGAATCGCAATTCTTAATGTCAGCCTGGCTCCTAGTAAACTTTAACCAGCCCATTTATCCTCTATTCCCTCTGTTTACTTCAGAACCCACCACCAAACGATCGTACCACGATAAATAACACAACTATTACAACACTAAATTATTTGCCGAAACACGCCGATTAACCCTTCGTGGTCACACCCTCGTGTAATCACAAATTGGTCACACGGGGTCACTATACCCATACCGTGATTTTACCATTTTCTTTTACGCTGAAATTTGTAGTTAAAAAAAATAGTTGTGGAATAAAGCAATTTTTTTGTTAAAATTCACCAAATTTGTAAATTTTAATATTACAGTGCCAAAATTTACAGAAATAGGTATTAGCAGAGAAAAAAAATCGCTTGGGGTGCGATACACCCCGTGCGAACATGAGGGGTTAAAAACACCCAAAATAAATTTGTCTCCTACCAGGCTTCGTTGAAAATATTTAATATAAAAAATTTGAAAGTATTTAATATTAAAAATTTGAAAATATTTCGTATAAAAAATTTGAAAATATTTCATATAAAAAATTTGAAAATATTTAATATTAAAAAATTGAAAATATTAAATATTCAAAAATTGAAAATATTTAATATTAAAGAGTTGAACATATTTAATATTAAAGAGTTGAAAATATTTAATACAAAAATTTTGAAAACATTTAATATTCCAAAATTGAAAATATTTAACATTAAAAATTGGGGAATATTTAATATTCCACGCTTCGCAATGCACCAGCTTCGTTGCCGACAAAAACAACTTCAAAAATCGCCGTTCAAGGCGGCCCCCTTGAAAACGCAACATCTCCCACGAAACAAATTATATCGCACAGTTCCGACTTGTTTTTTTTTCCACGGGCAGCGTAGGCCGGAGGAGATTTAGCAACATCTACAACTTCCCACTGAAAGCAAAAACGACCAGAGGGATCCTGTTTCCAGAGTCAGAGCCGTCTGGTTTCCAAAAGACCGGGTGTCGTGGCGCGCGGGTATCGCCGAGCGTGCAGGACATAGAGAAACAAAGAAACGAAGACGGTAGAGGGAGAAGGAAAGGGAGGAAGGTGTCCAGGAGGCAGAAGGAGAACGTAGAATCGAGGAGGCATGGTCCCGCTATCCGGTCGGCCGCTAGGCCGAGGTCGATGAACCTCGGCCCGCCTACCGACTTTACCTGCCAGCCTCGAACCTGCCAACCTGGCTGACTTGCACGACTCCGAACGTATCGGCAGGATATTTCGCCTACGACGAGCTCTGCTAGGCGATATTTCGCGTTCCAGGCGTCACTGGCTGCGAATAAAGCTGAACAGCGCGGGTATGCGACGAGGGAAATCATTGGAGTCGACGACACCTGGTTCGTCTTTCAAAAATGAATCGAAAATGAAGAGGAAGAATTTTTCCTACAACCCTTCGTTTTCGAGAAAATCGAGGCTGAAAATAGGGTAGCCACGCGCGCTCTGTTTAGTCTAGCGCGCACGCACTTTGGAGGCTCGTTACCTCGAGAAGGAATCCTCGTACGAGAAAATGGCATTCTTTAATTTCGGTCCATTTTATGGAGTAGAATCATCTAAGTGTATCTTTTTTTTTGGAGGGGGGCTAGTGGTTAATTTTATTATTTAATTTTGGTTTCGTAGATCAGCAGCTTTTCACTTTTGAGGAAATTCTGCGAACTTTTAGTTTTCAATTGCAAGCCGAGAGTAATTTGCAATGGCACACTTTGTACGGTCGTGAGCATGCGCGTGTGCGGGACGTAAAAATCTTCCATTGCCAGGAATGCCTACTGGTAATGTGGAACCGATGTTAGTTTTCACTACGAGTTTACAGTAAGACTTCTTTGCACCGGCTGCCTCTGGCGAAATTGTGGCAACTATTTTCGTTCAATGGATTCTCCTAAAACCGTTGAACTTGATCTACTGCGGATAGCGAACCTTTCACGAGTTCAGGGAGTCCATCGACCGTGAACTGGAGGCCCGCAAAAAACGCTTTAAGTAAATATGATCGTGTTACGGTTCTGCGTGTGCCGTGTATATCGCGTGTGTGGCAATGTATCAGCACCGAAAGTTAAAATACCGTGCTCAGTCGAGGATTAAACTTGAAGGTCTCTGTCACTTCTTTCGACGGACACAATCCTTTGTGCTCGTTATTTCGATAAGGAGAAAACATATTCCACTTTAATTATTGCCTGTGGAAGACTTATTCCTGCATTAATATTGCCAGTGGAAAATTTATTCCACCTTGAATATTCCCAGTGGAAAAAATATTCCTTCTTTAATATTACCAGTGGCAAACTTATTCCACTTTTAATATTGCCATCTTTAATATTCCCAGTGGAAAACTTATTCCATCTTTAATACTGTCATCTTTAATACTTCCAGTGGAAAAAATATTTCTTCTTTAATATTGCCTTTGGAAAACTTATTCCACTTTTAATATTGCCATCTTTAATATTTCCAGTGGAAACAATATTTCTTATTTAATATTGCTGGTGGAAAAAATATTTCTTCTTTAATATTCCCAGTGGAAAAAATATTTCTTCTTTAATATTGCCACTGGAAATTTTTTTCCACCTTTAATACTGCCATCTTTAATATTTCCAGTGGAAAAAATATTTCTTCTTTAATATTGCCTTTGGAAAACTTTTTCCACCTTTAATACTGCCATCTTTAATATTTCCAGTGGAAAACTTATTCCATCTTTAATATTTCCAGTGGAAAACTTATTCCATCTTTAATATTTCCAGTGGAAAAAATATTTCTTCTTTAATATTGCCTTTGGAAAACTTATTCCACTTTTAATATTGCCATCTTTAATATTTCCAATGGAAAATCTTATTCTACCTTTAATATTGCCATCTTTAATATTTTCAGTGGAAAAAATATTTCTTCTTTAATATTGCTGGTGGAAAACATATTTCTTCTTTAATACTCCCAGTGGAAAAAATATTTCTTGTTTAATATTGCCTTTGGAAAACTTATTCCACTTTTAATATTGCCATCTTTAATATTTCCAGTGGAAAAAATATTTCTTATTTAATACTGCTGGTGGAAAAAATATTTCTTCTTCAATATTCCCAGTGGAAAAAATATTCCTTTAATATTTCCAATGGAAAACACATTCCACCTCTAATGCATTGCACTTTCAACTTTTTTTTTAATCTCAGCAGGTTGTTCTCGAGTCTCCTACAAAGGTGTTGGCACAAAGTGCAGAAACGCCACGTATATGGGACATGGTGACCATGTCTGTAAACTCGTGCAAAGTAACGCAGTCACCAAACACTTAAGTTTAAGCAAATGTTAAATGCTTCAAGGTGGGGACATTTCATGGATGTTTTCAACAAAAATATTTCTATTAGTCTAGTCGAACGAAATGTCTGTACAAGCAAGAGCTTCGATTTTTTCCTTCGAGGTCAAAGGAAACGATGTTTCCTGAATACTCAAGAAGATAGCGGTACTTTGATTGGAATGTAATAATAGAAAATCATTAAATTTCTGATCGTCGATGCTTCGATTTAAGCAATCGCCAACAAGAATCTTCGTTTTAAATCCATACCCAATTTTTTAACAAATATTTCATTACATAAAAAAAAATCATTATCTAAATTACGACTCTGCTCTAGGAACACAATAATCGAATTCATGAATTCCAATAAAATAAACATGCTCCATGCATTGGTCACCGGTGACCCACGATATTTTTCAACTGCACAGGCGAACCTATTTTTCAATTCGCCGTTGCCATAAAATAGGGAGAAGTGTGAACAGATTCACACAACTATCAAACCTCTGTAACTTAATATCGCGGTAAATTTTATCACGTTTTACTCTTGCGGTGGCACGTAACGAGTTAAATAGCTTAATCAGAGTTAGTGATTTAGTGACTTGCACGCTACTTGGGCTATTAACACTTCAACCGGCGTCGGCGCGTTTTCGCGCCGAGGGATGTCCTAGGGGTGTTTTCACCCCGATATTTTCCAAAAAGTATTAAAAATGGTCCTCGAGAGTCCCAAACAGTTTCTTTAAAGGCAACAATAATAATAATTCGAGCTTAAAAATTCCAAACGATGAATCCTGTTAAAAAAGTACCTATTTTCGAAAATCTTTCACAGAATTTCTGTGACAGTCTCAGAAAGGTCAAATAAAATTCGTAGAAATTGACATTTATATTACTGTCTGAATATTGCGAGCCCTGGCGAAGGCATCTCGCTGAACCTTGCGCCACTCAAAGCCTTATTGTGGCCCGCAGAGTGCATCGAGGCTGGCAGATCCTCCTGCGCGTTGCGCGTGCAGTTATTAGTACGAGAAAAAGAAGTGGCACGAATCAGTGGGTCGATGAAACCCAAGAGCCTTGCACTCGAGAGTTGCCTGAGTTTGCAAGCTCTGATTCCTTCTTTCTTCTTCCAAAGAAGGAGAAAGTTTCTCTCCTCTTGCTCGAGAAGACGACACGGCATCATGCCCAGGCATGCGTCTCGCATGCTAAAAGCTTCGCCACTTCTAAACGAGAAATTATGGCAGCAGTTTTTTCTTTTGCTTTCTACGAGTTTTGCAATGAAATGTAATTCGAGGAAATTTTTTATTTTCCGCGGTATTATCCGCAACTTTTATTTTAGGAGAGTGACAGCTGCGGTGGGAATTTGCGATGGAAGTGGAATGTTGTTTAATTTGATTTAATTGTTATAGGAGGTTTGCGTAATTCTTTGGACTTGCAGGATGAAAGGATAAACGAGTTTTCTGGGCGAGGCTGTTTGGTTATTGAAATGATTGCTGTGATTATTGTTGCGAATATAATCGAGGAATTTTCTCATTAATGCAGCGATGAATGTTCATTAATCAATTGTAAATCAACTATGTCGAGCGAGAGCGCAAGTTCTCCGGGAAGATAAAGCGCCTCAAATGTTATTCAACGATGCAGAAAGTCGCAGTATTAATAGACGATTGGATAATCCGTGTGCCATCATTCAAGCTCCATTAAAATCGCAAATCGTAAACATACATTAACGCACGCGGAAAGGCAATTATGCTAAGAGAATTTTAATGCGACTTCTGCGAACTTGAGTACACCTTTGTGAATACTTCAGTCATGGTCATCATATTCTGAAGAGTTTTGATAAGATAGTTGAAAATTAATGTTAAAAAGTTTCGAATTAAATTTTGTGATCGCAAAATATTCAACTTCTGAAATTGCGGTCACAATGTTTGAGAGTTAATGTTACAGAAGATTCCAATTAGATTTTGTGATCAGAAAATAGTCAATTTTTTAAATGGGAGTCACAAAATTTAAAAATTAATCTTAAATTTTGTGATCACAGAATATTCCAATTTTGAAATTGGGAACAAAAAATGTTCAAATTTTGAATTTTTGGTCACAAAATTTTTAAATTAATCTTAAAGAAGTTCCAAATTAAATTTTGTGATCATAAAGTATTCAGCTTTTAAAATTGGGGTCACAAAATATTCAACTTTTGAAATTGGGATCACAAAATGTCCAATTTTTGAAATTGGGGTCACAAAATGTCCAACTTTTGAAATTGGGATCACAAAATGACCAAATTTTGAAATTGGGATCACAAAATGTCCAACTTTTGAAATTGGGATCACAAAATGACCAAATTTTGAAATTGGGATCACAAAATGTCCAACTTTTGAAATTGGGATCACAAAATGACCAAATTTTGAAATTGAAATCACAAAATGTCCAAAATTTGAAATTGGGGTCTCGAAATTTAAAAATTAATCTTAAAAAGTTTCAAAATAAATTTTGTGATCATAAAGTATTCAGCTTTTAAAATTGGGGTCACAAAATATTCAACTTTTGAAATTGGGGTCTCAAAATTTTAAAATTAATCTTAGGAAAGTTGCAAATTAAATTTTGTAATCTCAAAATGTTCAACTTATGAAATCGGGGTCACAAAATATTTAACTTTTGAAATTGGGATCACAAAATATTCAACTTTTCAAATTGGGATCACAAAATGTTCAAATTCTGAATTTGTGATCACAAAATTTGAAAATTAATCTTAAAAAATTTCAGATTATATTTTGTGATCCTGAAATATTCCAATTTTGAAAAGCAGGTCACAAAATTTAAAAATTAATCTTAAAAACTTACGAATTAAATTTTGTGATCATAAAATATTCCATTTTTGAAATTGGGGCTCCAAAATTTCAAAATCTCACGAAGCTATGGAATTCCGTGGTCAACAATATTCAATGTGGCACGTTAGCTGAATTCCCAAATTCTACGGTCATCAATTTTCAGGATTTCGCAGTCGGCAAATTTCGAAACGTCAATAATTGTCTGTTCACCTCCACGCGATCAGTGTGTAATACAAATTCAGTCGTTCCGAGTAATTCGCGCCATTGTTTGCCGAGACACGAAAAACTGTGTTCCTCGAGAGACACGCGACGGAACATAATATGGTACCACAGCTCGAAACGGCTTCGAGTTACACAGGGATCCATAGCAACACGCGACTTTTTTCCTTCTTTCGACAGTTTCGGTGGTTCGACGATCTCTGGTGCCGAATACAGAGGATCTTGCGTGTCATAATACGTTACCCAAAACGAAATCCTACACCCAAGTATGCCCGCACAATTTTTCATCAACTATCCACGAATCAGATACACACAGGGTGTCCCGAAAAAATAGCACAACATCGAACGAGATACGTAACTCTAAATACCCACACAAATTCAAAATATAGAATTTTATGTAAAATATTCTATTAACAAAGTTTTCATATTCACAAAGATTTATTTGCATTTGCCTTTAGAATCCCCCATGGCTGCACCACTCACCGTGGAACACCCTGTATAATTATCAAACGTTCAATTAAAATTTTACTGATTTCAAAAAGTCAATGGACATCGTGTAATCTCATCAGGGTCCGTCGACCTCGCCCACTTCAAGTTTCAAGATTCTCCGAACGGTGTTTACAGCAACACCAATTTCCTCCTCCCAACGATCTTTGGATTTCAATAATCTGCAGATAAGACTCGATCTTCAACTGACCCGAAAATTATCGCTCACCCTCCACTGACGTTTAACCTCTCAAGGCCGGGGCATTTAAATCCCCGATTCGAAGCAACGTGCGTTCAGTTCCGGCAGGCGCAGATGCACGTCGACAATTTCACTTGGAATCATTGCTGCGACGATAATATGCCTTCCTAAATACAAGCCTCTAATTTCGTCACTAATTTCTGTCCCTGAGGTGGAACAAACGCAATTTCTTTTGTTTGAAAAAAAAAAAGAATTAAGGCTTCCTTACAGGTACCGCGATTAAAAGCGAGAAGTTTCGTTGTTAACAAATTATAGAACTGTACTTTGAAGATAAACACTTCAACTGGCATGGGCGTGTTTTCACGCCGAGAGATGTCCACCTTTGGCGCGTTTCCACGTCGCCATTCTCTTCTGTATTTTCTATTAAATCTTCAGGAAAGTGTCGCCCATAGATCGACGAGATTTTTTTTAATGAAAATGAGCCCGAACTCGACCACATTCATGCTACTTTTCATAAAGTTATCGATCTAAGGAACTCGGGGCGTATTTGGGCTGATTCTCATCAGAAAACCCTCACCGATCCATCGACAATACTTGCGAAGATACAGAGATTTAAATTTTGCCGGGCGAAACTTTCCCAATAAAATTGATCGTTCGAAAAGGCCCGCCCAACTGGAAACGGTACTCTGTCAAACCTCGCGACGCTCGAGGTGTTAATTGGACGGCAGGATTCACCGTGGAAGGTTTAGCGAGAGTCTGGAAGAAGCCCAGGGAAGGGAGTCATCGAGAATTCGGAGCATTCTGTCTGTCGTGTTTACTACGGGCAGCTCGAGAAACCGGTTCCCCTCTCTCCAGAAACTCCGATCTACGGGATGGCGCGTTAGACGGCGGCGCGTCACAAGCCCCTTCGATCCTATCCATCATTTGATTGTCCGCGCCAGGAATCGGATGGAACGCGATCTAGGCAACTAAATTGCAATTGATCGTGACCTGTAACCGAATCACCAAGCTACTCTAAGCTCAATCTCGTACAGAGATAAATAAATGAAAACCTGAGTTACGGCTGCCACGTGTGTGCACGCCTTTAGAAAATGGTAGATTTCGAGGCATTCGAAATTTTTAGGACTTGTTTGGAGATCCGCGAGGAATGGTTGCAAGTAATACAGACGAATAGGTATAGGGAAGGAGTTTCCACGAACGAGCACATCGTTGGTTCTCGAAATATCCCGGTCACCTTACTACACAAACCCTACAAGTGGAACCGGTTCCGTAAAGATTGCGTGGCCACGCGGTGTGTTGGGCCGTGTTTATTTCGTCCTCCCCGCGACCATCGCCATCGTCACTTCTCCTTCAAACGAATTAGAGAACGAATAAGAAAACACCTTGCCTCGGGTCTCTTTTTACCCACTCGCTTTTTTGTTTCTTTGACGACTTCAAGCATTGAAAAAAAAAACCGTTACCACATAATACATGTTTCTCCGTACATCTAGATGAGTTAAACTAATTTATTTTCTTGTATTTATTATGCGTGCAAATAATTTGAACTTTCCTCGAGTTAAATTAATGACAGACACATTAATTCCACAATCAACGAGCGCGCGATTTGTCGGGGGAAATAACTCCGTGTCGTACATATCTCCCCCTTTCGCGCACGTTTGCAATTTTTTAGGTACCACGCGACGAAGTGGCGCAATGATTTACTTGCATAAAACGCTGATACACGAGAACTGCGCTACCACTCACTCCTGAATGCAAAATCGACTAATTGACCGCTGGTAACAGTCGGAGCAAGTCGACACGGATTCAGAAACCTATGGAAATTCTCACTACTCTATTTTTCTGAATGAAGATTGAGGATTGAGAATAATTATCGTCCCACAAAAAATCTGTATTTCTCCTGTGGCATGGAACGCTTTCAGTAGCCGCTTCAAGCGAATTTTCACGGCAACCGTATCATTGTATTGTGACTACGCAGAAAGACAGCCAGCAAATTCGTCGACTGCTAAATTTAGCCTCACCTATCCGGAAAGGTCGACTGATTTTTACCTTTCCTGCACCTTCGAGTCCCGAGGTCAACATTATCCCATTCTTTTTCTTTATCGTGCATCGCTTAACGCTCAGCATGCTAAAACGTTTCCTCTGTCCTTAATTCTACATCCAATTTATTCCCGACCATCTGCAAACAAACCACTAGGAGACCGACGCCAGACGTTCCAGAAAAGTCCATAGAAGCCCCTCCGAAGAGACGTTTCGGAATAATATCGACCGGAGTACGAAAATTTTGCGAATTTCTGCGGGGGCACTGGCGCGCCTACTTAGTCAGTTACGCGCAGTGGTGGTCAAGAGAGAGTTTATAACCTGTACAAACTTAACGCTACTTGGGCTTTGTAGCGGTAGCACCGAGCCATTTTAAAATTGCAATTCCTTCTAGTGGAGTTATCTCGTTTCAGCCCACCGTTTAAACTCTAAGCTTTCTTTCTGTTACCACTGTATCCTAGCGATCGGGATCTATGTTACCGTACAAAGCAAAAGTCGCGACGGCGGTGGCGAGTAACGGTGAATTCAACTCGATTCGTTAGCTGCATTCTGAGGCGAGGTGGGATTTTTAAAAAGTCGGCCGCCCGAGGAGAAGCACGCGATAAGTCGCACACCTAGCGACGAGCGGAGAAAGCAGCGACGCCGGGAGATGCCCCGATGCAAAAACGGACGCGATACCGAGGCCAGGGGACTAGGAGTCCGCCAGCAGAACTAGAATTAGATCCAGAACGGCGACTTCCAACCGTCAACCGTTCCCGGTATTTCGCGCGGAAGGCAGAATAATAAATAATACCCTGAAACGTTCGATACGCTTCGACGTCTAATGTGTTTCATGCTTCGGGAGCAATGGCGGCCTTGAAGGGGGTCATACGAGTAATTTCGAGGTCGCACAGATTGCATCACCGTGTAATCTTTCGACTTCGAAATTATCATTGGTAGACAGCACCCCGATTACCAATAGTCATATTTTTTGTCACGATTTTTTAACGTTTTTGGCGCGGTCTGTACACAAAGTCAGATAGAATGTTCGAGAAACGCTCGTTGCTTTTGGTTCCGAGCTTAATCTTGCAGCGACTAATATTCCATTAGATTATGCTGTTTTTCTGTTTTGTATTTTATTTTTGAAATTACATAATTTCGAAACTGCGAAAGCTTAATTAATTTTAAAAATTTTCTTTCGCTAGGGAACTTCAGTGACCCGAAAATTCTGTTTTTTTTTAAAATTTGTAGGTTATTTTTCCCCTGAAAATACGCCTTAAAGGTTAATGCGTATTTTCCTATTTTGCTGTGTATCTCGAAAACTATAGTAGATATAAAAAAATTGTTAGAATGAAAATTGAATGGATTTCAATGTTCTACGAAATTATGCAGTCAAATGTTTATTTATTTAAACTTTCTAGTTTAAATAAAAAAACGCTTCCCACCACAAATTTTAAACAATTTGATTACATAGTTCTGCTAATTTTTTGTGTCTACTATACTACAGAGGGGCGAATTTTTTATTTAAATAATACATAATAAATAATACTTTGATCTTAATCGTAAATAACGACTAAATTTTTATTCAAATAAGTCATTTAAATAATGTAAAAAAATAATTTATTTATTATTTCTTATTTGAAAATAAAAGGTTAAATTTTTTACTTGGATTTAGGTGGAGAACAAATAATAAATGATTTCTGGTTTTCCTGCGCCTGCTTTATTTTATACATTATTTTTCAGGAAGTAGTTCGCAATTCATATTTGCCTCTAAAACTACTCTCTTTTCAAATAAGCTATCCGAAAGTCTATTTGATTTTAGCATATTGGTCACAGTTGCTAAAGAAAATATTTGCTCTACTGGAGCCGACGAGTATACGCATCCAGGCTTTTTAATTCCGAGTTTGGATTTTGAAAATATTGTGCTATATGCAAATAACAATTTATTTTATTAGTTTAAATAATTTATTTAGATTTGTTCAAAAAATAAATAATTATTTTTACCTCTCATTTAAAAATCCAAATAACAAATATATATTTATTTAAATAATAATTTATTTAAATAATAATTTATTTAAATATTGCCCAGCTCTGCTTCCAAACAGCGGAACAATAAATTGATGTGCATACAAAGGTGAAACGAGGAGATTCAAATGCTCTCTGCCCGTGTACGAATAAAGAGATCTCCATTCATCCGCGGGGAACAAAGGCGAGTGAGAGTGCGAGCATCTGACTTTGTAGAATTGGTAATTAGTTGACATGAAAGTTCGCGGAATGGTACGAAACGGCGGTAGAGAGTTAGCTAACGTTCCGCGCTTTTTATCGGCCCTATTGTGCCGTTTCTTCGCTACCAACTTTAGATTTGCGGGGGAAAAAAAAGAGAGAAGGAAATTGCACGAAGTATTATTTCCCACGGACAGATTCCCCCCAAAACGAGTATATTTCGTTGACCAACGGTTTCGAAAAAGGCAATGTGTCGTGGTGTCAATTAAGAATATGAATGCGCATCGATATCCTATCGTCTCCCATCGTACGAGTTGCCTCGGCAACAATTCGAAACCTGTTGCACACCCCCCGTGTGGAAATCCCCTAATAGTGTTGGCCAACCATGCGCGCCGAACGCCTGAGGGCGTTCTCCGCACGGAGGAATGTGTATAGTCACTACAGGAGTTAAGAACTTGTGTAAATATGTACTCAACACACTTTTGGGACATTATTATCCTAAGCTCCGAGGCCAAATATATATAACCCTGTGGCTGGATGATTTGAGCAAATTAAAGAAAGACACAGTACTTAAATGCAAGACGAAGAGTGTCCCAACTGCAAACTTTTAGTTCAGCAGGAACAGTTTCGCGAAATCTCCTACAATTTCTCGCGAATATGGCCCAGGCAAACCCCAGCATAACTCTAAACCATATCCCCAAAAAATGGCAGAAATATTTGCCAAAAGAATATCAATCAAAAAAATTCTGCATTCGTATTACCGTAAAAATTCAATTATCCAGTAACCGTGCATTCCCAGTACCAAAAACTCCAAATACAATAGACCTACTTCCATTTCCGTCCTCCAAACACCAACCTAACCCCTTCAGTATTATAAAAACATATGCGCTCCTTCGGTGCACGCGGCGCGTGCGGGTAGCGCCCATAGGCGTTCGGCGGCAATGGTTAAGAGATACGAATGGAGCAGTCCCGCACGCGAAGTGCGCCGAGCGTTCGAAAGGGTGAAACTTAAGACCACTTACCCAACCTGGTGGCGGCGACCTGGGTGACACCGGCGATTACCAGGAGCAGGGGGAGTACGGCAAGGACCGAGCACAGCACCGGCGTCCCAAAAGTATTCCCGGAAGCGCGTTTACCACCGAGGAGGAGCGTGCGTGGCCGGCGTGGCCCCGCAGCCACTGCCATCGCACCGTCCTTCTCACCGCACACCGTTCAACACTTCAATATTCGTCTCCACTGTTCTGCCGGCGCCACGACTCCCGAGATACACCAGTTCGAACCAGGCCCGGGGTTCAATCCTCGGGGTGCACTCGAATCGCGACGGAACGAGGCGCCGATCGTCGCGATGGGATTATAGTTACGATCTATACGATCTAGCGGGGTTGCTCCCTCTCTCTCTCTTTCTCTCTAGAGATTTTCTCCAAGCGCACTTCGTTGCAACAGAACAACCTGTCACGTCCGTGTACCGTCCCGTTCGAGATCCCCGGGATAGAAGAGAAATGGAGGATGAGGAGGGGGGAAAGAAAGAACGCGAAAAAAAAGCACGTAACGATCGCCTCGGGATGATCAGTTCATGGCTCGCGCGCACGACACTCACGCGGCCGCGGTCAGCGAACGACTGCGAAGTTCGCCGCGCGGCGCGCGCTCCTGCCGGTTGGAGGGGCACCTGCCCCGAGGCGCGCGACGCATGCGCGTGGAAGGGGCTCCGGGCACCACGTGTGGAGGGTCCTGCGCTCAACCGCCGAGTGTGTACCTGCGAACGCTGTGACACGGATGTTAAATGCGATGTAAAATCCCATCGCTAGGGGCGATTAATTAATTGTCAACCGTCTCGCAAGGGAATAGTTACCAACCTAATAATTCTGAGCTCAAGAGGACAGATAACCTCTTCAAGTCTCGTGTACGAATCGAAATTTCGTGAACTAGAATAATTGTGCGTTACGATCGCTAACAGCTTGGGCGTATACTTCGAGCTGCTGCTGTTGGCTTCTAGCTGAGCGGATTTTTCCTCCGCGCACCATGTTCAGTACCTTCTGCAACGTGTTTCAGAGCCAACTGACTCACACAATGCAGCTTATCTTAAAGCTAAACAAATGACGAATCCGTTGGTGTGTGGAGTTTGGTTACTAAGGTCAATTATGTGAGATATGGTGTTACGAAAGCAACGATCCGAAAAAAGCGACAAAACTTTCCGCCGGACCTGATAGATTCCTGTATGTATCTGTATTTACTCATTGAGTAACTAGCTTTACTACTCGGCTTCGCCTGAAGTATTTATTACTTTTTTTTTTTTGCGAATATAGTCACGTTCGTCTGGATTAGCTAGGCATAATGGGCTGGCACGTATATCGTGATCCCAGAGTTTACCGTTCGAAAGTTTTTACGCGACAAACACGCAAACACTTTCTGCTTTATTATATTAAGATATTTAGGGTATATTTTTTGTTTGCTTGTTTCTATTAATTGGCGGGTGTGCATTAATATCGTGCGATATGCTCCGAAGGCGCTACCTGTTCCCAGAACTGAATGTAAACAAGGTAGGCATACCTGACCCGACGAATGCGGCCCGTTACGAGTTTCTGTGCCCTTTCTGCGATCTTAGACCCGGAACATTCTGGACCTCCACCTGCATCTGTCCTTTGAATTCCTTTCCGCCAAAACTTAGGCTACCTGAGCGAGCCTGCCTCCTCTACAACCTGTTGCCTCCTCAAACTTTCATCTCCATTCGAAACGAAAATCGAAGGGTAATGAAAGTTCACTAATGAATATTTTAATTTCTATGTTTTCTGTTGGATCTTCGTAAAAGTATAACCAATGGGAATTCATTCAAATTGAGGACCTTGCAGCGAGAGAAGTGCAACTCCATTTTTTTTTACAGTTTTTGAATTATGACGTGTAATAATATTTATATAATAAAAATAGAAATATTAATATTAATATTTTTATAAAAAATAAATATTAATATTAGATAATAATTTTGCAAAAATAGAAGTATTAATATTAATATTTTTGTAAAAATAGAAATATTAATATTAGATAATAATTTTGCAAAAATAGAAATATTAATATTAATATTTTTATAAAAATAGAAATATTAATATTAATATTTTTATAAACAGAAATATTAATATTAGATAATAATTTTGCAAAAATAGAAATATTAATATTAGATAATAATTTAAAAAAAATAGAAATATTAATATTAATATTTTTATAAAAATAGAATACTAATAAAAATAAAATACTAATATTAATATATCTATTTTATAAAAATAGAAATATTAATATTAATATTTTTAGAAACAGAAATATTAATATTAGATAATAATTCTGCAAAAATAGAAATATTAATATTAGATAATAATTTTGCAAAAATAAAAATATTAATATTAGATAATAATTTTGCAAAAATAGAAATAATTAATATTAGATAATATTTTTTCGCCAAAAACAGAAATAAAAACTTATCAACTCAATAACCACTACATATTATGTGAAAATCTATATTTTTCAATTACTGTTCTCTTCTTAATGCTAAGTCAAAACCATAATTTCATAAACAATTTTTTCTAATTTACTCAAATTTGGAAAAAATAGAGCTGTACTCCTCTCGCTGCAGGGTCCTCAACTCGCCCTCATTTGGGTTACTTACATCTTTCAATCAGATAAAATATAAAATTAGTTAATCACTCCCCAAAATTCAAAACCGATTCGAATTATCTGGAATTAAAAATCTTTCAAAAAGGGTCGTGTTTGTGCTCATTTTAATCAGCAAAACCTTGCCCATCCCTTGTTGGGTACCAATAACAAATTATCAGATACTACCCTCAATTATACGCTCCCAACTTGTTATATAATAAATATCAGCCTTGAAGGGCATTTCTGATTTTCAGAGCGCAAAGAGCAAGGTACATGATAATTACTGTTCGTACAATCGGATCGATCATTCGTAGCAGTTTTATATTTTTTAGCAGCTCGCACCGCGTCAGAGGGGGAAGTTCGTAATTCGCGTCGCAGAAACGCAGTTGCTCGTGAATGAAGTTGTACGGCGAGCTGGCGGCATCCGTGCCCGGTGGTGCCGGTTGAAAGAACGACGCGTCTCCTGCCGTTTTCTCGCAAACGCGTTTATTAGTCGCGGCAAATGCCACAGCCAGGCGCGCGCTCGACCTTTCCTATTGTCCAGAGACATGCTTCAGCGTCGCGCCTTCCCGCGCTTCCTTTTCCACTCGGGCCTGCTATTATCGGCCGCGGTTGGGCGCAATTCGATTCGGATGACGAGCGACGGATAAGAATAACGAACAAGCTATTATCTGTTATAGGGCTAACAACGGAAGCTTTAGTATAATACACATTTGTTTTGAAAATTTGTTAGCGTGACCGTAGAAAGATGAGGCGATTTTTCAGAATTTTTTTAAACGAAAATAATCAACATATGAATTTAAAATATTACAGCTTTATTAATCAATGTTTGAAGAATAGGCAATAATTTTTTTTGTGGAAAAATAGTGATAATTTTTAATGATAAAATAGTGAACATTTTTTAATGGAAAAATAGGGCTAATTTTTTAATGGAAAAATAAGGATAATTGTTTTATGAATAAATAAGGAAAATTGTTGTAAGGAAATATAAGGGTAATTTTATGGAAAAATAAGGATAATATTTTTTAGGGAAAAATAAGGATAAATTTTTTAGGGAAAAATAAGGATAATTATTTTATGAATAAATAAGGAAAATTGTGGTAAGGAAAAATAAGGACAATTTTTTATGGAAAAGTAAGGATACATTTTTTAGGGAAAAATAAGGATAAATTTTTTAGGGAAAAATAAGGATAATTATTTTATGCAAAAATACGGAAAATTGTTGTAAGGAAAAATAAGGGTAATTTTTTATGGAAAAATAAGGATAATTTTTAATAGATAAATAAGGAAAATTGTTGTAAGGAAAAATAAGTATAATTTTTTATAGATAAATAAGGAAAATTGTTGTAAGGAAAAATAAGGGTAATTTTTATGGATAAATAAGAATAAAATTTTTATGGAAAAGTAAGGATAATTTTTTATAGATAAATAAGAAAAATTGTTGAGAGGAAAAGTAAGGATATTTTTTTTATGGATCAGTAAGGATAATTTTTTCATGAAAACATAAGGATAATTTTTTTATGGGAAAATAAGGATATTTTTTATGGAACAATAGGGATAATTTTGTTATGCAAAAATAACGACAATTTTTTACTCTAAAATAATGATAATTTTGTTACGCAAAAATAACGATTGTGTCCAAAGTTACAGCGGTTGTACCAGGTCCCCTGCAAACCTACAAAGTTTCCAGAAATTTAGAATTTTCGAGTTACCGGAGCTCCCTCGCAAGTTCTTCGTGCAATAAGAATTCATTCGAATTACCTAGGAATGCGAATAATTCCCGCTGAAATACTGCCTTATTATTATTTGCGTAATTTCTTATCAGCACTTCCTGATACAAGGCTAATACCTCAATTTGCGTGTCTAAAATTGTCAGTAATTATTTGTATAGATAATTCCACTATTCTCGCGTAATAGTGAGAATTCGAATCACGGCGCTTCGCCCCCCACGAAACTCGCATTTCCGTCGACCCTTTCCGTTCCGAATCATAACCAAACCCAGACGATATAGTAGATGGCGATATTTCGTCCACTGCGAATAAATAAATGAATAAAGTGGAGCACGCTTGCAGACAGTCTTTCAATTTGGCGGGCTTTAAAATTACGGATGAATCACGATTTTTACCGTCCCTTTGTATCTTAAATGGCGCCTTGCCCCAATTGCCGCGACTTCCTGTTTAGACAATTGAGAGGAAGATGCCGCTTTCGACCCTAAAATGACGTCGCATCTTTTACGCCTCGACGCACGTGAAATGGAAAAACGTGTACTCCAACAAGCAGAAGAGCATAAAAATATTCCCGAAGCACCATCTGAATTCCCTGCCGCGACGATTTAGAAGAATTTATCCTCGTCGGAGAACGCGGCGTCTCTTCTCCGTCCCCGTGGCGACGCGTGTGTTCTTTCACCTGTTATTTCACTGTTCATTGGTTGCGCGCACCTTACTGGCTGCAAGACCGAACCGCACAATAAACGTATCTCCGTCCACGTTCCCCGCGCCGGCTCTTGCTCTTTCTCTCTCTCTCCGCTTATACGAGCACACGAGTCGTGACCTTGTGGCATTTGGTACCTGGCCGTACCAGTCGGTGCACGACTCCGCCTGGCGTAGTGATGGGCACGATTCGAGTGCCGGATCGCGCGAACCACGTCCAAAGCCTTTCATGCCCCCCAACTGCTGTTTGCTCTGTAAATCCCTCTGAGATTAGGAAAGCAGAGTGAGTTTCAGGGCTGTGGTAGAGGTGACAGTCTTAGGCTAGGTGCTGGAAGCTGTTTCACAGACATTTCTGGAGGGCTGAAACTTGTTCCCCATTTAGATTATTGTTAATATGTTCCTTTGAGTTCTGGGACTGTATTTTATGTCCCTTCTGCTTCAACCTTTCTTTGCGATAATTCTTTCTATGCTGAATGGGAGGATTGATTAGTATTAAGCGTCTTGGGCTGTGTATTACCAATAGTGTAGAATAATTTATATGGTGATCCGTGTCCTGAATAAATCAATTCTGGCTATTCCGTTTTATTAAATACATTAGTAATCGAATACCTTTAGTAGGACTCGAGAGAGCATTAATCTTGCGTAGAAGAGTTCAGGCAATTGCTGGGAATTAATTTCGTGCCGCAGACTGATAACGCGCAGTCTAGTTGTACTATAAAACAGCTTCGGTGTTAAATGGAATGGTTAATGAATTACTAGCACTGGAATGATAAAGTAAAATATGCATTATGCTGTATTCGCTTTCCTGTAAGTGCCTCAACTTCTTCCACTCAAGACTGATCCTCCCCTCGAAAATGACAGAGTACTTAAAGTGAGCTTTAGAATAATTACAACATGACAAGGACAGTCTGTCTGGTAAAACGACAGTTATCAAATATTCAGCTATTATTTCTTGCCACAGGTTGAATACTCGAGAATCCCGTATTTATCTACATCGTTATTATCTTTGTTTTAAGTCACTTCTGAACGCCAACTATATTCATGACAATTCCCTTCGACGCGTAAGATTACCGCTCGGTCCGAGCTCGAACGTTGAGCGTTCGACGACACAAGCTACTTGCACCCGTGGCGCGGCCAGAAGGTGCAAAGAAGGATTAATCGCTATCGTTCAGCTTCTACGACTGTATCACATTGATATGGAAATATTTCACAGATATGAGTTACTCTTATAAAAGACGAGTCATTTGGGGTCCTATTAAAAATAAGAGCGCAAACGAGATCTGTAATAATAACTGTATGGCGTGTTTGCGAGCAGGAGAACGTGGAGACACAGTCGAACACAGAGCTCCTTCCGCGATCAATCAAAGGGACAGTAACTTGTAACATTAGTTTATTTGCATACACGTATATACATATCAGGTGTCGTCGCATGCCTCCACCCCGAATTTCTGGCTGCGCCACTCACTCGCGCGCTTCTGTACCTTGTCCACGGAACAGAGTCACCGAAAAGATAAGTACATGGTTTTCATATTCGACAGCACGCGTGAGAACTAGAGGTGTGCGAGAACCCGAGCATGTCGGGTCGAGATGAGAATTTTTCTCGGGATCGGGACGGGTTCCTGAGGGTTTCGGGATTCGTATTATTAGGACTGACTGATGCTTGTGCTTCGGAAAACCAACAACGTCTCTACACTTTTTCTTACGATGCGTTGAATGTGTGATGTATTCATTAAGCGGGTTCTTGAAATTTTTGGGAATCCCGACTCTCCCGAGAATCCCGACTCTCCCGGACATTTTCGAGAATCCCGACTCTCCCGGACATTTTCGAGAATCCCGACCCTCCCGAGAATCCCGAAATTTTCGGGAACCCGACCCGACCCGTCCTGACCTCGGGTTCTCGCACACCTCTAGTGAGAACACAACTGGGGCGTAAAGTATGATTACACTAACAGCTATGTACAAACTATAAATTGGTCCACGTCTCATTCTAAATGAGCCTACGTAACAATACGGATGGGGACTAAGGAAACAAAGGGGCATGTGCTACGAATTCTAAGACAACCAATTAATAATCAGCATATAAAAACTACATATATCACATGTTTTAAGTGATGCTTAAGTCACCGCACGACAATGCCTCCGGCGC
Source organism: Andrena cerasifolii (assembly GCF_050908995.1). Taxonomy (NCBI): domain Eukaryota; kingdom Metazoa; phylum Arthropoda; class Insecta; order Hymenoptera; family Andrenidae; genus Andrena; species Andrena cerasifolii. The sequence goes on from NC_135132.1 coordinate 7,935,984, forward strand.
TAAAATTACACCCAGGGTGTTCCTCGATTGCGTAAACGCGAATAAAGGAGCACCCCGCACTCTGCAGCCTCAAGCGGCTAAAGACCATGACTCTGTTACGCGAGCGAAGTAAGAACTCGCTATTCCCACCGCGGAGCGTATCGCCCACTTCTCCCTCTGGGAGGCAGATACTCTCCGCGCTCGTACGCTCTTCCCAGAATCTCTGTTTCGCGAGTAGAGAGTACAGAATACTTTTAGCAGTCGGTTTGTTTAATCTTGAACAGGGAAAGAAGCTGGGATCGGAGGTCGGTCCAAGCACGGGTTTGAAAGGTTAACGGAACGTCTCTTCTCCTTCGTTTCTACGCCTTGTCGTTGCGTCCACGCAAGGGCAGCGCTCCATCCAGTGCGCCCTGACCTTTCAAACTCGCGCTCAGACCGACGTTACTCAGCCAGGCATTTTACGATTCATGACGCCCAGCTCGCAGGCGATCTGCTTGTGCTCGCGGTCGAGCAACAGAGTTCTCGCGCTCAGAAACGAAAGGTCCGGGAGTCGGTTCAACACCTTCGCCGTTTCCGGTTGTATGGGCATCACTCGGCCGAACCTGTCCATCACCACGTGCTCGGGCCCGGACCTCTTATTCACTGACCTCCCCCGATAAATGTCCCCCAAGCTCGACTTCTCGGACGGCAAATACTGTTTCTCAGGCGGCGCGAATTGTCTCTCATTCACGACGTGGTGCTTCTCGCTCGGTGGGAACTGCTTCTCCGGCGGGGCCCCTCTGTGGGGCCCAGTGTTCCTCGATCTGTGCCCCGCGTCGGGGTCCGCTTTCCTCTTCCATTCCGCTGCACGCGGAGCCGGCAAAGGCTCTATCATCTTCGCAGGCTGCGAACGCTTTTGGGACCTCGGTGCCTCGCTCTCCGATAAGTCCCCGGTCTCCGCTTTGGAGACTGAATTGCATCGCTGCCGATTGACATTTACTTCCGGGGCATCTGTTACGTCACAAAAGGCTGGTTTGAAGGCAGTGGCTTTGAATTATTCGGTAGGGATATACGTAGGCAACGCACAGTGAGAAGATTAAATGTTTCTATATGGTTTGTTCTATCTACGACATATATAGGTGTACAGAATACCAAGCCCAACACTTACGATGATTAACAGAATTCCTTGCGCTACTTGGTCGACGATAGGATTCAGAGTTGGCGGAACTGTGGGATGTTAGTAGAGGATCGAAAGGACACAGAAAGTCCAGAGGTAGAAGAGCGGATAACCCACCACCTAAATTACACGAGTTTTCAAAGAGTTTACCCAGTGATTAGCACACAGTACATCGGAGCAAATCGACGGAAGAATCGCTCAAGCAAAACGTACAGAGAAAAGCAGCGAAAGAATGACTAACTCGAGAAACACAGCGCCAGTGCGAGAAAACAAACAAATTGTTCGTATAATCAATAAAAACGTCTGCTTCTCTATTTACATGGTATATTTATATTATTGCGAGAGACAAAGCAGTAAGACGGAAATAAAACGATAACATTTACATACGTTGCGTAATACTTACTAGCTTCTAAGGGATTAACAAGCCCGGAACTATTCCAATCGAATTGAGCGGCAGGTACTTCCTAATGGGGTTTCATTGCGATTAATTATAATTGAGCGTGTTGTGTGTAGTTTTCAATATTTCGCTCTTCAAAAACACATTAATTCATTCAATTATCTCTTTATGTTAGCGTAAAATAATAAAACTACTGCATCCATCGATAGCCGTACACTTACTTCGGAATTAATGAAACCTTGCGTTTTGCTCGGGTTCGTAGCAGAGGGTGGCTGGGCATCAGCAATGGCTTTGATGGGTTCCAGCGGAGTGAAACCAAGATTCGCGGCAAATCTGGGAACATTCGGGTTCCACCTTGGTCCGAACAACTGGAAGAACCAAATCGTTATTTCACAATTATACGAATATCTCGAATCGACTAACAAGGGACTATCCCGAACCTGGAAATTCAAAAAGTTCTGAAACTTCGTGAATATGTAGGGAATTTCCTCGTGATTACAACGCAATTTTTGTTTGCTGCCCAAATTCACTCTAAGGGGGTGTAATTGACCCCTGAAAATCCGGTTATTATCTGATTTTCTGTTATAACTCGTGAACTGTAAAATATTTTTCTTTTTTTACCAAATGATAGATCTAATTAGAAGAAGTAATTTTTGTCTTGAAACTTCTTTTCCATCTCTTACAGTTCGCGAGTTATAACACAAAATCGGAAAATAGCCGAATTTTCGGGGGTTAATTTCACCCCCTTCGAGTGAATTTGGGCAGCAAACAAAAATAGCGTTGTAATCAGGAGGAAATCCCCTACATATTCACAAAGTTTCAGAATTTTTTGAACTTCCGGGTTCCGGATCTTCCCTTGTAAGCGCCCACTCACGATATTGCGGGAATCGATGCCAAGAGATTTCAGCATCACATTGTTGCTCGTGCTGTTCGCCCACTGGTACGTCAGAGCGTTCGTTTCCTCGACGCTCTTGATGCTCTGCCAGATTTTATCTGTCTGGCTTATCAGCGACTGCACTTGGACTTCGCATTCCTTCGAATCCATCGGAAACATCGTTGTTATTATGTCCTCTATTTTGTTAGTAGCCTGCGGAACATCTTTGTAATTGATTATCAAGCTTACGAGAGAGTAAATAGTAGAAGAGCAAACTCACATTCTTATTTTCTATTCGCGAGATTGACTCCTTTAGATTGAACTGCGTGTTTTCTACCGCAGGCTGCTCCAACGCTGACTCGAAGTCGTTGAAGTCTTCGAAATCGTCGTCCTCGTCTTCATCAGGTACCTTCGGTTCGCTGATCTTCTCGAACTGCGTTTGATCAGTGAAATTCGTGAAATCCCCAAAATCATCGTCCTCGACTGTCGTTCCACCTTTCCTCTCGCTCGCGTCGCGAAATTCTCCCTGAACAGTCGCAGCGGAGGTCTCGAGTATGGAATCGCACTTGAAGTCCCCGAACTCCTCGCTGGAGCAGCTGGAGACATCCGGCAGTGGCGCGGATAGAAAATTCTTCTCAACATTAGCATTCTCAGTAAATCCACAGAAATCGTCGGCAAACTCATCTTCCTCTCGATTACTAGCTGCGAACTCGCCTCTCGACTTATTCGCGCTTAAAGCGTCTCCTTCGATCGAGCCATGAAAGCCTGGGAACTCAACGCACTTCTGATCATTCGCTTCGCTCTCATCAGGCACACTTATGTCCTCTATGCGTCGGTCTTCCAGCCTCGGCTTCTCATCTGAATTCTCTAAAACTAAATGTACATCCTTTTTAGTATCCGCGCTGAAATCTTTGCTGAAATTGCTGAAATTCTCCGAGATATCTTCGGCCTCTCGAAACTCAAAGTACTCGGTTTTCGGAACCTCCGCAGGTGCGTCGCCATTAGAAACCCAGTTCTCAGAGTCCTCGAACTGCTCGTAATCATAGAAATCGCTGTCCAGGTGCTGCGTCGTGTCCGGAGCGACCGTGGGATCTCCCAAATCCAGACTCAGCGGTTCTATATCCTCCAAATGATTAGGCGAAGCTTCCTGCTCGCTCTCGCCTAAGCTACTGCTCTCGCTCGCCAAACCGGCCCCGCCGAAACCTCCTCTCTCCGTACCATCCTCAGCGTCATTACTATCCACATTCTCCGAGCTCCTTTTAGAAGCTCCGTCGCCACTCTCGGCTTTCCTCAGCTTAATATCGCTGACGGTCTCGCCCGTTTTCTCGAGAATTAGAACATCTTCCGCGATAGTCGGCATCGAAGCCACGTCCGGTTGGGAGACGCTCTCAGCCGCTTCCGCAATGCCGTTGACTTTCGGCGAGGCATTCTGCGACGGCAGGGGCGTTCGCATCGGCGTCGCGAGCTTGTGCGGAGAATCTGACGACACGGACAGCCCTGGAATACGATCTTAAATCATTTAAATAATCGAAAACACCTCCGCCTCGGCGCGTTCTACGCAATCTCGTACCATCGATACCGCCGGTCGTGAAGTCCCCGAACTCGTCCTCCTCGGAGTCACCGAAGTTGTCCAGCGGAGGAGGCGTCGAGCTGACCAGTGGTGGGAACGCCATCCTTCGCCCAGATTCTAGAAACCATAGCGCAGCTCGAGCAACATTAGCCTCGCGCGATAAAATTCTGCTGCGCGCTTAATTATTATTATTATTATTATTTATTATTTCAGCGGGAAAACCGTTTAGTATATATTACAATTTCTAAACTACAAGATTCCTGTTGTTATCGCCTCCGGAGGCATTTCCAGCGTGAATCGAAAGCGCGGCGATTCGCCAGAACCGAAGGCATATGTCAAGCGTTAGGCAGGTTATGTACGTGTCATTAATGACAGCCAGAAACGTCCAACTGTGTGATTCGGGGAATTTAATGACAACGCTGAATCGATCGCCGTGAATGATTGCGTTGAATTGTTCGGGAGAGACGTGCGATGGTTTAGCGTCGATGTGGAGAGGCTTAGTTAGGCGAGTGGTGACTTACAAAGGGAGCAGGTACGTGGAGCACCTTGCGGAATCGTTTTATCTTTCCTTCGTCATAGCTTCGAGAGGAAGAACGTCGCTCGTCGACAACGTGCAATCCTTATCGATGACGATCGCAACTTGTTAGAACCGCACGGTTCGGTGGTACGAATCACGAGACGGTCGTATCACCTGTTCCGTACGTGTTGCTTCTGCGCACCTGTTCCCACCTGCCGTCGCGCGGGTTTCTAACGTTCGAACGCGGTACGACCGCGGCATCGTTCTTCGTTTAGTTATTTTCTCGCTTTTCTTCGGGGCTCTCGCACGCGAATTTGGGAACGGTGGGCTTTTTGGGAACTTATGGTTTGGGGAGCTTGGGCCGGGGGCAGAGATGGGGGAAAATTATTTGAAGTAAAAATTTGTGTACGAAATTTTTATTTCAAATAATTTTTTGCCCATCTCTGGCCGGGGGTCCATCTGGAAGGTAAGCTATGCTATGCTATGCTAAGCTGTGCTATGCTAAGTTTTAAGAATTAGCTTCAATACATTTACAAAAGCTAAGCTGAAACCTAGTATAGCTTAGCTTAGGTTCCCGGTGGATTCCCGGCTTTATGGAACCGTTTCCATCAAAAGCTAAGCTGAAACCTAGCATAGCTTAGCTTAGGTTCCCGGTGGATCCCCGACTTTATGGAACCGTTTCGACCAAAAGCTAAGCTGAAACCTACCTTAGCTTATCTTAGGTTTCCGATGGATTCCCGGCTTTATGGGACCGTTTCCACCAAAAGCTAAGCTGAAACATAGCATAGCATAGCCTAGTTTAGCTTAGCTTCTAGGTGGATTCCCGGCTTTACAGTGGCGCTGATAAAAAATTATCAGTAAGCTGTGCAAAATGTTTATTACAGTATTCTGAGTTACGCTGTTTACATAGTTTCCTTTAGTCTACTTGGCGTCCTGCTTGGCGGTGTGCTGCGTACGCCTGTGCTTCCGCATGTCTCCTTTCTGCCTGAAGCACCTTCCGCAGACGTCGCAGGCGTGCGGCTTCTCGCCGGTGTGGATCTTTATGTGGTTGTTCAGGGCCTCCGTACGGGTGAAGGCTTTCTCGCAGTAGTGGCACTTATACCTGCGGTCCCCTCGGTGTATCAGCCTGTGCTGGTAGAACACGGAGCCGGTTAGGAAGGCTTTGTTGCAGACATCGCATTTGAACGGCCGTTCTCTGGTGTGCTTCTTCCGAGTGTGATCGGCTAGGTCGGGCTTTATCGTGAACCTCTGATCGCAATACTCGCAGGCGTAAGGCTTCACGCCCATGTGGAACCTTTTGTGCGTCCACATGTGGCTCGACTGGGTGTAACTCTTCCCGCAGATGTTGCAGACGTATCTATAAAGAAATACAGAATTGTACAAACGGAAATACTTTCTATAGCAACGATTCTGTACGCACGGTCTTAGCCCACTGTGTCTCCTTTTGTGAGCGTTCAGAGAGTTCGCCGTTGGCAAGAGGCTGCCGCAGATATCGCAAGGGAATTTCGAGCACCTGTACTTCCCGTGCTCCTGAAAATCTTCTACGTTCGTAAAAGTATTTCCGCAGAGCTCGCAGATGAACTCTTCTTCGCCCTTCTCTGATTTCCGGGCCACTGGCTGATGCCTCTTCTGCTTGTGCTTGTAGAGCAGAGAAAGCTCCTTCACGTCTCTGTCGCAAATCTCGCACAGAAACACTACCAGAACTTTAAATATTCTCGGGTGTTCCTTCCAATGTAGGACAGCCTCTGCGAAGGATTTGAACAAAGCGCTGCAGTCGTTGCACGAGTAGGGTGTCTCCACGACGTGCGACTTGCGGTGGCTTTTCAGGTGATCCATGTCGACGAAGTGGCTGCTGCAGAATTCGCAGTGGTACAGCTTCAGCACCTGCAACTCCTCGATGAGGCTGATCTTCTCCTCGTGCTTCTTGCAGTGGTCGTCCGCGAACTCGTAGCTTCCAAAAGCCTCTCCGCAACGAACACACCTTTATTCAAAAGATTTTATTTAAAAAGTAGATTATTCCTTTCCGACGAATAAATGCTACCTCCATATAGTCTGGCTATTTTCAAAGATGACGCTGTGCCCAGCTATGTGTTTATTCAACCTAGACTTCTGCGTGAAACTCTTCGAACACTCGGGACATTTATACGGCTTCTCTGGGAGATGAGTCACCACGTGACGCTTCAAAGTGTATCCGTCGCAGAAGCCCTTAGAGCAAACCTCGCACACGTGCGGTCTCGTTTTCCCATCCAAGCAAACGTGCTTCTTTAATCCCTCGTGGCTCTCGAATAGCTTCCCACATTGCAAACAGGACACTCTGCCATCTTTGCAATGATACCTAGGGACAAAGTTAGCATACAAATTCTCTTAAAAAAAATGCACTTCCTACGAGCAATTAGTACCTCTTATAATGGTAGAACAGTTTCAGTTCCTTTCCGAAGGTAATATTGCAGACTTCGCAATACAATGCCTTCGCGTCTTTGTGGAAGTGCTGATGGAACTGCAAGCGCTCCTCGAAGGTGAAAGTCGCTAAGCAGATATCGCACTTGTACGGCTTGGAAGTGCACTGCAGATGGGGTTTACATTTATGCTCGTCCAAAGTCTCCTTCGTGTGGTAGAGATTCATACAGGCGCCACATTTCAGGTACTTCTGTTTGGTCCCCAAGCAGAACAGTGTTATGGCCTCGCTTTCAGCCTCTTCGTCTGCTCTGAGTTCATTCGGAATTTGTTCCTCGTCGCTGCTTTCGAGGACAATGTCACTGTCATACAGTTCAACGTCTCTACGATTCTCTTTGTTCTCTTCGTAGATTCTCATTCGACCATTGATGCACAATGGGCACGAGTCGGTGCTCCCCAGGGAATTCCCGCTGTTCTTAATGCTGATGAAGGAGTGCTTCTGCTTTAAAATTTCAAGAAGAGTTTCCTCGGCTCTGATGCATTGCGCGTCGAACTCGTTACACCAGGTAATCTTCTCCACGCACGTTGGACAGAGCTGCTTCGGCAGAGGATCTGTTTTCTTCACCTAAGAGACATTGCTTATTGTTGGGGAGTTCTATTTTAAAATACAAAATTGCAAATTTTTGGCTCGACTATATCACCTTAACGCTCAGACACGTGTTTATCTTATCCAGAAGTCTCAAAGACTCTCCGAACTCAGAGTAAATGTAAATAGGATTGGGGGTTTCGCCTGCGCATAATCTGCACAGGGACTTGAAATCGTTCTGCTTCTCGGGGTCAGAGGTCAACTCGAGGATCTCGTTCGAAGAGAGCGGCTCCTCCTGCGACCAAATAATCGACCCCTCGAAATCATCAAGTACATCCTCGTGCTCGCTTAACGTACTAATTGATTCTGCCCCCCCAATATTCATACTACGGAGCTATATATCTTTTCTATCTGAAATTTGAAAGAAATCATTCTTAAACGACTAAAAAAAATATAATAAATTAAGTGACCTCCATTACTATTATTTAACAATATTTCTTGCTGAAAGTCTATTTCGAATAATCTCTCTATCTGCACTTGCAAGTAAATTATCAGTTCTTCGCATTTGCTGGTGATCATAGTAAGATCCAATTAACATTTCATTAGGTATTTCTACGCTCATATACAATTCTCCAGTCTAAATAAATTACATCTAATTGAAATGACAATGCAATGCGGTTGCCGGAGAACGATAAGAGAAGCTGTAAAGCCATAGTTTCGTCTGGTCCCTATTACGCGAGCGGACTGAAACTGCGAGCGCGCGATCGAATGGATTCGGAGCAGATTACCTCGTTCCTTGGAATTGAAAGGGGACGATTCTTTCATGGCAAACTAAACCTGAGTGTCCCATCCGCGGAAAAAAACTCGACGGGCAGCTCGTTGTTTCGCGTTTCCAATAAACACGCCGTCACGACGACGGAAACAAAAGCGCATCTCAGTGGCAGTATATCGCTACGAATCTATTTCTTTCGTTGTAGAATCGCGATTAAAATCGCGGTGGTATTAGTTCGGACAATGTTAACAAGCAGTTATTGGCGGATTATTTCTCCTCGGTTTATTAAAAACGTTCGAGGTAATATAGCAATGTACAAATAGTAACAATTTCATTGATACAATAAAGTGTATATATCTCTCTCTATGTACAATAAACTTGATCCTCGATCTTTTACAACGAAATAATGATACGCAGCTGTAGAAATCTTCTCTTCGTTACTTTCAATTCATTACACCTATTATACCTTAACACTTTGCTGACCGGTCACGAGTATACTCGTGTTGCCGTATCCGAACGCTGCTGACCGGGCACGAGTATACTCGGGTTGCCGTATCCGAACGCTGCTGACCGGGCACGAGTATACTCGTGTTGCCGTGTCCGAACACTGCTGACCGGGCCCGAGTATACTCGTGTTGCCGTGTCCGAACGCTGCTGACCGGTCACGAGTATACTCGTGTTGCCGTATCCGAACGTTGCTGACCGGTCACGAGTATACTCGTTCGGAATTGTCGGCCGCACGGAACAGTTTTGTCTCGGAAGCGCCGGTCAGCAGAGTGTTAAGTAACGATCACTTTTGTACGACGTATCGTATATCATTCTTCACCCTGTACTCCCGCAACCGTTTGCAGTGTCGCAGAACAACCAATAAGTTCAACTTAATTTTGTTCAGCTTCGATTTCGTTTGCTTCTCGTAATCTTCTCCGGTGAAAAAGTACACGTATTCTGAAATATAACGAATGAAGTTTTAATAGTTTTGCACGTTCAGGATAATTAGATGATCTTACCATTGGTAGTGCAGACATCCAGATCCTGTTTCTTGTAATGTAGATAGAGGTTCAAGTCGCCTTGCTTTCTAGCATGAGCCTTCCCCAGCGACAAGAATGTATACTTCGCTTTTAGTATCTGATTGATGGAATCCAACAGATTATTCACAGTCGCTAACGTCTGCCTTCCAATGATGTACTTTGGAATTTTGCTGAATTCGTCACTGGTTATTAAGGGTATCGTAGGGTAGACTTCGGGCTCGCTGAACAGTATCTTTTTGCAGTCTCTCATAGACGCGTCGGGTGTCTCGGTGTTTGTCTCTATGCACGTTCCTGAGTTTTTCAGGGGCTCGTTTTTCAAACTGTTGTTCGATATGTTCGTTTTGCTCTGATAATCACGGATTAGTTCCTGCGGAACGTTGTTCTCCATGTGGATAATCCTGTCGTCCAAGAGCTTTATGGACGATAACAGCTCCTAGAGTTTTTATTAGATTTCTATTTAAAAAAAGTCGCATATGTGATGGCGCAGACTTCCTTGTTATTCGAGAGGTGTTAAACGCGGGGAACACTTACTCTACATCGATTATTCTGTTCTCTCGTTTTTTGTAGCCACGTTCGCATCGCTCCGACACCGTCAGATATTGAAGAGGCCTCCGCGTGCAGCTGGAGGAGTTCTTCCTTCATCTCAGTCTTATCTGCGAGGAAACATTACGAAAGGCGAGAGTGAACGCTCTGACGATGCAATGCGAGGAACAAGATGCTTGAGAAGAATTCATAGTCCGGCGTGAAATAAAATTGAAATATAAAGAAAGAGATTTAAACTTAGTATTACTCTTAATAAATTCTGTGGCGATTTCGAGATCTCGCAGCTTCAAGGACTGTCGTTCCAAAATATCTTCAACGGACGGAGAAGTGGTCATTTCTGAAATTGTCTACCAATTTCTCCAACACTCTGATGTAATTCACGAAACAACTTTTTTCGGTATTGCAAATAACGGTTAAGCATTTACCACCGTTTGTAAACTTTGAATTCATGTTGACATTGTTCGTAGATGACGCTGCTTACCATTCTTAACGACCGATTCTCATGTTAATTTCAGTGCGTTGCGTTGAGAATCCTCCATTAGTGAAAACGATTAAGGCCGTCGCGCATTTTAGCGAAGCGGATCGAAGAAGCTAGCGCCCGTAGCCGTGATGGAGACACCGGTTCTCGTTAGATCACCGAAGTTAAGCATCACGGGGCGGGTACTGGGGAAAGATGGGTGACCACCTTTCTTTCTGCCGGTGCACTGCTGCTGCTGGGACCCGAATGAAAGAGAGGAGGAAAAAGATAAAGAAAAGAGGAGAGGATAAGTTCGCGTTGTTGGGCAATATAAAGCGGAATAGATCATTTGAAATTACTTTGAGTAATTGTATGTTCCGGTTTTCGAGTCGTAATTTATAGTTAGAAACGTGTATTTTGCGGGCGATTTAGGCGTAAGTAGAATTCGCCCGTTAGTTTAATTTCCGAAGAACGCTGCTGCCACCTAACGGTGACACCTATGAACTAAGCTTCCTTTGAATCGTGAAAATTTATATATTTATATTCCGAGGATCTAAACCTCTTACAGGGGCACAGTAACTCCTCATCCAATATTTATTAATTTATTGTTCCTTGGCATGTATTTGAAGGACTCTTTAACACGTTTTTGAACACGAGTCAACGATATGGTTGCATAACGCTCTGCAGAGTCTGTACAACAGATCTGGATTCTCAGAATGTAAATAAGTACTTATACAAACTTTTGTAGAACGAAAGGGGGTCTTTAACTTGTAAGTGTCCCATAAATTAAACAAGAAGATGCATAACTGTAATTACTTACACATAATAACAAATAAATGAAACACTGTTTCGTAGAATCAGTATACCCAATACGACTTCAAACTTCGCTTTGACAAAGTTACATGTTTTTAACGACAAAGGCTGCTTCTGTTTAAAGAATTGCAGGAAAGAGAATACATCTGAACTCAAGCTGATTCTCGTCTAACAGCCCCAAAAGTAACCGATATTTGAGAATTTTTTTTTAAAAAACTATTGGTCAAATTGGATTAAACTCTTTTGGAATATAATGAGGCATCTTTAAACTTGCAGAAAATAATTTTTTTATGCCGATCCTTCTTATTATTTATTAATTATTCTGGAATCTTGTCCGCCTCTTCGACAATGTAACACCTGTTGGCGGGATGTGTAGCACCTATCACGATTACAAAATCCTGAGTCATCTGATTACAAAAAAATAGGAGTTTCTTAAAGTCAAATAGTTTACGCCGGGATTGGTCAACTTTAAAGAAAAAACTTGAAAAATTGAAAGAGTTATAGCGTTTAAAAGGAAAAGTAAGTTTTTTCCTTAGACAAATTTTTCATATTATTTTTTATATCGACGAAAAAAGTATTAAAAATAAAAACTATTATTAAAATTATAATTTTAAGTCCAGTATCAGCGTAAATTATTTAACTTTAACAAAATTTTCTTCTTTTTGTAATCAGGATGACGCCAACATCGTCGAAGAGGTTAACCCGATTCCACAATAATTAATAAATAATAAAAAGGATCGATATAAAAAACTCTACACGTTTAAAGATGTCTCCTTATATCCCAATAGAGTTTAATGCAATATTAACAATAGTGTTTACAAAAAAAATACATAAATTTCGGGGGCTGTTACACGAGAAGCCCCCCTTAAGAATTGACAATCCACTGTGTCAACGATACACTTTGTCGTTACCTCCGAGTGTAACAATCTAATGCTGCAGTAGAAAGCCTCAACATCACAATATTAATCTGAATGCACATATCTCAGCCAAAACTGTGTTCGGACAGAAATTGCATACGCACAAAATTGACTTCTGTCCAAGTAGAACAGGTCAGACCTGTAATTCGAATCACCCCTCCTGCATTTCCCATTGAACACTCATTCTCATCGAGCTCTAATCAAACAATCGTTCGACAGAATCCACCTAACATACAGCTTTCGTTGCAAACCCGAAAGATCCCACAATTGCAAACCTATTTTGACATCTCAGATGCATCGAACCCAATTACCGGAAGTGTCCATCATCCATCAAGTGTGGCCATGCTTCAGCGACGATAAGTCCCTAGCAGTCATTCGACTCGCAAATCCCGGTGAAAGCTCCCAAATCATGGATCAGCACAGATCCATTATGGATTTACTCCTAAAAGCGGGAAAAGGTTGAGAAAATTTAATATGAAGAGCGAGAAAAGAAGAAGTATTTTAAATCAGCGGTCCCAATTACGCGAATCCTAGTGCTTTTTGGGACCTAAACGTTGGCGTCGGAGCGGGCGATCCGGGCAGGAGACGGGAGAAGGGTAGCACATCCGTTCTAATGGCGTCAGGACCCAAGCATTGTTGTCACATTTTGCCCTACAGTGTTTCAATATTTTGCTTTGTTTATGTCGCTCGATTTCCGCGTGAAGGCGACGAGAAATCCATCTGCGCTTGCGAAGGTAGGTACGAGGGGGTAAGAGGGGCCCGTTCTTTTCAGCCGGGACGCGAATCAAGCCGCCAGAGGAATTATCTGCGAGCTCCGGGTGCAGTGACCTTGATTCCGCTGTCATCTCTGAGGCCCGCGAGCGCGCGAAATTTGAATCGCCTAGCTCCGCCTCTAAATGCCCCGGTGCAGCTGTCAAGTTCCCCTTAGAATTATTAACCGCCGCTCTGCGCGACATATAATTTTAATTGACTGTGCTTCGTTTGCAGGCAGAAGCAGCTAGCTCTTACAGATGGAGAGGAACATAATCGTAGAAGAGATTTTCTCCTGTTGACGACTGATATAGATAATTATGGAAGTGACGACAGAGGAAGCGCAAGCGGTGCTGCTGGAGGGTATGGAAGGGACGCAGTACATTACCATTCAGAGGGCTGACGGCGAGTCGCTGAGCAAGACCGTCCCGCTGTTGACGCTGAACGGAGAGTTGCTCTCCGAAGGGATGGTCGTAGATATGATCAACGCCGGCGTTGGCACCGACTACGGCACGGCGACGCAATATTACGAGGCGGACGATTTGCTGCCGCACGAGTTGACGGAGGTGATCTTTCGCGCTTCTCCGCGCCTGCGTGTTAAAAAATTGAATTTAATATTTCTTGCAGGAAGATCGTAGACTCGCGGCGGCTCTGGTCGCGGTCCAACTGCAGCAGCAGCAAAAGCAACAGCAGCTTCACAGTCAGCCCCAGCACGACGACCCTACTCTGCCGGATGTCTCTCATTTAGAGACTTTGGCGCCCGTCAATACGTACTCCATTCAAGCCGTGCCAGAACCGAGCGCACCACCTGTGTTCCCGACCCTGCAGCCCTTCAAACGCATCGCGCATAGCGTGAAACAAGAGTTCATAAACGTGAAAAGCGAGTATGACATCGACGTGTCGGCGGACAGCAGCGAAGACACTGCTCCGGCCTGCGGACCGAAGAGGTCACTGCCTCATAAAAAGAGGATCCCTCGGAAACTAAAGCAACAGACCAAAAGAAGCTCGGCGAGGAAGGACGGCGGCAAGTTGAGCTCGGTCGCCATGAGCGCGGAGGCGGCCGGGGACGCGCAGGCTCATATATTCAAGTGCGAACTCTGTAGCTCTAGATTTAGTAGTCAATTAAAGTTCTTCGAGCATCTGAAGGTGATTCGGGTTCTTATATATTCGGAGGCGTAACCTGGGCCTGTGATGCAGCGCTCGATTGTATTTCAGGTGCACTACGAGCCCGTGAAGCAGGAGACTAGAATAGCGCAAGCCACGAACACCAATATCACGATATCCGTTCCGGCGTCTGTTCAGAGTCTTCAAAACACTGTGATCGAGGAGTTCAGCGAGCCCGAGGATCTCATGGAGGGCATCAGGGGCGTTGGTAAGCGTATGAAGTCGGATCGAGAGCGTTGCTCGTGGATGTAGCGTAATCGTGGTTCAAACGCTTGCAGTGGAGGAGACCGGTGCTCACATAGACGACGAATCAGAGTCCCCTTTATCCGCTATGAACAACGACTCGCCACTGTGGACTATCACCGATGTTACCCACCACGTGAAAGCGCCGATGGTTGGCGAGCAGGGCTTAAACGAGAAAGGAAAGGCTGACATTCCGCAAACAACGAAGAAAAAGAAAATACTGAAAGCACGGAAGTCAAGTGTGTATATTCGCATGCGAAGTGTGCTCCTCTGAGCGGCGCGCTTTAAAACGGATCGCTTATTTCCATAGATGACGAATTAACGTGCCCACAATGCGACCGGTCATTCCACCATAAAAATAGTCTAGTGTATCACATGCGATCTCACAGTGGGGAAAGGCCGCATCAGTGCGAAGTTTGCGGGAAGAGCTTCTTCGCCGCTAGCGCATTAAAGGTCGTACAGCTGCGATACGCGTAACTTAAGGAGGCATACCCGGTTGAACCCTAGGAAAATGTGTACATTTTCTGGATTTTTTTACAAGTCAATGGATTGATGAAGATTTCCCGCTTTTTTACTATCTTTACACAGTATTATGAACTACTTAAAAAAAAAAATAGCTTCCGGAAGAGTAGCTGTTATTCGTTCATTTTTTAATATTTTCCTATAACAATATTACTGAGAGTTGCTGAGTACACGTACTTTTAAAATAAGCAAATAGTTGCAAAAAATATGCATTAGATTTTCCACAAAAAATTCCTGAAAATCACGTTTTTCTTTCGCCTGCCAACTAGGCATGACCCCTTAAATCCCGAATTCTGTTTACTAACTGGACTGTTTCGTAACGCAGGTGCACAAGCGCCTTCACAGCGGCGACAAGCCGTACAAGTGCGAGGAGTGCGGGCGACACTTCCGTCAGTGGGGCGACTTGAAGTACCATTCGACGAGCATTCATTCGGAACAGAAGCAGTACCAGTGCGAGTATTGCGGCAAAGACTTCGCGAGGAAGTATTCCCTGATCGTTCACAGGAGAATCCACACGGGCGAGAAGAATTACAGATGCGAGTACTGTAATAAAACCTTCAGAGCGAGTAGCTACTTACAGAATCATCGGCGCATACACACCGGGGAGAAACCTCACCCGTGCACCGTGTGCGGAAAGCCGTTCAGAGTGCGCAGCGACATGAAGAGGCATATGCACACGCACTCCAAGGGAAGGTCCGAGAGACCCATGAACAGGGTCCTGTCGGGGAAGACTATAGAGGACGAGAACGACAAAGGTTCGCAGGCGAAAACCATTCAGGATCTGGTTAGAGATCTGAAGCTGGAAGTGGAGGCGACAGGGGTGGTGGAGATCATTCCGCCGGACGACAATCCAGAAAGCATTTTGCCACACGCCGGGGGGCAGACCTTGGAATACACGGTGACCACCGCGCCAGACGCGAATCCAGACAGGGATCCGCTGGAGGCAGTTGTGCGCACCGCTGATAACATGTAAGTTCCTTTATTCCAAGCTCGCTTATTCGGCGGCTCAGTTTCTCATGTCTATTACCGTTGCAGGCAATACTTCTTCATGTAACATCTGTCGGAAATAAAGCTGGAGGTTGTTCTTGTACCATAATACGCAATCGATCGTAGGAACGTAATGTGAAAGGTCTGACGCACAAAGTTGACGCTTTGTGGGATCGCAGGCCTTTGTTGAAAATGACTGATCCCAGCGCTATGAAGCGCTACCTATACAACGTGCATATAGTGTACTTTCCAGTTTTCCTGCTGCATACTTTTTAAGAACGCAGACGTAGTGTTTAAATTTTAAATGATACCCTTAAGACTGTTTCAAGCGGAGAACTCGAGAAAGTACAGAAAACAGAAAAAAACTCCTAAAAACTTATATC
Source organism: Andrena cerasifolii (assembly GCF_050908995.1). Lineage (NCBI taxonomy): Eukaryota > Metazoa > Arthropoda > Insecta > Hymenoptera > Andrenidae > Andrena > Andrena cerasifolii. The sequence continues at coordinate 7,952,036 of NC_135132.1, forward strand.
AATTTAATTGCATAAAGATATATATATATATATATATATACATATATATATTGTACTATAATTAACATTAATCAAATGTACATGTACATTTTTAAGCCTAGGTAAGTTAGCCGGTTTATATCGCGAATCGTCGTTGAAAAATATATTTTTTACGTGAAGACATTTATAGAAACACTGTGGTCCACTTTTTATTGCACTCTCCATGGGAAGAAAGTAACGTTCGGTAGCTCAGTCTTAGATAACCGGAGATGCCGAGGATGGTGCTGGCACCGTACTGTTCGTATCGACGAAAACTTGCAACAGCTGAGCCAATTCTCTGGATTGAAGCGCCGCGCTGAGCTTCTCGGCAGCGTCTTTGCTACTAATTCTGAAATGCGCAGGATGTGCGTGTGAAGCGGTGCGTTTCATTTCAACTTCTTATTCACCCTTATAGCTTCTCGAAATGTTCGAAATTTCGTCTCTTACTATGTACATTGTGTTCCTAAACCTCGGAGTGGAGGATGTTAAAGTGAATTTAAATTGCTAGAGGAAACGAGCGATGTTTTCGGAATGCGAGCAGTTAAATTGTGATGCAAAATTTTGTTAACTCGAAAGACGGCTTGCAAGTTAGCTAGCAGCTGTTACCTGTAATATATTGTCAATATACGTCATATTATTTATACTCATTCATACATTACCTGCGAGACCGTTTAGCTCTCTCCCAGTCAACGTAAAGGTCAGTGATCACTCCATGCAACCTGTCCATGATTTCGCTGTCCTTCGCCATCTGCGCTTTGATCTCCGCCTCGTTCTGTATCAGCTCCTGATACTCGGGGCACAGATTCTCCTTAGGATTCTCCTTTAGCTCCCATTCCTCGAGCGCATTCAGTATCTTTACTTTCGTCACTAACTCATGCGCAGCGTTCAGTCTAGGAAGTATCAACTCCAACACCCTGGATATACTGCCCTCCGCAACATCTGTAAAGGCGCTTCATTTCACCGAAGGACGTTACGCTTCGTTTCAAGAGCGACCTACCGCAAAACACATCTAGCTTGATCTTCCTCTTCGTCGCTTCCCTGGTCAATATGTCTCTGAGAATTATGATGCTCGATATATTCTCTCCGTAGAAGACGGCGGTCCCTTTCCTGAAAATTACCGAACCGTTGGATCCAGAACGACGCGCAGAGGAATACTTACTTGTACGTGCACCTCAAGGCTGTGCCCACAAAGGACGACACGTATGTTAAGGCAGCTTCGCCTTCCTGCAAGTGAGGCCTCTCGGGGACATCGGGTAACACGAAAGAAAGCCAGGCGTGCATCTGAAATACACCTCGTAAGACGCGGAACCGTTAAAATCTTACTGGCAAATGTGCGAACCTCTGCAACCGTGAAGCCACCGATCAACTTTAATTCGTTAAAAGGCTCTCCGGAGGGTTCCTCGTCTTCATCTTCGTGCTGCCTTACATGGAGAGAAAGGGCGCATATGGGTATTAAGATTCTGCGGCAGCACTTTGGCTGCACCTAAATTGCAGAAAATTATTACACTCCTACGTCGTGCAAGAGAAACTGAGGACCTACCTGCGAAGTGACGTAGATCTGTAATGTACCTGGCTGACCCTCGATCGTTCTCAGTCTCATTTCGAGATGATTAGTGTTCACCTGTTAAAGTAGAGGCCAGTTTAAGCTTCCACCAGTTTCTTAAGCTTCTTCTTTTTATACTGACTTGACAGCGGTACGTGGCCAGGACAAAATTGCCTTCCCTTGGATTGCACGTCGACAGGCTGACCACGGCACTATTGCTTTCTACGTCCAGCAATCCAATTGGTGTGTCCGACTGCACCAGAATGTTATCGATCGGTGTGTCCAGTTCTATCGAAAGTGAGTACGATGCATCTTCTTTGTTCAAGAGCAGCCTGAGAAGGATATTTACTGGTTAATTGTTTAAGGAACCGTCTAGAGGAGCGACACAGGTATTACCTGTGATTCACCGATAGGATTAACGGTGCCAAAGGGTCCACCGTAAAGTTAGCTGCCTCCTTGTCTTCGTTAAGTTTCTCCTGCAGCTGTTGTATCTCCGCTCTGAGCTTCGCCAAGCCATCACTCTGGTCGGCTTCCAAGAGCCCGGGCGGTCTAGTAGTCAGACCAAATATTCGCCCTGAATACGTTGTGACTAGAACTTCGGGGTATCCTGCGGCACCAATTATGCCACCTACCACTGAACTGATGCTTTCGCTGGCATTCTGAAAGGCATAGTTCACTTTGGTAAGAATTCTCTGCTCAGCAGTGAATTCCTTACGCTCTGAATTTAGAGGGAGAGAGAAGAAGAGGTGAAGTTTGTTAACTTAATAGGAACTAGGTATAAAAAGTGATGCACCAACTAGAGGTGTGCGAGAACCCGAAAATGGGAACCCAAGGTCGGGACGGGTCGGGTCGGGTTTCCGAAAATTTCGGGAACTCGTCCCGATTCGAGAAAAATTCCCGACCCGACCCGAAATTTTCGGGTTCTCGCACACCTCTAGTACCTACAGAGCGATAGCGAAGGGAAGGCAACGTGTCTTCCTCAGGAAAAGTGTATACTTCAACGGTGCCATCCTGCCGGCCCACAAGTATATCCAAGCCGTCTTGCAGCTCGTAGGTATCCAAAGAAGTGACTTCGGAGCCTGTCATGTTCAGCAGCCATGTGATCCTCAGGGTTTTGTTCCCCTGAAGGATCAGCAAACCTACCTTGCCATCCATCGTTCCAACCAGAACACGATCTTTGGATTCAACGTCGCCCTCTCTGGAAGAGAACAGTTCATCGGAAGCTGGACACAGAACAGTGGAATATTAAGAATGGAATATTAAGAACCTGTACAAGGATAGTACAGTGGGCACACTCGGAAGCCTGAGAACTGCTGGAGTCTTTGTTCCGTGGAGAACGCGTACCTGAAAGAAATGAGATGCGTCAATGCTTGAGCCAGGCCAGTTTCTTAGAAGAAACCTGCCTCGACCTTGGAAAGCGAACTGATTGATTTTCTTACAGCGCAATCTCCGCAAGCTAGAATCGCGTAGATAGTGGACCTTTCGACAGGGAGGAGAACAACGTCGTATAAGGTTTCGCCGGCTAAGTACGAGTCAGCGTCTTTGCAGTCGTGGTATCTGTGATAAAGATCTCTGGCGCATGCAGCGAGGTCTGGACCAAGCACGTACCTGTAAACACGAAAGAAGTAATGTAAATTTCACGCACCATATCGATCGTCGTCAGCATACTCACATTGCAGAAATGGGATCTATGAGGTTCGTGTCGAATTCTAGAAACAGTTTCCCTTTCTTCGTGTAACCCTTCACGGTATTCCCATGCGCAATGAAAATCTTATCGCGCGCTGTACCCCCTATAACCATCTTGCTGATCTTCGGCCCCGGAAGGGATTTGAACGACACTTGCAGTTCCCCTTTCTTTACGCCTGTGGGAAATGGAATTGGATGTACTCTATACTCGGCAACTTTCTGAAATTATTTTCAAGGGAGTTCTAGATACTCCTGTAACACAAAGACTGTTTAAAATTTACCATACACGTGGAGGACACCGTCGTGGTCAGCGACAACAAACTTCTGCGTCTGTCTGTGTTCTGTTGCAGAGAAAACTTTTGTCGTGCCCCGAGATGTGACTCCCACAGCTGCGTAGTCTATTCTTGACAATGGCAGAGTCATTTTTAGTAGCAGAACTACGGATGTTATTGCAAATTTACTTCTCGAGTCTCAAGGCAGTGGAATATTAAATACGTCTTCGCATAAGTGGAAGATAAACCACTGTGCTATCAACTATGGAACTTATTACATTGCTCTCAGTTGTATTGGAGAATATTTTCGGCGCACATGCGCGAGATCAATTTATCCATAGCAACAAGCTACCACAACAATTCATTCTTCGAGTATAGTCTCACTCTTGGGTGAAGGTAGATTGTACTAGTTAAAAGGAGATACTTAGAAAGTAGAAGAATACTTGGGAAGAAAAGATAACACAGCTCGACAGCCATCTGGACTTATAACGTTCAATAGCCGTTTCTTATATTCTTGAAAAAAATGCAAATTTTCAACTTTGAACATCTTTTGTGTCGAAACAGTAATAGTTATTCGGTTCCGTCGAATTATTCTATGAACCCTCCCGAATACAACGATATAAGTTATTAATGTATTATGAACATTTAAATATGTTTAAGCAACGATCAAAGGTAAAAGAACACCTGAAATGCACCCATTTTTGCAGATATCTTTCAATTTATTTCCAAAACTAAGGATCTAGGAGAAAATCTGACTGCGCCACGCGATGCAGCAGACATTTTTCCTTCGGAAAGCATCGACAGAAGTGGTAACTCACATTTTGTTTTCAACACAGAAGCGAAATAGTTTGGTAAAACCTGCGGCGCGCGATGCACTGCCGCTCAGCGTAACGGTTGGCGCCGCACGTTTTGCCAAACTATTTCGCTTCTAAATTGAAAACCAAACGTGAGTTACCACTTCTGTTGATGCTTCCGGAAGGAAAAATGTCTGCTGCATCGCGTGAAGTAGTCAGATTTTTTCCCAGACCCTTAGTTTTGGAAATAAATTGAAAGATATCTGCAAAAATGGGTGCATTTCGGGTATTATTTTCCCTTTGATCGTTGTTTAAACATATTTAAATGTTCATAATGTAAAAAAATAACTTATTGTATTCGGGAGGGTTCATAGAAAAATTTGAAGTAACAACCAACCGAATAACTATTACCGTTTCGACACAAAAGATGTTCAAAGTTGAAAATTTGCATTTTTTTCAAAATCGAATTTCTCAAAAACTGAGGGTGATGGCGACAAACGATTTGTGCATTCGTTTTCAGCGCACGAAAACCTATAAGAAATTTTGTCGAACTGTATAATTATACATTTAGAATACGTGTATTTATAATAGGAGAAACCCTTTGCGTATGTAAAAAAAAAAGAAGATATACATTTGGGTAAGAAGAAGATGCTCGTATACGTTTGTTGAGATTGAACTTTATTTGAATGAAATTGCAGACATGTTTGATAGGTTTTTTATTCAAATGCACTGTTAATATAAACTCTTGAGTATTCTATTGGTTTCTTTACAATACATTACAGTTATTGGTCGAGGCTAGGGTTGGCGGCGTGAGTATAATCCGGAATCTTTTTTAAAAAGCAATGTAGGAAACAAACTACGTTAAATGTAGAAGCTTCTGGGAATTAGTTAAACTTTACGCTATATGCAACGCTTACAGAAACGCACGTTCCTATGTGCTTTATAAATACGAGATTTTCAGTATTGCGACTGAAACTAGCAAGGAAAGAAAGGCATTGAATAACGTGTATTTTTATTATAAAAATGGTAATACAATCAACGAGCCTTTGAAGTGCTAGAAGTGCACTTCTTTTGCTTTTCTTTTTTAGCCGAAGTCGTAAATTTCTAAAAGAATGATTTAATAATATCAAACTCTTTTATGGATCATTAACCGAACATTCAGTCCCACTAACAGCAGCCACAGCAAAGAGTTAGTATTGTGTCATTGGTGCCCTTAGAATTAAACGTTACGCTACAAGTTAGTCCTTAACTGCTACTTCATGTTCGAGAAAGAAGTACACTTTGACTTTATCAACTGCTTTTTATTTCGTTCCTCCTATATGCTCGCGTCCATTGGACACATCTAACCGAAGAATAAAAAGTACACTCTGGGGATTGTCTTCGATTACTTAGATTTAGAGTTTCCACCGGCAGGAGATACAAACAGAGTGGCAGCACCAGTTACGATATTAAACCATCTACGATTGCAAAGTACATTCGTTTCACTGAAGCTCAGCGAACGAAGTGGGCAAATCCTGAAGGAGCGTGGCCCTTCTTGGCAGCAGAGCCACTCTTCCACTTTGTTCGATCTTATCAGCCTCCGCTCATAATTATTTTACAATTCCTTAGTGCTTCGAAGGCGCCAAGTGCGAGGAATCTGTACAGCCTGGTGCCACGTTTACTTTAGAATCTACCTCCGGGGCAACCGTAATTGAAGCGACGACAAAGGACAACGGAGAATCTCAATGAATTGGGCGACTCGGCTAATTAACGCGATACTGCACGGCGACCGCAGGGCAAAACGTGTGCGTTTAACATCGTACGAATTCGCAACCCTAGGCTCGACGGTGCGCTTAATAGCCCGTGAATGTGCCGGGCGGTCGAGGAACGTCGAAGCGGGGGTTCCCGTCGTAGGAGACCTGCGCGCTAAAGCCGTGTTTCCAATCGGCCGTGTAGCGAACGATCTGCAGCCTCCCGTCAGGAAGCTGAACTCTGTACTCCCCGCGGACGATGTCGCCATCGCTGATGGCGTTGTGGGAGTAGTCGTTGCCGAACGAGTCCTCCTTCACTGCGTAGTTGAAGTCGAATGGCATGCCTGGCTCGTGGTGGTGGTGGTCATGCTGAGGTAAATTGTTTAGATTAGAACGATCCCCTTCGCTGCGCCTCTGGCTCCTCATTGGGTCAAGCTTCTAAGCTAATCGATACTTTAACTGATACTTAGAGGCATCCAGAGTAAAATCACTTCGTGGGACGAGATCGCTAAGTCTGTTAAATTATTATTTCACTCTTCCGAAGCTAGATAGTGTACTCTGTTCTTACTTACACCTCCGGGGGGGATGGTATTGCCACTGGGCCCAGTGGGAGTTCCATAATCCGGGAACTCCGGAGTGGGTCTGGGGCCTGGTGGCGGGTATCCTTCGCCAGGGGTCGGCCTGGACGGAGGGAACTTCGTGCTGGGCTTGGGGCTAGGGTAGGGTCGCCTCGGGGTGCTTGGATAAGGTGTTGTCGAGGAGAAGGGCGTTCTTGAGGTTGTAGGCTTGGAGAATGGTATTCGAGGTGTGTCGTAGTTGTAGCCCTTTGTTGGCTCGGGCGGCAAGTATGTGTTGCGCCTTGTCCCAGGTGGCAGGTCACAAATCACGTGGACCACTGCCATGCAGAGTATTATTATCTATAACAGAGCGCGTAATAAATACATGAGAATTATTCAACAGATCCAGAACTCTTCGCCAAATCGCTGAAGTTCTTTGGATGTCGAAAAGGGTTTACAGTGTCTCAATTTCTGTTCAAGGGTGCTCTAACGCCGAAGCGCTAATTGGGTAATCGAAGAATGGCGAAGAACTACTGCTGGTAGGTCTACGCGAACGCTTTCCAAGAATCTGCGGGTGGATTTGAAAATTGGAACGGCGACAGCGGATCTCATCAGTTTTCCATGGACGATCCTCAGCAGACAGGATCCAACTGTCTCTCCGAGGCGTGTGTCCTCCCACTCGAGCCTCCTACTCTCATTTACACAACCGCATTGAATTACCCGCGCGGTAATCGGCCAGCGCGCAACTTTTAATGGTACCGCGTTTCCTCTCGCCAACAAAACGCGTCTCAGCCGCGGGTAGCCGTGATGAGAATGTAATGAACTGTTGGCGTGTTGCAAACAGGACGACAGATGTATAATGCGCTGTTCGAGGCGTTTTCTTCAATTAGAAACTGAGAAGATGCCTCTGCATTGCGCAACGGCTGACGCTTTAGAACACATGTCATAAGTGGTAGTAACTGCTGGCTTGCGTTCAGCGATATCAGCGCGCCCGATCAGTGCCTTGAAGTCGTTGCAATTTAGTGCAACGCCTGGAGACACGGAGGCTCGGGAATTTAGGTGTCGCGGTGGATTAACATCAAAGATTTAGAATGCTAATTGAGCGGAGCTGATTACAAAAATGGGAGCTGAAGAGATTTGACTCGCAAGAAGTTAACGGAACAGGAAACTACTGGGAAGAATAAAGAAGGGAGCTCGAAGTGTGAGGTAATTGTACTTGCCGCTAATTTAGTACAGTTTCACTTCGGAGCGAAGCAAAATCTGCATGAAATTCGCTTAGGATGGGTGCGAAGAGCTAACCCAGAAGCCGAAGAAGCGGAGGAAAATGGTAACATTGCAAAATAATTCGCAGCCTCGTGGAGAATGTTAAGTAGCCTCTCCAGCTATCTCATTTGAATTTACTAACTGAAGAAAAATCCGGTTGCCATCAGGCTTACACCATTGTTTCAGCAGTTATTGTTTAACATTCATTGTCACAGCCAAAGTGATGCAAGTCTTTCTTAAATCTCGCATCAAGGACTGCAATCTCTATGTTAATTACATCATACAGCTGGAAGCGCGTTTAACAGAGTCATGGAGAGTTGTAGGGAGCGATTAGGAATTAAAGAATTAAACAGCTTCTTAATAATAGAAGACATTTGATGGATGACGCGCACACGTGTACGATTTATTCTGCAATTAATTTCTCCGCCACTCCTGTATCACAACTGGAACAATTAAGCAAGCGAAAAAAAGCTAAACTCCACAAATTGTTCAAGAAACATTAATCTGTCGCTCCACAGAAAAAAAGAATGCTCATCCTGCAGTCGACACAATTACCAGCGATAAAACTTCCCTGACATCTGCAAATCCATCAAGTTTCCCTGCAAGCGTTTATGATCTTGTTGCGCAGAGGGGATCCTGCCTGTTCCCGCTATCAGATCTCTGGGATTTCCAAGACGAGACGCCACGGAATCACCTTGAAGAGGAGAGACAGAGGCGTGCTTGTCTCGAAGAAGAAGAATAGGGTATTGTGCGGGGAAGTAGCTGCGAAACTGAATCGACTGCCGCGGCTCACGTAACCACGCAACTTTCTATCACGGTTAATTAGACGAAACCATTAGGATGCCAATTCAGAGTCGAATCGTTTGACGAGTGGAGGCTGGGGATAGGCCAACTGTATCGCAAGATGTGAACTTGAAGCCCTTCGGGAGTACTTTAAAGAAACAGCAGCGTTGGTTTCATATGAAATGGAAATTTAATAGAAAGAACTAGATGAGTTGGCGCATTTAACGCGGCCGACGAGCATTTGTCGCTTGGGGCCCTGTCCAGAAGGCCCCACCAGGGTCCCATCTCCAAAAAAATTATGATTATATCCAAAGTATATTTTTTTCTGTACTAGCACACTTAGCCTGCTTTTAATAAACTACCTCTTTATTTTCCCGAAAAAATGGGCCCCTCAGAATGATTGTCACCTGGGCCTTTTGCCTAAAAGTATTTGTTTGAAAGCTCGGATGGTGCATCGAGATCTCAATATAGTCTGAGGATGCTGATTGCCTAACTGGTCAAAGATTCCAATAAAATGAATTGAGAGTCTCAGGGGATGTGAGCAGTAGCTGTGCCAGGCTGCTCTAGCCAGCTAGAGGGGCCAGCAGACGCATGCATGTCGATAAATCAATTACAGAGGGTCCGAGCGATTCATCTTTCCGCTGATTAATCGCAGGATCCGCAGAGGCTTGCGATAGTTTGTTGACACCTCTACCCTGCGAGCACGCGAATCGAGATTTATGCGTCACGCGGCTGCGACGCTGGGAGGCTGTAATTAATTATAATAATTAGATGGGGCGAGAGGAGCCGCTGTTTATTGCCGCGAACGGCACTCTTCCCGGTGATGTTAGTTATGGCTCTTCTCAGTGGGGTGCTGAGGAGCCCAAGTGCTCTTGAGTATGCAGGTATTTTGGTAGCAGAGTGCAAATTTGTTTCTGTGATTTTGTGGAATGGTTTCTATTATATGGGAGTGTAAAGTGGACTCTGAAGCGATCCTGAGCTTGCTGATACTGGGGACAGTGGCGGATTTAGCAGGGCGGCCGATGCGCAGTTGCCACCTGGGAAGGCCCCACCAGGGCCCCATCCTTAAAGAAAATTATGATTTTATCCAAACTATATTTTTTTCTGTATTATTATACTGAGCCCGTTTCCAGTAAATTACCACTTCAGTTTACCAAAAAATGGGCCCTTGCTCAGAGCCCCCCCCCTCGGGCCCTGTCTTAAAAAATAAATTATGATTTTATCCAAGCACTTTTTTTCTATACTTTTCTGTACATTTACCCCCTTTTAGTAAACTACCTCTCCATTTTCCCGAAAAATGGGCCCCAGAAGTGGGCCCCTTTACCACCTGGGCCTTTTTTCTTAAATCCGCCACTGACTAGGGAGTAGTCACCAAATACTAGCGAAATGAGGATCTAAGAGTGAAAAAATGAAACTAGTGTTAAGAGAAAGCCAAAGATATGTGATACTAGTTGATAATCAGTGGATACTAGTGTGTAACAAGCTGATACTAGGAAATAAGGATGTAATACTAGCAAAATATCGAGCTAATACACATACCTGAAGGTAAAACATGTCGTGGGGGCAACAATGTTGACCCAGATCGTACTGAAATCAATTCACTCGCCGGTTTTGGGGCAGTGCACTGTGGGAAATGGAAAATGAACCCTTTATGAAAAAGCACTATATGTTGGCTGATTGTTACTGCCCTTTCACTTAATAGTCGCGAACCTCGAACTTAATCCAAGTACTAACGCGAGTTTATCGAATTTACGTTAAATAACGAACGGAATTTCGATTGCGCAAGCACTTGCAGCCGATTCGTGGTGGCTTCAAGAGAACTCGTCTTTATCTTTAAACTTATATTCTTAATGTCACCCGGAGCACAGTTTCTTCGGCATTTCTCGGTGATTAAACGAACCGAAAGTCTGCAGAAAAAAGTCGAAGCGGAAAGTTTCTCAGGGAATTAAGCCTTGAGGGGTCAGGGGGTTGGAAATTTTTTGAAATTCTGGGGAGCTGAGTGTCAAAAATTAATATTTGAAGCTGGAATCTTTGAAAACACCAATTTTGAAGGCTAGAAATTTAGAAATCTTAAAAAAAAATCTAAAAGAATTTTTTTAATTTTAGATCACGTAAAGCGCCAAAAATTCCAAATTTCTAGCCCTCAAAATTGGTGTTTTCAAAGATTTGACCTTCAAGTTTCAAATATTAAATTTTGACCTCAGCTACCCAGAATTTCAAAAACATTTCCAATCCCCTGACCTCTCAGAACTTCATAACCCCGTTTTCTTACATCATTACAAATTTGAAATTTCCAGAGATCACAGATCTCAAATTTGAAAAACATTGAAAAACCAAGTATCAAAATTTGGCCAAATTAAATCTAAAATCCGAACTTATACACCTCTACACTTCCAAATTCAAGTTTTACAAAATTCAAAGAAAATCGATTAAAACTTAAATCCCCTTAGAATAAAACAGCGCCAGCATACTTTCGCTAGAATTAATAAAATCAATTCCTCGAAGTCCCACGACCCGATTGCAACACGTTAGAATAGTTCAGAGAAGAATATCAAGATATATTCCAGTTCTATTGTGCTTTCCTCCCGGGCTCTGAGATTATAGTCCCCCCCCCCACCTCCGTCATAAATGTAGCATAAATTATCGGTCGATTGAATGTGTGCTTTGCGACACAAAGGGTTGAATAGACCTCGACGACATTTCACGGTTAACCACACCCTGGCCGCGGTACGATTGTTGGTAGCATCGCATGCATAGACACCACTCCCTGATGGGAGTCACGAGATGCAGAAGAACATCGTGTTCTCTGTACTTTAATCCTCAGTGACTGGATCAATTATCCTTGCACAGAAACGGTTCACCCCCCACTGTGTTTCCCTACACTTTTTGAGGAAAAAAAATTGACATTGGGGATTTGGAATTTTCTTTATGGAAGATTGCAGTGGAGGCTCCTTTTTGAGATTAAATTACAAAATCTGATGATTCAGTCTTGAAAATATTTGGAGTATTGCACTTGAAAATTTTGGGGGTGATTGTGGCAACGGAGTTGGAAAAAAATTGTGCTGGTTTTGAGAATTAATGGTGCTGAGGAGTGAATTTACTCTGTACAATTGAATTCGGGAAATTTTGGGACTACTTGAATTGTTTGAGATAGTAGACGAGGAAGGGAGGAAGGGTTAATTGCAGATTCCAGAATTCTAAAGGATTATACCCCATTGCCTGAACTCGTGTGTCTAAAAAGAAAACTCACTCATTTTTCAGAAATCATTAATGGCTCCCTCCCTCCCCGCGTTTTGCACCTTCCTCTCAAATTTTAATTATTTTAGCTTGTGAAGAGAAAAAAGTCGCATATCACCATCGAAATTGTAGTACAAGAAAAGAATTATTTGTTCATTTTTAGTGCATTTTTAGTAACATCGTTTGACATAAAATGTTGTTTATATATTTTTTATTTTCGAGTTTTTAGTGTTTGTGGATTTTTCATATATTTTTTAAAAAAATTTTTAATTTTCGGTTTTGACTTTTTTTTATAAAAAATGGTATTGTCATCAGAGGATCGAAGCTATCTAAAATCATTTAATGAACTTTATGGAGCTGTACAGTATGGACATTGTGTTTCCAACACATAAAAATCGCAATTATGCCATTAACAATGGTAGAAATTCAGGAAGGTTAATTTAATTCTAAGAAATGTCAACTGTAGCTTCTAATATTCCGCAAGGCCCACACAGAATTTCCAAAGCGCCACCAAACATCACAAAATCTCTACCTTCCCCTCCTCTCTCTCTTCCACCACCCACACACAAAATAAAAAACTCGAAATTTCCCCAAGCGTCGAATAGAAAACCACCCTTAACTCCCCCATCCCCTCGAAGCTCCTTCCCAATAAACCCCCAACATAAACCAGCGAACACGAAGTAGCAATCTTCTCCCACATCCCCCTGCCATCTGTCAGGGGCCCCCTTTTTGGGCCTTCCTGCCCAAAAGTCACAGCCAAAGCCGAGCGAGCGATACTTATCAGTCGCCGAGAAATTCCCAAAGGACCAAAGGACGGTTCCCGAGCACATAGTCCCCGCCAACGGAGGTGGGCCCAAAGTTCGGGCCCCTTGGCGGAATGTCGCACAAAATGGGCCGCGATGCCCCGCAACTTGTCACTGAATAAAATGAGCGAATGGCACCCGGTCAGAGAACAACACCAGCGTCGCCCAGGGGGTGGTTGTTACGTGGAGGCGCCGCCGAGGTGCGGTGGTCGCCCTTACGGTGGGACTTCCGTTGCAATGCACACAGGGGGGCACGGGTGGAGGATGGCGGCACGCGTCGTCGTCCTTAAAACGATCTACGTGCGCACAGATATCGTTGCACTCCGGCACGGCTGTGAATAAAGTCAGTACGTAACTGCTCGGCATGCTGGCAGGTTGGGTTTATATAGCGTGGCTCTAATAAGATGATACTTGGACGCGTCGGGGCCCCCAAGACGAAGAAGAAGAACAGAAGGGAGGGGGGGAGGCAGGACGATGCGCCTTGTTGCCTTGCTTCGCCTCACCTTGCCTTAGAACCTTGCCCAGAGAGATCGAGGAATTGGAGACGTCGTGGTTGGGCCCGATTGTACTTTTTGCGGTCCAGTGCCATGTTTCGGGGAAATTTGCTGGCGTATGGGGATTTATTTTCGGTGGAGGGAAAGAGAATAGTGGGAGCAGGCTCGGCTCGTCAAAATTAGGCAGCTGCATAAATGCAAAATGATGATTTCATTGGGCCCATTTTTTTAAAATAAAGATTTAAATTAAATATTACAAGTTGTACTATAAATGTAAGGTGCGAATAAAAATTCAGAGTGGGGCCATAAAAAAGCTCCCATAAATGTATACAAATAAAGGGCCCAATTTGGCAAGTTCGCCTGGGGCGCAAAAAAGGCCCGAGCTGGGCCTGTTAGGAGAATAATTTGGGAGTATTTGGAGGAGAGTTGTAGAAATTGATGTTTTATGAGGGTTCTGAGGGGTTGATTATGTGGGGTAGATTTTGGGGGTGGATTGTAGGGTTTGGTGAAGAATTATAGGGGATTGATCCTTTGGGTAAGGTGGTAGCGGAGAACGCCGATGGGCGTTTAGGGAGCATGATCGGGCAATGGGGATAGAGTGCTCCCGCACGTGACATTGCGCTGAGGGCTTGAGTTTTAATTTATGGGTTGGAGAGACTTACTATGTTGTTATTATGATGATTAGGTAAATCGACACTATTGGTAGTGTTAATATAATTAATATTCTCAACACACCCTTTTTTTCTCAGCCTCCCAAAGATCTCAAAACACAACAATTTTTAATTACAATATTCTCCAGCTTCCCACATAATTTTCCATTACAATATTTTTCAACATCTCGAGGCACCTTCACAATTCCTAAAGCTAGCTCCATTAAAAGGCACCTGACTTCATCTCCCAAGCCCATATCGTAACTTCAGTGAGAAAACTATGTGTCTCAATACATCTGAGAATCTCCAAGAGCGCGCAATCCCTCGAGCCAATTACGCCAGTTTGATCGAAACACCTAGGATCTCGGACGTGCCTGCATTTCTCATTAACAATTTACCGCGACTCGTCGAGCCAATACGCTCCAGCGGACGCGGAAGCATCAGAAGGAACAGTTTAAAGGGACCGCGTCACCGCAGGAAAAACGCAATCAAGGCAATCCTTATCGAGGAGGAGATCCTCCAACTGGTCTCTAATGATGTCCGACGATAATATCTCTCGCTGTTCTATATCGGGGGGAGCTCGAAAATGGAAAAGAGAAGGTGCAGATTGTATACATGACAAATCGTCGGACGTGTTTATTCGCATCGTGGGAAGGCTAATCCGGATCAGCGCGATCCACAAATGATCTTTCGAGCCTCTCGTGCGCTGACTTCTAGCCTGTCGAAGGTGCAGCAGTCGTTCCGTCGACTATCGTGCTTGGTATCGGAAAGAATTTGATATTTCATAGGTGTCCGGGACGATCCAGTCGGCGTTCGATGCATCGATGACGGCGCTGGGCCTTACTTTGCTCCTTTTGCATTTGTCGCTGGGAGGCGCTTCTTCGACCCCCCTTAGCGGCAACGTTTCGAGCCTGCTGGCGTTTTTTCCTCGTGGCAAAGTGGGGGCGCGGGTATCCTTCGATGCCGGAGAAGGTATTTTGTGAATGGTAAGAGTGTTATGGATAATGTAAGGGGGACTGGTTTGTGGGAAATGGTGGTTGATTGAAGCTCCAAAGGGGGGAGGAACTGTGGAGCAATAACGATCGATTAATCGGGTGGGCAGTGAAATTTGGATTATAGTCGGCAGGCTCTTGCAAATGCTGAATAGTGGGTATTTTATTGATTGTGAATTTTGAGTCTTTGGTGGAGAATATTGTGGTGAAAAAAAAATGGCTGGGAGAGGGGAGGGGTAAGAGGGGTAGAGGAAGTGGGGTAAGTATGAGCTACTGTTAAAAGAATCTAAAAGAATAGTGAAAACTGCATTCTTTCAGACTGAATTTTTTTAAGCATGCCCAAAATGCTAATAAAAATAAATTTAGATGCTGATGGCCTATTTACAGTAGTCACAGATGTATATGTCCTTTTCAACACCTGCAAAGGCATGGAGTGCCTACATATAACACAGAAAACACTTCACCAAAAGTTTTCCCTCTGTGTCTTTAGAGAAAAGTCCTCTGCAAAACATGCAACTCGCATCCTCATCATCTGGGTGACCCGTCTGATGACTTTAGTATTTAGACCACTTGCTAATGGACGCTTAGAGCTTTGAACAATATAGTGCTCGTAGAAAATTAACTGTTGGTTCACCAGATTATTGTTAAAAAAAATAAAACATGAGAAGTAAAATTGGCGAGTTTTTTTTTTAGATAAGATCAGGATTTTATTTTTGAAATGAAGAGCAGGAGGAGGTCCCTCTGTTAATAGATATCTCATAAAAATGGAATACTTAATAGGGCTCCCTATTAGTAAATGTTATTGGATCACTAAATTTCAATAAATACACAAAAAAAGTTGCTCTAGAAATTGGTATCACTAAATACTAAGAAAAATAAAAGAACCTCACCTCTCAGAACGTTCTCCACTACTAAATACCCTCAATACCCTAAATAGGAAAAAGATGGGGTGAAAGGGACATTTTTGTTTGGGACAATATAGTTAAAAAAATTAAGTAACCAGACTAGTTCTAATTGGTAACATTAGAGAGGTCAGTTATCTGATTATAACAATACGTGGTAATAATAAGCTTCACTCTAAATTTACCTGTCTTATTTTTTACTTTTTAAAAAAGGGTATTTTGTCCCTTTTATAAATTGACTGTATTGAATGGAACATAGGTACACATTTATGACTGGGACAGTGTAATAAAACAAGGTAAGTAATATTAATATTATTTCTACAACTATTATTACTCCACATATCAAAATCACAGTATTATTAACTTTTTCTTAAGTCACCCAAATACCATGGTATTCGTACCTACAATTTTTATTTGCTTACACTGTGGAAGCATTCTTGCCACTGGAGGCTTGGTGATTTCAATGCGTGGTAAAGTAGCGTGCTCGTTTCTCAGACGAGAAGATGTAGGTACTTATATTAAAAAGTGAACGGATTTTAATTATTTCGTGACAAATGGAAGTTGGTTATCCCCTGCCTTTCCTCCCTCACATCCCAGCTTATTATTTCTTTCTACAGTCACAGAAATCGAAACCTGAAATCCACGCTGAAATTCCTCGGATTATTTACTTCGCCCATAAATGGTCCAGGACCTTAAAATTCTTTACCAAACTCTTCATCGTCGATTCGAAAGAAACAGATTCCGTTTCCAGAAACGAGGAAAAAATGTGAAGACCAGTTCTACTCTAAAAATAGAATCTTCTCATTCGACCGAAATTTAATTGCCTATTTCGTTTCTTATTATGTTTACACGACTTTGAGAAGTAGGGATCAGTGGGGAGGGAAAAGGTGGCATTCTGGTTTTGTTCTCGAATTCCAAATCGGTGTTTATGGTATTTTTTCACACAGGCGCTATTATTTATCTCGAGTCTGTTATAAAAAAACTTTTCGATGTTTTGAAGCGAAAAAATTGCTTTAAATATCGAAACATTTCGACGTCAACCTCTTCGAACAAATACCCTTGTATATCAACATACTGACCAATTAAGGAGTTCAACATTATAGGAAACGTATTTTTAGAGATAACTAGAAGTTTTATTGGCTTTTTTCAAAATGGCAAGCCAGAAGTCCACCCAAGCGATAAACAAAAATAAATTTCCGACGAATGTATGTCATAATGCTCCACTAATCTCTCCAAACTCTCATGTACATTAACGAACTATAATACAGTGGGTGGCCAAATTATTTGTTTATTTATTTATTAATCATAAACGGGTTAGAACCCATTATGTAGCAAGGATACATAACATTATGCGTGTTGAATAAAAATAAACCTAAATATATGCATACTATATCAAATTATACTTAACAATTGAGAGAAAAATGAAAAAATAGGGGTGAAGAATGAGAATGAGAATGAAAATGAAAATAAGAATGAAAATGAGAATGAAAATGAGAATGAAAATAAAAAAGAAAATGAAAATAGAAATACATAGAAAATAGAATAGAAGTGAAAAGTGAGGGGTGGAATTAAAAGTGTTTACTATACTATTACTATTAATTTTTTTTTAAATTATTATAGGTGCTCGAACAAAAAAGTTTATATTTTGTTAGTTTAAGCGATGCAATAAAATAGATGTCTCATTTTTAATGTTATAATATTATTCTTTAACAGTAGCATATGTATTTAAGAATGCAGATTAAATACATTTATATAGGCTCAAGACTATATCGAGTACGAGAAATACAATTACCCAATATTTGGTGACTCCGCTTTTAGCTTTTAGGGCTGTGGCTGCATATTATTTCTGTCTTATTTATAATAATTTTATCCCCGCCCTTTTAAAAACAAATGAGATTTATATATTGCAAAATTACTCACAATGTTGCCAGATGTTGCAGCTGACCACTATAAATGAAGAAACAATAACACTCATACACAGTTACTTTAATTACAGCCACAACTTTCACAGACTTTCGGAAATTTTTTTGTGTAATAACAGCCACCCCCTGCAAATTACAAATTCCCCATACATCCCTGAAGAATAAAATTGTGGCATTGAGGGTAAAAACGGACTAACCTACATTGAAAAAAAATACTTTTCCCTATTTCAAATGATTTATATAGCAAATTGAAATTCGAAATACATCACTGGTACCTACTAACTCAATTTCGCAAAAAAATGTGGGTTAGTCCGTTTTCTAAATTTCCGCGTTGCCTAACTTCCCTTAGTAAATGCACATTTCTCAACAGTTGAGCTCCTTCCACACATTCCAGAAAATAATTTTTAATTCCTCCTTTTAGACTTATAGTCTGCCGAGACGAAAATGGCTGCGCGATTGGCTTTTCCCATCGTCGTGTTCTGCCGCAGCAGAGACTTGGGTGCCAGGCATCTCCTCGGCCGTGAAAGGGTTGAAACAAGGCAGCAAGTCGTGCTCTGCCCTGACCTGGTCTTGCCCCGTGTTGCTGGCTGCACGTAAGGCTGGGCGGATTGCTCGCCGAGCAATTCCGAGCGTGCGTACCCGCGCGTGCCTTTCTCCGCTTGCTAGGCGAACCTGCGCGCCGAGGATGTGCTGATAGGTTGGGAAAAGTCTCGGGTCATCTCGTGGGCAATGCACTCTTTTTCTTTTTCGAGGCTCTCTGGTTATTTCTGTTGATTCAGCTGATTGAGTGTGTTCTTTCGTGGGAGGGCCATTTTTCTTTATTTCTAAGGTGTCTTCTGGGACGTATGCGTTGGATTTTTTTGTGGAAAGGGTGGGCGCTTAAAAGGAGTATAACGAGGCCACAATAGCTAGGGGAGTTGCAAAATGTATAACTTCGATGTGTGGAATTTTTTGGGAAGCTCTCTAGGCCTCCTGTCCCGAAATCTCAGAGCTTTTAATTTTGGGACTCACGCAGCTCTTATCTCGCTATATCCCTTCTAAAAAGGGAAGATCTGCAACCCGGAAATTCATAAAATTATGAAACTTATGTAGATACCCCAATAGGATCGATAGAATTTTTTTGAAGACTTGGATTAGATACCCTATTATAGAAATGATTTAAATTGAATTATTAAACGTGAATCGTTGAAATTAATGAATATGGCGGCTTTACAATTTATTTAGAGGAATTTTTGTATTAATTGATGAACCACGTTAGGGTTAAGTATAAATATACCCTAAAAAAGCCTCTAATTTCATTGAAAATATTTAAATTGGAGTACCTGAAAAGAGGATATACAGATATGTATTAAGCAATATTTTTTGCTGTACAAATTCACTCTAAGGGGGTGAAATTGACTCCTGATAATCCGGCTACTTCCCGATTTTGCTACTACCTCTGATTAAAAAGAGTGACTTTTGTGTGAAAATTATTTTTCTACATCTTACAGCTGGCAGAAGCCTGATATAATTTAAGGACAGCCCCTTATAACTTTTGCCACCCTATTCCGCGTGGAATTCACATCCTTTTCCACTGAAGAAATTATTTTCTTGGCACTTACATCGTTTACCATTTTCCCATTTGCTTTAAGTATCCCATTACAACACTGCATCTTTTGCGATTGCCCTACAAAGCAGTGCCGGCTTATCCTTTCCGGGGCCCTGAGGCGAGCTCCATATGCGGCCCCTAAATAATTCTAATTTAAATAAACTCAAAAATACCGCGTTGACACGCGAAAGTGAATACACGTTAAAACAACTAAATAAATAATATTAAATGTGGGTTGCATTCCACGAAAAAAAAACCCTAATTTTAAAATCTAAATTTAGGCATTACAATTTTTTTCTGGCTTTTACGACCCTTTTTTTGTTGTTAATTTTCCAAATTTTCGGGTGCCCTTTCGCCTGCAGGTTAAGACGGCACTGCTACGAGGGTAAAAAAGGCCCCAAAAAAAATTATCCATTCCCTTCTTTAATAAATATTAATTAACCACCAATGCTCCCCAGTTGCCAGTAAGTACCTACCACAAATCCCGGAGGAAGATACGCGGCGATCGCTCGTGGGAATTATCTCGAGGATCGTTGCGAAACGCTCGTACGCGAGCCGCGTCGAAAGCAGAGGGCACCCGGCTCGCGTAGGACGCGTTTTCCGTTGCGAAACCGCGGAATGCCTGTGCACGAATTATTGGATAATTACGAGCCCGCGGTTACGCCCACCAGTCGCGTCGAAGACGTCGATGAATTTCTCGTATTCCGAATAACGGCCCGCCGCGGCCTTCCAGCGCCCGTGGGTGTCGAGCGGTGTCCCACGTCCGCGCGGGAATCTCCCATAATTCCTCGCGCGCGGGCCCGTCCCCCCCCCCCCCTCCACCCCTCTTCCCCGCCTGGCCCAAAGAACGGTCCCACCCCGCGGAGAAAGCGCGGAGGATGTCGCGGACGTAACGCGAAACGGAATTATGAAACGCGAAATTGGAATCCCGCGGAACAATCGGCCGGCTCTCGTTATAGTATTAAAAGGAAAAAGGGGGCCGGCGTGAATGAAACGCTTACGTGATCGGCAAGCGCGACAGCGCTAATTGCCGATCGACCACGCCGCGAGAAAGTTTTCTCTTTCGGCGCCGTTTTCCCGCTGGGAATCGCGGCTGCGACGCGATTCCCCGGCCTGAAGCCGATGGGAAAGGTGCACTTGGCGTTCAAGATCGCGGATCTTGTAACGATCTTCCCGCGGTCGCGGGAATTTCAATGAGGATTGATGGGAAGGCGGGTGGGTATAGAGAGGGTGGTCTTGGGAATGGACCAAGCTTCGGGAAAGGGCTTGTTATGGATGCGGGGTGAAGAAAGTTGGTATAAATGTGTCAGCTATTTCGATTGGTTTTCGAGTTGTGGGTATTTTCTTTTTTGCCGCCTGCCATGTGCGGAATTCGGATGGGCCCGTTTGAAGGGCACGGTGGTTGAACGCACATGGGCGTTTCACGCACGTGCTGTGGGGAGGGGCCATTGTAGAAGTGTCGAGGGAAATATTTATAATCACTGGTTTTAATTTGTTTAAATTTTTTTTATTTATGTTGAAGATTTGCTACTGTTTTATATTTCCATGGGCTCGCCCCTATTTTATTCGCAGGCTGACGCAGCTTGTCAAGGAGAGATCGCCACCTCAACAACCTCCGTCGATCCAACGAGCAGCGTTGGACTAGCAGGTTCGTTCTAACATTTAACACGGCGATTAATTATCCACTATGAAATCTGTCGGACACCAGCCGCCGCGCAGGACTCCCTGGACGTTCCCTGAGACATTTGAGCGGTGTGTCGGAGCTTGTCAACGAGCTCGAGTGCTCCGAAGGCGATTGAAATCGCGAGGGAAATGGCTGCTGGCTCCCGTCGACTCTTACCATAAAATGCACCCGTTAGAAATCCGCCCATGTGCCTGCGGCTGTAATCTAGAGTTAGGCAGAAAGTTTATCTAAATAAAAATTTGAAATAACGAATAAAAGATAAAAATAGTTTATTCGTTATTCGCGACTCGAATAATCAAAGTTATGTTTTTTTCGAAGAACAACGAATAAATCAGTGTATTCTATGAGAAGCCTTCGAACAACGGTGCGGAATGTCCGGGGACCACGATTTCGTCTTCCGTGGCCATCGGAAATGAAAAACAAAATTATTTCTATATTCCAAAAGGTTTCTATTATCGTTCCTACTAGAATTACAAAAACTTATGCCCAGCTTCTAATTATTTCCGTACACTGAAGTTCGAAAAATTCGTCGAAAATTGAACTGCTGTATTTATCGCGTTGTCATCTATTTTTATGTTTTTTACGTCCTCAGATATCTATGAATAAATTCTAGTAGACTCGATAATGGAAAGCTAGAAAATTGAATAAAAGAGTAAGTTTCAATTAAAACTATAATAATAGAATAAATTTCATCAAGATCAATAAAAATAATATTTTTCAACTGACTCGTGGCAGCTTAAAACGTTTATTGCCGAAGCTCAGACTTCGACAGCTTAGAAGTCCGAAATAATAATAAAAAAAATTATGCCCCTATATTTCGTGCCACCCTAATGGACACTGTACGCTTTCTAACATCCAACGCGACGGTTCTACGAAATATCTCCTCGGGGCTTGCTATTACGCGACGTTAAATTAAATCTCATTAAAGTAGTCATTAATAGTCGGTCCGTGGCTGGCGGAGCGGCTGAGCGCCTGGTCGTTAATCGGCGAAGTGACAGGAATGACAGCCCCCTCTCCTCGTGCACCCGCGTAAATGCTCCCAGTTCATCATCTCCCATCTCACGTCTCTATGTTGCGTGGCCGAGCTCAGGTGAAATGTTAATTGTACAATCTCCTCGCTGGTTTTTCGTTCACCTTGGTAAACGGTATCATTAGCCGTTTAAAGGTCACTGCTTAAGTTCGTTAAGGCTGTTGCCTCAGATCCTTGTCGCCTGTGCTCTATATTCCTAAGGCTTCTCTGTAAATAATTAATCGTCACTGGCGCGGCATAGGACCACCTCTGTTGCCTAATCCGGGCTTCGCTTGAGAAATGGCTCGGATGATGGGAGATCACCGGGCTGCCAGCAGAGGACTCGACGTCTTTGATTGATGGAAGAGAAGCGATGGTAGGTCAAGGTGAAGGGAGCACTGTGGAACCTGATGGAAGTCTATTTGTTCGGAGCCTGGGCTTCGTGGAGAAATTCTGGGCTGGAGTCTGGATCTCAAGCTCTGTTGGAGGGAATTGTTTATTCGAAGGAATGGGGGAGGGAGCTGTGGAGGGCACTGGAGACTCGGGTATGGGGCTACCAATGTGTTCTCGTGGAACGTGGGGAGAAATAATATTGAAACTTCTGGAAATCTATTTTCTAAATTTTTAAGATTACTTTGGAAGGAACTGTTCACTTCAGTCAAATAAAATAGAACAGAACCTACATAACCCATCATACTTTACACCAGTATCCTCCAGTTTCCCATTTCCAATTTCCCATTTTCAATTTCCCATTTCCCATTTCCAATTTCCCATTTCCCATTTCCCATTTCCAATTTCCCATTTCCAATTTCCCATTTCCAATTCCCCATTTCCAATTTCCCATTTCCAATTTCCCGTTTCCCATTTCCAATTTCCAATTTTCCATTCCTCATTTCCAATTTCCCATTTCCAATTTCCCATTTCCAATTTCCCATTTCCAATTTCCCATTTCCAATTTCCCATTTCCAATTCCCCATTTCCAATTTCCCATTTCCAATTTCCCATTTCCCATTTCCAATTTCCCATTTCCAATTTCCCATTTCCAATTTCCCATTTCCAATTTCCCATTTCCCATTTCCAATTTCCCATTTCCAATTTTCCCATCTCCAGTTTCCAATTTCTAAAAACAACATTCTCCAGAAGGTCCCCTCTACTAATTTTTAAAGCTCCAGAGCTTCCACCCGGCGTTTTAAACCCCTCACCGACCAGAGAGTAACGCAACAACCCTGACCGTCCAAAAAGGCATCCTCGAATTCGGGGACCGACTATCCAAAGCCACCACAAAGCATCGCGGAGTGACGGAGCACCCAGATTCTTGGCAAGCAGTAGGTCATCCACGGGCAGAACCAAGTTTTCACTTTCATCGTGGCCGAGGGAATGCCTGCTCGGACGCGCAGGAAACAATGGCGTCGCGCGGAGTGCAGAAGAGCTGGTTCCTTTGTATGACACGCAACTTCGACAGTGGAATCGGATATATTCATAACCTTCCATTCAATTCGCCCTCCGCTCGTGCGAACTCTACGTTCCACTTGGCCTCTTCCTCCTCCGACCAATGGGAGAAAACGCAGGCCCTCGATGCAGACCGTTACAAGCTGCTGCTGGAACGATCGTTACAAAGTGGTCATGATTTAATGGGGATCCATGGGGTGCTTCAGATCGGATTAAGGCGACGTCTTCCTGTTTCTGAAGAAGAGCAAGAAGGGTAGTGGGATCTAATTTTGATGATGAGGGGGTTGGAAACGGGGTGGTTACTTGTGAGCTCAGGGCAGCTTCTTTGGGGGGTTAGCAGACTTGTTAAAGTGTTTGTGAAGTTGTTAAAATTTTTAGACCAATTAGAGGATGTTTATTAAATTTTAGGGTTGCATAACTTTATTTAATATTTAATTTCATTCAAAATATTCAAATTGGAGTAATTGAATTTTACAAACTTTCATGGTTACACGGGGTGCATCTCACCCCAGGCATTTTACTTTTATTTACCAACATTTCTGTAAATTTTTATACATTAATATTAAAATTTATAAAATTTGTGATTTTCAACCAAAAAATCGCCTTTTCCCACAACTATTTTTTCAACTACAAATTTCATCATATCAAAATTTATATTTCTAGAAAAAGGCTATTAGAGCATTACAATTGTCATCAAAAGTTGAAAGATTCAAGAATAAGAAAATGATAACTCAAAAATGACGTTGGGGTGCAGTGAGCACCATATTCCTGAAGAATTTTGTTGAAATTTTTTTGTATATTTTGCAGCTTCTTTGGAGGTTTCTGGATTTGCTGGAGTGGCTTAATCACGTCCACCAGAAAAACTCCACCAAAAAGAAAAATCTCCATTTTCCATTAGAAAATGCATTTCACCACTGATTTACAGATGTTAAATCTCTGCAAGGACAGTTTTACTCGCTTACATCCCCCTCGTGATTTCTTCACGGTACCATATAAGGAGTTACACTAATGACAGACTACCGTCTCATTTAATCCAAAACGACAGCCATCACGTCGTTAATCGTTAAATGTCAATGTCAAAATAATCGACTGATCGTCGGGCACGAAAATGGAAACCGGCAATTTCCATGGTGCGTCGCGTTGAATCGGGGACAAGCTCGTAGTATAGTATTATAGGAGGCAATAAATTCTGCGAGGTGCGTCGATCGTTAATATTGTAACATTATCGTATTTCATTCGGCCAATAAAAGTATGAAACATGTTTAAAAATATACATCAATTGGTTCCACCATATTCCAAATTTTGCTGAATTTTTACTCCAAAATTGAAAATATTCTCCAATATGTTCAGTTTTTTTTAAATACCTATAGAAATTATGAGAACTAGAAATGCTCATTTTACAATAAAAAATTCGTCAATATTTTATTATGCAGATTTATTTCTCAGCCCAGACAAAATTTAAAAATTTCTAAAATATCAACCCTCCACTTCCACCATCAGCTGCTGTAACTCCAAAAGCCACAGGCGCTCATTTTGCAATGAAAAATTCACAAGTACCCTATTACCCATTCTTCTTTCCAGACCCAGCAAAAACTATCATTTACAGAATGTTAATCTGATCGCCCCGACGGCCACTATTATTACGCCGCCTGTGCTGTCGCAACGTCCGGTTTACAGTTTACAATCCATTCAGTTTTGCCAAGCATAAATACTATTTGAACGTCAATTAGACCAAGAAACCTCTCTCAATCAGCGCGCGGGATCTGCGGGTTTCGTCATTGACCGTCCGCAAGAAGAAGCGTTTCACTCCGCGCGCGATCATCTTCGGCGCCGAATCCGTAACGAGTCCGCCATGCTGCTCCAGGGTACGCCACGCTGGCTGCCCCAGGGAAGCCTGTATATTCCGCGAAGCAACTAGGCAACGTGGAGCAGTTCTCCCCGTCCTTATTCCCCGCGCAGCAGCCGCATCTAGGACATCCTCGTCGAGCGCGCGCCTTCCTCTGGCTGCCCTGTTCGTCCTCGATGCTCGGGATCGCTCGAAACGCTCCTGACATTTCGGTCTCTCCTCAACCTTAAAGTCTCGTCACCCGAGACCGTGGCTGGTCGATTGCGTGACCTCTCTTTCCCTCTTACTATGTTATGTAAGTGGCTGATCTGAATTCTGGGGAAGAAGTGATTGTTTGAGGCAGGGGATGAGGATGATTTGATGAGGGAGGAGTACTGGTGGTTAGAGGGGAGGTGGTGGGCGGAATTTTGGGGAAGTTTCTTGGAGAAGGATGGCGGCATTGATATTTGGAGGTGGTGGTGTTTTTTTTGGAGGCTTTCAGGGTTGGAGAGGCTTTTATTTTTAGTTCTAATGAGTTTTGATATGTTTGGATGTGGTGGTGTTTTTTTTAGAGGCTTTTTATTATTTTTAGTTTTGATGAGATTTGATGTTTAGATGTGGGGGTGGTGTTTTTGGAAATTTTAAGGGTTTGAGAGGGTTTTATTTTTAGTTTTAATGGGTTTGGGTGTTTGGATGTGGGGTGTGGTGGTGTTTTGGAGGCTCTGATGGTTTAGAGGCTTTTATTTTTTAGTTCTAGTTCTGTTGGGTTTTGAGGATGGTGATTTTGGATTTGAGGTTTGAGAGAGTATTTTTATAAGGTTTTTAATAAGGGTAAAGAGGTCTGTGTTAGATATTTGTAGGAATAAGTTTTGTAATTCACGGAAAAAATGACTTCGGGGAAATGGGATTCGAACCCACGACCTGCGGATCCTCTTCCATACTGGTCAGCCGCCTAGCCAATTCCACCGATGTCGTTCTACCGAACTCTTTTTAAGCTTATCCCTGATCTCATACATCTTTATCCAGAAAGGAAAACAAGAAGAATGGTGTTATATTAGACTGTCGATGAAGAGGTGCACCTTTTAATCGATTTGATTAGGAAACTTTAAAACAGTATTGTTTCAGAATTTTTAAAAAATTCAATGGTTCCGTTCAAAGTTTAGTTTAAGTGCTAGGACCTTTCGAAAGAAAGTGCAACAATCGTACCCTTTCCATATACATACCCCGTTCAGTAAAAATTCTTTGCACACAATCCCATTTATTAAACAATATACTATAACATGATGCAATAGCCGAACCCCCTACCAAAAAAAAAAACGTACGTCTAAATCTAAACTAATATTAAGAAAAAATCCTTTAGTTATCTGATCATACTAACCTCTCCTTTATTTCTCTAGTAACAGAAGTGAATCTACATGAACCAGCTTCCAAATTTTCAAAAATTCTCCCAACCCCAATATTCCACTACATAAAAACACAGACCATCCCCCATATTTTTTCCTCCCCCAAACAGAAAGAGCTAAGAAATTCAATAAAAAAAATCCTACACATTCCACCGAAATTAGTTACACACAATTCAAAAGTCTCAAACACCGAACAGTACCAAAGCATTAATCAGCCGAAGCTTCCGTCTCCTCTCACATGCAAATTCGCATTCGTCCGCCGGTCTTGTTCGTTAAGAGCCTCGCCGGTGAACTTTTACTTCGCCTTAAACTTTAAGGCAGCCAGCGCGCCGTCCTCTTTGTTTATCCTCGGAAAGGTGGCGAACAGAGGAATGCTATTATAGTTCGCCGGGTTATCGTCAATCAGTCTTGCTCCTGGTAATTAAGTGACTCGGATCCCTAGCTAAGCGGGATCGTCTCCGAGCTCGTGTCTTCGTTCACCCGTCCTGCATCACATTCGCTCACCGCCGCGGAGGGCACGCACCCCGCGCACCCCCATCCCCCGACAGGCCTATCCTTACATAAAACAAAAAATCTTGCACAACAAATTACATAAAAATCGAAAAGCAACGTGCGTGCACGGAGGCAATACCGTCGCCTGTTATTTTTTACAATTCCGCGCAATCGACCGGGCATCTCTCCCCCATTTATTCCGTCGTTAACTCGCCCGTAAATAAGGCCCGATTACGAGCACCGGAGCCGTTGAAATTTCATCGCGAAATGTCCCCCGGCTCCTCGTCAAATCAAGGATTGCGTAAACGACGCTCGTCCGCGGCAACAATTTCGGGCGAGTTCGAATTTATGCAGCCGTTCGATTTCAAGAATTCCTTCTTCTTCTCGCTTCGCTTTTCGCCGCGCCGCGGACCGGCGGGCGGTGTAAATGGGTTTCGGTTTAAATGGCGGAGCAGCGTGGAACCGGGAAGGGGAGGGTGGAAAAGGGGAGAGCGTTCGGACGGACGCGTTTAATCGACGATAACACGAATTACTGCTTGACTTATTGGGTAATGGTTTACGTCACGCTGTTTTCTCTTACTTGTTTGTACTTTTCTGAGGAGGGTATTCTGTCAGTGCGGCCCATTTTGGGACCTATGGGCTTCGTCTTTTGTGCACCATTTCCTACATCTGCATTTGGTATTCTTATGTTATTTGATTTAGCTATTTTACCGTTTTTTTTTCTCAATTTCTTTTGCCTTCTAAGGTAGAAGCCCCGATTACTGACACATTAAGGGTTGACTCTAATATTATTGCATAGTATCTGTATTTATTGACTAAAAGTGTAAGCTTTTTATTTTATTTATCGTGGTTTAATATGTTTACCTCGTGAAAAAATATTTTGTTGGTCTTAGAACTTCTATTTTTATTTATAAATTCATTAATGTAGAAAAGATATTTCGAGATCTATTACTGACGGCTCTAAAACGTGTTTGACTGAATTACTGGCACCCCAATTGCTGTCAGCTAACCAAACAAAAATTTCAAAATTCACTTTTTTGCTTCAATTAAGTTTCAGAATACATTTTTATTATATATAGTGGGTTTACTTTTCTATTTATCTTCACAATCTTTTCCTTTCTAGCTTCCTTTTTCTCTCCCCTAAGATTAGCACCTCTTAGTATGTATGTACTTCACTTTACATCCCCTCTATACCTCCCTTTTTTAATTACTATCAATTTTACCCCAATTTCCTCTACTCCATAATTTTTCACCCCCCTCCCCCTTTTTCCTTTACCTCAACCCCCTCCGTCTCCTGAATTTTGCCACCTTCATTTCCCTCATCTTCATCCTCATCCTTTTTTTTTAAATTTTTCACTATCCTACCCCTTATATTTATTTTTACCTTCAAATTCTGCAATCCTTTACCTTTTTCTTCCCTCCCCTAATATCACCATCCCCCTACTACTTCCTTCTACACCTCCCCTTACGAATTTCTTCCTAAACCATCAATTTTCTTTTATTTTCACATTTTTGACCTCCCAACCCCTTCTTTCATTTTTCAACCCTCTCACATTTTTCCCCCTTTCATCCCACCCCCATTTTCTTCTCCTCCACCTCCCTTCTTCCCACTTTTCCACCCTCTCCTCACATTTCTGTCAACTTCTCCATTTTCTCCTCCCCCAAATTTTTCTAAGAACTCTCCTGAACAATCGCAACTAGAAATTTCTGCGCGAAGTCCTGGAAATAATCGTTCCTGGCCGAGCCGTGAGTCGCATGCCTCCTCGTCGTCATCGTCTCTGTCACTTTAATTGCCCAACGACACGCTCGAAGACGCGGCATCGCCGTGCCCCCCCCCCCACCCCCTCTCCTCGGCGTGTCGCGAAATTTATGGGAAACAGAGGTGTAACTGAATACGGGGGAGGCTGTTCGACATTCCTCGGACGTCGACGCGCCTGGATTTATTAAATATCGAATTTCGCAGGGTCGATCAATTCGCAACGGTCACTGGCGGGGGAACCCCGGGCGACGAACTTTCCAATCGGGACGCGGGATTTATTGCGAGCTTCGAGCCTAGCTTAATCGCGGTGTACACGATCCCGGTGCTGGGGAGGGTGCCGGAGGAAACGTCAGGAAGCTTCTCTCCCTGTTTTAAAAAAAAGGAATGCGAACTTTACTTCTGGGAAACCTTTTCAGGGGATGAAACTTATACTTATGGAAACTGCTTGTATAGAGTTTAACGATACCAATTTTGAGTTTAGGAATATTTTCATAGAAAAATTACGAGGCGGATAAGGTTGCGAAATTTTCACAAATATTTTCCTACTATTCCACTTTCCAACTTATCCAGGGTATTAGCATTGGTTTGGGGGGTAGGTTAGTGCGGGGGGTGCGTAAAGCATGGTAGCGAACCGATGAGAGTTTGGAATTTTGAACCAGCAACTTGCGGGTGCGACCCATAACCTAAAATAATTTTTTTTCTGGAAAAGTAGAAAGAGGGTGCGTTTTTACCACCTGAGGGTGTGTGATTATATAGCCACCAAAGCGACTCCACCAAGCCTCGCCTTTGTACAAAATTTAAATAAAAATTTTGTCCCTTTTACTTAATGATAATTCAACGGATAGATTCCTAACCTCAAAATTGATATTTTTGCATGTTTCTTTGAACATAAATTTACGGTGAAGAAGCGGTTTCCCACAGGAAAGGTTTACCCCCAAAAAAGAGGTCAAGGGCGTGGAATTAGGAGAAGCTTAGTGCTTTTTGGTGGCAACGTCGATTACAGAGGGGGGGGGGGCAGAGGAGCGAGAGGGGAAGCAACGAGAGGCTGGGGAATCGATTGGAAGGCTTTTACAATGGATTCCATGCGCGGTTGCACAGAGGATCGCCTGCTCGTTGTATCATGGCGGCGGATTACGGATCACGTAACCCACGAGGAACGATCTCGGAGCGCAGACTTTAAGATCTCGGAGGATGAAATGTCACGAATGTCTCGGAACAATGTGAACGGAGGGGAGCGGGGAAGGACAAGGGGGGAGGCAGAGGACGGCCGTGGAAGAGGCAGGATAGGCGGCGGGATTGGAAGAGGACGGGACCAGCCGCGGCATCCATTCAGCAGGGCGACCCACGATCCAGAAGCGAGGTGTTAATGTCACGCACTTCGAAATCAGATGGAATCTAATTCAACGAACCTTGATCTTTACTGCCCCCCTTTCTGCGTGAAAGAACGTCCTCTTGGTCCGCGCTTTGCCTTAACCCTTTCAGGGAGACGCAACTTAAGGTACGGCCTGGGGATCCGGAGGGAAGGAAGTTGGTTTTGATGGTGTTTTGGAGGGGAGTTATTTAAAATATTAAGTTCTTTAAAATAATTTGGAGAAGTCGATGCATTCAAAAAAAGGACAAACTATGTCCACTTTTAAAATGGACCTCGTCCAACTCATGTCCACCCCATAAATAACCATAAAACGAAACAAAAAGTTTTACTAGCAACTCATGTAGAGAGCCTGGAAAAGAATTTTTTAATCAACTACTCCACTAAATTTTACTGTCCACACACAGTAAATTACTAAATTAGTCTGTACCAGCCTCAAAGCACAACAGCAATCGCTATTTTGTCCACCATCGCTGAGTCACCCTGTACCGCGCCTGGGCCAGTAATAATTTAGACATTCGAGGTTTCGTTATCCAGCCGAGGCACGCGCAGGTAGCGAGATCGAACGGAACACAGAGGACAGAATAAATTGCACCCTACGCTAATCGTCCGCGGCGAACAATCTAACTGGAGTTAGTCGTTCAGCGATTGAAACTAATTTCATCGTTGAACAGCGCCATTACCATACAATTCCTCAGGCCTATAAAGATGTACTTCATGACGCTCGGAGCTGTTTACCAAATAGAACTGCACGCTCCTTCATTGTTATTAAATTGCGCCAGGAATGTGGTCCCATCTTCAGCACCTGGAACGGTAATAAGTTTTGCGCAGTGGCGTCGAGGGAGGGGGGCAAGCTACGAACCCCGTCCTCCATTTTGTAGAATTATTACACTTCACATTTAACCCCCTTCGTTCTGCTGTTCCCTTTGAAACTTAACTCTGATTTGTTTGTTTGAAAAGTAATGAAAAAGTGTTTAAAAAATCGTGTAACTGGAAAGAAAGGGAAACGTATGAATATTATTTATTAATCCTGCACCCCTGATCAAGTGACAATCATTTCTGACGATCTTGAACTGAGCAGACCAAGAATTCTATTGAAAGACTGATCGTCATATCGTGGAGATTAATTCTCAGGAGTATTTCCATCAGGGAATCAATGTTTATGTTGCAATTAGCATAGATACTGGCCGAGCAACTTTCTGCTCATTAGAAATATCTGAAATGTTATGAGAGTGGGTAATGTTTGTTTCAACCACTAGCTTGGTATAAAATTTAAATTCCTCGTCTAGTAACCCGAGACTACTATAACTCTTCTACTAAACGCTTCAACACCTATAGGTCCCCTCAAAATTAAAGGACGCGACGCAGCTCACGGATTCTGCAGGTCGAAAGGAATCGAAAAGTCCTTTACCACTTTTCAATCAGACGCTTCGTTCCCGCGATACAAGCTCTCAAAGTTTAATGGGCCGTTTGCCGCAGCGCCCCTGGCGGCAGATTTTAAAAGCGCGCGCTGGCGGGGGACCCCCTAACATTCGATCGCTTCTATCTCGGAAACAGAACCTCCGATCGAAAAATGGTAAAGGACTTTTCGGTCGCTTTTGCCTCAAGGAATTTTTCTACCTCGGTTTGAAAAGCATTGATCATCATATACACTTCTGCTTCTCAATTGAAGAGTCTTTGTAGAAAACATTGTAACTGCCAAAAGTCAAATTCTATACTATAGTATTACCATTGGCACGTAGGACATTATCCGCGATTTTTTTTTTAATTTTGGCACTTACAACTGTCAATAATGGCGAGTATCAACTTCTGAACACCCTGTATACTAGATTATCACAACATAAGTACAATGTAAATGTTGCTTGTGGCCAATTAAGACGTGGCGTGCCTGAGACGATCGAACGTAGGATTTATTCCCCTCGCAGTCGGTTAAGTGTCATAAAATTATTAACCACGGTAATGAAACCACGAGAGGGGCCAGCGACGCTTTAGAAAGTCAGCCGATTAATTGTCCTGCCCGCTCGCCGTTTATAATTGCGCAACTGTAAATAGAGCCTCGCGTCGTTAAGCACGTGTCAGGGGGAGGGGGTTACGATAATGGCGATTGCGAGATTCGACACTCGAAACGGCTTCACAAAGGACAGTTTTGCGGTCCACGATCGGAAGGTTGCGTTACAGGGATCGAACTAATCTCGTTAGAACGATTGAATACCTCCCCACTCTCAAACCGTCGCAGTCGTCCTCGTGTATAATTTCTGCTGGGTAACCGTTGCTAACGACGCGTGGCCACTGCGATCCTCACGGCGACCCGAGTTTCGACTAGGAGGGTTAAAACGCCTCCTTGACCCACATTCTATCGGTAAAAACGAGAGGGGCCCATTACGAAAGCGCCATCTTGTACGTCCCCGGCTCACGGTTCCCCGATGTAATTCGGATCTCGTTAATGGTTTCGAGCATTGGGAGTGCGGCAAGTCCCATTTGACCCCCCAGTGGCGGATTTAACTTAAGTCGCTTCGGCCCCTGCTCAGCAGGCCCCCATAAGGCCCCACAAAAATTATGATTTTATCGAAACGCTATATTTTTTTTGTTCCCTATGATTTTCATAATAAAAACTAACAATAATAATGGTAATAAAACTAACATAAATTTCCTCAAGGGAATTTCTTAATGTTTACTTGTACTTATGCAGTGGCGCACTCAGGATTTAATCTTGAGGGAGCCGAGTTGAACGGATAAAAATATTTTTAACGCAAATTGAATAAAATTCGTTAGGTGATTATAAACATGTATAAAGAATAAAATCCATTTTTTTTACAAGGCCCTTTTTGGGGGGCCAGGGCCCTTTGCTCCTCCCCCTCTGTGTGCGTCACTGCTTGCGTACGAGTGGGAAGATCTGGGGGCCTGATTAGTCGAGGGAGTATTGAAAGCTTCTGTATCACGCGGGACCAGAGCTTTCGTAACTGGAGATGCATGAACGGGATCGAGGGAGGGGGGGGGGGGTCTATCGCTGGATCGCGATCACGGAGCCGAGACCAGGAGCCTCGATACGGCACAATATGCCAGATAACAATGAGATTATGACCGGTACACCGTGACGGGATATGAAACCGAACGATATATATCGAATCGTTCCCATTGCTTGGCGAAG
This sequence comes from Andrena cerasifolii, assembly GCF_050908995.1. Lineage (NCBI taxonomy): Eukaryota > Metazoa > Arthropoda > Insecta > Hymenoptera > Andrenidae > Andrena > Andrena cerasifolii. Next base: position 7,985,408 of record NC_135132.1, read on the forward strand.
AGATGAAGAGGGGGGAGGGGGCGGAACAAAGAGCGCCAGCAAGACATCCGGCGAATTTCGAGGGGGATTCTGTTAACGATAGGCGGGCTGATTGCGAAAGTCGGCGATGAGTATGCCTGCTACCGTTCTGAGGCTGTTTTGGAGCTGTATACAGGGTGTTTCATTTGTTTCGACCACCCCTACATGGATGGTAGACGCCTACTTAGGGTGGTAGGTGTACTTCTTTATGCTCGCCCTCTTCTTCTTTCGAAATCGGTGATTAATATCTCTGCTACCGTTCTGAGCCTCTTTTAAAGCTGTATACAGGGTGTTCCATTAATTTCGACCACCACAAAAAAATATTCATTCACTATTGCAGAATGGAAAGACTTCTTTTGTGAAGAGGTACAAGGAGATGTGCAGTAGTCAAGAGGGGGTGGGAAATGAAGGAGCCTGTAGGAGATCTTCGGTTATTGTAGATCCCTAAAATTGACTGAGAAAGAAGGGCATGTTCCCAGCTTTCCTCAGACGAGCCACGCTACTTACTACCAACGCCTAATAGATCATTCCCCAAACCCTAGAGCAGGGTCCACCCATTCATCAAGAAACAAAAGGATCATAGCAATTCCTCTCGTCCAACAAATCACCTGTTCTATTCAAAGAACTACTACACCACAAGACACAGTACTGCATACCAAGTCTAAGATTAACTATCCATCCTTCAACACCCTATACATAGTTACACTTTTGCAATAGCAGTGATTTAGACTTATCTGCCACTAGCATTATCATTTACTTATGGAATATTTGCAGGTGGCCACATCAAAGCACTGACGATCAAGAGGGACGTTTCGGAATACGATCTTTCTCATATTCCCGCGGGAAGATTACTCGGCGGTCGGATTAGAGCGGATACGTCTGGCAATATTGAAACTACGAAACGAAACCGCTGGGGGATAATGATTTATTATTCGTCGCCTTTGCATCACCGTCCACGTCCATCCGTGCAATCGCGGCCGACGAAAAAGCGGATAATGAGTGCTAATATCAAAGGTAAGGGGTATGGTGGCCGTGTAAAGGCCACTTCAAAGGCCAAACTCCGGCTTTGGAAGGTTGCAGGCGAGCATGCTCCAAAAGGAAGTGCTTGGGTGTGCTCTGTTTCCAGATCTTTGGTGATTCTTTTATCAAATCTCAATACGAGAAGCCACGTGTATTAAGATTCGAGGTGTGTATTCTAAACTTCTTAGTTGGACAGTGGAGGGTAGGTGAATTCTTCGAATTTAGTGGGATGGTGGCTACACATCATGATTCTTACACTGCTCGCAGTAAATGGGGAATTAAATTTCTCAGTTGTTTATTTATTTTATTTATTTATATTTATATTTATATTTATATTTATATTTATATTTATATTTATATTTATATTTATATTTATATTTATATTTATATTTATATTTATATTTATATTTATATTTATATTTATATTTATATTTATATTTATATTTATATTTATATTTATATTTATATTTATATTTATATTTATATTTATATTTTGTCATTTTGAATTCTTCACTTTGAGCATGTGACCCCCGAGCACCCAACTGGTTCCCAAAATTGTTCAAAAGGGGGTGACCGAAGGTAATAGTAAAATTGAAGGAGATTCTTTATATTAATTTACATTATTTATTTAATTGCAAGTTAGATGGCCTATTGTGCCCTCCCTCTCGACTTCCATCGGGCCTCGGATAGTCGCATTAGTTACCCAGCAGGGATAATGTTATGTGACGGAGCGAACGTGTCACTGGGAATATGTACTCCCGTAAGCAGAATAAAAGAAATGACATCAGGGAGTGTTTATCTCGTTGCAAGTGTGTCGGCTGGCGGGTTTCCCCGCTTCCTTCCGGCGCGCGAGCCGCGTGTAAATCTCAATAAGAATGATTTACGGCGGTAATCATATCGAGAATCGGGTTTAATGAGCTCAAACGTCAGAGCGTGGAGGTCTTAATGAGGTCTCGTTTGAGAAGATCTAATATCGCGGGGGATAATACTCGTATCTTCTGTTGCGTATTATTCTAATGCAGTGCTTCTCAACTTGCGACACAAGTACCGAGGGAAATGGGTTACGTTCGCTGTTTATGGTCTCGGAGACGAATTTCGACTACTATGAGCTGCTGGGGACTAAAATAATAGATTGCTATCGATGGCTGTGCACTATTGGAAACTGCTACGTGCTATTTCATAGTACTGTCAAGTAGGTACTTTGGGGTGCTGTAGATTAGTATGAACTATTATAGGTTAATATGAAATGTCATGGATTATTATAAACTACTAAGGACTAGTGGCAACTAGTATGAACTTTTGTGCACAAAATAATGTCATTTACAGTGGACTACCATAGACAACTAGGAATTACTATAGACTACTAGGCATAGAAATAGGCTACTATAGACTACTAGGCATGGATATGGGCTACTATAGACTACTAGGAATCGATGTGGGCTACTGTAGACTACTAGGCATTACTGTAGGCAACTATAAACTACGAGGGGTCACTATCGGCTACTATAGGCTACTAGGGAATACTATGGAATGCTAGGGATTGTGAAGGGCTACTATGGACTACTAGGAATTGTTACGGACTGCTGTGGACTACCATAGACAAATATGGGAATTACTATAGACTACTAGGCATTAATATGGGATACTATAGACTACTAGGGATCGGTGTGGGCTACTATAGACTACTAGGGATCACTATGGGTTACTATATACTACTAAGAGTTGCCATGGGCTACTATATGCTACTAGAGATTGTGATATGAGCTAGTATGAACTACTAGGGAATACTGTGAACTAGTATAAACTATCGTCGAGGCTATGTACTCCTAGAAATGACTATACAAGAACCGCCAGCGACCACTATGGGCAAATATGAATTAATTACAAAGTGGTACCAGCTACTCTAAAGTCGCATAAGCTACCGAAGAAGACGTTCAGACTGATAACGATAAGAAGGTATCAGACCGAAAAGGAGCAGAAGTTTGGGAGACACTGTTCCAATGGTTTTATCCGTTAAAGTACCTTAGCCGTGCTGCAACTTTATCGCGTACGAGTCCCTTAAATTTACGACTCGCACGCGGCATAAACATCCTGCCATTATGCCAGCCACGTTCGAGTATCCCCGCTTGCCAGTATTCAGCCATTGTATTCCCATATCGAGGGGGGTTATCTAATAAACTATCTAATTTCGCACGAACTTGACACTTTTTCTCGGCGACAGAATCTATGCTCGTGCCACGTGGTAACTCCGTACCTTATTCTGGCCGCGATTTATAGGAATTTCGAAAGTTTAGTTAGACGAAGAAAAAAAAAGGAGATAAGATTCTTCACGGGGTGACGAGGATTGATCTGCGTTGAATTACTTGTGGGTAATTTTTGTGGGAAATTCAATGCAGAATTCAGATTGTGAATTAAGTCTGAAAGCGATTTTGCGATAAAATCTCACCGAAACTGGTCCCCTGAGAATTCCATCGTTAAGACTGATCTTTCCAGAAGGTCCACACTCCCCCGCACAAACCGAGGCAGCGTGATCTAAAGTTGCCAAGATGGTACCAGTCACGGTTCACAGCTATCGAAATCCCGTTTCGCAAACCCTCCCATTTGGCATTGTGTTCCTCGCCGCGAGAGATCGGCCGATTGCAGTTTTAACGCGCGGAGGGCAATCAGATCTCAGCGAGACCTTTTCCAGCCTCCCGCGGAGGTGTCGAACAGGCCTCACACACGTGCCTAGCCATCATTCAGACCTAGTTGTCGCATTCGATTTGCGCGTGAGACTTAAACACGCATACTCTCAAAATCAGACCTGCGAGAGTGATCAGACCCTCCGCCCTTCAAGATCCAATAGGGCGAGTATTCTAGCAGCATTATGCCTCGTTCACACGTGCAACGAAGATCGACGGAGCCTTCGTTTCGAAAGGCAGGCCAGTGAAGCATTAACGAGCAAACTGTTCGCGACGGGTATGCGTGGCGGAGGCAACCGAGGCTAATTTGATCTTTGTAGGTTCGGAATAAAATATACGGTGCTCTATAGGCGAACGACATACGTGTGCTGGCCGTAAAGCAAAGAGCTCCTCGACTCTGCCGGAGCACATGTTCGCGGCACGACGATACGACCTCGCGCTCGCTCGATAACTCTGCTCTTATGCAAATCGACCGCGCTGTGGAATGACGAGCGGCTTCGGTAAGGTCATCGCGGGCAGGAAGGTTATGGAACAGGATTGGATTCGCCCTTTCGATCCAATTAACCGGGCGAATGACTTTCATGGTAGGAACAGATCAAAGGGCTTATGTTGCACGCTTAAAAACCTCGTTCCCCGGTCTGCGTCAGACTTAATTTTGAGATATCGGGAGAACGATCGATGGGCGACGATTCTGCGTTAAAAAGTGAGTCCGAAATGTGGTATAAAGTTTTTTCGTACGTCGCAGCGTTTTCGAGGGAATCAAGTCTGAAAGCGTAAGCTGCGTGTATTCAGACTTGATTATCTCGAAAACGGGGCTTTGTATGGAAAAATTTATTCTACAGTTTTTGTTAGTTTTTTCACGTAGAATCATTTGCACTTAACTGTGATGAAGAATTATTAAATTTTTTTTTAATATTCGACAAAGAACAAATCGGAATTTCCATCGGAGAGTTAGTTTGGACTCGGTATATCGACAGGGGTGTTTGGATCTTATAAGATAGGCGGAGACAGAGCCTGAGAAGCAGAATGAACCGCGACGCATGTCGTTAATTAGACGCGCGAGTTTAATGAAATCCCAACGGACCGTATAACTATTTAATTATGCGAAATCGGGTCGGGACGGCTGCGACTGGTGATTCTCACTGTATTTCAAACAGCGGAAGAGGTATGTCGTGTGTCGTTAGGGAAGGAGATTTACGAGCGTGCTTAATTAAGATGCGCGCTGATTAATAACACCGTGGAACGACGTAACGCGATTATTCAATAACTGCAATTATTGAATAATCCCAGGACACTGTACCACGATCCTCCTGTGCAAGGCCTCTTTCTAACGCTAAGCAATTTCTTTTTTAAACACTTGGAAGAAGCCTATTTGTTTAGAGGATTAAAAATGTTTTATTACAGCGAATCAGGTAACTAAGTGCTCAGTGGCTCGAGAAAAGTATGAAATGCAAACGTAACAGAGGATGTCGCGGTTGCGATATCGACCCTCGATGCGCAAAGGGTTACATTTTACTGCTTAACGTCTATGATTTCTTCGTCCAGGATACTAGGTCAAGGATGCGCATGACTTTCACAGAAGGCGTTCAGTTCTGATGCACTAGGTGAACACATATCGACGAGCTTTCGTCTGACCGTCTCCTGACATCGATTATTATACAGAGCGTTCCATAGAAAATGTTGCATCCAAATGGGAATCGATTCTACTCGAAAAAATGAATCGAAAACGTAGTATAAAGTTTCTTCGTACGAGGCTTCGTTCTGGAGAAAAACGTGTCTGAAAAGGGCGTGCGAGGCGCAATCTCCTTTCAGACACGATTTCCTCAGAAACGAAGCCTCGTACGAAAAAATTTCACTGCACGTTTTCGATTCCTTTTTTCGAGTAGAATCGTATAGCGATCGCTCGTCTCTTTTGTTGCAACAGGTATTGCATAATAATCGATAATCGCAAAAAGTGAAAAACACAGGGCGCGGTTATTACTGGAGTTGCATATGAGAAGAATGTACATAATGCAATGGCCATCTTCGGCCGTTCTCCTATTGTCAGGCTCTCCCCTAATCTAACGAGTCATGTGATTCGACATCGGCGATACTTAAAGGTAACTCCTTCCGTGACATTAAAAAGGCACTCCCAGGCTCTTGTTGCATCGGTCCCTTTGCTTGCGGTTTCACACGCTAACGTCGGATGTAGAAACAGTACCGGTAACGCCGTTTCTTCGGTGTGTACACACAGCTTCAGAATCGAGAATGGATCTTCCTGTTCGCTCCAAGGAGGAATAAGATAGAAAAGTTCCCCTAAACTTTTATTCAGTAACTGGATGGTATACTTAAACTGCTTATTTCATCTTAAATTATATTGGAACACCGGGTATAAATGGCAAGTGGGATGAAGGAGAGATTGGATTTGTTAATTATAGAAGGTTAGGTTTTATGGGATATAGTGATTGATTAGGAATTATAAATTGGTAATTTGGATTCTCAATCAGGAAAGACTTGTGTCAAAGAATTTTAGGGTGAAAGATCAAACTCTGGGGGATTAAAGTTTGAACTTTTATCTCCCTGTTGGAAAACCTATCAACTGAATCGCTGAGATAATTGTTTTCCATCGTTTCTTGTTAAGCAGGTAATGGAAAAATGGTCGCTTATAATAGAAAATTTAATTTTTTTAAGCAAAAAATGTGTCTACAGTATTACATTAACTATATTCCTTCATGTTTTTATCTGGTTGATTCTTACAATAAGGAACTTCAAACTCGAATAATTATTAAAGAATACAATGTTTATTTCTACATTTTATTAGTTCTATGGTGTCGAATATAATCAATACGCTTCCCAAATTCAAATTTCCCGTAAATGTAATTATTTAAATTCGAATTTGCTGACTGTTCGCGCTATCTACCAGCGAACGCGCGAAACCAGTCGCGATAACAAAATATTAATATCCTATTTTATCGACATTAGGTATCCATTCAACCTGCATTACCATTGCCTCAGCGATACATTATCGTAAAGGATGTAAAAAATTTTTAAGTAGGTATATTTTGGGCCTTGTTTTCTCTACAGTGCATACTTTTCAAGATATTGGGGCAAACGTATTTTTCACCCCCACTTTGAGGGTTTATTTCACCTCCTAAATATGGATGATCGCCGATAAAAAAAATACGTGTGAAATCTTTTTCGAGAATCTATGTAAACCTCATGAAAATCAGTGTGTAACAGTTGGGTAATGTCCTTTGTCAGATCGGTTGTCCGTTCCACAGTGGGGTGTCCACGTGGGAAGAGAAAGTAGGCTCCGCTCCGAGGATCGGAAAAACAAACAAACCTTAAAGGAAATTTATGACCTCCTCAACGTAGTTCGTCCATTTGGTGTGATCTGGCACTTGTTAGTTACAAGTTACAAGTTGTAACAGCTAACAGAGACCAGTGACATCTCAAGAAACTCGTGACTTAACCTAAACGTCGCGATTCGTATCGAGGTCTGTAATTGGTTTCCTCTTGCTGTTTTCGAGCTCTGCTCAACATCTTTCCCACGCATGCCACCCGCATCGCGTATCCTTGACAATTGTACATATTTTGCATTTTGCAGAACATATGCAAACGACCGCTTTCAAATCTCGCGCCTACGTACTTTACATTATCGATTGCAAACAATTCTCTTTGTAGCAACGTTCAAGCGATAGCATAACAATAAAAACTTCAAGAACTCATTGTCAGGAGAAAGGCGTCTGTATTATACAATCTACAACCACAGGCAAGGTAGATCTTACTGAAAAAAGGATATCGATAATATTTCATTAGAAGTATTTATTTCTAAACGATTTTATTTATTAACTTCACTCCTCTGTCCGTTTGTTTCTTTGTCTTGGTTCAAATCTCCTAATTCAATTTTAACTCACTCCCACAAATCCGATCGACTTGAAACTTGATAAAAATAATTGTTAAAAAATTTGGTTACAAATTAATTATAATTTGTTAAAAATTAATCGTAATTTGTGAATGTTCAGATAGACCTAAATTCGGTGCTCATTATTTACTAATTGTAAGGTGCATTCGAGTGAAGAATTCGTAAGAAAAAAATTGGTAGCAAAACAAACACTAAAAAGGAAAAAGTAAAAAATATATATGTATGTGACATCCCACGACTTAGAAACTAGCAACAACTAAGCATTTTGAATCCTTCATATTAATATTTCGTACTCTAGAGGTTTTGTAAATCATAAGTGGAATCATGTTAATACATAGCCTATAAGGCGCAATAACCAATAATAAATGATAAGAAGAGATCGAGAAGGGATACAACGGACGGCAACCAGCGAGCAGGAGAGTAGCCATCGAGTATCAAAATCGAATTACAAAAAAATCATTATTTTTCACTTTTCGCTCCATTATTGACCAAGTTAAATAAAACCGTTTAACCTAAAACTTTTGTTTCTATATATTTCGCACTTCCTTTTTTTTACACGTAATCTTCGTGCCTAATTTTCTCGCGTTGCATAATCTAAGGTTCCCAACAATACCAATATTTACCTTACATACTTACCAACAGATAAAGTTTCCTCGTAAACTTGCCCTCGCATATTCCTTAAAATAAAATAGCGCGCGTAAAGTGTAGATAGAGCGGCGCCTGCGCGCTAACCAAAATCGCCGCAGAAGAAGGGGAACAAGGTGTAATTTGAAGCTCAAATCTTGGTGAACGCGAGATCTCGCCGGATCTTGCGTTTAGTCGTGCCGAGTCGTACGTTGACGTGCGCTCAGTTCATTTCAGTTTTGCGTTCACCAGCAGTTTGCCACCGTCGCAGAAGAAAAGCCGGGGAAAGATGCCACGAAAAACCAAAAAGGGAAACAACCCGTTCTTCTTCTTCATGCTTGACTGGAAAGAGGAACAAGAGCAAAACGGACGAACATTCCCTGGAGGCCTACAAGACGTATCCAGGGACCCGCTAATAAACGAGGCTTGGAAGGTCCGACTTCAACATTCAATTTTCCCTACATTTACGTAATAAAATTTTAAAAAATTTCCTCTCAAACGCCTTCGATTGTTGCCCGATCGTTGAATAAGCACCGCCGGAGTAATACTTTTCTCTGAAATTTCTCGAACTGTAATTCGTGCCGATCGCCGGTCAACAAGTGTGCCGATCAAAATATTATCTTAGCCGCTTAGAGGACGGCGGTTTTTTCGACCGTAGGTGATTAGGGACACTGAGCACAGTTCCTTTGTTGGCTGAAGAATTTTATATCAACGATCTTTTGTCTACGAATTTCTTATACCAAATGATTTTTAATTAATTATTGTTCTTCAGTATTAATCGGCAATTGTTTACTTCTGCAACCTTGAAATCCTCCCTGTTTGTGTGCTTAACACTAAACGTACCGGTACTTCACACATACCTATTCTTACCATAAGGGGTCAAAAATGACCCATCGTGGTACATAAGGTATGCAAAGAATTTTTCTCCATAAAAAATAAGCCAAGAGAAAAACGGAAAGCGAAAAATTGAATAATCAGGTAATATAAGAATTTACAGAAAGTCGGATGAGGAAATAACAAGGAATGTACGATTTTAAAGTAAATTTTCAAAGGGATCATTTCACCCTGCTTGGTACGTTTAGTGTTAAGGACAATATCGTGTCTTGACTTTGTACCGTACGATTTTTACGCACGAGACTGTGTAGCTCGTTAAGAGCCAGCAGAGATATTTCAGATGCAGAGGCACAGGGTAGGGCAAGTAGGGCTGGTGCCCTGGGCGCAAAAAAGCTGAAAGAAATAGTGTCTCTTGACTAAATTTATTTAGATGGTTAATGTTAGTTGTTAACGCTTGTTATTCCTGTGCTTCGCATGCCTCTCTAGAGAAGCTTCGAAAAAAACTTGCTGCACCTTTCGGCAAGGCTGGCGGAGCCCATTATGCAAGTTATGAGCCGCATAAGGGCGCCAGCCAAAGGGGGCGCTAAAAAACTATATCACAGACTTAATAAAGGAATCCAACTGCCACATAAATAAAATGTAAATGTAATTCCTCTTTTTTTACTGTACCTCGTAAAGACAAAACGTGTTAAATAGAAAGCAGGTGCAAAAATTTGGGGGCGCCAAAAAGTTTCTTGCACTGGGGCACCGGCTCTAAGTAATTAATGCTCGCTGTATAAGAGAAGCTTGCAATGGCTTGTGATTGTTTGTAGAATCTCAGCAAGCCGGACAAGGCCTACTACGAGAGCAAAGCGAAGGACAGTAAGATCGAAGCGCAGGGCTCCATGGGTAAGAAGACGGCGCTCGGGGAGAGCATAGACGAAGTCATGGCGGCGGAGAAAAGGGAAATAGAGTTCCACCAGAATATGCTGCAGTACATAGATTCTGTGATCGCCATTGGTACTCAGCACAACAGTAAGTGTCTCGTATCTGGGGAATTCAATCTTGGGATCCTAATCCCGGGATCCCGGTTGTCTTTTGGGTTCTAAAACTCCCGGGATTTGATATATCAAGTTATAACTTATCCCGAGAATTTGGAGGATTTTTGAAAACGTAAATTACTTTATGAACAACTGAAAAATATAAAAATGGAATCCAAAAAACAGCCGGGATCCCGGGAACCCGGGATTGAATTCCCTTCCCTGGAAATAATACTCGACTTTAGTTTAGCTCTTAACAAGCGACGCCCTTATTTCTTTCAGACTTGGAGAAGATAAAGTTTATTTTCATACACGTGAACTGGTTCTACAAAAGGGAAATGGGGATCAACAAGTACAAGTTCGTCCCCGCCGAGCTCGCAGTGGCGGAGTTCAGTCTAGAGAACGGCGTCGAGAACGTCTACCACGAGATAATAAACGCGAAGATAGATCTAGGGTTCAGGCGAGACGCGATCGAAACTAGTATGGAGACGCATAAGATACCTATACAGATCCCGGAAGGACAGGATGACTTCACAGTTATGTACAATAAGTTGACTGAGATCTTGAGGGCCAACATGACCGGGACTAGATTCCCTCCACTGTTCGTGGCGAAGGATCTGACTCCGGCTGTGAAATCGTTACTGGAACAAATGGCTGAGGCGTCGAGTAAGTCCTGGAATGCCGTTCTGAATATTGCGCAGCTTTCTAATGTGCGGTTGTATTTTAGAAGAGTCAGCGAATGACTTCATAGTGTATTCGCTGGAAGCTCTGTTCGGCGCGCTGCGGAACGCTGCGGCGACGAAGGTCGACGATGTCAGTATACCACTTGTCGTCGCCGAACACGAATTTGGGAAAGACGCTTTCTGCTCCGTGCGGAACTTGGAGTGCGACGTAAGGAGTTATTGAGATCATTTTTAAGGGGAGGTGACCGGTCTAGAGCCCATAAAAATAGGTGATCTTTAGGAATTAATTATAGGAAAACTACTGTATATAATTTAATGGGACTTTCTGCAGTGAGTTAAGGATGTCTTAAGTTATAGAAATATATTTATTGCTTTATAATCAATCATTGCAGACGGCACTGGGGAGTCGTTAAAGTGGAGGCGTCAAAAAACTCAGCCAAATAGGTGGGACCTGTATCTCCGAAAGTTATTATCCGATTCGACTGAAACCTTTTTTATTTTGAAGAATATACTTCTGTCTAGGGGGGGAATCCAGAAAAATTACAAAAATGACATTTGTTTACAAAATAACGACACTTGAAGTTTGAACTTACTTTTTCCTAATATTTTCCGTCCTTTCAATGGCTTTAAAAATTATAATTTAAATTCTTCTGTAATTTCTTCTGGTTTGCCCCCTAGCCAGAAGTATATTCTTCAAAATAAAAAGGTTTCAGTCGAATCGGATAATAACTTTTGCAAATACAGGTCCCACCGATTTTGAGAACACTGCTTCGAGAAAAACGCGTTTAAAGTTTCGGTTGTTACCCATGCATTTGCCGCTACTCAAAAAGCTATAACTTTGTGAATTTTACGAATTTCAACAAATCCTTTTAAACACGTATTCTTGAAAGGTTGAACATTCGAAGAATTAAATAAAAGAAAAATCGATTTTTAGACCGGAACCTCCCCTTAAGGTGTCTGAAGAGTAATAACAAGGGAAATTCAATTTTCTTGTGCAGTACCATAAGAATATTGACGGCACGTCGCAGTACTGCAGCATGGCAATCGTGAAACGATGGGGTTTCACCATCTGCGACTACTGCTGCGAATACTTGGGCATGGATTTGATCCCAGGCATTCACTGTCCCATTCCGCTTGAGACACTTCCAACTTTCAACAATCAAGACACGCTCGACACTCGATTGAACAGCCTGACTATCAAGGATCAGTGCAAAGTGGTTTCCATGACTGGCGTAAGTAACGTTGTGCCGCAGGAAGACTGCTTGCTGAGCAGAGAGGGGCAAGAATTTTATTTACAGCCGGTTCTACATGAGCGTGCTCCTCGTGTCTCCGAAAGGAATCATTACGTTTTCCTTAAAGCACGCTCTTGTGGAACAGACTGTAAATAAAATTTTAGAATAACTGTAGGGATGTTAGGTGATCAGGGCAGGAGTAAACTGCACACTCGTGGAAAAGTAAAAAAGGCTTATTTATTGTAAAGAATAGGTTCAGGCGATGATGCCTCTCGTTCGACGGACTCTGCAGGACTGACTTCATCCATTCTTATCTTGCGCTCCCCGAGATTCACACTTACAACACACACTCTTGACACGCACTCGGATCACCCAAACTCTCCGCATGCATTCGACGAAACCATTCAAACCTCACACCCCTGGCGCATTCGATACTCTACTATAAACATCCGCTCTCGATCCCAATCGCTCTGGCCCAAACATACTTTGTCAATCAAACAGTCTTCGCACTCCCACATAACGAATAAAAGTTGAAAGAAAATTTCAGCTTTAACTTTATTCGACGTCGACTGCTGCTCAGCCTCTCATTATTGGAAGTGAAACCGCTGTGTACTGTTCCTTCGAGTGGATTCTGAATTTTTATACGATTCCAAACAGGTGAGCGATGAGCACAGGATGAAGGTGTCCGGGCGAACTTATCAAGAGGAGCAACGACGACGCAATGAGTGCAAGCCATTAGTAATAATAGATCACAGCGTATCCAATAATGCTGTGAACACTTCTGGTGTACGTATTAAAGTTACACTGTCTGATTCAATCGTGAAACATTCCGCGATGGTAACTTTTTATTTCTTACGTCTTCAGATTCCTGGAAGGCCGCTGCGACCCCCCAAGTCAGTGGGTAAGTGTATAGTTCTGCATACTGTTAAAGTTTACTTACTGTTCAGAGTAGATAAGTTATTTGAACATCCTTTATGCTGTTTCAGCACGAGCACTCACTGAAATGCAGGCGGAGAATGGCCTGTTTAACGCCACAGATTTCCCACCAATTGGTAAGCGAATGATTCCTTGTTTATTTATACGAAAATGCTTATTTTTATTGTTGTTTATAAGACACATTTTATACGCGAAATATTACTCTTTATTATAAAAAAAGTTGTGATTTTGCTTTGTGCTAGTTTTTTAATGTATTGTAAATCAATAGCATTTTTAATCACGAATAGTGCAGAGAAAACGGTTTTCTCAATATTTTGAGATCTTTCTACGAAATTTCGTAATACGTAGTAAACTTCGACTTGTAGAGGTCGGAGTACTTATGAATTCGAGTTGTAGAGGTGAAATATATCATTTAACATGCGAAATATAGTTCGAGGTGAGGAAGTTTTATTTCGAGTTGTAGAGGTGTTTACAGCGGAGCGGAAAGGGATGAAGAAAATTTTCGTCTTATAGAGGTTTTCGAGTTATCGAGGTTCGAGTTAACAATTCTCTGGTGGGCGAGCAAATGAGTATAAATCAGAATTATTAGTTTTGCAAGAAGACACTTAGAATGTTTAAAGTACTATGTAAGATCGGGTGTTAAATTTTGGATGCCGAAGTTGATAACTTATCGATCATTTGCTGTAACAACGACATAACTCAAAATTCACGATTTTTTGGAAAACTGGAACAAATTTTTTGTTAAACGACAACCGCTTTTTCTATACTAATAACTCAAAAACTGCAAATTTTTAGTTGTGTTGCAGCAAATGAGCGATATGTGTTAAAAAAAACTTTTGCAGCACTCTTTTCTTTTCGAACTTTTAGTGTGAACTTTAATTGGAACGCTATTGAATAGAGTACGTACAAGGTTTATTAATTATCGCGCGGTAGTTCGGCCGGCCGACTCGCGTTCCGATTTATATGGGTTTTTTGTTATTATCTCGTTAACGAAGCGTCGCAAAACATTTTCGCTACGGAAAAAGTTGTTTCAAATCACCCCACGAGTCACTCTTTTCAAGGAACTCCACCATTTCTGGGGCACCCTGTCTACATACACGTAGGGCTCACGGGGGAAGTTTGCGCGTGTTTCGATGTTCACGAAAGTTGTCGCTAGGTGGCTGCTGCTTCTCGCTGGAGACTTTGGGAGGTAGAACTGTTATATCGAAAGGAAAAACAGTGTAGTGTATCGCTTCTCGGCCTATGGCTAAGATCAAAGTGTAGTATCTGTTCTTATCAGCTTAATATCTGATACACTCCCCATTGGGGAGTCAGAATATTAAACTGATTTTTGGAAATTGACGGAGTGTTGGTGCTCGCACCACCTCCGTCGCGAGTCAGCCTGACACTGCAGAACCGTCAGGATTGGCTCAATAACACTATCTAAAGAATAGTCCTGTCCTAAATCACTCTTGGAGTTTGTTTAACCACTCTCCCCAGTCACACTGGGGAACGAGATCGAGCGACTCTGAGGAAGTGAGAGAGACGAAGACGCGTCCGAAAGACGGAGCGAGACAAGATAGCGAAAAGTCCGTATCGTGTACACCAAACCCCGAGTACGTAACGATGAAATACTGTACTTCGAATTTCTCTCTTAAGAGAGTTCAGCGCCTAAATGATGAAAGAATCGTTTTAGAAACAAAAGTAGAGAGGCAATATTAAACAGGGCGATCGTAGAGCTAGCTTTTAGCGAATAAATAAATACTGTACACTGTTCACACAGGTGGAAGAGGCATCGTGATGAAGAAAGAGCCACGAGACGCTAAGTTTCCTCCTCTGGGTAAAGGTAAAACGATTCGATAATCATCGATTATGTACATATTGCAGAACACTTGAAGTTGTACACCAAGTAACTTTATTAACTTTTATTGCTTCGGAATATTTTGATCATATCAAAAGTTTATTATTATAGAGTACTTTAATGAGACTTGAAAGTATTATATTAAACAGTATTTTGTTGCTTAAGTTTGATTATTATAGCAGTTCTCATAGCAGTGATACTCCACGTTAAATGGAACATTTATTAGTAGAACTGTACAAGCATTTTTGTTGCAAATCAGAAGTACGGAAATGTGATACTTCTGCGCATGTATGACCATTG
The DNA here is from genome assembly GCF_050908995.1 of Andrena cerasifolii. Classification (NCBI taxonomy): domain Eukaryota; kingdom Metazoa; phylum Arthropoda; class Insecta; order Hymenoptera; family Andrenidae; genus Andrena; species Andrena cerasifolii. Next base: position 8,000,499 of record NC_135132.1, read on the forward strand.
ATAAATTAAACGTTTATTTTTGTATCCTGCTGCAAAATATGTTGAAATATTTTGTGTATCCTCATTACCGTATAAAGTAAATAGCATTCCCTGTACTTAATCATAAAGTGTAACGTTTCTCTGTTAAGGGGTCGCCCTTAATATACATAAGGGTAATTTTTGCGAATTCTTACCCCTCCTCCCTCCCCCAGTATAAGAATTCGTAAGATTTGACATTCCAACCCCCTCCTTACGTAAACATATTTTTTTTTACACTTAATTTTTTCAGTTATTAGAATTTCTTTACAGGTTAATACAATTTAGTGAGTTCGGTTTCGGAAAATTTAAACTAAAACTACTTTTCCGGAACATTAATGATAGAATTTGTATTTATAGAAAATTAGGTTAAAAAATATTACGTAACAAGCTACCTGACTCCCCCCCCCCCCCCAAAAAAAGCCTTACGTGATTTAAGGATGACCCCTAATGGACTTTAATTTAGCACTAATAAATGTCCGATTTGACGTGGATACTTTCATATGTTAAAGTTTTTATTATAGTTGAATATTTCGTACGTTTCCGCAGGACGTGGAAAGTGCTGAAGACCTAGGAAGGACGCCAGATTTAATCGTAATATTATTTAATACATATAGTTACCTTCATTTTCTTAATTTTTATGGTATTTGACTTTAGTGGAACGTAATTTGGAAAGTATCCAATTATGATCGTCCAGGGGTTATATAAATTAACACACATATGTTTGGAGGAGTTTATTTTGTATACATATTTTATTACATCTTTGTACGACCTGCAAAGTAGGTAAAATGCAATCCATTGTACCAATGCAATCACAATATGTAATTCCAAATTTCTAATGCTGAATTCTCAATAAATACAAATGTACACTTTCAAGATGATTACCGTTAAATTTATTTCGTGACGAACCCTATAAATGATGCTGTAACTAATACATTACTGATTTCAATTTACTTTAAAAAGGTGTGATCTGTGAATTATACTTCGTTAATTAATCAAGTTGAAAAGTTATGACGAACCATGTATACGCAAAAATACAAATATTGTCTATCTCATCCTCGAATTTCACTTCTTACTGTTACTTTACAAATAATTCATTCACCATTGAAATAATCTAAACCAATGCAATCACCCGTTACACGTGTCTCTAGCAGGCAAATATACATGAAAGCTGAGGTCACAAGCCAGAAAACATAAACACAGTGAAGCGTAAACAAACTATATAGGTAATTCTCCTTCGCTGTTTACTTGTTTTTGCACTCCTCCTTGCTACCTCACCTTGAACAGGAAGCGTTGAAAATATTTCCGAGGCTCTTCGTCGATTGACGTCACGAATTGTCGGGAAATAAAATTCCACTGGAATTTCCGAGCTCGGTTAATTCCAGAGCTAAATTCTACCCTCGACTCGCATGAAGGGAAGAGAAATGTTGAAACGCACAATTTAAATAGAAAGAGTATTTCATTCCTGTTTTTACTACAAGCTCGCATAAATACGTACACAAGTAAATAAGTCCGACGATCGCTTAGCAGAGAGTACAAGCGTATGTTTGATAATAAAAAAGAAATTACCATGTACAAAGTAAACGTATACATATATAAATCATATTAAATTATCCTAACCGATATATATGTCGTTAAATACCAGTGGGTGATCGTAACGTAAATGTGCATGTGACTCAGTTGTGTGAGATTATTCGTTGTATAAAAGTATAAGCTGTAAACGAGGGAGGTCCGTGATGGTTGTCGCCCAGCATTTCGGGAGATGCGTCGCATTCTCATGATGATTCACGACGAGGCGAGTTACTTCCGGTAACTGTTGCGCGGCGGCAGATATTGATTGCTACCGCCATCTCCGCCGAACCCTCCTCTACCTATAATCAATTAAAAAAAAAAAAAAAAGTTGAAGATTCAAAAGGATTTGAATTCGACGCGCAACATGCAGCGACACCTGTCCGACGCTCTTGGAACTATTTTTGGCGCCGCCTGGTCGACGCGCAATATTAGGGTAAGAGGTTATGTTCAACTTTAGGCGCCTTTTAAGGGGCAATCTTTTGTTTTATGTCCAGATTCATTCTTGGGGAACTTATATGGTGTAATTTATTAACCTTCAGGTGCTACCAAGTTTGTAGACTACGACCTCTTAACTGAACTTGGGATACATAAATCTGTGTTCTGTTTAATCTTGTGCCACGAATCTTATTAAGCAGTCAAGTCATTCATATATGTTTGTACCATTATAATCCTACTTACCACCTTGGTACCCTCCAGCGCCTCCTCCACCCCCTTGGTATCCTCCCGCGCCTCCTCCTCCGCCTTGGTACCCTCCCGCTCCTCCGTAACCACCAGCGCCACCACGGGAGTACTGCGCCTGGCCCTCGTACTGAACATCAGCGGTGTATCCGTTCGCGTCGTCAGCCATGTACTTCACGATCTGTGTCCTAGAATCCGGCAGCAGGACTCTGTACTCCCCCGTCACTGTGTTACCATCGCTGCTCTCACGTTGGGAGTAATCGTTGCCACTGGGAGGATCGTACACCTCGTATTGGAAGTTGTACGGCTGGGGCTGAAAGCCGGAGAGAAGCGATTACTGAAGCGTAGCACGGGGATTCCCCTGCGCAACTTCCAGAGCGTACGCAACAGCTTGGGGGTTAAAGGTACTGCGAGCTGCGCTTCGCTTACCCTTCCATTGTCGCGCCCAAAGCCACCACCCTGGTAGCCTCCGTCCTGGTAGCCTCCGCCACCAGCGCCACCGAACTGTCCAGGTGCTCCGTAAGCTGCCGAGGGTCGTCCGCCAAACCCACCAGTGTCGCCGCCACCGCCACCACCTCCCGGGGCTCCGTAAGAAGTGGAAGGCCTCCTGAATCCCCCCGTGCTGCCTACGTCCCCGGAGAATCCACCGAATCCACCTCCGCCTGGTCTGTTGTACTGGTAACCACTTCCACCACCGCCACCTGGCAGCAGTCCAGCGAGGGCATCGCTGCTGAGGCACAGTACCACCAACAGCACCTTTGTTAACTGCAACAGGATCGGTTTCATCCCTCTGTAGCGCTTTCTGCGATTGCACATCATAATGTCGAATAGGAGGCGGAACTTTGAAAGCTAGAGAGCTTCGAGTTCCTTATTACGGATCCTATCGTAGAGAATTCCTTGGAGCAACTGGCTCCGAGGCTTGTCGAGGCAAATTCGTAGAGGACATTAAGCAAATTGCGCCACTGAATGTTCCAGGTTGAGGCACCCTGCAATTCGTAATTCGGCTCGGGTCAAGCGAAATTCAGCTAACGCGTTTCTTCAGGGTAGAAATCATTCCTCCGGGGGAATGAGATTAACGACCTGCAGGACGGACCGATCGAACGGTTTCGCCACCTAATGTCATTAACGAGACTGGCAAAAAGGGTCGTGGAAAACGCTGATGTCGAGTTCAGTAGAAAGCTCGGAGTATCGCGTGCCGGCGAGATTCGTGTGTCGAAATTAATGGAGTGTAGAACGATTTTCAGATGCTGCGCGGCTGGTTTAAGCATTTCCTACGCAATAGAAGGGGTGGAAGAAGCTGCGACGAAGAACGCAAGGGAGGAGAGACTGATCAAGGAGATTTTCAAAACTGAGATAAATTCGTTCTGCCTTGAAGTTGGGGCATTCTATGACTTTACAATAAAATTCCCTTTGCTCTTCGAGGGCTACTTGACGAACAAAGGTATTAGAGGAGCTCCACGAATTTGGGGAGATCTGGAACAAGAAGCTTAAGCAGAGTTAGGTGGATAAGCTTCACTTGTGGACCTAGCAAAGACGTTTCCCCTCAAAAAGTGGCTCGAAATATTAAAGTTTAGTAGGTTTTCTAGGATCAACAACGGACACTGAAGAATATACAGCTCCTCCGGCAATTTCAGAGCGAGGCACAATTAATGAATTAAAGAAGAAGAGGAGAAGAGAATTGGAGGACCAGCTGCCCCAGTTTCTCAAGAGAGATTGCGATACACGTTATCGGATCAGAGCGCTATCGTTGTCGTCGCGTCTGCCGTTATCAGCGGACCGTAACCCGGGAAGGAATAGCCTACCTGGTGGTAATTCATATTGCTGTTATGACCGAAGACGCGAAGTGAACTGAGAAGATGATCCACGGCAGAGTTTATATACCGCGCGGACCCTTTGTTACAGTTTATCCTTAGCGCTGCATATCCACGTATTAACCAGCGTATTAGAATGACCGTCGGTGGGTGTGGGAGGTGGAGAGGAGCGCATCTTCCCTTCACTCAGTGATGCATCATGGGAAGAGACGTGTATCCCCGCTGATGATGACTGAAATACCTTTAAATTTTAATTGGATCTACGCACGTGACCGCTCGGGACGCGGACTGGGGTACCCCCGAGAAGGAAAGAGCCCCAGGATCAGCCGAATGGGAGGTCGATACTTGCAACGCGTCCCCTACTCTGCTCCGCTATTCTCCTGTCTTGCTCCGCAATCCTGCCGGCGAGGACCTCCCAGGTGTAACGCGCAGGCGAATTATAGGAGCTTCTCGGGAAAGCTCCGAGACACTTTTGAGCTCGTCGATTCAATCACAGACGCGGTAGCTTTTAAGTAACGGCCGGGTTTCTTCTTTGCGGATTTCTCTTCGGATTTAGAACTCTTTGGCGCAGTAGCGTTAGGTATTAGGATGCAGCTACTGGATATTTAATATTAGAATTTAGTAGTATTAGGTATTAAAAGAATAGGATTGAAGATCGCTAGTATTGGGATGAACTTGATTTTAGTTTCTTTGTAAGAATCAGAATCCCATTTTTGCCGCTCCTTATATTTAATCATCAGTAATTATTTTAGAATATAAGTTTTCACAGTGAGTGCAATTTGTTGCATAATAAAAGCCTTTTGTTTTATTAAAAAAATTAATATTAAAAAAACAGGAAAATATATAGATAGGAGGAACTAAGGTAATAACTTTTTTAGAATTGGAACAAACGACTTGAGTTTGTTTGAGAAGCGCGAAATTCCCGGAATCAGCGATTTTCGACCTTATTCTGCGATCTTTAAGCGTTTATACAACTTACTTCTATCTATAAACGGGATTTTTGAATTTTCATTACGGGCTCACGAAAAATAGTTGAAAAAACGACCTTTACTATTTTCTTTACTTGACCGACCAATTGCAATTTTTTTCGAAACACGACTACTTAGCGAACTAATCCTTCTAGCTTCTCAAAGAAAGTCAAGTCGTTTGGGCCCATTCTAAAAGATTTATGCGATTTTAAAGGATGTAAACTTTTTTTCGTCCGCCACTGTAGGCACCTGCGTAATTTTTAAATCTAAGAAAACTCATAAAATATTTTTTAAAAATCGATAAAAAACAACGCAAACATTTTTACTAATTTCAATTTTATTTTTTACCAATTTTCTTGTCCCCAGATCAGCCGCTTGTAGTAACACTAATAGTGTATCGATATCGACTATTAGATTGGTAACTTGTACTCCTATTAGTACCAATACTAGTGACCAGATGAGCTACTGAACTACTCCAGACCACAAACAGTGACCCTAGTAAGTATCACAAAAAGCTACAGTGATGGAAATGAAGAGTTGGTTCAGAAATCTCTGAACTAAAACTTTGCAGTTTTTGAGTTATTAGTATAGAAAAAGCAGTTGTTGTCTAACAAAACTTTTGACCCCATTTCCCCAAAGAAATCATGAATTTTGAGTTGTGTCGTTGCAGCAAATGAGCGGTATGAGGAAGTGGTTTAGAGTTGCGCAATCTATTCCGAGCTTCGACATCGGCATTATAATATCAGCATTAAAAAACTCCCGACGCAGAGGTTTCAATCTCGCGCAGTCCTCGAATGTGCTGAACCAATTACTAATGAAAGGTGGATGAAGAAATAGGCTCGCGAGGCGATGGAACAAGTGGACGTTGAAGATAAAGGATGAGCAAGAAAACTCATGCAATACTCCTAGGAGCACATTATTAAAGGGAGCTTTAGCTGCTCTTCGCTTCGTATCGGATTATTAATGCCCAGTGATTAACAAGCTGCTTTGTACTTTCACTTAAACGGAGCGTGACCCAGTTCCAATATTTGGCCACCGAAGCGCTGCGGTCACTTGGGCCTCAAGAAGGCCCCTGTTACCACCCGCCCAAACAGAATTCCATTAGCTTCTTCAAAAGAGTAACTAACGCCTCCGAAGAGTCCAATGCCAGAGTAATGCCAGCCTCCTCTGCCGAACTACGCTTCAGCAGACTTTGCATTCATCAATCCGCAATTATCAAGTTGCAGCACTTGCCAACTTTCTTCGGCGCTCCTTAGGAAATGAAGTAAACAAGAAGGAGAATCGCCACCTTGTATTCACTCAGCAGTGTAACAAATTGAAGTTCCCCAGAAGTGTTCCCTCCTAATAGATCCGCCTGTGAATGGCTGCCATAATTGCCAGCCTCGGGACAAATAACAAATTGCATAATTGTGCATACAATGCCAGCGCACTCGTCGCGGCAGAGTATTCCTCGCCGAGCGGATCGGTTTGTCTGAAAGCGGGACAGTATTCTTGGCTCATCTTCAGAGGTGTACCCAAGCCGACTGTCGTAATTGAACATCCTCTTAATTGCAACCGGTGCGTTGCCAGGTCCGACGGAGTTGCCCCAGCCTAATGATTCAATTAGACCACCGTGCACTGTCTTCGCGGCGATACCGATTCGATCGGGCCCCGGCTCCGAGCGCAATACTGTGCGACCTGGCGCCGGATTGCGCGGAGATATCTGCCCGGTAATACCGTACTCCCAGAATTCCGATTCAGAGCTCGTGGTAATATCTGTGATCGGTGTGTGAACCTTGCCTCGACCTGGGGCCGCAGCTTTCCATTCAGTGGGCCCTACGGGGCACCTAGAAGCTGGCTGGAGAACACCGCGTCAGCTCTGTGACACCCCACGAGTAGCACGCATGACTTTACTGCTGAGTAACGCTCATCAGGAGGATAGGTTTTATAAACACGCTGCACCGCAGGCCCCCGTGGCAAAGGTGAGAGATGATCGTCAGATAAGTCTCGGAATAATTGTGATTATTTTAATCCGCGGCTGGTACAATTGGAAAGTTTGAAAGTTTAACAGAGCCCCCTTTCAGATTCAGCAGCGGAGGAGAGCACGGGAGGAGCGAAGAGCGTTTGGAAGGATTCGGTGAGACTTTTATGAAGCTCCAGGTGAAGTAATATTTTCATCAGCGGCGGATTAGCGGACGAAGAGATGCGGTGTATCGTAAAGTCTTTAACGAGCCGTAAAAACTGCGGCGAGGGTCTAATGGCCGTATTAGTTCGCGTGATTAAGTAGCACTCGCTAAGTTGTAATGCTAGTAATTACCACGGCCATTGACATAATCGTGACTGTGAACGGGGATATTCTGTAAGCGTGGAGTAATTGTTACGGATTCTTTCTTCGGCTGCTTCTCCCCTCGGCTCGGGATCACGCGAAGGCGTTTGTTCGGTATGTGTGCTGCCTGGTTACGAAAATAGCTGAGGATAATTTTTTCCCCGCAGGGAAGATTGATTGCTAGACCCGCGCTGGGCTCCGGGAGCTGCGGCGGAGAATTATCTGGAGCTGATTCTGTTCGGGAGACTGACTGATGCATGGAATGCGCTCTGCATGAAATCATCCTCGGCAGACCTTCGCGCGCTCACTTTCCAAAAAGGCAGCGAGCCTGGCGCGCTTGATGCCCTCGCTGGCGAGGTGTTGCGAAATGGAAGTGTATGTTTTGGGGATGCTTTGTATGAGGTCTTGATTCTGGGGCGGGTTTTGGGAAGTGAAGGGGAGCAGGTGGGGAATTAGGTGTTGGTATTTGTCTTGGAATAATGGGGAGGCTGCTGCTTTTTATTTGGGAATTTTTAAGTTGGGAATTTTTTATTTGAGAATTTTTAATTTAGGGTTTAAGAAGTGGCGGTTTGGAAATTTTGGGATTTTTCAGTTGGCAGTTTGTAATTTGCGAATTTGTAAGTTGGCAGTTTTTAAGTTGGGAATTTTTAAGTTAGAAGTTCTTAGTTTGGGAATTTTTCATTTGGGAATTCTTCATTTAAGAATTTAAGAAGTGGGGGTTTGGAAATTTCGGAATTTTTACATTGGGAGTTTTTAATTTGCGAATTTTTACGTTGAGAGTTTTTAATTTGGGCGTTTCTAATTTTTGGGAATTCTTAATTTAAGGATTTAAGAAGTGAGGGTTTGGAAATTTCGAATTTTTTAATTTGACAGTTTCTAATTTGCGAATTTTTAAGTTGGGAGTTTTTAATTAGGGAATTTCAAATTTTGGGAATTCTTAATTTAGGTATTTAAAAAGTGGGGGTTTGGAATTTTCGGAATTTTTAAGTTGGCAGTTTGTAATTTGCGAATTTTTGAGTTGGGAGTTTTTAATTTGGGAACTTTTAAGTTGGAAGTTTTTAGTTTGGTAATTTTTAAGTTGAGAATTTTTCATTTGGCAATTCTTCATTTAGGAATTTAAGAAGTGGGGGTTTGGAAATTTGGGGGTTGATGAATTGTGAATTCGGAAAGCGGAGGTTTGGACATTTAGGGGATGATGAATTGGGAATTTAGAAGCTGAAGGATTGGAAGTTTAGGAGTTGATGAAGTGGAAAATTAGATTTTGGTATGTTGGAGTCTCGCAAGCTGAAGAATAGAAAATACTTGCACATCCCGCTCGATGCAATAGCTAAATCGCACACCACGGGCGCCCAGGCTGGCAAATAATCATACGAGCCGAATGACACGATCGTCATGCAGCTCTGCTATTATATTCGTTTCGTAAAGCGTATTACTCGCCCGAGGATTGCCAGCGGTTACTTTAAATCGCCAAACGCAGTCGATTCTTACAACATGCTCGCGCATTACTTTCCCCTGCAACCCCTTCGAAGATCCGTCATTAATCCTTCCTTCCCGACTAACTTGCCCAGCTCTCAGCGAAAGTTTTATTGAAATAAGCAATCCAGCGCGCTATTACTTATTATTTCCCCACACACGACTCCAAGAAACAGAGCCATTCAAGTAATAAAAGTAATTACATAATATCTAGCCAAGTCCACATTGAGATTGCTGAAACTTCTTACGTCTTCAAATCACCCTCCCAGAGCATCAAGATAAAGAGCAATTTAATCCACGCACGCTTGAGCTGCACTCCCAAACTACCTCGAACTCTTGAGACACTAAAAATCCTTGAAATAACAGTAATAGTTGTACCAATTGCATAACAAGGAGACAATCTCGAGCCTTCCGCATCCATAAAAATTACCAAGCCCCCGAGGCCTTCAAACATTCTTCCTCAACTGATTGCATCAATTTGCCTGCAATCAAGGAAGCAGCTGGAACATCCACCAAAGGAAGAGACAACAAGCTCCACCACAGCACCGCGACTCACTCAGCTGTAACACTTTGAAAGAGGAGCGTGGGTTGACCCGTTCCCACCCTTGTCAAGTCAGGGTTGATCCGCCGCAGCGTCCATCGCCACTCCAGATCCTCTCTTGATCGCTGCCAACCCGGCAACGTGGAAAGAATCGATCGCCCATTAATCAGCCATTGCGCAAAGGATTCCCCGGACCGCGGTAACGTCGATTCATTATAATTATTCGCCCTCGGCTTGCCAGCTAATTCGTTTCTTAATCCGATTTCACAATCACCCGGGTTGCGTCGTCCCGCTCTGCGGCCCTACGCGCTCCTCCCTCGCGCGCGGGCGCTTAATTAGTCCCGGCATAATTATCGCTAATTACAGCTGACACCGGGCCTCCTCGGGGCAGAGCCCCGTAGCTGCAGATGGGAGCCCGCGCCACGTAGATTCCGCGGGATCACGAGCGAGCGTTTTGACGCGAGCGTCTACACCGTAATCGGGGATAAACGGCGATTGCGCAATCGTTGCGATGCGGAAGACGAGCGCGGAGCCTTCTGCGTGTGTACTCTGGATCATCTCTACTGCGATCTTTGCCTGGGCCCGTTGGTGGGGAAGCTCTGATCGACACCTCGGCTCCGCGCTGGCCAAACAGCAGGGTGGTGGGGCCGCCTCGCGGCGGTATTCATTAGGGTGGTTTGATGGAGGTTCCAGAGAAGGTGCTCGATAGAATATTGTAGAATTTATTTGTGGCAGGGATTGGGATTACTGTGAAGAGGTATTCGATTCTGGCTCCTGAACCACTGGGGAGGAGAGTACAGTAGTTTGGGGAGGTATAAATAAGGGTAGTTTTGAGTGCAAGTTCAATTGAATTTGTGTTGGAAAGTACTGTGCTGAAAGTTTCTTCAATTTTAGAGGATTAGATGAGCATAAATTTAATTTAAATAGAATTTCGTGTAAAGAAGAAAAGTCAAAAAAAAATTCGTCATGGGTCGAGTAAAGTTAAAATTCGAGCTGAAAAATTTATTCGACGCTGAAGTTGAAACGCTCGACGAATAAAACAAATAACTTTATTCGTCAAATGATCTTAAGTTAAGGGGGAGGCCTACCTAGAACGGTGAAAACAACAGGCTCCTTTGGGAATTTTTTCTTGAAAAACCGGTAAACTTTTATTATTACACATTAGTCTATTGGAAAGAGTACATCTTACGGATATTTCAGTATTTTTTGTGGTAAAAAGTATTGTAAGGATTGTGAGTTACAGGCGATGCCAGGGACGTCCTTTTTCAGGCGCTTTGCGGTGACAACCGTAGGTGCAGGATCATCAAAAATTGAAAATTCGATTTTTTTGTAAGATAATATATGAAATTATATAGGCGCTAAATTTTTAACCCTAAAATATGCCCGCAAAGCCTTGAGTAAATCGGTTCAATAATTTTTTAGTTATCTATCACCGACTTTGAAAACATGATTTTGAGGAAAATGCGTTTAAAGGTTTGTACTAACACGCGTATAACTTTGTCAATTTTGGTCGGATTAACTTGAGACTTTCAGGGAATATTTTCAAAGTGTTTTATTTCAAGAAAATATAAAAATCGGAAAATCGATTTTTCTATAATTTCTAGGCAGGCCTCCCCCCTTAAGGAAAAAGGCCCAGGTGGCAAACGTTCTGAGGGGCCCATTCTTTCAAGAAAAATGAAGAAGAAGTTACTAAAAACTACCAAAAGATAGTAATGCAGAAAAAAAATTCTGGAAATTTTTTTGAAAGTGGGGCCTTGTTGCTGGGCCTTCTGGGGCCCAGGAGGCAATCGCTGATTGGTTGCGCCTTAAATCCGCCACTGAGCACTGCATAAATACACTAAAAGCTTTAAGCACTGCACGAGGAAGGCAGAAGTTTCCAAACTGAAGATAAATTCTCAAGAAAAAACTCAGGACAGTGAAGAATCGTAATCCTCAGCAACATTTCCAATTTCACTTCATCCAGACTAATTCAGAGCATCAGGGCCTTGTTCCCATCATTAGTATCTCGCTCCTCCGCAACAGCTAACGTCTTTCGTGTCGAACTATGACCAAGCTGCACGTACGTACGTTCAGTCGAACGCATTACTGGTTACGACATGCTTCCACGAAACCTTTTTCGCAACTTTATCCCGTCCGTGTTCACCCTCGCAGCGCAACGCTAGTGAATAAGCAACTACTTGGTTGCAATCGATTGTCACAAGAACGTAAGATCACTGGCTACATAAAATTATTAATTTCTAGTTCCAACGACTGGTGCAATAATTGCTCGCAACGCAGGAAGAATAGTCCTCGCAGTGAGGCACGCCTAAATGAAAGCAAAGGTGAAGGTGAACGAAGCGGGGATCCTGGCGAATGAAAACGTCTGCGCCTATCGTTCATCGGGCTTACGAAAACGACGTTGACGTAATCGATGATCCCTTGCGTCCACGCGGATACGTCGGCGCGGAGGATGAGTGGCGCGTTTAATCGATGCCAGAACAGTTTGAAAGTACTTTCCGCGAGCACTCCGGCGCTCCATTTAGAGCTAATTTCCTTGACTCGCTTCGAGCCGACGGAGAACGGTCAGCTGAGAGGTGTTACGCTTCTAGGACGGGCCCAATGAATGCGGTGAATTGATGATGGAGCTGGTCCTGCCAGAAGAATCCTCCGGGGAGCACAATGGCCGGCTGATTTTGATTGAGATAGGCTAGCTAGTTCCCCTGGAGCATGCTTTTTACGCTGTCTTTTAATCTGTGTATGTTAGTTGATATTTTAGGGAAAATGTGATAGGAGGAAGTCTGCCGAAGTAACGGGTTCACTTTGAATTGCGAGTAGCTCTTGATTGCCTATTTAGAGTACTATTTATTCTTAGTGGTGGATTTAAAGAAAAAGGCCCAGGTGGCAATCGTTCTGAGGGGCCCATTCTTCCAAGAAAATGAAGAAGTAGTTTACTAAAAACATGCAAAATGTAGTAGTACAGGGGAAAATATAGCGATTGGATAAAATCGTAATTTTTTTCTTGAAAATGGGCCCCGGGGGTGTGCCTTAAGTTTTCTGGGGCCCATTTCGGGAAAATGAAAAGGTAGTTTATTAAAAACGGGTTCAGTGTACAGAAAAATATTGTGTTTGGATAAAATCATGATTTTTTTAACATAAGGCCTTAGGTGGGCCTTCTGGGCAGGGGCCCATTTTTCGGAATAATGAAGAGATAGTTTACTGAAGACGAGCTAAGTGTACTAGCACAAAAAATATAGTGTTTGGATAAAATGACAACTTTTTGTGTTTGAAGATGGGGCCCTAAGGGGGCCTTTTGAGCAGGGGCCCATGCGGCAACTGCCTATCGGCCGTGGTATTTTTAGTTAAGTATTGAATATTTAGTACACCTAATTTTTTCAATCTTCACCTCAAAGATCACGAGATCTAAAATTCTGAAGAGATATTAATCAGGCAATGCAAAACCAATTACTTCAGCAGAGTTCATCCAACTAGGACTTCCTTTATCTTAATCTCCCTAATTATTCTTAGGTAAGGCGATCCCACCACGGAAGAGGCGCCCTGTACATTGCCTCAGCTCGCAATCAGTAATGATGGTGGGACCCAAAAAGAAGCCAGCCATTACACGCTCATTTATCAACTTTCAATCTTCCGCGCGCTTCAAATTGAAACTAATTTCACGCCTGGTGGAATGATTAATCGATGGTCACTGCTGTGTATACTTACTCAATTATGCGCCCGTGTGGACTTAATCCAAGCGCAGTTTTCTTCGCACTCCAAATAGTGTGATTAGAACACTGCTATCCGCAGCTTCCTACGCATGTCCTGCAAGAAATGGCATTGTTCGGGGGGGAGAAGGGTGCTTGTCCTCGTTTGAGGTGCTACTTCTATGATAGGGGCCATCTCTCTGCTCAGCGTGTAAACGAGGAAGAGAGTAACAGTCATTCCCTGCACGTCAGGCGCTGGTGCTTGACAATCCTGACGCGTGCCGGTGCCCCGTGAAATTCAACGAATTATAATTTAGACGTTATAATATCAGAGAAAGCGAGCGCGCGCGAGATGCCGCTTCCTGGTGACATAATGCAAAGCAACGTCGATCCAAACTCGACCGTGCCCCTTACGGCTACTTTTTGAATTTTAATGGGGAGAGAAAGAGGGGTGCATTTTTCTTTCTGTTATCTCTTTTGTAGGGTGAATCGAATAGTTTTCTATTGAAGGTGATGGAGTAAGTAGGTGAAGTTCGAGGGAGTTCAGGGGATTATTCCTCCAAAATTACAATTGTCGGGCTGCAAGGACCTCTTCACTCACTGCCTTCTTTGTACTCGTCGCTTCTGTAGAAATGGGGAGTGCATGTAGTGTAATGCAAATATATATAAGATGCTGTAAGGTATACTCGGAGTTTCATCAGATCATGATGAACTTGGTATCTTAGAGTCACTGTTCAGATCTCTGTGAACTTGTACAGGTGTCTTAGATCGGTTTTGAGGTCTTCAGGGACGGATTTGAAAATTTGGCGCCCCTATTCCAATATTTTATTTTAAAAGAGTCGAGGCAATTTCAAATTAATTCAATATGGCAACTCGCATCTGACAAGGGGACGAGCTTCAGGTTTGGCAATTTCAGAAAATGTTGATACTTAGTGTAAGTACCCGAAGGTCTTCACTCGGACACTAAAGCAATAAGACGCGCTTTTGAGCCAAATTCGAGAAAATCGAGTTTGAAAATTCTGAGTTCCTTTATTTACAGGGTGTTTCTCTACAGATGGTCAATACTGTGTCGGGTAATTGAACAGGCAAAAATAAGACGAAAATCAAGAGTGACGAAATTGCGGCGAAGGCTTCGTTTTCGAGAAAATTGACTTTGAATTTCACATAAATACGCGTGCATCGTAGACGCTTGAGGAACAGGCGCTTACGATGCACACGTGCCACCCCACGAGTCACCCTTTTCAAGGAACTCCACCATTTCTGGGGCACCCTGTCTACATGCACGTAGGGCTCCCGGGGGAAGTTTGCGCGTGTTTCGAAGTTTACGAAAGTTGTCGCTAGGTGGCTGCTGCTTCTCGCTGGAGACTTTGGGAGGTAGAACTGTTATATCGAAAGGAAAAACAGTGTAGTGTATCGCTTCTCGGCCTATGGCTAAGATCAAAGTGTAGTATCTGTTCTTATCAGCTTAATATCTGATACACTCCCCATTGGGGAGTCAGAATATTAAACTGATTTTTGGAAATTGACGGAGTGTTGGTGCTCGCACCACCTCCGTCGCGAGTCAGCCTGGCACTGCAGCACCGTCAGGATTGGCTCAATAACACTATCTAAAGAATAGTCCTGTCCTAAATCACTCTTGGAGTGTTTGTTTAACCACCTCCCCAGTAGAGACTAACACTGGGGAACGAAATCGAGCGAGTAGTCTGAGGAAGTGAGAGAGGAGGGGGCCGAATTTCAACTTAATCAGACTATGCCTCCAAGTCGATCTTCTATCTCCTAACTAAAGAGTCCCTTAAACTCTTACATTTTCACAGCAGTTTCGTAAAATTGTTTAAACATCTTCGACACCAGAGAACTGTCAAAGTACCCCTCTCAAAGCCAAATACAATGTTAACAGTGAAGAAATGAAAAGAATTAATACACCAGAAGGTAGTTAGAAATGGTTTTATTACAAAAGCAAGAGCTGATCACACAGGACGCCTCTCATCCTACGCTAATTAAAATTGTACTATGATCAGTGGAAGGCTGGCCCATACGTTGTCGACGGAGTCCTCGTGTTGTAGCCATTGCGGGCGCCGAAGTTGTTGTAACTGTTGTCCAAGGAGTTAGATCCAAACTGATAGTTATTATAGTTGTTGCCATTGTTGAAGTTTCCACTGGGGGGTTGGTAATTATATCCACCGTTGTTCCCTTCGATATTAAGACACAACTACAATTAACTTCTCGCAATTAAAGGTACAGAAAGTATTCGTAAAATTAAAGAAACACTCTTTCGCTCGCTGTCGCATACCAATCAGTACTATTCTAAATTGCAGGAAAGCGAAGTACCTCCGTTGTATCCACTGCCAACATTGTTACCCTGGTAGCCGAAGCCTTGCCCGCCCTGGTTGTTAGCGTTGTAACCGTTGTTCTGGGTGTTGTACTGGTCAGGGTAAGTCGCTGTGCCCTCGTACCTCACGTCAGCGTGGAAGCCTGTCCTCCAATCAGCGGTGTAAGTCACTATTTGCGTCCTCCCATCCGGAAGCTGCACCCTGTACTCCCCTCGCACAGTCTCGCCGTCGCTGGTCTCCCGTCTGCCGAAGTCGTTTCCAGTTGCCTGGTCCTTCACTGCATACCCAAACTCGTACGACATAGGCTGAAACAATAGCTTGCTTATCGCACCAATTCGTCTCGCATTTTTTAGAGTGCAGATAATTTTGCTGGGAGTAAAAATATCCCAGAGTAAAAGGGGGATATTTCGTTCTGATAAACAGTTTGTGGAGTATGCAACTTCATCGACTTTTACTTCTGCTTCTGAAACTAAGTTGTAAAGTACATATCTACTTGCAGCTAAGAACTTTGTTTTCATCTCTTAATGGGGTTTTGCGCAGTTTTGTAATCTAATGCAGCCGTTATAGGAGTGCGCAGAACAATGGACGGTTATATCCTGTAATTTCTATTGTATGGAGTGTACACATGATCTTCATTAGCATTGTAGGTGCCGATCAGAGCTCGTGTCGTCGCACTTTCTATTAGAGTGACTCTTCGTATTGCCTCTGCGGTGTTTCCATAACCCAGTTCAGCGGCTTCGTTATTGGTCCATTGTTTCCTATTGGGTTAGAACGTGGAGATGCTGTTAGGGTAGCTGAAACTGTTTCTCCGCAAACAGGAGGATAACTTTCTTTGAGGTATCGCAATCAAGGGCGTCCTAAGGCTTTTTCCAGAGGGGGGCAACTTTGGGATGATGGTAAAGAAAAATATACCTCTCTTGCTTTTAATAACACATTTTATAGTGCCGCCTTAATTAAAATTTTAAAACTGAATTTTAAAAATATTCCCTTTTTTAGTATAAACTTAATAAAGATCAGTTTTGAAAAATAAGGGATTTTTTAAATAAAGTTCCAGGAAATTTGGTTTATTCTCTGGATTTTCATGAATTTAAACCCAAAATAACACTTCATACTTCACAACAAAGGACCTGATCCTCATCAATCGAATCGGTAGTCACATCCCTCTTCTCATTTCAGAAGCCCCAGCAGAAGAAAGTGAAGAACACTCCCTCCCCAATTTGCCTCCACTCCGAAGCATCGACGCAGCCTCAAGGGAGAGTATCCAAGTGACACGCATCGCGGGCCCAAGAACAGCACCGTCACCGAAATCCCCGTCCCGTCGCGGCAGTGCTACACATCCATCTGCGCCGCGGCGCAAATTACGGCGTGGCGCAAGAATATTAATAGGGTGAACCGCCGACCGCAGGCATAATATCCACGGGGAATCGTTACTGCCGATTAGCTAATCGTCCTGAGGATCTAAACGGTCCGGTTATGTGCATTCGCGCGAAGATTCAGCCCCCGGGGGCACGGTGGCCTGGCGCGAGCCAGATTAAATCACCATCTTCACCCAGCGTCTGCTCCACTTCCAGACCGAGTCGAAGAAAGCGCGCTGGTATTACGCGATCGCGCACACTGCCCGCCGATTCTTCTTTTCCTCTTCTCATACCGTCCAACGAAAGTGACTCGCTGGCCTAACGAACGGCTAGCCTTGCTTGGTGATTAACGACGCGCGGGGAGATCAGGGGATGCGCTGTTCAAACTGTTCTGGAGTTGGCTGAAATTAGCAACCTACAGTTGCTCCTAATTTGGGAGTCTAGACTAATCTGTAATTCCCCAAATTAGAAACTTAGCGCCACATCTGTTGCAATGTGCTTTAAATTGGGAGCGCACACTCTTTTCATATTCTGGAGATGAGGGCCTCAAGTGGTCCCCAAGAAGTATGGTTTATGATTACTTGAATGCGCTATGGAAGCCTCCGCGTTGTGCAAATTGTCCTCCTCCTTCAGGTATAGAAGCTAATCCCCAGTCTACTTTCACTCGAAGTGACAATCTCTTCACCTAGATTCGCAGATCAAACAGAAGCGCATGCCTGCGTATTTCAATCCGCAAAAATTTAGGGACTGATGATTGAGATCTAAGCCTCACATTTCCCTCGCGTACCACGTTCACTTGAAGCGCAGGATTGAGCGAGCGCGTCTGTTCTGCGTTCGCCGCGGCGGCGCATCTTTGCACCTCCATTACGCTCCTCGCGGAGAATTACGCCGACTCGCATTCCTGATTTCATACGTGATAAACTCGTTTACCGGTCGGCCACGTGCTCCTCGTCCCACAGGCGTCTAGAAAACGGAGCTACCTCGCTCCTCCGTTGCGTTGCGACTGCAACAGCTCTTCATCTCTTGCCCCCCGTCTGCCGGAATCATCAATCTCCCATCAAGAGCTCGAAGAAGCCTGCTCGAACGTATTCGGCACAGCCATTTCTTCAGTGAGCTTCAGCAGCCTCGGAATATTCTTCTTGGAAGACTATAGAAGTTTCTTCTGAAGAAGAAACCACGGTTACCACGATGACGGACAGAAGAAGCTTTAAAGTTCATACTCTGCTGCGCGTTTGAGTAAACTTGATACCAGCTCGCCTCCCAGCACCTCTTCTTGCCCCCAAAGAAGAAGAAATGTCTCTGATTAAACACTCCTCTGCCCCAGAAAGCTGTGCTCGCCTCTGGTAGCGCGAGGAGTCCAGTGAAGTTTAGCACTTCGCGCTCGGATGATTCTTCCAGAGGGACCCATTTATGGAAAGAGAGTGGAAAGACTGAGGCAAGATGTCTTCTGGCTTCCCATCAGCCTCGCCACATTGTAAACGAGCGCGTTAACGTTTCGCCACTTCGGCAGACGCTGAAGGAGTGGTTATTGTTGCGTGTCGCAACCGAGCCTGGTTGCCCGAGCCACATAAATTCGCTTAATGACGGCAGGGGAGCAATTATTTCCTAGATCCAGCGAAACGTTCTCGTTTAAACGATCCTCCGCGATAACTCCTCGCGTCCCCTCCCCAGCTGGGATAAGCAATTATGAAAGATTCGAGGCGCAACACCTTCCCAACCAGCAATGAATTATCAAACTGACATCTGCTAACTTCAAACGTTTCCCATCGTGGCTTTTAAACTCCACCGCGGCATATCACAGCGATACTTCGCGAAGAAAGTAAGCGAAGGCAAAGGGAGGAGGTCCTGAGGCCCCGAAGGGGCCTCAACGTTGGATGGGAGTGCTCGGTCCACTTCAGCTCTGCGCAACAGATCAGGCATGCCTGGTTCGACAAAGTTCAATGTTACTTGTGGAAGCAGAGTTAACCCAGATCTACTGGCGACCCTTGAGCCTTCTGCGAAACAATATGGGTGAGGAAACGCTGGCAGAGGCTGAATGGATCTGCGATCTGAACGCTGCAATCTGCTATTAAAGCTTCTTGTCTCTCGCCTTCATCCTTTCCTTGGTATTCGAGCGCGTGGACTGCTTCTTTCTCTGCGGCATTATGCTACTTGAGTGTATTGCTGCAGAAGCGGGTCAGTTTCAAGAAAATCTGGCAGTCGGTGGAAGAAATTGCTGTTAAGTTTGAGCAACGGAGGTGATTAAAATTGCAGCTAGGATATAAATTGTTACCATTGCACGTATTTAATTCTAAGTTCTTGCGGATTACCCACCTGGTCCGCATAGTCGTTGTCGTTTCCATTGTCAAAATGATGATTTGCTACGCCGTTCCCGCCGGCTGTTGGTCCCTGATTGTTGCCGCCAGCGTAATTCCCTGGGACACCATATTGAGCGCTCAATGGAGGCTCGCTATGGACGATTGCTGAGCTCACCATTAAGGCAAGTAGTACCTGCAAATTGAAGTTCACTTTTGGAGGATTTAACGTTTCGAAAATTCAAGGGGGTACTGTTGAATGCTATTAAAATTCTGAAGGAAATTCTGAGAGAAGCTTGAGCAACCGACTCTTATACTTTGCTGAAGGATCAGGGAAAATGCTGGAAGTCTAGGCCCCCCGAAATGAGACTTGCGGGCATTGATGTGAAGGGAAACGAGTGCTCCGCTCCGGGATCCTCTGCGGCTAGGTAATTAACGATCATCTCGTCGTTTGGCTGTGCGTGTTATGCTTAAGCCGTGTCAGCGCGAGTTACGACACCCCCTTCCTGATCCACGGTGCACCGGTACCGGAACGAAGGCGCGAAAACGCTGATTCGAAGCGTATCAGATGGATTCCCAGGCGCACGAGTCGCTGAAAAGCCCGAGAGATGATCAAGCGGTCGGCGTTGCGTAGGCGAGAAATTAGAGTCGTGAGCCCGAGTTTTCCTCTGCTTCTGGCCGCGTCGTGGGAACTGCTAGTCGAACCGTTGCGTCACTCACGAGCTCAAAACCGGCGGGAGGTTGAAGGTAATTGCAAAAAGAAAGGGGAGAAGAAAAGGAGAGAAGAAGGGAAGAAGGGAAAAAATGAAGGAGAAAAGAAGAGGAGAAGAAAAGAAGAGGAGAAGAAAAGAAGAGAAGAAGAAAAGAAGAGAAGAAGAAAAGAAAAAGAAAATAGAAGAAAAGAAAAAGAAAATAGAAGAAAAGAAAAAGAAAATAGAAGAAAAGAAAAAGAAAATAGAAGAAAAGAAAAAGAAAATAGAAGAAAAGAAAAAGAAAATAGAAGAAAAGAAAAAGAAAATAGAAGAAAAGAAAAAGAAAATAGAAGAAAAGAAAAAGAAAATAGAAGAAAAGAAGAGATGAAGAAGAGAAAAACAAAGGAAAAAGAGAATAGAAGAAAAGAAGAGATGAAAAAGAGAAGAAGAAAAGAAAAACAGAATAAAAAAGAAGAGATGAAGAAGAGAAGAAAAGAAAAGAGAATAGAAGAAAAGAAGAGATGAAAAAGAGAAGAAAAGAAAAAGAGAATAGATGAAAACAAGAGATGAAGAAGAGAAAAAGAAAAGCAAAAGAGAAGAAAAGAAGAGATGAAGAAGAGAAGAAGAAAAGCAAAAGAGAAGAACAGAAGAGATGAAGAAGAGAAGAAGAAAAGCAAAAGAGAAGAAAAGAAGAGCAGAAGAAAAGCAAAAGAGAAGAAAAGAAGAGATGAAAAAGAGAAGAAGAGATGAAGAAGAGAAGAGAAGAAAAGAAGAAGCGTGATCTCTTCTTTGCAGAGAAAAGCTTTCGAGGTGCACGCAGCTGAAGAAGCCGCAATTCAAGCGGGAACTTTTAATTCTAAACTTCCATTCAAGAACAACTCATTAAGATCTAATTTCTTATCACAATGCACAGGCAACGGACACGGAGGGTTTTTCTTTCTGTGTCACGAATAAAGCTCGCGAAGAATAAGAGTTCTGAAGAATTTCTGATTTGGTATCACAGAAGTTTCAGAGGATTGCATCGTACAAGGGAACGGCGAGTTTGTGCGTATAACGTGGGAGGATGATTCAGATTCCCAATTGCCCTTCACTGCGGGGTAATTGAACAAGACTCAACCCTGAAATTGAAAATCCCATCGACGAGAAAGTACACGTAATTGTTTCCTGTTCAGTCATCCAGGATATGGACGATCCCATCGGTTATTTTTAGTGCCGCATGTTTCTCAGCGTGGATCGAGGAATTTCCTTTAAAAGCTGCTGAAGAAGCAAGGATTCGAAGCGGAATAGTATCTCGTAATCGACGTGGCGTAGAAGAATCGATGGAGAATTACGCTGTGGAAAGTAGAAATGTACAGATCGAAGAGCAGATTCGAAACGAAGAGATTGCAAGTGATTTGTACGACAAAGGGTGCCATTGTTTACCTTGGCAGCTGGAGAGACGAGGTGCTGAGTAGTCTTTTTAGGTCGCTAATTACGAGAGCTGATTATCTGCGGTGCATTCAGACCGCCAGCAGAGTTATTAGGTACTAATTGTAGGAGAATTAACCCAGATACACAGCGTGCCCCTAAATGTGGATGAATATTCACCGAATGTGTTCACCCATTTATTATAATACTCTAATGAAACTGAAGAAACTGTATTCGCAACCTCTTTTCAGTGAAACTGTAGGCTGAGTAGTCGCCCAGGCAACATAAAGCTGGAAGAACTTTCCATTTCCAATTTTAATGCCACCGGAACCGAAATGAAGAATATGAAGCATAGGAGCCAAACATCAAGTACTCCAGGAAGTAAGAAGCAATGTTTCCAGAGGAATAAGAATTAAGGGGAATCATCTCTGAGGATCTTAAGCCATCGACGAAAAGCTGTAGCTCTCCCTGAAACATCTTCGTAACGAGCAATGCCGAAGCGTGCATTACGCCATTTAACGCGGTGTTAGAATACCCGCACGTACCAGCTTGCGAAATGCTTGTGTTGTTATTTATATTCTCATGTTAACCGCACGTCCCTTGCACCGCCATTAACGCAGACGATTACACGCGACCAAGTGCACTTACATAATGAAATGCAACAGCCCGCTGTGTGGAAGCTGGGCTACACTTGGCACACTGATGGGTACTGGTTGCGTTCAACTCTTTCGATTTACCACTCTAAGGGAGACTTGCGCACTTTTCTCCCGCTCTGTTCAAACCTCAGGAGCGGTGGTAACTGCGTTCGCGGAGGTTGCAACGTTTGTTCTTTGGTAAACTATGGCGGAGGGTTTGAGGTCCCTGATGGGACACTTTGGTTCCTGAGTCCTCAGGGTCTAGGAAGTTGCATTTTGCAATGACTGCGAGATGCAGTGGTGCTACTCGAAGCAAGGACTCTGAGTAGCTTCCGGAATGCACTGGCTTATTTGCAGTTAGGGGCACTGCGGATTGATTAAGAGAAGAAAGCAGGAAGGCGACAAAGAAGAAGTCTCAAGGTGTGCGTAATTACATTACTTAATTCCCTGCTTTGTATCCTAGATACTCTGTTACGCTTAATAACAGATCACCTATGACACAATAAGGGCACGTGGTAGCTAATCACAGCTCCAGGGAGGAAAGTTTTAATTTTGCAAACTAACCACACGGCCTTTACCATTTTCAGCAGCTAAGGACGTAAAAACGTTGAAGCCACAGTGAAAGTAAATGGCTGTTAATAACGAGTGCAAACCGAGAAAGATTATATGTGCTTTACCCCTGAAGGGGGCCATTAGTGGCGAAGAGGATATCATTACATCTAAACTATAATAGCAATTACTGTAAACAATTTCAGGCTTAAGTGGCGGAGAGGAACCCTAGGATAATACAATAGAAAGTACCGAGTAATAGAAATGCTTGGCGTTGGGAAATACCAAGATCCAGGTAATGTTAGCGAGTGATTCAATAGCTGTCCAGGAAGACATCTCTCAAGCAAATTCAGTAGTTCTCTTCGACCGTCAATATTCCCTCGGTTATACTCATCACCACTTCCTCGACGATTATTGAACAACACTCGAGAAGCCCCACGCTGCCCCGAAGAAGCACCCCCCCCCAAAAGTTAATTATACTATGATACTCAGCCCAGAGAGTACTCCGCCAAGCAGGCCCAAAGCAGAATGGGTCCTCCGGTCACTGCTCACGAATCAACCGAAATGCACAGAGACAGCGTCATGGGAGTAAGCACCGGGCACCAATGTATGAGCTTCCAGCAGGTCACTTATCCAGCCAGGAACAGGTAATTACCTGTCGCACTATCCTATCCATACTAAGGTGAAGAAAACTGGATCACTGTCGGAACGAAATGCTGAATTATGGTGACGTTTTAGCGCATACCTAGCTTATATAGGGAGCCCGGCTACGCCTACAGAGAATCGTTTCCTGTCGGGCACGGATTCGTCGGATGCACACCGATATCCAGCTGGAGGAGGACCCCCGGGTGGAGGATCAGCGAGGATCAACCTCTGCATCTCTCTCCTCCCCCTGGTACTCCAGTTCACATAGGAACGCCAGGCGTGTGGAAAGCCCGCGCTTTAGTTCCCATTGTTCTCCACACAGCGGCATGCGCGATTTCGGGGCCGACGCGCGTATGAGAGGAACGCGTCTCATCCAGAGCGGAGAAAGCTGATTACTTCACCGCGTGGGACTGGCGCGGAGCTAGCTGGCCCGGCGCGAACCTCCCCGCAGCCGGCTAATTAGCTAATCGAGGCTTAATTAAGGCAGGACCATTGTCCATACCCTCGCGCGGATCCTTGCTTTCGACCGGTGGCGCAATCCTGGGGTGCCAGGCTCGTCTGCCTACTGGGGCATGGTGGGGGTAGTGGCTGACAGGGGCAGGTTTTTAGAGCAACGGTGAAGTGGAGTTTTGGGGAAGCTGCGAGATGGAGGCTGAGGAGAGCTTCAGCGCTGAAGGGTGTGTTTATATTAAAGAGAGATGTGCTAAGGTTGAGGCAAGCTGGGGAGAGTTACATGGTTTGCTCTTTGTTTGGTAAATGGAATGGCAGCGCTGCGGATGGAATTCAATTCACAGGTGAAATGCACACGGATTGGGAAAAAGTTGGGTCGGGTCTAGGTTGAGAACTTGATCAGATCTGAGTTATTTTGTTTCTGTTATTCTGAGTTCTGGATAATGAACGTTGCTACATATATGGCAGGGAAAATAAGAGCGCCATTTGGTACAGGTGATCCTTACGACTTAAGAAAAAAGGCCCAGGTGGCAAACGTTCCGTGAGGCCCATTTCTTCGGGAAAATGAAGAGCTACTTAACTAAAAGGGGGCAAGTGTACAGAAAAGTATAGAAAAAAATATAGTGCTTTGATAAAATCATAATGTATTTTTGAAGAAAGGGCCCTAGGGGGGCCTTCTGAGCAGGGGCCCATTTTTCGGGAAAATAAAGCGGTAGTTTACTAAAGCCGGGCTCAGTGTGATAATACAGGAAAAAATATAGTTTGGTTAAAATCATAATTTTTTTAAAGATGGGGCCCTAGGTATGGGCCCAGGTGGCAACTGCTCATCGACCACCCTGTTAAATCCGCCACGTCTCTCTTGTTACTTAATTAATTTAATTGGGTATTAGTGTTTTAAGGGAGAGCCCATGTGTTAACGTAGATCCTAGGTTTCAGTAAAATTCTTTGGGATCTATGTCTTTCTACTTTGTGGAATATTTTGTATTTTACTCTGATCTCAGAGAGGGGCAGATAAAACAATCTGATTAGTTAAGCTCCTGGCAGTGGCGGAGTTAACAGGGTGGCTGATGAGCAGTTGCCGCCTAGGCCCCTGCCCAGGTCTTCCCAGGGCCCCATTTCCAAAAAAAATTATGATTAGGTATAGTTATCCAAATACTATATTTTTTTCTGTTCTACTACACTTAGCCCGATTTTAGTAAACTACCTCTTCATTTTCCCCAAAAATGGGCCCCTCAGAACTTTTGCCACCTGGGCCTTTTTTCTTAAATCCGCCACTGGCTCCTGGTTTCACAAGCTACGTCATAGTGCCGAAAAACTTTCTTTGAGAAATGATGATTGTTTGTTTTTCAGCCGAGAGATCGTAACACATCAAGTATCCTTCATCTCACGGTCTTCGTGACTCCGTTTCCGTGTAAACTTCAGCGCGCGGCGGCGCGTGACAAGAAATGGCACGAGCCCGAGCACAATGTGTAACGCAAATGGATACAGGGTACGACGAGATCGGCACGCAGACTGATTTAGAAAGTAACGCGTGTTTGGATAGCGCTAAAATTGCGTTTTACCTTGGTCATTGTGATTGAACGACCGCGTCGTTACATTGTTACGGGGAATCGCATTTCGCAAGTCATCCCTGGTGTTCCTCGAGTTATTTGGAGTGTGGGCCCAGTCTCTGATTGCCGATCTCTTCTCGTTTGTTCTCGAGGATTGTTTAATAGACATTGTTGGGAACTTAAGAAGATCGGAGAAGTGATAAGTATGAAATTTGAGGGGGGAGGAATTTGGGGGAATATGAGAATCAAATTTGGAGTGTCCAGATTTTCTATTGTCTTCATTTTTATTATTGGATTATGAAAGAAAATTAAAACCGACTTCAAAAACATAAAAATGCATTAAAAAGTAAGAAATAATTTTTTCCCTCGTTTGATCTACGACTATTAATTTTTTTTAAGTCGACGCTAGATTTGCACATGCAAATAATGAGGCGCCGACTTAAAATAATTGATGGTCGTAGATTAAATAACGGAAAAAATTATTTGTTACTTTTTAGTGCATTTTTACGTTTTTGAAGTCGGTTAAAAAATACTGAATTAGGTTTCAATAATGTCAAGAGATGTATTATGTCACTTAGAGCTTCGAAACTTGAAGTAGGAAGTCTAGAGATTTAATATTTCTGATTCGGAGCTCAAGAACTACAGCTGTGAAGTCCAACGACCTAGTACTACGATTTGGAGCTCAGAAAATTGAGCTTTGAAGTCCAGAAGACCTACTACTATGATTCAGAGCTCGGAACGTAACCTGGAGTCCGGAGACCTATAATTACGTCTTAGAGCTGAAAAGCTTAAGCTAATTAGCCAGCCGGGATCGTCCCAAGCGTTGCCCTGAGAACTGTTTTCCATGTCCTAGGACCGTTTTCCATCCGCAAGCCGTAACGAGATTAATGATCGCCGATCTGGTTCCGCGACAATGCGCCCCCTAATCGGGCCGCCCGATCTAATCTCCCGGGATCAATGAGTCAAACGGAACCTAATCAAGGCGGGTTTATTGTTTATTTAACGCGGTGCGAATTTCACACTTTCGATTCCCTTTCGTAACCTTTCCCCCGTGATTGTTGCTCGCCGTTACGTCAACGGAAACAATCGCGTTGCGATAAACACGCGCTGCTACCCGCTGGACGATTTACTTAATTAACAACGGCCCCGTTGGTTTTCGGTAACAGGGAAGTCGCTGCATTGTTGGGCTCAAAAATTCGTTACGTCCGTTGCACAAGTGCCTCCGCAAACTTTGCAATCCCTTCCACTTAATAAAATATTGCAGACATCCGCTTAAGTGACTTGCGATGTCTTCGATCATTCTTACACTGTCGATGGCTGGCAACGCTGAGCGCAGAAGAATTAAATTAGGAATTTCGCTTCGTAGAATCTGCAACTGAGTATATTTGGTATTTAATCATTTGGTGGTTTCAAGAAAATTCCGAGAACAATGCCCTTCCATCATCTCTCTTCAGCGAGCATGATGGACAAGGTCGCGGCGGTTACAAAGGAGGATGCTCTAAATTCAATTCGATATTGCACAATCATCCTCCAGACAATTCGATCTCTCTAGCTTGTTATGAAACACCATCGCGTGAATAATGAATTAAGTCGAAGAAGAAAGGCATCATCTTGGCGCCAGGCGCGAGTTCTTTCGTCACCTTTGACGCACGAGGTCCTCCTTAATCCTCGATTGAAAATAAACGAGGGTTGCGCAGAGCGAAACATTCTTATCTTCGCTCTGCCCAGAGTATTACGTAAGGATGAGCGAATAGAGTTGGACCGACCATCCAACGCTGCACCGGACATAAAGGCGAAAGTCAGATTTCGTTACGAAAGAATTTTTTTATTAAAAAAAAATTATACCGAAAGTTTTCTAAGACTCCGCAGGTAGATGTTGTTTCGACTGACGGTGTTTCTTAAATTTGCTGACCGGCCTGCTTTCGTAGTCCGGCTTGGAAGCAGTGTTCGTTAATGTTGCCGTACTTCTTTCCTTAATGTCCTTCACCACCTAAAATTCGAGTGTGCATTAATTCGTTCGAGAGACAACATTTTAATTCCTTACAGTTTCGTATGCAGAGGGTTTAATTATTTGTTCTTCCTCCTCCTCCTCCTCCGTTTCATAATCAGCTAGCGCAGCCTGCCCCGCAGGAATGTCATTCGGAGACCTTTTTAAGATCGACTTCGGCTTCGAAAATATCCTATAAATATCTGCTGGTGTTGCTATCGAATCGCCCGACTCTGCAACCGAATTCGTACCAGAGTGACGAAATTCTATACGTTGGATATCTTCCTCCGAGCCTTCCGCATCCTCGCTGCAGGCTTCCTTCTCTTCCGGAGGGTCTCCGCCTTTCGTTTCACTCAATTCCGGCTCTACAAATGAAACCGATCTTTTGATCTTACGCTTGGGTTCAACAATTTCTTCGGATTCAACTGTGCTTTTCTCTTCCACTTTGGAGTCTTCCCTCCCGCTCTCCGAGGAGCTTTCCGTCTCGTAATATTCTCCTTCCTCTAACTCTTCCCCGAAGAGTTCGTACCGCTCGTCTTCCAATCTGTAAAACATACTAGTCTGTTACTAAATCTGTGAATTCAATTACAAACGAAACCACGTGCCTGTTAAACTCGTCCGCCAACTCTTCCTCGATCTCAAGCTGATCGAGTCTGTGAAACAGATCCTCCTCCGTCTCGATCTTTCTCTTCTCTTCTTGCTTACGTTCGGCCAGTTTCTGGTGGTACTTCCTCTCCCTCTCCCTGTGTTTCGCTGCAAAAGGGATTCGCTTAGTTCTTTATACGCAGCATTTAGAGATAAGAGGCGATTACTTTTCCATTCGTCGATTTGCTCCTCGTTCCAGTGCTCCACGATTTCGCTGCCTGCGCAGTCCTCGAACGCGTCGCTGTCTATCACCGTCATTCTAGTCTCGTACAAGTCTCGCTCCGCGTTTAGCTGCTTCAACTTTTCTTCCGCTCCTAATAGAAAACATCAAGTGTTCATATCAAGTTTTTATTCGAACTACGAATATAACTCATGGAACGTACGTCGCACTCTTCGTTCGCACAGCGCAGCCGCACCGGCGGCACTGTACTTTGCGAAGTAGCCGTCGCCCAGGCAAGCGAGCACCTCGTTGGTGTGAATTAATTTTCCTTTCATGAACGCTCGCTTGCCTATCGGCACCATGCAGCTTACGCTCAAATCCTTTTGGAAGGCGCTCAACGCCTCGGCGACTTTTAAGTGGCCATTTTTGTAGGCCGCCCAAACTTTCTGCTGTTCTTCGTTCTGATGGATCACCTTGAAGAAATAATGGAGAACTGTTAGAAAGCATTGTAATTGCAGGTCGAAGTGTTAACTGCGGTCTTCTGAAGTAAGCAAAGAACCGAACGATGCGAATGTAGGTTAGGTTGTTTCGTAAAGTGGAAATTATAAATTTCTCGATTTGATCGAAAATGAAGGTTCTGATTTTAGGGACTATTGTTTTCGTTTGTTAGAAAGTCTACCTTCAAAAAGGCTTCGTCCAAAAGTGCTCGTTGAAAGTTGCGTGCTTCATCTTCGTAGTTCATTGCGAGGAGGTTAATGGACAATGTTTATAAAGGAATATACAGTCAAAGATGGTGAAAGATATTTATTGACGATACATAAATACTACACTGCCGATTAGAATAGTTGTCAACCCCACTCCTGTCTCCCTACCGTTGCTTGCATTCCGAAGTTCATATATATATATTAGCAAACTGTTTGATATTTAGAAAATCTATTTTCATTATTGCGATAAAGAGACGAATGCGTGGTGAAAATGGCATTCCGTAGCGTTGTTTATTTGTAGTTTATGAAGATTGTACGTAATATGATATTCGCATTCGCATTGTTATCAGTGTAATAGGCGGAGAAATTTTGTTAGAACAGCAGTCAGAAATTCAAACGAATCGATTACTTAAAAAACGGCCGCGTGGCGCTGTCGTTCGCGCCACGAACCCTCGTGTTATAGATGGGAATGCCATTTCTCAGAGCGTGTCTCGGGAGGCAGGAGTAGGGTAGTGATCCTCTAGGGAGCGATTGGTATAACCGCAGCCATTTTGGAGCAAAACCGGAAATAACATAACCTAAACGTTTATCTATGTCTTTCTATCAGTATTTCTCTCTCTCTTTCTGTCTTTTTCTATCAGTATTTCTCTCTCTCTTTCTGTCTTTTTCTATCAGTATTTCTCTCTCTCTCTTTTTCTGTCTCTTTCTATCAGCATTCCTGTCTCTTTCTTTTTTACAGTTTCTTTCTCTGTCTACTTCCGCTTTTGCTCCAAATCGCGGCAACCAATCAGCGACGATACACGTTGTTCCCATTACTGTCTAGAGGATCACTAGAGTAAGGTTGACAACTTTTCTCGGGCGAATTCCACTTACGCCCAAATCGCCCGCGATTTTCATTAAGGTACGTTTTCCTATACGCGACTGGACGCAACGTCAAGAATTTCAAAGTCGATTTTCTCGAAAATGAAGCGAGATTTCATTGCGCACGTAGTACATTAAAAAATAATGTCTATCCCCTTTAATGTACATTCAAATACGACAGAATTCTTCACTCGTTAACCCAGGAAAATGAATATTTCCCTAATATTCTTTCCATTGACACATTACATAAAAATTTTCTTTCGAATTACGTGAATTATCTAGTTACGTTGTAATTCCAATAAAAATTATTGTACCAATTTCTCATAACCTTCAATTCTATGTCCGTTTAAATTCTAACCTCAAAAGTTGCTTCTAGTACTATTTCAAAAATTCTTTAATAGTTAAACTCGATCTTATAGAAAGTCCACTGCAAGTCAACAAAATAACTCTTCTTTTTTCAATAAAACTACTTTTCTCGCTTATTACTAAAATAATAGCTTCTTCGTTCGTCCGCTACGTAGCGCCATCATCGTCTCAGTGATCCCCATCATAGAAAAGCAGTCTACATATCTCATTGATTCGTGAACTCTTTCCTTGTTTCTTTTCCCGTCGAAGGAGAATTAACGCAAGATGGTTAGTGTACAAGTGAAAATCCGTTTACATCTAAAACATCTTAATCGATCATCCTTTGAATGTTTAATAATCTCTTTCCCGGGCGCGAGCAGGACCCAAATGTTCATAAATTTCTTTCCGTCGCGCAGTGTTAAGAAGAATCACCTCACACATAACCTCTCTTCCTACCTCAACAGAATGTCTAACCTCCCGGTTCTAATTAACTATTTTCCGCTTCATCAGCTGTACCCGTCGATATTAATTACACCTCGGTAATCTTCCCAAGTCGCAAAAACACGATTTCGGCTTAATCGAAACTTAACATCGTAGGGGTCGTAAAATTCTCCGTTCGTCGGGATATTATCTGAGAAAACATGCGTCATTGACTGTCTAGATGTTCGACCGCAATTGCCGAAGTGTTTAAAAGTGTATTTCTGAGAATAGTGACGTGATTGTTATTTCAGGGTAAGGTTAAGTGTTCCGAGCTGCGGACGAAAGACAAGAAGGAGCTGCTGAAGCAGCTGGAGGACCTGAAAACGGAGCTGACAAATCTGCGCGTCGCCAAAGTCACTGGCGGAGCTGCTTCGAAGCTTTCAAAGATGTACGTACAAACTTCGATGGTCCTTCTACTAATCTACCGACGTATCGTCGAAGCAGAACATCGCAGTTGTAAAACGAAGCATACTTGTGACTCGTTGAGCTCGTTTTCTAAAAAGAGCCGCCGAGATTCCATTCAGAACTTGAATTCAAAATTGTGCGCTCGATAGAATTGAAAACATTCGTTTGATAACATTTTCCACAGCGTAGAACAGCGCTGTCCAGAGTAGGAGCTCCTCACGTGCCTGCTTCTCCTTCCGATCTTTTTTTCGCGCAGCGTGCATTCCGTTGTCAAGGAGATCGCGCGATGCTACGAAGGCTGCCATGACGGACTAGCGTCGCGCGGTATCCCTGACAACGTGGACGAGAGTGGGGGAACCCCATGCTCCCACGTCAGAGACCTTGGATAGCGCTGGCGTAGAAGCTCTGATCTTCGAAAAGAATGTTCAGAAAGAAGAAGAAAATTTTTTAGATCGCCGGGTTGTTTGTTTACGAGGCGAGCAATTCTTTTTGTTTCTTTCAGCCGAGTTGTGAGGAAAGCGATAGCTAGGGTGTACATTATCATGCACCAAAAGCAGAAGGAGAATCTGCGCCTGTTGTACAAAAATAAGAAGTACAAGCCTCTGGACCTGAGGCCGAAGAAGACTCGGGCGATCCGAAGGGCATTGACACCTTTCCAGGCGAACAAAAAGAACCTGAAAGAAATCCGCAAGAGGTCCACCTTCCCCATAAGGAAATATGCTGTAAAGGTGTAAGCTGCGAGGTATCGATAAGGGACAAAATAAAGATTTTCTAAAAATTCACCGCCGTGATTCGTCTGGAGAAAGAAAAGGCGAACGTCCGAAAGTATTGGCGAATGCTTTTTATTTTCTATAGAAAAGAGTACAAAAGCTAAAATTAGAGAGACAGCTTCCACTCGATGGAGAATCGACCGTAATCCCTGATTGTTCAACGTCTAGCCTTTGAATTTCACAACGCACCTTCGAATATTTACGTAGACAGTTTTATTAAGAGTTACAATTAACTTAACTTGAGAATGAATACGCGGGAATGAGAATTAATTTAGCATTGAATCGCAATGAACGGATGATACATGATTTATAAGTATAATACAGACGCAGAAGACTTTTATCCAAGATCTCCGATCGATCGAATAAGCTTAGATGTTGAACGTTCAAGAATTAACAGAGAGGACTAAGGGGAGCTTAAAGGCGTACGCCGGGGTTTCTAGAGGCCACGAAGTTGAGGAGTTCGTCACTGTCTTCGCAGACGAATGGTTTTCGATGGTGGCAGGCCACGTCGTGCCATTTGATTCCGTCGTTGTAGAAGTTGTTCAGAATCGACAAGCAGGACTCGTCGTTACCCTGTAACAGAAATTGTTAATTGGTAAATTTGTATTAAAACTATTAATACGAAGAGAAATCGCAGTAGATACCTGAGCAGCCTCGCGATTGTCCGGCTGTGGCTGTCCGTAGCCACCAGTGTTGCTCCAGTCGCCGGAGTTACGCTGACTGGTGGGCCCTATTTTGGCCCCGGAGCCCGACCAGAACCATCCGTTGACATTCTGCGGTTGAAGGTCTGGTCTGTCGCAACCATTGAAGTTACACTTCCGTCCCGATGTCCAAATGTACCTCACATTTCCTGTTGGCGATCAGATTTTCATATAACAAGGCATAAAGGTCTGCCAGTTCCGCAGCAATAAGGCGATGGCTTTACCTCGAACGACTCTCTGTTTAATAAACTCGTTCTCCTGCGGCGTCTCGAGGGAAACCGCGTCCATACAGTGTCTCCTGCAGATGTTACGAGAATCGAGCCAATCTACTTCGAGGCTTCTAGTCGGCTGGTGCTCCCAACTGAAGAAGTACGAGTGTGCTACGCCCCTGGCGTCTCTGTAGCTAGCGTGTCGCACCCCTGAAAAGACATTCAGTTCCAATTATCCCCGCCTGTTTCGCAAAGAGCAGCAAAACAGCCCTCCCGTGTTTGAAAAGCGCTTACGGTTGGCACAGCTGCGTGGGTCAGGAAGGGCAAGTCGACGTTGAGCGTCCACCGCTACGCCAGCAAGCAGCACCATCAGCCATATCGCCTTCATATTCTTGAGTCTTCGAAAATAGGAAAATAAAAGTAATTGAATATTGCAGTCGTAAAGCATGGGACACGTGGCGCGCAGTATTAATTCAGCCGGTGCCTCGTTATCTTTTCCAGCGTCTCCCGAGTGTAGGACCCCGAGGAACCTCCGCTCGGAAGAAACTAGTGTCGAAGTAGTCGCTTAAGGAAGAAGTTTCCAAGGAAGCATCTCAGAGTAATTATTATTCATTAGTTTCAATTTCTTCGAGAGGAAGCGCTCGGTCAGGAGGAAATTATTTTCCGTGCTGAATCTCTAGTAGGTAAGAGTTCCCTGGGAACGAATCTCCGCCGAGGGTGAAAGGAGGCTTTTCAGGAGTGAGTTATGATTCGAGAAGGAAAGGAGACGCATCTCCGTGGATCTCTCTCTCACGCTGCTTGACGGTGAAAAATGTCAGGTGATTTTGCAACAGGCACTGGCCGTTTTTTTTCTTCTTTTTATAATGTACCGGTAACTTTCATCGCCGCTCCGTGGACCTGTAACTTTCTAAATCGTCTCCGCGACAGGGGCATACGACGCGTAATTAATTGCTGTAGCGTCCCCCAACTTGTAAATCACGATTACAATGCGCGATATCCTCTGGCAAAAGCGAATTAACATTTCGGCGCAAAGTTTCGAAAAATGTTATAACGGCAAATCTTTCGGAACAATCACCTTTGCTAGGAAAATTTTGCAGAAGTAATTATTTGCATAAAATAGAATTGATCAATGAAACCGGCTGTAGTAGATGGTTAGTATTTGAAGAGGGGTGTAATGAATAGCTGGAGTGGAAGATTCCAACGAAGAGGAAGCGATTCTTTGCTTTTTTGTGGCGTAACCAGTTTCTTATATTGGTGTCGTGCTTTCTAACTATTCGGGTAATACAGACTCCACTGTATTACACTTTCTGCGGTCGCGTTTGATGACCACGTTTGGAATTCCGCGCTATTACGAGCTTGATGAAGTCTTGCTTTCGCTGAGAATTAGACTGTCAGCGGCCGTTCACCTGGAGCAAACGAATGCCCAGGTATCGCGGAAGCGATAAACCGAGCGATTGAAAGTCTCTGTTACAGAATTCGAACGGAAGATTCAGGAATAATTCGTAACCATTGTCGGGGAGAGATTGCTACGCCGCGTAGGTAATTCGTTCGTACGATATTTCTTGCGGTTGGAGCAATGCTGCATTAATTGAATTGAATTATTGGCTGACGCAACGTCTGCCCGACGGAAACGTGCATTTGTTCCGCCAACGGTGACCACGGGTTTAATTAACTGGGATGGATCGAATTATATCGCACAGTTCTATTTTTTCTGGAATAAATGTTAGGTTATGTGAGCGGTAGGGAAATTTGAGATTGGGTTTAGGGTTGAGTAACGAATCGTAACTCCTACTTAGATTATTTATTTCTCGAGAGTCAAAAATTAAGTATAATGTACAGCGGCACGGTTTCGGTAATTTCTTTTTAGCAAATGTTAGGTTATGTGAAAGGGAGGGAGTTTTCAAATCGAGTAATGGGTCTCTAGGTTCTGTTCGAATCATTTTATTGATCAGAAGAGTTGTATGTTTCTGAAAAGTTGAAAGTCGAATTGACTATCCAACGGCACGTAATTCGGACGGAAGGTGTTAACAGGATTTCTAAACTGGACAATCTGCCGGATGCGGCTTTCGACAGTTCTCGCACATGTATTGCGTAATAATTATGAAGGATTAAGAAACCGGGTGTTGGTTTCCTATTCAGTATACTTTCGCAAACCTACGTGCAACGAGGAAAATTTTTTAAAATTTTCCTTAGGAAATATCTAATAGCGCCATCTCTGCTCCACTTTCCGCACTAAAAAAGAAAGCCACGAAAACATCGACTGTGTCGATAACTCTCAGCTGACGGTGTCTAGATTTTTTCCGACCCATTCCAAAAACATAAAAAAAGAAAAACATTGGCAATAGAATGACCCGCGTTTTAGGAATAAATTGACCCATTTCTCTCTTCAATTTTATATTCCATTAAAGCAGCGTTTCCCAATTGATGTTCCGCGAAAAGTTATCTTACAATAAAACTTAAATATTACGAAAATCTTTAAATTATTCGACGAGAGACATACACATCTGATTGCAAAATTTGAACCGGCGCGGTGTTGTTAGTATGCACATTTTATAAAAATAAAAGAAACTGTTGAGGTTTAGTGTTGCGCCAAAAGTTTAGTGTGGGAAATTTAATTGGAAAACGCTGCCCCGGAGTTTCATTTCATCGCGTGATATCAAGTAATATCGTATCACCTCCGTACGGGCTCGACCACATTTCGTTAGGAATCTGCCCTACTTGCAAGCGATATCCCATTCCCGAGCGATCTGTGGGCTCTAGATACTTTTTTCGCGACATGTCCCTCCGCATTGTCCCTAGCCATAGGGTGAAAATACTGGCTACTGCGATAGAGGAAGGGGGAGGGACGGTGGGTTTATTTCGTATCCGCATGTGTGCTGGATGGAACCGTTATCTGGCCGGCTTTATATCGTCCGGTTACGAAGTTGGCTGTGTGTTCTGCGTCTCTCTTAACGGCTCCTCGTCTGCCGAGTAAGCCCGCTGCATACAAGGTGGTCTCGTCGTATTCGGGACGAGTACACCGATACAAAAACGAGTAGGAGCGTGGCTGTCGCGTTGGACGGGAGGGGAGAAAAAAGGATGAAAATTGGTGTCGGTTCATTTTCGACTTTCGCTCGATCCAGATCGATCGACGATCGTTACCCCTTACCGCGTGTTCCATTTCTTCCTAATCAGCTCCTCGTGGGGACCGATATTCGGGCGGATTTCCATTAGAATGCGGGATAGGTTTTGTTGGAAATACTGTGTAGGAAAGGTTTTAATGGTTGCTCGGGACCGGCATGTCGACGAACTGAAAGCACTCGCATTCCTACGTTAAAAAGTCATCTTTATTCAAATGGCTGCTTGACATGTGGGTCACTGGTGACACCCATTGGGTCGAAAATTGAGTATCTCTTGAAATATGTGGGTCTGTGTGCTTAGCATTCGTAGAGGGAACGAGGTGGTCGAATAATTGTGGGCAGCGTTTTTTAAATGTTTACGAGGGGACGTAGCTGCATTTAGGGTAGGATCTATGGATATCGATTTTATTACTAGTAATGGGAAATTAGATCCTCGTGAACCCATTGAGAATTACTCTAAATAAAATTGAACTCACTTTCCGTTTAACAGTCAATGTACAGGGTGGGACACCTAACTCTACCACTTTAAATTACTTCTAAACTGTTTGTTATATAGAAAAATGTTTCAGACAAGAGTTGTGTGGTATCAAGAGAGGCGTGCGATGTGATAATTAGATTTTCGCTATTTTGCTTTTTTATCGAGATAGGTATGATAGGTGTTGTACGAATTTTCCAGTCACATAAGTTTGCAAGTAATTTAAGGTGGTAGAAATAGGTGACTCGGCCTGTATACAGTTGAATCTATTTATTTGATGGTAAAGACATCAAAATTTATTTAATGACTAGTTTCGGCTTTCACAGGTAGCGTTAATTAGCATCTGAATTTCCTAAGGAAAAAATTCCGGGAATTTGTCCCACTTCTGTGAGAGCGTGTAGCTTTTCAGCTCACGTTTCCTCGAACTTTTACTTGGACATCGTCTGTACGATAAGGATGAAGGTTTCTCTCTATTAATTCCACTCGCAGAGGAATTTTCAATTAGAAGTAAACCCGAATGGGTGTCAGTTTCTATTTTCCTTTCGCGAAGGATCTCGTAAGATCGGGCCATAAATCCTCGATCCAAGTAATACTTCAGTGGTGTATGTTACTGGTTGCATAGTTGCGTACGACTCGCGCCGATCTTACGCAAGGAAAGTACCTTCGCGAAGATAAACCTATTCGCCGTTCTCGCGAATCGGAGAGAAAGTGAGCGATCTTCAAAACAAGCGTGTTTACCTAAAAAAACCGAGGTCGAGTACCGTGGTGGGGTGCTAGTGCCGCGTAGAATCTTTTACTCGAATGAAATGGCAAGGTGCATTGCAGAATTGCGGTTGCGCGCAATTTCATTCGGCTAAAAATGACGAATGTAACCTAAAAGAGAATAAATACCTTAACCTTAAAAAATTTGTTCGCTACAAAGAAACTAACCTTTCCATTATTTTTCTATTATTATCGTGATTTTGTCTAGTAGCAATCTGCATTTATTTGCGAAAATAGTTACTGCATAAAAAGGTGACGCGTGAATAATTTTGAAATAGTTATTATTATTAAGTTAGGCGATTAAGTTATTAATGGTAGGGGAATCTACTTTGAGTAATGAATCATTATTGTTTTTAATGTTATTATGTTAATTATGTGTATGGGGAATATGTCGTGTTTAATAATCGGTGAAGAGTTCATTTAAGAGACTTGCTCGCTAAATTTCTTGAATATGGAAAGCGTGGGAACTACGGGGCTGATTCTCATGCCGCGAATTTGATAAAACGTAGAATACAGGGACGAAATAGCGAAATGCGTAATTAAGGGCGAGCCATTCATTACGGGCAATTCGATGTGCGCCGTTAATTAGGCAAGCATCAATAATTATGCTCCCTTTTGTTTGCCAAAACAAAGGCTTTAATTTGGTGTCGAAATGGGCGGCAAAATAGTAATTTTCTCGAATACGTATCATCGAAATTTTTAGTGAAAAGATATCGTATAAATTATTCCAACGTTATTCGGCGGAATTTTTGGTTTTTAAGCAATGCAAAATGGAGCGCAGTACAAATTATATTCTCACGCAGTTAGAATTAAAAAAACGTTTTCATTAACCAAAATGATAAGTGCATTCCCAACCCAAAAATTCCGTGTTACTGTAGAATATATTTCCTACTAAAATTCACTCTGAAGGTGCAAAATCAGCCCCCAAAATTTTTCACGTGTTTTTTTTGTAACGCTGCAAGATAGAACAAAACTTTAAATACAAAAACCCTTCGATTTGTTATGCTGCATCGTACTACAAAAAGAAAAAAAGAAAAATGCATTTAAAAAAAAAAAAAACGCGATGACTAAGATCTGATTCCTCCCCTCCAGAGTGAATTTCCCTAAAAAAAATTCTCTTTAAAATCAGAATCGAGTTGCGAGCATTCCCTCGAAAAATCGCGCTTTTCAAGTCGTGCGCAGGCACTGCGCGAGAGGGGCGCGCAGATGCGCAGGGAAGGGCGGCAAAACGGCTAATAGGAAAAGGATGGCCAAAGAGAAAGCCCCGGCGGTGTCACAGCGCGGGTCACGCGAGGCGATCCGTTCGATCCTGAGGCTGCCGCTTTCGATTTCTCCTGCTGCACTTACCTATGGAATCTTCCTACTGCCTTCTTATGGGCTTGTCTATCCCTCGGGATCCTCGAGCGGAAATTATGGTCCGTGCAGCACGAAGAATGGCCACGAATGCGTCGGCGAATGAGAGTTGCGCCGGGCTGCGGTGTTTTAGGCTGGTCCAACGACGCAAAGCTCGTCCACGGCTCGTCGATCGCGGCGAGAAAGAAGAATGAACTGCGGTGTACGGGCAGGCAACCGGTATATAGCCGGCCCACATTCCCTTCTGGCTCGAGTAACCCAGATTCTTCCCACCCGAGCGTGTCTGGGGAACATCTTCGGGGGCCTGAAAGGGGCCCTGGATAATTCCCAGCACCTCTCACTGAACGCCCTCCCCCCTCCCCGCCGGCCCAAGCCCCCTCCACCGTCCGATTCGCCAGTCGAGCCTTCCTCGAAGTCGTCTTTCGGTGCTAGAATTCGTTTTTCCTCGCGTTGCAGGCCGTGGCTGTGATCGACTCTTGAAATGGAATTTGCCCACCGATAGCCGATCAGAATGGGCCCTTTACGCCCCTGTAGGTTTACCCGAAACGAGGTACCGATCTTTCTGGTTCTTCTAACGATAGTTCTACTTAACCGAAAGGGGCACATGCATTTATGATTTATTTAATATAATTTACATCATTTCGGGGTGCGATAGAAATTACTTTCGATTGAACTGTGTTTTACGGTGGCTTCTAGCACCATTCAGCTTTTGTCGGGGAAATGTTGCGTCAAGTCTTTTCAACTGTTCTGTACAATCTTCTTTGTCGAACCGAGGGTAACTCGTCTCTGGGAGTTTGTCGTACACTGCGTACAGATCGCTTTAGCCGTTTTGTGCACTTAGTCGCCTCTACAATTGTCGTATAAAAATAACCCAAACACTGCGGCGAGGCAGCGTCGTATCAATTGAAACCCATGCACCGTACGAAAACCTAGGTTTTCACTCCTCCTCCTGGATACACTTCTCTACTAATTCTCTCAAGTTAGGGTTCTCCATGGCAGCTGCGATCCGCTCTTTGTCGTTTATTTGCTTGTTTACTGGAACACGAAATACTCAATCAGCGAATGGGAGCGACCTATTCCTACCAGCGTAGCGGGTCGCACTTACTCTCTTCTTCCGTAGAGTGCGCACCCTTCTTTATGTATATATCTAGCTTGAAAAGAGCCACTAACTGACGCTCCAACTTGACCCTAATACATAGACCGATCAGCGTCGCCAGTGAACAATGGGGCACCGTCGGGTTGAACTCGATACGTATCACGGATACTCCTTTGGGTGTTTGCTGAGAGATTTCGACACAGTCTTCATAGACAACGTCCAACTGCTCCAGCGTCTGTGGCTTCTCGGGGTCCTTGATTGTTCTCAGCAGATCTACGATATCAATCTCCGTGAGCCTCGACGAGCATACGTGAAACAGTCGGATGCAAAACATTCCTCACATCGCAAATGTCGGGGGAATCCCGTAACGTCAAATATCGAACAACTAAATAGGAATTTCTGTGTAATTTTAAGAGTGCCGGAGGAGCCTCGAATGAATTAGAAATTAGTCTTATCAGACGTTGGTTGGCTTTAAGGTTTGGTTAGCAGATTTTTGGATGCTCAGAGAGATTTTGGTTAATCGACATTTGCCTGCACAGGCTTCCGTCTCTGGTCCTCGATCTCAGTGTGAACTTGCCGTAAACAGATTCCTTGAGCTCTGTGTCGGACCGCGAGACGAGAGCTCGGTTCCTCGCGTCCGCGTAACCTTCCGTAACCTCCATCTCGTCCCCTGTCGGCAAGCCATCTCTTATCTTCCCCCCGATAGAGATTTTTCGTAAAAATGACAACATTCTCGCCCCGTTCCCCTCTCGCCAATCGTGCGCGTCAACCGCGCATCGTTTATAACTTTGTTTATATTATGGCTGGCGATTTCGATGAACCTAACCTCCACGAGCCACTCGAAACAGATCGCATGACTAACCATATCATCATGGCGCGGAAGTTCAATGTCGTCAGACTTTTCTGCTGCAATCCTTTGTCATCAGATTGCAGAGTATAGATCATTCCTCCGGCGTTTAAAATTCTAAAAGGAATCGCGCGGTAATAAGTGCTTCCTAACCAAAAGGCGGGCTTTTTAAGAGTTTGAGGTTAAACGATCGTATAATACGATTCGTATTGGCGAATTTAGTCGATTGATTTATCTCGTCGAATTTGTATTTAAATATCGTGCTCAGCGCTATCTATCGATGCCTGGGATAACTAAAATTAGCAAACTCCATTTCTTTCTGCTGTTATCGAATTTTATTCGAAATGGAGGAGAGTTCACTTTTAAATTGCGCGAAGTGTGGGACACTGGATGCATTAAGCAAATTTATCTTGTCACATACTGTAAGAAACGTGAAACTTTAATCGAGAATGAACGGATGCTCGAAGAGCTACTTTTGCGCTTTTATATTTACACCAATTTGCATATGCAGGCTTGGAAGATTTTGGTTAATTTCTGCGCGTATATTTATGAGTTTGTTTATGCATAGGGGTCTGTATAAATTAACATATAAGTCTCTTATAAATTCGAAACGGCTGGGCAAGTCGTGGATCACTTGGCGTCGAAATAAAAAAGAAATTTCGCTTTCACATTAGCATACTGTTGGGGGGTTATTCGATCTCTAGAAAAATATATAGCCTGCTCCTTGTGTAATAACACGGACGAATACACGTTAAAAAATTAGTAGTAGGTACATCGAATAATTGCTTGTGACAAAAATCTCAGTACAGATTCGGTTCGTTAGGAGGTAAGGGGTTGGGATCGATTTCGTAGATGGCGCCATCAGCACGTTCTCAAGGTCAAATTTGGAACGAACCTCTACAGCGTAGAGGTCTACACCTTTCATTCTAGAGCAGCAAGAACTTTGAAACGAGGTCAGTGACCTGCTCAAGGTCATTCAAGGTCGCCAGCACAGAATGAAAAAGGAGAAGCCCTTGAAGGTTTCAAATGCACTTTCTACCAACCCCCCTTGTACACAGATCCCTCTGAATCTCCCCACCGACTAAAAACCATATTCCTCGATATCTCGCGCCGCTGAAGCTCTCGGTTTCCCATCTAGCTCGCGGCGGTGGCGAAATTATTGGATTTATCGTTGCAAAAAGCCCGCTACCTATCACCTCTGCCCGACCCCGGTCGGTGATCCAGAAGCCGCGGAGACGAAGCGGACGCTGCGTGGAGGGTACACAGTACACAGATCGCGACCCGCCAGAGGACAAGCGGGGCCGCCGTTGATCCGAGCCGTACGTCGGAAAGAGAGGCATCCGCTCGTTCTTGGCTGTCGCCTGCATCTTGCGCACGCTCCGTTCCGCAGCGGGCGGGCGCAGGGACCGCGCGGCAGTGTCCCCCCGGCGGATTCGTGGAAGCTAACGGCTCGGGGTTCCTCCGTGAAACTGATAAAACGCATTCGCCCGTTCCGGCTCGGCGAATGAGGTTTCAAGGTGAGAGAACGGTGCAACGTTAACCGCGAAGAATGCGCGACGAAAGCTTTCTAGAGGACCTCTTTCCCCGTCCGATCCGCCGGCACCTCCGCGACGGAGCATGAAACTTAAGCGCGTTACGTGTCCGCCGGGTCCGAGCCGCGTGTGCCGTCCTGCCAGCGATTAAAACGTGCCACCGAGTAGTACGGCCGCCGCTGCCTCCTCCCGCGGTCCTTTTCAAGCACCGCCGCTCTGACTCAGAGGTAAGCTCGCCGGGGGGTTTTATAAGCTGGGACTTACTGGCTGGCTTTGGTCACGCGAGGCTGTTTTTTCTTAATGTAGGTCACTGTTATGGGCAGCAGTTGAGAGGAGGGAAGAGAAGCAACCGAGACTCTGTGTTAGGAGGCCCCAGACAGCTCCGCAGCCGACGAACTTGAACTCTGTGCGGGTCAGATAGCTGGTAAAGTTGACCATTTCTTTCCTAGCTTGTTCTTTGGAGGATCGTTTTTTGCTCGATTGCTGGCGGAAATGTACCGGGTGTATCGTTCGCTGGTATCCCCGGTGGGACGCGAGGTGGCTGTAGGTAAAAATACTACGCCGCGGAGAAAGTCCGAGCAGAGCCGCGCGATAATCGTCCGCATCGTCTAGCAGCGTTGAATTTCATCTATCGCCACCCAGCTATGTAGGGAATAGATCCATCGCTGCCTCTACTCGCGCAGTGTGTCGATATTGGTGATTAGGATTTTATGTCGGGAACAGTAATGCCATCGGCGGAATCGCTGGCTCTGGGGACTTTTTCGATCTACCAGCGGGGCGAGGGAGTATAAATAGAAAGTACTCTAAATAGGTTGTCGTGCAGAACTGTTCCATTTCGGTGGCGTTTCTTATCAGCTCTTCCTTTCGTTCGCTGACCACCTATGTTTACTCCACTTTCTATTTATTCCAGCAATTAGTAACCTCACTCTTTGCCCCTCACTGGCTGTTTCCTCTCCACTTGTTGCTTCCGTGGCCACTCTTTGGGACAATGGACTATTTGTGGCTACTTTTTTTTCTCGGAAAACGGCTAAGCAATAACTAATTTCAGTCTGCTAAGTGTATCTGTGAATAAGAAACGTTATATTAACTTTCTCGAATCTTCGATAGTTTTTATGTCGAGGTAGCTTTACGGTGTTGGCCGTCTGGGCCCAAGATGGCGTTTATATAAATAGGGAGTTTGGACCAGTATGGACCTGCGGAGGTTAGATCGAGGCTGTCGATAAATTGAGTCACGGCGAGCAGTCAGATTTTCCATGGCGGTCGATCAGTCGGTGTCCATAAGGAATTGCGACAGCCTTCCGTTGCAAAATTTAAATAAATTGATGTTGCGTTAAACCTGCTGGTACACCGAGTCTCCTTGAAGTGCAGCGAGAGCCCGTCCGTTTAGATTGCCATGATGCTGGAGTTTTCAAGCGATAGTATCAGCGAGAGTGGATGCAATGTATCATTTCTCTGAAAGAAAAAAGCAACTGCATCGCTGTGAAATATGAAGGATGCGGCGTAGGTTAGACTCCTCGATTAAAACCGTGCGATTGAGATTCGCGTATTGATTCGATTACTTTAAATTCAAGGAAAACTTAAGTAATTTCTAGTAATTGCGAATATTATAATTGCTTGTTTCCCAACTCCCTTCAAAGCTTATTGATCATTCCAGAGTTACGTAACTATGGAGAGCTATAAACTTCAGTCAGTTTCGCCAGTTGCGTGTCGGCTTGTGAATTATTGACCAGCTTGGTCGATAAAGTAGGATTCTTGGGAAACTACTTTTATCGTTACAGACGTCACGCGACGCAAATATGGAAAGATACTGATAACCAATTCTTCTAAAGCGTTTAGGCTTGCACACAATGCTCGCCAAAGCGATAACAGATATCTCTTATTGCCCCACTGTGCTGTTTAAATTTTGTTTTTATTAATAACGATACTTAGAGACACGCCTTATACGAATTAAATCGAAGTATCATTTTATTTGCGAATCCACTTTGGCTGGTACGCAATTACCTGCGTAGAAACTCGTGCGTTCAAGTTTCACTGCGACTTTTTAAAAACATGTAATTGACTCGGGTTTCTTTTCTTTTATCGTCCCTACTGTATTTCGTTTTGACGAACTTGTTTCTATTCGCAAACGGTTTTAACCATTAAATAAATAAAAGAATTCCCGCGTGGCAACCGCCATCTCG
Source organism: Andrena cerasifolii (assembly GCF_050908995.1). Taxonomy (NCBI): domain Eukaryota; kingdom Metazoa; phylum Arthropoda; class Insecta; order Hymenoptera; family Andrenidae; genus Andrena; species Andrena cerasifolii. The sequence continues at coordinate 8,044,080 of NC_135132.1, forward strand.
TATACATCTCGATACAGTAAAAAATCAATCGTATCGACCACGTGATCATTCCCATCCTCGATTATCAAATATACAAACTGTATTCGATTAACCGTCCGCGTCGAGTATACTTCGCGATTCAGTCTCATTCAACCCGAGATACCGTCCGCATCTGTTCACCCGAGGCTCGTAAGTTTCCCAACTCTCTCAGACAAGCTCCGAACAATAAACGTACACAAAGAACCAAAGAGACGAGCGCTCAGGAAATTTGTCTTTCAAGAAGCATCGTTACGTAATGTATTATCGCGAATATCTGCACGAGCTAATGGAACGCCTCTGGTGTATCATCTTTCCGCGCCGCTATACAGGGTGTCCCAGTAATAACAGTACAGCCGAGATTTTTTATAGAAATTCTTCAAAAAATTGTAACATCTACAAATTTCAATACTAGAAGCTAAAAATCTACAGAGTTGTTGTTCCGATATAATATTTTGAGAAAAAAAATAGTTTGCAAGGCGGCTGTGGAAAAAAGATATTTGTTTCACATATAGAATGTACAGAGCGTACCAAAATTAGTTTATGGGTGCCTCACACCCAGAGTGTCAACAAAGGGTTAAAAAAAACGAGATAATTTTAAGCTCTATAATTTCCCCCCTCCACAGTGAATTTTCCTAAACACAGAAAAATTGCTGCTTGCATACCCCTTGTCTTCTATCACTACGAATCAGTGGCGCACCAAAAGGGGCGGGTGGGGAGTGCAAGAAGCTCTGGCGCCCCTGAAAGAAAAAAGGAAAAAGGAGCTTAACGTAACCACGACTGAAGAAATTCAAGAGCTTTATGAAAATAAAAGAAATCTGGATTTCATTCTGTAAATAAATTTTGCATTGAAAATATTTTCATCCCCCCAAAGTTAAATCCCAAGTGCGCCGCTGCATACCAGAGACGGGCAGAAATTTGTATTTAAATAAAATTTCGAATAACGAGTACAAGTTAAAAAAAAAATATTTGTCACGTGTCGAATAAAGTTAACTCGGGTTAACGAACGAAAGGCGAATAATTTTTTAAACTTTTATTCGAAATTTAATTTAAACAAAAAAATTTGGCCATCCTTGCTGCATACGAATTATCAGGACACCCTCTATAAGTGCCTGTCACTGACTTGTTACAGGGTCAACGCGCTTGCGCCGGTTCCTGCTCCTAACCCCCGTCCATTGGTTCCTGCGAATTAGCAGAACCCCGCCAGACGCCAGATCCGGACTGATCGAAGGGGTGCGCGACGAGAGAGGACCGCACCGAGTGGAACGATGCCGCCGGCACGATGGTGGAACGCTGTTATCGCGAGCAGTCGGCCTAGGACGTGGGAACGGCTGGCCGCCTCCGCGGGGTCAGGGGCGTCAGGAGGCAGAGCGGCGGCGGAGGCAGTCCAGCTGCCGACTGCCGGCAGAACGATACGTCGCGGCATGGCGAGCAGCACAACCTCCGGCAAGGTCCTCACCGAGGACAATGTGTTCACGAACCTCGTGAAGATGGAGTACGCGGTGCGCGGGCCCCTGCTAATCCGCGCGATCGAGCTCGAGAAGGAGCTGCAGAAGGTAAGCAGTCGCCCCCGCAAGTGGGAACCACCATCGCCACAGAGGAGAAGTCCCGTGACAGATGCGTGGCGTTTGGGTGCTCCCAGTAGCAGTGCCTCTGTCGTTTTAGTAATAGCGTATCAGTTGAGAACCGCACGTTTCTGGGAATATGGGAAGCGGAAGGAATGCCCCCCTCCTCCCCCCCGATTGGCTATGGTCCCCATGGTATTGTCCGTTATTGGCCCACGCGACACCATCGGAAAATATAGCACCGTCTGGTGCACCTCTTGCCCCTGCGCCGTCCCTCTAGACTTCGTACAATTAGCGCGTTAGTAACGGGTGGCTTATTTGAGTAGTGACGTTCGAGTTATTTGAGTAGCGGCGTTGCACACTCGATTGGAAATTCACAGCGATTTCCGCAAATCCGGGATGAATTTATCAACTTCGCGTGATTGGCACTGGTTGGTGAATGCTTCTGTGGCATTCTATGGATATCGTTTAGAATTAGAATAACGCATCCGTCACGAACGTGGAATGTATTATATACAGTGGTCGGAGTGGTGTTTGTCGAATTAGGGTTTTCGAACATGAAATCTGCTCGGTGTGGTTTTGTTGATGTTTTGGCTTTGTGTACTCATGGCAGCGGGCGATGAGGTAGTAGAGACGCCGAGGTAATGCTAGGCGCGTGGGGAATGTGACTTGCAAGTTGCAAGGGGAATAGAGTATTCCTGTGTCGGATCGAGGTTTCGTTGGGGAGCTTTAATGAGTGGAGAGGTTATGTCTCGATGGATCTATATCGCGGGATTTGCCAGGAGAACGTTGGTAGTTCTGTAATTGATAATGTTAAACGAACTTTGCATCCTGCTCTGAGATATCTTGAGGCACGTTTTGAAATTGCAGCTGACACTCACGTAAGAGTGATTTCTCACGAGAGTGTCTGATAATTTTGTGTTTCTTTTATTCGACGAAGTAGTGACTGTTGATTTCAAAGCACAAGTGGCGAGGGCATTCGAATTGAATTTGGAATTGCGCCGTTACAGCGCTAGTCAGAAAAGGCGCGAAAAGCAAACGAATTTGAATCTCGTTGTTTTTCGCTGTACTAGTATTTCCCCTCGGCTGTAACTGATAATTTGAGAGTAAGAGTTTTAGCGTGTCTGTGTTTCTTATCTGACACATTTCCGCTATCACCTGTGGCACTTTCAGTGCTCTCGAAAAGCACGCAACACCTGTGCAACTTCGATATGCAATAAGTGTCACGTAACGAACACGTGAATAATGTTTTAGAATAGTTTTGCATGATATTAGATGACAGAATCAGTGGCTAGAATACATTCGCCGTGTAATAAAAATATCAAATTTGTTTTAAAAAATTCTCTTACAAGAAATATGCATCTTTCGTAAAGTTCTTTCAAATTTTCGTTTCACAAAAGATGCGTGCTATTTATTCAGACAAATGAAGTATTTTTTCTGTTACTGATTTGTAGGGTTTATACAAAAACCGATTTTTAAAAAAAATTTCGAATTCCACTATTCTAAAAAAAAAACGGTTAATCCGGTTTTCGAATTTTCAAAAAAAAAAATATATATATAATTAAAGGAGTAAATAAATATTTGTGCTTATTTTAAAAATGCTCAGTTTTCTTGATATTTGTGGAATTACAAAAATACAACAAAATAAAATATACTCTATCTATACGAAAAAAATTTAAAAAACTAAAATCCGTACAACTTTTTAGTTCACTAATTATTTTAAGTAAAAAGAAAAGAGACATCCCCCTTATCTTTATTCAGACCTCCTGATTGTACGTTTAGTAATCTCTAAGACTGCTGTGGTTTCGTCCAATTTATCTTGAACGCTTTTTAGATTACCGTTCCATCGATTTTATGGAGAACCGTGTTGGAACCATCAATTAAAAATAAAACTTCAGTCTTTGAAGTAATGGAGAAATTTTCTTATACATTAATTTACCTTCCAGTGTTATAATTTCGATCATATTGTAACGCACCTTATCAGACTATGCAGATTTTATATTCCACAAATTTACTGAACCTATTTTTAAGCAAACCCTGCTGTTGCATTAATCATTCTAAACGCAAAAGCACTGTAGTAGTCCGCTAAATGTACTAATTACAATACTATATCTCCATCTGCAACTGAAACAAACAACTACCTTGGTAACAAGAGTCGTAAGTGGTCTCTCGTTTAGCCACGTAATTGGACACCCCAAGCCGTCAAAGGATAAACATTTCACAAAACCTGCGATGCCCTTGCGGGCAACTAGCGGTCACGGTAGATGTAAATCAAGCCAATTATGCACTTCTATTGAAACAGACCCGGGAGCTTTCAAGGCTCTGCATAAAGAGGAACTTCCATTCATTGTTACAAGCTGGCCGCGTCATCGTTATAAACACCATACATAGAAATTACTTAATTGGACATTTATCTTCGTAGTAATATCTCTTTTAAACTAAAAGGAAATAATGAGAGTTCTGATTTCATTATCAACCTCTCGATCGCCTATCACTGTAACACTCCATCAATCGATAACGTTTGCGCACGTTCAATTGCTCACTACGTGACTTTCTCACGAAATTATGCTGCTTCCAAGGCTGCGCGTCTAACCGTTATGGAATGATTCTGAGTCATGAGGGGGGAGTAGTGCCAACAGCGGTTGGTAATGTTGTTGGTAATATAAGTCGCAGTTCGAGCTTGTGAATGGAACAGCCGCCCACAGCGCTGCTGACTGGAACTGCTATTCCGAAAATCATGAAGCAGCAATTTAAAATACGAAGTACTTAGACTGCAATTTCAATGCAGAGCGTCAATTCAGTAGTTCCAATATTTGCACACATGATTAAAAATAACTGCTAGAAGGAGCAGGTAAAGGTTGCGTGTAAATAAAGACATGGTATATCAGAGTATGTAAATGGCAGAGAGTAAACACTCTTGCCTCGATAACGTTATGTACATGGTCAATAGCAGCTGCACACAGTTTGATTTAGATTCTTGCGATTGCGGGTGATAGATAGTGTATCTGTTATCTGCGCTGCAAACATCTTTCATTCCATTTTTATGAGAATCGGAGTTCAATATTTGTTAAGCTAAATATTATTGTGTATCGATCAAGATAATCGGGGACCAGCGGCGGTGGCCGTGGTGGAAACACCGTTTCTCGTTAGATCATCGAAGTGAAGCATCGCGCGAGGTGTACTGGGGAAAGATGGGAGCCCGTTTTTCTCCCGGGGCGCCGCTTGCTGTTGGGACCCGAAGGAAAAGAGAAAAGAGGGGGAAAATGATATGGGACCTATAAAATTATAGTTCGTTGGGCAGTATAAGTGAGAATAAGCTTGAAACCCCTGCCCCCCCCCCCTATCATCCTGTTTAAATACAGGAAAAAACAATAAATAAAATAATATAGGGGGTATCGCCCGCTTAGATGTTCTTCTTTGATGCTTCAAAATTAAAAGTGAATAGAAAATAATTGAGTCCATCTGCTAATTAAATTCCTTGCGCTAATTCAGTTACTTCTCTTTCAGGGGGCCAAGAAGCCATTCAAGGAGGTGATAAAAGCCAATGTCGGAGATGCGCACGCCATGGGTCAGGAGCCGATTACCTTCCTGAGGCAAGTACTGACCCTGACAGTGTCACCACACCTCCTCGATGATCCTAGTTACCCGGACGACGCAAAGAAACGAGCTGAAGTACTGCTATCTGGGTGTAAAGGTCGCAGCGTGGGGTCGTACTCAGAATCAGCTGGGATCGACGTTATCCGCAAGCATGTAGCCAACTACATAGAGCACCGTGATGGGATTCCTAGTGACTATCGCAACATCATCCTCTCCAACGGCGCTTCGGATGGAATCAAAGTGTGCAAACTATTTCTCTTACAATGCTTTCTTGACGAACAGTCGCTTTCGTGTTCAGTGGTCCCTCTTTGACCCTCAACTGGTACAACGAGACCAAAATGCTCATCGTGTCTCTGATTGCTAATTTGTAAATTACGCAAGTGTCTCGTTCTACCCGTTGAGGGTTATTAAGTCCTTTCAGAGTCGAAAGCTAAAATTTAAACAGTCATTTGCTTCGAGGAAACGTTACAATCACTCGCACCGTGTCTTCTTACAGTCATTCCTGAAGTTGTTCAACGAGAAGATCAATGGAAAGCCATCGGGTGTGATGATTCCCATTCCCCAGTATCCTCTCTACTCCGCCACCCTGGCAGAGTTCGGGCTGACCGAAATTGGCTATTACTTAAACGAGGAGAACAAGTGGGCGCTGGATATTTGCGAATTAGAGAGGGCGCTGAACGAGTCGAAGAAGGTGTGCAAGCCTCGCGTCTTGGTGGTGATAAACCCTGGCAACCCGACTGGCCAGGTCCTCACGCGCGACAATATCGTGGACATCATTAAGTTCGCTTGCAAGAACCATTTGTTCTTACTGGCTGACGAGGTCTACCAGGACAATGTGTACGACAAGGAGAGCACCTTCTTCTCGTTCAAGAAGGTCATGCACGAGATGGGTGAACCGTACTCTAAAATGGAACTGGCGTCCTTCATGTCCGTGTCTAAAGGTGTGTATCGGTGTAACTCTTCTGGCAATTAGTTCTGCAGCGGCTTGATGTATTTACTCTGCTTGTTGGACAATTTAGGGTACACGGGTGAGTGCGGCATCCGTGGCGGGTATAGCGAGATCATCAATATGGATCCTAAAGTAATGGCGGTCCTGCTGAAGTCGATCTCGGCGATGCTCTGCCCGACTGTTCTTGGTCAAGTCGTGATGGATGTGGTGGTTAATCCGCCGAAACCTCATGAGCCGTCTTATGAATTATTCATAAAGGAGAAGGAGTATACTTTGTGCTCGCTGGCTGAGAGGGCGAAGCTGGTGGTCGACACGTTGAATGACATTCCAGGTTACAAGGTACGGAAATCAAATATTTGTGTTAATCTACACTTTTATAAGTGGCGGATTTAAGAAATAGGCCCAGGTGGCAAACGTTGAGGGGCCCATTTTTTCGGGAAAATGAAGAGATAGTTTACTAAAACGGGGTGAATGTACAGAAAAGTATAGAAAAAATATAGTGCTTTGATAAAATCATATTTTATTTTTGAAGATAGGGCGCTAGGGGGTGGGCCTTCTGAGATGGGCCCATTTTTCGGGAAACTAAAACGGTAGTTTACAGAAAACAGGCTCAGTGTAATAATACAGAAAAACAATATAGTTTGGATAAAATTGTAATTTTTTTTAAAGATGGGGCCCTGGGGGGCCCCTGGGTATGGGCCCAGGTGGCAACTGCTCATCGGCCGCCCTGTTAAATCCGCCACTGTTTATATAATCGTTGTGTCCCTAATTCATGACCGTCCAGCCCAAACCCGTGACCCTAGAAACATGAAATTCGGAGGGTATGTGGAACTCGGTCGAAAAATTTTAATAAAAATTCACGGAGTTATTCACTTTTTACGTTGTAACTCTCGCAATTTTTCGATTTTGTCAATGCAATCTTTTTTAAAATACTTGTAAGACTTGTGGCTATCATAAACAATCGAGCAGAAAAATTTCGATTTTTTGACCCCCAAAATACCCGTGTGTATTCCCTTAATAAGCTCTCCTCCAATTACAGGCGAATCCAGCCATGGGTGCTATGTACGTGTTCCCGAAAATCGACATCCCGGAGAAAGCCATAAAGGCAGCGAAAGCGAAAGGCCAGCACCCCGACGTCTTCTACGCTTTCAAACTGCTGGAGACCACCGGAATCTGCGTGATACCAGGCTCAGGTTTCGGGCAGAAACCTGGGACGTACCACTTTAGGACAACGATTCTACCGCAGAAGGAAATGATGGTGCAAATGCTGAAGAGCCTGAAACAGTTCCACATTAAGTTCCTGGAAGAGTACAAATAATGATACGATCATAACGTCGCTGCATTTTAATTAGTCCTCGAAGTGCCAGGATCACGATGTGCAAATTCCCTGTACGCTGCACAAATTCGAATGGGAAGCAGCGTTGCGATGCTGCGAGCATAGTTGGATTTAAAAGAACGTCGATACGCGAGAGTCCTCGACCGGGAACGAATATTATACTTCTGGTGTCTCCACGTATATTGCATTTTGTAACGGAGGATCACACCGGAGACACACGGGTTTGTTAATTCTACGGCACAAGCTTTTTGGCACAGGAGAGAGTAAGGATACATCTGAGTATATTTATCGGAATTCACGATTCGTCGAATGATTTGTAAATATGTAGTGTGAAATTTTAATCGCGTTGAGAAACCGATGAGCTTTCCTTTGTTTTTCCAGATTCGAAGAGTGCATGCTGGGTGTTTGCGTGTATGTGTATAGTAAACTCGCGGGTACCCAGGCCGCGCGGTGTTGCGACATGTTTCTATAATACTCCACGATCCTGAAGAAATTATATACCTGTAAACTGTAGTCGATGTAGAGCACGAGATTTCAGTGTTTAGATTATTTACAAATCATGTAGGTGCGACGAGGATCACCCACCTTACGCACCCCATTTGTCTAAGCCCGTTTTGGAAGTGTACTTTTACAATGTTATTTTTTAAATGTGTTTCCTCCCTATTTACAAGGAACTTATTAGAGAAATCTACGCCGTTCAATAGGTTTCGTTATTTTAAGATAGTGCAAGTAAAAATGAAGCGAGAAAGTGAATCTATTTAGTCTACGACAGAAATGATCGCATCGAAGATGAGACGAGTATCTAAAGATTTCAAATATTCCAAGAGGCTCGCGTAAAATATATGCACTCAAATGTCACCGCAAGCATTATTTACTGGGACACGATGCCGCGCAAGACAATATTGTATCCGACCGCGTGCTTTTCTGGCAATGCGTATCTCTTGTACGCTTCTTTATGTGCAATACTCACCTCGAAGTGGAAGTTCGCTGGAAGTGACCAATAATCAGGGAGCGTAAAGTACTTTTCTGAAGGATTAACCGAGAGAATAAAGAAATTATTGTACTCTACGCATCTTACTACAAAATACTTTATTCACAGCTTCCGCCATACAATGCTTCGATCTAACTTACAGTTTCTGCGAACCAGCATCCTACAAATCGCTGGCGAGCCTCTCGATCTCCTCAGCGAAGAACCTCATGTCAGCCTCGGTCAGTCCGGAGTTCTGCAGAACGAACCTGAAGAAGTTGGGCAGCTCGCGCAGCGGTTGATAGGTGATGAGCATCGAGCCGTTCTTCACCATGCGCTCCTTCACCACCGGGCCGATTTTCCGAAGCACCTTCAGCCGCTCGTCGCCCTTCAAGTGGCGCTTCGACGGCGGCACGTACCAGAAGCAGACGTTCGTGCACTCCGGCTCGAGCAGAAGCTCGAAGCCCTCTCTGCGCCTTATGTAGTCCTTAAAATAATTAGCCAGCTCGAACACGCGGTCGATGTGCTTCTCGAGGCCGCCGGTGCCCTTCGCCTTCCACATGAACCAGAACTTCAGTACGTCCGCCCTGCGGCCGCACTGTATGTGTTTGTCGCCGCAGTCGTACGCGGTGTCGTAAAATTTGTCTGGCTGGAAGAGATAGCTGGCGTTCGAGCCATGCGCAGCCTGCAAGAGGCCCTCGTGGCGTAGCAGCAACGTGGAGCACTGCTGGGGGGCAGCGAGCAGCTTGTGAGGATTCCAGGTGACGGAATCCGCCAGCTCCACGCCATCCAAATAGTGTCTGCGCTTCCTGGACATCAGTGCTCCACCTCCCCAGGCTGCGTCCACGTGGAACCACAGCTCGTGCTTCCTGCAGACGGCTGCTATGTCCCTCAGAGGGTCGTAGGCACCCAGCACAGTTGTCCCCGCTGTGGCAGAGACCATCAGAGGAGTCGCACCTTCGCTGAGAGCCCTGTCGATCTGAGCCTCCAGGTCCACGGTGCACATTTTGCCCCTGGCGTCTGTCTTCACTTCGTAGACGTTGCTGGCTCCAATCCCCAGGAACGCGCTCAGCTTCTTCACCGAGTAGTGGGCATCTTGCGATGTGAAGACTACTAGCCTCCCTGCGTTAGACAAACCTAGCTCCTTCAGTTGTGGGAACCTGGAGGTAATAATGGGGCGTTCAGCTGGTTTCAGAAGCTCTCTGCGGTTTAATAGATCCTATGGAACACGGGGCTGTGTTAATACCTGTAGTGGCGCGCCAGGTTGATCGCATAGCCGTTGGCAATGGAGCCTCCGGGGCAGAATATCCCTTCGCCTCTGCCATCTTTCCAGCCGACTATCTTCCTCATCTCCTTTAACAGCTCTTCCTCCATCAGAGAGAACACTGGGGAGACCTCGTATGTGTACACGGAGGGATTCAAAGCGTCCGTCAGCCATTGGCCCAGGAGACCGTAGGGGTCAACGCTGGAGTACAGCTGGTTTATGAATCTAGGGTGGCCCGTTTTCACGCTGTACTTGATCACGTTGCTAGCGAGCGAGTAGAGCTCCTCGTGAGAGGCCCCTTGGTCTGACAGAGATAGGTCAATTGCTGAGTGCAGGGCGACTGGCTCCATCCACTCCACCACTCTATTCTTCCTGGACGTGCCCTGGAAGCGAGCAAGGTAATTTTAAACTGTTCTTTCCGGGGTGGGTATCTAGGAAATTACGTGTCTGTCAGCAGGGAAGAATAAAATAATACACTTTCAGCTCATCGACCCAGTTCATCTTCGGCGACACGGCACACTTGTTCCTCTAAGTTGAGAAGGACAGTTCTAAGTGCGTTGTAGAATTCACGGGGAAAGATAGGCGATCAGGACTGGTTCGCTGAAATGGTCCTTCCGAACACATTTCCCATCTTATTCTTTAGCGGAAGTTTCTTCAAAATGATTATAAAGGATCAAGGAGAACTGGCTCAAGGGGTACTGAGATTCTGTAAGAAATTCTGCGGCAATTGATACTTTGTTCAGAGTAATGAATGGCTATTAGAGATTTCCATATCTCCATACGTAAATCAGAGTTTCTTCTACCGTGACGCAGAGCCTTTTATCACCTCTGCCTAGACAAATCGCGACTACCTCAAGTTGCAACCGATTGCGGCGTAATTCTTTGTCCATGAATCGACCAGGTCTCATTACCGAGTTCGCCGCGGTAGCATATAAAATGCGCATAACGAATGTTTGAGTCACGCTCAGAGCAAGGGTAAATCGCGGATCAATGAAATTCTTCGCGGATGTTTTCGCATAGTTTCCCTCGAGCAGGTATCTGTCATTGAAGATTACAGCAGTTTTTAAAGCGTAACAGCAGATCTTATCGCGTATCATGATGTTATGGCGATGCTATCGTCGCAACTTTCTTTATCACAGGAGGTAACGCGAATAAATTTAAATCTACCGAATAGGAAGCACAGGGAATTAAAAGGCACGGTAGAGTTCTTTAGAAGAGTTGTTTAGAAAATAGCAGAAGAAATTTTGTAGCACAGCGTGATGTTATGCTTGGAAGCCAATCACTCTTGTTGCAAGAGGGAGCGATTGCCAGCACCGGCGTGCAATAATGTATGCAATTTATCTCACAGGAACCGTGACAGGAATTGCCTTCTTTTTTTCTCTGCAGTGTAATTACGAAGTACACGTTTTTCTACTACGTGTCTGCATAGCGAAACTTTCTAAAACAATTTGTAATTAGGCTGTGATGCTTGACGAAGTAGCTAAGAATTTTAGAAATCTATCTTCGTACTTCATTTCACCCAAAGAGTAACAGAAATTTACTTCAATTAAATAATTATTAATTATGATGTGCTTTAAAATCGAGCTGGCTATTAAACGAGGAAGAGAGAGAAAGTTTCCTGTGTAAAATGAGACATGCTTTCCACTGATTCATCGACGACGATAAGGTTTATCTGAAGGTGGAAATTTATGCGTCATTATTATCAGAGCACATCAAATATCAGCGTCCTCTTTTTACTACTTGAAACTGATATCGGTTCCCCATCGCTCGGTTCAATTTCTGACCTTGTTAACAACCTAACAATTTAGGGCAAGGCTCAAGCGAGCGGTAGAACAAAAAATTGCAGGAATCTCGAGCATGAATGGCCCAGGTTTTTATTGTTACGCACCAGTGACGGATTTAAGAAAAAAGGCCCAGATGACAAACGTTCTGAGGGGCCCATTTTGTTGGGGAAAATGAAGAGGTAGTTTACTAAAAGCAGGCTAAATGTAGTCGTACAGAAAACAAATCTAGTGTTTGGTTAAAATCATCATTTTTTTTAAGATAGGGGCCTTATGGAGCCTTTTGGGCAGGGCCCATTTTTTCGGGAAAATGAAGAGGTAGTTTACTAAAAGCGGACCAAGTGTAGTAGTACGAAAAAATGTAGTGTTTGGATTTTTTTGGTCATGGGGCCCTGCAGGGTCCCAGGCGGCAACTGCTCGTCAGCCACCCTGTTAGATCCGCCACTGATACACACGTAAACGTACTTTTGCGCGGCATTCAATGCACGCGGAAGTCATTCTATTCCACGAATGGGACTTTTATAATGAACGTACGTATTGAGAAGGGATATTTTCTTTTGTGCCTTTTTTTGTATCTGCGAATAGCATTTCTCTTGACCTTAGCGTCTTCCTATATACTGAATACATTTTCAGCGTAGTTGCATTAAAAAGTGTCCTTCCAACAAAGTATCTCCAAGAGTAAAAAAGTAGAATGTTTTGCAGACTCGCAAGAAGTATTTCGCAACCTGTTTCAACGACTACCATTGACATATATATGAAAGACACACTATATTATAGTAGAAAAGAGTTTGAAAGGCTGCATCGAGCAGTCAAAACATTATAACACACATGCCCCTTCGCTCCAACCCAAAGCGAAACCCTTTGCTGCATCACATTTACTCGACAACACAGATTCTTTGCGTACACCAGCCACTGAACCACACTCCCCGTTCAAGAAACTCTGATCTCACCTCAAAAACTGCTTCTTCCAGGAGGAGATCAACGAAGCGCCTCATAAACTTCTCATGAAGCTCACGCACGGGTAGGCTCTTGTAGTAGCAGGCTTCTCCGACACTTTCCCTGCGCAGAGAGTCCTTCTGTTGAGCCTGCTCCTCATCCGCAGAGGGTGGACGAGCAAGATTGTCGTTGGTCCCATTCATCGTCGCTGAAGTCCCAGACATCTTCCCCAGGAGTCCGCCTTGAGACACTGCCTGGCTTGGGGTGACACTTAACGTTCCCACGTTCGCGGGCATGGTCGGTGCATCGCGGCTCTCCTCTGTCTGCTCCCTTGGTAGCTCGTACAGTTTCCTTTATACGTATTAATGCCCGCGGACCAAGGACAAGATCGCTGCGTGTTGGCTACCTTTATTCGCAAAGGTAGCTCCGTGCGCGCACGAGTAGCTCGCCTTTCCTCCCTCTTTTTTTGACGAATTGGGAAATTCCCTGTGACCGATGGAGGCAATGAATCGTAGCGACTGGCTAGGAGGAAAACCGTGAGCGTTACCGGCAGTTAAACGTGCGTCAAGGGGCGCTCGTATCAGTTGCAGGAATGATAGGAGGAAAGTTGGGATTGCACAGCTTTGTCAGGACACGCGGGTTATCTTTCTTAATGGGAATTAGTAATCAAGTATTGCTTCAGGCTTAAAGGTGTCCATTATTAGAACCAGGACTCGCGATTCTAGGCACTCCGTTGCATAATTTTATTAAGCTCGCGAATTACGCCAATGCAAATGCAATTACTAATGATCTTTGACCAGTTAATGTAGCACTGGCGCACAATTGAACGACGCGCCAGCTTGGAGAGCTGATGGTCCTTCAATGCAACATTATTGGAAATAATAAGTCCATAAGAAGTTAATGAACTTAATATATTAATTTTCAATTGTACTGCTTTATGGGTCGTACTGTGTAGCTTTATTTGACCCGCTGCAAGCACTGGAGATGGTGTCTAATAGCGATTATGCGGACTTCAACAGCGTGCAGGATAAATACGTGAACGCATAGATGAATAAGCATGCCGAGGATGCAATAGTGGGAATGTATCATTCACGTATCGCGTGCACAGTGTCAGATATCATTAAGATGAGACTTTCTTGAATTACGACCACTATTCGGTTAGGATGTCAATTGCAGATGAATTACCTGCGAGCTGTAAACACGGATTATTTAAAACGCCGAGTCAGAATATACATTTCAGGACCGAACAAGAGAAGAAAAAATGTCTAGCTAGTTTCGCTTAAGATATTCTAGCGCAAATGTTAAACAGCTAAAATGAATTGTGGAGTTTGTCGCAGGCAGATCACCCTCCCTTGCTACGCTTAGCAAGAAAAATTGAAATTGACTCAGTTTCGAACAACATAGGCGCAGAGATTAAATTAAGGGGGTAGACTACTGTGACGGCCCGAAAAAAAGGTAATCTTCTGATGCAAATTGTAGAGGCACTGATCAGTCGATTAAATTGCGGTTTAGCACTTGATTTTAGCATATTGTAAAGCATTAAAAGTCATTATAAAAATTAAGAAAATATATATAGACATATGCCACAAAAAAACATTACGATTTTTCGACCGTTTTACAGTAGTCCAAAATGATTGAGCCTCTATTGCAAAGGTTTCAAAGCTTCAATGAAAGTCAGTAAGAATGATGATTTAACAAGGTTTAATAACATTCCCATTCGCTACAGGCGTATACTTTTAAAGCAGCCAGGCCTCTTTTTACAGGCATATTGGTAACACGTTGAATTAGAAAAATACTTTGTATCTTCAGGTACTTAGTATTTTACGACTTCTGAAATAGCCGCGCGTGTTAAAATATACTTTAATGATGCTTTGTTTTATTCCACTCGTTTGAACGTGGATAGCGTAAAATCACCAAAAAGAGTCAGGTCTGCGATCAGATATGACTCTTTACTACGCAAAATGACGAGTTCATCGTGAACAAGGTTTTCTAGTATCATAAGCTGAAAAATTGACTACACCGTACTAACAAGTTAACACCCCGAACCCGAGAATTCAAAAAATTCTGAAACTTTGTGAATATGTAGGGAATTTCCACCCGATTATAACGAAGTTTTCGTTTGCTTTCCAAATTCACCCTAAGGGGGAGTAATTGACCCCTGAAAATCCGGTTACTTTCCAATTTTGTGGTATAACTCGCGAATTGTAAAATAATTTTTTTACCAAATAATAGATCTAATTAACAGAAGTAATTTTTGTCTTGAAACTTCTTTTCTATCTCTTACAGTTCGCGAGTTATAACATAAAATCGGAAAATACACGAATTTTCAGGGGTTAATCTCACCCCCTTCGGGTGAATTTGGGCAGCAAACAAAAATTGCGCTATAATCAGGAGGAAATCCCCCACATATTCACAAAGTTTCAAAATTCTTTTGAATCTTCTGGTTCGGGATCATCTTCCCTTGTAAGAATAGCTTTCGAGAAGCTTCGCGTATCCGAATGAAATCTGCAAATGCAACTTCGCGCTCTATAAAAATATGCAACATGTATTTCCCATGCCGTAAAAGTAACAATGATTTTGACAATAATTCTTACTGCAAAATGGCCCTCGTATCTCTAAATACTGTTTCGTTTACAAAAATATATATATTATCATGTGAACAATTAACGATTCACGCTCTCGCATTATTAGGAAACATTAGACTGCTCGCTCGTTACTGTTTAATATAAGGGAAACGATCTGCCAACGCTTCCCTTGAGATTCAAACGTTTCGAATGAACTCGAAGAAGCTCAGCCACCATTTATGCACCAAGATATATCGAAACGTTGAGTCTTGCAAGGAGATCGGCAAAGGTGTCGGCCACAGATTTCATTGAATCGATTTAAACGAATCAATTCTCCGTCTTTGCTATGCACCTTTGCACTTTCAAATGTACATCGAAACCTCATTTCCTAATGCACATCGTTCCGAATAGCTTCCCCTGCGTTCTCTATCACATAATTAAAAATCTTAAAAGGTACAAACTATAACGTTTTAAAGTACATGGCGATATAAACCATTTATCTTACACACATATCGTAATAAAATGCAACAATGCTAATCTGAACCTGTGGTATAAAAATCACGTTTCCATTAGCTTTTAAAAAACATAAAATGCGTTAAGAACAAGCGGAGTGCTTTAGAAAACTGTTTCACACAGCATTAATTGGCATTCGAATAGACCACCTCGCGAGGTAAAGATTTACCGCCTGCAGTTCATTACGGAAAAATATTGCTCGTTACGAACACTCCGCCGATAGTTTAAACAGCTTCTCTTAAATAGCTCGGATTACCATGGTTGCACGGTATTAAAAAACTAGTTTAATATACTCGTAAATTTTAGCATCTATGTAACTGCATCGGTATTAGCCTAATAATGCTAGTTTTCGAAGGCGTTTAGCTTCAGGAGTTTGCAGCTATTACGTTACCGCAGTAGCGTATTAACCGAAGTAGGCGCCGCAGTTGGAGCAACGTCTCGTCTTCAACAGGAGGCAGCAAAGTATTCCAACGGGGAAGAAGAGAATCGCGCACAGCAGTCCCAGGCAAGTGAAGTCGTCTTCCATTACGCCCACCTGTGTTTCAAAAGATTATTGTAATCGCATTGTTGCGTCAACCCAGTCGTCAACGAGCCCGCCAAGATGAGCTTCTCGCCTCCGTCAATACTTTCTCCGAAGAACGAAGAGAGCACTCACTCTGCAAGCAGGGCACCCGCCGACTAGAATGACCTCCGGCACGACTATCGTAGTCGACTGCGTAGAGCCATAAGACGGCGCGCAGTTAGAATTATGACTTGGGCTGGCGCTAGGATAATACCCCGGCGGCGGAGGCAAGGTGGCGAAATCTCCACACTGAGTCACGTTGTATCCAGGTGGTGGATGCCACGAGAAATTACCTGCGCAGGGCACATTTTACATTAACTATTTCCAAGGTCCCCGCCTGGAAACAAACAGCATCGGACTACAAAGGGTAATGACGACGGATAAGTGACGCTATCTTCACCTCGCTGAGCTTCGCACGCCGATACCATGCAGTGCGTTCAAGCGCCAATGGCAAGGATAGGTTTCCCTGGATAATTACAATGGAAAGCCCGTTAACGATTTATGTACAGTTGGTGTGGAAAGAATGGAGTGTCAGGTGAGCTGACGCAAGAATTGCTGTACGCTGGATGAGAACCCTCGGTGGTTGGAAAGGCAACGCTGTTCGTTTCCATTTTTTTGTGGCAGAAGCCGAACAATAACAGAATTTTGTCGCTTACTTTTAGACGATACAGCCGCAGGGTAAGGCGGAGGTTTGTCACTTCCCGAATTCAGCGGTTGATTTTCCATCGTCGTTTATTCGAATCAATCGGTTTATCGGAAGCACGCTCGGTCAATTAGGTAATTCGCATCGGCAACTCGACGGGAAGAGCTTTTTGACAGCCAGAGCGAGCAGAGTTGACAGGCAATTCCCTACTATTCCCTACGCACAGTAGAAGGGGAACGCCTACGGAAAGAATCACCAATAACAATGGAGCTGTGTTGGCGACGCGGTGACGTAATTGGCTGGCAGCAGTAGTGCTGCCAGATTGGGCGCTTTTGACAGTCAATTTGCGCTTCATTTTTTGCAAACACCGCGAACCGCAATTTGGGCGACTAGGCTGAGCTCAGGCGGACAACTTTAGAAGCCCACAACAAACACAAAACAGTGGTTGGGCTGTCACTTTTGTATCGACGACAAAAAACTGTACGCGGAATTGGCGCTGTCGGTGGTTGATACAACGCACAACTGTTTTTTGTGGTGTAGTGGGCTTCTAAAGTGGTCTGTCTGAGCTCAGACTTACTAAAAAATAAATTGCTCTTTCACTTGTTGTTCTTGCTTTCTTTCTTTATTTATTTTTTATATATTGGGTGCGTTCAGCTGACTCATTTTTATTATCATCTCATCCAAAGAACCGATAAAGGTGCATTTTCATGCTGACGCTCGACGCTCGCTTTCAGCGTAAAGACCAATCACGGGACCGACACACAACCAATGAACAAGCGAGTCAACCGGGTGAACGAGTCACGTGATCAGTTCAGCTCAAAACAAGCGTCGAGTGTCAGCATGAAATCGCACCTTTATTCTGATTCAAAACATTCGATTTGTATTTTGGCGCCATGCGATTTGCTTAGTACGCTTTTTCCTTTACGAGTTTGCGACGTCACGCGTAGGGAATTGCCTGGTCTCGTGACGCGCTTCCAAAACAAATAGTAATGCATCGCTGTTTCCGCTGGGTAAGACTTATCACGCCAGATAACGTTTTTCTTTTAAGTATTCCTCGATTAGCAGTCGTACTCTTATTGGTCGACCGGCTATGACGTCACCGCATTATTAGTTTCCAGTTGACGCACTTTAGCGTACCGTAATGCGAATGCGACGAACACCTCATCGCTCTTAATCAGATCAACGATTCTATAATTAAACAGGTATAGATATACCTGGTGTACCTTTCGATTAGGTCACGGGAAATACTTCCTCCGCTTTCGACGAAACTAGAAAACATTTCAAAATCGTTCATCTCTGTGCCTCGCTTTTGTAGTTTTCTCAATCTATAAAATCTACGATCTAATGCAATTTGCGTATTTTTAAACGGGGAGACTTTTGGGACACCCCATATACATCGCATCACAATATTTACGAACGGAACGACGCGTGCAGCCAATGCTCGCGATTCGAACTTTCAAATCCCCGTCGAGCGCTGCTCAAATGGCGCGCGCGCGAATATTCAAATCTCCTCGCGAATATTCGAATTCTTTTCGTTCCGCGGCTAAGGGCGACGCAGGGAGCTGTGTTCCGATGTGAGAAACTATACGCTTCGTTCATTTATTGTCTCGCAGTACAACCATTCGTAGATAAGCAACGGACGCGATGGGCCGCGGTCTCGCGCCAGAAAGGCGGGATGTGGATAGTATAGTTGGCAGCCATGACAGTAATGTCTGCCGCTTTCTACCATCGAGGGCCATCGATCGCTGGTTTCGAAGAGGTTTTATCGGTATTTCTCACCGATATTGGCTGAAAAACGCTTGCGGGTGTTAGCGTTACACCGTGGCGCTTACATGAGGCGTGTAATTTACCCTCGGCGGCTGATCAAGTGAAGGGAACCATGACAACTGCACTCTATCTGGAGCACTATTTGGACAGTAAGTGGTCAATTCCTCCCCCCCTCCTCCTTCTCACAGACGCAGGTGAACGGAAGCAACTGTACTTTTCCTAAGTCAATCATGAAAGCGAAGCTCGCATCGCAGAAACCCGTACGCTGATCCCTCTACTCTCGAAACCATAGACATATATACATATATATATATAGACGGAGCGTAAGCTGAGGAGGGTGGCAAGGTTTGCGGTAAGGGGAGCGATACGAGTAAATCGGGTAACGCAGCGGTTATACATGCCGAATGCATCCGAAGCTAACCGACGTGCCTGTATCTGAACCTCTACCTTTCCCCCTCCAAGCCTACCTTCCCCTCGCCAATATTCCCAGCTTCTGCTCCAACTATATATATATCTATGCTCGAAACAGCCTCCGCTAATCCACTTTACGTCGCGTTAGGTCTGGAACACCTGCCCATCGAGCTGCAGAGGAACTTCACGTTGATGCGAGACCTGGACGCCAGGGCGCAGGGGTTGATGAAAGACATAGACAAGCTAGCGGACGATTATCTGAAGAACCTGAAGAAGGAGTCACCGGAGAAGAAGAAGGAGCAACTGACCCACATCCAGAACCTGTTCAACAAGGCGAAGGAGTATGGAGACGATAAAGTCCAGCTGGCGATACAAACGTACGAGTTAGTCGACAAGCATATCAGGAGGCTGGACTCGGACCTAGCTAGGTTCGAAGCCGAGATACAAGACAAGGCTTTGAATAGCAGCAGGGCTCAGGAGGAGACTAACGCCAGCAAAAAGGGCAGAAAGAAGCTGAAGGAGAAGGAGAAACGGAAGAAGGGCGCAGCGGGTGCTAGCAGCGAAGATGAGTCGAAGACGGCTAGGAAGAAACAGAAGAAAGGTGAGCTCGATCGTTGTTGTGCTTAGAATCGTTCGTTAAATGTGTGTACCTCTTCCAGGCGGATCCGTCGCATCCGCTTCCTCCGCCGGAGCTGTGGGCAGCGGCGCCCAAGTCGATTCCACCGCTCTCGGGCACCCGGCGGACGTCCTGGACATGCCGGTCGATCCTAACGAACCGACTTACTGCTTGTGCCACCAAGTCTCTTATGGGGAGATGATTGGTTGTGATAATCCAGATGTAAGCCATTTACTTGCGAGACTCTACTGGTCGTTGTACGTTTAACTTTATCGGCTTTCTCCTCCCGCAGTGTCCTATAGAATGGTTCCACTTCGCTTGTGTCGGACTGACTACAAAACCTAAAGGGAAATGGTATTGTCCTAAATGTACGCAAGACAGGAAGAAAAAGTAAGCTTTAGGGGATGCCCGAGTGCATCGACCTATTTTAAAGAAAAGACGCGTACATTGTTTCTAAAATTAGGATATATTTTTCGTGGTTTAACGTGAAATGAAGTTGAATCGTACGAAAAGGTAGAAAATTTGAGGGAAAAAAAGGAAGTAAAGGGAAAGTACTAAAGGCTGGACTTGCGTTGCGTCTAATGTTGCAGGCTTCGTAAAGCGCGGACGCTGAAATATTGTATTTAATGTAATGTTTCGCGTCGCTGGCAATATTGGATGCAATGAACGCGCAGCGAGATATTAGCTTATCACAGGGAAGAAGATTTGAGGGCCGGCCTTGCCTATTGTCCTCTTTCTATGCCTCTCTTACTAGATGTACAAAGTAGTAATTTATTGCGGATAACTAAAACTCGATCGAGAGCTTTACATTTTTATATGATTTCCCTTGGCCGGTTCTTGAACGTCTGTGATTCGCTCACTGAAATTATGTCTTATCGCATAAGTATTGAATCGTAATTATAGTATTGAACTCAAATTATTACTGTTTTTATATTTTATAATTGTAAATGACACTGTATAGAGTAAGTTTTTTGTTGAAATAAAATATATTATATAAACGAGCCCGGATGTGCGTCAGGAAGGAGAGTTCAACGCTGCTGTTACTCAAGTTTAGAGTAAGAAAAGAGAGAGAGAGAGAGAGAGAGAGAATTAAAAGGGGCCGCGATTCATCGATGCAGCTTAGCAAGCCCTACGTTAGACACGGAGGAACGAAAATAGTGTAAGTACAGGCAAGGCGAGAACTTGCAAGAATGGTCTGGAGTCAGTTTGAATTAGGGCTCTTAAGGTCTAAACACACATATCAGTTCCGTGTCAGTACCGTTCGGTCGTGCCAGTGATAAACAGAAGAAGGGCGTAGAGGGTCTCTTCTTCTTACCGTACTGACACGGAACTGATACGTGTGCGCAGACCTTTACTATCCGAGTATCCGGATATCCGTAAATCCGAGAAATAGTAGGAGCCCTAATTTGAATACCCACTTATGGCGAGTAGGGAAGGTACTACTACAAAAATATATTTAATTTACAGAAACACAGATACTTAATCGCTACTTTCTATCAATGTATATACAAGCAATATTTACAAGCAGGAATAGTAAGTCTATCGAATCCATTTTGATACTATAAATTAAAGATTCTAGTGCGAAATGTGTATTCTAAGGTGATAGAGTGCTGTTCGAGTCATTAATATTTCTTCTCTAAAGAAACTAACTATTGAACCTCTAGTGTTCCTTCTCGAGAAATTTTATAATTGCTTATTTCTTATTTCTCGAGAAATTACAGTATTTCACTGAGAGACTTAAATCTAGGAAAATTATTATAAATCTCATTTATTTTCGGAAATGAATTTCTGGTGTATTACTAGTTAATCGCGAGCGTATAAACACATCTACAATTTGTAATAAGTCTTATTACTGACATTAAAAAATCTCGCAATCAGTAAAGAAGATTCAACGTGCAGAAATAGCCCTCCAATTCGTATTTAAAAATTTAGAAAAATTGTATAGTGAATTAAGTAACGAGTTTCTTTTTGCTATGAAAGAATAAATATCGAAAAGCAGAGATAAGACTATTGCATCGCTTATAAAACTCTTGCATAATCCAGAATCTCTCCGAAAAGATTCAAAAGTCGCATTTCTGAGAATTCTCGAGAAATACGGTCCGATTCTTGATTTCTCGAGATACGAAAACTATCGAGAAATCAGGAAGACTAGGAACCTCTTAAGTCCCGATTAGCTAGAAACTTGTAGGTGAACGATCCATAAGAATACTTACCAACGAAATGTTCAGACTATGTCGCACACGTAATAAATATGCGTAATAACTTAACGAAGTGTGACTAGAGTATACGAGAAGGAATAACTCCTTCATTATGGAATGCCCGACTGTACGTTACAGCACTGACTAGGCGGAACCGTCCAGTTATAATTGTAGCTCATGCGGCTTCTTATTTCCTTTGCGCACAAAGCTCCAGACGCTTGGTAATACTCGTGCATATTTTTCATGCTCTCGACGGTCTGCTTGTGAGTAACTATATACTGATTCGAGCATCCGCGAGATCTGTATTCCGTGTCGAAGCGTACGTCGTGCTTCCTTTCTATGTTGGCCAGAGGAGCCAGCCAAAGGCCGACGGACACGTCTTCTGCTTTGTGCAGCCTGGAAAGCGTACAGTTGTTAACCCTTTCGTTACGGCGTACATTTCCGCGAAAGTGCTTTTTTTAAAAATTTTTTTTTTTAAACTACAAGAGATGCTGACTAAAATCGACGCTACGATCGGCAGCTCGTTCCGTGATGCCAGATATACATCCGGCGTTCGTACACACAGGTCATCAGATGGATGCAGGATATATATTCAATCAAGCTCGGAGTTTCAAAGAACCTTACTTGAGAATGTCCACGTTGGACGCAATGAATTTCACCAGATTATAGGACAGCACATAGCCACCTCCGAGGGCGTAAGGAAGGTAGTAATCGCACAGTATCCAGTCCGTCTCTTTCCAAGCTCCGCTTCTCTTCACCTGCGCTTTTCCGTTAAAGAAGCCCCAATACAATTCCTTCTTCGTCCCTTTGCTGTCCCACTTGTCCAGCTCCTTCAGGACCTTGTGCACCAGGACAAACGTGTCGTCGTCGCATTTCATCAAATAGCTGAACTCATAGGACTCGTACACCTCCCTCAACGCGTGCAGAACCTTCTTCGTCAGCGTCCCGTAAGAGTCGAGCAGCCTCGGCAGCAGAAGTAAGTCGTTGAACTTCTGCTTCTCGGACTGCAAGGTCTCTCTTTGCTTGGGGAGTATGTCTAAAGTTCCTATAACGAAGAGATGCTTGACGGTGGCGTGCTTCTGCGCCAGCCACGTTTTCCTGATGGTCGCTCGCCGCTCCAGGTTGTCGGGGCTGGATACTACGAGTATCACAAACCTGTGCTGCGATTTACTCTTTGCCCCCTGCTCGGTCGGCGAGCACTTCGTGGAGCGCAGGTAATGCATGCAGAGCAAAGTGACGAGCAGGATTACCACTAACGTGGGAATGTTGAATTTCAAGTGAAACTTCTTTCTAATCATTGCGTAAGCATTTTTCTGCGTGGATCTCAGTGGTAAGAGCGTCATAGAATCCATTTGGCAATCGCGTTTCTATCAAGGAGCATTTTTAACCTTTTCGTGAATACTACCTTGACATATCTGCGGTTTGATGGTTTGCTATTCCTTTAGTTGTTTCCTTTCCCAAACGATTGCGATCTATTTATTTGTTTCGGCATTTAGTCTTAAAGACCCGGTTTTACTTTTGTGTTTATGACAGATCTGCCGACTCGGATCAGCTGTTTCGACTTACAGTAGTGGTGGAGAATTATCGATAGTTTTCAATATCGAAAGCTATCGATATTTTTATATGACTATCGATGGTGATCGATAGTTTTCAATATCGAAAGCTATCGATATTTTTATATGACTATCGATGGTGATCGATAGTCTTCTCCCCCCACTTCCACTCTGTTCATGTCATGACCAAAGAGGAGATATAATATTATATCTCCTCTTTGCTGCAAACGTCACGAGCCGTATCGTAGCCCACGACGCCCCTGATCCGAAGCTGGGTCGGCTTCGGTCGTTCGTGTTTTGGCGCGTAATTCAATTCAAACGCTAAAGGCGGGATTTCCTATCAGCGTCAAACGCGTGCTTCTAGACGTTGCTTTCGGCTTCTTATCTCGTTCATTATTTAAAAGTTGTAACATTTATGAACAATACTTTAATTTATACTTTTAATTTATCTGATATTTCTATCCACACATTTTCTTTGACTACATAATTTTTGTAATCTTTGTTACTAGTATCATATAGTACAGGGTCATTTGCGATATTTTATATCAATTTTTCGTCCTTCTCAGAAGAAAACTGCAATTTCGTCAACATGTTTTCACGCGTTATCGAAAATCATCCAAGGCGCGTAATAATATTAGGATTAAGGATTTAAATAATAAATGTAGGGAAGGAATTAGCCAGTCAAAATGTTTCACAATATTCTTTTATTTCTCGGGACAACTCGGCTTATCTCAAATATAAAATACTTGTATAAAAGTTTCTATCTCGCCCGAAATATTGCTCGAGTAGCATTCCACATCAGCGTCAATACTTCCTCTAGCGTAACCAGCCGTGATAGCACCAAATATTGGTGCGCGTCAGAAAAAATTGAATCTTCTAGAATACGTGGCCTATTATTCAACTAAGTATCCTGTTAATAAATAACCACCTGTATCACTAGTTAGAATATCAGGATGCGTCCTATCTGGCAAGACTTGATAAGAACGTAGGAAGTTGGAGAACAGTCTTAGATTAATTACATTCTGCCTTTGCTTCAATATCGTGTACGTCTCCTGCAAAGGCTCTCGGTAAACGTGATAAATCACGAACGGCCTAGACGCTCCTAGAAAAGGCAGAAGAGCGGTTGCGATATTTAGAGGATGCTCTTTAGCCACTATCGCTAATCCCCGAGCTTTCGAGTTCTGTACCAATTCCACAGCATTCTGTGTTTCCAATAACCATTTCGGCTTCTTCAAGGGCACAACTTTCGCAGATTCAAGATCATTAGACTCATCTAACTTTCGTTTTAGAGTAACTTTCGTCAACTCTTCAGAAGTCTCGTCCCTTCCAATAATCTCATTCGAGTTATTAATACTTTCCGGGCATTCCTTCTTCCGAGCTTCCGCATCTTGCGAAGTCCGATTATCTACACTATTTTCTGTGTCTTTGCCTTCCCTGTGCTTCATTTTATTCGACCAATTGTCGCGTGGCCCCCTCGATGCCACGATATTATTTAATACAGCACTCTCGCCTTGGTGATACAATCTCAAGAAGCTATAAATATTGACGCTAACTAATCTGTCCATCTGTTCCTTAGGAAAATTCATGGCGTTGGCGAGCAAAGCTTGAGGGACGTTTCCAGGATGCAAATTAATCAAGCGTCCTTCTGTATTCCCGCCAATCCTGTTCAACATCGCAGCTGCTGGTAAGCCTTGAGACCCGCTATCGTACAGCATATAAAGTCCGTCCGACTGAACGTCGCTGTACGACAACAGCTGCGCCAAAGCGTCCATCCGCAGGTTCCCGATTTTATTATGATCCAGCTTAAAGTACACGTCTTGTAAAGAGCTTATATTCGGCTTACAGACGGTCAAATACCTAATATACTTCTGCTCCTTCTTCTTCAGATACTTCTCCTGCGAGTATTCGGTTCTGTCCAAGAAAGACTTGTTGTTCTCGATCAAGCTGCCCACTATCTCCTTCCCAGTTTTACCCGACTCCTGCAGCAGAAGGATCTCGTCCTTGGACAGCTTCTGCGAGGTTCCGTCGTCAATAATCGAGCGATTGTCATTGCCACTTGGCAGCGTGGTCAGCAAATCGTCCCAGGACTCTGTTTCCGTCGCCTCTTTCAACGAGAACGTCCGTTTCCCCTCTTTCAAAGGAATCATCTCGAAAGTGCTCCAAAATCGCTTGCCAATAATCTCACGCATATTCACCAGGTCTTTCCCCAGCATCAAGCTCCCATTGGCTGTGACTTTATAGATCTTTTTGAAACTCAGTTTCTTCACTACCACGTATTTTCCAACGGTAATTACGTCCTCCTCGGATTCGCACATGTTCCTCGATCTCGTGCACTTCTCCGAGTGCACGCGCTCCTCGAAATAGGTTAGGATCGACTATCGCTTTTAGGTTAGGATCACTGCCGCACGGCTACATCGGACTCGTAGCCTTTCCATTCAGTTTAATTCCGTGAAACAACCTTCGCAGCGTTGCGTACTTATAATCCCTCGAATTTCTGTATTAAAAAGCATATTTAAATTCGACATAACCTAACCTACAATTCAGAAGCCTCAAATAATCAACACGCCGCTGATATACACCATCTGTAAAACGAAATTGAGTCGTAATTACGGCAGCGGAAACGTTAAAAGCTGATTCGCGTGAATGAAATTTGCAGCATTTCGTACCTCCTTCGTTAAAACACGTCTATTTACGCCCCTGTAAGTCTGGAACACGATTATTTCGACTTTACTGGGCGAGGACCATTTTGCTTTTTATTCGACGAATTGTTTCAGCAGATAGGAAGAAATGTTCCCTTACAAGGAATTCCAGGCAGTGGTGCTCGCTGGCGGAGGAGGGTCGCGTATGACGGAGCTCACCCACGGCCAGCATAAATGCTTGCTACCGATTGGGAATATTCCGATGGTTTGGTATCCGCTCCAATTGCTAGAACGCGCCGGATTCAAGGAGGCGATCGTCGTCGTCTCGGCGAACATGGAGAACAACGTATCGATGTCCTTGAGCAGATTGAATCTGAAAATTAAGGCTGATATCGTCCCCGTTGAGGATGCGGAGGATCTCGGTACCGCAGATTCTATTCGGCTGATTTACGAGAGAATTTATACGGACTTTTTAGTGATCTCCTGCGATCTGATCACCAACGTCGATATATGCGAGATCTTGAACTTGTATAGGAAGCACAACGCTAGCGTAGTGGCCCTGATGCTGCCTGTGCCTCAGCTGCCTGAAGATTTCGTAACTCCCGGCCCGAAGAACAAGCAGAAGCCCGAGACTGATTTAATTGGGATTGATAATGAAACGGGGCGTTTAATCTTCCTCGCCTCTGCTTCGGACTTCGAAGAAACTATTAACATTTCTCAGACGCTGCTCAAGAAGCACACAAGCTTCACTGTTCATTCGAAATTAATGGACGCTCACTTGTACGTTATTAACAAGTGGGTTTTGGATTTCTTGGTGCAGAATAAGTAAGTTATTTCGGGTGAAAAGGGGACGAGAGTTTGGTGGATAAAGTATGTCAGGGTTTGCTCTTTTTTCTAGGAGCTTCAGTACACTGAAAGGTGAACTTCTTCCATACATCGTCAGCAAACAGCTGTCTAAACCGCGTAAACAATCGCTGGATGATAAGAATACGTCGATAGTGAGGGTAAACCTGAAGGAAGATATCTTCCACTTTGCGGTGGAGAAACCATTGGACGAGCTGATCAGGAGAATGTCAGCGTACAATGATCACAGTACGGATTTAGAGGATGCGTATCATAAAGACGTAATAAGGTGTTACGCTCATATTGTGGATGGGAAGTTTGGTTTAAGAGCGAACACCATACAGATGTATCATTTTGCTAATACCAAGGTACGAGCGTAAAAGGAATCTTCCGGGGATGTTTGCATTAACGCTGGAAATGTTTTAGATATTGGAATGGTGGAACATCGGCGACAGCGAGCAGTCTCGTCTACCAAGCATCTCGAACACGGCTACCATAAATAGCACGCAGATGCAGAATTGTTGCGTTGACGACAATGCATTTATCGACGAGAAAACCTCCCTTAAAGAAAGTCACATCGGACCTAGCGCGAGGGTTGAATCGAAGACTAGGATATCGGACAGCGTCGTGATGGAAAATGCGACGATCAAGCAGAGGTAATTAAAAGGCGGTCACGCATTTTGGCGCGATGAATCGAATCGAAGAAATTAATTATGATTAATTAACCGTCGCTGTGCCGAGGTCATCAATTGTTCATAAACTTCTCTCTTCGTATCGCCGCGCTTCGCCAAATTGCGCGTCGGCCTTAAGTCTCGCGGTGAAATGAGAATGTATCGCAATGAAACTCGGGCTAGGTGACGCTCTGATCGTAGTGCTCTCTTGAGCACGATTTGTTTCCCATCATCTGCCATCTTGGCGTTGATTGGTTTGACGTCACGGCGTCGTCACGCGCATGTTCAGACGCTATCCTGAGCACTACGATCAGGGCGCCACCTCGACCGAGTTTCATTTGCGATACATTCTCATTATCAGCCGAAGGACGGGTTCCTATGTCGTTTACCTTCGCAGATGCGTGATACGTAATTGCATTTTGTGCAACGGCTGCGTTATCGAGGAAGGTACTGAACTGAAGGACTGCGTAGTTGGCCCTCAGCATCTCGTGACATCTGGAAGCCAGCATTCCCGCGAAGTGCTCACCGATCCTGACAAACTCATAGAAATTTAATTATTTGTAATCGTATCGAACGTATTAGGTGCTTCAGTAATAAAATAGATTTCTGAGAAACGACTGTACCCCCCCAAAAAAATATTTTTTTTCAGTGGTCCGCCATTTTGTTATTTTTTGCGATATTTACTTTTTTATCGTCACGTAATAGACGTAGGCTTCTAAATAGTTTCTAATTATTTTTGTCTTTTTGACTTCAGATTAACACATTTTGACGAAGAGTATACCGGAAACAGATTTATGAATTTGATTGAAAAAATTTTGATTTACTTGCGTTGTTTGTTTGAAAAAATCCTGAAAACACGCTTACCTTTCACATCATTATAGTGGTCTCCCCCCTTAATGCAAATTCAATGAAATTCTTTAGGTGGTTATGAAAATTGATTTAATGAATAAAGCCCAGTTCTATTTTCTTTCTACAAAGCCCCTCCTTTGCGTAACCACTTAGCTATAAATATATAAATATATTAGTAAAGGGAATAATTTTATTGCGCAACATGTTGATTGAAATTAGTCGTTTTAGATTTTATATGTTTCCGGTAAGATTTAATATTAATTCCTACCACTCGTAGCACTGTAATCTTATTTTAGAATAAGTCGGTAACGTTGGGTGCGACACGAGCAGCGGCCAATTCAGCAACTACGTACTCTGAAATCTGTTGAAATGCTGTGCGTGTGTGCGGGCTTTATAGATTATTATGCAATTAATTTGCAAAATAAAATTGTTTATTTATTGCTCGAAGAAGTTTTTTGAAAATTTAACAGTAGGGTAAAACAGAACACCCAATCCGAGAAAATGGCGCTGCGCGCCATCTATCGGAACGTGACCAAAAGTGGCGCCCCCAATTGAAAAAAAAAAAAAAGCAACTTTGCCCGGCTGTATCTTTGTTCCAAGTGCAGATAGAACAAAATCGTAGAGGAAAATTTTGCACTGTTTAATAAACTCTATCATCCTACGCAGTTACTTTTTTCGTAGGTGCGGCGGTACACTTGAAAACTGCATTTGAACTCATTTTTTAAATGGAACCATACAATTTTGTTTACATGAATTTATTCCTTGCGTTATTCTGCGTATAAAAAGTATAAGGTAAGATAGTCGAAAACTCAATAGCTTACGAGATATTTAATTTTATTACGAAATGTGATGTATTTTTTTATGATGTACACGTGTATATGAGGCCGAAAGTAATTTAATAGAAACGATGCAAAGTATTGTTATTGTAAGGTAACTGTTCCTAATTTTACTTTATTTTTACACTGATTGTTTATTAGGGTCTGTAATTTATTGAATAAAATGAACGTTTACTAAAGACCGCGATGGATTTGACCTGTTAGCAATTAATTAAATATAACGAAGGTGGGAGGAGGTTTGTGTTTTAAGATACAACTGCAAAATTATGCAAATTAATTCATTTCCTGCGGTAGTTCGATTCGCTGAAAGAAAGGTTATGTTCTCGAACACGCAAAAGGTTGGTACATTTATTTATTTACGATCTGAGGGCGTGGGCATCTTTTGGGGGCTTTATAGATTATTATGCAATTAATTTGCAAAATAAAATTGTTTATTTATTGCTCGAAGAAGTTTTTTGAAAATTTAACAGTAGGGTAAAACAGAACACCCAATCCGAGAAAATGGCGCTGCGCGCCATCTATCGGAACGTGACCAAAAGTGGCGCCCCCTATTGAAAAAAAAAAAAAAGCAACTTTGCCAGGCTGTATCTCTGTTCCAAGTGCAGATAGAACAAAATCGTAGAGGAAAATTTTGCACTGTTTAATAAACTCTATCATCCTGCGCAGTTACTTTTTTCGTAGGTGCGGCGGTACACTTGAAAACTGCATTTGAACTCATTTTTTAAATGGAACCATACAATTTTGTTTACATGAATTTATTCCTTGCGTTATTCTGCGTATAAAAAGTATAAGGTAAGATAGTCGAAAACTCAATAGCTTACGAGATATTTAATTTTATATAGGAAAAAATATTAGTACGAAGTTTCATCGTTTGGGGGCGCCACTTTTGGCATATTTCGTAATAAAATTAAATATCTCGTAAGCTATTGAGTTTACGACTATCTTACCTTATACTTTTTATACGCAGAATAACGCAAGGATTAAATTCATGTAAACAAAATTGTATGGTTCCATTTAAAAAATGAGTTCAAATGCAGTTTTCAAGTGTACCGCCGCACCTACGAAAAAAGTAACTGCGCAGGATGATAGAGTTTATTAAACAGTGCAAAATTTTCCTCTACGATTTTGTTCTATCTGCACTTGGAACAGAGATACAGCCTGGCAAAGTTGCTTTTTTTTTTTTTCAATAGGGGGCGCCACTTTTGGTCACGTTCCGATAGATGGCGCGCAGCGCCATTTTCTCGGATTGGGTGTTCTGTTTTACCCTACTGTTAAATTTTCAAAAAACTTCTTCGAGCAATAAATAAACAATTTTATTTTGCAAATTAATTGCATAATAATCTATAAAGCCCCCAAAAGATGCCCACGCCCTCAGATCGTAAATAAATAAATGTACCAACCTTTTGCGTGTTCGAGAACATAACCTTTCTTTCAGCGAATCGAACTACCGATGCGGTGCTAACTAAACGGGAAAACTTCAGCCAAACAAAGACGGCTTGGTCCCCCTGATGCGATGTAACTAATCTCACATACTGTAACTAGAGCGATTATTAATCGTGTATATTTCTGCTTTACAGGTAAGGAATTTTTACATAGAAGACGTTAAACCGGCTGCATTTTCGACTGATACTGCTTCAGCCGAACCCAGACCTAACCCAGACCTTTTTTTTTTTTTTTTACGTGGAGAAATCCCTAACGGATACCCCTAACCCTCCCCTAACCCAGACCTAACCCAGTTACACTTGTAACATTTCATTGTATTGCATTTCACTTATTTGAATAAATTGCAGCTAAGTGGTAAAAGAGTTTTTTTATTTAACGAGCTCTACTTACTCCTTCCTATTCCAAATCCCATATAAAAGACATGCTAAAAAGAACACCTAAAAAGATCCTTCCACGCAGAGTGGTTTTAAAATTCTTCGCATTAATGCACTACTTTAAATATGCCATTCACTACTCTCAAACTCTATCGACTTTCGCTCAAGGCTTCTACTTCTCTCCGAAGACGTTACTTAGTGCCACCTCTTTCGACATCATGTTCTCCTGTTACGAAGCCCAATTTTGTGCGTTCTGAAAATTTTTGCCAGATTTTGGCCCAGGTATCAGGAGAACATGAAGCGAATAGAGGTATTCTGAATTTCAGCTTCGAAGGCATCCTCGATTCTCTCTCCGAAGACGTTACTTAGTGCCACCTCTTTCGACATCATGTTCTCCTGTTACGAAGCCCAATTTTGTGCGTTCTGAAAATTTTTGCCAAATTTTGGCCCAGGTATCAGGAGAACATGAAGCGAAAAGAGGTATTCTGAATTTCAGCTTCGAAGGCATCCTCGATTCTCTCTCCGAAGACGTTACTTAGTGCCACCTCTTTCGACATCATGTTCTCCTGTCACGAAGCCCAATTTTGTGCATTCTGAAAATTTTTGCCAGATTTTGGCCCAGGTATCAGGAGAACATGAAGCGAAAAGAGGTATTCTGAATTTCAGCTTCGAAGGCATCCTCGATTCTCTCTCCGAAGACGTTACTTAGTGCCACCTCTTTCGACATCATGTTCTCCTGTTACGAAGCCCAATTTTGGGCATTCTGAAAATTTTTGCCAGATTTTGGCCCAGGTATCAGGAGAACATGAAGCGAAAAGAGGTATTCTGAATTTCAGCTTCGAAGGCATCCTCGATTCTCTCTCCGAAGACGTTACTTAGTGCCACCTCTTTCGACATCATGTTCTCCTGTTA
Source organism: Andrena cerasifolii (assembly GCF_050908995.1). Classification (NCBI taxonomy): domain Eukaryota; kingdom Metazoa; phylum Arthropoda; class Insecta; order Hymenoptera; family Andrenidae; genus Andrena; species Andrena cerasifolii. The sequence continues at coordinate 8,075,884 of NC_135132.1, forward strand.
CGAAGCCCAATTTTGTGCATTCTGAAAATTTTTGCCAGATTTTGGCCCAGGTATCAGGAGAACATGAAGCGAAAAGAGGTATTCTGAATTTCAGCTTCGAAGGCATCCTCGATTCTCTCTCCGAAGACGTTACTTAGTGCCACCTCTTTCGACATCATGTTCTCCTGTTACGAAGCCCAATTTTGGGCATTCTGAAAATTTTTGCCAGATTTTGGCCCAGGTATCAGGAGAACATGAAGCGAAAAGAGGTATTCTGAATTTCAGCTTCGAAGGCATCCTCGATTCTCTCTCCGAAGACGTTACTTAGTGCCACCTCTTTCGACATCATGTTCTCCTGTTACAAAGCCCAATTTTGTGCATTCTGAAAATTTTTGCCAGATTTTGGCCCAGGTATCAGGAGAACATGAAGCGAAAAGAGGTATTCTGAATTTCAGCTTCGAAGGCATCCTCGATTCTCTCTCCGAAGACGTTACTTAGTGCCACCTCTTTCGACATCATGTTCTCCTGTTACGAAGCCCAATTTTGGGCATTCTGAAAATTTTTGCCAGATTTTGGCCCAGTTATCAGGAGAACATGAAGCGAAAAGAGGTATTCTGAATTTCAGTTTCAAAGGCGTCACCTTTAAAGTTGCGAATCGAAGCTGCAGAGGTTTGGAATTTGGATAGGAATATGTAAAAGGTATTTCTAAATAATAATACAGTTCTTTTCAAGTTTTTCCCACTTTATTTGCAGAAAAGGCTTTTACAGTGTTACAATAAATTAATATAAGTATGTAGAAATGAATGCTGATTAATATTGTATTATTATTAAGTATAAAATATATAATTTCACTTCATTTTATGTATAAAATCACTATCAGCTTTCCATCATTTGTCTCACTGAAAGTTCCTCAATCCTGTCCACCGAGAAATGTTCCCAAGGTTAATCTGTAACAAGAAGAAAATATTTTTAGCAATCTGATTTGTCTATTATAGAAAATACAACAAATAGATTTGTCTAATATAGAAAATACAACTAATTTCAGGCAAAACATATAAAGAATATAATTATCTTCCTAATTTAAGACAATTCCCCTTTATTTCATGTAAAATACATCTCAACGCTGTACAATTCTACTAACATATCAGTAAAGTACATAGGAAATGTATAATATATTAGTAACTTGAAAAATATTTTTAGTAACTTGACTTGTCTATTATTGAACATGGGAGAAACGTTACAACATAGTTACAAAATAGTCTTGGAAAAATGTAACAATAAATAAAAAAAATTTAAATTAATTTTTTAATTTAATTTAGTTCCTATGTCAATGTATGCCTAAAATGAATATAACCTAACCTACAATCGTCTGAAAATGCATACATTGACTCCATCATGCTTTTATTGTGGCTCGTATATCCAGCTATCGCTTCAGTTTTGCTATGAATCCACGTTGGCAGTCCTCCCGAGTAGGCGCTATCTCGTATCTACTACCTCAACTAAATTTGTCACGTGACTTGCTATGTATTATCGCCAATATGGCGGAACTCTGATTTGAGAATGTAGTCACAATTTTTCGTTTTTCGTTCTTATATGAGCAGATTTTGGTCTGGGAGAGGTCTCATTCGAAAGAAGAAGATTCAATGCGGAGTGCTCTGCTCACCGTTTGAGTCACAAAACTCTTTTAGTGACCTAAAAATGCTTGGATTCTGCGGGTATATTTTGTCGACTTTTGCTTTACTTTGGACACTGATATTATTACATATCAACACAATCTCGTTGAACCATGAGCAGAGCGCTCCGCATTGAACCTTCCTCTTTCGAATGAGATCTCGCCCAGCCCCAAATCTGCTCATATAAGGACGAAAAACGAAAAATCCCGAACCCATGTTTCGGGCCAGATTGTGTCGGTATACAGCGCGCTGCATTACCCGTGTCTACCCCCTTAAAATTGTAAATACGATTTTCCAGAACACAATCTTTTCGTTCCACTTGTCCCTCTTTTCAAACTGAGCACCACTGCCGCCACGGATTTGAGAATCGGTTGAAGAGCCTGAACGGCGGAACACACGGTTTTGAAACGGAACGGGACTGATCGCCTCTTTTTGAAGCGTTCCTTCGTGCAAGATGGTGAGCGCATATTTGACTAATTAAAATCTACCGATAACTTCGTGATCGTGAAAGTTCGTTACCTAAAAAATATAAGAAACAATTCGCTAATTCTCGCGGAAACTGTATTTAATAATAGTTACGGTAAAAGATTCCGCGATGAATACATTATCCATGTTGTATGGCGGTAGAGGTTATGCGCGAGATGTTTACGATCTGACACGCGGTTCGAGCAGCGGAAAACTAAATCTCGAGAATATTCGAAGCAGTAATTCAAAAACGCTTCGCACCGTTAATCGCGAAGAAGTTGTCCATTAGAAATAAAGTAACGTGAAATCGTGTACCTTCGTATTAACCTATGTTGATGTTCACAGACGAAGGGTACGTCGAGCTTTGGTAAGCGGCGGAATAAGACGCACACATTGTGCAGACGATGTGGGCGCAGCTCGTACCACATCCAGAAGTCACAATGCGCACAGTGTGGATATCCTCAGAAGAAGATGCGATCCTGTAAGTTAATCACATACTAGAAACACCTTCCGCAAACAGTGCTTCTTTCGGGCGCAAAAAATGTACGCAACCGCTGTGCCACAAGACGATGTTAAATGAAAAAAAAGCACGAGATTTTTTTTTTAATAAGCTTCTATATGTTTTGTATATTTTTGCTTGCGATGCACTGTGGAATTCTGGGAAGGGCTTAGGTGTGCCGAAGATGAGAAAAGGCTGCGGAGCACTAATCTACGTTTTTTACTATTTTTTTTTTTACTACTCCAGCCAATTGTATTTTTTCAAAACGGTGAACCATGTCACTTAGCAAACTAATCCTTCTAGCTTCTCAAAAAAACTCGAGTTGTTTGGAGCAATTTTAAAAATGTTATGCGATTTTAAAGAGTGTACGATTATGGCTGTGAGCCACTGTATAGTTTTCTGACTTACGCATCCGCTAGGAAGTTATGAACATTTTAAAGATAGTTATAGTATTTCTAGAAGAACGATGTAGAACTAAATTGCAGAGGGAACTCGTGAATCATTGGCGTTTTTATTCAGAAATTGATTTTACCTAACAACTGTTGTTATTGTTTTCTAGATAACTGGTCGGTGAAAGCTAAGAGGAGGAAGACCACCGGCACTGGTCGCATGCGGTACTTGAAGATTGTGCGCCGCAAGTTCAAGTAAGCAGACGTAATTTGCGATTGCGAAATAGAATTAATAATTACACGAAATGCAGAGCTTCGTAGAGAAAGAAGTATTCGTGAGATTTTTCATCACGGCACTCTATATCTTTTTCAGGAACGGATTCAGGGAAGGTTTACCGAAACCCAAAACCGACCAGACTAATTAATTCTAAATTCTGTCATTGTGTTATATATCCATAAGATTTTGACTACTAATAAAAGACTTAAAAACGTCCGATCGCATTACTTTTTGTAGAATCAATCGTCCTGCTCGAATGATTTTTTATCCGCGCCAATAACTTGGAGCGACGCCTGCACGAGCGTGTGACGGTACGTAAAGAAGCGATAGATCGCCGCACGCGTTGGTAGCGTTTTTACAAATTGCGAAATGGAAATAACAATTGTACCTATACACAAAGGTGGGGTAGCTTTTACTGCGCAACCGCGGCGGAACTTTCGACTGCGGGCGGCCTTATAAGGCTACACTGGTTTCGTGAATTTCTGCCAGTATCTCGGGAACTTATAGTGCAGAATGATAGCTTAGAGTCACTTATAGGAACTGCTTAAAAGGCGTTGCTGTTTAGTTAGCATAAACGGTATGTTACGCGGTCGTGCTCAGCCAAGATTTCGCCTCCACAAGCATCAGAAAATCAAGAGTAACCGCATGATCATATAGTAGTAGAGAAAGGGGACCGAGGGAAATTTTCAAGGAACTCTTCGTCGAAGTAAAAACAGGGAAGAACTGTGAGACAGAAGAGCGAAGGTGCCGGCTGAAAGACCTACGCGAATAAGGGCGTCGAATCTATATTTGGAGCTCGTTGCACAAATGACTGTTTGGCGGAAATTATTTGGTAAGTATTAGAAAGAAACACCGCTGGTTGTAATTCAATTTCGCGCGAAGTATCCTCTCGGTTTTCCTGCAATTCGCTTGGCAGAGAAACTTAAAATTCCGTCTGTTAGGCAAGTACCTCTTGGTCACGAACACGGTGAGCTGCGGTCTGATGATGGCAGGGGCGGATGTGATACAGCAGCGCAGCGAGCACTTAAAGAAGAACAACAAATGCTTGCCAAGTATTCGCGTGATGGCAGCGTCGCCGGAGGACGAGCTGGAGTCGAACGCCGGCACAAACATGTACGTGCACGATTATGTTCGAACTAAGAACATGACGACCGTGGGTTTGGTTCAAGGTCCTTTCCATCATTGGTTCTACATGGTGCTGGACAAAGTCTTGCCCGGCAGAAACGCGCTGTCGGTCGTTAAAAAGACCTGCCTCGATCAAACGATCGCCAGTCCCACTTGCTTGGGCATATTTTTCGTGGGACTTGGCGTGTTGGAGCATCGACAGATCGAAGAGATCTACCAGGAGCTGAAAGTGAAGCTGTATGACACTTGGAAGGTACGCGCGCTGCTTTGTAAAGAGCTATCGCTTTCTGCAACTCTAAAGGTGGGTTTTCCTATACGCAGCGTCGAGAATTTCAAAGTCGATTTTCTCGAAAACGAAGCGCAATATCAAAAAATGTTATTCCTTTTTCTTGACTCATTTACTGGTTACGAGCCGAAAAGAAAGAGTAACTTTTTTTCATATCGCGCTTCGTTTTCGAGAAAATCGACTTTGAAACTCTCCTGGTCGCGTACAGGAAAACCTGCCTTAAGGATTACGGAGGGAAAACAGTGTATGCGTTGCAATAAAATAAGTTTCATCGATGAGAACCATTACATCTGAAAGTGGCACCGTTGAAATTCTTCTCTTTCAAGGTCGATTGCTGCTTCTGGCCTCCGACGCAGTGCGTTAACTTCTTCTTTATCCCCTTTCGCTACAGAGTGCTGTACACAAACTTCATGACAATGATCTACGATATATTTCTGTCGTACATGAAATACGTAAGTGTTTTACCTCTTCTCTTGCCGCAATGCTCCACTTCATCGTAACTTACATCGACTTTTTTTACAGGATGCTCATTACCAGTGACGAGAAATCTCGATTAGCACGCGCCACTTAATAACTACACGTTCTATCATTAACCATTGCCATCCGTAGCCCAGGGACAAGTCCCTTGACTTTCGAACTTTTTAATTTCGTAAGATACTGTCTGTGTATCATTGCACAATATCGTTATCAGCCGCCGGAATCATTGGCATCCTTCATAGTTCGACGCGACTGGATGATAATATTGAGCGCAGTAACTCGGTTGCATCGCGATTGATAACGATCGAGATAAACAGGGGAGAACAACAGAGGCATGTTTTGTAGCATTCCGATAGGTTGAGTCTTACGGTGGCGTCGAGGTTTCGAAACATTTCGATCCCGCGGATCCGAATGATCCTTATCTTTTATCGCCCCGCGTGTGCACGCTTGGCGCATCTCCGGGGACACTCGGTCGCTTTCTTATCGCCGCGCAACAACAGTCCATCGGAAAGGATATTGTTTATTAGGGTGACAGCTTTTGTTTGGCATTCGGCGGCAACGGGATTACGGGTGTCTACTAAGCCGACAGTCGCCAACGAGCAAACAGCGATTATTGCAATGTAAATACAAACAATAAACGCGGCGAAATAATAAACAAAGACTGGCAGGCGTCTATAATCTATACGCTTCTCCAAATTAACTTCCATGGAAAGTTACAGCGTTCTTCTCTCTGCGCTCTCTCTGTTCATTAAATTCAATTCTTGTTATATTAGCAGTGGTAACGTTCGGGCGAATATCCTGTGCGATATTAAAGGGTAGTGACTTTTAATACTGCGGAGATGGAATGTTCGAAATATTCCTCCAGTTGCAATTGATGAGCAGCTCGTAGCATAGTTTCGTGGAAATAGCGTTCGTGCAAAAGCGGAATGAATTTAATTAGTATAAGCGGACTATTCGTCACCAATTCCGAACTTAAGGGCTTACGCTCAGTCCGGAGTCGTGATTTTTGGGATTTTTTTTCTCGGAAACTATAAAAACTTTATTCAAAAAACGTTTTTTTGTTTGAAAGGTAGTACATTTAGCTATGCCTCTGAATTTTGGCGTTAAGAAATATTTATTAATAACGAAGTTATTTACAATCTCCTAGATGTCCTGTTCGAAGGAGGGGTTTGCGGTGACCACGATTACTCGAGTTATCTAAAATCGAAAATTAAACAAAATTTAGTTAATATATTAAATTATCTAGTCCTTGGACGAAGGATTTTTTTTTTAAATTAACGAAAATTAAGTGGGATTGTGGCCGAAAATCGACATTTTACGTTTGACATTTGCCATTTTATCCTAAATCAATATTTCGAAAAACCATTTTTATAGTTTCTGATAAAAAAAAATCCCCAAAATCACACCTTTTTCGGCCTCGCCAAACATAACCTCTTAAGATAATAATTTGTCCCCGATTCGATATTTCTTCTTTAAAGTTACAAAATAACATGCAACCGCAGCCCCGAGTTTCTCTCGGAAAAAAATTCTCTCGGAGCAAAGTCTACGAGGAGTAGAGGTGATCCCTAAAAAAAAAATGTCGCCGGAAGCCCCAAGAAAAAAATAGTTACTTTAAATTAGTATCAGAATGTAATTGAATTCAATAACATACAAATTCGTCGATCATTCCAATAACCTTGGACTACAAATTTATCACCCGATTCCTGTAAACAGACACTTCGCATCCGTACTACGCAATAACTAATAAGGAGTATAAAAATAGATCGCCCAAAATCGTCGCAGTTAGAAGCGTCACAGCATGAATATAATTATTTCCGCATCTCGTGCTTACAGTCAGAAATATAAATCGAATTAGAATATACAGTTACAAATTCCTCGGTAAGTTTGTTATAAAGCAGCTAACAGTAGGTTCGATACAACTTCTCTTGTATACGTAATAAAAAATTGCTAAGCATATATCCCATCGTGATCATCCATGGTTAAATTGTTTGCGAAACGGGGGGAGGTCGAAGATTCGAGCAGTGCCGAGGAGCATCAACGCTGGAAACATATTGCACCAAATTATACCGCAAACGTAAATGTAATTGCTGCGCGTAAGTTCAATCGATCGGGTGTTTAGGTTAGACTCGGAAAACTTTTTCATTATTTGAAATTAATGATAGAGGAGTTTAATTGGCAATTACGTTCGAAAAGGCAACCAAGAGAAAATTATTATAGAGAAGCTATATTTTAATATTTGTGAAATTTAGGTTAGGAAGTACATAGAAAAAGAATTACCGCTCGCGATCGAGTACATGACGGATTTCCCAACACTACTTCGAAATTTCCTCGAGTGATACGAAACGTAAAAGCCGGAACCAATAAGTCCGCAGCCGCTGAACATTCTGCATCCGAAGCAGTCTCGATTTCGATTTTTGATGATGCTGTTCACTGTGCCCGTTGCCTCTTTCATTTTCTATTCGCAATAAAATCGTGCGATATTCAGGAGATATACGGGACGCGAAGTCCCAATAGCACGATTCTGGAATGATTCTTTTATAGGTTATGTTTTAACCGCCATGTTCGTTCAAAATAAATCGAGCCGCGATTGATCGAACTCGAATCGCACTTTCGAATCGAAGTGTTTTAAAAATCTTATTTCAATAACAAAGGCTACAAGAGTAAATTTCACTTTTATTGTAAATAAACTTGCGGAAACGTATTACAAATGAGTAACGCTTAGTTTAATTCAATTGCTTGTACAAGTTGAAGCACAGTATATTTGTTCTCGACCCCCTAAATTAAATAGAAACATACTTCGCTAGTTAATGAATTTTAACTAAATTAATCGTAACACCTTAGAACTATTTTACTTTCCTCAGAAACAAAGAATTACATTCGCTCTTTAAATCTTTCGTTTACAAACCTTCGACGCGGCTAGCGCGTATAACAGAAAGATTTAATGGTTCGTATACTTAATCAACCTTATTTCTTGTTTTATTCAAGTGTAATCAAATGTACAAAGTGCAAGTCGATCGTTATTCGCCCAACAATTCTGATGATTCGTTCCCAACTGTTTGTAGAAAGAAATGAATAAATAAAATTTTGCGTGATATAAAAACTGTAAGAATTCTTAGTGGTTTTCTCATTGTTTCTTGTTGCTATTCACTCGATCAGCTTCTTCGCTTTGAAGAAGCGCCTTAGGTAGACGACTTGCCAAGTGGAGAGCACCAGCAGCCAGCACATGGAGAACAAGCTCACGTACAACACTCGACTGTTTGTCGTCTCTGGAAATATTAATCAAAATGCATGAAGCATTTACAAAATACAACGCGCTTAAGCGGCTATGCCTAGTCAGCTGGCGAAAAAGAACGCGAAAAAACATTAAAAAATAAACGAATAACAGCCATTCTCGCGGAAGTTGTTTTGATATCGGTGAAGAAAATATTTCGGAAACTGCTGTATCGATTGGCTCGAACTTTCGCGGACTTCTTTTATATACCAAAGACTAGTAACCGAACGAAGGATTTTTTATTTTAACGAAAACTCTATTTTTACAAGTCAGACTTCGAAAAACTGTGGTTTTGCGTTAAACGACCGCCATTTTGTCGAAAATCAACTTTTTGAGGAACCCTTCGTTTATCTACTGAATTCGACCATATATTAACAGAATCTTTTTGAATTTTGCATTTTAGATAATCCGGCTCAGAGAAATCGTGCTCACCGCACAGTGCCTTTATCAAATCAGCTTCCGGGAGAATGGCTGTTATTCGTTTATTTTTTATGTTTTTCTATAATAAAATTACTGAAAGTTTCTCCACATATGTAATTTTAAAATAAGCGAATAGTTGTAAAAAAATATACAGTAGATATTGCAGAAAAAAATCTCGAAAATCGCGTTCATTTCGCCAGCCGACTCCCCTTAATGTATTTTACCGTTAGTGTCTCTCATATCCTCCTCGTTCTTTCGCATTCGAACAAAGTCTTGGACGATAGCTCCGGACAAATCTTCTAAACGCTTCAATTCCACTTCAGATGGCTTCAACTTCGCCGCTTCGCCGATCTATCGAGAGAAGCAGTCGGTTATTTATTAGCCGCTGCATCTTAAAGCCAAGTTAGTCGAACTCAATTCGATCAAAAACTAGTTCGCTAAATCTTTTTAAATACTCGGGGAATACAAGTAAAACTATGCGCGAGGGACTGAAAACTCTGTTAGAAATGGCATCGCGCTGTGGAAGTTAAATTATCACTCAAATATTCTTGACTGACAACAGGGAAGTAAAAACTGTGTTCAGTAGTGCGTCCTTTCTATTTTCTAGCGTTGAATGCATCGACTGTGGATGACCAAGTGTGCGAAAATACAAGCAAACATTCTACTGCGGACGCTAAATTAATGCCCAGGGTATCGTTAAAGTCGCTGACTTGTCGTCCATAAAATAATGCACTCGCAGTGCGAAATTATTTTCCGCGAAGTTGCGAAGTGGGCTTCTTTGATTCTAGTTCCCTCAAGGGACTTTTCAGATACCCTGCGGAGCTAATTCATACTAAAACTCATGCTGTTAAAGATCACACCGGTGATGTCTAGTAAAACCAATCTCTCTACGTTACCAACTGTGCGCCCATACAAGCCACATATAGAAAGAAGAAAAAAAGGATGAAATATCGTGAGATTATATCCTTAAATTAATAAAACAGCTCAGGCGACGGCAATCCTCGGCCCGCGCTCCATTTTCGAGATTACCGAGGATCGCCGATTCCTGTTAAGGGGTAATGCCACTCTGGAGCCCGGAAAGTCAGGCTGCCTTTCCAAGCTCTATAGTGGCATTACCTCCTTAAGCATTCGAGAAATGTATTCTGTCGACGATGAGGTGGACGCGTCGATTGCCAATGACCAAACGATAAGAGACGCCTTTAGAAACGAAATCCGTCGTTGACAAAATGAACATTCGAGTAGCGAGAACAACGGAGGAACTTACTCCTTCGTAACTTTTCGCCTCGATTCCACGCTTCGTGATTAAATGGACCTCCTGCTTGTTCTGCTTATCTGAAACATTTGCGGTCGTTAAAAGCGGGCGACGCGTTTCGATTAATCGTAGTACGTACTGCCCGAGAACGAAGGCTGTATGGCCTGCGCCATGAAGCAGATTTCGAATGTATCGTACGACTCCGTGGCGAATGAGAATTTCAGCATCTTTCCGTGAGGTATGTCGTCCTTTTTCGAAAGAATATGCCCCTTGGAATCTCGTATCTATTAAACGCAAGCGTTATATCGATGAATGTCAAATATGACACGGGAATACGTATTTTACTCCGTCACCGAGGGAATGGCGAGCAACATATGTTGGGTGAGGTTAGGTAACGAACATAACCTCGAAACGTCGCGCTAGGTTCCGAGGAACAGGAGAGTTAGGTTAAACTTACTATGTATTCGGTTTTAACGGACGGCGTGTCGGAGACTTCGTATTCCCCGGCGACAAGAACGTCCGCCTGAACTTCCTCCTTCAAACATTTCATCGCGTTCGGGTCGAGGTAGAACCTGATGCAATGCGCGTACGCGAGCAGCGTCGCCAGCACGAGTAATTCTCTCTGCATTCCAACACGAGTCCCTGGACCGCACGTTGAAGAATATTCAGCAAATATCCTCGAGATTAACGGACGTTAACAATATACCGTCAACATATCGATGAGTTGGCAGCCATTAAACCTTGCGTGGGTGGATCACGTGACACCGAGGCCGGTAGGGGGGATGCAACACGTGTATATAAAGGTAAAGGTATGTTTGAATGTGAGGAAGATTTATTTGAAGAGATACACGTTTAAGGTATTTATTTTCTCTCGGGAGATACACGTTTGAACAATTATCAGGTGAGTATGTTTAAATTTTTAATAAGTATTGCACTGGACCAGGCTGAACTGTTCGCGCGTTTTTTTTTTAAACTGAATCTGTTGGGTGGCGCTGTACTCGATCTATTTAGTTGACAGCTTTTACGCGAGAGGCGTTGGCAACGTCACGTTCGATAAGAGTGGATGAAGGACTTAGTTGATTAAAAGTATTTCGTATTTTCAACTGTATTTATGTACTTTCTTCTTTAATACAACATAGTCGTGCACTTTCTTATTAGACTTTTTAATATCGTGTGTAGTTAGCATGTAAATTTGGATTTGAATTTATTGAAAGACACATCCTAGGCTCGCAATAACGAGCCCTTGAACTCGGGTACATTTGCAAATTCAAAGTAGAATTATTTCTATATTACGGTAGAAAAGTTATAAAAGTCATCTAACTACAATTTCCAGAAAATAAAGATCTTTCTCGCAGACGAGGCAAACCCCAACATTAGTTCGCATGTTGGCGGTATATTTAGAGCGAATTCCAACTCACCCCCAACTCGCCCGCCCGATTTTTCCGTTTTTCCATCAATTATATGTTCCTGTTTTCGAGTCGTCATTTATTATATAATATATATATCTTATTTCGATAAAAGAGCTATAAAAGTTAACTGCAGTTTGCAGATAATACTGTATTGGTAACAATATCATCATTGTACGTTGAGTATAACGAGACAAGTCTCAACAGTTCGCACGTTGTCGGTCGATTTAAAAAATATATAATATCTTTTTTCGTAACATTAAAAATCGTAACATTTAAAAATCGATAAAAGCTATGACTCTCCTCTCCTGTTTGAACATTTCGAAGGCTTGCCAGCCTCCATTAAAGTTCTTAAATCGTCATCATTTAAATAACTAATTATTCTTTCGGTACAGCCGCGTGGTAAATCAGGCAAATTGTTAAAGAGAGCATCGAGAATTTTGTTACCTTGCTCCAGAAACTCTTTCCTTTTTTTACCCTTTCTAAAATTAATACTTATCATATTACCATATATCGGGAATTTTTTTTTATAATCGCCTGATCTGAAGGCCTCCACTATACTTTCATTTCTTGCGTACATTGCCAGTCGACTTACATCTTTCGTCAATATATCATAAACTGTGATGTAAGTATTAGCAAACTTCTCGCTCTTCATGCTTGCTATTTCTTTCTCGCATTTGCTCCGAAGATTACTTCTGGACAACCTGTACCCCTTACGTTCTCTCCTATAGACCAGCACGGAACTGTAGTATATTACGTCAGGATAGTAATCCTCAGAATCATTTGGTTCGTCATCACCGCTACTAATCGGTAGCAGTTCGTCGTTTGCTGCATATAAATTCGCAGCTCTCATCTTAACCATGTGACTTTTAAGGATCTCGGCAATGTTTATATAAGTAGAGGTTTCATAATCATAATCGTAATCAAAATCAAAATTAAAATCATAGTCGAGACCATAGTTATTATCGCGAATTAAGTCGATACCATCCGTAACGAAACGGAGCGCCGTGTAACAACCTTTACTCTTCATAGTAATGTCAGCGCCATGTTCTAGGAGAGCTGTTACAACTTCTTCGTGACCTATCTTGGAAGCAAAGTGTAGCGCTGTTGTGCCATATATGTCGACAGCATCAACGCAGGCACCAAATTCTAAGAGGAGCTCCACAACTTCTACAATGCCAGTTATAGCAGCTCTGTGGAGTGGTGTAAATGCGTGGCACTTTACGCTTAACTTAGAATCAACTTTGGCACCAAATTTTAAGAGAGGCTTGACAATTTTTACAGAACCATATTTATTAGATTCGGCAGCAAGATGGAGCGGTGTTATTAAGTCGTCTTTCGTCGTAGCATTAACATCGGCGCCGCGTTTTAGCAAGAGTTCTACAACCTCTCCATAGCCGGATTGAGTTGCAAAATGAAGAGGAGTCATTCCATTGCTGTCCTCGGCATTTACATCAGCTCCTTTCTCCAAAAGCATTTTGGTAATTACCTTGTTACCTCGTTTGGCAGAAAGATGGAGCGTCGTCATCTCGCCTTTACGCGTAGAATTAACATCTGCGTTATATTTCAAAAGAGTCTCAACGACTTTCGCAAATCCTCCGTCAATAGCAGCTTGAAGCACCGTCGTACAATTTTTATCTCTAGTGTTTTTTGCTTTAGCTCCCCTATCAAAAACCATTCCTCCCTTAGCATCAGGATTACTAACAGGAGCTCCGAAACGTATTTGTTCCTCGTCTGAATCCGTGAGCTGTATTGGCATTTTTCCAAATTTATCGGTAGCGTTAATATCAGCGCCATGCTGCAAAAGAATTTCAACGATCTCCACGCAACCCTTGTTAACAGCAATCTTCAGTAGCTCAGGATGATCTTTTACGTTAGCCTTATTAGTTAAAAGTAGTTTAATCATTTTCAAATCGGCATTCTGGGTGGCATAAAATATCGCTGGTTTCCCAGTTTCATCCTGTGCATTTACATCAGCTCCGTAGTTTATCAATAATTCGGCTACTTCCTCGTGTCCGTTTCTGGTTGCAACATGTAAAGGAATAGAATCTTTTCCGAGCGTCGAGTCGGGTAACATGGTAACATCAGCACCGTGTTCTAAGAGTTCCTCGACAAGTTCCACGTATCCTTTCTCGATGGCAGGGTGCATAAAACTAAATCCGTCTTCAGGGTTCACAGTGAAGCCATATTCAAGCAGGTTCTTAACGATCTCGCGACGCCCTACTCCATAGCCCTGCACCGCGGCGTTAAGAACGCTGCTGTTGCTTTTGTCATTCAGATTAGGGCATTGCTTTAAAATACGCTTGACGATTATTGGACTTCCATATTGAACAGCAAGGTGCAGTATAGTTTTGTCATTCTTATCTTTACCATCAACGTAAGCTCCGCGTTCTAAAAGTAGCTTAACAATTTTCTTATGTCCGTTTCCAACAGCAAAGTACAGTGGTGTTTGACCGTTCTCGGATGCAGAGTAAACGTTGGCTCCGTATTTTAAAAGATGCTCGACAATTTCTAAATATCCTCCCCGCGTGGCAATGTGAAGAGGAGTTATGTCGTCATGCCCCGAAGCATTTACGTCAGCACCTTTACTTAAAAGCAATTCCGTAATTTCTATATTACCTCTCATAACAGCAAGGTGCAGTGGCGTACTACCATTCCTAAACACAGAGGCACACAGAATTAGCATAGGCTCTGTATTTTAGAACAGGCTTGGGAATTAAGGGGACTGGGCAGTCGAAAAATCGATTTTTTTTATTGTATTTTCCGAAAGTTCTCGAATATTTTTTTCTCTTCGTTTTTTCCTGATTGCGACCGAATTGAGGTTCAGATCGACTTGGAAAAAATTACAGGACGCTTAAAGCATGTGCCATTTCGGCGCAAACCTCTGATATGGTCCGTTAAAATTCGAGATTTTTATAAAAGACATCCGGTGACTTCTTAAATTTTTTTTATAAAAATCTCGAATTCTTACGGACCATATCAGAGGTTTGCGCCGAAATGGCACATGTTTTAAACGTCCTGTAATTTTTTCCAAGTCGATCTGAACCTCAACTCGGTCGCAATTAGGAAAAAAACGAAGAGAAAAAAGGCGCCCCAAACACCTAGGCCGCCGCGGAGGCCAAGACGCGCGGCGGGAGAAAAGAGGCGCTGCCTCTGAAAATCGGCCGCCAAGCTCACTCGATTCCCAAGCCTGTTTCAAAAGATGCTAAACAATTTATCAATACTCTGTGTCCGCTGCGATACGACGAGAAGTTCTAGCATTGTTTCCTTTACCCTCGACATTGGCCCCTCTGCTTAGAAGAAGGGTCGTAAGTTCTTTGTTATTCTTTCCAACGGCAATGTGCAGAGGAGTTACACCGCTTTTGTCGGCAGCGTCAACATTCGCTCCACGATTTAAAAGCAAGCTGATCATTTTCGCCTCCATGCTTTGAACTGCGTTGTGAAGCGGAGTTTTACTATGTACATTTTTGGCATCAACATTAGCACCTCTGTCCAGAAGCATCTGGACAATCTCAGTGTCGCCGTTTAGAGCAGCAAAATGAAGCGCAGTGTTACTAGGACTTTTGTATCTGCTGTTAACTTTGGAACCACTAGTTAAAAGCAGTTTAGCAACTTGGGTATGTTTCTTCTCGAGAGCGGCGCGAAGCAAGGAATATCCATCTTTCCATTCTTCTGCATAACACGGTTCGCGAGAATTAATTATCTCTTTCACTCTGCTTACTCTTCCTTGACGAACTGCAGTCATGAAAGCGTTGCGTTTATACGGCGAATATCGAGCACCTTTCCTTGTTGTTGATGTATTATTCCTGATCTTGTGAAAGAAAAATTGAAACTCGTGTCAAATATAATATTGTATATAATTGTTACATGTTTAATATACAGAAATCAACTTATCAAATAAAATTGCGTACTTCGTCGTCAGAATTTTCCATCATTAGATGTGTTAATACTAATTCTTCAATTTCTTCGTCGCTGCTACTACTAGATTCTAATAATGCTAATGCGACTAATATTTTTTTGGCCATTTCCATCGTTACTCCTAAGTTATTCGGCAGTTATTCGGTTCTGCTCGATGCCACCAAAATCCTTGAAACCACTTGAAACTGCTGTTTACAGTGCACAGTGTGGGGCGGAAATAACGTACTGGTCAAGCTGTTTAGCGGAGGGGGGAACGCCACGCATGCGCGTGATGACACCGCGATGTCGAACCAATTAACGCTAAGATGGAAAACGATACGGCGCCACCGTCAAGCCGAGCCTAGTGATCCTCTAGGGAGTGATCGGTATAACCGCAGCCATTTTGGAGTAAAACCGGAAATAACATAACCTAAACTCTTTCTATCAGTATTACTGTCTCTTTCTTTTTTACAATTTCTTTCTCTGTCTACTTCCGCTTTTGCTCCAAATCGCGGCAACCAATCAGCGACGACAACCGATTCCCCGAAACTACGTGGGTACCAACCTTAAGCGCATCAAATAAGAAAAAGCTGTCAACCTAAACATTGAACTGAAGATTTAATATACAAAATAAAGTGAAAATATACTCATGATTTATTTAATATTCGAGAGAACTCTAGAAAACTGTATTATCATTGTAAAAATCCTCTCGGAACAATCCTGTCCAAATATCGAAGCTACTTCAACGCTGCCTCAATCGAAGGTGCCTCGCTAACAGAGAATTATCGAACGTCGAGTCGCGGAGGCTTCGAAAGGCGCAGCGTTCCCGAGCGGAGAATAAAGCAAGCATAATCAGAAGAGGTTATGGGAAAAATGTTCCATCGATTTATTAGTACTTACTTCCAAGTGTGTTAGATTGGAATTCAGAGAAACATCTTTTATAAACAGTGTAAAAAGAATAGTCACAGGCTTAGTTTAAGATTTTAAGGCAGGTTTCTCCATATCCTTATGTCCCTTTACGCTTGCACAGTTTATCCTCGCCCCCTTCCCGCTTGAGATCCTCCCGGCTGGTTCTGTTGATTGAGCCACGGCGCGGAGCCGGTGCCTCTGCCTCTTTGGTTCTGGCCTCTGCCTCTTCCGCGAGCTAAGCGACATTAAATCAAAAGCGTTACCCCAAACGATCGACGCTCCCTCCGCCCCCTTAACGTATTTACAATACGAGCCTATAAGCTCGTTCCCTCGTAAACGAACCTTGCGCGCGCAAGATGGCGGACTTTCCTCTACCAGCGGTTCCCGAGCCCTTTCCGCCCGGTCTCTTGAACATTGGAGCGTTCTTCAGCATATCTGGTAATATGAGGAACCTGATCTTCGAGCCTCTGATGTAAACATTCTCCAGCTGTGCCTCGCGGCCGTCCCTATGCGTCACAGTGATATTCTGCATCTGACAGTTCATATTGTCCTCGGCCTCGATCAACTTCCCCCGGTACACTTCACCAGTGTTCGTTTCGCAGGTTATGGTATGGCCCTCCGCTTCATGGAGTACTTTTATAGGCACTCCGATCGACATCGCGGCCGTTTTGATTTGTTACCGTGAAAACTACGATCGAAAACCCGTCCGATTCGCCTTGGATCGCAGGGTTCTGTGTCAGCGGGGTCTCTAAAGCGAACGAATCTTCGATGGTACAATCTAACCTCACTTCTGACGAATCCAACGTTTACAGCGTTCCGCTCGCAACTATTTAACAGCGTGCGTTGCGGTGGTCGGGGAGAGATGGCGCGCGTGCGCGTTAATTTGAATTTTGAACAGGACACAATCGATTTTTAATTTCAATATTTTTGAATAGAGATTATAACACATATTATTTATTTTTTAGATAATCTTTTGTAGTAATTGAAATGGTCGAATTTGAGTTTGAGAATTGATAGTTTATGGAGTGATTTATTTGTTAAGGGGAGACAACAGGGTAATGGCCAGAAAAGGAAAGGTATGTTTGGGAATTTATTAAAAGCAAACTACTTAATGAATCTTTTTGAAACTTTCAGGACTTTTTATTGGGTACTTCAGTTAAATGAATATCTTTTTTTGCAGTAACTTACAAGGGAAGATCCCGAACCCGAAAATTCCAAACATTCTGAAACTTTGTGAATATGTAGGCGATTTCCTCCTGATTACAACGCAATTTTTGTTTGCTGCCCAAATTCACGCAAGGGGAATTTTTGAAAGTGAAGCGACCAATCAAAAAATTCTCCCGTCGTGAAAAATTTTTTTCTTTGATTTTTGATTTTAGAAGCACCGTTTCGTCAGAAAACTGCCAACCAGATTTTTGCAGCGCAAAGTTACTGGTCCTGTACAGCTTGTAAATCTACTTTAAATAAATTTAAAAAAAAAAATTATGTAACTTAAATATCCAATAAAAAGTCTTGAAAGTTTCAAAAACATTCATTTAGTAGTTTGCTTTTAATAAATTTCCAAAGATACCTTTTCTTTTAGGGTCATTACCCTGTTGCCCCCCCTTAATAATTATTGCTTTCCAAATTATTGGCTATCGTCGTAGTGAATAATGATACAGCTGTTTTCGGTTCGGGGCGATAAATTTATATATATTTTGATTTTAAATATACATAAATATAGTCCGCTATAGTTACAAACGCTAAGAATCATCGGGAGAGATCTTTGCACACGATTAAGAGAATCTAATTGCATCAAGAATAATTACGGGATAAGAAAACTAAGGGATAGTGTAAAAAGGCTGGGCATTAATGGGTGCAGAAGTACACCACAGTTCGTCCTATGAAAACTCGAAGTTGGTTGTTATCTAGATAAAAAACCGCCATCTAAACGAACAATGGACTAAAGTACAATATAATCACTTCATCGTGAATTTATTCGACGGACAAACGTGTGCTACCATTATGTGCATCTCTTCAAACTTGCAGCGACCTCTATAAAATGCAAAACTACGTACCTTACAATACTCGTTCGTTATTCACAATAAGACTAATCATAGCGCCGGAGCGATTTCCAGAAAACACTCGCCAGATAGCTCCTCCACACGTTTGCATTGATAAGTCTCGATTTTATTTAAAGTATTATAAAAATCGGCCTATATATACGAAATATTACATATTTCCGTCAGTAATAAGTTACATTTCGATTAAAAAAAAAGAAGAGAGAAAGAAAAATAAGAACAGACTGCTTCGAGCAAAGAACAATTCGTTATTCAGATAATTACTTCTATTTATTCCACCGTCTCATTAATCATCTCGCTTTATATTCCCATCGTTACCAGCCACGCAGCATAAATATCATTACTATATACATACATCCACACGAAAAAAAAAGAAGAAGAAAACAGAGGGAAGAAAAGAAACGGAAACAATTGTCCTATTAAAAACAGCATTGCAAAGCCATAACCTAAATCCCTATCGCCCGCTTCAAACACAAAGGTCCGCGCTTTATCGAGCAACGATACAGCCAGAGATTTAGGCGGGAGCCGCGATACAGAGTCGAGGATAACGGGAGCTCGTCCAGCTTAAAAAATACAAGTGTCCCCGGATCCGTCGAACAAAGCCCGCTGCCCGCAGATAATCTCTCTAGATAAAAATCACCGCCCGCCCCCGGCGCGGGCCTAAGGCCCCGAGGGCGGCGTCGAGAGGGTGTTAGAGTCGTAATGATGGTAATTTATATATTAAAGAATCGACGTTACTTTTAATCGCTTAAACATACTAATATCAATCGTAGTAATTACAAGCATCGTTACGTCCTTATATAAGTCAGCCGTCGCTGCGTTCGATCTCGCCACCTGTTCGCCGTTTACCGATACCACATTTCAACTCCCCTTCCATTCGCTCGCATGATCATTACCCCCTCCATTCATCGCTCTCTCTCTCTCTGGTACATTCGCATCCACTCTCGCACTCTCTCTCTCAGCTAGGCAAGATCACTCCGCCGATAATCGTGTTTTACATCTTAGAAAAATATGCTATATGCCTAAAATAGGATGAAGGCCTGAAGGCAACCGCCGTCCCGTCGATAATTACTCCTTTACTGATAATCGGTGTGCACGTGTGCGCGCGTATCGATCCCCCATACGCGGCGCCACTTCGATCTGGCTGACGCTTCTCTTCCTCGATCTATCATCGTACCCTCCGCTTCCCATTCGCTTCTCCGTGACGGTGATACGTTTCTCGCTTGGGGCAGGAGGGGGGAGAATGTCGAACAAGAATCGTATGATTTCAATAGGTGCGCGCGCGGGCGGCGCTGATCGTGACGGCGCGTGCCGTTTGAATTCGAAAAAAAATGTCGAGCGCGGGAAATACGATCCGCCGCGCTCGGAATGCTAACGGCGAGACCACTCTCTCGACCACTTGCCTCGACATCTGGTATACGTAAGAGAAGAATAAACGAGAAAAGAAAAGAACATAACGGCTCGTGAGAGTAGAAATGATGCGCGGAAAGCGCCGGCAATGTAACTTTAGCATTTATATTAAAACAATACGATTTTTATTCATAACATTTCTTTATACGACGATTACAAAAAGTTGAAAAATCGTGACGACCGATGGGGTCTCACTCTGTACACATAATAATAATATATATATGCATGTGTGTGTGTGTATATATATATATATATTATATTGCCCACAGACATTAATGTTCTTAGTGTTCTGTGAAGTCGCGTCGAATAATTAATTGCGAGTTTTACCCAACCGATAACGTGATGCTCGTATCGCTCGCGGACTAATACAATTTTCGCTATTCTCTTTTAAAATTAAAAAAAAAAAAAAAAACGAACAAAAAAGGACCATCGATAACGTGGCACTGATATATTATGTATAATAAGAACGATTCACTTTATTCTATCATTATAACGAAATCGATACAGAGGACTCTTTGCATTCGATATTTAATCGCTATCGGCTGTCGTACGCAGTTCCAGAAGGACGAAGAATATTTATAAAAAAAAAAGAAGAAAGAAAATAATAATAGAACGCAAGTATTTCGAAGACAGCAAAAAACCTGGTGTTTTTCGTCACTCTCTCTCTCTCTTTTTCTCTCTCTTTATACACTATCTCTTTTTCTCTCTCTCACACACACACACACACACAGGACGCGCACACAGTTTCACTCTCTCTCTCTGCTTGGAAAAAAGAAAAGAATTCGCAGACCCGCAGAGCGGCGACGGCTATCGAGATTCGCGCGTCTCGCAGAGGCGCAAGTGTACGACGGAGGAGAAAGCTTCGCAAATATGATTCCCTTTTATATAGTTAAGAAGCGACGCAAAAAAAAACTCAGTATGATCTACGCAACTTCCTCTCTAACGGGCGCTACCTAACGAGACGCTCGTAGTCGCGCGGAGGCAAAAAGAAAAAGGGCAAAACGGAAACGGGTACTGTTCTCCCCCAAAGTGGTATCGCAACGCGGAAGAAGAAAATGGTTAAGAAACAGACGGAGAAACAATATTATCTCTGCTTTATCCTGCCCTTTCGCTCCTGCTCGAAGGTAATCGATCGAGGGGAGGGGGAGAGGGGGGCTCGCCGATAAGTCGTTCCCTTCGTCGAGGGGCCATTTCTCGTGTCTCTCTTGCTCTTTTCGCGGGGGCTGGCCTTTCCAGACGTTCCCATCGTTCGCATTAGCCTTGCACGTGGTACGAGTGTGTATCATAGCACCAATATTACGTATCGTCATCGTCATCCCAGCTCGCGGCACCGCCCACCACGCGATTTCGTCCAAGAGGGGAGGGGATCGGAGAAAAAAATCCGAGAGAAATTCGGAGCCTCCCTCCCCCTCTTTTCCCTCCAACGAAGATCGCAGGGGGGGGGGATGAACCAGAGAACGCGGGGGATATTCCTCTCTCTTTCTTACTCTCACACATTGTCCTTTCGCGGAGACCTCGGCGTAAATAACGATTTGCAATAATAGTTTGAAACATAGTTTTTAATGAGGAATAATGCTGGTTATATTCACGTGAAATTGGACATAAACACACAGTACTACTTATATTTCATTGCATTATCTTTATGAATCAAGTAGACTAATATACTTAATTAATTATTTAGACTAATCGTTAAACCTAGGATTGTGATCACCCATCAACGTCAGCCACTACCTAAGCAACATTCCCTTTTTTTTCCATTTTTCTCGGTTTTTTATGTCGTTTTCTCTCTCTCTCTCTCTTTCTCTCTTTCACTTTCTCTCTCACTCTCTCCTCTCTCTCTCGCTCACTCACCATCATCTTTGATACACGAACGAAACAGAAATATATAATATGTACGTATGCATGTATATAAAATTTCTCTCATCATTTTTCCTCGGCCCCGGAAACACGGAACTCCCGGCGAGACGTCCTGGACAGACCGACGACCGCGACAAGAATTCTTTTAACTGTGGGTACTTTCTCTCTCTTCTTTTTTTGGAAAAAAAAAAATAATAATAGAAACAAACTTCGTACGCGAATTTTGCCGTTTAAGTAAATTAATAAACATAGTATAGAATAATAATAAACCGTAATAATCGTAGATAATAATAGGTAATAGTGTGTAGTAGTAAGCTGGCAGCAGCGGTTAGAACCAAATTGTATTCTTCGATTAAAACTCTCGCTAATGATGTGACAATCTGACATGGCACTGGCATCCAATTTCTCGAAGCATTCGTACACGCGGCACGCACTCGAAATTTCTTTAGTTATTTCCTAGTATCTCTACCCCTCTCCCTGGAAATTTCGCCGATCCTCCCGCTTATACATCTCGTGTAGAAACCAATTTTTTCCTTCTCATTCTCTCTCTCTCTCTCTCTTCCCCCACCCCGTCACCCCCTTCATATTGTCTCTCTCACTCTTTCCCTAGCATACACACACGCGGGCGCTCTCGTTCTCTCCCACAATCTCTCTCTCCCTCTCGCGCGCATTATAACACTTCCCCCCGCCCCCTCATCTTCCTTTCGCTCCATGATCATCTCGCATTCAACCGTTTCGCCCCCTCGACGTGCAATCAGCTGCCAGATAATTTATCTCGTTTTTCTCCGTTTTTTTTTTATATTCTGTTTTGTTTATATAGTTATATAACCATTTTCCCAACGACTACGCACTAAATAGTTCAAATTTTTTGCACTTTTTCACCAACAACAACCGGATTGTTGCGCCGAATCTCTTGAGCGCCCATTTCTCTGTAATCGAACTTGCAGTCGTGCTTGTCACTGTATCGATGCACAGAGCAGAACAGTCCTCCACAACGGCACTCGAATCCTGCAACAGGGCAATCGCCCGGGGGTCGAAAAATAAGGGATCGAGAGATTTGGAGGGGGCGCTCGATTTCTCGTGCCTCCACTTACCGGTCAAACCGACTTTTTTGCGACACACTGCGCAACGATTTTTCTTCTTCTTGGATTCTTTGTCAGTCTCTTTGCCATCGAAGCAGTCGTCGGCGTCCCCGCTACTCACAGAACCTTCTGCTACTGCTCCGCTGCTCGCGCCGACTTCGCTCTCCTGATCTTCCCTGTTTATCTGCGGCAACGGAAACGCGTTAATGTGCTTCTTTGAACAAGGTAACTTATGCCTGGTTTACTTCTAAATAAAAGGAGGATCGCGTTAAGGATGTATCGGACCTACAATCTCAGACAAAAGTATATGAAATTTAATTTAGTGAATCTAGATGTAAGGAACTCGAACGACAGTTGGAGTCCTATTTTTACTCGTAGAGAGGGATTTTTCACTTTACAAATGCTTTTTCAACTTTTGGCAGTGAAAATCCCCTGAATTCACAATTCTCTCAAGTTATAATTTATTTCTTTAAAACGGTGTAGTGAAAACAATTGAAACTCGGCAGATATTTTAATCTATCCATATACTATATGTACAAAAAATTTGAAAACATTGGTACTATTTCTTCAACATTTTTTCAGCGGTTTTATCCGTCAAGATCATCGCTTTCCATAAAAGTACGTGTACAATCAGTGAAGATTAAAATCGTTATAACTCGGCAACCGTTTAGTGAATTTGTTTAAATTTTTTCGAGCACATCAGGAAGATTAAAAAGAACAATCTCACAAAGAGTGACCCAGAAAATAGCCTCTTTTTGGTCCCACGATTTTGGAACTGAATTTTATGCGAAATGATACCTCATGGTGAGACACCAATCACACGAAATTTTCAAGTTGAGGTGACAATTAGTTTCTGAGATATGGGAGGTCAAAGAAGTGAAAATTCGTTTTGAAATTTGACCACCCCCCACTTTAGAGATACCAATTAAATTTAAGTTTAAATCCTTTTTTTCTGGAGGGTAAACAGGCTTCTAGATTTACTTAAATATAATTGATTCCTCTAAAGTGGGGGTGGTCAAATTTCAAAACGAATTTCTTCGAATCTTCACTTCTTTGACCTTCTGTATCTCAGAAACTACTTGTCACATCATCTTGAAAATTTGTTGCGAATGATGTCTCATCGTAAGGCATCATTTGGCCGAAAATTCCGTTCCGAAATCGTGGGACCAAAACGAGGCTTTAAAGGCCTCATTTCTGGGTCGCTCTTTGCATCAACGTGGTACCATTTTGAAGATAGGTCCGACACATCCTCAAGCGGAGCTTACTTCTTTGGGGTTGGGCAGATCTGTCGTTGGTTGAGGTATAGTAGGAATGGTAGGTTGGGCTGTAGTTCCTGTGGCTGCTGGACTCCCGAAGCCGCTCTGCAACGTGCCAGCGTTACCAGAGACGGCCTGCGACGTCTGTACAGTGGCAGCCGACACAGGTGGTTGCTGCTTCTTTTTCAGGTTTTCTTTGTAGCAAAGGGAGCAAAGGCCGTCCGTGGCTGGCGAACCATAGAATCCGCAGCCGCTGCGGCACAAAGCTTGCATAGGATTAGATTCCCGCTCCATCTTCCCCCGGTAGAACTTCGTCGATTAACCAAGCCCCTCGCGGTTTACTCCGCTCGCAATCGCTCGAGAGTTACCGAGCAGTTGCAGTCAACTAAACAGGGGATAACTAAGCGTCTCTTGCCACAGCTTGCTCTCCGGTTGCTCCTCCACGACTGCGTGTCACCATATATTCACCTATCGAAACCAGGCAACCTTTAGTACAGGCCCTTGCGGGGACGAAACGACGAGTTCTGCTCGCAAAGATTACAACGCCCAGTTAACACACTGCGGACCGTACACGCCTATCCGGCCCACCCTCGATACTGCTGTACTTACTTCTTTCTCTTCTTCATTAAAAGACACCGGACGGAACCGAGCGCGAGACGACCCACGATCCGCCCCGAAACCTAAGGACCGACGAATCCACCTCTGAGATCTCGCAGGCTACCTCCGGCGACGGTCCGCAGTGTGTTAAGCTTGAAACGAAACTTTGTAATTACATTCAGGGAACTGTATCCGCAAAACCAAGGAACACAGCGCACGTAACATAAACTGCCCCGAGATACGTTAACGATACCCCATCGACTAAGACAAAGCTTTCGTTGTTATTACAGCTCCTCCAAGGCGCTGCCGAACCGGCTGCGCACGTACCCTACGAAACTACACGTGCGCTTTATATCTTCCTGCGATCGTCGGAGGAGCGTTTCGAAGCGCACGAAGGACTCCGAGGATTCCACGCCGACTCTCAGAAGATAGAAAATACAAAGCCGGACAGGCGAACTTCCATGACGAGCACTCCGCTCGCGCACAGCGACGCGTGGCACGGAGTTAGGAGTCGTCGGCGTTAGCGGCGACGATGGTCACCTCTCGAAGGAGCTGCTCCGGGGACAGGTGGGAGCTCGGGGGGAATCGGGCGCCGGAGGAGGTTACCGAAGAGAATACAGAGGGTTGGGGGAGGGGGAGAGAGGGGGGTTCGTCGGGAAGTTGGGACAGGGTTAGCGACGGGCCTCCCGCAACGGGGTCCCGATGGCAGAGGAGGCGTGATCGGGAAACGTGATATTACTCACTTTCCAACACGCAGTCGTGTCGCAACCAACGCACAACATGGAGTGAGAATTGGTTCGAGGCATTTAAGTGGTGCGCCTCGTATCCTTATCGCGACGTTGGACGACGTGCCATCGGCAGTCGCGCAGCCGTCGCACGGCGAGGGTCTCCCCTTCGGGCTCGTTCCGCGTAAATCACCCCGCGATTCACTCCGGGCCGCCTAAATGCGCGCGTTCGCTTTGTCTCTCGGTGCTCTCCGCGGGCAAAGCTAAAACGAAACGTTACCAAATAGCTCTCCCTTTCTCTCGCCTCTCACACACACACACACGCGCGCATTCTCTCTCTCTCTCTCTCTCTCCCCCTCTCCTCCTTTATCTTTCCCTATCTCTCCGTCCCTCTTTGTGTGCGACTTCGCGCTCGAGCGCTCGATATTACTTCAATCCCGAGGAACCAGCAAGGACGGAAGAGAAACAACGATAACGACGACGACGGCCGAGTGTTTTCATGATGGCGATCCACCGTGAGGACGTGCCAGACCTTTGGGCGGACGTGCAACCGCGGCGAGGTTAGGACGCGAGTCGGACCTGCCTTCCTTCGAATGCGGGCTGGCTTGCTTTGTATTCGGGCCCTGGTTTACTACGGGGGGAAATAGCAGTGCTGTTTTAATTATCATTACTTAAGTCAAAGTGCTGTATTTAATGGCTCGCTGTTCGGGTAATCGAATGGTCGATAGGATCGTCCGGGAATAGAGGATTGACACGGATTTCTATGTAACGCGCTAATAATGCTCGAGCGGGGTGCGTTACATGACGATATGGTTTCGCCGCGGTTGATAAATGAACCGCCAGATGCCGCGGCGCGGCACCTCGCCGCTGCGTAAATGTAATAAGACCAGGCGCTACATGCTGTTTGATGCATGCCGACAGGCGAAATGAAAGGATGGAAAAAAGGCCACTTTCTTTGTTCCCTGGACTTTTCTTTTCTCTGTTGGGCGCGTTGACGCGCGCCGAGGAACGCCTCCGCACGCGCGGTTTACGACCCATGGAAATGCCCGGCCTCGGAATTTCGTCGCATCGAAAGCCACCCTTTCGTTCTCATGAAAACAAGCGTTTAGCAACCTTAGCCGAATCCGCGCTCTCTCGTAACCTTCCAAGCGTTGTAATTCCATTTAAAAAAAAATACGTATCCCAGGTTTCTAAAGCTTAAGACGCGTTTCCACTTTCACTGGCGGCGAGAATTTTACTTTAAAATCGTAAAGAGATCCTTCACCCGAGGAGCACAGCCGAATGGATTTCAATTTAATTTCTAAAGGAATAGAAATTTATTTTAAAAAAAACTTTTATTTATCCGACACCGCTGCGAGGAAGCTTTCACCCACGGAATCTTTGGCGGCGGGTGTTCGAACCTGTTGCTTTGGGCGGTTTTAAACGAGACGCGTGAGAAGAGAACGAAGGGGGTAATTAATAATATCCATGTTTCATGGAGATGCGTCATAGTGAAAGGGCTAAAGACAGCGAGGAACGGGATTTAAATCCGTTAGGTGTTATATACTGACGTCACTGAGGCAATCGAGAGCCAAACCGAGCTAAAATCAGTGGCGGGACGTTTGCGGAAAAAGGAAAACGAATGACGTAGAGAAATTCCCTTTTTAGCCGCAGAGGCAGACTTAAAACGCGAAGCACGACAACCGTAGCGAATTTCCACTTCTGCACCACGTGACACAGCGTCACTGTATTAGCCGCGATAAATCCATTTCTGTCCATTAAATCTCTAAATCTTTAAATTTACCGACCGCTGGTAACGGCGACCCAGTAACGCACGTGTTGAAACCAGCATTGGGAAGGCTACAAAATACGATTGTTTCGACATAGTTGCATTTCGTTACGTCTCTAGCGATGCTTTTTGCCGTTGTTATCGATCTAGTGAATTAAAGGCGCTTGGAAACCGACTTGGAATAGTAGAAAGCAGCAAAATGCCACTGTGCCCGTGCGTGGAAGCCGGAAGCATCCAGTGACGATTGTTTTTTCTGTTATCGTGCAACGGTAAATTGGAAGTAAACGCTGGAAATGCGCGTTCGAAGGGACGTGGAAACCTGATTCGTTATTGACGTACAATTACGAACGCACTTGAGCTCTAATATTAGTCGCTCGATGAATTGCGATCATGCAATAAACATCTAACCGACAGCTAGGCGTGTATCGAAATTAACAATGCAACCACGTGACGTAAGAAATATTCGCCATTGCGGTATAAATAACGTTTATCTGCAATTGCGTAATTTTCTGCAGATAACAGAAATTTTAGCCATCCACGGCTCACGGGGATCCAGCTAATGCGCGCAATAAATAAACACGCGGGCTTGGCGAAGGGCAGAAGCTCGAAGGAGTCCGAAGCTCTCGACTTCGCGGAGAGACGAAAAAAAAAAAGGCACGCGAAGTGCAATCGTGCGCCTGAAACACGAAGGATCCTCGAGACTCAGGGTTATCAACTTGTTTAACGTATCCGCGATTAACGTACACACACGCGTGACGAATGACCCACAAAGTTTCACTTCCGTAAGCAACGCGATAACAAATTTATCTGAAGTTTTCGAACGTTCTCGCACTTCTCGATCATCTTATCGTTCCCGTCGCGACTTCCTCCCGCGATCCTCTAAAATCATTCCGAAACACGATGCCGATCAGGTGTCATGGAAACTCAACCTAACCGTCAACGATCCTCGGCGAAAAAATCGTATTCCA
Source organism: Andrena cerasifolii (assembly GCF_050908995.1). NCBI lineage: Eukaryota > Metazoa > Arthropoda > Insecta > Hymenoptera > Andrenidae > Andrena > Andrena cerasifolii. Next base: position 8,103,932 of record NC_135132.1, read on the forward strand.
AAACGTGCTTCTGGTGGACCTCTCGGGACGTCATTGGCTGCCACGGGGCACGCTTCGCGGGAATTACGAAATTCTGTCCAATAAGCTATTTATAGGGCTGCAAGCGTAAAACACTATTTCCATTGCGGCGGCATGGAAAGTTATTCGTCGCGGCGCGCGTGGCCAGCGAACAATGGCAAACGATAGCTGGGATATTCGGTGAAAAGTAAAAGGTTATAACTGACCGTTTCAATTCGCTCGGATAAACCGAGCAGGCACGCTCGTCCGCGGAAAGTAACTAGAACTAAGCTCGAGGACGAAAGGCACTGGATTTACCGCTCGATCTCCATAAAGACGAATCGTCGACCTCGGGAGACGTGCCACCCTAACATGATTGTCTGCGCATTTGACTCATTCCGGATAACAATGAGGCGCTCGCGCTTTCCGCTTACTTATCTGGCCGGCTTTTGTTTGTAATAGGGAAACACTGCTGCTCCGTCGGTGTGCGCGGTGGCCAAAGTTTTTACTTTCTCGCAGCTGTGTGTGACACCACGAACAATGAGGCATCTAGTTGTCGCTACTCGAGAGACGACCACCTATGGTTAAGCTAGTGAAACTATCGTTTACATGAAACGATACAGCTCGGCGGATACGAACGCGTGTGCACAAGTGCGCGCATTACCATGGGAGGGGGGGGGGGGGGGGGAACGTTTCTGACGCAAGATCGCCGAATTCTAAGTACCGAGGATTACGAAGTGGAATAATATCGATTCCTTTTGTGATTAGAATACGGGCACGGGAATTTCTATGCTAGCTTTATTTTGGGAACTCTGTTACTTAGAATGGAATTGACGGAGCGCGTCATAAAAACGAGCCTTGTCATTTTTTCCAGGAGAGTAAAAAATAGGATCTTTCATTTTTGTTAGATTTCGATTTTTTTGTTTGAAATATTTATCGTGTTAGGCGATATTGGGGAGGGTGTTGTTTGTAATTGTATCGCAAGAGGACTGTATCCAATTAAATCTTAGACTTGTGTGACTCGTGACATTTGACGAGGGTCGTTTTTGTTATGAGCCTCTAAATTGTAAATCGAAGCGAGAAGTATTGGGAATATACCAGGAATTGATCCTCGAAATTGTATGTTTCGTGAAAATGCGACACGAAGAAACACGAAATATGATTTACGCGTGACCTTGACTTTGATCGCGACGCGGCTGTGTCGCAGAATTGAGAATCGACGATGTGCGGATTATTAGAAACGGCCGCGGAGTATTGACGACGAGAAGCTAACCTCAAAAGCGGGCATTCGGAGGGATCGTAACGATAAATAGTCCTTGGAAGCAATTACGTTAATGAACGTACAAAAATTCATGTACAATTTGTTTTCTTCGCGCTCGAATTTCACAATCGTCGCCACGATAACGCGCACGCGCAATCGTCGCGGAATCTAACGGGCGAGATTGTGAAACGATTGACTTTGAAACATAGTACTAGCTATATAACGGGTGGAACCGAATATCTCGTTTATCTCATAACAATGAAAAATCCTTTCGTCGGTATAAATTCGCCAATCCGAGGGGCTCAAATTCGTAAGCCAGCGAGAAGAGGTTGGAACAGTCATCGCCGATAATTAACTATGACCACTTTCCCTAGACACTATTCCCCCACAGTTGACTCATCCACGTGCCAGCGATAAGGAAACGTGACGGGCACTATTCCCGATTTAAAATCACGTCCATTACAGAACAGCCGACCCCGTGTCATTCAAGCCTAGCATCCTACAACTCCGCTATAGAAATCCACTCTATTATGCTACACGAACGAAGCCACTGCGGATCTCATTGAAAATGCAGCGGAAAGGATTTCAGCGCGACTTTGCGCGCGAACGCGATCGCGCACACGCGCGCCATTCGCGGCGAGAGAAATTCCTCGGGAGCGATATCAGAGCGATTCTCTCGCTGGTAATTCAGACATGCAGCCATTTTACGGCATCGCTAGTAGCGGAAGAAAGAGAGGTGTGGCTGGTTCTAATCTACACCAACGCCAGGCGTCAACCTGCTAATCATTTCTATCGCGAGCGGACCCTCTGGGCGCGCACACGTGAAACCTGTTAGTTTTTATACAGGGCGAGTCACGTAACATGGCCATCCCGAATGGCTTCTAAACTATGAAAATTAAAAAGGTAGCGAATTTTTCGTAAGAAAGTATCAGGCTCTAGTTGCCCTAAACCTAATGATTATAACAGGCGTATGGACATCGCTTTTGGCACCTAATTACTTAGAGTAATTAGTGAGACCATTTCTGCAAATATCTTGCTAATCATTAGTTTTGGGATAAATAAAGCTTAATACTTTCATACAGAAAATTCACTGCGTTTTAAATTTTGATTTTGAAATTTTTAAAAATTCAATGTCACCTCGATATTTAAAAAAAAACGGTTCAGCGTTATATAGTTCTTTTGATATCTATATAAAGTACTTTTTCGAGGAACGTATAGTTTAGAAGTTCTCGAGGTGGACACGTCACGTGACTCGCCCTGTATAGCCCGCGAAGAGCGGCGGGGAGGGTTACTACGAGTTAGCCTGGCGTCGTTAGCGAGCAGTCCAGCCGCCATAGCCCGAAATCCCCATTGAAATGAGCCACCGATGAAATCATTAAGCCACATCTGTCCTATCTAAGCTCGATTCCAAAGCCTCGTCGACGTGCCACCTACTTCGCCAACTCACGCCTCCTCTGCCTATCGAGGGACTGCGTTCGACTGAGCAAACGCGACACAGAAAGGAATAACCTAGGCGAGCCTAGCCAGAATCTAGCAATGGGTTCGAGCGGAGGACAAATGTTCCCACCGTCACGTGGAGACGGTACTAAAATACTAGAACGAATGGCAAACCTTGCGGAGCGTTTGGAAGGTGGTAGACGTTACGATTACATTTGAAACTATCAGCTGAAACTTCTGCTGCGTACTGCGCGTTGCTGAGAAGATGGCCGGCGGGACGGCACGGCGGGAAGGGGGTTACTCAGAGCGTCGACCAATAATAGACAATGTAAATCAAACCCACATTTCCTCCGCGTGCCATCTTCTCAGCAACGCGCACTTGTCACGTCGAATCCTCGCGATCCACCAAGATTCTCCACCGAGTGAGAAGCGAGCAATACAGGCTGATCCAAGAGTCTCTTCCAATGTAACAGTGGATCATAAACGAATGCGGGCACTCTCACGTGAAACACTAGTATCCCTGCCATCTCCATCTCCCTTTGAAATGCGAAAAACTCTGGTAAGACACTGATGGATGAACATCCAGTTTCCCACTCGATTCGTTCGTTCACTTTCCACGAAAACAAACACGCTGGGCGACTGAACACCGTTTCGAACAAACACGCGAGTACTTTAGGGACACCCTGTAGAGCGCCCATCACTAGCCCAGGGAGCACTAAACGAAGGGCCAGAAGGGAGGGGATTTAAGAAGACCAGTGCGGATGCGGGTGCACGGAAGGGGGCACGAAAGGTTGGGGGAGGGAGGGATAAACGCATAAGTGTGCATTTGCGCTTGAATCGTATCGGCGCTGCCGTCGTGCGGGCACGGGGCACACACGCACGCAGTGAAACAGCACGAAGAAACGGGACGGAGCCATCGGGGGATAGACATGGCTTCCATCCTTGAGAAGTGGGTACGCACTTGGCCAGGGAATTGCGTCGCTCCTTCCCTTTGTCCCTGTTGCCCGACGGCCCGGGCGCCACGGCACGCCCGGGCGTCGTTTCCGTCGGTGGGAAAAACGGAGGCGGGCAAGGAGAGAAGGGAACGGCGGCGAGAGGGAAGAACGGGACAAAGAGGCGGCCTCCAGGGTGTCCCCCCTCTGGGCCGAGGAGGCTCTGGCAGGGCCCGAGCCACCGTTCCGAGGGACATGGGAAATATCGGGCGTACGGAGCGCGTGCACCGCCCGACCGAAAATAGTCGGCGGAGGAGCGAGGCGGTTAGAGGGATTGCGACACTCACCAAGAGCTGTTGCGGTGTAGCAGGGCGCAATATGTCAGCTGACTTGACGTGTGACCGATCGTAATCCTGCGCCAGTATCCGACATAATTCTCAGCGGAGCATCGGGGCCCGTCCGTTCCTGGATCCCGCTGGATTAACCCGTGGCCCGCACTCTCACAGAACAAAAAAAAACACACAGATCTTCCTTGTCGGCTGCCTGGCGAACCGAGTACCTCGCGCGAAACTTCCGATAACGAGGTAGGCGACCAAAGCTGCGGGCACGGGAACAAATACTGCCGATGACTGGTGTAAAGTTAGATCTCTTACCCTCCCCCACTCCGCACGCGTAGCGCCACGAGCCAGGGTCGAGGCAAGATGGAAAGGGAGCCGTGTGCGCGATTCGAGACGTTAAAAGTACTTCTCTCCCGGCGGCAGCACCGTCGCGGTGGTCAGCGTCGCTTCATGAAAGCGGATAGTCAGCGGCGCGGCGAGGCGCAGCTGGCCCTACAATGGTTCTTGTTATGAATTTAATTACTGTCGTGTTTAATTGGGTGTAGAAAATTGTATGCGAAAGATTGTGGGATGAATTGAATATTGTAGTTCGAATGAGATGCAAATTAATAAAGTATGTTAAGAGGAATTAATGATATGTTTACTGCTACAATGGAAATAGACGTACCGAAGAATTAATTAGCCCCGACGTTAATTCATAGGAATACGTAAGGGCGAGTTTCCATCGTTCACAAACCGCTGGCGATTGTGGTGCAAATTTATTATATTAGAATAAAGTCACTACCAGAACAATTTAACCAGTTAACCCTTGCCTAGAGGATGCAGTATGATTTCTTCCCGAAGAAATAAATACTTTCGAAGTATACTATCTAATGTAAAAGCTTACTTTCGGATGTGCAGCGTTCACTACACGCTAAATTACACTGTTCAAAAATTAATAACTCAAATCACACGATCCCCGTTTAATTTTGCGCTCAATCATCCTACCTAAAGGCTGATTCCCAACGAATCACATCTGAACTTACATGAGGATCCGCCATCCGCACTCTATTACAGGTTCCTACATTATTCATTTGTTTTTAATCAGCTTGAACTTAAAGGAAGCGATTAGCCGTTACACAACAAAGTAAATGCACTGGTTTAATAATCCATCAATCGGTAATCGATGCCTTGAAAAAAGTCACAACACGATTAACACGCAATGCAAAGTACCCCCGCTGCATTTACATCGGTGCACGTTATGTTTGCCGCTGAAATTGGTTAGCTTGCCCGTTTAAATGCCAGTGAACGGTCCCGTTTACGCGCCCGACTAACGTAAATCGTTTCCACAGGCATAGAACGATCGCGTTACTTATTTCCACGATCTTAAGGCGCATTTCAAAAGTCGCTGGTACGATGCTTTAAGAAACGCGAGACATAAGAAGGCTTCGGACCAAAGGGTTGGAACTGACCACACGCACAGAGTAGCCAGGAAAGATGAACACTCCACAGTCGAATAAAAAGAAGGGCAGGAGTAGAGTGGGTATCAGCAACGAGAGCGGTAGTCCCTCGAATGCCGAGATACTGAATTCACAGGAAACATCGAAATTTGTTTTGGTACGGGATCGTAAATTACAAGGCAGAGCTGAATAGTTGCCTGCAATTTTCTGCTTCGATTTTAAGGTGAACCCAATCGGCGAGGATACGAACAAGACGTTTAGGATCGGGATCACGGATTTGGTACCTATCATCTCTTTAGAGGGAAACGGCTTCGACGAGAAGAATGCGGAGAAGAAAGGACATACCTTGTCGGCGGAGAAAGACAAGGAGGAGAAGAATGTTCTGATTGGCTTACCCGTTGCCATGGTGAAGGAGATCGATGGGTACGAGAAGCAGCTGGGAGAAGCCGAGTCTCTTCCGAACTCGTATATTAGATTCATGGAGCGCAGTGGCGAGGAACTCGATGGTACGCAATGCTGCCTTTTAGCAGCAGTTGTTGAAGTGGGATGACGACTTAAATCGCGTTTATATTGGGCCACTTTTGGTCTGGACTGAATTTGAGCAAAAAAAATTGGGATGTACACTGATTTTCCGGAATTTTTTGTGGAATATCCACTGTATATTTCTTTACAACTATTCGCTTGGTTTAAAAGTACATATGTGGAGGATCTTTCGGTAATTTTATTATAGAAAAAACATTGGAAAATAAACGAATAACAGCCATTCTCGCGGAAGCTGTTTTCACGAAGCCACTGTGCGGTGAGCACGATTTCTCTGAGCCGGATCATCTGAAATTCGAAATTCAAAAAGATTCTGTTAATATATGGTTGTATTCAGCAGATGAACGAAGGATTTTTCAAAAAGTTGATTTTTGACAAAATGGTTTCTCGATGTCTGAATTGTTCGTTTTTCGTTACTTAAAAATAGAGGGTCTGTTAAAATAAAAAATCCCTCGTTCATTTACTAGTCTTTGGTATATAAAAGAAGTCTGCGAAAGTTTAGGCCAATTGATACAGCGGTTTCCGAAATATCTTGCTCACCGATACCAAAACAGCTTCCGCGAGAATGGCTGTTATTCCTTCATTTTGTAATGTTTTTTTTATAATAAAATTACTGAGAGTTGCTGCATACATGTGCTTTTAAAATAAGCGAATAGGTGTAAAAAGAATATACAGTAGATATTCCACAAAAAAATTCCCGAAAATCGCGTTCTCTTTCGAAAGCTGACTATGCATCATCCCTTAAATGGTGCTAAAATAATTGCTTCTTCAGGAGAAGTGGAGTACGATCTGGACGAAGAGGACACCGCTTGGCTGTCGATAGTAAACGAGAGACGCCTAGCTTCCGGCCTCACTCCGCCCCTAGAGGCCGACACGTTCGAGTTATTAATGGACAGACTGGAGAAAGAATCCTACTTCCAGCAGCAAAGTAACGGCGGCGGCGGAGTGGCGGCCGACGAGGACGCGGTTTGCTGCATCTGCATGGACGGAGAGTGCCAAAACAGTAACGCGATACTGTTCTGCGACATGTGCAACCTGGCGGTCCACCAGGATTGCTACGGCGTGCCGTACATTCCCGAAGGGCAATGGTTGTGCAGGAGGTGTTTACAGAGCCCCTCCCGAGCGGTCGATTGCGTTCTATGCCCGAACAGGGGCGGCGCCTTCAAGCAAACCGATCGGCCAGCCACGTGGGCACACGTGGTGTGCGCTCTGTGGATACCGGAAGTAAGATTCGCTAACACTGTCTTTCTGGAGCCCATAGATAGTATCGAAAGTATCCCAGCTGCGCGTTGGAGACTCACCTGCTGTGTGTGTAAGCGTAGAGGATCGGGCGCCTGCATTCAGTGCCACAAAAGCAACTGCTACGCCGCGTTTCACGTGACCTGCGCGCAACAGGCCGGCCTCTGCATGCGTATGAGGACGGTGCAACCTGCGAACGGGGAGCCGATGTTGGTACAAAAGACAGCTTACTGCGAAGCGCACACGCCCCCCGATTACCAACCCTCCACTAATCCTGCTGACGCGAGAAGGAGAGCGATCGCTAATAAAAAGAGCTCTTCCGCGCCCGTTATTTCTATTCCGACCATACCGCCGGAGCGCATCAAAGAGATTGCCAGGTAATTTACGCGCTGTCGCGAAGTTCGATCGTGCGAGGAATTTAACGTCTTCTTTTATTTATATCAGCTTAGCGGAGGGGTTGCCGAAGAAGAGCCAGCTGATACAGCGCCTTATAGCGTACTGGACCCTGAAACGCCAATACAGGAATGGCGTTCCTCTTCTTCGCAGGCTCCAAAGCTCGCATCCGCAGTCCAGACCGCCCCCGCTCGGCGGTGAACACTCCTCGCCGCCACCGGACAGCGAGCTACGCGGGGAGCTGTATCGCCAGCTTAAGTACTGGCAGTGCCTGCGCCAAGATCTAGAACGCGCGCGGTTGCTGTGCGAATTAGTGCGCAAGCGCGAGAAATTGAAGAAAGAATTGTTTAAAGTGTAAGACCTTGTAGAAATTAAATGCCACTCGACTATTACAGAGGTTTTAATAAGCGCCCGAGTTTAACAGGGATCTAATGTCGCAGGAAAGAGAAGTGCCTGTGGTTCGAATTACGCCCGCTGGAGAGCATCCTTCGCTCTCTGCTGGAAGCGATTAAGGCGAAGGATGTGAACGACGTGTTCGGGCAGCCGGTGAATACCAAGGAGGTTCCGGATTACTTGGAAATCGTCACGCACCCCATGGACCTTTCTACGATGCAGGTATTCACTCTCGCTTAGAAATTACTGGTGTATCGATCTCTCGGGAAATCAGACCATGCTTCTCGGGAATTTACGAGAAATTCAAGAAAATTTCACGAAAACACAAGGAAACTTTAACTAATCGTTCGTTCCCCTGCAATTTGCACAAAACTTGTATAAATGAAGAAGCGAATATTGAATGTAATTGATTTTAATTTAATAGAAAACTTGTGCAACGCGAAACATTACATTTTTGTTTTAAAATAGTGTTTTAATCTATTTGTTTTCTTTTTTTTTGTGATAAAATCTGTAGCTGTAGAAAAATTTCTTTCGTTTCGAGTGGGGGTTGGTGTGATCGTATGTAGCACATCCAAAAGTTATGGTAAATTTGGTGTCCTTCTTCCAATGGACTGAAAAATATGAAATTCCTTCGTTAGTCCGGAATTTATCTTCTACCAGATGTTCTTTAAATGTTGCTCTTTTAAGTGCAAAAAGTTCTGTGAAAATATATGCTTCCGCTGTTAAAAAAAAAATTCACAAACATTCGCCTCTTTTCGGCCTCCTGACTAGGTATAACCCATTACTGGTAATTCTTCATTTCGAGGATTCGTAAGTTTTTCAGTACTTTCAGGAGAATCATGGTTACTGTTATATTTCCCGAAAAGTCTAGCCACTTAGAATTTGTTTTGCCGTTTTAAACATTACCATTTCAGAATATTTGAATCTTTTAACTTTTAAAATGATAGAATTTATAGTTGAAAAAATAGTTGTTGGAAAGAGCGATTTTTTTTTTATTTAAATTCGCCAAACTTTAAAATTTTAATATTAAGGTCTAAAAATGTATAGAAATATTGGCAATGTATAAGAATGCGTGACCACGAAGGGTTAAGAGCACCTTCACCAGTGAATAATGTCGAATCTTCTCTACTGAGATTTTCTATTGCAATTCATATAAGTTCTAATGTTACTAATAAGATATATTATAAATCGTAGATGTGTTTACACGCTCGCGATTTCCTAGACTTAAGTTCCTCGAGAAATAAGAAATAAGCAATTATAAAATTTCTGGAGAAGAAACACTCACCCCTTTGCGTTACAAACATTAGGGCAAAATGGAAAGGCAGGAGTACGACACAATCGGCTCATTCGAGGCAGACTTTAACCTGATGGTGAGCAATTGCCTGGCTTACAATCGCAAGGACACGATGTTCTATCGAGCTGGAACGAAGATGAAGGAGCAAGGCAGTGCTTTAATAGAGCAAGCGCGCAAGGACCACCCCGACCTGGACCCTGTGCCCGAGTCCGAGCAGACAGGGTCCAAGTCCAGGAAAAGGGATCGAACCAACAGAAGTCGCGGAGAAGTGGAATTGCAATCTGGAGAGAAGGAAGTAGGTGGCGGAGGGGTGAACAGGAGGACGGCTGTTCTGTTCACTCGGAAAGCCAGGGCTCGCGCTAGCAGGAGCAACCAGATGTTCGCTATGGAGGACGATAGGAAGAAACAGAGCGACAGTTTCAAAGTATACAGGTGCGCTTCCTTCCCGAGTATCTTTACGTTCCCGTAGGATTTCTAAGTATCACTGAGATTCGCAGGAGTGGAACAATGGACAGCGACGTAGGGGAAGGCGAGAGTCAGTCGTCGAGCTGCAGCAGCTGCTCGACGAGTAGATCCACCACTCCCGACGTGGAGGAGGAGAAGCAGAAGCAAGAGGCTGACGAGGCGAAGAAAGAGATGGAGACCAAGCAAGCTAGCAATGGTCTAGAGGCTCTGCAGCTTGTGTGGGCCAAGTGTCGCGGTTACCCCTGGTACCCAGCCTTGATAATAGACCCTAGCACGCCTAGAGGCACCGTGCACAAGGGTGTACCGATACCAGCTCCGCCGGACGACGTACTGGCACTCGCAGTCAATTACAAGGAACCAGTATTTCTCGTTCTCTTCTTCGATACCAAACGAACATGGTAATTCCCCGTTCCCCGTAGCGCAATTACACCCTTTCGGACCCGCAACGACGAAACACCCTTCGTTGTTCTTGCTCGCTGGTCTCAGGCCCCGCGTAAATATTCAGCTGGCAAATAACATGGAATATTCTTCTCCTTAGCATTTAAAGGGTTGCGCGCGGTTGTTACAGGCAATGGCTGCCAGGCGAAAAGCTGGAGAAGCTTGGAGTCTCCCAGGAGCTGGACGAAGCTAAATTGATCGAGTCTCGGAAGCCGGCGGACAGGAAGGCGGTGAAGAAGGCGTACCAAGAGGCACTGCATTATCGCAAGCAGACTCATAATACGACACTGAACGCTGGGTCATCTAGTTAATTTTAAAACATTCCCATCAGACATCGCTCGTAGCTTTAAGAGTTTTGTAAGTATGTAAAAATGGTTTCAACGTAAAACTGTAACTTATGGACTTATACTTAAGTCGCGCTTTTCTAGAATTCTATTTATAATGTTTTTTAAACGATGAATGAAATAAAATTGGAAAATCATTGTTTATATGTGTTGTCTGGTTTTCTGAAGAGGAGCCAACGCTCGCTACGTACTTCGTGCGACGTTGTCTTATTGTGTAGCAGATCGGCAGTCTCTTTCTATCTTCAAGCGCAACTGTGTCTCTCTCACTGGGAATTTCTATGGGAAGGACAGTGGAAATCCTGGAAGTTCTTCTCGAAGAGGAAAGCGATGTATACCCGACGAGGACAACGAATACGCTAGGATACAGCTAAGTACTTACAAGGTGAGTATCCCGGGTGTCCACCTCCGATTGCTTTGGTTTTTCGATATGTTTTAGAGGACCGAAAAGTAAGAAATGCCTGTCTTTCTATTTTTGCCCATTTGTAGGTTTAGGGGGTGAAATCACCCCTCAATAGGGGGTAAACTACCGAAGAGGTGGTTCACCTCTCATTGTCAGCAGCGATGGGAGGTCATAAAACTACTGTGTGTCATCCTAAAATAATTTATGTTTTTTTTAAAGAAATTGATGATTTTTTTTACACGTTTCAAGTCTCTGAAATGCGCAGTTAAACGATTACGGGTAGTTTACCCCCTAGTAACGGTGACTGATGACAAGAACATATATCAAGTTTTATTCAACACAACTTTGCACCCCTTATGAAATTTGAGGGGTGCTTTCACCCCCTAAATATGAAAACGGGCCGCTATAAAAAACACGTATATCTTATTTTTCGGTTCTCTAAAACATATCCAAAAAGCAAAGCACTCGGAGGCGGACACCTGGGAACCTCTCCTTGTTAGTCAAATAATATCGCGTGTTAGTGCCCCTGGCGTGCCTTCTTCTGAAAATCAAATAGCTCTCGTTGCAATTGGCCAAAACGCTTCGTGTATCATCAAAAATATGTATATATATTTTCTATGCTCTTTCTCAGTTTATACAAAGGTAGTAAAAGATGATTCGAGAAGCCATTTCCTGAGTAAAAGTGTATGCGTTTGTCTCGATGCCTGGGTCCGTGCCATTTCTCAATTCATGTTCAGATTCTTCTCCACGTACTCGCTGAGTTCCTTCGCATACATGTCCAGTCTCTGCGTCATCTGAAATTTGAAAGCCAGCGTACAGAAGCAGTGCAAGAAGAAGCGCATTAAATCAGTATCGAAGGGAGGAACTAACTCTCAGGCACCAGAAGTCCTTTATCTGGCGACACAAGTTCAGGTCGATTTCGCAGACAAGCAGTCCGTCTTTGCAGCGGCTCAAGCCAGGAGTCCTAGCTCCATCGGGAGCAGTGATGTAACTGGATCCATAGAAGTGGCCGAAGTCGTGATGGGCCGGGGCGCCGTCTCCCGATGTAAACTCATTGGGGAACACTTCGGTTCCGACACGATTAATGGCGCAGGTGTAGTAGCTGTTCGCAATGGCTGCGCACCTCGCCTCGATGGACCATAATGGCTCGGATGTGTGGCTAGTGGTCGCTGATGGGTTGAACACGATCTAAACACGCACGACTCGTGTCAGACTCGAGCTAGACGCTCCCTGATTCCTATAAGTAATTTTACCTCAGCGCCATTCAGGCCGAACATCATCCAGTTCTGCGGATGATGGCGCCCGTAGCAGACATTAATAGCGATGCGACCGAAGCACGTGTCGAAGACTGGGTGCCCAGTGTTTCCTTCCATGTAGTACGTGGACTCGTTGAAGTCGCCCACGCGAGGAATGTGGTTCTTCCTGTGCTTCCCCATCACGATTCCATCGTTACCGACCACCACTGACGTGTTCCACATGGTGTCTCCGTTCTCGCTGTCTCTCTCCAAGATGGGGCAAATAATGACCATGTTGTGCTGCTGGGCCAACTCGCGTATGAGCGATACCGTCGGCCCGGTCTTAGCATCCTCGGCGAATTCGCACCAGGGGTACTTCTCTCTCGTGCAGAAGGCGAATGGCATAGCTGTAAAGCGGTCGAGTGTTTTTCTTAATGTAAAGCTTTAGGGAACTCTGAGTCAAAAGAAATCCCGACGCACGAACTCGCGTGTTTTGAAAGGGGCCAAATATTTAATTCTGAATTCTTAGAAGTTCCTCATATATATATTCGTGCGTTCGCAAATTGGTGAAACATCCGATCGGTGAAATGCATTTTTCCTATGAAAAATAAAGCAGACCGATTTGAAGAAAATTTCAAGGCGGATGTCTTTTCGGAATGGGAATTCCCATGCTCTGATTAAAGAGATAGAGCCATTATCTCCGCCGATTTGGTTCTGCTTTAAGCGTAAGACGCAGAAGAATCTTATCTAATCATTTTTCAGCTTTCCACGATTAATAACAGACGAATACGTCTGAGACCGTATGAGTTGCAGAACTGTCTGTATATGTACGAAATATTATCTGTGTAGCGTACTTCATTTATAGCTGTGTACGCGTGGCATTGAACCAGCACGCGTCACGAATCAAATTGCTTTTTAGCGAGAACGAGACGTCGAGCAGAGAAGCAGACAAAGCGCCTTGTGCACACTAGGGTGACCCTTATTTTCAACCTGCGATTTATTTTGCTCTCACCCCCTAATATGGTTCCATTTCATAAAAAAAATAGTCCCTGAAAAAGATTATTGCAATGGGACAACAGGAAATGGTGCCGATCAGGCCTTAAAGTTTAGAATTCATCAATGCTTTGAATTTGAAGAATTTCTCAAAAATGGTAAGTCCTATCGAATTTTTGTTGAAATAATGTTAAAAGAGCATACAATTTTCTACAATTAATGTATATATAATTTTTTCGTGCTTCCAACCAGTTTTTAGATAATAGCGTTTGAATGTAGAGAGGTCCGCGCCGCGCGGGTACAGGTGGGACGCGCGAAGCGCCGACCTCTCTATCTTCAAACGCTATTATCTCAAAAATGGTTGGAACCACGAAAAAATTATGTATACAGTAATTGTAGAAAATTGCATGCTCTCTCAATATTATTTGAACAAAATTTCGATAGAGCTTACCATTTTTGAGAAATTCTTCAAATTCAAATTGATGAATTCTAAACTTTAAGGCCTGGTCGGCTCCCTTTCCTATTGTCCGATACCAATAATATTTTTCAGGGACTCTTTTTTATGAAATGGAACCATATTAGGGAGTGAGAACAAAGAAGTACAAAAAAATAATTTGGACACGTATAAATAAGGGCCACCGTAGTGTACACTCATATGTACCCCAAGCTTCTTGGAGGCAGAGTACGTTAACTTCGCAGGAAGCAGCATGCTCGATATATTTCTGGATCTTCACGTGAAGCGCCTCCCTTTGTTTCTGCAGCGGCTCGGTCGTGGGCAGCTCTATCATGTGCTGAATCAACCCAACTCGAACAATTCGCGGCGGGCGCAACTGCTCCGTGACCCCTCCGCCCAAAACATAACCTTGCACATCGAACTCCTTGGTCCCGTTCCACTCTGGGAGCTCCAAAGCCCTGCCAACAAATTACAAATAAAGAGAGACACGAAGAGAAAAGTTTATAAACAATTAAATAATTATTATTAATTTCTTCGATTCGCATCGCCAAAATGCGCGACGGCGTTTATATTCCTTCCTCGCAATTTAAAAACAGCAAAAACCAAAGCTACTCTCTCTCAAAATACTCGAAAACATTCCGACGAATCCTAACCTCTATTTAACGAAACACCCCGTATGCGGGACGGTGCGCAGCGGTTCCTTGCACGCGAAAGGAAGCGTATTTATAGAGTAATTTTCCAACGCGAAATATTTCGGTGAAAAACACATATTTTTGCGCGTTGCGTTCTAAATCTAAAAATATTCGGCGTAAAATTACTTCGGGGGGCCGCTGACACCGGCGCTGCGCGCTGTCGCGCCGCAGCTAAGTGCGAAGTGCTGCGGCGCACAGGCGTCGAGCAGTGTCCTCCCGCGTCACTGTTCATCAGCGAGCGGTTGTTGTGCCAATTGGTGCCAGTGAAACGCGAATGAAACGAGCGAGCAACGAATAATAAAACTTACTCCAATTCACGGCCGTATATGAGGCGCTTGGCTTCGGCCAGCTCCTTCTCCGGCAGGTTGTTCTCCAGGATATCCTCGAGGGTTTGGTTGAACATGGTGGCTTTCTTCATTCCGCTAGCGAGATAGACAGAGAGGTTCCTGATGCTGTAAGAGTTGCTGTGCTCTTGGCCGCTGCGCGTCGTAGACTCGGGAAGATCGCTAGCAGCCACGGATTTTATTGAATATATATAGGTACGACAGGCGTAAACGTGTGCTAGGTCGACGCTTCTTAATCTACAGCTGAAAAATACACTTTCGTAGGATTAATTTGTGTTTACCGTTAATCGAGCCTGATAAATCTTGCCGAAACTTTCGTATCTGTAATGCAGTGAAATTTGTACTAAACGAGACAGATACCCGAGTATTTTTAAGTAGCCATACGTGGTTTATAATTTATAATCACCGAACTCTTTGGCAACGGAGCACCTTATCTCGGCGAATGTTGAAAATGTTGTTTGCCGATGTGCAGGCAACCTAATCAATCGAATGGAAATAAATTTATTCGAGGCACACCGGAGTCGTGTAATTTGTGTTATGTAGGTTCTATGGTCGACATTTGAGGGGCACGTTGCTCTGGGTCATGGAATACTGTATTTTAAAATGAATTCTAAAGTTTCGAGACCCCTGAAGAAATTACCATATTCGTGATTTCGAAGTTCTTAAGCGTCTCGTCGACGGAATTTTCGCCAAATATCGAGGCAGCAAAAATAGCTGTTCTTCTGTTAAACTTGGCAGAATGCGGTGTTCCGTTCGGAACGGACCTCCGCTTTTTTGCGTTTGTTGCGGAATATATTTACACGAAGAACTGTTTATTGATAGCGCGTAATCACGTACGCCTCGAGACGGGTGTACTTATCTCGTGCTCATTATACACGGTGCACTATCTAGTATCGCGGGACGATAAGTTCGCGATAATTGTGCAAACTATCGAGGTGCGCAATCTCGCGTTGAGCTGTGATTGCTGAAGTAAGATGTGCCATTGTTTATGCTCGAGGAAAATTACTCGGAATTTACTCTCTACAATTACTCCGCTATGATAAGAGAATTATAACTATGCTTTCGACACAGTTTCCTTAAATAGTTATCGATGTTTCTGCAATTAGTACTTCTACCGTGCAGATACTTTCCTGTTCTCTGAATTTCCCGATATACTCACACGATAATGTAATTAGTCAGCTTTAAAAATAGATAACGAAAATGTGTTTATCACGAACAGGATGCAAATGCAATGTTGTCACAGTAAATTTGTGTAATTGGAAATAAAAATAATGGGAAGTGGAAAACTTTCATTCGTTCCTTCTCTTTTTAGTTCAATTATCTTCGAGTTTCGATTATCGATAGTACCGACTTTCGATTATCGATAGTACCGACATTCGATTATCGATAGTACCGACTATCGATTATCGATAGTACCGACTTTCGATTATCTATAGTACTGACGTTTGATTATCGATAGTACTGACGTTCTATTATCGATAGTACCGGCTTTCGATTATCGATAGTACCGGCTTTCGATTATCGATAGTACCGGCTTTCGATAGTATCGATTATTAGTACACAGTAGCGTGTAAACAAAGAAAATGAAAGGAATAGAAAATATTTAAAAAATCAGTATTTTGTTTTTTTTAAATTTGAGATATTTAATGATTTGCAAAAACTTTTTGATTGTTATCATAAGTTACGCGTATCTCGTAGAAACGTGCGATTTAAATGTAACTATGTGGACCTCCTTTTGTTAATCGCTTTGAGGTTAACCGTACTTAACCTATTTATGTGAAGCTACAACAGAAAAGGGAGGCTTGAGTTGGAAAGTGTAATTTGAGTAAAGGTACGCGATCAGAAACATGGCATCGGCAAGGGAGAGGCGTGCAAATGCCGGGAATAAAATGGCAAAGCTGCTGAACGAAGAGGAGGAGGATGACTTCTACAAGACGACTTATGGCGGCTTCGACGAAACTGAACAGGACCACGATTACTTGTTAATATCTCGCTTCCTTTATTCATCTAACTTAATGCAGCTCGGATTTAACGGTATCTTAACGACGCTACTTTAGGGAAGAGGACGAGGCGGAGGACGAAGTAGATTCGGACTTCAGTATAGACGAAAACGACGAGCCCATCTCCGACACCGAACAGGAGGGGCCCAAAAAGAAGCGCAGACTCGTAACGAAGGCTTATAAAGAACCCAAAGTGCAGTCGCAAGCGACGCCGAAGGAGAAGAAAGCCAGGCAACCGAGGCACACTAAAAACTTCTTGGAGAGCACTGGTAAACATCTTTGCAGAAACGTCCAGCCGTAAGAACAGTAATACAGTCGCCGGTTGTTGTAGAAAGAAAATCGATACGTCGCTCCACCGCCGCCAAGTCCGCCGCGACGCAGAAGCGGCTGCGGGAAAGGAACGAGGATCAGAAGAGGAAGACGAGAGTCGTGAGGCACGACACTTGGAAACCCACGCAGGAAGAACTGCTGGAGGAAGCGCTGCAAACCGAACTAGTCAATATGAAATCGTTAGGTAATAACCAGAAGCTTAGTTCAGCAAGAGAGCTTGGAATTGTCTCTCAGGCTCTATTTAATTTACAGAGAAATATCAGAAGTTAGAAAACGAGAAGAAAAACACGCGAACGGTGAGGAAAGCACAAACCGGGCCCATAATTAGGTACCAGTCGCTGTCCATGCCCGTTATGGTGCTGGCCGAAGTGAACTGCGACAAAGAGGACGACAAGATCAATATCGACGGGGACGACGAGAAAAATGGGAGCGCGAGTTCCGAGAACAAAGATTCGGACGCGGCTGCCGACGACAGGTAAAACCCCGATTTCCCACGCGAGCAAATAGTATTTCCATTCAGGCTCTTTTGATTCCGACAGTGTGATCGTAAAGTCGGAGCACGACGCGAAGGACTCCGATAATACGGAAAAGAATTCCGCCGCCGCGCTGAAGAAGAGATATCGGTGCGGGGAGACGAAAGGGTTTTATGAACGAACGTTTATTACTTTTGAGAACGAACAGTTCCTGCGAGCTTTTAAGAAACCTGTAAATCAAAGGCCACCTATGAAAGCTTTATGCGCGATTACAAGGTAAGGGGGTGAAATTTGTAACACGAGTCGCTGAGAATTCTTAAATTTAACAAGGAAAAACTCTAGGCTTCCAGCTAAGTATTTGGATCCTATGACCCACCTGCCGTACAAGAACGTTCAAACATTTCGATTGTTACGCGAAGCGTATTACCAGCAATTGGAAGCTCGGTCAGACATTAACGACTCGTCGCAGAGTTCGGAATTGTTACGGTGGCTCGAGTGGAGGCAAAGGAACCACGGCGGTGGCCAGAGAAATACAATACGCCTGGAGCCAGCCTCCGCGCCCATTTCGTCGTAGTGAATTTTCTTAGCGATACTACGAAATAATATCATTTACGAACGCTCTTATTCCGAGCCTATTTTATTACATCGTTAATTCTCCCGGGACAGTTGAAGTCTTCCGTGTACAGCACGCGTCGTCGCAATACTTCTAACAAGGAGTAGCACTGCAATTACGAAAGCTTCTGTTTTGTAAAGTAACTTAACGATACGCGCAAAAAGAATTGTGTTAATTTTACAAAACGCTGTTCTAACGGCTAAGGTACGATGAATGGAGAGTAATTTATTTAGGGTACCGTGACAAACTTGTAAATATTGCATGCCTTTTCCACTGTCTTCAGTAACGTTTAAAATTCCATGTACAGTCTTAAAAATGTGACAAACTTACAATACGATGCTTATGTGTAAGATTGAGAGTTTTTATTGCTACCCTTTACGAACGAAGAGAAAGTAAAGCTAGAATATTAATCTTTTAAAGCGTAGCTTCGAGTAGAGAAATGGAAGCTGTTGTCAAATTCATTGGATGATCGTTTACACGTATGCAAGTGTGTTCAAAGCAAAAGTGATTTTATTAATAAAATTATAAAGTACAAAGCATTGATTAATAAAAGCCCGCGTGGCCGCGGGCTCAGCATCCCCTTTCGTATCGAATCAACGGAGAATAAACTGATCTTAATAACGTGTGTAATTTATCCTCTAAATTCTGTCCGTACAAATTTATCGTTCTTGCTTAGCGCGACAGAGGTTCGCGCCTTAAAGCTCCGTAAGGACCGTGTCTTGTAACCCAAGGATACAAAATACAGAGGGGACGAAAGTATGGATGCGCTGGATAGGAAAACATGATTTCCCTCTTGAAATTATTATTTTATCACACGCACTGCACTGACACAAAACGATAACCTTCGGCTACCCTTAAAAGAATTCTAATTCTGAAAGCTCACTGTTTCGCGGAGGGAACACACTGATGGCCAAAAGTAAATTTGAAGTCGCTACTTTTATACGCAAAATTTTTATTTAAATAAAATTTCGGATAACGAATAGAAGTTAAAAGAATTATTCGTCACGCGTCGAATTAACGAACGAGGGACGAATAATTTTTGTAACTTTTATTAGTTACTCCAAGTTTTATATACAGTGGCGTGCAAAAGTATTCGGCCGCCATTTAAAATCGCATAACTTTTTTTAAATTAATCCAAACGACTTGAGTTTTTTTGAGAAGCTAGAAGGATTAGTTTGCTAAGTGACGTGATTCGTTGTTTTGAAAAAATGCACTTGGTCTGGGTTAACAAAGAAAAATAGTAAAAGTCGTTTTTTAAACTTTTTTTATAAATGCTTAATTTTACAGGCTCATAAAAAAAAGTTTAAAAAACGACTTTTACTATTTTTTTTTGCTAACCCAGACCAAGTGCATTTTTTTCAAAACGACGAATCACGCCACTTAGTAAACTAATCCTTCTAGCTTCTAAAAAAAACTCAAGTCGTTTGGATTGATTTAAAAAAAGTTATGCGATGCTAAATGGTGGCCAAATACTTTTGCACGCCACTGTAAATAAAAATTTCGCCCATCTCTGTCCTTATTCGTCGAGAATTATACAATTCGCTGCACGAGGAAATATTGTAAATAAAGTTCGCATTACTGATGCTTAAAATTGAATTTAAATTCGACCCCAGCGCGTCCCTGCGAGCAGATCAGCCGTGAGGTCCTTTTTATTTCCCTGTGCCACCGAGGCCCTCGCGTGGCGCAACGAGGTGTAGACATCTCAATATTTTCAACGTTTTACTCACTCTCTATTTATTCATCAAGATACAACGAGGACTCGTAACGATAACAGATTACATTGCGGCTACACACATCAAAGCAATACTTATTAGAGACACTAGAAAAGTATCTACGACGATACAATTTAGCGAATATCCTTTGCCCGCGTACTTTCATATCACTTGATACGCACAGTTCCTCAGGTTCTGTGTGTCGCGACGATCATTTCCCGTGTTCTCCTTCCGCTTTACATTTCCTCTTCCACCTCGGAGGGAAGAAATAAAATAGAAAGTGTACGCCTCGAAAGCACCGAACGTGGGCCAAGCTGCTTAACGCGCTTCGAGGTCGACGCTACAGGGCGGGGGGGGGGGCTTGGGTGCAAATTTGAAAGCAGAGAGTGAGCAACAATAGTAAAGTGTTATATCCTGATTCAACTGTTCGTCGTTGTGTTCTCTTTGTCTCTTTATACTTGTACGTTCAATCGTAAGCTTCTTCTATCGTTTCACTTTGTTTCCTCTATTGCTGTGCATCTGTATACTTGACCGCAGGACTTTTGTGTAGTAATAATATAGGCTGTTCCCGAAACGTAGGGCCAAATACTCGAAAGCGTCTCTTACTCGCCGCAAGGATAAAAAAAGGACTATTGTACAAATGTAGATGCCTGGGGAACGTTTTACAAGCTCTCCGAAGCCGCGCTTCAGTGTCCCGTTGAGTGGGGAAGTGTTCTCTCAAATTCCCCCACCGGCATGCGCGCGGTAAGATCTAGCTCGTGAAACTGTGTTCGATTAGAGGGCATTCCAGCCGAGTCCCTCGGACCTCTTCATCTATAGACATCCGTTTCTCTCAAGTGACGCCGCTTCTTCATCCTCGCAGCATGTACGATCGATTTCCAAGGTTTGGCCGAACACTTCAGAGGCACCTTACCGTATAATGTTATAAATCGTTCGCGCATTCACGATCGCCCACTACGCGCTGAGTAGAGTTACACATGTATTACAAAGAAGCAGTAATACAACACTGATTTATTGTAACGTATCAGAGATAAAGATAGAAGAGAGAGAGAGCGAGAGAGGGGATGAGAGAGAGTGTGTGTGAGATGAATTTCGGGGACAGAATAGTGCGTACGTGTCTCATTCCTCTTTGTTTGTTTGTTTTTTAGGTATTTCCAATAATGTCCTTAGGATTCCGCCGATCGTGTTTCTGTTTTGTTTTTTTTTTTAATCTGCTGTGTGTTACGTGTCGCTAGATCCCCCGATCCTCATCGTTTCCTAGCGTCGAGTTTACAAGTAGATCGTTTTCCCAAATAATCCGAAGGAACTTGAGAAGTGTTCTCTGTGGTCTTTCCCTTGCAACTCTTGCGGCTCGCTTAGAAGTGGATCGGAACGACGCCCGGCCGTCTCGCGCGAGACGCGCGCTCGCTCTGCGGTTTGTGTCTTATCGGAGCCAAGCGACCCGTGAACGACAGATGTTAAAAGAATACTCTTTAAGTACGGCTCGCAGCGGCGCACTTATCTACACATCCGCTACCAAGCGGTCAGAGTAGGAGCCTACCCCCTCGGGTCCTGAACACGGATTATCTGGGAAAGTTAGTAGTCGTGTATACTTATATTCGTAAATAGTCTTGACTCTTGTACTGTATGCACCTGTTACGTTTACCCTCGACCACTTTTCTTTTCTCCTTTGCCTCTTTGTATGTCCTTCTGCAAAAACAAACGTGCGCAATCGCGGTTATTAATAGCGTCACACTGCGACCAGGGATTTATTAATACACCGATCATACTAATTCGCGGCTTTCGCTTTGCTCGAGCGATACATAACGTTTCAATTCGAAGCTACACCTCCGTTGAAAGATTATGTATTTTGTAAATCGTAAGGGTAAATCGGCTGCTTTAGTATTTTTCATTTTTGTACAGATGGCGTTTAACTCTCTTTGCTTTTCATTCGGTGCTCAGTGAATGGTTTCGTGTAATTAGTAAAAGAGATAAGCGAAGTCTGAAAGGGAGTGTAATAAATAATGAAGATGAGATAGTTGAAAAGTTTACTTCTACTTATACTCTTGTCGATCGAAAGCACTCTGCAGTGCAGACTAATACTGGCAAGAACTCGAAATGATCGAAAGAAATATTTATTTAGCAGAAACTTGTACACTGCTACCAAACTAAAGAAATTCATTGGGAGCCCTTGTCATCCGTTACACGTAAAAAATGCGAGCTATTCTATACATAAGTTTCATACGCCAGAGTAAAAGCAATCTGTCTTCAAATTTTTAAAGCTATCAGTGCGTTAAATATCTCTTAAATGACTAACGATTTTAAGTACGCGCTACAAAATGTTTCAGGAAATAATATTGACGAAAACGAACGGCTCGCGAGGCGAAGCGAAATCGAAGGTAATTAAAGGACTTAGAAATGTGTCTTCTTGAGTTCGTGATTGTCATTCTCAATATAAATGAATCGAATTGTTGGGAAACATCTCCTTGGCCGTAGGAAATAAATCATCTTAGGGTGCGTTTATGTTGGAGCTGCGATAGAAGCTGCTGGAAAATATATTTCTTTGGTGCGTTTCTAGTGGAGCTTAAGGTAGGTTTTTCCATACGCGACTGAACGCAGCATTAAGAAATTCAAAGTCGATTTTCTCGAAAACCGAGCGCGATATCAAAAAAAGTTACTCATTCTTTTCGACTTGGAACAATTAAATAAGTCGAGAAAAAGGAATACAATTTTTTGATATTGCGCTTCATTTTCGAGAAAATCGACTTTGAAGTTCTTAACGTTGCGCCCAGTCGCAAAGGAAAGCCTACTTTAAGGGGGTATTCTTGTCTAGAGGGACGAGATCCTCTATTTAGGGGCGACCCACAAAAAAATTACGCAATTTTTACCGATAAGCATTATCCACACGTATTTACCAACATTTCAGCAATTTGTAAAACAAATTTCAGTCATATATAATAATAATTAATGGAGATATGGGTTTTTCTCAAAACAGTGTTTTTCACGACGGTACACACGATATCTCAACTTCTAGCGGGCCAATCTGGTTCATCTTTTTCGTACACCTTCAGAAAACATATAATTCTAGCCGGTAGCAAAATCAAGGCGGAATAGTCTTTTTTCACAAGTTTAATGCCGTTTAAAGACGAAAAAAAACACGGAAAAAATGAGTTTTAAATTCAAAGTCCTGCCATTTTGTGAATTTTTAATTTATTTTCATAAATCTGCTACGGGCTATAGCCACACTCTTACTGATTAAGAATCCTCTTGGTTTTTTCGTTTTGCATCAGCGCAACAGCGGGGATCGCGTGTACCATGAAGCAACTTTTATTTGCACACGCTTTACGAGATGACCCATATCTCCATTAATTATTATTATATATGGCTGAATTTTTTTCACAACTAAGTGAAATGTTGCTTTGTTTTGTGCATCGCCCCTGAAGAAAAGCAAAATAAATATTGGCCTTCTAGACGAGAATACCCCCTTAAGGTTTCGCATAGATGAACCATTTAAACGCGAGTGATTCTGAAGAAGAATCGGACCGAATTATGTAGAAAGCTACCAACCCTGAAAATGAGAAAAAAATTAGTTAAACGCAGTATGGATCCCATAATTTCGTATTCTTTATTTTGCAAAAAATTACCAACCCATAGAACGACTCTTACATTATACAATTATTAAAACTACCAAGCCATACTCCCGGGCTTAAAAAACAAGCTACAGAAAATTTAAAATAATATTTAAAAACGTTTAAAAGCAGCACCAAGAAATAAAATATACCAAATAGAAATGAAACTACTTTCCTTTAAAAATTAAAATCTTCAAACTTTGCCATTCAGTTTCAGATCACTGAGGGTTGGTAGCTTTTTGCACAACTAGGCCCAATTATTAATATCCTCAACTTCCGCGAAATCGTCGGAAAAAGTCTACGCAGTAAACGTAATCATTGCGTTGTATTTAACTTCATCCCTTTTTCCTACATCCGTCGCCAATAAAATTATGTATCAACGATGAGAACGGCGATAATAGCGAAGAAAAAGTGATATTTGGTATCTGCCCTCGTTAATTAAAATGTCCTATTTAGCATTTGTCAAAATTTCAAGAGAATTTAAAGTTAGAAAACCCTGCGTACTTCGTAGAAATCTAGAAACAGTCTAATTGATTAATTTTTTTTAGAAGGACGGCACAAAAGAATAATAGAACTTCAGTTTTCTCGGAAGTTTCGAAATGCTAGATAGGACATTTTAACTGAGGGCAGCAGTAAGCGTGGCTCTGCTCGCTGCTTCGATGTAGACGCTTCCATTAGAAAATTATAAAATATATTTCTGCGCTTCGCTCTGATCGCCGATCGTTCATCGGAGCTCCGAAACAAACGCACCCTTAATTCTATATAGAATAGCAGATCTATGGCCGTTCATGAAAGTAGTGTTCTCATTGTTTCTGTAAAACGTAAAATTCAGTCGCGTGTACATGCTGCAGAGTGTTCGTCAAATTAATAACGCGCAAACAATAGTCGAGGCCTGCGTGCCGAATTGTACGAACTATACGCAACAGCTAGACGACCAGTAAGAATTATTTGGAAGAAAAAATACATAATAAAAGTGTCTTTAGTAATATTTAATTTTGATGTATGTTAAAATTAACTCAATTTACAAATCAACTTAATATTTATAATTAACTAACCATAGTTTTCTTATATTAAAACTATGCTATCGTACAAAGAATTATCCCAGAAACTTTCATTTTTTTTTTGTTCTCTCTTTTTCTTTCATGCTTTACTGGACCATAGACTAAATTCTTTCTCTTAGAAACTTGGTATTAATCGAGTGTACCCCCGCGATATTGATACTGTATTTGCGTGTACACACATTTTAAGCAGCAAGGTGAGTCACTGGCAGCACTGCTTACGCATTCCCTCTGAATTCATTGTTGGCTTGACGTCGATTGGTTCTACGTTTTGTGGCCGGATTGTGTCACCCTCGGGTGGGTCGCGTATCTGTTTCTGCGATACGATTCTGTAGATTTCTGTAACAATCAAACAACGGGTCAGCTTCCAGTACAACAGAAACACCAACGCACTCATGCTTGAAAGAAATCATTAACCAGCTTCCTAACTCTCCCCTTAAGGGGTCATTCTGGTAATCACGCCGCAAAATTCGGCAACATTCAGTTTTTTTTTCTCAATCAATACAACGAATAACAATGTCAAAACTTTTTGTTTAATTTATTAAGCTACTTGTAATGTATACGGAACAATTTTTTAAATAAACTTTTAATTGTATTTTTTCAATGTTATCCGGAGTTCAAAATCGCGCCTTTGAAAAGAAGTACCTCTCCCTGGCGGGAGTGATTTAAGCTCACCAGACTCATCTGAAGCTAAAAGCCAAGCTGATTCTTAATCATTATGAGCACCACTATCGCAGGTGCCAGAATTAGCGATGTAAGTCAGAATTTAACAAAACTGCGCGCATTCAAACGTCAAGTTTCGAAATTGGAAAATTCTTACTTGAAGTTCGAATGCGCACAATTTTCTTAAATTTCGACTTACGTGGCTAATTCTGGCACCTGCGATAGCGGTACTCATAATGATTAAGAATCAGCTTGGTTTTTTAGCTTCAGATGAGTCTGGTGAGCTTAAATCACTCCCACCGTCTTTTCAAAGGCGCGATTTTGAACTGCAGATAACATTGAAAAAACACAATTAAAAGTGTATTTAAAAAATTGTTCCGTATACGTTACAAGTAGCTTAATAAATGAAAAAAAAGTTTGACATTGTTATTCGTTGTATTCACTGAGAAAAAAAGCTTGAATGAGTGATTACCAGTGGAATGACCCCTTAAATAAAGAATACAAAGCCCTGGTCTCCCGCCTCTTACGAAAAATAATATCAAGCCCGAGTCGCGTAAGTCAAGCGAACGTCGTCTCACCTGTTAATATATTTTGAAACGCTGTTTCAACGTTAGTAGAATCTAAAGCAGAAGTTTCGATGAACGAGAGGCCATTCCTCTCCGCGAACGCTTTCGCCTCGTCGGTTGGAACTGCGCGTAGATGCCTCAAATCAGATTTGTTCCCCACCAACATTATCACGATGTTCTGATCGGCATGGTCCCGCAGTTCCCGCAACCATCTCTCTACGTTCTCGTACGTCAGATGCTTCGCGATATCGTAGACCAACAGGGCTCCAACCGCGCCGCGGTAGTATCTGACGATTTAGAGAGCCGAGTTACGGACACAGATCATCTCTGGCATAGCGGAGCTTCGTAAACATTCCAGCGTTTAATACACACGTTAAGTCGGGAATCCACCGGGAAGCTTAGCTATGCTATGCGATTCTATGCTATGCTACGTTGTAAAAAAATTAGCTTCGATACAGTCTTATGGAACCGTTTCCACCAAAAACTACTTTAAAACATGACTTCGCTTAGCTTAGCTTCCCGGCTTTACTTAACCCAGCGGGAGGCACACACCATATTGTAACACAGGTGTTCGTTACCGGGTCAAAAATACCCAAAATTGAAACGTAAAAATCCACGGTTTCAGAACAGCTTTTTTAACTTCGTAAATTTTACGTTAAAGCACAGTGTTTTAAGAATCAAACAAAATTGACGAAACATCTTAAAATCTTTATTAAAGTTCTTTAAAAAATTCTAGCAAAAACTCGAACAGTCTTCATATTTTCGCAACCAGCGCCTCTGCGGTAAATTGAACCCAATAGCGCCTCCCGTCGAGTTAAACAAGCTCGTATACCATTTGTACAATTACTTTTCGCGCAGAGGATTACAATGCCCCTGAGCTGTTTTTCAGCGGGTAACTTCAACTTACGCAGACGTGATAGCACGATAGCGCTCTTGTCCAGCCGTGTCCCAAATCTGGGCTTTGATAGTCTTTCCGTCTACTTGTATACTACGTGTTGCGAACTCAACGCCTATGGTCGACTTGGATTCCAAATTAAATTCGTTCCTCGTGAACCGTGACAAGAGATTACTTTTTCCTACTCCGGAATCGCCGATAAGGACAACTGAAATACGAGAAAGAACATTCGCCAATGAGATCTTCAGCACGGGGAACATAACACTTTCATATCCCTCGGAAACGATCAAACGCCCTGCGCTACGCTCTTAAAAGTTTAGCGAGCTGTACGAGGGTAAGATCCGGATAAAGTACCACCCGTGTTTCACCTCGCCCTTTGCTACCGCCCAGTGATTCGCTGCGAATCACGAAAGATACCAACGGTGGTGTTCGTGAACGGAGATTCGACCGACCACACGTGCATTCCCCCTGCGACCCTCGCCCCTGATATGCAATCGCCTCGGAGATAGAGTAGTCGCAGGAATTATTCGGGAAAACGTGTAGCGCACACATAGGCGCCCGCGGTATCTCTAGAGCAGAAATAAACGAGACAACGGCGGTTGACTCATCCGATTAGCTGGGAGTTGTTCCGAGCGGCCGACACAGGGATCCTTATACATTTCGCGCGTCTGATGTCATCGTTTAAGTTCGGGTATGCGGTGTACACCGCGGGCTGTGTGGGCTCTGTCAATTCGATCCTGACGTTCGCTCGGCCAGCGTGTCATCGAACGTGCAATTGTTGATTTTCAGCTAAACGCACGGCCGCGTATGTGTGCGAGTTAAAATCGTACGCGGTAATGCAGCGGCAGTAAGCACGTATACACGCATGTACCGTACGAGGATATGCAAATGTGATGTTCGTATATATATGTATGTATACGCACACGTATTCTCTGTCGGTGTATGTGTGTGTGTGTGTGTGTGTGCGTCTGTGTGTGCGCGATGGAAAAATTTTCGAGAAGTTGGACGGGTAAGGCGGGTAACGAGCGGGAATGAGCTGGGAGGATTTACCTTTAAATAAATAATCGTATTCGTCATCCCGAGTGCCCATCTCGCCTGGAGCAATAAACCCCTTTAGTAGAGTGACGGACGGTGGCTAGATATCAGGATACACTACTACGGTCTGTAGCTATCTGGGGGAATGCAGGAGCCACGGAATCGGGCCCCGTACACCGTTCCTCGACACTGGACGATCGAGGGGCTCTGTTACGGATACACGCGGCGATAATATCAAACGGAACGGCCACGACCACACGATGATATAATTATTTTCGTTCTTTCAATTTAACTGTACAATATGGCCTCCTTTCTACGCCCCTCCAAACCGATAGCTTGCACATGCGCGGTGCGCGCTGCACGCGCGCACGCGCAGATCGATCGTGGCTCGCGATCGTCGCGGATCGGGCGAGCGAATTCGGCGGGAATTTCGTTCGATTGGGATTCAAGACGATTGGATTAATCTTTAACTGGTAGCCTGGAGTCGGGCATGACCTCAAGCACGCGAAGTTCGCTGCAAAAGTTTTGGTTGCTTAAGTTTGTCAACTGAATTTCTAATTAATTTTGTAATAATAGTTTGACTTTCTACGTTTCTACTATTTTATGCATTACCTAGGAACAAAATATTTATAGAGGTTGATCTAGTGTCGGATTTATAAATTTCTCTGTCCTTTTTTATTTTAGGGTCAGCCACGATTACAGTATGCCAGTTACGTTTGAAAAAAAACAGTATAGCGGTTTAGGGGTAATAGCGCTTCTAGGGCAAATTCCACTTATGCCCAAATCGCACGAGCAGGAATTTCTGGTTTTTGTAGTAAAATGAATATTGTGAATTATATGTTCCTGTTTTCGAGTCGTAATTTATTTGTCGAAATTGCGATTTGGGCACAAGTGGAATTCACCACTAGTTGGATATCCTTTTTATTTATCTAGGTTGTGTTTGGTTAAAGGTTGTTAGTATTGTTTATATTAAGAGGTTATATATTGTTGCGCTTTGGGTACGAAATAAATAAATAATCCTCGAATTTTTGGGATTTATTTGTTAAACCTCGACGCGATGGAGAAACGCGGGAAGTTTGAACCATGGCGCGCTGGATTTTGAATTCGCGCCAATTTTGGTGCATAACTTCACTTCGCTTTCATGAAAACGCGCAGCCTATGGTCGCCCACGCAATGCGATATTCTTGCAGGCCGGTTTCCAACCACCCGAAACGGTGGTCATGTGTTTACGTTTCCGTCGTAATCTGACGGGTAAAATCGAATGATTCGCAAGTTGGGACCACGTGCCAGGCAAAAGGAGACACAAGAACAGTAAGAAGGCATCGAAAGAAACAACACTTTCAGATGCACTAACTTCTGCTATTGACCCATCACTACTATTTCTTGTTTCTCGAACAGCGTCGAAAGGAACGGAAATTATGACGAAATCGCGCGCCTAATTCTAGCCCAATTCGCCGTTTAGAATGCTATATCGATACGAGTCATAGGGAATTAATAAATTAACAGAGGCTTCGTTATTAGTAAGCGCACGTGCGTCGTTCCGTTATCTCTAGAACAATCGTGAAATTATCGACAGGGGAGTATGTTGTTAAACTGGCAAGACGTAGGCTGCCAATGTTGTGCTAGAACAGAACAAGAAGCCAGCTAGAAATGAAGAAACTCAGCAGCATACCGCCGGACCTTGATCTGGACGATCCAAGGTACAGGATCAAGCCGTACCAACAAATCGTAGCTTCGTGTACCGGAGCGTTTATCACGTCCATATTCGGTAAGCGAGTCAACAACGTGATAAGGCATAACACCGCAGCCGATGTAATCATTTCCGATCCTCCATTGCAGTCACACCGTTGGACGTGGTGAAAATTCGACTTCAAGCGCAGCAGAAAGCCCTGCTTTCCAACAAGTGCTTTCTCTACTGTAATGGCTTAATGGACCACTTGTGCCCGTGCCTGAACGGCAGAGGCCCTACGTGGGTCAGGGAAAACGGAAAGTTCAATGGCACAGTGGTAGGCTCTTGCTCTATCGTTTCTCTAAGCTGAAATACTTTTCCACTGCAACGCTTATCGCCGTTTACAGGATGCCTTTATGAAAATTAGTAAGAGGGAAGGAGTCCTTTCTCTGTGGAGTGGTTTGAGCCCCACTCTCGTTCTAGCGATACCCGCGACCATAGCTTACTTCGTCTCGTACGAGCAACTAAGATTACATTTTAAGGTGAACGGAGCCTCCCTCCATCCCGCGTTTCGCGATCCTTTCCGGCCGTAATACGATCGATATTCCCGCAGGATGCATATAATAAAAAATTTATGAGGGATAGAATTAACGGACCTACGCCGGAGCAGCCCTTCTGGATTCCTATGTTGGCCGGCGCCATGGCGCGCGTCTGGGCTGCGAGTTTAGTAAGCCCCTTAGAATTAATTAGGACGAAAATGCAGTCGCAGAAATTGAGCTACGCAGGTACTTTCATGCCGTAAACCAGGGTTGACTAACTGGTGGCTCGCGAGCCACCGGGGGCACCCCCGTCTTGCTGCCACGCCAAACGGCCCCTCTCCGTACCGACCAGACTCTGACGATCGCAGTCGATTCCTCCTTCTCCTTTCGACTGCGATCGTCAGAGTCTGGGAAGTATGCAGGGGGCCGTTCAGCGTGGCAGCAAGGCGGAGGTGCCCCCGGTGGCTCGCGAGTAGGGAATTCAATCGCGGGATCCCTGCTGTTTTCGGATTCTAAAACTCCCGGGATTTTATGTATCAACTTATAACTTATCCCGAGAATTTTTAAAAACCTAAATTACTTTATGAACAACTGAAAAATATAAAAATGGAATCCAAAAAACAGCCGGGATCCCGGGATTGAATTCCCTACTCGCGAGCCACCAGTTAAGCCGGGAATCCACCGGGAAGTTAAGCTATGCTATGCGATTCTGTGCTATGCCATGCCACGTTTTAAAGAAATTAGCTTCAATATATTCTTATGGAACCGTTTCCACCAAAAGCTAATCTAAAACATAGCATCGCAGAACATGGCTTAGCTTAGCTTCCCGGTGGATTCCCGGCTTTAGTCAACCCTGCCGTAAACCGAGCCGCGGCGATTTTCTGAATTGTTCACGTTGTCCCTCGCTTCCAGAAATCATGCAAGCGCTGAGAACTGTGGTGAAGTATAGCGGTGTCTCTGGCTTGTGGATGGGATTGAGTAGCACTCTCCTGCGCGACGTACCTTTTAGTGCGATTTACTGGCTACACTACGAAACTATAAAGCAACGTTTCCACGGGTCGCAACATACGTTTACTTTTAATCTGACGGCGGGAGCTATAGCAGGATCTGTAAGTACCATGCGAGTACAGCGCCGAAAGAGTGTATATAATATTTACGTCGATCTCGTAGATAGCTGCCTTTTTAACGATCCCCTTCGACGTGGTGAAGACGCATCGACAGATAGAAATGGGTGAGAAAGAAATTTATTCAGGTACCAGTCAGCGTAGATCGCGCTCTTAAGATTCTCGTGCCGCTGGTCCAAGTCCCATCACCAACGTTTCGATTGCTCGCAGATAAACCAGGCCGAAGCAGTGGAACTTGGACGATAATAGAGAAGATTTACAGTCAGAACGGAGTGAAGGGCTTGTTCACAGGGTTGACCCCTCGTCTCGTGAAAGTCGCCCCGGCTTGCGCGATCATGATTGCGACGTTCGAGCACGGGAAATTATTCTTCCACGAGTACAACGCTAGTAGGATGCACGAGCGTGAAACTGAATTACAATTACTGCAACACAAGCGCAATAGTTCCGATTGACGTGTGTGTCCTACACACTACGAAACATTGTGTTTAAAAGATACAAATAAATTTTATTCAAATCTTCATTTCCCACGCGGAGAATGTCCCAGGTGTCCGCCTCCGATTGCTTTGGTTTTTGGGTGTTTTAGAGGACCGAAAAATAAAATATACGTGTTTTTTTATAGCGGCACGTTTGGGGGGTGAAACCACCCCTCGATGTTATAAAATTTTCAGGTGTCCGTCGCCGATTGCTTTGGTTTTTGGATGTGTTTTAGAGGACAGAAAAATAAGATATACGTGTTTTTTATAGCGGCCCATTTTCATAATAGGGGGTGAAACCACCCCTCGAAGTTATACAATTTTCAGCTGTTTATCTTCGATTGCGCTGGCCGAAAACCAAAGCAATCGGAGGATGGCACCACCTATTCTCATGAAATTTGACGGGTGGTTTCCCCCTTAAATATGAAAACTGGCCCCTATAAAGAAATACGTATATCTTATTTTTCGGTCCTCTAAAAGATACCCAAAATTCAAAGTAATTAGAGGCGGACACCTGGGATACTCTCCTTGTCAGAGAAAACCTCCGATATAACCTCAAAATATATCCTTGTAATAGATATGTTCATAACATTTCTGCAATATGTAGCAATATGTTATATCTTTCTCCTAAGACTTTTTAACCACACGACACGGTTTTGCAATAGATCATTCTCTATTTTTAGAAATTATAACGTAGGGATCAAAGGCCCGACTTTTATAATTGCATTTGGGTTACCGACTGTCGGTATTTACACTGTTAAGTCCCGTTCATATGTAATCTAGACTGAAACAAAATTGGGATTAAGTATCTACAGGCGAATTCCACTTACGCTCAAACCGCCCGTGATTTTCATTAAGGTAGGTTTTCCTACACGCGACTGGGCGCAACGTGGAGAGTTTCAAAGTCGATTTTCTCGAAAATGAAGCGCGATATCAAAGAAAGTTACTCTTTCTTTTCGACTTGTAACAAATGAATAAGTCGAAAAAAAGGAATAAAATTTTTTGATATTGCGCGTCATTTTCGAGAAAATCGGCTTCGAAATTCTTCAAGTTGCGTCTAATCACGTACAGGAAAATCTACCTTAATGAAAATCACGGGCGATTTGGGCGTAAGTTACCGACCGTCGGTAACCGCTCTAGCCACTTAAAGCCCCGTTCATACGCAAGCGCTGCGCAACCAAACTAAATCACCAGCAGTAGACTCCGGGCCCAAATCAGCGTCCCTTTTCGTCGATAATTCGAAAAACCCGTATCCCCGTGCGAAAGCAGTTTTTAAGGCGCCCCGCATGAGAAACCGCTCGAGCAAAATATACAGAATTTCCGCGAGCATAATCGCGATTATTCGGCTCGCCTGCCGTTTGCCGGAAATACGCGAGAGCAGGTGAATCGATCAGTTACTGCGGGCGAGACGGCGCTCGGCTAAATTCGGTTGGTCGATACGCGGCGTCGGCGATCCTCGGGCGGTTGGAAGTGGCGAATAGGTCATCGCACGGAAGTCGGTTCCTTTCGTTCGGTCGGGATAGGCTGTTGGTCGGGCGCCTCGTTCACTAGTCACTCACCAATTCAACATTCCAAAGGCCGGGTCTTCTCACCGCCCCTCTTCGACACTTGTCCTCTGGGTAAGTTCGACCGTCTGCTGGGCCCCGGTCTCTTCAAATAACAGAGAATCGTCTAAAATCAGTGCCATTCTTCGATCCATCGTTCCTCACGACGGAAATATCGCGGCGGCGTGCAAGAATTATCGCGATAGTCTCGATTACGAGAGGTACGGTTCGAGCTAGATCCAATCAGCGGTGGGAGCACGAGAGTAGTAGCCATTTTATGGTGTTATCCGCCATTCGTCCAGCAACGCGAGCCCCTCGCGGTTATTAATATTCCTTCCCTCGGAAGAACCCTCGCATCCACAACGCGTGCCATTTAAGTCGTGCCATTTCCCTTTTCCCGGCCCCATCGAGGCTCGTGTGGAATCGTTCCACGGTGGTGCGCGGCGTTACGTAATCCTGCGCTACGTACCCACGGCCTAGTGACTTGCCGTCGTTCGCCGGGGTAGCACGCGTCTCGTACTCTCAGCCACTCGAGTCCCATCGAATATAACGGTGACTTCGCTTGCAGGTACTTCGCTTAGCGACCACACAAACGCCAAACGTCACCATGTACGCTTGCACCCGATTCATCGCACCCCTCGCCAGGTCCACCGTGAGTAGAGGAATACTTTAACGCGATCCGCGCGTCTCGAGAAACGCGCGGAGGCATTATATAACCGCGGACGATTCTACCGTAATTCCGCCTCCGTTTCTTAACAGTTGGTCTCTGGAACCAAGAACTACATACGGCCGTTGAGCAGTGCAGTGGTCAACCACAGCCTGACCCTACAGCAGAATCAGATCCAGAGCCCGCTCGGCGTCGTGAGTATAAATGCTGACTTTTCACGCGTTGCATAACCTATGTCCCTCTCGAACGTTACATAAGCCGAATTATCCTTACGATGGGATGTCTCTCGGACATCTTCGCCCGGAGATTTCTGAATGGGATTCTTGTTAATATTCATTCATACAGGGATTCCAGATTTGCCGCACGTGTGGGTCCACTCGTGCGTAATGGCACTTACGTACTTGTGTCATGTGGAGGGAGGGGGAGGGGAGTAGGCGATTGGTTGGAAGGAAAAGTTGAAATAAAAAGTCCGCGATGACGGTCGTGAAATTTGATTTTCGGTATTTCGATTGACGGTCGAGTAACGGGAAGATTAAAGGGAAAAGTTTGACAGATGTGTTTTTTGGGATTATTGGGAATTCGATTTTCGCACCGCGAATTAAATCGCGGAGATCACCGGCACTGTGCGTCGACGAGAATGGCACATGTGCAAAAGGGTTCTTCAATCGCATTATTATCGCAATATTCGGCGATGTTGTCGAACGGACCCTGGAGTTTCTCGCGACGTCTCGTAGACGCACAGTAGGTGGTGACGAAGCGCGGAATAATGCGAGGCGAGGCCCTTTAAAGTCGCAGGGATGAGCGGAGATTCGTCGAATTTTATTGGGGATTTGATTAAATGTGAAACTAATAATAGAGGTTATATAAGTCACTGTTAACTGTTACGCAGATGTAGTTCAGGTGTATGTAGGCTGTCGCTTAACTGGGTTGTACAATTCAGGAGTCGATTCTACATCGAGCGACCTTGCTCTTAATGTTTATCGAGCACAAACCTTTAACTACGTCTGGACTCGACTGATTTCGCTATGAACTCTTTGTTCTTGTGTTTGGAGATCGAAGATGCAGAATAACGCTCCGTGTACATCATTGGTCATTAAATATTAAGAATAAGGATGGGCGATACACTTAAATTATCAGAATGAAAATATCAATATATTCCGATACATAAAATAAAGAAAAAGTAACAAACTGAAGGTTTATTAATTAAAGTTTAATTAAAACCAGATTGTTTTATTAAACATGTACATTTATTATACGAGTAGTTTTATTTTACAATATGGACCATTTATTTTGAAAGTGGTGCAAGTCCATTTTTCGAAAAAATTGAGAAATCTAAAAATTTATTTGGTTTAATCAATTGGAGTTTCGTAAATAAATGGAATTGCATAATCATTTAAGTATCGAAATTCGATACTGGTAGGTTATGTATCGATACAAAATATCGATATTTATCACCCAAAATATCGATATTTATCACCCAGAATATCGATATTTAACTCCTAAAATATCGAGATTTATCACCGAAAATATCGATACAGGAGTGTATCGATACTGTATCGCCCATCCCTTCAATTTGAAGAAATATGAATATTTCGGAGCAAAGAGTGAACATGGAGTCGTCAACTTTCCAGTTATACTTAAGCTTTCCGAGATCAAATCCCCCAACTACGTATCTCCATCTTTATACTGTAAATAGATGTTTCGTGGCTGCATAATTACCCAAGAAATTATTTTGTGCAGTCGCCTCTTGTGCGCAACTTCCAAACTTCCACAATCAGCCGTGACATTGACTCTGCTGCGAAGTTCATTGGTGCTGGTGCGGCTACCGTTGGTGTTGCTGGATCAGGTGCGTACTCGCGTTTATAAAATTACCCGTTACTACCGATCCTCACCATGTTTCACTTCTACGTTCCAGGTGTCGGTATTGGTTTAATATTTGGATCCCTGATACTTGGTTACGCCCGAAACCCATCCCTTAAACAGCAAGTCTTTAGCTACGCTGTCCTCGGCTTCGCATTGTCGGAAGCCATGGGTCTCTTTTGCCTGATGATTGCGTTCCTTATACTGTTTGCTTTCTAATCCTGTTCCCATGAGAAAGAACCCTCCAATCGCAGTAAAGTTACCAAACAACCTCGCCCAATCTCCTCTGATTTTACGCTCGTCGAAAGTTGCGCCCAAAAGACTGAGGGAATTGTATTGTGATTTCAGGTGCTGGAATTGGATCGGTGTTCGGCTCTTTGATCATTGGTTATGCCAGGAATCCATCGCTGAAACAGCAGCTATTCTCGTACGCCATCTTGGGCTTCGCCCTGTCCGAGGCCATGGGCCTCTTCTGCCTTATGATGGCTTTCCTGCTCTTGTTCGCGTTCTAAGTCACCGAAACTGCATAACAAATTGCTGATAGTTTTAGTGCGTCACTGCCAGGGCAGCGTCTCCTGACTTCCCACGGGTAGCCGGCAGGAGTTGTCGCTGGCTCGCGGGATGCCATGAAATCATTAGATAAGCTCGAGTATCTGGTTCGACGGGGTGTGCGACGGTACGACAATGAAGGGTGTTGCTGGCTGTACACGTGCCTGTTGGATCAACGTATCGGGACCGTCCCTGCCCCATCAAGCCTTTTCACTTTCTCTGTAATCATTTCATGGTCTACTGTCTCATGTAGCGTAAACTCACATTGTTATATAAAATAATCGATTTCAGTGTAACGAACGGATAAGACGTTTAATGAAAAGTTTATTAAAAAAGAGAAAACGACAGCCTCACTACCTGCATACCCATATATACGCACGTACGTATCGTAAAGTCGCGTTGGCAAAGCGAGAGCTAAGAAGTAGTTACACTTCGAGACACTTTTGTTACCCCTCGAATGGTTCATCATTGTTGTGCCGTCACGTGCGCACGTTGTTGAGGTAATTCTTGACAGAAAGAAAAACTGTACAGTGATATCGAATAAACACTTTTGTCGTGAAATTACAATCCTCGTGTCGGGTGCTTGTTTTCTTTCAGCTATCCTTCCCCTTGGTTCGTAAACGTTTTCTACAATCGTTCTCGCATGAATATCATTTCTGCGAGTACATTTTACGACAATATTTTATGCGGAAAATTTGCTCCACAATGGTAGGCATTCTTTCGAAGTTTTCGAACTCTTCGCGTTTTTTTTTGTAACTGATAATGACAAAATCAGAATGTAGTCCAGTGAAATTTAGCGGAAATAATTCCCAACGTGCTAAATTTTTATTGGGCCTTCATTTCGTCGTTTTAAACAATATGTCGGAAGTCCTCATCGATGTCACCGCCGCTAAAAATTTTACAGAGGGTCGAAGGTAAAAATATAGTTTTTCACGAGTATCTCGTTATCTGTCAGTTTTACGACAAAATAGTTATTATGAAATTTGTAGCTTAACGAATTCTCTACGAAAAAGGTTCTACGAGCTTTTTTGTAGGAGTAACCACTTTCATGTATGACGGGTCATAAAGTTTCAACCTTCATACAAGGGAAGATCTCGAACCCCAAAATTCAAAAAATTGTGAAACTTTCGGGATATATAGGTATGTATTATGCAATTTTTCTTGCTACCCAAATTCACTCTAAGAGGGTGAAATTGACCCCTGAAAATTTTCCGATTTCGTGTTATTACTCGCGAACTGTAAGAGGTAGAAACAAGTTTTCAGGAAAAAGTTACTTCTTTTAATTAGGACTATCATTTGGTAACTCACAGTTCTTACAGTTCGCGAATTATAGCAGAAAATCGGAAAACAGCCGGATTTGCAGGGGTCAATTTCACCCCCTTAGAGTGAATAAGCTTAAACCCTAACCTTTGGGGATATCTAGAAGATATATAGGTATGTATTACGCAATTTTGTTTTCTGCCCAAATTCACTCAGGCCCATACAAAAATTCAGATCGCTGAGAATTATTCTAGCTGCGCTCCAACTCTCTGCTTTAAAGCAGATGCATATTACTTGACGTTAAATATTTAAATCTGCTATGCTTAGTCATTGATAATTCAAGGTAACCAACGTCGATACGAATCATGTTCACGATTCAATGATTAACAAAGTACCTATCACCTGTTCGATTTGTTATTTAAAATTATACTTTTAATACGAAGTGATAAATAAGTAGATGTATGTGTGCTGCTCAAACTACGTGTTTATTGAATACGAAACATTGGTGTAACAGTTGTTGGTAGGCGTATAAACGTAGGCCAAATGTACACTACCTCGAATGGATTTTGCAATAAATAGTATCGTAGACTTTACCTACCGAGCATGTGTGCATAAATTAAACACAGTGAGTCCGAAGCTTCAGAAGTTTACGTATATTTAATTCAGGACACCATGGTAATTTAACAATTCTGTGTACCATTTCATCCAATTCTCTATAACTCCCGTTTCATTAAGTTAAGGACCGAATACCGTCCGCGCTTAAAGTAACTCGAAAAGTTACTCCAAGCGTGTATTCTAGTTCCCGCTAACTTACAGAGAGATAAACTTCATCCAGTTTAAAAGTTAGATCGATGTTATTAAATTTTTATAATACATGTTCTCATCGCGATATTATACAATACAGTAAAAAAATTAATTATTAGTGCCAAAAGGGGGTTCCCCTACATTGTTATGCGGTAACATATTCAGCTGATCCAAGAGGTTCTCCCTCTCCCTCAGACAAGCCCACGCCTTCTCCTGCTCTTTCTTCGTCAGCGGTACTTTCCGCTGCTTCGATAGTATCAGTTTCTTGTAGTGCTCTATCACCTCATTGTCCGCTGTGCTTATTTTTCTTTTCAACGCCTGCCGCTTGCTCTCTTCCTGGGCGAGATTCAGCAACCGCTTCAGCTGCGTAACGTTGTGATTAGAAAGCGCGCTGAGTTCCTGCTGGCACCTTTTAATCTCCATCAGAATCTCGTCGTCCTCTTGGTTCTTCTTCTGCGCGTCTGGCTCCAGGATCCCCTGCTCGACGAGCTCCTTGTGCATTCTTAATTCTAAGTTAATGGAGTTCTGGATAGTGAGGTCCCTCAGAACCGGCGGGTCACTATCCCTGAAGAGTTTATTGTCCGAGTTATTATTCGCGACGTACACGTTCTCCTCTAGCAGCGCAGATACCAATCTCTGCGTCAGAGGCCCCGCTATACTATGCGCCTTCTTATCGTTCTTCGCGACTAACAGAGACACGTCCGAGCGGTTCTTCTTCTTCTCTCTGTTCGGGTTCGCCGCGTCTTCCTCTTGCAACAGATCGTTGTGCGTCCACATTAAGCTGTAGTGTCTACCCAACGGCGGGATCTTTTTGAACTCGCTGATATCGCCGTGGGTGGCGATCAGCTCCTCCAGCAGCTTAATGTCGTCGGGCATAATGTCCGTGCAGTAGGGATCGACGGACGCCCAGAACTTATTCGGCGTATCATTTTTTGGTAAAAGTAACTTTGGCGATTCGGACTTGGAGCCTTCGATTCTCGAGATCTCGTGAACGTTTGGAATGACCTGGGAGTTGGTGCTAGCCACAGCCTTCTGTTTAAACAGCTTCGCCGGCAGAGGCGACTGTGTCTTGGCGTTCAGTTCTTTAGGTTTGAATTTCTCCTCCCGCACCTTCTTATCTAGAAGCGAGAGCCCTTTCCCGCTTTTCGACCTCTTATCCCTGCGCTCCTCCGCGGACGACAAATTCGCTATCTCCTCTTGGATCATCCGGTGGCGCACGACGACCGACGACAGCAGCATTTCTAATTCTAACTGCAGCGTATCCAGGTCCTCCATACCTACGCCTTCCTCAGCGTTACGCAGAAGGATACTGCTGTACCTCGGGAGAAGGCGAGTGTTATCGGCGATCTTTAAAATAGGCAGGGACATCGTTGTTTCCGTGCTCTCCGTACTGGTGTCCGAATTCAGCGCCGAGGACTGCACGGTCTTGCCGCTCTCTCGCACTTTGACGACAGCTTTCTTGGAGCTCTGCTTCCCTTTGCCGGACATGGCTCGCGGTTTATCGGTACGCAAGTGTCTCGTGACGACGCTGGCTGTTACACCGAGCCATTCATTTCCAAATGGCTTTGTCGTGGCATCGCGCTGTTTCCTCTCTTCTTTTGGTAATCATCGCCATTGCCTACAACGGACTCTTTTATTTAATGCACGATGAGATTCTCTTTTCCTTAAACTCTGCTTTAAGAATGTGGCGCTCACCCTTTCGGTTCCGACTTCTCAATTTCCATTTGTCTATCACATGGTGGTGTGAGGCTTCTCGGAATGTTAGGTTATGTTACGTCCACAACCTGCACAGACAACGAACTTCTCGATCGCAACTACGATGGAACAGTCCGACCGTAGCACGTTTATATTCCGTCGTATAAAAAGGGATTCTAGGTTGAATGATTTAGTAGGGAAGTATTGTTTATTTACTGCCTTTGTGCTCAACAAACTGATACGGGAACAGTCAGCTCGGGCTGCGCCAGTGCTGTCTGCCAAGCAGCAGCACTGTCGCGTGCCTGCTATTTGTGTATAGTTCACGCGTATCAACAATAATATATATCGGAGGTTCCGGTCTAAAAATCGATTTTTTTTTTCATTTCATTTTTCGAATGTTCAAGCTTTTAGGAATGCGTGTTTAAAGGGATTTTTTGAAATTCGTAAAATTCTAGAAGTTATAGGCATTTTAGTAGCAGCGTTTTGGCCGGTTGAGAGTGGGGGAAGTTACGCACGTCCACGCATGCGCGCGATGACGGCGCGACGTTGAACCAATCAACACTAAGATGGGAAACGATGGGTATTGTTACTTACACGGGAAGATCCCGAACCCGAAAATTCAAAAAATTCCGAAACTTTGTGAATATGTAGGGGATTTTCTCGTGATTGCAACGCAATTTTTGTTTGCTGCCCAAATGTTCCGTTGTTAGTTAGACTTCCTTTGTACTTGATTTTACTGACTTTTATCATGCATTCTAAACATCTACCTTTACGTTCATCTGGAATAATCTTGCAGACAAAACGCAGACCATCGTTATAAATTTAAAATAACAAAATACAATAGTCCATTTGATTTCTTAGTGGATACGATAAACTCTGCTGATACGGAAGTTTCAACTTATAATAATGATTCCCGGGTTCACCACCAGAGGGCCACGAATAGCAATTGGTTCTCGCAAGTGCTAATCAAGCAGTGGTGCTCAACCTGGCTGTTCAGACTCCTCGAAGTAATAATCTGTTTATTTGGGAGTCTGTAAATGACAGTAAATTAGTAAAGATTAAGGATTGATGGAGAAATATATTTATTAGTTGGATTTTATATCCAAAACTGTTTAATCGTTATCCATACGGAAGGAGAAGAATTCAATCTACAGGTCAGAGAGCTTTAATTATATGTTTAAAAGGAGATATGACAATACCTCTAAGTTTACGCATTTCGAAGAGTCAAAGGCAGTGGTGGGTCCGCATTTTACCTAACGTAGAAAAGTGAATTCTCTACGTGTAGAATAAAGCGTAGTAAATAGCCTAACTTGATTACGCTCATGTATTTTTACTGTATAAAATCATATTTGAAAAAACCGTTGCAGACTGTGGAATGCCATAACCTCCATGGACATATCGTATTCATTAAATTCAGAATTGCAACAACATACTTATTGTTGGATGATGAATTTCTCGAACTATCTAAAAGTAGAATTGCATCTTTGGATTTCACACTGATCGTTGATTTTTTTGTAATCTTGAAATTTTGCGTTAAGTAAATTATTCGACAATGTCTTTCGAGTTGGAATTTTATAAGTTGGATTCAATTTATAAACAAAGTTTCTAAAGTGGTCAGATTCAATAATACTAAATGGAATGTTACATCCACAGAAATAATCTGCTAAAGCTTCAAATTATAATTTTTATAATTACATTTCAATCTTTTTTTTTAAAGTAATTTAAAATATGGTGCAGTAAAATTCAATGCAATAGGTAGAGGTTAATAATTTGTATTTGAATTTTTGACATTTTCTTTTCCCTGTCATTTAAGAAGGAACCTGCCGATCGACAAGTTTAGACCGGTTCTGCGCAGGTTGACGCTGATTGGTGCCGGGAGAAGCCACTATTGGCTGTACCCCCACCAACGCTTTTTCGGAGTCAATGAGCTCATTCTACATGCGCGAAACGGGTTCCTTCTTAAATGACATTTTCATTTTATACAATTAGTTACATTTTTTAACGTAGTAAACCCACCGCTGGTCAAAGGAATTTACTACGTGACACGCGTAAAAAATGTAACTAATTGTATAAAATGGAGAAAAATTCAAATACAAATTATTAACCTCTCCCTATTGCGTTAATTTTACTGCGCAATATTTTAATATACTTCAAAAAGAAAGATTGAAAATTGCGCGCATTCGAACTTCAAGTAAGAATTTTCCAATTTCGAAACTTGAAGTTTGAATGCGCGCAATTTTGTTAAATTTTGACTTATTTTGCCAATTCTGGCACCTGCGATAGCGGTGCTCATAATGATTAAGAATCAGCTTGGTTTTTTTGTTTCCGATAAGTCTATGAGCAGAAATCACTCCCTCTAGGGAGGTACTGCTTTTCAAAGGCGCGATTTTGAACTCCGCATAACATTGAAAAAACACAATTAAAAGTGCATTTAAAAAATTGTTCCGTGTACATTACAAATAGCTTAATAAATGAAAAAAAAGTTTGACATTGTTATTCATTGTATTCACCGAGAAAAAAAGCCTGAATGTTGTCGAATTTTATTAATCGTCTATTGATTAATTGCTTTACTCAGTAGCACGAAAGACGGAGGACACAGTTCAATCAGTATGGACAGGAACACTGGGCGAAGGTACGAAGAGGAGACAACCGATCAGCCCGTGGACTACGGTAAAAAGTATACCGAGCGGAAAGCCGTACCCCAGAATCATTCCATCGACGATTCGACTCGGAGCGACCGATCCTGCAAAAAGGAGTTCGGGGAACGCGACTCCAAAGTAGACCTGTTCGGAGATTACGCCGAGACCGATCTCGACCAACCCACGGATTACAGCCTCCGGTACGCCGAAGACGATACAGACGACGACGAGAAGCAGAGTCCAGAGTATTTCCCGGGAAGCGTTCAAGAAGATACCGTGAAGACGTACTGCACCGAGGGAACTCCCTACGAGACGCCTTTCAATTTCTCCACCGCGACGTCGATGTCCGATTTGCGACTGGAAGACACGAAGGAACCTATCGATTCGCAGAAGAAGCATAATAAGAAAGTCCACGAGCTTGTTCGCAAGGAGGACATGGCGTTCGAACGCGCCCTGCCTATTAATTGCACCGAAGGTCGCTCGCATCTCGCTGAGAAAGAATTGGAGACCTCTAAGACTTCCCAGGCGCATAAGTCCGGTCGCCTTTCCCCTGAAAAGCTGCTGGATTACTATCAAGCCGGGGCGTCCGACGGTTTCTCTCGGGCTAACTCGTTGACCTCGCTCGGCAGCGCGACGACGCAGAGAAATAACGTCGCTGGTAATACCTCGAAAGCATCTCCCACCGATTCTGCGGATAAAATTGACGCTGGGTCGGAGAGAACGGATCGCAACGGTTCTACTGCGAGTGGGCTACGCATGCCTGGGGAAGTTGATAGCCCGACAGAAGGGAAAAGCAATCCGAGAGTCGTGGATAAAGAAGGTTCGTCGCGCGAGTACTGGATTATTTACTGAGCTTCGTTGAACGTTGCGAAACGTTATACTGGTATTCGTTTCAGGGAAGATGGTGACGTTCAGTAGACAGGACTACTATGCCGAGCAAACGCCCTTAATGTTCTCTCGGTGCAGCTCCCTTGGCTCGTTGAGCGGCTTCGAGCAGCATTCCATCCATGACGATCGTAGCTCCATCATTAGTGACTTCAGGTAATTATCGCAAAGGATCACGTACTTTGAGAAGAGGCCCACAGTGATTATGTTTAATTTCGAACAGCCGCAGGACCAGTGGCGTTGTCTCGCCAAGCGAGCTGCCGGATTCGCCTACGCAAACCATCCCGCCCAGCCCCCGCAATCACAAGAGCCAGGATTTCATAAGTAAAATACCAGAGGAAGCAGTAAGACCACCGGTTCGACACTTATGTATGCAATGCCATTGATCGCCAGTGAAAGAGATAGTAATAGCAGTATGAGGATTATATGAATTTCTATTCGAGCAATGTTCCACACTCAGGTCCCTATTCGCTTCTGCGTTTTAAATGAGGATCGTTTTTAGCGTACTCGAAGTGCCACGCGCCGCGGACCAGCGTGTTCGAGGACGACATCGCGACGTTTAAAGAGGAGTCCACGCCAATTGAATTCTCCACCGCCACTAGTCTCAGTTCTCTCACGATCGACGACGAGCTGAAGGTAACGAACGGCTCGAAATCGCGAGCCGAGTTGAAGGAAGCTGCGACTGAGCTTGCTAAAGAGATCAAGGAAGAATCGGCGGAGAAAGTGGGTAATGCAGAAGCTGAGAAGGACCAGGAGCAAGTCAGCGATGGTGACGAGGATGACGAAGATATGCTGGCTGCGTGCATCAGCATGGGGATACAGAATAATAGGTAGCGATACTTTTCGTATCTCGAGAAATCAAGGATCAGATCATATTTCTCTAGAATTCTCAAAAATTCGTCTTTTGAATCTTTTTGGAATCCCTACTTTCAGCTGTTTTTTCCCCTCAGATTTTAGCTGTATTGCTCTTCGGCAAAGTTATAACGATATAAAGAGCACTTGGTCAATTTTAAAAGAATTTCTTCAACTTGCGAAAGTTCCACGGGGAACTTTTATTATTTCCTCCAAATTGAAAACAGACATCGGATTCGGTTTTTCCATCCCCAAATTGGACTAGTCTAATTTTCCCAACTGAATTAAAAATCTATGCACTAGAGGGTTAATTAATGTCAGGAGTGAATTTCCCCAGACCTAAGTTTCTCGCGAAATACTGTAATTTCTCGAGAAATAAGAAATAAGCAATTATAAAGTTTCTCGAGAAGGAACACTGAATTGGAGTCTTTAATACTTTTAAACGTACAGGTACAGGCAGTCCTTTAAAACATCCACCGTCCAGAAGCCCGTACAGCCTGAGCCGTCTAACATGTTGCCACGATGTCAGAGGACTACTGCCTCGAACAGATTGGAACCTCGCGTCCCTGTTGCTAGCGGAGACACGGCAGCGACTGCTTCCAAAGCGACTAAGAATGACATAGAAGTTGTCACTGCTCCAGACACGGTGCACGTGTATTGCACAGAAGACACACCGGCAGATATTTC
This sequence comes from Andrena cerasifolii, assembly GCF_050908995.1. Lineage (NCBI taxonomy): Eukaryota > Metazoa > Arthropoda > Insecta > Hymenoptera > Andrenidae > Andrena > Andrena cerasifolii. Next base: position 8,148,760 of record NC_135132.1, read on the forward strand.
CCCGGTAGGGTCACAGTCGAATCTCTCTGCGCTGTCCATGCCAAGTGTTCAAGAGAACGTCGAGAGGGTGGAGGAGGCCAAAGCCTCTAGCGAGGTTGAGAGCCATAGAAATGACTTGTCAGACGAGAGTTCTAATCTTTCCGGCGAAGACGAGAAAATTCTTGACGCATGCATCCAATCGGGAATACCTAAGGTAATTATGGATGTACAGTCTTCCCCGGATTATCGAGGAAGATCCAGGACCGGGGAATTCTCGATAAACCGAGGCAGGGGAAGCAGTTAGCACCTGAGAGTGAGTGAAATAACGCACCAGCGGGAGACCCTCGGTCGACGGGGAATTGAGTCATTCAGTATTGAATATGAAAATTTTCATATTACTGATTACACTTTGGCGAGAGTATTACCGATGGATTGGTCAGTTTATGTCGACGAAAATGAGTCCAAACACGAAGCAATTCGATCCATGTTTCATTATGAAAACACGATTAGAATTCCAGTTCCCTGGTTAATGGGAGAAAGCACGCTTCTGGCGGTTAACTCGCAACATTTCTCCTGCCTTTATCGAAGTAATTTGCCAATCCTCGTAATACCAAATAGGTACTAAACATCCAGGCAATTTCTCCTGAAATTCTCTTTATCCTCCATTTAAAAATTCTCCCTCCATTTAAATTCTCTTCTCCAGTATTACATAGCGTGTAACAGGAAGAAGTCACTTTCCATGCGCTGATTGACGTTCACTAAAAACGGACCGAATTGCTTCGCGTTTGAACTCATTTTCATCGAGAAACCTTAAAAAATCCATTGGCAATACTTTCATGAACATTTATCAAAAACATGAACGTTTTATTTTACTGCACTGGCTATTTTACCTGGCCCAATGGTTTTATTGCTCTACCCGGGAACGCAGGTCCTCGCTCGCAGCAAGGAAGCAAAACTGTGGGGTGGATAGGTCTTTCCCGATAATCCGGGGAAAAACGCATTTCAATAATCCGAGGAAGACTGTGAGAGGCAGTGTTTTTGTGTTTCTACGCTGATTGTTTCTCCTTCGCTTGTAGGTTCGCCAGATAACTCCACCTCCGACCAGTTGCATTCCCTTTATGCAGAAAACGGAGGTGGCGACGCAGAGATTCAACATATGTGGCACACCCTCGTCGTCTCCTGTCGAAAGTGGCAACAAGAACCCTATTCTCGGCAAAGCAGCATGTCGCCCCACACTGGAGCATGACAATGAGCTCTCCGACGACAGTCCCAATCACACTGACGACGAAGCCATTCTGAGCGAGTGCATAAGATCAGCGATGCCCAAGGTTCCTCCAGCGAACTTGCGAAGCTACTGAATTTTAGTGTCGCCGAGCTAACGCTCCATTTAAATTGCAGGTGAGATTGAACATCTCGACTCTGATGGGACAAGCGTTGCCGCAGGCGACGGATAAATCTAAAGTGACCGCGCCACGGAAGCCACCTTCTTCTGTCGCATTCCGTCAGCCAGAATACTCGAAACAGAGTAAGCACCAGCCTAAGAAGCCAGTGGCCTTCGAAGAGAATTTGAGCCTCTCCGAGGAGGAGGAGGACATTATGCTGGCGCAGTGCATCAAGTCGGGCATGCCAAAGGTGAGGATGGATATCATCTTCAAAGTAAACTCTGCGGTCTACGAGTCTAAGCGTATCGTAATTTCCAGGCGCTCAATGCTTCGTCGAATTCGTCCCTGGTAGCCGCGAAGAAACAGCCAGAGCAGTATTCGAAGGCTAGGTCCGCTTCCAGCGCTTCCTCCTTCTACGTAAACAAGCCTTACTCCACGAGGAATGCGCAGATGCAAGCTACTCGCAAGCCCGATGAAAGCGACGCACCTGTTCTTGGAGGAAGCTCCTGCTCCTTCCACGCTGCGAAGGCGCCAGAAGCCAGAAGGCACCCGATTAAAAATGGGCTAGCTTCGTACGAGAGAGCAAGCTTGTCGACTTGTAACAGTAGGAAGCACTCGGACCCCGAACATGGCAGCGTCAACGAGAACGGCTCGAGTGGCTCGCGCTCCCAAGTCCCCAATTGCAGATCCCCGATCTCTAATGGGACAGACAACGACGACGACGAGCCGTGCCGCGGTACAGCCAAGTCGAACGTGGGGCCATCTCGACACAGCTCTGTGAGCTCCCTGAGCGAAGAAGGCTCCCTGGGCTCCATAGAGGAGTGGGCTCTGCTGGAGCTCTGCATCAGCTCCGGCATGCCCAGGAACAAGTACCGCCTCAAGGGGATGAAGGCTGCCGAAGGCAGCAATCACGAGGAACGCGACACGATAGCCGAAGATAATTACTCGATATGCAGCTACAATTCCTACGTCTGCAAAACCTAGGTGGCTTGCCGCGCGTTCTGGCTTTGTTCTGCTTATCTGTTGGAAGACTGAAGACTTTTTTACAGTAACTGAGAGTGGAAGCGAGGCAGGGGAATTTTTAATAAGGAGCTTAGATAGATTTTACGCGTAGGGTGGCCCTTGAGGGAAGCTGCGAGGCTTCTCTAAGCGAAGGATGTTTGCATGATTCTGCGAAGCCTAATGTTGCGGGACGATGCACTCCGATCGAGTATGGCCCTCGGATTGTTATTAGTTGAGGTTTCTCCGTCGCGAGTCATGTTGGTGAAATGTTGGAATACTATTTAGCTTAATTAGTAGCCGTAGTAATATTGACCATGTTAATGCGCTGCTTAAAATAATTGGAGGATCGCCTACTCGAATAGTCCCCGGCAAGGTAACCGACAGTATTTTTATTCGATCCATCCACATTTAGTTCCTTCGGATTCTCCTGGATTCTCCAATTGTTTCGAGCGACAGATCGTTTCTAAGAGAAGATACTCGGAACTGAAGTAGTAACGCGAACCGGTGGCTCCCAGGGTTGTCGAATCCGTAGAGCATGGCACTGCGAGAGCCAGATTTTTGTCACTTTCCAGCTGAGACTCTTATCTCGCACGTATCTTGCCCCGCGAGACATTTTAGCTTTGTTTCAGCCTTGTGCAGTTTTTATCGTCCGTAATGAATTAAGCATCACTCATTTCTGTCGCGGCGCGCGATACCGATTTCGAGAGGGGAGGCGGTGTGCGCGCCGCTAGAGGCGAAGAGATTTTATTTACGTGGCTCTGCTTAGGCGCTTTTTTAATCGCTAGGATTTTTTCTTAGTCGCACAGTTTGGAGGCCTGTTGATTTAACGATAACCGCGGCAAGACGCCGCTGACTGTATTTCATATTTCGCAGTTAAGAGATTCGATTGTTATATGATTATAGCATTGATAATAAAGTTTCAGACTCTCGATTTATTATAAAAAAAAATGGGACTTCTCTTCTAGGGCGCACGGTGAACCAGGAAATTGGACATTTTTAATGCCCTGCCCCCTTCTCCGCTCCCCGCCCGGGTTTACGTGCATGTGTGCGGTAATGTTCAGAGCCTGGAAGATATACCGCAATATTGCGGATTTATGGCATAGAGGAACGCGTACCGTAATTCATTGTCGAGTACGAATTTGTAGGTAGCAATCGTTGCACCGGGGCATCAATTTTCAGACAGGAAGAGCAGGGTGCACCGTTTGGAAAGAAAATTATAGCCATCAGTGCAGCGTCTCCTGTAATAAACTGAAAGAGGCTTATTGAGTTATTGAGAGGCCGCGGGGGGAATCCCATTTTATGGGCTAAAAACATAGAAAAGTTTAGGAATTTTTTTTTAAGAAACTAGCATTTCGATTCATCTGAAATTTCGACCATGTTTCTATGCATCCTTGAAGAAGTTGCAGTTTTTTTTTTATTCATTTCTAATAATAAATATAGGAGTTACGCATCACGTCGCGCAATACTCGTCGTCCGCTGGTGTGCATGATATTTACCTTCCAGGTAATCTGAAGCAGAAAAATGAAACGGCGTTTTACTTCGTACATATGTAGCTTCAATTTGATGCACCAGAATACCGCTAAGTTCTATGCTTCTTTTGTTAAAATTGGCGCAAAATTGGATCGCAAAAATTTAGAGGTTCAAACCTTTCAGTTTCAAAACTCTCCACACCGCTCGATAAGTTTTTTTGTTTTTTGCTGGTTCATCAATTTCAAGCTACATATGTATAAAATAAAACCCCGTTTCAGATTACCTGATAGATAAATATCATGCACACCAATGGCCGGCGAATTTTGCGCGGCGCGACGATCGTGCATGCATAACTACTATATTTATGGTTAAAAATTAATAAAAAAATCCCTTCTTCTTCAAAGAAGCATCAAAACATGCTCCAAGTTTCAGATGAATCGAATCGCTGGATTCGTAAAAAAAAAATCCCAAATTTTGCTATGTTTTTAGCCCAAAGAATAGGGGATTCCCCTTAAGCAAATGCTTCGCTACGTAGCCAGTTGCTGCGTCGGATATTTCTTGAAATAGGTTTGATCTAGCAGGTCTTCCGAACAAATGACGGCCGAAGAGTCGTCATGCAGCTCTAGAGTTCATTACTGATTACAGACCAGGGTTGCTGGAGCAGAAAAGTTGCCGCCTTTTGACCGCTACCTTGCCGTTCGATGTAATGACCACCTGCCTGGCACCTTAGCCCATTTCCTGCGCCTATAAGTCTTCATATAGCCTAGGTCGAGCCTTTACAAGTTCATTGTAAAGTCTCCGGGTGGTGCGCTCGCGTTGCGAGGGAACGTTCCTTGCAACAGGAAGGGCGAGCCAGAAGCTTGAAAGATTCAACAGTGGGGAAGATTTGAAAGTAGCTTGAGCCTGGGACTTCGGTAGACAAGATGTTCCTCGAAAGAAGAAAGTTCAAAGTGTCTGGTACGGTGCTGCTGGAAGTAGAAGAAAAGTAGAGTAGCTTGAGAAGAAGCTCCTTCCGAAGCGAAGTTCTCTTAATCTCGCATTCCTTTACTTTTGGCGACTAAGAGTCAAAGCCAATGGCATTGATAAGCTTGCTTTACGTACTCCTTTCTCCCCGCGCACAACTTCAACACCCAAGTAGAATAAATAGCAGCGTTAGCTGACCAGTGGACTCCAACTGAACGGTACCACGTTGGATTATCCTCAAACCAGTAATACCACCACCAAACATCCGCGAAGCAAACTGAAGAGAGCGAAGAGCAGTGCCAACGTCTAATCGAAGCTTCGCGAGAGTCTGATCCACACCCCAGCCTAATCCGTTGCCTTTATTCCAATCGCTACCACCTACCATTAAACACAGGATGCTCCTCCAAGCGCAGATGCACCCCCGTGCATTCTACGCGCTTGCACTGGTACTGCTAGCGGGCAACGCTGGATGCGAGGACAGGACGAGGTGGTTCTCAAGCCTGAGCACGGTGCTGAAGAACTGCCCACAGGAGTCCTGGAACAGCTCGGGCCAGGAGGAGTTCCTGGAGAAGTTCCGTCGCTGCGTGCAGGAGCGCGTCTTGGCTTCTTTGGACACTCTTCTTCGCGGCGACGTTATTCCAGTCTTCGCAGGCCTGGACTTGGTACGCTTTCAGGAGGATGGAGTGAATTCAACGTACAACGACACCGACAGGTAAATTAAATCTTCCTTTGGACACACCGTTAAATTAAACTCTAAGCAGCTTCTGTTCTTTCAGGGAGGAAGAAAGGTTCGAGACTAACTTAGTTGAGAATTATATCTCGTATAGCAGGAGACTAAAAGGGGTCTAGTTGAGTTTATCGAGAAGGCTATTCGTAGAGAAATTTGGGCTGTTGGAAAACATGCGAGACTTTGCAAAAGTGTAGTTCAGATGCTCCTAATTGCGGACTAACTTTCTGCAAAGTATCAGAACTTCCTAATAATGAAGTATAGAAATGTGCGAAGCTTTTGGCTAAATCGTGGAGGGTCCAGCGACCCCACGTGGGTTCGTCGATCGGTTTGAATAATTGAGAATGCTCCCAGGACGCATCGACGTCCGGCAAAACTTCTAAGAATATTAGACGAGCTCCAGGAACTTCGGGGCAGTCTTCGCGCTTCCGAAACTCTCCGAAGACTTCAGAAAATGGATGGTAGCTGATTCTTTATTGATCATATTCCTACAGGGCACCGCTTCTTGCTCTTTAAGTATTCTCCGCCCTTTCGCTATTATTAAATTCCCTTGTAATTAATTCAGGCGCAGAGAGGCGTCACCAGCGAAAGATTCTTCTCAGCTTGCACGAAAGGTCTCTTCATAAAAAAATACCTGAAAAATCAGGAATAGAATTTTTATTATTTTTCCTTTTAGAGAAATCGTGGGAAAGCCTCCCTAAAGAATGGAAAATGTGTAACTTCGATTTTTTCGAAGTGGCGCAAGGATCGGGGAGCGTGAGGTACTCAGAAATTCAGATCATGAGATCTCAAGAATCGTTCAGTGGTATTGGAAACCTATTTGCACCCGCTAGGCGAGATTTATCTCTTCTGTAACGACGCCAATGGAAACTCAGAATCACATTTTACGGAAGGAAAGGATGGAAGGAATGCTCGTGGGGTTGCAGGATTTTTTGGGAAGTCATGTTAGTAGATTTCTGAAGCTGTCTGAAATCTACCAAGTCCGTCTCCGTGGGCGGGGAAAATTGTTTGGAGGAGACTCAAGCTGCAAGTAGAACGGGAAAAGAAGAAGAAACCGTAATCTGTTCTTCAAGTATTCTCAAAGTTCGGATTTTCATGGAAACACCCTTTATTTGCTAGAAGGAAGTGCCGGTGTAGTACAGCCCCTTTTAAGACCACCATCAATTATTCATTTTCAATGTTAATCCGCAACTTTTAATTTGAATCTTTTGTACCTTGCGCAATAGGTACACCTTCGTTTTGGAGATCAAAGGGGCTCGCGTGTGGAGCACCGTGGGGCCGTCGATAACAGTACAGTCGCAGGGTATCAAGTCGGAGATGCAGCGATACAAAGTACTCGCGATTCCGTCTCGCTCTATTTCCTGCGGACAGGAAAAATATCGGAGCCTTAATGGAACGAAGGGGGAGCGTTTTACAGAGACAAATTTCAAGGCACGCGAGCTCTCGCGTTGAGAAACTTGAAAGAATCATTTCTACTCAGGAATATCTTAACGAAGTGTCCTTTAAGGGTACCCTCCCCTAAAATTTTGCACAAAATCGATTTTTTATATATACTTAGTAGTACGTCATCTAAAGAATGGCTAATTAAAATTTGCCTTCAAAATTCGGGGCCGTTTTTCTCAAAAACACGTTTTCTTAAAAATCCTAAAAAAAAAAATAATCGACCGATTTAAAAAATTCTTGCGGGATTTGGTTCATTACTAAATTCTCCATGCAACGATCTATAATGGTAACTGTGCGAGCAATCGTTTCCTTTTTATAAACATTCTCGTGCGTAAAATTACCGATTTTTCGATGTTCGTGGTTCAAAAGTCTGCCAGTCTACGAGATTACAATATTTTGCTATGACCGTAGAAGATTCCACGAGCAATCTCATAAGCTTTAAGAATTTTCGTAATTCGTTGATTTCGGATAATTCTACGAAGCGCTAAAAATCCCGCAGATGAGCAACTTCTTTTTTGTACCACCCGGACATTCACAGCCACCAGCAGGCAGCAGTGTTAGATAAAATTTTCAAAAAATATTTTTCACTATCTCCAAAGACGTACAAATACACCCCAAAAAGTTTTTCGACCCTACGTCGTTTACTTCTTTTTAAATAAAATCCTAACGATGGCCTATTTCTGGAGTGGTTCAGTGAACGGGTAGCCTTAATTATGCGACGAATAGCAATTACTTGTGAATGTTTAAAATCGATACGAGTAGCTTCAATTAGCGAACCGCAAGTCTCTGTAACTGGGAGTCAGATCCTTTTTATCTTTCTATTTATTATTTACATCCAGCGCCTAAAATCTTCTTGCGACGTTTTTTGCCCCGCAGTGACCCCGGGGATGAAGCAAACTGGACGGCAATAATCGCGAAGCGGCTGTTGCGCGTGCTGCGCTCTCACGTGTTCAAAGTGGACGTCGACCGCCTCACCATCGCTTCACCTTCAAACAACTCCGAAACGGAAGTGGGCAACGGCGTGTTCGAAGGTGGGTAGATCTGCTATTTCACGTTCTACTGGTCCCCAATTGGTGCCCCCGCGCTGGGCATCAGCGGTACCAAATACGGCCCAATAATTAAGCGAGCTGTGCAGCAAGCTCCAGGAGCAATTCAGTGCGCCAGTAACAGGCACGCGGTGTTTTCAGGACGGAGAAGGCACAGGCGCAGGCACAACCACATGATGCCGCTTCTGATGATGGGCTTCGTGCTGATGGGCACGATCCTCATACCCATGGGCTTCCAGTTCCTCGCCGTGCTGGGCGGCAAAGCGCTGCTCCTCGCGAAAATGGCACTGATACTCTCCAGCATACAGGGGCTGAAGAAGATCGCGTCGAACGGCGTGAATTACGGACTGTACCACACTCCGGTCGCCGAGGGCTGGCACGAGCGAAGCCATATAGAGCCGCCCCCGCATTTCGATCTACCCTTCCCGCCGCACATGCACCCTTAAGGCGGGTTTTCCAATACTGGAGGAGAAGTCGATTTTCTCGAGAACGAAGGGCCGTATCAAAAAATTTCATTCCTTTTCGTCGGCTTGTTCACTTATTGCAAGTCGAAAAGGAAGAGCAACTTTTTTTCGTATCGCGCCTCGTTTTCGAGGAAATCGACTTTGAATTGCTTGATGTATAGGAAAACGTACCTTTAGCTCCTTCTGCACGCCAGAGGCTCGAAGGAGCTGGGGCTTGTTCAATTTAGAGAATCTAAATCCCAATTCGCTGAGTGGCTGAAGTGGGTGTTACAGCTTGCCCGGGACGAGGGGGTTTAAGCCCCATTTTAGGGGTCGATGTTGTAACAGAATTATTATTCAATCGGAGCTTTATCCTGCTGAAGACTCCGCGGTATTTTTAAGCCACTTGCAGGGGGCACGCGGCGAGGGCGAGCCGATCAAGGGGCTCTGCGTGGTTCGGGAAACAATGTCGTTATGCTTGAAAAGGGGGTTGATGATGGCTGGGATTTTCGAGCAGCCTTCTGCGAGTCCCTTTCGTTTGCTGCGGACTCTGTGTAATTATAGTATTTCTGTTTAGTGTACGCAGCGAGTTTATCTCGCAAGGATTAAGTTTAAGGTGTATTCCGAGAAGTTTAAATATAGCTTAATGCAAAGTAACGCCCTGGGAGTAATTATTTTATATTAGCTGAATCGTGCATTGTTAAAATGGTAAGCTTGTGATTTTTAGGTGATTTTGAGTGAATAGGCGAGCCACGTTACACTATTTGAAAGCTGGATGATGTCTTTAGAGGGTGGAAGCGGGGGACGTTTTACTTGATCAAACAATCGACGACAGTGTGATCTAGGTGGCCACGGGCTTGCACGGCGAAGAGCGTGGTAAATCTCGCGGACGTGATTTAATAAAATTCAGAAGCGTCCCAGTGAATAATTCAGTTCTCCATTGAATGCGGCGAATCTATTCTTATATAACGAAGGAGGCGAGGACACTTTTGTATAATCGATACCTACGTAAATACGTTTGCGACGGCATTCTTATTCATAGTCAATTAAAATATTTATTGCGCGCTCCGCAGTCCTCGTAACATCGTCGACATTTATACGCCGCGATTTTTACAGGATTCCTATTCTTGATCCTGCCAGGGTCCTGCATTCGGTGGAGAAGGAAGCTGTAGGGAGAAAGCTTAAAAAAAACAACTTTGATGTAGAAGAAAGCTTTGGCCGGTAGGTGAGGGTTGAGGAGGGCTTCGGGGAACAATTGGAAGGTAGAAGAAAGCTTCGCAGAACAATCTGGAGATACAAGAAAGCTTCAGGGAAGACTTTGGGGGCTGAAGAAAGCTTTGAAGTGCAACTTTGAAACAGAAGGGAGCTTTAGGGAACAACACGAGGGTGAAGAAAGCTTCAAACGCCAATTTGTGGGTGGAGAAAGTTTCAGGGACTAATTTGAGAGATGAAGAAAGCTTCGAAGACCAATTTGGAGGTGGAGAAAGCTTCAAAAGTGAATTTGAGGGCTGAAGAAAGCTTCAAAGATCAACTTAAAGGTAAAGGAAAGCTTCAAACACCAACTTAAAGGTAAACCAAAGCTTCAAAACCAATTTATAGGTAAAATAAAGCTTTAAAAACCAACATAAAGAGAAACCAAAGCTCCAAAACCAACTTAAAGGTAAAATAAAGCTCCAAAACCAAATTATAGTAAAATAAAGCTTCAAAAACCAACTTAAAGGTAAACTAAAGCTTCAAAAACCAACTTAAAGGTAAAATAAAGCTCCAAAACCAACTTAAAGGTAAAATAAAGCTTTAAAAACCAACTTGAAGGTAAAATAAAGTTCCAAAACCAACTTATAGGTAAAATAAAGCTTCAAAAACCAACTTAAAGGTAAAATAAAGCATTAATAAACCAACTTGAAGGTAAAATAAAGCTCCAAAATCAACTTATAGGTAAAATAAAGCTTCAAAAACCAACTTAAAGGTAAAATAAAGCTCCAAAACCAACTTAAAGGTAAACTAAAGCTTCAAAAACCAACTTAAAGGTAAAATAAAGCTCCAAAACCAACTTATAGGTAAATTAAAGCTTCAAAAACCAACTAAAAGGTAAACTAAAGCTTCAGAAACCAACTTAAGGGTAAAGAATGCCTCAGAGAGCATCTCAAAGATAGAAGAAAAATCCAGAGCACCCATTAATGATAAAATAAATCTTTCAGAAGGTAATTTAGTTACATAAAGAAGCTTCCAAGCTCCCTCCAAGCATAAAAGAAACCAGCGGAGAGCAGTACAGAAATTTACATCCAAGTATCTTCAGCACCTAATCAAATAAAGGAACTGCAACGCGACCACGGCGAAGGGACAAGCCAAGCGGAATTAGAAGAGCGTATGTAATTGACCGGAAGAGAATGTTTCCTCCAAAAATACCCCGTCCGCAATCGGTACATCCCGCAGCAATTACTCGTTCGGGTAAACATCACGGCCAGAGGCCTTAATTGATCCCGGCCTGCGGAGGGTAGAGGGGGGAAAAGAAACGCAAGCGCCCACGTCGTAACATTTGGCATATGTATACCCTCCGCTTTCTCACCTACGATCGCTCATTGTTTGCGCTGTAGCCGAGCCGGTGGGAACGTTGTTCTGCTCCTGCGGGAGGTAAATTTATATTGCAGCGCCCGGTGACGAGCTTACTTGTTAACGAGGGTAAACAACTCCTTTCTCTTCTTGGGAACAAGGCGAGCAGAAGTAGAACAAAAGGAAGGAGACGTTAAAGGTGTTGTCCATCATCTGACAGTGCAATAAAAGAAATGGAACGTTGGGCACAAATGCTTCTTGGACATAGAGGGACGCTTTGAAGGGCAATTTGTGGGTGGAGCAATTAAAATCTGTAACATAAATTCAGGGAAGAATTTGAAGATGGCAGAGCACTCTGAAGTCTACAGAGTTTGAGGGAGGAATTTAAAAATGGGGTGAAGTTCCAGGAGGGTTTGATGATAGAATGAACCTATTTATTTATCAGTGAAGAAATATAGTTTCTTCAGTGGATAGAATCTTATAAATGGAATGCAGTTGTTGTGTATGAGATTGCGAGCAAAAGTGAGGCAGCACGTTAGAATAGGGAGTCACAGTTATGTATCATTGTTTGTATGCACATTATAAACTCTTCAAGTGTGAAGTAATCAGGTATAAATGTCTGGGCTCGCTCCTCCTCCGCTCTGTTTGCAACTGCAGCTGAAACATAACTTTCAACTTTGTTATCAGCTGTGTTCCCATGATGACAGAAGCTCATTAATTTCACTGAACTGAATTTAATTTACGTCTTCTATGGTTGGAGGTGTAATTCTTTGTTATATCACAAGCGCAGAGGGAGAGGAATATGTACAATGATACAGAGAATCCAAGTGTTCTGCGATGTCGTTAAGTTTCATTTTACATGGAAAGCAGCTTAATGGCCAGGGATTGCGCGGACGAAAACTCGTCACTATTTTTCGATCCTGTTACAACGAAACTGCGTTATCGAAATATCGTGTTACTCGGGGATTACGTGGGTACTCATGCTGGTCCGCAAAAACGTCACTGAACGCTGGCTGGCAAAATAACAGCCAAAAAAGAGGCTTTACAATAGTTCAAGAAACATTCAAGTGTGCGTATGAATTAAATTCTCTCGCAAACAGTGACGGATTTGGAAAAGGGCCCAGGTGACGAACGTTCCGAGGGGCCTTTTTCTGGAAAATGAAGAGGTACTTTACTAAAATCGGGATAAGTGTATTGGAAAGTATAGAAGAAAAATATAATGTTTGGATAAAATCATAATTTTTTTAAATAGGGCCTTAGGGGGGCCTTCTGAGCAGAGGCCCATTTTTCGAGAAAATGAAGAGGTAGTTTACTAAAAACGGGATAAGTGTATAGAAAATATATGGTGTTTGGATAAAATCATATTTTTTTTTAAAATAGGGCCTTAGTGGGGCCTTTTGGACAGGGGCCCATTTTTCGAGAAAATGAAGAGGTAGTTTATTAAAAACAAGCTAAATGTAGTAATACAGAAAAAAGTATAGTGTTTGGATAAAATCATCATTTTTTAAGGGGGGCCCTGGATGGGCCTTCTGAGCAGGGGCCCAGGCGACAAATGCTCATCGTCGTCCGTTAAATTCGCCACTGCTCCCAAAGTTAAAACACAAAATCCAAAACTGTATAGCATTTGCACCGATCGATATATTAACTTCGCGTTTAAATAAAACAGCAACGTGAATTACTACATTCACCACAAATTGTTACGCACTCTCAGCATTTCGTATTTACATCACCAGCATTGAAGAAGCAATTACCAGGCGCTTCAAACCTTAAAGCAAGCATTGCACTTCTAAGGTGTCCTTAAACCCCCAACTAATTACAAACTCCAGCTTCCCACCAGGAACCTATGTACTCGTAACATCGAAGTGCACTATCCAAACTCTGATACCAAAACAGTCAAAGTGCACACATACCACATCTCCGCCCCTAAACAGGGCCCTATCTGGCTCTTCCGCCGCTCGGGGCCAAAATGATTTCTGCCGCCCTTTATATTTAACTATAAATAATTATCCTAACATATAAAGCAGAAAGTGTTTGTGTGTTTGTCTGTCGCCTAAAAACTTTCGAACGGTAAACACTTGGGTCACGAAATTTCACTATTTTCACAAAAAATAATTTTTTTTTTTTATAAAATCAGAATCTAAATTTCGGTCGAAGCCGAGTAGTAAAGCTACTTTTAAAATATAAATATAAAAAATTCTAATTTTATCCAAACACTATATTTTTTTCCAAACTTTTCTACACATGTACCCCGTTTTTAGTAAACTCTTTACTTTCCTGTTCACCACCTGTTCCTTTTTGACAGTGACAGAGGGTGTTTGATGGATAACAAAAGCCTTTAGTTCTACAAAAAAATTAATATTCATAAATGACGAATCAACAAATTTTGCCGCCCCTAAATTGGGCCCGCAGGCCGTTGCTCCGCTTGCACCCCCTAGATCGGTCCCTGCTTCAAAGTTTAAATCTCACCAATCATCCACAAACCAAGCCAGAATGTCCAATTCCAAGCTGCCCTTGAATCCTCCCCCGAATTCCAAGCTGAAGCCCTCCTCCGCTCCCCAAAGGGCCCTTCTCCGAAACCTTCCCCTTTTTCCGCCGAAAAGATCAATCCCCACGCCCGCCGCGTGACCGTCCATCAGCCGTGGGCGGCGCAACTGGTCCCGAAACTTTGCCGCAAAGAAGTTTCCAGCGGAACTGGTCAGGTGCGAGCGAGGGAGGGAGAGAGTTATCAGCGTTATCGTCGCCAGTGAAGTTGCAAGCGTTCGGGGATGCGCAGCGTGGACGAATCACGGCCTGGACTAGCTGCTATAAGAGGGACGCCGTGCGTCGCGACGCCACACAATCCGCAGTTTGTCCTGACCAGTCGCGCGTCCTGCTGAGCGTCCCTGGGGTGAATCGGCGCCGACGAAGAGGACGAAGCGGCACCCGTGCTTCTCAAACTCCACTCAAGGGAGAATAATGACGTCGGATGGATCGCCGAGCTGGCTGTCCAGGCTGTTGATCGTAGCTGGTCTCTTGGACGCCACTTCCGCCATCATAAAAGGCAACACCGACTATCAGCACTATCAGCAACAGGTACAGTGCTCGTTTCTTTCCTCCTCGTGCCTGGTCCCTGGAAGATTCAGTCTGTTATCAAGTGGAGCTAAGTAGGTCGGAGGCGCTTGAGACTTTGCAGACTGTTTTGTGGGGAAGTACCTGGGTGGGCCCTTTTTCAACAGCAGTTTGTTGCGGAGGGCTGCTTCTTTAATCCTGCAGTGCACACGTGGGGCCCAAGTGAACAGTTAACTGGAGATAAAAAAGGGACTTTTTAAAGAAATTGTAGGGGAGACCGGGGGTAGTTTTGGAATTTTTAAAATTGCCTCCATAGTGCCCTGATTCTTGCAACTCTGTTTTTAAACTCTGTTTCGTTTGTGCCTGTTTCTTTTTGTTTGGTGAAAATGGCACAAACAGTTGGAAGTGTAATCATGACACTGTGGAGGCAATTTTAAAAGTGTCCAAATTTTCCTCGGTCTCCGCTACCACCAGAGTGGTGGCACAATTATATTTTAATTGTAATTTGTAATTAGATTACATTTTGCCCAACTCTGGCTACCATATCTTATGTAGCTTTCTGTAATCCTGTTTTCATGATATTGAAAGAGATTCGGATATTAATGGCCCTTAGTGTTAAAGTGCCGTTTGTTCAGTATTTCATTGTGTTATAAATGTTTCTCTTAATCAAGATTGAGTGCAAGTTTGAAAATATTTATTTCCCAAAAGTATCCGGGTATTCGTAGATTTGGAGATATGGGCCTGTGAGGCCCAGCGTGTGCGATGGTGTTTTAATTTTAATTTACGTGTGCGCTGTGGGGTTGAAGTGGAATATTTTTAGTTCTTCCTTTTATGGGGTGGAGGACTCTGCTGCGATGTATATCTTGGGAAACTTTATTACTCCTTAATGATAAATTAGAAATAATTATGGACGTGGGTATTGCGTTTGTGGTGAACTCAAGTGATTGTTATGAAATAGAAAATATGAAATAGAAGCCTGGGGGTCGCAAAGTGTTTTCTGGAGGGTCGTCGTGGTTATTTTTACCTTTTTTTAGATATATGTAGTAACCCTTTAGTGCCCACACCTAGATCCCGTTGAAGGAAAAATATTCCGTTTTCCTTGTATCTTTAAAAATGGCCTGAATTTATATACTTATATAAAAAAAATTTTTTTTTTTTAGTGGTTAAAATATGCATAAAACCATGAAGACAGAGTTCAGATATGTCCAGCTTTTTTCAGTGAATAAAACTACGCTAAACATGTACTACTTAAACTGTTCCAAACAGCGAATTGCGAATGCAAATGGCAAAAGAAAGGAATGTATCATATATGATACGTTTGGCACTAAAGGGTTAAGATAATTAAATATTATTTAGTTAGAATTATATTCCGAAATACTTATTTTCAATGCGTTTTCTTTTTTTTAAATAAAATTTACCTTATACGGGGGGTTGCAGGTTATTTGGATATTATAAAAGGGGGTCGCGACTCGAGAAAGGTTGAAAAACCCTGCTGAGTTTTTAAACAACATTTTAAGACAAAAGAAATGCAGTAGTCAATATGTATTCTATTTTGACCCCATCTCCCGGCGAATTTACCCTTAAAACTGCAAATAAGATTGCAAAATCGGCAAAAGAATTGCACCCAAAGGATACTGAAATTTAGGAAGCCATTATAGTCAGAGAACTTTGCGTTCCGCCCTGATACAATTACACGCCCCAGTGCACGCATCTCGCTGTGCTCCTATTACTCCCTCGCGCCCCTAAAAAAGGTATCAATAACGAAGTTTCCATCGATCATTATCCGGGCGATGCTTACATTCCCCCCTCTGTCGCAGCAATTAGCTGCACGTGTACTTCAAAGCGACCGGAGACACGTAAGGCCTCCGTCAGGTGTCCCTTTACTGCATCCTCCAACACAGGCTTCATCCGCTCCCCCCGACCAAAAACAGCGAAACCGCGTCCGCAACATGCTTCGCTGCAGAATCCACAATACCGTAGTATCTAAAAACCATAGTACCAGCGGCGGTGGCCGTGATGGATACACAGGTTCTCATTCGAACACCGAAGTCAAACACACGGGACGGCGTTCTGGGCAGGGATGGGTGACCGGACCGGAGTGGTGTGGTATTGTGGGGTTTTTTCTCCTTCTCCTGGAGCGGGGTGCTTCTTGCTGCTGGGACCTTAGTAAAGAAGAAGAGAAGAAGAAGAAAAGTGGTGTTTGTGCTACCTACCCCCCCCCACCCCTATAATTAAAATAATAGTATTAATTAATTAAAAGGATGGAGGATAAAAAGAATATATATATATAATTTGGTCTGAGAAACCCAAGAATTGGAGAGAGAAAAAGAGTGGGACTAAAAAAATAATGATCTATAGAAAAAGGGTAGAGCAGTAAAAATAAAAATAAGCAGCAAAAATAGCTTGAGAAACACATCCCCCCCTGTGTGTATCACGAGTGGCAGTGTTCTGGGCAGAAAAACAATAATAAACAATAATTAAAATTCATCATCATTCTCACCTTGCGCCCCCGAGTAGATAGATCCCACAGGGCGTGGTTGCGGAAAGGCTCGCCTTAATATTCCCCAGCGATTTGCCCCACGGGATCCCAGAGAATCGTAGGTAGGTGTCGGGGCGCAATTCCTCTTCGTTAATCAGATTACCTCTCGCCCGCCCGGCTGAACAAAGAGAAATCGACTTCTCCGCGCTGAAGATCAACGCTTGCGAACCGCTGTGCCGCAGGCGTGCAACGGGGAACTTCGTCTTCTACCTACTTACGGTACACCTCGAGAGGTGTACGATTCTCCTCTGCTTTAGCTCCGCGATTCTCTGAGTAATCCTCGGGGATTTAATTTTAGAATGTTTAAAAAAGACAAGGAAGTATCGAGGAGTGCTAAGTGGTGACAAGTAGTAGTTGCTGGATCACCGTGGACCTTCGCGAAAATATTATTCCTCCCAGCAAAGATTCCGAGGCGGACGCTCCGCAATCTTTCGCGCGTCCCAAAGCCCCTTATCGAAGGCGGCGTTAGGTCTGGCGACCTGCAAAGTGAAATTGCTTGTTGTCAGTGTAAACGCAATTTATGTACGGTCGGGTAACATGCAGAAATGCCACTGTACTTGGGCGCTACAGCTGGCAAGGTAACTTGGGACGGTGCAGGGACTTTGCGAGTGATGTTGTAGGAATATTATTGGCATCGGTGGTCCTGGAGAGGCTCGAGGGGATCGGTTCGCTAGGTGGATCTAACAGGACCGGGAACATTATACGAGGTCACTGTAATAATGTGTAAGGAGATGGTGATCTTGATTAATCGATCTTGGAGGGTGGTCAGGGAAGAATGCTCAACTGGAAATGTGGTTTAATAGAACTTGAATTAAGAAAGTTCTACTGTGGTTCATGGAGATTACAGAGACAAATGAGTGGGGACGTTTTTTAGAAGCTTTTTAGTAGGGTTTATACAAAAACCGACCATTCAGAAGACCGGTTTTCGAATTCCATTATTCCCCAAAAATCAGTTAAACCGGTTTTCGAATTTTACAAATTTATAAAAAGAACGGGTTTTAAACCCGGTTTTTAAAAACCGACAAACCCTTCTTTTTCGTTTGGGTTAATTGGCAACGGTGTTTTATATTTATTATTTTGTCACGAGGACGTTTTATGGAAATAAATGGGTATTCGTTAGTCAATAATATTGATTTCGCCTTCGTTAACTTTTGAAAATAATAACTGTGTTTCGTTTGACTTCGCTGCTCCACACAGTTGTCATTACTTCAGTCTAATTCTATTTTGTACATACAAACTTTTAATGAAATCGAGCGAAACCAAATTCGCCAAAAAATGACGACCAACTTTCACAGTCAAATGTTTAAAAAATCGTCCACTTTAATGGTACCAAAAAAAAATACAAAATTAACAGCGTACACTGCGAACGATTTTATACTTTTTCTTATGTGGCTTTCGAGAGTTTCGATTCACGAAAAAAGTGGATATTATTATTTGCGTCTCAACTGTACAACAAATTTTATTTAATCCAACTCTTCATCAATATGTTCTTCGTCCCTCTTCACTTCCATCACAACTAAATAATTGATAAATTGGAGCATACAGAGTGGCATGGGCCTTTTGGGCCTTTTTTCCTGGGCCTTAGGTATTTTCTTCAATATTTTTTTAATATTTTGCTTTCAACATCAAGGAATTTTAATTTGCTTCTGTTCGGAAAACAGCACATTCCACTGTGCTACAAATTGGTGGCACCAGACCTATTACAAGAGCAACAAAAATCTATACAGGTCTCCCTTTTCCAATCAGCCCCTCAGTCGTACAGTATTACGTAGCCAGGTGTAAAGAAGCACGCAGAGAAGACTGACGCGTCAGGTATCGCGTTTGGACCAATTCGAAGCGCGACGATTACAATTATTACGCGTTAATTAATACGCTGACGGTGATTTACGATCGATTAAGAGCACGTAATCGAGAGGCAAACAGCGGAACAGCCGCAGTAAATATTTGCGATGACACGGATTCACCTTGCGACTATTGTTCCACGGCGGCCAAGTTTCTTCGATCGTTAAATTGAACGAAAAAGGATTCGAAGGCTCCGAAAACCACCGAGAGCTACGGCCCACAGAAACGGCCCCTCCCCCCCCCCTCCCTCGGAAGGGAGGGGGAAATGGGAAAGTGGTATGGAAATGTAATATTCAAAAGTACACGATGCAAATGTAAATTTAAAACTGGCGTCGCGTGGAAAGGTACTACGTCAATCAAGCGATCACTGTATTCGGTGGTGCGCCGCCACTTCCGCTGCAAATTAATTTCCGCACACTTCCTGTTTCGGATTTAAGGAAAATGGCCCAGGTGGCAAACGTTCCGAGGGGCCAATTTTTTCCCCCGGGAAATGGAAGAGGTAGTTCACTAAAAACGGGCTAAATGTAGCAGTGGAATTGTTGTAGCAGTTGCCATTTACTATATAATTCAATTACCAGTTAAACTAATTACCAATTTAGTACCAAATTTCCTGGGAAAATTATTTCTCATAAAACTTATTTTCATGCGAACTTACAGTACCGTGGCACGTGCCTGTTTTCCACTTGGTCCCTCAATTTCAGGTTAGCTTTTGGTATTTAAACTCCAGCTGGGAAACATTCTATTTAACCTGGAAAATATAATAAGCAAACTGATCACTGGATAATAGAATCAATAGGGTATTAAGGTTGTTCGAGTATAACCTCAAATAGTGGGCAGATGGCGGGAATTTGAGTGGATCTGAAAATACCAATAATCGATAGCATCGATTGTTTATACGAACTACGTAAAATTTCATTGTCGAGCTCGAGCTCGGTTCTATAAATGATTCGCGAATAAGATTTTCTATAGAAATATTATTTTCGCTCGGATAAAAAGCCTTCGTAACAATGAATCAACTACAAGCGTTTCAAATATCGAAACGCATCGCGGCTTATGATTATCGATTCTCGAACGACTCTATTCAAACCCCCACCCCCGCGCATAGGCGAATAGAGGAAAGTTGAGGTTATGGTATCGAATCACCGCGGTTTCCTATGTGTATGAATATCGAAAATCGAAGGAATCTCTGACGTTCGTTGCTGCTCAAAAGTTTGGAGCTTTTTCATGCATGTGCAGTTGTTTTATTAGAAATATTGCAGTTGCGCATTAAAATAATATAAGTGTGATTTAAGATTGCAATTACATCACGAATATTCTTTAGAAGGAAAGGTTAATTTACAAAACAGGCTCCTCGTAAGAACAAAAAGTACTATCTGAAACCGATCTTTTGTAAATATTTGCATGGAGGCGATATTAGACCGTACAGAATTGGAGAATTATTTGCCAGAATGCCGAAATTATGTCACGAGGTCGTAAAGGGAAAAGGATTATTTCGCAAAAAAAAACACTTTCATAAATTCGTATTGTTTGTTTAAAGTAAAGTGCTTTACAATCGTAACTGTTACTTCTAATTATAATTAAGTAGTTTTCATATTTGATCAATTTCTTTGTTTCAATAGTAATATCCAGCGCTGACTTTAAAACAGCCAAACAAGGATTTAATATAAAATTGTTCTCGCAAGATGTCGCTACGCGTCAAAAGATCGTTAAGGCGGAAGTAGTTGGTCAGTTGAGAGTCCAAGCCGGATGTGACGACTTTCCACCATAGTCAGCGTAACGGTTTTAAAAATTCAAATGTCTGCGCAAGATTTTCGCGGGAGATATTCGAGTACCACTTAAAATTCAAATTACCAAAATCGTTAACGTCTTTATAACTGCATTTAATTACTTTCAATTGTTCCTTGGTATCTTTAATTCTTCCGAGTTCCTCAATTAATCATCGAGGAAATCGTTAATAATTCTTCTCACTTCGTCACGATTATATCTATTTTTATTTCAGGGGTTGAAGCTCTATCAATTCGCTTCGCGAACGATTATTATTAGAGTCGCAGCGGCAGCGTTATTGACCACCGGACCTCGATACCCTCCTCTGCAACTTTTGAGATCTATGCTGGTGGAAAAATTCACGAAACTCAGCCACCTATCACGAACTTCTCATTTAAATATCCTCGCAACAAGATAATTCATTTTTACTAAATTTTATACTCAATAAAAAAATAATAATTTAAAACTGGATGCCCACAGCTTCATCTCACTAATTTTAAAAGGTACGCTGCCAGCACACCCTGGTAACAGAACAGTAGTCTCTAAACTCTTGCTTCTTCCAACCCCGAGTAGAAACGAAACTTCCAAAGGTTGCAACAGCTATTCATATGGAGAATTTTGCAGGGCAGCAGTGGATTGTTCTGAACAATAGAAAGCGCACTGGGATACAGGACTCACTCCAATAACTCAGGAATTGCTTTCAAAGCACTAAGAGCGCTGCAACGACAAATGGACAATTAAGGGCACGTTTATGATCAGCAGAACAGCAGCAAGTTATTATGGCACAGACCTTAACTGGCTACTTTCTGCGGCGACAGAAGCCTCGAGGCTAATTGGTCAAGGGATTAACTCTAAGACTCTACTATAAGAAGTAACAATTTGTCGAGTAGCTTTATAATTTCTTTATCTTTCATAAAAAGGATTATTATCACAACATCCCTTTACCATTCTGTACTTTCTTCAAGAGGAAGCTAATCTTTATTAACTGACAAATTGCTACTTCATCTCTAAAGGTGTGTTTAGACCAAAGGAACGAATGCTCAAAATTCAAGTCTAAAGGAGCATTCGTTTATGCTCGGTAAAAAATTCGCCGAACGTTGTGGAATTCGCTCGTTTCATTTTATAAACAAACGCTGAATGTGTGAGGAATTCGCTCGCATTCGACGCGAACATTGTTCGATTGCCGTTTACAGTGAACGAGCATGAATTTTGTCGAAGCGGAGGGCAGCCGAGCATTCGTTCCATTAGTCTAAACGCACCATAATGAAACTGCCCTGATAACGTGCCAGGGACGTTATTACCGCACCGCCCTTTGAATCCGGCTAGATTACACAACGCTCGGTCACGTTTCCATTATAACAAGTTTCACTTTTCCCAGCAGCGAATCCAACAGATCCTCGGCGGCTCGATATTAACGCGTAACTCGCCTTCATCTGGATAATCTAGTCGGCGACTGCTCCTTCGCGGACCAGGGCGAGGCTTGTTTGGCCAACCCTTTGAGGCGCAACCACTGCTTCGCCTCTTCCCTTGACGAAATCGTTCCCGTCAGTTTTATTAGCTCCCAGCTGAAGTTTAGCTAGGGAGGCAAGTGTATGTAAATTTCTCTGCAACCCGGGAAGGGATGAAGATTGTGAAACTTCTGAAGCTTCCCAAGTTTCTCTATTATTGCCCGCCAGCGGGCCAATTCGCTGCATTTCATTCTGCGGGCAGCAAGGGCGAAACAGCTTCTCGGGGAATATAATTCCCTCGGTCCATTAACGTTCCTGTAAGACACCTCCTGCCATTCTTCGGTGAATCGTCAGCGGCGAGAAGAAATTTCACGGCTCTGTTATAGTTCCTGCCAGGGCTGGGACTAATTGTCGAATTTTTCGGTATTCGAATACTTCAGTTGCTCAATTATTTGGCGAATATAATTCGAATATCCAAGTATCCAAATACTATTCGAATAGTATTCGAATACTTAAATATTCGAATAGTATTTGGATACTTGGATATTCGAATAGTATTTGGATACTTGGGTATTCGAATAGTATTTGGATACTTGGATATTCGAATTATATTCGCCAAATAATTGAGCAACTGAAGTATTCGAATACTATTTGAATACTTAAATATTCGAATAGTAGGGCTGGGATTATTCGAATAATTTAATATTCGAATATTTTACAAGAATACGAATGCTACGAATAAACTTCGAATATTTGAGTATTCGAATGTTATTATTCAAATATTTGAGTATTCGAATGTTATTATTCGAATATTTGAGTATTCGAATGTTATTATTCGAGTATTTGAGTATTCGATTGTTATTATTCGAATATTTGAGTATTCGAATATTTGAGTATTCGAAAATTTGAGTATTCGAGTGTTATTATTCAAATATTTGAGTATTCGAATGTTATTATTCGAATATTTGAGTATTCGAATACTTATAAAATATTCGAATGTTATTATTCGAATATTTGAGTATTCGAATACTTATAAAATATTCGAATAGTCCCAGTCCTACTTCCTGCCCCCTTCGCAGGGGCCACGATCTTCCTGAGCTTCTTCTTTAACCCAGCATTGGGAGATTGACTGAAAATAGTTGCGGAGTTCTTTCCCTAATTGCAAGCAGAGAACGCTTAATTACGTTTCGTGGCTCTCTGGGGATGAAGAGAGATGGTGATCAGCATCCCACTATCGCTAAGTAATATCCGTCTGTCGATAGATATTTCCATAGACTGCCACTCGAGGAAATGGACGTTTCAGGTATCGGCGCGTCGACGTGGACGCTACGCTAAAAATCAAACGTATTTTTAGCGACAAATCCCATGCAAATTGTAATTGTTTTGGGGGACAGGGGCGTAGAACAATGCAGAGTGATTATTCGGCGGAGATCCAATTTCTGCGACTCCACTCATGAATATATTCCTTTAAATATCTCTTCCCCAAGGGTGGATTTATATTCAAGGGGGATAGTTCTGCATTTAAAAAAGAGGCTTGTTTCGACTGTGGAGTGCCGATTGCTCTGCAGAGTCTGTTTGTGAAATTGTTATTGTAGAAAAACTTTGGTTCTTTGAAAGAGGATACAGAAAAGGGCGGATATTGTTCTCCACTTTTACAATTCGTTTTTCCACGTCACGCGCGCTCCCCTGTGAACAAAATCAATTGGAGCGAGTATTGGATTTTTGGATTTGCTTCGCATTGATGGGAGAGACAATAAATTGAGCTGGGGCATATTTATATTTTTGTCCGCAGGTGCGTTTATTCTATTGTTTTATTTCATTCTCTGAAAGGTTTTCTCAATTTTCCAGCTTCCTGGAGATCATTTTGCGAAGGACTTCTATCGCTCAAGCTTGAAGGATGGCTTGCTGAGCTCCTACTCGCGTTTTAAGCCCATCACAGGTGAATATAATTCCTCAGCACATCTGCTTTCAAAACAGTTCTTTAAAAATACTGTGCCCTATTGTACCTACTTTCCTGTGCCATTTTTCTTAAAGGGGAATGCTATTTTTTGGGCTAAAGACACAGCAAAATTTGAGTATTCTTTTTGGAGAAACTAGCGATTCGATTCACCTGAAATTTGGAGCATGTTTTTATGCCTCTTTGAAGAAGCTGTAGCTTTTTTATATTAATTTTTAATAATAAATATATAATCTGAAACAGCGTTTAGTTTATACATGTGAAGCTTCAGTTTAGTAAACCAGAATACCGATAAGTTATATACTTCTTTTGTTACATAAGAAAATTGCCTCACAATTTTAGCTCAAAAATAGAATTCCCCTTGAGGGGGTGGTATACCCGTTTGAAGGCTCAGCAAATATATACATTTTATAGATTTTTTTACATTTTGTTAGATTTTTCGAAGAGAAAAGTTCACTTTTTTCTTTATAAATAATAAACGGAGAATCGGAATAAAAAAGGCGCCGTAGGTCCATGTGGAATCTTATAACATTATATTTTCATCATTCTATGAAAATATGTAAAAAAAAATCCGATTTTTGACACTTTCAAACGGTTGTACCCACTTAAAGCATGGGATCAGTTTTTATTATACCTGCGCGATTTTATTTGCCTTGCAGACTGCATGTTCGTTACGTCGGAGCCAGGATCCTTTATCTACACCGCGAAGACCGACGACGAGGAAGTCTGTGGCGTTTATTTCTTGGCTGACCCTGATCAGAAAGTGGAGATCAATTTTATCAGCTTTGATGTACCTTGCGAACACCATGCACTAGTCTCGGTAAACAAAACTATTAAAATAGGTCCTTTCGTTTAAATAGTAAATGGTCCTTTCATTTAATCATTATTCTACGCTGTGCAATTATGTTAAGTTGATAAACATTGGAGATCAAACTTTGGGACGAATTGTTAATATCGCAAAAAAAAACTATTTATCAGTTTGAAAGATATTATAATCCTACTAATATAATAAACGCGAAAGTGTGTTTGGATGTTTGGATATTTGAATGTTTGTTTTTTTCTGAAATTTTGTATACACGTAGTCTAGTACCAGGAATAACATATGGGATACTTTTCATCCCGATTTTTTCAACTCTTCTGGACGAAATTTTCCATAATTAAATATGGAATACCATGAAAGCTGAACATCCCACCCCTTCGCCCTTATTTCACCCCCTTGACACTCCGTGACAATCAGAGTTCTACCCGGGTAACGCCGGGTGCTTTAAGCTAGTACTAAATACAACTTACAAAAATCAAATGAAACACATAAATATTCATCAAATGGTACGCGAAGTTGAAGTGTATGTAGATTCCTTTGCAACCAGAGAAGGGATGAAGGTTGTGAAACTTTCAAAGTTTCTTTGAGAATTTCAACAAATTTCTAGCATAATTTTTTTATAACAAATTGGCAAATTCGGTATAAATTATGGATAGTATTAAAAACTACGTTCTTTCAATAGTATTTTAAGATATAGGAATTTATGCCCCATAGGCTTTATTTTTTTTTAAATATTTATCATTGCTTTTCCAGTGTCGCGAATATAATATAAAAGAATTGATTGAATATGAAAGAAGCGTAGTTAAAAATAAACAAGGCTGTGCGCAAGTATCGATATTTAAATAAAGTGTGACCAGCGGGCGGTGGCCGTGATGGAAAACACAGGTCTCGTTGATCACCGAAGTCAAACATCACGGGCGGTGTACTGGGGAAAGATGGGTGACCATCCAACAACAAAAACACCTTTCTCCCGGTGCGCTGCTACTGCTGAGACCCGAAGGAGAGAGAGGAGGGAAAAAGCTAGGACTATAGTTCGCGTTGGGCAATATAAGCAGCGAAATAAGCTTGAAAAAAAAACCCCACCCTGTTTTAAACACAGGAAAAAATAATAAATAATAAAAATAATAAATAAAGTGTGCTTCCATCGCAGAGAGAAAGGATATGATCATCACTAGGCTTTTTATTCTTCTCCAGGTTGTGGATGGCTGGGAACTGAACGGTGAAGTATTTCCCAGCGAAATGGACCATCGACTGCCACTGAAGCAAAGGAACGATGAGTTCTGCGGCAAGAATATGGGGCTGAGGAGAACGTTTCTGAGCTCGCAGAATATCGCTGTCATTCGATACAGGATCCCAAAACCTGGAAAAGGTTTCACAGTCCTGGCTCGGTTCGTCAAGAACCCTAGACGTGAGTATATAGAATCATTTTTAACAGGACACTTATTAACACTTCATATACTAATCATTGTCGATGCTTTCACAGCTTGCAATGTCCTCGCAGCCAGCTTAAGCGAGCCATTCACCCTCCGCAACTATGGCAGGCACATAAATTGCACTTACATCGCCCTGTACCCAGGAACCGTGCAAGTTATAGCTCTCGGGGTTGGAGTCTTGAACCTGTTTGGCTCCGGTCGAGCCACTGAGACTGGAACACTGCGGAAAGTGTGTAACTACACATTACATAGAAATCTAAAACGTTCGCTGAAGTAATAAAGAGTCCCTTTTTACTCAGAATAACAGTTGAAGTAGTTATCGGAATTGGAGTACGCTTCTCTTTTTGATCAGGATTAAATTGATGCGCTTCGCTAGCCGATTTTCACCGTGATAATTCGCAAAGTGAATTTCATGTGAAATGTTTCATTCGTTTTCAGTGCGACGAGACGAACCCACACGATCAAGTAGTAATTGGGGGCAGTTACAGTTTGGACACGTCTAAAGTTCAGATTGTTGATTCTATTTGCGGGATGGACTCTAAACCAGGTAACAGAATTAATAATTTCTGGTTGAAACTAACGACTTCCACTGGGAAGTAGCTTTGTACAGACTCCTACGTGGACTTCGATAACCATTCAATTAATATTATCTTCTTAATCAACTCGAGAGATCTTGGTCTGCTTGCTATCACGTACACCTTAAGTGCAATCGGAAATCAGTTTCGATACTACAGAGGGTGGCTCTATTGGTATTATTTTACAATGGATTTAATACGATTAAAAAAAGAATCTTAAGTTGGCAACTAAAGCTTCTGAAACTTAGCTTTCCAAAACACTCGCGAAAATTTGTCTACGATCATGAGTTCGCAAGTTATAGGTGTTCAAAGGGAAAAGTACCTTTCTTGCTCTGATCGCGAATAACTCGGTCAATAAAAATCGTACAACAAAACCAAAAAGAAACGAAATTAAAGAGAAATGTTTGCTCTACAAGAGCTCTTCGTTGAATTTACCAAAAAAAATTTTTTTTGGCCCGTGTATACTTTCAAACTAGGCAAAAATTTTTTAAACTTATACACCAGTATCGCAATGGATGAAACAAAATTTGAGTCCTTGATTCAAGAACTAGAAACTTCAAGTATTGAAATGCGGTTTTTAAATATTTTTTTGCGACCATTTTTCGCAGAGATACAAAATCTCAAACCTTTTTGTTTGAGTGTAATAATTTGGCCACCCACTGTAGTATTTAACAGTGGAACTGCTGAAGAAATCAAGGGAAGAACAATTTCTCCTCTTAAAATGAATTGAAGTGAAGTTGGAGAATGAAAGTTTCAGTTTAAATGCAAAGTAGAAACTGAAAACCTGTATACCGCTTTAAGCATTAACACGTAGTTAGTTAATTAACATGTAACAAATTCTCTAAAATAATTTGCCATCGCTAATTATGAATGAATGCGTTTGATTGCAGACTACCGCGAGCTCGTGGAGTACAGTGTCACCTCAGTGCGTTTAATATCGAGTGGCTCCTTCGAGAATTCAGTGACCGTGCAGATTCAGCCCCTGAAAGATGAGCTGCTCGACGCGAATCTGAATCTTTAATTGCCAGATCGTAAATTTTCAGTGTCGTTGCTTGTTATAGAACTTCACTGTGGATTCAATTGCAAACGAACCAGCAAAGCTCCCAGACTTTAGCCATTCCTTCTACACGGCCATACTCATTTTATCCGGTAAAGCATGACGAACTGAGTTCCTCCATTGCGACACCCCGACTCGGTTGTTTCTCTCATCATACTTGGACCTTCATTACTATTATTATTTATTGTAATTTCATAGACTGAGCTAGTTTTGTAGATGAAATTATACCGAGCGTAAGGTATGTTTTATTTAAACGAAGCATCCACGGCTTGATACGCGGGCGACCTGTGATAAATCAACCCGATACCTGTTGGATGTGTAGGCTTCTCTGCGTAGTGAAGCATTTCGCTGAAACGTTTTAGAACACTAGGGAAAGGCCTCGGATTTGTATTCTTGTAGGATGCGACGCTATTACAATGCAACAGATCGATTAAAGCGTGCCAATTTCTTTTAACGAGTGAACTAAATAAACGTTGATTATTCCTGGATTTATACTTATTTATTGTTATAATACTTCTTTAGCACGTATGCTTAAGGGGTCATCACGCCGCAAAATTCGGCAACATTCAGGTTTTTTTTTCTCGGCGAATACAATGAATAAAAATCATGCAAGTATTTAAGGGGGTAGGTTACCCTCAACAGTCCAGAATCAGACCCTTCTTCAAACGCATATTCTGAAATAATAAATGAATATAGAGATAATTATTGTTTCAATTTTTTAGCGTCATTTCGTTGACTTTAATGCGCAAAAAGAAAATTTTAAATATATTTATAGGAAAAAAAGTTAAAAATATAAATGTGAGAGACTTACGCGATTCCGGACAGGTGAATTACCTAAAACACAAAGTAAAGGCATTTTTATAATCTGTAAGACAGTCTCCATCTTGTGCAGGAAGCAAAATTTTGATAAACAAATTAATACAATTTTTATGTTGATTTCTGATTTTATCCTTTTTTCTAGGAAAAATACTTTTTACCTTTTTTTTAAAAGAATTTATATTGAAAATGTACTCCCAATACATGGAGGGGAATAGTTTCCTGCAGCTCCCTGTAAATTTTCATTCAAATTATTGGAGCGATTTTCCAGATTTTATATTCACCGTTTTGGAAAACGTAGTTTCTGGAAAATCGCACTTAATTTTAATTTTATACTGTAATTCCTTCAATTTTGGGAATTTCGGGGCCCGGTTGCGCTTAAAATACGTAGAAAAGATGTAGCTAGCGAAATGTGCAAACATCCTAAAAACCAATTTTCGAAAATTTTGAGGGTGACCTACCCCCTTACTGCTCCCAGTACTTGACCATACTCATGAATTGTCTCCGCTCAAAACAGATATTTTCCCTAAATATTCTTCGGAATTGTAAGTATTTCAGAACTATTACTTCAATGTTAACAGATTCGCTTCACATACTAGCCAGCTTTTTGTGAAAATTTAATATTTTTCAG
Organism: Andrena cerasifolii; assembly: GCF_050908995.1. NCBI lineage: Eukaryota > Metazoa > Arthropoda > Insecta > Hymenoptera > Andrenidae > Andrena > Andrena cerasifolii. Next base: position 8,177,695 of record NC_135132.1, read on the forward strand.
GGCGAATCGAAGTCCCCAGTGCCATCGATTTTTCTATAAACCAGCGAGCCTGACTTTCCTGCTTTACCTCGGCAATTCTGTTAACTCCTACCATGCTGGGATATGTTGCTAAGCAACTTAAACGTATACAAGCCACCAGATGCGGATCCCTGACGCAGCAAGTGTACAGTGTCCGGCAATGTGATTGCAAAGAAGAGGCATTCCCCAGAATCCTGTGCTGTCGACAGATGTTGAGCGCTACCAGGGAACATGTTGCTCAAATATTTGGGAAACGTGATGCCCCCACACGTGAGTCCCCATTAGATCTCTAGCAGACGTTTCCAGGATAGAATCCTTTGTAAAAGATGCTGATGTGAATCCTGAAGGGCAGACCTTTATAGCTGCGTTGTGTAATTCTTTATGCGAAACAGGAATTTGAGAATCGAGTGGTGGTTATAATTTGGTCGCCAAACAATTTGAAGCTAGCCGTTGCCTCTTCTGATCGTTCCATATACCTCTTCGATGAGAACTGTGTGAAGCGAGACAGGTTCTCCACGAAGCCTGTCGATTCAAAGGTGCGAATAACAAGCTCGCTGTGTTTTTCAAGACAGAAATGCTTATCTTAGTATCTTTCAGTTTGGCAAGAAAAGCTACGTAATCAAGGGTATCGCCTTCTCCCCAGACTCTACGAAGATAGCAGTGGGTCAGAGTGATTGTATAATATACGTGTACAAAATTGGAGAGCAGTGGTGCGTAAAGAACAGGAATGATCGTCTTTGTAATTATCAGATCTGCTCGAAGCTTCATATTGTATTCAACAGGGGAGAGAAGAAGGTAATCTGCAACAAGTTCCGCCAAAGCTCTGCCATCACTTCTTTAATTTGGCTTACGGAGGGACCCATTATCGTCGGTTTGGTGGACGGGAAGGTTCGCGCAGCATTGGTGAAGTCGCAAAAGGCGCAGACCCTTTATACGGCTGATTCGACAACCATTGCTCTAGCTTCAAAGTAAGCTACTTTGATTTTTCATTATTAACCCTTTCGTTACAAGTGACAGATATATCCGACTTTAGTCAGCATCTCTAGTAGTTAAAACAAAATAAATAAAAAAATTAGAAAGCTTAAGAAGCTTAACGCAGAGCCTTCCACAAACTTTCAGCATACGAGGGACTGGGTTCCTGTCAAGCCACGCCGATGGCAGTATAATTAAGTACTACTTGACTGACGATGGGAGCCACGAACCATCAGGGCGTATCTGCACGCACAGTGTGCCTGCGTACGCCCTGGCTTGGCCTCAGTCGCACATCTTGGCAGCAGGGTGCGACAGGCGCGTGACTTTCTACGATTCGCGTGGGAAGCTCGTGAAAAGCTTCGACTACAGTCGCGACAACGAGAAGGAGATTGCTGTGGCCTGCTGCAGTCCCAGTGGGCAGAGCGTCGCGATTGGATCCTGGGACAGAATCCGAATACTGGATTGGAGCCCTCGACGGTCCATCTGGGAAGAAGCTAACAGCAAGCTCTTACCGAACTTTTACACTGTCACCGCAATATCCTGGCGTCGTGATGGCTCCAGGTCAGTCCTCCCATGAACTAGCGTCCCTTGACTCTGGTAGTTAATTGCCTCTGAAGCCCACGAGTGTCCGGAAACTCTGGGAACAATTGCGCAAAATAGGGTAACCCACTCCTTAACTAGCAAAAGGACTCCGTGAGAACACGTTTCACCCCTTTTCACCCCCTTCGGGTTGGAATTACAAAAAATCCCTTCTTACCGAGAACCTACGTCGCAAAACGAATATACCCTCCGAATTTCGTTCAGAAGATCCCCCTAATATCTACGACTACTCTTCCAGACTCCTCGTTGGCAGCCTCTGCGGAGCAGTGGAGCAGTTCGAGACTGTGTTGAAGAGAACAGTGATAAGGGGCAGCCACGAGGTGGCATACGTAGGCCCAAGTCAAGTAGTCATTCGCCCACTTCAGGAAGGCAACCGGCCAGTGATCATCAGATCACAGGCAGGCTACGAAATAGAGGACGTGAAGGTCCTAGGTCGTGCTGAGAACAACGTGGTAGCGCGCACTGCCAACACCCTGCTGCTGGCTGACATAGAGCTGAACCTGATCAGCGAAATCCCCTGGGACGACAAAAGCAACAGCGAGAAGTTCTTCTTCGAGTACCCGAGAGTTTGCCTGATCTTCTGCTCCGGGGAGCTGACCATCGCTGAATACGGGAACAACGAGGCCCTAGGCTCTGTAAGAACAGAGGCAGTGAATCCCCACGTGGTCAGTGTGAGGATCAACGAGCGACAGGCGCCTGGCGCGCCAGATAATAAGAGGCTGGCTTATCTGCTAGATCCTAGAACCGTTCGCATCGTGGACCTGGTGACGGGCGTCACTGTTGCCATGATCTCTCACGACGTTCGGGTGGATTGGCTGGAGCTGAGCGAGACTGGCCACAGGTTACTGTCGCGGGACAAGAGGGCGAGGTACTAGTTTCCTTTTACCCTGACGGTCTACGAAGCTTCAACAGTATTCATGAATAAACACACAGGTTGTGGCTGAGCGACGACCTCGGCGGACGAACTTTGCTACTGACCGGGGTCAGCTTCGCCTCCTGGGTGCTAGGTAGCGACGTGGTGGTGGCGCAGACTGGGCAGACGTTGGCGGTTTGGTACAACGTCGACGCCCCAGAGGTGGCCACGCTGATCCCAGTGCGCGGGGACGCCGTGGACATCGTCAGGGAGGACGGTAGAACTTCGGCGACGGTGGAGGAGCTCGGCGGAAAGGTGGCCTACTTGCTGGACGAGCCTCTGATCGAATTTGGCACGGCGCTCCACGATAACGACTTCGGCAGAGCTCTGCTGTTTCTGGAGGAGCTGGTGGACAGGCCCCAAGCGGAGGCTATGTGGGAGAACGTGGCCAGGAACGCGATGGCTACTAGGCAGCTGCTAGTCGCGGCTAGGTGCTACGCTGCTCTGGGAGACGTGGCGTGCTCCAGGTACCGATTCTCGCAGAGATCTTGTTTCAATAACTGTAATCCGAACTACGGTTCTCCAGGTTTTTGAAGAACGTCATTGGGACCGGAGAGAAGTACAGCAGCGAAACCGGGAACGACCCTCTCTCGAGCCCGGACTGCTGGGCGAAGCTGGCGATCCTGAATGGCGAGCTGAAGACAGCGGAGGCGATCTACTTGGAGCAGAACGAGCTGCACCAGGCTCTGGACATGTACCAGAAGTACTGGCGCTGGGAGGACGCGTTGATTCTGGCGCAGAACCGCGGCTGGCCGGGCTTGCAGGAGCTGAGAGACAGGCACCTGACCTGGCTGCTGGAAAGCGGGCAGGCAGCTAGAGCCGGAGCGATTCTGGAGGCCACGAATCCTCGGCGAGCAGTGAAGCTGTACTTGGAGGCTCGTCGACCTGGACGAGCAGCCAGGCTAGTTCTGGCTGACGACGACTTGCTGGAGGACAGGTCGATCGTCAACGAGCTCGTGAGGGTGTTGAAGGCGACAGATTTGATGGAGCTCGCTGGGGAGCTGTTGGAGAAGACCTCGGAGCCCTCGGAAGCCATCAGCTGTTACGCCCAAGCGGGTGTGTTCGCCAGAGCGTTGGAGTTAGCTAGAAAAGTGGATCCTACATTAGTAGTGGACCTGGAGCGAGACTGGGGCAAGCACTTGGCCTCGGCCGGGCACTACGACGCGGCTATCAATCACTTTATAGAGGCTGGGGAGACTGCTTTGGCGCTGGACGCTGCTATTAATGCGCGCCAGTGGAGGAAAGGCTTGCAGATAGTACAAGTAGGTTTGCGGGTAGTTTCTGCTTTTAGGCGTAGCTAGAAGCAGTTTAGCCGACGACCAAGGCGTTAATGGTGTAAATTGAATGACCAGGTGATCGAGGACGACGATCCGACTATAAGGAAGCAGTGCGAGAAACTGGCGGAGTATTTCGCCTCTATAGGCGAGAAGAGTCTCGCGGAGAGGCTCTTCGTTCGCGCTGGGGATGCTAGGCGCGCGGTGGAGGTTCACGTGCAGAGCGGGAACTGGAGTCGCGCTCACGAAGTGGCTCAGGAGTACATGACTCCTGAAGAAGCGAAGGAAGTGCTGGCTAAGCATGCGGCAGCTTTGTACGAGGCAGGCGACCTCAAGCACGCGGAGGAGCTGCACCTTGCTATAGGCGAGCACGACTCAGCTATAGCGATGTACAAAAAGGCAGGTCGTCGCGCGGATATGGTGAGGCTAGTGAGCAAGCATAGGCCAGACCTGTTGGAGACCACTCATGCGCACCTGGCAAAGGAGCTGGACGCGGCGAGCAAGCCTAGGGAAGCCGAAGAGCATTATCTGGCTGCTGGAGACTGGCGAGGCGCTGTGACTGCTTACAGGTCGGCTAATATGTGGGAGGATGCCCTTCGGGTGGCCAAACAGAACGCTGGGGACAATGCTGCGCAGCAGGTGAGCTTTCTCCTTCTGTCCCTATAGTCTCTAAATAATTTTCTCACCTCTACGATGCCCAAGACCCCCCAGCTTCAATGATTCTATCTTCTCCGCAGGTGGCTCTAATGTGGGCACGTACCTTGGCCCCAGAACTAGCAGCCAGGTTGCTCATGCGCTTGAACTACTTAGACAGCTGCCTTCAGCTGGCCTGCGAGGCGAGCCTCTTCGACTGGGCCTTGGACATCGCCAAGTATGGCAGCGCAGATCAGAAGAAGGAGGTTCACTACAGGCATGCGATGGCACTGGAAGACGCAGGTAGTTTCTCTGAAGCAGAGAAGGAGTTCATCAATGCAGGAAGGGCTATGGAGGCTGTCCAAATGTACATACATACTCGCGACTGGGAGGCAGCTGAGGATGTAGCGCAGTCACTAAACCAAGACGCAGTGGCACAGGTCCTCATCGCCAGGGCTGATGAAGCAGCGGAGGCTCAGGACTACTCCCTCGCCGAGTCGCTGTTACTCAGGGCCCACAAGCCTGAAATGATCATCGAACACTATAAAGTAAGCGAGGAATACGTCACACTTGCCAGGATAATTAAGCCGCCTTTCGTCATTGCAGAAAGCAGGAATGTGGTCCGAAGCTTTACGCGTCTGCAGAGAGTACTTACCGAGTCAAGAAGCAAATCTCCGCAGAGAGCTGGGCCAGAAAAGCGCATCCCTTGCTGGCGCAAACGCCTTCGAGGAGGCTAAAAAGTGGCTGGAGGTTGGAGAAGTGCGCGCTGCTCTAGATATCTTGATTCTGGATCCCCAGGCACCTAGGCCATCTCTTATTCGAGCAGCAGATATTCTTCTTCATCAGGCTGATCCGGGAACTGCGGAGCAAGTCGGTGGAGATCTTGGCGCAAGGTTGTTCGCCATCGGGGAACATGCTCTGGCTGCGCAGGTTACTTCTTTATTGCTAAACATCTTTTGACCATTACTCCCTTTTTATAAAAGTTCCTCTTCCTTCTTTTTAGGTATTCTTGCAAGCAGATAGATTGAAGGACGCAATTGATTCCCTGGCATCAGTAGGGGAGTGGGAGAAAGCTAAGCGCATCGTAAGAGAACTTGCGCCGGACATTGAGCCTTACTTGGAAGAGAAGTACAAGGAAGCTATGCTAAGGGACGGGCAGATAGACAAATTGGTGGAAATAGATGCCGATGCTGGATTAGAGATACTGGCGAGCAAGGGGCAATGGAGCCAAGTGTTTGAAACAGCGAGCACCCAGGGCTCCCAGACTTTGCACAAGTACGTGGCGCAGCGAGCAGTGCAACTTCTGAAAGGGAACGCACCACTGGAGGCCCTGCAGTTGTATGCGAAATATGGGGCGCCTCCAATTTCGCAGAACTTCAATCTCTACTTGCAATTGTCGGAGAACGTTTTGAACTCTGAGGTGAGAAATGCTAGAGTACATAACCGCTAAGGTCACCATATAGATGCGTTCAACGTTACAGTAACATTTCTCCTACTCGTCTCAATTTCCACCAGGCGTACTACGAGTACCATCACCTGGCCCTCCTCCGAACAGTTCTCCAAGACCTCTGGACCAGTTTAAAGTCCTCCACCGCGCTTAAACCCAAGTTTGAGAGACTGCTAGAGGCGGCGCACTACGCAGCAGTGAAATGCGGCTGCCAGGAATACTCTGTGCTCTCTGGTTTAGTTCTAAAAGCCTCCGTAACCCTCTTGAGGTACACCGACCTTCTCCTCGCTGATCGAGCTTACTATCAAGCCGGCGTGGAAGCACGTGCAGCAGGATTACACAGCGAAGCCTTCGTCTTCCTCAATCACTTCCTGGACTTGGAGGAGTGTATCGAAGAAGGCGATGGCAATGTGCTTGACGTCGATGACCTGGCTGTGACGGACTTCCCAGTGGAAGTTCCATTACCAGGGTCCCTGAGCATGAGAGCGGAACAGAGAGAAGAGGCTCGTGAGTGGGTGCTTGCGGTGTCCATGGACCAAAAGGTGGAGCAAGTCCTGCCGACTGACCATAGAGGAGTCTACGTAGGATCATTGAGATCCCCAGCTTCAGGATCTGCGGCCCTTCAAGGGTGTATTTTGACGGGGTACCCTGTGCGAGGGCCAATAATCCGATTCGCAGAGGTACTTGAGCATTCATATTATTCGAAATAATTGGAGAACACTGTGCATAGTGGATCGCAGCTTAACCTTCGGTTCCTTGCTTATTATTCTGATTTTATTTATGTTATAATTATTTATTTAAGGGTGAACGTGTGGCAGATCGCGACGACTGGACAAAACTGATTAACACAGCACGCCAGGCTCCCCAGGATTCAAACCTGAATGATATCCTAGCTTTCGTTCAAGAGTGGTGCGGGGCTGTTCCCAATTATTCTTTTTAAAGGCATTGTACATTAGTTTCTTATTGAACTGTTCACACCTGATGTAATTCCAGATATTAAGTAAAGATCTACTCGAAAGTATTTCAGCTTTTCACATAGTGAATGTGAATATGCAGGAGTTGTTCCAGCCTTGTAAGTTCGAGTGTGATACAGATTTCTGTCGCTCGATTTCGTTCTAAGTGATCTGTGAGCAGAGATGGGCATTATTCGAATAAATGAAGTTGTTCGAGAATAAGGAATAATTTTTTATTCGGAATAAATTCTTATTCGAATTAGAATTAATTCGGAATATTTATTCGAATAAGAGTTTATTCGGGATATTTATTCGAATAATAGTTTATTCGGATTATTTATTGGAATAAACATTTCTTCGTACTGAATATTTATTCAAATAGGAATTTATTCGGAAAATTTATTCGATTAAAAAATTATTCGAATAATGCTCGACTCCGTCCGTGAGATTCCTCTCGATTACAAGGAAACCAAGGAATGGCGGGGGTTCCTCGTTTCTCTAGAATTTATTTAAATAAGGCTGCATTATGTAAATAATTAATCTAACTTAAGCATAAATAGTTCTATGCGGTGTGAATATACATGCAATGTGTGTCCACGGGCTTTTCGCGACCCTTATCTTAAACTGACTCTATGTATAACAATTGAAACCCTAGCGAGTTATCAGGATAACTATCACTCGTTGTCTGAACACCTATCCGCAATGGATACTTATATGACTACTCGGTGATGACTATGCAAGTGTTGCATTTTATACACAGGCTGCCTCGAAAACAGTAGTACAAGCTAGAAATGAGAAACTTATCCGTAAAACATATAACTGTGTGCGAAATCCACTAACACCACCCTCGCGTCAAATTGCATTGTTTCACGCGAACTAAAATTGCACAGAACTCGACGAGAGTGGATCGAGCAATCGAATAAAAAAAAATCTGCAGCGAACAGAAGGAACTTAAAGAGATTGCAGTTAGAAGTGTCGAGAGAATACCGTGGAGCTGTGCGATAATGCTTGCAGCGCTTTAACGTTCAATACTGAAGTGTCTCGCACGCTTCGCCGAGTTAAAATCAATTAATTCAGCACGACTGCAATATCCGTCGGAGCGAAGCCTTAGTTTAGGAGAAAGGTTTGATTTTCAATTAAGTATCCGGCATTTCTCGCTTATACCATCATTTCCTAAGTATTTCTAATATACGTAGAGTGTCTCGAGAAACGTACCATAAGTGAGATTTCCAAGTCGAAAGTAAGACGATCCTTGAAGTGCTTGTACATGACTATATCCAGCTTTCTCATAACTGATCCGAGAGTTACAAAGTCGCTAATCAATTCTATAAAAATATGGAAAATCATCCTACTCGCCGCCCAGCGATCCGATCCTTGTATGATACAGTATATTTAAAGAGACACTTTGTATACTCGCTTTATGCTCCGCTATACAAAACATTTGACAAATAGCGCATTCCCTGGTTAAGAGGAAACACTCTTCAGGCCGTAGCGCGTTTTGGCGCGAAGAGAAAAGGTTTATAAACAATTGCTGACCGGAGCGCAGGGACAATTAATTCATTATTAATTTCTTCGTTTCGCTTCGCCGAAATGCGCGACGGCCTTTATCTTCTCGGACAAATCATTTGCACGATGCCATACTGAGTACGTCCAGGAGATTACTAAAGATCGTTCTATAAATAAATTCCACGTGTGGCTATTGGAGCCGGTTGCAATCGCCCTTTTACCCTGCCTTATTAAATAATCATAATTAATTTACAATCGGGAATGTTTCGCTCTAATGACACACCAATAAAATCTATTAACTCCCATCATTCGCGTTAAGCACATCCTTGAATCCACAACTCTACTCTGGCCAGAAAATACCCTATTTATTAAATACCCTGCACATGCGTGTCGACCTCTCGATGCCTCCTTATAAAAACGAAGAACGTGTTAAATACAAAGAAGGTTCGGTACCGTGGAACATACACAGTACGAAGAGATTATGCTTCTAATAGTTCGCTGGAACTCGCCTGTTTTCAGTCGGGAATCCAGCTGAAAGTCAGAGATGGGCAAAATTTTTTATTTAAATAATATTTCGAATAACGAATAAAAGTTAAAATAATTATTCGTCATGTGCCGAATAAAGTTAACTCGGGTTAACGAACGAGTGGCGAATAATTTTGTTAACTTGCATTCGTTTTTCGAAATGTTATTTAAATAACAATTTCGCCCGCTAAGCTATGCTAGTTTTTAAAAAATTAGTTTTGGTAGATTCTTGCGGAACCGTTTCCACCAAAAGCTAAGCTGTGTTATGTTTTTTTTTATGTTTTATAGCATAGTTTAGCTTAGCTTCCAAGTGGATCCCCGGCTTTCCTCCCCCCCGCGGTGCCAAGCGTCCCCTTAATATCGAACGAGTTTCGTATTTAACAATTCCTTTTACTTTTGATTCCCGTAAGAGAGAAAATACTTCAAATGAATGGTTACTCTCGCTCTAATTTGCATTGTATATATTTAATATGTATAAGGGAGATTCTCGCAGACGGAACAAGTCGCAGCTCCTTTCTAACCGAAGGCGGAGAAGAAGTTCATAGATCGTTTCATACATTCTGCAAGGGGGTATTTAGGCTTCATTAAACTACCCAAATATGGTCCAATCTTTACCAAAAGTTGCAGGTGCTTTCCAACGGAAGCCGCGCGGGAAGCTCGTGAAAGAAGATACACGATTCCCAACTCTACAAAACCCTCACTTTGGACCTTCCCAAAATGCCCGCCGTCGTTCTCCCTCCGCCAAGAAAAGAGCCACAGCCAGTCCACCCGTCAAGAACCACCCCGCGCGCCGAAGAGCGACCAGAGAACTCACGCCACGCGGCGACTAATTACAGCGACTACTGTTGGGTGATCCTGAACACGGGGCCGATCCTGAGGAAGAATCTCCGGAGGACGGAGCGGAGTTCCGGCTTGAGATCGAAGCACATCACCTCGCAGAGCAGCGGGTAGCAGCTGGACGCGTGGACGGCGAAGCGGTTGTCGCTCATCTTGAGGACCCTGGTGAGCAGCAGCAGCAGGATCGGGGTCCAGGCCTCCCTGTGCGCCTCGTTGGACAGCGCCAGGAAGTACTCGAGCGCCTCGCAGGCCACTTCCACCAGCCTGCCCTCCACCTTGCCCCAGTCCGCTCTGTGAGCGTCGTCGCTGTACATCTTGAAGAGGATTCGCAGGGCGCAGGCCAGCGACTGCGTCTCCTGCTTGAGCAGGTTAGGCTTCACGTTGCCGCGGAAGCCGGCCTTCCAAAGGACGTTCCGCTGCTCGTGGTCGGAGTTGAAGCTCTTGGCGAAGCGGTGGGACTTGAGGAGACACTCGACCAGCTGGAGGAGATGTGTGGTGGTCAGAGCGCAGTACATGCCCTGCTCCTCCTTCTGCTGATCCGCGCCTGCCCTGGCGCCCAGCTCCGAGGACTTCCCGTTAAACATGTCGGCCTGCGCCAGCGCCAGGTTCTCCTGGTCCTCCTTGCGCGACGTGGCGGGGTAGAAGACGATGTTGTCTATCGTCTGGATCAGCTCCAGCTGCACCACGCACTTGATCAGCAGCGCAGAGAACAGCCGGGTTTTCAGCGTCTCGCCGTTCGCTAGGCTTTGAGAGCTGTTGCTTCTCTTGAGGATCCCCATGTGGCTGTCCGCGTCGCCCGTGATCACGTCCAGGTCCGACTCCTTGTTAGGGGACTGAGGCTTCCACGTGAGCAGCGCCGACGGCAAGGTGCTCTCGAAGATGTCCAGCACGCAGCAGCAGGTCTTCTCCCAGGTCTGCTCGTCGAACTTGATTCCGTTGCTGATCACGAGGTTCTCCAGGCAATTGGTACCCGAGCGCGCCAGCTGCTCGTTGTCCTGCTGCACGCACCAGAGCAGTTGAGAATAGAGCTGCTCCAATAGAAGGGGCCCTAGCGTGTCGTAGAACTGCGAGAACACGTCGACGATGGCGTACAGGGCGTGGTTGCACGTTGTTGTCATCCATTCTGCTTTCTGCGAGATTAATCGAACGATTGGAGGCTTGATTAAGGTGTTACGCGTAAGATTGAACTACCTCTGTGTGCTGCTCGGGAAGCTTCATGTTGTCGAAGATCCGGAAGAGGACTTGGAAGAGGTCCTTCCACCAGTGGGGTTTGAACGACGACCCATGCGTCTTCACCACGTCGAATAGAACAGTCAGCGCTCTCGTCCGCACGTCCAACTTGCACCTGCTCACTATGCAGGATAGTTCGAAGAGCAGTGGGAACCATCCCCTCACCTGGATAATAAATGAAACTATTATAATGCATTTTTTCAGAAGGAATAGCAATAAAGCGTAGTAACCGTTCCATACCCAAGCTCTATCTTCTTCGGACACCATCCCACTGTCGTCCATCATGCCCTCCGCGAAGAGATTGGGATTGGCATCGATGTACGAAGCGCAAGAGCGTATCAGCCTGATGGCCTCCATGCTCGTTTCCGGGAAGGAGGCGTTGCAAGCGAACTCACTGAGGCACTTGACGGCGTCTTGGAACGAGTCAACCATGATGCTGAAGTCTTCCGCGTACAGCTCGTCTGTAACAGTACAACGCTGCCCTGCATTATCAATTATCAGGGAAGAGGATCCTTATATAAATACGGCGCAACTAATTTCCATCCAGAAGCCAAATGTAAACGATCGAAATACTATCGCACTCACTTATAATCTTCCCCGTCATTGAGAACGCCAGCTCGACCACAGCTTCGTCCCTGTCGCTGGCAGCGTGGTGGAAGACGCTGAATATATTCTTCCACCCTGACCTGATATTCGGAGCCTGCGAGTGGACGATCTGCGCGACGCAGCGAACCACCATGTCCCTGATCACCGGCGACCTGTTCTTCTTCATGATATGCTCGAAAGGCCTCAGGAAATCCTTCTGGAACCTGAAGTTGGCGAACTCCCCTTTCTCTATGAACTTCGTCGCTAGCTGCCGCAAAGAATCCACCGCGAAGAAGGCGATGTCTTGGCGCGGGCTGCAGCCCACTCTGTCGAAGTGGTCTCCTATCACTTGCCAGATCCTGGACCACTGCAGCCTGATGCGCCCCATGTTGTAGTAGGAGATCTCAACGATCTTGGTCAGGGAGAACATCCGCGGCTGAGTCGGGTGGGATAATTCCTCCAGCGACACTTGGCAGAGAGCTTTCACGAATTCTACGATAGCGTCTCCGTCCAACCTGGTGGAGCCAGTGAATATTCGGTCGACAGCCACCACCACGCTCTGGGAACTTGTCTCCCCGATCGACTCCTTTACACTTGCTGGAATTTAGGAGAGAACAAGTGACTTTGGAGCTAAATCACGGAACTGTGCCGGGAAAAAGAATTCGATATTAATAACTGAAGACGTGGAGATTATCCCGTAATACTTTAAAGCAGTGATTCTCAAACTGTGCGTTGCGATGTTTTTTTTCGGGGCGGGTCGCCACGAATTTTTTTAATATTAATATTTAATATTATTAAGCGAGAATTATATTCTGAAATACCTATTCTTAACGTGTCTTTTTTTACTTTATTAAGCTTATTTGAATATTATAAAAATGGTCGCGACTCAAAAAAGGTTGCGAAACACTGTTTCAAAGATTCCAAATTAACTTACGATCAAGCGAGCTGAGATTCAAATTGTTGCTCTGATGGGAATTGTTGTGGGTCAAATTGAAGTTGACCAGCGGCGAGGGGAAATGTGGCTTCGATGGTGGGCCCAGAAGCTGGGGCCTGACTCCAGTACCGATCAGTTGAGCGAGCTCGAGTTGTGAGATGCACTTTACAACGTCCAGCCAGGAACTACCAAGGTAATTGCCGTCGGTGTGAGCCACGGTTATCAGCGTTTTTATAGTGTCGATGTTCTTCGCCTTCATCTCAGTGATAGGTGAGTTTGCGGTGAGCAGAGTGAACCTTGCCAAGGCCTGCACGTACGCGTCTCGTTCCAACTACATTTAGCAAAGGGAAAGATATATTTACGACGCATTTCTTAAATAAAGCATAGCCGAGATTACATTGCAAACTTAATGTACTATTTCTCCTAAAAAGAAGTGACTAATAACTCAGCAGAATTCCGGTCAATAATGAGTAGAGGAGTGATAGAATTCTGTTGACGTTGCAAATTGATTTACCGTCATGTGAAATATGCAAGCGATGCGTATCGCACATCTGATGCCGTCTAAGCAAAGGGAAGCGATTTCTGGGTCGTCGCAGTCTTGGAGGCCCACGCTGAACGCGGCTAAAAACGGTGTCCAGGCGATTTTGAACATCGGTCGGACATGCTCCAAGTGTTTCGCTGTGGTGAATGGCGCTTGAACGTGACTCACTGACTCCATCAGGTTCTTCGCCGCTGTTGAGATTACTTCCATTTCCATGTTCCACAGAAGCCTTCGCTTCTTTTCACTGGATATCACTGCAGCGAGAAAGAAGAAAGATAGAAACTATTATTATATGGAAAAGAAGAAGTCCTGATTGACTCATCAACGCCTAGCTCAAGGACATTGCTCTCATGGCGTAAGCACTCACGAAGGAAGGATGTTTGGAAATTCCATCGCCAAGGGGGTGAAAGGGGGTAAAATGTATTTTCTCGGACTCCCTAGTATCTCTTAGGCCCGATTAGATATCAACTTGGTTTTTACTTCGAAAGTTTACCCACACAAATGCATAGAAACCAATTTCAGGATTTTTCCCTAACCAACCCTTAAGGGGGTGAAATGTATTTTCACGGATTCCTCAAAATCTCTTAGGCCCGAAGCGAAGCGCAGGGGTATTTTGCTATTACTACATATAACAGGTATAATAGTTATTGGTAGACATAAGATTAGGTATCGCAGATGATTTGTAAACCTAATAGAAGTTGTTCGAAAGAATATCAAAATGTTGATTTCAATGGAACGTACCTTACCTAAACGTAATCCTGCATAACTCCTATATTTATTATTAAAAATTAGTACAAAAAAAACTGCAACTACTTCAAAGATGCATAAAAGCACGATCAAAAATTCAGATGAATCGAATCGCTAGTTTCTTAAAAAAAAATTCCAAACTTTGCTATGTTTTTAGCCCCAAAAATAGGATTCGCCCCTTAATTACTGACTTCGCTCACCTTGTTTGCCAGGCCTATTGGGATTGGACTTCATTTTGATCTCATTGCCCGCAATCTCGTCATAGATCTTCGATAAATACTCCTCAGGCAGGTCTTCGTTATCACTAATACGTCGGTTTAGTTTGATATATTGCTCCTTGGTCATTTTATTCTTAACTTGGGGCGAGTGGAGGTCAGTCGTAAGCATAATGATAGAGAAGCCCAACACGTACGCGGTGTCCGCGCTTGTGAATAGCCCATTGCTGCGAAGAATGAACAAATAAAAGAGTAAATCAAATACAAAGGCAGCACTACTATTTAATTCTCGCGTGATGGATACAGAGTCAATTTTGACTACTACTTCTAATGAAAATAAGGATCTCAGATCACAGCAGAATCGAAATTCAACGTAGAAGCTCAGAGGCGTCGAGAGCCAACATCAAATTAATTATACAAATTAAGAAATGGTTAATTGAAATTGCATTCCATATAAATATTTATTTTTTTACAAAAAAATTGCTGTGAATCATCGCCTGAGCGACTCGGCGAAAATGAAACGACACCGCGCGATCGAACGTGAAATATTCACAGCAGCATATTAAAAAATTCTTTAAAAAAAAAATAGAAATTTTATTAAAATAAAGAAAAATATATTGAAACGGGCCCAGGCCCCTAAGAACCGCGGGCCCGGGAATTCTACCCCTCCTGCCCCCTGTCGGCGGGCCTGTAGAAGCTTAATCCGAGGTGTATCCAATGAAAATTATAATCCAAAACAGATTCTATAAAGAAGAGTGTCGATCTATGAACTCACTTTGGATTGCATTCGCAATATCTGCTGGCGAACTTCTCCATCAACCGGTCAATCTTCTGCGCCTCGCCGGGCAGCCTGAAGCCCTCGAGAAAGTATCTGAGGGCTGTAACTAAATCGCGGTCGGCAAAGTTCATTTGATCAATATAGCTGTACATCACCTGATTGTGATTATGATCGCCGAGGAAATCCCCTATCGCGGTCTTATCGAGTCGTTCGTCCATGTGAAGCCAGCGGGCAACGTCTTCGGACGAATTACCTAGAAGACTTTGTTCCTGAAGATATTGTACTCCCTTGCTTGGCTTTCGATTAAAACTAGGGATAAGAATACCATTTCAATTAATAGAGCGCACGCCTCTCGGCGACATTAGTGCTTCCTAAATATTGCTCGACGACCGGAAGCATCAGGCAATCCCGTCAGCACCACTATTTCTCGCCCGTGCTCCTATTTCTGCCGGAACTGATTCGTTAAACTCTGCTCGCGGACAGCCCAATGCTTCAGCCGACAGAGCAAATGAATGAAACGGAGGAAGAAAGAGCTAAGCGATGAATTATGATGCGTACATATCGATCCCAGCTTCCCACACTTCCTTCTGCTGCTTCTGCACTTCGTACTGCTCCGGCGAGTCCGGTACCTCCTTGTTGCCCACCAGGCTGGAGTTCGCGGAGGACAGGCTGCCCGCGCTTCCGTAGCGAGGCAGCGGAGGTTCCACCGGAGGGTCCGGCGGCTCTGAGGGCAGCTGCTGGTCCGCTGGAACGCTTGGGTTTACGTACAGGTCTCTGCTCCACTCGACCATGCACTTCAAGATCGAGACTAAGCACTCGAGGCCTCTGATGCGCATCGACTTCTCTTGGTTCGGTGAGGCGCCAAGCTCCAGCGCTTGTCTGCCTTGAGCTATCTTCGATAAATCATTCACGAGCCTGCAGAAAGCAGAAATTGCAGAGTAAATGAAATTGGTAATCGCGTGGTGTGCGAGCATCTCCTCACCTCTCGAACAAGTTCGCGGCGGAGAGGTCGCAGTCGTAGTTCACGTATATGTCGACGACGCTTTGGGCATCCGCGCAGATGCGAGTCAACGCGTGGATCACCATCCACTTGTGCTCGAAGGAGCTGCTGGAGGTCTCCAGGATGTTCATGAAGATTTCCTTGAAGAAAACCTCTATCTGCATCTTTAAGTGCACTTTGAAACGAGCGAGCAGCGCTAGGAAGAGCGCCAGCGAGAGCTCGAAGACCTCAGGAACCGAGGAGACGCCGTTCTTGGAGAGGGCGACGCAGAGGTACTGCTTTATGGCTATCACGAACATTTCGTTGGAGCGCAACACTGGTCCCGCGTTCTGCAGTATGCCCAGAAGCAGCTGCAGCGAAAGGATCTTCGACCTGAGGTGGTGCGACCTAGGGCAAACAGGCAATGTATTTTCGAAGGAAATACTTAACTACTACGAACTTACTTAGGGTCCAGCGTGCCATCCGGAAGTGGCTTCATGGAAAGCTTGCAGAGCGCTCTGAAGACCAAGAAGGCGTCCTTCTGCAGGACGTGAGTGAACTTCGCCCTGACCATGTTATCACTCTCCGCCACAGTCTCGTCTGAGTTGTCATCGATAGGCACTTGGTCTAAGCTCGTCTCCTCTGAAATCACCGTCGCTGTACTGGTCGAGTCCTCCGGTACCACGGAGTTCACAACGTCCTCCAGAATCCCTCGAACTATCATATGCGACTCCTGACTGCTCTCCGTCGACTGCTCCTCGTTGTTCACTGTCTCAGCGTCAGGCTCGCCGGAGGTAGAATTGGCAGCGTTCAGTGCCGCCTCCGCGTGCTCCGCTTCATTTCGAATGATTTCCTCTTCCTGAGAAAATGATCGCTCCTAATTGGTATTCCTCCAGCGATCGCCAGGAGTTTCGTATAATCCAATTTTCAAACTCACCGCCTGTGTTTCCATCCGTGCGAAGATGACGTTGATCATCTGCGTGAGGGTGGCGCGGGCCGTAGTTTGATTAACCAGGTTCTTCGAGGCCAGGTAAACGCTGTAAACGATGCGTATGGCAAGCAGGACGGTTCCCTCGTGAACCTCGACATGTTGACTAGTCATTACTGTGAGGAGCGCCTTTATTATTTGCAGCTGGACGCCCTCGTCCGTCTGCGGACCTATGAAGCATCCGCAGATGGTCTCCACGATGCGCACGATGAGCAGTTTGCTCGGCTCCGTGGAGTCAGGTACATTCCCAGTGAGATGCCCGTACGCGATCAATTTCTGCAGGCAGTCCAAAGCAGTGACGACGATCCTGGGCGACTTGCTCTGGCAGGCAAGCTCGAACGGCAGGAAATACTTCTCCGCGGAGATGACGTACGAGTCGCTGCGCGGCTGAGGCAAAGCGGTGGAGACCTGGGTGCCCGACACTTCCTTGATCTCATTTCGCAGATTGTCTGAAAAGTAAAACGTACGAGGATTGAAAACAGCGAAGGTTGCTTCGGCGCTTGTACGCCAAAGGCAGATGATGAGGTAACTCGATACAATATTACATATTTAAAAATAGACCGGAATAAGGTGGAACATATGTTCGCTGGCTGTTATTGCACAGTGTGTGCCAGTATGCGAGCGTCGAAAGGTGCAATTAAAACCCAAGGCTTTAATAACACTAAATATTCCTATGTAGATAAGATATATATGTGATACTGAGTGACGTAAATTATTATGAAACCCTGACAAGTCAGACCACAGTCCTCGAGAAGAAATTTAAAGTGATGCAATGCGTCGAAGTAAGAAATGCTGTTCCGTTGCCTGTATTTTGAACACGAATCGCAGATTACGTATCTCTACAAAACCTTTTTAAACCAAAGTGTAAACCCACTCTAGAATACCTAATTCAATATGGATCATATGCTTCAGGAATATAAGCTACACGAGTTTCCCTGTGCAAAACGAGTTCCCCTGCGTGAAATGAGTTTCCCTGCGCGAAACGAGTTTCCCTGCTCATAACTACTTTCCCTGCTCATAACTACTTTCCCTGCTTGTAACTAGTTTCCCTGCTCTTGATGAATTTCCCTGCTCATAACTACTTTCCCTACTCGTGATGAGTTTCCCTGCGCGAAACGAGTTTCCCTGCTCCTGACGAGTTTCCCTGCTCCTGACAAGTTTCCCTGCTCCTGACAAGTTTCCCTGCTCATGACGAGTTCCCACCGAGTTGCACGTACAATCTACCAAAAAAAGGTAGCACTGTCCCTTGCGTCTGCCCCTCGCGATGCGACGTAACATAGAAACAAGTCGCACGCGAAGCCCGCAAAGCCAGCAAAGCCCACTCACCCAGCGCAGTCTCGCAGGACTTCTTGAGCTGTGAGAGGTGCGACCGTTTGACATCCCGGTCAGCCAGGATCTTTTCCAAAGCTCTGATGATGAACATTTCTTTGGAGTTATCTTGCATCGTCGCCGGGGCCAAGCTGGTTCCTCTGCTAGGCTGGCAGGGTGGAGCACGCGACTCGACCTGAGGCACGCATCTTCGTCACCTTGATCCCCGCGCCAGTCCCTAAAGCATCGCCTCGGACCGACCCCCCAGGAGGCAGACGGTCCTGCCCGATAACTGGCAGCTTCTGCGGCACTGGCCTGCGATCGATCCGGGTATTCCGGAGCCAACGGCCGGGCACTAGGCGAATTCTTCCCGACGTCTCGTCACGTAGCTGCGTGCCGACCCATCGCTCACGGGATCACGCGAAACGGCAGCGAGGCAATGAAATTGACAGCGGGTTTTCGAAACAGCGGACGCACCAAAGGAGACGGGCTGAAACGGCGAAGGTGATCCACGCGATCGCACTGACATATTGCGGCGTGACATGGAACCTTTCCCTTCGACGTAACGCGCAGTTGACGTTAAGGGGTTACGCCACTTTGAAAGTGGAAAAAATTTTTTTTACTTTCAATGATATGGTGATTGTAGTCGCAAAAATACTTTAAACGCGTTTTTCTCGAAATGATGATTTCATGATTGCTGCGCAGCGTAAGTTCTACAATTTACATTCGATTCGCTTGAACATTCGAGAGGATTGGATCTAAAGAAATCTGTAGTGGTTTTGCGATTATTAAAAAGTGACCTTGCTACGGACACTTTTATACTCAATTCTTAGGTAAATATACGACATCTTTTCTTCAAATGTTCATCATTTTCGCAGAAAACCATAGTTTAGAAATCTCTATAAAAGATTCTAGAATATTTCTTTAGTAAATATCGCGTAGGAAATGAAAATGTTGGGTTTATTGCGGCAGATCCAGCTGCTTCGCAGTTATCTTGCACAACAAATTGGCGCGCCCGAAAAAGAAGCTTACGTGGACCGGTCCTAGCGACGCCATTTTGTTCGAAGGAAAGAAGCAAAAGAATTTTTTCGTGTACTTCGATAGTTGTACAATAAATGCTTTGTTATAGATTTTTCATGTTCTTTATCAGTTTTACAAAAAAAATAGTTGCAGAAAATATTAAGAAAATATCTAAACATCCTTTTCATCCAAGATATTTGAATTTTCCCGCTTTTCGACTACTTTTCCTACGCGATCTGGCGGCTCGACATTAAAACCATCTGGCAATCCTGTGAGTTGAGAACCGCTGTTGGCAAGATGGTGATCTCCTTGCCTGTTAAAATCGAAGTAGGTGTAGTCGCGAATGGAAATAAGAATAGCTGTTGAATCACTGTTGGGAATAAAATTTACAGCAGCTGAATGTACGCCTGACGCGCGTGTCGTATGATTAAAGGAACAAAGCGACAGAGTTATATGCTAGTTAGTGGTAAGTGAGCAGCATTAAGATTCCCCTATGAAAACATATTTTTTCTGCTTGGTTGAAGTATGCCCACTGCATTCTTCACTGTAAATCTGTTGCCATTAAATCGCACAGTCAAAGGGATCACTAATATCGATTAATGCGACTCGAACATATTTTCATCGCTATTTCTTTTCACGTCAGAGTAATAGGAAGCATCTACGACGCGAGATAACGAATGATAACTTCTGACATTTTGCAGCCAAAAAATGGTGAAGTTGTACGCGCTGTCGATTTTGTACAAAAATCCCACGTCGGCGACCACGCTGAAAGCTGCCTACGATGTGGAGTCGTTTTCGTTCTTTCAAAGGGGGAGCGTTAAAGAGTTCATGAGCTTCGTGAGCAAGACGATTGTGGAGAGGACTCAGATCAGCTCGAGGCAGAGCGTCAAGGAAGGAGGTAACGCAGCGTTCAGTCGCGTGCGATTCGAACGAAGCAGAGCTATTTTTTTTAAATCTAGCTGCGTATTTGCTCGGTGAAGAGTAAAGCCTGATTTCTTAACAGACTACATGTGCCACGTGTACGTGCGGGCGGATAATCTGTCCGCGGTTCTAATATCGGATCACGAGTACCCGAGGAGAGTGGCGCATACGGTCATCACAAAAGTCATGGACGATTTCAACGCCAAGTACCCGCAGTCGACTTGGGACACCTTGAGCGAATCTTTGATCGACTTCTCGCAGCTTAACGTGTATTTAGCTAAATATCAAAATCCTAACGAAGCGGACGCTCTTACTAAGATGCAGAACGATTTGGACGAGACAAAGATCATTTTGGTAAGCGGGTGTACAGGGTCATTCGTTAAAACTGCACCCTACGCGCGCACAATTATCCTTAACAATTATGGTTAAAAAATTCATAAAAGAAAAATTAAGTAAACGTAAAATATTTTAAATTATCCATCATTAAGAGGGAATAATTTTTCCTTCAATTCTACAATTTTCGAAGCTCGGGCCTCACTGCTGTCCAGCGGTCGCTGGCAGCCCTCCGAACGCCGGGCCGGTGTAGTGGAATGCGTCCGTGAGGCAGTGTTACCATTTTCGTCTGTTCGCGCGCGCGTAGGTTGCAATTTTAACGGATGAGGAGGATAATGGACTCTGGTCTCATTTATTTATCTTATGTTATTCGTAGCACAATACGTTAGAAGCTGTTCTTCAAAGAGGAGAGAAGCTGGACGATCTGGTTTCGAAGTCGGAAGGGCTGAGCGCCCAATCGAAAGCGTTCTACAAAACCGCGCGAAAGACTAATTCCTGCTGCAGTTTGGGTCCTTGAAAGCTGCTGTCGACAAATAACGCTGACTATATTTCAGTAACTATGAATGTCATTCTCTAATGGCGATGCGAAGTGCAAGAAAAGGATTAGTATTATTTATATTTCATCGGGACGGATAACTAAGAGAAATTCTCATCACGTGCAAAGTCAAATATTCGATGTACAGATTGTTTATACGTAGAACGTTTGATTGTACTTATACATCACACAGAACCACTGCCGGTTTCACCCAAACGATTCCTCATTGTTGATTTGTAATTGTATCTCATCGATGGATATAGCACAATTGTTACTATCGTTGAGAAATAATTGAAAACTGTGCTGCCTTTGAGCAGGAATTTACGATTGAGAGAGCGAGCGATGAGATATAGTACTCGTACAGAAACACATTCCGACTTTCTTTTTGCGAAGGAAACACAGGAGGTGCAAATGAATTTAATTGTTAACAGTTCACTTGGAAAGACTAAGTACAATTCTTAAATTGAATCGAGTGCTAAAATGAAACGTTTCTATCGGTTTGTTACAGAGTTGGGCATTGTTCGAATAAATCATTATAAAAATTTAGTTGAATAATTATTTATTCCGAATGAAAATTTATTTGAATAAAAAATTATTCGTTATTCTCGAATAACTTCGTGTTATTCGGAATTCTTCTTCGAGATGATTCGAATAAAAATTTAGTCGAATGAAAATTTACTCGAATAAAAATTTAATCGAATAATGCTCAACTCTGGTTTGTTAATGATTACCTTTATTTTAAGTTATAATGTACTGTAGCGGAAGACGAGCAGTCTGCCCCCTTCTTTTTATTCCCCATTGTTTGAATAGAGTATTCGAGACTCGTAAAGGTAATCATTTCCCAACTATCGCGTACAACCAGAACCTACTATTTTTACACAAATCTTGTCCCTACAAAATGAAACGGCGGGCTGCAGTGCCGTAGAAACGACTTTGTGACTCCAGGGCGATGAAGAATGGCAACGTTCGTCTTGGCAAACATTTGTAAATTACCATTTATAATCTTTACGTAAACCAAAGCATTTATATCGAGCGTGCAAATTTTACTGTTACCAAAACCGTACGAATAGTAATTCCGGTTTCTTCATTTAATAATTACTGTTCTAGCGAAGCGTGTAACACCGGATAAGGGACATTTAAACTACTTGTGATCTTCGTGTACATGAGCGAATATAATTTCGTGAACATATTTATATTTTTAACGTGTACGTTTTGTGTCGTAAAGACGGAATAACAATATTCTAAGTATTGTACCATGTTCCATAGTGGAATTTATTATATCCAGCCGGAATTATTTTGCAGTTAATAAAATTGTGCTATCTACATTAAAGGCTCTGCGATTTAAACCACGCATAAGGGCGGCGTAGCAATTG
Organism: Andrena cerasifolii; assembly: GCF_050908995.1. Lineage (NCBI taxonomy): Eukaryota > Metazoa > Arthropoda > Insecta > Hymenoptera > Andrenidae > Andrena > Andrena cerasifolii. The sequence goes on from NC_135132.1 coordinate 8,199,860, forward strand.
CAGACACAAATCGAGGCTGTGTTTACATCGTTTTATTGTATAACAATATGGAGCATATTACTAAACCCTTCGGTCGTCGTAAGCGTGCTCAGTTTTAGTTCCATTTCTAAATTTCTGTTATATACAAGATTCATGCCGCGATTGATGTTCTGTTCTCGAAGTCGCGAGGATTTCGACGGATCCCGGTGTTGACCACTCCTGGCGATTTGAAGTAAACGCTGTCGCCGACATACGGATTATATCCCGAGGCGAATGCTTCACTGGCGCACTTTAAAAAGTTCAACATTCGTGAGTTACACAAAACTTGCGAGCATTTACGTGATATCGTACGGGGTCTTTCCTCTGACACGCCCTGATAGAGTACCTACCGCTGCTTGCAACCTTTCTTTCTCACAAAAATAATGTGTTTACTAAATTGAAGTTTTTTCTATTTATTAATACGTACTTTGAGAATACAAAATTATTTTTTTCATATTTTTGTAATGCTTGCTTGTTTGCTTGAAAATTTCTAACTGGAGGAGCTAAATTTTTCGTAAAATTAGATGCAACAAAAAAATAAAAAAAAGTTCCTAACAGCGGTACTTTAAACAGGGCGTCACAGTGTAAAGACCCCTAAAGGTGATCTTCGGGAATTTTTTGCGGAAAATCTAATGCATATTTTTTGCAACTATTTGCTTATTTTAAAAGTACACATATCCAACAACTCTCGGTGATTTTGTTATAGAAAAATATTAAAAAATAAACGAATAGCAGCCACTCCCCCGGAAGCTACTATTTTAGCAGTGAGCACGATTTCTCCGCGCTGAATCATCTGAAATCGAAAAGTGATGAAGATTTGATTAACATACGCGTTTATCTGGTGCGTGAACGAAGGATTTTTTTAATGAAAACTCTTTTTTAAATTAAAATCATGACTTTCCGTTAAACGGCCGCAATTTTGTTTGAAATTATTTTTTTAACAAATCCTTCGTTCACGCACCAGATAAACTCATATATTAACAGAATCTTCTTCACATTCTGATTTCAGTTGATCCGGCTCGGAGAAATCCGCGAGAGTGTCTGTTATCCGTTCATTTTTTAATACTTTCGTATTAAAAAATTCCTGAGAGTTACTGAATACATGTACTTCTAAAATAAGGAAATAGTAGCAAGAAACATACATCCCTTTTTTCCCAAAAAAATTCCCGAGAATGACGCTCTTAATAATTCAGTACAAAAATTTCCTTGGTCGCGAGTAAACGAAATAATTACTTTCGTAACAGTAAACTTACAGTTTCAAATACATTGTCAACCGTCTCTTGCTCCTCAGCCGTCAGGTACAATTCGCGAGGCCAATTTACTCTCTCATCGTCCCTGTACATCTCATTATACAGCTGACTCATATTCTCGTCGTAAGTGCGTCTATGTGAGACTACATCACTGATGGAAGCGAACGTCCAATCCGTTAGCTTCCCATCCACCTCGTTGTCGAAGTCCAACGCTTCTATATCTTCGACTATGTCCTCGACGTTACCCTCTTTGGACCAGTCGTAGATTAATAAATGCGAACTATGCGCTGTTTCCTTCAAATATCTGTCCTTATAAATCTTCTCAAGATCCGCGAGGTAGCTCGGCGTGAAGGCCTTCGAATTAACTTCATAGGGGACACCCCGTTCCTTGATTTTCTCCTGCGATTCGTCGATTCAGAGGATTAATATTAAAACTCTCACAGCTGGCGAAAAGGAAGCCTTAAGGCTGGATTTCCGAGCCGCGATCGGCTTCGGCGGCGGTCCCATTAGCGCAACGAAGACACAGATGCGTAACTTCTCCATTGCACTAGTGGGACCGCCGATCGCGGCTAGGAAATCCAGCCTTTACCTTGACGAGCTCCAGAGGTACATCCAGATATATCGATAGATGTGGCCTTAAGAGATACTGCATTCCCTTGTTCGTCATATGCGTGATAACGTTCAGCGTATCTTTGCTGATGTACCCAGCGTTGACCATAGCGGTCCCGAACACAAAGTTTGAATACACGCTGCGATCGAGGATCACCCCCTGACCAGTCGATAGCAAATGGAGCAAGCTGTTCGCGTACTGCTCGAATCGCATGAGGAAGTACAACAGTTGGAAGAACGCCACTCGTTTGTCGGTGGGATTCTGATGGAATCTCTCCAGGTCGTAGCTTCGCGCTAAGGACGGCAACTGCGGGTCTAATTGCCGCGTATCGAAGCCGTACGAATTTACGTAATATTCCTCGTGCGCCGGGGCAGGCATGTACAGCAGCCCGAATTCGTTAGCGAGCTGTTTGCAGAGCTTGCTCTTCCCCACAGCCGGGAGACCATCGACGACCATGATTCTGGTGTTCTCGTCGAACCTGTACGTCATCGGGTCGATCAGCTGATAAAACATGTTGTACTTTTTCTTCCAATAGGGAAATGGAGCGGGCTTCTTCCTGGGCTCCTGGTGCGCCAGCCTCACCATAAACGCTACTTGCGTCGCATTGTGGTTCTTCGATATCTGGGGAACGCAGTTGTATAGCAGTGCGTGGAAAATCGTTTTACTTTAAATGGGAGCGAAATATTTGGGAGGAGCTGGGGGAACTTGAGATCGAGGAGATCTGAACGACGGTGAATTATTAGCGAAGAGGAACGCTTGTTCGCTCTTATAGCGAATGCTACATTTCCGAGAATAATTTGGGAAATTTTTCGGGGCGTGATTCTAATAAAGTGTACGGAGAATATTTCGAATCGTTGTGCATTGAGTTTATCGATGTCGTTTCGTTAATTTAGCGAGATCGTTGAAAGGTACTAACCTTACATAATCGAGTTAAACAGCCGACAGTACTGACTTTCCGGACACCGACAGAGAAAATCGATGCCATTATACTGGAATGAATATTGCTCGGATGAGAAATATTTAAGTACGACTAATGAAACATAACAATATGCAGAGTATTTCTCATATTGTTAGTCTCTTACCGCACACACTATGACCTCCTGACGATTCTCTAACTTCAGTGGTGCTCATTTTAGATTATCTCGGCATGCATACTGTCATTGTCATCGGAAAGGGTAATGTTTATTAAAGATGAATTAAAATTCGATTTAACAGTCGCAAGTTGTACAATAAACGTTTCACAGTCTGGCCAAAAACTGAGGATTTACATACGAAAGATTACAGTACATGATATTTTTAGTTAGGTTAAAATTGGTAGGAAGAGAAACTTGAATTCAAGTTATTTAAATTAATGACAAAGTAAAAGCCTTTGAAAAAGCTGTGAAGAAGCAGGTAATACCTGGTTTCGACGCTTCGAGGCCCAAATCACCCGCGCAGGATTTTTCTCGTTTGTAACACATACATTAATAGTTTAACTTAATTAAAACAATTTATTTCCTTATGTATGTATGCAAATTTTTTTGTACGACTGTTTTAAGTAATTAGGTAATTAGGACATCTACCCTATCATTGGCGTAACTAGTTAGGGAGTCGAGTGGGCCCGGCCCCCCAGACAAAAATCCTAGTTACGCCAATGATGAATATCGTAAATTATATGTTCCTGTTTTCGTTTCCTGTTTTAGTCGTAATTTATATTTAAAAATCTGTATTTTCCGATAATGGCTCTTTCACAGATTTCTTTTCCATATTTCAGGAGACTTTCAGAAATTTGGAAACGAGTTGCGGGCGATTTGGACGTAGGTAAGTGGAATTCGCCCTAACAAGTCACTAAAGAGCAGGTTGAGAACCCCTGACTTAAAACTTCTCAATTTCTCATCTGAAAAAGAATCTACCAATCAGCCTTTCCTCTCGCAACACCCTCGAGTCCTTCGATCTCCATCACCACCCGCTATTTCCCACCAATTCCACGATTAATACAAACTCGAAATCTGTCTCCCCCGCAAATCGAAGAATCCCCGATTCAAAAGCGTTCGATATTCCCGCGTCGCTCAGAAGTCGTCCCTCTAGCGGCGAACCGGGGAGGCTTGGCCACAACCCACGGGACCGCTCGCAAACAAATCGAGTGGTTCGCGATGAGACATTGAACCGTCGAGTCGCTTTAATCTCCGTTCGACTATTAAAGTGCCCGGCCGGCCAGGAGAAGTTCGGCATCGAGCAGCTGGCGGCGATCACCAGGGGAATCGTCTGGAAGAGGGCGAGCATCCCGGGCGACAAGAAAAATGTGAGCCCGACGAGAGGGAGGAGGGCCGAGATTTGCATGGCGGAGGGGATAGAGGCCGAACGACGAAGAAAGAGGATTCCGCCGACTCCGCGGACCGCCGGACCGAGTGGCAGACGCCCGCGTCTCATGACAAGGACAGGATCCACGTTCACACCGTCCTGCGTCATCGTAGAATGGGTGAGCGCTCGCTGGCCGAAGAGAAAACGCTTATAAATAATCGTCTATTTGAAGCGCGCGGGGCGTGTCTCGCCGCGGAAATGCAACGATTCCGGCGCGAACCTCGTCCCGTTCCCACCTTCTTGCTCCTTTTTTCCCCTCGTTTCGCTCCGATTCGATGCCAACTCTTCCCTCCCCCACCACTCGCGAAAAGCGAATACGAGGCATGATCCTCGGCCTCCGGTATTCTCGAGCGTCTCGAGACTCTTTATCATCTCGATCGATAAGAATTCAAATAGACGCGTTCGAGGTATCTATTGTTTTTGGACAGTGGACGTCAGAGTTGGGTTTAAATAAATGGGAATGTAGTTCACAGGGGAAGTAGATAGTATTCGAATACAGAGTTGTAATTATGTAATCGTGGAAGGTATGATTGCTCGTATTGTTTAATTCTAACCTGAAAAAGGATGCGTTATAAAAGTTCCTTCTGCGCGTGCGTAGGAAGTGTCATCGTCGTGTAGCGCGAGGTTTTGTTGATTCTTAAGGGACTTTGGCTTGTGAACTATGCTTAGTTTATATATCTAATCGTGATTAAATTCTAGTAAACAAGTTAGAATTTTTCGATAAATTCGTTGTATTAGAAATGGAGCTTTTCGAACTCTGGATGCGCTTACTTCGACCAAAGCAGTTTCACCTGCGAGCGCAGCTACAAAGTAATTTCTTTCGTCATTTCAAGCAAATGAAATATTTTACAATTTCAACGCAAACTAACCTAACATCTAACCCCGAATTTACACGAGTTCGATTGAACACTCATTCCAGAAAGCAACTAAATTAATCAATCCGCTTAACAAGAATAACCTCAATTCCCACAATTTCCAATTACACAGCATTTCTCTGCAACCGATTTACCGTGCAAATGGAGGGTTAGGTGTGTCTAACATTTAACCTTTAGAGGACCGGCTTTTTTCCGAAGAAATAGTGGTTTTCAGTTTCCAAAAATTTATGCAGAATTAGAGGACTTGCACAGAGCCCCAAAGGGGGCTTTGCCGGTCCGGAACGATAATAAATTTTTTAACATTTTTTAATTTAAAAAATACAGTATATATGTCTGGGGGGGGGGGGGTGATACTGCTGATTACGAATCTAAATATAGTCGGATTGTAAAAATGTTTGACGAACGAACACATACCAAAATTCACAGAACTTTCTTTCAGCTTTATCCAGGACTAACGACGTAGACGTAGAAAGTTTTTGTATCATCTTTAATATTTTTTTCTTTTTTCCATGTTTTTATTTATTTTTTTTTTGTATTTTCGTGTTGTTTCAGGAATTTTATTTTGTCGTATTTTTCGTGTTCTTTTATGTAGTATTTGCTTGCTCAAAGCCGCAAATGGGGCTTCGCTGGTCCCCTAAAGGTTAAGTCTCTCCGAGCCCAAACCGATCGACTCCATGAAATGAAGGTTAAGAAAAAGCTTCTCGCACGAAGTACTTGGCAAATATTCGCGAAACATGGAGTCGATTAATTTGGCATCTAAGGCCATTAAGTTCATTACTTCGGGGAGCGTATTTGCGCCGCCTCGGAGCCGGTGTACCGTGTGCACCGGGGCTGCAGTCGCGTGCCAGGAATTCGCGCTCCCCACTCCCGCCTCTCTATTATTTTCTATCCCCTCTCCGTCTTCGCGTGTTCGGCTCTAGCCTTTCCTCCGCATAGAAGCTTCGAGTCTGCTTCGAGTCGCGCCGCGTCGTACCATTTTCCCCGCGCGGTCCACAGTGACAGATAATGAGCGTTCGTGCGACGATCACGGACTTCCAATAACACCCGTGATTCCCAGAAACGGGAGTCATCTTCCTCCCCGACGCCTGCGAAGCTCTTCCTTCCGCGACTTTCATGAAGTAAGGGGAAACGCGCTTCCGACGCTGCATCTAATCGCCGCGATTTTCACATTAATATCTTCCGCGGAAATTGGGTTTCTAAATTACTACACGTCGTCGTAGCGCGCGATATTAACCGCGTCACGCAGGAAGTGCCATCCTAGCGTTTCCTGCGGGCGGTTAAGTAGCTCGGCGCCCGGCAAATCCTTGATAATAATTTGCAGACAGAAATCCTTTCGTTTCATTCACGATTAAACATTCGTTGTTTACGAGCAGACACGCAAGGAGGAATGTCCCGAAGCACTGGACCCGGCCTGTACGAGTTCCTTATGGAAGCAGAGCTCCAGCAATATTACCCTGGAATTCGAGGTAAGGAAAGTCCGCAGAGACGCTCCTCCCGAATGCCTCCTCTATCGCACCGCGTTTCTTCCAACAGGGGACTTAAAGGTACAAACCACCGCTCAGTTGAAATATGTAACAGAAGAGGACCTGAACGCTATTGGAATGAGCAAGCCAGAGATGCGTCGTTTGAAGAAGTACTTCCAGAAACACTTCCCGCAGAACTACCTCTCCAAGTTCAAGAAGATGCTGCTGCCGAAGCGCGAGGAGCAATCTTCGGGCGCGCTGACCATGTTGCCCGAGGAGAGGCAAGACAGGCCGCCCATCCGCGTCCCCAATAAGCACATGATCCCGGCCGACGCGATCATCGTGAACAAGGAGCTAGGGTCCGGAGAGTTCGGCGTCGTGCAGCAGGGAGTTTGGACGAACGACGGGGAGAGGATCCAAGTAGCTATCAAGTGCTTGTCGCGAGAGAGGATGCAGAACAATCCCATAGAGTTTCTGAAGGAGGCGGCTATAATGCACGCGATCGACCACGAACACATCGTCAGACTCTACGGCGTAGTTCTGGACACGAATTCGTTGATGCTAGTAACAGAACTGGCGCCGCTGAGATCCCTGCTCGAGTGCCTGAAAGAGCCGAGCTTGCGCCCCAGCTTCCCTGTCCTCTCGCTCTGCGACTTTGCGGTGCAGATCGCAGACGGCATGCAGTATTTAGAAGCGAAGAGACTGATACACCGCGACCTCGCGGCGAGGAATATCCTGGTCTTCTCGAAGAACAAGGTGAAGATCTCGGATTTCGGACTGTCCCGAGCTCTGGGAGTCGGGAAGGACTACTACCAGACGAACTACAACGTGAACCTGAAGCTACCGATAGCGTGGTGCGCCCAGGAGTGCATATCCTACTTGAAGTTCACCTCGGCGAGCGACGTGTGGGCCTACGGAGTTACTTTATGGGAGATGTTCAGCTACGGCTTCCAGCCTTGGCCGGCGTTAACCGGCCACCAGATCTTGGAGGCGATAGACGAGCCGAATTTCCAGAGACTGGAGCAGCCGGAGTGCTGTCCGAAGGAGTATTTCTCTCTCATGCAGCAGTGCTGGCAGCACGAGCCGTCCAAGCGACCCAAGTTCGCCGAGTTGATTAATCTTCTGCCGGACCTGAAGCCGGAACAGGTGCAGGCTGTTCAGGACAGCACGGAGACGGGCCAGCTGGTGTACAGGCAGGGCGACGTTATTACTGTGCTGGATAAAGGAAGCAGTAATACGCTGTGGAAGGGAGTTTTGAATAACGGGAAAACTGGCTTCTTCAACCCTGCTCACACGATAGCCTATCTCGGGTCCAACTTACCGAGTAATAAGCCTGGGGAATTCACTCGCGGCGATGGCAAGAATGCCTTCTCGTCTCAGCGCCGAAAGATTCGAACGGATATGATCTCCTCGCCTCAGGGCGACTTGAAGCACACTGGGCACGTTGGTTTAGACGGAGCTTATTTCGGGGATATCGGCTTCCTCGGCGGGAAGAACCCGCATTTACCACGGCAAGTGGTGACCCCGTACAAGCCGCAGGAGGATGTAACGGATAATTCTAGTCAAATTATGAACCAGGACGCGAGGAACGCGGAGACAAATAGGGATTTGATGAGGGATAATAGGAGCCTGCAGGATACTCAAAACAAGCATGGTATGTGTGTTATTATTATTTATTCACGGGTAAATATATCAATATCACGTCTCGATATTGCCGAATATTGCAGAGAAAGTGTTCTATATGGATTGCTGTCGTTTTCAGAGAGCTTGTGGTCGGATTCAAGTTCCGAGGTGTGCCACATGGGGACGGTGGCTAATTCCAGTAAACAGTCCGCTCCGTCGAACATGGCTAGTAGTACGGATACTCTGGGAGCGGATCATGAGTATCACGAGATCAGTGACGAAGAGAATCAGGATAGTCCACTGCGATTCGACAAGACACTGAACTTCGACTTCGGGCCAAGCCTGCTGGCCGAGATGGATCAAATGTTCAGATCTCTAGGTAAATCTCAACGACGCACAGTGTGACGCGTACTAGATATCTTATTGACTGTTGCGATACACACGCACGCTGTTTATTAGGATCCTCTCCTCCCCCGCCACCCCCAGTTCACCCTCTGTCCACCGAGCACGAATCGAGCAACGTCAGAAACGAACTGCGGGAGATACAGGCGAAGCAGTGCAACAAGAAGAAACAGGCCACCGTGAGTCCAATAAATGTACAGTAACTTTCTTTTACCTTATTTATAATTATGCTTTCGCGTGTTATTGTCATTGATTTTTTTACCAATTATTTGCCGCTGTGTACCATTCGTTTCGTTACACGTATTATGCGTATCGTTTGCACGCGAGAGAGGATAGGACCCAGAGTTCTTAGAGTCTCGAGGTACGCGCTGCGAGATTATACGCAGCGGATTTCTCTGTGCGATACCGTTGACATCGCGAAAAGCAGAAATTATTAATTGTATTGTCCGCTCGCCACGGAAGGTAAACGTTTCTCTTATATTTAGGTGAAGCCTATCTCAGCCGCCGATCAGAAAACTCTCTACTCAGCCATTGCTATGGCACAGGAATTGACGGCACGTTCCATGACAGATCTTGAACATCCGCCGGAGTCTCCCCGAACACCTGCCAGTCCTTCAAGGCGCAGAAAGTTCTCTTTTAAGTTGCCACATCAACACAGTCCCAAACCAGACAGACGACACTTTTCAGAGGAAGCTGCCAGTATACCTGACATACAGGTACATTAAACAGTTTTTGTTTACACGAACTAACATAATCGAAACACAGTTAGCTTTGCACTGGAACGACCGATCTCATTCACGCGACTAACACGCGAGGGCCGAGATACTCATGGTTAAATATCATTCGTTCGTCCAGCGACACAGATAATTTCTTAAGCGATAGTCAGATACATCTAAATCCGTTTGAAACTGTTATGGAACAGAGTTAATTCCTGATGCCACACTAAAGAGTATGTATATCGCATTCGCATCTGTTAACATATCTCCCACCTGGGTCGCTCGTTTGTACCTTAATCTGATACGACGCTTATTAATTTACAAGGAATACTAATCTCGACTTTCCTCTAATCCTTTCCTGTCTGTTTATTTTTCGTTTGTTTATGAATTCTTCGATTTCTGTTACTTCATCTTCTGTTCACCGTTGCATCGCCATGTTGATATATTCTTTGGTTTCGATATGGAAACCTCCGACCGAACCTGCCGCGGTGCTTCTACTTGTTCCTGCACCCCCGCACGGCTCTCCCCGACTGCTTAATTATCGTTTCCTCGAACCGCCTGCATGCCGCCGGATCAATGCCGAACAATTAAGTGGTTGTGCTCGAGTTTGCAATCGCTGTCGTCCACCGTCTCCAGCATAGAGTCACTCGGTGCTCCGTCCACCCTGAAGCTGCCGTTATGGGACAAAGCGTCCGCTGAATTTTGCTTCGCAAAGTCGCGAGAGCTACTGACCAAGCCCAGCGCCTGGACCTCCTACATGGACATCGAGTTCGACGCGCATATCTTGGATAACGCGGCCACGAAGCAGAACCTCGTGAAGTCCACCGAGTTCCTGGAGAACGGCAACAAGAAGAGCAACTTCCACTGCGAGGGTTTGGCAGACGGGGATGGGAAGTTGAGCGTCCTCCAGCAGAACGGAAAGATATCTCTCGGCGAGAATTCTAACTTCGACTTCCCCCGGGACCCGAAGAGGGTCTCCACCAGCTACGTGGACCGTTACTTCGAGCAGCCGAAGTACTTCGACGATGGCGCTCTGAGCTGCTCCACCGAGAAGGTCTCGTACTTCGGGGAGGAGAAGCTGGAGAAGTACGACAAAATCAATAACTTGGAGCAGTCCAGCAGGTCTGCTTGTTACTCGAACGTCCAGGAGCAGAGTTCTAGCGCAGCGAGCAAGGCTAACCAGCAGAATAAATTCGCCAACTGTGATCAGCCCATGAAGGAGAACGCGACCAGCTTCGACGCGCAGTGCGATGAGACGAGTTTGACGAAAGAGAAGCCCGGAAACTTCGTCGACTTCCCGCGCGGCAAGCCAGTAAAGTTCGAGTCGTCGAGGGACAAAGCGGGCAACTTGGACTTAGGAACGCGGCCGAAAATCTCCAGCTCCTTCAGCGACTCCTCGAAGATGAACATACCAGAGTTTCCTAAGAAGATTGATATCGCGAAGGCGAGAGGCGGAAAGGTGGCTTTCGCTCCCAGAAACGCGAACCAGGAAGCTAAGAGTGGCATTTACGGCTCCACGGACAGCATAAAGACTAATCTGAAGACTGGCGGGGGATCGGACAGCCCCAGAGGGAACATGGAGGCTGTGAGGATCAATATCCAGAGCTTCCGGAAGATAGAGCAGAACCAGAATGGCCACGATGCATTCCCTTTCGTGATATCCAACAACCCTCTCTTCATTGCTGAGTCCGAGAAGAAAGAGTCCCCAGTTTACAGCAGCTCGGAGAGCCTGCGAGTGAATTTCCAGAGGCTCAGAAGAAAGTCTGACGCAGAGGCGAACAACCAGGCGGAGTTGAGCAGCAAACTTTTAGCGGAGAAGTACCAGCGCGAAGTGTCTGGCTTGGAGAGCGTAAAGAACTACTTGGACGCTAAGAAAGGGCAGGGTTTGAACCTGGGCCTGGGCAAGCTTACGCAGAACATGATCCAGCTGGGTAAGAACATCGCCTTGAACTCCAGGAACATAGAAACCGCTCCGCCCAAGTCGCTGGTGAGCAACATGAGGAACCTAGACCTCTCTCAGTCGCAAGCACCCCTGCGAAGCTTGAACATCCCCATCCAGAAGCCGAAGCACTTGGACCTGAACATCCCTCTTCAGTGCCAGTCGCAGATCAGCATGAAGCTGAACCTATCGCAGAAGGCAAATCCTCCGACAAGCCCCACCATACACCAGCACATTCTGGAGCCGCCTAAGCTGTACCAGAATGACAATTCGAGGAAGGAGTTGCCAAAATCCGACGTCCTCTTAGAGAAGATGCCCGCGGCTGCTAACATATACAGGCAGAGAACTTCGTCTCTCTCTGAGAACAGAAAGCCACCGATAAAGAATATCCGGAGATCGTTTCATCCGACCAACGACTCCAGCGAGGACTCGGACTCTATATCCCACTCAGAAACGGACATACGAAGCCGCCTGCGGTATAAGAGGCGCCACAAGAAGCTGCCGCACAATCTGCGCCTGAACTTCAAGAACAAAGGCCACCTCCTGCACCCGGAGTCAGCCAGAGGCTTCTCGTCGATAGAGCTCTGCGGGAAATCGCCTCCGCCGTCGACCAGTTTCCTCAACTCACTGTCGCCGCCTTTCTCTTCTAGAAACAATCTGCTTTCTTGGCCGGAGAGCGCGCCCAGCTCCAGTCTAACATTCACCAGCAACTCCGACTTGGACTCGGACACCAGCTCGGAGTACCCGGAGTTCACAAACGACATACTGACCTTCCCGCCCTCCCCAGCCCCGTAAAGTCTAGAGATCCCGAGTTCTGTAACGCTTTCGAGTCAACCCGGAGCCTGGTGCCGAGTGCATGTTCTTGGCGTAAATGTGTGAGGACGATGCCAGAGTTGGGCAGTACTTTGTGACCTTTTAAAGTACCTCGCCAGGTGGGACAACTGAAATTCTAGTCTGATAATTCTTTAGCCCGAAGTAGAGACTCGCTGAAGATCCGCCTGGGTAAGTTCCGGAGCCTCCGTTCTCACAGGATCCTCCGCCAGGAGGCAGTGTCCTTCCTAGCTTCTGCGTCGGCTCCCGTTGTAATAGTCTCCAAGTAGCTGCGGATCCTCGCGCAGGACTTCTATTCCAACGGTAACTTCTGCGAATGTTGCTCAACGGTGATGAATGGCGACGAATGCAATCATATTCGTGGATCCTTGGATCGTTACTGATAACAATAATAGGAAACAATAACCCAACTCTGGACAATACGCAGTGTACTTAAATCGGAGGGAGCTGTCCAGGGACAGTCTCTGACCACATACGCTTAGCATGCTTGCATGTTATACTAATTACTAAATAACGTACTAGCGGGTAACACGTTTGGATGCATTTACACGTTTATACTATTTGTACTTGGAGGTGGATTGGAACAGTGGATTCCTGCGACTGGAGTTGCGCCTGGGGTACCCACGTACAGCCTCGTTACCCCGACGTGCTCCACCCAGACGATGCATCAGTTTCTTTCCGGAGTAGTGTATCATCTCTAGTCGGCCTACGTGTCGAATGTAACTCACCCCCCCCCACACACACACACACACACACTTGCACTTTGATATCAAGAGAGAGAGTGTGTCCAAGCATTTGCCTCCACTTACTCTCGCACTGTTCCTTCAGTCGGAGAGGATGGCCCGCGTACACACGCTCCGCGAGGATGCTCCTTTATTCGTACCACAGTCTCTCCTCGTTTGTTACTTTCGTTCTTTTTTCTTTTAAATTTCTGTTCTCTTTTCCCGAATCTATCCCCCTCCCACGGCTTGTTTAGGCTACGTTGTCGGACGAGGCCAAGGAAGTGTACAACAGTCTAGTGGAGACGCCTAGCATAGACACGGCTCCGGACACGAACCCGTTGCGCATGCTGCGCTCCGGGGTGCCGATAGTCAGGCCCAGAGTCCGGGGGAACAAGCACGCCACGCTAAGCCACACCGGCTCCCACCAGGAGGACCTCTCCAGCGAGGCGTTTCACTTCGACGCCTACCACAGCGGCTCCAAGACGCTGCCGAAGCTCAGGGCGCCGCCCCCGCCGCACGCCCCGCCGCCGTTGCCGCAGGCGCGGCACCTGGAGAGGCACCACTCTGCTCTGGAGATCGAGAACAATCAGAATCAGAGCAACGTGGACGAGAATCCCATACCGCTGCCGCCTAGGGACAGGTCCAAGACCCTGCAGCCTAAGTCCAGCTTGCCTAGGCATCAGAGGAAGCATCCCCTGATCATACCCGGCGGCGGGGTGACCAGAACCCTCGCGAAGATGGCGGTGACCACGCCGCCTATCGAGGATCAGGTGGACGGGAGTCTGCAGAGCGCGAGCTCGTCGGCGGCTGGCTCCTCACTGCAGGAGGATTACTCGTCCGAGACTTCAGCCAACAGGTGGGAAGCACTTATTGATTGACCGTGGAAGTGAAATGTATACAGAAGTCGCAGAGAGCGTTCATCGCTCTGAAGGTGAGTGTACCATACGATAGTAGACAGAGTTTCCGGTTAGAGACTGGAAACTGTAACCCAAATCGATGGTTATTGTATGGTACACTCTAGTTTCAGTTGACTACTGCGATTCAAGATTTCAGAGCCATTCGCTGACTGTTTCATTATTGTACTCCGTTTGCTTTCATGTTCGTGCCTTCTAATGCTTCTCTGCCGTGTTAGCTTCACTTTGTAACGTCCCCTTCTGATTCATTTAAGAATACAGAAGAGTGGTACATACTTCTAAGACAGTGACAGCTAAATAAAGCCAAGCTTCTGTTGTTTTTAGCCCAGAAGAGTTCGAGCAGCGGATAGACTCCGAGCTGGCCGCGTTGGACTCCCTGCCAGCCGACGAAAGCCGCCTGCACCGTTTCAGCGTGATCTCCGAGGACCTGCTCGAGTTCTCCGACAACCTGATCGACTGTGAGACCCCGGAGTACCGTCAGAGCGCGCAGGAGAACAGCGACGCGCAGTCAACGAGCTCCTCGACGGAGCGTCTCCAAAGGAAAGTGAGCGTGGAGTCGAAGTGCTCCCTGAGGAGCTCCGCCTCTAAGTGTATCCAAGAGAACGAGGCAAGCGAGACGAGCCGAAACTCCACGCCAACGGGCTCGAGTAGGTCCGAGGACTCGGTCACCTCCAGCAAGCTGCAGTCCTCAGGAAGACCTCCGCAAAGGCCCTCGAACTACATGCTGCAGTTCGACTACGGCGAGTACCCGGAGAACAGCAGCCAGGGTAGATGCAACGCGAGCAAACAGCCGCAGGAAACCCTCCAGTCGAAAGAGTCTTCCACCGTCGAGCCTTCCACCGATAGCTTCCACTCTTCCGGCTTGGCGAACACCTACAACCGGCTGTCCAACGAGAAGCTACCTAGCCACGCCAGCGACTTGTCGCGGCAGTCGGACCACGTGTCCTGCGAGGATCTGCTGGAGTTCGCCTGCGACGGGCCCAACGCGCGGAGGACCCGCGGCCCGCGTAACGGCGAGCAGTCCGACGAGGTGAGGATCATGATGAAGGTGTTGCACGAGCAGTCGACCCCGGAGTCCTGCATCGCGGCGTTGAACGTCACCGACTGGGACGTCCTGGCGGCGATCAAGCTGGAGCGCCTGCAGGGCCTGCTGAAGAAGGAGAACAGCTTCGTCGGCCTGGAGGACTGCAAGGTGATGCTGAACCAGTGCGGCGGGGACGTGGTGAAGGCGGCCGCGCTGCTGCGGAACGCGGACGACACCGCCGCGGTCTAGCTGGCGTAACTGGCTGGCCCAGCCGGACGATGCGACTTCGATTTTATGAGGGTGTGAGGGCAGGGGGGTAAATAGCATTTTCTTTGAGAATCCCTTCGCCTGTTTCCATTCGTACTGCGTGTAGAAGGGTAGATCAATTGAAGCGACGGTTATTTATTGTTTTAGGGTAACTAGGGCGAGAATAGTATTTCAGCGCGTCCTGACGCCTAAGGGCGCTAGGGCGTGGTGTATTGGTTGAGCTTCTCCTAGGAGGAATTGCTGCGGGCTGGCGCGCCGCGGGCGGAACACTTTGCTCGACGCGATCGCTGTCGAAGGAATGAAGTGCGAAGAGTGGTTTTTCCGCTCGCAGCGATTAAGATCGGTATCTTTTCGAGTGGAATCGTATCTTCCTTCTAACATCTGTTTCATTAAAGCGAAGGAACTTGAAACGATGACACAATTCGCTCTGCGTGACTCAGATTCGATCATTTCCTTGCACTCCCAACAGCGACAGGAGTCTGGCTATGTGTTCCGCTTCCGTTGGGCCAGCCTGTGTAGAGTAATAGCTTTTTTTATTTAATTGAACTGTTAGCGAAGGAAGTAAATTGTGTTGCTTCGCCACCTTCTTCGTCTACGCGAACGTGATGTGATAATTTGCACAATAAAGCGTGTCGGTAATCGGGTTTTGTGATCTGACGGTCATGGAATAGGAACATATATATATTTTGCATCTTCAGTTAGGCGAGAGGGGAAGCATCGCGAAGCCTACGACTAAGCAGCGAATAATACAAAACGAAGACTCGTATTCTGTGTTCCCTTCATCTGTTCCGCGAGCATAATTATTTTCAGAGGATCATGTATTTTGTATAAGACAATCATTTGATGGTAGGGCGCCGGTCCGAGCCATTCGCAATTCGAGGAGCTCCAGTTTCAACGAAAATTAAGGCTCGCCGCTGGGAGCGAGCCTCCGATTCCAAAGATAATATTACCGCGGTATTATTATTTGGCATCATACGCACCCGTAGCTTAGTGTATCAATGATATTTCATCGCACACCGTTTCAGTAGCCCCGCCGTGACGGGCAAAACGAACTGGAGACGTTGTTTGTATTAAGCGCGAGTTAACCCGATAGGCGAACTAAGCGGTAGATTTAGACGTGTAATCGTTGCTGGAAGTTAGCACAAACGGAGGGAGGGGAGGACTGCTTGTTATGATATTTTTTTTTCTACGCGACACGTTTCGGCAAACGCGCAAGAATTCTGTGCCCCGCGGCCGGAGAGCCGACCGGGGCGTCCTTTGTATTTTATTACCCGGTAGTAGGGTTACGATAAGCACCAAATATTACGTATGGAATCTCTGTGTTCAGTAAGATTGAGTTTTATATTTTTTGGTAGGGAGCTTTCGCGCGTTTATCCGTTAAGTTGTAAGAAATTTAGTAACTAGAGCGGCGAATCGTTGACGAGCGTTCAAGCAAATTAGTCGAGGGGTCGATCGAGAAGAATTAGAGTCAAATTCAAATCGTTGTAGACTTTCTGTTTCGAGCGTCCCGCGCACCATGCGAGCCAAAGGGCCAATTTTTATAATACATTTGCTACGATAAGTTTCTACGATTACTTCGGCTCGCATGGCGCCTGAGACGCCGCGGATCCTCAGCCGCAACAGTTGGGGAACATATCCAGGATCGAATTGACTTTGACTGGAGCGAAGGCATCAGGCTGCACGCTGTTTGATTGAGAAATATTTTTCCACGCATCTTCCTTTTTTTACCGGACCCTTCGACGCCACTTCCATCAGCTGCAGTCAAAGTGGATTCCAGGAACAAATTTGCTCACCGTGTTTATAAAATTTTCTAAAAGAATCGAATGGTGGAGTGATTAATATTAATTGGACAGCAGTGATCGAAGTCCGTACTTTCGTATCCCTCAACGAAGCCAAATAAGAGCTTACAGAAACCGCCTAAGTAATGTTACTTAGCCTCTTTTGTAACGAAACGTTGAACAATAAGGTTTTCGGTTCCTGAATAAAAATACGCGCGTCGTGTATTTTCTTGTGCTGAATCTGCTCTCTCCTCTGTCACGTATTGGCTTCAGAAGTGGAGAGGATTACGCGAACACAGGCATCGAAGCTCTGCGAATGAGAACATGTTCGAAACAGTTTAGGATTAACAGAGCGAACAATCCATGTAGCGAGTTAAAACTTCCAGTGGCCAAGCGATAACTTATTAGAAGCTTCGAAGGCTGTTGAATAGTTTTCTGAGTGACGTAGTAGTACTGTTCGATCTCCAACTTGCGTAGCGTATGGAATTTAAGTCCAACTGTTTCGAACAGTGCCAAATGGTGCGAGTAGCCTGTGCTGAAGCCAGTACATGATGAAAAGGGGGCCTATAGACGTGGTAGCGTTCAGTATGAAGAGATTTTTGCGCAGGAACCACAAGGGAGCTAATCAGCTCCTAAGCGAAACCTTAGGGTTGTGCATCACGAGTTTCCGATAAGCCAGCGTACTTAGTTGATTCTCTAAGTGGGGAGCGAATTTCGGGCGATCCTCGGCGAAAGCGGAGCTTCCGAGGGATCCCCTGAAACCGTGCGCGATCATTTTACGTAAGATCGTTGCGCTGGATAAGACATCTACGCGCCAACGACCACGCTTCCTTTCGCGGATGGATCCACGACCTCGGGGATAATAATCGAAATTAAGCTCGCCAAATCTCGCGGAGCGGGGGTGATCGATACCGCCCCTCTCCGCGCGGCATATATAGGAGTAAGTTGATCCTATAACCCGTTCTTTTTATACGCGATCTTATCTATGATAAGGCAACACGTTTGTACGTCTCTACATGATTATTATTATTATTATTGTGCGCGGAGACACGAGGATGTTTTATATCGACTGTATTTACGATAATATATACACCATTCATAAATCAAGACGCCGAGGCTGCTTCGTGGCTTTCTCAACATCCTCTATTATCGTTACGTTGCAAACACCCTGTATATTTCATCCTCAGCTCTTTGGTTCTAAGTGAATGAATTACTTTCGGTAATGGCTGTTTGAATTTTCAGAGGTGGTGCGAGGGATTTCCTAGAAGTGAAGGGAAGTCATTATTATTCTAGGGATTATGCAATTCAATTCAAATCAGAGTTCTATTTACTCTGGAAATGTTTCATTTAACTCCAAATCGAGAGATTCGAAAAGTATCGAATGTCGCGCCCAAAGTATTGTTCGAAAATAATCGATCCCTCGAAGGTATATCGAGTTCCCATTATCTCGAAGTGTCGTAATGGCCGCCGTTAGGGGACTCCTGCGTTTCGTTACGTTGAAAAATAACCTGTATAATTTTTGCAATTCCGATCAACGAGTTATTCAAATTTTACTACCGATTTTATCATTAACCCCGTTCGTCGCGATGTAAAGCGCAATACAGAGCGACTTGGCTTGTCGAATGTTTTTCTAAACCCGGGGAAACCGAGAAGGTGGGAACAGGGTACTTTCTTAGATCGATATCGCGCGTCGAACATTATCGATCGACTTGTCAGATCGTTGGAGCACTTCTCCTTTTACGGTCGCGAGGCGATAAGTGCCGCGTAATTGTTCCATTTCAGTATTATAAAAAGCCCAAGCCTGCGGTGGGACCTGCGCCGCGTTAATACGTGCTCGAACTTTTTTGCGAGGGAACAGCGAGCGGCCGGGCGGTCGGGCTAGTCTGCATCGGCCGCGACAGTATATTCTCAGTACGCTTTAGTCGTCCACGGGGCAAGCATCGCTGTAGACCCTGCTCGACATTAATTTTCCGTGCTCGCGAGGGAACACCGGTTTACTCGCTCGAGCTTGATTATATTCCGCCTGAGATTGTAACTTTAGTAATTAACCTCAAATTAATGTCTTGACCAACGATCGAAATTCGAGCATTAATGTAAATTCCCCATAAGACTTTTACTTAGGTTAGGATCTATGATTATTATTTTTATTAATAGTATACACTTCATTCTTTCATTGTTTTGAATTCCATGAGTCTCATAATTTTCGATGCACGTTTCTTTTTTTGTACATAGAAACTGAAGCTTTTTCTCTCTCATAGAAATTCAATTCCCTTACAGAATTATTTTCAGTATAAATTGAATGGTGATTCAGGTGTTGTTTATTGATTTTTGTTTGCGTGCTGTTATTTATTTCAATCGATGGTGCAGGGTCGTACTTCGATTGTCGCCGGTCGATAACCTTCATTCGAGATGCTTCGATTCTCGCTGGTCGCGACGTAGAACCGTTCAAATTTTACGAGACGCGGCACGCGTAGGTACCGAGTGTGACTTTACAGTGTTACTTCTAGTGTCGTGTTGTGACGATGATGAAGAAGCCGCAGATAATTGGAGGGACGATGCTCGCTGACTGAACGGGCATTTTGGCGGAGGTTAAGTTGTTGAAAACAACGGTAGCACATTGCATCACGGTGAGCTCCCAAATCTTTCTCATGGCTTTCATTATGAATAAAATGTCTGATTTTCTTGTACAGTATTATGCAATTTGAAAGTTTGTACCTACTCGTAAAACACCTAACGGTCCGTAACTTTTTATAAGTTTTTTTATAACCTATAAAAATGTGTGCGGAAATAGTTTGGTATAATAAATGCGATAATTTTCGAGAGACTTATAATTGAGGTTATAAGAATTCTTTTTGATGATTAATTCCAATATGGTCTTGGGGTCATTTTTGACCCGATCGCGGTTTTATTTATAATTGAGGTTATAAGAATTCTTTTTCATGATTAACTCTAATATGGTCTTGGGGTCATTTTTGACCCGATTGCGTTTTCATTTTTTTTAGGATTAATATGGTCCTCGGGTCATTTTTGACCCAATCGCGTTCTCATTTATTTAGGGTAATATGGTCCTTGGGTCATTTTTGACCCGATCGCGTTTTCATTTTTTTTAGGATTAATATGGTCCTTGGGTCATTTTTGACCCGATCGCGTTTTCATTTTTTTTAGGAAAATATGGTCCTCGGGTCATTTTTGACCCGATCGCGTTTTCATTTTTTTAGGATTAATATAGTCCTCGGGTCATTTTTGACCCGATCGCGTTTTCATTTCTTTATTGCTAAGTCGTCGCGTTTTTTATTCTTCTGAATCGAAAGATTCATTTTCGATTCAGAAAAATCGAGCAAATCGATAATCTATTTCAATAAAACTGAAGCGATTTTTAAAAATTTTCTTCCGGCAATGCGATAAAGCATAAAAAATTTAACAATTCTTATATTTAATTTTCAATTTATATTCAACAAACTTATATAAAAAAAACGAAATAAGAGTGAATTTTCGTAGCAAAAAAAGTTCACCCTAAGTTTCACTAAAATCAGAATTTTCAAATTAGGAACGTATCCAAAAATAAGTGAAAAATGTAGAACAGAAATTTTTGTGAAAATTATTTATATTCCGGCGATTTTTGTTCTGCTGCAACAAATTTCCAAATCGAGAACCCATCAAAAAATTCCATACCGCACCAGGAATCGCCCATTTTGTATATAATAGTGGTTAATTAGAATTTTTTTTTAATGCTAATTAGACGCAGTAGAGCATGAACGAAGGAAATCGCAAAGGTTCTTTTATTAAGCGTTATACAATTCTGCGTTACATAAAACTGGTTACTTTGGGCATTGGGGATGCACACTAAATACCAAATAACATGAATAATTCTGCTGTTTTCGAGCAGCGATCGATGCAATTAAAAATTGATTTCGCCGCGATGCAAAGTCAGTTTCGAAACTGACATACCGCTCCATCCGTCCACATTTTCCACGTCCCAATATCTTCCTTCTTTTCCACTTGTTTCTCGCTGTATAAATAAGAAATTGGGTCGCGAGATCGATTTTGCGCTATTGCCCGTGCTCTAGGATCGTTGTACGGAAGGAACGTCTGAAAGAGATGCCTGTTTATCGTTGCATAGCAAGAGAATGTAGCACGGTGCACCGCGGTGCAAGGTAATAGGAATGTCAGCTCTATATTACAACGTCCGCGGCTGCATTGTGTGTTTGGAGGAATGTTCCGTGCGAGCCACGCTTTCTAAGTATTTTCAAAGTTATTTCCACGTGTTTCTCTCTGCCATGCAAGCGATTGCGAAACGGGCCGGGCTCGTCGCGAATTTATAATTTCCCTTCGATTCGAAACTCATGTAACCGTGGAGGCGGTGGAATTTTAATCCCCCGATGATACGATCGAGGAAGTACTTCAGTACTTTCGTCGCCCCTCGTGCGGGAATCCCTCCATCATACCAGCAAAGCATGTACCTCGGACTCCCATCGGCGTTTTCCGCACGTGAAATGTGGTCGTGTTAAGTATGGGGGAATGGTAAAAAATTTGATACATGTATAATATGATTCTTCAGTGAGGGAAAGTCTCTTGAACTAACAGGAATTAATAAATGCACTAGTTGTAAATAACAGCACAGTCCGTGCGACGAACGCCTCAGAGGCGTTCAGAGAGCACGGTAGAAGATAGCGACTACTAGGGTCCCGCACACGGGACGTGGCACGCGGATTTGGTCTCGTTCGATCACTGTTTTCTGTACGTCTTCGTCGTTTCTCGCGGGTGATCTTTGTTTACCCGTTCCACTAGAGTAAAAGGGGACCGTGGATTAGAGCGGAGGGTTAATGAAAGACGTTTCCGCGCGATAATGGTTGGGCGTTACGAAATCAGCGCGAACGAGGGAAGATAAGAGCGCGGTTCACGCTTCACGCTAATATTTCTACGTCCACGGAGCGCATCCTCATCGCTGATGGACAGTGGAGATAGATGGCGAGCTGGTCACGAAAGCGAATTGCGTTTCATTAGCATGAAACCGTGTCACGGATATGAAGGTTCTCATACGTGCTCGTCGAATCGTCCATCAGCTGTGCAAACATCCGGGGAGAGTCTTTTTAGTGAACAGTATCGCTTTGATTTTAATTTCCATAAGTCCAGTGGATCCTAGGAACCCGCTGAAGACGTGCCACCTCTTTAATTCGAGAATTTTGAATAAGCATAATTTGTTGAATTTTGCCCACCACAGATATTAATATACTTTTTCAGAAAATACGAATTAAAAATTGTAACAAAATTACAGTTGAATGTAAAAGCTTGCACTAAAATGTGTATATGTATATTCTGGGACCAGGAATCCACATAAAAGGGAGTTCGGAATAAGAGAAGTTGGAGGATCGACTTTGGTGGAGTTGGTAAGGCGTCTGCCCAGTAATCAGAGGATCCCGAACATCGCGGGTTCGAATCCCATCGCCCCGGGGTCGTTTTTTTCGTAGCTCCTGAATATCGTAGGAATTCCGAAACCTTAATTTCTATAGTTATTATATATTAAAATTATATCGTGGGTCGAAATTGACCCTGAATTAAATATATACAGTATTTAAAGGTTAGGTTAATTAACACCAGGGATAGACTTTAAGGATGTTTCTTACCTCTCCATTGGTATGAAAACTAATTTCAGTTGCGTCAGAGGCAAGTTAGACTTAATTGAGTCTGCAACCCAAATGTAATTGAAGTGAATGAGAATGAAATATTAGTGACCACAACAATCCCCCCCTCAACTGAATCCACTGAAATCCTCTGCAGACTTCGAAACCTTTCTGAAGCACTTCTGAGAAGAAAAACATTCAAGAAAACTCCACAAATAAAACTCTGTGGTAGCAGCATTGAAACACCAGTATGACCCAGGAAAGATTTACAGAACAATTGGCGAATGCTTCCCTTCATCCAGATTAGTGCATTGCACTCTCTACTAGGAGTATAACACACCTGAACGGTGTATTGCAATGTTTCGGGTCGCACGAGCTTCTCCAATCTCTCCCAAGACTGCACGCCTTGAACAGGCGAGCCTGCTGGGTCGCAGTGATCAAGATTAGGCCCTAGCTGATGGTTTCACCTGAAGATTCCCAGCTTCTCCCAGAAAGTGACTGTGCCGCCGTTTTGCATGCGCGTTTCCCAGGGCGCCTTTTTATTTCACGGACAAACGTCGCGTTGCATGGCAACAAGCGAGGCCCTGGCCCAGCAAGTGCATCCTAGCGGTCAGTGCAACATAACTGCACTTGCTGGTGCAGCCTATTGGTCGAGCTCTGGCACCGTCGTCGCGAATCGACGATGTCTTTATTGGAGTCCCTCGAATCGGATTCCCATTCCGTCTGGAGGGACCTGAGGGATTCGACTGGGTGGCAGTTTGGGTTTACAGGGTGATCATATTGGGGCACTTTGGAGGGTGTAAGGGGATCTGCTGGAGTCAAAAGATTCATTGACTACTGAGATTAAATTGTGCTTGAAGCCTGAGCTGTAACGTGGATCCTCTTCAGGGACGATTAGCTATGCTAGTTAGGTTTAATTGCTTGCACTGCAGCCTGTAACCCAAATGTTGAAGCGCTCGAGCGGGGAGGGTGTTAGCATTGAGGAGGTTGCTGCATGTAAGTGGTACAAGTGGTTGTGCGAGGATTTAGTAGATTGTTTTAGGAAATTGAAGGTAATTTTGGATGGGAGATTTGAAATTACGTGTTCGAGGATGTGGTCAGTGATTGCATTTGCGGGTTTGCGAAACCTGTAGTTTTCAAGCTTTGAAAGCCGTTGGGATTTTCAAGATTTCCAAGATTCTGAAGGTTCTGGGGACCTTCAATATTTTCAGGACTTTGAAGAGTTTCGAGGTTTCCACAATTGTGCAGGTACCTACTGAAGATCTTGAGGGCTTGGAGGCTTCCAAAAATTAGGGCACATTGAAGTCCCTCGGTATCTTAAGGACCCCTAAAACTTCTCAAGACAATGAAGATTCCCAAGACCTGAAGGACCTTGAAGATCTCCACAAAGTTGTATATCTCCAACACCCTGAAGACCTCTAAGCCTTCAACCACATAGGGACCCCACAACCTCTTCAAGATCTTCACAAAACTCTATTTTCCCAACACCCTGAAGACCTCCAAGCCTGCAACCATATAGAGACCCCACAACCTCTTCAAGATCTCCACAAAGTTTTATATTCCCAACACCCTGAAGAGTGAAGACCTCCAAGCCTGCAAGCACATAGAAAGACCCCAACCTCTTCAAGATCTCCACAAAGTTATATATTCCCAACACCCTGAAGACCTCTCAGCTTTCAACCACATAGAAAGCCCCAGCCTCTTCAAGATCTCCACAAAGTTATATTTTCCCAACACCTTGAAGACCTCCAAGCCTTCAACCATATAGAGACCCCACAACCTCTTCAAGTTCTCCACAAAGTTGTATATTCCCAACACCCTGAAGAGTGAAGACCTCCAAGCCTGCAACCACATAGAGAGCCCCACAACCTCTTCAAGATCTCCACAAAGTTATATATTCCCAACACCCTGAAGACCTCTCAGCTTTCACCCACATAGAAAGCCCCCAACCTCTTCAAGATGTTCACAAAACTCTATTTTCCCAACACCCTGAAGACCTCCAAGCCTGCAACCATATAGAGAGCCCCCAACCTCTTCAAGATCTTCACAAAACTCTATTTTCCCATCACCCTGAAGACCTCCAAGCCTGCAACCACATAGAGAGCCCCACAACCTCTTCAAGTTCTCCACAAAGTTATATATTCCCAACACCCTGAAGAGTGAAGACCTCCAAGCCTGCAACCACATAGAGAGCCCCCAACCTCTTCAAGATCTCCACAAAGTTATATATTCCCAACACCCTGAAGAGTGAAGACCTCCAAACCTTCAACCACATACAGAGCCCCCAACCTCTTCAAGATCTTCACAAAACTCTATTTACCCAACACCCTGAAGACCTCCAAGCCTGCAACCACATACAGAGCCCCACAACCTCTTCAAGTTCTCCACAAAGTTATATATTCCCAACACCCTGAAGAGCGAAGACCTCCAAGCCTGCAACCACCTAGAAAGCCTTCAACCAAAGCCCCCAATCTCTTCAAGCCTCCAACACGTCACACTGCCAAAGGAGGTCACCCAATATTTCCAAACAGAAGCAAGCCTCCGAAAGCCTCCACCCTGGTCTGCCACCCAAAAACAAACCTAGGCTCGTTACCACCTGTTCCACGCGATTAGGTCCCCGTCCAGTGCTAATGCCACGCGTCAGGGCCAGATGCATCGGACCTAGCCGATCGAACGTAACTTAACAGGACCCAGCGACCACAGTGGTCGGCGGTGAGCGCGCGAGCGCAGGAAAGCGGCCGTGTTTCCGGTTAGGTAGCCGACAACCGGTCTATCTCGTGACTAGCCGACGAGCTGGTCTCTCTATTCACACCAGAAAACCGTCGTTGTCGCTCGTAAAACGCGGACGAGCCAGGTGATTGAGGCGCGTTCTACGCGCAAAGTGCGCTCAGCCGCTGTAGGTACCGGGTGTTCCGCAACAAAACGATCGAATCTAGGCTCCCCTTGGCACATGCTCGAACGTGGCCTTGAATTTTAATGGCAGGCTTTCAGACGACCATCTGCTGGCTTCAACTTAAATTCTTCACGCAGCGAAGTGCGCTTCTTTTAATTGGACAGAAGTTGAGTTGGCCAAATGTGTGTTGGTAGTCTGCTCGCATTCCACTTTCGTTGGAATGGCAGTGAAGGCGGGAGATGAATAATTGAAGAAGCTAGTTTTTTTCTTAGCTTTCCGTGGGTGTTCCTCCTTCTTGCATTAGCTATTTCGATTTTGTCCTCGGTTCGGAGATTCTAGTTACTGGGCTTTCGGTTTCTTTTCTGCAGAGTTAGCTTTTCCTCCTTCGTATTTTTGCCGCAGCTCATTTGCCAACTTCCTGCATTAATATTAAAGAGGGGCTATCTATGCTGGGTTGCAGTTAATTACGCGCTGCGGGGGAAGGATGCGATTTTTCATGAAAAAGTACGTCGGAAGTGTCGGATGAAGTTTTTCTGTGGGCCTCTATTTTTGAGAAAATCAGTTTGAAAATTTTTTTCCCAGATTTTTCTCATTTTGGGTTCATATTAAAGCCCGCCTCTTCCCCTTCAATTTGAGCCCCCGCTCGCTTCGATGCTCCAATTATCACGCCCTCTACAGCCGAATAGGTAAATTAATCGACGCAGCACATCTGTGGCTACCCTGTTTTCAAAATCGATTCCCTCGAAAACGAAGGCTCGTAGGATAAACTTTCACTCCACCTTTTCGATGTATTTTATCCTCCTGAATCACCCCGTAACAAATTGCGCCGGCTACTGCAACATCCCGGGTAATTAGACGAAAAAAACTGCAGTAGCGCGAGGTGTTAAAACTGTTATGGTGATGCTTGGGCGCTAATCTTGGGAAAAACTGGATGTAAAAGAGTTATTATCGTTGTAGATTTCTCTCCTTTATGCAGCGTTAAAAAAAATTATATAATAGGATACGGTTCTGCCGAAGAAGGAGGGGGGGGGGGGGGGGTGAGGTACACAATCAACACGCGCGCAGGTTGTTCGATCGCGGGGAAGGGAAGTGCATTCCGCGTGAATTCTGCTGCCAAGTCTATCCGTTAGACGCCGAATGAATAATTCATCGGGAGCGAAGGCCTGAATCATCGACGCGAAGTAAAATCCGCCGCGTCTGAAAATCGTTTCCCTCCTCGATAATTGGTCGTTAGGCCGATTACGCTCGCGTACGATGTTAATCAAACGAATACGCCCGAGCCGATAATGGAATTAGTCCTTGATGCAAATCACAACCCCCCTCCCCCCCTCGCGAAGATCGCGCGCGCGCGAGCGGTCCCAATTTCGGTTTCGATTCTTACGTAACTGGGAGAAGGGCGTTATAAATATTCCGATTATTTAACTCCGGGTGAAAATTAAACAAGGTGTAGGTACTTGCATTATGAGAAATTTGAATATTTTTCGCGCGACTATTTGCTTTGGCGAAGACAAGAATTTCTGTATATCCTGAAAATTCGAGTCAAGGTAAATTTTTTTATTTTTTTCTAATTTTGGGCTCAAACGAAAGCCCTCCTTTCCCCCTTTAATTCGAGCCCTCGATCGTCTCGATACTCCAGTTAGTTCGCCCGCAATACACGGAAACGTGCGCGGCGCCTACGTTTTCAAAATCGATTTTCTCGAAAACGAGACGTCGTACGGAAAAACTTCGCTTCACGTTTTCGACTTATTTTTTCGGGTTTAATGAATTTACTGGTGAGTTGCAGCAGTCAGTGGAAAAAACTGCGCGACTGAAGTTTATTTATCGGTGCCAAAATTTTGGGAAATGGTAAAAAGGGGTCCTAGAGGCAACGCAACGTTAAAACACTGGCAGTCTCTTGTTTTATTTAGAATGTGGCGAAGCTATCACGGTTGGGAGTGCATACAATTTAGAGAGGCGAGCGTGAACTGCATAATTAATTTTTATTAGCAATGTTACACAATCCTGAGAGTGGCTTGTTTTCCCATCGCGGATCCCAGGTGAAAAGTGCAGTGCTCGAAAGTGGCGATTACATGAGCAGCGCCGCCGCGCTTTTGTTATTCCCGTCTCGCGGCCCCCGTTTGAAAATTCGATACGTCCCTCTGTGATTTTCGATTCGATTCGAGCCGCCGCCGATTTGGCGCCACGTACGAGTCTACGGGCGGACAATGGGAATTCGAAAGGCGCTCCTGCTGTTTTCGCGCCGTCCAATGCAAATCCAACGTCTCCCTGAAAAGCGTCCCTGTTCTTGCCCGTTGTCCATTCGATCTCGCAATCGGTTATTTATGCGTCCTCCACGGGCGCAGGAAGTGTGTAAGAGTCATAGAAACGCAAGGAACAATTGCTCGAACGCTTCAATAGCGGATAATTAAAAAATCTTTCCTTCCTTACTCAATTCCCTATTTTTAGAAGCGGTAACTTACTGCAGGTACTAAAAGAAACAGAAATATATTCAATTGCTCAAAATTCTTTCCCCATAGAAATTAAAGAATATTTGAAAAAAAAAAACAAAAAGCGCAGTGTAGTTGATTTTTGTAATTTTAAATTGTAAGCGAAATTAAAAAATTAAAATTTTAAAGCTTGAATCGGTGAACGCTTCAAATTTATAAATTTAAATCTTTAAACGCTGTAAGATTTTAAATTTAAATCTCAAAACGCTGTAAATTATCAAATTTAAACCTTTAAGCGGTTTAAATATTGAAATTTAAATCTCGAAACGCTTTAAATTATTAAATTTAAATCTTTGAACGCTCTAAATTTTTAAATTTAATATTGTAAACGCTCTAAATTTTGAAATTTAAAATTTTAAACGCTATAAAATTTTAAACTTAAATTTTTAACGATTTAAATTAAGCAAATAAAAAATTGAAATATAAATCTTTCAACGCTTCAAAATTTTAAATTTGAATCCGGAAACGCTTTAAATTAAATTTAAATCTTTAAACGCTCTAAGTTTTTAAATTTAATATTGTAAACGCTCTAAATTTTGATATTTAAAATTTTGAACACTCTAAAATTTGAAACTTAAATTTTTTAACGCTTTAAATTAAACAAATAAAAAATTGAAATATAAATCTTTTAACGCTTCAAATTTTTAAATTTGAATCCGGAAACGCTTTAAATTAAATTTAAATCTTCAAACGCTCTAAATTTTGAAATTTAATATTTCAAACGCTCTAAATTTTGAAATTTAGAATTTAAAACGCTCTAAAATTCGAAACATAAATTTTTAACGCTATAAATTAAACAATTAAAAAATTTAAATATAAATCTTTAAACGCTTCAAATTTCTAAATTTGAATCCGGAAACGCTTTAAATTAAATTTAAATCTTCAAACGCTCTAAATTTTGAAATTGAAATTTTAGCGCTCTAAACTTAAAATTTTAAATCTTCACACGCTTCAGATTTCGAAATGAATATTTTCAAATTTAAATTTCGAAATTAATATTTATATTTCTCCGCCCCGTTAAGTACACCCCCAGGAGTCGAAAGGCTTTGAATTTTATATTGAGACCAGAAGGGAAAGATGTGCCGCAGGGATAACGGAAGTGACGTGGTGAATAATTAAAATCCTGAGGAGAGGGCAACGGAATCTAACGAAACGCATGCGGGGCCACGTTCCCTCCAGCGCGCGGTGCCCCCGTAATTTTCGTGGGGGTCATTATCACCGAACGCACTCGCGCCCGTGGAAAGATTCTGAACGCAGCCTTCAGTACAGTTATAACTTCGCCGCGAGCCTGACGTCTCTCTCCCGTCGCCTCTCGTCGCGAGCGCGTATCAAACAATCGCAATCGGCTCGGTTGCAGTCTCGGTTCCGCTCGATTCCGAGTCGCATCGCCCCCTAGCCAAAACCCTGCGCCACTCGACAAATTACACTTCCGCGGCCATCCGGGTCCTTCCTAGCAACCTCCGAGTGTCTTCGCGACCAAAACGCCACCGAATCACTCTCCCCGGAAAGTGTCTATAAAAAGAGACAGTTACTTCTCTTCGTTAGTGGGCAAGTACAATCGTAACCTCACCAGGAACCGTGTCTTCCGTCAGGTCTAGTTTCCCCCGGAGTGGCTTCCAAATGTGAGGGGACGAGAAAATGGCCAGAAAGTGCCCGGGCGCGTCTATGAGGGAACAGACAGCGTGGAATTGAGAGAGGACCGAAGATGCTGTGCCTGAAGAAGAGGAGGACCTACAGCTTCACGCAGGGCGTCTGCACGGACCTGCCCAGGCGGTCGAAGAAGGGCAACCATGGGTTCGACGGGTCCTTGGACATGGCTATTACGACACTGCCACGCAAGAACAGGTGAGTCACATTTCCTGCCTGATTTTAAACCGTGCACTGGGACTAATTCAATCTGCGACAGGCTAGGGGGGAGGGTCCACTGGACGTTGCAGGGTTAACCTCGGATTCACTGGGGGGGCTTGGCTGGAGATGATGCGAACGCGATAGATTATTCAATTCGCAGTTTGAATGGCTTTGTTAACTGTGGCTGGGGATTGTGGTGCTTGAAAGGGAGCGTTTAATAATCCTTAGAGTTGCATTTTTTTGTTTACCGTTGGGGCAGAGCTTGGGGGATGATTTTAGATTAGTTAGAAATTTATTTTGAAGATTTATGTACTCAGATATTCGGGCTACTTAGGGGAACAGTGAATCTGGGGTTGAAAGGTGGCAAAGCAACGGTCAAGTGTGATACAAATGTATAAATGTAATAGCAGCTATTTAATGGCAACATGATCAGTTAAGTGTTGAGACTGCTGTTCCGTTCCCATTTAGTTCAGTAATTGCTAAATTACTGTGAGATTCAGACACCGTTAGGTAAACGTCTGAAACTTAGTTTTAACCTTGCATTTTCAACTCGTTGCTATTCACAAAATTTTCGGCGGACCACTGGTACCAATCGCGCAAGTCCAGCCTCCGGTACCAAAATCCTTCCCACACCGAGCAGAAAGCACCGGCGCTCAGCTTTCTCCGCACCACTGAGCGTTGCTTAATGGACACCTATTGTAGCTGATAAGATCCGAGATAATGCGGCACACACTGTATCTCTCCCTTTGTTCCGACCGCTGAACGATTCAATTTAGGCCGCATCTCGTTTATCGCGGTGGGGGATCGGCGTGCGTACACAAAGTTGGACGATCGCGAGGCGTTTTGTTGAAATCGCCAGTGGTCACTTGGTAAATCGCAAACGCGAAGGTCGACCGGAGGTAAAAGTAGGTAGAGACGTATGGCTCTCCGTATCGCCTGGACAAGTGGAATAACTTCCTACGCGCGCAACGCTGGCTGCCGCGATCCCCCGATCGCCCTCAGGATGTTGCACCCTGCGTGTTCCTAGAGCGCAGTCACGTGTGACGTGTGCAACACTCGTATGACGTGGGAGGGATAGGTATCTTTCGCCAAGAGCGATTCCCTTTTACGAGATCGCTGGACGCTGGTTGCATCAACCTGTGGCTCGCTGACTTAATTTCCTTTCGAATCCCTTGTTTCTGTAATTCAATGTGCTGGGCATGTGGCGTAGGTGAGGCTCCTGATGGCGTGGGTTCTTTATAAAGCGGTGATTTCGATTTATCGTTCTTCTGATTGGAGGTTTCTTCGTTCCTCTGAAGCCTGGAAGAAACTAGGATTTTTCTAGAGTCGTTGGAATTGATTTTTGTGCGATAGAAGGTTTTGCTGGGGTAGCTGCTGTAGGATATACAAACCTGAGTAGTTTTTTCTGGAAATTAAATTTTAATAATATTACTTTTACCTGATATAAGCGTAGAAATGGATTTTGTAATTCCTATATGTGGGAACCGCGGAAAAAAACCATCCCGGGGCAATGGGATTCGAACCCGCGACACCTGCGGATCCTCTGTTTACTGGGCAGGCGCCTAACCAACTCCGCCAAAGTCGACCCTTCGAGGTTTGGAGTTCCTAATCCCATATAAGCTGCATTAGGTACGTGTTTCCTAATCTATGTTTTTCTGCTCAAAGAACTTCAATTTTTCACCTGAGTAGCAGAGATTCTTTAAATAACTGTATTCTTCAACCTCAATAATTCTGAGCTCGTAGAATCGAATACTTATCTACCTAGATAAATGATAGACAATCCAGGCACACGATTCAATGGTAACTTACCTATCCCACTGTTCGAAAAGAATTGTTTCCACATAATGCAAACACAAGTCTATTGTCCCCAATGATTCAAGGTCGGGGAATTGCCATTCACATAATCAGGATCCATGAATATTCAGAGCTATTATCTTCCATCATTCCAGTTATCAAATACCAGAAGGATTTACTAAGATTCGTAATCACTTATCACCACCAAAGTCTCCCACAGCTTTTCTCAGCTGGTACTACTTCTCACAACTTGAAACCCATACCCACAGTGATCCTAGGAACGTTAAAAAAAAAATTTACACACAGAAGCAGCAACATTTTGCAATTAAGTCCCTACAGTAGTGCTCAAAAGAAAAATTAGACTTTGAGTGGTAACAAAAATTCGATAGTCCCATTGGAAATAATAGCATCTTAAATTTTAAAATTGTATAACAGACCAGTGGTACAATATATAGTATATAAAATACTAAGCCAGAAATTTTCTTTCGACCACCGCTCTACACAGTAAAACGTGTAAAACAAACTTACACTGCCATTTCCCTTGCGCTTCCTCTAACCAGGTCTTAAGTACCCCGCTTAACTTGAACTCTGCCACCTATCCCTTCTATCGCCTGGCAAAATAACAGGAATAAGGAAAAACAAAGAAAGCCAGCCCACGGGGCCTTGGTTTTTCCACGCCGGGCCCACTAGTTAATTAATTTCAACGATTGTTTTCGAATCCAAAACGCACAGCAATGGCCCACAATGTCTGTTATTAACCCGCCTCGGACACGCCACTACTCTTATTACGCTGGAGCGCATGCCATTGTTGCAAGACGTTTCCTTACTTTAATTTATGTGTGCTCGCGCGCGCGCGCAGAGCGCCCCTCCCCCCGTGTCCGCATTGAAATGTCCGCGAATGGTGGATTTGAATACGGTCATTAGTTCCTGCTACCGTTAGAGATGGAAGGGAGAGACAAGAGCAACGGCGCGGATCATAATTGCGATATTACGTTGCGTAAGTTATTAGCCGCTTTTTATCTTGGACGCCAAGCGTTCCCAAGCTGGAACAAAGTGCGCCCCGCGAAGGACGCGTGCAGCCGGGTCTTCACAACGAAGCTCGCGTGTTAAACGCTGATCATTGTCTCGTTTCGCCGACCATTTTCTTGTCGGGGCACGAGTGCGGCCGCAAAAACCGCCCCCCGGCGTACATATCCGTCGTTTTTCGCGTTTTTATCTCTGCCGGTGGCTCTTCTTTTTGTTTCAACGATCTTAAAATAATCGTTGGCGAAAAATGCGTCGAAAATGTGGAGAGAAATTTTCTCATACGAGCCCTCGTTTTCGAGAAAATTGAATTCCAAAATGTAGTATTGTGCGCTTGCTGTGAATTTCGGTATTTGTGCTGTAATATTTTTGGAAATGGTGGAAGTAATAATGTTTTACTTTTGCGATCGCGTTAAAGCCGTGTCTTTTTGCCCTTTAATTTGAGCCCTCGGTCGCCTCGATACTCCAATTATTACGCCCGCCGTGCACGGAAACGTGTGCGGCGCCGTGCGCGCCTTTTCAAAATCGTTTTTTCTCGAAAACGAAGCGTCGCGCGGGAAAACTTCATTCCACGTTTTTTTCTTAATTTGTGACGCAGAATCGTTTGGTACCTGTGTCGTTTTGTTCGGACGGTATTAAGGAAATTCCGCAAGGATGCACTACGGTGGTACGGGCAGGTGAAAGTCGCAATTTTACAACTCACTAAGTAACTAAATGAAATTTACATCCGGAACGTTATGAGGGTCTTGATGAGGTTTCGCGTCGCATCGAGCACTCAATTTCGAACAGGATCTTACTAAAATGATCACGTGGCATTATTTATAATCCAGTATCGCGCAAAGAGGGTTCTTAACTTTTTACGCACTATCCTATGTGCTCGATACGCGTACCGAGACTAGACAAAAAAATTTCAGCTAAATCGGTAAAGTCCTTTTGCAAGTGGCATCGCGATTTCCGTCGAGATAATCGCCATTTCCCCGCGCGCGCGCGCCTCGGTAAACTCTGAAAACGGTTCGATCGATCGCGGAGTAGCGGTTCCGCGGTGGAAAGGCACGCCGATCGGGAGCGGTGGGGGGGGGGCCGGAATTAGTCCGCCGGGCCGGACAATCGCGCATTAATCTTCGACTTCTGTTGCGTTCGAACGAGGAAGAGAAGGGAACGGAGAAGGGAGATCGCTTCCCATTAGGTAGAGACGCCGATTGTGAGAATCTGGCTTTCGGTGCTGGCCGTGTACCTGGGATCCAACAATGGGCCTTGCACCGGGGAGTAAGAAGCGAAAGAGGGAGCCGTTATCGTTAGGGTCGGGGAAAGAGTCGACTTTCCTAGACCTCCCGTCGGCCCTGATGCGGGGAGCTCTTTCTCCGCGCGTTTCCTTGGTCGGTGCCCGCAGCTGGGCGTTGTTTGGTGAAAGTAGTGATGGGTATGAACGACTCGCGAGCATTTTTGTTTGAGCGAGCTAACTGTAAGATTGAGAAGAACGAGTGCTCGAAGGTAGCGATGGGTTCGAGCGCCCCTAGATCGCGCGAAACAGTTGCAGCGAGTCGAGAACTAACTCTCCCACGTTTTACCCTTCGCTTCCTACAAATAGCAGAACCCTTTCTGAGAACGCAAGAAGCAAGATGGAAGTTATATATCTCGCTCCTGTGAAATGTTCACGAGCAGAATGTTACTAGAAGCGAACAAACAAAAACACCGTACAGGGCATCCCAGCTTTTTGCCGGCGGAAGAAACACGCTGGTCACGTGGACGCGGAGGTTACAAGGCGAGGAAGAGCCGATCCCCCTTTATGCGCCAACCTAACCGGTAATTAAGCACGCTGACACGATTCCAGAGGAACCTCCATCTAGGAAAGACCCCTGCGCGGAGGATGCGGAGGAAGGAAACGATACCAGATAAGGTGCAATCGCGACGTCTCTGCTCTGACTCATCTAACCTTCTCACGTGACTATTGAAAGGAGGCGATGGACTAGGTGAACGGCGAAAGACGAGACTTTTAATGTGCAATTAGCGCGAGCGCCATCACTACCTCTTCAAACAACAAAACTGATCTACCTTATTCGTCGTTTCCCCAATTGGTAACCGTAAATTAAGGAATTTTATGCTCTCTTGGGTTATTGTTTTTATTTGTTTAAATATTCCGAGGATGGACGAACTGAGGATCTTCATAAAAAATTATGCGGTCACACTTGATGCGATTCGCGAGACCCCCTTTCTCTCGCTGTTTTTCTAATTCGGAGACTTGTTGCTCGTGAAAATTCTCGAGTGCTCGCTCCACATCTAGGATCGTAAATACACCATCGCGAAACCCGCAAGAATTCGTTGTACGCGATCTTCTTGCCTCGATCTCGACGTTACGGAACCCGCAGTCAATCGAGTGAGACGCGTAGTCCTTGCGCCTTTTGATTCCGCGGTGGGTCGTTGCACCTGGATGCACCGGGCCTCTTCATCGACGGGCTGGCTGGCCTGCGGGCTTCAGTTAAAAATACCTCCTGGGAGAATTCTGCAAAATTGTCGAAATCAAAAAACTGTTGGGGGAGGGGTCGCAATTTTTTTCGTTTCCTTACAGGGGGAGAGGGTTGGAGTCAGGTAGAGTCTTACGTAATATTTTTTAACCTAATTTTTAATAAATACAAATTCATTATTAAACCTAACCTAATTTTTAATAAATACAAAGTCATTAATTTCCCATAAAAGTAATTTTAGTTTAAATTTCCCAAAACCGAGTTGAATGAATTATGTAAACCTTTAAAAGAATTTTAATAGCTGAAAGAATGCAATATAAAAAAATACGAATTTTTTTATTGGGGGAGGAAGGGCGTAAGAAATCGACAAAATTACCCTCGCGCAATTTAAGAACGGCTACAGAAGGGAGGGGAAGGTGGGGCGTCGAACGTTGCGGAGGAGAGAAACTGGTCTGGGGGTTTCGATTTTCACGGGATCTGGCCCCACAAAAATTGCGTCAGGACTGCTTCTCTTGTTGGCATGCCGCGGCGATAAGCTGTGTTAAGGTTACCTAAGCACTTTCTATGCCAGGCCGATGCTCGATCGCCTCGCGCGGCCGTCGATTCCGAATGGAAATTGTGTCGACGGCCTGCGCGTTACGTGGAATGTCGTTCCACCGATAACGAGGGACACCACCAAGGATACGTTGTCGCTCCAACCACCTCCGATTCGGTTTCATTGACGAAAGTTCTCATTGACAGGCGGACCCGCTACTCCTCCGCGACCGAAAGCGCGGTATCAGTTGACGCGAGGGAGTATCGAGTTCGCTACGTTATTCGAGCAGAATAGCGTGTTCCCCAACTTATTTCAGTGGAGGGAAAGGGAATTTGCTATCCATGAGTATATTTTATATGCCTAACAAGCGATATTGAGGTCTATAGGAGCTTAGAGGGAATGGGGAACGTGGAAATGTCGAAAAATTGCGATGCTTCGATACTAGATCACTTGAAAACCCCGAAACTAGTTCATCTCGTGTTTTGACGCCTACCAAGTGGCAGTGAGGTCTATAGGAGCTTAGAGGGAATGGGGAAACGTGGAAATCTCGAAAAATTGCGATGCTTCGATACTTGATCACTTGCGAACCCCGAAACTTGTTCATCTCGTGTTTTGAGCACTTGCATTGGAAATCTCGCTAATGCTCGGTGCATGTACATTCTATACGTGCACAGAGCTACCAAAATGAAGATTCTGGAGTGACGAAGGTCGTCTTTAAGTTCGAACCAATTTGCAATCCACAATTCCCCATTTAACCCCATGAAGTTGAAATTGTCGAACGTTCTGCATATGAATCTAGTGGGATCTTGTTACGCAAGAGGGGATGGATGCTAATTACCCTTAATTACGATTAATTACACCCGTTTGCCTGTGGCCCGGGTCTGAGAACGACACTGTTCTCAGACAATTTGTCGGCTATGCAGAGATTGCGTTTCGAGTCCTCTCGTGAACTGTCCTCGTTACACACCGTTATCTCTGCCTCTTCCATCCACCTGGCGATCTCACCTGGGGCCTGCCGCTTTAGAAAATGCAGTGAATTTCGTAGAAAGTGTCCCGGGTACACTGGCGATTCACGACTCGTGCGTTTACTTTGGTTTCTCGCCGCGACCCTTTCACTGTCACCACCTTTCTACTGTCTTCTGCACAAAGACTGCTTCGTTCCTTGATCGGTGGGCGATAGTAAGATATTTCAGGGCTTACACTGAAATTAATACAGTCACTAAGAGCAAATTTTTAGGAGTCTCCAATTAATACTTTGACCGACGCAGGGTTTTGAAAAATGCCACTTTAAGTTGGTCAGAACTTTTCGCGCGTCCATTTTCCTGGGAATGTGTTGTGTAAAGCGAAATCCAAACTTGGTTCCTTTTCAAAGTTCAAAGTTTCAATCATCTGGGTTTAAAGTTCAAAATTCAAAGTTTCAATGGTCAACGTCTCAAAGTTCAAAATTCAAAGTTTCAATTATGAAAGTTTCAATTATGAAAGTTTCAAAGTTCAAAGTTTCAAAGTTCAATGTTTCAAAGTTTCAAAGTTCAAAGTTTCAAAGTTCAAAGTTTCAAAGTTCAATGTTTCAAAGTTCAAAGTTTCAAAGTTCAAAGTTCAAAGTTTCAAAGTTCAAAGTTTCAAAGTTCAATGTTTCAAAGTTCAAAGTTCAAAGTTTCAAAGTTCAAAGTTCAAAGTTCAAAGTTCAAAGTTTCACAGTTCAAAGTTTCAAAGTTTGAACATTCAAAGTTTCATAGTTCAAAGTTCAAAGTTTCAAAATTCAAAGTTCAAAATTCAATGTTTCAAAGTTTCAAAGTTCAAAATTCAAAGCTAACTGTTTCAAAGTTTCAATGATATAAGTTTCAAAGTTCAGAATTCAGTGTTCAAAACTTCAGCGTTTAATGTTCAATGCTATAATGATCAAGGTTCAAATTTGCATCGGCCTCTGTCGCATGGAAACGCCCTTTCAGGGGATCGATGGGCCTCCGATGAATTCATATCACTTCCCGTCGGAACGGAAACGCCTGGTGTCGCGGCTGGAATATCTGAACGATTGGAAACCGCGTGTCGCCTGCACACCGGCGATCATAGACGTCAGTCTCGGTTTCACTGCAACTAGGCGGGGCCCGTAGGTTGCACCCTCGTGCCAAAACGGTGCGTGTCGTCAATGTTAAATGTTAAACGCACGATCCCCGTAGAATTTAGATCACAGCGACACGACCACAATTCTAATGGGTCGCCACTTTTCCAATGACTTCGGCGCGTTCTCGCGAATCGCTAGCTATTGTTAGCGGGAGCTAACTGTGGGAGAATCCGCCCTCTTGGTCAGAGGTGGCTTGAGTGGAAGGCTTATACATATACCGTCTATGGTCAAGTCGAAGAAAAATTATGTTTGAGGACTTCTCCCCATTCATCTTAAATGACAGAATTTTTGTGAATTTTTTCAGAATTTTGGGATCGGGTGCAACTGCTATTTTTATTCACATGAGTATCGGGTTCTTGATATGCCTGTAGATAAAATTAGTGGAAAGAAATGTTTATTTTGTTATTAGTACTGTTTAGCATTAAGTCTCGTACACTAATAACAATTAGTGGAAGTAATATTGATGCTTCGAATGAGTATGATAGTAGTAGGGTTACCTGTTACTGCTTATGCGCATTGCGTGCAGTGCGCATCACGCCGCAGCGCTGCAACCTGTTCACAAGTGGCGCTGAGTGGGTTGCCTACTGTGCAGGCGCCTGGTCTTCTCTTTATTTGCATTCCCCTCTTTATTCAAATGTTTGGATAGAACCCACTGGAATATCGTAAAATCAATTTGAAGATTTCTGTATTTCAACTTTCGTTAGCGACAAGTAATAATTGACACAAAAATTCGTGGTATAAAATATAGAAGCAGAATGTTGAAAGTAATTTTTACTCTCCTAATTTTCAATTTAAAAACGATCTTTCATCATAATATTTGGCTAGTAATCTTACTGTAAAAAATATTCCACGAACAGTGTGCAATTGAATAAAAATAATTGGTATAAATCAGGCACGGCTTTGGATCAAGTATTAAATTTACTCTATCCGAACACTTCTCTGTTATCTTTTATTGTTAGACGTTCTCACTGCTGATGACTCCAACTCTCCAAGGTGCCCTTGGGCTGCTTAACAAACCAAATCCGTTTCCCCTCTCACCGTGCTTCCAGAACCGCGATCGACGCAAGAAACGGTCCGTAAACCCGCGCGAAATTGCTCACGTACTTTGCACCGTATTTTCTTCCATTTCGACAAGCCATCAGACAAAAATCGCCCATTTCTTACGTAACCTTCGGCGTGAGAAACTTTCCTAAACTTAACACCTGTCATCCAATCCAATTCGATCGTCCGATTCACTCTATTTCAGCTACATAACAATTCAACTAACCTTCCACTCCTCCACGCATTGTCAGTAATGGCCGAAAGAATACTTAAATCCTACTATTAATTTAGTCGTAGAAACATATAAAGAATATGAGTTCTAAACCTTCTTTCGACCACCATAATACACCATTCCTCGCTAAATAAATCCTCCCATCAGCTGAGATTCTTAAAAACAGGGTTTACTGAATTCCCAAGCTCCTTGCAGACAGAAAGTAATTAATACATGCGGCATGCGACGGTAGGTGTCTCTCCCTCTCAGTAGTCCAGATGCGCAGTAGCGGTGCGCGTACGATCGCCGCCAAGAGTCGCACTCCCGTCCGTAGATTCGTGGCCCTGCTTCCCGTGGTTCTCTCGGGCTCAATAGAATTCGTGTGCCGGCCGTGAAAAGAAAGCACCAATGGCAACGTGCGTAGCGTGCACGGTGCGCAGAGCGGCGGTTTGGCAGCTGGCGCGGTGTTTTGGCACGTGACCGTTGCCAACGGTCGCGGCACACCATGCGTGACCCCTCGCACGCACCCCATAGTATGTTTTCAAACGAGTTCACGCGAGGTGCTCAGTTTCGTTGCCGCACGAGAGGAAAATCAGCGCGAGATGGGCCTGAAATTGCGCCGCCTGCTACGTAGATTATGGTGAGCGATCGCTTTCGTCCCGTCAAGCTTAATTAATCTCGGTCTCAATTGCTCGTAATGAACGTTCGCGACGATTCGATGGATACGTTGCTTTTGTTGGTTATGTTTCCACTCTGTCCTCTGGCGCATTTTGGCGCCCGTTTGCGGACGTTTTTGGGCATTTCTGAATTTGTGAAAACGCCGAATTTCTGGTTCTTCGGGAATATACAATCTTGGTGAGAGATCATTCTGTAGGTCTCTGTAATTGTGCATTTGTGAATGCATAATTACTTCTGGGAAATTCGATGGGAATGTTTTAACAAATGTGGATAGAGGGAGGTGCAAAGAGCGCCGAATTAGAAGGTGTTGAATTTAAATAATCTTGTAGGTAATCAATTTTGTTGATAAAAGTCGATACTTTTATTGCGCGAAGAATAAATTAATTAACAACCATAGGAAGCTCTGCCCACGCAGATATTCAGGAAAATGTATTTATACTTAAAACAAATCTATTGATAATTGTGTTGCATTTTCTTCTTTCTCAGATAATATTAAACAATCATATAATTCCTAGACTTAGAAAAATTTAGATCCCGGAAGAATTATAAATTTGGCCATTTTCTACCAGCTTCTTTTTGGTCTGTTCATTATTTTCGACATTATTATTATTATTATTATTACTTTGAGTTTGGGATTCATAGATGAGGCAGTTTCTCGAGGATTTTTTTCACGAATGCAGGAACTCTGTTGTATTGTAATCGATTACGCTCGATCCCATTGTAATCATTACGAATCGTTAATGAGAAATTAATTAGGGGATTGTGGGAGGCCGCCTGACGGCTGACAAAAGACTTTCTCTTTGTTGCAACGTAACGAATGTTCCATGGCAGGGAACAAGTGTAATCGGCGGATTGAATGTAAAACAAGGGACTCGGCGTGGTTTTACGATCAGACGAGGCGGCGGAGTTTCTTAGGCGGCTTGTCGATGACGAAACAGATTGCTTGCGAAATCAGTGTACTATAGCAGGTTTAAATGCCCGTTTCTTGCCAGCTGCTGGCGTCGGCGTGTTTTCACGCCGAGGCATGATTTCGCGTAGTTTTATGGAAATCATTGCAAGTGTCTTATCAAACTACTCCGATCTTTATTTTGGGAACAATACAAGCTCCCGCAAGGAAATATTCCCAATCCAAAATTCGTGATTTTAAGGGTAAAATCAGCCCTTAAAATTATGGGGCTTTTTCGTGTTTTTTATATACCTTTTTTTAAGTAGTGCGACAGCATAAAAATTGAAAACTTATATTTAGAGTTTTGTTCCATCCCGGATCGTTACAGTGTCATATTTAAAAAAAAAAAAAGGAAAAGCTGCGACTAACTTTAAGCTCCGATATCACCCGTTAAAAAAGCTACCTAAATTCGATTTTTTTAATATTTGCTTTAAATTCAATTCCACGTGTTTTTTTCCCTTTCGTGGATAGTACAATAACCTGTCTATGGGTTGGACGACTTTGAAAGTCAAAATAAAGGCAATCTCCCGTGGACCGTTTCGAGAAATCTGATACTCGATCCACGTTCGGTCCAGGTGTTTTCTATCCATGGGAAGATGAAGGAAGAAGGTAACAGAATCGCTGGCTGTTAGTGGACTGTGACCAGCTCGAAAGGCGACGGTTTGACGAACGGCGACCGATAATTAAGTCCTCGGGAAAAGTATACGTTCCGCGAAACCGGCCGGCATCTTCTCGCGCTGTTATTAAGTTCCTAGTGATCTCTTTTCGCCGGTACGTCCGCCATGGGAGTCGAGGAGATTCGCCCGCGAGAGTGATAAGCTTTTGCGGTATGTAAATGGCGGTCGTTAAGTGGCCGCAGCTTTTTCACCTAGATCAGTGACGGGGCTGGGGAGGATTTTATTTTCGATTGGAAAAGGCGATACCCTAAAATTATTGTACAATTAGGAAGATGGGTGATAGGTGCTAGGGATCTACAGGATGGCTCACATAGCGCGTCCACTCCGAATATCTTCTGAAGCGTATATTTTATAAGAAGTGTTTTCTATAGTTTTTTTTATTAGCCTATTTGTTCTTTTATATTTATATAATATATAATATATCATATGATATGATAAATGTTATGATACTTGATATGATAATTGATATGATAGATGTTATGATAAACGGTATGATAATTGATATGATAATTGGTATGATAATTGATATGATAGATGTTATGATAAATGGTATGATAAATGGTATGATAATTGATATGATAATTGATATGATAATTGATATGATAATTGATATGATAATTGATATGATAATTGATATGATAATTGATATGATAATTGATGTGATAATTGATGTGATAAATGATGTGATAAATGATGTGATAAATGATGTGATAAATGATATGATAAATGATATAAATATATATTATATAATTATAAGAGC
This sequence comes from Andrena cerasifolii, assembly GCF_050908995.1. NCBI lineage: Eukaryota > Metazoa > Arthropoda > Insecta > Hymenoptera > Andrenidae > Andrena > Andrena cerasifolii. Next base: position 8,241,729 of record NC_135132.1, read on the forward strand.
TTTTACATTATATAATTACATAATATGTAATGTAAAAGCTCTTATAATTTTTTATACGGATTTACTCGAAAACAATGGCTCACACGAAAAATATTCTCTCTCCATTTTCGATTAATTTTTTAATCTACAACTACCTTCTATCAGCTCAGATTTTTTTTTATCTCGAATCCACGAGGGTTCTTCCATAACGCGCGAGAGAAATTCCGTGTCGGCGGACCGTTAGATCGCCACCTGTTCGAACTGTCTCGCGTGCGAGGGAGATTTCAGCGCAAACACGACGATACTCGGTTCAGCAATTGTATAGAAAATTTCTCTCGCGCACACGGAGTCGCGACGCCCTAGGGAGTGAAACTAAAACAATCGACTGGCGACAGTAAACACCGTCTCGTTGACACAAATGTTCAAATTACTAAAACTTTCTTCAAAGCCCAATATCACCATTGCAAACTCGGCAATTCCATTTACAACACTAAAATACAAATTTGAATTCCCTCGAGTTCCTCCTCGACTACCACTGCTTAAACGCAAGTCATTGAAAAACCCGAGGAAAATGTGTGCCAACAATTCGGCCATTAATATCAAATACCCAAAAAACAATTCAGAAACATTCGTTTCTGCCGCCAGTTTTCGAGCGTAAGCGGCGAGCGCCGAGCGCCGACGAAGGCGGCCGAGCGGTGCCGACGCGCGAGCGCGAAAACTGCCGAAGTGGCTCGCGCGAAAGCCGTTAGCCAGCGGCCAGTCGTAGTCCCGCGGTCTTTGCGTGTTGTTCGTTCCTCGTCGCTCTCCGCCACGTGTGCTCTGAATCGTGTCTCTCTTCGCGACACTAACGCGCGCCTGCCCTAAGCTCTCGATTCCTCGACCGAACCCCCTCGTAATACACCGCGGCTGTGAGACAGGGATGTGTCGCCGCGACCTCGCGAGTCGCTGAGAGGAGGCCCCCAGATCTTGCCGCGATTGTAAGTGTCAGTGAGAAGATTCCGAAATCCGTGGAAACTGGGAAGGGCTGCTTCCAGGGACTCGAATAGAAGGTCACGTTCAACGACGGCAGGGATGACAGCAGCGTCGACGTAGCCGCGTGGTGAGTCGATTGTTGTCTCTTACGAATGACCAGCGTTTCGTATAGCTTTTCCTGGAATTGTCGACCGTGCGTCGAAGTCGTAAATTGTAAATGTACCGGGTCTCCGAGGCTTCCGATCGTTATCTCGTCTCTGTCGACGCTCGAAATATGTTTACGTACTTTGGAATTTAGCTTCTAGCTATTAAAGCAAGAGTGACTGCTCGAAGTCGACTGCCGGAACGTAATAAGTGTCTGCTATATTGTTTCGCGGTACTAAATAGTGATTAGAGCCTTATCTCGCTGTCTGCATAGATTACCACATTTGCAATAGTTACGGGAGGCATTTTTTTTTTCGAGTTTGTCCTGCGGCGTGGTTACGTCGAGGAAGTAGAGTGTATTTTATGTTTGTCGAAAATGGAATTCTGGGAATTCCCTTCTTGGCAAACATGGCGCCTCGGGGAGATACTAGCGCTACGTAAGTCATTGGCGTTCGATATTCGAAATGCAGGGAATGTGAGTCATGTGCATTGCGATAATGATAACGGGTTGCAGTATCTTATTGCAGCGGAGTTCGATACTAAATAAGGATATTGGAAACGCTTGTGCTCTTTGGAGAGTATTTTATTTAACCTCGAAATGGGGCTGGGTGTTTCATAAATATTTGAAAAGGGCGCCATTTTTTTCTGGGCGCGAATTGGAAGCTACTTTTAAAATTCTCACGCGTTGTTTGATTTAACTTTTCGATTTGAATTTTCAAAATTCATTTGCGTTGGGTTATCGTCGTGGTAAATTGTATGGATCGCTGATTATTAACGAAGCGGTATAGAAATCGTATTTTAAATTAAAAATTCTATTGTATAGAAAAATTGTTCAAATTAAATTTTTCTCATTTTCGTTCCTTTTTTTGGGTATTAATAAAGTTTGGAAATGTTCTAACATACAATTTGTAATTTTTTTAATTCTACGATGCAAATTTGTGTGAGATCGTAAAGTGGAAATTTTATTTTCATGAAATTTGAATTTTTCTATGCGAATAATTTATTATTCATTCGACGCACGACGAGAGTAGAAGTTTTATCGTTTTTCTGGATTGTAATCTGTCTTTATCGCTCCTCATATCCTCTTTCGAGTATTGTGGCATACTGAAGTATCGTTTATTTCATATGGAAGTCAATAGAAGCGCTGTTTTGATCCACTTTCGAGGCGAATCGAAGATAAACACAAGCTTATCTCGGAACGCGTATCGAATACGTTCATACATGATTGTTTTCTAGATTTCGTAAAGGGTGATAACAAAACAATGCGTGCGTTGTGTCCATGAAAGTGCAGCCTTAATCGCGATACCGTGGAGAATTTAATAACAATTTGCGTACTGGTTGAAATACTTAAATAACTCAATTATTTAAAAAAAAAAAAAAAATACAAGTCTGACTCAAGCAGTTTCAATTCTGTGATAATTCTATTAAATCCCCTGTGATTAGTATTAGATACTATATTTAGAATCACGTTCCCAACAGGTGGGCAGTTTTCAATTAACGACTCCTGTAAAATTGCAGAAAAAAAGAGAAGTAAATTTACGAGATTTGTTTAGCATAGTTTGCCAAGTTGCTGTTGACTAATTTTATCGAAAGAGGAGCCAGTTAAAAATGGAACGACTAGCCTTGGTTGTTTGAACAACTTGGTGTTTAAAGGCGGGTCCACAATTGAAATCAAATAGCGTCAGGTTTCACTGTTTTTACAGTACTATCGTGCATTCATATTTATAACAAAACGGCGAGGTGCATTATGAAATTTATTTAATATTTTTTTTTATGAATTGTGAATGCACCTTAATGTAGTAACTCATAAGTTTAAACTCACCTTTAACGTGCTACTGTTAAGTGCGCCAGCACATTAAGGCATTAATTCCTTTGTGTACAATTGCAATTTAACATAGCACCAGCGCGCATGTGGACCCGCCCTAAGGTTTCCTTTTTAGCATTTCCACTTTCAACGCCATAAATATTCGAAACCCCGTTAGTACCAAGAATCAACCATTACGTAAAAAAGGCAACATCGTAACACTCGCTAGGAGATACCGATTGCAGAATAAAAACGGGACTTTAAATATCGCCGTCTTATCGGGAACAGATCTGTACAAACTTAATTAAGTTCGAGTTGCGAAAGAGTCCTACGACTGAACATCACCATTGCGCTATTTTTTTTTCCCCCCTCGTTCCCATCTTTATTTATGAATGAAGACGTTTAATAATAATAATTATAGAGTGGGCATGAATGTTAACAAGAAGACGGGCTAATCAGGCTCACTATATCTCCCTACAATTATGCAGAATTCAGGCGAAATTGAGTTTATAAATACCCAAAATGGGGAACGTATTTTCCTTGTGTCGAAGTGCGTAGCCAGGACGCAAATTCGACGGCTCGTTGTAAACACTCCAGCGTGACCTTTCCAAGCTGTTGTTGTGTCGACGGGGTCTTTGTATCTTTCGAGTCACACGAGAGGTTTACTCCTTGTTTTTTACGTATCGTTGCCTGGAACAGTGGTCGAATCCAGGCGATCGTTTTACGCGTAGGAGCGTGTTGAACGCGACACGCCTGTGTTACGTGTGAAAATGTTTGTTTTTTTTTTACGGTCGTCGCTGGCCGATCCGTTAGCTTCGGCACAGTGGTTTATGGGTGGTCATCTGCTTGGCGACGAGAATAATAATCGTAAAGTGATTGTTGGCACACGACGTTCGCTGTTGGCATAGTTTGCCGTCGGTGAGGAGTTAGTAATAATAATAATAAGGTGTTTATTATACTGTACAAAAGAAGGGGAACAGTTTGGGTGTTTTTACAGTGGTGGTGAAAGACGATTTAAAAGCTTTAGGACTTGCAAATTTATTGAACTCTATTCTTACGAATTTTTAAGGATTCATTGGATTAGGATTGGATTAACCTTAGAAGGATTTATTTAAAGGGAAATGGTATACAGTGGTGGTTAAAAGGAAGGTTTAAAACTCTTCCAACTTAGAAATTTGTTGAATACTTTGGATAGAAATTGATTATTTACTTTCGATAGAAATGCATTGAACATTTTGGGTAGCAATTTATTGAATACTTTGGATAGAAATATATTGAACTTTGTGTGTGCTATTTCACGCTTATAGTCTTTCGGACACTTAAGTACTTATAAATCTGAACATCCTCTTGTATTCACTCCTAATTCACCAGAAATCCATGTATAGTGCCTCTACGAGGTATAGTGATTTAGGTGTGAGGCCACTCCGCGGGGTCTTAACCGATATCCTGCTGGGTATTGGCCGCTAAACGTGACCTCTTGCAGGACTGTGTTTAGGGAAGACCAGGACAAAACCGGGGCCCTAAAGATTAAGTGTTAAAATTTCGATTTTAATAAAATAGAAAAGAAATTGATTATCATTATTAAAAGACATCGATTAAGCTTTGCTACTGGCTATTAAAAATTGTCTCATTGTCAGCACATATTAAATACAAATACATTGTAGTAAAGTATATGTACAGCATTAGAACAGTTGCAATATAAATTATTTTATATTAACAACTTATTTTAAATTGAAACCACTGCATGATTCAGGTAATTTTGGAGATTTTACCCTTTAGGGCCCCGGTTTTGTCCTGGTCTTCCCTAAGGGGGCACGTTTGGCGGCCCGTACCCAGCAGGGTATCGATTAAGGGGGTACACCCGTTTGAACCCTCGGAGAATGTATACATTTTGTGGATTTTTTTACAAGTCAACGGTTCGATGCAGATTTCCCGTTTTTTAACTATGTTTACATAGTATTATGAACTACTTATAAAAAAAGTTTCAGTTAAAAAACTATTGTTTTTCGGAAGTTACGGATACATGTCCGAAAGTCTCTCGATTTTAGACGGCTAAACGGTGGCCCTAAAAACTCGCGCTACGTTCAACCAATTCACTTCAAATTTTGCATGCAGAATCATAATAAGATTCCGCATCGTCCAGCGAAGGCGATTTTGAAAATTTTGAAAAATAAAGAAATGGCGAGAGATCAAAGGTAAAGTTAAATTTTTCTAAGAGAAAAATCCACCTTTTTCCTTTATAAATAATAAACGGGGAATCGAAATAAGAAAAGCCTTCGTTGGACGATGCGGAATCTTATTATGATTCTGCATGCAAAATTGGAAGTGAATTGGTCGAACGTAGCGCGAGTTTTTAGGGCCACCGTTTAGCCGTCTAAAATCGAGAGACTTTCGGACATGTATCCGTAACTTCCGAGAAACAATAGTTTTTTAACTGAAACTTTTTTTATAAGTAGTTCATAATACTATGTAAACATAGTTAAAAAACGGGAAATCTGCATCGAACCGTTGACTTGTAAAAAAATCCACAAAATGTATACATTTTCCGAGGGTTCAAACGGGTATACCCCCTTAAGACCCTACTGAGTGACGTCACACCTAAGTCACTATAGCTCGTAGAGGCACTGTACACCCTCACAGTAGTCTCATCCTCATCATTGGATTATCAGCCACGATTAGAACACCATCGATGAGTAACCAAATATTACTATTCAGAACTCTGTCGTCAAATAACTTAATCAAACATATCTTATCTCCTCCAGACGGTATTATCGAATCACTCCCTCCGACCACGCTCGTTGCTCCCCCTTTTCCTTTTCTTCCACTTGCAACACGCAACCCGTGCAGATGCACAGATACTTTCGCCTTTATCCTGGCCTTGATTCGAAAATCTGGGCCGCGTTGCGTTCGTATCAGCAATCAGGGTGCACACAATGACCGGTTGCGTGCGTCGGCTCAATTTGCTTTGACAACTGTGCCTTTTTTACAACTCGCCAATTGCCCCATATCTCAACGACCCCTCCAATTTCGGCCAATAAAAACGGAATTCCAACTGGACAGCGGGGACCCAACTTCATCCCCACGCCAATCAAATTAATCGAGTGCCTTCAACCCCCAATTCAAAATTCCGTCACGTTTAATCTTAGCAATAAAAAATCCGGATTTTTCTGAAAAGTTCATCACGGTACTGCGAGCAATCAACGCCTGCAGGGTTTACAACTCAGATATGAAAGTTATTAGTCAACAATTTTGCATTAACTGTCGGCGCGTTTGAAGTCGAGTTAACAAACAATTATCGCCGATTAATTTGCGGCAACGGGAAACACGATATCCGTCGGCGAAGTGGGCGATTTAGAAACTCGAATTTGAGTGGAGATAAGATAGTAAAAACGGACCTGTTACCGAGAATAAATATCTGAATTCAGCGAGAACGGATCAAAGTGACGTCTCGATTAAATTATTATCGCGGCGTCCTTTTACCTTATCACTATCGTATTTCACTTCTCGCATGAGATGCCCGGAGAGTTGCTCTGCTAATTATAGTCTCAGAAGGGAAAAAAGTTGAAACAAAAATTTGAGAAGTGCATCCAATTAAAAAAAAAATGGTCGCAAGGCGTTGCAGCTTATTCGATGTAAAATTGTCGGGCCTGCGAAGGCGTTTGAGTGTATTAATAAATAATTAATGACCGTGGTAATGCTTCGTGTTAGATCTTAAATCGCCGACTTAATTATCGCCTCATTTGCATAAGTAGATCGGTGGAATTTAAATTGAATCGAGCGGACCGAACGCGATAAATATCGTGGTCCGGGATTTTTGTTGACTTTTTTCTCTCTTGCTGACTTTGGGACGAGAAACAAAGCACGCGGCGCGTTAAACAGTCTATTCAAAGGAGACTTCCGTTTCCTAATCCCATTTCCCGCTTTCGAATTTTCGTGTAATTGATAAACCAGTTTCCGAGTGCTTCGATTGATTCGCTAATCGATAGTGCGAGATAAAAATCATTCCGATACAAGGGGAACGCTTTTCTGGTCGCACTTCACTTTCTCCCGAGCAGCTGTCCGCGATTATAAAGCGAAACTAATAATTTCAGAAGGCGTTGACTCTGGAGACTGGGCCTTATCTAAACACCGATCTGTAATTGATCTTTGCACGCTCGTTTCAAGATCAACTGTTACGTGTGCTCGGGAACTAATTTATATTCACAAAATTGCTGAAAATCCTTGTCAACTTGAATTCAAAATATCTTTTACCAAAAACCTGCTTGAAATAACCCACTTTAACGTTTAAAATCGAATTTTACAACCGCATAAAGGCACGTAGAAAAATAAAAATTAGGCAGAACGATGGAGCGCCAAAAAGCATTAAATTTTGCCCAAAGAACTTTTCTTCTACCTCAAACCGTTTTCGAGATACAGCCGTTGGAAGTTGCCTTCCAGGGCGCCGCTTTTTAAACACTTATTATCTCTGAAACGAGGCGTCGTAGGAAAAAAATTCTTTCTACAAATCTCGCTCATTTTTGCGCGCGGAATCGATCGCAGTCGGTCCCGTTCGCTAATTTCGACCGTCGATATATCGATTGTTATCGCGTTTTTTTTTGTTGGAATACTTGACGCGAGGTACTGCTCCGACTAGGCTTGGCGAGTGCGCCGCGGAATTTGCATGACTTCCGATTATCGGTTCCCTGGTCGGACGCGGAAAAAAGGCGGCGCATCGCGGAGGCAGAAACGGGCGGAACCGTAACTGCGCCGCTGCAGGCTCACGCAGACCGCGACGAAGTGTACGTTACAGTTGGAGAACGATATATTACGCGGCGGTACGTCCCAGTCAGTGAAACTTCTTTTCCGGAATTCTTTCACCGGCGAATAATTTTTGTGTCTTCCTTCATGCTGGCGATCGCTGAATAACGCACCGCCCCGTGTCAGCCGTTAGAATCGTCTGACTCAGCAGCTGAAAATGGCTGGGAGGAAGTTTTTGTTTTGGTAGTCGATGCTTTGTATCTTACAAGGAGACCTTCAGGCGTTTGGCAATTTCAGAAAATGTTGGTACTCAGTGATGGTCCCCGCTCGGTCGTTAATTTCCCAAAAAAGTAAGGCCCTATTTTTAGCCAAATTCGAGAAAGTCGATTTTGAGAAATTCCGAGTTAACTTATATACATTTGATGAACTTTTAATTGCGGTATGCCGCGTGGGTCAGTGCGTTGCGCTCGCGACTCCCATGCGCGGGGTCACCAGTTCGCGCCTCACTGTTGCCATTTTTTTTTTTTTATTCCTGCGAATTGACGAATATTTAAATATTATTTTCAATTAAAAACACAATTTATTTTAACATAGTCGTTTTTAAATAAGAATATTTCCAATTAATTTTGGTACAAAAATTAAAAACGTCGAGTAGGAAATGAGACTTGTGGAAATTTGAGGGTTGCAAAAGGGTAGGACGGAGAATCTAGTGGTTTGAGAAGCTGTGGAAGGGATTTTCGAGTGTACGACTTTCACCCAGATCCTGCTAATTAGAATTTACACAACTTCCGATTAGCAACTCCTTCCGGCCTTTCGCTGGCTGCTCATCAGTGCTGCGCAATCTTTATGGTGCCGCAGTCAGGATGAAGGGATTTCGAACTAGGATCACTCCCTCATTACCAACCGCGAGACCTCCAATTTTCCCCTCCAGAGATTGAACTGTAATTTTTGCACAGTTAGATAGTTCCATAGTGGGATACATGCGTATCTATATGATTGCATATTTGCACAATTATATATTTGCGTAATTGCACTCAGAATAACACTCTACATATTTTAAATTGTAAAGTTGTCCAGTAAGGATTCATGTTTTTGAAAAATTTTCGTTCAGTTATTTTATGTAGCCAAATTCTTTCGGCCTGACTATAGCGCGCCGCGGTTGCGCCTCCCTTGCAAAGACAGTTGCAGGCCCATTTGCGACGCGTAAACACAGAGATTTTGCAACGGAACAAATATAGAGGCGGGCCAGAATCTCCGCGAGCGATGTGAAAGTATCCTCCGCGGGTGACAATTCTCGTGGAACGGAGTAAAAAGGGACGGAAGGAGAGAAGCCTTGAACGTGAACGGGTATAAAATATGGTTCTTGCGGTACGCTGCGATACAGTTTATTCGCGGTTTCGTGCGTGACGAATTAGGGCGATATTACAATTCTTTTAACTGTTCCCCTGCGTTGCGTTGCAAAAATACGACTTTGCATACTTTATACAGTTTTGGAGGCGACGGAAAACAAATTAGTCAAAATTGAAAAAAATTGGTGGAAAATTGTTTGTCGAGGGTTTAAAAGTCGCTATAAATTTTTTGTTTTAATATAGGGACTAATGCATTTTTGAGGACACCAAGGAAGCTACTTCCACTTTCAAAATAATAAAATTACAAATTTCGAATTAAGTTCACTAGACATTGTCTAACTGATCTTAAAAAACTATCGTTTTAATTAAGGCGCCGCCTTGGTTTCATACAGTCCGCTCACGGCACGCGGTTCTCCGAGCCACACGATACTCAGCAAGATTTATGCAGCAACGCGCGATTAAGTAATACGTTTGTTACCGATCCGTTTACGTAAGTGCGTGGCGAGCACGCGTGTCCACTACGTGACCGTTCGAATGCACGCGGTACAGGAAAGTATTGAGAATGGCTTTCGATGAAATTCTGTTGGATTTTGTCAAGGTCGGGATTTGGTTGGTTCCGCGCGCGGTCGCGTTTCGTATTCACCGCGCGGGAGACGCGTAGGATGCACCGTTACTCGCCCTGCAATGCAGATTCCGCGATAGGTAAATGCACGAGTCCGCTTGTGTTTCTTGAGATCGCTCTTAGGATCGTCTCGCGTTTGCGGTGCTCTGGAATGGTCGCATTTTCTTTGAGGAAGGAATCGAGGGGTACATAATAAATAGGAGATGAAGAGTACGTTCAGGGTTCCGAATGCTTTGGGTCCCAAACGAGAGTGATTCCATGGGGGCTTAGAATTGTAAACGTTGGATGTCCCAAATGGTAGAAGTCTCAAATTCTAGGAGTCCCAAACACTGAGAGTCCCAAACGCTGGGAGTCCCAAACGCTGGGAGTCCCAATTGCTGGGAGTCCCAAATGCTGGGAGTCCCAGACGCTAGGAATCTCAAACTCTAGGAGTTCCAAACACTGGGAGTCCCAAACGCTGAGAGTCCCAGACGCTGAGAGTCCCAGACGCTGAGAGTCCCAGACGCTGAGAGCTCCAGACGCTGAGAGTCCCAAACGCTGGGAGTCCCAGACGCTAGGAATCTCAAACTCTAGGAGTTCCAAACACTGGGAGTCCCAAACGCTGAGAGTCCCAGACGCTGAGAGTCCCAAACTCTAGGAGTCCCAAACGCTGGGAGTCCTAGACGCTAGGAATCTCAAACTCTGGGAGTTCCAAACACTGGGAGTCCCAAACGCTGAGAGTCCCAAACACTGAGAGTCCCAAACGCTGAGAGTTCCAAGCTCTAGGAGTCCCAAACGCTGAGAGTTCCAAGCTCTAGGAGTCCCAAACGCTGAGAGTTCCAAACGCTGAGAGTCCCAAATTCTAGAAGTTTAAAAAACTGAGTGTCCCAATCTCTCGAGGTCCCAAACTGTCGAGGTCCCAAACACTTGAGGTCCCAATCGCTTGGAGTCCCAAACGTTTAATTTTCCACTCCACTGCAAATTGTCCAACCTCTATGCTAGCAAGTCGAGCTGGGAACTCTCATAACTTTTATAATACCTACTTTATATTACATGAAAAAGGGTACGTTTTGTACCTGCACTTGTTAACGCTGCTCCTCTGTTCTTCAAAGTCTTCCATGTATTATCGTTATCGCAGCGAAAATGACACTCCCGACTATTCTTTTAGCGACCCAAACGCCTCTAGATAAGTGATAATGTTCAGTGTTCTCCGTGGCATTGTTCGACGTCGTATCGCGGCGAGATTCATCCTTAATCACCCGTAATTACCCAGTTACGATTTTATTTCACATGTTCACGATTAGCGAGATAACGATCGAGCGTTGGTAGTAACCTGGATACCTAAGTTCTTTGATGAGTCACAAACCTTCGTTTGCTTTTACAGTCATGGAATTTCTAAATTCCGAAATGGGGAAAAAATTATGAATTAAAAAGTACCTTCTTTTTTTTAGAAATTTTTATTCACCTCCAAATAAATTCTTCACTCCTGAATATAATGTTACATAACTCCGCGCCGCGTGTGTTGCAAAACCTTATATTTGCAATGCTTATCAGCTACATTCGTCGACGTCAATTGCAGGGCTCTAAAAGCTCTTTAACAGCAGTTTAAATACCCACACTAACAGCTGCGAATGCCGACTTATAAATCTCTTTTACAACAGTCCCACCTTGCATCTTTGTCACCTTCACGCATTAAATATAACACTGCCAGCCATAAACGACAAACTACAATCATTCAAAAACAAAATTTCCTTTCCCTTTGCAAAATCCATCCCTCTACTCTCTATCTAGAAATCCAAAAATCCTTCAAAATCCACATCGATTTACCATTGATATCCACGTTCTCAGTTCCACGCAGCGTTCCTCTAGCAACGCGCGAAGCGATCGTCTTTGCCCAGTTCATACTCCCTGTCGCGACGCAGCTGTCCAGCTTCTTTCTCTCCTTTTTTACTGGCCAAGTTCCCGAGAAAGCGATAACGCGAGCCAGAGCGCGCGATTGCCGCCGGACTGTCCTGTTTTTGCGCTTTTCAGAAGACCACCTCGCGTCCCCAGTGTGCATGGGTCATTGCACTAAAAAATAATCACTCTGTAGATGTTAGAACAACAATGCAAACTCTTTTTCTCTCATCTCAGAATAATTTTGACCTCCCATGACCACTGTACACAATTCCCCCATCATTACGTTTGACTCCCCCCCCCTCTACTCTGGGCCACGCCCACCGCGCCGTATTACTCACTCCCTGGAACCGCCCTCCCCCGAATCCTATCACAATCTGAAATAAAACAGTGTAATTCTCTAAAAATTCTCAAGGCTACCCCCATTTTCCTAATCTTCTCATCTTGCAAGATTTGCATTCCTCTATCACCCCGCAACCTCCACTATTTACTATGATAACCCACAACCGCCAAAGATATAAATTTCTTGCCTTCTCACTTGACACCGTAACTGGGAGAGTCTAACGTCATCCTCCCCTCCGTGTACAGTCTCATCAGAACGATTACGCAATCCCCCTATCTCGTCCGCTACCAATATTCAGAATTAAAAAAGAAAATAGGCACCCTCTTTCGTCATCGAGTTACGTCCGCAGCAATGTCGTCGGCAGGCCGAAGTCCAAGTCACCCGAGCAACAACGAAAGTATGGCCAGGACCGGTGAAGAAACGACGGCCATCGGGGACCAGTTTTTCCAACGAGGATCGTCGATGCGCGCGCGCGCGCGCGATCTCGCAAGACCGCTTCTTGCGGATCAGGCCTCAGACTCGTTCGTCCGAAAGTCCTCGTCGGGGAACGTTAATCGCCATCGTCTCCCGTCGTGGTTACTTTCGATCGACGCCAGCCAGTCCTGACACGTGGCCCGAAAATTTCGGTGAAAACTGGTTCGCCGACCCGTGCGCGGTAAAAATTCATCTCGATGCAAATGCGGGCAGCTCGGCTGGGTTGCTTAAATCACGCGGTTGGAGGCTGGAAAGGTCAGTGGAGGCTTGGAAAGATTACTCGAAAATGATTTATTTCTCAAATTTAGCATTGTAAGGGTCTTAATTAACGGAATAAAGGCTTCTATACCTTTACAACATAGTGGGAGAGTGATAGAGAGGGTTTTATATAGGCTTTTCATGTATAATGGTCATAGTGGGCGTGGCAAAGGGCGTAGGGCCTAGCAGTGGGCGTGGCAAAGGGAGTAGGGCCTAGCAGTGGGCGTGGCCTAGCACTGTGGTGGGGAGGCTCCGCCCACTTGGCCCTTCAACGACTCTCTTGGCGCTCTAGCATCTGTCATTATAGCCTAGGAACGTTCGGAAGGAGGTAGTCGAGACATTCGAAGTAGAAAGCAAGAACTCTCAATTTCGAAATTAAATTTGTGGGTTTGAAAGAGTGGATGGCTTTGGGAATCGAGGCGATACAGTTGAATGGTCCTTGTTAGAGATCTTTCAGCTTTCTTTCAACTTTTTTCACCCTGCGCATAGCGTCCCAATCGACTTTTTCCTTCCATTCGCAGAACGAGAGTCGTTTCTCCTCGCCTAGTAGCGGCCGTCGGTTTCTTTTCCCCCGCTTTCCCCGCGCGCGCGTTTAACGTGACCCTGACCTCGACACTGGATGGTTTAACACTCTCCTAGGCGACGCGTATCCACTAATCGGAATTCATTTGCGAGCGTAATGGCGGCTGGCACTCTTTCCCTCCGGGGACTTTTACTTGTGGACACTGAACTCGGCGAGTGGAATTGTGGTGAAATATTTCAATGTCGGCAATTGAGTCTTAATGGAGGGCTTAATGGAGTGATGAGCATAGAATTTTCTTGGGGTAATTTTATTAAAATATTTTTACTGTCGAATACTTAAGCTGGGGGCATGGAAGTCTTGGATTTAATGGAGCGATAAAAATTGAATTATTTTGGGGTAATTTTATCCAAATATCTTTACTGCTGGGTACTTTAACTGGGGTCAAGTCTTGAACTTAATGAAGTGGTTTTTAATTATTTCAATCTCTTGAGGAAGGTTTGAATTTCAGTTTTAGATGAATTTATGAAAGCCTGTAGCTTCTTTTAATATTTCTAGTTCTTTCTCGATATTTTTCTGACTTTTGAAGTATTCCAAGTGGAAGAATGCGATTCCGCTGATGTTGTGTGTTGAGAAATTGTGGTCGACTGGTTTTTGCGATGAAAAATATTGGAAAGCGAGGGGACAGCGGTTGTCACCGCGTGGAAGACAAAGTGGAGGAGCGATGGTCGTAATTTTTTCGACGGCTCTGTACCCGTTTAAGAAAGTCATGCTTATTAACCGCCATTAAGGACACCCCGCGGAAAGTTTGCTACCCCGAGGGAAGGAAAGGCGACGTCGCTCTCAATTTTTACTTTCTTGCTCGATCTGGTGGGAGAAAGTAACGAGAAACGCACTCTGTCTCCGGGAATCAGGAAGACCTCGATAATCTGCCATAAATTTCGAAGAGTAAACTTTCTTCGACGAATTTAATTCTAACGTCAGATTAGTATTATTTTCTTCGCCCAATGGATATCGCTGGGATTTTGCAGATCTTGGCAGAAATATTTGGTTGTATTGTTAGAGAATCGTGCCGCGTCGCGGCGATCCTCCATGTTGGCAATTAGAGAATTCGCTGGGCGTTAAGTTGATTAGCGAGAATCAGGGATCTCGTGATACCTAGTTGGCCAGGTTCGACTAACGAGATTAGTGGATTAACGAATTGAAGTCACGAACTTTTCTGACCGGAAACTTATCTAGTTTGGAGAAACTAGGTTGACTGGTTTTCCTAATTACAGCTGTATTACATACTTCTACTAATTAGTGCAACTAACATTCGTACCCTTAGCAGATGTTGCAGCTTTATCATTTTAAAATGGTACCACATAATAATAATTTATGGTGCAACTACTTTGTGTGTTACTTTTCAATTCTGCAACTATGTTGTGTATCACTTTTGTAGGTATATTTAGTGTAGTTTTGCCTTGTACTAGTTTCCAAGTCCAACTATGCTATATCTCTTCTACATTTGTATGTGGTTCGTCTTTGTATGTGGTTCATCTATACTTGATATCATTTTTGTGGTGTAACTATATCCCATGTCCTAGTTGTGCGATGCAACTATATCCCGTGTCCTAGTTGCGCGATGCAACTATATCTCATATCCTAGTTGCGCGATGCAACTATATCTCATATCCTAGTTGCGGGTGCAACTATATCCCATATCCTAGTTGTGTGGTGCAACTATATCCCATATCCTAGTTGCGTGGTGCAACTATATCCCATATCCTAGTTGTGTGGTGCAACTATACTCCACACTTCTCTTACATCATGCTATGCATCAACGAATCTCCTAGTGGTCACTGTTATCACTCCAATAGTCACAATACACTCTACCATCCCTCTTCACCCCTCCCTTCCACCCCCCCAAATTCCACTAAACCAGAGTACAAAGAGACTCCACTTACCACCTAAACAGCAGGTCCCTTTAAACCGCTAGAAATTCCAAGAAGCAATGAAAGTCCGCAACTAGGGGGAT
This sequence comes from Andrena cerasifolii, assembly GCF_050908995.1. NCBI lineage: Eukaryota > Metazoa > Arthropoda > Insecta > Hymenoptera > Andrenidae > Andrena > Andrena cerasifolii. Next base: position 8,256,823 of record NC_135132.1, read on the forward strand.
ATTGAATTATGACACAGACGCGCCGTGTACGAGTGGAAGCCGCACAACGCCGCGGCGCAACGATTATGCGTGATCGATGCTGTCATTAAAAAAATTACCCAGCGCGAGGAACGCTGGCTGCAGCTGGGTGCACCCATATGGGGAACTCGATACTCGGCGACGATCGTCGAATCCGCCGGCGGCTTCATAAAAATGCATCGTATCTCCTCGAGAAAGTTTCACGAAAGCCGCCGCGCGCAGAAAAACAGCGAGATTTCAGGATGAATGGCAAAAGTGTGTCGCCGGGCTCCGAACGCGTAAATCATTCTTATCACTAGGGACGGGACTGAAAAATCTAGACCGATAGCATCGACTGATTTACAACTACGTCTGCTAAGTTTATCAATCGAAACCAGTCTGCAAAAATTCACCGAAAAATTTCGTATTTATGACACGCCCAATTTTCAAAAAAAGAAGTTTCAAATTTTTCACAAAAAATTTCGAAATTTCGGAAACTTTTTCTTCGTTTATATTGTTTTAATTTTGCAATTTTTGTTGCTTCGAAATTCGCGTTTTGTGAGGAGGGGTGTATTTTTTGGGGCACACCCAGTATCGAGCCTTTCCTCGAGATAAATGGCCGCGATTAAGGCGCGTTCTCAGAGCGCACTTGGAGGGATCGTTTTGTATTCGTGATCTTGATGGCCGTGCACGTTAATGAGGGCCGTTGGATCGTCAACAGAGGCACGAAATGTTTGATTAATCGGGGCTGGAGGGATGACGGATGCGCGCGCGCAAGAATCGGCCCGCGAGGGCCCAGAGATCAATAATTCAGCGCGAGTTATTCGAGGATCGACAGCTGCACGCTCATCCACCGTACTTTGTTAAATATTCAACCGGTCGCCCTTCCACCGCAGCTTCTTTTCTCACGCGATTTCGCGTGCGCCGTGAATCCTGTCTTCAGGGGTCGCTTTTCGAAGGCTGGTTTACGGCGCTGACTGCTTTATGACGCCTTAAACGGCGAACGAGCGTGCTCCTGGGGCTAAAATAAAGCAATTTCGAAAAGGGACGTTCTTCAGTGCTTTCCTATAAATTTATTTAGAAAAAATATTAAGGAATATTATTTATTTAAAAATATTAAGGAGTATTATTTATTTAAACATATTAAGGAATATTATTTATTTAAACATATGAAGGAATATTATTTATTTAAACATATTAAGGAATATTATTTACTTAAAAATATTAAAGAATATTATTTATTTAAACATATTAAGGAATATTATTTATTTAAACATATTAAGGAATATAATTTATTTACGTGGCGTATACCTGTTTTCCACTTAACATCACTCAGTTATCATCATTAATACCTTTAAAAAGCTACCCAAATCTTGAAAAGTAACTAGATATCACGTAAAGTAACTAGATTCATGTAACGAATACTTCACGGCGCTGCAGCGATGTTTCCAAGTCCATAGAGGTCTGATTAGAGTGACCTGCTTCCAGCAGAGATCCACGTCCTCGCCGGCTTACTTACCTTTGCTCCCGCGCTCCGATCGATAAGATCGTACGCGCACGGGACGCGAGTGGAAAGGTCCTTGAATGTGAACAACCTGGGCCAGCGACAACGACCTTGCCACGCTCTGACATATCCTCGTGACATCCTTTCCGCGGTGATCCGCGCACGTTTTTCCCATACGCGGGGTCTCCTAGCGACCTTAAAACTCGGGTTAGACGCGGAAACCTGGGGCATCGGAGCTGGTTATAGATTTCCCCTCGTAGAGAGGCAATGTGACGCACAGGAGGTTCAATTAACGAACGTCGATCCGCGACGAACCGTTCTAAATATGGTCGAAAACGTTTCTCTTTGCACGCGCGGCCTTCTTCGCTGCCTTGGCGTATGGAAGTCCCATTTTCAAATATAGATATAGGTTCGCACGCGTGCCTCGGTTCACCGTAATTGGCAGACGTGGATTTCTCTGATGACTGGGCCCCACTCTGATCGGGGACGTGCAGCTGGAGATAATTGTAGGACGAGTTCACTTGCAGAGGTTTTTGTTTTGGTGCTGGAAGCATTAGAAGAAATTATTGTACGAATAGGTTTTGTAATTTACGGAAAAAAACGAAACCGTGCGATGGGGATTCGAACCCGCGATCCTCGGATCCGCTGCGTACTGGTCAGCCGCTTTAACCAACTGCGCCGAAACCGACCCTCCGAGATTTCTTATTCCGAACTCCCTTTTATGGGTTTCCTGATCCCACATTATTTGCGTAACAACATCGGAAGTTTTTAATCAAATCACTCCAAATATTACAATTTTTTTCAAACCGTCACCCTGGTTTCTTTTGTTATACTTTCTTTGATCGTGGCTGTGTAAAGATGATTCAAGAGGCTGCATGAGGTGGCAGGCTCGGAGTCCGTGTTTCAGGACTCGCCAGGTGACTAGCCTGGACCTTCAGGTGGCAACGACCTTGCCAGCGACGTGTCCTCGCGTTATCCTCTCGCGGTGGCATCCCGTTTACATCCCGGTTCACCTGACGGTAAATCCACTCCTCTTTTTCTCGCTCTCTCTCTCTCTCTCTCTCTCTCTCTCTCTCTCTCTCTCTCTCTCTCTGCCTTTCGCGGGCATTAATAATGCACGCGTCTGGCCCGTTCCGCTCGGTGCGCGCGCACCGCCTCTCCCCACCAGTGCCCGGGCCCGGGCCCCACTCCAGCGGGCCGGCGGGCGCTATTGCCCGTGAAGAAAACACTGGTTCCTCGAAGGGAGGAAGCGAAACGCTGCACTATTTGCTTTGCTAAATCGCGTTCACCGCGGAACGTTGCACGCCTTGATGCATCTGGCGATGATGATTCGTTCTGAACACGCGATTAGAGTGGTGTTAGAGCGATGGGACCTATGCTGGCGTTGCTAATCGATCACCATTGATCTGTGTTTTTTCTGAGGAAGTAGTAACTTGTTTCTGAGATTCTTTGTTTTGAATATTTTAACCGCTTGGGTTTCAGGGATATTAGTTCTGGATTAGTTTTTGTGATTAGTGGATGAAGCTGGGGAGGGTGATGGACGATCTTGTGGAGTGGTTAGACAGGTTGCTCCTGGATGTAATTTATTGCTAACGTGGGATTAGTTGTACGCTTGGTTAACAAGATTTTTTGATAAATAGCGTGTGTTAGATAATGTTCAATCAGTTAGCTTGTAGGTATAACATGTTTTATGGTCACACCATCGTGTCTCGTTAAATTAATTATAGTTTGGAGACCTCTGGTCAGGCGGGAAGCGTCGACGATTAACACGAGCCCATCCTCTCGGTCGGTAACTTGCATTGATGGTTGGATGTTTAGGATGTTGGAGTATCTTATTTTGAAGCAAGTTCAATGAGCTCCTTCGTGGAATTGGTAGCTTGATCAATATTCCTTATTTTGAGCCAAGTCTCAGAGACTTCAATTAATTCATATTTCTTCCTTTGAGCTGAATTTCAAACTTCAACTAGGTCCTGCTTTAACTAGATCCTACTTTAACTAGGTTTTGCCGCAACTAGGTTTCGCTTCAACTAGGACCCACTCCAGCAAAGTTTCGCCTCAACTAGGGTTCGCCTCAACTAGGATTCGTGCCAACTAGGTTCCCCTTCAACTAGGTCCCTACGCAACTAGGGTTCACTCCAGCTAGGTTTCGCTTCAACTAGGGCCAGCTCCAGCAAAGTTTCGCTTCAACTAGGGTTCACCTCAACTAGGTTTCACCTCAACTAGGTTTCGCCTCAACTAGGTTCCACTTCAACTAGGTTCCACTTCAACTAGGTTCCACTTCAACTAGGTTCCACTTCAACTAGGTTCCACTTCAACTAGGTTCCTCTTCAACCACGCTCCACTTCAACTAGGTTCTTCTTCATATTTTGAATCACACCAGCTAGTTACCCCCAAAATGACTACAATTTCATAATCCTAGACAACTTCCTTCAACCGCAGCCTCGATACTTCCAATTCCCAACTTAAAATACAAGCACTCGTGCGCCACGCGTGAGAAAATTCATAAACCTATAAGCATCTAGGAAGCTGACCAGGGATCCCAGTGAAAAATTGGTTACGTAAACGTCCCTAGGCCCCCGTTGCCCGAGGCTCGGGAGAGATTTGAATCGTAAGGTCGGTCCGTGAAGCCTGGTGGGCGGCTGGGTTCGCGGCACACGTAACACGTCGCCGCGTAGAATAACGCGAGACGTAACAGCGATCGTCCCTGTGGCTCGTTCTGTAACACACATCCAGGACGAAACACGATCCTGTCAGGTGAGCTGTGTTCCGCGATGTGACCTTATACACCCGGCGAACTCTCTTCCGCGAAGAAAGCTCCTTGCCGAGATCTCGCACAGGCCGAGGATCTACTGGGTGTCCTGGAAAGCCATCTGGTCCTTTCGAGATGTCTAGGGACCCTAGCTGAACGTACCGATACTGTCATTATCAAGATTCCGGGACCACTGAAATCCGCAGTCATGACGTCATTAGACCCCGATATGCGCAATCTCATCCTACCTACACGAACGTCTAATAAGTGTCCCACGAAACGTCGGCCGAAAAGTTCTCCACCTCCTCTTGACAATGAACATAACGTTTCCTTCACACCTGGCTGATCGTTCCACTTACTCGGGACGTCTTGATCTCTCCCAGCCGGGCCCACTCGGCTACAGCATCCTCGCGACGGTCAATTACGCTACCAGAAGATCCACCACTTGCGATTCCTCGGATCGTTAAAGTCTTCCTTGAACTCTCCGGTGGACGATCCCATGAATGACCGTTCCGCGTCGATTCAGCGATCTCTAGACCGCAATTAACTCGCCCGGGGAAGAAAGAATCGGGAGAGACTGGTCTCTCCTTATACCGTGTCCGCGGGGATCCTCGGGGGCCTCGAGAGGATCCAGTCAGTCGCGTCTGGAACAGTTGCCTCCTTTTTCCTTTCCTTTTTATCGCCAGGCCTGCTCCTCGAGAGAGAACACAGTGGAGCTTCTTGTCCGTTTCGGGGAACCGATGGAAAAGTGTCGAGGGAGTGGTTCGGAGGATGATTAAAACGCGAGGAGGCAGCGAGGGGACGTGACGATTGGCCTCGATCGTACACCTTGACAATGGGGGCCGTTAGCGTCATCGTTATTTCTCGACGGAGAGGATCTGGGATGTCCACACGGTCGGGGAACATCGTCGCGCGTGCTCGCCTAGTGACGAGAAAGACATTCCCTTCGCTCCACGTAATCCCCTTGGATTCACGAGGATCGTGACGCGAATGAATATGAGGTCACTTCCTACTCCCGAATGATTCCACCGGTGGCTCGAGTCATTCCGTATCGATTTTCGACTGGGTTGGAAGAAGGTGTCGGTTTGGAAATCTATTGGTTGCATCGTCGCTCGTGATAGTCATGTGAGAAACTCGTATAGTCACTTTGCTTTGATTAGTAAAACTCTGTAATAGATTCTTAGGTGAAGATAGTCACTTCGATTAGGTGACTATAAATTGAAAAATAGTCACTTGCGGCATGGTGAGTCTTAATGATTTAGCTTCAAAGTACAAAGTCCTCTGGCTCCAGTGACTGACTACAGGTCGGGTGATAGTCGCTTGTATACAGAATAGTCGCTATTCTGTAATTAGTAGATAAATATAGTTCGCGTGAACAGCTTTGAAACGGTAATCCTGATCTCGTGACTATAACAACGAAATAGTCACCCTGATCTCGTGACTATAACATTGAAATAGTCACCCTGATCTCGTGACTATAACAACGAAATAGTCACCCTGATCTCGTGACTATAACATTGAAATAGTCACCCTGATCTCGTGACTATAATATTGAAATAGTCACCCTGATCTCGTGACTATAACATTGAAATAGTCACCTTGATCTCGTGACTATAACATTGAAATAGTCACCCTGATCTCGTGACAATAACACCGAAATAGTCGCTCTGATTTCACTAGTATAACACCGAAATAGTCACCCTGATCTCGTGACTATAGCATTGAAATAGTCCCCCTGATCTCGTGGCTATAACATTGAAATAGTCACCCTGATCTCGTGACTATAACATTGAAACAGTCACCTTGATCTCGTGACTATAACATTGAAATAGTCCCCCTGTTCTCGTGACTATAACATTGAAATAGTCACCCTGATCTCGTGACTATAATATTGAAATAGTCACCCTGATCTCGTGACTATAACACCGAAATAGTCGCTCTCATTTCACTAGTATAACACCGAAATAGTCACCCTGATCTCGTCACTGCAGCACCGAAATAGTCGCCCTGATTTTGCGAGTATAACACCGAAATAGTCATCTCATCTCGCGACTATAACTTCTCAATAGTCCTCTTGACCACTTCGAAGCACTAGCAATACAGAAAATGATCACCTGCTCCTTTTGCCTTCCCAAAGCACCCCTTCGCCTTTATAGTCGCAAAATAAGCATACCAACTTCGACCAGATGCATGCGTGCTCCTTAATCTCCAAAAAAAAAGGACCCCACCCGTGCCACAAATTCCTCCGAGCAATTTGTAGCACGCAAAAGAGGCAGTGATTCATTCTTGCGTGCAGCCGAGGGAAGAAAAGGCGATACTGTTACACGGTACGCTTTACCGCCGGCCTATCGCGTGTGCGTGAACACACGCATCTGCATACAAGCGCGGCAAACGCATTGAAACGAGCCGCGCGAGATCGGAGATTGCATTCCGGGCAAGGGCGTTCGCAGGTTACACGCTCCTCCAGCGGAAATCAAGGGAGGAGAACAGAGGGAAACGGTCGCCTCGAGGTCTTCCGACTCCCTTATGGATCCCTGAACTGGAAATGCTTTTTTGATGAAGGAGAGGCCACTAAGAATAACTAATATCTTACCAAAATATTCTTCTTGTACCTTTACCCCATTCTGGAAACAGGAAAGGGTAAGAAGTGGAGACAATTGATAAGCTCAACACTAATCGTATCTTCGAGCAGAATATTAATTCGAGAAGTTCTCTGAGAGTGGAGGTTTCGAAGAATGCCGACGAATGTTAATTTAATGCCAGATTAGACCTCGAGAAACCAATCCCTCCCCACCGAACCTTTATTCATTTCTCTGCGACGCCCAGGAGCCATAAATGTTTACGAGCCTCTTTGCCGTGGAAAAATATTGGTTCATTAATATTAGAAATGAATTTTTCATAAGTTATCGCTGTTGATCTCTGTATCGCGTAACGATGCCCGCCTTTATGCGCGCCAGGCTATCGTTGCTAATGTTAATTGCAGATTAGTCACAAGTTGTTGCGTTGCGTAATATTGTTCGTTAGCCGTGTGTAAACGCTTCCCCCTGTTCGCTAAACGTTCATCGCGTTTTCATAAATTCCATTCAGATCGGAATGATTCACGGTGCTTAGCCGTCGACGCGCTGGATTCCATCGGCGTGAACGATGGATGAAAGCCACGGAGAAGCATTTCTAATTAAAATGGCTCGTGAGAAATTCATCCGCGCAACCGTTCTGGGAACTGAATGGTTTCCCCTTTCGAAATCGAGGAATTCCGGGCTTGAGGAGTCACCGGGTTCCGGGGATTTACGAGGATACACTTTCTGTGGCCATTTTTATCGTCGCGCATCATCGGCGAGCTATTCCGTTCTACGGTTAAATATAATTGCAAGATTTATTGCGTAAAAAATAATTTCATAACTGATTGCAGAAGGTAAGTGTGGGAAAATAAAAATAGAATGGTGGAATTGATGAAATGCCCCTGAAAAGCGACTCTACTCGCGTTCCGAAGTAAATGCGCGTTACAAAACGGTAGATCGTGGCAGCCGGAATAAATTATCCTCGCCTGCGACCCTGATCGTGCGCAAATAATACGATAGATCAATTTGCGTCACCTACGAGGCAATTACCGTCGTTTAAGGATGCAACGTGCACGAAACAGGTGATGACACTCGTCGACGACCTTCTCCTGGGCTCCCCCACAGGGGCACGTAGCTTCTTCCTCTCCCGCCGGCCGGTTTTTTCTTCACCGAGACGCCAAACCGTTACTTAGTGGGAGGAGCCATCGTAGATACAAGTTAACTTTTGCCAGCAGGCTTAAAAAGTGGTCAGAAGCGGCTAGTTTAAAAAAATCTGTAGTTACCTCAGTGACGCAAGTAGAGTAATTTATAGGACACTAAAACACAGAGTGTCTGGTTATTCAGTGGTCTCCTTGGGGTGGATTGGGAAGGTGAAATGAAGAAAAAGGGGGACTGTAAATATGGTGTCAAAAAGGAATACTTGAAATGTATAATTTAGAACTTTGCTGTCATAAGTTTAATTTCGTCGCGCGAAAAGATTACTCGATTTTACACAGTTTTGACTTAAAATCGAATTTTCCGTGTGAAAGCCGCTTTATGCGTATCCTGCATGTGTGAGCGTGGCTTAAGTGTATTCTGCAGTGTAGCCCATCCGTGTGAACGTGGCTTAAATTGCACTCCCCCCACGTGTGAACGTGCCTTAATTTCATTCTACGTAGTGCATCCCTCGCGTGTGAACGTGGCTTAATTTCATTCTACACAGAGCTGCGGACACGTGTAAACGTAGCTTAAGTGCATCTCCCACGTGCGAATGGGGCTTAATTTAATTCTGCAGTGCATCTCCCATGTGTGAACGTGACTTAAGTGTGTCCTCCACGTGCGAATGGGGCTTAATTTAATTCTGCAGTGCATCTCCCATGTGTGAACGTGACTTAAGTGCATCCTTCACGTGCGAACGTTGCTTAAGTTCATCCCCCACGTGCGAACGTGGCTTAATTTCATTCCGCACGTGTAAACGTGGCTTAAGTGCATTTTACACAGCGCATCCCCCACGCGTGAACGTGGCTTAATTTCATTCTACACAGAGCTGCCGACACGTGTAAACGTAGCTTAAGTGCATCCCCCACGTGCGAATGGGGCTTAATTTAATTCTGCAGTGCATCTCCCATGTGTGAACGTGACTTAAGCGCATCCCCCACGTGCGAATGGGGCTTAATTTAATACTGCAGTGCATCTCCCATGTGTGAACGTGACTTAAGTGTGTCCTCCACGTGCGAACATGACTTAAGTTCATCCGGCACGTGCGAACGTAGCTGAAGTTCATCCGCCACGTGCAAACATGGCTTAAGTGCATTTTACACAGCGCATCCCCCACGCGTGAACGTGGCTTAATTTCATTCTACACAGAGCTGCCGACACGTGTAAACGTGGCTTAAGTGCATTTTACACAGCACATCCCCCACGCGTGAACGTGGCTTTACGCGCGCATTCAACAGGTGGCCCCGTGCAACAGGTGGTTCCAAGCACCAAGTGGTTCCGCGCAACAGGTGGTTGCACGTGCCCAATAATCACAGAGCAATACAGAGCAAGTTCACCAGAACAGGCTTCACGCAAATCCTCATCGTCGTTCCTTCCCCACTGAGTCCCGATCTACGAAACACATCACCCAGTACCAAATCTTAAACCGTAAACACGTTGGAACGCGAACGTCCCTCGTCGCCAACCTTCTAATGCTCTCCGCAGGGACGAAATCGACGGAAGGAAAAAAGAAGGCGGTGGCATTGCAAGGCTGCCGGCTGGGTGTTGCAATCCTCGTGATGCAATCGAGCCGGAGTCTCCTCGCGACACTGAAACCCGCCTGCGCGTTCAGTGGAAGCCCAGCCTTGCCTCGAGTTTATTTTGCGTTTTCGAGACGGTGCCTCGGTCAGGCCGGCAATTATCGTCATGCCAGTTTGCGGTTCCCTCGTTCTCGTTTTTCCCCTTGCTGCCATCCCAACCATGAGTGTCTGGTGCCCAGCGACTGGCGAATTCACGGTAACGACTGTTCCTCTACCAGCTCGCCTTTATTCACGCCATTCGTTGGCGATACCGCGAAACCAGTGAATTCTCCGTTACCGCCGTGCGGTTTCACCAAGCGGTATAGCATTTACCGTGCACATAGAACGCCCCATCGGCGTTCCCCGCACACGCCGGACTGACTCACGAATTCCGAAAACTGTTCTCGCTGGAAAGACTTTACCAATGGAACGGTTCGGTGCGCGGTTTATTAGAGAACGCTGGGGCTGCGCGTAACAATGGTTCTCAACTTTCTCTTTAGTACACGACGACGATCGACCGGATATTCGAAGCGTACTGATGCACGGATTAAGGTTGTTGCAGCGACACGCGGTGTGCAGCAGGAAGCAGAGTCGCACTTCGAGAAAAAAAAAAGAAACTATTTCGTAGGCATCGACTGGTGCTCGGAACGTTTTTACTCGCGTGTCTAGTTTCTCTTTGAATTTTTGATAGCAGGAAAGCGGAGATTCAGCGAGTCGCTCGAGAAAAACGAGTTCCTCGAAGTACACGCTCGGACCGAGGCGGGTAATTGCGGTGTCGTGTTTCGGTATTGATACCAGATTTATCTTTAAACGACAAACCACTCTGACCTGTTATGGTCAGAAAATATCTCGCTTCTTGGAAGTCATTTTGCCGGGTACCGGGACGATAATCTCGTCGATTACCCTGGACGTACAGTATTTTTAACTTAACGTTCTGTTAGTACAGTCCCCGTTTCCGGCCGGTCATTAAACGTCAATTTGTCGCGTTAAATGTCTGTAAAATAATGTAGGTATAATTGCGAGCGTTGGCTCGGTTCAGGCAGTTAGTTAGCCTCTTCTTAAAATTGCTGTTGATCGCAGCTGTTTGACGACTTCGGGAGTTTGGGAATTTCTTTTTAATCCCATGGAGATTGCTTCAATTTAATTAACGTTTCGAGATTGTTTTTATTCGAGTGTAATTTATTCTTTCACTTACTGTACTGTTATTGTTATCACAGTTCGGTTTTTACTTTGCTAGACTTTGCAAAGGTATTTTATATTAAGTTTAAATTGAGCTTGGGTGCGCAGTGGGACTGAGTTAGGTTTTGCTAAATTTATATAATCGAAATTAGGTTCAATTAAAGGTTATACCTAGTCAGGAGGCCGAATAGAGGCGATTTTTCTTCGAAAAAGCGGAAGCATATATTTTTGCAGAACTTTTTACACTTAAAAGAGCAACATTCAAAGAACATTTGGTAATTTTTCTACAAAAAAATCACCAAATTTTTCTACAAAAAAAATTACCAATTGTTCTTTAAATGTTGCTCTTTTAACTGCAAAATGTTCTGTAAAAATATACGCTTCCGCTTTTTCTAAAAAAATTCACAAACATTCGCCTCTTTTGGGCCTGCTGACTAGGTATAACCACTTAAGTGTGGCTGGGCCCAGCTTAGGTCTGATTAGTTCAAGGTTGGGTCTGCTGAAAACATTAATTCAGGAATAGACTTGAGCAAGATTTTAAATCAGAGTGAGGTCTAGGTTGAGCTCAGACTCTCGATGAAAGGCTAGGTCTGCTGGGAGGCTGAAACAACACTTTGTTCTTCTCTCAGTGTTAAATCAAAAGTTGGGTCTTCTCTCGGTATTAAATCAAACTTAGCTCTACCCTCTCAATTTAACCTTAACTCTCGTTAGGTCTCTCTTTACCCAATACCTCAAACACCCTCTGACCGACATACCCCACCTAATCGAACTACCTACCTCTGATCTAACTAAATCAGATCTGCATAAGTAATCCCAAAACCTCGAAACCCCCACACAGTGCCACAGCACTTGAAACCTATCACCTCGGGTGTCACAGTTGACGCCGTGAATGATTCCTCGCGACAGGCCCGCGACTTCCGCGTTCGCGGTTTCCCTCCATCCACCACGCTGCGCCTCGCCAACGAGGAAAGTTGTTTCCAGCCGTTCTCTTTCCCTCCTTCGCCCAGCTGCGACCCGTATCATTCGCGTGAATTCTAATCGCTTTTTACGTAATATCTGCCGGCTCTGCGTGCGAGGAATGCATCGTTGCGCCTCTTCTTGCACGACTGCACGCCTCCGCCGGCTCCTGCGCCGCGCAACCTGTCCAGCTGCTAATAAATCAGGCTACCTTGACGATGACTATCAAGGCAGGCAGTTTTTTGGCCGCAGAAAAACATTTCCTCGACGAACACCGGCAAGCCTGAATCCTTCGAAGCGCCTCAGGCTTCTTCGCTTCTTCTTTTGATTCCTTAGCTTCTTCACTTCTTCTCTTGATTCCGCAGCTTCTTCACTTCTTCTTTCCGTTCCGCGGCTTCTTTATTTCTTCTTCTTCACATTCCCCAGCTTCTTAATTTATTCTTTTTTTGATTCCCTAGCCTCTATATTTCTTCTTCTTGAAATCCCCTAGCATCTTAATTTCTTTTTCTTTTGATTCCCTAACTTCTTTATTCTTTCTTCTTCAAATTCCCTAGATTCTTAATTTCTTCTTCTTTTGATTCCCTAACTTACTTATTTCTTATTCTTTAAATCCCATAGCATCTTAATTTCTTCTTCTTTTCATTTCCTAGCTTCTTAATTTCTTCTTCTTTTGATTTCCTAGCTTTTTGATTTCTTCTCTTCTTTAAACTCCCCAACTTCTTGATTTCTTCTTCTTTAAATTCCCTAACATCTTAATTTCTTCTTCTTTTGATTTCCTAGCTTATTAATTTCTTCTTCTTTTGATTTCCTAGCTTATTAATTTCTTCTTCTTTAAATTCCCTAACATCTTAATTTCTTCTTTTGATTCCCTAGCTTCTTAATTTCTTCTTCTTTTGATTCCCTAACTTATTTATTTCTTATTCTTTAAATCCCATAGCATCTTAATTTCTTCTTCTTTTAATTTCCTAGCTTCTTGCTTTCTTCTTCTTTAAATTCCTCAACTTCTTGATTTCTTCTTCTTTAAATTCCCTAACATCTTCATTTCTTCTTCTTTTGACTCCTCAGCTTCTTTATTCTTCTTTTGATTCCCTAGCTTCTTTATTTCTTCTTCTTCAAAGCCCCCAGCTTCTTAATTTCTTCTCCTATTAATTCCCTAACTTCTTGATTTCTTATTCCTCAAATTCCCCCAGCTTCTTAACTCCTTCTCCCTTAATTCCCTATCTTCTTTATTCATTCACCATATCAACTACCATTCTGGATTCAAATCCAGTCCCACTTTTTTGCCGCACAGCTCTTCTTCTTCGCCCCCCCCTGCCTCCATATTAACTTAAGGCGCTCCGGTATCGCATCATCGCCTCCGTAACGACCCATGCTTAATCCCTGAATGATCGTCCCACCTCTATTATATCCTTGCTCCCCTGTAAATGACACGTTGTCATCCGCGCTGGACGCTGCAGATACGAGATAAAGCACGCTCGTCAAGCGTAATATCCCGCGGGATCGCGTCGTTTAAATAAGATCAAAGGGTGCCTGCGTAATTGACATGTAATAACAATCTTCCGTTCTTCTCTTTTCCCGTTGTCGTTCCGTGCCTCCCTAACGTACCATTTTCTCGTTCCTGTTGCAGGTAAGCCAGTCAACTTTGACAGTATCTGCTGGGGGAACAGTATCTCGTCGATCTTAGGCGAGGCGCAGGGTATGCTGATTTACGTGAGTCATTCACTTACTGGGACTATCCGAGCCACAATATCGATTTAGTTAATTGGCAGTTACATCAGACCACTCTGATACTCCACTGCGTTCTCTTTGGCAAGCTTTTTCGTGCCGCGGTGCATCGATCCCCCCATGGATCACGAAAAACTTGGTCGGGGAAGTTGGCCAGGGAAATTTCACTGGTTCCTCGCTATTCGAGGCGTTTCCTGATTTTTTGCGATTTCTTGCGTGCCTCAATCGCCTTATGCAACACCCTCAGTCGACGAACGAAAGTCGTGGGAGTCGAACAGGGCGATATAGATTAGCATTGCTAGGCGTTGGACTCCACTTTCTCGCGCCGAAGAAAGCATGGTCTCCTGGAGGAAAATTTAGAGTCACTAATCAGCTTCGGAATCGATTTTCTCGCGCTCGTTCTTTTGGAAAACACTGTAAGTGCCAAAATTTAAAAAAAAATGCATTTTTGCGTAGTTTCGGGGAATTTCATTGTAGTGGACTGGTTTTTTTTTATGCGATGGGCGTTAGTTGAGTAAGGGCGATGTACGTTCACTTTTGACTAATTGTGGTAATTGCGAAAGAAAAGTGAGAATTGTTTACTGGCAGTCGTTCGGTGGAACGTAAATAGGTGTTTACGCGGCGATGGTATGTTTGCATAATTCCGGCGATCTAACAGGATCAGGAAGAGGTTAGAATTATGAGAAGGGGAAAGGAGTCACTGCAACGGCATCTTGCATAAGCCAATGTACGTGTCTGCATTCAGCACTGGCCAGTGCGTCGGGGAATGCATCGTCCTCCATATTTTTCTGGCAGTTCTTTTTCGCAAAACAAAAGAGCATTCAAAATTTTTGAAATTTAAATTTGTTTCGGAGCTTAGGGAATTTGAAAAATTATACGGTTTTAATTTCTACGATTTTAAGAATTTGAGAAATTTGAGAAATTATAATTTGTTTCGAAAGCCAGGTATTTGAAAAATTTGACGGGGTTCTGAAACGTTGGGAATTTTTAAAGGTCGCCAAATTTTTGAAAATTTAAGAATTTGCAAAGTTAGACGAAATTTCTGGAATTTTAGAAATTTCGGGAATTAACCAAATTTCGGTGTTCTGAAGTGTTAGGGAATTTTAAAAGTCGCCAAATTTTTGAAACTTTAAGAATTTGCGAAGTTGGACAAAATTTCTGCAATTTTAGAAATTTCGAGAATTAACCAAATTTCGGTGTTCTGAAGTGTTAGGGAATTTTACAAGTCGCCAAATTTTTGAAACTTTAAGAATTTGCGAAGTTGGACAAAATTTCTGCAATTTTAGAAATTTCGGGAATTAACCAAATTTCGGTGTTCTGAAGTGTTAGGGAATTTTACAAGTCGCCAAATTTTTGAAATTTTAAGAATTTGCGAAGTTGGACAAAATTTCTGCAATTTTAGAAATTTCGGGAATTAACCAAATTTCGGTGTTCTGAAGTGTTAGGGAATTTTACAAGTCGCCAAATTTTTGAAACTTTAAGAATTTGCGAAGTTGGACAAAATTTCTGCAATTTTAGAAATTTCGGGAATTAACCAAATTTCGGTGTTCTGAAGTGTTAGGGAATTTTACAAGTCGCCAAATTTTTGAAATTTTAAGAATTTGCGAAGTTGGACAAAATTTCTGCAATTTTAGAAATTTCGGGAATTAACCAAATTTCGGTGTTCTGAAGTGTTAGGGAATTTTACAAGTCGCCAAATTTTTGAAATTTTAAGAATTTGCGAAGTTGGACAAAATTTCTGCAATTTTAGAAATTTCGGGAATTAACCAAATTTCGGTGTTCTGAAGTGTTAGGGAATTTTACAAGTCGCCAAATTTTTGAAACTTTAAGAATTTGCGAAGTTGGACAAAATTTCTGCAATTTTAGAAATTTCGGGAATTAACCAAATTTCGGTGTTCTGAAGTGTTAGGGAATTTTACAAGTCGCCAAATTTTTGAAATTTTAAGAATTTGCGAAGTTGGACAAAATTTCTGCAATTTTAGAAATTTCGGGAATTAACCAAATTTCGGTGTTCTGAAGTGTTAGGGAATTTTACAAGTCGCCAAATTTTTGAAACTTTAAGAATTTGCGAAGTTGGACAAAATTTCTGCAATTTTAGAAATTTCGGGAATTAACCAAATTTCGGTGTTCTGAAGTGTTAGGGAATTTTACAAGTCGCCAAATTTTTGAAATTTTAAGAATTTGCGAAGTTGGACAAAATTTCTGCAATTTTAGAAATTTCGGGAATTAACCAAATTTCGGTGTTCTGAAGTGTTAGGGAATTTTACAAGTCGCCAAATTTTTGAAACTTTAAGAATTTGCGAAGTTGGACAAAATTTCTGCAATTTTAGAAATTTCGGGAATTAACCAAATTTCGGTGTTCTGAAGTGTTAGGGAATTTTACAAGTCGCCAAATTTTTGAAATTTTAAGAATTTGCGAAGTTGGACAAAATTTCTGCAATTTTAGAAATTTCGGGAATTAACCAAATTTCGGTGTTCTGAAGTGTTAGGGAATTTTACAAGTCGCCAAATTTTTGAAACTTTAAGAATTTGCGAAGTTGGACAAAATTTCTGCAATTTTAGAAATTTCGGGAATTAACCAAATTTCGGTGTTCTGAAGTGTTAGGGAATTTTACAAGTCGCCAAATTTTTGAAATTTTAAGAATTTGCGAAGTTGGACAAAATTTCTGCAATTTTAGAAATTTCGGGAATTAACCAAATTTCGGTGTTCTGAAGTGTTAGGGAATTTTACAAGTCGCCAAATTTTTGAAATTTTAAGAATTTGCGAAGTTGGACAAAATTTCTGCAATTTTAGAAATTTCGGGAATTAACCAAATTTCGGTGTTCTGAAGTGTTAGGGAATTTTACAAGTCGCCAAATTTTTGAAACTTTAAGAATTTGCGAAGTTGGACAAAATTTCTGCAATTTTAGAAATTTCGGGAATTAACCAAATTTCGGTGTTCTGAAGTGTTAGGGAATTTTAAAAGTCGCCAAATTTTTGAAACTTTAAGAATTTGCGAAGTTGAACAAAATTTCTGCAATTTGAAAAGTTTGGGAAATTAATCAAATTTCTATAATTTGAAAAGTTTGGGAAATTAATCAAATTTCTATAATTTGAAAAGTTTGGGAAATTAATCAAATTTCTATAATTTTAAAACTTTGGGAAATTAATCAAATTTCTATAATTTTTAGTGTTCCGAGAAGTTAACGATTTTCTATAATTTGAAGAACACGAAAAATCTGTGAAATTTCTGAGATCTCGAGAATTTGAAGTTTCTGTAATTTTGTGATGCGTGTAAAATATTGAAGATCTCTAATTACCCGACGCTCCCAGCACTAAATTCACAGACGAAATTATCAGTCATGACTCAGATTCGAAATCGACTGGGTTCTTGCATCGCCGATGCTTGTTAATTGCAGTCGTGTTAGATAGCCCGATAGGAGAGCTCGCGTCTACCAAGAACGTACACGAGAATTTTTACCATTCCTCTCTGAACGATCGCATCACCGATCAGACTGCGAGCAATCCGCTTTGCACGCAGATAACCATTCCGGATCGTTATCTGGAACGAAGTAATAAAGTCGGCGTTAAAATTACCTGCTTCCATCCACGCTACAATTGTTGCTTCGATAGTCGTGCTAGATAGAAAACAGTTTCTCTCAAGAAACATTAATATCTATCAAAAAAAAAAAATAAAAAAATAAAATCGATTCATTACTTGAGATTCTACCGACAACTAGTTTCTTCATAACGAAAACTTTTCGCATATTTTCTGCATAATAACCGCGAATAATAATAATAATTCCAAGGAAATCTTTCCCACTAAAATTAAATAAACAAAAAAATTTCCTAAAACCGCTCAACACTATTACCTCCTATACAATATATATCTTCTTAAAAATCAACAAATGCGTTCCCCAAATGGTAATTTCAAAAGTTTCTACAAAAGCAATGAACCCACCAAATCTCTATGGAACATCAGCAAAACCATAGTCGAGTCAAGAGATTTTTTGCGCCACTAGGAAGGGAATAGGAAACAGTTTTTCCAATTTAAGAGAAAGTCAGTCCAACTTGTTTCCCAGATCGAGAGCAAGGATGGGTCCTCAGGATCACGGTTTAAGCAATCCAGTGGCTTTCTATTTTAATAATCCAGATGAGCCTGGTATCGGAGGATTTCATCGGGCTCCGGAAAACTCCATCGTCGCTGGTAAATTATACTAATTCGAAGGCGAGTATCGATACGAGCGCTCGCTCGTGAATCGACTTCATTAACATTCCTGCCTCATCCACTGCTGGAGTGCATCCTTGGGCAGTGAGGCTGCTGAAACTTCTGTCCCCGGCGAGCCTACTAAATCCTGATCTACTAGTTGGCTCCGTGGGCCTGCCCATCCTTGTCCAGTGCCATTAGTTATCGGGGGACTTGGCCGTAAGGATGGCGGCGCAGGAAGGGAGTTTGGAAGAGGATCTCAGATGGGATCTGGATGTATTTATGCTGGTCTCGTGATTAGTGGATCTCTGGTGGTATGTTTCCTCTCGTATCCTTCTTCTTCATCCCACTTCTGCAACTTTCCTGTCTGCACCGGCTACTTTTCCACATTCTCACTTCTCCCAGCCCCACCACCTTTTGCATTCTTCGGGTTCTTTATAGGCTCCCACTTCCTCATTCTTTAACGTCATTTTTTTTCTGCCTGGTATTCTTGGGGTTTACTCTCGGATTTTTCTTTATCTTTCATGGCTTGAATTGAGGATTTTTTTTATTTCTTCTTGTGGGTCCCTGGACTGTTCAGTGTTTGTTTTTATTGGCAAGCTTTTGCATTTTTTTTTTGAAATTTCAGGTTTTCTTTAGTTGTTCGTATTTTCCATTTTGTTCAGTTCCTCTTGCTTTGATTTTCAGGCTTCTTAACATTTCTTCACATTTTACATTTTTCTTTGATTCTTCAGATTTTTAATTTTTTTTATTTCTTCCTTTCAGTTTCAAGCTTCTTCATTTCTTCTATTGATTCCCTGAATTTTTTATTTCTTCTTCTTTAACTGCTTAAGCTTCTGCACTTCTTCTTTTGATTCTCTAGCTTCTTTATTTTTTCTTCTCTTAATCCCGTAGCTTCTTTATTTCTTCTTTAGATTCTTTAGTTTCGTTATTTCGCCTTCTTTAGATTCTCAAACTTCTCCACATCTTTTGATTCCTCAACTTCTTTATTTCCTCTTCTTTTCAGTTCCTCTAGCTTCTTTATTTCCTCTTCTTTTGATTCTTTAGCTTCTTTATTTATTCTTCAGTAAATTCCATAGCTTCGTTATTTCTTCTTTATATTCTTAAGCTTCTCCACTTCTTCTTTTGATTCCTCATCTTCTTTATTTCTTCTTCTTTTGATTCACCATCTTCTTTATTTCTTCTACTTTTGATTCTCTAGCTTCTTTATTGTTCTTCGTCTTTTGATTCCCTAGCTTCTTTATTTATTCTTCAGTAAATTCCATAGCTTCGTTATTTTTTCTTCTTTATATGCTTAAGCTTCTCCACTTTTTCTTTTGATTCATCATCTTCTTTATTTCTTCTTCTTTTGATTCATCATCTTCTTTATTTCTTCTTCTTTTGATTCATCATCTTCTTTATTTCTTCTTCTTTTGATTCCCCCTAGCTTCTTTATTTCTTCTACTTTTGAATTCCCCTAGCTTTTATTATTTCTTCTTCTTTTGAGTTCCCCTAGCTTCTTTATTTCTTCTTCTTTTGAGTTCCCCCAGCTTCTTTATTTCTTCTTCTTTTGAGTTCCCCCAGCTTCTTTATTTCTTCTTCTTTTGAGTTCCCCTAGCTTCTTTATTTCTTCTTCATTTGAGTTCCCCCAGCTTCTTTATTTCTTCTTCTTTTGATTCCCTAGCTTCTTTATTTCCTCTTCTTTTAATTCTTTTGCTTCTTCATTTCTTCTTCTTTAAATTCCCTAACATCTTAATTTCTTCTCTTCTTTTGATTTCCTAGCTTCGTTATTTCTTCTTTATATTCTTAAGCCTTCTCCACTTCTTCTTTTGATTCATCAACTTCTTTATTTCTTCTTCTTTTGAGTCCCCCTAGCTTCTTTATTTCTTCTTCTTTTGATTCCCTAACTTCTTCACTTCTTCCTTTAATTCCCCAGCTTCTTTACTTCTCCTTTAAATTTTTTAGCTTCTCCACAGCTTCTAATTTTCAAACTTCTTCCCTTCTTCTCCAACTTCTCTTCATTCTCAAACTCCACACCCCAACCTCCTCCATTTATTCGTCCAATCCCCAAACTTCCCCGCATTTCCCCCCCTCTTCACCATTCCCTCGGCCCTATTACACTCTTCGCTTACCCTTTATTACTCCAAAGGGAGCCTCCCCTTGGCTCTGCAACTTTCTGCTTCGTTTTCTCTCGTTTCCCCACCGCTCCCGCCGTCTTCTTTCGTTTCTCTTCTTCCTCCGCCATCTCGACCCTCTTCCTCCATCGCCCGCGCGCGCCTCAAGCTGAAGAGCAGCCCACGGGGAAGCTCTCGCCGAGGAGGTCGCGAGCAAGGCCACTTGGGGCGTTGCCCTCCTGAGCTCGATCTCGCCTCGCACACTGCTTGTCGAGGATACGTCCAGGATCGATGTCTACCGGGTGTCCTGTTTCAATTCCACGCAATTGACACTGTTCCCTCTGATTTTTTCCCCAAACATTCGGATTTACTTCGTGGCAACTCAGTTTCTCAACTGAAAAATTGAAAAATTCATTCTGATAATTTTTTTTTTTAGTTAAATGTATCTTTATTAAATGTCGACAGAACTCGAAATTTCTTTCGCGAAGTTTCTCGAAATTTTAAAACATCTAGAAAGAAGAAGGGTATTGCTAATAATAATTTAAAGTAACTTGAAATAATGGTAATAATTCAACAAGAATTAGTTAATATAATTCGGAATTTCTCAGTGTTTTATTAATTAGTTAAATCGTTCTGAAAATGTATTAATTTAGAATAACATTTTAATTTAGAATGTACTTCTAAATAAAAATTTTCCATTTCACTTTCCGCGAGAATCACAGGGTATATCGCGCAGAAATTTTTATATCGATTTAAATTCAGTTCGTGCAAACGCTATGCGAAATATTGAGCTCCCCCCCCCCTTGAATATTGTCTATAACTATAGTTTGAAGGTCGTAACGCGGTAAGAATAGCGATTTGCCAGTGATTAATGCGTATGCTAATGAGCTACGTAGGTGCTATTGTTTATTGTGATTGCTGGCCCATTTATAAGCACCGATTGTTCTAATACGCAGGCTGTTACGTTACGACCTTGTTACGTTGCTGCCGTGCATTAACGCGCTCGTCATCGTGAACTTGTAATTAATAATCGCGAACCAGTTATTACGTCCTGCTAATTCGACATCACGCTAGTCTAGTATAAATTGAGCTGTGTACTAATCATAGAAACGTTTCTTTAAAAATAGATTTCGATATTAGCTATAGCACCTAAAAATTCCAGAATATTAAATAAACAATAAAAAATGAATTGAGAATTTTAAACATTTAGTAAAAAAAAATCAAACTCTAAGTATTCCACCTATTTGACTCGACATGAAAGAAAATGATTTGTAGTAATTCAATTCTAAAAAAAGTGGAGATTGAGATTTCATTTTTTCAAGTTGTGAAATAATTTTTGCCACTCGGTGGAATTTAATACTGCAGACTATAGAATTTTTAACTTCTCATAATGATGTTGAATAATGGTCAAGACGTCGGTCAAGGATCTTAGTCTTTCGGTGCTTGACTGGTTTTTTTTTTTGAGAGCTCCGTAGGAAAGTCTTCCTTGGGAAACGTTCTTCCATAATGCCCGAGTTCCCACCGCCAGGAACCGCGGTTATTGAAGATCGAGTTACTCTGGAAGTTGTGCAAGTGCATTACCGTAGTCTGGCTGAGACAATGGCTACCTGACTCAGAGGCTTAATAAACTGGCTGCGGAAATTAAATACCTGAGGTGGCGGAGAATAGCTGGCATTTCTGTTCTAGATACTCTCTGTTGACACTGCTAACAAGACTGTCCTTGAAAGTAGTTAAAATTGAGAGAATTGATAAAAGATGAACACTTAAACACCTGCAGAATTGAAAGGCGTGTCAAAAGTTTCATATTTGTGCAAGAAAACTCGAGTTAATTGAGGTACATGCGAGGGACGAAGGGGATATCGTGTTTAACCACTGTTAAGCCGCGTTCCCACGTGTGTGATTCAAGTACTTAAAAGTATCTTGACTGAAGTGTCTAAAGGGAGAACTTTTTAAGGTCGACATTGGTTGGACAGGTGTTTTAAGCTGCGCTCCCACTGACACACTGAAGTGTATTTTGCAACTTGAGTTTGGACATGTAGGAATGCGGCTTAAGGAGTATTGTACACGCGGTAACATGGATTTAAGGTAGATTCTGTTTGCATACTGCACACGTGGGAATGTGGCTTAAGGTAATTCTGAATTAGGCTTTGCATGTGTAGGGATGTGGCTTAAGATTTGTTTGCACCATCTATTATCGATGTAAGAAGGTGACTTCAAGTTTTTTGTTCTCCATACATTGTACACGTGGGATCGTGGCTTTAAGTGTGATCTGTTCTGAAAATTGGGCATGTGGGATCGTGGCTTTAAGTGGGTTCTGTTCTGCAATTTAGGCACGTGGGAACGTGATTTTAAAAGTGCGTTGTGATCCGCACATTTTACACGTGGGATCGCGGCTTTAAGTGTGATCTGTTCTGAAAATTGGGCATGTGGGATCGTGACTTTAAGTGGGTTCTGTTCTGCAAATTAGGCACGTGGGAACGTGATTTTAAAAGTGCGTTGTGATCCGCACATTTTACACGTGGGATCGCGGCTTTAAGTGTGATCTGTTCTGAAAATTGGACATGTGGGATCGTGACTTTAAGTGGGTTCTGTTCTGCAAATTAGACACGTGGAATCGTGATTTTAAAAGTGCGTTGTGATCCGCACATTTTACACGTGGGATCGCGGCTTTAAGTGTGATCTGTTCTGAAAATTGGACATGTGGGATCGTGACTTTAAGTGGGTTCTGTTCTGCAAATTAGGCACGTGGGATCGTGATTTTAAAAGTGCGTTGTGATCCGCACATTTCACACGTGGGATCGCGACTTTAAGTGTGATTTGTTCTGAAAATTGGACATGTGGGATCGTGACTTTAAGTGGGTTCTGTTCTGCAAATTAGGCACGTGGGATCGTGATTTTAAAAGTGCGTTGTGATCCGCACATTTCACACGTGGGATCGCGGCTTTAAGTGTGTTCTGTTCTGCAAACTAGGCACGCGGGATCGCGTCTTAAGGTTCCTATCGAATGCTCAGCTGATTGATTACTTTTGCAATAAGCATAGAATGGAATCAACGATCTCCAGGTTTCTATTCTAGCTGCCACTCGCTTTGCACTTCCACTTTACCACATGCATCGAAATATTTATCGTTTATTCACCCGAAGATCCTCCCGGTTAAATTACTTCTAAAATTGCAAAATTGCAATTCCACGTTCCACTGCGAGGTATGGAAAAGAGAGTCGTGGAAGCATTATCGATTCGCTGACCACAGGGTTACATAAATCCGTGGCTTATTTCATTTTCCGTCGAAGTTTCTGTTACTTTCATTTAACGAAACCAAGCAGAACAGAGTGCACTAAGGAAGCGAACGTTGTCTTCAATTTTTACGGACGAGGTGGCCTGAATCCATGCCACCGGTGAAAAGAAATTAATGCGATTCAATAACTTCTTTTAACTCCAAAGAAATTCCACCAACAGCCAAAGAAAACACCAACTGAATTAGCAAAACTGACAGCTGCCAACAAAAATAAAAAAAAATATATATATATATATATCATAGAAAGTATAAAAAACGCACAAATATATTACAAAAAATTCTTTGTCTGTTTTCAAGAATATTTCTTCACGCTTTGCGGTAAAACATATAAATTGCAAATAACAACCGACGTAATTTTAATTACCGGCTCGATTGTAATGAAGAAAATTGAAAGAAACAGTACGCATAATTGTTTTAATTACTTTACGCACAGAAGTTCGCCTTCGTCCAGCAGTCAAGGAATAAATATTTCATCAGGAATATATTTACCGCTAATTATAGTACACAAAGACTTACACGCTTAATTGTTATATATTTCACACCGCACCGATTATAATTGCTTAATACGCGGCTCGTTATTGCAGAGCAATATGCCAGAGCGGTGTCAATTATTAGAGAACAATTGAAAGGCTCGTCGGGGGTAAAAATCCACTTCTAATGGGGAGGAAAAAGGTCCCACGAAGTTACACCGAAGGAACACAGCCGCGTCCACGGACACTACCACGTTATGTGTATCGAACATAACGGCGTCATTAAATTAAACACCGTTATTCGATGAAATTACGTTCCTTACGTCACGAAGCGACGATTACACCGAGTTACATGGTTCAACGAGTAGTTGCACCGAACGACTTGTATTTCACGCAGCGATGGGCACACTCGTCTCCTTCCTGTAAGAAAGTCTTTCGAGTGGTTCGGTCACGTAGGAAATCGATACCACGTAGCTATCATTCGGAATAAGAAATCAAAAAAGCATCGGCATAAAATATAAAAATCCATGGCACCTTAGGTTGCAAATGGGTGGGCATAACGTGGCTCCCGTCGTGTTTCAATCTTCTTTATCGTGGGTTCAGTGTGAAGAAGTAGAAGCAAGTCCAATTTTCTGTAATAGTTGAAATAAGTTGGAACTTGGGTCACTCGAACCCATCACTACTTCGCTGGAACTTAAGGCTCTCGGTGTTTCCCTGTTTCCCCTGCTCACGATTCTGTAGGTGCTCGCAGAGAACGTGACAGGATGTCGAATTAACCGTATTACAAGATTCTCAAATTCCGCGATTAATTCGCCAGGCTCACGCAACGCACTATCGATTTCCACGGTGTTACGTAAGAGGCACGTCTTCGTGGTGCAAGGTGTGCCCCGTGGTCGTCTCGAGCCTCTCCGATTTTACGATTAGGCGATAATTCCAACTGTAAACTGAGGTTTAAAGCGCTTCCTTCTGTGGGAGCAGAAATGTTACTGATGATCGTTCATCATAAGCACTAATAATTCTTATGGGAATCGATTCTATGCCCAAAATTGAGCCGAAAACGTAGAAAGAATTTTCTTCCTACGTCGCTTCGTTCCCGAGATAATCGAATTTGAAAATGTAGCAAAATCATCGGCGCCTCATTTTTGAGCTCGATTTTCTCAAAAACGAAGGCCCGTGCGAACCAACTTCCTTCTACGTTTTTTGCTTATTTTATAGCGTAGAATCAATTGCATAAGAAGAGAAGTTTCTCAAAATTTTCGTTAAGTCAAAAAAATGAAAAAATGACGTAGAAAAGTACCATTTTTATTAGCAATATTAGCACCCACTTTCTGGAATAGTATTTGTAGCTAACTGTGGCCAAAAATTATTCAATTTTAGCACAACAATTTTCCCCATTGCAGTGGCTTCGAGTGAACGCGAAGGGAATGCACCTGCACGGTGCATCGGGTGGCAAAGTGCATCGCGTTCTACACGGCGTTACGCGCGTTGCATAATCGTCTCTTCGTACGCGCGGAGGGTTATGTAATTCGGTCGTAAACGGAGGATCGAAAGAGGGATTGGAAAAATGCGAAACGACAGAGCCGCGTATCGCGGTGATCGATCGAGAGATTCCGCTTGAGAAATCGCGGGGCGTTTTTGCCCCTAGTAATTACCAGTAATAGCATCGATCAGTTTCATCCACTGCCTCGTGAATGCGGTGTCCAGTGTCCACTTGGCCCGCAGAAAATGGCAAATGATGTATCGGTAGCTTAAAAAACAATATTTAAAATTTATAAAAAAAAGTGTGCCCAAAATGGCCACCTTCTACCTCCTCCTGTATACTTTGAGATCAGGAGTACACATAAAAGACTTCGGAATAAGAGACTTCGTGGGGGAGCGACTTTGGTGCAGTTGGTTAAGCGACTGACAGTGGATCCGCAGGTCGTGGGTTCAAGTCCCGTCACCCCGAGGTCATTTTTTCCGTGTTTTCTACACAGAAATTGCAAAATCTATTCCCACAATAGTATCTTGCAAGTAGAAAAAAGTAATTCGCGAAGGAACAAAATAAAAAAAAAGAAAACTTGTACTCAAAGAGAATTTGCAGTGCACACTCTCCATTCGAATTTCCATTCATCACGTCCGACATTGTTCTGGTCACCTTCTCTCATCGTTCCAAGTTCCTCCACCATTACTACTTACATCAGTCAGTGAAAACTTGTGAGGATCGACCCAGTTGTGCCCCCCTCCCCCCAAAAGGAGATCACCCCACAGAAAGTTCCAATAAAGATGTCGCTCTTCCCAGCGAAAACAGGAGCAAATCGGAGAAAGTTCTCGAAGGCTTTACCTTGGAGGTCGGTCGGCGCTGCTGCTTGACGAATCCCGCTGAAAGCCAGAGTTCTTTGGCGAGGTCAGGTTCGCGTCCTCGTACGTCTGTCTGTCTGTCTGCCTGTCTCCTCCTGTTCCACATTCAGCCGCATTTCCATACAACGTCTCGCGAGAAAGAATATAAAAAAAAAAAGAAACTCTGCGAGGGGAATACCAAATTCGATCGGACCTTGCTCTCCCTCAGGGTATCTTCAAGTTCAGAGTCGACTGATCAAGAGGAATGATAACGAGCGCCAGTCGCCAGACTCTTTTATTACCTTCTTACGCCACGAAAGCACGCACTAAAATTACGAATTTACGACACCTTTTATTATTGAATTTTTACTGCCCGATTTTACGAGGGGTGCCTGTCAGTGGCCGCGACATCCAGGCGATTCTTTCAGCTGGGAGTAATTGAGCGATTAAAGTGACCTGCTGCACGGGGAAACGGTGGGATGGCACGCAAGTGGTCGACGAATTATTGTCGCCGAATCGGGCGGGATTTAAAAAAAAAGGTAGGATGCAGAGGAATTATGAGGCGAGAAACCCGGCTGACCTGGCGTACACCGAGTTCCGTACCGTTATGAGCGTCGTTAAGCAGCGTAGAATGAAGTAAAAAAAAAAAGGGGGGAAGAGGTGTCGCGTGGAAACGAAGCTGCCTCTTTCAGAGATCCAGTTGCGAATGTAAAACGCAACGAGTCCGCGAGAAACCTGTCCGCTGCTATTGAACCGATTATTTCGCGTGCCTGGTTTCTCCGGTAATCTGGTCGATGGATCGACAATACGATGTTAATTCGCAATGTGGGGCGACGCGGTTTCCCGTGCAACGAGATTCTGGTCATTTTAAAGGAGCTGTTGGAACAGGTTGGGGAATTAGCGAGGGATAATTTATTTATTTCCCGTCGCAGGTATCCACTGTCATTCGTTGGAAGTGCCATAAATTTTGCCATCCTCTTTTGTGGGTTAAGTGTAGAGTTTTTCGACTCTTTTTTTCTCCGCCACTGTGCGAGTAGTAATGCCACATCCTCGATGCGTACTTTCCTTCGCAGTATTTCCGCGCGATTTATTTTTCTACGTAGGAAAGCAGCTGCTTATCGCGGGCAAGAAACCAGATTACAAGCGACAGGTACAAGGCGGTCGTAATTGAATCATCGGACAAATTACTTGGACGGGGCCGCGGCAACAAAATCAAAGCAACTGTGGAGGAATTTTACTATTCGTTCACGGGGGGCATTTTGCTCGATTTTGCCAGTGTGTCGAGCAATTTGCGCGAAAGTATTCGTGCTGGGGGGAGGGAAGAACGGAATGCTGGGCTTCTGGGAAGATCGTTGTTAGCCACGAAAATGGCGTTTTCTCCTGCGATAGTTTTGCAACCGATCTGCCGATCGATACCGCCGCACAATGCAGTCGAATCTCTCGGCCTCGCGTGCCTCATGGGAGGAAATTATGAAGTCGTTCAGTGAAAGGGGAATTTTGCCTTTGGACGTAACGAAA
Source organism: Andrena cerasifolii (assembly GCF_050908995.1). Classification (NCBI taxonomy): domain Eukaryota; kingdom Metazoa; phylum Arthropoda; class Insecta; order Hymenoptera; family Andrenidae; genus Andrena; species Andrena cerasifolii. Next base: position 8,284,128 of record NC_135132.1, read on the forward strand.
TCTGTGCGAGACTATTTTTCGTACACGTTTCGTGGAACTTTTTCTGTTTGAATGGAATTAGCAGCGGTCGGCGTGGTAAGTGAGGGACTTAATTGGAGGAGGAAGAACATTCTTGGGGTTGCGCCCACTTTCGCGCGAATTCCTTCTGGTGATCGGGATAGATCGAAATGGAGGTACTTGGTCGACTGACAGTAGCCGTATTAAGACTAATTGGGAAAATTTTAAATTCGAATAATTCAAATTTTTTAATATTTAAATTTTGAATTATTAAAAAAAATTTGAATTATTAGAAAAAATTAAAATTTTTGTAATCCAAATCCGGGAAATTTTAAATTCGAATAATTAAAATTTAGGGAAATTTAAAATTCCAAATAATTCAAATTTAGGGAAATTTAAAATTCCAAATAATTCAAATTTAGGGAAATTTAAAATTCCGACTAATTCAAATTTTTTAATATTTAAAATTTGAATGATTCGAAGTTGAGAAATTTAAAATTTGAATAATTCAATGTTGGGAAAATTAAAATTTGAATTTTCTGAATTCGGGAAAATTTAATATTCGAATACTTGGGAAATTTAAAATGTGAAAAATTCAGGGCTGAGAAAATTTTAAATTTGAATAATTCAAAATCGGGAAAATCAAAATTTTGAGTAATCCGAATCCGAGGAATTTAAAATTTGAATAATCCAAATTCGGGAAAATTTAATATTCGAATAAAGCAAAGCTGGAGAAATTTAAAATTTGAATAATTCAAATTCGGGAAAATGTAAAAATCCGAATAAATCGAAATTGGCAAAATTTAAAACTTGAATAATTCAAAGCTGGTGAAATTTGAAACTTGAGTAATTCAGAGTGAGACAAATTTCAAATTTGAAGAATTTAAATTTTAAATTTCGCTTCAAAATAATTAGAAAGATGTGCGTAACTCTAGGTGGTTTTATTGGCAGTATGGAAACACGAGCAGTATTTAATTGAGAGCATCCTCCCTGAAAAGCAATTTGACCCATGAATAATTGCAGAATCAAGATGCCTGTGATATCCTATAGACGGTGCTCGCTCTGCGGTATGTGGAGCATTTCCTTTAATACCACCGGTATTTCCATTCCGTGAGACAGGATTTAGTCGAGGACTCCCAAATGGAATCGCGAAACTCGTTTCGTAGCGCTGTGACTTTTAAACGGTGACTGTAAGTCGAGGGCCTACTTCGTAGTGCCCCTTTCGGCCATTAGCCCACATTTAGCTTAATTCGGTGTCGCAAGTGAAAATACGAGGAGAATAGCGCGCCATTTTCCCCGAGAAACTCACGTTTCTTTGATGAAATAAAGAAGTCTCCATTAATCACATTCAGATTCTGTATTCAATACCCATGCGGAATCTTCCGGCAATTTCATTCTGGCATCCAAAAAAGTATGAAATGCAAGGCAAAGCTAAATAAAATAGCTTTTAATTCCGTCGATAAAAATATTTGAACATCCAGCACCCCCCTGTGCGGGGACCATTTCATTACACTTGTTCACCATACAAACTGAACGCTCATAGGCGGTCTTCGCACGTGCTCGGTGTATTCCCGGAATGCACCCAAGAATAACTTTCATCTTCGTGGAATATCGATTAAATCGGTGAACTATCGACTCCCCCCTCGCAATTCGAGGAAGCGTCGTTCGTTAGAAGCCAGGGCACGTGGGCGAACGGTCGTTTTTTCGCTCGTGTATCGAATTACACGCCCGCGCACCTGCACCCTGAAGAACGTCGCCGTCGTGCGTGCGTCGCGCGACCAACGAACCATCCATTGTTCACCGTGTTCCACGAAACTCTCATGGGAATCGCCGTGAACAATGAGACGATTCTGCGGCCAGGGGAAAACGAGTCGTTCTAATTTTCTTCGAGTGTATGCTGGGTCACCATGGCCCTGAGATACCAATGAAGTAAAAAATATTAGTTCAGAATCGTCACAGTGTCCCATTAAGGTCCACGGAGTCCCTTCATTTCACAAATAATCGATTCCCAGCTTTCGGTGTTAAAAAGCCTCCAACACCGTCGCCGCGTGCGGAACAGCCATGACTATAGGCAATTCCTGTACTCGCTCGACGCCCATAGGCGTTCTCCGCGGCTCGGTGATCCCAGGCGGAACCCTCGACGTCACATTCGAAATGAATTTTCTCGAAAACGGTTCGTCGTACGAGAAAACTTTATTCGACTTTTCTTGTGTGTTTTTTTCTGCTGAATCATCTCCCGTCGGTCTCAACCACAAATCACATATTCTTGCTGCCGAATGTAAACCATTGTAAAGAGCGCTGCAAGCGTTTCAGAGGAATGATTAATCACGCTGGGAAGGTTTCTGCACGCTTAGAGGCGCGAATGGAACTAGTGCATATCCTTGAAAATTGCATAAGGCGCACAGGTTGAGGCGGCGGGGGTGGGGACTCATCTCCGTTCCACAGCTCCGGGCCCCGGCCTTCCTAAATTCCAACAGCGCATCCCGTTAGTTCTCCACCTGTCCGATCGACTCAGCCGCGGAGTTATTGACCACTTTCCAGTCTGTTTACCGCTGGAGTCGTTGCCGCGAATTATGAATGGAACGATCGGGCGTATTGTTCGCGTTTACGCGGATCGACCATGCGAGACGGTCCATCGAGCGGGCCCCACGAAACACCCATTTAACCCTGAAACTGTGTCAGGGCAATAGCAAAAACTGAAAATTAAATTTACAAATTTTTTTCTAAACTGTAGCCCAGTGTTGTCATTTTTGGGATACCAAAATTGAGGGAGTCAGTGGAAAATTTATTTTTAGAAATTAAAATTCTTCGTGGTAATAAAAATAAAAAATTCTCTCTTCATGGTAATAAAAATTAAAAATTCTCCCTTCGTGGTAACAAAAATTAAAAATTCTCTGGTTATGGTAATACAAATTTAAAATTCTCTCTTCATGGTAATAAAAATTAAAAATTCTCTCTTTATGGTAATAAAAATTCAAAATTCTCCCTTCGTGGTAACAAAAATTTAAAAAATCTCTGTTTATGGTAATAAAAATAAAAAATTCTCTCTTCATGGTAACAAAAATTAAAAATTCTCTGTTTATGGTAATAAAAATTAAAAATTCTGTCTTCATGGTAATAAAAATTCAAAATTCTCTCTTCATGGTAATAAAAATTAAAAATTCTCTGTTCATGGTAATACACATTCAAAATTCAGTCCTCATGGCAATAAAAATTAAAAATTCTTCATAATACTAAAAATTCAAAATTCTTTTTTTGTGGGAATAAAAATTCAAAACACTTTGGATGGGGGGGTGTTTTGAAGCTACATATTTTAATTAAATTTGTATTGCTCTTACCCTTCTTTACCACCACCTCCATACACCAGATGCTGCAATCGTGGAGATTGCCACGTCTGGAGCAGAATTATGTCATTTCAGCGGCAGTCACGAAGGTGCACGCTCAGGTGTATCGTTGCGCTTTACGTAACGTTCACCGTGGCGCGTTCCCTCGCGTGCACCCCGACGCGGGCGAAAACGAATTAATGGTAATGCGTGCGCGCGCGCGCGGGGCCCGAACGTCGGTGTCTTCGGGGCCCTCATTAAGGATTTTCGTTACGTGTGCATTGAACTGCGCGACACACGGCCGGGTTGTGGAACGCGTGTTGCATTCGTGCGTGACCATTTTCACGATGGACGGACGCCTCTTGGAAGGGAGAGGTTATTTTGAATTGCTGGGGGTGTTTCGGGGGGACGTTAAAAATAGGGGGTCCGTGAAGTGTAGAGGTGATTGTAGGTGCCTTCAGGCATTAGTAGTATGCCTAGTTTAAATATAGAATTAAAGGAAATTATAGAGGCCTCTGACAGGTACACCCAGAGTTAATTTCAAAATAGGAGTTCAAAGTAATAAGAAGTTGTGAATTATACGCTTTGTTTATTTATGGATGACTCATGGATAGTTTAAATATTTAGTATCACTCAAATCCACGAGGAACGCTGTGGAGCTAAGAGTCAGAGTCGAGTGGTGTTCCTCCCAGAGTCGAAAATGGAATAAAAGTTAGTGGAACAGTGTTGCATTTTTGGATTTTGGATTGGTCCATTCTCTTCCTGTCTAAGTAATCCATAGATACTACAAAAACTTCTAGTATCACCCAAGTTCTTGAGGGTATCCATCACCACAAGACTCTGCCTCAATAGAGGTACCCCTTGGGATACAACAAATCACGAAATCTTTAATAAAAAATAGCAAACTTTGCAACTTTTTAGGTTCCTCGTATACCCCCCATCTAGGTGACCCACAAATTCTACAAAAACTCCTAGTATCACCCTAGTTCTTGGGGTGATCCACCACCACAAGACTCTGTCTCAATAGAGGTACCCCTTGGGATACAACAAATCACGAAATTTTTTTAAAAAAAATAGCAAACTTTGCAACTTTTTGGGTTCCTCGTATACCCCCCATCTAGGTGACCCACAAAATCTACAAAAACTCCTAGTATCACCCCGATTCATAGCCTTTCCTGTAACCCCAACAGTCAGACCTTATCAAACACCTCCTCCTGTAGGGAGTTTCTCTGCAAACTCAGAGGCAAACGTCGTATTTTACAGTTTCCTAGTAACGACCAGGTCGATCCGCCCGATAATTTCCATTTTTCCCCTTCTTCAGCCACAGGAGACGCAGGAAAAATGCGCTTCTCTCTGAGAAGCATCGAAATCCTCCCTGTTGCTTTCCGGCCTTTTTACAGAGCTCGTTCTTCCTCGAATTCCCAGCGCATAAACCGAACCGTGTGCTGCTCGTGCGCCTCCAGCGCTGCCCGAGAATGATAATTGACCAATCGCGGGCCCTGGTGATTGCGGATCACGCCTTCCTCGACGCTCATCATCTCCTCGACGACGGCTGTCCTTAACGTCGTTCACGCGACTCGGTTCGTTACCTCTCAGGAAGTGTATCGGTCCTTTTTGCGTTTCCACGGCCTCCGCTGGTCGCGGTGTTTTGCGGGAAACCTCGTGGAAGAAGCGTGATTCGCTTCCTCGACTCCAAGGGGGCCTCCGCGTGCGGCTGTTTTTACACAGCCGGCAGGAAATTATTGGAAAAGTCGTGGAGCTCGAAGAAACGCATCCTGTTCGCGGTCGACGCGCTTTCCTCCCTTTTTGCGGCTGGGAAGATAATTCCATGGACCAGTGGGATCATTATCATCACTCGTCGGAGCATGGAGCGATGTCGGAAGGCAAAAAATTGGGAAACAAAAGGAACTGTACAAGTTTCTTCAGCTTAGAAAATTGTATTAGGTTTTCTGCACCACTACTGTGGTTTCCTTCGAGCATTTCAGTAATTTCAAGGAAACGTCTATGCGTTTTGAGGAGAAGCTCCAAGAAGTAATTTTGACGCGGAATAAATTCTACGTGGAAAAATAAAAAAAATGCAAAAAGAATTTTTTTCGTACGAGCTCTGGTTTACGAGAAAATTGAGTTTGAAAATGCGGCGCCCGGGAGTTCGCGTTCAAGCTGGATTTTCTCGGAAACGGGGCGTCGTACGGGAAAACTTCTGTCTACATTTTCGCTTCAGTTTTTTTAGCTGAATCAGATGCGCGTCGAAGCACGCATTTTGGAGCATCCTGTGCAGAGATATTTGGCAAAATGTACGTTATTTGAGTACCCCCTTCTTCGATTACTTTCCGAGGTCCTCATTTTTGAAAATGAAAGCTGGTGTGATCAAAATATCCCTCAATTCATTGAATTATGAAGGAGTGTATTTTTAAAAATACAGGGGCACGAAATTAACACAGAATATTAATTAGTGCCTCATTAAATATTCCTCCAATAAAACTCGCATTGGTCTCAGCTGTTAGTAGCATTCTAATAATTCCACATCCTGTAACGGTGTAAAGCTAATTTCCACACGCTCGGCATTCCACTTCAATTTGGTACCCAAGTCGTCTTCGCCATAGACGCTAAACCATCGCGTTCATCAAACGCTGTGCCACTTTTCCCCCCATTCCTTATCAATCACATGTCAAGCAGCCGATCGGACGCTGAATTCGTTCGTCAGAATGTTAATCGTGCCAATATTTGCCTCGCGACATGGACGAATGGGCACGACAGCGTTTACAGCACCAGCACTAATTAAGGGCTCGGATGCAATAAGGGGATTAGCGCTCGAAAATGGGAAAAATTATTGTCCGAACGTTAAGAAATATTGGGAAATTAAATGTTGTTAAACTGTATTTTAAAAAATATAGTGCTGTAAAGCTCGCCACGACACACCATTTTTCTTTTCACAGATTGTTTATCCAATCATATCGCAATATTTTTTTGTAATATATAATTATGTAATAGTGAGAACGTCATGTCTTGCAGTGTGACGCGATTGTACGCGGTTGCTGACTGCTGGTGCCGCGCGGGATTCATATATACATCGTCGTATCTTCTATAATTATTTATTAATCAGTGCGAAAATTGGTGAAAAACTTCCTTGTATATTAAGAAACAACTTTGTCGCTGCAAGTTATATGTACCTCAAAATTCCCTCGATACTTTTTAACGGCGAACGTCGAAAGACATGGGTTATGTCCAGTATTACTTTTAAATTAAATATTATTACATTGTTTAACATAAGAGATTTGTGCACACATTTCACGGCTTCGCTAGAGTTTTCCGAGTTTTATGTTTCAAGTCTCATAACGATCCGTTAATATTTACTCAAGTTATCGTAATTTATGTTTAAAGAAATAATGATTTTAGTCGGAGAAAATTTTTTTATTTATAATTTTTATCTCGAATACTAATGATTGGATAAAAAACCTGTAAAGAGAAAAAATGTGTGTCGTGACGAGCTTTATAACGTTATATTTTTTAAAATACAGTTTAACAACATTTAATTTTCCAATTTCTCAGCCTTTGGACAACACTTTTTCGCATTTTCGAGCGCTAGTCCCCTTATTTATTGCATCCGAGCCCTCAATTAATCAATCACTCTTTCGATTATCAAATTCCCCACGCGGAACAATCTTTTCAACCCCGCAGCTTCCCAATAAAGTCACTCCCGGCTCGACTGAATCGCAGGAAAAAAGTTACCAGAAAATTCGATCGTAAGATCGCGCGAAGTTTTTCCCCTAGTTCCGCCGGGGGGGGCGCCACTGTCGCGGGAACGAAACGAATTCGGAGACGAGCGTCTCCCGGGCACGCACTGCTGTCCGATTACCGCGCGCCTGTGGGTTACCTCGTGGTGGAAAACGTGTGCGGCCACGGAATCCGATTGAGCAAGTCCCCATCACGAATCGCTCTAGGGACGCGTCCGCAGTCACGTGCGCCAGCACGTGGCGCTGTGTTCCTCTTCGACGGGCGAAGATTTATTAATTTGCGCCGCGTTATCGATACGTTTCTTGCCCGCGCTATTTCTCAAGCGTCTTAAAAGGAGAACTGGAACGCCTTTTTTTTTTCTTTTTCGTAACCTTTACCTGTCGGGAAACACAATTCCTCGTTCCGCGAGCGAGCCACTGCCGGAGTTCCGTGGCCGCAAGAAGAAACACATCTGCGGGCTTTCCAGTGGCGATAAACGTCCGATAAATCAACAGTTCAGATTGTCTTCAACGGTTTTTGCATGCGTGCAATTAACGCGCAGCGCCGACAGCCGCTTTTGCCATTTCTGGCCGGGGCAGTTACGTAAGGCCCCCTTCCCCCCCCCCCCCTCCCGCCTAAGGGGCCCGAATTATGTAACGGTACCGTTCCTTCAATAATCATCGCGTATCCCCGTGTGATTGATACCGAAACGGCCGCGTGAATCTCAATTTGCTTTCCCTGTCTATCGCCGACCAGAGCAGACATCACGATCGCAGAGTTATTTATGGTTCGGTCGCGGAACTGGCTGAACTTACTCGAAGAAGTGGAATACATTCCCTTTACACTGTTCTCTTATTAATTTATTTGGCAACGAGTCGACGGGGCATCAAAATTCACGTTTTTTTTTGGATATTTCGGTTTTTTGGTTATATGTATTATTAGTAGTATTTAAAAAGTTTATGTTATGTTATGTTTTTGTTATCTATTATTATCTCATCTTAATTTATCTTTATTTTATTTTATATTATATTATTTTAATTTATGTTATTATTTTATATATATATATATATATATATATATATATATATATATATATATATATATATATTATTTCTTTCTCTTATTTTTATCTTTTTATGTAGTAATGGTAATAATTTTGTATCTCTGTACACTAAAGGGTTTCCCGTTAATAATAATAATAATAATAATAATAATAATGATAATAATAATAATAATAATAATAATAATAATAATAATAATAATAGTAATAATAATAATAATAATAATAATAATAATAATAATGATAATAATAATGATAATGATAATAATAATAATAATAATAATAATAATGATAATAATAATAATAATGATAATAATGATAATAATAATAACGATAATAATGATAATAATAATAATAATAATAATAATAATAATAATAATAATAGTAATAATAATAATAATAATAATAATAATATTTCTACGAGATGGGAATAAATTTGATGATGCCAACCGACGGTAAATTACTCGGCTTGAAAAAATGCACGAAAAATGTGGAGAGAAGTTTTTTCCTACGAGCCTTCGTTTTTGAGAAAATCGAGTTCGAAAGTGAGTGCGCCGTACCAGCTGACCACATTTCGAAACTCATTTTTCTCGAAAACGAAGGCTCGTAGGAAAAAATTTCTTTCTACTTTTTCGACGCAGTTTTTAAAGCTCCATCGACCCACGTAGTTTATTTTAATCCGCCGCTTTCCCGTGAAGCATGATTTTGTGTTACGTGAAATACAAATAATGCCCACCTGCAAAACGTCACCTCGAAGTAATTCTGTATCGCGCGAAAAGGTGTGCAAAGAGTTTCGTAATTCCTTGGAATTAATAAACACTGGGGGTGGGGGGAGGGGGCACGTGGCTCCATTTCGTACACCAAAGTGTTTCGTCGCGGAGGAATTTTAAACGACTCTGGGTGGCTGTTTTCCTTTCGACGACTCTCTGTCACGTCCATTCAGTCGACGGATGTCGCAATGCCGCGCGAGAAGTCACTTGTGAAATCACTGATGAAATCTGTTTTTCCTCTGTGATCCCCAGATAAGATTCATTCACGATTTCGTGCTATCGATCTTTACCCTCGGACAAATTCTTACTGTTAACATCGGTATCGCCAGCAGAGGATTGAAAAATGGAAGAAAATCCTCGAATACAGAAGACAATTCAAGCTACTTTAATGATAGAACAGAGATGGGCAAAAATTATTATTTAAATAAAATTATCAAACGATGAATAAAAATTGCAAAAATTATTCGTTGTGTGCTCGAATAAAGTTACAGTAACTTTTATTTGATCTGTTATATAAATTATTCTTTATTTATTTAATGCCCAACTCTTTGATAAAATACATTAAAAAGTATGTCGAGGCTGAGGAACTAAAAAGTTTCACTTTTGAATGATTTTAAAGTTTTGTGAAAAGTTGGTTCTTTCAGTCGTTTCGAAGGCTGCTGATAATTAGCAGGCAGTCAGATTTGGCACGTTATTTCTTGTGGAAAGTCAGTTGCCAGGCGTTTTGCAATTTAATCGCTCGCGCACTCTCTCTTGGAAGTCGTTTGGCGTGATTCAATTATAATCGTTGCACTGGCTGATGAAAAAAGATATTGCACGTTTAAGGAGATATTATTGTACGCGTTGCAATGTGTTTTCGCGCGGTTGCACGAGCCCGAGAATAATTGGAACAATTTTCACGGGGATTATCATTTCGTTTTGCACTGGGCAACCGCGATGCCTGTTCTTCCCCTTCCTCGCTGGAAAACCAGCTGTAAGGGTGGAGATAACGAGCTTCTGTGAGTTGGTGTACTCGGCAGTGGGAAGATTTAAATTTCAAATGATTAAAAAAAAAGATTTTTAAATGATTTTTTTAGATTTCATATAGACACGTCTTAATTGCGTCTGATTTGTAACTTTACATATTGCGTTGAATGTGATTGAGGTTTGGAGGAGTTTGAGAATGTTTGAATAAGTTCGAATGAATTTGAACTCAAATTTAAATCATGCAGAACTCAACCAAATTCCAATGCAAGTACTTGAACCTATTCAGATTTATCCACCTAAATGTTAAAAAAAAAGAAAAAAAATGCAAAGTGTTGAAGGATTCGTTAAACCCCCTAAGATGTACCCATGACCTGCGCACAGCGGCGTGACATAAAGTAGTAACCGATCCGTCCACCTTATTCGACACAGGAGAACGACAAGGTAGATTGAGTTATAGGAAACGATCCCCTCGTTTTTATCGCGCGTTTCGTCTTCCAAGTATCGCCGTTCCAGTGTATCGTTTTACACGTTGCAGAATCCACGGTTGCGACTGCATCCACCCACCAGTGTTAACGAGTTAACAGCTCTTCGAGGATCCAGTTGTGGCATAACTAATTACACTCTGATCCCGATTAGGGGTGTTACGAATATTCCAAGCGTTCGAATATTCAATCACCAGTAGAATTCGAATATTCCAAGCATTCGAATATTCAATCACCAGTAGAATTCGAATAATTCGAATGCCAGTAGAATTTGAATAATTCGAATGCCAGTAGAATCCGAATAATTCCAATGCCAGTAGAATTCGAATAATTCGAATGTCAGTAGAAGTCGAATAATTCGAATGCCAGTTGAATTCGAATAATTCGAATGCCAGTAGAATTCGAATAATTCGAGTGCCAGTAGAATTCGAATAATTTGAATGCCAGTAGAATTCGAATAATTCGAATGTCAGTAGAAGTCGAATAATTCGAGTGCCAGTAGAAGTCGAATAATTCGAATGCCAGTAGAATTCGAATAATTCGAATACTAGCAGAATTCGAATGCCAGTAGAATTCGAATAATTCGAATACCAGTAAAATTCGAATAATTCGAATAATTCGAATACCAGTAAAATTCGAATAATTCGAATAATTCGAATACCAGTAAAATTCGAATAATTCGAATAATTCGAATACCAGTAAAATTCGAATAATTCGAATAATTCGAATACCAGTAAAATTCGAATATTCGAATATTATTTGAATAATTAGGAGTATTCGAATAATTAGAAGTACATTAATGAGTATTGTGATTCAACATTTAAATACATTACGTCCCTAAATTTAAATAGAATTTCCACCTACCGTTTCAAAATCTATAATTTTACCAAAGATTAATAAAGTTTCAAATTTATCATTTGAAGAACAATTGTACAGACCAATATGAAAAGAATAGCACAAATAAATTGTGAAAAATATTTCACGTTTAGCTTCGTATTCGGTACAATCCTAAATTCGAACAGTTCGACTTATTCGAGTACTCCGAATTATTCGAATATTCAAATTACTCGAACAGTTCGACCATTCGAATATTCAAATTTTCGTTCAGTCTCAGTGGAACAATAACGGAAGTAAAACAAGCGTAGCTAATTTCGTATCGAAACTTTCATTTAAAACACATCATACATCATTACAAAATAACAGTATAGAGTGTCGGAAACATTTTGCAGCGCTATTATAAGATCGATAAAATGCAGTAAACATTCAAATGTTACCGCCCGCTCCAAGGCCTTCGACTGCCGGTAAATGCTATTCCAGTTCCCGGTAAAAACATTGTTATTATTCACGAGCACGAGGAAGTGTTTCCAATATTATTTTCCATTCCTCGGGCCGGAGAGATTCGGAGGCTATCGTAATTACCGATTTGTGTCGCGAGCCGCCTGGTCCGGGCTGGGGATAATTCGCGTTTCGAAAGGACAATGATTACGGTTGGCATTGGCTCGCTACGTGACGCGGAAAGCACGACAGTGCGGTCATCTCTGTTTACGGAAGTCCCGCGGAATTTGTGTCACGTTTGTTTCGAGAAGCCCGACGATTTATTAAATCTTTCGAAACGAAATTCAACGAAATTTCAATGCGAAATGTCAATTTAAAAAATGTCACCTCTAAAAAAAAAATATTTAGCAGATGTTTCGATGGAACAAAAGAATTGTTAGAATTGTTTGAGGATGAGTAACTGCACTTTCAGTATACCGTTCAGAAATTGCCACGAGCAAGTGATAAGACTGTGGTTCTGAACTGCTGATAAGAGGTGTGCAATAATTATGCAGCAATGACGCAAGCAAGTATTGGAATAAATGTGGAATGAAGTGGAAAGCGAATTTTTTTGTGAATTTTTTTGTTAATCTTCACTGCTTCGGTATATCGACTACAGGGATTCTGTGTTTGCTCTGTTACAGGACTAGAGAGGAGAGGCCATCCAGAATGGTTCTAACCGTGACGGAGGACACACCAGCAGACATGCTGGCCGGGAGTATGGAGCTTCTGGTCCAGTTACCTCGGGAACATCATCACCAGACGCAGAGGGTCACGGTGCAGAGAAGGTAATACTGACCTAGCTTTAATTAATCATACAATTGCCTGTAAAGACCTTAAAACTATCAGCACTAGGTTCGCCACCATTAAATATAACCGAATAACTCAAAAAAAGTGGGTCGCAGAAGTCTCCGCTTTATCTTCATTTTTAAATCGCTCAGAAGTCTCTACCGCAAAAAGTACCATAGCCAATCGATTCCGCTCGAAAAACTGAATAAAAAATGTGGAAAGAAGTTTTTTCCTACGAGGCTTCGTTTTCGAGAAAATCGAGTTTGAAAATGAGTGTTTCAGCGGCGGGCCATATTTTCAAACTCGATTTTCTCGAAAACGAAGGCTCGTAGGAAAAAAATTCTTTCTACATTTTCGATGCATTTTTGGGCGTAGAATCAATTACCGTTAACAGCGGCCACGCATAAGAGGGCGCTTTCCGCGAATGAACCGCGAGAATGTTTGAGAATTTCCGCAGGGGCGTCCGAGAATGTTCGCGAGGTGGTTGCTTCGGGGCTGGCGATTATCGTCGCCTCCTGAAAACAGGATTCGGAAGATCTGCGATAAAGAGACCGCCTAACGGTAAAAAGATACTCTTCTCGGTGGAAATGAAATCGATTAGCCGCACGAAAAGCAAACCGTGTCCCGGCTCGTTACACTAGATTTACCCGGCTGCGGGGATCACCAGATCGATCCTGGAATTAATCTAACGGTCCGATTAGCAGATTAATTTCTGGATTGCCGGATCCGCGAGAGAGGCCACAATGCCTGTAATCATCGCGTTATTGCACCGTGACCATCCTCGAATTACCACCGGCTCCTAATGCATAATTAGCGGGGACGGCTCCGCCGGTTGTTTCTGAGCCGCCACTTTTGCTCCTCGCTTTTCGCGCGGCCTCCTTCGGCTAACCAACCAGCGCACCTCGGTTCAAACACTGGCGCGAGCAGTGATTTTAATGGTGGTTTCAGTAGGAGAGTACTGATCAAGCTGGACTCATCTTACACTTCCTACGAATCTCAGATTGTTTGATCGTGCAATATTCTGTGCCTACTGAAATATTTCTGTATTGGTAGAGTGTTTTGTAATTAATTGTGGGTGGGTGATATTTGATTTGGGTATCGTCCTTTTCTGAAGCAATTGGTAATAAAGTGGGGACCTTGCAGCAAGTGGGGTGCACTTTTATTATAGAAATATTAATACTAATATTAATATTTTATTTATTTATTTATTTATTTATTTATTTATTTATTTATTTACTTATTTACTTATTTACTTATTTACTTATTTACTTATTTACTTATTTACTTATTTACTTATTTACTTATTTACTTATTTACTTATTTACTTATTTACTTATTTACTTATTTACTTATTTACTTATTTACTTATTTACTTATTTACTTATTTACTTATTTACTTATTTACTTATTTACTTATTTACTTATTTACTTATTTACTTATTTACTTATTTACTTATTTACTTACTTATTTACTTACTTATTTACTTACTTATTTACTTACTTATTTACTTACTTATTTACTTACTTATTTACTTACTTATTTACTTACTTATTTACTTACTTATTTACTTACTTATTTACTTACTTATTTACTTACTTCTTTACTTACTTCTTTACTTACTTCTTTACTTACTTCTTTACTTACTTCTTTACTTACTTCTTTACTTACTTCCTTACTTACTTCCTTACTTACTTCCTTACTTACTTCTTTACTTACTTCTTTACTTACTTCTTTACTTACTTCTTTACTTACTTCTTTACTTACTTCTTTACTTACTTCTTTACTTACTTCTTTACTTACTTCTTTACTTACTTCCTTACTTACTTATTTACTTACTTATTTACTTACTTACTTACTTACTTATTTACTTACTTACTTACTTACTTACTTACTTACTTACTTACTTACTTCTTTACTTACTTCTTTACTTACTTCTTTACTTACTTCTTTACTTACTTCTTTACTTACTTCTTTACTTACTTCTTTACTTACTTCCTTACTTACTTATTTACTTACTTACTTACTTACTTACTTACTTACTTACTTATTTACTTACTTATTTACTTACTTACTTACTTACTTACTTACTTACTTACTTACTTACTTACTTATTTACTTACTTATTTACTTACTTACTTACTTACTTACTTACTTACTTACTTCTTTACTTACTTCTTTACTTACTTCTTTACTTACTTCTTTACTTACTTCTTTACTTTCTTCTTTACTTATTTACTTACTTACTTATTTATTTACTTATTTATTTATTTATTTATTAACTGTGGAACTTCAAACATTTCAACATATCTCGAAAAATGAAAAAATGCTAGATAGGACAGTTTAACCGAGGAGGGCAGAATTATAAAGAAATAAATGAAGAGACGCCCCACGCTGATGCCCAGTATTATTAAAATTATATTATTCTCAATAAACTTTTATTAAAAATTCTATAAAAAATCCCCACTCCTCCCCTGCAATCGTCAATTATTTTTTGCTAAACTAAAAATTATTCCCCACTTCGTCTCGCAAAGCACTCATTCAACTGTGCCCCTTTCCCTGCGTCATTACAACAACTGCAAGGTGCTTTCTAACGGCGCCAAAAAAAGGGCCCACTTGGAATAGAGAAATTCAGTAACCGCGATCAGTTTTTTCCATCCTCCTGGGTTCTCGGGCCTCCCAGGCATTCGTATCTCGACGCTTTCCAGAAATTCGGGTCGCGGAGTGGAAATCGCGGCGGCGCTGGGTAGAACAGAGTTGTTTCCCTCTTCGCGCCGCTGCGGGGATTACCTATGACTAATGGTCCGTTTACCAGCGCGAGAGCCGTTCCAGATGAAAGAAAGCCTCCGTTCCATCCAGTTGTCGCGGCGGACTCGCGAGAGCAGAGTTTTCCATTTCGCGGGTTGCGGTGCCGCGTCCATCCGCGATGCTTCCTTTCAAAAGAGGTTTTTTGTTCGCAGCACGCCTATGATGGACCTCCTCGTGCAGATTGCCACGGCGCAGAAACTGGCAGCCTCCAGTTACACTTTGCAGGCTATTGGAGAGCGCGGCATGGTTCTACCTCATCAACCAAACACACCTATTGGCGCATTGGATGCACTCCAGGTACTGCCAAGTGGCTCCTCGCGGCCCTATTGCTTCTACTTTCCTGCGAGAATCATAGGGGAGTTCGAACGGACCGGTAAATTGCTCGCTGCTCACTCCTGGTGCTGGATGCAGCCAGGGAACTCCTTAGTTTGACGCTCTAAAAGTAAGGCAATCTTCGGGAATTTTTTGGAAGAAAAGTATCCAGGATTTTCACTCCAAACTTTGCACGTTTATTAATTCACATCCGAGGAACGTGCTCAATTTTTTTTATGCCAGGGTAATGATTCTGTTCGCAGTTACGGCGGGAGCAGTAAGAGGGTGCGAGAAAAAGGGTTGTTGCTGGCGGACATGATTCTGGCTGTTGTAGTCATCTGAAATAAAAGCGAATTTTTTTTCTTAATCTATATGAGTGCAGTTATCGTATGAACCAGGATGGATAAAAAATATTGAAAAACACAGAAATGACAAAGGAATTATTTTAACTGAGAATCTTCATTTTTTGGGGGGATAAAATTTGTCACTTTTCTGTGTTGCAAAACTCGATTTTTGCAAATAATGTGGTTCATACGATAACCACACTCGTATAGATTAAGAAATTTCGTTTGGATTTTTGTTTTAGATGACTGTTACAATCACAAACATGTTCGCCAGCGAACAAACCTTTTTTCACACCCCTCTTACTACTACCACTGTAACTTTGAAAGGAATTATTATTATTGTATAAGAAAATTTCAGCGCATTCTTCGAATATCAATTAATAAACGAGCAAAGTTCGGAATTATAATATTCAATAGTTTTCTTCTAAAAAATTCCACAAAATTGTCTCATTTATTTTCAGAGCGTCAAACTAGGCAGCCCCCCTTAATTATTGTGTGGTGTATTCCTTAGAATAATCAGGGGACTATTTAGGGGATTAATTGTCAGGGATCACTAGGGAATCTTGAGTATTATTTCACGGGGAAATGTTTTTTTTTTTTTATGGTAAGCTTGTGAGGAATATCGAGTCATATCTGGGGGCCTTGAAGAGATTTAGGTTTATCTGAAGCATTGTTAATTCCGGGTGTCGATAAGGAATGGTCCGGTTTCTCTTTAAGAGGGAATTGGTATTTGGCGTTGCAGGTGAAACTGCTACCAAAACAGGGCACCTTTGTACCAAGGAAGACCAAGCAGTCTAATCAACCCTTCGAAACGACATTCAGGTTGCAGGTAAAGAACCTTATTCAGTGTTTTTAAAAGAATAATGAATTATTATTTAGTGCTTCACGATTTGGTATCGCTGTTTTTGTTTGATATTAAACAGTGGGATAAGAGTAAGATATTTTCGAATCAATAGAGCTTACATTTTATTGAAACTCAGATAAGAAAAGGTTTAAAATCTTTTTGAACAAGAATCTGCATTAATTAGTTTTGTCTATTGTTATATTTTTGAATCCATTCTGTTTAACTATCGTCCATAAAGATTAGTGCAAAAAATTGTAGTATTCAGTTCTTAAAAATAGATATTATTCTAGTCACGAAAGAAATTAAAACAAAATTATCCTTCTGTACACTAAAGGGAATCCTTTCCCGTTTACAAATAATAAATAAATCAAAATTAGCACTTCCAGTTTCGAGAGTTTCCAGTTTCGAGTTTCGAAACCTTACGAAGTTTCGCATTCTAGTTGCGAAAGTTTCGAGAGTTTCGAAATCTTTCAAAGTTTCGGATTCGAGATTCG
The DNA here is from genome assembly GCF_050908995.1 of Andrena cerasifolii. Lineage (NCBI taxonomy): Eukaryota > Metazoa > Arthropoda > Insecta > Hymenoptera > Andrenidae > Andrena > Andrena cerasifolii. The sequence continues at coordinate 8,301,343 of NC_135132.1, forward strand.
AAAGTTTCGAAGCCTTATCAAATTTTCGGATTCGAGTTTCGAAAGTTTTGGGAGTTTCGAAACCTTAACAAATTTTTGGATTTGAGTTTCGAAAGTTTTCAGAGTATCGAAGCCTTACCAAATTTTCTGATTCGAGTTTCTCAAGTTTCGAATTTCGAAGCCTTACAAAATTTTGAATTCGTGATTCGAATCTTTATCAAATTTTTGCATTCGAATTTCGAAAGTTTTGAAAATTTCGAATCTTTATCAAATTTTTGGATTGGAGTTTCGAAAGTTTTTAATTTCGAAGCCTTACCAAATTTTTTGATTCGAGTTTCTCAAGTTTCGAGTTTCGAAGCCTTACCAAATTTTCTGATTCGAGATTCTCAACTTTCGAGTTTCGAAGCCTTACTAAATTTTTTAATTCGTGATTCGAATCATTATCAAATTTTTGGATTCGAATTTCAAAAGTTTTGAAAATTTCGAATCTTTATCAAATTTTTGGATTGGAGTTTCGAAAGTTTTGAGTTTCGAAGCCTTACCAAATTTTTGGATTCAAGTGCCTCAAGTTTCGAGTTTCGAAGCCTTACCAAATTTTTGGATTTGAGTTTCGAAAGTTTTGAGAGTATCGAGGCCTTGCCAAATTTTCTGATTCAAGTTTCTCAAGTTCCAAGTTTCGAAGCCTTACCAAATTTTTAGATTCATGATTCTCAAGTTTCGAGTTTCGAAGCCTTACCAAATTTTCTGATTCAAGATTCTCAAGTTCCAAGTTTCGAAGCCTTACCAAATTTTCTGATTCGACTTTCTCAAGTCTCGACTTTCGAAGCCTTACCAAATATTCGCATTCGAATTTCAAGAACTTGAAAAACTAGCTTCGAACCCACCCCTAGTAACAACTTAATGGACCTTGGAGTTATCACAAAAGTTTCCAGCACATTGTTCTATTTCCACCTGCTACGCACAACTATCTGCGATAGACCCTCGGCTAATCAGCCAGCGATTACAGAGATTGTGCAACTGCTGCAGGTACATCTACCAAGAAACCAGTTGTACGTGTCCCGAGTCAGTCCGAAGATGAACCTGGGTGAAATCCTGGAGGAGGTCTGCCGCGAGAAGAATCTCGACAAGAACAAGTACGAGCTACGTCACCCAGGTACGCAGCTCAAAATCATTTACACCCACGACTGTCCAAAATTGAAGGGCAAGTAGGAAAAAACAGGGAATGTCCATTTCCGGAGGCAACTGGAGCCACATAACCGTTGAATCACAAAGGATTACAAAGTAAAAATGCCCACAAAAGACAACCATAAAAATTCAGTGCACTGATTAAAAACAAAGAACCTCTACCCTCCAATAGAACAAAACAGGGAATGTCCCCAGGCTTCCTACTTGCACTACGTATTTCTGATTAGTGCACATTTATTTATTTATTTATTTATATAGCATAGGGATTTGAGAAAAAAAATTATTGCCCAAATGAGAGCAGTGAAAAAATTTATACGTTCTTCACATGAAAAAACGAATTTAAACCATTAATTATATACGAACGGGGTATGGGATGGAAAAACTGATATGCTAAATCGCAGATAATACCATTAAGAATATGCGTGCCAAATTTGAACTCAATCGGACAAATAGTTTCGGAGATATTTGATAGGTCATCTTTGGAACTGTAGTTTCGAGAAAAACGCGAAAGAAGAAGAGTAGAATGGTCGCTACCTGCTGCGGAATATCGACACCCGCGCCTAGTTGAAAGCCTACAACTCGGCTATTTTGTGGAATTTTTGCGTCTACGACGACTTAAATTATTCTTAAAACTCCGCGTAATAAGAAAAAAAAATCGTGTTTTGAAAACTTTCAGGGTGGCGTAACCCCTTAAGTTCATCGACCCTTGTTCTTTCACCGACGAACTAAAGTATTGAGACTTGCTTCCCCCATAAAGCTGTTTAAATTATTCTTAAAACTTCGCGTAATAAGAAAATGCAAAGAAAAAAAAATCGAGTTTTCAAAACTTCCAGGGTGGCTAACCCCTTAAGTTCATCGAACCTTGTTCTTTCACCGACGAACTAAAGTATTGAGACTTGCTTCCCCCATAAAGCTGTTTAAATTATTCTTAAAACTTCGCGTAATAAGAAAATGCAAAGAAAAAAAATCGAGTTTTGAAAACTTCCAGGGTGGCGTAACCCCTTAAGTTCATCGACCCTTGTTCTTTCACCGACGAACTAAAGTATTGAGACTTGCTTCCCCCATAAAGCTGTTTAAATTATTCTTAAAACTTTGCGTCATAAAAAAATGCAAAGAAAAAAAATCGAGTTTTCAAAACTTCCAGGGTGGCTAACCCCTTAAGTTCATCGAACCTTGTTCTTTCACCGACGAACTAAAGTATTGAGACTTGCTTTCCCCCATAAAGCTGTTCTGTGACATTCCTTGTTTTTTTTTTCACCCTTCAATTTAAGTAGCAGCGAAAAAGCTGCGCTCCTAAAAATCGAAGGGGTGTTAGCCAAGCATCCCTTCGAAATTTTCCACGAGCGATGATATCAGCCCGAAGCTTCACAGAGGCAGGAACGTCGACCTGAGGTTTCCCAGAATAGCCAGGGTATCACCTGGTGGCGAACTGTGTTAAGTAATTAAGACGTTTATATAAGATTCTGTGGAAAGGGGCGGGATTTATTATCACGGTTTCGCCTAGGCTAAAGAACCACCTTTTGATAAGTCCGTTGCGTTCGATTGGTGGACGTTTATTGCCCTGGGAAGCTTGATAGCCAGGGACGGAAATAGATTCGCCCGCTCCTGTTTGATATTTAAACCGGTAGCGCTGGCCGGGTTGTGTTTTTAACCGTCTGTCGTACCTCGGCAGGTTTCCATACCCAATCTTTCGTGTCCTTAACAGATCCCCACCTTGCGCAGAGATTCCGATTGCAAGTAGACTGCAGGCCAGTCGAAATTCCCTGGTAAATAATCGATAAGTCGTTCGGGATTTAATCCCCCGTTGATAGGGGGGTGGAAGACTCGTTGTGCGACTTACAAAGTGGGGTCAAAGTAGCTTTGGTCAGGGGAAGAAATATGCAAGCATACGTATTTCTGTTTCTTTTTACCCGACTGTGGCAAAAAGGAGGGTATTGTGTTTGTCAGGCTGTGTATGTGTGTCCATGTTACGCTCTAGAGTCTGTACGGGTACACCGATTTGGACAAATCAGGTGTCTTTAGAATTGGCTTGACGTTCCGAATGTTATAGGATATAAAAAAAATATTAAAAAAAAAATTAAAATTAAAAAATAAATAAATAAAAATTAAAAAACCCGACTGCTTAAAAAAGCATTAAAAAAATTAAATTCATAAAAAAAACATTAAAAAAATTAAATTAAAAATTAATTTTTAAATTAAAAATTAATTTTTAAATTAAAAATAAATAAATTTTTAATTTTTAAATTAAAAATTAATTTTTAAATTAAAAATTAATGTTTTTAATGTTTTTTTAAGCAGTCGGGTTTTTTAATTTTTTTAATTTTTCTTGTTATTACAAGCTTTTACTTAGCTTCGCTTATTAGTTCATTACATTACTAAAAGGAAAACTAGAAAGCACAAAATAATTTACAGTAATTTTTTTCCTTTTAAAAAACAAGCTTTTATTAAATTGTAGTAAAAAGGAAAAAATAATTTCCAATATTTGCGCCACACGCTTTCATTTTTAAGTACCAAAATTATTTCCCCCTTTTTTGGTACGTTTTAATGGAAGCTTGTATTTTTAAAAAATTCTTTTTACTGTGAATTCTGGGCCCAGTGGAAAACAGGCACATGCCACTGTTTCGCGATTTTTTTATGATTTTTTTACTCAAAAATTTTCGTAGGGTAAACCACAACCAGTGAGTGACAATTAGGCAAAGAAATGTCAATTATAAATTTAAATATTATTATATGCTTATAAATGGAGCGTAGTTGCACTTTTAATATCCTATATTTTTAGTTATGCGTATTAAGCAATCATTAATAAGTACAATTCTTATTAAAAGTATGCGGTCATTATATATATATATATATATATTATATAATAATAATAATAATAATAGCTATAAGCTGTGATATTTTGAATAATATATGAAAACAACAAGTAGGGTAAACCAACTAATACTTGAATATATTTATGTATAACAACAAAATAACGGTTGAAATCGCATTTAAATTTATTTTTCTTGAGATTTCTATAAAAATAATTACTTATTCTTATCGCAATTTAAAAAATATATATATATTTATATTTATATTTATAATTATTTTAATAAGTAATTATATAAATATATATATATATTATAGTTATTATTATTATTATTATTAACGGGAAACCCTTTACTGTACAGAGATAAAAAATTATTACCATTACTACATAGAAAGCTAAAAATAAGAGAAAGAAATAAAAAATATATATATATAAAATATTAACATAAAATAAAATAATATAATATAGTTTAATGTTGATAGATTCCTACAAAATAAAAAGTTCCCAGAAATCTGTATAATTCTTCTTGAAAAAAAAATTATGGGTACTTAAGAAACGAAGATTTATGCATACCTGGCACGTGCTTGTTTTCCACTGAGCCCCTGAATTTTAAGATTACTTCAGAGATCATAAATAGTAACTCCAGTCGCTCCAACTCTGAAACAACGATTTTCGTCACTCAAGTCTAATTTTCCTAGTTCCAGAGCTAATTTCTTCTTCCCATCAGCTTTTCTTCAGGTCGTTCACCTCAGAAGCCTTTGAAGAGTCTTCTATTATCTTCCCCTATCTTCAGGAAGCGATTGTTATTCTCCAGACACCCGTTCAGCCAGCAGAGCCGAAGGAAACTTAGATGCAACGTCTTCCTCTATTACTTATCTCCAAAACAGTCTCACGCTACTGGCAAACAAGCTCCGAAGCCGCGGAGAAACACTCCTCCATCTGTGCGCTACCTCCAATTACCGAAAAGCCGAGTCTATCTCCCAGACGACAGCCAAGCCTCGGAGCTGCTAGCATATTAACGAGGCTTGCCTCATTTAAATAAATATGAGCTGCTTGTCGCGCTGCTGCCTGATCACAAAAAGGTTCGAGCCACTTGGAGCATCAATTAGAACCAAGAAGCTTTGGAATTATTCACAATTTCTTAAGGAGTTCGAGATACACTTGGAGGCTTTTATTGGAACTCCTCAGAAAAACCTTGCTTTGTTTTTTTAATTATTAATTATTCAGAGCTTAATTAAAGGATATCATAATTAATGTGAGGCAAAAGTCTCTGGCTACGTGCTTTGACTGAGTTTTTGCGCGGGGGTTGATAAGGTTTCGGAAGCCATCCAGGTGTATGTGCGCGTGCAACGGCCTTCCCAATCCAATTCTCGCGAAATTCTGCATTCCTGCTCATAGGGCGGATGAAAGTCTTCACCCCTGAGCCTTCGCCGTGCGACACTGTTCGAGATTCTAGATCAGAGATTACAGAGGCTCCATCAACAAGGGGATTGGGGATAGATGGTCCGTGCAGTTGCTTGATTTCCTCAGTTTTATTGCTCGAGCAATGACACCAGCCTTTAATTAGTTTCTAGCAGACGTGGGCAAATTTTGTTTGAAAGTAAAATAAGAAACAGCTGTTTTGAAATAATGTTTCATAAATATTTGCTACTTTATTCGATGAAATGATTTTGGGAATAACTATCTTGTATCTGAGATAATAAAATAATGAAACGATGATTTTTTTTTTGTAAAATGAACTGTTGTCAAACTTCTTGAAATAAAAGCTTTCAGTTGCATTATCTTGACGATTATTTCTTTAATAAAAAAATAAAGAAATAACCATGCACATTATTTAAAATTAAAGCAACTTAAAGTAACGAACTCTAGTATTTCTTAATTTTTTTTATTTAAAATTTGGCGAAATAAATAATCGTCGAGATAATGCAACTGAAAGTTTTTACTTCAAGAAATTTCACAACAGTTCATTTAACAAAAGATTCATCGCTTCGTTATTTCATTGCCTTAGATACAAGCTAATTATTTTCCAAATTATTTCTCGAAATAAAATAACACAATTGTATATCGAAAATGAAATAATTACGAATTAAGAAAGAATCTGCCATTTGAATTAATATCACAGATAATGTCGTTTAAAAAATGTTCCAGCTTTGATTTGCAAGCTGTCCAGAGTGTGTGGTGATTGAAAATGCATTGCAGATTAGTGTTGGAGACTGGGAGCAGAGTATAGTGTCAATAGTAGTGTGGAGAACATCTGCAGATTAGAGCACCAGATTCGAATGGAGACAAAAAACTAATTAATAATTAAAATTCCATAGAAGCGCAACTGCCCACTGGAAACAAAAAAAAATCATTGGTAAAAGCTTCGTGCGCTTTCCTAACTTCCTTCAAAGCAGCAATGCCTTCGCAAGGTTCTTCTTTTTCTTGACAAAGCATCTACAACGCACATACCATTCCCCCTCCCAGCAGACTCCTCTTTCCAATTACAAGAAACCTCGTACAATGTCCCATAGAAGATTCATTCACATGCCATTTACTCTTTCCCACAATTAACGAATTGTGCCTCTGCTATTATTCCTGAAACGCAAACACCCAAGCCCAGCACAAACAACTTTCTCCCAAGGGACATTCCACTGCTCCCCCTAAAACGCAAAACGAACAGCGAGAGCAAGAAAACTGCAGCAATTAAACTGTGCAGGCAGTTTTCTGAACGTCGCCACTGCGCTCAGAAGAAGAGGGCCCAGAGTCCCCCGGCATGATCATTGATTCCGACTTGCCTGAACACAGTGTTCGACCAACCAGATCTGCCAGTAAACGGCCCCGCTATCTCCAGATACACCGGGGCCGACTCCCTGGATTATATATCTCTGGTACTTGCTGCGCGAGATATTTCAGTTAGCTAGTTACACCGGCCAGTTATGTTCAGATCGCTATCGCAAGGTTGCCCTTCCACTTGTTACTCCTAGTCGTTAACCGTGCATGCTCCTCGGCGTTGCTCTCCTCCTGGTCGACGCCACCTGCACTGGAACTCGCTGCAGGAATCTCCATTCCGCTGTCTAGCTTAATCGCTGCTCAATAAGCTTCCCAGGTACACCAGTCTTTCTCTGAGTTCTGTGGTCTTGGCAGCAGGCTGCGACAGGTGAATTTAGAGGCGAATTAAAGGGTTGAATTAGCAGTTCAATTTGCCCATTAAAGTCCCCAGCAGTGGGCAGAGAATTTAGCAGTACTGGAAGATCTGACTTTTTAATGGGAGATTGATGTAAGAACTTGAATCTGCGAGGTGTTCTGATTGAAGTTTTCGTTTCAGCAAACCTGGAGGAGACCCTGGACCTGTCGCTGTCCCTGCAGGATTACCATCTTCAGGAAGTGACGCTGTACGCCAAGCAAGGCAGGACCCTCGGCTCCGCCCTGAGCACGCAGGACATAATGGCCCTGCAGAGGCAGGAGGAGCGTCGGAGGCAGCAGGCCAAGCAGGGTGTCTTCGGCTTCGTCTTCAAGAAGTCCAAGGAGAGCTCGCTGAGCACGGACAGCCTCGGCGGACGCAGCGCGTCGCCGGCTAGGAGCGACGAGACTGGCAGGAGCACTAGTCCTCTTCAGCCACCTGCTAGGCCCCAAAGAAAGCGGAGACCAGCGCCCAAGCCTCCCACGCTGGCCCAGGCAGAAGTTAGCAATGTTAGTAGAAGTCGAATGCTTTCGCTACTTTGAGGATAGCAGTCCTCACTCCGCTCTATCAGAAGTTAAAGATACGCTCGGTTTAAGGGGCACAGGACCATTAAACGAATGAAATCGACGGCTCGCTGTTTATTGTGCACGCTTTTATAATTAATTTAAAAAAAAGATTGTCAGTATGTTGGAAATTATTTAACGCTAAAAATGGTCCCACTACCGATCATCGGAAGGGAAAATGCTTTAGGGAGAGTAATTTCTGCACTGAAAACTGTAGCGTGGAACTTTTTCTGGCGAATTTAAATGAAAATCGTGAATGCTACGCACGAATCAGTGTTTCCCACATACTTACGGGAAAAATTGATTTAATTCAGTTAGAAAGTGTTTTACAAATGTCCAATGCTAATCCGCAAGGTCCACACTGTAGAGAAAGAAATTCTACAGCTCCGGTTAAATTTTCAAGTGGAAATATTCATTTGTTCAAGAGTTTCGATGTACGCGGTGTTTAAAGATGTAGTTTCGAAATAATTTCCTCCATAATTTCCGCGATTATTCGAATTTTCTCGTGAAACTTTGTTGCAAGCGTTCACAAAGGATGACACTTTCAGAATTAATAATACAGTGGGTGGCCAAGTTATTGTACTCAAACAAACAGGTTTGCGATTTTGTAAGTTTAAGCGATGGAATGACTGTATCTCTGCGAAAAATGGCCGCAAGGAACATTTAAAAACCGCATTTTAACGCTTGAAGTTTCTAGTTTTTTAATCAAGGACTCAAATTTTGTTTCATCCATTACGATACTGTTTTATCAAGATGAAGCGCGAAAAACGAAGATTCAGAAATTTTGGCCTACTTTGAACATTGCGCAAGCCAAAAAAAAAATTTCCCCGGCAAATTCAACGAAGGGATCTTACAGAGCAAACATTTCTCTTTAATTTCGTTGTTTTGGTTTTGTCGTATGATTTTTATTGGCCGAGTTATTCGCGATCAAAGCAGAAAAGGTGCTTTTCACTTTGAACGCCTATAACTCGCGAACTCATGATCGTAGACAAATTTTCACGAGTGTTTTGGAAAGCTAAGGAAGCTTCCTTTCAGAACCTTTAGTTGCCAATTTAAGATTTTTTTTAATCCCATTAAATCCATTTTGAAATGATCCCAAAAATTGACGAAAATGTTTTGAGTATAATACTTTGGCCACTCACTGTAAAAAAAAATCATTTTTCGATATTTCAATAGTCCTGCACCCGCTTAAAATTGTCTAAGCTGGCTAGCACACCATTTTAATCCCGATGCACCCGAATTTCTGACCCAAGAGCTTCATTCCAGGGTTCTGAGGAGAATACCGGAGACTCCAGCAAGGACAAAGTAGTGATCAGCCACAGCCGCAACAGCAGCGATAGTTCCGGGTACCACGAGGCTTCCGTGCTGAGCGATAACCCTGACTCTGCCGGGAGACTACCAGAAACATTGCCCAGGAGGAACAGGCTGCCAATCGAGACGCCCAGGAAGCTGGCGCACACGTCGCAGTCCAGCAAGAGCCTCAGCAACCTGGCTTTCGTCCCTGGCACTCTTACCCACGGAATTAGCAGCACCTCGCTGAGTTCCGCAGGTAATACACCAAAGAACCCAGTAGGGCCCCTTATTCTACTCCTGATAGAACCTCCTTCCGCAGGTCTGAGAAAGAAAAGGACAGCGCCTCCTCCGCCAGCGAACAGACCCCTCTCGTCCGCGATCTCCACCCAAGCACTGGAGCGCATAGTCGACTCCGAGGAGTCGCTGACGTCCGACATGGAGCCTTCCAAGCCGGCGTCGGACATCGGCGAAAGCGAGGCTCGCCCGAAGGCGAGCTCGGACATAGGCGTGACCACTGTGGGCGCGAAGCTGTCTCCGGGCTTCGAGCCGGAGCCAGCGAACCCAGAGCCGAAAGCCTGCAAGCTGGAGGTCGCGCCGCGTCACAGAGCCGGCTCCGTGAACGCTAAGTTGCCTAGCGACGAGCCGAGGAACGTTGCACCCGTAGAAGACGCTCCCGTAGATGCTAGAGTGCCGCGAAAGAGAGGTAAGCTAGTGCGTAGCTATGGTAGCATAGAGGACAGCGTGCCCTCCTACAGTTTCGTGTCGAGGAACAGCTTCGAGCGAGCGCTTGAGGCAGAGGACAGAGCGGAGACCGTCAGGAAGCACAGGAGCCTCTTCGACTCGGAGAAGATCAAGCTACACTCGAGAATCGAGGAGTGTCGCAGGAGTTTCGGTAGAAGTAGAGAGTTCTCTGAGGATCCCAGTGATAGGCGCCTTTCGTATCGGTTGCCAGCGTCGAAGGCCAGTTCCCTGGACTTGGCGGGTGGCTGCTCTAGTCTGGGTTACAAGCTGCAGAAGTCTCAGAGCTTTGCCTGTTCGGACTTCGTGCCCGCGAAGATCAGGGACTGGCCCAAGACGATTAGTCTTCAGGGTGAGTTCTCTAGTCAGGAGTCGTCCGACTCTCAGAGCAGGCTCGTTAAAATGCAGACTCTGGCTAATTTGGAGGACATAGAGACCGATAGCGAGCATATGCCGGAGTGCGGGGTGTCGGAGGACAGCTTCAGCCCTGGGAAGCTCCATGATAATTATATTTGCGAGGCGAAGTGCCAGGCGAAGCTGAGGCACAGCTCGAGCTTCCAGAGTGGCTTCAGGCTCAGGGAGACGAAGATAGTCAGCAGCTTCGAGCAGCCGAGTCTCTCTGGCTCGCAGAGCTTCTGCGTTAGGAATAGTCTCTCGGGAAGCAGGCCGGATTTTGTCAAAGACAGGCAGCTGCAGTTGGGAAGCTCTACCACCACTAATTGCCACAGCGGCTCGATTTCTTCTGTCCTCGGCGGGGACCACTTTGAGAGGCAGAGTAGCAGTCGTAGGTCTAGTATCTCTCCGCCGCCTTTGAGCACCTTGCAGATCTTCGCAATCTCTACGAAACCCTTGGACATTCCAGTCACTGCGATAGATCCAGTACCTAGCAACGTTGATAAACTACCATCGCTACCTATTCAGCGCAGCGAGTGTAGGGTAGAGTCGGAGAAGAAGCTGAGCATCTTGGAGCCCCCTCCGCCAGGCTTGGTGAGCAGGGAGGAGTCCACGGAGAGCTGGAACAGGTTCCTGGTCCAGCTGAACTCGATACTGGAGAGCAGAGCCGGGGAATTCGTTTAGGTGTTAGCGAGTAGGGGTTTTGATATTCTATTTCTTCAAGTCTGTGTCAATTTCAGTGTCGAAACTACTGGCTGCAGTCTCCGTTCTATTCTCTGCCTCAAGAATCGCGGCTTCAACCCTTCGCGATCTGAAATTAATATCGCTTCGAGGTCAGTACTGCTTTTTAGATTAGGGTTATTATTCAGCGAAGAAAATGGCTCGCGAAGGGTTGACCTGCAACTTAGTTATTTGCCCCGTAGAGCGGTAGCTTTTAAAGATGATGCGAACATAGAAGCTGTTTTACCATCTTGAAGTTCCCATTTATTTTACACAGTTCATTTCTTCCACGAGTCCTTGTGAAATACACCCTGTTACCCCCGAGTAAAAGTATAACGTCCCTCAGTCTGCATGCTTGTAAAAGGCTGCGGCCCCAGTGCACGAAAATTCTCTCATTAATGTGTCCCGTCTACCCGCTTGCCAATTACTCCCCGGTGATGGTTTCTTCTTTTTTTTTCTTTCCCTCTGAGTACAGCTGGAGAACCCGCTCCGCTTCCCAAGCCTAGAAAAACCTCTGCGACTGGTAGCACGTTGGTGAGGCCCCAGGTGCCGAAACGCAAGCTAGCGCCGCCCTCCCCGTTGAGTAGAACCCTCAGCTCCAGCTCCAGCAATGTAGACCGCTTGCCCAGCACTGCGAGCGAAGCAAGCTCGAGCATCCCTTGCGGGACCAGCGTGGACAGCTTCGAATCTGCCGGAAGAAGCTCTGTAAGGTCTGACGGGAAGCCTGAAAGCGGAGAGAAGGTGGACGCCACCTCCGTCTGTTCCACCAGCGAGGACGAAGTGTTCCTGACTCCTGGGATCGATCAGAGCGAAGCGTGCTTTGATTACAACTCGATAACCTTGGAAGAAAAGGAGGAGGGATCGCTGAAGATGGTGGGGAACTCCGGTAAGGAATCCAGCAACCACGAAGTCCAGGAGAATGGAGGTCAGAGCGCCAAGTCGTCGACGAGGAGCACCCCTCGGCAGGAGAAGAAACTCTGCGCTGTGATTTCAACGGTGCCGAAGTGCGCCCACTTGGATCTGCTGGCGGAGAGCGGAGATCTGTTGTCCAGTGTTGAGAGGGGCAAGAAGGCTCAGGGGGAGCAGAGCGCGGAGGCTAAAGCAGGCGTTGATGAGGTGGCCGCCCAGAACAGGGAGCCGAAGAGGGCAAGGATCCCTCGAACAGCATCGAAGTCGAACGACTTCGAAACGAACACGCTGGAGAAACAGAAGAGGCATCTGACGTCCCACGCGGAGGACATCACGTTCGCTTTGAACCTGAATGTCACGTCTAACGTCGGCCTGCGACAGAAAGAGGAGCGGGACACTCGTTGCCAGGATGTTAGTGGAGGAGAGTTGCATCACGGATTGGGTGGATCAGGTGCATGTTGCATATCACTACTGGGCGGTGGCGGGCGTTTATATTTCTTCCTTGCAAGTTTTCAAGTAACTACTAATGCCTTAGAGGACTTCGGGGTACTTTGAAAGACTGCTCGCAGCAATTTCAACCACTACTAACGCGGTTCGCAGAGCATTAGTGACTTCTCTATTTTACAATCAGCCTCTGGGTTCGGGTTTTTTTTTATTAGAAATTATCTGACGCCGAAAATTCTTGAAAACTGTGACAGAGGAGACTAGTTACCATAGCTTTCACGAGGTTTCGGGTTCATCTGTATATTCTTGACCTCTCTAGACAATAAGAAGGTACTTTTATTTGAGAAAAAGGCACAGTAAGTTATTGGCACTGGCAATATAATTCGAGGAACATTCCAATAACAAATTGTGTCCTTTAAGATGCTACTACATTTTAGAATCACTGCGACATTGTTTTAAATTTCTCGATATCTTTCCAAGCAGATACGAAGCTCTCGCAAACGGACGTTCTGCTGCAAAAGGTGTCCGACACCCTGTCCAACTCTCTGCCAGTCTCGCCTCCCAGCGAGCGTGTCCAAAAGCCGGAAGCAAGCAGCGTCTCCAAGAAAACGGAGCCCTCCGCTATGAAGAAGTCCGTAAACCAGCAGGGCAACGATTTCCAAGACGGTGTAATAGTGAGCACCAGTACGCCGAATCTGACAGTGAACTCGCAGCAGGACACCTCGGACTACGTGTCAGCTGCGGACGAAGACCTGTCGATCGCAGACTGGGAGTACCAGCTTCCCGCTCCGCCGAGTGCTTTCAGGGACACAGCTTCCCCGTCCTTCGAGAGCTTCGAAGAAGTCGCCGAGTCCCCTGAGTCCTTCGAGGACCCAGAGATCAAAGGGCAAGTCGAAGCGCTGCACAGAGAGCCGAAGGACTCCTCGGCGAAAGCTCCGGAGAGGCAGGAGCCAGAGAAGAGAACCCAGGAGAAGCCTTACAGACAGCTGAGATCAGAGTGCAGCCTGAAGAAAGAAGTGATCTGCGAGCTGGAGAACAGAATAAGTACGCTGCCTCAGGGTGCGAAGGACTCTGACTCCAGGAGAAGCTCCGACAACTCGTCCACCCCAAAAGTAGCTCCCGTGGACAACCCTCTGTCCAACTTCACCATCACGACCTACAGCAGGCAGAAAAATCTGAACATATTCGAGGAGGTGGAGGAGCAGTCTCGCAGGAAGAATGCGGACGACAGGTTCGTCAAGTCGTTCGCGACGTTGTCCAGGAACAGAAGCAACTCGGACGAGCTTGAAGACAGAGGATCGAAGGAGTTCAACGCGGGAACGCTGCAGGGGAAGAGGAGGGTGAACGCTGAAGACGAGGGGAAGAAGCTGGAACCAAAGACGCAAACGGACACCTCGCAGAGGTGGCAAGCTGGCAATGAGAAGGGCAACGTTCAGAGGTCCAAGAGCTACGCGTCGGTGTGCGACAAGCCCGAGCCCCAAAGGGACCCGCCTCAGGAGGGTGTCAGGAATGGCGGGCACGCGGAGGAAGCGAAGGATGCTGGGGTGAAGAAGGCAACGAGCATCACCAGCCTGAATGCTACTGCGCCTACGGGCAACGAGAGGTTCTCCCAGTGGAGGGAGAAGATTTTGAAGCGGCAAGAGGAACCTACCAAAGAAAAACAACTGCAGTCTCTACAGGTGCGTACTGTTAGTGATGAGATCCGAAGCACTTCGAAGCGCTTTGAATCTATTTATATGACAAAAACTTGGAAGCACTTTCAAAGACTTTCAAGACCTTTCAAGAGTTTCAAGCTTCGAGACATGTTGGAAGTAGTTCAAAGTTTTCGTCATATATACAGCGCTTCAAAGTGCTGTGCTTCAGATCACATCACTAAGCACTGTTACATAAAATCTACCCGCAGTGTGACAATATTTCGCAAGCTAAACTCGTTCTGATAACTTTCAACGATTCCCCAGGTGCTGAAGAGCATTTTGCCGCAGTTGAAGAACGCTCAACAGGCGGAGGAAAATGTGCCCAAAGAATCTGATGACACAGTATTACCAGAGAAAACGAGGTACGCTTTCTAAGTCCAAGTGAAAGTAATTAAAGTAGCGTAGATTCTAGCGACGAGTTTCTTTTAGGCCCGAGACTGCGTCTACCGAACATTCGGTCGAGTCGAGTGTAGTTTCGGCCCGCGACTCTCGACCAGCGCCAAGCAGCAAGGATCTGGAGCCGGGGTCGAAGAAGCCGCCACCAGAGACGAGTGCAAAGCGTTACACTTATTCCGGCCCTCCCGCGATCAGCTTGGGCAGCTGGTCGGAGCGACCCAGCGTCAATATCCAGATCAAAATGGACACGGACTACAAGCTGGGACTGAAGAGAGCCAGTGGCAGGACCATTGTAAATATAAACGGTACGAGGGATGAGATCGACGGCTCGAATTGCGCCGAGGATTCCATGAAGCCTCGTGACAAGGGTAAGATCGAAGTTGCGCCTTCGGAGAGGAGGGAGCCGAATGAACTAGCCCGGAAGCTGATCACGCACACGACAGCGTCAGGCTTCAAGAAGCCAGTTCTGAACAGGCTCGCCTCGGAGGCAAAGCCGCCGGGCGGCGAGAAGCCTGTGGTGACGGGGGTGGAGCTGAAGAAGAGCTTCGCCGAGGGCAGCGCGGTCGACACCTCCCCTGTGAACTTCAAGGAGCTGACCAAGGCGTTCGGCCAGGACGTCTGCCTCCGGCCGAAGCCCAAAAGGTCCACCTTGACCAGGCGCTCGGATGTCCAGGTCGAAAGTGACCCCGGGAAACTGAATGGGCACTGTGGTCCCGAGAAAAGCAACTCCAGCGATCAGTACCTGACCAACGACCAAGACACTAGGCCCAAGAGGTTCACTTCTGTCGTTGGCATACACCCGCAGAATCAGGGGAACTTCCCTTTCAGAAACGGGAACCTGCCTGTGGTGAAGGGCTTCAAGATCTCGAGCGCCAAGCTCGACCAGAATCAAAACAGGGAAGCCTCCAAAGAGCCGCGCAATGGTGTCCCGAAGCCTCCGACTATGCCTGTTATCACCGGCGTCACTTTGAAGAACGCCAGGCCCAAGTCTATGCCTGTCCAGGTCGACCAGAGGGACGTGTTGCTGGAGTCGATTAGGAACTTCGGAGGCCGCGAGAACCTGAAGAGCGTAAGCATTTCAATTTCACGATGTGTGTTATTCGTGAAAGATAGTTGATCGGTAGATTTGAGCGGAAGCAACAGGGATTTGGGACTAGAAAAAGTATCGTTCTTGAGTCATCAAGGCCTCGTCTATTTTGCTTAACAAGATTTTATGCTTGCAGGCTACGGAAAGATGTTAAGCCGCCCTCCACTGCCAGGTAACGGTAATTTATTACTGTTGAAGGGGGTCTCTTCTCGAGGGCAGCATCGGTGGCCGAGAATACCATCCGAAGGATGTCTTTTGGTGCTCTAAATCATGGAAGTAGTGATAGGGGACGGTCAAGGAGGAGCCTCGAGGAGAAGGAAATTATTTATTTATTAAATCCTCCCGTTGATCGTCCGACTTGTCCCAAATGATCCCATTCGTTTAGTGGCCAGTAGTCTGTACCAGGTCCTGTCCATCCGCCGATACGCGCCTGCCTCTTCTACTTGCAGCAGCGGAGTCGGGGGGGGGTGGCAGTCCGGTGTTGACAGTCGGGCCGCCGTCAGTCGCTCACGTGTACATATCGTGTGTAAAAAGTCGAACAGCTGAAGGCGTTATCGGTAGATGATCGAAAATGTACATAATCACTTAGTAGTGTGAAGTTTTCGGATCGAAGCAAGCGCGAACGGGGAGAGTCTTACAATCGTCGCGTCCAAATAGTCAACGGACTGTCGAAGTTCGTTAGTAACGGTTTTGCTCATTACACGACGCAGTCCATGCAGTTTTTGTTAAGTTTTTTTTTTTTCCTCTTGTATCTTTTAGTTGGCCCAACCATTCGGCTCTAAACCTCCGAATGATCGAGCGATCGTTGGGCCCGAGTGGTTGAGCGAACATTGACTAACAATGTCCTAATCCTTTACGATTAACATTTAAGTTTCTATCACTGGGACCAAAGGTGACGTCTTTTATTTTACGTACTTGTACAACGAACCTAGATGCGGTAGGTAGGGTGTGTGTGTAACTGTCGAATAGTTTCTTTTCCTTTGTCGAGAAATTCTGGTCAGTCGAGTGGAACTGAGAGTCGGGGGGGGGGGGGGGGGAGGGGGTGTTAAAGATTGGGGGTTCTAACTTTTGTTCGTGCGGGAGGAAGAGCTGTTTAATAACCGACTTACATTATCTGTGTTCGAAACGTTTACGTTACTGTCGAAATCATTGGGAAGAGAGAGAGAGAGAGAGAGAGAGAGAGAGAGAGGGGGAGAGAGTTCCGTTAAAGAATTTTGTTGTGCGGGCATTGTAATAAAGTTTGAACAGTTGGATGGAAAATATATTGTTGTGTTGATGTTTCGTGGCGTTGTTTTGGGGAACAGGCAATTCGAGGAGGATTGTTGTCGTCATTAGTCAACGAACCTGAAATATTTAGTCGTTTTAAGGATCGGGGAGTATTTTACGGCAGGTAATCGTGGCGGAAGAACGTATTATACTGTAAATAGCGTATAATGTCAATACTGTATTTAATATTTTCCTTACGTGAGAAATATATTACGGCGACAATTCTATTTGCACCAATTATCATTCATAGTGTCGTTAAAATTACAGAGGAAGAAACCCAGGGAGAGAGGCAAAACAAGGGTCGCATAATTAATGTAAATACTTTATTCCTTGGAGAAATACCTTCGTACAAGTGTCCTTAAAATTAAATACCATTCATGTCCGCGTTTTGTACAAAATAGCACCTGTTCTCCGTTTACGCCGGAAGACCGACGATCGATATAAAAATAATTTTGCTACTTGTTGCACTCGTCCATATTGCAACGTACGTGTTAGATCTCCTTCGAAATGTATTTTAAACGTACGAATATAGGAAGTTAATATCTTAGAAGTAGGTGATAGGCACAGCGAGCTTACGAACTAACGATCTTATTAAATATATCGCCATCACAATGGGAGACATATTGCCGGATCTAGTGTATTGCCGTCAACGAATCGCAGATCCGAAGACATTAATAGCGTGAAGAGTACTTTTCGTACTATACTTGAACAGCGACAGGTACAGTTACACTTCCCATAAAAGATTGCACTAAAGATAACAGAAGTAGAGGTGTGCGAGAACCCGAAAATGTCGGGTCAACAATGCCTCTGCACTTTTTCGGGTCTTCGGAAACCCGACCCGATATCTTCCCGACATTGGGTGCATTCAGCGGACTCAACCGTTGAGTACCCGCTCACTGATTTTTCGCTGAACGCTACCGCTCAGTTGCTCGCATCTCAACACGTTTAGTGATCGGTCGCCATGTTTTGTGGCTTAAATAAAGTCCGCTAATTTTACGGGACGTTGCTACAAATATCGCTACCCTCCCAAGTGTCGTTCAGCGGAACTGATCAGGGCTGATCATCGTTGAGTTCTCAAGGGCTGAGTTCGCTAAACGCACCCATTTTCGGGTTCTTGCGCGCCTCCAAACTGAAGAGATCTTACATCGTCATGGTAGTAAACCCACCTGCTCGACGATCAGTCATCGGGTATCGGAGTATTGCAATTCCCGTGCCACAATTTAGTCTCCGAGTCGCACCTCGAATAATTCCCAAACACGTCTGCATAGCCGCGGTCCCTCCACCAAGTACACAGCTGCCTGTTCCATCCGCAGTCGATAGTATGGATCAGTTCAGGCCTCTCCATTCCCAAGAGCGTATAAAAATCTTGGTCTCCCAAGTGCCCCTAGAAACAAATCATCAAATACAACACCTCATCAAAACCCGAGCCTCTGCAATCAGTGATGGGCGTGATATCGCTCAAGCAGTATCGATACCTAGCGGTGAAATATCATGGTATCGCAAGCACGTATGAGTACGTAGGTATCGGAAGATATCGATATTATTCGATCCTGAATCAAGCATGCATAGGTATCGAAACAGTAATGAGTACTTGGAAAGAATAGTTTCCCAAATGATACCTAAAAAATAGTATCGATCCTTGAAACTCGACTGACTTTGGATCCGACGATGAGCATACGAAGTCTCGCGATAAGGGAAATGAATCGTTTATTAATCGTTTATCGTTTATTTACGATATCTTTTGGTCGATTTCTTTGTTTGCTAATTAACTCGACTGTTTCAAGATATCATTTGGGAATCGATTCTTTTCGATACCTAAACTACTCGTTACTGTTTCGATACCTATGCATGTTGATTCCGGTTCGAATAGTATCGATACTTTACTGTTGCTGTAATACCAATTCCACTCACAAGGGGAGGACACCATGTGATAGACATCGATTTTGGCCGGTATTCATAGTCGCTACTTATTCTTAAGCAAATGCTTAAGCATTCGGCATCCTTTATTAACTTCTAGGTTAGTAGAGGATGCCGCATGCTTAAACATTTGCTTAGGAATAAGTGGCGACTATGAATACCGGCCTTTTGATGAGCCTTGGCACGATGGATCTATGTCGAAAATAAGTAAATAGGTGTCCGAGCGTTTCAGCCAACAGGATTTCCAACAGATTTCCCCAAGTTAAAAAAAAAAGAATTTATAAACAAAATTTATATATTTTTTTTTAACGTGGAGATATCAAAAGGCACCCCGACGCCTCCAAAAGGGAATTCCCCGCGGGCGCCAGGGTAATTGTGGAAATTTTACCCACTAAACCCCCACGGCCACTATGAAATTTTTAATAATTTACATGTAAATATCTCCATTATTAAAACCTGTCGGCTGAAACGCTCGGACACCAATCTACTTATTTTCGACAGAGCTCCATCGTGCCAAGGTTTATCAAAATCGATGTCTGTCCCCTAGTATCCTCCCCTCGTCAGTACTCATTTTAGCTCCACTGGTATCAAATGCCGATACCAAGTACTTACAATTTCGATACCCATCGAATCTTCCAAACTAGTACTTTGGGTATCGAACTACTTGAAACTCACGAGAAAGACGGGAATGACGCCCATCACTATCTACAATCCATGCTCCATCCGCTACCTTAAAATGATATTTCTCAGTCATCGCATCAACGTTCTCCTGCCTAACAATTCGATTATACACAGAAGAATTGCGCAATCTATCCAGATTAAACAGCACCACCCCGCTGTTGAAACCAGGATACCCTCCCGACCTCGAAGGTTCTCCGAACAGAGTGTTCGGGTGTTTATTCCGGTACAGATACAAAACGTGTCTGTAAACCGGAGTGAGCTCCGGAGCGAGGCCGAACAGAGCCTGGCTCCCGAAGCGATCGAACTCTCGGAAGAGCTCCTTGATATCCTCGCGGAATTTAGTGTCCGCGTCGAACATCGCCGCCAGGCTCTGCTCGGCCGGGGCTATTCGATGCAGCCCCAGGGATAAGAAAAACAAGGCGTCCGAGTAGTAGGTCCCTGGTTTGCTGCTGAAGTGCGGCGACATGACGGACACGATGTCCTCCAGCTGCGAAGCTAGCTCGTGCACGTCGTAGTAGTGCAGCTGGAATAAAGCGGTTGAATTATATCAGCTCGGAATCGGATGGAATGCTACGAGAGCAGACTGGACCGACGCTTTCACCTTCATGTACTTCCCAGTAGACGAAAGAACCCCCTCGAGGACATTCTCGGCTACGTCTTTGCTGTCGACGTCGGTTATCACGTGGAAAGCAATGTCGACGGAGGAGACTCTGAGCAAAGATTCCGCGAAGATCTCAAACTTCCGCTTCATTGGCGAGTTACTGGCGACTTTCGTGAATATGCACCAGACGTTGTAGTATACTTTTCTCTTCGAGCGACCGATCGTGGAGGCTTTTTCCTCGCCAGGGTCGCTCGACTCTGTGGTCGAGGCGTTCTCCTGCTCGCGAGCGGCGCGCAGCCTCCAGTGTACACCATTTGACGTCTGGTAACAGTAGAACAGCACCAGGATCACAGCGAGAATCGTCAAGTTTAGGAGCACCTTGCGTAGCAAGAGCATTTAATTATTCGCTCATCGTCGAGCTTCCTCTGTGCGGATTCTTCGCTCGAACTCATGCGAGTCTCGTTATTCGGCGTTGCGGATTGTACTCGGATCACGCTCCATGGCGATCTCGTTCTGTAAATATGCAAATTAGAATGGAGAATTACGCAAATCGCCCGACGCAGTTCCGAGTGAACTTTTGCTGGTGTTTGCTGCGAGCTTGCGAAGTTGAGAATGGGGAAATGATTACCGTCAGGTGATTGCGGTGGTGCAGTTGGAGCGAGAACACTTGTTCGGACTAATTCGGGTAGATGTTGCATATCACTGTCATTTCACGGAATGCGTAACTGAACTGTGCGTATATAGTGTTTGCAGAATTATAATTGTTATGGCGGTGCTAAGTTTATTTTGTAAGCGCGAAGGAGGATCGCGGTACAGATGTTTGTTGGGATTTGATGCAGATCTATGGATCCATGGAAATAGATCGAAAACAAAAACAAACCAACGTCGGTACAACTGGTTTCTGTAACCGTGGTTTGCAGGTATGGAATAGATTTTCACTTGGGGGATAGGAAAGACTCGTTTATCTATTTATTCGGTGTTTTGATGAAACTCCTTGAGATTTTGTAGATCTCTGAATCTACTATTATCCATTCTGTGTAATCGTATAGAATGGTATTGTTGATTTATTGCGTTTTAAAATGTATTAAAAATTCGTTTACTTCATGGACCATGAAACGCTAGCACCGCGTAGCGGTGAAGGGAGTGAACTAATATCTGCGTTTGAATTGTGGAATATTGAGAACTGTTTTATTTGTTCATTTATCTGTATTCTGGGGTGCTAAGCTTCTTGTGGAGTCATAGTAATTCAGGCAGTTAGAACAACAACGGACTAACCTACATTAAAAAAAAATTTCCTATTGTACATCGATGGCTTACAATTAGTGCACACATATTGAGAAGTGGCGCAGATGTTTCGAGACAGTGACTGTTTAACGAAGAGACGCAGAATTTTGGAGCGCATTATTCCCTTTACTAATATATTTTCATACGTGACAAACTCTTTTAACGTTTCTCCCATGTTCAATAATAGACAAGTCAAGTTACTAAAAATATTTTTCAAGTTACTAATATATTATACATTTCCTATGTACTTTACTGATATGTTAGTAGAATTGTACAGCGTTGAGATGTATTTTACATGAAATAAAGGGGAATTGTCTTAAATTAGGAAGATAATTATATTCTTTATATGTTTTGCCTGAAATTAGTTGTATTTTCTATAATAGACAAATCTATTTGTTGTATTTTCTATAATAGACAAATCAGATTGCTAAAGATATTTTCTTCTTGTTACAGATTAACCTTGGGAACATTTCTCGGTAGACAGGATTGAGGAACTTTAAGTGAGACAAATGATGGAAAGCTGATAGTGATTTTATACATAAAAAGAAGTGAAATTATATATTTTATACTTAATAATAATACAATATTAATCAGCATTCATTTCTACATACTTATATTAATTTATTGTAACACTGTAAAAGCCTTTTCTGCAAATAAAGTGGGAAAAACTTGAAAAGAACTGTATTATTATTTAGAAATACCTTTTACATATTCCTATCCAAATTCCAAACCTTTGCAGCTTCGATTCGCAACTTTAAAGGTGACGCCTTTGAAACTGAAATTCAGAATACCTCTTTTCGCTTCATGCTCTCCTGATACCTGGGCCAAAATCTGGCAAAAATTTTCAGAACGCACAAAATAGGGCTACGTAACAGGAGAACATGATGTCGAAAGAGGTGGCACTAAGTAACGTCTTCGGAGAGAGAGAATCGAGGATGCCTTCGAAGCTGAAATTCAGAATACCTCTTTTCGCTTCATGTTCTCCTGATACCTGGGCCAAAATCTGGCAAAAATTTTCAGAACGCACAAAATAGGGCTACGTAACAGGAGAACATGATGTCGAAAGAGGTGGCACTAAGTAACGTCTTCGGAGAGAGAATCGAGGATGCCTTCGAAGCTGAAATTCAGAATACCTCTTTTCGCTTCATGTTCTCCTGATACCTGGGCCAAAATCTGGCAAAAATTTTCAGAACGCACAAAATAGGGCTTCGTAACAGGAGAACATGATGTCGAAAGAGGTGGCACTAAGTAACGTCTTCGGAGAGAGAGAATCGAGGATGCCTTCGAAGCTGAAATTCAGAATACCTCTTTTCGCTTCATGTTCTCCTGATACCTGGGCCAAAATCTGGCAAAAATTTTCAGAACGCACAAAATAGGGCTACGTAACAGGAGAACATGATGTCGAAAGAGGTGGCACTAAGTAACGTCTTCGGAGAGAGAATCGAGGATGCCTTCGAAGCTGAAATTCAGAATACCTCTTTTCGCTTCATGTTCTCCTGATACCTGGGCCAAAATCTGGCAAAAATTTTCAGAACGCACAAAATAGGGCTTCGTAACAGGAGAACATGATGTCGAAAGAGGTGGCACTAAGTAACGTCTTCGGAGAGAAAATCGAGGATGCCTTCGAAGCTGAAATTCAGAATACCTCTTTTCGCTTCATGTTCTCCTGATACCTGGGCCAAAATCTGGCAAAAATTTTCAGAACGCACAAAATTGGGCTTCGTAACAGGAGAACATGCTGTCGAAAGAGGTGGCACTAAGTAACGTCTTCGGAGAGAGAATCGAGGATGCCTTCGAAGCTGAAATTCAGAATACCTCTTTTCGCTTCATGTTCTCCTGATACCTGGGCCAAAATCTGGCAAAAATTTTCAGAACGCACAAACTAGGGCTTCGTAACAGGAGAACATGATGTCGAAAGAGGTGGCACTAAGTAACGTCTTCGGAGAGAGAATCGAGGATGCCTTCGAAGCTGAAATTCAGAATACCTCTTTTCGCTTCATGTTCTCCTGATACCTGGGCCAAAATCTGGCAAAAATTTTCAGAACGCACAAAATAGGGCTACGTAACAGGAGAACATGATGTCGAAAGAGGTGGCACTAAGTAACGTCTTCGGAGAGAGAATCGAGGATGCCTTCGAAGCTGAAATTCAGAATACCTCTTTTCGCTTCATGTTCTCCTGATACCTGGGCCAAAATCTGGCAAAAATTTTCAGAACGCACAAAATAGGGCTTCGTAACAGGAGAACATGATGTCGAAAGAGGTGGCACTAAGTAACGTCTTCGGAGAGAGAATCGAGGATGCCTTCGAAGCTGAAATTCAGAATACCTCTTTTCGCTTCATGTTCTCCTGATACCTGGGCCAAAATCTGGCAAAAATTTTCAGAACGCACAAAATTGGGCTTCGTAACAGGAGAACATGCTGTCGAAAGAGGTGGCACTAAGTAACGTCTTCGGAGAGAGAATCGAGGATGCCTTCGAAGCTGAAATTCAGAATACCTCTTTTCGCTTCATGTTCTCCTGATACCTGGGCCAAAATCTGGCAAAAATTTTCAGAACGCACAAAATAGGGCTTCGTAACAGGAGAACGTGATGTCGAAAGAGGTGGCACTAAGTAACGTCTTCGGAGAGAGAATCGAGGATGCCTTCGAAGCGGAAATTCAGAATACCTCTTTTCGCTTCATGTTCTCCTGATACCTGGGCCAAAATCTAGCAAAAATTTTCAGAACGCACAAAATAGGGCTTCGTAACAGGAGAACGTGATGTCGAAAGAGGTGGCACTAAGTAACGTCTTCGGAGAGAAGTAGAAGCCTTGAGCGAAAGTCGATAGAGTTTGAGAGTAGTGAATGGCATATTTAAAGTAGTGCTTTAATGCGAAGATTTTTAAAACTACTCTGCGTGGAAGGATCTTTTTAAGTGTTCTTTTTAGCATGTCTTTTATATGGGATTTGGAATAGGAAGGAGTAAGTAGAGCTCGTTAAATAAAAAAACTCTTTTACCACTTAGCTGCAATTTATTCAAATAAGTGAAATGCAATACAATGAAATGTTACAAGTGTAACTGGGTTAGGTCTGGGTTAGGGGAGGGTTAGGGGTATCCGTTAGGGATTTCTCCACGTAAAAAAAAAAAAAAGGTCTGGGTTAGGTCTGGGTTCGGCTGAAGCAGTATCAGTCGAAAATGCAGCCGGTTTAACGTCTTCTATGTAAAAATTCCTTACCTGTAAAGCAGAAATATACACGATTAATAATCGCTCTAGTTACAGTATGTGAGATTAGTTACATCGCATCTGCACACTCTAACTCTAAACATGTCACACATATACAAGCACGCACACACGCACAGCATTTCACAGATTTCAGAGTACGTAGTTGCTGAATTGGCCGCTGCTCGTGTCGCACCCAACGTTACCGACTTATTCTAAAATAAGATTACAGTGCTACGAGTGGTAGGAATTAATATTAAATCTTACCGGAAACATAAAATCTAAAACGACTAATTTCAATCAGCATGTTGCACAATAAAATTATTCCCTTTACTAATATATTTTCATACGTGACAAAATGTTGTAACGTTTCTCCCATTTTCAATAATAGATAAGTCAAGTTACTAAAAATATTTTTCTTCTTACAGGTTTTAACTTCGGAATATTTCGACGGAATGATGGAAACCTTGATAGTAATCACAAGAAAATAGTGACTTTATATACCTTATACTTTATTGTAACACTGTAAAGGCCTTTTATGCAAATAAAATGAAAGAAACTTGAAACAAACTGTATTATTATTCAGAAATACCTTTTACATATTCCTATCCAAATTTCAAATATCTATGGTATTTCCTTAAGAATACCATAGATTTCCTTTGTTAATAAGTCGATATTGAAGAAAATTTTGCAACTAGTGCCCATGGAATACTATTCAGAAATTACAAGCTTCGAGTCTTTCAAAAGCATCACATTAACCGAGAACTGTTTAAAGGCCCATGAAAGGCGTAGCTCTTGTTTGCTACTCTAAGTTTCATAGTTATACTCTATTTATTTAAAAAAGCACTAATCTACCGAGAAAATCCTTATTTCATACCACAAACCAAATTTTTACCCACTGTCCATAGAGGGTGGAAACACTTTCAAGGGCACAAGTTTGATGAACCCCCTGTGTCCCTCCTCTCTGCCTCCCCCCCCCCCTCTGTCCCCAAAGCTGAAATCTGGACCAGCAACGTACCTGTCCCCTGCAGAAGACCTCCAGCAGTATTGATCACTCTGGGAGGGAAAGGCACGTTGGGGGTGACCGATGAACACGTGGCACTGGTCGAACTTGGGTGGGAGGGTGCATACTCTTCATGGATGAACGGACTGGAATAAACTAGTAGGAAGGCTAGTAACAATTAAAGAAACAGACGAGAATGAAGTCTTACTGCTGGAGAAAGTAGAGCAGGTGCACCTTGCACGAGGGAGACTGAGAGTGTTTCACTTGCAAAGCATAGGAGTATTGATCCAGCTAAAATGAGGTGCAGATTTCGCAGATTTTAGAGCTTTAGATGTTAGGCATTTATTATTGAGACACTGGAATGACTGGGACTTGGCAATTGCTTCTCAGAATTGAAGTTTACGTTGCTGGGAATAATTACGAAAGCAACTATGAGTAAAGAATTTGCATTGAATGTGTAACCCCTGTAGCTTAATTTAATTCGAAGATAAGTAGGTAGGAGATAAAAATAGAAGTACACACAGAGTTCAGTGACGAGCAGAAACTTCTGCAAGCCCCGAGCTTTCAGGACTCTGCAAAGTAAAATAAACTTCCAAAGTTCCCAGCCTTCATCTCAAAGAAGCTCTTAAGTTCTCGAACTTCTTCAGAGAAAAACCAGAATATTCATTTCTGAGAGCCCTTAATCTCCGAACCCAAGTGCTCTCCGAAAACTCCTCTACATCCAAACTCCCGCGATCTTCTGAAAAAGAACATTCCACGTCTTCCGGAAGCTTTTTCTTTTCTTCTCCAAAATCCAGGGAACTTGAAACATTTCCCACCCCGAACCCCTGTCTTCTCTCGCCTCGGTAACCACAGTCTC
Organism: Andrena cerasifolii; assembly: GCF_050908995.1. Taxonomy (NCBI): domain Eukaryota; kingdom Metazoa; phylum Arthropoda; class Insecta; order Hymenoptera; family Andrenidae; genus Andrena; species Andrena cerasifolii. The sequence goes on from NC_135132.1 coordinate 8,327,525, forward strand.
CGTGTTCATCGAATCGGAGGGCCGTGCAGCCGCTCAAGGTGGCGGTTTCCACCATCTTCCCTCTGGGAAGAGCAAGTCGCGCGGGCCTGGAGGAGGGTAACAGACGCGGAAAGGGATGAAACGGGGGAGGGGAGGCTCTCGCCATCCTCCCGAAGCTCTGCGCTCGCGTTTGTACAGTGGTAATGGGCTGTCAGGAGCAGACGTTCGCTGCTCGTGCCTTATATACCAACACTATCACGCTCCTCTTGGTTCCTATCGGCTCGCTCGTATTATCAGCCCCTCTGATTGCATTCGCCGCGTCTCCCCTTCGCTCCTCTCCCTCTGCCTCCTAACGTCTTCCAATGCTGCAACCAGGGGACACTGTGGACCAACCATCTTCTCCTGGAAGCAGAGAATCTCTGATAATTATCGGCAAACTTGTATCGGTTCTTCTCTCAATAGAATGATAGTCGAAGGAGAGTTCGCTGCTGATTTACCGTAGGGGATTGTAGGAACCTCTTTAAAGTTTAAACTATGGGATGTTTAGTTGAGATTGGCTTCCCAGTTATGGTTGCAATTGAGTTCAGCAGCTTTGCAGATCTAACGACAGACAGTACCCCTTGATTTGGCTTTCTATAAACACTGAAGAGACATTAGAGTGTGTTCATGTTAATTGACAATTCAGTGTTAGGGAGGTAGAAAGTTTAAAATTGAAAGTAACATTAATAGGAGCCTCTGTATATCTTGCTAACACTACTGAACTTCTAATTCACCGTTTCTTCCCAGGCTTGCAGCTCCAAGAATTCAACGGAAGCTCCTGAAGACCTGGGGCCTCCTCAAGCTGCCAATTAAGCAGGCATACTTCACGCGATATTTATAATTCATTATCCAGCTGCAGGCTCCACATTTTGATCCCGCGTTTCTTTTTAGAGGCCCGCAACGTGACGTGGCTCATCCCTCGAGGAGCAGCGTTCTGTAAGAAGAATCCTAGGGTCAGAAGAAATGGAATACGGGTCCGGGAATCAATTCTCCCCGTGTTATCCTCGTCGAAGAGGGTGGCGTTAAGGCCACGCCTGCCACCACGGCTAGGCCACGCCCACACAAGCCTACCCCCGTAGGGTCCCTCCGCGGAAGGCCGAAGGGCTAATAATTCACGTCACAAGCACACCCCACCATAAAGAGTCAGCTACAGGCGGCGAGCTCGTATATTCCGTATCAAGCGCGCCGCTACGAACGTTATCCAGTCCCAGTTACTGTTAATTACCGATCATCCCCTGTAATTAATTGCCCCCCGACTCGCGGAACCGCTCGCGCTTCAGCTGGGTCTCTTGAAGACATTGGAGGCCATTGGATACTCGATACTGCGTCTCTATGGTAGAGTTTGCAAGGGGATTGTGGAAGAAGACGGTTTAGAACTTCGTAAACCATGTTAATTAAAGAGCTTCGCTGTTATTAGGTTTCAATTGGCATGGGGGATACTCTCTACTTGTTACACCAAATGAAATACAGTAGCAACTGGTCCACTGCGCCTTCAGCTGGGGATTCACCTGAGGTAGCTTAGCTTTTGGTGGAAACAGTATTGAAGCTACTTTTTTAAAACTTAGCGTAGCTTAGCTCAGCTTTCAGGTGGATTCCCGGCTTTCCAATTTTTAAGCTACAGTGGTCTACAGTGTTCTTCATTTTACACCCCGATGCTGATAACAGTGCTGTGCGTCGCTGAGTTAGAATTTAGTTGAATTTCGCGACACTGCGATTTCGTGTCTACGAAAGGGTTTCTTCCTTCATTTTCAGCCAATAAAAGCTTTGGAATTTGATTAAGCGCTCTGCCCGGGAACAATCATTCCCAGGGCGATGGGAAATAACGACGAAACGTCCGAATGTAAACGAGTCGATACGTTACATAATTGTCAGGCCAGTTAATTATCTCACTCCGGCGGTATCGTTGCAATCTGGCACCCAGGGAAGGGGCAGATAATAAATGACAAAAGATGATATCGATTTTCAGGACTGGACCGCCCGGGGGATGCCAACCCTGAAAACATTCACGCGTGCAAAATGAATATAAATATTTAAATGGCCAGGAGCCAGCGATTCATTTCCTCTACCAAAAACCATTGATCACGAAAGTATTGCTTTTAAAACCTGCCCACTGCTGTGCTGGAAATACAGTATCGTTTACTACACTGTTACTCATATGCGAATAATATTGTTCCAAACCCTCTTCTTCCTAAAACTGCTCGGTGCAATTTTTATCAAAGTAACTCCACAGAATCTCCCAAAGCCTTTTCTTCCTGAAAATACTCAGTGTAAAGCAGTGGCGGGTTTAACAGGGCGGCTGATGAGAAGTCGCCGCCTAGGCCCTGCACAGAAGGCCCCCTAGGGCCCTACCTTAAAAAAAAAATTATGATTTTACCGAAACAATATATTTTTTTTCTGTACTACTACACTTAGCCCATTTTTAGTAAATTACCTCTTCATTTTCCTCCAAAATTGGGCCCCTCAGAACGTTTGCCACCTGGGCCTTTTTTCTTAAGTCCGCCACTGGTGTAAAGATACTCAGCTTGCATCAAAGTTATAAATACAGTAAAGTGACCCAACAGGATATTCTAATCCTTATATCTTCGATAACTGTGGCGCCTCCTGTAAATGGGCCAGCAACATAGGATTTCCCATGTCACTGTTCTCAAGAGGCGACTGCAGAGATCGGGGCCACAGATCAAACCGATCAGGGACGCTCACAGGACGTGAACCCGGTGAAAGGAGTCGACTTCGCCCGCCGGTGGTCGGTAGTTGGCCCCTCAAATTAGCCACAGTGACATATTGAAGAGTGCACGAGGTCCCCCCCTCGTAGCCCGCTATTAAGCACAAAAGCCGTGCCCTGGGAAAATCAACTGACGCGTAACTAAACGGTGTATCATTAATTCCGACGTGTATGTTTATATCGGCTGCGTTAAGCAGCGTGCAACGCGCGTTTGCACGGCCAATTTTGCCGTGACAATCGCAGCTCTCTGGCCTGCTTCGCTCTGCTCTCTCATTCCATTTTTTACGGGGCCTCCGTCGACCCCCGCTTCGAGTCGTGCGCTTGATGGCAGAGCGGAGCGATGATCGCTCGGGTTTTAGTTAAGTAATTCCTTGATGCGATAAGGATTTTTAACTGGCGTTAACCCTGGTGATTTCCATTTGACGGACATTCTTGGGCGATAGAAGGTAGTTCAGTCTGCAGGGGCACTTGAGGTGAACCTGGCGAAGAGTAGTCTAATTAGCAAGGTCGTCGGAAAGGCAGAATATCAAACTTTGTTGAAATTAGAGGGAGACTTAAGGGGTTCTACCTAGTCAAGCGGCCGAAAAGAGGCGAATGTTTGTGAATTTTTTTTGAAAAAGCGGAAGCATATATTTTTACAGAACTTTTTGCACGTAAAAGAGCAACATTTAAAGAACATTTGGTGATTTTTTCGTAGGAAAATATTTGCGTTTATAATAAAATAACAATCAACATCCAAGAAGCCTGGCAGTGCTCACCGCAAAACTAAATTTTCAAAAAGACTTTTGGATGTCGGTTGTTACTTTATTATAAACGTAAATATTTTCCTACGAAAAAATTACCAGATATTCTTTAAACGTTGCTCTTTCAATTGCAAAAAGTTGTGTAAAATTATATGCTTCCACTTTTAAAAAAAAAATTCACAAACATTCGCCTCTTCTCGACCGTCTGACTAGGTGTAACCTCTGAACCTAGACCTAACACAAATGTAATCTGGACCTAATTAAGCTTAATTGAGGCTTTATGGCAGGAAGAAGACGGGAGAAGATTAAAAGTACAATTCAACTCAGGAAAAAGTCGAAAGAACAAATTGGGATACAGGAAACAGGGAAACAATTAATTCCGAGTCTTCCGGATCTGAAATCCTAATAGAAGAGAAAAAGGAAGCCTCCATTACTCTACCAGCACGAACTACTTAAATCTACAATCAATGCTAATCGCTCAAAATTTAATACCACCACCGGCAACAGATTATATTCTGAACGTAGCCTTTCCACTCTATTTTCCCCTCTCCTTTCTCTCGTTTTCAATTCCCCTGCCCTGTCCACGACAGAAATTCGCTCTTCACCCACGAAATTTATACTCTTCCTTCCTTTTTCCACGCCACGCGGCGGAGCTTAATTTCAGCCCAACTCTGATCCCGAATTCCGTTTCTTCGCCAGCGCGCGTGTCTACCTTTCAACGTTCTGTCTTCCCTGACACCTGACCCTCTGTTCCCATTTTTCCCCCGTTCCCCTGGCACGCCGCTCCGCGACGAACTGTATACCTTTCGTGCCAATCAACGGCCCTGCAATCGCCGAAGGTGAACGCCGATAATCCTTGCCGAGAAATCGACGTTTCCGCTCGACAGCTTCATCCCATGAACGTTCACGCGTCCAAGGTGAGATGTTTCACTGCTGAAAAACCGATCCGACCGCTCTGACGTCCAAGCGATACGGTTTGCTTCTCTGCTGTCCAATCCTCCAGAGGCATCTTCGTCAAATTGCTGCCTGCGCACTTGGCTACTTGGTAGCAAGGGCCCACAACTGGAAGTCCCAGAAAGAATTTGATGCCCAGTTCTCTTAAGATCTGCTGTCTTGACTTTTGTACATTGATGTCCCAGAGTAAGCTGATTATAAGCAGCAGCCCTGGAAAAAGAGTTCAGTATTAGAAGGTTTACAACCAGAAGTCCCACGAAGGGTTTGATGCCCGCGCTGCCTACCTCTCCAGAAGTGTCATCTATCCAGCTCCCAAGCACCAAAGCTCCACTACGAACTGAGGATTAACAATTAAAAGAACGTTTCACAAAGAGCTTGCAAAAGGCTGCAGCTAGGAGCCCCAGGAGCCTTTCCTCAGCTTCAACTTTAGCAAGTTACACGATGTTCAGTCTTTTATCAGCCCGAAAGAGGAGGGTGATTCCTCCGGAGAGGACCGTGTAGGAAGAGGAGAGAGAAAGGACTGACAGAGGGAGCACAGGACTTCTGCGTGCCCCCCCTCGTTTTCTGGCACGTCGGGGTTGCCCTGAAGTCGCCACGTGCCGTCGCGTGCAGACCTTTTGTCACGGCCTCGGCCTCTCCTTCGACCCCGCGGAGGGGGAGGATCGTCGAGATCTCGACGTGCAAGGACACGTGTAGCAAATAGGCTTGGTGGCTCAAAGCCTGTTTGCTGCGGACCACCGGCGTGACGGTCACCCTGGGCACAATGGAGCGTGCGGTTCTTCAGCTCCGCTCGATTGGAAGGATCAAAGACAGCGGGGAAATTGAACGGGTAACGTGTAGCCTGGACAAGGCACAGGTAATATTCCGCAGGGGCTCGTTGCAGGCTTGGGTGCCCTGGTTTCGCAGCAGGCATCGAATTAGATTGTTTCAAGAGCATTCCTGGAATTGGAGAAGAGTGCGGTAATGCTCATCTGCTTAGGGATTTGTTTAGTTGAAATTTTGCGCTTGGGAAGTTAGAGAATGCTTAGAAGAGTGTCCTATACACTTATGTAGACGCAAAAGTGTCGTCGCGTAGACGTACATTAAGAATAATCGCGCTTTACACTAAATGGAATAACCCCTTAATTTAATTTTTAATATCGAAAGAAAAGTGCTCTAGGAACGTCTAGCTCCAAGTAAAATGACCACTTCCTTCATAATCACAGCAAACGAACCTCCTATGTAAATTTTTCTCAATGAATTACCAATACCAATCTTTTCTCTTTCTTCCTCCCCTTTAACAACCCCCGCGACCCCTGTGGGTGCTCTCTTTGTCCACCAGCGCTCTCTCCCTCCATTCAGCTCTCTTTCCAACGTCAGACCGTCGATTGGCCGCAATTCAGTGTCGCGTCGTTGCACACAGTTTGCGGCGGTGAACGTCAATTGCATTGCTCCGCATATTTCATTCCAGACGTGACCCAGGCCTACAGACGCTTCAGGGGACTCTAATGACAATCTTCGTGGGGGAAACCCCAGAGTTTCTGTCTCCAAATAACTGTAAACCAAAAATTCATGAAGCAGTTGCATTGACTCGGCTATTTAAATCTAATTAAACTGAGCAACTGGGGTAATTTACCTTGCTCAACTCACGTAGCAAACCATTTATTCATTTTTGCTTTAGCAATTTTTATCAAATAAGTTAAATTCCATTAAATTAAGGCTTCAAACGATCTAGATACTTTTCGCTCTTGTAGAATAGAATGTCCAGGTCCGCGTTAAGTCGGCATTGAATTCCAGGAGCTTGCATAGCAGAATGCTCAGTTCACTAAAATTCATTACTTGATTATAAAAGCGTATTTAAAGAATAAAATCCAGTTTTTGTTTCTTTTTACAAAGCTCATTTTGTGAGGATTTTCAGGGCTCCTTGGACCTCCCTCTGGGTGCGCCACTGTGCCCAAGACTCGCCCTCCTCTGAAGTATATAACAATTCATCTATCTTCCCAAATTTAAAGTTCATCAGTTTCTCGCTCAGCTTCCTCCTCTTCGAACTCTAAAAAAACAAACAACATCCTAAATCCACTTTCTTCCCCACCTTGCCCTCCAGGAAGCAACTTCTTCCAAAGAAAAATGTGTCCCGATGATACCCACTACTATTCTCATTGAAGAAACACCAGGGGATCGCGGATATCCGAGCAAACATTTAATTCGCGATTACACCGTTCCGAGGGGCTCCTCGCCCGTGGGGTGGTCTCCCCCCTGTCAGCACCAGTTCCTCCAGACACACATACAAGCACCGAACAAGGGGGCACCATCCCAACCCCTCGATAATAGAGATTTCACGCCGCGGGCCCCACTTCGGTTCTCACAGTAGGGGTCTCCCTACCTGGCCGATCATCCGTTGTCCACAGAAACAGCTCTGCCAGCAGCACAGGCAACCGGACAGTAGATTGCCCGCTCGGTGAACGGGGGAGAGACGCGTGCCTCTAAGTATCTGTTTATAGTCCCCGGGGATCAATTTGTTTGCTAAATTATTTATTGGTCAAATATGCTGGCGCGGAAGGCTCCCTGGCGCCTTCTGTACCCGCGAATCTGTTTGACGTGCGGTTTGGGAAAAGTAAACTAGAGAAATTTCATGGCCATCCTCTTGTTCCGAGGCTCTTTCTTCTTGGTAGGCTTTGTGGCGCTGATGAGGGGGTGTGGTTGTGGAAACTTGGCCCCGAAATGAAGTGGAAGCTGGTGTTGGCCTCGAAGGCCAGTGTTCTTCATCCGGTGGTCCGCAAAAAATTTCCCCCGAGTCGTGTAACCTCTGCATTAAATAAAGAAAAATTGAATTAAATTAGATTGTAATTTTGTAACATTAGATTTAGTAAATAAACTACTATCTGCATTGATTTTTATTTCTGGCTCAGCCGCAGAACCGCCCTTAGCACCGGGCAGTCGGGGCCCTTGCCCCGGGCCCCGCGCTTAGGGACTTCACTTTACAAAAATTAAATGAATTAAGCATAATCGTCAAGGTATCAACTTTTCTAGAATAAGGTTATCTGTTTTCAATAATATCGACTTTTCCTCCGGGCACCGCAAACTTTAAGGGCGGTTCTGCTTAGCCGTGAAAACAGGTTGAAGAACGCTGCTGAAGGGAATAGTAGTAGAAAATAATAAATTGAGAATGATAGAAGCGTCCTGCTGAAAAATCCTCGTGTCTTCCTCTGGGAAGCTTGCACCTCCTCAGTATTTCCCATTGGTCCTAGAATGAAGAGGACAGAGTAATCGCAAAGGGGTTGACGAGAGTTTGACGCAGAGAACACGGAATGTACCCACATGTATCCAAATAGCTGGGAAAGTCGTAGATGCTCCAAGCAGATCTCGGTTAGCTTAGCCAACGTTCTCTCCCTCAGGGGTACGTGACAAATTGAGATAAATAATCGTTTGTGGGGACACAATGCCCTCTCGAAATTTGCCACGGCGATACTCGAAACGGCACGCTCCAGGGACCGTTTGCTAACTGATACTCGTAAAACCGATGCACTCCAGTTGCATCTGGCCTCTCAGGAACGAGAAACTCGGAGATCATTGTCAGCGGTATGCAGATAAGTGCTATCACGACTCGTCAGCTTGGAAAACGATCTCTTATTTCACAACGGCAAGCGGTGTTTCTTCCTCAAACCGTGGGTGCCGTTTTACATCTTGCGTTGCATTAAAAATTGTTACATCAATTTGTTTCGCTCGGTATTTGAGTCAGTGGGGAGTCAGTTGCTACATTGAACCCTCACGCTAGAGGAAATTGAATCGCACTCGATGGATAACATCGGAATATGCAAATTGCTCGTGAAAGCCAGCTCGGATTCTTTGTCGGAGGCGTGTCTCTCATAGGTTCCGCGGCTAATCCCAATTATGCGCGTGGATGGTATTGGCGGCGCTCGGCAATTGTAAGTCGCCGGAGGATCCCAATCCCGAGGTCTAGACGCTCGTTCCCCGACGGGAGCGGCGACAAAACTTCGCCGGCTCGCCAGGTACAACCCTACCGAACCACCATTGTGATCGTATTAACACCTTGCATAATTGCATCGCCACCGACGCCGCCGCGTTCCTCATTGTGCGGCCGCTAAACACGTCTCATTTGAATATTGGCCCATTCATATCTCTCTGGGAAGCCTGATCGCTGATAAAGGGGAGCCACGGCTCTCTGGCCTCTTCCTCCTCGGCGCCGCTGGTGCCGCGCTCTTTCTCAGGCTGTCAGCTTCCTGAAATCACGCGCTGTTTCACTCACAAATTCATATTGATACAGAGGAGAAGAATGAAGAAACGAAGCATTTTATTCGGAGCAAATGCAGAGGGTGGCCAAGTTATTATACTCAAAACATTTTCATAAATTTTTTGAATCACGTTAATACGATTAAAAAAAGAAATCTTTACCTGGCAACTGAAGGTTCTGAAAGGAAGCTTCCTTAGCTTTCCAAAACACTCGTGAAAATTTGTATACGATCATGAGTTCGCGAGTTATAGGCGTTCAAAGTGAAAAGTACCTTTTTTGCTTTGATCGCGAATAACTCGGTCAATAAAAATCATACGACAAAACCAAAACAACGAAATTAAAGAGAAATGTTTGCTCTGTAAGATCCCTTCGTTGAATTTGCCAGAAAAAAATTTTTTTTTGGCATGGGCAATGTTCAAAGTAGGCAAAAATTTCTGAAACTTCGTTTCCTGCGCTTCATCTTGATAAAACAGTATCATAATGGATGAAACAAAATTTGAGTCCTTGATTAAAAAACTAGAAACTTCAAGCGTTGAAATGCGTTTTTTAAATATTTTTTGCGACCATTTTTCAACTTGCAAAATCTCGAACCTTTTTGTTTGAGTATAATAATTTGGCCACCCACTGTAAGAATACAGTAGATTCTGGAGAGTGAACTCGATGGTATACATCAGTGGCTAATACAGCAGCGACGGACAAAAGTTTTATTTAAATTGAAATTTCGAATGAGGAATAAAAGTTAAAAAAATTATTGTTGAATGAAAGAATTAACTTTTTTCGTCAAATAATCTAAAGTTAAAGCAACGAAAGGATAGTGTCCTCTTCGCGATGCTCCTATTCCGCTGTAAATGGATATTTTTCCATGCAATTTTTTTTTCATAATCTCAAATGATGATAGAATAAAGCTACAAACGTGCAAAATGATACGCGCAATATTTCTTCCTTTTTTTAATTCCAAAACAGTAGGCTTTTTAAGCCATCGCACTAGGAAGATCCCTCGTGTAACAGTCCCCGAAATTTATGATTTTTTTTCTTAGAAACTATTGTTAATATTGCATTAAACTCTTTTGGAATATAAGGAGGCATCTTTAAAATTGTAGAATTTTTTTTTCTATGTCGATCCCTCTTATTATTTATTAATTATTGTGGAATCACGTTAACCTCTTCGACGATGTAACGCCTGTTGGCGAGATGCAATTTCTATGACCACTGCTACGTATGATTATCATATATTAAGGAGAAGCTTCAAACTTCTCGAAAACTTTCTCAGTTACAAGCTAGAAACAATTAAGTTGCGTCAGTGCCACAATAATGAAGCTACCTCATTTGAAATTTTATATTTCTCCACTGGTGAGTATACCAGCTCACAAAAGTCCAGTAGCTTCACTCTCCCAGTTCGTTTTTCAACGAAGGGAAAGAGTTTTCCCTCCTCTGCCATCAAGGGGAACCTAATCAGCCCAGAGTAAATCAATACCAGCGCACAGTAAACTCCACTAGAATCTAAGAACTCCTCAGCGAACCTCAGCGCTACAATCCCCAGAAAACGGGAACAAACCTATCAATTACAAAGCAGCAAAAAGCTCATCGATCATCCTCAATTTTCTTCCCCAAAAGTAGCTCATCTTCCTCTTTCCACGAGCCTCCCCATCCCCAAATGCTTCCACCCCTCGAATTTCCATATTTAAGGAGCCTCCTCCGAAGAAAACTGAGAGGAGCGTTCCCCGACGTCCCGGGTTGGTCGGTCCAGCCGCCGAAATTGGAGCTTCTCTCGCTGCCCGAGCGATTTCACCCCCGCGAGGGGGTGTGGAGGGATGGAAATAAAATTTCAGCTCGGCAGTAACAATGAGCCGCAGGACGCGGGAGATAAAACGCTGGCTGTTAAACCGTGGACCAATCGCGAGGACCTCTGACAGTCGTTCTCACCCTGGAACAGCCCCGATTGGGCATAGTCTCCGCCCAGGGGTTGTATCGATCATCCCCTTCGCTCGGCAGGCGCCTGCGGTATATAAAGCAGCCTCCCCAGGGACACGGGCGATAGTTGGAATCCTCTCGTGGACCTCGTCCCCCCAGGAACGCGAAGTGACCCTGAAAAGAGACCAAGACGTTAGCTCCGGTAGATCTGGGGGAGGGTTGGTAGGGAGGCAGGGGTTGGTTACGCTCGCTGGTAGCGGCTCAGTGGACCAGAGGACCTGGAGGGATATTTCGGAGATTGTTGAGTATTATTTTAATCGTTGGGGGAAGATCGAAGGAGGATTAGAGCGCTGAACTCGGGGGGTTGTTCGTATTCGGGGGTGGCAAGTGAAGTGTTTAATGACCTGGTGAGGAGGAAGAAGGAGGCATGGCGAGTCATTCTACGTACGAGTACGAGGACAGGGGGCAGAGGATGCGACACAGAGTCGGGGCTACCTCCAGAGCTGCCGACTCCACTGTGGCCTGCACTAGGTGAGGCTCTGAAATTCCGCTTGGATCGGCGGTTTGGGTAGGGGAGACCTTGATTATAGGAGATTCTCTAATTGTTCGGAGTGAAGTTTGGTTTAATTTGAGGTCCTTTTGGAAGTTTTCTTCAGTCGAAGGAATTTTCTTCTTGGAATTTCTTTTAATACTGTAGTGTTTCTTTACCTCCCTTTCTTTGGTTTGTGACTGAGGTTCCCATGAAGTCTTGTATACTGCTGAAACATTTTAACTATTAAATTTTGGAAAAGTATGAAAAGTTCTATTTTAGAAGTAGAAAGCTTTGAATAGGATTCCAATTCTACTTAGGAGGCCTCGGAGTTCCTCTAAAGCTATAAAATTGACGTTTAATTGCAGTAGTCAGTATTACGTGGCCCCCAGCAGCGACATCAGTGAAGAGGATCTTGCAGAGCTGCCTTCCTGTGTATATGCGGGCAGATCCGGCCAACACGTCGCGCACACTTCTTCGCACACTCATTCTCCTCTGCACTACCATATGCCAGTCTCTACACCTGGTAAAGAAAATCAGATTATTAACCAATTCCTCCATCATCCCTCATAGAGTGAAAAATCTTTAAATACTTCAACCCTAACAGAAGAATACCTTGTGGTAACTTAAATAATTTAGAGTACATCTCCTATTCAAATTAAATTAGCTTCTAGTGCTCCTCAAATCGCGATGTCTCCAATCCTACAAAATACTTTTAAATCTCGATGGTAAAGGGGACCAAATCTTCTGCGGAATACAATTCTTCTTTACATTGAAAATTGAGGGGCAAAGTGAAGTGCTAGGTAGTTTAGATTCCCATTTATGCCTCAGATCACAATGATACAGAGCTAAACGGAGTTGAAGAGGGCTACTACCCAAACGGTAGCCCGTACAGAATCCAGCGACACGCTGCCAACATAAGGGAGAGGAAACGTATGCTGAGGTGAGAAATTATTCGCAACAGAAGCCCTAGAAATGCGCTCTGAAAAGTGAGTTTGAACGGATATTCAGAGGAGGGGCCAGCAGATTGTCAGTGTGATTGGGATTTTTAGCAGCATCAACTCGGCTTTCGACGAGCTTCGAGTTCACGTACCAACGTTCCCCTACGAGAAGAGGCTGTCAAAGATCGACACCCTGCGGCTGGCTATAGCGTACATCGCTCTGCTTAGAGAGGTGCTGGCTGCCAGGCTCGATCCACTCACTTACGTCGAGAGGTGCCTTAGAGGAGAAATAAACGGCGAGCGTGCTGAATGGAATACGAGTGGTAGGTATAACGATTCAACCGACTCAAGTGATCGAATTATCAGAGCCACAATTATTTTTTAAATGAAAGCCGAGTTACACTGAATTTTTATTATTTTTTTCGCCAAGCACTGAGCTTGCAAATTCCAAATATACGTGGCTCTAATAATTTCAGCGCCTACTGTAGAGCCCGGAAAGGCAGCCTGCTTTGGAGAATTTTTTATACGAGTATAGTGAATGGAATACAAAATCCGTTTGAAGGCCTTTATTGTACATACTTTGAACTATGATCACAATTTTTTTCAATTTTTTTAATACAAAATAGCGGCGCCACAGCTCAACAAAAGAAAAACAGTCTTCTGAAAAACAGTCTTCCATGGTCGGAAAGATTTCTCCTTCAATTTTTCACCTGGAACAAAAAACCGAATTTTGTTGAGTTCTGTATAAGATGATCTCTGGAAGTACACGAGGAAATTAAAAAATACTGATTTTTGCAAGAATGCTGCGTGATTGAATAAAACACGGAACTGCTACAACCTCGAAATTATTGAAACGTTTTCTTCAATCACGCACCATTCTTACAAAAAACATTTTTTATTTTCCTCGTATACTTCCCGAGATATTCTTCTACCGAACTCAACAAATTTCAGTCTTTTTGTTCTAGGTAAAAAATTGAAGGAGAAATCTTTCCTGCCGCGGAATACTGTTTTTCCGAAGAAGCTTCTTTTGTTGAGCTGCGGCGCCGCCATTTTATATTAAAAATTTTTTTTAAAAAATTGTGATCATACTTCAAGGTATGTACAATAAAGACCTTCGAACAGATTCAGTATTCCATTTACTATACTCGTCTAAAAAATTCTCCGAAGCAGGCTGCCTTTCCGGGCTCTACAGTGGCATTACCCCTTAAGAAAGTTTTGGGTACATAGTACTAACGTGTGATACTTAATTCTGATTTAAATCAGATCTAATTTAGATTTAAGCTACGCCTAATTTAGATATAGCTACGCTGCATTGCTTTGCCCATTTTATTGCTCCCACACCGTTCATCTACCGAGTATTTCGCTCTACCAGTTGAAAGTTTATCAGAATAGAATCAACTGGTCTCCAGCACCGTCAAGGAGCTCTCCTTATCGCGCCGCTTCGATATCTCCGTCGCATCTCTTGCCTCTCCCTACAAACAAACACGCAGGCATCATTCATCCCCCGAAAATCCGGGACAGTTGATTCTCTTCCGACTTAATTACGAATTAATACCAGACCGAGTTCTTCTATTGCGAATTCATCAATTTGCAGATCTGACGGCGCGGCTGTCGTGGATAAACTGGGAGAACCTCGGCGTGAACCCCAATCGGCGATCGGTTCTCACCACCTTAGCCCTGACCACGGACAATATGAACTGAGAGATTATCCCCTTTTCTTTGTAAATAAATCCATGCCGAATAGAGTGCCAAAGAACGTTACTATTATACATATGAATGTGTACATTTCAGTTTCTAGTCCCTATCTCTGTACGTGCAATACGAGCGACGACATTATATTTCGTATTTCTATACTTAAGCATACGCGCGACAGGCGTGTACATGTAAATGGGATAGACGGTACGCTAGTTTTAGTATTTCGTTTTCGAATAAAATGGAAAAGGAATCGGCGTTCGTGAGAGAAGCTACCACGTCGAGTTTCATTCCGGAGGCCACCTTCTCGAATTTCAGTTCCAGCTGGCGATCCTTTCCCTCTTCGCGCGCTTTTTTAATTTCTGCAGCCCTGCCTTTCTTCCTTTTACCTTTTGAATAAGTTAATAGAATTAGATTAGATTTGCAAGGGAATAAGTACGAAGCGATATTAATAATGTAAATTCTCGTATTATGGGTCTGATGCGGAATAATCTAGGGCAAATTCCACTTACGCCCAAATCGCCCGCAACGCCCGTGGTTAACATTCCAAAATTTATGAAAATCTCGAAATATTTTTAATTACGTCTCGAAAACAGTAACATATAATTTATGATATTCATTTTATTACAAAAATAGAAAAATAGTAACTGGAATTTGCCCGGAAATGTTACGTATTCAATCTTCAAAATGGCGGCAGAAGTGTAAGCATAAAACGTAGAATTAAACTCCTTCGGTTTGCAAATAATGGTTACGTTATTAGCATCACTTGAGCAATATTCACGCAAAGTGTCTAATTTTTTTGAATTCTCGAATTGTCGAAGTTGAAGTCTTGAAGTCTCAAGCTACTTGCCCAGCTTCGCTGAAAAGGCGCCAAGCCGCGAGTCATAACAGCGCACTCTCCCGCCTCAATACACGGCAACGCCTCGTCCCGCGTTGTCGCCCCAAACCTACTTCCCCCATTGATAGATGCCACTATTGTTCCCCGGTGCGACCTTACGAAAACAAAAGCATGGGACCCAGTCGCGTGTCAGGGCCATGCATCTTCCAACGTGACACCATTCGCCTCAACCTGTCGCCAGCTATCTCCCGAGGAATCTCTGGAATCCAGAAGAAAAAAACGGACACCCTGAACGTTCGAACTCGATTAAACCGAGATCTTTGTTCACCTCGTTAGCCTCGTAAACCAGGAGCTTCGAGCGTGGACCAATGCTTGATGGAGTCTGCAGAGAGAGGTAGATGCGTGAGCCGAGGAAGCAGCGTGGAATGGTGCTTAACGATGATAAGAGAGGCGACGGCGCGAGCGCGATCGCGGTGACGGGAAAAGAAAACGATCGGTCCGCGATGCTGGCCGTTGAGGGGAGGGCGATCGAGTCGAGCTACGAGCGATCGAAAATGGCACTCCGGAAGCGGCTGGACTTGGTGCCGTTATCGACCGAGGAGTGCAGGGGTATGGAGATTCTGCGGAAGCTCCCTCCGGGGACGATCGTGATCAAACAGGAGAAGAAGTATAAAGAGGACAGCGACTACGTGCGCGATTCCACGGAGACTAGCAGCGGAGGATCCACTTCCGGCGGCGCGGTTGCCAAACTTAGGAGGGTCCATCGGGCTGCCAGGAGGAAGTGAGTATATACTTTGATTTAATGCCGAGTATTTTATTGGGGACTCCTCTTCTGCGGGAAAGATAACCGAGGAAGCGAGTACTTTGATTTACAGGTGGATCTGAGTATTTTATTCAGGATTCTTCTTTGGAGGGGGGGGGGGAGAGGGGGGGGGGAGTAGGAATTTGATTGAGTGTGTGGGAATTGAAATAATAGCAGGTTTTGTGTAGGATCTTGCTCCATTTCTTTTATTCCATATTCTGGAGTTCTTGGAGTTGTAAAATGGGTTTAGAATGTTTGGAAGAACTTGGGCAGGAGGTCTGATTAGTGGCTCGGTTGTTTGGTACATTAGCGCTGGAGTCGGGGGATTTGTGTTTCTCTTTTTGTACACTAGATGGTGTGCAGTTGTTGGCGTTGGATATCTAGAACACTGTAATGAACTTTTACCATTGATTGATAAATTTTTGGAGACCTTGGAAGCTTGTTACCTATAGAAGGTTTAACGATTTGAAATGCGTAGAGATATGAAAGCCAAAAACTGGGAATTTAGTAACACTTTTAAATAATGAATAAAGCAGTGGCGCATTTAACAGGGCGGCTGATAACTCCTCAGTGATGAGCAGTTGCCGCCTAGGCCCCTGTACCGAAGGCCCGTTCAGGGCCCCTTGACCAAAAAAAATTATGTTTACGTACATGTATCCAAACACTACATTCTTTTTCGTACTACCACACTTGACCCGTTTTTAGTAAACTACCTCTTCATTTTCCCGAAAAATGGGCCCCTGCCCAGGAGGCCCCATAGGGCCCTAGCTTAAAAAAAATTATAATTTTAACCAAATACTATACTTTTTCCTGTACTACTACACTTAGTCCGTTTTTAGTAAACTACCTCTTCATTTTCCCCCCAAAAATGGGCCCTCAGAACGTTTGCCACCTGGGCCTTTTTTCTTAAATCCGCCACTGGAATAAAGAATAACGAATGACGCTTTTATTCGACGAAAAATTATTCGTGAATAACGAATAAATCTGTAACCTTTTTATTCAGTATTTTATTCAGTATTAATTTTTATTCAATATTCTCGAGCAACTTCATTGTATTCATAACTTTTATTCAAATATTATTCGATATTTTATTCAAATAAAAATATACCCAAGTAACTCTAACTTCGTTCTTAATTATATCGAATCGCTGAACATTTGAAGCATTTAAATTCATTAAACAGAGTTCAGAAACGCAACATCTTAAGATATAGAACTTTCAAACAATCCTTTGCAGCCGTGGAACGACAGAGATTCGAAGAAATCCAATACGCGTGACTAAGAAGGATCTAGATAAAGATTTCCCTCGCCCAAGGCAACGGCTGCTATCCGCCAAGAAAAAGGAAATGCTTCTCGATGCGGAGTCCAGCAAGCGAGGGAAGTCTTCCACGATGCCTTACATGAACACACGCTCTGTCACTCGGAAGATGTACAACGTAGGTGCGACTTATCAGGCCCCTACGCCAAGGGACGAGACAGAATGGAAAGAATGGCCGGCGCATGGTATGCACGAGAGACCGGTCTTCCATCCCCAGGCAAGATTTCTGACTTCTTACTCCAAATAATTCCCCTCTGTTCCCTGTTTATTACAATTACATCCACTTCAGGTCGGCCTGGCTGTGGAATACTTGGGCCGTTACTACTCCAGCCTAGACGGGCATTCCTACCATGAAATAATAGATCGTCCTGAAATAGAAGTGGTCTCCGTGGACCCTCACTGCGACTTCCTCCCTTCGTCTGCCGAAAAAAAACGAAATAGAAAAGCCCGGACCAACCGAGGCTCTTCCAAGAACGCAAAAGCACCCTCTTCGAGCCCGTCCGAGACGACCAAGTCCTTCCAGACGTGTATGCACGAGAGCTTCCACTGCGTCCTCGGCTACTGCTCGCAGGTACTGACTCCCACTTACAAAAGCAACGTAGAAGGAAAGATAAGCAAGCTGAACGGAAGGAAGAATTCATCCATCGTCGCTAGAGACACAGAAAAGGAGGCTTCGAGTATCGCGGAATACAGTTGCAAAAGCAGAGCGTCTGTCGGTGCTAAGGACATTTTACAGAAGCCGATGGAGGGGAGCAAGCTGCTGGACAATTATACAGTCACCATGACGTCGCAGAACATTAAGAACTTCAACCAGGTATCGAGAACCCGATTGTTTCCAGCGCAGAAGGTCTACGTTGCCAATTCGCAGAAGTCTATCTCCTTCGCGAACCTCAAGACCCTTCAGGCGGGGCAAATGAAGATACAGGAAGTGATTCAGTCCGCGAAGAACCCTTTGGTCCTGGTGAATCCTTTGGAAGCGAAGGGCGCTCAGGTTTTGAAATCCGTGCCTGGTAACGTGATGAAACTGGAGGACACAAGCGTCAGCGAGGAATCTCTAGCGGACATGTCATCGTTGTACCAATCCTCGATACCCAGCGACGCACTGGTGGATAATTCGAAAGTGGCTGCCCAGAAGCAGGCTCCCACGAAGCGTAGGAACAAGGTGGAGTTCACAGTGACGAAGTATCTGTTCGACAATAAGGTTCAAATAGCGAAGGAAGTAAACAGCGAGAAGAAGTGCCACGATGCTTCCAGCAAGGAGCAGAATGCGAAAGCGATGTCTGGTGGGCTGAATAAGACTTGGTGCACTAACGAGGCATCGGAGATAGCGAAGATCCTCTCCGAGTACAACAAGAGCAGCCTGAAGAAGCCAGCCATAGATAGCAAAGCGTTCTGCGCCAAGAACATTAGGGTGAAAGATGCCTGCGACGAGGAGAAGATGACCGCTGAGGAGGAGTCCTCGGACAGAAACGTGAACATTAAGTTTCCTCAGGGGAAGTGGAGGCGGTTTCACTTGACGGTGGAGAAGCTGAAGGACATGAAGGGCGGCAGGAGCGAGAAGAAAGCCTCGCCCGGGGTGCAAAGGAAACAGTCGTTGTTCAAGATCGATCAGACGAGCGTGAATGCCACGTTGGAGAGGAAGACTGAGGTTCCTAAGTACTTGGAGACGTTTCAAAGGGAACAGGCGGGCGTGGTCAGCTCGGAGAAGAAGGAGAATACCTCCGCGAACAGTAACGTGGACTCGGCGAAGACGCAGTGTCTGCAGGAGCTGCTGGAAAATACGGCGATGCTGTACTGCGCGGCCACTGGTACCCATCAGGACGATTTAGCGAATTACATCGACAGCCTGGACGCTGTGCAGAGTATACAGTGGCTGGAGACTAGCAAGAATTTAATCGTATGATTCCTTAGGAAGGAGGTTGCAGCCTTTAAGGGGCAACCTGGTTTAGGAAGCTGAAAACACGACGATTTCTAAGAATTATTTTCGCAACCAATACAAAGCGAATCTCTCGAAAACTTTAAGGGTGTTTTGCTGTATATTCAGGCACCAAGGAAACTTTTTTTTATTCAAGAATAATTCATTTAACGTTGTTTTATTGGTATATCTTCGTACCGCAAAGTTTTTCTTCATTGACATGAATTTATATCGTCAATGAAAGAAAAACATTTATGCAGAAATTAGATTAATTTTCTTTTGCATAAAGCCGCCGAAATTTCCCATAACTTTGTCACTTTGAGACTTTTTTCTTATTTTTTTAATACATCAACGACATAAATTCATGTCAATGAAGAAAAACTTTGCGGTACGAAGATATACCAATAAAACAACGTTAAATGAATTATTCTTGAATAAAAAAAGTTTCCTTGGTGCCTGAATATACAAGCAAAACACCCTTAAAGTTTGCGAGAGATTCGCTTGGTATTTGTTGAGAAAATAATTCTTAAAAATCCCCGTGTTGTTAGCGTCCTAATCCAGGTTCCCTTAATGGGGGAGATTTGCAATTTTCACTCGCATTTGATTCGTTACCACCCCCCGTTTCGTGTAGAATCTTAGCTCGTTCCTTCGACCCATTTACTTCCCGAACTGGAATCAAATGGCTGTTCAATTTTATGCGTATATCTTTTGTAATCGTTAAGGTTTATATTTTTAGTTAGGTTGATGAAGAAGTCAAATACGCAGCGGATCCTTTCGTTCCTTTATTAATCATTTAAGAGTCTCGCGTAAGGAATGCTCGGTACAGAAACAAGTAGTACAAACGTATTCGATTCATGGTTATATAATTTTATATAATTCATCGCGTTACAGAGTGACTATATTAAAATAACATCTGAATCTTTGCGCGTGTTTGACTACTGCGTTAGTTTAAGCTACTTTGGTGCTGAGCTTACGATTAATGTTACAACTTTGTGCTCGATACTGGCTCTTTGCACTCCAGGCACCTGCGGTACGATAAGAAACCTTGAACTTTCAAAAATTAGTCAGTGTCTTTGGTCTTAGCTGCGCAGAGTTGTCGGAGCGCAAAGGATTAATCGGTTCCTTCACTCTTCTTGTTAATACCAGGCCGTCATTGATCCCGGCATAAATGAGGAGCATGCAAACGACGAGAATCGCTGAGTAGACGAACAGCAGTGCGATAATGCCGAGGCTTCGTTGTCAGTCCCTACTCTGTCGTCGTTTTCGATGAGCGTACCTGCGAAGAGAAGTTCAGAGACCAAAGATTTTTATTTAGCACATTGGGAAACCAGAGCTTCTTAGAGAGAAATATTCTACCGAGAAGTCTGTAAAGATCTCTCCGCTAGAAGTTCCTATTTAGTACAATTATATATCGAAGCGTTAAACTTTTTAGCTTGCGAATACTTAGCTAATTCAACTGTTCTCGGAATTTATAGATATTCGTCTGTTTCGCAGTATTATTGATTAAATTGTTGAGCAATTTCTAAGATGCTTGCAAATTCTTTTGCATTAATCTCTGCTTACCTTTTTCTTCCAGGTTCAGATTCGCTTCCTTCGCTGACAGTTTTCTCCGCCACTTCCTCGGACGTCGACTCGTCTTCGCTCTCATCTTTGCACTTCCTGCTCTTGCCGGAGCTTTTACTGGAGTCTTCGTTCCTGGATTTCATTTTAACACCGTCGGAAAGCTTCCTGTCTCCCTTCTCCGACGGCTTCCTATCAACTTTGCGCCTACGTCTTTCCTCCTCGGAAGAGGCCTCGCGTTTAGACTCCTCTCTACGCGAGCATTTCCTTTTACATCCATTCTGCTGGGACTTACCGTGCCTCGCTGAGTTTCTGGAACTTGACGTGGAGTATCCCGTGTCTTGGCGAGTTTTTCTATAGAATTTAGTAGACGAACGCGATTATTTCTGATATTTCTAATTATTTCTGAATCTTGCAGAACATTCATACCGTTTCGAATGCCTGGTAGTTTTGGGAGAGGAATCGAACTTGTCCACCTCCTCTGTGGACTCTTCGCTCCCGGAGTAATTAGCCTCCGCATCCTTCTCCCTCCTTCTCTTCCTCTTGTCGCAGACCTTCCTGCCTCTCGCATCCTTATACACATCTCCGCGCGAGATTATGCTAATGCTGGACGTCTCAGGTCTCTTCTTCCTCTTGCTTTTGTTCTCCGTTTGCACCACGTACAGCCTGTACAGTTGCAGAAGTATCACCAGCGTGTTCTTGCACGTGAAGAAGATGTTCATGTAGCTGACTATGCGGTAGTGGATGATGAGGATCAGGCGAAAGGCTAGGAACGGGCCGTCCTGTAATATTTTACATGGGTGACACATTCGCAGCTCCCCCAATTTAGTCCGGTTGGATGTTTCAGCGAGTAAAACTGACCTGCAGCAACATGTTCAAAGCGATTCCCCAGACGTCTATGCTGCAGCAGCTGGTCTCTGTCTGCACTCTCTTCTTCACAGCGCTCCCAGAGGAGAGCCGAGACTTCCTGGACTTGGTGGCCGTTAATACAACCGTGAACTGCATCAAGGACCAGGCCCAGATACCCAGCGTCAGGTATACCAGCACCGGCTCGCGGGCGATGCGATCTTCCTTGAAGGAGTCGAAGAACTCTATGATGTCCGCCGCTGTTCCTATGTAGACCAGCAACAGCTGGCTCAACTGGTCGCGCGTTAAGTCTCCCTTTGGTAGCATCCATCTCCCGATTATTAGGATCAGCATCAGAAACTGCTCGATCAGCGTCACCCAGGTCTCTGTGGATATTTGTATGTCGGGCAGGTGGAGGTTCACCTGAGCAATAAATCGGGGTCTCATATCTTCTCAGTGAGTTTCTCAGGAATTGAGGGTTTATACAAAAACCGGGTTTCGAATTTTTCACGAAAATGCAAAATAATTAAAATAGCAAAAAGTGTTTATACTGATTTTAAGATTTTTTCAATTTATTTAATATTTAGGGAATTACAAAAATACAACGAGAGAGGCCGGGAGGAAGGCCAGAAGGTCTACGCACACCGAAAGCTTTCTCCAGATGCTTCAAATCCTCCGCAGCCAAATTGGTGAGTTGAAAGTTCTCTGATATGTTCACGTTCGACTCAAACGCCTTCAATCTTCTGTCGACTTTGTCCAGCTCCAGAAGCCATATCGCAGGCACCACGCTGCTGAGGTACAGGAAAACCGAAGGACAGAACCTGCCGAAGAACAAATATCCATTCTTCATGGACTCCATTCCCGAGGTCGTTAGAGAATTTAAAGCTCGAGCTAATTGTTAAACGATCGTTCTATAAGCTGAAACACTATTTTCAACAAATAGTGTGCTATCTAGAATTCATATTTACGTAACTTGCGGTGGGATTGACAAATTTAAAGATCAACGAGACTCCAGAAACTTGGATTTCTTTCGCGCGGCAGTTTAGCGAAATAGAAGCCGACGGTCTAGCTCTTCCATCCCCTAACGCATTAATACTTTTCCAGGAATATCGGCTGCCTTTCTGCTGAAGCCCCGGCTCAATCGATCACAGGATTTGAATGGGAGAGGATATTAGGAAAAGAGGGTCACTGTTACGCCGCTCTTTCCGCGGCGTCAGTAATTTTCGACCTGCTTCGACGTGTATGCGCCCGCTCCTCTCGCTAATGCTCCAATTTCCGACTGTCAAATTGACACGGACCCACACAAAACACACCCTCTTCCTCGCCCCGGAAAGTAGGCTTGTCTTATCGCGCGGATTTTCTTCTAAGCGGCCAGTCTCTGTATTGGCAAACTTAGTTTAGTAGATTCCTTGCTCTGTTTGCACCAGAGCGCAACATAACTTGAACGAATTTTCTACCAGATACAGACTTTTACAAAATAGAAAATTCATTCAGGTAGGGTGTCCTCAACTCGGGGAATTAAATGGATATTATTTCCGAGCGATCGTTTGCAATTCCAGCGAATTGTTCGCGGGAATAAATGTGCGAGCGAGGCTTTTGCTTTTAAATTTTTAGGACACTTGCGAGAATTTAGAGTTTAAATGCGATCGCACTCCTCGGGTTTAGTTATACTTTGTACTGAATTGTTTCGTTTGTAAATTTACCACTTCCACTCTTGATTCGCCTTTATGGTGAGCGTGAAGATGCCCTCGAAGAACAGCAGCAGGATTGGACAGCTCAGGTACCAGAACAGGGGATTCTTCTTGAACGTGGTGACTTGCCAAATTGCAATGAAACCGTGGGACGCGAAAACCAGTCGGGTGATTATTGCCTTGACCGTGGCTAAGAATTTTGCCATCGTTGCCAATCACCTCGCCGTTTAATTAACAGCACACTCCACTTTATATTCTTCACTGTACTTCGGCACTTTACATTCTTCTATTAGAATCCATTAACTTCTCAACTCGCGGCACCAGAATTGGGCATCTTTAGTTGGATACACTGGGTCCATTTGACGGTAGAAAAGTATTAAAAGTAATGCGCGTAATTTGGTTTAAGCGAATTTCTTTGTTCAAGCAGTGATCGAACGATTCTCTCATTTTCTTACTAAAACTTTGTCTACAGATATTTATTCTCTTTTATAATTACACAAGTCTATAATTCTTATAAAATTCTATTGTATAAAGCTGAGAAAGAAGATCGTTTGTCAGTGGATGGAATGGCTGTTTAACTCCACTTCTTCACTCCATCAGGAGTGGAATAAAACTATAGCGATCTCGGAGGGTCTGGATTTCAAACGACGGACGCGCACGCGTTGTAGTGCTTGTTGCCTACTAAACGAATTATTTAGACTAGTAGAATACATAAATAAAAGTCTCTGTAGCTTAAATGTAAAAGAATTGCTCAGTTGCAAGAATTTTATATTTCCCTAACAGAAAATTTTCAATTCAACTTCAAGGAATCTTTGGACTGCCACGGAACATCGCGGAAATTGTTAAACACGGCGAAGAGAGTTCTCCGTGAAGAGAGAATATCATATATACCTACATATATAAAAATAAGAACTTTGAGATTTTGCTTTGTGCTAGTCTTTTAGTGTATTTTAAGTTAATAGCATTTTGAATCGTGAATAATGTGCCACTGGCTACTTTGTGCCACCTCTTTCGACGTCATGTTCTCCTGTTACGAAAGCCCAATTTCGTGCATTCTGAAAGTTCTGGTATCCTAAGTTTCAGTTTCAAAGGCTTCGTCTTAAAGTCGCGAGCCAACGCTGCACTTTTTGAAGCCTCCACGACTCACTGTTCAATACTTCTCCGTTACAGAGATGCCTTCGAAAGAGGCAGCATTAAAGTAGCTTTGGAATTTGGATAGGAAAGTTCAAGAGGATTTTTACAATAATAATACAGTTTTCTAGAGTTTTCTCCGTTTTTTTTTCCACGAAGAATGATCTACAAATTTCTCCTATAACAGACTGAGAACAAATTACATATATACAGCTATCGATTCAGAGTGGAATTGGATCGCAATTCTACTAGCGGTTAGAATTGGAACTAAATGTGGTAAAAATTGCTACGAAAAACGCAAATGTGAATCGATCTCGATCCACACTATGAACTACTTATGTATTAAAAGTGACAACACAGTGATCGCGGGAACTTACACTACGATCGCATCGTTATTGTTTCTCCTTTTACTAACTTTACCGACTGCGGTGATTCTGTTCTTTAGTTCTCAGAGTCACCGTTCTTAACCGTCGGGTGCGCTGCAAACATTTGATTTTTTACGAAGTCGGTATTTCAGTTCGCTTGACACCAACTCCCATAAGATATAAAGTCCTATACCATCGACGAAATTTGTCGCTGCCTACACCCCGGCTGTGATCAAACATCCACTGTAGTTTTCTACTTTTTTGTCGCATGCAACGTTACCGATTCAGGATGGAATATACTCACAGCGCCACCAGCAGTTGGAATTAACTTTAAAAAAAAGAGAGATTTCTAGTATATCATAAAAGCTGGAACATAGCCTCTCTAATAAAAGCTTGTCGCTATCCCAAACATTCATTGCCATGATTTAGAACAAATCAGCTCCATGAACGAACATAGCGGCTAGAAAAACTCCCCCAATTCCCTCAAACTCGACCGTCCAAAGGGATTACCCGAATGCAGCGATTAAAATTCAGCACAAAAAGTTTCGCCGACCTGATTATATCTCCACAAACTCTGCCACTAAATTTCCTGTTGCATCACTCGGCGCGTAGTCACGCGAGCAGATGCAGGCAGCGAAGCAAACGAGCAATTTTGAGCCGCCTATATAAACCCCAGTGAAGGGACACTGTGCAAAGACGAGCACAGGATGCCGGGGGCAACTGCGATCCTCTTTGCGGCGTTGTTCGCCCTGTGTTCAACGGAGAACTCTCTGCAAAGGTTCGAGTCGGAGTGCAGACCGGAAGTGGGCTGGGATCCATGTCAAAGGGCTTGCGAATTCGAGAAGATGGGGCTGACGAGCGAGGGGAAGTTCGACATAGGGAAAACGAGGGCGATGATCGACCAGGGCGGCCTGAAGTTGTACCCGGACGACAGGAGGAACTTGTTGAAGGCGGCGTTCCACGTCTGCCATGAAGAAGTAGCGCCAGACAGGAGCTTGGATCGGTGTGCTGCTGCCTCTGCGATCTATTACTGCGTGAATGCTCTCCTTCGGCCAGAAGTGTTGTACAAAGACGAGGTAGGGCCGATAAGCAGGTGGATGACGCGTCGAATCACTGTGAAATAATCATTCCGAAATTTAGGGGATTTGGTTATTAATTGTTAATAATGATAAGTTTATTTTTTGGTTCTACATGGTCGTTTGTATTTCGTATAAAGTAAGGCTGAAGTGCCTGTAGAATGGCAATCGTTTTGCAGTGAGCCTCAGGTGGTTTAATATTTTTATAAATATTTATGGGATCGGGAACTCCCATACCATAAGAGGGGGCTCGGACTAAGAGGAACGGAGAGTCGGCACAGCCGTGGTGGTTAACGCTGCTGATCAGCACGCGGGCGGCTCGGGTTCAATTCCCGGCACCGTTGCTCTCTTTTTCCGAGGCTCCCAAAAATGTAGGAATATTACGTCACCGATTTTCTACACATCATTGTGTTTAATAATAATAATGATGGATATTGTATTGGAATCAATTCTATATATCAAAATAATGAGAAAAGTTTTATATATATGCTGTGCATATATACGTCTCTGAGAACGCGCTTTAATCGTTTAGTTATATGTGAAACGCCTGCAGAACGGCAACCGGCTTACAGCCGTGGTGCATGTCGGGTGGGGGTAGCAGTTAAATTAAACCACGCGACGACGAGAATATCTCTGAAACTATATATATTAGCGATATCGAAAAATGTTTCAGACGAAAGTTGAATGGTTTCAAAGCGCGTATAATCTGACGTAAACAGATTTTTTATAGGTAACAGTGTAGTGGAGATACGAAGGTCAACTTGGTTTTTTAGGCGAAAGTATAAACTTTTCTGTTATTCAATTGACTAAAGTTTTAATTAATATTAAAAAAGTATTAGGTGTTGGTGTTCAAAAAACCATTAGTTTAGGAGTTATTTAATTTTGCAATATTAAATTTAAAATCGGATACTTTTAAGTTTAGTTAACTATTGCTGGTTTATTATTAGGTCCCAAGTAAGAGCGATGGATGGAGGATGGTGCCTTGTCGATGTGGGAACTTTGGAAGGAAATTTGGATTCAACTACGTGACCGACAGCAAGCAATAAGATTATTCCATTTTAATATTCCGTAAATGTATTTGCTATGACGATGTAGATATGTAAGAATTGGACTTGTATCATTTCTCCAAGAAAAAAATCTGTATTACCACAAAATTTCGTTACATCTATAACTGCGCCTATAACCTAACATAAAAAATTGATATCGAGATCTTTCTACAATTAAATATCGCTGGAATAATATAATTCAAAGGCTTGGGAATGGAAGACATTTGAGCACACTTTTAAAAGAGATCTTAATACAGAATCGCGCCACAAATGTTGGGCAAAACGAGTACAGGGAATTTACATGGATCAGTTACATTTATAAGGAAATATTACATTGGTGTTAATGCCACTTAGCGTTGGCATTATCGATTGGAATTGGAAATTGCTGGATGAAGTCTACCCGCTGGTGGTCTGTGCAATGGCGTAGCAAGTATCCGCGCTATCTCACCAACCTGACCTGAAACCATAACAAGGCAGTCCTGTAGATTCGTTATTTAAATTAAAATATCCGCGAGCTCGGGCGTTTTTATTTCGCGTTGGGACGATTATTTAATACTCTGCCCATTTCGAATGGGCTTTCGAATTTCCCGCCAAATACTACGAACTAATTCGAAGAAGAATATCATGCACGTTTCTAGATATTAGAAACAAAATGGCTGCCATGGGGGAATTCGTCGTGAGGAATGTGGAAAGAATGTTTACAGCACTTTATCCCTAACCTAATTTCCTTAGATCGACACTCGGAACTTTACAGAAAATTAACACGTTTATTATTTCTCACGTTCCATAAAAACCATAACAATTTTCAAAATATTGAGGTACTAAAGTAAAATTGAGGTCGTTCGTAAAATTGAAGCGTCTGTTACGAAAACGATGGAAAATATTTTTATAAATTATCCAGCACCGTTCGAACTAATTTTCCACGCTAGAATAAATTACAGGTTAGTTCGCTTCGGAGGACTTCCGTTCTGCCAAAGAATGTCACAGGGATATGAAACTTCATTGGCAGTACTGGTAACGATTCATTTCTCACACTTTGATTTTGCATGAGAATCAGAGTAGAGAAGGAAGAATGTACAGGGTGATTCACCTAAAGTGTGCCACCTAAATTATTTGGAAACTCTTTGTTACATGAAAAAGTGGTTCAAACAAAAGTTGTATGGTACCAAGAGGGGCAACCAGTGTACTAATCAGTTTTTTTATATTTTGTTTTTTTATCGAGTTACGAGGGCCACGTGGACTTTGTTAATTGTAGTGGGTAAAATTTGATCCTGCAATTGGAGAGAGCGTTGAACGCTGAGTAAAAATCTATTAGAGGGTATGGGTCGAAAAATTAATAATTACTGAGATATTCTTTAAATGATTTTTAATGTAAGTGTACTGCTCAAAATGCTGTCCATTACAAACAATACAATTGATGCCGTACAACTTTTGTTTAAATCATTTTTTCATATAACAAAGGGTTCGCAAGTAATTTAGTTGACCCACTTGGATGAATCACCCTGTACATCACGAAGCACAGCGGCATTTTTCACGGACAGTAATTTAATTTCCCAGTTTGCGAATTCTACCTCGGGCATATTTTCAAACAATATGTCCAGAGCTTTGTCATGTCCGTTCCGCTTTAAACCGTAGAGAGATCAGGGGGATCAAAGGGACGTTAATAGGAAAAGAAATAAGGGTACAAAAATAATAAATACGAAAGAGATGGATTTACAAATATGCGCCGCGTCAACAGTCTTATACTTACAAGCATTATGCTCGTTCGAGAGCACGAAGATGGGATAGGACAAAGAGATCTCGCGTAATCTCCTTAGCCGTTCCCGCTCTTCCGCCATTTCCTGTCTCGTTAACGAACGCGGTTCGACGAAAGTCATGTAAACAAAAGGAGGGGAAAACATCCACTGGTTACAATGGCACCTAAATTCATCAACTGTTCCACCCAACGACTCCCCTTTTCCTCCAAAGGGAGATAAACAGCACACACACGCGCGCACGATTGTGTTATGAAGGGGGAATTGAAGGGAACGTATTGAGGAGGTGAAAATGAGGAATTCTATGAGTCATTGCGAAAGAGAAATTCTTTCGTAGTAGGATTCTGTGTGTTTCGAGGAATGCGAGGGATTGTTTATCCCAGAAATGGTGGCGCAGTTGTAATAAACACGTGAATGTAATGTTGATATTACCTAACCTAGTTGCACACGTTTCGCCCTGTTTTTCTTCAGATGAAAGTCCATTGGTGAAATAGTCACTCAGTGGTGAATCAAGAAATTGAGTTGGAAAAAAGTTCGTAGCGTTTTTTTTTTTCAGAAAAAATCGAGGACAGTGTTCAGATATTTAACCACATGTATGCCACTTCGTTCCACCTTTCAGAATATGTACATACGTCATTTGTGTCATTTCCAATAGATGGCGTTTTATAAGTCCCAACGCTATCTATTGAGAAATGCTACGAACTTTTGTTTCACACCAATAATATTCCCAAATCTCGATTCTGTTAGACGCCAGCCCTTCGTCGAGTTACACGCAGCAAACGTAAATAATTATTTCCCAGTTCCATGATCCAAATAAAATAAACCCGAAACATAGGAATTCCTAACCTAATTAGGTAAGTTACGATTACGATTTTTCTGCCACTTCTAGGAAAAGTAATCAACTGGTTCTTAAACAATAGTTAATTAGAGACACAAAGAACAGAAAACAGCCGTAAATAAATATTTCCCAGTTCCATGATCCAAATAAAATAAACCCGAAACATAGGAATTCCTAACCTAATTAGGTAAGTTACGATTACGATTTTTCTGCCACTTCTAGGAAAAGTAACCAACTGGTTTTTAAACAATAGTTAATTAGAGACACAAAGAACAGAAAACAACCGTAAATAATTATTTCCCAGTTCCATGATCCAAATAAAATAAACCCGAAACATAGGAATTCCTAACCTAATTAGGTAAGTTACGATTACGATTTTTCTGCCACTTCTAGGAAAAGTAATCAACTGGTTTTTAAACAATAATTAATTAGAGACACAAAGAACAGAAAACAATTACAATTCTGATTTTTTTGACCACACAGAATCATGCTGCGAAATAATTCCCCTTTTACGATGACTTACAGAATTACCCATTTCCACCGTTCCTCTTTCCGCCCCCCGTTTCCTTATCTCTGGTCGAAGTGATAGGGGCAAAGTTCGAAGAGTTCTCGGAGGAGGAGTGAATGGCTCACTCGCGGTTGGCTGTTCTTTTTATTACAAGCGTCCTGTGGGTTGGCTGCTTGGGATTTGTATTTGAATTTCGAACGTTCCCTCAGACCGCGAGGGCGCCCCTGGTTCTTACGTTGTAGGAGTTTTCGGCGGACGGCCTCGTCGATGCCGCGTCGCACGATCGATTTTCATTCAGCTGCAGTTGCTCAGGGGCTTCTGTAATTAATTCGCTGAATCTGGCGGCCACTTGCTTCCATTTCACCAGGTCGGCCGGCTGGAATAGGACGAGATTGATCAGCCGCGTTTTGAATCTGCATGTTTTAGCCGCGCGTTGTTTTGGGGGAGGGCGGGGCGGCTCGCGGTTGTTCCAGCAAAAATCGAACGCTCGTAACGAAGGTACAGGTCGGTTCACAAGTGGCTCCTGTATCCCCCACACCAAATACGGGCAGATGTGTCCGCGTGAATAAAAATTTCGAGCAACGAATAAAACAAAAATCTCATTGTTCGTTTTTAATAAATTTTCTATCCAGACAGCGCCCATCTCGCGAGCGGAGGGTTTGGGTTTACCGTCAACGTGAAAAAGACTGGAAGCAGGGCTATGGGAAGCGGCGAGCCGCGTAGTTCCGTTCTCTCGGACGGGGGCCCGGAAAGAGTCAAGTGTCTCAGTAAATCAAGCAGTCCGGCCAACAGCTCCCCGTGACGGCCACCGACGTCCTGCCGTATTAATCCCAAGGCGTCCCTCGCAATCATGTGGGTGGTCACCCCCGGATTGTCAGCTGGTCGATGGAAAATTACCATTTAATTGCTCCTCATTCTTGCTCCCCTGGCCGGCCAGGGAAAAGGGATTGCCCCGATTCACGGCAACCAGATGGTCGTTTGCGGGAGCAGACGCATATACAGGGCGTTCGACAACAGGTGTAGCAGAGACTAAAGTGGACGATTCTGTCCGACAAAGGGAGACGAAGATCGCGGCGGAGGCTTTGTTCGTTAGTTATTAATGTTTAAAAATTCGGACGAGGAACGCCTGAAGCACGGCAACCCGGCGGCACAGTAGCCGCGTGTAGATGTCGCTAGTATGGAGGGTGTGAATAACAAGCTGACAGTCAACTGTGATCACAAATTTTGAAATTTTACCATTTTAATGGAATTCGAAACGATCCGAAGATGAGCGACGACCGCATGACTTGACAATTCGGAAACGCGATGATAATTTTAATTACAACTGCGCCTAGATGTTCCTTCTCATGTGAAACATCGCGTCGAAACGTACCGGGTTATTTCAGAATGCGTCGACAGAGAAATGCGAGTGCAGGCTGTTTTATAAATATTCACGATTCGGCAACACGCGGAGTGGTTGCCTAACCTGCGGTGCGGAGGGCAGGCTGTTCACTTCGGCTGCGATATGTATCGCGTTAAATATGAAATTTGGTTAATTGTGGCCCTTTGGGAGCATGAACATTTTGAAAATAAGTAGTCGCAGAAGTACAATTATTTAAGAAGCAATTACGCCTTTATGGGATATATGAGCCTCTTAGAACTCAAAGCTGACCAACCACACAATAGAAACAGCAGAAAAAAATTCATAAGTAAAGCACTCACTTGTGTGCTTAAGTCTTCAAACCGAGAAGTTTACAAAAAGTGAGGTTAACCAGTTTCAGGCACGGGGCAGGCGTTAATAGAATAGATCAGTGGTGCCAACATGACTGGAGCTTAATCTTCTACTGCATAATACTGTCTATTACAATTACTAGTCGATTCTAGGGAATACCCTAATCTTATGTTACATGGGCACGTGCCTTTATCTAATTAAATTGTAATACTTTGCCTGCTATTTATACTTTAACGCGATAAATAATAAAACTAGTGTCTTGTCGCTGTTCTGGCCATGGATTAAGTATAATTATAATTAATGGTGTAAGTTAATATGAATTCTAGGGTGTTTGCGGTTACCCAATAGAAGTTCCTGGACGTGCTGTGGCATCACTGGTTTCTTCAGGTGGCTCAAGAAGAGCTGCAGCGCAGCAGCACACTCGAGGGCCGCGTTGTTATTCCCCAGATACGGCCTTTCCCCTTTTTTCAATGAATTTAAAATACGTCTCCTGAGATCACGGCGGCCGGCGCGCCGGAAGAGACCTTCCTCTCTGGCATCTTGAAACGAAAACGCAGGACTCTTGCAAACAAAGACGGTCTCCTTCATTATCATATTAAAAGGAAGGGGGGGGGGGGGGCGAGGAATAAAAAAGAACGACAAATTTATTGAACGAAAATGATAATTTAACTAAATCTAGGGAATCCCTTTCCATGCAAAGTGGAAGCTAGGAGTATATAAAACGAATCACGCGAATTAAATTCTGATTGATTTTTATGTAAATGCTGAGATGCTGACGTTCTAGTTCAATATGGCTTTGTTTAATTTTCGGTTCTGCTTATGATGCATGGAAAGTGTTTTTCATTCAGCTTCCCGTTGTTGTTACGTACGCTGCTTCAGGAAGTTTATAATCTGCTTCACCGCTTGCAGCGACTTCTTCGATATTATGTCATCGTCTGCGTCGTGCCTGCGAATTTGAGAAATCAATATTTCTGACAATAATTGTGAAATTAATCCGATACTCAGAATATACTGCCGAATAAAACTTCCCTTAATAACTACTGTTCAATTGTCCTTAAAAGTACATTTTTTACACTCTTTTTTTTAAATACCCCTGAATAGGGATATAAGGGAGCGCTTATAGGGTGTTGAAAAATTATTGGACGAGCCAAAGCACACAAATTCCTACTGCCAAAAGCAACAAAAAAGTCCTTTACCGCTTTGCAATCTGAGCCTCCGTTCTGGAATTACAAGCGATTGAAATTTAACGGCCCCTATTAAAGCGCGCGAAATTCAAATTTCAAACGCGGCGCGACTTCAATCGCTTGTATCTCGCAAACGAGGCTTCCGATCGCAAAACTGTAAAGGACTTTTCGGTTCCTTTTGGCGCGAGGAACTTATATATTAACATTTATATTATATTAACATAAACAAATTATTTTCAGTAACTTCGGGAATTAATTCGAAGTAGTTGTAGCATTGTTTATTCAAACGATAAATGTACAATACATCCATCACGAGGATGTAACACATAGGATATGCTGAAGCATGCCTCCATTCTCATTCGGGCAGCCAGTTATTCGGAAATTGTGAAAGTTACAGGCCACTGAACATTCTATGGAACATAAGTGGATACTTTTTCGCAAAGGAGCACCTCGATCGCGATCTCCATGGCCCGTTACCTGAACTTCAAAAGGCTCCCGTGCCATTTGCGTAATAAGGGTGCTCCGCGACGCTATTTCGACCAGGATCTCGTTGAATAACAAAGTTGTTCCTTGTTCGCCGTACGCTTCGGGGTTTCCACTTCAAAAATTGATTCGAATGCGGTCCGGAGCCTCGGAAACGTTCGATGGAGCTTCGTGGCAACGAGGAACGATGAATAATTTATGGGAGGGCTGATAGTTGGTCGACGGGAATTTGAACCAAAAACAGGGGACACGCTTGCAAGTCGAAGAAGAAGCTAATAGCTGTTTCTCGAGGACGCGACACGTTTCTCGTGGACAGCTTTCGGTCCTAGCATAACGGTCACGCAGGTGTACATCGCTGAAGCCGCTGTACAGTCGTCCAAGTCTTTCAGTCGCCACGTGGCACGCTGACAGATGTTGAAAGCCACTTTCAGCAGGTTTTTCCTGCTTTTGGAAAACGCATTTGAAGCGTCGGTCTCTTCCAGCATCTCTGTCAGTCGTTCCGAATTGAATTTCCCGGCATTCAGTATGCCCAATTGTTTCAGTTTACAGGCCGCTTGGCAAGGGTCCAGCGGCGAGTCCAGCGCCATTTCGCAGGACTGGTACTCGGCTCTTCCAGTCGCAAACAGCGCGAGGAATGTTGTTACCAGCACTGTAAACTTGTACATGTTTGCCTGGCTTCGATGGAGATTGAGTTTTTGTTTTTCTAGAGGGACCGTGGGCCTTATATAGTTGCGGAGTTTTTAGATGAATATGGTAGGGGGTGCACGCAATGTTGCCTGCCACTGTGGCGAGGACAATAGATGTTGTGCAGTGGTAATAATTGCATGATTGCTTGTTCACGTTATCTTTATGTAAAGTCTAGAAATCTGTGTTATTTTAAAAAGATGCGGGAAGTGCTTCACTATTTTGTAAATAATTTTAAATTTAAAATGCTTCAGGAGCACTAAAATAAACTTTGCTGCAAGAAATTTTATAGGAATTTATTTAGAATAACCTATGTAGTTTTGAAGCTCTTATTAATCTGAGTAAATTTTGTTTGAAGCAAATTTTAATACGACGTACGACTGGAGAGTTATAGATGAATATAGCTCCCGGCACATTGGTCCGCCGAGTGCGTCTGACCATAGACGGTCTCCTTTCACTTGCTCGTTTACTACTGAATTCTAGGCGGTGCTCTAATCTCTTTTCACAGTCACAGATCGAAATCTGATTTCATTAAATCAAAATACAGTAATTACTTTTTTTAAATACCCTGTTTGAAAAGAAATTCCATATTTCGTCGTTTAATATTGTTTCTCGAGTCAAACGAGCCCTAATGCAATTTTTCTTTTTGCAATTATTGGTTGTGGGGTAGGTGATTAATTAAAATAAGTCTTTTTGTTATTACAATCTTAAACTTCAATTAAGAAAGAAGTTAGAATATACGTCTTTAACAGACAAGTCGCTAAGAACGAATGGCTCCAACGAGAGCCGAGAGAAAGTATATCGGTGCCACTCGGCTTAATCGGGAAAGGGGCATGTTTCCTTCTTTAAACAATAAACCATAATCGCAGTATCTGCTCTCGGAGTGTGATTAAATTTTGACCTTTACATTCCGTCATGCACTCACGGCGGACACGAAATATCCAACAGCAATAAAGTGAAAAGTATCGTTAATTAATTTACTTGAATTCGATAACAAGTTCGCGTATTATTTATTTATGAATGTTTTTACTACCTGTATGTTCTTCACAGTCAGGTTTAATATTATTTCATTTACCAAGCAAGAATATTCATTTGCATTTGTATACTTTTGACGCAGTAATTATTCCACTAATGTTTAAAAATTGTTTTCGTCAATTATGATTATTTTTTATAACATCGTCGACGCTGCCGCAGTGAAAAAAAAACGGAAGGAAGCCCCGCAAAGAATTATTATCACATAAATTGTGACAGATAAAAATAGCACAACCAGTGTCACGTTATACGCGTAATTGCGCTACAGAAACAATAATTAGCGTAATTGCAGCGAGGCGCGCGAACTTCGAAACGAATACGCGTGGAACGAGGAATGGAAGTCTCTTGTATTTCACGTAATAACTTTTGCCAACGGGTGAAAACATTGCGCTGTTCGCGCACGATATTTCAGACAATGTTCGCGTTATTTATTGTTATTTCACGCTCCGCAGCGCGACGGACATCGTAGTTAAACCCAATTGTCCCTTCGCAGCTTTGTATTACGAATTATCAGACTGTAACCGAGTTATTGGAACAAAACTAAGCGGAATATTAGAAGAATACATTTATGGAGATTTTACGAAATTAAAAATTAAACTGCAATTTAATCGAGCAAATTATAAAAAATGCGCCTAGAAGTGTATTTTCAAAATGATTACTCTAATTCAGCAAACACTTTAATTAAAAATTAAAGTACATGGTGCCCATTAAGTGGGACGAGTTGCAGTACCATTGTTCCCCTTTTAATTCTTTTTGAACACAAAAAAAAAATAGATCAGATTTGAAAATTATTACCATCACCACTAAAAGAAACGAAACATAAAATTTGCAGTGATATTGGTCCGGATACCATAAGATCTATATACTTTCACTTGCTCCTTCCCATCTAAATATACAGTTCAGTTTGTAGAAATGCGCGATAAAAAAAAATAAAGGAGGAAGAGCTCGCATTCCAACCGAACATTTGCATCATAATGTCAATATTCCCTATCTCCTCCACGCGAAACACCGATAAGTGGATCAAGGCCTCCCGAGAGCAAGCCCAGCTCTTCCCGGAAGCTAACGAAGAAAAAGCAACAAACACGAGTCCACCGTATCATCCCAATACGACCGTTGCGAAAAAGAAGCACACGATTCTGATGCAACGAGAGAAGAAAACGTGCCGCGACTAAACCCAAAGCACGTCCTTGCGCGGATGGTCAACTTATAAAGGCACAGCATTCGGCGTGCTGCTTAATAGCCTGGTAGCATGTCCCAGCGAATCTTCCAAGTGCTCGTTCCGCTCTGCCTGCTCGCGATCCTGGTCTGTGGATCGCCACGGATCTACCCCAGTGATCAACAAACCAGGGACCGCAGGCATGATTGTTCCTCGTGTCGTCGAGAACGCCCAGAGGCCCTGGCGTCCTGGTAAGAAACCGGGAGTATACGATACCCGTGACTCTTGCAAAATATTTTGTCTGAAATTCTGGGAAAGAGCTTGTTTGTCGTGTGTACAAAAATTTATCAGTCGATCTTTACGTTGGAAATTATTCCTGGAGGTAGGAAACGTATTTAGTTGACCAATTGTACCTCCAAGTTATAAGGCGGTTTGACTATGAACAACAGCTGATAAAAAGAAGTCTATCGAATTTGTTTAGCAATCTGACCACCTCCCAAATATCATCAAAATTGAGGCACTGTTTTTTGATTTACAAAATTGTTTTTCCCAGGTACGCCCCATCAGCCAAAAGGGAATACGCTGGACTGGAACCAGAGGTTCCACGCTGGCCCAGCAACCGCCCGTTCCAACCTAACCCTTCGTTCTATCCATCCCCCTACAACGTTTACGGGGGAGCCCCTCGAGGCAGAGGAGGCCCAGGCATTGTCAGTCTGCGAGGCGTCGCTCATCCACCAGGCACCTATATACGCGAGGAACCCTTCAATTTCCACCAAAGGGACCTCGGTTTTGACGTGGCTGCTCCGCCGGCCGCCCTTGTTCGCGGTGTTGGAGCTCCCTCAATCCCGTACCAACCCCGTATTCCAGTGACCAGGAGCCTGGGGAGGTCGCCTTACCAAAGTTCCAGCTTCTACGACGTGATCAAGAGAGAGTCTGGCCCAGAAGACAACGATAGGTACACTGGCTTTGATCTATCCGGGGACGAAGCCCCCGAGGATGTGCATGGGTCCTCTAGAGTCTACGAGGATCCCAAGAAGAAGCTTCCCGTGGTCTATCGAGCTGACAAGTACGCAGACGACTCCCTTGATCAAGGTAACCCCAACGCACCAGCTGAAGAGTACTTCAGGAGGCAAGCTCCTGAGCACTACTCCAGGAGGCACGCTCCTGAACAGTACCCTACGATGCAGGCTCCTGAACAGTACTCTAGGAGGCAGGCCCCTGGACAATACTTCAGGAGACAGGCTCCTGAGGGCAGAACCCCAGCAGGCCAACTAGCGGAGGAGGGCGAGAGGTTCCAGCAACCCAGAAAAGAGGAATATCTGGCCTCCCTCGTGGCCCAAGAGCCAGAGATTAAACGCGAACCCCACCACTGGGTGCCGGAGCGCAACATAATGAAGATAATGCAGAATGCCGGTAAGGAAGGGCTCGCTGTTACCAACGGTAGCGCGTGGCAGGACCAGAATGGACAGGAGCTGGATGGAAGTCCCCGTGAGGCTGCAAAAACCGACGGTCAGAAGCACGCTAGGGATGTTAATGTTTTAAATGATGGTGCTCAGTCTGATGAAGAGAAGGATGGATCGCAGGAGTTGGGGGACGCTGTCCAGGGGTACGGTAACGTGGAGAGGTCGAAGAAGTCTACGATACTGACTCCTGCGACAGAGATAACCGACCGGGAACCAGCGAATATGTGGAAAACGGTTAAACCGATATTGGAGATTTCGACAGAACCTTTCACCCTTCCTTGATTCCTCGATGATGAGTGACTGCGATCTGGGGGAATCTGGGGAATTAT
Organism: Andrena cerasifolii; assembly: GCF_050908995.1. Lineage (NCBI taxonomy): Eukaryota > Metazoa > Arthropoda > Insecta > Hymenoptera > Andrenidae > Andrena > Andrena cerasifolii. Next base: position 8,364,993 of record NC_135132.1, read on the forward strand.
TTCTAGGACGTTGGTGGTTTCCTTTGCGCCCAATTTGAGGGGAATGCTAGGGACTTTTTGAAGGGCTGGTAACCCTTACATCTTTTCGTGTGAAGAACCGTTCGGGGAATTACCGTGAAACTGTAATTAAGATTTATAAAGAACCTTTTTAAGGTGAATGTAACAATACTATGGGTTTGAATAAAGAGAATTGATAAACTAATTGTGATGTTTTTCCCCTCTGCAAGTTATGTCTGTACTTTCAGATTGTTTAATGTTAACGTAAAATGAAATATCCAACCTATTAAGTATAACCTAAAAAATTCGTTTAATCGATTTACAAATCGAACAACGATTTTACAAATACGTAAAAACTTTTCGATTCAAAATTATTCAGCACAAAAATGGAATATATACAAATACATATTAAAACTGATAAACGAATACAAATTACAAACAACTCTGCAAATCGAATCAGGCCTTATAAACCAAATTAGACACCGTGCGCAAAATAACCTAACCTCCTTTAATAAAATTCTATCACTAATATAAAGCTTGATAAATTAACACGAGCTAATATGCTTCCTGCATTACTTTACTCGCTCAAGTAGCAAAAATACAGGACAGTTCCCTCTTCAAAATTTTGAAAAGCCACTTGCAAGCTGCAGAGCACCTGAGCAACGAGTACGTCTATATTTCCGGCCGCAGGTACTTCGAGAGCAGCGCCATTATTAGATGAGACACTCGAAATCATGCACTGTAATCGTACTCGAAGATAAGGGTATTTCTCAAGTGGAAATGCATTCTGCACGCGCGTCTGCTTCATTTCTGTTGCGCGGGAGCTCTATTTAATCAAAGTGGCGGAGATAAGAATTCTTCAGCTACTTCAGGGTGGAGAGGTGAAGGGGTAGATTAAGACTTAGAGTCAGCACTGTAAGGGGGGGTAACAATTCGAGGGAAAAGAATCCCCTGCAGAGAATTCCAAAGTAGTTCCAGGTGAAGGGTATCAGTGGATCTCAACTTTGGTTCATGAGGTGAAAGAAAATGGCGGGAAAGTTTTAGTTTGAAGTTCACCCTGAAATGGGGATGGGGGGTGGAGATTACACGTGCAAGGGAATTAATTCAGTTCGAGATAATCCTTTTTGGGGCAGTTTGGTTTGAGCCGGGAGGAAATTGGGCGTGGCTAACAAATTCGTGAATTGGGTTTGAAAATGATAACGAGGTGATTAATAAGAAATAGAATAACGGAGAGTTTGAAATGCACAGAAATTAGCGCGTGTGATTCAGCACGCGTGTCGTTGCGACATGGCAAAGTGTCGACAGTATTACATCGTGTTATTTTGTGCAGCGTGCCAGTGTTTGAAAATAATGTTTACATCGAGAAAGAGGACGCAATAATAACGCTGACGATGTTGAAAGCGATTTTAGTGGCTGGCGAAGAAAAATGTTACGAATGAATTTAATACACTTCCTGATTCAACGTTGTTTAAACTATGACTGCTGTTTTTTTTTCATTACTACCCGGTTTCCGTATTTGCGCGCGAGTAGAATATTCAGAAATATTCGACACCTATATTTTTATAGCTATCGATATTTATGCGCGGAGGATGAGAGGTGTAAAATTCGGGCCGGAAAACCTTTCACGTTTCTTGAAAACTTATGCAGATGGAAGAAAATGTTGCATAGAAAAGTTACGGGCTTTTCTGTAAATAATAAAACGACGCGAGTAAAAATTCTGGGGCAACATAAACGTGACCAGTAGGTATAGCTTTAGCGACCCACTTCTTTATAAATACTTTTGCAGTATTCATTTTTTTACTGAAAATTAGTGGAAGTAAATAAAAAAAACTGTAACAATAAACGCATGTTTGGATTGAAAATAAAGTGCAAGCACAGTGTCTTGTAACAAGTAAAACAGAAATTCAGAAGACGATTGGAAAGACTATTTGAAACAAAATATTTCATCTGAGCCCAATTTTGAATATTTCCAGCATTTTTCTCTTTTCTTTTCTTTCCTAGTTTTAGTTTTAGGTTTAGTTATTTAGTTATAATTAGGCTTCCGACAGTATTGTACTGCAGCTTCGCATTTTGAAGACGAATAATAATAATAATAATAATAATAATAATAATAATAATAATAATAATAATAATAATAATAATAATAATATTAATAATAATAATAATAATAATAATAATAATAATAATAATAAAAATAATATTAATAATGTTCTATCAAATTGTATAGGAGTGGAAAAAATAAATTTTGCTGAAATGCAAGCACAGTGACCCACAAAAAGTAAAAAAAAAAAATTAGAAAAAGATTGGAAAAAATTCACCTAGTAATCCAAGCCAAATCTCAATTTTGAATAATCACAGAGGACAACGATTCTCATTTTCATCAACTTTTTCACCAAAGTTGCCCTCGCAAACAAAACTCTTCATCTAAATCAATCCATGAGCTTCAACGAAACCTTTAGCATTCTTCCGAAACTCTTACAGAAATTCCTGCCACACTGACACCGAAACCCTTGCCCCGCGAATTCTGACACCGCCGGTCGCCCGACGCACGATGGCACGCGCGACTCACCTTGCGCACCGCTGACCACGCTAGATTTCGAAATTCCCATGTCAGCTTTTTCCGTTGCGTTTCGATATGCGTGCGCGGGGGGGTTTCGCTAGCGGCCTCACCAGGAAGACCCCGGAGCGGCCTTTCCCTTTAAAAACCAGCCCGGCCAGGTGGATCCTCAGTTCGAATTCAATCACCGACATCGAGCAATGCATTCAAACGCCTGTTTCGCCCTCGTGTTGCTGTGCCTGGCGGCGGCGCAGGCCATCCCGGCGGGTAAGATCGAGAAGAAGTCGGTGTCCGACGAGCCCACCTTGGAGACGAGCGACCTGAAGCTGGAAGAGGCCGGCGACTCCAAGGACAGGCCTAAGAAGTCCACCTTCTGCGTGGAGATCCGCCCGGACGGTCAGGATGGCCAGGTCCAGAACGGTGCCAGCTCGGTGCAGACTCTGAACCTGGTTCCTCAGGCCCAGCTGGCCTCCCAGGTCCAGACCTACAACCTCCAGCCAGCCTTGCAACCCGTGCAGACCCTCAGCGTGATGCAGGCCCCCCAGCTGGCCCAGCAGTCCATCTACGTCCCGCAGCAGATGGCGCCACCGGTCCAGACTCTGCAGATCATCCAGTCCCCTCAGCAACCCTGCTCCGAGCCCAAGATGAAGATCGTACAGAAGGAGACAGAGTTCGTCCCAGAGCCCACCTCAGCTCCAGCGCCAACAACGACCACCCGGCCACCCTGTGCCGAGCGTATGCAGACCATGGTGAACGTGGAGCAACAACCCCAAGCCGACACCATGAACGTCATGCACATGCCGCGCCCTTACAACGAAGAGATCGTCGTCGTACCGCCTAAGCCTGTGATAATGGTCTCCGAGCCGCAGAGACTCGCCACGCTGGTCCAGATCCCCGGCTGCCCACATCATTCCAACCAAGTTGGCCAGTGCACCTGCAGGACCCAGGGCTACGCTGCCGCCAGGGCTGCTGATATGAGGACGGACCCCATGCACTTCGCGAGGGCGCGCCCCGTGGGCGACGGACGCGTGCACATGATGGGGAAACACCAGCACTTCTACTAGAAGGTGGGTCAATTAGTTTTGATGCTCTGGATCTCCTAGGGAATTTCTTGCTTTCAGTCTTGGGAATATAGGGAACTAGCTTTACTACTCGGCTTCGCCCGGAATTTAGATTCTGATTTTATAAAAAAAAATTGTTTTTACATTCGTTGTTACATAAATAATTACAGTCATCTGGGTGTTAACCGGGCATAATGAGCTGGGACTCATTTCGTGACCCCAGAGTTTACCGTTTGAAAGTCCCTAGGCGACAGACAAACGCACACTTTCTGCTTTATATATTCAGATTTTGTTCCTGGTGTTTATATGCCTCCTCTGCTGCACCAGAATCTCGGTTTTTCTTATTCTTTCTTTTGTCGTTTTTTTTTATTATTTTTTACTATAATGAATTGTAATTTCCATGTGGGGGGCGGAGGCGTTGTTATTTTCATGATATTTGTGATTTGGAGGTTAGGTTTGATGTTTGCTGGTTTTTTGCTCGGAGCAGTCTGTTTTTTTGTGGAGTAGGTGGTGTTTTAGTTTCTCCTTTTTAAATTGAGTAGGCTTGCTTTGTCTATTTGGGATGAAGTGGCGAGAAAATTCTGTGATTTAAAGGAAGAAGCGAGTGGTGACTGGGGAGTAACTCTGACTTTTGTGCTTCACAGGTGGGATGCATCGGTTCTGCAGGACTGGATGGAAATAACGCGAAGGGCAACGTTGGATGCCTCAATAAATTTCGATTTCGATGTATGCTCCTGTATGTTATTGCACGCCTTCGAGAAAGATGCAATAAATAAAAATATTTCAAACTATCTCGATTTAAGTTTCTTCCAAACACTCAAAACAATTCCTAACCTCCTAAAATTCAATCATCAAATAGTCAAGACTCAGGACACTTGGAATTTTCAATCGTAAATACTGATCCCCTGAAGAAATCGTACGAAACGGAACAAAATCTACAATAAATCTCCTTCAAATTCCCTCAAAATCAATTCCTTGAAATGCAACCACTTGAATCCTACGATTTCAAATTTTGAGCTTTGAAATACTAAACAAACTCGGCTAACAAAATCCCAATTTCCCAACAAAATCTACATTAAATCTCCCCCAATTTCCTACATACTCCATCAAACTCACCCAATTTCAAATTCAACGTACCAACTCCCCCCCCCCCAAAAAATCAGGTGTTCCAAAAATTGTCGAATACGTAGAATAATTTTGGAATAAAAATGTCGAATAAATTTTTTGGAGAATAAATTTATTCGTTATTCCAGAAGATATTCGTTTTATTAAATTTACTGTCCAAAAAATTTATTCGAATAAAAATTTCCATCCCAAAGAAACTCATGGAACCTACAAACTGAAACTTGAAGCTCCCCCGGTACAATCATTCTAACTCCCACACCATATATCAACTCCACTATTCCCTCTTTCTTTTCTCCCATCCCTCGTCGATTGCAAACGTCACAATCCCCCAGGTTGACAACCACGGGGCTGCTCGTTTGGCGGAATCGACGAGGCTCGAAACCGCCTACGTAGCAAAGAAACACCGCTATCAGGTTGCAGACCGAGTGGCAGACGATTTATCACGGTACGTACGATGAAATGGACGTCACCATTCCTTCGCTGGGGATTGTTAAAGAGTTTCGAATAGTGGCTGTCATTACGATCGATAGCCGGCCGCGAGCTCGGCCGCTGATATCGCGGAACAGTTTCCACCCCCGGGGATTACTTTCGCTCCTTTTGCAGGGGGTATCAACAAGGTTACAAGTGACAGAGCAGCTTTCCAAACCGCGGAGATAGCAGAGAGCAGAGGATTCTCGCGAATGCGGTCTTGTGACACGGCGCTGTCGAGTCGGTTTAACGAAATGACGCACCCCCTGGTGGTGGGGTAAAAAGGGTAGGTATCACGGTGGAGAGATCGCGAGCGCGAAATCCGCAAACCTTCTACGTTCGCAATTTCTACCGTACAGGATAACTGTTTAAGATTCGTTTGTTAACCAGGGGCGGATTTGCGTACGGGCTAACAAGGGTAGTTCAGTTTGCCGAGCATTCTGATTTTATTGAAACTCTGCTGGTTTGTAGGGGACCTCGATAGAAGTATCGGGCAATTTTTTGTTTCTCCCCATTTTCGGTTCTTCGGGGTGAAAACACCCCTTAAAGGTTAACGTGTGATTCCCTACTTTCCAGTATATCCTGAAAAGTATAATAGATATAAAAAAAATGTTTTAATGAAAACTTAACGATTTTTTATGCCCTATAAAACTGTGTAATCGAATTTTTTTAAATTTGTACCCGGGAATATTTTTTTATTTAAATTACAAATTTCTAACAATTTGATTGCGCAGTTTTATAGGGCATAAAAAGCCGTTAAATTTTCGTCGTAATGCTTTTTCTGTAGCTACTATAGTTTTCAAGATATATAGGAAAGTAGGAAATCACACATTAACCTTTAAGGGGTGTCTCCACCCTGACGAACCGAAAAATTGCCTAATTCTTTTTTTGAGGTCCTCTACAAACCTGCAGAGTTTAAAAAAAAATCGGGATGCTCGGGTAGTCGAACTTCGCAAATTTGGGGCGAAAAAAAATTGATAGAGGTTTAAACACAGAGGCTTGAGACAACTTTAAAAACAATTCCCTTTTTCTTAATCTAGCAAATTAGCAATAACTCACCCGTGAGTTGCCATAATAAATTAATTTTAAAACTGTCTCAACTCTTTCGAATTAAAATTTTTTATAATATTTCACTGAAAGGGCGGCAGACGCTTATTAGCCTAGGGTCGCCAAATCTGCCCCTGTTGTTAACCACCCTCGAGCCTGATAGGAGGATGATGAATAAAGGAGGGTGGAAAATGGTCGCCTGGGGTGCCACCTTAAAAAGAAATTTTTTTAAAGGATAATAAAAGTGTGTCTTACAGAATCAAGAGAGTGCAATTGTTTCTCCGAAATGTGATTTAAAATTTAAACAAAAAAACAGAGCAAATATGCAAGCGTCATGATAAATAATTAAACTCACATTAAAATAGTATTTTCTCCGCACGATAATTACAGGAAAATATGCAGGGCGTCCAGCAACAGAATAAGTGGATTCGAATCCATTATTTAATTAAGCAGTGCAATAAAGTAGGAAGTTAAAAAATATTCTTATTTAAATAATCCATGAACATATTACTAGACTAAAATCAATCAGGCTTGGAAGCTCTAGTTAGACAAAATAAGTGCTGAAATTGCAACAATTTTATTTTCCAAAAGGTAATATTATCTGAAAAGAAAATAAGGAAGACTTCCACACTTGCACTCGTTTGCCACAACTTTCCCGTCGCAACTCAAACAACCACGCTTCCCTATTCTCTTAAGACGTACTTCTAAACATCCCGCAAGAATTTTCCATTTCCAAGTGGCACTCAAAATGGCCATTTTCAACCACCCTCTAAGCCGGGCCCGTCTCCAGCGCTCCCATCTTCTGCCTCCACCGCCATTTTATCGAAGCTGGATAAAGGTATCTCGGACAGCTTCTCGATAGCAGTTTGAGGGATGAAAGTAGGTTCGAGGCAGTACCGCGATCGTTTTCAGGCAACGATTCCATCGCGGATGGTCGGAGCGAGCTGAACGAAGTCGTTGATCGCTCACCTCTTTGAATTTTGCACGCCCATCGTGTAATCTCGCCCACGGCGCTTGGGCCCGCGGTGTCCAGACAGTCAACCGAATAATTTAAACGTTCATCGAGATCCGGAGGAGGTTACGACCCGGCGTGAGCGCGCGTTCTGCCCAGCGACGCGAACGTGTCCGATTAACGGGCCGGGTCCGGTCGATCTGCTCTTCTGTTTCGATGCCGTCATTGGACGCCACGAGGGGGATGCAATTGGAATTTGATGGAGGCTCCTTCGATTGCCTTTGTCGCGACAAAAAAATCGACACGTCGGATGAGTTTTAACGCCGGGGGTGTAAAAGCGTGCGCCATTTCGAAATTGCAGCACAGAGAATTTTAGATGCAATCCTAAGGGAGGCGCTTTTGAGAATCGCGATTGGTATTCTGGGTGGCTGCATTCGTTTGGTAGACTCGAGGAGAATGAAGAATATGTGAACGTGGCTGAAATGCTTATTATACAGGGTGTTTCAAAGTGGGTGGTCAGAGGGGGTGGAGTCTACAGGAAAAAAGGAGACGAAAATATAGAATACAATTTTTTAATGTCGAGCTTCGCTTTCGAGAAAATTGACTTTGAATTTCAGGTGCAGTTATGGTATTTTTTAGTTTTGTCTTATTTGGGCCTGTTGAATCATCTCCTAGAGTATTGACCACCTATAGTGAAACGCCCTGTATAGTCATGACCCGTAAGTGTGTCACGTGAAGTTTGGAAATTTTCCTTTTTTATTTATTTCTGCTCTGATTTCCTGTCCCCCTTTTTGTGCACATTTTCTGCAGTGCAATAAAGTGGTATTGTTAATAGAAGTAGATTGCAAAATGGAGGAAAGAGAATTTTTTAATTTCCTCTTTCACAAAAAATTCGTGGAATAATCGAAAATTGGGAATTTCGCTTTACTTTTACTAGATATTAAAATATTTCTACCTGCTCCACTGCGTGACACAGTGATTTAAAAATTGACAATTCATTAAAATATTTAATACCACGACAGTAATTTTCATTGAAATTTTGGTGCGAATGAGGAGCATACTTGGGAGCGCAAAGCTTTAATTTAATTCCCAACTGCTGCACTGCAAATTAAATAACACATGTATCGTAAAATAAATTGAAAAGCAACACTGTAAACGATCTCTAACAATTTAGGGACTCTAGATGGAAGAACAACATCGCCTCTCGAAGTACATCGTCCAGTCAGCTTCCCAATTCCGCCGCCAGCGGGCGGCCGTTCTCGCCGCCGTGCGCTTCCCCGCGTCCCGCCGCCAGTTCAGCATTTTCCGAATCGAGGGAAGAAAAATCGAGGCGATTTACATCTTCATTTACATCTACATTGTTCCTTCGGCGTGTAATTACAACGCGAACGGAAGGAGATCCGGGGGAATTCATAAGGTCCCCCGCGGAATCGTAGTTATTCTGCCCTTGATTATTATTCATGGACCTGATGAATGAGTCGCGTCCCTTCTGCAGGGCAGGGGGTGGTCGCATCCCGCGGAAAACGAGCCATCTTCCGCTTGCGAATAATGGAAGCCCTCCGTCCGCGGGGTCGAGCAACGGCGCAACAAATTGAGAGTATTATTTATTCGCGGGAATGGACTCGTCCGAGAATTCTCTTGCTGTCGGTCGGGGGAAGTCGGCGGGCTGAATGGAAACTTCCAGGAACTTCGGTGTTTCGAGATAACGGCCAGTGATTGCAAGCCAACCCTTCTTCCTGTCAGATGAAAGGACAATGCTGAGTCCCAAGAGGGATTACTGGTCTGAGAACGTGCAGCAGTTTTTAATACGCCATTGGAATTGATTAAAATGATAATTTTCAACTTTGAACTCGGGCAGTATTACCGCAAAAAAATGGCCACGAAGTTTCGAGACCCCTGAGGTTTTTGAGAAAATAAGTCTGGTAGTAAAATTCTACTTGGTTGGGGGACTGTTTTGTAAAAAGAGGTTTGATATTAATTAAAAGATTAATAGATATATGTGTCAGTTATATATTTATAAATATACTTGAAAATAATTTTAATTTTTGGGAAGCAAAAGTGAAGATACTAAAATCATTCGAAGTGAAAGTTGAGAACAGATAAAAGATTGTGCTAGCACCAAACGATTGACTAGACGATTGTTAGACGGTTCACTATTAAAAAAACAATAGTCCGCCAATGGGCAGTATTGCAGCAGGTGTTACAAAAACAATCGAGGAGCAACAAAATCTAAAAAATCTAAGGAGATCATCAACGACGAGGAATAGCAGAGAAAGTAGCAGCAGCAGCCAAAGCTCAAGCGCCAATGGAAGTTAACAAAGCGCGCAAATAAAATGGGCTAATATATGGGGAGTTTGCGTTGGCATTTCATTGACCAACCCACCTTCCCGATAAAACGTCTATTAGACGAATTAAACACGGATCAGAGGCTCGTGGAATGAAACACCAGACCGCTTCCCGATGGCCGTCGCCCCAGTGTCCTTGCAATTTCCGGCGACCACCTCGGCTTGATAGAAACCTGTGGTTACATGGGCTACTCGAATATCGGTAATCTGGCCGTGAATCGATCGATTATGCCACCTGCCGGCGGAAGTCTTAGGGCGGTATTCTCGGTCGCTACTTATTCTTACGCAAACGCTTAAGCATTCGGCATCCTCTACTAGCTGCTAGGTTAGTAGAGGTTGCCGCATGCTTAAGCATTTGCTTAACCCTTAACTGGTACCCTGGGGTCGCTCGTGACCCCAGCACCCAAAGTTCGATGTACAATTTTCGGTTGTCTAAGTTGGTACTGAATTTCTAATTAATTTTACAATAATAGTTTAACCTTCTACGCTTCTATTATTTTCTACATTACCCAAGAAGAAAATATTCATAGTGGTTGCTCTAGTGTCGACTTTACAAATGTCTGAGCCCTTTTTTATTTGCGGTCTGCCACCACCCCGGTATACCAGTCAGGTTTGCCGAAAACAGTATACCAGTTAAGGGTTAAGAATAAGTAGCGACTGAGAACACCGCCCTTAGTAGCTTTGTTCGCTGATTCGTGTGGGGATTGCGAACACGCGGTGAAGTGAATTGCAAGCAAGCGGAATCTTGTGAGAAGTCAGGGAAACGTGTAATGCAATGGGTAGGCGAGCTTTGTTTACAAACATAACCTCAATCGATTTAACCCTCGCTTCACAAACGCAGCTTGGATATTAAACTACACATGTTACTTATTAATTATTAGCATTGCTTCTCGAAGAAGAATGGATTTGAAATCATCCCAAGAGCTGAGTATAATATAAGAGCCTATTCCAAGATGAGTAGCAATGAAGTTACAGTTCAGAATGGGCCCTGCGGCCAATGTGCAGTCAAGCTATCCGCCATCTAAAGGTTACTTTGTTTCAACTAGTCGAATACAGTCACAAAGCACCACACCTACGTGACATTTCCCCCCTAGACTTGAACACAAAGCATCCTGCGTTATCAAACTCAACTAGCTCCGCACCCTGGCATTCCATCGCTGGACCTCGCGTTTCGCAACCATCCGCAATGTCGTCACACTTTTTGGACGTTGCAATTTTTGACACGCGCGTGCGATGAAGATGCTCTTTTTTGCCCCACTAAGTCGAGTGAATGAAATCCCACTCATCCGACCGACCCATTAGTGCAAACCACATCCTATTAATACCGCCGGCAAGCCATGCGGAAAACCATCAGCGAAGATTAAATCCCATGCGCGTGTGAATGCCGGGTAACTGAATCGGAGCGAGTCGCGGCGCTGAAATCGCGAATTGAGCTCTCACGGAGAAACGGATTACGGAGCCCCCTGCGGGGGTGCAGGATTTTCGCGGAAATTCTTCGTCCCCGAGGGGAACAAAGGACCTCAGATTCGCCGCACACCGCACGCAGGCCGCGTGACTACGGAAATATTCCACACTGCGAGCGGGAAAATGCGATTACCGTGTACCGGGCGACCTCTCCAGGGGGAGGCCCGTCGGGGGTCGCGCGATCGATGGCCGCCGCGTGATCGATCGCGTATCACCACTCGCGATTTATCCCAGGATTCAATTGAAACGGACGAGCTTCGCGCCCCGTGACGGCTGATCCACGGAATCAAAACTCCGTGGAAATATCCATGTTACATCCGCTTTCGGCGATTAAAGTAGACAAGGGGGTGGGTCGCGAGCTAGGATCGCGGATCGATCGGTTTTCAACGCTGTGGAAAGCGTTTTCGGGGTTTGTCGCTGGAAATAGCCGGGAATTGACAGCGGCAGATGGTATTCTGGCGTTTTCAAGGCAGCTTGCGAAAGGCAGAGGTTCCACGCGGGGTGGATTTTGTTGTCGGTGGTATACAGGGTGAGCTGATAAGAATTCCCATCTGAAATAACCTGCCCCGATAGTTGACCAAATATCGCCCTGAACCGCGGTCAGATAACGAGACACCATGTATTTTTGTATTTGTATTTTCTGTTTTCCTGTGTGTTTCTAACACACAGGATGGGCGGCGTTTCAAGCATTTCGCTTATATTGCCCAACGAACGATAGTCATTTTTCCTTTTTCCCTCCTCTCTCCTTCGGGTCCCAGCAGCAGCGACGCACCGGGAGACAGGTGATGGTCACCCATCTTTCCCCAGTACGCGCCCCGTGATGTTTGACTTCGGTGATCTTACGGGAACCGGTGTTTCCATCACGGCCATGGCCGCTGGTTAACGAGGCACCACTGTACCGTTATTGAAAACGCGGCGTAATGATCCATTTCTTCTAATATACGTATACATTCCCTGTCGTCGTTTACTTCCATTAAACACAGTGCTCGTCTTTTTATTCCCTCACGGTTTCCATAGTAGCTTTTACTTAATAATCTTTTCTGCCTTTCTAAATCTTTTATCTATTGTCTTAAACGTCTGTTTAGGTTAGGTTTTAGAGTAACAGTTATGCTGAACATCGACCCTATTCGCCATTGCAGTCATCTTTGTAATTGTATTGATGCAATAACGACATTTAATAGTAATGTAGGGTTATTGTACGGGTAAATTAATGTTATGCTTGGTGATAAATACTGTAACTGTTTATTGAAAGCTCGTTGTGGTTCTGTCGCTTGCTCACGTGACACTAACTGTATGGGCCACGCTTAGCTCATCCACGTCGGTCTCGATAGGCACTCCGCTATGGCGAGGAAAGGTCGCGATGTGCGACGGTTTGTTTTGACGCGCTACGTTTCGTGGAACTTGCTGCACGCGTTCCGCTCGCCACAATAATAATAATACTGTTGGGTGGTAGACGACCTTACAGTGAAAATCGAACATTAATATTATTTTATTCCTGAAATAAAACCAATTGCATGATTATTATTAATAATAACGCGTGATATTTGCTAATAGCTAATAATTGTGGGCGAAAAACGGAACCTGGGGCAACTGGACTCGAACCCAAGATCCGCGAAGCCTCGGCGTACTGGCTATTTCTTTATATCATGAAGTTTATTGAATGGGTGAGTGCAGCTGAGAGACAAATACCCAAACTAACGAGGCGCCATCTATGTGCCATTTGCACAGGCCGTTGCCAAATGCGGAATGCCAACATAATTATCTACATACATATAATTCCATGATTACCCAGGACCTAAAGGTTTCGACCAAAGCCAATATTTACCTGATACTTACCCGCTACTATGAATGTTCCCTCGTAAATTCCGAGGGGAAAAAAATGGCTCTCAAAGCCTGCCAATCGCACGCGCGCCCGACACCAAGGATCCACAGATGCCGCGGCGAATATCACACAGCCGTGGACGAGGCGAATCCAATTTCTCCCCGAGCCTCCCAGACAGCGGGAAAGGCTCCGTTCCCCCTTTCCAATTCTCTTAACGAGCCAACAAAAAGACCGACTTTCCATCCAGCCGGAACAGTAAATTCCCTCAGTTCAAACATCCAACCTTTTTCCCATCGGAGAGGCTCGGGGGACGGGGAACCACCGAGCTCCCTTTGCCCCAATAACAAATCGTCGCTACTGTCGAACATCCCCCACCCACGGCTTTCCATCGCCGGCGACGACGGTAGTACAAACACTTGGAAGTGCATCATCTCTGGATGAGGAATTGGTGGGGGGAGGATCGAGGAGTCGACGGTAACCTCGCCTTACTCGAGAAAGAAACGAAAGTCGTCTCACCATACTGAAGATAGAAGCCAAACACCCCGGAGGATTTCCGGTTTCTCTTCGTCTCCTCTCTTCCTTCTTCCCTTCGCAACCCCTTGTCAACCGTTCTCCCTCGAGACGTTGTCGAGTGTCAGCTGCCGTAGGAACGTGCAAACGTCGGAATACAAATTTCCTTCACCCCACCCCCCCCCCATCTCGTCCCCCGACCCCGCATCGGGAATCCTTATTTCCTTCGATGCGCGTCGAGCAGAAGAGGGGCGGGAGGAGGTAGGGGGACCGAAGGGGGAATAGGAAGGACGCAGCGAATCTCGACGGTTCACCGTGGCCCGATCCCGTGAGATGAATTGGATATCGGTGTCCTGTCCGTAAAATCGACGGGAAGCAGCAGTTTATTCGGCCCTCCGCGACCCCCGCCGACACGACGGACCAGCGATGTCGATCTTCTGCGTGAGAACACTTCCTGTCCAGCTTCTCGGATCTGTTTCGCTTTATCTGGCGCTTCTTTCCGTGTGTGACCGACAGTGGTAAAAAAGGGTGCAGATCTGGGGACGAGATGATGCAGCTTTCGAGGTTACCGTTGGCGCGGCGTTTTTCGTGGCGTTCCAAGCCGTCGGCTATGGGTCGCGTTTTGAGGTTAGGGGGTTAGGATCCTGGCCGCCGACGGGGTGGCTGGGATTTCGGTTTTGGAAACGGGGGTATTTGTAGCTTTTTTATTTATAAATTTTATTCTTTTCTATTTGCAAATTATATTTTTTATTTATATATAATTTTAAGGTTCTTGGGGTGGTCGTTGGGCTGGTTCATAAATTTTCAAGTGGCTAATTGGTGTTGGGGTAGTTTAGAAGATGCACGGGTTTTTGAAAATTCTTTTTGCTTTAGGGGCCTGAGGTATTTATTTTTTTATAGGGACTCGAGTTTTTGCACTGAAATCGAAGATTTGGGGGTATCAGTTTGGAGACTCCAGATTTTGCTTTCAGGAGTCTGCAGTTTTTATTTTCAAAAAATGAAATTTGGTTGAAATAGGAAATTTTTACTGTATAACCTAAGAGATTCTGAATTTGTGAACTTGGGACCCCCGGTTAAAAATATTTCGCTCCTGCAATTTGGAGATTTGAGTTTTGAGAATTCAAGGCTTACGTTATGGTGAATCGAGACACTTCGATTTTAAAGGCACGCGGTTCTTTTTTACACGGAATGGCAACGGAAGCGACAGACCACTTCCCTGGTCTCACCGTTACGGTTGCAATTCCCCAGTGTGCCATTATGCGCATCTGTTAGCTCGTCCCACTCGTCACTCCGCTTTTACGGGCGTGCACCGCTCTTAATCGGCGAAGTCCTTCGACTATTAATGAAATTCTTCAAAAATACCTTTCCCGCGGGCGACCCGTCGTTTAAAATGATGGATCGCCGCGGAAGCGATAAATATTCAAGAGTCGTCACGTCACTAGCTAATTCGTACCTTTGAAATGGCGTTTCCTGCCACCTATCAATATTCGTTTCTGTCCCTGCTGGCTCTCAGTGAATGACGTTTAATATTTCAGGCGATAACGGCTCTAATACAGCTGGTGATACTCGTCGCATTGACTGGAGTTCTGGTCTCTGTTGCCGCTGTCGCGCGACTGATGGAAGTCACCATCAGCTTCATTTACCCCATGACCCTGTTCATGCTGCGCCAGTCTGGTAAACTAGTCATTGTGAGTACGAAACGCGTAAGTCACCCTTATAAAATGTACAGCCCCTAAAAGAAATTAATTTCTCAAATCATCTAATCTTTAGGGGTGTCATGATAACGAAGAGACTTCTAAACTTTCTCTTCTTCTATAATTATTTTCAACTTCATGTGCGGCGAAGATTATTATTATTATTGTACTAATAGCTTCCTTCAACACTTCTTAGTTCAAGTTTTATTTTACCAATTTTTGATCTTGCAATAGTTCGTTTCTTTATAACCTCAGGCTTGTCCATTCATTGTACAGGATAATTCAAAACTGTGGGATAAGCTGAAGCATGCGAATTCGTCGTGCAAAAGGGAATCGAAAAGCCCAGTACCGTTTTGCGATCCGAGGCTTCGTTTACAAGATACAAGCAATTAAAAGTTTCTGCGCGCGCAGCCGGCTGGGATTCAAATAGCGCGCGCTTGGCAGCTTGCCAGCCGCAACTTTAATTGCCTGTATCTCGGAAACGGAGCTTCAGATTGAGAAACTGTGAAGGACATTTTCATTCGTTTTGCTGTGGTGAATTTTTATCTGACAGTTTTCCTCGTAATTTTCGAACACCCTGTACACTGGAGGGCGAAAATGACAGAATTTCAGGTAAATTTCCTCAGTAAATTCGCGAACTAAATTTCGTTGGGATAATTTAAGTGCTCATTCATTGCATCCTCGGAAAGTCGTTCGAAATTTGATTCAAGGAGGTATATCCCGTGAAAGATTATGCAGAGGGTGCATTAAGCTGGCCGGGGGGGGGGGGGTGTTAAATATTCGTCGACGAGTACGTTTTATGCACTCGGCGAGAATACGGGCGTTAGTGAGAATGGAAAACTGTCAGGATGACTGAGGGAAGCCCCCTAAAATATTAGGTTATTACGCGATTTGGTAATCCACCGTCGTCGTGGGGGTCCGTCGCCCAAGTTATTTGGTAAAATTAGATCACCTACTTTGGCGCTCCTTCTCAGATTCCCGCCACGCGAATTATTCCTGACGTTCCATCCGTTCGTTTCCACCGACGCTGAACTTCGGATATTAACTTTTTCCCATTACCGCGGTGAAAAAAAAAGAGGAGCGTGCAGCGCTCGGACAGTAATTAAATTAGTTCCCACATCACCTTAGTGGAAATTCAATTTCTCATTCTATTAATATAACAAAAATTATTTGCTAACATGCTCCTACCAAGGAAACAACCTCCTTTCCTCAGTCTCTATATTTTTCTCCCATTTATTTAAAAAAAAAAATTCTGAAACTTCCCCCACTTCCTTTCCATCCCATCTTACTGAAGAGCGCGAATCGATTTTTTTTTTAAACTTTCTTCGACTTTGATAACAATATTTTCCAAAACTCCCTTCATTTTTCCACCCCCCCCCCACCCTCCTAAAAGGACGACCTCTGCCTAACTACTTAAATAGATTATTCGTTCAAAATGTTCCCTCGACTCAGCCTCCTTACCATTTTTTTTTCATCCAAAGACGGAAAAAAAATTCTTTTCACGATTGAACAGGCAGGCACAGGCTGATTAACAGTCTTGCCAACCCCCGGAAGCTAGAGACAAGGGCCAGGAAGCCCATGGCCAGTTAATGTTTAATGTCTGGCTGTCTACAGTGGTCGGTGAATCACAGTGCAAGACTGACGTCCCATGCGTTCAGAAAAATGTGTAGAATGGACTGTTCTGGAGTCCCCGGTTTTAGCCTTTTTGCCGGGTCGAGGGTGGCAATCGGCGATACGCAGCCGGAAATCGCCTACGCCAGGAGCATGATTCCAGGCCAGGTGGAAGAAACGGGATCATTGTCAGCTGCTTACGAGCAACAATTGGGAGAGCTAGCTGCAACCGCGGCTGCAGGACAAAATGGCGTCGCGACGGTCGAAGGAACAGCAAATGGCGTCGGGACGGTCGAAGAGGCGGCAAATGGCGTCGGGACGGTCGAAGAAACAGCAAATGGCGCCGGGACGGTCGAAGAGGCGGCAAATGGTGTCGAGGCAGTTGCAAATGGCGTGGATACTGCCGAGGACCCCGAAGAGGTGGCTGCAACTTGATTTTGTGTAAATTCTTGTTTCCTTTTGAAATATATACTCACTCTGAAAAAACACTGTTGCTATATTTTCTTAAATGACTATTCATTTTTTAGAAATAAATTTACTAATTTGTTTTTCTACCCTAGTTCTCCCATTGTTCAGACAGTTTCAAGGCTCCCTTGCCACATAATCTCGAATTCAAAAATGCAATATTATTTGCCCAAAACCTCAAGTGGAAATCTCTTTACATAAAAATTTGGCGAATTTCACTGTCAAAATTTATAAAGTTACGATTTCCTCTGTCTAATTATTATTGATAGCTACAATTGAGAAGTTTGTGAATTTATTTTTTCTCCTCTTTTTGACAAGTTCTCCCACGAAACGTATTGAAAGTTCCCTTCACTATTTCCACCCCAAAAACATAAACATTCTAGTCGCATGCACTCGAATGGAGATGAACTTGTTTATCGGGGAAAAGTGTCGAAGATATTTGGAATATCGAATACGATCGTCGACGCCCAACAGCAATAAAAACTGAATGCACATTCCGCGGGGCGGCTGGAGGGGCGTGGGGGGTCGTAAGAACTTCCTTCCTGCCGCTCAAAGGAAATCGAGTGTCACGCTTTTTAAACCCCTTCCTGAAGGGTGGTGACTGAGCTCTTAAAATGTTTTCCCTCTCGCAAAAATTCGGGCCACGTTTTTTACTGGCGGACGAACCACCCCCTAAACATACGTCACTGCCTGATAATTAATTTTCTGCGCAAAATCTCGTTTAAATCGCCACCAAATCGGTGATATATAATCCAGCTCAAATATTC
This sequence comes from Andrena cerasifolii, assembly GCF_050908995.1. Taxonomy (NCBI): domain Eukaryota; kingdom Metazoa; phylum Arthropoda; class Insecta; order Hymenoptera; family Andrenidae; genus Andrena; species Andrena cerasifolii. The sequence goes on from NC_135132.1 coordinate 8,382,878, forward strand.
TCCAATTCCTTCACTAAATGAAGAAGTTACATTTTTTTTTTCATTAAAATAGCTAGTTTTGTTAATTTAAAATTCAGAATTGAAATATTTATTGTGATACGTGGGGAAAGAACATGCAACGGCGAGAACATTTCTGAAATGCTTCCAAAAGCTAGCTTCGCTGGTGCACGTTGCAGCTTGTTTCCTAATTTTACGCGAAATTTAAGCAAAACTGGAAACTGCACGCGCGTGCGAAAGAAAGCGTTCACATCCCCGGGCGGGAAATATTTTTGCAATAACGTGAAAAAGATTTCTGCGTGCCGCGAATTTGGCTCCGCCGTTGTTCGCTTATTTTTTCATTAACTCTCGACAGTCAACGTCACGGGAAATAACCAAATTTTTAAAATAATAAATAAACTAACTGGAAGCCAAAATAGGAGCCAGCCGGTGTTTGAAGTAAAGTACAAGCCATGTACAATTATTCTGTTGAGTAAGCTTTAAAAATTTCCACGATCCGGGAAGATAGTGAATAATTTTCCATTAAGTGGGGTTAGAGAATTAATTAAAAAATTTATCATTAAATTTCATCTTTTGGAGCCATACGTATCAATTTTCATCGATAAATCAAATTACGTTTATGTTCAATATTTGACTTCCCACGCGGGCAACAAATGTGCAAACAGAAAATTCGGAAATAAATAAATAATTAGAAATCGAGGTTAATCGTATATTTTGCAGTGAAATGTGCAACGAAAGCTGAAACGACGCAGATATGAATATTTCCTCATCAAGCATGACAAATTCTCGATCGAACATTTTTGCATAAAAAGAGATATTAAAAAATGGACGTAAGTGAAAATTTAGCGATATTTGTTTGCCCCCCCCCCCCAAAAGAAAATAATTATTATCATCATTATTTGATAATTATTTTTTTATTACCATACCCTAACCTTAAAAAAATAAATTACAAAATACTCGTAATATGCAGTAGCAAGTAACAGGGTATGAGAGAATTATTTAATTCGTGTCGCAATTGCCCGCATATAACTGCATTAAAGTGACACGAGCACGCCAGCGAAAATTCAGCGACCGAGTTTTATGACGTATCAATTTTTCATGCATCTGGTTACGCAGCTGGAAGTCATTCTGACAGATCTGAGTGGGAAATTTCCCTGTTTGCAATATATACTGCGACCCCATTATGCGCCGTACTTGAATACAGCGGGCACGATATTATTGGGCTGGCTAATTGTGTCCTGGATATCTTACGTACGTATATCAAACATATTTCACATGGTTCACCGTTCTCCTTTTTTTAAAAAAAAAAATATTCACGATTCCAATTTTCCGTGTACTTGTCGTTTATTAAAGCGAGGAGAGCTTCTCTTGTCTTTCCTTTCTGTTTCATACGCGTTCCCGGATAATTAAAAATTTCCGACCTTATTAATTAGTTATAAAATATACGAAACCATTTCCGTGGATATTCTCGTAGTGAAGCGTGGAAAGCCTATTTTACCTTTTTCGCTTTAGCACAGGAAGGCTGCTTTACATCATCGGTGGGGTTATTGAATTAGCTGAGTCTCTAGGTTCTAGGGGAAATTTATTCGAAACACGAAGCTGCGTCCTTGAAATGCGTTTAGAACAGTTATGATTTGGATTAAATATGTTTTTTTTTAAGCACGAGGTGCAGCTCAAGTGTTATGCAGTGTTAGATTTATAGGTTAGGTTGATTTTTTTCTTTAGTTTACAATTCTTATATTGTCATTCGTTAGACAGTGTGAGTTGCACATGTGAGAACGCGGCTTGAGTTTCTCGCCAAATTTTAACTCTCCTCCATTCTTCTTACACGAACCGTATTTATTTTACTCGAACGAATTTATTGACGTCGTCATCCGAACGGCTTGGAATCTGATAAATTTGACTGGAGAAATGTGTTTACTCTGCCTCTTCGCTCAAACCCTTAAAGTCATAAACTTGTGCACTGGAGTTAACGATAACGACGTTTCTCAGGTTGTCTGCGCAGTGCTCGGCCCTCTGACGGTAACTGTCATCGCTATAATTCTTATTTGTCCGATGACAGCGAGATGGTGCCTCATGCAAACGGTGCCCTGCCTTCAAGAGGTTCTCAACGACTTCGTGGAGAAGTTTCAAGTGAATTTTTCGCAAAGACCGACAATAACATAGCTCCGCTAGTAGAACCAGTAGACCTGCACCAGTGCACGAAAGTGCAGCCGCCATTTGCGTCTACCATTTAAATATAACTCCACTGTAATTCTGTTGAAATATACGTGCTTGGAAGTGACCAATAACATTGCTGCCCAAATTCTTTTAAAAGTCCATCAGTTGTTGCAACAGACATACTCGGAGCGAAGAAGAGGTTAGCCTAGGGACTTTGGTGATCGCTAATCACAAAATTAACATGATTCTGAACCCCAGTGCAGGAAAGTTTTAACACAGAACACGTGGAGAAGCTTCTCCGACGTTTGTTACCGCATTAACGATAAGATAAGATTCTCTTGATTGCAAAAGTTTCAGAAATGTTGGTTAACGCTCGGCAGTTGAGAATCCGCCTTAAAAATTTCGCTGGGTAGTTCTCGCGCTCCGCGAGAGTTGTCCAACCAACGAAGGTAGACGTTGTAAGAGGGATTAAACTAGTGTTTAAGCGTGCAACTGCAACACCCAAGTATTTGCAGCAAAGTCGGGAGATCCCTGCCCAGAACTCCCCCCCCCCCTCGTAAGTGAATTTGTAACGGTCGTTTACAAAGTTGCAGCTCTTTATCACGGTAACGTTGAGCTGGATTACAGCCATGTATTTACGAGCGTGTACGGTAAAATACGGACACGGTGTATTTGGTGGCTTTAAAGGCACTCTTGAAACACGAAATTCTAGTGTGATTGTTAAGTGTCGAGAGTCTGCATTGTAGTTCAAGAATGTGACGACCTTAAGCCGCGTTTCCACGCGTGCAACATGTAATGGGGAATACAGTTCGAGGAAACGTTGCTATTCAAAGACAAACGTGTATGGAAGAAGCGTCTTAAGCCGCCTTTCCACGGGTGTGATGCGTGAGGCAGAAGAGACTTAAGCCGCGTTCCTACTAGTAAACTATGCGACTTTAAAATGAAGTTAGTTAAGGGTACAGGATACTTTAGCACGTGTAATAGGAATTGAAAACTTTAACAATTTGGAATAATTTTTCGTTTCCAATATTCTTATTCCTAATGAACTCGAAGTGATTTTCCTCGTTCCAATCATTCTACAAATATTAAATAACTGAAAATAATAGCTGATTATCTGAAGTAAAAGAGAATAATTGGAAAATTCTTATATTTAGCGAACACTGCCGGTGAAACAACGTCCCCAAGTTGGACACACGATAATAATTCTCCTACAATTTTGTCCACAGGGGGGCGCTCGCCCCGAGGACGAAAAGTTCGAAGTAATTGTCAAATGGTGGACGGCACGAGCGGCTAGTAACATCTGTACTCACGCGCGTGTGGCGTGCATTCAACCAACGTTAATTAGAAATTAATTTCGAGGTCTCCCAGTGATTCCCGTCGGTCCGGATAACACAAATCCGCCGGGCTGCTCAATTACTGAGCCTGGAAATCAACATGTAAATCGTGTCGCTTAATCGGCCTCGAACGATCGTTGCGATTCTGCCCGAATTTTTCAATGGACTCGGGGGGGGGGGAGGGGTTGCCATTTTTTACTGTTTTGGATCAATTATGGCAGCTCGACAAATCATTTTCAAGCCATCAACACAACACACCGGAAATGCAGGTAAGAGCATCAACACCACGACTGGCGACGGCGTGTTTTCACGCCGAGGGATTTGCTGTTCATGATGAAGGCGCGTTTTCATATTGACGTTTTCTGAAAGTATCAAAAGTAGTAATCGGGAGTCCCTGAATGTTTAGTTCGAAGATAAATCAAGCTCGGTACTTGCCTTGCACAAAACGTAGAGGCATTTTGTAAATCCAAAATTGTGCGGGGCCAAAAAAACGCATTTATACGTACTTCTAAATTTTATAATAATAAATATCTGTGCATAGGACCCCGCAAAATTTACGATGAGCTTTTCGTGGACCGCGGGAGGTTTTAATGCGCCGAACCTGCCTCGCGCCGGCCCTGACTCAACGAGTTAACCTATAAAATCGTTCAACGACGAAACCCTTCCATCTTCGATCTTCTTCGTCTTTCAATAGTTTTCATGGGAATTAATTGAAATGTACCTTCTAAACACCCTCGTCAATCACATTTTACTTTGCGCACTCCAAGTCTGCCACACCACTGATACTTGCCCGTTTTAACGTCAACCTCTCTCGGAAATATCCCCTACAATTCCCTGTTTCGTATATTTGGCTCTCAGTAACGTACCGTTTCACTTAAAATGTCCTCTACGATTCTGCAGCAACACCGTGAAATATCTTAGTCGAGGCGACTAAAGAAGAGGCACCGGTATTAACCCACTTTGGAAAGTACCTGACAAGCGTGCTTCAGACCGATTCGTCCTCGTCCTCGAGTCCTGAGGATCTGCGCGACACGATTCACCGACCACGGGCGAATTTTTCACCGAATCCCGACGGCTTTCGGACTAATCCCGAGGACCAGCGGGAATAGGCTCGCCAGGCCGCTGTTAAATGAATGTTTCCGCGCCAGTTAATTAAGCAGCGAGGCCCTCTCGGCGCGTTCCGACGGGCTGGCTTCGATGCAGAAGATTAAACACGACAAAGAAAGCAAAGGGGAGGGAATGTTGAATGGGACCGGGGGGTTGCACGTTCGGCTGGAGCGTTGACGACAGATTAATTTGTTATTTTTGTCGTTTTCCTGCGTTTAAACAGGATGGCGTTTCAAGCTTATCGCTTATATTGCCTAACGAACACTATAGTCAATTCTTTTTTTTCATTTTTTCCCCCCTCTTCTCTCTTTCCGGTCCCTGCAGCAAGCGGCGCACCGGGAGAAAAAAGGTTAGGTTGGTGTTGTGGTGGTCACCCATCTTTCCTCAGGACGTCACTCCGTGATGTTTGACTTCGGTGATCTAACGAGAACCGGTGTTTCCATCACGGCCACGTCCGTTAAATTACCATTGTAAACCGCAATCGAAAGAGTCCTTGGGGGAGGGAGATGACGAGCCAGTGACACGTGAAAAACAACGAGGGACTGTTTCAGTCGGCGGAGAAGTTTCTGTTCATGGAAATGGCATGTTTGTTCTCTGTTATGTAGCGGACGTAAAAAGAAACAGACAAACAACCTGTCACGCTCACGTCTTACAGGGGCCATTAATTACGAAGCTGGGGAAATGCTCTCGAATCTGCTTAATGAAACGTGGCGACCACGCCAGCTCGTAAACAGAGTTTCCAGCGGCTTTCGCTCGCGAAGCAAGCTAATAGAACGAGTGTGAAGATAATTAATGGGGACCAGAAAGCACCGAGGTGCTCGCATTATGCGTCGACTCAACGGAAAGAAGATTGGTTTAGGACGGGGGGCCGAGGAGGCGGGGACGTTGAAAGATGGTGAGCGATTAATTTCGGGGGCGATGGAAAGCGAGCGTTAATTTCCGGGAGATTAAGAAAATTCGGCGAGATTCGCGCGGAAGAAAGATGAGCATGAAAGTGTCCGCTAGAAATTGTTTATCAGAGAATCGGAAGCGAGAAATGGACCCTCTTTATTAATTGGGAGGAAGGATATATATCCAGGCTGTGCTAGATTCGCGAGGGGAATAATAGAACGTACTGAAACCCACCAAAAAAAGAAAAACTCCATCGTTCATTTATATGGAAAAAAAGGATTCAATGAATTTGTAACAGTTCCTCTGTTCGTCGGATTTTTAAATGACACAGAATTAATATTCGACCGCCAGAAAAGCGATGTGTGCCATTCGGTGCACCAGTAGGCGGCCGCGTCAGCCGAGATTTACGAGAGCGATATTTTCTGTCGGGCTCCACAATACTAACGTATGTAACAGGAGATGAAAAACCCTGGTCGGTGGTCAGGCATATCTGCATTGGTGACTAAATTTTCCGCGATTGATTCATTGAACCACCCCTGTGCCACACCAACTCCTTCCCTTTCTCCCGTGGGTTTCACTTGTTATTCAGGCTTCAAGTTTATGTTTTACCCTCTTTGCCAAAGTAACCCTTTCGATCCCCACCAGTTTTGGCGGTCTTGGCCCTCCCTGAGTCACCCTGCAGCGCCCTGGCTCTCCCTGGCTCTCCCCGTTCTCCTATGGATTTGAATGGAGCTTCCTCGTTCAAATTGAGGTTTTCCTTCTCTGGAGATGCCAACCTAACCATTTCTGCCATTTTCGGTGGTCTAGACCCACCCTTACCTCTCCTCACCCTCCCTGACTCACCCTCTTCTTCACTAGACGTTATTACTTGATGATGTCCCCTTTTCTTCCTACTAATTCTAACTATCTCCATGTCCCGAGCACTGCCTGTATCTCATTAACCGCAGTCCATGCATCTCCATTTACAATTACACGACATTCAAATACCGTTCACAACAACCCTCACAATCAGAGGACTAGAGAGCTGGCGGAAGTCCTCCACACCACCCCATGCATGTAACCGTTCATTCAATCCCTGCGCGACTCCTTTGAGCCCGCAGCGCACAGTAATACGAAACACACACGCTCCGCAGATTGACAAGCCACTTTGCATCGCGTCCAAAGGTTCCCCTTCTGTGGCGCGCTGGAATTTTCCTATCCCCCCCCGCGCCCCGTCCCGAAACGCAATACGCTCCGTATAATCCGCGGATCGGCATTCGTAAGAAATACGGGCCGGCGGCTCTATTCAGATTTCCCTCATTTCCATGTGGCGAACAATGTCGCCCGGCTATTTTGCGTGCGCCAACTAACTCCCCGGCTTGTGTGTGCGACGGCGCGCCCAAAAACACCGCTCGGGTTGCTCGCAGTCACGCGTGAGTACCCTCGCGAAAGGCAATTTAGAGCAGAGCGTTGTCCTTTTTTCACGCCGCGTCTGCGTCGCCTCTGTAAGACCGCGCTCCGGCTTCAACTGCTCCGCGCATATTGGTCCGCGGCGGACAAAGGAGTATTGCGCGCCGTGTTCTCGATTGTCCGTGCTCCTGCCGCAAATTCAGCGTAATTGTTTAATATCGGTGGGGAGGGCACAAGAAAACGGACGAACTCGCGCCCAATGGGTATTCAAACGGCGCTACTGTTATCGTTCGTGTCCTTTGCCCTGATATTCCCGGGGAAGATAGTTGTACCAGCTCGCTTTGTAACGTAGACGCGAGAAATTCGCAAGAAAATTGCTCGGTGGAACACGTTTTGTGTAAATTTGTAGATACACGCGTTTTTTAAATAATAATTCGTGCTTCGCAGAGAAATCCAAATTCAAAGCTAGGGGCCAGTTTCCACCACTTCAATATGGACTTAGACCGATGAAAAAAAATACGGTAACATATTTCTCTGAGGACTTCTTTTTACGTAAGTTTCATTGAAATCGACGATTTTCACTTTGAGATGTTTCCTTCTACAATATAAATGCTCTAAACAGTGCAAGTCAGCCATTAACCAGAGGAGCTCACTTCAGCAAATAGTATTAGCCTACAAAGAGCCATCTTCAGGTCGGTTGCACATATTGACTTGATCTAATGCGCCCCAATATCTTCTGGACGATTAATTTCCCCAATAATTCCAACTCTAACGTCCATAATTCTTAATTCCACGAAGCCCGTGCTACTTTCAAACAGGGAAATCACAGGTTCAATTGCACACAGATATTCCACGCATGCACAAAAGACTGGATAGTAAATTCCCAGCACGCAAAGGCGCGCCCACGCGGCCAAATGCCCGCCCACAGATGCAATTAAGCAGGAAATAGCGCCTCGTTATAACCTCGAAATAGCAAAATGCTTCCTCGTTCCCCTTGTAAACAAGCGGCGGCCATTCGTTCTGGCGGATCAGATGTCCCGGGACGCTTGTGCAATCGCATTGACGCGATCTATTACTGGCGGACGATTGGCGAAGCGAATTCTGAACGCCCAGACACCCGAAAACTAATTCAGCGTCACCCTATAACGAGACGCCTCGTAATAAAATCAGGCTGCTACCAAATGCAACCCACGCTGAATTTACCAGCAGTCAATCGATATCCCTTTGTAGTCGAGAAAAAGAGAACCTCGGGCGGTGGGACTCGAACCCAAGATCCGCGGGTCCTCTGCATACTAGGTAGCCACCCGTCTTACCAATTCCCCCAGCGCCGACTTTCCGATGTTACTGTGTTCCAAAACTCAATAAAAAGCGATGCTAACGGGGCGCCATCTATATGCCACTCGCATAGGCTGTTCCCAAATGCCACATGCCTTCACCTTAATATTCCCTTTGGCGACTTTACATGTTGCTGCGTATTGGGCTCCTGCATTAACACTTTCATAATTCTTCTATTATTTACAATTTTTTAACGGCTAAATTAAATATTCGTTGAAATAGACAATGGTAAAACTTTGAGATTGTCCCATGAAGATACGTTTGGAAGAGAGTAAGACGTTATCTAGAAATTAATAAACAGCTCGGCAAACTTAAAACGATTTATATCTCTCCCCCCAAAATTTGTAACTCCTGCTATAATTTTTCGAGGACCGCGGTGAATCCAGGTTCTTCAGTGGAAGCTACAGGAAGAGCGACCATGTACCGTGCAAATCCGAGGATAGACCGGAAACAGTGAAGTTACGCGATTCGGTGGCGTAATGTGACGCGTAGGGGGGATCGACCCCCCTTCCCATTTAAGACGGAGTCGTACGGCTTACAATATCTGCGGCGCACGCCACCCAATCGCGTGTTACGCTGGAACTGCATAATCCGGACATTAGGTGCGGTTCCTAACCGCTAAGCAGCGTGTCCGACCATCCCCTAATTCGATGGATTAAGATTTTCGAATGGATAACGAAGCATCTTCCCGCGGGAAATTTATTCTGTTCCACTCCATTTATCCTGTTTTCCATGACACAGAACACGCCAGACGGTAAATTTCTAGGTGGCGGGCAGATAGCGGACCTAACCTCTTTTGCGCGATCCCCGTACTGCCGGGGAGTGGAAAAGATCGGGGAAGATTTTCATGGTAATTGCAATGCTGTGGTTTAAGGGCCTTATGAGAAGTAATGGGTTAGTCGGTTTGAGAAAATCCACTGTGATTATTAGACTATTATGGTTAAGCCGCGATTCCACTTTAAAGAAGAAAGGGTCCAAATAATCACTTCCTAAAATCACGCTATACGCAAGTGGGAACGCGGCTTTATGTCGTGAACGTAAAATAGTACCAGCACAGTAAGTTGGAATAGAATATGTATACGATATGCTTCTCGATCTCCGCGCATTAATCAGAATCATTTTTCAAAGACAGCTGACGTAAAAGAGACACCTTGTTCATATTCTTTTTCACGAATTACAAACGTGGGAACGTGGCTTAATAATATTACGATAAATAATATTGTCAAAATCCAGTGAAATACAATGCATGCTCTTGAAAACTAACCCTTTACAAATCTTTCTATTGTTTAACACAGTATGAATCGCACACGTGGGAGCGCAGCTTAAGCCTACTATCAGCGCAAGGGGAACAGGTCCGTCGATTCTCAGACCTGACCACTCTGACAGTAAACTATATATCATCCTGTAACTTTTCACACGTTGGTTATTTATAACATTGTTCCTAATAAAAATTGCCCATTACACTGCAGCCTTTCGATCAATGTTCATCAAAAAATCTTCTACCCTAACACTAAACGATTATCGAGAAAGAAACCCTCGCGTCCCAAAAGCTTCGCGACGTCGACTGCCCAGCAAAGTTGCAAGAACGGACATGACTGTACCCACGAAAATACTCTCGCAACTATTGGGAAATGTCCGTTACAGCCAAGACTGCGTCAGAAAGTTTTAAGGATTCATTTGTCAACGGACACTTTAACCTCTCGAGGAAAACGAAGTTACACCGTGGAAACATTAAAGTCTCTTTAAATGGCCTGCTCCGGAGCGTCCTGGATGAAATTACACAACAAGTTACATCACTTCGCCAGTTGTTCGACAGACGAGGCCCCTGGGTGCACGATTTACAGCGGGGGCGCGATGAAGCACGCCCAGAATCGTGTCACAGCGCCCTCAGAGGCACGAATTAAAGTGCATCAACAAGTTACGTCTGCATCGTGGTGCTACGAGGCTTACACCGTTTTACATCGACCACTTGTTATCCGAATTTCTCCAACTTCAATCTCCTTGGCAGAAACTCAAACAACAATTAGTCAATAATGGGAGAAGATTTAATAACCTCTCAACCATGGACATTTCCACCAGAAAGGTCGTCTGGTTGCTAGGGACTTGAGCAATGATGATTGCACCATGGGATGGCGTTGCTAGTACTTGGCAGCGCCACCAGAGGGCCAATCTTTCAAACTCTTTCTCGCTAGTCCTTAGGCTCAGTCTCATTCGTATATATACAAGTTCCAAGATTATTGGACCACGTGCGTCTAGAGCAGTGCTACTCGATGAGCCTTGGTCGACAGTTCCAGGATGAAAACAATAATCCTCTTTTAAGCCTCGTTCAAATTAGTCAAAGTTATATGAAATCAAGTAACTTTGAAAAACTACTTTACAAATGAGAACCTGTTATTTTCAGTTAAAACTAGTAAAAAATATCCTCTCAAGTTTCTTTCAGGTACCAAGTGAAGTAATAAAGAGATTCCTGTCAACTTTTAATTGCCATGAAGTACAACTTGACTAATATGAACGGCGCGCGAAGGCTTTACGGATTACAGTGAATTTATATTATTCAGAAGCTTGCGAATCATATGAGGGCTGACTAAAGTTGTATGTTTCAACGGTCGTGTTTAATGGTTGTGTTACGATCGATTTAAGAAGGTGTACAATAAAAAGATAGGATTGTTACGAGCCTAGAATCAATCGATTGAAAGAGTTGAAGAAGTAGAAAAGAAGAGAATAAAGTCTCCCGATCGTCTACTTTAATCCCGTTCCTGGAAGTTACTTATTCCCTCAACCCTCCACCAAACTCGGGTCGTGTATCGACGATTTCGAGTCCTTGGCACGTACGATTTATGGTAAATCCAGTCCAACCTGCCCCCCTTCATAGTTCATTTCGTTTTCAGGAGTCGCGTCTTAAACCGACGTCATCAATATTTATTGCCACGGCGGAGACGTGTCCCGACTCCACGACGGCGTGCACCCGCCGCTGGAAAGTTTGAATGCGTCTGGCGGGAAAAGGCGATGAACGGTTGAATATTTGTTGGACGTGATTCTAATGGCTTTTCCTCTGAATATTCACGAGCATTCATGTTCCTGGGACATTCGCGTGGGGAAGTTTATTGTTTTATTACTAAATAATGGAGAACGTATTAATATATTAGAGCATCCTCACTCTGTGTTATTGAGAAGGTGTAGTACTGCGTTGCAGAGTTTGACATCTCACAAAATTTCAATTTAAACATACTTCTCCGACACTTCAATTTTGAAACTGTTCTAATAATAGTATTATAAATTTCATCACTGTTAATTCATGCCCCCGGACTTCTTAATTCTATTCGAATGATGAATCTTAATGATGCTCCACTTAATTCCGCTCATATAGCAAAAATAAAATATAATATTCCAATATTTTCGTAGAATATTAAAATTTATAATATATTAATATATAATTAATTTCGAACATTAATACATTTTTATCTTAAAAAATTTTAAGTGTTATGCCTGATAGAAGGAACGAATTGCGAATTTATTAATGAAAATAGTTTTTCTGACACTAAATTTTAATTAAGTTTCTATAGTCTATTAAAAATATTAAATTCGATAACGATTGCATTCCACCCTTAGGATTTTATTTCTTCGACAAAATTCCGATAAGAATTTGGAAAACAGTTGTATCGAATTCGTCGCTGCAAGAATTCGTTTTATCCAGCGACTACAGCCACTCTAAATTCACCTCGACACCGAGGCAACTGTGACATATTTTTCATAAAAAGAATTCGGTTTCGAGTGCATCGAGAACGTCGTCGCGAAGTATCGCACGTACGATCGTTCCAGTCGGGATGCCCGTATAAATTAAGACCGAGGGCAGCGAGTCGAGAGACAATTCCGAACATCTGGTCAACCTCGTTCTTAGTTACCCCGACGTGCACGAAATTTGCGAGGGTGAAAACAATCCAGAGAATTTCGGGGATTGGAAATTGGGAAATATCGGCCACGTCGGTCATAACGAATTGGTCTGTCGTGACGATTGTGCAACACAAATATATTTACACCGTGACTAGTCAAAAAAACCTACAACGTCGAAAATATTTGCAAAATAATAAAATCTTATTTTTTAAACAGAGACGTAAAAAATACCCACGATACCAAAAGTGACTGCCAAAAAAATTCCACTTCTCCACTTATTAAGATACATCGCTCATTTCAGTGATAACAATTGCATTAAAAGGTGGATAAAATAATAAAAAGAAAAATCTTACCGAGATTATTTTTTTTTTTGAGATTTGAAAGCCATTGGTATTTTTTCAAATGGTATCCTATATTTTGGGTGAGGTAAGTATGTAAGCTAGTTAGGTGTTTGTGATACTGTGGACACGTTTTTCTATTAAAAAACTTATTCTAAATATGACGCGTGACGTAATTCTTCCTCTGCGATTTGCATATTATTTTTATGCGCGGTACCACTTCCATTTTCTGCTGCTCATTTGTATGCAAACCAGAGTATGGTAATAATAATAATAGCAGAGTATTTCTTTTGTGAGATACAGAGACTAAAAATGAAAAAAGGAGGACAGTTGAAAATTGCATGGTTGCCATAGGTATAGGAGCAATGACGCCGAGCAGTCACGTGACACTCGATGCTAATTTCATGCTCGAATTGTAGTACACTCGTATCTGGTGCAAGCGCAACGATTTTTCTGATTGCAGTGTTGTGATCGAGCTTTAAATTCCTCCACGATCGGGTCACGACGGCGATTCTTACGTTGTTCGAGGAGAAGGAATGTAATCCGGACGAAAATTGTTATATGGTGTGCAAGGAAAGAGTCTAGCAAGGTAGGCATGGACAAATGGCCTCCGTGAGAAATTTTGGTGTTATTGTTTGTTTAAAATAAATAAATGAAGCAAAAGCCTAGATGGCCCAGGGCGGAATTAATAATACTATGTAACACTAATATTGGAATATTAGTAATATTATATGTATAACACTAGTATTGAAATATTAGTAATATTATATAACACAAATATTGAAATATTAATAATATTAGTAATATTATAACACTAATATTGAAATATTAGTAATATTATATAACACTAATATTGAAATATTAGTAATATTATATAACACTAATATTGAAATATTAGTAATATTATATAACACTAATATTGAAATATTAGTAATATTATATAACACTAATATTGAAATATTAGTAATATTAAAATATTAGTAATATTAAAATATTAGTAATATTGAAATATTTGTAATATTAAAATATTAGTAATATTAAAATATTAGTAATATTATATAACATTAATATTGAAATATTAGTAATATTATATAATACTAATGTTGAAATATTAGTAATGTTATATAACACTAATATTGAAATACTAGTAATGTTATATAACACTAATATTGAAATACTAGTAATGTTATATAACACTAATATTGAAATATTAGTAATGTTGAAATATTAGTAATATTGAAATATTAGTAATATTGAAATATTAGTAATATTGAAATATTAGTAATATTGAAATATTAGTAATATTGAAATATTAGTAATATTGAAATATTAGTAATATTGAAATATTAGTAATATTGAAATATTAGTAATATTGAAATATTAGTAATATTGAAATATTAGTAATATTGAAATATTAGTAATATTGAAATATTAGTAATATTGAAATATTAGTAATATTGAAATATTAGTAATATTGAAATATTAGTAATATTGAAATATTAGTAATATTGAAATATTAGTAATATTGAAATATTAGTAATATTGAAATATTAGTAATATTGAAATATTAGTAATATTGAAATATTAGTAATATTGAAATATTAGTAATATTGAAATATTAGTAATATTGAAATATTAGTAATATTGAAATATTAGTAATATTAAAATATTAGTAATATTATATAACATTAATATTGCAATATTAATCATGGTACCTACACAACTTATCACTCCTAAATCTAGGGCTAAAGTTCCTTAAAAACTACATATTAAAATATAAGCAATGCCATTTGCAAGCCTAGAGTCACAAATCACAAAGCCAATAAAAAATTTAATAAAATTAAAAATTCCTCGTTAGCTATCTCCCTAATGGCAGCTCAAATTCGTGAAGACCTAGGACGAAGGAAAAACTCATAGAGAAATAGGGGAGTGATGTGTCCAAAATCAGTTCGCACTGCGCGTGAGGGTAAAAGTGTGAAAGCCGCGGTATCAAAGAAATTTCGGAGAAAATTGTCAGCTTGGTACAGGCAGGACACTTATTTCCAGTGAACTTTTCCGCCGCAATTTTATTCGAGCGTTTAGTGGCGGGCGATTTACCGCGAGCAAAGTCAAGGAACCCGCGAAAACAGCCGTCCACCGGAAGGAGGGAAATGGCGCGGACGATTCGAATCATTTTACAACTGCGATCCCCGAATTATGGGCGGAGCAATGGCACGTGAAATAGTTTTTACCGTGGCTGCTCCAACGACACTTCCCTTCCCAGCGAGTGTTTACGTTTTACCGAGGGACACAATTGAAGGCTCGGTTCCCTGTATTTCCCATTACTATAGCGGGCATTGATAATAAAAGCAAAACAGAAGAAAATAGACTAAATAACTTTCATTGCCACGAGTCTTTGTAGAGAAAAGAACATTCAATGTGATTTGATGAATCAGACTTTTGGCGATAAGCCAGAACAGATAGAGAGTCCGAGCTTATAAATGATAAGTCGAAATACAGTAGAGTTAGACACGCTTTTGTGTTAACAAATTGAGACGTGTTAAAAGTAAACTATGCTATTTTACGAAATAAAACAGAAAAAAAATACCTAAAGTGAGCCAAATTCGGTTATAATACAGTTGTCATTTATTCCTCATCCAAATCTAATATAGAGTAAATATAAATTAAATTTAAAACAAAGTCTTATTATTAATAACATAATCAAAGCTAAACCTAAATTAAACTCAAATTTTGCTTAAATCAGGTCTAAACTAATCCTAACCTGAACTGAGACTCAAATTAACCTAACTATTAAGTGTCATACTAACCTTAACCGGGACTAACCTCCACGTGGAATCACCCATTCAGCGTCTGCGTCTCACTTCCCACCATAATTCTTCCTTCCTGTAACCAACACTCGCGAGAAACACACTGACGCGTAGAAATGCTCCATGTCCCGCCTTCTACCCTTTCACAGTCGTTCACATGACGCTACAAAACCAACCGACTGCCCGATACCCCCGCTCCTCCTCCGCGGGACTCCCAGCTATCGCCAGGCAAACGGGAGCCCATTCACTCGTCACCGCGGTTCAAAGTCGAGTGAAAGAAACCCGCTGGAAATTCATTCACCTCGATCCGCGGCAGAGGGGAACCCGTCCCCACTATCTGGTGCCTATTCCCTTTCATATGTAAATAAATCCAATCTGCAAATCGAGCACCTCCACTGCTCCACGAGCCTGGCCACCACTCGAAATTTCAATGACGCCGTTGAAATGATAATAACACCGTTCCGGTACCAGCGGCACGCCATTTAATTAACCCAATGTTTGAGTTCATCTCGTGGAAAACGAGCATACGGGGATGGCCGAGCAACGGGCGGGTGGTTGACGTTAATAATTAATTAATCAACGACTATTCGAGCGGCGGAATGGTCTGGCTGTACGTTGTCGATTCATAGACGGGGAGGATTCTTTCAGCGGCAGTTGTGAATTCGGTTGAACAATGAGCATAGA
This sequence comes from Andrena cerasifolii, assembly GCF_050908995.1. Lineage (NCBI taxonomy): Eukaryota > Metazoa > Arthropoda > Insecta > Hymenoptera > Andrenidae > Andrena > Andrena cerasifolii. The sequence goes on from NC_135132.1 coordinate 8,398,811, forward strand.
GATTTGCTGGCATAAGGGATATGTTTGCTCAGTGCTTAAGCCGGACTGTGTACCATGGGGCCGCAATGGGAGTTTGCTTGAAGATGTTGAAATTACTTGAGTAGCCCTGGGTCCGCATAGTTCCTGAATCTTAATTAACTAGTCCTCCAGTTGTACAAAGGTAGTTGGAACCTGGTGGTGACGTAATTAGTGAGAATTCTTTGTTGGCAGGCGGAGATCAGGCGTGGGCTGAGCTTCGGGTGGGCTTGGCTGTGGTCGTTGTTAAATCTGAAATAGACTGGGAAAGTTGGATTATATTTTGAACAGATCTGTGGTAGAATTGGAATGAGACTTATCTTCGAAGTAGGCCTCAACCAGATCCAAATTAAACTCCCATTAAGTCTAGGCTGAACCTCTGGAAGGTTTGACTCGGACTTGGGTTGAGCCTGCTTGCATTAGGTCCAAATAGAAGCTTACATAGGTTTGGGAAAGTATAAACCCCTAAAAATCATCCGAAGTTTAAAAATCGAAGAAAAAATTGGAAATCTAACCTGTAATCCCAAGTGAAACCGTGATCCCTATTACCCACTGGCCTCCGCCAAAACCTCTTGAACGGATGAGGCACGAACCCGTGCATTTTTCATCGGATAAAGACAAGTGAATATCTAAAGTTGACTGACAGATTGATTAACGAGCAATCGACCGACTCAGAGGCTCGTCTCTAAGTGATCGAGCGCTTTTCATCACTCGACTGGCGTGCAATGATTTATTCCATCTCCGCGAAACCAAATTGGACTCGACTGCGCTTCCTCCCGGCGAGAAGGAAGCTCTCGCTTCAAAGCTACTCCTAATTAATTCGCTATCCCGATCGGAGTAATTCCCAATTCTACGGAACCGGCCGCAGAGTCTGGCCATTTAAAGTTAAAGGAATCCCCCCGTATTTAAAACTCCCGCGATTGATTAATCTCGGCTCCTCGAGTTCTCAACCGCGGCGCCACAGTCGGAAGCTCAAACCTTTGTGCACTTAATTGGCTAGGTTGCCTAGTGATCCAAGCAATTAATCGTACAAGTGTCCGCTGTTGGTCAAAGTAACCCTGGGGTCGTGATTTAACGACGTTTCCCAATAAACGTCGGGCGGACCAATATCGGTGACCCTCGCCAAACTTGAGGCCCCTGTTGCAAAATTATCCTGCTGTCTAATGAAATTACAAGTTGCCGCGTGTTGGGAAACTCTCGGAGTTCTTACAGTTAAGGGGTGGGGGGGGGGAGTAGCCGGTGGTTGGCTGGGAATGGGTACAGAATCGATGCGCAGAGTGATACGAAAAGGGCTAGCATTCGACCGGAGAATTTGGAACGCTTCGAGAATCTTTGGGCCCCTGTCAAGATTCAAATTAGGACCACGGAGAAAGGAGACAGGTATTTCCTTTGGAACGGTTGGAATATTGTTACCCAGGCGGTGGCTGAGCAGTTTAATGAGAATGCTGATATGAAGTAGGGGGAAGTGGAGAGTTTTGAGAGGTTATGTCGGAATTTTGTACGAGTTTACGAATACGATTTTATACGAATACTTGAAAGTATATCCCCTTTGTTCTTATCAGATATCAAGCATCGTAGTGTTGAATAATTTAATAAATATTTGGATTAAAATGTGAGTCTACCGAGGTAAGGTTAGGGTCATACGAACAGTTAAATAAAATTAGACAGCTATTCAGAAGAATTTTTACTCTTTACACTTTTCGAAGTCCACTAGGGGAGGTTGCAACATTTCGGCAGAAAATACAGAATAAACATTAGAATACACGATTTATGAGAAAAGTATTTGAGACATAACCTTCTGGATTTTGCCACCAGAGGGCTAGTAATTCTTCAATTTCTGGCTAGTTATTAATATGAACTTTCTTTAACTAGGAAAACTGCTAATAAATTCATATCCATGGTAAGTATGATAATAAAGTTCCACCAAAGGGCAGACGAACTCCTATTTCTCATGCAACTTTTCCATCAGATAATGTTTATTACCATAGTATCGCAACTGTTGGGTGGATCTATGTTACCTACACAGTTATTGCACTTTGTTAGTTCAGTCCCCCTAATTGCTACCAAATAACCACACGATATAGTGGCAGAGGAAGCACGATAAGTGGTAATTAATGACCGGATAATAAGCGTTTCTAGTATTTCGGTGAAATTAGGGGAATCGAATTTATTTAGGCGAATTAAAATTATTGACCCGTAAATCACCGGTGAAAGCAGTTTGCGGCCGCATAAACAACAACTACGAAGTGATAAATTACGATTAACGAGTAGATAAATAATGCCATTAAAATTGCAGCGGCGACATCGCGCGTCACGGTTTCCGTTACATTTATAATCAGTAGTATTTTGACGCTAATTGAGGCTGCAATTGACCCATTCAGCGTTGCATTAATTACCTATGCCTTTGAACTTCTTATTCATAGTTAATTGGCATTAAATTAACTGCTATCACATTAACAGCATTTAACGATTCTGTGTTTTAAAAGGGGGTGTTCCACTTTCATCGAAGCAATTAAATCATCCGTTACTAAGGTTTCTCCACCAACAATGAAATTCGTTTAATTTCATGCAGCGGTTAATCTTCTGCTAAGTTTCTCAATGTAAAATTTTGATTGCGGAGATTCTGGGCAACCTTTAATGCCACAATTTTCATAATTCTGACTCAATCTTTTTTAGTATAAAATTACGTGAACAATTTAGAGTCCGAATCAAGATACCAGGTTGGTGTATTGCCAATTAAAAATAATATCTCGCAGAATCGGCTTTGGTGGAGTTGGTTAGGCGGCTGTCCAGAACGCGGAGGATTCGAAGATCGTGGGTTCAAATCCCACCACCTGAGATCCGTTTTTTCTTTGCGAAACCTATTCTTAAATATATTCGAACAGTGTACGTGAAAAAGTTTGCTGAAGAAATCAAGTTTCCAAGTATACACCACTACTACTATTTAAGTGGCCCAAAGTTTTAATTCGCAAGCCTCAAATGCCCATCGTTACTGGAATCTCATCCTGAACCAATTCTGGCTCCAAAAACTGACGCAACATTAATTGAATCTCCCTCCAAAGACAGTCTTATAGCGACCACGAACGTAGATGGCGCCCCAATTGCGCAAATGGCGGACTAAAATCAACTACTACCGATGCCAAGAAGAAGAAGCCTCAAGTTCCTCCAAACCGTAATTACCAGTCATCAGTTTCCCTCGACGTGAATAACAAACCAGAAACCACCAGGATAAATCAGGAAACAAAACCCTCGAGCTTTTCAAATGGCGATAAAGTCACGTCCGCTCCAAAATACCCGACGTCCCTTTCCTGGCTCTGAAGAAGTTCCAACTGCCTCCGGTCCCTTAAATCGCTCGCGCACGGCGACCGAACGCCCCGAAACTTATGTGTGCCATTGCAAACGCTGGCCAGAAGATGGCTTTCAATTAGAGCGCGGAGAAAAATTGATCTTTCGCTTCGACGCGTCCCCTCGATCCACCTTCCTCGGCCATTTGTCCAGCACCTCCGCTGGACAAATTAAGCGGCGTACATTGTGAGAAAGTACACAAACGAGGGCGATCGTTTCGACGGTGCTCGCAGGCACAGCTCGCCGAAACACGGCCAGTTCCGGCGGTGGGAAAAGTTGGCGCCGCGCCGACAATACGAACGGCTATCGTCTCTTCCACGGTGGCGAATTAATTCGATCGGAGGTGTACGTGGCCCCGAGGAGCACGATATTTCAGCGATTTTAACTGGCAACCTTCCGATAGTACCTAACCAGTGGACTTTACGCCCAGTTCCGGACGCCGCGTTTCCGAAGTGGAGGATTTTCGAAGCTGCGGCTCCAAAATTCGCAGCTCCTTTAAGTCTACCACATACGAATTTTTCTAACATTTTGCGCGAGGCTTAATGACGATGGTGCTGGTAATTAATGTTGCAGTGTTTAAGTAAGTAGCGGAGTAAAAGGAGAGATGATGACCGATGAAATAATTAAAAACAAAAGGGAAGATTTTAACGAGGACTCTGGTTAAAGGGCGAGATTCGCCGAAGACAAATTATGCAGTTACGTTGAGCGTTAATTTAAACTCCTCTGTGCCTGGGAGAGGTAGTTTCTGTGCGATGGGTTAATTTATAAGTGTGAGTGACTTTATGAGTCGTGAAAAGTGAGAGATCCCAAGGTGAAAGTAGCTTAGGGCGGCTTATCGAAACGATAGCAGTCGTCGGCTTGTTTAATCCGAAACTTTTAACCCCCCCCAGCCTCCATGATTGACACAAAAACACTCGAAGACTTGCAGCTGCTTCATCCACGTTTTTTAGATCGAGATCCCTTCGAAAGTACCAGCCTCTGACCAGGGTATGCCCGCCTGGGGACTTGGGAAGTGGGTAATCACTTTATAAATATGAAGCAGTCTCGACAACCCCCCTTTAGGCTTAAACTTCTTTTCCCTGGAAGGGAGCAGCCTTGATGTACATACTGTCTCGAGGAGCTGGGGGTGTTTAAAGGGGATGTATAGTAGCGGATGCTACAAATTTCTCCCCCTAATAGGGGATGCTAGAAATTTATATTCCTGTGGGGAAAACACTGTCTGTTCCGCTGGTTTTTGGTTAATTATTCCGATGGCGGTAATGATTCATGGGTAAAAGTGATAGGGGATGATTTTACGCTACAAAATGAGTCGAAAGTGTGGAATAAAGTTTTTTCACCAAAACTTTCGCTTTTGAAAAAAAAATGCGTTCGTTTGTCGGGGTTCAATTGTTGGTATAGTCTAATGGCTTGTTTTTGGCCGAGGAACAATTTGTCTATTGATTGTGCCAATTGAGTCGCATTTTGGAAAAATATAAATTTTTCCTTGGGTTGGTCTAATTTCTGTTACTATCATTATTATTTGATGAAAAAGCCTACGAATTAGCGTACACAAATTTGTGTAATAATTCTTTCTGAGTGCGCGCTGGCAACAGTTTTTGAAGTTGATTTTCTCAAAAACAGAGCTTCATACGATAAAAGTATATTTCACCATTTAGGTCCATTTTTAAATGGAGAATCAACTTCTCATTAATTTTACCGCAAATTATATTTTTGTCGTTTTGCTTTACACATTAAAGTGACAAAAATGGGGTGATAACTGGGTGCTATAACCGCAAATGCAACAATGCTGCGCATTACTAATGGAAATTGACTTCCAATGTCGAATTTAAGTTCCAACAGTAGTTGCACCGAATTTAATACTTTCAATCCGTAGCATAACAATTATTCAGTCACGTTTCAAGCTTAATTACTCCACTAATTGCCTGCATGCCGCGTGATACATTATTCCCCGGTGGATTTATTCCAGTCCACCAAAAACTTCTTCGCCAATTTCCCGGGTCACGTTCTACAGACGCTCCTGGACAGCGATTTTGTAAGGTGTGCGGAAGAACAATGGTCCCCGGAGTTCGATCGTCCAGCAAAAAGCGTCGATACGTGCTCCGAACCGGTACGAGGCGTGACTGATTTCACTCAGTGTATTGATTTTGAGGTAAGAACGGGTCTAAAGGCGACTTTATCCTCTTCCGCGTCGTAAACCTCCGCTTCGTGTCTTGTATACGTGACGCGAACCAGTCGATTGCTCTTCCAATAGTTGCAAATAGTACCGCCGTGTTGGGATCGTAATCCAAAAAAAAATTCTGAAACTATTCCAGCAAACTGCACGCCGTTATCTTCTTGCCAAAATGGCAATTGCCGGAGCAATTGTCGATCGCCCATAAATCCAAAAAGAAGACGTACCTCTACTTACCTTTGGAGGTTATGATGGATCTAGGGAATCCAAGATGGCGGGCAGTTAGAGGCCCACTTGGAACTTACACTTAGCAGATCAGCTGATCGCGAGTAAATATTCGTTTCACTTAAGATCTCTCTGTATTTTTGGATACTCTGCAGAAATGTACCGTGTAAAAGTTACAACTGGTAGCATTTCACGTGGCACCCCCTGAAACAGATCTGAATTTGATCGAGCCGTCAGTAACAATCTAGCGCAGACAGGGCCGGTATCAGATCGTCGCGATGACGCCACAAATAATTTGTCGGACAATGCGCGAGTATCGTGTGTTAATAATGCGGACGGCCCGAATTCCAGAAATTTCACCGATATTAATTGTCACCAGCGACTCCGTCAGGCGCAGCCCGTCCACTAATTTTGGGCAACGCGTCGCAAATGTTCATCCGACAAATTCTGCGCGGAGCGTAGGGGAAGTGTCACGATCGATCGTCTGCACGATTGAAACATGCTTGGCAAGTGACATAATAGATCGCATACCGCAGCATGGCATTGTTAATGAAAATAATTATCCATATTAATTCGCATATTTCTTTCAAGTAGAAACGGGGAATTTTCCATTTTTTTTTTCAGCGAAGCAAATATGTCCTTGCTGACTTTTAACTGAATTGCGCTGGGTTTGCTTTTTGAGATTAGGTTAGAGTCACTTTTTACTTCAGGTTCTTTGGTTGGGTTTGTATCCATAAAGTAACGAGAAGCGGGAATCGTTAGCTGGACCCCGCTTTCCAGCGAAATTCTCTTCCACTTCTCTAATTTTAACACCCCACATGTACAGGCTGTATAAAAAGTAAGGGTCACCGTTTTCAGGGGTGAAATAGATGAATGATAAATAAATAAATAGTAAGGGGATGACGAATGTCCGCCGACCCAGACGTGTAGATTCACCCCTGAAAGCAGTGACCACCACTTTTTATACATCCTGTACATACACCTTGGCAGCAATCTTCTCGACTGCAGACTGAAAAATGGCCACCTGAGGTCCTCCAAAAGTCGCCTAACACTATTTTCACTTGTTACTCAACTATCAGTAACTGTATTGTACACCTTTTGCGTCACTTTCCCCCCCCAAATTTTACGCGAAAGCGCCACAGGAGGTGCAGACTGCAGACACGTTCGATTATTGAATCAAGCGGCTTGTAAATATATCTCGTTTGCATAATCAATTCTAACGCGACCTGTATAATGGGAGTGTGATGCTCTTGGTACATACTCCTACCAGCGAAATTAATCAGACTATACCGCTGGCTCGCCTGGCTAATTACTATTGCCGTTCGATTTGAAGCTGATCGGTGGCGTTTAGCGACAACAAGCTGATCACAGCACCGCCGCAAAAGATCAAACGTGCGTCGAGATTTTACATGTTGCGCTCCCTTGGCGATACAGTCGAAAAATTAAATTCAAAGTTGGTGGTCACTGGGTGTTCAATTTTTCTTTCATAAATGAACCCTTAGTGAAAGATTGTTACAACACAGCTTTACAATGACTGCGATAGAATTGGAAATCCCTCTCTCTTTTGTTTACATAAAATATTTTTAGTTGCTTTGGACTGAAATGGGACGAATGCTTTTGGTTCTTTCTGAAGGAGTATACTTATTTATCAGTAAGAAATTGGCGATCTTAATGATCTTAAAGATCTGGGTAGGTCTGTGTTAAGTCTAATTTACATATCAGACGATTTTGTAATAAGTCCGAATTATCTCTAATTTCTAAGTCTGAGGTCTGAATTAAATTCCTAAGGTGTGAGGTCCAAACCCATCTTACAATAATAATGCAAATTCATGAACTCCAACAACTATCAATCGTGAATAACAATTATTCATTCAACCACTGAACAGTTTTATTTAAAAAAAAGGGAGTCGAGTGGATTATGCTGTTTTAAAAAATATCACAACAATTTAATGTGATGAAGTCTGAACGTTTTATTCGTTTATTTATTTCCTCATTTATTGACACACTTGCCAACGAGGCACGTCCAATTACAGACAAGACGGGTGTCACATAAAATTGGTTTTCTTAAAATCAACGTTACCCTAAATTGGAAACGACGTGATCGAAGTTACTCGACGATCGATCGAGAATAATAACAACATATACATTTATATATATATATATAATATATATTCATAGATTCATTCATTTTAATAAACGTGTAACGATGAGAGAGAAACGATTCGAGCGACAAGTAGTAGAGGTCTGGCATAAATCGTACCTGGAGCGCTCGGACCGTCTCGCGAGTTTCGAGTGTTTCGATAAAGTTTTCAAGCCTGCCGGAGTTGAGAAACTTCCGAAATTGTTGGAGATCGAGGAACAAACTGATACCACGAAAATGAAAAAAAGGACCCAACGTTGATGGAATTTCGTGAAAACATTGGGAACACGCGGAGAGAAGCACAAAAAAAAGAAGAAATTCAAGAATCATGGAAATACGTTAAAGTACATTAAATAAAATTTTCCAAAATTTTCATACGACGAAGTCAAGATTCAAGTGAAATAATAATAATAATAATAATTAATTGCACAGTAGACATTACGAAAGTAACAGGAAGATAAAAAAATTTAATTGACTCCCATCTCAAAAGCAGAAATCGTAAAAATTCTCGTAGGTGCCCCCAAAAACTGGAAAATCGAGGAAATTCAGAAATTAATTAAAACTCAGAGAAACTTCAACAAAACATTAGAATCCCACGAGAAATGTATATGATTAATTATACACGTGTTCTTTATGCCCCCCTGAATGTGCTTTACGCCAGAACAGAATAAAATATATAACAAGAAACGATATAAAATTGGAGTTGCAAAAGAAAAAAGGGGAAAGAGAACTGCAGTGTGGATTACTTGCGTCGAATGGCGAGTGGGCGTCCAATTATGTACATTGGCGTCGGATTTTCCGCGAAAACCTCGCTCGACGCCCCACCGTTTTAATCGGGAAAGCAGTATTGCCGATACTCGTTATATCTACGGTGTTTCCCTCCCGTTATTATAGCAGCAACGTGATCCCTCGCTCCCCCCGTCCTCTGGGAGAAGAATAGCTGTGGAGATTTCAGGGCGATACCGACGGGTTTATCTTCGCCGGGGCTGCGAGGGCAATTCCACCGGAAGCTGGCGTCTTCCCCTTCCGATTCGTATCCCTGGACTATCGCGTCGGACTCGATTATCGAGATTCGATGCCGTGTTACGGTAGAAACGATCACGGGCGAGGCCACCGTGAGACACTTCCGACGTTAAAACGGACAACAGAGACGCTGCATTGCCCTGCACGTTCTTTTTTATTAAAAAGTCCGCCGTTCTACAGGGCGTTCCATAAGCGGCGCGGAGAATCTTTGGCTATTTATCGGTAAGAGGCATTTCGAACAGAGTAGGCTACTTTTTTTCGGGAGAATTCTGAAGGATAAAGTTAATGCAATAAGTCAGATCGAAATGCAAAATTGGAAATTTAAAATAGAATGCTGATGGTTGTAAGTTTGATTTGTTTGTTAGTGATTCTAGGATTGGTTGAGGTACGTGATTTTATTTTTGAGGGTTTAAAATGTTAAGTAGTCAAACACCTTGGTAAACTTGAGATGTTTTGAATTTACGTCATTTCAAAGTTGGCACAGTTCTTTTAAAACGCCCTGTAGAAGGTAGCTTTCAATCCAAGACTTATTTTCCAAGTTATTAGGAATTACAGAAGATACATTAGCCTCAAGTCCGCCATTTTGGCGTAAGCACAGTCACCTCGATAGTTTAAAGCTTCAGATATGAGTGACGAAGAGCATTTAGTTGCAGGTTGCATAATATTTCGCTTAGTTAAGAGTGAACGAATGTTATAATGTTAATATAAGTTGGAAAATAAATTCTGGATTTTATTCTGCCTGCATTTCTATAGAAAATGTTCTACGTGACTATTTTTGATTTCTCGATATTAAATAACAAAACAAAAAATGTTCCTTTCCTTTTAGAATAAATGAAAGTCTTGAAAGTGGTTGCTTGGTGAGATTAAAGTATTTTATATTCTCCGACGTAAATCATAAAGTTAAACGAGACTCCCATGTATCCCCTTAATGCGTCCCCATAAACTCTCATACATCTCCATAAACAGAAGGTCCACAAGATTTAGATTCGCAGATCCTGGCAGCCCTTCAATTGGATTTCCTGGTTCTATCTCGACGAATACCTCATTTAAATACCGCCTAACGCCGCGAGGAATATGGGTCAGATATAAAGCAAAATGTCCCTATCCCTAATCTCAAGGTTTACTGCTAACCTATGTTAACCGGGGCTCCACATCTTCAAATTCCCTTCCAATGAAAGATAGACACGTAGAACAAATTTTCCAATAAAAAGCTAAAACAGAAAAATGAGCTTGACAGCAAAACTCTTACCTAACCTCACCTCTAATTAATCAAAAGACGCACCCTAATGGAATGTCATCAGCCTACTTGGTGCGCCCTGTACCTCAAATAATAAAAGCTTTCGAAGCAACGTTTTTGATTAAATGGACTTCAATCCCTCCCAAAATAAAACTGCAATAAAATAACCCAAACTTTTGGGGTAGAAAGGGCCGCACTAGGTTCACTAGATACATCCTAGTTGGATACCTGTGGGCTACTGGAGGTGCCCTATATCCCAAACAACAAACATTTCCAAAGCAATACACTCGACTGACTAAAGTCCACTGTTTCTAAAATACCACTACACGAAAATAATCTGAATTTGTAGGGTGGGATAGGGGGTGGGTCAGCTCTAATCCAACTGTGGACCAGGTCTGCCCACACCGTTGGCTCCGTTGTGCTCGAAGATCGTCCTTTCTACACACTATGAATTATTCCCTCGAGATTAGTCGGGAGGGGTGCTCAGCAGCGGGGTGAGTTTCGGTGCCAGCCGAATCGTTACAGCTGCATCGTTACACACGAGGATTACGCGGGGTCGCCCCCCTTCTCCCAGAGGATCGAAGCTCTCGAAGACCGATATGCGTGATTAAAACGTTTACTCGATAAGTAGAATCCCGTCTAGGGTGGCGTTAACGAACGGCGCCCATTGGAACTCGAAAATTCGATCGATCAGTCGCCCCCCCTGAACTCGCTCGCCGCACCCCTGCCGGGAGGGGGTGGTGAAAAATTGATGGATCCGAACAATAATTAGCCGAACGCCGCTGAGTGGATCTAATGATCCATGTAACAATTTAGAAACTGAACTTTTAACAGGGTGAATAATTGACGCTGGTAATTAATTGTCCTTTCCACTTGGAGGGGGCTTTACAGGGGAAGCTCAGCGATCTAAGTGGCAATTAGGAATGGGTGGCGCATAATTGAGGCGGTTATTATTATTTCAGTAGGGAGTTCTCGGGATTGAAAGTTCGAGGTCGAAAGGGAATGGTGTTCGACTAAAGCCCCCAACGAGGGGGTGGATTCGCGGTACACCTGGCTCGCTCATTGCAATTAATTATAATTATGATCAGGTTACAGGTCGCGCCCAGAATCAGTTTAAATTCGTTGAATTTCATTCATGCCTGAATTTCCCCTCATTTCGATTTATACGAGAGTATCTTCAGCTTCGTCGATCGTCACTGACTTCTGATTCGGTGTCGTCCATAATTACTTCCGCAGACGATCATAACCAAATTGTTAAGACTGCGAATTCAAAGGACACTCTTATGGCTTAAATTCTACATTAACCTCAAAACTATGAAAGTACAAACATTGTCGACACTGAATCAATCTTAATCACCATTTCTCCAAAGAAACTCGCTAAGCCTTTAAAAAGCATCAAACTTCGATCAGCTTTCCCCTCTTAACCATCAACCTCCTAACCCTCCAACTTTCATTAACGATGGCTCCAGCAATGATGCGCCAATTCCACCCACCACATCATTAACCACGCAATTTTCGTTAATCATCGTACTCGGGTCGATAAATACCCCTTATTACCTCCTCCATCCTCCTAGTTCCATCAAGATAATCAGCTGTTCGTTAACGCCACGCGACGGCAAGTGTCCAACTTGGTTAACCTAAACGCGCGCGCTCACTAGCGAACCTTTTACGAACACCGTTCGCAAAACTAAATCACTACTCGATCTCTTCGCGTACATTGTTCGTGGGACAAATTCACGAACAGTTTTCGAGCAGTTACAAATATTCTGTCACACCAGTCTATCAGTTTTCCTGAGGAATCAGCTCGGTTGCCGATCTCATTTCCAACAGACGATTCTCTGTAGCGTCTAATAGTTACTAGCATCAATAGTTACTAGACTATTCCCCCTAAACTCTAGGTTGTTAAGAAGCGTTACTCTGTTGTGAAATAATAATTGGTTGGCAAGTAAGATTTAATTACGAAGACAATGACATTTTAACAGCCAAATCACAGTGGGCGTAAATTTCTTAGGTGTTCGCGAAAAGATTGCGCAGTGGTTAGAAATAGTGTTGGCTAGAACCGTGATTTGTGAGTCACGAGTGATCCGATCACGTTCATTCCCAATCACGGTGATTTTTCAACAGTGATCCGTGATTTTCGTGATTGCTTCTGATTGGTGCAGGCAGAATAGTGATTCGCGATTTTCGTGATCTGATTGGTGCAGGCAGAACAGTGACACGCGATTTTCGTGATCTGAATGGTGGAAAGCATAACTGCTCTTTGCACGCGCCACATAACCCCAATTTCTAATTTCTCTCGAAACATTCTCAAGTCCTCACTGTGCTCATAGAATCTCAGTTGTATATTTTGAACCAATGTAATCGTTCTTGATCTATTGAAATTAACGAATATTTCTTCACTTTAGTTAAAAAGTACAATGTACATGTGAATACTTTAGCCAATCAAATCAGTGCGTGCACACATTGACTATTCATGAATGCTCATACTAAGTACATATTCGTTGAATTAGCAAGCTTTGACTGTAACACAAACTATATTGAAGTATTTTATAAAAGATAATTCAATCAAGATCAAGAATTACGACTACAGTAAACAATTCACTCAAGTTAAAAAAATCACGATCACGTTCGTGCTTTAACTTCATTCACGACCGTGACCGTGATTCTGCGATCATTGTGATAAATCACTGTTAGTGATTTCGCACTCCATCCCTAGTTATAAACTGTCTGCGAACAGTGTTTCTCAAACGTTCGCTGGCGAATACGTCCCTTTTAAATGTACATTACGATCAGTTCAGGAACAGCATGGGAACATACGATTTCTAGGTGTTCGATTCCCATACTGTTCGCGAACACTTTGCGAACGCAGATGGAGACGCGCCTCAGCGCGACATAACCTATAACGATCTCAACAACGAAACTGCGGATCGTTGATCTAGACGACGAACTCGCGGCGCCGTAAGTTTATTCATGTATGTACAACGTATTTACACCCTTGTGACTCTGATATGGGCGAACGAGAGAGGGTTGGCAGAGAGAGAGAGAGAGCACCCTGTCCCGTTCTTCTCCTTCCACCAAGGATCGTTCGTTTTCACTGGGACGTCTTCGACTTTCGAGCGTGTGACGTGCACGGTCGTACGACGGAGCAGGCTTAAATTATTTACAAAACGGCTTACGTGTACGGCAAGAAGACTTCGAACAAGCGGCCAGAGCGATATTTACAGAAGTTCAGCGAGCCTGAATCGATATCGGCGTATCGAGGCTCTCGCGGCTTACGGATGGGTCCCAGACAGAAATGTGCTTCTAAATAAATCGTCGCGGCGAAAGATATTCAGTGAGGAATTAAGGAGCCGTTTTTATAACCGCGGAATGAAATTGGATTCGAAATCGATCGACTTGACGGGGAAGTTTCAACGACCGCGGTTTCATCGATGGCTCCTGGTGATAGGGGATTTGCTTATCGAGCGTTTCGTGGTTTCGTCGGTAAAGAAGGAAATTTAGACGGAGCAAATATGACGAGTGTCCATCTTTGCCTTTTTTAAGGTTAAATTTGAGTTTCTTTAATTTTCCGATTTGTGCTGAGGGTGGATAGGACGTGACTCCTCGTCAGAAAATGGGTCGAAATTATATATTACACTGCTTGCGTAGGACCCTCCGTTTTCGAGAAAATCGAGTTTCAAAATTGGTGGGCGGTCTGCAAAAATGTATAAAATGTAATTTTTGTAAGAGCCGTATTGTGTGCTGTGCCTACAGACAATTTCGTGCATTATTATGTACCAAATTCAAATTTCGTTCGTTAATCGGCATATTTTTGAAAATATAATTTCAAAATTTTTTTTAAAAAATTTCAAAACCGAATGGTACACTTTCATCAATCTTTCACTTGAAACTGTACTTGGTAAACGCAACACGGTGCTTTGTGCATTAAAATGTAAGAACAGGTCCAAAGGGAACGGCAACTGGGAGCAACCATTTTCAGAGTGGTATTTCTCGAAAACGGGGCTTCGTACGAAGAAAATATATTCCACGTTTTCGACGTATTTTATATCGAAGAACGATTCCCCTGACTGCTTCATGCATGATTATTCGCGGTTGCGTAATAATAACAGGAAATGTGCAGCAAATTGAACAATATAACCTATAAATTTGGCAAATCTTATTCGAGAAACTCCAGACTCGTGAGTTTCGATAGAAGTGCAGGAAAATAGGGGAAAGTAGTGAAACTTTTCTATCTGGGACGGGATCAATGATACATAATTCTGGGAAGAGTGCATCTTTCCCATACTTCGCAAGTTCGTTCGTTCGTGAAAGATATATTTAAAGTTCATCGTGGACGAATCCTTGCATTTCTTTCACACTTCTCGCATCGTCTCCTCCTTACCTTCTTTCGAATACGAACTCCACGAAAACTTATGCCTTCGTTTCTTGTTCGGTGTTTGGGATACGTAAAGTTTGCGTGAAATAAACGTCTAAAAAGCGCCAGTCTGCTGCAAACCCTTTCGAAAAATGAAAGCCTTCATTGTGGGGTTTTTTAAATAATGGAAAAGCGAAACCCTGTTCGAGGAAGCATTTCTATATAACTTTCCTGAAAGTATTTCCTTATTTTATTCTATTTTTTTACTCTCCTTCTAGCACATGAGTTTGTTTAAAAATTAGCGAATTTACATCGGAAAGCTGATCAATGTTACTATTTTTAATTTTAATTTTGTAATTTTTCAAAAATAAAATTCTTCTAATCAGATGCAGGTTGGATTTAGAATTTTTTAATTCCTATTCACAACGTTAACAATTTTTCTCCCCTTGAATGAAGATTACTATACATTAATCAGTTCGTTAAGAATTATCAACAAAATGTATATTTTACAGTTAAATAAAAATAAATACTACAGCTTGGAGCAAAGAAAAGAATTTTTAATTAATTTTCCAAGTTCCCCTTATGCCACATAAAAAAACTGCATGTGAAAAATAATGGGCCAACATTCCGTTTGAATTTGCTAAATTTGTTTCCCGACGCGGGATTTTAACGAAAAATTTTTTGCCCCCGTCAAAAAGGGAACAAAATTCCAGGTTCAAATCGAACTTTGTGGCTCGACTTTTCAGAAGCTTCGCGAATAAACTCGGTATCAAACATGCGGCGTTGAATCAACCCCCTCTTTTTATTCATACGAACCGAACTACTTTAAAAACTGACTCAGGCCCAATTACAGTTCTATCGCCTCTAATTGCCACGGAAAGAGAACACAGTGAGATGAAGATATAGTTTTAATTCGAGATCCGTTATCCCTCGTTCACGGGAGTAAATCCAATCAGAGGGCGAAGAAAAGAAGGAGAAGCAGAATTAAAGTCCAATAGAAACTCCATTGCGCTTCTAGTAGCAAATTCGATGCCTGGAGAAACAAATCTGGGTTCAATCAGGGTTTCGTTATTTCAAATCCTACGGGACATTTTCCAATTCTTCAAAGTCATTGGACAAGAGTTTCCTGATTTTGCAGGCCTGGGAAATACAGCTAGAGAACGAAAAACAGGATGGAAGAGGGATTAAAATTTTCTAGAAAAGAAACTTAACAAAATAAATAGAAAAAGAAACACATACAAAGGAAAAATGATGCTAGTAGCAGAGCAATTATAGTCAGAATAAAATCAACTTTGGCTACCTCCTCCACTCCACTGTTCCAGGTCCTCTGTTCCTTAAACGAATGGCGAGTTGATTTTGTTCTAACTGTAAGTTGTTAAATACCATGCTACAGGATATTGCTTTTAATGTTCCAATAACGAACTTCGAGAAAAGTTCACAAAGAAACGTTTGCAGTTGCAAGTACACGTTGAAAGACATTGCTATTCTTTAACACTCATTTTCAGCTGCAAACTGGGACACGTGGGTTCAGCTGATAGATTATTTATTACAGTCTCTGTGTAGAACATTTACTAGCCACTGTTGGAAGCTGACAACGAAACACAGCTCCAAATAAATCCACCTTTGCAACCCTCTTAAGCGAATCATCAATCAGTCCACCCCTCTATCAACAAGGATCGTATTATGATCCTCCCAATGATAACATTAGGCCACGTCCCACGTGCCCCAGTAGCATGAGAAATGAACCAACATTCTCTATCGACATACCAATCACCAAAGGAACCCCTCTTCGAATCAGTCTACCCCACTCCACTCATTTGCAAAAACGAAGTCCTCGCCATCCAAGCACCCCTGAAGCACCTTCAAACCCTCCCAAACCCAAGGAACTAGTAGACACCATTTTGGACAGTTCTCAGGACACCCGCGTCCTTACACAGTCACCTCTTCCGAGAACCTGCTCTTGTCATCCAGGTTGATGACGATGGCGTGGGTTCTGGCGTGGCCTGACTTGCCCTTGCTCTTCTCCCTGGTCTCTGTCTCCTTGTCCTCGCGCTTCGTCTCCGTTCCAATGTCCTCTGTGGCAGGTCTGCCGGAAGTGGACACCGCCACGTCGTTGGTCCTGACGACCTTCCTCACCTCCACTGAAACTGGCGCCTCCCCGTCCTTCGAGGGGCCTTGCTCCTTGGCCCTGATGCCGTTCTTCTCTACGCAGGCCTGGCACCTCTTCTCCTCCTTGGGCTCCGCACCTGAACAGACGGTCGTAGGGTCGCACTCCGAGCGACTTTCCAGCTGGTGTCGATGCGGGGTGGTGCGACTGAAGCTGGGAGGAGCTGGGGGACCTCTGTCTGGGGTGAGGGATGTGGGACTTGAAGGGGACATTGCGGTTGGAGGGGTCAGAAGTTGGTAAGTACATGATTCTGCTGTGTCGAGGGTTCTTGGTAGGGGGGTGGTCGTTGTCGGGGCTGGTGAAAGGGCGAAGAAGAAAAATGGAGCCTGTTTCTTTGATCACTGGCAGTGGGGTTGCGATGAAGATTATGCGTGATGGATGGTGGTTGTCAGAGGGAGTCTGGCTTAAGTTGAGACGTAGCTGGTCTGGCTAAGGTTTGACTCACCCTTTTGGTCGGTGTCGCCCTGGTAGGATCCGCCCACTTGTGTCTCAGCGACCGCTGTAGATCCATTTAGATCGCTGAGTCTCATGCTGGAGGAGATCGCCTGGATCGTGGACACCTGAGTTTCAGCGCGATTAGCGGCCTCTTGCATCGCTGCTAGCTTGTTCACTAGGTGGTGGTTTCCTAGTAGCACGTTCTTTTCCTTGAGGACTTCTAGCTGGTTGATGAACCGGCGGAACTCCTCCTGAAACAATACAGGCGGAAGCGATTAATCGCAGCCCTGGGTTATGGAGGGTAAGGAATACAAGAGATGGAGGAGTGAGGAATGGGGGCTAGGGATCTCTAGGGAGAAAACGCATCAGACGATTGCATAGCTGGGTGGAGGTTTGAAGCTGGATATACTGTTTGCTGGACTCTCGGTGCAATCTATTGGAATATTAGGATTGCCGATGGTTTCGTTCTATTGAAGCCTCGAATTTGAAATTGCGATCGCATGGAGTTGAAAATGGAGGATAGAATGTGGCATCAAAGGGAGTACGGAGCGGAAAATGAGGAATGTGAAGTTAGTAGTAGGGATTGGGAATATATTACGTATGGTGTGGATAATGGATAGTATAGAATGGGAAATTTAATGTAGGGAAGATCTGTGTACACAAGCAGCGTATAGTAGTCGGCATATAGTACCTCGTAGGTTTCAGGAGGTTTACAGTATGCAGTAGGGAGTTCATACTTGCTAAGGGGCAGTAGACGGTACAAAATAGGCAATAGGGAATACAAAATACAGGGTAAGGAATGAATAGTAGGGAATTGGAGATCCATAGTTGAGGATGACGAGTCCAAAGTTGGGGATAAGGAGTCCATAGTAGTCAATAAGAAGTCAGTAGTAAGGAGTGAGTCCATAGTAGGGAATAGGGAGTCCATAGTATAAAATAGGGATCCTAAAATAGGAAAACAGGGACAGCACAGTAAGAAATAAGGAGTCCACTCTAAGAAGGGTGTTCCCAGTGAACAATAGGAAGTCCATAATGAGCAATGAGAACTCAGCAGTAAAGAACAGAGAATAAACAATAGTAAATAAAGAGAATACACTATAAAACGGGGGATAGATAGAGTAAACGGAGTACACATTATATTACAAAGGGAATATGCAGTAGGCAACAGGAGGTACACATTAAGCAGTGAGAAATACAGAGTATGCACTAGGTGGTAGCTACAAGAGAATAGACAATCAGCTGTAGTGTATCAGGTACCGATAGCATCCAGCTACCAGACATTACAAAACAGAGTACAGAAGACGAAGTACATGACATACAGAACAGATAGTGGAGAATAGACCAAGTGTTGAAGTGTGCACAATGGGTGTTAGAAATTAGGGAATTAACAGTAAGTAATGGGCCATGACTGGTAGCTAATAGGCAATCAGTAATACCCAACAGGTAAGGAATAAATAACAGGTAATGGGCAATTGGTAATAGGTAATAACCAACAGGTAATAGGCAATTATTAATGAGTAATGGTTTACAAGTAACACGTAACAGCTAATTGATAATAAATCACAGACAATAGGTCGTCGGTCACGGGCAATAGACGTTGTACAACAAGCACGAAAGAGGTAACACAAACGGTCATTAGCGAATGATGATTTCATTACTAATGAGATCCCTCTAGCAAATACATCGTGCTCCCCATCAAGGGGTACGGCCATTGAATATTTTCATAATTATGGTTTCCCGGTCTCCCATAATTGATTTAAACAGCCTGTATAATCTGATCGTCATTCGCAATTTATAAAGCGTGAATTTCACCGATAATTGAGTGCAATCAGCGGGGTCTAAATTCAGACCTCCATCATTAACGTCGTTCAGTTGTGTCAAAATGATAATGAACGTGCGAGATTTTGGGAATAGGGTGGTCCTTCCCTCGCACCCTTCATTACGACGCAAATGTTAATTACTTCAAACTAGAATTAGAAAGAAAATAAAAACTTTTTCTATTGCTTAATTATCAGTTTTAAAAATTACACCAAGTCCTTGAATTTTAAAAAAAGGAACACTCCAAATTTTGGTACTCAACTTAGCAGACCCTAGTACTTAATATCACTAGGGACTTACACCTTACTTTTACGTTACGCATCATCCGAGTATGTAACCCCTACACACAGTGTGCCGTATTAATTTAACAACCTCCATTCTGTACAATGATAAAGCGCTAATTAAGCAAACAGCCACTTCGTGGGCTATTTCACCCTGCCCCAAATACTGCAGTGGTTTACGACTATTTATGTGGAGATCCCAAAGATTTGCTATTAAAAGTGATCGCTTGGTTTCATAGATCTCGTAAAGGGCAGCCTTACAAGAAATCCGCTTAACAAGCAAGATCCTCCTAATGAAGTTTCCAGGAGACGGCTACGGAGGCTATGAAAGTTATGCTGGTAAATCCATTCTGATACTGCATAAGCTTATTACAGCACTAAATTTAGGGCGCGCCGTTTTGTCTTATCCCTTATCATCGCCAAAAATTCGTCACGACAGCTCCCGACTTCTCTGTAGGGGGACAAGAAAAGGAATTGGATTTGAAGAACAACGACATCTGGGTTAAGTCTGGATCAACTGACAAAGAAGGAATGAGTTACGTCTAAGTGGGGCCTGAACTACTAGGTTTAACTCAACATTGGTTGGTCTATGGGTTAAGTTTAACTTGAAGTTAACCTCAAATTTCACACAAAGTTAACCTCAAGTTTCACTCAAAGCTTAAGTTTGGCTAAAAGTGAACCTCAAGTTTGATTTAAAGTTAATTTCAAGTTTGATTTAAAGTTAATCTCAAGTTTAACTTAATGTTAACCCCGAGTTTAACTTACAGTTACCTGTAAGTTCAATTTAAAGTTAACCTCAAGTTCAATTTAAAGTTAACCTCAAGTTTCACTCAAAGTTAACCTCAAGTTTCACTCAAAGTTAACCTCAAGTTTCACTCAAAGTTAACCTCAAGTTTCACTCAAAGCTTAAGTTTGGCTAAAAGTGAACCTCAAGTTTGATTTAAAGTTAATCTCAAGTTTGATTTAAAGTTAATCTCAAGTTTAACTTAATGTTAACCCCGAGTTTAACTTAATGTTAACCCCGAGTTTAACTTACAATCACCCTTAAGTTTAATTTAAAGTTAACCTAGGTATAAGTTAACTTTAAGTTAGGTGTATTTTGCCCCTGCGTCAATTCTACGTTAAATCTAATATATATCCCACTTTTAATAGTTACATGTTATATTTAAAGTATTATATATTATTAGATTTCAGTCCACAAGAATTTCCACATCATTAGGAATCCTCAACCCGAATACTGACAACACAAAGAAACAAGTCCTTCCTGAAAGACACCTTTACTAACTACAATACCTACAGAATTAATTAAATCCCAACCCCTCTGTTTTTTTTTTAGATTGCGTATCCCTGCTCAGTGCTACGTGGACCTCGATTCACGTAACATATTTCCTGTTCTCCCAGCGCAATTGGGAGCGGAAACTCGCCGACGTCCTCTATCATTTTCTTCCCACGAATTATCGCCCATGACGGAATATTTAGTTGCAAATACAGAGTTACACTCCACACAGGATTTCTAATGGCCTGTCAAAGTTTCCCTGAAAATGGTGGAGCAACGTCCAAATACACAACTGACATCGCGAGAGACATGCCCAGCCTGGTCCCTGCAATTTATTATTAATTGGACAGTGGATGGTGTTGTTGATGAGTTTCGAAACAAAACCGCCATCACTTCTACCCCCGCTAAAATCTACTTCCTGCCTGATGGAATGTTCAAACGTGTGTCCTGTCGGCACGGTCACCGACTGGCTAAAGCGCACCATCGCTTATACGCTGATTCCCGTGGAAAAGAATTCACTCGCCCACGGCAAGCGACACTCCAGCGCGCTGGAATGCATCAGCAGCTGTTTAAAATTCCCGAGCGAGTCGGTGAAAGCGCAAGGTGAACGGTCCCAGCGATTAGGCGCCTCCTGTTCCAACGGATTTCAGGGACGCCTGCATTAGCCCCGACAAAAGGCAGCGCGAAAAATGTCATCCGCGGGGCTTTTAGAGCGAAGATTGCGGGGGCAATCGCAAAAAGCCTGGAAAATTGCGTCGGCCTCGAAGATACGGTCGGTGAAGCGCGGGGAATGGAAAAGAGGGCGAGCCGGAGCTGCCGGCTTTGACATTTGACTGCTGACGATGGTCTGCCGTTTAACGGGATCCCTGAAGGGTACTCCCCCGCAAATGCAATTCGGCCGAGTCGTTGATCGGCGCGCAGACACCTTCCGCCTAGCTATGCCGAATCTCCAGCTATTCCGGACTAACTGCGACGAAGCTATCGCTGGATACTCAAATGACGGGTCTCGATTAGAACATCTGTGAAGATTTGGTATAATGACATTATAATGCTCTGTAATTATTACAATTGTACCGTAATTTTTGTCAATTTTAAAAGCTGAATGGAAAGTTTTACGATTTTTCAATAATAATCCAATTGCAGTGACGAGGTAGAATGTTCAAAATTCTGGCGTAAGTCTGAATTTATATAAGACTAAAGAATTTTGGGACTAACAAGGGACCCCGAACTCGCACTAATTGAATGGAACGCAATTTTGTGGGTGTACAGAGTATATTCAAGAGATAGAGAAAAATATTTCAAACAAAAGTTAAATGGAACAATAAGTGCTGTAAACTTGCGTTTGCAAAATTTTGAAAAAAAGTTTTTTCTCGTCAGGTAGTTTTTTTTAAAACTCTTTTCAAAATTTTGTTGACTCAAATTTCCAGCGCTTATTTTACCATTAAACTTTTGTTTGAAACTTTTTTTTCTGTCTCTTGTGCTTTAGAAGTTATACCCGAAAAAGTGTAGTGCCTATTTGAGTTTGATGATAGTGTTCTGCGCAAGGGTCAGCAAATTTGTTTCCACATCGTCTAATCCCTCCACACCAAGATGATCCTGACACGCTAAACTACATTCGGTATCCAGCACCCCTACTACATAACGCATCACACTCATTTGTTTGTCTCAGTTGGGCACTTCATTGGCCCCTCCTGGTAGAAGGGCAACTAAAACGAGCGTCTATTGAGCTTGCCACCTGATCCTCAATTAATTGCAGCTCTGGTTGCACGAGGCCAGCTAATACGGCGTTATCGAGCCCCACAGTGCGCCCAAAACGTTCCTCATCTCAGAAATTAGCGTCTAGAATCCTGAGCCCAGGCTCCCTGTCATCTGAGGTGGCCACCTTCCCTTTGTAAATAGTATTTATCAATCCCTCAGCCGCACCTGTGTGCCACAATCACCTCAGATGGAATAATTTAAACAAAGATCTTTACGAAGCCCATTGTATCCTCCTTCTAGGCTTCCTGAAACCTAAACTGGAGCTACTCTGTAGATTGCAACTGGGAGCCACCCCTCAGAGGGGCAGATGTTATCTCAGTATCTGATAGTCTCTGGTAGGTAACTTCAGATAGATTCTAATTGTTAATTTGGCACTCACGTTGGATTAATGGAGATAGAATGTGAATCGAATATTGGCATAGAAATCCATAGCAATCTAGGGGGCAGATGTTTGGAAAGAAGAGGTGTGATGGTACTGAGTTGTTTTGGAAGGTTAATTGGGATGTTAGACCATGTTCGGGCTAGCCAATAGTAAATAGGCCTCTGTATTGCCGATAACGTAATTAATGCGCCCCTGCAGAGAGGCCTATTAATCGGCTTTTCACACAATGGGGCTTGAAGGTTCGCTCTCTGCTAATAGGCATATTGGGAGATATGGTGTGGAGGGAGATATGGGGTGCTTACCTTACTTTTTCTTATGGGGGATCATGCTTTAACGGCGGATATAAAGGCAGGTTTTTCTTCGATGAAAATGTTGAGTTAAACATGGGAAGTGCATTGAAACTTTGCTCATTATTGCAAATAGGACAAGTAGCATCTTAAATAGTATATTCCATAATTCTTCTTTGATACATGAATTTGGAATTCTTCAAATTAGTTTAGGAATCGAAGAATTAAAACAGAATTTCTTTGCAACGAGCACTATTGCATAGATAAATAAATTTTTTTGGAAACGATGCAAAGATGTTTTTTAATCACAGAAAATAGGATGAGTCAGGTCCTTCGCGACTGGTGAGTAAGTCTCAACTACTTCTTCGTCAGATCTAAGCTATTCAAGTCTAAGTTATAATGGGTTAGGTTTGACTTAACTTTGAGTTGAGTCATGTTGAGTTAGATTTAAATTAGGAAGGGCTAAGTCTGACTTATCTTTGTGTTGAGTCATGTTGAGTTAGGTCTATGTTAATTCTAATCTAGCATTACCTTAGGTTCATTTAGGTTCACTTTATGTTATCCCTGAATTATATCGGACTTACTTCTGAGTTAGGTCGTACAAGTTATACCACACAAATTGCTTCTGAATCCCAAAAATATTTCCCGAAACGCTTGAAATAATTCTCAAAAATCCGCGAGTGCATTAAAAGTTCCTCGTTAATTTGTTATCAAGCATATTTTATCCCGCGAAAGCCAACATATCCGGTCTCCCTGTTAATTACACAACCGCGTGTTACCATGAATGAGGGAACGCATAATCACGAGAATCCTCCCCTGTTAAACTTGGCGCGCAAAAAGCAAACTGGGGGTGGATTCGTTAAGTAGAACACAGATATTCAGCTGTCGCGGAATTATATCTTCCTCCGAAATTATTGGTGCGCATTCTTTGAAGTGTACACGCGCGTCACATTAAAAGCTCGGACGTGTTTGAAACGAGCTTTCAGCTCTTTATCTGTTTCCAGGGACATCCGCGCGTAATTGGTAGCACATAGTTCTCAGTGTAATCGTTAACACGAATTCCCGGAGCGACCCTTCGCAGTCTACCAATCGCTCTGCATTAATTCTCCAATACGACCCGAAAGACACTTTGAGAATTATTATTCCACCCATTCCCAACCCTTCCTCAACGCAATCATACACAATTGCGGTAGAAATAATGCTCTCAAGATGCAGTCCGCACCTTCAAGCACCAATTAACAATTAACAAAAATCCTCCACTTTGAAAAATGCAAAAAAAGTCCCTAAAACACCCCTCACTATTTAAAATACATCCCTCTTCGAGGATTAATCGTCTCCCACTTGGCGCCCCCGGAAGCTACATCAAACTCGCATTTCTAAGGGTGGTGATTACCAAGCTAATCGTAAAATAATCGACAAAAATTCAGGACGCCAGGGGGAAGAAAGAAATCACACTCCAGCTTAGAGAGACAGCTCGTTTCGAAGGTATATGGAGCATCACGCGAAAGTATCATTAAAGACGCATTTCAGTCGAATACCGGGGGTGGGTCTGGCGCGATGAGAATCTAAAAATGTCAGAGGTTGGGAGGGAGTGGGAAGGGGTCGGTACCTCGAAGTGCTCTTACCGTGGCTCCGTCGCTCTCGTCGGTGAAGTTTCCCTGCTGAAGGGATATCGAGTTGGTCTGGTTACTGGTGCCCGCTGGGCGGCTGCTTTTCCCCAGAAATTTCCCAGTGGCGCCGGAGTGCTTCCCCTCGTCCTTGCCCCCGCTACGGAACACCACGTAGGCCTACATTAAACAGGCAAGTTTCAGTCACGGCGACACGATTCTTCAAGAATCGCGGCGAGCCACCGCGATGGCAAAGTTTGGGCATCGCTTGTCGGGGGAGCGGTGGATGTCGTAACGTGTTCTTGTAAAAAATTCATTTACCCATGGATAATGCATAGAATTAGTTGAGAAAAAAAATATAGTCGACTTAGGGTCTACTTAAGTGATGCACGGAGTGACACCTTTGGGGTTGAGAATCACTTGATGTGCTTTTGGTACTCACTAGAGAGCCTAGTGACGTAACATGTTCATCCATCTTGGTGGCACTGGGGACTTAAAGTGACGGTGTTAAAAATTACGATGAATATGTTCCTAGGCTATTGACGTTCTAAAAGCTCCCTATAGCTGCTCTGCTGAGAATAATGTGGTGGGCATCGGGGGAGGGTGCCCAGTTGGGGATGAGGAATTTTCTGAGTGGTGAACCGAAGAACGTGATAGGGGTGGGATTGTCTCGCCATATTTCAGGAGCATCAAGCATTGAAAGTTTGGATAGGATTAGTTTATGAATGTGGGGGGTATGAAGATTGATGGGGGGTCTATTAGAAGTTGGCGGTCCCCATGCGTAGGGGGTTAATTTTTGAAGAAGTTCTGTGATGAGATTCCTAGGGTTCTCTTGCCATCAGACATTATAGTTTGGCCTACTTAGTGGGTGGATCGTTAGGTAATCCCCCGTTTCAGGGTCTAGGGACTTGATGTCACCCCTTATCTAAGTGGAACTCTATTAGAACACTCTTGCCAAAGAGGAAATACAGTATCTAAATATGGCCCGAAGTCTATAACACTTACATGATACCTACATAAACCTCCACATGTCATATCATGTGCCCACATCGCCCCCTATAGTCCCCCATAATTAAACACCATTATCGTCCCTACTCTCTGCCCAAATCCTTCTTTTAGGGGCAGCCCAATGGCAGTGTCATTCATCGCAGCTAGACTCCATCAGTCCTTCCCTATTTAAAGAGTAACATAACCTCAACGCCAAGCTCGGGGTCCGCGTCGAGTCTGTATCCCTCCCAATCCCAGCCTATCCAGAAAGAGGATTGCCACGTCCCCTGTTGACGCGCCAGATTCGACACGTCGACATGGCAGCGTGCACGGGCAATACCCCTGACCCAAAAAACGTTATTTTGTTCTATCGTTATCCCGATAACAGAGATCCCGCGATACGTCGTACACCGCAGGCTCCGGAATAGAAGTGGTACCGCTGCATCGAACCTTCCCGGTGCTTTTTTTTTGGATCCACCGGTGGGATATACCCCAGGAGGCCAACGATTTTTCACTCCACCCGCTGGGCAAATAAATTATCTCGCGGTTGTTCGCACGCAAATGCTCCACAACTTCCACCGAGCCCCGACCGGATGTTTCCAATGACCAATATGTACACCGTGAAATAAATAAATTCCAGTGGGTGGGGTGGAGGACGGTCGCCGCAAGCCACCCCCTCCAGGATTCACGAGTCCAACCTGCTCGTGGCCATTTATTTCACGGCGCGGATGGGATGAAGCATAAATGCAGGATCGATCAGTCTTACCTTGCTGCCGAATATGAGGCACAGCAGCAGCGTGACCGTAAGCTGGGTGTGACAGAAAAATATCACGTACAATAAATCCGGATTGGCCGGCGACTGCAAGAACAACCTGCAACCAGAAAGATTGCATCCGGTGAGGGTCTTCTTCCTTCGGGGAGGCGTTTCTTAGATGGAGGGGAGGGAAGGTGTCTGCTAGATCCTCGTTTATGGAGTATCACATGCCCTCCAACTATGCCACCATGGCGGGTTTCGATTTTTTTTTTTAGCGTGCTTTGGTGTGTTCTTTTTGTGTGTTTGTTAATATTGTGTTAACGATCCATGCTCCGAGCTATGCGGTAGGCGCTTCAAGAACCCTCTAAGTACTTAATCATTTTTGCACTGTACTTTGTAAGTCCGTACTGCTCCGATTTGTCTAAAGTTATTCTGCTCATTTGTGACCTACCTAACGACACACTACTGGCTAATTGGGTTAATTTTCGCGTAGTTAGAGTTTGCCATTGTACTGTGCTAATTACAATGGCTGAAAAATGTTGTGTAAAGGGAGGGTGTTTCGCGAGGGTTTTTATAGTACGTCGGAGTGCCTCGAGGTTGGACATCAGAGTATGGGTTTTGAGTGGAGTATTTTACGAAGAAGGATCCTTGTTACGTTGTTCCAGGTTTTATTTCTCGAGCTTTAACAACACCTACTGGAACCTAACGAACCTAATTTACACTTGCATATTTATGGAAAATTATACAACTGCCTCTGGTATAAGAGTTACAAAAGACCTTCAGGACTTTTGAATCACCATGAATTTAATTAATTTAATTTTCTGAGGTGGTACAATCATCTAGATACATCAGTATCAGCCCTATCGTACCAATAACAATCAGATCTAATAGGCCTAGTAGACTGAAGATGCAGTCAGCCAAGTCAGTCTTCTATTATTTTTTACTTTAGCATCGTTTTCATTAGAGGAGTTACCAAGGAGAGTCCTTTGGCTACCACCACTATTCTTTGAAAACACTAGCTGTTGCTTCAAAGTTTCCCCGCCAACGTATGGGCTTCTCAAAGAAACAAAGTTCGGTTTTCCGTTCCCCCTTTCCAGAACCGAATTCCCTGAACAACTTATTTTCTTCCTTGTGCCTCCCTTTCAAGCGCTATAACGTTACCCACCATCGGGAACTCCTCCGCCAGCTTCTCGTCTTGGCGTATAATTATGCGCGTGATTAAACGCTGGTCGAAAATACTGTGAAAGAGGCGGGGTATTTCGTTACTCCTTTCACGTACGGGCGAGAAACTTTAAGCCACCTAATACACAGTCACGTCGCTAGGCGCGAGACTTTTGCTAGCTTCCAACTCTGTTGGGGGGAGTTACCGCGCTCTGTGGTGTCAGATGTTTGATGGGGATTTGGAGGTGTGAGAATTTTCTAAAGTTGCCTCTGACGTGAAAATTTTTATGACGACTATTAATCGTAGGAATAGGGGTATCGTGTAATTCCTGTAATTCGTGTGGGGGTCACGGAAAAAACATCCACGGATAAAAACGACCTTGGGGCGACGGGACTCGAACCCACGATCTTCGGATTTCCTCTGCGTACCATCCAGCCGCCTAACTAACTCCACCAAAGTCGACTCGCCGCGGTCTGTATGTTCCGGGGTCCCTGTTATTGGGTTCCTGATGCTACACTATCAGAACTGATTGATCCGTGGATCAATATTCGATATAGTAAGACTTTATAGGTAAAATTTTACGTTAGGTGTACCGAGGACAGGAGTTCCATGTCGATATTTTGTGAAAACAATAAATAGTTTTGTTTGATAGTCCCCGAATGCATATCTTGAAAACAAATCAGAGACTTAAAGAGCCATTTTTCAAATTCTTGCGCCACTCAAAGTGTTAATGTTGAATGATAGTATTCAGAGAACCAGAGCTGGGCTCCTCGTTTCTTCTGGTCGGAGGGAGATGCGCCCCCTCCTCTGCTTTCAGAGGAAACGTAAACCTAGATCGTAACAGTAAACGGTTTGGTTTAGTACCATAGCATTTCAAGCACTGGTTAGAGGCAAGGCGTGGTGTTGGCTGACGAACATTACACATGCACAGCATGTGCACTACGCTCGAGTCATAATAGCTTACGGTCTTCTGCTCCAGATCGAGGGAAACGCAACCGAGTATCAGTGGAACACATTACTAAAATTAATGATTTCAGAGGGAGCTACTGTTACTCGAACCGCGGATATTTCCGACGTATCGAATTCGATGTTTCGCCAACAAAATGGAAAATCGAAGCAGAAAATACGCGCCCACTCATTTCTACCATTAGAAGTCATACTGTATCTAACATTACTCCACAATTCTGCTGTTAAATATTGAGTTTGGCTTGGCACCACAGCATAATGAAATTATATCGATAGGTTATGTTCGCTGACTTCAATATGGCGTCGGATCATGAAAGGTGTCTAAAGCCTCGTTCTCATTGGTCATGTTACTCGACTAAGGTGGATTAGTAGTGGGGGAACAGTGTCTCGGTGGTCTGCAGCAGCCAATTCACTTACAAGGAGGCCGCACAGGTTATGCAATCGGTTCTGGAATGAGACTGGGTGGACATTATAGTGCACACCTAGTGTTACAAAACCGTAAAGGGTTTTTGTACAATGGGCCTTCGTTTTCGAGAAATTTGAGTTCAAAGTTTTGCGCGACAGTAGTATTTCAGTTGTGCAAACATTCTTAGGAAGCAACGGTCGTAGCTGCGATATTAAGATGTTTGGCTACGGTGCTGGAGGTCTTCGGTTCGATTCCTGGTGCGCGCTTGTTTTTTTTTCTTTTTCTTACCGTAGTAATGGCTGCACCTAAAATTATTTTGCGCTGTAACGATGTTAATAATATATATTATTACAATAATACTGCACACAAAGTACAAACATAATACAAGTGCAGATATAATATAAATATAATAAAACCGCAAATTACAAATAATATCAGTGCAACAATATTAATATTATTATCATTATCGATGATGTATTAAATTTACTACGTCTATAAGTGTGAGTGCTTTTATATATTTAAAAAATATGCCGAAGACGTCGCGGGCTGCAGACTATCGAATAGACTTTAA
Source organism: Andrena cerasifolii (assembly GCF_050908995.1). NCBI lineage: Eukaryota > Metazoa > Arthropoda > Insecta > Hymenoptera > Andrenidae > Andrena > Andrena cerasifolii. The sequence continues at coordinate 8,428,177 of NC_135132.1, forward strand.
CGGCAGTTAGAGCTCCGGTCATATCTGACCGTAGGGATAGTCGTATACAGTAATTTCTCGGAAACGAAGGCCCACTGTACAAAAACCCTCTACGGTTTTGTAACACTAGGTGCGCACTACAATGTCCACCCAGTCTCATTCCAGAACCGATTGCATAACCTGTGCGGTCTCCTTGTTAGTTCCAACTATAGCGTGCACCGTCCCTTTCTGCTGCTCGAAATCGAAATAAAACGTCCTCGAAATCTCAAAGGATTTTCCAATGGAGGAAACCCTCATTTGCAAATTTTCCGCTGCACTTGGCCGGCGGCAGCGAATAATTTAAAGGATCAGAGCAGCCGGTAATTCCGCCACCTTATCTTTTACATTCCCAGATGTCCACATTCATTAACGAATCCTGCCGCCATTCGTTAGACTCAACAAATTAAAGCCGCAACGGTGACCCACCTACCAGCTTTCCACAATTTAATTAGCCATTCTGCTTCCAAATGAATTCACCGCGGTCCCTGTATAAATTGGCCGTGACGTATCACGCGGCCGGCCAGAACGGAAGGATTTTTAAGCGAATCCTTCGCTTTGAAATTCAGAGACCGCTCGCTTATGTTCCGGGCATAGGGAGGAATTACAGGATCCTTCAAAGGGCAGATTTAATATTTCGCAAACCTTTTTATTCCCAGCTGCGCCCGCCATAGTACGTATACTATGAGAATTCTTAGGCGAGGGGATATCGAGTTCGTTGCAGAGGGGAGTCTTAGATGGCGCTACGCGCGCAAGAGTTGGTAGCGGGAGTAATTGTAGATGGCGCTGTGCCCCATGTTTTGCGGTGGTGTACTAAAACTCTCATAGTATACCTACACGTCGCATCGAATGATTCTTATGCAATGGTATTTCGATGGTTTGAAGTCCGTGCCAGCGATTGGGATCAGTGTAACGTGTCGTGAGGAATACGGGTCTTTTTAGAGGCACTCACATCGAGACGTTGAGGAAGACTGACAGTAGAAATTCGTTGTAAATGGCCATCGAGATGAATCGACTCTCGTTGAACTCTGACGGAGTCTTTCTCACCACGATGCACAGTCTGATGCCCCATATGAGGAACATAACCTCCACTGCAACAGAGAATAAATTTATTTTCATTAGCACCAGGTTTATCACTCCCACTTCACGAGTGTAACGATCACCGTTCTCTTTCCTCTCTATTTTTTTACTCGAGAAACCTGCTCCGTGGCTCCCAAGAAGAAATTTCTTTTATTACGCGGTTCTGTTGTTTCTGAGTTGACCAGCCTCATGAATATTCGCCTGGAAAAGCGAAGGGTGCTCGGCAAACAGAATGGGGGCAAGAAAGTAGAAATTTCTGGGCCACGGAGCGCAGGAGGTGGAAAACAAGGTATTCCCTGGCATTGTTCGACCCTCCTCGAAGGAATTGCCCTGTTGTGGTGGCTTTGTCAGATCGCTCCCCAAACGGTTCTAGGTGACACTCGCGATATTATGTCGCCTGTCAGATAAAGGAATTCGAGAATAATTTCTGGCTTGCCCAGGAACGATCTGGCAACACTGCATCCCGTGGTAGAACGATGCTCGCAATTTGAGCGTGAGCAATCCCCTCACTGCTCTGATCAAATTAAGAGCACACTATTGAGAATCATATAACTTTTAATATTTTCGCATTCTGACAGTTCCGCGTAATGGTATCGCCTACACAGGCACATCGGTTCGATTACCACGGCACATTGGTCCAGAGCACACACTCGCGCAAAGTTAAACACACCTTGTGGCTCAACATACACTTCATTATAAATAAATTTGAATCGCCATACAGTCTTTAGTCCTTCAAAAACTAGAAGCTTCATCATTCCTTTTACTAATCAGTTACCTCCCCGGACCATGGTGCCTCCAGTAATCGCTCGGAATTCGCTTCAAACACCCCGAAAACTCCAGTAAAACCATCCATACGCGTTGTTTCACCGGCGGGACAAGAACAATTAGAAATAACAGCGCGCCAGAAATACATTGGGTTACTCCGGAGCCTCGGCGTTCACCGAACGCGACTTCACAAAGGGTTGTTTTTCCTCGTCAAGGAAGCTCTCGCGCTAATGCGTCCGCAGGAACGACAGAAACTCCGCGATTCCACTCCCCAGGAGTGTTCGAAAAAAATACGGAAAAAGCAGACGATTTTTTCCCCGGGACTGTCACAGAGCCATCGGGCACCAGAAGCTTTTTTCCCCACTGCTTCAGCGCTAACAACCGTCACCGACCAAGTTGCCAGGGAAGTTTACCGTTGACTGGGGCCGTCGTTAGTCGGTTTTTTCATCGAGACTCGTCGTAAAGCGCGAACGGGGGCGAAATGAAAAGTGGGGGAGAGACCATCGGGGTCCTCCAAAAGCTGGTGTTCGATTGGCTGATTGCTTCTGTAGCCAGGGGGTCTTTCGGAAAATTGACATGCAACTAGTATCTAATTGATCTTCCCATTCTCTCCCCCACCATTATTTTGTTATCACGTACAGGGGTGCTTCGAAAATAATTAAAGTGAAGTTGAAAGGCAAAAACTGTTATTATTTAATGTTACGTAATATTTGTTGTTGTTTATTTATGCTGATGGCATCAAAGTTCTTAAAAAAATTTTAATATCTCGAGAAGCTTACTAAGCCGTCCCTTAATTTTCACGGCGCTGCTTGTTTTCGTTTAAGTACGTAGTGGACATTATTGAAATTTCATTTAAGGGGTGTTATTTTTAATCACGCCTATTTGCATAAGTTTCACTAGATGGCTACGAACGTTACTTAAACTTTCGATTGCCACTCGAAGCTAGCACAATGGCTGAATTCGAAGCCATTGAATGCCCCAGCAAATCTTAAGTTCCAAAGTAATCTTATTCGAACGATGCTAATTAAAAACTTTCGATCTTTTCGACGAACTTTAAATAATATCTCCGGATATTGGGAGGGAACAATGTAGTCCAGAGAGTGATATCGTAATTTCTACTGCAAATAAATTGCAACGGCAGATCGCAGGTGCGTTGCGTTTATTGATAAAAGTGAGGTTATGCGAAGGAGCCGGATTTACCTGGCAAGATAAGAATTGCCCGTTAAGGAATCGTCGAAGCATTAAATAGGGTACTTCAGTTTCGCAACGAGAAATTCACAAGAATCTCTGTGGCAATCCGGTCAGGTATTAAATCGACGAGATTCCAAAATGGAGGTCAGAGCAACGATGCTCGAAAGGGATTCATCGATTGGAAACGCAGATACTCGTTTGGAAACGCTGGGTATCGTCGAGTTGAAAGGCTGCGCTGGAATCGAGGGACTCGCGATAATCCCTTTGATAAAGTGGTAAACGACGGAACGTTAAAATTTTGCGGCGAATGACGTTTCTCCTTTCCTCGATGAACCATATGAAATCCCGCGTTCTCCGGAAAATCCAGCTCCATACTAATTAGAATTTTTCGCGTCTCGTTCATTTTTTAACGGAGCAGCTCCAACCATTCATACGTAAAGAGATCACTTTAAAAAAAAAAAAAAAAAAAAAAAATCGTTTTTGGGTCAGTCGGTTCTAGTTGTGAAAATAATTTAATTAATTTTGCACGCTTGCCGCGAGCCAAGGATGAGAAAGGGGTTATTATCGCATTTACATTAGAGGAATTTTATTTAGCAAAGGCAACGCGTACTTATAATTACTTCAGCAAGAGTTGACCAGGGAAGAATTTTCCATTATTTTTCAACGAATAATGTACGTCACTCGATACAGTTTCGCGAGAATTTCACATCGCACCGTTTGTCAAAGTAAACGGAGAAACGCTGGGGGAGGGAATTTATTATTATTTCCCATAGGCGAACTTTCGCGTCGAAGCGCCCGAATAAATTGTCACCCGCGCTCAAACACACTCCTTCGCAAATAAAGGGTGAAGTGAGGAGGAAAGCGTAAGAAATGATGCCGAATCTTATCGCGAGTGAGAACTGACGATTGGTATTGGAGGGGACGATTCTTTCCACCCCTCGAGCGCACAAAAATTAAAAATTTTAAATTCAATGGAAAGGGGAAAAAAAATTTTACCAAAAAGTTTAAAGTTATCAAGATATATTCACAGTTGGAATGTTTGATCCCAAAAACATTTAGCTCTGAGAAATCTTTCGGTTCACTCACTCGAACTGATTCGGTGGAGCGTGGGTGGAGGGTGTAAAGGGAGTGGGAGGAACATTTTAGGGCGAGCAAGAATAGCAAACCCGAGTTTTCTCCCTTTAATCGCTGGAAAACAAGCAACAAGCCCATGTCTCGCGGTTTACGAGGGAAAACGACCACGTTCCATAGGCAAAATATTGAATTAGTTTGTACTCGGTTTTTGAGGGTGCCGAATGGGGTGAGAGGACGCGCGAAATGGATTACGGGCTTTGCCTCTGGGTATTTTAAAACGATGAGCTTAGTCACGCTGCAATTATTAATAAACGTCCGTGTGCTTCATTAATCTCCAAATTATAGTGTACAGGGTGGTCCAAGTAGGCGTGGCTCCTCGTTCATACTTACGGAATTATTAAGGGCAGGCGAAAAATTTGTTTGACACTGATTGTTGGGTATAAATATTTTTAATAGCTTCCGATTTTCCAATATTTGTAACCTTGAGCATTAAATATAAATCAATAAATCAATAAATTTTAATTTATTCTTTTCTGTGCTACTGTGATCGTGCACCAAGCCCACTAAAATACGAGAAACCTTTTACCCTGAATAAACCCCTTCGAGCAATAAGCACACCTCCTGTGCGGAATTCCCATAACTTCCTATGTTAGCTGTGCTTAACAAACGCCCATGAGCGTTTACCGCACAGACCGTACTATTCAATTATTGAGCAACCACCAAATAACTACATAACTCAGAGGATTAATTTTTAAAGGAACCTTGCCCACGAATATAGTTAATGGAGCAGTTGACAGCTGTTAGTAACGACTAGAGCAGATGTGACGATTTAGTTGAAACGTTTTTCCACAAAGTTACGTTGGCATTTTCGAAATTCAAAGGCCAGAGCACGCTCGATCGATGGGGGAAACCACCAACTATTCTTCGTCAGAGGCTTCCACATCGCACGAACGGGGATCGATACGCGTATACAATTTAACGTTATTCAAACGGGTGCGATTGAAAGGCAGGGCCATATTTATCAGAATTATAATGGTCACTGAGTATACTAGGTTGCGGTTGAAGCAGGCATTTGCTGAATTTATTGTGCACAGAAGCCACGCAATTTCCTGCTTTTCGTAATCCCCCCTACCCCGTCCTCGCAACCTAAATATTTGTGAATTATTTATTCTAATGAGCTCCGCACATTCTACATATTTATAGAGCTGTTGCGAAAGGTTCCTCGGCTTCTGTGGATTCTGTTTGCATGTTTCCAATTTAGCGACTGCGGGGGCGCTTTACAAATACACAGGATTCTGAAGAAAGAACGATTCGCGATTCTCGATGTGAGTCGACAAGTCACACGACTTCTTTCAATTTACACTTATAAATATTCCTCAATTTTCCCATGAAAATTGAATTTTCTTTATGAAAATTTGCAGAATTTCAAAGAGATTAGGTGCTCAAATATAGTTTTCAATCTGTTTTGAATACATTCTAAGTTGCGATTAACTATACCGGTCTTATATTACAGCTATAAGTAAAAAAAACAATATCATTTTATTCTCCGTTCAAAAATAAATTAAAAATGTGCAGTGAAACTTTTTCGTTGGAGCCTTCGTTTTCGAGAAAAACGCCTGTTTGGAAGTTTGCTCGGACCTAAAGTCGTAGTTAGTTCGCGTGACGGCCACTAGAGGCGCCACTGTCCAGTGCTCGTTGCAATAGCCATATTCAAAGCTGATTTTCTCGTAAACGAAGCGTCGTTCGAAAAAACTGTTTTGTACAATTTCGACTTATTTTTGAACGAGGAATCGTAATCTTTTCGACTCCTACAGAAATTAAGTCGCGTTGTACATAAAAAGTGAAGGAAAGCAATTTGAACAAATGTTTTAACTATAATTTTGAAGTATTTTCGAATGCCTGCATTATTTTGGGACATTCGTGGAGCAGTTAATATTTTTTAAAAATAGGCGCAACGGAAGGCGAACTTAATTCCATTGCCACACTGGGAATTTCCACCCAGGTACACAAACACCCTTCTCTCCCCTTTAAAGACAGACAGGAGAGCCTTCGTTTTCGCGAACGGGTCAACTGTTGGAATTTCAATGCGTCGTCTCCGTGGAATTGCTGGGAATTCCCTTGTTCTTCCGCGCCTTTAACGACCCCCTCGAAAAATTCTTCGAAGCACTTACACGGGGAACTTCCATCGCATCCAAATTCCAGGCGCGTTCTCATATCGAACGAAAAACGGTTTTTGGCCAGACGGTTTTCAATTAATAGTATTCCACCGGTGGCTGATTTCCTTGAGAGATTCGTTTCGATAATTGGTTTCAGAACCACGTTACATAATATTCTTCCGAATTTAATAGAAATCCATTTCGTTAAAAAATTTCAAATTCCATTTGTAAGCGACGTTAGTAATTTCCTCGAGGATGGGTTGAATTATAATTTCAAGAGATTCGCTTAGAATTAAATTTCCTTGATATTCTTATGATCTCACAACATATGGTGAATTATCAAATTACCCCAGTGCCGTCTGAATCAGCCCCTGCCGCTTGAATAATTTAATTACGTGACCCCTTTTTCAAAGATAATCCCGCAATCTCTTAGAGGGATTCTTTATCATACCGAGGAGATTGGATGAGAAGTCTGGACCTCGTTCCCGTTGTTATACCACGGCGTTTGCATTCTGAATATTCCACCCACTATTTTGGTACTATCCTAGATTTAATACGAATTTTACACGAGGTACAAGTACTGATGCATAGTCACGTACACTTGTCCTTAATTACCCTACTCGGGCAAACAGAGTCTGCAAGCAAACCGGAAATAATATTCCCTAATTCCAGGCTTTTACACCAAAAGTGTTTAATTTACTCAAAATCAAACCTCTCGACTATAACCCATTTCAATGAGGATTAACTTTTGCCAGATAAAAGCCTTCAACCTCCGCGCAGAAAGTTTCAAGTTTATAAATTCAAAGCATTCAAAACAGTGAACTGCAGTGGAAAATTCCCTAATAGTGACTACTTACAGTATTTATTCACTAAGAGCTCGGCTGGCCTACACGTTAAGAGCTCGGCGCTTTCCCCACCACTTTTTGCTCACTCCTGTCCCACTCTCGCCTTCGGCAAGAAAGAAGGGAGAAACGATCGCCCGGAATTGTGCCCTCTCTACGTTAAATGCTCACCACCGGTCCCGAGACGCGAGCTCTTAGCGAATAAAAACTGTATAGTCAGGACAAAGTTAATCTCTCGCTCAAGACTACCAATAGTGACTTCCCCACCACAATACCTATCTACCCCTATCACGCAGCTAACTTACCCCCTACTCCAGCACCTGTCTACCCCTGCTACTCCGATTCCCATCTCTCTCCATTTTTTTTCCGAACGCAGCCACACATTTGCACAAGTACACTGTCCTCTTTTAAAACTACTTTGCCCACCATCGTGCCTTTCGAGTCCCCAGCCATCAAAAACTCCCTCCCCACTTTCGAACAATATTTCAAAGACACCCAAATTCCCGCTCGCGCGCCTCAGTGCATTTTACATTGGACGCGGGCCAATGGGGAGCAATCCTTCCATCTGTGAAAGCTTCTATTTGTTAGAACGCTGGCGTTATTCCCAGAAGTAAAGCCGCGAGGCAGTCCATCACCTTAACGCGGCGTTTCATGAGGGAGGGTGGTGCGTGGGGGAGGGAAAAAAAAGATTTGCATTTTATAGGATTTCAGCGATACGGGGAAGACGAACGGTTATCGCCCGGGAATGAATTTATCGCGCCTCAGATGGAAGCTTCCCACCTTATAACGTTTATTGTTCGGCTTTAAAACGAATTCGATCTCTTTCCGCGGAACTTCCGATGGAGGGTTTGGGTGTAATTAAATTTGCAGCGCGGGCGGCCGGGAATTGGCGCGCTGTAAGTTTCACGCGGGAAGTTAGATAGGAGGGTACACTGCTCGGATGGCTTCGAACTTGTGCGGGGTTTCATCGCGCACGGTGAGGATTTTGTACACAAATGCTGGGCCCAGGGGAGGTGTCAGGTATCCTAGTTCCTGGTAATTTCTCGCTCTACAGGGGGCGCGCGAGCTCTCACGCGCTGATTTTAATGTAACTCTGGGAGAATATAGGGAAGGCAAAATATTTAATTTCAATTATAATACATATTAATTATTTTTTTTTTTAAATTTTGAAGTGTATAGGTACACATTTATTATTATGGTATTATGGTAGTATTTTGAGCTTCTGCATAGATGTGTTCCCACAACTGCAATATACATGTAGAATTTTTTACAATAGTATATTCAAAATATTATTTTACGATAAGCACCACGCGAGTGACTTACGTCACTATGAAACTCGGCCCTCCGTATGTGTGCCGGTGATTATGAAAGTGGTGTGAGTAAAAAATCTAAAAACGTCGAATCCATCAGTCACTTCGTGTTACATCACCTTACATAAAAAAATAAGTGGCAAACTTAATTTTTTTTAATTTTTCACCTAGTCCATTTTCATAATCACAGGGACGGGAGTCCCCCCCACTTAGAAAACTATCCTCCTCTCAGTTTCTATAATTCATTCACTCGAGCTCTCCTTTACCCAATTCCTCATTGTCTTCTTGGTGTTTGACGATTCTCCCTCAAGCTACATCCAGCAACCCTCCACCCCTCCGAATGACGGCTCCCCCCAAATGCCATTTTCCTCGCGAGGGAGGATTCATATTTCCCTCATCGCATTTATTCCCTTCCTCCCGCGCCGAGGAATGCGGAGGAGGAACGGGCACAGGGGCAAAAGAAAAATCCTGTGGGAAGTTGCGCCTAGCTTTCCAGGACGGGGCTCCCCTGTATCTCTTTCACCGCGTTTCACCGAGGAATTTCAACTTTCCTTTGATAATGACGCCGGAACTACGAACTCCGCTCGGATGCAAGGCCGAAAGGACCAAGTTGGAAAGATCGAGGGTGAGGCAGGAGGAGGGCGAGGCGGGACGAAGGGGGTGGCGCGGTTTAGGGCGGGACGTCTTTGTGCCGAGTTGGCGGCATACGACTTATTAAAGGCAACAGAGATTAACCGATTCCTTCGGAATATCTTTTAGGTGAACTAATTACAGAACGAAGCTGTAGCGTGTTTCTTAATAATGCAGGAGGATCGAGGGAATAATTAGTTTATCCAATCTTCTTGATCCCTCTGGAAAGTGTACGTTTGCCACAGCTGATCCTCGGATCCATTAAATTCTTGGATCCACTAAGTTCCGTGTCCTACCGAACTGTCAAATCTACCGAATCCTGAGTCCCGTCAAGGTCTTAGTTCTACCAAGTCCTGATCCTACTCAACTCTTATAAAGGAGGGGTGAGGGGTCGATGTCACGGATTTGGTTCAACTTTTGTATGTACATAATTACTGAACGACCTATATAATAATCTACCAAAAGCGCAGGGAGTAATATGGAAAAAATTGCAAGAAAATCAGGTTCAAAGTATCGTGGCTTCTAGACCCTCGATATATGCACTCACGCGGTGAACAATGAACCGGGATTAATAAGGACAGGATTTTAGGGGTCTACCTCCGATTGCTTTGGTTTTTGGATATGTTTCAGAGAACCGAAAAATAAGAAACACGTGTCTTTTTATTTTAGCCCGTTTTCGTATTTAGGGGGTTAAACCACCCCTCAAAGTTATAAGATTTTCAGGTGCCCTCCTCCGATTGCTTTGGTTTTTGGATATGTTTCAGAGAACCGAAAATTAAGAAACACGTGTCTTTTTATTTTAGCCCGTTTTCGTATTTAGGGGGTTAAACCACCCCTCAAAGTTATAAGATGTTCAAGTTTTTAGATATGCTTCAGATTACCGAGAAATTAGAAATACGTGTTTTTTTTTTTATTTTAGCCCGTTTTCATATTTAGGGGTTAAACCACCCCTCAAAATTCAGAAGAGATTAGTATTGTTAGTTCAAAGAATATTATAACATTCTGTTGAATGAAACTTGAATTTCATTTGCATCATAATTTGCTGTATGGACGATTGATTATGAAACTGTTATTTTGTATTACATCGATCACACAAACCCAGAAGTCTAAATATCGCAAAACGAAGAAAAAACGACTTAATCCACTTTCATAATCACCGACCCAATATAGTGTCTGCAGTCGTATGTACATACACAGTTTTATCTATTTCACAACGTCATGGATGCGGAACGTGCAAGCTACCCATTTCCATGACTCCTAGTGTCACTAGGATCGCTCTATTAGTTAGGTGGGAAGTGGCTCCCCAACGATCGTACTAGCGGAGGGTTTAACAGCGAAGTGCCAGGCATATCAAGGTATTTGACACGCGGGAACACTCACGTGTAGTAAAACTGTGATCCCACCAGTCGGTGCGACACAGATAAGCCTTGAGGTCGTCAGCCGTTCGGGCTACTATTACCACAGGCGGCGCAACTAGGGTACGGATGCTAAGGAACACGCTGAATATCATCACGATTACGCCCAGCCGCTTCAGCAGGCTGCCGTCCGTTATTTTCACTGCCTTCGCCGACTTCACTCTGAATATCACCGATATCCTGCAAGCAGAACAAGATGGGAGGTTAAATTGGTTAAGCGAACTATGAAGACTTTAGCTGCGACAGGCTGGTCGGAGGAGATTAGTTTCATAGCCTACTAAATTCGGGTCTTTTCTATTTGCAAAGTGTTTCGATTGTATTTCGGGTTGCAGGTTCAAGGGGTTATGTACGTATAGCCAGACGAGCCTATTTTTATAATTTCAAAAAGATGAACCATTTATGTTACTAGTTAAGTGATTTTTTTTGCAAAATTTCGCTCTGTAATTGTGTGCAAAAAATTAATTAGACGAAATATCTAAATAATGGCTCGTCAGACTATTATTTCACAAGAACATTTTATTTTTCAGATCAATCGATGCTTAAAGGGGATGTCATGCTGATCGTGAAGGGGTGTTTTTCTGCAGTGGTCTAAAGAGTCTAAAAAACATAAATAATTTAGTTGAAAAATTATTGTGAATAATTTTCGATTTTTTTTTAATAAAACCCTTAAAAAAAATCCAAAATCGTTTTCGCCGCTGCCCCTTAAAGAAGGGGTGTTCAGGATTTGAGAATTCATGACTTTGATTTTTTGATGACGTGAGGGTTTATGCTCATGGAATGGTGTCAATTACTCTCCCACATAGTTCAAGTTTTGGAAAATAAAGTTTTGTTAGAATTAGCGTAAAAATTGTTTCGTCTATATAAAGTATTAAAAAAAAAATACCACTCTTCGTTTCACATTTAAAGGCAGAAAATATCTGGAAAATAGAGGGTCTCGATTGTCGGCTGTTGCACGTTTTTATTTCTCGGTGAAATATCCCCCAAAAAAATCGATGCAGCTGAAGTGACTTCGTAAACCATATTCTCCTTGAAAAAAATCTGGTAGTGTTCGATTGCCCTCCTGTATCCGGTTCTCAAAAAAACGAGGATGCTCAGAAACTAGTAGAGGCAGAATAACGAGGATCATAAAACGAACAGTGGAAAGTGGTGCAGCTCGATTGCCCCTACATCAAAAAAACATTTTTCATTGTGAAATTGGAGATGTCCAAAAAATAGGGGACTATGACTAAAGGGGGATTACCCGAGTGGTATGGCCTGAGTTAGGTGCACAGAAAAAACTATTCCATTGCTCCAAAGGGGGCTAAATATCCTCTCCAACCACGCTACCATTTCCAAAATGGAGAACACTCATTAGCTAATAAATCCAGGTTGGGTCGGACCAGAATTAACCTTCCTACTAAAAACACTAAAAAAAACTCAAATTAATTAACTATCCTCATCAATCAAAGTCCAGCTCGACTCCACATTAACCCATCTCTCCTATTTCCATCAATATGTACTAATAAACAAACCTCGACTCCAGTTCTGGCATTAATCTATACTACTCTCAATTCCAGCGATCCTCGTCGTTCTAATCTGAACTCGACTTGCGCTAGTCCACGTGAAGTATTTCCGTAAAGATTGTAACGAAAGAGTCCATTAGCTAATAAACTGCAGAGTGCATTCTACAAGTGTCTTCATCAGTCTAATTACGTTACTGCTTGAGGAGCTGAATAAAGAGCTAACAGAGTTCAGTTGCGTTCTTTCACCGGCTGCACCCCCTTTGAAAAGGAAACGCTCATCGCGTCGACAAAGGAAACATCAGCGAATCGAAAACGCCGGCTTCCCGGAGGCCCAGGCAGCCCCTAAATGGAGCAAACCCGGTCGCGACTCAGTAATCGTTTCGCCTACATTCACGAGTACGCCTATTAGAACGGCGGCGTGGTACAGTTAATGCCATTTAAGAGGCTTCGTCGGCCCACGGCAAACTCTCTCAGAGGCCGACTAGGCACTCCTTTCGCTACGGTCAGAGAAAGGGTTGGCCTTAAGGCTGGCGCTTGTATCACCCTTACGCGACAAGGAATCAGCTTTCATCCTTTGTCCTTTAATCTCGGGAACCAGCCAGATGCTTCGGTGGCCGTGGGACCTGGGGAAGCTGCCTGCAGTATCAGATGATCCGCTATTTACATTCAGCAGTATATATTAGGATGGGTCTTATTTTCAACCTGAGATTTCGTTTGCTCGCACCCCCTAATATGGTTCAATTTCATGAGGAAATAGTCGTTGAAAAAGATTATCGCAATCGGACAACAGGGTTGTTTTGAATTGCCACACCTGGTCAGTTTTGAATTATACCAATTGGGTTGCCTGTGGTGACACTCGTGACCCCAGGCTACTGGTCAAGTCTCTCCACTGTTCCAAGTCGAACCTAGCCATGGATTAGATCTTCCACGGGATCCCTGACAGTACTACTGTGGGAGTGCGAAGACTGTCTGATTGACAAAGTATGTTTGGGCCAGAGCGATTGGGATCGAGAGCGGATGTTTATAGTGGAGTATCGAATGCGTCAGGGGTGTGAGGTTTGAATGGTTTCGTCGAATGCATGCGGAGAGTTTGGGTGACCCGAGTGCGTGTCAAGAGTGTGTGTGTTGTAAGTGTGAATCTCGGGGAGCGCAAGATAAGAATGGATGAAGGCAGTCCTGCAGAGTCCGTCGAACGAGAGGCATCATCGCCTGAACCTATTCTTTTATAATAAATTAGCCTCTTTTACTTTTCCACGAGTGTGCAGTTTACTCCTGCCCTGATCACCTAACATCCCTACACTACGTTACCATGTACTGAATTAAACAAGTGTTCCCACTAGGTACCGTTCAGCACCCGTTAACCCAAGCTCCCTAACCTACCGCATCCCGAGATCTCCTCTCCACCGCTCCAGCATAAATTCCCTCAGGGACGTCCCCAACGTTCTCCACACCCAGTGCCCGCAAACTGCCCCCGGACAATCGCAGTCCCTCCCACCTGATTTCATCCATCACCATCCCGCGCGGTACTTCCAGCATCATCAGGATTCATCAATCCCACTACAACGTCACCAAGTTTTCATGCATCCAATGATCTATCAATCCCCGCCCAAGCGTCGCCCAACACTCGCCCCCTTCGCGGGCGATCAATCAATTTCCCTCAAGCGCCATCAAACACCCATGACGTCCGCCAAGGATCCCCGGTGATCCCCCGCGTGACGCGCGCCAAAGATACATCGATCTCGCTCGACCATCATCGTATTCCCCCGAGGGACCAAGCTGCTTCTCCTTCTATCCGGCGATCTCCACGTCCCAGGTCGCTGAGAGTATCGAGCAGCGACCTGTGCATCTAGCTTCGGAGCTTTCGCAGGCAAGTGGATGGCTCCAGCAGCGCTCTGTGTATTGTTCCAGGTCAATCAGGGATAGGCAGTTTGAAGGAAGGAAGTTGGACACACGTTTTGCGCGACGCCCATAGACCTGCCTTGCCCAGGGACGCTGAGGATCGATATCCTCGATAAGCAAACGGGCCACTTAATCCTCATCGAATGGCCGATGAATAGGGAGGTGCTCTGTGTAGCATGGGACATAAATTCGTCGGAGAATTCAATCAGAGCACGGAGAATGCACGCGGCCGGCAATTACTTGAAGGAATTCGGGGGGTTGTTGGGGAAAGACAGTTTGAGTACTAGGTTTGCCAGCGTCGCGGACGTGTGGGTTTTGTTTTTGGTGCGGATCATGGAATTTGGCTGCGATAGCGCGCGAATGTTCTGGGAAGAAAGGAACGAGAGGTTAAGGGTTCAGCGGGCCGGGTTGTGGGGAGATTAAGCTTGGCTTGGGGTTTGGTTGAGGTTATGTTAGGTCTGGGAAGTGATGCGCTAGGTGTATGTTAGGTTATGTCTGATTTAAGGGGTTTTATATTCTTCACAGGTCTGAAAATAGGGTCATTTTTATGATTTTTTTTTTCGTATAAAGAATCGTTATATTTAAAAATCGAGATATACAGGTTGTTGCGTATTAATTAAGCTGTATTTCTGTTAGAAAAGAAATTTTTTATCTTAAGAAGTGGCGCCATAGCAGCCACTTCTCCCAAGGAGAATCTGTTTGTAGTTACAGCATTTGTGGTAAAATATCTCAGAGATCACTGGACCGATTTGAATAAAATTTTGCACAAATATTCTTAAGATTATACTACAGTAATTGTCGGCGCCGATTTTGAAAACATTCATTCCTTGAATAATGGCAGCTACTCAAAGTCAAGCTTGTGATTTTTTTTATCTAAATTGTCATTTTCTTTTGTTAATAAAGAACAGAACAATTAATTCGCAAAAAAGTACTTGATTCTCGAGCGATTTGACTGGCTAGTCCCCAGTATTAGATCTGAGATAGCTTTTAGGGGATGTGGATTCATCATTGTCACCGAAATAAATGTACCCTAGCGTACAACAGCTTCGCTGTTCACGACGAAGAAGTCCAGGTCCCCTGGCTAAGCTTTGCTCTCGATAAAACGAAAGAATCGGTGTAACTGGCTTATGGATTCAAGGGGCGAAGCTCCAGTGAACTTTTTTCCCTCCTAAAAGCGGGCGGAAGAAGGGAATAGGGGATGGGGTGGGTCGCGTCGGCAGGGGGCGAAAGTCGAGGCAATCTTTGCCACCCCCAGGATCCTCGTGGCGCAGGAAATCCTGGAACTGGTAGAAAATAGCGATGCCGCGAGAAAGATCGGGGGAAAGAAGGGAAACGGACGTTACACGCCGGTTGAGCGGCGATCGCTGAAAACTTCGGTCCTCCTTTTTTCTGCGTTTCACCCCGATTCGTTTCAGCTGATCGCCCACCCTCGCCAGAAATCTATCGAGCCGGAGAAATCGGGGGGAAGAAAGTGGGAGGGGGTCGAGGGGGTCGGAGTGGTGCACTCTGGATAGCGGGGAATAATTCTTTTGCCACGGGCGGGGTGCAAGAGAAATATGAAAAGCATCCTGAAACCGTAGAACGTTCCGAAGCAGTGGATAACCGTGGATAGCCTGAAAGTATGTGGAAGGTAGTGGAAAAATTGCTTGAGTTATGGGAAATAAGTTAAAGTCTCGGGTAAGGTTTACGAGATGGTGGGGAGAAACCTGCTGGAGTCATGGAAAATTCGTAAATGACTTGGAAAATCGTCCTGAAATCGCAGAATCAGCTCTCGGAATTTTCAGAATATTTGTGGAAGTCACGGGAGAGATTCTAATATCGGAGATAACATTTTGTGGGGAAAGAAAATTTAGTTGAATCATGGGAAATTTCATAGGCACTTGGAAAATCATTTATTAGAAAAGTGTTTCAGAGACGCGAGGAAGTTCTCAGTGCCATAGAAAACACTTTGCTTGTAATTAGAATTTTCGGTCTCGTACTAGATTCTTGGAAGAAAAGTGAAAATTCCTGTAGTTATGGAAAATGGCCCAGAGTCATGGAAAACTTTCCAAGCTAGCGGAGAATCTTCCGAGTTCTGGGAAACAGGTTTATGATTTAACCTCTCTAAAGTCATAATATTTAATAATTCTCATACCTGTTCTTTATTCGTTAATGAAGATCAGATTTTATCTGGAATTCTCCAAATATGTAGAATAATTCATTTTCAGTATCATTGGAGTATCGCATAAATTTCATTCGCGTATTTATTTCAAGTTTCGACAGTTATCAGCACAGAAATTCTTCATAAATTACGGGAATATTGGGCACGTTAATACGTTAATAAGTGCGGCCGGAATGTTTCCGAAACATTTGCCATTGCGGTTTGAAAAATTGTTCAACTATCCGTCAAAGTTTCGCCGCGGATATTAAATTGAAGCCGAGTTTCCTCGCGTTAGTGACACTCCCCGGGAATTCATTAAGCAAATCTGGCGTGAGACGAGGAAATAATTAACAATAACGTTGACGGTAATATTTTTCGCTAAATCTGCCCGGAGAAACGCGATAACTCATCCTCTTTTGACTTCTGCCCCGAGTCTGCTTATTAAAAAGTATCTGTCTTTCTTCCTTAATTCAGGGCTGGCCCATTCTTCAATTGTAAGCATTTCAGAACTAAATGAATTCATTAGGAGGACTTCTACGTAATGAAAGGAATTTAAACACTTCGCTAGAGTGATTCAAAGTATTTTACTTTACATCACATCCGCTGCTGCAATATTAATATAAATTGCGGAACTGCAAACTTGTTTTGGAGCATTGCGTATTTTTCGGAGTCATGGAAAAGCCTGGGTAGAGTCATGGCCTTTCAAGTTATGGGAAATAATTTTAAATCATGGAAAAGCCTTTCAAGTTATGGGAAATAATTTTAAATCATGGAAAAGCCTTTCAAGTTATGGGAAATAAGTTTAAATCATGGAAAAGCCTTTCAAGTTATGGGAAATAATTTTAAATCATGGAAAAGCCTTTCAAGTTATGGGAAATAATTTTAAATCATGGAAAAGCCTTTCAAGTTATGGGAAATAATTTTAAATCATGGAAAAGCCTTTCAAGTTATGGGAAATAATTTTAAATCATGGAAAAGCCTTTCAAGTTATGGGAAATAATTTTAAATCATAGAAAAGCCTTTCAAGTTATGGGAAATAATTTTAAATCATGGAAAAGCCTTTCAAGTGTTGGAAAAGCCGAACAAGTAATGGGAAAATATTTCAACTCATGGGAAAACCTTTCAAGTCATGGAAAAATCTTTCAAGTCATAGAAAAGTTTCTGAGTAGAAGGAAAACCCCGATAGCGTTAACAACTCCTACTTTTTTCCCACTAATTAGTTTTACAATGCTAAGGTGTGATTAAAAATACGTAACGCCATCGCGAGCTTTCCAAGTATAAGACGATTCTACCTTCTGCCGAAGACAGATCTAAGTTGGCATATAGATTTCATTTTCTATTTTCACATGGAATCGACGCAGCCTTCAAGAGGAAACTCTTTTCGAGAATTTCATTCGAGGCGCAGATATATCTATATAGGGTCAGATCTCCCGTTGATATGAAGTTAAATAACATTCCAGGGGACGTTACTCTTACTCACCTCCAAGTTTTGAGCATAAGGGCGCCGTAGGTGAGGGAAAATCCAATTTCTCGCAGCCAAACTCGTACCGTGCACGTTATGACGTTTGGACGGGGGTACATTACTATCGTCTGAAACAAAGAAATTGATTTTCCTTAGCCCCCTGGAATTCACTGACGGCCGCTGGAAATACGGTTACGATAAATCCAATTCCCCTCGAACGGATTTCCTATACGTGTAACCAATTTCCATCGGTACCGAATACATAAATAAAGTAGGCGGGGGCGAATATCAAACATCAAAGGCGATAGAATTTCTTCCTGAACGGCGGAAAAAAATTTGGAGATCCGGGGAAAACTTTCCAAGTCTGGAAAAACCGTGGGAGTGATTGGAAATTCATTGAAGGTCATAAAACGCATTTTTGAGTAATGGGAAAATTGTTGAACTCATGGAAATTGTTACTAGAATCATGGAAAATTCACTATAATCTAAGAAACTCTTCAAGTTGCTAAAAAAAACATTGCAGAAGCTGGAAAATTTTTTCAAATCACGGAAAATTCATTAAAGAGACTTGGAAACTTTCCAAAAATCAATAAAAATCAGGGAAAACCTACTTGAGTCATGGAAAAGTCTCCACGAGTCATGGAAAATCTTTGAACGTACCTTTTTGCGAACTGATAAACTTAATATGAAAATTGTTCCCTCAAATAATTATCCACGAATTAATTGCAATGGCTCGGCAACGCCCCACTTGCAAACGTAAAGAACGATGAAATTAACCGAATTCCTTTGGCGTACAATGAACAACGTATATAAAGCCTTTTATCACTGCCGCAGCACAGATTCATTAATTATCCAAAATGATGACTTTTCCCTGGTATCCTTTACGATCCATTTACGATCCGCGCTCGTAAAAGTCATCGCTTGTTAAAACGATCAAAAAGACATTAAAGCCCGATACAAATGGCCGGGCAATGCAACGTATACGATCGGGACGTGAGATTATGTGCCGTTGAATACCGAAAATGATACATTGTCCGCAGGATTCGTTGGAAATGGAACCGATGCCGCTAACGATCCGTCGATGTGACATCCATTTTCATTTCTATTATCGTAATCCAATAATACGGAATCCGGCACGATAGAATCGCGAGTCATCGCGGAATAATGCTGAAGTCATGTCGACCGATTAATTATGAATGTTACGGTGCATCGATCCCGAATTTTTCGACGTATGAGTCTTGGGCAACGCGATGGCTATTGAACTGTTTACTGCTAGTGAGAATTGTGCGACAAATATCACTGGAAACTACGTGGTATCTAATGCTTTAATTTCAATACACTGTCAGACTTTGGGGAAAGTTTTGAGGCGGATAAAAAGTAAATAAGGAGATAGATAGTTTTTTAAGTAGGTGGAAATAGTTTCTAGGGTTATGGAAAATTTGGCAAAGTTATTGGAAAAGCTTTCCGAATTATGCAAAGTACTGGGAAATATAGGAAAGTCGTTTTGAGTCATAGAAAATGCTTTCGACACATGGAAAATCAAACCAAGTTAAGGAAAACTCTTCCAAGTCATGGGAAATTCTCGCAAGTTAAGGAAAAGCCCCGCAACTCATGGAAAAATCTTTCTAAGTCGTGGAAAATTTCTATAACTCATGGAAAATCAAACCAAGTTAAGGAAAACTCTTCCAAGTCATGGGAAATTCTCGCAGGTTAAGGAAAAGCCTCCCAACTCGTGGAAAAATCTTTCTAAGTCGTGGAAAATTACTACAACACATGGAAAATCAAAACAAATTAAGGAAAACACTTCCAAGTCATGGGAAATTCTCGCAAGTTAAGGAAAAGCCTCGCAAGTCATGGAAAAATCTTTCTAAGTCGTGGAAAATTACTGCAACACATGGAAAATCAAACCAAATTAAGGAAAACTCTTCCAAGTCATGGGAAATTCTCGCAAGTTAAGGAAAAGCCTCGCAACTCATGGAAAAATCTTTCTAAGTCGTGGAAAATTTCTATAACTCATGGAAAATCAAACCAAGTTAAGGAAAACTCTTCCAAGTCATGGGAAATTCTCGCAAGTTAAGGAAAAGTCTCGCAAGTCATGGAAAAATCTTTCTAAATCGTGGAAAATTTCTATAACTCATGGAAAACATTTCTGAGTCATAGAAAACTTCCAGCACAAATCATTAAAGAAAAATGACTCACTGTGCAGTATATGAATAATGCACCGAGCACGATGACACGCAGGAGAACAGGGCTCGCAGCTCTCACCACCTGTAACAAAAAAAAAATAAAAAATTCAATAGAAATCGAAACTTCGTTTTCCCTTACAAAACAAGCGTTCTGTTACAACCAAAACTCTATCGCCCATGGAAATATAATTCTACTTCCACAAATGAGCAAACAAACCACTCTACTTAATTTCAATTTGTGTTAGGTCTCGTTCAGGTTTGAGTCAAATCCAGATTAAGTCTGGATAATACGGGCGATCCTTCTCAGACAATAAATTATGTAAATCGACTCCCTCAGACATTTGACAGGAAGTAAATCTGAGCCTCCTCCAGTGCTCCTTTACTTCAGTGGTTCTCAACTCTCCAGAATCACGACAAACTGCCCATTAAGGCAGCCTGAATTAAAACAAACCTGACATTCCTACCCAAATTGCTCTGAAACGAGCAAGCACTCGGGAATTTCCTTACAAAAAAATCCCGTTCCATTAGCCACCACTAACCTCCCTCCACTAATCCCTGCCCGTGGATTTTTAAGGATACTTAATTGAACCCAAGAGTTTCCCTCGAGTTTCAGCGCCGTCTGGTCCGTCCACGACACAGTTCGCCCAAGAAACAGACACATTATCGGGGCTCGAGGGCTGCCCCTTAAATAGGAATTCAGAACTTCGGGAATTGCGTTCTCGGAGGAGGGGCCGCAGTCACTGCCACCCCAGCGACACAATGAGATCGTTCCCGGCCGCCTTTTCTCGACGACGTGCAGCTTTTACTTCCACGTTTCGACAAAAATTCGTGGCTTTTGTATTCGCAGCCCACTTTCCGAGCCGAGCACGGCTACCCTTCCCGCAAAATAATCGCCCAGATTGCACCCCGGCCGACCCTCGGCGATGGAAACAACGGTCACGTCGGAAGTTACGAATTTTTCGGAAGTAAAAAATTCGGCGCTAATTGCAAGTCGCGCGGGCATCAAATAACCGTTGTATTTTGAAAAATAAATTGCTCCGGCGGGTGGGCCGGTGCTCGTCGAATTTGTCGCGCGCAAAAATCGGGGAAACCCCTTTGGTTGCTAACTTTTTATACCCTCCCTCCGCATCGCCCCTCTTCTTCCCCTCCCGCCCCCTCCACCCTCCCTCCCCCTTCACCCACCCCCGCAGCGCGCGTTTTTTTGTGGCCGAAAACGTTTACCAGCGGTCGTGTGAAAATAAAAACGGTCTACGCGTAAAATCCTCGGCCACTTTGCCCGGTATGCTGCGTTTTATAACCGCGCCCATTGTCCGGTATACGCGGCCTGCATGCATCTGCCTGCCGTTCGGTGTAACACGCCGTCATTTTCATCGGGGTGCGATGAATCCCCCAGCTCCGCCAGTTGCGCCGATATTTTCTCGTTCGGCGGTACAAATTCCTTGGGCGCACCCCCTCACCCCCTCCCCCCCCACCCTCCCTCCACCGGGCAGTCGAATTGTGTCGCTCGTTTAATTTCGCGTAATTAAAAGCGGATTAACGTGCACTGTAACCGCCCGACGCATTAACATTCGCAACTTCGTCGACGCGTGTGATATTCCGCATTATTTGGGCGACCGAGGTTGTTGTAGGATTTTTATTAACGTTTTAAGGGTGACGCGGCAGGGGGCAGTTTGTATTGCGTTGGAAGGGTGTTTACGAATACATTTTTGTGCGAGGGAAGTGAATGTTTTTTTTTTTTTTAAAAATTGAGGGTGTTTTTTGGGGGGTCTTTTTTGGGGGCGTAAAATATTGTTTCGAGTTCTGCAAAGTTCGCGATGAATGGTTCCTGAAAGGTTGGACGAAACTCTAGGCTCTGGGAGTTTTGGGAAATGTTCGAGCAGTGGAAAATTTTTTGGACTCGTGGAAAATATTTTCACGGGGATTTCGAGGTGGAGCGTGGATCTATTTTGCATCCTGCAAAGGAGAATTGTCGAATTGAGGATGGAGTAATGCGCTTTGGTGGCGCGCTGGCGGAGGCAGGTGGTGGTTAAATAAAATGCAGCGCGGGAGGCGCGTTTGAAGGCGAGGCAACGCGAAGAAGCGCGCTTAAATATGACGCAGGGGAGCGACGGGAAAAGTGGCGAGGGAGAATTGAAACATTTTTAAAGGGAAATATTATCGAGGCAGAAACGCTTGAATGCGAATGAGAGAGGAGAGCACTCGAGGGTCACGCGAGACGGGGGAGCCATTTGTGGAGAGCTCGAAAGAGAAAGAAAGCACTTAGGCGAGATGGGAGAGAGGAAGAAACGCTTCGACAAAGAAGGAACGGTTTAAGTAAGATGCAAGAGGGGGCAATGCATTTAAGCGAGGCACAAAAACCGTGCAAATGACGGGAAAATATTTAAGTGTGATGCGTGAGCAAGTAAAGCCCCTGAAATAAGATAAGTCAGCTTGAATGTTGCAAAGAAAGTATTATACTAAATTAAAAAACAGACAATTTGTTTGATCACCATTGATAAGAATATAAAAAGGAGCAGAAAAGTATTTTCAATTTTTTTCCACTATTCTTTAGATTAGTTAATACTAAAAGTTAACATTTCAACCTGAAGGATTGTTTTTTATTTAATCTCGATGTGTGAGATCGGTTGGTCTTTAAAAAATGCATAAAAAATGTAGAATAAAGTTTTGTCGTACGAACCCTCGTTTTCGAGAGAATGGAGTCTGAAAAGGGAGCGCAGGGCGCGCACTTGATGCAATGGCCATTTTCGCGACTGCAGACTACTACATTTTCAGAGGCTCATTCCTCTGAAATGAAGGCCCGCACGGAAAATGTTGTTCGAAACGTTTTTGTTCCATTTTTCGCGTAGAACCATTTGCGCTTTTTACATTTTTCTTTACCTTGAAATTTGAGGAATATTTGAGTAAATATAGTTGGAAATTATCCCCTGGTTTTAATGGAATACGCAGGACCTCGTGAAAATTCGATGGAGGACCCCAGTAAAAGCGAATATGCGCTCATTGGGCGCATGAGATCGCATAAGTACACCTTCATTTTTGCTTCGAATACGGCGCCCCATAAATCCCTTCGTCTGAGCCGCGAGTTCCTTTGAGCATAACTTTAAACCATCCGCTCCCTTTCTATTGTGCCTGAGTATATCTGAGCAGGTTGTCGCAGTGGAGATTAATTTTTTTGCCTCGCTTTAAAATAGCGTTCGTTCTTTCTCCTACACATGTACAGGGTGTCCCATATAATAGGAGCAGACAATAAAACGGCCAAAACGATTAAAGAGAGTCACGTTCCAAGGCCTGTGAAGCTGCACAATACGTGCAGAAAATAATCTCCCAATGTGTGTTCGACAGGAGTTGCGAGACACCCGTTATATACCTGATTGTGAATCACCAGAAATTTCGTTCGGAAACTAGCTCGTACTTTTGGGGCTCCCAATTTTCAGCATCAATTCTATTTGAATTTCGTGCTGCGTGCACACTGACAGGGAATCTGTTGCCTCCACTCCAGGAGACAGAGCCACTTTGCACGTTAATTAACTAAAAAGGCGAAATCGTTTCTCGAACATTCCAACGAAAGTAATTTCTCCTGCGAAGTACAGCAGTGCCCTAAAGACACGATATACCGCGGCGAACAAATTAATTACAAACAAACAACGTCGTTTGCAATACGGTGCAACAGGATGAAATATATATATATGTATACGTACCTAGCTTTAGTCAGACAATTTTCGCGAATACGCGATGGTATAGCTTGAGTCAACAGAATATGTGTAAACACCATTTACAATGATGCATGGACTGCTGAACAACCGCCTCGCTCGGAGCTAATTTTATCGACGAAGCTGGCTGCGCTGATGTTAATTCGATGCCAAACGAGTGGAAATACGGCGTGGCAAACCGTCCCTCTGGTTTCTTTAGACTCCGATCCGCGAATCCCGATGGGAGATCCTTTCGTACCAAGGATTACGCGCCAGGATTGCGCTTAAATAAATAACTTTTAACATCCTTTACGCGTTTCGGAGTTAAATCAGATTGGAAATATTTAGCGACTAAATCCGGGATCGGTGGAACGTTTAATTCTAACAATGTCTGGTTTCGTGTTTAAAAATAATTGCACAGTATTTGCAATTTATGACGATGCATTTGAATAGCATCTCCATAGCAGGGGAATAATATTCCAGGGAATATCCCAGTGAAATCCGAGGAACGATATCGCTGGGTATTTTCATCAAGTGGTACGAAATTAATATTCTTTTTACGCGACGCGAATGCCGCGTGACATTATTTTCTACAAGCTTCTCGTTTATTTGATGAGACTACAAAGCAGAAATTAGCTTTCGAATCGAAGGAGAAATTAAGCTGCGCCGTGGCATGCAGCGTGCAATAACGCGGCGCGCAGTAGTATGAGCCCGGTAGTGGTCAGACGACTGCTAGGTATTGCTCCCGCGCTATGGGAGCGCTCCCACGAAACATTTCGTACAGCCGAATATTTATTCGACGCGCCTGTGAAGCTGTAATCAATTTTTTAAGCCGGGGAAGAAATTAATTCGGGTCGTAATGAATAATAATGTCACGTGCAGTAGTATAAGCCTGGCATTGGTCAGTCGCTTCAAGTAGAGGAGATCTATAATGTCTGCGTCGTTTGGAATTAAATTTGTCACATCCACAGCATTTGTTGCATGTTTTCCCTGCACGCCTGAACAACATTTTTGAATTACCACAGCAAATATGTTGAATTTGCATGTTCAATTTTGTATCGCTTTTTATGTCACGGAACGTTGACGACTTCTGCGTGCAACCTCGATGTCTGCCATTCAAATTAGAATCTGACATTTAAAAAATCGAATTCTTCGAGATTTGAAGTAAAAAATTAAAATCAAAATTCCGCGAGAAAAGAGCTTCGAAGCTATGTAGACAGCATTTGCAACTGTTCCCTTAATAAATCCCACGTAAAATTTAAATCGGAGTATAAATTACATCGCTGATATCGAAGGGTAGTCACGGAAAGAAAAGCAACCCCCGTTGCTTCAAATCATTTCTATCGCATCGCAAAAAAAAAAAAGAGAGACAATAATACCCACCTGAAACGCAGAAAAATGGCACTATTCGTTTGGCACATCCACAGAGCTCCTTCGACCCCAGAAGAAAGGAGGGGATTTATCGGCCGCCGTTGGAAAAATTACCATTGAACGCGAACAACAGAAGAATAATGAAATAATCCAGCGCTTCCACTTATTAATCGGTTCCGATGCAGTAATTCCGCGGCTGCAACCAAAACGATGAATCTCCCTTTGATTCGAGCAGCCTGCGAGGAACGACTTCGCCTTGAAAGCATTTTTCAACCCCCTCCCCTCCCCTCCCCTGCCCTCCCCCCTGCCGCGTCCCTTTCGAGCAGCAGAGAACGATTTAAAGGAGAGAAGCCAAGGCGAGAAATAACATTGGAAAAATAACAGCGCACTGCTGGCACTGGGGGAGCCGAATGCCGGCAGTTTGTTCTCGGGGGGAGGGGTGTGGCGAGTGCATCTCTGCAGAACTGCATACAAATCGCACAGCGCTAGGCGAGACGGGCGCATTACGCGCCCTGCGAAAGCGTTGCCACGAAATTTCCTCGACACAGAAGCACGTCACGTCCGCCTTTATGCGGGCACGTGATTCCTCGTCCAAAAATAAGTCGAAAGTGTGGGACAAAGTTTTTTCATAGGAGCCCCCGTTTTCGAGATAAACGATTTCGAATGCTGTGCCCGGCTCGAAACGCTGGGTAGTTCGCGCGGCTGCTACTCGGCGGCGCCACCGTCGAGTGGACGCGCCGCGCAACGCGTTCGGAGTGGATTTTCTCGAAAAGAAGGGGTTGTATCGTGAAAATGCATTCTACAATTTTTGTGTATTTTTGGACGAGGAATATTTTTGCTCTGATGGTTATTTTTGGTTGATTGAGTGTAACGCCCCTTTTCTTGGACAAAAGTGTCGTTTTTCGGTTTTCTTTGGATTCGTTGTACGATTTTACATTTATTCTGACTGCAATTGAAGAAAGACAAACTGTACCGTTGACGAACGCCAATGTTTGACGTTTCAAGATTCGCAGCGCTGGGAAGCGAAAGTTTCAAGGAGCGTACAATTTCTCGCTGAAGAAGCAACCACTGTCTTCCCTGAAGAATTTGGTAGTTCGGTCTTTCAGAGATATTAACTAAAGTTTCGCGAATTTGCGGGAACCTTAAATGCCCAGCACATTGGTCCCTCTTAGCCAGTAATTTCGATGGAACTTCTCCATCAGCTTAGTTCCGTTTGATAAACTTCCGTCGAGTGTACCGCGAAGAGGACGAGTGAGAAGGAGTATAACCTTGACTAAAAACGATGATGGATCCTAAGTAGAACAACAAGAAATCACGGCGAAATTCTTCCAGTAGAACGACGGCTGTCGTCGCCAGGAAACAGAAAGGCTCCTGCACCGTTGGCAAAAAGAGAATCACTTTTCCGATAAAGCTCTACGAATTTCGAAGACCATCACCTACACCTTCCCCTCCCGGGGACTTTCGAGCTCGTCGACTCGAAATTTCCAGTCATGCACGCAAAATTATTTTGCATGAAATGGATGCAGCCGCCACGAGGGAAATGCTCAGGCGCTAGATATCATTTTACATAAATTACAATGGAATTGTTGCAGAAATTCTGGAGATTTTATAGTTGCCACTTCTTACTATTTCTTATGTTATTTAACTAGCTATCTGCACTATCATATTTTTCTGTCGTACTATCATGTTAACGTACTCTCATTATATAAAAGAGTATCATGATAGTTTCTAACAATTATAGTCTGATATCATATCATATCATTACATTCTCATATCATCACATTCTCATATCATCACATTCTCATATTATCATATCATCATATCATCATATCATCATATCATCATATCATCATATCATCATATCATCATATCATCATATCATCATATCATCATATCATCATATCATCATATCATCATATCATCATATCATCATATCATCATATCATCATATCATCATATCATCATATCATCATATCATCATATCATCATATCATCATATCATCATATCATCATATCATCATATCATCATATCATCATACTATCACATCATCACATTATTATATTATCACATCATCATATTATCATATTATCATATTACCATATTACCATATTATCATATTATCATATTATCATATTATAACATCATATCAAACATATTATGATACGCCCTATCGTATCATATTCCCTGCCACATCATCTATGGTACATAGTCACCTTCAAGTTCATTTGGTACCAATTTCAAACTGAACATACGATTTTAAAAAATTTTGAAATTCAATAAAAATCTGTACTTCAGTGGGAGCACTCTGGAATCTGAACGACAGCGTTGGTTAGTTTCGCTGACTTCGCACAACGAACACGATTCAATCTGTATTAGCGTTCAACCCTCAGCCCTTATTTCCCTCGAGGTTTGTTAGAAAGAAGTATCCTGATACGAAGCTGATATATCATCTGAGTAAACGCGGGCAGCCTATGCTCCCTTAATGAAGAAGGCTTCTTTTAATCCCTTCCGTCTACAGGGGGCTTTCATTTCCCCGAGAAGTTCACTGCACTTCTAACTAACGATTTCCTAGCCATGAATATTTGCGATTTTTTTAATCTACTTTACGAACAACAAATTTTGAATTCCAACATAGTTTTCTATTAAAGGACACTTCCAAAGGATTTTTCTGAAGGATAACTTTCGAAGATGAATTATTAACAAAGACCCACACTTTCCACTTCGCTTTTATTTTCTTCCTCAACTACGATTTCACCGTTTAAATGAAAAATTGCTCGTTCATTTTTTCTCCCATTTTTCATCCTCTAAATAAGAAACTCGCATTCCGTTTAACAGTCCATCAATAAAAGTCAGAACAAAATGGTCGAGACACAGTGCTCCGTGATCCAGAAGAACTTCTCGACGTACAATAAAATAATTAGCATCCCATCTACCCTTCTCACACCTCCGCGGGAACCAGGTCACCCCTTAAAAATAGAAATTCATTTCTTTCTCTTGGCAGAATGATTAACGAGAACACGCGCGATAATGCGTGGTTGCGTGCGCTGCAACAATTGATTGCGCCCATCTACCCTGTCTGATTATGCAACGGACTCTCAGATACGATCGATTCCTCCCTCTGAGATTAATGATTACATAATGTTCACACAGAGGTGTAACCTTTCGTACTTCATACTTGATCTTAATGTAACGCGAACAAAAACACAATTTGTACTTCATGCTTCTATATCTTGTATCGTGCTGCACCTTGCCTATCTACCCTTTAAATTTTTTGTCGAGATTAGGGTTTGCAACAGCTTGGTGGTTGGAGCTGGCCTTCTGAGCAAATATTGTGTATTTTATCTGCTTTTGCACGGTTTCGTGTTGTGCTCCTTCTTGGGGGCGTGATGACGTCGTAATAGTAGTAATTATTAGTAGTAATAATATTAATGGTGCTAATTTAAGTACTAATAGTATTCAGGTTAGTACTATTACTACTAATTTTAGTATTATTTCTATTACTATTACTACTAATATTACTACTAATACTAATATTACTATCACTACTAATATTACTACTAATATTACTATCACTACTAATATTACTATTACTACTAATATTACTATCACTACTAATATTACTACTAATATTACTATTACTACTAATATTACTATCACTACTAATATTACTATCACTACTAATATTACTATCACTACTAATATTACTACTAATATTACTATCATTACTAATATTACTACTAATATTACTATCACTACTAATATTACTATTACTACTAATATTACTATCACTACTAATATTACTATTACTACTAATATTACTATCACTACTAATATTACTACTAATATTACTATTACTACTAATAATACTATCACTACTAATATTACTATCACTACTAATATTACTATCACTACTAATATTCCTACTAATATTACTATCACTACTAATATTCCTACTAATATTACTATCACTACTAATATTACTACTAATATTACTATTACTACTAATATTACTATCACTACTAATATTACTATCACTACTAATATTACTATCACTACTAATATTCCTACTAATATTACTATCACTACTAATATTCCTACTAATATTACTATGACTACTAATATTCCTACTAATATTACTATCACTACTAATATTACTACTAATATTACTATCACTACTAATATTACTACTAATGTTACTACTAATATTACTATCACTACTAATATTACTACTAATATTACTACTAATATTACGATCACTACTAATATTACTATTAATATTACTATCACTACTAATATTACTATCACTACTATTATTACTACTAATATTACTATTACTACTAATGTTACCAATATTAATACTATTACTACTAATATTACCCAATAATAATAGTAGGAATATTATGAAACTTCGTGATCATCCCCCAAAGTTTAATATTTACGGTATCACATTTCTGTCCACATCATTACAGTTCCAATTCCGCGAATAATAAAGAATACGCTAGCTTCGTTGGTCAAATTACCTCGTGGTTGCAGCGCAGACTAAATAAACGACCGAAATACGTGATTACAGAATGAAAAAAAAAATTTCTATGAATTACATTATTTTCTCTATTATCTCATTTCGAAAAAAACTTGTCCACAGTGGAGGGCATAAATTTCGGGATCGGGACGAGTGCGCGTGGAACTTTACAAGGAACAACTTCCCGCCTCTTACTGCAGATGTCTCTCCTATCAGAAGGATTACAATTTATAATCGTTTCCGCCCGACAAGGGAAATCGTTCGATACGACCGGCTCGTAGGGATGAAACTGGAAAAGTTTCAGGAACTCGCGAGGGGGCTGGGACAAGTTCAACTTAAAACGAACTCCTCCTTTGGGAAAGCTTCGGCCTGGAAGAACAGCGATATTTCTGCATATCAACTAACTTAACTTCTTGGGCTAGCAATCTCAATCTCCCACCGCACCCTCCCACCAGCATCTGAGTCAAATAATAATTACGTATTTCGAAATGGTGGTGACAGTTTATTCCTTACTGATCTGTACCGCGCTTTCCACTTTTGGGGGCAGGTTGTATTTTTTTACGTGGTGTAATAAATTCTCTAATTATTATTATTAACATTTGGAGGTTCTGAATTATTTCCACTACCCTTGGGAATGTCGAACCTGAATATTTCTACACTCAAGACGATGGAATCCGTTTGAGTGACGGGGTTCGAAGATATCCCCTTTAGTCGAACGATTCGAGGGACGATATCGATATACTCGCAATCTCGAGTCGACGAAACCGTCGAATTAAACTCCCGCGGATTAACTTATAATCTAATTGCAACCTTCCGCGAGCCCCAGTATTGATTCCGTCCAACTTCCGCTGATAGCCCACCCCCAAAGCAACCCTTCCGCCCTCCCATCCCTTAGGAGCCGACGTTTCAGGTTCTTACGAACTTCCTGAATCGAACGCAGCCTCGGTCGATCGATAGATGCAACGAAAGCTGCGATGTCATTATAATGACATTTAATTTTTACAAATTCGAGAAACGAAAATTTCCCATCGAAAATCAACGTTACCCAAACCCAGAGGGTGTTTCACTTTAAAACTTCGCTCGGATTATTTATCAGTGATAATCGCTTCCACTCGAATGAAACGAGAATTTTTCCCTCGAATTTTATGAGACAACGTAACGACCTGAAATTTCATTAACCACAGTTCGTTTGAATTTTACTTTTCTGGAGCCAGCGCCCTTCAGTTCGGTGCTTTTTGCTTCCCGTTATTCGAGTGCACAGAGTGCGCAGGGTAGAAGGGGCGAAGGAAAGGGGCGCTGGGAATGGTACGTCGGTAAGGAAAAACAGCGAGGGGAAAAGTCTCGTCGTTCGAATCTCGACAGTCGCGTAGTTAAGCCCTCCTTTGGCTAATGATTTTCCTCTATATTCTGCGTCTCGCGCCCTACGAACTGTCTCCTAATTTTCCGGTTCTCCTCTCGCGGATGCGCGTGGCAGTATTAATTTTCCTCGACTCTAGCCTCCCGATCTTCGTCGTACAACTGTGCCCAAAGGGAGCACTCGCTGTGCAACGGTGGCTGGGGAAACAATACGGTATCCGCTGCCTGGAAAATTCACTGAATCTACCCTTTCGTCGCGATAACTGCGAGGCCATTGTTGCGTTCACGTGAACGTCACATGGAAGTGATAGTACAATCAAAAACGAGGAGAAAACGTTATGCGAGCTTTAGTCCTACGAGCCTTAGCTTTCGAGTCACGTGGAGTTAAATATGTGGCATATAATTTAAGAGCATTTACTTTACCTCGGTGTACCTGGGGAACTGGAGCTTGTAGAAGGTAGGCTCATATAAAATTTATTTCGTGCTTTTTTTTCACGTAGATCCACCCCACGTAATTTTCAAATTTTTTTCTACCCCCTTTCTACTTGTCAGAGTTATTTCGAATGCGGCATATTTTCAGGTTCGCGTCTGTCTTGGGATATAACGTTCTACCGTGCAGAATCTAACTAAAGTTTCTAGTCCGAAATTTTTTGTAAGCAAACGCCACTAACGAGGGGAGTATTTTAGGTGTCCGCCTCCGATCGTTTTGATTTTTGGATATGTTATAGAGGACCAAAAAATAAGAAATACGTGTTTTTTTATTTCCCCCCGTTTTCATATTTGGGGGGTGAAAACTGCGTTCAAAGTTAGGGTTGAAAAGTCATTTTTGTGGATTTTTGAAAATCTGGCGAGTCAGTCATATTTCGCATTCAAAGACACAAAATTCGTCCATTGACAGTATTCCCCTATCTCTAATAGTTCTCGAGATATTCCACAAAAATGATTTTTCAACCCTAACTTTGAACGCACTTTTCACCCCACAAATATGAAAACGGGGGGAAAATAAAAAAACACGTATTTCTTATTTTTCGGTCCTCTATAACATATCCAAAAATCAAAATGATCGGAGGCGGACACCTGAAATACTCTCCTTGTAAGAAATATTCAGCCTTCGCCGAGCGCACTTCGGTAACCGCACGAGTAATTAGAAATGCAGCGGAATAGCTAGTTTATTGAAACGCTCTGCTGAAACTTCTGTTTGTTTATAAGTTCCTTTATTACCACCGCGAACTTTCGTCCCGGCCCTAATTAAACCTTCCGCAGCACTTCGCCGAGCGTCCAATACTTATCCATGTTTAGCTCGTCGAACTGTAGCCGCGCGGACCGATCCCCGGCGCGAGCGTCCGCCTTTTGTCCCCGCGAGGAAAAGTCATTAGTCGACAATCCGGATGGCCACTTTTCATCATCGAATGCCGTCCCAGGGGCATCGCGGGGTATGGGCAGCCGTGCGCCGTCGTTAACAAGAATTTAAATTAGAAATTTTGCACGGGACAACGGGGCAATGTTATTTCCCAGGGAATTCCTCCCCTGAACGTGGAATTATTAAAATCCATCTTAATACCTGGTGCATGTACATATAAGTCCAGTGTTCATAGAATTTCGCGCTGTTCAATAAAATTTCCTATTATATTGCACACCCTTAAACCGAACTTCACGTTTATGACTAATATTTTCTAATAATATTTCTGACGTTCGAAATTTTATTCAACAAAAGAAAATATTAGCTACTATTTCTGTCCGATGATATTCCAAATAAATCACTTAGATACTATCGGACGAAATTAAAAAAAAACTACCATAATAATTTATTCAAAGTGTCACGTTATTATCCAGGGAATAGCAAACACTATTGCCCGGCCTTCGATAAAAAGTTTATGCTCGTAAATAATTGTTAATTGTTTCTGTTTAGGCCTCCTCAAGCTTTATATACCGCAAAGTTTCAACAAAATTAAAAAAACTACTACTTAGACTTATGGGGAGTCACGAGTGAACTCTTTCGGGGGATGAGAAGTTGCCGAGTACTGCCAACACCTGTCGGTCCGTTCACGTTTTCCCTCATTTTTATTTCACTGTGCCAGGATCGTGACTGGCCCGCCAATCGAAAGGTGCCCGACATTAATTAACCGAACGCGAGTCGGCCAACGTACGGAAGCATTTCTGACGCGGAACCCCGACCTGGCAGTGTAATTTTCTTCCGGGGGTCAGGCAAGGAAACGAATCGCGCGATCGCGTTCTCGCAGCCTCGCCGCTTCTGGCTTCTT
The DNA here is from genome assembly GCF_050908995.1 of Andrena cerasifolii. Taxonomy (NCBI): domain Eukaryota; kingdom Metazoa; phylum Arthropoda; class Insecta; order Hymenoptera; family Andrenidae; genus Andrena; species Andrena cerasifolii. Next base: position 8,461,038 of record NC_135132.1, read on the forward strand.
CTAGCGCGCATTACACGCCTTTTAGCGACAGACGATGAATATTCACCGGCGAATCCTGCTGGACCCCGTATTAATTGATACTAATCTAGCTTCGACTGCCAGTACTCTTGCAATGAAAAGAATCTTGATTTTCTTTCTGTCGCTTGAACGTTAATTACAACCCCCGTCAACTGAAATCAATATCGCTCCACTAGGTTAGCTTCATAACAGAGAATAACAGTGCGAAATTGTGTCACTTTATGTTCAATCACTTGCGAGGCTGACCATACGTTGACTTATACTACTGAATCTTAACCGAGAGAGGCCCGGCTGACCACATATTGACCGGCGCTACTGTGGGATCGGGAACCCCCGGCATGTAAAAGGGCACAGAATACACATAAGAGAGTCGGGAGGATCGGTTTTGGTGGAGTTGGTTAAGCGGCGGGTCAGTGCGCAAAGAGGATCCGAAGATCGCGGGTTCGAATCCCATCGCCCCGAGGTCCAGTTTTTTTTCCGGCTTCTAGACTAGTGAAGGTGAGATTTCAAATTGTGGCACCGCGTGGCGAAAAATCGTAAATTTTTCATGGTACATCATTATTCTACTACTAAATAATTTCAGTTTATGATAGTGTTTAACCTTTTTAAATAATACGGTGTGTGTACCTGCACGATATTTCACGGAGATAACCCCGCATTGCCGCGGAAAGTGGATTTGCTACATCTGTTGGCTCTGACGATTGCAGCCGTGCTGACGCGACATAGTCAGCGTCACGAACCGGCACGAAATTCAAGACCGAATTCCAGGCGGTTTGGCAACGCTTCGCGTTAGCGGGGATAGTCGCCAGAATTGTCCACGTGATTCCACCCTCGGTGTAATAATTTCCGGGATAGTAACCGTCACAACTATGGCGACTTGTTACGCTAATGGGCCACGTTGCCGTCACATATGCGGTCTCATTACCACTCTGATCGTCAACAGGGTGGGGGGTGGGCGGCGGGGGGTCAGTTTTCGACCTTCCATTAAGCCTGGTATTTAATTGTCCACCATTCTGGTACTTGTCGACCTGAATCGTTCAACTGTCGGCTGTTTTATCGTATGGAAATACGACGGCAGCTTCAGCGACAATGTGAACGCTGTATTTACCTAGTTATCTCCTCCCCATTCTGCTTTTTCATCGAACCTAAAATAACATAACCTTAATCTATCTCGGACTTACGGTGAATTAAATTTAGATCCCCTGTGGATTAAATTTGGATAAAATACTTATCCAGACCTAACCTAACCTAGTCTAGGTGTAGTCAAGCCAGCATCTAGGGTCCTGATTCTCAGCTGTGTATGTTCTATTGCACTAGGGGCCACTAGGGAACTGTTATGAGGGGCACTAAAATGTCTTCAATGCCCTGTTCATTTCTCCTCCGATCAATTTATCTAAGAGAATAACTGCCCACCGATTTCCTCCTACCACATCCCGACACCCACCACCCCGAGTGCCTGAAATCACTGCCCCATGTCCTAGTGGACACCGGAACACAGCGATAATGTCAGTCCAATTTGAATATTTCCATATAATAGCGACCTGAAGCAGGGTTGCACTCTGTCAGGAAGGATATAGGAACAAATTGGCGCCATCATTGATTCAAACTGCCGAGGAACCTCCGACCCGGACCACATTAAGCCACTCCAGCGCGTCAGGTGGCTGGGAATAGCTTCTCGGCCCGTTAACGCCGCTTGCGCCGTTAAATTGACCTTTCCTGGAGCGGCCAAGAGAAACACAGCCGGCCGCTCCGAAAGGGCTAATCCATTCGTTGCAGTGGGCCAGCAGCGATAAACGGGGGATATCGCATCCAGCTCGTTAGACCATGAACGAAGACGGGAATATTACGCGGCGCCCGGCTCGTAAACGTAGAACGCGCATATTACACGCGCGCTCGTAAACCAGTTTAATGCCAGCCAGCTTCAGCTGGCCAAGTTACATCAAAGAAACTCATTACGGCCATGACTTTCAGCTGAGTTGTACGAAAGGCTCGCCAGAGGGCAGCACCTGTGAGAGGAGCTGGTCAACTGGCGATGAGATTTTACGACACTTGAGCGATGTTTACGCAACAACACAGAGTTTCTGGCAAAATGGCGGAACTGTCGAAGAAGATGTTGGGTTCTGAAGGGAGTTGTTATTGCTGGGGACAATTGGATGGCTATATGGCACTTTTGGGGACGGGGAGGTAGAGATTCGTAGCTGCAGAAATTTTAGGTTAGACTATCGAGGTGTAAGAGATAGTGAGAAGTATTTTCAATATAGATGGAGACGTTACTGTGGATTCACTAGGATGATCCTCAAGTTTTGGCTTCAAGTATCTAGGGATATATTGGTACCATAAGAATTTGTGAAGCTACCGAATTTGTTGCTAGAGTTTGAATTAGGATTCGTATAGTAGCGGTCAAAGAAAAGTTTACATGGTGACAGAAATAAGATACTGTAACTTCAAATGTATATCCAACAAATTCCCTAGATATCCCTCAGGGTTCCCAGAGTAGACCAGTGATACCAACATAATACTTCAAGCCTAAATAGTATTAAGTTTGTTATGCAGACACGTAAGAATGCGAGTTAAACTCTCTTTTGATCAGGCCTGTATTATGAAAATCAATATGGATAAATTGATGTGGTGAAATTGCTGCATCCCTAAGTCGAGAGTCCACATGTGGCTGCAGGGTGTGCAGGGTCTCATTACGGCGCGCAGGATCTTCCACACTCTGATAAACAGTTCCAAGTAAGATAGATTGGACCAGGTAGATCTGCCCCATGACCACACACTGCATCTGACTTTACGTCCATTATATTTCTTCGTCTGAGGCTGCCCGGAGAACCACATTTGGACGCATATAGCTAGCACGAGAGGCTGATATCGTGTGTACCAGTCAGCAATGGTGCATTTGAAAAATGAGTTTCCTCGTTTCGCTGTGCAGGGAAGAGCATAACAGGCTTCCGCGCCCAATGAAGGTGAAGATCGCCATGTTGGGATGGACCTAGAGTCGTATATACCCTATTCAATAAAAATTCTGTCCCTCCCTTTGAAAGTACCAATTCCGCATTCCTATGTTGGTATCTACCGGGCTAACAATAAGTGTGAATTGGATATATACAAGTGACAGGTTCTACGAGGAATTGGATACCTAGTAGCATGAATGATTGATATTTTCTCATGTTTTATCATTGGGGAATACTGAGACATCAATTGACAGCTATTTTTCACATGGCAGGTGTGCTGATGTCCTAGTTTTTTGGTCAATGGTTTTACACAGTGTTGGTAGTTTAACCTAGTAGGTCTATCAGGGTCACGAGATTCTAAGAATACAAAGGCTAATTTTATCATAGTGGACATATTGATGACCTAAGCTTTATTTAGGAGTATTCATAAAATCAGGTAGCAGAGTACTGGAGATGCTACAATTAGTAGATACTAGTGTGTCATGTTGAATTATTTCATTGTCATTAATATACTGATGACCTAGGTTCTGCTTAGAATTAGTTATAGTGTCCCATAGTAAAGTATTGATACTGCTCCCTAAGATACTCAACGCGACTACTATGGTCACTAATCACAAGTATCTATACACATAAACTGCTAACCAGTAGAATTAGTAGACCTGAGGACATCAATTAAAATTTGAACATCTACTAGGACATCTTCCACTTGGAATTATCATAATACTTCCTACTAAAATAGTGGCACCTCCTAATATCCTTAACATGCTTGCTATGATCACAAAACCCTAGAATATTAACTAGTAACAAGTTCCACCATCATCCACAATCTGATAAAGTGACAACTAGGTTATGTCTGGACTAGATCACGTGATCACAAAAACCCTAGAGTATTAACTAGTAACAAGTTCCACCATCATCCACAATCTGATAAACTGACAACTAGGTTATGTCTGGGCTAGATCACATGATCACAAAAACCCTAGAATATTAACTAGTAACAAGTTCTACACCCATCGCAATCTGGCAACTAGGTTCGACTAAGTGTAATTCACGGTCGTCCCTAGTAATTTATTAATACTTCCTCCCAGCAGGTATCTAGTTACATGTGCTATATCCACACGCCTCAGAACACAAATGTGAAATTTCCCTCAACAATTCACGTAGTGTGGTGAATCTCGCAGCGACAGCCAAAAGGAGGGAACGCTCCAGGCAACATTTCTATGCTAAACTGTTATATATTGGCTGAATATACGGCTTCCAGCCAACTTCTGCATGCGCATGTTTATTCCCTTCACGTTTATACGACACGCTGCGTTGTACGTGCGTGAAACTCGAGGATCTTGGCGACCAGCTATTTATTCGCGGGCACCACATTCGGAGGATAAAGAGAACAATTTCGTGTGAATTTTCTCGTACCGGGAGATCGACTCGTGCAAAACGAAACTATCGAGTTTTAGAAAAGGAAAATGAAATTTTTTTTCAGCCACGATTTCCGAAGTGAGAACCCGGCTTTATGTATCAGAAACTTGTGGTTGTGGATTCGGCTGATAAATGGAGATCCTTATTGCTTTGCATTGAATTATGCTTTTCTTTTTGGAGGGTTTTTTTTTTGTAGACAATTTGGGCCTTCTTGTTGTTAATTTTCAGTCGATGGAAATAACAGAAGTTATTTTACTGTCACCAAATTTTCCCAAATGTTTACTGTAATAATGTTGCAATATTTCGAAAGCTATAGGTTCTTTTGCGAATTGCATTTTTTTTATTGGTGAAAATGTGGTTTGACTGTTGCTAATACTACCCAGGAGATCATTTTTGTAATTCCAAAATCTAGGGTCTAATTCGACGATTTGTTAGGAAGTGGAAGAACTGCGGAATTCTCTCCACAAATCAGTAAAAAGAATTTGTAGCGTTCCCTATACTTTTTCCACTTTTTGCTTAATAAAACAGGCAGGCATGCAAGAAACCTCATTAAATTAAAATACTTCCACTTCCTTCCTCGACGTCCTCCCCACCCACCGCTCGCCTCCCCCCTCCACCCTCTTGCCCTTCCTCTGCCTTTTTAAAGAAATGACACTTTTATCCCACGTCCCTTTTTTATATTTTCAAAAGCACGTCGTCGACGCAATTTATGAAAATAGCGTTCTCACGTTTTACCACCTCTGTCCTACCTTCGTCCCCTTTCTTTCGATAAAAATTTGCATTTACGAGCTGTGGCAACACATCGCATCGCCGAGGCAGAACTCCATTAAAAATTTTCCTGACCTAGCAAAATTATCCTGCATATAATGATGAAAAAGCGAGGGAAAATTACGTTTTAAAAACTGAAAGTATTATCGTTGTCGGAGTAAACCTGTTTTGCTAGCATTTTGAAAATTGATGGGGAAGTTTCTGAGTTTCATAATAATATTCCGGAGAGAAAAATAATGTTTTTTATTTGAAAAAAAAACCAGAGGAAAAACTGGAAAAATTGAACATTTTTAGGGCGACAACGGTTTTGAGAAAAATATTCTTTGTGAATTATATTTGCTGTCTAAAATAGGATAAAAACTTTTCTATTAATACAAAGTCGGTGTAAATGTATTAGTATTCTTTTTGAAATTGAAGTTTTACAAATCATCGCTAAAAAAATTCTTGAAAATTCCAAAAATAAAAGTTTTCTAAAATTTGTATTCAATATTTATAAAACTAGGAAAATGAAAGCGCTGATTCTCTGTGTAAAAATAAATCAATAACGTAGATTAACATTTTCTCATGCAAGATGGTTATTCTCAAGAAAATCCATTTCGAAAATTCGAAACTCTTCAAATCAAAATCATTCAAAACCAAATCTTCATTAAAAAAAAAGAGTCATAAGTAAATTAGTTAATTCTACGTTCTTCCAATTCTCAGTCACCTGACCACATAACCTACAAATTTTCAAAATCGATTTTCTCAAAACCAAAGTCTCATATAAAAAAAAACTTCAATCCACACTTTCGACTTATTTTTCCGCAAAACTTCGTGCAAACTCCTGCCATATTCCGAGCCCCATTCTCAATTCCCCCAATCAGATCCCCGGTTGCCAGAAAAGTGTTCGAAATCAATTTTCTCGAAAACGAGGCCTCGCGCGAGAAAATTTAATTACAGATTTTCCAACCCTTTTCTTTTGGAAAACCGCTCATCGCTCTTTGTAGTTTTACTACACACCCGGTATATTCCCTTCGCTGTCCTAAATCTAGAGAACTCCCCCTTTGGACACGTGGCCGCCCGCCACGACAGGGCGTACAGAACCCACTGACACCCTTTCCGCTCAACCCAGCGACGCTGCAACTTGTTGCATGCCGCGCAACCGTGAAACATCGGGTAACGCTGGGATTCGATTGCAAGGAGGGCTACGAACCCCGGTTGTTTGCGAACCACAACTTGCTTCGTACTGTTCCACAGCGAGGGACCATCGATCGCGTCGAAATCGAAACTCGATTACAAAAGAGACACACCCTTGAAATTAAAAATTAAAAATTTTGAAATTTCCTATTTTCTTGGCAATTCTGAGGGTGGATTTGTAGAACGATTTTAAAATTGCAAATTTCAAACTGACGAGAAATTGAGCTGAAATTCGTGTCGACTGTCGAAGGAAATTGAACTTTTTATTATTCTGCTTTAAACAAACTGAATTGTTGTTATTAATCTGCTTTATGAACGGTTTAAATTCCCATCAAAGGGCTGGATTTTTCAACTGATATGCAAACCGCTTGATCCTGGACTGCGAATATTTGCGGGGCGAATAAAAAATGCAACAGATAAATATTCCCAGAGCCACAATGAATGCAGATATTCTCACGGAGCGTCGCAACGGATATCGAAGAGATTGAATGTACGCAATCCCGGTATTTTAATTAATCCAATCCATCTAGAATAAAACGCGAAAAAGGAGGGGGGGGGGGGAAGCTTGGAGAGTCCATGAAAACAGTTCCCGCTGAGATACCGCGACGCGAAAAACATTTTTCAGGTGAATTTCCCAATAAAATCACGCTCGAGGTGGGTATTCAGTGCCCGCAGAAAATATTCCAGGCGGGTTTCTATGAGCAACGCCGCGAAAAAAGCTCGCCGGCCAGGAAAATTAAAAATACACGCAGTGATAACTGGATCGAGGATATCTGCTTGGGGAAAATATTTTCACGTTTCAATAATCGGACCCGGCATTTGTTTATTCCCGTTCGGCGGTGGTCGCCGTTCATGAAAACGTGGCTATTGCGTGAAAATAACATCGCGATATTTAACGATAATAACCGATTGAAACCGGAGTTCGAGCATTAAAAATTCGCAACGCAACAAGGGAAATAAAAGGGAATTGTTGCGTAGGTGTTCGTAAAAAATTATTCATGGATTGTTCGGTACCTGAAACTGTTTTCAGGTGAAAGCATTTTGATCGATGAAAAAGGGGATTTTATGACGCAGAAACAACGAGATTTGAATATTTTTGTTGCGTTGTAAATTAAATTTAAAAAATGAGACACTTGCAAAGTCTCGTGTGACTTTACCGCAATATTATGAGTTCTGGTGCGTTAGTGAGGTATTGCAAGTTCTAGATCGAGAGCCAGCTGGTACTTTGATATATTCCTGTCTCGTTTTAGTTCTTTTTAAGCTACTTTGTCAACTGAGTATATTCGAAACAACAATCTTCAGTGACAGAAATGTCGCGTATCAGAAAAAGGGCTAATACCTTCTCATATTTTACTCAAAACACTTGTTCAAACACCAAAAGCAAACGATTTCAAGAATAACACACCCCCTAGAAATGTCTCTGTCACAAAAGAAACCCAACATCCCCCCAGGGGTGGTGCTTAAAAGTTAAAAAAAAAATTATAAATCTTACCACCCTGATTTGTTCCTGTAGATATGCAAACAGTATATAAAAAAAGCTTCGGACAATACATCCTTATGTTTAGGGGTGGTTCAAGCCAAGCAAAGATGATAAAAATTATGAAAATTTAACATATAATGGCGGTATTTTAATTCATACATTTACATTTATATTTGATAATTTTTAATGCATTTGAAATAAATTCTAGTGCCCCATGCCCTCCCACATTATTATCATTTAAATTGGAAATTTCACCATCATCAGCTATCCTTAAAAATAGATCAATTTATTATGCTCAAATTCGACTGGATTTTATTGTTTATAAAAAAGAATAAATTGAGATGGTAAGTTCATATTTTCACAGATTAAAAATTAACTTCACCCTACTCCTCCCCTATTTCGCCCAAAATGCTCACTCAAACTTGTTCAGACCCCAATCTCGATGTCACCTCAGCAGCAAACAGTATCAAACAGTCCTCAAGAGTGACAGAACCCGTAAAAATATCTCTATCACAAAAGAGACCCAACACCCTCCCCCGTTTCACCCAAACTACTCACTCAAACTTGTTCAAACCTTAATCTCGGCGTCACCTAAGGAGCAACCGCTTTCCAAAAGTTGGCTTCCACTATTGCGCAAACTTATTCGAAGCCTCTTAAGAGTTAGCCCTCTAACGACCCCGGCCCTGCGATTTCGTGGCGATAAGCGTCTGTAATCTTATCACCACCGACTTGGGGGTCAAACTCCGAAAGCCCGGTGGAAACGGTCCTGTCTTTGGGCGATTCGTGTAATAAATTTCCGTAACAACTCGGTAGTTGGGAGGGAAGTGCCTCAGAGCTCAGGTTTCCGGCCGTTTCCGGTTAATTAAAGGGGATTTATTAGCCGGCGGCGGTCCTGGCCGAGCATCGACGAGGCGACCATACCCGCCAGCCCTTCTTCGAATTCAGGGTGACGTATCTGGGATCATCCTGTAGCTCCCGGGCACTAGCTTCATCTTCTAGCCCAACCCGATCGGCGTCTACAGATTTAACCCCCTGCCTTACGAGTCTTTTAACCTCTCCTGTGGTTACAGTTGATTCAACTCTCTATAAATTAAAGTTCGCTTTCATAATAAGAAGAATACCCGCCTTTGTTGTACCACAGTGATGAAACCAGCAAGGTAAACCTCAGAGTTGGGGTTTAAAAGCACAGTTTGCTCCATATCTCGGAAATTGGATTTGGATAAGAAACTGATATGCCAAAATTGTGTGATTTTTAATGGCAAATTTGGCCACATAAATAATTTCAAAAAAGAATAATTTGTTTAAATTTTAATTAATTTAATTTTAAATTAAATTAATTTAATGAATTTCCTAGTGTCAGCAAGTAGTGCCACTAGTTACTGAACTTTGGGGTGTCATTAAACATCGAATATAAAATTATGCCCACTCAAAGAAGGCACAAAAGTATTTACCAATAATTGAAGGGATATGATAAATAAAAACTGTTATTATTATATATCTGGCTACATCCCTATATACGTGTTTGCGTGCAAACACCTAGAATCAGACAGTCCGGTTACTAACAGATTAAAAAAGATAATTGAAGGGTGGGATTAAACATACGAGCTCCATCCTACCTCGAAATAATAGCTTCATTAATACGTTCAATCGGGAGCCCCATTGCAATGTCGAGCACAAAAAAAAACAGACAGACCGGTGACGTCGATAATCGAAACTCTGATCGATAGTTAACGAATTTTATGATGACTGCGTCGATGGCCCAATCATCGAGGGCAATCAAAAATACGAAAGCCTGCTGCCGGACGAACGGTTCTCTGCTAATTGTTCGCTTGACGCGGCGAATTTTTGCCCCCGACGAGGAAAATAGCGCGCTTGCGGAGCGGAAAGCGGTCTGTCACGGGTCCAGGAAATGGAAATCGTGGTCTCGGGTGCGGAGACCTGAGACACTGCCCCGAAAAGTGGCTGGAGGGGGCGTGCAAATAGAGATAAATCAGAGGAGCGCGAAAGCAGGTTGTTTCCAGTGTTGTGGGGCGGGTTGTGACTTCTTAATGGCTGGCTGATGGGATCCTTGTTCTTTATACGGGGTGAAGGATGGGATCACGGAGTTGAATAATGGTTGATCGATGGCGTGTTGAAATTCTGTAGCAGTTGCTAGATGGAATTTCTTGTTTGAATAATGGGGTGGTTAATGAATTCCTGAAGTTCTGTGATGAGTAGGTGAAATCCCAAATTTGAGTAATTGGTGAGTTATGCAATTCTAAAATTGCGTGTTGGTTCAATGGGGAAGTCCCAAATTTGTGTAATGGGCGAGCGAAGGAATTCCAGATTTGAGTATTGAGTAGGGGATACAATTCTGAAGTTCTAATAACTCAAGCTACAGTTGGTTCAATTTGGTGATTATAGAAATCGACGAGGCCACCATCGAAAATCTTTAAAATCTAATATTTTCCAATGAATTCTAAGTTTTAAGTTTTAAGTCTTAAGTTGTAAGTCGTAAGTTGTAAGTCGTAAGTCGTAAGTCCTAAGTCGTAAGTCCTAAGTCGTAAATCCTAAGTCGTAAGTCCTAAGTCGTAAGTCCTAAGTCGTAAACCCTAAGTTGTAAGTCGTCAGTCGTAAGTCCTAAGTCCTAAGTCGCAAGTGCTAAGTAGTAAGTCCTAAGTCGTAAGTCGTAAGTCCTAAGTTTTAAATCGTAAGTCTTAAGTCTTAAGTCTTAAGTCGTAAGTCGTAAGTAGTAAGTCCTAAGTCGTAAGTACTAAGTCACAAGTACACTAGTCACAAATAGAGAACTCTATTCCGTTCTGTCAGTTTAGGTCCATTTTTAAGCGTTCAAATATAGATTTTATAGAACAAAACTTAGATTTAGGGGTGGTTCAAAGTATGTATGTACTAAATTAAAAATATGATCAGTCTATCGTGCTTTTTTCCGTGAGCCAAAGCGTTATTATTACCTAAGCATCAGATATTACCTAAACTATACTAGCATCGCTCGACTAGCATGAAGCTTACTCTGCGATAACATTTAAATCGCAGCGTCAGAGCTTCTTCTGTCAACAATCCGGTCATAATGCTGTCCTAATGAAGACTGATGATCCTAACTCGCGTAGCCACAGGTGTACACATTATTTAGGACTTCTGTTGTCTGCTTGGATACCGCAGATAAACTATGGCATTAAAATCTTAATGCTCATCTGAAAGTTTAAGGGAAATTACATTTCCTCCCTCCAAGAGGAAGAAACCAATTTTTCAGCACGGACTATTTGCTTCTGTGTACACTAAACTTGTGATTTTAAATATGTTAATCCCCGCGTACCTTCCCAGCCTACCTTCGGGCTTGAAAATTTCTTTAAAATTTCGAATAATATTTTCAGAATTTTTAACGTTCCTCTAAAATTTCGAAATAAATCTTTATTAAATTCGAACGTTTCCAAAGACTTCTTCAGATATTCCTAAATTTCTTCGAAATATTTCGAGAAGTTCAAGTTTCTTCCCAAATAAAAAATCATCCCCCAAAAAACAAATAAAAATCCCCCTTCAAAAAATCACCTTCACCAACAAATGCCCCCATTCGCAACTGACCTATCCAAAACTGCGATTGCGTCACCACTTAAGCGCGCGCAGTACCCAAACCAGATGTGCAGAAAGCTGGAAACTTAATCGGTGCAGCAACAGCTACAAAAGCTGCGCGGATCCCTGGACCGAGTGCACTCGTTCGCGCTATGAAAAGGGTTCTACAGCATTCGTCGAGGTCGAATCGACCCATCGAGAATCCGAGAGTGCGGCACTTCCCTTTTTTCATCGACCACAACCAAGGGCGGAGGCGGAGGATTTACTTCGTTGCATCCTCGAACCGCCAAGATCCTTTGTACCGCGATTCCGTTTGAAGCTGTAACTCCATTACGTCCGCGGGATCGAGCAAACACGCCACGAATTGAACCACGCCGCCCCATGATGCATTGTGGCATTCATTTTCCACTTCATTTGCCCAATGGCCGCTAGTTTTCAACCAAAAAACTAGGTCTCGTCAAAACCTTTCGTTCCGAACGAGACACTTGTGTGGGATCAATATGTGGGGTGGAGAGATTTGTCCAAAAAGAGGGTTGGATACTTGAAATGGTAGAATGGCAAAGGTGGTTGGTTTAAATAGAATGCTATCGTAGGTGGAGGTGGCTTTGTGACTAATTTGGTAGTTTTTTGGTAATGAAAAATTCGTAACCCAAGCGGGGGTGACTTTGCGACACTTTTTGATGTTTTTCAATTATCAAATTCAACTGTTCAAGGCAAATCAGTGATTACTTTTATGGTTAAGTGGGAAGTAAAGATTGAAGTTGTTACAAAGTCACTCCGCATTGAGGGGGTGACTTCGTGACGGTATGTTTGACTGTATGAATAACAGAGGGGAATAAAGAAGTGTAAAGTAACCCCATTACTGACAAAGTTATTCAGTCCTTACGGCATATTCTAACTTCGCGATGTAGAGACGCGATCTGCATGCTGAGAGAGGGACTTGGATCGCTTGGGTGCTTCGATGTAGTCCCTGGAGTTTAATTAATTAATTTCGGGGTGAGTGGCGTGTACTTGTTCCTCTGTCGGAAGCTTCTGGACTTCCTGGTGGACTCGATGAGGTGGAAGTTAGATTAAAATGGTGGAGGCTCTTTGGGTCTTTTGGGAGGAACTCTGGGGTGTGGAACTTCTTTGGATGAAGGAAATTGGGGCGGGGGGAGCATGGTTTGACAAATTATTGGGTAATTATTAGCTGTGCTAGGAGCTAATGGAGTACTCTAATTTGAGCTGATATTTTGTCTTTGGGAAATACTTTCATTTTTCAATCTTCAATCTTCATTCTTCAATTTTAAATTTAAAATTTAAAATTTTCAACTCTCAACTCTCAACTCTTAACTCTCAACTCTCAACTCTCAAATCTTAACTCTCAAATCTCAACTCTCAACTCTCAACTCTCAACCCTCAACTCTCAACTCTCAACTGTCAACTGTCAACTGTCAACTGTCAACTCTCAACTCTCAACTCTCAACTCTCAACTCTCAACTCTCAACTGTCAACTGTCAACTTTCAATTCTCAACTCTCAACTTTCAACTTTCAATTTTCAACTTTCAACTTTCAATTTTCAATTTTTCTGAATACGTTGAAAATTATACTACAGGTAATTCTTTGATTTAGTGGGTTTAAAAAAGTTTCATTCGAAAAGGGTGTAATTTGTGGTAGGGCCAGCGAAATTTTGCTAAAACTGTTGCCACGAAATTGTATACCTTTGGCGTAATATCGAGCAACGAAGTATAAGAAAATGGTGTTCCAGAGTTTGGCGCACATTGAGGGTTTCTGGGATCCGAGTAGAGCAACTTGTTGCATGTGTTACTGTGCAAACTTGGCATACTTTGTAGTGATAAAACAGGGGGAATTTCTCTTTGAAAAACCTATTTGCGTGAGCCGAGAAGTGTGGTCTAAGTTACACTAAGAAAAAAAGAACCTTAGGGTACAGTAGAGTCTTATTAATTGCGATTTGGAGAGAGAAGCAATTGATTAAGACGATCGGTGACTCGAAATTAGAAGAATCTATGTCTAAATCGCGATTCCTCTATGTTCGCTCTAGTTCTGCTTTATTTTTTTCGACCCTGAGGAGTCCCATAACCCGAAGCTCCCTCGTTTCCCCACACAATAAAATGGCCTCAATAACCCTTCGTAAAATATTCTCCACGTACCTTAACATTCCCATATTTCCACGTGAAAATCGCGACAGCTGGCAGACAGGCGATGACGCAACACTCCAGGATCAGGATGGCTGTCCTCATGAGCCAGTTCAAGGACACGACGCATGGCGATTCGTCCTCGCAGAACTCGCAGCCCTCGGCGCAAGGAAGACACTCGAACACACCGTCGACGTCGTACTGACTCTCCTCGCCCTGCAAAACCACACCGCACCCCGAAATTAACCAGAGAGTCCACAAGCCAATTCAACCGCCCGCCCCCAAATGCAAATCCCAAGCAACACGATCATCCCCATCATGTAGCAAGACGACGAATGAAAGGTCACGTTCACTGGGAATGGCTGATACTTTATACGATAAGAAATAGGAGCGCGGAAGGTCAACAGGGCCTTCCAATTTCCTTCACTTGCATCACTTTCGTTCGCAGAGGCTCGAATGGCACCATTACTTCCAGCGAGAGTCGTGTAAGCCCCGTGCATCCATCACCTCTCTATACGCTGCTCACGGCGCTCTCTAATCCCTCCCACGCCCCCATAATTCAGCCACTTTGCTCGTCAGCTTCATTAACGTCTGTCCTTAGCCACGGCGAAACGAAGGCTACCTCAAAACAAATTCCCAAGTGGCCAGCCTATCGGGACAGCTACCTGCTCCCTCACTCCCAGCCGCCCCGTCGAGCTAGATCCCGGCGACTACAAATCAGCCCGCCGTAAATCGCATTTATATACCTATACGATCGGCCTTAAGTTCCAGCGGATTTATCGCACCTCGCAAATCACCGCCACGGGCACTATGGTTTAGGATATTAAAGGCAAGGAGCCACGCCTACTGCGTACCCAGCATTTCCATGCGTCCCGAATGAACCCCCTGGGCTCGCCTGGGCGAAAAAAGTGGGTTCCCGAATAATTTACGACTGCTGAGGGATCGGGGTCGCCGTCCGCCTCGCGAATACCAAACAAATGCATGCGGAATGGGTTGTTACGGAATCACGGGCCCGGGGACGCGTGCTACGGAACTCTCTGCTCCCGGCACGGTGGTCCGAAAAACGAAAGTGGGTTAAACAGGGAAATGTTGTCGGTTTTAGGTAGCTGGGGTTTCGGGGAGTAGGTAAGAGTGGAGAAAGTGGTTTTTTATTTTGGAAAAAATTCGAAAATTGGGCCCAGTCATATTAGTCCGGAGCGCGAAGTCGCTGCGATAGAAATACCGACGTGGTATTCGTGTGACTCGCGTTGAAAGGACCGAAATACTTGCGCCATTTGGAAAAAGGCAGTATTTTTATATTAAAAAATGTTTCTTCACTTTTTGAAATACATACAGTGGCGTGCAAAAGTATCCGGCCATCCTTCAGAACAGAATAACTCGTTTGAAATTGGTCCAAACAACTTGAGTATTTTCGAGAAGCTAGAAGGATTAGTTTGCTAGATGACGTGTTTCGTCGTTTTGAAAAAAAAATTAAATTGGTTGGAAAGCGAAAAAAATAGTAATGTCGCTTTTTTCAACTTTTTTGTCTGTGCTCGTAATGAAAATTTCAAAAATACCTTTTGTAGATTTAATTAAGCTGTACACGTGCTGATATTTTCATCAAAATCGGTTAACGCAGCTATGTGCTACAAACATTTAAAATTGGTGGTCACACATTTCGGCAGTTTTCTAAAAAAAAAACTCAAGTCGTTTGGACGAATTTTAAACGAGTTATACTGTTTTAAAGGGTGGTCGAATACTTTTGCACGCCACTGTAATAATATAGTCTGAAAGTTTTGAAAGGATTGCATGTATAGTTTCCTCACAAAAAAATCTCAAAAACAACTTTAATTTCTGCCGATTACACCAGCCCCCCCCCCCCCCTCTTAAAGAATTAGTGAAATGTCCATTATTTTTGTAAGAGCCACTATTCTCGCCGAACTTGCCCAAGTGTCAAGCACGTACGGTTATGTACCAATAAAATTCTTTCGACCCCATCGCTGGCCACTTCGTTTCACTCTACCGCGCCATTTCTTATCTGCAGTTCACGTGCTGTCACGCCGGTTAATTGCGGCGCGTTTCATCGATCACAGGAAGCGTCTCGTTGGCTGCAAGGGAATTCGCAAAACGGCCGGAGGGCCGAGCGTTTCCTTCCCGCGCCGTGGCGTCTAACGAGTCGTTTCCGTAATCGCCTGGCTATTTGTTTCTTTCGTCCGTTGCCCCCGGAAGCTCGCCAATTTTTCAGACGTCGATCGCAGCTTCATAAATCACGCTGCTCCTTCTGCTGCCGCTTCTTAGCATCCCAGGGCTCCCTTTGTTTCTCTTCACCTCGGGATTATTCTTTGTTCTTCGTCTCGCTTCCGTCCGCAGTAGCCTCTTTGAATTGTTCGCGCGATTCAGACACTCCACGTCGAGCCCCTGTTTCATCGCTCTACTCATTCCCCTGAGGAAGCAAGCTTGCAAAAATTCAGAAGCACGCGCGAGCGCGTGTCAGGTTACAGTCCTACCATGGGACCGCGACTTAGTGCTCGCCAGCGCCGCCAGGGGTCTAATCTCTCAAACTCTTTCTCGCAAGTGTCAGGTCCCAGTCCCGTTCGTATATATACAAGTTCCAAGTTTATTACTCTCGGTCCCCAGGCGTCTACGGCAGGGAACCGACTTCAGGGATTACGGTGTGACGTCGGAGTTGACGGGTTGTGTGTGTTGCTGCATATATAAGATGTGCCCATTCTCGTGCAGGATCGGCGATTCCGAACGGTTACATGCGCCGCGCGGCCCCTGCCACACGAGCACCACCGCGGTCCCCGACCACCTCTCTCTCTCCGTCAGCCGTTGACAAGTGAATTCTAATGAGAAACCAATCAGTGGAAGCTTAGCCTACGTGTCGGTTCGCGTTAAACTTCGCCCGAATGTCTCGTCTAATCAGAAACGACACGCTGTCAGGGGAGACAGACAACCGAGCTGGCAATATCGATGATCCCGTGTCTCCAGACGACCTGGGTTTATACCTTTCACCCCGCGCGGTGCTCTCCCCTCGACCTGATCGAAATTGCATGTCTTTGGGAAGACTGTTCACGTGGTGGATTGCTCTATCAAGAACGCAAACGCGACAAGGCTCCGGAGGATAAACTGCGGGATATGATGTGTCGTTAATCTCGCGATATCCCTCGTTCGAATCTGACGAAAATGGTAGTGGGAGGACGCTGGGGAAACCCGGGGGTTGCGGTGTGTTCGATCGATTGTGTGTTGGTCGTCGATCATTGATTATCTTCGATTTCGGGTAGGTGGGAGTTTGAAACCGGAGGCCTTCGGTTGAGGGAAATCGAGTGTGGAGTTAGTGAGTCCGGTCGGTATTGGTTTTGGGAGGCTTGTTGAGGAATGTTCTAAGCCCCCAGTCACATTGGTTTGGGGCGTAAAGGTAATACAAATGTAAAATTAAGTAGAGATAACTTATCTATCTAGCTGGAGTTAATTAGAGTATATATAGGTAGCAATTGCGTCATTTTTAGAATAAATGCGAGTAAAGTACCCAGGCACGTTGGTCCGCAATATAAAATCTTTCTAAACATAAAAGCAAAGCAATTTTCTGTTACCTGACGTTGAGAAGAACATCTCTAAGTAGTAGAATCACTAAGCTATCGTCCCAAGTCTGGAGAAAATGTGAAAACACCGTCTCGGCACGTTGGTTCGGTAACTAATCTAAGCGACTACGAGTGTAACGCGGCAGAGTTAAATCCCTTGCGAAGACCGAATCTAAAAAATTATTTCAAGTATCAAAGGTACAGTATATTCTTCTACAAAGTTGCTTTTTATTGCAATTATGCAATGCAGCTTGCAATGTGCCAGCACAGATTACCATACGCGCATTCGTTTATGACGTAGCGGATACCCTCACCAGCTGTATGCGGTATCCGCTTCCGATTCGCCTATTTGTACCGTTCATCCCCTATCCACCGGACCACCGCTCTTTTTCACGGACCACGAGCCCACCGTTCTCCAGCATTGGCGCCCGCCCGTGTAGGAAACATGGGAACACCGGCGGATCGATAGGAAACTAATGGAAATTTCTGCCACGATAAACGATTCTTCACCCCTGAAAGTAAATTTCAGAGGCGAAGTCACAGTGCGCGATGTGCAAGTAAATGAGAGCCGCGACCTCTCCCACCACGTGATCGCCCGTTTCGTCAAGGCGGGATTTCTAGGGAGCGGTGTGTAAACGAATGAAAAATTATATTCAACGACTGAGATTGAATTTCCCTCTCATTTCTGCTGCCTTTTAACTGTAATTTTACGGAATCTCATGGGCTAGTTTAAGGGGAATGAAAAGTTGAGGGTGCAGTTTAGAATTTAAAATTGAGAGTGGATTCTGGTCGTATTGTAATTCTTGGAGTGGTAGAAATGGTAATGCGATATAAATATAGACCACCAGTGAAAAGAAGGGTGGAAAGGTGTACAAAAGGAGGGGGGTAGAATCGGAGAATTTTCTTCTAGCAGCTTGGCGACTAGCATTTATGTTTATCGTGATTCAGAATGCCTGCTTGAGCACTAGCCACGAGCCAGATTTCGTATGCGGGAGATTCATCGCGTGTGCTCGAAAGCGGATTAAGATGTTTACAATTATGGAGAACATGGCTGTGTTAAGTCCGTACAGAGTCAGCATGGCGAACGGCAATATGTACTGCAACGGACAACAAACAGCGGGAAACTGTTGGTAAGTTGCACTCCGAAAGCTCCCTTGGGACGCAACATCGCATGCAAGACCACGACGCGAATCCGCAATGAAGTGCGACACGATACGTTGTCGGTCGATTTATCCCCTTATGCTCATTTCACACCTCGGGAGAATCCAATCGATTCTCCCCGCGTTTGTGTTCTCACGAACAATTCAACGCGTTCGATTGTCGTGTCAAAGTAAGGGGGAATACTTGCTCGGGGAAGAATATGCTTTGGCACTTTGCTTGAGACTGTTTGAAAGTAAAGTCACGCTCCCACGTGTGGAAATGAAATTTAGAACACGGTTAAAGCCACGTTCCCACGCGTGGAGCACGGGCAGTGAATATATTTCGAGCCACCTCCCCACGTGTGACAAGTCGGAGATTGAGTATACGTAAAGCCACATCCGCACATGTACAAAGAAGAGTATATAGTAGACGTAAATTCCCACATGTGTAGAGAAAGGTGTAAGAGAAACATGAAGCCACCTTCCCACGTGAGAAAAGACGGAGATTGAGTATACGTAAAGCCACATCCCCACGTGTAGAAAGAAGAGTATAGAGTAGACGTAAATCCACATTCCTACATGTATAAGTAAATGTGTAGAAGAACATAAAGCCACCTTCCCACGTGAGAAAAGTCGGAGATTGAGTATACGTAAAGCCACATCCCCACGTGTACAAAGAAGAGTATAGAGTAGACGTAAATCCACATTCCTACATGTATAAGTAAATGCGTAGAAGAACATAAAGCCACCTTCCCACGTGTGAAAAGTCGGGGATTGAGTATACGTAAAGCCACATTCCCACGTGTACAAAGAAGAGTATAGAGTAGACGTAAATCCACATTCCTACATGTATAAGTAAATGTGTAGAAGAACATAAAGCCACCTTCCCACGTGAGAAAAGTCGGAGATTGAGTATACGTAAAGCCACATCCCCACATGTACAAAGAAGAGTAAATCCACATTCCCACATGTGTAAAGAAATATGTAGCTGAAGCTTAAAGCCACCATCCCACGTGTGAAAATGAGGATGCAGAATAGACTTTAAGGAACATTCCCACATGTTTAAGGGATAGTGTAGAACAGACTAAAGCCACGTTCCCACATGCGAGGTGCACGTTGCCTATAAAACAACCTTCCCACGTGTATAAAGTGCAACTGGGAAAACATTCGGGATTAATTTCCAAATTTCGTCATCCAAAGTGCTTGGAAAAGGAATTTTGAATATAGTTATGTACTTTTGCCTATGATTTAATTACTATTTAGATAAACACTACAATCCCAGTATTTTATAATCCTGTATCTAAAGCTACCTTTATGCAATACCATTGTATTCCAAAGCAGATCAACAGTGAATTGATATCCATTCGCACCGTGTCGCATAATAAGTCTAAAGCAATTGCAAAATGAAGCGTCATCGCGCTTCTGGGATCCCACATTCGATTCATCTCGTGGCCAACGATCCATTGCATACGGGCCTGATTAACTATCGACACACACACCTGGCTGCACTACAATGCTCTCCTCATATCGTTAATCAGCGCGATGCTACACTCATTTCACCTCCCATAAATCCCCTGGATCCCGCATGGGTCTCTTCCACCCCATTTTCTTCTTTCCCTTTCGATACCGGTAAATTCATCCGCCTAAAAACTTCTAAATTCAAGCAATGCTCAAAATGCCCCCCACAATTTTCTTCTAAAAAAAAAACCTCCACTTGAAAATAGCCGTAACTTTCTCGGTGCATAATCCCAAATTTCCCCGTTAATGCGACCCCTTAATTCCCCGATTAATTCCGAGCCGTGTAACGCGAACAAAAAGAATTTGCACTACGAAATTTTTTCTCCTCCTTCGCGCGAACTTCTCTGGCGACGCGCCAGAGCAACAAATATTGTGTATTCCACAGTCTGTTGGCACTGGGGACCGGGGGTACAAAGGTGGAGCGGTCTGACGGTGATTTCGAGACTTTGCCCATTTTTCACCCCCGTTCGCTTTTGTCGCCGCATTCTTCTTTTTCTAAACTCTCGGGGCATAAAACTCTTTTGTAACGCATAACGAAGGAATTTCAAAGCTTTGAGTTCGGAAGCTGTCGAACTCGAAACACTTGTCAGTTATTAACAAACGTATCCCGAGCTCCTCTGTCTTTCGGTCACCCGTTACAGTCACGCTTCGATCACCCGTCGATCCGAGCGCTCAAAAATGAATATCGACAGAATCGACGCTGTCATCCACACTGTTACACGAAGCATTGCATCCCCTGCGACTCGACGGGCGCACCTGGCACAGACACGGCGAACGATTTTCCAGTGGCGATCAAATGAAACGTTATTAATCCGATGACCTACACGTGATATTTCGAGGGAATCCCTTTCGGGACCGAACCCTCTCTGACAGGTTTTACGCTGCCGGATTCCCTGGCGTTTGAAAGGAGGACTAAGTGGACGAAAAGAGCGCGCCAGTGGTCGAAAAGAGTGGAAAACGCGGTGAAATATCGAGAATTTGACGTAACTACGACAACGGACCTATTCGCCGTTAAAAAATGAATGGAAAATGTGGAATAAAATTTTGTCGCCCTGAGCTTCGTTTTTTGAGAAAATAATTATCAAAGTCGTTGCGCGCGCAAATTTTTCATAACCCTCTATTCACCTCTAAGCCACGTTATCACGCTGGAATAATCAAAACCTTCTTTCAGCGACGATATAATGGAAAAAATATACCAACAACCCCGGCGGACAAGAAATTAATCGCTTTTTTTAATTCCCCCGCGCGCACGCCTTCGAAGTTAATTTTCTGCAAAACTACTTGTCGCACGAAAAAAGTGCATTGTACATTTCCGACTGGTTTTCGAACCCCGAACAAAATCCCGTATAGTATCGCCGCGAGCCACGTCGCAGTCCGTGTAAAACCGAAACGTTCTATGGAGAATTTTACGGTTTTCCAGCGAAACGTGCGAACGAGACCGCTGCGAAAGAGCAGGTGGTCCCGGGCCCCCTCTTTTTCACGGGGCTGATGAAATACGACGAGCAATAAAACGGGAAGGGGGGGAAAAAAGACGCGGTGAGAAAACACTGGGGTCCGCCGCGTAAAATTAATTTTACGCCGTCTACGTGGCTTTGCAAGCAAATGCACGCGGGTGTTAACAGGGGCGGGGTTGAAATTGAATTTGGTAGGCGCTCGTGCCACCGTTGATGGCATGATACTCGTTCAGCCAGTAAATTAAAACCGCCTTGTTTCCTTTGCGCGGCGGCTTATCGTTGTCGTCGATGGGAAAGCGGGTGAGGCGCTGCGAGGTGCGATGGACTTCTTCAGCAGCGCCAACCGCGACCTTCCCTCTTTGAGGCTCGCGAAGGGCAGAGGTCTCGCGGAGAGTAAAAAAGACACGGCTGGGTAAAGGAAAGTTTGCTGTCCTCGTTCGGGTGGAGAAAAAAAATAAGAATGGGGGCAAGTGCGCGTTGCAAAAGGTACGAGAGTTATTTCAGAACCCGGCGGACAAATGAAAGCTTCGCGTGATCCCAGCTTCGCTCCGTTGGTCGTCCTTTAGAAAAACGCTAATGCGAATGCAGTTAAACTCGCGGCCGATTGAAATATTTCGTGTTCATCAGGCAGACTTGTAAATCACGCTCGCCCGGCTCCGGGGAACGATTATAATTTCTGGGTCGCCGCGGTGAAACAGATCAGACGAAACTGTTTTATGGAAGGGGTTGAATCGGAGGGGGAAACAGTGGGATCGCAGGGGATGATTCGTGGTGCTAGTTAGTGGTAGCGAATTTTTATTTTTAGTAACGAAACGGAGAGCAGTTCTTTTTTTATTTGCGCGTTTATTTATTTATTTATTTAGTTAGTTAGTTAGTTATTTATACGGGAAAACCTTTTGCTATATAAAGAATGGAGAAAACCAGGAGGGCTAATGCAGAAAAGTAGAAGTAGAAAAATGAACAAAAGAAAGGGAGAAATAGCGCCAGAAAAAATTAAGCGAAAAAAGGGGAAATACAATGACAGTAAACAGAAGTTAAAGAGAATTGTTAACAATTTAGGGGGTTGCTTAAAAATTTTCAGAGCTTCTTGGGTAATTTTTAAGCCATGATTTACATTATTATAGAGAAGGAAAGGGAGTTAAGGGGGTCAACTTGTATGTGATAAAATAATTTGTAAATTTAAAATTTGTTTTCTCAGATAATTACCTGAAAATTTTTTCAGTGAAATATCGGGATCTTTTTAGAGGTTAGACAACATTTTAACCAGGGGTGGATTACCTCACCCAAGAGTAATAAAATAGAAAAATATTATGAGATTATATATTATTCTGTATAAATAATTAATGTGAATTTAATTAATTAGGGGGTAGTATCAGATAGAGATAATAAAATATAAGTTACAACCAAATTTTAAATCTTGTAAAAGAAGGTTCAAAAATGTACTTTTACATATTTCGCCCCCTCCAAGAAGGGGTCCTGAATCCGCCTGTGATTTAATTTTTATAAAGCAAAAATCTATATTTCGAAAAGGGGAGAGAAAACAGCCGAGCATCCACAGAACTTGGCGCTACGGTTGCAATCGTCACCACGTTGCATGCAGCGTATTAAAAATCACCCCCAACCCCTACCGAGACTGCGGTCGCCGTTTCGTTGAGGGAAATTATCGAGAAGGTTAAACCTTCAGCGGGCTGTCAGGGGAATATTAATTACAGCCAAGGGCACGCGGGCTTTTGTACGAATGCGCGGATTGCAAGTCATTTATCAACAATTACGGGGCGATTCGGAACGAGCCCCGTGTCAGTTTCGACGGTAACCGGCGTCGAATCGCGGCGATCGCTGAGACGACGGCGGCTCCCTTTCATCCCCCGCGAATTATCCGGCGGTGTGGGGTCGCCATTTTGAATCCGACGGCCTTCGAATTGAATCGACCGCCGTAAAGAGCAGCGGTGGCCTCTTCGAGGCAGGCTTTCTCTTTATTGGGGCGATCACTTCGGCTGTGTCAATTTACATAAAATTGAAATTTAAAAATATTCAGTTTTTTACTATAAACTTAGTGCAGATCAGTTTTTAAAATTAAGCAATTTTTCCTTGAGCTAGGGAGAGGGCAAGTGGGAGGGGGGCAGCTGAAATTGAAAATAAAAATTTAACAAATACTCACTTTTTTAGTATAAAATTAATAAAGATTAGTTTTTAAAAATAAGCAATTTTTCCTTGAGCTAAGGAGAGGGTAAGTGGGAGGGGGCAGCTGAAATTGAAATTAAAAATTTAACAAGTACTCACTTTTTTAGTATAAAATTAATAAAGATTAGTTTTTAAAAATAAGCAATTTTTTCTCAAGCTAGGAGCTAATTTAAGTAGGAGGAAATTTGCTTATTTATAAAAACTACTGTGCATTAAGTTTATACTGAAACAGTGAATATTTTTAAATTTTAATTTTTAATTTTTAATTAAATTGGCGCTGCAAGTGCAATATTAAAAAGTTCATTTTGTTTTTTGATTACTATATTTTCTCTTTGCCGTCGCTGTTTCTCAAAGTTCCCTTCCCCTGGAAAAAATCTGCGGACGCCCTTGCATAACGATATGTACTTTGCTGCGCTCCGAGGTAATGGAATTGATTATTAGGGCGCTATGGAAAGAAATTTGTAGGGCAGGAGTGCAAAGGCCGGGGAAATTAGTGGAAAGTTGAATATTGGGGTTGTAGATGTATATAGAGCAGAAGTAATGGCGTGTGGGGGTGTTCGAGGGAGGGGAGGGGTAGAAGGGGATGCTACCAATGGCATTATCTACATTCTACATTATGTAACTGAAAGTTTGGGAGTCTCCCTTCGCAAAAGATTGAAAATTTCTCGAGAAATTCGACTGTAAAGGGGAAGGAAAATATGATACTGGTTGCAGATGGTACTGCATCCAGGAGATATTGGAGGAATCTGCGACACCGATTTAGAGGTGTTTAAGCGTGCGCCAGCTCGGCCATCGAGAAATTGATTTATGGCGGAGTCGTTTTCAAGGATCCACGTAGAAAGGAAAAACGTATGAATATGCCGTGACCTGGAAGTAATGGCCGGCTCTCAGCAATTTGTACACGATTTTTTACTTCCTGGAGCTTGACGCTGACAAATCGCCACCGGAAGTTGTCTTTTAATGCGCGAGGAACGCATGGACACCACTGGAACCCGCCACTTGGGACGTCGATAATTTTGAAATTCACGACTTTTAAAGAATTTCGATTTTGTTCCACAATGCAAAAGTTTCGAATGAAGTCTTGTGAAATTTTAGATTTTAGTGTTGGGCATGTCTTTACAGAAATTTTTCTAGAATTTGACTGGTTTCTTAAAAGTATTTTCAAATTTTTTTAGATATTTCAGATATTAGATTTTTTCAATTTAACAGAAATTTGTTAAAAGCTCCAGCTTTCTAAATTTCACAAGAGACATAGAAACCTGTGAAAAAATTTGAGTGTTTCCAAATTTCATGGAAGGCGCAGAAATCTGTGAAAAATTTTAATTTTTCAAATTTCACAGAAATCTGTTAAAAATTTAAATTTTTTAAATTTCACAGAAATCTGTCAAAAATTGTAATTTTCCAAATTTCACGGAAATCTGTAAAAAATATAAATTTCCAAATTTCACAGGAGACAGAAATCTGTAAAAAATTTTTTTTTCAAATTTCACGGAAATCTGTCAAAAATTTAAATTTTCCAAATTTCACGGAAATCTGTCAAAAATTTAAATTTTCCAAATTTCACAGAAATCTGTCAAAAATTTTAATTTTCCAAATTTCACAGAAATCTGTCAAAAATTTAAATTCTCCAAATTTCACGGAAATCTCTCAGAAATTTAAATTTCCAAATTTCACAGAAGACAGAAATCTGTGAAAATTTAAATTCTCCAAATTTCACGGAAATTTGTCAAAAATTAAGAATTTCCAAATTTCACAGAAACTTGTCAAAAATTTAAATTTTCCAAATTTCACAGAAATCTCTCAGAAATTTAAATTTCCAAATTTCACAGAAGACAGAAATCTGTCAAAAATTAAAATTTTCCAAATTTCACAGAAGACAGAAATCTGTCAAAAATTAAAATTTTCCAAATTTCACAAAAGACAGAAATCTGTCAAAAAATTTCAGCTTTTCAAATTTCACAGAAGACAGAGAAATCTGTCGAAACCTTTAGCTCTCAAAATTTCCCAGAGGACAGAAATCTGTTAAACTCTTCAGCTTTTGAAATTTCACAAAGATCTGTGAAAAGCTTGAGTGTTTCCACTCTCGGATTTTCGCAGAAACGCGGCGGTGAAATGTGATCCAAGGAATTGTCGTAGGAATTGCAAGGACCGATAGCTATGTGGAGGACGGGGCACGTACCATCATCAGTTTCTCGAATTCCTCCTCGATCACGGTGCCGTTGTAGTATCGATACGAGGATTTCGTGTCGGGATAATAAAATCCCCGTTTGCAGACGCATCGATAGCTTCCGCGACGGAATCCCAGTCCTGAAATGGCGATACACTGAAACCGGAAGCGACGATTATGCCTCTACACAGGAAACGATCGACATAGTAAATGAATTTACAGAAACTCAGTCCACATAGAGTGACTATCAAAAAGAACTGGATTCTACGTTGGCGAAAGAACAATTTCGGGAAACGAAAGTTCGCGGGGAGTTTCAATGCGAAAAAGGGTAATTTGAAATGAGAAAAAGTAAAATTTTAAAGGCTAATTTGGAAAATAATCCAAGGTTCAAAATTGCATTGGTATTTTTCTTTTTTCATCTACGATGTGACCCAATTTTTTTTGGTGAAATTCATATTAATAATATGTCTGTAAGTTAATTTAGAAGCTGCGATACTGGGTGATTGAGTAATTTATTGCTAAATAGGAAGGTACTGCAAGAATTTGAAAGAGAATTGCGTTTTTGTTCACTCACCTCGGTTGTTCTTTTCTTGCATTTGTCACTGGCTGCAAAAATGTTGAGTTGTGTAGATCCTGGTGGCAGGGGGCACTGATCTATGTCCAGTCTGCGTAGATCTATGTCTATACCGCTTGTCCCTCTGAAACAAAGAATTCTTTCATATTAATAAAATGTAATATTGTACGTCTAGCAATAGTTGAATAGTAATAAATACTTGAGAATATTTCATAATAAGCGAAATAAGATATACAGAAATTTCGTAGAAACCAGTTATAATGTTACAAACCCTAGTACATCCTTATTTAATTTTAAACAATATCTAAAACTTTATTCATTGCCTCAGTCATGGATAAATAATTAATTAATCTCTCAAAGAAATATAATTACTTAATTTGAGTAATTTGTTCTGAGTCAATCGATTTGTTAATTCATCGATCAGTTAAACTGAACACGTACACGATAAATATTGACCGAAAAATTGTACAAAATACCAAATTTTCGATATCAGAAGCCTCTGCATCAAACACCGAAGCTCAAGCGCTATATTTTCGTTATCCAAACCATGCGAACACATATATCGACGTTATGAAGTGTCAACAAATTCCCCTGCAATATTTATACTAAATTAAGTATGGAAACAAGATAGCTAACATCGATGATACCACCAATACCAACTAATACTTCCATCAGACAAATTTGTTCACGTGCTGTTCGTGACTCGACGCAATGAGACATCATTATAGTGAGCCAGAGTAGTTTCATGGAACAACACCCCCTAATGAGGCCATCGGCTATACTCTGACGGTAAGCATAATTAATCATACGATAGGTAGCGATATTGAGAAGAACGTGTTTTCAGTGGAACGCGCGGTTCTTATCGAGTATTTTGCTGAGAAATCGATTGGACGTGGTCTGGCGCATAAATACTGAGAAACTGGGAAGAGAAGTCGACTTCAGAGAGGCTTCATTAGTTAATTAGATAAGTAGTTAAAGATCTGTGAAGATGTGTGTTGAAATTGTTTTATTAAAATTGACTTTAGGTAGTTAAATAGGGTATACGGGAAGTTATAGGCAGAGCCATGCGAATTGGCTGCTCGAGCCCCCCACCACATCTCTCTGTCCGCCATATTGCTTCCCCCACCACACCGACCGACGACCTCCGCAGCGACATCTGTGGTCTCTTGCAGAAGACTGGGTTAGGTCTGGGTTATTCTTAACGAGAATTTTGCTGAGAAATCGATTGGACGTGGTCTGACGCATAAATACTGAGAAACTGGGAAGAGAAGTCGACTTCAGAGAGGCTTCATTAGTTAATTAGGTAAGTAGTTAAAGATCTGTGAACATATGTGTTGAAATTGTTTTATTAAAATTGACTTTAGGTAGTTAAATAGGGTATACGGGAAGTTATAGGCAGAGCCATGCGAATTGGCTGCTCGAGCCCCCCACCACATCTCTCTGTCCGCCATATTGCTTCCCCCACCACACCGACCGACGACCTCCGCAGCGACATCTGTGGTCTCTTGCAGAAGACTGGGTTAGGTCTGGGTTATTCTTAACGAGAATTTTGCTGAGAAATCGATTGGACGTGGTCTGACGCATAAATACTGAGAAACTGGGAAGAGAAGTCGACTTCAGAGAGGCTTCATTAGTTAATTAGGTAAGTAGTTAAAGATCTGTGAACATATGTGTTGAAATTGTTTTATTAAAATTGACTTTAGGTAGTTAAATAGGGTATACGGGAAGTTATAGGCAGAGCGATGCGAATTGGCTGCTCGAGCCCCCCACCACATCTCTCTGTCCGCCATATTGCTTCCCCCACCGATCGACGACCTCCGCAGCGACATCTGTGGTCTCTTGCAGAAGTCGAAAGGGATCCATGCTACGAGATTAAAGTGTTCAAAATTTTTTGGAGCTTCAATCAAAGATATTGTTCCCAAAACAAGTAACATTTACAGGAATCACCTTTAAAAACACACGAACTTAAAATTTATCTTTATTTGTGGACGATTAAAAAAGATTGTATCAATTTCAAAGACAGAGGAAATAAAAAAATACGGTCCCAAAATTTCAAGCAGGCAGAAAAGTCAATGTGAAATAAAAATTCCAAAAAGTATATCCACAAAACAACTTCAAGCGCATTTAAAATCCCCTAGAAATCTAATTTTGACCCTGCAACTGGCGCTGAGGATTATGACAATGAACAGCCCTACCTAAGAAAAGCAATATACAATTTTATTCCCCTTCGGAAACTGCGAGGCAACAAAGACAACTTCAATAGCCCAGCATCCGCTCTGAAATTCCGTTACTGCTGCAGCCAGGCATTCATCATCCCCGGTTCAGTTTGCCTGACCCAGTGGCGGCATTACAGTTTTAGGAGGAGGCAGGAGTCTGCACCGGAAGAGAGCAGGGTAACACAGCTTTATTGCATAATAAATTGATGGGCCGATCGATAGCTTTACGTGTGCCATCCTTCAGCGTTCGACACCGTCGCCTATTATGCTGGCCGCGCCGGTGAATTTCGACGCGGGTAATACCGTTCTCACGGGAGTATGAATTTCAGCCAATTACGGGGTTGCCTTCGCTCTATCGGACAGGAATAATGCGGCCACTTTGATCTTCCGGTGGCTCTTGCCCGCTTCGAGACTGCTCTGCCGGCAGATACGGGAAACTCTACAGTGATCGTAATTCTTATTATTTAATCTCCTGTTAGTGTCTTCGTTGCGGCCGTTTCTGTGGTTAGTGAGACTGTAGGGAACGCTGATATAGTCCGGAGAGGAATAATTGGCTGCTCAGGGACAGCTTACTCCGTTCCCCCCACCGGGAGATGCAGGAGGCGGGGAGGGGGGCGGTGGGAGTGGCCTGGCGATGGGGTGGGGATAGGAAAACTGTAATAGGTCGAATTTTGGGAAGTTTGTTGGTTGTGGTGAAAGTTTTAATGCTGTAGGTTCCTATACTTGCAATTATTATGATATAAGGCGATATATTACTATTATATTTGTAATTGCAATTGTGCAATAAAGACTTTTAATAATAATAATAATATATTTCAAGTTTTAATACTTTTAAGTTCTTCAATATGCAGATATTGGGCTCTATGTATTTATATTTTATAAACTTATGTGGCTCTTGTTGTAGAACCCCAAGTTCCTACACTTCAAAACTTTAATATTTTCAACGTTCAACATTTTTACAAGTTTTTCCAAATTACAATACCTTAAGTCCCAATCTTGCAAGGTTCTATACTTCCTACACTTCAAATTCCTGTATTAAAAGTTTCTACACTCCCAGTTCTAATACATCAACTTCCACCACTTCGAATTCCTATATTTCAAATTTCTTCAAACTTCAAATTCATATGTCCCACGTTTCTAACCTTAAAATTTCTATATTCCATGTTCCTACGTTTCAAATATCTGTACCTATCCCAAGTTCCTATTTCTATATTCCAAGCTCCTCGCCTCACACATTCCAATACTTCACAGTTCCACACCCTAAACTTCTACATCTCAGGATCCTACAGTCGTACAGTCCGTATCCCCATATTCTACCAGACAGAATGTTCGAATTCATACACTGCGGGTTCCAACGCCCTGAACTACAATACCCCAATTTATATGCTGAAATATAATACACCCCAAGTAACTGCACTCCATGGCCCTATACCTCAAGTTCATAACCTACAAACTCCCGTCCTCCAAGTTCCCACTTCCCGAGTCCCTAACCTCAAATAATCCCACGCAGGATATAATTCCTTCCGATTTTCAGCCCCGTTCAATATCCCGCCACCAGAGCAGCCTTTTCGCCGGCGATTCGTTTCGCAGAACGTAACCAACAACAGCCACGGCAATTATCGAAACAGCGCCAGCCTCTGGGAACGTTCCTGAGCGAAGCGGCAGGATAATTGAGCTCAAGCGGGCGATTTAAATCGCGGCAATTATCCAGAAAATTCGCCGAATGAATAGGAGAGGAACGGGCAGGGGATCGCGGAAAAATTTTGCGGGCAGGTGGATCGGTGCACTCTCCACGCTATTAAGAGGAGATCGCTCGGCGATAATGTCAAAGCAATTTCATTAGGAGCCGCCTGAACATTGCTCCGACCCCTTGCGGGAGGCCTGGGTACCACTGCTAATGGATGCTCAAGAAAATAAGTTGCTCTTTTGTGTGGCGCAACACCTGGCATTCTTTTCTTTGCAACCCAGGTGAAACTGAAACCGAGACTCTGTAATGTACCTTCTTCTTTTTTTTTCAATATATAGTCAGTTTCTGAAGAATTATGATTTTTTTTTTACAATTTCTGCTGATACACGTAAGCCTAGACAATATTCTGATAATCAGGGGGTGTATTAAGTTCGAGTCGCTCATTGGGCTAAAATTTTGTAGTAAAAATTTTACCGAGCAATCGGTTTCAAAGTTTTGTATGTACAGTGGGGGGCAAAAGTATTTGGACACACTTTAAAACAGAATAACTTTTTTAAAATTGGTCCAAATGACTTAAGTTTTTTTGAGAAGATAGAGGGATTAATTTACTATATAACGTGCTCGTCGTTTTGAAAGAAATTACAATTGGTCGAAATAGGGAAGAAAATAGTGGAGATCGTTTTTTTTTCAAATTTTTTTTTGAGCATGTAATGAAAGTTTTAAAAAATGCCTTTTGTAGATTTCAATGAGTTCTATACATGCTGAAAATTTCATCGGAATCGTTACATTATTGTATAGGTGGAATATTAATTGTTTGCCGAATATGAAGCAAATGGGTAATTTCTTTAACTGATTATTCGGTTTCATGATAGAATTTGCAGAGATGTGTATACAATTAGGACTCCAACATATAAAATGGAGTTGCATTAATGTAACTACGGATCCGCAGGAATCTCCGGCGCAGTTTCAACATTTGCATCAGAATATTTCGAGCACTTCATTCTAGAAATTCAATTAACAATTGCTTAATGACCAGCCAGGCTTCGCAGTAGTGTTTAACGAAGCTATTCGATCCATGGTGCACCGGAATACCCTCGTCTCTTCGCGATGTAATTTCGACGTATTCGCGTAATACCACTCGAGGAGGCGAAACTAACAAAAGGAATTATTTGCAACCGCGGCTGAGGGTAAAATATTCAGAGTATAGAATGGGGAAAAGGAATGGAAAATGGCGGTTGGCGGGTATACCGCTAAGCTCCCACTCTGCATCTCTTTTAGAACCTGGTGGTCTTCCAGCAAAACGCAAAAAAATAATGAATTGAGAAGCTGCTCGAACATCTCTAAGTAAAAGCTATTTAAATATCAATTAATTATTTTCATGTGAATAAGGCTTAACGTAAATGTTGAAAAATGTATTCAAGAAAAGGAGGGCACTGTTAAAGATCGAGTTACTTGAATTCTACTTCAATTTCTTCTTTTCAGATCAGTGTTTTTTGCTTTTGGCTTCGACGAGCACAATTCGTCGAATAATTCTCCAATTCTAAGATTCGAGCCAACGCATTCGATCTACCTAGACACCATATCTCAGATTCATACTCTCCGAATTTTTACATCTCAAGCTTACACATTCCAAATTTCTATATTTCAAATTCTTATGTTCCAAATTTTCACACTCCAAATATTTGTATCTCAAGTTCATATATTTCAAATTTTTATATCTGAAGCTTACACCACTAAAATTTCTATATTTCATATTCCAATGACCCAAAATTTCACCCCCCCCAAATATCTGTATCTCTAGTTAAGTTCATACATTTCAAATTTTTATACCTCAAGTTCTTTCACTACAAATTTTTATATTTCAAGTTCCTACCTTTCAAATTTTTATATTTCAAGTTCCTACCCTCCAAATTTTTATATTTCAAGTTCCTACCCTCCAAATTTTTATATTTCAAGTTCCTACCTTTCAAATTTTTATATTTCAAGTTCCCACCCTCCAATTTTTATATTTCAAGTTCCTTCCCTCCAAATTTTTATATTTCAAGTTCCTACCCCCCAATTTTTTTTTCTGAAGCTTACACCACCCAACTTTCTATATTTCATATTCCAATGTCCCAAAATTTCACCCTCCAAATATCTAAGTCTCTAGTTAAGTTCCTTCACTCCAAATTTTTATATTTCAAGTTCCTACCCTCCAAATTTTTATATTTCAAGTTCCTACCCTCCAAATTTTTATATTTCAAGTTCCCACCCTCCAATTTTTATATTTCAAGTTCCTTCCCTCCAAATTTTTATATTTCAAGTTCCTACCCCCCCAATTTTTTTTCTGAAGCTTACACCACCCAACTTTCTATATTTCATATTCCAATGTCCCAAAATTTCACCCTCCGAATATCTAAGTCTCTAGTTAAGTTCCTTCACTCCAAATTTTTATATTTCAAGTTCCTACTCTCCAAATTTTTATATTTCAAGTTCCTACCCTCCAAATTTTTATATTTCAAGTTCCTACCCTCCAAATTTTTATATTTCAAGTTCCTACTCTCCAAATTTTTATATTTCAAGTTCCTACCCTCCAAATTTTTATATTTCAAGTTCCTACCCCCCAAATTTGTATATCTGAAGCTTACACCACCCAAATTTCTATATTTCAAATTCCAATGTTCCAAAATTTCACCCTCCAAATATCTATATCTCTAGTTAACTTCATACATTTCAAATTTTTATACTTCAAGATCCTTCACCCCAAATTTCTATATCTCAAGTTCCTTCACTTCATCTTTCTATATCTTAAGCTTCCCCCTTCCATATTTCTATATCACGAGTTCCCTCAAAATCCCACTTCTGAAATTCCTCCATCTCAAATTTAGGACATGGTTGATAGTGGAACCACTCGAACTCCAATTCAACCCACTCCAGACTTTTTCGTTTCAACCACTTCCTTTTGTCCTCGATGACCCTAATTGTTAAAATTCGGCTATATTTTTTAAAAAAGACGCGAAGCTATCGTTCCCCGTAGGTTAGAGAAATTACCAATTCGGCGCAGCGCGGTTAATGCGACATTAACGATCGCATTTTTCAAGCGCACGTCAAAGCGGAAACGGAACTGCAGTTTATGCATTCGCGTCTCGCGAACGAGGAATCCTCGCGGCCGTATACTAGCCGATGGAAAGAACGAATAATGGCATTTCCGTGGCAACGATAACATCGTAAATCTCCCTGTTTGATTTATATTCCCTATAAAAAAAAAAAATATGCAGGACAAACGATGTCTCTTTCGATTCTTGTCGTCGCTGCTGGAACGCCTCTGATCGAAGATTTACGATTTAATCGCAGCATCTTCTCCCCCTTCTGCTTTCCACTTGTTCACTCCGCAATATTCTGTACCCCTCCCCTCGTTCCAAATTGGGGTGCACAGTTTCATTCATCCTTTTAAATCCCTTTAAAAACGAAATTCGTTTAGTGAAAAAGAAAACTTCCACTGATATAAACGACACATTAGTGTTTTATTATTTTATTGTTAATAAATGTATTCGGTGGTTGAATAACAGAAAATTAAGGGAGGTTGCTCTGATATGTCTGAGTTGTCTTTAAACACTGAGAAATCGTGGATTTTAGCAACTTGTGCATTTTGAAACGCCCTGTACACCTTCAACTCGCAAAACCGTTTCGCGTCTAACAGGTAGCAGATAATGTTGAATAGAACCGATCAGAGGCGGATTCAGGAGCCTTTCTTGGAGGGGGCGAAATTTATAAAAGTACATAAGTACGTTTTTTAACCCTCTTTTACAAGATTCAAAATTTGCTTGTAAGTTATATTTTAATATCTCTATCTGATACTATATCCTAAATAATTAAATTCCCATTAATTATTTATACAAAATAATACATACAATGTCATAATATTTTTCTATTTTATTACTCTTTAGGGAGGGGGCGATCGCCCCTATCGCCCCCCTCTGGATCCGCCCTTGGAACCGATCCACCCAAACAAAACTGTTCCTTTATCCCCCGACAAAGTCTGGAATTCGGAAGTGCAGCTTCAACCGCAACTTATGAAACGCCCTGTACCCTCTCAGTTTTGTCGAGTAACGTTTACCGGCGTAATCGTCGCGCAGAATGCTTATCAGGGACCGTCCCGCGATCTCAACTGGGACAAGTTCACAGTTCTCGAAGAGGAAACACGAGAAATGCCAATAATTCAAGGAGGAACTTGCCAGTGTTCTCGAAGGCCTTTATAACCCGTGTCAATATGCACGAAACCACTCGTGATTAGAAGCGTTCCCCAGCGATGGGATGAAGTCTGATACCCACTCTAAAGCCTGAATCAATTTTACATCCTTCGAGTTATACAGGCTGCTCCAACCTATCTCTACTGGTCAGCTGAGCTTCGGGCCTACAGTTTTGAAACGTCCTGTACACAAGTTATTAAAACTGCTCGATTTGGGGGTTCCATAAGACTTCTGGCAATTTTACGAAATTATCCACCACCCCAGTGAGTAAAGGGGATTCGTGCGTCACAGAGCAATTTTTACATCCGTTTCCAAGATCACTCTACCTCGAGTCGCTCGTCAGCGGGGTAGCATTCTATCGCGTTCGAATGCGTCCCGCGAAACGGTAGATCCCATCGCTGGCGTTTATCTTCTGGCTGAGCGCACGCCAGGCAACTCCCGCTCAGCAGAGGAACACAGGGGCTAATCTGACGAGAATTTTTCATATCTGCTCGCGACTGGCGTTCGAAGGAAACAAGGGAAGATCTCTCGATACGATTCCGGCTCCTCTCACACGCCATGACACACGGCGATATTTCATAAAATCCTTTCACCGAGAGGATCTTCCGCGTGAAATCAGACCCAGTCCAAAGTGTACCATTTCCACGGAACCTTTGTTCGTCGATCGTTCGTTATCGAAGTCGATTTCTCACCGGCGACCCCGATCTCTTCGAGCCCCGAATGTTTCAAATTTCAATGACCCATTCTACCCCCAATTGCTGCCATTATTTCGCCGAAAAGCGGCATGTAAATTGTCAGATTGAGTTATGGTAATTTTACTATTTATTCTAGTTTCGCCTCTCCTTTTTTCCCTGCCGCCAAGAGGTTCAATCCCAAAGGGATTGTAGACTATACGGCTCGACAGGATTTATTTTTCCGCTGCAGGTCGGCGACAAAGGACGATCCTTCCTAGCGAGATTAAATTCGATAAATTCCAGCTCTGCACGCACAGCCAGCGACAGTGATCAAGAAGAAACGCAATAATGGATAAGCCATCGGCGTGTCGAGAACAGCGTCCAATCGGCCACCCCCGCGACTGAACGGGACCACTCGATTCCATGGCAGCGATGTTTCAGGGACTCGATTGAAACGGGAGAGGCGCGAACCAGCTGTTCCGTTCCTGGCTCGTCCTTTAATTATTCCGCGCCCCCCTCCATTAGCGGCGAAGACTTGACTCGTATTCGCAAATTATTAGAAAACAGTGGACCCTGTCGGGGAAAGTTGGACCTCTGGCAACATCCCGATTCGATTTCGGGGGACCTGCATAGATGTCGCGAAACCGCCGTGTTTCGAAGCTGTTGATTTAATGGAGCGAATTGGCGAAGTTTTCGGCATCGACAGGTTTCAAGTCTCCTGGTACGAGGCACTGCGAGTTGCGGTACGTGTAGGGGTTGAAACATTCGGTATCGAGGGAGTACGTGCTCCTGAAAATTGTCCCTTGTAATTCACTCCGAAGATTCGGGTTTATGTAATATCTCCAATTTTTATTCAGAAAATTCTTTTTACTATAAATTTAAATATTCGCTGGATTTAACAATTGCAATTCATTTGGTGACCAAAAGCAAGCCGAAAATGTAGAAAGAATTTTTTTCCTACGACGCTTCGTTCCAGAGTAAATCGACTTTGAAGTTGGCTGCGCGGGAGCGCTGAAATGCGTCGTCTGCGCAGCATTTTTGAACTCGTTTTTTCTCAGGAACCAGTGGTCGTACGAGAAAACTTCATACCACATTTTCGACTTAGTTTTTCGTGAGGAATCACGCTACAGTGTCGGATTCTCGAAAAACGGAATGGAAAGCAAATTTGTCACGAATTAATCCTCCCATCTTTAAGCGGTTTCTTTCAAAACGCGATAATTTAGTTCCCGAAGCTTTAATTATGTCGATTGCCTTCGTTTTGTGCCAGTTCTTATCATTTTCTTTCTGGAGTGTGGGATTTTGGCGTCGAACCATGAGGAATCGCTAGGGAATGGATCGACGTACGAAATTCTCGTGAATGCAGAATCGATACAGGCGTCGAACTGCGGTGAGCACGGTAAACCGGGGGCTACAGGGAGCGAGCATCAAGTATGTTAATTCGCGTCGTTCAGGCAGACCGCCAATCGGTGTGCGAATCATTAAACTTCGCCGATAATGGCCGGAGTAACACTTACACGCCAGTGAAATGTGAGGACCGAAATTCGACGCCAATGCACGCCCACGATAGGATCGAATTCCCGCGTCCAATCCAATTTTCTTTCGTGCCCTTCCCTTTGTTTCTCCCTTCGTTCACCAAAAGGGATCCCCGACATACGTGCGACACAAAAAAAAGCATTCTACAAAAAAGGAATTCACGTTAAAATGAACTCGGAAGCATTCAGCTCGGCTCGTCAGGCTTGCAGCTTTAATTTAGGGAAGAACACTACACCTTCGCTGACAATTCTGACTATTCAAAAAAAAAAAAGGGTAATTTTCCCTAATTTTTTTACCATCGAGGAACGAAAGAATATTTCTTTATTGGGATGAACAAAATTATTTCAATAGATTAAGTACCTTGGTTTCTATATTTTGATAGATCGGTTCGTTGATGTATATCAAATTTTGAATTTTTAAAAAAGCCTTCAGGAATGAATGTACTTTCGCCTCCTTTGTTTTAAACCAGTAGAAAAAGTTTCCAAGCGCGAATACCAATAAGAACCTCTTTCCAGAACAGAATTAATAATACATCCTCCTCCTCCCCGAATTCATCAGCTTCAACTTCATCCCCCCACCCCATCCCCCGTCCTGCGCAAACATTTGCATCCAAGGGTTAAGCAAGCCCGGCAATTATATCTCTATCTCGGCCCAAAACAAATCAACCATTCGCTGTAAACGGAAAAACAAGTTCCTCGAGGGAGAATTAATGTACCCCCTCTGCCCCACCCGGCCGGCAATTCGCGAACGTCATTTGCATACGGCTCGGATTCGCGGATTCTAAATGGCGGAGGCCCATTACGGTCGCGTTTAACCAGAAAGGCGCGCGGATTCCTTGCCGTTCATTAAAAGTCGTTGATTAAAGCGTCGACGATCCCTTTCTCGGTTTTTCGACACCCTTCCCACCTCCACCCACAATTTCGCCCTCTCCCTCCTTTTTCCTCCCTTTGGAGACTCTGTCTGGCGCGCGTAGTAATACGTTCGCTCGGAATGGCCAAAGTGGCGCATTAATCGCCGAAAGTTACCCCCAGGAACAAGGAATTACACGGGGATGTTTCTCCCTAATGAGCCATTCGATTGTTTTAACCCCCTCGGAAACGGGATGGGGGCGAGGCGCTCGGAGCCTCCCTCGGCGAATTTCTCGTAATTCCTGAGGAATTTCGGCATTAGTACAGCATGAAGGGGTGGGTGGGAAGAGATTTTTATGCTTTGACGCGACCAAAGGGATGGTTTGCAAGGGGGGTAGGGAAATTGGTACTTCGAGGTCACTTCTGATTTTGTTTGATTTTTTTACCTGAATATATTAGTGGGTTTGATTATATTTAAGGAGAGTTGAGGGTGTGGTTGGTGGAGGGGTAGGATGGAATTAATTCAATTAATATTGATACTTGAGTTCGATAGTCGTGGTGGTGCTACTGGTTTGCTTTGAGCACTCGCTTGACAATACAGGGTGTCCAAGAATTAATGGTACAATTTAGAAGGGGGTGGTTATACGTGAAACCATAAGTCGAAAATACAGGATACATTTTTTTCTTCCCCATAAAAATATTATAATAGGAGTATATGTATTTATTCACTCCACCCTTCTCATCAAATTTGAATACCATTGCTGAGCAACTGCAAATAAATACTTGATGCACTTTTCAGCACCCCAGCACTATTTCAAGTTCCGGGGTCCATGGTAAAAAAAAATATTAAGAACCGCTGCTCTAAACCCTGTCAAAGACCCCTTATAAAAAAACAACCACGCAAACATCCCTTCAACCCCCTCCCCCGTTTCCACCCTTAAAAGTACAAAATTATAAAACGATAATTCTCAATTCATGTTTGAGGTTGCTTTCCACTGTTTAAACTGGGGCAAGCTCTAAAGAAGAAACAACAATTATCAGCGTCCCCATTTTTCGAATTCTCTTCTGGCTCCTCGTCTTCAGGAAGTCGTCACGAAAACAGGGCATGTCTGGGTTTGTTTTACGGGGAAACGAATAACTTGGGGAATCACGGCCACGCTTCGCAATAACGCGGCTGCTACCACCGACGAAGGGGGTACAGCTCCTCGTATCGATTTCACGGCCCGATTACGTAGCAGCAGTTGCCGATTCTCCCACGGCTTTTCCCGGAAACGTGTAAGCCAACTGAGGTAATCGTAGCCACGATGAAAAGAACAGGCTCGGCGCGTCGCGAGAACCGGGCGCGAATCCCCTTGTCGCGAAATTCGTCGAGATTTCAGTTTCCACTCTGCCTCCTCGTCTGTGCCTTGAGCAGGGTGGCATAGCGAGCGGGGGAGGAGGGGAGCTTCCTTTTTTATTAATTTCAGCTGCAGATTCGCTCGCATAAAGCGCCCTCGCAACAAAGATACTGAATCCCGCGCTGAACGTTCTGACGTGGATATTTGAGGCACAAAGGGTGAGTCTTGGGGAGGGGGTGCGGCCAACAAGGTAGCAGTGTTTTTGGTCGAGGGACTCGATTCTGTAACGTGTAATGTGGTTTGAGGAGATGGAAATTTTGGGCAAGGTGGTGGGAGTTTACGGTAGTGGAGAAAGGAAATTTGAAATTTTTTTTTTTTACATTTTGATTTCATCAAAATCTGTTAACGCAGCTATGAGCTACAAACAGTTAATGTCAGTGAAAATCCTACATTTCGGTAGTTTTCAGCCCCTAAAATTTCCAAAACCTTTCACCCTCCAATCGTCACACTTCTTCATTTCCAAAAAACACGAATCCTCCCCTACGTGCTTCACACTTCTCTCAATCTCTCCCATCATACACCTCCTCCTCCTCCCTTTCTCCCCAGAAAAACCGTTCCATTATCAAGCACACCTGCAGATTTTTATTCAGGGAGGGGTGGGGGCAACTTGGGTGGGGAGGCAGTCAAGTTGACAGCTGCCGATTGGTTGCTTGTTTGAACCCATTTTGAACCGCCAATTTAATTAAAAATTTAAGAAATTTATTTAAAAATATTCATTTTGTTTAGTATAAACTTAGGTGATACAGATTAGTGTATAAAAATAAGGGATTTTTTTTCAAGCCAGGGGGTGCAACTACCCCCTTGCTCCCCACCCTGACATCCACTACAATTTGTCGCGCACCGCACGAGCGAGCCGCGCCTACGCCCTAAATGTGCGATTAAAAACCAAGCAAAAAAAGCAAGGGGGGAGGGGTGCAGAAGTGGTGGTCGAAAAAAATTGCACCCATTGAAGCACCGCCTCGCGGCGGTCGGGAACGAAATCGTCGCGGTAAATAAATTTGCCCCCTCCCCACCACCTCTTTACCCTTTGCAGGCCGAAGAAACTCGTATTTGGGACGCGGTAAATTGTGGCCCGGAGTTGTTGCCGCAGTTCTCCGGGGCCGATTAAAAGTTCAGCCGCGTTTGAGCAAGTTTCGAGATTTTCGCGATCCGCGACACGAGTCGGCGAAAAAGCTCGTCCACGCGAGCGTATTTCGCGGCGCAAAAAGGTCTCGTGTGCTCCGCTAGACCGCCGCCCGGCGTCGTAGTGGGGCAGCTGATGTGGAAGGGCGGCGAACTTTTCGCTCAAACGTCACTCCCTCGGATACTTTTTCCCTGGCCCGTTTAATTAAAAAGTTGCCAGCCAAAGAGTGGATAATTTCATTATAACTCGTTCAACTTCGCGGGATCGATGTACGCGCATCCGTCCTCGACAAGTAGCGGAATTAGTGGAATCGGGATTTTTAATTTTTTTTTATTTTTTTATTTTTAAAATTTTTTTTTAGTCCTGTTTTTATTTTGCGACGAGGAAAGTGAGAGTGGGGGGAGTTTTTTGCACTCCGGGGTATTGGATCTGGATTCCATAAAGGGGAGCTGATTCCTCGTTAAAAAATAAAGCGAAAACGTGCAGCGGCGTTTTTTCGCGTGAGCTTTCATTTTCCGAGAAAATCGACTTTTGACATCGCTGCCCGGGCGCGCTATTCCCGATGCAGCTGCGGCGGTTATTAGATCGGGTCTTGATAAGTAACGGAACCGTTAGCGGAATTAGAGCTCAGTTGATTTTTTATATTTTCCCTTTGCGTCGGGAAACGCGGGAATAGAGAGAGTTTTTAAACTTTCCGGACATTGAAAGTGGATTCTGTATAGAGGGAGCTGACTCCTGGTTAATAAATGGATCGAAACTGTTCAGTGAAGTTTTTTCGTACGAGCTTCCGTTTCGGTGGGAAATCGACTTTGAAATCGTTGCGCGCTCACGAATTTTCGTAAGTGTATTATTATTATTATTATTTTATTATTAAACGTCTTTGTTGCTTCAGTGAATGGCGAGGTGCAGCCATGCGACAGTGTTAAGGTAACTTTGGACTGCTTTTAGTACAATTTCCAGCCAATTAGAAGGCTTTTTCATGCATACCCGCGTCGCAGCCCGAAATTTCGAAGGTTCCCCGCCCCCGCGACCGTCTCCGATTCGTCCAACTCAATTTGCCGTGCGCCAACGATGGGGAACTGGACCGACAAATTATCAGTTAACAAAGTAAACGAGTTACAAGCACGTAGCAGCGAGTTAAACAACTTTGATACGCA
Organism: Andrena cerasifolii; assembly: GCF_050908995.1. Classification (NCBI taxonomy): domain Eukaryota; kingdom Metazoa; phylum Arthropoda; class Insecta; order Hymenoptera; family Andrenidae; genus Andrena; species Andrena cerasifolii. The sequence goes on from NC_135132.1 coordinate 8,502,007, forward strand.
GGACGCAGCGTGCACCTCATTAAAACACAATAACGCTCCGCGTGGCCGGCAACAGTGGCGCGTTTGCCGAGGGCGCACTCCGCGTCCGCGTTCAGGGCCGATTATCTCGAGAACGGTGCTACGTACGGAAAAACTGTGCCGCGCGTTTTCGATGTATTTTTGTGCGGGGAATCAAGTGGCGTTCGCCGTTTCCGCGAATTCCGGCTCGTCCGACCTGAAAATTCGCTGAAACGCGACGACGGAGCTGGGGACAATACATTTACCTGCGCTTCCGGCGCTCGGAAAGTCTCTCTCCCTAATAAAGCACCCTCGGACGAGAAGAGGCCTCGTGAAAGGCCGAATTACCGAGTTCCTGTTGAAATTTTCTCGGGACGCCCCCCCCCCCCCCCCCCCTCCACTAGCACCTGTAACTCAATTAACAGGCGTGTCTCTCGAAACTTTGGGAAAGGCTTGTTCCGTTTCGCTTTGCGACGTGAACCAATTAACATCTCGCTAAACGGGATTGAATGGGAGAGGGATTGAAGGGGGAACTCAGATTTTCCCCGCGAAAAAATACGAAATACGTCTGAACGTAGCGCCAAGACGACGAAACGAAATTTCATCACTTAACCTCAAAGTTGGTACGTTCCGATGTTCGAACGGCACGCCCTCTATGTACACACGCCATTCCTACATGCCATAAAGCTTATCTTAATTCGGGATAATGTCTTGGATATCCTCAGTCGATAGTACCTTAACGACTAGAAAACAGCGATAATAAAGACAAGTATGTGGTCGAGGAAGGTAATTCTAAGAAAATGCTTAAATACTAAACTGAAGCACGCTTTTCACAAGATTATCGTGGAGAAGGATTGAAGGGAGAACTCAGATTTTCCCCGCGAAAATATACGAAATACGTCTGAAAGTATCGCCAAGACAACGAAACGAAATTTGATCACATAACCTCAAAGTTGGTACGTTCCGATGTGCGAAACGGCACGCCCTCTATGTACACACGCCATAAAGTTTATCTTAATTTGGAATAATGTCTTAGATATCCTCAGTCGATAGTACCTTAACGACTAGAAAACAGCGATAATAAAGGCAAATATGTGGTCGGAGAAGGTAATTCTAAGAAAATGCTTAAATACTAAACTGAAGTACGCGTTTCACAAGATTATCGTGGATTTTTTTTTAGTGGGATTAACCATTCAGTTTATTTATGATAGTAATTCTATGACGATAGACTATAGGCAGGTAAACAACGGGGATGTTTTTGTAGATTTACTGGGGGCACAGTGTGGCGTCGCGAACTTCATAAACGTGAAAGTAACGTGGACGTAATAGCGCCATATTGTGCGCATAATAGGTGCGCAACGAGCGCAGTTTGGTAGAAAGCGTCCAGACCAGTGAAATCCGACTGCCGTCTTCGTAGATCATTCTTCCTGTTGGTTTATTGGGTCGAATGCGAGCTTTTATCGCGTCTACCGTAAAACTAAGCCTGCAGCGATATTAAAGGCGACTGGGACGGGCTTGGTTCCAGCGTACGCGCTCGAATATCTTCCTTAAGGCTCCTGACGGCTTGGACACCCAGAACGTAGTACTACGTGCTCGGACTCGGGAAAATGGACGCTGTTGATGCAGTGTTATGTGCATTAGGTTGTAAAAGGTGAAAGGTATTGACGTTCAGAAGTTGGGAGGTGTGAACATAGTACTACGTGACTCAGGCTATCTGAGCTTCGAGAGGCAGAGATGGTTCATATGGTTTCAGATTGACGACGAGTTTGTTGCTACTGATTTTGTATTGTATTTTTTTGTTTGTCGAGGGTGGGGAACTTAGTGCTACGTGTTTCAGCTTGAATTTGGTGATGGCTATTGCAATTTGAAAATTTGAAGATTTGAAAGTTTGAAAGTTTGAAAGTTTGAAAGTTTGAAAGTTTGAAAATTTGAAGATTTGAAGATTTGAAGATTTGAAGATTTGAAGATTTGAAGATTTGAAGATTTGAAGATTTGAAGATTTGTAGATTTAAAGAATTGCAGATTTGAAGAATTGAAGATTTGAAGATTTGAAGATTTGAAGATTTGAAGATCTGAAGATTTGAAGATTTGAAGAATTGAAGATTTGAAAATTTGAAAATTTGAAAATTTGAAAATTTGAAAATTTGAAAATTTGAAAATTTGAAAATTTGAAAATTTGAAAATTTGAAAATTTGAAAATTTGAAAATTTGAAAATTTGAAAATTTGAAAATTTGAAAATTTGAAAATTTGAAAATTTGAAAATTTGAAAATATGAAAATTTGAAAGTGTGGCACAGGATTTTCAGGCGCTGTGTGTTTGATTAGAGAGAGTGAGATAGAGCGAGGAAGACGTTCGCGAGGTGTGCCGCTTTAGCCGTTAAGCAACTAGTCTATGTACAAACGCGACAGCAAACAGACACATGGGGCTTAAAATAAAAGTGTCGAATTTCTTTTATCACAGAGAGTTTTCATTTTCTACAAAAGTTTGAAAATTTGAAAATTTGAAAATTTGAAAATTTGAAAATTTGAAAATTATTAATGTAGTACCACCAGAAGATTAATCAAATCTGACAATTGAGTAGAAAGGAATGTTAAGAAATTTGATAACCGGTACCCGTTTGTAATTCGTTTATCAACAAACACAAGCTGCATTGCATTTGCAAAACATTTTTATTCCACTGTTGTAACACGATAACGTATTACACTTGTGTTCCCATAACCATCGGCGTGCACGTCTGGTTCAATGAAAAATCAAATTACAGGCCAAATAGATTCTGCCTGTATCGAGGATGCAATCGTTAAATTAGTTATCGTCCTGGGAGACACCACTGGATTCAATTTTTAAATCCTGTAACCGATGGCTTTGACGCGATACCCAGTGCAGAGTATACAGCCACGTTCCCACGTGTAAAAGAATACACATGCAATAGATAGTTTATGGATTTAAAATGCACGCATTCCTACAGGAAAATTGACATTCTACAATATGTGGAAAATATGATTTCCACCCTTCACACGTGAAAATGTGGCTGTAGGTGTATATTCCACATTTCGTATTTCACAAGTGAAAACGTGGCTTTACCTGTGATATTCTACACCTCGTGTTTTACACGTGGGAACGTGGCTTTAGCTACATTATTTCACATCTCGAGTTTTACACGTGGGAACGTGGCTTTAGCTACATTATTTCACCCCTCGAGTTTTACACGTGGGGACGTGGACTTAGCTGCATTATTTCACGTCTCGAGTTTTACACGTGGGAACGTGGCTTTACCTATTTTATTTCACTTCTTGAATTTTACACGTGGGAACGCGGCTTTAGCTACTTTATTTCATATCCCGAGTTTTATACGTGGGAACGTGGATTAAGCTGCATTATTTCACGTCTCAAGTTTTACACGTGGGAACGTGGCTTTACCTACTTTATTTCACATATTGAATTTTACACGTGGGAACGTGGCTTTAGCTACATTATTTCACCCCTCGAGTTTTACACGTGGGAACGTGGCTTTACATACTTTATTTCACTTCTTGAATTTGACACGTGGGAACGCGGCTTTAACTACATTATTCCACGCCGCAAATTTCTCACGTGGAGACGTAGCTTTAACCCTACCTGCGCCGCGACTGTGCAACTGAAACAATCATGGTAATGCTCCTATCACTCACAAGTCCATCCCATCCAAAATTCCCGTCACAAATTGCAACAGCAACTGGACCATCCCGCTAATAAACCCAAAGCTCAAGTTCAGCCGGTATCTCCGCGACTATCAGCCCGCCGAGCCTCGATATCGCTGAGCACAGTGGGCGTGGTTCAAATATTTGCCGACCGAAAGTCATTATTTGCTGTCGGTGTCGCGATAATCGCCAGTCAACCCTTTAATAGACGAAAGCGATATGGACCCACTCGGGAATCCGCCCGTTCCTTAGGAAAACGCTCGCACATTCCAAGTGTCACCAAGATGGTTACCCATCTTGGAAATAGACCCGCTTAAGGATTCAACCCTTCGCCGAAAAACCTGCACCCAAATTCCGCGTGTCGTCAAGATCGCTTCCCGCGATATCCCGATTCCCCAAACTCCCCCTTTTCCAAATCCCTTAGGCTGCTTGCCTAACCTTACTCCCCACCCCTTCAGTAGGACCCAGGTTAAATACCGGTCCCAAACAGGGATGGCCTAGTCCTAAACCTAAGGCCAGCAGCGTTACAACGTCATTCTGTAATTACCTCGACGACATCGGGAACCTGGTTTCGTCTTTAGAGTAACGACTCGTTTACAGATCGACAGCGATGCACCGCGGGATTTGACGCGGTGCCGTATCTTCTGACAGGCGTCCGTTTTACGACGGCCGATAAAATTTCGACGCGATAAGCCGACAATAGGCCGATAACGATTGACACCGCGTCAGTTCGACGCAGGGGATCGCTCGTGGAGGCCCGTGAAATCCGCTCGCCTCCCGCGAATAGGTGAATTTAATCGTGGTACACCGGAGAAGATTCGCGGGTCCAGGGAGCCTGCTGGAGGATTCAGTGGAGCAGGCCCGCCATTAATCAGACGGAGGAATTTCTTTTCCAGTGAAAGTCGAAGAAGGGTCGAAGGTGGTGTGTTTTACATCGATGGGCACGTACTTTCGATGTAAGCATGTTTACATAATTTCCATGAACATTTAAGTGATTTTGTCGACGAATTTTGCTTCGTTGCTTGACTGCTATTGAAGAGAGGGAACTGTGAAACATGTAACAATGCAGCAGGTAGTGATTATTAATATTATTCGCATTGCTGGAAGTGGCGTTGATATTTACATTGGGAAATGAGAATCGAAAATGAAATTTTAAACAGATTTAAACATCGAAATATATAAGCAGTGTTTCGTGGAGAGGAGAATTGAAAAATTAATGGAAGCCTGCGTTGGTTGCTAATTACTGGCTCTGTTGGCTTAGAAGTTGCATAAATGTTGACTTTTTTTTAAATTATTGTTAGTGTAGGAGAGGATCCATTTCATTGCCTGCTTTTATCTTCGAGAAACTGTGAAATATGTGTTATCGGCTGAAGGAATTTAGTGTATTACGGAAGTGTAATCAGAAAGCGATTAAAATGCCATAAACTGTCAGATATGGTAAATCAGTAAAAGAAAACTGTAATGGCCTATCATTTAGATATAGTTAACACCCTCGTTTAGTATATAATATCAGAATGAAAGTTAAGCATCAAAGAAATATAAACACCGTCAAATTTAGAATCCACTTTGGAGTTAATTAATTACAGATTAAGACTAAAAGTATCATTAAATCGCGGATAAAATAATAATTAAAAAAATTTAGTGTTACTTTCTTAAAATCGAAGGAATTCTAAGTCACACCCCAAAAAATGAATCGCAATTATTAGGAACTTGAAAAAGTCTCAGAATCTTTCAAATTTACAGTCTGCATCATACAAGTCGAATCGCGAAGATAAACAATCCACTGAGCATCTGGTTCGCGTGGAAGAACAATCGACCAGCGGGACATCATTTTCCCAGGGAGTTGCAAGAAAGGGAAGCGATTCAACGCTGAAAAAACCGGAGGGAAAAAGCGACCCAACAGGAAGCAGCCGTGCCTGAAGCAGGAAAAACATTGGTAAGAAGCTAGCGGACGCTTGGAGATTCAACGGGTCGGTGGAAATTCGTTACAGTTAAGACCGCAAAAGCTATTCACTGTTAAAACGACCAGGGAGGGACGGCAAAAAAGAAGAGGAGGAAATAGAAACGGGATGGCGGATAACGAGTCGAAGGATGGCAACGAGGCAGTATATCGCGGGGCAAATGAGGAGGAGCAGATTGATGAAGAACCTCCTGTTCACGAGGTAGCAGTAATTAAATGCAACAGCCGATTACGAAGAAGCATAATCTGCGCGCCTGAAAGGGAATGCTACACAGTGGACGGCGTTCAGTATAAATTGGACGCATCTGGTAAAGCCAGACCTGTTATTCCTTAAACTTCTGACAATAATAAAATAAAAATACTGGGTACATTATTTTTCTTGATTATTTAAAATTATAAATGATTTAAAGCCGCTGGTACAACATGCGCTGAATAGTGAATTGTGTAATACTTTGAAAATTCTCATGTGCTATATAGGACTTTTCAAAATTACAGGCGACATTGAAGTATTCAGATTCTTCGAGAAAAATGGAATCGAAAAGCCCTTTACCGTTTCTCGATGCGAGCCTCCGGTCTCGAGATACAAGCATTGCAATTCTGGTGCATGCTGGGTCGTCTGGAATTCAAATTTCGCGCGCTGGAAGTTGCGCCGCCCGAAACTTTAAACGCTTCTATCTCGAGAACGGGAGCTTGGATCGGAGAGCGGTAATGGACTTTTCGATTCCTTTTTTAACCCTTTTAGTGCCGGACAAGGATATATCGTCGTTTGCAACACTTGCGAAAAGTGCCAACGACGATATATCAACGTGATATTGGGGCTGGTTTTGCTAGATAGCTTAGGAGTGCGATTTTCTGACTTTGCAAGCGGTTAGGATTAATGATAATATATATTCGTTTTAATTAGTAGATATTTAGGTTCGTTTATTTCCGTCACCCTTCTACAAATAACCTATCGTCGTTGGAACATTTTTCTGACTCAGTTAGCATGAATTAATTCTGAATATTGGTTCCGATTAATCACAAGACGTTCCTTTAAACTGTGTTTCATTAACATGAATGGAAGTGCCTTCAGTCGTCAGATTTGAGGATTCATTTATCGCCTGGAATCAGAAGAAACGTGTACACTTGTATAAAATTCAATTGCTTCCATTTTGAAAGATGCAGAAATTTTCACTTCACACCCACATAACTAGCATTCTTCCGCAAGCAAGAAGCATACACCTAGGCAACTTAAAAATGACGACTTTAGTGATTATAAATGTCAGCAATCTAACAAGGAAAGATCCCGAACCCGGAAATTCAAAAATTCTGAGAAAATTTTTGCTTGCTGCCCAAATTCACTGTAAATTTCAGCTATTTTTCAATTTTCTGTTATAACTCGCGAACTGTAAAAACTGCAAGTTATCAAATGATAATTGTAATAAAAGAGGTAACTTTTGTCTTGAAACTTTTTATATATATCTTCCAGATTGAAAGTTACAAAATAGAATCGGAAAATAGCCGAATTTTCGGGGGTTAATTACACCCCCTTAGAGTGAATTTGGGCAGCAAATAAAATTGCGTTGTAATCAGGGGAGGTTTTCTATATTCAACAGAAACCATTTCCCTGAGATTCAGTAAGGATAATAAAGAATGCCACCAAAGAAATCTGGCTAGACAGAATCAATACTATCACAAACTAATGCAAAGCTCTTTGAATAGCAGTCAGATTGGGACTAATGCAACTACGTGGAGAACTTTGTCGTTCAGAATTGTCAGCACTGCTAGTTCCACTATCCACCACGACACCCAGAGCCACGAAACAGTGGAACCAAAGATTAAACACATTCTACCCACCTTGCCCACCAAGAATTCCCTTACATCACACCAATCGTGCCAATTATACGATAGCTTTTCGGCACGACCCTGAAGCGTCGAGTTTTTGGCCTTGGGGACAGGGCCTGGGAGGAGCACCGATAATCTCAGGCCTAAAGGCAGGTGGTATCGCAGGCAGTTCCTTATCTGTCTTAGACATGCCTCTACTCTGTCCTCCTTGTGGAAGACTGTTCACTGATACCAGCAACAGAGCCAGCACCAAGATACACTTCAGAAGCTTCATTCTGCTAGACCGGCAACTGGCACCTAATCGAAGAAGAGACAGACTGACACGGAGCGGAGAGAACCTCCTATAAGAGGCGCAAGTTCGCGATGAGACCTTCACGATCCTTCCCACTTCCTAGGCTCGGCTGGTTAGACCGGTATAACCAGCGGTGAATAATTATTACGACGCCTCATTAATACCCGGACACCTGTCCGTAGCTCCTGTGCCTCAGCTTTCAAGGAGATACTATGCTCAAACGAGTATTGCGCAAATATATTGGCACGACGAAGTAGAAGCTAGCATCAGACCCTGACCCCATTGTGATACCTTTTGCTCTACTAATACCCTGTTCACTCAACAAAGTGGAATAGACAGATATAGTGTCGGTTTATACAAGGTCCAACTGACGCGCAGCGCCTCAGAGTTTCCTCTATAGCAGCATTGAAACCTAGCAAGATGGAGTGAGCATTTAATCTCTTTCTAGGAGACACCACCGTGCAGGCCACAGGGTGGACGGAAAGCAGAGTGAGTTCTCAAAGACCACGTCTTAACTCGATGGGATTCACCGCAAGGAATTTTTGCTATTGGGCAGGCCATAACGGTCACGAATTATAAACGTTCGCAACCGGGGAAAAAACCTACCCGTAAGGTTGCCAGCAGCAAGCAACGCACCAGGAGAAAAACGGTCACCCATCTTTCCCCGATACGCGCCCCACGACGCTTAACTTCGGTGATCGAACGAGAACAGGTGTTTCCATCGCGGCCACTGCCGCTGGCAGTGGAAAAGACAGTTGATACACCAGAAAGGGTTCTTTAGAACCTACGACTACCACTTCTGCGGCTGACATTCCCGTTAGAATCCATCATTATCCACCGCGACACCCAGAGCCACGAAACAGTGGAAGCAAAAATTAAAAACACATTCTACCCACCTTGCTCACTAGGAATTCCGTTCCATCACATCAATCCTGCCCGTTATTGGACCGCTTTTCGGCACGTCCCAGAAGCATCGGGTTTCAGACCCTGGGGACAGCCCCGGGGAGGAGGAGAGATAATAGAAGGCGTAGAGGAATACTCCATAGTCGATGCTTTAGGACGTGTCTGAGACATGCCACTTTTCTGTCCTCCTTGTGGCAGACTGTTCACTGACACCAACAACAGAGCCAGCACCAAGATGCACTTCAGAAGCTCCATTATGCTGGACCGACAACTGGCACCTAACCCAACAAGACTCAGATTGTCACGAAGCGGAGACGTAGCCTTCTATAAGAGAAGCAAGTTCGCGATGAAACCTTCACCATCCTTCCCACTTCCTGCACTAGCCTTGGCCCGTTAGACCGGTATAACTGGCCGGCATTGGATAATTATAACGGGGCCTTATTAATACCTGGACACCTGTTCATAACTCCTGTGCCTCAGCTTTCATGGAGATAGTGTGCTCCAACGAGTATTGCGCACAAATATTAGCAGGACAAAGAAGAAGCTAGCATCAGGCACTGACCCTATTGCTCTACTAAAACCCTTTTCACTCAACAAAGCAGAAAAGCCGTTGACACACAGAAAGGATTGATTAGTACAGATCGCGCATTGTAACTTTGCCTCCAAGCGGCCGCTGAGTAGACCGTGCGTGGGAGAGAACCTCACCGTTGGGGGTCTTTTAATTCGTCTCAAGGATCATGCGATCGCACACCGACGAGTGGCATACAAAGTAACAGGTTAGCCTGATATTCATCCGTCTGCCGCTCGGAGCCAAAGCTATAATGCGCGATCTGTACCTACTACCACTTCTGCGGCTGACATTCCCTGTTAGAATCCATCAGCTGGCCCCCGGGACAGGTGTGGCAAGGGATCGGTGACACAGAGTCCGCATCAGCGTCGACTTGCTCCGCTGGCAAGCTCAAGCAAGCGATTCCTGTCAGCAGGACCACGAGAGCCAGCAGCAACAGACAAGTCAGGCTCCTTATTTTGCTAAATGCTTTCTGTCAGAGCTGCGGGTGAACTGTGGTTCGGGCAACACCTGGCCCTTCTACAGAAGCAAGCGCCACCACGTTGCCAAAGACGAGCCGGTCTCCGGGTGCACATTTCTGTGCAAATCAGACGCTGATTCGGCAATAAAGAGCCTGTCTAAGTGTCGGCTGATGAATGGCGGTTGCATCAGCTTTGCTACGGTCGGGGTAGGGGCATCTAGCGCCGATTGTTAGGTAACGACGTGATTAATCGAAGAAGAGGAATGGACGCTTCCTGGAATGAACGCAGATGGCCAAGAGGGTTTCATACTTTGGCTGGCGTCGGCGTGTTTCCACGCCGAGGGCTTATCACCCGCTGCGTGGCCTTATAATTTGCGGAAACGTTGACAGTAGTGTCCCAATGCTCCCGAATGTTTGTTAGGGGCGATTTAATTTACGGTATGGTAAACCAGACCCTGCCATTCAAAGTGCTGAAGCTCTGACAATCGTGATTAATCACCTGTTGGATCCTCCCCGGAGGATCGAGTGGAGGGGAACTTGGAGGTGCTGATGCGTGACAAAATCGTGTCACAAATCCTCGCCCCCCTCCTTGACTAATGTATTATTCGGACTGAAACTTCTACATACATTTAAGTAACTAAGGACGGGCAATAATACGTACTACGTAATGCAAAGCTCTTTGAATAGCAGTCAGAATGGCACTAATGCAACTACGTGGGAAACAGTCTTTCAGAACCGGGAGCATAGCTAGTTCCATCATCCACCACGACACCCAGAGTTAAGAAACAGTCGAACCAAAAATTAAACACACATTCTACCCACCTTGCTCACTAGGAATTCCCTACCACCACATCAATTCCGCGCATTATTGGACCTTTTCTCGGCACATCCCTGCAGCATCGTATCCATGATGGGAGGCACAGGCCCTGAGAGGAGAAGTGATAATAGCATGCCTAAAGGGCTGTTGCACAGGCGGTTTCGTAGGACGTGTCTGAGACATGCTCTTTCTCCATCCTCTATGTGGAAGACTGTTCACTGACACCAACAACAGAGCCAACACCAAGATGCACTTCAGAAGCTTCATTCCGCTAGACCGGTAACTGGCGGCTAACCGAAGAAGAATCAGATTGTCACGGAGCGGAGCGGTAGCCTTCTATAAGAGGCGCAAGTTCGCGATGAGACCTTCACGATCCTTCCCACTTCCTTCACTAAATTCGGCTGGTTAGACCGGTATACTACCGGCGCCTCATTAATACCCGGACACCTCTCCATGGCTACTGTGCGGTGATTAGTTTTTAATCCCTGCGCAGAAATTCGGCCCAAAATCGAGTCGCAAATCCTCCTTTACTAATGTATTATTTCAACTCAAACTTCTTCATACCTTTAACTACATAATAACCGTCAATAATACATACTAACAATATTTTTTCAATCTTTTTATTTTTTTTATGCGTGCCACCTTGGACGCATCAAAATCATAGGTTTGTTTGGCAATTTTTTTCTTTTAAATAACGAACCCAAAAAAAAATCTGATCAATGGCATTTGTTATACATCTCTTGAAGATTAAGAAAAGTCCATTATTTAACCCCCAACCGTTCCTCATTTCACGAACTGAATCTGTCCCTCGGTGTTGACACAGTAGTAAAATATCGATGAAATGACAAGGTAAACAGGTGTTTTTCGATATCTTTTTAATCAAATTGATGGGTTAACATTTACGTCTAAAATTATTCATCACTTTCGCGTAAAATAAAACGATATACGGGACATTCTGCTTGGTCACGAGAATCACAAGTAACAGAACACGAGGGGCGGACGAGGGTTAAAAAAAAAAAATTGCTAAATAAACCTATAATTTTCACGCGTTCAAGTTCACCCTCCCCCCTTAATGAATTACAATTTAGTGCAATAAACCCTACTCTAAAATGATTCCTCCTGCATTTAAACCCACCCTTCCACCGTTTGCAAGTGATCAAAAATGGTATTAGTACATTCTGCACCGTATATCTTCGCTACCTTAGATCTGTCATTAAACATCTCGCGAATCATTGAACATTTCCGCAAAAGGCCAGCTGGACTATTTTCCGGCCCTCTACAAAGCTTCATTGAATTCAGTGCGGGGCATTTTACGCGACTGCCTTTTAAGGACCAACGCGGGCCGGCACGGAGCTGTTTGGAAACAGGTTTCCCGGCCCGGGCTGCGTCTCATTTTCGCTTTATGCGACAGCTCGTAGCTTGCTGGCGCGTCTCGAAGCAGCGGCCCGTCGACTTGCTGCCACGAATAAAACTAACGGATTACAAGTGGCGGCCGCGGCGGCTGCGGGGGGTGCGAGGCAACTGGCTACCAGCCAGGACGTGTTTAGCCACATTTCGCGAAAATCGCCTTGCCACGCGGTCCCCCGTGGATGCAGCGGCCGCCGGTAATGCGAGGGGAATCTTATTACCGAACCAGCCGGCTGGAATTATTAAACGCGCCATTTACAATGCAGATTTTTTCTCCCCCGTTGCCGGAGGTTGGGGCACGTGTCGCGTATGCTTCGCGCTTCAATTTCCATCCTCCACTCACGATGAACGATATTTGACATTCCGACGATGTGATTTTTAGTGGGCGCACACCGAGTTCGGGGTAGGTCTGGGTTGGGGTCGAAAGTGGAGCAGAGGTTAACAAGTGGCAGTTTTTCTTTTTCACCCTTTTTAGCTTATAATGTTTTGCTGGAAACGATTTTTGTAAAAGAAAAAATGGATATGGATTTTTTATTTTTTTAAATAAAAATTGGCAGGTAGGAAACTAGACTGCCAATGATTTTGAATTTTAAAGTAAATGATTCGAAATTAGGGTTAATGAATTTTCTTTGTGAGAGTGTAAAAAGGGGAGGAGTTTTTCTTTTTCACCCTTTTTAGCTGATAATGTTTTGCTGGAAACGATTTTTGTGAAAGGAAAAATGGATACGGTTTTTTATTTTTTTAAATAAAAATTGGTAGGTAGGAAACTGGACTTCCAATGATTTTAAGTTTGAAAGTAAATGATTCTAAATTGGGGTTAATGAATTTTCTTTGTGAGAGTGTAAAAATGGGAGGAGTTTTTCTTTTCCACCCTTTTTAGCTGATAATGTTTTGCTGGAAACGATTTTCGTAAAAGGAAAAATGGATACGGTTTTTTATTTATTGAAATAAATATTAGTAGACGGGAAACTGGATTGCCAATGAGTTTGAATTTTAAAGTAAAAGATTCATAATTGGGGTTAATCGATTTTCTTCGTGAAAGGGAGTGTAAAACTGGGGAGGCTTGTTTTTAATCTGAGATAGTGATCGCAAAAGGTACAGCAATCTCTTTGACAGATCTGTTTGGCTATCTCTGTTGCAGTATTTGTAAAAAAAAAATATGAAACTGGCGACGTGGGAGAGTCCACTTTCAAATTACCCCTGTCGATGGGATTTCAAAGTCTGCAGCCTGGAAATTGATTTCGCGAAACGAGAGAGCTTGGTGACCGTCGGAGTTTTTAAAATAAAATGTGCAAAACGTCAGAGAAATGGGCCAAAAATGATAGCACGACATCTCGCATTTATTAGCAGCAAAATGAAGAGCAGCATGCGATCAGAATTTACAGGCTAAAAATTGAATTTAAATTTAATTTCTTAATATTCCCAAGGGCGATGAAATTGCCACCACCCTTTGATTAAATAAAATCCTATTTCACAACCTCCCGATAGTTTCGTGTCTTCGAGTTCCACCACAAAGTTGAGCTGTCCTCCACCCCCCGGCTCCCTACCCGCAGTCTCACCCTAGACGAACTTGTACCTCGAACGTGACTTCCGCAAAACGAGCCCACTTCCGGGGCGCAGCGATTACAGAGCCGGCTACAAAAGGAAAACCGAAAGGATGCAACTATGAGAAGTAAATTTTCGCGCTGGCGCCTTTTTGCAGTTGCGAAACAAAATCGAGAACACCGCGGAGTTGTGCGACGACGAAGTTTCAATCTCCTCGAAGATTCAACAAACTTCCCAGTCAACGTTTCTCGCTTATGTTTCCACTAGAACTCACGCTCCACTATTAGGTGGCATCGCGATTTATGGGACACCCTGTACGAAGTAATGGCACAGGCAATGCAAACCTCTGAATTTGCATTGAGTGTAAATGCAAATTTGGGAGCAAGTGTAAATTTTGGGGTTGCATCAGGTTCACGATAGATCTAAGTTAAGTCTGGTAGGTCAGGGTCAGACTAAATGTCCGGATTCCTCTCACAGGAGCATCAATTAAGCGTCACGCCGATTTTGACGAGACTCTGCAGATTTGTGGAACAGGCAAAAATAATCGACGCGTACTTTTTGTTATTAGCCATCGACCACGTCTAGGGGATGAAAACAGCCCCCAAAGTTGATATATAAAAATAAATTTTGCTCGATATTTCGGAAACCACTGGGTATAGAAAAAAATTCAAATTTAAAAATTCTGTGCCTTTTAATGGCGAATAGTTTTAAAAATATCAATTTGTTTAAAAAATATATTAATATATACGTTTTCAGCCTCGAGGGCTGTTTCCACCCTCTATACGTGGACGATGGCGGCTGAAAAAAAATACGTGTCAAATATTTCTGACTGTTCTGCAAATCTGACATAGCTTCAGACAAGATCGCATCAAAGTTTCACTACACGCCATGCCCGAAATCTGTCCAAAACCAAACTACGAAAAAGCCTAAGAATCCCGAAAGTGGCGAAGTCACGTACCCGAATTCCCCACGCCCGGTACCCCAAGCTCAGCTGCAGTGGCTTCGTTTCTGGGTTGCAAAGAACCGTGTATCTGTATCATCTCCATCTTCAAACGGCAAGTAGGGGGCGATGCGGAGAGGACGCTGAAATCTTGCCAGCGACAAGTAAATTTCCACTTGCGCGAGGGTGAATAAGGACGAAGCCAAGTAGCGGCCCCCTCCCCCCCCCCCGCCCTGCCGTTCGCCGCGACCCGGGACGTTATTTAGGAATTCCCGTAGACGGATGCTATCCGGGCGCAGAGGGAATGAAGCGGTACACGCGGGGCGCAACCGCAGCCGACACACTCACGTTTCAATCAAGCCTGCGCAGGGCCAGGAAGTCACGCGACGTTGAAATACCACCGGCCTGGGAAACGTAGCCGGCCGAATTCTCCCATCTGCCCGAAGAACGGTTCCCCGTTACACCCTGTTTCATTTTACTGGAGCTGCATCAACTCGGCGACGATGTATTTATGGCGGCAGATAAACTTGCGAGTTGCAACGGCGCAGGGGGGAGGGGGGGGGGGTGATGAGGGATGTCGTTGGGGAGGGGTAGGAGGGTCTGTTGGTCGAATTGAAGCGTGTCCATGTCCACTTCCGGCTGAAATACGTTGCGCGGACCAATTAGGGGGATAGGAGTGGTGTTGTCAGCCCTGCGGCCGATAT
Organism: Andrena cerasifolii; assembly: GCF_050908995.1. Taxonomy (NCBI): domain Eukaryota; kingdom Metazoa; phylum Arthropoda; class Insecta; order Hymenoptera; family Andrenidae; genus Andrena; species Andrena cerasifolii. The sequence goes on from NC_135132.1 coordinate 8,517,102, forward strand.
CCCGCGAGATGTCTGCGGGACACGCGATTTGGAAGGCAGTGGGGGGGCGTTAAGTCACGTTTCCACGTGGGCAGGGGCTCGTTCCGAGGGAGATTTGGTCCGGTGTTTCGAAGCGAAGGGTGGCGACGGGGACGTTTGGGGAGGTTTCTAGGGGCGAGTGTCGAAGTCGTGTTTTCGTGCGCGAAGAGGGTGGGAACAGGGTTGCAGTCGTGTTTACGCGCGCAAAACCGGGAGAGGCGAAGTTAGAGCTGCGCCGCCACGCGTGAAATGGGGAGGGCGCGGGTAAAGGCGTGATTGCACGTGTGGAGTGAGATAGGATAAAGTTGCGATTTGTTTTCGCATCTGGGATGAGAAAGGAGAGAGGTAAAGTCGCGTTACCACGGGTGTAATGTCGGGGACAGGGATAAAGCCGCGTTCGCACGTGTGGAATCAGGAAGGATAAAGTTGCAATGATGTTTGCACGTATAAAACGGGAAGGGAGGAAGTTAAAGCCGCGTTGCCACGTGGGACGCGCGGAAGAGAAAATTAAAGCCCCGTTCGCACGTGTGGAATGAGAACAGTTAAAGCAGCGTTGCGAATGTGAAATGCCAGATGACACGGTTATAAAGCCGCGTTCGCACGTGTGAAATCAGAAAGGATAAAGTTGCAACGATGTTTGCAAGTATAAAGCGGGAAGGGAGAAAGTTAAAGCCGCGTTGCCACGTGGGACGCGCGGAAGACAAAGTTAAAGCCCCGTTCGCACGTGTGGAATGAGAACAGTTAAGGCAGCGTTGCGAATGTGAAATGGCAGATGACACGGTTAATGCCACGTTCGCACGTGCGAAATGAGGAAAGGTTTAATGCCGCGTTCCCACGTGTGAAATGAGAAGAGGAAAATTTAAACGCAGAATTAAAGTCACAGGCTTAAAGTCACACTTACACGTGTCGATTGGGAAGAGTGAAGTGTACCTAAAGCCACGCCCCCACGCGTGAAAAGTATAAAGCAAAATTTTTTTTTACATTAAATTTAAATTAATTATAGACCAAGTTTATGGTAACTTTTAATAGTAGTACAGATTTAACTCAACGTTAAGTCCACTTTCGGCGCAGACTGTTATTTTCGTGAAAAAAAGGGCGAGGAAAAAAGCGTTCGATGAACGCACCGTGGAAACGAATGCATTAATAACATTTGGCCGATCCCGTTTCGCGATTTAAAATAGGAATATCGCTTTTCCCAGGAGGGGCACGGTTCTTTTTTTTTCACCCAGCGACGATCAACTGTAATTAATCACCGGTCGAAAAGCGAGCCGTTATTGTATAAATTCTGACGCACAAATCGTGCCGCTGGATTTAAATAACCGTTGCCCAGCTCTGATGCTGATTTATAGCAATTTTTACAACGCATTCGATGTCAACGCGTTGTTTAATCGACACTCGCGTCATACATGCACTCTTTCTCGCGAAATATGAGACATCTATTTCACCTGATTGCACTCGATCTACATCTGAGTTAATAGAGTCGCCCATCATTAGACAGCATGTGTACGCGTCAACTGGACATTATCGCCTCGAAAATTCGCTAAAAAAGCCGCTCAACGAATATTAATAACTTAATAATTTCAAGCAGGTCGAGTAGTTAGTAATAAATTACCTCGAAATGTGCACAGTTTATTTCAAATCCATCCAAGGAAATGCAGACCCTCCCAGCTCGGAGCAAATTGAAACCTATCAGTCTGAAACCCCTAAAATAATCAAGGGGAGGATATCGAGACCCGTGGCATAAAAGTATCCGCCATTTTTCACGACTCGAAGAATGCTTTCTATACATTGTACAATCACTCTCTGGTCCGAGGAATTCATTTCAGGGGTATAACAGGTATCTAGTGATGGGTCCCAACCCCCTTGTTTGCAACTGTTCAATACACCCAACCACTTCGAACCATATTCCAGGCAAATACCTTTCCTAATCAAACAATGTACCCTACCATGAAAAACAAACAAAACAAAAATTTAATATACAGTTCCACCACTCACTACTATAAGAAACTGAATGAAAACACGTTCTAAAACCTCGCGAACATTAAGTGGAACCAAATAATTCATCCACCTGCACGAATCTCCTACATTTCTCCCAAACACTGCTTGCAATAGTTCCGATCGAACAAATCTGTTTCGCGAGCGACTCGAGGCCGTCGCTAGAAACGGGGAATCCGAATTTTCATCGATCAGGGAGGCAATTTAATCTCAAGCAGCGAATGTAAATGAATGCCGTATTTTTCTATGCGCATATTCCTTCGATGTGCTCCTATTGATTGATGGCGGCGCCCCCGCTGGATAGATAAAACCGCGTATACGTGTAATATATGTACACGTATATGCGTGCGTTGAGGGGGATGCCCGATAAAAATGAGCGCGCCGTTCATCAATAAAAATCTGACGTCGACAGAAATTTCGCCCGGACCTCCTTCCAGAAACGCCGAATCCCCGGGGCTCCCGCCGGAAGCTGTATTTCCCCGCGACGTTAGGCGACCATAAACATAATCGGCAGTCGCCCCAATCCCGCGAACGATCGAACTGATTGCCTGGACAAGGATCGAGCGGAAAGCTACAGTAGTGGTAATATATTTATGTACTGCGTCGCTCTGAAAATCTCCATAGTAGTATGATTAATAAAAGGTCTCGTGTCGAGCTTGTTTTGTTTCAAAAATTGGGGGGCCCAGTGGGAAAGAGGTACATGGTGGCGTTTCATGATTTCAGAGGAGAGCGAATTGTAGAAAAATTATTTTCATGCAAAATGCGGTACGAATTTGTAATTATTTTAAACGGTATCTACTTGAATTAGAAGTGACAACTATTAGCAAATTTTAGCTGAGGAATTAATTTTATTAGGTCACGTGTCCCCAAGGAGCCGCGTGGCGTGGGTCTCTTAATTTTTTAATTACCAAAGACACCCCTCTAAGTCACGAAACATAGAAAATGGTCGAAGTTCTCCACCACGTTGCTCAGTGTTTGCTGTTTTTAATAAACGAGCAGCTGGTAAATTAATAAAAACATCCCCTGTAGGGTTAGTCAGGAGTGTTAGTCAATTCGTGTACTGTTTGCACAGAAAAATCGAGAAAAAAGGCCACAGGTTCGTTCTTTTAAAAAAACTCATAAACACACTTCGTTTAAACGCCATCGATTATAGCAGTTCGAAATGTGGGAGCAATCAAGTATGTACGTTCCTGCCATCTTTATCGTGTAAAAAATTCGCGCTCCCTTATTAAATTCCTATCAGACGAAATCGAGCGTCTAACATTCCTCATTCCTTCAATGGGAAGCTAATTAAGCGAACTTAAATAGTCCTCCTTTCACGTTAATCTCCTTTTCCCCATCCTAACTGGTGGCCATATTTCAACAAACTAGCCAAACCCGTCTATATATCAGCACAGTTCTTATACCACAATTTTCCATTCTTGGAAAGTCATAAGAACCTTGTTGCATTTTTAATAAAGTTCATAAATTTCTTTAAAATCACCTGCAAAGTTATTCCACCATTTTTTACCTATCATCGTGGCGTTACCCCTTAAATAGAAAGAATTAGGGTTTACACAATAACCGACTTTTGAAAAAACCTGTTTTCGAATTCCACTATTCCCCCCAAAAAACGGTCGAACCGGTTTTAGAATTTTCACAAAAAAATATATTTAAAATAGAAAGTAAATATTTGCACTTATTTTAAAATTTTTCAGTTTTTTTAAAATATTTATGGAATTACCAGAGTATAACAAAATAAAATATACTCCATCTATACAAAACCAAATAAATGAAAAAATTTAAATAACTAAAATCCGTACAATTTTTCAGTTCATTTAATATTTATGGATGCACCAAAATATAACAGAATAAAATGCACTGCATAGTAACTAACATACGTACAACATATAAATTATAAATCTCTATTTCATTTAGTATTTTTTTCCAAAAATATGAACTCATGAAGATTAGTTTAACAGTAAACTGTTACCTACTGCAATATGCCTGTGTCCGAGGCGATTTCAAGTAAAAATGATAACGTTTTTAAATAAATAGTTAATTCATTTTTACACATTAATTCTAGTATATAAAACCTTTTTTTTAATTTAAAACCCGGTTTTCGAATTTTACAAATTTATAAAAAGAAACGATTTTTAAAAACCGACAAACCCGAGAAGGAATCTATGCCTAAGACACTTGATCCCCATTGGCACAGAATAAAAAATGGAGCAGGCATAAAACCTAATTTATAAAATCTTAGCGTCACAACAAATTCATATACTTATCAATTGCTTCCCTGAAAAAAAAACATAATACCCTTCAAGTTTAATCCTTTTCCTTCACAGCTGATCTCTCAAAGTTCCCCTAAGACCTCAGCCACCCATTCCTCGCAAAAAGTCACGTGACAACTAAGTTTCCGCCATTTTCTCAATAGACGCAGGCAAAATGGCTGCCGCGGAGTGGCCTAAACCTAACCTATAAATTAAGTAACTTGCTACAGATAAATTCTACCACGAAAATGCTAAAGATCCGCAGCTGAAGTTCCTCTCGTGAGTCTCGCGACGAACGAGGACTGGATGCGCTGATTCAGGGGACAAAATAGTGACCATGAGAGTAAACGGGTACACGTCCTCGGGAACGACTATGCTAAGCGGGAGAGGAGCAGGCGAGGCCAGTCCAGAGGGGTACTCACTTGAAGAAGTATGTGTCGTTGACGTAGCCGAAGAAAGGAACGGTGTAGGTCAGCATCCAAATATTCCCACCGCCGCAATCGTAGTAGGGCTTCGACCACCTGCCGTCCTCGTACCTCACTGTCAGGATCTCGTCCTCCTCCCGCTCCGTGCGAGTCGTTTCGTTCAAAGTGTACGTGTGGAAGCCTGCAACAGAAAGGAGACAGGGATTGTCAGTGGATTCCTTCGGTGTAACAGAAGGATCTTTAAAGCAGATTTAACTCAGATACGGTTGTAGACCTGGCCTAGAGTTAATTCTTTACCTGCGTGTCCTTTTTAGAAATCTGTGCATTTCTTATCATGGGGCTTTTTAATTTAGTTTCAGCCAAGAACTAATCTAGACCTAACCTTCCGTAGTTGTCCCCCGTCGAGAGTTTGGGTTTACTTTATCCTGGGATTTGTTAATTCAAATGTAATGCAGAGCTGGCACAGGTTTAATTCAGAAATACTTAAGACCTAACCCACACCTGGACTTTTGTGTACACTGGGTGGTCCATTTAAATCAGACCACTTGAATATATTTTCTAACTGTGATGGTGCAAAAAATATTTGATATTTATATTTTATATTAGTTAATTAATTATATATATTTAAAATATCAAACTTGTCTGAAAGAACAAGTGAAACACAGCGACTGAGAAGTAGAAAATATGAAAAAATTAGAGAAACAACTGAATTATTTCTGCTACAGTCGCGTTAAAATGAAGTGGTCCCTCCCACCATTCCCCTGGCTCCACCCACCACGCTTCTAGCTCCTCCCACTTCGTCCTCCACTCTGGATTAGTTACCACTTAATTTTCCTCGGGTTATAACCCCGCAATCTTAGTCCACAGAAGATGACTGCCATATAGAAATTGTGCTGAACCCTTTCGACTATTAACACCAACGCCCCACTGCTAGAAAACTAATCCAAAAATTGCGCAGTCTCTCTACACCACTTACCGCAGCCCCTTTCATTCAATGCTCTCCACTTGCTCCCCCCTGTCTCAGCGACAGAAAGAATAGCCCACCCCCTGCGAGTAGCGTAATTCAATTTGCTAATACGATCGGTCCTTTCAATTACTATCGTCTCGCTTGAAAGTCGATTCCCCTTGCATTATCTTCTTTTCCCTCCCCCGCCCCTTCGCCCCGCACCCGTGCCGCGACGGTCAATCGTTTATTGATTTCATCCATCAAACAGATTTATTCGCTCGTCGACTAGCCGCGACGCGAAACCAGCAGCTTCCTTCCAGCCACGTGATTTAATGCCCCGGAGTTCTGCTCCCTGGGAACTTTATCGCTCCAATACTCGCGGATACTGACTCCGCTTTTCACCTTGCCGTTGATCCGACAAAAGCTGCACCTCGGGTAGGTCCCTAGGAGAGCGTCTAACGCTTGGAAAATCAAGTCCTCTTATTGCGTTCTTTGGTTCGCGCGCTCCTACCCGCTCTGCGGGAGCAAATCCTCGCGAAACCGTATTTTCGCCGGTCCACGAGCTCGGAATGGTCCGTGCCAGAGAATATATCAGGTCCTGGATCTGGGATTCAGCCTCGTTCCAAGGGGGGGAAGATTTAAAGAGGACAACCGTCACGGAGGGAACAGAGGCAGGGGAGGAAACAAGCTCTGGATAGGGGAGAGTAAGGCACCATGATAGAGAGGAGACTCTGGAGGAATAAATAATGATTGCAGGGTATCGTACTGTCTTCTGCTCTGGTGTGGAGAATTTTCCAGCAATCATTTTATGGCTGAATATCGTAATGCGATGGAGGGGGCTGTGGATTTGACTGGGGCATAAGGTGGAGATGTGTTTGGGTGCAGAGTGGATTCGGTAGGGGTTGCTGTTGGGGCGGTGTAGTAGGGATGAAATTGAAATTGGAATTTCCAGAAGATTTTCTTTGGGTGAGGTTTGGTCTGAGAAATTGATGCGTAAGAGCAAGAACAAAATTAGAGCTGAAGCAGACGTGATGGAGTTCAATTTTAATAGGTAAGTCACACTCAAATTGTGGGTGCAGAAGACTTAATCAAGTCGAAGAGAAGTGTATAAAATAAAACCTCGTTATACCGAATTATTAAATAAACCCCGGCCGTAACCAATGTAGAAGAATGAACCAAAGAAGACACAGGTGTAGGTGCAGTTAAGAAAAAGGTATTTGAGCACTCTTAGTAAATATAGCAATTTAAATAAACACCACTATATAATTATCAAAAGCATATAACATTAAATTTCATGAACCAACAAAAGACCCAAATCCAATCAACATCAATAAACCAATGTCACCCAATCGATTGAACAAAATAGTTAATATTCTAGACCTATAAGCAATACCACTTTCATAATAAATCACCAAACAATAAGAGATTAACCCCAACCCAAACCAGCATAAAAAATTCTTAAAATATTAGGCCTTAAAGTCATTAAACACATAGATAAAGCAAGTAAAAAAATAAGATACTTCAATCGATCAATAGACTTATCCCTAGACATATACTCCATCCTATACAAAAGATTTTGACGAGGGACTGTGTTAAGATCACAGTTTGGACATTGTAGAGGCCAAAATCAATTTTGTATGTAAAGTAGGACAAAGTTAGGAAACTAGGTCTAGAACCCGTGTTAAACTCAAGCATAAAGTTGTAGTGGACTTAAGTTCAAGACTATGAGACCTATATCAGACCTAAGACAGAGCAAAATCAATTGTACAAGAAGAGTTGGTTTAACTTAAGTCGTACCCAAGTGTAGGCTTAAACTAGGCCTAAGATCAATTACAAAATCAGACTTATGGCCTCGTTCACATTAGTCGAGAAATCTTCGAGTCAAGTTACTTGGATTCAAGTGATCTTCAAGTCATGTTACTTGAATTCAAGTAGTCTTCAAGTCAAGTTACTTGAATTCAAGTAATCTTAAGTCAAGTCACTTGAATTCAAGTAATCTTCAAGTCAAGTTACTTGAATTCAAGTAATCTTACAGTCAAGGTACTTGAATTCAAGTAGTCTTCAAGTCAAGTTACTTGAATTCAAGTAGTCTTCAAGTCAAGTTACTTGAATTCAAGTAATCTTCAAGTCAAGTTACTTGAATTCAAGTAGTCTTCAAGTCAAGTCACTTGAATTCAAGTAATCTTCAAGTCAAGTTACTTGAATTCAAGTAATCTTACAGTCAAGGTACTTGAATTCAAGTAGTCTTCAAGTCAAGTTACTTGAATTCAAGTAGTCTTCAAGTCAAGTCACTTGAATTCAAGTAATCTTAAGTCAAGTTACTTAAACTTAAGCGACTTGAAGTCAAGTAACTTGACTTATGAGAACATGGCTTGGAGAACAAGTCTGAACTTAATAGACATGAAACATAAACTTAGTGCCAACTCAAGTGAAACCCAAGTACAAACCCACAATAAATAACAAACAAATTTAGACTTAGAACTGACCTATCGAGATCAAACTCAAGTTTTACACCTAACCCAGATCGAGTACCCCTACCGACGTCTATACAACTCTGCTACTACATTGCTGCAGCAATTCCTTCCTGGCCTAACGAAGAACTTACACCACAAGACCCTAGGCACTAGAAAACACATCTCCCAAGGCCACAGCAACCTCTAAAAACGATCTTCCGGATAACAAACCCCCGAAATTGAACCTCATCTGCCCACAACACACCGGTCCCTCGCGCAGCGTCTCCCGCGATAAGTCACCGCTCCCAGCCTCCCAACCAGTTGCAACGAATCTCTGCAAGGCTGCAGCAGCTCTCCGCGAAGAAGCCACTCATAAATTCAGCCGTTCTTTACCCTTCCAATCCGCCGCTCCCGGCGACGAGTCACCGCGGAACACGTTTGCTCCAACCGCGTTTGCCAGGACCTCGGACAACCATCCTCGGTGATTATTCAGAGGAATGTTATGTCATGGCCGACGACTCGACCAAGACGAATCGAGTCCACGATCTCGGAAACGGGGACGCGATCGCGATGATCCTCGTGAAAGGGCGCCGTTCAATCGGAGGTCAGGACTCCGTCGATAGAAAGTTACCGCCTAAGCTGATGCGTAAAACGACGCCTCCAATGAATGAAGACACGGCTGTCGAGCCGGCTAGTGCAAATAACGCACACCCGCGCTCCTGGGGAGGGAACGGGGCTGATAAAGCCGAGCAATTTCTTCCGGGGACGGGAAGCTCACGGCAAATAAGACCGTTATCGGAGATCAGGGGCTTCTGGGGAGAGGCGCGAGAGGGGAAGAGGCAGTTGAGGGGGAGGAGGGCGATCGGCGGGGCGACGAATGCGTGGGGAACAGTTGATGGGCAGGATTGGAGTCGGGGAGGGGATAAGAAGGAAGGGGAGAGCGATCGGAGGGGGACGCGGAGAGGGGGGAAGGAAACAGTAGGTTCGATGAACATATTTCCTTTATTTTGTCTCTAACCTACATAGGATTTCGAAATGTTTAAATTTTTAGGCAGACTCAAGCTTCTACTATAGAACTTACCTACAGTGAGTCGCATTAATATTCGGACACTTTTTAAAATCGCATAACTTTTTTAGAATTGGTCCAAACAACTTGAGTTTTTTTGAGAAGCTAGAAGGATTAGTTTGCTAACTGACGCGTTTCGTCGTTTTGAAAAAAAAATTATCTGGTTGGAACAGCGAAAAGAATAGTAAAGCTGATTTCGGGTATTTTCGCGATTCTCGACCTTATTCTGCGATCTTTAAACGTTTGTAGCTCGGAGCAACGTTAACCGATTTTGATGAAACTTTAGGCACGTATACAACTTACTGCAATCTACAAACGGGTTTTTTTGAATTTTCATTACAAGCTCACAAAAAAAAAGTTTAAAAATCGACCTTTACCATTCTTTTTTCTGTTCCAACCAAATAATTTTTTTTTCAAAACGACGAAACGCGTCAGTTAGCAAACTAATCCTTCTAGCTTCTCAAAAAAACTCAAGTGGTTTGGACCAATTCTAAAAAAGTTATGCGATTTTGAAAAGTGTCCGAATATTAATGCGAGCCACTGTACTAGTTATGCAAATATAGCATACGTCACTAGTGCCAACACATCAAGCTCGTATTATTTCTGAATACAAATACAAAGAAGAACATAAAATCAGTTTTGGTATTATTGCAAGTTGTGTCAGTTATTTATGTTTTAATTACTTTTTACTGTTTCTTTATTCGATTATCCTCTTCGAAGAACCTTAAGCCCCGAGCAACTTGGACGCGTGAAATTTGGATTGCAGTCGATTTCTTTTTTCGTTCGAAGTATTAACACACCGATGAATTTACTACTGTCAATATGCAATAAAATGTAACGTATTGGTCATATAATGGGCACTTCAACGGGGCCAGCTACCACGCTCAGAAGAATGAAAAAGTATTATTGGAGCGTGCACATTTGTCAAAAATATACGGGGGAACATTGACAATTCGACAGTGGAGGCAAAGTGATAAAACACCGTACCCCGTTTGCTGATAAAGCACTAGGGAGATTAAAAAGTTTATGGAAAGCTGGGGGTCGGCGATATATCAACTTTTATTCGGGTTCACGATTTTTTAATACCCAAATTTCAGGGCTTTTACGTGCCCGTAACAACCGACTAGGAACCCCTTTACGACCGAAACACTGCGCACTTCTTTATTGTGTTTGATCACTTCGGCGCAGAGTTACTTCTACTGTGCTCTGTGGGGCGAAGTGGTAAACAAACAGTTCTGTAGAGCGATACAAATTAATCAAGATCTAGGTCTACTGACTGTTTCAACCCAATTCAGAATTAACACAAAGGTTTCGTGTTACCTAGAAGCAAGTTTTGTGAAACTCAAATTTTACCGAGATTATTACACAAAATATAAAAAAAATAATTCACGTCGAGGCTGGATTAACTCAACTTACATTCCCTGACCTAAACTTAATCCAAAAAACAAAAATCAAGCAAAACCAAATCAACTAGAAATCCATAAAAAAAAAATAAACAAAACCTCGGTCGTTGAAAGAAAAGTCGAAACAAGCTCTATAGTCTCCACAAGCTCAATTGGCTGCTCACGATTGCTGACCAGTGTCTTCCCCCAACACCTCTTCTATTTCATATCGAAGCATAGGTAAAAAAATCGCGTATTTTTAAAAACTAATCTTTTTTAAGTTTATACTAAAAAAGAGAATATTTTGAAGTTTTTAATTAAATTGGTGGCACAAAATGGGTTTAAACCAGCGACCAATCGTTGCCTGTCAACTTGACTGTTTTTCAAAGCTCACCCCCCCGCCCCCCAACCCTGAAAAAAAGTCTGCGGTCGTCCGTGTCTCGAAACACTCTCCCATTCCAAGGGTAGAATAATGCAACTGAACGGTACAAGCTTCGAGGGGAACGGATCGTTCGCGGTACAAATAGGAAATTCTACACATTCAAATTCCTGTTTGGAATCTGTGAAGTTATTTTGAGAATCTCCCCGAGCTAAGGGAGATGCATTCTTAATAAGCCTCGTGTCGCGACCGTTGTTGAGCATCTCTACTGAAATTTTTGGGTCACCGTATACTTTCCACATTCATCGTGCCCTAGTAGTGTTGTCTACTACAAGGTTTTCAGTGCAGTGAAATGTTTGGAATTTAACGAGGAGCAGTCGGGATACGTCGTGCCGGTGCATATTACAATCGCCAAGTGTCTCGGCAAACAGGCTGAATCTATGAAAATTGCAATTCCGACATGTCGGCACTCTATAGCCCCCAAAAGTTCTAGCAAGTACTTTTACGATGATCCCCTTCGCCCGGCAGAATTAATGGCAGAGCCACCTCAGAGGCCATAAAAACCTCCCACGGCTATCGTCGTTAAACAGCTACCATCAAAAGGGAGCAGAACAAAAGAACGATAAATTTGCTATTTTATTTGTCAAACTTAACGAACTTCGCGTTTTGTAAAAAAAATTGTAATAGAATTACATTTTTATTTTCTTCAATCGACACCCCAAGTATTCCTCCATTTTATTCTCCCAGTGGCTGTTCATTTATTCATCTACACATACTTTTTTTTTTAATACACTGTTAGTACTCAGTGGTTAGGTTAATAACAGGTGATAGCTGGACCTTGTCTTTTGCCGCTACTTTTACTTGTTATCTAATTTCTATCTCCACTATTTTGTCTTTCTTGTTTTCTTGTATGTATTTATGTGTTTTTTTCTATATTTTCTATACTTTTTATATTTTTCTATAGTTCCTATATTTTTCTATATTTTTCTATATTTTTCTATATTTTTCTATATTTTTCTATATTTTTCTATATTTTTCTATATTTTTCTATATTTTTCTATATTTTTCTATATTTTTCTAAAATTTAGAGATTTTTCTATTTTTCCATATTTTCCATATTTTCCATATTTTTCATATTTTTCATATTTTCATATTTTCCATATTTTCCATATTTTCCATATTTTCCATATTTTCCATATTTTCCATATTTTCCATATTTTCCATATTTTTCATATTTTCCATATTTTCATATTTTTCATATTTTCCATATTTTCCCCATTTTCCACATTTTCCATATTTTCCACATTTTCCATATTTTCCACATTTTCCACATTTTCCATATTTTCCATATTTCCTATATTTCCTATATTTTCCATATTTCCTATATTTTCCATATTTTCCACATTTCCTATATTTCCTATATTTCCTATATTTCCTATATTTCCTATATTTCTCATATTTCCTATATTTCCTATATTTTCCATATTTCCTATATTTCCTATATTTCCTATATTTCCTATATTTCCTATATTTCTCATATTTCCTATATTTCCTATATTTCCTATATTTTCCATATTTCCTATATTTCCTATATTTCCTATATTTCCTATATTTCCTATATTTCCTATATTTCTCATATTTCCTATATTTCCTATATTTCTCATATTTCCTATATTTCCTATATTTCCTATATTTTCCATATTTCCTATATTTCCTATATTTCCTATATTTCCTATATTTCTCATATTTCCTATATTTCCTATATTTCCTATATTTCCTATATTTCCTATATTTCCTATATTTCCTATATTTCCTATATTTCTCATATTTCCCATATTTCCTATATTTCCTATATTTCCTATATTTCCTATATTTCCTATATTTCCTATATTTCCTATATTTCCTATATTTCCTATATTTCCTATATTTCCTATATTTCCTATATTTCCTATATTTCCTATATTTCTCATATTTCTCATATTTCCTATATTTCCTATATTTCCTATATTTCCTATATTTCCTATATTTCCTATATTTCTCATATTTCCTATATTTCCTATATTTCCTATATTTCCTATATTTCCTATATTTCCTATATTTCTCATATTTCCTATATTTCCTATATTTCCTATATTTCCTATATTTCCTATATTTCCTATATTTCCTATATTTCCTATATTTCCTATATTTCCTATATTTCCTATATTTCCTATATTTCTCATATTTCCTATATTTCCTATATTTCCTATATTTCCTATATTTCCTATATTTCCTTTATTTCCTATATTTCCTATATTTCCTATATTTCCTATATTCCCTATATTTCCTATATTTCCTATATTTCCTATATTTCCTATATTTCCTATATTTCCTATATTTCCTACATTTCCTATATTTCCTACATTTTCTCTTCCTCCGTCTCCAAATCCTTTCCCTCACTAACTTTGCATTTTTAAATTCGAGGGGGTTCGAAGAACACCTGTTTTGGACTCCGTCCAAGCTTCTTGAGAATGAGTTCCCCAGGGGTCCTAGCGAATATTAAGTCCCATCCGTTATGATTACACTGACATCCGGGGATAACATCCGATCAGAATGGACCAGCAGGCGCGAGGAAATATATGAAAGACGTTTGGTAAAGGATTCACGTCTCAATATAGAAGGGATAGCCACTTGGAGAGACAGAGTTCGGGACTCTCCAGAGGAATTCGACGTGGGGAAAGAACATAGGATTCCTTTCCTCGCTCAGCCTCGCCGGGTAACGAAAGGTATGAAGAAAACTTTATTCGAAATTAGGAATTCCGCTCGACATGGGAAACTTGCACGAACTCCATTTTGTTCGGCCGCGGTATAAGGGTAGCTCCGAGCGCAATGAATCGCCCGTTTATCTTGGATGCACCTGCTTTCTTAAACCACAGTTCAATTTTGCATATTCAATTTTCTGTTTAAATGCAACTTGATATGGTACCTGATGTTTGGTTTGTAACAGGTTTGGATCCTTGCGTGGAATTAATTTTGTGGATGTTGGAAACTGTTTACACGAGCGAATGCATCTAAGTCTACAGTTCTAGGACTTTTAAAATGTTTATTTCTCGTTGGTCCACTTGAAAATTAAGATTGTTTGATGATCTTTTCTTCGGCAGATTTTAGGAAAAGAAGTGATCATTTTTATTAATTTTTAATTCAAACGCGAGAGATTTTGGCGCAGTTCGATTTTTAGTCTGCTCCAGTAGTATAGGTCAACGATTCGTCAGACGTGACGGAAATTGGTCTTCCCATCGACGATTCTATTCACAGTGGTTAAAAGAGGTATAGAGATACAAAGTACAGTTTTAGAAACCTACATGCAACCCCTGAACTTTCAATATTTTAACAAATGTGGGAGATTCGATAATCCTGAAACTACTGCCTTCAGTAGTGTGCTGCATTAATCGTGTTCGTCGATGAAAATTAGAATCTTTCTCAGAAAACGACGATATTTACTACAGAAATGTATCAACAAATGCAAAATGCTGTTAGATGAACAAGAAATAAATTTTATTTTATTTTCTCCTAATTTCAGATGAGAGATACAAAACATTTTCTCATTGATAATATCAACAGTGTGTGTTATTATATGCACACAGGGTCCACATATCGCGCAAAATAATTTTCTGCCATTAATTTACTAAAATTCTTCCTAGATAGTCGAAAAGTTATAATAGAATTCCTAATTTTGTATTTTATTTAAAAATGCTTCATTTCGACGTTACAACCCTCCGTATAAAAAAAACTGTTGAAGTTTTGGATTCCGTCGAATTTTAGTGGGGGATTTAGGATACGCTGCCCTAGACAACGCTTCCCACAAGCCACCGAAAAATCCGGGGAAAATAATTCCACGGCATGATCACACCCTCCATTTCCTCGAGAAAATATTCCTATCTCTCATCTTCGAAATCCTCCTTACGAGAACAGACGACGGATCTCGAGGCAGAATTTCCGCGTAGGGGGCGAGAAGCTTTAAACAAGAGAGAGGAGAGCTTCTGCTTGCCAGGTCTCGCGAGGGCGGAAATGTAGACCGAAGTTTTTCACGCAGATTGCTGTTGGGCACGCTTAAACGTAATTTAAAGCGGCGCTAATGGAAGCTCGACCCACCGAGGCCGCCTGGTTTGCATTTTTCACGAAATGCTCGCCACATTTCTCCGTTCCTCTTCGTTTCGGCGAGAGCGAGAATTTTAAGGGGCGTTGGTCACTTGAGCTTCTTTTACTTCCCCCCCTCTGATGATCCCGGAAAATCCTTTCCACATACTCAATTCGATTTCCTTTCGGCAGAATTTGCGGGCTTGTAATTGGGATGCTAAAGAAAGCCGTTTCGAGGGTTGCGAGGGAGTTCGATGGAATCGAGATTCCGTTGAGCCTTCTTGCGAAAGCAAATGAATTCGGCGTAGGAGTACAGGTGTACCAAGCAGTGGTGACATTTCTAGAAGTTAACTGGCGAAGGTAAAATAAAATGAATTTCGTGGAAGATGCCCCGAATAGTTATGCTTCAAGTAGTCATGCTGCGAATAGTCACGACTCGAAAAGTCATGCCCTGAATAGTCATGCCCCGAAGAGTCATGAACTCGAAAAGTCACATCCTGAATAGTCATACCCCGAATAGTCAAGTCCCAAATAGTCGTGGTTCAAACAGTCCTGACCTGAATAGTCATGGCCCGAAAAATCATGCCCCGAATAGTCTTGCCCCAAACAGGCATGCTCTGAAGAGTCATGAACTCAAAAAGTCACATTCTGAATAGTCATGCCCCGAATAGTCAAGTCCCAAATAGTCAAGTCCCAAATAGTCAAGTCCCAAATAGTCAAGTCCCAAATAGTCATGGTTCAAACAGTCCTGACCTGAATAGTCATGGCCTGAAAAATCATGCCCCAAATAGGCATGCCCCGAAGAGTCATTAACTCGAAAAATCACATCCTGAATAGTCATGCCCCGAATAGTCAAGTCCCAAATAGTCATGGTTCAAACAGTCCTGACCCGAAAAGTCATGCCCCGAATAGTCTTGCCCCAAATAGTCATGTCCCGAATAGTCTTGCCCCAAATAGTCATGCCCCGAATAGTCATGAACCCGAAAAGTCATACCCTGAATAGTCATGCCCCGCATAATCAAGTCCCAAATAGTCATGCCCTGAATAATCATGCTCCGAATAGTCATGCCCCGAATAATCATGCTGTCAAATAGTCATGCCCCGATAGTAGATCACCAAACCCTGAAACTAGTCACTACTGAGCCAAACTGTCTATCAACTTGCGCATTGTGTCATTCAACTCCTGAAAGATCATACCACGGACTTAAGAATGTTCGTTGCACCATCTAGTGGGTTTTACTAGCAGACACTACAGTAAATAAGAAGTCAGCTTCAAGATGGCGCATAGATAATCACCCATTCGCGTTCAGCTGGGTACCTACATTCAGCTTAGGTCAGTGCCGTGCCAACAGCGTGTCCCGGTATCCTACGAGGACACTCCGCGAGAGTTCACTGTAACGTACGACCACGGAATCCGCTACGTCGCCTGCATATTGGCCTCGCGAACCGGAGAAATCATTGCGAGCGTGTGTCGTTCCACTACGCCGCTGCCCTCTGGCGGCGATAACGGAACGACGTTAGCGTCGCGTGGCCGCCAGCTTAAGTAGGATTTGTATACGTTGTCCTATCTGGGAAATTGGAAATGCGCCGCTCATTTCGTGCCGATCGGGGCTGTTACTCGCCGCTTTCATTTGCAAATGTCGCGCCGGTTGGCCATGTTAATGCGAACTAATTAAAAGGAGAACGTGCTTGGATTACCGTTCGCCGCCGGATTGCTGGACTTGAAAGGATGACGCGGGAGCCGCTGGAGTGCCCGCTGACGCTCAGGCCGGACATTCAATGCAACTGATTTCACTGTATGCACTAACGAGGCTGCTTGGCTGTTTTTCAGCACGGCGAGCTACGCCCGGTTATTGGGAGTTATTGGTTCATGCGCTGGAGAGGTTGGAACTTTAATAGAGACATCTTGGGATTAGGTCGCGCTGTGTTTTGGGGAAGGGATGGATTGCAGGAACGGTTATAAGGATTTGAGGATTGGGGAGAGGTTCCTGTTAAGTGGAACGCTTTGATGGGATATTGGTAGGGATGTCTGATAAGTTAGGTAATGCTTCCTGATGCTGTGTGGGAGAAGCATTTAGGGAACTGAGGTCTCGCAAAAATTTTACTGCACGACTTAGAAGGGTTTGCGAGTGGCATGTTAGCAACCTTTCAGGAGTTATTTTAAGCATGCTCAGAAGTGATACTAGGAAGTTTCTGAGGGTTCTGTTAAGGATCACTGAGGGGTCTTGGTAGAAGTCTCTCAAGAATTGTAGCAGAAACTTCCTAAGAGTCCTGATACAGATCTTCCAAGTGGTGTAATACTAGATGTACCATTTAAAAATGCTACCAAAGGAGTTTCAAAACTTTTATTAGAGAGTTTGCCAGAGTCCTAGTAGGGTTAGGTAGTAGAGACATATCAGAGTCCTGCTAAGAGTTCTACTAAAGGTCTA
This sequence comes from Andrena cerasifolii, assembly GCF_050908995.1. NCBI lineage: Eukaryota > Metazoa > Arthropoda > Insecta > Hymenoptera > Andrenidae > Andrena > Andrena cerasifolii. The sequence goes on from NC_135132.1 coordinate 8,534,563, forward strand.
CCAAAAGTCCTACTAAGTACCCTCAAGAGTTCTAGTAGAGAAGAATGTTGCTAGGAATTTCCCAGGGGCCCAATTAGAGGGCCCCAAGTGGCTTACTAAAAATTTCTTCAAAGTACCACTAAGAAGCTGTCAATAGTCCCACTAGGTATCTTCCAAACATGGAACTAGGACCCCCAAAACTCCTAATTAACTTCCTTACTGAAACCTCCTGTACAAGAAACTAGGATCACCTAGTAGTTGGAATTTAAATTATAAAACCAATAAGACAAAACAATTCCACTTAACCCACTATTAATCCGAACTCCTTAAAAAATGAGTACACTTAATTTCATCCTCTATACATTATGAAAGACTCAAAGGTGAAAAAGAGACCCACTGTAAACCTAATATTAAACGACTATGATTTAATAAGCCACAACTCAGCAATTGATTTCCAGCAAGGCTAATTCTAAAATATTCAACCACCTGAAAAAAGGCTCCGACAGGACACCACACACACACTCACTCTTGCCAAAAGCAATAATTAGACTATTGCTAGCCCATGCTGAAGCCCTCATTGAATTCGAGAAGCCGAAGCTGAGTGGGTTAGGTCCGCACTCCTGGCAAGGCAGCAACTATTGCACTCCGCAGAAGTTACAAGAAGCTGCTTTGCCACGTTACAAGGCACCGGCGAACAATCGATCCAGCGATCGGTCAATACCGCAGCCATCGATTCCACCGCAAGCCTGTGCTTATTTTTATGCCAGGCTGGCCTGACCTTTCCAACTACATATCCAAGTCTTTCTTGTCAGATTTCGACGCCTCGGCTCTCGCGAGCTCCATTAGGTTTTGCCCGTCGAAGGGTCAGGCATTCCGCCTGGCCAGGAGCCGTGCGCCAGACACCTCCGCGCCAGGAGACGGGGTTAAATATATTTTGCGCCTGGAACAGTCTGTCGTTCACCAGCCAGTTTAACGCCGGAACGCTGCGGAGGGTTAAGTGAATGGATGCTAGCTTGCAGCTGCTGACAGTCCTTTCTTTCTAACGGCAGTCTTTCTTCTAATAGGAATAGAGTCGTTCCTTCTAATAGAATTTAGCAACGACATGGTATTTACAGCGAGGACTGTCGAAGTAACGTGATTGCTTTTTAAAAGTGTCTCCTCTTTCGAAAGAAGGTTTCCTGGTCTGTTGAATGGAAGCTCGTGGGTTTACCTCGTCAGCTGTGGTGATTAAACGCTTTCTTTTTGTTTCGATGACAGGGTGGTGCGCGGAGATCGCACACACCATTCATTGGGTTGATTGGAAGGGATTGCAGAAGGGTTTCGAAGTATCCATGATTAATCCGTAACAGTAGTGTGAAGAGACTCTTCTGCAGCTTTGTAGATCCCCTGCTTTGCTTCTACCCTTCGATTCGCAAGTTCTTCATGAACATGAAGAATTATGGTTGAGAAGGTACTTTGGGACACTGGCCTAGTGACGTTTTTACTTAAACTCATACTGGTTTCGAAAGAAAGAAGAATTATGTGAACCCTAGTTACCTAGTTGTTAGAATAAAGCTACCAAGGTGTTAGAACCGCAAATTGTTAGAGTTCTTCTGAGATTTTACTACATTTCAAGGTCTGAGTAGATAGATACCTAAGTATAGGTATCATTAAGTCACTGTTTATACCTACTCGTGGCTGAACTAGTTAAATGGGATAGTATCCACTTCAGTGATCGCGTCAGCTCTTTGGACTATTCCCGTAACTACCGATCAAACAGCACGGGGAGCAGAACTTGAAGAACCCAGACCTAGTGCATTATTTCCTAAAGCCCTGATCACATTCTGGCAGCGAGCTTTCGTCCCCCCACATAAAAAACGGTATTTCTCAATTACCCCCTACCGCACCACCATCTAAAACAAGATCCACTCCAAATATCAGCACAGAAATATCGCTGACATTTGGTCTATTCGCGTAACCACCGATCAAGCGACACGAGAAGCAGAACTCGAAGGGGCGGACATCCCCCTCCCCTTCCTAAGCCACCCCGTAGTCGTTATACCGAGGCCACCACGTATCTCCGCGAGCTCCGAGAAATGTCAGACCTCTGGATTTTACAGTCCAATATGGGAGGTTATATTACCCGGATGGTGAGGTTACACGAAGACAGCCGCGTGTTTGATGCCCCCTCCGCCGCCTCATAATCGACGGAACCCGGGCTCTAGAGTGTCTCCATTCCCCGAGACGTGAAATAATTATGCGACTATAAAGCCAGCTGCAGCAGTCGATCGAGCACTCGTTCTCCACCTGGTATGAAGTGGATTGGATTTCCCTCGCGCGGATAGGATGGAAACGCGGGGCGTTCCGCGTGGGGCACTCGCCATGAATGAGACATGAGTTTTCACGTTCTCCTGAGGGATGAATGGAGGCGCTACTGTTTTACGAAGGATTCGGGGATCGGGAGCGAGCTTTTTCGGGACCATCAAGCTTGGCCGCCATTTTGGTGCGCCCTAGTTGTAACTTTGGCCACCCTGCTAGGGAAAGGAACTAGTTTTCTGTCGATTATTGACACAACAAGCCGGAACCAACTGTATTTTTTTATTTCGTTTTTAGTTGCTTTAATGGAATAGTTTGGTGTAATAAATATTGTCGGAATAGTTAATCTCGGTGATCAGTTGGAAAGTACCTAGTGGTCGATTAAAGTCGAATTTAGATTCATAAATGCTTACTGGGATTTAGGATTCCTAATAGTGGCAGGATTACTGTGAATAATGTAGAAATAGCCAGGGAAAAAATGGCCCTCGGGGCGATGGGACTCGAACCCACGATCTTCGGATCCCCTGGGTACTGGTCAGGCGCCTAACCAACTCCGCCAACACCGACCCTACTAAGTCTCTATTTATATTCCGAGCTCCCTCTTATGGGGTTTCCTGATCCCGCAACAACACGGATTTGAACATGGGGAAGTGTTTTGTTCTTGGCTCCAGATCATTTAGGCAACCACCTGGGCAACTGGTATATCCATTTGGAAGTTGCGTCAGTAGTTGGAAGATCCTCTGAAGTTTCCATTTGCACAGTACTCCAACGATCCGGCAGTCACAACTCCGCCAGTATTTCGCGAAGTGACGTTTAAATAACCTGACAATTCCGGTCAACGGTTCGACATTTTGTAAATTTACAATATCGCAAAGCCAAAGTGGATTCTATTGACAAAAGGAACGTGGCCGTTTGCTTGCCGTAAATACGGGCACGCGGCCCTCGCTCGCTCCTCTTTCAGCTGGACGAAGACTGCGCTGGTAAAATATTAGAATCCTGCGAATTCTGCATCGCAAAATGTAAAACTGAGGGGAGGGGATAATTGAAAGTAGGATGACGTGACGAGGATCAAAAGTCTTCTGAAGTAGAAAATTATTATGTAATATTCTTTCGAAGTGGAATTTTTAGGTTAAAAAATCGTAGACTTGGACGACCTGTATTTTTCAAAGAAATTTGAAACCAGCAAAATGATGACTTAAACCCCCCCTATTTTCGCGTGGACTACGTCGTGTTTCAATTTTGTCAAAATCACTCGACGGCAAGTGCGGAAACGCGATTCATTTAGTGCGGAATGGTCCCAGGTAGAAAGTAACCGAAGTTGGGGAATGAACCCAAATTTAGGACTGACAATGGTAACTGAATTTTAAAAGGCTTTTATTTGCAAAAGTTAATCATGATAATGGAACAGTAAAGCACAGAGAACCTAGTACCAGCAATGATTAAAAAATTATTAACATTGCGAAATGATCGTAATTTTCGCGATTCGAATCCTGGAATTCTTCTAGAAGAAGATTAGGTGCGTTTCCCGTCAGAAGTATCAAGGGAGGGCTATCTTTTCCTACGCGAAAGGACGCTCTCGCGTTAAAAAGCAGTTGTTCGGTCCGCGTGGAGAGTGCGGAGGAACACTCCTCGTAAACTCAACGTCGGAACATTGAACGTCACGGGTGGGGCGTCGCGTAAGCTCTTTTCTTCAAAGCCACAGGGGAATGGCGGCTCTGAGTCGTTAAAAATTTACGCGTCCAGCAAAATAACGCGACACGGTCATTTTTCTTCGGTTTTATATACGTTTGAAGCGTGGTTTCATTACGAGCATGCTCGTGCGTTGAAACACAGGCAGTCACAAGGTGCTCAAACGCGTGCAGTGCTTTTTGATTATGCAGCACTCCACTGTCGGCAAGAAAATCCTTAAAAATTTGGAAATAGCCGACTGTATCTTATGGTCTTAAACAATAAACACTAAAATTGAAATCAGCTGATTAATTTCCATTAAAATACTCCACCATTCGTGAATATTATCGTGATTATTTTCTGTAATAATTGCAATTTGTGGTGGAACAGAAGTGAATCTGGTAGAGTGTCCAAAAACACGTAAAAATCGTAGAATAACTTTTTTTCGCCCGACTCTTCGTTTTCGAGATAATAGGTCCTGAATGTGTCGCCAGCAGCGGCGTCCGATGAGCGCGCGCACGGGCAACGATTTTAAAACCGTTTTACTGAAAAAACGAAGCGTTCTATAGAAAAACGTTATTCTGCACTTTCGATTTAATTTTTAATTTTTAAACGAATTGCAGTGTTAAATTGTAAATGTCTCTTAATATATTGACTAAGGAAACGTAATATCCTCGATGCAATGTCCAGTTTAATAAAATCGAAAGCGTTATAGGCAGCGCTGATTAGGAAATAAAATCGAACGATGTTTTAGGGAAAGGTAAGACGAGTATTTATGCAAATTAAACGGATTACCCGCTGGTTAACGTAACGAGTTTCGCAAGTGTCCGCGGTAATTACGGATGTAATTAATTTTACAAAGCGGTAATTACTTCCAATTGTGTTCGAATTAAGAATAGAACGTTTTTGATTAAATCTCAAGTTGTAATTAAAATAAATCAGAACTGTTATTAGTAAAGAATATTTTTGGTCATGAAACAGGGCGTAATTATTAAACAAATTCGTCGTTTAAACACATTTAAGCAAGCATCTCTATATTAAAATCATTTTACAACGTGGCTACGCACAAGTTGGGACTGACTGAAAGCAAATTTCAGAGGCTGAAATAGCCAACCCTGTCTTTCTAAATTCGAGCGCTGGGAACATTGATCGACGCCAAATTTAATCGCCCCGAATTATCCATCTGAATTTTAACCGTGCTACGAGTTCGAGCTATTTGCAAAGTATTCGATTAAAATTCACAAAAAGAGATCTCCACGCCTATGCGAGAAGTTTATGCAAGCAGTTCTCAATTACTTTCTTCGCCGGGGCACAAAATTCCAACTGTCAGTCCCTCGAAACGAATCGAAGGTTGGAATCGACAGGTTAGACTGATTCAAGCTCGATTAATCCTGGGAGTTAATTCCCTATCCGGCCGACATCTTGTTTCACGAATTATAAGATGGCTTCCTTGGACTGGACAGGTTAAATCGGTTTGGGAAAACAATTTTGCTTGGATAAGAAGAAAGCTACTGGATGACATTAAAGCTTCAACGAATAGAGGGCGACACTGTGCAGCATCATGGGAAACAGTAGAAGAAACTATTCGAAATAAGGAAAATGGAAGACAAGTATTTTGAGGTTAAGTTAAGTTTGAGTTGGCTTAAATTGAGTTATAGTTAAGTTTGTATAACAACTAAGTCTTGTAATAGTTAGGTCCAAACAGGTCTAGTTATGCAGAAAGCTACCAACTCTTAAAATGACAAAAAATTAGTTAAACGATGTTTATTTTGAAAAAAAATTGAACAACGCTTACAGTATGCAATTATTAAAACTACCAAGCCGGAGTTCCATTTCAGGCTTAAAAACAAAAGCTACAGTAAATTAAAAATAATATTGATAATACTACTCACTATTAAATAACCCATTAAAACACATTGTAAAACAGTAAGAAGAAATGAAATATACCCAACAAAAATGAAGCTACATTTTTTAACAATTAAAATCTTCAAACTAAATTTATTAAACTTCGAATCATTAAAGGTAGCTTTCTGCATTACTACGCGCAAATAAAACCAAATTCAGGCCCATATTATGTTCCAATTAAGTCAAGTTGAGATTTAGTTTCTACACCAAATTCAATCACACTTGCCATTCGAATTCCTCCACTGCACTCCTACCCTACATCTACCAAGAATGCAGCACAGTAAAACCACCCCTAACATCCCACAATTGCATCAAGAATTGCTTTCAGTGCACAGACTACCCAAGGTCTTCTAACTTCCTCAAACAAACACCATAAACCCCAGAAGACCTTCATCCCCTCCCGAAAACACCCTCTACCATATTTTATACCATCATGTCGATGCTTGAACCTGTGCCTGCCCTGGTACACCATACTTCCTTCGTCGCCAGAATAAACGAAATGACCCGGAACGACCACTACAGATGCCCATCACCACAGCACAACTACCCCATCAAGGGACCCAGGCATCCGGCCACCCCAGCCGTCAGCGGTGCTTTCGGCTTTCTGCAATTTCCCAGCGAGGCGAGGGCGGCCTTCAAGGGCGAAACCACTCGATTAGTCCCAATCGCGGTGTATCGAAGGAACGACCCTTCCCCCGAACCTCAAGGAGCTTTGCGCGAGTGGAAGCCGGTCGAAGCCGTTCCAGGAGCCTCCCGCCGATGGCCACGGCGGGGGTGGCAACCCCCCAACGGCCGACCCCGCTAATAATTTACGTCCCTAGCCACAAATATAGCGGCCAATAATCGTGTCCAGGATACGGAGGGAAAACAGCGCGGAGACAGGCCCGGAACGTCTGGGGAGGAGGATGGCGGCGAGGGACGGGAAAGCCGAGGGGGTTGCAAACAGCTGCATTTAACATGGACATGCGATACGACGATACCTCGGGGAAATCGGTAATCCTGAAGCATGTGGGGGATGCGAAGGAATGGTGGCACGGCGGTTTTCTTCGCGAGGGGGAGGCGGGAGCTGAATAAATATTTTTCTAGGGCAGTGAGAGGAAATAATCGTGGATGCTGTTTTCTACAATAATACTTTAAAGAGGTGGCTTGCGAAGAGGAGCAACCGTGGACGTCGAGAATTTCATCCTTTCTGGGGGGATGATTATTGGGGTGCATCGTCCTGAATAAAGTTTCTTTTTGGGGGAATGTGGGGTAAAGAATTTAATTGTTTGCCAAACAATCTCGCGCCACTAGAAATTTCGTGAGACAACCAGTGTCCCTAGTACCTACGTTTTTTTTATTTAAATAAAATTACGAATAACGAATAAAAGATAAAAAAATTATTCGTCATGTGTCGAATAAAGCTAACTCGGGTTAACGAACGAATGACGAATAATTCTTTTAACTTTTATTCGTCATTCGACATTTTATTTAAATACAAATTTTGCTCATCTCTGCTTCCAACTATTTCGTAATTTTTTAACCCTTTGTGGTCAGACGGGGTGCATCGCAGTCTTCGCCAATATTTCTGTAAATTTTTGGACCTTAATAATGCAATTTAAGAATTTGGTGAATTGTGACAAAAAATGACCTAGAAGGCCACAGTGTCCCCACCCATGGTTAAAGAGCTCAACTAAGTATTCTTCTCGACCTACGCAGGCAGACTCCGTTTTTCTCCAAGCTTCGAAGCTGAACCGAAGGAGTCTCTGTCGAGTAATCATCGTACTTCAACAACGAAGCTTCGGAGAAATCATAAATATAGAGCAATTACCGCGCAAACGAGCAGCAATTTTAATTAAGGAATTCTTCTTAAATGTAATTTCCCGGCCATGTAAGAGTAATCCATGGTTCCATCGATCAAATTCTTACCTGAGATTCTTCCCAAGAATGGGAGTTGGAAAGTTTCCAACCCCACGAACTTTGTTTCAGATGGCCACGCGAAAGATTCCGCTTCCTTCAATTAAAGTGCAAAATTACTTTCTCATTAATTTGAATATTTTATCAAGTGAATTTATAAACTCCATAGTAACAGCCGAGCAATATATTAAGTCTGTCCTTTGTACTTGTTTTCGATAGTACCCCGGGGGGAGGAGGGCGGCTAACACCTCCAAAAGAAGAGGCTTTATAAAAAGAATAAAAAACTGAATTTTATTCTTTAAATAATTTTTCACAATCACCTAATGATTTTTTTTTTTTAATTTACATTAAAAATAGTTTTACCCCTCAAGCTCAGCTCCCCCAAGATTAAATCCTGAATGCGCCACTGTAGTAGGACCATCAAGGCGATTTCTGTCCAAATTTCGTTTAAAACTTCATCGAAGCTCTGCCTGCACCAATTTTGGGGCCCGCCATAGGCTGTATCATGAGCTATTTTCAGACTTTGTACTAGCATTAAGTCAGTTAGCCTAATCCCTTATTTATCGAATCAGCTAATGCCAGCATCAAGACGGAGCAGAGAAACTATCCTCCCCCTTCTCGTACGCTTCATTGGATTTCCTCTATTACGGTCGTGCCTGGAATCCTTGACGATCCAGCGAGGATCTTCGTCATTTTCCAAGGGCAGACGTTCGAGAGAAGCTTGTGGCAAGAAATGATAAAAAATATATATATGCGTATAGATATATTGTTTACGATAGCAGAAGCCTTTCACTGGGAAAAGGGTGGAGAGTGAATAAAGTATTCAGCGGGCGATAGACTTCGATGAGCAACATTAATGGCCAAAGTTAGGCGGCCAAATTCGCTTTAGCACCCTCGTGCAACCTCCGCGAATACTTTGATATCTCCCCTTTATCGCCAACCCTCTCCAGACGGGGTGGAAAAAAATTCCAAGCAGCCTCTGTGAACGTTTTACGAGATAGGGAGCTCGCCCATTAACGGGAACAAATTTTCAAGCGGTGGAATAACATGAAAACTCGGGGAGCGGGGCTCAGAATTTCAAAAGTACGTGGTCCATGCTATCTACTAGCAATTTTGATGGAAGTTCTCAGTGACTTTTATGTGATGATTTTGAAAAAGAATGGAGTAGTGCGAGCTATTGGGATTTTCCCATCGAAGAGACCTTACCCTTTGCCAGTTTGGAATTTAGATCGCTGGTATCAGCGTTTCAGCCGAAAATTTGGGAAATCGATGGTCCGTGCGATCAACTTTCAATGCTATCGCGATAGTCTCGTGTTCCACGAGAAGATGAAGCGATAGTTTCGCTATAAATAGGCGGCCGACCGTTTAATGGGTCACGTTTTCTTACCGCCCGACCGAGGATGCCCAATAACCTTCAAAGTAAATATCCACTTTCTTCGACTCGTTAACGTGTCAAGGGAAATCAGTTTCGATAATTATTAGGGCCTAAGTATAGCGGCACATGCGAACGTCAGCTGATTCACCTCCCGATATACCTTGGGAGCGGTGTTAAAGCGGAGGATTCAATTAGCCGAACAGATCGTTCCAGGTCAGACGTGAAATTTACGAATTAATCAACGATAATAGACGGAAACTTTTATTCGGAATTATGGCTTGCACGTGAGAGAAGTATTTGGGCCCTTCGTTGCGGCGAGATTCTTCACTTTTCATTCAAGAAAAGTGGGCGGAAGATGAAGTGCAGAAATTAAGCATTAAATTAATATTAAAGCTTGTGTCCCCGAACTTCAATGCGAGCTAATTTCCTTTGTTCTCTGCGCTATAATAATCGACCTGGGATGCACCAGCTTTTAATTTTAGACGTGGAATTTTTTCAAGTGAAGTCTCTTTGTTGGACGATAACCTCTCTTCTATTTGCTTTGCGAGAAATATTTAGTGCTGTCATGTGAGGTACACGAGCCCCAACGCATTTTTCCTAGCTTTTAACGAAAAAGGAACATTCTAGGTTATTTAACAAGTCGAAAATGTGGAGTGAACTTTTGCTGTAGGTGCTACACTTTCCAGAGAAAATAGTTCGGAAGATTGTTATGCGTCACGTGCACTGGAGCTAGTGAGCAGGCGCAGAAAGCTGCGGTGGCGCCATCTGTGTACGTAGCGGGAACTACTGTAAGGCCCCATAAGCCTCGTAAATTAACACGATCTTCGGAGCTCATTTTCTCGAAAGCGAACAGTCGTACGAAAAATGGGGTTACCACAGTTTCGGCTCGCTTTTGAACGAGAAATCACCTCCCGTTCGAATTACTATTGTACATGTCGTGGTAAATGAGCTGCGCGCAGAAATGTGATTACAATGAAGCTCTCTTCCCTGGAATCACTGTTTCCACTGCAATTCCTGAGAAGCAATTCTTCTGTCCATTATTTGCAGTTCTCTCAGGAATTACTGAAGCTTATTTCTATGAATTATACAAACACTCCCATCGCGCCGAGCAAAGAAACGAAAGAGGGCCGCGAAAGAAATGGAAGAGAGAGAAACACTGGAGAAGATGGAACGTCGACAGCAAAGAAATCATGGAAACGAAAACTCAGCTATATTTAAACCAACATTCTACAAGTGAAGGTTACTCGCTCACAAAAAACCCATTCCGTGAACAATTCTACTCCGAAGGAACGTCGCAAAGCCAAAAAAGTGACCTAAAATTCCCCTTTCAAATTCCTACAGCCACTTTACTAATCAATCTTCAGCTTCGCCGCGCAAATCCGTAAATTTGAACTTAGCCATCCTGCCAGGAGTCCAAAAATTAAAAAAAAAACCTTTCCCCACAAGCTTTTTACCTACCCACCCCAAAAATTCACTCCTAATTAAGCATAGTACGTCCTTGAAAGCATATTCAGCAGCCTTCTCGCCTAATGACCGGAAGTTCCAAAGAAGCGTCGCGTCCCCGGCCACCAAAGGGTGCGGCAAATTCACGCCGCCCATGAGATAGCGCACTTTTAGCGCGCGCGGACGTATTCCACGGAGGACTGCACGCTAATAAAGGGGCGCTGATGGCGTCCCGGTGAAAAGTTTCGCGATAAGGTGGGGCTTAAACGTGGACACTTAAAATAAATAATGTACGTCCGTCCTCGATAGGTCCCCACGGTGGTTGCAGCCTGAAAGCGGGAACAAGTAATTCTCACGCTGGCTGGTGATAAATTGTCGTTGGTTTGCTTACGATCGCACCGACATCGATCCTGAGGAGAAGGCGACCGTGTCTACGCTGCTGCGGAAGTTAAAACTCCGTGAAACGCCGAGTTCAGTGGGTTACACGCTTGAGTATGTCAAACTTGGACACTGCTACAATAAAATGTGGGATCGTCTGTTTTTGTTTGCGAAATTTTTCAATCCAACAAACTACATTTTATTTTGGATTCACCGTTTGAACAATGAATAATAAATTTCGTCGGAATATTTGGTGTGCTGAGGAAGATAAAGCAGTGAATAAATGCGTAAAAGTTTTTGTTTGAAAAATTGAAATTGAAGGTATATTGGATGAAAAAATAAGTTGGCTTGGAAAAGGCACTTCTTCCGTTGTAAGAGACGAAGACCAGGGGTATACCGGTAGGCGTGGCTAATTAACATAGTGGGCGGGACCAAGCGGCACAGTGGGAGTGGCCAAGTGGCATGGTGGGGGCAGACTCGCGGTGGCCACTTACTTCACTACAGACTATAATCCATGAATACCAGCCTCCGCGGAAAGCACTATGAAATGAATGGAAAATCCACAAGCCATCCCTCGACCTTCATCGCACGCTATACCCAACAACAACCTCCGCAGTACTTCCCACGGGAAAGCCCTCGAACAGACGAAAAAGGTACGATAGCTCGTTAACGCAGCACGCGACGGCCCAAATTGCCAGAGTAACCTCACACCCGGCAGAAATTTTCTACGGAATAACGATCCTCGTTAAAAGGACAATAGCCGGGATTAAAAAACGTATCCCAGCGCGAAGAAGATCGCGGTGGAGCAGACGCTCCCCTGTCTATGCGAACAGTCGAGCATGCTGCGATCCTTTGCAGCCGAGCTGTGAAAAAAACTGGCGAGCAAAAAATGCGGGGGGGGGGCGCGCTAATTGCATTCACGATCGCTGGTTTAATTACCCTCGTTACCGTTAGCCCCGGCGCATTGATAAGCGGGGCATCCACGTATCACGCTCGCTTCAAGTACCTATCAGTTCCATCGTCGATGCTCGACAGCCTCGTAAAATCCCGAAGCGGCTGACGCGCGCGGCCGTGTACAATGCCACGAAATAGGGCCGTGGACCAGCCCGGTGGGAATAAATGGCTGTGCTTCGAAGGAGACCCTCACGGTCGTGGCCCTTTTGATGCAGTCTGATCGTTGGCACAAGGATGGGGTCGTGATTCCTGGGAATTGGATTAGGAGAGCGGCCACAGAGTCGTCAGGGTGTCTGGATTTAAATGTAGATTGTGCGTTGGAACTGTTTGGAGCGAGGGTGAAGAGGAAGAAGAGAATGAACGAGGATGACCTATTTGGGATGCTCGCAGCTAGGATGGAGAGGTACTAGGGCAAGGGTTCAGCTAAGATAAATGTGGACTAAGTCTGGTTTTGTGGGTTGGGTTAATGAGTGAAAGAAAGGAGGGGATGCTTATTACCTGTTTGGGGCGCCAAGTGGAGCTAGTTGTTAGAGAAGAACAAGTTTGAAGTAAGTTTAGGTTAGGTCTCTGTTAGATTCTTATCGAATATGGGTTGATATGACTGATAACCTATTGAGGATTCAACCAGCAGATTTGAAGAGGTTTGAGGTTAGGTCTCATAGGTTTAGGTTGGATTTGATGTAGGTTATCGTTACACGTCAGTTATACCTGCTTTAAGCATGGGTTTGCACTGGGGTAGATTAAACAAGAGAAGAGGAAAGAAAAATTGTGTCCTATTTGCAATTCGCCAACCAGAATTGCTCGAAGAGGTTAGATCTGAGATGGGGTTAGATTACGTCTGGGTTAGTCCTGAGTTAAACATAGATTACAAAGGTTTTAATAGACTACTTGCTACTAAATGTGCAATAAATCAGACCTGGATTAGACGAGGGTTAGGTCCAGGATTGACCAAGAAGGGTTACAGAATTAACGAGACATTAACGAGGCACCAGGAAGGGTTACACAATTAATGAGTCTGAGAAAGATTCACTGACTTAGGCCTACATTACACTTAATCTTTCTCATCCTTGGGTTTGTGTACGAAGAGAAAAGAAGAATACTAATAACCCGCCTGCAATATCCCTGCAAATTAAAATAGTGCCCCACGCCAGGTTAAAGTCTATGATTACTCTACCTCCGATCTAAATCACATCGACATTAAGTTTCTGCCAGCTTCGCATCCTCCCTGCGTTATGTTAATAAAAGAAAGAAAAAACCGAATACTAATAACCTATTTGGAATTCCCCAAGCACACTAGGCGAGGAGTTTTTCCAATAAACTTGTTTAAAAGTTAATATTGCTCTCATCGCAAGTTTCCTGAACCGCGGGAATACCCGGCAAGAAATTCATTTATACGCGTAATGAAATGGAAAAAACTTTCAAAGCAAGGAAGCCACCCTGTCACTGGTATTCCAGAACTTCTAGCGCTGTACGAGTCCCTACATCTCTCGCACCCTGCACTCCACCACTCGCCATCTATTATATTGAAATCCCTAATTATTCCAAGTGTTTACTATGAAAGCTACAAAATGTATTTCATGGCGCCCTTCCTCTTCCCGATATCATTGTTATTTCGCACGCAATTTCTACCGAGACGAAGCCACGTCCTGGAATATTGATCACCAATTACAGGACTTCCCTGGCAAACCTTTGTTTCCTTGCAACAATTGTTATTCCATAGGGATTTCGTGAAGATTGTTGCCCGCCGATGATGGTAATTCGCCACTGGGGCTGGAAGTTCAAATAACGTTACGCTGATAGCCTAACTTCCCTGATTCGTTTGCGTCGGAAGCCTTATTGGTGTTTGAACGTTCTCTGAAAAGCGCATTACCAGGCGGGGTAGTTTGCAACAACCACGGCAAACCGAAGCGTAAAAACCGCGTCGATCCAATGCTTGCTAAAGTTAACAAAATTAGCTGCTTCATTACAAACCTAACCTATCCACTGCTGCTGCTACCCCGCGCCTACATTCTACTCAAACCTCCGCAAACATAGAAACACCCAACCCAACAGTGTCAATATAAACTCTAGTCCCCATCGAACGATCCTCCACCCACTTCCTGCTTCGTCTATAAACTGGAAAATCGCTCTGGCATTCGTTTGATGTGGTTTGAGGCCGTTTGCAAGACTAAATTAGCCTCGGTCGGTACAGTAGATTTCTACTTGGACAGGGAACATATCGAAGTGACCATAACCAATTTTTATGAGACTTTGGTAGAAAGTAGTTCTTGCAAAAATATTTGACACGCATTATTTTTATCGGCTCATATTTATGTTAAAGGGGTAAAAACAGCCTCCAAAAATTGAGGGCGAGAAACATACTCGGTTGAATATCTTGGAAACTACTGGAGCTAGGAGAACGGTGTAAACAGCCAAATTGTGTATTTTATAATAAGGAATGCAACCGTGCTAACGGATTAAAAGAAAATCCGTTTGGTTAAATAATAAAGTGAAAAATAGCATTTTCTAGTATTTTTTGCAGGCTTTCCTAGAATCACGAGCTTCCAGAAATTCCCGACGTTCGATCCGTTCAGCGATTCAGAGGAGTATGCATGCGGTGCCTCGCATAGTCACGTTTTCGAAGGAACTACCAGGCAAAAGTAACCGAAAACGCCCAGCTGCTGTTAAAACAAACAGACAGACCTAGCCGGTCGCGGGGCACGATCGAAGTCCTCCGCTTCCTGTTTCCTCTTTCTCGAAATTCGAGGGAAAAAGCCGAGGCAAAATCGCTGGGAACGTGACAAAGGGTGGTGGCTCATGCAGGTCCGAGTCCGTGAATCTTCTACCCCCAAGATTCACGAGTTGTACCGCGTAGCAGCGTTGCACGTGTACTGGGTAGTTCAAGAGGAATAGCAGGAAGCTCGCAGACCTACTTTATCGATATTAGCGGTTGTCTTGTAACTGGTGACATAACCTATGAGAATGGAAATTCTATTTGGAGAAATAAGTGGATATTTGTAATTGCAGGGAACATCGATTTATTTAAAAACGAGCAGAATTTGTCGCGGAAAGGTTGAGTGGATATATTTTTTTTTTAGAAGATCGTTAAACGAGAAAGAAGAATAAATTACTCCCTAGTATCGAGACGGACGCCAAGAAGTGCGAAGAATTTTGCAGCTGGCGCTGCAGAAAATTGAGAAACTGGGGAGCACTAGAACTACTGGCACTGGAGAGCGTTCCGCCTGTAAACAATTTTGGATTAACGAGATCCTCAGCTTGCCCACGCGAAGTCTCGCGTTTTTTGCTGCCACTAGTCCGGAGAGCCGTCAGAATTTTTCTAGAAAACGGAGTTGCACGCGTTTCTTGCCACTCCAATACGTTAAGTGCATCTCGAAATTGCAACGAGCACGCAACCGAAACAGAGGATATTTTCCACGCGAATAATTCAAGCGTGGGAGGGGTCTGCCTCGATTTTCTGATACATTTTGCAGGAAAAACTCTGGGAAATATCAACGGATACCAGAAGCAGAGGATTCGTTTGTTCCACCTGAAAATGGGATTAAAACACCAATACTCGTCGTTCCCTCCTGACGCCCTCCCCTCAAAATCCACATCTTCGTCAATTAACCTTCAAACTCGATGAATTACTTCACAATTGCAGCGAAGGTGGCAGTACGATTCGTTATAAGAAACTAGAGCACTAAAGAGGTTAGTGCGTGCGTCCGCCATGATTGGTCCGCTGGAGAGAGAACAGTATTGCGTATCCGCCTTTATGAGTATTGCCAAATTCACTTTATAAACAGAATACAAATTTGAATGTAATATAATCCGCGAATAAAGGGTCGAGCTACCAAGTATCAATATCAACAACAAATATTCTGTTAATAAAGTGAATTTCACAGTACTCAAAAAGGCGGATACTCAATACTCACCTCTCTCCAGATAACCAAATATGGCGGACGTGCATGCTAACCTCTTTAGTACTCTAACGAAATTGTAATGAATCTGTGAATGTTCATTTCCCTTTGCTACCACGGGGCGCCTGATCTTAATTTCCCATTAACTTGCTCAGAATCCTCGAATAGCTGGGGCCGGGTCGTCAAAGGGGCTGGAAGCTGGCAATTTCGCGCGCTGTCCAGGTACGGCAGTCGAAATAACACGTTAATTTCAATTCCATGAAGAGGGAGGACGGCTTGCGGGGGTAGTTGTTTGATGGCTGTTGAAATCAGAGTGTGAAACTTGTTACAAGCTCGCTGCGACACCAGTCATTACATCGTCTGGCATCGCCGCGAATTAACGGTTAAATGTTTAATTGCATCCCCCGCGGCGTGGCTCTAATTGCACGTGTATCGCTGACACGTTACTATTAGCCAGAAGTTTTACACGCTATTGACTCGCCAGCCACACCTTTGGAACTCATTTTCATAGAGGACCGAGCGTAAAGCGCGTTGAAACGGTTGTTGACCTGTTCATCCCTTTGAAACGGGGATAAATTATGCGCACAGAAGAAATATATTAACTTTCAAAGGCGGTGGAATATTTAAAAATATCCTCGAATCTAATGAGGAGGAAAATAAAAAAAGTGAGGTGGGTTTCAGAAAATTGGAGGTTGTAGGCTCGCTATAATTGCGGCCCAAAATATTCGAGGGTCAGTGACGCTCCCCCTCCAGGTATCCCGAGCCTCCCACTACTGCCCCTTGCGACTGCAGCGCTGCAGCGGGCGTTTGAGTAAGTACGTTCAACGTAACCTTCAATTTTTGATGGATCAGCAATCTAAGTGTATTTATTTTTGTAATTGAAATTTGTTCAGACATAGAAATATAGACTAATTTACCCACTTCGTGTGTCTGATTTGCTGCAACTTGTTTATCGCCCACTGAATTTGTTTAAAGACAGCGGATTAGGAAGTGTCATGGAGTGTTTGGATCAAGATTGAACGGCTTTACGTTAGTCCAACATCGAGCAGAATTTTCTCATCTGTCTGGGAGCGGAAATCATCTTTGAAAATCGTCGGCGTCCAGCGAAACGATTCCGTTCCGTGTATTTTTTTTCACCCCTCCCCATCCATCCCCGCCTTTCGTTCGATCATTCAATTCCCGCAGACAATGAAGAGCTCCATACGGGAAGCGGAAGTAATCTGAAGACCGGTCTTCCATTAAAATCTGGGTCGAGCCTTTACTCCCGTTGGGGAAACCGACGTTTCCAATATCCGTAATAGGTGAGAATTTCCTAGGCGCGAAATTAAGTTGCAAAAACCGAGGGCTGCTCGAGCCGCGACGTTTGTCTTTGTCGTGCTCGGTGACATCGATTTCACAGCTGATTTTAGAATACGAGATAATAAATGTAAGCTCTTTGAGAATATTTTTGGAAGACTAACATTTTTTAAATGAGAATAATTTTGAGTGGAGGCAATGATTTTTAGATGAAGTTAGAGGTCTTCTTGTATTGGGCATTGAAATAAATAAATTCAGGATAAAGAACGTAGTATTTAAAAATCCTAGAAAAAAAATTTTTCAGTCTTTTATGTAATTGAAAAATACTGTTCTTTATTTTTTTTAACACCCAGTACCGAAGACTTTTGTAGTACAATTAAATACAACCGATCTAGGCTAACTTTCACAAGATTCACTGATTTAATCTACTGAAGAATTGCTAAAAATTCCTATGAATTTTTTGGAAAATTCTTTTAATTTTTCTATAAGCTGAATAAAAGATTTTAATGGATGCAATTATGATGGAAGTAGTAACAACGCAGGCAGACCCTTTAGATTGGAATATCTTCAGGTTAGAGAGGTTTTCCAATGTTCTTAATTAATATCAAGCAATCGAACTTTCTTTTACGAGCTGGTTCCGACAGTTGGCTCTAATAAAATGTAATGGAAAGTTCCCAATATACTTCATTTATACAGTTCTGCGAATCTAATTATGATCGCAGCTCTTTTTCGCGCTGCCATCGCGCGATTTCTCTATGAGAAGAGGAAAGTAGAGTCCAGGCACATTGGTTCGGTGATCCCGGCACGTTGGTCCGGAATGTGGAATTACTCACAGTCATATATAACTCCCTTCATCCCCTAAATCATTAACAACGTAATCAAACAGAGCTCCTTCCTGCCCACCCTATTTGTACGAAAATTTTTACCTCCAAAATTGTTTGATAATAAATAAATTTTAATTGGCAACGAGTACAGACTTAATTACGATCTGAAAACCACAAACTTTCCTATTCCAAATATTCTCAGATGTGCATTCTACAAACTCTTGTAATAATTACCTTAATTAGCGTTAAATTAGTGAAAATTATTTCAGCGACTTTTCACAACTGGAGTACAAAGTTTTGTACTATTGTGCGCCAGTGAAAAGGGCACTTCTAGGGTTGCTTTTCGTTTGCGGAACATTTCCTCGCGTTACACACTCCCGATTAAACTTTCTATTAAATTTCCCGCCCTTTTGCCGCGCGAACCTTCGCGCCCGTAAAAATGGTTCCCGTGTTATTCCTCGGAAACACGAAACGCAGGATTAGGAGTGACGTTCTTCGCGAAGCCGGAAAAACTACTACTTCGCGATCGCACGCGAACACGCGGTCTTAATTCTCCTTTTTCAAGCCCGCGGCCGACTCCATTTCCGCCGGGCCTCTAGCGTGACATTCAATTAAGACGGGAAATTAAAAGACGAAAGGAATTCTACCATCGTCCCATCGAAATCGCTGCATTCTTTCATCCCATTTAAAAAAAAAACCCTTAATATTACCATTTTCGACATTTAAAGACTTGGGAATTAAAATTAACAATTTTTCCATAACTCGGAATAATTTTGAGTTTCGTAGCTTGGAAAGTGGGTAAATTTCCTTCCACTTCTATCGACATTGAGTCTAAAAAGGGAGCAAATTATTTCTGAGCTAGAAATTACCATTTCCACAGAGTAGACGATTTTGCGAAAGGTAGAAGCCTGCTTTCAGCTGGGAATATCGGAAATTATGACGCGTTCCATTTTCGAGCGGCCGGGATGTGGAGAAAAGAGGAATGAGTATCGACAGTTTCACCACATTCCCCAGCAATAAATAAGTCTTGTATTTCCAACGGCCCCTATCGTCACCATTTCCCAGCGATGCAGGTACTTTTCACAGCTACACTCGATTATCTTGCCATGCAAAAGAATACCGTGGTATATTAAGTGCTCCACTGATTAAGCGAGAATTAACGTCGCAGAATTTTATTAAGCCAGAAAATTGCGTCGTTCAACGTAGCACGCACCTCGTAACGAAGCACACACATACCCGAGTGCATAATATTAAATATTCCTCTGGGTGAATTCGCGAGATTTCCAGATAAATTTCGAAAAGGAGGGTATTTCACAAGTCCCCGTCTGCTCCGGAGAGCCCAGAGCGTTTTCCTCCATGACTCCTTGCCTTCCCCTTAATGAAGTTCTTTCCAACCACTTTTCCAGAGGGACAATATCGAGGGAGCGAGGTACAAGTTCGACGAAATGAGAGTTCTTATTTACCACGAGTCAAGGAATCCTTTGTAAATGAAGGAATGAAAACGGACCGGGCGAAATCTTCTCAATTTCCTTTGCAATTATGTATTTGCAAGGGACATCATTCGCTTTGCGCCTAGTAAAGGAAGCTTTAATTCGAAAAGAATCAGAGGCAGGAAACTTTTAACTTTAACAGATTTAATACCTATGTTTTGTGACTGGAGTGTTTAATTTGTAATAATTATAAGTTCTCAGTGGGGCATGTTCTCGGGAGCGAGGAAACTATCGCGGATTCAAGTGAAACTGTCTCCCCAGGACCAATTAAAACACCCACGCTTGAATAATAGCACCGGCCACTCTGTTCAGAAATTACTCTGGTAAATTAGAACTTTTGAGGGAGCTTTCTCGCGCGTCTTCCACCCCTGTTTTTAATAAATACGTCACTGAGGGGACAGGGATCGGTCGAAGATATTTCTCGGGGCAAATCACTGTGGTCAGAAAACGTGAGCCTTGGGGATGACTCCTTCAAAGGAACCGAAGAGGAAAAGATAATAGCAATCTTTCACAGTCATGCGAGCCCCTAAATCAACCAACGCGAGCTTCTTACAACAGAGCAGTGGGCCTAGACACACAGCAAAAAAGCTTAATTTCTCGCGAAGCTGTCGGAATCGAGTGGACGAAAGGTCAGCGAAGGTGATACCTGAGGGTAATACGCGTCTACGAGCCTGGAGAAGAAAAATAACCCAGAACCAAGCCCTTGCGTCCACAGACTAAAGCTTTCCCTTAAATAATACATCAGGCCTGAGAATATGCCGAGAAGATCCAATTCCATGCAAGATTGGGTCAGTCAGTTCCTCAGAGGATCGCCAAAAGTGAAATCTCAAGATATGAATCAACCCCGACGATGGAGCAGAAAAATACTCTCGATATTTCACTGCCACGTAAACCCCCAATGAACCCAAAATTCATCGAAAGCCCAATTTGCCCAGATTTTCTGAAGGAGCTACGGAACATCCGAATTCCAAGTGGCAATTGATCAAAACCATTGAAGAAACAAAGGAATCCTCACATTCTCACTCTCCTATCAAGTTTGTTACGAGAACCTTTATATTACCGACCGAGATAATGTCGCCACCTATAAAAGATCTACCGATCAATTACCGATCGATTGCCGATCAATCAATAGGAAGAGGGAGCCACAGAAGTGTCTACTATTGTCTACTATTGTACTTAGTTGCTCGCGAGCTACCTGTGCGTAAAAACTAATATATAACTTCCACCACCCAAATCTCGCATTACTTCGATCCTCCCCAAAGGATCGTGCTTCAAGGGCATCGTGAAAATAGTTTGCCTTTTTTCCCCAGAATCTGTTACGGGACACCGCCGAGGATGTCTACCTCGCCACGCACCGCTAGCTACCGCCTGAACGCCCGGAACGTGCACCCCGGTACCCGAGAGCCACTCACCGCGGCTGAACTGGTCGTTGTTGGCGATCACCCGCTCGGCATTCTTCCTGGCGATGTAGAACCACTCGCTGCTGTTGCTGAGGTATTTGTACTCGACGGCCAGGTCCTTGACCAGAATGCCGTCCTGGTCCTGCAGCCGGTGGGCGAACGGGCAGTAGAGCCAGTGGTCCCTGTACTGCAGCTTGTCGTAGCAGTTGCCGGCGGCGAATATGTCCTCGTCGAACTCCACCATGGAAAGGACGCTGGCGTGCAGCAGGTACTCGGAGGAGAGCATCACCTCCGGCGCGTACTTCCACAGCCTGGTGAGCATGTTGGCCCTGTTCACCGCGAGGTTCGCCTCGAGACGGAACCTCTCCTGGGCGTACTGGTCCACGATGCCCTCCCCCAGGTTCAGATCCGTGCCCGCGGTGCAGTTCTCGCCGACCAGGTGCTGGTTCTCGATGATGCGGAGGAAGCGGGTGACTATGTCCACGTGGACGGGCTCCTTGGTCGCCTTTCCCATGTCCGCGGTCTCCTTCCCATAATCGTCGTAATCCTCTGACTCCGAGCCGTTCCCGCCACCGTACTTGTCGATGTACATGTCGTACTCCTCCAGGATGGCTAGCTCCGCGTCGTCCAGGTCACTCCTGTCCACCGTCGGTGCCCCGTGCACGATGTGACCGTAGATCTCTGTGAGATTACCGGTGGTCCTGTTCCCAAACAGGCGGGACCTGTTCCTGGCGGTCACCTTCCGGAGTTTGTTGAAAGCGTCGCTCTTGTGCCTCGTGGAGGGTGTGTTCCTGGGCTTGCCCTCCTTCTTACCGGCCCCCGACAACTTGGAGAGCAGCTTGTCCAGGTCCACGGTGGATCGTTCGTCGATGGAGCCGCTGGACCTGAAGCCAGGGATCTCCTCGTACCCCGGACTCTTCACTCTAGGCTTCTCGGGGCCCCGCGGGCCATCCTCGATTCGGGATACGTTGTCGGTCGGCTGGGACCTTCTGCTAGGCCCAGCAGGCATGTACCCGAAGTCCTGATCGTCGAGCTGGAGCTGGCGGGCGAAGTGGTTCCTGGATCGACCGTGTCTGATTTGCGTGGCCGGCTTCTCTATGCTGGTCTCCGGCTTGCTCCTGTGAATCACCTGGCTGGAGTCGTCCTCAGCGGACGACACGTCCTCTGGGTCTCGTGGATCATCAGGAGGCAGCGTGGCCTCGTGCATGTCCAGCTTCCGGTCGATGAAGGATGGCCGGTGGTTCTGCTGGTGGCGCAGCAGCTCCTTAGGCCTCTCGATCTGCGAATCCTGCTCAGCCAGGCTGACCACCGCCACGCTGCGCGTCCACGTGAGCAGGACCAGCAGGCAGCACGGGACATTCATCTTAGCTCTGTCTTCGCGGCCATGAACGGCAACAACCTATCGAGATCCCCGTCCACGTCACGTCATCACGGCACGGCTAGGCTCGCCCATGAATCCCCACAGGCACCACCGCATTTCTGGCACGTGGACGCGGAACACCGTCCCTCTGCGACCTGCACGACCGCCCTGCAGCCTGGTCGCGCCTGAACACCACGTGCCCGTCACATTCTCCGACGCTGCGCGACGGCGGGTCCGCCTGACGATGAACCCTCAAACCCTAACGACGCGACGAGCACTTCGCAACAGTCTGAAACACCCGACGTGGAGGACCACCGAGTCCCCGCAAAGTTCATCTCCGTGGCTCAGCTCGAAATCCTCGACGGAATCGAGGCGCGATCGACCCTGGACCCATTTATTCGATCGACATCATGAGCTCCAGGCGGATAATTGGCTCTAGACGCCCCGCATTACGTGGACGACCTGTGCATCCCTTTATTCTTGGGGGCCATTAGCTTTTCAGCGGAAGATTGGGAGCATTCTCTCGGACCGGCGACAGACGCGGAGATCGCGGGAGAAAGAGCGCTCTACGGCGAGGGCTCGATCAAATGAACGCCTCCGTCCACTCGCGCTCGCACGCGGCGCCAGACTGAGGGTTGAAGCGCGCGACCCCCCGTGTGTGCAGGCCGGATGGAACGGGCGCAGCGCGCATGCTCCGCCTATCTGGCTTTATTAGAATCAACTGGACCCGTGTTTTCCTCCGGTGCACCCTAGCCGTGCATAAGGCGAAAGCGCGCATCCACGGGGCTCGCTAATTGTTAGCGGGAAACGCGGTTCGTGTTCCTGCGCCGTCAGAGGGGATCGATTCAAAGACGTGACTGGGGAAATGGAATGGAAGGGTGGGATATTAAGCACCGACGTCAGAATTCGGACGTTTATGTAACAAATTGGATTAATGTGCTGGAGGGGAGCCCTCTGTACGGGGTGTACCATTCATTGGGAATGTATCGGGCGCATTTGTTGCTTTTGAAGACACGAAGAAACTGCGGGGGCAGGGTCGCTGAGTTCGGGAGTGCTGATTGTAAGAAGGGGTCGCAGTGGGGTTGTATTTGCGAGGGGTGGGATGGCTGGGATTGAGGGCGGATGGGGAATAATGGAAATAGAAGTAATAAATAGTGTATGAAAAGAGGTAGGTTCTACCCTTAATGGAAACTGGCGAAGAAGTGCACGATAAATTTGAAAATTACAGTAAGCTTCTATCGTTCCGCTGATGAAATATAGATCGCATCGGGTGTATCGATCTTTCTTGGTTCTGCTATCTTAAATTCAGCCAATGTAGAATGTCAACGACGATTTGCTACGTCAGATCGATATTCCTCGCATGAAATATCGCCGTCTAATGTGGCGGAAGATACTCGTGCAATATAATTTCCTCAGGAACGGACATATGCTACTGACTGTCAAATAAATACACAGCCATTACTCTGCTCCGTCGATCGAATGAATCCGCCATTTATAGCAATTCAGCGAGACATTTTTATTCTCGCTGAACCCGGCGAACCGGTGTCCGAGCACAGCGGACCGAAAGGAAGTATAAGTTATTCAGGCGAATCCCGAAACTTCGCGCCCACGTTTTAGTAAAATTTGACTCAAAGACAAAGTGTGATTTGAACTTTTATGCAGATTAAAGGAAACTTTTACGGCTGCCACCTTCGGAAATTAATATGCACGAGGGGAAAGTTTCGCGGAGAAGTTACTCGAAAATAAAAGAAACTGGACGAAGAACGACCCGAGTTTCTTAAAGAAAAATGGAAGTGAAAATTGAACAGGATACAGTTCGTGGAAAGTTTCAAGGGGCACGAATTCGCGTTTCGAAATTATATAGCAATTCTCGATGGTTCCAAAAGTGAAAAAATTTGGACTAAAGTCTTTAGCTAATTTTTTTAAGCTTCATAATTTTTAAGCATCATAAATATGGAATTAACCCCCTATTTTTAAAAAAAAAGTGTATGTGAGTAGTGAAATCGATGGTAAATTATTTATCCTTATAAAAGGGGTGGAAAGTGTGGAATAACATTTATTCGTTCGAGTCTTCGTTTCCGAGAAGAACGACTTCGAAATCGCTGCACGCTCGCGCCAAAATGACAGCACATGTCGGCAGCGTATCGGGACAAAGTTTTCTCGAAAACGAAGAGTCGTGCGAGAAAAATTTATTCCACGGTTTTGATTCATTTTTGGACGAGGAATCCAAATCACACAGCGAGATCGACAATAGCCTTTTGGCAGTGGAGAAAATCATGAAAAATCACGGAAACCGTAGCTCCCAACGGAGCTAATTGGTCGGAAATAAAAAAAAGTACAATGAAGTTCACTCCTTCCTCTCCTTTATACCTGCAATTCTCCAATTTCAAAACCGTTACGCGCTCTGTAATTGCATTTTTCGAGCCGAAGGCCTCCTATCGGTCCATCCACGCTCCAATTAACAGAAACCCCGCCACCGGTGAAAAATAAAGGGCCAAACAATATCCAACTAGAGGACAAAGCAATTTTCAGGGAGCCTCGATAGCCAATATACCGATACGGGATTTTCGTTCTCCCTTTCGACGCCGCAGAAAGCGTTCCTTTCAATTTTCAGGCGAACGCAACTCCAAAGACCAGCTTCCACATAATGCGCGAGTAGCTCGGCAAGTTTTTTCTTCAATGGGAAATACCCGACCTTCTTTAAAATTCCCGGCACGCTAAATTTACATGTCATTATTTATCGTCCGCGTTCCTGCTAGCCTTGGTTGTCGAGGAAAAACATCTGTGGTCAGTGTGCAGCCGACAGCAGAAGAAAACGTCGCGTGTTAATCTCCCGCCGACTCTGACAGTCAGTTCCTTTGGAAGATCCACGAGCTCCGCTCAACTGTGACTGAGGAAGTGCCGATCGACCAGCTCCCAATTCGATTTTCGCGCGCTTTTTCTTGGGAACAATGAGGAGCTCCTTTGGACACTTGTTGCTGCTGGTGGCCCTGCTGACGATGGCGGGCCGCGCATCTTCGGCGGCTGATGAACAGCTCAATGTGACTAATCCACTGAATTTTCGCCAAGTGAATGTCATCACTGCTCCATTGAAGAGCTGCCCCGAGGGCCAGAAGGGGGACTCGCAGAACAATTGTCGGCAGATCGTACTAGTGAGTTTGGGACTGTTCTATTCAGGCAGGGGTGTAACTTTCGATGAAGGATCTTGAAGCGGTATTAACTATTCCATTGCTGGTGTTGCACTACTTAGGTATTCCAGATTTGCCTCTTAATCCTTATACCGAATTTGTGAAGTTATATGGATAAGTAAATTTGGGTCAGTCTGGCCCAATATCCGTATAAGGGTTCACTTTAAGATCACTTTCTCGTCTGGCAGTGGGAAACTATTCGATATTGACATTCTAGCTTGATACATAGTCATCACTTCATGCTATTGGATTGCAGGATTCGCCAGGGGCCCCGAAATTGTGATGCGTGGCTGTGCTGGTGAAGAGTGGTGGAGACAGCATGGCTTCGTGCTTCTTCATCTTCGCAGTGCTGAATGGTGAAATAAGGTGGCCCTTTCACCCTTAGATTTTATTTTATATTGCACTGTGATTTCGATGAAATAAATATCGCTGGGTCCCAATATGGGTTCGGGGATTGTTTGATTTCCATCCAGAAAAATGGGCGATTGGAAAGCAAAAGTTGTGGGGAGCATCGGAGGCCGACTTGTTTTTCTATCGCCCAGGGCCCATTAATCATCGAGCATGAGCGAACTCGCTTCACTTTCACTTGTTTTACACTATTTGCTGGCCGAGTTTATGGTTTATCAGCGGTTTTCTGGTAAGCTGCTGTTATCGCCCGTTGTAAATTGACTGCTTCGTATCGACCACAGGCTCGATTACCGTCGGATGTACAAGATCGAAGAACAGACCGCCCCGTTAAACCTTTCCTTTCGACAACTGAATTACCGATGCGAAGGCGGCTGCAACTGCAGCGCAGTCAATGTGTACTTGAACTGCAACGACAGCAGGTACAATACATAATTCGAAAAATATGGACCAATATTCATTACTCAATTTTGCGTCTACGGAATAATGAATTGTTGGTCGCTTTTTTTTTAAAAGGGAAGAAAATAAATAAATACAGGAATAACAAAATATATTTCACCATTTTTATTAAGATAATACAGGGATTATACATAGTCCATGCAGGATTTGGAACATAAAAGTGGTTCAAGCTCCCAAAAAGTAAATAATAGATTTATAGTACGTCTATAGAAAAAAATATACCACCTCTTGTACCTCATCCCCCTCCAGGCCACAGTGCATCCCCACCACTGATGATTCCGAGTGGTGAGGGACGCTGTAGTGGGACGAAGGCCCGAAATTCAACTTTAAATAGTCACTCTTCCATGAATTATAAAATTAATTAATAAAAATAGGATCGATTTGGCTTAATGCTTTGTTTTTGGCCTCAAGACTTTCATCGCCAAAACTAATTGATTATAATCTAAAATATATCTGGATTTAGAATATGATTTAAACGAGAGATACAACTAAAATTGTATAACCTTAAAGCAGAGATGGGAAAGAATTATTTTAAATAAAAATTTGTGTACGACATTTTTATCTAAAATAATTTTTTGCCCATCTCTGCCTTAAAGCAGTGTAATATCGTCAGATTATTTACAAAAAGAATACCAATTGCTCAGCTGGAACTGTCTACAACCTCAAACTCAAAGCAATATTCCAACTAACTAGTCTGCAAGACCCAAATCTGTAAAATAACACAAATTTTCCAACTTAAAGCGTGTTACGAATTTTTAATTAACGAGTCACGAAGTCAAGGAAGAGCAAAACTGCTTCCTACGTGCAAACACTGGGTTTTTCCATTTCGAAAAAACATCTATTAGCATCAATTAGCGAAAATGTCTTTAAGTACGATCCAATCTGCAGAAACGAGCCATTCTTGGTAACTAGCGCCATCTACGGGGTCCAAACGAAATTACTCGGAGATAAGCCGAGTATTCTCTTATCGAGAGCGCGTTATCGGTCGTAAATGTGATCGACTACGGCCGAACAGCGAAATTGCAAAATTCTGCATAATAACAACAACGATCCACCGTCGATGAACTCGACGGCCAAGGTTCCCGATTAAAAAAGAACAAGCAGAAGGCGCTAATATTATACAAATTACAAAGATTACACGGCAGAGATGAATTGTGAAAAAGATTCTTGTCTCGCTCGTGTCACGGTCAGTTTTTTTACTCCAAGGCCGAAGCCGAAGGTATCGTCCGCACGAAACCGTTGTTTACGCGTTTAATCTGCGTAAGGTCGTCCTACGCCAATGGTGCTGCACGGCCAGTAAACTTTGGACGTGAATACATCGAAAAACTGATAACTGATTGGTGCTCGAAAATGCAAAAATTATCTCCCATTTGACTTTTGAAGCCTTTGTAAAAATATTAACACTCTACGCTCGCTTCATATCTGCAATTACCATTCTCGCAAATTCATGGAATATTTCGAACAATGAATGTTCCTTTTTATTTCACTTTTTATATCCATTTGCCTCTCTTATATCTGATGGATTTATGTTATTGTTTACGGATCGTTTCAAATTGTTTTGCAATTCGAAACGAGCAGCCCCACTCGTACTGTGATTCACAACAGCGACACACTTCGGCAATTAACGGATCGATAGCATCGTAATCAAAGCTGACTTGGGCAATAACTCGCCGGTTCTAAAAAAGAAATCAATCTCGTGCGAACCATGTAACATCTCTCGGAATAAGGCAGTTAAATATATCTTCCAGAATTCTTCCTTTTTCCAAAAAAATATCTAATATCTATTTTGCAACCTCAACGTAACACCAACGCAAGGTCAACATTGTGGAAACATTAATCTCACAATTAGTCTGCACAAGGGATACTCGGTCTTTGTTCCTCCGCAGTTTATCTGGCTTGGGGAATCAATTAACGCTCCCCTATCCAGTTGTTTACTATTTATCAGTGAAAGCGTTGTGTCCCTATCGGCTCAGTCACGTGACGCTGAAAATTCGCGGCAGGAATATGAGTGGCCAGGCGCAATCCGCATTTCCGTGACGTTCGCATTCACGCAGACGTTTGACCCCAGCGCGGCATTGACCACTTCACAGCAGCCTAATTTCCATTTATTACGCAATTGATGCAATTAGATACGTCAATCAGTGGGATAATAGGCTGGTCGAGATAGACACTGTCCAACAATGCGAAGTTAATCCGACTTCAAACGCCGCCACGATGAAAACACGGCCCGCAGCGGTCAGCGCCGCGCGGTCGATCCTCTCCCGTTTCGTTGAGTAACCACTCGCACACTCGCCATCCGTCTCTTTTACGTCGAACAAAATGCATTTCCCTTCTTCCTTTGACCTGGAGGCTTGATAGGTCCAGAAGCGAGGCTCGTAATCCCGTCGGGAGAAGGATACCACTAGGGGCGATTTCTGAAGGATCAGAGTCCGGGTGTAGCTGCCAAGTGAACCGAGGATTTTGAGTCGGATAGATGTGCTCCAATTAACCGCCAAGTGATTCTTTCTTGAACAGAAGGATTTCCCTTCCTTTATTCCACCTGGGAACTGGATAGCTTGAGGAGGCTTGTAATCCCATCGAAAGGAGGATACTGCTAAGGACATTTTTGAAGGAGCAGAGCTGGGGTGTAGCTTCCTAGCGAACTGAAGATTTTGGGTCGAATAGATGTACGCCAATTAATCGCCAAGTGACTGTTTATCATTTCTACATCCAACAGAAGGCTTTTGCTTCGTTTACTCGACTGGAGCAACTAAGGGCGATTTGGGGGGATTAGAGTTGGGATCTAAAGCATTGTTGGACTGAAGATTTTGGGCTGAATAGAGGTTCTCTAATTAACCACACAGCACTTGTTCTTCTTGCTTTAATCCGGAAACCTCAGAAGTTCAGAAAGTTGATAGGTACCATTTTTGGTGCTTCATAGTTGGGTACTCCTAGACCTCAATTGAACGCTTCCAATAGAAAAGTGTTTCAATCATCACAAACATCAAACTGAATGACCAACTAGGTACATACAAATTTTTTATCCACATATTTAACCTCTAATACGCTGGGTAAGCATTGCTTAAAGGGACGCGTTACTTCTGACGCTAATCTTCTTAATGGGTAAACAGAACTTGATCGTAATGACGTATTGAGTCAATTAGTCGATCATTTCTGATGCGACCTATTACACTGCAATTGATGTAAACAAGAAACGGCTCTACAAGAATGCTTATCCAAAGCTCGGCACAAAAACGCAATTTACTTCTTGCGTATTAGCGGATAATGTTCCCCTGCGAAGTCACCGATTCTTAAATCTGGATGGCTCGTGAAAGCGCCAACTCGATACCGCGATTTTACAACAGATAAATGATATTTCGGCTAATCCCCACTGATTTCATTGACGCGCGTATACCTTCCATTTTCTCCACTCCGTCAACCAGCTAGACTCTATTTCCATAACTTGTGCAAACAGTGTAGCCTGGTGATTACTCAGAGGGAACACGTCAGAGAAGTGGAAAAGTGGCAAAAAAAGAAAACAGGATGCCGAGGACTGAATAGAGGAGAGAATTCCTAGGGAATGGTAAAAATCCCCGCTTCAATTTCGAGCTTCCAAACCATGATAATAATAACAATAGGGGGCAAACAATGAAGATGCTAATTTTTTTTATCACCATTGCACCGTAAATGACGTTGAATGCCGATATTTTATCCGCGACTGACTTCTCGCGCGTAAAATTCCAGCGGCAGTGAACATTTTACGAGCGCAAATTAGCATAGGAAGTTTTTATCGGCGGAATCGAGATACTCGCCCGTAAACATTTAAGCGCTGCGCGGCAATTTTCGTCATTTCCACGCGTCTATCATTTAGAGCGCGCAACAAGGCGGGATTATGTAAATAGTAATTAACGGCGGCTTCGGTTCACCGTTCCGACCCCAACGATGGTAAAGTTTCGCGTCAAATACGTCCGCGTGATCGCGAGGGATCTTCACCCTGCAACCCGACTGCTTTCTCTAGTGCGCGCGTTCAGCAACGATTTCCCCGGCGATTTCTGGGGAGGTTTCGGTCTAAAAGTCGATTTTTTTTTATTTCATTTTTCGAATGTTCGACCTTTTAGGAATACGCGTTTAAAAGGATTTGTTGAAATTCGTAAAATTCCCAAAGATATAGGCATTTGAGTAGCGGCAAATGCATGGGTAACCCCCGGCCACTCGGCACTCACGTAAAACTTTAAACGCGTTTCTCTCGAAACAGTGTTCTCAAAACGCTGGGACCTGTATCTCCAAAAGTTATTATCCGATTCGACTGAAACTTTTTTTATTTTGAAGAATACACTTCTGGCTAGGGGGGATACCAGAAAAAAATACAAGAAATTGAAAATTTATAATTTTCAAAGGCGTTGAAAGGATTAAATCTATAGGGAAAAAGTGATTTCAAACTTCAAGTGTTGTTTTCTTTGTAAAAGAATGTAATTTTGTAATTTTTTCTGGTTTCTCCCCTAGCCAGAAGTATATTCTTCAAAATAAAAAAGTTTCAGTCGAATCGGATAATAACTTTTGGAGATACAGGTCCCACCGATTTGGATGAACTTTTTGACGCCCTGACTTTAACGACTCCCCAGTGCCGTCTGCAATGATTAATTATGAAACAAAAAATATATTCCTGTAGCTTAAGACATCCTTAATACAACGCAAAAACTCTCGTTAAATTATATACAGTAGTTTTCCTTTAATTAATTCCTAAATATCACCTATTTTTTGGGGCTCTAGACCGGAGGGTCCCCTTAACTAACTTCCGCTTTTTAAACATTCGCTCCGAGGAATCATCCATTCTCGGAAATACCGTTGACAGTCGTAAATACCGTCCGCCGAGCAAAAAGCTGGGCGAGATGGGGCGAGCCGCGAAGAGTAAGATCTACGCGTTTTCCTCGCCTGTCGGTTTTTGAAAAAAAATCGTGCATAAAAGAGCGAATATTCATGAGCGCTGTGAGCATTTAGAGACACGTTGGTTGACAAATGAAGCGGCACTTTATGAAACGCAGCAGGCCCAAGGAAAAAGAAAGCGTCGGATCGCTGTCCCCCGCGATTTGAATAATTAATTCCATTCAGTGGCGTTGTAAATATTCATGTTACGCATGTGTGTATCGCGAACAAAAGCTCCTCGGGATCAGGCGCGAACACGGTTGGTAGGAAATCAAGGGGCCCTTTCTCCCCGCCACTGCGAGCCGCGCAGTGGTGGGGCGGGGCCTCAGTAGGGGCCCCGAGCAGCCAGTTAACTTTGCTCAGACTATACGCGCGTAATTGACTCACATCTTCGCCGTGAGCCGGTGATTTCTCCAGGAATGCGCTGTTCCAGGCATTTCGAGTTTTCCTGAAAGGAGATAAGAATTATGTACTGGTTTCCTTAACGATCCTGGCAAAATTAAAATGCACGCTCGTAACTGAAATAAAGTAAAGAGGAACACGAACTGCACACAGTCCTGTGTTTTGACTGCAAATGGTGGCGAACGAGGTTCGAATTTACATATGTAATTAAAATATCGCGCCGTCGTGCATGGCTCATTAGCATTACGCGGCGAGCCGTTTATAAAGGCGAAGAGGATGGCACGTATTCATTCACGAGAGAGTTCGTAGCGTGGAGTTTAATTTTATTGCCTACCAGTGCTAATTAAATTAATCAAAATGACGCGAAGAAGTTGAAAGCGAATTTCTTTTTTGCTGTAGGATGACGTACAACTGGGCTGGGGTTGGGTTAGGTCTGGCTTTACATTTCAGCAAAGTGTAGGTACCTATATTATTACGATACGCTTGAGTACTGTCTACCAAAAAATTTTAGTAAAGTGGACTTTACAAAGTAGTCAAAATTTTTCAAAATTAGGTACAAGTAAATGAAAAAATTTTCCATGTGGATTTGGAAACTCAATAAAATGCGGAGAAACATTGCTGCTCGTTTGGAGGAGATATAAAACAGTGCTGGAACTGCAGAAATTTTAGAAACTCTGGAACAAGTCTTTTGACGAACCTTCCCCTAGTATCATCCCCTTATCACAGTATCCCCAAGTTGGGAATTAGTTGGCCATCAAAATGCCAATATTAAATACTAGGGTAGTGAAATAAAAAATAGACTAAAATAATAAAAGTTCAAAGACATCCATTTGAAGATGGACTCAAAGCTATCCCAAGTCCTAGTTCAGCTGTTGACAAAGAAATGACAAATTTTATACCACACATATGTCCCCCTAACGTTCAAAAGTCCTTCGATCTTCTGAGTTCTATTTCCAGAACTTTAATCGTTCAATATTTATTCGCCTATTCTATGGAATATTCCAACGCCCATCAAGGGCAGCATCCACCTCCAGGGACTTGTCCCATGATGGAAGCCAGCGTGCACAGTAGAAAAACACACGTCTACTCGGGTCATGAGGTACACGCGTGACACACGAAAATTATATCTGACGGCCGCGCGGAGTGGTAGATAACCTTCACACTTAAAATGCCCCCTCAATTACGCCATTCCCCATGAAATCTCTTCTCAATTAGAAATCTTCCACTCCCACCAGCCAGCAGGCCGATCTCGACCATTGCACCGAGTTCACACTTACACCGAGCAAACGGCTTATGAATGTTGATACCACGTTTTAGGTACCTGGATCCAGAGTTGGCCACATGGGTGTCCGGAGGGGGCGCAAAAGGGGTAGTTGCCCCCTTGGCTTTGAGAAAAAATCGCTTATTTTTCAAAACTGATCTTTATTAAGTTCAGACTAAAAAAGGGAATATTTTTAAATCTCGGTTATAAATTTTTAATTAAATTGGTACTATAAAATGGATTAAAGACAGCAAGGGGGTGTATTTTTCTTTACCATCATCCCAAAGTTGCCCCCTCCCCTCTGGAAAAAATTTTCCGGGCGCCCTTGGTTGGTCACTATTCGTTATTCTCGAATAACTTCGTTTTATTCACAATTCTTATTCGAGATTCGAATAAAAAATTATTCGATTAATGGCCGACTCTGCCTTCACCTAGGGTGAAGGGGTGCAAAGGGTCTAAAGACGAAGAGGAATGGGAAAATGGCGGGAGATTAGGTGAACCTCGAGTTTCCTTGGCCAAGTTGGAGGAAGTTGAAGAAACTGGGGATTGGGAGGTCACTGTCGCGTTTCTGGGGCAGTTTGGGGTATCTGTTTTGATAATGACGATTCGTTTCGTTTAGGAAGTGGAGAGAAGATCGAAAGAACAGAGGTGACGAGAGATTAGGGTACGTTCTCGAGCTCCGATAAGGATGTAGCGAAAGCGTTGAGAATTTTATCACGAGAACGAACTGGAATAGTCTGTAATTTTAGCTAAAATTTTTGAAAATTTTGGAAACTTTGGAACCCGAACCGCTGGGGCAGAAGTGCTAAGGAATCTGGACTTATTTCCATCCTTAATTCTTTATTTTTTTTCTTCTAATTCTATTAGGAATTATTTTCTCCCCAAATCTATTGGGAATTATTTTCTTCCTAATTTTACTAAGTTGGAATTATTTTCTTCCTAATTCTACTAAGAATTATTTTCTTCCTAATTCTATTAGGAATTATTTTATTTCTAATTCTATTAGGAATTATTTTCTTCCTAATTCTACTAAGAATTATTTTCTTCCTAATTCTATTAGGAACTATTTTCTTCCTAATTTTACTAGGAATTATTTTCTTCCTAATTCTATTAGGAATTATTTTCTTCCTAACTGTACTAGGAATTACTTTCTTCCTAATTTGACTAGAAATTATTTTCTTCCTAATTCTATTGGGAATTATTTTATTTCTAATTCTATTAGGAATTATTTTCTTCCTAATTCTATTAGGAATTATTTATTTCCTAATTTTACTAGGAATTACTTTCTTCCTAATTTGACTAGGAATTATTTCCTTCCTAATTCCATTAGGAATTATTTTCTTCCTAACTTTACTAGGAATTACTTTCTTCCTAATTTGACTAGAAATTATTTTCTTCCTAATTCTATTAGGAATTATTTTCTTCCTAATTCTATTAGGAATTATTTTCTTCCTAATTCTATTAAGAATTATTTTCTTCCTAATTCTATTAGGAATTATTTGCTTCCTAATTTTACTAGGAATTATCTCCTGGATAGAACAGTAAAACAAAGTCTACAGATCTTTCCAAGAACGTACTACAGTTTGCCATGACTATTGCAGAATTTTGCAACGACCTGCGCCCAGGATCGATTTCTTTCTCCTGCGTAAGGTATCTCGTGTGTCGAATACTGTGTACAATTTACTCCAGAGCAGGTTATTTAATGTAACCGAGCAATTACCATCGCCGTCGCGTCTACTTAAATGCATATATGCGTCGCCTTTTGAATTCTATTTTTATCCATTTTTTTTTTTTTGACGAGTAGATAAGAAATAAAAAAATTCTTATAGTAGCTTCTTCTCTTTTCGTTTGGACGTGCGCAGGCCTTCAGAGAACTTTAGTGAAATTCCACGTTGAAGAATTTGTTCTAGGGATTCGCAGAAGAATTTTATACATCAGGTTTTTTCTCTATTAATACGAAATTCTTATATTCGCGCGTGACATCATTTGCTGCTAAACTTGTAGGAGCTCGAGACGAGGAATTTATTTCGACATGCTTTCGATTTAGATTACAGCTAGAATATTAAATAAAATTCCAAAGAAGATGTGAAGAGAATTTTTTTGTTCTCCAAATGGCATTCTTTTGTTAAACATAATTTCAAGGAAATTTGCGACTGAAAATTCAGTTACTATTTCGATTTTAGCTAAAGATGCAAGAGAAATTTGATTCTGTAGATTGTATGTATATGTTTTGATTTGAAGATAAGATTAATCAATGCTGATAACAAAGTATTAATAATTGTTTGATGGAAAATGTGAGAAAATAAAAATCAAATTCACGTGTAAAATGATATGTGATTTGCATTATTCTCCGAGTTAACAATTCAAATATCGCGCCAGTTATGTAATACGACGCAGTTTTCCGAGAAAATGCAGTGAAATTAACACCTGACAAGGTGTACACTAGGGCGGAGCGATACTATACAGGCGAAAATTTAAAATAATATGATTATATAATTATATAATCATATAATCATTTTTAGGAGAAAAAGGAACCTGCAGACATGAATATTTCTCCAAAATTTGTGTACAGTTGTGTTTGGTTAATCAAAAGACAACTATCCCGCACCCAGGCCAACTGAAAATTAAAATTTAAATTTTCAAAGTCATTGAAAAGTGAGAATAGGGACAAAAAGAATATCGTAATATTTCATATTAATGTTTAAAAATCTGTGTATTATGGCTAAGTTTCAAATCTTAAATTATATATGAAATAAAAATTAATATACCCCGTATTAATCGAATTAGAATTATCTTATATAAAATATCTCGCATGAAAAATATTTCTGTAAATTATCAGAACAAATGAGCCAGTCTATATATGCAAAACTGTATTTAATATGAAATATTATTTAATTCAGAGTCATTGAAAGTTGAATGAGTTGCATAAAATTATCGAAATATATGAGCCATCCTATACGCAGTAATATTTTTAAGTGGAATCACTCTATCTATACAAAATTATTACAATAAATTAAAATATTTATTCTTATTATATAAAATTGTCCATTTAAATGAATCACCACCCATAGAAATACGTTTAATTATTAGTATTATTATTTAATATAATATTTCCCTATGAAAATTGCAAGCAATTAAAAACATTTAAAAAAAATATTCCCTTTCAATTAAAAACATTCAAATTACAAACCGAATAACTTTTATCCTCTGATATCTTATCTTTCAGTTAAAACTAGCGGAGAGATCTGCGAGTGATTAAAAGTAATTGGACGACCTTATACGAAGAAGGACATCTTCTGTCACAGTTTCTACACCAATGCCTCCCCCCCCCCCTTAATTACCGTCTAATTTACCACTCCACCTTCTTATTTCGTTACTCCTCTATTCCAATTACTTTTATTGGGGTCAAATTGCCTAGATAACCGCATTAAACCGTCAATTACCGTTCACAACACGAAATACGAAAACCAAGCATCGAAAGGAATTTCAAATTGTCCAACGCAAAGTCACACTTTCGCGCCATTTTCCACAATCACTAAGATCGTGTCAAACGTAAATCGTTTTCAGGTTAACAGAAGCACTTACGATGTATTAGCGATACAGATTGCTCTATATACTAACCTGATTAACCTCGAGTTCCTCGAAGCCTGTCGTTTATCGTGCATCGGTATATCAGTTCCCCCGACTTTTCCCACAAATCATAGAGCGCTTGAAATATACGAGAACCGCGTGTAAATAGCCGACCTTCCTTCCCCTCCCTAGTTTCGCAAAGACGCCGTGTTTCTCCACAAATCAGTTCTTTAAAACCTGATATCCCCCAGCCACTTGCAATATTCAATCACCCAGCTAACGTATCTCCAATGATCGCGCCGAGAAAATGAGATGCAAATTGCCGTGCAAAGCGTATAATTATCCCGCAGAAACTGAGAAAGAATGACGCCGCTCTTTCCGCCGGCTGCGCCGTTCCGGTTGTGCCCGCGCATCACTTCCGGCCTGGAAAGGGCGCGAAGGGCGAATTCCATATACGCCTAAATCGCCGCATGATTTACATTAAGGTAGATTTTCCTATACGCGACTGGACGCAGCACCTAGAACTTCGAAGGCGATTTTCTCGAGAACGAAGCGCGAAATCAAAAACTGTTACTGTTTCTTTTCGATTTATAATAATTAGATAAACGGAGAAAAAGGAATAAATTTTTTCGATATTTCGCTTCGTTTTCGAGAAAATCGACTTCGAAATTCTTGACGTTGCGTCCAGTCGCGTGTATGAAAACCTATCTTAATGAGAGTCACGGGCCATTCGGGCGTAAGTGGAATTCGCCCATAAACGACACAACTTTTCCCAAACGAGCATCCACCTCGATAAA
Organism: Andrena cerasifolii; assembly: GCF_050908995.1. Lineage (NCBI taxonomy): Eukaryota > Metazoa > Arthropoda > Insecta > Hymenoptera > Andrenidae > Andrena > Andrena cerasifolii. The sequence continues at coordinate 8,571,706 of NC_135132.1, forward strand.
CAAAAATCCACTGACGCAACTACCAGGGAAAGTTACGTCGTTCCCTGCCCAGAGAAGTGTAAACTAATCCCTTTCCAATAGCCGTCGATCCATCTAAAAGAAAACATAAGAGTCTTCGCAGAGACTGCTACGCATTCAGAACCGACCGGTCCGCGTTGCAGAAGCGCGCCCTCGCGGGAAAGTGTCGCTCGAGAGCGGAGTGACATTGACGCGCGCGTGGCCAGCTCTTAATTCGCTCGCGATAAAAGACAAAGGGGGACGCGCGTGAATAGCAGCCGTGGTCCCAGGACTAGTAGGGCCCCGCTCTGGGCGCGTTTCCCTTCGCGCGCCAGCGATTCCCGCGACGGTGAATCACGGCCGGTTCCTGTGGGCATTTTACGAAAGAATCTTTCGGCACGTGGACAAGGGCGACAGCGGAGCGGGAGGGGAGGCGACACGAGTGGGGGGGGGAGATCTCGGGGCTGCGTTGCGACATTAATATGCACCTGCGATTGGTCGCGGGTCGGAGGCTCGGCCGAACCGTTTAAAAATAAATTAGCACCGTGCGCGCGAGTTAAATCGAAACCGGCCAGTGCACTCGGGGAATTTACGCCGGGCGACCGCCTGCTCGCTTTCGCAGCCGCCTGCTCGATCACTGTCCGCCCGTCTACGTCGTCCCCTGTCGCGAGCGGTGACGCGCGCCAGCACGTGTAACTGGTCCGCGAGGCTCGACCGTCCTCTGATCAATCCCAGTGCTGTTATCTACGCGTGAATGTGCGCGACGGCGGGCCGAACATAACCTCCAAATCCCCGCTGGACTCTGCGCCCGACCGCACGTCGCAGTTCCTCTCGTCGCTGCGCGTTCCTCGCCCCGAAGGGACACTTCTCTCGCCCTCGGAATCTCCCGTGCCATGGTAGCCCGGGTGTCGTGACGATGTCCCCTTGGTAGCCCTGTGCGGAGGATCATCGTTTCTCGCGGGACTCGTGGTCCCGCGATGCAAAGTGCACCGAGACCGACCGCGGAATGATATAAATTAGTCTAACGCGCATAGGTGAGTACTCGGGTTAATTCTCGCCGCGGTGTTCGTTTCAAGGCTCCCACGGACCAACGCGAATATTCGCGGAGCGGAGCGGATCAGTTAAGGCTGCCCATAAGTCCCATAACCAGCCTCGTATAAAAAGCTGCTGAACCGCGGCGGATCCGCTGCCGCCGCGAATTTTCGCGCTGGTCTGTGGGAGCCTTTACTGCGCCCGTTGCGTCATTACTTTTACGAGACGCACTCGTTACGTCGCCGCGCAGCGCGATACTTAATCCCCCGAACCTCCCGCGCCTCGCTGAAAACGCGGACCGCGATCCGTCAATTGCGTAATTCACCGACGAGAAAAACACGTGGACGTTTTCTTCTGTTTTCCCGTGACCTTTGCCTCCGCCTCTGCATCTCTCCGCCTGGGTGCTACGTGCGCGCGAGCGAAGCGCGGCCCGTACTGCTTTGTCAATCGCAATTCTGCGCGCCTTTAATTGTTATTCAGCTCCGATAACTCCGCGCGATAGGCTCCCCCGCAGCGAGAGACGCCTGCCTCTTTCCCTGCGTTCGCCTGCGATGCCAGTGCCGGACGTCACCGCAGAGAGCTCCGTCGGATGTCCATAGGTCAATCGAAAGCGATATGAGTAGCTGCGTCATATAAGGCATGCCGGTGAGACAGCCTTAAGGTGAAATGTTCCGCAGTTTACCAGACAGGGTGGCTGGGCTGTATTATAGCCACGGCCTGTTCTGCTCCTCTCATCCTGTAACTGTTATTTCATTGGCGATCTCAGTTATATTGCTATGCTGGTTAGTAGCACTTCACAACGACTGTAATCCAGCGCTAGCTCATTCGGCCGATGGTTGCCTCGTTCTTCAATGGGGGCACGACGAGCAGCTCCGCGTTCTATTCGGACGCAGCTTTAAAAAAGCGACGAATCGATCTCTTGAAAGCTATCAGGGTCGCCGGGCTGAAATGGAAATTAGCTTCAGGAATATGCTTATACATGCAGAAACAGGAGTCGCGTATAAATTATTCCTTAACCCGGCGTTGGTCAGGTGGGGTCTCGCAGACCTCAGATTTTAAATATAGTATAACTTTTTAACAACGCGTGGCAGTGTTATTTAGTTTGTTCATTATATAAGCTACTAGCTTCCCTACTCGGCTTTGCCCGAAATTTAGATTCCGATTTTATAAAAGAAAGTAATTTTTTTAATTTTCTTTCAGTGAAAATAGTCACGTTTATCTGGATTAGCCAGGCATAATTAGCCGAGGTAAAGTTTTTAGGCGACAGTCAAACACACAAACATACGAAACACTTTCTGCTTTATAGTATAAGATTTAGGAATTATATTTTTGCTGAAAATTAAAGATGTTTAATTAGCTAAGTATTTTTGGGTAATAACAATTTTATTAAAGATTAATTATTTGCGGGGTCTGTGGGAGCCCACCTTACTACTGTGCCCCGATAGAAAGAAGTCGGTTGAGAAACTCTAGGGTCTGAATATCAGGCCCGAGTAGTATATCCCTATTGGCTGGCGCGACGACGTCGATGAATACAAAGTAAGCAAACGGGACACGAGCGGCGGGAGCCAATGCGAGCGAAGAACCCCTCTGCCCCTGTAACATTTCAACCGTCTTCTTTCCATCGGGCCACAGTACTCATTTCCCCACGTTACCAACGCCGGGTTAAAAAGTAGTTGCCACGAAATGCTACGTTGAAAGGAGCTCGCGAATCTGTGAATCACTGATAACTTGGTACTCGAAAGTATCTCTTTATTCCACTAAAAGAAGTTCCATAAAGAACTCTGCCCTTTCCATGTTAAATGAAATTTAAGAAATTAAGCTTCTCGAATCTTCCTCATTGGATTATGAGCTCAACTCGTGTGCGCACTAATCTGGCTCAGCGTTTCGGCTGAATGGGTTAAAATTAAGTCTGTATACAGCTGAAAATGAGGGAACTATTGTTTATTCCTTCAGCTACCCTTTGGTCAATTTGCCAATGCCTGGCAACGCGCCAAGAACTATAATCAATCATACTGTTGTACCTGAAAACAATACTGAGAACTCAGTGTTCTACGTGCAACAAGTGGTACTGAGAGTGGGAGTCATTCCGTGGACGGAAGAGCTTACGTTAATGGATGCTTTCCGGGGTCCACTTTACGAAATATTTAATCTTCTAGAGATCATACAGAATTATCAGCATCCAGACACGTAAGTCTCGCAACGCTCGACGAGTACTTTTCAGCAGGTTTTCATATGGTTTTCACTTTGCAGATTAAAGACACTTGGTCAAGTGTGCTTGCACATCGAGTCTGTTAAGAAAAGAAATGCCAAGAAGCCAGAAGTTCTGCCGGAATACAACTGCCTTGTCCTCTCGCCTGCGAACTTATGGCAGCGGAGCATCGAGTTGTACGCGCAGGACACAAATCTTATAAACACTATATATTCGTATCAGGTAGGATACGCGCTGCCTGAAAATAACGAATTACTTATCGTTACGCCGCTTTGAGTACTGTGCGTAGCCACGATCGTGTAATTTTGTGTTACAGAATCTGCAGAAGGGTAAAATTAGTTTGGCAGAAATCATGTTTGGGATGAGCCTGAAAGAAACTGGGATAAAACGATACCCGATTCGCCTTCGACAGAGGATTCTACAATGCGCAGTGACTATTTATTTAAAGGACTACGATCCCGAGTGAGTGATCAATTACGGCGTGCGTGAATTTGCATTTTCACTGATTTAAAATTCCGTTCGTTGGTTTGCAGATTTATAAAAGGGCTGCAGAACAGGCTGAGAAGTTATTATCCCCTTCACCAAGCGGAAGGCGATAATGACACGTACGTGCCCGCGGACGAGACGCTGCACATCTTTTATCCCGGGGAATTTAATTACAGCGACTTCTTCCCTCTGATGATGACCTTTCACGCTCTGTTCTTCTACGTTTATTTCTCGGTGCGGAAGATAGAGTTAGTGAAGTCGAAGATCGGCATAGCGTTCGGCGCAACTTTCACGGTGATAAGTTCGCTGTCCATGACGGTGGGCGCGTGCTTTTTCTTCGGCTTAACGTTAAGCCTGAGTGGGAAAGAAGTATTCCCGTATCTGGTGATCATCGTAGGGCTGGAAAATGTTCTGGTGTTGACGAAAAGCGTGGTGAGTACCCCGCCGCATTTGGACGTGAAGATACGAGTCGCTCAGGCTCTGGCCAAAGAAGGTTGGTCCATTACGAAGAACCTGCTGACGGAGGTGACAATCTTGACGATTGGATTGTTCACGTTCGTGCCAGCCATACAAGAGTTCTGTATATTCGCTATTGTCGGGTTGGTCAACGACTTCTTCCTCCAAATGGTGTTCTTCTCCACGATTCTTGCTATCGACATCAGGCGCACAGAGCTGTCCAGCGAAACGTCTAAATTCCATTTGCCAAATATCCCAACCATGCGGAAACAGCAGTTCACGACAACTATAACAAACAGAAAGCCAAACATCTTTCGATCGAAGTCCCACCCGAGATTGAACGGCTTGTCCAATGGCCCGACGAATGTGATAGCTCCGAACACGCAGAACACTCATACGCTGGGCAAGATCCCGAAGCGTTTGCGCATAGTGCATTTCTGGGCCAGGACGAGGATATTTCAACGCGCCTTCATGGTGTGGATGGTGGTCTGGATCAGCATGATCATTTATAATTCCGGCATCGTTGAGCACGTCATACACTTAAGCGAAACGTTGAAGACGGAATCCGACATCGACGGATATACCGTAGACAGGCCTCACTCCGTAAACAATTACGTCGAGATAAATACTATGAAACCGTTATCGATGCCATCCGCTACTGTCGCCCCGGATCATTTAAATAGACAGGTAACTCGATAGAAATATACAGTAAATCCTCGTTACCAGCCCGTTCCTACCATGCGTTAGGAGCCCGGCGACTGTCCCCGCCATTTCTTGGAATTCTTCGGACGAGAGTGAGAAAATCCAATGAGCGAGCGAGAGGAAACGAAAGAGTCGGCAGCCTCGTGTCCTCACCGCGTTAGGAACCCGCCGCCAGCCCCGTTCGTCGGGCTGGTAACGAGGATTTACTGTACTTCCGTTGTATCCGATCCGCTTTAATCCACCACATTTTCTCACACATTAGGGCGATCTGACCAATAATGTTACCGAAGAGTTGAATAAATTAAGACCGATAGACTTTCCACCTTGGAACCGCTTGTCGCTTTATCACTGGTCATCGATTCTCTCTATGTACAATATTTCAGCTGCTGGCGGACGTATAACTATATTACCCACTGTAAAATTGTCCCACGCTGTGAGTCCACAGTTGGTCAAGCAAATTAGCAATCCGAACGACGTGCAGCATTTCCAGTGGCAGAGTCTTGCCACTGCCGCTCTCGATCCTTTAGACTTCTCTGGTGCGTAACACGCTGGAAGTACGAGAGCTCGGCGCTTGGATTTGCGAAGCACTTACCTCCTGTTTTCTTTGTCAGATATGGAGCTGCCAACCAGATCGGAAGGTCGAGGTTTTAACGCGGATGCTCCTTTCATTCCGTCGAGTCCGATGGAAATATTCTTGGCAGCCCTGCTCTGCCTGATTAGCGTGATCGTTGTCGCTTATACGATGGTTGTCCTTTACCGATGCATCTGCTCGAGGAATTACGCCGAATGGCGAGCTAGCTGGCACCAGCCGGAGAAAGCTCACGACTCAGCAACGCAGCTGGTCCTAGAGACCCTGCCGCTGGTCCTCGAAGGGCACTCTCAGGAAGTGGAATGCATCGCTACGGACAGCAACACCGTAGCCAGCACTTGTTTGGCAGGGCACATCAGGATATGGGACCCGATATCCGGCGAGCAACTAGCTCACATAGACAGAAAGCAGTTTTTCAGCAGCCCCCAAAAGAACTTGAGCCACGCGGCGCCGGATGTCGACGAGTTGATGTCGGACTACGAAAGCGGCTCGCCTCCTTCCAGGGGAGAAATGGAGGCCACCACTTCGTTCGGTCTGTATTCAGCTGTCCATTACAGAAAGTCCTCTCCTGGATTGTGCAACGTGCAGAAAGCGCAAAGCAGGAATAAGAGGCACTCCATGGGGAACACCTTGGACTACGACTATCAGATGAACGAGTTCAGCGTTGAGAAACAGAAACAGTTGCGCCGAAGTCTAGACAACGCTTACGACATACCCGACTTGAAATCAGCGATTAATATCAAATTCTCCTCGATGAAACACTCCCCAACCCAGCGGAATTACGAGCAAGGATTTGACTTCGGCGACCATTACAAGCACCTTTTCGAAGAACACAATAAGTCCATAGACGAGTTGCAGAAGTCGGAAAGCTACGAGCAATTGTGCAGCCCTACCGCGAAGCTCCATGCGTCGGGTTTCGTGGACAGCATGTCGTCGCTGACCACGGACAGGACCATGCAGATTTCGCACGTGTCTCCTATCTGGTGCATGGATTACCAGGAGAACCTCATCGTTGTGGGGTGCGCTAACGGTAGTTTAGAGTTTTGGGAGGGCACCACAGGTAGATTCAAAGTAAGTAGCCAAAGGAGATCAGCTCCGGCAGCGATAGAAGAGTTTGGGGTAACAATTTTAACGTTTCAGTGTTTATTTGACGACGGGTCAGGGCTTGGAATATCCGCTGTGAAATTCGTTGGCAGCAGGGTAGTGGCAGCTAAGTTGAATGGTTCTGTCGACTTCCTGCAACTAGAGAGCTACAGCGAAGGCCAGCAGATCGACTGGGGTTTTACTTCGTACAGGAGAAGTGAGTAAGCGAATGCCCCTTGCGCTGCTGCTCTCACCTGCTCTTCTTTACGCTCTTCTCTTTCTTCCCAGCTCACGTCAGAACGGGAAGCGCTGGCTCGCCTATGGACATAAATAACATGATGCAATCCGAGGAGGACCTTCGTTGCATGAAGATTGGTTCTCATCGAGCGCATCAGCAAGCAATAACTGTACTCGATAGCGAGGGTGGTCGCGTTTTAACTGGTAGCCAGGACCACACTCTTAAAGTGTATAGGTATGTATCTATATTAACCACACTACGTTCCATATAAGAGCGTACTAACGCCTCTACTGTGGAACGCAGTGTCGCTTTACTACTCGGCTTCGCTCGAAATTTAATTTTTTTTTTTTTTAAAGTTACATTCATCTAGATTAGCTAGGCATAATGAGCTGGTGTACATTTCGTGAATTCAGAGTTTACCGTTCGAAAGTTTTTAGGCGACAGACAAACACAAAAACTTTCTGCTTTATTCAACAGCAAGTGTCTCTTTGCATTTCAAATTTCAGACTAGAAGACCAGCTGCCATTGTATACCCTTCATGGACACTGCGGGCCAATATCGTGTCTTTTTATTGACCGAATGAGTCCTATGACATCCGGTAGCGGATCTCAAGACGGGCTGTTATGTGTTTGGGATCTTCTAACTGGTAATTATGCTTTCGCTAGTACTTAAAGGGAACATCCCGAACCGGGAAATTCGAAAAATTCTGAAACTTTGTGAATATGTAGGGAATTTCCTCCGGATTACAACGCAATTTTTGTTTGCCGCGCAAATTCACTCTAAGGGGGTGTAATTGACCCCTGAAAATCCGGTTATTTTCCGATTTTCTGTTATAACTCGTAAACTATAAAATAACATTTTCACCAAATGATAGATCTAATTAAAAGAAGTAACTTTTCTCTTGAAACTTTTTTTCTATCTCTTACAGTTCGCGAGTTGTAACACAAAATCGGAAAATAGCCGAATTTTCAAGGGTTAATTTCACCCCCTTCGAGTGAATTTGGGCAGCAAACAAAAATTGCGTTGTAATCAGAAGGACATCCCCTACATATTCACAAAGTTTCAGAATTTTTTGAATTTCCGGGTTCGGGATCATCCCTTGTTACTTAGAGGTGGTTTAGTTGCACGCGAGTTACTATTCTATTCTTTCTGTGCCTCCTGCAGGAACATGCATGTACAGTATACAGGCCCACGACGGCGCTGTGGCCGCTATTACGTGTTCCGTGTCTTATGTGATAAGCATTGGAGCTGATGAAAGGTTATGTGTGTGGGAACGATTTCAGGGACACTTACTACATGCTCTTCCAGCACACAGGTCCGCGTACAGTTTACAATTAGTTATGTTAACCCATCATCTACTCATCACTAGTAATCAGGTAAGTCAACAGCTTTCTTCAGTTAAGGGGGGAGGCCTAACCAGAATTTTTCCAAAAATCGATTTCTCGATTTTTATATATTCTTGAAGTTCAACATCTTGAAAATATTCCCCGAAAGTGTCAAGTTCATCCGACCAAAATAGGTATTCCTCGGTGTAGCGCTCACACCAACAACTTTAAAAGCGTTTTCCTCAAAATCATGCTTTCAAAGTCGGTGACACACATAACTAAAAAATTAATGAAGCGATTTATTCGAGGCAATGCAGGCTTACTTTAGGGTTAAAACTCTAAGCGCTATCGGGAGCTTTTCCTTGTTTTTCCTGGATCTTTTACACTCGAAAAACGAGCGATTTTTTATTATTTTGCCTCAAAATAATTTTTCCAAATTCGGGCCCGATAGCACCTAGATATTTTCATATATTATTTAGACAATTTCGAATTTTCAATTTTAACTATATCTCAGTAAGAGAGACTATAACTCACAAACTTTTCAATACTTTTCACCACAAAAAATGCTAAAATATCCGTAAGATGTACTCTTTCCAATAGACTAACTTGTAATGATAAAAGTTTATCTGTTTTTCTAGAAAAAATTCCCAAAGAAGCGTGTTGTCTTGACCGTTCTAGGTAGGCCTCCCCTCTTAAGAGTTCAAATTCAATACTCCGCGTGAGGAATACTTTGTGAACAAATCGGACTGTTGCTCGTATCTACTTAGTAAATTTAATCTTTGAGAAAGAAATAGCCCCTCTTTATGAACACAGAGCACCAGTCTAGAGCCCATAAAATAGGCGATCTTCAGGAATTAATTAAAGAAAAACTACCACAGAGAATTTAATCAGACTTTTTCCACTGTCTTAAGAATGTCTTAAACATCCAAAAAAATGAAACAAAGAAAATCGACTTTTCAACATTTTTGGCCGCAAACCTCCCCTTAAAAATAGGCAAAGTTCGCTGGTTTCAATCATGAAATAAACGTGTTTGAATTTAAAAATTTCAGGGGTCATTAGTAGTTTGGGACGTGAGGACGGGGGAGCCTGTGCGAGAGGTAAGATTGGGCCACAAGGATGGCTGTATTTTCGTAAAACAAATGTTAGCTTTAAGGGATAGCGTAGTGTGCGACTTCGGGCGGCAGCTGCGAATAATCAGGTTCCCGTTGGTCTCTGACAAGCTAGACTAAGATCTGTATATGCACGTTGTACATAGCTGTTTCGTTTTTTCCCTTCTTATTTAATTTTAGTACTTGAGCAAAGTCTCGCTTTGCCTGGGGACATAGATTTTTACGCGACGTACATTTTACATTTTAAATCATCGTACGCAGTTTTACTGTGAATGTTTTACATTACCGACCACGTCATGATCGCGCCTTTAATGTTTATACTCCATCGAGACAGCGTCCGAAATACGCTCGCCCCTCAGGCGGGAACGTTACACACATTCTCTCATCGATTCCCGGGACAGATTGATCGGGGAAATCTCGACCGGGTAAGGCGGGCGCGAAAGCACTGAACGAAACGAAGAATGTAAAGCTGAAGACAATGGGCGGGGGATAGAGGGGATCCATATTTTTTAGATAATTACGCTCGTGAGTCGGGTAGTCCCGATATCCCTTCCTCATTGTCTTGGACGAATGGCTGTGCTACATTTTGAAACATCCGCTTTGTTTCGCGACTTTAGGTGTACTTCGCGTCGTTCACCTTCTATTTAAGGGGTTTCGGGACGGATCCGTATGCTGCGATCTAAATTGTAAACGGCGACTGCATTTGTTAAACCGGTGCTGTTCCATAGCGCAGAGGTGCTGGGATTTCACCTCTGCGTTATAAAAAAACGAGCAACCTAACGCTATTAATTAATTGTAAAATGTGAATGACACGGGTGGCTATGACCTTATTGAGTAACGATTGCGCCCGATGTGTCGGCTGGTCGAAGTTTGGGAGCTCTGGAGTTCGTCCAGCGCGTGGTGTTTAAGCTTGAGAAGTTTTAAGATGAATGTTACGAGGTTCTACTTCGGAGTAGCGAAGTTTCGTTTTATATACGGTCTAAGAGTGCCTTTATTCGATCCTTGTTTAATGGAACTAATGGTGGAGGAGACATTGCAGGGCTGCGGAAATTGAAAGAAAACCGATCTCAGTCTTCTGATACGTAGCGCTATGTAACACCAACGGAGGCTCTCGGGCGAAGTAGAGCGGTACGCTAAATGTTGACGCGTTTAGGACATTGATCTTCGTCTGCGGATTAAAGTGTGATTGAACCGGCGAAGTGCTGCGAGCATTGTTAAGCTTAACTCTTCAAACGGAACTCTTCGGCACGGAGATTCGGTATTTAACGTCTGTACTAAGCGTTTAGTCTTGTTTAGCTTTAGCAGTCTATTTTTGTAAGGAGTATCGTTGCTCTCGAGCGAGCTGACATGGGGTCCTATTTTATATACATGTATCATCGTAGGAGACTTACGAGTCTGTACAGAATATCCTTTCGCTTCGGAATACATGATAGTTGAAAGAGGGGCATGCACATTTTGCGACACATTCGACGAGGCGTGCAAAGAGTGTTGACCATGTGAGAAAAGCCACGCGGAATCATTGTTCGAGAGAGTGTTCAACGTTCGAGGGTTCCCAACAATTAGCTGGACGTGTATTTGAATGAAAATTTTCGAGCAGTGTTTCTTGCTGGGGGTGAAGGCGATTCGCTTGTTTATAAATTATTGTTGCCTAGCTTGTAGAAAAGTTCACTGTGAACTTTTACTCTTCCATTGATGTAATAGTGATACAGCTTCCGATGGAATAATCTCTAAATTTTCGATCTTTTACTTCCTCGAAACGGGTCCAAAGGTTTCCGAAATTTTTGTACAAATGTTTCCAGTTAATTCTAGGGTGCTCCTTCTGGGGTCGAAGTTCGATATGTGTGTTGCGAGGTGAATGTTGAGAATTAGTGATCTATACGCCTTTAGACTGAACTGTAAGACGATTTACATCGACGAGTCTGTTTTATTTTCTGATATCCTGTTCGAGACACCTAGTGCTCGCGATCACGGTCGCTGATCTATTAATGTATAGAGATATATATATATATATATATTTTTCTTAACCAAAGTTATAAATCATATCAGGTCATGACACGCTCGTATACGTAGGAGATAATTGAGAAAACAAATGGGGTGGAAAAACACGAAGGAAAAAAAATGTATGTAAGGTGCTTCTAACGGCGCAGCTGGTTGGCTAACGATCATTTAGGAGTACGCGTGATTTTTATATTTATTTAATTAATTTAACATGTGCAAATGTGTCGTACACCAGATATATTGTTCTTAATAAATTCTCACATTTACTAGACCCGGATTTCTCTTTCTGCCCTTGAGTAACCGTTGTCTTTGAAAGTGGTACAAGCCCATTCACTCGTACTTTGGGATATTTAAGGGTTGGGGTTTGAATCAACTTAAAATTAGTGGCAAACGTTAATCGATTCGGGTGATGTTTGTAAAATCATAAACTTGTTAAATTTTATTATGCAATAATAATTAATAAAAATGTTAAAGAAAGTAGACGATTTTTTAGCTACAAATGAAATTACACTACTTTTATTAATAATATGTTATGAAAAATATAAATTACAGCAATTTTAAATTTATATTTTAATTGAAGTTGGCTTTTCTGAAATGTAAGTTTTTTTAATGTAAAAAATAATTAAAATGGAGACATGTAAGTAAACGAATAATCGAGTTTATTATATCGAGTGTGATTATAAATATAAAAAGAGGATATCTATATCTGACTAAAACTATCACTGACTCATTTTTTCCAAAAATGGACTTATACCACTTTAAAAAAAAAAACAGCTCTTATGAAGAATCAACAGATAATTGTTTTACATATTTTTTTTTTAAATGAAAATAGCACTAAATTAGGGGTGGGTTCTCTAAAGAAATCTCGAAACCCAAGAAAGTTTCGAAAATTGTCGAATTCCAAATTTACAAAACTATCGCAAATTAAACGCAATGCGGAGAAGTGGCTCTATTGTTAAATAACAATCTGATCCACGTTTTATGGAACTCTCCCGTCGATGGGGATTAAGTTGTTGACATTAGGCAGGCAAACATTAATAACGCTTTCACTAATGCCGTATTAGGAATAATTCCACCAACAGACGATCTGCGTAACGTCTAATGCAAATTTTAATCTGCCGTAAGACATCGAACTAAGGGTTTATAATCTGCAGAATATCATATCGAATGTATACATTACACTTAACGTTACTTATGCCACACTTTGTAATTCAAATTTCGGTTCTGGTGCGTCAAAGCTGAAATGAACTATTATTAGCGTTATATAAGTTTAAGGTATTATCTCTATTAAATAAAGCAAATCTGGCTCGACACAGCTAGGTACTCTGTATCTCGAAGAAAAATCATTAATTACTTGAGCTTCTACACTTACAATGTTGTTTACAAATTGCTTTTCGAGAATAGATCCATCATACACAGTGGGCAGTGAATGGTGCGTAGCAGTTGATAAGCGTAGCATACTTGAAGATAATTGATCACATCGGACAGACATAAGAAGCTATGTAGAGTGGCCTGGCGAGGCTCGTAAGCGCGTTACTTTTATCTAAACGACGTGATAAAGTGTTCTCGGTCTTTCCTTAACAGTGGACCCACCAGGTGTGTTCCTCGGCGGTACAGGGGTGGAATAAAAACATAATGGGACCTTGAATGAATTGGGAGCTAGTAGTCGACGTAGGCTTGGGATAAAATTATATACAACTAGGCAATTGAGTAGTTCAAAGGGAAGGATCATTAAGTGGTCCAGAGAAAGATTACGTGCTCAAATAATCCAAGGGAGCCAGGAATTAGTTTAGGTAGTTGATTGAACATGTACCACATGTCTTTTAATAGTAGGAAAATTTTCTTTGCACACTTCTGATAGCAGCGGTAATCTGATAGCATATTTTAGATTATGTAGATACTAATCATAGAAGCTATACAACTGTGCCAACTAAATGTTGATGCTACTTGAAGTAGTACAGCTGTCTCATGTGGGAATTAAATTAAAGCCTTGGCAAGATAGGAAAGCTTCGCATAGAGTGGAGGATTTAAGAAAAAAGGCCCAGGTGGTAAACGTTTGAAGGGGCCCACTTCTGGGGGGAAAATGAAAAGGTAGTTCACTAAAAAGCGACCAAGTGTAGTAGTACGAAAAAATAAATGTAGTGTTTGGATACCTATGTTTTTGGAGATGGGGCCCTGGGGGGCCTTCTGGGCAGGGGCCCAGGCGGCAACTGCCCCTCAGCCGCCCTGTTAAATCCGCCACTGCCCTGGGATCTCCTATATGACGTAGGTGGCAGCACTGCGGCCCCAACAGGCCCCTCACATTTCAAACGCAAGAATACACTCAATCTTTACACTCCCATTCTAATATTCCTGCACATTCCAGTCCTGCAGGTGCTCTATATAGCTACTCACAAAGCAACTAATATTTTTACATACAAAAATGAAGTATCGCAGCCATAGACGTGACATAATTAATAAAAAAAATTACGGTTGCGATGATGTAAAAAAAAAATTCTGAAAGCATGTCACTTTTTGGGCCTGTTGCACCGAAGTGCCTGGTATCACCCCGTCGCTTGTGTACAGTCTAACAGTCTAATTGGGGACGAAGCGGGGTCTCCGTCTTCGGCCCGCTCTTCGGCGTTTGCTCGTGGCAATCGGAATGCGCGGTGGTTGCAACAGGCCCCCCTAGTTGTATGTCGAATGCCCCCCAAAAACTATCTCGCGCAGTGGCTCGTAGTTGTGCAAACAATTCTTCACCCTTAACTACGAACCGTCCACGTACACCGCGCCACTATCGCCCCGCCTTATCAAAAAATTCCAAATCCTCGAACATCGTCATCAATTCCCGGGGAGGATTACCAGCGGCAGCCTCTGCCATTCGCTTTGGAAACGCAACTGTCAGGTGTAGCGGAGTCGCGTGGCTGCGGGCTAGAAGGGGGCAAGTCACATGTACCCGTTCATGAAACAACTCGCGGAAACGTAGGAGGTGGAATTGCAAGGTATTACACGGTTGTTCGCTTTCGTTGGTCGTTCAGTGGCTCGCCAACAGTCCGCAGGAGGACCAGCCTGCAGAGGAGATCTTCTCTTCCACCTTTCTTCAAATCCCCAGCCGAAGAGAACCAGTTTCTTCGCGAGGGATTGCCGAGAAGCTTGGCGGAGGAAAGAAGAAAGCTGGCAAGGCGAGGACGATTATTCTAAACGCTAAGGAACCTCGCAAACGGCGATAAGGTGGTGGTGGTGGTTCCTGAAAGTCTGAGCAGAGGCTTTGCTGGGTTCCGAGAGAGGTGGGAAGAGAAGAACACTGGCGATAAGAGTCACCATTGATCGTCTTGCTGTCGCTGATTTCTCTGGTGCTTGGGATAACTATCGCGATTACTGTATTGTTCGGCTGGGTGCAGTGGTTTGGAAGCTTTGGAGGAGTGCAGAGGACGAGCAAGAGCCTGGGCACTGAAATTGGAACGCTGTGGAAGAAATCGATGGTTTGTGACGTTGAACAGCTTGGGGACCTGAGCTAGTGCTGAGGATGAAGAATTAAGGAAGAATGACGAAGGGAAATGATTGAGTTGTTTCACTGATTTTTAAGGAAGAAGAAGGTAGATGATTGCTGCTTTCTTCTGTTTGACTCGCCAGTATCCGCTGGAAAAGGAGGCTGAAGTTAGTGAAAGTGGGCTGGGTGAGGAGTAGAAGACACTGAATGTGGAAGAGTTTGAGAAATTAGAAGAAACACTGAAGTTCTGAATCTTGGGAAAGAAGTGTACTTAGCGATACTTAATACTCTGAGTATTTAGTACCAAGTATATTGAGGGAAGAAACATCACATCCTAGTAGCAGTAGAAGAAGAAGAGTACTTAATGTGTGTCTGAGAAGAATTGAAGAAAACCAATCGAGGCAGAGTTCCCAAAGAAAGTTTAAGAACTGCTAAGTGAAACTTGTGGGAAATAGGGGGTGAATATTGGAGGAGAATTTATTGCGAAGAGCTGAAGAATCTGCGCGAAGAAGAAATGTTCAAGAGACATAAATAAAAGAGAAGAAACAAGGGCGCAAAGTGCCAAAACTATTTCTGTGGTCATTTTGCATTTTCTTCCTTTGAAAAATTTTATATCTCATTATTTTGTTAAAGAATTTTTTCTTTTTTCTAAAAAAAAAAGAATTAAGTTCGTAGAAAATGCACATATAAGAGAAGGGATAAATCGAAGATCGTGTAATCAACTGCATCTCGTCGATCCAAAATGGCACAACCCCTATCCTGCAACGGAGATATGAACAGGTTTGTGGTATTTTTTCTAACAATTATTTTACTAATTTAATTTGTAGAAGAAGATGTAGAATTTATTATAGAGATATGCGACGCTTTGCTTTCGTTTTTTTTGCAACAGAATTTTGAGGGACGTTTGTGACACTCCAGTCGCAATTAAAAATTAAACAGATTATCGAGATGTTCTCTTCAAAAAGCTGACACTAAATTTGTTTCCGTGTTTTGACAATACACGTATCGTCAGTTTTATCAAGGGGCTATTTGTTTTCGAATTCCAATAGTGACTCATTCTCTCGTTTCAATGCACACATGCATTCGCGGAGAACTTATTTTGTGATTAGACATTTTTAGTATCTTTTTGTGACATTCCGAGATACGTTAATACTTAGTGAAATTATTTTTTTACACCAGCCTGTTTTCGGTTCACCTTCTCGAAATTTCGATAAATTTGAAATGAGACTTCGAACCTCGTAAAGGAAAAATTAAGATTTGTAATGGAAAGTTGGAGACACTTTGTTCAAGATTACAGTTCAAACTTGAGATGTTCAAGTGGTCGAAAGTGTAAGGGTTCATGGATCTCGAGGTTCACGTGCTAAAGAAATTATGGTTCTATATTTGAAGGATTCAAGAATTTAAAGAATAAAATATTCAGAAACTAAAACTTCGAAGGTTCACAAGATCAAACGTTCGAGAAGTCACTGGACCAATGTTCAATAATGGTTCAAAGCTCCAAGGGTTCAAAAATTCACAAATTCAGGGGCTTGAAAATTTAAAACTTAAAGGGTTCAAAGATTACAAAATTCGGAGGTTCAAAGACCGAGAAGTGCAAAGGTTCACGAGTTCGAGGATTAAGAAATGTTAAGAGTCGAAAGGTGTATCAAAAATTTTCGAAGTTCAGATATTTAAAAATTAAGATCCCTAGAAGTTTGAACGCAGTTCAAGGTTCAAAACGTCAAAAATTTAAAGAGTTCAAAAATATGAAACTTCGAAAATTTAGAAATTAAAAAATTCAGAGGCTCGATCCTTGGAGTACTGTGGGTTCAAAGCTCGGCAAGTTCAGTCGCAGATTAAATTCCAAGCCGACTGCGACGTGAACATGTTAGAAAAAATAAAATCGTTTAATAACTTTCATCACGGAAACGCACCGAGTTCGATGCATGCAATGGCAAAACTCCTCGCCACCGGTGAATGCCACTTCGTGCAATCGCGGACCTTGTAGTTCTTGTCGCATTTATCCATATTATCGTGCAGTCGTTAGTTTATTGCATTTCACACCGACGCTTCCTCCTGCATAAATGAATATTACTGGAATATCATAAATAACCACTTGTATCCATGAACTTCGCCTTGACTGATCTTGATTAGAAAATTATGCGAATATATGAAAATCAAGTGTGCAGAAGCTATTTCATTAAAAGCTACTATCATTGTTTTCGTCACCCTGTGAACATTTTTAATTAATTTCCCTGAAAAATTTCGCAACTTTTTTTGGTAGCAAAGATAAGACAACTTTGAATGGAGAAGTTGCATAATTGTGTGTGAGGGTGGAATTTAATATGATGGAATTGTAAATCCTTAGCTTATAATTTAATCCAACAAGATAATACAGCCGATTTTGAGTATTATCACTGCTTTTTAAAATCCTTATGCTGAATCCTGCGTATTCTGTCTTAAAATTCGAAGCCTAATATTTGTTCTCCATTTAACGCTAATCGGAGTAGTAGCGCCTTTGAGATTAAACATTGAATCACTCGCAAGTGACGTGCTGCAGTGTAAGACTTTCCACTGGAACTTTCAGACCGATAACAATTACTGGCATGTTCTTTTCAAAACAAAAAGGTAACACTACGTTCATTGTTAATCTAGCTGTCAGCATACTAATAATGACTTTACCGTGATTTTTCATTGGAAGCGTGGCTACTAACAACATAAAACTTTTTGTTTGTTTAACTGATCGAACCAACAGGTTTTTTAATTAAAAATATGAAAAGTTTGGTAGATTGTAGAGGAGAACTTTTGTTACTTTAAAACTTTAAAATTCAAGAGTGAATTTTAAGTACAATTCAATAGTGAATTTTAAGTACAATTCAATAGTGAATTTTAAGTACAATTCAATAGTGAATTTTAAGTACAATTCAATAGTGAATTTTAAATACAATTCAATAGTGAATTTTAAATACAATTCAGTAGTGAATTTTAAGTACAATTCAATAGTGAATTTTAAGTACAATTCAATAGTGAATTTTAAATACAATTCAATAGTGAATTTTAAATACAATTCAATAGTGAATTTTAAATACAATTCAATAGTGAATTTTAAATACAATTCAATAGTGAATTTTAAGTACAATGCAATAGTGAATTTTAAATACAATGCAGTATTTCTGTACAATGTATTATTTTGTAATGCTGAAACTACAATTTTTAAATCGCACAGTTTATAAATGCACAGATTTGTTGCCAAACAAATACGTTCAATGTTACCCTTTTAAATCTGCCCACGTGTAACATTTCAATCCGAATTTAGCTTCCCTATTCCCCAAGAAATTTTTTACTAAAGCCTAGAAGATTGCATCGGAATAACCATGCACGATTATGGCACCAATTAAGTGCGATTATCGAGGTGAATCGCATTACAAAAATAATAGTGATAAAGTATTAGTCTGCTCGTCCTTGGCGTTCTAATTGCGTAATCGTTTCCTCTTTACTGTTACTGTAAAGATGTGATAATAATGAACGGATGCTAATAATAGAAGTCAATTGCTCGAACGTGGGCCCAAATTGATTAAATTAAAAAAATAAGAAAGTCGACTGTCTTCTCTGCTGGTCTTCATATAGGGTACCCCATCCTCCGTTATTTAAGAAATTCTGGCTCTCCGTTTAAGGAGAAATTGATACTTGAGGGGAAAGACTGAGAAAGTTATTATCGGAGTGATTAAAGACTATCACGTGATCAGATTAAGTAATTTCTGCGAAGCTTCCCAGGGCATTATAGGATCAGCGAGGCTTTCATCTCTTTATCAGGAATCTTCGCGCCCTTATCACAGTAAAAGAAGCTTGAAGAGAAATGAGGATCATAATGGCACGAGTCCTGATAAGCGAATACCAGCTTTGGATCCTGATCAAGTCTAGGTCTGAAGGCTTAATTCTCCAGACGAGTTACACCGTCGAAGTTTCTTCTCGACGATGACGTACATTCTCTGGGATTCGTGTCTCTAAACAACGTTGCTATATGGCTTTATTTTTTGGTTTGTATTAAGGGGGGGAGTCTCGTTTAGAAGGCCAATTTTTTCCTTTCTTTAGTGACGACGAATAAAAAAAAACTGCACAGCTTTTATCGATGAGCATTACCCACACTTATTTATTAACATTTCAGTAAGTTGTAAAAAAAATTTCAGCTATATACCATTATAATTAACGGAGATGTGGGTTTTTGTGACAAGTGAAAGTATGATGTTATGTGATAATTCTGAAGAACTTAGGACATTGTGATGTGTGCACAGAACTCAGGCACTTTCGCCTGATATTTCATAATCCCTTGAAATTGTAGCTAATGTAGCTTCATCGGGGTAAGAAAAAGAATTTTTACACTCGTTACGTGGCTCATGGTTCAGAGGGTGAACACTTTACTTAATTCCATCTCGTGGTTCCAGTGTCTGATAGGAAGGAACTTCTCTGTGCCCAATGAAACTGGAGCACTGAGTTGGCCTCTGTAGGACAAGTGAAAGTATCCACTGCACAGCAATCTGCAGTGTGTGTTTTGTAGAAATTCATGTTCCCACTACCCAGCACGACTATTTTAACATACCTATGAAAAGTCTCGATATTACCTATAAATAATATAGACACATCAGTGACTCTTCAATTTGCATCAGGTTGTGAAATGTTTGATGAATGAGGTAAGCTTCAGGCTAATCTAAGGTTCGTAAACAAACTGGTTTCCTTTCACGGAATAGCTACTATTATTAGACCAATCTAGTAGGAAGTATCATAAACCACAAAGCTTAGAAGGCTAGGAAGAAGGAAATAAATTCAGAAATCCTGCAATACCGATTCGATCATCATCCCATATTAAAGTCAGTGTTACTGTCCCGAACGTAATTAAAAAAAAAAATACAAGAGAAATTAATTCTCGATGTGAAAATAGTGCTGAACAATTTACACGCCACTATTGTGAGGTCAGGAACCTCAAAAGGGATTCCGAAACGTACCATCTCGGGGAGCGGTGATGGCGCAGTTGGTTAGGCGGCTGCCCGGTAATCGCAAGATCGTGGGTTCGAGTCCCGTCACCTGAGGAAGGTTTTTTTTCATTAAAAGTGAACACATTCAGTATTGTGAGACTGTGTCTAATCACATTTCCTTTCGTCCCTACCCTAGTTGCAATACAGTTATTGTGAATCATTATATATCACAGTTTCTTCAGTTGCACTAACTTAGAAGTCCCACAAACCTACTTCCAACACACCCTAGTCGCACAAAGCACCATTATAAGTCTGCAAAGACACACCAGAGTCCTGCTTATAATATTATCGATCTTCCCTCGCTTCATTCGTGAGTTATCAGCATTCTGCTTCGAGCGAAGTTGTTACACAATGGTCAGTCTGCTTGGGAAGGAGAAGTAGCGCGTGAAGAGACATTAACTGACGTCCACGTTTAAGCCTCCGTGGTCTTAAGGGATTAGCGAAAAGTATCACTCTCGTCGACAGCTTTGTTGTTACGTTCTTATCGATGTCGAGTGCAATTTCCCTCTTGTTTCTCCGCTGCATATCACGTAAACGGATCACCGTTAATGGCTGGAAGTTTCCAAGTTTTATGGAAGAATCGTGTATTGACTGGCAGGATTAGAGAAATATTTATGTTCGCGAGGCTTTCTGCGCGGCACTTGGATGATTCAATGCTTCTGGAGGGCCTGCACTTAGATGAGTCCCGATAAATTCTGAAGTGGTTGTTATGGTCAGATGACTTGTAGTTTTTCTCACGCGGAGAAGTCATCTTTGGTAGATTAAACGGAGAATTAAATAAGTAGGTTGGTTGGATTTAAACATTCAGAGCCAATATTCAGGATTTACACTTTTCTCAAACTTGCCATTTTTTAGAGGTTTCTGGGATGATAACGAAGCAGGTCATGGTAGCTTTGAGACTTATTCTTGAGTACCTTTAAAGGATGTTTGTAGTAGGTCTAGGCTTTCAGATCCAAGGCTTCAGTCGTGCTGTTCTGGGATGTGGAACTTGTCGTTTTTTAAGGGATTTACAGAATTATGCCAGCTTTCACGATTTTTCTGTGGCAGTTAAAAAAAAATTTCAAGGTTCAGGCTTTTAAATTTAAGTTTCGTGCATCCATACTCTATTTTAACACCTGAGAGTCATTTTGGAAATTACCCTCTGAGAGTCTTTAACAGAACAAAGTTGAATCTGGTGGTATGACTTAATATTCATACTCTGTTCGCCTGGAATTCCCAGGAATTATAGAATGCCAATACTAACATTGATGGATGTGCCATTAAAAGAAATAATGCTCAGTATCATTTTCCAAGAAGGAGCTTTTCTTATCCACAACATCTTCGAGACTATTTCACCAAAGATATTGTCCCAAAATCTCAATTTCCTAAAGTAAAATCCAGAAAGCCTGCAGAGCACTGAGGAGGTCATGCAAAGTAGAAATAAAAATTCTACAAAGTCCACAGATCCATAAAATACAGAGTATTTAAAGAGACTTCCTCCTAAACTTCGAAATTCTCACAAACGTAAAATTCTCAGTCGTCCCTTAATTGCTGCAGAGTCTGCAATTCCGAGGACCTGCCATTTCATCTTTCATTACCTAATGCGAGGGGAGGAAGAAAACGCGAATTAATGATGCACAGGTGCATCGTGGGAGGGATGGCTCAGTTCAGATGATACAGTGATCTCTCCGCGCGAAACCAGTTCGCGAGGATCGACTGAATTACGCAAAAGCCGGGAGAACGTGCGCCGAAGCTTATGTAATCGTAATAGTTGAGCGCGGCGGTTCCTTTCACGTTGAAAAGAACTATGTCAATGACGATAACACACAACGGTCTGGCTGTGCAAAAGCGAATGATGAGCGCGGTGAATGATGGCTGCCCGTTTGGTGTTACCCAATTCAATTCGTGCTCGAAACATTCGCTATTGAATTCGTCGCGTCCGCGTAACAAGCATAAACGCTAATTAATGACGAGGCTCGTTTCTCGCGAAAAAAAAAGGTTCGATGACTTGGCGACTGGAGGTTCTTGGGACGATCAAGTGGATAGGTATCCAAACTTGTTTGGATTTATGAAAATACGCGTAAAAGTATTCTGCGCAGACTTTGAAAAATATTGCAGGTAATTTTACACTAAACTGCAATAATTTTAATTAAGATTCAATGAAAATTATCGTAAAAATTTCAGTGACTATATAATACTTATTATATGAGAATTTTTTAAGCTTCATATACTTAGGAATTTTGCGACGTTATTAATTTTTAATAATAGTCGCAATTTTTTATTTCATTTCGCGATTTTCTGTCTGAGAATTTTTTTAAGTTTCATATACTTAGGGATTTTGCGACGTTATTAATTTTTAATAATAGTCGCAATTTTTTATTTCATCTCGCGATTTTCTGTCTGAGAATTTTTTTAAGTTTCATATACTTAGGGATTTTGCGACGTTATTAATTTTTAATAATAGTCGAAATTTTATATTTCATTTGGCGATTTTCTGTCGCCTTGCAAGGTAATTTTATTGATACTCTTCTTAGACACCTTCTGTGTGCTCGATTCAGTAGAATCAATTTATTGGATATTCTTTAGAAACTTGGTGAAAGCTGCTTGATATTGTTAGCGATGTCGATTCATGTTAAATTCTACTGGTGATCGAATAGTCGTTGACACCGTTTGCTTGAATGGAATTGTCCTCGGAAGAATTGGCCCGGAGGCTTGATATAACACTTGCATAATATTATATGTGTACCAGAAGAGTGTAATACTTGCGTAACGGGCATTGAAGTCTCCGCCTCGGGGGGTCCAGCAAGTAAACGAATTTTGCGGCAGAGGACCATACCTGATATCCAATGCATTTTTCTGTCCC
This sequence comes from Andrena cerasifolii, assembly GCF_050908995.1. Taxonomy (NCBI): domain Eukaryota; kingdom Metazoa; phylum Arthropoda; class Insecta; order Hymenoptera; family Andrenidae; genus Andrena; species Andrena cerasifolii. Next base: position 8,594,250 of record NC_135132.1, read on the forward strand.
GGGTTTGAGGAACTTAGAAACGCAAAACAAAGTCATATGCTTGCGAAAATGTTATTTGTGAAAGGTGGGCTTTAATGATGTAACTTGGAATACCTCACCAAGGACTTGGAAGTGGAATATTTCAGTAAAGTGCCGAAGCGGTGAGGATATTAAATTTTTCCAAAATCTCATCATTCCTAGTAGCTCGCTGTAATATTCCAAGTCCCACTTGTTCTTCTATTTTTTAATACTACATATACTCGCATTCTGAGGTCGGGTGGGAATAATGGAACGACACTTGACAATTCCCCGCATCTTTATTTCACATAGGTACGCATAAGGGAAGGAAGGATTTATTGAAACACTTCAAATTAAATTTTAAAGTATTCTTTCGAAGTGTTACAAATACTCTTATATCTAATTAGAATATTTGACAGTAGCAGCTATCAGCTCGGTTCTCACCGATTACCAGGTCTCACCGCGAGGAGGTTGCTGCGTTTCGAGACCCGTAGAGAGATAGATGGAATCAAAGTTCCATCGATCTCCCTGTACATGAAGCCTACTAAACCAAAGAGATGGATGGAAACAAAGTTCCATCGATCCCTTCGGTTCAGATGGGGAATCTAGGGAACTGCCAAGCAATCACTCGAATAAAAGAAATTCAGGAGAGAAGGAAAGACGAAGGGTAAGCATGAAAGGAGTATTGGACGGCGCAGTTCCTACCACCCTGCTGTCCGAGTCGAAAGGGAAAAGCACTCGGCGCCTCCCAGACGATTCCTCCGCACCTTGCGACTCGTCAGGAGCACACACTTGACCTGACTCAAGCCGACTAACGGGGAGACTGGGTACCGGACAGGGAGACTTACGCAGGCAGTGCACCAAAAAGATGCACCCCCTTACGCCCGAAACTTTTCCCTTTCGACAAGAACACCAGGGGATGAAACCGATCCACCCATACCGATTCCATGCTCAGTCGCTTGCTTCCGGAAACGGAACCAGCGGCGACCTCCTCATCGGAGATGAGGAGCCAATGAAAAAGCAACGAAGCTAATGGTTTAGTGACTACTTCGCAATTTTACATTGGGCCTTAAATACTTCATGTTATACTAAATTAATCTAACACTTTTCACTAACACTTTTCACTATTTTCCCCGCGGAACGGCGAGCCTCAAATGCTGAAACAATCAAATACGTTACATTAGTAATGGTGTAATAAGCTTGGGAGGAAATTAAGGAAAGACGTATTAGGCTGGTGCCGGTCGAAATGATTTGGAACGACAAGAATGCATACACGGGCATGCAAAACCAGCGTAGAGACACGTGAAGGTTGAGCACGAAATGCAAAATCCACCGATGAGGTGCGTGAGAGGGAACAAGTCACGCGAAACCATCGAAGAAACACATAAAATCGAATAAATGACGAAGAACCATCGAAGAAATGCGTGAGATAGAAACAATCACGCAAATCCATCGGAGAAATACATAAAATCGAATAAATGACGAAAAACCATCGAAGAAATGCGTGAGATAGAAGCAATCACGCAAAACCATCGAAGAAATACATAAAATCGAATAAATGACGCAAAACCATCGAAGAAATACATAAAATCGAATAAATGACGCATAACCATCAAAGAAATACATAAAATCGAATAAATGACGCAAAACCATCGAAGAAATACATAAAATCGAATAAATGACGAAAAACCATCGAAGAAATATATAAACTAGGACAACTCCTGAAAAGTCGTCGAAGAAATCAGTTGGAAGTGACCAAAACTGAATGTTGACCTTCGCAGAACAACAAAATTCGCAATGGTTTTCTACGAACCCCAAAAGCCGGTACCAGTTCAATCAGCTACCTCGGAGCAGGCGGCCGAGGGAGTGGGGGAAGGACCAGCCTTGAACGCCTGTCCAGGTGTCCAGCAAGTCCAGTTGAATTCGCCAGCGTTGTGTCCCCAGAGATCCAAGAGGCGCAGAAGGTCCAGGGGGTTCCGGGGTGTCCGGGGTGTCCGGGGTGTCCGGGGTGTCCGGGGTGTCCGGGGTGTCCGGGGTGTCCGGGGTGTCCAGGGTGTCCAGGGTGTCCAGGGTGTCCGGGTGGTCCTGGTGGTCCTGGTGGTCCGGGTAGTCCGGGGGGTCCGGGGGGTCCTGGTGGTCCGGGTAGTCCTGGAGCTCCCGCGTGCCCGGAGGTTCTGCTAGTCCGGAGAACCGACGACGACTGAGGATCTTGGGGTGCGTGTGGGACTTTTCACTTCGAGGAACAAGAGCCGCGATCACAACAAGGTCGACGGTTCGTTTCAATTGCGAAAGCCAGTTAATTATTCGTCAAAAATTGATATTTCCACTGAAATATTCATTCCAGCCACTATTACTATGAAAAATCATGTTAACAACATTTGCCCTAACCGCCCAGTATAAATAATTATTAACTATTACCGATAAAACTCGAGATATCACGCAATTAGTAACATTCGGCCTTAAACTTCGAAATGATTTTCTACGCCGAATGAATTTTGTTTTATTCTCAATACATGGTTATGCTCATACGTATTGCATAGTATTAATTATAATATACAATTACATTTTTGTTAAACTTTGTGTAAAAATGTAATAAATGTAAAGTTGAAATGTTTCAGTAAATCCTTCCTTCCCTTCCTTGTACACGTGTACCTGAAGGTATGTGAAATTATTATTAAGTATCGTTCGATTATTCCTACACCAGAATGCGAGTGCAGTGGTAAGATAGAAGGATAAATGGAGCTTGGAATATTTCAGCGAGCTATTGGAACTGATGGGATTTGGAAATTTTTAAATATATTCTCCTGTTCAGCACTTTACTGAAATATTTCAAGTTCCTAGTCTTTGGCGAGGTATTCCTAGTTGCAGACGTGCTGTATTTTTTAAACAAATTCGTAACTAGCAAAATAAATGTTTACAGCTCCCCTCTAAGACTTACTCGACAATACTAAGTCGAAATAAACGATTTTAACAGTTACTCAAAAATGGGGGTAGAGGATTTAATTCGTCTCATTTGTTTAAAAAGAACTTAAGTACCGTTCGGTATTAATTTCTCACTGATCAGAAGCTAAATTTCCGTTTCAGTAATGAAGAAAAGACTTCCCCAGCTGTATTGAACGGCAATTACGAGACTGCCCCGATATCGAAATTTCGACAAGCCCTGCCACAATGTTTTGCTGTCTCCGCGAAGAATCTCCTGATGGTCACTTTTGGAAGCACACTGGGATTCTCCACAATCCTGATTCCGGAATTGCAAAGAACAAATTCAGAGATACCAGTCACCAAGGACGAGCTGACGTGGATCAGTGAGTGTCATTTCTTTCATTTCTTTTCTGAGACCAATATTGCAAAATTCCAATAAGGAAAAAGAGTATATAGGTGATTTAGTCGTAACACCAGCAAAGACCATCTAAAGAGTTCATCACTCCCAGTTCTTTGCCCCCATAACCCACTGTTTCTTCCAGGTAGCTTGAACCTGTTCCTGGTGCCAATCGGTAGCTTCGTGAGCGGCCCCATATCACAGTACCTGGGTCGAAAGCGGACCATGATGTTGACCACCATCCCGTTCATAACAGCCTGGATCATCTTCCACTACGCCAGTAACGCCGGGATGCTGTTCATCGCGTTGGCCTTAACAGGTCTAACCGGTGGCCTGCTCGAGGCGCCCGTGATGACCTACGTCGCAGAGGTGACGCAGCCCCACCTCAGGGGCATGCTATCCGCCACCGCGAGCATGTCCATCATCCTGGGCATCTTCACGCAGATGCTGGGAGGGAAGCTGGCCCACTGGAGAACCGTGGCCCTGGTCAACTTGACCTATCCACTCATCTGCCTCATCGCCCTCTGCATAGTCCCAGAGAGCCCGTACTGGCTTGCAGGTGAATGCACCTTCCACCATCGAGAACTGAAAGCTGATGGGTTCCGTGGGTTCACAGTGACAGACTTCACTTCGGATTGATCAGTTTACACTATGAGCTCCTTGAGCTGTAGTCAACTTGGGGTGTACTTCCCACTTAGGATTACACCCTAGTTAGAGCTAGACTCCTCCAGACAGAGCTATAATTAAACTGTATGATCGAAGCCACGGTTAAGGCATTGGCCAAGTCCATCATGTTCTCTTAGGCCCCGGGAATCACCTGGACACCCATAAAACTCTGTCATCCCCACACGAATCTTCCTTGCAGCTAAACGTCGGTTACCAGAAGCCGAGCGGGCTCTGTGTTGGCTCCGAGGCTGGGTGAGCCCGGCCCAGGTGCAGTCAGAGTTCCTGGCCGTCTGCCAGGAGGTCCACCAGCCTGCCGAGGAAAGGGAGAAGGTGTGGAGGTGCTTCAAAAGGAAAACTTTCTACAAGCCCTTCTTCCTAATCGCCACTGCCTTCTTCATGTGCGCCTTTGGCGGCAGCACCACCCTGCAGACCTTCGCGGTAGTGATATTTGGCAGACTGAAGGCACCGATCGACCAGTACACCGCCGCAGTGTTCCTCGGCCTGGCCCAGCTTGTGGGCACACTGATCTGCGTGTTCGCGATCCACTTCACTGGCAAGCGGAAGCTGAACTTCTTCTCCATCTGCGGCACCGGCCTCAGCTTCGGCCTGTCCGCTGTCTACGGCTACTTGACCGACAGCCATATGATAAATGGGGAGAACTTCACCTGGCTGCCCACTACGCTCATGATTGGCGCCGCGTTCCTCTCCCACGTGGGCATCAGGCTGCTCCCTTGGGTCCTCGCTGGGGAGGTGTTCCCTGTCCAGGTAGGTTCCCCAAACCATGGACCTAAAGGACGAAGCATAGTTGCGGGAGGTTGAAGCGAAAGACGGAAGGGGAATCGCCTGTTCAGCCATCTTGAGTCGGTCAACTTGTGGCGCATTCTGTAGGCGAGGTTACGTACTAATGCTAGCGTGGCTTGACGTTTGGCGTGGATTGGCGTCGTTTGGTATAGATGTGTACAGTAGTTGCTCCTGGCGTCGATTCTTGTATAATTCTTTATAAATGCAATCGTAAAAATGCCACTTTGCATCGTGAAAGTATGTAACACTAGACTTCCACGAAAAGTTTGAGCCAAGAGGACATAGATGGCAGCACTAGCTGACCAGCCCAAGATGGCTGACAGAGTGAACCGTAACCCCACCTGAGGACTTCGCTCCCCGCGTACATAAGGTTCCTTTATGCACCGTCCTTTAGCTCCATTCCTGGTACTGACTTGCGAGGGAGCAATTCCCAAATCACGATCTCTGTTAACCCTAGGTGAGATGCAGCGCCACGGGGGCCGCTGCCTCCATAGGCTACATCTTCAACTCCATAGCGAACAAGACCTTCCTCTACATGGTGAGCGGGATGTCCCTGGCTGGAACCTTCTTCTTCTACGCTCTGATCAACGTGTTCGGCGGTATTCTGCTGTACTTCATCCTACCGGAGACTGAGGGCAGGACCTTGAAGGAGATCGAAGACCATTACGCTGACGTGCAGAGCCTGAAAAACAAACCTAAAAAGGAGAAGCTGCAGTTTAAGGAGAAGTGGGCTGCCACGAACACAGCTGTGATCTGTGATGACAGTGAGAGCAAACTCTGAAGTGAACGGAATTAGGTTAGAGTGGAATCTTAGCCCTATGAGTTGGATCATGAATTGATGCGTGATCTTCCGTGACCTTGGGAGGGATGCATTGTTTTTGCCAGATGTTCCGGGTTTGTTTTTCACAGAGACCCAGACAGCACACAGACATCTGATTTTAGATTAAAGACGTCTTTATCAGGTGTGGGTTAACAAAAAAAAATTCGCGGTCGCGAAAATCGAACCCAGACTTTCCGTTTTTTTTATTTATGATTACCACAGTCATTGTGTACTTTTGATACAAAAATATTCTTAGGGAACACGATGGCCTCGTGTTGATTTCGAGGCGTTTTAAACTCTGCAAGATGCAAAATAAAATATATGTTACTTCAGTGAAGAAAATTAAAAACCGCCCTGAACTTCTCTCTTTTAATCATTTTCGAAAATTCGATAATACTGATATAAATACTTGGAAGTAATTTTTCAGGAGCCTTAACCTCATTTCTCCTCCCCGAGGCGAAGGGAATAAGCTAATTCCTATCTTAATGGCTTAAAATTTTCAATAACTTTCAATTATCAAAGGGAAGTGGGAAATTTAACTCATCCGACAGCGAGGAAATGAAATATTCACATAGAAAAGTCGGAAATAGTACAAAAAGTAAATAACTCAACATTTTCTCTTCCATCTCCCTTTGCTTTATTTATATACAATATTTACAATTTAATCTACAAAAATTTACAGAGTGTGGCTGTCAAAGTCAATTGGACTGGGCACTGCTGCATTACAATCAGATTTCTTGGTGGCGCCAGATTTATTTTTTTGCATTTTCACCTGCAGGAAATTCATTTTGAAATTCTGCGTCCTCAGCCTACGAATTCTCCTACGTTTACTTCTTTTCAGTGGCTCGTCGACGCTACGGCATTTTCTCAGGCTGCAAGAGGTAATTTTTAATACTCCCATTACATTGCGAGAATGAAAGAGAAGACACCCCCATTAAACCCTTCGTGTATTCAGATAAAAACACACGCCCCGTGCGGAAATTCTTTATTTGTATTCCTTATCCATGATCGCTCAACGCCTATCGGCGTTTCCGCACGGCGTACATGTTTTCGTCGAATGTACCCAAATGGTGAACAGAATTTTATAATGTAAATAATTCAGCGTGGAAGTGGCAAGGTTTATTAAATTCAGTGAAAGAAAGAACTGAAAGAATTTTTCACCTGAGATTGGTTTCTACAATTTTACGTCCAGATTGTGATCGCTTCACGACATGGTCCTCGCAACTGACCTCTGATTCGAGTACATGCTTCTCTTTCACGAAGTTACTGTCCTGGCCGCGAGAATTGTTGTAAGGCATATTTAAAAAATCAATTTTCTTGGCAGATATGCACAAAACGAATGATCATATTCTTTAAAATTTACGAGAAACCAGGACAAGATCCAAACCAAATCAACCCCACCGTGCCTAAAACAAACGATTTCGGCTGCTACGTGGCCGAGTTCGGAGCATTAACGCTCTGCAAAATTGTCAACGCGACGATTTTAAAGAACAACTATTTTCGATAAACTCCTTCCTTTCCCAGTTATTCGTCACTAAATTTTACAACGCGATCCACCAGCCTGCGTGCAACCAACTTCGACCTCGAATACCTGCGAAACCAAGGCCCATTTAAAAATAATTTACTCTCCCAAAAAGCCTGATTTTATACCAAAGAATGCCCCTACACCGTCACTTTCCCAAAGCGTACAATATTTCACGAAATCCAACCCCTAGAATATTTATCCCGTACAGATAGCAGGTAAATTAACCACGGTCGGTAAGTCAGGTACCTGCAAAGGGTTTCCCCGATGCAGCGTGCATAGTCGTAGGCATCGGAGTGCCCCGGGATCAACAAGTGTCCTCCCTCGTCGCCGAGTTTCTCCTGGCGGTATATTGATGTCCAGACGGGGTTGCCGTGGCGCAGGCGCGGCCTTCCTCCGGATTGGCTCGAGGACGGGCGGGGGTCCACGAAATGGTCGATATTTTAGCTATAGCGGGCTACAGTGGCGCGAGCCTTCGCCGAGGCCAGTCCAGTCGCTTTAAAATCGTCGCGTGAAACAACCCCCCCGGTGCTGCGTGTGTTCGCCGTGGTGTCGGATCCCCCATTGAGCTCGCCGTTTCACGCCGGAAGTATCGTCGCCGAGCCCCGGTGCCCAGGTACCAAGAGCGCAGCGCGCGGTGCATCCCCCCTTGTGGTCAGCGATCAACCGTGCGAAAGGATCATCCTTCTTCTCAGGTGGTACAGGTCGGCGGCTACTCGTCGGACGGGATGGACGTGCCCTGTCCCTGTTCCCCCGTGCCTCCTGCCATCAGCGATCTCGAGCCCGAACGTCTTTCCGTCCGGCCAGCCTGCCCGTCGATAAACTCGCTTATTGATTTCCCTCTGTCTCCCTCTGTCTCGCTTCCCAGCGTCCTCGTCCTCGCTTTTCCTCTATCGCGTTGGGAGCCGTGGCCGTCGAGCTTCTTCCCACGCACCTCTCTGCGCCTCACGGACCACCTAACAGGTATTTTCCACCGTTTCCCGCACGCCAATGGCGCTGGTCAGGGTTGCACCGTGGACTCGGCTACCGGGGTGGCTGTCCCAGCTCTCTGGAGCCAGTCCAAGGTGGCGGAGCACCGAGGTAGATGAATTATTCAAGTCGCCAGGTGAAACTGGGGCTATGGACTCTCTCGGATCGGCCGTAGATGTCTCGTGCCGACCTGGGGTCGAGTTTGCGGGATGTCGGGCCGACTGTCGCTGAGGATTCGCCTCTGTCGCGGGCTCCTCTTTGTCCTGTGTGACCTTCCTCTCTCTATTCTGTCTCTCCGCCTGGGGGAGGGGGCAATGCTAGCTTCTGCCCTCGATTTGGAGGTAACGTGTCAGCTGTGAGGATTACGAGGGGCCTGGGATTCATGGTAAAAGGGACGGTCGGCTGCTATGCGGTGGGAATTCGTTAAAAGTCGTGTGGCATTGGGAGGCTTTTAGGGGAAGCATCCGTGCATATCTAGGAATCCAGCGTATCGATTGGGACGCGTTTTCGGGATCCAGATTCGAGCGTCGCGACGTTACACATACGGAGGCTCCATCTTCCGTCTACGTTCATTCTGCCAGCCACTGAAATCGAAACCGTGTAACGAGCGGCGTGGGTGGTCAGGGGGTTAGGAATCGATCTTCCAAAAATATTTGCTCTGTTGCCTCCGCCACCCTTTCCCACCTCCACCTCGCCACCGCCATCCCGTGGCGCAACGTAATCGACGAACGTGGAGGATTCCAGCTTCTCCAGTGATATTTCCGCCATTTTAGCTGATATTTTCCACTCGAGTCGCTGGCTAACCTGCGGAAATTGAAGGGTGCACGGTAGGGGATGATCGAAACAGTTAATCGCTAGCGTGGCACTGTTTGAAGAACCTGGGAGTGTAGAAGGGTTCTCTTCTTCTGAGGATGTAGCATATAGACCAAAGTCTGAGTAAGGGTAGGATTAGATCTGGGTTGAGTTTGGCGAAGGCCTGCGTTAGATCCCAACTGGGTCTCCTGGCTCTGCATAGGGCACAAACCGGGTCTGAGTTAGTCTGAACAAGTTGTCACTTGCATTGCTACATTTGGGATCACCAATTTCTCTGGCATTCTTTTGTATCATTTAATGCAGTACACTTATTGGTGCCATTGTTACTCATCGCAACAGGTAATTGAATTGTATGCAAGGCTTCTTGATTGCAAATTCAAAGCTGAGGAGATCACCTGTGGTATCTTCCCCAAAATTGATGGAGTATTATATAGAAGCATATGCACTGAGCAGAAGCTCCCCAAAAGGGACAAAGGGCTCTTAATCTACTAGCCCCGCGTCATATTGACGTTACAATGCATTTCAATATTATTAAGAGGCTCTTGAGCCGAATACAAAGATGTATGTACGTAGGTAGTTACGAGCACTCTAGAAATTCCGTTAATAGGGGAATCCTCGCTTTGCCAATTCGATTTTATGATCTCTTGGCTGCTGACTGAGTCACTAATTTCACATCTCTTGAGTGGAGGAACAAACGTTGCAGTCCTGAAGAGCCCCTCTCAGTACAAGGAAGAATTCATCATTGTCACTTCACAGGTTCTACTCTTTAACACTTGACTACCGTCAAAATGACTGGTTATTTATAAAATACGTTATAGGTACAAGGAAAATAAACCTTTTCTCATACTTTTTTAATTTTTATATACTGTTAAAAAATAAACATACACATATTTATACTACTTAGAAATACATTTTTCTCATAATTAAAAATGGTAACTTTATTGCCAAATCTAAAACCAGTCGTTTTGGTTAGTTAATTCTAGTGTTAAAAATCTGTTTTAACACTTCCTTGTATCCCTGCACCATTTGGTCTACCCTCTAATACCTGTTCAGAAATTCTTTCTTGCAAAACTGTCTCTTGTCTCCCATATCTTCATAAATACCAAATTTTACAGTCACCCTACTATAATTTCCAGAAAGATTCCACTGCAAGCCACTCCCAGTAGTCCACGTGCGCACTATCAAGTTTTTGCTCCTTTCTTCAGCGTTCAAAATCTCCTTTTCTGGCTTTAGATCTTTTTTTTTCACGTCGCAAAATTTTCGCAGTATAAACGCTTTATCGAGCAACTAGGGATGCAACTATGTGCAGCACTGGCGTTGCACGTTCGACGTTAACATATGGGCGACGATATGATTATCGCGAACCTTGTCCCACTTTTCACGGCTGTGGCGCTTGGAGCACGATTGCGTAGGTGGCTGACACATTTCCACGGCGAAATCTTTTCACGGTGTTTAGGTATCGGCGACAGGTTGTCGAACTTCCGGTGCTCGAAGCCATTTGGAAGCAGATTCCATTGAAGATAGGAACTGAATTCTAGAACTTTCTATCTCCTTCAGTTTTTTTATATTGTTATCTAAATATTACACAAGTTTTATGAAAAAAATTCAACCCCCTTTTCTTCACTATTTTTAGAAGTCTTTTTGGAGGGATTCCATTGAAGATAGGAACTGAATTCTAGAACTTTCTATCTCCTTCAGTTTTTTTATATTGTTATCTAAATATTACAAAAATTTTATGAAAAAAATTCAACCCCCTTTTCTTCACTATTTTTAGAAGTCTTTTTGGAGGGATTCCATTGAAGATATGAACTAAATTCTAGAACTTTTTATATAATTCATTATTTTATACTGCTATCTAAATATTACACAACTTTTATGAAAAAAATTCAACCCCCTCTTCTTCACTATTTTTCTTCTTTTTGGAGGGATTCCATTGCAGATACAAATTAAACTCTAGTACTTTTTATCTCATTCAGTATTTAATATTGGTACCTAAATATTACACAAATTTTAGAAAAAAAAATTCAACCCTCTTTTCTTCACTATTTTTCTTCTTTTTGGGGGGATTCCATTGCAGATACAAATTAAACTCTACTACTTTTTATCTCATTCTGTATTTAATATTGTTACCTAAATATTACACAAATTTTAGAAAAAAAAATTCAACCCCCTTTTCTTCACTATTTTTCTTCTTTTTGGAGGGATTCCATTGCAGATACAAAAAAACTCAAGTACTTTTTATCCCATTCAGTATTTAATATTGTTACCTAAATATTACACAAATTTTAGAAAAAAAAATTGCACCCTCTTTCTTCACTATTTTTCTTCTTTTTGGGGGGATTCCATTGCAGATACAAATTAAACTCTACTACTTTTTATCTCATTCAGTATTTAATATTGTTACCTAAATATTACACAAATTTTAGAAAAAAAATTGCACCCTCTTCACTATTTTCCCCCTTTTCTGAGGGAGGGAAAGAGTTGCACTCGGTTCTGAATGAAAGATGTAACCAGATAGACCATGAAACAGATTACAAATTTCGTCATGTAAGCTGATTCTGAAACGGGGTAAATTAATTAAAACAGTGTTTGAACGTGTCGCGTAGTTTAAAGATTTCGGGGGTTAATGTAGTCTTCCGCAGCAACCCAGAAACCCGATGGGCGGTTAGAATGCTCTTTCCGGGCCGAGACAGCATCTAATTTGTCCTCGTCCCGACGAGCATCCTAGAAATAAGCGAGGCAGAAATGATAGAACTTGAAAATCCGAGGGAACCGTGGGGTTGCCGCTGCGTCTCGAGCATGAAATCGATAAGAACCTCCCACCGGGTCTAAAAAGTTCCAAGAGTTTCTATGCTTCAGTGTCGTTTATTTATAGCCACCCGCTCCTGGAATTTATTTTCCGGTACAACTGCAGTTGGAATCGCAGCTGATCCTATGCTCGCTAATCACCCTCCACCCATTCCCCGGCATTGTTCCGCAATCGGCGTGAAATCATTCGAGCCGCGTAACCGCCAGGCATCTGCAGACGACCGCCTCATTCGCATTCACATGGAAAACCGTCTGCAACTGTTAGCCCCGCGGCTCTGAGCCGCGAGTTTGTTCAGGTGCATCGGTCTTTGTTGGCGGATCAATTTCGCGGCAAACAAAAAGCAATTACCCTTGCCACGTACCTTTTTTTATATCCATTACACACACCTGGCACCGTCCCCTATTTATCCACTGCAGTTGTTACCGCAAATTCCAACTGGCTGATGCAATAGTCAATTCCCATTCTGTAACAGTATTACAGTCGGATTGTCGCATTTTTCTGCAAAATGCACAAATAGATTCCTCTCCCTTCTCCGCATACGCCCTCTACGTTTTATCGTCGCGCCTTTAAAATTGACGGGGCTGTGGTAAATTTTGTGAGTCGACGTTGACCCTCACCGTGACTATTTTTATCGCTGAATTTCTTCACTGTTATGCAAATATTAACCCTTCGTAGTCGCGCCTTCTTTTAATCGTGAATTCGTCAGACGGGGTTCACTGCACCCCCAAGGTTGAGAAACACTGCTCCATCGGCTTCGCTCCCCGGACTGCATTTATTCCGCTTTTCCCACGTGGCCCCGCGGTGTCTGCAGCCGCCCCTGGCGCCCGGGAAAAGAGTCACGGGCACGGAACCGCCGGTCTTCCTATCGCCTAGGAAACGCAGGGCAGATTAACGGCAGGCGACGCGACGGAAGTTTCTGCGGCCTGCGAACGCGTGCGTTTCGTGTCCAGCCTCGTTAAAGTCGGCGGAGAAGAGGCAGTGAAACGGCAATGGGATTTTGTAACGACCTGCGTGAAACTGTTTATGCCTGTGCAGCTGGCACCGGAGTGCCAGGGGGTGAATGAGGCGCGTGATGCAAAGGCTCCATTTTACATTGAGGATGATTTAATGAATGAAATTGTTCGGCCCCGTTTTTCAGCGCTGACTTTATTTTTCACCATCTTTTGTGTGGTTTTATTGGGGGTGTACCTTTTTTGTTGTGGAAAGAGGGTGGATGAGAATCGTCGGGGCTGATTGGACCACTCGTGGGATTATTGATTATCCAATCAGGCATCCCTGCAATTGCATCAGAGAATCTCATCCAATGGTACTGATCGATGCATTGCATTCTGAGGTGCCATTGTACGGGAGGGGGTGGTAATTGGGAATTTATTGGGGAAAGTATTGGTTAATTATGGAGGGAACTGCTCGCTGTAACTGTGCTAGAGGGTTGATCCCCAGTGTGCCGATATCTCTGCACATCCTTTGTTGCCGTTTTATTGGCATTGGGTACAAGAGGGAGCATATTTTGAGGTACAGTGTTGGGGCTGTTGGATAAGAAAAAAAAATAGAGAAACGAAAGTTGCTGTTTCGGTTAAATTGAATTTTATTCCATCGAATGAAATGGGGAGGGAAATTCTGATGGGAAATGTAGACCTATTGAAGTATAAAAAGTTGCAAAAAAAAAAAAGTAAAAGTTACCATTTTAAGTCACCAGAATTTGTTCTACGATTTTCATTCTTCATTTCTCCTACGATTTTCCATACTGAAAGAGGAACGATGTGAAATAAAAATGTCTTTACTCCATCCACCCCCACGTGACACCCCCTACCCTTAATAAATAATGGAGCAAACACTGTTTTTCTTAAAAAAAATAGGAGAAGCTCAACTCGGAATGGTCCTCGTTAATTTTCCAATAATGCGAAATGGAAAAAATTATGCTTCCACTATACCAACCCTGCCCTACTATTAAATAACACAAAACCTCAGATTTCCTTGTTAAAAAAAAAAGAAAGTAAAAGTTACCATTTTAAGTCACCAGAATTTGTTCTACGATTTTCATTTTTCATTTCTCCTACGATTTTCCATACTGAAAGAGGAACGATGTGAAATAAAAATGTCTTTACTCCATCCACCCCCACGTGACACCCCCTCCCCTTAATAAATAATAGAGCAAACACTGTTTTCCTTAAAAAAAAAATAGGAGAAGCTCAACTCGGAATGGTCCTCATTAATTTTCCAATAATGCGAAATGGAAAAAATTATGCTTCCACGATACCACCCCTGCCCTACTATTAAATAACACAAAACCTCAGATTTCCTTGTTAAAAAAAAAATGAAGTGGTTCCAATAAGAAATGGCCCTCAGAGGTGCAAGTCTTCCTCCTTTACTGCGTGGGCGTGCACATGCCTATCAAGAAACCGCGATATCGTCCGAACGAGGAAGGGAAAGAAACGACTGAACGCGAATGGTAACGAAAGAAACCGTGAGCTTGTCCACGTTGACAAGGCCGACGAACAGAAGTTCGGTGGGACTCGAAGAAAGTCGTTATCCTTTTAAAAATTCACCACACTCCTCGTTCATTAACACTCTACACTCGTCGCGGAATTACGCGGCGGAAAATGTGACCATCGGAATTCGTTGAATATAAGTTGCAAATAAATCAGTCGATTTGGTGGAAAGAAGTAACAATATTGCTTCCATCGAATTTTCTTCGCTCAGCACGAAATGGAAGCCTAAGTTTGATTAAAAAAATTAGTCCCCTCTGGAATTTTGACGCATTCGCGTAATCTTTTGTGCTCTTCACTGTGGAGCAAATAATTCAGGCCCCTGAGTTTGTGAAATGTGGTGAATGTTGAAAGAAAAATTGTTAAAAGCGTGACACTTCGACGATTTTCTGCGAGACGATGTTAGACTGGAACTTTGTTGGTAAAAAGCGATGGCAGAACTCAGTGCTTTTAGTGGGCAATAATTATATGAACAATTAAGTGTCTGTATTCAAGGTTCCCTTCATTTCTTCGTACGATCATTCTTCGTATCAAAGAGGAAACTATACATTCAATTTTCAATAGTGAATGAAAACACTGAAAAACCAGAGTTGGGCAGAAATTAATAAAAAAATATTTAAATAACATCTCAATTAAAAGTTACTTCAACTTTGGATTATTTGACGAATAAACGTAATTTTTTTATTCTCTTTTGGTTTGTCTTTATTTGACAAACGAGCAATAATTTTTTAAACTTTTATTCTTTACTCTAATTTTTTATTTAAATAAAATGTTTGCCCATCTCTGATTACAACCTGCACCAACAAATTTCCAGTTTCCCAAACATCTCCCCAAACTTCCCCCAGCATCTGAAAGAACTAACCCACTTGTCGTTCATTCCACCCCCCAAAGCATTCGCATACAACCCCAAACAGTTCCATTAAAGCAGCCACTAACCCTCCAAACTCTCGCAGAATATTAAACTCCAATTTCTTCGCGAGCAAAGCAAAGAAGACTTGCTGCAAAACCGTAATTCCATCTTTACTATTCCACGCCCCGAAACACTCACGCGCAGCCGAAAGAACGTCCCATGAAAAGGACCGTTGAAGTTTAACAGTGTCGCGCAGTGGAGATGTTCGATTTGTTCGCGCGGAAGAGGAAGGAAGAGGAGGCTTCCGCCGGGATGAGGTGGAAAAGGCGAAGCGGGACCAGGCCGCCTGTGAAGGACTCCGTGCTGGAGCTGCGGCCGAGGATGGCGCGAATGTTGTCCATAGTCGAGATTACCTCGGGCGGCGGGCTTCCGGTATTGACGCGTGTGCATTTCCTGGTGGTGGCGGGCGATGTTCCGCGGTGATTGCGAATAGTGTCGGTCGATCGGGGGACGCGGACGGTTCGCGGAGCTTCCCGAGTGGCTCAGCCCGAAGAGAAGCTGCGAGAAAGTAGGATATAGGGACAATAGGTCTGGGAGGGTGGAGGGGCCGCGCGGAGTTAAGTGTAATCTTATGAGGGACGAGGGATCGGCAAGGAGCGCGGTCGAAGATGGGGAACCGGCCGGAATGAATGTAGAAATTCATCTTGCTCGAGGAGCGCCGGTATTGTTGGAGGACGGAGGACAATGTGCTTCGAGTTGATTCGGGAGGAAGTGGTGGAGGGAAGAAATTGGGGGTATAGTGTTCGGGGTGGTTAATAGGGTGGCCCTTGTTTTCAAGCTGCGATTTCTTCTGCTCTCACCCCCTAATACGGTTTGATTTCATAAAAGAATTGCAATCGCACAGCAGGAAAGTTTAGAATTCATCAGTGGTTTTGAATTTGAAGAATTTCTCAAAAATGGTAAGCCTTATCGAAATTTTCTTCAAATAACATTGAGAGAGCGTTCAATTTTCTACAATTTCTGTGTATATAACTTTTCTGTGCTTCCAACCAGTTCTTAGATAACAGCGTTTGAATACAGAGAGATCGGCGCTTCGCGCGTCCCACCTGTACTCGCGAGGCGCCGAGCTCTCTATATTCAAACGCTATTATCTAAAAACTGGTTGGACGCACGACAAAATTATATATACTTTAATTGTAGGAAATTGGATGGTCTTTTAATATTGTTTGAAGAAAATTTCGATAAGGCTTACCATTTTCGAGAAATTCTTCAAATTCAAAATTCATATTATCAAACGGCACCATTCTAGGGGGTGGGAGCAAAGAAATACAGAAAAAATTCGACGCGTGATTTGGGGGTGGTTGTTGATTTTTTGTTTTTGTAAATGAAGCACAAGGGGTGGGATAGATGAAGAGCAAAAATAGAGAGGTATGTGGGTGAGGGTGGATTTACGAAGGGGAAGTATTCGGCGGATTTTAAATTATGGAGGGATTAAATAATAGTTTGGGGAAGAATTTGCGATGGTATATTATTTATTAGAACACGGAATTTACGAATCTCTACGGTGGAGGTTGAATATTGATGAGGCTGTAGCTTGGAAATTGGGAATTTATAAAGGATAGGTATAATTTAATAATTAATTCTAAAGAATAATTAACAGAGACTGCGAATATTTAATCAGCGTGGGTAGTGAATTACGCGACTTGTAGATTAATAGTAATTCTTTGCAGACGTGTTGCTTCTACAAGATAAATGGTCGCTTCGCGCTGACATTTGCGTTTGCGTAACAAATTGTCGAGCGCAAACGTGCCCCATGAATATTATCTTTTAAACGAAATTCAGTGTCAGAGAATATTTCAACAGAAGCAGGAAATGTGATAAAAGATAATGCTGAAATATTTAAAAAAAAAAATTGTTCCATTATGTATAAAAGTAAGCCATCCAGCAGGGGTTGTAGAAAGTTTTTCTCACTTCTGCGAAATGAAAAAGAAGGCACCTGGTACACTCAGTTTCCCCAGAAACGCCTCTGAAATGCAGCCACCACAGTGGCACAGTTTTTCAAGTCGTTGACCACCCCTCTTCTGCACCGTAGCAAGATGAAGTATCATTTAAAAGGCTTAACGCAAGCTTCGTGACTTGGGGAGAGCACACGTGGCACGAGAAATTCGCTTGACTCAACGCTGCACCCTTCTTCAAACCTTTTCACCCTCAAATAAATACGAATATACTCAGGCTTGCAAACAGCATTAAATCAGCTGCAAAGATTCGTGAAAGTTCGCGGGATAAAATTTATGTAATGGAATTTACTCTTTGCACATGTCAGGCTACCCATCTCTACCAGCTTCAAGGATTCTAACCCTGCCAGAGTCTCCCTAGCTCTCCCTGCTCTCCTGCGAATTTGCCTCCAGCTTTCTGCTTCAAATCGAGCTTTTCTCCCTTTAGACATGTCTGCTTACCCACCCCTGCCACCTCTCGCGGGCTAGAACATCCCTGACACTCCCTGTCTGAGGAGTCAGGTGTCTAGACTCAACTGTCTTTAACTGGCAGGGTTCAGTTGTACGGGGACTTTTTCTAGGAATAGAATTTATATACATAATATATTGCTTTCCCTATATTTAAAAAAAAAATCCCACACCTTTTGTGCTTTTCTTCATACTTATCTTTTAATTATGTTTTCTTCGCAGATGGCGGGCCAGGATCCAAAGCTCCAGAAGGATGCCGCGGACCAAAACTTCGACTACATGTTCAAGTTGCTGCTCATCGGCAGCTCGGCCGTCGGCAAAACCTCCTTTCTCATCCGTTACGCGGAGGATTCCTTCACCTCGGCCTTCGTGTCGACCGTGGGCATCGATTTTAAAGTGAAAACGGTCTTCAGACACGACAAAAGGGTCAAGCTACAGATCTGGGTCAGTATACCCTGCTACTATGCACAGTTGAACAGTAACTTTCAAAATTATATGCAAGTAACTTTAGCGCCGGACTTTATTCATCACCAAGGAATCCCCCGACTCTACGTGACACGTTTGCGCGGTTATTCCCTGTCAAACTCTGATACTCAGATTATTCTTTCTGAATTAAATTCTTACGTACTCAGGCCCACCGAAATTCTGCACCATGGATCACCTAATTGCATACTCAGAATTTGGTGTAACAGATTTGCTAAGTAAATGATAAAAGGGTCGTGTAACAGAAAGGTGGTATAGCCAATCGTTTGGAAAAGAGCTAAATATAGCTTCGGGACGTTTGGTCGGTTTCCATGGAAGTGTGATTATTCTGACAAGTTTGCCCGCACGTGGCTCCATTTATCACCCGAAGGAAGATACAGAAAAATCCATAGTCGTACATTATCGTTGCACGTGTATCTTCCTCGCTCGTGACAGTCGGTCGTTTTCCCTCGGCTGAAATATGCCCGCCTGGGCAGAGTGTCTTTCGCCATTAGTCCGCTAGATTCCAAATCAATTTTTCTCATTGTCGTGCCGAATGGAATAAAAAGTCAAGGCTGCGCAATGTTCGTGCCCGCGTGAAGTAAAGGAAGAAGCGGAGGCTAAGTCTGA
Source organism: Andrena cerasifolii (assembly GCF_050908995.1). Taxonomy (NCBI): domain Eukaryota; kingdom Metazoa; phylum Arthropoda; class Insecta; order Hymenoptera; family Andrenidae; genus Andrena; species Andrena cerasifolii. Next base: position 8,612,856 of record NC_135132.1, read on the forward strand.
CATGCCGGCTTCACCATTTTAGGATACAGCGGGTCAAGAAAGATACAGGACGATAACGCGGGCCTACTATAGAGGGGCGATGGGTTTCATCCTGGTCTACGATATCACGAACGAGGAGTCGTTCAACGCGGTGCAAGACTGGATCACGCAGATCAAGAATTACTCGATCGAGAATGCCCAAGTGATCCTGGTTGGCAACAAGTGCGACATGGAGGAGGAGAGGGTGATTAGCACTGAGAGGGGCAAGCAATTGGCGGACCAGTTGGGTGTGCAGTTCTTCGAGACATCCGCCAAAGAGAATGTTAATATTAAGGTAACTTTCCAGATCCACTCTGAAATTGAAAGAACCTGGGGGATCCCAGTCGAGCTCCCTCGGAAGTGCTCGAGGCTGAGACCCAGCTGCCGCTGGCATCAAGATAGGCTCGATGAAGATCCAATTAAGTGCAGCTCGAGTCCAACTAGAGGTTTCAATTAAAGTTCAAGCTCCGCACATTTTATACAAGCTGCTCAACTGATTACCCCACCCATGCCTATTCTCTTCTTCCACTGTTTACCGCCGCCATTATCCCCAACAGGGATCGCGTGTTACCACCATTAGTAGAGGATGCCGGAAAGGTTACCGTGTCACGTTTCAACACTTATTCCCGACCGCAGGCTGTGTGCGTGCGCTGCACCATTACATTCGATCAGGCGTCCCATATTATCGCTGGTCTGGGGCCATTAATCATTCTAACACGAGTCCAAGCTATTGGCACTGGCATATTGACGTCCACTTGATCGATTTTTCTGCCTGCAGTCGGTGGCGTCTGCCTTGGGGTTCCGAGGCAGCTGAGCACCCTTTCGGTAGATACTGCTTCAGTTTCATAAAGCTTGGCGAATACGGTGACAAGTCAGGGACTTTTATTGCGGGTCTGGATTTTAGATGTATGCCACGCATGGGTAGACTAAATGGGGCTTGGGGCAGATCTAGGTCAGATTAGAGAGCTAGGTCTGGGCTAAGTATAGGTCTTGCCAGGGCTGAGTCTGTTTTATTGCTAAATGAGGATTAGGTGAGGACTGGTACCACAGCTATTTTATTAAAGCACCCCAAAAGGGGATAGATAAAGGCACCTTTGGGTTGTTTGGGTCCAAGAAATGCTATTAAGAATATAGAGACTTCGGAGACCGGCGTTGGTGGAGTTGCTTTGGCGGCTGGCCAGTATGCGGAGGATCCGAAGATCGCGGGTCCGAGGTCCTTTTTTCCGTGGCTCCCACAAATACGTAGGAACTACAAAACCTATTCCTACACTTGTCCTCAACTTTGGGAACTATATTCCCCGAGAAATATATTCCGCATGATAACACAACCAGGGGAGGAAGCCTAAACAGGGTCTAGATAGGAACACCCCATGATCACCTAGATTACCTAGACCAAATGAGACCAGAAACCCATGTTCCAATCCCACTATCCAATCGATGTTCCTCACGAAGTTCCAGCAGAGCCGCAGGCTCATCGATTCCCCCCCAGTGAATCAGCGAACTTGGTCTGTCCCCGCAGGTGGTGTTCGAGCAGTTGGTAGACATCATCTGCGACGAGATGAGCGAGTCCCTGGCGAACGATCCAAGCCTGGTGGCGAGCGGCGCGGCCCAGGGACAACGACTCACCGATCAGCCGACCAATCCAGCGAGCACCAACTGCAATTGCTAAAAACGTGACAGGCCATCTAAACGCTATCACAAGAGGGATACGGGGATAGGAAGAGGAAGCCGAGGAGGAAGAAGGAAACAGAAGAAGAAGAAGAAATATTAAAAGAGAGAAACGCGTGTATGCCTGTACATGTGTGCCTGGATGCCTGTGTACGTGGGTATGTGTGCCTGTGTCTCTGTACGCTCGTGTGTACCTGTGTGCGTGGGAAGGAGATAGCGAGAGAGGGAGAAAGAGAGAAGGAGGAAGGTCGAGTGATAACGCTGGCTCTAGTTCATTCCCCTGTTCGTCGTCCCTTTCACCCGTCTTTCCGGCCGTTCTTCGTTCTGCTCTTTTTCTTTCCTCCTTTCTCGATCGATATATTTATATATATGCACATAAACACGTATATACGTACAAGGTGGACCGTGAAATCTGATCAGACTCGTTTCCTTCCACCATCGATCGACCGATGCGGGGATCCCCTATTGCCTTGGCGCCCCTCCATGGCATTCTGCCAGCTGACTAACCTCACTCTGGCGGACTGCAAAGAAAACACGATTATAAGAGATAGACGTTTCGCGAAGAATCACGCTTTCAACCCGCGGAGAATGAATTGCCAACTCTGCAGTCACTGGAGAGACCAAAGTCCCTAGGAAGGTAGATACACTGTAAGATAAAACCCGGTGTATGGTGTTTAGAGCACTCATTAATCTTCCACGGTTAGAGTACCATTATATAGCGAACATTTTATCATTTATTTCACGCGTTCGAGGCAAGAAGCTGGAGGTTTAACAGAGTTCCTTCGAGCCACAGAAACCTAACCTAAAAAGTAGCTTGTTACAGTCAGCTTACCCACTCGTTGCGTCGAATAATTAAGGACGATGGTGTTCAAGATCGGTTTAATGATGGTGGGAGCAATTATTCTGGCCAGAATTACTCGAACCACCCTGTATGCATGTATAAATATGTATGATGGTTGTAGCCTGATTACGCGGAGGTGCCACTGAGCTGATCCGAGTCCGGTTGCGAGCAGACGTCGTCCTTGTCGGGTTCGACGGGAAAATTCGAGGGGGAACGGAGGAGAAAGCGACGGCGGCTCGCGTGCGAGTGGTTTCGCGATGAATTCGAACGGTGTCGTGGCAAGAAACGTTGACGAACTTGTCTCTGTAACGATAGAGTCTTCGCGCGGTTTGAATTTCCCGCCCCTGGCGAACGTGCTCTTGCTATGGCGCCGAATTCAACCTTTCGCCACTATTAGGATGAAATTCCATTACATATCGCCGAATTGGAGCCAATGGGGACTTTTGTAATAACAATATAGTCGAAATCTTTCGTTCGTTTTATATTCCTTTTTCGGGGGAGGGGGAAATATTCAAGGGAGAGGGAATCTAATGGGAATTTTTTCAAGTTTCAAGGTGCTTTTTATTACGCGTGAAACTCGGTGGTTTTCAGTTTCATAAATGATTCTATTCAAATTTATTAACAGACCCAGAAACCGTTTGGACAATAATAGAGAAAGACGATAATAAATAGAGGGAAAGGATTTTTCTACAAGCCTCGGAGCGGAAGAGATACATTTTATCGCAAGTGAAATTTAGAATTTGGAGTTGTAATGGAACTGAATTTTAGGGGACTGGTGGGACGATCATTTCTCTGCGCTACTGAAGAAAGAACTTTTTTTTTTCAAAATCCCTTTCCAGTGGCGAAAGGATCGAAGGGCAGCAGCAATGTTCCTGGGTCGTGAGTCTCGTTGATTCTGTCTTTAAAAAACCAGGGGTCGTGGGAAGATTGTTTAAACAGATATAGCTGTGTTCTCTCGAAATAGTCCAAGAACAAACTGATCGCAGCGCCACCTACTTTTCAAACAACATTTCTCCCGCCTGTTCGATCCTCTGGATCAGTTGGTTCGTAGCTATGGACCCTTTATCACTGTAATCAGTTTCGAAGGACACAGCCGGCTCCGATTTTCAAGCGCACCTCGATCCGTAACCGAGTGTATTCAATGCTCCGCGGTTGGGATTAAAACAAACAGTTAAGCCGCGCGCACACTTGAAAAATGTGTAACGCGCTATTATCGCGCGGATCGGTAATAAACGAGGTGGTATCACGGCGGGAATATTCGTCGACGAAAAATCCGTTTAGTGTTGGAATTTCAAGTGGCCCCACCTTTTCACGCGTGGACGCGGCTTAAGGCGCCGCGGGGCCGCGCATGCGTGCAATTCATGTGACAAATAAATGTTATGCGTTCGATTGCAGCTCTGGCAACAAAGAAAGAAATATATAAATATGTGTTGTATTTAATGAAAAAGTACTTCCGTGTGGGTTGAGATCTTTTTTATTTATTTCTTATTCTCAGCTTCAAACCCGACCACAAGTCGAAAGGCAATCAAGCTTCTTGGGGATAAAGAGGACGCGCAAATTTCAATTCCAACGTCTTTTTAGTTGGCCTTCTGAACCCCTCCCAGATTTCTTAGAGTCTGAAATTTGGAAATTTTTTTAGGGATGTTTTTTGCCATCGGAATTTTAAATCAGTAGAAAGGAAGAAATGGCTTCTAGTCAGTCGAGAGTCTGTGAAAGCTTCGTTTAAGTTCGTTGTACATTTTCGGGGGAGAAATGGAATTTTTTGGGGGAGTTTTTTTTACACCCCCCTTTATACTTAGGTAGTGCGTTTGTTTTTGACGTTTCTATTGGTTTAGAAGGAACTTAGACGAACTTTCACTGTGGCTACGATTTCTCCCCTTCTTCTGCACCCTTCGAACTCGTTCTCGTTTGAACCTGAAACTTCGACGACGTCGACCTGATGCACAACATTAATTTTGAACCTCGGAAGCTCGGGCACCTGAGACACGATGTTAATAGAATTGTTGCGATGGCTGAAGTACATTGACGTGGACGTTGAGCCTGGATAGATAAACCAGGGGGAGAGGGGTAGGTGCTTGGTCTTCCATTGAGGGGCTTTTGCTTAAATGCAACAGAGGGAAACATTTGTTTCATTTTGTTTGGAAGGGGGATCGGGAAAAATTGAGTAGCAGGCTGATTACTGTGAGAACTGGAAACATTTTTAAATTTAAAATTTTTTAAAAAATTACGAAAAAACATGGGGGAAAATTTTCCAGAAATAATTGTGGGAAGTTCATGATTTCCCAAACGGGGGTGAAAATAAATTTTACATACTGTTTAAATATCCAGTAAAAAAAAAACGTGAAAATGGAAAATTGACATGGATATTTATAGCGAAGTTAAATTTTCTTTTTCCACAATTCTGACTGAAAACTGTTTTAATGAAAAAGCTTCCAGACAGAATTTCACAGCGGAGAAGTATGAACCGAAGTGTGTCGCGTGACAATAAGTAGAGTATTGCTGTTACTCAATCGATTGAAAGAAAAGCGAAATTCCAAACAAGTGGAGCAAGCCGGCCATTTCGCTTCAAGATAAGCGCGCGTCGATGCCCCCATTTTCTCTGCAAACGATCTTGGAATGGAGGAGAAGCAGAAATTCAATTGTCCTCGCCTCGCTTTCCGTCGTTCCATCGACTGGAAAACATTTCGAGCCTGCCGTTGACAAAAGGGCATTAATTAAATCCGTCAAAGGCAGTGCGGAAAAAAAAAAAACAACTAAATCCACCCTATTCCCGCCATGAAATTTTATTTTAACCAATCGCAATTAATGTCGTAGCTTTCGTAACTACCCTCGTTACTGCAATCACTCGCAATCTCTGTAATTATTTTATAACAGCACAACGTCCCAGTTACTGAAATTTCAATTTCAATATAATTAATTCCGTTCGAAACTAATTGCAGCTGAAATGCTAAAGCTGCAGCACAATACTTATCATCCCTCAGTACCTCCCAATATCAGTCTTGAGTCTCGAAATTTTTTTACCAAATAATATAATTGTTATGGAATAAAAAATCTTCTGTTCTGATATATTGATATTATTACAAAGCATAGTAAAAGACGTTTGGGATATTTACAGGGGTGGAATGAAGCTGTTAAAGTTTTCAATTAATTATGAAATAACTGTAATTTTATGATTACCTTTTCTGTTACAAAATGCAGTATATTAAATAAACTTTTATTCCACACATTTTTGCCTAAATAAGAAGCTTTTATTTTCTTGAAAGTAGGAAAAAGTTCTGGTTGAACAGAAACGTTAATTCTGCTCTGAAAAAAGGTGGAGTTGCGACAAGTAGATTTCCAGGAAATGTCGTGGGGTGGATAAATTTAAATTGGAAACTTTAAACTTTAACTGTGATTGCTCTTCTATATTTATCCCGCTTCCAATTCCTTAAATAATATTAATTAAAAAAATATTCCCAACTTTTATATTACACCAGAACTTTTATTAATCGAGCCTAAAATAAATACTAAAAATTGAACTCTTGCAACAGAGTTAAATGTTTAATGTACAAAGTTAACTAAAAACAGAAAAGAAATGATTTAAAGCATAAGATTCCTATGCATAACTTTTATTTGCAAAATTCAACAGTTTCATTCGACCCCCGGATAATTACTATCTTCAAGCCATTTTGCCTGCGTGAAATTGACTAATTAACAAGTCGTGATGGATCCAGACCAAATGAAACATAAACGAAGAAATATGCGACAAAGCAGTGCGCGGTTGAGAGTTGAACTCGAGAAGATTTCTTTCGCGAGGTGCGCGTTAGGCGGAGTTGGGCATTAACTAAATAAGAAATTATTTAAATAACGGCTCGAATAAAAGTTGCTTTAACTTCGGATTATTTTTAACTAATTTCTTTAACTTTCATTCGTTATTCGACGTTTTTATTTGAATAAAAATTTTGCCCATCTCCTAGGGGGAAAGTGGAGAAACGGAACGGATAGATCGATCTTCGGCGTCAATTATCACGTGAGAGCGCAGCGTCCATCCAGTTACATTACTTCAGCCGTCGCCCTGGCGTTAAAAACCTACTATAGGCAAGCTGCCCCTCTGTAGATAGAGCAATATATTTAAAGAGAAAAAAAAAGAAAAAAAAGAATACATATTATATTATATAAATATATAAATATATATATGTATATTATTGAATCTGTAATGAAGTGTAATGTAAGCGTTACTTATTCGTGTCAACTCGGCTGCGACCCGAGAGAGCGGAAGCCGCGTTCAAACCGAGAGGATTTGTCAGAGAACGATCTGTCGACGGGAGGGGCTGTATCGATTGTATCGATCAGACAGGAACAAAATAAAATTGTGCTGTTAACGTGGAGGTGCGATCGTCGACGGAATATTTATTCTAACGTTTAACAAGTGGCGGTGGATAGTTTCAGTTTCAGCTTCCATTAGTTGCACTCTATAGGCTGATTCAGACGCGCCTAGTAATTTATTCGAGTAGTAATAATTTAATAATTTAGTGCATTGTTTAACTAAACTACTCGACTAATTTTTTTTTTTAATTTTAGTTTTGTGGGGCATTAAATTTGAAATACACTTTCTGGATTTTATTTTGGGTGGTGGAATGACGTTGAACTTGAATTAATTTTAATTGTATTAGTTTTCAATGGGGGAATTTGAATTTTTATTGGTTTGAAGTTGGGAGGCTTGAAGTGTTTTTAGAGATGCTTCGCTTAAGTTTTGAGGAAGCTTGTTGGTAATGTTTGTGATTACATACTTGAGGAGAATTGTTTCTTCTTTTTGTTAAGTGTTTCAATTCCCCTGTGTTGGCCAGTGCGAGGAGGAAGGAAGACATTTGTTTCAACAGGGTGGATCGAAAGGTAAGGAAAGAAGTCAAAAGTAGATCCCACTTTTGGAAATACAGTATTTAAATTGATATCATAAGTTTAATATACAATTTTGAGAAAGGAACATCGAATTTTCAGACTTATTTTGCCCCGTCCGTTTCAAATTGAATTTAATTACACTAAACCAGGGGCTGCATTCTGTTCTGACTTATATCTGCTCCAGATCTATCTTATATTACATTTAATGAAACTTGGCTATATTAAATTAGTCCTAACAACAGCCAATCAGACTTAAAAAAATCAAAATCCAATTCAGCCCACTTAATCGACTTCAAAAATTTTTAAAAATCATTTCTACAGTATTAACTTTGCAAAGCTACTATATTCAGCAGATAATAATAGTGGAAAAAGTTTGAAACACGGATGATTACAACAAGATACCACATTTTAGCAAAAAGAAACTATACACCTAACCTCTTTCGCACAGGGTTCAGGGATTCCCCAGAATGAATCAGTGTTACCAACACTTTCATCAAAATCTAACCTCAAAGTTTAGTACTGAACTTCTCTACGCATTAAAAGATATTGTTCTTAAACTTTCCTTTGAGCAATATAATAAAGCACTTGAAAAACTATGTGGCGAATAAAGTATTTTTAGGAATAAAAGAAACTAGATGATTTAAAGCAGTCCGATGTAGCCTCGAACATTGCAAGTGGTGACTGATTGATTGATATGTATTTAATTGCTCAAAATGCCCTGCCTGGTTGCGAAATTCACATTTAAATAGCTTCACGAGCCAATTCTTGAGTTGCTGTCTGACTTGGCGCGGACAATTCCCCTGCCAAGAAGTCTGGCCGTGACAGTCAACTTCTACTGTGATTTCACATCGATCACGCATGAAATTGCATAAATTATTCTAATCTGCTCAAATATTGATTGTTTCATAGTATTTAATGACCAACAGGACTATTTAGTAATACTTGAAAGTTTGAAACGAACGATGAATGAATGATACCAAAATTGTTCGTAAAATTTAATATTAAAGTCACCAAAAATCTTGAAACTCTTCTCAAGCGTTTTAGCATTATAAATGCATTTTGAAATTCAAGCAGGCTTTATAAATGCAGAACGTAAGCCTGAAAAATTGTAAATTTATTCCTAACTAATATTTGAAAATTGCAAATTTATTCCCAAGTAAAATTTGCAAATTGTAAATTTACTCCTAAATAATATTTGCAAATTTACTCCTAAATAAAATTTGAAAATCTTATTTTCGCCGTCACTTCGAAATAATCGACCGTCTACATAAAACAAACTGTTTCGCATTAAAAAAAATTATGACTCAACGTTACAACAGAATTTAATTAAAGCAAACATCGTTCGAAGCTTCCTCTAAACAATTTTATTTTCCAACGCTAAACTTCACTTTTTGGATAAAAAATAATAATTTTTAACGCGGCTTGCCAATTTAATAACCACAATTACAACAAGCAGTGGTGGTCGAAGTGACTTTAAAGCAAATAAATCCGCGAATTGCGCGTATGTCTATGCCAAATGCCTCGAAATATTTTCAGCACGAGACTCCGACAACAAAACCACCGCCACTCCCTGTTGAGTGCTCCCTGCAAGTGCATTACAGTTCCAAGGCTTTTAGCGTCTCCTCGTCGTCTTTGATGTAGCTCCTCGTGCTGAAAAAAATTCCCTCGCAACATAGGGAATAATGCAGGTAAACAAATTACACGAAATTCCCGTGGTTTCTCCCAGCTCCTCCATAAAAATTCATTTCCCACTCTGTGGGACCGAATGCTAGAAGACCCTGGATCCACTAAACTGTAAATAACACTAACGCTAAAACTAAAGCTGACAACACTAACATCCCATATTTTCAATTCCTCGTTCGGAGATTCAAGAGGCTTCGGTCCCAAGTGTGCCATTTCTTGTCCATTCCCAGGCATCCAATTTTCGTGCAACCCCAGCCATGAAATTTTCACAAACTTCCGACTTATCGATTCCCGCAACTTTCGGCGCGCCTCTTTCGACGAGCCACCTGGAATTATTATTATTATCATTATTAAATTAACGGGAGAACCCTTCAGATACAAAGTATAGAGGAAATTAGCACAAAGATAAAGTGAATATACCAAAAACATAAAATAACGTAAAATAAAGTGTAAAACAATAAAATAAAATAAAGCGAAGTAAAATAAATAAAAACAAACAAAACAGTCTGAGCCCTAAGACCTAATCACAGCACCAGAGGTGCTTAAATTAATTTAAATTAAATTAAATTACTGAGGTAACAGTCTCCTAAGCAATTGGCTCCTGAACGAAGCGAAGGAGACAGCGAACACGTCTGTGTCAGCGGGGCACTGGTTCATCTCGTCCATAGCACGATTTAAGGGTTCGACTGTACAGCGATAATATTCAGGGACACCCGGTACAAAAATTACCTACCCCCTTACCGATCCCAAAGAGTCCGCTATTTACCAACTCCCACAAGTTTCGCGCGCTAATTTCCCACTTCCCCAAAGCGCCCGCCAGCTTCATTTACCCCCCCGAGAAATGTATTTCAAATTTCACCCCCATCCCTTGCAAACGCATTTACTAAATTCAGCAATCTTCCACTCCAATCCCGGGGACTTCATTTTTGAACCTCATCAAGCCTCCAATTTACCAGACAACTTGCTTCCTCCCTGCAATCTCGCGAGCCTCCCCCCCCTCCCCTTTCCTCGCGCTTTTCCAATTGCCGGGCGACCGAAGAAAGTTGAAGTTTCGATGGGGAATCGGTCCCGAGGCAGCTGGAGGGCTCCTTGCTGCGTCGTCGTCTGATTAATCCGCGATTGTTTCGCGATTAAAGCGAGCTTCCCCCGCCCCCCCCCCCCTCGAATGTGGCAGCGGATCCTCCCCGCCGCTGCAGGGGAAGGAAACATTTGTTTGCGGACGCGCCGGCAATCTCGAGTGGCATCGATCCGCGGCGTTCATCAGCCACCTTTATCGGAACGGGGCGATTAGTTTTTGAACGAGGGGACGTTAACGAACTCGCTCAGAAATCGCGCGACCGCGGGAGTGAAGCGTTGGGAAGTGGGAACTGGGTTAGAGGGACTATTAAAAGACAGGGTTTAATATTTTTATTCCAGTCCGGGAGCCTTCTTTTTCCTCTTCGGCTGCTTTGGACGCTTGGTCCCGCTGCGATTTAGGCACCCTTCCCTGCGGAACGCTGGCTCGGACGAGAGCCTCTATCATGAGCGGGGTCAAGACGTTTGTTGAACCAGGGGGTGGAATTGTTTCTGGAAGGATTCGGTGGAGTTTGGAAAGTTTATTAGAGTGGAACCTCTGTTATTCGAACTAGTGGGGCACAGTGGCGGACTGAGTGTGGTGTTATTGGTTGCCAGGAGGCAAAGGGGGCTCACCCACGACTACAAGGCTAGCGTTTAACTTTTGTAAGAGGGAAAGAAAAATTTCAAAAAATACGTAAGTGGCAAAAATGTAGAATTAATTTTTTTTATATTTTTTGTAATTACAGTGTGCATATGTTGTGCGTGTTACTGGCAGTATACAGTAGACACTAAATGCAAATACAGTTTTTGATAATTGAATTTTTAAATATTTTATTTTTAATTTTAAAGAAACAGATATTTTTAAACAGTTTGCTTGCAATGAACATTTTACATATTAGCAGGTAGTTTAAGAAGATATTTTATGCAGTCTATTTATTAACCCTCGGTTGCCACACTGGGTCAAAATAACCCACAATTCGACTTTGAGGTAAATATCTTTGAGGCATCGTTGTAAATGGCACTACTGTTTAAACATATATTCTACAGTGTTCAAACTTTATCTCAGAATTTTTGCGACTTAATTTAACAGACAGCTTTTAGACAGTAGCTGGTTGGAAATTGGCTTGGGTCGAATTCACCCAGTCTGACAATTTTATTACGTTCGAAAAAATACAGTTAAGGGCAATCGTTTGAATTCACATTAACGTTTTTACCATGGCTAGTCCGCCACTGGTCAGGCATGATTGTTTAGATAAGGAACAGTGATCTTTCTGAGATAGATTATTCCTTTAGTTTGTTAAAATAATATTATTCGAGTGTCACTTGTGGTGGAAACTTACCACACAGCGAGCCACATGAATCTTCAATCGTATTTCCGAGAATATATTGCTGATTTATAGTCAGAACAAAAGTAATTGGCTGCCCAAGGACTCTCAGAGGCTGCCCCCACCACCGCGGCATGTAAAATGGCACCTAACGTGAAGTAGTGGTGGGGGAAACGACCCAAACAGCCATTGGATTTCAGTTTGAATATAGTATCACGCAAAAATTATTTCGAAAATGAAATTCAGAGAATATAACCTTTGTGGAGCCTCCAAAGTGTGCCCCAAGTTTAATAAACTGAATTACCATTTTGTTAACCTCCATTTTGCACTTGGAACCCTCTCGAATAATTTATCTGAGTCCAGAAAATTTCCAGGAGGGCACCAAAAATATGTTCTGCAATTTTAAAGGTGAATTGGCGTTAAATTTTGAAAAATGACAGTGTCGCCAGCAAGTCCTTGCACTTTATCAAATTTGTCTACGTTCTTATTCCCCTTCTTTGCCTCGTGTCGTCTCAATTTCACCAACCAACACGACTCTCCCCCATTTTTCATCCCCCTGCCTCTGTCTTTAATCCATCCAGCAGCCAGCAGCGCTTATTTCCTTGTCCCGTCCCCACTAAATTTTTCATTCGCCCGCCACCGTGACTTCCCCCCCCACTTCCCGCCATTTTCTGACCCCATTTGGCCTGTCTGACTACCTTATTACACTTTTTCCTTGTCGTTTGTTTGAAAACGTCTCGCCTCCCCCCTCTCTATTAACTGGAAAATAGGATTTCGAGGCTTATAACCGGGGAAATGAAAGCAAAATGATTTCGAAGGGGTGTTTTTTTAGCTCTAGTCAAAAGGCTTGGGTTCTGGAGAAAACTAGTGGCTCCATTTGCTTTTCCTTTCTAAAATATCGATTTTTAATTTTTCCCCCACCGCTCCCATGCCTCCCCAATTTTTCAGGGTATTTAAAATTTGATTTTTAATTAAAAGAAAATTTTGGCATGCACGAGATATTTGCGATACATTTGAAATTAATAGACAGCAGATTTAAAGATAAATTTTCCTAATTTTTATCACTTCCGTGCGCCCTAAAATGGTATTGCAATCTAGTTGGATTGCTTTTTGACAAGAACACGATTCGATGCGTCTAGAAATAGGGAAAGACAGGTTGACGAGGAAGTGGAAGGAGGACCGCGGTTGCCAGTAAAGAAAAAGGATTTTGTCGTATGTGTCGATATTTATTAGGCGCCCCTAAATCGACAGTTATCGACTTCTTGTAGCCAGTCGAACTCGGAAAATGCAACCAGACAAGCTTCGGGTTCTTTGCCAACAATAGGCTGATCGACGTGTGCCCCAAAAACTGTGATAACTTATTCCATCACTCTACTGACCAACATATGCAAAAAAAGTACCATTTTCAGTCAACAAGAATAATATCCAACAGTTATTGTAAAATAACTGTTAAAAATAAAAACCTAATGCAACAAATTCGTCACAATGTTGAAGAAACGAGAGGTTTGTAAAGATCTTAGAAATCTGGAAGCATGGTGCCGAGAAATACAAACTCGTTCCACACTTACACCTTCAAAACCTACACAGTGACTCATAATTGTGAGTCAGCATTTTGGTGGCTGAAAGTAGAGCAAAAAACGAGAAGAAAATGTTATATAAACATACAGCGTACAGGCCTTTGTTTTCGAGAAAACGCAAGAAATGTGCCCCGGCACATTGGTTCGGTAGCCCCCGTCACCTTGGTCCGGAGCGCGAACTCGCGTGAAATTAAATCCAACGTTTCCCCTTCTTTTGTGGCCCAGATTTCTCCCCTTTATGCGCCGAGATATGACGAGGGATCGGGCTGTATTACCGAGAAGGTTTCATCAGAATTTCACAAGATAAAAAGCAGCCACCGCGAGGCTTCGCGGGCGGAGAGTTCGTGGAAACGAGCTCGCTCCCGTTTCCTTTTCCCATTCGCCATTCGACGTTGCTCGATTTCTTTGGGTCTCGCGGGGTGAATGGCGGGGGAAAAGACGGGGAGAAAGGGTGAAATCGAGGGTTGGTAACCGAGATCCCTTCCCTCGCGTCAGGGTTACACGAAGGTTCACCACTCTTCGCCGGGGTCGAGTACGGTCTGCAACGAAAGTGTATCGCGAGGAAAACTGCACGACAGCAACCGTGCAACCCCCTTTCTCTCGCGAAGGGTTGTTCTGCCGCTTTTGTTCCGGCTCCCCTCCGGCTCGTCGTTCCTCGGTACACTTTTTCCGCGCTGAAGTTCATTAATATTCATCGCGCCATGGGCCTGGTCGCGAAATTTCGATCTTCCCAATGGACACCTGTGCGCGCGCGTAAGAGTACGAATTTACTGGCCGGGGGGATGAAACGGAGGACTCGAAAATAGTGTCTCGTTTAACCATCTATTGAACGGAATTATTTTAAGTATTCGGGGGAGGTGGGCGAGTGAAATTTTAAAAATCCTGAAATGTAATTGGTATACAGGTTCTCCTCGAAATCGTTTAAAAACTATAGAAAATTGACGATTCTGAATTACATACAGGGTGGTCCATGTAAATAGGACCACTTAAATATCTCTTCCAATTGGGATGGTGCAAAAAATATTTTATATGCAATTTGAATGGCATCAAGGGACCAATATGCCGCAAGAATTTTTTTCAAGGTCATTTTCTTCTGAGCTTTCAAGGTCATCCATGTTTTTCACATAAGTGCATATTTCTTTCTATTGCAAAGTGTAGCTAATGTTAAAATACGTTCAGATATATACCTATAATGACATAACCTTGAAATGAACGTGAAATTTATGTCTATCGAAATCGGGGTCTTTGGCAAAGTCGCGACAAGCGAGAACCTTAAAAAAAAAATTCTTTCAGCATATTGGTCCGTTGATATCATTCAAATTACATATAAAATATTTTTCACACCATCACAAGAGATACTTAGTTGGCCATATTTAACTGAACCACCCTCTATATACACCACTTAGTATACACATCCAAATTGCAAAGTAATTCCCTCTAAATCCCACGAACCATACATTAAAAACATAGAAATTACACTTAAATATATCAACAACTCCCGCCAAAAGAAATCCCCAACTTAACCTACAAATCTCCCTCCACTTTTTCTCCCATAAAAATAAAATTCGAAATAAAACCCAAACGCCTCGCAAACCCCGCAAAACATTCAATTTTCCTAAGTTCATCCACAAGCCTAATTACACCTTCGCGGCTCTTAAAATCTCGCCAACTCCCGGTTTAAGTCGCAGCTGACCGTGCGCCATGGCGTGGCGCAGCCCGCGCATGCGCGTTACGTCGCCGCGAATATAGCCACCGGAGCGACGTTTCCCGCGCTGTCGTTCGTGAATATTCTTCGCAGCCACGGGAAACGGCGGTCCTAGAATCTTTTTCCCCTCTACCCACCATCCCCCGACTCGTTTCGCGGGCACCAGTCTCGTGAAAATAACCGTCCCCTCCCCCGGCCGATTTTCCGCCCCCCCCCCTCCCCCGGCGCGAGTTTCCCCGAGGCAACGCGTGCCGACGACGCGACAGGGGAATCGGCCAGTGGTGCGCGGGCCTTCGTGGCGCGAGGACATGCACGGTGTCTCTCAGTTTCCGGTTCCCGGTCGCGCGTGCTCGTCCGTTTACCTCGTGTGAGTGCGTGTGCGTCGCAGAAAATGGACATCCTCCGCGCGAGCAATCGGTTCGCCCCCGTGAAACGTGCTTACGGACCGGCTTCTCTCCTTGTTCCCGGCGTCTGAGGCTGCGAGAGGATCCATCGGGGCTGGATCGATGACTCTTCCCTAGATCCCAGTGAGTAGATTGTTCGATTCACGTGGCGGGTAGTTTGAAAAGCCTTCGCACATACGTGTTTTTACGAATTTTCTTGCGAAATAAGGGCGATCCAGAGTGTAGATTTTCTTGCTTTTTGGAAGCTTTGAAAGGGGTGGGTTTTTTGGGTCGGTTGAGATTATTTATTTATTTTTAATTATTCGGTTGGTACATGTGAAATTGCATACCGAGGGTGGAGTGTAAGGTACTTTGTTTATATCGGTGATACGACTCGAGAAATGTCACAGAATGTTAAAGAGATAAAATAGTTAGTAAGCAAAAAATATTCCCCTTGAAGAGAAACATTTTTCTTTCCAATTAATCCTACCCCCATATTCTTCATTTTCTTATTTTTACTCGGTACCTTTAATTCCTTTGCAGAGCCGAAGCGACCAGCACATAATAATATTTTACTATTTTTCATCCCCTTGTAACGGCATTGGCTAACAGAAAATGTCAATTACATTTTCAATTAAAACCCTGCTCCGAGTGGTTCATAATACGGAGAGGTCCAATTAATTTTTTTTCCCTTCCTGGGACGCAAGTAAGCAACCCTTTAACCAGGTGGAATCGATCGTGGCCACCTTTTTCCACCTTCGAATTCAAATTGAAACATCCCCCCCGCCCCCTGCCCCGTCAGCCTCTGATCTCATATTCTCGGGCTGTGCCAAGCGGAACGGAGATCTCCGCGCTTCCGCCTAGTCTGTTTTAATTCCGCTGCCTTTGTGCCGCGGCGTCCAATTATTGCGCAGAGTTGCTAGCTGATAAGAAAGACGCCGCTCCATCGAATCAACCGGCGTAGGTGGATTAGATCGTGGCCGGGCGCGTCTAATCTACATGATAATTGGTGCCCGGTCGGGCTTCCGTCTCGTATAAATTAATATTTCCAAGTGGAACGGTCGAGAAGACCGACAAGCGTTTAGAGGGATGGTGTGGGTGGATCTGCCGGGGGACGCTTTGAGCAGCATTTGTTTGAGGAAGGGATAGATACTAGATATGTCGGTATCGGGATGGGATGGGTGGATTTCTCATTAAGATGTTGGGGTTGGTTTGGAAGTTAAGGGAGAAGGGATTTTCTTGTTGGACTAGGAAGCTGGAGTAACTTCTGAGTATATTTTGAGGAGGTGATCAAATTTTGTGGGAATGATGGACGTATGTTTTGGGGTTGTTGGTTTTGGGGGATGAGTGGTCGTGGGTGGTTGGTTGTTTAAGTTAATGGAGGATTTAGTTGGGAGATTGATAAAATTGTGGGTAAAGTATGTTAAAGAGTGGTAGAGGGTGTGGTTAAGTTCTGTTTGCATTTGTATTGAAAGTTTTGTAGAAATTAGAGTTAAGTTTGATTCAAGCTCCACTAAAATTTTATTGAAATTCCACTTAATTGCTATTCAAGTACTACTCAAGTTCTAGTCAAATTCCACTCAAGTTCCACTGAAATTATACTCAAGTTGCACTCCATTTCTACTTAAATCTTCTCAAGTGTTACTCAATTTCTATTCAAGTTCTACTCAAGTTCTAGTCAAATTCCACTCAAGTTCCACTGAAATTATACTCAAGTTGCATTCCATTTCTACTTAAATCTTCTGAAGTGTTACTCAATTTCTATTCAAGTTCTACTCAAGTTCTAGTCGAATTCCACTCAAGTTCCACTGAAATTATACTCAAGTTGCACTCCGTTTCTACTTAAATCTTCTCAAGTGTTACTCAACTTCTATTCAAGTTTCACTCGAAAATAGATTCCAGAACCACTCAAGTTCTACTCAAGTTTCATTCAAATTCCACTCAAGTTCCACTTAAATTCTATTCAAGTTCCAATCAAATTCCATTTATTAAATTTTCACTCAAGTAGTACCGAAGCTTCACTCAACTTTCACCCTACTTCTACTCAATTCTAACTCAACTTTCCCTTAAAATCTACTCAACTTTGACTCCATTCAAGTCCCAACTCAATTTCCACTGAAATTCCATTCTAATCTTCCCATAATTCGATACAACTTCAATCAAATACCCAAATCCAACTGCAATTCTGCGAATCAATGTACCCAAAGACTTACCCAGGTGATACCCACTAACCTACTCCAAATTCTATTCATCTACACTACCAAATTCCAACAAACCCACTGTGCTTCCACGCATATCTAGAAGACCAACATTTACCTATGAAACGTTTCAACAGAAACCCTACCCCAAACCGAAATAAGCTACTCCACCTATCTCCACAGTCCTAAATTACGTAGAATACACTTTTTCCTTCTTTCTCGTCACCATCATCACTCCCTTATCCTCTCCTTTCCCTATACGTTACACGAACTTCGCTTCCCTTCGAGAGACGCGGCTCGGCCTCTACATCTTCCGCTAATAGACCCGGCCCTATTTATAGGGACACTTATTTAGAGGCTCACACGGAATATTTAACGTTGCCAGTTACAGCTGTCTAGCGAAATTCGAGGCTTCCTTCGATCTTTCTCTCGTCAAACCTCGAAATAAGTGGATAGGCTGCTAACTTGTAGCACCAGACAAACGCCTGACAAATAACCACTCACAGTCTATTTGTCTACCAACGGACATCATCCAATATTTTTACCCCTCCTTCAAATATATTACCGAGCACGAAAATCCAACAGACACTTATTCTTAAATTCACACCCCACCTTAATCATAGGGGATGAACCAACCCCCCAGGATAGAATATTGCAACTCCATAAATAATCTTAACTCCACAGAATTCATATATTTGGCAACTGAAGTATGATTTAGAAGAGAATCTACATTCTCCATTTTCAGTTCTATAAATTATGAAATAGGCTGAGAGGGTGGGAGCAAAATAAATTTTATTTCGGGCGATGAGAAACATTAGTGATAAATCTACTCTGGGAACTCAGTGATAATAAATTCTACACTCGTTTTTATTTTCAACAATTACTACGTACCTACCCCTAAAGCTTCGGACCACCCTTTGTGGAGGCACCTGTATAAAATTCGATCATACCTGCAGCCCTAGACGGTAAAGAGGTCCATCCATGCCCGACTGTAATATTTTCCACGGTCGA
Source organism: Andrena cerasifolii (assembly GCF_050908995.1). Taxonomy (NCBI): domain Eukaryota; kingdom Metazoa; phylum Arthropoda; class Insecta; order Hymenoptera; family Andrenidae; genus Andrena; species Andrena cerasifolii. The sequence continues at coordinate 8,631,199 of NC_135132.1, forward strand.
CACGCTTGTACCGCCGTTTCGATCTCGTTTCGAGCCCCCTCGCGAGAATTCGAAGGCGATAGGTCGGGGGTGGGTTCCTCCTCGAAGGTGAGACTAGTTTCGTTCCGCTGTAAACACCATTTCGAGGGAAAAAGGGAATCGCAGGAAAGAGTGGTTCTCTGGGGGTGTTGGATTCCATTTCCTCGCCCCTCGGAACGGTCATCCGAACATTGCACCCTCTTGAATAGCTTTCCCGTGTTCCGTTTGTTCCTGGTTCCGTCTCTGCCTCGCCCCGCGGCCACAGCTTTTTCGGACCCGGATTGGCTTCCCCCGTTCCTCGCCACGAAGCGCTCCAACTTTACGATTGCGGTGTTGAGTGCCTGGGAAAGTGGCTGAACAAAAGTAGAGAGCAAAAAGACCACCCACGCAACCTTGAATTGGTGCGATCGTTGCCGATATGATAGAAACATAGTCACGTACTGAATTTGCGATGAACGTATGATTTAGGGACCATGTTTTTTTGTAAAAGCTTCGATATCTATTCCGCAATTGGTTTAATCAAGTGCAAATGTAGTGGAATCGATTCGCCGTTCAAAAATACACAGAAAATGTAGAATAAATTTTTTTCGTACGACCCCCTGATTTTGAGAAAATTCAGTTCAAAGTCGTAGTATAAAGCGTCTGTTAAAATAGCTGCGCTCGAGCAAGGAGTTTTCGAGCCGATTATCTCGAAAACGAAGCCTCGGGTGGAAAAATGTCATTCGAAATTTTCGACGCGTTTTTTAATGGAGATTTATATCCACTGGTTAGTTTTATCCAGACTCCAAACCTCCGCCCTGTAGAGCCTTGAATCTTTGGCCCGAAGGTTCGAGAATATCGTCTTTTAACAATGAATGACGTCAGTGTTTCCATTGGTAGATTTCTTCGATACATCTTCGCGCTCCGTCAATTCAGCCGTTTCCCTAAATTATTCAAGACCAAACACAAGCTCGCGATACGAGAACGAATGTTTCGTAAACATCGGCGAACATTAAATCGTCGGGAGCTCCGTAAATTTTTCACGCCCCGACAGTTAGACCTCCATACACGTCTTCAGACACAATGATTCAGTATCAAACAGTTTAAATCGTTGGCTGGAAATGCTGTTCCCCAAACGTAAATTTTGAAATTCACCAAAGAAAGGAATGTTGAATGAAAAATCACTGGAATAAATCTTGTTTCGAGTGTATTGTTAATAAATTAATGGGCTCGTCCCGTAAATAAAATAAATACAAAAATTCCGCTATCAGTCGTCACAAAATTGTTAAAAATAATTCCGATCAATTTTCCTTGTTGCGCCTTATAATTTGGCGTTACTCCGACATATTTCAGCCCCAAATAATCCTGAAATGTGTGCGCGGTCTGAGCGCAGGAGGGAAATTAATAAGGGAGCATATGTTGCCCTCTTGCACGTTGCCTGCGCGTGCGCGAGTCCCTCGTATCTCCCGTTATCATACTCAGGATGAAAGATCCGCTCTACGGTCGTATTTTTACGACGAGCTACGACCAAGTTATTGCAGTTCGAAATACTTAGATTTAAACTGAGTCTCGTGACCCGCAAGCTTCCGTGCCCCGTTTGTCGTGCAAACACGCGTCGGCACAATTCGCCAAATTAGCTTTCCTCGGATGGAAAAGTGTGTACGCCATTATCGGAATGATAAGTGTTTGGTAAATTATTCGCCGGCAAGATTAAATTGGGCCAAATGTTGCCTGCAAAGCAGATTGCTAAATGGAACAAACCGGGGTATATTACGATGTATTAGAGATAGTGTGCTGAGACTTTGGAGTCTTATAGAGGACGATAAAATGAACATTTTTTCTTAGCACCATTTTGGCATAGCGCGTCTTACAACAAAATGGCAACCCTTTGAACATGGAGTCGCCCTCGTCATTTTGAAAGGCCTGTAACTTCGTCATATGACGTTCTATGACAAAATGGTATTAAGAGAAAATGTGTATTTTATCGAGCTCTACAATATCCTAAATTTGTAGCACGAAATTCTGAAGCAGTTTCATGGTATGATTATTATAATGATAAATGTGGTGATGGCCGTTTTTATGACGAAGACCATTTGAATGTTCTGGTACTTTAATTTACCAGTATATTAGTGTACCACTCACTCAGATACCACCCCGACCGGACACGTTAGTAAATCATTAGCGTATCGCACGTCATTTGCTGACAATAAATTAGTTTGATGTCCTTGAACCTGCGTCCTTAATAAATCACGGACGCCACTGGGGCCAACGCAGGTAATTAAAAACTAATCCAGATGCGAATTAATCTCCCAGGTGAAATTTGATAAGCCATGATTTGCCACTTAACTGTCGACGGGCACGCGACAATAAAATGGCTTCCGTTCCGTCGTTCCCATGTCTCGTGTATTTTCACGTTTGATGGAATAGTGTTATTAGTGGTTCTATTTTTTATAATCGTAATAATACTCTCATTTGTACTTGGAAAGAGAGTCCACATTGATTAACATTAAAAACGCTACGAAAAACACGCGACAAATAAATGCGGGGACTCATTAAGCGTAATATTTTCCTAATTAAAAAAATGTTCATTAACCCCATGCGAAATTATTTAGGTGAGTGTATGCGTCGGATGTGTACAGGCTCTTATCGCAACCTATATTCCCGATTTTCCGATAATTTCGAACGGGAATCATTAAAGCGTGTAAAACTTTGTAAATCCCCTCGCCCTCTGTCACGGAAATAAAATCCCAAGAATTTCTAATACCAACCTGCGCGCGTGGCAATCAGCGCGATACAGAAACAGCATTTTTCCCGAGAGAATGCAAAAATTTCAATACGTCGATGGATTTTTTCTTTTTTTTTTTACATATTCTCACATTTAATAAATCGCGGGTTTGTGAAATCGCGAGGGAAATTGGTTCGTAGATTGGTTGGCGTTAAAAAAAAATTTGTAGCCGACAACGACCGAGAATAAATATTTTTAGAATGATGCGAAATTGCTGCGATTTATTATTTTTTTTTTCGTTCAATTTTCAGTTGCATTCGCCGCGATAACCGTTATTAATAAATCTAGGAGCGTGTGCAAACACAATGGCAGCGCGTGTACACGCGCGCAAAAGGCGAATCCTGTAAATACGTCGATAAATTAAAAGCGAGGTGAATAAGCTTGCAACGATATTACGGAACGTTGGACGCGAAACCGAAATGCAGCCGCGACCTTTTCGCGCTTCTTCTGACTCCGTTCCAAATTCGAGGCGTTCTGGCATTCGGTGCAGGTTGTTTCTCAAATTTTTCCGTACACCGACCGAGAGGTTGGAAATTTATCGCGGAACGAAACAAAACAGTGATTCGAAACAATTAGAGCACACAAATCATAATATCAGTGGGAAAGAGAATGAAAAAGGCCGTTTCTTTGGCGAGACTTTCGAATTCTTGGCAAAACGATCAAGCAGACTGGTTTGGAATTGTAAAATACAGAAAAACTGTGGGACAAGTTTTTCTCACACGACGATTAGTTTCATGGAAAATTGGCATTGAACGTTGGCAAGTCGCACGACCCAAACATTCTATACGGTGGCGCTCCCAAGCGGCCGTCCGCGCGAACTAAGTTTAGAAAGAATACGTACGTAAGGCATGAGCCATGGATCAGAAGCTTTCCGTAAAATTAAGTACTTCCTCATCCAACGAATTTCGATTTCTGGCGCAGAAATTAAATTCCACTGAAAATGCAGCAGAATTTATAACGAGCCCGTCCATAAATAACATCAGATAATGGCGATCAACTTGCTGGTAAAACAACAGTGTTTTAATGAATGAAAGTTTACTGAAACACATACAGAAAAAGAATTGGCAGGAGTTAAGTTTCACGTTGGAAATCGATAATTCTGTTCGAAAGGAGGGGTCGGTAGAAACTTCGTCGCGAAGTTTCAGTCCATGCTCAGCGCTCCTCGATCGAGCGCCGCTAAACGGTGGCGAAAGGAACCCTGGGGGAATCAGCGTCGCCGGAAGAATTAGTGGACTTCTCTGGGACAGCCCGTGGCAAAGAGGGAACTAAAGAAACGACCGATCCGTTCCAGCGAATCGCGTTCGTTGTACTTGCAAATTGGTCGAAATTAGCATTGCAAAGGGAAATGGGAACAGCGACGCCTCGGAGCTCAGGCTTTTCGGCCTCGTCAGCCCGGAAAACTTCGAGGTTCGAACTAACTCGGCAATTTCACGATGCTTTCGCGCCTCCCACTCCTAGAGCACACACAGCTCCCCTGCTGTGCAATGTTTCACTCTGACACCTGGACTAACGAGGTTAATAAAGCGTCAAATTTGTTGGCGAATGGTAAATGTTCGGTCTTGTAATTTCTTCGAATACCGCTGGGGTTGTATTACCTGTTGTAACTCGACCATTGCAGTGCGAGTTATGGTACTGGGTTTAATTTTCGTTTTGGGGACATTCCGAAAGGTTAGGATATTTCTTTGCGTGCATTGTTATGGGTGTTTTAAGTAGCTGAGTTTCCACGTGAAAAGTATGCAGTTTTGTCCAATATTTCTTGCAGGAGATCTTACAAAGGCACAGCATTTAATCCTCCGAAGTGACAGCAATTTCCTAAAGTACATACTTCCGAAAATATTGCAATTTATAGAGTGGACGCCTCGCGTGGAGCCACGACCACTGACTTCTAACCTCCCTACTGGCCCTTTGAGAACGGAAACTCCACGATAATAACTGCGAACCTTGTGTCCCTCTGAAGTTCGCGATAGACCGGTTAATAGCCCTTTAAATCGGGAGCAGGATGCTATTTGCATGGCAAACAGAAGTGCGGCGTTCCTCCGTGAAAGTAGAAGATACTTTAAAAAGATACGGGCCGAGCCACAAAGTAGAGCAACCTATTTTTTTTTAATTACAATTTCTGACGTTTTGGGTTTAAAAAAATAATTTCGTAGGTTTCGAGTAACAAATTCTGCGCCAGATTTTCACCATCTGGGATCCAAGTTTCTCCCAAGTTTCCAGCATCTCATTTCGAAGAACATAAGGGCAAACTTTGAGCGAGCATCCCCCAAAACGTAGTTTTTTTTCGCACAGCATCCCCGTTGTGTCGCGTTCTTAAGGGACAAAGGTTATAATTCACGGGAGAAGAAGAAGGTTTCCCGCCACTTTCATTCACGGAAACGGCTTCTCTTCAGAAAATCTTGCCTCTCTCGACTTTTATGTTCCTCACAAGTTTCAATGCTTTATTGCCCTCCCCCACACCAAAAAGGAACAAGGCTTTGTGCTTTCGCTCATAAAACATTTGCCTCTGGGACCAAAACAGGCGGACAAAAGGGGAACTAAGGGATACATTTACAGAAGTTTTCTTACTTCGTGACGTAACCTCTTTAGTCACTCCCACGAACGAAGAAGATTAAAAAAGAAGTGGCAAGCAATTGGCATTCTTCAAGCCCAGTAATAAGCTTCGAAGTTATCACTGTCGATTCTCCGTCGTTCTCTTTAATTTATTTTCTCCGCGGAAACGAGGAAAGAGGTTATGTCTCGATATGAGAAAACTTCTGCGAACATGTCCCTTATCCCCCCCTCTATCTGCCTGTTCTGTTCGCAGATGCGAATTGTGAGCAAATTAGTGAAGAAGCGAAGTTTATATTGCAAACTTTAAAGGGTACAAGTTTCGTCAATATCGATTTCTCTGACTACACAAATAAGTCCATCAGTTATTTTGAGATGCCCTGTGTGTGTGTGTGTGCAGTATGGGTGCAGCTCTCAGGCTCCACGGAGTCTGTGGTTCCCCGACGACATCCTGGCGCCAGATTCGAGTTGCAATTAGACTTTCCACTAGGATAAAGCGATTTCAATAAATGTCACAGGAGCTGCGAGCGAAAAGCGACGATTTTTAACCGGGGCGACCATGCTGGGACATAATCGAGTTTGAAGAAGAAAAGGGACATCGCCTGGGGTGCAACGAAGTTGAAGACGAACGATCTTTGAAAGGACCATAGCTGAGCGACGTTTAATTCAGCCTTCCTTCCCCTTATTCCACCTCATCAAGAAACTATTTAGTTTAAAGTCCTCGGAGGTCCACGGAAAGAAGTATCGATTCCTCCGCAACGTCTCGCCAAAAGAAAAGTTGCCTGAATCCCGGGACACCGATAATGGAGTGGTGTGACACGGAAGAGATGGAAATCCCCTGAAGAATTCGACGTTCTATTAACGTCCCCATTGTCCACCGTTTTCTGCCAAGTTCGCCGGCAAGTTTGCGGTGCAACGTGTAAAGGGGTACCGCGAATTCTTCGATTCGATCGGCGCTTTTATTGATTTCGTGGTTCATTATTTATAATGTCGAACCTTTTACGCAACGGTACCGATCGGGCGCAGAGACTCGCTCGGAGGCATATAAAAATAGCAAAGAAAAATAATCCCCCGGCAGTGGGCATTAAATTCGCTTCCACTGTCAGGGCTGTCCGGCGAGCTCGCCCCTCTCGAAACGCGATTTTTCGCCGATTTTCCGGCGGCGCTACACGCCCGCTCCAATTTGATCAGCGAAACTTTTGCCCCCCCAGACTCTAAACAAATTTGCGTGGCTACGAGCCGGAAACAATCACCAATCCTCTTATTCTGCCCAGTCCTTTCTGTCTCTATTTGCGGGCCTACAACCTCGTTACACCATCCACAGCCTCAAATTTCGAGCGCTCGTCTCTATTCAGCCAATGTACAGTCACTCGACTACGTATCCACCCTGTACGTAACATACTTTGATATGTTTAATGGGTGTGGAAGTTGGGATTGTTGATTCTGATTAAGATCAAAATATACTTCGGTTGAAAGGTTATGGATTAGAGTTTATTTGGGGAATTAGGTGATTAAGTTAGGAATTAGTAATTTCGCTAGGTAATTAATTTAGGAAGTAGTAATTTCTCTAGCTGACTAATTTAAGTAATATTAATTCTAATAGTTAACTATTTCAAGCAGTGCTAATTTGCATCGTTGGGTAATTCAAGTGGTACCAATTTTAATAATTAACTGATTCAAGTACTACCAATTTCAATGCGTTGGAATGGCTGCCAACTTAGTATCTTTTTATGCTAGTTTCGCGTGATTATAGTGAAAGCGGTATAACTCATTCAAAGGACTCGTTTTTCATCGACTGATCGAGGAAGCACGGTCGACGTTCTCGCCTCGCCGATCAACGCGAAGGAATCCTATCCTTCGAGTCACTTTTGGCACGGATAGGTTGGCATTACACGCGGCAACGAGGCGGCGAAGGTCGCCATTACAGGGCCGACTGACAGCGTAAAATTAACTATGATCCCCCAACAGCCTCATCACCCTTCCATCTTCTTATACATTTTTTAAATAACATTAAGAATTCCATTACCATCTGCAATCTTGTTAACACGAATCCTCTTGAATTGGAAAATTGTTTCGAACAACAAAAGTAGCTGGTGTGTTTTTGTTAATTGCAGAGTGAATATTGTTCGACTTAAAACTAGATATGGAACTTTAGATAATTTACCAACGACGGAAAAAAATTGTTCCAGAAAAGGAACAATTTGGTATTTGGGGGAATTTTCTGGCCCTCTGGTGTGCTGTGACGAACTATTGGATGTTCTAAATTCAACAAATTCCTATTTAGTGGCAATCGCGTGTCATTGGACCGACGCAACGAATTTTCCAGGATTTTCAGGTAATTGTAGGGGATGGGGGATGAAACAGCCTTGTTCCGCGAGTGAATCGGTAACTGCACGTCGAACGCAATTTTCGATAATATGTTTACCTTCGTTTATTTTCAACTTTCATAAAATTATCGACTGCTGTTGCCTGGGCAACTAGCATTCGTAATTTCCACCCGACACACGCTATAACTTTCTAGCTTGAAACTGCTACCGCCAGCCAGTCGCCAGAATTTACAAAATATTAATGCTGCACGGTCACTTAATAAGCGAAGTACAAAATTGTTTAATTAAACATAAATTGGACAAGTTGATGTGAGTTGAAATCAGTTTGGTAGAGGTAAAGGGAGTAAAAATGTATATTGAAATTCAGTGGAAATTAGCAAGGTATAATGCAGACCTAACCTACAACCGACCAGACTCGACGAGAATTAAATCTCTCTATTCCCGTGAGTTCAGTCTGTTAGAGGTTTCCCTGGTTATACGCAAATATGGCGGGGATCCAATCTATTTCTTTTTTTTTCCATGCTTCAACCGTGTTCCCTGGAACAGCCGAAAACTAGTTTTCCGGCTGGAGAACTTCCCAGCGATTTGTTTTGCTTGTCTCCCGATTAAATTGCGAAACCATTGAGATGAGAGAAGGCAGTTCCAGGATTTAATTGTTTATTCCTTCGGGAGTTATGATTTCAGCTCGTCGTCTTTTTATTATAAGCTGAGGGAAGTTTGAGAGTGGTCGTAGAGGCGCAGGAAAGATTGCAAAATAATTTTGATATGCAATTTATATCTTCCGTCGAATTATATTTTAGAATATTTATGGGGCGGTGGGAGTTATTTAGGGAAAAGACTGTTTTATTTAATTAACTTTACTAAAAATTACTACTTACTATAATTAAACAAAGTTTGAATACCATAAAGCCACTTTTCCACGTGGGGGGTTACCCTAATTTCTGTTTCACGTTTCACACGTGGGAACGTGGCTTAATAGTAAAGCTTGAAACAATTAATCACCTAACTCCCACTTTTAGAAAAAAAAATTAATTTCTTCTCATACCTCTATCGACATAACCCTAAAAAATTAATGTCGGGCAAGAGTCGACTCCGTCCGAAATTGAATAGAAAATCACTTTCAAAAGTGGGGGTGAAGCTTAACGACGGCGGAGCCTAATGGCGCTCGCGTGAAATTAATTATACCCCGCATATCACGTATCAGACCTGCGATCAATTCATAAAGGCAGTTCCAGCAGGTTCATTATCGAGGTTGAGCGGTTACTGTCTTCATCCTTTCTAGTTGTAATTGCGCTTGGAGTTGTGGTAGAATTATGCAACGACACGTGGCGCCTCTAGCCCGATGAATATACTTGACACGTTATACAAGTGGTCACGTAAATATTTGCTACACAACGTTCCAGAAAACTCAACAAAAAACATGCGGAAACAAAAATTTAAGAAATTTGTAAAAAAAAAATACAGAAAAACTGAAGATTAATACATTAAGCCCAGTTCCCACCACAGAAATTTATCCATTCCCAATTATTTCAACACCAAAAAGGAGGAGAAATAAACAAAAGGGAGGGGAAAAATTGTAAAACTGTGTGCGTGAGAGAGTGGCTAACCGGGGAATTACCGCTGCTCGTAATGAAAATAATTGCAGTTGTCAGGAAAACTCATCGATGGCAGGAGAACGCATCTAGGACACACGGTTGCCTTTCTATTTCGAAAAAGTCGTGTCGGGGATTCCTTGGAGCACCAGCTGGAATCCTGCTGGGAGTAGGAGGGGGGCGAGAGGGGGTTGGGGCAGGTCGAAGAGCCAGATAATTGAGCGAGTGCTCCAATTATTTGGTCGTAGAATGGAATGGCGCCCCGCGAGCTTTTTAATCCGATATTGTAACGCGATTTCCGAACTTTTCGAGGCGCCTTTTTAAAATGCCTCTCGCCCACGGCCTCCCCCGCCCGCCGCCGCTGACTAATGAATTAGGTTATGTCGGTTGAAAAGAGCGGGCTTTTTGAAGGAGCAACGTGAACGCTATTGAATAGAGCCACTCGCGTGGAGTGGAACGCAAAAGTGTAGCGTGATTTTATATAGCAGAGTCTGTAGAATTATTATGACTATTTAATTACCGAGCAAGGTGAATAATGGTGCTTTTGCGGTGGTATTTTTGAAAAGGAAACACGTTTTGGAAAGCTCCGTTTGTCGTTCTTGTTTATTATACATTCCTGTGGCTTCGGTGTGTAATTTATCATTGCATTACATTCTGTTATTTGAAATACTGGAATTGTTTTTAGGTTATGTTCCATACACATATCCAATTTCATCAGCGACTTGTTGTTCTGATTTTAATTCAGTAGTAAAGTAGAGAATCAAGGGAGGAATTGTGCAGGGTAGCAATAATTAATTTAGGAAAAGAGCATAGCATGTTGAACCAGTTAGCAATTAATGGGAAACGCCAACCCCTAGAAAGGGACGTGTTTATGAAAACGAGGGAGTGGCACGAATCGCTGGAAATTTAGAAAAAGTCGTCGATACGAACTTGTGCATGCGTGTGTAGGTCGCTTTGTACAGGAAAAATGGAAAAATTGTTCGCATGACTCGATGGGTGACCTAGTTACCTCTATCGACATCAAAGTGGAAGCAAAATCCGAGAACTGTTCACAGAGTTGGGAAAAATTCATCCGTTTGGGAAAAATCCGTCCTTGCATTCGTGGTATCTTACTTTATGTAGCTCGTAGAATATAGTTGATATGTATTCAAAGGATAGTCAAGCTTCATAACCTACAAACATGCCTGTTATTCAAAGATAAATGTGTTTTTTTAGCATTATTGGTTGTTCAGCTCTAATTCTTCGGATTTTATTCAGAACATATGGTGGTCAAAGTATAGTTAAAAAAATGAGTAACTTGGAAAGCAAATATGTCATATTGGCACCACTGGTTCACACCGGGCAATCCCCTGACACTGCTCAACGCACATAGGAATATTAAGTTCCCTAGATATTAATGAATCATTAAAAAAATCTATAATACATTACATGATGGAAAGTTTGAAAAGCATAAAATTATTATTTAACCATCGACACTTATCTCAAAATGTTGCTCAACCCCCAAAAGTAGATTTCCAAAATTCTAATTTCAAAATAGCCGGTGAGGCCAGCCAAAAGTGTGCCGAAGTTCCAGCGACGTCCAGCACCTTTCATAAAATGAAAAGCCCCTCAACTTCGTTCCCCGAAACTGTTCGCCGAAGGCGAGGAAAGTGCCCGTAATTCCTTTTCCCGAGGGGGTAGAAGAAAGTCTTGGATGGTGCGCGTAATTACGTGAAATGGCTTATCGCAATTTGCACAGCTCTTTATGAAGCGTATCCGCGGGACGGTTGGATCACCAAGAGTAATCGTCGTCCATGCTCCCCCGCGTGTAGCCCCCTTACCACCGTTCAATTACTTAAAAAGGCCCTTCGCAGGAGTTATCGGCCCACGACGCCCAGGTACAGCTTAACATCGCCTATTTTTCCGCTCTCTTTCTCTCCTTTCGCGAGGCTATAATAATTGCATCATTTGCTCGGCCCTGCCGCGCGGAGAATGAGCTTTTAAAGGAAATTAACAGGGCTTCAGCAACGCCAAGAATCCTATTAATCCGCCGAGATTCGAGGTGCACGGGTGCAACTGGCGATAGTAGCCGGGGATTCCGTTTTAAACTTGTTTAATCCCGACGAACTTCATAAAGACGAAAGAAATTCGTGCGCGTGTGTCGTGCACAGTGGTCGTTAAAAGAAAGTTTGAAAGTCATATTTTTTTATGTTGGTGTCACTGGTCTGTTCTCGGAAGCACCCTAACCTATAAAATATTTGTTACCCTTCAAAGATTAAACTTCCATTTGACCACCACTGTCGTCTCTAGTTGCATCTGGGGTATTCTGGGGTTTTCTTATGGGGATTTTGGGGTTTGGGTTTATGAAGTGGGGTGCCATTTTTTTCTGAATAATTTTTCGGGTATTTTCTCTGAGAGATTTATGAGATTTAATGGGAATCTGAATTTAGGGAAATTCTAGGTTGGATTTAGTTCCGTCATGGCTCCCACGTACGATGTATCTAGATAAGTGATATTCCAATTTGATTCTCGTTCACGAGAGGGATCTCAGAATGCTATCTCGACTGATTGATCGATTCCCATATAAGGCTGCGCGTTTTCTCGCAAGCTTAATGGGGCGCAAGCTTCCCTCGGGATTGCGTGAGTAGTTATAATGGGAGGTCTATCGGAAATTGATGAGCACGTAATATTAATATTTGTTTGACGAAGTATGTGGATCACTAAAATACAGAGTGACGATGGACTGCCATAAAGTAGAATAAAATATAACAATATACAAAGCCGTGTGATGGGGACACTGAGATAGAGATAGAATATAAGAATTTGTTAATTTAGAGAGAGGGGTGGGAAATTACAAAAATTCAAATTAAAAAGTATTTGAAATAAATCCATCTGCATAGAAGATCCTTTACTGCTCGAAGAAAGGACCCCCCGTGTGCAGCAAAACTAGCAATTGAAAGAGTCCAGCTGAATTTACCACCCCCACCCTCACTGAAACCCCTTTCAAATAAGATTTAAATCACCGTGGACGATTTGCATGCCGTCGGGGTCGTTGAATCGCGGAAATAACGGGACGTTTCCTTCTTTATTCAGCCGTTGAATAAGTCGTTTACCCTGTGAGCAGAGTATACACGCTCCTCTCGCAGAGGAACAAACGTAGCCTTAACCAAGCTGAAATGGCTCCCATTAATAATTCATGAGAGCAGTCCCGGCGCAACAATTATTTAAATAAATTCAGGATCATCTCCAAGCTGGTAAACGCCGATAAAAATGAAAAGAGGCACGGGTACCATTTACCAAAGCGAGCTCCGCGAACAAGGATAAGCCAAAAGCCATTCAGAACTCAATCCCAAACAATCCCCTACCGTCACCCTCCGTCACAAAAGCGCAGATATCAAAGAACACGATACAAATATCTCGAAACTTAAACCCATTACAGTACCCGGCGCTGCACAAAACTCCCGGCAACTCCCCACATTCCCTCCAACCCCCTGGTAATAAACCCGAAACTTCCCAAGACCGTTTCAACCGCCAAAAGAAATCTCCCCAGTGGCTGTACCAAGATCCTCTAACAACGACTCCTTTATTGCAGGCAATGAATCATCGTCGATCCATGGGAAGCTATTAGGCGCCGCTAGCCTCCAGCCTCAGCCCCGGTTGCATCCCCCTCACCTCGTCTGTTGGAGGCTGGAAGGTTCACACGACTAGCAGCAGGGAGCCAAACGGTAGGGGCGGCGGACGGGAAGTGACGGGGTGGCGAGCGTGCCAAGAAGATGCGGCTGCTCGCGTGGCCTGGCAGCGTGACTCGCGACCGGATGGTAAAGGATGAATTGGCGGGCAGCGATGTTGGCTCACGCGCACCGGAGACAAGTGGCAGCAGCAGGGGCAGCAGCAACGTCGACGGCGGCTACGCTACCGGGCTACGTGTGGTCAGTGCCGACGGAGGCAGGGTGGAACGCCATAGGGACACCATCGGCTGGGCATGTACGTCATCTACCCGGCGGACGAGCTGCTGCGTATCTATGAGAACCCAGGCCATGGTCTCAGCACTGTGTTGACTGGCGAGCGCCGTTCGAGCTGTCAGATCGCCGTGATCACCGTCACTGGGAAGAGCAACAGCGCCAACGCCGCCGAGGAGGGCCGCAGGAGGCGACGGGAGAGGAGGGGAGATTGGGGTCAGGCGCGCAGGAAGAGGGGGGCCGCCAAGCGCAACGACACTAGGAGTCACGAGGCCGCGAAGGACAGCCGTCCCGCGGATCACACCACGACTATGATAAACAGCCGCGGCGCCGGCGAGGATCCCGCCAATCCTCTCAAGGATCTCACACAGCCGGGGCTCAACGAGCAACTCAAACAGCACAATGCGAGCGCGCTCAAGCTCGTGCAGACTGGTGAGTTCGACGTTCCTTTCTTCTTTTTTGTCTTTAGGGTCGTTTGGTGAGGCTTCAGGGTGCCTGGTGTGTTGCAGAGTGTGTGAGGGTTTGTTTGGATTTGGAGAATTTGGGAGATGTCTTCATTGGGTGGGTCTGAAAGGTGGTCTGGGAGGTTTTTAGTCTTGGGACAGTCTGTTGTTGAGTTACTGTACTGGGATATTCTACTGGGAACCCTATACTGAGGATTTTCTACAGCAGTCCACTACTACTGTCTGTCCATTCACTACTAAAGGCTTCCAGTCCTTTTATTATTAGACTACTCTTCTCTTCTCTCGTTCTCTCTGTTGTTGTGGTTCTCTGTTGGGATTCTGTTATGTTAGGAGGGTTGGGTTTCTTTAGTAGAGGCTTTATCTGCTGGGCCCAACTGGAATCTTCTCTCTGTAGGAGGGGAGTAGTCCTTTTATATGAGTCTTCCTGACTGGGGTCTCCTGTGTATAGGAATTTTACTTGCAATTGGTTTATCCACATCCCACTTTTGGGATTTTGGTATTGGGTTCCTTAAATGGAATCTTCTCTACCTCGATGAAGCCATCCATTTTTCTTCTATTAGAGGTATTTTTCTATAGGGATTCTGTAGAGGTTCTCTTGTTGAGATATATATATGCGGGAGCCACAGAAAAAACGGACCTCGGGCGGTGGGACTCGAACCCACGATCTTCGGAGTCGCAGCTAGCGAGCCTGCGCCTTAACCAGCTGCGCCAACGCCGATCCTCCGATGTCTCTGTACTCCGAGCCGATCTTATGTCTATGAAGGTTCCCGATCCTGTGGAGAACTCTAAACGTCTACTTGATATACCTAGACAGATTATTATTTCCGTCCAAGTACTTTTTAAAAGCCAATTTAAATTCTTTAACTGGAAGAAAAGAATAAACAAGGATCTCCGTTATTATTTCTGAGAACATTCTTAGAACCTCGCTTGGTGTCCCAGAATCCGATTATTTTAAGTGAATTTATCATGCCCGGGGACCTGGAAGGAGCTGTCATTTTCCCCGGAACAGCATTCGAAAAGCGACGGTACCCAGCAGGGCATCTAAACTTATAATTCACAGTGCATTCTGAGATGTCAAATGTTCATTACCGTGACAGAAAACAACGTCAGGGAATATTTACCCAATATCGCAGCTGATGCATAATGTATACCGCAAATCTGGCTCAAGGATGAGATATATAGAGTACCAGAAGTCATCCTGGCCCTTGCGCGCCCCTGAACTTTAGTTCACAACGTTGCAAGGGCTGCCCTTTAGTAGAGGCTTGAATAACACCCCAAGACCCTCCAATACAGGATTCGTGCCAAGGATCGGTGTGCGAAACACGGTGTTTGCCACTCGCGCCTATTCCTACATCTCAATTTTAAATCAGGGAACAGGAGTGCCTTCAAACTGTTCCATTAGGTGTTCAACTTCACAGCCAGGGCCCCACGGCTGCAGAAATTCGATAGCTCCAGCCCGCCCTTTCAGAAGTGCCAACACATGGCAGCCAGCTTTCGTGGCATTAAAAGAGACACAATGCGGGCTTTCCCGGATCACGTATTCACCCATCGCCGACACGCACAATGCAAGAATGCGTCTTCTTCGCCCAGCCGTTCGAGAACTTCGTCGCGTAGAATATTAGGTTCTGCTGTTGCGCTCGTGACACGAAATATATTCGCAGCGCAACTCGCCAGCACGATTTTACCGTGCTTTCGTATTCACCCAACGGGATATAATTTTAAAAGGGAACTATCTTTTGCGACTCCAGATCCTTCGAACCAGTAATAACATTCCTTGTTTTACCCTTCGTATGTTGTTGTTTTGAAATGGAAAATATCGAATATAAAAAAAAAATATAAAAAAGCAATAAATCATTGAAGAGAATGTTTGATTTCCTCAACCGAAAACATTGAAATCTACTTTACCATCAGGAAAACTACGGATGGTTGCTAATGAAAGTTAAATATAAACGGGCGATAAAATTTTACGCACTTTTAAAATGTGTTAAAGGGTTGAAACACATTGGGGCAGAAAAAATCAATAAAATGCTTCATACTATGTAACTCGTCAACTTAAAATACCAACTTTCTTTTTTTAAAAAAGGGAAGAGCTTTTTTCAAAATAAGAGCTTCGATTGGAAGAGCTTTGCAAGAATTTTTACCATTTTTACCATTTTTACCATTTTTACCATTTTTACCATTTTTACCATTTTTACCATTTTTACCATTTTTACCATTTTTACCATTTTTACCATTTTTACCATTTTTACCATTTTTACCTTTTTTTACCATTTTTACCATTTTGATTATTTTGAAATGGTGGGAAACTGATCCCCCAGCACAAACTTCTCCATGCCACCCACATTCTCCAAAGTGCATAGGAGAAGCACCCTTTGGTTACATAGTAAAATTCATCCGCAAACATTTAATTATTATATCTCGTTGCACAGAAGCGGGTAACATGATTACACGTGGCACGATCAAAGGTCCCGCGGGTGCACGGGCGTTGCATGCTCCTTTCGTGTTTAAAGGCTGTTCCCCCCCTATTTAGTAGTTGGCGAAGTTGTTCGTTTAGGGCCCCCGGGTTGTTTATTATGCCACTGGCGGTAGAAGGTGTAACGCGCCGAAGATTCTGCATAATGTGCATTTAGGTTCCGTGCCCAGAGGCAGTAAGTCACTCGATGGCTGCCTCAAACAAGCCACTTAAGAGTCTGATTGCTTGCCTGTGACGTAGACAAGCCCCTGGAGACAGATCATTCCCCTGCTGTCGGTTAATGATTCCTTTCCCCTTCAATTTTTCCTCTGGGAGCAGGTTTGAATATGATTACTTGAAGATTTCAGGTGGATTTGATCACAGAGCGGGTGGAGCGATGGCTCAAGCGTGGCTTTACTCGGAAGTAAGGGTAACTCTAACTGGCACGAGATAAGGATATGTCGTTGGCCTTATTTCTGTTCGTTAGTCGTAAAAAGTTAGAAGGGGCTGATGAATTGTAGGGGTAGTAAATGGGGAAAAGTTTGTTTCTTGATGTAATATTGAATATGTTTGAATCTGGAGGGAAGGGGGTTAAAGAAATACAGTGGGAAGTTAAAGAGGGAGTACCAGAGATAACTTAGATTATTTAATGAAGACGTTCCAGAGAGAAAGACTGTTTTAAATGGAAGTGAGAACGTTTGGCACTGGTTTCCCTCGGAGGATCTATCAAAAGGATGGACCATGATCTCCTACCCTTTTATGTTGATCTCTTGGTATATGACAGTCTTATCCGAGATGTTGTAAACGATAAATCCGAGAGAAACGAGGTAGGAGACCATAAGAATGCGGCAATGGCGGGATAAAATCGTAGAAATCACGTTGGCATAGAAACTGTTGCTATAATAAAAGCTATTCAGAGTTCGCGGGTCTCGCGGCCCCTCCACTAGACACTAGACACAGGGAAAATTTATATCAAGTGGTGTATGTTGGTAATAAAACTGGAGAGTAATACAAACTGATCTTCGATGAGAGATATGGGCGTGTTAAACGACGTCTACCTCGCTTTGGTAGCTGAAGCAGTTTAACTGGAGAAATGCACTGGACCTCAAGTTTGCACGGTTCTGAATCGACGGATTTTTGAATCTCTGCATTTTTAAGTTCTCAAGTTTTTGAGATTTCAACTTTTTGAATTCGTATATTTTCTTAACCCTATATTTTCAATTTTCAAAATTTCGAACGCACATGTTTGCAAATTTTTACATTTTTGAACACCCTTATTTTCAAATCTTCGAATCCCCATACTTCAAGTTGACAAATTTTCGAATCCATATATTTTCAAATCCCTAAACTTTTGGATTCCCAAGTTTCCAAATTTTCATATTTTTTGAATCCCTATTTTTTTATTCCCAAATTTTTAAATCTCCGCCCTTTGAAATTCTCATGTTTTTGAATCTCTAATTTTTAGGATTCCCAAATTTTGAAATCTCCAAGCTTCGAAATCCCCAAATTTCTAAATTTTAATATTTTTGAATCCCGTTATTTTTTGGATTCCCAAATGTTTAAATTTCCATCCTTTGAAATTCTCATGTTTTTGAATCTCCAATTTTTAGGATTCCCAAATTTTCAAATCTCCAAGTTTCGAAATCTCCCAATTTCTAAATTTTCATATTTTTGAATCCCTAATTTTTTGGATTCCCAAATTTCTAAATTTTAATGTTTGTGAATCCCTAATATTTTGGATTCCCAAATTTCTAAATTTTAATATTTTTGAATCCCTAATTTTTTGGATTCCCAAATTTCTAAATTTTAATATTTTTGAACCCCTAATTTTTTGGATTCCCGAATTTTTAAATTGCCATGCTCTGAAATCCCCAAAGTTCCAAATTCTCATATTATTGAATCCCTAATTTCTTGGATTCCCAAATTTTTTAATCTCCAAACTTTGAAATCCCCAAAGTTCCAAATTCTCATACTTTCGAATCCCTAATTTTTTGGATTCCAAAATTTCCAGATTCTCAATTTATGAAATTCCCAAATTTTGAAATCCTTAACGCCCCAAATCTCCAAAATCTCACTAAAATCTTTCATCAAAACTTCCCCAAACAGTAGCAATCTCTACCATTCTCGCCTTCCACAAAAAGCAACGACTATCCCACATATTCTCTTTCATCAAAGGAAACAGAGAACAAAGTATCTCGACACAGAAATGCATCTCCCCACACAAGAAGGAGTGGAGGAAAAACGAATTCGTAGGAACAGAAGCGTGCACGCACCGTGTGGTGGATAAAATAACCGGCCGCGATGACATAATTGTAAATTACTGCCCCATAAAACGCGTACACGTGCTTTGCGAAACGCGCAACTGAATGGAGGAGCGGCTCCCCCCTTTATAATTGCGTTGCCAGTGTTGGAGCATCTTAAGCGACAGTCTTTATTGTCTCCTTTTATTTCCATTCTTTCTTCTTTTAACCGCGCAACAGTACAGAACGAGCACAGACGAGACTAGAATTATTATCTCAACTACCTTTCAGAAAGCATTAAAATTTGTAAGAATAGGTTAATCAAATTTTCTGTTTTCTTGGCGGATGAGGGAGAGGAAAATTTGCGTCCATAAAAATTCGCGAAAGCACAATTTACCCAGCCCAGACGCTTTATCAGCTTGGAAGTTTCTTGTTTGCAAACTTCCTGAGCCGAAGTTTCCTTCATGATTCGAAAAAGTTACAAAAGGGGGAGGAAATGTCAGTTTGGCTGTTTTTATGGAAATTTTTTTTTTTTTTTTTAAATCTTTTTGGGTAAATGGGGGAGGGTTGAATTTATGCTAAGGGTGTACTTGAATTTTTTGAATCTTTGAAAGGTGAATTTTATTTTGAAAATATTTTTATGTGACGATGAATTGTCATCTTTAAATATTATTTTCATAATTTTTATAATACGAATTCAGTTGTGGATTAGTTTATAATTAATCATAGTCGATTTCAAATGGTGAATAAATTTCTACAATTTTCAAAACCAAGGATTTCAGAAACAGCTGCATTTTCATTCAATAAAATGAATCTACTTTTATCGATTAAAGAGTAATCGATCGACCCTCTCTCGACCACAGTAATTTATTAATCATGTAACTTGACCTAAAAGATCGCAATTATATTAATCGCTTAATTCCACCTAAAGCGGACCAGCGATGCTTACAAATCAGTTGCCCATGATTAAATACTCCAATTCCATTAATTACTTAATTCCACCTAAAGCTGTGCCATCAAATAAACCACAGCCACCGCAACCCCCGGCCCCTTGCTTGAATAAACAACCAAACTTGACTAGAAAAACCACCACCACTAATTAAACCCACCAACTATAAAATCACTAAATTTCTAATTACCACAACAACATTTCCACACTACCCCCTCGCGACAAAATGAAACAGAATCCCCCAAAAATAAATAAATACCCTCCGAAACCAAAGCTCAACATTTCTAACCCCCCATTACCTAAACTCCCAAAAACAATTTCCCAAAGAAGCATTCCAATCACCAGAAAATTAAAAGCAACGTACACTTCACACCCCCTTTCCTGAAAGTCCATTTCAAAACCATTAACCCCCAACCAAGCAATTACAGTAACCCCATTCAACAAGTAACTCCTCCATCAACCCTCCAACAACCGCCCCCCGCCCGTTCTTTGCTATTAACAGAAGAAACTACAAAGAGCAAAAGATCCCTTTAAACCGAGCACCCTGGGATATTAATTCTTGCGTTAAATCGCGCGCCGGGGAAGCGATGAATTCATTATTCATCGGGTGACCAGGAAAGAGGGACCCACTCACCCTACCCTCTCACCTAGCAGGGGTGCTAGGTGTATCGAACTCTTTCGCACAAAACACCCGATCTTCCGTTCCGGGGGGTGCGGAGGGGCGAGACTTTTTTTGCCACGGAAAGGTTCCGGGGTGGTAGCATTTTTCACGGTACGGCTGTTTCCTTTGAGCCCAATCACAGGGTCGAGAAAGATGGCGGGGGAGGGCGAGGGGCGAAGATTAATTATATCGGGGTAGGAATAGGGGTTGCTGGTTCTATTACGAAGTCCTTCTGTCATCGGTCTCTGTCGGTCGCGATTTTATCAGCCGCTTGTCTTCTATCCTCGAAAACGTCGATCCTCTTGTGCGAGCTGATTAACCCTTGTCGCTACAACGCCTCGAATCGATCTCCCCATCGATTCGGGAGGGAGAGTAATATATTCGCAAATTTTCGAGGGTTGGTTTCTGGACAGGATCGAGTGAAACTGTAAAAAATTTCTATCGGTTATGAAAGTACAGTAACTTTTTGACTATTCATTTGAGATTCGCGAAATTGGAGGGGGTGGAAAAAATTTTGGATTCTAGTTGAAGGTTTAAGAACAATAGACTGAAACTTCACAGAATGGTGTGGAGCAATGTTTAGCAAGCAGTAACGGGAAAATTGGTCGCAAGGGCCATTTTCTCATGCTTACCTTGCTGGTGTAAAACTGGGGTGGGAAGGGTGGAGGCAAATAATAATCCAATTACTTTTTAATAGCTCGGTAAGCAGACTTCCTTATAGCGGAAACGTTATTTCACCTCGCCCTCCGTGATTTGCAAAGGGAGATTTGCAAATTCACCGCGCAGCGATTTGGAAGGAAGATGTAAGAAGGGGTGGAGGAGGCGACATGCATATTTATCGAATCACGCTTGCAAATATTCAGTAAATATTGACGTCGTTTGCTCTATCAGCTGCGAAACTGTTCGCCACTCCTTTTTCTTATTTCCTGGGGGACGAAATTTACAAATTTATGAGGCGTGCTGGTGGAACAGGGGTGGAAGAGGTAGGTACTGCTCCCCCCACCTATAAGAATTTCTGTGAACTTATTATTCAAATTTAGCGGTGAGTAATGACAGATGGAAGTATAATCGATATTAACGAAACATATTTATGGCAGGCACCCTTTGCGATTAATTGAAAATTAATTCTAAAAAGCAAGAAATATAATAATGGAAATCAGGTACAGCGATTATCAATTTTGGTAATAAATTAGAATTTTTATCTATTAGAAAGAAGAATAATGAATTAAAAAATTTAGTAGGACGTACTTCCTCCCTAAAATTCGATAATAAATAATTTCAGTAGCTCTACTAAAAAATATTTAAATTTCAAATCATTTGTATTCATCCTCCAAAATTTCACCCAATTTTGCAAGTTGCAATGCAGGGTGATGTGTTATCCATTCCACAAGTGCTTCAACCTCGTATATTACTCTACCAACAACAATCTAATCTCTGGAACATAATTTCCTTTTCTTCACTTTTACGACCGCAGAAGCTTCAGTGAACCTTTTGAAAAGGAGCTAGCAATTTTCTTCCTCATTTAAGCTCCACCGTATGAAAGGATTCAGCCAGTATTTTTTGAAGCTCTTTCTAAAGCTTCTTTCTTGCTGACCTGCTCAACCGAGGTGTATTCTTGTAGTATTCATTTTTTCCTGAAGAATGGAACATATTCTTTATGTTAAGCTTGTTTTCCTGGTCTGACCAGAGCTTAGAGTCCCAGTTTATGATTGAATGACGTTAAAGGAAGCCATTTCGCGAGCAACGCATTAACCAAATCGCATTACGTTCGATATGTTGACATTGCAAAATTAATTATTTGTCTGGTTGCGATGCGTGGGCTGGGTTGGCCAATTTCTGCTATTGTCGCAACTGTTCGATGGTAGTACGGCTATTTGTTTAGCGATCGGGTGTTCCGGGATTAAGAGGAACTAATTTGCTGGCTCGCACGTGAAATGGGGTCAAGGGGTGCCTCTTGAAATGGTAAATGGATGTATTTACCAATGTCTGAATTTACCAATTCACAAATGCTCAACGTCTCAAGGCACCAAATTCGTAATCTCTCAAATTATCATGTCTCTAAACTTTCAAACGCCCAAATTCTCAAGCCCTCGAATTCTCTAGTCTCCGAATACTGAAATCCCCAAATTTCCAAGTCCTCAAATTATCAAGTCCTCAACTTTTCAATTTCCCAAATTTTCAAGTCCTCAAATTTTAAATATCACGAATTCTCAAGTCCTCAACTTTTCAATTTCCCAAATTATCAAGTCCCCGAATTCTCAAGTCCTCAACTTTTCAATTTCCCAAATGCTCAAGTCCTCAACTTTTCAATTTCCCAAATTATCAAGTCCTCAAATTTTAAATATCACAAATTCTCAAGTCCTCAACTTTTCAATTTCCCAAATTATCAAGTCCCCGAATTCTCAAGTCCTCAACTTTTCAAATCCCCGAATTCTCAAGTCCTCGACTTTTCAATTTCCCAAATTCTCAAGTCCTCCAATTTTTAATTTCCCAAATTTTCAAGTCCCCGAATTCTCAAGTCTTCAACTTTTCAATTTCCCAAATTCTCAAGTCCTCAAATTTTTTAATTTCCCAAATTATCAAGTCCCCGAATTCTCAAGTCCTCAACTTTTCAAATCCCCGAATTCTCAAGTCCTCGACTTTTCAATTTCCCAAATTCTCAAGTCCTCCAATTTTTAATTTCCCAAATTTTCAAGTCCCCGAATTCTCAAGTCTTCAACTTTTCAATTTCCCAAATTCTCAAGTCCTCAAATTTTTTAATTTCCCAAATTTTCAAGTCCTCAAATTTTTAATTTCCCAAATTTTCAAGTCCTCAACTTTTCGGGTCACCAAATTCGCAAGTCCTCAAATTTTTAATTTACCAAAATCTTAAGTCATCAACTTTTCGAGTCACCAAATTCGCAAGTCCTACAATTTTTAATTTTCCAAATTCGCAAGTCCTCAAATTTGTAATTTCCCAAATTCTCAAATCATCAACTTTTCAAGTCCCAAAATTCTCAAGTCTTCTCATGCCCCAAATTTTCAAATACGCAAATTCGCCCACAATCAAGTCCCTAACAATACCACCAAACAATTAAGATCAAAATTTTCCCACACCGGCAACAATAATATTTCGTTAAACTCTAAACGATCGCGCAGAATTACAGAAAGCCATCGAAGGGAAGGGGGGAGGGGTGGGTGAACTGTGCCATAATTATTCGCAATAAAAATGACGTGTCGCAGGGTGTCCCGGTGACACAAATACGCGTCACGCGAGCGTCAGTCCATTTTCCTCGAGCGGTTAGCGTTATTGCATTCTCTTTTGTTTCGTGCGTCGCGACGATTTTTATTTTCTCGCTCGATGACGCATGTCCGACCGTTAGCTGATTGCTTTCGAGCGAAACAATTTGCAGGGTCGATGGTTTCGCCGACCGAAATGGTCGAATTTCCCGCGTTTCGCGATAGGAGAAGCATTCAGCGACCGTAAAAATAATGGCGGCCCCAGGGCCCGGTTGTAAACTACAAATATTTGAATTCCGCGCAAACAAAACAACGCAGCCATCTAGTAAATCAATTCCACTCCCAGTTTTACATCCCTTTATTCAAAATTCTGGCTAAATTCATTTAAAATAAAGTCAATCACTATCGCCACAAAATTGAAACATAAAACGGAATGCCAGAAACTATAATTATTCCGCAATTAATCAACACCAATTAATTACTCTACTCCTAATACCTCCGAGCACCTTAAATACCATCTTCCTTAATACTCCGCAACCATCTAAGAAACGGCCCCCTAAGTCTTCTACAACCTAACCCCAAAAAGTTCATCATCAGCGGCTCTCAACTCCGCCTAACCTCGACGAGCCATTCAACCTTTCGATAGAAGCTGCGTCCAGTTCAGCAGCGTCTGGAATGGGACAGGCAGTGCCAAATTTCTCTCCCGAAGGCTGGGACAACAGCCGGGCAGCGAGTGCGCGCCGTCGGAGGCAGGGTGCTTCCACGAGGAAGCGAATTCTCCTCGGAGCGTTTCGCAAGATTACATTCAAGACCTCGTTACCGCGGTATAAATAGAGCCTTCCTCCTGGCGTGGATTCAGTTTAACAGCCGCGGAGTAGCGGGTGTACCGGGCCCAAACAATCTTCTGGCTGTCATGTGTGGTGACCTGGATGCTTATTCAGATCATTGGCGCCAGGTTGTTGCTTTCATCGGCCGCGCCAGTACTGTACCTATTCCATCGCTCTTCCGTCCTTCGAGCCACTCTGCTGAGGAAACTATCGAGTTTAACGTCGCATCAGAAATGATCTGAGAGGTTCTCGGTGTAGAAACAGCTTCTAGTGCTTTCTAGGGAATTTTTCTGCTAGGGACTTGGAAGTGGGCTCCATCTTTGTAGAATTTGGGTAACTGATTATCAATTGGTGGGTTTCCAACTGGTTTAGGTTAGGTTTAGCATTGTGGAATGTTTGTTTGTACGTCTGACTTGTAGGTTTTGGGGTTTCCAGTTTCGGATTTGAAGATTATGTTTGTTTTTTTTATTCAGGGGAGATAATTTGCATTAGTATTGATTCAAGTTAGAGGCAAAAATGGTAGGGATGTGGTTGTGCTGATTTTAATGCAGGTGGTGGGATATTTTACTGGCCATGCGAGATGATTATTATCCCCAGGTAATGGGTAATAGAATTTCATGGGAGCCAGAGCTGCATGCATATAGAACTCCTTTATGGCCGCTATGAAAGCTTCAAAATTTGAAGATCATCTGCGATGGGTTATTTCTGGATTACTGAAGAGATACTGTGGTAATAATAGTGCCAGAAACTATTGTCAGTGCTGACTAAATAACCCAGCTTTAATCCAAATTTAATGCCATCCAGTGACCTAGTAAACCTAGTGCATCAACGAGGCGTATTTTACACTAATGTGGACGTAAATTCTGAACCCAACGATCATCTATTTAAATGGACCAAGAGGATACTGAAGAAAAGGCAAGGAGTATCCATTTCAAATTCAAAAGCCGAGCTTCAAGGCTGACGTGCATCACCCCTGAATGACTAGTTCTACATTTTTAATCCCCACGCCCCACCAAAGCTGAGGAAAGGAGTAAGAAGGGGTCAAGCAGCGAGTCAACGGGGTCAGAGGGCAAAAGACATCGTCAAACAGTACCTACTGGAGTCCCTCATTCCCTTGAATAGGCCAAGGAGAAGCCAAAAGGACACCTTCAGTGTTAATACCCACCCTGAAATCCTAAACTTTTGAGATGGCAGCTTCGTCCATGTCGCTTAAATTAACGTGGAGGCGAAGATGGTCTCAAGACGGAAGTGAAAGCTATCTATATGAGCTTTCTTCAAGTCGTTCGAACGGAACCCACCTAGATATTTTGGCTAAGTCTTCCAAACACATGTGGGGGTAAAGACACAGTGTCAAACCAGGAGGGGAACCCCTCTGTAAGCATTAGACCTACAAAGAATCTTCAGCTGCGTCTATTAAACCGAAGTACACTCTGGCAAACACTCTCAGACCCAGAATAAACCCCACTGATCTTTATCCATGGGTCCTAACCTACTGTGGGGGCCAAGAAATATTTCCAAACAAACAGCGAAGTCCATCGATGAGCTTGCTAACACTTGAGCTGACGTGGTGTCTGACAAACACACTCAAACCAAGAACAATTTCCTTTGAGCATCCTCCGCGTCTCTCAAACTACTATGAAGCCCAAAAACCCACCCGGGACAAACTAAAACCCACTACGTACATTACCCAGGTCTTATAAGCCAAACTGGGACCTACCAAATCCTCTTAAACCCAGAACAACCTCCTCCAAGCATCATCCGCATCCCGCAAACTACTATGCCGGCCAACAAACCCTCGCAAAGGAGCACCTGAGTCCCTCTATGTGCCTCATCCACGTCTCTCAAACCTATCCGGAGGCCAACAAACCCTCCCAAACCGGCTCCCAATCCCACCTCCAAGGTCTGGGTTAGTCCCATCCCTGAAACCTGGCAGCGCCCCCGGTTCACTGACCAGGTGCCAAGGCCGCCGTCGTTCTAGCCCAGCGCAGGGCGTCGCTCGTCCTCCGTCGACGCTCCTAGACCCGTCTGACGCGGGTCGACGACACGGGTCCAGGTGATCGCCGCTCTACACCGCGGACGGTGCCTGCGCGCAGGAAACGGGCGTGCAGGTTATATTTAATAAAGGAGTCCCGTTGCCACGGCAACTGCGAGGTGAACGAGCGCTGGTATTGATTCAGCCCACCTGAATTCAGGTCAGCCCCTGACTAAACACCTTCTCCCCCGTGTTACACGACCCCCTCCGCCCCTATCTCCGTTTCCGTTGCGTTCCCTTACGCCTCCAGCTGGATTCCTCACCGACCTTCGCCCCTCCGCACCCCCGCGCTCTGTCTACACGTGGGGGCACGCGACCGCCATGCATTATGGATACATGTAGTTCATCTTGATACGGACGGGGGACTAGCGCCGCTGCTTTCCCGGCACCCCTGCCATTCTCGCGCCCCTCCCCCCCCCCCGCGAACGCTCGCAAGAGGAGTGGGTGGCAGGGTCGCGCGGAAGGGTGAAGCGGTAGGCATCGAGGGCTGATTGGAATAATAGGGGGTGGCCTGTGGGTGGCTTGCTGAGCTTCAGGACTCTAATTGGGGTCCACTGTTGGGACTCCGGATGGTACACCTTTGTGCTGCTGGTATCATTGCGCTAGGGGGCTCCCTTTTTTAAAGCAACGACCTGGTTTTTAAGAAGACAGAGGGGTGAGAACGTTTCGTTTAACCGGGGACGTTGCCGCTCCACCCCACTCGTATTTTCTTTGACTCCTGTGAAACGCGGGCCATTGGGACACCCTCGCACAGTGGGCTAAACCGCGCTTTGAGCGCGGAAAAAATATTATTATGTCCCTAGCAGTGTTATTGATTAAGTAATGAAATGTATTTGAACGATTGACGTATACATGATATTAGGGGAACAAAAAAACTAAAATGTAAAGTTGTAATTTTATTTATTTACAAAAAATAGTTTTATCTTTATTTGTATTTTAATTGTTATCTGTCGCTACAAGACCCATCTTTTGTTGATATTCTATTGCTGTATAACTGTTTGCTAAGTCTAATAAATCGAGCAAACCTGCAGGAATCGCTGCTTTTTCGCGAAGTAAAAAATTTCGTAACTCCAGAAGATGCACAGATACGCAAATTCTTTTTATACCATTAATTCCTTAAATATATGTGTTGCTCTATACGAAAAGCACAATGCATGCAAACACGTGCAATTTTTTGTACACTTCGATAAAGTTAGAGTATCTGCTGACGGAAAGTATGAGAAGAGCCTCAACAAATTTATCTATGTAATGTGTAAAAAATTAATACAAAAACATGTTGCATACCCGGGGGAACACAAGCCATCACAGAAAAATAAAAAATAAAATAAAAATGCTTGCAATTCGCGACTGTACACCACTAAAGACTGAATACGTTCGATGAGTACGTGCAGCCGAAGTCGAGGGCAATATACCTGGCTCCCACGTGTTTCCCGATTGCCATTTCTTAAAATGTTTCATGACTTCCAGTACTCTAAGGTCGAAGATATTTTTTTTTTTTAATTTTTTCGCGTTCGAAGCCCACTGTGCGTCGCGGACGTTTTTTTAACGACTCGGTTTGACGGGGTTGTACGATGGTAAAGCGATTACGGAAGGGGTTGGCTAAGGAGCGCGAGCTCGTAAATGTTCGTCGATACGAGGACGATAATGGTGACAGCAATTAAGCGAGACTCGGCGGCCAAGATGTTCGCGGGGACGTTCGTCGCGATTTCCTTCCCCTTTCTTTTTTTAACGATCGATCCCCGCCGCCGTAAAGTTTAGCGGCTCGTGAAATATATATATATCGGGTGTTACTGGGGCGCGCGATCGAGCTGGGACCGCGATTAAACCGAATTAATATTTCTGTGGGGGATGGAAGAATTCGGGGTGGTCGCCACTGGTCGCCTATAATTTATGGCGATGATGCGAAGCGCTTGGAGATAAGAATGGGGGATTTGGAGAGGCTGTTGCTTCGCAGGGATTTGTGGAAAATGTTAGAACTGTCGAGCACAGTGAATTTTGAGGTTAGAGGGACTTAAAGGGGTCATTCTACTTTGAACCGCCGAAAAATTAAGATATTTTTAAAGATATTTTTCTGAGTAAACGCAACATATAATGAAATAAATCTTTTTGGTATTTATTAAGCTACTCTTATATCATACAAAAAAAATTAAAAAGAATTTTTGTAATTTGTTTTAATTGTTTTTTTTTTACAGTGAAAATATGGCACCTAAAAGAAAGGGCTTATAATTTCCCGGCTCAGGCTTATCCGAAACCAAAAATTCGAAAAGATTCTTAATCTGTATGACTGTCGCTATAGCCCCTAGCTAAATTATCAATTTTTATTGAAAAGTAAGAAAATGGCGCCGGTTTGAAAAAAAAGTTTGACAAAACCCCCAAATTGATGTATTCTCGGGTGTTCCATGAGAAAAATCTCGATTAGTTCTCGACAAAAATTGTTGATCGAGCTAGGGGTTGTAGCGACACTCGTGCAGATTAAGAATCTTCTGGAATTTTTTGTTTCGGATAAGCATGAGCCGGGAAATCACCAACGCCGTAAACACACCTCTTTTTTTTAGGTTCCATATTGACACTGTAAAAAAACAATTAAAACAAATTCCAAAAATTCTTTTTAATTTCGTTTTGTATAATACAAGACTAGCTTAATAAATACCAAAAAGATTTTTTTCATTATATGTTGTATTTACTGCGAAAAAAAATTTTGCAAATAGCTAAATTTTCGGCCGATCAAAGTAGAATGGCACCTTAAGTGAGATCAGAAGCAACACATGTAAGTGGGGGCTGGAAGGGTAGACACTGTGCAGATTCAACTGAGGGAGAAGTGGAAAGTAGTACAGCAGTAACTGAAACTTAGTAGAAATGTATGTTCAACCTAATTCAAACGAAACTCTGATCTACCTTGGATCTGTCTCAGCTCAAACTCATGCATATTTCAAACGTAGTATGGATCTGCGTTCAGCTGAGCGTAAATAGAAATTAAAGTAGACCTGACTGACAGCTAGACCCAGTTGAAACGCACTCCGAACCAAATTTAGATCACTAAAGTCAATGAAGCTTTTTAAAAAAAAAAACACAAAATTAAAAAGGTCACGAACACGTCGAAGAATTGAATTAACGGAGTCCTAAATTAAAAAAAATAATAATAATAATACTAGCCTCTTAAATGAGTTTCTAATGCGAGAGACTTGAAATCCGGGGTCCAAGAGGCACAGTAAAATTTTTTGATGGCTTCTAAAAACGGGAGCGCAGGCGGAAGCCGCAAACGCACGAAACCGCGACGGGGTTTCAGCTTACATGGAAACTCGATTAAACGATACGGCGAAATAACGTCGTTAAATAATGCCATTACGGTCAGCCATCGTCACTGATAAATCAATTGGCCGGCCCATGGTAACGAGTATTATTGATGGACGAGCGTAAAATATGATTACGATTACAGGTCCCAGCGGAAATTTCGTTTCAGCACTGGCCGGCCGTGCTGCGACATGGGAATTTCAACGCACCGTGCCGCGCGCGCGCACAGTTCGGGAAAGTTCGACGTGAAAGTAGCGGAAAATTCAATTTTCCCGAAGTACTGGTAATACGAGAACGTATTTCACCCCGCGGGTAATGGGGGTTTATAGAGTCACTCGGTTCTCTGGTTAGTTATTTTAAAGATCACGTCGAGCTCCGTTGATTCGCTTCATCTACTAGTTGCTCCTTTGAAAGTCATAGCTGTGGGTTCGGGCAGATACCTAGTGGGGTGTATATTTATTCGAGCAGCTAGTGTACACTACTTATGGAGCTCGGAACGTGTCCCGATCTGGTTTCAATACACACTTGCAGTGGATCTATTTAGAAGCTTTACACAAGTTTAGCTCGCGCCTAATCTATACAGAATTGAGATGCTGCTGGACCTAATTTAGGCACTTGGAACTTGGCTCATATTTAATCCAAACCTGTTTCAGAATTCACTAAATTCTAACAGTAACCTAGGGCTGATGTAACTGCAACTAGTAGGGTCTAGCAGAAGTTAAATCGCTGTCGATTGAATAATGATTGATATTTTTGCATGTAATTCGTTTGAAAGTAATGAGAAATTTATTCATCTCTCATGTAGCATCGGTTAGAATCGTTGACACTTACAGATTTTTAATTAGGAATTAATAGACGTAAGACGTGCAAAAATCTGGTTCTGGAAAAAGTGTACCTAATATCGCCGACTCAAGAAATATTGACTAATTCATGTCTATATGAGCTTTTACTGTCATTTTCACGTGTGCTTTTATTACTTCTTGCTCTATAAATGGTTGCTTATGAATCTTTGATTTTATTTTTATTTCAGGAATAGAATTTTAAAATATTTTATTTTTTACCAATCCTCGCTAAGGATTTCCGTCCTGACGGACACGTTCTCAAGGAACTCCCCTCGCAAAAGGTCAACCGTCTAT
The DNA here is from genome assembly GCF_050908995.1 of Andrena cerasifolii. Taxonomy (NCBI): domain Eukaryota; kingdom Metazoa; phylum Arthropoda; class Insecta; order Hymenoptera; family Andrenidae; genus Andrena; species Andrena cerasifolii. The sequence continues at coordinate 8,661,656 of NC_135132.1, forward strand.
TTACACAGCGCATTATTATAAAGCCTAATGGAGTCTCCATTAATGCAGCCTGTAGCGAGGATAGACAGAGCAATTATAGTGCCATTAAACTTCCCTATAATTTACCCAGTTTCCTCGTAAGTCATCCTCCCTCTCGCGCGCGCGCGCGCGACCTACAACCTCGCGTCACTTAACAAGTCAGTATTCACACCGGCTACCATCCTCCCCGGCTAATGCTACTGGCAATGCGGGGGTCGATAAATCTGGATCGATTCACTCTCATGCATTCCCAGAGCTAGCATCAAAGCTCCTGTTCCAAATTTCATTGCAGATCGCGCACTCTGTGTGGCTTGAGGTTTGCCAACCAAGTGGCATGAGTACTGTCAAGTTTTAGATTGAGAATAAAATTTAGTGCTGCGTGTGTGCGAGTAGTGGTCCGCGCTGCTTGATCCGGGGAACTGGACTGGATTAAAAAAAGGAAAAATGAGTACAACTTTAGGGGTTGATTCACCCCCTCAGAGTGACTTGCCGCGGTGAGAAAGAATTAAAAAAAGGACGTCCCAGGTCTCTGCATACTCCAACGTGCTCCGCGTTCACACGAGCCTTCATTAAAATCAGTATTCTCGGATTGGAAGCGTCTCCTAGTTAGCCCCCCTCGACCACCCTCTGTCAGAACTGTCAGCCTCCACCTTTCCAGCCTCCTCTGACTCGATTCCCCGAAAATAAACGGTCGAAGAGCGACCCGGCACCTCGTCGAAGGACGACCCGCTCGCTCGCTGGCTTCCGTGTGCCTCGGCAGCCAATGAGAATTTCGTCATTCCTTCTATAATTATTGCCGGCGTCACGCCGTCGTCGCCCGTAGGCGTGCGTGATCCCGCGACGCTATCAAGGATGAAACTCGACAGCTTTCGGCTAAAATTACGCCGCAATTATCGCATCCGCAGCCAGCCGGCTTCTGGGGGAGGAAGCGAGCAGGCGATCGTCGATCGAGCCACGGGCAAAGTTCAAACTCTGTGCCACCAGTGATCCGTGCAAGTTGAACCCCTTTCTCCTCGATCCACGCGCAATCTGCCGGGGTTCCAACCTTTCCCACTGCGAACCCCGCAGTCGGAGTTTAATCCTCTGCGGTCCCTGCGCAACGACCTGGCCAGGGGAGTTTCGACCCAATGATTGATCATCCGATATAGGGCTTCTGCCCTGCTGCTGCCGCCTCTGGTTTGACGAACTTCAAACCCACGGTCTCTGTCCATCCGAGGTCTACCGTTTGCTCCCTTGGCTCATCATCTATAGAGTATTGTGGATCGCTAGCGTTGGTGTGCTGGCTTTGGGGGTCTTGGAAGTAGTTAAGGGATGCAGCATCTTGGGCAACGGAATGTTTTAATTTCGGGCATAGTGGCAAACCTCTGAACACTTTTTGAGTGCTGCGAGATTTTGAGAAATGCCTTTTAAAGTTCCGCGCAAAGAGAATTCTAAGCGTCACGCTCTCTTCTCTCTTTATTTGCGAAGTAAACACCCCGTTCGGGGGGCTCCGGGACAAATCTTCCAATGCTTCCCCCACAAGATATCGGACGTGAAAGTCTCGCTTGATCCCAAGTGTGTTGTTGAGTTTGGCAGAGGGGGTTTTTGTAACCGTCCGATACCCCTTCTCCTGGACGAGAAAGGGGATTCCTTTCTTGTCCCCCGTCGACCCTAATCGTAACAGGTGCATTGATGATTTAAGATTTAGGGAGAGAAAGAAGAGATGCGCCTTCGTCTTGGGACCGTCGATAAGACTCATCAGTAGACCGAAAGGAATAAACTTGAAACTTGTATATATACGAACGAGACTGGTGCTTAGGACTAGCGAGAAAGAATTTGAAAGATTAGACCTCTGGTGGCGCTGGCGAGCACTAACAGTCGCGATCCCTGGGCCGAGTTGCCAGTTCGAAGTCTTGTGCTTTGCATGGAGGAGGATTTGATTCGCTGAGATTATGGGGCATGTGTTCCGGTTTGTATTTAGTATGATGTTCGCTTGATTTGTGACGAGAGCGATTCATCGTGCCAGCGTATCGGGAAGAATTACAACGCCGGTTGTAACGAATCGGCGCGAGACGACACGGCTGAAATGCACGTAACGGAGATTCGCGGGGGGCTCCCATAGTTCGGGGGCTTTTGTTCGAAAGATTATTTCCGAGGCATGCGCCCGTGACACCTGGCTTACGTGTATCGGCCGTAAAATATGATGGATGAGGAGCGTGGCGTGATTAAAGTCCAGAGGAACGATGTGATCCAGCGCCAGCTCTTTCGAATCGGGGCTTTTCGTCGCTGAATTATTGGGCGCCCGGGCGAGGAAAATAGTTCTTCGCTTCCTTCCTCTTTTACTCAATTAACGTGCGAAATTGTTGTACGTGAGGACTTGAAGAACGTGCAAAGAATTCGACAAATTTTTAAGATCCTGGATGTTACTCATTTCTACATATATAACTCCACATAATTCTACTTATTTCTGGTAAAGTCCACCTTATTATACTTAATTTCACTCGTTTCTACTCAATTTTACTTCACTCATTTCTACTCAATTTTACTTCACTCATTTCTACTCGATTTTACTTCACTCATTTCTACTCAATTTTACTTCACTCATTTCTACTCAATTTTACTTCACTCATTTCTACTCGATTTTACTTCACTCATTTCTACTCAATTTTACTTCACTCATTTCTACTCAATTTTACTTCACTCATTTCTACTCAATTTTACTTCACTCATTTCTACTCAATTTTACTCCACTCATTTCTACTCGATTTTACTTCACTCATTTCTACTCAATTTCACTACACTCATTTCTACTCAATTTTACTCCACTCGTTTCTACTCAAGTTTACTTCACTCATTTCTACTCAATTTTATTTCACTCATTTCTACTCAATTTTACTTCACTCATTTCTGCTCAATTTTACTTCACTCATTTCTATTCAATTTTACTTCACTCATTTCTACTCAATTTTACTTCACTCATTTCTACTCAGTTTTACTTTACTCATTTCTACTCAATTTTACTTCACTCATTTCTACTCAATTTTACTTCACTCATTTCTACTCAATTTTACTCCACTCGTTTCTACTCAATTTTACTTCACTCATTTCTACTCAATTTTATTGAATTACTCTCATTTCTACTTAATTCCACAAACTTATACTAATTTCTAGTTAATTCAACTCAATTCTACTTATTACTAGTTAAGTCCTCCTAATTATACTTAATTTCACTTAATTCCACTCAGTTTTACTGAATTTCACTCATTCCCATTCAACTTTACTTAATTTCACTCGTTTACACTCAATCCCCTTCTTTTATATTGATTTACCTTTAACGTTACTGAATTTCAATTAAACAACACAGATCTTCTACTCAAGTGCCAGTGAAAACCTACTCAACTTAAAGTTCGACGAAAATAATTGAAAATTGAACGGAGAATACAGACCTGATTAATGAAGACAATTTGAAACCTCTCCAATTGAAAGGCCACTTCGACTTTTGCTCGATCCGATTTCCCACTGAAACGTGCACTGCTCCGAATGGCTAATCTCTTAAGAACGAGAATCTCTAATCTCTCTTAGTTTCGAGAATGTCGCAGACTAATATTGGCGATTAAATGGAGAGGTTTATGCTCCTCGATGGGGGGTCCTGCATGGAGGCTAGACGAGCCGGTTAATGGCCGTTCAAAAGTCTAATGAGGGTAATTCCTAATCCCTGGCAAATGGACATCGACCTTATTTGCTCCACCAGAGGCGATATCGATCGGTCGTCGCACGAAATTTGACGTGACAGGGTTAATTGAGGGGCTGGGACGTCAGCCTACGGTGGCTCGACTATCGGATCCCGAAGAACCTCGATTATGGTCGTGGCAAATGTTGTGTGTAATAAGTTCCCGGTGCAATTCGCTCTGATTACCGTTCCGTTGTTTCTGCGCCGACTAATGGGCGTGAACGTTGTTCCAGCGTAGTTTACAGAGCTAGGGATGCCTTCTTCATTCAGAACGAACCAGTGCCTCCTCAATTATTAACTCGCGGGGCTTTTCCGCAGGAGCATGGCAAATTACCGTTCCTAAGTTCGAGTATCAACTCGGGGAGGCATTTTGTTTCGAGCGGCGAGAGATTCTCTGAGAAAATGTTGAAGAATTTTCTTCAATTTTTTTAGATGAAGAAGAGTGGAGATGGCGGGAGTTGGTTTAATAAAAATTCGAATAATTTAACATCGCGATGAGGGGTAAAAGGAAGAATAGGGTTTTTGAGATAACAGTGCGTTATAACGAAGGAACATGGCATAAGGGTGGGTAGTATGGAGTGCAAGGAATGAAGGAGGAACGAGGGGCAAGGAAAGCAGAAAGTAAAGGAAGAAATGAAGGTACAGTGTGGAATGAAAGAGGGGAGAAAAGATGATATAATGGGTAACAGAAGGGAGAAGTGGGAAAGGTAGAGGGGAGCTGGTGAAATTATCGATCAGAGTTCCAGCTAATTACTTTAGGATTGACATGATGGCTTTATATTCATCAGTCATCCATGACAATTCGCCACAGACCTCATCTGTCATGGATTCCCAGCGATATCGATCGCCTCCCATTCAAACTGACACGCTGGCGAATAATTGAAGGTGTCAAATAGCAAATGCTGGGGACATATTGAAATCTGCAGTAACTATATTGTTTTTCAGGCATCCAGTGTGGCCTGCGGCTTGTTTCGCTCGTGGGAACGCGGCTTAAGGCAAGATAAGTAGCAGCTAAGTGAAACTTGTATCGAGAAACAGTGGCAGTGTTGTTGAGAATAGCGTAGATTGAGTGAAATATTTATTTGAGGATTTAGAGCGAAGCCTTAAGCCTCGTTCCCACGTGAAAAACTTCATGGCACATTTTACGCTTTGTAGCAAGTGATTTAAAAGAACATTTCCAATTCGAGACGACCATCAGCTGCTCGATTCCCTTCTTAGGATTTCGAATGTGTTCTTTGTCTCACGTTTTACACGTGGGATCGTGGCTTAAGCTATGAAAAAAACAGTGTTTTAGGTGATCTTTATGGGGAAACTTTGAAAAAACTGTAACAATACTGTGGAGATTAATATAAATTGAATGAACTGATATTTGGAGAGTTTAAAGTCACACCTTAAGCCGCGTTCCCACGTGTACAATCGTATGCCACATTTGACACGTGTAAATATTATTATTTATTTACGTAAAAATTTCCATTCGATACGATCACCGACTCTACGATTTCCTTTTTAAGATTTCAAGCGTGTTCTTTGTCTCACATTTTACACGTGGGATCGCAGCTTAAGCTATGGGAGCAGTGTCTAAAGCGATCCTTAAAACGAGTACATTGAAAAACTGTGCAAATCCTGTTGAGATTAATATAAATTGAATGAACTGGTATTTTGAGGATTCAAAGTGACACCTTAAGGCGCGCTCCCACGTGCATAATCCTATGCCGCGTTAGACACGCGTGAGTACGCGAGTTAAAATAATTTCCACGGGAACAGCAACGGTGGATGATCTGATTTACGCTCCCTGACTTGGCATAATCGCCTCTCGGGCGTCTGGGAACTTGGTGAAAGGCGCGCGCACAATATCTGTGTGCGCATCAGCCGTCGTCGATCGTATTCAAACAACGTCCATAATGAAAGCACTCGGCTGAAACAGGAAATCTCCGCGAAATCGACTCGAGTTACCTACCGGTAACCCTGGCAACTGACTGATGAAAGCTTCTGGGGCTCGTCTTACTGGATGCTTTTCCGATCCACGAGAATAGAAGGAGAACAGGGATATTCTACGATAAAAAAACAGACAATTTGCGCCATATTCCTTGGACCCGCGACATTAGAGTCTCGATTTATCGGTGATCGAAGTTGCGTGCACGCTGGGGGCACCTGGTACCGCTCCAGTAAAAACGTAACTCGATATTCACGGAATTATTCGAATTTATGCCGAAACTATAGCAACCATAAAATCGTAGCCCTTGTAGAAAAATATTTTTTTGCAATGACTATTAAAAAAAAACACAACCAGGGATTTTCAAAATAAAAAATACACCAGTGATAACAATATAACGAGCAGCCTGAAATGTTTGTGTATATTATATGAAAATATTAATTTTAACCATAACATTGACCGTCGCCATATGTTCCATTTAATTTAGAATTATTTGCGCGCTGGTTATTGTATCAAAACGCCGGTCGAATAGTTTAGAAGATTGCAAAACGACGCGATACGTGTATTTTCGCTGCTATTTCGTCACTGATATTCTTGTATAATGTAAAATCGAGAAGACGCTGCGACAAGTTGCAGCAACTTGTCGCGTTCTATGCTTCTTTAACGCGCCAGCAAGTTTTCTGGGGCGGACCGCCGCTGGGGGTGAGTTGAGAACTTGCGGAGAGTTCGCAAAGCCCCTTCACTTTTCCAAAATATGTACAATCCACTTAGAGATGCGACGATCTTTTACGAAAATTAGCTTCCATTCAGAAAATGATCACTATTTTAACGAAATGCGGTGCCATCATAGCTATCATACGTTATCATCGTTATTAGAACGATAATGATACTGTACGATAGACTTACAAACGTGATTATCAGCATTCTAACCTATCAGTTAATTACTGCGCTATCATACTATCATACTATCATATCATCATGATCACACTTTCCAAAATTTATATGATTACCTAATTGTGAGTTCAAATTGCGTCAGTATGATGGTATCATACAATCATCATACTGCACAATTGATAACATATTTCATCATAACTTGGCTAATATTCTCGCAGAGTGCATAGAGCCTGATAATTCTCATTTTCAAGCAACCTCAATTCTCTGCTATCATCGCTATCATACAATGACACATCATCGTGTCAACTGTTTCTGGGCGCGCTAGTCAAGGCCGCCGAGAGTCGTGCTCGGCTCTGTCCAAAGCTCTGCGTAATTTTGCCTCGAATCCACGAAAAGACGGTTTGCACGCGAATCCAACACGCAATGACTTCACCTGTTTTGCAACGCGATCATCTGGCAATGATGCTAGGGCGACAGTATCATTTCTAAATGGAGCAGAACGGGCGTCACCAGTGGGTCATGGTGATCCAAAGATACAAATTGAACCGCCGGTTACCGTGTTTCACAAAGGGAACCCCGTCTAATTCAATCAAAAGACAAAACTACCACACGAACTCATCCCAGATGAAATCGAAACCGAAGTTTCTGCAAAAATCGAAAAACCGTGGATTTGAAAAATAATTCAAACCCCTGCGCACGAGGTACCCCAAAATAATCCCCAGAAATTACAACGTTGACATTTCGCTACAAATCGCGACTTCGTGCGGGGTAAAAATAGTAGGCCACGATTTCGTGATCCTAGTTGCTTCCGTGTCGTGCGAGCGCCGTGAAGTTCGCCGCGTCACGGAATTAATTAAGTCTTCCACCCTATTTTTAGGGGCCTCCCCGTAATTGAATGTCAATCCTGCGCTCGTTAACGGCCCGGCTGCACAATATAATGGCCTCCGTTGTCGTTCGAGGGCTGCCAGCGTTGAACGATGACAATCGAATTTTTCACGGCGCCCTTCGTTCCTCCGCGGGTCCGTTTCCGACGAACGATTACGGGACGACCTTTCGCATTTCATTCCATCTGAATTTTTCACGGACGGATCGAAGCCGATGTATATTAAGTGCGACAACAGCGCCGACCTGGCGGCAAAAATTGTTATAATAATATTAATTGTCGCGGGGGCGGCGGTGTGGAATTTTAATTCTGGGGCAGGGTTGCAGTCTAAATATTCGATTTACTTGGCACGGGCGGTTTGGATGTCAAAAATGAATTTATGTCGGATGGAAATTGACCGCTGGTTTTATTTAGTGCTGTATCATTCTGGGTCTCGTTGGATTCCGCTCGATCTCGCTGAATTCTTGCGAATTGCAGTGATTTTAGTTTAGTCTGTATAAATTGTGTTCGAATGGAGGTAGAGGGGTATTCAAACTCTTTTAGATGAATAGGAAATTGAGCGATCAAAGAAATCTGGAACGATACTTCCGTACTCGCCGCTAGATGGCATTTCGACCGTCTCCGCTTTCTCGCAAGTGCTCCCTCGACTACCTATTCGTATATATACCCACTAGCAGGCTCAGGACGAAACGCATTCTCCTTTCCTGTTCTTCTTTCCTTCACTATTTACCTTTCCTCCTTCAAATCGTGGGTCAAATATTAAAACAAATAGTAAGTAGATAAAGAAAGAGTAGTTTGAGTAACGAAATCAATAAAAATTCGACTACTAGTTGAATAAATATTAAATGGGAACAGTCAAATAATAACAGCGTTTAAAGTTAAATAAATTGGATAATTAAATGATTGAATAATTGAATAAGGAAGTGTCGATTCTCTCTACTGATTTCCCAAGTACCCCCAATTCTCTTCCAAATAACGCTGTTGTTCCTCGGACAGCGAAGTTTTCGATCGTCCGGCGTTTCCATTTAATTAATCGGATCGAACGTCGTTTAAAACGACTGGACAGCTCCACTCGAACCGAAAATCATTCAACGGTTTGAGCTCGAAAGCGCAGGAGAGGGTGCGTTGCGTCAGATACATCGGACGGGGCGGAATGGAAAGTCCTGTGGCCGTTGGGTACACGAGATTTCGAGTTCTCTTCAAATATTTCGACAGCCGGCGAGCAGAAAGCCGCGCTTGTATCAATAAACAATTTACCCGTGGATTGACATGGTATCAGTCAACCCAATAAATGGTTCCCATTGTTCCCGCAGAGGCATTGATGGAAGTATCGTTCGACAGCTAACGATTTCAAGGGGCACAGCAGCGATATCAATTAAACTTTCAAAAACAGATAGACTATCCGCGCTGGAAGTAATTTAGTGACTGTTAAATTAGTTAACGGGCGAAAGTTTTGGGAAAATTGTCCTGGTGGATTACCGGATTCATGAATATTTATGGATGATTGGAAATTCATCAGATTGTTGCTGATAGCGAGGTATTAATAATGGACGGTAGATTGGTAATCGCCAACGAATATGCTGTGTTCATTAAACAGTGATGCGCGCAGTATATTGTAATTGTTTCTGAATTATTGGTGTTAATAATGGAGTTTAGTAGAACATACGTCATGAGAAATTCTGATCTAGAGTTAATTCTAGGAAAAAGGTCCGTAATTGTGATCTAACTTAAGCCATTCAGAACCTTTCATTGTTTTTCCCTAGTAGTATATAAGTTTCCCTAAGAGTGTACAAGTTCCCCTAGTAGTGCATAAGTTTCCCTAGTAGTACATACGTTTCCCTAGTATTATATAAGTTTCCCTAGTAGTGTGTAAGTTTCCCTAGTAGCTGCAGTATGTACATATATTTCCCTAGTAGTGGTATACATGTAATACTATCCCCCACTAGTGGAAGGCAGAAAGACTAGCTAGTGCAACACCATAACACGAAAATTAATTAAAACTTCCTTGCCCAATCATCATCTACTAATTAACTGACTTACAATTAGATCTCCACATTTACCATTTCACATTAAAATTTATCAATCCCATATAACTTTCAACACCATCCAAGGTACCCTACTATTGGGTACCTCCATGCTCAAAAAACTATTTAAAAAACACTATTCAGCTTCCAGCTACTAACATTCTAATTAACAACCAAGTTTCTCAAGATTCCATGACTCACAATCCCACTAGGTCACAATGCACTGAACCTATTTGCGCAGACACTCACCTCCCTCCTAATGGAGCAACTAGTGTACTCACGTACAGGGTGTTTCAGCGAAGGAGGCTACTGGAAGCACCTCTAACATGCATGCTCCTTCTGCCAACAGTGTCAGAGTTCGCCCAGGAGCTGGGCGTGGCTATGGAGAACCATTCCGTCAACGTACGACGTCTCGTCGACGACTTTCGCAGCAGGTCCGCGGAGACGAGGGTGGACTCAGGCGGCATGCGGCGCGTCTGGGAAAGCCTGCTGCGCCAGGTCGAGGCGGACGCAGTAGCCCACCTGGACCTGGCCTCGGTCCTTCAGCAACAGCTGTCCAGGCCGACTCTGGAGGCCAGCTTCCATCGGAAGCTCCAGTCCAGAAAGGTGAGCACTCCTGAGCGCTATTACAACCCCTTTCCCCGAGTCTCGGAGCAGTGGATGAGGAAGAACGCTTTGGCGCAGCGTTCCAAATGGGAATCGAGTTAAAACGTGCAAAAAATTGCTGACACTTCTGCTCGGACGTCGATTGCATTGCCAATCTTGTAATTAGGAGAGTGCCCCAAAATGGGATATCCGTGTATCTCTGATGCGTCTGGTGAAATGGATGTGATGGCGAGGGCAGAGTTGTATTCACATGGTGCAACTCTGCAACTGTATTTGTCTTATCAGAGGCACCACTATTGGAGATATGCCCTATTGTTCATGGGAGAGGGACACTGTAGCCTAAATGGGCTACCTATAGAGGGATATCTGGACATTTCTGATGATTCCAGTGATAAGAATATCCTGCCGAGGACAAAGTTGCATTCTGGCCTGCCACATTTCACCTCTCACACCATGAAGCCTTATCTTCAGCACCATATTCGTGCCACTAGGGGCAGCACGGTTGCACAGGTGTTGCCTATTCGGTGCCTCGTTTGAACGAGGATGGCATAAGAAAGGCATATTCTTCATTATGATCAGTTGGAGGATGCATTCCTTCAAACTTCAAGCATCAATTACCCAGACTGCCCTCCATGTCTCACAACTAATACCTAGTTAGGGTTCTTTCTCTCAGCGGGGACTTAAATGCTCTTATATCATTTTTACTCATACATGCACAACCATCAATTGAGCTCTATTTTCCTACAGTAGTATTGAAAAGAAAGTTGAAACTGTGATTCATCAGAATAAGCTACTTCCATTAGAATTATATCTTAACATGCATTTCTCATAGATTCAGTTGTTAATCATGTGGCCATATAAAAATATGCGTTCCCTTTGACTACCACTGTACACCAAGCAATCATTCCCACCCCACCAGCCACTCCGCTAGTACCAGTAACACCACGCCTTCCCTACTGACCAAAGGCAACTGCCTCTGCTCCCGTTTTCAGGTGTTCACCCACCGCGAGGCTTACGAGCAGCTGGTGGCCAAGTCCGAGGAGAAGCTGCAGCGCGCTCGGGGTGACTACAAGCGCGCGTACGCCGCCGTGCTGCTGGCCGACAGCGGGAGCGACCAGGAGCTGAAGCGCGCCTACTTCGAGGCGCACAACGCGTACGTCCTACAGCTGAGGGCCACGAACGCCATCACCGAGCGCTACCAGACCCAATGCCTGCCCGGTTTGCTCGGCGAGATCGCCGAAGTCTACGAGGAGCTGTGCGGACTGGCCTGCAAGTGCGTCTCCGGCGTGTCGGAGGCCGCCGCGGAGCAGGCCAGCGAGCAGACGAAACGCTACCAGGGCGTCGTGAAGGAGGCTCAGATCGTCGCGCCGCTGAACGACCTGCAAGTACGTGCGGCAGACATCCTTGCCCCTTGAACTATGGCGCGGTGACTGTTCGAATCGTTCCACCCGAGAGGAGTGGTCCTTGGGAGGGAGGAACTAGGGCGGACGGGTACTTATCACTAGGCCGCAGTTAGGGATTTAGCGCAACAGATTGTCGCTGAAGCGTGGCGAACTGGGGGAGTTGGGGCTGTTCTAGATGGGTAATTCCGGGGGAGAGTTGAGAAAGGGTACAAAGGGATTATCTGGTGTTAAGTGAACTATTTAAGTCAACTTAGGTTGTGATGATACTACCATCTCTATCACTAGGGGAGCCCAAAGTATCTTTGCTCGAGGATACCGCCTAATTAATTTTCTTTCTTTGCAACTTTGAGCTTCTAATCACCTCCCACTCTTATTGTAGGAATAGGTTATATAATTGCGGATCCGCAGCCAGTCGCCTAGCCAACTCCACCAAAACCGATCCTCTGAGGCCTCCATATTCCGGGCTCCCTCTTATGGGGTTTCCTGCTCCCACAATATTTTAAATACACTATTAGTCGCCCATAATGTGTTCCTGCCTAACGCACAGGTAGTACAGATTTATCAGATGGACTTGCGAATAAGATTGCCTAGAAGTCCCCAGTCAAATACTGCGCTATCAATTAATAAGGTGTCTTCCTTTTAATGCGATGTCTGAAACTGAGGGCTATGTGTCCAGATTCTGGCGCGGAGCCTATCAGCAACAGCAACTCCATCGAAGAAGCCAGCCAGACGCCTGTTCGTCGCACCTGGCCCTCCAGAACAGGTGCCGATGGAGAGAATCAATCAGGTGCCCTCGCTGAGAGACGAGCTGGCCCCCACAGGGACCAGCACTCTACCCATGATGGATGACCTTCGACACGAACACGACGGTCTCAACCAGGAGATATCTCGCCTCCAGAATGCTTTGGATGCCCTGGTCCGCATGCAACGCAAGTGAGTGGAAGTATTAGTGGCGTAGTTGAGTCGAAGGCATCCCCACTATAGTAGATTGTGAATACAGTAAGTGGGCTACTAGGTAGTCCGTAGTGTAAACGGAAAGTGAACTTAGCTACCACCACCACAACGCATGGCTACCTTCGTTATAGTATCTCACTATACCCGCTATAATACTTAGCTACCTTTGCTATACAGTTTGACTACTAGGAGCTACTACTGCCATAGTGTGTGACTACCAAACCAAACCTTCTCACATTTAACGCAAATAGGGCCGTTCCTGTGTACCTTAGAGTGAAGATGTGGGATAGAGAGGTTAGGTGAGCGGGCCTTGGCAGCTCCAATAGAAAAACGAAAAAGGAGATTGATGTATCCGCGACTAAAGTAATTCGAGAGCTTTGTAAGAAGAAAAGAAACGTCGATTTTATTGTTTAAATAATTTTTTATAATCACCTAATGAATTTTATTGAATTTGTAGTAAAAATATTTTTATCCGCTCAACTCGGCTCCCACGAGATTAAATCCTGAGCGCGCTACTGGTGGGGGTGGCTCCTCAGTGGCCTCTGGCGGCCGGTTGACTTTGCTCCGACTGTACTCCCCTCTTATAACACAAACGAGGATCTTCTTCGCTCGGATTTTCGAGGGGGATGATTCTGCGAACTAGTTTCAACAAATTGCAATATCAAGAGGAGAGATTCGTTCTAATTGCCTCTTGTTTCGCTTGCCTGTAATTCGTTAAATCCATCAAATGCTGGCAAGGCCGGCTACGGTGGTGCGCGATTTTCAACGAGAGATTCTATCCGGCCACTTGGAGGGGAACACTCGACTCCTTCGCGCTTTAATTCCCGGCAAACCCGAATCGTTAAACCGTTTCCCTTCTTTAATTGCAGGAGCGCCGAAAGCAATCTTTACACTAAAGTGGCCGAGCTGCAGGAAGATATCTCCATGAAGCGTTTCGAGCTCGGAGAGGCGCAGCTCTACCTCGCGGCTGTGCTGGCGCAGGTATTATCTATTAATATTACCCGTTAACAAATACGGTGGAAAGAGAAGGCGGCTTTTCACCGACAATTAGAGGCGGTTCTTTGCATTCTGCTTCTATGTATAAAATAGTAACGAAAGTTCCGTTTTATGGGCAGGCTTTATAAGATTAAACTGTATAAAATTCTACTGGATTCTAGGAGTACTAGTATTGGGGGCTAGGGCTACTAGTATTAAAGCCTAAGACTACTAGAATTAGTGTCTTAGTAGACTTCACGTATTAGAACTTATGAGTCTTAGTATTTGAGAGTAGGACTACTAGAATCGGTGTCAATTACCAGCATTAGTATTTAGGACTGCTAGTACTAGGACTTATGACTACTAGTACTAGGACTTATGACTACTAGTACTAGGACTTATGACTACTAGTACTAGGACTTAGGACTACTAATACTAGGGCTTATGACTACTAGTACTAGGGCTTGTGAATACTAGTACTAGGACTTAGGACTACTAATATTAGGGCTAATGATTACTGATACTAGGGCTTATGACTACTAGTACTAGGACTTAGGACTACTAATACTAGGGCTTATGCCTACTAGTACTAGGGCTTGTGAATACTAGTACTAGGACTTAGGACTACTAATATTAGGGCTTACGACTACTGGTACTAGGGCTTATGACTACTAGTACTAGGACTTGTGACTACTAGTACTAGGGCTTAGGACTACTAATACTAGGGCTTGTGACTACTAGTACTAGGACTTAGGACTACTAATATTAGGGCTTATGACTACTGATACTAGGGCTTGTGACTACTAGTACTAGGACTTGCGACTACTAGTACTAGGGCTTAGGACTACTTGTATTAGTAGATACTTACAACTATACAGTAGTATTCGAGTTTAAGTTTACTAGTATTAGGACTTAGAACTCGTAGTGTTAGTGCTCAGAACTACTAGTATTGACACTCAGGACTACTATATAGTATGGAAGTCTAGGCTTAACAGTATTAGAGTCTAGAGATACTAGTTTTCAAGCTTAAGGGTAACTATATAGTATTAAGGTTCAGGAATACTAGTATTAGGTATTAGCACTTAAGACTACTAATACTAGGACTTACTGCTACTAGCATCACTGCTCAGGACTCCCAGTATCAGAGCCGTAAAATCCTACTATCAAACTCTACAGCTCCTGCCGTCGCAATGACGCATTACCACCACTAGAATTGAACACTACACTGGCACTACACTCCAGAACTACTAATATCACTATCACTATACAGTATTTTTCATCTGATGACCCCAACGTCCACTAGAACCGTCTCGAACCGTCTCGGACCGCGAGAGGGGGGGATCGGTGACACTAATACCGCCGCGGACCCAGGCCTGCCCCTGTCCCCGGCACGCGTCGCTGCCAATCGAGGAACACTAAAACCGCGACGCAACAAAAGAAACTGTCGATCGAGCGGAGAAAAAGAGAACTGGTCACGCAGCGTCACTCGACTCTCGAGAGGGTCGTGGCTCAGCCGATTAAAATTAGCACGAGCCTCTCCCATTGTTCCCTTCCACGGGCCGCGAACAAGTACAATGCACCTTGCCAGCCTCGCCGCCGCACCTGCACGTGCAGTGCCGAGCTTCCGTCCAGTCGAGCGCCGCTTTCGTGCCCTTGCTCGTCGACCGGGCCCTCCGCTTCGCGCCCGGGGGATCGTCGGTTTATTGGATCTGCCTGGATCCAGGGGGGCGCGAGACCCGCGTGGCGACAGGTAGAAAAGGAAGAGGTGGAACTGAGGTACCCTGGTGAATTTTGGCGTACTGGCAATCGATACCTAGTTGTGAGTAAATCGACGAGATAGTCGCGATGAGGGGGGTGATTAATTCGCGTTTTGTGGAGGGTGAAGAGTGGGGGTGGTGGATGGAAGGGTGGATTGTACGGGAAAGCTTCTTTGAGGGTTTTCGAGGTGGGGGTTGGATACTGTGTGTGGTGGAGTTTGTGGTACTGTGGAGCTTTTAGTGTCAGAATTAATGGGGAAATATGAGGGAATTTTTAGGATAGTGGAGCACTTACTTTCTTCGTAGTAGTTATTCTGTATTTTAAGGAGAGTGATGCAAGGAATGGTACCAAAAATCAAAAGTGAGATTAATGTGGGTAGTATCATAGATTTTCCAACGTTGGAGATGCCTACTAATTTTGTGATGCTTTCACAATTTTCTAGTACGAGTGTTTTCGGTTTAAGAGTTAGTGCTACGCGGCCCCTTTCGATTTCATTACATACAGTGTAGTGAAGCGTACAATTGTGTGCAATTGTCAGAATCTCACATTGTCTGACATATAACTGTCTACTCTACTTACGGTGGTGGTGAAGAGAAAGTAGAAAAGGTGAACGATATTAGAAACATCAGGATTTCATAAGCAGAAATCCAAGAAAAAGGTTTCCAAAGAAACCAGTTGCACCAAAAATTTAAACTTTACCCCCAACCCTAACATCTAAAACATCCATTGAAATAAAAACTGTAGAATTTTCATTGCATTTGTCTTAAACAAAAAAAAATCGAAATTTAATTTTTCGTTTATGCAACAACCCTTAAGGGGTTAAACTTCCTAACAACCACATATTGACAAAATCCATTCACTTCTCCTAATAAAACCCTGAAAACTCCTCAATAAAAATTCCCACAAACAAAATATAAAGCTCAAAAAAATTTAACAGAAATCTCAAACACATATTAACGCCCGAATGAAGAGTGAATACAATGAATTCGTTGAAGAAATGAAGAAATGAAGAAATGAAGAAATGAAGAGATGAAGAAATGAAGAAATGAAGAAATGAAGAATAATAAAAAGGGGGGTGTAAAACAGAATGCATAGTACGAAATAAATGTAATTAAATTCAGCTGCCCAGCAAGAACAGCAAGAAAGGGTGTGCATAAAAGAAAATGGATTCCCCTGAAATTTTCCATTTGACCGAGCATCGGTTGGACACAAACTATGTAACACACCGCGATAAACGTGCACCACAGAATTCAATAATATTGATTTCCACACGACTTTCAAATATGTGCATGTGCTTGCGCATCGAATGCACGGCTCCGTCGAGGACGATTGGCCCGATTCGAGCGTCTGCAAAATTCCTGAATACGACCCGGTCTGATCCTCCTGGCGGCATGTCAAGAACTCCAAACACGATGAAATATGCTCCACTCAAGGCAAATAGGAAACATAGGAATTGCAACCGACATTTTTACATTTCTTTGAGCTCAGCGCAGGGGGTTGGTGAAAGAGAATAAAAGAATAGTCGTTAATAAATCGCTAAATATTTTTGGAGTCTATAAATCGGTGACTTTTGAGGCGCCTGGTTGATTTAATTTGAGGTAAACAGAGCAGCCTAAATTTTAGTTAAAGAGGGATGAAATTAAAAATTCTTCAATTTTAAAAATATTCTATTTTAATCCGATCAGCTGTATGAACACGATACTTTATTAAAAAAAATAGGTTTTGAAAAATATCCTTGGGGATCTCAAATTCGAATTAAATTAACAAAATGTCTGATGCCTAAATTTATTATAACAGTGGTATTAGTGTATGAATCACTTTAAAAATCTAAAACTCGAAATTCTAATATAAATCTGATTACCTATTTTAAAAAAAAAAATTTGACGATATATGGTATCTGTCAGCTAACAAATTTAAAATTCAAATCCCCTGCTCAAAAGCTACCCCACCATTAAAATACAACGAACCTCAACTAAAAAAATGTCCAAAAAAATACCCCTTAAAAATCAATAAACAAATATTTCTTCATCTAAAATATTCGCCCTCAAAGAAAATTATCGTCCCCAATGGAGTGCAAACTGGAGTGCACCGAGTTACCAAACTTTGCCCGCCATTCTGCCCCGCGAAGTAGGTACACACGTATAGATATTCAGTCGCGGAGGGCTGGAGCAATCCAGCAGCCCCTTAGAACCGAGTTACGTAGACGTGGAGATCACAGATTACAGCTAGCTCGTTTAATCGTCTAACTCGCACAGGGTGGCGTGGGATCGATATTAGGGGCAAGTCGTGAAATTTTCAACAAGACGGGTCCTAATGGACCTGTCGACGGCCACCCGATACGAGTGTCCGTGGAACAAGCTGTCCAGGTATCGATAATTGGCCGCTTCGACCAGTCCTAGCAATTTCCTTCGCATTAGGCGTTGACCTATTCTCCTCTGCGTCGCAGAAATCGAGGGTGAAAGAGGGAGATATATATTTACCCGCCCGGGGTGACAGCCCTCGAAAGCAGAGTCAAGAAGGGTGAAAGAAGTTTCAATAGTTGGTGCAGGCCCATAACGCTTTCTTCAAATATGCAGCGATCTCTTCAGACGATTTGAACAAACGGCCCAATTATCAGCACTTCTTTGAAATATTCAGGGGGGCACCAGCGGCCAACGATGCTTTAAATTATTCAAAAATCTGTGTCGGTGGGGGTGCTGAAATATTCAGAAACAGTTCTAACGACTGAGGCACTTTCGATAGTTGGAAAGTTTGTCGCCGAGATTTTCGTGGAATGTTTGAGAACTATTAGAAACTCTGGTGGAGTACTAAAATGTTGGAAGTGTCTCGATTGTTGAGATTACAGTGGCATTTAAAGGCAGGGGAATTATTAGAAAATTATTAGATGATAAGGAAGTGCTGTAAAATGTTTAATAGCTCTGGGGTGTTTAGGGGTGACCTAGTTGGGGAATTTGTCTTAAGATATTTGAAGCTGCTAAGCGTATTATTATTCATTGGGAAGGTTCAGAAGGGATTCGGCTGTAAGTATTTTGTCAAATGCTTGAGATCTGCCTCAGTCACCTGTGACATCAAAGTGTTAAAAGGGGTGCCAATTATCTGGATTATTCTAGGATACTTAAACCTACTCTAATGCTATTAGTGTCTTCTCGGGGTTAAGTGAGCTGCCTATTGTCTATTTTGTGAATAGTCAGCAGTTCTTGTGATTGAGTATTCTGAAAATCGTGGCTCGAAGTGCTCCAATTACTAAATGAAGTATGAAGACTCTCCAATCAGAAAGTAATCCAAGACATCTTCGCAAACTTTCTCCAGACCAGTCAAGAGTTCTTCACCTGCTAGCAGGATTCACGAAGTATCAAAAGTACCACTCTTAATCCTCAAAAATACCCCAAAGTGTATTCAGGAACTACTGAATGACAACCACTGGAAAGTACTCCACCTGACATCCTCACAAATTGCTCAAGAACCCATGCAAATTGTAAGAGTCTCAGAACATTCGAAGCATTCGTCAAAAGTGCCCTAAGTACTTTTCAAAAATACCTTCATCAATCTTCCCAAAAGCCATCCAAAGGTACTCCACATAACACGGCATAAAATCATCCAAAACCTCTTAAAAAAAATCAAAAATGTCGTAGCATAAACTACCATTGCTCATCAAAAATACCCCAAGTACTTTTTCAAAATTCCTCCATCAATCTTCTCAAAGGTACTCCACCTATTATATCCGTCCCCAAATCATCCAAAACCCTTGAAACCACCACAAACCCAGAAACCTACAAAACCTACTTTTTCTCATCAAAAATACCCCAAGTACTTTTTCAAAATTCCTCCATCAATCTTCTCAAAGGTACTCCACCTATTATATCCGTCCCCAAATCATACAAAACCCTTGAAACCACCACAAACCCAGAAACCTACAAAACCTACTTTTTCTCATCAAAAATACCCCAAGTACTTTTTCAAAATTCCTCCATCAATCTTCTCAAAGGTACTCCACCTATTATATCCGTCCCCAAATCATCCAAAACCCTTGAAACCACCACAAACCCAGCAACCTACAAAACCTACTTTTTCTCATCAAAAATACCCCAAGTACTTTTTAAAAATTCCTCCATCAGTCTTCTCAAAGGTACTCCACCTATTATACCCGTCCCCAAATCATCCAAAACCCTTGAAACCACCACAAACCCAGCAACCTACAAAACCTACTTTTTCTCATCAAAAATACCCCAAGTACTTTTTCAAAATTCCTCCATCAATCTTCTCAAAGGTACTCCACCTATTATATCCGTCCCCAAATCATCCAAAACCCTTGAAACCACCACAAACCCAGAAACCTACAAAACCTACTTTTTCTCATCAAAAATACCCCAAGTACTTTTTCAAAATTCCTCCATCAATCTTCTCAAAGGTACTGGGTTCCACTTATTATATCCGTCCCCAAATCATCCGCAACCCTTCACACCACCACAAACCCCGAACCCTAAAAAACCTACCCTTGCCGATCAAAAACATCCCAAAGCACCCCTGAAAGCTTCTCCGCCGAAATCCCCAAAGAACTCAAGCACCCCCAAACCATTCAAAACCCCATCCAGCCAAAAACCCTTCCCCACCAACCAACCTCCCCCTCTCCCAAACCTCACCACGACCGCAGTCCCCCGTGAAGCCATTCAAGAGTCCTCGAAGCGCCGTGGCGCGAAAAGTCAAAGCAGAGGAGCTTGGCGCGCCGCGGGCGCCGGCCAGAAACACCGACCATCCACGGAAGACGAATAAATACGGCGCGCAATCGCGCGACATGCGCCCTCCCAACTGGGTCACCGTTCAACGCCGCCGTCTGAAAATCCATTCCCGTGGTTCGAGTCCGCCTTCCTAGGTCAGGGCAGCAGGAGCAGCCTCTGTGGTCCTCGCGAGAATGGGTTGGACAACGTTGCGCACACGAGTAGTTAGTATCCCCCGTCGACACCTGCACCGCCTGGCCTCAGCCCCGTCCATCCTGGGTCCGGGTCGTCCTGGCCCACCTCCGCCAGGGGCTAGGCCATGAACGAACGCTATTCCCCGATTAGCGACTGCCACGGCGTTGCTCCTTACGCGGGGAGGGGAGCAGTGTTTGTTGCTATGCAGCTGCCTGTGGTTAGGCTAGGTGGTCCTGTGCCCAGGGCATTGGTAGCGGGCCCCGGAGGCGGGGATAGTGGTGCTGTCGTCACGCATCGGTGTACACTTTGTGGGGGTCAGTGATGCCTCGGCCTAATCTCGGCCGATCGCTACGCGGTTGTTATGGGGGGACTGGTCACGTGGCAAGGCTCGGGGTCTTGTTGTGGTGCGTTGTGTGGGGGTTCGTTGACACGTGGCGGGCACGGTTCGAGGCACGTGTCCACTGGAATGCGTCGTCGTGCGCTTCTGCTGGCGGACCGTCCAAGGGAGAGCTTTTTACCTGCCCAGGGAGAATGGACTCTTCTGAGGGCCCCTTTGTGCGCTCCGTGCGTCGCCCGCGTGGTGCATTGTGGGACGGCTGGGCTGAGCGGCGTCGGGGGACACGCTTTAGGTTCCCACTCACTTGGTCGTGCTTTTGTGTTCTTGTGCTTCTATGCTTCTCTCTGCTTGCAACCGCGAACCGCGTGAGTCGATTCACAGAGGACGGGGGTGTCTGTTGCCGTTGCTGGTCGAGTCTCTTTGACGCAGATTTTGGAAACTCGGGAACTCGGGAACGCAAATATGTTCGTTGAGAAGTGCTTGAGAGCTGGGGAGAAAATATTAAAAGATTCAAATTTTAGCCTCGCGAACGTTTTCAACCCTCTTTTCTGACTTTGCACACGTCCAGTGAAAAGTTGATTTTTTGAGAATTACTGATGCTTCGGGAACTTCGGAAACCTGAAAAATCCTGGAATTTTTTGATTCATGAATTTTTTTAACTGTTTGAAAATCGTAAAGGTCTTGCAAGTTACGAATTACTGAAGCTACTTGGAAATTTTGAACTTGTTGAGTTTTGAATTTTTTTAACGACCTGTACGTTGAGGACCTTGGAAGTTTATAAACTCTGGGGGATCCACAGCCTTCTGAATCTCCATTCTTGAAATATCACGCGGTTGATGCACTTTCACCCTCCCACTCCCACCCTCCACTTTCCCTTTGAATCAATGAATTCCTTAATACAATGGCGTATTAAAATTTCTCTCTCTCGATCAAAATAACATCCTCTCTTCTCAGTTAAAGAATATTTGTCAGAAATTTCATTCAACTACTTACCTCATAATTAACGTCAATGTTGAACATTAATTGTTACTTAGTATTCTTTCATAAATTGTAACATTTTATTTAAAAATTGGAAGGACTCCATATTCCTTCAGTGGCATTGATATTTGTTTATGCTGTATAGTGCTCTATACAACTCTCCTGAACACTGTGTTTTAAGATAACATTGAATACAGCTTGCTCGTGTGGTCGATGCACCTCCAGTCTCTTTATGAATGGACTCACCACAATATATCCAATCCTGGATACAATAGCATAATATGTACATGGCAGTCCGTTCGAAATCAATAGTAGTCCGATTCCCAACAATACTATTCAGTATGGCTTGAATTAGGAACATCTGGTGACACGTAGTTATTAAAACATTCCATCGATCGTTGAATTAATTTGCAATTAAGCTATGCAGTAAGGACAGTTTTTATTTAACTATTTGATGAAAAGAAAACTATTTCTAATACAAATGAATGCAGCTGCTGACTTCGTTTCACGATAATATTAATTAATAATTCAATTAGTTAGCAAAATAGTGGGGTCCAGGTAATTGGACTAATCGAGTGTTTCAATAATCACTACCGACGCAATTGCATCTATATAAATGTCATTGATTTTTTTAGATAAAGTGGACCACAGGCCACAGGATTTTTTTTTAAATTTGGAGGGTGATTTTAGAAGCCTTCTTTTACGATATTAGAAATTTTATATTTAGCCTGACCTTGTGAACAATTCTTCTTCAAAATTTCTCCACCCCGGAGAATATTTTTTTCCAAAATTTTCTAAATAGAAAACAATTTACCACGGGCCACAAGATTTTTTTAAAAAAAATAGAGGGTGATTTTAGAAGCCTTCTTTTACGATATTAGAAATTTTATATTTAGCCTGACCTTATGAACAATTCTTCTTCAAAATTTCTCCACCCCGGAGAATATTTTTTTCCAAAATTTTCTAATTAATTTAAAACAATTTACCACGGGCCAGAGGACTTTTTAAAAAATTTAGAGGGTGATTCTAGAAGCCTTCTTTTACGATATTAGAAATTTTATATTTAGCCTGACCTTATAAAAATTCTTCTTCAAAATTTCTCCACCCCGGAGAATATTTTTTTCCAAATTTTTCTAATTAATTTAAAACAATTTACCACGGGCCACAGGATTTTTTAAAAAAATTAGAGGGTGATTTTAGAAGCCTTCTTTTACGATATCAGAAATTTTATATTTAGCCTGACCTTATAAAAATTCTTCTTCAAAATTTCTCCACCCCGGAGAATATTTTTTTCCAAAATTTTCTAATTAATTTAAAACAATTTTCCTACTCGAAGCAACCCCTTCAAGCGTCTGTAATTTCTCAAAAAGTGAACGCCAGATGGTATGAGATATTTAAGAAATTATTTTTTAGTACTTTGTGCCATTATTTTCAAAAATCGTTTTTTATTCAAAGCAACTTTTTCAATGCTATGCGATTCTTTTCTTCAAGTTTCTCCAGCTGGGCACAGAGAAGTTACTCACGGGTAATTTGTTCAAAGGCTAATAAAAATAGACGGGCATCGAATGGAAGAAAAAATGAACACGCATGCCACCGTGGACGTTCAGGTGTTCTCTGTCAAATCCAATTAACGCGCCAGCTCCTTCGTCGCATTAAAACCGAGCTGGCTTCCCTTTTTATTCGACATCTATTTACTCAGTTGGTCGTCCGCGGCCCGTCAAACAACTCGTGCAGAAATGTGACAATTTGCATCGCCGAAAGTGACGAGTTCTCTGTCCCAAAGCTGGACACGTTACCATTCAGCCGACTTTCAATATTTCACAAAGCGACGGCACTTTTATCTTCCGTTATTAAATTCGATTTTTCTTTACCTACCAGAATTCTATGATTTTACCCAAAGTAGTCATTGGGTGTATTTTGTAGAAAATCTTTCAGGAATAGAGAAGCAGTGAAAATGGTAAATAAGAAGAAAGTTTGGGAATTTATTGAGTGAAAGTAGTGGAGCAGTGAATTCTGAGCGATTTGCGGGGGTGGGAAGTGGCTTTCGTTTATTAAATATAAATTATTTAACCGTTTAGATGGCAATCTGCGAGATGTAAACGTGACGCATAAATCGCGTGCGGGAGTCTCTTCGTCGCGTTTGATGAACGTGTTCTCTGAACGCGCATCGGCGTTCTCCGCCCGATGATAGCCGTCCGATACACTCAGGAAATTAAAATATAATACTCAGTGACAATATTAACGAACATAATCCAGGCAGCAATTTTATAATGCAAAACCAGATAACGATGGTACATTAGCAACGAAAAAAAACAAGCAGAAGATGAAAAATGACGGAGCATAAATTCACTGCGAATAAATTTGAAAGAAAAAAAATGAAAAAAGGCACTAAATTACTAAATGCAAATTAAAAACATAATCGGGCGAGAGTATCCTTGCGATTTTTCTGCACTAGGGAAGAAATCGACCCAATGATTGAAAAATTTATTTAAACAATAAATAATTCTTTGGTTTATTGAGCCAGATATTTTACCGAGCATTCGTTTTGGATTTTAGAAAGAGCTGTTCGGCGGTGGAGAAGCTGGGCAACCGGATGGGGTGAGCGGCCGGAAGATGTCGAACGGCTCGACCGGAAGCACCAAGCACAAATGGCTGAAAGCGTTCAAAAGCTTGAAGACGAGCTCGCCGCCAACCCCGCCGTCGGGGGACAAGTCAGTTTATTTTCTAGAATCTTTTCTTAAAACGGAAGTTCACTCTAGGGGCGGCACGTGTGTCTTCATAAGATATCGTTTCTTTCTTAATTTGCTTTCTGTTCCTCTAGTGTTTTATTAACAGTGCCGTTTAGAGGTTGTTTAAATAACTGGAATTGTTGTTTTGTGAATGCACGACTAACACAGAGGAAAACAGGCGATGTACCATGCTGTTTCGACGGTGGTCGCCATGTCCAGGTAAAGACCCGTGCTTCTCATGTGCGCAACTACTGTATCAATACTTAGTTTATAATTAAAGTAGAGGCTAGCCTCGTTCGTCTAGGGATTTGAGATTAATCGGGGAATTTTATTACATAAATATTGAAGTGCCCGCAACTTTGCCTTCTAGAAGATAGGGAATTCCCTCTTACATCGATCATTATGCATCCCTCTTGTCAAAGATATTGGACGCCCGCAATTCGCACCCCCACCTATGCGCGTTGCGGACCACTCTGTATTCAAACGCTATTATCTAAAAACTGGTTAGAATCACGAAAAAATTATATCGACAGTAATTGTAGAAAATTGAATCCTCTTTCAATGTTGTTTAAACAAAATTTCGATAGGGCTTACCATTTTCGAGAAATTCTTCAAATTCAATCTATTGATGGATTCTAAACTTTACGGCCTGGCACCCTTTCCTGTTGTCCGAATTGCAATAAACTTTTACTATTTTTTTATCAAACGGCATTGTTCTAGGGGTTGAAAGCAACGAAATACAAAAAAATTCGTTACTTATAAATAAGCGCCACCTTAATATTCACCCTAGCCACTACACCTCTACATCGAGCTTCATGTTCCAGAAAAAGCCTGGACTCCGAGGGTGGCCACACCTGGCGCGAGTACACCTATCGAAAGATTACCCCGTGCGACGCCTGTGGCCAGGTGCTCCGCGGGCATAGCCGCCAAGGCGTGAGGTGTCGGGGCTGCAAGGCGAACGCCCACACGGACTGCATCCACCTGGTACAGCCGGCCATGTGCCCGAGCCTGGCGCCGAAGAAGAGCGGCGGGATTCCCCTCCTGCGCCGGCAGAAGACGCAGGCCCAGGTGGACGAGACGCCAGCGGCGGAGCACAGTAAGTACGAACCAGTTTGGGACTGTCGGCCTCGAGGAGGGTTCATCTGGTTCTCTTGCCTCGCCGACGCGCGAGTTTTTTTCTCTTTTTTCTCTCTCTCTCTCTCTTCCTATCTTTCTCTCCCCTGTCTTTCTCTCTTGTTGTCGGGGACGATCGATGCTGTCACGAGCGAGACTGAGGACATTTTTCTGGGGATATTTCGTGTGGGGAGGGTGAGGAAGTTAAGGGAGGTTGAGCATTAAAATGAAGAAAAGAAGAGATCGGTGGCAAGTCGATTCGGGATCGAAGCAACTCAAGCACAACTGAATCATCTAAATATAATTGGGCCCAATTAAGCAAACGGGAAGGTAAGTTTCCGGGGCTTCCCTCGGCCGGGGTAGCTTGATTTTATTTCACAAAGTTGGGGCAATGCTTTCTTGGAACTTCTCGCAAGGGCCATCGATTTCTTCTTCCACTTCGGATAATTTCAGCCAAATCGGTAATTCTATGGCCCTCCGGGGAGCTCGGTTTCGTTATGAACAGCATCGATCGATCCATCAGTCGAGGCGAACGGAAAAAAAAGAAGGAGAAAACAAAGCGTCTCTGGAGGATCAACTTTGCACGAAGCTCTGCTCCTCGTCTCTTCACGTCGGCCAACCGCGGTCGGCTCAGCTACGCCCCCCTACCCTCGCCACCCCCCACCACCCCCGCCCAACAATCACTACATCATCGGTAGCCTCTCGATAAGGCACGAGAGCGAACCTGCGAACAGTAGGTGTCCATCGCAATTAACGAAACAATCCACGGGAAAGTAATCGAGTCGAGCCTTCAGCCCTCTCTTCTCGCGCCCCTTCGCCGCGCGCGGAGCGAATAACGGAAAGGGAAGAGGCTGTAGGGATGGGAGAAAGGTCGCCTTCCCACGAAACACCCGGCGTTTTATATGGTCCATTGCCGGCGTTGTCTACGTTCAGAGTCGCTGAAGCTGACAATTCGGTCGTTCGGAGTTTATTAAGTCTGATTGGACCCATTTGCGCGGAAAGGTGCTCGGCGAAGTTACGGAAAATTGTTATTTTCGGACGAAGCAGCCCCCTTGGTCCATTCGCTGAAAGTTCTCCGAAGGAATTTTTTTTTTTTTATATTTATGAGTCCAGTTGAATTATTGATAAGGTAGTTGGGGGTGTTCCCCTTAAGGGTGACCGCCGGGAACGATATTTCTCCCCGTGTTTCGGGGTCCTCGGCAATCAATTACTAATGTTTGGGTAGAGTTTGAAATTTTTGGGAGGGCGGAGAAGAAATGGTACAGGGCTTGAATTCTTTGATTGGGGAACGTGACTGTTGGGTGATCTGGGAGATACTGGAATAATTCTGGACAGGGATATGTCAACACTGGGATCACTGGATCAAATGTGGGTTAGTCGTGTCGAGAACTATTCGTGGATCCCCAAAGGGCCGCCGCCAAACCGCGAATTAAACTGCGGCTTGTTATATGCTGTTAATCCTTTCAACGTGATTTACTTTAATTGACGTCAGAGTGAGCATATCCACCGAACGATCGATGGCAATTGTGTCGCGCGCACTAGTCATCTTGGAATGACATGGGATTTCATATGGAAGTTACACACTTTTTTACTTCGCGGTACTGTGGTAGAATTAAATTTGCCAAGCTTCAGTGATTTTGAACGGACACCGGATGCATTTGTCAATGCGTGGCAAGGAAGTTTCATTTCCAATGGGAAGCATTGGTGCTTGGAGCAACAAGTGTCTTTAAACTCATAATTCTCCTGTGTTCGATGAAGGTGTTAATTAAGACAGCAGAGTTAGCATTATTGATTAACCCTTTGTTTTCTTTATTTCTCAAGTACAATTTACTTCCTTCCCTTCGTTCACACTGTTCCAACAAGGAAGATAAGAGCTTCTTTGCCCACCTCGTCACGGAAAGGCAAAGAAGAACACTTTCTTCATTTCTTCACTCACCAAACATATTATTCTCACCCTCGTGCAGGGTGTCCCAAAAATTTCAGGACTTCCCGGAACATGCAGTAGGCTTCCTGATGCAAAAAGGCATCGAAAAGTCCTTTACCGTTTTGCGATCCGACGCTTCGTTCTCGAGATATTCACAGTTGAATGTTAGCGGTCCAAGTTCCGGGGCGCGCAGTTTAAAGCCGAGTCAGCTGAGCGCGCGGTCACTGCTCCACGCTCCGGAACTTGGACCGCTCATGTTCAACTATGAATATCTCGAGAACGAAGCCTCGGATCGCAAAACGGTAAAGGACTTTTCGATGCCTTTTTGCATCAGGATACTGCCTGTCCCGAAAAGTCCCGAAATTTTGGGACATCCTGTACACAGCGTCTCAGCAATGAAGAAACACAAGGACACCATTGCTCAAACATCTCTTCTTTCCCTACTAAATCAGAAACCATGTTTCTTCCCTAAACATTGACACAACCCAACCATTCAAGCAAAAAGATCAAAGGCCTCAGCAAAGTATTTAACAATTAAGGGCACTTGTTGTCCAAGAGACCTGTGCTTCAAGCGATAAATTTAAAAAGGAGAATAAAATGAAGGAAACAGAAAGAAATGATAAGCACCACGTTTGATGTCTCTCGTGTGCTTTTGCATTGCTGTCTCTCTATCACGTGTGGCCAGACGTGGACGCCATATACCAGGTGCTGAAGCAGGCAGGCGAGATCCGTGGAAACTCGACAAACTCACCACCTACGCCTCCCACAGCAGATCATCCTCCCTCCGGTGCAGCACCTTCGTCAGCGAGGGCCTCCTCCCACCCCTGTTCCTCGTCCACCTCTGGTAAGGCACAGCACCAACTCCTCTCGACCTTGAAGCAGAGCTCGCTCCCCAATATTGGGGAAACCTACATGCGCGACTGTGTTTCTTGAAATTGCCCCTGGGAAGCTGATCAGGTGCATCCCACTGTGCAAACGAAATTGCTCATAAGTAGGTGAGCTATGAAGGTTGATTGAAGTGACGACTTGAGTGGATTCTCAAACTTTGGGACAGCCTGGGGACCATTTAGGGTGGCATGTAGGAGCTACTGAATTATTTCAGAAGTTTCGAAGATGGGAATGTTGTCCGAAGCTCGGTTTTGAATATAGATTTCGACTGCGACGAAGAGGTGCGCGGTAACAGTGGTGTAAAAGTTATATGTAACGCTGATGTAATTATAAGTTTGTTTAATTGTTGAAGTTTTGAAGGGGGAAAGATAATTTGAGACTCTGGATGGTAATATCAGTTTCATATTGCTGTCTGTAGTGGTGGTCTGGGGTACAAATGGCAGAAGTGAAGTAATTTGGTTGCTAGTATTTTGAATTAATATGGGGGATGATTTATATTAATTACTAGGTTTCCAGTTTCTTGTTTAATAATGGAGAATGAAGTTTTATCGGAATTAATAATAGGAGTGGTATTTTCGAAATTGCGAGCTTTGGCTGCTTCTGCAGTGGGATTGAAATAGTTATTAATAAACCAGATAAATTAAAATAAATATAATTAAAACTACAACTGCAGATCACATATGGTTTTTGGTTAACTTCGAGTCGTAATATTGCTCCCCATGCTTTGTGGAGGATTCCCAACCCCACAGTTTGAGAATTTATACTGTAATTAACACACATGTGTAGGGAACTCTCATGACTAATAATTGAAAGCATAAAGTCTTCGAGGTTTTTAAGTCCTTCTAAAAATAGGGCGGAAAGTGACTCAAGTTTCTTTTGCACAGTGTTGTAATTTCATTATCCTTAGGCTGCAGATCAATTTTCTTCTTTCAGTTTGACATAATTCAGAGCATTTTCTTTATTTAAAATTTATATCAGTCAAACACATTCACTAATTACTTTAAATTGTATAATTCCAAGATTAGAAATCTTAATACTCAACACTTGTCCAGGCATAATAACTTCTATTTCACAATTCGTGATATTTCTTATCCTTTGTTACAGATATTATTGCCAAATAAGATTGCTGGTAGAAAAATATTAGGTATTTCAAAAATTAAAAAATTTTAATTTTTTAAAAATTGAAATTTATATTTATTCTTTTACATTGAATTGTAACATTTCTTCTTCAAATCAATAAATTACTAGGTAGTCATTTCCATGCAGACTTTGTTACACTTCATTTTTACCATAACAATTTTAGTAAAAAAAATGTACGCAGAAATATTATTAGAAATATCCAAAAATCCATAAACTTCCAATGAAATTACAAGACGAGCACCTGAAGTGGGTACATGAATCTGCAACGAACCAATTCTCTGCTTCAAGATCCCATGTAACCCTGTTCTCTTTTCTTTTATTTTTTTTTGTAATCAAAATAAGAATGCTTGTCTTCTTCAGGGACATGACTCGTAACTTCACTTTTTTTCTATTTTCTTCTCTCTCTCTCTCTCTCTCACACTCTCTCTGGTGTTCTCTCTATCTGTTCTTCTTCTTCTCCTACTTCATCTTCATTCTTCCCCTTTACCCGCGCCATCGTAAATTTTTATTCACCCTCGATATCCGGAGAGGAATCGAGTTAAGTGGATCGTATTGGATCGTCCATTAGCGATCCGCGTGTTTATCGAGTGATCTAGGAGCGTCGTCATTTGTTACTTCGGATCATCGAGTTTCCATCCGAACCTCCGATCGTCCGCTCGATCTTTGCAAGGGGAACTGAACTTTAACGAAGGTGTCGAGTCCCTTTAGAGCATCTTTTCAATTGCTATTCAGAATATTAATTGCAACATTTAAAAAATTATTTCTTTTCAATTGTATTCATTGAATTAAATGCTATTACTACAGCTGATATTGTTGGGAGAGGCTTTCTACTATGAAGACAATTATTTTACATAATTATAGGAGGAACATTTAATTAATTTGAATATTATTATTTCTTCTTCCTTTTAATTCTGTTATATTTTTTTTTAGCTGTAAATTGAATATTAAGTTACATAATTGCAGTAACATCAGGCTTCTATAAATTATAAAAATTATTTTCTATTTTTTATTATCAAAAATCAAAGAGTGGGTTGTCGGGTAATTATTAGAAATTTATTCATCGCTTTGAAATGTGTTTCTGCACATTTGCATCCGGCAAAAGAAAAATGGAAAATTTCAAGGGCTATCGCGCTATCTTTTCGAGGATCTTCGCGAACCCTCCTTCAAGGTGTCTGTAAGAGCTTTTCTCGAGGGCCTCCAGCCCTCGAGAGGCGCGATTAAGAATCGACAATACGAAGCTCATCATTGTGGGTTTCCCTCGACGAGAGAAATATTTTTCCGCGATTCCTGTCTCGTGGAAGCTTTTTCACCCCCGCCTGCTGACTAGTGTCGGATTTAATAACAATCGAACGCAGAACCGTAGCTAATTCTGCGAAGTGTTTAACAAATATTTAAGCCAACATATTCTTGAAACAATTACACATAGTGCAGAGTAATTCGTTGTGCAAAAAAATAACAGACTCGCTCTTCATTCAAAAATAAGTCGAAAGTGGGGAATAAAATTTTTTCAAATATAATTTTCAAAATTATATTGTAGCATTATTTTTTTAAAAACAAGGCGAAAGTATAGAATGCAATTCATTCGTCAAAAGATTTATTTAAAAAAAAAATGGTATTAAAAATTGTTGAAACAACCCTCAGTGCTTCCGTATTAATTTTCTACAGGATGTACGTTTCATTTTTCCCCCTTTGAGACATAGCAGAGCTTCAGATTCGATATGTTCTACCACTGAAACATTTATATCGAGCGCCATGCGCGCTACCAACTTAACCGTGGACTTTCTCAAAAACGAAGCGTCGCGCAAGAAAAATGCATTCCACATCTTCGACGTATTTTCGAAAGAGGAATCAGAAACCGCGCAGCTTCACCATCTGCGAACGATGATCGTGTGGATATCGACCAGCTGGTTAGAACAGTCTGGCCAAAAACATTAATACAGACATTCCATCCGCTTTACTTAAATTCTAAACTAAATCAACCGCCACAGAGTTTCACCACACGAAACCCAGTATAAACAGTAACAAATGATTCAAAATTCTCCCCCCAAAAAATAAAATAAATAAACCACCCACGTCAACCTCCGCTCGACTAAAATGGCTGTAATAGACTAACGAATCTGAATTGCGAGGAGCAAAATAAAATCTGAAAAAGAAAAGGGAACATCGAAGCACCAGAAACAGAGCAGACCCATGGGGAATCCTAACCTGTAACCGCAAGAGCGCAGAAGGAGCGTCAGGCAGCGCCACGTTCATAACTCGAAAAACCACCGCCAGATGGCGCCACGGACCGCGGGGAATCCCGCCGACTAACAAAGCGAGCTAAGCAATAACACTGGGTCCTTTAACCAATCGGGGTCCGATCAGTCCCATTCGAGAGAGAAAACGGCGGGATTGAAGGGGGCCTTGAACGGGGAATCACCCTGGAATCGTTTGCAATTCCGTTGACCAGGAAGAGGCAGCGGCGGATCGATGTCCGGGACCAGGCCTTTCGGGCAGCCTCTGGTGCTGATGACCCAGGTGGCACCCTCCACCTCGTACCCGAGGCAGCCTGAGCCACATTATCGCGGCGCTAACCGGAAGCGATGACCCCGGATGTGGCGCGTTCCACGCGACTGAAAGTCGACTCTCTGCACTGCCCACGAGCGAAATCGAACGGAAAGCATCGGGCATCGACGTGGAGACGCTGGCCGTCTATCTCCCTCCTCGGTTTTTTTGGGGGGGGGGCGTGGGAAGGGTTTTTGTGTAGGAGGAACAGTTGGACACTCGAAAGTTTTGGGAAACAGAAAACTGCCTGGGGCGATGGGGTGGGAATGCGAGAGGAATTGAGATTGATGAGGGTGGTTCATGGGCGTGGGGCTGTTTTCGTACTTTTTTGAGCTGGGAGAGTGCTTTTTGGATGATTGATTTTTTAGGGGGCAAATGGGGTGGAGCTGAAATTGTGTTTGACTGAGAAGGGTGGTGAGGAAGTTTATTTAGCGGGGAAGTGGGGGTTGGTTTGGGGATTCGACTGTCTTTTTCTTTTTTTTTTTTTGAGGAAGGATATTTTTTGTAATTGCTGGAGAATGAAAGGCGGAATTGGTGGTGGTGTTGTAACGTGATGTTGAGTCGTAAGACGTTTTGAATGGGAAGAGTGATTGAGTATATTTATTCTACTTTTTTTTTTTAATATTTCTGCTGAAATATTTCGGCTTCCCAAAAGAAGGAACCGTTTGGGATTGCTTAATACTGATGGTATTATACTTTGAGAAGTCTAGCGATTGCGTTTACCCATTTCCAAGAATATTCTTCTTTTCAAGTGTCTGCTGATATTTAAGAGAACGAAACTTGGAATTGCAAGTGCAATCTTAATTTAAAGAACCACGGTAGAAGATTAAGCTGCCTTTGTTATTTTAAATTCACTCTCGATTGAAAGATTTCTTCTTTCCGGAAGAAACAAAATAGCCAAGTTAAACCGCAAGAGAATTTCAAACACAGTTTCATTTTTATTCCGGGCAATTAAAATTTTTGGAAAATAGTTTTCGATGAAAAAGAATTTGGAATTGCTGAATTACAGAATTGCTAAACGAATGAAACGTTAATTTAACAAAATTCGTTAATCTTTGTTATTTATGTTTCTTTTTTTTTATCTTTTGCATGGAATTGTTAAGTCACGGAGAGTTTAATTTTATCGGAATAAAGAACTGCATAAATTTGCAGTTTTCTTTCTTAAATTCAGCATGACCAAATTAAAAAAAAAAAGATACCCGAAATTCCTAAAGCGGTACAATTATTTGCAGGCTTTTTGTTATTTACGTACAGGTTGTTTCAAAAAAGACTATGCCTTGAAGGTAAGGACCCACTAGTATATTTTAAAAGCTTAGAATAATCTGCAAAAAGAAAATTAAAAACATATATATATACATTTACACTGCATAGTTTCTTTTGAAACCAGATTGTTAACAGTTTATCGAATTTGGGATTGTTTGTCCAATCTTAGAAGAAAAAAAATCACTGAAAAAAATTGTCTTCCACGAAAGCATTATTGCTGAAGTTTAAGTTAAACATTTAGTTAGACTGTATCTCTGAATTTTAATTGATGGATTACAATTTACACAATAATACACCGAAATTAGAAAAAGAAGAAAGGGAAACATGTATTGAAGGATCTATAATTTCCTTACAAATTGCTCAAGAAATTCACTTCTGTTATTCCATAATTATAATAGAATAAAAAGTCTAAAAAATGTTGAAAATTTTCGTCGAAATTTCTCGCTCTCTATTGCCCCGTAGAAAAGTAACGAACTTAAAAAAAAAAGGGAAAAGTAATTAACGCAATGCTCGAAAAGTCGACGTAAAAGAAGAAAACGAAAATTCGATTTCCTCCTAAAAATATTCCACCCTAATCTCCAAATTTGATTTCCCAGTACTGAATTCAAGATTTCTGTTCTAATTCCTCGAACTTCCTCCCTTTTTATTCACTTCTTCATTCTCAAATTTGTACTTCTTCATTTCTTCTTCTGAGATCTCTGAAATTCTCTCTAAAAATTATTGATTTATTTTCTCGTTTCCCTTTCAACTACTAAATTCACAGTTTCCTATTCCTGTTCTGTACTTTCACCCGCTCTAAAAAGAAAAACAGAAGAAAAAAATAATTGCAAATAAACTTTCGAAGCTCCTCGACGAAAACTTTTTGAAATTCTCAAATCGTCGAGACTACTTCAGTTTGCCGATACAATGTCTGTCACTGAAAATTCGGCGAATTGGAGTCGGCCGGGAAAAAAATTCGATACCATTGAGCGGGGAGAAAATGGCACAAAAGAAAGGGGAAGAAGGAAAATGAATCCACAGATCAAAAGCGAACGAAACACGCTACAGAAGAAGAAAAAAAAGGGCCGGAGAATGTAGAACGATGGTGCCATGTAAATATTGTAAATAAAAAGAAAGTTTCTTCTGCAACCACGCACCCCTAATACTCTCTCTTCTTCGCGCGAGTCGTGTCCCATTGTTTCTATTCTTTTTTGTACGTTTTTTTTTTTTGTTTATGAATTCTCTTTTTCTCTGTGAATTCTACGCTCGGTCGAGTCTTTTCGCCCGAGACAGAGTACATATTTCTGTGTGCATTTATGGTGTAATTTGTATCAATGGTGTCCCTGTCTCGTTGTACGTACATGTCTTCTTTTCAAGCTCAACGTTGACGTCAAACAACCGTATTGCGATAATTAATTAACGAAAAGACCCATTAACGTCTATAGAAGAAGGTAATGAAAGATAAATGTGTGTATGTATATTGCAACCCTTCTGTATTGTAAATTGACTATCGATTACTTTCACTGAAGTGATGCTTGGCCATCACTGATCTGTCAATTTTAGTTGGATTTTGGCGAAGAGTGTTCACCCGAATTTCTTTTCGATTTTCTGCACAAAATTTTGTATGCTTTGAGTGAGTACTGTCCAATAATCGAGCTTTCTATTTCAATCCGTACAGAAACGTCCGTTTAGCTCCATAAACTTCACACGAGTAAATACTGTCCACTGCTTTCTGCATAAACATTGCTTCTGCTTGCATAGTTTTGATTTTGCCATTTCTTCCGCGCAAACCGTTGCGAATCGCGAGTTATTTCGAGTATCATAACTTCACCACCCTCGCGGACACGAGACTTAGAAGACTACTCTGCATCGTAGCAATTCCATTTAAATTAAAGAAGACACTAACACGTAACGCCACTCTGCAATTGCCCACTGTTTTGCAACTAAGTCCACGCAGAGATGAGAGTTAAGTCCACGGCAGAAAATTTGCTTGACAAACAAAACCAGCTTGCCTGAATGGCGTCAACGTCGAGCGGCTAGCTAATTTCAAAGGCTAACTTGTTATGATCGGTAATTATGGGACATGAAGCGCCGCATAGTCCGCAACGTAGACGTGAAAGGCTTAACCTGAGGATGAAGAGCCTCAGCCTGGACTCCCCGGAAGGCACTGCACATGTTCGGCACCGTCCTCGAGATTACTATGCAGCAGGCCAGAGGGAATCCACGCCGCCCAGGCACTCGGACAGTGGAAGTATCAACAGATTGTGTAAGTAGATCACACCTAAACTTCAAGCTCTTTGAGTCCTCAGGTTTGATAGTCCAGCGAGCCCTTAAATTTCAGTGAACAATCACCTTTACGCTTGCTATTCGTGAGTTGAGCAGCTTACGCTTGACTTTCACACTCAAAGTGACAGTACCGATGAACTGTATATGAGTTTTAAAGTTCTGCGAAGGAAGATGCAAGCTTGCGTAGAGATGGTATTTGTTGTTCAGGTAGTCTAGGTCTTGCAGAGGTAGCAAGAGAAACCTATTGTGTGGATAAAGTTAGGAGTAACAATATTTATTCTATAAACTGTTTTATTTGGATCATAAATAACAAGTTTGAAGAGAGTATTGTGATCTGTTGTAGTTGAAGAAGTCTTCCTTCTAGCACACTTTCACTAAGTTGAAGAGTCTCTTCTTTGCAGCACCGTGCAGTCCAGGCCAGGGACACGCTGTTCACAAGCACATAAGAGGAGCCATCAGGATGTCGAGCATGGAGCTACCAGATGAGAACGAGAAGTCCTATTCGTCAGCGAGCACCTCCCCGTGCCCCTCGCCGCACACGAACAATCAGAATCACATGAACCCGTCGGGGAAACGTGTTCTGCCACCCAACAATCTCTACGTCGCCCTCTACAATTTCGATGCACGCCACCGTGACGAGTTGGACTTGAAGTAATCACTGAACAAGCTTAGAAAGTGCCTTGAATTCCAATGCCCCGTGGTCTACTTCACTTGGGAAGAGAGAAAAGCTCTCTTCACCATTTCTTCATTCGTTTTACTAAACTACTTTGACTTGGACCTTAGCTGCATCTTTTCTTGAAGTATTTCTTTCTTCAAAGAAGCAGCAATGAATTTAAAGGAAGACACTATTGCTGATTAATGACTGTATTAACATTCGAATTGTTGTGTTATTTTTACAGGGCTGGGTACAAGGTGACAGTAATCGATAAATCAGAGAAAGATTGGTGGAAAGGGAAGTGTTTGGGTGGGAGAGTAGGATATTTCCCCAGTGCATACGTGATGCGAGTGGAATCAGGGCAGAAGACACTTCAGGTCACCCGCAATCTGCACCTGACTGACCAGATCACCCTGCTACGCGATCAGGTACTCAACTTGACCGTTTGCATTATGTTTGCCATCAGTTCCTTTGTCTCTTCAATCTCTGAGGCTTCCTTTGAACCCATAATCAATTAGATACTCATTTATACTTATTAAGAACAAGTGTATAACACTTTCTTCTATACTTCAGTCAGACTTGCCTTCCTCCAAGCCTCAACCCACTTTCTTCTTCTTCCAAAGCACACACACAGCCTTCGTTCTTCCTCATTAGATGATCCCAAGTCGTTGCAACAGCTTCCTTTCCCATAATCATGATACGTGACTTCTTCATATTCAGCGCGGTATTCCCCTCCGGTAGATCGTGCTGCAGGTTGGCGAGGAAGTAGACGGCGTCGCAATGGTTCGGTACGCCGCCGATGTCAGATCAGCGGACCACACTGGCAAAGACGGGGACGTTCTCTACAAGGAGACTCTCTGCCTGCTGAAGTACCTGCAGGAGGTGTGACAGCAGCCTCGCCAGGGTAGTCACGCGTCCAATCGTCCCAATCATGCCTACCTTCGCGAGCGATTCTCCAATTCCGCGCGACGGAACGTGGCCGAGAAGTATTACGACTGCCTGCAGTGCGCCGAGCAGTGCCGCCACACGACGAACGTCACCACCAGCAACAACAACAACAACAGCAGCAGCAACAACAACAACGTGAAGCTCGCGAAGACCGCGAAGAACAGCAATCCGGCCCCAAAGGGCGGCCTGAACAACTGTCGGGTAGCCAATCCCATCGGCTCCGCGACGACCAAGGAGAGTACCAAGGGCCTGGCCCGCCTGGACGAGGCCAGGGCCCAGAAGAACCCGAAGAACGTCAACTTGTCCAGGTCCCTGAAGAACCAGCCGTTGCCCTTGACTCCAGCAAAGAAGAGGTCCTCGCTGGCTCGGCCGGTTCGCGTCCACGACTCGTTCACCCAGCCCAGGAAGCTCGTGCCGGCCAACTACACGTTCCAGACCCTGCAGAAGAGGGAGACGAGCGAGTCGACGTACGAGGATGATGAACACGAGGAGACCAGCAGGCCTATACGGCTGAGGCTGGAGCAGATGCTCGAGCTGACCCTGCCGCAGACCAGGAGGAGGCGGAAAAAGAAGAAGATGAGGCTGATGAAGCAGCAAGAGCAAAGCAGACACGTCTGCAAGGACACGGAGAGGCTGCTCCGCGTGCTCAGCGTTAACAATGTGGACCAAGATAATAGGTACAACGACACACGGTGTTCCGTCATGTAGAAACTGTAGAGTGGGACTTGTGAAGGGACGAAGAGACCTGGTGCTTGATCAGCGACGGGCTGAGGAGGCGTGTGACGTTAAATTTTGAATCACTCCGAGTGCTGTTGGGAATTGGCACTCCTTGGAGGAAGTTTTGAAGGTTTTGGACACATTTTGGTACACTGGCAGTTCAATTTAGTGGATGGTCTTGGATAACCTAATTTGGGGAGTCTTGGATGGCTTGAACATAATTTGGTATATTGAGAGAGCAACTGGGTGGTCCGTATCTATCTGCAACAGAGTTAGGATGCTGGGAAACCGAAGCAACGATAAGAATCATGCAAATGTCTGGAAGAGGTAGGAAGCTAACGCATTCAGAGTGACCTGTTACTCGGGCAGCTGGGAATGGGAGAAGCGCTGCGCACTTTCATTGTTTCTAAGGTTACTGGGGCCCAAGGAAGAAGATAATGTACCCAGGGGGGAGTATGAGGAGGCTGAATGATCCAGCTGAAAGCTGAGGGAAGAACTTTGTGCCCCGCTAGTAGCACTAGAGCTATATCGTATTGCGATAGGGTAATGAATTTGGATTTTCAAGAGAATGATTCAAAGAGAAAAGAAGCTGCATGGTCAAAGATTTTGATACAATTAGGAGGGCATAATTAGGATTGCTTCACAGGAAGACACAAACCATGGGTAGTTTTTGAACAAAGCGGTGAGGATAAGAAGGCCAAGAATTTTGATGAAGTTTACAGCGCTGGATTGGAAGGTTAGAAGATACTTGCACTTTGTGACTGAGGAAGCTTCAAGTGCGCAATTTCTACAGAAATTGATCAAGCACACTGTCATGGCTTAATCTCAAAATGGGTTATGGTCGTAACCTCAAAATATTGCAATGAATTGTTAAGAAGAAGCCGGAGAAGGGAGTTGGCATGTTCAAATATCCCCATGACTCCCACATTCAAGATCAAAGTCTTTGTTCACATGAATTCATGGCCCTTCCTCGAGCACCTATTTGATATTAAATGGAGACTATCCGAAACGGAAGCTGCACAAACGCTTTCCCATCGTGTGGCACGCGTTTCACTAATGATAAGGAAGTTCTTCGTTCAGTGTGACTTGAGTCTTAGCACTATCGCTTGTTGAGTTTGATAAAGTCGCCTGTCCGAGCAGGGTGGCCGGTGTTTGTATCGTTTTTAAGGTAGAAAGTTTACAGTAACAATCGTGGACTGAAGGTGTAAATGGCACTGTAAATGATATCCGAAGATGTCGCCAAATAATTGAAGAGAAGAAGAGAGCACGACGCCGTGATGGCAGCAGCGAAGCAGACTGGAATCTATTGGAACATTTATCTGCATCGATGTGAATATCGACGTTCAGGGAATTTCGTTTTAAAATGAATTTTTCAGTGAACATTTATTTCTTCACTTGTCCAGGTGAATTTTCTTTTCCCTTTCGACGGATAATGGGTTGTCGATGTTGCCTACTGATTTTGTACCGGACGATCGTCCACCGTTGTTATCTTCGTTGGCGCAGAACACACTTGAAGCACTGAGAAAAGACCGTGTTTCAAAGTTGGCGCGCATAGCGGCGGCGCTCTGCGCATGCGCAGGCTTTGAGCGCGTTCCGAGCCGCACGTTTTAAATATTTGAAAACCTGTTGACACGTCGGACGCCTGGCGTTCGAAGCTTTGTTATTCAATTACTGAGAAATTCAGGGAAGAAATTTAAGTCGACGAAATTTAAAGGAGAGAATGATTATTTAACTGACAAATAACAGATTGAAACATAATGAATAATTGATCGATTGGTGACGATCGGCGGCGAAACATTTCATATAAAAGTAATCGGATATCACTCGTGATCGACGAAGAAATCCGCGTAATTTTCAAAGTGTGAGGAACGTAGTACCAATAGAGGTCCACATTCACTAGCTGACCCTGAAATCTTCCAGAATTCCATCCCATTCCTGCGTACTATCTCTGCTCCGAAATTACAACTGCTTTTCACGAGCACACTATTTTTCTCAGAAAGATGTTTCACCTTAGTTGCGACATTCTTCTTTGGCGACGCACGATAATAAATTAAAGAGGATTAAATATTTACAATTTTCTGTTGAAAGACGTATTAGGCTTCGAAATTTATTTCAAAGAAGCATAACGCATGGTTCTTGGGAGTATTCCCTTAGAAATGACGTAGACTCGATTTTGATGAGATTTTTCAGATTATTGCGATCGAAGAAACTTCACTGCACCACTGAACCGAATTAAAGGAAAATAATTAAGAATTCTAACATCCACGCGCTTGCATTTCACAACTAATTCCGTCCCCGAAGGGTGAACTTTGAACTTTCATCAATTGAAACATTTATAATTGAATTTGAGTATTCTTCGCGAGGATCTTTGGAATACTCGTTGCCCTTTCCTTTTGAAGAAACACATTGTACGAGTCATTCGTTGGAAAAAGTTTGGAGACAGAAATGTTATATTGCAATTGCAAATTAGTGTGGCGACGAGGTCGTTAGGGGATCCATGGTTTCGTTGTAAAAATAAAACTCGAAATTGTAAGAGCATATTTATGAACGTTTCAGAAGAAAATTATACTGATAAATGTTACCGGCGATGGAAAGTGGAATTGCTGTAAGCACTAAGGAACAACAGTCAACTGTTTTATAATTAACATTTAAACTAAAGTACAACCACTCAGATTTTAATAATGCGGAAATTAAGCAATTGGAGTACTTGCGAAGGAACATAAAATTACTTTTTGCTTCTCGAAGAGTTCTGGCTTTCGTGGCCCACAACAATTCCACTTTTGGGCGTCGTTCTATTTAATAATGCCATATTTTATCACAAAGTTGACCAATTGCGCGATTCGCATTTAATTGATGTGCATTTATGAGCACAGAACGTTTCTGGAGGTATGCGACAACTTTTTAAATAAGAAGAAGAGAATATAAAAATGAAGAAATCTCATTTCAAGCGGACATGCAATTTGCCTATTTTGTCCTCTACCGTAATGGGAACTAATGCATTTCAATTAAATTCTTAAAGAGGGAACAGGAGTTCGTTGATTTAAAGAAGCAAAGGGGAACACCCACAAATGCCTCGGGTCATCATTTCTTCATTCCGTTGCATACCTTCAAGAACGTTGTACATCTGACTCGTTGAAGCTGAGAAATATACGAATGTTGAAGACTTTCATTCCAGGACCTTGAAATTAATATAAAAAAGAGAGAACCAGTAGGAACAATTGCTTAGCAAGCAGGGCGTCAGCATGGGACAGAAGAAGAAACTGAAGAGAACTGTTTATCCGTCTATCGAGCCATGAAAACCATATAGAATAGGGAGATGATCTTCTTGTCGCTGCCTCTAAGTTCACCAATGACACACGCTGCATTTCCAAGTCGAACGGTTCCGAAGCGTTTGAGAAAACGTTCCGCAGTATATATTCACTCATAGAAGAAAGTCACGTCAGAGAGCTCCGTGTACTTATTTTTTCACTGTCCAATAGGAGGCGACCCGTGTCGATGAGTAGCCACCTGGCACACTATCAGCAACGTAATCTCGTCGAGCGTGCCCTGTTCCTGCTTAGAATCCTCCTCGATCAGGTGGAACTCGTTCGCGAAACTCAGGAAAAGTAGCGCCACGGTGAACGAGCTTTGCAATCCCCTTGGAGCTGGTATTTTAGTCCCAGAATGGACAGCGCTGTGGGGAATGAGTGAGGCGTAGGGGAACTACAGATTATATCCATTCTCTGTTGGCCACTGTTAGTAGCGAAAGGGTTTCTTCGCACCACTGCAGCATCCCATTCCCCTTTCCTCTTCGTTATTGAACTGTTCTCCCTCGTAGTACACTGAATCCCCTTCTAGATATTACTAGGGGTTTCCCCATGGGCTTCGGAAGTGTTGGAGGAAGCATGGGAAACTCCTGGCTGCGTCAACCCCTGAAGTCCGCGACACTCTGGCTCCCATTTCCCTTGTTTCTTTATCGCCGTGCTAATTTCCATTGAGTTTCCCTGCGAACACAGAATTTCCTGAAGCTTAGGCGTCACGAAGCTCAGAGAAGAACGCGGTGGAGAATTTTTGGAGGCAAGAGCATCACTCGTTACGCCACAGAGGCTTGTTCTAAGACTTCTTTTTATCTGTCGCACATGGATCTAATGAATTCTCATAGTTTCTAACATTGTACTCTATCCTTTTACGCATTGGAAGAAACCGTACTGATATTTACAGGGGAGGTGGTAAACTTCGTGTTACATTGTAAGATTTTGTAAACTTATTTCCTTCGTTGATGCTTGTCAGACGTTTATGTGAAAAGGTTATACGAGAGATCTGATTTAACGACCAAAGGGACAGAGATTTCTCAGGCTCGTGAACGAGTTTGCATTGATGATTCGCCGGAAAGAAGAATCAGAGTAGATTAGGATTAAGAGTATCAGGGATAACTATTCTGTTATTGTGCGTTGTAATGCTAAGTATATTGTATTTCATGAAATTGTACGCCGTAATGTAACGAGTGCCCTACCCCTGTTGAAGTGTATATCGAATTATTAACCGTACTATAGTGTGTAAGCTATTCCAACTACCACGCCCAGTATTTTCTAAGTATTAACGATTATGCAGCTGGATGTGTTCGCGTTGTGGCTGCTTCTGGTCTGCTGTTTTACTAACTACTCGATGCACTGTTGCGCGGTGGTAGAAGTATGCTTGGACTCCAATCGATCCCTCCGCACCATAGT
The DNA here is from genome assembly GCF_050908995.1 of Andrena cerasifolii. NCBI lineage: Eukaryota > Metazoa > Arthropoda > Insecta > Hymenoptera > Andrenidae > Andrena > Andrena cerasifolii. The sequence goes on from NC_135132.1 coordinate 8,703,930, forward strand.
TGCTTCCGTACGCTTCTACTGACCCTTCGAGTGCTCCGGGTCATTGCTCTGACTACTACTGTGGCTACAGCTTCCTAATTCTTCATTCGTTTGGGTCTACCCCTCCGTTCCCCGTTGTAACAACTGCGCCGTGGCAGAATTCAGACACCGTCGACCACAAGAGCGCACTTCAGGACAGCGTTTCGACTTCCCGATCAAGTACAAGTATATTTCTGCTCTACGATACCTGGCCAGCGTGAATTAGACCACTAAAACAGCAGTCCCGAAGGACAGAACCAAGAAGTATGTCGACAGCGATAAGCTTCACTGAACCAAAGGTGCGCGTGTTCGATCGAACCACCCAGAGCGAATCTGTCGGACGGTGGATGCTCACCAGCGACGAAAGGAGAGACCGAATCGATTGTACCAAGGGATTTCAGGAAAGTTCTGTTTCTGTTGTATGAGAGTGGCTGCGGATTAGCTATGTCTCGTGTGCCATAACTCCTAACGTTTGATATATTTACCGAGTTTAGTCCATTTACAAAGGGAACCTTTCGTACACGCCCGAGCAAATGTGTTTATCCGAATTCATAGACTGCACGAAATATATATTATCTATAAATATGCCAACGCCTGGGTTAATTGTCGATGACCTCCTATTGAGCTTCATCTTCTTTTGTCTTTTACACAGAGATCTGCAGTATATTTTCAGTGAATAAAATATTCTCAAATCAACTAGATAGACTAGAGCCAAGTAAATAATTCTCCCACTCTTCTGAGCGACTCGAACGTAGGTACAGATTAAGAGGAAGAGTTCAGGAACTACTAATATTTATTCTCCATCGTGCGATAAAATAATACAAGCTTGACCAGCTACGGAAGTAGCGCGTGCGAGGAACCACAGCTACACGTTAGAAATACAAAAATTACAATCAGATCTACGCGCCCTTCGATGACCAGCTGGTACGCTCCAACTTAGAGAAAGGTAGGGGACCATTAAAAGCGATCGGCGAGGGGATTTCCTTACACACAGTCAAAGAAAGGAAGCGTTACTTGTTCAAACAATTCATTTTCCATCAGAACGATACACGAACATCTCGAAAGCAAGACAAGAGACAATCCTCCCCGTCCACTTAATACAAATCGAATTGCGGTCCCAATAAAACTGGCCGCTTCCCCTCGCAGTCCATCCATCAGTCTCTGTTCACTCTCTACAGCTTGTACTTAGCGCCCCTGATAATGGGGTACTTGTCCCCAGTGCAGGTGCCACGGAAGTCGTCCAACGAGAGGTCGTAAATGGCCACACCACCTAGTCCCTTCGCTTTAACATAGGCAGCCTTGTTCCCAGCTGTGTCTGGGTCCTCGAACCCGACCCAGATCCCATCCGCTCCAGTAGCCTCGTCGTAAGATTGGAAAGCATAGCTGCCGTATTTCTTGGAGGGGTCGTTGACGCGTCTCAAGCGGCCGACAGAGCTCTCCGTCAACCTCGCGCAGACTTCACCGTAGGACAGAACACCCGGCATGTTGGTGTGCGGCCCCTCGGCACCGGGACCGTCGGTCACGATGGGTGGCACGCCTGATATTTGGCTGTCGGACGTCAGCTTCCACGTGCGCGCGAACGTGGGGATTCCCGCGACGATCTTTTTGCCTGGTGTGCCATTCTCGAGCCAATACCTGCAAGAAGAATTAATACTTTACGGATATTTTTGGATGTTCTAATGGAGGCTAGGGTTATGGGGAGCTCCTCTGGGTTGGCAAGCCTGGGAGGAATGGTTGCTCGGGGAAAGGGGCGTTTATTTCTTTTGGCACATTCTGAGGGGTCTGGCTGCGCTCACAGAGGTAGGTGCAATTTATTCTGCGTGTAAATTTTTGTGGCTTCTAAGTAAAACTCTGTGGAACTGTATGCCTAATCAGTATATGAGTTAAAGCTGTGTATCGGCAGAGTATTATTTAGTTTACAGTGTGATGCAAGGAAAGCATTATTTGTCAAAGTTCTCACCTGGTTGTTGCGTCGACATTGTCCTGAGGCACACGTCCATAGCTCTCGTAGATTGGTGCTGGGTAGTCACCTTCCTGTGGATTGCGTTCCGGTGTTTTCTGATCGAAAGTTAGCAGATGCACAGCCTCGATATTGGGTGACAACAGCCTGGCGTCGTAGTAGACTATAAAAAGCAATACAAAAGCTATCAGTTAGGGCAGAAACAGGTAAGTGATTTGAGAATCGACGCAAGAAATTGCCTGCTGATCCTGAAGGTTATTTAAAGATTTTTAATAGAAGCGATTCGCAGGTTGACTATTTCACAAAATGTAATAGGCTAGTATATAGCACTCACTGCTGCTGTTAACATGCGGCAGAACAGTGATAGTCAGGTCCTTCATTTTTGGCCTGAGTTGGGCCTTAAGATCACGAACCAAGATAGTGAAGCCGTCACGGTGCTCTTGCTCCTTTTCATCCTTGAACTTTCCATATCCAAATGTCTTCTTCACACCGTGCCAGAAGGAGCCAAGGGTACTGCGTTGCTTCTTTACCTTCACTGGAGGGAATTGCCAGGCAAGATCAATTCCGTCAAAGTCATAGTCACTCAGGAGTCGGTTCACTGAGTTGATGAACTTGGATCTCGATTCTGATGTCTCGGTCTAGGAAAAAAATCCACAAAACTGCCCTTAGAAGAGACTCAAGAAATTCAAGAAAACAACACTTAAAAGAAGATAAAAATTGAATAAAAAAAGCACTAAATACAGTAAAGTATCTGTGTTATATGAAGCCGGGGGATTCCCCAAGACAGACCAGTGCTGCCAATAGAATTTAAAAAGGAATATCCCTTGTCAAACAGTACTCACAAGTGCGAGATATTTGTGGGTGTCATCCTCAGGGTCAGCGTTGCCACCGATGCTGAGGTAGACCCTCAACTCAGGGAAGGCTTTCTTCAGCTGCGTAGTCAGCCTGTAGTAAGCATATCCAGCTCCAGTGTCGAGATTCGGATTCAGTGGGATAACTTCAAAGGTCTCAGTTTTGATCCCTGCGAATCCGTAGATCAAATGGGTGCAGAGGGACAGCGCTGAACGCACGTCGTCTAACTGGAACTTTCCTGGGCCTGAAACGAAAGAACACTTTATTTTCTTCCATAAATGGCAAGGAGAAGAAAATTCTTCTGGAGGGTTGAGAATATTCCAAGTTGAAAAGTGGCTTCAAAGTTTTATGAAAAATGTAATATTCATAAAAAATGAGTAACAAAAGCAAATGAAATATATAGGTAGGAGCTAGGTACCTATTTTTTAAATCACGAAATCAAAAAATACATTTAAAACGGTTTCAAGCAATTTTGTATCGCTTTTGAAGAAAGTTTTACTTTTTTTATTGTCTTGTATTGATTTTAATTTTCTCTTTCTACCAATTCTTCCGCCCTCAAGTTTGCCAAATTTTGTAGAATATTCAGCTTAGGAAGCCACTGTTTGAAGAAGCAAATTATTTAGTGAAGAATCGATTTCTGCTCAAGAAGAAACCGTTAACAGGTCGTTTCTCGATGTCATGTATACAAATAAGTTTTTTCGAACGAATCCTCACCTTGACGTTCAAAGGATGTACTATTCCAGAAACACACAACCTTATTGTGCTCATGGGTGTCGGCGCTGAGCACCGAGTGCGTGCAAAAAGCCGCAAACGCGACCAAAATTAACACTTTCATCCTCACAAACTGGTTCTGAAACGCGTGTAACGAATGATTTTAATATTCACACTTTCTGATTTTAATGAGTTACAGAGGTAATAAATTCGCTCTTTGTCGTGGTAATAAACTACTATCCCCACATTCTGAATAATCCTACATTTTGCAAAGAACTATTCCATTATCAAAAAATAGTAAAAAAAAATAGATCCACTGGTAACTATTACACTATTTTCAATAACTTGTAATTTAAACCTTAGAACCTCCACTTAAAAAAAAGTTTATGGGGTTCCCCAATTCCCAGTGCAAAGTTGAATATTACTATGATTATTAAATGGAATAAGCTCAAAGAAAACTGTCGAATAATATTTTAAAAAACAAGCAGTACAGTTACTTTTAATTGAAACCTTAGAACCACCACTTAAAAAAGAAATTTATGGGGTTCCCCAATTCCCAGTGCAAAGTTGAGTATTACTATGATTATTAAATGGAATAAGCTCAAAGAAAACTGTCACATTGCTGTTAAGTAATACTCTAAACATCAAACAGTGCAGTTGGTTTTAATCGAAACCTTAAAACCTCCACTTATGGGGTTCCCCAAGCAGCGATTCCAGGTTGACTACCACAGCCGAGCAAAACGAAGGAATACGTGTTCGTCTTACCTTTTCGAAAGGAAGAAGCAGACTGTCTGCCACAATTTCTTCGCCGAGGACTTTGATACCTTGGCCTGCTCTCCGTCCAAGTAGTGGGGCTGGTCGATCTTACGTCACCGTCACGATCTTCCAGAAGCAGTGTCTCCATATGCCCGCGAACCCATGTGTAATACGTGCCTTGTTGACAAGAAGAATCGACAAATCAAGGCCAGGGGCCAAAATGTTTCTTGGAATTCTGATTGAAAAATTAGATGTTGGGTCGACGAGCGAGGATTGATAATGACGCCTCCCCTTGGTACCGAGGTACCATAATTTCTTATTCCGTTGTAGGCTGATGGAAATTTTTGGGCAGAATTCCCCTTTTCGTCAGTTTTCTTCAACTTGATAAATTTAGATTATTGAATTTTGTTTCCCTTTTTATGTTTCGGAGCAGGAGTGGTGAGGATCGGGGGGTTCCTCTGTTTAGGAATGTGGGGGCTAGAGTCGAAAGGGAGTTTTTCAATAATATGGCAATTTTTGACTGAATTTTTATTCATGACTTTAAGAAAATAAAAGGTAATTCTTTCTGGCCTCTGAAAGACGTGAAAAGAGAGGTAAATAAATGGATTGCAGGTGGAAATTGCTGCATGAGTTTGTTTTGTGCATATGTGTTTTTTTTGGCTACGTAATAATTAATTAAAAGGACGGGAGAGATGAAAGTTAACTATGAAAGCTAGTGGAAGTTACGAGCGGAGTTTCCAGCTGCCTTGTTTACCGTATTATCTAACGTGTTATTCCATTTGACACCGACTATCTGATAAATGAATAATTTCGCGTTAATTTAGCGGCGCTCTGTCAGACGCAGGGGAATCGCAACCTTTCACTTCGGGTTATCGTATTAATGTAGACCTTGTTCGTGCAGATGCTAGGGGCTTATCTGATGAATAGTGGAGAATATGTTTCTTGCACTATGAATGCTGAAGAATACTAAGAAATATTAAAGTATGTTGAAATTTATTGGATGCAGGATACTGAAGAATATTGAAGAAGAAGACTAAGGTATACTGAAGAATATTGAAGAAGAAGAAGACTAAGGTATACTGAAGAATATTGAAGAAGAAGACTAAGCTATACTGAAGAATATTGAAGAATAAGACTAAGGTATACTGAAGAATATTGAAGAAGAAGACTAAGGTATACTGAAGAATATTGAAGAAGAAGACTAAGGTATACTGAAGAATATTGAAGAAGAAGACTAAGGTATACTGAAGAATATTGAAGAATATTGAAGAAGAAGAAGACTAAAGTATACTGAAGAATATTAAAGAAGAAGACTAAGGTATACTGAAGAATATTGAAGAAGAAGACTAAAGTATACTGAAGAATATTGAAGAAGAAGACTAAGGTATACTGAAGAATATTGAAGAATATTGAAGAAGAAGACTAAGGTATACTGAAGAATATTGAAGAAGAAGACTAAAGTATACTGAAGAATATTGAAGAAGAAGACTAAGGTATACTGAAGAATATTGAAGAAGAAGACTAAGGTATACTGAAGAATATTGAAGAATATTGAAGAAGAAGAAGACTAAAATATACTGAAGAATATTAAAGAAGAAGACTAAGGTATACTGAAGAATATTAAAGAAGAAGACTAAGGTATACTGAAGAATATTGAAGAAGAAGACTAAGGTATACTGAAGAATATTGAAGAAGGCCAAAATATACTGAAGAAACTTGAAGAAGAAGAAGACTAAAGTATACTGAAGAATATTGAAGAAGAAAACTAAGGTATACTGAAGAATATTGAAGAAGAAGACTAAGGTATACTGAAGAATATTGAAGAAGGCCAAAATATACTGAAGAAACTTGAAGAACAGCTTTCTCCCCGCAACTGAGCCATCACAAATACCGTCGACAATCACTTATCCCACAATGATTTACCTAAAAATGACTTCTATTTCCACACAATTATACCAAAGACCTGAAATACCCAAGGACTACACCCACCCAAATGCAATTTGCAAGAGTTCCTTTCATTTCTTCATGCCCACAATTGATGAAGTAAACATATCTCGATCTCCCCCCCACAAATAAAAAGAATGAAACTCATTGGTAATTGTCGACGTGACTCAAGGTTTGTTTTGAGACGGTCGAACGCAGAGACCTGAGCACGATAATCCGACTTCCTTCATGCCTGTAGAATATGACCTAGATGGGGGCAGGCAGAGAAGAGATGCATGATCTCATCCGCGAAACGTATTATACCATCGTTTCCAATTACCTTGTCACGAGTCTGCTCACGACACTTGCTAATTCACGTGCGAACAGCATTCGAGAATTCGCGCGGGACGAACGACGCTCTTTCTCCTTCCTCCTTCATCTCTTCATTCTCCTTACAAAAACGTGGTAACCAGATAGGCTAAAAAAGTATTTGACCTCAGTTCCTTTACACCACATTTCTGCCTCCCCTTTTGACGAAGTTACAAAAATTTGAGGGACGTCAGCAACTGCTCTGAAAGAAAGTGTCACTTTGTGGTGGAAGAAGAAATGAAGAAAATGAGATTCTGACGAATTCTCTACCTGTAAATTACACCTCCACCTCTTCTTCTGATACAATTACATAAGTTTGAGCATTAATACCTGCAATTCCTTTGGAGGAATGTGCACTCCTGCAGCAGGAGGGAAAAAGGAGATGAAGAAAATCAGATTCAGAAGAAACGTGACTTCCAGCACATTCTTAATATAAACTGTACAGAGTTTCGTTTTTAAAACGAACATAGAGCATGTTTTTACACCTTCTTGGCGATTTCTTCGTAGCAGTGGCTGAGTTGTACGAAAAGTTTGCAGTGCTTGTGGCCAGAGCGAATGTCCACATCCTGGAGCGAGGCTAACAGGAAACTAACGCTAGATTAATATTCCCTTCACGTGTGATTAATGTATATTTATGAACAGACGGTATTCTTTATACCACTCTCTTTTTTTCTACCTTTTACCTTCAGTACAAGCCTTCACGAATTTGAATATAGCAGAGGTGGGGGCTAATGAGATTCAGCTTCGCTTCAAAATTACTATTACTAACATATATCCACATACAGGGGCTGCTCTTTCTACTCCACATTTTGGTATGTATTTTTAGTGAGTCCTCGCGCAGAAAATTGGGAGTAAAAGGCAACTTCAATTCAGAATAATAACTCAATTACAATCACCCAATCATAACTTCGAGTCATGTATAAATAAATCCCCACCACTGCAAACTGTATAAAAAGGGGAAGAAATGGGCCCAAGTGGGGGTGAAGAGTATTTTCAATTCAAGACCAATTTAGAGCCATTTATTTCCCTTTCACATTCTACTATCTATTTTTACAACGTCCAACTACCATGGAGGGGATTTTCTTCTTTAGATGGATATACTTCAATCAAACCTGTTATCTATGTATTGAAAGTCGAATATTATGCAAAGTGGTAACGTTTTCCACGCTCGATTTCGTCGAGCCGGCTGGAACACATTCATGTCTTATTTAATTTGCCAGTGAGTCAGAGCATGTACGCGTTACGCAAGCGTAGGCTACTATACAGGACGATCAGTGTTCTCAGAAGCGATTTGCATCGCGTCTAATCGGTTCTGTAACACTCTTCTGAGACGCCGATGGGGCAACCACGGTGACGCTCCTGATAACACGTGACAACACGGTTTGTAGAGCTTATCCAGGTCCTTGAGATCCTGCAGACCTGACGAAATGCTCATTTCTTCAGTGGCTGGCTTTGGGAAGAACTCTTCGGTTTAAAAGAAACGTCCCCTTTAAGAAAAAGCCATGTTTACATTTCTAAACTCGTTCAGAAATAAAATTGCATTGTCAATCATATTTACACAGTGAAGAAAATAGTGGCACTTGTTGTCAGCACGACTTATTTCTGTGGAATTATTTTCCTCTTGGCTTGATTATTTCTTGGAAGCAAGCTTCTTAATATTGTATCGATTATGGCCTATTTTATGTAATAGCTGATAAGAATTTCATTGCAAAATTGGAAGAAGCGGATAAAGTGGATTTCTGTGGAAGAAATTGCCACTTTAAGTAAAACTAAAACAAACATGCTTATAATGTAGAAATCTGACAACGATCTATATTTCTTTGCTAGTTTTTACTTTAAGCTTGGATGCACTTGTACAGAAGCTAGCAACGTTTTCTTCAGCTGCAATACTATAAAGAAGAATATGAATGAGTACTTAAAGGAATTGAAAATCCAAAGAAGACATAAAATGGCCCCATTTATTATTAAAATATAATCCCTGTCTGTGAGATGCATTTTAAACTCACAGTTTTTTTCTGCCTTCATTTTATCACAAAAGGAAGAAATAAAATGTCGAAGTGGACGAGCTGTTAACGAGTGCAGAAATGATAATTCTGTGGAACGCTGAACATATTCGTACTCGAAGAGATACTACACGAAAGAAGAAACATATTTTGCGTTCCTTTCGCAAGCCAGCTGCGCTTGAGTCGCTTTATCAGGAGCTTCGCGAAACATCCAGAATGCTTTCGAATATTTGTTGAGAAAACATTGGTGACACACTGTTAAAGAGCTCGCAGGCGTATTAATTAACGCATTTCAAAGGTGCATAGTCGATAATCTGAGTCAACGTGGAACTTTCACAAAGGAGGAGCCGGGGCGAGATAAAGAAAAGGAAGAAAACGCTAATTTTAGAAAATTTGTTTGTCTTTTGGGATTTTAGAAACTGGAAATAACAGAGCAGTATTTTTACTAATTTTCGGTGCATAAAGAACTCGAGTACTTTAGCAGACAGTACTTAATTCTGATTCTGTCGCGAACAATTAAAAAAGAAGAGATAAAACATCAATAATAAAGTCACATTGATTTAGAACAAATGGAACACCGACTAAACAAAAGGCATAGTCGAAGAGCTGAAGTTAAAATAATGAGCAATAAATCATTGATAGGACGAGCTCTACGTCATCGTTAGTGGAAGATAATTTCTTCCAGATGTACATACTGCTAAAGGTCACAAGAGCAACCCAGATTACTCTGCAATATTTATTTCCGTTGAAACCAGCCAACATAATCGTAAATCACGGGCTGTGTACACTGCTTGAGGAATCTGAACGTTTGCAATTCAACTATCTACGAAGCTCCACGAATTGCAGAAAGACGCGCAATCCTTCCCTACCCTTCAGGGAGATTAAATGTAATTACTTAACGGTGCCGAGAAGCAAAGAAGAATTTTTTAAATCTTTTATTAAGAAAAGAATCTTATGTACATGTGAATCACTGCTCTGCGTTGGTGTATAAGTAGATATCTACGTTCCATAACAAATGTTAATCTATGCTTGTAATAAATTCCTTAAAGTAGTTCCTTTCTTTCTGTTAAGTCTTGATTGTTAGCGCCTGCACGGCTGGTAGGCAATAAATAAATCACGTGTACCCCTCGCACCGATCGTATTGCACGGCTCTGACAAGAATAGTCGGCTGATTGAAGTAATGAAACGCGACATTCCTAGAAACTTTCAACGGGTCGCTTAAGTAGTGAGTGCATTTAAGTCACAACTCCACGTACGTGCCTCCTCGAAGGAAGAAGGTGCTCGACTCTTTCACTGGCAGAGAGTTCCTCACCTCGGACGCTAAAGTTCCCGCAGGAAAGCTCCTACCCGCGATTATGAGCGTTACTTCTCTAAAGTGGACTGTGCAGAATCGAGTCTGTTTCTATAACTTTAGTGGGTGCATACGTGGCAGTCTAGTTCGCTGGGGATTCATGTCGCTGCGAAGACTCGACCTAATACTTGATCCAGTCCGGGCAAGGTCAGCAAGAGGCCAGCACTGGGTCAGAGAAGAATTCGATACGCTATTATCTATACCGAGAAAATACTTTCAATAGTAGAATTCTTCAAGAAACTTTTGTACAATTGGTAGAAAGAATATCTTTCTTGAAGAACGCCTGCTCGACTTTCCCTTACGTGTACTTCGAAATTAATGTATATCGTTGTTCTAACCTTAACCTAACTTTCATCGTAATACTTGTACTATTTGCTGAGAGAGCAAATGTGCTGCTGCGTGACTCCGGGGATGGTACTCTAAGCTTTCTGAAGGACCCCCTGAGGACCAAATATCTCCGCGCTTTCATCTGGCTTTCGCAGACCAGTAAAAAAAAAAAAAAAAAATCTTACGAAGAAATACGAATGTGGATTTCCACTTAAAATACTGAAGAGAATGTAAACAAACTGCGTCATATTGAAGGAAAAAGTTCTAAACCAGTTGTTAAAAATGTTTCTAAGGCTACCAATCTCACTAAAAGTATTAAATAAAAAAAAAAAGTTACGATCGCAGAGATGCAATCAGTTACGAACTGGTTTTTCTTCCGCCAATGTAGATTTCTGCCAGTGAAAGGGTGGACTTCTTCAACAGATTTTTCTTCGTAGCTCACGTTTCGCTTATCGTAGATTTAAATCTAGAAAAATACAGTCTGTTTCATCTATCGACGCGCTACTCGAACCCGTCCGCAAATTTCTGAATAAAAATATTAATTTGTCCGTCGGTCGAGCAACGGTTCTTTAAATAGCATCTGCATAGAGTTTATCGACTATCTAAACTTTTTGGCTAGATCCTCGTATGAGACTTCCCGACTGAGAAAGTAAATGGGATGGGGAGTTAAAGCGGTGCATTTATCTGGGAAACTTCCGTTCGTCTTCTTCCTCGTGGTAAATTAACGTTTATGGCCAGTCTGTTTGTTAAGTAATCTTCGAGCGAAGGATTAGTAATCGTCGGTGTTAAGCTGCTGACAACAATTGGTCTTCTCTGGAGCGGGGCCCCTCCTTTCCCGTCCAAACCCTCCTATCTGGAATATTAATATTTTCCTTCAGAATTGTAATAGAAGCTTCGCGGCTGAAGTGGTCAATTTCACGTACAAATCTGTGTGTTGAATAATTACCTTGCCCAAAAATGTTTCTTCACTCACGTTTCTCCTGCTTCACATTCTGAAGATAGTCTATCTGATCGTCCTCGTCTAAAGAAGTTAAATAAAATTCGTGTTAAGGGTTCAGAGCTTCATTTAGCCAAGTATTGCCAATATTCAATTACCTTCTCCTTCGTCTTCACCCTCGACTAGCTGCAAGTCACTATTCTTCTGCTGGGGTTCCTTGTCGTAGTCAACACCTTCGTACTGATCATCGCCTGCCTCACCGTTTCTCTCGGCACCGTCATCCAAGCTGAAAATGGATCAAAGAAGAATATAAGAAGAACCAAGGGCTTCTAACTATTCTGAACAGTACAGACTGTCGAGCAAAGTGGAAGGTTGAAAGGAATGCAGCCGAAGAAAGCTCACCCGTGAAGTCGAATATGGTTGACCTCGTCCCCAATTTCCTGGACCCCGGGGCCAACATTGAACCACCCGTTTCCACGTCTGTCAGCAGCTTGCTCCTCTCCACGCCTTCCTGCCGGAAACGGAGGATCCAAGTTCCCGTTTTGCTCTTCGTGCTCCTTGCTCGCAACGTCTTTCTTCTGCTTAGGCTCCTCCTTCTTCTTGGTCTCCTTATCTCGTTTCTCCTCACGGATCTCTAGCTTCTGGTCGATCATCACCGGGATGGGGGGCACGCCGACTGGAAGCTTAGCCTTGGAGGCTGGCTTCGCGAGCGGGAGTGACTTGTCGACCGCCGTCGAGGCTGGATTCCCGCTGCTCGAGGGCGTTGAAGTCTCCAGCTTCACTGCTGGGATGGACTTCATCGAGCTGGTTGCCACGGTGCTCTGGAAAGTTTGTTCAATTTACATTCGGTTAGTTAGTGGAGAAATGGGATTGCGGCAGTGGTATATTCAGATTTTAGTTTAATAGTTTCAACGTTGGAGGAGTGGTGCCTGGAAGACTCTGCGGAAAGTGCTCTTCGTGGCCACAGATGCTTTATGTTAACAGTCAGTCGCAGGCATGGGGGACTTTGATCTGTACGTTGCAGAGGATATTACTTAGAAGTTCAGATAGTGGATTATAATTTCAGTCGAAACTCCAGTGGCAGGATTTCCCAGTCTCCGTTGTGCAAAAGTAATCGAAGGTTGCAAAATTGCTGGCCCTAATGCTTCATGCTTGCTTCTTCCATAGTAATTGTAACATAATCTATCGGTTATTTCATCATATGGATAACAGAAATTTTGGTACAGAATACAGCACATTTAACGTATCAACTTACCTGTTAAGACTCTTACGCCGAAGAACAGTGACCGTTTTTCAAATCTAATTAGCTCAGACTCAAGCCTCTCTTTCGAAGCCACGGAAGCATGTATAATTGAAGAAATTCGCAAAGCATGCCGTTTGCTGAAGAGAAAACCACCTGAGAGGAGTGGAACTACAAGAAGTATAAGAAGGAATAGAGTGGAAGTTTTCAGATAAAATAGATTACTTTTTCTAAGTACTTTTCTTAAAGCTACTGAATTATAATCTTAATTTACAGCTCGCCGAAGGTTTCAACTTTTAAAAGGCTGTACCACTTCAACTCTTCCTCATATTCGCCCTTCAGCTATTAATTAACAAAAAGAAATCTATCGAGACCAATTCACCAGTTACTTTACTCTCCAATCTACTTCAACGATTCGGGGAGGTAAGGAGCCATGATGCGTGCTCGCATCGCTATTCAATACAGCAGACTAGCAACAGGGAAGCAGATCAGTTTAGTTAGGTTGTGCGAGGGTGCCAAAAATAATGCAAGCAGATCAAAATAATAACAATTTATTGATGCATCGATTAACACGAACATACAGGCACATTCAATACAGCTTGCAATCTACACGTACATGATTCTTTTGTTCTTCGTTCACTCAATAGAAGCGTCTCAGCATTCTTCACCTTCTGTTTGCAACAGGCTGTCAATAAATGAAATTTATCCTTAGAGAATAGTCCGCAACGCCTGAACTCTCGCCAAAGCGACTGAACGCTTTTCAAGCCGAAAAGCACATCGAGTACGATTAAACTATAGACACTCCTTTCTAAGGCACGAAATTTCACATATTTTTTCATGGAAGCTTGAAAAAAGGAATGGTACTATTATTAGCATCGGAAATACTTTATAAAATTAGTGTACGTCATGCCAGAAGTTGTAACTTTTCGTATTTAAAAACATAAAATCTTATCGAAGTTCCTGCATCGGTGTAAAAACTGTATTAACCTTTTGACAGCCTAATGCACTCTGTTCCACAGATACAAATCAGTAAGTATAAAAATACAAATTAAAAAAAAAAAGAAAAGAAGACTTGACGCTCATACGTGCTACTAAAACAACGGTGTCACAAGGAATCAAATGTTCTCCTCTTTGCTACGAGTCTCTAGAACATTACACCACTCCGAACTGCCCATTAATGCCTAAATAAGAGCACGCGTTGATACGTAATACACCTACAGCCGTTAAAGTAATATAAATGCAACCTGTTAGTTGAATTTGCTCACATTAGTAAGTCAATACGGTTGGATTAATAATCCCTTACGATTGTCACCGCCCAAGCTGTGGGTTGGGGAAGTAGCTTTACATCTAGAAGCACGATTTGCTCGTGAAAATATACGCGGAAATTTTGTTCGAAGCTATGCACCACACGGACGAGACTCTGCCGTCGACGGAGGTGTACAAAATACTTGTATAAAGGTATTCCGTTTGTTCTACAGTTACTCTCACTCCGCTCTCTCACTTATAACGATTATAGGATCACGATGGTTTCGTAAGATCTATGCTATTGGCACTAAGCTTCTCGACGACGCGATGAGAGCTCGCGTGCGCGCAGGTCGCGACACCTGGAGCTGCGGTTTCTAACAAAAGAAAGGTCATCTATCTACAGCACCCAGTACAAACCATGCAAGTTACGTGCATGTGTAAACAGTACCAGAAAGGTTACACCAAAAACGATTCTAACCCCCATAGAGCGCAGACAAACCGAGGCGTTCAAAGGCACTTCTTTCGAATCTCCACGAGCCAGGGTGTAAATGTTCCAACTCACGTGCAAGTCGATTATTAGCTCACGAATATTTATTTCCGACTACTTCTAAATAAGCTTCCCAATCCGGAGACTGCGGCTGCTAATTGTCAAGAATGGTGTTAGCTTATTACAAGAGTTTCGATGGGCACCGTGCGTTCGTTCATTCCGTATACCTGCTTTAAGCTAGCGTCTCCGCTAGGATTCTATTCGCTGCACCAGCTTCCCATTAACTACCGAACATATTACTTTACGCCACGATGGATCACAGCTGAGGCCTAACGCCAGGGCATGACCAGTTACCAAGGGATCAACAGCGAAGTCGCAGAGCACCAAGCGATACAAATTACCCGTAGCACTTTCAGCAGAAAAGAGTCCGAGGGAATTGTGGCGCGCAGCTGCCATCAAGGGTCTATCAAGTCGGCGTTCATCAATTGGTTCAGAACATCTCTGGCTATCTCATCCTCGCTGTTCTGGACTTTGTCCAGTCCCTCCTCCTCTTTCTTAGAAGGCTGCGGACTTGCGACTGTCGCAGTCTTCTCGACAGGGCGAGCGAGGGAGTCAATGTTCTCTTTCAACGAGGGCTCCTCGTTGCCCGGCGAGTTCGAGGAGGACTTCTTGTCGGTCCCCTCGTTGTTCTGATTGGGCGGCGGCAGCACCTGTCTCATCTGCTCCTCGTCAACATTCTCATCCTTGCCCGCGGCCCTGTCGCTCTCGATCTGAGCGCCCTCGGCCGCCGGTGGGTCCTCCTCCGCCTTCTTCTGACGTTTCTCTTGCAGATCGTAAGGCAGTGGCAACGAGTCTCGCAACTCCCCCTCCTTCAGCTCGTTTGGGCCCACTGGCACGATGTTCCCGTTCTTCTGGGCGAATCGAACGTCGTTAAACTCGTTCGTCTCCTCGTTCATCCGTTGCTCGTTCGATTTCAGGGGATCCCCGATCGCATAGTGATTGCGGGGCGCGTGCAGGGGCTGCGGGCTTTTATCGTCGTTGCTCGGGCGACTTACCTGTTGCTGCTGCGACGGCTCAACTAGCTGCTCGTCTTTCGCCGCTGCCCCGGGCTTCATCTGCTGATCCGTTTGCTGGGAGGATTGGGGACTCGCTGCGCTTGGCCCGGGTGAAGTGGCTTTCTTCGAAGATTTCTGGCGGGAGACAAGTTTTGGAGGTTAAAAGCACTTTGCGGAATATAGGTTATGGGCGGTGTTGATTAGTGGAGGCTGATGTTGGGTCAGGAGGATGCAAATATTACTCAAAGCGTATGTTACATAGGTCAGTTCAATCTGTAGATATTGATTAGTTAGTGAAGCGCAGTTTCCAAAGGTTTAAGTAATGTTCTTTCTGTGGAAAGTAGAATCCAATTGCATGTTACCTTCGCCTCTTCCAGCTCACGCTTCAGCTGGAACACCTCCTTCTTCAGGTGCTCGATGGTGCTGTCGGTGTCACCGATGCTCTTCAGCACGTCCTTGTACTTCTCCTCGAGCCTCGTCTTCGCGGTGTCCAGCTCCAGGAACTTGGTCTTCAGGTGCTCCAAAGCCTTCTCTTTGTCCTCCCTCGCCTGCCTGATGCGACTGCGTAGCTCCCTGAGCGTCGCCTCTAACCTGTTCGTGTCCTCCAAAGCCTGCTTCTCACGCTTCTTGCACTCCTCCTGCAGATCCTGGTGCTCCGTTTGCAGCAGCTTGTAGGTCTGCTGGAGGGAGTTGAACCTCTGCATCGCCTCTATGCTGTCCTTATCGCGCAAGGACTTCTCGCGCGTGGCTCGTTGCTGAAGCTCCTGCTTCACGGCCGCGTTCGAGCTCTTCTCCTCTGCCAAAGACTTCTCCAGCCGCAATTTGTACTCGAATATAACTGCGAATCAATTGAAGCGGGTTATCAGTGCCTGGTTGCGTGCGATTTCATGGTAGCACGCGTTATAGTAAGTATAGTCGTACTTGAAGCCGCGAACCTCACCTTGAAGTTGAGCAGCGAGTGCCTCCTGTTGGTGGGCACACTGGACGTGGAGTTCTCGGAGCCTGGCCATCTCCGAGGTGGCGGCGCGGTAGAGAAACACCAGGAGAACGACCACCACCCCGCAACCCCCGTATACGGCCAGGCGGCCACCACGGCCCCTGCCAAGTCGAGAACCGCTCATCTCTGTAAACAAAGGGTTTCTCATTGCTCCTTGTTTCTACCAGCAATTCACGGTTTCATTGGATTATACTGCTTATAGAAAGGGTCTTTCCTTATTAATAGATCCCATCTTAAAAATAATTTCATCACTTCAACGTTGTACAAATTGTTCTTAAACTTGGGCGGTCTACTTGCTTCTAACTTATGACTGTTTTTGTGTTTCAATTTTGCATTTGGTGAACTACTTACAAGGGAAGATCCCGAACCCGAAAATTCAAAAAATTCTGAAATTTTGTGAATATGTAGGGGATTTCCTTCTGGTTAGAATGCAATTTTTGTTTGCTGCCTAAATTTACTCGAAGGGGGTGAAATTAGCTATTTTCTGAATTTGTGTTATAACTCGGGAACTGTAAGAGATAGAAAAAAAGTTTCACGACAAAAGTTACTTCTTTTAATTAGATCTAGCATTTGGTAAAAAAATATTTTACAGTTCACGAGTTATAAAATAAAATCGGAAAATAACCGGATATTCAGGGGTCAATTACACTCCCTTATAGTGAATTTGGGCATGAAACAAAAATTCCGTTGTAATCAGGAGGAAATTCTCTACATATTCACAAAGTTTCAGAATTTTTTGAATTTTCGGGTTCGGGATGTTCCTTTGTTAGTATTGTGGGAGTAGGAAGGAGGATCGACTTTGGCGGAGTTGGTTAGGCGGCTGACCAGTACGCTGTGGATCGCGGGTTCGAGTCCCGTTGCCCCGGGGAGTTTTTTTTCCGTGGCTCCTGGAACACATGAATTACAAAACCTATTCCTAAAATACCCTAGGCGCAACTGGGGTGAGAATTAAAAAATCTCCTGTAAGCAGGCAGCCTCCCCCTAGAGCTCTAGTAGGGAAATATAAGGGTGGAAAAAATAAAATTAAAATAATTAAAATTAAAATAAAAACTAAAAAAAAATAATTAAAAACTAAAATAAAAATTAAAAAAAATAAGAAAAAAGGCAGTTTGCAAGCTCAAATAGAGATGAAAAACTCCAAAGATGAATGTGAATAAAATTAAAATTGGGATCTTGGAGATCTAGATGCACAGTTTTGATGATGATGTTTAACCTTGGTAAGGAGAAAGATGAGAAGTTCCTTGGAACGAAGAAGGGGGACTGCCTGTGGGCATTTGACGCATTGTTGAATGACCCCGAAAATGGCCTCCATCGACGAAGGAAATATTATAGGGTATAGTGGTGACAAGTTGACATGAAAGAATCACAGGGAGTATTTTCAAAGAAAACTTCTATTGAACCGAAGCGTAGACTATACAAAGCCTCCGCACAATGAAGCCCCAAAGACTTAGTATTCCTCCAAGTGGAGGCCCACCGGAATCCTTTTGTTCTCCGCGGCGGAGTGAAAACGTAGAATAAGGTCAAGGGGTGAGAGAGGCTCGAGCAGGAAAGTAATTTACGCCAGCACTCGTCATAGCCTGTGGTTCAGCGTTGACTGGAAGTGAAAGTCGATGATTGCAATGGAACGTGCGAGGCTGGTGTGCGACGAGTGATGTTCGAAGCGTGAAGTGTGATGCTCGTAGTCCCTGCTGCAAATAATCTATCCACCCTTAGGATCAAGAACCCCCTAGGCTGCAGGAGTAACGAGGCGGAAACGATGGTTCCCCAAGGTGGAACGCTAATTGGAACACCGAAGAATTCAAGCAAGGAGGCTACTTTTTGCAATTATTTCGCAAATGGCTAGTCGATGCGCGGGGACCCGCGTGCAACAGGGGCTGGCGATTAAACGGTCGGTTAATTTCTTGTGAAAGCAGATTTCAGAAGGTAGCTGCTTAAACACCGCGATCCACGGGGGCATGCAAGTGTGCACGGCAGACGAGGGAATTGGCCGGCATTAAATTTAACGAGCGAAGAACAAGGCCGCAGAATTCGTAATGGTCGCAACTAGCTGCTCTGGAACTCGAACGAAGGATGGCACGTCCTAATTATGTCTTCCGCCCGTGTTTTCTCCTCGCGTGCCTTTGCGACTGTTCCACTGATCTCCACCTTCCTCGAGAACCCGTTCGCCGCAAACGACGCGACAAAAGCGCCCGCGAGCAAAGCTTAGCCCTGAGCTGGCTCCGTTTCTTCCTAATCGTTGCCTGATGAGCGGCGGCAGCTTTCGCCATCAGTTGGTGCATTCAAATGGCTTGGCGTTAATGGTCGCGCCTAGTTAGTTGAACGGTTAATTGCCAGCGGGATCCGTGGAATATACGTGGATTGCTTGAGATAAGTGGGGGTCAGCTGGGGGACTTTAAAAAAATTATGTAACTTTGGGGATATGTTGAGGATATATAGGTATGTATTACGCAATTTTGACCACTGAAAATTCGGCTATTTTCCGATTTTGGGTTATAACTCGCGAACTATAAAAGATGGAAAAAGAATTTTCAGACAAAAGTTACTTCTTTTAATTGGGACTATAATTTGGTAAAAATAAAATTCTTTTACAATTCGTGAGATATAAATCAGAAAACAGTCGAATTCTCAGGGGATTTTGGGGATCTTCTCATTTATTTAAATATCTGAACACTAATTGAACTTTCCAGTTGCCTGAACTGTTCATCTTTAGCTGGGCACATGTAAAATAAACAAACTGCCCAAAGTAATTAAAAGGTCCCATACTAAACGCCTTTAGTCCATGCAATAGGTACAAGAAACCCATTAAAAAGTCATGGAATTCTTAAATATTTTATCCTGCCTTATTAAAGCCAGGCGTTTATTTACTTCCCGGAGAATATTCGCAGCAGAAAAAATTTCTAAGGGTCACGGTCTGTACGCCAGAAGTCGTAAACAGTACCGCCCCCCTCTCCACCAGCCTGTTCATTCAAAGTGCCCAACTTGGATCTGTTTTTACCCCATCCAGCCGCTCGTAAACGATTTTGAAGAGCACCGAAAGGACTTGGAGATTCTATCACCGGCCGCAGTCGCTGTTTACGCTACATTAGTGGTTGGTGCTACATCCCCATTCAGCCAAGGTCGCGCAGACCATTAGAGGTACAGTAGAGTCTCGGTAACTTGCAAGCGAGTCACGTCCGTTGCACTCTGGCATCGCGTGGTAGGGATGGTCGCTTAGTTACGAGTAAACAACATAGAGGGCGGTAGTAGAAGGGGAAGCGTAGATTTCAGTCTTACAAGGAGAGTATCCCAGGTGTCCGCCTCCGATTGCTCTGAATTTTGGATATGTTGTAGAGGAACGAAAAATAAGATATACGTGTTTTTTTTACAGCGGTCTTTTTTCATATTTAGGGGGTGAAATCACCCCTCAAAGTTATAAGATTTTCAGGTGTTCGTCTCCGATTGCTTTGGTTTTTGGATATGTTTTAGAGGGCCGAAAAATAAGAAACAGGTGTTTTTTTATTTTGGCCTGTTTGCATGTTCAGGGGGTGAAACCACCCCTCAAATTTCATGAGAATAGATGGTGTCTCTGGATCGGTGGAGATTTGTAGAAAAATTGCTGCAAGATTGAAGACTCCTTGTATAAAACACTGTTAGTGCCAAATTTAATACATTTTTCTGGGGGAATGGCAATTGTTTGCGTTTGATTAGTGATTTTTTTATATTTGTTTCGCCTAACTTTGTACTGTATAAAAATAACGCCCTTATCTGCTATAACCTGCGATTATTTGAGAAATAATTTTTTTAGAAAGAAGTGTGCAGATCAAGAATTCTAATATCTTTGAAAAGTTTTGGTACTTTTAAATATAAAAGAGTGTCCGCTAATGATTGACAACGATTTGAGAAAAAAGTACAGCCTTTTTGATTTTTCATTAAATATATTTTAATGAAAAAATTCTAACTTCAAATGCACGCGATGAAAATAATTTGATACAAAAATGTTTCGAACAACAATTAGTCAGTATTCAGTTGACAACAAATTGCAAGAGTAAGTATTGATAAAAAAAAACTTTTTATTCGATAAAAATGAAGCTCAATGTTTTTAATGAAACTGTGTATCTTATTATATGCCAATCGATGCATCTTTATATTCTCATTAAAAAAGTATTAGGGTATTTAGGTCGGAAACTGATTACTTCAAAAGTTATGAATTTTGTCCCGAACGCCCATATACTTCGACGCACTGTGGCGCCGTCTAGCGGCGACGAAGAAAGGGGCCTTCATTCAGGTTTCACTTGCAACCCCTCCCTCGATTTTATCTCACGTTCCACCAGCTTGAAAGGTGTTTTTCGATACGTCTCCCATCCCCGTCTTTACTATTTTATTCTGGAAACTAGATATTCCGTATTACCTGCGGTTAAGTGGCTGCGCTGGGATACAATGGATGGATTACAAGGACGGGGGAACAAGAATGATGTAACGCTAAGTCGAGGGAAAATGTTTGAGATAGATCCGTGGAAAAGAATTGAATTTCTATTTCTTTCGATTGTCTAATATTCTTAGGAGGACTGCAAATGCGTTAATTATATTGTATAATATGTTGTATGGAGCCCAAAATTCGGAGGATACATTCCTTTTGCGACGTAGGGGTTCGATAAGAAGGGATTTTTTAAAATTCCAACCCGAAGGGGGTAAAAAGGGGTGAAATATGTTTTCTCGGACTGCTTATTATTTCTTAAGCCCGATTAGATATCAACTTGGTTTTTACTTACAAAGGTTACCCACACAAATGCCTAAAAACCAGGGGGTGAAAAGGGGTGGAATGTGTTTTCACGGAGTCCTTAATATCTCTTAGGCTCAAAAAAAATTTATTGTTTTTTGTGAAAATGGTCACATTCATCTGGATTAGTCAGGCATAATGAGCTGACACATATCTCGTAATCCCAGAATTTATCGTTCCAAAATTTTCAGGCGACAGACAAAGACACAAACATATAGAAGCTTTCCGCTTTATATACCAAGATAGTTAATTATTCGAATTTTAAATAGTAGGGACTTTTAAAGCATACGTTGGAGAAGTGTAAAACTACCAACACTGCCGCTTCAATGAATCTCGAGTTCATGTCCCCTAGGATATTTAATTATTAATAATACCACGTTAAACCGGCTGATTAATATTCGACGGTATAAACCAAATTTAATTTCGCTTAATAATTCAGCACGCGCCGCCACGAAATTCCCCTTCATTCGACTTTAATGCACTGCATAAATCCAGTCCGCTTTTCATAAATTCCGACGGCAGAACTGGTGCTTTGCGCGAAAGAGGAATAACTATATATACAGTCCCTTAAATATCGAGCCTCTAAAGCTCGTAAATAAATCGTTACTCTGTACAAAGAGAGGAAACGCTGTCGAAAATTATTACGCTATATATCCACGTTGAAATCGCATGGTTCCGAGAAAAAAATAAAGTTAAATTAAACGCGTATAACCATCCATCCTTCGATAAAGTGTTTTCCCAGTCATACTTTTACAATGTTGGTATTCAGGTGCCTCCAGGCTCGACCAACTGGATTACGTTTGTATTTCCTTTTTCCTCCGCGCCGACCTTCGACGGGTCCGGCTGGGAGCTGCACGAGAAAAACCGTGCAAAAATGTTCGATAACATCTCGCTCGATATGCAAACGAAGTGGAGCCTTAATAACCTCCAAAAACAGAATTCAAAGCACATATATACGATTCAATTCCATCGACGATAGATCACATTGCGGGGACATTTAATTCCCCTATTGTTCTAACTGTAATCCGCAATCAGCAGACCAACATAATTAACGATGCAGAGCGATTCACTAAGTGTCACTGTCGCGCCGTTATTGTCTGTTACATTCCATTACTATTAATTAATCGCGCAGTGCCCACAGCGCTCGAACACATATTGAATCCATAGAAGCAACTGCATCGATATTCCTAGTGTAATTCGCAAACAAGCGCGAGAAACTGGAAACGTACAAGTTTCACGGTTAACCTCTAATCCGAAAAGTAACTAGATTACTCGCCCAAGGATTATTTCCCGACGGGACGCGGATAGAGGTTAAGTAGGAGTTTCGATCGGTAGCGCATAGATGGGGTAACGCGAGCAGGCCCGAACGCCTGAAATTGGACACCGGTAATTACAATACAGGCAGCTTTTATCGCTGCATTTCTCCTGCCCTTAAACGGAAATTACATCCGCCTCGCGCGGCTCATCCTGGCTCCGCTCGTCCTCGCAGGGCGCGCGAATAACCAAGGATGTTTGCCCAGAGAAACGATACCTCGTGTGTGGGGAAAACGCGCGGAACGCGGGGTGGAGTTGGCCGCCTAGCTGAATTCGAGTTCACTGACACTTTCGAGCACGCGCGATAGATCCCGCTCTCGTCGGGGTTTCGCGAAACGTACAGGGTGTCGAGGAAATAGCTGCGCGGGCGACTAGGACGCGATCCCTGGCGAAAAATGGCAGCAGATACGCGGAGTGCCTTTGTTTACTCGCAGCGTGGTTTTTTCGAGAAAAATGAATTTTAAAAGTGACACCCTGTATATGCTCCCTTGCACTGCGCGCGGTCGGACTTTCTAATAGTATTCGATTCGGAAATGAATAATTCATGCAATTAGATCTAGATTTATTGGGCGATGTTTACAAATGGTCTAGCCCTCGTTTGCTGTAATTTAGATTGTTCTTCGGGTATTCGAAGGCAAGGGTTCAAAAAGATTGCAAGATATTGCAATCTACTGAAATTGTTTTTTTTTTTTCTCAGTCGAAGTTTGGAAAACGCATTCGCGACGGTTCCCGAATAAATTCGAACATACATTCTCGATATAGTTCCGTTGACCCGATTTAGGGAACATTTCATTTACGCGATAACATGCTTTACATTCACGACTCGGATATATATATATATTTTTAGTATCGTCCATAAAATATTCGGTCGCCATAAGAGCGTCCCGTAAAAATTGCACGGAGGATAATTTTATCGTCAATTCGATAGAGTTCTCAGAAGGCCAACCGTAAAACCGGTTTACAGCGAACGGCACGGATATAAGGCCGCGAACGCGCCTTTTTGAAGATCCTCCACGCAGCATTGAAAATTCACCGTGCAATTAAAAAATGTTTCTCATCTTTTTCACTGCATTTTATTCTTAACCCTCGAGCGAAAACGATTTCCCTGCCAGCTAACAAATAGTCAGGCTACTCAATCGACTAATTATCATCCGATACTATGCACGATAATACCGCCTGGTTGTATGTATTCCATGTTTACAAACATTCAGATGAAATCAGATACGAGGGGAACAAGACCCAGAGAGGAGCGGATAATCTATTGTTTATTAAATGAGGAAATAAAACCTCGCAACTGTTATACGTTGATTAAGCAGATTAGATAAACGTATGTAGAAAGCTTTCGAACTATGGTGTACATGCATTGCTCTATAAAGTTGGTAGATGGCACTTGAGACGCACTAAATCTTCGTTGGAAACGCACCTGTCGCTTTCAAAGTGCAATTACACCGTGGAACGATTTCAGAGTTAAAGGGTCATTCGAAACAGTGTTACCAACTGCTATTAAATTCGCAGTTTGCGTACACACGTGGCGCACACAACTATTCCGCACGTGACATCATCGTTAGCCTCGCTGACCCGTAGATTGCGTCGTGTTAGATGCCATTACTTATCTACCAACGTTCCAGCGAGTCTCGAATACGTAAACAAACAGATCTCGACTCTATGCAATCGATCGTTCACATTTCGCGCCAAGCGTCCGCGAAAGAAGACGCAAATTTCAATACAATGGGAAAAGCTATTTGTTTCATCGAGTTCGATGCTGCTTAATTAACGTTAATTGCAAACTGCTCCCCAAGAAAGCGGAAGTGACACTTCAAACGACCCACACCTCGGAATACGTGAAGCGAGAAAAACTGTTATCGCGGCGATAAACGGAGTTCGTTTAAAAATATTTACTTACTCGACAAGTTTCCACCGCAGGTAACGGGACGTTATCAAGTAACGCGCGAATTTGATTGCACATCATTAATCAACCGTCCGGTTCTCGCCCGTCAACCGCGCGCCGATGAAAACACACTTATCGGGCTGCACAAATTAGCTTGTACATGGGAAGTTAATCACTGCGTTGCAATGTAGATGCGAGGAAAAATACCATACGTATTTCAAAATCGATATTCCAGTCGAAGCCTGTTCACCATTCGACTTCTGAAAAAGCGATTTCCCACGGTACACGATAACGTTAAGGCGCTGGAAGCCGCGCGAGGGCGCCGTTCCTTAACCAAACACGCGTATATCGGTGGCTACGCGATATCGATACTCGTGACACGAAACCACAATATGCTTCCCCGCTATTTATAGCGTATTAACAATTCACGGGCAATGATTATCAAATGCCTGTTAGCTACCCGCGGTCTATTTCGCAGGTGCCACTTCCGCGCCGACACGTCGAAGGGGCACCTTTCGAGATATCCTCAGAAATCGAGGGATCCACTTGCACAGTCGGGCGGTTTTTCACGCGTGTGGCGCAGCACGGTACGTGCCGATTGTGGTCCTACCTCATGCACGTTACGGGCACCGTACTCTCAGCTCTCCGTCATCGCCGCGTCCTCGAGCGTTGTCTCGTGAGGCAAAGGAGGCGTCGCGGCGCGATCGTGGACACGCGGCCGCGGACACGACGTATGCACGTCGATGCACCGACCCCTCGACTCGAATTCAACGCCCACGGTCCGGACGAAGCGCGGCCGACAGGTTAGGACTCGTATGGGAAGCCAGTAACTCCAAGCGTTACAATACGACGCTACGAGTCCCCGTCCCCCACCACTCGCCCAGCATCTGCCACCGCCATTAAGCGCGTCGGGTTTCGACCAATCGCGCGCCGCCACTTTGGCCGACGACCAATGCGGGGACTCGGCGGTGCCAGCCACTGAGCTGAAAATGTCACTAGGGGACACGGTGGTTCTTGCTTTCGCCGCTCCGCTTGATCTGGTGCTTCCGAGGGGAGAGAGGAAGCTGTTGGATATTTGTTTGCTTGTGTTCCATCGAGTGGGAAAGAGATTTTGGGATCTACGATGATTTTTGGGTAAGTGTGTTTATTGTCTGTTTTGTGAGGGATTGGAGTGTGAGGTTTTTATTCTGTTGATCTTTGTGGTACGAAGTTGTTTGCTTTGGTTCTGCGTAGGTGTGATTTAAATTGGCAGGAGGAGGTGATTCTATTTCCCGCTTAAATTCGTAGATCGTGTCACTTTAATATTGAATAAAGATTGGAATTAACTGGTTTCTTTTTATTGTTGGGGAATTGTGTTTGAATCTATTTGAGAGTTGGATGGTAGATGTGATTTGAATTGGGAGGATGAGGTGACTGTATTTCCCGGTTTAAAGGTTCGTAGGTTAGGTCACGTTAAAATTGAATTGTAATTAACTAGTTTTTTCTGTCCATCGTGGAGAAATTGTGTTTGAATTTATTTCTATTTCCCGCCTTAACGATTCGTATAGATCGTGTTATAATTGTTGACATATAGGTTGGATACCGTGGGTTTAGAAAGAGCAGCTCGTTAAATCGATCGAGGAGCTATCGTGAATCAGTGCAATTTCTTATTCCGGGAATGAAAGCACGAGATGTGAGAGTGACCCTCTTCCTGCAGCTACTAGGTCGCCGAGAATTTCTCATCCGAAGAGGATGCATTTCTCTAGTTTGTTCCGCTGGATGTTCGCGATTGTTGTAGCTTTAACGTAAACTATGGAAAGCTTTATTAGAGACATCAACTGAAAGTAAGTGACATCGAGACATTCAAGACATTAGAAAAAAAACAAATAATGGAATAATAAGAATTTATTGATATTTTACAATTTTACAAAAATCTGTAGCGTCACAAAATCGTGACATTTTTTAATTTCACCAATCTAGAAAAATATATTTTTAATTTAGCAGCCTTAAATAGTAAAAAAAATAGGCACTCAAATAGGGACTTTCAAAATTCCAAAAAATCCAAATTCCCTATTAAAAATCAAGGGCAGCCAGAGAGTTTTTTCCAGGGAGGGAGGACAATTTTGGGATGATGGTAAACAAAAATATACCCCTCTTGCTTTTTTTAACCCATTTTGTAGTGCAAATTTAATTAAAACTTTAAAACCAAAAATTAAAAATATTCCCTGTTTTAGTATAAACTTAGTAAAGATCAGTTTAGAAAAATAAGCGATTATTTCTCAAAAACTACCCCTTTTGCACCCCCTTCCGGACGCCCATGCTAAAAGTTACTCTAGCAAGTTAAATTAAAGAATTACTATTAACAATAATACACCACAAAAATCCAAACTATCTACGATCTACCAAAAAAAAAACACTAACATTAATACAATTATAATTTCGAATATTAAGTACGAGCTTCTGAAATTCCCTAAATAATCAAGCTACTTGGACATACGAGTATTCGGTTCGACTAATTTCAGCTTATATTTCCAAACTACTTGAACGCGGCGCATCCCCTCGCAACAGCCACCCCCGTTCGATCCCTCGGAGCGCATTTTGAATCGTAAATCAATTTGAAACAGCGCCTCGTCGGCGGAGGGGTGGTGACGTCGAGCGCCGCTACGGTCTGCCTAGTAACTTTCGCCGCGCACGGCTGCGCGGTTGGCAGCGCCGCAGTCTCGCGGGGCACGGCTCGGCGAGCATCGGCCGCTCAGTCAAGAAACTCGGCTGCACCGAATCACTACGAGCGAGGTTAAAATCGTACGAGCCAGGAGCGCGGTGCTCTATGCCTGGTTATAGGCCCTGCCTGGAACGCCAGTGGCTCTCTGCCGAGTCCCCGCGGTGCCGCGGCTCTCCCTGTCGTGTGACAAGTGCGCGGTATCGGGACGTGGTGGTGTCGCATAGGTTTCACGCGGCCGCTAAGGACAGGGCTCCAGGCGTAACGGTGGACGGGAAGTAGAGGAAGTGTGTGGTGGCCGCCCGTTTTCTACCCACGAGCACGGACGCGCGCCGCTCCTGGACTCCCTACGGACGGGCAACCCGCGGCCCTCCCTGTCGTCCGCCACCGAAAACGGGCAGCCCTTGGTTGTGACAGTGATGAGTGCTCCCCTGCTTGTGCCCGCCGTCGACACCATCGTGGCCGCTGCGAGGGGCTTACGTGACGCCTGTGACCGTGACTGCTGCCCGCCGTCGCCGCCGCGATGTGCCTGCTGAGCACCAAGGAGATGCTGTAAGTACAAGCTTCGCCTGACGCGGTCCCTTGCCCACGAAATCGTCGCTCGCTGCTCGTCCCGCGGCACCCATTGCCGCTTCCCTCTGCTTGTTTATATGCCGCAGATGGTACGAAGGTCGGCCCGGAAATGGGTCGAAATCGTGATTTCCTATCGGCTCTGTTGCCTCCTCTCGCCGCGCGTTGTATCGTCGTTCGTTCGTTCCCCTCGCCTCGAATTATCTCTTCATCTGTCCGCGCGCAAATATTCTGCGGAAACAACGTTGTTTCGCGTGGCCCGCGGTGAATTTCTACGGGCATATATCGATTCGCGTGAAAATCGCGCGCGGGGATCCGTCGAGGCGAACGGAAGCCTCTGGAATCGGGAGGTACGAGGCCGTTGCTCCTGCCGATAATGCACGAATGCTAGGCGCAGATATTTCTTCCCTTGCGAGCTGGCCTCGTGTGTGCCCACAGCTGTATTCTTTTTTTTTTCCCCCCCGTTGCTCGGCGAGATAACCGCCGCAGCGAGCGGGGCGGTTTTTTCGACGTTCGTCGCTGCGCAATAAAGGCGATCGTGTGCTGGCAACGCTAACATGGTGGCTCGTCCCGACGGATACGTTGCAAGTCCGTCGGGCGAAGGGTTTCGACGCGCTTCCCATTTCCGCCCGTCCCTCCCGAAGCCGTACACAATATCCTTCTCCCCACGTTTCCATGTCACTCTGTCGTTAAATCCTCGGAAAACCTCCCTCGAAATTCGTCGTTCGAACGTCCCTGCCTCTCCCCTCCCCCCCCTCCACCGTCCGCGGTCTCGATTTCGAAACTCAAACTCGGGAGCCCACCCCTCCCCCGCCGTTCGAGACGAGCCGCGGGCACGCTTCGATGAATAAGAGTAATTAGTCACGCGTGAAGTTCGTAACGACTCCATAACCGTAGATTATGATAATTCTCGAGGACGGTGAAAATGTATATTTACGCAAAGGAGGCGCGCACAGAAAATATCGCGGCGCACTGGCTTCCCTCTGCACAGAGATGATCAATCGAACCTGTAGCCGTTCGTGTAGCACAGACTCTATGGTTCGACTGATTAAAGTAGCGCTTTAAAATGTGACGCTCTGCTCTGTCGTTTATAAGACGCCAGATAATAGCTGATTTATGGGCCACTGTAGGACGGCGGAGAATTTCGTGGCAGAGCCGCGGGACTTGGTCAAGCGACGCGCGATGCTTTGGGAATCTATGAAATTGATAGGCACTTACGTAACACGCGGCGCGGAATCGCGAGAATCCAGAGGCGATTAGACGCCATTTTTCACCGGCGTCCTTAACTCATTAAGCAAATAGGGAGTAGCGGTCGGTGCGCGTCGCGCGTCACCGACGGTGTACCGTTCCCGTGCGACAAACAGATTTTCGATCCGCCATGTTTTCCTCAGAAAATCGTCACGGCGGTGCGCTCGGTCTCCGCCATTTTCAGCGGCCGCGAGGTTTCTTCGACCTCTAAGCAACCTCCGCCGCGATATTCTCTTTAAGGATTCGACTGCGAACGGTTTTCTAAGTATAACCTATTTACCAAGTGCATTCTGGCGCCATTTTTGGGTGCCATTGGGTCTCCTTCCCGAGCGCAAACTGTATCTGGGACTTATTTCTGTGGGCACGGAGAGCGCGAACGTGGTGTTTAGTCGAATTTATGGGAGCGATGATGTTTATGGGGCCGTTGGAGACATCTAGAAAATGAAACGTATTATTTAGAGCCGGTTGTCGGCCATAAATCGTCAGCTCTTCCGGTCTCCCCCCCCCCCCTACTTCGCGGTGGGTCGAAGCGCGAATTTAACTGGTATTGGGAATAATAGAAACCGAGGATTCGACTTTCGTGTTTTGACTTGGCGGCGCTCGACGCGTGCTCGATAAGTGAAATGGGATATTTAGCTGTTTATCAATTCCGACGCGTAAAACCTGCCACGGAGTAAAGAAAGAAAAGGGATATATTGATGGGACTCGCTTCCAGTTCTTCCAGCCGCTAGGGGAGTCATGAAAGTTGAACGTGTGTTGCGCTAATGGCTACTCTCTGCATAAGGTTATGCAAATGGCACTGTTTCCCGGTTAAACCGGCCGTTAGAGACGTAGAACAGTTACATTTTTATTTACGGCGGAATCGAGATCTAAAATTGTTCTCTGAGCTTGGATCTGCTGCGGGCAACCGTTCCTTTATCCGAACCAGTCGAATGCGCGGTCTAGGGACATTTGATTCCGCTTCCTGCAAGCGGAACGGTTTCTTTGCTTATCGCGGAATTGTCGCGCGAAATTGGCTTTCATGGTTCGATTTGTGGCGACTTGAAAGCATGGCTTTTGTTGAATTAATGGGGTGGCTAATTCTTTGCGACGAAGTTGCCGTTTTTATTCGTGTCGAAACGGGGATCCAGAATTATTTTTGGAAAATTCTTCGGTTTAAAAGCGCTCTTTGCTGGAATTATTGAGACGCGTTAATGGGGCCATTTAATTTTTTGTGACAAAGTTGCCTTCTTTCTAGAATTATTTTTGGAAAATTCTTCGGTTTAAAAGCGCTCTTTGCTGGAATTATTGAGATGCGTTAATGGGGCCATTTAATTTTTTGTGACAAAGTTGCCTTCTTTCTAGAATTATTTTTGGAAAATTCTTCGGTTTAAAAGCGCTCTTCGCTGGAATTATTAAGATGCGTTAATGGGGCCATTTAATTTTTTGTGACAAAGTTGCCTTCTTTCTAGAATTATTTTTGGAAAATTCTCCGGTTTAAAAGCGCTCTTTGCTGGAATTATTGAGATGCGTTAATGGGGCCATTTAATTTTTTGTGACAAAGTTGCCTTCTTTCTAGAATTATTTTTGGAAAATTCTTCGGTTTAAAAGCGTTCTTTGCTGGAATTATTGAGATGCGTTAATGGGGCCATTTAATTTTTTCTGACAAAGTTACCTTCTTTCTAGAATTATTTTTGGAAAATTCTTCGGTTTAAAAGCGCTCTTTGCTGGAATTATTGAGATGCCTTAATGGGGCCATTTAATTTTTTGTGACAAAGTTGCCTTCTTTCTAGAATTATTTTTGGAAAATTCTTCGGTTTAAAAGCGCTCTTTGCTGGAATTATTGAGATGCGTTAATGGGGCCATTTAATTTTTTCTGACAAAATTACCTTCTTTCTAGAATTATTTTTGGAAAATTCTCCGGTTTAAAAGCGTTCTTTGCTGGAATTATTGAGATGCGTTAATGGGGCCATTTAATTTTTTCTGACAAAGTTACCTTCTTTCTAGAATTATTTTTGGAAAATTCTTCGGTTTAAAAGCGCTCTTTGCTGGAATTATCGAGATGTGTTAACGTGGCCATTTAATTTTACGTTCCAATTAAGTTGGTCGTTATGGACCCAGAACAGTTACATTTCTATTCGCCTAGGGACGGCAATCTATAATCATTCCCTGAATGTGAACATCCTCCTGCTTAAAGAGGACAATCTAGAGATTAATCTGTGAACATTTAACACCGAAGAATGGACATATTCCAAATTTAATTTTTCAAAGCTCGCAAGCGCGAGGTACCTTTACACCGATTTTTTTTAATATCGTCCAAACAACAATATGGCAGTTCGGTAACAAGCCTGATCACAGAATGCAAACTCAATCTCAACTTCTGTATATTTTTATTGCACCCAGCGCAGCATTACCGCGAAATAGAAATTATGCATAGAGTTGCAGGGAATTAATCAAACTTCAAGCAAACAGAAGCCTGCGAAATTATGATTCCATAAAACTCGCAGATATAGTTACAACCACCAATTTCCATATTCCATTTAACAATCCTTTCATGAAATTTTTCAAATGGCACTTTCCCATTAAAAAAAACCAAAGAATAGCTGAAACCAAAATTGCCCGACGCTTCCACCAAAATTCCTGCAAACCAGCTTAAAAAAAAAAATCTGAATAACAGGGTTACCAACTACCAAACACAAAATTACTAGCAGCCATTATTTTGGCCGAAAATAAAACCGTAACCGGTCAGGCGTAAGCTTTCGCGCAAGTTCCAGAAACTCTGCTAAGTTTCTACATGCCCCCCCCCCCCCCACCCCGTCGAGTTCCAATTCCCTAGGAATTCTGTTTGGACGATAGCGAGCTGAGAATCACTGTGCAGCGACCGGTCAGATTAGATATCTGAATCTCGAACGTATCGGCGTGGATATGTTAACACGGAGTAGCCACGGAGTGTATACTGTATCGCCTCTCTTTCAAGAACACGTCGAGGATCGTTAAACGTCTTTTTGCTCTCCCACTGGAGGCGTATGAGGACAGTATTATTGCGCGATGAGAGATTGAGATAGATGGATCCTCCTGATTCGAAACGGGCTCTATAGCCCTCCCATGGGCAGCGCTGGGCGAGAGATTATTTAGTCGCTTATAATTACACGGAGCACAGTAGAGTCTGCCTAGTTAAACGGTTTCTTAAGGGGTAACGCCACTGTAAAGGCACAAAAGCGTAGTGTGCCTCTGATAACTGAGGGGCTCAGTGGAAAACAGGCACGTGCCACACGTGCATAAATTTTCGTTTCTCATGGATCCATAATTTTTTTAGTTTTTCAAAAAAAAGTTATACGTATTTTTGAGAATTTTTTATTTAATAGAAATCTGTGAATGTTAAGGGGTTATGCCTGGGCGGGGAGCCGAAAAGAGAAGTTGCCACACTGGGTTAAATTGACACTGCAATTTTTTAAGGAAAAAACTTTTTGTCGGAACTTCTATTGCTTCAATTTTTTTTTTAAGCATGGTGACACTTTAGGTGGCAGCTTTCAATCAGGGGTATTTATTCTTCAATGTTCATACTTTATTTCAGATTTTTTTGGACGGAATTTAACAAGTAGTTTTTAAATAACAATTGATTGAATATTGGCAGGGTGAAATTGACCCAGTGTGACGACGACGTGTTCGAAAAAGTAGGTGTGACAACCGAGGGTTAAAAAGTGGGAGCATATATTTTTGCAGAGCTCTTTGCACTTAAGAGAGCAACATTTAAGGAACATTTGGTAATTTTTTTGTAGAATAATATTTACGTTTATAATAAAAATACAACGACACCCAAGAAGCCTTTTCAAAAACTACTGCATCAATCTTTCTGAAATTTTGCGGACTTGTTTTTTATATAAAAATCTACTGAATGACGGAAGGATTTTTTTCCATTGTATAGTTTAGATTTTATCAGCGAAAAACGGCCATCAGTGATAACCACGAAGACAGTTTTTCTATACATTGAAAAAAGAACCCTTCCGCGATTTAGTAGATTTTTATATAAAAAGTGAGTCCACGGAATTTCAGAAGGATTGATGCAGTAGTTTTTGAAAAGCCTTCTTGGTGTGTTTTTATTATGGACGTAAATATTTTTCTACAAAAAAATTACCAAATGCTCTTTTAAGTGCAAAAAGTTCTGTAAAAATATATGCTTTCGCATTTAAAAAAAGAAAAAAAATCGCCTCTTTTCGGCCTCCTGACTAGGTATAACCCCTTAAACTATAAACTGTGATATTTTGAATTATATATGGAAAAAAGAAATACGAAAATTTTTAGGTAAAAATTTAAAAATTTTTTTTTAAAAATTATGAAACGGTAGCATGTGCCTCTTTTCGTGGGTAAACAAAGAAATAATTAGGAAATCTGTCTAAATGGTTTTATTACACACATCTTAAGTAGCTTTAAGCAATTTTTTTCTTTTTCTTCAAAATCACAGTTTTTCTCGAAACACGTTTTTCAAATTGGCTCTGCAGAATTCGATTCACTTGAAATTTTTACGCTAACTTCTAAACTATATTCTCCATAGAAATACGTACCGTTTTCACCGTGCAAATTTTTGAGAAAAACAATATTCCACAATATCCGTACGAAATTCTCTAGAGAATGTAGTTTAGAAGCTACGGTAAAAATTTCAAGCGAATCGGATAAAATTTGTTTAAATTACGCAGCAAGCCAATTTGAAAAATCGCGGCAATAAGGAAACTATATGATTTATGGTAATTTTTTAATTGTACATGGGGCTGCTTGTGTTGAAGAAGTGCCTGGGGATTTTGAAAGAAATTGCAGCGTGCAATTTCGTCGAGAAAAAACGGCGTTGAATTGTATCGGTTGAATGGGTATATTTTAGGATCGAATTAAAAGTTAGGGAAGTTGGGGGTTGTAATAAGCTTCGCGTTACGAGGAACTGAGAGAGCCAGTGGAGCAGAGAAATTAGGAAAGAATTCTGAATACACTTCTGCAGTTAGGGGGAGCTAGAAACTTTAATAAGTTCGCCAAATTGGTTGTAAAAGAAGCGAAATTGATTTACGAATAAAGAGAGTAGGAGATTCAGCAGAGCTACGCGTAGAGCCAAGCGATTCGACATAAATTAGGGCACTTAATAAAGCACAGCAATTCCACTGGGGAAAGGGACATCCATAAAAGCCGAAAGACTGCTAAAATTACGAAATTCGATATATCGATCGTGCCATTAATAACTCCTCGGCAAAACGGCCCGACAATAGAAGCGCAAATTTTCGCGTCCCAGACGTCTATTATAAAACACGTGCGCACTAAATTAACCCCAGCGAATCGGGCCAACTGTGCCCCTGGAAACGGGGCTTTAATTATTCTCACTAGGGCCATTTGGATGCTGGTGGAAAAAAAAAAAAATTAGACGAGGGAGCGTGTTTAAGGGGCTAAGCGTTCGATGACCAGAGGAAG
Source organism: Andrena cerasifolii (assembly GCF_050908995.1). NCBI lineage: Eukaryota > Metazoa > Arthropoda > Insecta > Hymenoptera > Andrenidae > Andrena > Andrena cerasifolii. The sequence continues at coordinate 8,738,062 of NC_135132.1, forward strand.
CCTTGAATGGCCGAAGAGCCCGACGAAAGTAGAGGAGCCCGTGTAAACGGTGGCCAAAGGAAAGGCAGGCACAGGCTGGCCACCGATTCCCTTGCCTCTCCTTCGCGCGTAGGGGAAAAGTAGGTTGAGCGCCACTCGGCCTGGAGGAGGACCGCCTAGTTTTTGTCGGAATCGATTTGTCGAGAAGGCGTATACGTGGATCGGGCCGTGAAACGCGGGCAAACAGGGACACTTACGAGTAACGTCCTTCCTAGGGACATTTCCAGCTAGTCTGTTGGCCCTGTACCCTCGCCAATCCGAAGCAAGATTAATGGGCTTGGAAAATCGAGGGGATTCCTCAGTCTGCGATCTTATAAACTGCGTTACTCGCGGCGGGGAATCGTGGAACTAGTTTGGGGGTACGTGAGGTGGAACTTAGTGTACTAGTTTCGGGGTTTTCAGGATTGGTAAATGTTTTTCGGGAATATATGATACTGGAAAGTAAGGAGACACCTGGTAGGACAATTCTAGTTAGTTTCTGACGACTTCAGTTTTTTAAAGGATTATGCCTACTCGTAAGGTCTGAAAACGCAAGAATTTTCGGGATTTTTTTTTTTAAATTTGAAGAAATAATATTTTTTAAATAAACGGCTGTATATTCGAAATTATATATTTTAAAGTTCTTGTAGTGTTTTTTTTTTTTGCAATGTGGTATGTAAATGAGGATTGGAATTATAGGCGATCTCCGGGTAACGATTTTTTATTTAAGAATTTTGCGGTGACCACTGTAGCTTTCACCTGGTTCGTCGGAAAAATTACACCAAATTTAGTTAGTATATTAGATTATCTAGTCCTTGATCGTGGCAGGTTTCATTTTCGTTGCATTGTTTTTATTTTACAGATGAAAAATAAGAGCGATTCTGTGGCGAAAATCGACACTTTTGATATAAGAATTAAATTCCATTTATATACTAACTAAATTCCTGCGAATTTTTTATTTTGGATTAACCCCGTCAAAATTAGGGTGATCACCACAAACTACTGTAAAAAATCGCTGCTGTGAAATCACTAATATTTCTTTTATTTATTTATATTTTCCATTGCAAAAATTACTAAAAGTAGTATGAAAAAAACCCTTAACCCCTTTAATATAATATTTTCGTATGTTTAGAGTCGAAGCAAGCTGTGCAATCAAATTAAAAAAAAATCTGTTTGTTTAAATAATACGTTAAAAATAACATATTTTAGTTTTTTTTTTTGTTCAGTTGCATTCGTTATTAGAAAATACAGCATTTTTTCCTTTACACCGTTCTCCTAGCTCTAGTAGTTTCCAAGATGATTCTCGACCTCAACTTTGAGGGCTGTTTTCACCCCTTCAAAGTGAATGTCGGTCGATAAAAAAATACGTGTCAGATATTTTTGTAAGAACTACTTTCCATGAAAATCGGCGAAAAAGTTTTCTTCGGGCGGAATAATTTCTTCCCTCCGTACTGTAGACGAGAGAGGGTGGCAATAATTGTTTAAATGATTTTATTGTTTGCTTCTTATCGATCATTTCGTGCGTGTTCTCCGCTCGTTACGAAGGACAGTCGTCGCGTTAAACCGCGAGGAGGCTAGTTAAATAAGCGTACACTCCAGTTAACGCGAGCCGGATTAATTAATGAAAAACTTGCACGCGTCCGTGGTAATTAAGTGGGAGCCCAAAAAGCGTTTTCCTGTTACGTGCTGGCGCGTCTACTTTTTCAAGTCGAAAAGCCCGGCGTGTCTCATTCGTCTTATGCTTTCAACCTAGTACATACATCTTTTTACGAGCTCTAAGAAAAATACCAAGGGAAACGTTGCTCGCCGATTTCAACTAAACCTTGCGAGCACATAAAGAGCCAAGAAATATTGAATTTATGATTGGAATTCTGTTTAGGGACTTAATACTTTGCGAGATATTTAACAATAAAGATGAGGCATTACACTTATGTGATAGTCAGATGGAATGCGAAAGGAATGGTCGCAGTGTTTACTGTCAAAAGTTACGAGCACTTAACGAAGTAGCGAGTGGAGCATTGTACTTATTCTTAAATATCTCCTAAACTATTAAGTGTCTACGTGAAAAATCAAATTCACATGGTGTATTTTATGCTACTCTATCGACTTACAAAGTTACGTTAAGATCGGCGAGCAACACGTACAGTCCCCTCGTAAGTCCCAATACACCGTTTGAGTCCTATGAACGCATATATGCCCCTAGGCCGTGCGGAGAACGCCTCAGCGGCGTTCGACCAGTACGCGCAAAGAATGCGATGGAAGGATTCCCGCACGCGACGAATGCGCAGCGGTTGAGTTCAGCATTGAAAGGGGTAACTTAGTTCTACGTTTTTGTATGATTTATCTTAGGTGACGAAGGGTCGAGATGCTTTTAAATTTGCGATACTGCAGGGCCAACAAAATATGCAAAACGTTTCCCGGGAGAATGTTTATGAAAATGAGAAATGTTTGTGTTATATTAGAGGGTAGAATTGATATGGATTCCGTTGCAAAGCTGCCATGAACTTCTTGGTGGCCTCGCGAGCGCGTTGGTCGTTGAAAGGGGGTTTCTCTAGTGCTGATAACACGCTTGGTACGCAAACAGACGCGTGAATTATCAGTAAACGATATATTTAACATCTATGATGCCACTGGGGACACGAGCAACGATAAATCGACTCGATTCGAATCGAGCACTGTCGCTCGGCCAGGTCATCGCTCGTCCCTCGATTTTTCCTCCATCTCGAATGGAAGAATCCTTGGATATTTTCCAATTCCTCTTCGCAGGAACTTCGTACGAGACTTTTTACTAAGAATAACATCAGAAATTATTTATAGCTTCCCACTTGTACATCTACAATTGAAGCAGAGTATAAAAGAAGTTGCAAATATTCTTTGGTAATTCTTCACAATGCAGCACTCTCTCCCCCCCCCCCCCCAGTGGCGGAGTTAAGAAATAAGGCCCAGAGGCAAACGTTTTGAGGGGCCCATTTTTCGGGGAAATAAAGAGGTAGTAAACTAAGTGTGGTAACGCAGAAAAAGAACATAGTGTTTGGATAATATAAGAAATTTTTTTTTTTATTATTTATGTTTGAAGATGGGGCCTTAGGGGGGCCTTAGGGGGGCCTTTTGGGCAAGGACAACCACCATTTTATCGTGGCTATTAGCTTTTCACTACTATTTTGTTGTTGTAAGGTTTCCAAAATTTTGACCCCGGAAACGCGCTAACAGATAGAATTAAATTTGGTTAGCCCCAACCAGATCGTGAATAATTCATTTCCATGATTAATTCCCTCCTGCAATTGACTATTGGCTTTCTATATAATATTCCGTTGACGTTCAATTAGTATGCATGAGCGTTTTACTGTTTAATTGATCTGACATAACGCATTTGGTTTTATTTTCTGCTCCGGGAAAAGGCAGCCCCTGTCAGCTGCAGGATTTTTCTTGAAAAACATCTCTGTACAATAGTGAGACCACTTTTGTTGAAGTTCACAGTGTGAACAACGCTTGAAAAATATTATTCGAGCGGAAATTTATTTAGTGATTAAATTGTAGGGCATTTTGGTAATATTTTGGGCCCATTTTTATTATTCAGGACAAAGGGTAGAAAGAAGTGCTATTTGGTTTTTAGAAACTATACAGCGAAGGTCAAAATTTGGCAGCTGCCGGGGGCGTTAAGTTGACAAGGGGCGCAAAATGGGCCCTACAATTGTTACCATTTTTAAAATTAAATTTTTAAATGAAATATTACAAATTGCGCTGCAAATCTTTTAAACTACGAATAAAAATTCAGTGTAAGGTCGTCAAAAAGCTCGAATAAATGTATTACAAATAAAGGGCACAATTTGGCAAGTTCGCCCGGGGCCCAAAAACGGCTGAAGCCGGGCCTCCATCGGCTGTTCAGGTTTTAATGGTGCCCCTAGTCTATTCTAACTTCCCCAATTTTAAAATACAATTCTGTCTACCAGAACTATCCCATATCGACTACCTTTCACAGTTCAAATTTCCCGTCAGCCTCTACTGTATTTCTAAAACAAAAATCTTCAGATAAAATATTTGCCCGAAGCTCCGAATCGGTGATTCCTGCTTGCTTTTCGCCAATTCTCTGGCGCGATTAAATCAGTCAGACTAGTCACGCTACTTTGTCAAAGTCAGTCGATCGGGCGTGAATTAAAACGTCAAATGAATGGCGATCCAATCGAGCGCTCGACGCGTTTACCTGGAGTGCAGGGAATTCGAGGCTAGACTATTCTCGTTCGCCGATTCATCGACGATTGGCTTCCCTGATACCTTCTGACTCATAACGTATTAGTTTAACAGGTTTATCCTTTGTATTCGGTGAAAAATAAAAAGGGTTACTTGATTTCCAAACGGTAAAAGTTATTTCGTAGCTTCCACTTCTGGGAGAACCATAAAGTACTGCGCGTGGCTCGGGAGATGTCAGGCGAGGCGGCACAACGGCGTGGGGCGGGGAAGGGGGGGGGACTGTTCGTCGCGCGGTGGTGTGCGATCCGATTCGTCGACGCTTTCGCGTCGGCCAATGACGGACGGGTGAAAGCGGGCCCTAAAATTGGGGGTCGGAAACATATTTCCTGGAATATCTCGGGAACTATTAGGCGTAGGACAACAATTTTTTTTTTAAACTGTGAGTTTTTTAAAGGCGAATCCAGCCCCTCAGTTTTTTAAATAGAAATTTTCAGAAAATATGTGGCCGGCCCCCAACTTTAAGGCCCCTTTCCAACCCTTCAACGTGGACGATTACCGATAACCAAAAATACGTGACAAATATTTTTCACTATTCTACAAATCAGCAGTCTCATAAAAATTGCCAAACTTTTATCAAAATCGTCGCGTGCGGTTTCGACATGTTCCCCTGTAACATGTTATATAAATAATTTCATTGCCTCTAAGCAACGCTAAATCTCCCTTCCCCACCTTATCATTCAACTACTAAGCCTCTCAACGAGGCGATAAAGCCCGCAGTAATAAATGCATCGATCACACCTTCCTTGAGTCGCCGCTTTCTTCTTAAAAGGATACTTCGAACGCATCGCTAATAAGCGGGGCTCGCCTGAATAATTGTAAACGAGAGAATTTGTCCGATCGATGCGGCCGATAAAAAAGGAGGTACTAATAATTGGGCAATTAAGAAATAACGAGTCGCTGAATATCTTAATTCATAGTTTTGCATACCTCCGGGCAGCCTAGTGAATATTCGAGCAGCGCCCCGAGTACGGCCATAATTCATACACCCAGCCGCTTTTGGCCGGCAAGTATTTAACATTAATCGGTCGTTGCTCGGTTAATACCGACGCGGCAGCATTATCGTATTGATTAATTACGGAAGATTGTGTCAATTACACAAGATTCGACCGTGGACGGGGACGCATTAATTCACGGGCGGCCACGTGATTCGATCGACTTTGTTGCACTTGGCCAGCGGTGATCCCATGCTAGTTAAGTAACCCGACTGCGCCATACATATTCAGCGTGTATCGCCGTGATATTCAGTACTCGAAGAGTATTCCATCCTCGTGCAATATTCCTTGAAACATTTATGATTCCGCGAGGCCACACTTACGCAGCACCTAGCCACTCTTTCTTTAGCGCTAGTCCCTGCCGTAGATTTTTTCTCTGTAATTACTCGCGGGACCGCTGTCTTTAAGGGGTTGCACCGATTTGGATTTGAAAAATAGCAGATGTCTTCAAGATTTTTTTTTGAGATCATGATAAAGAAAATGAAAAATCTGTAACTTAGCAGTTATTATACAACTAAGTAGTGAAGACATTTTTTTGTTTCTCTCCTTCGAACAAAATGGCGTCGCTGTGACCGGTCCACGTGAGCTTAAAAAAAATAAAAATAGCTGCTATTTTTATTTTAAAATCCGAAGTAGTGCAACCCCTTAAAGAAATTTATTTCTAAGAGACAAAAACACTTGTTTTTACTAACAAATTTAATATAGAGACGTTTTTTAATAATATATGCATTTCTTTTGAAGTTTTATTTAAAAACAAAAAAATTTAATCGAAAAGTGTTTTTGTTACTTATTGTTAGAAATAAATGCCCAAAGGTGTGGTATTTCTTGAGCTAGCCCAAGGTGGTCTAACCTCTCAATAGAAGGTGTGGAATCTAGGGAATTTAAGTTCCTAGTGATTTTTCATGCAACTCTGTTATTTGATGTCTGGCGGTGGGAAAACGTTATCGTTGACGGTGGAAAACAGCATTTCCAGCGATCGGTCTTTTTTTTATTCGCCGTCGCATTATTTGCAACACTGGAATAGGAATTCCATTAAAGCTTTGGAACCGGCAGCAGCAGACTCTTTCATCGGGCGGGATCGATTTTACCGTCATCGTCTATTTGAATTAAAACGAGCCAGCGGCGGGCTTCAGACTTCGGAGAACGTATCAATCTGCGCGACTATAGCGGGGGAAAAAGTGGTTGCAGTGAAATTAACAGAGATACTTCCATTCCGCTCGTGGAATTCCCGCGAATGGGAAATGGGGGACAGAAAATTTCATACGTCGAAACATGGCTCCACTGGAACAAACGTGTTGTCCATTTCTTCTCAGGCTTTTGAGCTGTGGTATGAGGTATGGAAGAATGTAGCAACACGAGCTTTCAACTTCATTTAATAGGGAAACATTGTGTACATCAGTTGTTTCGAAATTTTATTCAGAAAAGATGCAATACCTGCCACAGTCTTTCCCAACTTTTTTTGAGCCGCGATTCCCTTTTATAATATTCAAGTAACCTGCGACCTCCTCTTATATTAGGTAAGGTAAATTCAAAAAGGTAAACAAAACACGTTAAAAATACTTATTTCAGAATATACTTCTAACTCAATAAAAACTTAAAAAAAGAAACCGCCGATCCCCAGGTTGAGAATCACTGCCATACTATTTCCATTGCGTTCAAATTCTTCTAGGACCATAACACGTAACACGGCGCGATCAGTTCTCACCTTGATTTAATACAGAAACGCAAAATGGTACCATCACTAATTCTGAAATTTCGCTGAAGAAAGTTCACTCTATAGCCTTCAGCTCCTACCAAAAAGAACATATGTACCTACGTACTAACGCGCGCCAGGCTTTCAAGAAAAGCATCCTTTTATAACCTCAACTCCCAAGCGTTACCCACGCTCGCGCGGCGCGTTATCAGCATTCTGCTCCCATGGCTGACACAAAGAGACTCGTACTACTCGCCCCGAAGTGATAGAATCATTTCTCTCCTCGCTCGATTCAGCGACGTTACCGCGCGCGCCTCTGGGACGGTGTAGGTAAGCGGGTAACAGGAAGTTGGGATTACAACCGCCGCGCGACGTACTTTTGCCGAACGGTGTGCCGTTACGCCGCACTGTTGCTACGAGATGCATTCCGACGCGTTTGTTAAACCAGTTTCTATGTCGCGTCGGCCGGCGACGATCGATTTTTCGTGAATTCTCTCGGCCGGCCTGGCCGAGCCGCCGAGGAGGACCGGCCGAAGCCAGACGCGCAAGTTTCCGGCGACGCGTGCTCGCGGGCATTCTGCACGCGGAAACTTCGCCGCGAGATTCTGCGGGCAATTTACGCGACGCAGGCTCCCGTGCAAGTGGGTCAGCTTCTCTCGGCGGCCGCACGAAAAAAAAAAGCTTAAGGCGCTGTCTGCGGCCGTCACAGTCGGTTCTCAACTTCTGGACTTACGTTTCGGGGACCCGTGGGCGGAGCGTATTTTTGGACTTCTGTGACACGTGTCATTGTTCAATGGGAGAACGATTGTGGGTCTATGGGGGATTGTGTGGCTTCCCGGTGAGGATGAGTTCGATTGGAAGGGGAGTGGTCGCGATTGGAGAATAGATGGCACGTAGCAGGACGTGCTTGAGGTTATGATGAATTTTCAAGGGGTGGTTAAAGGCGCATTGGTAATTGTGTTGTATGAATTCTTTTTAGTCGATTTTATGGAAATTGGGAATCGCGTAGTAGGGCGTGCTTAAGTTTATGATGAAGGTTAAACATGGTGGTTAACCCTCCGTGGTCACACCTTCTTGTAATCACAAATTGGTCACGTGGGGTTTGATGCACCCCAGTGCCATTTTTCAGTTACCATTTTCCTATTTTTTAATCTTTTAACTTTTGAGTTATAATTGTAACTACCTTTTTCTAAAAATTTAAATTTTGATGTTGCATTTTTTTTTATTAAAATTCACAAAGATTTAAATTTTATAAGGTCTACAAATTTACGGAAGTATTGGCAAAGACATATTCTGAGGTGCGATTAGGGTTAAGGGTGAATTGGTAATAATTGACAAACTTAATTGCACGTGCATTCCGTAGTAGCTTGAAAAATAACAAACATCGACGAATGAAAGCCGACGTAATAATACGTCCTTTAAGAATCCACCACCGACACAATTTTAATCTCCCAATTCCCTGCAGCAATTAGCATTGCCACCTCGCTGAGAAAATTACCAATCCACCCATCTTACTGCGCTTGCATCCTTTATCACCACTCGCTCCCGTAATCCTGCCCCTTGCAGCAGTAGTTACATGGAAGCGTACGTTAACAGCGCGTTAAGTGGTAAGCGTTGTATTTAACACCGCCGGTGCGGCTGGGTAGCTCGAAGGAAATGTTAACACTTTCACAACCGCCTGCATGAAGGCGAAGAAAATGGCTGGGAACAGCTGCTCCCCAGCGCGGGGTCAATTACGTATGAGGCAAAAGTTTCCTACTGCTACGAGAATTGCAAACATCTCGGCTCAAAGAGTGCACCTGTAAAACACTCGTGCCCACGCAGCCAACAAAACAAATGCAGTTACTCCCTTATTCATTTTAATTATAAAGTATGGACAGAGATTTTCGGTTTTTGGATTCAACTCTGCCTCGTGGAAATTTGAACTAACCACCACCTTTTCTTGTGCAGTCACCTTGACCCTCATACTTCATCATAACGAGCTCAGCGAATCATAACAGATTGACAAAGGAAGTGAAGAGATATATAAAAATTCCAGCGTCCAGTTATCATTCTATCTTTCTGAAAATAGTAGGAATTTATTCGCAAGGCTCTGCCGATGAAAATGAGCCCAAACACAACATAGATCGGACCATTTTTGGGATTATTGGTAGTTAAATAGAAACGGGCCCTAAGGCCCGATCCTAAAATTACTCTAGACGGCGGGCATTAAATGCTTCTACGTACACAAAAATATATTTGGAAACTAGAAACATTACTAGACACAACGCAAGAATCCCCAAATTGATATCTCTTTCCGTTTCTTCAAAAAAAATTCTCAAAGAACACTCGGTCTTCAGCCGCCTAAAGGCAGATTCACAACACTTCACTGCCGTGACGCTTCGCTGCCGCCAGTGGCGGTACCTGTCACGGGCAAGCATGGACTACCATTCCCAAACAGGGAAACGATATTTTTTACCACATACTGATATGTGTGAATCCGCCTTAAACCTGCCTTTAACCACCCACTTAAAAGCAGCTATTTAAGCTGGACCGCCTTCTTGCACTTATAACATCCTTTATCCCCTTTCTTTCTTTATATTCTCCGTTTCCCATATACAGGGTGGTCCAATAAGAACGTACCACCTCGAATATTTCCTGAACCATGAAACTAAGAAAAATAATTTTCCAATAAAAGTTATTTGGTACGAAAAGTGCCATCGCATTATGGTCACAACGATATTTTTGCAGATGAGTTCTCGCTTACTCCATGACTTAATTCGTCTCGGCCCACCCCGTATATCACCCAGCGCTAGAAACCATGTAATAATTACGTGGCCATCAATGAAACAACCTTATTCCTTGGCTCGCACGGTTAATAGGGATTATCCTTCCATTCCGTGGCTGCTGTTGCGCCACCTCGGGATCAGGGGGATAGATTTGGCGTCGATAGAACCGGCGAGACGATTAAGGAACGGGCGAGGTGTATTTTCGTCGGCCTCGGTGCGTATCCCACCGGTGGAGCCGCGTTGCGCCATTCCTAGCGACGCGACGTCGAGCTTGCACTGGCTAGGAGGGGCTGTTCGCATAGATTGATCGAAACTGACACGTGTCAAAGTTGCAAATTTCTGTCGATCGATGTATGAACATCCATTATGTATTCAGTGCATGGGATGTCTCTAAAATAACAGGCCAAAGTTTACGAGTGTATCTTACTCGTCGCGGCGATAAAAAGCGAACTTACAGGATGTGTAAAAAGTGACGGTCGCTGCTTCCAGAGGTGAAACTATACTTTTAGATCGGCGGCCATTTTTTTCTCCTTCAAAGTTTACCAGCCTGGCCGAAGCTTCTCGAGCTTCGACTGTTGAAACGAAACAGTTCGCTGCGCGCTGTCGATTTACGAATAAATCGTGCCTGCCGGCCGTCGGTAAATCACGTTAGCTGCGCTGGGACAGGCGCTGTGCAATCGCGAGCTTGCACACACGCGACACACGTCCCGGCGCTTTCGAAAGACTGCTACGTGCCATTACCCGCCGACATGTTTGGACACCATCAACATGTTGTTTATAAACGCGTTCGTCGACCGTCTGAAAACCGTGTGCCGCCTGTGCGCGCGGGGCGCGGCGTACATTTCGTGGCGTCTCGGTGAACGTAGCGCCCGCTACGTGATACAGAAGTGGACGTCCAACGCGTGACGCACGTTACAATTGCTCCACGTGGCTGCGCGACTTTAGTAAATCGTCGCAGGCGAGACGCTGCGTACCGGCGAGCATTTCGGTTAACGGCAGGGTTGCCAACTATTTTTCGGCAAAATAAGGTGAGCGTCCCAATTTCTGTATATTTCCCCGTTTCTACTCATTTCGTATTTTTCTTATTTTTATATGCGTTACGTTTGTACTGTAGTTGCAATAAAATAATTCTAAATTATTTAAACTTGGGGCAATACGTACGTCGCTGTTTTTCATGAGCAGAAATACGGACATTTAGAGCATTATTTATTTAATTACAAATTACTAATCGTTAAACATCGTGAAATATCTTTCTTAAATAGTTTTTCAATTGGCTGATTTATTATTAAAGAATTAATCAATTACTCTGTAAATTTTTATCGCAAATAATTTTTTTACACCTTCTTTATGACGAGTTACATCAGCAGAATCTAATAAATTAGCAGAAATTGGGACATTCACCTTATAATACTTTACGGTGAAATATGATAAGAAATATATTACATCGTGAAAAAATATAGTACTTTTTAGAGGAAAGTGGTACAAAATAAAACTACCCTAAAACACCTTATTTTTTAAATGTATTTTTTTGTGCAATTTGCATTATTAATTAATTGATTGTCTTTAACAAATATGTTAAAGCTTTGATTGCACTGAGAGTCCAAATTAACATTTTTTTTATGAGAAATAGACTGGCCCTGTTTCTCTCTTCCCGCCACTTCATAATAGAAAACATCCTGTCTGTTAAAGTTTAATTTCACAAATCAAACTTTGATGTCACCATAAAATAAAGAAATAAATAGAAAATGTAGAATTTTATTTATAGTATTTTTATAGTATTTTTGCGTACTATATTTTTTTCTAACAGTATATAGTACACTAGACAAAAAATATAGTACAATACTATATTTCTAGTACAGTTGGCAACCCTAGTTAAAGGAAAGCGCGTGCACGCGCGTCGATGGGGGGTCCCCAGCGCGCAGCGCCGACTTCAGTCCGCTTTGATCCCCTCCCCCTGCACTTTAAATAAGAGATCCGAAGGTAGAAGGTGTGCCGGTGGTGTCGGAAGTCTCTGCGCGCTGTTAATGGCAGCTTCTGTCCCCGCGCGCGGCTGGGAAGGGAGAGTGGTATTTTATGAAAATGGTAAAGGGGTTGGCTCTTTGAGGCATTTGAACGGGCGTGCGTGTTTCACCGGCAGAAGCTTTCGCCGTTACGTTTCCATATCGAGGGGGCTCCCATTCCGCACGGCTGTATCGATCGTTGTTCAACTTGCCTCCCTCGAACGCTCCTCAGCCGGCCGATTAACGAGGAAAAAGGGTTTCGGTGATCGATACCGGTTCCCTCGTTCCCATGCTTTTCGACGTCCCGCTAATTGTAAGCAACGCCGTTTCAGACGCGCCTGCGAAAGATGAACGATTTGCGCGGGGGATAATGGCTGAAATAATGCCACCGCCGCCGTGAATACTCCTGGAAATACATCGCGGAATATGGTATCGCTGACGTCATGGAACTTTCCCCCCATTCATGCCCCCTTTACGAGGGCCCTCCCCCCCCCCGCTTTTGTCTCGCGCGAAAATGCCTCGCCGGTCCGAGAACCGAGCAACTGCCTTCCGTCGGGCACTAAGAGAATTTTAAAACGCCTTTGGAAAATTAACAATACCCGGGACGAGAGTCACAATCGGGTTTAGTGAGCTTCGCCTGGTATTCAGCGCGACGTGCGACTGAAACTTCGGGGATCTTCTTTTAAGTCCCTGAAGCAGGGTCATTAAATATCGCGGGGGCATTTAATTCACGGATAACGGAATTAGTGTTCGCGTGGGTGCTCGGTGAATAAGAGAATTTTCAAGTAACAAATTGGATGCAAATTAGAGTTGAAGTAGTGAAACACGTGGTACTAAATTTTCCTCATTTCCATGTGAAATGTATCAGGAAGAGTCAACCAGATATATATATATATATAGTGATGTACTGTACTTCCCAAAATGCAGGGAATTACAAATCACGTGGTACTACCAGTGGCGGATTTAAGGGAAACGTTCTGGGACACCCTGTATACGTAACAGAGTTACAAATAATTTTACACGCGGTGTGGTATGAAAATTATAGGAAACGAAAGAAATATAGCGTTTGCGTGAAATTCCGGGAAATGGACCTAGGGTAAAGGACCCAATTACTGGCACCCAACCAGTTTCTGTCACCTTAAGCTATTTTACTTAAAATAACGAACAAATAAACGTTGTAAAGTCTTACACAAAAAGAATTATGTAATTCAACCTGTAATCTATATACTATAGATTATGCACTATAGTTTATTTATTCGTTATTTTAAGTAAAATAGCTTAAGGTGACAGTAATTGATTAGGTGTCAGTAATTGGGTCCTTTACCGTAGAGCAGCCTGCAATCGCCGACGAAACAGCAGTACCTATGTACAAATTCCTCGGGAACAGGGGCGCGATTGGTCGATCAAAGTAGCCACGGCTCGCACATAGAGCAGGAAGGTTCGCGACACGGAAATCGCCGTTTCCCTTTCATCCCAGCGATCCGAAAGCAGGCCCGATCGCCAACAATGGCATTTCGGGCGCAGCCTTTCCCGAATACTCGAAAAAACAGAAGGACGCTCGAACACGCTCGCCGCGGACAAAAGGCGGCCCTCCCCCCTGGCTTTTGTGCCCCCTCCCCCTCCCCGCTCCCTTCCTCCACCTTTCGCGTCGTCCGTGATGGTTCTTCGTTCTTCCTTTCCTTCTGCGCCGAGACTCCGCGTCGAACGAGAACGGCCGTGGAGTATCTGCGGGAGGGTGAGGCAGACAACAAGCCTGGAGGGAACGGTTGAGACGATCGCGAGGGACAGAGACGCGTAGATGCACGAAATTCTAGATTGAAAAAGGACGGGCGGCTCGACGGTGCAGAGGAAGAAGTGGCCCTTCGATGGGAACAATGCGGAATGTCTTCCGTGGGAACTTTTTCTTTGCAAAATGCTCCTTCGGTCGAGGAAGTATATTTGAAATCTGGTGTTGCTAGTGTAGTTCGAAGTTCGTGGAACCGCGTCGCGCGGTAGAATCTAGGGGAAATTCCCGACCTAGAAGTTCTTTTGTGGAAACTTGTTATAAGGTAGAATCTAGGGGAAATTCCCTCCCTAGATTTTTTTCTGTGGAACCGTGCTATGTGGTGGAATCTAGGGGAAACTTCCTCCATAGAAGTTTCTTCTCTGTGGAACCGTGTTATGCGGTGGAATCTAGGGGAAATTCCCGACCTAGAAGTTATTCCGTGGAAACTTGTTATAAGGTAGAATCTAGGGGAAATTCCCTCCCTAGATTTTTTTCTGTGGAACCGTGCTATGTGGTGGAATCTAGGGGAAACTTCCTCCATAGAAGTTTCTTCTCTGTGGAACCGTGTTATGCGGCGGAATCTAGTGGAAATTCCCGACCTAGAAGTTCTTCCGTGGAAACTTGTTATAAGGTAGAATCTAGGGGAAATTCCCTCCCTAGATTTTTTTCTGTGGAACCGTGCTATATGGTGGAATCTAGGGGAAACTTCCTCCATAGAAGTTTCTTATCTGTGGAACCGTGTTCTGCGGTGGAATCTAGGGGAAATTCAGTGCCTAGAATTTTTTCCTCGGAACCGTGTTGCACGGTAGAATCTAAGAGGGGATTTCCTCGTTAGAATTTCTTCCGCGTAACGCGATGATACAGTTCTAATTGCGATCCACTCGAACGAACACTGAAATTTATGGTTTCTTAATCTTATCGGGCAGGTCCTGAATATTATCGCCGCGTAACACGATAAGCTTCGTGGGAGTTCGAGTGGAACGTTGTCAATCTGTGTTTTCAGTACTACGTGAATCCAACATGCCCGTCGGTTCGTAACATTTCTGGGCAGTTACCCGTCGGATAAACCACAACCGACGGAAGTTCGACAAATGTTAGAAATTGAATTTCACTCTCCCTACCTCAATTATTTTCAATTTTTTTTTATTTCCCTCTATTTCAAAGCGGTTTTTTTTTAATTATGGCACAGACTCCGTCGCGGGAGATTGTAATATTTATTTTTCGATAGAACGGATTTCTTTGTAGTTTTCTGGGAAATGCAGCTTAATTAACGTTAAGTGGATTCTGAGTATCGAATTGCGATTTTCTGAACGGCGCGCGGATTTCCGTGCTCGATCAACGCGCTGCAGTTGCAGCTTTATAGTTGAAGCGATTAACAGATCGGTGGCAGTCGGCGCGCAGGTGCAACGAGACCAAAGTTTGCCGACGAAATATAAGTAATTTCAATCTGCGCTTCGTTTACGTAATCCCTAAGTTCGATCGGTCCTGCTAGCTCTTTACTATAAACTCGTTTGCCAACTTTATTAAGTAGTAGCCAGACATTAATATTCCTCCATCTGAAGATTGAAATTTTGCAACACTATTTTAACTTTTTCAAACAATTTCGCATTTTTTATTTTTTTTATGAAACTAGTTTCTGAATTAGTGGGAAACGCTGTGCGGGCTTAGTCAATCATTACCCCCTAATTAATTGATGTTTTATAGTGATTTCTTTATTGTAAAATATAGTTGAAGTAGTTGTATTTTTAGTTGCTTTAGATGATATGGAAATTTCAATACTTTTTTTTAGTAAGGGCATATGATTATTATGCTTGTAAAGAAGACGATGCCGTATGTGTGCTCTTGTATTCGTTCCAGTAGAATAAATCAGTGGCAATGGGTGCAGTTTCGTCGCGTGACGAAGCGGAGCCTCGTCGTGACAACGCTTTGAAAGATAACATTTTGCCCTGTGTCGACGATTAAGCAAAATATAAGCTGCGTTTGCTTTGAATATCGTATAGCCTGCTCGATATTAGAAGTATCTCGATATTCTCGATCTAATCCCTCTGTATTGTAGGAATTTCGACAAATTTGATTATCATTTTGCGGTTAAATTCGTGTTGAACTCCGAGTTTCTATAATTTGGTCTACTTCTGAGGAATTTGATGTTTTGCCTGAGTTTCCAATATTTCAAATTTCAAAAAATCAAAAATTTTCACGCTTCAAAGTTGCAAAGCCTCAAACTTCTAAATTCGAAAATTTCAAGTTTCCTAGGTTTCAAATTTTCAAATTTCATAGCGTCAGATATTATAATTTCAAATTTTAAACTCTTCAAATTTCTAAATTCGCAAGTCTCAAATTTCCAAATGCCATAGCTCCAGATATCAAAAATTCAAAGTTCAAACGCTTCGAATATTTAAATTCGAAAGTTTCAACTTTGAGACTCCCAGGTTTCAAATTTCAAAATTCCATAGCTTCAGATATCAAAATTTCAAATTTCGAAGCTTCGAAATTACATGTTTCGAAACACCGTGGTTTAAAATTCATCGGTTTTCAAAGCTCCAAATATCGAATTTCGAGTGCTTCAAATTTCGAAGCCTCAAAATTTCGAGCTTCAAATTTCGAAGCCCCAAAATCCCGAGCTTCAAATTCCCGGACAAAAACCACGCAAAACCGGATAAACAATCGTAGCAAAAACAATGACTTTTTCCAACCGGAAAGATTAGAGATCTCCTTCCCCGTCGAATACCACAGGTACAATGTGCATATATCGCACTTTCACTGTGTTACCACCTCTGCGGAGCACACGTTCGCACACAGAGGCATTGCACGCGTAGGGAAGCAGACGTCAGAAAATACGTGGCTGGGAGCTGCACGGCTATGGCGGACGCGTCGGCTTCGATTCTCGTCAGCCGTCGATTTTCCAGCCGCGTATCGCCAATCCGGAATTTCCCTGGATGGATCGCGGAAATCCCTGGGAAATCGCGACTGCGAATCACTTCCACGTACCAGCTTGTCCCCCCATTGTAATTGGTATCTCTTCTCGCGAACAAAAATATTGCCTCTTTCCTTATGCCTGATTTCCAAGGGAATTCCTGCAATTTTTCGTTCTATTTTCGGACGATTTCTCGAGACACGGCTTGGGAAAGGGTTTATATTTATCCAGCCAGTTGTAATCTCGGGCGTTCTCTTCGATAACGTTGAATATTTGAAAATACCATGGAATAAACGTTACGAGTACAACTGAAGGATAAATAAATTTAGAAAACAGTGATATTGTCGACAAAAAGAAGAAATCAAATCGTTCTTATGATCAAATTTCAATCCAAGGAATTACTCGAGTAACGTAGCTCTGCAAACCTTTTCCGATTCTTCCATTTCGCCTCCAATATCAATAATAATGTTCCAAAGGGACAAGAAAGGGCGTGGATTGCGCGTCGCCATAGTAACCGGAGGCGTAGTGGGGGAAACGCCCCACCCCTTAACAACTATAAGCAATTCGGCTAGCAAAACTTTAACAGCCTCTCTTGCAATACCCATTCTTTGTCCGCACATGCTTCTTTTGCAAAAGGAGGCCGAATAATCTACGAATAAAAAATTTATTCCACCTGAATATATTCAGATTTTCTGATTTTTCATTATTTCAATTTTATGATTTGTGGTAAAATAATGTAGGTGTAAAGGAAATTGAATTTGATAATTCGTTGAATTAAATACTATATTATTATTACTACTATACAGGGTGATCCGATAACTCTGTTCTCTTGGATTAGTTATTTTAGTAGATATGGAGAAACTTTATTTACAAAAGTTGTTTGGCACAGTGGAGGCCATAACATGGCAGTAATAATTTTTTGTGGGTGGAGGGCCTTCGAGGATTTTAAGGTCACCTCTTTCTTTTTAAGTGCCATACTATACTTTCTTTATTCCTAGTGGAATAACAGATGTTTGGACGATTTCAAACGCCTTTGACATTAAATATTGCAGTAAAAGGACGACCCTTTTTTCACAGGCAGTGCTCGAAATTGTGTCCGTTTGCATCGATCATTACAGTATGCGCTATAATCAATCCGGAAATGGTAACAAGTGCACGGGCTTCAGCAATGCGACGATTCCAATGTCGCGTCGATGTAAACGGACACTGCCTCGAGCACCTCTCATGACCACCTCGTTGTTTTACTGCTTTATACCTACTGATGAGGCATTTCAACGATTTTAATATTTAATCTGCTAATGTATTAATAAAGGCACTGTTGCAATTATCATCCTTGTTGTGGAACAGAAATTGTTGCCCTATTATGAAAAACGAAAGTAAGGTTCTGTATTGGGAATCGTGTAACAAAGAGACATAAACAGTTCTGTCATCAATGGTCGGCCGCTATCTCCAGAAGCGCCCCCCTCACCCTCGCGCGAATTCCTCTTATTTATTCGTCGCCGAGCTCTTGCAAATAACGAATAAATCTGGTTCGAGTAACACTGTAGATTTATTCGTGACTAAAGGCGCGATTCCACGGCACGAAACTCGCCGCGCCGTAGGAACGCAACTTAGCCCCTTAACCCTTGGACAGACTAATAACAGTTCACGTTCTGGGTTAAAAAAGGTATTTTTTTATGTTCTAATATATTTCCGTTTATAAAAAAAATTGCAAAACATATTATTTTCTTATTTTCTTATTTTCCTATTTTTCCTATTTTTCCTATTTTTCCTATTTTTCCTATTTTTCCCATTTTTCCCATTCTCCCCATTCTCCCCATTCTCCCCATTCTCCCCATTTTTCCCATTTTTCCCATTTTTCCCATTTTTCCCATTTTTCCTATTTTTCCTGTTTTTCCTATTTTTCCTATTTTTCCTATTTTTCCTATTTTTCCTATTTTTCCTATTTTTCCTATTTCCCTAGTTTCCCTAGTTTCTTAGTTTCTTAGTTTCTTAGTTTCTTAGTTTCTTAGTTTCTTAGTTTCTTAGTTTCTTAGTTTCTTAGTTTCTTAGTTTCTTAGTTTCTTAGTTTCTTAGTTTCTTAGTTTCTTAGTTTCTTAGTTTCTTAGTTTCTTAGTTTCTTAGTTTCTTAGTTTCTTAGTTTCTTAGTTTCTTAGTTTCTTAGTTTCTTAGTTTCTTAGTTTCTTAGTTTCTTAGTTTCTTAGTTTCTTAGTTTCTTAGTTTCTTAGTTTCTTAGTTTCTTAGTTTCTTAGTTTCTTAGTTTCTTAGTTTCTTAGTTTCTTAGTTTCTTAGTTTCTTAGTTTCTTAGTTTCTTAGTTTCTTATTTTCTTATTTTCTTAGTTTCTTAGCGTCTTATTTTCTCATTTCCTCGTTTTCACATTTTCTTATTTTTTTAGTTTCTTATTTCCCCTGTTAAAGACCCACTTCCACAATATTACGTTTCTTATACCCAGTCTGAAGATCAAAGGTGGTATATTTTACCCTTTTTTCAAATTCAGTGAGTCGTTAAGGGGTCAGCGAATAATTTTCCTCGAATAAAATCGTGAGGCTAAATCTTGACGATTTAATGGTTATTCTTTATTCGTCATTCGAAATAAAATAAAATAAAATAAAATAAAATTTGTCCAACCCTGCTGCATACCACCCTTCGAACTACTCTTACTATTCCCTTGTACCTAACCGGTGGAAACTGTTCCTATTATAAACTTCAAATTCCCAGCGAAATTAATTAACTGTTAGGCGTTTGAATACACGAGCAATTATCACCGAGCAGTCGATTAATCCCGTTTCAGTGGCTCGTCGGAAGTTAAATCCCCCCCGATTACCCTCACGAGCTTTTGTTGAACTCGAGGCGGCGCGGCGCGCATTTGCGCGTGACGCTCGCGAGAACGCGTACTCGCGCGTGTCACTCGCAGATCAAGCTTATACAACTGCTCTCCGCGCGAGGCACGTGGCGCGAGGCTGCTTGTTTTTATAGTATTTTGCGAAAAGACTGGTCAGGACGAGCGCGCTCGTATAAAGCGCAAGGTTCTCCCGTCGGAAGCCAATTTTGTCTGAAACGATTCTCCCTGGGTGATTCGACAGTGTAGCCCTGTTTAACCAAATAAGCTGCTTAATTAATAATTAACGTTGATTATTCCCCGTATCGCGACCAGATTTCATCAGATCATGCAGATTCAGAATATATTCCATTCACCGCCGCTATCGCTGTTGTTATGATTGACAAAAAATATTTTTCTACTCCTTGGACCTTCCTTTATGAATTGTTTACTTTGTTAAATAACATTGCGTTGAGAAGAGTATTTAAAAAAAAATAGAAAAAGATACATTAAAAGGTCGAGATGGCTAAATTGCACTTACCAGTGCACAGTCTGGAAGTTCGATTTTTTTTTAATATTTCGAAAAACAGTTTCGCCAATTTTGAGATATACAATTTCTAGAGGAAGGTTCAAAGAGTGGCCACATATTTTTTGTTTGCATTTCTGTGCGACCAGTAGGAGTTACGTTAATTTTCTTTGAAAGAGGATTTCGATGCTCCTTCAGGCTTGGGGGCTATAGTCTCCCTTGAGTAAATTGGCTGCTGAAATTCACTACCTCCACTCCTACTCTGTCACTAGCCTCCAATGCAATGCTACAAGTGCAGACGCTTTATTTATAAAAAAAATAACAGTTTACTGTAAAAAAAATTAGAAACATTGCGCTAAAGAGTAATGTCTGCAGGTCAAAGCTCGACGCCTTTGGCGATTTTCAATTGGGAAATGATGGTATTTGATAATCAATTAACGCCAATTAACGCTAGGGGATTTAAATACCGTTCGATTACGACCGCCTGCAGCCACTTGACAGTCGTCGATAATGATTGGAATTAAAGAGCCAGCGATAAGCGTCGATTAACGGCTATAGTTGTTAAATATCGCCTCACGTGACGCGAACAATCGCGTGCCTAGTCGATTAATAATATTATCGCCCGTATTTTACAACGACTCGCGGGATTCGATATAATTTCGGTGGGGCGCGCGTCGCTGATAAATTAAATAAGTGTGCTCGCTCTGAATTTGAAAAATCAGTGAAATTCATATTCCAAAAAGGACACCTCGGGGGGGGGGGAGAATAGAATGAAATAGAATCACGCGGATTCCAATGAATATTCATGGAAAATAATATGCAAATGCGCTGCTCGCTGCCTCGCGTATGAAGAATGCTTAGATGCTGGGATATCCTGATATTCATGAGAGAAGTTTATGGCCTCCATGAACGACCGCGGTTGATTTTTATAGCCATGGAAGCTGGACTTTTGAATGTCAGTGTACTTTATGGCTTTGATAACCGTGGAAGATAGTTCGCGCCAGGAAAGTGGTAATTAATTATGAAATTGCATATCGCACGTTTGCCGGACATTATGCAATAATTCATGACTGAAAAGTATTTATTTAATTGATTCGATTTTCGAAACAGTATTGGCAGGTCTGATATCCAGCATAATTTGTAGCCTGCTAATGCAAATGCGAGTCGCGCGAGCTATAGTTCAAGGAAATAGGGAAACATCCGTCTCGGCACATTGGTCCGGTGGCAACAAAAAATTCTTCAACGCTAAAGGGACGTTATCGTCTTTTTTTACAAGAAGGGGTTATAACATATCGTAAAAAATATTTTTGGCATTCATTGATACACTCGTTGAGGTACAAAAAAAATTTTTGTTTCATGTTTTCGGCCCTGATGCATTTTCTAGGTGGCGCTCAGTGCAGCGCTGCCAAAAATAGACGCCTAAACGGCAACCATGAAATTTACTCACAGGACCGCGTCAAATTGAAAATCCAAAAATTTAACTGTAAAATCTATATCGTTACGAATTTTTGTGTGAAACTTTCGCCAGGGATTCTCGGGATGCTATACTACGAAAATATATATATATAAAAATTGATTTTTTGAAAAATTTTAACAGCAGAGTCCCCTTAGCAACGACCGATCGAAGCGCCTCTAGCAGCAACGAGCAGTTTGGCGCTGGCGAATGGTAGCGGCTGAAAATTCCCTATTAAACAGGCGAAAAAAAAAACTAGGAAGCTGCTCTTCCCAGTTTCCCAGTTTCGTTGATCGCCGGAAGCGCAAAAACTCGCCCGCTTGAACTCTAAATAACTCGGTGTTGCGAAACGTGGGCACGATCACCTCGCAGTAGTTAATAAAGCTCTCGGTATATAGTAGCCATCAGCGGTGGTTTTATTCAATGATGCCAATGACACACACGGGACAATGCAGTCACAGTGGTGCTCATGGTGGACTCTGCGAAAATCACCATATCATCTGTTATTCCCTTTCGTGTTACCAGAATTCCATAAAATTTTCTGTTTTCAAAAAGATAAGCAACGAAAAAAAAATTGTACTAATTATGCCACCGTAAAACCTTAATTTGACCCTTTCAGAGCCGAAGAAATTTGAATTCTCTAACACACTTTCACGTGTAATAAATAATAATGTAATATTTCAAATTTACTGAAAAAAATATAAATATATCTTAATTTCTACTTGAGGATTTAAGCAATAAGGATGGCCAATTTTTCTCCGAATTATAATTATTTAAAACAGTAACTCCTACCGCAGAAAAATCAGTCAACTACAGTTGTTCCAAAATAAAGTGGTCGGTGGAAGCGACTGGAGGAGGGGCCATTCCCCCGCCACGCCGCTTTAGCCACGCCCACTGACCCCCCTCCCTCAAGTCTTTCACGCCAGCTCCGTACACACGCGCGTCGGAAACAATCCCCAAATTAATTCTTCACTATCAAACTGCAACGTTTTAATCACACTTCCTCGAAGCCGCGTGCATCCCCCGTTTTTTTTTTTTCAAGCAGAAAGGAAACGTTCACTTCATTAGTAGCAACCGGTTTAACGAATGCGAGACCGAGGCGTTTAATCGATATCACGGTCACTTAAAGAGCGCTTCTGCGAAAGAACGAAGGAGAGAAAAAAGGGAATGACAACGGGCTCGAGGGGGGAAAAAATGGAATGGTTCCAGTTACCGGCGCTGCGGCGCAGACTTTTCCACGCCGGAATGCCGCGTTTCAGCATTCCAGGCAAACAGTGCGGAGCCCTCGACAACCTTTGATTTATAGGGATTCTGCGTTTAAAACTCGTCGCTGGCCTCCCTGTACTTAAACCGATTCGGCTGGCTAGGGTCGCCTGGAAAACACTCAGTTTTCCACCCTTCGACCCCTTGCGTCGGTAACAATATAACATAGATTGCAATAACGAGGGAAAAAAATTCTGTGCTTTTTTTTAACGAGCTATAACTGTGAAGTTTATGATTTCTTTTGTTAGAAATGTACAAGTCGTAATAAAATTTTTATAAGAATATTTTAAAAATGTATAATTCTCAGATTGTAGTCTCAAAAAAATTTATTTCGGTTAAAGTAGGGGCATCGTTAAAATCTGAATTAAAAAAGGGACACCTGCTTTGAAATAAAAAAACTGAAGGGTTTTTTAACCTGTAGCTTGTCTCTGTGGTACATATAACGGGGTAGCAGTTCAGAGTGGGGGTAGATATTAAAACAAAAATCTGTGGTATTAATTTTGAATTGAAAAATAAAATTTGGACATTCTAGTCCTAAGATTTTACAATTCCGGGAGTGAGAGAGACAGCGATAATTCGCGAAGCGTAGGAGTTTTATTGCTAGTGGTTTTCTGTCTCCCTTTTTGTAGAACGCACCGCTGATTATCTTCTTTTCGTCGAGCGGTTCTCTGCACCGCTGTGTTTAAACATGCCCGACCAGAATTTCCACTTTTTCACCTGCTGGAAATACCAAACTATTCAGAGGGAATCACAAAAGCTGGTCGAGTAGGTCGCCTCGTTTGTTCTTTGTACACAGGGTGTCCGAAAGATCCTAGCAGATAATTTCACGTCCAGAGTGCGTTGCAATTAAGGAGCGCAAAGTCCACAATACCATGCAAAATTAAAGGACACGTGATTTATATGTGACGCCCACGAAAGGGGTGCAAATTTTGCATATAACAAATGCGCACCATTGAACTAAAAAATTTGCTCTTTCCACACCAATTCAGTTACTTAATCACGGGAATAATTGAAAATTAGTAGAAGCGTACATATGTTTTTAAATCACTATCTACATGTATCGTGGGCCTCCAAAAATGAAACTTCTAACTCCATTTTCTCGAGAACCACTGGACCCTTCGCCCTAATTTTTTACCATGTTATTATACACAGCTTCCACTACCTGTACACAAATTTTGAGCCAAATCGGTGACCCATCCCCCCTCCCCCAATTTTCAGAAAAATACGAAAAACAGAGAAGAGGGGGTTAAAACTGAGCACGGATCCTCCGAAAAATTGTCTTAGTCCTATTTTGAGGTTTGTTATTCCCAAATACTTGAGAAGGTCCCGGGACACCGTGGCGTGAGCTACTTTCTCCTGTTGAGGCCAAAATCACGACTTCCCTGGCAACACCCTGGTCAAACACCCGCGCAACCTCCTAATCCCATGAGCTTTAACGGCTCCCCGTAGGCGGAAGTCGAGAGGGGAGGCGGCAGAAACGGGAAAGAGAGCGCGAACCGGCGGCTGTGCTTGTTGCCTTGGCTCTGGACCAAGCCAGGAAGAGCCAGGGTCGTTCCGAAGTGGCTGGTGCAGGGCCTATGCCAACGCCTACTGAATCTCGAGTTTCTGCTTAGCGGATCGAATGCACCTCGACCAGCAGATCGACGAGGCTGAACTGGTCAGTGGTTACTGCAATACTGGGTGGGGGAGGGGGGGGGGCAAGGATTCTCGACGCACCAAAAGAAACACTGCATCGATTTCCTCTTTGGTAATCGTATACTGCAAAGCAGAAAGTTTATATGTTTGTGTGCTCGGCGGATAAAAACTTTCGAACGGTAAACTCTGGGGTCACGAAATGTACCTCAGCTTATCATGCCTGGGTAATCCAGATAAAAGTGACTATTTCACAAAAAAAAAAAAAAAATTTTTTTTATAAAATTAGAATCTACATTTTGGTCGAAGCCGAGTAGTAAAGCTAGTGATTAATATTCGATTTACACCCAGATGGTGGCATGGACTCTGTTCTGATGAATTTGGGTAATTTTTGGAAGGTGGGGGCCATTTCTGAAATTTTAGAAAATTGCTGTTTTTTCTTCCCTCTAGCTTCTTATGTATTCATTAGAGCATTCATTTTCCTCGATGCTTCCACATCGTCCTCATCTCCAGACCACGCTTTTCCTCCTTGCGATACCGGTCGACGGTGCCCGCGAGGTGGGTGCACCTGAGGCACCCATGTTGCAACGTTGCTTTTTCAATTTTGCAACGTTGCGCGCTCCGGGTCTTCTTACGCCCCGTTCACCGTGCAGATTTAATCAGTCGGTAGGAAAAAGATGTCTCACTATTGATAGACTGAAAGAATGCATGTTTAGCTGGCATTGGCAGCGGTAGGGGGTGATTGAGAACCACTGCCCAAGGCGATGCGAGGCCTCTACGGTTCTCAAGAAGCGACACGTCTAATAACGGGCTGCCAGTCGCTGCAATTATGCCCATTAGGCGAAGTGCAGCCGAGAATTGCCGCTGATGGAGCTCGGGCCTCGTCTAGCGGCGCGGCTGAGAACCACTGGCCGAACGAGCACAGATCCCAATGGCATTAACCGTACAAGCTGGTTGGAGCCACGCTGTTTGTTCATACAACATTTCGATAATGCAAAATGTCCCCCGTTTCCACGGAAATTGGTGGCAATTGCGATGGAAATTGGTAATGGAGCACCACTGGCCACGATTACGGACGCGCGCGCGCGCGCGCGCTGACTGCGGAGATAGAAGCGAGCTCTCTGTCTTATCGTGGGTTAGTTTTCACGTTGACACCCAACAATGTTTAGTGCTCGTTTCTGTGACGTTTTTGTTGATCAATGGGGATACTATTTTTCCATTTCTGGGGTGGTAGGTGGGGATGAGCGCTGCAGTAGCTTTTGTTATAGTAACTCCTACTGTTTATCTGGATTGTAGATCCTCGGGACGTATTTTATGAGAGATGTTACTAGAAGTCGTTGAGAACCTCTGTTGAATTGTGTTCTTTGTTAAAGGAGCTACTGTAGTAGTGATCAAAAGAGGGTTGAAATTGTGAACGGTGACAGAAGTAAGACAGTTGCATTAGAATTATATTTTTTAATTTCTGTCCCATAAATGGGATTGTTGGAACAGGTTAGTGACATCAACATAGTACTTAAAGCCGGTTATTCAGTTTGTTGTGCAGACATTAAACTTTCTTTTGCTCACCACTGTAGTTAGAATAGTTATCCATGGTTACGTTGTCCAGTGTTGGTCCAGTTTTAAAATTTATCAGATTTGTTAGTCCCATTGGTACTCGAGATGCTTGCATTCAGTGTTAACTTTATTTATTTTTATTTTTATTTTGGTACTGTGATATATTTTGATGGTATACGTAGTACTAGGTCTGATGTACTGAAAGCATTGATTCTATACTTGCCATGAGAGATTCTTGTGGTTCCAGTGACCACTGACTGAATAACTCTCTAACATTCTTCTCTTTGTTTTTTTTTCAGGAGGACGAGGCATATGGGTTCGCCTAAATGGTGGCTCTAAGGGGTCCCGCAGGAAAGCATGAGGGAAAGAACACCCTCTGCGGACGACACCCCGAAGAGGGCCCCGCCAGCACCACCCAGAGGTCAGTTACATTCTCTCTAATATTAATCTGTGATTTGTTATCGAGGGTATACCTTTCTGGACCACTGAGGAAGGTCTTCTCATCGTGAAAACAAAGAGCGATCATTTTTCTTGTATATTATTACTAGAATAAGTATATTTAGACACTATAGGGATTTTTTGGACAGAAAATTGTGATCAAAAGGAATCAAATTATAATGGCACCGAGGTCTTAAATTTTAGGACCATTTTTAAACACATTCCCTTCTCGGATTCTTGCTTAATAGGTTCAATCTCCAGAATTGGGCGTTATTTGGTGAATCTAGTGATGGGTTCGAACACACGCCGAGTATTTTTGTTTGAATCTTTTCAAGATAAATTAAATTCGATCCCAGCGCTACACGCTACTAGCACACACCCTCCAACAAAGAACAATAAACAACCACGCATTTCAGTAACTTTTTACACCAAATTCTTACAAATCTTTAAATCAAAGTCTCATATATATTTCCAAATATACTCAACCCCGGTCCAAGAATCCATCACTGATTCAAACAAAAATGCTCGCGAGCCGTTCTAAACCCTCGCTGCTTCCACCAAACGACGCCCACCTGTAGACTGACCAGCCTCCAAACAAGGAAACGAGCGGGCGAAGTGTTCCCCTCAAGGTCCCCCAAAGTCGATTCCCGGCTTCGATCCTAAAGTC
Source organism: Andrena cerasifolii (assembly GCF_050908995.1). NCBI lineage: Eukaryota > Metazoa > Arthropoda > Insecta > Hymenoptera > Andrenidae > Andrena > Andrena cerasifolii. The sequence goes on from NC_135132.1 coordinate 8,764,812, forward strand.
GATCGAGAGTCGCGCGACCGTTTAACCAGGCGTATTCAAGGCCCCAGGCAAACGTCGCCGTTTCACTGGCACACATAGCGGCGTTTCTACAACCTGTCCCCGGGAGCCTTATCGCGGCTTAATATCGCCGCGTTATCGCCGCTGTTTCGCGGTGCCTGCGACGCCCGCGCGCGGGCCTGCAACCTGCGCTCCGATTACATAACGCATCATTCACGAAGCCCAGGTAGCGGCGCGCGCGCGCGCGCGCGAACCCGCCGCGAGCCTAGAGCTTCGCGGGACACCGTTTGGGCGCCTAGAGGCCCTATTATTAGATTGAACTCGGGTGTCCCGAATGTCGTTGATTCGGGGGGATAGTGATGGATCACCTTTTGCTGCAGTAACGCAGTAAACGAGGCAGAGGTCGCGGTCGGAGCGGTTACGCGACCGTTGTCCCATGAAAGGATCAACATGGGAGGACCTGCCAATGGTTTCAGTCCCTTCCCATATTCAAACTCCTCGGCTGACGCTTGGAGACTTAGTGATGGGTTCGAACGTACTGCGAGTCCCTTTCCGGAATTCATTTGTATTAATATGAACGTGAAATGAATACATTAGTGAGTTTAATATTTTGCGCGAAGTTCGTGAGTTGTTCCAATACTTCGCTAGATAGTTGAGGGTGGGGAGGAATTGGGGCTTTTGTGCCCAAAATTATGTTCATTGCTTGGGTCTACAGTTGCCTGGAGTAGAGAGGGGTCAGTTTAGTGGAAGTAGTGATGGGTATAAACTTCCGAAGTGTTTCTAACATTTTGCGCCAAATTCGTGAGTTGTTCCAATACTTCGCTAGACAGTTGAGGGTGGGGAGAAATTAGGGCTTTTGTGCCCAAAATTATGTTTATTGCTTGGATCTACAGTTTTCCGAAGGAGAGGGGTCAGTTTAGTGAAAGGTAGTGATGGGTATAACCCGCCCGAAATCTGATATTTTATAGATCCTATGAGCCATTGTTAAATCAGGGTTTCCTAGTTGCAGTCCTATTCCAATCCCTGAAATATGAACATAGCTTCCATTTTCGTTTCCACTTCCCCATTTCCCTCGAGTTCGTCTGAGGAACGTAATACTACGGCGCAGCCCAATCTTATCGCCATTGCTGCATCAAGTTCCCCCTGCACTCTCCCTTTCCTCTCTCTCTCTCTCTCTCTCTCTTTCTCTCTCTGTGGGAGTCTCATATGGTGTCGTCCATTTGGCCCCACGTCCCCCATTCAATCGACGTCGCTGGGTCCCAGTTTCCACCGCACACAACTTGCAATTGACCCCGAGGTAGATCACGCCCGTGGAAATAGTAATTTTCGCCCTGATTTTGGCCTGCCAGATACCACGAAAGCATGTCACCACATCTTCCCCTATTACTAACCAAACACAGAGCAGATACGAAGTCCAAAGTAGCTGAACTTGAAACAGATTACCTCAGTCACTTCATTGTTCAGGTGACGATGACAAAGCAATATCCTTTCAAAGCCACGGTTATCAATCCACAGAAGATTATCTGCTGCATTGAAGAAAGACTCGTACCTCTAATCCCTTAACGAATCTCGCCCGCACCATCTGTATCGCTTTTAAGCTTTCGTATGACGAGCGCATACGGATAACGCCTATCGGCGTGCAGTCACTACTGTGAACATACGAGACTGAAGGACTTCCGCACCCGGTATACGTCACACGGTTCAACCTCCGTATTTAAAAGTTCAAGCTAGTATAAGAGGTTCTGTGTAGTTGTTTCTGTTATTATTTCGCGAGTGATAATTATTGCGCGTAGTTTGTAGTACCGTCTCTGTCGTGCGTGAGAGACGAGCTCCAAATAATACTGATTAATTCATTGATAGCTCAGTGAAGTGGAGACGTTTGTCGTATCGGAGGGATTAACCAGGTCAGCCCGCTCGCTCGCTCGAACGAACGCCTCTGCCCGTCGCTCCAATTGAGAGCCGCTGCGAAAGCTGATTTTCTCGCTCGACGATTGCATTCCCCGCGGGTATGTCCCTTTCGTTCGCACGTACGACATGCATAACGGTGTCCGCGATGGCGGCCGTGCCCCTGCAGGGTTTCCTTTTCGCCCATCGGCCGAGGTGTTACACGCGTGAAACCGTACCGCGCGCAGCAGTCGACAGTTGTGTGGATCCATCGATCCTTTTACAACGCTCGCCACCTTTTACAGCGCCCAACAAATGGCAGACATCTCGGTGGGCGACTTAACGCTCCGCACTCTCGTTTACTCCATTCTCAATAAAATAAACATTTGGGATCAAGACGGTGCTTAATAAATATATTATAAAACTCTGAAATAGGGGGTGCTATGGTTTAGTAATAATAGTAGAGTGCGTAATAAATAAATTATAGAACTCTGAAATAGGAGATAGTAGAGCAATTCGACTGCTAGCAGTTCTTTCAATTTTATGCACTACGAGTCCCTCCACTTCTATTCCGAGCATTACGAGTTCTTCCATTTCTATTCTATGCATTACGAATTTTTCTTTAACACTATAACTGCTGCAGCGGTCATTTTCACTATTTTTAGTTTTTGCGTCTTCGTAATTTTCTTATTGTCGCAACTAAACATATGTACGCAACTAAAAACCCTAAGAAAGTCTACTAACACGATTACTAAGTAATAAGTACTCTGCGCCGATGAGAAGATGGCACTTGGAAAAAAACTGGTAACATCCCAAAAGTTCCCACAGCATTGTCCGCTATTGGTCGACGCGAGGAATGCTCCTGCTGGTTTGCCGTCTCAGGGGTCATCTTCTCATCAACGCACAATACTATGTCAAAAGATCGCGATATTTTACCAAAGAAAGCGCAAGCAGTACTAAAAAGGATTAGCCACCCCTTCAAACTCGAAATTTCATCGCAATTCAACAGCATTCGCCTCGTAGGAAACGGTGGCCATTCCGAATCGTTAATCCCATTCCCCGTCGATCCCTCCGCGCGACGGCGTAATTGAAAACGGGCAGAAGTTGGGATTTACTTGCTCGCAGCGCGCCCAGCCTGCGTCGCGGATCTTTTAATGAAAGCCAGCCTTAAATTCCCGAAGTCTGGCTGGCTTCAGCGAAAGCAGCGCGCTCGCATTCGTCACGATGCAATTTCTTCCCCTCGAAACTCTCCTCTTCAATCCCCCCCCCCCCTCTTCTAGCCACACCCCCGTGCTTCGTCTTCCATTTCGAAGTCGCCGGTGCTGCTCAAACATTCGGGGGGAAGTTTACCTCGCTGGGGAAGTTGTTTAAGCGCATTCGTGGTAACTTCTTGCGGCACTGGAATATTTCTTAAGCTTCCCCTCTTCTTCCCCTACCGAGGCAACTTTTCTCCCGTAAATGTTGATCCTCGGGAGAAAGGGGGATTGATTACGAGCGTCTACAGTATCATAACCTAAAAATCTGTCGATTATTTCGCATAATTTTGTCGAAAAATACGAAGCTAGGAGATTTTTCGTGGTTTCAACGATGGGATACGATTCAGCGTTCAAAAATACGTCGAAATTGTGCAGCACACTTTTTTCGTAGCACGCTTCGTTTCCCAGGAAATCGGCTTTAACTTTGTTGCGCCGCCCACTTGTTTCACGTAGACGCTATAACCACCCCCCCTCGTGAAGGTCAATAATTAATTATTATAGTTGTTATTATTATATTATTTTTTAATTATTTTACTCTTAATTATTACATTTGAATGCAGCGCCCTCTTGAATTCCCCTAGACTTCCACGCGAAAATACCATTCACTAAAAATTGCAGCGTTTTCATTGAATTGATCACAGCCGCCGCGCGCACCCACTTTACCCTCGTTTTTCCCCCAGAAGGAAGCATCGTACGACGAAACACCATACCACATTTTCGACTCATTTTTTAACGCGGAACCACATGACGCACCTTCGAGCCACAAATTCCCTCAGCTTCGCGAGATATCGCGATTTTTCTCCCGTCGCATTCACGTTGCATTTCTACTCCCCTTCCTCGAAAGGTCCACTTCCCGGCGTGCATAGAAGCAACTACAGGCTCAGTGGCACGTGTCTACGAATTAATAAAGATGATCATGCAAATCTAGACGGGGGGGGCATAGGCGTCTGAAAGACGCTACCGAGTGTAACGGCTGAACGCGCGGCGCAGCCGTGCAATTAACCGGGGTTCGTTGAACCCGCGCGGTTTGCTGAATCCGCGAACTTTTCCAGCTTCCACGCCGCGGGCGGAAGTCCAGCGGCTAAATTACGGCCGATAAAATCGGTTCGACACCCGCGCGCTGCGGAATCGAAATACGCCGAGCCTGAACCCAGCGGAGCGTCGAATATAAAATTCTGAGAAATATGCTGCTCTTCCATTACCCCTTATTCCTGCGGGGGCGTAGCGAAAGGAGCCCGGCGAACACCTCGAGCGCCTTAGCAGAGAGCACCCCTTGCCCTTTGAGCTGCCCGAGTCGCTCGTTTCCTGATTCCATCCGCCGCCGCGGTAATTCCATCTCGAAACAGTTCGGACAGACCGCAGCCTTTCATCGAGGCCTCTCCTTTCCTTGGGCGAGGATTTTCGGAAGAAACGGACCCGAGGATTTCACGGGGAGGAGCACTGTTTGCTGGCTGGGCTGCTTCGATTCGTCTTGAGTGTTCGGTACGAGATCGGAGGATGTCCTCTTCGCCGGGGGTTTACGGAAGCGCGGATCCAATTGGGGATACTTGCTCCGGGACGCGTTGTACAGGCCTGCGAACATCTGTCGATAGTGGTTTGCGAGCCCGGAGCACGGATTAGCCGCGGTTCCTCCGCGTTCGCCGCTGCGAGGGCAGCTCCTAATGACTTGGACACGGCCGTGTCCCTGGGGACGAGCTGAAAGGGTGCCAGCATGGTGAAAAGAGGCTTTTCAGAGGACAGAATGTACGACCTACTATCGCGGCAGCAATTTTCTAGAGAACCCCGTGCCCCCCGCCAGCTGGATCAACGTTCGACGTGGATTTACTGTAACGACTGTAGCTGGAGGAACTGGAAAGATTTTCCAAGGAAAAGCCTCGATTGGGGGACAGTAGGCATCTACGGAATCAAATTATTTACTGGGTCTAGTTGAAAAGGAATGCTTTGGTGGCTTCCTGCCTTGTTATCAGGGGGTTGTTTATTCAGGTTTTGTTAAAAAGTGATAGTCACTGCTTTTAGGGGCGAATGTACCTGTTAGGGGTTAATTAACTAATCGTAGGAGTAACGAAAGTAGGAATGTATTACGTGGCACCAAGAACGCCTTTAAAAGGGAGTTCGGAGTATGTCGGTTTTGGCCGAGGTGGTTAGGCGGCTGGCCAGTACGCAGTGGATCCGAAGATCGCGGGTTCGAGTCCCGTCGCCCGAGGTTCTTTTTTCTGTGACTTACGTACACATGGGAATTATGAGAATTATTCCTACAATTATATATGTAGAACTGCAACTGCAACTTGAGCCCCGGTTCACATTAGTCAAGTTGTATTTGAAGGCAAGTAAAGTTGAAAGAATCTGTACTTCACTTCAAGTAAGTAACGGATTCACACGTTGGCAAATGTAGGTTTAAGTTGCTTGAACTGAAGCGACTTGAAGTCCTAAGTTACTTGAATTGAGCGAATTGAAGTTTCAAATTACGTGAATTCAAGCAACTTGAAGTCCAGTAACTTGAATTGAAGCGACTTGAAGTCTCAATTTACTTGTATTGAAACGACTTGAAGACTGAAGTTACTCGAATTCAAGCGACTTGAAGTCTCAATTTACTGGAATTCAAGTGATTTGAAACCTCAAGTTACTTAAACTCAAGATACTTGAAGTCTCAAACGACTCGAAGTCTTAAGTTACTTGTAGTCTAGCGACTTGAATTCAAACGATTTGAAGTCTCAAGGTACTTGAATTGAAGCGACTTGAAGTTTCAAATTACGCGAATTCAAGCAACTTGAAGTCCAGTAACTTGAATTGAAGCGACTTGAAGTCTCAAGTTACTTGAATTGAGCGACTTGAAGTTTCAAATTACGTGAATTCAAGTGATTTGATACCTCAAGTTACTTAAATTCAAGATACTTGAAGTCTCAAACGACTCGAAGTCTCAAGTCGCTTCAATTCAAGTAACTTGACTTGGAGCGACTTGAAGTTTCAATTTACTGGAATTCAAGTGATTTGATACCTCAAGTTACTTAAATTCAAGATACTTGAAGTCACAAACGACTCGAAGTCTCAAGTTACTTGAATTGAAGCGACTTGAAGTTTCAAATTACGTGAATTCAAGCAGCTTGAAGTCCAGTAACTTGAATTGAAGCAACTTGAAGTCCAGTAACTTGAATTGAAGCGACTTGAAGTCTCAACTTACTTGATCTGAAACGACTTAAACCGTCAAGTAACTCGACTAATGTGAACCCCAGCCTCGGTGTATTGTTCTCACATGAGTCCTAATACCGAGGGACCACCAAACACAGAACTTAAATCCCCATTTTCTCGCGAACCTTGTCCCATACTTCCCCCACATTATCATACACGGTGTGCACTAAGTATCTGCAAAATGTGAGCCAAATCATTACCCGAAACTTCATGCACCCTGCTCATCAGAGGGACACGAGTTCCTGTATCCTACAAGAACCACTCTGATAAATTTCACCAATCCTACCAGCCCGTTCCCAATCGATTCCCTTTCCTAACGGCAGCTCATTCGCCCTGCACCTTTCCTCACCTACGCGGGAGCCACCCTGCGCTGAAGTTCGCCCAGGAAAATCTATAACCGCGAGAAGCAGTGGCGCTAACATCGTCACGGAACGTCTGCACAGCGAACGACAGGAGCGTTGGCCATCGATCATCGCCGGACGTTTCATAAATTCCCACGAACATTCGCCCAGGGTTTTGCGGGGCAGCTCGCCTGCTCCCCTTGATCAACGATCGCCGAACGTTGTCCAGGAGCTTATTACACGCGAGCTTCTGCAGTCTGCTCTGATTAAATGATGCTGTTAGCCGTGCAGGATTTGAAGAATGCCCGAGTCCAGCGATATTCAGGGGGGGCTGCGAGTGTAGGTCTTCGATCGATGAAGCTGAAGACATCCTCGTATCCAGGTCACTTCCTAGTGCGTACCGTCGACGGTTCCACCACTGAAAATCTTCCTACTTTGTTATTGTCGTTACTATTATCACCCACGTCGGCCCGAGTGGACAGAACCGAACACTTTCCCCGGCAAAGCCGTCTTCAAGAAGTTTCCATCGGCAGATAACGATGTAAATCACCAAGGAGCCGAGAGGACCCGGGGGCTTCTGAGCTCGTTCCCCGGTGCCGATTCAGGCAGGAAACCGTGTAAACTCCAGTCGACGCAATTCGTCAATGGGCCGTCGGGGCCTGCACACTCGTGGGATCATTAACGAGCGTGACCTGAAATTATCAAGCACTCCCAATCGTCATCAACAACCGCCGCAGCTAGGCCGGCGAACGCGCGGGACCTCGTGGATGACGATTTCGGAGTCCTGGAGCACTGCCAGGGCTTGCATGATCCACCACTTTTAATCTCCCCTCCCGCTACGCCCCTGCAGGCTGCCGCGGTTTTCTTTTCTCTGGAATCTGGGTGAAACGGCAGTGAATAGAGTCTGCAGTTGTCTCCGGGTGATGAGCTCCTTATCTGTCAGCTCGTTTGCGGCATTCTTGGGCAGTTCGTTAGACGTTGCGTTGGAAATTTGATTAGCGAGGTGCGCGGGCACGTGGGAGAGTGCAGCTCGCAGTAATTGGGATGTGTTGTTAAGGTGGGGGACGATTTTTGTACCGGGAGATTGAAAGGCTTGCAGATCTAGGGGACCCAGAAATGGCTGTCTTCGGGAATTTTTTTCGGGGAAAGTATTGGAGATATCGGGTCGAACTTTACTGTCTGTAGAAATATATACTTTGAAGAAAGTTTACCATTTTTTTTGTTGAAAAGTTTTGCAAAATTCGGGAGATATGACGTTAGGTTGGCTCTTAGTTTTTTGTACTTCTTTGCTTTCTAGAACAGTGCCATTTGATAAAAAAATAGTCCCTGAAAAAGCTTATTGCAATCGGACAACAGGAAAGGGTGCCGAACAGGCCTTAAAGTTCAGAATTCGTGAATAGTTTGTATTTAAAGAATTTCTCGAAAACGGTAAGCCCTATCGAAATTTTCTTCGAATAATATTAAAAGAGCATTCAATTTCCTACAATTACTGTGTATATAATTTTTTCGTGCTTCCTACCAGTTTTGAGATAATAGCGGTTGAAGATGGAGAGGTCGGCGCCGCGCGCGTATAGACAATACGTCACGCCGCAGAGGTGGGGCGCGCGAAGCGCCGACCTCTCTACATTCAAACGCTATTATCTAGAAACTGGTTGGAAGCACGAGAAAAATGTATATACATTAATTGTAGAAAATTGCATGCTCTTTTAATGTTATTTGAAGAAAATTTCGATAGGACTTACCATTTTCGAAATATTCTTCAAATCCAAACTATTGATGACTTCTAAACTTTAAGGCCTGTTAGGCTCCCTTTCCTTATGTCCGATTGCAATAATCTTTTTCAGGGACAATTTTTTTATGAATTGGAACCATATTGGGAGGTGAGAGCAAAAGAAATCGCAGGTTTAAAATAAGGACCACCCTAATACGGCGTCCCGAATAGGCAGCCTAAAAAAGGTACCCAAAAGAACCCGGTGTAGCTTCGCCAAAAACCAACCACAATAAATATATTAAACGGGATATTAAGATTTTACAGCTCGTGGAATCTATAGTAACTCCTGAAGATTACTATAACACTGGTTGATAGAAAGTTCGAACAAAAATGAGAATATAAATTCTATTTACGTGGAGAGGTATAATCTTCCCTCTATAGTACTCTAGATGTCATTAGGTGCCCCTAGATACTCGCGAGTATAACTGAAGGGGCTGAAACAGAAGCGAAGTTCCTCCACTTATTTTTGCTCCGCTGAAATCACGAAATTTGTAATACCACACTGGAATATATTTTACACTATATTACACTCTGCTTTCCACTATCTGAAACCTGCTACTATATTAGCTTTCTATTCCATATCATAAAAATAAAAAATAGACGAGAATGAAGAGGCCAGCAGAGTTGGGCAAAATTTTTATTTAAATAAAACTTCGAAACACGAATGAAAGTTTATAAAAAATTATTACTCCGGTTAACGAACAAATGACGAATAATTTGTGAAGCTAGGGAACACTTTCCACTAATTCAGCCCGCGATGCTGCTATGATTATGTACACTTTTCATACTCGAAATAGTTATAAATATTCTGGCAGATTAATTAACTCACGTTCAGCAACTATCGCGTTGATTTTCCACGCTGGGGGTTGACAGTCCCCGCTAACTGAATAGTAACTTCTTGCTCTCTGCGCCTCGGTTTAAAAGTTACTTCAGGCTGCGAGAGCTCACGGCACAAAGAGCTGCATTAAGAAGACAGAGCTGCAGATTTAATTGGAGCCTCGTCTGAGGCGCAAAGTTTTCCTCCAAGTTGAATCAATCGCTCAGGACTTCGCCTCTCGGAATACTAGCTTGCCCCACTTCCTATCATCTATTCATGCTTCGCCGTTGTTAACAGAAATAGGGTATTCGCGATTTATCCATTCAATTGATGCGCGGGGTCTTGATTCGCCCTTCTCATGTAAATCCAACCTTGCGCTCCAATTTCTGGGAAAGTCGACAGATTAAAGTCTTCGCCCCGATACTTTCCACCGAAACGAAATCCACAATCTGGCTCATTTAAAAAAAAAAATTATTAACCACTGAAGCTTGCGCAATAAATTACAGTAGAGGCTCCAACAATCCGCCACAAAATATTAAACATAAACAGAGAATAATACTCCAACACCAGACTCCATTGTCGCTGAAAAAAAAAAGAAAAACTGGAACGAGATCCCATCTGAAAACTGGAACAAGTGTTCATACCGCGTAGCAACAATCTCCAGGGAAACTGAAACAGGAATTCACCCGACACAAAGGCTCGCACGGTGCACCAACCACCCCCGAAAAAAAGTCGCGACTAAAATTGGAACGAGCCTGCTGCAACTTCATAACTGAATTTTACAGTGAAATCTAAATCTCCACCAAGTCGAGTAAAACGTACAGAAATTCCAACTGAAAATAACGAAAGCTATTCGAAAAGCAAAGCAGAAGATTTTGTTCAATTGGGACGGATGGAACGGAGGGTCCAACCCCTTCGAAAATAATTTTACCATTTCTGGTTTAAGGGGTTGTACCTAGTCAGGCGGCCGAAAAGAGGCGAATATTTGTGATTTTTTTTTGAAGAAGTGGAAGCGTATAATTTTACAAAACTTTTTGCGTTTTATAGAGCAACATTTAAAGAATATTTGGTAATTTTTTCGTGGAAAAATATTTACGTTTATAATAAAATAAAAGGCGACATCCAAGAAGCGTTTTTAAAAATCTGGTTTTGCGGTGAGCACTGCCATTTGGAACCAGATTATCTAAAATCAAAAAACAAAAAAGATTTCGTTAGTGTATTAATGTATCTTCAGGTTGACGCAGAGAATTTTCCGAAATATTAAGTTAAAACAACATGGCAGCTATTTAAAGTTGAAATCCTGAGTTTTTCCTGCAAAAATTACGCGAAAAAATCAGGATTTCAACTTTAAATAGCTGCCATGTTGTTTTAACTTAATATTTCGGAAAATTCTCTCCGCCAACCTGAGGACACATTAATATACTAACGAAATCTTTTTTGTTTGTTTGATTTTAGATAATCTGGTTCCGAATGGCAGTGCTCACCGCAAAGCCAAATTTTTAAAAACGCTTCTTGGATGTCGCTTTTTATTTAACTATAAACGTAAATATTTTTCCACGAAAAAATTACCAAATATTCTTTAAATGTTGCTCTATAAAACGCAAAAAGTTTTGTAAAATTATACGCTTCCGCTTCTTCAAAAAAAATTCACAAATATTCGCCTCTATTCGACCGCCTGACTAGGTAGGCATACCCCTTAAAAGGACCTCAAGGTCCTTTTTTTTTAAAAAAAAAAAAAAATGATCATCGTCATCGCTCATCGAGCCAGCCGGTTTTCCCCCTCAGGCGGCGACCCGGTGTTTCGAGCCTCCCTTTTAAAAGGAGGGTGGCGACCCCTCCCGACGTGCCAGAGGGGCGGTTATCGATTCCACGGCTTTCCCTCCGCCCCGGCTTCCGGATGAAACGGCGTCAGGAGAAGCTTGGCGTGGACTGTGTGCACGGCTTTATCTTTCCCTCTGGCCTCAGTTCCTTTTATCACCCTTCCTTCTTTTTTGTTTTTATGGTTTCTTCATTTTCTCCGCCACTTCTGCTTTTCCGGTTTCTATCGCACTGTCGCTCTCCGCGCCGATCTCCCTTCATGGATTTTGGGTATTATACTTCTTCCTGCAGTCTGCAAGCTGCGTTTTTGTTTATTTCCCGGGTTTTCCTTGGGGGAGGGTTGTTTGGGATTCATCAGGTGTTCTTAAAACGGGGCAAGAGGGGAGTAGAAAATAAAAGGGCCCACCCTTTCTTCGTTTTCAAAGCGGGCGATGGATATTTAACAAATTGGCTTTTTGGGGAAATTTTTTTTGTCAGAATTCTAGTTTTATTAGGGAAAAAAATCGATCGATCTCGAAGAGTACCTTTTTCTTCGAAATTGGCCCTGGGTTTTGAGTTATCGGGGTCGAGAATTGCCTGTATAAGCGAAGCTTTGTGTTACTTCTCTTTTGCACCAGCAATTGCTTTCCAGATAATATTTGCATAATATTCACTCTGGATGCTTATTTTCTTGCGTACGAGCCACAAAGAGTTCCCAAACTGCTGCACCACACGGCGTACTCAAAACTGCGTGCTTCCCAACCAGCAAACAACTTTGCTTGCGTGTAAATCCAAAAATGGTATCTTTTTTTAAAAAAAAAAAAATAGTACTTCAAAATTATTCTGGAACCATTTCCGACCGATATTAAACCGATACAGGGTGTCGAAAAGCAACTAAGAACACCATAAATTTATGGGAAACAAATTTGTTATAAAATAAACCGGCGGTTGGATTATTTATTTATGCAGAAAACTGTGATATTCGATGACGCTTTCTTGTACGAATTTTTTTTTTATACTTTTTTCACACCCTGTATGTGCACTCCCCCTTCGTCCCCGTTCTCCATTCCCCCGCCACGTTTCTGTTCCCTCAATTCTCACTGTACTCGTTTCTCTCCTCCGCATTGTGTTCTCGTCGTCCTTTTTATTTCCACCTTCTCCCATCTCTCTCTTTTCTATTCCTCCCCCTCGCCGTCTCCTTCTAATTCAAGCGATTGCATGACACCCACTCTCTCTCTCTGCCCCTCTGCCTCCCTCTAATCATTCACTCCACCCTTGTCTCTCCCTTTGTCCCTCCCGTTCCACCCTAGGAGCTGGTCGAATGAGGACGACAGGCTAGCGAGAGGGACGGAAATATTGTTTACGGGGTGGAAGGGAGGGCTCGAAGAAAGGGGGAGTAAAGTTGGAAGGGGGGCAGTGGAAATTTTTTGTTATTTCCTGGGGTACTGTGACAGGGGCGAGTCAAATTTCTCTGACTCAGGAATTTCGGGGGGAACCTGAGAGATCCACTGTCGCATCGGAAAGTAAGTTGACACTCTTTAAAATCGCATAACTTTTTTCAAATTGGTCCAAACGACTTGACTTTTTTTTAAGCTAGCGGAATTAGTTTTCTGGGTGACGTGTTTCGTCGTTTTGAAAAAAAATTGCAACTCGTCGGAATAGCGATGGAAATAGTGAAGTGCTCTGAGCTACACACGTTTAAAGATCGCGGAATAAGGGTGAAAATCGCGAAATTCCCGAAATCCCAAAAAAATTTAAAAAAACGACCTTCACTATTTTTTTTTTTGACCAGTTGCTATTTTTTTTTAAAACGACGAAACTCGTCACCTAGAAAACTAATTTCGCTAGCTTTTAAAAGATAACGCAAGTCGTTTGGACCAATTTGAAAAAAGTTATGCGATTTTAAAGTGTCAACTTACTTTCCGATGCGACTGTAACTCGTGAATTTTTGTAAGAACCTCGGTTAAATTCTGAGACATTGTGACCAGGGAAACTTAAGTTTTTGTAAGTCAAGTATTCCAGTTCAAACTTGACTCGAGTTAAGGAATTTTTATGAGAAGAATTCTTCAGGCATCAATTTTCGAATATCAACATTTTTCAGTGTGAAGTAACTGAGAAATTTTTGTGGAAAGGTACTTAATGTCAATTTTGAGCCTTTTTGGTTAAGGAAACTTAAGTTTCTCTGACTAGTATTTTTGCTCAGACCTAACCGAGCCCTAACTCAAGAATTCTCTCGGAAAAAATATTTAATAAAAAAAATCTGTTAACGCGATAGAAGAATTCCATCCCTTGTGCCATCACTCTTTTTGTGCCTGATAACAGCCCTGTCGAATTAGCCTTGCAAAGGGCAGTGAATTTGTTGTGACAAATAAAACGCGCCTAGCGTAGCGGAGAAATGCACACATGCAAGGTTCCTCGAGCGATAAAAATTGTTTTACAATACCGCGCGTCACGTGCAACGAGTAGGAAACAAGGGAGGCGAAATGCAAAACACACTCGGCACAAGTGAGCGCAAACAGTGGAGGTAATCGTTTAAACCAGACCTGGACATTATTTGAATGAACTTGTCTCGGCACGATTGTACAAATAATAACTTATCCGTTTGATTGGAGGTTTGTATCGAACAAACACGTGGGCTTATTTTGCAAATAGTTATCTACGCATTCCATTCCGCGCGAAATGATTGAGGATTCGATAATCTCGGGGACAAATGTTGCTCGAAGTTTTGTTGATTTAACAGTCGTCACCTATCGCGGAAACTAATCTTGAAACAAATCATTTGGCTCGGAAATGAAGGAAGATTACTTTCCCCAATAGTCGAACTATTCGAGTACAGATAACTTATTCGACGGATTCGGAGTATTCGAGTAAATCGAAGTATTCGATGAATTCGAAATACTGGAGTAATTCGAAGTACTCGAGTAATTCGAAATACTCGAGTAATTCGAAGTACTCGAGTAATTCGAATAAGTCGGAGTATTCGAGTAATTCTGAGCACTCGAGTAATTCAAAGTGTTCGGATAGTTCAAAGTGTTCGGATAATTCAAAGTGTTCGGATAGTTCAAAGTGTTCGAAAAATTCGGAGTATTCGAATAATCCAAAGTGTTCGAAAAATTCGGAGTATTCGAATAATCCAAAGTGTTCGAAAAATTCGAAATACTGGAGTAATTCGAAGTACTCGAGTAATTCGAAATACTCGAGTAATTCGAAATACTCGAGTAATTCGAAGTACTCGAGTAATTCGAATCAGTCGGAGTGTTCGGGTAATTCTGAGCACTCGAGTAATTCAAAGTGTTCGGATAGTTCAAAGTGTTCGAAAAATTCGGAGTATTCGAATAATCCAAAGTGTTCGAAAAATTCGGAGTATTCGAATAATCCAAAGTGTTCGAAAAATTCGGAGTATTCGAAAAATTCGGAGTATTCGAATAATCCAAAGTGTTCGAAAAATTCGGAGTATTCGAAAAATTCGGAGTATTCGAATAATTCAAAGTGTTCGAATTTCGGATTGCACCGAATACGAATATAAACGCTTGAAAAGCAAATAATTGCAACGGCTAATATAAAAAGAATTTCACGATAAAGTGTGAAAAAATATTTGATGTTCAGAATCCTATTCAGTACAGTTCGAAATTTGATCACTCCTAATTATTCGAATACTCCAAATTATTCGAATACTTCCAATAATTATTCAAATAATATTCGAATATTCAAATACTCCTAATACTTGTTCGAATAATAATCGAATATTCGAATTATTCGAACCCCAAATTCGAATTCTACTGGTATTTGAGTATTCAAATGCTTAGAATATTCGTAACAGCCCTAGTGCTACCCCAAGCGATTAATTGCTCGGAATACAGGGCTCAGAGGAATTAAGGGATCAGCTGATCAAGCAACCCTATCCCTCATTATGGTATCCAATTCCACAACACACTTAGTATGCCTTTTATCCTTCATATTTGCCTCACATTCAAAGATCCTTTTTATACCAGTTTCTTCGCTCTACGATAATCAACTTATCTATAAGTCTCGACATTCATTAATGCCTTCTAATTACAATTGAAAATCACATTATCGTTTATTTTTATGTTTTTAGTAAATTATATACAGGTCTGATTAAAAGAAAGGGTGAGTCGAGTGCCAGAGGCATTAAGTAATTTATTTCCTTTTCTAAATTCAGCAGCGCTAATGGTTTTTGAATATTGCACAGTAATGCAGGACCGCGCGTACCGTGGCCTGAATCGAATATTCAGTATAGCATCATCGAAATGACCCAATTACAAGTTACGAAGCCCAGTGCAAACTCTGCGTC
The DNA here is from genome assembly GCF_050908995.1 of Andrena cerasifolii. NCBI lineage: Eukaryota > Metazoa > Arthropoda > Insecta > Hymenoptera > Andrenidae > Andrena > Andrena cerasifolii. The sequence goes on from NC_135132.1 coordinate 8,780,173, forward strand.
CACCGGAAATGGAGTATGCAAGTTAGAGCGTTCCACTCGCTGCTCCTTACGGCCACGTAAACGTTTTACATGAACTACCAGGCAGTCCAAATACTGTTATACCGATTTTCCCTGCTGACAAACTGGCAGATTTGTAGCCAGCCCGGTAGAAACTGCTGGCTGAATTGATTCAGGGTCTTGGAAATCGTCAGGCGAATCAAGGGACTACTAGGAGTCACTTACAATTAGTTCCTTGACATGTGTTAGCATTTCTATGAAATATTTGCGGGAATATGGCAGCTCAGAAATTATTTAGTAAAATTCTTAGGCAGTGGAATATTAATATAGGGTACTACTGTTACTATTGCGATTTGCATTCCAATTAGTGTTCGCTCCCACACATTGTGGAGCTCGTTGGAGTTATCCTGGTTCATCATCACTGACTGGATTAATTATCAATTCACAGTGGATAATTCTTCGAAGAAAAAGGTTCTTGAAACTACAGTTTAATAGCCCTTAAGAAACCATAACATCCTTATAAATCCGAAATTCGAATAATGTTCGAATATTCAAATACCTCTAATAATTATTCGAATAATATTCGAATACGTCTAATAATTATTTGAATAATATTCGAATACTTCTAATAATTATTTGAATAATATTCGAATACTTCTAATAATTATTTGACTAATATTCGAATACTCCTAATAATTATTCGAATTATATTCGAGTACTCCTAATAATTATTCGAATCATATTCGAGTACTCCTAATAATTAATCGAATAATGTTCGAATACTCCTAATAATTATTCGAATACTATTCGAATACTTCTAATAATTATTTGACTAATATTCGAATACTCCTAATAATTATTCGAATCATATTCGAGTACTCCTAATAATTATTCGAATCATATTCGAGTACTCCTAATAATTATTCGAATAATATTCGAATACTTCTAATAATTATTCGAGTATTCGAATACTCCTAATAATTATTCGAATAATATTCGAATACTTCTAATAATTATTTGACTAATATTCGAGTACTCCTAATAATTATTCGAATCATGTTCGAGTACTCCTAATAATTATTCGAATAATGTTCGAATACTCCTAATAATTATTCGAATAACATTTGAATACTCCTAATAATGATTCGAATAATTATTCGAATAACATTCGAATACTCCTAATAATGATTCGAATTATATTTGAGTATTCGAATACTCCTAATAATTATTCGAATAATATTCGAATATTCGAATTCCAAATTCGATTTCCTAACCCAGACGACCCTTAAGACTCCACAGCATAAAGCAAGGAAGTTTACAATCTGGAAAAGTGTGAAGGCACTTGAACGTCATAGATTCGTGCGCTTTTCCCCCTGAATTATAAAATATGGCATTATGTGGCAAGCACTTAACAGGCAAAGGGCCTTGTGCTTTGAAAATTACTCTCATGATGTGTCTTCTATCGAGATCGATGCATCAATTCGCTCATTTCATAACGTTCTCCATTACACGGTGCAGCATGTTTGATGGTACAGCATTAATTATTGCGGGACGTCGTGTGCACGCCGATCGATGAACACTTTGGCCTCTCTCAAACTGAATCTACTTCGCCGAAGGGAGCACGGCTCTGCTTTCCCTTCTTCTTTATTATTACTCTAAGTACCAACTCGGAATACTCATAGATATAGCTTTTGGTGATTGGAAGCGGGCTGGCTAGAACTTTGCTCGTTCATATTTCAGTAGCTACCTTAATGCTTTAATTGGCTGTGAAATATTTCATTGCTATTAATGCTGCTAAGTATTAAAACGAACACGCGATTACTTAAGGTACTGTCGTTAAGCTTGATCCGAAGACAGGGCTGCATTGATGCATTAGGCAGGACTGAAACGTTTATGAATATCTAATGAGAATTTTACAAGTGCTAGTAATACCTGTACGAGGAACAGCTTCCCTTACTAGAAGGGAAGATCTCCAACCCGGAAATTAAAAAAAAATTGAGGATGTTTGAAACTGGGGATATTTAGAGAATATTTATGGGTACGTATTACGCAATTTTTTTGGTGCCCAAATTCACTCTAAGGGGGTGAAATTGACCCCTCGAAATTATTACTATTTTCCTAATTAAATTAGGTTCTAATTGGAAGAAGTAATTTTTGTCTGAAAATTATTTTTACTAGAAATTCCGGATTTTCAGGGGTCGATTTTACACCCTAGGAGTAACTTTGGGCAGCAAAATGATTGCCTAATTCATACCAATATATCTTTTATGCATCCCCAAAGTTTCACAATTTTTTAAATTTCTAAGAAACTCAAAATTTTGTTTCAAATTTAATTTTTCGTAGAATTCACTTTTTAATGATTTTGTCACTAGAAGAGACTCTTAACACGAAATCTTCGTGAACTATTGGTGAACAAAAATATTTAAATACAAGAGTAAGTTCGGTATTAAAAAATATACTCCGAATAAAGCAAGTGCTTTGAAGTTTTCCTATCTCTCTGCTCGTGGAGCATCATTCGATGATAAATTCTTTTCTGCTTTACTTTCTATCTGTTGGAAATAGCACGGGTCAAGGTGTTCTCGAGAAAAGCAGAAAGAAATGGGAAGAGTTTCCAGGAGATGCTCCATCCGTGGAAAAGATTGCGCGACGCTGCAAAAAAGCATAGTTATGTGCGTGATAAAATTGCACGAGCTCTCCCTCCTTTTGTACAGTTGCCCTCTGCGTTGGTGGGAATACAGCAGTGGTCGTCCAGTTTGCTCTGCTGTGTCGAGCGCACACAGTTAAATATGTATTAATATTTGATTGTACCGCTCGGTCATGGAGACAGATATAATTAATATTATATAGGATGTTAGTGACTTTTGACTTAAAATACTAGAAAATATTTTATTGTCAGAGACATTTATTTATTCATATTCCTCGAACTTAAGATTCCTTCTATGCAGTGTAATTTGGAGGGAGGTATGTACAATTCTAATTCCATTAAGGGGGGAATCCCAGTCGACGAGTGCAAATTTATATGAAAATGTATGAGTGGTACTTGTTTGGAAATTGAGCAGAGGTTTCATTTCAAACTGCGAGGGTATATTTCTATAACTCTTAGAATTAATATTTTTGTTGTAAAAGTAATAAATCTTAGAATTAATATTTCTTTTGCAAAATAGTTTCTTAGAATTAATATTCTTTCTTTTTTTGCAAAAGTAATATGTAATTCTTAGAATTAATATTTCTTTTTGCAAAAATACTAATTCTTAGAATTAATATTTCTTTTTTTCCAAAAATACTAATTCTTAGAATTAATATTTATTTTTTCCAAAAATACTAATTCTTAGAATTAATATTTCTTTTTCCAAAAATACTAATTCTTAGAATTAATATTTCTTTTTGCAAAAATACTAATTTTTAGAATTAATATTTCTTTTGGCAAAGATACTAATTCTTAGAATTAATATTTCTTTTTCCAAAATACTAATTCTTAGAATTAATATTTCTTTTTGCAAAAATACTAATTCTTAGAATTAATATTTCTTTTTCCAAAAATACTAATTCTTAGAATTGATATTTCTTTTTTCCAAAAATACTAATTCTTAGAATTAATATTTCTATTTGCAAAAATACTAATTCTTAGAATTAATATTTCTTTTTCCAAAAATACTAATTCTTAGAATTAATATTTCTTTTTGCAAAAATACTAATTTTTAGAATTAATATTTCTTTTGGCAAAGATACTAATTCTTAGAATTAATATTTCTTTTTCCAAAATACTAATTCTTAGAATTAATATTTCTTTTTGCAAAAATACTAATTCTTAGAATTAATATTTCTTTTTCCAAAAATACTAATTCTTAGAATTGATATTTCTTTTTTCCAAAAATACTAATTCTTAGAATTAATATTTCTATTTGCAAAAATACTAATTCTTAGAATTAATATTTCTTTTTCCAAAAATACTAATTCTTAGAATTAATATTTCTTTTTCCAAAAATACTAATTCTTAAAATTAATATTTCTTTTTGCCAATTAACTCCTTTTTCCTTTGTTCGCAAAAATAAAAAATACCCTCGCACTTTGAACCGAATCCTCCGCTCAATTTCGAAAGAAAAGAAACACAAATTATCATATAAATTCGCGTTCGTGGATTACGGTCCCCCTTCATCTGGTTTCTACAGTGTTTGACTTTGTCGCAGCGATTGCATTATTCCTCTCATCTGCCCTAAAGCCGGGTACTTCTCTTTTCTCCTTCCAACTAGCCGGCTACAGTCTCAAATTACAGAGTGCAGTAAATAAATCAGACCCCACGGTATACTCTACACTCCCTCCGCAAGTATAATCGTACATATTTCCACCAAAACTACATTCCCCCAAGTAAACCCAATCGCACCAGTTACGCAACAAGCATTCCGCCCCCGTGCACAGAGGATCGAAGAGCAAGTAACAAGTTAAGCCTCCCGAGGAAGCGCAGAAAGGCAGAAGTAGGTCCTCCCAGGCTTCTCAAGTGCCAAATAAACCTGCAGAGAAAGAATTCTGCTGTAACCGCCTCTGGAGACTTTGTCCGTGGCATACACTGAAAAATATTGGAGAAATATTCAAGGGGTGAGATCCTGAGGCACGCTCCTGTAAAATTCTATGCATCCCTAAGCGAGAGGCACTCTTGCTAGCACATTGCTGACTCCATAAAACAAAAACTATGCTGGCTCCTATCAGAACCAGGTCCTCAACATTTAGCACATCCTGGCGTTTACCCACTTTTCACTGCAGCATCAAAATATAATATATTCAGAGAGCACAGATCCTGAGTAGGGGTTTTTCGCAAAATGGTTAACAGCGTGTTTCGCGAGCCCGATTACCCGACGCACCAGTTGGCACCTCGCCCGTGAAAATAAACGCATTTCGACCCTTCGACATTCCAATCTCGACGAACGTCCGACTGGACCAACCGGGCTCGCACCTCCTGGGGAAGGGAAATCTGAAATTTTCATCTCTGTTGCTCAGGGAACCCCTGGGCTTCTGAATGCTCCACTGATCTGGCCTCCAATCCAGCGTTTGAAGTGTCCTTTAATTTCAAGCTGCGAGATTCTGTGGGAACCCTGCGAGGTCCTTTTATTCTTCACGGTCGACGACCGGTGTGGTCTTTAATTTAACTTCTGAGGTGATCTTCTAGAATCGAACCTTGACGTCTGCAAGAAAATTCACAGAAAATTGAAGTAGCTTTCGTTTCAGTATTCCTAATAAAAAGGTCCTCCTTTGGGGATGAATGAAGTAGAGGAAGAGGGTGTCTGAGGGACATTTGCGGGGCCCTTTTCTTCTTATTGCTATCCCCAAGAAAATTCGAGGAAAATTCAGAATCCTCCTGTTCAGCATCCCCTATAATAAAGTCCTCTTTTAGGGGTATCTAAAGGGGAGGTTCCTGCAATTTGGGGAAGCTTGTACTGAAGGTGTAAAATGGAACCCTTGAAAGGTCACTAATTTTTAAAATACTGTAGTCATCGATACTGAGGAATTATTCCAAGAGACACCCTGAAGCATAAATCATGTAAGTCCTCTGTGGGATGTCGTTACACTTTGTCTGCGGCGGCAGAACAATTTTCCGCGAGCTTTTTCAGCGTCCTGCCCCCGTGAAACGACTTAATCGGCTTACGGCAACCTTTAATAACTTCTGCTCGCAGATACTAAGCGAGAGCCGCCGAAGTTATTCTCCCTACGTTGTTGCAAGGATTGTTCAGCCCCTGTAAATCCCCCGCGAAGGAACGTTGCTTTCGAAAACCTCCAGCGCGCCTTGGAAAACACCAGAACTCCACCCCCTGTGGGAGAGTCTACTAACAAATCAACGAGCGAAGTAATTAAAAAGTTGTAGGAACCTTGAGGTAGTCGAGGGAGACGTTGGTCTCGCCAATAGAAATTTAAACAGGTGTCAAGAAGATGTATAACGGCTCACAGGTGTTTACGTCCTCGTCGGCCAGCCAAGGAATTATTGATCCCTTCGACGCTTATATAACTCAGCCTTGTTTTTTCTCCAGTTCCATTTGCGTGGGCCGCGTAGCTCGTTTACTAGCTACACACATCCCCGGGTATTTTAGCTGCACCCCACGCGATGCCCTCGATTTAGGGAGAAGGTGAGACTAACCTACGGAAATTGTAATCGAAGAGCAAGCGGTCCTCTAATCAATGAGGGATGTTCTCGAGGGATGGGTAACTCGAAAATTGAAAAATTGGAGGATCTTTGAGAATTTGAAGGTTTTGAGGATCTTTGAGAATTCGAAGATTTGAGAATTTGTAGCTTTGAGAATAGGAAGCTTTTAGAATTTGAAGTTTTCAGAATTTAAAGCATTGAGAATTTCAAAATTTGAAGCTTTGAGAATTTAAAGCTATAACAATTCGAAGCTTTGAAAAATTGAAGCTTTGAGAGTTTGAAGCTTTGAAAGTTTAAAGCTTTGAGAATTTGAACATTTGAGAATTTGAAAATTTGAGACTTTAAAGCTTTGAGACTTTGAAGCTTTGAGACTTTGAAGCCTTGAGACTTTGAAGCTTTGAGAATTTGAAGTTTTCAGAATTTAAAGCATTGAGAATTTCAAAATTTGAAGCTTTGAGAATTTGAAGCTATAACAATTCGAAGCTTTGAAAACTTGAAGCTTTGAGAGTTTGAAGCTTTGAAAGTTTAAAGCTTTGAGAATTTGAAAATTTGAGACTTTAAAGCTTTGAGACTTTGAAGCTTTGAGACTTTGAAGCCTTGAGACTTTGAAGCCTTGAGACTTTGAAGCCTTGAGACTTTGAAGCTTTGAGACTTTGAAGCTTTGAGACTCTGAAGCTTTGAGACTTTGAAGCTTTGAGAGTTTGAAGCTTTGAGAATTTGAACGTTTGAGAATTTGAACATTTGAGAATTTGAACATTTCAGAATTTGAACATTTCAGAATTTGAACATTTCAGAATTTGAACATTTCAGAATTTGAACATTTGAGAATTTGAACATTTCAGAATTTGAAAATTTGAGACTTTAAAGCTTTGAGACTTTAAAGCTTTGAGACTTTGAAGCCTTGAGACTTTGAAGCCTTGAGACTTTGAAGCCTTGAGACTTTGAAGCTTTGAGACTTTGAAGCTTTGAGAGTTTGAAGCTTTGAGACTTTGAAGCCTTGAGACTTTGAAGCCTTGAGACTTTGAAGCTTTGAGAAATTAGAAGCTTTGAGAAATTTGAATCGTTGAAAATTCATCGCCATTTTGTAGGATATCAAACACCACAGAACTTCGAATCAAACTTCTTTTCGGTTCTGTTTCTACGGTTTCGAATATCTACATATCCACGATAATAAAAATAAATAAATGTGAAAACTCACAATTTCATTAAGAGCCTCTTTTCACCCCTAGGGACCGTTTCATTGCCGCAGCTAGAAATGGTTACGTCTTCAGCGTGACTTGAACTACATTTCTGGGAAGTTTCAATTATTATTTTTTATTAATTTTCGATTCATGGAACATCCCTTATAAATTAGGGGTGTAGGAAAACCGAGAGACCAGAGTACGCCAGTATCTAAGCAAAAGCTTCCAGGGATTTCAAAATCCAAATCGTTCTTTCACCTACCTAAGCACCTTTCAAGCGTCGTGTCTTACAGTCCACAGGGTTCATTTCGCCAAAAAGCCATTCCGTCTCGAGTACGCTGCAAATCACCTGGGGGACCCATTTGAATTAACGTTGAGTGTTGAATCCTTCCGTTCCCCAGAAGCTGCCTCGGCTGACGCGGCTGGTAGCAAGACGAGCAGCGAGACGGCCGAGATATTCCGGGCGGGGAAGTTCTCACCGTCGGCGACGGCGTCGACGACGGCAGCGTCGTCCCCGTCGAGCGTCGACGCCAGGATGGTCGCCTCGACGCACAGCCTCGACGACCTGGGCGCTAGCCACCCGGCCAGCGCGAGCGGCGACCGCCAGCAGCAGGAGAAGCACGGGCACACGTACAGGTCTGCGCAGACCGCCCAGGACAAGAGGAGCAGGCTGAGCAACGTGATCAACAACCTGAGGAAGAAGGTGCCGGACTCCCGAAGCGGCGACTCGCCCAGAAAGGAGGAGGACGACAGGAACAGCGTCGAGAGGAACCTGGAGACGCTGGAGAAGTACGTGATGACGGTGCTGAACGGGGTGATCAAGGACGAGGAGGAGGACGACCTGGAGGTGGGCAGGAGCAAAGAGGCTGAGAAGGGGAAGGACTCCGAGAAGCTGAGGGAGGACCAGGAGGACGAGGATTCTAAGGGTCCTGCGGCCAAGTTCGAGCCTTCTAAGCCCAACGAGAGCAGGACAGAGGCGGCTGTGTTCCTGTCAGAGCAGCCCGAGAAGGCCGAGAGCTTGTTGGCCAGCGTGACGGGCAAGGAGTGTTCGGAGCAGCAGCAGAAGCTGGATGACAGGGTCGAGGACTCGTTGCAGGAAGGGTCCGAGAGCTTGGGTCCTAGAGCGGAGTCCTGCGAGGCTGTGGAGGATGAAGGCAAGGGTTCTTCTAAGGAAGCGAAGCTTGAGGAGCAGCGTGGCGAAGAGAGGAGCGAGAGCCACGAAGAGGAGAAGAAGGAGAGCAGGTCGCTGGGGACTATCATCATGGAGAGGCTAAGCGACCACCAGTCCGAGGATAAAGGGAACGCTGATGTGGGCAGAGAGGAGGTTAGAGAATTCGTGTCTGACAACGCTGAGCTCAGGAACGTCTGCAGAGATCTGCTGAACGACCTGCTGAACGGTATCAACCAGCTGATCGACGAGAAGAGTCAGGAGAAGGAGGAAAGGGCGCTGGACAGTTCCGCGGAGGAGGCCAGGGACTCCAGGAGCCAGGATCTCTCTACGACAAGTCTGCACTGTAGCCTGCCTCTGGACAAAGTAGCTTCCGTGCTGCAGAACTGCCAGGCGCCAGAATTCACTGTGCCCCAGTCGCCTTCCTCGCCTTCTTCGTCGTCCTCTTCGTCCCAGGGCTCGAAGTCCCCCTGCAAGCCTCCGTCACCCACCGTCAGGCACCTATGCCTCTACTGCGACAGGAAGTTCCTCTCCATATCCCTCAGGCAACGGCACACCGAGAGGGTCCACCAGCAAGGCGGTGGCAGAAGGTCGGAGAGGAACTCGAGGAGGCCCTCGCAGAACTGCCAGTACTGCTCCGACAAGTGCGCCGAGAGCCTGGAGGGCCTGTTCCAGCACATGGTGGGCAGTCACGGGGACAAGTACCACGCTTGCGTCCAGTGCTCCACGAGGTACCTCACCAGGGAGGCTCTGGCTGGCCACATGAGCGAGAACCATGCGGCGAGCGCGGAGAGGAACCTTCAGGTTCAGGTAAGAACTGAGGTAGTTTGGCAAGTCTTGGAGGCCTTGTTTATTTGCCGGGATTGATAGAATTGAATTTTTAAATACATTCCTTAAGATGCCTCTGACCTGTGTTTCAGGAGAAGCTGAAGGAGCCCGCAGCCTGCAAGGACCTGGGCAGCTCGAGTCCCCGGGATAAGGCAGAGCCCCCGAGCCCCAAGGACAGGAGACCACCGGAGGACCTAGACCATGAGCACAGAGCAGAGCCCATCCTACTGAAGCCCCCAATCGTCCCTTCGAAGGACAACTTCAGTAACCCAGGCAGCCCGGAGTTCGACAGTTCCTTCTACAGCAGCGTCAGCTGCAACATCCGCGAGAATCTCCTGCATCATCTAGACGGCAAGCTGCAGAGCTCATCGTCCACCGTCGCGCCCACTGCTGTGGCTGTACCAGACGCCAAGCCCCAGCAACAGCCTCAGCAGCAGATCCAGTTCCCCATCGATATTTCGTTGACGGCCGCCACGCCTGTTTACTCCAAGGAGTACCCGGCCGAGGAGTACGAGAACTCCAGCGAGTACGCGCAGAAACCTGGGAAGAGCAACAGGTCCCATCCGAGACGGGTGTCCTTCGAGAAGTACAACTTCCCCAGGAAGTACGACGGCAAGGAGCAGTGGACCTGCTCCATCAAGGACCTCAGCAAGTTCGACATCTCCACGCAGCTGTCGCTGAGGAAGAAGCAACAGCTGCTCAAAGAGTGCGTCACTCTGAACAGGCTGCACCAGGTCCCGATACTCCCGTCGGAGACCACGGACGTCGCTCAGGATGAGCAGAGCCTGGCATCGCGGAAGCTCGAGGAGACTGGGAACCTTGAAGGGGCGCCTCCTGCTAGGAGTAACGCAGAGGCTGATCAGACTCCCCGTCGCGACGGGATGAAGGCGAAGGAGGCGAAGTTGGACGTCTGCGAAGTGAAGTTCTCGCAAGCGACCGAGTTCAGCACTGAATTTTGCAGCTTCCTGAGGCTCAGGAAGTGGGACGAGAAGACCTCCAACGAGGCCGCGAAGAAGCAGGAAGTGGTGTACGCTGAGCTCACTGGCGAGTGGTCCAGGCCCAGGGTTTACATCTGTGGAGCCTGCGCTTCGAAACATGTAAGTTCTCCTGAGGATGTTCTCTGAGGACCTGGGTTACTGTCTGGGGGGGGGGGGTGAATTAATTAAAGTAATAGGAGGATGGTTGTGGATGATTAGGTGATAAAATTCACGAGATAGGAGAAATACCCGGTGGCATTTGGTTACCAGGAATTGGATAAATTTGTTGAGTTGAGAATGAGCGAAGGGTAGGATCGAGGGAAGGAAAAGTTGCGTTTCGTCTTGGGTCAGCTAGTGGGACTCTCATCGGCTAGGCTTACCTAGCAGGCCCGCCTTAGACGCTGGGATATTAGGAGATAGGATGAAAGTGGTGTATATACGAATTGGTAGTGGAGTGAGCACTTGCGAGAAAGCGGGAACGGTCGAGAGGCCCTCTGGTGGCGGAGTCAGAAGTATCGCTACAAAATTGTCTAGAGCGGTTAGACTGAGACGAAGATTATTTATTCCTTTATCTAGAATCTAAACTCGAATATTTGTATGTGTCAAAATTCACTCCTGTTATCAGAAGAATTCTCAGCGAAGTCGAGGTCTCTCTGCTGACACACTGGTTTCCTGTTTCCAGCACATTCCAGTAATTACGGCCAACACGAATTAGATAGTTTATCTTGGAACTAGTTGCTCTTTGACATTTGTGTGATATAAAGCAGTGACAGTCAAGTATAACGTATCCAATATCTTCACTCACTTGTACTCGACAACTCTGCACTTTAGCTACAAAAAGGTGCAGATTCATCGTCATGCGTCCGAGCATTTCTTTTTACCTATCTCTTCCTAATTATTAACGTCTTAGAAGTTGGTGAAAGCTTTAAGACTCTTCTAGTTCCCTTCAGTGAAGCCAGTGGTGGATTTAATGAGCGGCCGATGAGCAGTTGCCGCTTGGGCCCCTACCCCAAGTCCCCAAAGGGCCCATTACCCCCAAAAATTATGATATTATCCAAACACTATATTTCTTTCTGTATACTTAGCCCGTTTTTAGTAAACTGCCTCTTCATATTCCCGAAAAATGGGCCCCTACCCAGAGAAGGCCCTGTAGGGCCCTATCTTAAAAAAATCTGAATTTATCCAAACACTATATTCTGTTTTGTACTTTTCTGTATACTTCGCCCGTTTTTAGCAAACTACCTCTCCATTTCCCCGAAAAATGGGCCCCTCCAGATGAACCCTCCTAGGGCCCTATCTTAAAAAAATTATGATATTATCCAAACACTATATTTCTTTCTGTATACTTAGCCCGTTTTTAGTAAACTGCCTCTTCATATTCCCGAAAAATGGGCCCCTACCCAGAGAAGGCCCCGTAGGGCCCTATCTTAAAAAAAATCTGAATTTATCCAAACACTATATTCTGTTTTGTACTTTTCTGTATACGTAGCCCGTTTTTAGCAAACTACCTCTCCATTTCCCCGAAAAATGGGCCCCTCCAGATGAACCCTGCTAGGGCCCTATCTTAAAAAAAATTATGATTTTATCCAAACACTATTTTTTTGTACTACTACACTTAGCCCGTTTTTAGTAAACTACCACTCCACTTTTCCTAAAAAATGGGCCTCACAGAACGTTTGCCACCATTTCCCTTAAATCCGTCACCGAGCCTTTGATTAAATCAGCAATCGCCAAAGAGGATCTTAAACCTGATATTCTTCCTCACACTGCCGTCACCTGACCATGCGGCATAAATACCGACGCATCTTCAGGGTAGTAGTATTTTGCCATTACCCACCATTCCCGTGCTCCTCGAAGAATGAAAATCGCAGATATTCTTGAAGACCCCGACAGACCTGGAGGAGCTATTTCGAAGAACGGTGGATCAACAGTTGGTTGACAATTGTGTTTTACTTCGACGGAGGGGCAGGGCTCGAAAGATTCGTTTCAGATAGTTGACCCTTTCAGCCCGCCGCCGGCATATTCACGAGTGATTAGTTAATTAATCAGGCACTTGATAGGCAACTATCGATCGAATCTTAGTCCAGTGAAAGGACGTGTCTTGATGTTGATTGACAATTAGTTGCTGTCCAACGAATCTCCATTGATCAGCGCCTAATATTACCGTCTGCTTGGCACAACTGTGCTCGCTGTCTCTTAGTATCGACTCCGCTAATTGGGACGTTCGCTTCTTGACGTTAGTGCGGCTAAATGAAGCCTGTACTCAATAATCACTACCCCAGTTGTCCACTCCGCAACTGGGAAGAGTAACAATTAAAAAAAAACCTATTATTCATCCAGCATAAAATATTTCTCAACCAAAGCCCTTCGCCCTTCTGTCGCAGGTCACCTTGAGGGAGATGGAGGACCACAAGGCAGCCTTCCACCCTAACGTCTGGTGCTCCCACTTCGAGTTCTCCGGCGACCAGAGGGAGCTCTACAAGCACCTGTTCCTCCCCGGCAAGGACGTGCCGACGGCGAAAGCGAAAACCGCCATCCTGGTGGAGAAAGTGTGCACCAAGTGCTCCAGGAACTGCAGCACCTTGCCCGAGCTGCACAGGCACATGCTGGAGTGCGGCGGCGATCAGGCGTGGCTGCTGGGCCTGTTCGGTAATGGGAAGAAAAAGTGCAAGTGGAGGCCGTTCGGCAGCCGCAGCAGAAGGCGGCGGCAACGCGGCATGAAGAGGAACATTCAGAACTCGCAAACGCCCAGGGTTAACACGCCCAAGGAGAAGCAACCGACGGGCCCTAGAGTAAGGCCCAGCGACCGTAAGTGACTTCGCGCCTTTGCTCTGGACTCTGTGGTCGCGAATGTGTTAAGAGCTACTCCGAAACCTGATGACGAAGATTTCTAATAAAACCGAGTCGTTTTATTTTGGAAATGAAGGCTTGAGAGAAATAGTTTATTCGTGGAAATAGATTCATAAGTTCATTCTTTCACAGAGCAAGCGCAGGAAAGTAGGGCCATTTCTACAAAGAATATTTTACAACACTTGTAATGCAATGTAAGCGGACACACGTACCGCAATGCGCGGCGCTGATTTTATCTTTACTGCATTGTAATCCTCGTGTAATTAGCACGTGAAAGAATACTTTGATTAACCGGCCGCGCCGAAATCCTTTATGAATGAACCCCGGAGTCGTAATTTATCCACCCTTTCTGCGGAATTTAATGTACTGTGAAATATAAATTTTAATTAGTATTCATTACAGCAGAAGGGGTGTAAATGTCGACTCGCGTGGCTCCGGCGATCCCATAAAGCATTCTCGTCCCACGGAATTCAATTTTTCCTCCACACGGAGGCACGCATCTCTTCGGTAAACAGTCGACCTTCCTCGAGCTCGTAATTTCTGTTATTGCAAATTAATGCGCCAAGAGGGAATTGGACGAATGAGGTGATGCGGCTTTGCGTTGTTTTTTCATTTCCTTTTAACTTGCCCACATCGCATTGCGAATTAGAAAACAGCCGAAATAGAATCTTGAGCAGCCCTTAATCTCCATTGCGATAACCGACTGTAATCGATAATCCATTGCAATGAGCATTTTCATTTACATATTACTCTAAATATTCAAAACCTATTTAATTATTATCCTCGACTAATCGGAGCGTCGTTTAATCCGGATTAACGGGTCTCCGCGAGTAGATAGTCCTTCCTTATCAGAACTGCCAAGCGATAGTCGTGCAATTCACCGCCGCTTTCATTTCGCCACACTCAAAGAAACATTGCACGCGAGGTGACTAGGAAAAAAGGGCCCACGGAATTTGTTAGCCATGCCGGAAGAACGCTTAATTACCGCACTAATTAAAACTTTGTTTCATTTACTTGAATCACTTGCCCAGCGACTTCCTTTAATTACAAACCGCCTGTCTGGGGATGGTAACTCGCAACTGGATTAATATTAATGCGCCACGTGTTTGTACAACAAACAATTGTGCGAGGAAGTGGCACTTAATTCGACTGCCACATCGTGCCCATAATAATTAATATTCTTGCACACTTTGCAGCGAGGTGGGTGAATATTATATGGATCGTTGAATCGTTGCTGAATAATTACCTCTGTCTCTTAACACATTTGCAGTTCACGTTGCATAGTTTAGCTGCCCCTATTAATTACAAGCTCGAAATTATTTCCTCGAGTTTCGCTTTAGACACCCAGAATATTTTCAAGAGTTTTGTTGCCAGCGGTTTAACCATTTCTATTGCGATTGGCTTGCAGGTGAGAGTATTCAAAAAATGCTGGCGAATCTACCACCGAAGAGAGCGACGAGGAAGGTGATGCAGGACAGCACGCTGAGGGCACAGGGCAGACTGCGCAGCGTGAGTATATTGCATATCTAAGGAATGGGGAAGCTGCGAAAGCTCGGCGCAGGTGGCGCCACTAGCGCATGCATCTTTGCTGCAGAGATGGGTAAATTCTTTATTTAAATAAAATTTAGAATAAGGAATAAAAGTTGAAAAGATTATGCCTCACTCGTTTGTTAAGCCGAGTTAGCTTTATTCGACACTGGTTGAGTCATTTTTTTAACTCTTATTCGTTACTCGAAATTTTGTTTAAATAAAACTTGTGTCCATCTCTGCTTTGCTGACTGTTGATTTCCAAATTAAAATGACAACAAAAGGAGAGAATTCTCAGATATTATAAAACGTTTGAAATTTGTTATGCCAAAGTTAACTTCTAATATTTTTTTCTTCCTTTACCATGGTTCGCGTCTTTATAACCTAAAAGATGCATATTTATTTTTATATCTACGTAATTAATAATAGCTAAGAATAATGACAATGATAGTTGTAGATACATGCACTTATTACAGAAGTGGAAATTAAGAAGTAAAATCAGATAACTTAAATACACTTTAATAAAAAAAAAGATAAGTGGCACTTGCGCTGGTGGCGCCACTGGTGGGAAAACGTTGCAAGTCAGCTTCCCCATTCCTGCAAATACATTCCCTCCTAATTGTTACTGAAGCAGAGTTAATGTCTGTTTAAACAACGTTGAACGGTGTTAAATATTCTGTATGCAAAACAGCGCAGGGGCCGCGGGAGAGTTTTAAACAGAAGACATAGCGTCCTCGTTAATTTCCCTGCATAAGAGGCTTTACCTTGATCACTTAAAGAGATTCAACTGCCCCAATTGCATACCTAATTGCCTGATACGTTTCGGACACTATTGGGCTGCGTATAAGATGAAAGAAAAATGAATTTAATTAGCGTCTGATACTGTGATACACTTATCACTTTATTATTCCTTAAACCGTGGAAAACACAAGATAATTGTTTGTGACTGGGTACGAGGAACATAATATTGTATTTAAATTATCTTGCAAGGGAAGATCGCGAGTCTGGAAATTCAAAAACTTCTGAAACTTTGTGAATAGAAGGGGAGTGATTACAACGCAGTTGAGGACCTTGCAGGAAGAGGGGTGTAGGGCTGAGACTATTCGAATAATTTAATATTCAAATATTTTACAAGTATTCGAAGGCTACGAATAAACTGAAATATTCAAATAGGATTCGAATACCATTCAAATACTGAAATATTCAAATTGGATTCGAATAGCATTCAAATACTGAAATATTCGAATAGGATTCGAATAACATTCAAATACTGAAATATTCGAATAGGATTCGAATAGCATTCGAATAGGATTCGAATAGCATTCGAATAGGATTCGAATATCATTCAAATACTGAAATATTCGAATAGGATTCGAATAACATTCAAATACTGAAATATTCGAATAGGATTCGAATAACATTCAAATACTGAAATATTCGAATAGGATTCGAATAACATTCAAATACTGAAATATTCGAATAGGATTCGAATAACATTCAAATACTGAAATATTCGAATAGGATTCGAATAGCATTCAGATACTGAAATATTCGAATAGCATTCGAATACTGAAATATTGAAGTGCTTAACATTCTGCTAATCCATTACCAACCCCCAGCATTCAGTCTCCAAGCAGTTTGTAACTAAGTACACATAACACCCAGAAGTGGTGGCACAGCCAGCGGACAGGATTTCAGGGCTCGGCGTCCAGCCTTGACCCAAGACGAGGAGCGGATCCTCCTGCGATCCACAAGCCAGCGAAAAGATTGCAGAATTGTGTCGCATCGACTGCCAAGAAAGCCGTGGGGGTGGCAGGGTGACCCGAAGCTTGCAGGGCGCCTGGAATTAGGTAAACGAGCTGCGAGCAGATGACCCGAATCCTGGATCGAAAACGACGAAACTCGATAATGATAAGGCACTAACGTGGAAGACCGGCTCCGGCTGGACGACACGGATATATAAGTGGAGTATTGATTACCCAACACGCCCGTCTGCACGTGCACACGTGGACCTGACACACGCTCACCCACACAGAGGCGCAGGACACGCAGCGTAGAGAGTTACACGGACAAGATGGTCTTCATGCTCCTCCGACGACGACGGTCCGCCCCCTCTTCAAGAGAAATGGCACCACCGAGCGCCACCCCCCCCACTGCCCGGAGCTTTTTGCTCAAATCTTGTGTCCAATGGCAATGTCCTGACTCAGAGGCATCGAGGACGAAACGCGGCAAGCGTCCTTGGCACTGCTTTAACGTAGAAGACCACTGTAGGGTGGCTTTCAAAAGAAGGCACTTCAGAGAGGACTCTGGCATGTTTTAGGAGGGGATGTTTGGAGGTGGTTGTTAGTGGGATTTGGGATTGATTGGTAATGTTTGTGGGATTGTTAGGGCTTGAGCAAGGGGGTCCGTAGAGTTTTTTCCAGGTGGGGGCAACTTTGGGGTGACGGGGAGGAAAATATAGTAATGAAAAAAGAGTAACATGCTTGATTTTTTTTAGTCACTTTGGAGTGCTAATTTAATTATTTAAAAACGAAATTTTAAAATATTCGCTTTTTTTTAGTATGAACTTAATTAAAGATTAGTTTTTAAAAGTAACCAATTTTTTCTCAAAAGCCAGGGGGTCAGCTGCCCCTTTGGCACCCCCTCCGGACGCCCATGCGCTTGAGTTCTTAAGGGGGGAGCCTGGTGTAACTAAATGAAAATCGAGGCATTTTTCGGGATTTTTTTTTAAAGAAAGTATTTGATAGATCTTTCTGAAACTTTCAGGATATTGTATTAACAGGTTAAGGTATATAAGAAAAAAAAATTATTAAAAAAGAGCGGCAAATAACAAAGTTATGCCCAGTCCGTTGGCGACGCAATTATTGCACTGCGGGCAACGTAGCGTCTTTTGGTTTCATCCGAAACCAAAAATCGAGCAATTTTCTTTTAGTTTATGAGTGCACGCACAGAATGAAGAAATTTGAAACTTAAAAGATGCAAAATGAACAAATGGCGGCCTCTTGAATAAAAAGTTCACTGTTTCCAACGAAATCTAAAAAACAGTTATTTATTTAAACAATATCATTATACTAATAACTTAGTACTACGAAGAAAATGTTCACAAATATCCGTGCACAAGGCCAAGTCGATTGGTTGAATATTTTTTTAGTTACATTGTTTCGAGAAAAACACATTTCAAGTTTTGTGGTAGCCTGCCGCTCCGTAGCAAAATCGGCTATATCCGCTTTAATTTTTCGAATTTCGTTTCGCTGCTTTGGGAGCATATTATCGTGATATTTAACTATTGATTTATGCAAAAAAAAAATCGATTTCTTCGACCCGCTACACCAGGCTCCCCCCTTAAGGGAAATAGGGAAGATGCAGTAATAGAGACTTCGTAGGGGAGAGATTAGGCAGATGGGTTCTTGGGGCGTAAGAGTGCATTTTAGGAGAGGATCTGAAAATCCGGAGCTGCTTTTATCAGGGTGATTGATGGCAGAGATGGGAAAAAATTATTTAACAATTTTTTTTCATTATATACATTAATCCATTACAGACACGAAGACATAAACCTTGAAGATGCATCTCCCTCCCAGAATATTACCCCAAACCCAGTTACCTATTCTAATTAAATCCTACTCAAAATCAGTGACGAATTATTATAAAATTAATAGCCCTTACAAATGTAAATAAACCCAGCCTTTGTCACCTGCTTTCTTTTCAAACCAGTCCCCAAGATCCCCCCCAAAATCAAAGCCTCCCAGCTTCACCTGGAACTGAATTCTGGAACCCGATTCCGGAAAAGTTGAGCAAGAACCGTGCCCCAGCTTTTGCAGAATGGCAGCTGCGTCATTGCCCACAGTTCCTCGAAGGCTTTTTACCTATCTGTTCAGGTGCAAACCAGATCCCGGCCGCGAATGGTCGGCGACATCTCGACAGCGTCGCGCATGTCCCGGAACAAGGCGGCGCTGAGGAACAAGCTGCTGAAGAACGCGAAGTCCATCCAGCGGCACCGCTGCAGGATCGACAACATATCGGCGGTGATCGAGAGCGTGGTGAGCAGCTGCATCGCGGAGGAGAAGCCGCTCAGCGAGAAGAGCGGCGAGGACGGTAGGCGGGACGTTGAGAAGGATGCCAAAGAGAGGACAGCGGAGGGAGCGAAGGTGGCGAGCGAGGTGGAGGAGAGGAGCGGTAGAGTGAAGCTGACGAGGGGGCCCAGGGTGCTGGGCAAGAAGAGGAACGTGAAGACGAAGGAGGCTGCGATCAGAGCCATGGACCATGCGAGGAGAGCTGGTTGGAAGGCCAGAGCCAAGTCGGTGCCGAAGAATTCGTCAGAGGTGAGGCCGGAGGGCGCTGAAGGGGTTACCCCAAAGAGCCTGAAGGTTAAAACCACCGAAAGGGAGGCAGACTCGGCGAAGGCAGGGCCCAGCCCCCCGGAGTCCAAGTCCCCGAGTCCCTCGGGGAAGAACAAGTTCGCCCAGAGCACCCCGAAGAGGAAGCGACCGGTGGACCCAGTGGCCTCTCTGAACGCCTCCATCAAGGCCAAGTCGCAGCTGAGGACGCAGGATGGGAAGTTCGCTAGGAACCCTAACAAGGATTCGCCTCAGAAGTCCCCGGAGGTCAGGCCCACGTCTGCCAGGCAGCTGGCGAAGGGGAAGGGCGAAGGTAGTCCAGAGTGGTCCATCACTAGGTCCAAGCTGAGGGCAGTCTCCAGGGGTAAAACCGGCGAGCAGCCCAAGAGGACCAGCAGGCTGTCTTCGGACAGCGACAAGATGCCCACGCTGGAGCCGGCTGTGTCTTCTAACAGCGAAGAGTTCGCCGAGGCCTCGGCGAACGACCTGCCGATCCTGTCGCCAGCCACTCCGTCCTCCAGCTCTGAGAAGCTGCGAGGGAAGAACGTGGTCCCTAGGAGCCTGGAGGATAAGGAGAGCCCGAAGAAGAGCGAGGAGA
Organism: Andrena cerasifolii; assembly: GCF_050908995.1. Taxonomy (NCBI): domain Eukaryota; kingdom Metazoa; phylum Arthropoda; class Insecta; order Hymenoptera; family Andrenidae; genus Andrena; species Andrena cerasifolii. The sequence goes on from NC_135132.1 coordinate 8,799,763, forward strand.
CCGAGGGAGCCGAAGGAGACCTCCAGGAGGAGGAGAAGAAGCAGGGTAAGACTAGAAGAGGGAAGAGCGAAGCTAAGAATCCGGAGAGCACTGTTCCCAAACGCGAGACGTCCAAGGAGAGGCCGAAGGACGCGGCGAAGGAGAAGCTGAAGAGCAAGAACGCGCGCGCGAGGATGCTGAACGCGAAGAAGAAGATGCAGAGCGCGTGGAACGTCCTCGGGGACGCTTACTGGAAGGAGGACGTCAGGCAGAAGAAGCGCGAGCCGGTGAAGACGTTGCCGAAGACCAGGAGCAAGTCCAAGATGAAGCTGGAGAGTATGCTGGACTCCGACGGGCAAATCAACATGCAGAACGTCCCGTTCGAGGTGAAGAAGCTGATAGGGCCCGACAACAAGGAGGAGCTGCTGACCCAGGTGGTGCTGACCGCTGGGGCCGCTACGTCGAAGCGTTGCCTCAGGCAAGCCGTGCCAAAAGTGAACAGTGAGTATGGTAGGAGAAGGGTCAGGAGGGACCTGGTGAAGCTAGGGCCTGATTCAGAATCGCTTTCAGACGTGTCCGGGAAGAAGGAAGACAGGCGCAGGAGAAAATCATTGAGGAATACGGAGAAGAAGCTGGAGAAGGACAAAGCTGCCTCCAAGGATGAGAAATTGGTAAGCGAGGAGGGAGTGAAGGTTCGAGGGAGGAGGAGCAACAGTCTGCCCGGGGAAACGAAGTCAGTGGCTGGCGCGAGCCAGGCGACGCTGTCTGAGGGCCACAGCAAGACCGAAATCGGCTCCGCGGCTCAGAGTACTGATAGCGAAGCGACAGGCAGTAAAAGGCAGACTAGAGGCTCGGCGTTGAGCAACGAGGTGGACGCGCAGAGCAAGGAAACCTCTGAACTCAACGACATGTCGCTGAAGAAGAACACTTCCCTAGGGAAGAGACGGGGTCGGATTAAATCCAGCAACGAGCTTCCTGAGAAAAGCAACACTGAAGTCTCTCCAGCGAAGAACAACGAGGAAGCTGATAAAAGTGGCCCGGCTGATAAAGCCAGTTCGGTGGAGGAGAAGGAAGAAAGGTCCTTGCTGGAAGACAATAACGGCGTGGTTAAGGAACAGGAAGAAGCCAAGGTCGAGCAGCCGCAAGGTAATGAAACGGAGAATGTGAAGCTGAGCTTGAATCATCTGCAGCTGGAGACGAGTAGTTCCATAGACAGCGGTAAGGAGAATTCACTGGAGACCGTGGTCGGTCCTCAGAAGCTGAGGGTCGGCAGACCTAGGAAGTCCTGGGGCTCTCGGCGGGAGAGAACTTCAAAGCGGTCCTTGAATAACGTGATTGGCATCCTGACAGAGGGTATGAATATCCCTGTGGAGTCGCAGCAGAGCGTGGTGCTGACTGTTCAGACGGCCCTGGACAGTGTGAATCCCGAAGCAGCTCTTCAGAACAGCTCCCAGCAGTCTGGCGAAGCCGGTTCCAGGCCCCTAAGCTTGGACAGGGCTGACAAGTCCTCTGAAACGGCCAGCAGCGCTGACGATTTGGCTGAAGGGGCGCGCCCCTGCGTTCAGAATCCTGAGGAGTCGAGGCAGACTCCGGAAGCTTCTGCGAAGGACCTGGGAGACTCTTTGGCCATGAGTCAGCAGGTTGATTCGCCTTCTAGCGACGTCAAGGAACAGTCGCCGGCTAATGATATTATTTTAGACTTGTCGAGGAGGAAGCAGAAAGGAAAAGGCTCGTTTTTGGAGAAAATCGTTTCCAAGATCGCCAAGCAGAAGGACGCGCTGCTGGAAGGTGAAGTTGGCTCCCTGCTGGACACCGCTGCTGACGAGCTGACCAGCATCTTGGACGAAGTCGGGCCTGGGCTGTCGGAAGCTGCGGAGAACTCGGCGGAGAACGGGGGCAGCAGAGCTAAGACTGAGAAGGTTCAAGGTGGCGGCCAGGAAGCGGAAGGGAAATCGAGGATTCTTGAGGACTCTCCGTCAACTAGCGACACTTCTGAGCAAAGCGTAGAAGCTAAAGACATTAAGGTTAATGATATTCAGGCAGCTGAGAGTGGAGGAAAGGAGAATGGATTGAAAGAAGAAGAAATAACCGGCGACAGCACCGAGCAAGAGGAGGCTAAAATTGAGTCGACTTGCCTTGCTGGCGAGGAGGTGATTGATCAACACCCTGAAGACTTTGAAGCCCACAAGGAAGCAGGTTCCGATGACCTCGAGCTTGAAGACCAGGCCCCTATGGAAACCGACCCCGCTCCGAATGGAATTCTGTTGCCGATTAATCAAAGCGTTTCAGAGTCAACGCTGAAGAGCCCAGCGAAGCAGGAAGCAGTGGAGGACTCGAAGTTCAGGAGGAAGTCGAAGAAACGGTCGCTGGAAGGGAATTCGCCGAAGAAGAGCAAGAGGAAGTCCATTGAGCCAGCGGAGGATTCTGAGGAGAGCCTGATCCCCGAAGAGTTGCATTTAGCTGACATTATGAAGCTGATCGAGAAATCAAAGCAAGTGCCTTCTACCAAAGAAAACATTGAAGACGGTTCTTCCATGACTACCGTTCAGCCGGTTCAACCTGGCAAGAAGAAGACGACCGATAATCCCAAAGCGAAGGAGTCGTCGAGCAGCAAAGTAACTGATAACGTACAAACGACTGAGGACTCCACCGACGGCGTGGGGATCAAGATGGACGCTGCAGAGGGTGTAGAAGGAATTGGGGAAGACAAATTAAGGAAGACTAGCGACGAGGTTCAGCGAAACAATGAAGAAAAGAACTCTTCTCCGCTGCGAGCGAGAGGGAAAAGAAAGTCTTCTGTTGAACCAGTGGAACAGCAGCCACAGATAGAGTCCCTAGTCAGGAGGTCCTCGAAAAGGAGATCGCTTCCGGAGGAGAGGGTGGCGCAGGCTTCCGAGGAAGAGACTGACTCCCCTCTGAAGGAAACAACCCCTGAGACATCCAGAAGAAGATCTTCAAGGACGCGAACCATGGCGCAATCAAAAAACGAGGAGAGGACTCAGAAAGATGCCGAGAGTGACCTTGTTCTTAATTTTAATAACTCTATTACAATAGAAGATTCTGAATTACAGTTAAAATCTTCAGAGAAGGATGAACCCTCGGAGCACGATGCTTCCCCGGTGCAAACGACGATACTGCCTACCACAGAAGCAACGAACGCGGTTCAAGAAACTTCCCCTTCGATTAGCGTAGAGAGGCAAGGAGCAGATAAAGAAGGGGTCGCTGAGGATGTTGCAGAACGGGCCTTGAAAGAGTCCCAGAAGGTAACGGACCCCCCGAAAGTCCCCAAGAAGCGCGGGCGCAAGAAGAAGTCTCCAACCGAGCAGGCACAGGTCACCAGTGACCTTCCTAAAGAGAATTCTGAGTCTAAGATGGAGGCGCAGTCTGTGAAGACTGCTTCAGTCACCCTGGACGAGACCCCCAGCAGAAGGTCCCTGCGAGGAGGTCGAGCCAACGAAGACGCTGAAGAACCCAGCAAGGATCTTAACAACGTAGTCAACTCACAGATCCCATCGCCAAGCCTGGAGCACTTCAAGATCCCCGAGGTGACAGAGGTGCTGCAGCACACGAAGAAGAGGACGTCTAAGAGGAAATCTACCACCGAGGATCATTCGGACGCCCAAAGCAACCTTCCTACAGATTCCGAAGCGAATAACGCTGAGTCTCCAGAGGTGAGGAGCCTCGGTGAAAGGGAGGAGCAGGCAGAAAGCAGGGACCAGAAGGACTCCTCTGAGAGTCGGAAACGTTCCTCGCGAAGCTCCAACAGGGACAGGCTTGACCTGGAGAGGTCGAGCTCCTCAGGGTCCATCGACCTGGCGAGCAGAACGAGGTCGTTGAAGAGGAAGCAGCTCTCCTCGGAGGACCTTGCAGACCAGGAGGGTCTGAATCGCAGAGCGGAGAGCGTGGACAGTCTGTCCGAGACCTCGTGCGTCAGCGAGTCCAGCTACTTCAGGAAGAAGAGGTTCTCGAAGAAGAAGAAGGGGTACCAGGAGCCTTCGGAGGACGTGCAGACGGATACTTCTGTTACAGACTCGGAGTCACTCGATGCTGAGAGGAACGGCGACAGAAGGCAGAGCCTGAAGAGGAGGGCGAAGAAGAACATTTCCCTCTGCGAGGACCAGTTCTACCTGGTCGACGGGTTCGACATTCCTATGGACATCGAGGAGTGCCTGCGGCAGGAGGACGCCTCTAAGGACCTAGACCAGGAAGCGGAGCCGAAGGCGACAACCGCGGAGGAAAAAGTGGCCGATGAGTCTGCGAAGGACACTTCGAACACCGAAAATGTAGAGAAGCCTGCGGAGAAGCCTGCGGAGGAGCCTGCGGAGAAGGAGGACGCGGAGGAGTCTGCAAAGTCCCTAGGAGAAGATGAGGAAGAGGCTAAAGATGCGGAAGTAGAGAAAGGAGAAGGAGGAGAGGAGAAAGTGGACGCGGAGGCTCCTTCGCAGGCACCGGAAGACTTCCAAGCACCCAAGAAGCGAGCAGCAGGGAACTACGTGGTGGTTCACAAGAAGACCGGCGAGATTCTGATCGTCGAGAAGAGGAAGAAGCTGACGAAGGAGGCCGCCAGGTTCTTCTGCGACGTCTGCGCGACCAGCTTCACCAGGAAGAGCTCCCTGAAGAAGCACAACCTGTCTCAGTCGCACCTGCTGCAGCTGGCCAAGTCGAAGAAGGACAAAGTGCCCAATGAGAGCACGGAGGAAGCCAGCGACGCTAGCTGGAAGAACGAGACGTCCAGCCAGCAGGAATCCTTCAGCGAGGAGAACAAGAGCGTCGTCGACGATTCAGTGAACGTTGCTGAGGAGTCGAAGGAGGATCAGAAGGACTTCGAGTCCAGCTCGAATGATTTGGAAGCCGCGGAGAGCGACTCCAGCCGCAGGACTTCGGTGGAACAGGAGGCCTTGATTCCTCCTGAGGCTACCCAGCAGCATATGCTGGAAGATCAGCTGTTGGACGAGGAGATTTGCAAGATCACAGAAAACATGAGCCACGACGAGTATGTCCTTACTGAGCACACTAGTCCTATTCCAGAGTCCACCTCCACGCCTATAAAACTGGAGATCAAGAAGGCAGAGGAGGTCCCCAAGAAGAAGAAGCACGAGAAGAAGAAGGAGAAAGCGAAGAAGAAGAGCCTGGCTGAGGAGCACCTCACTTTGGACACTCCCGAGCCAGAACCTCCTCTGGAACCGACACCTGGAACCCTGCTAGCCGTTCTTGGCTCCAACATTTCCATCAAAATCTCTAAATCTTCACACTTGAACACGTCAGAACCTCCTGTAACCCAGACAGATATTTCAGAGCGTATCAAAACTGCTGCAGACTCTTCAGAACCAAGGAGTGACATTGCTGTCTTGAAAGAAGACAGCTTCCAGGGACTGCATTCAGACAACACTGATGCCTCGAAGCTGGGGAACAGTCAGGACCTGGACTCGGATGTAGAACGCCTAAGAAGAACTGCGGAGCAAGTGAAAGAGCACAGCATGGAAGTGGAAGAAAATATTGGTAAGAACGCTGAAGAGGTCTCAGAAGCTATTTCGAATGATAAAGTTGGCTCGAAGGAAAGCCAGCCGCACGAACGTCTGAGTCTGAAGCTAACCATCAGCAAGCGCAGTTTGGAATGCTCCGCAGAAGCCGACACCGTGGTCAACAGGAGCCCCAGCTTCGACCGTTCAGCGGGAACCGAGGATGTTGTGATTCTGGACCATTACACTAATCAGCGCAGCGTGGAAATGGAGTCCATTGAAGACACGAATCGTTTGAAGCTGAAAGTCGACCGAGTTGGTGCAGACTTGGAATCAGATTTGTCCAACAGCTTGAAGGGAAGTAGAAGCCTGGACGCTGTTGAGGATGTAAATGTTTCCAAGAGGGTCTTAGAGGTAGCGCATATTGTAGAGAATCTTGAAGATGTTAAGATAGACCAGGTGTTGTCGTCTTCTCTGGTTACTGAGAATAAGATAGGGGAAACTGCGACCGAGCAAAGAGAAGCTGCAAAGGCGACCAGGCACGGTAAGTCGAAGAAAAGCAAGGCTAAGAAGCACGTGGAGGAAGAAGAGAATCTTTCAGCTGAGACCCTAACCACTAGGAGGACATCTAAACTCAAAGGTAATAGGCAGTCTCTCGACGAAGCTGTGAGACTTGCAGACAGTCTGGGGTCAGCTGAGTGCTACGAAAGCCTCGAGGGTAGAGTTATCAGTAAAACTAGTAACGAGACCGAGTTTTTGGAACGGAATTCCGACGAAGTTAATAATGTAGTTAGCCTTGCAGAGAACGAAGCGGAGTACAAGTCTGACGTGCCGGAGGAGAAACTTTATCCTGACCTAGAAACCGAAGAGGAAGCTTCATTGAAGGAGGCAGCGGAGGAAAAAGAGGGTAACATTGATTCCGAGGTGAAAATCGGATCTCTTCATCCCGCGGAAGAGGATGAAGACTCCTCTTCGTCGAGCCTCGCCGACAAGCCGTTGTCGCAGATTTTATTGAGAGCAGATGAGAAATTGGAAGCAGAGAGGAAGCAAGAAAAGGAACGAGCTTCAACGTTGGACTCGGTACCGGTCCCCGAGGAAAGGAAGACTGAAGAGAAGCTAGGAGCTGAAGATGCGAGCTCCAGTGGCAAGTTCGAAGCTGAGGAACCTTCTACAGTGGACGATCACCAGTTTGATAATAAAGAATTGATGAACCGTGAGCGAGTGGAGCCTCCACTGGCGTCCGAGGAAGAATGTGAACCTGAAACCCCGAGGTCCGCAGAGGATTCTGAGAAGGAGGCGAAGGTTTCCTCGGAATCCGAGAACAGCGAGGCGATTGCACAGGTGAAGAGTGTTCCAGGAGCTAAGATAGCCAGCGGCGACCGAAAGTCGAGCGCCAAGAGGGTGTCCAAGTCGCACAGGTACTCCGGTAAGGATAGCCATCGAAGGTCCAGGAGCAAGAAGGCTTCCCTGAAGGCTAAGATCGCTGAGCTGACCAGCGAGAGCGAGGACAGCGAGAACCAGGACAAGATAGAGTCGCGGAATAAGAACAAGATTGTGAAGAGCGTGTTCGGCCGAGTTTTCGGCGGCGAGAAGGTTGATAAAGTGAAGGAGGTGCTGAACGACTGGGTGTCCAAGTCGGAGGAGGACTCGGACACCTCGAGAACCGGCTTCGCGTCTTCCAGCCCCAATGAATCGGGAGCCAGAGAAGGGTTAGACATAAGAAGCGAGGAGAGGAATGCAAAGACACCATCCAGCCCGAAGAAACGCTCTGGGAAGAAGTCGAGGAAGAGCTCCTCCTCGGACAGAGCCAGGGAGAAGAACCCGGAAGCTGAAGAGGAGCATCGCCCTGGTAAGCACGCGAAGCCGAAGAACAGCTCCAGCAACCGCAAGAAGAACGACATAGAGGCAGCTGACTACTACTACTTAGTTCTACCGCCTACCAGCTGCAGGTCCAGCAAGAAGAGAGCCGAGGAGAGGATCTCCAGGGCCTTCAAGCTGTTCGACGACCTGTACGAGTCGAACAACGGCGAGAAGTCGTCCAAGCAGAAGGAAGTGAACTATGAGTTGAGGAACCAGAGCAAGCCCGACCTGACGATCAAGGATAGTGGCTACGGGTCCTTCAACTGCGACGAAACCCCCGCGAAGCTGGCTCCCTTGGAGGATTCCGCGGAGGAGGTCGAGCAAGTGGCGAAGAGAAGGAAATCCTCAGCTTCTAGGAGGAGCAAAAGTAAGAAGGGCATTTGCGCGTTCGACGACGAAGACTGGGGAGACGTAGCGGCGGGGAAAGGAGCCTCCGAGGACGAAGAGGACTCTTCCGTCAAGGGTCTTCCCGAGGAGGGTGCCAACAGGTTGTCCGTCGACCTGGAATCTTCGCGGAGCTGCTGCAGCCTGGCTCCCAGCAGTGTCAGGAACCGATCGCCCAGCATGGACAGGAACTCCCAGACCACTAGGGACTCCGAGGTGCACAACGAAGACAGGGACGAGGAGGAGATGGACCACAGAAGAATATCGCCTCTGTTCGCCTGCGGGACGCCTAGGAGCTCCGTCGACAGCAGCTCCAACAGCGAGAACGAGGAGGAGCAGGTGGCTGCCAACGAGGCGAGGAAGAGGAGCTCCAGCGAGTTCTCCGGCGAGAAGGTAGTGATCAGGTCACCGTCCTCGACGCACAAGACTGAGGTGGTCACCATCGCGCCCACTGACGCCATAGAGGACAACGCCCTGGATGTACCCCAGGAGATAGAGGCTGCTAAGCCCAGGCAGGGAAAGGTTTTGAATTTTGACGAGGAGCTGTTTGTCGAGTGCTGCTCCAGGTTGAAAGCCACCACCGAGAACGAACTCAGGGGCGCCAAGAAGATCAAGCTGGACCACAGCGAGGGCTACCATAGGAAGGACGAGCTGCAGCAAGGATTCAGGGGGCCCAGGGACCGCTGGAGAGACGTCGAGAGCCAGAATAGCCTGGGAAGCCTGCTGGAATCCGTCAATCAGGTGAGTATTTATTTGGAGCGCTCCGGTCTGCATGCTGTTGGATACTTGGAGGTTTGCGCGCGCCTTAGAAAATGCAACGGCTCGCGGTGGAGAATGTTTCATGGAGGCTTTAAAGCTTTGCATTGAAATCGTGTGGATGGGGTTTATTCTTGAGAAGTAAATCAGTAGAAAGTTACTGTAATCAATATGATGTAATATGAATTAATTTGAAGCTCTGAGGTAAGTTCAGAGAGCTTCAGCGTCTCAATGAATTGCCACGCTGTTGCATCTTTTATATTTAGTCGTAGAACTGCGCCTCGCATGCTGCCACTTTCTTCGCATCTGTGCTTTCGCTTTGTGACTTCTGACTCTGTGTTGTATGTTCTAGGTATAAAGAGAAAAGCTTTTAATTCCGCAGGATGCGTTTCCTTTTATACATGCTCATGGAACTTTCATCTGTGGGGGTGTCTCCTGACCGCACCAGAACAAAATTCATTCCAGAATAGAAACTGTTTAATTATTAACCGCCAACTTGTTACTAACTGATGCGTCCACTCAAGCTTGAAGATTGCGTATTTTTACATTGAATTAAGAAAATAAATATAAGTGTCATTAAGCTGTTATTCAGACACTCCGGATATAATTACAATAACCGAGTGGATTACACCCTTGCATGGAATTCCACGAAGGGAATACTCTATACATTATTGTGGTAATGTTTGCAGGACCTATGAGCCAGCTTTATACAGACAATGTCTCTCAGTATGCATGCAAAAGGTAGTTCTCTCATTCCTTCGACATTTCTTAGTGTGTACAGTAGTTGCGTTCGTCTGCCCCTTGAGCGACGCTTTAGTGTACGTTGCATAAAATTCCTCGACGACCGTCGCAAATAACCGGCGCTGGGCATTGCGAAACAATTCTAGCTACTTTACTGAATCTTATTTTCTAGTAAGACGCATCTCTATATCTCTCTCACCGATTACTATTATTTAGTGGTTTATTAACGGAATACTCTTTCCATCCATCGATTCATTTCAAGGGACTCGAGCTTCCCTTGCGCTCAGTAGAACCAAATGTTTAGCTTGGCGTTACTAACACTCCATCCAGTTAACCCTGCGGTCGTTAGAATAAAGGATTCATGACCTCTTCAAAATGTACAACTGAAAGTACTTGAACCCATTATAAGCAACAGTACTGCGTGTTACAAAGTGGTCCGTTTAAAAAGTCCACGTTAAAGTTGGCAGTGAGTTAAGGGGGTAGTTTAGTGTAACCGCCTGTTTTTCAACACTGTCTTTGGGAATTTATTTAACAAAAAATATAAGTTTATACTATCTGACCTTTTGCCTGCGTATTGAAGTGATACTCAGAATTTTTTTGAAATTTTTTTCCTTAAAAAAAATTCTTTTCCGATGGGCGTTGGTGGGGGAACTGTTCTAGTCATCCAAAATGAAAAAACTAAGGTTCATTTTCTTTATTATATTTGTCGCTATGGCTGGAACCTCGGACGAGTATCTACCTTGTGTAAAATTAATTCTACAGAATTCTAACATTTTTTTCAAAATGCTGTCAGTCCGCAAATTTCTATTGTTAGGGGTCCTCTGTGGTTCCAACCATAAGGACAAACATAATAAAGAAAATAAACCTTAGTTTTTCCATTTTGGATTGCTAGAACAGTTCCCACAGCAACGCCCATCGAAAAAGAATTTTTTTGAAGAAGTTTGCGTTGCCGACTATATTTATGTACATATGCGATAAAAAAGTTCAAAAAAATTCTGAGTATCGCTTCAAGCATACCACAATATGCAGGCAAAACCTCAGATAGTATAAACTCATAGTTTTCGTTAAATAAATTCCCGAAGATGGTGTTGAAAAACAGGCAGTGACACTAGACCACCCCCTTAATACACCAGCAACCTCATTCAGAATTTTGATCTCTTGATGTCTTTATAAAGATACTTAAATACCTAAGTATTCTCGTCTGCGAAATAATACTTTGCGCAGAGCATCAGACTACTCTACGAAAGTGTACCCTGCGACATTTACCTACCCTAAACACCTTCGCAAGATCAATCTCTGTACTCTCGCTTCGAGAACGGCCCACTTTGTACAGTTGCAGAGACCGGACTTGCTCCCAAACTGTTCAAACTTTCATTCAAAGCGACAGCAGCTTAAGGCAATTAATATTCACAAGTCTGACCAATTGCAGCTGCTGGGCGAGGAGATGTACAGCACCAAGGAAAGGGATTACCCGAAACGAGGCAGTCGGAACCTGAGGAGCGAGCACTCTAGCAGGTCGGCCAGCCCAGACATGTCCAGGGCCGACAACCTCGGCTACGAGGACAGCCTGGACGTCGCGTTCGAGCACAACAACAAGCTCAGGGACAAGATACAGCAACGTATGAGGGAGAGCGAGAGCCTGATAGCCAGCACTTTCGGGCAGAAGAGTAGCAACGAGATCGCTGAAGAGCACCCTCCTAAGAACGACGAGCAGGAGGTCCACAGGAACTCCTACGGTCATTCGCAAGACCAGGGACAATTGCCCGGGGCAAACCTGTCGAATGGAAGCTACAACAACGGCTTACACGTTAGAGATCTGCAGGAGCAGACCGCTGGAAAGATTAACGTAGACTCTTCCGGGTTTAAGAGCAAGATGAACTCCGCGCTGGGTGGTTTACTCGATAAAGCGTTGTCTAATCTGCTGCACAGCAATGGCAAGCACGATCACAAGTGAGTAATCTGCTAGGAGAGGGTGTACTTACTCGTTGCTATGAGTTTTCTCGAATCTCGAGAGTCTGAGAACCGCCGAAGTTCTCAGATTGAATCGCAGAAGCGCCGAGTAGCCGGGGAACGTTATGGAAGTTTCTGAAAAGAGTTAGGGGTGGTCCGGTCGATTAAGGGCCTTGCTGCACTCGGTGGAAGTTCCCAGGAATTTTAACTTGCTGGCTGCATCCCCATAGAATTCTCTACACGCGACTGTACGCTTGTTAAATCTTCGCCAGCTTTCCTGCTGCTAAACTCCCTCGGAGAAGCTTCGATGGAAGGTGGAAATGCACCGTTCGCTTTGCTTCTTCGGTATCCTCTGCATTCCTTTTCAATAAAAATTCAGAGATGTGGTACAGAAACCGCAATTTATCCAACAGATAGATCAAACCTTTTTCCCCGTTTCTACACCTGTTGATTGCGCCTTTATTCAGCTGCACCGCAATTCCTTGTTTTTGTTCGGTCGGTCAATAGCTCACGGCGCTGCGTCAATCTCCCATTGTGCAACTAAATCCCTATTTTGTTCGCCAGAGGGGCTTCTCCGCTTCTGTAAACATAAAGCCAAGTGGAACTTCAATTCCCAGCCCTTTTATTTCAAATCGTCGTCCCTTAACGCAATTAATCACTAGAAACTTTAAAATCGAAGTCCTATCTGAGCCTGCTGGTTCTTATTTTCATCCCCCTGAGTTTCTGGATCTCCGTGTGAATACTTCTGGAATGCCAGGTCTTTAAATACAGATTACAAGCTCCCAAATCCTTTCGCTGCACCCCAAGTTGTGGGATGTCTGATCTTCGCAGGCTGGAGGGTAGAGGCAGGAGATCTCTGTAAATAACAAGCAATGGTACCTACACTGGTCTCGTTGAATGGTTTCCTATTATTGGTGTTCTCTGTATTGATCTGAGACTGTCACTCCACCCACACAGGGTAGCTCTACACAACAGCTCTGGCGTTTGTTATTTGCCCAAACAGCAGTTCATAGCAGCCTGTAGCTGGGAGAACGTCCCCTCTCTCGTGTATTGCCAGTCTACCTGGCAATTTATGGACACTGAATGGATGAGCGTAGAATAAATATGGCCCAGATAGCTGTAAATGTATTACCGTGTAATAAACACATTGGATGCTTCTTATAAATAACTAGCAAAATACACCCGCGCTTCGCTTCAGGCCTGAGAGATAGTAAGGACTCCATGAATCACATTTCACCCATTTTCACCACCTCCTTAGGGGTTGGTTAGGGAACAATTTTGGAATTGGTTTTTAGGTATTTGTGTGAGGAACCTTTAGAAGTAAAAACCAAGTTGGTATCTAATAGGGGCTAAGAGATTTTGAGGGATCCGTCAAAATACATTTCATCCCTTTTCACCCCTTAGGGAAAAATTCTGGAATTGGTTTTTAGGCACTTGTGTGGGTAACCTTTCGAAGTAAAAACCAAGTTGGTATCTAGTAGGGGCTAAGAGATTTTGAGGAATCCGTCAAAATACATTTCATCCCTTTTCACCCCCTTAGGGAAAAATTCTGGAATTGGTTTTTAGGCACTTGTGTGGGTAACCTTTCGAAGTAAAAACCAAGTTGGTATCTAATCAGGTCTAAGAGATGCTGAGGAAACCGTGATCTTTATTAAGTTTATACTAAAGAAGGCAATATTTTTAAATTTCGGTTTTAAATTTTTAATTAAATTGACACTACAAAATGGGTTAAAAAAGGTGGGTATATTGTGTACCCTCTTGCTGGGTATATTTTTCTTTACCACCATCCCAAAGTTGCCACCTCCCGGAGAAAAGATAAAAATATTTTTAATGCAAATTCAATAAAATTGATTAGGTGATTATAAAAATTTCCCTAAAGTTTTCTTTTCTTTTTACGAAGCCCCTTCTTTGGGGGGTGCCAAGTCCCCTTGGCCCCCTCCGGGTGCGCCACTGGTTACTGAAAATAAATAGTCCAACTATCTTCTTTACCCAAACGAAGTTGATCTGACTCCATAGCATTCACTCACCCCGCGTCAATGACTACATTTCACTCCGTCATCCACAATGCTTACCACTACCGATCACCGCTCACTCAGCCCACCCTAAGTCAAAGAGCCAAAGCCACCAAGTGAACGCCGAATGCTTCTGTCCACAGCGGATCCACGCCGATGAAGGTTCTAGCAGAGCTAGCTTGCGCCCGAGCGCCAACATCCACAACCGGCGACTCAACCTCCCAGGAGGAGGTCCAGCCTGCGAAGCCCTCGGTGCACAAAGCCCCTATCCCGGCGCCAAGTCCGCTGGCCATCGCCAGAGACCTGCAGAAGAAGGCCAGAAACCCCATCAAGGAGCTGTTCGAGAGGAAGAAGGAGATGAACGAGAGGAAGCAGCAGGAGAAGTCGAAAACGGAGGCGGCGCTTCGCGAGTTGAACGTGCACAGACAGCGGAAGACGAAGAAGACGAAGAAGCACCAGGACTTCCCTCTGATACGTCGCGGCGAGCACGGCGGTCTGGTGGAGAGGAAGAAGCGTCGCGACGGCTTCGAGCGCAAGGAAGAATTCGCGTCGGGCAGGATCAAGGACGTCTACGACTTCGACGAGGAGGAGAGCCAGATGGAGCCGAACCTGGGCAGCGTGATGTCTTACAGGAGCAGACCAGGCTACGAGGTGAGCTGCCTGAGGACCAAGGAGGTGGACGTCGCGGGGCTGATGTCGAAAGCCATAGGCGAGAGCCTGGAGAACGGCAAGACCGCGGACGCGCTGAGCACCAGGTTGGAGTCTATGATAGACAGGAAGTTCAAGGAGCTGGAGAAGTTCGCGCCGAAGACCAAGGGCGCATTGAAGTCCTTCCAGAGCGAGGAGCAGCAGCAGAGCGTCACCGGGCCCATGGACGAGTTCGTGGAGAGGAAGCAGCCGAAGCGGCCGCAGGAGCCGAGTATGAAGCACTCGAAGCTGAAGAAGCGCAGCAAGAACCCGAAGAAGAAGGCCAGGAACGCCTGGTACGAGAACGACAGCTCCGACGAGTACAGGACCGCGGTGAAGGCCGAGGACGTCGGCGTGGGGATCTCGAAGAGCCAGAGGACCTGCTCGAAGGGGAAGCAGAACATCTTCGCGGAGCTGTACACGTCGTCCGAGAGCGAGTTCGAGGACGAGGGCGTGGATTACGAGGCGAAGAGGCAGAGGAAGGTGAAGAAGGCTGCGAAGAAGCTGCCGGAGCTCGAGCAGAGCGAAGAACTGGTCGGCAAGTACTGCTCGGAGAACGAGGATCAAGTGGACGACTGGGGAGACCGAGATCTGAAGGGCGAGGCTAATAAAAACGACTGTGACAATAAGAAGTCCGAGTCGGAGATGTCGGACCACCCTCTGGTGATCGACGAGAGGAAGGACGCTGATGATCAGAGGAACAGCGACGAGGAAACCGAGACCCAGTACGAGAGGAACTTCGAGTTGGATGATCTGTACAGGGAAGACACCTCTGTCGCCGACTCGGACGCCGAGGAGCCAACGATCACGGAAGCCCAGAGCGTCCCTGAAGGCTCCAGAGTCGGGAGTCCAAGCCTGCCGCGAGAGAAGATGGATGGCAAGGCGGAGTACATGCAGGAGGATGAGCTGATTCCACTGGAAGAGGCTCTGGACCTCTTGGACCAAGCTGACACTAACTTGGGAAGCAAATACGATACTGTACATAGGGAGCCGAAGGGTTTAGAGCATATCGAAACGGTAGAAGCAGCGGAGCCTGTGAACGAGACATTTGACTCAGCCGAGGAGCCTGCAGAGAAGTGCCCCAGCCCCGCGGAGGACCAGGAAGAAGAGCCGGACAACGATCTCCTCGCTTTGCCGGAGAAGCTGTCCACCAATGAAAAGCCGCAGAAGGAGTCTGATAACCTCCCGCTTCACGTGTTCTTGAGCAGGAAGGTGCAGGAGTCGAAGAAGAGGAAGGAGCAGCAGTTGAAGAAGATGCAGGAGGAGCAGGAGAGGATCCTAATGGATTTCCAGCCGACCAGGCGGCAGAGGAAGTGCGCCATTGGCAAGCAAGGGCTCCTCGCGGAAATAAGCAGCTCCGACGAAGAGGCGAGCCCGAGGGACAGCAGGAGGAGCAACGACAGGTCGGACCACGAGAAGCCGCGGAAGCAGAAGCGAGAGTCGAAGGAGAAGCGGAAGGAGAGGTACATAGAGAAGAAGCACGAGCAAATGATAGCTAAGGAGCAGAAGGCCATCGAAGAGGAGATCCTCAGGGAGCTTGGGAAGATCAAGGAGACTCTCGCGCAAACTACCGTGGACGCGAAGGTGGACTCCACCAGAGAGCCGGAGAGCACCGAGTCGCAGGAGAAAGCTGCCCAGGAGCAGGCGCAGAGGAAGAAGCACCAATTGAAGGAGAAGCAGAAGAAGCTTAAAGCGGAGGAAGACAACTGCGTCAAGAGCAACAGCGAAGGTGCCAGCGACCTGGAGAACAATTGCGGCAAATCCGCGGAGCTGGAAAGCAACCACGAAGGGGAGAACCATCTAGAGTCTCCTGCGAAGCTGAAGAGACACCCCAAGTCCCCGATGAAGCCGAAGAAGCCTGCCAAAGGCGAAGCGAAGCCCGTGGCAGCCAGTAAAAAGGGTAAGAACCCACCTTCCGACAAGTCGAGGAACAGGACAGACTCGAAGAGCTCGAGGGACAAGGAGCGCAGGTCATCCAGCAGCAAGCGCGATTCGGACGACGAGGAGCTGAAGACGACGAAGTCCTGGAACAAGGTAGAGGAAGGTGTCGGGGTAGCGATTGGTCGGAGGAAAAGAGCGGCTGCCAATCAGTTGTACTACTGGTCCAGCTCCAGCGACGAAGAAGAGATGCTCGAGGTGGTCCCTGCCGTTGAGGAGGAGGAGGACGACCGCCAGGAGCAGCACGGCTGGATTGTCGGCGACTCGCACAAGAGAATGATAACCATGCTAGCTATGGAGAAGCAGCTGAAGGAGAAACGACGGAGGAGCGAGGACGAGTTCGAGCCTGGCAAGGCCAAGAGTAAAAAGCACAGGAACAGCACCTCTTGATACGTGTTTCATGACTAGGTTAGTTGAAGTAAATAGGGACACGCCGAGGAACGTATCGTTACCTTAAACCCTCGAAGAGCCACGGCCACTCGTGACGAAAGGAACTTGAAGAGTTCCTTCTCTGAAGCGAGCAACGTGCGTCGCTCGGTTCGAGGACAGAGACAAAAGGGGCAACGATGAAGGAACAGCAATTTTTTATACACATTTCGCGACTAGGTTTACTGAACTGACTAGGACCGCTCCAAAGAATACGCTGTTCCTTCCTCTGAAATCACTGCTGGAGCTGTCGACGCGTGCGCCAGTCAAGGTGGATTAGAAGAAAGACTTTTATAAAGAGGAGTAGCGTAACTGGGGTTTTTGATACTAGTCTTAGGCTCGCAGAATTAACTGAGAGAATTAGACTCGTCGGAGTAGGCGAGTTCCCATCGAGCGACTGTTGCTGAAGAGGCAGCGACGGCGGGGCCAGCTAGCGGCCAGGCCCATTCTCGGCGAATGGTGGCTGTCTGAACCGGGAATTTCACGGCTAGGGATGAGACTGTATAGTAGAGAGCCAGAACTGTCTGTTTATAGTTTTCTCCCGGCGTTCCTTTTCAAGTATACGACGCATACGTTGATTTCCACTTTTTTAAATCCTCTTTCATCGGTAGCAGGACCATCTTAGGTAGGGAATGCGGCGATGAATCATCGCGATCGACGCTTATAATTGTTCCATCGACGAACGAAACGTAACGTACTGCCAAGGGGAGATTCCGCTTGTTTTCTTCCGTTCACACGAATTGTTACGGGGCTGGGACGAGCGAGCGCTGTCTTTAGGGGAGGCGTCGGGGAGCGTGACCGACGCGTGAGAAAAATTACATGGCAACCTGTACATAGCAGCTTGGTGTTAAACGATAAAAATAAAAAAAAGGCTAGCTCGTATTACGTTAAGGGTATAATAATTCCAAGCTCTTATAAATACTATAAATAATAATCTAACACTAGACTGAATGTGGAAAATAGCGGAAATTCAAATTAACGAGAAAAACGTACGAGAACAGAGCACCTTTAGACAATACTAGGAGGACATTTATAACGTTTTTAGTTACTGTAGTGGATCTTTAGGTGACTGATCAAAAAAAAAAAAAAAATAAAAAAAAAACAAACGGGGGAAACAGGAAGGAAAACAGTTATGTAACACCAAACGATAAGAGGAGGGAGGACAGAAGCAGACAGCTGATAATTTAATTCTTGAAGGACAATGTAAACTGGGGTCCAAGTCGAGTAGCAGCGCGCTTTTGCCAGCTTTTTTTGTGATTCGTACATATCTCGATATGAAAGCGTCAGGATCCAAGCCCTCCGGGGAGAATCGCTTAGCGCATTAATGCGAAACCTCTTGTTTTCCATTGGAAATGCGTTTGAATTCCTAGATCTCACATCGCGGCGTCGGCAAACTCGACCGCCGCGCTATTTAAGAATAAAGCTTACGATTAAACGCGAAGTGCGGTAGATGAAACTTTCCTTTCGTACGCCTAGTTCATGCACATAATTAGTACCGTAGATTTTCATATGATATATATGTGTATATATATATGTGTACGTATACTCGCATATATATATATATACATATATAAATAAATGAGGTATATATATAAATATGGATATAAATACGAGAGAATATTTGAATGTATAACAGAAATGATTGGATAAAAAACAAAACATAGACTTTAAATGTAAATGTACTGCCATAATCATATTATTATACGAGAGCCTATGCGAGTATAGTTATTAATATTAATTCCTTGTAAAGATGAACAACCAGCGATGACAAAAAAAAAAAAAATGAAGAATGTTTAGCACAAAACTAGGCAACAATCCGATGTACATAGAGCATATTTTCAATGTGTCTGGAAAGGTATGTTTTGTAATATAAGGATTGCAAAGGAAAAATAAAATTATTAAAGAATCACTCCTGGGGGTACACGTGTTATGGAATGAATGGGGAACCTTGCTTTGCGAAACTTATCGAGCTCCATACAGACCTCTGTGTTGTAGCGCGCGTTATGTACAGGGTGTCTCGAGATTGTCATACGCAGAGTAGCTTTGGTGTAGCAAATTTAAGGCGAATCTAAATAAATCTGAATTGATCTGAGCCCGTTTCTTCAAAGTGATTACAGTCAATGGTAGTTAGACAGCACGCACACATACATACTGTTAAAATGGAAACAAGTCATTCACACTGCTCGCTGAAACCCCCTCTTACGATAGTGGACCACGTTCTTTTTCCACCCTCGATTTATTTTCATTGCTTAAATTCATATAACTTTCGAGATGAAAAAAATCGCATTTATGTTTTGTTTTCTTAAGGGACGCAAAGTTCGTGAACTACTTGTTAGAATTTCTAAGTTTAAGTAACAGAAATTAATCCTTGATGATCATTTTGCATTTTTGTAAATAACAATGTTTTATGTTAACCCTCCGCGGTTTTCCCTGTTAAGGGGTTACCGCAGTCAGTAAGGTCAGAAAAAGAACGATCCTTTGGGAATTTATTTCAGAATGTACGTGCATATTTTTATGCAAAGGTTTTCGTATTCGGATGAGGGACACTTTAACAGGTTATTATATTATGCTTTGCTGTAAAAGTAGTTGTTTATTGCAAAATTACAACTGATTTCCTGGAAGCTGTTTTTAACGAAGAAGATTTAAGTAGTACAAGAGTTTATCTAGTTTATTTTTCATCCAAAGGTAAAAACTATGCATTGGAGAAACAATTTGAAAGTCTAGAATAAACCTACAAGTCACTTGTAATTTTGCAATAAATAAATACTTTTACAGCAAAGCATAATCTAATAACCTGTTAAACTAATCTTCATACGAAAACCTTTGCCTAAAAACATGCATGTACTTTCTGAAATAAATTCCTAAAGAACTGTTCTTTTTCTAACCTTACTACCTACGGTAACCCTCAACTACTAAACATTAATTTAAATTTGCCGGCAGTTCTTCTTCAACATTACAGCGATCCTGATTGGTCCCTTTTAACTTCCACTTTGAAACATTCGAAGCGCGGGAGAATGTTCAGTGCGCGAGAAAACTAGAAGCTTATAATATCTGCGTTTATAAATCCACTGAATTCTTACTCGATCTATTACCAGCAGCTCTCGCTGCAAATAGAAACCACAAACTTATTACAACCACACATTAAACTGTTCGGAAATCTGAAATTCCAGTTCCTCGATTCAAATCAGTAAACCATGTCGCGGTTCTTTAATCGTCCCACTCTCCGCGCCGCGATTGGTCGGAATCCGAAGCCAATTGCAGTCAATTGGCGGGCACGGGGTGTTAGAACTTCTCACGCATGTGCTTTCGCGAAACAGTGTCTCTCTTCGCATCGCCGTGCACGTCGCGAGAATAGGTCGTGGCACGAAACCATGAATTGCTGACCCGACCTGTCGCGTCCCGTTAACTTTTAGAGGCGTTTTACAACCCCAGTTTGATACATTATATGCATATCGCCGCGGAAGCAGATTTTAATCGCCGTGTCTCATAACTCGCAGCCGCACCCCCGCGAGATGAAGCAAATTCTTTGTGGCAAGATAGGGTAAGATCTCTCGAATCATCAATAAAACGAGCTCAAACCACCGAAGAAGCTTAATTCCCGAATCGCGAGCGATCTATATTAAGCTCCGTAACATACTTGCGCCGCTTCTTGACGCGCCAAGTTTCGCAACATTTAGGTTATGTCGCCCCATCGGGCCATCAGTCCCATACAATGTCAGCGCCCTATTACCTCCACGTTACTACAATTACTTATCGCCAGTTTCTTTGATATTTCCTCGAAGAACCACGAGAGGCTCAAATCCGCGCGTCGCTCCGCGCAAAGTGTTAAACGTTCTCTTTTTTTCAGAGACGGCATACTGCTGGTCTCGAAGGCGTCCCGTTACCCAGCATCCGTGGCCAGCACGAGGCACTTGACGTCAGGCAGAACGAGCAGAGTCTACCGTCCGCTGCTATCGTCGCCGCACGCGCGTTACTTCGGAAACCCGAATCGAACGTACGCCATGTTCGTTGGGAGAATGTTGCGAGGGGTGTTGAAGATTCGCTACCTGATACTGGGCGGCGCAGTTGGCGGCGGAGTGACGCTGCAGAAGGTACGAGTAATAAAGCTTCGGAATGGATCGCACGTGTGTGACTCTTCTTCGCTTTCCAGAAATACGAGCAGTGGAAGGAAGTCTTACCGGATTTGAGCTGGCTGGACGATCTCCTGCCCAACGAGAAGGAGTGGCAGAACTTTCGCGGGACGCTAATGTCCGTCAAGAACAATTTAGCCGACAAGATCGAGCTGGGTAAGTAGCAGACCACGCAGCAGTCGTCGAGGACAGTAAGAACTCGCTTAACGCGGGGGATAAGTTCCAGGGCTAAACGGAACAGCGTTCAACGAGGTCGGCTTAACGCGTAAAAAATGGGGATAAGGGAAATAGAACGGAGAGTAAGAAAGTTTAGCAGTTTTTTTAAAATGCGTGCGAGTATTAAAGCAAGAAAATCGCGCGCGATTTCGGGAAATTCCAATTTTACCGCGTGCCATTTCGGGGGATTAAAATGTTACCGTGCTAAGCAGAGCGGCGTTAAGCGGGGTCTTACTGTATATGAAAATGCGAGGCGAGGGAATAATGGGAGGCATAAAAAAATGGACAAACAAACAGATCCACGTATAAAGCAGTTTGGCGAGGCTAAGTATAGAGAGTACAGACAGTGGTTTAATCGGAGGCTGGACGATGCCATCAAGGCAGCTGAGGTTGACCAGTATGACGAAGGTGTGGATGATGTTTCCTCTAATCGTGAGTTGAATACAGGTTTTTTTTTTTTTAGCATGCTGGAAGTCCTGTGTCGATGTTGTCGCCGTCTCCCTGTTAATCATTCTTCAATTTGCTTGACGTCTTCTTACCTTAACTGGCCACCCTCTAATTATAGCCACGACTCTTGCACTGTAATTACACAGTTAGACAGCCATCTGGACTTGTAACAGTTAATAGCCGTTTCTTCGCAAACCGTTAGTCGCTATCGGTTTTTGAGAAATTCGATTTTGAAAAAAAAACTGCAAATTTTTGTAGTTATTCGGTTGCTTCTTCTGTGAAATTTTTCTTTGAACCCTCGCGAATGCAGGGATATAAGTTATTAGTGCGTTATGAACATTTAAATATGTTTAAACAACGATCAACTGGAAAAGAACACCCGAAATGCACCCTTTTTGGCAGATGTATTTCAATTTATTTCAAAAACTGAGGGTCTAGGAGAAAATCTGACTACTCCACGCGATGCAGCAGACATTTCTCCTTGGAAAAGCGTCAACAGAAGTGGTAACTCACGTTTGGTTTTCAATTTAGAAGCGAAATAGTTTGGCAAAACGTGCGGCGCCACCGTTGACTACCACTGTCGGCGCCGCAGGTTTCACCAAACTATTTCGCTTCTAAATTGAAAACCAAACGTGAGTTACCACTTCTGTTGACGCTTTTCCAAGGAAAAATGTCTGCTGCATCGCGTGGAGTAGTCAGATTTTCTCCTAGACCCTCAGTTTTTGAAATAAATTGAAATATATCTGCAAAAATGGGTGCATTTCGGGTGTTCTTTTCCCTTTGGTCGTTGTTTAAATGTATTAAACAAACAGCTGATTTAACTGTTATTATTATTACTGTTTCGACACAGAGGATAGTCAAAGTTGAAAATTTGCATTTTTTTTTCAAAAAAAATTCAGATTTTGTCGAACTGTGTAATTTACGCCACCTCTTTTCGTTAGTATTAACCCTTCGGCAGAAAGTAGATATTAATCTCGCTACGAAGCGTCTTCGATGCAACGAAATCCTGAAGTGGACGATGCACATGAATGATTCTCAAAGATAGAAATCGTGAAGTATATAAATGCCATGCCGTAGAAATAGTTTTAACTCGCGCCTCGTTCGCAGGCTGGTAAACGAATGGGATTAGCATGTTGCGTTAGATTTGTATGCACCGGTTCGTAGCGTAACGTTGGCGAGTTGTATGTTGAACATTTATTTTAATCTGTGATCATCTAGAAATATTTTATTATGGTCTGTTCTGTTCAGGTATATTTGACACAATCTCAGCAATAGTAAACCAACATTATTCAGGTGTGTAAAACGTTTGGAATTATCCAGTATCTCACTGTCTGTCCATTCAGCATTTTTTTTACCAACGATTGCAGGATAATTCTAATTTGTGTAACACTAATATGTCTTGTCTAAAAGGAACTAAAACTGACATTTTCCCATTCGAGCGAGCATTGGATTATTAAATTTAAATACTGAATGGGACAGGCCCAGTTTTATTTCATTTTCGTTCGTTTTATCAGAGCCAGGCTCATTGCTGTTCATAGCGGAGCTCACAAATTACATTACCATTTGTTAATTCATCGAGTATCGAAGCTTCGTGTTCCATTAATTTTAACACTTCGCTTGAGTTCACCAATAATAAATGTGTAAACACACGAGTGTCCTTTTTTTTTATCAGCAAAGTTTTACTGTTATCGATTAGCTGACTTTCAACCTGGCCCACTTACTGAGATTTTAATGTCTTTTCCTACAGAAACAAAGGATCAGCTCGTCAGCAATACCGTGGCTTACGCTCGACCGTTAATCGACGACAGTATCGAAGAGGAACGTAAGAAAGCTCGTATGTACATGTTAGTGTACTACACTCCACGTCGAAATTAAAAAAAAACACTGTAATTTCCCGAAAATTTTGGGCATTTTCCAATGGCTGTATCTCTGAGATAAATGGTCGCAAAAATATTTTTAAAAAAGCATTTTAACGCTTCAAGTTTCTAGTTTCTGAACCAAATACTCAAATTTGTTTTTCATCCATTATGATACTGTTTTATCAAGATGAAACGCAGGGTGAAACATCTTGATAAAACAGTATCATAATGGATGAAAAAAAATCCGAGGCCTTGGTTCAAAAACTAGAAACTTCAAGCGTTGAAGTGCATTTTTTAAATATTTTTTGCGACCATCTTTCGCAGAGATACAGCCATTTGAAAATGCCCAAAATTTTCAGGAAATTACAGTGTTTCTTTAATTTTCACGAGGAGTGTATAATTCCTTTTCTTGGGACTTGCGAAAATTATAATTATAATCTGTAATTTCAATGTAAAGAAAAGTCGCAGGAGAGGCTGAACGCTATGCAGGACGAAGTAATGCAGATACAGTCGAAGTACCAGCGCGAGCTGGAGAGATTAGAGAGGGAGAACAAAGAGCTGCGAAAGCAGATGCTCTTGCGTGGCAATCAGAAACTAAGCAATAGGAAAATAAAAGTATATAAATCACACTTCTGCGATTTACCGTAGAAGAGTTTCGTTTCGAACTCTAACTGTTTAATTACCAATGTTTCCAGAAATCATTAATCGACATGTACAGTGACGTTCTAGACGAGCTTAGCGATTACGATAGTGCCTACTCCACTGCCGACCATTTACCAAGAGTCGTAGTTGTCGGCGACCAAAGTTCTGGTAAAACTTCGGTGCTGGAAATGATAGCTCAGGCAAGAATATTCCCCAGGTAACACGACTCGCTGTTATTAATTTCAAATTTACTCTTCAACATTCAGAGACAATTCTCTTTACGAGTAACTGTATTTCAGAGGTGGTGGCGAGATGATGACAAGAGCGCCAGTGAAAGTCACCCTGAGCGAGGGTCCTTACCACATAGCCCAGTTCAAAGACAGTTCCCGAGAGTTCGATTTAACCAAAGAATCCGAGTTGGCTGAGCTCAGGCGCGAAGTGGAGTTGCGCATGAAGAACAGCGTGAAGAATGGGAAGACCGTCAGCCAAGACGTAATTGCGATGACAGTGAAAGGCCCAGGGCTTCAGCGCATGGTTCTCGTCGACCTGCCTGGTATAATTAGCGTAAGTAGTAGTCCCAGCTGAAAGTAGTTCGTCTCCGTAATATAGAAAACTTTTGTAACAGACAGTTACGGTTGACATGGCAGAAGACACTCGAGACGCAATTCGACAGATGACTCAGCAGTACATGAGCAACCCTAACGCGATTATCCTCTGCATCCAAGATGGGTCTGTGGATGCCGAGAGAAGTAACGTGACGGACCTCGTGGCGCAAATGGACCCCTCTGGCAAGCGGACCATCTTCGTCTTGACGAAGGTACGGCGAGTTTGCCAGTCGTAGTTTGTTTTTAAAATTCAAGGTTCGAGAGGATTAATTTCAAGCGTTAACGTCGATAGGTAGATCTAGCGGAGGAGAACCTGACCAATCCTGAGCGCATTCGCAAGATACTGTCTGGGAAATTGTTCCCCATGAAAGCGCTAGGTTACTTCGCTGTTGTTACTGGTCGCGGCAGGCAGGAGGACAGCATACAGACGATCAAGGACCACGAGGAGAAGTTCTTTAGAAGCTCGAAGCTCTTTAAGTAAGCGCTCTCGTGGAATTGTATAGGTTTTATTATTTACTAGCTGACCCGGTTTCACCCGGGAATTCTTTATGATATTGTAAAACTCAGCATTGGGAAACCAAGAATTTTGATACGCCAACTGGTGACAGAAAATGGAACTACTGTGAGTAGGCCGAGATCCGTCGAAGTCCATACGATTATCAGTGTTTATATAGACATGTTGCGAAAGACGAGTGTTTTTAAATTTTTTTTAACACTAAATTTTTACTTATTCGATTAATAAATACTTATTCGGAATGTTTGGTGGGATCCGAGCCTACTTTCAATAGTTCGCCAACTTACCACCGCAGCGCTGAAATCTAAGCCACGCCTCCACTTGGTTTTCCAATATTCGCCGCTATTTTGGGGGATTTTCCTGACAGCAAACTTATCGTTTTCTCGGAGGTCAAGAAATTCAATGTCGATTTTCTCGAAAATGAAGCGCGATATCAAAAAAAGTGACTCTTTCTTTTCGACTTACAACAAGTAAATAAGTCAAGAAAAAAGAATAAAATTTTTTGATATTGTGCTTCGTTTTCGAGAAAATCGGCTTTGAAATTCTTGACGTTGCGTATGGGGAATAGGGTTTCGGGTATTTATAAAAAGATGGACAACTTTCACTTTTATATGTTAGTAAGGATCATTACTTTTTCACCTGTTTCGATTGAATAGGGATGGCCTAGCAATGTCCGGCCAAGTCACAACGAAGAACTTGAGCCTCGCGGTTGCCGAGTGCTTTTGGAAAATGGTGCGAGAGACTGTGGAGCAGCAAGCGGACGCCTTCAAAGCAACCAGATTCAACCTGGAAACAGAATGGAAGAATAACTTCCCGAGGTAAAGAATTGAGGGTGTAGTATCGCCAAATGTTTCCCAAGCTCTGGTTCGAACCAAAGGAATTACGATCTCCGTGTTTCTTCCAGATTGAGGGAGCTGGACAGGGATGAGCTCTTCGAGAAGGCAAGGGGGGAGATACTGGACGAAATAGTGAACTTGTCTCAAGTCTCCCCGAGACACTGGGAGGAAGTGCTGATGGTCAGGATCTGGGACAAAGTTAGCATGCACGTGTTCGAGAGCATTTACTTGCCAGCCGCTCAAACTGGAATCCCAAGTAAATCACATGCAGAATAATATCACGACACTCAGAGTCGCGAGAGAAGAAGCGCCTAAAAGACCTCGGGAAATATCAGATAAATTTTAATATTTTATCATTTATAAAATATATCATATATCGAAAGTGCAACAGAATTTTGAAGGCGCTCGCTTTATTCCCAATTTTTTTGGAAAACGCCAAACATTTATCGCGCACAGGCCGGGCCTGACGACTCTAATGCCTTCGCTATTCAGGTACGTTCAACACAACCGTGGACATAAAGCTGCGACAGTGGGCAGAGCAACAGCTACCAGCTAAAAGCGTTGAGAGTGGCTGGGAGTGTTTGCAGCAGGAGTTTGACCACTTCATGAACCAAGCAAGGCTGAGCCAGGATCACGACGACATTTTTGATAACCTGAAGAATTCAGTGGTGAACGAGGCGATGAGGCGACACTCCTGGGAGGAAAAAGTAAATAAACCGCATTCGCTATTTGCGCGAATGAATTTATAAACAGATCTTTCCAGGCCTCCGAAATGTTGAGAGTCATACAACTCAACACCTTGGAAGACAGAAGCGTGAATGACAAAAGGGACTGGGACCAGGCGGTGCGTTTCTTGGAGACCTCCGTCAGGGAGAAGCTTCAAGCTACGGAGCAAATTTTGCGCGACATGCTGGGCCCCGGCAGGAAAGAACGGTGGCTCTACTGGCAGAGCCAAAGCGAGGAGCAGCAGAAACGAACGTCCGTGAAAAATGAGTTGGACAAGATTCTGTATTCGGATAAAGTAAGGAGAAACAACAGGACACTTTCTTAATTATCTTTCAATGCGTACTGTGCTATAATCTTAAAGGCTGTCGCGCGTTTTGGCGAAACGCGGCGATACGAAGAGAAAAGTTTATAAACAATTGATGACCGAAGCGCAGCGACAATTATTAATTTTTTTTATTTATTGTTTTTTCCTGCATTATTAATTAACTGTAAGTCCCATCTTTTCCCCCCTCCCTCTCGCTGCTTCGGGTCCCAGCAGCAGCAGTGCACCGGGAGAAAAGGTGGTTTATGTTCACCCATCTTTCCCCAGTACCCCGCCCGTGATGCTTAACTTCGGTGATCTAACGAGAACGAGTTTTCCATCACGCCGGTGGTTATTAATTTCTTCGCTTCGCTAAAATGCGCGACGGCCTTTAAGGGGGAATATTAAACACAGGAATATTTTTGTACTTTGCTCACAGAAGCATGCCCCGACTTTGACCCAAGACGAGCTCACGACGGTCAGGAAGAACTTGCAGCGGAATGGCTTGGAAATCGACAACGAGTTCGTTCGGGAAACGTGGCACCCTGTTTACCGAAGGTTCTTCTTGCACCAGAGTTTGGCAAGAGCGTACGATTGTAAAAAGGGGTATTATCTGTACCACACTGGCCACGAAAGCGAAGTAAGTTGAACTGCTTGGCAGCGAATCTTTCTATAAGTACCTCGAGAACGATCGCTTTAATTACTTTCAAACAGATGGAGTGCAACGACGTGGTCCTCTTCTGGAGGATTCAGCAGATGCTGAAGGTCACTGCCAATGCACTTCGACAGCAGATCATGAACCGCGAGGCTCGTAGGCTAGATAAAGAAATTAAAGAAGTGCTGGAGGATTACAGCCAAGATACGGAGATGAAACAGAAGTTGCTGACGGGTAGACGAGTCACGTTAGCTGAGGAACTCAGTAAGTCTTTGGAGTGTCGTGCGTCTTGGCGCCTAAGCCACAAAATATAGTTCAATAATTTATTCGTATATGAGCCTCTCGGAAGCTGGAGAGATTGATAAGCTACAGACTCCCCAAAACCAACGCGATTATTCGCTGCCGCCTTAATTCTGTGCTCTCGTACTGTAACTGAGTAACTTAAAGGGGCAATCCCACTCTTTGGGCTAAAAACCTAGCAAAATTGCGGATTTTTTTTTTTAAGAAACTAGCGATTTGATTCATCTGAAATTTGGAACATATTTTGATGCATCTTTGAGGAAGCAATAGTTTTTTTTTTATTAATTTTTAATAACAAATATAGGAGTTATACATGATCGACCAACACGCCGCGCAAAATTCGTCGTCCGCTGGTGTGCATGATATTTATCTCCCTAGTAATCTAAAACAGAAAAATAAAACGGCGTTTCACTGTATACATATGTAGCCATGATTTGATGAGCCAGAAAAAAATACAAAAATTTTTTGAGGGGTGTTGGAGAGTTTTCAAATTGAAAGGTCTGAAACTTTAACTTTTGCTATACAATTTTGCGCCAGTTTTTTTTATGTAATCAAAGAAGTATATAACTTATCGGTATCCTGGTTCATCAGAGTATAAAGTAATGTTTGTTGGACATACAGGCCAAATTTTATATTTCTCAGAAGAAAAAATTCCCAAAAATCACACCATTTTCGGCCTCCTGACTGAGCGTAACCCTTAAGAAAGTGAACTTGATCAGTTCTAGAGGCTCACACCTCATCTTCCATTTCATACAGCGTTCGTTTGAATTTCAGAGCGCGTCAGGCAGATCCAGGAGAAGCTCGAGGAGTTCATACAGGCGCTGAACAAGGAGAAATGAAGGGAGCCAATTGAAATGTGTAGATACAAGGAAAGCCAGAGGTGCATGGTATGTGATAAACGATAAAAGTAGCCCTGGTGGCTGAAGTGCGAGTGCTTAGGTGCTAATTTATTTTGCTCGTTCACTGAGCGACGGAACGCCAGACATTCCCTAGTCGATTTTCACGGGAATGGCTGTACAATCGAGAGAGATCAAGGCGCGGCCCAGCTTTCAATAAATTTCTAACGCCCGGGCGCAGTGGCTGCGCTCGGACCCTGATCGTGCATTTAGCAAAGTGTCCGCGGGGAAATCTGCCCCAGGCACGATATTCTTAATACACAGCATCGATCATACCAAAGCGATTAACCATAAAAATTTGCAGACGCTTCGTTGCGTGTGCACACACATTTGAACGATGCACGCGTGTCCTACGACGTGGATTGTAGGTATCATATGAAAATGGAATGTATGTAATTCTTACGCGTTTACCATGGACGGGAGAAACTAATAACGATTATTACATCTTGTATATAGTATATATTTCCACGTACAACACGGATGGAACAGTGGTTGTATGAGTAGAGAAATGATTGAAATAAACGAATAGAAACATAAGTGGTCGGTGTAATTGAATGCTCGTCAGAGTGAGCGATTAATCTCGATTTGTATATAATTTTCTGTTTGTATACGGATGCTACTCTGGTCGCATCTTTTATTGTAGAACCTTCGCTCTCCCAGGAGGCTTGTAAACACTTAACAGAGCGTTCGTACAGAAGTGGTAGAGATTATTAAAATACTCGATCTATATCCTAGGATTGTTCTCGTGGTACGGTGAGGTTTATAAACTATCGTCTCGAATCCATAAGAAAGTTGCGAATCACGCGGTAGAAACATTAAAAATACCCCTATTTTCCTTGTGGTTTAATTGACAATGTAAATCTAGGTCAACCAGAGGGAAACTACGGGCGAATTCCACTCGCGCCCAAATTCCCTAAACGCGGCTGGACGCATCGTCGAGAATTTCAAAGTCGATTTTCTCGAAAATGGAGCGCAATATCGAAAAATTTTATTCCTTCTTCTCGACTTATTTGCTTGTTGTAAGTGAAAAAGAAAGAGTGACTTTTTTTCATATCGCGCTTTATTTTCGAGAAAAGCGACTTTGAACTTTCTGACGTTGCGCCTAGTCGCGTGCAGAAAAACTCGCGGGCGATTTGGGCGCAAGTGGGATTCGCCCTACGGCGCTCTATCTAATCCGTCACATCCTGCGAGCAATATATCCGAGATAAAAACATGTATATACCCTATCTTTGGTCCGAGCAATCTGGTAAAATGTTAATGCTAGGGGCGGCTTCGAAGCGGATTTCCAAATTCTCGGAGCTACGAAAGGCTTCGAAACTCTCGAAACTTGAATTTCCCATTCTGTTTTGTAGGCGGAATAAGAACCGAAGTCGACATAAATTTTTAGTTAAAATATAAGAACTCTCGAGTTTATACCTTTCCTTATCTAGGTTTCGAGAGTTACGAATCGCGAAGAAAGTGCAATCTTTCGACGCTTCGAGAGACCCATCCCTAGTTGATACCCCTTCACGTAAATCTCCCATAAAAATTCGCGAGTACCTTGGTGTCTGTTCTTTAAACTTTACTGACCAAAGCGAGGAAACCGGCCGTCTGGGAAAACACGCAGAAATTAGTTTCTACAATACCGTAACAACCACTTATGCGCGAGAAACGTGTATGTATTATCACTGGACGCATCGACGACGCTGGACGAAAGTCTCGATACAAGATTCTCACCACCCATCCCTCGTTCCTCAGGAGTATTCTTCGCACAGTTTACAATCTAGTCGATATAAAATTAAACAACGATATTCATTTGGCAGGAATGTACAATTATTCATTTGCTCGCGGCGCTCGCAGTATCATTAGGTGACTCGCCGAGAAAGCAGACGACTTTATCGCGAATGGAGAGGCGTGCGTGGCGGCACTTCCGGGGGTCGACGAGCCAGCAATAAATGGCGCAACACGTTCGTAAGTAGGACTGCACCGATATATTGTTCTAAGTATAAACATTATGTATATATACAATTATTTGGTAGATACATCATTGGTAGGACGAGTCGCGATTCAATAGGAGAGAAGCGTTCCCGTGAAATGGACGAGGTGAACGACGCCTAATCGTCTCTACGATGGCTTATCGAATCCATTAATCGAGTGCCTGGTCGCGCGAGCTCCCGGAAATGAGGATTAACGTAACGAACGGCGATTTGTACAATATACAGGGAGTCGCGCTCGGTTTTTGCGAAGCTAGAAGATTCCTCTGCTTAGAGATTCAAGCTAGCGATGGCCGTTGCCCCACGCCCCTCTGTCGCCGCAGATTACGTCTTCACCGCGTTACTAGTATCCTGCACGTCTGGGACCAGGTCGAGGGAGCCAGCCACGCCGTCGTTCTGCCCGATCTCCGCTGTGTTGTAACCGGAGAACGAGGACGCCGGGGCGCTTTTGGCTGCGGCCGCTGATCCCTCAGGGAGAAGGGACGTGCGCTCCGTGGCGCTGCCCCAGGTCTGCTGATAAGCACCTCGGCCACGTATTCTGCGACTTAGGGATGATCCTACTACCCCTAGGTGCTCCTTGATGTCGTTGTGCACGTCCGAGACATCCCACATGGCTCTGGAAAGTCAGGGGAAGTTTAGAAGCTGGGAGTAAGGTAATTCTCTTCGCTATGGGCTCGCCGTAACCCTGCGTTAAGAGGTTAGGCCACCTGGGCCAGGTGAAGAAATATCGCATCTTTGGGAATTTATTTCTAAGTGACACTTTCATCGATAAAATTTTTTCAATGAAGATAAACACATCTTTGAATAATATATACATTTTTTTAAAATATCAAAACATTCCGAAAACTTTAAATGCGTTTTTCTCGAAACCACGTTTTCCGAAACGATGTACGCTGTAAGTTGAGTAAAACTCTATGGATTTTTATACAATTTTGCACAGAAGTTCTTAAATGTATTCTTTATCGTCCGACCGACAATGCGCTCTTTCCGGACCTCTAAGTGGATGTAACTCGTTAAGCGCTCGCCGCGAGCCCATAGCGAGAATTTTCTGTACGCTTAAGGGGACTAGGCCAAACCTCTGATACAGTCCGTAAAAATGCGAGATTTCCATAAAAAAATTAACAAGTCCCGAATTTTTAATAGCCCACAACACACAAACCTAAAAATTCACTGCTTTTTAAATTTTTTTGCTGAAAATCTCGAATTTTCACGGACCATATCAGAGGTTCGGCGCGAAATGGCACATGTTTTAAACATCCTGTAATTTTTCCAAGTCGGTCTGAACCTCCGTTCATTCGCAACTAGCCGAAAACGAAGAGAAACAAAAATTCGAGAAAAACGCGTTTAAAGTTTCTGGGCAAAGGCGACGCTATAGGTTGCCGCTTGACCTTTTTAGCTGCCGAATCTACAATTCTGCGAATTTTAATATAAACCAAGCGGCATTTTATTGAGAAAAGATGGTACTTTCAGAAAGTGGAATAAAAAAATCAGGGAAGTGGAATCTGAATTACCTGAATGCGTCCCACCACGCCTGACCCTGCGCCAGGTTTACAAAAGGCTTATAAGAGAAGCTATAATGATGAGCAACAGCCGCCAAGAACATTTCGATACAAATGAGGAAATCCTGCAACTTCGACGATATACTTCTGATATCGTCCATGTCGTTCGTGTTGAAAATACTTGATATGACGTCGAAGTACACCAGCAGCGCGATAATCACACCTTGACTGTAAAATAACAGAGCTATAAATTGCGTTCCAGCCCTACAGAATCGACCGGTATACGCTGCGGCTTACAAGAAGGAGAAGAACACGACTGCTTTGATGCACAAGAACTTGCCGATGGGTTTCATCGGCTTCAATGAGTCCGCGTTGGCACGATAGAAGAGCACCAGGCAGTACATGGCAACGAACTGCGACAGGTTATTCACAGCGATCATATATGGAAAGGCTACGTCCGTTCTGAATTCACCTTCCCCGTAGACACCGTTCAGTTCACAGATACTGCGGGCAATTAAAGATTGTAGCGTTCCTCGTGGGTTGCAGAGGTTCCAGGGATACTTACATGGATATTAAAGTCGATATGGGCCTGACAGCGGTGTACTGCAGTATCCCGTGCTTGCACATGTGCACGAACTCCCGCCCCATCTCCCAATCGGGCAAACAGCACAGAGGGAACATGTGGTGCACCTGGGGAGACATCTCCAGCCTGTGCTCCAGCTGGCGATCAGCGTTCAGGTAGGCCAATAAATACATCATGAAATTGTATATCACGTACGCCTCGTAACACTCCCTTAAACTGTCCACGTATATGCTGCCATCGGGGAAAACCAGACCGAGCCACTGCGTGCATTCGAAAAGCATTATACACAACAAGGAAGACTACGCCGTTGCATAATTCAGGAGCATGTAGAGGGGTATACCTACAGCGTTCACTGCGTAAATTGGTACCATCCATAATATCCTGGAAGAAACAGCCAAGCTTGATTAATCGGAATGGGACAATCGAGGATTGCTTTCTTCTGTCGCTGTTTATTGTTCATCTGTACAGTTTGGGGAACTTCTGAGAGAAGCAACAGCTGAGATTGTAACTTACAAGGGAGGATCCCCGAACACGGAAATATTCAAAGAAATCTCAAAGTCTGTGAATCTTGAAATCTCAAATTTAAGATAGAAGTTACTTGTTTTATTGGAAAATAGTCTCAGAATTTTTTGAATTTCTGGCTTCGGGACCCTTTCCTTGTTAGTTGTTTAATATTAGTTAACTGTCGTAATCAGTGGCGCACTCGGGATTTAATCTTGGGGAGAGTTGAAGGAATAAAAATATTTCTAATGCAAATTCAATAAAATTTATTAGGTGATTAGAAATTTTTTTTCAAGAATAAAAGCCAGTTTTCTTTTCTTTTTACGAAGCCCCTTCTTTGGGGTGCCCCTCGGCCCCTTCTGGGTGCGCCACTGATCGTAATTATTAAGAAACATTTAATAGAATGGCACGGATAAGGTTCTGCGTACAAAGCTCGTAAAGTTTCGTTCAACCGCTATAAATCGCAGTCGTGGGTTTTCAAGGCGCGCGATATATGATAGTTAGATCGATATCTACACGTAATCCGTGAGAAACTCTAGAAAACTGCGTGGCGATGGATTGAGAGCATTAAAGGGTGCTATGCTAGGGTGGCTCTTATTTTCGACTTTTGAATTTTCTTCCCGGCACCCCCAGAATAGTTCCAAATAATAAAAAAAAAATCTGTGTAAAGTATGAGCCCGATTAAAATAAACTTTTTTCGAAAACCGTTTGTCGCACGAGAAAAAGTAATAGAGCATAAAAGATGCTCCTTATCTGGATCTACAACTTTTGTTTGACATATTTTTTTGTGTAATCAATAACTTGGAGGATATAATTATTTAAATATTCAAAGGTCCAGGGGCATCTTTTCCCATTATACGATCAAACTTTACTATTTTTTTTTTTATTATTTGGAACTATTCTGGGCGGTACCGCGAAGAAAATCTGGAAAGAAAATTTCATCAAGAGTAAATGAAAGCCACCCTAGTGCTACGCGTGCGACACGAGAGAAATTTATGAATATCTCCGACTCCTGAGTTTCGGATAACTTTATTTCATTTTCTTTATTTTGGTTTTGTGCTTGGACTTTTACGTATTACTTCTTTCTCTAATCCGAGCTTCATTGCTCAGTGTATATATTATTCTTTCTTGCGTTTATCAAAGGGCTTCCGTTTGGGAGAAGAGAAGACCTCTTTCGTACGCAGAATTTTACCTTCTTTAATTTAGAAAATGGCCAAATTATTATACCAAACACATTTTCGTCAATTTTTGGCTAAAAAAAAATTTCCGGTAAATCTAACGAAGAGCTCATATAGCACTTCTAACGATGAAGTAGAACAGAAAAGATGAAATTGGAATGATATGCACGAGGGGAGGAGGGTGGTGTTGTAGGCGCAAATTCTACGCTTGCCCTGGGCACTGTTTACACTAAATACGCCACTGATCTATGAGTAAATATCTACGCGGGGAAAGTGAACTTTGATTCGTTCCTCCGTGCCAGCCATGATAAGACTCCCACTCGATTTGTCTCATCTATTCCCCCTGCTGTAATTAAAAACTCGCAGCGTCATTTTACTGAATATTCCCACGAAAATCAGTTACAAAAGTGTGCAGCTGAATTTCCTCTCCGCTTTGAACTCCCACGAAATTTACGAACTCTAGAAAATGCAGGTTTACTCGTTTCTAGATCTCAGCTATATCTGGCTCCGACCTTCACTGCGCCGAAGGTCGATCAATAAAGTTCCTCGAAGTTCTAAGCGAGCATACATACCCTACCACCATCCAAAGCTGTAATATTCGTACCATTGGCAACATCCAGGGTTCTCCTAATCATAAATACACAAAATCCTGCAAACGACTCGTTATTCATCCGCATTCCTGGAAACTGCATGAACACAGAGAATATACAGCGCGCGAACCATTGCCGTCCAAAGAGGCTCAGGCGGAGCGTAGTTACACTCGCGCGAGAGTGAAACTGGGAGGAATCTGAGCAATGGTGCGTGCGTTGACAAATTTAAGTTTCTTGCCTTCGAGAAGGCGTCAATGTTTATGGACTCACCTTATTATGTACTTCTGCAACCTGGGCTGCGTATAGTATATCATGTGCTGCACGATTTCGTAGAAAGCGACGGGCAGCGCGAGCAGCACGAAAGCCCCGCCAACGAGCGCGCCCTGATCCTGCTTCTGGAAACCATTTCTAATGGAGTTGGCGAGTAGGATCGGCACCAGGATTACGATGACAAGCGCGTAGAGGCACGTGAGGACTGGCAGGATCCACAGCCTCCAGCGGCGGCAGATAGAAGCCATGTCACTTGGATGGTTTCGCGGGGACTGACGAGATTATCACATAATTCTCCAGTCAGTCAGCTGGAGGCTCCGAGGGCGGGAACAACGCTCGTTCGTCCAGCGACAGGCCACCTCCTGCCGCGCGGCCCGTGCATGAATCCTTTCGCTGAGGTTAGAGCGGGCCTGGCCGATGCACCTCGCAGTGGCGGAGGGATGGGCGCGTTTGAACGCTGCGGGATAATCTCGGGCGAAGAACGAAGGGCGCTCTGCTAGGGCCGGTCTCGACGCGCTCAAAGCGACGATGCTAACAGCGTAAACATGTCGAACGGCGTATCAAAAAATGTCATAACAACCTTGGCGGACACGGTGAATCACGACGAAGCGACGGGTCAGCTGATGATGACAGCGCGAAGGGGGAGGCTCCTCTTGCAACCGCAGCGCTTCGGTGGTCACTGTAGTTTCAAAGCCCGCGAAGATTGAGCTTGGATCAGAGCACTAAAGAAGTGTACATCGGTACATCGCACTGACTCTGCAGTGGTGCCAAAAAATGACTTGGATTGGTTGATTCTTGTAGAGCTATCTTCCCTTCTATCAGAAACAACCAATCCGAGTCACTTTCTGGCACCAGTGCAGACTCAGTGCGATGTACCGAATTCGCTATTAGCAAAGAGGAGATATAATAAGAGGCGTCACTCGCAAGGACAGACATAAACTAGGGAAATCACTAGATAACCCATTTAAATACCCATTCGGCAATGATCGGTAAACCATGGTAAACTTCGGCAATAATCAGCAAATTGCTGTAAGGTACATTTAATCGATTTGAATATCCTGCTCGAATCGACAACCAATTTAAATGCCAAGGTCAAGTAAGGACTTCAAAAGTTCCGCCCGGAGTGACGCCTCTTATTATATCTCCAATTTGCTATT
Organism: Andrena cerasifolii; assembly: GCF_050908995.1. Taxonomy (NCBI): domain Eukaryota; kingdom Metazoa; phylum Arthropoda; class Insecta; order Hymenoptera; family Andrenidae; genus Andrena; species Andrena cerasifolii. Next base: position 8,835,833 of record NC_135132.1, read on the forward strand.
AGTGATCCTCTAGGCAGTAAGCGGAACAACGTGTATCAGGGAATCTCAATGTGGTCCGGTGTCCGTGGAACCCAAAAGGGTTCTGCTCGCGGAACGTGCGAAGTTGATTGAACAAGACAATTTGTAACGAATAACTTTGAACGAAATAAAGATTATTGAACTGAACTAAATTTAGTTATTGATTATTAACCAAAATTCAAAATACCTCTTTTCGCTTCATGTTCTCCTGATACCTGGGCCAAAATCTGGCAAAAATTTTCAAAACGCACAAAATTGGGCTTTGTAACAGGAGAACATGATGTCGAAAGAGATGGCACTAAGTAACGTCTTCGGAGAGAGAATCGAGGATGCCTTCGCAGCTGAAATTCAGAATACCTCTTTTCGCTTCATGTTCTCCTGATACCTGGGCCAAAATCTGGCAAAAATTTTCAGAACGCACAAAATTGGGCTTTGTAACAGGAGAACATGATGTCGAAAGAGGTGGCACTAAGTAACGTCTTCGGAGAGAGAGTCGAGGATGCCTTCGAAGCTGAAATTCAGAATACCTCTGTTCGCTTCATGTTCTCCTGATACCTGGGCCAAAATCTGGCAAAAATTCTCAGAACGCACAAAATTGGGCTTTGTAACAGGAGAACATGATGTCGAAAGAGGTGGCACTAAGTAACGTCTTCGGAGAGAGAGTCGAGGATGCCTTCGAAGCTGAAATTCAGAATACCTCTCTTCGCTTCATGTTCTCCTGATACGTGGGCCAAAATCTGGCAAAAATTTTCAGAACGCACAAAATTGGGCTTTGTAACAAGAGAACATGATGTCGAAAGAGGTGGCACTAAGTAACGTCTTCGGAGAGAGAGTCGAGGATGCCTTCGAAGCTGAAATTCAGAATACCTCTGTTCGCTTCATGTTCTCCTGATACCTGGGCCAAAATCTGGCAAAAATTCTCAGAACGCACAAAATTGGGCTTTGTAACAGGAGAACATGATGTCGAAAGAGGTGGCACTAAGTAACGTCTTCGGAGAGAGAATCGAGGATGCCTTCGCAGCTGAAATTCAGAATACCTCTCTTCGCTTCATGTTCTCCTGATACGTGGGCCAAAATCTGGCAAAAATTTTCAGAACGCACAAAATTGGGCTTTGTAACAGGAGAACATGATGTCGAAAGAGGTGGCACTAAGTAACGTCTTCGGAGAGAGAATCGAGGATGCCTTCGCAGCTGAAATTCAGAATACCTCTGTTCGCTTCATGTTCTCCTGATACCTGGGCCAAAATCTGGCAAAAATTTTCAGAACGCACAAAATTGGGCTTTGTAACAGGAGAACATGATGTCGAAAGAGGTGGCACTAAGTAACGTCTTCGGAGAGAGAGTCGAGGATGCCTTCGAAGCTGAAATTCAGAATACCTCTGTTCGCTTCATGTTCTCCTGATACCTGGGCCAAAATCTGGCAAAAATTTTCAGAACGCACAAAATTGGGCTTTGTAACAGGAGAACATGATGTCGAAAGAGGTGGCACTAAGTAACGTCTTCGGAGAGAGAATCGAGGATGCCTTCGCAGCTGAAATTTAGAATACCTCTCTTCGCTTCATGTTCTCCTGATACCTGGGCCAAAATCTGGCAAAAATTCTCAGAACGCACAAAATTGGGCTTTGTAACAGGAGAACATGATGTCGAAAGAGGTGGCACTAAGTAACGTCTTCGGAGAGAGAATCGAGGATGCCTTCGCAGCTGAAATTCAGAATACCTCTGTTCGCTTCATGTTCTCCTGATACCTGGGCCAAAATCTGGCAAAAATTTTCAGAACGCACAAAATTGGGCTTTGTAACAGGAGAACATGATGTCGAAAGAGGTGGCACTAAGTAACGTCTTCGGAGAGAGAGTCGAGGATGCCTTCGAAGCTGAAATTCAGAATACCTCTGTTCGCTTCATGTTCTCCTGATACCTGGGCCAAAATCTGGCAAAAATTTTCAGAACGCACAAAATTGGGCTTTGTAACAGGAGAACATGATGTCGAAAGAGGTGGCACTAAGTAACGTCTTCGGAGAGAGAATCGAGGATGCCTTCGCAGCTGAAATTTAGAATACCTCTCTTCGCTTCATGTTCTCCTGATACCTGGGCCAAAATCTGGCAAAAATTCTCAGAACGCACAAAATTGGGCTTTGTAACAGGAGAACATGATGTCGAAAGAGGTGGCACTAAGTAACGTCTTCGGAGAGAGAGAATCGAGGATGCCTTCGAAGCTGAAATTCAGAATACCTCTGTTCGCTTCATGTTCTCCTGATACCTGGGCCAAAATCTGGCAAAAATTCTCAGAACGCACAAAATTGGGCTTTGTAACAGGAGAACATGATGTCGAAAGAGGTGGCACTAAGTAACGTCTTCGGAGAGAAGTAGAAGCCTTGAGCGAAAGTCGATAGAGTTTGAGAGTAGTGAATGGGATATTTAAAGAAGTGCTTTAATACGAAGATTTTTAAAACCACTCTGCGTGGAAGGATCTTTTTAGGTGTTCTTTTTAGCATATCTTTTATATGTGATTTGGAATAAGAAGGAGTAAGTAGTGCTCGTTAAATAAAAAAACTCTTTTACCACTTAACTGCAATTTATTCAAATAAGTGAAATGCAATACAATGAAATGTTGCAAGTGTAACTGGTTTAGGTCTGGGTTAGGGGAGGGTTAGGGGTATCCGTTAGGTTTTTCTCCACGAAAAAAAAAAAAAAAGGTCTAGGTGAGGGTTAGGGGTATCCGTTAGGGATTTCTCCACGTAAAAAAAAAAAAAAAGGTCTGGGTTCGGTCTGGGTTCGGCTGAAGCAGTATCTTGTGCAAATTTCATATCAATGAACCCAGTCGAAAATGCAGCCGGTTTAACGTCTTCTATGTAAAAATTCCTTACCTGTAAAGCAGAAATATACACGATTAATAATCGCTCTAGTTACAGTATGTGAGATTAGTTATATCGCACTGGCACACTCTAAACTCTAAACATGTCACACATATACAAGCACGCACACACGCACAGCATTTCAACAGATTTCAGAGTAGGTAGTTGCTGAATTGGCCGCTTCTCGTGTCGCACCCAACGTTACCGACTGATTCTAAAATAAGATTACAGTGCTACGAGTGGTAGGAATTAATATTAAATCTTACCGGAAACATAAAATCTATAACGACTAATTTCAATCAACATGTTGCACAATAAAATTATTCCCTTTACTAATATATTTTCATGCGTGACAAAATGTTGTAACGTTTCTCCCATTTTCAATAATAGACAAGTCAAGTTACTAAAAATATTTTTCTTCTTACAGGTTTTAACTTCGGAATATTTCGACAGAATGATGGAAACCTTGATAGTAATCACAAGAAAATAGTGACTTTATATACCTTATACTTTATTGTAACACTGTAAAGGCCTTTTATGCAAATATATTGAAAGAAACTTGAAACAAACTGTATTATTATTCAGAAATACCTTTTACATATTCCTATCCAAATTTCAAATATCTATGGTATTTCCTTAAGAATACCATAGATTTCCTTTGTCTAACCTAACAAATTTCATTTTCTGGGGACATTCCCTCATCTATTTTCCCTTTTCACTTAGAATTCCTTACTGCTAACGTAGAATATTGTAGCATAAGCACATTTCAAGTAATTGAAATGTACAATGAATTTTCTACGTTTACAGTACCAGCTGACTTTCCGTTTAAATTTTTATAAGTATAACGGAACAGCTGAGAATTTCTTTCCTTATTCAGAATAGAATACAGAAATAGCAAACAGCTCCCTCTCGCGTTCACCGGGTAATCGTCGATCTATCGGTATTACCATTTCTGTGCAGAAAAGAATGCTATAATACCGACCTGCCGAATCGGCCAGGTCACGTGACGTGTCTACCCCCTTAAAGATTGATCAAAGGTTGGGCTTTATTATAACACGTCCGTGCTTTTGCAATGTCGGTGATGAATTGCGAGGCGAAGAAACAGGCTTCTTCGTACGTTCGTTCCTTTTTCCAAAACATTCAGTATTAAAATATTCACCTGCACACATTATTAATGACCTGAGGAATATTAATATCCACTAGAAAATCGATAATTATTTACTTATCCGTTTGCGCTCAGCCGCCGGTAAAGCAGAGATTAATTAAACAAGCATATGTACACATACATTGGTATATATTTATCGCGATGGAGGTGCTCTTTCAGTGCATGTATAGCGGGAAATTAATAACAAGTTTTCTATGAATAGTCTATGAGCGGTATTCTCAGTCGCTACTTATTCTTAAGCAAATGCTTAAGCATGCGGCATCCTCTACTAACCTAGTAACTAGTAAAGAATGCCGAATGCTTAAGCATTTGCTTAAGAATAAGTAGCGACTGAGAATACCGCCCTATGCACTTTTCCTTTTGAAGCCGTAACAATAGAGGCTCCACCAGCGTCCTGGATCATATCCCCTTATATTTCCTCAGCAATGAATTTCTTACTAAGACTTTTCGAAGAGAGTCTCCGCTTCCCAAGGCATTCGCTATTCCCTGAAAATGATTTCTACGTTCGTCGATTTATCGGCACGAAAAAGTCCCCCGCCTTGGTAGGAGGCATTTCCATCTGATTGCGCAACTGCATTATCAATTTATTGGTTAAAAAAGCGCGTCAGAGGACGCGAGCATTTCGCCCAAGGCATCGGCGATTTGGAAACAGTTGCTCACTCCGGCGATGTGTGCGTGCGCGCGTGCAATCACCGATCATCGCCGATCATCGCTGATGATCAATGGATCGCGTTTGATGTGACTTGCAGTGCCCACGAGGAATTTCGAAGTTGCATCGGCAAGGCAGTAGCTACAGGACACGGGGCATGCTACTTTTACTCGCAAACAGTCGTAGCTCTCAGCCACTGGCACCTCCGGACGCTGTTATCCCCGAATTTCGAAAGCTCGAATGAAACTCGACAAGTATAACCCGCGCAGGTTATTTATGCCTCGTTCTGCATATATGTTCGCTTTCGTGACCGTTAAGGAGCTTCTGAACTTCTCAAAATGCTCGAAGGACTCGTGGCCTGGGTGCTGAACAATTACCTCGGCAAATACGTCGAGAACTTGAACACAGACCAGTTGAGCATTGCTCTACTCTCCGGTAAGGTTATGTCCCCTCTTATAAATCGATTCACATTACAAATTCCATCTGGTTGTCAATAATCCCCTCGTTAACCCTTCGGATGCTAGCAATTTCAACGCTACGTCGCGTGCGGAACTCCTCCGCTCCTATCTCTTTAACACACTCGCCGAACGCCCATGGGCGTTCTCCGCACACGCGCTGCGTACACTCGCGAAACACATACGCGCCCCTAGCACCCGAAAGGTTAACAGCACCCGCGTAATCTCTTATTATAGTATTCCCAAAAATAACTTACCGTACATCGTCAGTACTGCAACAGCGCATGTTCCTTTTAGGGGAAGTCGAGTTGGAGAACCTGCCGCTGAAGAAAGAGGCGTTGCGCCACATCGGACTGCCAGTGGAGATCAAAGCGGGTTTCATCGGCAAAGTGAGGCTGCAGGTGCCTGTGCGTCAAATCCGTACGGCGTCCTGGGTCATAGCCATAGAGCAGCTCTACTTAGTCGCTGGGCCGATAAGCTTGAACGAGGTATAGGTCGAAAATCGCCCTTTACTTCCACGTTTGTCTTCAACCGATGAATTTACAGTTCGACAATGAGGCGGAGGAGCAGGCGGTGTTGGATTACAAGCTGAGTCGGTTGGAGTCCTTAGAAGCGAGGTGGAGGGCCAACACGGACCACGATCCGGGCTATTACGCCACGAGTTACAGCTCCTGGGTGGATTACGGCACCTCGTTGGTGACGAACATCATCGAGAACCTGCAGCTCAACATCAAGGACGTCCACATAAGATACGAAGATGGGCTGGCGCTGTCGGATGGTAAAAGAACGGGCCTTCTTAAGCCGGGATTTCCCAGCCGCGGCGGCTGGCGGCGGTCCCGCTAGCGCAATAGAGAAGTATGCATCTGTGTCTTCGTTGCGCTAGCGGGACCGCCGCGGCCGATCGCGGCTAGGAAATCCCGCCTTTAGTCGGAGGGGCTGTTGTACCGCTTAACGTCACAGGGAATGATTTCAATCGATAGGTAGTGGCATTGCGCTGGGCGTAACTATAGGAGCCTTATCTGTTCAAAGCTGCGATGCCAGTTGGATACCAGGTTCCACCTCGTGGAACCTCACCGATGCTTCCTACAAGCTCATGGAACTCGATAGGCTCTCCGTCTACTGGCACCATCTCAAGCCGGGCGAGTTTCTTGGTTCCCTGAATCTCGGTGACTTAGCTGTACATATTTTCACGTTTCACGCGCGAAAGGTACCTGGCAGATCGAACGGCGATCCCCTGAGCAACTGGTTTCTCTTTAGATTGCCATGAGCGAGCCGAAGAACGTGGTAAAGAAGTACATTCTGTCGTCTGTGAACGCGAGAGCGCATATTAAAAGAGATCGCTCCGAACGGCCGCTGAGATCTACGAGTAAGCCGAGGATCGTGGTGGATCTTCTGCTGGACGATGTCCCGCTATGCCTTACAGATGTGAGTTGGTAAGGAGTTATGCCTACCTGTAAGGTCTGAAAACGCAAGTATAATCGGGATTATTTTTTTTTTTAAAGAAACTTGAGGACTTTTTTAAATACACGGTTTTATATTCGAAGGTATATATTTTAAAGTTCTTGTAGTTTCTTTTTTATTTCGGACGAACCAGGCAAAAATTAGAGCGGTCACCGCAAAAAAATCTCTGCCGGGAGATCGCTGACATTTCTTTAATTTATTAATATTTTCCATCGCAAAAATTACTACAAGTAGTTTAACATGTTCACTTTCGAATACATTAAAAAAACCTTCAAGTTTTTCCCTCAAACATTCCCGAATATACATGTTTCTTCCAGACCTCGCGGGTAGGCATAACTCGTTGAGTGAAAGCAGCCGGGCGCGTTAATGCCAAGTAATTCTACAGATGCCGTTAATTTCGCTAGGTACAATACGAACAAATAGTTAAATGTATAAAGGGCCTTAAGGAAATAGACCGTCGTAGGCAGCAGAGACGCTGGCGGCCAGCGGTCGGCGTGTCTGTGGCACCCAGGGAGTGGTGGAAGTACGCGGCACGGTGTCACATCGGCAGGGAGCTTGTGAAACCGAAGCCGTCTTGGGAAGCTATGCTTCGGAGAGGCAAAGAGAATACCTTGTATGTCGAAAGTTACGCTAGATTGCTAGGTATTTAACTGAAAATTGCAACACTCCGCATTCTCGTGGTGCTTCGGGATAGAGTGTACTTCTCATGAGAGTGTAATTCCGCAGGAACGCCGACCACGATTCTGCCGCCGGACGCTAAACAGTTGAAGGAAAAGGTAGAGCAGGAGCGGAGCTTCGACGAGCTCCGCGAGCTGAGGGAAATAGCGATGCACAGAGTTCGGCCGCCGACAGCCGCTCAGAATTCGAGCGCGAACGTGCCGCAGGCTCGCGGAATGCTGGAGCACTGGTTCCCGCAGTGGTGGGGCTGGTATTCCAAGACAACAGCCACGAACACTCAGGGCACGTCGTCCACTTTCGACGGAGAGCTTCTGGACGTTCTGGCGGACACTATGGACGACGATACGCTGCTACGTCGCGACACCGTGTTCGGGCAGTTCAATTTCACGCTGTCGAGAGGCACCGTCGCTCTCTGCACGGCGAAGAACGACAGCGACGACAGGAGAACGGTGATAGAGCTGCGGTTCGAGCGAGTGAATCTGAGCTACGACTCAAGGCCCAGGTCCGGGTCGCACAAGTTCTCCATCAGCTTAGGAGCTCTATACCTGCACGACTATCTCACGGAGAACTCCACTTTCCCTATACTGGTGCAGCCGCAAGTCCTGTCCACGTTAACGTCGCGGGTCCGCAGCTCCTCGGACAAGCTGTCCAGCCAATTGCCGCAGCACTTGTTCGAGATGACTTACGAGAAGCGACCGTTACACCTCAGCGCGGATCACTCGCTGCACGTTAATTCGAGGTCCCTGGACATAGTCTACAACCCCACTGTGATATACTGGCTCATAGACTTCATGTGCAAGCCGCACAGGTCCTCGTCGAACCAGAGGCTGCAGGCGATGAAGCGCAGGACGCGGCGGCAGCTTATCAAGAACTGGGAGCAGATCTTGGAAGGAGACTTCGTCTACCGTTCCTCCTGGGACCTTCAGTTCGACGTGTCCGCGCCGCAGATATTGCTGGTAGAGAATTTCACGGACCCCAACGCGGCGGTCGTGGTCGTCGACTTCGGCAAGCTTCGTTTATCCAACAGCCCGCAGAACGATCAAGTGATCCTGAAGCCGGGCTCGGGGGCGAACAGCGACAACGATAACGACGACGACGAAGAGGAGAGGTTCGAGACGCCCTGCTCGACCCCGCCGGGCAGTCAGGAGAACGGCTCCGTGCAAGACTTCCAAACCATATCTGAGACGGCGTTGCATCAGAAGCTCTACGACCACTACTCCATCGGCCTCGTCGATCTGCAGATTCTAGTGGGAAAGGTGAAGGACAATTGGAAGCACGTGCGGACCAGAGGGATGTCCAGCTTGCACGTCCTGGAGCGCTTCAACATATCGCTGCAAATCGAGAGGCGAGTGTTCACCACGTCGGACCCGAACTTCCCCTCTGTCACGGTGTCCGGCAACCTGCCGAGATTAGTGGTGCACGTGAACGAGCAGAAGGTGGAGGCGATCAGGCTAATGTACAGTTTGCTTTCGAGCTTCTCCAAGTCCACCGGGATCCCGCAGACGGATATAGTCAGCACGGAGCCCGAGAGCCCGAAGAAAGAGGACAGCGCGGACAAATCGCTGAGCCACGCGGTGATGGTGCAGTTTATAATCGACCAGATGACCTTCGAGCTGCAGTCCAGAGGCCGCAGCGTGGCGGAGCTCCAGGTATCCGGAGTTCGAGCCGCTTTTAGTAAAAGGACAGCGGACGTCAGCATCTCCCTCTCAGTGCATGGGCTGCTCCTCGTGGACGCCCTTCAAGAATTCGGTCCTGACTTTGAGCTACTAGTGGCCAGCCACAAGCACGTGGGGATGGACAGCATCTCGGGTAGCTTGAGGGACTCTGAGCCGACGTCCCCAGTTTCACCAGTGTCTCCTGGATCTCCCGACCCGACTGTGCCCAGGCGCTTAACGTCACCGGTCGCTTTAACCAACGCTTTATCCAGTTTAGCGAGCAAGGGGAAGAACCCGCAGTCTCCCAGGAATAATTCGCTGATCGAAATGGACAAGATGGACTCCGAGGCGCTGATCGTGGTCGAGTTCACGCTGGTATATGATACTTTAGAGAACCTGAGGGTTGCTAATATACAGTTCAACAACTTGGACATCATCGCCAATCAAGAGACGATAGTAGAGCTGATGGGCTTCTTCAGGCGGCTGATGCCATCGCGGAAGCTGAGGCCCGGGAATATAGAGAGGCAGGAGTCGCTCTCGAGCCAGAGCGTGGAGGCGAAAGTGTCTACCAGGACAGAGATATGCTTCGATTTCCACAGACTGAACGTTCTGCTCTTGCGGGCGGTGATGCATGACAATCATTTAGTAGGCCAGAAAATCGCCACCGCCACGATGTGCGACGCTCGCATACAAGCTACCTTGGCAGTGAACACCTCGATCTCCGGCTCGCTCGGAGGTCTGCAGGTGTTAGACCAGACGTCCACGGGCAAAACGCACCAGCGGATCGTCAGCGTCGGCAGGGACCCCATAGCTGATCCGCCTCAGCATCCGTTGGAGCACTTCACCAGCGGCTCCGAGCAGTCCGAGGCGCTGCGCTTCGCGGCGAATCGGTCCAGCAAAGCAAGCGCACAGCAGCCGGACGGAACGGAGACGCTGATAGACCTGACGATACGCATAGGCAGCGTGTGGTACACTCACGCTCCTCACTTGCTCTCCGAGCTGCGCTCGTGCGCCGACGAATTCAAACAGTACTTGAGCAACCTCGCCCGCCAGATCAGCGCCGCGGCCACGGACATGGCCATCGGTTTAGTTAACGCAGAGGACTGGTCGATACCCCCGCGCAGACGTTTACCAAGCCTCTCCGTAGACCTAGAAAGCTCGGGTAGCTTGTCTCTCAAGCTGGACATCCTTCTGAACAGCCCCGTGCTGGTGATACCGCGATCCTCCCACAGCAGACAAGTCTTCGTTGCGCACCTTGGCACCATGTCTCTCCAACACGAGCCTCATCCTGGCTCCATGGCGAAGCACAAGGTCACTCTAGAGGTGCGGGACATGAACCTCTACTCCCTTGAGATATCCTCGAACCTCAACCAGGTGCACAGCAACCTGCCGCTGAGGGCGGAGCAGATGTACTCCTGCAAGGAGTCCGGCAAGCCGATCCTGCACGACACCGTGCTGAGGATCGTGGTTGAGAAGGAGAGCACCTTGGCGCAGAGTCCCAGCTTCTTCCTCGACAACGACTTCTCGAGCAACCCGATTGTCCAGGTACACGGAGTAGTGATGACGCCGCTGAAAGTGTCTTTATCTCGCGGGCAATACGAGCAGCTGCTGGACACCATCAACAGACTGTTCTCGATGCCGGTGTCAGTGGCGGTTGTCCAGAAGTCCCAGCTGATGAGCAAAGTGCCAAATTACTCCGACAAGCTCGACCTCTCCATTAAAGTACTCTTCGAACTGCCCACGCTGAGCGTGGAATTAAGGCAGGGCCCCACGGAGCAGCCGCTGGTCGAGCTATCCATGCGAGACTTCGTTGCGAAGTATGAGAAACTGCAGAGGAACGAGTCCACGATGCAGGTGGCACTGAGGTCTCTGCTTATGGAGGATCTCCTCTGCCCTGTTGGCTCGCGGCACCGCTGCATGATGCAGTCTTCAGCGCCCAGCCGCGCCAAGCTACCCGCTGGCGTTTCAAAGTCCTGCCCGGACCTGGCATTCGCGCAGCAGTTCAGGAGCGACTTCGGGCGAGGCAGTTTGCCCGACAGATTAGAGACCGACACCCTCTATGGCACGATACCCGCTCACTGGCGTAGGAAGCCAGTGTCCATGGCTGACACACCGAACACTCCACCTCCGTCACCTGGCGCCTCCACCAGCGAGGAGAACTTGGTGCTGATGAGCATCACGATAACTGAACCGGACCCTGACCAATCGCCCAACGATCAGTTCCACCGGAAGAGCGTGACCGTAGACTTCAATTGCTTGGACCTGGTGATAAGCGTTGAGTCCTGGATGGTGGTGTTCGACTTCTTCGGCTTCGCAGGGCCATCAGGGATCAACTCAAAGGTCACCATGCACCAAACATCCGTGGATCAGGTAGACAAGCCAGACGACCTGCCTCTGCGATCGGAAACTGAAATAGAAGTTAGGTCTCTGACGCTGGTGTTGATACAGTCCGAGAGGGAAATCGCGAAAGCCAACGTGTCCAATGCTAATATGCACATCTTGAAGGTGAATGGGAAGACGAAGGTGTCGGGGTCCTTGGGGTCTATGTCTCTACTCGACCTGACGCCGCATGGTAGATTCTACAGAGAGAGGTTCCTGTCCTCCGGAAGGAAGGCGCTGAACTTTCAGTACTCCAGCTACGTGGACTCCGAGAAACGACCTTACGACGCACAGCTCAAGCTAGAAATGTCTGCGGTCCATTACGTCCACACTCAGAGGTTCGTGGCGGAGCTTCAGGCGTTTATTATCCACTTCTCTCAGCTGTGGACCATCATGGCCAATATAAGAGCTGGCGTTGGAGCTATCATAGACGCCAGCAAGCGAAGCATGAGGCTGTCGCTGGAACTCCACGCAGGAGCTCCTGTGATTCTAGTGCCTGTCAGCTCCAGGTCCGACGAATTGATACTGCTAGACCTGGGGGAACTCACCGCTCACAATCGGTTCGCAGCTTCCGAAGTGGTCGACGGCTGTATGCTGGATATAATGTTCCTCGAGCTGGTTAACATGGATGTGTACGCAGCCAAGAGGGTTATGAAGTGCGACGAGAGAAGCAAAAGCATAGACACCCTGGTGGTCGGTGGGTTTCTCATAGAGAAACTTGGGGCGTCCATGCTGACGGAGAAGTGCCACTTGACGCTGCGCATAGAAAGGAACCTGGACACTTACGTCAGCAGAGAGATTCCGGACTTGAGCATACACGGGATCCTGTCGACGATGGACTGTGCCCTGGATCCTGGCCAGTACATACTAATTCGAGGGCTACTTTCTTACAACATCGGCGAGAATCTGGACGACCTCAGGCAGTTCATGCAGGATTTAGACCAGACGGTTGAATACTCAATGGTCAGCGTTGAGAATCGAGAGAAGATCTGGAAGAAGTCGTGCATCACCCTAGAATTGGTGAACGTCACTGTCAAGTTGCACCCGAATCACAATATCGCAGCTCTGGCGTGCATCAATTTCATTAAATCTAGGCTCACCCTGGACTCGCTGAGCGACGGGTCGCAGGACGTGGATCTGGTGTCGCAGGAGATACTGATCACAGACATGCGATTCCAGGATGAGCCTGCGCATAAGCAGTCCAACGTGTTCACCAGTATTTTACAGCCTTTGAGGAACTCGAGCAACGAGAACCACGTGCAGGCTGAAGTGCATCACAGGAGGCGCAACTGCAACGCAGCAACAACCATCCTCATACACAGCATGCGGCTGACTGCTATACTCGACTGGTGGGAGGCCGTTAGAGACTTCTTAGTGCTGAACTCCCCAGTGCCGGACCCCATTCTTGGGATAATCCAAGTGACTACGGAGAGCAGCCAGGAAAGCGAGAGCAATGCATCAGCAGTGACACCGCTCGAGTTGAAGATTAATATCACTGACTCGGAGCTGGTGATCGTGGAAGACACAGCAGTGAGAGACACCAACGCTGTGATCCTGAAGAGCACCGCTGTGCTGTCTTACAGATCCGCTCCCCAGGAAGGCGAGAAGCCTCTCTCTTGCAATCTATCTCACTGCGAACTGTTCTCTTGTATCCTAGGGCTGGAAGAGGAGACCGCTTTGTCTATTATTGATCCTGTCGGGGCCAGCTTAGACCTGACGCAGGACAAGTGTATGGAAGTGCACCTTCAGCCGCTGTGTGTCAGGCTGAGCTATCACGACGTGACAATGTTCTCGAGGATGCTCAGCTCCCTGCCGAAGCAGACCCTGGTAGCGAAGCAGCGCTCCAGCGAAGTGCTGACCCCTACGGAGAAGCAGGTGCAGAAATTAACGGCTCTGGGGTTTACAGATGCGGACTGTAGGGCGGCGTTGGACCTCTGCAACAACCAGCTAGACGAGGCGGCCTTGTGGCTGACGCAAAACGCGGTGCCGAATTCCGACGTCAACACGAGGAACGAGTCGTTCTTCCACGCTGTCGAGCTGCAGACATTCTGCGCGAGGATATGCATCATAGACGATTGCAGAGACGCCGACGTGCCGCTGCTGGAAATGCAATTGCTCGAGCTCAATCTGAGGCAGGATTGCGGGGGGCCGGGTCTGGTGTCGGCCACCTTCAGCGTCGACTACTACAACAGAGTCCTCAGCGGCTGGGAACCGTTCGTCGAACCCTGGCGCGCTACTGTTCAGTGGAAACAGACGCTGACTAACTCCCTGAATTCGAAGAGGCTGCAGGTGTCGGTGGACTCCCAGGACTCTGTGAACGTCAACGTGACTTCGACGTTGATAGAGCTGATAGAGCTGGTCAAGAACAATTGGACGCAGGACTTCTACTTGACGGCGACTAAGGACAACGGTGTACAGAAACCCCCGGGGAACGGGCAAGGGTACCGACGTCGACTGCCTTTCATCCCGTTTGCGTTGAAGAACGAGACGGGCTGTAATCTCTGGTTCAAGACCATCATCGCCACCGCGGATGAGATCAAGGACGTGGGGCAGAATTTCAAGGCGAAGAATGTCTTTCAGAAAGACGACACGTGGATCGAAGTGACTCAAGGAGACACTGTCCCGTTCACGTTCGAAGGGCGAGGGAAACTGAGGCACCACGCCACGCATATTGTTCGGAGGCACCAGATCACGGTGCTCGTGGATGGCTGGAGACCCGTAGACCCCGTTACGGTCGACCGCGTTGGGATATACTTTCGCCACGCTAACGGGAACGCCAGCGGTTCGCAGGTGAATATTTTGGCAGGCTACGTTGCCCCGGCAATTATCTGACTGATCAGCTTCCTTAGTTTCAGATGCGGACGTCGAAGGCTAGGATAGTATTCGCGGTGGAGCTTGAAGGGTCGGCTAGGAAATTAGTGACCGTTAGATCCGCCCTGCAGATATCTAACAAAATGAAGCACAGGGTGGAAATTAAAATGGAGAAGTCTTTGAATCAACTTGGATGTAGGTCTCCTCGCGGGTATGCTGTTTAACCGTTGATTAGTGGGTCTTAGTTAAACTATTCTTTGTTTTAGACTCGCCTCTGATTTCGCCGGTTAACGACAGAATCCTCCAAGTACCCGCGCAGTCCACGATATCGGTGCCTCTGACGCACACTTGCGTGCAGATGTGCCTGAAGCCCTTGAACTTGAACAATCTGTTCCAATACTGCGTGGAGACGATAGACTGGACAGTGGTAAAGAAACCGATGGAGGTCGTAGAGAATCGCATTACCTGCAGAGCTAACCACAATAATATATTTAGGTAGGTCGCTGTGCCGTTTAAGGGGACCCTCCGGTTAACATTTTTCAGAATCTCGATTTTTTATATATATATATATTTGTAGTATAACATCCCGAGAATACTCTGTGAAAGCTTCACACCGAAATTCGTAACGGTGTAAATTCTACAGTCACGTAACTAATTCAAGAAACACGTCTTTCTCGAAACGAGATATTTCGAAAATTTTATTCAAATCGGTGCACTAATCTCTGAGATAATTTTATTACCGCAAATGCTGTAACTACGAAGACGCCTTCGGAGAAGGGGCTGCTACGGCGCCATTTCTTGAGATATCGAATTTCTTTTTGCAGAGAATTTAGCTGAATTTATGCACAACAAGGTGTACATCTTGATTTTTAAATATCACGTTTCCTTATATGAAAAAAAAATTCCGACCCATCAGGTGTACGGAGCCCCTTAAGTAAAATACTTGGACGCACTTGCAAATGTATTTCCACCGTGGTTGCAGGATGTGCGTGGCAGTGGTGCGAGATAATTACCCCCTGGACACCGGGCATATGCTGCCAGCGCACACAATAACTGTAATGGCTCCGATCACTCTGACGAATCTACTACCCCACGAATTATTCTTCGAGGTCGGCGCGGAGAACGGCAGAATTCTGCCGGGCGGTAGCGCGGACTTGCACACAGCGAACGTCGACGAGCATCTGGAGATTACGGTGCAGCTGGATGGTTACGCTGGGTCGGGAACGGTGAATATAAATCACTTGCCTATCGTCCAACCAGATCCAAGGTTTACCTAATTATTCTGCCCTCCGTAGCTGCTGTTGCCGCCGAACACCAATTCCTTCACCGCTCGCCTCAGGCTAGCGGACTCTGCCGGGAGAATATTATTCCTGCACGCGGCCGTTAACGTGGAGAAGGCCACAGCCACGCAGATTAGCATTACCTCTCCGTATTGGGTCATAAACAAGACAGGCCTGCCGCTGGTGTTCCGACAAGAGGGAGTCGGAATCGAAGCCGCCGGGCAGTTCGAGGAGCACGAGAGGGCTAGGATGGTAGCGCCGCTGTTGTTCTCTTTCAGCGACGAAGAAGCCAGCAGAACGCTGTCGGTGAGAGTCGGGACCGCGGTGCATCCGCAGGGCATAGCGCAGTGGTCCCAGCACTTCCACTTGCAGCCCGGCATACAGGTCTGTGGATTACCGCAACGCGCGCCGTTAAGTGCGGGAGGCGTTAAATGTTGTACGTCAACTTCAGATTCCTTTAGGTGCACCGTCTTCGGGTGTCGTTGCGCGACGCCAGGCCCGACATAGTGTACTTGATTAGCGTGGCCACCCGCGCGGCGCGAGGGAAATACAGAGCCACGACGGTGGTCACGTTGTACCCAAGGTACCAGCTGCATAACAAGTCCAGCTTCACGCTGGAGCTGGCGCAGAAGTGCTTCACCACGACAGTCGTGAGTAGAAAGCTTGAATCTTGTATCTTCGGTCGCTGCGTCTCTCTACCTCTGTGTCTTTCCTCTTCAGAGCCACCCGGATGCTCAAGCAACGTACATCAGGACCATGCCCGACTGCCACATGCCCTTCCATTGGCCGCGTCTCGATAAAGACTTGCTGCTGTGCGTCCGCGTTATTGACGTGAACGATTGCATGTGGTCGGGCGGTATCAGGCTAGACGACAACTACTCGCTGACTGTTAACATTAGGGACGCCACGGGAAGGATGCACTTTCTTCGAGTAGACGTGGTGTTGCAGGAATGCACGTATTTTATAGTGTTCACCGACGCGGACACTATGCCACCGCCTATAAGAGTCGATAACTTCTCCGAAGTCCCTTTGACTGTTAATCAGGTAACTACTCACGGAATTTCGTTAACAAACACGCTTCTTATTACTTTAACAGGCGGGGGTGGGTTTGCTTGTAAGTGGGCTGCAGCCTAGGGCGGCAAATTTGGGGCGAAAAAATCCTTTTCGTCCTTTTTAAACGACTTCCAAAAGAAAGAGGTTCTCAGTCCAATCTGTACGGGTGTATTATGTTTGTCCGCGAATTTCTCCGTAACTACTGGACCGATTTTCGTGAAACTTGTTGCATTTAGTTTGGCTTCGATCAACTTACGTCGTGGAGAAAGAATTATCAAAATCGGATCGGTAGTTTTGAAGTTACGCCAAAAATAAGAAATCTGTTTCATTAGTATTGGAATCTTCCATTTCTAGCAAACGGTTCTTGTTTTTACGGACAGTTCCTTTTGTAGGCTTGTCCATAATTTTTAAAGTAAATGTAGTTATGCAACTTAACTAACTGAAAAGTTAAAAATATTTCCGACTTTTAATTTAAAAACAAAATTAAAATTGACTTTAAAAAAATACAAAATAAGTGTTTCTTTTTCTAATCAATGACTCCCGATTGTTTTAAGTCGGCGGCAGATTTACACGGGGCAAATGTTAAGGCGCTGACATACCAAAATTAAGAGTCGTAGATTAAACAAGGAAAAAGCTTATATTTTACTTTTCAGTGCATTTTCATTTTTTCCAAGTCGGTTTTAATTTTGTTATTTTACGAATAGTCATTGAATTAATTTTCAAATAGTCTCAACTATTTTCAATTTAATTATTTGCTGGTATTTCACAGAAAGGGCGGCAATTCTCCAAATCCACCCCTGTTAACAGTCGCAGCACTCCCATCGCGGTACTTTCCGACCCCACAATCCAATTAACACTCCCAATCGCTGTAATTACTAGCGAGTTCACGGTTTCTTTGGTTTCGCTCGAGTAGCTACGCCCCGCACCACAAATAATCAGCTTTCAATCGCTAAGCCATCTGTCCGAATTAATTGGGAATTATTTTCAAGCGTACTTTTACAGGTCACTGTACACGACAATTTACAATGGACCGTGAGACCACACTCGTCGGTGCCGTACGCCCTGGACGAGCCTATACAATCCGCCGGCTTGGTTCTAACAGCGCCCGGCGGCGTAACGGCCACGTACGATTTGAACCTACTCGGAGAGGGCAGGGGCTTGACTTACGAGAACTTCATTTACGTCGCCTTCACGGGTAATTTCCACTTTAGCGTAAGGCGGCAATCTCGCCAATTCTCACGATTCTTACGTCTGTTTTAACCAGGAACATTCAAGACCGACTGTGATCTCGGAACAGGAGAGGGCGGCCTCGATCCGCTGGACGTTGAAACGCAGAGATTGGTCTTGGAAGCAGGCCCCGGTGGCTGGGTGGCCCTGCGGAGGAAGCAGTACGGGGCCCGGTCGCAGCTGTGGAGGATGAGCGGCGACGGGCAACTGCAGCACGAAGGTTTGCAGCCAGGAAATGTGCTTGATTAAGGGGTTGTACCTAGTCAGGAGGCCGAAAAGAGAGGAATGTTTGTGAATTTTTTTTGAAAAAGCGGAAGCAGATATTTTTACAGAAGCTTTTGCACTTAAAAGAGCAACATTTAAAGAACGTTTGGTAATTTTTTTGTAGAAAAATATTCACGTTTATAATAAAAATACAACGACATTCAAAAAGCCTTCTTACAAACGGTGAGCAAGATATCTCGAAAACTACTGCACCAATCTTTCTGAAATTTTGTGGGCTTATTTTTTATATGAAAAAGCTTCTGAATGACGGAAGGATTTTTCTCTCGCTGTATAGTTCTTTTTCGGCCAGCTGACATCCCTTAAGATCGCTCCACGATTCTAAAGCAATGTTCCCACGAATAGGATCCAGCCCGCCCAGAGACAAGCACTCGAGGACCCCGGAGACGGTGTTAGTCCTAGACATCGCGGGCACAGCGCCGCAGCCGTTCACCTACTGCGCACTTGCGTTGAGGAAACCCGACGCGAGAAGGAGGTCCACGCAGACCTGGAGGTTCACCGACGACGGGCGACTGTGCTGCGTGCACAAGAACATGTGCGTCCAGTCGAAGGACGGATTCATGGGGCTACACGAAGGTTTGGCACGTCGGGACTACCGTAGTTTGTATAGTTCCCTAGCAAAGCCTACTTTCACCCGTTTTCTTTTCCCATTTCTCTTTGTTTCCGACACATGTACGTGCTAAAATTCGATGTCTCGACTCATTGCCATCTTATTTATTCATTTAATAGAGCTTCCGCGTGTCTGGTTTGCTTAGTATCGCCGTTGCCACGCAGATTCAGATTACAGCGACGATTAAATCTGATGGTAGATTCCGTGAAACTCGAGTGGCTGCAGAATTAAAGCTACAAATCTGTCTGATGTATACATGTGTGTTCCCGTTTAAATTGATTTCGAGGCTTATGGTTTTCCACCCCGTTTCTCTTCCGAAAGTATATTCTAACTGTTCTAATTCGTGAATTTTACATTGACAATGAATGTTGCAGGCGGCAAGGTCGCCCGTTGGCAAATGTGTACGTATAGATTCGGAGTACACTAGAACCGCCAGTTACATATCCATTAACGTATAAGTATTATGTGCTAAAAGTTTCGCTTCTTTCTTTTCTCTTTCATTGCCGCTATTCACGTTAAGTAATCTGGAGCAGCGTTCTTCGACCTCGGACCGGCGAAAATGGGAGAAATATTAACTAAAAACCAATATAGATAGTATTTTATTTATTAAATCTAATATTGTAAAATTACCATTTCTTAGTTTTCGCGGACCGTCACCGGTCTGCGGACCACCGGTCGAAGAACACTGACCTAGAGTGCTATCTCAGTGCTTTCTATTGCGTCTAAATGTTGCATGAAGCAAAGGATTCCGCGTGGACAGTGGCGGACTTAAGAAAAAAGGCCCAGGTGGTAAACGTTCTGAGGGGCCCATTTTTGGGGAAAAATGAAAAGGTAGTTTGCTAAAAACGAACCAAGTGTAGTAGTACAGAAAAAATGTAGTTTGGTTAAAATCATAATTTCTTTTAAGTTAGGGCCCTAGGGGTCCTGGGCAGGGGCCCATTTTTCGGGAAAATGAAGAGGTAGTTTGTTAAAAAAGGACTAAGTGTAGTAGTACAAAAAAATGTAGTGTTTGGATACCTGTACCTAATTCATAATTATTTTTGTTATGGGGGCCCTACAGAGAGGGGGGCCCTACTGTTAAATCCGCCACTGCGCGTGGAATAACTGTATTAACTCGAAGCGTTTCGCGCAGCCACTTAATCCTTATAGACGCAAAATTGACGCGCATGATTTTGCACCTACTTGTTTTTAGGGAGCGAAGCGGTACTGGGCCCGCAGACTCACACCAGCCCTCCGCCCATCGAGCAGCGCGTTGGAAGGCAGAAACTGAGGCCAGGGTCTGGCTTCTTATCCGTCAGAGTGACCACCGACGGGCCGACGAGGGTGTTGCAAGTACTGGACATTAAAGAAAGGGTAGGCGCGCCTAACAAACTATCAAGCTAACATCGGATCATCAGATCGCTAATTAAATTCATTGCAGAAAAAGACTTTCGCGCTGCTCGAGGAGCGCGACTGGTCGCACATCGCCGTCAGCCACCGGCCGACTCAGCTGAACACGAGCGCCGAGGACTACACTTCCCAAGAGTTAGAGCTGAAGGTGAACTTAACACCCGGCCTGGGATTGTCGATTGTGTCGCGGCGGCCCGTCGAGGAGCTGCTGTTCGCCCGCCTGGCTGGCATCTCTTTAGAGCTGGTGCGAACCTTAGCCAATACCACTTTAGACTTGAGCGTAGAGGACATACAGATCGACAACCAGTTGTTCGAGGCGCAGTGCACGTCCGCGCTGTACGTGACACGGCCCACGCGCGCTGAGAGCGAGCACAGGCCGGCGATACACGTGGTCGCCGAGAAGCTGAAGTCGAAAAACCAGAACGCTGAGATATACAAGCACGTGATAGTGAGCATCAAGCCGCTCTGCATACATCTCGAGGAGAAGCTGATGCTGAAATTAGCCGCGTTCGTGGGCGCTGGGAGGTCAGGGCTCGAGGTGCCGGTAGACGAGAACGACTTCAAGGC
Source organism: Andrena cerasifolii (assembly GCF_050908995.1). Taxonomy (NCBI): domain Eukaryota; kingdom Metazoa; phylum Arthropoda; class Insecta; order Hymenoptera; family Andrenidae; genus Andrena; species Andrena cerasifolii. The sequence continues at coordinate 8,856,364 of NC_135132.1, forward strand.
GCAGAGATTCATCTCCGAAGTCTCCGCGGCGCACGCGAAGCGCTACTACTTCGGCGCGTTGAAGATCGTCCCCAGTCAGATCAAGCTGAGCGTTCTCACCACCACGAAGCTCCCGCGGCACCTGCAAGCGATCAAGAGGCAGCTGGGCCTGACCCTGATCAAGTTCGAGGACGCCACTATCGAATTAGAACCGTTTATTAAGAAGCACCCGTTCGAGAGCACCCAGTTCCTAGTGCACTCGATCGTAAAGCACTATAAAGACGAACTGAAGTGGCAAGCCGCGGTGATACTCGGGTCCGTGGACTTCCTGGGCAACCCGCTCGGGTTCGTGAACGACGTCACGGAGGGTGTTTCCGGGCTGATCTACGAGGGGAGCGTGAAGATGCTGGTGAAGAACGTCACTCACGGCATCTCGAACTCGGCCGCTAAAGTCACGGAGTCTCTGTCGGACGGACTGGGCAGGGTCATCATGGACGAGAGGCACGAGGAAGCTAGGCAGAGGATTCGGGCCAACACCGCCGGCAGCAGCGACCACTTGGTCGCGGGTTTGAAGGGTTTCGGCTTCGGGCTATTAGGAGGCGTCACGAGTATCTTCAAGCAGACCTACGACGGCGCCGCGAACGAGGGATTCCCGGTACGTGGTGAACGTGGAATGAAGCTTCTGCGATTCAAACTAACCACCGATTGTTACAGGGATTCTTCGCGGGCTTCGGCAAAGGCGTCGTTGGGACGATCACGAAGCCAGTGGTGGGCGTTCTAGACCTTGCCACGGAAACCGCCTCCGCGGTGCGGGAGACGAGCAGAAGGTGCGTAAGCGCGACAACCACCGCGGCGTGAATTAACGATGGTGTTCTTTGGCAGCGCTCATCGCACGATACCGAAACGCGACAGGCCTCCCCGCGTGACCAGCGGCCCCGCTGGTCTACTGCCTCCGTACAATCGCCAGCAAGCAGAGGGCCAGGAGTTCCTCTACATAGTGAACAATCATGACTACTCGGAGCTGTTCGTGGCCTACGAGTGCCTGCGCAGCGGCACGGAGAATCTCCGGGTGCTGGTGTCCAACGAGAGGGTCCGCGTGATCTCCGGTGGCACCAAGGGGGTGGTGACCGAAGTCAGCTTGGCGGATCTGCTCTATTGCCAGCCGATGCATAAGCTTGAGACTAACGGCACGACGCTGTACTACATAGAGCTGATATCCCGATCAGATTCAGCGGTGACCGTCAACGTGGACGGCCCTGAGCTGCTGAGGAGACCGAAAGTCCGATGCGACAACGAAGACGTGGCCAAGCGGGTTAGTATCATTTCAGGAACACCACTGTGACGGCTGGAAAAGTAAGCAATTTTCAAGAATTTCTTTCAGGAATAATTTACAGTTTTCATATAAAATTTTGATTATTTTTAAAAATTGTTGTTGATAAAATGGAAGCATATATTCTTACAAAACTTTTTGCACTTAAAAGAGCAACATTTGGTAATTTTTAAGTAAAATAATATTTACGTTTATAATAAAGTGACAACCGACAGCCAGAAGCCTTTTTAAAAATTTGGTTTTGCGGTGAGCACATTCGGAGCCACATTATCTAAAATCAGAAAACAAAAAAGATTTCGTTAATATATTAATGTATTCTCTGATTAACGGAGAGAATTTCTGAAATATTAATTTAAAACAAAATGGCGACTGTTTAAAGTTGAAGCCCTGATTTTCTCGTGCAAAAATCAGCACACCATTTTTACCAAAAATAATTTGTTTCAAAAATCGGTACGGGCAACGAAAACTACACGGAAACTACGGAAATTTGATTTCGAACCTGCTGTTCCATAGTGTCCAGAAGATTAATTAATACATTGAAATTTATGCATGTTTCTCTATTCATTTTTCTTTTATAGTCTCTTAAGACATTGTACTAAAGGTAGGTAATAAAAATCTTCCCTGAAAACTGTAAATTATTCCTGAAAAAAATTCTTAAAAATGCTTACTTTTCCCACCGTCACAGTGTGTGTTCCCCGTTAAAGTAACGCGCGGTAACCCTGAGCGCTCGTTGAACGGAATGCTTCGCAGGTGTCCCAGCAAATTAACTACGCCAAGGGGATGCACGAGGAGCGCAGCTTGACACTCTCCTCGTCGGACAACATGCTGGACGACGTCCAGTACTACAAATAGTTGCCAATCACCACGCACTGACGTTTTATACATTCTGTTTAATATACTTCGTATGCTAGTCAGTCCCTCGGCTCTGTACGTCTATCTTTCTCTAACAGTGCACATAACGATGCCTTACTACGCTTAAACTACGTTGACGATAAGACTGAAGCGAGGCACCCAACAGGCGCCGAGGTGTCTGCAGCGGACGCGTCGAGCTCTCCCGAGCGTCGCGTACATCGGTTTGACAATACCGCCGGAGCAGTGGCGGATTTAAGGAACATGGCCCAAGCGGCGAACGCACTGGGACACCCTATATACATAACAGAATTACAAATAAAATTAAGGTAGGCTCTCGCCGCGGCGCAACTTCTTTTCGAACTCGCATCTAGGCTCGCGTAGTCTCGGTTTTTCCATACCTGAAGTTATCTGAGCTTTCCTCGGTTCATGTGTGAAAGCGGTGCCATTGCATCCACTCACACTATGCATCGCCTCGCCTCTCTTCCTCAAAATATTCTCGAGGAAGAATCCGCGGCTCGGTGTCGCGCCGAGGCGAGACGCAGTGTGAGTCAAATTGCCAAAATACAAAAGAAAAGCATGGGAAGAATAATATGAGCCGAGGATAGGCGAGGCGTAGTGAGAGCCTGCCTTTACGCGCGTGTGAACAGGAACCAAAAAATGGGGGCTTTGTTAAATCCGCCCCTGACTCGGGCGAAGACGCGGGAGCGTTTAAAGGTGTAATTTCATGCTGACGCTCGACACTCGTTTTGAGCGTCAAAATCGGTCACGTAATCGACGCTTAACTAATGAAGGAACGAGTCAGAGCAAGTCAAGGTGAACGAGCGTCTAGCGGAAAAGCTAAACTGGGTTTAATGACGAGTTAAACTCTGACTTGCTCTGACTCAGCAAGTCAGTTGGTTGGACGGCGGTCACGTGATTGGTTTTGACGCTCAAACCGAGCGTCCACGCTGAAAGTCCCGTGTACCGATCACGTGAACTGGTTTCGAGCGTCAGCATGAAATTGCACCTTTGTCGCACAGCTAGCGCGCGCGTACTTTTGATACCGATCAGGCGAGCGGCAGGTGCTTTAGGCGCGCCTGCGAGAGACTTTTTTTATTATATTAATGTATATACGTACAACATGCAGTGTGTAAAATATAAAGTGTAGCTAGGCGGACGAGATATATTAGAAGGATGTAATCTACTTAGAGAATTAACAGAAACCAAAGTTTTTACGATAGGGTAGGGACGATATTTATTTTCTATTAACGAGTCTTATAGTTTCGCGAGCTACTTTGGCTTCACAGCATGAAACGTAGCGCAACGGAAACGGAAAGGCGGCGAACGTGTTTAATGTACATTCTTCTAACATCGCGTGCTTGTAAAGATAAGTTATAACTAACTCGGAACTTGTACAGATAACTGTAAGATCGAAGTCAGCTCTGTTCAAATACATTTTATAAGGCTGATGCTTTGTACAGTTTTATGTATATGGGTGTATTTATATTATAACTAGCTTTTCTACTCGGCTTCGCGCGAAATTTAGATTCTGATTTTAGAAGAAAAAAATATTTTTTTTAGGTGTTTTTTTTTAAATAGTCGCATTCATCTGGATTAGTCGGGCATAATGAGCTGATGCACATTTCGTGATGCCAGAGTTTACCGTTCAAAAGTTTTTAGGCGACAGACAAACACACAAACATACAGAAGCTTTCTGCTTTATATATTAAGATAACAACTTGATATCGGGGTGATTAACTTATCAGCGTCTCGCGTATGATAAACGATCGATTTCTTGCATCCCGAGATTCCCACGCCCTCGGTAGAATTTAATAAAGGAGTCCCGTGTTCCCTCGATACTTCGCCCCGAGGAAGCCAACGAACGAATTACCCCCTTCGCCAATTAGGGGCCCAATGCTATCTGCCGATAACCTTATCAGTGGTAAATTTAGATTCGAGGAGCATGGCGCCTTTCACGGCTACCTGATATGTCACTTTCCTGTCTGGTCTGGAATTCGTTAAGTCGCCGCGATAGAATCGCGGGGAGCAACATTATTGGCCGTGGCACGGCCACTGCGTAATTCCCACGTAAGGCATCGATCCACCGCGAATAATTGCATTTACAAAGCTCCCGAACAACTGGTAACCTCGAATAATGGATGAAACCTACCTGGACGAGGGGCCAGCGGGAAATTTTGAAACAGCCACGCTAGAAATCACCAAAGAGCACGACGGGAATGAACCGAGCAACTGGAGTTCTACAGCTGCTGGTGAGTGGAGCGCTGGCTTGAATTTCAGTTCGTTCCTCAAACTACCCTGCAAGCGCTTCTAATAATTCCCAGGAGCCACTGCTGCGAGGGCGAGCGTGGGGAACCAGGGTCGCGCTTCCGGCCAGCGCTCGACCTCCAAAAATCTCGTCAACGTGCCCTTCAAGCACATCGACATCCATTCGTTCTTCTCGGACAGAAGCGAGGTCGTAGAGAGAGCGCTGAAGGATTGCCAGGAGAGCTTGATAAACGAAGAGGAGAGGGACGTGGTCGGCAACTGGCTCCTCACGGAGTAAGCAGCTCGTCGTCGCTAGTCGAGCCAGATCTTGATTAACGTTTGCTAATGATGTTCGCAGAGTGAGCTTATGGGACGTGGAAAAGGAGAGGCTGGTGGTGCTGACGAGGACAGCTATTTACTCCATCAAATACGACTTCATTTCCCTGAAAATACTGGAGTACAATCGAGTGCCCATCTCGCAGGTCGACACGCTAGTTTCGGGCGAACTTGTTTACCCTTCTTCCTCCTTGGCGCCGTAAGTCTGATCGCAAGCTACTTGATACTAGTCCAGCGCTGCTGAATATTGCCCGGTGGGACTGCGAGGCGTGGTTTCTTTAATCTATGAACAGATGTGTTTGACAATTTTTAGACGATTAAGTGGATTGGCGGAGGGTATGTCATCTATAATTCATTACGGAGTTCGTGAAGAGTGGTCTTCTTTTACCTCTTGTGCCAGTCTCGCGCAGTTCGAGCCTAGGTACAGATAGATACTCCGAAACGGAGCTTAGATCCCTTTTATTCCGAGGAATAACTGCTTTGCGTATTCACGTGTTGTACATAGCTACTCGGAGACAAACTTCCCTTTTAGACTCTCGTTCGGTTGGGCCGGTTAAGTTGCTTTAGGTAGAATGTAGTTGAGCTGCACGTAGTTGTATTTGTTTTCGTGCAAACGCATAGTTCCGCACCTGCATCCGTAGGCTATTGCTTTGGCGAATGATATACTGCGTCTGGAAATCGGGAGGTACTTTCTTTGATGTTGAACGAATGTGAAATTTGCAGGAAAAGGTTTATGTCTGGAATCAGAATGATGTGGAACAAGGGCGACCCGCTGCCGCTCACTAAGAAGTGGAATCCGTTCGCGAAGGATATACCGTGGCTTACTTACACTAGTCATCCCCTGTTTTGGTACAAAGGTAAATTTATTAAGCGGTGTTACTGCTATGATAATTCAGAAGCGTGAGATTTTTCTCTGGGAAACCTTTTTCTTGGGGCGAAACTTGTATTTATGGAAAGTACTTGGTGTGTAGAGTTTAATCATATCAATTTTGAGCTTAGGAATGTTTTCGTTAAAAAGGGCAAAAGGTTTTTTAAAAATTAGTAAAAGTATTTTGTAATAAAACTTTCTTTTAGGGTTTATACAGAAATCGACTTTTGAAGAAACCGGGTTTCGAATTCCACTATTCCCAAAACACCGGTTTTCGAATTCTACTACTCGTAAAAACTGGTTTTCGAATTCTACTACTCGTAAAAAACCGGTTTTCGAATTCCACTAGTCGCAAAAAACCGGTTTTCGAATTCCACTATTCCCAAAACACCGATTTTCAAATTTTTCACAAAAAATATATAATTAAAAATATATCTAAAAAGAATCAAATTTTTTTTCCGAAGTCGCTGCGAAAATAGAAACAAAATTAAATCAGCTGGGAGCGTCCCGCTAAATTTTTGCGCCTCTCTCTTTGGGAGTCGATTAAAAAGGTTTCCCAGAGGAAAAGTTTACCCCAGAAGAACGTAAATCATTGCCAATTTTAGGGTCAGAGGCAGAAAAGGCGAAATTCGATGTCGAGGGCTTGCACTCGACAATTATAAGCTTATTGCCGTCAGAATGCAACATACGGACTGGATCCATTATTATAGAGAACTACTTTGGATTGGGTGCCTTGCTACACAACAGGAACGGGCTAGGTTTCTTTAAGATCCGGGGTAAAGTGAGCTTTTAAAGATCCTACCGGAGACGAGACGTTTCTTCCAATGTATTACAAAGATTCCTACTTCGATTCGTGAAATTTGGTGTATGTATTTATAAACTTTACAGTATTAATAAAGAAATATCAAAACTTCTAGTCAAATATGTAAGTACAATCTGTGTATTATGGATCGCGTAACTTCAATCGCATTAAATTAATTACACTTGGATAAGCTAACTGCATTCCAGAATTTGGCGCACTGGACGAAAGTAAACTAATATCGCATGGTAATGTTGCAAAGTGATAGTAACAGGTTTCTTTAGGACAGAGTTGGGCATTATCCGAATAAAAAAAAGTTATTCAAGAATAACGAATCAATTTTTATCCGAATGAATGATCTCGAATACAAATTGCTTCAAATAATACCCAACACTGCTTTAAAATTAATAACCTCGCTTAACTCGTCATGAAAATTATGAATGGAATAGTTGCACGACTTATTTATACATGTATTTGTATTTTGAGCTCCTGGGCCCCTTGTACACGCCCCACAAATTATGTACATAAATAAAGAAATAAACAATTTTATACAGGCGTGTATACAACTTATTACTCGAAGATCCATGCCCACCATGAAAAAAAGTATTCGAAATAAAAATTTCGTACACAAATTTTATTTTAATTTTCATAATTTTTTGCTCATCTCATGATGAGGGGTGCGTTTTAATTATAAAATAAAGCGATACCTCCTAAGTTTTGCGACCCCCGGGGGAGGGGAGGAATATTCGAGCAGCTCGGACAATGGAACAAAACAGAAAGGTTTGTATAACAATCTATCTGTACTTAATAAATCTTCTTCCACATCACTGACGTTTATTCTGTGATGAAATTTCGATATTTGGGATGCCCAAGACTAAATGATATTAAAAATTTTTATAAAAAAGTTATCACTGTTGTGTTAAAACGTTAATTTTATTTTTCACATCAGTTTTATTTAAATTCGTTTTTGTTCCAATAAAGATTATTTGTTGCATCTAAAAGAAATAAAGAAAACAGTTTCAGGAAATATTAAGAAAATATTTAAACATCCTTTTCATTCAAGATATTTGAATTTTGGCGCTTTTGGGCTACTTTTCCTACGCGATCTGGCGGCTACGACATTTTAAAACCATCTGGCAACAGTGGCAACCCTGGTGCGTTCTGTTCAGTTCTTGGCTAGTTACGTCGTAGAGATTTAAGAATTTGTAAACCCGCCCATACGTTTTCCCGTATCTTTTATTTCGACGAACAATTCGACCCGATTCCCTGGTTTCTGAACAGACAACACCGATCCAGCTCGCGGGACACGCAACCACTTGCAAAACGCAACTATTCGTTAAAAATCGATCCGTTCGCCAGCGATTGAAGTGGTGCGAAAATGTACGAGAAGATTCCAATCTTCCCAAAGATCCACAGCAGTAGCACGATACAACAGCCGTTCACTATCCTGTCGATCCACCACATCCTGTAACATTCGAATCTTGGAACTGGTTATTTAGCAGACGCTAAGTACAATCTAGAATTTGATCAAGTCGACGCGGAGAGGAACAGGCGCAGTGTCCTCTCGAAGGGTGGACCGTCGCGCCGTCCAACAAATAAACAAACTCTAATTACCATGGCATGCAACTAAAAATATGAAAGCGTAAAAATACGAGGGCGTGAGGCTGCGTGGGAGCGTCACGTGGCAATTAATCACACTGATTCTCCTATTAAGCCTCCTCCGTAATCTCCGCTTCCTCCGTCGTCGTCACCAGCGGCCGTAGCCGTGATGGAAAACACTGGTTCTCGTTAGATCACCGAAGTTAAGCATCACGGGACGGTGTACTGGGGAAAGATGGGAGATCACCACCTTTCTCCCGGTGCGCTGCTGCTGCTGCTGCTGGGACCCGAAGGAGAGAGAGGAGGGGGAAAAAATGGGACTAATAGGGTTCGTCGTTGGGCAATATAAGCAAAGATAGGCTTGAACCGCCATCCTGCTTAAAACACAGGAAAACAATAAAACATAACATAACATCTGTCATCGTTCACGACGTCCATCCCGTGCGCGACAGTCGAGTGGACTCTATCATGCTCGCGAGAGTGGTACTTTACTTTACCTGTCCAAATGCTCTTTGGCCTTGTCCAGTTTTGACATATCTTCGTTCAAAAGGTAACGCTTCGCTCCGATTACACAGTTTCTGGTGGGAAAAAATCGAGAAGGAAACTTTGAACAGCGTTACGTATGTACAACGCACATTAAACGTACTCGTATATTTGGTGGTAGAGAGATGGAGTAAAGTCGTATTTGGCAGTGAATTGCCCTCTCTACCTCAGAGTAGGCATTGTCGGTTCGTGAATGAGATTGGTAGAATTAGAATCAGGGATGAGATACGCACTGTAAACCTTTTATCCACATGCGTCGGGGCAAGTCTCATCGCGTAGGGCAGGTTATGGTTTGATTTCGTCAGCAACGTACCGAATTTTCGATCTTATAAGAATTGAGGGCACCTTCTGCAAGGTGAATCTTCTCTACTGATTGTGAGATTTTCTAATGTCACTAATAAGATTTATTATAAATTGTAGATGTGTTTATACGTTCGCGATAAATTAGTAAAAAATAAATGAGGTTTATAATTTTCCCAGACTTAAGGGGAGGTTCCGGTCTAAACATGGATTTTTTTATTTTTTTTTTCGAATGTTCAACCTTTTAGGAATACGTGTTTGAAAAGATTTGTTGAAATTCGTAAAATTTCCGAAGTTATAGGCCAGGGTTGGCTAACTGGTGGCTCTCGAGCCACCGGGGGCACTTCCGCCTTGCTGCCACGCTGAACGGCCCCCTCCATACCTCCCAGACTCTGACGATCGCAGTCAAAAAGAGAAGGAAAGAAGGAGGAATCGACTGCGATCGTCAGAGTTTGGTCGATATGGAGGGGGGATAAAAAAAGGGAGGATAAAAAACCCCTGTTATAGGCATTTGAGTAGCGGCAAATGCATGGGTAACAACCGGCCACTCGGCGCTTACGTAAAACTTTAAACGCGTTTTCTCGAAACAGTGTTCTCAAAATCGGTGGGACCTGTATCTCCAAAATTGAAAATTTTTAATTTTGAAAGGCGTTGAAAGGACGAAAAATATAGGGAAACAGTGATTTCAAAGTTGCCTCGCTAACTGCTGAGCAAGCGGCTGGCTTATCCCCACACCCGAAATATTTCGAAATACCACTTTGACCAGTGGTTGACTGACGTTACAACTTGACAAGCTATCCCTCTACCACCAGGTATACATCCGATGCCTCGCAGAGACAGGTTCGCGTGACTTACGTCAAATATTCTAACTCATCAATGTTGCTGTAGTCGAAACCAAAGATCCCACGCTCCGGCATTGGCACGTCCTTTGTCAGGATGTTCTTCAAGTTGGTGTTGCGAAAGGCCCATTCATTATTTAAAAAATGACTCAGTTTTTGCGTGGCGGAATATACCTGTTTCTGAATCTTGAGGAGCCTGCGAGGGAAGACATGGATACAGCAAATGAGAGAAAGAGAGCTATGTGCCGTGTATTCGCTTACATCGGTTGACTGCCTTTCAATTTTAGGAGTCCGTCTAAGAGCAGAGCCGGCAAGAGATGAAGAAACAAGGTCAGCACGTAATAGTAGAGGGGATTGCCCGTCAAGGTGGTTCGGGGATACCAGATGGTTCCTTCGAGGGGTATTTTTTCGTTAATCGTGAAACCCATTGATACCATGTTTTCCTGAAGAACATGACGGATCTCGTAGAACGAGCAGTTGTAAACGTGAACCTCCGGATCCTCGGTTACCCTGCAACAGCATTAATTCACTTAACCTTGGTAAATCTGAGAGATGACCGGCGCGAGGAAAGTTTCTTCGTACGTGACTCGCCCCCGTTTCCACGCGGCCGTCACCGTGGCTTTAGTAGATACGTCGACGGGGATGAAATCGGAGGCAACATCTGGCCTTCCACCGGAGACGCGCAATATTCCCTTCCCGCCGAGTACCATCATCCCCACCGGACCGTTGAAGTTGTCCAGCCAGCCAGGCATCGGCTCAAACATCGTCGACACCACTGTTCAACGAAACAATGCTTTTTTATTGCCAGCGTTGCTACGGATCAGTGCCGTCTTAACATAGGGGCGAAAGAGGCGGCCTCCGGAAAAATTGGAAAATTAAAAAAACTGGGGTTGTAAAAGCCAGAAAAGAATTGGAAATGGGCCCTCCAAATGCGACGGAAAGAAAATAATACACCAAAATTTAGATTTCAAAATGGGGGCCCTTTTCTCGTGGAATGTACCCCACGTTTAATCTTATTTATTTAATTGCTTTAATACTCATTCACTTCGCGTGTTAACGCGGTGTTTTCCATTTTCTTTAATTTAGAATAATTTACGGGGCCTCATATGGGGCTCGCCTCAGGGACCCCGAAAACGATAAGACGGCACTGCTGTGCATACGAATGTTGCTGTAAATCGGCGAAAGTGCCATTTCATGCTGACGCTCGAAGCTCTTTTTGAGCGTCAAAACCAATCACGTGACCGACGCTCAACTAATGAACGAGCGCGAGTCAGAGTGAATGAGCGTCAAGCGGAAGAGCTGAAAATCACGTGGACCGATCACGTGAAGGTGATGCTGATGCTGGACGCTCGTTTTGAGCGTTAAAACCAGTCACGTGATCGGTCCACGTGACTTTCAGCGTCAAGCGAAAAAGCTAACCTCGATTTAGCTTTTCCCCTAGGACGCTAGACGCTCGTTCGTTGGTTGAGCGTCGATCACGTGATTGGTTTTGACGCTCAAAACGAGCGTCATCATGAGAGTGCACCTTGATGCTTTACCTATCGACGGTCGGACAATCACACTAGGCAGACGTTTCGAGTAGTCGGCAATCACTTGCTCTGCCAGTCGTTTGCTGAATGTATATGTATTCGGCATCGATCCCACGTACCTACAGCGAAACATTTATTAGCGTCCTTTCCAATATTTTTCTATCCTTAAATGATCTCGCGCCTTAAATAAGCCCGAGTCAACTCACTTGGAGGTAAAAGCTCGTATAGTGTGCGCGTCCAGCGATTCAGCCATGTGAATGGCATCTCTCCAGTCGAGAATCGGCGGATAAACGATCTCTTCCACCACCGGCTTATCGGACTGAGCGTACGCGGAGCTAACGTGTACCAACGCCTGTCGAACGCAAATTCGATCGGCGTTAATAGACGAGAGAAAAGAATTTGGGTGAATCGCGAGTCGGAGTTCTACTTGCCGCCAAGTTCTTCGTGTCTTCCGCCAGAATGCAAACGTCCCTGGTGCTTCGGCAGTTCAATAGAATGTCCTTCTTCAGATCGTCATCGAATCGAACGTTCGCGGCAACATGAAAGATCACCGACACGCGGCTGATAATAGTCTTTCTGTCAATCGCGGATATACCCAGCCCGTCAACGCCCGTGTCACTGAGAACGGGAATTAGCTTCGAGATGTAGGATGGCCTCTCTTTCCGTAACGTGTCGAACAGCTACGAAACAAACCGTACAGTAACTCGCCCGCTCGCCGCATTTCCAGCTTACCGGTAACTGAAACTCCTTCCTCAGTCTCTCGTCTATGGACAGTCCCTTCTTCGACCGCATAAACAGATATATCTCTCGGACATCAGGGCAGGATCTGAGCAGCTTCTCGACCAGCACTTTGCCGAGAAATCCGCTACCACCTGTAATTAGGATACTCCTTCCGGCGTAAAATCCGGCTATCGAGGACCCATCTCTCGATATCTTGCCGCTTTCTTCGTCACCGTGGACCTAGGGTCGAAAGGTATTGTGGATCGTTGAATTTGGCGCGCTTAAAACGCTCGGAAGTAGGGGATACCTCTTTCGATATTTAACAAACTTACTGCCATTGTAAACGAATATACACGAACTGTTGTTGCAGTGACAGTATCGCTGACACTGGCAGTGGCTTCGTTTTTCTTCTTTCCTCCACGGTCCCTTCGTTTCCTGTCCGGAAGAAACAAGAATAATAGCACTTATTTACCAATAATTGTATTCCGGTTCACCGGTTTAAAGATCGAAACCTTGCTTACCCATCCGCCCATTGTTAGCCATCGTCCTTGTAAGAATGAAATAGCAAATAACTGCAACAATGAAAATTATGATGACTCATTGGCTCTATGTACTAGGTGTACCGGATGTAATTGTAGCTCTAACGTCTAATGTTATATAAGTAGATGAATATGTACATACTTACATGCGTGCTGATTACAGTGCTTCCTCTTTACAACTGCATCGTTTTTATTAGATTCGACAAATGCTGTCGACATACTGTTTGTTTAAAAATAAATCGTGAATCTCCAGGTATTTCGTACACTCGGACAAGAATTTTCCGCGGATTGTAACGTGGACCCTAATTTTCTCTTCTGCCTGGAAATATTATTTTTTTCGTGTTAGATTACATTTGAAAGGCGCGATAATATGTAATTGATAAGTGTGGCGGTCTCGAGCGACCGTGGCCGAATGTCTCCGCCAGATGGCCACTCAACTGGACTCCCTCTCGCAAGTCCTCATTCATCCGCATTTACGAATATACACGAGTTCCGTCCCAGTTGGTCAGAGCAATAATGAACGTCGGCGTCGCGTCTGAGCTCCTTGTCCTACGGAACTGTGTCCTCGGAGAGTCTCCTTTTTAGCCTCGCGAGGTTTCCTTGACGCGTCACGCTGCTCGAAAGGAAGGTTGGAAGGGGAAATATGCGCGTGAAAGAGGGGCCACCCCCTATGGCTGGACAGAGAGCGCTGTTTTTACAATATCTCGTAAAATCTAGTGTTACCACATTTGATTCATACAATGTCACGACAGCGAATGTCGCGTCAAAAACGTACCTTTAATGAGCAATGTTGCATAATGACCCTTCGAGGAAATCGCACCTTTACATAATATTTTTTACCCTAATTTTCAATTAATACAAATTCTATCATAATAATGTTCCAGAAAAGTAATTTTAGTTTAAATTTCCCGAAACCGAGTTAAATGAGTCATATAAACCTTTAAAAGAATTTTAATAACTGGAAAAATCAATGTAAAAAATATTACTTAAGGAGAGGGTTGCGATATCAAATCTTACGAATTTTTATACTGGGGGAGGGAGGGGGTAAGAAATCGCCAAAATTATTCTTACGTAATTTACGAACGGCCCCTAGGAATAGTTGGAATACTAACAGGGCCCGATATAAAGAGAAACTTAAAATCCAGAAAAAAGTAAAACTTAGAGAAAAAAAAACAGTAAAAAAGTAAGGAAAACATGTTTGAATTTAGTACTAAACTTTATAACTAAATATAAAGGGCGGCAAAAATCATTTTTGCCCAGAGCCGCGGAAGAGCTAAATAGATCGGGCCCTAAATACTAATACCCAACAATAAAAGCAGAGCGATGGAGCGGAGCTCTGGAGTTGGAGCGCAGAAAATTTTTACTGCTCCGCTACTGCCACGTGCAAACGTTTTACGCGGAGCTTGAACAAGTATTTTGACGTCGGAGCGGAGCAATTAAAAAATTGGTCTGCTCCAATCCCCTGAATAAAAGAGCAGAAGTTATTAGGCGAAAATCGAATAACACGAGTAGTTCTCTAAAAACAGTGCGCACATAGAAAGATTGTCTTGGAACTTGAAATATACCTTCTGCATTTCGAATTCCAAGATACTTGAATTAGCAAACGTGGTACAGAAATAACTCTTCCAACGACGAACTGCGCATATACAGTTCGCAAGATGCTCAAGCTTATTTATTTCACGTAAATTCACTCGCTTCCCTCGTTCCACTCGAGTTTCTAACATTTTATTAAATAAATATAAATGTTTCATCAGACGCGGACGTTTAAACACCTGACTAAGCTCTGACTTCTTAAAGAGTACCTCATGAAAACGCTATGGTGTACTTAATGTTATAAATCGAACAGTTTGCAAAGTATTTCCAAGTTCTTCACCGCGAGGACTCTACTCAGACTTTGATTTGGCGTCCTCCTTGTAATGAAGGAAAACAAGGGAGAACAGAAACACGCCGCCCATCATAGAAAACGCGCTTACGTAGTACGGGAATGCGCTCGGAATAAAGCGCTCGTACTGCGTGTGCTGCAAAGGGCGGACCGACACTTGCGTCGTGCTGTACAAATGGGTCAGTCCGATGCGCGTGTAGTCCACCTTGAACTGGTAGACGCCGTACACGTCGGGGATCTTGAATCTCGCCTCGTAGCGGCCGTTCCCTACCGGTTTCATCGTCATACGAACGAACGGATCAATACGAACGAATTCCAGCTGCAAGTCGTTCGTCTCGTAAGGGACCCACGTATCAGCCATCAGCTTCTGCACGTCGATAGAATACACAACGTCGTCCATTATGGTGTAAGCCGCGGGTGGCTCGGACTCCCCGACACGGCGGTGATGAACGCCGGACACGCGAATCACGCCGTTCTCCTTGAACACCCACCGGGCGATCGCCGTGGCTACCATCTCGTTCCCGGACCTCTCGTACCTCTGTCCACCTGCGAAACGTCCGCTTGTAAACAAAACTGCGTGCGCCTAGGAATAAACTCTCATCGGGAGCTCTCGCTTACCTTGAGCCTTCTGAATAGGGCTCGTGAAAGCTTCGTTGCTGAAAAAGTACAGGGAACCGGAGAACACCACTCTGGCATTGTTCCTGGCTTGCAGAGCAGCGATCAGTAACGTGTTCTTCCCGACAGCGTGCGGATACTCTTTGATAGGATTCTGCGGGTTGTACGAATACGCGGAGCTGGACGCCGTCAGCAGATGCAGGATCAAAGGGTTCTCCGTGTCAGCGATCAGCCCGGTGCCTTTGTAGAGCAAGGGGGGCACGTCCTTGCTGCCGACGATCACAGGAGCGTCGATCAGATTGGATGGCTCAGCTACGATCTTGGTGTGATATCCATTATCGGATACGTCGTAGTTCAAGTGGTCTATAACCGCGGAGCCTTCCTCGTCTATTTCGAAGCCGGATTCCGAGGCTAGCTCGTGCAGCGCGTCTCCCGACTGCGAGGAACCAGCGACGAGGACGTTTCCACCGCCATCGATAAAGTCGGTGACTGCCTCGACGCTTAAGGCCCCGCCAAACTCCTCCACGGAGGGAGCGAAGATTACTAAATGCTCGTACAGGTATTCTCCGTACTTGGAGAGCTGTAAGCTAGCATCGTCGGCTATCTTAAACGTTAACGCGTAGCCGCTATCTGCAACAGACAATACAAGTTTGAGGCTTTCCCTGCGAATCTGTCCACGTAACGTTTAACCTCTTAACGACGCGCTGAATTTTAGAAAAATGTTAACAAAATCACGAGCTTTTCTTACGTTGCTATTTTACTACGTAAATGTCTGCGAACTGGGATGAAATAACTGTTGTTTCGAAAGAAGATGAGGTTATGTTAAGGAGGTGGAATTTTGAGGTACTGTTCGCGGGAAACGTAAATAATATTGCGAAGGTAATTCTTAAGAGGTTAGAATCGCTGAACGATTATTGACGGATATTCTCCGGATGTTTAGTGCAATGTTTACGTACCCTGAAGTGTCTTAAAAAATATGGAATGCGTTTCTTTGATCGCCAATTTGTCGAGCAGAACGAGGGTAGGTCCGCCGGCATTCGTGACAGCGAATATCGCGAACAAGCACAGCAGCTTCTCCGTAAATCTCATCGTGGAGCACACGTAGCAGCCGCTTGCCACGAGACACACCGGTTTCACTCGCTAGATTAGCGGCTCCATGCATGGACATAGGGACGGAGGAATAGTTGCGACTTTAGGCGAGAGGAGTGATACGTGTTTGAGGGGAGAGGGGAGAGCACAAGCATCTGCCTGGATTTGATTGGTTGCATTTACGCATACTCCGTACCGCTAATTATGAAAAAGTATTTGCTACAGATTGGTAACTACAGACGTCTAATTGTAAGTATATACTAACGAAGTGATTATTCACGAATATAAATTGTAAAAATAATGAAAATTGAAGAGAAACATGTATCTATAATTATTAAAATATATGAGGTGAATACGCACTGCATACCACACTACGAGAAACGCTTCAAATATGGCTGCCACTATCCCTACTTGCGACCAGTGGAGGGTCCGTATTTTACTTAACGTAGAAACGTAAATTCTCTACGTGTAGAATAAGACGTAGTAAATGGCTTAATTTAACAACCAATCCAAGTCATTTTCTGGCTCCAGTGCAGTCAGTTGTAGGTACCGAATTCGCTATTAGGGTAGATGTCTATTAGGCTAGTTATATTTTTTACGCGTGTCACGTAGTGAATTCGATGTAACGTAGTAAACCCACCACTGTTTGCGACGCGACATTCGTTCATCATTACACATCACTGCGCATGTGCGAAGCAGCAGCCAATAGAAAGAAGGCGTATATTACCTCGTCGCCTCTCCCGCAAGGATATCACCCCCCGCAACTATATCTCCGTCCCAATATTCCTATGTCCATGGCCCCATGCAACAACACGTAACCAAACGGAAGCCGGCAATGCGGAAGTGACACGTTCCTCCAGCGAAACGCGAGAATCAAATTTCCTATAAACAATTACCGAAAACTCGCTCGGGTAGATCGCCCCGAATCCAAGAAAATTAAATCCTCCCACTTTCCCAAACAAGCCACTCGCCAACGCCGCTAATAACCCGTAAATAAATCTCCAGGGCTCGCCGTGACGCCGAATCTGCGCCGCGTCTGGCCACTTTTACAAATTTCCCTACCACCGCGACCCCGCGCAACAAATACTCGCCCATTACTCGCAGCCTTTTGTTTAACCTGCCGCAATTAATTCTCAAAACACGCCGGTGGAAACGCGGGACTACTTCCACGCCTGTGTGCGTTTATCCGGCGCGTATGCACGCGGAAAACTCTCGGCGAAGTGACAAACACAGTCACGCATGCTCGAACGCGTTTTAAATGTCAAAACCAATTGCATTTGTCCTGGTGCGTTTGTACATTCCGGTTGGAAAGGTTCGCACGGTACATGATTCGCACAAGTTCGCTTCCTCTGTGCTCCGTTAGATTACCAGCGTACCATGGCCAGGCCGTATTACAAGCTGAGGACCTCCCTTTTCGGTCACATGTCCGACGTGAGAGCCGTGGCGACATTTCCCGACGGCACCATCGTCTCCACCTCGCGGGACAAAACCGCTCGTGTATGGAAACCATCCGGGTATATAACCTGCTAACGTTCTTATTAACATTAGATTGGTGCACGCACACGGCCGCCCTCGCTCGCCGAGCCCGAGATTCCGCTAATTTCACAGCAACCACTCGAAAATACAGATAAGCCCTCGCCGGAGTTACGGTGGCCGAAGCGTCCGCCAATCCGCACTTAGCTCCCCCGATTACGTTAAATCACCCTCGCTCGAACATTTCGCAGGAACGGTAAAGACTACGTGCACGCCGGCACGCTCAAGGGACACTCTAACTTCGTTAGTTCAGTCTGCGTTATACCTCCGTCTAAACAGCACCCGCTGGGCTTGATCGTGACCGGCAGCAACGACAAGACCATATGCGTCTACGTAGCGGACCAACTAGAGCCTTCGAACGTTATACAGGCCCACCGAGACACCATATGTAAACTCAGAACAGGTAACAAGGAAGGGACGTTCCTCTCGAGTTCGTGGGACCAGAGTGCCAAGTTGTGGGACACTAGTGACTTAAGTAAACCGCAGCTGAGTCTGGTAGGGCACACCGCAGCCGTGTGGTGCGTCGTCGACCTGGCGAACGGCTCTATCGTCACAGGATCGGCGGACAAGCTGGTTATTGTATGGGCGAGAGACGGAGCCGTACAGCACAAGCTGACGGGGCATACCGATTGTGTTCGCGATATCTCTGCTCTGAGTAACGCGGAGTTCTTGACGTGCGCCAATGACGCCACCGTGCGCCATTGGAACGCGGCTCTGGGCACTTGTCTGGGAAGGTACTGTGGCCACGAGAATTATATTTATAGTATAATAGCTAGAGACAATGGTACGAGTGTGTTTACATCGGGCGAAGATCGAACTATCAGGGTATGGTATAATAGTGAAATAAGTCAGACTATTATATTGCCGGCCCAGTCAGTATGGTGTATCGATTTATTCCCCAATGGTGACATAGTTGCTGCGAGCTCCGACGGTATCGTTAGGATATTCTCGTACGATCCAGAACGATACGCGGACGCGGAGACGCTAGAGAAGTTTGAGGAGGAGGTGACTAGCACCATGCTCAATGCCCGCCAGGTGCTCGACCAGATTAAGATTCAAGAGTAAGTACGCCGTCCGCGGAGAGATACTAAGTTGGTGGAGTGGTGCGTTAATTGCTATGTTAACAGCGTGCCAGATGTGAAGGTGCTGCAGCAGCCAGGTAACAAGGATGGACAGACGAAGATTGTCAATGACGGGAATGTGGTGAGAGCGTACAGTTGGTCGCTGAGCGAGCAGAAGTGGGTAAAGATTGGAGACGTGATGGGCGCGGCTAGCAGCGGCACAGCTTCCACTGGGAAACAGCTTTATAACGGAGCGGAGTATGATTATGTGTTCTCGGTCGATATACAAGACGGGGTGCCTCCATTGAAACTACCCTACAACGACGGCCAAGACCCTTGGCACGTCGCGCAGAAATTCCTCCACGATAATGACCTAAGTCAATTGTTTTTAGATCAGGTACGCGGAGCTCGGAAGCTGCTTCTTACTCTTCGATGTGATTGTAATTTGTTTTCGTGTGCAGGTTGCGAATTTTATAATAAAAAACTCGAGCTCGAAGTCTACGGCAGTTCTGAGCACCGGTGTACAGTACGCTGATCCCTTCACGGGAGGCAGTAGGTATATTCCGCATTTGACGGAACCAGCGCAACTGGATCCCGTGAGACCAGCGGCGGACAGCGCGCCGGATAATTCTTTGCCGCAGTCTTATATTCCTCATACGAAGTACTTGAAGCTGGAGCAGGCTAACTTGTCCGCTATCATAGGTACGCTTTTATTGTTTAATTAGAATAAGATTTAAGTGGAGACTGAAGCTTGTTCTTGTGTTTCCGTGCAGATAAATTACGCGAATTAAATTCCAAGCAGAGTGAGCTGTTCAAAGTGCCAGAGGACAAGCTGAACACGCTGCTGAAGCTCGCGGAAGGCCAGGCTTCTGAGCAATTGAGAGCCGAAGCTATAAGCACTCTGAAGATACTTTTGAATTGGCCGGACGTTGTGCTGTTCCCTGTGCTCGATATAACGAGACTCGCTGTCCTCTATGAAGAAATCAATAACATGCTTTGTACGGAGGAATTGTTGCAGATCCTCCAGAAACATATCAAACCCGATGCCTCTGCTTCTAACCAAATGCTCACGTTTCGGTTGCTGGCGAATATGTTCTCGCACGAGAAAGGGGAGAAGCTGTGTCTTAATTGTAAGGATGAAATATTGAAGCTCCTGTCGGGCTTGGAATCCCTTGGGAGTAAAAACAATCAGGTACAGAGAATCGTAGAATCGTACGCGGATAATGTAACGCACAACCTAAGTTGGGCGTTACTCGAATGAAATATCGAATAAATTTTTACTCGAATGAAATATCGAATAAACTTTTACTCGAATGAAAAATCGAATAAACTTTTACTCGAAAGAAATATCGAATCTTTACTCGAATGAAATATCGACTAAATGTTTACTCGAATGAAATATCGAATAAACTTTTACTCGAATAAAATATCGAATACATTTTTACCCGAATGAAATAACGAATAAATCTGGCTCGAACAACGCTGCAGATTTATTCGTTATTCACAAATAATTTTTCGGCGAATAAAATCGTTATTGACGAATAAATCTTGGGGGCTTATTCGTTATTCGAAATAAAATTTGTGCACCTCTGCGCGCAACTAATCCGGCATCCATTTGCAGGTAGCGGTATCGACGTACATATTGAATCTAACCGTCGCCTTGAACAAGTACAACGACGCGGATGGCAGAGCGCACTGTCTGAACGTGATGTTCTCCGTTCTGCCGCGTTTGAACGAGCCGGAAGCGGTGTTCAGAGCCCTCGTAGGGCTAGGGACCCTTTTATACACAACGCCGGACTCCAAAGACCGCAGCGATCTGATCGAGGCGGTGCAGCAATCCGAAGTGGCGCTCAATATACTGAGAACAATGTCCGAGACCGAGGTCGCGGCAAGCACGTCGAATAAGTTGGCGAATTGTTCCAAACAAATTATCGATTTAATCATTTAAGCATTACAAGTTGTAGCGGGGGAAATTGACAAAACTGAAATGAGATGGTGAACTGAAGACTCGAGTGAAGAACGAGTATACTTATTAACATTTTTGCGTTCAATAGGCTTCTTATATTTTCTGCCGTTCCACGATTCAAACATTATAATTGATCTTTGCTAATAAAAGTACATATTGCCATAATTCAGACGATCTCTTCATTAATACCAGAAATCACTATTGAAACTCCGCGAAGCGCACGCTGCCTTGTAAAGAACAATCGCTCGTTCGGCTCGTGTAAGATAAGTTGTATTTCTAATTGAAAATTAATTAAAATATATGTACAACGATGAATATAAAATAATAATTTATGTAATATACATAATATTTGATTAAATCTTCCGAGCGTTACGCTCGATAAACATACAACAGACAACAGTGTAATAGTAGAATATTGTTATTACATTAACGTCAAATATATATATATATATATATATGCATGTGTGTGTGTCGTGTGTGTGTGTGTATATATATATTTCCTTACTTGTACATCAATTTACTCTTGTTCGATAGTCGAGAGTTCATTACCCACAACTTAATAGTTAATTACATGAAAAATAACATCCACTGTGTACACTCATATTAACTTCAATTATGCTCAATTAACAATAGATATAGTACATGAAAGATAGTTACAGTATATCAGGTCATCGTGGCTCGTTATGGGAATGTGAATGCGATTCATTCGTTTTCTTTTATTACAAAAATAATTTTAAGTATGTACGTACGTATATATATCTGAGATCTGTAAGATAATAGAAACAGTGCTGAATCCGTAAGACCCAGAGAATTTAGCGTCCCGAATTGCTGTACAGCGTGTAATTCTGTAGCGACGCGCAGGGATCAAGACTGTCGTGCGAAAAGGAAATTTCGTACAGAATTACGGGGAGCAATGTAGACGCTGGCGTCTCGTCAAGCTTCGCAATTATCGAGCTCTATGGCGAAGCTTGACTCCAGTGGCGGATTTAAGAAAAAAGGCCCAGGTGGCAAACGTTCCGAGGGGCCCATTTTGGGGGGAAATAGAGAGGTAGTTAACTAAAAACGGGCTAAGTGTAGTAGTACAGAAATAAATATAGTGTTTGGTTAAAATCATAATTTTTTTGAAGATAGGGCTTCTGGACAGGGGCCCGTTTATCGGGCAAACGAAGACGTAGTTTACTAAAAACGGGCCAGGTGTAGTAGTACGAAAAAAAAATGTGTTTGGATACCTAATCATAATTTTTCTTTGGTCAGGGGGCCTAGGCGGCAACTCATCAGCCGCCCTGTTAAATCCGCCACCGCTTGACCCTCACCCAAATAGAAACTAAAATTCTTCCGCATCTACGACGACCCTGACTTGTTGTTTTCCGGAAGTAGAGGAAATTCGGAATGCCCTATAGAAATGCACTGATCCTTAAATTTATTTAACCGAGATGTCCGCTCGAGAGAATGCGCGCGTCGAGAATAATCTCCTCGAGATAAGTCACTTTTGTGTATTGAAAAACTATGTGAAAAATTACGCCCGAGTGTCGAATTACTTTACACTTTACAATCTAATTGCTGAGTACGAGACACTCCTTCAATTTTGTACCTCCGACGAACTTAGCGTATTATTAAAGCAGTGATCTTTCACTTCAGCTACTCGTGATTGCCCGGTAGACGACCCGCTCCGACGGCGTTTCGCGCGGAGCGAGCATCGTCTGCGTTGAAACAAACACAGCCTCGTTAATTGAAGGGTTCAAGGAATAAGTATTAAAAATATAGATTTCCGCCTTTCGAGATATAGTACACGTATAAAATTCGTATCCTAGAAACGTTCCTGGTAGGGGGCAACCTAGCGCTGGATAACGAATTCAACCGAACCCTAAATTTTCACACGGAAAACATCGAACTTGGAAGCATAATCTCAGAATATACAATTACAGTAGTATCGTAAGAAAGTACAGATTCTACTTACAAGATACTTTCAGTGTTTAATTCTACCGCGACAACTTAGAAATAAAACGAGAAGAGAAATAGTCCCAGGGCCTCATAGCTCTGCTTATTCCCTCTAAATTGCAACGCGACTTGTGCATCGTATAATTCTGGATTTAGAATTACGGAACATTTCTCAGCTCCGAGTACATTCTGAGAAGCAACAGGTCCGTTCTCTGTTCCGCTGCTTCCCAAGCGGCAATAGACTCGCGGCTTTCGCAGCCTCGTGAAAGAATATATATAGAAAAAGTACTAGAAAGGTTCAACCGCTCGTCAGTTTCATAGCTTTCTTCGCAATTTAGTAGGTGATGGATACATCTGACCCTCTACTTTTACGCCGCGTCTAGGACATTTCCTTAGCAGGCTGTAAACTTCCGTTTCCCGTACCCTTCAATTAGGGCTTTTCTACTACGACGTGCTAGGAGGGACCTAGAATTTATACTGGGTCCCCCCTTGCCCGTCTCATTCGGCCGGCGTGCTCGCCGCCCACCTATCGAACTCTATCCCGGAGTCCGGGCTGAGACCTAGATCGATGGGGCTGAGGAAACTAGGAGCCGGGCAGTTGCAAGGGCCCCCGGGCCGGCAGGCCCCGATGCACCTCTGATCGTTTACCCTGCTCCTGTCCACCCGTTCTCTCAGCTCCTTCTCGAAGCTGTGCAGCTGCTCCATGAAATGGAAATTCGGGGCAACGTTCGACTTCCGGCTACGTACTAAGTTGAAAGCGTCGTTCAGACTGAGGCTGCACTTGTGCATAAGGTAGGCGACAGTAATCGTGACGGACCGCGACACTCCGGCTAAACAGTGAACCAGCACTCCTTTGTCCGAGCTCCGAGCTTCCTCTGAAAAGTCAAGCACGTTAGACACGAAAGTTCGCTGGCGCGTGAAAGACAGTGGCGGATTTAAGAAAAAAAGGCCCAGGTGGCAGATGCGAGGGGCCCTATTTTTTCGGGAAATTGGGGAAGTAGTTTACTGAAAGGTGTATCTACAGAAAAGTATAGAAAAAAATATATGGTGCTTGGATAAAATCGTAATGTATTTTTGAAGACAGGGCCCTAGGGGGGCCTTCTGAGCAAGGGCCCATTTTTGGGGAAAATAAAGCGTAATAATACAGTGTAATAATACAGAAAAAGATACAGTTTGGATAAAATCATAATTCATTTTAAGGATGGGGCCCAAGAGGCAACTGCTCATTGGCCGCCCTGTTAAATCCGCCACTGGTGAAAGATATCTCCGACTTACCGATAAACTGAATCGCTTGCGGGAAAAAACTAGCTAGATTCTGGTTCCAGTGATCGCTTATGGGTATTTGCATGTATTTTATCGAACCAGCGCTTTCAAATACATTCGGCAAATCCGGGGTTACGTTCAGAACATATTGTATCCTGTGGCGTGCCAGAGCTTCCCTATCCACGCTGTTGGCTGCGTTCCCAAGATACAGATGAGGCAGAATTTCAACCGGAAAGTCTTTATCTTCCTCGGGCCCTACGAGATACCAGGCCCGTGTTATCCTTCGCCGTAGATTTCATTAGAGAGGCATTAGCTGAGCATACTAACCGACAGAATCGCAAGTACTATCGCTGTCAGAGTCCGAGTAAGATCTCGTCGGCGGAGTGGATATTCGAAGGGACCTAAGGCCCATCAGTTCACCATCGTTGGAATCCTGACCGGGTGGGCCTTCGCCACCCATTTGGCTACACTCGCACCATTCGGGGTATCTGTCTCTGAACGCTCCGAAACCACCTGCAACAAGAGAGGAGTCAAACCCAGACCTTTACAGACTAAATAACAGAAACGAGCCGGAGATTGAAACGCCGCTTCTCTCACCCATTAAAGTAGCTACGCATCCCCCGCTGCTTCTAAGCCTCCGACTTAAGACTTGAATTGTCTCGCCCTGATGGCCCGCTGGATCTGTAGAGTCACCAATTAATACGAATGTCCCTCTACTGTTCTCGTCGCCGCACAGGAATACCTCGACTCTATTTCTTAGATCTAAGCACCTTATCGTCGACAATAAATCAACTTTGCCCGCTGCCAGCCGCCTTAGCATGATACTAGGTATAGCTAAAGGAACAGAGCCTCTTACGTGAGCTTCAGAGAAATCAGAGTGCGCCCTACAGTCTAAGATGAGAAGCTTGCCGGGCCCGTCGTGGGATCTAAGTTCTCTGAAGAGCCACTCGGGGCTTATAAGATCCTCCTCCATAACATTCCCACCTGGCATATTGCGGACTTTAATTCCTGATGCTTCTTTGGTCTTTAATTCATTTAAAACACACCTCCGCTCACAGACGTGATCCCATCATCGCCCTGGTGTCGCGGCGACGTCCAACGAATCTCTCCCGGCTTATGGCACTTAATAGCACGCTGGACTGGTTAAGACAGGTTTACTTAGAATTTATCGAATACAATCGGATGGCACTTGGAGTTGCGTGACGGAACGTGGGTACATGGGAACGCACGTTCTCGTTCCTGAGCGTTGTCCTCACGTGTTGCCATCGCTTCCTGCGGGACCTCAACGCCGCTTCTGCTCCTCCGCCCCCGCCTCCTCCTCCTCCTCCTCCTCCTTCGCCACCGGCGGCAGCTCGTCTCGATTATTGATCCTTTCGTAAATAAAGACGACAGGTCCAATTAACAGAGCCAGAGCCGCGGACTGTGTCAGCTCGCACGGGAAACGCATGATCTGGCGCGGGTCTGGCGTCGATTTATCTCGAGCGCGGCCCTCGAGCTTGCCGCGGGCCCGCCTCGCCTCGGCTCGCCGACGGTGGCATAGTTATGCTGGGGCGACGCGCGGACAGACGCGATAAGTTCCTCCCGGTCAGTCGGCTGCTGGCGTTACCGCGCGCTCCGTCGATCAGCGGGTCCTCTTGCTCTGCGGTGGCGAAAGGGATGCTGCCGGCTCACGAACTTAAAAGCGGAGCGGAGCAGAGTCACTGGATTCGGTCCGAGACCGTGGCCCCTCACCTCACGAATCCCTCCAGCATCGCTGGACGCGTCTTCCCTCGATTCCTGTACGGGCACTTCCTCGTCCCCTCTCTCTCTCCCTCGCTCGCTCGCTCTCTCTCTCTCTCTCTCTTTCTTTCCCTCCTTTCTCCTTTTCCTCCGTTTCCCGTGGTTCACCTCTCCGCGCACCGATTCCCGTCTTCCTCTCGCTTTCTTCTCCCTGCGCACACTCTCTCTTCCCTGGCCGTTTAGCCCGGCTCGCTCACTTTCTCTCTTCCTCTCCGCTGGGTACTCTGGCTCAGGCTGCCGCAGGCCACACCTTACCTCGAGCGTTCTTCCGTACAGAATGGGCAAATGGCGCTCGGCTACCCGAGCGTAGGGGAACCTGGTGCCCGTGCCCATTGGCGACTGGTCACGTGGTCCGGGCGCAGCGACCAATCCGGCCGCGGACTGACGTCAGTTCATTGACAAAAGATGTTTTCATTAACAAGGCGTGGGTAGATGGGTCGGGGGTCGGTACTGACCGAGCTGTCGCTGAAAAGGGGGCCGCGGGGGAGGCAAGCGGGGACGGACGGGGCCGCGCCGTACACTACACGCTCTCACCCAGTCTCTCACGCGTGCGTGGGCGCATATTATTACGATCCACGCGAGAAAGACGGCACCGTCTACTACTCCACTAGAATCTACCGAGTATCGACGTGCACGCACACTCGCCTGCACGTGCCAGCTTCCAGGGACGGCGCACAGTGGGGCGATTCGGGTCGAAACGCGGGCGCAAAACATTTTCTGACTGAAGTCATATATTTATCGCTCATTTCTTCATTTCACTCAGTTATCACGTATATTTGTGGCCTTCTTGTTACAGAATAATTAATGAAACTTATTTAGTTGTATTTGTAAATAAATTTTTGGGGAAGAATTTGAAATCATATAAAATTTAATAGTTATAGAACCTTTGTTTACGTTACTTCGAAACTATTCGACAAACATATTTTAATTAATTTTAATAAATATTACAAGGTGCCATCTCTGAGGACTCCTTCACTGGCTATGTACAAATTGCCGATAATATCGTGTACAATGTTCATAGGAAAAAGCTCCGCTCCTTTCGCATGTAAAAGTATTTCAATTCCTTTGAATTTCAATGGCAGGACAGGTGTTTTTGTAAAAAAAAAACGCGTCCTATACTCCTTCTCGCCCCTCTAACTACCTCAGTAGCAGCTAGTAGCAGCCAATTTTTTCTGTACGGTAAAGGTAAGGTTTCACCCTTTCCAATGCGTCCAGTAAGAACACTGAACTCTACTGAACTCCCGTTCGAAATAAACAATGAGAATGGAGAACATTCAGCAAGGTATAATTTCAAAAATACCAGGAATATCAAAATGAAATTTGGCACACTTCAAATACATACTTCAACACTTAATCCCACCAAAAATTAGTTGAATTAAGCAAACAACAATATTAATTCTGAAGAATTTCGAGGTTGTCCTCTTCAAAATCGTATAGTCGTGTTAAAAATGCTATAAAAAATACTTGTAAAAAAAAAATTTCAGTATGGCGATATTTTTGTAAAAGGACTTAGAGCCGCGTTTCAACCCGAAATGCCCCACTGTGCGGCGTTACACCCGACCGTCGCCACTACGACACAGAAATTCTCCACGGGAGAACCATTAGGGTGGCCCTTATTTATACGCGTCGAATTTTTTTTTTATTTCTTTACTCTCACCCCCCAAAACGGTGCCATTTGATAAAAAAAATGCCCCTGAAATAGTTTATTGCAATCGGACAACAGGAGAGGGTGCCGACCAGGCCTCAAAGGTTATATTCATCGATGGTTTGAATTTGCAGAATATTTCGAAAATGGTAACTCCTATCGAAATTTTCTTCAAATAAGATTAAAAGAGCATGCAATTTTCTACAATTACTGTATATATCATTTTTTCGTGCTTCCAACCAGTTTTTAGATAATAGCGTTTGAATATAGAGAGGTCGGCGCCTCGCGCGTTCCACCTGTACCCGCGTGGCGCCGACCTCTCTATATTCAAACGCTATTATCTAAAAACTGGTTGGAAGCACGAAAAAATGATATATACAGTAATTGTAGAAAATTGCATGCTCTTTGAATCTTATTTGAAGAAAATTTCGATAGGGCTTACCATTTTCGAAATATTCTGCAAATTCAAACCATCGACGAATTCTAAACTTTAAGGCCTGGTCGGCACCCCTTTCTGTTGTCCGATTGCAACAATCGTTTTCAGGGACTATTTTCGTATGAAATGGAGCCATTTTAGGGGGTGAGAGCAAAAGAAATCGCAGATTGAAAATAAAGGCCTAATCCATGCATCGAAAAACTCCAATGAAATGTTTCCAACGCCCTCAACTTCAAGTTCCAGATCCTCGAGCGTGCCAAGTGGATCCTCCACTGTTAACATCTCTCCTTGACATCAGCAGAAACACAGGGCGCGTTACTTGGTCCGCCGCTTCCTTGAATCTGAAATTAATTGAAACGAGTAGATAGCAAAAACGGACTAACCCGCGTTTCCCGCGAAATTGAGTTAATAGAAATATAAAATAGGGAAGATTAATTCCTCTCCAACCTGGGTTAGTGCGCGTTCGCTGTTAAGCTACTTGAATACACTCTCATCCCCGCGAGGAAGCGCCAATTGGTCATTGATAAACGGCAGCGGCTCTCGCGGAATATTCAGCTTCTTATCGGAGCACGCATTTATGAATGCTTCGTACGCGAGTGAATGAATTGCCGCGGACGAGTGGCGCCCATTGGACGGCACATCCCTGAGCTCGGTGGCTCGGTGTAGGTGAAGCCTCACCTCGGATCGAGCAGCCTATCAGGCGGCTCTCAGGCGTGGGCTGGCATTCCATTCATTTCGGCCGCTGTCGTTGAGGATTTTCACGTTCGATCACGCGAACAGCGCAGGGCCACTTCATCGCGGCCCCTAGGAGCCTCAGAGAGAGAGAGAGAGAGATAAGGTAGCTAGAGGAGGTCAGAGAATGCGAAGGCGGAGGCGAAAAGGGTCTACCGCTCGGTATCCCCAGGCGAATATTCGCTTCGATCGCGTGGGAGAACAGCCGATAAGGTGAGCGTACTCCGCCCTTGATACTACCGCTGCGTCTCGATCAATGGCCCAACGGAGAATCGCGTAAGAGCTCGGCGTTGTCTGTTAACATTCGAGCCGGAAGCACGCCGGGCGGTGTACACACGCGGAATATTAATCTCCGGGCCGCGTGGAGATCACGGGCGAGCTCGTGGATTAATTCCGATCGGGCCTCGTCACGCAAGATGCTAATGAACACTGCGCATCAACACCGGCGACCTTTCCTGAAAATAAAGAACTTTTATTAGCCAAGCGCTGCACCACGTGACGCGTAGGCCGTGCTCTGCATTCAGCAAGCCGGATGAACGCATGCAAAACAAAGGGCGTAAATCTGTACCCATACAGCACACTTCGTTGCAGCAACGTTACCGCGTAACGATCCAGTGGCAACGATCCGACAATATTCCAGCAATATCGCGCGCACATCGACGCGCAATATTCCTGCAACATTGCGGCGGCAACGCTTAACCGATTCAGATGATGCTTTCGGTACGTGTACAACTTACTTCAATCTACAAACGGGTTTTTTGAATTTTCATTACAGGCTCAGGAGAAAATTTGAAATGAAAACGAACATCGCTGTTTTCATCGCTATACCGACCGGTTGCAATTTTTTTCGAAACGACGAAACACGTCAGCTAGTTAGAAAACTAATTCCGCTAGCTTCTAAAAAAAAGCTGAAGTCGTTTGGACCAATTTGAAAACAGTTATGCGATTTTAAAGAGTGTCAACTTACTTTTCGATGCGACTGTATATGACTTAATGTCTGACATTATTATTATAATTATTAAACGTCTTCATTGCGCAAATACAAACGCAAAGGTTCAGTCTAAAGACTGTTTTCCAACTTAACCTAAAATGAAAGTTGTTCTACGCACTTACATATAGTGTTACAAAACCCTAATGAGGTTTGTCAAATGAGGCTTCGTTTCTTGAATAACTTGAGTTTGAAGTTTTGCACGGTAGGAGCATAAGTTCGAATACGCAAGCAATCTTATCAATCAGCAGTTGTAGCCGCGGCGGTAAAGTGTTTGTCTACGATGCCGCAGGTCGCGTGGGTTCGAATCCCCCTGGGGAAAAAGAATTTTCTATGAGAGAAAGACACGCAACACGAGCTTTTTCATATTACTCAAACGATTCTGCACACATATAATATATAATGTTATTTATATTTTCGGCCCTACTGCCCGAAACGTTGCAGGATCATTGCTGTAACATCTCCGGAACGTTGCGGGAATACACTCCTGCAATATTGCCCAGGGCGGACATAGGAGTGAACTTGCAACGTCTCTGCAATGACGCGCTGCAACATTGCAATCTTGCACCGTGATATTACCAGCACGTTGCTGCAATGTTATGGTGCTGTGTGGGTAACGGCACCGCGGCGGAACGAAACGACGACGCGGGCACCTGATAACGCAATTCCCTGCCTCGTTATCTTCGCCTACGGTCGGGAGGAAACGTCGCGGTGCCATTATGGATACTCGGAGCGAGTGCGTACGCTAAGGTGTGACGTAAGTGATACCTGTTGATGACCTTAACAGGTGCGCATACTTAATGCCATTACCATTGCGCGATGCAGTCGGAAGTCGCAGACGTGCGCGTTACTCAATCACGATTCTACCGCTGCGCTTTTCTCACGACTTGCTGACCGGAGGCACCCTCGATGCGACCGCCCTCTCCCTTCCTGCGGCTTTAAGCTTACTCTCTGTTAGTTACAGTTTAATTTCGCTAGACCCCTGCTTTTCTAAGGGACGAGGAAGCCGCGCGACACTGACCAGCCTCAACGCGCTTCTTCGCGACACGGCGTACATTATAAGTATCTCGGTTCAGGGACCCGCCGATCGCTCGAAGGGAAACATCCGCAGGAAGCGTGCCGATCGTTTGAAAGGTCTGCACGGCTCCCGGCAGCGGTTTCCGCGAATCCGAGACGATTCGCCCGTCCCGCGTTTATTTGCGGATCCTGCAACCTCCTGGAAGACCGTTTATCGGCTCCGCCGGATGCGACGTAGGTGATCCGGGGGATATTCGACACTGCCGCCTGAAGAGTTACCGTTTACGTGAGTGATCGATGAAGCCGGGCTCGACACAATTCCTAGCAAGGTCTCGGGGATGTATGCGGAGGAATAAAAAAAGCAGCGCGGGATAACGAGCTACTAGGTCCGCGTGGGCGCGCGGATGTGTATATAGCGCGTACAAAGCTGTCTCGCTTTCTCCCTCCTGGTACCGTTCGCCTCTTCATTGATTATTTTACTTCGGCACCGCTTTCCCACCTACCGCCATGTGCCCACCATCCTGTATAACCACGTTCCTTGCACGTCCTCTGTGCGCACACATACGCTTCCACGCGCCAGAGTATTCTTAGACCCTTTGGACGGGAATGCTAGTACCTGGCGGTAATTAAACCGCCTTCCCCGATATCGCTGCGAATGACAAGCGGGCCTCTTAAAGCATCCATAGCTCCAGAGGTCGCAAAACTCTTGCTTCCAGCCGCTGCTGGCTAATTTCAGCTGGTACAGGGGTGTCCGGTTAAGGGGGTAGGTCACCCTCAACAGCCCTAAATCAGGCCCCTTTCTCAAACGCATGTTCTGAAGTGATAAACGAATATAGAGTTAGTTTTTATTTTAATTTTTAAGCGTCATTTCGTTGACTTTAAAGCAAGAGAAAATTTTAAATATATTTACAGGAGGAAGAGCGCGATTCCGGCCAGGCGAATTACCTAAAACACAAAGTAAAGGCATTTTTATAATCTGTAAGACAGTCCCCATCTTGTGTCAGAAATAAAATTTTGATGAACAAATTAATACAATTTTTACGTTGATGTATATGATTTTATCCTTTTTTCGTGGGAAAAATATTTTTTATCTTTTTTAGCACATCATTATTTTATTCTGCACCTCCCTGGAAATTTTCTTGCTCTCATGTGCAGGCTCGTACATTTTTGGCTGTGATCCCTTAAATTTTTTGGAATTTTGGGGCCCGGTTGCGCTTAAAATACGTAGAAAAGATGTAGCTAGCGGAATATGCAAAATTAGATATCTCAAAATCGAATTTTCGAAAATTTTGAGGGTTACCTACCCCCTTAAGGGGTTTGTGAATTTTTTTAAAACGGAAGCGTATATTTGTGCAGAACTTGTTGCAAAACAAAAAAGATTTCTTTAGTATACTAGTGCATCCTCTGATTCACGAAGGGAATTCCCGAAATATTAATTTAAAACAAAATGGCACCTTTCAATTTTTTTCACGCTAAAATTAGGACTTCAACTTTAAATAGCCGCCATTTTGTTTTAATTTTATATTTCGGAAATTCCCTCCGTGAATCTGAGGATACATTAATATACTAACGAAATCTTTTTGCTTTTTGATTTAGAGAATCTAAGTTCCGAAGGACAGTGCGCACCCCAAAACAGCTTTTCGAAAAGGCTTTTCGGATGTCGGTGGTAATTTTATTACAAACGTAATTATTTTTCTACGAAACAAAAAATTACCAGATGTTCTTTAAATATTACCCTTTTAAGTGCAAAAAGTTCTGTGAAAATATATGCTTCCGCTTTTTAAAAAAAAATTTGCCTCTTTCCAGCCTCCTGACTAAAGGGATCGTCCTTAAATTACCTAAGGCTTTGAGGGGAAGCCACGAATTTCTTACGTTTTCTTACAAAGCGGGAAGCGGGTGTCAGATAGCGCCTTACGTAATATCATTTTAACCTAATTTTCCATATGAATAGCCTAAAAACGATGTTTCATCGCACACGCGAAAGCGAGTTAAATAAATTATATAAATCTTTAAAAGAATTTGACTAACTGATAAAAACACATGTAAAAGATATTACTTAAGGAGGGGGTTGGAATATAAAATCTTACAAATTCTCATACTGGAGGATCGACGGGGTAATAAATCGCCAAATTACTCTTACGTAATTTAAGGACGGCCCCTAAGTCGGTATAACCCTTTAAATGGAAGCTTCGAAGCCCGAATAATTGCGAAGGGATCATCACAATTCTTCGAAGCTCCGGTACCGTCGTAGCTTTTAACCTAGAAACACAAAGAATCGATTGGCCTCACTTCCGTCAAGATCCACCGAGAAATACGGAACTTGACATTGTTAGCGCTGAGCTAACCCTCCGGGGCCCGTCGAGAAACTCTGCAAGCGGTGTGAAATTAGCTTCCGGGCCTCTCCGATGGCGCTGCGACTCGCCGGAAGCGAACAGCTTCAATTATTCGGTCGCCCTCTGTATATGGCACTCGAATTATCCAATTGCATGCTTTGTTGAATCGTCGACCGAATTCCTAGGTTAGCTTGTCGCGTGTCTAGTCGGAGAAGGGAAGAAGTAATCGTGCAGGCTGTTTTACCGGCTCGCGATTAGTGGCCGCGTCGGGGCCTCGCAATGTGGGTCTTACGGAGGAATGCGGGCGCACCAGTTTCGAGAGTCATTCGATGATGGGGCCACCTATGCTCGGATTCCCATTCCCGGGGAACGAGAGGCTCGGATCGGCCGGCGTTGACACGCGATCGCGTCAATAGAATCGATGGGACGCCCGGCGGCTTCCTGGACACGCTCGGGCTAATTACGAGCTCGGGACGCCTGTTCCCCGCGCTTGCCTGTGTTTATTCCTTCCCGTATCTGCTATCGACCGCCGCCAGGATAAGATTACTCGCGCACGCTGCCGAGTATCAGCGGACGGAGGCTGGCTGGCTTTATTGTTGAAACGCGGAGGTTTGTTTAATTTACACCACTGTCGGGCCTGCAGCTTGTGTATTTTGAAAAATCCTCCGCGGTATTATTCCGGCCGCTATTTCCGTCTGGTCTAGTAGGAGGCTGGACCCTGGCGATCCACCGGGAGGAAGCTCAGGAAGCCATCAATGAAACGTTGCGCGTATTGCGTTAACCGCGACTCGATAGCCAGTTAACGCGATCGGAGATAGGGTAAGTGTGGGTATTACTGCGGACGCCTGGGTTGCTACGGATACTCTAAAGCAGATCATATTTAATATTGGGAAGCACATAACTCTGGAAAGGTTTTGGTAAAGTTATTTTAAACTCTATTACAGATAATTATTAATAAGTAATTATTAATTCTTTTACCGTAGTTTGAAATTCGTCAAGGCGAAACTTCGGTCGATTCCCGGTGTGGCGGTCATGAACAGCTACTTGAAAAACATTTATATTTCTGTTATTAACAGTAATACATGTAACGCAGCGTTATTATTCGACAGAGTAAGTTATCTTTTTCAGAACAACAGTAAATGAGTCATCTACATTTTAGTTTCAATTTTTATTTCTCACCGCAGTATTAGGTGCAGTACTTTACACCATGTGCATGTATTATTGCAGATTGACGACTGCGTAACCTAACCTTTTCTCCGACCGTACGTCAATCTAGCATCCGAAGTGAGCCGCGGTGCTGAGTCACAATTACAACTGTATAAAGATGCCAAGAAAAGATAAAAGTGAAAAAAAAAGTAAAAAAAAATAACAGAAAAGTCAATAGGCTTTCTTATACTAGTACTTCGCCTAACGCAGTAATGCATGCATGTCTGCAGTGCTCCTGCAACGACATTGATGTTTCAATCTCTGTATATTTAATTATCTGTGGCTATTACCCAGTCCTCACATTTTTTTATGGAATTATTAAGCTCCCAACTTCCTTTTAAAAAAAGAAAGAGGGATTTTCATTCATTTCAGCACTTTATCGAACGTCCTAAAGTTAACCTATCTTAAAAGTCCGCAGTAATACCCACACTTACCCTACCGAAACACTTCGGATCGAGTGGGATAGAGATTTCTATCTGTCCTCCGGCGATAAACAAACGGGAGCTTTTGTAACGCATTCGAGACGGGATCGAAAGCGCGGCGAAGAAAGTTGCCGGATGCAGGAGGGGCGAGGGACGTCATTATCTTATCTCGAACCATTTCCTGTCAACCTGGGGCCGCTTTTCGTAGTAATCACACGCACACGCGCGCGCGCGCCTCCACACGCCCACGCGGGCACACCAGGATCTGGCGCACACGCGCGCCCAGAATACGTCCACCACTGCCCGGCCGGGTGTATGTAATGCTTCCGGTGCGTGTTGTACACTCGCTCGTTTACTTATGTGCCTGCACGCTCGACGTGGGGGTATGTTAACATTGCTGCAATTTTCCGGCGAGAAATGTACCCTTGAAGGCCTCCAAAGGGGTCGATTCTAAGTGACAAAGCGCACGAACATGCTGCATTAGTGGACTAGAATAATACTGCGACTGCTAGGCATACCTGCTAAAGTGTACAAAACTTTGTTATTGCATCTGTTTAGATTCAAGAAATTGGCAAACATATTAAGATGGGCAAAAGTTTTCTTTAAATAAAATTTCGAGTAACGAATAAAAGTTAAAAAAAATTAAGTTTACCGAGTTAACTTTACTTGACACATGGCGAATAATTTTTCTAACTTTTATTCGTTATTCGAAATTTTATTTGAAGAAAAAATTTTGCTCGTCTCTGATACTACCGGCCGTCCTTAAGTTACGTAAGGGTAATTTTGGCGATTTCGCACCCTGTCCCTTCTTTTACATTGCATTTTGTTCAGTTGCTACAATCCTTTTAATTATTTATATAATTCATTTAACTCGGCTTCCTGAAACTAAAATTACTTTTTTGGAACATTAATGGTATTTAGATTGTTTTTTTTTCGCCACCCCAGAATTTATCGTTCAAAAGTTTTTAGGCGACAGACAAACACAAACATATAGAAGCTTTCTGCTTTATATATTAAGATTATGTTAAGAAATTATTACGTAAGATTCTCTGCCTTGTAAAAAAACGTAAGAAATTCGCGACACCTGCCGCCCAAAAAAGCCTTACGTAATTTAAGGACGACCCTTCACCTGTAAAAAAGGATACGTCATTTTCACACGCTGTGGGAACAATTCATTTTCCTCTGTTCGTCCTTCCCGTCCCTGTTCGATATTTCAGAGGACCGGCGGAAACTTAACCATCCGATATAACCAACAAACAAGATACCGAATCTGTTTCCCTAAATATATCTAGGTTATCTTCCGTTCCCACATGCACTTCGTGTTTAGAAGCGGCTTACTTTTTCTAGATAAGTTCGAGTTTCTCCGAAGCGCTCGCTCGCCGAATTAGTATAAATTGACGATGAGCAATCGTGGTAAATACCAACTTCCGCCGATGAAAGTAATTAACTCGTCGCGTAGGTCGCGTACGTGTGCGCGCGCGCGCGCGCGCTGTGCATACATACGCGCCCAGTGTCTGTGGTTCTCGGAAAAAGCCGCGAGCGTTAAACTTGTGCCTCTGGCGTCGGTAGCACCTGAATGAACGGCAGTGCCTCGCATCGAGGATCAATTCATTGACGAGTCGACGCTCCGGGTAATTATGCAACGCCGATTGCCCCAGCGACTTCGACCGGCGAGAAAGCTGCGATATCATCGAATCTCGTCGTCAGGTCTATACGTGGAAATCGCAGCGTAACCATTGCAAAGCGAGCGGGATCGTTACCGCGTGTCTGGCTTGTTCCAAGATAAACGATCAGCTCCTGTCTCTTTAACTTTTACGATTGCCCGGTGGCCGATTGTAAAACTCGCACACGCACGCAACGGTAATCTTATCTCGCCCGTAATATCTGATCTCCGTCGAGATTGTCGGCGCACCGTGACGAGCAGGCGAGGTAAGTATTCGGGCGTTAAATTGGAAAACCATCGACGTATCGTTGGTTAGCCACCAAGGTTATGGCCGTTCGATCAGATCGCCGGTATTACAGCAAACTCGGCCTACCAATTGATCTATTCGATTATTCATTACACTTTGAAAATGCAGCGCCGTTAGCCGACAGATATATTTACCCGACGGTATATCGATTTTAACCGTCTAAATGTCTCCGGTATTAATAAGTCAGGAGATCGTTTTTAACCGAGACTGAGGTTCACTCTGGGAATTCGTTATTATCGATCCTCAAAGAAGCACGGAAATATTCCCTGTTTGTGGCAGCGGTGAATAATTCGAGGAATATATTAGCATCGGCGGTTTTACTTCACAGAAATTGACAGTCCTAACGTTTTTGCTATTGAAATGAACGAACAGAATTCTACTTACCGACAGAGCTCGATGGATTAGCGCGGGAAAGGCTTTTTTTAGTAAATGCTCTTAACGTTCCAGATGGCGCTCGTGATCAAGCTTCCGCCTCGGAACCGACCGAGTTCTCGTGAAACACGTCGATGATTTTTAAAAATGGTCCGTTAGAAGTGGCGAACGACAGCGGTAAGTTTAAATCTCTTTTATTTCGTAAGAACACTTTTCCGTCCGTTTGATTATAGCGTTACAGATACGGATCAGCTTGCCGCGCTACCGCTCGTTTTCCTATTAAAGTATCCGCAAGAGATTGCAACATAACGGCTCATCGAGTTTCGGAGAATTGCCGCGCAAGTCTACTTTGCAAGTTTTTGAAGCCTCTCGCTTCAAAAAGTCGCAACAGCATAGACTATGGTATCAAAACCGATGAGCATGACACTGTGTAAAAGAGTATGCTTAATAATGAAGCAAATGAGCATGGTCCCATTAAATATCGAAGTCGTAATGCTGAATGGATGCTTCCCTAAGAAGAAGAAAGAAGACAACAGTATCCTAGCAGATTTCAGAAGATTAACAGATTCATAAGCCCTATTCGCATTAATTATAGACGTACATCTTCGTTCGCAACTGCCTCGTCGCACTTCACGGCTTGTTGGGCACGCTTCTTAGTCTTTTAGGAGTGGTGTATCTAATACACAGAAACACTAGTACAATCAGCGCGGCGACGATGGCTATTCCTATCCCGAGCCACAGTTCTCCCCTGGCGTTAAGTTTATCCAAAGCGATTTCGTACAACGCCAGAGCGCCGTCCGGTGGCTCGCAGGTGGCTTGAACGATGATGTCTTGCCTCTGAATCTGCTTCGGCTTGCAGTTGGTTAGTTTGCTCATCGCGTCGGGTTGGTGGAGAGGGCGCAACAGCAGGGACAGGACCCACTGCATCGGGCTGATCTTTTGGTACCAACTTGGTAGATTCTCCAAGTGCAGTGACACCCCTCCAGCCAATGTCATCTCCCCAATCACGATGCCAGCGAACAGGGACGCCAGGTATATCCACTTGCACGTGTGAGCGAACAGCGTACAGATCAGGTGCTGCAACATGAGGTACAGCAAACCGACGGCAAGGTAGCTCCACAGGGACGTCAGATTCTCATCTGGCACGAGATGTAGCCCCGACATGGCGTAGCCTGGCGTCAGGTAGATCAGATAAACTACGCACCAGGATGACGCCCCGCAGAGGAGCTGAAAGCGAAGAGTAGACAGCTGGCGTCTATTGGTAGGCGATCGCTACCTCGCGTTAAACTTACCTCTATCAGAATATAGACGAATCTTCCGTACAAGCCGTCCTTGATGTCCCTCTCCACGCTTGGTCTAGAGTCGGCCACCTCGCAGATCCCTATCATGCACAGAGGCCAGAAGAGCACGCCCAGGCTGGCGTAATGGAAACCTATTCTGTCTCTCAGATACAGGTTGGAGTCCCCGGCGACGTCCCAGAATATCGCTCCGAGTAGGATGCTGAGCGACGCTGAGACGATGATCTTCCGGAGGAGTCTGGTCAAGGTCCAGGGCTGACTGTAGATCAGCGTTCTGAGGAGTAGCGCGTAGATCTGGGTGAACACGTTCGGGCTAGGAATCGTGGGCGGCAGTGCACCGGGCGGTCCAGGATCGCTCAACGCCGGTAGCCTCGTCCTCGCTAATTCGGCTAGGTGATCTATCCTCTGGGAAGATTCCAGCATCGCTTCTGCTGATAGATCGTCCAGAGTCACTAGATCAACTGAAAGCAACGGTTGCCTCGTGATTGGTCAGACTCGGGCAATTGCTATTTCCTCTTGCGAGGAGCTTCATCCCACCTCTAGGTGGAGGTACTTACGATAGTAATCGGAAGGGTTCTTGAACGGAGGGCAGGGGAACTCGGCGAGAGCGAAGTATGGCAACATATCCCTCCTGGGGCCGGAGTACATGATCCTGCCGCCCGAGGTGAGCGCGAC
The DNA here is from genome assembly GCF_050908995.1 of Andrena cerasifolii. Classification (NCBI taxonomy): domain Eukaryota; kingdom Metazoa; phylum Arthropoda; class Insecta; order Hymenoptera; family Andrenidae; genus Andrena; species Andrena cerasifolii. The sequence goes on from NC_135132.1 coordinate 8,895,061, forward strand.
CCTCGAGACCATGGTGAGGATTTCGTAGGTGGGTGGGTGCAGCGTTAGGACGACGAGCCTTTGGCCTCTGCTGGCCCACTGCCTCAGATACTCCACCAAGAAGAAAGCGTCGAAGATGTCCAGACCATGCGTGGGCCTGTCCAACGCGAGGATGTGCGAGTCCTGCAGCAGACGACAGGCCAGGGCCAACCTCCTAGCCTCGGAGGTCGTCAGTGAGTTCACCAGGCAGTGTTTAGTCGCCTCCAAGCCGAGTTCCTGGAGGATCGCGACTGCCTCTAGCTTGGAAGTGTTTGGGCCGCCTCGTAGCAGCATGTAGAAGCTGAGAGTCTGCTGGGCGGTTAGGCCAGGGCTGAGACCGCTCTCAGTAGATAGATACGCGACACGGGACCTGCAGATCGCGGGTAGTCAAGTATTCCGCAAGATTAATCTTTACCACGAAGGTGTACCCTAAGTACCTCAGCGATCGCGAGGACACCGATCTCCCATTGAGCAAGATGTCCCCGCGCTTGATGCGCTTCCTGCCCGCGATGGTCTCTACGATCTGCTTCCCCTCCTTCTCCGTGGTCGCCATGACAGCTAGCACCTCCGTAGCTCCAGCCTCGAGAGTGATTCCACGGAGAAGAGGCAACCCGTCGGATCCAGAGGCTTCCACGCCACGCAGCTGCAAGTAGGGATGCTGAAGACATGGCACAGGTCTCAGCGGTAGAGTGTAGCCCTCTGGGCCCAGGATGCCGTGCCCTGGAAATAGATTTGTCGTTGAGTCATCGCCTATCACCTAGAGCTACACCAGGTTTAGTACCTCTAGGCTCATGAACCCCGTATCCGGGATCGATGGGCGCTATGCTGTGCCTCCGGTTGGTCCTGGCGCCACCTTGGAGGAGGTTCGCCTCGCTGGCGCTCCTCAGCCGCGGGTTGTCTCTGGAGACCGTTAGCTGAGAGTGTGCGTGCTCCCTGGGCGCGGCGTGGACGTGCCTGAAGTCAGGGTCGCTCCTTGCGGAGCGCATCGCCGAGGTGCCGTGGGCAGAGGTGCCGGCGTGCGACACCCGGCGGCCCTCCTCGCTGGAGTCATAGCCGCTGGAACCGTCGCGGTTCCGTGAGCTAGGGGGCAGCACTCGCGGCAGGCCGAACTTGAGATAGGTGTAGGAGTTGCTGGCCAGCGGGCTCTTGGGCCCGTATCTGGGGTGCCTCAGGATGCTCTGCACCGTCGAGTCGCGCAGCTGGAAGTTGCCGTAAGGAAGAGGCGACTTCTCCGCCGATCCGAGCGCTGAGTCGGTAAAGTCGGAGTTCAAGTTCTGCCTGAAAGCATCCTGGTTATTAGGGGGGCGACACTCATCTTGTTCCTTGCGCTGGTAATGAGTCACCTGTAAATGGACCAGGCGTGCAGGTCCTCGCTGGCTGGGGGCTCCAGGCCTCTGGTGTCCAGGGCTCCCGGCACCGAATACCGCCGCTCCAGCTCCCACGCCTCTGAACCCATCGCTCACGGGATCTGAATAGTTCACACAGCGATGCAGTTAGACGCCACAGTGACAAACGGACTCGAGTGGAATTGGAGAAACCACCGCGGTGCGCTGTGACATTCCAAGAACGTGCGTAGACGCCTTGCGAATAACCGGCGAGCCTTTGAAATTACTCGACGCTGCAGGCTCGAAATTGTTCGCCGCTCTCTCCCCCCTGACCCTCGGTAGCCGGCCAGCGTGAAAGGAAAATATCCGGCTGGGATACCGAGGCCGGTCCAAAACAGGCTGGAGAACTTCCAGCGATCCCGGATCGATCGACAAGTCAGTGCATTCCTCGCCAAATAAATCTCTGCGTAAATGGCAATTGAAACGAGACTGGCAGAGACTCATGAAGACGTTATTGGACGAAACAGATTACCGACTGATGTCAAGCATTAACCGACGCGTGATAAACTATCGCCTTGCGCAACACCACCTATATAATAAAGCCAAACTGCTCTGTACCACGTGACCCTGTGAAGTCATATGCAAGAGGCACAGAGCGACCAGTTCGTGTTCGAAGTCACGGATGTACTTGTGCATGTCCTACCACGTGTGGTTGTTTTAAGTGATATTCGTAGTCGTTTAAGTCGTTTAAAGTAATAATTAGTTCAAAATGGTTAACAAGTGTTGTGTACCTGGGTGTAATGGCAAATATTCTGCTAACGATCCAAAGTGCATGTTTTGAAATTTCCAACTAACGAAGAGGTTAAGCAGAAATGGCTTAACGCCATTCGCCGAAACAGTTTTGTTAGCTCAAAGCATTCAGTAGTGTGCCATCGATACTTTGCGAAATCCGACATTGAATTTACTACAACGGCAGCAGATTGGAAAACAAGAAAAACAATAACAGTTTCTTTAGAGAAACCCAGAGTGAAAAGTGGCGCAGTGCCCTGTATTTTTTCCACAGTATGCCTCTTATTTCAGTAAAGAAATAAATTACAGAGAGTCTACGCTTGAGAAGAAGACCAGACGAGAAGCTCTAGCTATCCAAAGTGCTATTATTGAAAGTGAAAAAGCTACTGCAGAACATGAAAAACGGTTCTTCTTCAAAAGTTTTGAAGAGTTTAGCTGCACAGCCAAATTGGTTAACATGGGCGAAAAGTGGAATATTATTGTTAAAAAAGAATATATTATTTACCTTCATTTAAACTTGGAAAAGAATCAACATGATATAATGTATATCTTGATTGATTTGAACTTGAAAGTAACCATTTTTTGTGAAAGCCTCGGAAATATCAGTTAAAGGTGTTCCCAAATTTGTAAATAGTGTGATGGATACTGAAAAAATAATAGATGTTCTAGAGAATATCAATATAAGTGATGAAAATGTGATAGTGCATGTAGTTCTAAATTTATTGGAATCACTAAAAATTAATAATAAGGAAAATAATAAGATCCTCTCATTTTGTAGATCTCAAATTCAGCTTTGTACACAGCCCAAACAGCGATATCGCTTCCAGGCTGAAACAATGATAGTTTCTTCAATGCTTCTTTTATATCTCCACATGCATATAGATTCTTAAAAATGACGGGAATTATTATTTCGCCTCGTTCAAATACTGTGAAAAACCATATAAACAATCGCAAAATACTAAATAATGTTTTATGAAAATACAAATTTGTATTACTGCAAAGTTTATATTATTTTTTGTACGTTATGAAAAACTGAATACCTTATTTTTAAATGTTATCAGAAACGGAATATTTTATTTTTTCATGTTATTACAAACTAAATAAAGTTTTGTAAATAAAGTACTGTATTCTTAGTTTTTCCACATATACAAAAAGTGCAACTTTGAACTGGCTTCCTTTTAGCTTCTAAGAGAATTAACAAACGACTGTGCGAACTCCTTGCGCAGATGCGCAGGATGTAATTAAAACAAATAAAGTTTTTGCTTGTAAATATATTATTTGAGGGGACCTTATTATTCCGCCTAGTTCGTGAATGCCGCACAGCGGTGACGTCACAACGAAGCTGCTTGGCTTTATTATATAGGTGGTGTTGATACTTGGAGGAGCGTTGGCAAACGAGAGTACAAGCATAACTGTGACTCATAAAACGAAGGATTACTACAGCGGAGGCTGGCTTTAGTGCGCAGCAAATGCGGCAAGTTTAATCATAAAAACAGAGCCTTGAACCCTCATTTGGCGTCTCCGTTTACTCCGCAGTCTGGCGCGCAGCGCCCCGAGTTCAGCGAACCCCCACCAAGCTCCTAGCCAGCTTTTCCAAAACACCGGGCCCAAACTCGAGGAAAATTCCAAAATAGTGCAGCCACCACTTCAGGCCCCAATCCCCGTCTACCTCTACCCCGAGTCCCAAATTTACCCGCCGACAGCGCTGGTTAACGGCTGCTCGCGAGTTACCGGGAGGTGTGAGAAAGCGCGTGAAGTAAGGTGGCCCGTCTCGACGGGGCGCCATCGGCAGGAATTTCGCGAGCCTGCTCGGTAAGTCTGCGCACGTCCGACTACACATATGTTCCTCGTGCCCATTGTGCGCGGACACGCAGGGCCAGGGTATTCCGTTTAACGGTGATACTCGCGATGAGCTTGCAAATATTATACGACACTTACGTATTCCGCGTACGTACAAGCGAGTCTCGTCGCCTTCGTTCTCCCGCGGAAAGCAATCCTTTGCGCTCCTCTCGAGGTTATCGGGCTGACTCAACGTCGCGTTTTGCCGGTCCCTTCTATTTCGACCGGGAGGCGTCGTTAAAATTCTGAGAAGGTTTGCGGTGCTATTGAAGCAGACGCAAGCGTTTCTCTTCGAATATCCTACTCGTAGGTCCAGTGACGAGTGGGAATATAAGAAGCTTTAGCAGCCAGCTTCGTTCTTTGACAAAGGAACAGGGATTGGTCAACAGAAGCGTCGGTCAGCCTCGCAGACGCCGAGCGTGGAGGATTAAACACGAGCGATTATTGACACGAGGTGTGTGCAGCGAGAAAGTGTTTGCGGTGGAGGAGTTCTTTCGCCGCAACGCGTCGGGTGGTCCATGCAAATGCTTCGGAGGGCATTTTTACCATCGCGCTTTAGCTTCCCGTTAGACGGTGACTCACGAGGCGCACAGTTTTTGCGAAGACACTGGTCATTCTTTGAGCAGGCTCTCGGAGGAGAGCGAGCGTCCCTTCTTCATTCCAAGCGAATGAAAAATGGACACTTTACCTTCGCTATTAAACGGCTGACGCTCGTTAGCTGCCGTTCAATTGTCCGCTCGTGTAGCATCGGCTGGTATTTTTACTCGTCACGGACTAACGGTACGCCCGGTCATCACTTCAACGTTGGCCAAGATTCTGCGTTATTTATACACTAATCGCCGCGCTGGATCCTTAGCCGTTATGTCTGTTCTATCGCAACCACATCGAAATTACTTCGACCGCGGTTGGGAGAACAAATATCGGTAAGAAAGGGCCCCTTCTTCTAGTGCTTCGGAATCCTTCCGCGGTCTCGAAGGAATTTCGCTTCGCACCTTGAACTTTTTCTCCGAATCCTTGGCATTCCCGAGGGTGTCTGGCACCAGCGAAACTTATAATCCTCTCTTCCGTCGCCCGCACGCGACGTCGAATGCGATAGCCTCCGAAACCCGGCCATAATGCCCCGCAGTTTACGTAACGCTTTTTTCACCGTTCGATCGGTGTCTCGCAACTATTCGCCTTAACTGTTCATTTGCATATCCCGTTTTCTGCGACAGCTGTAGCGACATGCCTCCAAAGCGATCCCGAGCTACGGCCCCGCTATTGAGCCGCTGATTTTTCGCTGGGTCCCGATTTCGGTCGCCGCGATGGTAAAAGTCCTCGGTATACTTTCCGCGAGCTGTTAACGCGCCTCGTGGCTGGCCGAGCGTTCGCGGGGCTCGGTGAAAACGATATTTAATTAATATGTTTAGCGAGCGGCCGGCTCACGGTCCGGTGGCTTTCATCGCCCGACCATTAGGCGTGCCTGGAACACGTCCCGTCGGCATGCAAATTCACTTTTCACGCCGCCCGGCTCCGCATAGCCTTTCGTGTTGAAAAATCGACAGTTCTGTGCCACGGGGTCAGCTTCGCCCGCCAACTGTTCACCTGATCCTCGCCGGGAGCCTCAAAGTCGCTGACTCGGGCTGATCCAGGGGAACGATACGCTCCGGTTTCGAAATCTCTTCCGCCGGCTGTGGGACTGTCCCACGCACCGATTTCTACGCGTCCCTCTCGATCGTACACACGTGACGGTGGCTCTTAATAAAACGCTGGCCTGGATACCACGTGCATCCGCGTGCGAGAAACCGTGGAAAGTCTGCCGAAAACTCGAGGAAAGTTCGGATGCGCTGCTAGGTATAACGTAGAGCGTACAGAGATGTGCACCCAGGTCAGTGCCGATACTTCTTTTTCAATACTCCAGAACGGTGAGTCCCGTCTGCGACGAGAAAGGGGCTGATTAACATTGCAAATGACTCAGCGGCGTCCGTGGCACGTGCAGAGGTGCAGCGGGACATCTCTTGTGCGTTCATTCAAGTCTCACAACGCACCGTCGACGGGAGGAAGCTTCTCAATCGTTTCCAATTATTACACTATTGCCAGGTCCGCGGGGCGAAAGTGTTGACGGCGAAATTAAGAGCGCGGGGAATGTTGCTCAATCCAGCCGGTTCCGTTCCCCGCGGAAATCGGCGGGTCGGGCGCGTTTCATAAACTACTAGCGCTCGGCCATCGAAAAAGAAACACCTCGAAAGCTCTGCTAATCACCTGTTGCTTTCACCGTGCTGCGGGTAAACCTTTCTCATTATGCAAAATCAGGTTCCCAGTCGTTGAACCGTGGCTAACCGCGGAATCGAAACTTGTGCGTGCCGACTACGCGTTAACTGTTCCTTCACCATTTTTCTTCTCCCTTTCGAATGGAAACGGGGGCCCAGGTTACCGCAGAAGCTCGAGCCAAGCTAGCGGAGCCGTAAGCCGCCGGGACTCGGGGTTAATCGAATTCTTGTTGGGATGAAGTTACCACGGAGAGGGCTGCCTCTCGCGGGGTAAACAATAGAAATGCTGGACCAAAAAGCAAACTCTCACGTGCGCTTCTACGAGGCGCGTGGCAAAGCCGAAGCACCGCGGAGGCCCTTCGTGACAATGACTCACCGCCGGTATTCAGGATGAGCTTTCAACAGAGCCTCGCCGAGTCAAGGTGATGCTGCTCCATTCCGCCGATTCTCCGCGTCTTCTCGCGTATCCTTTAGGCCTCTGTCAATGGAAACGAACCCGCGGCTTGTCAGCACTGAGAACGGCCTGACGCGTCCCTCGCGAACGCATCACTCGAACCGCGATCGCGATACCGCAACAGCATCGGTATGTTGAACGCCAGCCTCGCAGGGAACCTTTTCTAAACGCTGCCTTCTGACAGACGTGCCTTCCGAGCCTGGGCCCCTCTCTCGGCTTCTCCCCCTCCCTTCCCTCTCAGTCTTTCAAGTTCGCAGTGACGCATCCATCGACGGCCCGGGCCCCACCTTCCGACATTCTCGATTCGCTGGAACTTCGCCTCGCTTCCCATAGATGGTCTTCTAATAAAGAATCTTCTTCTACTCTGCACGCGGTTTAAGTTTCCTCCGTTGGTTCCCTTAGCTTGTATTCGAAACTCTGTTGTGTGCTTGACTGTTTAACGCCCAGTTCCATTGGGACAGCTAGCTTGCGTCGAAAGTAATATTACTTGAGCTGAGAACTCGGCGGCGAACTGTCGAGGGGGTCTTCGTTCGGTAGCTACAAGCGTGCCCTACTACTCCTACTGGCGGTGGTATACCTTCGACCTCCCACCAGTCTCCTCCGAGAGGAGGCATTCACCTCGCGAAGCCAACTCCTAGCCAAGTATCGTCACCGATGCCTGCGTTCTACCTGCGACGTTTAGCTAGGCACTTGTGCAGCCACCGTGCTCTCTCGCAGATCGTTCTGCTCATCCTTCTGGCAGTTTCTAACCCTGGTACCCCTCTCGATGTACCGTTTCGGGGAGCGGACTCAGTGAACGACCCTGGGGAGGTATCGTTTCTTTGTTCTCGCACAGTGGGGGCCGTTTTTCTCCTGTAACTTCTCCCAGCCGCCGCTAAGGCCCGCAGTCGGTCGGGGAATGTGATCTAGAGGGGCCAGGGACAGGCTGGGACAGGCGCCAAAGATGATTCCTTCGGACTGCACCCTGGATATATCGAACGTGTTTCACTCGACGTCGGTGGTAATCGAAGGGAACTGCTTAAGTAAATCGGAAGCGACCGCGGTGCTGCGAGATGTGTCCGCTCGGGTCCACGGCGGAGAGGTGCTGGCGATTTTGGGCTCGAAGGGCTCCGGGAAGAGGGCTCTGCTCGACGTGATCGGTAAGGGAGCGTGCGGAGTGCGGGTATCTTAAAGGTGAAGTTAGACAGCGAGTCGACTCGGCTCGCCCAGGTTCGACGAGTTGGCTTGGCAAGCGCGAGTCGACGAGCCATGAGCGTTCCCAAGAGACTCGCCGAGTCTCAAGCCACGCGCTGTCTAAAACAGTGGGTGGAAACTGAATAGGGAACTTCCGGAATAGCGTTTAGACAGGAAAGAACAGGCTTTCATAGCTTAGAGGGCGCTAGTGTCGCGGTATAGTTATGTCTGTGTCTGTACATACGCGATTGGCTGAGACTTATGCTGTCTTATAAGTGAAAACAAATGTAACGTGAGTGAAAGGTTAGTGTTTACTTGTGTTTACTGTTTAATAACTTAAAATAAATGTGCAGAAGAATGGGGAAACTGCAAAGAGGGTGACAGGTAAGAAAGTTTTATGTACGGTTTGAGTTGCATTTGAGACACTTGTTTATTTGAATATTCGTGATGTTTTTGAATTTTTAGGTTATAAACTCTGTTATCAAAAACTTTCAATTTACTGTAAAAAATATTAAAAATGATTTCCTAAACTTAAAACTTGTATTTTTGGAATGCACTCGTTAAACGCTATTAAAAAACACAAAAATGAATTTTAAAAAATGAAAAACAAGTTTCTCAGATGTAACTCAAACCGTACATAAAACTTTCTTACCTGTCACCCTCTTTGCAGTTGCCCCATTCTTCTGCACATTCATTTTAAGTTATTAAAGAGTAAACACGAGTAAACAGTAGCCTTTCACTCACGTTACACTTATTTTCACTTATAAGACAGTATACCGCGACACTAGCGCCCTCTGAGCCATGAAAGCCTGTTCTTTCCTGTCTAAACGCTATTCCGGAAGTTCCCTATTCAGTTTCCACCCACTGCTTGCATTAGTGGAACCTCCGCCGGCCGGAGCGGTGAGCCGCACATTGGAGATCCCAGCTTAATTTCACCTTCATTGAACTATGTAGCGAGAGACATTGCGGGAATTCATTCTACCTTTTAGCTGGGAGGGCGGAGGGTGAGACGAGGGGTAGAGTGACGTTGAACAACAACCTGCTGACGCCGGAATTGTTCAGGCGTCACGGCGGGTACGTGGCTCATAGGTGCCATCTCCTGCCGAGCCTCACTGTCCGCCAAACGCTCACGTACGCCACGTGGCTCGCTAATCTGAGCAACAGAGAGGCCCGGGTACGGCAGACGCTCGCCGACCTGGCGCTGTCCCAGGTGGCCAACAGATCTGTGAACGATCTGACGAAGCCGGAGTACAGGAGGCTGATGCTCGGCGTTCAGCTCGCCAAGGATCCCACCCTGCTGCTTCTAGACGAGCCGACCTGGGACACTGATCCGCTCAACACGTACCTAATCGTCTCCATGCTCTGGTCGTACGCGACTAGGAGAGGCTCCATCGTCGTTCTAACGATGGAGACTCCTAGGTCGGACGTGCTGCCGTTTGTCAGCCGCGTGACTCTCTTGTGCCTCGGGGCAGTGGTCTACTCCGGCCCGACCAGAAGCATGCTGGACTACTTCACTTACATTGGATTCCCGTGCCCCGAGCTCGAGAATCCATTGATGTACTACCGTGAGTATCGCTAGATCGAAGTAGCTAGAAATTACGGACAAAGGTGCGAGTAACCGATCGCTTTAGTGTGCCTGTCGACGGTCGACCGCCGGTCCAGAGACCGTTTCCTGGAGTCCAACCAGCAGATATCCGTGCTGGTGGAGAAGTTCAAGGCCGAGGGGGTGATTTACATGAAGGAGGCTCCGCAGGTGCCGCCGAACGTTAAAGACACGCCTCTCGGTATCATGCACAAGGGCTTGGGCCGCGGCATCAAGCCGGGTTGCTTCTCCACTCTCCTCGCTCTTTACCTGTGAGTGTACCTCGCGTATGCCCCGTTTACCAGCCATTACAGCGTGTACATTTTAGGAGAGGCATGGCGGCGACGTTCGCCTTCAACAAGTGCGGCTTAGGAGACTTCGCCGCGCGGCTGTTGTTGCTGCCGTTCTCCGTCGCCCTGGCGAGCATCCTCTACTCCCATTCGACGCCCGTGCAGTCGAGGGTGTTTCTACAAACAGGCGGCTTAGTCTTTAACGTATTGACGTTGTTCTACGTGGCCGGGATAGCGTCGACGGCTCTCCTCTGTAAGTGATCGCTGTGCGTCAGCGACACCGGGCAGGCCCTGACGTTGATTGCTCAGTTCCAGGCTACCGCGCTAGGTATTACCAGGAGAAGAGGGAGGGCCTGTACGGCGGCGCGATGTTCCTGACCGCGTACGCGCTGCTGAGCCTGCCGCTGAGCTTCGTCTCCACCATGATCACGATCGGCATTCTAACGCCGATCCTGGAGCTGGACTTATCCTCGTGGGCGTACGCCTCGGGCGTCCTCTGGTCCAGCTACGTCGCGGCCGAGCAGGTGACCGTGGCTGTGCTGATGGTGGTCGGGCGTCCGGTGACAGGCGCGATAACGGTGCTGTACATGACGCTGGTGTCTCTGGTAATCGCGTCCGGGGCCATCAGGAGCTTGAAGGGTCTGTCGTACTGGCTCGCGGCCGTTTCCACCGCGCTGCCCGCGAGGTACGCCTCGCTGGCCTTGAACCAGCTGGCCGTCGACACTCCGGCCTTTGTAAACTTGCATTACAACGAGAGCTTCCCGTGCCCCGGGATACCAGAGCTCTGCAGGTACCCGGACGGCCGGGCCTACCTGATCGAGCGTTTCACCCGCGAGGGTGAGAACATCTCCGAAGTGTTGAACGTCGATCTGAACCTGCTGATCTCCCTGGCCTTCGCCGTCGGTCTCAGCATACTGAACAGCGTGCTTTACCTGCTACCGCTCCCTGCGAGGGTAAAGGCGAAATTTAGAGAGTAACTGCTTAATTAATCGGACGCTGATTCGTTGGAAAATTTATTCTCCCTCTCTTCTCTCCCTTAGCGACTGTATTACAAAATTATATTACTCTTTTAGTTAAATCTACCCTTTCGCAATTATGCTGTATAGTATACGTACTTACAGTAGGCTACGCAAAGTAGATTATGCAAAGTAACGGTTGCGTAATGCGTAGCGTCAGATCTGAGCGAGGTAGATTAAAAGTAACGCGAAATTAACAGACTCTCACTCCTATTCGTACTCATCGTCGCCCACTTGACCCATCTGCTTTAGATCATCGGCCACCATGAACTCGCAGCCGGTACAGCTGACGACTTCGCTGATCTCGACATTGGGCGCGATTTCAATCATCTTCAATCCTTCTCCCTTGATCACCTCGAACACCGCCATTTCCGTGATTATTAAATCCACGCATCCTTGACCTAGGACACCATACGAACAGACGAATGAGTTCCTACACTTATCGAAATGCCTATGATCGCATTACCTGTTACGGGCATCGTGCAGTTCTTCACTATCTTCGGACTCCCGTCGCGAGCCTTCTGCTCCATAGTGATCACGACTCTCGTATTCGCCGCGCAGACTAAATCCATCGCGCCTCCCATTCCCTTCACCGCCTGCCCCGGGATCATCCAGTTAGCCAAATCTCCGCCCTCGGACACTTGCATACCCCCGAGCATGGTCATGTTAACGTGGCCTCTTAAAAGATCAAAATCGATAGAAACCTCGCTCACTATCTCTCAAGCCTCTTTTAAGGGGGTATTCCACTGTGAACGGTCGAAGAATCAAGCTACTTTTAAAGATTTTTATCTCAGTAAATACAACATATAATGAAATAAATCTTTTTGGTTTTTATTAAGCTATTATTATATTATACCAAAAAAATTAAAAAGAATATTTTTAATTTGTTTTACTTGTTTTTTACAAAGCGCCAATATGGCATCTATACAAAAACGGTTTGTTCGTGGTGCAGGTGATTTCCCGGCTTAGGCTTATCTGAAACAAAAAACTCGGAAAGATTCTTAATCTGTATGAGTGTCGCTATCGCCCATAGTTCAATAATTAACAATCTTTGTTGGGTGTTCCCCGAGAAATTATTTCTCAACAAAAAATTTTAATTGAGCTACGGGCGATAGCGACACTCATACAGATTAAGAATCTTTTCGAGTTTTTTGTTTCAGATAAGCCTAAGCCGGGAAATCACCTGCACCACGAACATACCGTTTTTGTTTAAGTGCCATATTGACGCTTTGTAAAAAAAACAAGTAAAACAAATTAAATGTATTCTTTTTAATTTTTTTGGTATAATATAAGTGTAGCTTAATAAATAAGCCAAAAATATTTATTTCATTATATGCTGTATTTACTGAGAAAAAAATCTTTAAAAGTAGCTTGATTCTTCGACCGTTCACAGTGGAATACCCCCTTAATACACACCCTCGAATCATGGCGAAACTTTCGTCGCTGCTGAAAAACGAAGCGCCCGGTTGCACCGTGATCGATTCCTTTCCAGCGGTGATCAAATCCGGGTCCACCTCGACCTCGTCCGGATAAGGTCCAAGCCCGAGAATACCGTTCTCCGACTGCAGCGTCACGTTCACGTTCTTAGGGATGTACCTGCACACGAGCGTGGGTATGCCGATCCCCAGATTAGCTGCAAGAAATTTGCTCGTTGAATCTCGAACGCGTCGCTTGAATACACAACGCCTTACCATACATCCCGTCTTTGAACTCCAGAGCAGCGCGCTTCACGATCCTGTCCCTCATCAAACTCGCCGGCGTTACTTTCTTAGGCTTCATATTCTTCGTCAACCGTTTCTAGGGAACATAAACAGCTTGTAACAGAGCCCTCGCAATCCAGGAGAACATACAAACCTCTATTCGCTTCTCGTAGGAAGGTCCCTGCACGATTCTATCCACAAAAATCCCCGGCAAGTGAACATGATCGGGATTCAGCTCACCAGGCTCAACGATCTCCTCCACCTCAGCGATAGTCACTTTAGCTGCCTTGCACATGGTCGGATTAAAGTTCCTGGCCGACTTCCTGAAAATCAGGTTCCCCTTCTTGTCCGCTTTCCACGCTTTCACCAGAGCGAAGTCCCCCAGAATCGCTGTTTCCAGTATATAGTGCCTGCCACCGAACTGCGCGACGTCTTTAGGCCCCGTACATATCTCAGGCCCTCCGTCCTTATTATACTTGACGATGCAGCTTCCCTCCTGGATCAGAGTCCCATACGCAGTGGGAGTATAGAAGGCTGGTATCCCAGCTCCGCCTGCTCGAATCCGCTCCGCTAAGGTTCCCTGTGCATTGCAAATACAAAGTTAGCGTCCCTCCGTGCGCCGTGCATCCAGAATCCCTGTTGCGATCACCTGCGGCGTTAACTCAACCTCCAGTTCCCCGTTAAGGTACTGCCTCTCGAGCTCGGGGTTCTCGCCAATGTAGGAAGAGATCATTCGCTTTACCCTGCGATCCTTCACGAGTATACCTAAACCGAAGTCCTCCACGCCTGCGTTATTCGAGATGACAGTTAAATCCTTCGCGCCCTTCTTCTGCACAGCTGCGATTAAGTTCTCTGGGATCCCGCAGAGCCCGAATCCGCCGACCAACAGCGTAGCGCCATCCGGTATATCAGACACCACCTCGTCTATGTCCGAGAATACTTTTCCTTCGCCCATTGGCGGCGTCAGGCTTTGAGACCGCGGCTCTGCATCGGGGACGTCGACTTTAATGGAGAACCTAACTGCGCGCACCTAGTGTCAAGGTTTCATTCTGGTTAGGGTGGATGTAGCATGAGCGCTAAGTGAAGAGAGTCACCTTGCGACAGTAAAATTGGTTACTCAGCAGTTTTTCAGTGCACGTACCTTCGAGATATTTAAACATTTGTAGCTGCTCCTTGAAACCGCACTCGTGCGGAAGAGCAAGCACCTGGCTCTGCTTATCACGAAAGCCATGATTCTTTCGGAAAATTCTGCGCACTGTGCAGCCGTTTAGGTTAAACTTCCACGTATGGTCTCGCTCACAATTCTGGTATTGGCTAAATACGTAGATAACAACGTTGTATTCTTCGTTTTATCTAAAGTTTGTCGCTGTTAATTATGAATCACGGTCATGTCTGATTTTATCGTGGTTTTTTTTTTAAGCTGATAGAGCTCGTAATGTAAGTACTTGAGCAGCATTTTTGTAGCCCTGGATGGTTCTTGTATTCGACTTTTGATTTTCTTCGCGCCACCGCCAGAGTAGTTGTAATTTATGAGAAAAGAAACTGTAGAAAGTTTGAGCCCGACTGAGGGGAATTAAGGGAGCCACTGGGCATTTGGATATTTAATTAATTACTTAAAAACGCATAAAGTCGATTTTGTTTAAGTAGCTTATAAGATATTGAGTATATCAAGAAACATGTCGAATAAAAGTTGTAGATCCGGGCAAGGAGCGTCTTTTACATTCTATTACTTTTTCTCGTGTGACAAACGGTTTTCGAAATATGTCCGAAAAACTGGAAGAAAGGGAACTGTTTTTCTGACTTTCTAAGTTTAAATGCTTCTCGAACACTTTTTACATATGAAGGCTAAAACATGTGTATTTGATATTTTCAAGGACTATTTTAATACGAGTTTGATATGACAAGAATGTTTTCCCAAAATTCGGGACCGAAATTCGCATAAGGGGCAAACTTGACACAGATTTTTTTTATTAATTGGAATATTTTCTCGAGTATTCTAATAATTAACGTAGCTAAATGTTTTTTTCCGATCGTTTATTAACTGTTTCTTATACATCTATATATTTATAAATCTTTTATAAATTGTACAAGTACTAATCACTAGTTGGTAAATAATTTACATTGCAATCACTTTTTCGAGTATTCCTTGACGATTTCGGCCACTAATAGACCAATTGCTGAGCGCGATAGAAATTTCAGACTTTCCCATTGTTTTGATTGAAGTACATGGTTGGTTCTGTTATCGACGATTCTATCTTCCAGCCCTGGCGTCGGTAATAGCGCCCCATAGTTCGATAACAAAGTCATCCGTGAACCCGAAAGCCTCCAGGTCCGAGTTATCTATCGCCTCTGCGAAATCAATGCTGTTCGATTTGTCCTGCGCGAGCTCCCAGATCTGGGTGGCTAGTTCTGTGTCGTAGATACCCATGAAGCTTTCCAGAATCACGTTTATCTTCTCGATGCCTATCGTGGCAGCATCGTCCACCTGTCCGACCAAGATAAACAGATAAGGATTACTGTTGAGAGGATGTTGCGGTCTAGAGCTCACAGAAATAGGTGATCTTTGGGAATTAATTACAGGAAAACTACCATGGATAATTTAGTGAGACTTTTTGCATTGTGCTAAGGGTGCCTTAAGCTATAGGAATATATTTTTATTTCTGTAATTAATCAGTGCAAATGGCACTGGGGAGTCGGTGAAGGTGAGGCGTCAAAAAAGTGATTCGAAACGGTAGGACGGGTTGCACCTAAACCATTGGCGTGAAATATTAAAAATAATGCCAGATTATTCAAGGGCATGAAATTCCATAGGGCGCAAACTTTTAAAAATTACACAAAAAAAATTTCTTGACAAAAATTAAAAATTAAAAAATACAAATTGAGAATTAAAAATTAGAAATTGAAAATAAAAAATTAAATCCTGAAAATTAAAAATTGAAAATTTAAATTTTAAAGTAAAATATCTCTAAATTACGAATATCTCGAAAAGTTATTAACCGATTCGATTGAAACTTTATTGTTTTAAAGAATATAGTTTTTTCAGAGGGCAAACCTATTTACATTTTAAATTGAAATTTTAAATTTTCAAAAAATTTAAAATGTAAAAGGGTTTGCCCTCTGCAAAAGCTATATTCTTCAAAATAAGAAAAGTTTTAATCGAATCGGTTAATAACTTTTCAAGATATTTGTCCCTGGTGGGAATTTGAAGACGACTGTTCAGAGAAAAACGCGTTTAAAAATTCACGGGAAGGGGTTTTACCCACGCATTCGCCGCTACTGAAATGCCTAGATGACTTCAGAAATTTTTCGAATTTCAAAAAATTCATTTAAACACGTAAAAGGTCGTGTTTACATTCGAAAAAAAAAATCAACATTCCTAGACCGGAACCACCCCTTGAGCCAATGCTAGTCCACAGAAATCTGTTTACCGCTTCTATAATTTGCGCGCTCCCGTCCGCCTTGAACCTGAGCGTCTCCTTCCCCGAGCCGTAGCCGGATTTCTTCCCTCTTTTAAGATCCCCTCGCGGACCGATGCTCCCGAAGCCGTTCTTGAGCGGCTCGACCAGCCTCAACGTGAACGTGGAGCCTTTCGGGATCTCCTTGAGCAGCTTCGCCACCTCGAAGTGCCGTTTACCGACCAAGCTGGTGGAGTCTATTTTCTCGATGTGATCCCCCACCTCGATCACCTTTATCCTGTCGATCACGGACCCCTCTTTTATGCGCTTTATAAAGGCGTACCCCGCGCCGTTATCGGTGATCGTCAATCCCAGGGCGTCGTCCGTTTTCATAAGCTCGATCTCTTTGGGTCGACCTAACGTGACATCGTCGACGGCATTAAACAGAATTGTTCTTAGCTCATCCTAGGAAGACAACGTACCCTTCTTGTGTGCGAATATAAAGTCCCCGACGCCTATCTGACTGCCCAGCAACTCGGTCATTTCTATTTTGTGCGTGTTCAGTGTGCAGAAGAGAATCTGAAATTTATTACGCATTAGTTATATGGAGGAACATATTATGTAAAAGTCGCTGAAACTGGTGTCATGATAATCGCAGGAAAAACCACCCTGTGGCGCCATTAAAACTCGCCTGAAATTGCCCTTAACCTTTTCTGCTCCACACTTTGGCAAGAGAAAGAAATACGCGATTATTATTAATTAATTATCGCTTCGCTTAAATGCGCGACAGCCTTTAGGCGTTAAAAAACATTAACTGAGTTCAGTGGCGCACCCAGAGGGAGGCCAAGGGACCCAGGCACCCCCAAAGAAGAAGCTTTGCAAGAAGAAAAGAAAACTGGATTTTACTGTTTAAATAAATTTTTATAATCCCCTCACGAATTTTATTAAATTCGCATTAAAAATATTTCCATCCCTTCGACTTGGCTTCCCCTGAGCGCACCACCGAGTTAATAATTCCAAATGGAATCGCAGGGGTTAATCACGTGACGCAGAATTTCGTTTTTGGCGCCAGAAAGGGAACGCCGCAAAATATATTCACATCCGGTTGTAAGGGCCATCTGGGATGGATTTCTGGAAGCGAGCAGTTTTGAATCGCTGATGCTGGATAAAATCCCGCGAGCGTTCCGTCGACTTTCACCGCGGCTTTTTAGCGGCGTTGCGGAAGGTGGTTTAATTCTGTCCCCGATTTAAATGACCCACTACACGCGGCGGTCAGTGAATGTGCTCGCGACGGGGTTTACAAGCTGTTATTACACGGCAAGTTACACGCGTCTCTGGTCGCACCAAAGAGGACGTATCCGCCAGGTAGGCGAGAGAAGCTTTGGCCCGTAACCGATGTTTCCTGCATCCGGAATATGCCCTTCCTATACCGATTACGCGCGGTGAAATATCCCCGTCGAAAAACGCCGTCAGAAATCCTATATACAACCGGAGCTCGAACGCCGGCTCCGTCTTTTGTCAAGAGGCGTTCATTCGCGTCCATTGATTCTCCTCGGGTAACTCGTTGGGAATAGGTTAGATCCTAAACGGATCCATCGGAATTTTACCAAGCGGGGAGATTCCGATCTACCGAGCCCTATTACGGTCGGTTCCCAACTCACGATAAGTTTTATCTACGACCGTGGTAAACACAGCTCGATGCAGCGCAACTCACTTCTTCCACCAACAGATCGTAGCATTCCGCTATTTTCTGATACAGCTCCCGCACGTTGCCGAAGCCCGAGATCAGGCCGGTAGGACTGCCGTGCGCCAGTTGGCAATGGAATATCAACGGCGGCTTCGATACCCTGGACGATCTACGTTGCTCTTGGGCCTGATCGTGTGACGCGGTACCGTTCTTCTGGCCTCGGGTGACACTGCCACCTTCCGGGGCCTCCTGGTTGCTCTCCTTGCCGTTCTGGTGGTAATGATTGTTACCGTACTGCGCCCCCCCGTTGGAGAGCTTCTCCGACGTGGGCGACCTTTGGGCGGCACGCGCCTTGAACAGCGGCATGTCTCTGCGAAACAGTAGTTCACGATGTTATATCTCAGGGATATATTTGCTTTCAGGGTATTCGCGGAGAGCGCTTCGTTGCGGAGGAAAGGCTGCGCGGGTCCCCGGTTCAAGGTAGGACAGACTACGTCGGATGTTGCAATTTGGTAATCGCCACTGGTAAATAGTAGGTTTACTTGAGCCCGCTATCGTACTGGCCACTGAATACAGAGTCCGCGAGAACCACTGCACGCTGGTGTCGTTTAACGAACCGCTCGCTTCGCGTTACAGTTCTCATAGCTGTTAGCTTCGATGTAATCATTCTCCCGATTAGCTGTCCGTGCAGCGACTAGTATGTCCGGTCGGTATTCGATGACGTTTGACTTCTCGTTGTTTTTCCTATCGCGCGCAAAACTCGTCGAGCGACACGTCACCGTGAACACGCGGCGAATGTAGTGCAGGGCGGCTGTAAGCCAGGGAAAAACGCGAGTACTTTCTCACCTTTTTTTTTCGCACGCTGAAGCAGAAAACGAAGTTACCGCACGGGCTGCAGGGCAAAACAATGGGGCCTAGCGATGCGAGGGGAAATCGCGGCGATACCTCATATCTGACTTACTGCTTGCAATAATTCTTTCCCACTGGTCAGGCAATCTTTCCTTATCGCGACGGTTATCAGCGCCTGGTATGGTTGTTATCGCAATGCTAATTCCCTACCCACGCGAGCGTGCCTCATTGTAGATCGTCGATCCCACCTTTTCTCGCTAGCGGCGGTCACATGCATGCGTACGAGCCGGGGGATTCGAGATCGGAGAAAGAGCGTTCCCTCTGTATCCTCGCTCGGGCCCAAGTAGGTTAAACGATCGTGTTCAACCGCACGTCGGACGCCTCGAGGAGCGTGCCTTCGTTAATTCGTTTAAAGCAAAAGCCACTGGTGTCTCGGCGGAGTCGCACCGAACCGCGATTTCGCAAGCATGTGCTTGGCCCCTCGATCGCGATCGTAACCCGCAGGAGCGTATCTCCACACTGCTCTGCGGAGTCCCCTTACTGCCGCGTACCCTTCCAACATAATGCCCCCTCTTCTCCTTCCGTCGAGCCCTGGCTCCAGCCGGGCATAAATTTCCATTCCCGCAGACATATGTCGAATCCTTCTCCGCTGAAATATTTTAACAGAAATTAAAACCGACTTCAAAAAAAAATTAAAAATGCACTGCAGAGTGATATATAAGTTTTTTTCTTATTTAATCGTTGACTGAAAATTTGTTTACACTGTGTAAATCTAGGGCAGTCTTGAAAATATTGAGACTCATAGATTAAATAAGGAAAAAACTGATTTTTCACCTTTCAGTGCATTTTTATTTTCTTGAAGTCGGTTTTAACTTGTTTAAAGTTTTCATTTTTTACTTTTTTTAGTTATTTAAGCTGACCGTGAAAAATAACCGTTTCCTAGAAACGGGGGATTCCAATATTAATGAAACAGATTTCTTATTTTTGGTGTAACTACAAAACTACCGAACCGATTTTGATAATTCTTTCTCCGTGGCCTAAGTTGATTGAAGCTAAGCTACATGCAATGAGTTTCGCGAAAATCGGGCCAGTAGTTACGGAGAAATTCGTGGGCAAACATTAGACACACAAATTCATCGAACTGAGAGCCTCTTTCTTTTTGAAGTCGGTTAAAAATCATCCTGCCTCTCGGCGAATTTCTTGATTTCTCTACACTTGTAATATGGTAATACGGCTTACTTTCGTTCGTAGAAAGGAGAAGCGAGGTTTCTAGTTTGAGAATTTCTTTTTATTCGTACAAGAGAAGTATCACAAACAACATATCAAACGATAAAATTAATGGGATATATGAGCCGCCCAGAGTGCGGGCCGCGGTATAAAATTTCCGGACGATTCCAAAACCTTCCACTTTGTATAACAGTAGCAACGCTCTCGAAGGGTCAGTGGCGGATTTAAGAAAAAAGGCCCAGTTGGCAAACGTTGAGGGGCCCATTTTTTCGGGAAAATGAATAGTAGTTTACTGAAAGGGGGTAAATGTACAGAAAAGTATAGAAAAAAATTGCTCGGATAAAATCATAATTTATTTTTGAAGACAGGGCCTTAGGGGGCTCTGAGCAGGGGCCCATTTTTCGAGAAGCTAAAGCGTTTACTGAAAACGGGCTCAGTGTAATAATACAGAAAAAAATATAGTTTGGATAAAATCATAATTGTTTTTAAGGATGGGGCCCTAGTGGGGCCTTCCGAGCAGGGGCCCAGGTGGCAACTGCTCATCGGCCGCCCTGTTAAATCCGCCACTGCGAAGAATTAATCTAAATCGAGTACAGGAATACTTGTCGAATTACACGACTTCCGCGTTAAGATTCTCCTAAAATCTATCCAACGAGTATTGTCAAAGGACCTTAGATAAAAATGTAACAACACGGTTCTCGCGTCGTGCCATGTAAAACAGTAACAATCACAGCGCACTTGTTAACAAATAAAATGAGAATGCACTATGGGATACGATCAGTCTGCGTGCAGGATTTAACGCGTAGAACTGTTCGCCACCGAGCCACCAGTTGCCGCGCTCGAAATTCCGCTTCTGGTGTCTCAGTGGCCGCGTGCGTTCTACCCGTTACTGCCTTGCCGGGAGTGTATATGCGTACGATATCCATGCGCGTAGCCTAATACCGTCGGAGGAGACGTTTAAATATTACTGCTGCCCCAAATACAGCTCGGGCTGGATAATGAATACTTTCCACACTTTGCCGCAGTTAGATTTGTGCTCCAGAGCCAAGTAGTTCCTCATCGGCACCAGCAGATAGTCGTACGGATCTGTGTTCAGCTGGTACTCCTGCATCGCTTTGTACACCGCCTTGAAAGGCGGCTGTTTCTGCGAGTGAAACGTCCCTCTGGAGCCGTGCAGAACCAGAGCCCCTTCCTTCTCCGCCTTGGTGCAGACCGGCATGTACATGCAATGATCGGGTCTATAATTATATCTGCAGGAGTATATATAAAGCTTCTCGGGATGGTAATGGAAGATGATGTTTATGATATCTTGGTCCCCCCACGTTATCTTCAGCTTATACTCCTTGTGTATCGGTATCACATATTCGATCCATCTGAACTCCCTCATTCTCGTCAAGTTCATCAGCATCACACCAGAGTTCACCCCCAGCTTCCCATAATACGGATGTTTCGCGAATCTGTTATACCATCCCGTGTTGGGGTCCTCGTGCTCCGGGCTCAGAGCCGCCAACTGGCTGGCGTTCATCTTCTTGAACTCGTCCCAAATCTTCTCCGGCGGAGCCAGGAACAAGGTGTCCGTGTCCACGTAGAGGACTGCGTCCGTGTCGTTCAGAACTGACTGTAACAGAAACGCAGTTATCATGACGATTACCTTTGACGGCAGCTTCTGCAGTTACTTACGGGTAGAAATAATCTCTGAGCCGCGCAGGGCTTGAACAGCTTTTTCCACATCGCGGCGTCACTTCCCTCTGGGAAAGTGATGGACTTGACGGCGAAGTCGAATGTTTTATTTGACAAGAGCTTCCATTCCGTCAACTTCTCGCTGAAGGCTGGAATCAAGTTTCTCTCCGCCAGGACGATGAACTGCAGCGGCCTGCTGGTGAAGACTAAAGCTGACTTGAGCATCGTCAATGCCTCGTCAAGTCTGTCACCGCAGACGACTACGCATATCGTCACTTCCCCAGCCGACGGCTGTGGCAGAGGCTTTTTGACGGTGGAGGAAAGGACGGCCTCTTTAGTCTGGCCATCGTATATCTTGTTCGAGAAGTTGGTCAGGTTGAGCAGTATGATTAGAGCAACGAAGACAAGGCACAGGAAGAACAATTTGTACAGGGATTTCATCGTTGTACTTTCGGGATCTCACATCCTCCGCGGACTTGACACGCGATCGCTGGAAATTACCGGGGCAGAATTTGGCATCTTGGTGTTCTTCCTCGTGTTGTTTATGAGTCGGGGTTATAACCTTACTCGCGCGGAACGATGACAACAGGCTGGGGGCACGGTTGCGGGATTGGGGATTAGATACGCATCGAGATCGCTCGGGAGGTTGTTAAACGCACATTTGGCAGCGGGGATCTTCGTTAGACACGGCTTGGAAGACTATTTTCAATCGCAGAAGCGTCTACGTTCTCCCACTTTCGAAAATATCGACCGCTGCGTTCCATCTTGACAACAGAACCAGTTTTTGACACCCACATGCATTCCCGAAGTGTTCGGTACCTAGCGCGAGCGGTTTCGTTGACAATCGTGTAAACATTAAGGGAATCAACCTCGCGAAAAGCGGGTTATTTAACGATTCGTTGAGGGGGTGGGGGGCCCACTGTAATGGTCTGAAAAGTAGGGGTGTTTTCGGGATTTTTTTTAACCAAACAACGCAAGTAAATCAATGTATTGCTTAGTATGGTTAATATGTTACATATTGAAGGGTGAGAAAGCATTTTTTCAATTAAATTCATATATCCCTTTCCCGTATACTCTTCGTCAAAATGTGAGCTGCGGTAAAATCGTGCCTGTGGCGTTGACAGTGCCCTAATCAATCTGAATTCAAAAAGACAAAAATGTTTAGACACTAGAAGCCTAGGGGCTGGCGTGTTAGATTTTTAAATAATAACAGGAAGGTGGGCAAGTTATCGTAGATATTTAACATGTATTTTAATACGTACATATGAATATTATTTTAGTTATATTACAAATATACAGTGATTCAAATAAGAAAATTCTATAAAAAAAATTCGAAGTATAACGCCATATATATATATACACATATACATGGTGTGTATTTACAGGATTAGTTTAAATTCTTACGATTTTTATAAAAACGCATATCGCATTGAATCCTATTTTTAATGGAAGTATCTCACTGGTCTTTTTCGGGGGCAAAATAATTACGTTTAATCATGAGAATCTTCGAATTGTATAAAAGGACGACTGCAATCTCAGGAACTAGATGCATTTAAGTGGTCAGTCTGCAGTGACTGAGAAGTAATTTGTTCACTGCTTGGAGGGGTTCGGTTCGGTATTGTTCTTGGTCGCGCACCTCTCGCCTTTCTTCTTGCATGATTTTTCCCCTGCTTTACGTCGATAGCTAGACTAACGTTCGATGTCTACGCGTATCACGACGGCGGTTTCTCTAAAGATATATTGTGATCTAAGTGATCGCAGTGTATGGGGCACTGATGGTACGACACTGCGCTCGCGTGGCCGGATCTCCCCGAAGTCATCGGCACTCCCTGCTCCCACTGATCCTTCGCGGGGTCGTAGATTTCCACGATGTTCAGGAAATGCTCTCCGTCGTAGCCTCCTTAAAAGAAAGCGGCTGGCGGTGAGGTAATTAGCAGGGATGGGTTTCGCGAAGTTTCGCGAATTTAAAAATTAGCTTCGAACCCACCCCTAGCAATTACCAATAGCTGGCCACACACGGGGAGGTTTCCCCGCGGTCTTCATCCGTCGCGGACAAAAGTTCACGGACAAATCGCGTTGGATAAATACCTGTTTTTCGGGCTAAAAACATAGCGAAATTTTAGATTTTTTTTTTTTTAAAGAAACTAGCGATTCGAATACTTGAAATTCGGACCATGCTTTTATGCATCTTTGAAGAAGTTGTAGTTTTTTTTTTATTAATTTGAAGTTTTTCACGAGAGCCGCGACGGTGTAAATCCGCCGGGAAACCTCTTCGCGCGTGGCCAGCTGCAGAAGCGCGGTTCAAGATGAACCAGACCCAATAAATCCTTACCCATCGCATACAATTTTCCGTCGAGTACGGTAACACTGAGCGCGCTACGAGCAATCGTGACGCTGCTAACGTACTCCCACATATCCCGCTCCGTGTCGTACCGTTCCACGGAATTTAATTGCCTAGTTCCGTCGTATCCCCCGACAACATATATGTACTGACTGAGGCTAGCCACCCCGGCTCCCGACCGACTGCACTTCATCGACGACACCATCGTCCACTCGTCGTTCTCGGGGTGGTAACATTCCACCGAGCTGAGCCGATTCGTCCCATCAAAACCACCAATGGCGTACAGTAATCTGTTGGCAGGATTACAAATAAGTACCACTGCTACCACACGCTGGGACTACTCTCTCACCTGTTAACCACCGCCACCCCGACGCCCAGTCTCTTAATATGCATGGTCTTCACGTTCGTCCAAGTATCGTGATCCGGATCATAACACTCCACGGTATTATGATACTCGGCACCCGCGCTTCCTCCAACGGCGTACAAAAGCCCATCCATCACAGCCACCCCGACACGATTCCTGGGCACAGACATGGGGCTGCAAGCCCTCCACTGGTCCGTTACTGGGTTATATCTATCCACCCAATCGCTGTCGTACCTGCGAAAGGAACAATCTTTAACCCCGCGTCGAACCTTCCCCTGCTTATTCTTCCAACGTGCTTACCTACTCTCTGGCGAATTGTTCCTGCCACCGACAGCGTAGAACATCCCCTTCAGGAACGCCCCGCCCAACCCGGACCTAGGAACGATCAGCTTCGCGTGCTGGGTCCAGGTCTTCTCGTCCGCGTTATACCCTTCCAAAACATCCAAGGAATGCTTCAAGAAACCACCTGCTATGTATATCACCCGGCGGGTGTTAGGCGTCCTCTCCTTCACCACCGGCTTCTTGTGAAGCGTCAGATCCTTGAATATCTGCGCCAGGTACTCCCGACAGGCAGGAACCTTTTTCAACACGTCGCAGTTCTTCATCTGCTCCCGCAGGAAGTTCGGCGTCAGATACTGACACCTCACAGCGTGCAGTATATGCTCCATCTTCGGCCCCCTCGCCTCCTCGTTGTACTTCACCCACTTCAGCACGGCATTGTACACTTCCCTTTCCTCTTGAACATTCAGCTCGTCCTTTCTCACTAGCGTTATCAACTGTATCGCCGATAACTGCAGGAACTCTTCTTCCTGACATATCTGACTAAAATGTTGAACAATAAACTGATTCGCTTTTTGGTACAAATTCTGACAGCCGTGCTGCTCGGCGAAATTGGCGATCCCGATAGCATTCGTCGGATCTAATTGCCTTTCCAGAAAAACGCAACACGCATCTATGACATTACTAACCTGCGCCACAACAATAACAGATACATAAAGGTGCAATGAGAATTCTCTTAAGGGTGGATTGCGCCTTGTGGGGCCGAAAAATCGGTAATTCTTTGTGAATTTTTTGTGCGAAAACGGTTCGACAAATTAACTTGAGGTTTGGCAGGCTGTTTTATTGTATCTTGACCTATCGTTCTGAATTTTTGGGTGACAGTGAGAAAAAAAGCTTCTCAGGCAAAACCATTCTCAGACTCAAATCAAGACGCTTCATCTTCTTCAAAGGCTGCCATTTTAACACTTTTTTATTTTTCTTAATGCATCTACTATCACCCATAGCCGCAATCATACAGTTTCAGAATCTCTTTTCCTTTTTGTGTTTCCCGATTATTTTTCTACGCTCTCTCTGCACACAAAAATTCAGAACAATAGTTGAAGATACACTAATTCAGCCTGCCAAACCCCAAATTAAGGGGTAATGCCACTCTAGAGCTTGGAAAAGCAGCCTGATTTTGAGAATTTTTTAAGCGAGTATAGTGAATGGAATTCAAAATTTGTCCGAAGGCCTTCATTGCACATACCTTGAAGTGTGATCACAATTTTTTTAAAAAAATTTTAATACACAAAAATTAATGGTCAAAAATTGAAGGAGAAATCTTTCCGGCCGCGGAACAGTGTTTTTCACAAGAAGCTTCTTTTGTTGAGCTGTGGAACCGCCATTTGGTATTAAAAAGATTAAAAAAAAATTGTGATCATACTTCAAGGTATGTGCAATAAAGGCCTTCGAACAAATTTTGTATTCCATTCACTATACTCGCATAAAAAATTCTCAAAGTCAGGCTGCCTTTCCCAGCTCTAGTGGCATTACCCCTTAATTAGTCAAACCTTTTTTGTACCAAAAATTCACAAAGAATTACCTAATTTTTCGGCCCAACAAGAGGTAATCCCCCCTTAACCAGGGGATTTGTGGACGCACCTGAAACATGGTGGCTGCGGACAGAAGGGAGCACACGGTGATCTCCGTCACTCTTATCTGGCCGGTGTACATGAAGTACATTAGGCGAGCCATGGTCGTCGGACAGACGCCTTGGAGCTTCACCCTGGTCATTTCAGATTCCTTTAAACCTCCCGTAAACATTGCCTGCAACATCGTCGCTGTAATGACGGCGAGAGACAAACCACCCTCGCGCTCCCCTCTCGACGAGGAAATACCTTAAAATATGGACTAGCGGCGGCTAAGATAACTTTGTGCGCGTAGAACAGCTCGGACCCTACTTCCAGCACAACGTCGGTGAGCATGTGATGGCTGCGCATCATGAACATCATCTTCATAGCGTCCTTAATGTAATTAGTCATGTAAAATGTCATGTCGCCGAGGTCTCCATGCTTCTCGGCTCCCTCAAAGTCCTTGTCATTCTCTGTCATAAACGACGAGCCTGACTCGAGGTTCTGAGCGTGGAAGCTGCTCCGAGCTTCTTTTTTCATGTAACAATCTTCTTCATCCATTAAGACAGGCTGGAAATAACGGAACGGTGTAATGCAGAAGCCTCTCTCGCTTTCCGAGCTGCGTGCGCTCTCATCTATTTGAATACTTTCGAAGGGAGGGATCGAAAAGCTACTAGAAGAGTAAAACACAGTGGCAGTTAGGAGGCATGTAGTTAGGGAATTCAAACCCGGGATCCCGGCTGTTTTTTCGATTCCATTTTTATATTTTTCAATTGTTCATAAAGTAGGTAATTTACGTTCTTAAAAATTCTCGGGATAAGTTATAACTTGATACATCAAATCCCGGGAGTTTTAGAACAAAAAAAAACAGCCGGGATCCCGGGATCCCGGGATTACGATCCCGGGATTGAATTCCCTACATGTAGTATATTGTGCGATGCCAGGTGTATAACGTCGGGCCGCTTAAGATATTAATTTAACGATAAGGTGTACAAATTGCGCGGAGATTAATACGCGCCAGTCATTCGCTTTCATGGAAACGCTCGCGGGCGTCCCAGTGCAAACAGATACTTGCCGGGGGGGTACGCAGAAACGAAAGTTACCGTGATTCCGTGAAAAGCGGCTCGCCCGGGGATTAAGAAGGAGGAAAAGCGAGCGATCGTAATTGAACGATTAATGCCATTAGCGGCGCGCGATGACGCAGGGACCGGGCGAGTGAGCTCGGCCCTGTCCCTGGACGGGATGCTACGCGGATCTCTCGCGTGAAACCGCGGAGGAATTACCATACGCACGTGCTTCTAAGAGATGTTGGGCATTGACAGGTTGCTCTTCGTCGCGAGGGGAACGTTTGATAGCGCGGCTGGTTAGTATTTACAACTGTATACCGGTGCGTGGTGCACGCTGCTGTCTATCCCTCTCGATGAATGGTGGTGCGTAACGCGTAGCGTACGTCAACAACGAGCGTGCATGTTGGCTCCCCGATCGACGTTCACGGCGAGGCTGCTGTAATCCGCCCACAGACTGTTGAACAGTAAGAGTATAAAGAGGAGAAGCCCGGAGGAGAATTAACGCGAGCACAGGGCCACTCTATGTCCCGGTATCGGCGCGGCGAGGCTGTTTAAAGCGCATCGGAACGAAACCAACCGATCGGCGGGCAAGCTGGTGTAGTGGTGAGGACAGAGTGAAACAGACACAGGCGAAAGTCGAGCCGTGAAACAGCACTCGTGATCGTAGATGACGTGAATGACTTGCAACTTCTTTCGTTCGCTTACTCTGCCCCGATGAAGCACGTAGCTATCGCGCCGAGCGCCTTGACTCTGTACTTCTCAGACCGCGCGGGCACTCGGCCGCTCGTGCACCTTTGAACCGCCGGTCCCGCTTGCTTTTCACATCTCACCGGATGAAAATCATTTCTCGCGGTTTCTCGCGATAGCCCTCTGGCCGCCTCCCTCCGCCTCAGCGTTAGCAGCTTTATTAAGTATAATCGAGGCCCCCGCGAGCCCAGCAGGATATCTGGGTTGGCGTACATAGGAAGAGATAACCATTTTAATTATGCAAACGTCATGGGGGTCTCCGCGTCACTCGATTCGTGAAACCAGTCGTAAAACGGGTATTCACTGTCCAGATTACGCTCTGTATTATACCAACGTTTACCTCCGCTTCCTATCGTTTCGTAATCTCCCGATATGCGCCTCGTATGTTTATAGGACGATCGAACCTGATAACACCGCCTCGCGGTTTACTTTAAGCTCGATCGATGACTAGGGGAAAAAGAAGGAACGCTCTCGCTTTCAGACAATATATTTATTTCTTAGTCATATGGAGGTTTCAACAATAACAGTGTAATAGTAGGCGTAACAAGAGAGACGAGGTAGGTTACGAGGAACCTAACCTAATACCGTACGCCAACAAGTCACCGAGGTAATAACAGAATACTTGTGACAGCAATATGCATATGCATCCCTACGTGTATGATCTACAACGGTCGCTACGTCGCTAAAGTTGCACGCGGAAATAAAAACAACCCCGAATGAGCGTGACGATGTAGGTTGGAATGCCTCGAATGGCGATCTCCCGAGCATCGCATTTTTACGCGGCGGAGAAGTCTCGCCTTCGATCGCGGCGGCAATGGCCGTTGAGAAAACACATTGGCAAAGCCTCTTCCTTTAAACAAACGACTTCGATGTCTCCGCCCGGGGACTCTCGGGGGTCTCGAGAGTTCCGAACGGAGTTGTTTCGATGAGACTCTGTATAACGATGCTTGGCAGGATTTGGAAATCAATGTAACGATAGTTGAAATCATGGCAGTGCTTCGTAGTGTAGAATAATCTTATTGCCATTAGAGATGGAATTAATATATGCGTTACGGCTAATACGACGCTACTAATAATATTTTAAACGCTAGTTACTTAACCGAATTTGCTAACGATTACTTTAGACTCGTCGAATGGTAACAGCTATTAGTCTTTTCTCGTTGCGATCAGCTCGCTTTATTTAAAGCTCCGAATTGTTTGATCCATTGCGCTCTGCGAAGTCGCCAAGAACTTTGCGCAGCGTTCGTTTGGTTGATGGAAAGAGAAGAGCGTCGGAGAGTTCAATGGTTTGTAGAGAATTCAACGGAGGAGTCTAGTTGGAAAACGAAGTCCAGCTTTTTTCTTAAGTTAAATAGGCCGATTCGTACCGTGGCTCGCTGCAAATTAATATTAAGAGGCTTTTGCTGATGGCAGCCGAGTCGCAAAGGAATGCAGCAGGTACGCTCTAATCTTTCCACGCAGCGTTCCAACTATACAGGCTCTTGTTGGCGCACAATGAAGTAGGGGGCTCGACCTTTAATTCAGTGCAATAATGTCTCTTCAGGTATCTAGTAGAAGACACATATGTACAAGGACTTTCATAAGACAGATTTCTTGTATACGCATTGGAACGAATAGTGACGAAAGGAACACAGGATTGCTACTGAACTAAATTACCGGCAGAACCCGCTTATCAAAGGATTACAGCTATAATTAATTCGATAAGTCTATCTTTGATTTATTTAGGCTCGGGTGGCTCTAAACTGGCCCCCTATATTTGTATTTTGATTACTTCCTGAATCAATTGCAACATACTTGAACGCAAGCCAGTAAATTTTCCGATCCCAGGGTATTGCTTTTTTTTCCCTTTTAATCTACACGTATAAGATAGTCTTGAAAATTCAGTTCCAATGGTCTAGAGTCCAGACTTCTGGAGTTCTAGACTTTTAAAGTTCTGGAGTTCCAGAGTTTTAGAGTTCTGGAGTTTAGATTCTTAGAGTTTCAGAGTTCTGCAGCTCTAGAGCCCAGATATCTAGAGTTTTGGGGCCTAGATTTCTGGAGTTTTAGAGTTCCAGAGCCTTGATTTTGAGAGTTCTAGACTTCTAGAGCTTTAGAGTTCTGGAGCCTAGATTTGTAGAGTTCTAGAGTTTTAGAGCCTAGATTTTTAGAATTTTGGAGTCCTAGAGCCTAGATTTCTAGAGCTTTAAAGTTCTAGAGCCTAGATTTTTAGAATTTTGGGGTTCTAGAGCCTAGACCTCTAGAGCTTTAGAGTTCTAGAGTTTTGGAGCCTAGAGCTTTAGAGTTCTGGAGTCTAGACTTCTAGAGTTTTGGAGCCTAGAGTTTTAGAGTTCTGGTGTCTAGATTTCTAGAGACTAGAACGATTGGAAGGGTGACGCGAATGAAAAAGGAGCTAGTAAAATGCAATTATTCAGGACACTTTCATGGGTAGCAGTCGCGTGCTATCATATGTACACATAAAGAGTCAGATTGAAACTCTGGATTCGCTAACGAAGGACTTGGTTTTGTTGTTTCAGAAGTGTTCTGCGTTCAGTGAAGCTCGCGCAATGTACGTACATTGACGGGAGGGTCTACTTGCTCCTTAAAAGACCTTCAGCAAATTTAATTATAAGTCCGAATACAGCCTCTAACGAGAACCTATGAAACTAAATGCCTATCTCTACGTAATTATAGTAATAGCGAATTGTGTGCTCGAATACGATAACGCTATCCAAGTAAAGAACTGGGCGGATCGACTACTCCTAAGGCCTCTCTCATGAATCCTCGTCAATTAATTTAGTCCCCACACATACAATCTAACAGTCTAAAAGTTGGATAATAGGATCAAACGCGGAACGAGTCGGTCCCGTTTGATCGAGGGGATTCCGTCGTAGGGGAAACGAAAGATGGGACACGGGCATCGATCGATAACAATGTGTCTCAATTCCGATGACGCTGCTCTCACGCGCAATTCCTCAATGAATCTCGTCTACGATCAGTCTAACAATAAGAGACCGACCAGGTCCTACGATTCTCGCGTGGACACGCCGCGCGCGACGTCTCCCTCTGGTGGAAAATAAACGAACGTGTCCTGGACACCGAGCGTATCGTCGGAGGCACCCTAGTAAGGTTTCATCTCGGGATAATAATCCGCTAATAACGAAGGATGGGGTCGCTACGAACCCACGTGTCCGTTGATCGCGAAGCACGTCGCGTGCTGGATCCCCGCGATCGGTACAAAAAGATGGCTCGTTCGATTAAAATCTCGTCCGCCTGTTTACGTTCCTTCTCGGCGGGGGTGTGATAGAAGATTGTGTAGTTTTCTCTCGCAGCGAGTGGTCAATTCTACGCCAAGGGTCTCCGTTGAGCGAGTCTCTCTGCGCTCGATCGCGAGGAGATCCTTGGAACTGGCAGTAATAGCAATCCAATCGTGCTCGCTACCGTGGCGCCACCACGGTCCCGTTTCCGCGGGAACGCGGAAACGGAACCGGGCCGTCCGCGGGTTCGCGAGTCGAGGTCGAGTCGAGGAATACGGCAGTGCACGATATCGTCTAATATCATTACGGGTTACAATTAAGAGAGACTCGCCCAGGCTGACGGTTAATGTAGAGTGTTAAAATTGCCAACAAGAAAATATTTTAGTACTCGTTCAAGTCACTATACTCATTAAGACATTTCTACTAAAGTTTACAGCACTTTTTTTTTTACCTTTATCATTACCTTTTTTTTGTGTCTTTTTTCCATTTTTCTTTTTTTTAATCAACGTATCCTATTTTATATTATCAATGTACGTAACAACATGAACAGACAAAGAGACTCTTCGTTCCTGTCGGATATCTCTGGCCCGTTATTACACGACCCCCGAGCGACTGACTGCCTATGCCTTTAAACATATTTTTTTTTTTTAGTATTTTTTTTTTATGGTTTTTTGTCTTTTGCGTTAAATTGTCGGATTCTTCTACAAATTGACCTATAAATCTGATATTGCTTAAATCAATCAAAGCCCCTCAGAGGCGACGATCCTCGAAGCGCTGTTGCTTTCAAGAACTCTTAAAGCGACGCCTTCTAGATCTATCAAGGAGGATGCAAGTCGCGGTGGTGAGCCCTGGCGCTCAATATAGCTTTCAGCTCGGACTCTAATTGCTTTTTGGTTCGTTCGCTTACCGATCGGCCTCCCACCACCGGCTGCGCGGTGAGCCTCGGCGACGGCAGATCGGCCATCAGTTTGCCAGTGTCTCTGTTCTCGTGGCTCCTGGCCCGCCGTATCGGGGTCTTGATCGGCAGCGCGTCGTTCTTCGCCTTCTCGTGCGTCGGGCGCTCCAAGGAGAGGGTCATTTGCTGGTTGAGCGTGCAGGTGGAGCCACCGCCGACCGCCTCGGAGGACCTGGTGAGGTCGATGGTGCCGGAGCCCCATTCCCGCGACAGTTTCCTGCCGATGGCGGACGTGAGCTCGTTGGTGGGCGACAGCAAGGGGCTCTTGGACATTTGATGGCCGGTGGAGTGCGGCGGCCTGAGCGTGGCGAACACCGGAAAGGATTGTCCACGTTTCGCTGGGCTCCGGGAGTACCTCGGGGCCGTCGCGGCGCTCCCGACCGCAGCGGCGTCGCTCTTGATCGGAGCTAGCGGCCGCAAGGTGGCGCTCCCGCCGAAGTGAGAGCCGAGACGCGGCGGTGGCGAGCCGCCGTCGCCGTGGCTCAATCGCCGGCCCACGGTCTCCAGCGGGCTCCTCGCCCTGAGGTTCGTGCTGCTCAGGGTGAACTCCCTCGGTTTCATCGGGGTTTCCAAGTTGACCGGGGATAAGCCGAGCCTGGAGCCGGACAGATTGGTCGAGCTCCTGCTCTTCTCCTTGCTCTTCGGGCTACGAGGCATCAGAGGGCTTTTGCTACGGCTCCTCTCCCTCCCTTTCTCGTCCTTCCTGACCGCCGACAGTTTGCCCGGCTCCTCCGGCACTGTCTCTATCTTTTCCTCTTGCTGGACTCTGCGGAATCGAGACGTGTCGTTGGTTAATATTGCCTGTCGCCGGAGTTCCCAGAGGAAACGGCCCGAGAATGTTCGTTCGTTTACCTTCGAATCTCTTGAATCATCTCGAAGAACTGGGCTTTGCTTTTCCGTCGACGACGCTGTTCGTGCTCCTTCTGGAACATGGACACCTTGCAGATAGATGAGGAGCGCCGCGCCTTACGGGCGCGAGAAAGAAAAACCACTTACTCGCTTGACGCTTTTTTGGAAGAGGGAGGCAATCTGTCCCTGTCGTACCGTGTGAACCAATTCCCGGGCGGCGTGATGGGGCGACACCAGCTCCACGCAATTGATGAATCTGTACAGCTTCTGCGAGAAGAACATCACGTTCCGGCTGCGCCATATAGAGTCCTCTGGCCTGTGCCTCAGCCTCGGCAGGGTGTACTTATAAAACAGGTGCTCCCCGGCCAGTATGATGCTGCCAAGCACCACGCCCATCCCGAGGAGGCAAAACACACCAGCCACAGAAGCCACGTCCAGAGGTCTCGGCTGGCCTCCTTGCTTGTGCTCCAGGCCTGTGTCCATACCGCCCCTGCCTCGAATACAAGGCAGCCCGCCGTACCTGCAAAGTCGAACCATATAGCATACCAATCGCAAACAGTGAAAAGAAAGGGACATTCCATGCGAACTCTGACAGATTTCGGAGGAAGTTTTCGTAGATTGCTGACATTTGAATATGTTGTAGTCTTTAGTGGTATTTAAACGTACCTCAAAGGATTTTTAGAAATTTTGAAAAATGTCGATTTTTACAGCTGTTTGAAATTAAGTGTTAACTTTTTTTCAATACATTATAGCTATGGAAGCAGTAAACGGATGGAGATGAGCTTTGCGGTGCTTATAGAGAAGACATTGAAGTTTTAAGAAAAGTTTGAATTTTTTTTGTGCAATTATTTTAACCCTTCGTTGACACACCTCCTTTTTTGATCAATTTTGACGTACCTGGGAATCCAAGTATTATGGAAAAAATCATGGATCAATTGCAAGGTCTCTACAATATATTCCAATAGCTTTTTGATTGAAATTTTACCACAGTTTTTGTAAAAAAAATCTAGATTACCACGTGACGAAAAAAACGAAGGAAATCTGTAAAAAATTGTAACTTTTACAAATTTCAATATTAGAAGCTACAAATCTACAGAGTTGCTGTTGGGATGTAATGCTTTGAGAGAAAAAATAGTTTGTACGTCAGCTTTGGAAAAAACTATTTATTTTGCATGTAGAAGGTACAGAGCGTCAAAATCAGCTTATGGGTGGTTCACACCCAGAGTGTCAACGAAGGGTTAAACAAAACTGGTTAAATTTTTTTTTTTAAACTGAAATAATTTTTTCTTAAAACTTCAATGTCTTCTCTATAAGCACTGTAAAGCTCATCTCCATCCGTTTACTACTTCCATAGCTGTAATGTATTAAAAAAAAGGGTAGCACTTAACTTGAAACAGCTGTAAAATCGTCAATGTTTGAAAATTTCGAAAAATCCTTTGAGGTACGTGGAAATATCACTAAAGACTACAATATATTCAAATTTCAGCAATCTACGAAAACTTACTCCCAAATCTGTCCGAGTTCGCATGGAGAATGTCCCGAAAGCGAGCAGAACGTGGCTTACCATTTCTCCTGCAATATATCCAGCAACCCTGTGCTCGTGTAGTTTGCTATTACTTTGGAGATACTTTCTTTCAGCGGGTGCCCCTTTGTAAGGGCCACGGCGTACGTGTCCTCGTTTATGGTGTCGCCGATCTTTTGCAAGCGGCAGCCGTCGTCTATCGCTCGATAGTAATCCAGAATAGGGGTGTCGGCTATCAGGATATCCAAGCTACCGTTCCTTAACCTCTCTACGCCCTCGGCGACGTTTGACAGCGAGTAGCGCGCCATGTGCGACCACAGCGGCGGGTTTGCTTTCTTCACGTAGTATTCGGCCGCGGATGCCCTCGGCGCGCCGACCTTCTGCAGCAGTAACTGCAACACCAGGTGGAGCTATTAGTCCAGTGGAATTAGGATCTGTCTACGGAATAATTCCCAGCAAGCTGCATTTTGGCATGGGCCTTTATATATATGCCAAAAACAATGGCGGATTTAAGGGAAAAGGCCCAGGTGGCAAACCTTCTGGGACACCCTGTATACATAACAGAATTACAAATAAATTTACACGTGTGTGGGATAAAAATTATGGGAAACAAAAAGAATATAGTTTTTGGATGAAATCATAATTTTTTGGGTAAATGGGACCTAGGGGGCCTTCTGGGCCCAGGCGGCAACTGCTCAGGGCTGTCCGTTAAATCCGTCACTGGTCAAGAGTCCCTATCGATCCGACATCCGCTAAAAATTACAGAGGGTTGGAGGTGAAATGGCTGCTTTTCACGAATATCTCGTTATCTAACAGTATTACGACAAAAATAGTTATTATGAAATTTGTAGCTTAGCAAATTCTCTACAAAAAAGGTTATATGAGTTTTTTCGTACGAGTAACCATTTTCATGTGTGGTGGCTTGCAAAACTTCACCCCTCATAATTTTGACAAGGGAAGATCCCGAACCCGGAAATTCAAAAAATTATGAAACTTTGGGAGGAAGTCGTCCGCGAGTAATAATACAAAATGGAAAAATTTCAGGGGACAATTACACCCTCTTGGAGAGAATTTAGGCAGCAAAGAAAATTGCGTTGTATAATTTTTTGAATTTCCGTCATACATTAAAATAGTTACTCTTACGAAAAAAACTCATACAACCTTTTGTGTAGAGAATTTCCTAAGCTACAAATTTCATAATTACTATTTTTGTCGTAAAATTACATAGTTTGACAGCCATCTGGACTTGTAACATTCAATAGCCGCACATTCCAAAATTTGGCTTGCTGGAAATTATTCCGTAGATTGTGCATATCTCCGTCTAATTTCACTGGTGCAGGTACTCACGCTTTTGTCATGATAGTTGCTCACTGCCGAGTGGAAGAAGAGCCCCGCGATGAGGGCGGCTATGTTGGCCGTGTAGGAAGCCACGAAAATAACAGAGAAGCCTCCCCAAATGTTGATGAGAAACTTGTTAGGCCAGGACTTGGGGGCCTTGAAGGCGACCAGGTGGCCGCAGAGGAGGCCCCACATCACCCACAAGGCGGAGGCTATCGAGAAGTTCTTGCTTCGTTGTCTGCCCCAGGGGTTCAGACCGAACGGGCTGAACCACTCGTACAGCGCCACTGCTATGGCAGTGAAGTTCAGGGACGTGAAGACGGCGATCCACAGCTCCGTGCTGAACGGGACGAGAAACGCGAACAGCGGAATCTCGGGCTTCAGCTTCGGCGCGGTCAGGAAGCTAACTCCGCTAAAGAAGTACGGCGTGGTGAAGTCCACTACCTCGGCTCTGTGAGCGGACACGCTCAGAGGCGCGAATGCCAGCTGCGCCCGCCCGGAAACCAGCTCCCCCATTATTCCGTTCCAAGCGCCGCTTCTGCCGTTCCTCTTCCCGAACAGGCCGTCCTGCACCAGGTATAGGTCGTAGCGGAATCCTAGCTCGCGAGACACCACGGACATCAGGTCCATGCTTAGACCGTAACAACACATCACAGTGCTGCCTTGGCGGCAGAATATTCCTCTGAGGCAGAGACCTTCTTGCAAGCTAGTCACCATGGTGAACGGCGACGCGAGCGCCGTGACGATTCGGTACATAGGCATCCCTATCTTCTCGCCGCCTTGCTCGAGGTAGGCCGGAACAATCCCGCCCCCTGGCCAGATGATGGTGTCGAGGTGAACTTCCTTCGCACCCTTCACGGTGCCCACTTTCGTCCATCTGTCAAGGAAAATCCGATTGTCAAGCAGAATACAATTAAACGCGCTCCACTCCCCCGAAAAGGAGGGTAGGTTTCCTCGAACCAACCTCAGTTGAGTCTTATTCCCGGGGAACCTTATGGCTTGCAAGTTCAGCAAGTGAAACTTAGCCTTGTCCTTCGAAATCTGACCCACGGACTTCCTCAGCTTCTGCGTCAAGATCTTAGAGACGTTACCTCTAATCTCGCTGGCGAGGAACTTAGACTTCCGCTCCGGGAGGCACTCCGGCGTGAAGTTCTCCTCCAGTTGCAGCTCCCCCAAACGATTCACCTTTGTCTTGATTTCTAGTAGCGTCTCGTCCAATGCCTGCGAGGTCTCCCTTATCACCCTAGACAATATCGTGTCGCTGCCTATCAGCTTCACGCCAGAGGGCCTTAGGGCGAGCATGCCGACCGGCATGAAGTCCTTAGAATTCAGGTCCTTGTCCGTGAACCGAAACTCCTCGTCGTCGCTCAAGTGAAATCGTTTCTCCTCCTGCTTCACCGCAGTCTTCTCGTTCTGCCACCTGTACTCCTGCAGTCGATGTATGTCGTTGGCCAAGCTCGGCAGAGAGTCCAGCGCCAGGTGGCTCTCGATCACCAGGTTCGCGTTTCTGTTCGCGCTCTCTGCGGGCGCTGAGTTCTCATTCGTCGCGAGCGCCGCCCTCGAGTTGTGCACGATGTGCGTACTAATTATATTCGGCTCGTTGGGCCTTAACTCCGCTTTGAGGTCCAGCCAGAGCCACAGGAACCTCCCAGCGAGCATCTCGAACTTCCCCGCGGCAGCGAGTATCTTCCTCGCGTTGTTCAGATCGCAACCCATCACTATGACTCCTCCGCTCCCTCCTTCTTCGGCAACTCGTCTCAGTCTCATCCTCAAAGTCTTGTCGTTCGTCGGCAGGTGTATAATCGTCCTGGGCGTTAATGTCGGTTGATCCGTTTGCAAAAGATGAGTCACTGGAAGCAGGGTGGTGTCGATGAGAAGAGTGAACGCGTGCCAGTTAGCCCTGTGCATTAAAGCCGCAGCAGCTGCCCCGACTTCTTTGGTACTCGAGCCTATGCGACTCTCGAACCTCCCAAGATTTCCCTGCAAAGCGCAAGCTTCGGTTAGCTGTCCACGGATAGAGAACAAGAATCCTAACAAACCTGCCGAAGGTAGTCCTCGTGCGTGAATGGCAACCACAACGCTGGGAGGTTTAAAGCGGCTGCAGCTGTAACGAGGAACCTTGCAGCTGACCCTCCCCCGATGATCAGGCTCAGCACTGTCTTCCCAGCTTTAATCTCGGTGCAGAACTTGTTCAGCAGCGACAGAGGATACGTCAGCGAGTCTGCCTTAGGCAGTGCCTCTATGTAGGATACATTCATGTCCGCGTGGCTTGACTCCAGCCTCGCTTTATCCCACGCCTTCTGAATATCCGTCTTAAGGGAGCTCTGCGACTGTGTCAGGCATAGCACCACGCGCCACGAAGAGTAAGGTGTTGGAAGCCTGCCCTTGGTCGCTCTCGCAGGCCTGGCCAGGTTCGCGGAGCAGGAGGCTGTCCAGCAGAAGGACGCTCCCAACAAAAATAGAAAGGCAATTCTCCGAGAGGAGCCAGACATCTTCGAGCCTTCTGTAACCTCTCCGCTTTGTTCGCTTAGCTCTCTTGGCTCACGTCATCCGTGTACAGTCCTGGTCTACAATTATCGAAAGCAGTTTAGATTAGGCGAACAATGTTTAGCATTACTCTTTACCAGCCTCGTGTCCTCGCGTCGTGTAGCGTTTCATCACGAAAAAGGCAACTGTGCCCTCGTCGACGGCGCTTTCAAAATACTCCCATTCCCGAAACAGTTCATCGTCACTCTTTCTTCCCTTATTTTTCATAAAATTACGATCCCTCACGTGTAGCGTTAAGCAGTGCGTGAAATTCCGGCGCAGCTCGGCCGCGGACAATTTAGCACGGATATCTGAAAGACAAGTTTACCTTCTACCGAAGCGAATCATATGTCGTAGATCCGGGGGTGGGTGAACGAGTGCCCGAAGATTGCTTCTTGGACGCCACATAATAGCTATCGATTAGGTAACGGTGCGAATTGTCGTAAAATAATGTCAATTGGTCGGCGCGGAAGGCAGGGACGAAACCGTCAGTTGCCCTCTTCTAGACGTCCTACCCCGTGTATAACAGCCATTTTCCAGCAGCCCCTCCCTTTAAATTTCAAGCCAACGGTACTCGCGCAGACACACGTCTACATGCGCGTCCCTCGCGTGTTTCTTTGCCCACGAGGCATCGAAGCGCTGACACCACTGGCTTTCCCTCTTCACCTCTTCCGATCCCGTGCATTCTTACCCCCGAGTGCCTTCGGCCTCGCTGTCCAACAGAACCGCTACCGTACGAGAAAAGCAAGAGGAACCGCGTCGAGAGGGGTGGGCTGTAAAAAGCGTCGTGTTGGCCGGAAAATATCTTTATATATTTGGAATCTTCCTTAATTTACATTTGCCTTATATACATATACGTTATGCCGCGGTATGCTTAATACAGTAAAGTGACCGTACAAGGCTTTATATGATAAAGATGCATGTACACGGGGTGGCCATTGAAATGCAGCTGCAACATTTCGCCTCTGCTACGGATCCGTGATCCTGTCGCTACAGCTAAGACAACATAGCTGGAATGTAACACGGAGCTTATCTTACAGTTTAAATATAATATTTCTCGGGTTTTTCCGCTAGGAACTACCTTTTAAATCATGGACATAGATTTCTTTTATTCTCTGTAACAAGTAACAGTCATTGGAATTAACTAAACAGATTCTGTTGCGACGCGTCGTTCTCGAACGTGCTCCAGGCATTGTTCAGTTCCATGAAGATCAGTTTCGCTATATTCTCGTTATCCGTTCCCGCTTGCTGTGGAAACAAAAGAAACGGGGGAGGAGAGCAGCGCATATAGGTAGGCCTCGCGATTCACGCGTGGTAATAATAGCAGCAACTTGATGGAATCGCATACCTTGTCCGGGTGCACGGCCAGGCAAGCTTTCCTATACGCTTTCTTAACATCCGCGGCCGTAACCAGCTGATGCATCTCGCACCGCTGCCATCTGTCCGCCTCCGGCCACAGAACGGTGTGCATAGAACAGAGAAGAGCACGTAAATTCCCCTTTTTACCCTCCGTCCACTCGGCCACCTTCATCCTGTCCGGGTCCATGGTCTTCGCGGCCTCCACTTTCCTCATTTGATTTATTGTCTTCGGGCTGTCCTTCTCCGCTTTCCTCGAGCTGAAGAAGTTGTACCCCTGACTGCCTAGCAGGTCCTCGAACGCGTCCCCGCTGGACTTGCCGGATTTATTGCCAGGCGCGCCGCTCTCCGCGGGGTTGGCCTCGCCGGTCGCGTTCGATTTGTGCGCGTTAGGACTCGAGTGGATCGGCGTGCTGGCCGGCGCGGGGCTAGCCGACTGTGGAGTATTTGAGTTCCTCGGGGTGCCGTTCCAACTGGACGTCAGACCGGCCCCCAGGGAGCTGACCAGGTTCGCGAACGGGTCCTTGCTCTGCGCCGCGAAGTTCGGCACGCTCGAGTTCCGCGGGATGTTCTCCTCGACGTTCGGCGACTTCGCGGGGTTCGACTTCGCGCTGGGTATGCCTCCCAGCAGGTTGTTCGCCGAGTTGCCGGCCAGAGGGTCGAACAGCAAGTCGTTCACTTCTTGCTTGCCGGGCTGGCTTTGATCGAAGAACAGGTCGTTCACGTTTAGATTATTGTTAGCGTTATCGGTTCTAGTAGTAGGCTGACCGTGCCCGAACAGCAGATCGTCCTGGGCAGGATCGCTAATGGTGGGCACCGTGCTTTTCATTTCCCGCTGGGTGAAAACACCGAAACCCCCAAAGAGATCAGTTTCGTTCTGACTAGAGCTAGAAAATATATCCAGTCCCGGAGTCGCCGCGGGCTGCGGAGTATTTGAGGTACTGGTGTCTGGCATTCCCAGGTTCAACAGATCGGCTTCTAGCATTTTAGCTTCCTCCTTCCTCTCCTCCTCTACGCTCTCTACCTCCTGAGCTGGCTCCTGTTGCAGGTTAACCTCGCTCGCTGCCACCGCCTCGGCCGTGGGCGCAGGCGCCGCTTCGCCTTCAACCTGGCACGGAAGGGAACGTTAAAAGAAAATCGACTCGCTTCAATCCAGGGGTTGAAAACAGTTAGCATATCGGTTTCGGTTCTCGAAACAGTTATGAGAGCTGAGATAATCTTGAAACAGTTATGAGTGAAAACGGTTCTGGCCTATATCGGTTTCGGTTCCGGTTCTACAGAACCGATATTATGTCGGTTCCATAACGGTTATATATCGGTTATACATACCGAAATTGTTGCAGAGCAACTTCCAGCTATACATTGCATTTTCATTCTGTCATCGCGGGTTTTAAAATATTTATGAACAATGTCGCACTTCTTTCGGCCCATTATGTCGATATGCTTTTAAATATCACTGATAACTATTGTACACTATGACTAATATTAATTTGACACTAAATTTAAAGTATTGCTAACACTAACAGCAATAACTTTCCTAGTATGTACAAATTTACTACTAATTTTATATTAATTATTTTTCTCTTTTCAATACTTAATTTACAGGTGCTGTCTTTCATTTCGGCTTTTACTGCATTGATGGAGTTTTGAAAAGAGAGACACCACATAGAGAGGCCCAGTGATAAAAAGACTTATAAACAAATGTTATAAAACCGATATATAAGCGTTACGGAACCGATATAGTATCAGTTTTACAGAACCGTAACCGAAATCTATATAGCCAGAAATTTCGGTTCCTTATAACAGTTATTTAGAATATCGGTTCTTCATAACTGTTTCATTCAGAACAATTTGAAACAGTTATTCTCGGAACCGTTTCAACCCCTGCTTCAATCCCGTCGCGTTTTACCTCTTCAGCCTTGGCTGTCCTAAAGTTCTCTAACGTCTCCTCCATTTCCAAGGTCGAGCCGAACAACGGGTCCGGCACTGGCCTCGAGGAAGACGGTTCCGCCTCCCAGGGCGCCGGCACTCTAGCTAACTTGGAATTCTCCTCGGCTACCGTAATATTTAAAACAACCCGGAATTTGCCGCCGACTTCTGGCGTGTCGTCCAGATCCTTCTTCTCGAACGTCAGAGCGTTCTCAGTCAAGGGTATGTAACCCGTGTGAAAGTGCAGCGACGCGATCTTTATGCCGATCACGCGGCCCAGCTGCTGCCGGGCGTGGAATATCACTATAGTCACGTCACCGCGAACGGTCGCGTTCCCCAGCGCCAGCGAGACCTTCCCCTCCATCATGCCGTGCAGCCTCATCTCCTCGTACTCCAGCCGCTTCGTCGAGAACACCAGCGCGCCGTTGCTGTATATGTCGATGTACGGCCGACAGCCGTCCTTCGCTCTGGTGAACAACGGCACCGGCTGTACGATTAGACCGCGAAGGGCCAGCGGTTTGGTGTGCGGGAGCACGCCGCTACTCAGCAAGCTCATGTAATTAATACTGCGCAACTCTGAGGGCTGCAGCTGGGGCGGCTGGCAGCGCCTAGTCGTGAACAACGCTATCGCCTCTTCGGGGGTAGTCAACGCTTTAGCATAGATGAGTAAAGTGCAGGCGATCGTGGCGCTCGCTCGATATCCATCCTGGAAACAGAAATGACAGCATCGCAGGCCTATAACTCACGGCTCCTACTACCAGCCTAGGTTCAGCGTACTTACGGTGCAATATAATACTACGATGTGGTTGAAGTCCGCGTTCAAGTATCGGTAAACGTCCTGGCAGATTTGATACAAGGCGGAGAGCAGAGGAGCGTTGGAGTCCGACGACGCGTAAGCGAACGAGCAATCGATATGCCTGCCGGGAAGCCTAGTTACGTTCGGCCGGCCGCGGGAGAGGTTGTACAGCTGGATGCGAGCGGGAGCCGGGTGGCGAGCCTGGAGGAAAGCCCTGACGTCTTCCACGTGGTTGGCTCGGTAGGCGGACTCTATCCCGTCCGCCGGGTACGGCATTATCAGTATACGAGAGGTTAAGTAACTTGCATCTAATTCAGTCCTAGCCATGCTCTGTTGCACGGTGTGCATCACTTTGCTCGAGGTGTCCTTTAAGTTACGCAGGATACTACCGGCGCCGCCCTTCAACGAGCTGAATAGGCCTGTGGTTTGAGCAACCGGGACTTTCGCCACGGCTGTCTGAGCCGGCGCGGGTCTCGGGGGTGGCATAGTCGCTGGAGGGGTCGGCCGCGGCGGAGGAGCAGGTGTGCTGGGCGGCGGGGCGGGTCTAGGCGGGGGCGGCGGGCTTTTAGCTACCACTTCTACTTTCGGGGGTTCTCTGGGATCAAAGCTGTTCGACTCCGCTATCGCTGCGAGGCGCTCAAGAATCATCGACGTGGTGAGCCTCCGGACCGGGGACACCTCCAAGCATCCCCTCACTATATCGTAGAGACAGGACAAACGAGGATTCGCCGGGAGCGGCGGGTACTTGCCGTTTACGATCGCGAGCTTGTTACCTATAAACACAATCGAGTCAACGAGGCCTAACTTTACCCTCCGACGCTTCATTCTATACCTTCGGGGAACGGGTGCCTTAGCGTTATCAGGCAGTACAAGATGCAACCGAGGGCCCAGCAGTCGACCGGCGGGCCGATAGGCTCGTTGTTCCACGTGTCCATCATCTCCGGGGAACGGTACATAGGCGTCGTGTACTTCGCCATCTGATCCTCCAGCGTCGCGCGTTTCTGAGCGTTCCACGACGGGTTCGGTAAGATCTGCTGGCTCGAGGCGCTCCCGAAGTCGCAGAGCTTGATCAGACCGTCGGTCCCGATCAAGAAATTCTCCAGCTTTATGTCTCTGTGGATCAGCGGCTCGGGCTGCTGGCTGTGCATGTGGTGCACAGCCTTCGTCGCCTGGTAGGCTATCTTGCAGATCTGTCCGAGGCTCAGCGAGCTCGACGACAAGCTCCTCAGCACATCCGCCACTGTGCCACCCGGACAGTACTCCGTTACCAACAGGTATTCGTATCCCTTGCGATCCTCGCGCTCCAGGCGCTGAGCGTACAGATACTGGATTACATTCTGGTGACCCGACAGCCTCTTCAAAGTCTCTATCTCCTGTATTATATTCT
Source organism: Andrena cerasifolii (assembly GCF_050908995.1). NCBI lineage: Eukaryota > Metazoa > Arthropoda > Insecta > Hymenoptera > Andrenidae > Andrena > Andrena cerasifolii. The sequence goes on from NC_135132.1 coordinate 8,938,633, forward strand.
TATTAGCATCCTCGTCCACCGCAATCAGTCTCTGCAATCACAGCACAGGTTACGGTCCAATCGCAACGCTCTCCGCACGGATATATTCACCTTAAGCGCGTACTCCTTTCCCGTGTTAATATCTTCCACCGCGAACACCAGCGCCCAACCACCTGTCGACAGAACATTCGGCGTAAATTATATACCAAAAACAACGACGTATATACGTTCTTTACCTAAGAATAGAAAAAAAGTAACGCGATCCCCTGAACGAAGCAGGATCTCACACGGCGCTCAACGCTTCAGACATATAATCATTGCAACATTAAGTTTGAGTGCTAAAAAAAGCTTCCCCGCTATTGCAATATCTTTTTTTAAACTTATCAGTCGCAAACTCACGCGTTTGTCCTTTGGTTCGTATCGATATGTTTATCGTTACCAGAAGTCTACCGGACGTACCTGTTCTCGAAGAATTTTAATAATTCTCTCGGCGATGTATAGACGAAAATGATAAGCCGTTATTTGGCTAAATAACGAGCTCGTAATAACGGCGTCAATTAGTCGTTTCGGGGGTTTGATGAACCGAGGGGGTGAACGCTGCGAATTCAGCTCGCACTTGTGGCAGCGAGGTAAATGTCAAAACAGAATTTGACACATGTCAAAAGGTTGGTGGTCGACTGTCAATGTGCGTGCGTGCGACTGTTTTACGCTGCCTCGGGGAATAAACACGGGCGATGGATATTGTTAAGCGATTATTGAGGCGATCGGCCCGCAGGGGTGGGTTAATTCGAAGGAAATGCTACGGCGAAGTGGAAGGGTTGACAGAGACTCACCCTCGGCTAGTAGCCTGGTCACGCGTAATTTCACATTGTTGATATCCAATACTTGTCCGACGTATTCGTTCGTGGTTGTAGCCCCGTTCAAGTATCCCAGAGCAGACCTTAAGTAATCCGACATATTTCTTTAAATGTATCCCTTAGAACCCCCGGGAAGCGTTTACCTAAAGTTACAATGCAGACAGCCGATGCTGCCCGGCCATACTGTCTTTGTGACGTCATTGTCAGTGCCGTACGTAGACAGTTCGCGCATCGATGACTTCGAGACGACGGCAGAGTTCGCGATAAAGACGAGGTTTACGTAGATTATAGATATTAAAAAAATATTTCGCAACGTGTTTCTTTTTTATCGGGAAACATCTGTATCTAGGGGGAGAAATCAGCCCTCGAAGTTGAGAGGTAAAAAACACGTTTGCCCTGACATCCTGAGAATTATGCGCTGTAGAGAAAAATATTTTAGAGGAAAATGATGTATTTTTTTATAACAAATTTAGCCACGTACTCGGATTTTGCGAAAAATGACTACTTTTTAGTATATTGTTTAAACAAGTTAAGTGGCTGAATTTGTTATAAAAAATACATCATTTTTCTCTAATTTCTTATACTGGGGAAGAGAGGGGGTAAGAAATCGCCTAAATTACCCTTTCGTAATTTAAGGACTGCCCCTAACAAGGGAAGATCCCGGATCTTCCCTTGTAAGTAAAGAATTGTTTCAATAACGGATAAAGTAAAAGTTGATTTCTTCGTTCATTTTTTTTTAACCTCGACTCGCTATTCGAAATTTTTATTTAATTCAAATTTCTCCCCATCTCGTAGGTAAATTTTATTTCCCTGCGCGATATATTTATTTGAATCTCGCTCAAGACGAGAACTTAAATGCGATTACAATAAAGAAAATCAACGTAGAATTAATTTCAAATTTTCGCTGATTTTCAGGGTAGAGGGGCTTCTCTTTATTCCTATTTAAATATTCACGAGAAAAATGTATTGCGAAATGGCGCTTTTGATTTACGTGCGATTTCCTTACGAAGGGAAACGGGGGAAAGAGAGAGTTATCGTACACATCGATACACCCAGGTAAGTACATATTTTGCGTACTTTCACTTTAGCTTTGAATAGCGAGCAATTTTCCCGAATTCGCATTAAACACGCGCATGCGTGTTTAGTGACACACGGCGGATTTTGCGATTCAATCATGGAACTAAGAATTAAATGGACGGAGCACAAAGTCTCAACATGGACGAGGGGGTCGAGCCAGTCGATCGGGAGGAGAGGAGTCATGGTGGACGGCTTGTGATTGGCGGAGTAGTACGCATGCGTGTCGCGCTTTATTTGAAACGGAGTGCTTATATAGGGTGTATTCATATATATATATGCTTACATATGAGCCCCTCAATTGACGAGTGACATAAGTTTTACCAAGTCTTAAGAGACCAAAATATAATGCTGCAATTGCGTATCAACATTTCAAACTCAACGACGAACTTAACCATACAAACAGGGCCGTTCCTGGCGGGGGTGCAGAAGGTGCCCCCGCACTTGGGCGGCCAAATCTAGGTTCGGCCGCAGACCGTTTATTATATGTAAAATTTTGATTAATAAGAATAATAATCGAAACTCTTTTGCACGATAACTGTTTAAAATCATGTATGTATAGATATAAAAGTAAGCACTGCACATTAAATTCTTAATTAAAGAATTTTGAATTAATAAGGGCGGCAATATTGTTTTTGCATCTGAGCGGCCAAAACCCAGGAACGGCCCTGCATACGAAAATATAAAAGAGGCAATGCCTCTTATCAGTAATATGTCATTTTCATTAACCAATCACCGATCGTCCGCCACCACATGCGCAGTATCATGCACCCACCCCTTACTGCCACAGCTTCGTGCTCCGTCCATTTAATTCTTAGGTCCACGGATTCGATACGCGACTTGACGAATTAATCCTCGTGTATGCTTATGTTTCCGCATGATATCGCCGTCGGCCCAGTCATTGTCGGCGATTAGCAGGCTATAATCTATAATCTCCACTCGCCATAGGTTACCGAGATAAGCAGATCGGACGGCGGTTTCGGAATTCCAACGAGCACATGCCCGCGCGCTCTCCAGTTGCTGTCAACAGTGATCCTCTAGGGCAGTAATCGGGACAACGTGTATCGTCGCTGGTTGGTTGCCACGATTTGGGGCAAAAGCGGAAGTAGACAGAGAAAGAAACTGTAAAGAGGAAAGAGACAGAAATACCGATAGAAAGAGACAGAAATACCGACAGAAAGAGAGAGAGAAATACTGATAGGAAGAGGTAGATAAACATTTAGGTTATATTTATTTCCGGTTTTGCCCCAAATGGCTGCGATTATGCCGATGACTCCCTGGAGGATCACTATGTAGCTGTCAGACAATTGCGCTGTTAACGTTGCATCCTTTCCAGCTCCTCGTTGTCTGTCAGGACCTCGAGCATGTCGAAGTTCGTGAAGTTCACGAAACTCCGCTCCGCCACGGACCACACATTCTGGGCGAAATTCGCCGAGTTGAAAATAGACAAGTTCAAGCTAGACGAGAAAGCGGTGATCAATTTATGGGGCAGCTACAGCCTTCAGTCTCTGAACGAGGGCGGTACCAATCCGATGGTACTAGACTTCACGTCGTTCAACGAGTAAGTCGAACGCCCTTCGCTCGCGAAGCTGGCGCTCTTAGCTATCCACTGTACGCAGCTAATTTTCCAGAGACATAGAGACCACTTACCACAACAACTCCGTAACCGGTTGCGGCAAGATGATTAACACCAACACTTACGAGGCGTTCCGCCAAACCGACCCCGAGGGGTTCATCGACGACCTGGGAAAAGACGTCATGGCCAGCATTTTGGATGGGTCGTGCTTAGAGAAGCCGTGGAAGCTCTCGCTGTTCTTAGTACTCGCCTACTCCGATTTAAAGAGATACAGGTTCCACTACTGGGTCGCGCACCCAACTCCGCTGAGGCTGCCTGAAATGTATTACGAGGAGCCTCCGAAGACGATCGGCGAGGAATTCACAGCCAGCCAGGACCTCTGCGACGGCTTCCTCCAGTTGGACAGCGGGTCCAAGAATTATTTCTCAGTTTTACTGTCTAGCGAGAACCAAATGAGCGTCGCTGATCTGGCAACCGGCGTGAGGATCGCTGAGAAAATTGACGAACCTCAGGTATCGGATACGTTCCCCTGTTGGACGAGGTGCATAAACCCTCGTACATGTTTGCTTTGTTTCTTCAGGAATACAAAGAAGTGTACTTTGCATTTTACGACCCCTGCACGAGCGCAGAACCAGGCTGGCCTCTGCGCAACCTTCTATGCTTATTATTCTGGCACTGCTCCGAATATTGCCTGAGGCGGACCGTCAAAGTTGTGTCTATAAGGGGAAAGAAGGCGCAAAAGAGCATCGTATTTAAGCTCAAGGCTAAAGAGAGCGAGAGTCACGAGGAAATACGGAGGGCTCTGGTCGAGAGTCACTTGGTCGGCTGGGAGAGCAACGCGAATGGTAAACTGGGCCCTAATATCGCGGATTTGTCGGACACCATGGATCCCGCCAAGTAAACTCGAATGATAAATCAGATGCGAGTTAGATTTACAGTCGCGTCGGAAAGTAAGATGATACGCTTTAAAATCGCATAACTTTTTTAAAATTGGTCCGAACGACTTGAGTTTTTTTTTAGAAGCTAGCGGAATTAGTTTTCTAGCTGACGTGTTTCGTCGTTTTGAAAAAAAATCTAACTAGTCGGAATAGCAATGAAAATAGTGTAGTTGTTTTTTTCAAATTTTTTTCTGAGCTTGTAATGAAAATTCAAAAAACCCGTTTGTAAATTGAAGTAAGTTGTATACTTACATGCTGCAACTTACTTCAATGTACAAACGGATTTTTTGAATTTTCATTACAGGCTCAGAAAAAAATTTGAAAAAACGACTTCACTATTTTCATCGTTATTCCGACCAGCTGCAATTTTTTTCAAAACGACGAAACACATCACCTAGAAAACTAATTCCGCTAGCTTCTAAAAAAAAACTCAAGTCGTTCGTACCAATTTTAAAAAAGTTATGCGATTTTAAAGAGTGTCAACTCACTTTCCGATGCGAATGTAAATATCCGTAAAAATTCGTTTATTTGTGCTTTTAAATTTCCGTAGGTTGTCGGACAGAGCTATCAACCTAAATTTGAAGCTGATGAAGTGGCGCCTGGTCCCAGACTTAGACTTAGAGAGAATTAGCAGCCTCAAGTGCCTCGTACTGGGCGCGGGAACCTTGGGCTGCTCCGTAGCCAGAGTGCTTCTCGGCTGGGGAGTGAGCGACATAACTTTCGTCGACAGCTCCAGCGTCTCCCACAGCAACACTGTGCGGCAGAGTTTGTACACCCACCAGGACGCCGTGGAGCGTAAGAAAAAGGCCTACGCAGCGAGGGACGCGCTGCTGTCCATAAGGCCAAGTTTAGTGAGTATTCGAAGCACTGTCGCTTCAGATTCGCCTAATTACTAATTGATGGTAGAATGTGCAAGGTGTGGTGCTGCATATCCCAATGCCTGGACACGTCGTGGGTAAAAGTATGATGGAGTCTACGACGCAATCGTTGCGTAGACTGGAGGAGCTGATCGCGAAGAGCGACGTGGTTTTCTTCCTGCTGGACTCCCGAGAGGCTAGGTGGCTGCCGACTGTCCTCTGCGCAGCGATGAACAAAATCGCTATCAACGCCGCATTAGGCTTCGACTCGTTCACCGTGCAGAGGCACGGTACGCGTAATTCCTCGTCCCCGTCTTCTCCGGACTTCGACGCGAAAGATCTGACCGGCTCGGACCTCGGCTGCTACTTCTGTAACGACGTAACGCAGCCTGGAAACGTACGTAGAGATGGCCAGACCGGAATTCTTGTTAGGCTTTTAATAATCGTCTTGATTCGCAGTCGCAAACCGATAGGACGCTGGATCAACAGTGCACTGTTAGTAGACCGGGCTTGTCGCAGATCGCTGCGGGATTGGCGGTGGAATTGCTGGTAGCTCTGCTCCAGCATCCTCATGGGTAAATAGGAATGCTGGGAGATCGGCGTGTCTCGGGAATTTGTTATAATTGCTTGCGATTAGTTTAGAGGCAGCAGCGTTGATGGGTAATAACAGAGATAATAGCAGTTCGAACGAGAGCGAGCTGATCGGCTTGCTGGGAGGTGTGCCGCACACGATACGCGGGTCTCTGTGGAATTACGATATGCAGCTGACGATAACGCACAGGTTTACGTCCTGCACGGCGTGCTCCGTGCCCGTTATCAAGGAGTACAAAAATCGCGGCCTGGCGTTCGTGCTAGACGCGTGCAACATTCCGAATTATTTGGAGAAACTGTCGGGGTTAGAGCGGATACTCAGTAGGCCCGATTTGGACGAGGTACATATATTTATTGCAGGACGCATGATTATTTGGTACACATATATTCGTAAATTTTCTGACTTCAGCTGTGTCATGCCTTGGACAACTTGAGCGACGAGGATGACAGTGATCAGCTGAAAGTTATACCTTGAGAGCCCCTCGATGTATTCGCATGTTTTTATTCCGGGCAAAGGTAGCTTTTTCTCCGTACGCAGTTAATTGGCCAAGCATCTATACAATCGAACTTCAATGTACTTATTGATGCGAGAATGGAATTGCATTTAGATGGGTCCGCATCGCAACTCACGTCGGTCCTTATCGGTTGCTCATTTTAATTCTTTTAGCGTAAGGTTGACATTTGACACAAGCGCGTGTCATTGTGACGTATAATCGTGACTGGAGCTACGACTTTTAGATACAACTTTTATACGACTGCACCGAAGATCGCGATACGCAACGCGAGAGATTGTAACGAGACTCGGTCTCATTTTTATCCTCCGAACAGTGCGAGCGAAGCATAATTAAATAAACGATGTTCGATGAAACGCTGGTCGAGGAGATATACTTTGTACCCCGGAGGCTCGCCACGTGCCTCGCGATTTTTACTAAATAGTCCGATACGCGGAAAGCAGGAACCCAGGTCAGTGGCGGCTTTAAGAAAAAAGGCCCAGCTGGCAAACGTTCCGAGGGGCCCATGATTTACTAAAAACGAGCTACGCGTAGTAGTGCAGAAAAAATATAGTGTTTGGTTAAAATCATAATTTTTTTGAAGATGGGGCCCTAAAGGGCAGGGGCCCATTTTTCGGGAAAATGAAGTTTACTAAAAACGAGCCAAGTGTAGTAGCTCGTAAAAAATGTAGCGTTTGGTTACTTATTCCAAATCATAATTTTTTATTTTTGCCATGAGGCCCTGCGGGGCCTTCTGTGCAGGGGCCTAGGCGGCAACTGCTCATTTAGTGCCAGACACGGATTGAAAGTCGTGGGAGATTTATTAGTTTATCGAAGGGAAGTTGAGTTAACCTGCGTCGGTAACATATTTTCGTGAAAATTAACGCCAGAATCCAGCGCCGAAGTATCCGTTCCCGGAACACGGCGGGAGGGAGAGCTCGGCTGTTGAGTGGCTAGGATCGCAGGCGCGTAGTCGCAGGAAGGGAAGGGATCGGGGAAAGAGCGTATTTACACAGAGAGTGTGCGGCATACGGGACGGTTAGCAGTTTTGCCTGTAGAGCGCGTCGGAACAACCGAATGCCATGCATTCCAGTGTAGTGTCGAAGTGGTAGGGGAACCGAGGCTACCTCTCGTGTCAAACAGGCCGTGTTCTGCGTGTCCGCCCGCATACCATTAGATTTTCATCGTTTTCAATGAAAATACGCGGCCCGTCTCGGCTCGGCATGCCAGGAAACGTCGCGCCGGATGTTTGATCGTGCATTCACGCGGGTGTCATCGCACAACGCTTGGTGAGTAAAGACGCATTTCGAAAGGAAAAAAACCGTTCGATTTTACCTCGAGGAATGCGTGCCTCGTCCCTCTTCTTTTTTTTTTTTTTCTTCTTTCACGCTACGCCGCATTCCTCTATCGATTCCCGCGAGCGACGGGACGCGGTACTCGGGGGGAAAATGCCCTCTTTCCGTCCGTTCCTCGGCGTTGCCTCGTAAACGGCTGGAATTCCGTCGGTGGCAGTTGACTGAAAAATCGAACGATTCGCTCCCTCGCCATGCACCTCGCGCCGAGCGAGGATTCTTTTATAACTTCTCGCCGAACGATTTCGCGGTCGCTCGTGCGCGCGCGTGGCCCCGTGCATGTGCAGGCGTGTGCGTGCTCTCGTTACGCGATACCAAAAAAACGCGCTCGACATTTCGTTGATTCATCACTTTCGACGAATTCCGTTTACCGAGACGCGAACCCGGCGACCGCGATAATTCCTTATCCGCTCGGCCCTGCGTCGGAACTTTCAACGGCGCACACCAGCTCCGCGATCGGCCTCTACAGATCTCTGAAATGCCGCTGGCGAGCTCCGGATCGATTCAGTGCCGGAATTTTCAATCGGTACGATTAGCGGCCGAGTATGCGTGCGAGGCGAGTTTCAATAAGAATCGGGGGGAAAAGCCGGGGAGAGGTAGGGGCAAAAGTATTCGATCGAAATTGTGAGATCGCCCCGCTGCCTTTTACTCGCGGGAAAGAGCGTCGCTCCACATTTTACCTCTATCGTTCTATCCTCCGCGTTTCGGGCAGCGATCGAGGGGATACGTCTCGTTAGTGATCGATGCAAGAGGGTTGCAGCAGTGGCACTCCTCGGAGGGGAGGATCCGCGGGAGATAGGTCGGAGAGAATGCCGATTTAACGATTGTTTATGTCATTAAGATGAGATTGCGATGCTGTGCGTTTGGCGCCGGTTGTGTGGAAGTTTGGAAAGGGGCAGGAATGGCGCGATACGGGAGTAAGGAGGCGAGCGGGAGTGATGGGCTCGAGTGGCCGCGAGAACGTTATTGAATCGGTCCTCGAATTATCAGTGTTGTTCCGCGTGACACAGCGATACTCGTCGCCGCGTCTGATAGCTGCCATTGGACGCATTCGAAGTACATCCAGAAGTTCGAAAGCGTCGGAACGGCGGATTAGGTATCTGAGCGCAAAATCGTTAAGCGAGAGTTAGGTTAGGATCAGGTCCGCGCGTACGCGTTCGGCTGAACGCGCGTCGAACGCGACGAAGCTTTCGGTCGAAATCGCTTGGGAAGGTTGACGAGGTTGGGAAACGGTCGAAATGGCACGTCGAGTCTATCGCTAGGGAGCAGTAACGGTGGGTGGAGTGGGATCGCTTGTGGAACTCGCGGGGTGGGGCGGGCGGGCGGGGGCTCGCGAAGCAGCGCAGGGTGGGTGGGATGAGGTGAGGAAAGAAGCGAGAGGCGGGCCTCTGGTGAGGGGTCCGCATTCCACAGACAATGTCACGTTTTTTAATCCCCGTTTTACTTTATTTGTGCTGGCTTCGGCCGCGAGGAAGGCCCCCAAACAGTTAAGTTCGACTTCTGTCCCTAGAGAGCGGATTTCTACAACGGTGCCGGGCTCGCAGCGATTTCTCGCGGGCACCCCGACCCGTGGCGAACACCTGGTGATTCCTCGCCAACACCCACGCTCCGGACTGGCCGAGGTCCCCTGCCCTCTCGGCCTCGACGCTCCAGAGGGTGCGACCGTTAAGGGTAATCGGCGAGAGGCCCGAGCGACCACCGTCCAGAGGGAGATGTCCGCCGTCGAGAGCGCCTTGGACGTCCTCTCCAGGGCGGCGACTATGGTGCAAGGTCAGTTTATGCGCTCCCGATTCTCGGCTCCGCGCCGCCCCCGGGGTGGGGGGTGCGTACAGGTAGCTTTCGCGGCGCTAATTAGCCAGGCTAGAGCACGTTTATTTCGGTTCGCGGGTGTCCGGACCTGTTGTGTAACGATCGAGAATCGCCCGGAGGATTTATGTAAGAAGAGGAGCGCGCTCCTGCGATATTCCGCCCCAGTTACCGGGAGCAGCCCGCATTCCTACGAAATGCCAATTTCACGTCGAATTAGATAACATTGTGCAGTGTTTATTTTAGATGCCTCGGCTCGCTGGCAAGACACTAGCCGAGGCTTCTTCTTCCTTCCTGTGACGCGCGTATTCACTTAGCCGGAGCGAGAGCCACGCGCACGTGACTCCTCCCGAGGCCTGTCGATCGCCGCTCGGCATCTCTCTCTCTCTCTCTCTCTCGACCGCGCGCGCTATTTACCTCTTCTCACGGTGCTCTCGGCGATTTTCCGGAGGGAGAGGGGAATAAGGAAAGAGGAAAATGGAAAATCCGCTTCTCATAGCGGCGCGGAACAATCGCCTGGCGCAAGTGTGTCGCTCTCGCAACGCAGTACGCGTAATCGACCGTAAACAATGGGTGCCTCCCAGCGGAATCGTTGAGTCGCGCCGCGACGCCACGCGCGATAACTTCTCGCCGGATCGCGGAAACTTATTAATTGCTCGGCGCTCGCGTCTCCATCCCCTGGGGGGGGGGGGGGGAACTTCCTGGGGGACCGTTCAAGGAACTCGCCGACCGCCTGAATTCCTTAGATACGGACGTCGCGATTTATCTCCCGAACCAATCGCTGGAAACGTCCGCGATAAAGCGCGCAGATAAATCTGTGTGCTTAGGCCGTTTGCCTGTAGACTCCCCGGGGCGGACGGAATTCCTGGCTTCGTTTCTCAATTTTTATAAATAATCTCTATTATCGTTCGAGCGTCGCGACCGACGATTCCCGTAAATTACAAGGTCCTGCGACGCGAACCGCCCCGGCGCTGTAACGAGCCCCGATTCGGCGGCGGTCGTGTCGCGGGAGTGTGACTCGGCTGGCGCGGTGTTTGTTGTGATGGAATGCCGAGCTTCGAACCTGTTCCGAATACCAGGCGTAGTTCCGCCCGACGTCGACCGATGGCGCTTCCAGTGACTTTCTCGGGTCCACCTGAACCGCTCCCGAAAATACTTTTACCGTAAATCTTGGGATTATTAATAAGCGCCTTATCTGCGCCTCGCGGTATTTTTAAATTATTAAAAATATTTCCAGAACTAATTCCATTAGTCGAGCGCCGTTCTCGAGAGCCTCGAGAAGCCGGCGAGCGAAGTAGACGAACGATACAGGGATTTACCGACGATCGGGATGAATAATTGTCGGATGGTAACTCGATCGGGACCGGTATCGAGTTCCGCGGATCCCCGATTCCACGGGTCGGTTCGATTCAGCGCATTCCTTGGCCAGCCGCGAGCCTCGCGTCTCATTAGACGCTCCTCTCCCCGTCGGAATTGGATTTCGCGGAGGAGAATACTCGCCCGGCGGCGTTGCGGCGCGAATTCACGCCCACGGGCCCGCGATTCGCAGCTAAACGTGCCTGATAGCTGCGCGCGAGTTACCTGCGGACGCGGCGCTATTAAAATACCACGGATTCCTGCCCGATGCCTCACGATTCCTCGAGGATAACGCGTCGCCTTGATCTTGCTCGGGGATTATTATTGCGCGAACAATAGAGAGGAGGCTCGGTGGGGCCTCTGGCGAGGACGTGGGAGCACTGCGGCGTTTTCCAAGGCCTGCCCTTAGACTTCAGGCGCAATTGAATTTTCGCTACGCATCCCCGTGCCGAGGGGGGGCTCCACGGTCGCCGGTGTTCGCAGGAATTGGATTAGCGAGCAATTGCCGTGAGAATTGGCGCAGGAATTCGATAATTCTTACCGATTCTTTTCTCCCTCCCTTTCGTGCATGCGAGATGCACGTGTGCATCGATCGCCTCCAGTCCACGTATTCTGCCTACCTGACGGGGGGGAAAAAAGCAATAGGAAAGAGGAAAGGGACGAGTTGCTGAGGTGCGTGTGTATATCGCAGCGATGGCTTCTAGAGCTGTTCGCGAGTACTCGGAATATACGAGCCGAGCCTGACTCGGCTCGAAGAACCGAACCGAACCGAACCGAGCCGAACCTGGTTCGAAGAACCGAACCGAGCCGAACCTGGTTCGTAGAACCGAACCGAGCCGAGTACTCGAAAAAAGCGAGCAACTCGAATAGAACCGAGCAACTCGAATTTTTTCGAGCGGCTCGAAGTAAACAGAGCGGGCCGAATGTACCGAGTGGGCCGAAAGTATCGAACAGTCCGGTTTGTCGAGTAGTAAGAAGTTTAAATGTTTCGAATATTTTAGAATATGTTCATTTACTGGATAATGGTTCGTAATTATTATTATTATTATTATTTCGACTTTATTACTTGTTAAACAGAAAATATAGTACATAAGGAGAAAGTAAGATACGGGTAAAGGCAAGGCCGCAGTAATAATGTGAATAATTAAAATGTAAAAGACAGAAAATTAAAGGAAAGCGCAAGAAGAAATATTAATAAATCATACATACGCGAAAAATTATTTTCAATAGTTAAGGAATATTTTTATTTGCAGTTTACATTTTAATTACTCACATTATTACTGCGGCCTCGCTTTTACTCGTATCTTGCTTTTTCTTTGTGTACTATATTTTCTGTTTAACGAGTAATAAAGTCTATAAAGTATAATAATAATAATAATAATTACGAACCATTATCCAGTAAATAAACATATTCTAAAATATTCGAAACATTCAAGCTTCAAATCAAACTACTTGACAAACTGAACTGTTCGGTACTTTCAGCCCACTCGGTACTTTCGGCCCGCTCGGGTTTACTCCGAGCCGCTCGAAAAAATTCGAGTTCTCGGTTCTTTAATTCTTTCTTTATTACACAGTAGACTTTACAATTTTATATTATATTATTTTATTTTATTTTATGTTATTATTTTATATATATATATTTTATAACTTTCTCTCATTTTTTATCTTTTTATTTAATAATGGTAATATTTTGGTATCTCTGTACACTAAAGGGTTTCCCGCCAATAATAATAATAATAATAATAATAATAATAATAATAGTAATATACAATAGAAAACATATAAAAAAAGCGTTCTAGTCGAGTTGCTCGGTTCTATTCGAGTTGCTCGGTTCCATTCGAGTTGCTCGATTCCATTCGAGTTGCTCGATTCCATTCGAGTTGCTCGATTCCATTCGAGTTTCTCGGTTCCATTCGAGTTTCTCGGTTCCATTCGAGTTTCTCGGTTCCATTCGAGTTTCTCGGTTCCATTCGAGTTTCTCGGTTCCATTCGACTTTCTCGGTTCCATTCGAGTTTCTCGGTTCTACTCGAGTTGCTCGGCTCGGTCCGCATTTCAAGCTACTCGAATATTCGACTACTCGAGCAGCCCCAATGGCTTCGAGCCATTCCTAGTCCCCCTCAAATTCCCCAACAAACCCACAACGCCTCGCTCCTGAAAACAAACGTAGTGTGAGGCTCGGGGAGTCCCAGCGTCCCGCGGACTTCGAAGATCCCCTCGATTCGTCAGAATGTCGTTGCGTATCGACTTATTCGAAAAGCTGCGGCGGGGAGAGGGGGGCCGGTGCCCATCGCCAGGCTGGGCGAGCGTGCGTTCGAGTCGGGCATGTGTTAGAGCCAGCTTCTGCGGCGCGCTGGAGGGGGCAGGCGACGGACGAGGCGGATGAATGAATGAGTCTTAAGACAGTCGCGTAAGAGGGGCATTCACGAATCCACACGAGCTCTCTCTTCGCGGAGGGAGAGGAGGCTCTTCAGTGCGTTGCCACCTTCGATTATGCTCTTCGCGCTTCGAATTCGCCGACGCTTAGCTTGTTCCGCGCGGCGTGTCGCGGGCCAGCGGCTCCCCTGAAGCCGCGCGGCGGACGCGGATCATGGAGGCAGCGTTCTTCGGCGAAAGGAAGATCCCTGGGTCGAGGCGCATCCGATGATCCCTCCGGCCGTGTCGGGCAACTTTGTGAAGTGAACTTCCCCCCCTCGCGGTAAAAAGGGGTCGCGAATCTTTCGCCTCGAGGGAAAACCAGTCGCGGCCGAGCTCTCGGGGCACCGGTCGAGGATTAGGAGCATGGAGGTGTCGCCCAGGAGGAGCTGCCTCTGGCAGCCGTGGCTGAACACCGACGGCCTCCGAGCGGCGCGCAAGCCGGGAGGTACGTGGCTCTCCTGCGCGAGATCGCCGCCGCTTGTCCAGGCGTATTTTTGGCAAGCTCGTCGCGAAGTTAATTGAAGTGGAACACGATCGCGTAGCGCGCCCCGTCCATTCATCTTCCGCCCGCTTTGTGCCCGCCACTCGTCCTTCGCCTTTAAACCAGTTTCACCGTCTTCCTGACGATCCTCTCACGGCTATTAGGCACTTCCTGCCCCGTCCTGGGAACCGGACTCGGGCCACCCCTTCTATTGCTCCGCAGACCGATCCAGAGGGAGGAGGGTTGGCGGATCGATCGACTATTTTAGATATCGCGGCTGACGCGGCCACCCCTGTTTTTTTTTTTTTATAAATACTTGGAGGCCTTCTCTGGCTTATTGTTCAGCGTATTACTGATTTGGTGAACGTAGGAGTTACTGGAATGGTACTATCAACTCTGTATGTATTTATGCAAACAAAAGGGAACTGGGGAAATAAGGGGGAAATAGGAGGGACGTGCGAACTAGGACAGATTTCGGAGTAAGTTTTCGTAGGTTGATGAAATTTGAATAGGTTGTAGTATTTAGTGATGTTTCAACGTAGCTCGGAGGATTTTTCGAAATTTTGGAAAATTTCGATTTTACAGCTGTTTGAAGCTAAGGGCTAACTTTTTTTCAATACATTATAGGGTAAACGTCCCAGTTACTGCCACTTCATTTATTTTACTTAATAAACACGCGGTGTATAATGAATAGTGTAAAAAATAATTTATCATAAAATTGGGACTGTTCTTCTTATTATTATATTATTATACATTCTTTATATGTATATTCTGTATACATTACGTTTTTTTGAAGTGAAATAAATAAAGTGGCAGTAATAGGGACACTGACAGTATTTGGGACATCTACCCTAGCTGTGGAAGTAGTAAAGGGATGGAGATCAGATTTACGGTGCTTGTAGAGAAGACATTGAAGTTTTTTTTGAAAAATTTATTTCAGTTTAAATAAGAAAAGTTTGAATTTTTTTGGGGCAATTATTTTAAACAAATGCAGGTTTTTAATATCGGGTGCGATTTTAAAAATCTAAAACAAAAGGGGGAATATAGTTCTATCCTGTACTTTGATGGACAAATTTTAAAAAATATGGACATTTTAATATTGGCCCTGTGACTTTCAGTTTTTGAAATGGAATGCTATATATTTGATTACCCAATATGAAAGCGACTGTCAAGACAAATTTAACTATATGGTACACTATGACTTTCAAGGCCACACAAGGTTTTATACTTATACTGTATATTTTAGGAAATAATTTTTTTTTTAAACTTCAATGTCTTCTCTGTAAGCACCGTAAAGCTCATCTCCATCCGTTTACTACTTCCATAGCTATAATGTATTGGAAAAAAAGGTAGCACTTAACTTGAAACAGCTGTAAAATCGACATTTTTCAAAATTTCGAAAAATAAATTTCGAGGTACGTTGAATATCACTAAAGGCTTACTTCGAAATCGGTACCAGTTCGCATGGAATGTTCCAGGAGGCAGAGCGTGAAAGCTGGACCTTTGCTTTTCTTTTCCGAGCTTTTCGTCGTCGTTCAGGCAGGGAGGTTTGTGTATAGGCGATATAAGTAGGCTGCTGACGAGGGCGGTGAATTTTGAGGGGCGGCAAAGTTTTAAGGAGTGCAAAACTTTGGGGAGGGAAAAATTTTCGGGAGCAAGAAATTTTGGAGAATGGCAAATTTTTGGGAGTGACATATTTTAGGGCGCGTTAAATTTTGGGGGAGCATCAAATTTTGGGAAGCATTAATCTTTGGAAACAGCAAATTGTGGGGAGCGAAAAAATTTGGGAGCATCAAATTTTGGAGAGCATTAAACTTTGGGAGCAGCAAATTTTGGGGAGCTAAAAAAATTGGGGAGCGTTAAATTTTGAGGAGCATCAAATTTTGGGGGATCGAAAAAAATTGGGGAGCATTAAATTTTGATAGCATCAAAATTTGGGGAGCATTAAACTTTGGGAGCAGCAAATTTTGGGGAGCTAAAAAAATTGGGGAGCGTTAAATTTTGAGGAGCATCAAATTTTGGGGGATCGAAAAAAATTGGGGAGCATTAAATTTTGATAGCATCAAAATTTGGGGAGCATTAAACTTTGGGAGCATCAAATTTTGGAGAGCATTAAACTTTGGGAGCAGCAAATTTTGGGGAGCTAAAAAAATTGGGGAGCGTTAAATTTTGAGGAGCGTCAAATTTTGGGGGATCGAAAAAATTTGGGGAGCATTAAATTTTGATAGCATCAAAATTTGGGGAGCATTAAACTTTGGAAGCAGCAAATTTTGGAGAGCGTTAAATTTTGAGCATCCAATTTTGGGAAGCGTTAAATTTTGGGAGCAACAAATTTTTGAGCGGCAAATTTAGGGGAGCATCAAATTTTGAAGAGCTTTAAATTTTGGGAGCAGCAAATTTTGGAGAGCGTTAAACTTTGGGAGCAGCAAATTTTGGGGAGCTAAAAAAATTGGGGAGTGTTAAATTTTGAGGAGCATCAAAATTTGGGGAGCATTAAATTTTGATAGCATCAAAATTTGGAGAGCATCCAATTTTGGGAAGCGAACTATTTGGAGAGGATCAAATTTTGGTGCGAAAAATTTCTGAACGAAAGAAATTAGCAAAACTTTAAACCCAGAGGCTTGATACAACTTTACAACCAATTCACTTCCTTCCCACACAGCGAATTAGCAACAACTCCCCGTGGATTCCCACAGTGCATTAATTTCAAAATCGCCTCTCTTTTAAACCAAAACATTTAATATTACTTCCCTCAAAGAACGGCAGACACTTGTTACCGAAATCCGCCCTGCGTTCAGGTGCATGCGACTCCAAAAGAAACATTCAAACCCAATACAACTACATGCAGAGGGTTTCTTTAATACTTCCTAAAGCCACAAAAACTGTACAAAGCTACCTCCGGCAACACAGGTAAGCACAGCGGTAGCGATCCCTCTATCCGCGGCAGCCTCCAAATGTAAACGACTACATTCTGGGAGCAGCGTGCACGTGCAGCGCACATGGGGTAGCTGCAAACCTAACCCACCGCTTGAGAGAGGAAAACAGTTAGCCTCGCCACCGCTGCGCTCGCCCGCTCGCGGTACCCGCGACCATGCAGAGCGTGTAAAACATAATTTTTCTTTTTGCGGCAGAGGAGCGACCGAAGGCGACGAATCTCCACCGGAAGCCGAGCAGCGCGTGGCGCAAGGAGCGTAGGAGGGACCCGATCCAGAGCGAGGCGCTGGACATGTCCGCGGCCAGGGTCCACCATCACAATCACCACCACAGCAGGCCCAGCGTGATCGTGCCCACCACGCCGCAGCCCGGTGAGCCCGCTTCCGCCAAGCTCTCGCCGCGAATTCGTTAGGCGCGCCCCGTTGTTCTTGGGCGCAGAGGGGGCCCGCTATTGTCCGCCGGGCAGGGGTGACCGCGTCCTCTGACAATGCGCCGGTGATGCAACGGGGCGCAGATGCGCGCGTAACCCTGCCCGGCGGGGGAACGCGCGCCGGATCGGCAATCCCATTATGGAGATTGCAGCGGAGATCCCAGATCCGAGCTCGTAGAATTCGCTGAGCCGAGGCGCTAAACTGGGGCTGTTTTCCAGGTACCACCATCGAGGACACAGCAGTGGCTCCCACACCGACGATGACGCCGTCAGCGGCCGCTGGAGGGCAGAGGACCGGGCTGAGAACCGTGGGCGGTGTGAGCGACCCTGCAATAGAGGAGCATTTCAAGCGGTCACTGGGGCTGGAGGAGTACGCGGCTGTGTTCAACGCGAACACCACCGACAAGGAGGCCGGCCTCAGCGGTAAGCCCGCGGACCGAGCCGCGCGAGTAAGGTCCCTTTCCATGTGACAGTAAATTGCTGACAGACGCAGAGAAGAATTTATATGGGGCCCTAGAGAAAGGGCTTCCCAGGGGCCGGTATAATAAAAGATTTAAGAAACTCTCCCTTTGCACAAAAAGCGCAGAACACTGGAAAACTTGTAATTTTTAAGAATAATGTACAGTGGCGCAGGGGAGAAAGTTTACATTTTGTCCAAACGAGGTGAGTTTTTTTTTTTGAGAAGCTGGAAGGATTAGTTTGCTAAGTGACGTGTTCTGTTGTTTTTAAATAGTAAAGGTTGCTTTTTTTAACTTTCTTTTGTGAGCCTGTAATGAGAATTCAGAAATCCCGTTTGTGGATTGAAGTAAGTTCTACACATGCCTAAAATTTCATCGAAATCTTATCTAATCAAAACTTATTCTGCGAGCTTTAAGCGTTTATAGCTCAGATCCTTCTAAAAAAAAAATTCAAGTCGTTTGGATCGATTCTCTAAAAGTTATGGGATCTTAAAGGTTGTGAAGTTTCTTTTCTTTCGTCCCCCACTGTACCTCAGCTTCCTGAAGGAATCGCTTATTGAAAACTAGCTGACCCGTTACCCGTTTTTTTCACACAAGAATTATTTATGTCTGAAAAATAAAGAAGCCTAAACAAAAAAATTAATAGCCTATAATCTTTCAAAATCTCATTGAAATCCGTGTAGGCGCGAAAGAAGAACAAACAAACAACGTTTCACTTTTGTATATTAGTAAGGGTTAAAAAATCCTCCATTCGCGTCCGAAGTGCTTCAAGCGTCCTCAAATTACGCGAGGCTTTATTCAGCAGTCGCGAATTTCTTACAAAGGGGGAGAGGAAGTCACGAAGCGCGTTGCGTAATATTTTTGTAACCCAATTTTCAATATAACCAGCCCCAAAAAAACAACGTTAAACGAATTATATAAACCCTCAAAAGAATTTTAATAACTGAGAGAAATGCAACGCTTGAATATGAAATCTTAGAAATTACAAAAATTATTTACTGTCACGTCGAAACGCGCCTTAAGCGAGTCGGAGATTGCCAAGAGTCTTACGTCGTGTTTGCAGTGGACGATCACTTCGCGAAGGCGCTGGGCGAGACCTGGACGAGGCTGCAGGCGACCGGTCGAAGCAAAGACTCCACCTAACTGCCGGACAGTTGCGTGACGGGTTCATCGTCGCCTCACCGCCCGCCGGTCCACGGGACGCGGACCGAGCGTCGTTCCACTACTCGCTGATTAATAGTGTTAAGTTGTTAAGTCGCCGCCCGTTGGTAGGAGCCCGAGCTTGGCGACCGAGAGAGCCGCCTCCTCGTCGCCTTGGGTTCGCTCGCGACAGGGAGCCGTTACCCAAGTGTCCTTGATTGCGGAAAATCGGCCGACATTTGCGGACGGGCTTGACGGCACTACTGTACATAGATACGCGTATTCTTTTATTATGCCATCATCGCAGTCATTGTCGCGGCTCGCTCGTTGAGGCCGGCAAGTTATTTATTACGATGTTCCATACTGCCTCGCTGAATAGTTTATAGTGGATCCGTTTACTTCCCGATCGACGGCGCGATAGAGCCGACCGCAAGAGACCAGCAAGAATCAAGGTGACCGGGCCGGAGTCGCGGTAGAGAGAGAGATCGGCGACGTAAACGAGCGAACGTGTATGTAATAATTATTCGCATAAATGTTAACGTTTATACGTATATATATATATATATATATGATGTATGTTGTAATAATATAAATCCGAGAGTCTTTATAAACGGAAGTAAAGGGGTGAGCGTGGAAAACAGATCATCGCACAAACTTGTAACGCGGCGCTCGCGTCGAGCGACCAATTCATACGTAAATATTGTATTAAAGAGACAGAGGAGGATACAGAAAACCGACCGCTTGGATTTTACTGCGCGCCGCCGCCGCGTACAAACCGTCTCCCAGAGACCTCCGCCGTGAGTAGATTGCTAAGAAGAGTAGTACTGATTTCAAATGGTGCTAGGAGGTGCAGCACAAACCCCAGCACGCACAGAAGTCAGTACCTCTGCCTTCTTATTGTTCTCGGCTCTCCCTTGTTCCGATTCCTTTCTTCAGGCTCTCTGTTCTCCGGCCTCGGGCAGGCAGACAGGGGTCCAGGAATTCGGAGGAGACATCTGCCGGGCACACGCGACGCGGGAGAGTTGCAGCGGTCGGGCCGCGCGGAAGAGGCCCGGTCCGGACGAGTTCGGGCGCACGGTTTTCGGAGAAGCGACGCGGAGAGGACGCGATGGGGCACCGCAGGCGACCGGAGGCTTTATGTGTCGTAGGTGGGCCCAGACGGGCGAGCCAGACTGTCCCAGGAGCGCTCGGATGGCTTCCTATATGCAGGCAGCCTGTTCACTTGCCGTAAAGCAAAATGGTAACTTAATATTAGACTTGAATATAAGTACGGTAATCCCACACCAGAGTCCAAAGTAAGCCTACACCTACCCGCCGCCCCGTCCTACCGGGCAGCCAGCCATCCCTGGACCTCCGTTCCCCCTTGCGAGAACGCCCTCGAGCGTAATAATACGATGGGATACTAGATATCGGTGCTCTCTGTGCTCTAGGTGCAAATTGCGACCGCCTCTTCCTCTCTGTCGCTCGTGACTCGCATCTCTTCCTGTCCGCGCCTCTGCGTCAACGAGCAGCAGAGCCTCTTCCCGCCTGGATCACCGTCAGACCCCCCTAGAAGAGGATGCCGCACCTCTGGATAGCAGCGGCAGCTTCGATGGAAATAATGCGCAAAATTTAATACACCTGGCTAAACTATTCTTCCTCTGGCTTCGACTGCTGAGGAGACGCGAGGGGAGACTTTTCGCGCCGACACCCGATACCCTTTTGCAACCTTCTTCTCGCGTAAACGGTCCCCGAAGTGCGACGACCTTCGCGGCGAGAAGAACTAGGATAAACCAGTCGCGCCTCCGCGCGTCTCTTTAGAGTCGCAGTAAGCTAATCCGGCCGCGTGTATCATGTTTTGAGTCCCTTTAAACGATACTCTGATACGTCTGGCACTCTTGAGAGAAACACTCGTGTTTCCAGCGGCGTTTCCTACGACGCGGCGGCCGAGCCAGTCCCGCGACAGATGGCCCGGGCCTAGTTTCCCGGCAATTGCTGGCTCTGCTTTTCCGAGGGACCGCGCGATCGCTATCTGGCCGTCGTTAGGGGACGGCTGATCTGCAGTAATTTTTTCAGTTATTTCGAATGAACTGGACTGCAGCTGGGAAGCAGACAGACCGCGCAGATGCTTCGTGAAAGCTTTTTCACGGAGAGATGCAGGTGTTTCTCTAGTATTACAAGCCTGCTCTAATATTCTGATGTGCTGTAAAGTGTCCTCGCGTTGTAGGGTCGTTGCGAAACAGTTGACAGCGTTAACGAGAAAGGCAAAAAGGGGCTAATTTTATTTATATCTAGTAAGTCATTCGCGAGTTGTAATTAAAGCACAGCATTATATAACAGGACATTACTCCGCTCAAATTTTAATATATCATCGAGTTCCACTTACGCCCAAATCGATCGTGATTTTTATTAGGTTAGGTTTTCCTATACGCGACTGGACGCAACGTTGAAAACTTCGAAGTCGATTTTCTCCAGAATGAAGCGCGATATCAAAAAAAGTTACTCTTTCTTTTTGATTTATAACAAGTAAATAAGTCGAAGAAAAGGAATACAATTTTTTGATATGGCGCTTCATTTTCGAGAAAATCGGCTTTGAAATTCTTGACGATGCGTCCAGTCGCGCATAGGAGAACCTGCCTTAATGAAAATCACCTTGAATTTCAGAGTCGATTTGCTCGAAAATGAAGCGCGATATCAAAAAAAGTTACTCTTTCTTTTCGACTTATAACAAGTAAATAAGTCGAAGAAAAGGAATACAATTTTTTGATATAGCGCTTCATTTTCGAGAAAATCGGCTTTGAAATTCCTGAAGTTGCGTTTAGGAAAACCTAACCTAATGAAAATCACGGGCGATTTGGGCGTAAATGGAATTCAGCCTTTGAGCCTTTGATGAGCTCACTTGGAATTCTGATTCGTAGCTTGAAGCATTTACAGTACCACTTGTAATATTTCATTTGAAACTTTATTTTAAAAAATGCTATTTTGCGTCAGCTGCCTAATTTTGCCCACAGGGCCGAGCCGCAACTGGGCCCGAGCCTATAACGAGAGGACACTGCAATCCTAAAACCTTCGATTCCCGATATAATCGTTCAGCAACTTCCGCGTGCTGTTGGTTCCAAGCCCACCTAAAGGTAGATTCACACTATCCGTCTAGCCGGCGGCAGGCGTCCGTCAAAACATTCTTGAATGGGTTTTACATGGTAGACGGCACAATGTGAATGTCACCATACATAACCCATTAGAGAATGTTTCGACGGACGGTAGTCTGCCGCCGGCCAGATGGATAGTGAGAATGTACCTTAAGGGGGAACACCACTGTGACGGCCGGAAAAGTAAACAGTTTTTAAAATTTTTTTTCAGGAATAATTTACAGTTTCCACAGAAAAAATTTATTACCTGCCTTTAGTACAACGTCGTAAGAGAATATACAAAAAAAAATTATTAGAAAAACGTGCATAAATATTTTAATATTAATTAATCTTCTAGACCCCCCACACGCGCTGGTCGAATGTGTAACTATGGAACAGAGGGTTCGAAATCAAATTTCCTTTTTTTTATAAACTATATAAGTGTAGTTTCCGTTATACGCACCAATTTCTTAAACAAACTATTTTCGTAAAAATGGTGCGCTTTAAAAGAAAAGTTTCGAAAATCCGCGAATAAGATGAACAGTTTTTCTAGCGTATTTAAAAAAATTGTTTTCGATCAAAGAATCCGTACGTACAACGAAAACTCGCATGGCAGATTTAGTAGATTAATTAGTACATTAAAAAGCATATTTTTCTATTAATTTTTTTGTATAGTCTCTTAGAAAGTGTACTAAAAATTTTCTATGAAAACTGAATTTTTCCTGGAAAAAAATCTTAAAAATGGCTTACTTTTCCGGCCGTCAGTGTTGCTCCTCCTTAAACCTGCAGGTTCCCGTGTACAGAAACTCTCGCTACGAGCGTATTACACCTATGCGTTGAGCGCTCGTCGCTATCCCCACCATTTCTTGGAATCCTTCAGGCGCGAGAACCCGAGAGTGGACGAAGTACCCGTCGCCTCCAAAAGCGAGAAAGCATGCTTACGTTCTCTCGCTTCGCCTTTCACGTGCCTACGCTCTCTGTCGCGAATCGTAGACGCTACGCGTTGAGAGTTCGCGAGCGTATAGCGAGAGCACTTCGCTCCCTTGGAAACTAAACTCAATTAGCCTATTTCTATAGGCTCCGCGCCGTCTGAAGTAGCGCTACTGTTTACACGCTATGCTGGACCTAGGATCGCTCCCCGCGCAGATGTTCCCCCGGCCAGTTTCACCCTCCGCCAGCGCGTTCCGGCAGGAGATATCGATCCGCGCCAGCATCTCACCCTCGATCGAATCGCTGGAAAGATTTGCTCCCCGTCCGCGGCCCGACTGCCGCGGAATCGCGGCCTGCCCTCCACGGTTAGAATCGATACGCGCGGATCGGTCTCCGATCTCGTGTTCTAGCTTCTTCTATCCGCTCACCGTGGACCCGCGGCACTGCTGTTTATTTATTTTAAGTCCCAGGCGTATCCTGTTTCGGAACCAGAGCCAGCTGACCGCAGCTCGGCATCGTTTTCTCGTTTTATTCGCTTGCGTTACGCGCGCGAGCCGGTGTCGGTGTGAATTAGTCGAGAAAAATAGAGGCGGAGACTGCGGCGCCTCGTCAGGGCGAAGAATAAAATTCGTTTGCTTATTGTTCAGCGCGGGTAACTTTAAGCCTAAAGTAGGTGGAGTTCCTTTAACGCTGGGTGGCACCTAATACCTGAAATTAACTATATAAAAAAACTAAAAAATAAATTAAGCTTCGAGGCACGTTCCACAGCCAAGGAGATTGACTTAACATTATTCCTTCTTACTCGAGAAAAATCTTAAGCGTCCAGCACTAGAGGAACTCCCCACCTTCAAACACTTCCGCCGAGTTCCTAAAGATTCCCCTGAAACTAGTTTTAGCAGCGCGCGAGTCAGGGAGATGTTAGCGGAACCCTACTTGAAGAGGAACGCGGCAGAGGCGCGTGGCTGTGCGTCGCAGCTCCCTCCTTGCTAGCCTTGCATCGAAATCCCCGTGCCACCCCCTGTGCCGGGAAAAAGAAGCGACGCTATTAACGGAAATCTTCCCAGCCACGCTCTCCTTCCTCCGCTACGCACCTGGAGCAGCGGTCACTGAAGACCAACTGCCCGCTGGAAGGTGACAATATTACACTCTCTACAATTACCGTGGTAAACATAGAATTACTAGTCTATAATTAACTTGGATCAATGGCGCGTTGCAGGACCGGCCAAGGAGACCCCCGTGTACACCCAGCACTGCACTGTAACTCGCGTAGGATTCTACCTGCCGGGCGACGCTGAGGATCCCGGGAGAGACGCGCGTGACGCAACGGCCAGCGGAGCCTCGCCGCAGCCGGCGACGCACTGTAAACAACGGGCACCGGGAGCACGCACTGGATCATCGGAACTGGGTGATCCGCGTCGGCGATCGAGGAAGCCGGCAGCGTCGCAGGGATCGTCGGCGATCGCGCACTTGGTCGGCCCGGGACCGAGTCGACGCGACGCGACGCGAAGCGGCGCGGGCAAAACGTGTGCCGTTCGAATCCCGTGGCCGAGGGCTGAAGGGTAGCGCGGAGCACACACAGCGTGGCTACGTAACGGGCCGAGGGAATCGGTTTGACGTCAGAGAGAGGACAGGGAGAGCGATCGTGGCGCATGGTTTCCAACGGCATGGGACTTCGGACACGACTGATCGAGTGACCGAGGGGGTAGCATTGTAAGAATACCCCTCCTCGTGCGCTTGTATAGAATTACGTGTGTGCCCGCTCATCGCGCATAGAACGGCTCTCCGTCCCCTTGGCTCGAGCAAAAGGGAGAGAATCGAAGGGACGAAGAGTGGCTCTCCGCTCTCTTTCCCCTCTCTCTTCGCGCGCGCCCCGCAGCCCCGCCTGCCTTCCTCCCATCCCTCGTGCGGCTGACTCTCCTTTCACCGTCTCTCTGCCCAACCCTTGGCTCTGTCCTCTCTGTGTGCATGCACCGTGTGCCCCCTACCCCGCCGCTCACGGTTCCCCACGACACCATACCACGCCACGCCGCGCGTCTCTCTTTCCCCGTGCCTCTGCGTGAATCATGCATATCGATTTTCTTTCGTTTAGTACGCCGTTCGTTCGGTAGTTGTTCACCGCCGCCGTCGCGATCCCCCTCTTCTTTCAGGAAGCCCGGGGGCCGAGCGGACGCGAACCTCTTTCTGAAAACGCGCGCCCGAACGCTGCAGCTCCCACCACCCGGTACCCAATTCTTTCCTTCGGGACATTCCCCATGCGAACTCGGACAGACTGCGGAGTAAGCTTTCGAAGATTGATGAAATATGAACACGTTGTAGGGTTTAGTGATATTTGAACGTATCTCAAAGGAGTTTTCGAAATTTTGAAAAATGTCGATTTTACAGCTGTTTCGAGTTAAGTGCTAATTTTTTTTCAATGTATTATAGGTGTGGAAGTAGTAAACGGATGGAGATGAGCTTTACGGGGCTTATAGAGAAGGCGTTGAAGTTTTAAGGAAAATTAATTTAGGTTTAAAAAAAATTTAACCATTTTTGTGCAATTGTTTTAAACAAATGCAGGTTTTTAACTTCGGGTGCGATTTTAAAAATCTAAAAAAAAGGGAATATAGTTCTATCCTTTACTTTGATGGACAAATTTTCAAAAATATGGATATTTTAAAATTGGCCCTGTATAAATTGCCGATAGTTGACGCTGCGTCGCCCAGCACCGGCTCGACTGGTCCGAATAGAACCGAGCAACTCGAAAGTGGTAAGTATTTGAAAAAAACTAAAGCAGGAAAACTCTTACTGTTTTTTATATCCAATATAATGCGGTATCTCAATTTTTGGTGTTCGCAATATTTTCCTTGAAACGAGGGTGACCTTCAGTTTTTTAAATGGAATGCTATATATTTGATTACCCATAATTCTTGGATTCCCAGGTATGTCAAAATTGATCAAAAAAGGAGGTGTGTCAACAAAGGGTTAAAATAATTGCACAAAAAAAATTCAAACTTTTTTTTTTAACTGAAATAATTTTTTCTTAAAACTTCAATGCCTTCTCTATAAGCACCGTAAAGCTCATCTCCATCCGTTTACTACTTCCACAGCTATAATGTATTGAAAAAAAGTTAGCACTTAACTTCAAACAGCTGTAAAATTCGACATTTTTCAAAATCTTGAAAAATCCTTTGAGGTACGTTTAAATATCACTAAAGACTAGAACATATTCAAATTTCAGCAATCTACGAAAACTTACTCCCAAATCTGTCCGAGCTCGCATGGAATGTCCCCTTCACAATATGCCTCGTCTCCGTTTAACTCTCGTCCCTTTTCGCTAATACACTGCGCGTCTCGCGAATTACATACGCATTTGTCTTACGCTCGCGCTGAGGTTAGGAGTCAGCAGCATTTATGTGAATCTTGGGGAATTAGCAGCACCGTAATTGGAATGGGATAGAAGCCCAGCGTCGTTTCGCGCGACGATGGCAATTGGGCCACTTCTCAATTTATATTCGCAAGCATTCACTCCGCTCTTATTGTTGGATATCTTTAAGCCCCACTCCGGCGATTTCGAGCCAGCTGCAATCGAAAAATCTTTAAAGTGCCTGGATCTGCTCCCGTGTAGAGTTCGAGGGACGCCCGAAGCACTCGGCGGGCCCCCCCTCTCTTTTCGCTCGGGCAAAATGTCCCCGTATGACGCGCAGCGATGAGACGATGCTCTTGTACCCGCTGCGCGGCCCCCTCTTCTCTCCTGATGTCCTGCACTTCCCCTAATCTCGCTGCACTACACTTCCCCGCCCCGTAATAAACTCCCTTTGTTTTGGCTCGCCCCCTTCCCCGTCGTCGCGTACCCCTCTGTTTTCGTCGCTTGCAGCGGTGCCACCGGTTAATCTCACCGATTCGGGGCAATTATCGTCTGTTAAGCCCCCTTCTTTTCTTCTGGCACGAGTTTCTAGAATACGTTCAGGCTTAGGATTCGCGCGAAGGTCTAAACACACTTATCAGTTCCGTGACAGAAGAGGGGCGCAGAGGTTCTCTTCTTCTTGGAACTGGTAAGTGTGCTTAGACCTTAGCCTTCCTCCGTTCAGGTGCTTTAGAGCAGAGATGGACAACATTTTTATTTAAATAAAATTCTGAATAACGAATAAATATTCGTTCGTCAACCCGAGTTAACCTTATTCGACGCGTGGCGAATAATTTTTCTAACCTTTATTCGCAACTTGAAATTATATTTAAATAAAAGATTTTGCTCACCCCTACTTTAAGGGGGGGTTCTCGTGTAATAACCCCTGAAATTGATGATTTTTGGGGTGAAAAACTATTGTTAATAATGCATTAAACTCTTTTGGGATATATGAAAGCATCTTTAAAGTTGTAGAATTCTTTTTATGTCGATCCTTCTTATTATTTATTAATTATTGGGGGATTGTGTTAAGGGGTCGTCCTTAATATTTTTTAACCTAATTTTCAAATACAAATTCTATCATTAATGTTCCAGAAAAGTAGTTTCAGTTTAAATTTCCGGAAACCGAGTTAAATGAATTATATAAACCTTTAAAAGAATTTTAATAACTAAAAAAATAATATGTAAGTAGGGGGTGGGAATATCAAATCTCACGAATTCTTAAACTGGGGGAGAGAGGGGTAAGAATTCGCCGAAATTACCCTTACGTAATTTAAGGACGGCCCCTAACCTCTTCGACCTCAAATCCCAAAAGAGTTTAATCCAATATGACCAACAGTCTTATAAAAAAAAAATCGGCGTGGTAGAAGCGAGGCGTCACTCCTCCCTTAGGTTGAAAGGAGAGGATCGGAAGAGGGAATACAGCTCGACTTATAAACAATTCCTTTAATAAGTAAACGTGATAGATATGGCGTTCCAACACGATAGAAATAACTATGTACAATCGTGCACGACATTTACAACA
The DNA here is from genome assembly GCF_050908995.1 of Andrena cerasifolii. Taxonomy (NCBI): domain Eukaryota; kingdom Metazoa; phylum Arthropoda; class Insecta; order Hymenoptera; family Andrenidae; genus Andrena; species Andrena cerasifolii. The sequence continues at coordinate 8,966,313 of NC_135132.1, forward strand.
ATTTTACATGGTCGACGAAGACGAGGAGATAAATTAAATCCCACGAACGTAAACAGCCCTCGGGAGATTCTGTGTTCCGAGCAATTTCATTTAAATAAATAAAGACGCTACGCAAATGCCACCAACGTTCGAACGTTCCTGGCCAGTTAAGTATAGCTTAAGTTCCGCGAGACAATTTATACCACTACATGTGTAAAAAGAGAATTACTTTAGAGCGTGAAGTACATCTTAAAATGCAAATGGAATGCATGAATCCTCAATGCGTGGCTCCCGCGAGGTAGTCGCGAGGATCAGTGACGCTGTCCCTGCGTAATATCGAGAGGGGACCTCCCCCGTAACACATACTCGATTAAATCGTATTAATTTGGCCACTGGATTACTGCGCTTACTTAATACCGAGTGTATACATAGAAATGTCGTTGAGATCGCGAAAGCCTGTAACTTTCATCTTGTTCCCAGTCGAAGAATGCGTCCATCGCGATCGGAGCTTGGCGTGTCTACAGTAATTTACATGTCGGCTCTGCGAAGGGTAGCCGAGAGCGCATCGAGCTTTACAGTGCCCGCGCATGGGTAACGTACGATCGCACTAGGTCCTTTGTATTTTACAGCTTTCGTGAACATAAATTAACGCGCGCCTCGGCTGCCTAACGAGATTCTTCAACCAACAAGCATTAAGCTTTCTGCGCGTGCCTGTGCTGCACCCTCGGCGAGACGGCGTACAATTTGCGAAACATTTCCACTAGATTGTTCTGAGGGAACAGGGTCTCCACTATCCCCTCTAGCAGCACGTACATCAGTCTCCTGTTCAGCACAGGTCGCTGGAACAGCTCGAACACTCTCAAGAGACCCCGCCTGGTTGTCTCGCTGCCTATGATATGTTTCAACTCGTCCGACAAGCAAGACAGCAGCGCCACCTTGGCCGCCACTCTCGTCCTGTTCTTCATCTCCGGGTCGCGCGGCGGCTTCCTCTCCGCCTTAACGCCGTTGGGCCAGAAGCTATTTCTGCGAGGCAATGCAAGTGCTCGGTAATTAACGCTGTGGGCCCCGTGGCTGCAGCTTGTATACTCACTTGAACATCTTTAGGTACCCAGCGACTTTCGCCGGGCTGGTTAGCACCGACACGTATTCTACTATCCGCCTGTTCACTATGTCCCCAAACATTGTACGGATGATTTGCCGTAATAGAGTGATGATCCGACGCCTCAGCCACTGGTTTCGAACCTTCAAGTCGAAGATCTCGTCCATCAGCAGCAGCATTATACGCAGCGGTATATTGTCGTCGGTCTGAAGTTTGCAAATTAATAATGGCGTCATACATTTACAGAGTATTAGCTTTACTACTCGGCTTCGCTTAAAATTTAGATTCTGATTTTATAAAAATTTTATTTTTTTGAAAATGTTTATATTCATCTGGATTAGTCAGGCATAATCAGCTGAGACTGATTTCGTGATCCCAGAGTTTATCGTTTGAAAATTTTTAGGTGACAGACAAACACCCAAACATATAAAAGCTATCTGCTTTATACATTAAGATTCTTCAGATACTATAGATGTATGAAAAAAAATCGCTTTTCTGAAAATTTTGATAGGAATGTCCCCTTAAAGCAGAAGAAAATAAATCGGTACCTCTACATCCAGACCAGCGCCAACCTTAGTGTTTTCATAGAAGGCATTAGGTTTCTTCGGGTTACCAAAGAACTTGCTTATATTGTCCATAACACCGTCCACGGTGTTCAGCATGTTATCAGGCATAGTTTTGACAGCCTGCGTCACAGTCTTCATAGACGTCTTCAAGGGATTTATCAGAGTGTCTATCTGTATTGAATCAAACACTAGAAACCTTACTTAATCCTCCCACAGGCATTCGTTATAATCGGATAGCGATTGGTGCCTTCCACCGCTGCTCCGCACTTACCGTCCTCGATATCTGCCCTCCAGTAACTCCCTTATCATAATCCCCCTGCTCCAAGAAGTTCAACAGCAAGTTCTGCAAACCCATGTGGCCGTCCACCACCGCCGGTTTCGTCAGCTGATGCAGCCAGGCGTTCAGCATCAACATCCTCCTCTCCAGAACCGTCCTCTCCATATTGTGAAAAGCCTTCTTCGCCGGGAAGGGTATCTTCGCCAGGTCGTAGTACTTCTCCTTTATCTTCTGATACAAATCATGGAAATCGGAGTACCTCCTATAAATGTGCCACTTCTCCTGGTACCCCGAGTCGTAGTTCTTCGTCACGGCCACCGCGTATATGCCATAGGTCTTCCCGCGGTCGTTCACGATCCCGGTTTCTATGATCTTCGCAGCGATCTCGAAGCGACCCTGCTGCAGCTTCTTGATGGCGTTCCGGTCGTAGGTATTCTCGTCCAGCTTCACGAACTGATCCGCGTTCGACTCCAAGTAAAACGAGATGTCCTTGCCTTCGGGTATGTGCTCGGTATCCATGCTGGCGACCTTCCTCATGCTCTTCAGGGTTCTAACGTTCACTTCTGAGTCGGTCTCGTCGACCGACCTCGCCTCGCTCGGTTCAGCGATGCTCGCCAAGCTGGTCGACGAGGTGGACTTCACTTTGCTGTCTTTCAACTCGGCAGTCTTCTCCTCCGGCCTGTAAATCTCGGACATCTCGTCCAGGGTCTCCAGCTCGTTGTTCGTGCTGGACAGACTGATGCTGTCGAGAGACTTGGAGTCTTCCTCTGAGGCTGGGTCCTTCAGCAGGTCCAGCTCGGCCAGAAGCTTGACGTACGCGACGGACCTCTTGAAGCCGGGTAAGAACCGATCCTCTGTCTGTAATTTCTCGTAGCAGCAGGCCCGAAGGTCGTCGAACCACGTCTCCGTCACCGACTCGTTCCTTATCCTGGTTAACAAAGCCCTCACCAAAGCGTCGTCTAATTGCAGCTTCGGCGAGGCTTTGTCGCTGAGGTACTGCTGATAAATCTTCGTAGCTGCTTCTTTTAAATTCTCCAGGTCAGTATTTCTGCGCCTCGCGCTGGGGATACTGGAGCCTGCTTGCGCCGCGTGGATCTTCTGCAGCTCTATGTTGGATATCTGCTGCTCGGCTGACACCCTCCAGCCGTATATGTTTAAGTAAAAGTACAAGTACGTTTCCGCGTTTATAGAGGTCATGTAGTCGATGAAGTAACTCAGAGCGATGTTGTTCTTGAGCAACTCGTCCAGTGGTAAATTCACTAGCTTCTGGCCCGGTATCAGCAGCCTGTTCCAGTCAGGTTGAGCACCAATCCCGTCGGTCTCTGATTCCAAACCTTCCTGCATCCCGATGATCCTGGTCTCCAGGATCTTCTTCACGTAGAGAAGACTGTTGAGCTGCTGCTTCACGGACAAGTCGTCCTCCCCGCCTGAATCCTTAGATCGTAAGTGAGCTATTTCTTTAGAAACTATATTTCTCGTCGCTGTTAATTCGTCTAAGCTATCCGTCACTCGGATCACCGTCAGAAACATGTCGCTCGGTAAACCGGACTCTTTAGTGCACTGAAACAAAGCTCCGCGGTAAATCCCTGCAGCGTTTAGCCGTCTAACAAGTAGTTACAAAGTTACCAGGGCCGGCGAGAGGCGGGTTCAGCGCTTTACAAGGCCCGCGAGAAGCTCACTGTAAATTTTGCGGGGCCCTATGCATAGATATCTACTATAATAAAATTTCTAAGGCCCCGCGATCCACAAGAAGCTGAACCTAAATTTTCCGTGTCCCTATGCATAGATATGTATTATTATAAAATTTAGAAAAACATATTCTTGGGCCCAGCAAAATTTCGCAACCTCCCCTAAAAAGTTCGCGCCGGCCCTGGTAGTTCCTCCACTTACCAGCCATATACACGCCTGATTAATATAATCAGGGTCGGAGAATAAATCGAACAATGGTCTAATTATCACGTTCACTAGCAGCTCCCTTAGTATAAATCTCACAGTAAGACAATCGAAGTCTCCCTTTGGTAGTACCAAGTACAGCAAGATTTCCGATATCTCGCCTAGAAAATCAAGCTCCTGCGTGCTGTTGGTGCACACCAGGTCCCTGCAGATCAGATTGTTCTCCATCTGCACCTCCAGGTCGAAGAATATCTTCTCCAGCGTCTCCTCCTCCTTCTCCTCATTGCTCTCGATGGGCTCGGTGAGGGACGACAGATTAGGAATGTAGAATTTCGACTGGGAATACCACGACACATCGGTCTCGCTTTTATTCCGCCGGTGAGTGGGAGTCCTCTTCGGGGTCCCGCTCGACGTGCTCGAGCTCGCGCTACCTTTCTGCGGTTTCTTCGATCGGAGCTGCTTTATCTTCGCCCTCGCCTGGCGGTACAGCCTCACGTGAGAGGCTGCGTCGTCCACGAGGCGCGTCGTCAAGTACGGTATCCAGTCCACGCCCTTCACGCTGCGGAAACGATGATTTTAAAAAACCCGACGTCTCTTCGCGTCGATCCTACGTACCGATTCGCGATGTTGATAGCTATCTTCTGGGCAGTGTCCCGCACGGAGTACACGAACTCCTCGTCGTCCGTAATTACGCTGTACCATGGCTCCACGTAATCCCTGACAACGAAATCTAATATCTCCTATACAAAGGAAGTCGGAAATTGCTAAGTTACCTTTAACCAACACACGCGAGGGTACATAAAAGTAGTGAAAGTCTTAAATCGAGTATGTACTTGCAGTGACTCGTCAATAATACGGCTACCAGTGATTCTTCTATCTAAAGTAAAGCTCAGTTTCTGCTTGGACAGATCTAGGACATACTGCGAACAGAATAAGCCCACGATTAAGCCGGGCCGATAGACAGAAGACCGTAGATCCGTTTACCTGCCGAAATCTCTCAGTCTTCTTATTTAAGTCTTCCCTTTCAGATCTAATGGCATCGTCGAGATTCGCTCCATACATTCTATATACACCCGTGATTGTTCTGCAAGGAAAACACCAAATAAAATAAACGTAGGAGGGCAGAAAATAGCGTTCGATAGCCTTCAGCTGGACCGTACCCCAGGATGACGACGACGAGGCAAAGAAGCAGTTTAACGATCGTTTCAATTCCAACCAGATACACGAGCAGAGCTGCCGCAACTCCAAGAGTTCCATACAGCGGAAGGTTCATCTGCAAAAGATTTCGAAGCTTTAGAACGGAGTCTGTAAGCGAGGGTAAAAGATTCTCGAGAAGCTGCTGCGCAAACATTACGTTACTGGAAAGTTCCTATTAGATAATATATATTATCGCGAGCCTCGATCCTTGGGCAGCGCAAACAAGTAGCTTCGCGATACGTCGAGGCGACGGCCCCGAGGGTTTGGAGCTTCATCGTGGGGCCTCGCGATCGGTGAGAACTGTCACGTGAAGAGCGGAGGCGACCCTGCGAAGCGGCAGGAGGCCGAAGGTCGCGCGAGGGAAGAGGAACCGAGGCGGAAGATGTGGAGATCTCGGGCGGAGGTTGTGTAAGTGACGTGAGTGTGGCCAGCGGCTACCAGCGGGAGAATCTTGCCCATCGGTGGGGAATAATAAGCGGACGTGGGATACGTATGTTCCGTCTGCTACGCTGCGTCTCCGCGAGCTTCTGTGCACCCACCTTTGAATCCTCGGATAAACAGCCGTGCATGTAGCTACACACATATTGCGGGTCTCGTACGAGTGGTCGCACGAACTGGTCAGCTAACCAGCAACGGTTTATTTACATGTTCCTTGCGAGAGAACATTAATCCAGCGAATACGTCGAACGACATGACTGTTAATTCTGCGTGCAGATGGTAGAGGCGCTTGCACGCCGCGCCGCGAATTTTATGCTACACGCGTGGCCCGCTGACACGCTCCGTCCTCTTCCTTGTAATTATTCTAGCCGTTTAGTCGATCGAAATGTTTCTCGCAGGGGAGGTATTTAGTTGGGCTGCTAAGCTACACTGCAGCGCGCGAATTAATGACAGTATTGGAATTAGGGCTGTCGGATTCCTGAATTGGATAGGGTGGGATTCTAATGCTTGGGTCGAACGTGACTCGATTGCGAAAAGCAGGGTGATTCAATATTTCAATCCCGAGTTGGAGCTCGACTCTTCGCAGCCGATAATTCTCGCATATACCGACCTGCCTCGGTGAATGGGAATCTCACGGGGAACTCGTGAATTATCGATTTTCTAAAAATAATTCACGCGTTAGTAGTTGCATCTTGTTGTATAATCGAGCGATGACCTTCTCGCAGATCTGGCCAATGATTAATTAGTTATTTAGAATTCTTCGGCGGCTCCAATTCCGGGGGACTTCGTTACCAATTTCAGTAGTGATCAGCGGTGGTTTGTATTCACCTTCCATCGATAATTAATCAAATTTAGCGAGTGCAGTTGGTGATGCGAACCTTTGGCTATCTCCTGCGAGGAGATTTATAAATATTCTCCTCGGGGGTAGGCAGTTATTACTAGTAAGTTATTAGGAATTAAAGGGACGTGGTTTGTTCGCTGCTGTACGAAGCGTTTTAATAAAAGGGTCTCGAATTTACCGACCGCGAGACGCTGTAGCCGAGGAGAAATAGTCTGGTGTCCATTTTGACCAGGAAATTCTGAAGTGTTAGCCGGGTTGCAGGGTGTCCGAGGAGGTATTAGAGAAAGAAGGGGATGGCGTGTGAGAAGGAGAGAGATAGGGAGAGTGTGTGAGAGAGAGAAAGAGAGTGCACAAACCGTGTCGCGATCCTAAGCGACTTATCCACTTTTGCTGTTTAATCTTTATGTATGATCCCTCGATTATTCTCCACTATCGCAGTTGCAATCGTATCGGTTTATAATTAATCACTTATCATATACACTTATCATGAGGGACCTGTTGTGGAAAGTGCCTGGGTTCGAGATTCTCGCTGAGAATTTCGCGATGCTCCTGGGTCGTCCTTCGCTATGCTAGTCTTATCTGCAACCTAGAAAAAAATTAAAATCGACTTGCAAAAAATAAATATGCACTAAAAAGTAAAAAATAATTTTGTCCCTTATTTAATCGACGACTCTCAATCCTTTAAGTCGGCGCCAGATTTACACAGTGTAAAAATATGAGGGTCGTAGATTAAGGGGGTAGACACGGGTAATGCAGCGCGCTGTATACCGACACAATCTGGCCCGAAACATGGGTTCGGGATTTTTCGTTTTTCGTCCTTATATGAGCAGATTTGGGGCTGGGCGAGGTCTCATTCGAAAGAGGAAGGTTCAATGCAGAGCGCTCTGCTCATGGTTCAACGAGATTGTGTTGATATGTAATAATATCAGTGTCCAAAGTAAAGCAAAAGTCGACAAAATATACCCGCAGAATCCAAGCATTTTTAGGTCACTAAAAGAGTTTTGTGACTCAAACGGTGAGCAGAGCACTCCGCATTGAATCTTCTTCTTTCGAATGAGACCTCTCCCAGGCCAAAATCTACTCATATAAGAACGAAAAACGAAAAATCGTGACTACATTCCCAAATCAGAGTTCCGCCATATTGGCGATAATACATAGCAAGTCACGTGACAAATTTAGTTGAGGTAGTAGATACGAGATGGCGCCTACTCGGGAGAACTGCCAACGTGGATTCATAGCAAAACTGAAGCGATAGCTGGATATACGAGCCACAATAAAAGCATGATGGAGTCAATGTATGCATTTTCAGACGATTGTAGGTTAGGTTATATTCATTTTAGGCATACATTGACATAGGAACTGCCGGGAATTGTATACATTTACTAAATTAACGCTTTTATCGTTACATATACATCACTTGAAATCGCTGTCGTATTTATGTCATAGTAATTCAGGCAGTTAGAACAACAACGGACTAACCTACATTAAAAAAAAATTTCCTATTGTACATCGATGGCTTACAATCAGTGCACACATATTGTATGTCCACTTTTAGGGTTTTTGAGAAAAACAGGTTCAAACATTCAATGGTACTTTATAATTACATAAATACTTTTTGCATTATTGTAATATAGGTATCACTGAAAGTATGTAATTAGTAGTATCAGTTAGAATCTGCAAAAATATAATAATAACTCGACAATAATGCTTTGAAGTTGGACATGCTATTGTAACCAAGTACAGAGGAGGACATACTATACTGAATGATATTATATAAATTTAATTTTTAAAGTAACAGGAATAAAAAAGTAATTCGCGGTAGATATAGGAACACTTTAAATTTTTTTTATTTATTGTTACATTTTTCCAAGACTATTTTGTAACTATGTTGTAACGTTTCTCCCATGTTCAATAATAGACAAGTCAAGTTACTAAAAATATTTTTCAAGTTACTAATATATTATATATTTCCTATGTACTTTACTGATATGTTAGTAGAATTGTACAGCGTTGAGATGTATTTTACATGAAATAAAGGGGAATTGTCTTAAATTAGGAAGATAATTATATTCTTTATATGTTTTGCCTGAAATTAGTTGTATTTTCTATAATAGACAAATCTATTTGTTGTATTTTCTATAATAGACAAATCAGATTGCTAAAAATATTTTCTTCTTGTTACAGATTAACCTTGGGAACATTTCTCGGTAGACAGGATTGAGGAACTTTAAGTGAGACAAATGATGGAAAGCTGATAGTGATTTTATACATAAAATGAAGTGAAATTATATATTTTATACTTACTAATAATACAATATTAATCAGCATTCATTTCTACATACTTATATTAATTTATTGTAACACTGTAAAAGCCTTTTCTGCAAATAAAGTGGGAAAAACTTGAAAAGAACTGTATTATTATTTAGAAATACCTTTTACATATTCCTATCCAAATTCCAAACCTTTGCAGCTTCGATTCGCAACTTTAAAGGTGACGCCTTTGAAACTGAAATTCAGAATACCTCTTTTCGCTTCATGTTCTCCTGATGCCTGGGCCAAAATCTGGCAAAAATTTTCAGAATGCACAAAATTGGGCTTCGTAACAGGAGAACATGATGTCGAAAGAGGTGGCACTAAGTAACGTCTTCGGAGAGAGAATCGAGGATGCCTTCGAAGCTGAAATTCAGAATACCTCTTTTCGCTTCATGTTCTCCTGATAACTGGGCCAAAATCTGGCAAAAATTTTCAGAATGCCCAAAATTGGGCTTCGTAACAGGAGAACATGATGTCGAAAGAGGTGGCACTAAGTAACGTCTTCGGAGAGAGAATCGAGGATGCCTTCGAAGCTGAAATTCAGAATACCTCTGTTCGCTTCATGTTCTCCTGATACCTGGGCCAAAATCTGGCAAAAATTTTCAGAACGCACAAAATTGGGCTTCGTAACAGGAGAACATGATGTCGAAAGAGGTGGCACTAAGTAACGTCTTCGGAGAGAGAATCGAGGATGCCTTCGAAGCTGAAATTCAGAATACCTCTTTTCGCTTCATGTTCTCCTGATACCTGGGCAAAAATCTGGCGAAAATTTTCAGAATGCACAAAATTGGGCTTTGTAACAGGAGAACATGATGTCGAAAGAGGTGGCACTAAGTAACGTCTTCGGAGAGAGAGAATCGAGGATGCCTTCGAAGCTGAAATTCAGAATACCTCTCTCCGCTTCATGTTCTCCTGATACCTGGGCCAAAATCTGGCAAAAATTTCCAGAATGCACAAAATTGGGCTTTGTAACAGGAGAACATGATGTCGAAAGAGGTGGCACTAAGTAACGTCTTCGCAGAGACAATCGAGGATGCCTTCGAAGCTGAAATTCAGAATACCTCTTTTCGCTTCATGTTCTCCTGATACCTGGGCCAAAATCTGGCAAAAATTTTCAGAACGCACAAAATAGGGCTTCGTAACAGGAGAACATGATGTCGAAAGAGGTGGCACTAAGTAACGTCTTCGGAGAGAAGTAGAAGCCTTGAGCGAAAGTCGATAGAGTTTGAGAGTAGTGAATGGCATATTTAAAGTAGTGCTTTAATGCGAAGATTTTTAAAACCACTCTGCGTGGAAGGATCTTTTTAGGTGTTCTTTTTAGCATGTCTTTTATATGGGATTTGGAATAGGAAGGAGTAAGTAGAGCTCGTTAAATAAAAAAACTCTTTTACCACTTAGCTGCAATTTATTCAAATAAGTAAAATGCAATACAATGAAATGTTACAAGTGTAACTGGGTTAGGTCTGGGTTAGGGGAGGGTTAGGGGTATCCGTTAGGGACTTCTCCACGTAGAAAAAAAAAAAAAAGGTCTGGGTTAGGTCTGGGGTCGGCTGAAGCAGTATCAGTCGAAAATGCAGCCGGTTTAACGTCTTCTATGTAAAAATTCCTTACCTGTAAAGCAGAAATATACACGATTAATAATCGCTCTAGTTACAGTATGTGAGATTAGTTACATCGCATCAGGGGGACCAAGCCGTCTTTGTTTGGCTGAAGTTTTCCCGTTTAGTTAGCACCGCATCGGTAGTTCGATTCGCTGAAAGAAAGGTTATGTTCTCGAACACGCAAAAGGTTGGTACATTTATTTATTTACGATCTGAGGGCGTGGGCATCTTTTGGGGGCTTTATAGATTATTATGCAATTAATTTGCAAAATAAAATTGTTTATTTATTGCTCGAAGAAGTTTTTTGAAAATTTAACAGTAGGATAAAACAGAACACCCAATCCGAGAAAATGGCGCTGCGCGCCATCTATCGGAACGTGACCAAAAGTGGCGCCCCCTATTGAAAAAAAAAAAAAATCAACTTTGCCAGGCTGTATCTCTGTTCCAAGTGCAGATAGAACAAAATCGTAGAGGAAAATTTTGCACTGTTTAATAAACTCTATCATCCTGCGCAGTTACTTTTTTCGTAGGTGCGGCGGTACACTTGAAAACTGCATTTGAACTCATTTTTTAAATGGAACCATACAATTTTGTTTACATGAATTTATTCCTTGCGTTATTCTGCGTATAAAAAGTATAAGGTAAGATAGTCGAAAACTCAATAGCTTACGAGATATTTAATTTTATATAGGAAAAAATATTAGTACGAAGTTTCATCGTTTGGCGGCGCCACTTTTGGCATATTTCGTAATAAAATTAAATATCTCGTAAGCTATTGAGTTTACGACTATCTTACCTTATACTTTTTATACGCAGAATAACGCAAGGATTAAATTCATGTAAACAAAATTGTATGGTTCCATTTAAAAAATGAGTTCAAATGCAGTTTTCAAGTGTACCGCCGCACCTACGAAAAAAGTAACTGCGCAGGATGATAGAGTTTATTAAACAGTGCAAAATTTTCCTCTACGATTTTGTTCTATCTGCACTTGGAACAGAGATACAGCCTGGCAAAGTTGCTTTTTTTTTTTTCAATAGGGGGCGCCACTTTTGGTCACGTTCCGATAGATGGCGCGCAGCGTCAAATTTCTATGTTAGGTATCCTGTTTTACCCCGCTGTCAAATTTTCAAAAAGCTTCTTCGAGCAATAAATAAACAATTTTCTTATCAGTATTGATTGCCAAAAAATTTCTAGTGTTCACAGAAGAATCCTATGGTCTCCGATTGCAAATAAATGAATAAATAAAGGTTTAGCGTGTTCGTGAAAATAACCTCTTTCCCAGCGATTTTAACTTCTAAAGGCTCTTCCACGCAAGAAACAAACACTTTTATTATTGGAAATGATTGCATAATGATCTACAGAACCTCTAGAAGAGACCTGTTCCTTCAGACTGCAAATAAATAAAAAAAAAAAAATTTGTATACTCCGATTACATGACTGTTCCGGTAAGTTAACCTATTATGTTTATAAAATTATTTTACCTAAATACTTTTAGTGGTGCAATTTAAAGTACGGACACCTGGTTACCTCCTACAAGCACCGCAAAATATTCTTTTCAGATCGAATTATTATTAACGATTTTTGGAGCCGACAAAAAGAAAATGACAATATTCTGTGATTAACGGAAATATTCATTACCGAATAATGTGAATTCTGTAGACTTCAAGTTATCGTTGCAGTTTGTACATAAACCTTTCTGACAACGCGTAATGTCGCAAAGCACCGTTTGCTTGGACACAGAATTACGAAAGTTGAGGCCCACAGAGTTGTACATGCTGGGGCAAATTCTAAACATATCAGACAATTTTCAGAATGCACAAAATTGGGCTTCGTAACAGGAGAACATGCCGTCGAAAGAGGTGGCACTAAGTAACGTCTTCGGAGAGAGAATCGAGGATGCCTTCGAAGCTGAAATTCAGAATACCTCTTTTCGCTTCATGTTCTCCTGATACCTGGGCCAAAATCTGGCAAAAATTTTCAGAGCGCACAAAATTGGGCTTCGTAACAGGAGAACATGATGTCGAAAGAGGTGGCACTAAGTAACGTCTTCGGAGAGAGAATCGAGGATGCCTTCGAAGCTGAAATTCAGAATACCTCTTTTCGCTTCATGTTCTCCTGATACCTGGGCCAAAATCTGGCAAAAATTTTCAGAACGCACAAAATTGGGCTTCGTAACAGGAGAACATGATGTCGAAAGAGGTGGCACTAAGTAACGTCTTCGGAGAGAGAATCGAGGATGCCTTCGAAGCTGAAATTCAGAATACCTCTTTTCGCTTCATGTTCTCCTGATACCTGGGCAAAAATCTGGCGAAAATTTTCAGAATGCACAAAATTGGGCTTTGTAACAGGAGAACATGATGTCGAAAGAGGTGGCACTAAGTAACGTCTTCGGAGAGAGAGAATCGAGGATGCCTTCGAAGCTGAAATTCAGAATACCTCTCTCCGCTTCATGTTCTCCTGATACCTGGGCCAAAATCTGGCAAAAATTTCCAGAATGCACAAAATTGGGCTTTGTAACAGGAGAACATGATGTCGAAAGAGGTGGCACTAAGTAACGTCTTCGCAGAGACAATCGAGGATGCCTTCGAAGCTGAAATTCAGAATACCTCTTTTCGCTTCATGTTCTCCTGATACCTGGGCCAAAATCTGGCAAAAATTTTCAGAACGCACAAAATAGGGCTTCGTAACAGGAGAACATGATGTCGAAAGAGGTGGCACTAAGTAACGTCTTCGGAGAGAAGTAGAAGCCTTGAGCGAAAGTCGATAGAGTTTGAGAGTAGTGAATGGCATATTTAAAGTAGTGCTTTAATGCGAAGATTTTTAAAACCACTCTGCGTGGAAGGATCTTTTTAGGTGTTCTTTTTAGCATGTCTTTTATATGGGATTTGGAATAGGAAGGAGTAAGTAGAGCTCGTTAAATAAAAAAACTCTTTTACCACTTAGCTGCAATTTATTCAAATAAGTAAAATGCAATACAATGAAATGTTACAAGTGTAACTGGGTTAGGTCTGGGTTAGGGGAGGGTTAGGGGTATCCGTTAGGGACTTCTCCACGTAGAAAAAAAAAAAAAGGTCTGGGTTAGGTCTGGGGTCGGCTGAAGCAGTATCAGTCGAAAATGCAGCCGGTTTAACGTCTTCTATGTAAAAATTCCTTACCTGTAAAGCAGAAATATACACGATTAATAATCGCTCTAGTTACAGTATGTGAGATTAGTTACATCGCATCAGGGGGACCAAGCCGTCTTTGTTTGGCTGAAGTTTTCCCGTTTAGTTAGCACCGCATCGGTAGTTCGATTCGCTGAAAGAAAGGTTATGTTCTCGAACACGCAAAAGGTTGGTACATTTATTTATTTACGATCTGAGGGCGTGGGCATCTTTTGGGGGCTTTATAGATTATTATGCAATTAATTTGCAAAATAAAATTGTTTATTTATTGCTCGAAGAAGTTTTTTGAAAATTTAACAGTAGGATAAAACAGAACACCCAATCCGAGAAAATGGCGCTGCGCGCCATCTATCGGAACGTGACCAAAAGTGGCGCCCCCTATTGAAAAAAAAAAAAAATCAACTTTGCCAGGCTGTATCTCTGTTCCAAGTGCAGATAGAACAAAATCGTAGAGGAAAATTTTGCACTGTTTAATAAACTCTATCATCCTGCGCAGTTACTTTTTTCGTAGGTGCGGCGGTACACTTGAAAACTGCATTTGAACTCATTTTTTAAATGGAACCATACAATTTTGTTTACATGAATTTATTCCTTGCGTTATTCTGCGTATAAAAAGTATAAGGTAAGATAGTCGAAAACTCAATAGCTTACGAGATATTTAATTTTATATAGGAAAAAATATTAGTACGAAGTTTCATCGTTTGGCGGCGCCACTTTTGGCATATTTCGTAATAAAATTAAATATCTCGTAAGCTATTGAGTTTACGACTATCTTACCTTATACTTTTTATACGCAGAATAACGCAAGGATTAAATTCATGTAAACAAAATTGTATGGTTCCATTTAAAAAATGAGTTCAAATGCAGTTTTCAAGTGTACCGCCGCACCTACGAAAAAAGTAACTGCGCAGGATGATAGAGTTTATTAAACAGTGCAAAATTTTCCTCTACGATTTTGTTCTATCTGCACTTGGAACAGAGATACAGCCTGGCAAAGTTGCTTTTTTTTTTTTTTCAATAGGGGGCGCCACTTTTGGTCACGTTCCGATAGATGGCGCGCAGCGTCAAATTTCTATGTTAGGTATCCTGTTTTACCCCGCTGTCAAATTTTCAAAAAGCTTCTTCGAGCAATAAATAAACAATTTTCTTATCAGTATTGATTGCCAAAAAATTTCTAGTGTTCACAGAAGAATCCTATGGTCTCCGATTGCAAATAAATGAATAAATAAAGGTTTAGCGTGTTCGTGAAAATAACCTCTTTCCCAGCGATTTTAACTTCTAAAGGCTCTTCCACGCAAGAAACAAACACTTTTATTATTGGAAATGATTGCATAATGATCTACAGAACCTCTAGAAGAGACCTGTTCCTTCAGACTGCAAATAAATAAAAAAAAAAAAATTTGTATACTCCGATTACATGACTGTTCCGGTAAGTTAACCTATTATGTTTATAAAATTATTTTACCTAAATACTTTTAGTGGTGCAATTTAAAGTACGGACACCTGGTTACCTCCTACAAGCACCGCAAAATATTCTTTTCAGATCGAATTATTATTAACGATTTTTGGAGCCGACAAAAAGAAAATGACAATATTCTGTGATTAACGGAAATATTCATTACCGAATAATGTGAATTCTGTAGACTTCAAGTTATCGTTGCAGTTTGTACATAAACCTTTCTGACAACGCGTAATGTCGCAAAGCACCGTTTGCTTGGACACAGAATTACGAAAGTTGAGGCCCACAGAGTTGTACATGCTGGGGCAAATTCTAAACATATCAGACAATTTTCAGAATGCACAAAATTGGGCTTCGTAACAGGAGAACATGCCGTCGAAAGAGGTGGCACTAAGTAACGTCTTCGGAGAGAGAATCGAGGATGCCTTCGAAGCTGAAATTCAGAATACCTCTTTTCGCTTCATGTTCTCCTGATACCTGGGCCAAAATCTGGCAAAAATTTTCAGAGCGCACAAAATTGGGCTTCGTAACAGGAGAACATGATGTCGAAAGAGGTGGCACTAAGTAACGTCTTCGGAGAGAGAATCGAGGATGCCTTCGAAGCTGAAATTCAGAATACCTCTTTTCGCTTCATGTTCTCCTGATACCTGGGCCAAAATCTGGCAAAAATTTTCAGAACGCACAAAATTGGGCTTCGTAACAGGAGAACATGATGTCGAAAGAGGTGGCACTAAGTAACGTCTTCGGAGAGAGAATCGAGGATGCCTTCGAAGCTGAAATTCAGAATACCTCTTTTCGCTTCATGTTCTCCTGATACCTGGGCAAAAATCTGGCGAAAATTTTCAGAATGCACAAAATTGGGCTTTGTAACAGGAGAACATGCCGTCGAAAGAGGTGGCACTAAGTAACGTCTTCGGAGAGAGAATCGAGGATGCCTTCGAAGCTGAAATAGCCACTAAACATTTATTGTCATATAGCATATATTTAGGTTATATTTTCTGTCACTTCGAGGAGCCGACCACATAATAATCACGCGTATCCAGTCTGCGCATTTTCACTAGCCCAATTCAACATTCAATACAATTTTGTATATATAATGTTTGTTGATAACTGCTTTCTGCAGAGGACGTGTAATAAGTGTATTTCATGTTCTGTTTCGGTGCTTTGCTAATAAAAAAATGTCTAACCTAACAAATTTCATTTTCTGGGGACATTCCCTCATCTATTTTCCCTTTTCACTTAGAATTCCTTACTGCTAACGTAGAATATTGTAGCATAAGCACATTTCAAGTAATTGAAATGTACAATGAATTTTCTACGTTTACAGTACCAGCCGACTTTCCGTTTAAATTTTTATAAGTATAACGGAACAGCTGAGAACTTCTTTCCTTATTCAGAATAGAATACAGAAATAGCAAACAGCTCCCTCTCGCGTTCACCGGGTAATCGTCGATCTATCGGTATTACCATTTCTGTGTAGGAAAAATTGCTGCAATACCGACCTGCCGAATCGGCCAGGTCACGTGACGTGTCTACCCCTTTAAATAAGAGAACAAATTATTTCTTACTTTTTAGTGCAAATTTATTTTTTTGAAGTCGGTTTTAATTTGTTTTTTTTTATTTTTTGCCCGTACGTATATAAAATAAGAATAATTAGGTGACAATAGTCGTTATTATTAACCAGAACTGGCAAAATATTGGGCCAACATTGATGCAGTGTAGAATGGGACCACCGGGGTGTCGCCCTCTTCCGAATAAAAAAAAGATCATCAAAATCGGTCCATATGCTGAGGAGTTATGCGGGGACAAACCATGCACCTAAGAATTTAATATTTAATCAAAAGCCAAGAAATATTACACGGATTAAAGTCCGCGCCGTGGGTGCGAACAGCAATATCTTCTGAGAAATTAGCATCTGCCACAGATACAACACAACATAGTTAAATACCGCTGAATTCCGTTCCGTAGGCTCAGGAATTCAGCAGAGTTAATCGGAACACAGGATAATAGTGGAGGTGGCATGCAGGAGCTGCGTGAGAGAGAAGCCTAGCTCATGCGACGAGGATGGAGCTAGACGGAGGTGCCACACTCTGATTACGCGAGTCTGATAGTTTCCAACTCCTGGAAGCAGAAAAAACATAATGCGAAGCTGCGATGATTAAATCCCCCAAAAATTCCTCCGCTTACTTCTTTATTTATTTACAATCCGACTAATCATTTACTTATGACCCAGCATTTACCGAATGCACCATCTGGCGGCGCGCGTGGAAATTACATTTCGCTTTGTACATTAAAAAATTCCCTGAATTACAATTATTAACATGTATCTTTGTGCTACGCGCAGAGAAAAATTCACATATTATACATATCGATGGCTTACTGCACAAATATCGTGCATCCACTCTGTATTTCTTCAATTATAACGTACCCTCGCATTTTTAAAACTCGTTTCCCTCAGGAACGCTAAAGGTGGACCCACAATGGCCGCGTTCAGCAGGCTCAACCGTTCCGGAATGTGTGTGCAATTCCGCATTCGGGAATTTCGAAGGCATCTTACCATTTTTCATTTCTTGTTTGCGCACCACTGTTTCTTAGGCGGTTGAAATTTTGATTTTTTAATTTGTACTTCCCCGCCCCTATACACACGGGAAAAATTTGCTCCGCCGACCCTGAAGCCGGGGATCCACTTAGAAGCTAAGCTATGCTAAGTTTTAAAAAATTAACTTCGATACATCTTTATGGAACCGTTTCCACCAAAAGCTAAGCTGTGCTATGTTTATTTCGGCAGCTATGCTTTACGATTTTCCGGAAACATAGCAAAGCATAACTTCCGAAATAAACATAGCACAGCTTAGCTTAGCTTTTGCTGGAAACGGTTCCTCAAGGATATATCGAAGCTGTTATATTTTATAGCACAGCCAGACATAGCGTAGCTTAGTTTCCAGCTGGATCCCTCCGCGAAATTCGTACCGAAAATAAACTACGCTACTTTCGCTCGACTCTGCCACCCACTACTACCAAACGTCATCCCGCAGAGCAGCTCTAATCCCTGCCTCCTTTACAACGCTCGAGTCTGCCGAACGCAGCCAATATTTCCCCAGCAAACCATCGCTGTACCCTTAAACCACGCTCATTCTTGGATCGCCATCACGAGAAGTATATTGGCCATCCGCCAGATATCGTCTGCCTTTATGTCCACCAGCTTCGACAGCTTCGCGGTGACGACTTTAGTCGCCTCACCGTCTGTGCACGAGAAGAACGTCCCGCAGAGGACCACCGAAGCTCCTAGGAACAGTACGTTCGACTCCAGAGTCATCCGGTTCCTCTTCTCCTGATCCGTCTTCGCGATATGCCCTTGGGCCAGGCACTGTACATGGGAATACAGTTTCTCCCGCTGCAAGCATTTCCCTGCTTTATTAACCCTGCAACAACATCCCGCTCGGAACGTACAGCAATGAACGCGAACCTGCAGATAAACTAAATCCAACAGACTTATAGTTAGCTCCTGCATATTCGGCTCGTTCCTGAGCCCCGTCGCGGCCAGGAGGACCTCGACGCAGGTCAGCGGAGTGCAGAGCGGCATCTTAAATCCCACCATCTTGAACACCTTGAACTCCGAAGAGAAAATTGCGCTGTGCGTGTACTCCGACTTCTTGTCGATCCATCGTAAAACGCCGAGTATCTGTAAGGTAGATCGACATTGTAATACAGCTGCGCTGCGGATTTAAACGAAAGGTCTACGCCTCTTGTACTTGTGATATCCTCAAGCTTCCCGAGTGCGAGTCCATCTTGCTCGCCAGCTGCAGGCAGGACATGAGATACAGCTTCGATTGGCTGGATATCTTTTTGCAGACTTCTGACCAGGAGCTCTCGCTCTGGTGGGCGGCCTGAGCGTCGTACACCTCCCAGAAGTAGTTGCACATGAATCTATCGTACAAGTGGATGGCGGTGTATCTGGCGTCGGGCCCCAGATCCAGGTGCTCGGTTATTTTGAAGATCGCGCTGACGATTGGGACCGGTATGGCTGCGAAGGTAATTCGATGCCTACGGCTGTAGTTGAAATGAAATCTCCGTCGCGCTGACTGCGCGTAGCAACAATTACCTACAAATGGCATGTAGAATTCGTCGCTGGCTCTGACGAGACTCTCTTGCTCTTTAATCACCGCTTGGAGACCGTCCAGCCAGTCTTCGAGGAGAGGTTCTGCGCAGGGTAAACATTTGTTTCGAAGCAAAAGGGCAGGTTTACTCTACGCCGCATTCGTCGATGCGCATCTCTGATGCTTTGAGAATATTAGCATGGTAGAATCGCAGTAATTACCAATGTAAGCGGTGTCCAGGTCCATGGCTCCCCGAAGCAGAAGTTCCACTGCTGTTAATTGAACTTCTCTATCATGGAATGCTGCCCAAAATATTGTCAAAGTAAATGTCACCTTTCAAACAGTACACAAAATGCTTTTGCGCGAAGCTGATTGGGCGGAATTATGCCACGTGACTGGGTCACGGTATGTCGAAAATTTCGAATGGAATTGATTGATTAGGGCGAATTCCACTTACCCTCGAACCGCCCGCAACGCCCGTGGTTCCCGTTACGAAATTTATGAAAAATCTCTTGGAATATGGAAGAGAAATCTGTGAAATAGGCATTATCGGAAAATACAGGTTTTTAAATATAAATTACCACTCGAAAACAGCAACATATAGTTTATGATATTCATTTTATTACGAAAACGGAAAATTCCTACGTTCGTGGGCGCGGGCGATTTGGGCGTAAGTGGAATTCGCCATACAGTTTCTAAAACTTTTTGGTCTCTTGATTTCCGAAGAACCGTTTCAACGGAAAACTGTCAACCGTCAGCGGAAATTTTTTGCAGCCTTAAGTTACTGGTCCTGCACAGCTTACAAAGCTGCTTTAAATAAATCTAAAAAAGATATTCGTATAACTTAAATATCCAATAAGTCCTGAAAGTTTAAAAAAAAAATTCATTACGTAGTTTGCTTTTAATAAATTTCCAAAGACACCTTTACTTTTCGGGGCATTACCGTGGCGCCCCTCTTAATCACTACAATTTAAAAGTACTCTTTCAAAAATATTTCGTTCTGTATTTATTTTTTACCCCTCCCAGTTTAGAGGGTGAAAAATATGGTAACCCTGGGTGTAGGTTGCAGTAGTTCGGAGGGCGTGAGACTTTGTTTCATGAAACAGTATACATGGTTTTATCTACATTCAAATAGCGTTCAGCGATCGATCTTAGTCGACGTTCATGCTACGATCTTGATGCGACGTCTCTGTCAACAGGAACGGGTCGTATGTCCATTTTGGAAACACTCGTTTGTAGAGGTTCATTAGAATCGTGTCTTGCGATTTCAGCTGACCGTTGAACACGCATTTCATGTGGCCGTGTGTGCCTGCAAATAGAGTTAATTACTAATGGATTTTTTATAATTGGAAATGAAGAATTTGGAAGGGTCGCTTACCTAAGGGTTCTTTTATGTGGCCTCGACGGCCATATTTCGTTCGTAGCTCCACTGGCTTGAACCAGTTTATGTCTTCTCGGTGGAAGAACATGAATCTTACGACTGCCGATCGTTTGTGCACTTTAAACGGGTGCCCACTGAGCACCACTCTCTTCACCACTATTCTATCTGGATTTGCTGATAGTACACTACCAGTTGCGACTAATTCCTGTTAAAACAGCGCATTAATTATTGGGCATCGGCTTCTCGAAGCGTCGAAACACCGCGAAGCCCCTCGAAATCCAAGAAAGTTTCAAGTTTCGAGAACTCGAAAGTTTTCAAGTTTTCGGAATTCGAAACTTTGCATTTTTCTCGAGGTTCAAAACTCTCGAAACCTAGATAAGAATAAGTATTAGTTCGCAGCGTGCCTCGAGAATTTGTGTATTGCTACATTTTTGTTTGAATTTTTTTTAATTATGGTCAATGTAGATTTGTGCTAAAATTTTGTCGACTTCAGTTCTTAAAGCATGATATTCCACTTACAAAACGGAATCAGCACTTCAAGTTTCGAGTATTTTGACTTTCGAGCGTTTCAAAAGTTTTGAAAACTTTTGAGTTTCGAGAGTTTCAAAAGTTTTGAGAGCTTTGAGTTTCGAGTTTCAAAAGTTTTGAGAGCTTTGAGTTTCGAGTTTCAAAAGTTTTGAGAGCTTTAAGTTTCACGAGGTTCAAAAGTTTCGAGAACTTTGATTCTCGAAAGTTTCGAAGCCTCGCAACCTTCGAATTTCAGAATTTAAAAATTAGCTTTGAACCCACCCCTAAATTTTAGCAAACACCATACACTACACCGAATTATTACCGACTTACCAATGATCCGTTCAACTTTTCAAGATAACACAAAACCGGGCAAGGAGGGAAGGTAATCGGCGCGTACATGCTCGCCACAACGATGCTCTCCGGTTGAAAATACCTTTCGTACTGAAAAACAAATCCTCCATTTAGCACCATAAGTGGTCACCCGTGCGATCTACCATACCCCGCTTACTTTATGCTTATTCCCATTCGTGTGCTGGCTAAATACGGGGCACGCTGTGAATCTCCGGAAGCCGCATTGAAATATCAATCGTTCCTTCGATTTAATTGGCTGCTGGCTAATATTGGTATGTTTCAGCACCAAATTTAGAAGCGACATTTTATGCTCATACGGCAGTAAGGCAAATATAATTAACGGACGGTTCTCCAGCGCGCAGAATGCAGTGAAAAGATCGCGTCTAACATTCGCCACGTGGATCGTGATGTACCACCCAGGCTGCAATAACAAATAATACATAGAGCTTAGTTCAAGCGCCGTCAGCAAGCAAATGTTTCATGATGCTACTCGATCGTGGATGTACCATAGCTCCTTCTATCTCCTCGGCTTCCTTGAATATCCTTTTCCGTCTCCGGTCGAAATTTTGGAACTGAAATATTCGAGCATAGTCGACGGGAAGATTCTCTTTCGGATCCCAAGGACTCGTTCTAAACGACTCCAATCCCCGGTATTTCTGGAACCTCTGTTTCGCCGGAATATCTTGCGGCGTGTCCACTTCGTCAGGGAACTCCGCGTCCAGCTTTGCTTCTGCAATGAATTAAGAAGCCGAACGAAACAGAAAGTGAGACTGATATTAATTCGACCAAGGTACCTTTCAATCTTTCCATAGCTTTTTCTTCCTCTGCGACGTCAATATCTTGATCGTACCGCTGCTCATCGGGTGCAGCCTCTGATACCGTGATCGTCTCGTATTCCTCGTCATCCTCCTCTGCCTCTGCCTCGCTGTCCGCTTGAGACCTCGCCTCGTCCACAGACATCTGGCTCGACTCGTCGTCCGAAAGCTCGCTCAATTCATCTAAATAATTACAGACACGTTATCCATCCGCCTCTGTAAGCAACAACGAAACGTATATACCTCCATCCTCGTCCGGGATCCAAGCTGCTTGGTACTCGGAAGTTCCTTTCGGAACTCTCTTCAAAATCTTCTTCTTCCGAGCAGCTGCAGCCTGAGCCAGTTCCTCCTCCGTGGGCCAAGTTTGTTCGGCGTCCATTGGATCAGGCACAGTTTCACTGTCAAGAGATTCCTAGAGAAGTAAAGCATAATTAGCAACTAAAGCCGAGCGATCGCTGCTCGAGTTCCACTCAGGCTTACTTGTTTCTTCGGATCCGCACGCTCAAGAATCCTAGTCGACGGCTCATCCGCTGTATCCATCGCGTCGCAAGGTTTCCTTTGCCTCTTCTCGAGTGGATACGGGTCCTCGGGCGCATCGATTTGAGACATTTGGAAGTCTCCGAAGCCCGGTATGTGTATCAAACCATTGACCGATAATGGGACTTCTCTCAGGTATCCCGAGACCATAAGAGTCCCGAGCTCCGTCGAGTCCTAAACGAAACAAAAATTACTCCCGCCTTCATAGCTTTGCCACGGATAATTCAAGCTAGTTCCAATTACCACGTTGCAGTTAAACTTCATTTCCTCCGCCAACAGATGGGCTCGTCTGTTTCTATAAGACACTGCTTTCTGCTTCCGAGCTCCAATTCGTCGTAAAACGTTTAGCGCGTCGGTGGGCGTGTCCAAATTAAGAATCTTCTCCTCGGGAAGCCATTTAGAGATCGTAGCTTGCACGCGATTCTTGTAGTCCTGACGTTTCTGTAATGAAATTTCATTGCGACGACTGCTGGGAAGCATCGATCTATATTCCAGCGTACTACCTTCGGGTGAAGAGCTTCCAGATTCGTTAGCACCACTACTGGGTTGCTCAGGCCTTGGGCGATGCAGGGCATAACGATCTCCTGGCCCCATTGATCGAGAATATCCTCCCTGGCGCTATTGTCGTGTTCGTTTAGAGCGGACGCGACGAACAGAACAGTCGTAGCCACTTTCGCCGCGTCCAACGTGGCGAACACATTGCCGATTGGCGGCACGACGATGGAGAAACGCTGCTTAAACCTCGGTATACTGTTGATAACGGTTTAACAGTGAATGATCTACGTTCTTGCTAACGCAATTTGTGATTTAAGTGTTATACCTTAGGTGCGTCGCGCCGCACGGGCTTCTAGTTACATTCGCGGCCTCGTCTGCCTTCGTTATTATCGACAACGCACTCTGAACATCTAGATCCTCCTGCAGCGGGACTACGCACACGAGAACGGGTGCGAAGCTGGATCCACCTAGAGCTCTCTTCTGCTGCAGTACCTCTTCGCGCTTCGTCCTCCTAATTTGGGAGGACTGATGCCTTCGCGCTTTCTTTCCGAGGTTCTTCTGCACGCGTTTCGAAAGGACTTTTATCCCAACTTTTCCTGCGTATGAAGGGAATGGAGTAATCGAAGAGATAGAAGGAAGGGTAGTTTAAAATTTAATTGCAGGATAGTTTGCACTCTATTTCAAATGTGGAAGGAACCCGTTTCGCGCATGCAGACTGAGCTCATTGGCTCCGAGAAAGCGTTGGTGGGGGTACAGCCAATAGTGGCTTCTCCCGGCACCAATGAGCGTCAACCTGCGCAGAACCGGTCTAAATTCGTCGGTTAGCAGGTTCCTTCATATTTGAGACAATAGTGTAAATAATCGTACCTTTAACCTCGCTGCTTATGGACCCTTTACTACGATGCCTGCCAGTTTTGTGCGGTTTATTTGTTTGTTTGAGCGCACTGGCTCGGTGCACTTCCTGCTTCGTTGTTCCCATCTTCTTCTACCTGTTGTAACAGTTTATTGAAACATTCCTATTAAGATAGATCGAACAGCGTCTGCGAAACACGTGTATGATGCA
Source organism: Andrena cerasifolii (assembly GCF_050908995.1). Classification (NCBI taxonomy): domain Eukaryota; kingdom Metazoa; phylum Arthropoda; class Insecta; order Hymenoptera; family Andrenidae; genus Andrena; species Andrena cerasifolii. Next base: position 8,990,390 of record NC_135132.1, read on the forward strand.
TATATTTTTACTACGTAATAGCATCGATAAAGTAGAGGATAGACCTGTCATCTAATGTAATTTTGTGTTACATGCTCGGAAGGCCGTCGCGCGGCGCTGCGAAGCGGATCGAAGAAATTAATAATAATTAATTAATTGTCGCTGCGCTTCGATCATCAATTGTTTCTAAGCTTTTCTCTGCGAATCGCCGAAATCCACATGCGTCATTCAAGCGGGAAAACTAACTCGGTTCAGCGTCGACGCTGAAAGTCCCGTGGACCGATTACGTGACCGATTTTGACGCACAAAACGAGCGTCGAGCATCAGCATGAAATTGCACCTTTACACTATTTATTTAATTAATTAATCGCGACACTTACATTTGTACAATAATTGATTACTAAATATACAAATGGTGTTCACGTGTAAATCGAGTAGATCCCATTTTTTACCCAGCGATCCTTATAATAATAGTAGCAGTGTTAATACGCATTCGATTCGATTCGATTCATATACTTTTCTTTCGATTCCTCACAAGTATCGCACGGCAAGTATCGATACCAAAAATACTCGGTATCGAATCAAAAGTATCGATACTTTACTTGCATTTACTAGTATCGAAACAACCCTACCAATGCATTTCTTTTACTAACTTTTCAATTTCCATTTCTCATCAGTGTAATTAATTAAGAGTTACGAGGCATAACATTTCCCGCGACTCCCTGATTTCGCATCAGGTTCGTCCATGAAACCACACCCACCTACGACCAGTGAAGGGCGGAAATCCCGTACGCCCGGACCCCTAAACGCGGTGGGTAACTTTTCTTCGTTATACTCTTATACAAGCACAGCATTTATACGCTTATAACTGCATAAAAAAAAATTAGAATCTGATATCGTCGAGCCGCAATGGCACGTCCGATTGCTTATCTGACTAGGCAGGAAGCTATATCCAGCTGTCATCGCCTACACAGGTGCCTAAAATTATTTCGAATTTGTGGAGAGTCCTGTTAAAAAGGAACGTTTTTTAACGATACATGATTAATTGGTTTTCTTTATTTAGCAATGATTTAACTGACGAGGAGAACAAGAATACATATGGAAAGTGTAATAACTATTGGGGACATGGTCACAATTATACAGGCGAGTTGTTAGTACTGCTCTGTTAAAACTTACAGACTTCTTATTGCATTTGTTTTATTGCAGTTGAAGTTACTGTACGTGGACCTGTAGATCGTGTAACAGGCATGGTCATGAACTTGTCAGATTTAAAAGTGTACATGAAAAGAGTCTTGATGGACCAATTAGACCATAAGAATTTAGACAAGGATGTACCCTATTTTAAGAATGTTGTTTCAACCACTGAAAATGTAGCTGTCTACATTTTTGACGAATTAAAAAAATTGCTGCCTAATCCAAGTCTTTTGTACGAGGTCAAGATTCACGAGACTGATAGAAACATTGTCATTTACAGAGGAGAGAAAGAGAGTTGATTTTTGGAATCTCAAAGTGAGAAATGACAGTGTTACATATACTGCTTTTATCAATGGGTATATTTGAAATTTTAATTTACTAATTGTTGGATATTCAAGGGCAAAGTGTTAAACAGGTCGTATAATTTTAAAGTAGTGTATCTTTTGCGAAAGGTGATTTGCTTTGGAATAAACTCAAATTCAAATCTAAATTCAATGTCTATTTTAGTTCACCCTTTCTGTCCATTTATGCGGTACTAGCTTTACTACTCGGCTTCGCCCGAAATTTAGATTCTGATTTTATAAAAAAAAATTTTTTTTAATTTTTTTTTAAAAATAGTCACATTCATCTGAGATTTCGTGATCCCAGAGTTTAACGTTCGAAAATTTTTAGGCGACAGGCAAACACACAAACACAGAAGCTTTCTGCTTTATATATTAAGTGCGCAAGGAAAAATACGTCTTCTTCTACAATTATTGAGTAAACTTCGAGTAAATTAGAAAAAAACTGTTTTTAAAGTTATTGCTTCGCGTTAACGTTAAAAATTAAAAACATCCTTTTCATATTTGAATTTTGCCGCTGTTCGGCTACTTTTCCTACGCCATCTGGCGGCTCGACATTAAAACCATCTGGCAACCCTGCCTTTGTCTACACGGTGTTGCCACCGCACAGCTATCGGACAAATATGTTGATCGCTGCGGTAAATACAGGAAATAGGTTAAAGCTCACGTGTTTACTCTGGAAGGCATATTTTATTTCTGTTATTCCGTGAATATAACTTTCTCGCTCGAAAATTACACTGTAAATATCCCAGATCTTGCTTTGCTATTGCAAATGATTCCAGGCTTACATACTTTCTATACACACCAGTAGTTTCTTACAGGGATCATTAAGAAGAATATAAAAGAAAATGGGACGCAAAGCTAAGTTCGACGGAACGCCCGTTCCAACTGGTCGTGGAAGGAAAGCGAAGAAGCAAGGCGACCCTACGTTCCCCAAGGGAGTATTAGGTATGTAGCATTTCTGTTTCGAGTATAAAATGCGCGTGTACTTGCCCGTTAAAACACGTCGCTCCATTTCGCAGTGAAAGAAGAGAAAACGTTGAGCCACAGGCAGAAGCAGCGGGCGAGGAAGCGATCGTTAAAGCAGCAGAGTCTGAAGGAGAACATAAAGAAATTAAAGGAGGAGAAACGTGTAAAAGCAAAAGATATAGTTAACGAAAGTGTAAGCTCTTTCGTTTAATTGTTAAACTTCTTGTGTTAACAGCACTAGTTTACAGTCATTTCTAGACTCCGCCATGAAATTCTTATGTAAGGTGGTCCCCTAAACTCAAAAATCGACATGAGACGAAATCCTACTGATACTTTTTCGAGATATCGCCCGATGAATATTTTGGTAACGCGAGATATGGCCAAAAACGTCGGGTCGTCTTAAAAAATTACCAAAATATTCATCGGGCGATATCTCAAGAACGTATCTATAGGATTTCGTCTCATATCGATTTCTGAGTTTAGGGGACCACCTTACATAAGAATTTCATAGTGGAGTCTCGATCAAAAATAATCTTTTGGATTTGGTAAACATGCATCAACCTGTAAGGTGTTGTTATATTAGATTGTCAAGGACGCATCGAAGCAGCTGAAGAAGACAAAGAAGAAGAAGAAATCCCCCGAACCCGTGCCGCTCGAGAATGGCAGCGTGAGCGACGAAAGTGAGGAAATGCAGCTCGACGAGGATAGCGTTGCGTCCGACGCTGAAGGGGTGGTGGAAAGCCGTAAGCAGAGGACGAAGAAGAAGCTGGTAGACAGCGACGTCGAGAGCGACGTTACGGACAGTGACGAGGAGGACAGCGACGCACCTGACGATGAAGACAAAGACGCTGACGGTACTGACGACGATGATTTGCTTCCCATAGAAAAAGCGAATAAGAAATTGAAGAGGAAGCAAGAAAAAGAACGGTGCGTCTCGCTTGCAATTAGAGTGGACTGAATATCCTTCTTCTAACTCCTCGTTTTCTTCCTCCTTTAGGAAGCTAGCAGAAGAAGAGATGACTGACATGATGTCGCAAGAATTTGACTTTAATTTTCCCACGGAGGAGGAGCTCGCAGACGCGGGCAACCTTAAAGACGTGCAACAGCGGATGAAAGACGTTGTTATGATACTATCTGATTTCAAACGACTCCGGGACGCGAACAGGTACGCGTTCAAGGCTGAAGCGGCTGGTAGAGAAATTCGCTGATCATTTTCGTCTTCTAGATCGCGTTCGGAGTACTTGGACTTACTTAGGAAGGACCTGTGTACATACTACAGTTACAATAACTTTTTAATGGAGAGACTGATACAAATATTCCCACTGGACGAGTTGCTGGAGTTCTTAGAAGCGAGCGAGGTGCAGCGGCCCATGACGCTGCGGACGAACACGTTGAAGACGCGCCGCCGTGATTTAGCGGAGGTATTCGTCGAACCAGACAGGAACGGAGCGTTTCACGCGTGCGTTGATGTGTGCTCTTCTGTTTCAGGCTTTGATTAACAGAGGGGTGAATTTAGATCCGATAGGGAAGTGGACGAAAATCGGCTTAGTAGTGTACTCTTCGCAAGTCCCGATGGGCGCGACGCCGGAGTACTTGGCGGGTCACTATATCCTGCAGGGCGCGTCCAGCTTCCTACCCGTCATGGCTCTGGAGCCCAAAGAGAACGAAAGAATTCTGGACATGTGCGCCGCGCCCGGCGGGAAGTCGTCGCACGTAGCGGCGCTCATGAAGAACACCGGCGTGCTGTTCGCGAACGACATGAACGAGGACAGAGTAAAGGCCGTCGTCGGGAATTTCCACAGGCTCGGCATCGTGAACTCCGTGATCTCCACTTACGACGGGCGGAAGCTGCCATCGGTAAATGATAGCTGATTATAAATGCGCGTTGAGGCGTAGCAACTAAACCGCTTGGCTTTTCAGGTGATCAAGGGTTTCGACAGAGTATTACTGGATGCCCCGTGCACCGGCACCGGCGTGGTTTCGAAAGATCCCAGCGTGAAGACCAACAAAGACGAAGTGGACATACAGCGTTGCAGTACGCTGCAGAGGGAACTGCTTCTGGCGGCTATAGACTGTGCTAACGCTCGCTCGGAATCGGGCGGAGTTGTCGTTTACTCCACGTGCTCGATCCTCCCGGAGGAGAACGAGTGGGTCGTCGATTACGCTCTGAGGAAACGCGACGTCAAGCTGGTGCCCACTGGCTTGGAATTCGGCACCGAAGGCTTCACCAGCTACAGGCAGCACAGGTTTCATCCCTCGCTGAAGCTGACGAAACGGTTCTACCCGCATGTACATAATATGGACGGATTCTTCGTGGCGAAGCTGAAGAAGTTCTCAAACATCGTTCGGAAGAAGAAAGACGCGGAGGAAGAGTCGCTCGAGTAGATTAAAGCCGAATACTTTTATACAATACGTATGTACAGAATTTGTATTTTACAGTAAATTTTACGTATAAATTATACAGCCTTCTATAAATAGAGTGCTACATTTCAGCTCGTACATCGTAAAACGGGTGAAGAACAATTCAGGTCGCATACAAAATAGCGGCGAACGTTAATAGATAATAGATTTATGAGACGCGGGCCTCTGTTCCCGCCGCATCTACCTTCGCTAATGGAAAAATATACTCTTCAGTTGCTTCTCGCAGAGTCGTTTCACCTCGTCTGGAAATAAACGTTATCGTTTTTAAGCATCGCAGCTTTAATTGCGAGATAGTCGCGCGTACCTTCTATGTCGATTATGCTCGCACTTTTCTGTTGGATGACTACGAAGAATTCCCTCAGGTTCGATAGCTTCCCGACGACCCAGTAATCGCTCATAGTTTTTATAATAATTTCGCCAGCCTCTTTCAATCTGAAGCAAGAATGGAAGAGCACGCTCCGGTGAAATGTGCCGCGTTACGCGTAAATTCACCACCGCTGGCATACTAACTTATTCGTGTCGTTGTATATGTCCGTGATGACCCTCAGTACCTCAGGCGTCGTGAGCACGTTGGAACATCTTCTGTTGTCTAAATGTATCGTGCTCTTGTACGCTAAATTGAGCTTATTAAAATACAGATACCTCGTGCTACCCTCGGGGGTGGCCATCACGTGCTTCACGCACTGTTCGGCAACTGAACTGACGAGAGTAGTCAATTGCGGGCCGAGGAAAGTGTCGAGGCTTTTAAAGAAGTCCATTAAAAGACTCGTTTTACCTGCGAAAGAAGCATTTCGGTTTCTTACATCGAGTGTGCGAAGAAAAAATATCGATCTCTCGAGCGACTACCCCCTCAAGGGGACTAGGCAGTCGAATCGCTCAAAAATCAAGCACTTGCGAATTAATTGCACGGGGGTGAGGGACAAATTGTGTCTGGTACTTTCCGGTAATGTTTTGCAGTGATTGCAAAAAACCGGAGGTTTGGATCGACTTGAAAAAATTACAGGATGTGTAAAACATCTGGCATTTCCCACGAAATCTCTGATATGATATTAAGACTAATATTACGGCAAAATACATCTGGATTTGCTTTCATTTTTTGTTTGCAAGTACATTAAAAAGAAAGTGTTTCTTTCACGGAAAACGACTGCCTAGTCCCCTCAATGGCAATTCATCCGAAATCGCACTTACTGTCGACGAAAAGGCAGATAGTGGCACTCAGCGCCCGATACACCACCAAATACAGGGAAACAGGTTGCGTGGAGTAATTTATAAACACTTTGGGGGACTTCCCAATTAAGCTTGGTTCGTTGATGCTAGACGGGCCAGTGACAAATCTGCAACATTCAGTTCACAAGCATTGTACTGTCAGAAGTAGGAAACTGAAGTAGAAGTATACGCTTGTGTACACACTCACTTTCCATAGTGCGACGTAGTGAACGGCGAGGGCGAGTTTCTGGGCATGGAACCGCCGTGCAGCTCTTTCTCGAGGTGAGCCGGTAAAAGCGTACTGACTAAGTAATTGTAAACCACTTGCATATCCTCGGGCTCTAAACCACTCCTAAATAATAGCACGTCATTTTTTTTCTTTCCACAATAATAATGAAGGAAATAAAAGAAATAAATAAATATCATTAAATCTATTGTTAAATACAAATATCAGATTTTTATTCTTTTATTTCCTCTTTTCTTCTTTTTCCTTTTTCTGGGGCCCCTGCACAGCTGGGGTGTAGTGATGGGATCCGAAACACTTCGAAGCTTAAAACTCTGGATAAATCTTGAAAGTCTTGGAAGTCTTGAAAATGAGCATCTGGTTGCCAAAAACTAGCCAGGTTGATCGGCCAGAGGGTCTCGCCAGGGTCGCGGTTTATGACTGTATTGTCCCGCGAGTCGGCAGTGGACGTACGGGTCCGAAACCTACCAAGACTTCCAAGGCTTTCAAGAGATTCAAGACTTTCAACACCTATCAAGATTCTAGACTTATCAAGACTTTCAAGAGTTTTAAGCTTCGAATCATGTTCGAAGTGCTTCGGATCGCATCGCTACCCGGGTGTCTTGCTCCTATAGCCAGCCTCGACAGGAATATAAAATATATTGGGCAGTCTGTTCCAGAAGAGCGTGTTCCTCGTAGCCACGGCCCTGTACTTTAAGAAGGAGTGGGTCCTTGAGAATTCGGAGGAGAAAAGTGTCTTCTACTACGCTGATTAACACGTGTAGTACTTTAGTTTGTGATTCCGTAGAAAACAAGCGATTTTTAAAATGAGAATATGCGAAAAAGTTAGTTGAAAGCATGCCTAAACGGTGTCATGCGATTATCGACAACAACGGAGACTGGACCATATCCTAGGTAATTGCGTATTAGTTCATAAAACGTATTTCTCGGCAATATAGACTTTCTTTAAATTCAATGATGCCTTTCGGAGTCATGAGGAACACGCTCTTGTGGAACAGACTGTACTACCTCTCCATTTACTAACCATACGACCTGATCGTTATAAAGGAACGCCGTGTACTTCACTTGAGAAAACATAGCCTCCACGAGGTTCATGAAGCACTGAACCCGCAGGAACGTTATTTTGTCGAGAGGTAAAAACTGCAGGCCTTGGAATATATCCAGAATGTCGCTGTTGTTCAACTTCAGCGACAGTAAGTACTGTGGAGAACGCATAGCTTTAAAACGGTCCGCTAAAAGCATCTCGACAAATACACAGGGTCAGCGTTTTAGTGTAGCGCCGCGGTGAACCGTGTTGTAGCTAAAATTTTTTAAATTCAGACGGGTACGAGATCCGTCGACATTATTTTCAAACCTCGTTACAGTAATCTGGGGTGCGAGTGGTAAACCAATCGTAAAAGCGGAGCGCGCGGCTCGATTATCCGGGCCGGGAAATTCCCAATAGCTCTTTGCGACGTTAATTTGAAAGAGACCATCTTAAAATTTTCGGAGCTCGGGCATCGCTGCTGTCCAGCGGGTTGCAGGATAAAACGCTGACCCTGTATATATTTACCCTCGAGTAGAAATGTTCGAGTTTGTGCTTCAACAGCGTTATAGAGCCACATTCGCGTTCGTTAATGATAGCGTCGAACGAGCCCATGAACAGCCTGAACATAACGTATGCTTGTTTTAATATCGCCTGGCAAACGCTGCTGGAGACTTCGTCGTACTGATATTCCATGTATTTGTTACCATCTTTCTCTTTGCATATGTATGGCACTCCAACGATCTGTGAGATTGTAGTATATCAATAAATTTACTCTTCAAACATTTCGGAGGACTTACCATTACCATCCAGAAGTTTAGCTCCGGTTGGTAGTATATTTGACGAGTTTTATGCGTGTGGCAATAGTCGCACGGTTGTCCGGGGTTGAACGATCTACGAACATTGACGACGCAGATTAGTCCTATTCGTCGAAGGCAAGGAATTGGCGCGGGGCATTGTTACACTTACTCCGCGAATTTAATGATCGCCTCGCTGAGCCCTATGTTCTTAATTTGAATATCTAAGTCTCTCTCTGGGTAATAATAGAGAATCTTTTTCTCTTCCTGTGGAAAAAGGTGCGCACAGTGAATTTATTTATTTCGGGCGTAAACCGAGCGCGAGTGGTTTCGGGGATTTTCGAAATATATTCACTGTCGAACTCCGTGTACTTACCTCCCCTTCCTTCTTCGCGTACGTCCCGTTAAATATATAAAAATGCTCCAGAGTAACCTCCGTCTTCGATGTCATTCTGACGAGCGACGATTCGCGATCGTCTTCAGTGGGAGGTATAAAAGTATGAAAAATCACTGCGATCGACTGGGAGAAAGGCGGATTTATTTATTCTCAGTCGAGCATTTTAAACAGTAAATGCAACGTTAACCTCGCCTCGAGTGTTTTGATGAATTATTTTGAAATCTTTGACAGATGTTCAGATGGCAGCACCCTGCCTCGTCACGTGATCCAGCACGAGTGCAAATAGTTTTGGACATTTTTGCGTGTTGAGAATTATTAGGCGCTATAAATTAGAGTAGGCGACTGGTCTGCTGGAATTCAGCGCTGATTTAAGGGATCCGCATTTACACCACCTTGAAAGTGGAAAAAATGCAAAAATTAACCAGAACTATTAGGAAACGAACAAAGATATTTAAAGATTGATCAAAGGATGGGCTTTATTATAACACGTCCGTGCTTTTACAACGTCGGTGATGAATTGAGAGGCGAAGAAACAGGCTTCTTCGTACGTTCGTTCCTCCTTTTAAAATTAATACATTGTTTTCGAGCGATAAGGAAGGAGGCGAAGACAAATTTCAAATGTAATAAACTTCATCCTTAACTCTTTAAAGTTCGAACTTCGCGCTTCAAGAGCTTGCGCTAAACGCCGCTAGAGCGAGAATCGCAACTCGCAACACTAGAGGCATGGTAATAGGGATAAGCGTTAATTGGGACATCTACCCTAACCCCTTAATTAAAATCTACGACAATAATAATAGAATTCTCGATTAAATTTTAAAAATACATCGTTGCAACCTCGCTGCAACGGAAATAATTAAATGAAGCAGATATCGTTTTATTCGTGATTCAATATTTACAGAAACCGATAATAAGTTACAGTCCTCTCGATTAAATTTTAAAAATACATCGTCCACCCTCCTTCGAAAACGGCGCCACAGTAAATGCCGGCACCGTAACCTAAAATTCCCCACTTGCGGGTACCGCAATTTACGTAGAGATATTTCATTCCTATCCGGTGCAGCCCCTTTTTCTTCGACCAATCAGCTTAAAGTTTCGCAAATTTCAAACATAGGTCCGGTATGCTTCATAACCGACCGCGAGCTTTTCTGTCTTTGACAGTCTTTGACTACTAAATACTTGAGGCAGGCGGCCGTTGCCGAGAGGTCCACTGGCTCGAGCTTCAAGACCGTTCACCAGCGTGCGACGAAACGTTTCATCTGAAAGCGCGACTGGTAAAAGGAGGCTGCGAAGGGAGGGCCAAGTTCTTTCTAAGAAGGTGTATGTACGTTTCATCATCAAGGAAGTAAGTGCTGCTTATCCAGCTTTCTCATACACTCTCTCCTCTGCAGATTATGCTTGGACATCGTCCAGCCTGCAGGGGTTTACTGTAATAGCTCCTGGACATCTTCGTAGTCAGTTCGGCTGCTTCTGGAAATGATGGACAACTATTGCGCTCCGCAATGGGCAGACTTCACGCGCAGCCCCCAACTGCCCTCGGACAGTTACTTCGAAATAGAGCACGCCGTGCACGAACCTTCGCTACCTTTTAAGACCTACGTCCACTCCGACTTCTCCTTGGAGTCCGTGGAAGAACGCGCAGAGGGTTCGCCCGTCGTAAAGCCGCGTTTTAAAGACAGCTTGGAACCTCTGGAAAACCCTCAGCCTAACGTGGCTTACTTCATACCCCACAGCAACAGGAAGGCACCTCCGAGAGAGACCAACGACGACCGCGGCTTGCGCAGAACTATGGCTAACTTGAGGCTCGACGAGCAATCTCGTAAAGCTCAATACACGTGGAACGTCTCTCCAAGCGGTCGGACGTCGACGACACTGTTCAGAGCTAAAGTAGAGGTACCGGAGAGATTTAGAAAAAGTGCCCGCACATCGGAGTCGAAGAGCTCCGTTGTTGGTAAATCTGTAAGAAATAATCGAGCGACGAGGGGTGCAAAGGAGGAAACGAATGCGCAAGGCGCTTCAACGAAGAACACGAGTAAATCGATGGTAAATTCAGAACTGGGTAGTTGCTCGGAGTACGCCGAAACCGACGCTCCGAGGAAGAGACCGTCTCACGGATCTCGTCGGAGGCAGTCGGAATTGTTCAGGAGAAGCTCGACGGGCAAGGCGCCTAAGGTGCTCACGTGCCAATACCGCAGGCGAAGCCTGTTGAAGTACCGCAGGTGCTCGAACAAGTTCGTAAGTATGGCGGAGGCGGTCCTTAAATTCCAGAATGCGGTGCCGCAACGTTTTCGTACCGTCAGCCGCAACGAGATGAAGCCCGGACCGCTGATGAAACTCAAACGGCGGTCTCCGTTGAAACTGACGCAACCGATTTCCCCTGCGTTGAGGTGCAAGCAGAGGTCCAGGCAGACCACGATTTTAAGCCAGGAAGAGCGCGAGGCTCTGGAGCTTGAGGAGATGAAGAAGCATCAGATTAAAGCGAAGCCTGTGCCAGTCGATATTCTGAAAGCTCCGTGTAAATTAAAGGAGGTGGCGAAGAAACCTATTACCATTACGGAGGAGTTTAGGTTCGCCCGGCCTAAGAAAACACCCCACGCTGTGGACGATAAGGAGTGCAATAGTAAAACTGCCGCGCCGACCGCGCGCCTCGCCAGGTCCTCGAATATCTCTCAGAACGAGAATTGCACGGAACAGGCCACGGAAAGCTCGGCGAAGTCCGTGAAGAATTGTCTGCCGTCCAGTTTCGAAGCCCGGAATAAGCTGTTCCAAAAGAAGAGGGAGGAGAACTTGAAGAACCAACAGCTTCAGGAAGCCAAGAAACTCGCGACGGAGTTCCATGCGAAGCCTGCGCCTAACTTTTTGAAACCCAGGAAGCCTGGTAAAGAGCAGAATGTGAGAAGGTCCGTGGTTGCGTGCCCGTTCAGCTTCGCGGAAAGAGACAAGGGCCTCGCTAAAAAGAAAGAAGAGCATATTAAAGAGCTCCAGGAGCAGGATAAGAAAGCACACGTTTTCCATGCCAACCCTGCCCCTCCTTTTAAACCCGTCACCATTCAGGGTTCGTCCAAAGGGAACCTACGAAGCAAGGAGAAACTTCCGACCAGCCCTAGGCATCTTGCGACGAGAGAAACTAGAAGTTTCAACGATCAAGAGAATAAGCAGCCAAATAGCATTCCTAATCCCACGATTTGCCCTACTGCGAAGAAAGAAACTGTTAAGAAACAGTGTAAAACTTCGCGACGGACAAACGCGTGAGGTAAAAACTGGAGGTCTTATTTTCGAAGATCAATTCTGCCAACTTGCGTAGCTCAACGTTTCCCAACTTCTCCATCCGTTTTACTTCTAGCTTTCTTCTTCCCCAGGTCATTTCGATTTTTACCTCTCTTAGCTGTACACATTTCGCTCTTTTACAGATTTCTGGGACCTCGAAAATTTATGCGCAGGCCTTGCATGAAACTCTGCCGCGAACTTCTGCATTTGCTGGATCTACAGGTTCTCCCGATTCTCCTCTCTTCCTTTCAAACTGTTTACGCCCTTTGAAACTGGATAGCAGGAAGAGAAGGAGAAATTGTTGAAGAAGTTGGGAAGGGCTGAACTACGCAAGTTGGCAGAAGTAAACGCCAGGCTGATGCCAGTATACGGAAGCCTGGCTAATCTGAAATCAACTATCCCTCCAACCGACCCGCGCAGACTTGCACGTACAAGTAGAAGTAGAACGAAGAGGGTTTTTTTAACTTTATACGACTTTATATAGTTTGAGCCATTCGACAATTATACCGAGTATAATATGTAGTAAATATGTTAAGTACTAGTCTGTTTGTAAAATGTTTTTATTGGTCAGATGATACTTCAGTCGAGGTATAGCAAGTTTTAAAACATGCACGCATGGTGCTGCAATAAAGTTATGTTTATATAGAATTGCAACTGCATCTCAGGCGCACGACGTGGTTATAATTGCTCCGCAAATTTAATAATCACCTCGCTGAGTCCTATGTTCTTAATTTGAATATCTAAATCTCTTTCTGGATAATAAAGAATCTTTTTCTCTTTCTGTACAAACGGTATGCATGGTGAATTATTTGTGTCGGGCGTATACCAAGCGGGAATGGTTCGGTAATTTTCGAATTAATTCACTGTCGAGTTTCATGTACTTAGCTCCCCCCTCCTTTTTCGCGTATGTCCCTTTAAATACAGGGGTCCCAAAATTCAGGAACTTCCCGGAACGTGTTACATCCTGACGTAAGAAGATCGAAAAGTCCTTTGCCGTTTTGGGATCCGAGTCATAAAAAGTTTTGTCTTATTCGCAACAGGAATTTCTTCAGTCTTGATAAGTCTTGAATAGGACTGTGCGGAGACGAGGAGGAATCGAAGATGGTTCAAAATTTAATAACGATCACCCTCCGCTTTTAAATAAATGAATCTTCGGGAAATTTTTAACAAACACTTTAATTCAATAACAACTCTTAAAGTGTTTAAATTCGGGGATTCACGGTTTGGAAGTCTTACGTTGAATCTATAACCAAACTCTTGGCAATTGAATTTACGATGAAAAATATAAAGATATGAATAAATAAATACTTCACAGTATAAAAGAATATCATTTGAAAATAGAACTTTGGAGGTCGTTGAGTGTAGTAGGTAAGGTAGAGGATCGGAAGAGAGAGGAGTGCGCGCAGTAAAAGCGAGCACACCTTATATCCTTACATCATGGCACAGACTACGCGTATTTGTTTTAACATCAAAGCTGGTATTCGCTTTCAACTAACTGTACGGCCTTTTCCATTATTTTGATCTCCTGTTTCACGTTTTAAAGATGTGCTACTTCAGTTTCTATGTGACAGAAAATGTATACAATAAATGTTTATACCAACAGTATTATATAGCTTCAACAACATGGTTTAATTTATTTCGAATGTACAAAGACCACACTATCATACATCTACTTTCTTTACTTCGCATCAGTCCAAGGAATAAAAGTCAGTTCTGGAGGCAATTCAATAGTGAAGTGCTATACATTAAAGTTGAACACTGAGCCTGGCGATGTGATCAGCGATAAGAAATCTCGCAGAACCTTCCGATACATCGTACAAATTCCGATTTACTCCCCCCGAGTACAACAAATGCGATATAAAATTAAAAATGCTTATCAAATTCTGCTGCTCCCTTCATCGACAGTAGAAGGCGAGCGGCATCGATGCTGCATCCCCGTTTGATATCTAGTTTCCATATTCTTTTTTTTTTTGTTCCTTTAAACTATAACACGTTCCTTATAGAAGTTATAAATATTTTGTATCTTTAGAAATATATTTATAAATTATTCGATGTAAAACAAATTACACTTACTATCAATATACGTACTTTTTTTTTTTCTTCGCTGACATGTACATCACGAATTGCAAATATTACCTGTCCCCTCTCGATGTTGCCTATATTGTCTTTTAACCGAAGAGCAGCGTGTTAGCGGAGGGTCGCGAGTAAAGTACGAACCGGGAACTACGTACGCTTGCGATGTACAAGCCAGCCAGCCTCCCCCCCTCGAGTAATGTACAAAGAATCGTCTCCACAACTGCCTGCGAATTCGCGAGCAAAAGGCTCGGGCGCGTGAAATGCATTCGAGAAGACTGTTATTTCCTCGCTCTCTCGTCGAGAAATGCAGAGTAACGGTTAGTGTAAAAAAAAAAAAGAGAAAATTAACGCGTTGAATACAGAAACAACAGCGCGACTTCACCCCTCGGAGCAGTTTAGGCGGCGCGGCACCGAGCAATTACGCCGAGGCTCGCGACTGCTGAGAGGCCATGCCTGGCCCAGTGCCGCGCGTGGAAATCAATCGAGATTACGCGCGATCGCGTAACGATACTACGCACTGGTTCCGTCTTCATAAATTATATTCAGAGTGTTAAGTGGTGTATTTACGTTGAGGCAACATCGGCACACGGTTTCTCGCAGAATAGAAGAAAATGGCAGACTCATTGTACGGGCCCCAGAGTGTCGTCCCGTCAGAGCTCCTTCAGCAGGGCGGACTTGGCGTTTTTAAGCTTGTCCAGTCGCCTCTGCAAGTGGGAGTTCGCCGTCTCCAGCTCCTCCACGCGGCCCTGGGTCTCCCTGACCTGTAAAAGTGAATCGTCACAGAAGCTCGCTCGAATTAGAAAGCGAGGGGGGAGGGGGGGGGGGAGAGTCAAGCGGCATAGGTGTCCTCACTTCTCTCTGCAGCTTTCTCTTCTCCACTTTTAATTCGTCCTCCGCCTTTTCGGACGCCTCTGCCGCCGACTTGTAGCGTATCACTTGACTCTCTAGCCTGGCCACCGTCGCCTGCAGAGTGGACATGTCCTGCTCCGCTTTCTGCAGCTTGAACTTGTAGTCGGCCAGGAGCTTGTTCGCCTCTCGTTGCACATCCTCCGAGTCCGATAGACAACCTGTTAAATGGAAAACCAAAGGATGAAGGCTTAGCGTCTCTGAGCGGTGTGTTTCGACTAAACACCGACCTAATACTGAACCGGGAGATCTCTCCGACCTCACGCGGTTTCTCGTTTCCTCCAGTTCCAATCTCAGATGCTGTATCTCATCCTGCAGCTCCTTCTTCTCGGAGGCGAACTTTCTCAGCCGGACATCTGCAATTCGCGTTAAGGGGCATCGTTTTATTTCGCTCGAGAGAAATGGATTAAGGGGTCATGCCTAGTTGGCGGGCGAAAAAAGAACGTGATTTTCGGGAATTTTTGGTGGAAAATCTAATGCGTATTTTTTTACAACTATTCGCTTATTTTAAAAACACATATGTTCAGCAACTCTCAGTAATTTTGTTATGGGAAAATATTGAAAAATTAACGAATAACAGCCACTCTCCCGGAAGCTATTTTTTTTTAGCGGTTTAAAATATAAAATTCTTCTATAGAACACTTTTTATTTATGAAGGCGAACAAAAAAATGAAATTTCTATTTTCGAGGACTATTTTTTAAACATTTAAGGGGGGGCATATACCTAAATATGCGAAAAAGATAAAAATCTTATTTTCAGTGTTTGATGTCATGTTTCCTGAAAATTTGGGACCGAAATTTGCAAAAATATCAAAGCACCTTTCTCGTTATCCGATCGAGCACAAACTTTACACGCATTTTTTTTAATTATTTGGAACTATTCTGGAGGGTGCCCCGAAGAAAATCTTGAAAAAATTTTTACCAAGAGTAAATAAGAGCCACCTTAATGTACATCTAAAATAAGGGAATAGTTGTAAGAAGCATACATCACATTTTTCACAAAAAAATTCCCGAAAATCACGTTCTTTTTCGTCCGCCAACTAGGCACGACCCCTTAATGATCGCTGCGATTAGGTACCTAATGAACCCTTTCCAGCATTTTGTAACAGTTCTGCCGCCTCTGTACTGACTAGGACTCTTCGTCTTGGCCGCGGACCGTTCTCAATGTCGTTCTCCTCGTTCTCGCTTCCCTCGTCCTCAATAATAACTAAACCGTTCTCCTGCAAGAATATCGTAAGTTCGATGCAACAACGATAAATCGTCGAGTGGTACGTACTTGTATAAGCGTATCTCTTTCCGCTAGTTGTGCGTGGCATATATCTAAATCCTCCTTCAATCTCTGACTGATTCTTTTCAACTGTTCCGACTCCCTATTCTTCTCTCTAAGTTCTCTACGAAGCTGTGCAACCGTCTCCTCCAGTTCCTCCAGCTTGTCTTTCAGTAAATCGACTTGATAGGCGTACGAAGACTTCTCGTTGTCCAGCTGAGCGTTAGCTATCATAGCTTTCCTGAACTTCTCCTCGAACTCCTTCAGCTCTAACTGCAAAAGCAAACGGGAAGGAAACATTTGTGTACTTCTACTCTCTCTCCTTTTTTGCTAAGTACAAGGAATTAATAGTACCCTGAGGTCTCGGTTCAGGCCAGCGTCCTCCAGAGAGTCTTCGGAAGATCGACGGCTGGATTGAAAATTGTTAGAATTGGTAAGGAGCCGCGACGCCCTCACCGAATCCGGAGTCACTCTCATTGTTCTATTGACATCGGCTGAAACATCAGAAAGGAGAACGCTTTACCCTCGTGCAACTGCGAACGAGCAGTAATTAACGTTCTCAATCTCTTAAATAAATACTTGTACACATGTCGTAAACTCTATCCGCATTCTCCTCCGCCTCTTTCTGCTGCCTCTCTAATTCGCGCATCCGTATCTCTCTCGCCTCCGCTCTCGCCTGTCTCCTCGCGGCTAATCTAGCTTCTGCCTGAAAGTACGCACGGAAAGTCCAGCCTGTTACCAGAGACACAGCTCCACATTAAATTTCTCGACGCATCCAACGCATGATATAGCGAAACACTCTAACAAGTATATTAATAAATGAGATTTGTTACTCGCCATGAGAATGACACGTATATGCGTAAGTACAAAGCCCAGCGATCCGCTTCGGACCCATACTTACATTCCTCCTGAGTCGCAGGGTGAGATATTAATCACATTGATCGTTTCAACACATAACATACGATACCTAGATATCAAGACCGCCGTTACTTTCCCTGTTCTCTACACGCTCTTACTTCGATATAGACTTATCACACGTGATGTAATTCCCCGACCCAACACAACCATGCGTAAGCGCCAAGGTCAAGCACACGTACGGCGGCAGTTAGTCTCTTTGTATATCAAGATAACACGATCGATTTAGCGATAACAGCGAAGTTTAAGTCTCGAAGAGAAATATTCATCGAGCTCCCATCGGGGCCTTCGCAAAGAATTTCGAGAGCCCCCCGAAATCTGAAAAGCTACGCCTCTCTTCTCCTCGTCTCTCCGTCGACTCCGCCCAGTTGCTTAGTTATAAAATAATCAGGCCATACCTCCTTGGCTATCTGATCGAGAGCCTGATCCTCCGCCGAGTGCCGCGTGGCGGTCCGCCTGCGCCCAGCTATCGCAGACTCCATTCTGTACTCTGTGCTTTAACAAACGCTTTTCGCTCGAGCGAACGGCGTACTCGCGCTAGCCAGATCCACGTCCGTCACCGCAACAAGAAGACAAACCACCACGCTAAAGGACAAAGGGACATTACGCTAAAAGTGTGCGACTATGTTTCCAAGCATGATCCTCATTAATATGCATTACGAGTGATTCGCTGATACCATCGGACTTATTATACAAATGGGAGAGCGATGCTTGGATGCGAATTATGCGGCGAATCAAGCGTTAACGTCGGAACATTGCAGGGCGAGCTAATTCGCGGCCACATCGACTGTTTCACCGTCGTCAAGGTGGCCTTCCACAGGGGACGCTGATAACGCGTTACGCAACATAGATATTTCGCACGCAGGCCGTTAGAATTATCTGTTCGCTAATCGTCGAGCCTGAATGTCTTCGCGGGCTTATGTTGAAATTGTACAGGGTGCAAGTAAACAGAGGAATACCGACGACTACAGTCTGACTTTCGAGAGTTGAGACCTGGGGACAAACATTTCTCCCAGGAGAAGGGAAGGTGTTTCCGAAGTGCGACTTCAATTTGTTTAAATTTCTCTCGGCTGGAAATTTGCTCAAGAACCACTGGGACCAACAGCGATCTACGAAGACGAGTGCCGATTAGCTCCCGTACTTCCCCCGGAGTTAGAGGTTGACAATACCCGGCGGCGCGGAGGCACCCCCCTCGGTAGGCGAAGAAAGAATTCAGGACAGGTAAAAACGTCCTTTGGACTTCTAACGTTACAGCGTTTTCACGCTAAGAATAACACCTTGGCGGTGCGGTTCTAATTACGTGTTTGCCTGCGCTTGGAGGAGCATCGTCGCCGCGTCGACTCCCCGTGGAATTTCGCGTATCTGGCCAGTTACCGCGGATTTCTATATAAAAGGTGGCGAGCGGTGCACTCGCCGAAACACGTCCATATACATGTACATATATATATATATTCGATAGACTCGCACACCCACACATCACGGCCGAATACATGCAAATAGGGCCTTACTGTATCCTCGATCCTTTTTTTCTCTCTCTCTCTCCCCCCTCGCAGTTTCCCCGACTGTGTCCAGCGATGAAGTGAGACTTACGATGGAAGTGAACGCTGTCAGCCAGCGGATGGGTGCATCGTTTTCCCGAGGGAACCGCGTGCGAAAATAAACCGGGAGACACTATAAATACAATCGATGGGAATCGGATGAGTCCGCCAGGCACGATGACCATCCGCGGGCGGAGGAACTAAAGAGCGCGGCCTCCGTGCGCAGTCAGCCGCGGTCCATGGGGACCGCACACCCCGATTCGAGCTTGGCAGGCGAGGACTTTAGCTAACGTGCCCTTTACAGGCGGCTGCTCGCGGAAACAGTGCGCTGAGCAGCCCTCGAACACAGCGGAAGACACATCTCCTCGATCCGACGCCCTGGCACACGGCGATATGCACGCGAATGCGATGCCACACACACTGCGCCGCGCCTCTAAATCACCGTGGCACCCGTGGCGCCACCTGGCGGGCGCGCATGCGTCGGTAAGACCGCCTCTTGCGAATCGTAATCGTACACCTCTTCGTCGACATAACCTGTGTTTAATTGGTCGACGAGAGCTTTGAGAGGGAATAAATTGGGCTTATTCGAGTTATAATGCTTCTTTTGGGAGTTCGTTGCTTTTTTTCTTAGGTCGCATGGTTATTTAGGCCCCTGGTACGCGTACTATAAATTTAGAAGCGAAAACCACGGACGTAGGTGGAATTCGCTCTATGAGATTTAAGAAATCGTAATTAATTCTATTTCATCGATGAACACAAGAAAACAGTAAGATTTCAAAGTCGATTTTCTAAAAAATTAAGCGCGATATCAAAAAACCTAACTCTTTCTTTTCTACTTATAACAGGTAAATAAGTCGAAAAAGAGGAATAAGATTTTTTGATATTTCGCTTAGTTTTCGAGAAAATCGACTTCGAAATTCCTGACATTGCGTCCGGTCGCGTACAGAGAAACCCACCCTAAAGAAAATCGCGGGCGATTTGGGCTTAAGTGGAATTCGCCCGGAGTAGCCCGTCGCGCCTTTCGAACGGGCCCTAAGCCCGATGCAACAGATACAGACGCACATATATACCGCACGTTTAAATCCTGGGCCGTAGTTCTATATGTTTCTTCGACGCGTCCGATACACACGGCCTACGTTCTCGGGACATAACCTCTGCGGGGCCTGCGATGTGGCATTTCCCGTTTTAACATATTTCACGTTGCTTTCTGCCGAATCGCTCCCTTTCAACGAGAGACATGATCGCGGCGTAGACCCTCGGCGGAAAGCGCTACAGTATCAATTCACGTGAACTCGTCGACACGGATATGATTGTACATATATAGTGGATAAAAAAAAGATGAGAGTGTCATTGCTAATCATTGGAGTCCTATGCTTTTTCGACACACACAGATTCACGAGCGCTTGGGACAATGACGAGCTGGAGGTGTTCGACGTCGTCGAGGAAGTCAACCAGAACTTCTACGACGTCCTCGGCGTCCCACAGGTCTGCCTCTCACTCCGCCCTTCCCCGGCGCCACATTCCTGAATCAATTGATCACTTGTCTATGTATGTCGCAGGCTGCGAATGCTTCGGAGATCAAGAAGGCGTTCAGGCGACTGTCGCTGCAGCTACACCCGGATAAGAATCCTGCGGAGGACGCCGAGCAACAGTTTAGAAAAGTAAGGGACAGCGAAGCCGCGCAGGATGAATGTGCAATGATACTTTGGCTTTCAGTTGGTTGCTGTGTACGACGTGCTGAAGGATGCTGGGAAACGGCAGAAATATGACAACGTCTTGGTCAATGGATTGCCGAACTGGCGATCAGCTGTATATTATTACCGCCATGTGCGGAAGATGGGGCTCCTAGAATTAAGTATAATTTTATTCTCAGTCATTACAGTCGGACAATATCTAGTGGCGTGGGCAGCGTATTTTGAGAAGAGATATACATATGTACGTAAAAAATCGCGGCTGTATTTGCGAAAGGGACCGCTGTCCGATCGAGAGAAAATATAAAATTTTAGCTTCGGCAATTAATGCGTTCAAAAGACACGGGGGTAATCGTGCATAAAAGGATGGACTTTACCAATTTTTTTTAATCACTTTACCGCGGTCCTCCCTCTTAACAATATTTCTGTTGACTTGTATCGAAACAACGCATTCCACTTTCCAACTTTTCCCGGGTATTAGTATTGGTTCGGGCTAGATTAGCGCGGGGGGCGCGCGGCCGCTCGCGGGCGCGTAAAGCATGGTAGCGAACCGATGTGAGTACAGAAATAAAAAATGGCAGGACCGGGAGGATTCCCGGGTAGGGGGGCTTGCACCAACGTCCAAAAAATTTTCAAAAAAGAAATTAATTTTTTTATTAATGTTTCGGAAACTAATAAATACCCGAAGCTACAATTTTAGATTTAGCGTCCACACCCCCTACTCAACCCTCCCCCCAAACCTCATCTCGATCGGCCATCGGTCCATTTCGGAATAATATCCAGAATCGCTGTTAAGTATCTAGAATATTTTGTAAAATATAATTCGTTGCAGGAGCAAGTGCTGGGTAGTAAGCTTCAGAAGCTGCAGAAGAAGAATAAAAAGGGGAAAATGGACGTGCCAGATTTAGCAGACATTCTGGAGAAGATTCCTACGCCGAGCATTTGGAATACCCTTCCGTTTCAACTTCCGCGATGGGTCATAGGCTTTACGTTGTCGATTCCCAATATAGTACGCGTGATGCACGATGTTTTCGAAGAAAGAAAACGCAGGAAAAAGCAGGAGGAAGAAGAGGCAGTGTGAGCGAATTAAATCGTCGTTAAATATTCTTCTTTTACCGAGTGTGCTTGGAATCTCTCTGTCTACCGTTTCAGGGCTCAAGAGAATGAGCAGCCGGAACCAGAGCCCGTGTCTCGCACTAGGAGGCGCAGGGCAGGCTTCACGCCGCAGGAAAGAAGCAGTAATAACGTCAAGGAATTTTTGAAGAGAGACTGTGATCCAACGAATCACGTGCACCAGAAGCACATTGTGTCCGGCGGCCTGTGGACTGACGACGACATACTAGAGTTAATAAAGCTCGTGAAGAAGTATCCCAGTGGAACACCGGAGCGATGGGATAAGATCGCGGATACTATGAACCGCACAGTCGTAGAAGTTACACATATGGCGAAGAAGGTTTGCTATTTTAATCGAGTAATTTCCCGGCGTCTCGAGGAATGATTCTTACGCGAAGTGTGCGCTTGCTAGGTAAAGGACGAGGGGTTGAAACCTGGCGCGTCCGCAGAAGAGACTACAGAAGAACGTTCGAAGAAAGTAAAGACGTGTGCCGAAGTCGTGGACAGTGTTGCCGATTGGAGCCAAGAGCAACAGAAGGCGCTGGAAGCAGCGCTTATAAAGTATCCTAAAAGCACACTTGTAAACAGATGGGAGAAGATTGCTAATTGCGTCGAAGGGAAAACGAAGGTACGATATTCAAGCTTTACGCCTTTCTCTTTTAAAGTCGATTTTATAGCTTACGATACGTTTGAAAGGACGAGTGCCAAGTAAGGTATAGGCAATTGGTGGACTTAGTGAAGAAGAAGCAACAGACTCAATAGCCTGCCATGTACAAGATGTTCCTTCGACGAAGAGCGTAGTCCATACAATCAAGTCCAGAAATAGCGTCGAATCTGTATCTTGCGGAGAGAAATATTTCATGGCTGTTGTACAACATTTAATACGAATGAATTGCAGATTTCTTAAGGATTCTCTTATACAGAAACGAGGCTCACAAGCACGATGCATTGAGAGTGATAAAAAGTTTATACACGGAGAAGGAAATACTGCTCCTATATCATTTTATCATTAAATGTTTCTGGAGAATGTATTTATTTAATAAATTTAATAACTAATTAAGAGGAAAAGACTGACGAAATGTAATGAATATCATTTACCTAACAAACTATGCATTTCAGTTCTCAAAACCAAAGCGCAGAATATTTCGCTGTACTACTTGATAACGAAATTAGGGCTGGGACTATTTGGCGAATTTTTCGAATACTTCAGTTGCTTAATTATTTGGCGAATATAATTCGAATATCCAAGTATCCAAATACTATTCGAATACTTAAATATTCTACGAATGCTACGAATAAACTTCGAATATAAAGTATTCGAATATTTCAGTATTCAAATACTACTTAGTCAAATTTAACTTACAAGATTTCACCCAATATCCAAGTATCCAAATACTATTCTAATATTTAAGTATTCGAATGCTACGAATAAACTTCAAATATAAAGTATTCAAATGCTACGAATACTTAAATATTCGAATAGTATTCGAATACTTTATATTTGAATAGTATTCGAATACTTTATATTTGAATAGTATTCGAATACTTTATATTTGAATAGTATTCGAATACTTTATATTCGAAGTTTATTCGAATAGTCCCAGCCCTAAACGAAATCGATAGAATACTTTGATACCGCATTATCTATATTCCTCTCGTTAAAATAAGCGTGCACCTCGCTGCAAACTTCCGCGTCAGATATTTTTAGAAACCTCATGAATTCTCTGTTTTAAAATACTAGCAGCTGTTCTCGCAATATTAATGTAAACACATCGAAGGCTATAAATTTACACCCGCAATGAACACAACTGCCTACGAGCCATTCTTTGTACGCGCGATGTAACACGCAAGATAATTTATTTTATTTGTATAAGGGATCATGTAACAGTATGCCCTCTTCTATGTAATTAGTGTGCATTAAAGTAAGAACATTATGTATCAGTTTCTGCCTCGTAAATGGAATGATAGAGTAAGAAAGAATGTTACCTGCGATCTTGGGTATCTCCAATGAATTCGATGCGGATTACACCTTAAGGGCGAACGATTTATTCGTATTCTTAAACGATACGAAACTCTGTACAAAGCTATTTACAGTTTGTATAATAAACGCCTTAATTACGTCTTCTGCGAACCCTGGATATTCGCCAAGCGTTCGGCTCCTCGTACTTATTGTACAGCGGCTCGAGGCGTTGATTCTTCTTGAATTTGCTGAGCTTAGTCGGGTCGCTGAACTTGAAGAACGCCGGGGCAAATTCTACCAGCCATTTCGGGTCAATCGTTGTTACTTCTCTCATGTATTCTTTGGTGGTCTGCACTAATTCGTGGTAAATGACCTGTAGGAAGCAGGAATCGTTTAAAGTTTTGAACTTCCTCCCTCTTTAAGATATTAAGTGGATATTCTACAGTCTCGGCCGAGAATTCGGCCACTTTTCGGTGATGGTTTTTATAATGAAATAAGCAGTTCGCCACCGTGGACTAATCGTGATCACCGCAATCCAAAAACCCATTTCGGGAGATCAGTTGTAATTTTGCAATAAATAAATACATTTACACGAAATCATAACATAATAACCTGTTAAAATGTGCATCATCTGAATACAAAAACCTTTGCATAAAAGTATGCATGTACTTCTTGAAATAAATTCCCAGGGAATCATTCTTTTTCTGACCTTATTGACTGAGGTAATGAACTCACCCATTCAGGCTGTCTATTAAACAACGCGCTGCTCGGGTGAATGTAAACCACTTGGCTATCGACTAGAGTCCTGTATCCTTCTTGCGGATCTTTCTTCGCGGCATTCCTAAAGAAGCCTGAACACACAGCTTTCTGGATCCTCACTGTATTCTTGCCAGCGGACACCACGTCCAATTTGTGCCTGGTAAATAAAGCGTAATAAGTTTTCGTTGGATTGTAGTAGGATCGTATTCAAACACTTCGCGGGGGAATAGCTACCTGTCCATGATACCTAACAGCTGCTTGCGAACATCTTGAGCACGTTTCAGTGTTCTAATCTGCACGAAGTTCTCGTAACACCACGCGTTGCTGAATTTATTATTCCTCCAGGAATTGTAAACCGCTAGTAGAGTCAAGTGGTCGCCTTCGGGTTGATTGAACTTCGCCTTCTTCTGATCAGCCAACGCTTGCTTATCCTTCGGTCTAGGGGATAATAAAATTGAGTCCACCCGCTTTTCAACCATATTTCTTCATCTGACCAAAATAGTTTAATCCCTTAAACTGTGTCTTACCTGTAGAACACGTTCTGAACAGACAGCATGCTGACAATCGTCAATATTTCATCAGAACACTGAAGGTGCACGCTCATGATGAGCATCTTCGACAAGTTAGGCTCCAAAGGGAACTCTGCCATCCTTCTACCCAATCTCGTCAACAGACCTTCGTTATCTAATGCGCTTAAACTGTGCAAGGATTCTAAAGCCATGATCAACGACTCCACAGGCGGAGCGTCCATGAAATCGAAATGCAGCAAGTCGTTGATGCCCATCGTCTTCAGCTGCAGCACTGTGGTCGCCAAGTTGGTCCGCTGGATTTCGGGGACTGGCGTAGGTAACATTTCGTCTCTGTAAGCCCTTTCGGTGTAAAGCCTGTAGCATTTCCCTGGCCCTGTCCTACCAGCTCTCCCCGCTCTTTGCTTCGCAGCGGCTTGGCTGATCGGTGTGACTATAAGACTGTCCATTCCCGTTTTAGAATTGTACACCTTCTGCTTCACGAAGCCTGGATCGACCACATAATAAATGCCGTCGATGGTCAGGCTCGTCTCCGCTATGTTCGTAGCTATCACCACTTTCCTCGAGCCTGGCGGAGCCGGTTCGAATATCCTCGTCTGCATTTCAGAGGGAAGCGCCGAATAGACCGGCAGAATAATTAGCTCGGGTACATCCGGGCCCAGGGACTTCATGCGTTCGTATAAAATCTCGCAGGCAGTGTCGATCTCCTCTTGACCGGTCAAGAACAAGAGTATGTCCCCCGGTGGCTCTCGCAAATGTATTTGCATTACCGTTATAAGCGCTGCGTCTAGGTAATCTGTTTCTGGCTCCTTCGTGTACATCACCTGGACGGAATAATTACAATTACCGATGGTGCCTCGGCAGCTCCGAATAAGACTCGGGCTGATTTACTTGCCTCTACTTCGAACGTTCTGCCGGGGATGGTGAAAATAGGCGCCTCGAAGAAGTACTGCGAGAATTTCACAGCGTCCAGTGTGGCGCTCGTTACGATTAGCTTCAAGTCCGGCCTCCTCCCGACTGCTTGCTTCAGCAATCCAAACAGAACGTCAGTGTGAATCGTACGTTCGTGTGCCTCGTCCAACATTATCACGGAGTACGTCTTCAAATCGAGGTCCATGAGACACTCCCGGAGCAACATACCATCAGTCATGTATCTGCAATGTTTAATATATTATTTAGAGTTCGTTCGATGGAATAAATGTGGGCATAAATTAGTCACTCGCTTTATATTAGTTTCGGGACCGGTGCAATCTTCGAAACGAATCGTGTAGCCCACTTCCTGCCCCAAACGGCAGCCAAACTCCTCCGCGACTCTTTTGGCAACAGACATGGCGGCTACTCTCCTGGGCTGAGTGCACCCAATCTTTCCTCGCGCTGTGAATCCTGCCTCAGCCAAGTACTGCGTGATCTGCGTGGTCTTTCCCGACCCCGTCTCACCGATCACTATCAGAATCTGATTGTCCGTCACAGCTTTCACCAAATCGTCTCTGAGCTTGTATATCGGCAAGCTCTGGCGCTGCTCGAGCAGAGTCAGGTTCGTCTTCTTCCCGAAGGACGACTTCTTTCCGCCTATCACGTGCTTCTTCCATTCGGGCAAATCTTGTGTCTGCAGGCCAATGCCACGCATATTCGCCGCCAGAGTTCTGCTTTCAGCTGTATAAAGAGTATTATGGCGTGTGAAAAAATTCTATAAGAATTCGTAAAAGAGATTTACCTTCTGGCAGAGGGTCGATCCAATTTTTATTGAGCCCCGTAGGAACCGAGTCCATTTCTTGCTCCCTTTGCAGCATCTTCTGCTCCCTCCTTTCCTTCGCCAGTGCGCTTTGCATCATCGCAGCTTGCGCTAACGACCCGTCAGGGTTCTTCACTATACGAACAGGGCTCAGATCTCCGAGGGCCCTTCCGTGCCCATGCAGAAAGGGTGGCTCCTCTTCCACCAATTCGATCTCAACGTCCTCCTCCTCGTCATCTTCGCGCGGTAGAATTCCAGTCTCCATATCGAATTCCGGTAACTCGCTCCTGCCGCGGGGGAAATAAAATAAAGTAGCAAAAAGCCCCGCTCGACTGCCGTCGCAATGCCTCCGAAAATTACCTGTCGATGCACGACGCAGCAAGCATCTGCTTTATCTCCCACTTCTCAGGAGACGACAGTCTCTGCACGCGCTTCCTGGAGTACGTCTCATCTTCGTCCCAGTTTCCCTGCAGTTCTAACAGCGAAGTAGGTCTATCTGGATTACGTAAATGTTTCTCGTCTTCCTCAGGCTTGGCGACAGCCACAACCGGATTCAAATCCCTGCCGGTTTCTTGATCGACGTCTTTCATGCTCAAGGAGACCTGAAGCAATCGAACTTAAATGTGTAGAGTCGCCGCTAAGCTTCTAATGTTTACCTGGTGTTAGGGGTCGTCCTTACCTTTTGTCCACCGATGTTAAGAACTTTCACAAGAACTTTCTGGCCTCTGGACACCACGTCGCTCGCACTGGCCACCCTTCCCTCTCTCCTCAGCTGCGAAATGTGCACGAGCCCCTCCCATCTGCGCTTCAACCCTTCCAACTGGACGAAGCAGCCGAACGGTACGATATTCGCAACCTTGCCCGAATAAATCTTGCCCACTTCCGGGTCCATAGAGAGTTCTTCTATGGACCGTGACCTGGAGCGCTCCGACCCGTGTCTGCCGGAATACTTATCTCTGTGATCGCGGGATTTCGTTGGCCTATCCCTCGACCGCGATCGCTTACGGTCTCTCGATCTGTGACGCCTTCTGTCTCTGGATCTCGAGCGCTCCCGAGACTTGGACCGAGATCTGGACCTGTGCCTCTTTCTGTCCCTCGATCTGCTCTTGTGCCTTCTTCTGTCCTTCGACCTGCTCCTTCGAGGGTGCTTGATCTTCTTCTCAACCACTTCGACCGTCTGGTTCTCCTTCTTGCTCTCCGCGCTGCCGGGCTTCTTGTTCGACGGCGCCAGCTCCTCCAAGCTCGCCATCGCGCTGCTAACTATATCCTCGTCTTTCAGCTCCTTCTCCTCCACTACCTTAGGGTTGTCGTTCGGCAAAGCCAACGCGGGAAACTTTTGCGCCAGCTCGTCCTGCTTGGCCGACGGCTTCGAAGACTTCTCCTGCATCGCCTTGGACGGCTGCATGTGCTGTATTATTCTTAAAAGGTTCGCCATGAACGACTCCTGAAAAAGCGGTTAACGGGTAATGCCACTGTAGAGCTCGGAAAGGCAGCCTGACTTTGAGAATTTCTTATGCGAGTATAGCGAATGGAATACAAAATTTGTTCGAAGGCCTTTATTGTACATACCTTGAAGTATGACCACAATTTTTTTAAAATTTTTTTAATACCAAACGGCGGTGCCACAGCTCAACAAAAGAAGCTTCATCTGATAAAAAAAAACAGTGTTCCGCGGCCGGAAAGATTTCTCCTTCAATTTTTCACCTAGAACAATCACGCACCATTCTTACAAAAAGCAGTACTTCTTAGTTTCCTCGTGTACTTCCCGAGATAGTCTTATATAGTACTTAAACATTCTTGGTTTTTTGTTCTAGGTGAAGAATTGAAGGAGAAATCGTTCCAGCCGCGGAACACTGCTTTTCAGAAGAAGCTTCTTTTGTTGAGCTGTGGTGCCGCGATTCCGTGTTAAAAAAAATTTTAAAAAATTGTGATCACACTCCAAGGTGTGTACAATAAATGCCTCCGCACAAACTTTGAATTCCATTCGCTATACTCGCTTAAAAAATTCTCAAAATCAGGCTGCTCTTCCGGGCCCCAGAGTGGCATTACGCCTTAAGTGTTACAAGATCGGAAACATAAAGCGCGACGCTTCGTAAATTACTGACAGAGAACTCGGCGCCATTCTCGACCAGAACCTTCTTGAACTTGTCCAAGGTGTTGTTCTTCTCCGCCAAGTGAATTATGAACTCGGCTGTAACGGGAACAAGCGTGCGAAGGAAGTATTAGTTACTGCGATGCGGAACGAACGCAGCGCTGTGAGATTGCTGGTGGTACAAGAACGGTATCTTTTACCTAAGTCTTTGTCGTTCAATCCCAAGTGATTCTCCAGCTCGGTGCAAATTTTCGACACCAGTGACAAGTGCTCGAGCTTCTCGACCTCGTCCATTTTAGCGTCTTTATTTGAACAACTATGATCCTGTGAATGTAGAACTGATTACCGTCGACTGTAACCGTTAATTAACATTTCCCAAGGGACACACAGAAATGCGTTTGCGAGCTGAAAGAACGGAAAGTGTTTACTCTTCGGGATGGAACGGTGCGAATTCTGTGTTAATACTTTCCCTTCGATATTGAACGTACCTGATGATGCATGCTCTCATACTCTTGCCGATTGAATGATAGTGAAAGCTTTTACATCAAACATTCTGCAGTGAAACCACGAAATCAAGTTTCCTGAAGTTTCCTCAAACTGGAGCAATAGCGTTGTATGTACGCCGTGTAAAGCCTGCCCTCCAAAGAACTTGTGGAGATATGAAGAACTACTTTGTATTTTCGGGTTTTACAGAGCGCAGCTTTTTCAGCAGTCCATATTGAAGGATGAAATAATCGATGACGTTGGGAAATATCCGAGTGTCCTGGAATTTTGGGAATAGGTCCTTTTTTGACAGAGGTGGTGACTGCAAGAGGTATTTTTGGCGAATTGAGAACAAAATTTGTTGTGCAAATATTTCTATGCGAAATAAAATTATTTGTAAATATTTTGCTGAAATAAACAAAAGTTTCTCATTTCCTTATTCCAAATTAACGCGCACTTCCGGTAAAGAAGTTTTCATGCCGTTTTACCGACGCAGTAAAATATCCGTTCGAAGTAATTGACCCAGGTTCATTGGAACTCGAACGTGATCGTGTTCTGTGGTTCGTTACGTAGCTGTACCCTTTGGCCCAACGATTTTAATCAGCATTTCGTTTGTTTGAAGGTCGTGAACAGGTAGCTACAATTAATCGTCACGAGAGCAAACTATTTCTCATCTGAAACAGATTAATCAGTCCCCGAGATTCCCTTAATTTCTCACACATTACTCGTGTCAATTATCGATTCTCTCGGTTCGACATTTGGTATCAATTTCACCGTTACTATCCAATAAGATCGCGGAGAAATAACTCTCTGTAATAAGAGTGTCAGAATCTTTCTTACACGAATTAGGAAACTGTTTATTTTAGGTTAAGTGGATTTCGAACACTCAATGCTCCCACTTTGGCGCTAAGAATAGTGATTGCGATAATCGAATCGAAGTGACTGGAAGTGCAAATAAATCTCTCTACACTCTAAGTAAGTCGAAATAAATTTCTTTAATTTTCAAAGAAACCTATCTTTTTAAAGCTTCTTTCGGACAACTAAACTACAAAATATATTTCAATTAACCTCGTAGAATACATGAATTATTATCGACCGAATTAGTGAAGTATACAATTTGCGCGATTGACGATCGATACTTTCGATTGCTACGAATCTTTCGATTCTCAGATGGAAAACTCGCACGTACAGGGAAGCGTGCACGCGTCTCGTCGCTTCTCGTACAATTTTCGCGAGCATCTATTGTCCTAGCTCGCGGTACCGCAGTTTGTGAAAAGTTATTCGGTGGATTGTGCATTCGGGATTCCCGTTCGTGTTCCAGTTCCTTTATCCGTCGCTTTTTAGGGGAGAATTCTGTGCTTAAAGGGGACGCCGGTCGGGCAGCAAACAGCGACCGTTAAAAAGACGCGGATTACACCACCGCTCGCGAGTATTCGATGATTCATGGCAGATAAGTTTGATAAAAGAGGTAATAGAATAAAACATAAGATTATTGCATGAGGTTATTGCATGTCTTTATAAGTGATCGAATAATTTTTAGCAGTAGCGTAGTTGACAGGAACGACGCAGGAAATTGAGTAAGGTAAGTACACTGTCATTTGGCCTATTTAAAAGAAAATATAACTCAATCTCGTTTTCCACGAGACTTGAATCGCGAGGGATGCATAACTCGTTACCGATATAAGATAAACGTGATTCATCGTGGAAGAGCAGTTAGATATTTTATTACTCACTTAACTCACTATAATTAACTCATGACAGACTCAACGTGAGTTCAGATCGACTTTTTGCTTAAGCTGGATATTAGGATATTGGATAACTCATTGCAAACTTGGAGTGAGTTAACTCAATGTCGACTTCAGCTGAGATTAACTTAACGCGGATTTAAGCTTCGCGGGGTATTGATTTGAGTTGACTCAACTCAACTTACTTCAAGGTTGAGTTGACTCAACTCAACTTACTTCAAGGTTGAGTTGACTCAACTCAACTTACTTCAAGGTTGAGTTGACTCAACTCAACTTACTTCAAGGTTGAGTTAACTTAACTCAGCTCAACTTAGCTCAACTTAACTCAACTTAACTCAACTCAACTCAACTTAACTGAACTCAAGTCAACTCAACTTAACTCAAGCTTGACTTAAGTTCAGGTTACACATATGGGACCTTATCTAAAAGAAAGTTTAGTGAACTTAAGTCACCCCCAATTTGTAAATCAGCCGTAAGTCACTATGCCCTCGAAAGAGCCGCAATATTCATCGCAAATGGTTATGCAATAGAGAAAGATGGGAGAGCATAACATATTTTATAAGTGAGCTCGAAAATAGACGGTCGTCGGATCAAATAAAAAGTCGCTGAGCCGCGTCTAAAAACTGCCGAAGGGCACACGCGATCGGGGAATCCAGCTGTCAAGCTATAAATCGTTGAACGGCTCGCTTTGTATTCGGCAAATTTTTCCCCAGAACCGGTCCAGTTTCGTTTCTATTCGCAACACGACTCCTGACCAGCAGTCACTCCCTTCATATCCCCACGTTGGCGAATGATTAAGGGTATTCCAGTCTCGCCTATTCAACCACAGCGCCTTCTAATTAAAAAACAATCTCTATCCCCTCCCAGTAGCCAAATCACATTTTCCAGCAGAGTTATTCTGAATCCCACCTATTTGGGTCAGGGCATTGTTAACACGGGTTAATTTATCAGGTGAGCGCTCCTGAAATTCATACGGATTCTACTGATGCAGATGTAAGTGAAGTTCGAACAATTTGACACCGGCATGGCAGGCTCTTCATTTGCTTACAATTAGTGCCGCAAGTGTGCAGGGGACATCCCGCTGTGGGATCGCAATAGGATTGTTATATAGATTCTGGCTATACAGAGTAGCTGAAATTCCAATTGAAGAGTATGGATTAAGGTATAATTTGATTCTGTATTTTTGAAACTTCTCAGAGTTCCTAACCTCATTGGAGATTTACTTATAGTTACGTCAATCACTAATCTATCTAATAACGATCATAAGCCCCCAAGGTTGTAGAACAGAAGAACCGCGATTTCAGAATCACACGAAGATAGCCTGCTATCTTAATACAGATTATCATAGGCAATTACAGTTGGATACAAAGTGACAACGAGGCGATTGCTTCGCATCGACCAATCGTTTGTCTAACTGTACCACAGGCATACGAGGCGACGGTGCCCAAAGCTTCGGACTGCGCGGCCCCCTAGCGAGCAGCGCGTGCACTCGCAAGATTTCTACGCTCCGCAGGAATAACGCGATCTCGTTTGCAAATTTGTCTCGGGGAATTAGGACGTCTGCCTCCATGGTGTTCCCAATTCCCTCGAACGACGAGCCCCGGCAAAGAGTCGCTGTTATAATTACCCTGTCTGGTGGCAGGATCTCTCCCCGTGGCAGATGCATCGTTCGGAATGGCCACGGTGGAAACGCGGGCGTCTACGTGCGTGGCGAGGTTGACCCGTTTAAAAAAGATCACCCTCGCATCTGTTGCTGAGCGCAACAGATCCTCCGCTCGGACGACGGAGAGGCTGGCGGGGCCTCGCAGCAGACAAGGAGAGAAGGAACGTGTTGGCGAACGCACGCGTGCGATCTTCTCTCCTCGTTCCTTTTCATTTTTTTTTCTCCTTATTCTCTTTAATCCCCCTTTTTTTCCCCTGGCTGACGGAGCGCCACGTCACCCGTTCGATTCTCCGTCTTGCGAATATCCCGAGCACGTTATTCCTAGTGGTAAATATTTTGTGATGTGACTAGTGAATTCGCGAGGAAATTCAGAACTCTGTAATTTGTGAATAAATATCTTGGCTAATGTTGTGGCGCTTTGGCTTGTTCTTCGGTTCCCACCATTGAATCCTTGTGAATTAATTATTGGCGAGTGTGTTATAAGGCAGACGGAAGGCTCGTAACAAACCATTTGAAGAGATACTCTGTCCGATGATGATAAGAAAATTTAATTTACGCCTGCTTTTCCCAGGCGAAGATATCTCAGTGTTATGGGGTGATTGATCATCGCAAGATAAAGGTCCACAATGCATATTTAAGCGCAGCTCGAGGCAGACCCGAGTTGGTCCTGTTATTAATACGCATTAACATTTGGACCTTCCGAAGCGAAACTCTTCCAGCTTATTTTAGCTACAGTCTTCCGACCTCTCTGAGAAGTATTACCACCACGTCCCTCAACTCGGTTCAACACAGATTTCGAATAATCCCCTGTCACTCGGAGGGCTTCAAAGACTTATTGCGAATTCTTGAACGCTTCCCAAGACCCGCACCTTCCATCATCGCTTACCACAGACACACGCCGATTCCATTATCGACGCAGATTAATACTCATCATTATTTCCGGCGGCCCGGAAAGCCGAAGAACCCATCACCGAGAGTACATCCGAACCTCGCATCCCCCAGCATCTCGATATAATACCCCTGAATTCGCACGGAATCGCAGATGCAAAGAAGTCTCCGCGTATCCACTTCTGGCCCTTGGCTCGCGTCACGAGGCGACTTTGACCCCGCGCGGGCCGAGGGGGGGGGAGCGGAAAAGGAGCAATCCGACCGTCCCCTGTGTCCGGGGCGAAGCTTGGTCGCGAAATATCGCGGGTGGGGACCAGGATGAGCCGAGAAAGCGGTGCTGCAGGCGACTCCGCGGGTGGGGGAGGCCGAGAAAGAAGCCTCGCCGAAGGAGACAGTAAGAGCGCGCTGTGGAGGGGAGACCCGGCGAGTGGGGGGTAGGCCGCGAGATCGCGCCAGTGTGGAACGTTGGACGCCGCTGTAGGAGTGGGACGCAGCGTTGCCGGTTGCCGTGGGTGCAGGCGCGACGAGCGATGCGCGAGGCAGAGGAGAGCGGTCTCCCTGGGCGACGGAGAGAGCGCGGCCGGCGTCAGAGAAAGAGGAAGTCGGCGCTGGAGAGCGGCCGGCCGCGCGGAGAGGGAGAAGCACCGGGGCTTTTGAAAAAGTTTTATCTTGCCGGCGCGCTCGGCCTTTCAGACGCTACCGAACGCCGGTACGCTCTTGCACGGGACCCGCGCGCGCGTTCCTCTCGCCGAGACAACCAGTTCTCCGCACCCGCTTGACCAGTGACCCCCCACGATTTTCGCCTGTTAGACCGGCGGTATAGTGAACAGCCATTGGACGAGGAGGATCAGCACCGGCCACCATCCCCGGGATGCGTCGCCGTTGACGGTAGACCCGTCGAGAAACGGACGCAGGGAGAGCCAGGAAGGCGACAGGGTGATAGAGCGCGAGGAGCACCCGGGGAACAGGGCGAACGGGTCGCAGGGGATACTCCGAGCACGATGAGGAACCCTGGGCTGACGAGGTGCATAGCCCTCGTGCTGGTCGCCTCTGCTTGCGCGCACGCTGCTGTGGTGAGTGCTTTGTGATATCGATATGATCGCCAGGATGTACGCACGGTATTCAGAGTTCCTCTCAGATTTCTGGGCCACCCGGGGGCACCATTCAGCTGAGGGGAGATTTAGTGGTTGGTCACCTTTCTGTGGTAGATCCAAGGCACCTGGTAGCGTTATTGCTACCTAGGGGGAACCTTGCTCATTCAAATGGGATGTTCAAGTACACCAAGTGCCATTGGTACCGTTTTATTGGTGATTAGGCATCCTTTTTGGTTCCCGGTGCAGGTGGGGTTCACTGTTCCTTGTGGTGGGACCCGGGTTAGCCCTGGAGAACGCTGGAATTGTGCTTGGGGATCGCTAGGGACCTGTGGATTCAGAGATCTATTTGTAGTTTGTTGAGGGTACTTTTGGGGTAAACTTGGTACTGTTGGAAGGGCGGGTGGGGCGAATTGGCAGCGGCGTGTCGGGCGGATTTTTTGGCAACGCCCGGGAATGGCTCCGCAAAGTTCACTCACCGGGGAACACTATTATTCGTGGACGTGTACCAGTGTTACGTGGCCAGATAAGAATCTTCGCATTCTTTCGCTCTGGTTCTCTTATCTATTTGCTGCGATTATTCCCTCGATACTGGATGAAACCATCTTTCTTGGGAGATCTCTTTATTAGGGGAGACCGCGTATGGTTGCGTCATTTTTTTATTTCGATTTTTTACGGGTTATAGCTGCAGGGAAGCTCATTCAGACTTAGATTAATATAGGGGAGACCGGGGCTGGTTGACCAGCATGGAAGGTATTAGTAAAACATTAAAATACCTTAATTGTTGTCACATTCAGTCGACTTTAATAATTTAATCAGATAGCCAAATGTCCGCCCTATCAAATATACTAACCGGTTTAATGATATTTCGTCCACATAATTTATTAAAAATCAAAAACTGAAAAACTGCCCTACCAGCCCCGGTCTTCCCTAAACTACGTACGTCCGACTTTATAAAAAATGTTGGTCCTGTGGATTTTGTCAATCAGATTAGGAGCCAATTCACATTAATTGCAGGAACTATTTTATGACAATATACCCCTAAGTTTATTAATAAAAAGCCGATTCAATTAAGGAAGTAATATCATTCTTTTTTTGTAATTATAAATGCTACAGTCTTGAACACAAAATTAAACTTAGAAACGTTATTAACAAACAGTTTACAACTTCATCACTGAACCCCAATTTCTCTCGCTTAGCTTTTCGAATACAGAGACCAGCACACATGGCAAAAGTGTTCTTCGTATTCTTTTTCTTCGAAATACTCGCTGGCTTGGAATAATTGGCTGTAGTAAATGGGATCTATCGGTAGGTGACACTGTTTGTGACGAAAGAGTCATTGCAACAGTGTTTGAGGAGCAATCATTGAGAATAAGTGGAGAACGTTGACATCCACTCGAGCTTATCGAGAAACTTTTTTTTACCGTCGAGTGTTAGAAAGATATCCTTGAATGGGTGTAGTTTGACTCTGCACGGTTCAACAGTTTGTTTTCTGTCGACGGTTCAGTGTTGTCGCAGATGGTCGCGCGTTTCGACCGACTTCGGAAGGTCGAAACGCTAGAAAATAGAGTGGGAAAGTGGTGCATATCAGCGTACCAAGGCAATGTTTAGCTTGGCTGGTGATGAGAGCAACACTTCCTTCGCGACGTGTGTAATCGTGAATCACCGTTGATCTGACCGCTAATTCACGCTGACTTAAGATCCGATCGAGACTCAACACAGACACAATCCAGATCTAAGTTAATTCAAATCTAGGTAAAAGTAATCAAGGGGTAATTCGAACCTAACTCAGGCTCGATTTAACCCTCTGCGTCGATTCCACCCAAGCTAATTTTCAGCCAGCTGCTGTTTAAAAACTATCTGTTAAATTAAGTCGCAAAAATTCTGAGATACAGGGGAAACTGTGCAATGATTGGCACCCTTAGGGGAAATCCCAATTTGGCTTTTTAAGCAGGAGTGCCAATGATTAGCGCAGTTTACCCTAGTTCGAGCATTCTAGAATACATGTTCATCGTTGAAAATTAATATTTAATGTATCGTCATGTTTATAAAAATTTTGAAAGAAAAAGAGTGCCCAGAAAAAGTTGTGTTTAAAAAATCATAACTTTTTTAACTTTTAATATTTTTAGCTGCACCTTTATGGTTATACTCTTGAGCCATGCTACTTTATTAAAAAAATATTTAATGTATATAAAATTCGTGAAATTACTAGATGATGCCTCAAATATATTTTACCTCAAATGTTAGGTCGCTTTGATCCACTGTGGCAATCAAGGGTTAAACCCAGATTGCTACCTAACACAGCATAATAATTTGCACCAAATTATGATCTAACTTAATTAAAATCGAGGTAAAACCAATACCCAAATCAGCTCGAATTTAAAGCTAATCGAGACTCAACCCAGTTTTCAAAAAATCTCATCTCAGTATCTTTCTCAAAATTCTAAAAATTCCTATTTGCCACCGTACCATCATAATCAGTGGTTCAATAAAAAAAAGGATTCTTGTACAACTCGATAACTTGTTCTGGAGTTTACCTACTTGAGTCCGTCAGTGCTGATCTACTTAGTAGCAATTATTACGATCGCAATCGGGTTTTTAGTCACTGCAATTATATCTCCCAGATAATCGCGTGTATGTCCAAGTATCTCAGACTATTTTCCTATTCGCCACCAAGGTCTCCCAGAATAGCTCTGGCCTGAGGAAAAAACACCCTCCGCAATTCTGCCGTCGAAACGCCTCTTCGATTCGCAGAGGCCTTGCATATCGCGCGCGCGCGCGCGTCGATCGCAGTTCCTAGAAACATGGAATACCAGACGAAGAGCTGTTGCGAGGTAGAAAAGTGATTAGCCGAGGTAGACGGAGATCTCGAGTTGCTTTGGCTCGATAGAAAATTCATGTGTTTGTGATCCCTCCGCCGGAGCGGCACGTTCCCGGCGCGAGTTGCCAAATAAAAGTCGGAAAAGGAGCTGCACGTGATCAACAAGTCCCGCCGGCCGGATTATTATTCGCCGCGCGGCGATGGTTCGCGAACAATCCGGGATTATATTCCGATCACATCGGGAAGTTCGGCGAAACGGAGACGGAGCGCCTGGCCGGCAGCTCGCGTCAGCTTTCCAAACTGCCAACCAGTCGAAATGTCATCCCTGCTCGGGAATTTTTCCGCCAACACGATTGTGTTTCCACGAAGATCGCTCCGCTGGAGTGTTCCCCTCAGAAGCTCAGGAATTCGTCGATCTTTCAACAGTCCGAGGTGTCAGAATCGCTTGGGACACCGTCGTGACCTTAATAAGGTCCCTCAGCCCTTTAATTTTGAGTCAATCTGTACCTCATTTTTTTTCTCCCATTTTTGGAAGACGTCTGAAATTTCGAGGGAGGGTCGTGGAAGGGTTGCTTCCGCGGAGCTTTCCTTCGAATCCTCGAGGATGTGGTCAAGGCTGAGAGTGGTGCTTCGGTTTCGAGATAAGCTCATTGAAGTTCTGCTCCGAAATTCGCGGATGACTCTGCACGCCGATTGTCGCTTATGCGTCAATGGATACCGCGAAAGGGACAGATAAGTTATCGCTGCGATAAGTCTGTAAAACATTGGGGACCTGAAGCGCAGCGAAGCGGACACCTAGCTGTCCGTTTTACGAACTGTGCGTGGGGTGCCTGAAAATTTTATGGGGAATATTTCGCAGCATAACATAGGGTAGGGAGTCGATGGATTTGTGAGTTGAAAATCGTTTGGAATCGCAAGATTTTTAAATTTCCTGCTGGCTACAGGTTTGCCAAGCAAGGGTGGCCCTTGTGAGCGGGGCTATGAGGAGATTGGCTCTGCCCACTTCTCCATGTCCTATTTGTGTATAAGGAATTTTTAATTTAATTGAGTAAGTGGGAAATAGTTCTGATTTGAAATTAACGTGGAAATTTTTTGAAATATGTTTCTTAAATAATACTTTGCATCTGTTATTATATAGTCACTTTCACTTTCTCCTTTTTCTTTCAAATTATAATTTGACTCATTATTAATTTATTACAAACTAAAGGACACTTCAGTCGTGGAATAATGATAAAAAGAAGAACGATAAATGTATTTGAAATGTTTGTGAAGAGTTTCAAGATTTAGTTTAGAATTTGGAATATTTAAAATTTAGAAGATTCAGAATATAGAATATTTAGAATTTGGAATATTTAGAATCTGGAATATTTAGAATTTGAAATATTCAGAATTTAAAATGTTTAGAATTTGGAATATTAAAAATTTAAAATGTTTAGAATTTGGAATATTTAGAATCTGAAATATTTAGAATTTACAATATTTAGAATTTGGAATATTTAGAATTTGAAATATTCAGAATTTAAAATGTTTAAAATTTGGAATATTTAGAATTTGGAATATTAAAAATTTAAAATGTTTAGAATTTGGAATATTTAGAATCTGAAAAATTTAGAATTTACAATATTTAGAATTTGGAATATTTAGAATCTGGAATATTTAGAATCTGAAATATTTAGAATCTACAATATTTAGAATTTGGAATATTTAGAACCTGGAATATTTAGAATCTGAAATATTAAAAATTTACAATATTTAGAATTTAGAAGAGTATTAGAAATTTTTCTGCACTTTAATACCCTGAAAGTAACAGAGGCAACAATCTCGCACATGAAATCTATTACTCCCCATTAATATTATTATTATTACTAATATAGTATACACCGTAATCCTAGCAGAAAGCATTCGAGGCGCCAGAAATAAAAAATACACCCACACGGAGTGTGGAACGTATTTTTCCACAATAATTCTCTGAAAGGAGTGAAGAAGGTTGAATGAAACTGTGTGGCTATTATCAGCCTTCTTGAAACTTTGATTCGAGTCGAAACGAGGGCGGAAAATGTACGCTAATGGGGGGGGGGGGGGGGGGCAAGGAATAGCAAAGTATGGATTGTGTTACAAATAGGAGATTGATCTGGGATCGTTCTGAATAATGGACGGTGAAAGTTGGTGGGATTCACGGACGATAACTCGATCTTCATCCCAGGAGCAATGTTTGGCGGCTAATCGAGTCGCCAATGAGCCGTGGCATCCTCGGAATAGCAATTTTAATTCAATATCCGTCGACTAACCCGGCGTTGCAAGCGGAATTTCTTTCCAGCGCGTTATGTTTCGTTGGGTAGGCGATTGCGGCCGCGGCGCGAGTCGATTTCGGGATAGCCGAGATCCTCGCTGACGAAGAGAACACGTGGGAAACAGAGGAAGAGTCGTCTCTGCTTCTCTATTTTAGATGGGAAATTGGAGAATTGCTTGAAGATTGACGGGAACCTGCCAGATTTTCGTTATGCACGGCGGATTCGAGTGCAGGCTCATTGCGCACAAATTTTAGCTCCAAAAAGTGGATTTTCGAAATTTGCTTCCCTTCCGGAAGCATTCTGCTATTTATTTATTGAAGTAATTTAAAGTTTTAAGATTTCCTGAGTCGATTTTAAGCTGGGACCACTGGGTCTCTGAATTCTTAGGAATGTTATGATTCATACATTTTGGAACATCTCTCCATTCAAAAATAAACCTTCTATTGATTTTTCTCGAGCGCCTTTGCAGTAGAATTCCTCCAAACTGAAATCTTAGGTTTCCAAAGTCCACTATAGGGTCCCTTATTCAAATTTCAGCTTCTCAGAGTCCTTTCGAGATTACTCCCATTAATTCTCCACAAGATTTGCAAATTTTCTTCGCCAGCAATTCCCGCGAACCCTGATCCAGCATCCCCAGAATTCGTTCGCAAAAACTTCCACAAAAACCACCCCAAAGTTCCTCGAAACACACCTTTAATCACTGCGCCTGTGCAGCAGACAGTAGCCCACCGAAAATCGCCGCAATTATTAAGTTAATGATCATTGCAATCTGGCTCCTCGATCAGCCAATCTGACCTTCCCCTTATCGTAGATTACCCCCTCCTGCGCCCCGATAACCGTCTAGCCGCGAGATTATTTTTATCGACTGCTACCCACCGTCGAAATTAACAGTAAAGGCATCTATTCTCGTCACCACTTCAAGGCTGTTCCACTATGTTCCATTTAGAGGGGGCGAAAAGTGGAGGAGGAGAATAGAGTGGGGAGAGAGAAGAAATTAGATAGAAGAAGGAGTAGATGGGTAAAGAAGAAATTATGAGGAAGAAGAATGAAGGGAGTAGAGGGGGAGATGAAATCAGAAGATTGAAGGAGAAAGGAGAAGAATCAGCTGAACGGAGGAGAAATAAAGAAGAAGAAAAATTGAAAGAATGGGGAGGCGCTGAAAAAAATGAGAAGAATTAGTCTCAGTAGGGAAAGCAAAGAAGAAATAAAAAAAAAATGCAGAAGCAGCCAAATTAATGAGGGAGCTGAAGAAACCTCAAGAAATCAGGAAACGTGCGAAGCAGAAGGGAGGAGAAGAAACCGAAAGACAAAACAATAAAAAGAAGGAAGCAAAATGAAGAAGAAAGCTGAAGCAATCAGATGAAACTAAAATAAAAAAAAAAAACTGAAAGCCTCGTTTTTGCCTCAATCTCCAGAAAACCACCCCCTACGATGTGTACAGACGCACGTCACCAGGGTGTCGCTTTTTCCCACCCCGCTGACCGTTACAGGGCTGGAATTGCCAGGGATTGGACCGTGGGACAGCGAGGACGAAAGATTTGTACCTTATGAAAAATATGGTAATTCACCCGTGGTCCAGGCGTTCGATACGGCGCTTCCCCCATTGCCCCGCGAAAATACGATGCTTCACGCGGAAAAGAATGGTCAGGGGGCTAAGAGGAGGGGTATTGGAAGATTTTTTAGGCTTCCACCTTTGGAAAGGGGAGGGGAAGAGCTGGAGATTCTCCTTTAATTTGAAAAGTTGTTTGGTTCCTTACAAATGCTGGGGTCCGATTTCATCCCCCTCCTCCCATATTCTTCGGGGTCTATTTGGAAGTCGAGGAGAATTGAGGAGCTTCCTGAAGGAATATGGAGATCCCTTTAAGGGAGTTGTATGATTCTTTGGTATGATTTGTGTGGTTGAAGGGATCGTTGGGAGATCTGCATGTTTCATTAAGTGGTCATGGGTTTGATGGGGTTGGTTTGGGGGTGATAGCTTTTCGGGGGATATCTCGAATTGGGTGGTTGAGTCCTGGAATTTTAGGACTTTTGGTGGTGCCCTGTTGCTGAAGGGGTCGAAGACTGTGGCCCAGCTTTGTTTGCTGTCATTTCCTGAAGGGTTTTCAGGCTCCTGACTATAGTTCCTCAGGTTGAGGCTGTAGAGGTGTTTTTGGGAACCTTCAGAGGCTTTTAGAAGGTTCCAAAGCCATTCAGGATCTGAGTGAGCCTCCAGTGTTTTTGAGGAGCTTGTAAATAACTTCAGAAGGCTCCCAGAGTCTTCAGGTTCTCCCAAATCCTTCAGAAGGCTCCAACATTCTTGAGGAACTCCCAAATTCCTTCAGGAGTCGCCAACATTCTTGAGGAACTCTCAAATTGCTACCAGAATCTTCCAAATTCCTCCACGAGCCTCCAAAGTCCTTTAATCACCTCCACCTTCCTCCAAGACCTCCCAAATTTCTCCACCTCCCTCCACCACCTCCAGTGCCCCACCCTGTACCACCCAGGATACCCTGACCTAACCCACCGTCCACCCAGAACCTCTGTACCCCAACACCACCGCCCCTCATCCATCCCATCTGCATTAACCCCCATCCCCAGCGTGCCAGCCCCCTCCCCTGGCACAGATTCCCTCGCCCTCGACCATTTCAAGGACACATCCCCAATCCTCCGTCCGTAATGTCGCGAAAATCCCGTCAGACACGAAAAAGTCGGTCTTGAGGCGGGGGATCGATCTCCCATTGCCACACAGCCTCCTTTAGACATTCCCAACCACCCCCCACCCTCGAGGGTCCACGACGATGGAAGTGGCCCTTGTCCCTGAGCACCGTGCCGCTCGAGAACGCGACGAGTGGCGGCTCGAGTGCCAGCCTTATCGCCAGAAGGGACCGACTCCTCGACGCGTCGATTCACCAGCGATTTCCACTGACCACTTTCAGCGCGTTCACACGACCAGAGGCAGGAATTCGTCTCGAGTGCCCTCCCCCAGGCCCCCTCCGGCTCCACCTCTCACTGGCCACCTCGTTCCGGGGCAAAAACCACCGTTCCCATTCGGTTGGTCCCTGTGAAACCCTGAAACCAGTGGCTCCGAGTGGTGCCTAACACTGGCAGGGCTTCAGGGGGTCGCCACTGACCCACAGACTCTTCCTCAGGGAGTCAGGAGGGGGCGCAAGATCCGAGGTCACCAATTTGGTTCAGATTTTGCAGGCAGATAGTGGGCAACGTGTACGATGTCGTACCAAAAGCAGAGGATCCAGTGATGGATAGGCATCGAGATAATGGGGATTCAAGTTTGTGGGTCCCAAGCCCTCGATATATGCGACTCTGTGGGGACAGTGAACCGGGACCACGTTACAGTGGCAGGTTAATTGTATTATACACCATTTTTCACCTGAAACTGGTTACCTAAATAAGTTCTACAGTTGTGAGGATGAAAGAAATAATTGATATGTAGGTCGAGTGGCATCCAAAATTATGGAATTACGTTGGGAATGTTTTATGTGACATCATGAGTGAAGAGGATATTTAGGTGGGACGTTGTGTGTTTTCACTAACTTTTAGTCGTTTATAATTGTTATCCATAACCAGAACAAATAAATCTTAATATTTTTTAATCTCTTCATTTTTCGAAAAATTTCCGCAAAATTTGAATGACGAATGAATATTAACTTTTTCGTGATGATTATTTTCAAAAAATTATTTTTGGTCAGCGATTTTCACTAATTTTTAAATG
Source organism: Andrena cerasifolii (assembly GCF_050908995.1). Taxonomy (NCBI): domain Eukaryota; kingdom Metazoa; phylum Arthropoda; class Insecta; order Hymenoptera; family Andrenidae; genus Andrena; species Andrena cerasifolii. The sequence continues at coordinate 9,033,493 of NC_135132.1, forward strand.
CACACCCGGGTACAGACTTTGGGAGGGGAGAAATTTTGAATTTGACTTTAAAATTTTGAAGCAGGTACTTTGTGCGTTTAGACCTGGATCCTCATCGTTAAAAGTGATCCTAGGGTTAAATTCCTTCCTGGATGACCCTAAAGGGGTTTCCAGGTTTGGTGAACTTATCAGAGACTCTTGGTGTATCTGATTCCTTTCGTTTGGTTGCATTTAGGACAGCCCGTGGAAATTATTGGTAGGATTCATGTGGTTTCATTGAAGCTGTGTGTTTTAAGGGTGTTTGAGATCTTAATGGCGTGATTGATGGGGAGTTTTGGTTGAGAGATTGACTGCGGATTGGAGGAAGGAAAACATGGTGGCTATTAGTGTTACACGCTGGTGAATCCACCCGTTGAGCGTAAATATAGAGCGGAGGGCACTCGAGCGGCCACCTAAACACTCGAGTCGATGAGGAGGACGTCGATTGCCTCTGTGTCTTAATTAATTTGGTCCAGCTGCGGAGGAATAATTGGACGACGGTCTCCTTGGTCGAAAGGCGTTCTCCTTTGCGTTTAGTGACGGGTGGCTGAACTCCGCAAGTCTCACTGGGCCCGTCCAATGCTATCTTTGGGCTCAGATAATGATCTGTATAGGAAAATGGGGGAAAGCAAGCAACTTCTATATTTGTACAACTTTGGATTACTGGGAAAATTCAGGACGTAGGTTGAATAGTTTCTAATCCTAACTTTTTTAACTTAGACTTTGATCATTACTAAGTCTAAGAAGGGCAGACTTAATCCTGACCTAACGCAGATTATGTAATATTAACTTAGAGAACCCCAAAAAATTGATCTGCAAAGTTACAGATTCCAAAAAGTGGGCGCCTGCACAGTTTTGGAAATAAACTGAGACTTACCATTAATCTAAGTTAAATTGAACTGGTTAGCTTAACTTAGCCCAGGAAGAGCTTTACCCAACTGCATAAAGGAATAAAAAGTCCCCAAATTGTGTTCCTGCACAGGTTTGGAAATAATAGACCTAGCGCAACCTAAACTTACTTTAACTTAGTCCATGAGAAGCTTTACTCAGCTGCATCGAAGTAGCTAAATTCAAAAAATTGATGATCAAAGTATTCTCACACCTATCAGCGACCTACTCCAACTGCAATCTAGAGCAAGCCCTAGCCAGATCTGTGTCATCACCCCAATTAAACAGCTCCATTACGACTGAGAAGTTATTCCCCTTATCACTCTCTGTCCCTCCCGTATCTGCTCGCCCGATATAATTGTATACTGGCCTCATCGCGCACTTAATACGTTTTTATCTGCGAGCCGGGGGGACAGATAGGTGATATAAGAGGTCAGGATCTCTCGTTTCTCCGTGCAGGCGCAGTTACGGCGACGGGGCTCCTTCGCCGGCGCGTTCCGAGTCAAGGTGACCACGTCAATTACCTTGCTATGCGGCTTTTCGATCCTCCGCGGCATTTCGAGGTGGACAGTTGTCGGGCAAGGGCAAGGAGTCGTTTAGGTCGAGCACGTGCTCCCGTTCAGGAGCAACCGGGCGTGACGACTAACTCATCGTTCTCTAATCGATTTTTCGCGTAATCCTTGCAGAGGTATTAGCGCTGCCGGCCTTCTTCGTAATCACCCCCGCGAAATATGTGTGTAGGTATGCATGCAGCGCATGCGGGGTACACGCACCCTCCGGCTGGGTGAAATGGGGGAAAGCAGTGGAAAATGTATTCATCTTTTTCTACCTCCTACATCGCGGGAATTGGTTAATTGATTTATTTGTGTGATAAGATTCTTCTACTCGTACGAGGATTTAATTCGTCCCAGAAGATGCTTCGATTAAGATTTCTGAGGGGAGAGGTGAAGGGAAACAGAGGAAAGCGGGGGTTTCGTACGTGGATTCTTAATGTTGAATTTTCTTCGTATTATACGAAGGGTAGAAACGGGCGAATAGGATTTTAATAACACGAGGTTGCATATGGTTACCCAAAAAGTTCACTAAGCAAAACTGCAGAGCAGTGTTTCCCAACCTTTTTTGAGTCCGAGACCATATTTTATAATATTTAAATAACCTGCGAATCCCACATAGGGCAAGGTAAAGAAAACCGAAGACACTTAATATATTTAATGATGCTTCTTTTCGTTTATGAAGAATCAGTGTTACGACATTAAGAGAATATGACAGTGTAACCATGTTAAAATAAATAAGTGCTAAGAATCGTTAATTATAAGTAACCGCGACTCCCCGGAAAACACTTCGCGACCCACTGGTTGGGAACCACTGCTGTAGAACACAAACAACTTTGGGAGATATCGCGTGGAGAGATTGAAGTGGGACACCCTGTATATGGCAGGGGGCATTGTAATAATTTGACAGAACTACGGGGTCGGGGAAAGTTTGAGTAACCCTGTTTTGTAGGGGGAAGAAGTTGTGGTATAAGAGATGGGGTGATTTTTTTTATGGTTTTAAGGTTATAATTAATTGGACAGATACACTCGTCTGAAGCTCCCTCGTGAGACTTCATTCAGCTAGCGACACTACTCAAGCTCGAATGGAGTAAGTTCGACGCCTGGACAGGTGGGATCCTCTGCTCAGGGTGCATCTGTACGCATGCACTGGTAAATAACGCGTTCGCGCGTCCCATCGTATCGATCCCTTTCCGCATTGGTTGCTTCCCCATGTTTTTTCGAGTTCTTCGGGGATTTACGAGCCCACTCGGGTCCACCCAATTTCGATCTAGGGTAGACGTAACCTAGAACTGGCTCGAACTCAATACAATTTTTATATACAATAAAATACAATATAAATTTTTATAACCACATAATGAGTTTTATTGAATTTACATTGAAAATATTTTTACCCGTTCAACTCGGCTCCCCCAAGATTAAATCCTGAGTACAGCATTAAGTAGATCTAACCTAAAAGTAACCTAAAATTCGATTTTTTTTTATAATATATTTTGAGACAAAATGGCGGCTGTGCGAAGTCGAAGCATCGATATTTGGCAAAAAACCCTCGTTTTTCGAGTGTAAAAAAATCTAGGCAAAAGGAACGGAAAAGCTCTCGATAGCGCTTAGATTTTTAACTCTAAAGTAAGCCTGCAAATCCTCGACTAAATCGGTTCATTAATTTTTGAGTTATGTGAGTCATCAACTTTGAAAATTTGATTTTGAGGAAAACGCGTTTAAAGTTTTGGGTCTGACCGCTACACCGAGGAACACCTACCTACTTTCACGCGTATGACTTTGTCAATTTCGGTTGGATTAACTTGACACTTTCGGGGAATATTTTCAAGGTGTCGTACTTCGAGAAAATATAAAAATCGAAAAATTGATTTTTCGAAAAGTTCTAGGTAGACGTCTCCCTTAATGTAAATAAAAGCTTCTATTCCATAAGTCACCCATCGAAGAAAATTAAAAGCCTCCAGTATCCCCAGCAGTTAAGATCGAAGTGTAGTGCCCTGTCCCCGCCGCAAAGAATTAATCCGTGTCCATTGGGCCCGCAGAATCGTACTTCGCATATCTCCATCAGACTCGATGGACAAATGGCGATAGCTCGATTGTTCCTTCGCAACGATCGTGTTTCTGCGCCCCGAGTCGTAAAGAGAGGCCCGGGAACAAAGAGATCTCGGTCGTGGCCGGGGCATTAAGGCCCCGCGACACGAAGGGACGGGGGAGAAAGGGGGGGACGTCAGAATAGTCGCGTTCTCGAGACGCGTGGGCGAGCTAAACTGGTTTCCAGCATCGCATGTCCCTTCTGAGACGCGCTCGAGCCCGGTGGAAGAGCAAACGCGACCAGTCGAGTCACACCAAGGCCCATTGGACTCGTCTGGGCATGAGCTGGGCCCAATGGGGCCATGTGGGTTGACATTTTTGCATTACTGCTTTGTAGCTTCACTTTTGGTCAGGGAGATCTCCTTTGTAGCTGGATTTTGGTTGGATTCTGTGGGGGTAAAGTGAGTGGAGGGGAGGGATTGGGTCTGAAGAGGGAGTTGAAATTTTTGGGCCTAAGACGGGCGTTCAACTTTGGAGGATTAAGAGCTACCAGGTTTGCGATATGTGAGATTGTGGAGCGGGGGATGAGGTTAGGCCCAGGTAAGGCCCATGCCCTGATGAAGTGGGCCCCCTAATATCAGACAATATCTTAAAAATGTTAATATCCTTTTAGTAGCTTAAAAATATAATAAAAGTACCAATATTATTACTGTATGCAACTAAAATTTACGAGGTGTTACTATTTCAATAAAATCATTTTTCCAGGTGATTAAATCCACCTTAGAGTTACTTATAAGCATACAGGTGGAAGTTATTCCCAGAAAAGTATTCTCCAAGCTCAACTACTCTTGCAATCCCCCGCGAAACTGTAGAAGCAGAGGAAGATTCGGAAAACTTCTTCATAAACCCTGAAGAGAGGAATCAGATCTGTCTGCTCCCGGCGCGATTGATTTCTCCGTGGAAATTGTGGACAGTAGCGCGGAAGTTGCTCTGATGGAAATATGGGAAAAGTAGGCTCGATCGATCACGGTTGCCAGTGTTTTGCTAGTTCGAGCGGAGCCGGAGAGGCTGCCATTCATATGCGGAGGGACAGGTAGCTGTGCAGAAACAGGATATGTTAATAATAAGCGCAGACAAACGAACAAATGATTAACAGTTGCCCTGGTTCGGGGCACGTGCATCATTCTGCTAATGGGGGTCAATAATTCATTGGGTAATGGGGCCAGGATGATCGACAGCGATCCAATTGCTCGTTCTCGACTCATTATCGGGAAACATTTTATCGCGGACTCGCGGTAACTGTTGCGTTTATTCTGGGGATATTCTTGGTAATTAAAAGCCCACTTTCTGATGCTACAATTCCATTAAAATGTGAGATCGTTTCATTTATTCCTTATCGGGATAAATGGATGTACATTTAGAATATGTCTACCCTACTGGGTCGAGTATTAATTTATGCGCGATTAAGACTTGATGCAACTGCAAAAAAGGTGAATCTAATTCGGGGTTTATTTGGGTGTAACATAACGCTGACATCCCAGACTTCATCGAGATACGATATTAATTAGATTTGGATAGAATCTAGAGATTCGAGGCAGGTACAAATGAGCCTATTTTGAGGCTTGATCTAGATCTAACCGATATCTGATTTGGACAGACTATTGGCCCAACGTAGGCCTAATTTACAAATAATCGAGGGCTGTAGATTCCTGTACTAATAGTTACCAGAGTTTCCTAGAGATTTTCTCCTGGACTATATGTTGTCAAGCAGCGTTACCCGTTTTATAAAATAATAATTGGTTCTTTATTAACCTTTAGAGGCTTTTTTCTAAAAAATAGTGGTTTTCAGTTTCTAAAAATTTATATATAACGTATATGTTGTGCAGAATTAGAGGACTTCCACAGAGTCGCGAAAGGGGCTTTACCGGTCCTCTAAAGGTTAATAAATACTGTTAATTTGAAGTATGGTAATTGAGTTGATTGTAACGAAATAAATATTAAAAACCTGCCACTATGACAGCCAAAGGGATACTGCAGGTGGGACTGTAGAAGTATCTTTCAGCTAATTTAGATCCACATATAGTGCATGTAACCCAACTAGGGTGTCATCTGCAAATAACTTAATCTAGATCAAGAATAGACCTAATTCAAACAAGTACCAGTTCCTCCCATTCCACGAGCCGGCCTTAAAAGACTCCCATTCCCCACCGCCATCCAAGAAAGGATGCCCGAGATGTGCGAATGCATTTTAAATGGGAGATCAGGTGCAGCCAGGCTCCCTCCTCTGAGATTCACTGCCCACCACCGCGAATCTTATTGTTGCCTCCGAATTTTCTTCCTCAGCACGCGCGCATTTTGTCACGGCAATCTCGAAAAGGGCTAAGCTCCTTGGCTTCGATCGTGGCCGAATCTCCGATTCATAGGGCATTGAATAATGCAACGAGAAAGTATCTCTGACCCAGCGCTTCGCTCGCTCCCCCCCCTCCTTGTGCGCCCGCCACATATGTATACATAGAAGGAGACCCTACGCGAAAAATCGCCCATCAAACATATTCCCCTATATGCGATGATTTTCCCCCAGATGGAACCAAGCTGACTCCACATTCACGCGGAGACACCTTTCCATCAGAAATTCCGTGGGGTTTCGACATTCGGCGATCCAGAGGTGTTCGGTTACACATGGGATTCAAATTCGAGTCGAAAGTGTAGAATAAAACTTTTTGACATCGCGCTTCCTTTTCGAGACAATTGACTTACGTAAAACAAGTACGTATTCCGCACCTAACCTCCAAAAACTGTCCTCCGCGCACCAGTAACGCACTCTGGACTTAATCGTGGGGAAACTGAGTCGAGCGGAGGAAAATATTTTCAATGCAAGTTCAATAAAATTCAGTAGGCGATTATAAAAAGCTTAAATAATAAAATTCAGTTTCCTTTTCTTTTTACATAAAACAAGTACGTATTCCGCACCTAACCTCCAAAAACTGTCCTCCGCGCAACAGTAACGCACTCTGGACTTAATCTTGGGGGAACTGAGTCGAGCGGAGAAAAATATTTTCAATGCAAGTTCAATAAAATTCATTAGGCGATTACAAAAAGCTTAAATAATAAAATTCAGTTTTCTTTTCTTTTTACATAGCTCTTATTTATTTCACGCGTGGTGACATTAATATCCTTTCCCTTTTTCTTCGTGCCTGTGGCCCCCTCTGGCTAAAATTTGAAGTGATTTTTTTCCAAAACGAAGCGCGATGTGAAAAAATTTTATTCCACATTGTCGACTTATTTTTTCACGCGGAATCACCCCGAGGTTTTTTTTTCCTAACCGAACACCCTGTACGTCCTCCGCCCAGGGGACGATTAGGGAATAGGTGGCGTCTGTCGCTTGGAACCAGGCGCTTTCGGCGACTTTGCTGGGGCGGTGGTTTACGGCTAGTCTAAACCGCGCGCCCGCTTTTAAACAAGATCGCTCGTCGCGCGGAAAAAAAGGGGGCGAGGTGGCTGGTTTCCTCGAAACTGGCCGCGTTCCACCCATTTTTACGGCTGGGATCGGGTTTATGGGGTGCACGGTTTCGCGTGCAGACTCTGCCCCGGCGTTTTTCAAGGATCTTACGTCATGCTGGTGATATAAACGGGGCCGGCAGATGGTCGACGGCGCGTGCACGGGTGTCAGCTTTGAATAGGACACCTCTGGCTTGCCAGTGGTCGGATATTCGTCATCGATGCTTTCGACGGACAATATTCGTATTGATTCGATGCTCTCGCGCGTCACCAATCGATCCGCGTTCCCGCGGATCCGGCGGGGATTCCTTGGTGGGCAACGAGAGGCCGTTTAGGCTGCCCCTGCGCTCGCGGAATTAAAGGAGAAAAATGGAGGGAAACGTGTCGACGTTTTTCGGAACGTCGATAACGTTCACGGTGCTCGAATAAAACTCGCCGAACGTAAAATTAAACGATCCGCCCTCTCCCCCACACACACCAGTACCCCTGGTGAGCGAAGTTGCGCGACGTTTCGATTTATCTTAATTAAAACATGCGCCCCCGTGCGAAATAACGAGCCCGTATAATGTCTCTGAAGCGATACTTGCGGCGATATTAAAAGTCGTACTCCATTTGTCGTAAATTCTGGAGCGGGCGATATTTCTGGGGAATATTTCGGGATTGCGCAGGTATCAGCGGTTTTGCGAGTCGAGAATTGAAGGGGAATTGCTGTGTTTGTACAGTTTTTTGGCTACGCTGAGCATAAAACGCGACGGAATTGCACGAAACTTATGGGAATTTATTCGTTGGAGCAAAATGGATCGAACGCGTGGAGATGTGTTTTCTCCTGGGACCCTCCGTTTCCGAGTAAATCGGCTTTGAAAATGATGCGCGGCACCCGGCGCGAGCTGTGGACTTCAACGTCGATTTACTCGGAAACGATACGTTGTATGGGGAATGTGTACACCGCACTTTTTCTTCAGTTTTTAATGCCGAATCGATCCCCTGCTTCCTCTTGATGTAGAATTCAACGCGTCGCTGAAATTTTGCGCCCACTTCCGCGAAGTCACGTGACCGATCCCAGCGAGAGGGTTCACTGCGCCTGATTGCGTCTCGTTGCCCCCGCGTATCTTCGGCGTAGGGTTACTGTTTCTTCTCTGCCCTCGTGCATGTGCTAATTCCACTACCTGTGCGCGCGCGCGCGTTTAACGGGTGTGACACAAACTCTGTACAGTTGGATAACTCGAGTGCTGCGTTCCTGGAATCCCAAGTTCCAAGATGAATTTTCATGCGGAGCAGTGTCTTCCGTTGGTTCCCTAGGTTCCACTCTTCATGGTTACCAATCCTGTCGGTGGTAATCCACTAGCCTGGGCTATTTCGGCCGATCTGGCGCCAAAATAACAAAGCTCCTATATTAGTTTCTGGGTTACTTTGCGGCCCAGATTCTTCAGCTTTCAAGTGAACGCTATCTTGCCCCGACGAGTGCAGCGTTTAACTCAAAAACCGTGGGCCCAATGCAATCGGGGACATGTTCCTTTCCTCTTCTCGCTAGATAGAACGACCAGCCACATACAGCGGATCGCGAGAGGCATCCAAAGGCACTCGCGACGACGCTGGCCTCCTCTTCAGAACAAATAGCCACTAGTGTCTGATCCTAATCAGTCGCTATTCACGTTTTGTCGCCACTCGGAAACGGGCGAGTCTAGTTTCGACGCTGGCGCTAGGGAACATCGAGCCCTTCCCCTTTGGAAGCTACCAAAAGTTGCGCGAGATATAGCGGTTACTGAAATTAGGAGCCTATTTTTCAAAATTTATAAAATTTCTAATGACTTTTCATCGAGGATCTTGGACACCTCCACAATTCGTAGTCTCTTTTTTTTCCTGATGTTGCATCACTTCTCCAAAATCATGTAGATTACCTGGATTCGCATAATCAACTCGGTGGCTTGTTCGATCCGCCACTTGTTTCCAACACAATCTTGGGGCATTGTGACGCTTATCACTGCCGCTTATCAGCGAGCTGCCGTTCCACTTCCGCTCTCACTTACATAGGCTACTCGATGGCGCGATTATCGATCGATCTTTCCTGCGAAACTGCCTCGGTCTTTCAAAAATTCCAATGCAATTGCAAACAAAATTTTTCCAGAATACAGATCTTAAAACCGTTCCTAGTATCAGTCTCGCTCAGTTCCCTACGATTTCACAAGTTTCCAGCGAACTCTTGTTCTTGATCAGATTCGCGCGCGACTCGTGCCCATCACTACCCGACGATTTTCCACCGGTTCTAGGCAATAGGCGGCTCGATAAGGATTTCGGCGACGGTGCACGCTCCACGCGCACGCAGAACCGCCCGTTTTTCGAAAGGAAGCGCCGTATCAATAAATTCTTCCTTATCGGCGCCCATAAATCCAGCCTTTGAGGCTCGTTGAACCATGCAGACCGCGACGAAGGAGCCCCGCGCGTGTATCCACCGCACAGCCTCGAGTCCCGCTCGTTTTTCTGCGCCGACACCAATTTCTCTTTAAATCCAACGAAAACTCGACGATTCTTCGCCCAGCTGCCTTCGCGGTGCAATTTGCAGCGAGATGGCCCGAGTCCGAATGCGATAAGCCGGTTGGAGTGTCAAGGTTGCGACCTTCGACGATACGAAGCATCGCTACTTATTTCCTCCTCGTCTTTAATTGGAACGACAGATTCGAACGCACGTTCTGTAACTATTTTCGTGGCTGTCAATGGAGCTTCCTCAATGGGACCTGTCGATCGGACGTCCCCTGCCAACCTGCGAACGCTCCGCCGCTCGACGGTCGATTATTTTCAAGGGAACGCCGTTAAGCGAATTATCGCCGCGAGCATCCTGCCCGCAGATAGCAATTTACATATCTCGCTGGCCGAGCTCGGTTGCGTAACCGCGACAATATCGCATCGATACATCGTGTCTACTCTGAAAATTATAACTTCTCCGGTTCCCTTCGTTTTGTGAACGTAAATGGTGATTTAGACTCTTTCCCGTCGATAAAACAGTTCAATCGAGCCATAACCAAGCACACTGCACCACTTTGTCCACTGAGAGTCGATCGACGGTAGGAAGCTGAGTGGCAACACTATTCCCTTCGCGTATTTAGTGTTGGAAATTACCTTAAACCGGCATTCTTGCGCCATCTCTGGTTTGTAATCATAATCACGTGTTCCCAAAACCTTCGTAAGAAAAGACATAACCTACAGCGCAGGCAATGATAAAAATAGCGCCGTGTATGCAAAAGTTCCTATTAAAAAAGGGACTTACTGCTATTGTTAGTGCTTATTCACGTTCTCCGCACGGCGTGGACGCATATGCGGGGAAAGAAAGTAGGCTGGACTGCGTTATGGCGTTCTGAAAATAGCGGAATTATAGCTCGGTATGCCCAGTCGGCGACGGAGTATATCGATCGATGAGATCAGCCGCTAATAAACTTTTCCCCGCGACTGGTGTCCTGGTGCCTTTAAAATTCAAATACTCGCTTTGTAACCTCCCACCCGCGCATCCTCCAGGCTTGGAAGGCTCCCCGTTTACGACAGGTTGCCGCGAAGGTGGCCAGTGGCGGAGGCGGTTCCGCTGCGCGACGAGTTGGGTCGGGATTCCTCGGCGAGGATTGAATATCAACGAAGCCGATTAGCGGCGACGCGGATGGAAGGGTTGGCGAGTCGTCGATCGGGCCGCAAGAAGCGCGTTAATTATCGGTAATTCAGAGGCGATGGAACCGCGTGCGTTCCGTGCAATTACTGCTGCGAGGACTGTTAACGAGGAGCTTCTGACTAGGGTTAGAGGCCCCCTGCTTTTCTGTCCTCGCGTGCTTCTTTACGCCACTGGAACCATCGACTTCTGCTTCTACAATTGGCGGCGCGCGTGTCGCGCAACGTTGTTAAGGAGCCATAATGTTCCCATGCCTGTGGACCTCGGTACGACCTCAATCGAAGTATTTTCAACGAAGCTGGCTGCAAATTCTGCAAATTAATTTTATATGTAACTTCGCTCGGGATCGGGTTTAGTATCATTTCCATGAAAGCACGTGGAGTCGATTGGTGCCAGTTTCGTGGAGAACCGATAAGAAATCAGAGGTTAAGATTGTTTTCATCTGCATTTCATCCGAAGTGACCCGTTAACAAAGTAGAGCATCCAAAGCGTAAAGTCTAAATTCGCCTTCAGCTAGCGCATACTGGACTTCGATCACTCGCCTGTCCATTCAAATAAGCCGGGGTGACATTAACTTCGAGGAGTGAATCGCGAATTCATTGTCGCATCGTAACAACGCGCGTGCCGCCAGTTGGACTCGGTGATCTCTAAAACGAGCCGTTGAGTCATGGCGCGACGCGAAGATGGTGGTGTCATGACCTGCATCGAAGATGAATGAAAATGCATATGCAGTGTCACGTTTACGGTTCGATGGGTGTCGCAACGCTTATTGTTAGATCATATGCTGATGTCTTTGCGATGATCGATGATTAACGGCGCTATATTTAGCCGTGAAGTAATGGCGCTTGGGTAAACGAATTTAAGGCGGATTTGAAGGTACGGTTAATAGTAGTGCACGTGTGGGATCAGGAATCCCCATAAGAGGGAGCTCGGAACATAGATTTCGCAGGGTCGGCTTTGGTGGGGTTGGGTAGGCGACTGGCCAGTATCCGCAAGATCGTGGGTTCAAGTCCCCATCGCCCGAGGAAGGAAGGGAAAGGAAAAAAGGGTTATTTATTTTTCCTCCTTATTTTTCCGTGGCGCTCCCATAAAGAAATGCGTAGAAATTATAAAAGTAGTTATTTCTACATATAAAATATAATATACCACCTATAGGTAGGAGGTAGGTAGGTTAGGTGGTGGTGTCGAGGTTTGATATATCGAAGTTTTGCGAGCTCTAGTGTAACTAAAGGTTGTGGGGTGGTTGGTGTATGTGTGTTTCTCACTACACACTACTACTAATACTACTGCACTATTATTAATAATAAAAAAATAAATATATAGAAAAATAGGAAAACAACATACAGAACAAACAATCTCTCCTTTAACTTTTGAACTTTTCCCTCTGAGAATAATTAAAATTTTTGTTAATACTTCTATTGAAGTCCTCTATAATCCTGCAAATTTTAAAAAATATCACGATTTTCGGATTATCGAAGTTCCTCGCAATTACCCAGCTTAGCATTAAATTCAGTATCGTCAACAATAAATGAATATCAGTACTAAACCAAGTAAACAATTTCTTGGTTCTACGTAGTACGTATCTGAAAGCCTGGGAATAACAGAGCAGCACACAATTGAGTGACCAATACCTCCACTTTTAACATCCAACGCGATCAACAAAATGATCCCATTTGTAATCAATGCTACACAATAATTCATGGCCGGTCGTGTAAGTGTAATGATACTTCGCCGCCTGCCCATTTGCATCGCGCGATATCTGTCCAGCGTCAGACCTGGAAATAGAGTGCGCGAATTAGCCACGTATAAACAGAGTCCCTTCCCAGCTCGGAGATTTCTCCTTAACGCCGTAAACATCGATATATCGCCGGCGTAAACGACTTCTGGTTTACGACACAACTGTGCCTCGCTTTGCTGACCGCTATTTTCGACGTCCGCAATCGAGTGGACTTCATTCTCCTCCTCTTTGCTGGTTTACGGTACCGAAACTTAATCCTGCGCAAATCGGTGCGTTTCCATCATCAGTCCCTTCCCAGAAGCCACCTCGACGCGAAGCTACGCTGCCCACACATTACGAAATAAAAGATTGCGCAACGAGACGCGGGCGGGCACGCGAAATAATTTATTTCAATACAGTCACTTTGATGCATCACCGCTAATGCGTAAGTAAATGCAAGGGGCTTGAAGAGACGTATCTAATTGGATGACCGCAAGGCAGGTTTCTTGTTGAAACTCTCAGCGCGCCTCGCATATTTAAAGCGTCGCTTTTGCTATCCAGCGATGGCTTAGAAACACTCCTGATTTATTGAATCGTAGAAAAAAAAGAGGGCCCGTTTAAATGGGCCCAAATGAATTCATCGGATTTCACAGGTTTTCAAAAAATTTTGTTTCGAAATAGCAACCAGAGTGGCACGAATCATAAATAATTCAAAATCTCTCGGGAACTATGATAATTATATTCTGAAAAAACGAGCAGTCCAACCGAGGCTTCGAATCAATTTAATCCCACACAAAATGATCGACCTGATTTTTCAAATTTTTCGTTTCGAAACAGCAGCCAGATTGGCTCGCTTCGTAGGTGCCTTAAGGAATTCCGAATCCCTCGCAGCAAGTAGTCACGCGTGCACGGGGCAGTCTGGATGCTTATAATTCGTTCCAAGTATAGAAGGGCGTCGCGTTTCCTCGTTTCTCGTCTCGAATTCGCCAGTACTCGCGCGCTGGTTCACGCTAACCGATGTACGTCTGTGGGTCACTTTGATGTTAGACAGGGAGGCTTGCTCATCAGTGTTCAGCGAGCCTCGCGACACCTGCCTTCCTTCTTCCCCACTGTCCACGAAGCGTCATTAAATTCCCACCAATGGGGCCCAATTGGCCACCACATTGAATCATGATCACACTTTCCACACTTAACAGGATTCAATTGGATTTGTGGGTCTACGTTGACCAGCGCTGCTCTATGATTTTAATGCCTCTACTTAACCGACGCGTGATAATTGGACAAGAAAATGACGGTGATCGAGCTTGCAAATAGGTTGGCGTCTCGCTGATAAATAAATGATGGATCGAGGAAGAAGTTCAGGAACGAGTTGCTTCCACGTCGTGAGATCGATTTTGCACGAAGATAGTGCAATTGCGTAATTCGAGACGGCTGGAAGTTGTTTGGCTAGGTGTTTCGCACGTTTTCACGTGGCCCCGTTGGGATTTTAGCAATTTCGAATGTCCTCTGGTGGCCGTTCTCGGAAAGTGCCTGCGGGACTGGAGTCGAATGGAGAGTTGAACCTACTGGGTTCGTTTTGGATTTTCAGTGTACTTACTAGGTTAGGCCTACTCGTCTACTTTTGTTACTCAACGTACTTACTGCATCTTTTGTGTTCATTGAATGCACTTACAGAAGCGATTATAATTCTAAGACATTCCATTCGCGAGGCATTCCCATTCTAACCTGTCATCACGCCCATTCTCCCTCGCGATCTTGAAAGTCACAATGCCTGGAATATTTCTGCGAATGGTTCAGCCGGTAAAGAAACACTACCACAAATCACGTAGCGATTGACTACCGATCGCTCAGATGATTCGACCTCGATCTTCTTCCCACGGGTAAAGATCAAGCGAAACGAATGGTTAAGTCGTTCCCCGGTATTTTAGAGCTCGATATCATTAAGGAATCCACGTGGCTCGGCTTAATCGTGCCTAATTGGAAGCTAATTATCGCCGGGGCGACCCGCCGCGAATGCACGATTAATCGCGATGCAGACGGGAAGAGTAAGCCGGTGAAATTGATTGAATTCCCGTGGCCGGAGAAATTGTTGGCTAAATAGGAGGCAGGAATTACAAGTGGCGGACTCTTGTACTCGATGCTCCCTCTGTCGTTGCTATCTTTAGCTTCGCTGCACACAGGGTGTCGCCTTAGAAAAGGACACTGACTTAAAATAGGACAGGCAATAGCTTCTCCTAAAACGTGGATTGCTGATAGAATTCTCTTACGCCCGATCTAGATTTAATCCGCCTAGACCACAGCTAACTTAGATATCAGACGTGCACTGCCGTGCAGAAGTATTAGGACACCTGCTGTGTTTGCGGAAAATGTATCCGATGCGGATTGGATACTTTCTACTGGCTTTAATTTAAACTACCGAATAAAGTGAAATTTATGAGTTCTTCAATAAATTTGCAAGATTTTTCTTCTACGTTTAATTGCATACCCAACCCAGCTGTAATGAAATCCAAATTGGGCCCGGACCCAACCCGAACTTACGTTAATTCAAGACCCAACCCAAGTCCCCCGAAGTCGCTCCTACCGAGAACCTCCCCGGAACCATAACCTCCAATTATTAAGCATCGCAAATTGCTTCTCCGCGAACGATGTCGTTAATTACAAACAGCCACAGCCGAATCGACACGGCCGCCGGCGGCATTTCCACCGCGCGCAAGCGGCTGGAATCGTTTCGAGGCCGTCGTTCAGATAACGTATCGCGGCAGTATCAGACACCAGGACGGTTTCCCGATTCCATCGCGCGTTAATGAGCGCACGCACGTTTCAATACCGTCGCAAGTGCAGCCGCCACGTGTCAATGCGCATCCAGCAGCACCGTCGGGCAACGTCGACAGCGTCCCTTTGAAAAGGACTGCGCGTGCAACGAGCGAGGGAGCTACCGCGTAAACATCCAGTAAGGACACCGTGTCCTCTCTCCCCGCGTCTGCGTTGAATAAGTGTCAGACACCCGGGCACTCGTCCGCTGTGTCTTGCCACATAATGACGTCTGCGACGGGGGAAACTTTAACTGAAGCGTTCGAGCAAACGAGGCGTGCGATTCGGGGAACGATGAACAGGATCCAGCCTGTTCTGCTCGTCGCTGCTGTGGAATTGCTGGCGATTGGAGAACGTGGTGCACTTTGGATTCGCTTGTGGGTAGCTTAGTTTGGATAGATTGGGTGTTTGTGGGCGGGAGGTTTTACAGTGCGACGGGTTTTGGGACTGATGGAGGCGGGTTTGGGTGGTGTGGCTGTTGGGTAGCTGGACGGTTGAGGTTCTAGGGACTTGGATACTTGGGTGTTTGGGGATTTGGGGACTTGGAGACTTGCATATTTGGGGATTTGAGGATTTGGGGACTTGGACACTTGCATATTTGGGGATTTGAGGATTTGGGGACTTGGACACTTGCATATTTAGACATTTGGAGGCTTCAGCACTTGAGTACTTGCATATTTGTGGGCTTGGAAGCTTTTGTGTTTGAATAGGGTAAACTGTACAATGATTGATACCCTAAGCGGAAATCCCAATTGGTGCTTATCAAAATTTTAAGAAAACGCCTAAAACTCAGCCCTTTGTCCCACTTTGTGGTGTTGCCAGATATAGAATGTATACTTCAACTAGTGGACTTCCCAGTGTCGTAGTGAAATAAAAATAAGAAATTGTAAAAGTACTTTCCAAGCTTGTACTTCTTAATACTTGGCTTTTTAATCAGGAGTGCCAATGATTAGTGCAGTTTACCCTATGTAGATTTTTGAACACATGGACACTCGTACCCTCAAATTTAGGTATGATCTCCATCTAGAAGAGCTCACTCGAAGTGAGAAATACCAAAGCAACAGGTCGAACAAACCTGCCCGGCTTCCAAACCCAAAAACACCCAAGTCTAATCTCCACCATACCGCACAACATCTCCCAACCAACCACCCCCCTTTAACCTCAAAGAAAATCCCCTCAAAATTCTCAAAATCCAACCCAAATCCACTAAATCCCCTGTCCCAACTCTTCGACCTCCCCCTCGCAGGACAATGAAACCCCAAAAGGGGAAAGTAGCAGCTTCCAAAGTGTCCGTAATAATTGGAAATCCCTGAAAAGACATGGGAACAGTCGCGACCTCGCTGGAAGAAGGCTCGCGCCAGTTTCTTTTGTCGAAAAGCGAAAATCCACGGCCCACCCCCTATTCTCACCCCAGGGAGGAGAAAAAGATTCCGTCCCTTTTTTCTCCACGAGATGGCGGTATTTGGGTCGCGCGCCCCACATTCCGCGTCAAAGTTAATTGCAGGTGTTAACGACGATTACCGCGCGTCGTCTGCAACCCTCCCCCTCCACTCCCCACCACCCCTCCCGCGTCCTCGTGTTTACGTGTGTCTGGGGAGGGTTCTTTTATGCGGGATGAATCAAATTTCTCCCCCTTTTGTTTCCCTGCTGCCGCTGTAATTTCGTCTTTCTTTCTATCTTCCCACCAACCCCCCCCCCCCCACCCACGTTCCGCGCGCGCGCGCGCGCGCGTATGCCCCCTCGGTATCGCTCGCCCTCCGTGCGGCTCAGCCCGCTGGGAAGAATGGCGAACCGTCGACCTGGTATTTGTCGAGGGTGTCGCACGGTGAAACTCACCCCTCCTCCCTTTGTGGGGTGGGTCGGGGTTCGAACCGGGAATTCAAAACTCGACGAGTGGAAGGATGCGGCGAGATGTAGATTAAGTGGACGAGCTCCCTCCGTTCGATTTTCTGGCCGCGTTTCCGTCCGTTTCTTTTACTTCGTTGATGTGCATCTGCGGCCGGGGGTTTGCGTTGGTGGGTGATCGCCGAGGGTGGAGAGGGAAGAGCGTGGTTTGCAGGTAGTTTTGGTGGAGATTCAGGGAAGTGGGACGATGTTGCGGATACTAGGGAGTAAATGCCTTTTATTACTGTTCTCTGATCGATAGGGGTGGGAGGCAGGTTTTTTATTTGGAGATAGAATTATTAGAGGCGTGTAAATACATTTTCAGCAATGATTACAAGTATCGTGTGGTGGGTGTAAAAACGCGCGCACTGGATGCTACTTGTATTGGAAAAAGTCTAGGTACACTGGCGGCCAAAAAAGTTACCACTTTTTTTATTTGTTCTATTTTTGTTATATTTTAACATACAGTTGGGACTGTGGTGAGTTTAATATGCATATTCTGATGGAGAATTTTAAGCTGTATGAAATCCAGTTAAAGTTGAATTTATTTAACTGACAAAAAAAAGTGTTACGTGACATTGAACGGGGTAGCACATTTTTGGGGCCGACGAAGAAGTTACCACGTTTAGTAACTTTTTAGGTTGTCCTAAAAGCAAAAGGTGCTCCCACAAATTATTAGATTTTTTTTATTAAAAATTTTTTTTTTTATTTGTTTGCTATAAAAGTGTGTTGTCTTGTTTAAAGTTATGTAGGGTTTTTGTTTGTTAGTTAAATAAATTCATCTGCAACTGGGTTTTGCACAGCCTTTAATTCTCTTCCAAAATATGTATATTAGGCACATACTGCAGTTTTGAGTTGATATTGAAGAGTAATGGAAGTAGGGTGACTCGAAAAAGTGGTAACTTTTTTGTCCGCTACTGTATAAGTTTGCAACGTTACACTGTACGTATAGTGTAAAAATTGGAATCTCATTCCGTATGACTCATGCTGATAAACCTTATCACCTGCCAGCATTCCACGCGAGTATCCAATCCCAAATACATACTTTCAGCCTTCCGAGCACCTGTCCTGTTTTCTTTTGTAGCTCGTTACAGAATGAAGCTACTGTAGACACCGGTGCTTCGATACTTCTGGGAATGTAGGACAGTAATTCTTGGATATTTGCAAGTAGACATTTGCTGTTGTAACCTTCTTCTTCGTCTCGGAAAAATTGGAGCAGTAGGTGGCGCAGGATCTATCCTCCGCGTGTGTCGGCTATTTCCAGCAATATCGTCAGTGACTGCCACCGAAAAACTTCATCGTTGTTCGAGTAGACAGAAGCGGAGAGAGCAAGAGAGAGGGAGAGAGAGACGGGAGAGAGTAAGCCTCTATAAATACACACTTACGGAGAGATATGCGTGGTGTAAAATATGCAACGAAACGGGTGTTCCAGTTCAGGGAGTGAACTCACTCGGCCAATTAGTCAGCGTCGTTACGAGCGGGGTGATTACTGCTATTTTTCTCCCCACCACCCACCATCGACACGCAGATAAGGCGTTATCGGTGCTGCGTAGACAAATAGGATAATTGATTGCAGACAGCTAGCTGGTAACAGGCCACATAATTGGTATTAGCTTCGTTCTGTCCCTTTTTCTGTGTCGTTGCTTCATTTGCCTCTTGTATGACGTACAGTTCTTTGGGGACGTGGCGCTTTTCGTGGATACCGATTGGGTTTCGAACGTCCAAGTGTCACTTTTTCTGTGAAAATCGGTCCCTCGGAATTTCATTTGATTTTTGTTTTTTAATCGACCTGTAGGAGCAATTAATCATACCGTTTCGGTGGAGATTCGTCAGATCTTTTGACAAGAAACTTGCGTGTTCGTGGTGCGCGTCGATTCGATTCAAATTTTTGACCTCCTTTCTTGAATCAGTCTGTAGGAGTAGTTGGGTGTATTGGATTTAGTTTGTGTGTAGTATTTTAGTAACGCAGTACAGCGTTGTGTTCTGTTTATCTACTCTTTAAGGAAGTGCTGTGTGCTTAAGAACTTTTGAACCGGCCTTTTGAATCGACCTGTACACTCAACCACTTGTATCAAGTTTAAAATGTCTAAATTCGATTTTGTCAGCCTTTATTCCCAAAAGCTTTTATGCGTTTGACTTCTTCACTATGTTTGCTTCTTCTTTTGAATCTCCCTGTAGAATCACCCATCCGCACAACTTCCAACCAACCCCGTAGACCAGATCTCGTTGAATACACCTTCTTGACCCACTTTCACGAGAACCTTTCAAGGTGAAACTTCTGAATTCCCATTTTGAAACGCCCTGTACAATTAATCAGCTATTATCAGCTATTATTGGCAAATTTTCGCGAAAAATGCACCGCATATTTCGGCAGGGGTGGATTAACAGAGTACTTCCAAGTTTTAGTAACCTTCGCGACTGTTACTGTTTGCAAGGCGAATGCAATCGCGTTATCTCACTGCTGAGAAAGGAAAACATGTTTTGACCAAGCTTCGGTCTTTCTCAGCTGACCACAGATTTCCTGGGAAACAGCGGATAAAATAGAATTTTACGTAATTTTGTCGGGGAAATCGGAATGTGCCGACGATTGATGGAAACGTCCGCAGCCACTGTGCACGAGACGCGGAGCTAAATACACACGAGCTCGACTCTCCTGTAGGACCCATCAAATCAGTGGTGTTTCATGAATATTTTCACTTGAAATCGACGAGCTGATTGTAACGATGTTTCGAGGGGGATAATCACTGTGGTTAAAATTATATTTCGGTCTCTTAAAAATATATCCTTTGAAGGATAAAAAATAGAACAAAGAGCGTTATAAAATGTCCATTTTACGCGAAGTTATTCGCTGTGAAAGTTGAGTGGCGAGGGAAATAGAAGTCTTCATTTCTTGATATTATATTCCAAGGTGTACCGCTTCATTTCCGAGCATAGCTTTCAAAAATCCAAAAATAAATCTCGAAACTGACGTTCCTCGAATTCCTCAAATCGTAGCCAGTATCCCCAAAAGCAGCTACTGAGTGCCACGGTTAGAGGCTCGGGATGATCTCACAGTCAAAGGCCCATGAAAGATTCATTATCCTTCACCTTGGGTTCGTTTTGCCTCGGCAGACAACGTGGTAAGTGGCATTCGTGGTAGCCTGGAGATTCGAACTTGTATCACCTGCGAAATGACTCGCTGGATCCTTATAGACGACTCTCATCCCCGAGTTGTGCAATCCGGCCTCGCTTTGTCGCGATGTCGATTTGCTTGCCGTGGAGAAAGCGTCCCAGGCTGGCACACAAATTTCATAATCCGTCGATGCATAATCTGGCCATTTACGGTACACCAATGTTGCCCAAAACTTATGGCCAGCTGGGGGGACTCTGGTTTCTCTGCTGCTTGAGGGATCAAGGACGTCGAGGCTGAGGACCTCGAAGAAGATTTCGGCTCTTTACAGTGGGCGTTTATTGGCACAGAAGGAAATGTCATGGAATTCTAGGGAGAGGGGGGTTTGAGTAAAAAATTGTGGAAGCAGAGGGAAGATGGGGTTTAAAAAGTGTATTTTAAGACTGGGGAGTTAAGTTCTTGGGTTCTGAAGATGGGGGCCATTTTGTAGAAGCTTTGAGTGGGGTTTGTTTTAGAGTCGAACTTCAAAGTGATTAAAATGAAAACTATCCTCCATCCACCTCTATTAACTGTCCTTCGTCTGCCCCCAAACTTGTTCACCATCGACTCCCATACATGTCCCTACCAAGCCCCGCCCATCCACATAAACGCAATTCAAGCTGCACCCCCAATCCAAGAAGAATCACCCAACACCTCAAACGTTCCACCTAGCTCCCCCAATTCCCACAACTCACTCTCCGCCACCACGCTTGTCATTTCCTTCCTGCGATTCGCCGCTTGGCCAAGTGTAACCCAGTTTTTCACCACCCAGCGGGAAACTTATCTGCGTCCGCGTTAGACAAGATACACAGCGCGAAGTAAACACCCACTGATACCAAGCGTGGCCAGATTTCGTTTCCTCTAGTTCTTTAGTAGATTCCTCTGGAACTAAGAATTTTGGTACTGGAATCTGAAGGACAACTTCCAACTTCATCCTGCGTCTCCTTTGGCTTCCTTTGGGCCAGGCCTCCATTACACCCGACTACAGCGACATCTCTGAAGTTCCAGAGTCTGTAGCACCTTTCAATTTTCAATTTTAATCACTCAAAAACATCTTCCTCTGGTCCAGCTCACGTCCACTCCCCAGAAACCTTAAAAAAAACTCTCCTCCACGTCGATCTGCAGACCATCATACGATGCTCTTCCAAATTAATACCCCCCCTTCACCCGCTCGCCCTGCCGCGCAATTTAAAGAGCCGCAGCTCCCTTAATACGCGAGAATCGACTCGCAGGGAGTCTGCAGCGTGCTCCGGGCTCGTGTTCCATCAATTTCCACGCGGGATTTCTTCACACGGCGGATTTGCGAGCGTACATTTTGCCCGTAATCAATCGCTGATGGGCTCCAGCGTAATGGCGGGGCAGCAAGTGTTGCCTGGAAAATGCTGGGATAATTGCCGTTTAATTGGAAACCCGATAACCTTGGGTGATTAGGTTCGTTTGAGGGATCGCCGGCTATCATCCCCGACTGTGGCAGTCAGTAAATTATACCTCGAGCAGCGCTCCTGCTCCTCGGAACTCCTCCGAGCACAACGCTACGCCTATCACGGGCTGCAAAGTTCCTCAGAGAGGAATATGGGGGTTGCGGTAGATTCCAGCTGGAATATTTTTGGAGGAGGATGAGAGGTGGCTTGAAATTCATTGTGGGTGGAGGTGAGATGGCAGATTTATTGTAGAGGATGATGAATTGATTGATTAAACAAATAACTGAGGCCTATGACGTATTTACATAGTTGAGGTCTTGTTCAGATATAATTAAAGCTAGTTGAGACCTAAATACTAGGTGAGACTTAGTTCAGAAATAACAAAGAGCTAGTTGAAAACAAACTATAATGGAGTTTAGACCTAATCAGATCTAACCAAACTTAATCGACCTCCATTTAAGACCCAACCAAACCTAAATAGTTGATATCTATTTAAAACTTAACCAAATCCAGTAGAAACTTATTTAAGACTTAAGCAATGCCCAGTTGACTCCACACCTAGACCTAACCTAGTCTTCAGATACATTAAACAAGTCCTCCTCCACTTTTCAAGCTTTCCATTCGCATTCCAAGGTTTGAATTATTCTCCAAGCTGAATTAGTATACCACAGACCTAACCTTTCATCGATAAGAAACGGACGAACGCATCGAAAAAGTGACGTAACGCTACTCAACGCAGAGAATGCCGCGTTTAAATCAGTCTACTTTCTTTTCCCCATCGATTTCCCTTTCCCCGATCGCCGACTCGCTGCTCAAAGTCAAGAACGGCAGGCAATCGAGCATTTGTCTGCAGTCACGGTTCGTTACGCCCGATTCTACCGTCTGCCTGCGTGTAGTTGAGCCACCTAATCGAAAGCAAGCCAAATAAAAGTGAAAAGAAGGAAACGAGAGGCAACGAAAAACTTCAACAGATTAGATACGTACGTGACCACGGGATCCCTTCTAGATTCCGCGCTATGTAACCTAAAAATGCACGTGCGTAACCTGTAATTACCTGATTACACACTGCGCAGAGAATTCTGGCTGTAAAATCAAACATAATCCGATGCCACGAACGACAAACCATGTTCCCACAATCTCAAACCCATTTCCTCGATCCCAAATTCCAGAGGATGTGGGATTTCTGTTAAAATTAATCGCGACCTGCCCGGAGGATGTGGGTTTATGGTTAAGAAATGCTCCTGAACTGATAAATTCGAACTGAACTCATCCGGAATTACAGGCGAAACTATTCCACTAGATACACTCGTAACTACAAAAATTTTTCAAGATTTTGGAAGCTTCAAGCAGAGTCCGCTAACGACCATAGATCCCGCAAAATGCTGAATTCCCCATGGAATTCCCTAGATGCCACGTGCAGATTAAAGCGAGAGGAGGGTCGCCCGTGGTTTTGTAGTCGCAGTCCACGGTTCTGCACGAGTGTGTTCATTTAGCCGCGGCAGCTCGCAGCCCCGCACAATTGGCGTTAATTGTGACGCGTCGCGACGAAAAATGGTCAGGAGGGGGAGGGGGGGGATCGTTCCCCTTTTCTTCCTTCTTTTTTAATATTCTCCTCGAAGCCCCGACATACTTTCGCGAGTGAGTCATCGCTGGATTCTGGTCGAACGAGATCAGGCACGGTTTCTCTCTGCCATTCTTTCTCCGCTTGTCCATTTTCTGGAGCCCCGGTCTTGTACCCTCTGCGACGCCATTTACACTGCACTCCTTCGGGGCCATTTTCAATTTGTAGTTCGACTCTCTCGCTATTATCCTGGTTAGGCTTAAGCTTCTTGCGTCACACTTCGCGGTGGACGTTTTGGCGGCGAAGATCTTGCAGCGATTACAGGAGGTGTTCTTTTTTTGTAAGGAAAGAGACACGAGGTTCCCGGCGCTGGGTGTATCGCGATGTATTTCGGGACACTGACTCACACCGTTTCGCCGCCACGTGCTTTCTCCGCCATTGAGTCACGAATAAGACGACATTCTGGCTGGGCTGCTGGTACTACAGGCTGTCTCAGAATCGCGGAAGAATTTTTCTAGAGGGTCAGTGGTTCTCCAGGGGAAGGGAAAGGGTGTGATATTTAGGTTAGGTTAGGTTTATTCTTTCCTTGGTACAGTACACATACATATATATATATATATATATATATATATATATATATATATATATATATATCCTATACCATAAGTGGCATTTTAAGAAGCATTCTTATATAGCCCAACGAACTTTAGTCTTTTAGGGTGTGATATGTATCAAGGAGTTGAGTATAACCCTTTTTCTAAGTCAGAAGGGTTCGTTTATTTTCTATGGTGGATGTTGGGAATTGCGGGTGGAGATGATCGCGTGACCAAATTTTGATACTCTATGGATGACAGTGACTAGTTTCGGAGTTTGGTAGGCGATCTATTATCGAAGCATTATGCATAGGTACAGCTGTAGAAGATCCTCCCTGTATTCCTCCATCATTTCTCCATCCCACATCCTTTTCCCCACTCCCTTGGTTTTCGCAACATAAAAACCCTAAAAATTTCAACCCCCAAACCCTAAAATATCTCGAAGAAGCTCCAGGGCGGCAAAGGGGAAGTCCTCGCGCGTCGTCGAGGCGTTGAAGGCGCCGGGGAGGGCATAGAAACGAGGATTTGTCGGTCGGATGTTAGACAATGGACTATTAGGGCAGTTTCGTGGTAAGCTGCTCTGCGCCCTCTCCTCGCTCTCTTCAGGCGGGGGCGAAGGCGAGGACAGAGGGTTGTCGAGGGTGCTTGGCGCGCGCCTACGTCCCTCACTCCCCTGCTCCTTCGCACCTATTTGCTCCGCTGCTGGTCTCTTCGCGGCCGAATTCCTCTTTCATCCCAAATTTCTCGTGCCTCCACTCAAGGTCCGCCTACCGATGGCACTCCGCTAGCAATTATCCTTGAAGCACTATCAATCCCGCGAGTCTAAACGAAGAAACCAACCTGGCCCAGCGGATAACAGTGCTCGCACGCATATCTTTCCATCGGAATTAATCAGTTTCCAGTTCCAATTGAAGACAAGGTGCTTTCACTTGTAGGATAGCCCTGGACGAGTCTGATCGGGCATTATTATCGTCGGAATGGAGTTGCTCTGATTGGTACAGAGAAGGAAGTCCCTGAATGGACAGTTCCTGGTCGGAGGAGCCGCTGGGAAGTGGAATAGTGGGTCGAACGTCCAGGGTCCGAGCACTGTCTAAGGTCGACACGTTGAAGATTCAACAGAGGCTTGCCTGGGGACGGCTGGCGGGAATGTTGCGCAATCGTTCGATTATAATTTCGCCTCTGACATAATTGCACGTGCTGCTGGCTGGGCGCACGTGCCGGCGCGTGGATCGGTCGATAAAAATGGATGAAGACGCTCGGCGAACGGATTCTCCATTGTCGGAGGCCCATTCCCATTCGACGAGAGAAAACTCGCCGAACGTGGACGATTTCGGCGCTGATTAAGCCGAATAACCGCTAGGATGAATTCTTCAGTGATGACCGGATGCGGGGAGTTAATTGAAATCGCGTTCAACCGTTTCCTGTTTGGGGCGTGATTTTCTGATGCAATAGCCCGCGCTCCTGGCTGTCGGTGCTTGATTCTTTAAAGAAATGACGCCGGTCCGCGCGGGGTTATGTAGGTTATGCGGTTTGAACGGTTTTGAGTCTCGGACCAACATGCCTGGGTGACTTCTTCGACTTTACTCGAAAGATTCCACGATTCTTAACTGTTTCCTTGGGTCCTCTTGTTCTTTTTGGTATCAGCTAACAGTATGCGATGTTTACTTCACGATTGTGTTGATTTCGAGTTGCGGACAAATATGACTCGGTCAGTTTATCGCGGTAACTCGAAGGAATTCCAGGAATCGACGAGGAACAACTATCCACGTCCTATTTGACATTCAGAACGTTTCCAGCGGCTCGATCTATTCTCGATCCAGCGTGGAGCCGACGGAAACGCGTCTCCCCGACGGATTGTTTGCTTTTGCCAAACACGCATGCCCTCCTTTCCATCGATACGACGCAGCCTGACCAGCTAACAGTGCCTCCTCTGTTATTTGTCGCGTTGTGTCTGGCCCGGGGATCATAAATCCCTTATATCGCCCGCCAGGTGTTGTTCAGGTAGGCGAATGAACCCCGAAACGGTCTGCAGTAGGTCGCCCCTTGTGTCTGTGCACACTCGGTGTCCTCTTCTGATGGACAGCCCTTGTCCAGGATTAAAGGAGTGTTTTCAGACGGTCCCTATAACGATTTCCGTCGTTCGAAATCCATTCCTCGGCGTTTATCGAGTCCCCAGAGACACGAGCCACCTTTTAATGGTGTTTTCACTGAAAATATGCGCCAACCTTCGACAAAATGTATCTGGACTGATGGTGTTGCCTTCTTGACGCCAGCCAGGATGATCTGTGTCCATGATTTTATAATTTGAACGACTTTCATTCCCGGACCAACGTGCCGGGAGCATTTTCCCCGCTTTTCTCGTGAAATATTAACATTACACGCAGACTCTTCTGAACTTAAATGTTCTGTTTGATGCCAGCTATCAGAATACACCGCAAACGTCAGGATTACACAAATTTTAAGTCGCCAATCTGCGGGATTAAACGAACACGAGCTCGCGGCATATTGGTTTCCCTACCAATGAATAATTGACTCGAGCCAGTTATACAATTGCCACCAAAACTTCATTCCTCCGCTTTTCGAAGACTCCCCTATTGTTGAGGGAGCAGAAGAATCCGTGAAAATCAGGAGATAATGATAGAAGACACGATCTCCCTAAGTGGGTAAGCGAGTTTCGTAATTCGTTCGGTCCACCACTCATCGCCTCGGGTTTCACGGCTCGGAGGAGGAGTGAAAACTGGAAGAATAGGGTGGAGGATAGCCTCTGGGGAGGAAAAGTGGGATCAGGCGTGGCTAACCGACGCATTTAGCCATCCTGCACACGTTCCCGCTTGTTTGCACTAGAAACAAACCTACATCGAGCACTTCCAGGCCTCTGATCGATCCACTGATACTCTCGAAATTGATCACACACCCCTTCACCCGTGCTTCGGAGAAAGTGTTGCAGCGGAGCATTTAGATCCGCACCTCGGATCGCTCAATATTCCTGGTGGACGATCCTCCGGCGAGGTCGGAGCTCCGTCCGAACGATGGATGTGTTAAAAAGACTGCCTCTCCTGGTGAAAACTGGCTGAAAAGCTCCGATCGGTTGAAATCCTCCTTCGACAGCGACGCGGGCAGCTCGGGCTGAAACGGTGGCTGATTTTTTTGCTCGGGAACACGATCTCGAGCCGCAGTCTCTCTCGTTTCGACGTCTGACTGGCAGATCGCAGCCTCGGGGCCGGACAACTCCTGTCCGGGAAGTCGAACCACCATGATTTCCGCAATTTCGCCCTGCTGAGAGGATTGCCCATGGTATTTGCTGCCCTCCCGACTGGGGGATATGAAAGTTCATATGAGATGATCCGTTTCGGGATCTTATACCGTTCTCTTGGTCCTTTTGGGTCCTGGGAAGCGACACGTGAAGGCTTGCGCTGCTGTTGTGGCTGGAGGGCGGGCTGATTAGCAAATGAGTAGAGCTTGGGCTAATTTTTTAGGGGAATTTGGGTGTACTGGTTTGGACTTCTAGGTAGTTGTAGGTTGATGCTGGGATGGGGTTATTGTTGGGATAAGATTAGATAAATGTAGGATTGAGATCAGTATTGCGGATAGATTAGGATTAATAGTGGACTTGGGATAGTGATTGTTGGTAAGCATTGGTGAGGATTCCTGGTGGAACTGGCACCACTGTTTCGGATACAGCTAGGAATATACTTCTCAGTGGCTGAACTAGGGTTGTTATTAGTATTAGTTGTAAGTAGTGGGATTCACACTTCTTTGTAGATCTACGCTCATAATCTCCAACAAACTTACAATTATGGGCTCCCAATAGACCTAAACTGAGGACTACCGATACACCAAGGATTACAATCCTAGGTCTAGGAGTCCCGCTAAACCTAGCACCATTACTCCCCATGGATCAGTAGATCCACCACCTTCAGTAGACCTAGCCCCTATCCCTAGTAGATCCCAGCACACCCCTTATCCTCCTCAATTTGCTCCCCCTTCCACCGTAAATACGTGTACAAAAGTGTCGACCGGAGTCTTTCCATCCTCGTAGAAGCCACCCCCAAGTGCTGAGAGGCAGTTAAAATGCAAAGGTGCGCGGCGAAACGACAGCAGCGCCGCCTATGCGGAAGATTCGGCCGCCGTGCGTGTTCCTCTTTAGTATTCCGCGCGATGGCCGCCCTCTTTTCCGCGTCTAGCCACCCCCCGCCTCGCCCGCAGCCAGCCCTCCTCGTGGCATGTTCTTCACATTAATATACCGCTGGCTTAAGACAAAGGACGATCGGCCAGTCCCTCCTCCTTTCCTCTCTATGCAGGGACGCCACCCCACCTCGCTCCTCGGAGCTCCGTCTGCCCGTCAGGGCCGTATATTTTCGTTAAGTCGAAGCCTCCCCGAAGTCCCTCAAATTGGGGGATTTCTTCCTCGCCGGCGTTCACCGCGGCGACGTGCTGGATCTTGACCTTTGACGGGCTTGATAGCCCGTGATCCTGACGATCATGGCGGATCGGGACGTGCCCATGTTGAATAATGCCGCTGAGCCAGCCCATCGCTGCTTGTTCGGTGATTAGAGGGTTGCCGACAGGTTACGGAACGTGTACTGATAGAGAATAATGCGCTTTTGATGTGCATTTATAGATCCCTTAATTTCAGAGAGATTTGTTTGAACAAAAATACTCGCGAGCCACTCGAACCCATCAGTACTTTTTTCAGAAAATGCTCCATTCCTTGTGTGAACGAGCGGGGGAAGTGTTCCCTTCGCTGAAATGATTATTTATTCATAAAATCGCATTTATTCAGACCTCTGTGACTCGAGTTGTTTACTTGACCAGGGAGATTCGTCGGCGTTGCACCCGAAGTGGGTAGTAGCCTCTTACAATTGGGATGTTATATTCTAAGAAGATGAATTGTGACATTGATCTGTCCTATTCGTAGAACTCAGTGTGGGGGGAGGCTCGAAACTCGATTAACAGCCCGAGGAGGGCACAGGTAAACGGGGGTCGTTAAACTCCGCGGAAAAATGAGTGCAGACACCGATGACTCACCCGGCCTGGGACTGGTCCTGAAGAATAAGTCTCCTGTGCCGTCTGCATCGTTAAAGCCGCGTGTGTTGACTGCAGTCTGCGTGCACGTGTTGCTTGCGTAACGAGCGAGCTGCATATTCGCGGCTGATAAAATCGGCGAAATCGCTTTCCACTCCACTTCCTGTTGGTCCTTCTTCTTGGTCGCTGCGGAGTGACATCATGATGATCGTTGACGATTTTAGTCAAGGGATGTCGCTGAATAATACGTAAAAGGTGTCTCAGAAGTGTGATTAAAGGTCGCAAAGGGGAATAATCGTGTTTGAATGTGCACAGGTTCTGGAATTATAAATTATCCGCGTTTTATTTAATATTGAGGTGCTTGAAGATTAAGGCAAAAGCCGACGCGGACGTATTCCTTGGACAAAAAGGAATCGAAAAGTCCTTTACCGTTTCGCGATCAGACGCCCCGTTCGCGAGATAAAAGCGATCGAAGTTCCAGTGGCGGGAAATCAAGCGCGCGCTTTTTGAATTTCAAACTTTAAAACTTCGATCGCTTGTATCTCGAGAACAAAGCGTCGAATCGCGAAACGGTAAAGGACTTTTCGGTCCCATTTGACCCGCGGAATCTACCCGCACCATTTCATCCCTTATTTTTCGCACACCCTGTATATCACCACAGGAATCTAAATCACAAAAGTACCTGCAAACCAGGGTCCCACTGTAGAACCTCATACCGCCCCACTTCTGTCGACTGTTAAAACATTCACCCCTAATTCTGACACAGAACCCCACCTCCAAGGGCCGCTGCAATGCTCAAAGTCTAATAACACCGACACCGAACCAGTTACAGCGATGTGACGATACAAATCTCGAGGTTCCTTATCTCCACTGAAACTCGACGAGGGGTGGGACTCGTTTAAACGACCGGGCGAGTGGCGAGCTCGAAAGAGTCGATCAAAAATCGACCAAAGGGGAGAGGTTCTCCGGCGAAGGTACCCCTCCGAAGTTCCGAGGACGAATTTCTTCTCAGGCCACTTAGCCTGCCCCGACACGTATTCTCCATGCATTTTAAGGATTTCGGACCTGGCGTCGCGGGTGGGAAGGGGGCGGTGTTTTGTCGAAGTATGAGCACGTAGTTGTCGTGAAAGGATCATAGAGTGGACTTAGCCGCGGGATCCCGCGTAAAACTTGGCCAGAATAACAAAGTTTTGTCTCGAACCTCGTCCCTGGACCCCGCCCCCGGATTCCTCGGCCACCCGGCGATTTATGCTCTCGAAACTAGCCTCATCGACCATTTTGTCCACCCTCCACCCCCAAGTTCTACGAATCTCAGGATTAAATGTAACAAAATTTTCTGCACAAAACTGCGCGCCAAAATTGGTTCAGGGGTAGTGTTTCTGTGTGGGGGGGGGGGGGAACGAGATTCAGGGGTTTGTCTGGAGTTTCTCAGGCGGAACGGCGAGTTCTCGAGGTGGGATTAAAAGGCAGCATAGCTTGATGCTCTCCACCTGTCGGAAGTAGGTCTTGCGTTTGGTTTTGGAGAAGTTTCGAGGATGAGATCACTGGATCGTATCTGCGGAGGAAAGGCAGCGCGGTTGGAGGGATTGTCGGCACATGATACGCGTTATCTGGCCCCGACTTCCGCGGTTCCCTTGGAAAACAGATGGTTGCGTGGTGGAAAGCGAGTTTTAATGACGGACCCGATGGTTTTCGGAAAAGGAGCTTGAAACAGGTGGTTCGGATCACTGAGATATTCGCTACAGTATAATTAAGCTCGAAATAGTGACTGTAGCTGTCACTATAGTCCGTAATTCCCTGTGCGGGAAACGCCTACGGGGCGTTCAGCAACTATACTGCTCTAGTACGACGATATGATTCCCGCACGTGGACATCTACTCAAATCTGAAGGGCCGTGAAATCCGCTCAAATATGCTACAAATCAATATTACCAATCATTAAACACAATATCTCATCTCATCTGTTCCCTGCCTCTCCGTGCGGGACTCCTCACGCTCCATCCCTTAACCACGCTCCCAGCACGCCCATAGGCGTCCGCCGCACGGCTGGCAGTGTTCACCTCCCCCTTCATCTCATATTTAGCAGAGCCATGGTAGGAAAGTACGCGAACGCAGTCGCGCCAGCGTAATGACGCCGTCTAGGCCGATTTAAGGTTGATTAGCGCGAGGCCTCTGGCCGGAAGACCGCTTCCACGCTTCCGGTCACTTGCCACGGGGAACGCCGGTTCTCGAGGAAACGCGACACCAAATTATTCGCCGCCATTAGACAGATATCCGCCAGATGGTTCCTCCGCAACGGATGAAAACGTTCTCCTCGCTCTGATTGGGTGCCACGCCGACGGATATCCTATTTCTCGCTCAACTGGGAGCGCGATACCTCCACTTCCGTTTCCCCGGGACAATTCACTAAAAAATACCACTCCAATGACGTTAATTCCCTAATCTGCGTAATCAATTCTCATTCCAATTCGCTCGGACCGCACTAAACGCTAGCTTCGCCACTGAGCGTACGCCGCGTGCGGTAACCTTATATTCCCGTTTGCGATCCACGCGCGCCGAACGCACCGTCGGCGTTTCCCGCACAGCCCGGTGCAACGAAACTTTGAAACCACTCAGGGATTTTCTTTAATACTACAAAACTACCCTTCACTCTGAGGGGGGCTAGAAATTTCCTATTCTTCTATTGAAAGATATTTCCTCACCCCCTAATCACCTCGAATCGCGGTCCAGTGTCCTCAAATTCCTCAGGAATCAAAGACTAATCTCGATTACTCCCAGGTCCCTCTTCGATTCGTCCAGAAAGTGGGTCGCTGGGAGCGGGGGCGAGGCGTCGAGGGTGTCTCTTTATATGCCGTTTCCAGGGCTGCTTTATCCTCGAGGGGGATGGGCCACGTAGACCCGGGAGATATAGAGGGATCGTGGTGTCGATGCTCGGCTGCATAGCCTCGTCAGATCCTGTAACGATGCTTTATTTCGCCGAGTGTTGGCTCCTTCTGGCGATCCTCGAGGCTGCTACGTCGTTGAGGCGAGTCCTGCCGGGATCCTGCCGGCCGCCGGGAGCCGGCAGAGAGCCCGCGGGAATGGCCACGGCGATCCTGAATTTATATCGGGTGTTTAGGGGAGAATTGGTTCTTTATGAGCGGAGCGTGACGACACTCGACGATGTACTGTGTATGGGGGATACCTGGCTGTTGCAGGCCGTTTGCTTGGATGGCGCGAAGCTGCATCTGTGATTTGGGGCGCGAGGGATCATGATATCGGTGACTGTTGAGGGCGTCGGGTGATAATTGCGGGGTCATTGGATTTTTTTTAACTAATCCTAGATTCTCAAAAAAAAATTCAAGTCATTTGAACCAATTTTAAACAAGTTATCCATTTTAAGGGTGGCCGATCACTTTTGCACCCCACTGTATACTTCTAAATCGGTCGTTAAATTTCACGCGCTGGGTGACGTCGCGCGGTTCGCGCGGGAAGCTTAACCCGGCAAGCGCGCCAACACGCCCATTTCAAATAGCCCGGGACCAGAGTACTGCGTCGCGTCGCGTTGCAGGAGGAAGACCTAAGGAACTTTTAAATTAACAAATATTCGCCAGATATACTCTCAGTATCTTCCACTCAAAGTACGCAACAGCTAATCCGAAATTTATTCTTCAGAGAAATAACTTCCACCGTTCACGAAGCCTGTTTATCGTTTCCAGAACGACGACCTGGTCTTCGACCAGGATGGCAAGCAGTCCTTCGCGGAAACACCTTTAATCGAGATACACCAGCAGGAGTCCCTCCTGCACAGGATAAAAAGGGGCTTCTTCGACGTCTTTGGCCTAGGTCCAAGCACCACCACCACTACAGAAACTCCGCCAGGTACCTTTCCTCTTTCGCTACTCCCGTTGCACCCCTTGCCTAACAATTAATACCCTGCTCTTCCTCTGCGGAACCAGACGAAGCCGAAGCAAAGGATGTCTTCGAAGACGAGACACCAATCGAGCCCGAGGACAAGGAACCTCAGGTGGCCAGTGTCAAGGCGCCAGCCAACTTGGAGAGGCTACCCCGCGACAGTCGAGAGGAGAACGACGAGGCTGAAGTGGTAGGAATCTAGATGCTTCCTGGAGATCTCTGTTTCCATTCGAATGGTACATTTTCACTGTTTCCTGCAGGATAATGAGGTGGAAGACGTTGCGGAGGGCAGAAGGGAGCCACCCAAGTTCGGGAACAGTGACGATGAGGATCTAGCTGGCTCTGGGGAGGTCGAAGGCAGCGCTGGAGACGCTGTAGGGCGTCATCCCGGCGGACCCAATGGACAGAGAAGTGAGTCACGCTTTGCTGTTAACTTAGGTTCATTCTGCGGATGGTTTTGGCTTTTGCGTATCGAACAGAAGAATTCTAAGTCGATGAATTGCAAGTCACTGTTTTTCATGATGTTGCAGAGTACTACCGGATAACCCTGACGGTTGGCGAGCCCTACATCCGCGAGTACGCGGACAGGAACAGTCAGCAGTACAAGGAGCTGAGTGGCAACGTGACGCAGGGCCTGGAAGAGCTGTACAACCGTCACATACCCAGTGACAGGCACTACGTCAACGTGGTTAAAATATCGTGAGTACATTCCTTGACGCATCGATACTGCTTGTAAAACCTCCACCATTGTAACTTTCAAAGCTGCACGTTCCAAGGTAGTACACTTAAGGTCTGCGCACACATATCCGTTCCGTGTAAGAGGGGCGTAGAGAGTTCAAAGGTGTGATTCTTGTTTGTTGAATTCATAGTTTCCACTGGAACCTGTAGAAACAGAAATTAAATCAAAATTATACGATTGCCGGCTGAAAAACTGCGAGAAAAAAAGATTCCAGAAAAACGCGCTTAAAATTTGTGGGCAAAGGCGACGCTATAAGTTACCGCTTGACCTTTTTAGCTGCAAAAACTATAAGTTTATACTATCTTCCGTTCTGCCTGCATATTAAGGTATGTTTAAAGTAATACTCAGAATTTTTTTGAACATTTTTATCGCACATATACATAGATATAGTCGGCAACGCAAACTTCTTCTATAAAAAATTCTTTTCCGACGGGCGTTGGTGTGGGAACTGTTCTAGTCATCCAAAATGGAAAAACTACGGTTTATTTTCTTTATTATGCTTGTCGTTATGGTTGGAACCACAGAGGCCCCCTAACGATAAAAATTTGCAGAATGACAGTATTTTGAAGAAAGTGTTCGATTTTGCTCCGTAAATTTAACTGTTTTCGTTCTGTAGAATTAATTTTATATAAGATAGAAACTCGTCCTAGGTTTCAACCATAGAGACAAACATAATAAAGAAAATGAACCTTAGTTTTTTCATTTTGGATGACTAGAACAGTTCCCACAGCAACGCCCGTCGGAAAAGAATATTTTTGAAGAAGCTTGCGCCACCGACTAAAAGGTGCGACATAAAGGTTCAAAAAAATTCTGAGTACTACTTCAAACATACCTTAATATACAGGCAAAACGCTAGATAGTATAAACTTATAGTTTTTGTTAAATAAATTCCCGCAGATGGCGTTGAAAAACGGGCAGTTCCGCTAGAGCACCACCCCGCCTTAAAGCGGGGTATCCTCCTTATATCCGCCTTATACCCGTGTATCTCCTTGAGGGATCCACAGTATAGTGGTCCCACGAGCTGCCAAGTCAAAATAATGAGTCAAAGACATAACCACGGTTCTCTGTGTCCCCAGGCCGACCACGTCCGACAGCTTCACGTCGCAAGTCACCCTAGACATTGGCTCGACGTTCACAGACGAGCTGGAGGTGCGCAACATCCTCGAGGAACAGCTGGAGTTCCACTCCTTAGGCAGTATCCAAGTGCGCCCCGAGGGCTTCACCTTCAGAGTGTTCCACGGTAAGTTCTAAATCGATGCGGCTTCGGGATGATCGATTCCTCCATGGAAGATTTCCAAACTGAGGCTACGGAGTTGCAGTTTCCCAGATATCTCCCAACGGGACCTTCGTTGTGGAGTCTGTCCTTCTGCTCGTTTCAATCTGTTAGAGATGTTTGCACGCGGAATGCCTTAGAATCTACCACACACAGGCTTTTACGTCGCCCGATTTTAGTTTCTCAGTTCTCTTTCCTCACCGATTCCTACCCTAAGTCTCCTCACGATTCCCCTTTTATGTTGCATTATTTTACCCGCTGACGCGACGCGAACACCTCTACACACACTCGACACATACTAGCTGGCGAAGACATTGGCGAGGAGGAGTGCAACCTGGCCACAGAGTTGACCTGTAGAGACGGTGCATGCGTGCCATTAGACGCCAGGTGCGACGGAATCGCTCAGTGCGAGGACGGCTCTGACGAGCTCGATTGCCCGACGACAGTCACCGGTGAGTACTCATAACCCGCAGTGTCCACTTGTAAATATATTGGGCCAATTGGTCGCCAATCACTGCGCTGTAAATTATTCACATTCTTCGTGTGATTAACGTTGCATGTTGGCGTCACACTGAATACTTCATCCATTGCAGCCAGTTGTTCTGGCAGCGGAAAGCTTAAAATTTATATATTGTTTATTGGGGGTTTGTCCAGAATACAGTGATTACGGAGACATGTAAAAAATATCAATTTCAAACATCCTTAAGATCCCCATCCTAAAATATGCTCACGTTTCTCTGACCGCTCAATAGGTCTCTATCCGTTATGGCAGTATTCCCCAAATTCTCTTCGCAAAAATAGCTAAACCAGCAATTTCTGGGTTCACCTAGAGACCATCAATCAGACCTCCAACTGTCTCCGAAATATCTCTTCATTAATCACCCCTAAGCTCGTCGTACTCACAATTCCTAGCCCGCCTACTAACCCACCCGCCTGTGGTGCCCGTGTCTCCAGAACAACTGGCTGGAACCTTCACATATGAATGGCTCCTTGGTTCACCGGAGGGCCATCCTTCAGCCACGATTTTCTTTTCTATTCGTTGTTTATAATTCGTACTCGTTTGGCTAACTACCGCTTGGTAGCACTCGCCTCGTCCACCCCATCGGTACATCAGCCGCTTGAGAGCGTCACAGAGGTACCGGTATTCTTTGAGGTGCCTGTGACGCCCACCGAGCCCACGGAGGACGGGTACAGAGAGAAAGGCGACGAAAGCACGCTGAGGTCAGCGATGAACGATTGTCGCGGCGACGACACGATGCGCTGTAGCGACGGAAGTCGCTACATCTGCTCTGTGCAGCAGTGTGACGGCGTGCCTGATTGCGAGGACGGCGGTGACGAAGCTGGATGCGCAGATCTAGGTACAGGACGTTTCACGATCGCCTTGAAACTGGGACGCATCGCTTAGCTTGATGTCTAGTTGTCTAGTAGATTCGTACTGCATGCCGATATGTGACGGTTACATTGTAACCATAGCCATAGTTGCATTTGCTTATTTAGCGGGGGAGAGCAGAGCTGAACAGTTGCTATTTTGGGAGGTGGTGGTTTAGAGTGAGGAGTTCAGAGCCGTTTTAAAGCAAGGTTTTGGGTGGTTGTTGAGTGTGTGGGACACCTAAGTGGTCGTGTGTAATTAATTGGACTTGCACTATACTCCCTGTCATTTAAGAAGGAACCTGCCGACCGACGAGTTTAGACCGGTTCTGCGCAGGTTGACGCTCATTGGTGCCGGGAGAAGCCACTATTGGCTGTACCCCCACCAACGCTTTTTCGGAGCCAATGAGCTCATTCTACATGCGCGGAACGGGTTCGTTCTTAAATGACTCGGAGTATAGGTGTGGAGGAGTTTGGGATGCCAAAAATTTCTGTCTTCCTTGGGGTGTAAAGGGGAGATTTAGCTTCTCGCCTCTTCCTCTGTCATTCTCATAATATTCTTCATGTTTATTTTCTGTATAAAGGGAACCGTGCATGGGGTACTTCTGAGTGCGCAGGTTCGTGGGATACAGGTATGTGAAGGGTGGCTTGATTTTACAGGTTGCAGTGCTGGAGAGTTCGCCTGTGACGTCACCAGGTGCATCCTGGAGGCTCAACGCTGCAACTTCGCCACGGACTGCGATGACGGAAGCGACGAGCACGACTGCAGCTACCCTGGTGAGTCAGACTTCTGCCTCTGTTCTAGCAAAACCAGCGCATGGTGGTTTCGATTTTACGGTTTCTGCAACGTGTTCACTGTCAGACGAGTTTTTCATGGCGTATTTAAGAAATCAGAGTAAAGTTATTATCAGCTGGGGAAATTAAATTTTCTGCTAATATATCGTTTAGCATATTGCGTTCAGTAATAGTCATTTATAACTTCTGACTATTAAGTCAGTACAAGTTAATATTCATGAATAATGTATATTCATGATCACTTGATAATGCATTTATCGTCGAATATCATTGACTCAGAAATTTGCAAGTAATAGAGTGTATTTATACGCGATCTAGTGTCAGTCTAGCGACCCTCGTGACAGTGAGCATATTATCTGTGTACTTGTATTGTATGTACCGCGTATTTGGTGTGCGGACGTCTCCAATAGAGAAAATAAGCGACATCCACTCATTAAGAAAGAGACGTTTTAAATAGAATTACGATCATTACTGTCGATTGCATTAATATAAACGAACCATTGCAATATCTAAACATCTTATACCGCAATGCAGAGTTACGGTCTGATAAGGCCATAGTTAGTTTTACAACTAGCAGGCAATAAGCACTTCAAACTTTCTCTAAACAATATCCTTACTCTCTTTAAACCGAACGCTCAAACCCCAATAAATTAAAGAACAATACAGTTGTGTGTGAGACACAAATCCCGCAGCTAGAAACTCTACAGATAAATTCCCACTCAGCAGCCATACTTACCAGCGCCCGATAACTCACTCCCCCTTACCGGCAATCGTAAACTGCACCGTCGATAACTTCCCAATCTGCTCCATCGATAACTTCGCATCTGCTGCGTCGATAACTTTGCAATCTGCTCCGTCGATATACTTGCTTGATCACTGCGGAGAAAAGGATCCCGAATTTACCGACTTGCGCTGTCGATAAACTTACTCACTTTAGATAGAAGGGTTCCTCAATTTACCGACCTTCCGAGTCGGTAAACCACACCTCCACGCCTGTGCTGTGTAACCCAGCTGACCAAGCGAAGGGTGACCACCCTCGACGCCCCAACTTCCGGTTCCCGAACTAATTAAAAGTCGTTCGGTCCCGTCTCGTCGAGTAGACGCGACAGCCTCGAAGACGCGGCTGGAACGTGCCGATTTCTCCCCAGGCGGAAAGAGGGTCAGGTGGACGTCGACCAGGACGTGCCTACTGAATATTCAAATCTCGAGGGCTGTTCCCACCCTGCTTCTGTTTTACCGCGCTTTTTGCAACGGGGCGTCGAGTGGCGGATGATTATGGTCGGCGACAGGGAGGCAGCGACGGAAGTCGGCTAGAAGGTGTTCGCAGCCCCCTTATAAAGTGACCAGTGTACCTCCCCCTAAAGCAGCTTCTTTTTTTTAATTGAAACCTGCCTTGTCATTCCAGCCAGTCAGCTCTGCCCCATAGTATTCGTGCCTGCTGAGGCCTGGGATTGACATTAGGGAGTCTAATTTGTATGGGGAGGTGCCATTCTTTGGCAGACCTGGGGGAAACACAAAGGGGCACGTGTCAGAGTGGATATATGAGCCACCTACTCAATTGAAAAGCAGGTTGAATCTCTATTTGTGTTCTGGAATGATGTTAGCCTGTTTTGCGGGTGTGGCCACTTTGGGTGCTAACGATGAGGACACGTGTCCTCTTCCTGATGAGTTAAAAGGACATGGTTTGCGATCAGTGATCTCATCTTTTGCATTAATTGAAGCTCCATGAGCTCCACATGTAACGCCCCACCAATAAGTAATGCCCATTTTGGGTGCTAACGATGAGGACACGTGTCCTGTTGATGGCAAAGATGAGTCAAAAGGAAGTGGGTTGAGATTGGGCTGGCCATTCTTTGGCACATCTGGAGGAAACAGGAAGGGATACGTGTCAGAGTGGGTATGTGAGCCACCTACTCAATTGAATGGGAGTTTCAATCTCTATTTGTGTTCTGGAATGATGATAGCCTGTTTCTGCTGTATCCCCAGTTTGGGTGCTAATGAGGAGGACATGTGGCTCCTTGGTGATGAGTCAGAAGGAAGTGTTTTGAGATTAGTGATCTCATATTTGGAATTAATTGAAGCTCCCATAAGCTCCGCATGGAATAACTAGGATATCAATCTACAATTTTAGTAGGCATACCACTTGGGTGTCCTATTGGAGGTGTCGAGTTAGCCACTTTCCCCTAATGGCACCGCAGTTCTGCACCCCTGGCCAGCTGCCCACATCGAAAACAGCTGGTCCAGGACGATCCATGTCCCAACAATCGCCAATCACGCGTCACACAGCCTCCACTTTGCACTTTTCAATCAGCGTCTCAGAGATGACGTCCCTTAACCTACTTACGGCTGACGAACCCCATTGTTCCACGCATCAGAAAATCGTGATAACTGCCTGACACTGGACAGTCATGGCCATTCCTTCAATGCCGAGTCCATCGATGCCACATTTGGGGCATCCCCAATCGAGGAGTTCTTCTCTATTCACGTCTCCACGTCTTTGCCCTGGTCAATGCACACCCTGCCACTGAGCCGGTCCTAACTCAAGTCCTCATTACACTGGAATATCCATAAGTTTCCCCAAATTGGAACTTAAAAGCTTCCCAAAACTCCTCTTTTAAAAGTGACCAGAAAAATGGCGCTTAAGTTATATTCTTCACAATTTCTGCGCTCTTAGCTCGATTTCGATTTCGACGCTGAATTGAAACGATGGCTTCAACTTCTGGTAATTAGTTGCAATAGTGTTAGTTGCGGCCCTGGAATTAGAAATACACAGAACAATGGGTGCCTCGAAGTTTATTCCTGAATCGAATGGTACAGGGCTGTTTCCATCGTTGCAGGATCCCTTCGAGGGGGTTAGGGAATGTTTTTTTACAATGGCGGAGGGAAGATGGAGCGGACAGGGACGGTACAGCCCTGTATAAATATCCGCAGACACGCAGGAGCGCCTTTACCTGCTTCCAGTAATCGCGATGTGCATGCTTAATCAATATTCAAGTATTCAGCCGCCGAGGGCACAGGGGGGCGATCCACCTCCCTCCTCCTCATTACTAGCGATGGGTATTCAATTCCCGGCGCTGCGAGCTTTCGAGCAAGTCGAATCGTCGGGGGGTCAGAAATGTAGAAAGGGGTGGAAAAATGGTTTCATTTAAAAGGGAGGTGCCTTTACCACCCTCCCTATTGATTTTTTTTTTTACTGTACTGAGAATATTTATTGCAAATTTCAAATTTGTATAGCACAATTTATTTTTTTAGCAATATGATTGATAAAATGAAAATAGTGAGCTACAAATTTTTGCAATAAATATTTAGGATTTGGAATTATTTTCTTCTTTTATCGCCTTCCCTCCTGTATCACCATTTCCCTGTAACCCTCTATTACTATTTTCCTTTAATCCTTTACCACAATTTCCCTTCAACCCTCTATCAATATTTCCTTTTAATTCTCTATTACCATTTTCCTTGCAATCCTCTATCAGATTTATTTCCCCTTAACCCTTTACCCCAATTTCCCTTTAACCCTCTTTATCTGACCCTCATTCTCCCTCTCCACCGATCTCTTCCACCAGATACCCTTACTTACTCCCTTACACAAAGATCACCAACCCCACCAATTCCACCATAGACCCGAAAAAAACGAAACCCACACGAAACACCTAAAATCCACCCTCCCGGCACGTGCTCTAGGTGTCTTGATCCCATCGCTACTCATTACACCCACCCGAACCCCCCTCTCGGTTAGCTCGGTTGCTCCTGGTGCTTCAGGAATGCGCATACAACCACTTTCGTGTCACCCGGTCGCTTCCGCGATATGCCAGCTCGGACGGGGGACAATTATGAGCCCTGGCGGGCCGGGGAACGGGGGCGGGCTTCAAAAGGGAACCAAGGGGGGGCAGGGGGCGAGCGGGGGTTACGTTAGGGTGAAACGGCGGCACGCTAGGCACCGCCACGACAAACGTCAACCCCTTACTGTCCCCAGGACATTATTCAGGTGCGTCCTCAACGTCCATATACACGGTGCGCACTAAAAACGAGGCCACCGCGGAAGGTAATCGGTGTGTCGGTTTTCTAAAACATGCTGGGGGTTGTTAACGGCTGGTGACAGGCGATAGCGTCGTTTCGGGGGTGGCATTACCGGTGTCATGTTGGAAATTGAAGTGGAAGGTCGATTTTGAGGAATAAATGTCTAGAGGGGGAGATTGCTACAAATGTAATGGTCATTCAGTATGAAAATATTTATGGAGTTGGGGGAGTGATTTTGAGCTGTTGGTTATTATTATCCATGGGCTGTGTTAAAAGCAACGTACCAGAGGAAACAATTGAACTTAATTACTTCCTTTGTTTCAATTTGAGGACCACCATTCCTGAATCACCCTGTACAACCATATCCTCAGAAATGTGGAAAAATGTTCCACGCCGAGCCCAAAAATATCAATCTTCAACCCCAACTATGCAGATTGCGTTCGCCAATTTTAGCGAGTACCATTTCTTGACCACCCTGTACATCACTCTCCCACTTAAACTCAGTTTACTCCCGCAGGATAAATACCTTCGAGACGTCCACGCAAAGGGGTGAAATCTGATCGCGAATGGTGGCCCTTGGCTCTCGCGAGCCGACCCCCTAATTTCAACCACCCAAAACTGGATCGATCAGTAGATAACCTCTCGCTGGAACCGGACGGAGTTTCGGTCAGAACTGTTTTCCCCGCTCGTCTCAACATCACGGCTCACCGGCTCCCCCTGTTTGCGCAAGACCCCTGCCCTCCGAAAAAAAGTATTTCCCGCCCATCCGCCGGGGGAAAACACCGTTTATTGACAAAATAAGCGCATGCAAATGTGTCACCCCCTCGCCGTATCGAAAACTCCAGCCCAGCGCGATCGTCGTACCCCCATAAATCACGTCGCGTGATTCTTAATCGATGGATTAACAAGTCCCCCGTTCTTCGCTTCGTCGGGGGGAAAAAATCTGGAAAAATCTGTTTCAGTTTCCTTGTCTCTTTTCTGGGGGGAAATGGAATACCATCGGTGGATGCGCGGTTGTGGCTACCGTAGTTCTTCTGTCAAATCTTTAAAGAAGTCTGCGCAATTCATTTCAATTCCAAATAGCGATATATTCTCTTCTTTTTGTTAACATTTTTGAAAATTATTTTTGGCAACGTCGTATTGTCTTGGATGAAACTGGAGTTGCAAGGGAATGAAGGTTATTCGAGGTAATGGGGGGATGATGGAGTAGGAAATGCCTGACAATATTTCCAAACTCAATTTTCTCGAAAATGGAGGGTCGTGGAGGAACATCGTTTAGGACGTTTTTTTTTTGTGTGTTTCGTAATATGGAATCGCTCCGTTCTGTTGCTTTTTGGTAAGGCAGCAGAGTTCGAGAGGAATTTGTAAAATTATAGCTGGATTAGGCTGTTCTAGGCTCGTCCGGTGGTAGCGGTGGGACCGTGAGATGTTTATTTGGTAAAACGAGGTGTGGTTGTATATGGTTGTCCAATAGTAGGCCTGATGTATTTTAAATAATTAACGACTGGTCGCGTGGACTCTCCAGAGCCATGAAATTTCGTCGACACCGTTAGCCAGTCTACGTAAGAGGAAGCCTCGTGTGCCTTGAGCTCATTTCATAAATAATTAACTTCGCAGATAATGGCACGGTTGCCGAGGCCGCGATCAGCCAGATACGAAGTAATGTTATCAAACGACAACCCCTCCAACAAGGGGATTTCCTTTCGCTGTCTGGCAGCACTTCGATTCGGGCTTTCACTGTCCTAGATCTTCTTCAATTCATCCAGGAATGCGACAGGGTGACATATTATTACTTTTCACCATATCCTTGTCTTTTTGCTACATTTTTGCACATATTTTCTAGTGCTTGGAAAATTTTCAATTTTCTATTGCATAGGCCATGAAAAAACAAGTCAAAATCATACAGGAAGTTTTCCTCTACCACTTTCCCTTCGCTAGCTACAGGGGGTTGTGTCTGGTGCAAGTCATGAGCAACAGCAACTTGGGAACGAAACGTCGTACGAGATAACTTCTTTCTACATTTCTGCTTCATTTTTGTACAAGGAATAAGCCTGTCCCCGCTTACACCCCAATTTTCAACCCCCAAACCCACTACACTCCCCCAAAGCACAGTAACAAAACCACAGGCCCATCAAACGTCACCAACTCGGTGCATCAGAAGAATGTTCTTCCACGTTTCACCACCCCTCTGTGTCTTCTTCTTTCCCACTCCGACACTCCACCGACAGCGACCCTCTCCGACGGGGAGTTACACGATTCCGTCCTTATTTCGAGCACGAGGCGTAACACCCCTTCCACCCGCGGATTAAACGGCTCGGAGGGGTGAGGGGGCACGGGGCTGGGGAGTGGATCGTAATTCCGTCGGTCGCGTTCGTAACGTCGTAAATTACAAAAAAGGGGAGAATTGTTCCCGCGAAACAACCCCAAGCCGACCTATTTGTGTGGGTTTGTTAGCAGCCACGGGGATGCATCCAACCCCACACAGAGACAGCGGGCGGAGGGGTTGGGATTCGTTGGCAGTGGACCCCCTTAAGTGTACCAACAGCCGTGGTAACGCCTACCAATCTGCTGTTCGCCCCCCCCCGCTCCCCTCCCCACCCTCCCTCGACCCCCTTCACCACCTGCCGCGACGCGGCTTAATTCTGTCGGCCGAGAAATGAAGCTTAAACCCCGAAAATGAATTCTAAAAAGCCCGTCGCTGATGAAAGCTCGCTGGTTGTAGCATAGGTGGGCCGCGGGAGGGTGGGGCGCGGGGGAGGGCCGAGCCGTTGGTGGTGTGCTCGAACGAAAAGGGATTGCCCGCGGTATCGTAAATCTGGCGAGAGTGTCACGGATGG
The DNA here is from genome assembly GCF_050908995.1 of Andrena cerasifolii. NCBI lineage: Eukaryota > Metazoa > Arthropoda > Insecta > Hymenoptera > Andrenidae > Andrena > Andrena cerasifolii. The sequence goes on from NC_135132.1 coordinate 9,077,210, forward strand.
ATCATAATTGCGACACGCTCGTGACGATAAATCCCGGAGTTTCCGGTTTTTCAACGGTTATACACCGACGGTGTATAATTAAAAATAATCAGAACGCGGTCGTGTTTGGGCTCGTTTCCAATGGGAGGAGTCTGTCCGTCTGTTGGCGATGGTTTGGAGAGTGTAAGCAGCGAAAGTTTTGCACGTAAAAAGTCGATTTTTGGCCGCGTTGTTGGGATCACTTGGAGATCTAGAAAAGAGGGGGAATTGCTGGCAACTCAGGAAACTATAGTGTTAAAAAAAGAAAACTAAAATTTCTCAAAAACCGGATGGTTCTGAAGAAGAGGAATCTTTACTTCAGCTCGCAGTGTCCGCACAAAAAGTTGAGCGCAAATAGCCTCGAAACACGTGTCCAGAAATCGTTGTCCCCGCCCCTTGCTAACGCGTCCTCCCCACCACCTGCCTATGGCCACGCCCCCAGCCTCGCCACGCCCACTCGACAGACCTCGCTGAAAGTTCATCCGACTCCCCATTTACTGTTCGCGACGCGTGTAATCCCCCGACGAGCGGATAATCCGAGCCGACTGTCGTCGAAACGACGGCCCCGTCCTGTCCCGCGGACGAACTTTCCGAAGAAGTCCATTAGTATGAAAATGTGATAAAAGACGGGTTTGAATAAACATATTGCCCGTCCGCGTGGCCGACGTGCAACAGCTTTTTCGCCCTGCTAAGAACAAGACGTCGCCTCGCGTTCCTGGCTCGACCACAGCCGAGCACGAACCGCGATTCTCAACTTATTTTATTTAAAACTTTTATAATTCAGCCTCCGGACGTGCTTTTGCATGATTCCCGCGTATTTTTTCCATGGCTCGCACGGTTTACGAGCGCCGAGGTGATTCGCGAGCCCTGGGTTACTCGAAATTACTTCGTTTCGCGGAATTATGGGGTGGGTTTTTGGGATGGGCAGCTAATGTAAGGGTGGTTCTAAGTTTTGGCGCAATTTTGTTAGAATTTTGGGAGGAACATTCGGGGCGGACTGGTCGAAGGTAATTTCGAGTGGATTCGGATTAATTAGTGGTGTTTTTGGGAATGTTTAAGGGTTGAAAGGGTAATTTCGAATTAAAATTAAGCTGGGTGTTCAGGTGTTACGCGAGGAATTTCGATTTTAATTCCAATATCAAGAATTCCCGATTCTAATTCACCCTTCTCTCGTTTACTTACCCCTATTCTGCCCCTATACCTTCTCTTACCAATCCCCATTCCCTCTTAGCCCCACTTCTCCCTCGAGCACTGCAATATTCGAGGGATATTGGTACAATTCAAGCACCCGCGAAGTATTCGAAATACCCGCAGCCCACCTTGCAACAGTCATTACCACGGCCTAAATCGGGGAAATAAAAATTCGACAAAAAATCTCAACCCTGATTGCAACCCCATCCACGTTCACTATTATCCAGGAATTGAAAACCACCGTCCACTAAACTCCGACCTTCTAAAATTTATACAAAATTCATTCTTACCCTCGTGGCTCCTACATTCTCTTACTTAATAATAGAAATCTATATACAGGGTGTTAAAAAAGCGATGGCCACTGCACCTCGTACAAACATATTTAACGAGAGTAATTTTAGTTTCCCTAATTTGTAAAGCTGTCCCAAGCTTTTGGAATTAGAATCGAAGGGGTTCGTTCAATTCTGCCGCCCCCGCCCCCGACACTGACCGACCGAGCAGCTCCGAGCGGCGGCGAGCAGCCCCGAGCTAGCGGAAGCGCGGCAACCGGCCTAGCTCGCGACGCCTGATATCCCCATTACGCCACGGGCCCGCGGTACCTGCAACACCTCCCACGCACCTCCTCGCCGACAGTCACTCGCTCGAAACACCGCGGGTCGGTCGGTCGTTACGCTCTTTCCACGAATCGAGCACTCCAGATCGAGCTGTCGACTTCAACTGGCTACTTCTTCGGCTCGAAACGCGCGGGAAAAGTCGACATTCCGTTTCCGATTTGGTAATTTCGAGGATCCAGGAGTGGGGGATGATCCTCGAGCAGGACTGTTGGGTTTTTGGAATTTTCTAGAATTTGAGCAGACATTTGAATATTCTGAATATTTTCAAATTTTTAATTTTTTTATTTTTAATTTTTTTTAAAATTTTTTTGATTTTTATTTTTTTCGCTGACGTTTTAGAATTTTGGTTTCTGAGGGTAGGAAGAGAATTCGAATTAGGATTTGGATCTTTGTCAGAAGTAGGTTATTCTTTCAAATTTCTTTAAAAAAATAAACAAATTCACCACCACTTATTTACTTCTTCTTGGAGATCCTGTTGTACGTCGTTGCTGGCGAGGATTAAACTTTGTTTCACGTTCTCATTCCACAAATTCGTATTCCATTTCTGTGAAGAACAAACTCGATCTTCTGACAGAATAGTTTTCCATTTCGCGTGGCTGAGAAAGTTGCAGAGTTCGTTGACATCGCGGAGAGTTTCGAGACACTTTTGGTGGAGGATTTTTCCATTTTTTTTTCTCTTCTATTTCCCCCGGTCTATTCGTAACCGGTGTCGCGTTACAACTTCCGCGCGGGCGGAGGAAAACGAAAGTCACTTCCAATCCCGAGGACCATTTGCTGATCACGGCTGCAGACCTAAACGTATCCTCCCCACTTCCGGTTCGACATAATACGGCGCTCGTTATACATCGGGGAAAGCCTTCTAATCCCCCGGAATGCTCGTTGATCGCGCTCGGTCGATGGAGGTACAGTTATTTTTCACTTTCGGCATCCAAATTTGTAGAATTCAGATATCTCCGAGATAGAGCAACTTACAAGGGAACATCTCGAACCCGGAAAATCAAAAAATTCTGAGACTCTGTGAATTCGTAGGGAATTTCCTCCGCTTACAAAGGGTATTTTTGTTTGCTCCCCAAATTCACTCTAACGGGGTGTAATTGACCCCTGAATATCCGGTTATTTTTCAATTTTGTGTTATAACTCGCGAACTGTAAAATAATTGTTTACCATATGCTAGATTTAATTAAAAGAAGTAACTTTTGTCTTGAAACTTTTTTTCTATCTCGTACAGTTCGCGAGTTATAACAAAATCTGAAAATTTGAAGAGCCGAATTTTCAGGGGTTAATTTCACCCCCTTCCAGTGAATTTGGGCAGCAAACAAAAATTGTGTTGTAATGAGGAGGAAATCTCCTACATATTCGCAAAGTTTCAAAATTGTTTGAGTTTTCGGGTTCGGGATCATCCCTTGTTAGAGACGTTCCAGGACATTTCGGTGAATTCATGATTTTGGTGGAAAGATTCTTATTACTTAACAGATGTTAGAGCAAGGGAAGAAAGTTCGACAGGTATTAAGAATCACTTGTGGCCTCTTTTAACCTTCCACAGTTTGGATTTCCAAAAACTACCCTCGCTTAATTTTAAAATACCATCAAAAGCCTCATTCTGTGCATCGAAATCTCCGTTCCAAGGTTCAAACATGATTATAGTTAAGAAAAACGAAATCTAAAAAGCTGCAATCTCGACCACCCTTCCTATTTTGAGTTTTCAAAATACTTATTTTAGCTAGCTTCGATATACCACTCAAGTCCGCATTCTGTGTTTCCAAATTCTCATTCCAAACTTCAAATATCATCAAAAAGTAGAAAAAGCAACCCAAAAACCACCAGTTCCCATCAAACCACCCCCTTCAATTTCCCAAAACACTTCTCCAATCCCTCCATTCTTCGCTTTATACCCCCAAAACTCCATTTCGAAGTTTAAATACCAAAAACCTAGAAAAAAATCCAAAATCCTACAGTCTCCAGCAACCCACCCCTTTTCAATTCTCCAAAACGTTTCTCCAACCCTTCCATTTCGCGCTCCATACCCCAAAACCCCATTTCGAAGTTCAAATACCAAAAACCTAGAAAAAAATCCAAAATCCTACAGTCTCCACCAACCCACCCCTTTTCAATTCTCCAAAACATTTCTCCAACCCTTCCATTTCGCTCTCCATACCCCAAAACCCCATTTCGAAGTCCAAATACCAACACCAAAAAATCCAAACCCAAAAACCTGCAATATCTATCAACCCACCCCCTTTGAATTCTCGAAAACACTTTTGCAATCCCTCAATTCTCCGCTCCATACCCCCAAAACTCCATTTCGAAGTTCAAATACCAAAAACCTAGAAAAAAATCTAAAATCCTACAGTCTCCACCAACCCACCCCTTTTCAATTCTCCAAAACATTTCTCCAACCCTTCCATTTCGCGCTCCATACCCCAAAACCCGATTTCGAAGTCCAAATACCAGCACCAAAAAATCCAAACCCACAAACCTGCAACATCCATCAACCCACCCCCTTTAAATTCTCGAAAACCCTTCTGCAACCAGCACCAACGTTCTCATGCCTCCCTCCAGAACCCCTTTAAAATTCCAAATACCCCTACCAAAAAACAACCCCCAAAACCTACAATCTCCCTTAACCCTCCCTTAATTCCCCAAAATGATCTCCAACCAAAAACCCCTGAAAACAATAAAAATACCATCTAAAGGCTCCAAACAAGTACCTCCACCCCCGCCCCACAAACCACCCCAAACCACCCCCTTCCGAAAATTAAATCCCATCCAAAGGTGGGCCGCGGTTTCGCCGCCTCGTTGGAGCCTCGCTTCGCTCACGTCGAAAATCTTGTGCGAGTAGATTGGTGGGGGGTTCGGCGGCATTAGGAGGGGGGCTCGCGATGTAAGCGCGTACGTGGCCGCGAGGGGGAGGCTAAAAAAAAAAAGAATGCAAAGTAGCTTAGTGCCTCCCACGCTCGCCTTGTTGACAGCGGAGGTGGGGTGGCCTGTTCTTCGTACGGTTCATGGTGACTGCCAGTTTGCCAGTCTGTCAGGATCGGGCAACGCGGTGTCTACCACCGGCACCTCTGTCCACCGCGTTCTGTGATAGTCTGCCCTTCTTCTGTGCACCACGCGTGCTCTTCAGGTACGAAGATCCTTCGCGCGGCTCGTTATCTTCTGAACGTGCAGCATCCTGCTCGAGGATCCTTCAGGGGACACCTTCTCCGAGACTTTACCCATCAAAATTTCGTGGCTCCTTCGAGGCAGAAATTAGTCGAAGATCCCTCGAACATTCAGAGGAACGTCGCGTGAAAAATATTCCTGTTGCACTAGGTAGCTGCGGAGATTTGATAAAATAGCTGTCGACACGTTTTGTTTGAAAGTGAACGGAGGGGGCGTAAATGAACCTCCAACGCAAGTGGTTATTTTTTTTTTTCATTTTCGAGGGGGGCTGCACGGGCACCATTGATTCTGTTTATTTTGCCGAAGTGCAGTGTGATTTTTGTGCTCGGTGGTTACAGGCTTGTGAATGTGTGTAGTGACTCGTAGCTTTTGATCCTTGCTGCCTAGATTGGAATTATTTCATTCATGAGTTTAATCCTAGAACGCGGACCTTGTTTACTATTCTTTTAACGCAAACTGGTCAAATTTGCCACTCCCCCGGAATTTTATTTTCACGACAGAATATTGAAATCTTTTTATTTTTGGTCTGGTGAAAGCTTAATTAGTATTTTGAATAAATGTGAGTGGTTGTAGGGTGGAGGACCCAATTACTGTCACCTGAAGCTATTTTACTTAAAATAACGAACAAATAAACGTTGCAAAGTCATGCGAAAAAATAATTATGTAATTCAACCTATAATCTGTACTGTAGATTGTGTACTATAGTTTACTTGTTCGTTATTTTAAGGAAAATAAATTAAGGCGACAGTAATTGGTCAGGTGTCAGTAATTGGGCCCTTTACCCTACGTTTCAATGAAGTTCGAGGGATTTTTCGTGGCGAGTGTTTGGATCGCGGTTCGATAGAACTTTGCTAGTGTTTTGGTTGCTTAGCGCAAGGAAGGACGTCGCACACGTGTGTTGATTTGGCTTTGTTTGCTTCCCGCGAGTTGAGCTCCGAAGTGCCGAGAAGGTAAACTGCATTGCGAGGGTCTCAAAATTCTTGGGATTCTTCGAACAACTCGGATACGTGGATTGTCTTTGGAAAGTAGTCCTTTGAGCTGCTCGAAAGTCGTGGGGGCCAGCGGCCTTCTCGAATTCCCCTGGAAGTCGCGGAAATCTCGAAACTTTTGAGAACGTGCAAGTCTCTTGAGGGGTGTTGAAAATTCAGAAACTTGAAAATGTGATTTTTTCAAATTTTAAAGCCTTTGAGATATCAAGATAGTTTGAGTTTCTTTGAAATCAGGGACTTCTTTGGAAATTTCCAGTGCCTCGAAGGCTTCGAATTCCTTGGATTTCTCGAGGATGTCCAAGATCTTGAGGCATCAGAGAAAATAACAAGGAAAAGTGCGTGTCTCTCGTAGTTTAACTCACAAGTGTAATTCATTGGAGATTGAGACTTTCTAATCCTCCCAGGAGCATCAATATCTATCAGAGACTAACTCTAGGAGGCAGTAATACTCACTTCTATTAACCTTTCAATCAACTGCGTCTCACGCAACGTACTTGACTTCATTCAACAGAGGGACTTCATGTTCGAGTGCTTTACACTAAATGAAGTCCCAAGTTTTCAAGCATTCCAGTTTTTTTTTTTTTTAAACGTGATTAGCTGCTCAAAGTGCTTTGATGCTACTGTAGGTATCAGGTTTAAGGGATAATATTTATTTTCGTCAAGATGAAAATCGTTTCTGTGATATAATTTTTACTGTGACTGTGGTTGTAGTTGAACAATTTTAAGTTACTGCGAACTCGTTAATCTCTTCAGGGTTACTCAAGATACTTAAGGAAGGTGGGGATATTTCTTGCAACTTAGTCTTTAATTTCTTTTGTGACTGCGAGGCTTTGTACTTTATGGAGTTCCTTTAATCAGAGGGGTTTCTTTAGGGTTCAAAGGGTGCTGAAGAATCACTAGTATTAGTCGCAGTGTTCTCAAACTTTATGCAACACCATCGAGACAGCTATCTTCATAACTTTCTACCTGATCAACAACTCGTTGAGTTCCTTGAAAATTCTGCAAGGTCCTGTAGATTCAATGGTGCCAAGTGCGATTTTATAAAATTGTCTTTCAAACAGGCTCGCACTTCGTGCAACCCTGTCAAACTCTCCACATCCATTCAGAGTCCATTCTCATTCAGAATTTCACGAATTTTTTTAGTATTAGAAATTTAAATTTTCTCTGACAAAATTGCCTAGAAAATGGTTTCAAACTTCGTGCAATCCTGCCAAAAATTCCCACCTTCGTTCAAGTTAAATTCCCATTCGTAATTTCATCCAGAATTCTCCAAAACCTTGTGGGTCTATTAATCTTGAATGAAAACGACAAAGTTGTATTTTGAATAGTCTCAAACTTCACCCAACCCCTCCACCTCCATTCAACCTTCATTGCCATAAAAAATTCCCCACATTTCCTAAAAATTCTTCCAACTCCTGAAGCAGCCTTGGTCTTAATTATTTATTTCCTCGTAAACTTACCCCCAAAACAGTTTCAAGCTTCACTTAACCCCTCCACCTCTATTCGCACCCCTCTCCCACCTAGTGTTCCTGATTTCTCTATATTTTTTGTTTCTCGAGAAATCAGAAATGAGATCATATTTCTTGAGAATTATCAAGAAATTGAAAGAAATATTGCAAAAATTATATTTTTGGAATAATGTTGACGATATTTATCAAAAACACAAGAAAGCTTTAACTAAATTATTATTCCTGTCTATTTTATACGAAACTTGTGTAAATGAAAAAAATAGATATTAAATATAATCGGTAAATTTATTTATTTAATACAAAATTTGTACAAAGCGAAACATTACTTTTTGGTTTCAAAATTTATTTTTAAATAGCACAATGCATCTAATGTAGCGTCAGGAAATCTATTTCTTTTTTGTGGTAAAATCTGTTACTTTTATATTTTTACGTTTTATATATAGCTATCTTGGCTGTTAAATGAAAAATGCGTCTTTTGACCATTTTGAAAGAAATTCTGGATCTTGCAAAAATTTTGTACGGAATACGATAGTCTTATCTCCTCTTTCCAATATTTCTTCTTTAATAGCCACAAGAAACTCATTAGGTACTTAATTCAGTATACAATATTTCCAAAATTTTAAATAAGAATTTAAGAGCACCTTCAGCAGTTAATAACATCGAATCTTCTGTACTGTGATTTTGGAATTCATATAGATTCTAATGTTATTAACAAGATGTATTATAAATCTTAGATAGATTCATTCGTAACACATTCATTTACGAAAATAAATTAGATTTATAATATTTTTCCTAGACTTAAGTTTCTCGAGAAATTATAGCATTTCTCGAAAAACAAGAAACAAGCAATTATAAAATTTCTCGAGAAGGAACACTACCCCCACCCCAAATTCCTCAAAACTGCCAGTCCCTCTGCCCTTAAACGCAATCCCACACTACTCCAAAACGATCTCATGAACCCATCCCCCGAAAGAGTCTGAAACTCTTCACCCCCTTCGAACCCTACCCCCAAAAAATCTGCGGAATTCCCCAAAACGTTCCTCGCGCCTCGCGGGATCCTCGTCGTCGCGAAGAACCACGGTCGTCGAACGTGATTCTAAACGATTCAGGGCTTCCGTCGCCGCTCAAAGCGGGGGTCTTCTTTGTCCGCGAGCGGCTGACACCGAAGGCGACCATTTAAATTGGACGGTGGCGCTGTGTGGCAGAAAGAGAGATCGGGATCCAGAGGGAAGTCGCGGGGAGAAGGAGAGAGAGATCGATGAGGGAAAAGCGTCCCCTCGAAAGGAAAAGGAAAAAAGAAGAAAGGCAGGTAGGGGGTTGGTGGGGAAAAGCAGGCGTAGCGCGTGCATCAAACGCGGCTGCTTTCAGAAAAATAATTAAAAATAATTGAAAAACACAGCGTGTCGCCGCGGCGACCGACTATTGTGACCCGTCGCTGCACAATTTCCTTGCCTTCTGCCGGCCCTCCTCCCCCCAACCGCGTTTTTCCACCCGCCGGTGTTTTTCCGCCCTTCTTTAGCGCCGCGTGTCCGCAATCCTTCGTAATCCCGCGAGACAAAAACCGAATTGCCGGTTGGTTAAGTCGTGCCTGTAACCAACGAGCACGTTCCTTTGATTCTATTGGGGGAAAAATTCGACCCCGCAGTGCGATCTTTGCGGGGGCGACTCGGTATTTTAATTTAGGAGACCTTCCGGGATCTTCGGCAGGATATTTTCTTGGATTTTCGCGGTCCAACTGCGTTAGAACCCCCTCGCGAACTTCCAGGATCGTTGAACGATCTATGCCGTAGATCCTGTGGATCCTGAGATCGAGAATACGGCAGCGATCTAGTTTGTGCCCCCGGTCCAGGTCGCTTAGAGTCCATTCCTCGTAGTTTTGAATTTTTCTTGCCTCGAAACTGCTCGACAATCTCGAGGAAGGTGTCCCCCGAGCTGTACTTGAGGGAGTTCAATGATGAATTCGGGGAAATTGAAACGTGGCTTCGTGGAATCCTTGTGCAGTGTGTCCTTGAGGAACTACAGTTAGAGGCTCGACGAAGAGGGTTGAAGGGGACGATTTTAGGGCGTGAGAATCGGCTCGAGATTCATCGTGGGCAAATGATACGCTGGTAGAGGGCCAGAAGAAAGTGTAATGGGAGTCCCCGTGAGGAGATCCCTAGTGATCCTTTTGCTCCTGCTGGCGCTGGCACAGGTGAGCTTCGGCCAGAGGCAGAGGAAGCCGTATCGACAGCGAAACAGAGGTAAATATCAGCAATTTTTCATGTTTGTGCACCTTGTTCAGCTGTGATTTGAAGGACGTGGAGGGTGGTATTGAAGAATCGTGGGAGGGCTCCTGGGTGAAAGGCACGAATGAGTTATATGTAACTTAGGAGGGCTAGAGTTACCTTGAGTATGGCTTGGACTTAATAACTTAGATTATTTAAATCTAGTTGAGACCCAGGTCTCAGGTACTTATGGAAATCAAGGGCTAAGTTGTACCTACTTTAGAGCTAACTTAAGAAGTTCAGATTCGTCATGAACTTAACTCAAATGTACCTTGAACTTAGCTCTAAAGTTAGGACATCTAGATCTACCTCAGATGTATCTCAGATTTAACTTAAGCAATCCAAACCTTGCTGAGGCTCAGATAATTTAATAACTTAAGAAGCCTGGAACCACCTGAAACTTAATGCCAATCTAGCTCAGACTTAACTTCAGAAATCTGGACACAACTTGGAATTAGACATAGCTTAGCAGTTTGTCAGACCTGACTTAGGTTGTACTTAGCCAATTTTAAGAGCTAGTTGAAGCTCAGCCCTGATTTATTTTAGCACATTGAAACTTAACTCATACGTATTGTCAATCTAACTTAGGGAATCCAAGTCAGCCTTAAACTTAGCTCAAGTCTACCTCAGACTTAGCGCAAATTTAAGTTAGGAAGCCTACACCTAATTTAAAACCTGCTTAGATTTATCTTAGCAGTTTGTCAGACCTGACTTAGGTTGTACTTAGCTAATTTTTAAAGCTAGTTGTAGCTCAGCCCTAATTTATCTTAGAACATTGAAACTTAACTCATACGTATTGTCAATCTAACTTAGGGAATCCAAGTCAGCGTTAAACTTAGCTCAAGTCTACCTCAGACTTAGCGCAAACTTAAGTTAGGAAGCCTACACCTAATTTAAAACCTGCTCAGATTTATCTTAGCAGTTTGTCAGACCTGACTTAGGTTGTACTTAGCTAATTTTAAGAGCTAGTTGAAGCCCAGCCCTAATTTATCTTAGAACATTGAAACTTAACTCATACGTATTGTCAATCTAACTTAGGGAATCCAAGTCAGCGTTAAACTTAGCTCAAGTCTACCTCAGACTTAGCGCAAATTTAAGTTAGGAAGCCTACACCTAATTTAAAACCTGCTCAGATTTATCTTAGCAGTTTGTCAGACCTGACTTAGGTTGTACTTAGCCAATTTTAAGAGCTAGTTGAAGCTCAGCCCTGATTTATCTTAGAACATTGAAACTTAACTCATACGTATTGTCAATCTAACTTAGGGAATCCAAGTCAGCGTTACACTTAGCTCAAGTCTACCTCAGACTTAGCGCAAACTTAAGTTAGGAAGCCTAGACTTAACTTAAAACCTGCGCAGATTTATCTGAAGCCTAAGTGAGTACCTACTTGAAACTTAATACTTCCAGAATAATACTTCAAATCCCCAAACTCAAGCCCACATTTCAAACTTCACTATCACTCCAATCAACCACCTTCTGTCCCACATATTTCGCAGCCCCAGCTTCTAAATCTGCCTCTACACAAATATAAAACCCGCTGCTTCATTGTTCCACGTTGAACAGTGGCTGGTAAAGCGCGGAGATCAACTCGCCGTGGATGGGAAAACTGGCGTGCCAGTGATTTTCAAGCGAATTTCAATGCGAGTCTCTAAGGTGTCGCGTCGTTGTGGGAAGAATTACACACGTGTCAACGCGTCAAATCTGTTACACAGAAGACTGGGCCGCGTTTGTATCGTCCTACGATTGTTTTCACGCCGGGGTTATCTCCACTGGGAGATTACCACTTCAATTCACTCTGGTCGGAGGTATTCTGTCGTTACTAGTTGTCGTGGAATGCTTCCTTTTAACGAACAGCAGGCAAAGATGGCAGGATTATCGATTGCCTCGTGGCTGATTGTGTCGCTGATTCAATGCAGATCTAATTCTGATGCACTTTAATTCCTTGTTTATTTCATGCGGATTTTGTAACCACTGCAATTGACGTGCTGTAGTTTACAAAGTCTCTCTATATGTCGCAGGTGTTGAAAGTGGATGCAACTTAATTTAGACTTGACTCAGGTTTCAGCGATGCTAAGTGTTATGAGGTTTCAAAGATATATAGCTAACTTAGACCTAACTTAGGCCCAGCTTTGAGTCAAGTTGGACCATCGAAAAGACTGTAACAGTGGACTGATAGGTGAAGAATCAAAACACTGTGCATCTGACTTACTACCCTGACTTAACATCTATCTAACTCAGACTTAAGTCAGACGAAACTTTACTTAGCTCATATAATGCAGCGAAATCTTGAGGATTTCAACTATTGCTAGACCTAGTCTTTCCAAAACTTGACGACAAACTTGAAATTAATAAATTAAATTTTTTTCCAAAGATTGAATTTATTTTTCTGTTTTAAAAAAAATCGAGAAAATCATCTATTTGTAGCGTTCTAAACCAGGTTGTCCCCTTAACCCTTTCGCTGCGTTTTTCGACTATAGTCCACGCGTTAAAAAAATGTATTCTCTTGTACTGCGATAAACATACAAAATGCAAAAAAAGTTGAAAACAAAAAACTTCTTTTATTGATGTACGTAAAATTGGCACGTTTCAAGAATCGTCCGAAAATTTAAATACGGAGCGAAAGGGTTAACTCAAACTTTGTACTCACTTAACCCAGGCCTAGTATCCAGTCAAATCAAGCCTGCCTCAGATTTACTTAACCCATTTAATTGAAAGATCCACAAAAGTAAGCGAACTGAAATCTTGAAGACCTGAATTACAAGCGAACTTAGTAGACCCTTAACTCATACCTAACTCGACCCCCTATCGACCTCATTCCATCCGAAAAAAAGCTCGTTCCAACCCCCAAGAAAACTTTAGAACAGCACCCCCAAAAACGCCAGGGATTTGCAGTTGTCGCTCATGGAGCAGCCGCTGTTTAGCGTTGTTCATCGCGACAATAGATTCCCATCCGCCCCCGAGCATCCCCCTACCCCCCGGTCGGCGCTCGTTCTGCTCGTTTTTCCCTTCCCTTTTCTCGCGCTCCGACGTACTCGCGTTTAATTGCATGATGCCAGCGCGGCGATGTATTTTCAGGGTGAACCTTACGGTGTTTCTCTTGCTAAAAAATAGGAGAGCGCGCGCTGCCTGGCTCGCGAGCTGCGGCAAAAGGGGGTAGGGGGTGGGGGGGAAAAAGGGGAGACAGAGGCGGAAGGGGAAAGCAGCGGGGAAGCTCGCAGCCCTTTTGCGCGCGGCGTGACGGCCCGTGAATATCATTTTCGGGATGAAACAATCGTTCCACCCCCGCGCGAGGGTCGTGCATTATGTCTCTTTACTGCTTGCATGCTCGTTCCACCGACCGAACGCTCTGCGCCCAATCTTTCGGCGGAGTTCTCGCTTTTGGGGGAGGATTTTAGTTGAACCGGGGGTGGGATTGTGAGAGTCGTGGGAATTTTTGGAATTGGGGGTGCTGCTTTGATTCGTTGCTGAATTGCGGGCACTTGGCTGCTGGACTTAACTCAGGGGCGTCTTAGATTTGTCGCGAAGGGGAGTTCTAGGTTGGGGGAAGTTTGGGGTTGAGGACGAAGGGTGGGTTGATAGTATGGGAAATTTTTTTTTTTTATTCTTTCCGCCATTACGATTATCATTGCTTAAAAACCGCGGAATTACAACGTTCAGCGCGATGTTTGTAAATGTTTAGAAAGAAGGACATGTATCTTTTGTGAGAAAGTAGTTACGTCACAATACAAAATAAACAGAAAATGTATGTTGCATATTTGCAACAGTATGCAACGAAGGGTTAAGCCGAAGGTAGACCAGACTTATCTTCGACCTAATCTATATTTAGATTTCACGAAGTTATTTCCATTTGCACTTTGCATTTAACTCAACCTAACTCAAACTCAAATTCAAGTGCCCTTCACCCCTCAGCGAAACTTTTCAAGTGTTCCCACATTCCTGAGACACATTTAATTAAACCCCACTCGTACTTAGACCCTGTATAATCCAGACCCAACCGAGATATAAGAAAACACTTACCCCAAGCCAGAAACTAAAAGCGAGTATCCCCTAGCAAGGAGCATTTACATCCTAAAAATAGAGAGGCCAGGCAGCAGAACGTTTCCTATAAATAATCGAACCATTTGGAAGTATATGATTCTGTCATCGTGTTCAACTACCTGCAAGCAACTCGTAGCACCACTTGCGCCGCCAGGAAACTTGCAGCCGCTATAAAATGCATGCGGTATAAAAGCCAGAGCGAGTGGGGCCAGCTCTTGCAGCCAGTTCCCAACCCCTTTTATCCTTCCCTCCTCTGTGCTATCTGCTTGCGTTGCCTGAAAACCAGATGGAGGCGAACAACTGGTCTGAAGGGGGAAGGCAGGGAGGATGTTCTTCGGCACGGGGGATGAAAGTGAGAGGAGTGGCAGCGAAGGGGATGAGGATGGACGTGGAAGAGGGAGGTTGGATGTTGAAGAAGGCTGTGGGAACAGAAGGAACCTGGTGAGGAAGAAGTGGAGGGCGTGGGAGAGGGAGGAGGATTTTCTACAGAATGGGGGATGAAATTGGGGAGATGGTACAGTAGAAGGGGATGAAGATGGATGTGGAAGAAGGGCAGGATTGTGCATTAGAGACGAGGAAGAGGGAAGGAAGTCAGGGAAGAAGAGACAAAGGCGAAGGAGTAGGATCTCCTGCATAATAGGGGATGAAATTGGGGGAGGGAGAGGCTTAGCGAAGAAGAGACAGAAGCTGGGGTGCCAAAACTGGAGGAAGAGGGTGATAGATACAGCAGCAGGTGGTCAAAGTAGAAACAGAGGCCAAGTAGGACAACTAGAAACTTCTGCTAAGGGGTGAAGCCACCTCAGGGAGGAATGGAGGGAGGAGCGGTGCAACAAGAATCCCCCCCAAATGGCACAACAACACCTAAAGGAGAAATAAACATCTGAAAACATCGGTCAGTGGCGAAACCACCCTCGAAGACTCCTTACAATGGAAAGAAGTAGGTTGAAGTGGAAACAGAGGGCCAAGCAGCACCCCCCAGTAGCTTCCACTAAAGAACTTAGCCGTAATAGAATCAGACGTCCTACCTCGAGCTCCCGGAGAAGGGAGAAGCTACCCCCCCAAAAGCAGACCAAATCCAGCGCGGTGAATAAAATCCAGGAAAGAAACGACCAGACCTCACGAAGGAAAGAATGAGATCCTTGGCAGGCAGAAATAGGGTTGTAACTGGGCCGGCCGGAAGCAGAAGTCGGTTATTATTTATTAATACATTTACGATTGCGCGATAAAGTTCGGGCTGAAGCCGAGGGGAGGCAACGACGTGCCTAATGGCCGAGAGAAACCAGGAAGTTTCATAACCTGCGTTAACGACAGCCTACGTTTACGCGCCACCCCTTTCCCTTCACCCTTTCCTGCGACGCGGATAATTCGATTTGGTCCTTGCTAGCTAGCCTTCTTCCCCTTGATCGACGGGCACACCCATCGGGATGTCGAGACATCGTTTTTCGTTTCACCATCGACGGCTAGACGAGGGTGTAGCAAGGGGTGGTTAACTTGAGGGAGGTGGACGTTGTTGACGAGAAAATTGATTTGTGTGGGGGGTGATGCTTTAACGCAAACCTCTGGCAACAGGTTTCCGATCAGACGCACTAATACGAAATTTGCTAAAATCATTCATGTTTTAAAAATGTAAAGTATTATTATATACAGCCAAAAGTGGTGGGAAACTAAGGGATGACTTAGTACAAAGTAAATAACAAAATAATACAAAATTCCATTTATTATCAAAGAGGAGCAAGGGAAGAATCAAAGTGCTACGTGGAAAATAGTTTTCGAGCAGATTTGTTAATTTAAATTTTTTGGGGAAATTATTTTAGGTGTTTCTAGGTAAACTAACTTATCAGGCCAAATGTGAAGTAATTGAGACTTATTCTCAGACTTAATGCAAATGGTTCAATGAGGTGTAATATTTAGCAAAGAGCGAAGGAGCAGGAGAGCTCTCCACTTTGCCTAATTAAAATGAAAATGTCTCTAAGGAGGAATAAACGGCGGGTTTGATAATACATCGGTCTCTCAATTAGGTTCTAGTTGAGAGGGTCCGGAAATATAAACGGAAACACGATTAAAATGCTATTTATTCCAAAGTAACGACAAGGTGTCATCGATATCCCAGATATCCCCTTCAGTCAGCCGAGATTTATCACCGCAAACGTCGCATTAGCGATTCATTTCCAGTCCATTTCATTTGCAAACGCGTCGAAGGAATCTGAGTATTAACAAGAGGCCATCTTGGCATTGATAACCTCTTCAATAATGCTAATCCTCTGGCCTTGTTCCGTTTAAAATTAGAAAACAGTGCCAATCAACGAAATTTTGAGTCGGGTAACTAGCGAAGGGGTTTATCAATTAGGGAAGCATAACAGAAACCCTTCTAAATCTTCCAAATTGCAGTAAGAACCCCTGCATTCAAAAGAAGCTTTCAAATCCTGGACAATATTTTTTCATCAATTCCAGTTTTCCAATTCTTTCTAATTTAAATTCAAAAGCACTCCAGACATTGCAAGATTCCCGCCAAAAAGTGGCTGAGTAAGGGGTGCCTCGAATTCACCCCCGAGCAGAGTCCAGCAAAAACAGGGCCGCTCGCTCCTGTCCACGATATTAGGGGGGTTGTAAACTGGTAATCAGAGAGTTCGCGTAAAAGTCACGTAGGGTGACGCAGATTTCATCCCTCTCCCTCTCTCTTCCATTATCTTTTCGTCTTCGGCGAGAATCGCGGCGAGGTCGATGGATGCCACGAGCCAGGTGAATCTGGGTTACCATCTCCCACCCCCTCAGTTTCCATAGAATAATTAACGTCGAATGATCGTTTTTTATTGGGTCGTAAATTTTTTAAATTCCAGCGAAAAAACCCACCACGTCGCTTTAGCGATTAAACGTCCGACGTTTCTGATCGTCAATACTCCTTTTTTCTCGCCCCCTCCCCCTCCGACCATTTATGCAAAGATAATTAATACAGACGCGCGTGGTTTGCGCAATAAGGTGCGATTAGGGGGTTCAGGCCTGAATTTTCTAACGTTCGCGATCATCGTTAATTAACGACACAGGGATTTACGAAGGGAGGCTCGGAATTCATCTGAGAAGACTGGGAAAAAAAGTCTCCCTGTCAGATGTGGTTTGGAACAAGTTCCGGGGTTTCCTAATAGTTCCACTTGGAACAAGTTTCGGGGTTTCCTAATAGTTCCATTTGGAACAAGTTTCGGGGTTTCTAATAGTTCCACTTGGAACAAGTTTCGGGGTTTCCTAATAGTTCCACTTCGAACAAGTTTCGGGGATTCCTTATACTTCCACTTCGAACAAGTTTCGGGGTTTCCTTCTACTTCCACTTGGAACAAGTTTCGGGGTTTCCTTCTACTTCCCCTTGGAACAAGTTTCGGGGTTTCCTTCTACTTCCACTTGGAACAAGTTTCGGGGTTTCCTTCTACTTCCACTTGGAACAAGTTTCGGGGTTTCCTTATACTTCCACTTCGGACAAGTTTCGGGGTTTCCTTCTACTTCCACTTGGAACAAGTTTCGGGGTTTCCTTATACTTCCACTTCGGACAAGTTTCGGGGTTTCCTTCTACTTCCACTTGGAACAAGTTTCGGGGTTTCCTTCTACTTCCACTTGGAACAAGTTTCGGGGTTTCCTTCTACTTCCATTTGGAACAAGTTTCGGAGTTTCCTTCTACTTCCACTTGGAACAAGTTTCGGGGTTTCCTTCTACTTCCATTTGGAACAAGTTTCGGAGTTTCCTTCTACTTCCACTTGGAACAAGTTTCGGGGTTTCCTTCTACTTCCACTTGGAACAAGTTTCGGGGTTTCTTTCTACTTCCAATTTGGAACTCATTTGAAGATAGAATTCTATTTCTATTAACCATAGCTCGAGGAACATGTTTTCTAATTAAGATAGATTTTGGAACAACTTTCGAGGTTTCCCAGCACGTCCACTTGGAATGCATTCATAAATGCTTCCACGAAATGCAGGTTAAGAAACATATTTTCCCATTCAGCCAGGTCTGGCACAACTTTCGGGGTTTCCTTCTGTGTCCACTTGGAATTCAGTTGAAAATAGGATTCCTCTTCCATTGAATTATTTCAACAGATATTCAAAGCCTCCCTAAGCGACAAAACCCCAAGTTGTTCCATTTCCACCCCCATCTCTCCCTTCCCGCTCATTTCACTCCAGCAACGAGTAGTCATCCACGGAAGTAGCATAATATGAAAGAACGAGTGGTTGAAGGAGGTTCAGATTGATACATAGATAGAAATTAACGGCGGAATATTCGGGACCTCGTTAATTGCCTCAATTAAGAGGGGAATAATCGATAGGGGACGAGGGAGCGGCATTCCTCTCTTCAGACCGTGTTCCCTCAAGGTTTACACCTCGAACACCGTGGAATTTTTTCAGGGAGATTGTACGAAAGAAAACTCGATTTATTCGTTCCCACTTTCCACCCCCCCCCCAGTCCAGGAGTGGGAGCCTGCTCATGCATATTGCACGGGCGAACGAATCAGCCGAGGATTTAATTACTCCTTCGCGCTGCGCGATTACAGGGGCCTCTGGATCCTTGAATATTTCGTAGACCTCGTGGACTTATTCTTTCCATTCCTTGGAATGTCCTTCCGTCGCTTAATTTAGCCAGGCAGAGGGGCGTTTACCCTTTCCGTGGAACGAAAACAGCTGGAGGGGCAGGGTATTGTTGGAGCATTCGCGTTGTTTCTACTTATAGTCTCCTTTTATTTTCAGTGCCCCAGGGTTTCGTAAAAGGACAGGCAGGTGGGAGAAAAAGAAGGGATTTGATTTGGTGAAATTGTGGCCAGGGGAATATTCTTGAGGGCAGTTTTAATATAAGCTGCCGGTGGCTGGAATCTTAATTGAAAATAGGGACCTAACAAAATTATTCTGGACTCACTTCACATTTACAACTTTATTTTTATTCTAATCAAATTTGATGGCGACAGAAACCCAGAGTTCAATGCAGAATTAATATAGATTTTACTTAAGTCTATTTAAGGCTGACTAAAAACTTTTATCTTCACACCTAATCGAGACTTATTGATCTCTATTTTTCTACCCAACCCAAAATTACTTCAAGCCACATTTAGGTCCAACTCGGAGCTACCTTTCACCACTTACCACAACACTATCCCCTCGACCACAAGGAAGCATTCATCAAGGCATCCCTCTCCCCACTTCTGGACCATAATAATATACACCACTCAACATCCACAAGATTTCGTAGCAAAAGGCAACTGTCTCATCACGTGTCACTATAAAACCTGACACAATTAGCCCAAACTCGTAACTCAAGCCAGGTGCAAGGAATAGCTTTCATATTCGCCCAAAAATAACAAACGCAGATGCAGGGGGGGAGAGAGAGTGGAATTCCCTCGACCCAAATGCATAAGGGGTATTTCTGGAAGCCCTTGTCGATACAAAACCATCGATATTTCCGGCCGCGACTCTCGGCGAGCCCTAATAACATAGTTCCCCGATAGTTTTTGACAATCTGCTGCGAACTTCTCAATCCCGAGGGGAGCAAGTTTCGAGGCTCACGCAGCCATCTTGCAGGCGTTAACGAGCTTGAAGACCATTTAAGTTGCCAGCTTCCAGCGCTCATTGTTTTCGCCGACTTTCCCGCGATAACCGCACGACTGTTTCGAATCCCTGCCACCGCGGAACCAACCCTATTCACTGGCTTTGATCCGTGTTAAGAACTCTGGCCGAAGTTTCGCGTCCTCGAAGCCGCTGCCAGCTGGGGAGATCATCCCCCGGTTCATTTCAACTCTCGCCTCTGCATTGACATCGATTTCGACGAAGAAAACGAGGAAACCCCGATACTAGTTCACGGTGTCAATAGAGTGTACTAGTTTCGGGGTTTGGGGAAATTAAGGGCAAAGAGCTTTGATACTTCGCGAGGACATCGAGTTGGGTCCTTCTGCAGTCTTCTGTGTCTTCTTTGCTTACATTTTCCTCCCCTGCCCCTTTTCGAGTTTTTTAAAAATAAGCTGCATTGAAGTACAGGAACTTGATTCTCAAGAAATCTCGCAGCAGCTAGCTTCCTCCTATTTTCCAGCAGCAAAGTGCCCGAGGTACCCGAAAGCTGTGCACAAATGACCTCGAATCCCTGTTTCAGGGGAGGGGGCTGCCTGAGTGGCGAAAAAATGGCTGCGAGGCAGGCTCCAGGCTGGCTTCCACTCCGCGCAGATATTTGATCTGCGGAGTTATTAGATTTGTGGCTGCGGTAAACAGACTTTCCGAGATGTCCCACATGCGGCCGGGGCTCCCTCGCGGTCTATCGAATCTCCTCTCCCTCGGAACTCGCGCAATCGAGGGGGGAAACGAAGCATGGATACCGACAATCCAGACCTCCAAGGGGTATTTAATTATCTGATATTGGATTGGCGATATTTGTCGCGGGCTCGCTTCTGGAGAAGAAAGTCGAGGGACGCTGAAGCCTTCTGTCGTCAGACCCCTCTAAGAAACTCCAAAAAACATTATAAGCAAACCAAAATGTAAAATCCTCCTTCGAAACCCTCCAAACACAGCACTTATTCACAGATAAAAAATTTCAGCAGACTCACTCTAAAAAAAAATTCAGTAAAACCTGTATTAAGCAATGGTGGCCCCTGTGGGCGGAGCCAGCCGAGCTCTGGACACGCCCACTTTACCAAACTCCTCGCGCAGGCGCGCTGGAGACGTCTAAGCTGTTTGGTACACCCAAACACTAGTAAAAAAGACTTTCAAGAAAGTCTCATACATATTTCTTAAAATATGTGTTTTATGTATTTTCTAAAATACAATTTTTTTTAAAAAAAAAAGATCGATCTCTGTGCAGCTCGTGTTCGGTCTGCATTACTGCGCGCCCTCTTTCAGCGGTAGCTTCGATTGATCAATCAGATGGAACAAGGAGGTGGATTTTTTTCAAACATCGCACCCTCCCTTTTCGAAAAATGGTGGATCCGAGGAAAAGCGATCCGGTCGCTGCTGGGTAGTATGAAAGGCTGTCGATCAAAAGGATCGGCTGGCTGATTCGCGGCGAATTCTTGCCGGTTTGACCCGAATGCCGTCAGCGATCCGCTTCGTTAAGCGATTTTAAATTGCCACTGGAGAGGACTGGAGCCTCTCTTGTCGCGGCTATCATCGACCTCTCGATGGAATACCAGGCTGCCTGGCGATCGTTTGAATCGCGATATTTACGAGCGACAGGGAGCACTGGCCGTCGACCTGCAGGGAATTTTCTTGCCACCGGATTGTCCAGTTGTCCAGGAATGCGCGTGGCCACGATCAAGTGCCCTCGAGTGTGCTTGGAAGTTTTAGAAGTGGAGGCTGGAGCAATTGGTCACTGGTACATAAGTGGGAGAAGATTTCACTATATTCTTCTTCTTCAGGGTGAATTTTTATTTGGGAGGGATGGTTGTCGTCGAGGGATGAATTGATGGAAATTTGAGACGCCAATAGTGGAGGTTTCTAGTACCTTCAAGGATGGTTTCCTTTCAACCCTCTTAGGGGTGGAATTTTTATTGTTGGGGGTTTTCTAAGAGAAATTTCTACACAGGCGTAAAATACCGGAATTTTGAACTCTCGACGATAGGATACCTGAGATTTCCACCCCCTCAACGTTCAATTTTCCACCCCCCAAAACTTCAATTTTCACCCTCTGTTCTCCCTCGTCAGCTTTTCTTTTCTATTTATCCACACACCACACTAAAATATCCTAAAATCTCCCACAAGATCCTCTCATCGCCCAATAAATTACGACTTTGAAATCACCCACCCCTTCATCCCCTAAAAATCCCAACCCCAAGGAACTCGCATCCAAACACCCCAATACAGCTCCTACGAGCTTCCTCCACCTTCATCCCTCGCGAAAACCACCAATACCCTCTTCCTTCCGCCAGGACCTCCATATATGCCCGTCTCAGTGACGCAGGTGCGCGCAATAAACCGGGCCCGTCGAAGAATCCTCTTTTCCCTTCAGCCACAGAGACGTTCGAAACGCAGTTGGACGTTGGAGCCAGACGTTAGACTTCCGCCCTCGTTGCATTATTTTCGTACACGATATGGGGGATGATCGATGGGGGGTCGGGGGGTGGCAGTTCGTAGCCGCGAAGATGACACGCACCGCGGATGGAAATGCTGAATGCTGGGACTGGTGGCATCGCGCTCAGCCCGGCGACGGTGTAATAAATTATTCGGCCGCGTTCACCTTGGCATGTAACGGCGTTCTAATGCATATTGGAACAGCTTTGTCGTGGGTGTGCACCTGTGTGTGTGCACGCGCCTTCGGATACGGTTAAGATGCTTCTACCGTGATGCAGTCGATCTGCTTTGCCAGCGACGCTGCTCCTCCGCCGGATGGGAACGGATCCCCCGTTTCGAGGGGAAAAATCTTTGAAAAATCAGGAGTGGGGCATTTTCTCGAAACAAAAATTTTTAATCGAGCTAGGGGCTATAGCGACACTCATACAGATTAAGAATCTTTCGGAATTCTTTGTTTCGGTTCAGCCCGAGCCGGGAAATCACCTGCGCCATGAACATACCTCTTTTTCTAGGTGCCATATTGACACTGTTAAAAAACAATTAAATGAAATTGCAAAAATTCTTTTTAAATTATTTTTGTATAACACAAGAGTAGCTTAACAAATACCAAAAAGATTTATTTCATTATATCTTGTATTTACCGAGAAAAAAATCTTTACAAATAGCTTAATTTTCCGGCCGTTCAGAGTAGAATGAACTGAAGATCTCTGGATACTCTGGAAGCTCCAATTCTAATTTTTCATTCCCCAGTTTTGAAGTAATCCTAATTAGAATAACCCCAAAGCTAATCTTGCTTGTACCATTCCATCGAGTTTGAGCTCTCAAATTTCCAAATTACTTATCTTTCAACCCCCATTCAGCCTAACTCTCCTTTCCACCGTACACCCCCACGATCCTCAGAGTATGTTCAAGCCTCCACTGAGAAGCTCGCTGACGCGAGCTACGTTTCGCTGTTCGAACTGCTTGCCTCCTGAGAAACCAATAGGTGTCCAGCAAGTGGGATACGAATTCTCTGCATAATTGGGGAAAAGAGATCGTTACGCGCACGGTCGCGCACGCAGAACGTTCCTTTGTCCCACGTGAAGTCCCTCATTCTTCATCAGCGCTTCCGCCTAGGTTGAACTAGCTTCCGCCGCGGTGGCATCCCGAGGCCGCTCTCTGATCCAGAGGCTTGCTTCCGTATTCGCGATCCAAGATACTCTGGTCTCATAAATCACGTCTCTATTGGTGGGCCGTGATGGGTACCACTCCTATAGATCCTTGGGGGATTAGTATTTGAAAGTAGAAGGTCCTCCTCAGGCCTCAAGTGGAATCAATTGAAGCCCGCTTGATGGGAACTGAATCTTGATCAAAATCTAGAGGAAGCTTAGAGTGAGTCAGAAGTCCACTTCGACTTAACTGGGGTATAAGCTGGGCTCGATGTGGGCTTGACTCCATTCTCTGTGTAATTAATTATGCTCCATTGGGGTTTCCTGATTCTACTTTCGAGTACTCTTGATTCTACCATTTTCGGGGTGGCTCGATTCTTCAATTAGACTCTTTGGGACCTGGGGAGCTAATTCAGGATCTCGGAACACTTTGTGAAATGAACTCCACATTAGGGCGGAGCTTATTTTTCTTCATTTTTTTAAAAAATAAAATCAAACACCACGTGAGCACAATTTGATGTAGATTTTAGGTGTAGCTCGATGGTGGTGAAATTTCCAAAGTACGTGATAATTATGTGGAAGGGCATGGGACGCTAGAAATTTATTCGTTTGTTCATTAAGAAAGGTAGAAACTGAGAAAAGGTACCACTACCCCTTCTGACGTATAATTAAGGAGCCTAGGCAGTCAGATCGCTCGAAAATCAAGTACTTTTTTGCGAATTAATTACAAGAAGATAAATACAAATTGTGACTAGTACTTTTGGGTAACGTTTATTAATGCTATAAACAGTAAGAAAAAAATTATTTGAATTATATATACACATGTATGACAGCGCTACAGTTGTTTGATGTGTAGGCATTTTTTCTGGAGCCGCTGTAATTTTGCGGTAAATTTTTTCAAATCGATCTGTACCTCCGTATTTTCGCAAACACTGCAAAACGAAGAGGAAGTACGATTCCGAGAAAAGCGCGTTTAAAGCGCAGAAACGTTTTATGGCGCGCTCGACCTTTTCGGCTGTGAAATCCTTAATTTTGCGAATTTTAACATAAACCAAACGGCATTTTACCCGGGAAGGGTGGTGCTTTCGAAAAATGCAACAAAAAAAATCGAGTTTCTGACTGCCTAGTCCCTTTGAGTAGAACAATTAGTAGATTGTACCCTGGCAGCAGAAAACAGACACTGTCTGATGTCTGAGCCTCTGTGAAGAATTTTAGCAAATTATCAAACGTAAATATAAATGTATAAATTAATGTGTGCCCATTAATGTTGAATTTCCATAATTTCTATAATCTTTGACTCACTTAAGCTACCCCTAAACTTATGTAGAATGCATCCAAAGATTTCGTATAGTGTCTATAGATCTAAAGGAACAAATCAGAGTGGTGAGACATATACAAATTTTTTTTTTGTTTTTCAATTTCCAAACTCCACCCTACATTTGCCTCCCTCGGTTTCAGAGATTCGGAGTAAACCATTGCTCCCAGTTCTACTTCCCACCAAAATCAATTATTCCAATTCCTCAACCCCTCAAACAGCACCCCGCCCCCTGCAACACGCTACTATGTCAACCAACCCTCTCCCACAACCCCTCCCTACCTTTGCCGCCCAATTTCTACCCAACATCGCCTCGCCATGCCCCAGCGTGTCCACAGGCATCGCCCAACGACTCCTCACCTTATCCGAGCTTCACGAAAAAAAAACCACCCCCTAAACGTCCTATAATATCGAAGCGTGTCTCGAGCCTGCTCCACGAAAGCACGCTTTCTTTCTTCCGCCGGAGACCTCGCGCGCAATTTGTCCCTGAAATATGCCGCCGTAAACGTTACAAGGACCCGCGTAGTCCTGAAACGAGATCTACCGTCACGCGAGACGAGCACCGTAGGCGTTACAGTTCCTTCCAGCGTTTCCTGCCTCGGGGATTACGGTCCACGACGATTCCCGCGCATAATGGCGGTGCACTCGGCCCGAATTTCTCAGGTTTAACGCGTTTATCCGGCTGGATCCTCTTCAGCCACCGCGGCCACCCTTCAGCCGCGCTTCATATTTTACGGCGGGCGCCGAGGGGACCACGGGCCGGGGGCAAAAACGCACGGTTTAATCGGGTTAAGTGAATTTTAGGAAGTTCAAGGGGGGGGGCGAGGGGCGGGGGAAATCCTTCAGGTGGTTGCGAGGGAGTGAATGGAGGCGCGATTAGTCCTTGTAAGGATGCGACAGGGGCGCTGTGTCTTAGCACTGCTCCCTCGGGATGGATTCGCGGAGGATGCAGCTGGCGAGTGGGGTGGTGGAGGGTTGGGGGGCGCGCGGGGTGACTCGGAAGTGGAAGCTGGTGGGATTGGGGTTAGTAGGTGTGGGGACTCAAATTGGCGTTTACATTGGGGGTAGTTAGTGCGAGGGGAAGTGTAAGGTAACTTGAGGCTATCCCCGGAACTTTTGTTTTGAGGTAACGGCAAATGAAACTATTCGCTTTTAAAGCCTTACAATTTCTACTTTTAGGCACGTAGGTATGATTTTTTTTTACAAAATATAATTGCTAAGGTGCGGGGTGAACTCGGGTAAGCTCGTGGTATTTCTGGGACACCCGGTGGATTAAATCGACTCGAAAAGAAAGTCACAAGTGACTTCTCTCTGCCGCTTAATACTTACAGCAATCTCTGTATATACTAGCAGCAGTTGATACCACATATCGAGCTACGAAATAAACAGATAAGTGAAAGAATGTGGCGTTTTAATTAACGACAATGACGTAGGCCAACGAATAATCGCCCTTCCACGAAATCATTGTTCTGTCAACAACGCGACGGCTCGCCGGCTGTGAGCACCGTCCAAAAGCTTTATGTAATCGTAATTGCACAATTAATTCCAAGCTCCTGGAACAATCCTAGGCTTCCCATTCAAATTCATCCACTGAAACACCGCGGTGTGATTAGAGTTCCGTTTATTTTTTCACGGATGCGTCTAATAACAACAGTTACGTCAGGCAAGTGCGATTATCGCTTCTGGGCCGGGACGATCTATCATTAACGATCCTCGATTGAAGCAAACGAACATCAAATGCTATCGTGTCCTTGATCGATCGATCACCGTGCTTCTGTAATGCCAGGGCTGCTCGATCTCTCACCTCCTGGTATTACTCAATCCCTTTCCTCTCAGGAATTATAAATAATTCAGGGTGAGTCACCTAACTCCACTGACATAAATTACTTGCAAAATTCAGTTACAGCGTTAAATAATCTGTCGAACTGCCGGGGCAAACGAGAAACTAATTAGCACATTGTGCGCCCCACTTGACGCCATGCAACTTTTATTTGAAACATTTTTTCATACGACAAACGGTTCAGGAGGAATTTAAGGTGGAAGAATTAGGTGACTCAGTTTGTATTGTCTCACTGTGTATTGATTAAAAGACATCTCTTTAATTGGAATTAGGTAGATTAAAGTTAAAAAAAGGAGCTAGGTATCGTAAGAAAGGGGTAACTGCACGACCAAGTGGCTAATCTTAGTGAAACAAGTAACGTGAATCACCAAGCAACGTTGGCCGAGCGTGTAGCGTGCCCGCTTCCCACCCAGTTGGCCCGAGTTCGATCCCCCAACCCCTGAGAATGTTTTTCCACGGTTTTTTCATTATTTACTCAGTG
Organism: Andrena cerasifolii; assembly: GCF_050908995.1. Taxonomy (NCBI): domain Eukaryota; kingdom Metazoa; phylum Arthropoda; class Insecta; order Hymenoptera; family Andrenidae; genus Andrena; species Andrena cerasifolii. The sequence continues at coordinate 9,103,758 of NC_135132.1, forward strand.
TTTACTCAGCATCAAGCAATTTCCACTACAAACATTCGCGGTTGAGTTAACAAGCCGTGCTTCCGTTAATTATTTATTTGTCGGTCTATCGTTGACATCACGTTGTTGGTTACATCACCGTTAGTGGATCTGGTTCGAAGACAAATGGATTTCTAATGTACCCTAGGGGAGAAAAGCTGTGTTGGAATGTTAAATCGGTGTTCAACGGCGTGTGCTTCCTCGCCAATTATCCGCGCGGAAGAGGTGTTTAATTAGATCTCGATAAAAAGAGGCGGCGTGACTTCATTCGTCTCGTTCGGTCAGATGATTTCATTGATAAATTTAAAAAGCATCTCTCGAGGCGATACGCGTGCATACGCGAGCCGTGACGAGGCTCAATGAAAGTGACCCGGCGTAATCGGTGCCTGACAAAAGTCCCTTGATGAATTGTGTGTGTTCCTCTGGGAGAAGAATTACTTTGCTCTTCTCCTTGATTGTTGACACCAATTTGTTGGTGGTCGAGTTGGATTTGAATAAATCTTGAATGAAGATCGTTGGCCTCCTTAGAGGAAAGAGAAGGGATTCATCTTGTAGCTGTTAAATGCAATTGAAGCATTGTGTACCAAGAGACTTCTTTGATGATGATTCCAGACTGGCGGAATGAACTTTTAGTAAAATGTCGCCAAGTTGGTTTTAATTCGTAAGTCCTGGATTTTCTGATCGTAGAAGATCATAGAGAATTAGCTAAATATCTGCGAATCACTGATTGAGCAAAAGTCGGAACTACTTGCTACTAGGGAACTCGTGGTCTGGCTGGAGGCCTAGTTTTATTAGCTAGTTAAGCTATAACTCTGAAGCTCCCTGTGTGTTCCCAAGAATCGATTAGGATCTAAGGGATCCCGACAGCCGTGTAGAATCACTTTAGCGTCCATAGAAGAGGTCCAGCCGGCAACGTGGCTCGTCCACACCCGGAACAAGAAGTCAAAGGCCGAGATCCCAAGCCGCAGATATCCTCTTCAAGGAGTAACGAACTCGACGCGTGTTCGTCCAGAATTTCCAGCTCGCCTTCATCCTACAGCCTTTCAACAAGCTGAGAAACCCCCCTGAAACGCTCAATCGACAGCAGAAAACCAACCAGTCCCCTTCTTTTCACGGCTATCTGATCTCGAGCTGCGAGCTCATCGCCGCGTGCGGGACACTCGTAACTCCGTAAGACTCCAGCACTACCGGAACGCCCTAGGGCGTTCTCCGCACCGCGCGCTCCACGGCGCAAGAACGAAGAACCTGTCCTTAAAAAAAGAAGGCGCGATCCGATTGTATAAGCCTGATAAATAATTAAACAGTAGTCACTCGATATCCTCGTAATCGTCCAAGTGGATTCAGCCGCGTGGAACACCCACGATCCGCGGTAATTAAAACGCAGCTCATGTCGGTTGATCTCATCGCGACCGTGGGTGTCAAAGAGAGGCGCATTCGTTAGAGCTGTCAGTCAAGGGGAAGAATTAGCGGAGCGCGCTGATGTCACCGCTAGATACCAGCAACAAGAACAACAACAAAAAAAAAAAAGAACACTTTATGAAGCCTTTGTGATGGTAATTTGATGCACGCTGTAATAGTCATTAAACATTGTCATCGAAAGACAAAGGGGGCCTCTTGGACACTGGGAACGTCTGCGGATCAGTCACGTTGCGAATTTCCAAGACCATCTGTGATCAAATTATTAGGTACCGCTGCTATTGCTGAGCACTCGGAAGGTGACAGGCAATGGGGCCCACTAGGCCCGACAATGGGCCCGCACCTAGGCTTCTGGTGCGCTTCCAGCGAAAAGGAGAAGCTCCGCGCGATTATCCGCGACATTGACACAGAATCCTTGCTCCGTTCACGTCCCACGTGGCGCTCGAAAAAGACGTCGCCCTCGACATCCCGTCGGGAACTTAATCCGCCCCCCCTCGATTAACGCGCGACAAATCATTTCCAAGGAAACGCGTGCAGCTTAATCGCCAATTAGCCTACTAAGGCCTCGCCTGAATGTCGCATTTCGATCGGCCTGCAGGCTAACTACGAGTCCAAACGTAAATAGGAAAGCACATACTACTTTTTGGTTCTGCAAGGCAAAAAGTAGGAGAAATAAAAAATTGCAAAGTACAAAAGGAATCGGAATTGTATCTCCGAGTTATAAGGTTTACGAAGACACTTTCAGCCAGTGCCAGAATAGCCGAGTTGGCTAAGGCACGTGTACTCGAATCTTCAGAGTCCAGAGGTCGCGGGTTCAAATCCCACCTCCCCAAGGAAGTTTTTTCAATTCCGTTTTTCTTTAAAATATCAAATCACTCCATTACCAACACTGCATTTATCGACTACCCTTCGTTATTTAAAGGCACCACCGGGAATACCTAATCTCACCCCACGAAATAATAGAGTTCGCATCAGTCAATGAATGCGATGAACCCAACGCGCCTCGGCCTTAATCTACCCCGATCAAAATGATCACGCGAGTGACTCACTGCGATCAACTGGCACGCGTCTGCCATTCCTCATGATTTCTCTCTCCTATCGTGACCCATAGAATTCTGGAAACCGGTGGAAAAAGGATATTACAGGGAAAGAGATCCTCGATGGGACGATACGCACGAGCGAACGGAAAGGTGATGATGTCACTCGCCGGGTGAACTCATCGCGTGCATCGCGAGTTATGTCACTCTCGAGTGTGTGTTTGTAGCCATCGATCCCCATCCTAGAAGTTTAGAAGATAGGCTTTTACAGGGCACAGTCGTCTCTGTCGCGATTCGTCCACACGGGTGACGAGTAATTAACTTGATTGTGGGACGAAGCTCTGACAGGAAATTCGATATTCGCCCGGTGTCGACAGTGGCATCGAACCCGATGCGGCCTGCGCGCAATCGAGGACCGAAATCGCCCAGGCAAGTGTCATCCAATGAATTATTCACCCCGATCAGTTGACATTTCCTTTCCACCCTCGCGAAACATTGAAAAAGCGTGGGTCGAAAGTACGCAACAATGTGGACGGGGTACGTTGGAGAGCAGTAACAATTTGAAAAATTTATGCCCCTGCCGGTCGAGTCGCATGACAAAGGCACGATCGACCCGGGCTTCTCGAGTCGGACTCTGTTTTCCATAATACAGAAACATTAAACAGGTATCAGTCGTTAAAACGCGGCCGCGCGGCGTCACGAGCCCCGCGGAGAGTGGGCGTCTATTTTCGATTCGAGTGCATTCCACGGCGGTTCGATGGAATAAACAATAATAGACGTGTCAGCGAGGGATCAGAAGCTTGGACGCTGGTTGGAAAATTTAAATTGGCCGCTAAAAATACGAGGAGGATCGCTGGTGATAAGTTCGGTCGGATGTCGAAGTTCTCTCGACGTTGATACCTCGAGTTATACTTTAATCTGAAGTTTATATCATTTACGTCGGGGGTAGTGGAAGCAGCGGTTATTTTAAGACGCCTTGATCCTCGGGCGACGTATAGGTCGATGCGGTGTTCATTTTGATCCGTGATAAAATTTCGCTTATACAAGGCAGGCAGCTGTTATTGTTATCAGTGTTAGGACAGTTAGGAAAATTCACTGCCCCTTTAAATTTCATGCCCTACAAGTTATTTTTGGTGGACAGTTTATGCGACTGTATAATTCTCAGCGTAAGCTGTTATAGCGGATTTTGAGATAATTGTGATATCAAATATTTATCGACTTGTGGCACCGACGAAGCGTGGTGAATAATAAATTGACCCCGCGTCCGTCAATGGAAACTGCGAAATCAATTTTCTCGAGAATTATTCTTCGTTTTAGGCGCATTCTCTTTAGCAGAATCATTTGCAGCTGGAAGAATGTGGTGTATCCAAAATCAGAAGAGATTTAAAAAATCGCCGCGCTGGTATGCGTACAGTCGTTCCAGCACGAGAAATCAGACGAAGGAGCCGTCTTTCGCCGCGTCTGCTGCGGATGCAGTAAAATATGATGCCCCCCGTATAAACTGCACCGACCGAGAATTCCACCGTCCCTTGATAAAGAATGATATCGCGTGCTTGCGTCGAACGAAACTTCCTCCGTTGGCGAATATTCCATCTCGGACATGGAATTGGCGCCGCGGAGGCAGATCAGGCTTGGAGCTTCTTAGTTTCACCCCCGGAGCCTCGACTTCGGCGATTCTCAGAGAAATAACGATCCTCTGGATACTGGACGCTATACGACTCGAGAATAGGGGGTGACACGCTTAGAGGGGTGCGTATTGAAATAATAAGGGATCCGTGGTGTTGGGGGAAGGCGTAAGCTGAGTGTCGAAAACAGTTGCGGATAACCTGATGCAGATGGTAAGCTAAATGTGATGTACACCTAACCAGGGTCTGCCTGAAGTGGAGTACAGAACCAATTCTGTTGCAATGCACGCGTAACTAAGGTCCGGACAAAGTGCGGTCCAGATTTAACCCAGATTTAATTAGGATGAAATCCAGATCTAACCCAGTTGCAACCTAAACAAATCGAGAACTGAACCAAGTGTAATTCGAAGCCTAATTCAGACCTAAATGTACTTCGGAACCAAATGTGCTCCAGAACCAAATATACAGGGAAATTAAATGTGCCCCGAAACCCAGAACAAATCGAGAGCCCTCGGCCCCTCGAGGAAAACGTCACCCAGCGGACTCGATAGCGCAGGAAAAAGACCCCTCCCACCGAAATGATACATCATGTTGTGGAGATCGATCAGAGACGTCGACAGAGGGGCGTAGAACGTTGGGATGAATTCTAATTGTGTCTAGGAGAACAAACCACACGCGTCAGTTAACAAACGAACAGGGTTGGGAAGGGGGGAGTTGGGACAGCGTGACCCGTTATGAAATAACGATCCAGCTGGCTCCTGTCCGCCCACGCCTGACACGTATCCGCGGGACCAACGTTTATTTATCGACAATTCGTTTTACCTGGACGTTATTTACGACACTCGGGGGCGGGAAGAGGCTGCGCACGGTTTGTTATCGGTTGCGTCACTCTACTATCGACGACGATGGCCGAAGGAAGCCTGATTCGAAGCTGAAGTCTTCCCATCACTGGATCTTCAGCTTCGCTTACCGGGGTGCCATTTTGGGGGATACCTGCTGGATCTATTGGGGGGGATGTTGAGGGCATTTTGAGGGTTGGAGTCTTTAGAGATCGTGGGGTACGAGGGGAGATGTCAGTCAAGTAGGAGCCTCGTGTAATGGACTTGTTTCTGATAACAATTGAACGTTAAATTATGTTTTACATGGGTTCCTGAGTTAGGTTAATGCAGCACTAGCATTTTGGGTTACTGCTTCTGAGGATTCTTAAGAGAATTCTTCACGAATCTTGAATAATCCTGGGATCCTAAGGTTCTTGGAAGCTGTGGGAGTTGGATGACTGCATTCACTATTAAAATGTCCAATGTATTCAACAGTTGTTAGGTAAACTGGTCCCCAGTAAATCCTCCTACGCTTCCTCTTCGTTTTCCTCTCGGTAACTCCAGAAACCTAGTCAATCTGGAACTCCAAAATAAGTCAGATCACCAGATCCCACCTGAAAAAGACAGAACAACCTCCGCAGACACCGGTCCCCCCAAAAGCAGAACCTAGGGACCTATCCCACTTTCAGAACACCCACCTCCTCTGACAAAATCCTATAAACAATACCCATGCTCGTCCCAAATTTCCATCAGCCTTTAAACTATGTCTTCCGCACACAGTTCCGCTCCAAACACTTCGACGTGGCCTAGTTTCACCTATCCCCATTATCTAACGCCAGCAAACAGGTCGCTTTGCATGATAGCCGCTCCCACGAGAAACAGAATGGTCCCCTTGTGCTCTGCATGAGACTGTGGCTCGCAGAAACGCGGATTAAGTCGCGGCGAGGATCGTCTGATAAGGATAGGAGCGGCTGTCGAGTGTCTGCACACAGCTGCATAGCCCAGGACGCTGTAGACTCAGCTGCCGGTGTCTGATTTCGAGGCGGTTGCTCAGGTTGGGGACGCGTTGAAGCCTCCAGCTCACCCATTTCGCATCCGAATACCGCCATATTTTGTGGATCGCGTCTCTATCACCTGGTGAAGCGAGAGGAGGGATCATTGGATCAATCGGCGCTCATCGATATTCGACCCCCTGGTATTATGGGGACTTGGGGGACTCACATCGATGATACGAGTTAATTTCAAAAGGCACAACGACAAATTTTTTAAATTCTGTGTGCCTTCCCTCTTTCACTAGGCTACTTCGAAACAAAATGGCCAAATATCGGCACTGACCCCTTCCGAACTCACCCCCAGAAATGTCCCCGGACTTGAGACAGAGTGCTTTAAGGTGGCTTGGGAATCGATCGGAGTCAGACTTTTTAATATTCCGCTGTTTTCTCGACTCTCCTGGACCCAGGACTTATCCGTTTCGCAAGACAGCCACGATCCACCGTTGGAAATAGGACTTGCGGCGGGCCTGCATCGCGATAAGCGGGTTTAATCGCGGCGTTTACGCACACGGGGCTGGCGTAGATTGCTCGGCTGATTTTGAGCGGCGTTTCACGCTCCAGAAGTGTAATGCACGGGGCGTGTGCGTCGAAAATATCCCTCCGAAGGCGATCTACCGTGAAAAATATACCGTCCACGGGAACTCGCGATATTTTTCCTGTGTATAAATAGCGCGGGATTAATTTTAAGCGCACCGGAGCGAGCAACAGATTTCTCTCTATGGAAATTCATGTCAGAGGCGCGAGGCCGCCCCCGAAAATTCCTCGCCGGTTTATTTTATACCAACAATTCGAAGGGTAATTAAATTTCTCCTGGGAACTCCTTATTGTACCGTGCTGAGGGCAAACAAGTGAGGGAACAGTGAAGGGGGGTGTTTTATCGAAGGCTGACTAATCGTGTGGCTATAAACACTGTTCTAAAGCGTCTTGTTAAAAAAAAATTAAAGTGCCACTATACTGCTTCGAAGAACTTCCTAAAATACACAATTTTCTTTGGAAAACTTTTCCTCCAGCCCCCACGGTTCTCGAAATATATCGAAGTGAAATCGACGCTCGCATCTAAAATTGCCACTTCTCAAAAGAGCCGCTGGAAAATTAAGGCAACTTTGCAAAAAGAATCCTTGCGCATTTGGGGGATTTTAAAAATCCTCCCCACCTGCGCAAATTAATTATCGATGCTGAATTTTAGTTGGGAACCACTGACACCGCCGCGAGCCCGCGATTTTCGTTCAAAGCGGCGGCGATTCTACTGTGAAAAGTATTTGTCATTCCATGAAGAGCCGGCGGCGGGCGAGGGTGGGAAATTAATTGTGCAAAACGAGTTATCGATTGTGGAACTCGGTGCGCGGGGTTCATTGTGCCAGCCGCGGATCGAAGATTTATTTATCGATCTCGTCACGCCGATTTTTACAACTCACGCGTCTATTTCATTACAGACGATCGAAAATTTATTCTCCGCGTCGCCTGCCCCAATTTCCACCGTCGACTTGGTCTGCCACTCGCTCGTTTATTTACTCGAAGGGAATCCTCGATTACCGATCGATAATTAACGCGGTTACACGAATATTACAGCCGCGGAAAGTCGCGGTGCTCGATGGATGACCGTGACGTTAATGGATAGGGGGAGGAGGGAGGGGATTTAATTGAATTCGGGATTCATCTTTCCCGAGCGTTTTACTGATTGGGCTGCTCGACTATTTCAGCCGTACCGATCTCTGGCAATCGTTTAAAATGAATTATTATAATTGATGTAACGAGGTAGAAACACGTGTATTTCCCACTGTTATACTGGGTGGAACAGAAATTAAATTTAGGAGTACGTCCTTCTAATCTTAACCCTTCGACTGGAGACATTGAACCGCTTCACCGTAGATGCTGTGCGGAAGTCCTCTACTCCCATTTGTTCGCGGTACACCCTGAACGCCTACGTGGCGTTATCCGCACAGGCTGCTCCAACAATTTCTCTTTCAAATTTATGACAGAAAAGTTATTTTATATTTAATTTAAATACCATGAAAAATGGCATTCCCTGCCCTGCAATTCAAATCACATAGAAAATGTGATAAAACTGAAAGAAAAATTCAGTTGAACTGTTTTAGTTGGCCACCCTGTATAACCCATCGAAACTACCTCCAGCTCCGTTAACCCTCCACGGTACACATCCCAGCGACAACAGCCCCTTCGTCCAAAGGAACATCCACAAAAAGTCCTCAAGGATCCACTCGAAATCCCCCTCCACAGTTGAATGCGGACAATTATCACCGTCATTTCCCGCCACTTTGCTCGTGCAGGGCGATTTTTCTCGCGGCGCGCCATTAATTATAACGTTTAAATTGCAAATCAGCGGCTAAAATATGTCGAATCCCTGGCGGGGGACCGCGCTCGCCGCGACGTATGACGGGAATATATTTTATACCCGCCGTATATCACGGAATCGCTGGCACGGGCTCGTTACCATCCACCGCTTATCGAGGCGGGATTTTTCATGCAAATTCGCTTGTAAAATCGACGGTAATGCTTTCGAAACGATTATCACCGACGTCTCTGTCCGCGGTGCACATGTGCGAGTGTGATAACTAAACCTGGCTCGCCCACGTGGGACCCTTATTTCACGGGCTCCCGCTTCACCGCCCTTCGAGCCAGGAGACTCAGGAATTTTTGAGTTCGCTGCGGCGACGTAACGTTAACCGGAAGCGATTTTCAGGGGCGGTAAAAAGGTGTAACGGAGGCTACGATCCTCGAAGGGAAATCACGGGCCTTTTTTGCTTCCGTGTCTCATTAGGACGGGCAAGCTGGAACTCGTTATCTCTTAAATCACGCGAGTGCTGCTTGGAAACGCGGCTCACCCCCGTGCAACCCCCGCGGAAACTTTTCTCAGACGCGCAAAACGTCGCTCGCCCGTTTCTGGTCGATGGGGGAGCACTTGCACGCTCCCTTTTTCCTGTTTTGGTTTCGACGGTTTAAATTGGTCGTTTTGGGAGGCTCGGAGGGAAGGTGGAAGTTGATACGGGATTGGAAATGAGACTGGGGCAGTAATTAATTTGTTCAGTTTGGTTCGAGGGTGTACTTGTGCTGATTGGTAAATGTGTATCTTTATATTAGGTGTAGATGGATGTAGGGCAAGTTGGCGCAGTGAGTGGTGTCTAGTTTCGTGAGGTCTTGGACGTTCAACGTGATGCGCCGCGTACTCTGGGAGATGGGTGACCACTGGATCTCTAAAAAAAAGTCTCGAGTAGGAGGTGTTTTTAATTCCTGCGTTTCCTCGATTCAAATTTGTCAGCTTTAGCTTCATATCCTGACAACACAGAATTTACAAATTTACACGAATTTGAGTCGAGGAAACGCAGGAATAAAAACACTTCAAAGGAAAACGCTGTTCAATTATCTTCAATAAAGGGAATTTGTCATTCTGTTTCGATTAGAAGATATCCGGCCACGTGTAAAATTATTACAAATATCTGGGAACATGTACGAAAAAATGGGGAAAGTTCGGATGAAAAAGTTTCCCCCTAAAAAGCGACAAAACGGGTGGGGTAGAAGAAGGAAGCCTTTTCTCAGGGAAATGAAGTGCCTCAACATCTTCAGGATGTTCAACGATGCGTCTCCAGGCCGCTTACGCGCGAAAACATACATCAGAGGGCGGAAGGGGAAGGGAAAAACTCGACTCGATATAAAGCTGAGGATATTAGCATGACAGGCAACCGGTAGCATCAAATTGCTGGACCTAAAAGCACCCAGCAGCAGCCCCTCTGCTAAATCGTCCGTGCTCTTCTAATGGACTGCCAGCGGGGGAAGTTTAGTCCCCCTGCTCCGTCTACCCCCTGGGACGATGCACGCGATCCTTCGATTCCTGTGTCTTGCAAATCTCCTAGAAATTCAGTCGAAAATACAGGAACACGTTCGAAGAAAGATAGACGAATATTAACCACGCTTTTAAACGAGGGTGGGTCAGAAAAGGTGACGCGAGATTCGAGGTGCTCCACAGGCAAGTGCTGAGAAATCAGACACCTATGCCAAAGTATTCTCGTCGTATCTTCGATCAGAGGTGGCGCAGTTCTGACATTTGACTCCTGGCTCTTCAGCCAGACAAGAGCAGTGACTCCTTGACTTAAAGGCTGACAAACTTGAACGCTTCAGATGCGTTACAATGCGACAGTGCCCTAAAACACTTCAACCTTCCATTCCACTCTGTGACTTCATCCTCCCACCTCGAAAAAAAAATATTACACTTCAAATTAACTCCTCGGCCAGAGTTTCTCCCAATTTCGCTCACTTCAAGAACATGCCTATTTTTATTTTGAGAAAAAAAATTGAATAACAAAATTCTTTTCGCGTCGTTCAGACACTTCTTCTAAGAAACTGTTACTTCAGAATAAATTCTGAAAGAAGTGGTGCTTCTTGATCCGGTCAAGAGGACCTAACCCTTCAACGCAACGTCTCTGCAGATTTGAAGAACACCAACTGCAGGCTTAGCAGCCAACTGAAGCTACAGACTCCCCACTGGGTGTCCCCGAATCTTCAAGAGACACTTAAGGATTCCCTGGTATCACTATTAGAGCAACACGAGATTGGGAGGTGGGGGCTCTCTTCAGCCACCCCGACGAGGGTGGCCGAGGATGCCGTTGGCTTTGACGGGGATGGACGATGATCTGGTGTCCAGTGGTAATTGAATATCAGCGTCTAGTGACAAAGCATACTCGAACCCCTCCAAGATAGTCTTCTGCTCTTTGCGTAATGCTATCAAAATGTCCCCACCGATTCACCGAGACTCCACAGCCTTCGTTTTACTAAAATCATTATTATATTTACTGCTTACGAAGTGGCCTGATATTAATAGCAGCACTAATCGAGAATCCTCACCATAGATTTCCTTTAAAAGTGTTCTAAATTCCAAATTGGGCCGCAGGGACTTTAGTAAATACCATGAATTTTTAAGAACCACCCCCTGCAATAATTCTGCATTAGGAAATATGGGATCCAAGAGCTGTACGAAAGCAGCCCAGAATCCTAGCTAATCTAATCGCGTCGAGGCACGGCATTAACATTTTTATTGTCCAGCAAGATGGCTGGAAAGTGAAATATCGGGGGGAACGAGGTACGCGGGCGTATGGAAAAGTTTTCCTACCCTCTCCCTCCCCCACATTTTCCACGTCTCGCGCCTGGAAAGCGCCTTTTTACAGCCATGATTCTCTTATCCCCTCGCTGTGTCTTCCACTCTCGATCATAACTATTTAAAGCCCCGGGAACTTGTGAAAACTGCTGCTCCCCAGGGCGAGGTATAGTGGTTGGTGGCTTGCAACCACTTTCAACGCTGGAACTTTAGCTGTTGCTTGCTCGAGAGTATGCAATTTTCTGGCCTTGAAACGTCCTGCAGTGTAACTCCCCAGTAACCCTGTTCTGACCACCCATTACACATATTCGATTCATTCCGCGTCAGATACACCGTCAATTTAACCCTTTCGTGCATACCTAAAGGCGGGCGCCTGTTTAGCCCAGGAGATGGGTCCCTATAATTTTTTTTCCAGACGTTTCGATTTGACAGAAATCTACTTTGAAGTGCATTTTTTTAACTAAGCACGCTGCGAGAATTATTTGGGAAACTAAAGAAATCAAATGAAATACTTCCCGACAGCGTGCAGCTAAAAGTAAATTATTGGTAAGTAGTTTGCGTAGTGATCGAATGGATTAAAGATTTGAAAACAAAAAATAATTTACACGTAATAATTGATGCGTTGGAAATTTTACTTCTGCACCCTTTTAGCTCTTTGTTCATGAAATTTGCTACCTATACACATACATATATCATATCGTACTATTATAATAAAGCTACAGCATTTGTTTGTATGCTGACAAAAATCTGAAAAAGTCCTGAACAAATCAAAAAAAATTTTAACTACGGTATACTTGAACAGCAAGATTTATGCCGTAAAATATAATTTATCTGTATAAAAAATGGTATGTACTTAAAGAAGTCATGGCTCGGCCGGGTCGTGATGGGTAGTACGCGACGCGTCCGCCAGGCGGCCACCGGGGCCAAGCGCTTCTCCCGCTTCTTCTGTGCTCTGTTAAATTTCACAATGCAAAATAGCGAATAATTCTCTGTTACATCATAAATTCGTATTTTTTCGAGCATTTTTTCATAGTTCTTCACTAAAAATAAAGTATTTATTTTACATAAAAAAAACCATTACATTTTTGGTACTTGCTCCAAATTGAAAACAGACATCGAATTCGGTCCTTTCATCCCCAAACCAGACTAGTCTAATTTTTCCAACTGAATTCAAAACCTATGCGCCACAGGGTTAATCACCCTCCGCGTTACACGATCCCCGTGCGGGTATTCTTCGATCCCATATGCCGAGCATACAAGTCGAACGCCCATGTGCGTTCCCCGCACGGAACATTCCACAATGGTGTGCCCGAAGAAAAGGCTTCCCCGCTTCGTCCCCAGTTTTTCGACCGCGGTAACGAGGGCATTATCGCGTGCAACAGCCCACGGAGAGCTTTCCAGATTTTTCATCCCCGTAGGGAAAGAACTTCCCCTCACTTTCCAGCACCCAGCCCCAGCTCCCCTCAGGAGCACAGCGAACGGTGGTGGCCCTCGGTAGCCGTCTTCCCGGGCGATTACCCGATCGCCTCTGATCGAGGGAAAACGAGCCAGCTGAGGCATTCGCTTCGAAACGTGACTCCTACACTTCACACTGTAACGTTATCCAAAGCGCGGTTATTCCGGGTCTCGAATGGACGTGACATAATTGTGAAAACGAGACGGGCCAGTGGTGATCCGATTGCTGAAACAATAGCAAACCGTGGTCCAAGTGGGAACGGGCTGCGCCACCCGCTGAAACAGGACCGTCCCACTGGCCACTGTTTATCTGAAACGCGATACACAGGGCCAGAGAAGTTTTCACGGCTCTCGAGTGCCGGCAATCGTTAGCGAGCCCGCTGCACGCGTCCCGCCGAAGGAGCAGCTTATTTAATTGAGCGGAAAGAATTCTTCTCGATCGGAATGCGTAGATTTCACGCGCTGCGCTCTGCCCAGTTCACCCTGTTTTTATTCGCAACCCCGCGGCCGGGGGAGGGGGCGGGTGCGACAGGGAGGTTCGGCGTTCAAAAACGAATAAGAAACGTGGTGTAAGGGTTTCTCCTGCGAGGCTTCGTTTTCGAGATAACTCGCCTCGAAGTTGCTGGTAGCCTGCATTTCCGATCGAGTACCATTTTAATTCCTTTTTACCAAGACACCGGTGGACCTTGCTCGAATTTTATTAAACCAAGGGAGATCCTAGAAATCGTAGACCTCCGCGGAGGGGATGCAGCAGATTGAATGCGAAAGACATAGAAAATCGACGCCACTGCGAATCTCGCCTTTGAAATCGAGCCTCCCAGAGATCCTACGAATTTATATCAAACGCCGCAAGTGGCGGCATTATTGGATCTCGCTCGAGTCGGGTGCGCGAAATGGGAGAAATTCGAGTTTTAATGGATCGCGTTGTTCCTTTTCCACCGGTCCCGGAGGGCCGAGGATCTTGTGTTAAATAATATTGAGCGTACCATGTAGAAGAGTGGAGTCCCAAATATACTATAAAAATAAGCGAGGGAAAAATGAAGATCGTTTTGCACCGATGCAGCTTTTTATATTCTTCCTCGGTCTGTTACAAACAGCGAATGGATCTCGGCTGCGTTACAAATATAGAAATAAATTTAGTAATAATTTTATCCCGAATTTAGGGGGCTAAATGAGAACCGCAAATAGCACTGTGACTTATGAAACGGAAATACTTCAAATAATGGAGTAAATGATGATCTCGTTAGTAATCCAATTTCATAATTAATCAATTCTAACTATACTCCCTGAAATATGATTTCGATACGACTATTGATATATTTGAATCAGTTAGAAATCGTTAAACTGTTTTCAATTTCAAACTCCACCATTTTCATATTCACAATTAGATCTCCCCGTTTCATAATCCGAGAAGTTATTCGTCAACTACTTAATTAAATCTTAAATTACACTTTTAAAACGATTCGCATAATTATTTACATCGTCTCAATTCGAGAATCCTTCAAATTACCCTTTAAAGCATTTCTTCCATTTAAAATTCGCGCGAGATATCCGCGACTATCGCTCGCTCGATATTAATCGCAGTTATCGATTTTGCGATTGATCCTTGGTGGAGGGGTGAAGCAGCCGCCATTACTCAGTCTCCCGGTGACATTGAACCTGTTGTGATCGCTACGAAGTTCGCGCGCGAAGTGAGGTTATGTCGAGTGTTATCCTGATTCTTTCCTTCGACCACGCGAAGTCCGTTGACCCTCGGTAATTCATATCTACGATCATAAGCCGTGCGTCGTATATCTCCGCTGTAAACTAACCGTCCTCTTTCATTTTTGCGCAGCCTGCACATCGACGCAGTTCAAATGCAGAAATGGACAGTGCATCGACAGCGGAGGCCACTGCAACGGCGCCCAGGACTGCCACGATGGTACCGACGAGCTCAACTGCCGTGAGTCCGATTCAAACAAAAAATACAGAACATTCTATTGTCATTGTTGCATTTCCAATAATTCGTAATTCATTCGTACTACTACGCGTTTACTGTGTGCGTTCGTGTTCTGACAGGTTTCTTTTTATTATTTGTTTTCCCGCGAAAATGCGGCAGCAGCTGCGCCGCTGTAGCGATGAAATTTCGCGGGAAAGATCGGTTTTCGTTCGCTTTTGTAAATAATCCTGCTTAATTTGTGATTATTGCATCGAATTTACTGTTTTACTATTTATTTATTCGTGCATGGTCGACCCCCCACCCCCATAAACATGATTCATGTATGAAAGAAGCTAATTCCCTTTAATTCATGAAAAGTTCTCACGCAAAGATTGTGAAATCATCTTTGCTAATTCCAATTGTACCTTTAATTCACGAAAAACGTTAAAAACATTCTCGGGCAAAGATTGTGAAATCAACTTTGCTAATTCCAACTGTATTCTCGTTCTCCGTTCGAACAATGATTCCTCCGTCACTTTTTATACTCGACGTTCCTTTATTGGCCACAAATCAATTCAGTGCTCAGATTTTCAGCTTCGGTTTTAAGGAATTAGCGGGCGAGGCCTGTAGTTGACACAAAAACTTTTATAAGAGGGACATCTTCTCTTAAAAATGTCGTATGAAAATCGTTTTACGATGGAAAATAATAAAAACTTGGTAGAGACTAATTTAAACGAATCAAAGTTGGTAATAGATTAATAGCACATTCGCCAGCCTGCACTAGTGACATGAAACATTTTGTTTTAAGTCGACTTCATAGTTTTTTCTTATACAACTTATTAATCTATTACCGACTTTCATTCGTTTAAATTAGTCTCTACCAAGTTTTTATTATTTTCCATCGTAAAATGATTTTCATACGACATTTTTAACAGAAGATGTCTCTCTTATAAAAGTTTTTGTGTCAACTACAGGCCTCGCCCGCTAATTCCTTAAAACCGAAGCTGAAAATCTGAGCGCTGAATTGATTTGTGGCCAATAAAGGAATGTCGAGTATAAAAAGTGACGGAGGAATCAGTGCTCGAACGGAGAACGAGAATACAATTGGAATTAGCAAAGTTGATTTCACAATCTTTGCCTGAGAATGTTTTTAATGGTTTTCGTGAATTAAAGGTACAATTGGAATTAGCAAAGATGATTTCACAATCTTTGCGTGAGAACTTTTTTCGTGAATTAAAGGGTTAAAGGTACAATTGGAATTAGCAAAGATTGAATCATGTTTATGGGAGGGGGGGATTTCATCACTTTTTTCATGTTAAATATTTTCTAAATAATCCTACCTTTAACCTTGATTAAATATCTTCTTTACCATCGTGACGTTTCCAAAATGTTAACAACTAGCAGGTTTTTATGATCGAATGACAGCCAAGTGACATTTATAAATTATGCTTTCGAGGCGACTCCTACTGGCGTCAAGTGGAGAAGGAAAACGAGACGTCATACCTCGTAATCCTAAAAGTATCATTTTTATAACTATTAATTCAGAATAACTCTTATATCTTTTAGACAAATAGCTTGATACATTAAGTAAAACGACATATAGGTTCGAAAAAAAAAATTATTCGCTTAATCATGTAAAAACACCGGGATTATGTCATAAAATAAGATAATAAGGCTAAAATAGCTCGGACGACCTGTCAATTTCGCTATCTTTCGTGTATAGAGACATGGTCGTTCAGTGTGCCTATGGGTAGAGGGAAAGGGGGAATTAGCTTCCAGACGCGACCGCGTCTGTTGATTTTACGAGAGGCATGTTTATTTTTGTGTTTATTCTTTGGGGCTTGGATGCTGAACAGTGTATCGCTGGGGCGGGTGATATGTTTGACTTCGAACGTACGCCGTGTGCGGAGGTTATGTCATTACGTGTGTTAGCCATATACACAGCACGCCCTTAGGCGTTCTACGCACGGGCCCTGTTTCAGTTCGTACTCCCTAGATTTTACCGAACTTTCTACACTCCGCAAGCAACAATTGCCAAGACTCGTGGAATCCTAACAACGTTTACTGAATTACTGCTTCTATGAAATCAATATTTTCCACCCGACGTCATCCCTCAAAAACTAACACGCCCGGCGGATTAAGCATCCCCCTCATTTCGAATTAATACGAGGATCGAAGGCCAGCGGAGCATGCGAGGGCAATTTTTCCAAGCACAGGGTGCAATGGGGAAGCAATTTTCTCGTCCCCCTTTTCCTCTCCATCTTCCCCACTATTTTTTCGTCCTCTCTTTTTTTTTTAATTCGTCAACGAACTTCATTAGCGGCATTAATATCGGCGGGGAAGGGGGCAACGCTCCCACGCCGAATTTAAAGGCGTGCCCCTTGCCTCCCTGCAGCCCTTCTTCGTCTCCTACCCCTCCACCAGGTTGCCGAACGAGATTTACTCTCGCGTTTATTAAGCCGCCCTAATAACCAGCTGCAATTTTAATCCGACATTAATCTCCAGCGAGTCTGCTCTCTCTCTTGCCCCTCTCTCTGGCCGCAGTCGTCCGTCGGCCCTTTCGAGGCCTCTGCCACAGGAATTTCCGGCGTTTTCACCGGTTTAATCCAATCCTGATGCATGGCGGCGTGCGGTAGCAAAGGGGGTGGCTTCTGCGGCTGGTGAAATGGCGTGGACACGCGTGTCAGGATGCTGGTCGATGGGTCGAGTAAACTTTTTTTTTCGTGTTTTCGATGGGGGATGGGGTGGGTCGAGGAGGTACATATTATGGTGGGGGGAGAATGAATTTTTGGATACTTTTGGGGTAGTTAGCGTGATAAGAGCATACATGGTCTGGATTGTTTTAATTAAGCTAGAATTTCTTTGGAAAATTTTGAGAAATTTCAAGGGAGGGAGGGGAGGGTATTGGGAAAGGTGGCAGTGATTAGGGATTTGAAGGGATGGGGTTGATTTTGAGCCGTGAATTATCAAAATGAATTATCTTTCTTTTTAAACATTCTTTAAATTATTAGCTATCAATTGCACATTACGATTTTTGTTTAACAAAATTAGTTATGGCTAAAAAAAATCGTAAAAAGTCCCCTCTTTTCACGGTCCTAGTCTTTAACCCCTTAAGCTAGAATTTCTTTGGGAAATTTTGAGAAATTTCAAGGGAGGGAGAGGAGGGCATTGGGTATTGGGAAAGGTGGCAGTGATTAGGGATTTGAAGGGATGGGGTTGATTTTGAGCCGTGAATTATCAAAATGAATTATCTTTTTTTTTTAAATATTCTTTAAATTATTAGCTATCAATTGCAAATTACGATTTTTGTTTAACAAAATTAGTTATGGCTAAAAAAAATCATAAAGAGTCCCCTCTTTTCACGGTCCTAGTCTTTAACCCCTTAAGTTAGAATTTCTTTGGGAAATTTTGAGAAATTTCAAGGGAGGGCATTGGGTATTGGGAAAGGTGGCAGTGATTAGGGATTTGAAGGGATGGGGTTGATTTTGAGCCGTGAATTATCAAAATGAATTATCTTTCTTTTTTAAATATTCTTTAAATTATTAGCTACCAATTGCACGTTACGATTTTTGTTTAACAAAATTAGTTATGGCTAAAAAAAATCGTAAAAAGTCCCCTCTTTTCACGGTCCTAGTCTTTAACCCCTTAAGCTAGAATTTCTTTGGGAAATTTTGAGAAATTTCAAGGGAGGGAGGGGAGGGCATTGGGTATTGGGAAAGGTGGCAGTGATTAGGGATTTGAAGGGATGGGGTTGATTTTGAGCCGTGAATTATCAAAATGAATTATCTTTCTTTTTTAAATATTCTTTAAATTATTAGCTATCAATTGCAAATTACGATTTTTGTTTAACAAAATTAGTTATGGCTAAAAAAAATCATAAAAAGTCCCCTCTTTTCACGGTCCTAGTCTTTAACCCTTTAAGCTAGAATTTCTTTGGGAAATTTTGAGAAATATTAATAGAGCAAAATGGATGCTGGTTTGAGATTCGAAGGGATGGAATTAATTTTGGAGCTTGAATTTGAAATTTTCTACTGTATTATCTATGGCAAGGCCTTGCATGGTCGGTTTTCATTTAGCCAAGCTAATCAATTATTTTTTCAGAATTTTGAAAAATATTAATGGACGGAGTGGCAGGGTTTTGAGTATTGGGAGTTGGGGATTAGGTGATGCAAGAGCTACACAGCATAAATTCAAATTATTTGGTGTCTTATACACCCCTTACACCTTCGTCTCTTTTTCACACCCCTATCCACGAATTTTCAATATAATACTAACGACTACAAAGTCTAAATGTCCACAGTCCTATCCAATCCCCGCTCACGTTTCCCACCTCTGTGGGGGACACGATAAAAAGCGACGAAATCGAAATTAATTCGATTCCAATCACACAACCGTCCAGGTCGAAATCCAGTTACGTTATTTTAACGCGATTTGGCCGGCGCGTGGCTTTTCGCTCGATCGGCGAATATAAATCGAGCAGTCGCGATCTCGAAATTGGCAAACGTGCTCCCAACGAGGCGTGACGAGCCTTTCAACGGAATTCAAAGGAGATTCTACGATTCTCTGACATCATCTCGCAGGTTCAAGGCTCGCCTCGCCTTCACTCTGGAATCCCAGCGACCACCTGTTCCCGAGCCCCGAGCACCGCGATCGTCCATTCTCAGAGCACAAATCTGAAAATCTTCTATTAAATTCCAATGAATTTCAAACCCTTCGAACCGCTGAATTTAAAAAAAAATTCAGCCGTCGCAGTTAAACCCCGCATTTAAATTTACCTTTTCTCGAATGGTCGACTGGAGGGGGTGAAACGCCCCTTCGATCTCCCCCAAATTAATCCCAAACGCTCCGTCGAATTCAGAAACACTTGCAACAAAAGTTGCTGCATTTTAAACGCGGAATATATTTTAGGAACAAAATAAATTCGCAATTTGAACTTCGCAATTTTGGCAACTGCCTCGTACAGTAACGATCGATCCATAGATCCTCGTCGTCCTTACCTGGGGGGTGGTACCCGAAGACAGTTCAATTATTCTGTAGGAATTCTTTAACCTCGGTCGGCGATTAGATCGCGAGAACTCGGCGTGCAAGTTATCACGCCGATAAGATCAAGGTAAACGCGTGAAAAAGAAGTAGGCCGACGACAATGCTCGGCCGAACAATGCGTAATGCTCTCGCGCATTGCAGAAATGCCGGTATTGCCACGGTCGACGTTCATATTACCTTGAAAGATCGATTTCCCTTTCGATAGTCCTTCCATGTGCAGTTAGCACCCCGAGGTCTCGAGACTCTTGGCCATACAGGCCTCAATTTTTTTCGATTTTGAAAAGTGAACACACCAATCGATTCTACGTTCAAAAACGCATCAAAAAGGTGGAATAAGCTTTTTCCGTGGACGGCTTCGTTTTGGAGAAAATCGAGGTCAAAGTCGGGGGCTCGCACGTGGAATAATTTTTTTAAAATTTTTTTTTTAAATTAAAAAAAAAGACTATTTGATTATAGCGGGAGGGTAGCTCGAAGCCAAACTCGTCACACTCGAATTTCTTCGAAAGCATTGAACTTTCAGATATAAAAGTTACTCGAGCGTTTCGAAAACCCTCGCAGCAATTCTAAACAGTATTTAGCAAATACAGCTGCAGTTAACAGCCATGAGCAATTAACAAGCGCGCAAAATGTGTTAGCACCACAAACCGCACCATCCCGCGATCATTGGACAATAATTTCACACCCCCTCGACGGCTCGAAACCTTTAATAATCGCGAATTACTATTCTCCCCGCGATAGCTTCACAAAAGCTTCAAGTCTCTGCACACCGGGTGTCCGGGAAGTAACGACCAACAGTCACAAGGAGAAATACCTCCGGTTCGCGTAGACTTACGGCGAGCAATTAGCGGGAACAAAGACCAACCCCTCCTTTGGTTTTAAAAAGGCTGACTCGATTCCTATTTTCTCTCTGTCGCCTTTCTCTCCCTCCCCCCCCCTCCCCTCGCCTTGTTTTTCTCCATGGTGAAACCGCATTGTCGACACGCGAGAATTCGCGTTACGTATCTACGGTAATTACAGAAGCGTGTCCCCGCGTTTTTCCATTAAACGGCCACGTTTACGCGATCCACCCTCTCCCCCCCTTCCTCATCGGGCGGGCGGGCACGCGAGGAAAAAATGGCGGCACGCGATCGGAGGAAACGCGTTTACGAGGCTGAATCTAAATTAATCGGGCTGATCAGCAGGCCAGCGAACCGTTTTCTCAGCCATTGTCCCCGGAACGATCGCGGAAATTTGATTTTTAATGCCTCCGCGGCGGTGTACAGGCTGAACCAAAAATGGGGGCCCGAGTGGGCGGAGTTTTCTTTTAAGGTTTAAGAAATTTGGACACCTCCCTGCTCCCTTCAAGGGACGTTCAAGTCTCAGAAATAGCAGTCCTGACAATTAGCAATTTTCAAAAAAAAAAAAAAAAAAAAACTGCTTGAGAATCTTAGAATTTTTAGATAATTGGATCAACGTTCTTTTTTTAAATAGCGATTGAAAACTCTAACCTCGCCGAGGAAATGGACTGTTTCACCCCCAAAAGAGTAGAGTATCTCGAAGAACATATCTCCTCAGAAAATCAAAACCAAAAAGTTAAAAAAAATAAGAAGCAATTACATAAGCAATAGAATTTGGTCGACTGGCAACTCCAATTCACCGAAGCCCTTCGGTTTCTCGGCGGAAAGAAGTCTCTCCTTCTCGCCGATGAGGCGACAGCTCCGCGGCGGGATAATTTGAATGAGAAACTGCCCCCTTCGCGCGTTGCGTCTGCAAAGTAGCCACTCCTCCCTGTTTTTAATTACCGCCCGGCGTCCTCGTTCTCCGCGTCATTTCCCGTCGAAAAATGCGCCTGAAACGTGCCGAAGAACGGCCGCGGAAAATAATTAACAACCCATCTCCCCACCCCGAGCCTTGGCTTGCTCTCAGACACGCGGCGCGCGTGCCAAAAAGTTAATACACTTACGGTTACGGTGCGGATCACTTCTCGAATCCACCGACTGTTTCATTTTTAATCGCCTCTAGGGGTTCTTGAAGTGGCGGAAGGGAGGGGGTGCAAAGGAACTCATAGAAATTCCACGCGCGCCCCTGCACAGAAGGTTCATTCTTTCGAGTGAGCTCGATCCGTGGCGCCGTCCATCCTCGATCGTTAGCTAATTGCCCTCGTAAATTAGAGCCCCCGTGCCCTCCCCTCCCATTTATAATCCCTTCCGCGAAATTTCCTCGAGTGCGTGTTAATTAATGGCCGCCGCCACCCCGAGTTCGATGGTTCACGCGCCGCTCCACCGTCCTGCCGGTTGATTAATTTCTCCGGGAACGCTTTTCCTTCTTCGTGGCGTCTTTTCGAGCAACCCTCCCCACCCCACCCCACCCCCTCCCTCCCCCAGTCTTCCGATATCCGGGGCAGCATCGTCGATACCGGAAGTCAAGCGTGCGCCTCGTAAATCTGCGGAACGCTTCCTGGAGATACGTTTCCCGTTTGGAAGGAATCGCCTTCTTGGCGGGGGTGGAATAGTGTGGTGGTCGCAGCTTGGATTGCCAGTTTGTAGGGAGTGAAGTTTCCAGGGTTATTTCGTTGGTTCCATTGCGGAGGTTCCCGGTGTCCAGATTTGAAATCGTGTCACCCTCCGTGCGGAGCAGCCTGTAGCCCCATATGTGCGCTATGGTCTTCGAACGCCCATGGGCGTTCAGCGCACTGGGTTTACTGGTCGTTGGGATGTTCACATGTTCGCGATATCTGGGAGGCTACAGATGTTTGCCTGATCATATGTAGCGCCAAAAGCGTAATATTAAGTCCATTCGGTGTTGAAATGTGGAAGTCTAACACCCTCCGTGCGGAGAAGCCTGTAGCCCCATATGTGCGCTATGGTCTTCGAACGCCCATGGGCGTTCAGCGCACTGGGTTTACTGGTCGTTGGGATGTTCACAAGTTCGCGATATCTGGGAGGCTACAGATGTTTGCCTGATCATATGTAACGCCAAAAGCGTAATATTAAACCCATTCGATGTTGAAATGTGAAAGTCTAACACCCTCCGTGCGGAGCAGCCTGTAGCCCCATTCACTAACCACGCACCCAGACCGCCTATGGGCGTTTCACGCACCTGCCTCTGTGCATGGCGGAAAATTCCACATCCCTTATCGACCATCAGTGTTCGTGTCAATGTCCAGCGTTAATCGTGTCTGCCTGTCTGTGTGCCTTCGTCTCTGTGTCTCTCTCGTCGGGCTTTGAACGTGTCCACTTGGGAATCCCCAGGATCGATGTGGGAGGATGTTTAAAAAAAAAAAGAGAGCCATCGACATACCGTGTCGTCGGCGCGTTTGATGCGACGCCGCTATCAGATCGATTGTACGATTCTTGCAGCCTGCAGGGAAGACCAGTTCGAATGCACACCAGGGTTTTGCGTGCCTCTGTTCAGACGCTGCGACGGGGTGTTGGATTGTAACGGCGGCATGGACGAGGAGAATTGTCGAAACATGAGTACGAAACTAACTTAACATTAGGCCAGCTCCAGGTGGAAGGGCTGCCGTTAGGTCCTCGATCGTGAGGACCCGCCTGGCTGTGGAGCATGGGAATGAGGATGGAGCATGCTTGCAACTTTTTCAAACTGACTCGCTCGAAAATAACTATGTAACGACGCGAATATTGGATTAACTGTATCATTTCCTTCACAGAGTTGGGCACCGTGTCATTCTATGGCTCAAATTGAGTAAAAATTGTGGAATAAAGTTTTTCGGTGCGAGGTTTTTTTGGGAAAGAAAATGAATTGGAAAATTGAGATTGTATTGTTTTTTTTTGGGAACTGCATCTTTGTGCAAAAATTGGACGATATCGTGGAGTACCTTTTTTCGAAAAGGGCTTCGTATCGGAGGAAATCGATTTTAAAGATTTTCCATCGTTGAAGTCGATTATCTCGAAAACAGTAACTTTATCGAAAAAATCCTACTCGACAATTTTGAACCAGTTTTGGACGAGGATCCATTTCATCCACAGTTGAACCATATTTACTATCGCACTTTGCAAATTTTCACTCGTATACGTAAATATAAAAAAAAAATCGAAAATTTACTTTTCTAAAAAATTAAGGCCCAAGTGAAAAAAATTGTTCCTCAATTTCGACTCCTTTTGAGACGTAGAATCACCCCCTGTCTATCTTCACCGCAAATTGTGGCCCACCCTTGCAAAAATTGTCTAAAAGATTCAAAATTATCCACAAAAATTTCAGCCTTAACTCCACAAGTTTTCCCATTGATTTTTTTCGAGTTTGCTAAGAAATCTTCCCGTCTTTCATCGCCTGGAATTGTCCAGTTGATCCAGTGTTCGAGGAGTCACTACTAAATCGAGGTACAGAGCCGAGAAACGCTCGTGGTAATCGAAAGGAAACGCGCGACTCGACTCCGGGCGAGCAGCTTGGCGTGGGCGTGAAATTACTTTCTCCCGTGACGCGTAGATCCTGAATTATCCTGCGTGTCCCTCGCTAACCCTTGCCAGATAAATTACACCTACCTAGCGAGCAACGTTCGACACACGGAGAAAACTAATTTCCTCGGAGCATTCCGATGGCTTTTTACGCCCCACACGCGAAGCTGATCATGGGGGATTATTGTGAGACCGTTGTGTACAGGGTGTCCCATTCGACGTCGCAAATTCACAGATTTAAGCAGAAACTATTTCTTTATCTCCATATCTTACAGATACATGTGTTCTTATTCAAGCTTTTAATTTAAATATTTGAGATTAATGTTGTGAATATGTTGAAACAGCCTGTATAGGAGTGAACCTTGAATCACCATTGGTTGAAGGGGGAAAAATTTCAGAAAGCGTTTCCAAATTGCAGAAATAATATTCAGAACAGTAATTCAGGGTGAGATGGGGTCAGTTTAAAATAATAAAAAAGTCGAATGAAACACCCTGTATAACATCAAATCCACAAGTCACCAATTTGGAGACACAAGGGTTGGAAAGAAGAAGTTCCTCGATCACAGAGGTAGAAAAAAGTCGTCAAGGTGTCTCCTTATTTGAAACTCCCTGTACGACAGAGAAAATCCACGGGAATGCAAACTTCGAGAACCAAGCGTCCGGGAACTCCGAATTCTCCCAGTTAGAGGGATTGGATGCACTCTTAAAGGTGGTCCGCGTTGTATGAATCAACCTGTATAGTGTGAGATGTTTGAAAAAATGGCGGGAAGAAGGTACCAAGCGTTCCTGCAGAAAAGAAACGAAGAAGCGACTCGGATTGGATTTCAGCTGAAACGGAGCTGGCCAGTCGGCCGAGTAATCGCTCCTCGAAGGATATAAACGCTCGGCCCCGATAATGGACGCTTGTTTCTCAAGTAATTAATTGCACGGCACCCGTGGCCCGCGGAACTTCGGTGTCGTCCGTCCCTTTTTGAGCCTTATTTCCCCTCGTTTCCGCGTCGGAGGCGAGGCGCAATGGAACTCGGCGCGAATAATCTGATTCATTATGATCGAACGGCTGTCTAATTATCCAGTAGATGCCCGTTCTTGGATCCGTTTCACTTGCACTGGCCGATCAGTTGCAGGGGTGATCTGGATCTAATTGTAAGTAATTTTGGACGGTGTCGAACGACTTCGCGATACTTTATGCTACTGCTTTGTTAGGAGGGTGTCGAAGCTTTCCTAGGAGACTTAAGGGGGTATACCCGTTTGAACCCTCGGAAAATGTATACGTTTTGTGGATTTTTTTACAAGTCAACGGTTTGATGCAGATTTCCCGTTTTTTAACTATGTTTACATAGTATTATGAACTACTTATAAAAAAAGTTTCAGTTAAAAAACTATTGTTTTTCGGAAGTTACGGATACATGTCCGAAAGTCTCTCGATTTTAGACGGCTAAACGGTGGCCCTAAAAACTCGCGCTACGTTCAACCAATTCACTTCAAATTTTGCACGCAGAATCATAATAAGATTCCACATCGTCCAACGAAGGCGATTTTGAAAATTTTGAAAAATAAAGAAATGGTGAGAGATCAAAGGTAAAGTTAAATTTTTCTAAGAGAAAAATCCACCTTTTTCCTTTATAAATAATAAACGGGGAATCGAAATAAAAAAAAGCCTTCGTTGGACGATGCGGAATCTTATTATGATTCTGCATGCAAAATTTGAAGTGAATTGGTTGAACGTAGCGCGAGTTTTTAGGGCCACCGTTTAGCCGTCTAAAATCGAGAGACTTTCGGACATGTATCCGTAACTTCCGAAAAACAATAGTTTTTTAACTGAAACTTTTTTTATAAGTAGTTCATAATACTATGTAAACATAGTTAAAAAACGGGAAATCTGCATCAAACCGTTGACTTGTAAAAAAATCCACAAAATGTATACATTTTCCGAGGGTTCAAACGGGTATACCCCCTTAAATCAAGTTAGGTATTGAGGAATTTAGAAGACTATCAATTTTATTTTTTACTCTTTTATTTAGTGAACTGTGGGATCTTTATTACATGGGAGACTTAATCATCCCAAACTTGGCTTCAAGTAATTTTGAAGCTTTTTAAATGAGTTTGAATCAGTTATTGATCATGAGTGCAATTTTTTTTTTTTTTTTTATCAAATTAGATTTAAGTTGGTCCCAACGCCCTTCTAGCTTAGGCCTAATCCAAAGTTCAATTGAAATTCAAATTTTTCTCCTTTTTTTTCTATGAGTTTCTTACAATTTAAAAAGCGATTTTTGACACTGCGCCTCGCCACCGTTTCGACGCTTACTTTTAAGTTTTATCATTTGTTTTACGATTATAGGAAGTTCGTTTATCGTTACGTTTTGTTATTTCGATTATTAGCACGGTGTCGGCCAGACCAATTCGAATGTGCTAGTGGAAGCTGCGTCGGCCAGAGCGCAATATGCGACGGTCGTTCTGATTGTCCAGACCGTTCTGACGAGCACAATTGCAATGGTATTTTGGTTTCATTTTTATTTTTATTTTCGATTTCGAATGCTTGCCCTACTACTGTTTCATGTGAAGTGAAAAGTAGGAGGCCTGGAATGTGGGAAATTTGAATAGTTGGGATGAAAATTTCAGTTTCCAAATTTGAAAATTTTAAACTTCAAATATCCCCAAATTTTAATATTTCAGGGCTTCAAAATTTGTTAATTGGAGTATCTCAACATTTCCATATTTCAAAGTCTCAGAGCTCCAAAATTTAGAAATCTCAGTGTTTCGAAATTTTAAATTTTCAAACTTACAAATTTCAAAATTACAAATTTTAAAAAAATGCGACAGAGCAGGGTTTCGAAGCCACACCTTTCGATTATTTCAAAACCTAAAAACTCAAAGGCTAAAAAAAATCAAATTATCAAATTTCAAAAATTTCCCACATTTGTTATCTCTCTTTACCCAAACTTAAGTCCCAAAATACCCAATGAACTTATAAATTCGTACAAGCTTCTAATCTCCCAGAAAACTACCCCGCCTGACTTCAGAAACACTTTGCCTTCCTCCACTCAGACCACTCCATGGTAATTAAATCCCCGTTCCGTCGAAAGTCCATTAATTTCCCCGTCCAAGCATCCGCGGTCCAGTCTCGCTCTTTTCTCCCCTCCACCCACCCTGTCGCCATCCATCCCCAAACAAACTCACAAAAAAGTTGCAGCTGCATCTGAAAATTAAAACCTCGCCATGAACACCAACCGTGCAACAAATTCCCCTAGACTAACCTCAATTTCTTTCGCAACGTTTTTCCAGTGACGACTTGCAGCGCCGAACAATTCCGTTGCCTGGATGGGACTTGCCTGAGCATCGACAAAAGGTGCAACCACGTCAGCGACTGTCGTAACGGCGAGGACGAGAACCAGTGTGGTGAGTGAGCCCCATCTACCTTCCTAATTAGAGATTACCTCGATTAATGCCTAGAAATAGGTGAATTAGTCCCTAGCAACGGGGGTAGTCCCCAGCCCCACTCGCGAGTCTATTTAGTGTCACAGATGTGATCCACTAACTGCTGGGATCCGTGATCCAGGGCTGTTGGTTTAACGAGCCAACTACGAACGTTTAAATTCCTCTTCGACGCGACACCCACGCCCATTCTGGCAGCAACAAGTTGCTCTCCAGCGGGCAGCTAGTCGACGAGGAATCGATTCGCGTTGTTCCCGGAGTTGTCGGGGCGATGATATCCCACATCGAGTGGAGGGCTTTGTTCCGGGTACATCTGGGGATTTTTGCGGGTTAGGAATATAAATCTTGCGTTTAGGTTAGGTTAGGTACCATTACTAGCTTTGGAGGTGTCTGTTTTTTGCTTTGGAATGGTATTTTTTTTTTAAATTGGAGATATCGGTTCCTACACCCTTCTTGGGGCCTGGATTAAAAGTTTAGTTAATAATAATGAATTTTGTGCGATGCATTCGGAGCCGCATGCATTATAGCCTTCCTTGTAGTTGAATCAACCCCCTTTTTGTTGGCTGATTTAGGGGCCGCAGATACTTCAGAGGTAAAAAATATTGTCTCGATGTGGGAGTTGCAGCCCTGGACAACTTAACGGGCACAGTAAATCATCCCTGAGTTTAAGGATGGTCGAGATATAGCTGGATACTTTCCCTTCGTCCCTCGTTGCTCGACAGAACCCATCTAGCCTATTATGTTCCCTCCGTTTCTGTTCAGCGGGTTCGTCGAAGTAACGTGTTTTTTCTGTTCCTTGTAAAATACTGTTTTACGCCTGTCGACACATGGCAGAAGGAAATCCAAGGCGAAAATCTTGGTGGAATCCGGTTTCCAGTTCGATTTACGATTTTCCATGCTGACCGAACACCGCCAGGAAGTGGCTTCCTGCGCTGCAATTTTCCGCTTGGCCAAATTTTCCTCTCGCCGAAAATCATCCCCCAATGAGTATCACGACTTTTCCATTCCATTTGGCGACGGCCTCTTCGAATATCGTTCAAATCCGAGTTTCCGTTGGAATCTCGGAATTCTGAAGTCTTTCATCGGTTGGATTTCAATTGTGGCTGACTTTGAGCAATGTTCGAAGGGGTTTTAATAATGTTTCCCGCGCCAACTAATTCAAGCCACGGAGTCATGCTCATTGAATCACCCGCGCTGTGAATAACAACAGGGGTGGCTACCCTTCTCGATAGCCGTCGCATCGTCGTCGAGCACGCGACGCGTGTACCGACGGTGTGCACGGCTGATTTCATCGGAAGAGAGGGAAAGGAACACGCGTCACAGGGGACGCTTGAATCGTAAGCGGAAGCCGCGTGTTCTGTCTGCAAAACAGGGCCTGACGAGAACTTGACTGCACCTTTTAACCCTTTAACCGTGCGATCGATCGGCGACACAGCACTGGGGGAAAGTAGTGGTCCGCATTTTGCATTTAAAATTGCTCACGGCGCGCACCTTTTTCAGGTTTCCTCTCTGTGGAATATCGCCCCCAATCGTTAAACATTCTTCCAGCGCTTGTTCGGTTGATTTCGAACAGTGGTGACTTGTAAAGAACGTGGAATTTGTAGTTGAAGTTGCGGGTTCTGCTTCTTCGGGTCCCCTCGAGTTTGGCGTGCTTCAGTACTTTATTGCAACTACTATTAACCCTTGCAAATTATTATTTATAACTCCCCTTTTGTTTCTACATAGTTAAGTTAAGAAGGTAGTAAATTGACTCATGGGGAGGCTACGTAGCGTCTGAAAACCACCTACGATATCGTGAATCCTTCACGAACCTTAACTGTCTAGTAGTTTTCACACTTCCAATTCAATAAGCTAATATGTAAACCCCTAGGAAGCCTACATAGTGCCTTCAGACCTCCAAGAAGCCTCCGTAATACCTACAAACCTTACCTTTTTGTTCACTTTCACATTTTCTACTCAAGAACCAAGTGACCAACCCCTAAGGAACCTCCATAGTATCTTCAAATCGCCTCCATCATGTCCAAAAAAGCGTCTGACATGTTCAAAAATCTTCCAACATGTCCAAAAAAGCGTCCAACATGTCCAAAAACCGCCCAACATGTCCAAAAAAACCTCTAACATGTTCAAAAATCTTCTATCATGACCAAAAAGCGTCCAACATGTTCAAAAGTCTTCCAACATGTCCAAAAAAGCGTCCAACATGTCCAAAAATCTTCCAACATGTCCAAAAATCTTCCAACATGTCCAAAAAAGCTTCTAACATGTTCAAAAATCTTCGATCATGACCAAAAAGTGTCGAACATGATCAAAAATCTTCCAACATGTCCAAAAAAAGCGTCCAACATGTCCGAAAAATTGTCCAACATGTCCAAAAATCTTCCAACATGTTCAAACGCTCAAAAGACCTTACCTTTTCGTTCACTATCACATTTTCCACCCAACGACCAAGTATCTAAACCCCAAGGAGCCTCAATTGTCGTCTTACCCCCACAAACGACAATCGCATATTACTCTCTTCCCCCATATCGAACAGTTTTGTATCGTTCGACGGACTGAACGGTTAAAGGGTTAAATGTGCATGAGTGTGGTGTGTGGAGCAGGTTGCGGAGAAAAGGAGTTCCGGTGTACGGACGGCAGGTGCATCGGTTACGAGTTGCAATGCAACGGGGTGGATGAGTGCTCTGATGGCTCTGACGAGAGGGACTGCGGTAATTATGCCATTCACACCACCTCTTACTCACCCCCCGGACACTCACCCCACACGAACACGTAGACAGAAGACACCTTCGATACCGTATCTATTCCAGATATGTGCAATCGGTCCGGTAATTTGCGAGTCGCCACATCGGGATTAATTAACACGATTGGGGTTGCGTTAGAGATCGCGAGGAAATATGATACTTTGGGTAATTCGTGGGGAAAAGATTTTCGTGGGGATTTTACTGGAAGGGGGGTACCCGATTTTCTGTCGTTTTTTTCGGGGAAGGTTTCTCGAGACAGAGGAAGAAAAAGAAGAATCCTGTTCCGTTGACTTTAAAGGAAATTTGTATTTTAGGAGAATACAGCGCTTAGATATTTGATTATTATTATTTTATTAAAAAGTAGGTTCATCAGAAATTTGAATTACAAGTTGAATAAATAAGAATATTGTAATTGCATCTTTAAGAGACACTTGCTATGTAAATTAGATTTCAAAATTCTCAGCTTCCATTAACTCCCAGTGAAGACCTCCAATGACAGCCTTAATTACATTCTTCATTAAGAGGCCACCTACTCCCCTCAGCCCCCAATAAATCAAACAAAAAGTGAACTGAATCTCCTCATGAAGCATTCAACTCCCCACGACCTGTTTCCTGTTTAAAAAAAGAAGAAGAATCTAAGACATCCTTGAAGCCTCTAAAAGTCTAAAATCCCTCATCCATGGAGCAGCAGGGAAGAAGAAAAGAGCCACTGTTCCGTAACGAGCAGCACAAGATCTTTGATCTCTGATCCGTCCCACCGCGTTGCCTCTGCCTTTTCTTTCTTCCTCCCCTTCTTCTTCTTCTTCTTCATCTCGTTGACGCCTCCATCGAGGGGAGAGCAGGATTTACGACCGCGACGATGCACCCGTTACGCTCTATTTTCACCTCCTCCCCCTGAAAGCGAAAGAACACCCGATCGGGGTCGTTGATCTTCGATCATCGTCGTCACCGTAGAGAAATATCCTTGGAGGAACGTGTACAACGACGAGCGATCCTTCGCGAAGAAGTTCCACTACTGGAAGCCAGAGGAAACATGGCACGCCGCAAGTCATCGCGAAAGTCCGAAGTCCCAGGAAGAATCGACGAGACGGAGGAAAGAAGAAACCTTGAAGAACCCGAAGAAACTTAAGAACCAAAGCGTTCATCATTACTCTATCTGGAACAACGTGATTGCCAATTCAATTGAGGAAAGTTTTGCGGAGTCAGCGGAGGGGAAACCAACTTCTAGAATTCTGTGGGAGAAGATGTTGAAGACGGTTGGCGAAGGGGACGAAGCACATTTGTATAGAAGTTCGGTGAAGTCGGCTAGGAGCTTGCAACGTTCGCTGAAGACTGATAGGAATTCCACTAGCGATCCAGGGAGTTCGAAAAAGAAGAGGAGGAGGAAGAAGAAGAGGAAGCATCCTCTTGGGAAGACCACGATGAGTTCGAATGTGTCCACGACCCTTGAAAACAAATTTCTTGGGGATTCTTCTTCAACATCGTCGACAGTTGACTTTGAAGAGTCCAAGGCAGGTCGTAAGAGGAGGATAAAAAAGAAGAAACTGAATCCATTCGGCGAGTATTATGAAAAACACCTGAAGAAATTGATAACTTCTTCTGCAGTCGACACTTCGACTGTGTCCAACGCACTTTCTTCTTCAGTCAGCTTGGATATTGAGACGAATGAAGTGTTTAGTAAAAAGGCTTCTAAAGTTGATGAAACTAGCAGGTTGAATTTTATGACGGAGTTGGATTTGAAAGAAGAAAAGGCTTCCAAAGTTGAAGAAGAAACTACAGAATGGAATTTGAAGGAAGAAACTACTTCTGTGCCTGAAGAAGAAACGAAAGGTGACGGGAGCTTGGTAAATGAATCTGGAAATGCCTTTGGGAGCAAAGAAGACAGTAAAGGATTGAATTTTAAAGAAGAAAATGCTACCACAGTTGAAGAAGAGACTACTGAATGGAATATGAAGGAAGAAACTACTTCTGCACCTGAAGAAAAAACGAAAGGTGACGGGAGTTTGGTAAATGAATCTGGAAATGCCTTTGGGAGCAAAGAAGACAGTAAAGGATTGAATTTTAAAGAAGAAAATGCTTCCACAGTTGAAGAAGAAACTACAGAATGGAATTTGAAGGAAGAAACTACTTCTGTGCCTGAAGAAGAAACTAAAGGTGACAGGAGTTTGGTAAATGAACCAGGAAGTGCCTTTGGGAGCAAAGAAGACAGTGAAGGATTTAATTTTAAAGAAGAAAATGCTTCCACAGTTGAAGAAGAAACTACAGAATGGAATTTGAAGGAAGAAACTGCATCTGTACCTGAAGAAGAAACGAAAGGTGACGGGAGTTTGCTAAATGAATCAGGAAATGGAGAAGAAACATTTCTTCTCAATCATTTCTTCTGGGGGAAAGGAGAAAACAATATCATGGAAAACGTAGTGGACTTTACAGAAGACAACGGCAGCCTGCTACAAAACGAAATCATTAACTCCGCTGAAGAAAAAGGAGAGCAGCTTTTGGAAGAAAAAATCCAACCTTCATCTATCGAAGCCCCGAATGGAATCTTAAGAACCAGCTCCAGCTATGAAGAAGAGACCACAAAATTTAGTATGGAAGAAAAAGCCAGTTTCAGTGAGCACCCTGAAGTCCCCAGAACCAAGTGGTCCACCGAAGAGAGCTTGGAAGAAAGTCCAACACCTTCCCCAGCTGAAGAAACGACAAAATTCCAGTTGTCTTCTTCGAAAGACTCGCCGAAGAGCAAACGATCCTCAGGAGAAGAGATAGATGAGAGCTTCAGCATTGTAGAAGACATAGCAGAAGAAAGTACCCAGAAGCCAAATCTGGAAACCTTGGACGAAGACATCAACAGGGTCTCCAAGGAGTCTTCAGGCAGCAGGGAAGATATCTATCGCTACAAGGCGAAGAAACACGGCGCGTTCGCCAAGTACTTCCACAAGTACCTGGAGGGAAGCGTTTCACCTTCGCCCACGACGACTCCAGCAAGCAACTGGTCCGTGAAAGTGGAGAGTGGCTTGTTCGACTCGAACTCGAGGAACTCTGAGGTGGACCTGTTGAGCAAGGACAGGCTCTCCAACCAGAACCCCGGAAACGATTCGACCTCGGATCAGTCTTTCAAGGACAACGTGGACAAGTGCACTTCCAAGTGCGCGGAGTTCTGGAGGAATGCGTACGAGCGGGAAAGGAAGAAATCGCGCGGGGACATCGATGCGAATAGGGAGAACATTGATTCGAGTCTGGCGAGCGCTGAGAAGACGACAATGTTCAAACCCGGCGAAGAGAATTGCACAGACCTCACAGTGGACTTACTAGCATCCACGGAGGTGGTTGATTCCTACTGGGAGCCGAATGAAGACAACCCGAGGACTAGCTTCGGTATCACCAAGACCACAGAGTCTACGGACTTGGTGGAGGTGATTACGAGTCCCGATGTGGTGGTGAGTGAAAAGAAGAAGCCAGGAAGGAAGAAGAAGAGGAAGGACAGGAAGAAGAAAGATAAGAAGCATCGAGGGAAGAACCAGGTGACCGAGCCAACTTCTGAACAACGAGGAACCACCAGCTTTAACCAAGACACCTTGTACACTGACTTCAACCCCACCTTACTTCAAGCGACCACTTCTTCCTTCCCAAGTGGAGGTGCCAAGGAGTTCCTGTCCAAGGAGACCGTGGACAAAGACGACAAACACTCAGCGTCTCCCACCACATCCTCCACAGACCTCCCTTCCTCCTCCTCACCCAGTAGATGCTCCAGACCTGAGGATCAGGACTCGGATGATTGTAATGAAGACACTACCACGGAGAACTCTGAAGAGACACCTGGAGGAACGTTCTCCATCGACGCGGAGGACTTCACCGTCGTCAGAGAGACCACCACGAAGAAATATGTCTGTGAGAGGAACCAGTGGTTCTGCGATAGAGGGCTCTGTATCTCTAAGGTCAAGGTGTGCGACGGAGTAGTAGACTGCCAGGACACCAGCGACGAGGAGAACTGCAGCTACCTGGACGACAGGAGGGTGGATTATAGCCAGAGGAACGACACCCGCCATGCCAGATGCGGGAGCTACGAGTTCCTCTGCGACGGAAGGTGCCTGAGCAACGTCTACTCCTGCAACGGGGTCATCAACTGCCTGGACCGCCAGGACGAAGCGCACTGCGGCGACCAAGGTAGAGAAAAGCCACCTGGTCAGGGCAGCCGGTGTCCACTTCCGCTGTACAGACTATCTTCTCGCTTCGCGGGACTTACCAGCGCCCCGCCACCTGTTCAGCAGACACTTGGGGATGTGCTGACTGTGGAGCTGCCTCCTGGGCGCGTTGCTGTACAAAGTGGTGGCTTCCATGTGATCGGAAGCGGTCGATTAAAGACGATGTATGTGACGAACTTTCGTCTTGTGACGTCCATGCTGTATAAAGGCCTTGGAGAGAGGTGTAGTCCCTGGGGATTCTGTTTTAGTAGCGTACAGGCTGCTCCAGCTGAATTTCGGTCAGGTGCCTTCTGAAAGAGAGCCCACGATGGAGCAGCCTCTACGGGGACCTAACGAGTGCTCTTAATCCCTCCCGAGAGGGGTTCACACGGCTGAAATAACGGACTCCATTCAGTGGCCGGGGTTCCTACCGCGCGGAAGTCGGTTCACGTTTAATCCGCCGGCCGTGGATTTGTTTGGAGTTCAAACAACGCGCGCGGATCAGTTGGAAATGGTTTATTTTTTTTTTTTTTTTTTTGCTTCATCTCGGGGATCATCGACGGGTTTTTATTAGACGACTAATCGAGAACAGACACGACAAAGAGCCCACACGTTCACCCGATACTGAAACACTGTATATACATGTAACCCATGAAATATTCTAACCGCCTTCGAGGGGCTTATTCAGATTGCTTTGAGTGTTAGTCAGCTTCGAAGGAATCCCGTGTAAAAAGTGATCCCCTACTCATCATACACACATCGTGGTCGAGGAGTGGCGTGCTGCGGCAGGCTGCGGATGTTGAAATCGCGAGATACTTAGTAACTCGATGTAATTCTTGGTAAATGGTCCTTGGATTGCTGAGCGGGTTGGTGATTGGTACTAGGTTTATAGCGTGGAGGGTTTTTCGCGAGTAGGGAAGATTTCGATTGGAGAGGAGGAACTGGTATCACTTTCCAGAAAACGGGAAATTTTCATTATCGTTTTCATGATTTTCAGTATCGATTACTAGGTCGATACTGTGGGATCAGAAACCCACATAAAAGGGAGTCCGGAATAAGAGATCGTGGAGGATCAACTTTGGCCGAGTTGGTTAGGCGCCTGACCAGTGGATCCGAAGATCGCGGGTTCGAATCCCGTCACCACGAGAACTTTTTTTCCGAGGCTCCCGATGAAATAAAAATTACGAAAGCTATTCCCACAATACTGACCAAGATACTTAACCACTAAAAATACTCATCAAACACCAGAAATTATAAAAATACATCCGAAACATCTAAAAATCCTAAGTTCACAACTGAATAAAGATAGGAGAGGGGTTACCATCAGACCATCCAGTAAAACAAGTCGAGCCGAACTCAGCATTCCAGGATCAACAACCAACCAAGTTCCACGAAGTACCCCAGCCTCCCCCAGCAACCACCCACGCGGTTCCCACCATTAACAAACTGCTTTCAGTGTATCAACTTCACACAGTCCCCCCCTCAAGTCGCTTTAAATGTGTCCGTCACATTCGTGGATAGCTTTGTACATATGAAGCCCGCCTCGACTCGAGCTTTTCACGATCCGCCGCGAAGTATATCCGGGGGAGAATGATCCTGAAGAGCTGGCGCTCGAGGCGGCCCAGGGTTCACGAAACAGGCTGTTTGTTTTACGCCCTGTAGATTTGGCCCCGTGCCCCTCTATGGACTTCACCTGCGGCGACGGCTCTTGCATATCGAAGAGCTCCGTTTGCAACGGATTCGACGACTGCCCGAGGGCAGAAGACGAGCTTCACTGCGGTATATAAACACTTACGTATCGTCCAGGATCCCTCCACGCTGGGCACTCCCAGAAACCTCCGATTCTTCGTCTCGGAGAAAAGCTTCTTTTTTTAAAGAACACAGTAGTGGTCAGAAGAGAGTTTAAACAGGAATAAGATATTGAAATTTATGTCCCACGTATTTGGGGGTTGATATCGTAGCTTGTATTGTGTTTCTTCTGACCGCAACATTGTAATGGGAGTCTAGGAGTTCCTGGCAGCGAAGGTCCTCGCTTCTGCTTGCAAAATAATCTGAGCTCGCTGGGTGACGAAAGCTTTCACGTTCTCTGAACGCTTCGATGGAGAAACCTGTGAAGTGGTAATAATTGTAGTGGATGTCCGACTAATTAAGGACTGTATCACTGTGGGAGGGCTACCGAGGAGCTGGAATTTCGAAGTTGCTTAAGGTGATATATTGATTAATATTAGGGATGGTCAGTTATCAATTTATAACAAACCTACGCAAAAATAGAGGGATACTTGGGTTGTCTGACTTATCATTGGTCACATCACTGGGAGCTGTGCTAACGAGAATAGGGGAGCATAAATAATAAAATCATTCAACTGTATCGATAATTTTCAGTGCTACAGTCAAGTCAGACTCCATGTTTACTTACCACTTTTAAATTCGAACGATTATCGCGGAAAATTAAAAGAAAATGTGAGGACGAATGTTTGAACATTCGTCACCCACTGGCTGTATTCGTATATTAATAGCTTCCAAGTTTTAACCCCCCACTGTTCCAAGAAACCATCAGCTGTACATAGATTCGCGTTTCCCGAAGTCCTATGAAGCTCAGGAAGCTTTGTCGGCGCATTACCAGAAGCCAGCGTCGTAGAGCTAATCGTTTGAAGTCGATTTAGTCACTCGATTCGTACACCCTGTGATCTCGCCCAATTTTGAGATAGTCCCCCCACTGTAATAAGCAAGAGCTTTTGTGACGTTGTTCGTGGGACGCTTTCATTGTTCGCGAACGAGCTTCCAGCTTTCGTGATGCCACAGCTGAGTCGAAACCCTAGAGAAACGAGTCCTGAGATCATCCCCCTTCAATTCATGTATGAGCATCCTCTGTTTGGGGACAGGGTTACTCAGGGATTGAAGAAGAGAGACTGTGGGCTTTAGTTTTATTTCATTAGATTGGGTGCTTGTGTTTGATTGATGAATAAGCATTATACATAGATACATCCTGCGGAGGCAGGTCTTTTTCAGAGGTTTAAAGGTGGGGTTGGAAATTGAGTATCTAGTTAGATCGAAATTTAGAAAAATATTGAAATTAGACACAGTGGGAACTAATTTCATTTGAACTTTGATGACGCTGAAATTAATTCAATTTGAACTTGGGCAAAGTTGAAAGTTCTTTAATTTGAACTTGAGCAAAGTTGAAACTTCTTTAATTTGAACTTGAGCAAAGTTGAAACTTCTTTTATTTGAACTTGAGCGAAGTTGAAACTCCTTTAATTTGAACTTGAGCAAACTTGAAACTTCTTTAATTTGAACTTTGGTATAGTTCAAACTAGTTTAATTTAAACTTGAGCATAGTTGAGCCTAGACTACTTTACACCTACAAAGTTAAAACCACTCCACCTAAAACTTAAAAAAGTTTAGACCTACTTTCCAATTAATAATTAAACCAAATTCAAACTTCAAAGACCACTCTCTGAACGACAAGCCCGGAAACAGCTTCTTCTTCGATGAACCATTCAATATACAGTACCACCCTGTCCCCTGAATAAAGGCCAGCCGCCCCCTATCCACCCACAGCTCATCGTACTGCATATCTGTACATAAATATGTGTTCTCTGCTCATATCACGACACAAAACAGAACGGGAATGCACACCCACCCAGTTCAAATGCCTCACGGGGAACAAGTGCATCGAGGGTGTCTACTGGTGCGACGGCCATCCGGACTGTCCGGATCACAGCGACGAACTCGAAGATTGCGCGAACGAAACCACTACACACGCCCCTCAGCCTACCAGTACGCCTCTTTTCCCTCATTTTTTTTTTTTCATTTTCGACTTTCTTTCACCACTCTCTCGCGTGCATCGATCGTCCTCCACGTGCACGAAACTCCTCCTTAAAGAATCCTTCATTAAAATAGATCTGGCTTTGTGTAACCACGGTTGAGGGGGAGTTTCGTGAACCGAGGCTGCATTTGTCGATCATCGCTGAGCGCCAGATGGAGATCCAAGCTCTGGCTGAGTGAGTAGATTGTGTCTGGGGGTTGGACACTGATGGAATTGTAGGGGTGAATGTTGATGAGACGTAGAAGGTGTTTACGCGACGGTGGACCTAGTTGGGTTTGAACAGAGAGTAGTTTTGACTAAAGAAGGCTGCATTTGGTTTGGGTTGAATCTGAATGTGTGCCTAGAAGGTTGCCTTT
The DNA here is from genome assembly GCF_050908995.1 of Andrena cerasifolii. Taxonomy (NCBI): domain Eukaryota; kingdom Metazoa; phylum Arthropoda; class Insecta; order Hymenoptera; family Andrenidae; genus Andrena; species Andrena cerasifolii. The sequence goes on from NC_135132.1 coordinate 9,142,177, forward strand.
AGCAAGGATTGAAGCTGACCTAGTTCGGAGCCTGCACTAATTTAGACCTAGACAAGAATGAACATAGATAAAGTCGCATCTAGGAAAAATTTCAATTAGACAAAGTTGAGCCTGCACCACTGTACGCCTAGAAAAGCTCGAACCTTAGGAGTGCACATACCCTAGCTTACTCTTTCACAAGGTTGCACCCAGCCAAGGTTCCAACTCAACCGATACCAATTCGCACCTGCACAGAATCAAAACTAAAAAGGATCAATTACATCCTAGTTCAAACCTAACAAGCTTCAGCCTACGTTGCTTTCAACCTGGACCCCCTTAAAAAGACGATCTTGACTCCCCGCAAGGAAAGTTTCAGCAGAGACGAAATACACTTGCCGCTTTTAAAATCCCCAGTCTCTGTTGATCCGTCGAGCAGTGTGCTCGAGCTTGCAAGATTAGGGTTCGTCAGTGTCGACCTCGCAAAATGAGTGCAAGTGTCTGGTCTATCAGTGAATGGATTTAATAAGACTCAGCTTCAGAGCTTTGGTTTCAACCTGACACGCCCTGTAAGTCTTTAACAATTACCATACATTTTGCAATTGTGCTTTCTGCTCGTCTCTCCACTTGCTCTGCGACCCTCCCCTTTATGTGCACGATGCACGAGTCGATATTTATATCCCAGGCAAGACAAGCTTACGAATCCCCCGATCCTCCAGCTACGAGTAGGTAAAAATTCCGTTGTTTACCGAGCACTTTGCGACGGAGACGACGCCACTGGTTGCAGGGCAGCTTAACTCTAATTAATTCATTAGCTTGATAGAGGCAACAGCGACGCTGCCAGTAAGGAATAACAGGATCCTTTGCTCGGCAGCTTAAAAGATAGTCTGGTTTGTTTAGACTCGGTTAAACTCCTACCTTCGTTTCTGCAAACTACGGAATTGTTGGAAAAATAGTGTCCCTATGTGCTAGCTCCTTTAAACCTACCAACAGCAATTGTTTTAATAAGTATCCCTATTACCACCGAATTGAAGCTTCGGAGGAACCTAAACCAATGGGGAAGCTGACGCAAAGCTCGTCGCAGAGGGCGCCACATGTACCTCTGCTGACTGTTGATTTCAACACTAAAATGGCAACCCAAGGAGAAAATGATAAAATATAAAAAGTTTAAAAAATTTCATACTATAGTTGACTTCTAATATCTTTTTTTCTTTCACAAGATCTGACGTCTTCATAACCTAAAAGATGCAAATTTACTTTTTGTATCTACATAATTATTAATTGCTAATAATAATCATAGGCGCGTACACTTATTACAGAAATAGAAATTAAGAAATGAAATGGGATAATTTAAATACACCCAAAACACCGATAACAAGTGGCGCGTGCGCTGGTGGCGCCACAGGTGGGAAGAACTTGCACTCAGCTTCCCCATTGAGCTCTACCAAGCAGTAGCGAAGTCTCCACTGTGCACGTCGAGACAGAGATCAGCCCCGCAGCGCTGTTTCTCTGAAGATAGATCTCTTAAACTCGATATACTAGCAGGCTACGTAGCATCCAAGCATTATTATCGATTAGCTGGCAACCAAAGACCTTCCAAACACTTGTTTCCGCCCCAATTCCTCTCCTCAGCTCCGGCCCCAAGCGTCACTATTGCTTGGTACAACCCAGCCTCGGACCAGTGCCGTTCTCTCCGTTGTTGCTGCGCCCCTTCGCGTTTGGAGTAGTTTGCCATGTAGCTTGTCTGTGTATGTACGTTCAGACCGGACGTGGCCAGGCTCGCCGGAAACGGGACAGAGGGAATGCGATCCGAGCAGGGAAATGCGTTGCGACAACGGCTTGTGCGTTTTGCTTAGACGCAGGTGCGACAATATCTTCGACTGCTTCGACGGCAGCGACGAGCGCGGCTGTGGTAAGATCATCCGTCGGTCCTGTCAAGGTCATTCAGAGGGTCGCAGTGCCCGGGTTGCTCTCCAGTGCTCGTGCAGGAGATGTTGGACAGTCGTAGATAAAAGGAGAAACTTCTGAGTGACCTACTTTATCACACCCCCTGGCCCAAACACTGTTCTACATTCTTAGCCCCCCCTTTGTTCTTCCAATCGACCTTCTCATTCACAATTCAACGAGTTCTAAAAAAAGTCGATTGGTCTCAAAGTCCCGCCCGCCCCCCCCCCCCCGAACAAAAATGAAAACGCGCCACGTTAACGCTTTTTTCGTGTGCTTTACACGTGTTCGTCCCGCCAAGGTGTCTGCACACCCGCCGAATGGAAATGCGCCAGTGGCGAATGCTTGCCAGAAAGCGAGAGATGCGATGGAACAATTCAATGTGCTGACGGATCTGACGAGGATGGATGTGGTAACTATGTGTCCCCCCCTCACTGACCCCATACGTGACGAAAAATGGCCACACCACCCTTCCCTTCTTGTGTACGATCGAGTTTCTTTGTTCATTGAGGTCAGGGACCCTGACTTTGCAATTTTTTCTTACGTTTGACGATGTTTGACAGTGTTTGATCGCGTTTGACCATCACAGAAATAGTATTTAGTATCTCCAGGGTCTCAAAAATTAACGATTAACAATTTAAATAATTAATTGTTCTTAAACCAGAGTCGATTCAAAAGATTGTCTGTGTGAAAGATTGAATGGGAAATAACAATTTGTGCAAGTTTGCGTAAGATGACTTATACAATTCATGCATCTCTCTAACAGCTGGCGACACTGTCATGGAAACAGCCTTAACGACTAATCAGACTAACCCTGATATTCACCCTCTGAATCCGTTGAAACGATTTTATTCGTCCGTCCATGTACTCCCCAGCATCATCGTCGCATTCCCTCGCGAAAAATCGCTATCTGTGTCGTATGGTCGTTGTTAAGCCGCGTTTACATCGATACAAACATTGCTAGAGATTTTAGCGAATTTTTCATGCCACCGTGAATTCATATACTCCCAATTACGCACTCAGGATGCACGTGACGCATGCAAGTCGGTAGTGAATGCAGAATTCGCGCATGCACGTCGTTTCATGAGTACCACCAAGTACCTAGATACAGTTTTCACTGCTTGCTATTCGAGTCAGTGTGCTTGAATTGTTCGTGGACTGGTCTTTTCTAACCCATTCGTTGCACAGTGGATCGTCTATTCAGTAGTACCTGAAATTATTCGAGTCCCAATAAAAAAGCACAGGCTAGACAATCCATCCCCTACAACGAAGGGGTTGAAAAGTCAAGCATGCACCTTGCCCTCAGCAAGGTGCGCGCTCAGAAAGGGCGAAACCTGTCGGAGCAGACACGTGAGTATCCCATCAAATGCTGACCTAGATGGTCCACCTACGTGGCACGCAAGGGAGCCCAAGGCGAGGGTGATAACAGGGTGGGGAACGTCCCTTTTGGGGCCTCACTGCAATTCATCAACATATAATCGTGTATAATTGCATCCAGAAACCACAGGAGCAGCTAAAGGGGACGTACCTACCATGTACTGTGCCTTGCAGAGATATAGTGGTGTTCTGAAAAGGCAAAGTCAATTGGGCCCATAAATTAAGGCCCCAAGAATATATTCAACACACATTGTGGACTACAGTGTTGTCAGTGGTGGAGGAATAGTGGAGTCATAAAGTTGGTGAATTGATAGAAGCAGGCCCAGAGTGGGCCCAAGGACCCAAAGCCATGTGAAGCATTTTTAGAAGCTAATTTAGTACGAGGATTCTTTGTGTAGCCTAGAGTGAAACTTTACTACCCCTTTCCCTCTTTTCGACCACTGGGCCCATCGATCTGATCTACGACTTCACTATTTATCCATCCTGGACGATGCTTTTGGGTCCTATGGTGTGTGGGAGCGTGACTAAATAAGTGCAGCTCTGTAATAGTTGAGGAAGGACACGTACATTTGAGGATGTCGTTTAGCATAACACTTGAATGGGCCTTATGGTGGACATTACACCTCTGCAAGGCTCAGTGAGGCCATTTTTCACACCCCCGCCCTTCCCCCTGTTTCGCGTAATGGGGTTCGCGTGAGAGAACTCACCTGGCTACTTTGGGAATCACGTTTGTAGTGAACGTATGCCCATCTGGAATGTTCCGATGCCACAACGGCCTGTGCCTGGACAGTAAGAGACGTTGTGACGGCCGGCCGCATTGTTTGGACGGCTCCGACGAGATCGATTGCCGTACGACCACGTTTTTTTCTCTCTTCTGCTCTCTTTATCGAGGCTGATTCGCGACGCACCGATCCCTCGGTCGATCTTCATTTCACCTTTCGACGGATTTATGGTATATCGAGGAAGGTCCTTTGGCAGAAGTGGAGGAACTCGAGGGGCCCTACCGGGTCAGTGGTTCTCAACCTCGCAAGGAAATTGTTCCAATTCGATGGATTTGAAGATTTGAGGATATTTTGGGGGGAGTAAAGTGATTCCAGATACATTACACGCTTATTGAAAGCAGTGATCCTCAACCTTAATTTGAAAGACGCACAATTCTGTGCATTTGGGTTGAAAATTTGATGGTACCGTTAATTATAATCTTATTAGAAGCAGTGGTTCTCAACCTTGCGAGGAAAGCGGTCGAATTTGATGCCATTAGATTCGAAGGTCCGCGAAGCGAAGAATGGGCTCATAAATTATTGAAACCCGAGTTCACAATCTTCAATTCCCCCTAAGAGGCTCCCCGTCGATCGAAGGCTGAATTAGAGTTCTAATTAGAGTTCAAAGGTGCGCCACGGATCAGCTATCGTTCTTCTTTCATTCTCAATCCAATCTCTTCTGTTTCTATCTGTCTGTTTGCCTGTACCCCTCTCTCGTATTCCGCGGTTTCCCCCGCCCCCATTCGCCCCTTGATCGCGTAATTCCTCCACGTTGTTTGAAATCCAACGGCGATCCTGATGGATCATTCTCGCCACGAGGTTCGACGTTTTCCCTTCGTTTCAGCCCCTCCCGCATGAAGGAGGCTGTAATCGACGGGAAAAGACTTTCTTCGGGATTACTGGTACCCCATTTAAAAAAAAAAAAAAAATGGCTTCATCCGCGCACGCATCTTCCATAATTCTTCTCCATTCTTCAGACCGCTGAAGGCGCATTGGAGCATCTTGGTGATTTAAAATCGAGGGTAAAGGGTCGATCCCAAGGGACGCGCCGAGCGTGGAGAGCGATGGGAAGCCATGGAAATCGATGCGTGCGCGGATCGCCACGGGAGCGCGAGGGCTGCACGAGGAGCTCTTCGGCTCGCGCGTCGGTCTTCAAGTCGGCAATTAAGAAGCTGTAACTAATGCGAGAGCTCGCCCGGCCCAGACGAGAGCCGTTAATCTCGTTTCGTCATTGTATCGACCGTGCCCCCGGTGTAGGACGTTGACTGCCGTCCACTCGAACACCGACGCCGCGACGTTTTTCACCGATCGACACTGGACGATCGACGAACCGAGGCTACGAAACCTGGAGACGTGTCCTCGCACGAAATCCAAGCGGAAACCGTCGAAATCGACCGAAATATCGCTTTAATCTGACGTATAAAAATTTTCTTTCGCACGGTGAGATTCTATGGTAAAAAATGGCTCGAAAGTGTGGTATAAAGTTTTCTCGTACGACGCACCGTTTTGGAGATAATGCAGTTTGGAACTGCAGCGCGGCTGAGAACCACTGAGGCGGCGGGGTTGGGAGGCCGCGCTCTCGACCGACTTTGAAGTCGTTTTTCTCGAGAACGAAGGCTCGCACGGGAAAAAGTTATTGCACATTTTCGACGCATTTTTTCGAGACGAATCGACCTGTCGGGTCGTATCGCGTGCTACTCAGCTGCTTGCCCGAGAAATCAATGTAAACGTGAAGGGGTGAGGATTAGCCCTGCTGCCTATGGCAAACCCTTACGCAGGATTTCCAAGTGGCGGAGAGTGGTTATTATAATTCGACCCCTTCATCTTTATAAATTTCATTAGAACCCTCGACCCAGTTGGGGTATTTTCGTCGGAATAATTAGAGGATGTAACCGGCAAGGGGTTCCCAGTCTAGTTAGCTCCTTTTGTAAACGTTCCAGCGATCCCGTAGCCTCGTTCTCGCTCGCGGGCCTCGTTAAATCAGTGATCGATCGATTTATCTCACCCCGCCGAAGATCTGTCTTTGTATGTTTCAGCGTTGGCACTCTCTTAAATCTCACATAACTTCGCTAATACTTGGTCTCTGTGGAATTGATATACATTTATGTAGATCTGATTGATCTCCGGAGAACTGTTTGCGAAACATGATATTATGTATTTAGCTCTGTATCTGTCTGTTTCCTTTTGCTCGATTTTTAAGCATTTCTCTGTTTTCTCTCTCCCTTCACTTACACTCTACCGTTTCTTCTTTCAGCACAGGTTTTGCCTGATCTTGATATGTATATATTATACCTCTATCTCTGTCTCTTACTCTGATTGTACATGGTATCTTTTAATACTCTGATGTTTTTATTGTACTTGTCACATTTTCTGCACAGCGCACGAACACGTACACGATCCTAGATACTGGAAGATCAATTATGTGATTCGGAGGCTTCTGTGCGATGCTGGGTGGGGGGAAATTTGGGTACCAAGTTCGCAAAGTTTCAGGATTTTGTAGTCTCCAGATCGTCAGGGAGCTTTCAGATCCCCAGGACTCTAAATTCCCAAAGCTGAAGGGCTTCAAATCTTCAAGTTCCCCACTTTGGAAGCTTCCAGATTTGCAAGTCTCCACCTTTGTAAACTCCCAAATTTGCAAATCCCCACCTTTGCAAACTCACAAATTTACAAATCCCCAACTTTGCAAACTCACAAATTTACAAATGCCCAACTTCGCAAACTCACAAATTTGCAAATCCCCTCCTTTGTAAACTCAAAAATTTGCAAATCCCCACCTTTGCAAACTCCCAAATTTACAAATCCCCAATTTTGCAAACTCGCAAATTTGCAAATCCCCACCTTTGCAAACTCCCAAATTTACAAATCCACAACTTTGCAAACTCCCAAATTTACAAATCCACAACTTTGCAAACTCCCAAATTTGCAAATCCCCACCTTTGCACACTCAAAAATTTGCAAATCCCCACCTTTGCAAACTCACAAATTTACAAATCCCCAACTTTGCAAATTCCCAAATTTACAAATGCCCAACTTTACAAACTCCCAAATTTGCAAATCCCCAACTTTGCAAACTCCCAAATTTACAAATCCCCAACTTTGCAAACTCACAAATTTACAAATGCCCAACTTTGCAAACTCACAAATTTACAAATCCCCAACTTTGCAAACTCCCAAATTTACAAATCCCCAATTTTGCAAACTCACAAATTTGCAAATCCCCAACTTTGCAAATTCCAAGCATCCCCTACCGAACTCAAAACACACGAAACTAATCACTCCTACCTCACCCTGCTCCCACTCAGCACCTAATTATAATAACCAACGACCCCCACCCTCCTCTACACCCCTTCCCCAAAAGCAATTCTACCCTAAAAATGAAGCAATAAAAACTGACAAAAGTTCAGATACTCTCAGTGGTACCCAAACTTTCCACCACCAAGTTGCGTACGAAATCTCTCCCTCTTTCACTCTCTCACTATCTACCCCTCTCTCTCTCGCTCACTCTCTGTCTCTCTCCTCTCTCTATCTCTCCACTTCTCTCGTATGGTACCATAGTCTTAGATTTACGAGGCATCGCCTTTTGCCTAGATCTACCTATCCGATAACGTATAAACGTTCCCGCGTAGCTTTTGGGGAAGCAAAACGTTGCGCACTCCGCGCGCCTCTCCCCTGCGCCTCCCCAGGGAGAGGACGTAGTTTCACCCGGAGTTATCGTGGCTGCATAGTAGAATTTTCGTACTTAATACTCTTCCAATATAGCGTCGCTCTTTGTTGGAATACCAATTGTAATATCACGCCGACGCCTTTGGGCGTAATGCTCGCTATCGACTCGATTCCGCCGCGATTAACGGGGAAATTGACGTGGCCAGATAATGATAATGAATTGCACGCCCTACAACCATGGAGCAGACCGTTTGTCCCTCCGTTCCCAGCCACTCCACCGATATACCCCCCAGTTTCATCCACTGCGTCTTCAGGCGTCGTTTTTCCTCCTCCTCGGGGCCCACCGCACTTTTCAGTAGACGCATTAATTACAGCACAGCAGAGTTGGGCGTTAAAAAAAGCTCATTCAAATAAAAGTTACTTTAACTTCAGATTATTCGACGAATAAAATTAATTTTTCAGTTAAAAATAACTATTTCTTAGTATATTGTTTAAACAAATTGACGCATTGCGAATCGGATTACGTGGCTGAATTTGTTATAAAAAAATACATCATTTTCGTCCAAAAGATTTTTCTCTGTAGCGCATAGTTTCCGAGATATCGCGGCAAACGTGTTTCTCACCCCTAACTTTGAGGGCCGATTTCATCCCCTAGATGTGGACGCTCGGCAATAAAACGAATGGGCGTCAAATATTTTTTCGAGAACTATAATCTCCCGAAGTTTCATCAAAATCGGCGCGTAACAGTTTTTACCATTATAAGGGATGTTAAATGTCCCTTACTAGAAAAATTGGAAGAAACACCAGATTCCTTATACCTAGACCCCTGTGACTCCTCGTCATCTGCCACCTCAATTTCAAGACCACTCTGAGGCGGAATGAAAATGACGTTTTGCTACTTTATTGGTATTCCAAGTTGTTAGTACTAACAACCCCCCCCCCGTGAACACACGGTATGGTATGTCTGCAGGGCACCTAGAGTCCATAGGTTCGCCATGGGATCCGTGTACACGTGCGCTATAGCGTCCCTTTGAAGGGGAAATAGAAGAACGTCGCATGACATCCGGCAGTGTGCACGCTACTTTGTTTGACGAGTCCGCCGGCACGGTTTATCCTCCTCCGTTTCTCGCGAGGCAGCCTATCGATCGCTTAATTACCGCTGCCACTTATTCAGGCTGCTGGTCCCTCTGTTTACCTCCGCCGTTAGATTGCAAAGAATCGATCCGGAAGACTGCCCCAGGAATTTTGACCGTCTTCCGCGGGAGGAACGGTGGAGGAAGCTCGTCGCCAGCGCGCACACCGCTCCGGTCTCCTTCTCTGCCATCTTCTGGAACTATTCGAAATCCCTGTGGTTTCCACAGCTGACGAGTGATGTGCTTTTTCAGAGTGTGCCGAAGGCAAACTGCCCTGCGACAATGGAGTCTGCATCAACAAGAACTTCTTCTGCGACGCCAACGTCGACTGCCACGACGGCAGCGACGAACGCGACTGCCGTAAGGATGCTTTCCTTCTGACTAACACTCTGTCCCTGGATACCGTAGTCCTCCTGTCCCAAGTGTTCGCACTGCGGAGTCCTCTTATTTATGGAGCTACGAAGGAATTCAGAATTGCGAACCCAGCTCCACGATCCTTACCCAAACCTTGCGAAGGGTCTTGTAATCAGATCGCTGTAGATATTATGGAGAATATTGTCCTGTTCGCATCTAGCTTCTGTCCAGTAGAAACCTGACTGGGACTCTGTGGGACTTGCCCTGTATTCCATTAACTGTATATACATCAGAGAATTCTACTCGGTCCAGACCCAACTCAGATTTGTAGCACTCGCACAGTTCTGCCCAGGAAATTCAATCCCACAGTGCCTATGCAGTTAGCACGCCACTGTCCTGTACTTAACTAAACCTTTCTACATAGAGCGCAGCTAACTCTGTGCATAGCACTTGAACCTCAACCAATGCTCACCTAATCCCAAGTACTTGGAAGCGCTCTACTATAGAAGCCTTCGTAGTCTACCCTGCGTACTTGATAAAGACCCACCTTATCCAGCCACCAACTACATTTCTCTTAAGCAGAATAATTCCACTTCCAGCTGAAACAGGAGCAAGCCATACCGCCTCGCCACAGAGATGTCGCCACGACGAGTTCACCTGCCGCGATGGAAGCTGCATCTCTCGCAGTTTTGTCTGCGATGGCCGAACGGACTGTCCCCATGGCGACGACGAAGCAAACTGTCACCGAGGTAAGTCGAGGACCTTGTACAGAAACAGTGCTTGGCCACGAGAGGGCCCGTACACTGGGGTGCATCGCTCACGTCTTCTAGACGCCTTGTAGGGAAACATAGCCTTACCCAAAGTGTTCAGACTCGTGAGCACGGTCAGAGAACGTGGAGGAACATCTGACCATGCTAGGGCAGCTTCCACTATCTGTAAATACGCTCCACTCGACCTTGCACCTCAGATCCAGTAGACCACGCAAAGCACCAAGTGCATACGCAATGTTTGGCCGTGACACGTCTGTCTACACTGCCTGCTAGAGGCAACAAACTGTGTTGCACAGAGTTCTTGTACGTGCACAGATCCAAACTGCACTTCAGACTGCCCGCAGGTGATCGGAAATGGTGATTCAGATCTATTGAAGTGTTCGCGGAATCAATACTTTGCGGTACGTGATCAATGCAAGCCTGCTGGCGGTCTGAATTCTATCGTAAACCACCTCGCAGAAGGTGCATATACGGTGGATCAGATTCTTTATACAGAGAATATGTTACCCGGAAAACCCAGTAGTAAGTAATTCCTCCCATCCAGGATTAACCCGAATGGCAAGCGAAGGAGCCAATGAATCGCCAACAAACCAGACTCCTCTACAAACAGGCTGGTTCAGTTTCGGTTACTTCTAGGTATAATCGAGTCGGATAGAACCTCCTCAAGGGGGCATCCGGATAATCTGGTGGGGCTAACCCACGAGAACCAGGCTAGCAAGGGCTACAAGCCGGATTCTCAGCCAGCGACTAATCAGAGCACGCAGAGGAGCTGTGCTCCGGATGATTTTGTTTGTGCCGATGGCACTTGCATCCCTGAAACTCATCACTGCGACCATTTCTACGATTGCCGCGACTTTACCGACGAACAGTATTGCTTCGGTTAGATCATTCGTAGACCTTGAAGATCTGCTGGTGTCCACCCTATTTTATGTTCTGTTAGTAACATCGAATCATCAATAACACTCTGCGATCCTTGGTTGAAAGCTTGCGGCTCCTCGGTCAGCCGAATCAAAGCGTATCCTGCTACTCCTTCGTTTAATTTTCAAACCTGGACACCACAGATTCTCTAGGATCTGCATTTGTCTTCTTTCAGTCTGTGTTAGCAGCCGAATAGACAGTGTGTAGGTTGTTCGAGTAGAGAGTTGAGTACTCGTCACAGTCACACCTGTAAACCATAGTGCATCCGTTGCTTGTCCATTGGATGCTTGTACAAGTGCGGCATAAACCTCGCCATGGCATGAGATTCGTAGAATTTTCAGCTTGTAGGAAAGAAGGATAAAGTGGGAAGAGTCTTCAACGCTCCCCACCTTCTACGCAGTTTTCTCAGCATCCTTCTTTTCAACAAGCTTGCACTGAGCACCTTTGTAGATGTTGTAGATCATAGCATAGCAATTTTGGAGTCATAATCCACAGTATACGATGTCTTATTGCATTATGAATCATTGAACATGAATCCCTAGTTCTTTCTCTGTATATGCTGAGTTCTGTACAATTTACATTCATTGGTGGATAGTCCTAGGTACTCCGGTGACCCTTGTTCTATTTGAATCCGTAGATTACTGTAACGATAGATCCTTGTCTTGGTTCCATACATATTTATGCCTCATTCGTGTTTCTTAACAAACATATAATGGTTTCACGTGCGCGTCAAGTGCAAGCATGCCTAATAGGATCTCTAATATTCTCGTAGGGTGTGGAAAGGATCAGTTCCAGTGTGCGAATGGGGACTGCGTCAGGGCTGACCAGAAGTGTAACGGCTATATCGATTGCGAGGATGGATCTGACGAGTCGTCAGAATGTGGTAAGCTCTCGTACCAAAGTATTCTATTTTACGCCTTGCGTACAAATTCTCCACACGCTTTTTCAATTCATTTTGCTAGATCGACAACCTGTGCATCCCATGCCTGGACAGTGTCCGTCTGGTTACATCATGTGCACCACTGACAAAGACTGCGTGCCTCAATCCTCTCTCTGTAACGGAATCCCTGAGTGCAGGGACAGATCGGACGAAGAGAATTGCGGTAAGTGGATCCACTTTGGAGCGATAAGCTTCGTGTTGAAATATGAACGACTGAAAACAGACACTTTTTCCGCAGGCTCACCTGCAGCAGGAGCTCGTCTCAATCTGAAGACGTACCCCAGCGAGCAAGTGATCAAAGAAAGTAAGTACTACAAGCTGCGTACCAACATTCACAGTTATTGAGACGACAATTATTTTATTGCACAGAGAATGTATATATGTAAGACTAACAAGGGAACATTGCGAACCCGCACTCACCGATTGGAACGCAATTTTATGGGTTTATAGAGTGACTCAAGACAAGAACAACGGTGTGTTTCATTCGGGCCCTATCGCTCTTTAAGGGGGTGAAAACTAACCTCAAAATCAAATAGCCATTTCCACTTTTTCGCGTATAACTCCCAAACTACAGCAGACAGAAAAAAATGTTTCGAACAAAAGTTTAATGGTGCAATGAGCGCTGCAAACTTGCGTTAACAAAATTTTGAAAAAAGTTTTTTTTCCGTTCAGGTATTTTTTTTTAAACTCTTTTCAAAATTTTGTTAACGCAAGTTTGCAGCGCTCATTGCACCATTAAACTTTTGTTCGAAACATTTTTTTCTGTCTGCTGTAGTTTGGGAGTTATAGGCGAAAAAGTGGAAGTGCCTATTTGACTTTGAGGTTAGTTTTCACCCCCTTAAAGAGCGATAGGGCCCAAATGAAACACACCGTTGTTTTTGTTTTGAGTCACTCTATAAACCCACAAAGTTGTGGTGAGTGCGGGTTCGCGGTGTTCCCTTGCAAGCACGTAATCTGAATAGTTGATTAATAAGTGTTCTCATTGTTTTTTCTTGCCTTGGCCAGACCCGGCGAAGCAAGGTAAGATTCTTCTGCAAAGCAGTCGCAAATAATGCTGTATGGCATTGCGCATAATCTCGATTCACACAGTATATAAAAAAGGGGATTAAACGTGCCAACATTATTCATTGGGGAACAAAGAATCTGTTATACCACTTTTATTTATCATTCTTTTATTAAGGGGTCAGTCCACTGTGAAATTGTGAAAATTTGTCATTTTTAGGATTTATTTTTTAGTAAACGGAATGTCCAACGTAAATAATGTTTCGTCTACTTATTAATGCACTTATTGACAGTATAAAAAAAATTAAAGCCTTGTGAAAACTATGAAATGGTTAATCAAAAATGGTTTCCGTGGTCCCGGCCATAGCCACTGATGTGCTGAATAGCGCGTAAATATTTCAGACTGATTGGTCAAATACTTTCTTCGCAATCACGTGCACCAGTTGAAAAAATATTGTTTTGAGATAATCGCGTTTAAAGTTTTAAAACAAATTAAAAAAACTCTTTTAATTTTTTTTTTGTATAATATAAGAGTAGCTTAATAAATGCCAGAAAGATTTATTGTATTGTACGTTGTATCTGCGGAGAAAAAATCTTTAAAAATAGCTTAATTTTTCTTACCGTCACAGTGGACTGACCACTGAAACATCACATTACTGTAGCATGTTCAGCGTTCGAGTTAAATTGTCCAGTGGTGCCTTAGATCACGCCACTTACATTCACACCCATTATAATAAAACAGTAGACACTTACATTAACACAAGCAGTGCTTGCAGAAGCGTTACAATTAATTCAGTACAAGTAACAAATGCATAACACAACGTCAGGGTACACCAGGGAAATAACGTTGTTCCTGGAGAGTACAATTTCCTTTTTCGCAACCAGGTCGAGAGGTGGTCTTCCAATGTCGCGACGAGGGTCCTCTCCGAGCCGGTGTCCGTTGGCTTCGTGGCGACAATCTCCCTCTGCCACCTCACAGTCGCGACATCAATGGACGTCTGGAGATTCCAAACATCCAGCTAGACCACTCAGGGCCATACATCTGTGAAGCTGTGGGCTACCCTCTATCCACGCCGGGCCACCAAGTCACCGTCCATCTCACTGTGGAGAAATGTAAGCACCACAGAGAACAATTGCCTCGATCTTATCGTCATAAGTTGCTTGCCAAGTGGACCAATAACTCGTTCAACTATTCTTTCCAGTCGAACCTCCTCCGACCAACAAACCCCACGTGTGCCAGTACGACGAAGCCACTTGTAGCAATGGAGACTGCATTCCTAAGTTATATGTGTGCAACGGTAGACTGGACTGCACGGATGGATCCGACGAAATGCGATGCAGTGAGTTTACTGCGATCATTCCTTAAGGGGTTACACCTAGTCAGACGGTCAAAAAAACACGAATGTTTGTGATTTTTTTTTGAAAAAGCGGAAGCATATATTTTTACAGAACTTTTTGCACTTAACAGAGCAACATTTAAAGAACATTTGGTAATTTTTTCGTAGAAAAATATTTACGTTTATGGTAAAGTAACAACCGACATCCAAGAAGCCTTTTTAAACATTTGGGTTTGCGGTGAGCACTGCCATTCGGAACCAGATTATCCAAAATCAGAAAACAAAAAAGATTTCGTTAGTATATTAATGTATCCCCTGATTAATGGAGAGAATTTCCGAAATATTAATTTATAACAACATAGCGACTATTTATTTTAATTTAATATTTCGGAAATTCCCTCATTTGAGACTGTTGTCCACTGAAAACTGAAAGCTCTCTGCGTACTTCAGCAGCTATAAGAATACAATACTAACGACACCTGAAAATTAAGAACTCCTAAGAAGCAACTGAACGCTTAGCGTTTAAGGGCACCAGCGTCAGTCACAGGGTTGTTAACAAACACACTACGTATTATTATATCGTACAAGACTGAAGTTGCATCGTGAACAGGTCCCCACGGCTGCGAGCCGAACGAGTTCCGCTGCAACAACACCGAGTGCGTGAGCAAACTCTGGCGCTGCGACGGCGACAGAGACTGCGCCGACGGCAGCGACGAAGAGAACTGCGTGGAAAGCGTGCCAGGTTCCCCTTGCCGTTTCTCGGAGTACGCCTGTGCCAGCGGCCAGTGCATACCAAAGACCTACCACTGCGACTTGGAGAAGGACTGCATGGACGGCAGCGACGAGATAGGATGCTGTAAGTGCCTCACACTCAGGCAAGCCCCAGGATAATTCTAATTCCAAACTCTGTTCCCCAGCGCCCGTGTACATCGTGAAACCCCCGCCGCCGATGGTCACCCTGGCAGTATGGGACGTCCTACTGCTCACGTGCACAGCGATCGGCGTGCCCACTCCGGAGATAAACTGGCGCCTGAACTGGGGCCACATCCCCGCAAAGTGCACTATGACGTCGGCGAACGGAACAGGGACGCTGACCTGCCCCGACATGCAGGTCGAGGACCAGGGAGCGTACTCCTGCGAGGGTTTGAACAGCGCCGGCTTCGAGTTCGCCGTGCCGGACACCATCGTGATGGTGAAGCCAGTGGACGTGGTCTGCCCGAAGGGGTCGTTTAATTCCGAAGCCAGGAGCGTGGACGAGTGCATCTCCTGCTTCTGCTTCGGCGTCGCCACCGAGTGCAGCAGCGCGAACCTCTTCACGTACCAGATCCCGCCTCCGTTCGACCGCCACCGGTTCCTCTCGGTGGAGCAGCAGCCGACTATTCGAGTGGCCGGCGATATCAGCGGCCAGGTGATAGAGTCCACAAGCCTGGGTCGGGACGGCGTGATGGCGTTCTCGACGGAGGCGCTGCAGACCGAGCTGTCCAGGGACAGGGGCGAGGAGAAGATCGCGTACTTCTCGCTGCCGCAGAACTACCACGGCGGCCAGCTGGAGTCCTACGGTGGCTACCTCAAGTACAGGGTCAGGTACAACGGAACCGGCTTGCAGAACTCTGGCCCGTCGGTCATCCTCACCGGGAACAACTACACCCTGGTGCACAGGGGACCGCAGGTGCATCCTGGGTATGATGTGGACGAGAGCGTGAGGTTCTTCCAGGGCGAGTGGATGAAGCGACAGGGCTGGGAAGAGGTGCACGCCACGAGGCAGGACATTATGATGACCCTCGCTAACGTGGAGAATATTCTGATCAAGTACGCTCAGCTTTTGGGTGATGCGAGGCTGTCTGGTGAAGCTGCCTGGTGTTAATGCTTAGTTCCTTCGCAGGGCGCAGTACGACGACTCTCCTAACTTGGACGTCAGGCTCACGAGTATCGTGATGGACACGGCTGACGTTAGGAACACTGGACTGGGGTCTGCGATCTACGTGGAGGAGTGCCAGTGTCCTGCCGGTAGGTGGAAGAAAAGGAAGCTGGTTTAGTGTAATCTAGGGCGACTGAAAGTCACTGTGGGGTGTTTTAATTGTTTAGGATACAGTGGTTTGTCCTGCGAGCAGTGCGCCCCTGGATTTCTCCGGAGAGAGACTGGACCCTGGCTCGGCCAGTGCTACAGAGACGAGCCACCCTGCCCCCCAGGGTATTATGGCGATCCATCTAGGAACATCCCTTGCCAAGTCTGCCCCTGTCCGCAGACCACCCCGTCTAATCAGTAAGATAACACCTTTGCCTCTCAGAAACCGTTGCAGGGAGGGTCACTGTGCTTTTGTTATTACTTTAAATAGATTCACTCGCACTTGCCACCTCGGCTCAGACGGCCAACCCACCTGCGACTGCCCACCTGGATACGTCGGGCGTAGGTGCCAGCAATGCGACGTTGGGTACCAAGGCAATCCTCTTATTCCGGGAGACAAGTGCGTCCTCACGCGACATTGCGATCCTGATGGCAGCTTGACCCACGTCGCTGATCCCCTTACTGGGGCATGTCGGTGCAAGGTACTACACTTGAAAATCCTCTTCTAGTTTCAGTCCTTTCCTTGAGGAACTACGCTGCTGTTCGTGAGTATCGGGACACCTGCTGTATTTGTCGAAAATTTGATGTTTGGTACAGATCGAACACTTTTCACTGCTTTCAAGTTATGATAAAACAGAGTTGGGCGTTATGCGGATAAATTTTTTATAAGTTATATCGAGAATAACGAATAATGTTTTATTCGAGTAAAAATTTATTCGAATAAAAATCTGTTTCGATAAAAATTTATTCGATTAAAAATAAATTCTGAATAAAAAATTATTCGAATAATGTCCAACTCTGATTTAAAATACCAAACGAAGTGAAAATTCTTCAATGAATTTCCAACGCTTCTCACAATTATTCCACACTGAGCAGGTGTCCTAATACTCGCGAACGAATGTACATACCAAGTGGTGTAAGTCAGAGCTGGGCACTGTCAACAGAAAAAATCATTTAAACAAAGAATCGAAAGAAAGAAAGGAGGTTCAAAAAATCAAAGCTACCTTTTTTCCGCGAACAAAGTTCCTCTATCTTTCACTCGTTGCCAAACTTTCGATTTGGATAAGACTATTTCCCATCTCTGCTGCAAGTTATCCGAATATCACGAAGAACTTTGCCCCACTTGGTAGCTCGACCCTTTCTCAGTAAGATTATATAACATGTTCGATGTCATTAACGCTGTCGCTTATTCGGGAACGTCCCTGTCCACCGATAAGTAAGTACGACCCGCTATAACTGCGCAAAGCGACACTGCGATCTAAACCTTCCCAGTCACCGTCACTGCGAATGCTTTAAACCCCCTGGTTTGCAGCAATACGCGACGGGCCTGACTTGCAACCAATGTAAGGCGAACACCTTCAACCTGGCCTCCAAGAATCAATTCGGCTGCATCGGCTGCTTCTGCATGGGCATCACCAACAGATGCGTATCGTCCAACTGGTACAGAAGCGACGTAAGTAAAGCCATTCTCTCTACAAAGGATCAATCAAAAGGCGCCCTTCTGATCATACACCTACCACTTTAGATCCGAGTTTCCTTCACGAACTCCGTCCGAGACTTCTCCCTGATCGAGTCGAAGACCCCAGACGCGCCAGCGATCGTAGACGGCATTCGCCTGGACACGGTCTCGAGGGAGATCCTTTACAACGACTTCCCTAACCGCGGGAACAACGACGTCTACTACTGGCAACTGCCCAGCATCTTCCTGGGCGACCAGATCACTTCCTACGGTGGCAATCTCAAGTACACGGTTCGCTACGTGCCCGCCCCAGGCGGCCAGAGCTCCAGGAACAACGCTGCCGACGTGGAGCTGATCAGCGTCAGTATATCGAATCTGCGAGTGACTCAGGCAGCAGAGCGTTTAAAAGCGATCCTATCTTCCGCAGGCCAACGACATCAATCTTCTATACTTCTCGCGGGAGTCTCGCGAGCCGAACACCCCGCAAACATTCACGGTTCCTCTGCTGGAGCAGTACTGGCAGCGCAACGACGGAACGCAGGCCGATAGGGAGCACCTGCTGATGGCTCTCGCTGACGTGCGCGCGATTAGAATCAAGGCTACCTACACGACTCACACCGACGAAGCTGCGTGAGTAGTTCTGTCGAGTAACTATTGAGTGATCAGGGAATTTTTAGAATAATGAATGAAGATGCGGTTGTCTTTTATTCGATGCAACTGAGTTGGGGAATTTGCGGGCAATCTCTTTGGGTGTTCTAGAAGAATTTTCGTTGCAGGTTGTCATTGGTGTCTCTGGACACTGCTGAGAAATCCAACACTGGAAGGTCAAGAGCAGTGGAGGTGGAGGAGTGCAGCTGCCCGGCGGGCTACAAGGGGCTGTCCTGCGAGGACTGCGACGTTGGGTACACCAGAGCCAGCGAAGGCCTTTACCTGGGCATCTGTGAACCTTGTAACTGCAACGGACACTCCAACCAGTGCAACCCTGACACTGGAATATGCGAGGTCAGGATAGGAAATTACATTCTGTGATATTAGCAAGGGAACTGAATTTGAGGAGCTGATGAATCACTGGTTCATTCAAAGTAGGATGAAATAAAACGTGTCAGAGAACATGAACTTTTGAGCCCAGATTTGACAGCAGTTGCCATTTGCAACACTCTCTTTTTTGTCTTTTGTTCGTTGTGGTCAATTTCGACGGTGTTTTTTCACTTTAAATAAAATCGTGGAGCAGGATATTTCATAACAGAATAACAATTTATTTTCGGAATCAGCGGGCCATTTTACATAAGAAAAAAACAGTGGCATGTGCTGGAATTTATTTTTATTTTGCAAACTAGTGTAATGATACTTTTAAATTTTCACCATTTTCTACCATCCTCGTTTATAATATACTGGCCCATTTTGCCGCTGGGCCTCTCGATTTTAACTTTCTTTCGTAGCAACGATCTCACTTCCAAAATACCAGGCGTAGAGACTCGATAATTTTGAAGACACAAATCCTTGATAATCGTCATCCATACTTGCCTGCCGCTTTCAGAACTGCGCGCACCACACCACCGGCGACTTCTGCGATGTCTGCGAGCCGAGGTACGAGGGCGACGCTACTCGAGGCACTCCATACGACTGCGAGTACAGGGACCCAGAACCTGGTCCTCCGTGCTCGTGCAACGCGGCTGGGTCGCGCAGCAGCCAGTGCATCGGCGAGCGCTGCGATTGCAAGAAGAACGTGGAGGGTCCGGAGTGCAACAGGTGCCGAGAGTCGACCTTCGGGCTCTCCGCCGAGAACCCCGACGGCTGCAGCGAGTGCTACTGCAGCGGCGTGACGAATCAGTGCCACGAGAGCTCGCTGTACGTGCAGCAGATACCTGTCTCGGTCTACGACGCTCAGCACAGCTTCACCTTAACTGACTCGTGAGTATCCAGCTCTCAGATTCGACGAGACAGGGTTTGGAGACTCGCTAACGAGAGCTTTGGTGCGCAGATCGAGGCTGGAGGTGATCGACGAAGGCTTCGAGCTGAACTTTGCCATGAACGAGATAGGCTACCGATACCCGGACAGCAGAGGCCGCAGCCTCTTCTGGTCCCTACCCACGACCTTCACTGGCAACAAGGTGAAGAGCTACGGTGGCAACTTGTCGTTGACACAACACATCACGGCGTACCCTGGCGCGCAGAGTTACAAGGACCAGGACATCATCCTCGTCGGGAATGGCATCACGTTGTTCTGGACGAACCCTGCTGAGATCCAGCCCGATGTGCCACTGGTGGGTATTGAAATAGTAATCATCCGAGTGATTCTTAAAGGGAGAAGAACCCATGCATCAACCGAAAAATTGAAAAAATCCATAAATCGCTTCTAAAACATTTGAAAAATATATTCTCAACGTTGTAAGCCGAAATTCAACTCCTGTGGATACTATAACCTGGCGAGTAACTAAAACGCATTTTAAACGCGTTTTTCTCGAAACCACATTTTCAAAAATGGCACCGGGGATAACTCAAAAACTATTTCACCGATCAACTTCAAATTTTGCACTCTCTTAGTTTCCAGTATTCCTCGGAACATGAGCCTAAATATTTAACAAAATAATTCATTTTAACCACTTTTTTAAATCAATAAAGCGCAGATTGTTTGCGAAAGTCACACTTAATGGTTTGAAGCGCTAGCATTTTTAAAATATGCAATTCTTTTACCCCATATTAGGTCCATATTCTTACAGTAGTCAAATAAGTTGAGAAAAATTGTATTAGTCTGTTTCACATAAAAACGAGAGATACTACCAAAACTTCTGCTCCGCGCTTTCAGACATACTCCGTGCCTCTGAGGGAGTCAGAATGGAGGCGTCTGACCACGGGAGGGCCTCGCGTGGCCTCCCGCGTCGACCTGATGACCGTGCTCTCCAATCTCGAAGCTATCCTGGTCCGCGCCTCTCACAGCGAAAGGATGACAGCCACTTACATCAGCGACATCAGCATGGATACAGCCGTGGAGCACCAGACCGGCAACAGGCGCGCTGTCCAGGTGGAAGTCTGCCGCTGCCCGCCAGGATACACCGGCACATCCTGCGAGTCCTGCGCTAGAGGACACTACAGGGACACCAGCAACCGTTCCGCCAGCTACGTAGGCTCCTGCAGCCCGTGCCCTTGTAACAAGAACGAGGAGAGCTGCGAAGTCACCAGGACTGGCCAAGTCAGATGCCACTGTCTACCAGGCTACACTGGACAGTATTGCCAAGACACTGGTAATTAGAACCCGGGCAAACCTAACGACACCCTGTATATAATTTGAGAACTGCCTACCCGTTACTTCATTCCCCACAAACTCCCGAAAGATCTCCGCGTTCTCCAAGCCTCCAAGGGAGGAAGCCACCTGTTAACAATTAATTAACGCTTGTATACTTGAGAGAACCTTTATGGAGCAGGTGAACTGATGGTAAGTCTAACGCCAATGAACGGTGAGGTAAAGCCGAACTCGTGGGTGCTATTCACCTGCAGTTACGAATCCCCGGACCCGTTGTATATCTATTTTAAACTATCGCCGTACCACGGCTGGCCTCTGACCGCCAGCAGCGACACGCCTGGCCCGATCACCAGGACGCAAAAGGGCTACCTGCGCACCTGGCACGTTTACGTCCAGCTAGATCCCTGCAACGTGGAGTGCTACATCGAGAACCGTAGCGGGGAGGAGCTGATCAAAGTGGTGACGTCGGTAACACCAGGTTTGGCGGGCCACATCACAAGGAATATTTCATGTTTGTCCGTCCCTGGGAGCAGGATCCACTCCGCTGGTCTCATCATCATTCGTGCACCGATCACGTCCACCCCCAAGGCCCGTTGGCCTTAGTGAAAGTCTCCCAGTAGCAGCGATTATTCAACCCTGCTTAATAGAGCGTCCAAATCGTTCATGTGGTGTTCAGGAGCTTGATCGTTGTGACGTGCAGAGGTGTAGGACTGCTGGCTCATCAGACGCAGCATCTTGTCGGATGGATCTAAAGAGACACCTCTCATTGACATCCTTCTATTTCTGTGTCTTCATTTTGTGTCTCTGTGTGACGCGCAGCAGATGCTTCGTGTTCTAAGATCGGTCTGTTCTTTTGCAGAGAGCCCCAATCCAACCACCATCGCACCGTACCCCACCATATCTCCGCCGAGGATCCTGGTGTACATCAAGGGACGCGACTTCCAGATCGTGGAAAGTGGGAGCAGCGTTAGGTACCACTGCTCGGGCAAATCTGTGGATAATGTAAGTGAGGAGAGAAGAGGTGTTGCGAGGATGAAGCTGACTTTGTTTGTTCACAGGGATCGCTGCATATCACGTGGGACAAAGAGGGCGGCGAGCTGCCCGCAGGGAGGTCCGTCATCGACAGCCAGGGCCTGCTGATCATCAGGGACGTGAAGGTATCCGACAGCGGGGTCTACGTCTGCCAAGTTAGCGACGGCGTGCACGTCGCATTCAAGAACGTCACCCTCACAGTTGGACGTAAGCTGTAGAGATTCAACTAAGTAGCTTTTATTCTCTAATTAACTTATTCCGTTGCTCCGCGTGGATGCAGCCTTTCCCCAAAGCTTGCTAGAGATCCCAGGTACATAAGCCTAGGGTCGCTGGGCCCTGGAAGTGGTCGAGTTCTAATTATACCCGGCGCTGAGCTTACGCTAATCGATTCCGTTCTCCTTTAAGCTGGTAATCAAGAAGCTCCGCGGGCCGTCATCACTCCAGCGTCCTTGCACGTGGTGCAAGGGCAGCCGGCGGAGTTCCGCTGCGAAGCTACTGGCAATCCACCGCCTCAGATCGAATGGATGCGCGTGCATGGGCCCATGAACCCTGAGGTGATCACACAGAACGGTTTCTGGACTCTCAGAGCTGTGTCCAAGAACGACGCTGCTGAGTACAAGTGCGTCGCCAGGAATAACGTCGGCGTGTACGAGGAGACAGCTATTCTTTACGTCAGAGGTAGGAACTGGGAACAGTAGAACTGTTTCAGTAGTTTGAAGATACAGTAGGGGCCATAGAAATTACAGGTTATTACAGTTTACAATTACACAAGTACATTCGTCTTTTTCCAGAAATTTGAATTTTGATATAATGAAATTTGTAGTTCAAGAAAAGCGACTTTGCACGGTTGTGGCAGAAAGCGATTTTTTCCGCGAAAAATTCCCTTTGGAAGTCGTAAAAGCGTGAGGTTTGAACTGGAAAATTGCTCTTGGGGTGCGATACCCCCTTGTGACGTTTGATAAGCAGCAAACAAATTACTTTAAAATGAACATACCTTTGTTGGATTTGTATAAAGTTCGATTAGCTTTGAATTTCAAGTAACACAAATGCTCCTCTCAACAGACGATCCAAATAAGCCTCCCGTGACCGGCATACCGCCGACCATCACTCCCGGAGAGTGGACTGGATCGGTTGGAGAGGTGATCAGGATCACCTGCACCCCGTCCCAAGTGACGAACCTCACCTGGACCCGAGAAGGGAACCAGCCTCTGCCTTACACCGCCAGTCAAAGGGACGGCGTGCTGACGATCATGAACCCAACTCAGTACGACTCCGGCGTCTACGTCTGCACGGCGACCAGCTACGTAGGGACGGAGACCAGCAGCGTGATCCGCATCACCGTGCTGCCCCGACGACCGACCACCTCTGTTAAAGTGAAGCCCGAGAAGCAAACCGTTCCGCAGGGCAGTTTCGTCGAGGTTCGCTGCCTCACCAGTGGAGAGCCGGGTCTGCAGACGAGGTGGAGCAAGTACCTCGAGGTGATGGGACCCAACGCTATGCAGGTCGGCGACACCTTGAGAATAGTGAACGTGCAGATCGCCGACCGTGGCGTCTACGTCTGTCGAGTGACTGGGCCCACGGGGAGCTACGAAGCTAGCAGCATCATCGAAGTGGAACGTGAGTATCGAAGGAGAGGCCTTTGGCTCTGATGAAGAGCTCAGTTTCGAGAAGAATGGGTCTAGCGCGCGAGTTTAGCTATTAAGCACTCCGCATTCCTGCTTGACTTCAAACCTCTGTAACTTCGTCAAAATCCTGAACTTCTCAACAGTTCTTTCGCCAGAATACTCTAAAATTGTCGCGCTAGCAGAAAGTATCAGAAGAAAAACTCGATTTTTCGTACCCAACTCGAGCGAATAGCCCTTAAAGAGACCCTCTGCTTCCTCAACAGCTCGCGAGGCCCCCGTCCTGGAGCTGCACCCTAAGGAGCCCCAGACAGTGCTAGTGGGCGGTTCAGCGGACGTGCAGTGCCGAGCGATAGCTGGGACCCCGATGCCGCAGCTGCTATGGTCCCGCCAGGACGGCAGACCGTTGCACCACAACATCAAGCAGCTTCCTGGCGGTGTTCTGCGACTCACCAACATCACAGCCACGGACGGCGGCGGTTACGTCTGCTCCGCGTCCAATACCGTTAGCAGCACTTTAGCGATCGCCTACATAGAGGTGCAGTCGACCCCTGTGATCAAGATCGCGCCCAGCTCCGGCATCCTGAACGTGAAGTCAGGGGACAATGTGCGGCTGATGTGCAGCGCGAGTGGCAGTCCTCAGCCGAACGTCGTGTGGACCAAGCACGTGAACTCCCTCCACTATGTGTAAGTGTTTGAGAGGCGGCTAGCACCGTGGATGATTGTGCCTTTAATTAATCCCCGTGCCTCCCGACAGACCGTCGATGCCGAAGAACGAGGGCACGCCCCTGAGCGCCGTCTACGAAATACTATCCGTCTCGCCGAGCGACGAAGGCTCCTACACCTGCCTCGCGGCGAACGCTGCTGGGACAGTGGAGGAACGCGTGTACGTGCGCGTGGACGATCACAACGAGGTCTATCCACCTTGCAGAGGCGACATGCCTTGCCCCGATGACAAGAGAGAATCGTATCCCGATCATCATGTACGTGTCGTGGTGGATGTTGCCTTTTCTCTGCGTGGAAAGTTCGCGGATATTTCTGGGAGTTGTCAGCAGGGTTGAATGTTCGAAATGGTTGTCACAGGTCGATCCGATCAGGATTCCCGAGGACTACTTCAGGATCCCCAACGGGGGCAAGGTGGAGATGCGCTGCCAGGTGTACGCGTCGAATAGGAATCCGATCTACCTGGACTGGAAGAGGAACGACCATCACCCTCTGCCGGAGGGTAGCACGGTTCACAACGGGGTGCTGACCATTCCTGTTGTAGAGAAAAGCGCTGCTGGGGAGTACGTGTGCCTGGGCACGAACGAGGCTGGCGCTGTCCTCTTCAGGGCTAAGTCCCACCTCGAAGTGTTGTGTAAGGAAACTTTGCGGATGCAGTGATATTTTGCTATCGGCGAGCTTCTTTATTCGTGTCGCCAGTATTCGCGAAAGTATTATACTCCAAGTACTAATACTGAATGAGGTAGAAGCGAATGCACGCTAAGTGCTCCAGCGATGGAAGCTCACTGATATATTATTGCTATTTCTTAAAACAAGCTCCGTAGCGTTTCAACGAGCTTAACTATTTCTGAGAGAGTCAGTGCGTTATTTAAACGAAGGATACCCTTTCAGCCCCACCAAGAATCGTCTTGACTCCGCCTAGGCAAACGGTTGGACCGGGCGAGAATCCATCAATCATCTGCAGCGCGACTGGAGACGAGCCAATGATCATCGAATGGGCTGCCATAGGACGTAATCTCCCGCACAGCGTCTCCCATGACCGTGGCGTCCTTCACTTCCATGGAATCACTTACTCCGACGCTGGAAAGTACGTTTGCAAGGCAAGCAACGACGCCGGGACCGCTGAAGCTGTGGCTGAAGTTCTGGTTAATGGTGGGTTATCCTTAATTACCCTTCGCTTCGGAGAGCTCATTACCTAACTCAGAAACTTCACAAACTTAACCCTAGGAAGCTCAAGGGTTGGTGAAAAAATGTCCACGAGCTTTTAAACTTCAGTTTCATTCGTGAAATAACTCTTGCAACGGAAAGTAATTGTATTTAATGACATCTGGTTTATCTCTTTTGGATGCTATCCTAATTATGAACGAAGAGCATCTGGGTTGACCTTGAACCTTCGAACACTCCTCCAACTTTTCACTAAAAAATTCATACATTTTTAAAAAAAAGAAGCTATTAATATTGGGGTATAAGGAGATGTCTTTAAACGCAAAGAATTTTTTTAAGTCGATCCTTTTTATTATTTATTAATTATTGTGGAATCGTGTCAACCTCTTCGACGATGTTGATGTCAGGTGTAGCATCCGTCACAGTCATTTGATTGCAAAAGGAAGAAAATTTTGGATCTGAAATTGTAATTTTATTTTTGATTTATAATACATTTTTTGTCGATATAAGCCTCCTTATATCCCGAAATAGTTTAATCCAATATGACCAATAGTTTCTTAAAAAAAATTCTTAAATATCAGTTACATTTGGGTCTGTTCCACGAGAATCCCCCTTAAGTCAGTACAGACCTCCCAGATCTAAATCTTCGCTCGACACTTCCAGATTACCCCTACGAGGGCACCGGAGTCCGAGCAACCCAGAGGGACGTGTCGGCGTACGCCGGGCATCCAGTGCGACTGCAATGCGTCGCGGCGGAGCGAGCCGACGTCCACTGGTCCAGAGAGGAACAAGCACTGCCCACGAGCGCCAGGATCGAAGGTGACTTCCTGGAGCTGCCTCGAGCCATGCCAGAGGACAGCGGAAGATACATCTGCCAGATCGAGACCGCTCACGGAGTGTCCAGCGACTATATAAACCTGAACGTCTCGCGTAAGTGTTGCGAGCACCGGTGTGCTTGCCGTATACTGTTCTTCCAGTACATCCGATTAGAACGATAGAGATCAGAGGGAAAGCCCTCGGGACATTAGGGTACACCCTCTCCATTCAGACTCTACAGCGTGGTTCGGGCGACTCGGCCTGCAACCACCCTGTACAAAAGTAGTTACACATAACATAGCGCATCATTAACGACACCCGCGCGTATCATCAACTGATCCAGCCACACTGCTCTCGCAACGGCGTACTCATTGTGGCCGCGTTGTTATTCAGTAGTTAATTTGCGCTCGGATTGCACGCGAGAGAGCCAAACGCGGTGCTGGCAAAGAAAGTGCGTATGCAGCGTTGAAGGATGCTTACTGTTGTTGGATTACTCTTGCGACGTCGATATAGGATACGCCCACGGCCAGTACGACGTCCGACCGCGAAACCGCCACAGCAATCAGCAACGACGTGGTTTGTTCTGAGATATTATCTGTTCCCCTGTGACGTCTCTTGGAATTAACGCTTCTGCCCTTCCGCCCTT
This sequence comes from Andrena cerasifolii, assembly GCF_050908995.1. Lineage (NCBI taxonomy): Eukaryota > Metazoa > Arthropoda > Insecta > Hymenoptera > Andrenidae > Andrena > Andrena cerasifolii. Next base: position 9,169,120 of record NC_135132.1, read on the forward strand.
CCGTCGTTAACCGATCTCGCCTCGAGCTGATCCCTCAACTCCTTCGCTTACCCGTTGAGAAAACCGTCGCTGTAGTCTCTAACTGTTCAACGTCCGTTGGTGAATCGGTAACAGTCGGGTTTCGAACCATTTGCACAGCTCTGGACCATGCTCCACCGTGTGTACTCCCTGTATTAATCTACCCACACAGCCACCCCTCGCTTGTCCATCTGCCCAGACGCGGGAGGCGAGGGATAAGTGTCGAGCCCAGCCCCGTAGAACACAGTATAGTGGAGATGGGTCTACGTACATGCGTCGCGTTCAATAAATCGCCCAGCTGACTGCAGCCGTTCCCTTTTTAGCCACCGTCTTACCGACTCTCAGCGTGGAGGCCTCCAAGGACCCGGTCAACATCGGCGACTCCGTGGACATACGCTGCGCCTACTCGGGCACCCACAGCCCCCGCTACCACTGGAACAGGCCCAACCATCCCAGCTTGCCGGATAACGCTCAGGAGTACGGAAGCGTGCTGAGGCTGCTGAACGTGGCTGTCGGCGACAGTGGAGTGTACAGATGCACGGCGGACACGGCTGAGGGCGTCTTCGAACAGGACTACAATCTCGTTGTTCATGGTAAAGCTTTGTTTTCTGGGCTTGGATAGTGTAAGCTAGTTTGGGAATTAAGTGAGAGAGACTCATGCATTTAATGTCCCTTTTATTCACGCGTGCGATATTGTGCTTCACGTGAGTATGCGCTGAGATTTGGATGGAAGAAGGGGTCTTGACTCGTGGACGTTGATTCCTAGGTGGACATAATGATGCGCCAGCTGTCGAGACCAAGTACGCGCCTTATGGCTCCGACGTCGTCATGGACTGCAAGCCTAATATCGACTCGCCGGGGAAGTTCCAGTGGAGCAAGCTCGGAGGCCTTCTGCGGAAAGATGCGCAGGTCTTTGAGGTAGAACTGGGATTTATTTTAGATCGACTTCGTTCATCACCGTCCAGCCCAAACCGCTGACTCTAGAAACATGAAATTCGGAGGGTATATGGGGCCGCTGTGGCCCCAATACATTCAGCTTGTAGCAGGAAACTTTCCTTTACAGTTTACCTTTTACTTACGAGATCTGTTCATCTCGCGGATTTCCTAAGTAACCACACCATTTCGTATTATGTGTTTGATAGTACTCGTAAATATCTATCATCTACTTTTGTTTTCAAAAATTTTCTATACTTCTATATCTATTATTTTATAAAATTATACTGTTGCTAAATGGAATAAAGAGGTCATTTTACGAATACGAATGCGGGGCCGCGGAGGTCCAACTTTTAACCAAAATTGAAGGACCACTTAAGAGTTAAGTTAACTTGTGCAGGACTCTATTGTGCGCGAGAAGAGCAATTGTGTGGCAAGCGTACAGAAATTTGGAGATGAAATCAGGGTCGAACATTCTTGTAACAGAGTCTAGTCTTAAATATTTGCAAATGCCTGAAATAAATTGGCCCCGCGTCTTTGCAGAGCAAGCTAAAGCTGACCAACGTGAAGGCCGAGGACGCAGGAACGTACATCTGCACCGTGTCGACCGACTACGAGCGCCTCGACATAACGAGGGACCTCTACGTGACTGGCGTGGTGCCGTATTTCAGCCAAGCACCGGAGAGCTTCATCGCCCTGCCGCCTCTGCCGGACTCCTACTTGAAATTCAACATCGAGGTGTCCTTCAAGCCCGAGAACTACGACGGAATCATCCTGTACAACGCCCAGTTCAGCCATGGGTCCGGTGACTTCATGCTGCTGGCCCTTGTGCGAGGATACCCACAGTTCAGGTACTCAATAACCCATCGAGCTACTTCCTCCACTAACCACCCCCCAACGTCGCTAAATTACCACTAAAAAAAACCCTGAATTCCAGCTTCGACCTTGGCTCTGGGCCGACAGTGATCCGCGCAGACAAGCCCGTCTCCCTGAGCGAATGGCACACGATCAAGCTCCAGCGTAATCGAAAGGAGGGAACGATGCTGGTGGACGGCGAGAGCACTTACAAAGGAATCGCGTTGGGCAGGAAGCAGGGGCTGGACCTGAAGGAGCTGCTGTTCGTCGGCGGGGTGTCCAGCTACAGTACCGTTACCAAGCACGCGGAGATCAACACCGGCTTCGTCGGCTGCATCAGCAGGCTGGTGATAGGGGAGAAGGAGATCGACCTGATCGGTGACCAGACAGACAGCATCGGCATCACTAACTGCGAGACTTGCGCCGTGAATCCGTGCAACAACGGCGGCGCCTGCCAGGAGGCCGCTACCAAGCACGGCTACACCTGCCTATGCCGGGCTGGTTACAGCGGGAAGTACTGCGACTACGTCGGCCAGGCCTGCTATCCGGGTAAGGCTTCATACGGGACAGATGGGTTTCTATTAGAGGAGGAACGCTGCTAACGAGTCGGTTTCTTGGCAGGTGCTTGCGGGGAAGGCACGTGCGTGGACAAGGAGGGGAACTTCGAGTGCTACTGTCCGCACGGGAAGACGGGGTCTCGCTGCGAGAGCTCGATGAAGGTCTACGAGCCAGCCTTCCACGATGACAAATCCTTCATCGCCCACGAGACGCCCAAGGCCCTCAGACGGTAGGCGTTTGCACGAAGCACGTTGCATGATCGTAATGTAGCCCAGTCAGCTGTTAGAAGTAGATGGAAGTTAGTTGTTCACGCATTAAATCTTTATGTCCCCTTTGAAATAATTCAATGGATGATTAACACAAAGCCCCCTTCGAGGATCCTCAAGCTTCAAGTTTTCGGCGAAGCTCGGAGACTAACACGCCGCGGAGTGGAGTTAATCCCGGTGCTAATCGGAGACATTGTTTTCAGGGCGAGAATGAGCACTACACACAGACGATTACGATCACGCGACGCACAAGTTAGAACGCCGCGATCGAGGCCTCATCACCACAATAATCCGCACCACACGAACCATTAGTCCCCTTCACCAAATCGATGCACATATAGAGAAAAGTCATTCGTAATACTTGTCCGATGTAATAATCGTAGGAACAGAGTCAGTTCCTCACGTAACTGCTATTTATAGTTATCAGTCAGCACGTATATATATATATATATATTTTTTATGAGAATTTTATTTACGTTAGAGAAAAGGCCTCTTTTGTCTCTGCCTCGTTGCGTGTCGTAGATGTGGATGCTAGAGGTTTGCAACGAGCCTGTATAGTGAGTAGTTCCTTGGAATGAACCTCATGGTGCTGTAATATTAGATTATCAGTCGATATATACTTATTATACTTATAATCTTTCAACCCCTCGCGGTCTCGATTAGAAATTAACTCATCTGGGATCGCTGGGGGGTCGAGAAGGAACTCGCAGCTCTCCCTTCAACCGAGCACTGCCTTCTCTAAGAAAGCTTCTCGATCGAACGCTGGGAAGACCGCGAGGGGTTCCCTTTATTTTGTACAGCTTCTTGAATAATACATTTAACGCATTGTGTTAGTCATTTTAATTATTATCGTATAGTAAGGCACTAATTAGGTCACTGCCAAATGAATTGCATTTAACAGTAGCCTCCGAGCTTAAATGAATCGTCAGTCGCGGCATTGCATATGACTCGCATAGAGACGCACCGGGCACACGTGTCTGTACTTACTCGTAAGAACTTCTGTGTGTACGCGCCGAAGAGTGTGCTCCAGGCCCGGAATGACCATCGCTGTATTCAACGGGCCTCGTGCGACGCTATAAGTATAAATATATGTCTTGGGATGCAAATAAAAAATCGTTTTAACAGGAATCCCTGCAACGTTCAACCTGTATACCTATTTAAGAACCCAGTAAACTTCGCGCAGGTGAGTTACAAGACTTCGCATCCCCACTGTGCTAACAATGACTCTCCTCCGACTAACAGGAACTCTCCTAATCCACACCCTACTTTCAGGCAGAACTGTTATTTCATCCTAGCAATTTTCCTGCAGCTTGAAGGTGGCCCTGAACTTCAACCCCGCGGACGACGAGAACGGTATACTGATGTACTGTTCGCAAAACGACGAGGGTCGCGAGGACTTCCTGGCGCTCGTCGTGAAAGACAGGCACCTGGAGTTCCGCTTCGATATTGGTTCCGGCCTGGCCATCATCAGGTCCAGCCACGTGCTTGAGCCCGGCGTTTGGACGCACGTCTCTGTGAACAGAGACTACAAGGATGCGAACCTGACCGTGAACGGGGAGCCCACCATCGGAGGCAAGTCCCCGGGAACAGCTCGCACCATGACCCTTAACACGCCGTTGTATATCGGCGGCGTGGATCGCAGGAGGATCACTGTGAACAAGAACGCTGGCGTCGATCGCGGCTTTCGCGGCTGCATCAGCGGCGTAAGTCCCTCGTAGACTTGTAATAAAATTCTCTGGGCCTGCGATTCTATTTCTAAATAGATGCAAGTGCTGGGGGCCTACCTGAGCGAAGCATGTTTCAGCTCGGCGTGTCTTCCACAAACGTGGACATACTAAAGTCAGCGATAGACTCCGCCAACATCGACGACTGCAACATCTTGCACACGAACCAGACCCGGCTGACCACCGTACTCACCACCCTGCCGACCACAACTACTCCGTACGACCCCTGCGCTTCGAACCCATGCGTCCATGGAGCGTGCCAGAGCACAGACCTGTACGACTACTCCTGCACCTGCGAGTATGGCTACGTGGGCAGGAATTGCGAGAACATCTTGAAGCAGTGCGAACTGCTTCTACCTTGCAGGAACGGTGGCTCGTGCACCGACCTCCATGGGTCCTACAAGTGTGACTGTCGACTGGGCTACAACGGGCAGAACTGCGACAAATGTGAGTACAGCGTTGAAGTCAGCGATTCAGATTGAGTATCATCGATTCTAATTTGCAGTGGCAGAAATAACGTATGATGTTGCGTTCAGAGGAGACGGCTGGCTAGAGCTGGACCGGTCTGTGATGACCCATAATGAGGAGCGCAAAGTTCTGGGCTTCGAAATCTCCACGAACAAAACTAAGGGGCTGATCATGTGGCACGGTCAAACGCCGAACGATCTCAGCCCTGACCATTACATGGCGCTGGCAGTGGTCGATGGGTAACTATCGTCTGTGTACATTAGGGCTGGGACTATTTGTCGAATTTTTCGGTATTCGAATATTCGAATACTTCAGTTGCTCAATTATTTGGCGAATATAATTCGAATATCCAAGTATTCGAATACTATTCGAATATCCGAGTATTCGAATACTATTCGAATATCCGAGTATTCGAATACTATTCGAATATCCGAGTATTCGAATACTATTCGAATATCCGAGTATTCGAATACTATTCGAATAGCCGAGTATTCGAATACTATTCGAAGATCCAAGTATTCGAATAGTATTCGAATATTAACATTCGAAGTTTATTCGTAGCATTCGAATACTTGTAAAATATTCGAATATTAACTTATTCGAATATAAAATTAGTCCCAGCCCTAATGTACATTCGAATACCGCTGCTCTTCGCAAGCGTTACAGAGTCTGCGTGCTTCATTCCAGGTACGTGGAGTACCAGTACAATCTGGGCGCGGGGCCAGTGGTGATTCGCGTCACTGCCCAGAAAGTGGACGACGGAGAGAGGCACAGGATAATCCTGAAACGCCAGGGCAGCGATGGCAGCATCGAGCTGAACGGCGAACACATGGAGAGCAGCGCTAGCTACGGCACGCAGCAAGACCTGAACACCAGGGGCAGCGTTTACTTGGGAGGTGTGCCTGACTACGCGATGACTTACGGAAAGTATCAGGAGGGCTTCTCCGGCTGCATTTACACCATGGAGGTGCAAGACTCGGGGGCCATTGATATCGGAGAAAAAGCTATCAAGGGGAAGAATGTCTCGCCGTGCACCAGGTAATGAATGCTAATGAATTTAGGGAATTGCAGGGTAATCAGGCTTTCATCTGGCACGCATGATTTTTCACGCTGCTCAGAGCAAGATGGATCCCATCTTCCCTGGTGTTCACCGACGCGGACACCGACATCTTCGACGCGTTTGTCCCCCCGCCTCCTGTAAACATTATCCACCCGAAACCAGCGGCCAATTTAGCCGCTTATAATATCAAACACTACTCGCTGTTGATCCTACTCCAGAACCTGCTCGCATTCACCATGGACGTTCGGGAGCAGAGCGTGCTTTTTACTGTATTATGTATAGACACCATCAATGCAATGAAGTGCGTACTAAGTTAAGTGTTTCTTGTCGCGAGGCGTCCCAGGGACCGGAGTTGGGCGGAGTTGTTGGAGTATAAATTTAATCGTTATTCTCGAATAAAAATCGATTCGAATAATGCCCAACTCTGCCCATGGGAGTACGTACCTCTTCGTATGTATAGCGTACTTAAGCCTAGAGCGAAGGGACACGTACTCCCTTCAGGTGCTGGCGAACAACTCTTGTAATTACTGAATTTTGTAAATTGTTTAATGCTTCGGTGATGCGTGGAGCAAGGTAAACTGCTACGGTAAGTTTTAGCCGAGGATGTGGAGGATCTTTAGTGTCGGCTTTCCGTAATGTCTCTCTGTTTTCTTGTTTTACAGTGGCCTGGACGATAGACTACCGACGAGAGGTGATCTTGGAACATTTCAGTAGGAAGTCTCGTTATTAGGAATCTCTCAGAGAAATTTTTTCAGCTGTTGCGAAAGGGTGTGGAAGTATTATTTAGAAGGCAATTATTAGCCACGCTGTGAAAGTGACGATGACCGTGGCAAATGATATACAAGCAGTTTTATATCCGTAGATATATGGGACGCGTCTCTGGCCACGTGTTGATATTAACGTTTTATAATTGAGCTGACATTTTATACAGCTTTATTTCTACAGAGGGTGAGATTACGTAGATTTAGTTTGCGTACGAGGATCCTTAGTTTCCTTTTTCTTGAAAGATACCTAGCTTTTCGATTCGACTGCCACAAGTAGAGGCTGAGGGGACTGTGAAGGAATACAATAATATATGAAATCAAATCACGTATAAGTTCTCACTGCCACTGTCTGATTTCTTAGTCTCCCGATAGGACTTCTCTAATCTTTCGCTAAGCAAGGAACAGCAATTGTCAGCTCACGATTCTAATCATAGTAACCGAATGAATCGTCTTCGAAGTTAAAAAGAGAGGTATCCCGAAAACTCTGCGCAAAAGTGATAGAAAACAATCGTCGCCATTAAGCCGAGTAAATGCGGCTTCAGCGTTTGCCTAGGCCCTGCTACTACATTAAATCGCATTCGCGTTTAAGCGGGAAGCCAGTGTTTGTCGAATGCGGGTAAATGAACGCCCGATGCTGGATCCCAATGAAGCGCTGGCTATTCAGACTTTTCTTATCGGAACACTTTGAAACTCCATTTATGTGATATTGAAAGAAAGTTACTTATCAGATATTCGTATAGTTAAGGTCGGTGCTAGTAAGATGCGTTTGCTAGTCATAATGAGATTTGTATCGGGTTACACTAACGCTGCGACAAACATATGTAAATAACTAAATACGATTAGCCTTGCGATCTTGGCATTTTCTTACATTAAGCGGAACTGCTACTTCCCGGACAGGATGTCGCAACTACTGCTAGCTCTCGGGGCCCAATCTAGCTATTCTTGCCACCCTTTATATTTAATTATAAATAATTATTTTGAAATATAATTTTTGACGAGAGTAATGTAACAAGACGGTTTCTAACAAATTTGAGGGGAGAGGGGAATACAAATTTGAGTTTTGAAGGAAAGAGAAATCCAAAATTGAGTTTTGAAGGAGAGAGAAATCCAAATTTGGGTTTTGAAGGAGAGGGAAACCCAAATTTCAGTTTGAAGGAGAGGGAAATCCAAATTTGAGTTTCGAAGGCGAGGGAAATCCAAATTTGAATTTTGAAATCGAAATTTGGATCCCACCCTCTCCCCAAAACTCAAATTTGGATTCTCCCCTCAAAACTCAAATTTGATTTCCCCTCCTTCAAAACTCAAACTTGGGTTTCCCCTTCTCCCAAAGCTCAAATTTGATTTCCGCTCCTTTAAAACGCAAACTTGGATTTCCCCCTTCCCGAAAACTCAAAATTGGGTTAGAAACCGGCCTGTTATGCTACCGACGAGTGAGTGAAAATTTTTGTAGGTATTTCTCGAACAACAAAAGCATTTTGCTTTATAAAACTTTAATATTCATAAATTACCATTTAACTATTTTTGCCGCTCCGGGCCCTGCCTGCGCCCTAGATCGGGCCCTGTGGCTCTACGGATAAGGGAAACTTAGGCCTGGATAGTTGGGCTGAAGAATGTTTAGACGGTATACTTTTCCAAATCATTGTCATTTATTATTTGTCGAACAGTTCAAGCGGACATTGCGATGTCTTAGACACTTACAGTTTCCATTTATAAAACATTTAAATTGTCAATTACTGAGATTTGTATAATGAATGTCTGATGCACAACAGTAACAGCTCGACCACTTTCCATTCTTCGCCGCCGATTTACGTCTGTTAATAAAGCTTCTAACATTCTGTTGTTGCAACGCGGAACATGGCAATGAGTTTCCATGATCGGTTCACTCGGATGGCTCACGAAGATTACACAAGTCGGTCGCAGAAACGTCTTTGAAAGCCAACGGTAACCGTTAACTGACCGTGTAGAGTCTTTAAGAATATATCAAAACTTTATTGGTACGTTGTAAATGATCGTGTACAGAAAGTCACTACATGCGACATAATATAAGTACATTACTCCTCCGGTCTTTAGCACCTCCAGTGGCGGATTTAACGGAAGATAGGCAAACAAAATTACGATCTTATCCAAACACCATTTTCTTCATGTACTACTATATTATCCCCTTCATTTTTCCGAGAAAAAAAAATGGGACTTTCGCCGCCTGGGCCTTTTCCTTAAATCCGCCACTAAGCACCTCCTTATCCGCCATCGAATGAATGCTTCCTGAATGTCGATGCAAATGTTAGCCACAGCATTATGCAGTAATGCGAGTACGTACATATTTATTACTACACACACATTTCATATATACACATAAACGTACACACATAAGTATAAAAAAAAACAGCAGCGTATTAATCACCAACTGAAAGTATCTACTGTAACGTGAAAGTGTAGTCTATTGTTATATATGAATAATTCTTCAAAAGGAAATGAGACAATAAATATAATTTTGTTAAGATGATTCTACTTCATTGTCGCTCCGCCGATGGCGGAGCTGCTCGTTGTTAGACCCCGTTCGGAAAGCGCTGTGTCATTAAGCTAGAGAGATCTGCAGTTCCGTCGACTCTCCGAAGCGATCTTCACACAGGAACCGGCTGCTATAAATTTACTTTATAACCAGAGATGAACGGCAGCCCCGTGCCCACTCTCTTTTGGTAATCAACGTATTCTACTCCGAAGAAATTCAGCAGCGTGATCTCTTCTATTAGAATACGATCGTGGAAGAACTTCCACGAGGCTACCATGTACGCCAGGAAGCAGAACGGATTCTGAAGTATCAGCTGTAAATGGAAGCACCAGAGTGGTTTAGTTTCCTCCACGTTCCCGCCGTTCAGTACCGCTAACGTACGGCTTATTACCTGCGTGCCTATGGACCAGTAGAACCAGCCCATGTAACTCGGGTGCCTGCAGAGCCTGTAAACTCCGTGGGTTACTAGTTCGTGGTCGTCCATCTTCTCGCACTGTACATTGTGATTGAAGTTGTGCTTCGCCGTGAACATCGCCAGCTTCCTCAACGCGTCCCCGCAGACGCAGAGTAACAATCCCAAGTAGGAAATGAACGAGGCCTCCTTCATCTCCGGGAAGTAATGCCTCTCCGCGACGAACTCCAACCAGCTGGAGCACGCCGCTATTCCGTACGCCACGCTGTGATTCAGGACGAACGTGTCGATAGACAGCGTCGACGGGTTGACCCAAGCGATGCTCAGGAACTCGGAGAAGTGGAAGACAGCCTGCACGGCGCTGTAAACGCCGAACATCTGCCACGACGGTGGCGCGACGATGGATAGTAAGACGCTGATGGCGAAGCCATAGCCTAGGAACGCAGCTCTTACGGCGACCTGAGGGAAACGTAATTATCGTTATTAGGTGTAAAGTGAGGTTAGGTTTAGACTGAACACTTTTGATCACCTGGTAAGAGAAGCCGCGGAAGACTAGAATTAGGAGACAGTTTAAGAACCCATATTGAAAGAGGTGGGTGAACCAGATATTGTGGAAATAGGTCTGAGGTACGTCGAATTCTAACCTCAAAAGCACCTCCGGCAGGACCGCGATTAGGGCGGCCACGATAAAACAGAATAAACTGAGCTTCCCATCGTAACACAGCATTATCTCTAAATATTATTCCACGGTATTTAAACAGTATCTGTTGTCGTGCGAGAGCAATTAACCATTGCTGTTCAACTCGGGTTATTATTCATTTTCTAACCTCCTTCGATAATGCTTCTCGGTTCCACTGTAACAATTATTTAGCGATTATTTGGACTTACTATTGCGAAAGTATCCGAGAATTAGTCTCCCCTTTGGTTTCACGTATCGACGATCTTAAAAATGTTTAAATACCATTGCCAAATAATGCTGCTAATTGCATGGTAAGCGTTAATCAAATGTTCAGTGTTTACATATAAATTCGTGTAGGCATTTGCGTGTTTATGTGCGAGGTAGTAAAAGTTTTTTTTATTTATTCATTTCTTTGCAATTTGAGGTTAGGGAACTTTTGCGGAAGCTCTCATTGTCATTATGCAACTGTTTTTAATTAGGAAATTGTTTATTTATTGCTTGGAAAAGGGTTTTGGGAATTTGATCAGGATTGAGGTTATGGATGCTAGCGGTGCGTAGTGGTGAAAGGGTGAACTAGGCGTTGGATTTGAAGAGTGCCCCAAGAAATAGCCTTTTTTTTGGTCCCACGATTTTGGAACTGTGGATTTTACGCTTCGTTTATGGACTTTTATGTCAGTCCGATAATTTAAACAATTATTTCCAGGGGTTCTGCTGCCTGTTAACATCGAATTTGAACTTAGATTTTCAAAATTCACAATAGCCGATTCAACATGGTGGACGATATATTAAAAAGAAAGCCGCCACTACGCAGCATTTATATTTCTTGATTTTTATTTTTTTTCGTGAATTTTGAAAATCTAAGTTCAAATTCGTTGTTTGCAGCCAGCAACCCCTGGAAACAGTTGTTTAAATTATCGGACAGACATATAAGTTCGTACATCGAAGCGTATGGGCTGACGCGTTAACGAATTTTCACTTCTTTGACCTCCCATATCTCAGAAACAAATTGTCACCTCAACTTGAAAATTTGTTGTGATTGATGTCTCATCATAAGGTATCATTTGGCACAAAATTCAGTTTCAAAATCGTGGGATCAGAGGCTAAAAAAGGCCTCATATTTGGGTCACTCTTTTAATTCAAGTTTATTGAAAGACAAATCCTAAGCTCACAATAACGAGCCCGTGAACTCGGGTACATTTCCAAATTCAAAGTAGACTTACTTTGTATAGCATATATTTTATTACCATAAAAATGTTATAAAAATTATTTAACTGCAATTTGCAGAAAATTGAGATCTTCCTTATCTGGATTAGTCTTACTGTATTGGTAACAATAATGTTGTTATTCTACATTGAGCATAATTAGGTAGGCGGGGCAAGTTCAAACATTGATTCACATGTTGGCGGTCCACTTGTAAAAAATTATATCGTTCGTAACATTAAGATAAAAACGTTTCAAAATCGATAAAAACTACGACTACCCCTGCGTTTTTGAACATTTTTCTTTAACCAAAACATAAGGCTTGTCAGCGTTCTTTAGAGCTCTTAAATCGTTAGCATTTAAGTAATTAAGTATTCTTTCGATACAGCCGCGTGGTAACTTCGGAAAATCGTTAAATAGAAGATCGAGAATTTTGTTACCTTCCTCCAGAAACTCTTTCCTTTCTTCCCCCTTTTTAAAATTCCTATTTAACATACTAGCATATATCGGGAATCTTGTTTTATAATCGCCTGATCTGAAGGCCCCCACTATACTTTCATTTTTTGCGCACATTGCTAATTGAGTTACACCTTTCGTCAATATATCGTAAAATGTGATATTACTATTAACAAACTTCTTGCTCTTCATCCTCGCTACTTCTTTCTCGCACTTACTCTCGAAATTATTTCTCGCTATTCTTCTTTCCATACAAACCCTCTTCTCGTGACTGCATTCCATTGCCTCGTCATCTTCAGAATCAGAGTCACTTAGCTCTTCGTTGTCGCTACTAGTTGGCGGTGAGGGAATTGACAATACATCGTCATTACCTGTATATAGATTCGCGGTTCTCAGCTTAATCATGTGACGCTTAAGAATATCAGCAATGTTGGCAAAAGTAGAGATGTGGCAATCTTCGTCGTCATAATCATAACCACATCTATAATCGTCGTCATAATCAACATTATGAAAAACTTCGTCGGAGAATGTTCTCACAGCAAAACCAAGCGCCGTGTAATTTGTTCTACTCGTAATAGTGAAATCAGAACCGTGGTCCAGGAGCGTTGAGACAATTTCTTCTTGCCCTTTTAAAGTAGCAAGGTGAAGTGCCGTCAGACCATGTCTATCCGTCAAATCAATGCTGGCGCCTAATTTTAAGAGAACCTTGACAGTTTCTAGTTCGCCGCGTGCAGCAGCAATGTGGAGCGGTGTCATTGAGTCGTGCTTTGTTATCGCATTGATTTTGGCACCGCGTTGTAACAATAGTTCTACAATTTTCTCATAACCACAATCGCTTGCCGAATGAAGAGGAGTCTCTCCATTGACGTCTTTACCATTTACATCAGCTCCGTAGTTTAACAATAATTCCGCTACTACCTTTTCCCCGCTTCCGATTGCCACGTGTAAAGGTATAAAACCTTCTCCACCCCACGAGTCGCATATCTCATTAGCATCAGTACCATGGTTTAAGAGTTCCTGGACAAGTTCCAAATATCCATTCTTAACAGCAGCGTGCATAAAATTCTTTACGTCTTTAGGCTTGACGGTGAAACCATATCCAAGTAGGTTCTTAACAATCTCGCGATACTCTATTCCCCAGCCCTTCAACGCAGCCATAAGAACGCCGCTGTTGCTTTCGTTATTCAGATCAGGGCGATGATTTAAAATATGATTAACAATTATTGAACTTCCTTTTTCAACGGCAAACTCTAGTATAGTCTTGTCGTACCTCTCGTCAACGTCAACTGTTGCTCCGCTTTCTAAAAGTACCTTAACAAGCTCTCCATGCCCGTTTTCAATGGCGAAGCACAGTGGTGTCCCACCTCCCCGAGTTGTGGAATAAAAATTAGCTCCGCGCTTAAAAAGAAGCTCGACGATTTTTAAGTATCCCCCCCGCATTGCAAGGCGAAGGGGTGTTACGCCGTCGCTCCCTCGAATGTTTACATCGGCACCTTTGCTTAGAAGCAATTCAGTAATTACTTCGTCGCCTTTCTCAGCCGCAATGTGCAGCGATGTGTAGCCTTCGTGTTTCGCCGAAGTACACGCAGAATTAACATAAGCTCCGTGCCTCAAGAGCTGCGCGGCAATTTTTACATTCCCGTGCTGCGTCGCGAGGTGAAGCGAAGTTGTGCCGAATTCTCCTACAGCATTTACAGGGGCACCATTAATTAAAAGCAATTCGGTAAGTTCCTGGCTACCTTTGCCAACTGCGTGGAGCAATGGTGGGCAATATTTCCTAAACACAGAGGTACAAAGAGAATTAACGCGAGCCACGCATTTTAAAAAGATGCTAAAGAATTTGTGAATACCCTGGGTCTGCCGCGATACGACGAGAAGTAGCAACTTTGTTTATGTAATCGTCGATATTAGGCATTTTACTTAACATAAAGTTTGTAATGTCTTTGCTATCGTTGATTGTTATCGTCCCTGTTGGAAGACACGGATGAGTTATACTGCTTTTGTTGGCAGCGCTAATACTCGCTTCGCGATTGAAAAGCATGCCGATAACTTCCGTTTTCATCCTTTCGACTGCGTCGTGAAGCGCAGTCTTACGATCGAAATTTTCGACATTGATATTCGCTCCTGCATCCAGAAGCATCTGGACAATCTCTACGTCACCGTTTAGAACAGCAAAATGAAGTGGACTGTTAGAAGAAGTACTGTTTTTGTCGTCGACTCTGGAAGTACTTGTTAAAAGTTGTTTGGCGATCTTTGTGTTTTTCAATTCGAGAGCAGTACAAAGTAAAATATATGTATCCATCTTCTTGCGAGTAAGACAGACCGCGAGAGGTAATGAATTTTCTTACGCTTCGTATTGTTCCTTCGCGAACCGCAGTGATTAAATTGTTACGGTTACACGGTGTATATCGAACTCTTTGCATTTTCCGTTAATACGTTGTTACCGATTTCGTGAAAAAAATTCAAATTCGCTTCGGCAGGCGCAGTACATGCGCAGTTGCGTACTACGCAATGAATAAGTAATAAGACGCTGCCACCACTTTAGCGCAAAATTCTCTCAATCAGGTTGAAATGAAATTAATAAGAATAATTAAATAAAGGTTGAAGGCAAATTATATTTCGGATAAAATAATTGATTTACAAACATCAATAAGAAAACCATGGGAAACCAGCGGCCGTAGCCGTGATGGAGACACCGGTTCTCGTTAGCTACGTTGCGATCAGGGATAGGCGGGCTTAAGATACGCTGATGGAGAGGGAAAAACACCTACAGGAGCGGTGGTAATGTGTTCGTGAGACGCCATAATTGGAGATTAACCGACGCCGCGGCCAACCAGCGTCGACAACATACTTCCCGGTGGCGCCACTTGGCTGGCTTGGCGCTGGCGTCAGTTCACGCGCCATTACTACTCCAACGTAGCTTCATTGAGCTATAAAAATATGGACGCATCGTTAAGAATTTCGAAGTCGATTTTCTCGAGAATGAAGCGCAATATCAAAAAATTGTATTCCTTTTTCTCGACTTATTCACTTGTTATAAGTCGAAAAGGAAGAGTAACTTTTTTTTATATCGCGCTTGATTTTCGAGAAAATCGACTTTGAAGTTCTTAACATTGCATCCAGTCGCGTATCGGAAAACCTACCTTAATGAAAATCACGAATTCGCCCTTAGTATCCTGCTCATGAGTGATTCGGTCCATGGTTCAATAGTTGTATATCAATTTAAAGTAGTTAACCTATACAAATTCGTAAGTTTCTTATTCAAGATTTAAATAAAATGATCCTTAATTTGCATTATTATTTATACTCGAGCGAAACAATATAAAGGAAGCACTTCCTCGTCATACTACAATTACCTATAACTATTTTAACAAGGAGGTAATGAGAGAAAAAGGTTACTGTATTCTTTTAAGTAGATAATATTTTCCTTTTTCACGCGTAATCCAAGTAAACGATGTCTGATAACGAGGCAGATCAATATAAAGCCTACCAGGAGGATACGCGTATTTCTTGTCGATACGGAGCTAAGTGTTATCAGAAAAATGCTCTTCACCATGAAAAATTCAAGCACCCACCCATAAAAGATGCGGTAATGCTACATACACGATTTACCGCGTTCTCATTAATTCGTCCTACTATATATAAACATGTATATCAAAATTCGCAGAAGAAACAGAAAGCTACCAAGCAAACAACAGCTGGGAAAAAGAGAAAGAAGAAAGACTACGGTCGAAAGGCGAATGATTCCCCCAAGAGGAAGGCGCAGAAAATAGACGAAGACGAGCCTGAAGAAACCTCAGCAATTCCAGGCACAATCGATGATGAAACCAGTGAAATCGCAGAGGACACATCGAATCCTGAAACTACAGAAGATGCAAAAGATTTGGCTGATCAAGTTACCCTCGCGTCATTGTTAGAAGACTGCGGCGTTCATGCCGACAGCGATAAGTTACTTCCGAGCGAGGCGCAAGCAGTTATTTCCCACTTCTTTCTAACCGATATGCCTCCAGACTTCTTTGAATTCTATGAATTTTGCAAAAGCGTTTCCAAAGAGGACCCACTAGATGCGTTGAAAAGTCTTCAGTTGCACCTCGTGGGTCCCTACGATGTGTTCAGGGATAAATTTTTATCTTCCAAAGTGGACGATAAGAAAGCTTTACTGAGGCATTGGAGGTATTACTATGATCCTCCAGAATTTCAAGTAAGGAGATTATATTCCTTGCTTTAATCTAGACCAGGCTTGGGAATTAAGTGAACTTGCCGCCCGATTTTTAGAGGGGACGCCTCTTTTCTCCCGCCACGCGTCTTGGCACCGGCGGCGTCTTACGTGCTTGGAGCGCCTCAGGCCTGTACCATACGAACCGCGCGTTGCGCATTGGAGCGACATTGTATCAATAGGTTTCCACATCGTCACAGAGAGCACGATTTTCGATGCGTTTTTGTTTTGTCAACGCGCCACGCGCGGTTCACGTGGTGCGGGCCTCAGGCGCTCTAGGCACCTCACGCGGCGGGAGAAAGGAGGCGTTGCCTCTGACAATCAGCCGTCAAGTTCACTTAAAGGCTCCCACAGACCAACGCGAATTTCGCCGCGCGGAGCGGATCAGATAGCACTGCCCATAAGCCACCACGTATAAAAAACTGCTGCCCTATCTGATCCGCGGCGCGGAGCGGATATTCGCGTTGGTTTGGAGGAGCCTTAATTCCCAAGCCTGATCTAGACAGTATTTGATAATCACGCGATTCGTTGCAGACTATTATCAGAGTCGAGGGGAAGGAAGGTTCGCACTTCGGTTACTGGAGAGACGACCCCTCGGAGAAGCCTGCATTCGTAGCGATCAACGCAGCGAATGTAAATTGCATAATCGAACGTGTTGCGGAGAACATATTCGGCGCAATTGAGTAAGAATCCCAACGGTCTTCGGAATGTTTGATGTAAAGCCTTTTTAACTGGCTAAATCTGGAAAACGCAGCTACACCTTGCGATAAGGGTGTTAAGAAAGGCTGCCATGCATCCTCGGGCGATTTCCTTGTTAAGAAAGTAACTCGCGTTACAGCGCATACATCGGAAGGAAAGTGAAACTGGCTAATCCATTCGAAAAGGCTCGCATAGCGATATGGCAGCAGAAGCTAAAGATTTACGCCAAGGAGAAGCAAATAACGTTGGACAATGAGACGAGCGGTATGAAAGCTAGGGAGAAGAAGGTTGTCGCGAGAACGTTCCACAGTGCTGGCATCGTGGTTCCGTACAATAAAACCACTCAATTAGGATACAGGGAGTTGGTAGTGACTGACAGTAAGTTCTGATTAAAAGCTCCCAGTTGTTTAGTCCTAAAACCTATTTACGTTGCAGGCGAATTACAGAAACTGCTGAAGCAATTAGAAAAGGCCTCGACGTCGGAAGAGAAAAAGGCACCGATGTCCAAATTGGAGGAAGTAATAAGATTGGCCACAATTGCAGCCGACGAGTGCGACTTCGGCACGTGCTTAGAATTAGGCCACGATCTATTCTCCAGCGGTGTACCTCTCGTTCAAAGCAAAGTACTGAACATGCTTTCTCTGGCTTACAATCTCCTGCAGAGACCACAATTTCTGCAAATTATTCAGACACACTTGCAGGGTAGGAAAAAGGGTTCGAGCCTAAGTGTCCTTCGATAAAAGCTCCTCTGCGGCGGAATATAATTTAGAAATTAAAGTAACTCCGCTGTTACGGTTTGAAGCACACCTAAGTCCATAAAGGCCGTCGGTAGAGGGGTGCGAGAACCCGAATTTTTCTCGGGATCAGGACGGGTTCCCGAGGGTTTCAGGATTCCCGAAAGTGTCGGGATTCGTATTATTAGGATTGACTGATGTTTCTACTTCGGAAAATCAACAACGTTTCTATACTTTTTCTTACGATGCGTTGAACGTGTGATGTCGTATTCATTAAAGGGTTACATCCACCTGGAGGTCCGGAAAAAGCATACAAGTTCGGAACTTTTTTGGGGAGAAAAGTATAAGCGAAAATCATACACCTTTTAACTATATTATTCTACATTTTCATGGGATATTATCATTAACTAAAGGAGATATCGGCTTGGATGTGAGTTGTGTTTTTTTTTAAGCATCAGCTTTGGAAATTTAGAATAATATAGTTAAAAGATGTATCTTTAAATAGAAAAACATTGTGTATGATTTTCACTTATACTTTTCCCCCAAAAAATTCCCGAACTTTTGTATGCTTTTTCCGGACCTCTAGGTGAATGTAACCCCTTAAACGGGTCCTTAAAATTTTCGGGAGTTTCGACTCTCGAGAATCCCGGACATTCTCAGGAACCTGACCCGTCCCGACCTCGGATTCTCGCACACCTCTAGCCGTCGCGTATTTTAGCGAAGCGCGGCGATACTGAGAAAAGTTTTTAAACAATTGATGAGCGAAGCGCAGTGACAATTAAGTAATTATTATTACTTTTTTCGCCACGTTTCGACCTAAGTAGGGAGCGATGGCCTCAATGAAGTTCGAAGTAACAGAAGTGAACCGTTAATAGTTCCCATTTCCCAAGGTGATGCAAATTTGTATATCTCACAATGTTTCCTTAATAAATATTTATCATTTGTAACCGTGGGACCCCTTTATTTCCCCTTGTATCAGGAGAAAGGCGTGAAAGTGCAGAAGCAACCGATTCGAAGAGGCGTCCGAGAATCGCTCGCGAGTAAACGTTACACGATGCTGCCCCGCGCGGTGAGAACACGCAGCCTCAAGGTCCGTAGCCGCGAGCAGAGTGGAACCGAGCACGAAAGCGACGAACGAGGATGAGAGCGTAGAAGAAATTATTCAGGATGATTCTCGCGGAGGGATGCGCCGCGGTTTCGTTAAGGACTGGGAAGTGAATCCTCGCAGTGAGCTCGACGATGCCTTGACTTCCATTCGCCGATAGTAATACGCGGTTCTGCCGAGAATGAAATTAAGAGGGGACTGAGCGCAGCCGTGAGCCGAGGGATAAATTATTTCTATATTTCAGCTCGATGCAGTCAACGGCAGTCGTCCAAGCGTTCGCGATGGAAAGCAAGAGCTGCAACAACTTCATAAGCTATGTGGGCCTCGAGGAACACGAGATGCAGGTACCTGGCCCGCGACGTTGCCATGTAAACATTGCGACATAACCTCAACCTCATAACATTATGAATAACCATTTAACGTGCATCTCTACGAGCGATAGCTCCCGTAATGTTGTTCCGTTCTGTCCGCGCGTAGCCGCTGGGTTCTAGTCGACGGAGTTCTCTGTCGGAGAGCAACATCAAGTTACTACCCGGCGAGATATTCATCACGAAAGCGCAGAGCGTTCACATGTTTGCGCCCGTCAGCGACCTGACGCAGGGGACAGCCGGCGTTCTGTCCATCACCAACTTCAAGCTTTCCTTCATCACGACCGACGACGTGAATGGAGAGGTGCGTGCGGGTGGAATAATCAGGGGATGTTTGTGTACCAGCGGATGCTTTGCTTGCAGGATAGCGCACGCCAGCAGAATCATCTCTACGGGTACATGGACACGTGCTTGACGAATATCGAAGACATTTATATAACGGTGGGGGATAAGAAGAGGAGACTGGTACCTGGCAGTACCGTACCATCCAAAGTCAAGGGGATATTTATTATTTGCAAAGTAATTATTCGCCGGGTCACAGCAAAAATTCGTTGGTACTAATGCTGGGCTCTTTGCCGAATTTTTCGGTATTCGAATATTTGAATATTTCAGTTGCTTAATTATTTGGTGAATATAATTCGAATATCCAAGTGTTCGAATACTATTCGAATATTTAAGTATTTGAATATTCGAATACTTTGGTTGCTCAAATATTTGGCGAATATAATTTGAATATCTAAGTATCCAAATAATATTCGAATATTTAAATATTTGAATATTCGAATATTTAAGTATTTGAATATTCGAATACTTCGGTTGCTCAAATATTTGGCGAATATAATTTGAATATCTAAGTATCCAAATACTATTCGAATATTTAAGTATTTGGATATTCGAATATTTAAGTATTTGAATATTCGAATATTTAAGTATTCGAATAGTTGAATACTTCAATTGCTCAATTATTTGGCGAATATAATTCGAATATCCAAGTATCCAAGTACTATTCGAATATTTAAGTATTCGAATAATAACATTCGAATGTTAAATTATTCGAATAATCCCAGCCCTAGTTGGTACTAAGAGTTTTGGGTTTCAGAATCTAAGGACGTGGTCGTTTTCCTTTAAATTTTCACCCATCGGACAAGTGAACATGCTCTTGACGGCGCTGCTGCATCACGCCTTCCCCAGCAGGCACCACTTACTGTTCGCCTACGATTACAGGTTAGCGTTCAGAGAAATTCGTCTGGATATTAAACGAGGGACCAATTTATGCCCGCTGCTTTCTTATTACAGTGAAGCTTACTACAGCAGTCTCGACAAAGCTGTTCGCTTATTTCGGGACATTTCGGACTGGCACAGCGAGCTGGAACGAACTATGAGTAACGAGAAGTTTAGGAAATTCTGGAGACTGTCTACCGTTAACGTAGACTTCAAGCTCTGTCGTAGGTAAATGCTGCGTACGATAGGAGCTTGATCTGTGTCTTGAATAGCGTCGTAAGAAAATAATGAATTTACTTGCAGCTTATCGCGATACATAATTGTACCAACGTGCATCACTGACAGCCAACTAATGGACGCAGCTAAGCACTTCCAAGGCAACCGTCCACCAATCTGGTCTTGGTCCAGTGTGCACGGCGCGGCGTTGGTGAAAATGTCCGAGCTGTCGCCGCTGGTTACTAATAGGATGCAGGAGAACATTATGTTTGAGAATGTTCGCAAGAGCCATCCGCAGAAAATGGCACCGATCGTTTTAGAATTGAATAAGGACGTCAGCGTGAAGCTAATAGCTGTAGCTTTCTCGAAATTTGCCACTCTGTGCTCGCCGGGTGAGTATCAGGCTAATAACGACGTGGGTTACGAAAAGTAGCACCTTCCATTTTTTCTTACGAAAAACAGCACGGTTCAGTTTGCCACGTAAAGAAACACAGTTCATCGTTTCTGACGAATATTAGCACGTTTGGCCTTCCGCCGCGAAAACTAAACTGTTTTTCGTAAGAAAAATGAAACGTGCTAGTTTTCGTAGCGCACGTCGATAAATACTTGTGAATCGTGGCTGGTTTGTATTTTTATAAGACTCGCTTTTTTCAGAGAATATCAGGCAATTCTGGCTGCAGGATAATAACTTCTACTCGTTAGTGGAGGGTACCAAGTGGTTGAAATACGTATCGTATTGTCTGCAAAAGGCTGTCGAAGCGTGCGAACACCTTCACTTAGGATTTTCTGTTATTTTACAAGGTAATCTTCTGAAACACAAGCGCACAGTTGTGTTTCATTAATCTAAACGCTCTGATTTTCAGAAGGTGCTGGCACGGACACGTGTTGCATCGTGTCGAGCTTAGTCCAGTTACTACTAGACCCTTACTTTCGAACGGTAACTGGGTTTCAGTCGCTTCTGCAGAAGGAATGGGTTGCTGGTGGGCACCCATTCTGCGACAGACTAGGTCACATCGCGAAGAGGAGCTCGGAGAAGGTACGTTAACTCTGTGAAACAGTTAGCCTTCGAACGCAGCTTAAAAGTCCTATCGTTCCAGCAGTCCCCGCTGTTCCTCCTGTACCTGGACTGCGTCTGGCAATTAAGCCAGCAATTCCCTGGGGACTTCGAGTTCACGGAGACGTACCTGACGACCTTGTGGGACGCTGCTCACGTATCGATATTCGACACGTTCATATTTAACTGCGAGAAAGATCGAGTGGCGGCAGCTACAGTAAGCCTCTTCGAAGCTTCTTACTCTTCGCTGAAACTGTTGCGTTAAGAGTGATTGTCTTTCAGGAACCGACCAAGCCTCTTATCCTTCGCAGCGTCTGGGATTGGAGGGAGCAGTTCAGCGAGCAGGACATCCTTCTCTTCTACAATCCTCTGTACAGCCCGCGCGAGGTGGGCGGCAGAGACAAGAGCATAATAAAGCCCCTGTACAGTCTTCCCAGCTTGGAGCTATGGGCCCAGTGCTACTTCCGCTGGATACCCGCGCTGGAGATACGCAACGGTGGACGGAATCACATAGAGCTCTACGCGAGATTGCTGCGGAATGACGTGAACCAGCTGAGGATGAGCGTGAACGGCGACTGCGGCTCGCCCGTCGCCAAGTCCAATAGCTGCTCCGTGCAGATGAACATAGACAGCTTCTACCCGTTCTCGAACAAGAAGCCTGGGAACGCAGTGAGCACGCCCATCATGAACAGCTCCATCCTCGTCACGGAGAGCCTGCTAGACGCGCAATCCATGATCACCGCGTCAGACTGATGTACATACCGCATTGACGCTTGCTCGACAAAGGGTGCTCCTCAGAGTCGCACGAGGGCCCGCGGGGGTAAAGTATTAGGGAACGCTCCCTGGACCCTTTCAGCGGCAAGTGTGCGCAGCATTTGCTTGAAACCGATGGCCACTTTATCTCCTAATATTTATATTGTAAATACAAATCTATGGAACGGTCACACAGAAATCCAATGCGTTTTTATAAACTACTACTGTCCCCCCTCCATGCTTGGCTCGTTTAGTTTCCCTTGGCTCGCCGCTCGATCGCCCCCAACGATCCGTCGCCGAGAGCGCAGTTTCACTTTTGTACTCGAGTCGCATTGTAAAATAGTGGAATTAAGGAAATCTGATATTTAACAACAGGCTGATGTTATATAAATTAAATAACAATAAAACTATTTTTTGTAGAAAAATTACGTGATCTTTAGATTACCTTGTGCTTAATTATAAATATGGTTCACGTATTATCGTTAAATTATATTGGAAATTGTATTGAACGAAGAGGGTGACTGATAAAGGGAACTTTGGCAATTCGGAAATTCAAAAAATCGGAAATTTACAGTGTTACAATAAAGTATAAGGTATATAAAGTCACTATTTTCTTGTGATTACTATCAAGGTTTCCATCATTCCGTCGAAATATTCCGAAGTTAAAACCTGTAAGAAGAAAAATATTTTTAGTAACATGACTTGTCTATTATTGAAAATGGGAGAAACGTTACAACATTTTGTCACGTATGAAAATATATTAGTAAAGGGAATAATTTTATTGTGCAACATGTTGATTGAAATTAGTCGTTTTAGATTTGATATGTTTCCGGTAAGATTTAATATTAATTCCTACCACTCGTAGCACTGTAATCTTATTTTAGAATCAGTCGGTAACGTTGGGTGCGACACGAGAAGCGGCCAATTCAGCAACTACCTACTCTGAAATCTGTTGAAATGCTGTGCGTGTGTGCGTGCTTGTATATGTGTGACATGTTTAGAGTTTAGAGTGTGCCGATGCGATGTAACTAATCTCACATACTGTAACTAGAGCGATTATTAATCGTGTATATTTCTGCTTTACAGGTAAGGAATTTTTACATAGAAGACGTTAAACCGGCTGCATTTTCGACTGGGTTCATTGATATGAAATTTGCACAAGATACTGCTTCAGCCGAACCCAGACCTAACCCAGACCTTTTTTTTTTTTTTACGTGGAGAAATCCCTAACGGATACCCCTAACCCTCACCTAGACCTTTTTTTTTTTTTTTTTCGTGGAGAAATCCCTAACGGATACCCCTAACCCTCCCCTAAGCCAGACCTAACCCAGTTACACTTGTAACATTTCATTGTATTGCATTTCACTTATTTGAATAAATTGCAGTTAAGTGGTAAAAGAGTTTTTTTATTTAACGAGCATTACTTACTCCTTCCTATTCCAAATCACATATAAAAGATATGCTAAAAAGAACACCTAAAAAGATCCTTCCACGCAGAGTGGTTTTAAAAATCTTCGCATTAAAGCACTACTTTAAATATACCATTCACTACTCTCAAACTCTATCGACTTTCGTTCAAGGCTTCTACTTCTCTTCAGAGACGTTACTTAGTGCCACCTCTTTCGACATCATGTTCTCCTGTTACAAAGCCCAATTTTGTGCGTTCTGAAAATTTCTGCCAGATTTTGGCCCAGGTATCAGGAGAACATGAAGCGAACAGAGGTATTCTGAATTTCAGCTTCGAAGGCATCCTCGATTCTCTCTCCGAAGACGTTACTTAGTGCTACCTCTTTCGACATCATGTTCTCCTGTTACAAAGCCCAATTTTGTGCGTTCTGAAAATTTCTGCCGGATTTTGGCCCAGGTATCAGGAGAACATGAAGCGAACAGAGGTATTCTGAATTTCAGCTTCGAAGGCATCCTCGATTCTCTCTCCGAAGACGTTACTTAGTGCCACCTCTTTCGACATCATGTTCTCCTGTTACAAAGCCCAATTTTGTGCGTTCTGAAAATTTCTGCCAGATTTTGGCCCAGGTATCAGGAGAACATGAAGCGAACAGAGGTATTCTGAATTTCAGCTTCGAAGGCATCCTCGATTCTCTCTCCGAAGACGTTACTTAGTGCCACCTCTTTCGACATCATGTTCTCCTGTTACAAAGCCCAATTTTGTGCGTTCTGAAAATTTCTGCCAGATTTTGGCCCAGGTATCAGGAGAACATGAAGCGAACAGAGGTATTCTGAATTTCAGCTTCGAAGGCATCCTCGACTCTCTCTCCGAAGACGTTACTTAGTGCCACCTCTTTCGACGGCATGTTCTCCTGTTACGAAGCCCAATTTTGTGCGTTCTGAAAATTTCTGCCAGATTTTGGCCCAGGTATCAGGAGAACATGAAGCGAACAGAGGTATTCTGAATTTCAGCTTCGAAGGCATCCTCGATTCTCTCTCCGAAGACGTTACTTAGTGCCACCTCTTTCGACATCATGTTCTCCTGTTACAAAGCCCAATTTTGTGCGTTCTGAAAATTTTTGCCAGATTTTGGCCCAGGTATCAGGAGAACATGAAGCGAACAGAGGTATTCTGAATTTCAGCTTCGAAGGCATCCTCGACTCTCTCTCCGAAGACGTTACTTAGTGCCACCTCTTTCGACGGCATGTTCTCCTGTTACGAAGCCCAATTTTGTGCGTTCTGAAAATTTTTGCCAGATTTTGGCCCAGGTATCAGGAGAACATGAAGCGAAAAGAGGTATTCTGAATTTCAGCTTCGAAGGCATCCTCGACTCTCTCTCCGAAGACGTTACTTAGTGCCACCTCTTTCGACGGCATGTTCTCCTGTTACGAAGCCCAATTTTGTGCGTTCTGAAAATTTTTGCCAGATTTTGGCCCAGGTATCAGGAGAACATGAAGCGAAAAGAGGTATTCTGAATTTCAGCTTCGAAGGCATCCTCGACTCTCTCTCCGAAGACGTTACTTAGTGCCACCTCTTTCGACGGCATGTTCTCCTGTTACGAAGCCCAATTTTGTGCGTTCTGAAAATTTTTGCCAGATTTTGGCCCAGGTATCAGGAGAACATGAAGCGAAAAGAGGTATTCTGAATTTCAGCTTCGAAGGCGTCACCTTTAAAGTTGCGAATCGAAGCTGCAGAGGTTTGGAATTTGGATAGGAATATGTAAAAGGTATTTCTAAATAATAATACAGTTCTTTTCAAGTTTTTCCCACTTTATTTGCAGAAAAGGCTTTTACAGTGTTACAATAAATTAATATAAGTATGTAGAAATGAATGCTGATTAATATTGTATTATTATTAAGTATAAAATATATAATTTCACTTCATTTTATGTATAAAATCACTTCTCAGCTTTCCATCATTTGTCTCACTTAAAGTTCCTCAATCCTGTCCACCGAGAAATGTTCCCAAGGTTAATCTGTAACAAGAAGAAAATATTTTTAGCAATCTGATTTGTCTATTATAGAAAATACAACAAATAGATTTGTCTAATATAGAAAATACAACTAATTTCAGGCAAAACATATAAAGAATATAATTATCTTCCTAATTTAAGACAATTCCCCTTTATTTCATGTAAAATACATCTCAACGCTGTACAATTCTACTAACATATCAGTGAAGTACATAGGAAATGTATAATATATTAGTAACTTGAAAAATATTTTTAGTAACTTGACTTGTCTATTATTGAACATGGGAGAAACGTTACAACAGTTTGTCATGTATGAAAATATATTAGTAAAGGGAATAATGCGCTCCAAAATTCTGCGTCTCTTTGTTAAACAGTCACTGTCTCGAAACATCTGCGCCACTTCTCGCTCTTTGATTTGCTCTCCGGAGATGTTACTTTGTGCCATCTCGTTCTCCTGTTACAAAGCCCAAATCTGCTCATATAAGGACGAAAAACGAAAAATCCCGAACCTATGTTTCGGGCCAGATGTGTCAGTATACAGCGCGCTGCATTACCCGTGTCTACCCCCTTAAATTTGTATTAATAATTTTTTATTCAAATAACGCCCAACTCTGCCGTAAAATTTCATATTTTTTGAATTTTCGAATTCCTGAACTTCCCTCTTAAGATAAGAGAAAGAGAGAAATGGACGTTTACAAAGAGAGAGAGGGAGAGACAACAAAGCCGCGTTGGCATCACCCGATAACCTCTCACTTTTTCGAGCAGGGAATGCCGCATAAAGTATAAATGAAGAATGACGAATACCACGAGCAGCAGAAATGTTTCCGAGTCGGAAACGAAAAATTCCGCGAAATGGAACGCGAACAAAATACTGTTACGAGTTTTCGTACTCATCACGTGCCTCAAAGTGCTTCTAATCCCTACATAGTACGTATCCTGAGATATTGAAAAAATACTACACTCTATAATTCACATTTGCGCTTCTCAGAATTGAGGTTATGGTCCCCGCATCGATTCACAATCATTTCCAGTCAAAACAGCATCCTCGTAATCCGCTTCACTTCCAGTCGTTCCACAGATTTCGAGGTGCACCGCAACTGGCTCGCCATAACGCACAGCTTACCGATCAACGAGTGGTACGTCAACGCCAAGTCACAATGGACGCTGGATTACCCACCTTTGTTCGGCTGGTTCGAATACCTCCTCGGTCACGTAGCTGCGCTCGTTGATCCCAAGATGCTGGACGTGGAGAATCTGAACTACGCATCGTCGGGTACTATTTTCTTTCAAAGGGGATCTGTGATATTCCTGGACTTGCTGTTCGCTTACGGCGTGAGAGAGTGAGTCTCCGCAACTGCACAGTTATTACATCCCCATTCCATAATCGAATAGTTATTTTACTGTTCACGCTCCAGAGTCGGCAAAGTATTCTGCTCGTCTTTCGATAGCTACGCAATCTTCGTGGTTCTGTCCTTATGCAACATGGGATTGTTAATAGTGGATCACGTACATTTCCAATATAATGGATTCCTGCTTGGTATTTTGCTACTGGCTATCGCGAATGTCTCTAAAACGAACGAGCAGGTAAATCGATGAAAGAAGGCTGCCTTATCCCTGTGCAAAAATTATAGACTCTGTTGCAGGTTTCCATTCTGCGAGGAACTCTGTGGTTCGCTGTATTGTTAAATTTGAAACACATTTATTTGTACGTGGCACCGGTCTTCGTCATCTGGCTGCTTAAATCGTACTGCATGAACAGTGGCCACCTGTTCAAACGTCTGTTTATGCTTGGAAGCATCGTAGCGATTACTTTGGTGGCATCGTTTGGCCCGTTTATTCATCAGCTACCTCAGGTGGGATAGTAAAACGACCATGATGAATAAAAACTAAGCAATTCCTTATTATAGTCTGATTTTCGAGAGATATATAAAGAAGTAACTATATATCATTTTAGGTGATGTCGAGACTGTTCCCATTTAAAAGAGGCTTGGTGCACGCGTACTGGGCTCCAAACGCTTGGGCGTTGTACATCGGAGTGGATAAAATAGTGTCTGTAGCTTTGAAGCAACTGGGTTTGCTGAACGGTACAAAGGCAGCAGTAATGACTGGCGGTTTGGTGCAGGAGCAGTCGTTCGTGACGTTGCCAACACCCACTCCGCTTGTAACATTTTTATTAACTCTCCTCTCTATGTCGGTAAGTTTAGTAAGCGTTAAGTTTCTGATTCCCAACTCTATCGAGATATTTAAATGCTATGGAAATTACAGCCTGCGCTCTACTGTCTGTTTTCGAGACGAAACTGCGACAGAGAGCCTAAGCAGTTTGTACGATGCTTAGTTATCTGCGCTCTATGCTCGTTCATGTTTGGCTGGCACGTACACGAGAAAGCTATTTTAACTGCTATTATTCCACTATGGTAAGAATGGATTAGAAACTTTCTGTTATATCATCGGAGAAGGAAGTTAAGTAATTCTAACGTGTGTTTCAGTGTTCTGGCTGTGACGAACAAAGACGACGCGAGAGTCTTTCTGATTCTAAGCAGCGCTGGGCACACTGCTCTGCTGCCGCTGCTTTATCCGAGCAACTTAACTCCGCTGAAGATACTGTTACTTTTAACGTACATACTCTCGTCTTTCATAGCTCTATCGAGGAAGTTCGAGCACTGTTTGCTTCACTTCCACGAGCATATGTATGTCATCTGCCTGCCGGTTTTGACGGCGTACGAAACCATATTCCACAAGCTGATATTCAGCAATAAACTACCATTCCTGCCGCTAGCTCTTACTTCGATATATTGCGCCGTAGGAGTGAGTTATGCTCTGATCCTTCATTACCACACGTTCTTACGTTATCATAGCTCTACGGCTGACCAAAGAAAGAAAAAAGAATAATATAAATACAGTGCGGAAGGACTGAATCGACAGTTATACCTATATTCATTTCAGATCCTATCACAGCTCCTGTAATTATCAAGTTACTCTCCTAATCTATTACCATGGTACTCCAAATATTTACTTAGGAGTTAATGAATGAATCCCTCCTCAATCAGTTGAAAGGCATGAGCAGTGGAGCAATCGGGTTTCGCCCGAAGCAGAAGCGGAGCCGCAGCACGGAAAAATTTTGCTGCTCCAGATTTTTTTAATATTCGAATTTTACTTTTTTTTATAAAAGTAGACGAATGAAAATTTGTTAAATTCTAATTCTCCATTCCTCATCATTGAAATAGTATTATATCGTAGGCAAATACCGGCGTTGCCTGAAAACTGCGAAACTGATCGCCAGCGGTGCCATGTGCAAGCGTTTTACTCGGAGCTGGAGCAGGTATTTTATATCGGAACAGAACAAGTATTTTATATCGGAACAGAACAAGTATTTTATATCGGAACAGAACAAGTATTTTATATCGGAACAGAACAAGTATTTTATATCGGAACAGAACAAGTATTTTATATCGTAGCGGAGTAGGAGCGAAGCAATTATAAAATCGGTCTGCTCCAATCTCCTGCACATATCAAACAACAAACATAATATGACAAAATACCACAATCTTCGCATTAACACGATCCGCCAAGCCACGCTACTATATAGATTAATTTCAATTTCAAATTTCACAAGCGAATATGCAAACATGTTTCCTGTATCCTGCCATGTCCTGTCACCAGAATGACAGTGCGTTCGTAAAACACCCTACGTAACAGTTGCGTTCAGAAACGTGTGGCCGAGGTCGCCCCTTGTCAGCGCCACTATCACAGGGTCGGTCGGATGCCATAGAAATGGCGGCTTGGATTCCAAAAACCGCGATACGAGCAGCGAGTAAGTTTCCAAATCCTGTTTATCACCTCGCTTTACCGTTCTTCCGACAATGGTGATCCACCGAGGGCTTCAGTGCGACTGTTAGCGGCGAAGCCACGTGGAGTACTTATAACCGTGCCGACGATCCTCGTAATTATATAACAGACCGATAATGAAGAGCTGCATTGTCTGATGCAGAGAACCAAAATGTGTACGCCACCAGCTACGCGATACAGAGCCGCGGCTACTCCGACAAGCCCAGGATCATCAAGAACCCAACTACAGCCAGCCTGAAGAGGGGCACGGGTGGCCGCAGCTCCTTCAATGGGATAGTCTGCACGATCTTCGGCGCCAACGGGTTTATGGGTCGGTATTTGTGCAACCGCCTCGGGAAAATTGGTACGCAGGCAAGTAACTTGCTACGTGAACTACAAACACTCTTCGCGTCCCTCGTTTCTCGATCGCAGGCCCCCGAATCCAGCGTATTACGCGAGTCTTCCTTGCGTTAATGGACATTCCTCTTGCAGCTCATTCTTCCGCACAGATGCGATCGCTACGATATCCTGCCCCTCAAACTATGCGGAGACCTCGGGCAGGTTTTGTTCCATCCTTGGGACCTGAGGGACGACGAATCCATAATCAAGTGCATCAGGTATTCCAACGTTGTGGTCAACTTGGTCGGCAAAGAGTATGAAACTAGTAACTACGATATGTACGACGTACACGTGGAAGGTGCCAGGAGGCTGGCCAGGCTCGCCAAGCAATGCAACGTGGAGAGATTTGTCCATGTCTCGTGTCTGAACGCGGTGCCGAACCCTACCGTAAGTTCTCCATTAACGAAGCTGTATTAAAGCCTGAGGTTTCGAAGATACTGACTTGAGTTTTCTCTCCCGCAAGCCTATGTTGTTGGAGAAGGGCTCGACGATTCTTAAGACAAAGTGGCTGGGCGAGTGCGCCGTTAAGGAGGAATTCCCGGAGGCCACGATCATCCGACCGTCGGTTGTGTACGGGCAAGAGGACAAGTTCATTACCCATTACATGCATCCGTTTAGAAGATCTCTGAAGTAAGGTAGTTTCTTAGATTTTTCGATCGTTCGTTTCGTCAATGGCGTAATTGTTACTCGCAGGCAAATACCGCTGTGGGAGAAAGGAGAGAAGACGGAGAAGCAGCCGGTGCACATTTCCGACGTGGCTGCTGGTATCACTGCTGTCGTAACTAATCCGCGCACCGCTGGCAAAACTTACCAGTTCGTTGGGTGGGTAGAGGAATTAAGGCTCCTCTGAAGGCTGGGTTTCCTAGCCGCGCCTTAGGGCTCCCACAGACCAACGTGACTATTCGCGGCGCGGAGCGGATCCGACGCGGATCAGATAAGGCTGCCCATAAGCCGCCTCGTATAAAAAACTGCTGAACCGCGGCGGATCCGCTGCCGCCACGAATATTCGCGTTGGTCTGTGGGAGCTTTTAAACTGGAATATCCTGATCGCCTCCGTAGGATTCCGCGTGGAAGCTCCAAATCCCACTTGTTTCAGGCCGAAGCGATACAAATTAGCCGAGTTGATCAGGTGGTTCTTCAAGCTAGCCGCCCACGGTGACGAAGGCGTGGGTTACGTTATAGGGCACATAAAGTATAATCCTGTGTTCCAGCTGAAAGTTTCCTTCAACGAAACAATATACGGCATGTACCCTGCTTCACATTTAACTTGGGAGATGCTGGAAAAGGTGATCATACGTCTGCAATAAATCGCTGTGCGTCGATGATAAGGATAAAGGAAAGTAAATTTTCGTTGCACCTGTTTCAGCATCATCACTCGGACAACGTAGTCCCGGGAGTGCCGACTCTGGAGGATCTGGGCATAGTGCCGATCGAAATGGAGTCTCAAATGCCTTGGGAGATAAAACCGTTCGCGTTCTACAACTTCTATTTGGAGAAGCTCGGAGAAATGACAACGCCACCTCCGCCGAAGACAGTTCCGCTGCAGTAAAAGTTTTGTATAATTAATTGAAATCTAGTGTGAAAATGGAACGTGCTCTGATCGTAATAAAGGGTACTTTCGATCCAGGCTTCGGTAATTCCTGCCTCCGTGCGTCGCTAAGAGAAAAGTTGTGCAGCGCAGCGAGGATTATTAATTCCTTCGATTCGCCGAAACGCGCGACGACCTCGCTCCCTAATTCCGACGAAGGATGCGCCTGGTCGATTGTGTTTTATTGTTTATTAAATGACAGACCGTTCTAACTACAATAAAAGGTTACAGTTTCTAATTATTGTTTTCGTTATACGTTACATGGTAGATGTTGGTAAAAAATATAAGCTAATTTGGTCCTCGGTTATTATGCTGACCGAAGGCCACGCAGATTTTACATTACAAGTGGCAACGGGGGAAAGATCTTTCCCTTTCGTTTCCCTTTCCCATCGTTCGAAAGCACAGTGCCGCTCTTCGATTTCCATTCGGAAAGTGCATCTACCCATGTGTCATTAAACGATCAAAAGCGTAAACCTGAAGATTCTCCGTGTGATTAAACGCGATGCGAACACCCTTCTGTGACCAATACCGAAGGATCGGTTAGTGGTACGGTGAATTTAGGCCAACAAATGTACCCTGGCGACAGGAGCGTAGAAATCTTAAAGGAAGATGAAGATTGTTCCCCGAACGCAAGCCGCTTGTGACTTGCCAAGGGAACTATGGATCTCTAGCTCTAAGTGTACGTATATGTAACAAATCCTGACCCCGCGAGAGTGGCTCTTTTCTGCAAGGAAGACTATGCGCGCGTAGAACGACCGCACAACCGGTTAACTCTCAGAGGAACAGACACTCCCTAATTTCTTTAGCTGAAAATATGGAATAGAGTATTTGAGCTCGGTATATATCTCAATCGACTTCTGTGCGATAAATATTTGAAACTTCAAGAAGCAACAACGCAGTGGCTATGTCTACACTTCTAGATTTACGGAATGGAGAAAGTGACCGGCTATAGTTTCAAATGAATGTTAGGGAAAGAAGTGTTACCATCTTTAATCAACCCTCTGCCTCGAAGAGTTAACATCTCCTAAAACAAGCATAAATTGTCACTATCTATCCCCTCCAAGTCACGCGAATTTTCTTCCCTCGACGAAGGATCCTTATACAAGTTCAACTTAATTATACCCTTAATCCCTACGTACTTTCATTATCGTCAACGAGAATTATTTACTCGAGCCTCGTTAACCCTTTGTTTCATGCACGCGAACGTATGCTAAAAAGGAGAGCTAGGCAATCTGGTAGTTCAGAAAATTTCGCAACTTTGTGTCCGAGTAGAGTAGTTCATTCGTGACTCAAACCTATTTTTTTGTTGGAAAATTGAATTTCCTTTTTCGTGGAATATCTCGAGAACGGTGCGAGATATCGAAAGGAAGTTTAAATAAAATTCGCGTCCCTTCTTTATATCTAGAAAACTGCGTAAAAAGAATTATTAAAAAATTCATACTTTCCAAGTTACCCCCACCACCAATCCTTAACTCGATAATTATTTTTACAAGACGCAACTTTTGTTTAAACTTCTTTTCCATTTCTCTCATCGCTCCCGAGATATTCAAAGAGAATTCTGAATTTTTCCAGGGGTGACTTCCCCCCAGGAAAAATAGGTTTGTGTTACTCTACTTGCGCGCAAAGTTGCATAATTTTCTGAGTCTCCGGGTTGCTTAACTTCCCCTGTAAGAAACTGTACTAGTTTACATGAAAATAAGAGCTTTATGAACGTAGCTTTAGACCACCAGCGAAACAGAGGTTATTAAATGAAGTGAACGACACAAGGGGTTAACGGTGATACGAAGTGTTTGCACTTGTTTGCAATCACCCCTAATTTACAGAATAAATCCGAAATGGATGCAGTTTCGCTGGCCTAGTTACACAGGCCAGTTAAAGCTCGTAGTCGCATGCTTAAGACCGTGCGAATTACAATAATCGAGTACAGTGAGTGTCAGAAGGAGTCGCGGATAATTCTTTCGCAAAGTGCCATAAACAATAGTCAGCCACGCGAAGTTCCAAGACCGCCTCAGATTCAATACCGGCCTCGTTTCTCCCAACGCGTTTACGTTAATTACCTTTTTAATAATCACAGCACCGTGGATGACTTTTGCGCACTTGCCTTTTCGTTTCGTGTGAAGCAAGGTGGTATACAGAGGGACGATTCAAACAAGAACGAGAGCTGATATGACGAGAGTTGAGCCGTAGAAAGTCTTTACTGCATCGATGAGCGACCCGCAATTGTTTCGATTGTAAATCCATGTCAGATATAACAAATTCACCCCGTAAATTAAAATTCTAAAGGCTGCCCACCACTGCTTTAGTATACCTTTCAAAAATCTTCCAAAAGAAACTACCAGCGGCCGTAGCCGTGATGAATACGCCGGTTCTCGTTAGATCACCGAAGTCAAACATCACGGGGCGGTGTACTGGGGAAAGATGGGTGAACACAAAATCACCTTTTCTCCCGGTGCGCTGCTGCTGCTGGGACCTCGAAAAAGAGAGAGAGGAGGGAGAAAAATGGGAATGAGACTAATAATAATAATGTTGTTCGTTGGGAAATATAAACAAAAATGCTTGAAACCTCCAGTCTGTTGTAAAAAAAAAAACACAGGAAAAACAAAATACAAATACACAGAATTAAACTTCGAAAGAGTAAGTTAGTAGTGTAATCGAGCAATTGAGACGATTACGTTAAAAGGAATTAATTATACCAGCTTTGTACTTGAGGAAGAACTTAAAGCCTCTCCGAGAACGCAAAAAAGTGATACGCCTAACTGATATGCTATGAGAGTGTACCCTTTTCGCGGCGGAGCTTCACTGGAAGAGGTTCATGGACAGCAGAATAACGAGGAAGAGGGTCGTGGGTAGTGTAAAGATCCCAACGACCCCCGAGCCCAGGTTGTCCTGCACGACGTTATCGTGGCACCTGGCGATCAGATCGAAGTCGACGAGGTTCATGGGCTTGCCGTTATACTCGATAGGAGAGATGCAGTAGTTATTCTTCTGAAACTCGCTGACAGTGCCGTTGACGAAGTCGCTCTCCAGCACGTTGTGGGCCTGGCAATCGCAGGGGAAGTGATTGTCGATGGCACTGATCGAGTTCACTTCGAGGTTGATGTCCCTGGTGTGGCGCGGGGCCTCCAGCACGTGATTCCCGTGGAATCTCAGTAACTCAATGCTGTTCTCGTACCTCAAGTACAGCCTCTCGATGAGATCGATCTTGTTGTTGAGTATGTTGAGGCGATCCACGCGGACCAGGCCGGTGAAGGCATCCTTCTCAACGACGCCCAGGTCGCTTTCCTGGATGTTCAGGGAGTGGACGTAGGAGAGGCCACGGAAGGTGTAGGATTGAAGAGAAGACAGGTCCATGTAGGTGAGCTTCAGAAGGCCGACGTGCTGGAGGCCGTCGAAAGCGTCTGGCTCGATGGTCCTGATCCCCGACGGGAAGATCAGCCGGACTACGTTCGTCAGGCCCGAGAACGCGTGGCTCTGGATCCTGAGCAGCGGGTTGTTGCTAAGCAATATCACTCGTATGTTCGAGGTCCCGGCGAAGGAGTAGCCTTCTATGTACCGGATCTTGTTGTTGGCCAGCAGCAGCACGGACACGTTCTGCAGGGCGGCGAAGGAGAACTTCTCGATGAACGGCAGCGGCGTGTGCTGGATGGAGAGCTCACGTAGCCTGCTGAGGCCGCGGAACGCGAACGGGCGTATCGTTGAAATGTTGTTACCATCCATTGTGAGCTTGCGCAGCACGCGCAGGCCGGCGAACGCGTCGCCTTTTATTATCGGGAAGTTGTTCTTCGTTAGGGAGAGCTCCTCCACCGTCTGCGGCAGCTGCTGCGTGGGAATGTCTTTTAGCCCACCTGTATTGCACAGAACCTGAAATGCGTTACTTTAATTAGACGGCTTCTTGATAAAGATAGGGAGGGATTTATGCTTCTCTTTGCTTTGGAACCTTTGTGGGTGCAAAGGGTAACATTTCTAGCCCGGTGAATTACATTTGATTTTCAGAAATTCAGCTACAGTTCGCCGGGGCTGACACTACAGCACGCGATTGGCTGGCACTGTGCAGCGCGTATCCCTCGATCTAAGCTTAATTAATTGCGGGTCAACCCACGCTAATCGCTGATCAACCCTGATCGAATCTTGGCGACCTGCCTACCGTGTTAATGGCTTTTCAATTACTCTACGGGGATTTAAGGGGCGGCGTACACACAGGAGGCGAAAAAGTAGGATCTCCACCAAAAAAATTCTTTAACTCCTACTGTTTCGCGTCCTAGGTATATGTTGCCCCTTAAGGGGTCATATACGTTTCTCAGCGCTAAAACGTAGTCAATGTTTGCGAGTGATTCAGGGATAAACTATTAATCCGATTTGTTTAATTCTTTTTGTGTTTTTTAAAAAAAAATTCTTAATCTTGAAAAATCATTTCCCAAGACGGTGGGCATGATAACCGCCTCACCGTTCACCCGATTAACTTCATTATTTATACACATATTCTGCATAAGATTCGTTATCCGGTGCCGGTGAGCTTTTTCAATTAAATTGAACCATTTTTTAATAATCAGCGAAAACGTACGACTTTTGTAGCGAAAACCCTTTTCTTCAAAGTATTACCATTGCCGCAATTTTTTTTCTCGGAAAAATCGCTACGTCACCGGATAACTATGGTTTCAAGGATTGTTAAAAAATCGGAGATTTTTTATTCAGACCGCTCCTACGAGCTGAATCGTGCACACCGTTTGGGGCGGCGCACAGTGGGGTATTTGTCCTCAAAACGTGTTCTACGCCGCCGCACGTGGACGCCACATTTTTAAACATTTTCCTATTCCCAGACCTGTTTTATAATCTACAAACATGCACCTACACAACAGAAAAACAATTAACCCAATCGGAGTAATAGTTTATCCCTGAATCACTCGCAAACATTGACCACGTTTTAGTGCCGAGAAACGTACATGACCCCTTAAATAAAGCAAATTCTGTATTTTCTCCTTCGTTCACGGTTACCTGTTTGGGGGAAAGGCAGATGCATTCTGTAGGGCAGTCCCGACTCGTCACTGTGGTGGTTTCCTGTTGCAATGTAGGTCTTGGACTCAGCGTGGCTGTCCACAGCAGGTAATAAATGCAGATCTACGACAACAAGGGTGTACTTTGTAGTTACATTGTCAGAAATATAATTCAAATAGAAGAATGAATAATTTTATCAAGGAACTCCTGCTTCCTGCTTCAACTCCCCGACAATTGCTCCCAGAATTAATAATCCTCCGGGAGATCAGTTGAACTTTCGATTGCCACGCTCCACTTTCCGCCAGCGGTTTAAGCATTCCCTCCACTGATCGATTTAACGCTCGTAAAGGAATGCTAAAAACACTCGGTAAGCAATTTGCCAAATACCTAATCCCCCGGTAATTCCGTGCTCCGTCCTTATTCCGAGGATCGATATATCGAGCCAATCGCCTCCCCGTTCTCAATTAATTCCGCCGCGTTCCATTTCTAGCACCGCCACGCCGTGGCGAGCATAAGCTACGGCTACTTAACCGCCACCCTGCTGCTACGATCGCGAGCCCCCGGCAGGAGTAATTAAACAGAGTTCTCCCCTAAATTCTGCACACAGATCCATCAAGGGTGCCGCGAAAGAGGGAGCGCAATCGTTCAGAGAGTAATCCGCAAACAGGGGGATAATGGGACCAGGGATCCTCTAGGCCCGAGGTACTCGCAGGGTCCTGGCCGTCGTCGGGGAGCAGGAGGGGCTGCCGGGAGCACGAGGCCGCCGGAGAAGAGGCTCCCAGGCATATGGAAATTCCGGCAACGGGGCGCTCACACACGCGAAGCTGTCTGATTTGTACCTGCGCTCTGCAATACATCAATCCCGGAGTTCTCAGAGCGCATGCCTCGGCGTCCAGGAAAGCGTCGCGAGCGGCTGCCGATGCTCCAGCGTGTCCTGAAATGCGAGAGGTCCCAGGTAAAATAAAGAGCGCCCGAACGAGGATCCCCCGGAGGGCGCGAGCTTCCTCTGTCGCTGCTTTAATTAATCAGTGAATTCGGAAGGGCTTACCGTCACACGGGGCGAGACCAGACGCCTAGGGTTCGACCTGGACGGACCTGCACCTCGACCTTCCTGGGGAGAGGACGCGAAACTTGCCGGAGAAATTTCGCTATCCGCCGCATTCACCGGCGGAGGGCTCCGGGGGCTTTATTCGCCCCTCGCGCCCCCACCTCGCCCCCGCGGCGAGCGATCTGCGCAAGCCCATAATTATTCTGTCGGTGCGCGTAGCCTGGAATGAGACTTATTAGAGGGATGGATGGTATAGAGGGTAGGATGACCAGAGAGCGAGGCGTACTGACCTCGGTTAATGCGCCTGCGGTGCCTGGCATATGTGATCGACTTGCTGCTAGAACGTTGCCCCTTGATCCACCGATAGCACGTCCACCTCTCCTCCTCGGCTTTTAAACAGTTTTCGAAAACTCCTTCAGCCTCGCTCGAGCGTGGATCAGTTGGCTCTCGAGCTGGAATCAAAAGGGGGATTGTAGTCGCGGAGCTCTGGGGCTTGCAGGGGAAATTAGAATAAAGGGGAGGCTTTTAAGAGGGAAGTCGATAGCTTTTTTTTAATTTCCTTCGGTTATTAAAATACCTTCACTGTTTCCAGAAACTGAAATTGAAAGCATACTTCTGCAGCTTTAAAAATAGTGCCGGGAAGGGCACACTGAGGAATTCGTTGTATTGATAAGCAGGTGGTCTGATTCGATTTAAACGCGTTTCTCTCGAAACTCCACTTTTCGGGCTGCTGACGGTAATAACTCAGGAATCGTTCGACGAAATTTCGTGAAACTCGGTACAAGTATTCGCAATTACATTGTCTATCGCGTGACATACAGTTTCTCGTTTTGCTTAATTAGTTTCCGAGATATCCGAGAAGCTCGGCGACAAATCTATTTTCTCTTTAAAATTTCTTCTTAGATTCTTCTGCGATCTTTTGGATTTTAAGAAATCTGTACTTCATACGGTGGAGAGTAGCTTTCAAACTAAGAAGCCTGCTGAAATTTTGATTTTTAATTACCGGAGACATCGGCGTAGCATTATTTTTTCGTTTATAAATAAATACAGAAATTTGAAGAAAAATTGTTCTTCAAAATTCAGGAAATGCTTTGTATGCAATATAAATTTTACAGCGAAACAATTACCAGAAACTAAAACCTAGTAGTTTAAATGGCTCAATTCCAGCTTCGGTTTCTAAAGATATCTCGCGGAGGATTCTTACGTTTAATCGAGCCGCTGCTAATTCACCTCCGCTTTCGCTCGGATCTAGTTATAACGAAAAATTAGTTCCACGCGTCCTTTTTACTGTGTACTCACAGGCTGCCTGTTCCCGTGGCCTAATTGAAATTCTCCCCCGCGGCGATATCGCTGCGCTGACTCTGACGTCGCAGCGACTTCGCGAAAACGAGCCGCTTCAAACACAAACGAGAAGTCCCGCAACTCCGGCGAACGAGCTCTGACTACACCGTCGCGGTGATTCAAGACGAACCGATGAGATCAATCCGGAAATTCTCCAAGGAGAGCTCGAGCGCTTCTAAATTTCTCTAATTTCAGGCTCGTCGTTGCGCGCTACAATTAGCGATTACAAAGTATTTTACGGTGAAGAGGGTTGATGCGGGGCTAAAGTTGATTCAAGGGTACAGCACAGGCGACGAAGACGAGTGTAGATCAAAAGGAAACTCCTGCCTGCAACGATGCACTGCCTCCTCACTCAAACATGCAACAGAAGACCTATAAAGAACGATTGCTGTTATGATTTTTATTGAAATAAAG
Source organism: Andrena cerasifolii (assembly GCF_050908995.1). NCBI lineage: Eukaryota > Metazoa > Arthropoda > Insecta > Hymenoptera > Andrenidae > Andrena > Andrena cerasifolii. The sequence goes on from NC_135132.1 coordinate 9,208,413, forward strand.
CTTCTGTCTAATGAAAATAAATGTCTCTCAACAAACCAATCGAAGGAACTTCCATTCACTTCCATTCATCTCCAAGCATTAACTGACTTCCCGTTAGAAAAGCTGCAATAAATAAAAACAGAATGAGTCTAGGGTAATCATCTGCTCTACAGATAAAAATTTATGTTGAATTCCTCGGAGCTCGCACACACAGGCATACATAAGGAAACTAGGGCTGGGACTATTTGTCGAATTTTTCGGTATTCGAATATTCGAATACTTCAGTTGCTCAATTATTTGGCGAATATAATTCGAATATCCAAGTATTCAGATGAGGTCCGTAATTCCATGACAATACAATACTTTCACTAAAAAGGAAAAAGGGAATACTGATGTATTCGAATACTTAAAACGGGAAAAGGGAATACTGATGTATTCGAATATTTAAGTATTCGAATACTTAACTATAGGGAATACTGATGTATTCGAATATTTAAGTATTCGAATATTTAAGTATTCGAATATTTAAGAATTCGAATATTTAAGTATTCGAATATTTAAGTATTCGAATATTTAAGTATTCGAATATTTAAGTATTCGAATATTTAAGTATTCGAATACTTAACTATAGGGATATTTATAAGTATAGGAATATTTAAGTATTCCCTTTTCCCTTTATAAGTATTCGAATACAATTCGAATAGTATTCACAATATTTTCACTAAAAAAGATAACGAGAATACTGATGTATTCGAATATTTAAGTATTCGAATAGTTAAGTACTTAAATATTCGAATAATAACATTCGAAGTTTATTCGTAGCATTCGAGTACTTGTAAAATATCCGAATATTAAATTATTCTAATAGTCCCAAGCCTAAAGGAGACGCACAAGTCGCGCATAGATTTCTCGGGATAATATATTTCGTAACAAACTTGTACAGTATTAGTAACATACGTCCCACATAGTGGAAATTTGGGAAAATTGTGTGTACCCGTAATTCTCGTGGTGGTAAGTGTGAAACGTAGAAACTTACGATTAATTAAACGTGCGCTCTCGTATGTGTGTGTTCGTGTACGCGTGCAAGTCTCTCGACGTAGCAAAAATCAGTCTTAAGAAATAATACGACGCTAGATTTACAATACAATAAAAGGCAACTATCTCCCTTGCTCCTGATTATATTTACAATCCTAATCCAACATATCTAAAACTATCGTTCTCGTAAGGCATCGAAGATTGCGTTTACGCAGTAATTAAATTTCCAACTCTGAACCCTTGTTTCGCAAATTCTGGGCCACGTTTTCTTCGCTACGGTTGTTCCAGGCACAATTTCGGATAAATGAAGTGTTACACCTCCTCGATTCACTCTCAAGCTCGATTGCGAAGGACACCTTCGACTGTGGATTTAAAAATCTTGATATGTCGTCGAGCACCTCTGTATTCCACTGACTTCCCTTTGTCTATATTAGGACTATAGTTTCTCTAGTTGCTTTGAACACACTGTTTCCATGCGCTTTTACAATAACAAGCACATATTCAGACTTTTAGTTACGCAGCATTTGAATTGAACTATTCTGTGCCCGCTCAGGCACGTATGACTTTTAATTATCCCTTCGCTTATTCAGACTTACGCTACTCTCACAGTCCTTCTATTTCGCTATTGCTATGTACTCCTATATTTCTCTGTTCGTCGGTACACGGCATCGACGCCCATTGACGTCGCCGATCAGTCGTTTTTGGCTATAAATATTCTATTTCGTAATCGCATCGCGACCAATGTACAGGTACAGTGTTAAACGTTCTATTATAAAACTACGGAGGCTCAGGCTTCAGCTGGGTCTCGTCTTTAGCAGAATAATCCCTCCTATGTCCCTGATTAATATTGCTGCTTACAGCGAACTGGAGAATAAAAGACGAAGCCCGGCTGAAGTCCCTGAAATTCATTTAAAACGGCTATGGAATGCCTTACATGCTGAGGTAAAATAGTTTCAAGGCAGCTTTGGTTTGTACTTATCGAAGAGTATCCCGCTGGCGGTACAGTGAAACTTGTCGGGCGTTGGAAGCAGCGCGCAGTCTCGCCGCAGTCTATCGCGAGCAAATTTCACTGCACGAAGTCTTGGCATCAAGAAAACCCTTAAACGGACAACTATTTGTACTTTTCTATAACACCCATAATCAACGTTAGTTTAAAACTCTTGACAGAACAGTTCGTTAACGATTGTAAAAACAATTACTAATTCTGATTCCGAAGTAGTAAAACCTGAGATCTATGCAGCTTTGCACCGAGCACGTCGGATAAAGAACTGCTCGGGCCAATCGTACAATTCTACGACGGCTTCTGACTAAATGGAACTGCACCGAGCGCATTCTATTTGGACGAGCGAGCGATCAGTTTCACTTTCAAGCTCGCCACTCGCCAAGTGGGACTGGGATACACCGATTTACAGAGGAGTCGGGGAATTCAATTGATTAAACGGTCAACCTCCCGTCGGTTCTGTAAATCGTTGCATCCAAACCGTTGAACGCACTTAAGAGAACCGCAACACTCGTGCCCTATAACTACCGTAATTAAAAATCTATATCTGTTCGTAATATAATATACTTCTCATAACTTATATAATATATATGTATATATACTCTTCTCTTGTGTATACATATATCAGCGTTTGTAAAACAAAAAAGAAAAAAAGAAACACGGTTCCATCTAGCTGGTAACGCAGGTTCGGTTCATCAGTCTTAACGTTAGTGCGAACGATCACGTTCGTTGTACAATGAGGTAGTTCGTTCTGTCTCTATTGTATGTATATGCATAATATTGAGCAATATTGCAGCTGTATCCCAGGGCCATGATCAGTAACGATAATGTAATCTTATAATTATCAACAAATTAACAGCGATATCTCAGTCGTTAACGAAATTATTCAAAGTGCACGAACACTGTTCCCTATCTTCCCCCACGGATTATATATCCTCTTGTATATAATCAGCATTTAATGCTAAAGACAGGAATATCTTTCTTAAAAGAACAAAAGAAAACAATATCGTTAAAATAATATACAATCTCTCTCTCTCCCTCGGGCGATCTAATCTAGGCTCTAATAGTACTACTATGTCCATTGCAAGATAAAAGAAATGAAAGTATCGAATCACAATGGTAAATAATAAAAATCGTATATGCATACTCACTGGTCCGAAAGTGTTTAAAGCTTAATGCGATTCGAGCATTTCTTTTTCAAACTAAGGCTGGGACTATTTCTCGAAGTTTTCGGTATTCGAATATTCGAATACTTCTGTTGCTCAATTATTTGGCGAATATATTTCGAATATCCAAGTATCCAAATACTATTCGAATACTCAAATATTCGAATACTCAAATATTCGAATACTCAAATATTCGAATACTCAAATATTCGAATACTCAAGTATTCGAATAATCACATTCAAATACTCAAGTATTCGAATAATCACATTCGAATACTCAAGTATTCGAATAATAGCATTCGAATACTCAAGTATTAGAATAATAGCATTCGAATACTCAAGTATTAGAATAATAGCATTCGAATACTCAAGTATTCAGATAATAACATTCGAATACTCAAATACTCGAAGTTTATGCATAGGATTCGAATACTTGTAAAATATTCGAATATTAAATTATTCGATTAGTCCCAGCCCTATTTCAAACGCGTCTCGAGTGTTCGACAAGAGAAGGATAGAAAGAAAGAAGATTAAACGATGAATTAAGGAGTTTTGCACATTTTCGAACAAGGATTACCAACGCTCCGACTCTTACAGCACTAATCCCTGTTCCTGAATCCCTTTTCGAGGTGCAAAGTTTGGAATCTTCGTCGCGAGGAAGGCACTACTTGAGAATTGTCAGCATTAGGCTTTAACAACTTCAGAACGCGAGCTCCGATTAGTTTCAGTCTCTTCGATCCACGATGCATTAATCAGTCTTGTGTAAAGTAGTCCAAGAGGATCCTAAGTATCTCGCGAACATATACGTTATCATCGACAGTCTATGGCTTACTGTTACAGTGGCAACATACTGCTAATCTCCGAGTCTTGTCAAACGCTGACTTGCTTAACTCCTTTCGCCCTCCGTTGGGATCTTTTTCCAATCGCAACCGAGCGATCCTCGTCGAACGCAGTGCCCCGCGGAGGGTGAAACATTACTCTCGACTTGCAAACCCTTTACCCAAAATGCTTCTACCATCGTCGTCGCTTTACAAGACACCATCTGCGCGCAGTCTCCTCCCCTCCCCAAACCGACGCTCTTAAATTACCTAAAACCTTACGCGTTCGCTGTTGTAACCGAGATATAGTACGTCTAGTTGCTACGAGGAGTCTCGTTCGACTTCCCAGCGATACCGAGAGATGAATACCGAATGGTCGCTGTTAGTTATGGTTACAGGTGTCCGAGCCGATGTCCTCCTCGTCTTTGATTATCGACGTGGTCGGTACTATCACGCGGACGTCCGACTTGCGGCTGACGGAGAGATCCTCCACCTGATCCTCGCCGCTCTGCTGCTTCACGGAGTGCACCAGCGGGCTGGGGGTGCAGCGGGTGCTGTCCAACATCTCTCTGTCGACTGGCCCGTCCCTGGCCTTGTAGGTGTCGAGGATCGAGGCCGGGCTCTCCATCGCCGCGTTCGCGCCTTCGTTCTCGTTCTCGGAGAGGGCGCCACCGTAGATGCTGCCGTTCACGTTGCCGCCGATCCCGTACGGGAAGCACGCGCCGCTGCCATTCGAGCCGCGCTTGAATGGCCGCAACGTAGTGATGCCCAGCTTCTTCACCTTGTCGTAAAGGGTGCGAGATGGTACGCCGTACTTACGCGCAGCCTGCAGGGCGCTCATACCCGAGCGCACCGCTTCGATCGCGGACGAGATGTCGTTCCGCGTGTACTGCTTGTACCGCTTCCATTCCGGCTTCTGTCCTGGAACGTAATTCACGATCCCTGAAAACACGACCACTATCAGACTCCGCGGAATTAATTACGCGATTAAATTACGCGCGCCGGGCCCTATTTGAGCGGGAATTTCGATAGGTACTGGATGTTTTCTGGCTTTGAAGATATAGGGTACGTGTCCCGATTACCGTGCCTTTATACTTTAAGAGGCCGTAGAAAAACACTCGCATAAATAAATAGGGAAGGAATTTGTCTTAAGTTAAATTGTTAACGTATGTGTTACAAGCGAGAAGATTGCATTTTTAAACAATTAAAGCATACTAAAAAAAATTTAAAAATGCAGATTTCGATGGATTTCGAACGATAAGGAACACGTATTTTAGAGAAGTGGATAAATTGATAATTATCATGATTTGCACTTATGTAAAGTGCTTCGGTAATAGGGACAGGAATTTAACACTAGCTCCCTCTGCAACTGCTAAACCTAACCTCACTTTCGTTTCTCAGAAAGGTTGAACAGATATTTATATTTGCATATTTTGCTTTTGTAATAAAAAGGCAATATTGAAATTACGTACAAACACCTCTCGTAGAGCAAAAAAATGTTTTGAACAGTTCAAAGTTCGAAGACATAACCTAAACGCGTGAACGCTATTAAAAAATGGGCACCGTACCTTTCAGGGCACGGTAATTGCGTCAAAACGTGTATTTTTATTTCAATTAAAAAAATATGAAAAATGAACATTTTTAATCCGAAAAAAATGCTTTAATAAAGAGAAAAGTTCAAAATAGCAATATAAATTTTTACCAAGCAAAATTGAAGTAAGAGAAGTCTGTAATTAATTCCTTCGAGAGCAAGTCGGCGTCAAAGCACCGTAATCGGGACACGTACCCCAGATAATCCTGGGATGTGGGGAATGCTGAAGGGTGAATAGCTTTCGAAAAGTTTTATGCGCGGTGATCGCTTCGTATGGCGAAAAAGGTTTTTACAACAGATTTATTGCTTTACGGGGCCCCATAAAACGGTAGGGATGGAACGAAAATGGCCGTAACTCGGACCCCCATAAAAAGAAGCCCCTTCACGGTTCTAAAAAGTCACTCCGGGATTCCCGAAGTAGAGCTGTTGCAGCAGTTCGAAAATACGAGCTCAGCTAAACTCGAGTGAAATATTTTTTCCTCGAAAATGGAAAGAGCCTGAAAAAATTAATTTAAGCAGCTTACTTGTAACATCTGAAATTACACTTCTGGAAATATTCCAAGTACTTAGACCAGTGTTTCCCAACCTTTTTTGAGTCGCGATCCCCTTTTATGCAGAGATGGGCAAAATTTGTATTTAAATAAAATTTCGGATAACGAATAAAAGTTAAAAAAATGATTAGCCTTGTATCGAATAAAGATAACTCGGATTCACGAGTGATTGACGAATAATTTGTTTAACTTTTATACGGTATTCAGAATTTTATTTAAATAAAAATTTTGTCCCTCTCTGCTTTTATGATATTCAAATAACCTGCGACCTCTTTCCCCATATAAGGTGATGTAAATTTAATGAGGTAAAGAAAACATTAAAATTAGGTATTTCAGAATATAACTTTAACTTAATAATATTAAAAAAAAAAAAAACGTCCCCCAGAATACACTTTGCGACCCACAGGTTGGGAATCACTGACTTAGACAGCTCTACTCCAGAACGTGAAGTTCCTTTAAATTTACCGTTCTACAAAAACTTCTGATGCAGCCTTACCTGACTTAATATCAGAACGGTAGGACTGTGGGGAGGGTTGCTTATCGTCGTCGTCCATCATGGACACATCCGTGTAAGGGCTATGCGCCGGTTCCCCGTGGGTCACCTCGGTGCTGTTCCTTCTATCGTCATTAGAGGAGCCATTACTGCTGTTCCTAAAATGATTCTCATGGCTGTCCGGGTGCAGCAGAGGTATGCCCTGCGAGCTATCCGCGTGGCCCTGGCCCAGGACCGTCCTGAGGATCGGCGTGTCCCTGTTCATCAGCATGTTGGAGACCTTCTTGCGTTTCAGCGGCGAGGTTTCGAAGCCGTTATCGTAGGAGCCGGTCAGGATCGAGGAGTGCTGAGGATGTGTCGCCGTCTGGTGGCTGGTACTGGAATGCGCTAGCGGTAGGCTCGACAGAGGCCACATTGGTAAAGGCAGACGACTCTGGCACCTGTCCACGGACTTCCCGTAAATGTTATAGAGGTTGCCAGTGGAATGTGGAGGAGACGTGTGCCCGCTGCTGTACGCCGCGCTGCTGGTCGTGCTCGTGCTGATCGCTGGCGGCGGGGACATGGAGTTCTCCACCTCCTCGCGATGGCTTTGCGAGCCCTCCTCCACCAGGCCCTTCACCTTCAGCACCTCGGCGACCTTCAGCAGCCCGGCCAGCTGCTCCTGTGCCACGTTCACCTCGCCGCGGTACATGTACTCGAGGATCGCCTTGATCTCGGAGTATTTCACGTCTTTCAGCACGACGATCGGGTGCTTGCATGGTAGGTCGATGAACAGGGACTGGAAGTAGGAGGAACAAGCCGCCAGCACCATCTTGTGGCACTTGACCGAGGCGCCGCCGTCCACGGCGAGGGTCACGTCGGTAAACGCTTCGTTCTGCAGCAGCTCGTCGAATACCGTCAGCAGGTTGGAGCGGTGGTTGTTCCAGCGGAGGCAGTACTGCTGCGACGTGATCGCCATTGTTTCCGATGATGTTATCGGCGGAGTCGAGCCTGGAACATGTTTGGCGATGAGAGGGAATGGAAATCGAACTTGCAGAGGGGCAATTTCCGGAGAGGCTTCGATTTATGTACATGTAGTACCAAATTCAAGCTAAAAGTTACGTTAACGGTAATCGTGGAATAATTGTAAGGTAGATTAAGATAAGTTAAGTTAGAGTAAGTCGGGATTAAGTCGAGGGAGAATGTTTAAATAAACCTAATCTATTTAGTACCGAATTTAGATGAAATTTAAATCTGAGAAATTGCGCGCAACGCAACTCTTTCTTTCACAATAATACTGTTCATTAATGGCAAATAAAATTGGGCGGAAGCTTCGAGCGAGATTGCAGACCGTTAGATTTTCGAAACGCTGGGTCGTTAGTCGCGCAGGAATTTGAGGGAAGCAATTAACTCCGCGGCGGCGTGAGTCACCCGCGTGAAACCAACCCCCTGTTTCATTTAACGCGTAAAAAGCACTGTCAGCAGCGCGCGTGCGCGGAACGCATGCCATCATGCGTGCAACGCACACACACGGAAGTCACTTCGAGCGGTTCAATCGATTCCCCCCTCCAGGGGTTAGCCTCGTAAATAAACCAGGGATCCCCACACCGATTCACAAAAATATAATTAAAAAATCCAACCTCAACACTGTACACACCGAAACCTACATCAAACGTTGCAACTGTACTCTCGCGAATTCGAACGGATATCCCACCAGCTTACATTCCCCTCGAAATTATCGACCGAGCGGCGCACACAGAGGTGTCACGATTAAGAAAGTAAAGCATAAAACTTACAAGTGAGACGCTCCCTCGTTTCCTCTAAAAAAAAAAAGGGCCGACGACGTTCAAATGGCCGCCGAGGAGTACGCTAAGAGGCTCGTGTGCACTCGCATTCACCACTCGTAAATCGTCGTTTCGAAATCGCCCGGAAGAACTTAGCCGGGACGCGTGTGCTCTCACCCCCTTCAGTGGATTTGCATGGCGTGCGCGTGCGCGCGCGCGCGAATTCAACGATCAAAACAAACCTCGTGCCCCGGTCATCCTCGCGACTTCCTGGCACCCAAGTGGCGCATTTGCATAAGCGGGACAGAGCGGTGTTGCGTTCCCTTTGTACGGGACGAGAATCTCACTATTATTCGTCTTCAGTCTTCTCCTCGTCTCTATCTTTCCCTCTACTCTGTCCCCCTTCTTCCACGGGCCTTCGCCGTTTCCCTCTCTTCCCTTGCCTCTTGTCTCAGTCCCTCTCGCAGGCGTCCAAGCCCGTCGCCTCGCTTCCTCGGCGTGTTTTCCAAGCTCGACGTCCGCGAAGCGTTCCCTTCCTGATCCACGGCGGCGTCTACGCGCGACACGAGTGCACACACCCGCAGCAAGGCCAAGTCGAAGCGCAAACGGATACCCTCTCCCACGGCCTACTCGGCGACCACTGACGAGGGCCCCGCGCTGCAAGACGCACTCCGCCTGGCCATCGCGCGCATAGGGGTGGCCGGGGCCGCGTGTTAGTGCGTAGGCTCTATCTCCTGCGGCTCTTTCCCCTCCGTGTGCGCGTTTCGCAGTGGCGTAACCGGCACAGTTGACTTCCTCCGGCCGCTACGCACGGTTTTTTAAACCCGCCTCCTCAATGAGAATATGGTAATAAGCGGAGGGCGAGGGAAAACATTGCCCGTAAAGAGACTTCGGGCGGGATTCGGACCCTAATGGGACCGAGTGGTCAACGTTGATAAGGAAACAAGCTCAGGGGACTACATACGTAGTTTTACAAACGCAGAGATAGGAGGAAGACGCATGTCCCGCAAAATTTGCCCCTCGGAAGCCAAACCGAGCAACTACTTGAAACAAAAGTAGAGAAAATTGAGATTTTCAGCGGCAATCGTGCGCAAAGAGATTCGCAGAAATTACAGTTGCTCGATTTGGGATTCCGGATGATAGTTATTTGGGGAAATAACTGTCATTCCGTCTCGTTTTAGTAGCCCAAGCGCACCGTTATGGGTAGTGTTTCTTCTGTAGGGTAGTTTGTAGAGTTAAAGAAGCTAAAAAAACGCAAAAGCCCGGGATTACGCCACTGAATAGCACGCACGAGGAGACTTGCACAGGCATCGTCGTCCCTGGTTGCACGATCGGCCAATCACGCTGCGTCTAGGCCAATATCCTGCGGGGTACGCACGCACACACGCACGTGCAACTGGTGCATACGCGCACGCGTGTGCGTGCGTGGCGCCGTGTGCGTACACCCACGTATCGAAGGTAGCGATGGGTACTGCGCTGAGCGATCAAACAATTCACACGTGTCGAGAATAATTGCCGACCGCCCTTTCCTGAAACAAATAAATTAAACTATAGACAATGATGTATTAAGCTTGAAATAAAATTCAACTTTAATTCTAATTCAACTCTTTCTAGCTATTTAACACTCCCAAAACTGGGATATTAGAAGCGAGGGGCAGAAGTAGCTTTTACCAATTCGTTAACAGAATAGAATAATTTAAGAATAGAAAAGATGCTCAAAGTTGAAAATTTGCAGTTTTTTTTCAAAGTCAAATTTCTCAAAAACTGAGGGTGATGGCGACAAACGGTTTGCGGATTCGTTTTAGGCGCACGAAAGCCTGTAAGAAACGCCTATTAATTGTTACAAGTCTAAATGGCTGTCGGACTGTGTAATTGACCTTTAAAACTTGAAATTGTCGAATTTTTTTTTGAAATTCGAATTTTTCATTTGTTAAACCTTTCTTACTCGAAACCTCGATAAGCCGAAATAATTCGAAGACTTTTTCCCTTCCCTTGAGATTCGAGTTATCGATTTTCGACCGTAATTGCCATTTTCCATCTCCTTCAATTATCAAATATATTTCCGATTCCTTCCACTCGCAATTTTTGTCTAATTAATATTTTCGGAGCTGAGGCTACCCAGATGTTTACCATTTCCTGCGGCGCGACATGTGCCTCTCTCCCCCTGAACTGCGCAGTGAAAGTTGCACTATCGCGAGCGGCTCGAGGCCGTCGCTACCCCGTCTAGGACGAAAAACCTGCGTGCCTGTATGCGTCCCCGAAAATTGCCACCACGCCCTGCCTACGATGCCACCGCTGATTGCGCCTGCGTCCTCTTATAAGATCCGGCGAGTTTTTCCCAGGTTCCCAGGCTCCTCCACGCGAAATCAAACATTCTTCTTTCCGCCCGTTGACTCGCGCCGCCCCTCCACCCCCGAAACTCTCTCAAACGCAGCAACTATTAAACCCCTTGCGTTCCTCGCCAAATTCGCTTCGTCGACCACTGCGCAAAAAAAAAAATAGGGCCATTCCCGGTTCAAAGGCCCCGGAAAATCCATGCGAAATACAATCTCGAAGCGAGCATAGCTGCCGCTTTCCCCGCGCGTGTGCGGGGCCTTGCGAAGTGTCGCATGAGCAGTCGTGGCCGAAAATATGCGCCTGGCCTCCCGTCTTATCTCCCTCGGCGGGTTCGTGCGGCGAAAGAAGAGGACACGATAAACGAGCCACGATATTGGGGAAACGAAAATCGTCCCGGTGTGCGGGCGCGCGCGCGCGCGAGCGCCGAGTGGGCCCCGAGCTAGGGACGAGAAAGAGGGGGACGCGAAGCTGACGAGGTGAATCCTTGCACCGTTGCGCCATCGAGAAAAATTCTATGATTCTACCAGCGTCGACCTTTCCACGACGTCCACCATTTCGGGATAATTCGGAACGGGCCCCGCTATTATTTTCCGCAGCTGCGAAGCGGGGCCTTAATAATACAGTATCGCTCCTGCGCAACCCTTTCGAATCATCTACCTGCGAGTTTACAGTGTTCTAAAAACTCTCAGACGCAAGAGATGGGCAAAATGTTTATCTGAATAAATTTATTTTTATCTTTTATTCGTTGTGTTAAATTTTTTTATTTAGTCAAGCATTTTGCCCATCTCAGACCTTCCGATCGGGGCTGCACAAATTGCTGCGCTCGCAGGATCGCTGCGGGCTCGGTTAATGGAGCTGTTCAGCCTCTTGCTCCAGATTTAGCTGCTCCCTCTTGTCTAAGGGCGACCTGGCGATGAAAAACCGCCGCGACCGGCGAAATGCTGGCGCAGTTGGGTCGCTGCGATGGGGGCGACGAAACGGAGGCTCTGCTTGGGTAAATTGGGAAAGAGGATATATATTAGTGATAACTATAGCAACGTTGCACACATTATCTATCGTGAGCAAAGCGATGATAGAGGGATACCGACTGTTTGCTTATCGCGCGCACAGATAGCGGGCAAGTCTCGATTCCATATTCTCGCGTATTTTGTCGAAATCTTGCCTAGGGCCCCGTTTCCCTCTCGGTTCAACGACAGCGTGGTATTACATGATTCGACGTGGGCTGACTGCTTGTGGCTAATCCACGGGCTCGATGCTGCCTCGTCTTTAAGGGGGTAGTTGACTATTTCACCCTCAAAAAATCCATTATTTTCTTTTTACCGATTCTGAGAGGCTTAGCCTTTAGGAACATTTTTAACAAAATTTCACGAAGTTCAAATGACACTGTCCGGCGAAAAAAAGGCGATTTTTGTATAACCTTAATGAAATAGGAATTTCCGATGGATTTTTGCTCGCTGAAAACGAATTCGTACGTGAAAATGGCGGAGCATGGATTTTGAGAAGATTGAGGTTATGTACGCCAAAAAGCCTATTTTGCGCCTTTCAAGGAGCACCTTTTATGTTCTATTACTTTTTCTTGTACGGCAAACGGTTTTCGAGAAAAATCCGAAAAACTAAAAAAAAAATTGTTTTTCAAATTTTGAAAGTTTGAACCCTTCGCGAACATTTTTTATTTATGAACGCGAAGAAAAAAATTGTAATTTTTATTTTCGAGGATTATTTTGAAGGCGGGGCATACACCGAGATACCCAAAAAAATCCAGATTTGCAGTGTTTGATGTGTCATGAATGTTTCCTGAAAATTAGGGAGCGAAATTCGCAAAAATATCGAAGATGTAGACTTATATATATAGACTTAGAATTTAGCGCGAAAGAAACTAACGATTTTTCGTATCCAATAGTCACTACCCCCTTAAATAAATTCAATCGTAGAAATTTGTGCAGCTTGTGTTTGCCAGTATCTACGAAAACAGAGAGGAAGGGGACGGATTAATAAATTTTTCTGCTTTTAAATTGCAAATAAATCGAAGAATTATGTGAGTCACCCTGTACATCCTTACCGTGTAAAACAGAGAGGCAACGTAGGTGTAAGTTTTCTATGGGGAAACTTTTACACGGGTCTAGGCTGCTTTCGAATGAAAAGGTGGATGCAAGCGGCTTTGAATCCCTCGCAGGAACCTGTTTCTCTTCATATGCGTTTCCCTATCGTCCTCGCAGTTCGGCCCCATGGAAATTCTGACTTCCCGCATGCCCCTGGAAAACGGCCCCGGGGATTTTTGCTTCGAGCCGTTCCACGTGCAGGAAAATATTCTGTGGCTCTGCCGTAAAAATTTATATCAAACGCTGCCCCTTGGAGGTTAGGGGCCTACTATTACCCATACCCGCAAAATAAGTATTCTGCGATACTTACGCTCGTTCTCTAAACATTCTACAAACCGTAGTGAACCGCATTACAACGTCGATGATGATTTTACGAGCTCGCAAGCACGGGATAGGTCGCGGTCAACTCTGGGCCCAGTGATCAGGCCCAGTTGCTCACGAAACAAATGGCCGCGGCGCCGTACAGATATTCGCGTCTCGGTAGCGATGATTCACCGGTTCATTTGCTCGCGCAACTTCGTGCACTTCGAAGGGTGAGGATTACGCGTGGTCGAGGGGGAGGGGGAGGGGGGACAGGTGAATGGTAGCCGCGATGAATGGCCCCAGCCACCGAGGCAAGATCTTAAACGGTCGAACCAAGTGCATTCGGTTGCACGGAATAATTGCACTTGACGCGCCAAGGGTTCCCACCGGACCGGGAATACTTTCGCCATTGTGCGGCGAACAATGTATCAGCAGGTAGCTGATCATCGATCCCTTCGGTCAATGGCCTTACTGCGCACCACCTTCGGGGGCCCACTCCCATACACGTATACAAGGTGTTAATAAAAATCAGGCGCCCCTCTCTCCCAGTTATCAGCACGATTAAGAATACTGATACAGCCCCGCCGGGCTACGAACTTTCCTCTACCGAATACGGGTCCGTTATCGTTCCAATTGACCGTGAAATCCGGACCACCTTCCATTGCGCGAGCCCTGGCGATTGAAAGTGAAACGGAGGGCCGCGGAATGGCAGAGAGAAACGCGGGAACGTGGGCCTCCCGCGGGGCCGTTGCCAATAGTAACCTAGAAATCAAGATCCGCCTAATTTGCTCCGTCTAATTATCCCGACGGCTGTCCCAAGCTGCGGACGGCTCCTGGCTCGCAATAAAACGACCAAGTAAGGTGTATCCCGCATATAGGGCCAAGGTTTATCTGCGGTGGACGAGTGTCAGTGGGTCGACACCCGCAAACCGGTCCTGATCACGTGGAATGCGAGCCCGCTGTGCGATGTTGCCACGTATATGCATGATTTCCCAAAAGTGCATCCACCAGGCCTGCGCCGCGTGCAACACACGCGTGCACACACGCAGCGCCCCCCTCCGCTCCAGCGCCTTTCGTGTACGATTTCGGGAAAAGCTGACTCCTAGACGCGGTTTCACTAGCCAGACGGTGAAATAATATTCAGCAGCCAGCTCGTGGCAAATAGAATGCCTCGCGAGATCGATATCCCTTTTTTACCATTCGTTCAATTTTGCGGGAGGCGGTTATTAATTCTCTAAAAGGTTACCCGTCGATAATAATAATAATAAAATAATCATTAAGTCCCTTCGACGGGCCCCGAGGATCCTCAAAGCTAGATTAGATTGGAATTAATGGAAGATATGGAATTAGCGGACTTTGCTAACCACTTAGGTTCAACAACCTCTCGCTACCCATCGTCACGAAGTACAATGGCATTAGTATCTGCCAGAGCAGAAGCAGAGGTTTCTATGATATTCTACGTATTTCTATGCCCGTTTAGAAAGTGACGCATAATTTACGCATCTATGGGTGCGCTATTCCAGCTAGCTTGGACAACCCTACCCACCAAGGTCACCCGTCCCCAGCCCCCTCCTCCGCGCCCTTTTTATGCCTAGCCTGAAATGGGATAGAAGAGTTTTTATAGCGGCGTGTCCTTGGAGCGCGGACAATGCTAGGCGTGTTTCCTGTGAGGCACCTGTTGTGTCGCTGCTCTTTTCGTCGGCCACGCCTGATGTGCACATCCCCGACGAGATCCGAGCATCTCTCCCTTTCTTCCCTCCATCGACGCCTCTCCTGCAACGGCCAGAAATAGCCCGAGTAACGGGGAGCGGAGTCCTTTGTAATGCTCGTGGAAAAACTGTGCGAAAGTGGCGAGGGTGGGGCGATAAGAATAGCACACACGGGAGGAGAGCTGGTGTTTGAACGGTGAATCGTTAGGTCGCGATAATTTGGGGAAAAGTCTAAAAGACACTTGCCTGGAAACTTCCACGGAGATTCCTGAAAATCGCAATGTCCTACGCCACTGCGCCACTTCCTCGTGTAACACGCGTGCACGTTGCATAATGCATGGCTTCCTCTTGAAACAGAGAAATAGCCAAGGGCCTGAAAAAAGAAGGGAGAAGCTCGCGATTGGAAGACAATAAAATTCTTAACGAGCCAATGATTTCCGTAACGATGTTAGATAGGTTATAACATTCCGCCGAGTTACGAATAATTCCAGGTCCTGCGCCAATGCGCCCGTTTCACTCCGGCGTTCCTCCCGAATTGTGCATCGTGATTCCTGGCCCGGCGAAAAGGAAAAAAACGGGACGCCGAGCGATTACGGGGGCCCGTGATGTAATCCGCGCCATGGAAGGTCAAAGAAATGCTCCTCGGCGCGGACGTGCGTTTCTCCACCGCCCGGAGGAGAGTCGTTGAACCAGATCGCCGCCGGAGCGTCGACCACTGGGGTCGACGGCCGGTAAGCAGGGGCCCGCGAATAGAGAGGAACCTGTTCTCCCTTTGATCGCCAGCTCCACGCCCTTTCTGTGGCCTCGTCCCTCAGGGCGGGCCTTATGTGTGTTACAGGGTCAATCCTCGGTGAAATGTTTGCGGGACCGAAGCGACGCTGTACAATGAGGGCCGGCGGCCTTCACCTGAACGGACCTTGCACATGCGAGTCGTGAGAAACGGCGAGGGAGCTCTCGTCGTGTGCGAGGACATTTAATTTGCAACTCTAAACTATGCAGTTGCGCGACTATAATAGAATTACCGTGGTAGGAAGAGAATCTGCTGGAATTGTTACTGAAAATAATAATGACGAGATGTATTTTGAATTCTTAAATTAAGTATTGAAGCTTTTAAGTTACTTTGGCAATTGTTTCTAAATTAAGCTGTAACACTCACTAATGGAAACGCAGCTGAAAGTCATTCGATAAATCTGGTTTCCCAATTACTGCGTTCTAAAAATTGAAGCTTCACGAGTGGAATCTCAAGTGTGCAACTGAATTCGGAGCTTGTCTAAGTTTACCCGGCGCCCCCCAGATGTCGCCACCATACGGTTTTTTTTACAAGCGGATTTCCGCCATTTGGCAACCCTGTTTACAGCGTTTCGGATTAGTGCGTGAATAGTCGCGGAGACGTTGCAACTGTCAAGCACTGTCAAGCTTCCTTCCCATTTTCAGAAGCATAGTATGTTAATGTTAGCATGGAGGCCCTAGTACAGAGACTCATTTCGGACAAGCTTGAAGAATTTTCAAAAGATATTATCACATTCCAGGAAAATGTGAGTTCAGGCTACACACAGCTTCCTTCAATTTTTAAAATACTTCTTTGAATACGAATTCTTTGTCATCAGACACTTTGCTATTACAGTACGGAACCAGGACTACGTCCGAAGAATTGAACAGCGACGAGTTACGAGAGAAGCTATGGGAGACACTCTTCCGTTACTTATCAGATAGCACGCAATCGTCTGTTCATCGTAACTGCTTGTCCATCTTGCGAATCCTTAGGTACCACTGCACTACAGCGTGCGTCGTACACAGGCTCACTCTTGTGTTCCATTGATGCTTACAAAGTCCAGGACTCCCTGACGTTTTTAGCAAACTCTTAGATCCGGCTGCCCTATAGGGTGCATATACCTCCTCGAGTTCTGGGACCCGGGCAACAGCTGAGCCCGGAACTGTTACGTTGCTAACTGCAAGACTATACGGGCGCACACACACTCTTGTAGTTTTCCCAAAACCCACGCAACAGTTAGCAAGGTAATTCAGCACTCGGCTGTTGCTTAGGTCCCAGAACGTGAGGAGGTATTTACACCCTGTCTTAGATCATTCCCGATGGCACTCGTAGCATCACTATCCTTTCCAAATATCGTTAAGTAATTTTCTTCTTCTCCGTTTCACGCAGCCGAGATAAAACAAAGTTAAACGAATTAGTCACGCCCGAAAGAGTAGACATCATATTAGGCAACGCTGCTCTAAACATAAACCCGGACACACCAGCGAGGCACGAAGAGATCTATTACAACGATGGTACGAAGCGTATTTTCCAGCCGAGCACAAGTAGAAGATTCTTTCCCGTCTAATGTCTCTCGCTTTGCAGTGACCATCGAGTCTCTAAAGTTACTCTGTAACTTGATATTCAACAGTACAGAAATGCAGCTGATACTGCGGAAGACGCCCTGCTTGCGGTGCCTAATCGCGCGCATGAGAAAGTACAACAACGCCGTTCCTTACGACGTAATGTTATTCGACACGAGAATCGTGTTCCTGACGACTGCCCTGAACATTCCCATGCGACACGAAGTCAAGCGGGACCTGAAAGGCGACGAAAGCCTTATAAACATGTTGGAGAATATAAGTGTCCAGTGCGATAAAGACAAGGACACTATCAAGGTACACTAGAAGCTACAGAGATGATAATCGCCTGAAAAGAAGGAGCAACGTGAGGTCTCTACTTTCAGAAAGACAATGCGACGCTGGCATGCGAGGCTCTGAAAGCACTATTCAACTTGTACATGATAACCGACGACACAGTCGAGGAAGAAGAGAAGAATAAGAACCTAGTTTCGATTCTGTACAAATTGCTTTTGTGCAAATGCGAGACGGAGGATGAGCTTCAGAGGTAGACAGCGCAATTATCATCGCTAGGCATTTGCGCTGTTTATTGCTATTCTACGTTAATTCTGATTCCAGTAACATCACCAATTTATTAACAGTGATACCTAAGGGATGTTACTCGACGCTCACACCCCCTGCCCGAGGGAAGGGCGAGCACGTGTTCCAAGATGCGCGCATGACTGCCATATCCATTCTACTGAGATTCCTCGACAGGAGACTAAACTGCGGAAACGATCTGCGGGAGAACCTCGGCCCAATTCTTTCGGCCTTTATTAGACTCGTTAAGGCTGAGAGGCTGATACGGAAGTACGTTAGGATGCAGGTAAAAGGAATCAGTGTTTCTACCAAATTTTCAGCGATCCTGAACGCGTAAGAATCTTCTTTTCAGATTCTACCTCCCTTGAAGGATGTGATGCGACGCCCTGAGGAAGGGACGACTCTGAGGGCAAAGCTGTGCAAATTGCTGACCTCCCCCGTAACGGAAGTACGAGATCTCGCTGCGGAATTTCTGTTCGTACTCTGCAAAGAGAATGGTAAGTCTGTGCGTTAGAGCGAGGAAGCTTGAATTCTTTTCATGGAACATTGGCGATACTTTCAGTTAATCGCATGGTGAAGTACACGGGATATGGAAACGCAGCTGGCATGTTCGCGAACAAGGGATTACTGGGTCCGAACAAAGGGAAGTCGGCTTACTCCTCCGAGTCAGAGGACAGCGAGACTGAAGAGTACCTGCAGCATAAGGAACAGTGAGTAGAAGGGAAAGATTAGTATGTACACAGTGGCGAATTTGAGGAAAAAAGGCCCAGGTTGCAAAAGTTCAGAGGGGCCCATTTTTTTCGGGAAAATGAAGAGGTAGTTTACTAAAAATGGGCTAAGTGGAGTAGTACAGAGAAAAATTTAGTGTTTGGATACTTATACTTACCAAGTGATAGATCTAATTAAAAGAAGTAACTTTTGTCTCGAAACTTTTTCAAGTGAATTTGGGCAGCAAACATAAATTGCGTTGTGATCAAGAGGATATCCCCTACATATTCACAATGTTTCAGAATTTTTTAAATTTTTAAGCTTCTAGCTAGAATTCTAGTTTCTCAAAAAAAATCAAGTTTGGACCAAATCTAAAAAAGTTATGGGATTTAAGAGGTGTAATCTTTCTTCATTAATGTCCACTAATGTACGTCATTCCTTTGCAGAATCAATCCAGTCATCGGTTGCTTCGAACCCCCGAAACCAAATCCTCTGGAAGGAATGACAGAGGAGCAGAAAGAGTACGAAGCCCTGCAGCTCGTAGGCCTTGTGGATAAATTGACGAGGTCAGCGCTGTCGACTGATAATCCGTAAGCCTGTAATATTCAATTAGTAACATGGATTTCATGACGTTGCAGAGAAGGACTAGTGCAGCCTTGTCGGATCGGAGACGATGGGAAACCAAAGGCCATCGAACACGTTCTTGAGTTACAAGAGGAGCTGCCCAAGCAGCAGTACACTCGTGATTCTGATTCTGATTGATCGCTGAAAAGACAAAAGCGCGCTGTACATAAAACTGTATGCAACAACTATTTATAAAATAAACGCGTATTTCCTTGCCTGACACGCGCAAAGCCACTTATCCCTACCTGAGCTGCAGCGACGATGCCTCGTCGCAAGAGCCTCGGAGTTTCTGTAAAGGCTACAGTCCTAAGTTACAGATTACGCAGTGAAGAAGAGTGACAGGGGGGTCGGTTTGCTTACTTTATTGAAAAAAGAACAAAGAACAACATTACAAATTAAACAATTGGCAGGAAATAAAAAATATAACAGTTTCCAAAATCACATGAAATATTTTTAAACGTTACAATTTTGGTAAATTATGTTATGTGCTTTCGTGAGCATCACAATATATTTATTAATTATTGCATTTTGCAGCCTACGCGCAGAGACAAGAGCTTATGTTTCTACAATCGTTTCGAAGAACTGCGATAGTTGTTGAGTAACCCCCCAGGGGCATTGGAAACGCGTTTACCGCGGGCCGTGGCGCGGGGCAAAATTGACAATTGGTAAAATGGCGGGAAAGATCGTTATTTTGAAGTTCCGAAAGGAGCGTGTCGCGCACGCGACCGAGATCGAACGAGCAGGTTTCCTCACTCGCGCGCGCCCCTCGTTCAGACACCGTCGGAGGGGCGCGGGCCATCGACAACCGAGGACCGGGCACAATTCCCTGCCCCAAGCAAAGCCATTCTGCCCGTCCCGCGAGAAAAAACCTTTCCAAGCGCACGCGTGCACGCGCGCGGGCGGGCGTGCGCGCGCACCGTTACACATTTGACAAATATATATATATGTATATATATAAGTAGCAAATGTTCTTTTTTTTTTTGTTTCCTCCATATATATACCTTTAATTACGTAATAATATATAGTATGTAGATTAAAATATTTTATTCATTTGCTTTTTTTTCCTTTTTATTGTTGTTGTAAAAGTGTATATAGACGTGTATACGTATAATACCATAAATTTGAATATTCCATATAAAAATGAAACTAAAATTTAGTAGGTACGATGTAGAAGAAAAAGAAAAAAGGAAAATACAATAATAGTAATAATAATATTAATAATATTAATAATAAGCGAAAACCCGCGTTAAACGAAAGGAGAGACCTCGGGTTAAATACACATACATGTAAATATACATATGTACGTACAGATGTATACGCGTCATATACCCACGCATCCCAGTGTCCATATATATGTGTGCGTACATATATATACTGTATAAGACTAGGTTTAACAAACTTTGGGGAAATTCGGATGGGCACAAGAGGGATTAAAAATTAGAAATTGTCAAAGAGATATCGCATTCTTAAGGACTTAATCGAGAAATGGATAATACACATATGTAATGTGTGTACGTGTATATAGATATATATATATATATATATGTTGTGTTGTGTATATATATATATATATTTATATAAATATCGAAATACTTTGAAAACGAAGTTCGCGACTATAAATATATATATATATTTTTTAATCTAAAGGCTGAATAGTCTTGGGGGTATGAGGGGACTGCTTACACGGTCGTGTATATGTGTGTGCATTACATATAACCGCACGTGTAACGCTAAATAATACAATATTTCTTTTACGTTTACAACGCGACCATGCTCCTTGGCATCCCATTAGCATATTATAAAAAATATATTTGGAATACACGCTTTCTCCATATTGCATTTTACGATTTACCATTTCTCTTCGTCTTGTACTATCCTTTTATACAGTTTAACACGTTCTGAAGTATATAAGCAATTTGTCGGAACACTTAAAAACCCACATTCCATTTCGCGAGCAGTCCTGTCTAATAAAAAATACAGATGGAGATTTGTTTCCCAGGAAAAAAGCATGGCTCACGCGCACAGCAGATATCTCATCCTTCCCATTTGTCGTTCACCTATTTCCCTCGCCTTCGTTCCTCTTCAAAACGTACGAGCAGTACGGATATACTCTGTCGCTTTAAATTCTATCGTCAAGACATTCCCTCGAGTCCAGTTTACGCACGGACCCTCCCTTCCCCTTAACATATGGCTCGGCGTTCTATTCACTTTCTCGTTGCTCCCAAAGTCCCCTTTTCGCAAATGGATCTCCCGGCTGCGCCCCTCTCTCTGTCGAGGATTAGCTTTTGATTTTGTTCTGACGAAGATCATCTTATTGTGACGTAATGTAGAGAAGCTCGTAAATGACCCGTAACAGGATCCTGATTCATTGCGCGATAACTGTTCTCGGAACAAGGAAAACCCTCCCGACTAATTTCTGACAAGCCGCGCACAATTTAAATACAAAGCTCCAGGCTGAACACTTTTGAACTCTCTCTGACTAGATTATTTCAAGAGCTTTCATTACCAGACTTGACGATTTACCAAAGAACCCTGAACGAAGCTGAACTACAGAATTAAGTTAACCAAGTACGAACCTAAGGACAATTATAGACACAAAATACCTCTGCGCCTCGCTCTGCACTGGAACGAAGGCAGTCTGCAGTCGACGTACGAACTACAATATTCTACGAATCGCGCGATATAACTGCCTCCGAGCGGCTACTGCTGCATGGGCCGTGCGTGCGAGAGAGTCCGACCGTCGGCGTTCTTTTAATTCGTTTCGAAAAACATGCGACCGCGGACGGACGAGTATCGTACATAGTAACAGGTTAGCGGGATACTCAGGCGTGCGCGAGCGTATGCTTTTCGAATCGAATTAAAAGAACGCCAACGGTCGGACTCTCTCGCACGCACGGGTGACTCACGGCCTGGACTGGTCGTGACTCGTCGTGCGTGCGAGAGAGTCCGACTTCGTCAACAATCGTCGGACTCTCTCGCACGCACGGCCAACCCAACTGCCGCTCGTAGGCGAAGTTATATTACGCGATCTGTATCCCCAACGTTGTGCAATTCCTTAACGACTCTCCGAAACGGTTCACCCTGTCCGCGCATGAAAGATTAAAGGTAACCACAGAATCCCCTTCGCAAACCTCTCCAATAGCTGGAAGAGTCGCCGAAGGCAGCGAGAAGACAGCCATTCCCCCGAAACGAAAAGGAACGCCGAGCCAGACATTGCCAAGTCGGGAATCGTCGTCCCGTCGAGGCGGAGCTTTCGAGGATGCCCAAGATTTCACAGAAGAATTTTATCTCCGACTTACTTGCTCGGAGGATGCCCAGACTGTTCTCAGACCCAGTCGTGTGTCGCCTCGGACTAGGGGCGCTCCTTGCTGGAGCGAGGCTCGACAAAAGTTAGTCGTTGAAAAAGCGAGAAACCATAGAGAGATCACGGGAAACGTCGATGGGGCGTGCACAGGCCACGCCGATGGAATGCAACGATTTCATAGTGTATGTGTGTATCGTGTGTGTCGATTTGTGGTCAATTTGATATGTGAAAGAAAATCATCTTAAGGGAATAAGAAGAAGAAGAACAAAGGAACGTGTCTCGTGTTACAATATCAAAGTAAACGCGGCTTCTTTGTATACATATACGTGTTCGTGTGTCTGCGTGTATATATATATAATATGGATATATTATATATATCATATAATAGCATGATATAATATAATATTATGTCGTAATATTATATTATATACCTTACAATTGTGACAGAGAAAAAACAAAAATCGTTCTTCCTTCCTTTCCTGTCGCCCGCTCTCGGCCCGTTTAAGTATTATTAAACGTCAAGTAACTAATGCGAAATATATATATATATATGTGTGTATATATATAAATAAAGCTATATCAGAGGCTTATTAAGGAATGAAACCAAGTTTATACGCGGCTACGCGTCTCCCTCGCTCTCCCTCACTTTCTCTCTCTGCTTTCTCTCCCTCCCTCTCGTCACACTTATCACCTAATAATCATAGAATACATTTAAACATTTGTACTTTAACTGACTAAGCAAGGATTTTTATAATCGTTCAATATTCTTTCATTTTTTTTTCCATTTTCGTAGTGTATGTGTACGTGTATATATAGAGATATAGGTATATATATATTTTTTTTTTCGAATTTCTTTTTCGCGCCCTCGTCGTGTCTTACGCCTCTAGAACCATTGATACACCCCGTCGCGCGTGAACGGAACTCGACGACACTACCCATAAATAAATATCAACGAGGAAATAATTAAAAAAAAAAAAAGTGGGGCGGGGGATGTAAAAAAAAAAGAAATGGGGGGAGGGGGAAAAGAATTGATCGCGAGCGAACCGCTATTCTCCCTCTGCCGACAGAGCGGCCTCTGTCACCCTCACTTTTCCCTTGTTTTGGCACTAAAGAATTTAACTACGACGACACAGCGGATCGAGAATTAAAAAAAAATGACTTAAAAACTGGAGGTCGACGGTGGAATGCGATCGCGCGCCGCGGCGAAGCGAACTCCGGGGGTGGGGGGGAGCGATTTTGAATCGCGCGCCCCGGATGTCGCGCGTCACCTCTGGTCTCCCCTCTCGATCGAGAAACAAAAACGAAGACCGTCGTTGAACACGATCCCAGTGTCTCCGAGGAAATGTGTTGCGAAAGCTGGAGGGGGGGCGAAGAATCGGGGGAAGGGGTGAAGAAATTATTCCAACGTAATACAGTGTATATCGTCTTGAGATCTGTCGCGGTCTTTTCCCAACTAAAAGAACAAAAAAAAAAAAAAACGAAAAGGCGAAGTCTTAGCGCATAACTAGCATTAAATTAATCTACCTCTGTCAAGGGAATCTACCGATAAAAAAACGTAGGAAATAGTATTAATAATAATCCTTAAAAAAGAACGATGCTCTAGTCAACTCACAAAAAAAAAATAAAATTCAAAAGTCCAGTCGAAGAGGTGGGGGGGTTGGGGGAGAGGCAACGAAAATTGAAACGCCTCCCGTCGCATCGGTATGAGTATTCGGGAACGAGAAAAGAAAAGTCAAACGATGAAACAACAATAACAACGAAGTAAATAATGGGTGGATGGGAAAAAATGGCGGGGAAGGGGGGACTTAAAAGAACGTCAAGGTACATGGCTACGAGATACGTGGATAATATAAAAAACGTAATGGAAAAGAAAACCGCGTCCCCGTTCGACGATCGACGCGAGTGGGAAAAAGCGCGGGAAGGGGACTCGAATTCAAACGTCGCGCCGCGCGCTGGCGCGGGAATGGGACGAGGATTCGAACGGCGCGGCGCGCGGTGGCGCTTCGAACCGCTGGGGGCACATGTTTTATTATCGTAATAATGCCTCTATGAAGAATAAATAAATTAAATTTCGACGGTCGCTTAAAGACGACTCGCGAGAAACGAGTAAACGGGAATGAGAAAAAATGCCGCGATAAAAAAAAAAGAGAAGAAAAAAAAAACAACAACAAGCTAACACACTTTTTGCCTGACGTAGTAAACTTATAAAATTTTCTGCTCTATCTCCATTCACTCGCCCAACCTTAGTTCACTTCCGTTTAAATCTTTGTACAAATACGCGCCAAATAACGCTTCAAAGAAAATATAGATAATATATATACGGTTTTCCTCTATCTCTCTCCCTTTTCTCCCTCTGTTTCTTGTTTTTCGGTTGACCTCGTTTTTGTTCTGCCACGCGTAAAAGTCATGCTCGATAAAAGATACCGGCAGATCGAGTCGACTGCCAATTCTCTTTAGCGTGGCAACGCTTGTCGTGGATAAACTTTCAATATTTTATTATTACGCTCCTTTTTCTAGCTAATATTATATAGTAAACGGCCGCGACACGGCTTACGGCGGATGGCCGTCACCTAAAAAAATCAGTAATCGCAAAAAGACGTTACATTTTTCTTTCTTTTTTTCTTTTCTTTTAATATATCCAGGACTCTAGGAAGACTATGATTAACCGTAGGCTAGAATTCAGTTAATGTTGCATCGTGTACGTGTGTATGTGTGTCCTTCTTGTTTCCATTTTAAATCCTATCTTTACCGTGTGTATGCGTGTGTGTATATGTATATATATGTATGCATATCATACGTGTACATATACATATATATAATATATTTATAATTGTATGCGTAGATGCCCCCGTTGATATCCACAAAAAAACGCGCGAGTTATATCTTATTTATTGTATGTCGTCTAATGTGATGCGACTCCTCGAAAATCAGGAACATATATATTCTTTTATCGTTTCTTTTTGGTTAATTTTCATTCACGATTCGCGTCGGTGGCCGTTTCCGGCTCTCGATGCGCGACACAATTTTCCTGTTCTTTATCGTCTTTTACGGCTCTCGGCTAACAACGGTTTCCGTTGTCGCTGGTGGTTCACTCGTGCAACGTTTGTATGAGTTTCTTTCTTTTTTCTTTAAAATTCTCTGTCATTTTGCTAGGGCTGTTGTAGCTTTGGGGGCTACACCTTTTTTCCGCTTCTAACATCATTGAGGCGTGTTACACGTCGAATGACTTTAATCGCACTCAATTTTTTCGTTAACAGAGTATATTTAACTATTCTTCAGAACACATGAAAGTAGCAATTAATTAATATTTAATTAAGATCTGAATTAGTTATTTTTTACTCAACGTCAATTGTACTCTATTTTAATTACTACCGAATTAGTAATTTAAAGAAATATAATCGAATGGATAATTAGAATTTGAGGAAATAAGTCTTTACATAAATGAAAAAAGATTTAAGGGCGAACTGGATTCGAACTCGAGACCTCCAGGATGACTGTCAGGCGCGCAGGCACTACGCCAATGTTTCAACTTTGATTCTGTTCTCTGATTAAGTACATACTGATCGTGTAGATATTCCAGAGTATTTTCTTTGAAATTTTGAAACATATACGTACACATGTGATGTCTACTAATGAAATGAAAAGGTAAACCACATTGGTGTGTCAAAATCAGTCGATGAGTAACACTACCCAATTGGAAGAACGGTTCAATTGAATCTGAAGGATTCTCTGTCGCATTGCAAATCAGAATGCCACAGAGTGATCCCGGATTCGAGCAGCGAAAACAATGGACATTTGCTTATGAATTCTGTTTTTTTTTTTTGGACTTTTCTCTCGTTTTTTTTTTTGTTTTAAGCTGCACACATATAGCACGTCATCGTAAATGAACACAAAGAACAATCAGAAAAACTGAAATCGTGTCGAAGAAGTATTTTTTTTTTGTTGGTGGCACCTAAAAAAGGCCTTGGAAACTGTGTCTCAGCGATAAAAACATTGTATCAGTTTAAAAAGTAATAGAGCAGTAGAACATATCCGTGAGATATATTATTCGATAGACTGACAGTATATATATATATATTTCTTGTCTCGTAAACTGCTTACGATAGGGTGATATATCCTTTTTTGTCATTTTAATACTTAGTTTCAACAATGTAAGCAGAGTTTTTTTTTTATTCCTTTTAAATATGTAGTTACGTAGAGAGTTGACTATTATATTTCTATACATATTAGGATAATAAGACTTTTGAGATTGTAAAAATCATCAAAAAATCTATCACAATTACCATTTACGTAACAAGTAATCCTCGTTTCTTTCATTCTTTTCTTTTTTTTCTTTAATATTATTATTGTAATTTAAACATCAAGGCAAATAAGGGGTGAATTTCAACAGTGGCCTAAAGTAGCCAAGTAGTCTTCCACAGATAAAAATATGTAAATAGAGTAAATCTATACTAAAATATTCAAGTATATATAAGGTGAGCGTAATATAATAATTTTGTGAGGTAAAAGACCCTCTCGTTAATGGTCATCCATTCGTTACACTATGAGTTTAGTTATTTCCTTTTTTTTTTTTATCATCCTTTAAATACGACTGGCAAAAATTTTGCAACATATTCTCTTTACTTTTTTTTCACTCCTCCCCTCTTATATCCAACGTACCATTAGAGACCATCGATGGCGTTGCGTCGGGTGTTATTGTGCATCGAACATAAATACACCTTCCACAAGGCGTCCTCGCTAACAGCATCTCATTGGTACATTTCTAATTATATTTACCTAGCAACAACATCAGAGACTCTGTAAGGACACAACTTATCCTGACGATACTATTATCACAGGCATTATTTATATAACTCTGCTAACCATGACTATTAAATACTTCAGAATTACTTCTTTTTTTTCCTCATTTAATATATATAAAATTAAAACTCCTAATAATAAAAGATGATTACGACTGATTAGCTTAGGTGTACGTACGTAGGCTTCGTGCAATTTACTACGAATGTTATGCGCAAACTTCTGAGTAGCCCTCTACCTGCCCGTCCGCCCGAAAAACCTTCCCCTAACCGACTCCACTTCTGTATAGCCAATTTCTCATATGCGAAACAAATTTGTCGAAGCTATCCGAGTAGAAATATATATGTATATATATTATTATTATATATATATATATATATATATATATATATAGATATATATATATATATGGATGTGCTCTCTAACATTTGGTATGGCAAGATAGTTATTCACATTCAATCGTTATTGTAGGTAATGTAACACAGTATATAGCGATCTGCCCAATATATATGTTGTATACACATTGCATTTTAGTTTCAATCGAATCTTAAGGCTGATCGTGTAAACAACCCTAAAAAATATGTGTATTTCTATATATGTATGTGTTCTTTTTTTTCATGGATTTCCTCTTTCACGGATCGTGTTTAATATATACATAAATAGAAGTTGCTTAGCAAACTGTACGTTATTTGTTATCCTTCCCTTGTTTTTTTTTTTTTAATATATATATATATATATATATTATACATAGATAAAGTATTGTTCCTATGATACCGGTGGTATAATTTGCTTACGAACCTTGTATAATATATTACACGATCGTTCCACAGCATTGTAAAATGTCGGAACGATTCTGTAACCTTTATAACAAATACATTTACACGGTATGGATATATTATTATTCGCTAGCACCACGAACCAATAATTCACACACGCATATATACATATACATATGCGGAGGTACATATATGTATATATATACTTTATTCATATGGTGGACCATAATAAAGCATCCTGAGTAAATATTGTAACCATTACGTGTCTCGCCTATCAAGTGATTTTTTTTTTTTCATTTTTCATTTCTCCCCATTTAACAAACGCACGAACGGGATTTCTATCGTCGGTGGCAAGTCTAGAATAATCGATCTCGATTTGTCCTCGAAATATATGTCGCGTATAATTCCCACGTCTCGCGAGACATTAAATGTTTGATTTTCAACGAGTCATAATCTATTCCTCTTTACCATTAACGTTGCCTCATATAATTCCCCTCCCCCCGCTTCCCCCCCCCCCCACCAAAACTACTTAATTCTCAAATGCACGGAGAAAAGTCACCAGGAACTCGAAATATCTTCGTCCACTCCCTCTCTCGTTTTTTTTTTTGTTCTTTTTCGTTTTTCGTTTCTTTTTATAGTTCACTAAGCTTCGTGCCTGCCGTAACGAGGAGTACTCTGTGTTCTCACTTTCCTGTTATGTTCGTTACGTTAGAGATATGATATGACATAAGAGCAGGAAGTACTACCGTTGTGTCGCAGCATGCGACGCTTCTCCCTCGACTTTAAGCACAGAAGTGTGTCTCTTCCGTCCTCTCTCGCCTCGCTTTTAAACCGTAACCCTCCCACCCCCACCCCCACCCCTCCCCTCCCCCCGTTCCTTATCGGATATCACCTAACAGACTCCTTAACGAAACGTTAGAAACTTAGCGTGTCTATGAATAGGTCTCGAAGTAACAGCTCGGAAGAAAGAACCTCGCTTGCGTTGTACTCTTTCTTTCTTCGCGCGTGTGTGTGTGTGTATATATGTACGCCTCTCCGCGGTCCCGAGCCGTGGAACCATGGATTAAAAATACACAATTGTTGCTTCGAGAGCACGGATTAAAACCAGCGTGTAAACAGTGCTCATTGAAGACTAGAATAATTTGATTTGTAAACATACCTAAAATACTGACGAGTCGAAGATGAGATGCGACCGATTCCGCCCGACGGAAAAGCTATTGTTTACCGAGTTCCTTCCCCCTTCACCATCCTCCTCCGATGTCCGCTTGGTTGCCAGCGGGCTAGCTCCTCTTGCGACTTCTTCGCCAACCACTCTTTCTCCCATTTTAAATTTATCTTGGCAGTTTACCAAATGCAACTCGCTAGATCACTATTTATACTGTTTTTTTTTTTTTTGTTGGTCGGAGACATACGTTTTACCTTTCCTCCATCCCACCTCTTTCGACGTTAATTACTTTCATAAAACGGGGACGCATTTATACTCTGTTTCTCCTCCCTCCTCTCTTCGTCTTTTTTTCTTTTAAACCGTTTTGTTATTTAAGGACTATGTAAAAGCTGCATGCTGCACTCGCCTCTATTGCTTCCGATAGGCCCAAATCTCAAAGGAGCTCGAACACGCCCACGGGCATTGTTGTTATCATCCTCGTCCGCTTTTTTTTTCTGTGTTTTTTTTCCATTTTTTTTTTTTTGTTGTTGTCCGTTTTCGTTCGCCGATAGTCGTCCTTCGTTGAGAGCAGAGCGATTCACAAGGAGGTCCCGCTCGCAGGAGATAACTGTGACATGCTTGTTTGGTCTGACTCCTCGCTTCATGATATGTAAAGTGTGTTCAGCACGAGGACGTGGTGATTATTCTTGGCGAGAGTGACGATGTACCCCTCCGACGTTATCTTCAGGCCGCAACACCGCGACACCTGCGAAACCCCGGTTAATTGATTGTACGCGCGGAAGAGCACCACCCGGGTACACGTGCAATTTATCTAACAGGGGGGATTTTGGGGGGGGGGGGGATGATCGCAAAAGGGGAGATCTGAGTCAAGCTAACTGTGGTGGGTCTGCAGCAGACGGAGGTTCGACCTCCGGCGATTTTACCTTAACGGATGGACATTCGAACTCGGAAATCAAGAAACCGTCTCTCGAGAAAACAGCCACGTGAAAACGATTGCCGTGCGAGTCTCCTATCAATATATCCCCTGCATCGCTAATATCGATCCCGTTTGGGAAGTTTGTTACATTGTCACAGCCAATGCGACGCAGAAACTTGCCTTGCTCGTTAAACACCACAATGCAATGTCCCTTGAAGTCGCATACAAAATATTCTTTACCTGCGAACCAACAGAATCGTGCAATGTGGAGAGACCGGCCCTGCCTGAGGATGGGGCAACGGTGATGGATTATAGTCGCTCACCGTTAATAGCAATATCACTTGGCTCCCTCATGTATTCGCTGCAGTCGAACCACCTGAGCAGGCTGCCCGTGTCGCTGATCACAAACACCGTCGGCGAGACACTGTCCACGGCCAGGATGTGGCCCTCGCTGGTGACGGCTAGGCCAGCTACAATGTCGATGTAACGAATGGCTATCTTCTTGATGAAGTGGCCGTTCTTGGTGAATATCTGCATCCTGGAGCGCTCGTTGCCGCGGTCGCAGACGACGAATTTCCCGCTCTGCCTCATCACCGCCACTTTCCTGGGGTACCACAGCTGGCCCTCCTCCTTGCCAGGGATACCGAATTGGAACTTGAAAATCCCAGTCTTCTCGAATATCTGGAGAGACAAGTGCGGTGTAAGTTGGGAACGCTCCGCGGGTAGGGAATTCAATCCTGGAATCCCAGCTGTTTTTTTGTATTCCGTTTTTATATTTTTCAGTTGTTCGTAAAGCAATTTACGTTTTTAAAAATTCTCGGGATAAGTTACAACTTGATATATCAAATCCCGGGAGTTTTAGAATCCAAAGGACAGCCGGGATCCCGGGATTGAATTCCCTATCCGCGGGTGATATTCGTTGATACAAACCTGAATCCTGTGATTATTCGTGTCGGCGACGATGATGTCCTCGTCGGCGCTCAAGCAGAATCCATGGGGGGAGCTGAATTGACCTTTACTGGGGCCTAGTTGCCCAAATTTGTACCGTATGTGCATGGGCGTTAGCTTTGCGTTGTTCGAACGCGGATGGGCGTAATTTCCGGACCCGGAACTGCTCACGTTGCCGACGGTGTTCCCCACGGCCACTGGAGGCATGTTATACATGGAGTCTCCCATTAAATCATCTGCGGAAGAATTCTCGTGGGAAACTCTAGCCGCGTTTGGCGTATCTGTGGCACGCTTGGAGGTTGGCTTACCAGCACCCTGCGACAATATCGGCGAAGTGGAGGAGGATAGCGACTGGAACCCACCGTTCAAAAGACTGTTCACAGCTAGACCTACGTTTGGAGTGTCCACGATCGCTGGGGAAGGGCCTCTGCATAAAACCAGACCGCTGCCGCCTCCGTTGATCACTGTGTTTCCAAGATCTGCGAATGCGATTGGAAAATAGTCACACTTCGGAAGAAGTACTGATAGACCAATAATCCTCCCATTAAATTTAAATATAATCTATCAAATTATTTAATATTCGATTAAATCTTCACGAATTATATCAAATTTTAATCCTCCAATTAAATTTTACTATAATCTATCAAATTATTTAATTTTCAATGAAATCTTCACAAATTATATCAAATTTTTAATCTTCCAATTAAATTACTCCATCAAATTATTTAATTTTCAATAAAATAATCACGAATTATATCAAATTTTATCTTTCCATTAAATTTTAGAATAATCTAACAAATTATTTAGTTTTCAATTAAATCTCCGCAAAATTATATCAAATTTTTAACCATCCAATTAAATTAATCCATCACATTATTTAATTTTCAATAAAATCTTCGCAAATTATATGAAACCATAATATTATTCCTGGCATTATATTATTATTATTCCTCACCTTGATTGCCAAGCGTGTTCCCCAGCTTTGCAAGGGCTTGTAGATTGTTAATCGCGTGGCTCGTGGAGCTCAGATCACCAGCGAACAAGTCAGCCAGCGTGAAAGGCGACGTCGGGCTGGGATTCGAGCTAGGCCCGACTACGTTAGTGTCCCCAACCATTTCAACCTTCTCCGCCAAACTGGCCAGCTGCTGTAGATTGTACTCTTGAATACTGGTGAGGCCATGCATGGGACCTGAGGGAAAGGACACAGGCGGCGGTGGCGGCGGAATATTCTGGGGACTGGATGTCGGGGGTATAACAAACGAAGGTTCACCTTCGAATGAAGATTGCATAGACGCAGGAAGAGATATGGGAGACCTTGTACTAATGGAACGTGGACAGCCCAACGAGCTGTGAACGATCTGCTGGTTCGCAGAAACTCCTTGCATGGTCGAGATTGGCTCGGGAGAAGGTTTCCTGATCGGCGTGCTCTCCGTATGAAACTTGCCGAACACTTCCTGCAATCATCCATCCCATTACACCCCAAGTGTCTCCCCAACGCAGCTCTACCAATTTACGTACCTTTACTGTCTTCTCGAACTGATCGTAGTCCGTTTGAAACTCGATGGAGAAAGTGACGTTCGGCTTCGGCGTGTTTTTTATTAAATTCATCAACTGCGTTCCCACGATGCGACGGAGCGCCAGGATCTCCACAGCGTCGCCGTGCTCGAGGAGCCTCGAAGTGAAGCGACAAGCATCCTCTATCTTCTCCACTGTCTTCTCGACGCTGCAAGAAACGAGTTACTCTAAGTACGAGCACTCCAACGACCATACAACGCTTTAAGTAAAACTTTTCCTCACGTATGGAACGTGTCCATTATCTCCAGCTCCCTATTGGAATGCAATTTCTCAAGCTCCACCAAAGCGCTGTCCCGACACTTCTCCAAGACCGCTTTGTAACTTTGGAACATCTCTATAATCAGATCTTTAGCTTGATCATGCTGCGCCTGCAGCTCGCTCAGCGCATTCTCCAATTGAGCAGACACTTGATCGCAGTCCGCGATCTTCGCTTTACTTTCATTCATCAGTTTCACCAATTCCTCTTTCTGCCGCGGCTCCGCGTCTATCAGCCGTTCGTACTGATGCTCCGGAGCTTTGTGTTCGATGAGCAGACACTCGTTGCATATAGGTTCCTGGGTAAAAAGATCAACATAAGCTTCGACTACCTACAATTCATTAAATCGGGTAACAATCCATACATCGTATGGGCTCGGCTGCCGTTCGACTCGCGGCGCATTTAGCGCTCAGCGTCTCTCTCCCTTAAATCGCTACGAACGTCGATAGATCAAAGACGGGCGAAATTACCTGGCAAGTGTAACAGTAGAACTTCATATTCTCAGCAGGATGAAACTCGCAAAAAATAGGTTTGTGTATCGGTATGGCTTCGTTGGATTGTTTCAGATCTTCGAAAGCCACCACCTTGTGGCTCTCGAAGCAGCGCATGAACTGGTGCGCGGTGTTACAATTCGGGCACAAGAAGTTGGCACAGTCCGAACAACGCGCGACCGCGCTCTCTTTGGCTTTGCACGAGGTACAGAGTACGGCCATGCTCTCGATAGCGGACATGTCGAGTATATTAGTCAGAACGTAGTCGCAGGTGAGCGACGAGGCACCCTTAGAGCTAATGGAAGTTTCTTGTTGACAGATCGGACATATCAGGACGGAGCTGACCTTAGGGTCGCCCGCCTCGTCCATAAGAAGCTTGTCCAGACAAGCTTCGCAAAACACGTGGAGGCACGAGAGGACTCGCGGCGAGCAGAGCTTGCTCATGCAGATGGCGCACTCCTGGTCGCCGGACTCGCTGGCGCCGCAATTGATCTCCTCGAGGGCATCTCCGGGATTAGAGGGCTCGTTGCAGCCGGCGGCGTTGCCGCTCCGCTCGCCGAACACCTCCCCATTCTCGGGTTCTTCGCTCTGCGTTACAGTGGCCGGGACCGACGCTGCTGTTCTGGACGGAACAGCTACCATGGACGATGCCATCCCGTGGTTAACGCTCCTGCTCGCGCCCTGCTGATCCTCTCGCCGTTACGGTATCACTTGCAAAGCGACTACGTCGTAAAACCGTCGGACGCAGCTTCGTCGTGCAACGTTGCGCTCTGTCGCGGGCACGGGACGGCGGTTACCTGCGGGAGAAAAGGAGAAAGAGGATTGAGAGAAACGAAGACCATTTCTCCGAGACAGAAGGGGGCCGAGACATCGCAGCATCGATCGCAATCGCGGAAACAAAACACTGTACCACGGTCGACTTCCCAGCCCCGTGCAACTTTTCGCCGCGCGTACGACGGAAGCTAATTATCCTTATTATTATCGGCGCACGGATATTTCGGCTCGCTGGACCGAGATCGAATTAACACGCCGCTGATCGGGGAGCACGAGCGACGAATATCCCTCGCGCAACGTTCGTGCTCCCAGCACCCTGGCATCGCCGATATTTCGTTTCTCTTTTTTTTTTTCTCTACGCTTCCCCTCGCTGCTCCACCACCCCCCTGCCGCTGTCGTAAGAAAAGATTCTCAGCGTGTCGCAGACGGTGGTTAAATCGCCTCTGCTTCGAGCTTTATTTACATCGTAAGACACCCGCTTCTTACCACTGCTGGAGCCCCGTATTAAGTCCTCGCCTCGAGCACGATCAACGGTCTGGCTCGCGCACCGTTAGCGCTAGCAAACATTATTATCGATCACACGAGTAGCCCCGACCCCTGCGTGATTGTGCACGGGCGATCGTTCCAGTCTCGATCGTTATCGACGCCTCGACCGCGAATATTTCGGGCTTTTTCATATGTAGAGCGGAGGAATAAATCATTCGAATCCGAGAAGAGTTGACCCCAATGCTGGAGCCCCGCACAAACAATTAACGCGATGAGATGGTGCACTTACAGGCCGCGGAGAACTCCCCCCCCGAAATTTCGTGGATTAACGAGGCGGGTGCGCAACAAGGCCGGAGTGGGCTGCGTCGAGGATCCGCCTTTAATAGCGCGCGCGCGAAATTTGAGTAGGATGAAACACGCGTCTATTTCTTGGTTTGGCGATTATTCGAAAGTGAGGAGGAATTTTGTAGCGGACTTTTTGTGAAATTGATTTGGTGATGTTAGTTTTTATAAGAGTATTGCTAGTTTTGAGAGATTCGGTGGTATTGGAGAGGTGAATGAAAATTGGCGCACCGGGATAACCTAAATGTTGTAGGGCTGCTTGTGGGATGCATCGATAATTTAGGGGAAGATTCGTTTAATAGAATAGTGTTACGAAGTATCGGTTATTGCTTGAATATTTAATTTTTCACTCGAATATGTCACTTTTGAGAACTACCCTGTAATGCCGCGTTTAAAACGCGTCGTTAAGATTTGAACGGACCTACTGACCCACTTCCAAGATTTATCGCTAGAAACGTGGTCCACGTTCAAACGGAATTGCTTAAAATTCTTCTCGAACCTTCCACCCAATCGCGAAACTATTTCAACGTACGTAGATGCAATGTTGACGACGGCTCATCGCCACTAGCCAGCTTCAATCGAAAAACGATAACGACTGAATCGCTAACTAATCATAATTAACAAATTATTTACAAATTACGAAAACTATGCGAACTCGCTGCAATGTAGATGGCCAACCGAGCAGTGTCACGAGTAATGGTTCTCAATTCAAAATTCTCCTTCATGAAAACTGCGCCGCAGAAAATGTAACCAGACATCCTTAAAGCACAATAAATTAAAGATCAAACACGATCTAGTGAGATCACTCAACAGTTGTGTCTGCTGAACTTTTTATTTAATAAATAACACTAGTTGACAAAATAAAAATAAAATGTGCAGCAGATGCCACTATTTTTTTCTTATCATGCAACTCCGAATTCCTGCAGTTCCTGCGCGCCTCATGCACCGCAAGTGGCATCGTATTGGTGGCAAGTGAGAGAAATTCTAGGGAATCGTACGACGCCACCAATACGATGCCACCAATTTCATGCGCTCAATGCGCGAATTGGAACAGACCCACACTACGAAGGCCAACAAATTCCCCTTCGCGAAAGCGGTGCAGAAATCATTGAAAAGCGTCAAGTTAAAAATCAAATCCCCGAGAGAAGCTTCTTAAAAAATTTCCCACAAATTCCCTAAACCCTTTCACTTTCATAGAAACGCCCACGATTCACTATACCCCTTTCCCTGGGTCTGGGGAATTTCGTTGAGAGCCACTGCAGCCGAGTTTTACGGTGATGTTCAAGGGAAACGGTATGTCACATGCACATCACACGTCAGAATATTACGAACGGGGGAGAAATTCGTGGCAAGCTCGATCAATTATCGCGAGAGATTTCTGTAAAGATCATTAGCGGGGGTGAGCGGACCATTAAGAGCCCAAAAGCAATCTTCGGAGCGCGTCTGAACATCGCGATCGGCGGGCGGCCGCGGGATTCTCGCTGATAATTCAATTAATTCAATTAAGCGGAACAGCACTCTGTTTTCCATCGCCTGCCTCGCTTCCGGCATTGTCGCTACCTTTTGGAACGCACCGCGAGCGATCCCTCCGCCTAATTACATTACCGTTCATATTTAATTGAATAAATAGCCGCGGTCCGGCGTGACTTCCCTTTTATCGCGATATTCGCAAGGGAACCGCTGCTTCGTAACTGAAACCCCCCCCGAACCCGGTAAGAAACTTTCATCTTCGTTCTCGATCACTGGGCAGGGATCAGCTCCGACAAATGCATATTCGCCCCTCTTCAAGGGAAATCGTAATTACTGTAATTAACAATTATTTCCGGTACTGGAATGTGGAACACGCTTAACAGCCACTGTTATGTAAAGATTCTTTCTGGGGCAGTTGCGGAGGCTCGAAATGATGTAACAGTTGCGGGTCTACTGGCTTCTGTTACTCACAGTGATCCCGAGGATCATTGAACCTTCGATTAACTAATAGCCAACGACTATCCCTCCAGGCTCGTAATTCCGTATATGTTGTCTAATTCCAGGAATATGAGATGGCCAGAATCGTAGCGCATGCAATAATTTATCTAGGTTTAATCTGTAGTATCGTCAGCGCCGATGAGAGCGCCGGTAAGGAAGCCCAGAATGTAGCCTCAGAGACTGGTTACAAGACTCCGGAGCTGTCCGGCTTCGCGCATCTGGTGGAGACGTTCGACGACGAGGAGGCTTTTAAGAAAACGTGGGTATTGTCGGAGGCCAAAAAGGATTCCATAGACGAGGACATAGCCAAATACGATGGTCCGTATTAAGTCGCATTTACCGTTGAAGCGTG
Organism: Andrena cerasifolii; assembly: GCF_050908995.1. Classification (NCBI taxonomy): domain Eukaryota; kingdom Metazoa; phylum Arthropoda; class Insecta; order Hymenoptera; family Andrenidae; genus Andrena; species Andrena cerasifolii. The sequence goes on from NC_135132.1 coordinate 9,245,649, forward strand.
CGATTGAGTTCTAATGCGTGTTGTTCTCGCAGGAGTTTGGTCCGTGGAGGAGCCGAAGAAGCACGCGCAAGACGGGGACCTAGGATTAGTGCTTAAGAGCAAAGCGAGGCACGCGGCGGTGTCCGCTACTTTGACTAAACCATTCCACTTCAAGGATAAACCATTAATTGTACAGTACGAAGTGAATTTCCAGGAGGGCCAGGAGTGCGGCGGGGCTTATTTGAAGCTGCTCACTCTGGACCCAGAGCACGGAGACTTGAAGAAGTTCCACGACAAAACTCCTTACACCATCATGTTCGGGCCCGATAAGTGTGGGAATGATCACAAGGTAGACGCGCCGCTGGGACCGCGACTCCGGCAGATGTAAATTAACGTCCGCTTATCTTTTTATCCAGCTGCACTTCATATTCCGGCACAAAAACCCGTTGAACGGAACCATAGAAGAGAAGCATTGTAAAAAGCCGAGGGAGCGCTTGGAGGACTTCTTCAAGGACAAGCAGCCGCATTTGTACACCTTGATCGCTCGGCCGGACAACAGTTTCGAGATTAAAGTCGACGGCAAGGTGGTGAACTCGGGATCGCTATTGGACGACTTCAGCCCGCCGGTGAATCCGCCGCTGGAGATTGAGGACCCCAGCGACGTTCAGCCGGAGGATTGGGACGACAGGGAGAAGGTCCCCGACCTCTCGGCTGTGAAGCCGGACGATTGGGATGAAGATGCCCCCGCGCAGATTGTCGACGAGGACGATGCTATGCCTGAGGGATGGCTCGAGGACGAGCCTCCCATGATTCCTAATCCCGACTCGGTTAAGCCCGACGATTGGGACGTGGAAATGGACGGGGAATGGGAGCCCCCTGAAATACCGAACCCTAAGTGCGCAGATGCACCTGGCTGCGGGGCGTACAAGCAGAAGATGAAGAAGAACCCGCGGTACAAGGGCAAATGGTCACCGCCTTTGATTAACAACCCTAATTACAAAGGGAAATGGAAGCCTAAGCTCGTACACAATCCTAACTACTTCAACGATGAGCATCCGTTCCAGATGATGCCTATCGTATGTGCCTTTCAGTCGCGCGGTATTAAGTCTTTAATGTATTTGCGAACGCTACATCGAGGGTTTATGTTTTGCAGGCCGCCGTTGGCTTCGAACTGTGGTCCATGTCCACGGATATTTTCTTTGATAATATTCTAGTCACCAACAACGAGGACGTGGCGAGGAAGTGGGCAGACGATACGTTCGAAGTCCATCGCGCTAAAATCGCGGAGGAGAGTGTAAGTAGACTTTTCATTTTCATCTGGTTCTACTCTGGATGGATGAGTTTTAAATGTAAGACTACCAGGATGCAGTTTGAGGGGAGAAGCTGGTTTAGAACGCTGAGGTGATTGTCGCGGATTTTTTTAGCCGATTTCAGAAAGAGGAATTTCTCCGTAACTACTGGACTGATTTTCGCGAAACTAAAAAAGAAAAATTAAAACCGACTTAAAAAAAAATACACTGAAAAGTGAAAAGTTTTTTCCTTTTTTAATCTATGACTCTCAATTTTTTTTTAAGTCGGCGCCAGATTTTCACAGTGCAAATGATGAGGCGCCGACATACAAAAATTGAGAGTCGTAGATTAAGTAAGGAAAAAACTTATTTTCCACTTTGCAGTGCATTTTTATTTTTTTGAAGTCGGTTTTAATTTGTTTTAAATTTTCTCGTTACCAAAGAGAAATAAATTCAGTGTTTTCAAAAAATTTATGGGTATTTAATTGAAAAGTTTCAAGTCCTAAGCCAGCTTCTCCACTGAAAAGAGGAACGAACATTTGCGAAGTGTGATTTGTGTGTACACTGTACCACGCAGGTGTCTTTATGGGGTCGCATATTGAAAGCTACGAATTACAAGCCTGGCTGGTGGGCGCTGTATATCGTGTACTGCGCAGTGCCAGTCGTGTTATATATTTGGTACCTACTGAAACGATTTCGCGAGGTACACGTGCTGGTCACTTAAATATACCAGTTGCTTTCTGTAACATTGCTGCATAAGCGTATTGATAGTGCGATGGCTAAGCAGTGTATCTATGTAGTTCGTACAATAGCGCAGCCTTCTCATACTATCAATTGTACATTTTACCATAAAGTAGCTTAATAATTATTATTGCCACAAATTGGTACCAAAGTTCTTGAATGAATAATATTCCATCGCATCTTATTCAAGGGTGGGTCAATATAAATATTACACGTACCATCGATGATGGTCCAACAATTCATTTCAATCAGTCGCTGAAAGCACACCTGCGTAACTTGTAATCTTATGGTTATTTTGTATAGTGGAGCGTGTGGCGTCAGATCGGCACATTTACTGCTGAACATCCTTGGATGTGGGCTGTATATATATTAGCCGTTGGTTTGCCCATACTGCTAGTAATTTATTGTTGCTGCTTTTCGTCTCAGGTATAAAAAAAAAAATCATAAACCCATAACTTTCTCATTTAGTAAATTGTACATCAACTTATCCGACTAGAGTTACGCCAACACTTTACATACAAACTCGTTGCTTTTTAAAAATGCGTAGAAGTAAGCGAGCATTCAGTATTTTCGTAGAGGCGATAACTGTGGGAACGTGAAACTAACTGATCGACTTCTTAGGACAAATACGACTTGAAGGACGAAGACAAGCAGCCTTTAGAGACAAACGAGGAGCCGTCGCCTCAGCAGGAAGAGAACGAGAACGAACCAGCTGGCGCTGAGGCGGAGGAGGAGGCTGGGAAAGCGAGCGAAGCTGAGCAAGCGAACGAAACGGAGCAAGCGAGCGAGACTGAGCAAGCGAACGAAACCGAGAAAGTCAGCGAAACTGAAGAGCTGATAGAAAGCGAAGAAAACGTGAGTAAAAGCCTTAAAGCCGTCGCGCATTTTGGGCGAGGCTTGGCGATGCGAAGAGAAAAGTTTAAATTAATTATTACTAATTTCTTCGAATCGCCTCGCCTTAAGTAACTGAATTTGACGACCTGATCGAACCTTGGATTCCTTCGCAGGATAAGCCAGCGATTGGTGGCGACGGACCACGACGAAGAAAACCAAACAAAGAATAGAGTTTATTGAAATTGTGCGAGAGGGATTCGCGTGGCTAAGATATTTATGCAAAACTTTCACATTCCACGTAACACTTGCCATCGTATATGTTAGGGGTTTCAATGCCTAATTACATGCAATATGATCACTAGGGAGCAGTTCTTTACCCAAGACTAAATACGCGTTCTGTTCAAGCGTAAGTTTCTTCATTGCATCATACTTCGCAGACGTATGAACTTTCACAGTCGAGCATGTTTCACGTGTGGATGATACCAAGTGCTTAAGAGCAGAAAAATTTGTAAGAATGATGTTCGATGTAACTATTTATGCCTTGATAAATATGTACCGTAGCGATGTAACTTTTGTTATTGTGTATGGGAAAAAAAACCAAGTGAATAATAGAATAGAATTTGTTCACGACTTATGTGTAAGACCAAAATGTCTCGTGTCCTTGTGTGATATTTTAAAAACACAGTATACGTACGGAATTATTCGGCTGCCGTTACCCACCAGACGTTTTACATTATTCGATGTAATGATATTTCTTAAATAATGTTCCATTCCTTTGCTATTACGTTAATAAAGTGTACAATGTGAATGAAATGCTTTCATGTATCGTACGATGTATTATTTATAACTGTTACGTTTGAAATTGTTTAAGAATAATTAAAAATGTACGTTATACGAAAACCTCGCTCTTTTCTGCGACGAATTAAGGGGTTAAACTACTGGTAAAACGATCGAAAAATCGTAATTCTTTTTCGCTTAAATATTAGTTTGAAATCTGTGGACTGACATGCAAAAGGTTTGAAATATAAATACGGCTTAGTTTTGGAGATGCAGAGCCGAACGCACACTCGAATGTCTGCGCGCCGAACGGTACTATTCAAAACTGTGTACATGATTTCTCAATCTGTATTGATGCAATTTTGAATTGCTAAATTTTGAAAATTCCTTTTTTTTACGGGAGTTACAGACGAATCTGTTATTTAGCGAATTACTTAATAGACAACTTTTGCTTTTTTGTTTTTGACAGTCCAAATTTGAGTTAGGAGGTACACCGTTTAAGAAAGACCATCAGTTTGGAGCCACCTCGTGACATGTATCTATATTATTTTCTTAATTTTTATAATGGTTTTTATTCCTTTACAATATACCGAAATCAAGTGCCAAATCGCAATTTAATCGGCTGATTAGTTTCTCTACAATTTGCATCAGAAGATTATCTATCTTTCCCGGCCGTTACAGTAGTCTACCCCCTCAAATACATTTGCTTTCGAGGGAATTCCAAAACTTTGGAACGCTCGGTTCCCAGAGAGTTTAAACTTATTAATGTTCGACACAAGTGATTTTCACTTCGTAAATAAAAAAGAAATAGGGAAACATGAAATATTCTAAAGCTTGAAAACTGTCACTGCGTAGAAATTGATTCTAAAATAGAGGCAGAAAGTATCAAGACCAGTTTTATTCCGAGGGACTCGTAATGCCAAACTTTCATTCGTCATTCAAGTAGCTTATAATGTAGTATAAAACGAAAGGAATCTTATAAGAATAGCTATTATGATACAGTTTGCGTTGAATGTTTAAAATAAAATTGTGTTTTTATTTTTAATACTTTCTTACGAGTATCTTTCTCTTCTCTCATTTTAGATCGGCATGCTTCGATTCGAATACGCACTTGAAAGAAGACTAACAAAGATCGCGAAACATTCAATTCTCTACTCTTCGGTAAACCTACATTTCTATCATTCGTCTTCTCTTAATCGCAAGTGATATTAACAATAGATTATTTAATCGCACGTTGCGAACATGTACAGTTCATGAATCCAAATTGCTTCGAGGGATTGAATTAGGGGCTAGTAGAAGGAATACTGGAATTCAGAGTGCATAACTTACAAATAGGTACAGCTCGCTGCGAGAGGTGGCCACTGAGAACAGTATGCGTGCCCATGCACCTCGTGCACAGGACATCGCCGCACGACCAACAATGATTCTGAAACAGCCGCTTCATTAATTTCCTGATCGTTCCATTACGCCGCGCTCATATTCACCTTTCTATTAAACGCGTCAAAGGTGGTAGAGCACGAGCAGTCTTCCATGTTCCGCGAAGACTTCCAGTCTAAAGCCACCGTCTTCAATTCGCTCTCCAGCTGACTGATCTTTAACTTCGCCTTGCTCTTCTCCTCGTTGTTTCCTGTGTTTTCTATTATTGCCTCGGACAGCGGATCTTTAGCGAACTTGTTATCGAACTTTAGCTTCGCCTGCACTCCCTTCTTCTGGACGCTGTTCAAATTCAAGGCTGAACTCAGCGAGCCAACCCTCTGCGCGGGTAAGAATAAAATTCAGGATTTGAAATTAAGTAACAAGAGTGATAAGACACCTGTACCTTTACGAGAAGCTTAACGTGGTCCTCTAAGCAACTGGTGTGATCATGGATCGTTAGGACATAATCTTCGTACGTCTCTCTCGGATGAATTCCATTTTCAAATCTGAAGTACATTCCTCGCCACAGACTGGAAAATGATGGCTCGTATTAAATCCATACTCCCTCTTCTTCTAAAGTAAAAATACTGAGGCTTTTATTCGTTACGTGATGCTCTGCGGAGCCAATTTGGGCTGGAGAACGTTATTAGATTCGTCGTTGAAACGGTTGCACTTGTAGAGCGGATTTATGTACTCGTGCATATTGTTTGCCATGTATCCCCACGAAGAATATGTTCGCTCTGATACTCTGGAAATAATGAAGGATAACGTAGTAAAATTCATTGAGTAACTGGTGGAAATTAGAGCGCAGCAATTGTGGGGGGATTCTCGCGTAACAGTCCCCGAAATTTAGGAATATTTTTTGAAAAATTCATTCGGACATAAAAAAAATATATCCTGCAAGTTTAAAGATGCCTCCTTATATCCCAAAAGAGTTTAATGACGAACAGTTTTTTAAAAAAAAATCTTAAATACCAGTTACTTTTGGGGCTTATAAACGAGAATCACCCCTTAAAGAATTGCTCTGCTCCAACCCCGTGGTAGAAACAGTACCTGAGCAGGTGTCTCTCCTTTTCAGAGTTCCCGATAAAAGTACCATACTCGCAGCCGTGCACGTGGTCATGAAGAGTCAATAAGAACAGCTCGTTGAACTGAAACTTTTGGGGATACTGCTGCAGCAGCTGGTACGTTGCGTCGATGAACTGCGTGAAAATTGGCGCCAGCTCTTTACTGTCGCAGTTAATGTGACCACAACGATCGCTGAACTTGTGCCCAAACGACAACCAGTCTTTTTCTATCAGTGCCTGAAACAATAAACATTTAGAAAGAAGGCACACGATTGAAGAATTCATTTAAATAGCAAACAGCGACGAAGGAATTCTTACTTGAAAACCTTGGATCGTTCTGTAAAATGGATCCAACAGCAGAGCGCTCAACGAACACACTTGAGCAGTGCGATCCCAGCCATCGCTGCAGTGCACCACTACGCTAACTCCATTCAAAACTGCCCGAGCGATGAACCAAGCAGTTTCCAATATGGATCGTATATGTTTCAACCATCCGCTATTCTCCAAGCCGCTTAAAAACGCACTCATCGAAGTCGTCCTTTGTACTATGCAACGATTCGCACATGTTAACTATCAATGTATCATAGGGCGATTTTCTCGAAAATGAAGCGCGATATCGAAAAAAGTTACTCTTCCTTTTCGACTTATAGCAAGTGAATAAGTCGAGAAAAAGGAATAAAATTTTTTGATATCGCGCTTCATTCTCGAGAAAATCGACTTCGAAATTCCTAACGTTGCGTCCAGTCGCGTTTAGGAAAACCTTACGCGTAGAATAATAAATAACCCGATGTACTCACATTCTATCAACTTATTTAAACTAGTCCTCATCACATGTATGTTCTCGATACCGAAGAACTGGAATTTTATATTGTCATAGAAGTTCTCATTCTCGTACCCCTTTCCTGCAGCTTTATTGGCAAACGCGTTGATCTAAATCGATAAATTTCGATAATACAAGCTGTTTGCGATTACAGAAATATCTTGAATAGCGTTCACAGACTTACTCGTGGTCTTGTATCTACGACATACATATATTCAGAATTCGGGTTTGTGCGTAAAATATTGTACATCATCTGTTCGTCCTCGGGGCATCGTGCGCTGAATCCCGATAGAGGTTGACTACAGCGGCAGATGGCAGCCTGTAAAACATATCTCCCCTCGTGAACTGCGAAGAGCTATTCACTCTCGTAAATTTATTTCCTCAAACCTTGTTCGAATGTAGATAAGTTAAAACAGGCAACCTGCCTCTACTTCTGAACTTCGCGCTCCCAATCAAAGTGCTGTTGGCGCAGGAGCTAGGTACGTACAAATACTTTGGATAAGTGTCGCAGACCTGAAAACGCAATTGCTACCTTTATAGAAGTCCGAAGCATATTCGCGATACATAAATCCAATGAAACTGTACCTCGTAGCTTGTATTTAAATACGACAGGGACCACTCTTCGTTCGGGACACCCTGCCTCTGAAATTCGCTTTGCACGTTGAAAAAGTTCCATCCTGCATGCTGCGGCAGGGTGTCCTTGCTCGCTTGGTAACTAAAACAGTAAAGGTCCTCTAAACTCGCTGCAAGAAGAATACCCAGTTAAACTCCTCGAAAGACTGAACTCCATCAGCGATATTTACCTGGGCAAGACAACTTCGACAACGTCAGGTATATATCATGGCAGTCACGTTCCTTCGGAATGACGAAAGTAACGATAAAAAAATGTTTGCACTTGATGCACAGTGGGGAGCCTGTCGTGGTTAAAGGCTGCTTCTCTATGTTCGCTATGTGATTGTACAAAACCTGCAACAGGAAACGCTGGGGATATCCTTGAAGATTTGAACGTAACTTCGGCTCTTACCCATATCTGCTTCTTCCCGCTCCGTTCGGTGAATACGAGATGCGTTACTGTTAAATGAAGCGTGCCGACTGAGTGGTTGTTGCTGTACTTGTCTAGGATCCTAACGTTCTCTACCTAAAATTAGAAATTATCAAGTGCCAGCGACGGAGGTGATAACCTGGCACAGTCGCGCCCTTAAGAGACCTCAAGGTCCCTAAATTGCGCGTGGATAAAGCGAATGGTGCGTTGATATCAGTAGTTATCACAAGCAGAGTTTTTACTGATATTGGAAATCAGTGCGTAAGAAATAAGGTGGAATAACATATTGCCAGATATTCAGAGTCGGGTTTCGAAGTCGATTTTAAGCGACTCCGTGGATAGATGAAGCAAATGTTTGATTTTGTACCTGTGGAATCTTTATTTGATCCATTCTGCTCACGATTGTTTACACCTGGCGAGCATCTGACGGCTTGAGAATTGAGTACCACTGATCACTGCGGGGTTGCCAGATGGTGTTAATATCGAGCCGCCAGGTCGCGTAGCCAAAAGCGCCAAAATTCAAATATCTTGAATGAAAAGGATGTTTAAATATTTTCTTAATGTTTCTTAGAACTGTTTTCTTTATTTCTTTTAGATGCAACAAATAAATATATTCCGCTTTATTTTCGAGAAAATCGACTTTGAAACCGCCAATTTCAATTTTACAGCATCTATTGGATTTGAAAAGTAGCCCAAATGGCGGAGTTCCGCCCAATCTGGCAACCCTGGACCACCGCCGACTTATCTTCTGGGCAGCGGTGCTCAACCTGATGTTATTAGATCACCTCTCCCCTGAATTTTAGCTTAATCGCTGAATGTTTTCATAAATATCTATTATATCTTACGCTAGATAATTACATAAATGTTAATTCCCGCTATTAACATTTTTTGGAGTTGAAAATTCATGTACCATTGCTGTAGGTGGCAGCAGAGATCCAACCATACATTTCTGACCATTCTGACAGATCCGAATGTAAACACATACACGGAGAAATAAACAAATTTGTTACGCTTTTAGTTTCCTACCTATTTTGTAATTTCACAAAAATTACTCAATTCTCTACAATTATATAAAAACACTTCTTTGGAGACTAAATAAATCTTTGGAAAATCTATTATTGTCAATGAAAATTCTACATTGATTCTCTAAATTATCTAAAGCCCAATTATGAGTAATAAGGCTGGCAACGCAGGTGGGTCCGTTTTTCCAAAACAATGTTCCACGCGCGTTGACTTAATGTTAACATCTTTTATATCTCTGCTGGTTCGTTCCTCTAGGAGAGATAGACCCTGTTCAGGAAGAATTGGCTGGTCGTGTTCGGGAAGTAGGGAACCACGCGATTTGGAGCCTCTCCAGCTGTAAGCCAGGTTTTGGCGTAGACCAACTGCGCGACGATGTTATGGAAACTTACTGGCAGTCGGACGGACAGCTCCCGCACTTGGTGAACATACAGTTCAAGAGGAAGACCACCATACGTGATATATGCATTTACACGGATTATAAGCTAGATGAAAGTTATACTCCTAGTAGGTAAGACGTTCGTAGTTGCAATTACAGTATCGCAGACTTTACGGTGATGTATCTGCTTCTAGGATAAGCATCAGGGCCGGGACGAACTTCAACGATCTCCAGGAAGTGGAAGTTATGGACCTGAACGAGCCGAGCGGCTGGGTGGTAATTCCTATAAAGGACATAAACGACAGGCCCATCAGGACGTTTATAATACAAATAGCGGTGATAAGCAACCATCAAAACGGGCGGGACACCCACATGAGGCAAATCAAAGTTCACAGTCCGGTGCAAGATATCCTTGGACCGTCGGCTCCGTACCTTCCAGGCCAGTTTCTTACGAACGAATTTCTGCGTTATGCCACGATTAGGTAGAGCTTCGGTAAACAAATGTGTTGCAGCTCTGGAACTGAAGCTTATTTATGGAGAGTACTTTCAGTCTGTACATTATTGCCATTTCAATATTAATAAAATACTCACTAGAATATGTGCGAGTTCTGTTTGAAATTGCCAGTTGCGTGTACGCTCACGCACACGCACAGAGCATATTTGAAATCGCGGAATTCCTATCGGCCGCAAGGTGAAAAAAATGTAAATATACAGTCTAACGAGTCTTCTTACGTCCGTGACACCTTATTTGTGAAGCGACGAGTCCAGTGACAATCTGAATGTGTTCGTACAGATACAATGCTCAAGCTTTTACTAATTTTCATATTAATTAACGTGAGATGTCAGGCGCATTTGCGGAGGGAGTACACGCTGAACACCGCGCTCGAGCAGACGACCAGTTTGTTTGAGAAATTGAGATCCGATTACGGTATAAACTTTTTGGCAAACTGTAGCGGTGAATGTGTATTATTTGTATATCACGTTTGGAAATATTCTTTTCAGCATCCGAGAGCCCCAGCAGCGATGTATTGGATAAAATTAACGGAGAGGTTGCGGAGCATGTTAGAAATGTATCGGAAGGGATTCTTAATCGTAGGAAAAGAGCATTATCAGAGGATTTCAACAAAGGTGTGTATTCGTTACTAGTGACGGATTTAAGGAAAAAGGCCCAGGTGGCAAACGGTCTGAGGGACCCATTTTTCGGGGAAATGAAGAGGTAGTTTAATAAAAACGGGTTCAGTGTAGTAATAGATACAGAAAGAATATATAGTTTGGATAAAATCGTATTTTTTTATGGATGGGGCCCAGGCGGCAAACCGCTCATCGGCCGCCCTGTTAAATCCGCCACTGTTCGGTTACGTGTATTATAGTTTTAGTGCCAGTTATGAGTCCAGCAGCTCGGTAGATTTTCCTTCCATTCCAAACAGTTCTTTGAACGCATGCTGCAGCTTGCGCTCGGTTAAATATTTCAGTAATTGACCCATATCGTTGTGTTTCTCGGAGGTAGGAAAGGATATTTCATGGAAGTCGTTAAATTTACGGGCGCTATCGATGTCTTTACAATCTTCCTCCTTTTCCAATAAACGTATCAGTATCCTGTGCCAATTCATAGATTTGATCTAAAATTTAAAGAATGCAAAGGAGTATTCAATCTTCTCTTGTAAATATCTATGAAGAAATATTACTTTTTGCCAACAATAATCGCAGTCTTCGGAAACGCCTTCCATGCAAACGACACCCGGCTTCCCTGCCAAGCAGAAGCCGGTGATCGAATTATCTTTCGCCAAAGCGGCTATGTTTCTTCTTTTCAATTTTCCGTATATATGATGACTGTATATCCAATATCTAGCGAAAGTTGTGCATCGTTCTTGTTCCTTGCTTTCATTATCAACCTCCTTCCCCTGATTCGTATTAGACGCTGAAATATAATCCTCGCCGTTATCTTGCAACCACGATATTAACATGTAAACGCAAGATTCGCCGTCCTCCTGGCGTCCAACGACGTCGTTCAGTGCTTGGTTCAGAAGCAGCTGTTGAGTTCGATGGAGCAACGAACTCCTCGCGTAAACCTCCGGCTTCTCCTTCGGATAGTTGGACGGCAAACTAACCAGCAGTTCGATCGTTCCCTATAGAAGATATTAGACTTGCAATTGCCTCCTCGCCTCTCGTTAAACATATAACAGTTTCGAATCTTACACCGTTCATCGGAAGCTCGAGCGAATACTCCAATCGCTGTGGACGCTCTTGCGCAGGGTTCTTAATAAAGTCATTAATGTCAGCCAGCACTCCATGGTCTGCGATAACTAATTCTTGCGGATAAACTGACTGCAAAGCTTCCAACTCGCAGATCTGTGCTGCCAGATTCTCAGTTACTACCTCAGGCATAGACATACTGTGTCGTAGCTCGTTTCAAACATCTGGAGGCGCAAATCAAGATACATTTGCAATGCGGACCATGGAAATGATGGATAACGTTGAGGTTATCAAAGTATCAACTGATACGATTCCATCTAAGGTTAAGTTGAGGTTAGGTTCGGGTTTTGGAATACATTACGATTCCATTTAAGGTTAGGTCTGGGTTTTAGAATACATTACGGCTCCATTTAAGGTTAGGCTCGGGTTTTAGAATACATTACGACTCCATTTAAGGTTCGGGTTTCAGAATACCTTACGACTCCATTTTGGCGTTATCAATGCACGTGGGCCTTATCACGCGCACGTGCACTTTGACAGTTCATATCGATGAGTCGATCTTTCGATAGATCGATATATATATATTGAAATTTGAATTATCCCGCGCGAATTTAAAGTATATTCTTATTTATATTTTTCAGGTATTGATATACTGAAAGGATTCCAAGACTTCAGTCAACTGAATTTCAGTGATGCGAAGGACGTGGAATTCTTTTCTCTTCAAAGTGGCCACTCATCGACTTGGTTCGCTGTAATTTTGGACCCCTCCAAAATATCTCTGTACCAGATAAATGTGCGTTATAGATCTATTATTGATTAATTTTAAGCAATACTATCTTCAGTTCTTCGTATTCATTCCAGGACGATGCTTTCTCTCTCGTCACCACTTACCCTCTGACCAGTGGCACGCAAGTAACTGTGAACAGCTGCTCCTACGGAGCGCTTCTGATAATTCAGAATCAAGATGGTTCGATCCTCGTCCTGCGCTTCACTAGAGCTAACGAGAGCTATTACCTGTATCCGATCCAGGACTTCGAGTCCAACGACATGACTCATCTAACAATCTGGCACGGAATGAATCAGCTGTACTTGGGCGTCGCTTCGCGTTCAAACATTTTAATCTACATTTGGTTCGGCGATTACTTCGATCTGGCGCAAGTCATAAATCACGGCGCCGATAGACTAATCCCTTTCTACAGCAAGGGGTTCATGTACCTTGCCGCGACAGGACCCGCCACCCTGATTTTTAAGTATTACTTACAGTACGATAAATTTGTGGTAAAACAGAAATTGCCGTTGAGTCGAGACGTCTCGTCTTTTCCAATAACGGAGGGTCACTTCAGCGAGCATTTCTTGTGCCTCTCTACGGAGTCTGTCGTGGTTGTGTATAAAGAGATCCGCGATCGCTTCGTACCATTCCAACGAATCTCTGCGAGATCTACGGTGCCAATGATCTCGAAGAAAGCCATTCTGCTTTTATCTTTACGCAATGATACCATGTTGAGTTATCAATACGATGGCTGGAGGTTTGTGGAATTGAATGTAAAATTGTCAGGAGTTCGTCAGTTTCGTCAGGTTGCATTGCAAGGGAAGGAATTGCTGCTGGTGAGATACAAAAACAATGCGTGGTCCTTGAAGCAACCGCTGTGGACCACGAAACGATCCTACAAGGATCTGCAAGAAGAAATCAGAGTGTGGAATATTGACGCTATGAAAGCAGCTCAAAGGACAGTAAAAGAAATCCCAGATGCGGAGGAACCGATTAGAATTCTGAGAGGCCACATCGACCAGCTTTTCGTACGCAATGTAAGACTTCCTGCTTTCAGCGAGATAAATTACAGTGGGTGCCCTCACTACACCTCCCGATGTCTTTGCAGGTAAACGAGCACAACTCAGAAGCGTTGAGGAACGTGTCGAATCAGTATAGAAGACTAGTCTCGAAGCTCCAAGAACAGAAAGCTATTCTAAGCAACAAACTGCATTCCGGCAATCTCACTCTCACTTCTTTCCACGCGAAGAAGATTCGAGTTAATTGTAAACCGAAATGCAAAGTCAGTCGCCTAAATGTTAAAGGAAATCCCAGTCTGCTATCGAAGCTGAAAAAGAAGAGCGACCAGAATCAAAACTTGACTTTCAAAGCTGCGAGCATTAACGAACTGAAGAACTGGAAGTGTCCACTTGTTAGTCTTCCGATAGAAGACATTATTGTTGGCGAGTCTATCAATGGAATATCATTAGACGATTTGCAGAGGAATGTCCTGAAAGTGATTGGCAATCAAGAGGTTTCAGGTGGAGATTTTGCCTGCAGTTAATTGTTATTTATTAAAGCATAGAAATGATCTACGTAAAGAATATTTTGTTACAGGAGAACACAGTTTCACCCGCTTGAATGTGACGAATGCTTTCGTCCCACTGGATATTGCTTCGAACATGACGAAGCAAGAAGTACACGCCAGAGAAATAAGAGCGAAGGAATTGATTTTAACAGACGGTGGATCTTTATTGCCATTGAATGGCTCTCCCACAACTATCACTGGTTCGCTGATAGCGTCCAAAGTAAAAGTGAAGAGCAGCATTTTCTTGCAAGGATCATTGTCAGGCAGTTGGAGAAACTCTTTGCTACCTTTAACGATAATTCCGGAACCTCTGACTCTGAATGGCGATGTTGTCTTAGAAGAGGCTACGATTGAGAATTTAAGATCCGAAGAATTGATCGCCAGTAAGGCAGGATCGGTCAAAGATATTTTATCGAATGCGATATCTTTACGCGGCAATGTGCCGGTGTCTTTAACGCTTTCGAGCGAGAGAATGGTAAGCGGTGGATAATCTTTTATTTACCGATTAGATGATACGAGGAAATTTTCATTTAGAAATGGAGCAACGTTACTCTACGTGGCCCTCAAACTTGGATCACTGCTAATTCTCAGAACGAGGTTGCTATATCAGGGAGGAAACATTTTCTACGCAACGTAGAGATAACAAAGTCTTCCTACGAGAATTTAAACCTTCCAGGGTATGTTCGCTTCTGATATTCACCGCGAGACCTTGCATTATAATCTTAGAATACCTTTTTATTTAAAGGATTGAGACAGCACTATGCGGTACCACTGTAATCGCACCAGAAATCAAGACCACCACTCTGGCGGTGGACAATATTACAGTGAACAGATTGAATAGCACGCAAGCTTTTGGAAATCTGGGCGCTAATGATTCAGCGCTTCTGTTCAAGCCCCTCAACGTGTCCACGGATCGTTTCTACCTTAATGTCACTGCGAAAAATATATCTGCGGAACACGTGGACAATGTAGATCTACCAGGTAAAATTGAGTTCTGGGTTCTTTATTTTTTCTTAGTACTGAAATTCGTATTTCAATCGTTTTTGATTTTACGCAGAACTGATAAGGCTTGCGAATTCGTGGACCAAGCCTAACATTCTCAAAGCTTCGATCAAGGCGACAGATTTGGTAATCGGTACTCTTCGATTGCCTGCTCAGTTTCGCATAGAGTTGCCTAAAGTAGTAGGAAATATAATAACCGAGCAAAACCTTCGTGCAGGCAGCATTAATGGAATTAACGTTGCTGACTTCCTGGCCAACGCCATCAAACTTGAAGATATGATATCGCTAGGGAACATAACATTTGGTAAATCGATACTTCATTGCTAAATAATTAGTGGTCTCTTGTATTTTTCTTATCGTTCTCTTTCCATTTACAGGCAATGGTTTACAAGCGAGGCATGTCCACGCTTCTCAGCTCCCACTGAATTTCTCGAAGCAAGGAGGAGACAATAATCTGCATAGGAAAAGAATCTCCGGGGAACTAAAAGCGAACGCAATAAGTTTACCATATTCCTTCGCATTCGCAGAGAACGAAGCTCCACCGAACATTGTCGTTAAAGGTTCCGCGACATTTTCAAGCGAACCAACTGTGCGAAAAGCGAACAGAGTTGATTTGGCAGAGCTGTTTCCAAAGATCTGGATGTCAACAAATGCTACACATTTCTATGGGAAGAATCTACACTTCGCAAATGTATCAGTAGAAGGGAATGTTACTTTGAACGTAAGCAAAATAACAGTGCGTCGAATTTTTGGTAGAATATCTACGATAAGACGTGCAACACTTTGTTTCAGAACCGTCCTAGTACCTTGGACCTTGATACATGGAGGAATATCTCAGCACGTGTTTTGAGCAGAACAAAGCCTCAGAGAATAGTAGCTTATGCCACTTTGAGCAGCGTCGAAACGCCTTTTATCACTGGCTCCAACAATTCAACTATACAATCGTCAGTTTCAGACTTTAACGATGTGTTTGAGAATGCCTTACTAAGGGATAAAGACCAAAAAGTGAGAGGGAAGTGGTCGTTCAGTAAATTGAAGGTCTTAGGTAATGATTCTCCAGTTGCGATTAATTCCGCTTAATTATCACTCGCCAAACATGTAAATCGTTCCTTATTACTCTAGGCAAACTGCACGCACAGAGGAAGATTAACGATATGGACCTTAAAACTGACGTCCTGAGACACGATTCAGAGGAAACTGTTGTAACTGGGAAGAAGACGGTGGAGATCTTGACCGCGGAAAACCTGAATGGTTTGCATTTCAATCAGTGGGCTCGGAATGCTTTAACGGAGAAGGATAAGCCGATAATTATCAAAGGGCGAAAGAGATTCAACACCGTCAGCGTTAACAACATGAAGTACTCGATCGATTAGAGTTAATATTCCCTTGTACATTTATTTAGACAGTAACTAATATTTATTTCAGCGTATCTGGCACCGTGATGGGCCACAAAATAGAAGAAGCACTGTTAAAGTCCACGAACCAAATGATCTCCGGCCAGAAAGAGATCCAAGGACCTATCAACGCATCGGCACTTGTTATCGACGGCTTGGTGAACGATGTAAACTTGACGAACTTAATGAGTCAGCAGGTACGGAAAGAGAAGCCCTTACAGCGACTGAAAGCACCGATCGAGTTCCAAAGCGCTTTAAAAATCGCTGGGAACCTCACGATTAATGGTTCTTACGGAGGAGCAGAATTAAAGGACTTCTACAGGAGTTACTTAAACGTAGAGCCTGTCGCCGAGAAGATGAGAAATTATTCGAGAGCAGGTGAAACGATTGGTGCAGCGCTACGAAGTAAGTTAATTGATATTAATTAAACTATACTCCGCTTCGAAGATCTGCAAACTTTGGCGTCCCGTTACAGGCCAGGCAGTCTACATAAACAAATTGGAAGTCGTAAGCGACACGAACGCTACTTTTAACAGAAACGTAACACTGGAAACGGGACGATGTAGAGTCGAGAACTCTTCCAAGCTTTGTGCCAGTGAAAATGTGGTGAACATCATTCTCAAATCGGATAGAAGCGACTTTATATTATTAAAATCTATTTCGCTGGGCGAAGATGAATTCATTGTATGGATCAAGTTCGATTCTGTTTCCATCCACTTGTACAACAGCGTAGAGAAGCATCTTTCCCATTTGAAAGGTTTGCTGTCCTGTTTCTTTCGGAAGGCTCTTCTAAAACTATCCAACTGACTCGATAATAATTTCCAGATCTACACATTCCGAAGATACTAGACGCGTTCGTGGAGTCCCTGTCGCAGTCGCTGTGGATCGTCCTGCGATTGACTTCTCAAACGCTGGTGCTGCATTATCAACAGTGGGGAGACTTCCAAGAGTATGCTTTACCTGCCACGGAAGTGTTCGCAGTGAGCCGAGCCCCGAACGAGCAGCTTTTGTTATTGCTATCGGACGGCGTTTGGAGCCTCGAAGGCCTCGCCAGTCCTCAACATATCATTGATATCCCTCTGGAAAAAAATGTAGAGGCCTTTAGCAACGGGCTCGATTATTACCTGAAATGCACATCGGGAAGTAACTCGACCTTAATGAAGGCGCGATACGCGGGCAACTGAGCGCTTTGTTAACTCGTTTACAGTAACTTTAATTTATTATTATTCTAAGTTCGTTGGGCGCATTATTGTTAAGATTTCCTCGAATAATATACAATGCGTAGCATGGGATGTGGTGAATTGGGATTCTCTGAAAGTATGGAAGCATGACGATCCTTACGACAACTAGATTCGGCGTCGGGTGATTTCTTAGACATTTGGTATATTTTTGAAGGCTGCTCCGGCCGCGACGGAGGACAAGGCCACCTGCAAGGTGGAAACAACTGGTGTGCAATCGGATGCGTTTGTCTGAAGAGTAATATCTGAGCGAACCGATTCACAAACCCTAGCAGCTCTCTTGATGACGGTGAGGTCTTCTGATTGCTTCGCTCTGCTCGTGTTTGGGTCTGCCGCCCTCTTCTCTTGCACTCTGAACAGCTTCTGCGAAACAGAAATTCCCACCGTATGAGCGATGAAATCTTTCCCTCTATTTATTCTTTACGTAGCCAGCTTGAATCCTCACAGGATCTTTCCCAGAGAATTTCTCCTCCATCTTCCTTCTCTCCTCTATCGCGTTGTTGAGCGCGGTTTGCTCCGCGATCGAGAGCACCAGAAGTCTGGGATCCATAGCTATCCATTCGCTTTTAATGATCTGCTCCAGCTTCCACCGCTTCGGTGGGTCAGGATCCAGGAGCTTAGACACCAGTCTCTTCACGTTCTCGCTCAGAGACCCTGCTACCTTGCTGCGGAACTTCCACTTGCGATTCGTCTGTTGCTCGTACAGTCGCTTGATATCTGTGTCGTCGAAGGGCATCGCTTTGTTCAGCAGGATGTACAGGATAACACCCAGCGACCAGATGTCGGCGACCTTCGGATTGTAAGGGGAGCCACGGAGGATCTCTGGCGCGGCGTACGACAGGGAGCCGCAGTAAGTGTCGCTCAAGACACGCTTCCCTCGATTGTCAATCACGAAACGCGCGAACCCGAAGTCTGCTAACTTTACGTTGAAGTTCGCCGTGAGGAGAACATTCTCGCATTTCATGTCGCGATGAGCGATTTCCATTTCATGCAGGTATTGGAGACCTGTGTAATTTAAGAGGAGGAGAAAGAGAACACACCTTCGGGAGTAACTTTTTTCATTTCCGATTTAAATTCACACGCTGAGAGAGGTTACCAAGCGCCAGCTGTCGAACCCATACGCGAGCCTGGCCCTCCGCGACTGCACCGTTCTTCAGGACGAACTCGAGGAGGTCACCGCTCTCCGCGAAACGCATGAATATGAAGTATTTGGTTCGCCTTTGGAATATACTGTGGACGTGCACCACGTGGGGGTGGTTCAGCTTCACCAGGATGTCCAGTTCACGAGGGAGGAACTTTCGCACGAAGTCCCTCGGCGCCCTCGCGGTGTCGATCACCTTGCACGCCAACGTGTTGTTCTTGTCAGGTTCGGTTTCCGGCTTGTATTCCGCCAGATACACCTAAATTAATTTAATTATCAATTGCATTGTAATATTTAATTAATAATCGTAATTAGAAAATTAAAAAACGAAACTGGGGGACAGGAGTTTCGAACCCCGGCCCATGGGGGTGGTAGACGAACACTTAACGAGCTCACCCAACAAACGCTCCTGCATTTAAATATTATTTTCTTAATCATCTTGGTTTTCATATACTCCAGAGTTTAATTAATGAAAATTATTGTTATTATTACTATAAATACTATTGCATTATACTAAAATAGCATAAACACCACCACTTCCCAGAGTTGAAGCAGAAGCGTAATTATCGATCACCTTCGCGTAAGATCCTTCGCCCAGCTTTCTCAGAAACTTGTAACCGCGCGCGAATAGAACGGCCTCCTCGGATTGGGACTGATTCAAATCCGACATGAGACTTGGCGATCCTCAGGTGGCATCCTAGCGGTTCTCTGACCATAATTCACGAATAATTGCGCCGCCTTCTCCAGCCACGTTCTTCCCTGGGAAAAGGAAAACTAGCCCGTTAAGGGAGGCAAGCGATCTCGAAATTTGAAAAAGGAACTCCGGTTACTAGGGCGCGTTTCCCTACTCCATATCGCGCATCACTTTCACGCAAGAATTATTTCTCATCCACAGGAATTTCGTTTTTTAAACAGCGAGTCTAGCGCACTGTCATTTCTGAATGTTTCTCAAGGTGTATCCCAATCGTCGGCCGCACTTTTCGTTCAAAATCGTCGTCGAAGTGAAATGGAGTTCTGGCAACGAGGATATCTGTGTTTTTACTTAACCATTTTGACGAATTAATGCCTCGCTCGCAATGGAGCGTGACAGGAGAACTCATGGCCTCCTTTGCGGGCCAGAACTTTTTTTGGTAAAATAAAATAGAACAGCCCTTACCAGCTACATATAAATCGCTCGTGATTTTCATTAAGGTAGGGTTTCCTATACGCGACTGGACGCAACGTCAAGAATTTCAAAGTCGATTTTCTCGAAAATTAAGCGCGATATTAAAAAAAGTTACTCTTTCTTTTCTACTTATAACAAGCAAATCACGGGCGATTTGGGCGTAAGTGGGGTTCACTCATAATCAAACGAGGTACATCGTTTCTAATCGGCGACTAAATTGCTCCTTAATCACCTTGCAAATAATGCGCAGTACTCTTTAAAAGCAAACAGAACAAAACCATATTTAAATATTGGCGGTTGAAATACAAATTCAAAAACCGGATGTGACGCGCATCGAGATCCGCCGAGTCGATTCTCGAACCGGCGCGTCGAAGGTCGATTGGCCTTTCTTCCGTGACCGTGCTCAGAAGAAAGAAGTAACGTAAGTACGCTGCGGCTGATTTCCTAAATTCTTTATAAAAATCTCAACTGCCTTCATTTCCGTGTCACTTTTTTAACCACGAAGGATATCGATCTTATTTAAGCATTGTATGAAGAAATAATTGTTATTATACGATTAACATAAATCCTGTGATCGATAATGCCACGTGCCTGAAGGTTACTTTAGCATCGTCATTGTTGTCCGACAAATACTAAACATCGGAGTGCTAATACAAACTTCAGATCGCAATTACTCCCGATCCCGAACAGAAACTTTCCTCGGCGACTGTGAAATAATTCTCCGTAACTTTACAGAATGGCGGACGCTGCTCCAGCCGCACGTGGAGGCTTTCGTGGAGGGTTCGGCTCTCGTGGAGGCGGCGACCGTGGCGGGCCAAGAGGCAGAGGCCGCGGAGGCCGAAGGAGGGGCCGCGGCCGTGGGCGCGGCAAGGAGGACAGCAAGGAGTGGATCCCGGTGACGAAGCTGGGTCGCCTTGTCCGAGACGGGAAGATCGAGTCTCTGGAGCACATCTACCTCTTCTCGTTGCCTATCAAAGAGTACGAGATTATCGACAAGTTCCTCGGAACGGAGCTGAAGGACGAGGTCCTGAAGATTATGCCTGTACAGAAGCAGACCAGGGCCGGTCAGCGTACACGCTTCAAGGTGAACTAATACAGGAGATCTGAAATCCTTTGATTCCTATGCGTTCGATTCTTTAACCGTCCACTTTAACTTCGCAGGCTTTCGTGGCGATTGGTGACTACAAGGGTCACATCGGCCTGGGTGTGAAGTGCTCCAAGGAAGTAGCCACTGCCATCCGTGGCGCCATCATCTTGGCCAAGCTCTCGGTCGTGCCCGTACGTCGTGGCTACTGGGGAAACAAGATCGGCGATCCTCACACCGTCCCCTGCAAAGTCACCGGCAAGTGTGGCTCCGTCCAAGTGCGCCTGATTCCAGCGCCGAGAGGTACGGGCATCGTCTCCGCGCCCGTGCCCAAGAAGCTGCTGCAGATGGCTGGCATCGAGGACTGCTACACGTCGGCCAGAGGCTCGACGTGCACGCTTGGTAACTTCGCCAAGGCTACGTACGCAGCCATCGCCAAAACTTACGCGTACCTGACGCCGGATCTCTGGCACGATCAGGCGCTGAGGAAGGCGCCGTACCAAGAGTTCGCGGACTACTTGTCCAAGAACCACAGAGTCATGGGTGGGCAGAGACCTGCCGAGGTTGTTTAAACAATAAAAACCTCCATGCAAGCTCTACGGAAATGCGTTCATTCGTCTTCCCCTCGTTTTTCCATTTGAGTTTCCCTGGAATAGAGATCGGAGCTAGTTCTGTGCTACCATTAGCTGTAGTTTCTTTGTTAAATACTTCGAACCCGAACGGATCCGTAAGCGAACTTTCCGAAGTTATTATTAAGATACTTAATAAGCTTAGGCGCCCAGGCTTTATCAGATATAAAAGTACGAATGTCAAAGCTTAGTTTTAAGAATAAAAGTATTTCCACTTGAGTCTACTATAATAATATTTTTAGGTGAATAAGGCATTGCTGAATTTTTAAATTGTTGGTCCGTGGAAAATTTGAAATTATTTTAATTTTGTTCTATTCTGCCGGGAATCCACCGAGAAGTTAAGCTATGCTACGTTTTAAAAATATTAGCTTCAATACATTCTTATGGAACCGTTTCCACCAAAAGCTAAGCTAAAATATAGCTTAGCTTATCTTCTCGCGTTGGACTCCTGCCACCAGGAGTAACAGAGCGAGCATGACCCGAGGAGGTGGCACAAAAATAATCATCTCCATCCTCGTCGCACTTTCTCTTTCAGGCTACGGAGATCTTCACCGCTTCCTGTGATCCTGTTAACTTTAGGAGTTTTACCGACTCGAAAGACGTGGAGCCAAGCCGTATTACACGACACTTGAACGCAAATGATAATTGAGATGAATGTTACCGCTTTTAGAAACTTAAGGGGAGGTTCCCATCTAAAAATCGATTTTTATTTTTTATTTCATTTTTTCGAAGATTCAACCGTTTAAGAATATGTGTTGTGTAGAAAAGTTTTGATGACAATTGGATTTCAATTAATTATTGAGGTAGTGTTTTTTATGCAGGAAAGTATTAGAACCCATTTTACTTTCAATATTATATCTAGCTATCATTGAGACAGCAAAGTAGGGTAACAGAAAAATTATATACTGTCCACAGACGTATCCTTGGAGCTTTTGAACTGATCATAAGCACTATTGAAAGTGTCCAAAGTGTGATCACAGATCTTCTCAAACTCCTGTAAACCCTTTCTCAGTATATCAACCGCTTTCCCTTTGTTCGTTTGAATCCTCAAGTAAATATTTCCCTCAGCCGGGTGGTTGACGAAGCAAGCGCAGAATTGTACATCGGGGCTGTCGAATAAATAGAAAAAGCCTAATATTACTATCATGGCTTAAGGGGGTAGGTTACCCTCAAAATTTTCGAAAATTGTTTTTTTTACGATGTTTGCGTATTCCGCTAGCTAAATCTTTTCTACGTATGTTAAGCACAATCGGGCCCCGAAATTCCGAAAACTGAAGGAATTACAGTAAAAAATGTACGACCCTGCACACGAGATCGAATAACGATGTTCAACTTTAAACGCGATTTCCCAGAAACTACGTTTGCCAAAACGGGGAACACAAAATCTCGAAAACCGCTTCAACGATTTGAATTAAAATTTACAGGGAGCTGCAGGAAACTATTCCCCTCCATGTATTGGGAACACATTTTCAATATTAATTCTTAAAAAAAAGATAAAAAATATTTTTCCTACAAAAGAAGGATAAAATCAGTACACGTTACATTTATATTTGTAACTTTTTTTCCTATAAATATATTTAAAATTTTCTTTTGGCGCATTAAAGTCAACGAAAAGACGCTTAAAAATTAAAACAAAAATTGTCTCTGTATTCATTTATCACTTCGGAGTATGCATTTGAAGGGCCTGATTTTGGGCTGTTGAAGGTAACCATCCCCTTAAATAAACCACTAACATTACAATTCCAGTCAATGCAACCTACTTCTGAGATATTACAGCCACTAAAGCGTTTCCCAAGGTGTAGCCTTCGCCCATGAACACAAAAGTCTTGTTCTTGTCCGATGATTGCTCTCCGGCCACCTAAATACACATTAAACTTTAGATTCTCTGGTATTTTAAATGAAAACTCTCCAACGTACCTCTGCAAGTCGACCCATTTCCCTTAATTTATTATTTATCCTAGTAACAACTTCCCACAGAGCTGTGCAAATACTTCTTTATTCATAACACTGCCATGTGATCGCGGAATGCGAAGATCACTTGGCAATTCAAGCTATAAAAACAGATTAATCAAATGTTAAACACATTCAGATGTACTTGACGATAGATTTAATTTCTGTTTTATGAATTCTGAATTACGAAAATTATGATAATATAAAAATGACACTTTACATGACTGCTTACGGACTATTTACGTTGCTATTAGCAGAACCTAACCTCACATAACCTACCGCTCCAGTATCAAACCTAAACTAACCTACCGCGCGGGAATCTAACCTAACCTACCGCGACAGTATCAAACCTTACCTTACGTCGAAATCAACATTGCTCAAATGCTCACTGAATTGCAGATTGAGTGTACAAAGTGTATGAAACATTAACTTAGAATCTTGTTAACCGTGGCAAGGGAGTAGCTCAATCATTCAAATAGATCGAGTGAATATTGCACCTATCAATTGAAGGCTGTGATATTGAATTGTATTTTATTTAACCTCCTACTTCGAAAGAAAGTTTACATCTTTCAAAGCCGCATAACTTTTTCAGAATTGGTCCAAGCGACTTGAGTTTTTTTGAGAAGCTAGAAAGATCGAAATTCCCGAAATCAGCGATTTCCGACCTTACTCTGCGATTTTTAAGCGTTTGTAGCTCAGAGCAACGTTAACCGATTTTGATGAAATTTTCAGCATGTATACAACTCAAATCTACAAACGGGATTTTCGAATTTTCATTACAGGCTCAGAAAAAGAAGTTAAAAAAACGACCTTTACTATTTTTTTTGCTATTCCGACCAACTGCAATTTTTTTCAAAACAACGAAATACATCACTAGCAAACTGATCCTTCTAGCTTCTAAAAAAGACTCAAGTCGTTTGGACCAATTCTAAAAAAGTTACGCGATTTTAAAGGATGTGAAGTTTCTTTCGCCCGTCACTGTATATGCATAAAATATGTTACACTTTACAGAGGTCATACACAGCTAGAAGTGAAATAAAGGCGAAGATGTCAATGCGAAAGTTATTGGCTAACTTATCCCTAACATTACGGCCACAGACAGTTATCGGAAGATGCTTCGCCTCGAAACCCACGCTGGAGATAGTTGAGACCGCTCAAGAGGAGCCAGTGTTTGTGGAGGAAGACAGCGAAGAGATGGAGCTTAAGAGAAACAAATCGAGGCTCACCGCGGGGCACAGGAATATCTTACACGGTCGTAGGCCTTACGACAAACCCACGGATTGGTTCCACCACACGGTGAAATACAAGAGACGAACATTGGGTAAATATGGTATCGAGGCCCTGGGAGTGCCCGCTGGATTGGCGTGGCCTACTCCGGATGAGGTAGAAGACATGAAGGAGTACGAGAGAGTGGCGTTTCCGTTGACTCTTCAAGAGAGGTGGCGGAAGATCAAGGAGAAGCATATAGAGGAGGAAAAAGCTCTGATAGCTAGGTACATCGAAGCACGAGAGACTTTATTATCATATTTACGTGTATATACATTTGCAGGCAAAACGAAGTAGCTGCCAAGATGGACAAGATGGAGGATTTGATAGCTTCCGTGGAAGCGAAGGTTGCTAAAAAGGCCGCGGAGGCGGAAGAGGCCCGGCAGAAGAAGGAGCGTCGGTTACTGGAGATCAGGCACCAATTAGGTGTCGCGGGTCACGTGACCACTGACAAGATAAAAGAGATGATGGCTAAGCTGGAGAAGGAGGACAAGAAGAAGAGGAAAGAAGCTAAGAAGCAGCGGATGATCGAGAGGGAACAGGGACTGTTACGGACGAATATGTCCATAGAAGCAGACGCCGATGCAGCGGAGAAGGGAGCTGGAGAAAGCGAGGAGGGGTCGCCAGCGATCGAGGAACCTAAGAAATAAAAAGCTTGGATTTAAAATAAGCTCTGTATCATTAATACGAAATGGAAATAATAAATAGAACTTAGAAAGAGTACTTAAATAGATGAGTGACGTATATACACCTCCATAGTAAATATTATATTTTCTTGCTAATACAAAAAACGTTACATGTTACTCTGCAAAGGCTAGAAGAAACTATGCTAATGTGTAGTGTTTAATGACTCGATAAGACACATATCCAGGCACAATTCGGACAATGGTACGCCAGCGTCTTTGGGTTCGCAAGCTCCCGAGAGGACCTCGGAGGAACCCGTCTCGCGAGCGTTCGCCAGTCTCTGTATAAATATCGCGGGGCAGCATTAGGGGAAAGGAAATCAGCTCTCGACCGTCGAGCATGTGTCGGACTTTCGATCGGCCAGGATCTCCTGAGACTCGTTCCCTTCAGTGGCACTGTGGACGTCACGATCGCCGGTGCTTCCGACCTGATCGCAGTCTTGAATACTTTGTACGTGCAGCTCATCGATGACGATCAAACGCAGCTTGTTCCTCTCCGTGTGTCAGGCGGACTGGATTTGCGAGGGTGATGATAGTTCGTAGAACTGGAAGCTTAGCTCCTCCCCGAAGAGATTCTCCGGCGTTATGATTTCCGGCTCCACCATGTTCAAGCCTAAAGTTGTCGGGTTTAGGTCTGTGACTAGATAACCGTCGCTTATGAGGCCGCACTCCTCCGCCAGCACCTCCTTCGACACTGGATTCAGAAAGTCTACGGAGATTAATAGTTTTTTTAGATTGTGCATGCTTGCGCGCTAGTTAAGGGTGGTTTGCGCCTTGCTGGGCCGAAAAATAGATAATTCTTTTTGAATTTTTTCTACAAAAACGGTTCGACAAATTAATTTCAGGTTTGGCAGGCTGTTTTATTATTTAATTTGTCGAACCGTTTTTGTAGAAAAAATTCACAAAGAATTACCTATTTTTCGGCCCAACAAGGCGCAAACCACCCTTAAACAGTCGCCTTACCGCTCTCTTTTACAGGGAAGTGGAGTTCCTGCACCTGCTGGCCGGTCTGAGTCGAATCGTGCTCGCTGTTGGACATCATCATGGGTACCAAATACTGTACCTCTACTTCCTTCTTAATGCCACTGAGGATTTGCTCGGCGCAGTGCTCCAGTGTCACCGAGTTCACGATACTCTCTGCTTCCTCCTCCGAAGACTGCTGTGTGATGCTGGCAGTCGCTGCCTCCACTTCGTCTATAGGGTTCATTTGACTAGAAGCAGATAATAATTGAGTAAAGGCAACAGGGAGGAATCGTCTCCACGCGACAGGTACCTAATGCTCCTGCTCGGAATCTCAGTCTCCAGAGCGCTCCTGGTGATTTGTTTTACAGAGGAGCTAGCGGTAGAGGTGTTAATGATCTGCCGAGGCCTGCATTCTAGAGATCTATTTGCGATTGCCCACAAGTGTCCAGCTCCGTGAGGTGCTTTCGACCCCTTTCGAAAGTGAGGGTTTATCGAGAGATTGTGCCGCACAGAATTCTTCCAACGATCGTCGTTGCTTTTGTAGTAGGGGAAGTGTTCCCTAAAAACGTGGGATTGTTGGTGAGAGATCACACGTGTAAGTAAGAAAGGGATTCTAAAGTATTCTAAAAGCAACAATTTGCGAGGAGATGCTCAGGGTGCCCCAAGGGTGTAATGACAAACGATTAAAACTTTCTGTCGTTTGCCCAGTCCCTAAACTACCCTGCACCCCCTAAGAGAACAATTTTCTTCACCTGCTCGCGGCGACGTCACGGCGTGTTACACACCCCCCCTAATTAATTCCCTGCTTTCGATAGGAAACAAAGGACCCAGGGCGAAGCGCCCTGAGCGCGTGCCACCGTGTTAAATGGCACCTTTATTCGCTTCGGTGACCGCAATGATTGCAGAGAAAAATTCACTCGGCGGGTGAATACATTTCCTCCGGATAATTCTAAGTGAAAATTAGTGTTCAACTGTGGTTTGGAATGGGCGTTCCAAGCACCCCAATTCCTAGCTCGTTGTTTTTATTTTATTAAAACTTAAACGAAGCTTTAGAATAATAATATCCAGAGAGAAAGGATTCTCAGGATATCTCTGAATGCTGAGAAGCATTTGATCGAATTATATGCAGCCTGCTGATCCTAATCTCAGGGGGAGACGATGTAATTCAAGGTTTAAGACGCAGGAACATGTATATCTAGCGTTTCAGCGAATGTAGGAAACGTTTCCACGAATTCACGAGAGCGTGGCCCCGCATCGATGCGGGGTGGCTCGTGGGGGAGGGTCAGGAAGGTTCTTAGATGGTACCCCTTGGCACCGCTGCCCTCGCAACGCGGTACCACCTGGTACCGGCTCTCCTCATCGTTGCAACCCTCCCAGCACACGAATGCGCACAATTTACTGGCTCTCCGCTTTCACCTGTTCGATCGTCGGCTCATGAGAAGCAATATAGATAATCGAGCCCCTGAACTCCTTCCCCACTGATTCCCTACACTAAATAATTCTCTTTCCCTTTGCAAGTATCCTATCACGTGTACATGAAAAACGTTCAATGACGAATGCGTTCGTAATTGAAATATGAGAATGATTCCCATAGATTTGTAGCGATGATAAGCAATAGCTTACTGTTCAAATAATAACTGTTTAGTGCAGTGCATTAATATTGCGAATAATTATGTAGAATTAAGGGGCCCAATTTTTTTTTAAAGAAAAGCGTGCAGCTCTGAATTCAAGCAGTTGCAGATTACCAGAAACGCGACTTACGAGATCCATTGGTAAATAGCGGACACGGTGAGCTCGCCCCTTTCCCGGAGAGCGTGCTCAATGAGCTCCGTGTAGGTGAATGGCGGCTTCTTGGGCCCGCTGCACCGAGGAGACGCGAAGTTCCTGTTGTCAATGCTCGCGTAAGTCTGGCCCGTTTCCTGGTGCGAGCTACTCTCGCTGTAACTCCTCCTGAGGTCGCTCACGTAGGTGGAACTGTATGGGCGGCCGTTTACTCTCGTCTTGCTCCCTAAACAGGAAACAACTAATCAGATCTATTATTCCCTCAGGTAAACTCTGTTGGCCTTGCGAGTGCAAGTTCTTTGGGAGATCCGTCGCGAGCTCTGCAACTTTCAAGAACCCCTGATTCAGCGTAGTTTCATTCAGCTGCGCACCGTTATGATTGTCCTTGGACGAAAGTACAGTGGATCTATCATCGGCAGCCTCGATGAAGGGGTCCAGTTTGAAGTCCAGTAGCCAAGAGAGGTTCCCGGTCTCCTGGTCGTCGTACTGCTGCTGCTGGCTGCTCAGAGGTGGGCCGGGCCTGGTTTGCTGGAATCCTGAGGGAGGGACAGCGACTACAGGCTCCCAGTAGTTGGAGTCGATCTGGTAGCTGGTCTCCTCGACCTGGACGTCCTGGACAACCTGCTCCTGTCGATGCTCAGAGGATGAGGAGGACGTGGACGGCGACGCTGCGATATCGACGACGCTCTGCTGGGTGTCGAGCTCGGAGACGGTTGTCCAGGTGCAGTTGGTGCCATCGACGAGGAGGACCTCCAGTCTAGCCATCGGGCACTCCTCCGTGGCTTCCTGGGCTGACAGAGGGGAGAACAGCGCAGCACTGTCGCCGATTACTTGACCAGAGCTGACCAGCTCCATCGAGGTCTCCAGCTCCTGGAACTGGTACCGCTTGCGGCTGTTCTGCACCTCCTCGCAGAAGTTCTCGATGTCCAGGTCATCGAAGATGCGCTTCTTCGTGATGGACTGGCTGGTTGACACCTGGTGATTCGGGACACCACCGGTGCCTGACGAGGGACCTATCATGCTGTTGAGAAATCCCCTTGAGTGGCTTTTATCGAGGAGCAATAAACAAGCGTAGCCTTGAGAATGCTTAGCTTGGCTAAAAGAATATAACACTATGTGGCAATGGAACACCGGGAAATACAAATTTGAAAGTGTAATAAAATTCTCGAGGAATATAGTCGAACGATAAAAAGAGCTGCGAAGTCGACTCTCCCGAAGAACCATGGAAAATTTATCTGCCCTGCTGAAAATTGTCGAAGTTCAAATTGCCTTCGATTATCGAGTCGCTTTTTCAAGAATTTATCGATCCTCCTCGCGACCGATTGAAATCGATTATCATGCACGCAAGCTTCGCAAACCACCGATGATTAACAATGCCAATAATAAAAATAGCGATAGCACAATAATCAAGCGGTTACGATTATCGCTACAGTTGGATAGTAGCTATGTTGTAAGTATTGATACTGTCTGCTCGCCTCGGTATTTTCTTCTAATTTCGACGAGCCCGATTACTCCGCGATCGTCGCGGTGGAAAGGATCGTGGTGAACTGAGTGTCGGTTTCCATCACGAGGCCCTGCTGTCAGGGGCTAGATAACCGTCCGATAGTTCCAAGTGTCTCATCGATACTCGAAAAAACAATTCCCTGGTGGATTGTTCACGGAAAGTGACTTGAGGACGATAGAGGACGTTGACCGCTTTGGAGCACGGTTCAAAGCTGTTTCATCGCGCGCCGATTGCTTTCACGTACGATCGAACGAACTTCCTCCGCTTTGCGAACGGTATCACCTTGCGACAAGACGTTTTCGGGATATCTACACGGATCAACTTCGGACCGCGACTGCCGACTGTTTCGTATTTCAACTGTTACGCGGTGGTGTGCGCGCGCACCCACTGCTCGCCGCCGCGCCGCGGGGGGGTGGGGGAGGGGCGCGCGCCCAGGTGCGTGCACACTTGAGGCGGGACCTGGGCGGATTTTATTCGGCATTGGCATTGTCGGTTTGATAGAAGAGCGGTAAATATGAAAGATTATTATCCGTTTTTCCGTGAAAAGATGTTGATTTTTTACAGGCGAGGAATTGTTGGGGGCCTCAAAATATTTCCTGTCTCCGGGCTCCTTTATAGAGAACACATTACATTATTTGTGTATCAGGTAGACTCTACTAGAGTTTCTTACTCTCAGTAACAAAGAAATATGTAAAACGATTTTACTAAAAATGCACTAAAAAATAATTATTTTCTTGTACTACAATGTCGATGGTGCTTTCTCACTTTAAATAAAATCGTAGCGCGGGATATTTCATAACAGAATATGAATCAATTTAATACAGCACCCCGATTTTGTAGTACAAGAAAATAATTAATTTTAGTTTTTATATTTAGTAAAATCGTTTAACACGATGTTTTTTTTTATATTTTTTTATTTTCTAGATTTTAGTGTTTGTGGAGATTTTATTTTTTTTAGTGTTTAGTGTTTGTGGATTTCTTATAGATTTCTTTATATATATTTTCATTTTTTACTTTTTTTTAAATTGTATTGTCATCCAAAATACACACGCCTGCAAAGTTTCAGGATAATTGGATTGGTGGAAGTGGGTGAAAATTGAGTTGCCAGATTTGAAGCATACACCAACACTGTAGAAATTTGCACGCTACCCCAAAAATCAAACTAGACCCGCCACTGCTCCGATTCAGCGCACGCGCAGAAAATCAGTTGAATTCTTCCCGATCTGAAACTACTCTTTACCTCCCGAAACTCTGTTTATCATTAAACTTCCACCGTCTCGCCCAAAGCGTCTCCCCATTCCTACTAATGAAAAATACAGATACAACCATCCACCATTTATAACAATTCCTAACACCTACAATCGTTCGCCATACTCCAACCAATCTTCCATCCGCATACAAGTCGGTTATCTGCAAAAAGAAGCCTGCGGTCATCTCAAAGCAGGTCAAAGGCTAAATAAACAAAGTGGTTGGATCATTCGCTATACTACGATCGAAATCCTCGGGCCCCCTGCACGCAGGCAACCCGCCGCGCATAGGCGCGACGAGTAAACAGACAAAACAGTCGATTTGGCTAGCGCTCCCGCGGTTCTGCGTGTATTTGTTTATCGCCGAGCTCGGTTAAAAAACTCGTCGATGCCCGCGGCGTTCACGGTCAAGGTGACACCCGCTTTGGGAAGGGGGATGGTGGCGGAGGAGGAGGCGCTTCCGCGACGGGACTGTACAGCGTCCGTGCCCTCGTGTGCAGGGTTGCCAGGGAGATCGGCGCGCGTAGCAGAAGGGGAACATCCACAGCAATAACGGTACCGTCGTATTAGTGACGCGGTGATGTCCCGCGGCGTTGATTGGCGCGCAAGCCGTACCACCGTATGCGTGTTCCCCCTCCACTACGCACATCGATTTTCCTGGCAACCAGGGTTGCCAGATTGGGCGGGATTCCGCCATTTCGGCTACTTTTCAAAACCAACTGGCGCTCAAAAATTTAAATTGACAGTTGGCGCCTGAATTGGGCGAATTCCATTTACGCCCGAATCGCCCGTGGTTTTCGTTTCAAAATTTATGAAAATCTGAAATATGGAAGAGAAATCCGTGAAAGGGCCATTATCGGAAAAAACAGGTTTCTAAATATAAATTACGACTCGAAAGCAGGAACATATAATTTATGATATTCACTTTATTACAAAAACGGAAAATTCCTAATATCGACCAGGTTTGTTTTGGTCGAAATTTCGATAATTGGGCTGCCCAAGACCAAATGGCATTCAAAAATCTTATAAAATAGATTATCATTGTTGCGTTGAAACGTTAATTTTAATTTTCACATCAGAAAGAAATAAAGAAATAAAGAAAACAGTTGCAGAAAATATTAAGAAAATACTTAACCATCCTTTCCATTCAAGATATTTGAATTTTGGCGGTTTACATTAAAAACATCTGGCAACCCTGCTGGCAGCGCTGCTCGCGCGAGCTTCTGGCGCGGAGTGTACCCGTGGATGCATGCACCCGCAGCGCGTACGGGCGAACGTCACCGAAGGATGACATTTAAAATTTGAAGTTAAAAGGACCGAGCGACACAAGGGTACTTGCGGCGTGTTTACGAGGAGGGTTTCGCGCGCGCGGTCGTGTACTGGCCACGTTTACGTAGGGCATCGAGCAGGCATCGAACGTCGTAAACGGAGGGAGCGCGTCATGAACATGGACGACTTGGACCAGAATTTACTGCGACAGTTCAGCCGTCTGGGCACCACGGACAAGTATGAGTTGATGAAGCAGATGATGACACTGCTGGCGGACAACCATGTCAGCGATTCCATGGCCGAGTTCTTCCTGGATATGAACGACTGGTGAGACCACTGCGCCCCGTCCGTAGTTCACCGAGGTCCCCGTTCCGTCCGACCTAACCCTAACGTCGCCATGTTTACGTCGGGGTGCCGACCTCGGGCCCAGGCACTCCGAACCGATGCACCATCGGGCCCCAATGTTTAACGATTCTAGGGGACCGAGCGATCGTCGCGAGGATCGAAATCGACCGAAAAGTCGAAATTGACAATGGCTTGACGACCATCCGCTCTGATCAGAATAGACTTCATTGTGAAACTGCTGGCCACATCCGTGGCCAAGATTGCTGTTATAGCTTGCGGTAGCTGGTTACTTTTAGCGGAGGAGGCTCGAGCGATCGCGTTTCTATAGCCTCAAGGGGCAGCGAATGACAACACGCGTTCCCTTCGAGCGATTCATACTTCGGAGCATCTGATGCTTCTTTCCTGTTTCCCTGGGGATCCCTGGAACTATAAGAGAGAACGAAGCCACTTTAAGGACACAGCTCTGTGTGTGCAAAAACTCTGTCTTGAATCTGTTATTGAATTGCAGGAACCTCCAAGCAGCTATATGCAGCTACTTCGACTTCGAGTCCCACAAATTACCTTGTATGATGCTGATATGCGACGACACCATCGACAAGAGGGAGTCGATACCGCCTAACACTAAATTCGAGACATC
This sequence comes from Andrena cerasifolii, assembly GCF_050908995.1. NCBI lineage: Eukaryota > Metazoa > Arthropoda > Insecta > Hymenoptera > Andrenidae > Andrena > Andrena cerasifolii. The sequence continues at coordinate 9,278,841 of NC_135132.1, forward strand.
ATGGCACGTGCTGAACGTCGGCGTCGAGAAATGGCCGGACGGGATCTGCCTGCAGCACACGGGCGGCAAGCAAATGGGAGACTGCAGGCGGGTGCAGGTTCTGCCTCTGGATCCCGGAACAACAACGGAAATAAACGTAATGCTTACGAGCCCTCCCGATGTCGGTGTACATAAAAGTAAATGGAGGATGATGACGTCCACGGGCTCCTATTTCGGGGGTGAGTCTCCCGGCTAAGTATCTCGGAAGGCAAATCTGTTCTTCGCGGTAACGATCGCTCTCTTCTGTTTAGATGAGATTTGGGTGGAGATCCGGGTATCCGTTCCGGTCAGCGAATGCGGCACGTTGGCTGTTACTCAGCAACTGTCGCACAGCACGATCAATTAAGTACTTCACGATCTAAAGATGTACAGATGTGCTAGCCCTCCCCCGATGTCCAGAGACTTCCCTTAAATATCTTCTTTTCTTTCTTTTTTAAACGCCTCCGATTACTTTAAATCGAGCGAGTGAGGACGAAATGTACATTTTAAACGCCGCTTTAAATAAATAGGTGAATAATTTTCCACTAGCGTACCAGGAAATAGGTATTTACGTGATCTAAGGAAGCGCTGGATTCAAATATTGTATAGAAAGCAACGTAATTCTGTTAGACTTCGGAGTTGTTTGCGTAAGGCCTTTTAACGTCCATGCTTGTCGGTTACGCCTCTCGAATGCTCTTCTTTGTTTAACTATCTGCGCGAGGCGCGGTGGGCAGGAATTGTGATTTAAACTTTGGGAAACTCGTAGCTGTAACCGACGCGTGTGGACCAGATTCGAAGACCGGTAACGAAAGAAAAAAATATATATATATATATATATATGTATATGTACAATTAATAAGATACGAGTTTACTAAAAAACATAATTTTTATTGGGAAATAAAGTATAGATATGGTTAGAAATTGCGACGTAACGTGAATTAATATTCATCCATCGATTGAAAGGCAGACTTCTCGACAACGACTCTTCGAACGAGCGTAAAGAAATATATTTCTACGTAATTTGTTGTGCCATTCGAACGTTCCGGTGCGAGTCGAGGTACAACTACACGGCCATGGGCATAGAGATTTTTGGATGCGGCGCGTATCCAGTCAGTTCAAAATCTTCCGCCACGAAGTCGTCGATGTTCTCAACGCTCCTAGCTATCTTCAATCGTGGGAACGCTTTCGGCGCGCGTTTCACCTGCTCCTCGAGCGCGGATACGTGGTTAAGGTACACGTGAGCATCGCCCATTGTATGTACAAATTCACCTGGCTAAGAATAAACAAGGATAATACAAGTTTCTGTTAAAAGTCCCTCGGAATTCTTTTCGCGCGAGCAGCGGCGGATTTAAGAAAAAAGGCCCAGCTGGCAAACGTTCCGAAGGGCCCATTTTTTCCGGAAAAATGAAGAGGTAATTTTTTAAAAACGGGTTCAGTGTAATAATACAGAAAAAATATACTTTGGATAAAATCGTAATTTTTTTAGGGGCCCTGGGCCTTCTGAGCAGGGGCCCAAGTGGCAACTGCTCATCGGCCGCGCTGTTAAATCCGCCACTGCGAGCGAGCTCACCTTCAAGTTCGTAACTCGAGCTATCATGCAAGTCAGCAGAGAGTAAGACGCAATGTTAAACGGCACGCCGAGGCCCATATCGGCGCTCCTCTGATAAAGCTGGCAGGATAATTCCCCGTCGCTTACGTAGAACTGACTGAAGCAGTGGCAGGGTGGTAAGGCCATCTTCGGAATGTCTGTAGGATTCCACGCGGTTATTATTATCCTCCTGTCGTTGGGAGAGTGCCGTATTTTCTCTATGACTTCCTGCAGCTGATCTACACCTGTTGGAATACTTATCGCTAGTACTACACGAACCATGCTCCCGCAAAACAAAGCGATATCACCTGTTCCTTACCCTGCCCCTTGTAATCCGTGTGCATGTCTTTGTACTCCGCGCCAAAGTGTCTCCACTGGAACCCGTAAATGGGGCCTAAGTCTCCTTCTTCCCGGTCCGTCAAGCCGCAGCTATCCAAGAACTCGCGGGAGCTGTTCGGGTCCCAGATATGAACGTTTCTCTGGGATAACTCCTTGGCGTTCGTCGAGCCTTTCACGAACCACAGCAACTCTTCCACTACGCCTTTCCAGAACACTCGCTTTGTAGTCAGCAGCGGGAAGACGTCTGCAACGGGATAAGCGTGATAATTAGCGCGGCGAGAACTTTTGCAGGAAGGGCGATTACGCTGGCGATGAGGGCGAAGTGTAGACATACATTCCACAGTTTTGTAATGAAAGTATTGACGCTGAATCAGCGAGCAGAGTTGTACTTACTAAGAGATGACCAACGATACAAGCTCTTATAGTTTCTATTACAGGTCCAACGTAATCTTACAGTTAGTTCACCCTTAGTATCATTGAAAAAATCATGCGTGCCATTTGGGGGCTTTTTCATGAACTTTAAAGTGTTACTTTACTATTTCCATATGTAACAAGTGTCCTTAGGGCATAAATACATCTGCAGAAATTCTACTGTGATCAGTGGTGGATTTAAAAAAAAAGGCCCAGGTGGCAAACGTTCCGAGGGGCCCATTTTTGGGGGAAAATGAAGAGGTAGTTTCCTAAAAAAACGGGCTCAAGGTACGTTTTGACGTGACACTAAAGTGACAGCAACTGTCATGACTTTAGTGTCACGTCAAAACACATCTTAAGTACAGTAGTACGAAACAGAATATAGTGTTTGAGTGTCTATACCTAATCATATTTTTTTTTGGTCATTGGGCCCTGCGGGGCCTTCTGTGCAGGGGCCCAGGCGGCAATTGTTCATTAGCTGCCCTGTTAAGACTCATATTATTGATTACAACTGTTAATTTCGCCTGAGCCACTGAAAATACCAGGTAGATGCTAATTTTTCTCTGAATTATTTCGGATTTCCTTTGTGAATAAATTTGATGTCAAACATAATAATGTATGTAATACTAGAGTAACATTCTGCAAAACCAAGCATTGGCTTAACATTATAATACATAGGTGCCTTTATGCATGGTTTATCATTGGTGTTATATCTAGAGATGGTCTGGAATTCCTAAATAAATCCTACTGGTCGTGGAGGGGGAACACCTACAGGAGTGGCGTTAATGTGTGCGTGAAAATGTCGTGACGTTAGTCAGTCGACGCCAGCGCCAACGCGACGCCAATCACGGCCAATCAGCGTCGACAACCTATTTTCCGGCGACGCTTATTGGCCGTGATTGGCTTCGCGTTGGCGCTGGCGTCGGCTGGCTGATATCACGACATTTTCACGCACACATTAACGCCACTCCTGTAGGTGTTCCACTACGAGTAGGATTTATTTAGGAATTCCAGACCATCTCTGAGTATATGCATATTTTTTCACTTACATAAAAAATTGTTACACTAGGAATTTTTCTGAGTAAAATAACAAAATCGTGATACTAAGGGTTAATGAAAGAAATTTTCTTACTGTCCCGTAATGAATACCGCATCTGTGCCCCGAAGAGGGACAACGTGCCCACGCCGGTGCGATCCATCTTCTTATTTCCCTCGTTGATGATCTTTTCGATCAAGTTTAAGTATTGATATTCCTCGTGTTGCTTCTCCATCACAGCACGAGCTGTCCCGTTTTCATTTACCTTTCCATTCATCGATTTCGTCTTTTCGCAGTCCGAGAGATGTTCACTGCCGTCATGCAGCGAAGTTATTTCATTCTCGCTCATGATGTGAAGTAAAAGAATACTAAATGGCAGAATGTTAAGTGATGTTAACGAGTAAACGTCGAAACCACATTGATACTGTCTGACGCCACAACTTTGGCTCAGTTATGGCTTCCCGTGTGCAAACACAGGAAATCTTTACGACAGAACTCCGAACCCCATTACATTGTCCCCATTGTAAAAAAAATCGAAATTGCAGAAACCTGTTAAGAGACTTTATTTCGAATCCTACTAATATAATAAATGCGAAAGTGTTTTTGGATGTTTGTTACTCAATCACGTCGCAACTACGCAACGGATCTTTTTGAAATTTTCTATACATGTAGTCGAGGACTAGGAATAACATATAGACTACTTTGTATCCCGATTTTTTTAACCGATCTGGACCAAATTTTGTATAATAACGAGTACGTTTTCTTTTCTTTTAATTCTGCCCCTTTTCCAGTTTCCTTCTTCCCAGGAAGTCGTTTTCGAAAGCATCGTTTCCACAGACGGATTCAGGAGCCTTTTTTGGAGGTGGCGAAATATGTAAAAACAGATAAGTACGTTTTTGAACCTTCTTTTACAAGATTTAAAATTTGTTTGTAATTAAATTCACATTAATTATTTATAGAGAATAATACACAATGTCATGATACTTTTCTATTTTTTTACTTTTGGGGGGGCCATCGCCCCTCTCTGGATCCGCCCCTGACCGTTTCTGGCGCATTAGTTCCTCAACTTCGAAATCGATCTGATTCATAATTTGCGAATTTAACATCGTCGATTTTAATGAATCTCACCCCGTTATCTTATGCGCCGATTTTTCCTTATTTTTAGCATTTATGCGATTGCAGGCACAGCAATAAAGAGCGCATCGATTTTTAATGTTCCTCCGAAATTTAAATACTTCCTGCTGCATTTAAAGAGCCGACTAAGGGGGGACAAATTCTTTCGAAATAAAAAAAGATGCGGTTTCATGGTTACGCGTTCCATCGGAACGAGCCAATGATGCTTCTTCGTAGAAACGTAGAAAATGCGATCGCCGGGGACGAGCCATTACTCGCACGTCGATAATTCAAGGTTAATTGCGAACGACTGATGATAAAAGTATCCTGCCGAGGTGTTTGAATAGTCAGGATGGTGTTGCACATTGTGAACTCTTCCGTGCTGAAATTCATCGATCCGTACAGAAAATGGGTTATAGAGAATCCGCAGCTACTGGCGGACGTCGAGAAGACGGTCCAGTGTCTCTCGTACTTCACAGCTGGTTAGAAGCTTTTACAATCGTTTACAGAGCGACGGCAGACTTCTTAACCGCGGCGTCTCTAACCCTTCTCTTTCCAGGACACTTCCACAATTCCACGTTCGTGTCGGAGCTGATTTACTCCGCGTCGAACCTGATAGTTCTTTTCAACGATCTGTTGATGTGCAGCGGGAGGCGCTTGTACTCGAAGTTTCCCCAGTTCGAGTCCAAGATAAAGATCTGGCTGACGGTCGTGGAGTACACGGAGACGTTGCTGGAGATCTCAGCTAAGAGATTGTGGGGCCAGACCGGCAGGTGGTTTATAATCACCGCGATACAAATATTTAAGTGAGTCGATGGTATTTCGAAGCTAACAGGCTCGCGAGAGGATTCGCAAAGCTATACGATTGTATTCTTAACAGGGCCGTGTTGAGGCTTCTGTTAGTGCACGCGTACAAAGAGCGGGTGGTCAGGAACCCCCCGATACAGCCGCTTAATAGAGAAAAGTTGGGCGAGTCCGACGACGAGAAGCTGAAGGAGGGATTCACTTTGAAACGATCTGGCACAGTCGTTAGAAGCGTGAGAGGCACTGGTAGCGTACAGATCAGGACGTGGGAGCCTTTGGCTTCTAGTGCCAACGATAACGTTAATTTGAATAATTCGCCTGCGTCGGTGAAGAAGCTGAAATTAGCGGAGGTAATGAAATGGGAACTCTGCGAAGCTTTGGCGAAGATGCTTCTCTTTTTAAGGGGTTCTCGGCGCCTAATAATTCATCACTTTTGGCATTTTTTTTCTTGGGAGGTGTGAAATAAATCGAAAATTTTATAATTGTATCTTGTTCTTGGGACCTTTATTTGTATAAAAAGAATTTATATCACACACTTTTTTCATGAACTTTGCGTTAATCTATGTAGAATGACATTCTCTAAGGGACATTGGGCCAGTTTTTGAAATTTTTCGATTCATTAATTTTTGAGTCACCGACTTTGAAAACATGATATCGAGGAAAACGCGTTTAAAGTTTTGGGCCTGAGCGCTACACCGAGGAGCTCCTACCTACTTACACGCGTATAACTTTGTCAATTTTGGTCGGATTAACTTGACACTTTCAGGGAATATTTTCGAGATGTTGTACTTGAAGAAATTATAAAAATCGAAAAATCGATTTTTCAAAAATTTTTAGGCAGGCCTCCCCTTAATGCACTGTGTTTTCAGAGCCTGTACATTGTGAAGCCGTTACTACACTTGGGATACGTGTCCCTGACTGGCGTGAAACAGTGGCCTCCGTGGATGTTGTCTCTCGCTGTCGATTTACTTAGGTAAGTGACTTATTATGGGAGACAAATTGAATGGCGTTACAGTGAACGAAATTCTTTCTTTCAGTATGAAGCTATTCAACAGCGAAGCGAATGCTGTATCGTTTAGCAAAGAGGAGGAAAAGGAACTGTTCACGCGGAGGCTAGCATTATTGCTTTACATATTAAAGTCCCCATTCTACGATAAGTACAGCTGCGCTGGAATATACGCGGCGTTGACCGCGCTGTCCAATAACGTGCCTCTCGCTAGATTAATAGCGGAACCTATAAAGAAATATCTACCGCACTGGCAGAACACATACTTTTACATGTGGTCGAGCTAGTTTGCACGATTGTTAAATGTTTTATAAATCCTGGGATATCGGTAATTATATTCCGAGAGAGGGTCTCGATAACAAAGGGTAATTGGTAAAATAATTTTAGTCTGTACGCAGAGGACTGATTCATTGTTAGCAATGATATAGGCGTAAGATTTCGTAAATTTTTATTTGATACGGAGACGAAGGAGGTGGAGGTAAATGGAGGAAACGTTGTAACTTAGCAAAGTATTTATAAGTGTATAGATTTATCTGTGGAAAGCGATTCGTGTACTTTACGGACAATAGGCGAATCCTTTCTCCTTTAATTAAAATTGTATCAAAGGTTTTTAGCGTTTTACGACATTTTCTACTTAGAAGTATATGCTAGCATAGTTCCAACCATCCATTTATGTTCCTGAACATACAGATTTGCGAATGTACGCGTTTATTTTTTTATACCGATATAATGTTACGAGGAATAAAATCTGGATGAAATATTTTCAAATATAGCGCGTTAACTTCATTCCCATTCCTTGTGTATTAAATACGAAGAGCTGTTGATCAGTACCATCTTATCGTTTTCGGGGGCCCTCTAAATTATTCTAAATTAAATAAAATCAAAAATACCGCGCCAACACGCGAAGTGAATAAGTATTAAAACAATTGACTAAATAAGAAAAAACGCGGGGTCCATTTCAGGAAAAATGGGTCTCATTTTCAAATCTAAATTTTGGTGTATTCGTTATTTTCTTTCCGTCACAGTTCAAGGGCCCATTTCTATTTTTTTCTAGCTTTTACAACCCTATTTTTTATTAATTTTCCCCTGAACTCCGGGGCACTGAGGCGGCGGCCTCTTTCGCCTCCAGGTTAAGACGGCACTGCCGTAGATGCGAAGTAATACGGAGATGTAAGAAGGATCAATGAATACATGTAATGTCAAGAGTGATACTTTCTTAGAAAATATATTTCCCCGCCCAATATGTTTTACGGATCCTCTTATTAAAGTTCCTAAACGTTTATAACCCCATAAAATGCATGGCAATAACTTGCAAATATATTACACTCTGAAAGGAATACAGCGTAGCAGAAAATACAAATATGGCCTTTGGAATTAAATACAGCGGTTCGCGTAAAAAATACTTATTCACACATCTGGAGCAATGAATTAATAGTTACATCCTTTTTCCCATTATTCGCATCGTAAACTGACTTAATTACCTCCTTGTCCACGTCGGGGAACATTTCTGAAATCTGCAACCGAAACATTCATCGAATTTCCCGTAGCAAAAGGCAGTGGCGGATTTAAGAAAAAAGGCCCAGGTGGCAAGCGTTCTGAGGGGCCCATTTTTCGGGGAAAATGAAGAGGTACGTTACTAAAAACGGACCAAGTGTAGTAGTACGAAAATAAATGTAGTTTTTGGATACCTATACCTAATTATAATTTTTTTTGGAGATAGGGCCCTACGAGGGCCTTCTGCGCAGGGGCCTAGGCGGCAACTGCTCATCAGCCGCCCTGTTAAATCCGCCACTGGCAAAAGGATTTAAAAATATTGTTCTCGCATGCGTACCTGTTTCAATTCGACTTCAGCGTCTGGCATAGAACTGGGAACAGGTATCGGGGCCGCTGGCGGTGCTGTATAAACATTCACAGGCGCGTACGGCGTCATTCCAAACATCGTCGAGGAAGGAACCATCATAATCGGTGGTGCGCTCATGTACGGATGACACTTTGTCTACCAAACATAAATTATGTACTACGCGTTATCTATTCCCTCCTAACGCATCGCTAATAATCTTTACCGTGTAACTGAAAACTAGATTGATCATGCCTTCCTGATTGTCCCCTTGTTTCCCACTAAGCATGTACCAATCTTCGTGCGTCTCTCCGTTCTGGAGGACCTGTGGCGGAATATCTATGTGGCCCCACGCGATCAACTCGTCCATCACGAAGGAATACTCGTCATAGACTTCTATATATATTTGCATAACTCCCGGCGGCAAGCGGCTAAGATAATAAAAGGAACAACAGCCGTAACAGCTTCGAACGTGCAGTGGCGGACGAAAGAAAGTTTACACCCAGTGGCGGATTTAAGAAAAAAGGCCAAGGTGGGAAACGAAAAATCGGAAAGTAACCGGATCTTCAGGGGTCAATTACACCTCCCTAAGGTGAATTTGGGCAGCAAACAAAAATTTCGTTATAATCAGGAGGAAATTCTCTACATATTCACAAAGTTTCAGAATTTTCAGAACTTCCGGGTTCGGGATGTTTCCTTATGAGCTACGAACGTTTAAAGATCGTCGAATACGGTCGGAAATCGCTGATTTCGGGAATTTCTACAAACGGGATTTTGTAAAAAAGTTTAAAAAACGACCTTTACTATTTTTCCCGCTATTCTGACCAACTCTAAAAAAGTTAAGCGATTTCACAAGCTGTAAACTTTCTTTCAACCAGCGCTGTACTTAAAAACAGACATATATATCGCTGGAAACCCGTACCACTGAATGACTTTGTTCCAATGTGGATTCTTCGCCCCGTTCGAGCAAGTGTGTGTCTCGTACACAGCATGACCGACTCTCAATCTGACGTAGGGATCCATCCTCGTCATTCCATAGTTCTTCACTAGTTTAGCCTGCGGAAAGTGTCTTTTTGAGTAAAACCCTGATAATCCAAGCAGAAATAGGCCCACGGAGATCGCAGAGTTACCTGAACGATCGTTATGCTAAGTCTGCCAACGTGTGGCTCGTGCATCGCCGGCATGTTTTGCATCTGCAGCTGATGGAGCGCCAGGGCGGCTTGCTGGTCCGCAGCCTCCTGCTGCTGCTGCGCGTTGCGCTCCTCCAGTCTGAGGAACCCTTGGGGTAGCGGTCCCAGGAACACCTGTAACATTTAATCTCCTTTACGCGGCTCCTTTACATTCCGAACGCATCTATGTGGGACGTAAACAATGGTGGAGAGTGTTATCGAGGCTGTGCAACGAGTAAATAGTATTGCAACATGTTACGGCGAGTTTGATCGTCCTAATCTATCAACGTGAATTGCACTATTCACCCGTTTCTTCCACTCCTCATATAAATGAGGCCGTCCCTCGGTCTCCATAGCGAAATTATATCCGAAGCTTCGACGGGGTTGGAGAGCGTTCTGCTATCAGCCTGGCGACGGCTGCTTTCGCACGGCAACTGAAACCTGTCAAATTACGGGCCCGTTCAAACGCATCGAGGAGTAATCATAACAGACGTCTGACACGGTGACAGCACGCCATCTTAAGAAACTCGCGCGATAAGGGGCCGCGAACTGGATACCAGCGCTTTTTAAACGAAATCTGGCTGGATTTTCAGCCGCGGACGATTAGAAATCGGGGGGATCTTTATCTAGATAAATGGAAGATGAAAGAATAGCTGCGAGCTGCTCCGGAAACCGCGATTAAGAAATTACTAGGAAACTAATTTTACCTCGAGGCTTCTGGAGCAAACGATTTGAAACTCGGATCTGGAGAAATATTTAAATGTTAATCCAGCGTTGATAGCGATTATCTCGCCGAGAAGTGTATAATCCCCTGCAACTTTATTCCGCCGAATTAAAGATTAATAGCCGCTCGATCGATAGGTTTGATAAATAAGTCCCTCGGCGCGGAAACACGCCCACGCCAGGCGCGGCTGGCTATATCTCCGCAACCGATCTTCGATGGTCAGAAAATCGTTTAATCTGCGTCGGAAGATTAATAATAGAGGAATGGAGCCGATAGGGAGAACGAACGCATTGAAAATTGCGGGACCGCAGAAGATTAGAGTGGGACTGAGAATTATTAATTATTATCCTACGTAAAAGCCGCGAGGGAGGCCATTTTGCAATTGAGATACAATTATCTATCGTCCTCGCTCCCTCCCCCTCGCCCTCCCGTGTCGGCGGTGTATTTTATTGAAAAAAAATCGCAAACTGGAGCGACTATTCGGGGCATATTCGTGACAGAGCGCTGGTCGGCGTTTAACTGGCGCGATCGTTCCTGGTCGTCCCGTTGTCACCGGGGGCCCCCGCGGAGAAGTTCCCTCCCAAACAGGTTGCACCGGTGGTTTCTCGTCATTTCGGATCCGCTCGATTTTTTTCCTCCCGTCCCCTGGTCATTCGCACGCTCTGTTTGTGGTGGTGGCCTCATCTTCCGCGGCCGATCTCGAGAACATTTTTTCTGGCCCCGCCTCCAGTGGACCTATCCGGCGAAACATGTCACACCAGACGGGAATCAAAGGTGCGTATTACCCTGGTGCATCGGCTCCTTCGGCGCGGAGATCCTCGATTCTCGCTTCATACCTTAACCTCAATCTTTCCGCCCGACTTCGTAGGCCTGACTGTGATCCCTTCATTTCAGCTAACGACGCCCTCAAGAAGCTCTTCGCCAAGTGCCGCGACGGGAAAATAAGGGTACTGAAGGTCTCGATAGACAACGGTGAGTATCTCTGCATCGGAGCCATTCCCTAGCGTTCAGAGGTTCCAACGGTTTTCTTTGTTCCGCAGAGGAGCTGGCGCCCGCCGCCTCTGCGAAGCCGGTGAGCAAGTGGCAAGACGACTACGACAGAATGATCAAGCCGCTGATCGTGGAGAACCAGCCGGCGTACATTCTCTACCGCCTCGATACCAAGTCTCCGGACTCCGGTTACGACTGGCTGTTCATCTCGTGGTCGCCCGACACTGCGCCCGTCAGGCAGAAGATGCTCTACGCCTCGACTAAAGCTACTCTCAAGCAGGAGTTCGGGACGGCGTCTATAAAGGAAGAGCTGCACGGCACGGTGCCCGAGGACATAACGCTGGATGGCTACCACAAGTATAAAAGGAACGACGCCGCTCCCGCGCCTCTGACTACCGCGGAAGAAGAATTGGCGGAGCTTAAGAAAAGCACCGTCACCACGGACTACAGCGTCGAAACACGTCACCAGACGCTGAGCGGCGTCGCGTTCCCGGTGACCGACGAGGCCAAGCAAGCGATCACGGAGCTCGGTAAAGGGATACACGAGTACGTTCAGCTGAAGATCGATTTGGAGGAGGAGAAGATACATTTAGTCACTGCTTGCGATATCTCCTTGGACAAACTGCCGACGAAAGTTCCCTCGGACTCTGCCAGATACCATCTTTATAATTTTAAGCACACCCACGAAGGGGATTACATGGAATGTATAGGTACGTAACGCGAACGGAGGTGGAAGGATCGTTCTTTGGTATTCACTAATGCTGTGTGTATGTTGCAGTTTTTATATATAGTATGCCAGGATATAGCTGTAGCATCAAAGAGAGAATGTTGTATTCGTCGTGTAAAGCGCCGCTTCTAGACCTCATTCACTCGCTCGAAGTGGGCATAACGAAAAAAGTGAGTAGAAAGAAACGTTACCCTTAACGGGGTACAGGACTATTGAAATCTCGAAAAATCGATGTTTTTGTTGGTATTAATTCTGAAAGTGTGATCCTTTGTGAACATTTGCAACAAAGTTTCACAAGGAAATTCGAATAATTACACTTGATAAATATTCGAATACTCAAATATTCGAATGTAATTCAAATACTCAAATATTCGAATATAATTCGAATACTCAAATATTCGAATGTAATTCGAATATAATTCGAATACTCAAATATTCGAATATAATTCGAATACTCAAATATTCGAATGTAATTCGAATACTCAAATATTCGAATGTAATTCGAATATAATTCGAATACTCAAATATTCGAATGTAATTCGAATATAATTCGAATACTCAAATATTCGAATGTAATTCGAATATAATTCGAATACTCAAATATTCGAATAGTATTCGAATAGTTAAATGTTTGAATAGTATTCGCATAATAACATTCGAATATGTAAAATATTCGAATAGTCCCAACCCTAGTCCACAATAAACTGTGAAAATTACAAGTATAATGATTACTTGGTTACCGAAGCAATCCAGCACAAAAGAAACCATCAATTTTACGTGCCCAATAGTCCTGTACCCCCTTAATGCAAGCCACGTCTCCTAATTCAGTTCGTTTCCATTCATACACGCTAACAGGGTGGTTTAACACTAATAAGTTGCATGGGCATTCGTACAATCCTTGAAATAATCACATCACCTTCGTACGAGCTATGTTTCATATTGAAATAACAAAACGATAATCGCTCTTATAATGCATCTCGTGCCTCTCTTTCGCTGCACTCCGCAGCATCTCTCACCTTTAGTCTCTACCTTGCTAAGCGCATTAATCTTGAGATTAAAGTGTATTTTTGTTTTCTTTTTTTTTTCTCTTGTAAACGAAAATTTGACGAACCCTAGTTGGAAGTAAATAGCGGCGAGGAGTTGGCAGACATGTTGGAAGATCCTCCAACCGTTAAAGAAACTGCTGCGATAACTCCTGCAACTCCGTCAACGCCCTATGCCCCTACTCAGTCTATACCCGAGAAAAAGTCGAAGGAGAAGCGATCTTGTGTGTTGAGTTAACCGATTCCATGCGTTCCGTCTGCCATTATTCGTGCATATTTTCTACGCGTTGAAGTATCCATGATGTTTCACGCGGTGGATATATCTTCCTTGGTAAATTCTGAATTTGTGATATAATACGATATTAATACTGAGTGTGTTGTTTAGTACGAAATGATATAATGGGTTCTCCGACAGTTCGCATTCGCACGCATAGTTGACAAATTGCTCCGAAGTGGATTTTCGAACGAGAAATTTAATACGCCTGTACGGGGATGGATTTTTTATTGATTAGCGGTATTTATTGATATTTAGTATTAATTGGTCAAAGTGATACGTGTATCTATGTAGCAAGTCAGAGTAGATCCAAATGGTGTATTTTTCTAAATTTTAAAAGCAAAATTCTCGCGCTCAGATCTCATCGAAGCGTCTTTTGACTAGGGCTGGGACTGTCGAATTATTCGGTATTCAAATATTCGAATACTTCAGTTGCTCAATTATTTGGCGAATATAATTCGAATATCCAAGTATCCGAATACTATTCGAATATCCAAGTATCCGAATACTATTCGAATATCCAAGTATCCGAATACTATTCGAATATCCAAGTATCCGAATACTATTCGAATATCCAAGTATCCGAATACTATTCGAATATCCAAGTATCCGAATACTATTCGAATATCCAAGTATCCGAATACTATTCGAATATCCAAGTATCCGAATACTATTCGAATATCCAAGTATCCGAATACTATTCGAATATTTAAGTATTCGAATAGTATGGTGTGAATTATAAACCAAGTTCTTTAGGTTTATTTTTTTAACAAGCTTTTATTTAGTTTCAGTTGTGAGTTCGTTAGTTTGTCAGGGTGAAATCTTGTAAGTTAATTTTTACCCATTTCAACCATATCCGATCGACTTGAAACTTTGCACACATACACAGTTCCGATGACTCGAATAATATTCGAATACTTAAATATTCGAACAGTAGCATTCAAGTACTCAAATATTCGAATACTGGTAGAATATTTAAATATTAAATTATTCGAACAGTCCCAGCCCTACTTTTGACAAGGATCCGTCGTAAAGAAAGATTCCGGAGGACGCAGTTCTTGTTGATCCATAAGCACTGTAACAGATGATCGTTCGTGTGTATTGAGAATAGACGTAAAACTGCGACGAGATTCGGTTGGTTGACGTTGAAAGCGAAGCCTTCTACTGGATTCTCGTGGACGCGAACAGAATTTATACAAAAGCATTCGTGAAAGTAACATTTTTGTGATTATAGTTCCTTTACTTTATTTATCTTGTAGCGCGCGTGATTCCTAGATTTTCTATATTTAATCGCTCGGAAGTGTAAAGCGATCCGGTGAGTCGACTGTGCGAATTGAGTTCCTAGTCCGATGGAAAGTGATACGTATTATAAGTCTCATTTAGTAATCATTTTGTTAAGCGAAACTCGAAGGCTTCGCTTTCAAATTCAATTGGAATGGTCGCGTAGGAATTAGCGATGTAGATTAGAATGTTTCAAACAAATATCTGTGGTAACCCGCATACCTTATGTGATTATTAGAGAGTTAGGGAAAATTCCATGTGCCCTAGCCAGCCGATGTTACTCACCTAACTTCTCTGCGTAATTTAAATACGGGAATAATATAGCAGACAAGTGATAGATGTGCAAATGCCGCACCGACGTGCGGATATATTTTCTTCGCGCACACACAATTATCATTTTTAAACACGAGCTAATGATAATGCTAGTTACTTTATATACATATTAAATTATATATCATGTTCAATACTATTGTAAATGATACAGAAGCATTAGATTCCACGAAGACTGATCTTGGTACGTCCCATTGGCTGTATCGACAAGAAATCGCACGAGGCGTTATGAATTCTCGCGGACGAGAGCGCTCTATACATTTCTCCTGCGCCTTCGAATGATTTACCTATTAATCTGATTTTCAAAAGAGATATATACGATACAACTCTACCTGTTCCTGATGTTGTAAAAGAAAGGGGAACGCTTGTGATCGACGCGCTATTGCTTGGAGATTTGAATCGCTCGACTGAATATTGCAGAATTGATTGTGATAAGTTGTCAGTATCTTCCGGACGGGAAATGTGTGCTTTTCTTGGGGGAAACATTCCTTGCGCGTAACGTATAGCAAATGGGACAATAATCTGATATAGCCAGCAACAAGATATTCGAGAGGCATTCTATTTTTTGTGATCTGTATTTTTTTAAATCTCGTAGCTTTTTATAAACTTTTTAAAAATTTTCGTCCAACAACACAACGTCTACTGAAAGAGTTTGGCCTAATTTTAGTGAGACTAATGATAAACAAAGTGCGCCAAATTCTTGGCATTTATTTAATCGAAGGATCGACGAGCAAACGGTGCAATCTATTTGCAGCCACGACTTTCATTTCGTTTCAAGTATATCTAATACTTATACAAATATATATATATACACACATACATACATATATATATATATATTTACTTTGATATAGAAATTGGGCTCGATACGTGAGATTTCTAAAGAAACATTAATATTATATTTGGGGTCTTAATATACTCATAATTTATTAGTTCTTTACGTTTAATAGTTTCTCGAAAACTATCCACCTTAATGTTCCTTCTTACTGGTCTTCTGTATTTATATTTAGAAAGACTTAGAATTTGGCACACGTTTCTTTTACACGGTAGTTAAAATAAAAAAGGTAAACGAAGACGAGAATGTTCGTGTAAATGCTCAGGAACTGCCTTGACGGCAACGTGTTCCACGTTTCGAAAACAACGCACACTGCAGCCTGGAACACACTTCAGTTCGCAATGTTGTGCCAGGCCTATTCTGTAAGTTTCCCAGCGTAATTTTATTTCCGACCTGTAATTGTAGATTCATTACGATCGAATGAATTGTATATCTTGCCAATACTGAACACGCTACAAACAATAAAGCATTATGCAATCTAATCTTACAGTCTGTTGTTTTAATCATCGACTAGTTACATTCGAATGTCTACTCTCTCATCTCGTCTATTATTCTCGATCTCTGATTTATTCACATAGAATGTAACAGGTGAATAAGGAGCGCATGGTGAATCGATCCTCGGATGGGTATGTAATCGTAGTTAAGACCTTACGATAATGTTTCATTCAGCTTACAGAATAGGCCTGCGAAGTTAGATCTCCCGCCCGGCGTGTCTCGATTTATCCCCGAAACCTCCCTCCAGTTTTGTGTACTAATACGAATTTTGAGCTTCCTTTTTTTTGTTATCCCTCCGTAAAGTAAGCGACGCTTCTCTGGTATTTCACTCTGATGTAATAATTACCCGTTGAACTGTGTTGATTGTATAGCTTGAGATAGAGGACGGAAGAGAACTAACTGAGGATTATTTGCAAGAGGAGTTGCACCCAAAAATCAGTTTACATCAGCCAAAATTTGCAAAGCCTAAGGGTCCACCAGGCAGGGGCGCAAAACGCTTAACCAAGGTTCAAGATTTAGGAACTTCGGAACAAGAGAGTTAAATAGATATTTTTTAAAATCTGTTGAATTATGCTAATGAGATATATATATATACATATGTGAATAGATATATGTGTTCCTCATCTCCTAAGACAATTAAACGTGTTTCCTCTTGTCTTCCTCTTTTTCCACCGAATAGTATTATCCGTTTTTACGATTGAAAATTCTTCGGAGCACAACGCGAGAATATGTATTCCTCGTTTTCACGTCAGGCCTATTCTGCGACTGTAATTTTAAATTGTATTGCGTCTTATTTATGCTGTGTTCGTTTACTTTAATGCACAGAGTATTACCAGAATGTAAATAACCGACGTTTGTAACAATTGATTATATTACGCGATGATATCTGACTCGTATTTATTCCATTTATATACATGTAACTTCAACCTATCCGTTCTTTCTTTTATAATAAAGATCCCGTGATGTAATCAAGGATTGAAATTCACTCTGTATCAGACGTTACATTATATTACATACTGCTGCAGTTTTAATTATTAAAAAATTAAGAAGTTACATACAGGTCGACTTGCATACGTTAGTTAAACCTATGCATCTTTAAGCTTTCGGCTGTTCTGCAGTCTGATCTACAAGTTTCTCCTTCGTCTCCATATTGGTGTCATATATTCTTTTCAATGCGATCGTCTCGTCGTCCGCTAAAAGCCCCTTCGCCCGTTCGCTTATCAAGCTGAAACGTTAGAATCAAAGGTTCAATAAAGTCTGCTGGCTCAGAAGTTACAAAACCGTTAGTACTTACTCCCGTCTCAGGTTCATGAGGTTCGCGTGCACCTCGTACACATCCTCGATCTTGGTTCCCGTTATGTACAGTAAACCCAGCGTCAAACAGCCATACACCGTACCCAACGTGGTACCGACGAAAGAGCCTGCGAGCGCTCCCCTAATTCCCATGTTCATTTTGAACAAGCAGCCAGTCAGAGCGCCGGCAGAGGTGAAGTTCATTAAATCGAATTTCCCTCTGTACACGTAGAGACAAGTCGACGAAGTCCTAATGGGAAACATCGTGTCAGTTTACATGCGTTAGGAACGTGTACTAATAATTTAATATTCGAATATTTTACAAGTATTCGAATGCTACGAATAAACTTCGAATATTTGAGTATTCGAATGTTATTATTCGAATATTTGAGTATTCGAATGTTATTGTTCGAATATTTGAGTATTCGAATGTTATTATTCGAATATTTGAGTATTCGAATGTTATTATTCGAATATTTGAGTATTCGAATGTTATTATTCGAATATTTGAGTATTCGAATGTTATTATTCGAATATTTGAGTATTCGAATGTTATTATTCGAATATTTCAGTATTCGAATAGTATTTGGATACTTGGATATTCGAATTGTATTCTCCAACTAATTGAGCAACTGAAGTATTCGAATATTTGAATACCGAAAAATTCGACAAATGAGTCCCAGCCCTAGTTGGCAGCCTTACGAGAATATGAAACAAAATAGTCCGAGTTTTATGGCGACGTTCGCGCCTCCTTTTATAAAAGCCATAGCAAACTTGTATTGCATTTGTCTCTGCGCGTCTCTTCTATTAAAGAACTGGCTGGCCTGGTTCTCCTCGATGAACGCTTCCGGTACGTGCCACGATCGCGTTATTCCGCCAATCAGGAATCCTCCTATTATAGCCGAAACGGATGATGTTATAATAGCCTGCAGCTCTTTCGTTAGGTGACCATCTCTGTGAAGCAATAACAGAATTTATGGTAATCATACAATGCTAGATGAATGGGCTTTATGGGTAGCGATGGGATCCGAAGGACTTCGAGGCGCTTTAAACTCTTTAAAGTCTTAAGTCTTGATAAGTCTTGAGTCTTGATAGGTCTTAAGTCGTGAGTCTTAAGTCTTGATAAGTCTTGAGTCTTAAGTCTTGATAAGTCTTGAGTCTTAAGTCTTGATAAGTCTTGAGTCTTAAGTCTTGAGTCTTAAGTCTTGATAAGTCTTGAGTCTTAAGTCTTGATAAATCTTGAGTGTTAAGTCTTGATAAGTCTTGAAAGTCGTGAAAGTCAGGCCAATCAACCTGGCTAGTTTGTGGCAATCAGACGTTCATTTTCAAGACTTTGAAGACCTAGCAAGGCTCAAGACTTTCAAGAGTTTTAAGCTACGAATCATGTTCAAAGTGCTTCGGAGTTTTTGTCATATATATAGATTCGAAGCGCTTCGAAGTGCTTCGAATCCCATCACTATTAATGGGTATGAGAGTCGAAGCGTGCTTACTTAACCTCAAACATCCCTTTAATTCTATCCATACCAATCTCGCCTGGTGCCAGTCTCGTGATTTCTTCGTTCATATGAACAGGCTTATCATGTGTATTGGGGGTAGGGAGTAATGGTAACCAACTAAAATGAAGCAGTCTACTGTTCACTACTGAGCGCAACATTTTTGTTAGTATCCTAATTTACAGTTTTGAGGTTATGTTGGTTACGACATTCGACGGAACACTCGGTTAATAATTCGGACCCCTGCCTGAGGTTTTCTACTTCATTTTAGATATACATCGCGGAAAATTATATTGCAGGGATGAATGTTATTTAATGTTTAAATAGAAGGTGTTCCACTTTGCACCAGTTTGTAATTGAAAAATCGACTGCCGGTTCCGATAGTCGACGGTTCGAGCTTGCCAAGTGATTATCGAAGAGGCTCGATTCGCGATTATCGAAGGAGCTCGAATCGCGATTATCGCGTGTTGAATTCGGCGTCAGTGGTGCGCGTGGTTTCAGCTCACATGATTAATTGTGGTTTTAATGTTGTTTTTCTTCAATTTTCTGTGGTTTTTTGGTGTTCGCGGAATGAGGAGTTATGGAATTTGTATCGTATTACACCTTGTTATTGCAAGCCGTGATGAAAGTCGACGGAAATCACTACTTGGAAGATTTCAGTTTTCTAAACTGAAGATTGATAAATAATATGCGCCATCCCATACGAAGTGTCTATGCACCATTATAAGTTAAGTAAGTATCAATCACATACCAGTTCTACTACTGCCCTTTTAATTACCCCCACCACCAATCACTCTCCCAATTTATTAAGTAATTACCCAATCGTTAAAACCACCAAAAGATAAAAAAAGCTTCCCCAAAAAATTTTCCAATCGTTCAAACACGAATTCTTCTTCTAAAATGACCTCATAAACCCCCGCCAACCCCTCCAGACTACCACCCCTATTTATTTACAAGCCCATAATTCCCAATATTAATTTCGAAGGTCACCAAAAGTTCTCCCACTTCGAAGTAAACGAAGCATCATTTAAATCTCGCCCGGTGTGGGTTAAGATTGCGTCCCAATGGGGTGGAGGGTTTCCAACACCCCTGAATTCCACGTGTAAACGTGGTTTTAGGCTCTCGAGAGGCCAGGGGAGGGGGGCAGGTGCATCCTTAGATGTTACGCGCGCCGGCGTAGGACGTCGTGACGTAACGTTGTTACGTCAGAACGTGGCACGCAAGGGGATAGTACGCGTGGGTGTGCTAGGGGTGCGGAGGGGAGAGAGGAGGTGTAGGGAGGGTGGAACGTCAATAGGAGAATCCTCTCCGCGGCTGGTGGGAGGTTTTCCTGAGAGGGGCGCGCGTAGGGAGAGTTGCCATCAAGGTGGGCCGGAGCCAGGGCCGTAGACGTGGGTGCCCTTGGAGGGGCACCTTCTTATAGTCGTAGATGAATGATGAATGGGGTACTGAGTGATTAGGATCCTTTGTAATGACACTTATTTGTTGCTACCTGATTTATCTGATTTGATAAGAAAGTTCCCGGCTGTAAGATAGTCTAGTTTCCATGATCATGGGAAATGGTGTATAGTTTGATTTGAAGAATTGATGATTGCATTGAGAGGAAATATTTTTATAATTTTAGTTGATATTCTGGGTTGGAGAATTTGGTGGAGATTTTAATATTGTTCCTCACTTTTCTTCATCTGGTTGGTGTCTTCTATCTATTAAAAATCAATGTTATCTTTTAGAAACATTTAAATTTCTGTCTACAATAATCTATACACATCCCCACAAAAAACACCGCTTCATTTTTAAAACATCCTCGCTCCAGTATTTTTCTGAATTTCAAATCCAATTATACAAACAAAAATTCAATTCTCCCAGACCATTTGGGTGTTCAAAATTTAAAAAATTTAAAAAATTTCCTCACCATGGAACCATCGACCCTCGATGTCCGATTAGAATTTCTTTCTTTGACCTCAGTCGCTGCGTATTTGTCCAACGATCTGCCATACCTCGATTTCGATGTCTCCAATATTCGGTGGGTGGTGAGTTATGGGCGTACAGGAGCGACCAGACGACCCTCGTTTTTACGATGCCTCTTATCGGCCAAGATTCACCCCCGTTCCCCCCTCACTTTTCCTATCCAACCCCTGTTTCACCACCCCGTCACGGTTACAGCACTGGCAACGACACGGCAGGGGTGAAAGCCAGCACGGTCTACACCCGGTTATAATGTTTTCCTCGCATAGTTTTCGGAGCGTGTCGCCTTCTGGGAACGGAATAATTCAATGCATTTACTATAATTATCACGCTCAAATCTATCGATCAACTGTCGCCTCGCTTACGTCCACCGTTCCGCTTTCCTAAGCCACCCCCTTGCC
Source organism: Andrena cerasifolii (assembly GCF_050908995.1). Classification (NCBI taxonomy): domain Eukaryota; kingdom Metazoa; phylum Arthropoda; class Insecta; order Hymenoptera; family Andrenidae; genus Andrena; species Andrena cerasifolii. Next base: position 9,300,013 of record NC_135132.1, read on the forward strand.
TCTTGGCTTTCGAAAACTGTCGATATGGCTGGCTGTTGCACGCGGTGGCCCAGAAAGGGGAATAAATTTAGAGGAAAATGCGCAATTTTCAAGGGGCCCAGAAATCTTAGATTATAAATGGAAGTTGTGTGGAGACGAACGGGGGAGGAATATTGACTTCTAATTACGTGGACATGGATTCTTGATTACTTTGAATTCCATTTTTTGGGAAAGACGAGCCTGAAATTTAATTTGGGCCCTATGAGTGGTCCCAAATGGTAGTGGGAGCAATCGAGACGATCCGAATCACTGGAATTTCAATTTCTTTGAAAAGGAAAGATTGAAGTCCAATTCTGGGCCTCATGAGTGGCCTCAAATGATTTCAAGAGCGCTCAATAGGGCCCAATCCTGGTGAATTCCACTTTTCTCCACAATTAGGAGCTCAGGGTTCAATTATGGGCTCCATGAATGGTTCCAAAAAATTTCAAGACCGCTCATTAAGGCCCAATCCTTTTGAATTCCACTTTTTTCTAGAAATAGGCGCTCAGAGTTCAACTGTGGGCCCCATGAGTGGTCCCAAAAAATTCCAAGAACACTCAACAGAGCCGAATCCCTTTTAATTCCCCTCTTCTCCTGAAATACGAGCTCATAGTCCAATTTTGGGCCCCATGAGTGGTCCCAAATAGTGTCTTCATAGACTAAGTGATATTCTGCGTTATCTGCCTCGAAAGTCTTTCCACAGGCCGCCAGGGGGTGGGCATAGCGATTGTAGTTAGCTTCTGATGTCCAAGCGACTTTGGGGCCCTGGTTGGGTGAGGCGGATCAAAACAAGCCCGTGTCCATTCAACCAGGCAGGAAAGGCAGACACGGTCTCGATAGACGTATGTATCTAGATAGCACGTCTGCGTACACCGTTGAGCTGGGGGTGGTTTTCGAAGCCACGATGCGACAGGGGGTGGCCCCGTTTGAGGGAGGGGGGAGGATAAGCTGTGTCCTCTTTGGGGGGAGGAGGTGGTGGGCAGTCTCGTACACTTCTTGGGGTTCTAGTGGACTATTGCACAATTTGGAAGTTCGATTCGATTTGGAAGACTTTGAAATTTCAGAAGAACTGTCTTCCTTCTGTTCCTCACACGAACAATCGTATCTCCTGGAGAATCATTTCTTCGCTAGCACCTCAGGAGATATAATCAGCAATCATTCCAGCATCTCAGAAGTTCTCCAGGAACTTACGAATCTCATTGAAATTGAGAAGCTTGAGAATTTTATGAACGCTACATCTCCTGATCTTGAAGCGTGAGCATTTGAGGAACTTCGCAGTCCTCCATCTTCTTGACAAAGTTAGGATGCTTGTCTCGGAGCGATTACTCCCAGCTCTGTTGCGAGCGTGCATCTGAAGACAGAAGTTCCGGGCACAGAAGTTGAAGCACTGCTCGAAGATCTCGAGGAATTCAGTGTTTCACGGTCCAAAAGGCTGGCCCCGCGCTCGGCACTGCAACTGGTGGATCTCACGTTCGGATTCTCCGGGCACGGGCGAGCTTCCGAGTCAAGGACGATATATTTTTAAGCTCGATTGCTCTGTAATCATCCAGCGGACACTGTGCTTACGTAAGCCCTCCAACTGGTGCTCCATCGACGGCCAGCCCTGAAGAGCTTCGGATGCAAGTCGGGTGGAATTTATTCTGGAAAACATTTCACCTTTATTTTATCATGGATAATAAGATTCGCCACGATGCTGTTATGAAGTAATTTTGGTAGGAAAGGGGAAGAAGGTGGAGGTTGATGATTTTGTGATACTAGGGCTGAAGAGTTTGAATAGGGTTGGGGAAATTTTTGAGTGTACAAAATTTGGGACAGGGCACCCTTGCAGAGTCTACACCCTCGTGTTTTATTCGCCTAGGAAGGGGAAATATCGCGCAGCAACAGCGCTGTGTCAATTGGAGGGGGTGCTAGTGATGGGTTCGAACTACCGCCGAGCAAAATTTTCTAGAACAATATTTTAACTTGTTTCATTTATTTCGAAGAAATACTTGGTCGATTATTTACTTATGAATTTGGTAGGAAAGGAATAAGATTCAATTTTATAAGTCATGGATTAATGAAAAACACTAGAACTGGGATCTAGAGACTGCATTTGGGTGCGACACGTGGGATTCATCTCATGAATCATCATCTGAGTCTCTAATCACGGCAAAATTCAAGGGAAAAGTTAAGTTTACAACTGAAAATTGTTTAGTGGCCTCCAAAATGGGTCAACGAACTTGCACTGTCCCCGATCAGTCCCCATTCACCCAGAGAGCTTCTAACGAATCCTTGGACCCCCAAAATCCTCCACATCTTCAGCTCCCTCAATTCAAAACACACTCTTTTCGAAAAATAATTTAGTAATCACACAATTGCACTGAGATATCTAAGAAGACTAGATTAAATCACTGAGAAATGCCTTTCTACCGCTACAGTCTGTTTTTCGAGAATTGAGACCGTAGTTGGTACGGCGTAGCATACCATTGCTCTCAAAAAACAGACTGTAACACCGAATGGGTTCACATAAATCCTCCCGCAACGATCCAAAAATCCATTGCCACATCAAACTCTCAGGTGCTCCTTATTCACCCCCAACACATTCCACGGTAAACAACCCCAACTACCATTGCACCCAGCCCCAAAAATCCCCCCAAACCCAGCTTGCCCAAAATTCGCACAAGATGCCCTCGAGCGCCGCTTAAACCCATCACTACCAACCCCGAGTCGCACCGTCAGAGGGGTGGTTCGTTGGTGGGGCTCTCCCTTCGCGGCGTACTGGTGTGGGCGCGCACGAATCGGCCCTCGAGGGAGGGGGACAGAGGAGAGAGAAGTGTAAGTCGACGAGTAGCCGTGTGTGTCGCACTAAAATGTGACTCTAGCCAGTGGGGACCGTGTGTGTCGAGCGAGAGGAGCATCGTGCGCTGGAATTCCCGTTAGTTGAGGGAAAAAAACGAGAGAGAGAGAGAGAGTGAGAGGGAGGGAGGAGAGAAGGGGGTGCACGCGTACGAGCGTGGCGAAGGAGAGAGAGAGAAGAGAGAGGACTGCCCTGTCGGCGAGGAAGGGCTGGACGTGGACTGGGGTGGCAGTGGCTCGTGGAAACGCGCCCCGTCGCTGTCGACCAGGCATACCGTTCCGACGCAGCAGGTCCAGGGTCTAGCTGGACCAGAGAAGACAGTAGAATAGTCGGGGGTGCGCGGCGTGGAACCCCCGTTTCTCCCTGGCTCCAGAGGAAGCCGACGCGCTGGACTACCAGGGGCCGAGGCACGTCTACGCGGAACAACCTCCACCGGGGGGGGACCCCCAGCTGATATAATCGAGACCCCCCTCCTGGCCCCCCGTGGATGGACAGAGAGGGCAGGGACAGCGACTGGTGTAGCCGGAGCGACGAGAAACCGCGGGTCCTGTGTCGTTGGTCGTTCCCTGGTCCCGCCAGCAGTGTCTAGTGTGCAGGGGCATATATCGGGCGCGAGCCCGATGACTGTTTAGGGAACAGATTACCGCGTCGCAACTGTGAACTGTGATCGTTCTGTGCCGCGGAGGAAGGGAGCGCGGAGGAGGGGATCGCGACCAAGGTGTAGAAGAAGACAGGTGAGTCTTTTTCACCCGCCAGGGATGGCAGCCCTTCTTTCGAGTCGTTTCCGGGGATCGCTGTGTGTTGTGGATGCTCTGCTAATCTGTTTCTGATGAATAGGGCTTCTTTCATTGGGTTCTTCATGATGGTAGTGCTTTGGATCTTGGGCTGTCGAGGTCTGAGAGTGCTGGGTAGAAGAGTTGCAGAGTCTCCTGGTTGGGGGTTTGTGTTTGATATGGTTCTGTAGTTGCTTGGTCCTGCGAAGGTTCTTGAGATATGGTGGTGTCTTAAGAGCCTTTCTGTTGGGGTAGTAGTCCCAGCTTTGGGTGGATGTTGAAGAGCAAGCTTTACAGTTCCTGGTTATTGTGGAAGGTAGGCTCTTTTAGAGAATTGTTTGCGGGGACTGTTGCGCAGCAAGTTGGGACTCATTCATCAATGGTCATAGGATGACTTTCAGAGTCCCAGAGCCTTGGAATTCTGAGCAGGTTCTGCAGCTCCCCAGGCTGTCGCAGTAATCAGGAAGAACGTTGAAAATCCTTCTCTCAGTGAACACTTTAATCCTGAGGTGGGGGTCCTAGATCCTTTGAATTCTGAGCAAGCAGGTTCTATAGCTCCTCAGGATGTAATAGTAATCACGAAGGAAGGTGGGAATCCTTCTCTTAGCCAGCACTTCAATCCCAAGGTGGGAGTCCCAGATCCTTTGAATCCTGAGAGCGGATTCTTTTGAGGACTCTTTACTGTTCATCCTTCGTAGCCATTGTCATGGAGACACGTAGGACGTCTTCTATTCACCAGCGTTTATGCGTGGCTTAAGGATGGGGGCCTTAGGTCATTTGAGTCCTCAGGAAACAGATTTTCAATCCCCTAAATCGTGATAGCATCCTCCTTGGGGGATGATTTAGGCGCTAGACTGTTTATACTTCTGCTGGTTGCCTCAGGGCCCCTTCTGATAGGCAGCACTTACACAGTTTATTGGGATGGGTGTCCTAGGTTCTCTGAGTCCCGAGGAAACAGACTCTCAAGCTTCTAAATAGTAACAGTCTTATCGTTGGAGGATTTACATGCTAGACTAATTTTATTCTCATACCCATTTTCGTGGAGATGGATAGGGCCCCTTCCGATAGGCAATACTCACATAACCTCTTAGAACAGGTGTCGTAAGTCCCAAAATTCTTCAAAAACCAGGCTCCGCACCCAAATACACTTCTGTTCAAATTTATCATTCAAATCCCATCCAATTTCGAGACCCAAACATTTTAACTGCACGAATATTTCAACCTAGGAAAATCCATAAAAAAAAATCCCCAGCCCCATTTGCTGCGTGTAGACAATTTTTATCGCCCCACCAGCGATCATCGATGGCAGTCAGCGACGCTTCGCGATCGTTTCAAGCTCGTCCTTCATGTTTACGAGCGGCTTAACTGTTTGGTCGATCGGCCACGGAAACGCGATGGGGCCGTTTAATGTCACTGTCGGGAATCGGTCGAAACGTGGACGTGGAGATAATCGAATCAGTCCACTGGCAAGATGGAGTCCCGCCCAAGATGGTATTCCACTCGAATGAGGATGAGTTTAGCAGTGAACGAAGGGGACTCGGTCGAACTCTGCTGCAATCGAGTTTGGATCGATTCAGTTTGAAACAGGGTAAAGGGGGTAAAAGACACCCCAGTTTTTGTGGCCCGATGGCTCGTGTATTCATAATAAAAGCGCGCGTCGGGGCTGATAGCGCGGGTCTCTTGTCGCGTTCCATTAAATTTCGTGCTGGTACAGTGTCAGACAAAAGTATGGGGCAGCCTAACCCGGCCCTATGTTCTTCCGGGTTTGTTGGCTTCGCTACCATCTTATTAATCGTCAAGGTAGTTCTACTACAAGATAGTACTGTATAAATCGCAGAAAAAGGCCAGAAAATTTGATTTTTTTTTTATCCAAAAATGAGATAAAAGAAGCGTTAAAAATCGAAATTAAGAAAATCTGACGACGTCACCCGATTCCTCGTTTAAAAATGAGTGAAAAATGTTCAATGAACTTTTTTCATACGAGCCTCCGTTTTCGAGTAAATCGCGTTTCAAAATTGTGCGCTCGGCGGCGCTGGCAACCATTTTTGAACCCAATTATCTCGAAAACGGAGGCTCGTAGAAAGAAAATCTTTTCACGCTTTCGGCTCATTTTTGAAAGAGGTATCACGCCCAGCGTGACTTTTATTCAATTTTACTTTTCAACCCCAATTTTTACACACTTCGTTATTTACATCGAGTTCTCCGCGAAACGTGTATAAAAGACCTCAAGGGAGCGATAAAAGTGTGAAATATTGAGAGAACAATGCTCCACCTTCAAGGAAGCTTCGCGGAAAAACGAGGTTACCCTTTTGTCGGGCTTTTTTTAGAGCTCGCTAGACCAATGCTCCGCGCCCCCATTGAAATTCGCATACTTTTGGCTGGCAGTGTAGACAGAGCACGCGATTCTTCCGGTTGCACGTCCTGCCCATTGATATTCATGCAGCGACACTGGAATGCTTCGCTATTTTCCTCAATTTTTTTTTTGTTTTTTTTTTGCGACGCTATCAAACGGCTTGCTTGATTATATCGTATCAGAGACACAGAGCGACGCGCCGATATTTCTGTAACGACCACTCGAGGCTCAAAAGACTCGTTTCGAATTCAAATTTGAGTCCAAAAAAAAAAAGGAATAATTACAAAAGTTTCGTTCCACATCTTGTTTCCGGAGCGATAGTTACGCCAGCTGTTCGGCTGCTCTGCTAGAAAGCGTCGTCCGACGTTAATTAATTCGTTTAACGAGCTCAATTTAGGATATGCACGTATGCGACTCGTGGCCTCGTTAGATGTTCCTCGAATTTTGGGAAGAGTTTCGAATTCCCGACCCATTAGCACTCTCCCGTGATCTGGAGTGCTCGTTTTTTATTCGATATGCTTATAAACGAAAGAAAAAAAATAAATCGTAGATGGTGCAATTTTGAATTATTGTACAAATAATTTGGTATCTTTAAGTGATGTTAATCAATCCTTCAAGTAATAACAGCCTTGAATATTTAGGAAAATACAAAAGAAAATACTACGGTTCAAACAAAAATGCTCGTGGTGCGTTCGAACCCATCACTACTTTCATCGAACCAGCCGCAGTCGCATCTATCTTGCAAATTAGTCATCCTCGACTTTCTTATTGCGCGTGATTGAGATTTATCGATAGACTATGGCCAAATCAGTCGGGCCTGGATGTTTACACTACTCTCCACTTGATGTTGCTCGTGTTCCAGCGAACAAGCACGTTTAATTCAGGCTCAAAGTGGAATAGGCAAGCGCGCGGTCAGACGCACGAACTCGTACTTGACCCGCTTACCAACTGGTTTCTTTTTAAGAACGAAAACCAAGGAACCTTGTTAAGCTTGCTGGGAGGCTGCAATTCACACAAGACCGCGTTAGACTTGTTCTAATTGAATCGGTGGATTTAGGGGTTGCTTTGGGAAGGGGTGGAAATGGGTTTACCTTGAACTCGACCACTGGCCAGCAAAACAATCCAAAAGTCCAGACTTTCCCACAGCAAGAACTGAGTAAACCTGTAGAAATTTAAGAACTCCACTAGCTGCCCTAGTGTACCACTACTGAACCTTCAAAATATTTAAAAATATTGCAAATAGGTAGCCGCAATTTTAAATACTTCATAGCACTTTTTATATACCTCCAAGTTAAATCTAATTAAGTTTCCACTCAGCTCTAAGTTAGTTCTATATTAGACACACGTTATATTTAACTTAGGTCTATACTACTTCTATGTCTGAACAAATGCCGTCCTATACTCCTAACAATTCCCCCCCTCCCAAAATATTTCAAACAAGTCTAACTCAATTCCGCATTAAATTTCAGTTAAGTCTAACCTAACCCAAAACCTCATCTAACTTAGCTCTACTTTAAAATATCAATCAGATCCCGGTTGGCTCTACATTTCGATCAAAACTCCCAGCCCCATTGTCGCGGACGTAATGAAACAACTCCACCCCCGTCGACTTATCGCTCCGTTATCGCGCCGCTATTCGTCGCCCAGCAAATTATTTCCGTTAATTACACGGCCCCTGAAGTCCCAGCAATTATTCCTCCCCCGTGCCACGAACAATGCAAAACATTTTCCGCCGTATCGCTGGGTTATTCACACTTGTTTGGCGCCTCGGCCGCGCGCGCCCGTTTCTGCTCCACGAGGATCTGTTAATTAATTACATTCCATTGAATTATAATACCATTCTCTCCTGCTCTGAGCCAGCCCTCCACCCTCCCACTCCTCTGCGATGTAAATTATTAAAATAATCCAATTTCATTTGCAGGTTGGTATGCTACTTGCGCGGGAAATTGGTGCCAGGGTATTTGTTTTTCAATCGACTTATTGGTAGAGATTGGATGATCAAGTTGCTTCCTTAAATGTAGCAAGTAATGGGAATAGTGTGTTTTAATCGATGTTTAGATTACTGTGGAATGTTTACATATATGTCTTCTGGGGAGGGGGGTGGGGTGTAATTAATATCGTTCTAAGTTTTAAGTGGTCATTCGTTCAGAAATTGGTTTTAATTCGTGAATGAAGATAGTCGATTCTTCGTCTATTTTAAGTGGTCACAGAAGTAGGAACTAATTGCTTTAATAATTCAATATTCAACTGTAGAACAACTTCGCTACCCATGAATGTGAAATTAATGTTCCAAGTATTTCCTAGCATGTTTCCCCAGCATTCACCTGCCATTTATTCATAAATCCATTTACATTCACCACAAAAAGAGGTTAAGTCTTCTTTCCAATAAAAACACTGACTCCATAACCTCAAAAAAAAAAATCGCCGAACACGCTTAAATTAACCTCCATACTTTCTGATCTCAATGCATCCTCAAACTATTACGCAGATTAAAAGCTAACACCGCGAAAACAATTTCTCCTCGAGGATATAGCAATATCCACCAAGTATCGTCTCCCGGAACTTCCATCAGATATTGAATTTAACTCGCATCTTTAAAGAATCGACCCATTAGAACGCGGCGGAGGGTTCGCTCGGTGGAACGCACAGAAGTTCCAACAACTTTGCCACAGTTTTCCAGGGGAAAAATCGCAGGAAACGAGGAAAACGGTAGTTTCACCGTCCATTGAGCTGCTGCTGTCTTTTAATCGCTTGCCTTCCTTCAGAACTTCCTTTATTTATTACCCCCAACGGAACTCGCGGACAACTTCTTCTTACCACCTGTACACCGCTCCGTTCAACTGCAATTAAACTATTTACACCATCGGCTTCCCTAGTTACTTTCTAATTTCAGCGAAAGCCACTAACTACATTTCACTCGAGAGGAATTATTCCCCCATAGAACAAAAGAATACCTTAATTCCCACAGCCATGTTTCCCCTAGTAACCACGAGATGGCGCTGACAGAAGAGCCAAGCACCGAAGCTTCTCATTAACAAATTAATAACTGCCTTCCTACTTAACATAATCCACTGCAAATTGCAGGGAGAATTCGCAGGAGATCCTAACCTCCTAACATGGTTTCCAATTGCAACATCGCCGGAAGTGCGATTCCTTCGAGGAACACATCCGGTCTGCTATCCTTCACGAGCTAACAAAATGTGTTTCTTCCAAGTGGTGTAGTTTTAATAATTAATGCAAAACTTTCAGCGCACGTTGACTTTTAAGTTCAGCTTCCCATAAGTAGATGGGGTTGGTTAGGTTTCTGCGTTAGAACATGAACTGCAGCTGTCTGTAGGATGCGATTGAAAGAGCAAACGTGGGGATCAAGATGGAGGGTTGCTATGGCCGTGGATTAAACAGCTTTATCTTCCTAAATCGTGGGGACTCTTGCTCTTGTAGCTTCTTTCCCATTGGGGGAGGCCCTCTGCCCGTTGCATTGCGGTAGATCGATGTACCAGAGTTCAGGGTTACGTTGTAAGGCCTCCTCGTCGTCGACGGAGCCTGCAGTCGCACGTGCGCCGCGTTCGTCAACGACAATGCGCCATTTTCCCTTAGAAATTTCCTTAATTCTCCCCAAATCGATCTCGCTCCGATGGTTAACTGCAAATTATGCTTGGAGGGGCATAATTCCCTAGGAGGAGCCTTTATCTGGTGACTTCTTTGCGTCGTAGTGATAGATAGAAGAGTTTTATCTTGAAAATGTGGATAATATTCATTTGTGAAGGGAAAATTTTTGTTCCAAGTACAGAGAATGGAGGGTTTCCTTTTTGGTTGGTGTTGGCGAGGTCCTGGGCCCTTTTCTAGGGATTTTAACCTATAACTTTCTGTGAATGAAGATCCTTAACCTCAATTTTGAATATCCACTACGATTTAATTCAAGCAGAATTTGGAAATTCTATGGCATTGACTTGTCTGCATTTGTTTAGTACTTTTTTTTAACAACAGTACTCTGTATTTTACAATTAATCGCAGATATAATGTTGCCATTACAAAATTCCCCAAAAACACTGATGGAAGTGGCTTCCACGTGATCCTAAATACATCAAAAACGTAAGGGAATTTTTTTTCTGCGACCCACCGCTCTCGGGATAACCGAGTTTGAAGATACATGCCCGAACTGACGAGCACACATATTCTAACTCAATTATCTCGGAAACGGAGGCTCGTAGGAAGAAAATTTGTTTTACATTTTCGAGAGATTTTTGGACGAGGAATCGCGTGGTGTCGTCGGATTCGTTTATTTTTCACTGTCAACGCTTCTTTCCCGCGATTTAGCTGCTTTTAACGCGCGCGTTCGCTGTATCTCGCTGCGGGCGGCGATAAAAAGTGAATTTGTTAAGTCCACAGCAATGCTGCGATCAATTGACCGTGGATTAAACGCCCCCGGTGGAAATGACCAGCCGATATCATCGTGGCTCTGCAAAATTCACGCTCGATCCGATTCCACAGCGACTTTGGGCACGTTCCAGGGAGATTATCCCTCGGAACATCTGCTATTACGCGGTTCCCTGTAAAATCCAGGAAACCTCGCTTCATAATTCCCCGCGATAACTTGGCCCGCCAAACAAACACACGGTCCCTGCAAAAGTCCCGCGATCTAGATTGAAATTAATCCAATCGCAGTTTGAGCAACTGCAAATGTGCAATTCTGCACAGGAATTAGTGACGTTCTGGTTCGTTTCCCTTGACCTTCCGTTTACTTTCTGACTAGAAATTATAACTTCGGGTCGAGGTACGAGTCTTTACGTTATATCTCGATTCGAGGATGTTACTTTTAGGTCTAGTATCTACTTCAGGCCATATTACAGATTTTCCGAGCCCCTTAAATTTATTTATATTTTTAAAATATATCTACCAAATTAATTACTAATTTTATCATTATACCTACGTACAATTTGTTTTTTAAAATTTTTATTAAAATTTAAATTTTTTATCTAATTAAATAAATTGTTAAATTATCCTTAATGAAATTAAATTAACTTAGACCTAGTATGGGCCTCACGCAGACCTCACCGAGTTCTAAACTAGATATCAAACTCGAGCTTCCCTCCTGGCTGTACTAAGTTGCAGCAGAAGCTGACATTCAAGAGGCACTGATCGCCAAACTAAAGGTCAAGCTCCAGATAGAAGACCGTAAGACCCAAGGATGATGCTATATCATCTAAACTTGGGAAGGAATACTATAAAAACTGACCCCGAGCTGGACGGAACAAGTCCATCGACTCGACCCTCAAGCCTCGCAAACAATCCCACGCAAACTTCACCCCCATCGTTCCAAGGTTTGCCAAGAAAGCAGGCTACCCCTAATAATGGGACAAACAGAAGCGAAGCCTCCCTGCTATCGATTCGCCGCCCCAACAGCGGCGACTGAAGCACCAAAGGGGATAGCAGGACCGAGCAACAGCCCCGTAATCGCCGGAGGATTGGCCGAGCGCGATTAGCAATTTTGCTGGAGATTCATTGCTATTCCGCATGCACACGGTGTGGAAACTAGGCCGCTCCATGGATGATAAAACTCTCCCTTAACGAAAAGTCTAAACGAGAACCAGCCCCATCCTCGTGCTCCCGATCCATTCGTTAGATAAGTGGAAGCGGGCCATTAGCCCCGCTGCGAACGTACCGCGACTTCATGCCCCGTCCTGCCACCCCGGTGGCTACTCGATCCGATTTTTTCCCATCTACCCCTGGCCCAGGCGGATGGCTGCTGGAGATTGGTATTGAAAAATCAAGCGAAATGTGCAGGCTGCAGTCACTAATTGGGGCTGAAAGCGAGCTTTGGGGTGGGATGAAGCGGTGGCCGGGGGGATAAGTTGAAGTGATGGGTGAGAACGGGGTGGAATGTTTGGAGATGCGGTGGATGGCTTGGGTGACTGGGGAGATGGTTCTGAAGAGTGCAGTGGGCTAGGTCACGCCCCTAAAAACTCACCTCCACAACACGAATTCCTCTTTCACTCCTCAAACCCACTCTTCAAAAAACCCAACCCCTCAACACTATTTTCCTTCCATTTTCCGAAAGCAATTAATCTTCAACCCCATTTCTGTTTCGTTTTTTTAAAAATTCACCCTCTCATCCCCATCTCCCTTTCATTCCTCCCAAATCCACCCCCAACACTATTTTCCTTCCATTTTCCAAAAACAGTGACTCCTCAACCTTATTTCCGTTCCACTCTTCAAAAAATCTACCCCCTCAACCCTGTTTCCCTTCCACTCTTCAAAAAACCCACCCCCTCAACACTATTTTCCTTCCATTTTCCAAAAGCAATCAATCCTCAACCCCATTTCTGTCTCGCTCTTCAAAAAATTCACCCTCTCATCCCCATTTCCCTTTCATTCCTCCCAAATCCACCCCCCCAACACTATTTTCCTTCCATTTCCCAAAAACACTGACTCCTCAACCCTATTTCCGTTCCACACTTCAAAAAATCTACCCCCTCAACCCTATTTCCCTTCCACTCTTCAAAAAACCCACCCCCTCAACACTATTTTCCTTCCATTTTCCAAAAGCAATCAATCCTCAAACCCATTTCTGTCTCGCTCTTCAAAAAATTCACCCTCTCATCCCCATTTCCCTTTCATTCCTCCCAAATCCACCCCCCAACACTATTTTCCTTCCATTTCCCAAAAGCAATCAATCCTCAACCCCATTTCTGTCTCGCTCTTCAAAAAATCTACCCCCTCAACCCTATTTCCCTTCCACTCCCCGAAGAATCTACCCCCTCAACCCCATTTCCTTTCCCAAAAGCCACCCCCACAACACAATTTCCCTTTCACGTACCAAGAACACTCGTCCCTCAACCCAATTTCCCAGAAACCACCCTCGACTACAATTCCTCCCATTTCCATCCCCTTTGCCACAATTCCCACCCCCCGGTTCGCTGAAGCAACGACACATCGCAACGCTTCCCTTGGGAAAAGTATACCAAGCTGCGGAAGACCGTGACGACGAAGCTTTGAACGATTAGAAACGATTAGAGTGCGACAGGCGTTACGCGGTCTAACGAGCCGCGGGTCGCGACAACAACAACAACAGCCGTTCGCCGAGGGTAATTGCAGCCGCGGCTGGTTGGGTCCGGGTTGGGTGCGATCCCGTCTCCTGGATGCCGCGTCTCCCGTTGACGTTTCGAGAGAGGAACGTTTTCCACGCGACACGGTCGCAGAACGCAAACCGTCTTCCATTGCACACGCTCGTGTTTCACGCTGACAGCCTCGAAAACGTCGCGCAATTACCATTCCGCCGCGTTTAATTGAAGGGGGCGCGACCTGGATGGCTCGCCGGGTCGTTTCTCTTCCTTTCTTTCTCTCTTCCTCCCCCGCCGTGGCGGATCGTTCGGTGCCGCTTCCTGCGTGCACGCTGCAACGAATGTTTACGTTGGTGTTTTGATTTAAGGGGTCATGCTCAGTCAGGAGGCCGAAAAGAAGGGTGGTCTTTGGAAATTTTTTACTCAAAAGCTATAACACATTTCGCAGAAAATCTTTTTTCCTTTTAAGGATTGCATCTAGTACCGTGCATCGTATTTTTTTTATTTAAAAATATTTATTAATAACTAAGTTATTGTCTAAAATACAAAATTCAAAAGAATTTACTTATTATATTATATTATCTAGTATTTTAAAGATGGCTGATGTTTAAAGTGAAAGTTTCAATTTTTCAAAAAATCCTTCGTTCAAATACTAGATGATATAATATAATAAGTAAATTCTTTTGAATTTTTTATTTTAGATGATCGACTTTCGAGCAGCAGTGGTCGCCGCAGAAGCCTTTTTTTAGAGAACCTTCGAGTGATGGACAATAACTTAGTTACTGATAAATATTTTTAAATAAAAAAAATACGATGCACGGTACTAGATGCAACCCTTAAAAGGAAAAAAGATTTTCTGAGAAATGTGTTATAGCTTTGGAGTAAAAAATTTCCAAAGACCACCCTTTTTCGGCCTCCTGACTGAGCATGACCCCTTAAAGCCACATCTTTCATATTTTAATTTTTTAATGCCGGTGGCAGAAATTAATTTGTAATTATTTTCACTGCGGGGCTACATTCGACTTTTATGCGAGAGGGAAAATACTGTCGTAGATTGAAAAATTTATTGTGAAATTAATAATTTAATTAGCAAGTTGCTAGTAAATGCAGCCACAGTGACGCAATTTTTAATAGTTTCTGTATTAATAAATTTGAATAGGAACTCAATAATAGATCACCGTAGATAAGGGTGTCCCGAATAAATTCGCAGAGGTCTAGTTCAATCTTAACATTAATGCAAATCGTGAATGAAATCGAGGAAGGGGAGTTTTTAATAATTTTCAATTTCCTTCTCTGAGACTTAATCGTACAAGTAAAAAACCTCGTTCTCCCATTTTTCCTTCCTTTTCTTTTGAAGAAAGAGTACTCGCTTTACGGCTGACCATCCCCCACAGTTCAATATTTTTAGCACCAAGGACCAGACGGTCTAATTTCGTCCCCTTTTGACCCGGTTTCGGTGCACCTGATCCGTGGAGGATATGACCCACCTTCGAGCCTCGAGAATTCGATATAGGGATCCCTTTCTGTCCGTGAGCCTGAGTTCACGGTATCAAAGGAGCCCGAACATGCACCGAGGCTTCCCTTCAGACTCTTTTCTCTCTTGGAATAATTAAAATCGACAGATCTTGTCTTGCTTGCATTCAGCAGAAAAAAAATGCCAATATCATTTGCAGATCCACTGATGCAAATATGACGCAATAGTAATTATAAGCAGTAGGGATAATAATAATACTAGCAGGAATAATAATAATCATGGTAATTATATTCGTAACAGTAGAAGCAATATTAATAATAATTTACCTCTAATTAGCACAAAATTACGAAAATTTTCAAAGTTAAAAAAAAAAGCAAAAAAGGGGTTCATAAAATTTAAAGTAATCACTAAGTTTCCCCCTTCTCAAATTGGCCCCCGAAAGAGTCAACAAACCCTTCCTCGCCAACTGCGCAATATTCATGATACAACCCCCAAATCCACTACAATCATCCTGCCCAATTTTCCCAGCACCATAATTGACAAAACGGTTGCCATCCAGCTTATTTCGCCCGATAAATCGAGCCCCTAATACCTGTGTAGCCAACGATCGCCCAATAACATTTACCCAGCACCTCTATCCAGCAAAGCACAAACAATAACATCGAGCAACAAATATATCCCAGCAGTGTATTCCGACAACAAATGAATAATCCATTCAACATCCCCATTCCTGTAATAGGAACCTGTGCAAACCAACGTGATATACCATTCCCAATCAATTTCATAATTAATTACAGTCGAGACGCACGTTCAAAGTGGAATTTGAAAATTTTTTCTCGCGAGAAAATTGGGGGCTTCAAATTTTTTCGCGCGGGAAAATTGGAGGTAGGAAAATTCGAGATTGCGAGTTTCTCCTCGCGAGAAAATTCGCGATTTCGATTAATTCCCAATGGATTATGTAATTAATAATATTCGAGGGAATCGTTCGAAGTAGAATTTGAAAATTTTTCCACGCGAAAAGAATCGGGGATCTCGAAGTTTTCCATATGAGAGAATTGGAGATTTCGAGTTTTTCCTCGCAAGAAAATTGGAGATAGGAAAATTCGAGATTGCGAGTTTCTCCTCGCGAGAAAATTCGCGATTTCGATTAATTCCCAATGGATTATGTAATTAATAATATTCGGGGGAATCTTTCGAAGTAGAATTTGAAAATTTTTCCACGCGAAAAGAATCGGAGATTTCGAAGTTTTCCATATGAGAGAATTGGAGATTTCGAATTTTTGCTCGCAAGAAAATTGGAGATTTCGAATCACCGAGTGTCCGCGGGAGTTCCTCGCCCCCGATTCGCTACGCTGCTGGGTTCGGGCCGTTTTCCAAACGGTGGAACGAAGGTCGAGTCGAATAGGGGTTGGCCAGGAGCCAAGAGACCAGCGTGGAGCCCTTCTTCGTCGGGGTATAAATTCACGGGCACGGTGGTGTGCCAGCGTTCCAGCTGTTCCTGACACGAAGACGAGTTTCCTTTTGTCCGATTTAATTGAATTCGGCCAGGTCCACCTCATTCTTCTTCCCTCCCCACGTTGTCGTTAGACCCGCTGGCCTGAATCGGGGGCAACACAATCGACTTTGCGCCTTTTTCCGCTTTGTCTCACACATTTGTTGGCGATTCTTGACGCTGTTCCTAGATCGAAGCTGCACCTCGTCCCTTTTCCAGTCACAGCCTTCTCTACTAAGATTTCCGAACCCAAAAAGAATTTTTCTTTTCTTTCTCAGATTTGTGGGACTTTTGAGAACCTTGTGCAGGGTTCACCATTTATTTGAGTGCACACATTTTGCTGTTACTTTCTTTTTAAAAATTAAATTTTGTTTGTGGAGTTTGAATAAAGTGATTTCAAGTTTCTTCACTCCACAGAAAATTGGAGATAGCAAAATACCAATACTCCCCACGAATCTGTCCAATTCTCCTCTCAAAATTTCCCCCCTTCCAATTTTTCCCTTTCCTTTAAACCCACTTCGAACATTCGAGTAACCAGATCTCTGCAAACTATCTTCATCAGTGTCCAACTTCAACCCATCACTACTTTGATCACCTCCCGACTCCAACCCATCACTACTTTGACCCCTTCCCCGCTTCAACCGCCAATTTCGCCACAAACAATCCCCCCGCCTTCGCCACACTCAAACCCCATCAATCTTCCTCAATAATCCCCGCAAAATCCCTTCAAACCACGTCAAACTAACCAAAACACCCCCCTCAACCACAAAATAACACTAAACTCGGAAAAATCGTCTGAAACCTCCCCGAAAAAATCGACGACACGCCGCGCCACACGCCCGAGCAATCGATAAATAAATAAAAAAGAAACCCAGTAATCCGCCCAATAAAATTGCCACCGAAATAGCACTTTTGCCTGCTTCGCGGCCTGGTCGTTGGAAAAACAACGAGTGGGAAGAAAAAACAAGCAGCGAGGCGAAACGTGCTGCAAATAAATCCATACTCTAACCCAGCAATATCGTTCTTGCTGTCGTGGGAGGAAGGGGTTGCAGGAGGGGGCGACCTCGTTAAACGCGTAATGGATAACCGATACTGGTGGCAGGATTAAAGGCAAAAACTGGGTCTGAATCGGAATTCAGATCGTCGATCAGCTAAACGAGTCGCGACATGCGAGATCTGTTGTCTGAGGAGTATTCCTAGGCGAGTCGGAAAGCACAGCATCCGTTTGGTTCGTTCTGCGAACGATCCCTCGTTCATTGCTCGTCGCTGGAGAATTTCGGGTGCAAACAGAGAGGGTGGGACCGCGATCGGTGCAGTCCGTGTTTGTGCTCCCAATTATTAGTTAACCGAGTGCAAACTTTGAGAATGTTTATTGTGTTTGGTGTAGGTAAATTGTGGGGGGAGGTGGGTGATTTTTTTTTGAGGGGGTGGGGGTTGTGGATTTGGGAATTCGGGTTGACTTTTGCATGGGGAGATTGGTTTGGGGGAATTGTTTGGCCGATTGGTTTCTAGCTCGAGTTTTGGGGAAGTTGAATGGCTTTTTGATTGAGAAATTTGTGGGGGGTAATGTCGGTTAGATGGGTTTTTTTGGAAGTTTTTTTTATGTCAGATTTGGTCGAAATTTGATGCAGGAGTCATTGCTTTCAACGTGCTTTCAAATTAGTCACCGAACAGAGGAATTCTAGTTTTTGACTTTGGTCAGTTTTGCAAATTTTATATTTTTTTATTCGAAATTTCTTAGAGATGTTCGACAAACATACATTGGATATTTTTGTCTGCTATTTATCTATGTGTTTCGGCTAAACTGTCACCAAAAATTCACTTCGCTAAAGTCAATCATTACATTTCTCCAAAATTGGCGACAGAATTCGAAGAACAACCCTCTGCGTCGTACCAAAAATGAATTTTGTATCAACCCGAGCGTACCCTGCCTCGCGTTTCTTCGCCCGGAAGTGAATTTAGTGGCTTCCCCTGTTTATCGCTCGCTGCGGGTGCGCAGGACACCAATTGCCCCATAAATAAATAAATACACCTCTGGTCGTAAATTCCACCCCTTTACCAGCCCTTATCGTGCCCCAGCAGAAGAGCGTAAAATTCTGTCTGAATTTTCGCATCCGCAACCCTCGAAATTGTATGTTTTCAAGCCTGGGTGGGTTCTAAACACGTGGAGGCAGACAAAAGGGGGTGTGTAACATAGGGGTTGTTTGTCAGGCACCTGTCCTCTATTCAAGTACTACCAACGGACGTGAAAACGACTCGATATTGCGTATTTACAATCCCCCTTAAAATTTGTCGACTTCAAAAGTGGCTATGACGCTTCAAAATTCCACGAAACCCAAATTTTGCTATATTTGCAACTTCAAGTTTACAGAAAATTGATATAAAGTACACAAATGCGAGGGAAATATTTTTCTGAATGCATTGCACATCGCGAGTATGTTTATTATTTCATTGAAAATATATTTTCCAAGTTTCATTAAGATCCTTCAACCCCCATAAATGTCCATTTAACCCCCCGCCCCTGCACATATTTCATGCGTGACATTTCACCAAGAATTTCATTCGCATTTTCTTTATTCGAATTTTCACCCTTCACGCGTCATTTACCCCTGAAAGGGGGTTACACCCACCCCCTCGAGTCTCCACAGGGATCAGCCACGCTCCGAAAGGGGTTGAAGCTGGAATCTCCTCCAGGGGATCCAGTTAACCCCATCCACTGTCGCGACTGGCATCCCTCTCTGTGTCACTTCAAGGGTGCACTCCTGGGGCAGGGGGTTGGGGGTGGAATTCCCAGTCGCGAAAAAAATGACGAACGGGGGAGTGTACAGAGGCGAATGAAATTTGCATAGCGTTAAGCGCGATCCAGGGAGGTGTATTTTTTCCCCGGCAACTCCTCGACCATCTACAAACGCATTTCAAATTTCCCGCCATTCGCAGGTCCCCTTTTTCAACCCCTATTTCTCCACAAAAGTGTCATGCTTATTTCTCTGCTTACTACTCCACCCTCGCCCCTTAGAAATCCAGTCACGTGTCTCGCAAATTTCCCATAGACCTTCTCCACCCCCTCCCCCAACATATACCCTCAACCACTTCACATTTTTTAATTTTCCTGCATTTTTCATACACCAATTTCGGTTATCTCTCTTCTTATTTTTTAAACGAAAGCTTCCAGTGTGTGCTTTTTCATGCGTTGGTGTTTTTTTTTGTCGTGTGGATTTTTCGCCGAGCTAGGGGTTGCTTGTGAAACGCAATAAAAATTAAAATTGTATTTAAATATTGACGAGGGGTGTGTTCTGGGGAGGGTTTGTAATTCCATAGCTGACTGGTCACGGTGTGTTTATGCATAGGAATACGATCGTGCGAGGAATAATCGGGGTGGTTCCCACCCCTGTCGCGGGGGCTGAACGTGATTCCTCTGATTATGCGGTAACGAGCCGCAAAAATGGCTCGTCAGTATGCAGTGCAGCGTTTTTTCCCTGGCTCTAGACTTTCCTCGACAAGGGGAACGTACGTGGCTCTTCTTCGGGGTAGTTCGAAGAATTTCTCTGATCACAAAACCCCAGCCAGTGTCGATTTCTCCCTCTCCTCTCGTCTCGAAACTTATGGGCTTTCTGGTGCCTTTTTGCTTTCTTGAAGTGAATTATGCAAGCTTGTTTTAATAGGGAAGATGATTCTTTGTGATCCTTTTGGGTTGGTTTCGACTTTGTGATGAGGGGTTTTGAAATTCTGCTTGTGTGCTGGATTTTGGTGGAATTGGAATGATGGAATTTGTGAAGTGTTTTGGAATAACTATGGGGTATAAGAAATTCACAAGTCACAAGAAATTCACAAGTCACAAGAAATTCACAAGTCACAAGAAATTCACAAGTCACAAGAAATTCACAAGTCACAAGAAATTCACAAGTCACAAGAAATTCACAAGTCACAAATCACAAGAAATTCACGAAGCAGACTCAATTTTTCAGTAGGAATTGTAGAGGACACTTTTCTTTTCTTTCTTGAAAGTTTAATGTTGTGATCGTTGTTAATTATGGGTGCTTCAGCGTTGGGCAAGTAGTACGAGTCCATAATTGAACAGACAATATTCAGGGATCCATTAAGCTGCATTTTCAGAAGCATTTAGCAAGCGCGGGCCAGTTTTGTCTGCTGAATTATTTATTTTAGAGATGCTGCGAGTGCTTTTCAGGACACTACTTTCCTCGACCGATTATCCTCGCTATTTACATACTTGCATAATCCTTCCTCCCTGAGATCCATTTGTTCTCCCCTACTGCCGCGCTTCCTGCGTCATTTTCTCCACTCACATTCTCCCCCCCGCTTCTTTACTTCCGTCTTAGTCTAAGATCCTTTCCCCTGAAGTATAACTTATGCTCCTCGCCCTTAACTCCAATACTTAAAAATGAGTTTCCATTAAAATTAGACCCCATCCCAAATTCTTGAGAAATCGAAAATCGAAGAGCAAAGTAAACTGAAACAGATGAAGTACACCCAGCTACTTGAAAAATCGAAAAATAATTTTTAAAAAATATTACTTCAAATACCTAGCTCCAAACAGTTGAGAAATCGAAAATTGAAGAGCAAAGTAAAGTGAAACACTGGAGTTCATCTCACCCCAAATACTTGAAAAGCCGAATATTAATTTTAGAAAAATGTTATTTCAAGAAACCGCCCAATTCCCAGTCCCCTATTAACATTCAACCCCTTTTGTTTCCAGGAACAATGAAGCTGGAACTGATGGGCCGAGAGAAGGGCCTGAAGCTCTTCAGCAAGTTCATACGAACGAAGAATGTGGACAGTCTTCAGGGTGACCAGAGGAAAGCTGGCCCCGAGCCTCTGCACCCGACCGACTCCAAGCAGAAATTACAGGCAAGCATGTTCCTAAAAAGTTCTTCCCAAAAAAGACACCCTTACCTCCACTCCCCTTTAAAGTGGTTCATTAAATCAAACTACATAGAATCAATCGAATCATCCCCAACGAGGGGATCTCTTCCCACGCTAAATTCATCCATGCTCTCGCATTCAAGATTAGAGAGCACTTTCCGCGCTGTTAGTTATTTTTATTTCAAAAGAAAGGGTGGTTGAATCGCCACCCTCCCGAGCCAAGGATGTTCGATACCAACTTTCTTACGTCTCGAGGTCTTCCTTTCCTATTTTGGATCCCTCGAGGGGAGATGTCTAACAAGTGTACGAGCATCCTGGGTTATTTTTAACAGAATTTTTCAACCCCTTAGGATCGTCTTGGGATGCTCTCAAAGGCTACCCCCTTTTTGGATCAGTCTTCATAATTTAATGGACGATTAAGTTCTTTAATTACATTCTTTTTAACAGTATGTCCTTTGTTTGATTTAAATCCACCCCCCCTTAATTATTTTCAAATTCATCCCCCTTTGCCACCACGGAAATTTAAAAAATCATATTCAATTATTAGCAGATTATTTTCCATTGTCCAACACTTATGCACGTTTAAAGAAGTTCTCCCTTCGATCGTTGCACTTTTTCGATAAACACACCCTGAATGCACCCCTAATGCTCGATCAGACCTTTCAGGAATATCTAGTCGCGCGTTTCAACCGTGATATCAGTGAATTGAGATAGGGGAGGGGGCTTATTGGAGATGTTCAGGGGGATAGGGGGTGGCCGGTGTTCCCGTTAGCGGTGACTATTGTTTCCTCGACAGGCGGGGGAAGTTTATTCGTAATTTCGCGGAAATATCGACTATGCATCGATGCTGGCGATTCCTTGCATCGAGACAAGTCGGAACCTTTTTGTTGCATTCAATCGAGCTGTGCACGGTGCTTAGAGAACGGTTTTAGTTATCAGGGGGTAGGTTTTTTGTGCTTATATTGAGTTTGTTTCGAAATGATACTGTGTTTTTTTTTGGGGGGGGGTGGAGGTAGGTTTGGGTTACTTTAAGGGTAGTTCTTTGTGTTGAAGTTATAGTTTGGAGATGGTACAGTGCTTTTGTTTTCGAGGGGTGGAATTGGGGTTGGTTTGGGGTAGTTTTGGACCCGCTTTGTTACGCTTAAATTATGATGGGATGCTATTTTTACTTTCAAGAGGTGGAGTTTTTATTCGAAACGTTGTTTAAAGAGATTTAAGGATATTGGAAATTAGAATAGATTTAATGAATATAAAATTGACGAATTAAAATTTCTACAGCTTACAAAATTAATCCACATACGTGTCTCCTCTTCCAACAACCATTCACGACAAAATTGGAAGTTCTCTAATCATATTTAGTAATTGAAAAAGTAGAAAAATTCAAAGTTCAACATATTCCAACAGTTTTAAGAAGCTTTATTTCCGTGTTACATTGTTTTTTTTTCTGTTCCACAGAAGTGCCTGACGACTCTGGACCTCACCTCCTTGGGGGTTGGCTCCTGCGTAGGGACAGGGATGTACCTGGTCGCGGGGATGGTGGCGCGCAGCGTCGCTGGTCCAGGGGTCGTCTTCTCGTTCATTATTGCGGCTATTGCTTCCATTTTTTCTGGTAAGTCTACCTTCGACATTCCCCTTAAGACTATAATAGAACTTTCCACCTTCGAAAGATATCACAAAAAATTCCACATTAACAGAAAATTTTTAAAGCTGAAAGAGAATTATTCGACAGTAACGTGTTCTTAAGGGTTGAAACACCAGAATTCCCCACCTCCTTTACCTCCCACCACAAAATTGTAATTTAATAGAAAAATTTAAAGGTGGAAGGAGAATTCCTCGACAGTAACGTGTTCTTAAGGGTTGCTGGTGGATAAAATGTAAGGGAAGAGACATTTCCTTCTTTTCCACCCTCAGCAAATATTCTGAAGAGAATTTACCTCCTCCGCCCTACTGGGGGTGCGCGTAACGCTGTCGGATTAGATTTACAGGGGTTGCATGGCGGTAGTGTCGGACAGGCTGTCAGGAACGGTTCAGACGTTGTGAAACATCGTGGAATCCAATTCTTTTCTGCTTACGGGAATTTAAAGCGCTCGCGCTGGAAGCAGACGCGCTATGTACGCGCGCCTTAGGAAAATGGAGTCGACGAAGTAGGGAGGGTGGCTTTTTTTTTAAAAAAAAAATAAAGGGAGCATTGAATTTTTCTTTTATGTCACCGACAAACTCATCCTCTTTGAAAAATGATAATTTTTTTAATATTAAAATAACTGAGTATCACACTTAATTATTTAAACATTACACCTGTAAATTAAAACTATAAAGTCGTTTATTTCTAATCATATGAGACACAGCAGCTACTAGGCTTTTTATTTTTAACTACGTCTGAAATATCTTGGGTCGTACTACTTGGAAAGATTATTGGGAGTTTGAAAAATAAGTGTGGTTGTTGTTGGAGATTCGCGTTCTTCTGTTTAGCAGAGTAGGGACAGTTTTATGGTATTCTTGAGTGGCGGATTATACGCGGACCTGTTCTACTTGCATCTGTCCGATCAAAGACGGTTTATTCTACTCGGTCACGTACGGTTTTATTTCACCAATTTTCGCGCGAGCATAAAAGATCCTGCTCTACTTAGGGCCACCTTTCCAACCACGTCTGACCATAAGTAGACCTGTTCTACTTCCCTGTTCGTGGCCGTTTGTAACTTCATCACACTTCGTCACGCCAGATTACAGGAGATGTTTCATTACTGAGTAATGCGTCTAATTAAGAGCTATACTCTCGTACTTAATCACGCCTGATGACAGATAGCCATTCTCCACTTACTCACGCCTGACCACAGCGGCATTTATTTCACTTATTTACGTATAACCACTTATCACTTCATTCCTCGTAATGGTGTCTAATCACAGGCAGCACTCTGTTACTTACAGGCGTCCAATACGCTTCTAAAGCCACCATTTCCCCCCAATTTTCAACCCCTAAAATCTCGCACCCCCCTTAAAGGTTCTTGATCCCCAAAACTCACCCCCCCACCATCTTTAATCCCCAAAACATCTCGAGCTTAAATTTCCTGACCAAGCAACTGTCGGACGAATTTCTCCCTCGAAGTTTATTATTTCCCACCCATCTCGAGGGTGTCAGCGGCAACAGCGATCACGCGCGTGGACCATGATTACAGCAGCCACGTCTGCCCATACGTCTTTCTTTCTCCTGACACGTGCAGGAAAGGATGCGTCGTTCGTGGTGTACCTCGACGCCAGGGCGGAAAATAACCGTCGGATTAGATTTACTGGGGGCGGGCGGGGGGTGAATGGTACGCTTGCAGGGACGTGTTGCGAGACACGCAGAGCCCAGGGTGATACGTAGCGAGCCATGACAGGTATATTGCTAGGTCCTGGCCTCGAGTCTCGATACAAAAGCTTCCCAGCAGCGTTGCAAACACACCCCCCACCCTCTAATGAATTTCCACGACGCTCCTGCCTTTGTTGCCCGTGATTCCACCGATTCATCCCGCTCCTGGTGAATAATGAAGCCTCGGGGCGCTACTGGGAAGATGAATAGTGCAGGTCACTTAGCATTTGCTTTTCGAAAAAACATTTTATGATTTTTTACGCTTTTCAAGCTTGAATATTAGGTGGTTATTAAGGGGCCTCTAATGGGGAGGGTAGAATGTTGTAAGTAGAAGAGGAATATACAGGGTGGTCCACCGGAAAGTTTATTGATTTTTCAAGCTTTTTTTTTGAAAAGTTCACAGAGATTTTTTTGGAAAAAAAATCAAAGAAAAATTGACGGGGAAGATAGGAGCTTTAAACTTCCACGTTGCAATCGAATTTAGGTGTTCCTTTTGGACCACCCTGTATGATACCAGAGGGATACTAATAAAAGTGGCGGAGAATTATTGCACAGTTTCTGCGACACTCTCTGCTGGTTCAGCTTCAGTGCGGAATTTTGTGAATGGTATTTCATCGATTTTATTGGCTCTCGATGGCAGTTTCAACCCTTCAATATCTATTTTTAAAACATCTCTGATCCACCGAGGAATTGGAAGTTATTTTGCGATACGTGAACGGAAAAATTTCAAATTTTCACTTAACGAATTACGTGACAGTGTATTTTCAATTGAACGATACAATTTAATGTTTTTTATATATTAAACATTTTTAGATGTTCTTTTAGAAGTCCTAAGAAGTTATTATAAAGTTCATTGTAGGTTAGAGTGCTTTAATTATTTCGTCAGTAATGATTAATCGGTTTCGGTCTCTGATTTCGACTTTCCAGGAGCATGTTACGCCGAGTTTGGAGTACGAGTGCCTCACACGACAGGCAGCGCGTACATGTACAGTTACGTGACGGTAGGCGAATTAATAGCATTCATTATTGGATGGAACATGGTACTGGAGTACCTTATAGGTACGAGCGCGTGTGCCTGCGCCCTTAGCGCCTGCCTCGACGCCCTTGCGGAGGGCGCCATTTCCGGCGCGATAGCCAGCAGCGTGGGAACCATTTTTGGTGAGTGAAAATTAATATTCCACCGCTGAACACGTTCCTTCATCCCCCACAATTAACTCTGCTACTCTAGAGAGCTTTTGAAAAAAATGTTTCGCTAGTATAAAAGCGAAGAATAAAGTGATTAAGTAGTACGAGTCAATCATACTCGACTAACCATTACAAGCTCACAGATATCGGTAAAAGATTTCACACCCCCCGCGGTTGAGACTGCCCCAGAAAATTTTTCGAAACCCCATCCTCCGCCGTGCAACATCGAGCCGCTGCTTCTGAGTAGTACAGATCAATACTCAGCAAGGGAGCAATTTTGTCAAGTTGCACGGTGCAGCTGTATTGCCACAAACAACGCGGAACAAATTCCTACCCCCTGGTAACTGCGTATTGAAACGGGAAAGGGGGTGATTGGAAAGTCTACCGCTGGTCTTACTGTCCGCCATGGCGGTTACGGGGGAGGAAGCATTAAGGGGGGAGCCTGGTGTAACTAAATGAAAATCGAGGCATCTTTCGGGAATTTTTTTTAAAGAAAGTATTTGATAGATCTTTCTGAAACTTTCAGGATATTGTATTAACGGGTTAAGGTATATAACAAAAAAATTTTATTAAAAAAGAGCGGCAAATAACAAAGTTATGCCTAGTCCGTTGGCGACGCAATTATTGCACTGCGGGCAACGTAGCGTCTTTTGGTTTCATCCGAAACCAAAAATCGAACAATTTTCTTTTAGTTTATGAGTGCACGCACAGAATGAAGAAATTTGAAACTTGAAAGATGCAAAATGAACAAATGGCGGCCTCTTGAATAAAAAGTTATTTATTTAAACAATATCATTATACTAATAACTTAGTACTACGAAGAAAATGTTCACAAATATCCGTGCGCAAGGCCAAGTCGATTGGTTGAATATTTTTTTTAGTTACATTGCCCGCAAAGTATAAAACTGTCGTTTCGAGAAAAACACATTTCAAGTTTTGTGGTAGCTTGGCGCTCCGTAGCAAAACCGGCTATATCCGCTTTAATTTTTCGAATTTCGTTTTGCGGCTTTGGGAACATATTGTCGCGATGTTCAACTATTGATTTATGCAAAAAAAAAAATCGATTTCTTCGATCCGCTACACCAGGCTCCCCCCTTAAGGGGAGGTTCTGGTCTAGAGCCCCAAAAAATAGGTGATATTTAGGAATTAATTAAAGGAAAACTACTATATATAATTTAATGGGACTTATTGCATTGTATTAAGGATGTCTTATGTTATAGAAATATATTTTTTGTTTTATAATTAATCAGTGCAAACAGCCCTGGGGAGTCGTTAAAGTTAAGGCGTCAAAAAATTGATCCAAATCGGTGGGACCTGTATCTCTATAAGTTATTATCCGATTCGACTGAAACCTTTTTTATTTTGAAGATTATTCTATTTTCTAGGGGGGGGACTAAAAAAAATTACAAAAATTACATTTTTTTTAGAAAATAACGGCACTTCACGTTTGAAATCACTTTTCCCTGTATTTTTCGTCCTTTCAACGCCTTTAAAAATTATAAATTTTCAACTTTTTGTAATTTTTTTAGTTCCCCCCCCCCCCTAGCCAGAAGTATATTCTTCAAAATAAAAAAAGTTTCAGTCGAATTGGATAATAACTTTTGAAGATACAGGTCCCACCGTTTTGAGAACACTGTTTCGAGAAAAACGCATTTGAAGTTTTACGTGAGCGCCGGAGTGGACAGTTGTTGCCCATGCGTTTGCCGCTACTCAAATGCCTGTAACTTGGGGAATTTTACGAATTTCAACCAATCCTTTTAAACACGTTTTCCTAAAAGGTTGAACATTCGAAAAATGGAATAAAAAAAAAATCGACATTTAGACCAGAACCTCCCCTTAAGGAGTGTTTCGCGTGTGCCAGCCAACTGGAAGAAAGTTTCTCTACTTCTAACGGTCGGATGATGTATGGACTTATTCCACTTGTCAGCTTCGCGGAACAAATAGCGAGCTACTTCCCCGCTGTGTCTGGCCGCACGGGGGGTTGTTCTACCGCGTCAGCTGCTCCTGAGGATAGCCGATCAATATACTCTTTAAGCCCACTTCGGAAGTGGGATCCATTGTTCCCCAGTGTCTGACTAATCGCGAGGCTACTCCACTGCCTCGGATTCCGGGGAAGGCTTCGCTTGCCGCCACCGTCTGACTAATGTCGCTGCATTCTACTTCCCGGAAAGACGCGTCCGTATCTCTGCGGGATCAATTTCGTGATAAATTCATTCTGCTCGGGTGCGTGACTGTGCACAGACTCGCTCCACTGTCCCGTCTATAGGAGAAGTAGAACGTGATTCTATTTGCAGTGGTATCGATCACTGGGTTCATTCTACGACGACGTCTGACCAGCCAGCGGATTATTCTACTCGCGAGATATCGATCACTGGCGGCGGTTCATTCTGCTCCCCCGGCTGACCGTGCGCGGGGCTGTTCCACTGAATTGTATTAACCAAAAATAAGGGAGTCACTGCACTACGTGCTCGATCCGTCACGAATATCGTCTACTACGTTGCATGTCTGGCTAAATGAAAGCTCGCTCCACTCGCTGTCTGACCGCGCACAGAATTATTTTTCTGAATGAATGTCTCCTTGGTATTGATACATTCCGCTCGGCTGGCTATGCGGAGACTCGTACTACTTTTATTCAGGCTGACCACAAATAAGATTCCTCTCCTGAGGAGATGTTCGACTTTTTATCGAGCTACTCCACTTGCCTGATTATTTAGAGACTCGTACTACTTCTATCCTGTCTGATCATATATAAAATTGTTCTCCTAAGTGAACACTAGTCTTCGGATAGAATTATTCTGTTCACAGTAGTTGTCTGGCTAAATACGAGACTATACTACTTTCCGAGGGTCTGGCCATGCATTGACCCACACTACTTGTCCCTTTTTCGCACTTTCCCTTTTCACAGAGAAGAACCTTAATACGAACGACCCCATTCGGGTGGCGATTATGGCTTATTCTCAAAGATGGCGCTCTTCAAATCGTCACTGAGAAGCTCCATACAAAATAAAACAGGAATAGTCGGAGAATTGTTAATCAATAATTATTCATCGACCCATAGATTAATGACTACTGCATACATTTTTCCCTCTCGTTTAAGTAAATTCTGATATTAACAACCCCTTGGAAAAATCGCGAGACAAGGGCTTTCCACAGCGAAATTCTTGCCACAGATTTATCAAACTTTCTGAAAGCAGCGGCTAAAGTGCACCAGCAACTTCCCCGGGCTAAATCCTGTTCCTCGTCCAGGATGTTTTCTCGCGGAACAGGATGAAACCACGACGCTAATCGCGTTTGCTCCGCGCTCATCGCGGGGGATGACGAGCCCACGCGCAAACCCACCGCGACAAGGGGTGGTTTCATCCAATCCCGCCAAATTAATTCGGCTCTTTGTCGGAAAAGTGCATGCAACGAGGAAAAAGCTCGCCAGGTTTTCCCTGCACTGGACCCGTCGCAACTCGTCTTTCGACGGGGCGGAATCGATCGTACAGCGAGGGTGGGAGGGATGAAAGACACGTTTCAATTTTCGTTGACCCCGTCGGCCGATCCGTGAATACGGAAAATGCTTCAATTTCGGTCGAGTCCCGTCCCTGCATTGACTTCGTTTGCCACCTCGCTTCAATGGCGCTGGCAAAGGGGTTGCACCAGCTCTGGGGGTTGACTCTTGAGAATTGTCCTTTTCAAGATAGACCGGAGCAGGAGTGAAATAAGGGAAACTAGGATTCGTGAATTGCACGGAAGAGAAGTTTAAATACACATTTCAGGGGGTGGTTTTTTTGTGTCGTAGAATTTCACGAGAAGAATGATTTATCGTCGACCTATACTACTGTGCAAATCACGTACCAGCTGCTAGGAATTGTACGATCGTTGTAATATATTTAAGGGTGTGACAGATTCGCAGAAATTTAAAGCTGCGCGCTTAATAAAAGGGGTGGGAATAGCCAAGCAAAAATTGTATTTGAAAAAAATTTATTTTACTGCACATTTACAATTTGTGTTGTTGGACAAAGAACCGCGAGCTTTCCAGGAGCGCGCCGTGCCACACGAAGACACTGTACACAGAGCAGGGGGATGAAAATGTCAGGAAAACGGGCAGAAGTTTCGCGTCCAATATCCTAGTCCGCCCATTTCGTGCCTCTTTGTGAAAAAAAGCTCGGGTTCCCCTTTGTTTTTACGAGGGCGCCGCGATACTATTCGATCTCCCATTTTCGAAGTCCCCGGGGGATGAAACTTTGGAATGTTCACGTATGTTTTCGATATAATACAGTTTTCCCCTTTCAATCTGTAGGAAGTTCCTCCGTATCTGTGTTGGTCCTTCGCTTTCATAGATTCCTGCACATTTTTTCCATCGATGGCGAAGTAAATTGTTGCGAAACAAAATAAAAAATGTCGAGGCGAAGTTCTGTGATTGGCTGGGCAAAAACGTTTCGCGAACCAGGGGCGCGTCGCCACCCCCGCAATTATCAAGTTCGCCCTCTCGAGCACAGCTCGGTCGCGGGAATTTCGCCACGACAACAAGAAACTTCTCATCGCGTTCTGCGCTCTGCATTCCGCTGCAAGAAAGCTTAACGAGCCACGGCAACTAGCGATTTGGCGATAAAGCACGGCCCAGGGGCGTGCAGCCAGCCAGGATTTTGATATTCAAGGGCCGATCTCCTTGGTGGGCGAGAAACGAGCCCCGGCAACGGTAATTCGCCGCGGTTCTTTCGATTCCATGGCTCCGACCCAGTTGCAAGAAAACTGGACAAAAAACCGCTCGCATAAAGGGCGGGTATTCATTTTTTTTTTGACTATTTAAAAGTTTCGCCTACGTGGACTGAAACAGGAGGCAAAGTCACGAAGAAAATGTTATATGAATGTTGGACGTACGAGCTTTAGTTTTGGAGATGTTGCGATTTCAAAAAAATGCCCCCTATATAGCTGATTTTTTAAATCGCTGTAACTCGAAAACTTTTTTTTTTTTTCCTTTATAGAACGTTTCATTCATATTTTATGGCGTAGATTCTCACCGAGTATCTTTTACATCCAACTAAGTCAAATTTACAAAAAAAAATATTAATTGTAATTTTTGGAAGCAAACTGCGAAAGGACCTCGATATTTTCTGCCCGAAGGATAATTCAATCTCGAAGCACTCGATTTCTCGATACATTTCGTGAGTATCGTTTCCCCTCGGCTGGCCTTCCTCCCTCGAAATTTGCTCAATCGTTTTTTTATCGCTTCCCGTCAAAAACGTCCCCTCTCCTTCTTTCAGCAATCAATCATAGTGGAGATTCGTGAGCCGGAAAATTGTACCATAAAATGCAATGAAAACAGTGGCTCTCAACCGTCGTAGAAGTTGCGTATGCGCCGAATTGTTTGCCCGACCGGTTGGTAAATATCGCTCGATCGTTTTATATCGATTTTTATTTATTTATTGGGAAAGGAGGGGGTGGGGGTAGACGATAAAATCAAACGTAAGCCTTCGAGTCTGAGCACTCGAGAACCGTAAGGACCTGACGGAAGACATGATATTTCAGAGGAACGCACCCTTCGGCAAAGGGGTCTTATCAAGGATCCTTCAAAGCGCTGCCTTGATGTCCTCACAGTCGCCATTTTATTGTCGCACGGCGCGCGTTCGGGATCATAACGACTCTACGCCAGCTTCCTTATCATCCTCCACTTCTCTCAGTGACTTCCGCGTATCATTCGGATGCGCCACGCGTCCCTACTTCCTATGCACTTTGCAGAGGGAGGTCATCCTCGGGGGAGCGACTCTGAGATAAGAGGAAGCCAACTTATTTTCTGGGTCCTTTATCCCCATAGCTCAGGGGTTCCTTTGCCTCCCATAAACAGCGAATGGTTCACTCTGGCTGATGAGATTGGACCATTTACTTCCTTGTAGGAACGTTCCGAGATTCGAGTGTCTTATAATTTGGGGCCTGATGGGTCAGCTGTGCCCTCCAGGTGGAATTTATAGCGTGAGTGGAAACTTGATTGACGAGGTAGTGAATGGGGCCCCAGATAAGTTGTGATAGTGATTATTGATGTGACTTACAGTTTTTGACTTGTAGAACGGGGCCTTATATTATATGAGAAATGAAGAGTAGTTGGGTGAACTGGATTTGACAGAATTCTGATAGTAAAGTGGGTCCTTTGGTACATCTAGAGCTTAATTAAGTTGGGCCCGAGGCAAATAGTGTTGGTGATCAGTTTGGGACTTACAAGAAGAGGACCTCTACTATTTTGTAATTTGGTTGGAACTTACGGTTGAAATTTCCAGCCGGAGCAGAAGTATCTTTAGTCAAATTGGGCCTTAAGTTCTACTAGGAAAGGGCTGTTCAACTGTCGTTTACTTTGTACTTCAGCAGTATTTGGGCCAGTCGGATCCCCCCACTTGGAATCTCCAATGCAAATAGAAATCTGAATGCAAATTCAGTGGGACGTTAGATTTCGCCTTTCCAAGACAATTTCTTTAGCAACCACCCAGTAGGGCCCCAAGTAAAAAACTCACACAATGAATCCCCCCACCATCTTATGCCCCAAAATACCACCTCCCAGAGCCACAAAGCAGATTACAACGCCCCACGATTCCGAGATCCCTGAATCTCAGCAGGAGGTATCTCAAATATCTTCCATCTAAATCCGCCATTGTGTAAAATGAGAGGTACGAGGCAGCAGCAGGGACACTCGTGTGGGGGGAAGAATACAGAAAACTAATACGAATCCAGCAGGGAGGCGATAGAAAGATGAAAACGTGGAAACTCGGTCGAAAACGTGTATCATCACGCAGGACGATGATAACACCATCGTTCCAGCGTGGGAGGGGTTCATCCCCTGGAATTGGAAGGCTGTTTGATCGAACAACACCCCGCCAGACATTCCATTGGACCTGGCTGACACAGGGCAGAAGACAGATCGCGTTTGCAATCCCGTTTTTCCTCTCATCTCCTCACCCCAAGAACTAGGGTGTGACTGATCTTTAGGATTACAGGCTAGCCAACACACAAACAGCTTCCGCAGCCTCTACCGTTGCCACAGTAATCCTCCAGCTACCAATTACATCCCTACCGAATTCCTGCGTTTGGTGTCGCAGTTAACAGTATCAGGGCCTAATCAAGCTTCCAGGGGCCTAACTACCCACCGATGTTGAATGGTGGTGTCCCTTCTATGGACATCTTCCTATCCCTCCACGAATCTCTCACCACAAATTAGTTCCCTCGTTAGTCAGCCACTTGACGAAGCCCAGAAATCACCAATCAGAGTTAATTAATCGACTTATTAATAGCAAAGCCAATAAACCTAACCGGCTGGACAGCTCATTGCTACTTGGGGGTAGAGGTTTTAGGAGAAAGTGGGAACTTTTTTGGTTTCCCAGGATGACTGTGCAGTACTGAGTGATATTTTGGGAATATGGATTTTAATTTATATTGGAGGGATTAATACATTAGGAAGGAGAAACTTTAGAGGAGGCAGAATTTGCTACTGATCTTCTAAAATATCAGGAAAATTCTTTTACAGCAAACCTAAGCTACCCTAGTCTCTTAATCCAGACCTAACACCAGATCTAAACCTTAACTCAACCAAAACCTAACCAAACCTAAATTAACTCCACCAATTTCATCCATCACTCAGGCCCAAGTTAGGTCTGCATTGCACGTCCATCACTCCAGAATCCCTGCTGATCAGTATCAGGCAGCAATGTCGGTTTGAAGCTGCCCACTGCCATTCCATCCCAGCCAATCCACCTGATGTCAGGTCAGGAAGCTTCAGAGGGTGGATTCTAGCTAGAGGGTTGCGCTGTGGGCTCCAGAAGTGCCCCTAAGGGTGGCGAGGAGTCGTTGGAGTTTAAGAACCAAGCCTCTCAGTGGAGGGACTTCTGAAGGGAACGGAGGGAGGGAAACAATGGCCCCTAGCTGGAAGACGGATAAAACTGGGAACAAACTGACTATGGGGGGATGAAAGGGAGATGAAGACGGGGAACGGGGCTCAGGTGGGCAGGTTAAAGAGCATCCAAGTGTGCGGCTTCGCAAACCGTTTCGGATCGATGAGGTCCACAGGTGCTAGACTACATCCGCGCAAGCGCCCCTCGTCCAACCCCCTTCAGCCTTTTGTTATCCCCAGAATGCGCCCCCCCTCCACGATGTCCACCCCCGTCGACACTTCTCCTTACTTCCTCGCCCACTTCTAGGGGGATACAGGGTGCACCGCGATATTTCGATGTAAGTTTCATGTGAATGGTATCGGGTTTACGAGGAGAGGGATTATTTTGTTTGTTCTATGCAGACCTAACTTTCATCTAATGGAAATGCAAGCCGACCTAACCGGGCTTTAATTGGTGTCCGAGGAAGACTTAGTTAGTTAGTCAAAGTTTGTAGCGAGGGTGAAGGAAGACCTAACCTAGATCTAATTCGGGGGTGTTAGAGGAAATTTGAAGCTGGTTAACCCTGACAGGGTCTACCCCTAATGCAGCTGCTAAAAGTATTCATAATGTTGTGAAAAAATGTGTCAAATTCTGTTTCAACTAAACGGGTGGTCTTCTTTGAAAAATTAGTAGGAAAGTTTCCTTTTCTAGCATTTTACCCAAAAATGCAGTATTTTCCCTGAAAATAAAACCAACCCCACTTTTCCCCGAACAACCGACCCCCAAACATTTACCAAGAAAAATCCATCCCCCATAGCTTTCCACTCACCTGATCGCAACCCACCCCCTAAAAGCCGTCATCAGAGTCCCCTAGCTCTCCGAGAAGGATTCACGTCTCCTTGAAAAAGCCTCCTTAAAGATCCTCGACGAGATGGAAGGGAATAAAGCTCATA
The DNA here is from genome assembly GCF_050908995.1 of Andrena cerasifolii. Taxonomy (NCBI): domain Eukaryota; kingdom Metazoa; phylum Arthropoda; class Insecta; order Hymenoptera; family Andrenidae; genus Andrena; species Andrena cerasifolii. Next base: position 9,334,223 of record NC_135132.1, read on the forward strand.
TTCCGTGAAATGGATGGAAAGCTGAGCATCGAATGCCTGGGACAGACGCCAGGGTGTGTGGAGGGCATAAATAAAGCGGCGTGGCGCAGATTGTCCGTCCAGCGGCAGGATGGGGGGGGGAGGGGGTTGGTGGGGGAAAAATTGGATCTTTGATAGAGAAATTGATTTCGTTCGATGCCATCCCAGTTCCGGGGCAAAAGAGGCACGTAAAGGGAATAATTCGTCGTTAACGGCGCCGACGAAGGAAATTGAGGTCGAATGCATTCACCCCTCCCCCCCTCCACATTCGCGGCGATGGCTGCTTCTCAGCTGCAGGCAGTTTAATTTTCCCCGCTTGAACGCCTCCAGACCCGCGTGAACGCGGCTCTCCGCCTAGGGCAGCATCGATTCCCTTTTTCTTTTAATTCGATGGTCCTGCTACGCCTGCAGGGAGCATCCCCCGCAAATAGGGGCTTCCTTTCCTCATTGACGGTGTGGGGAGGGAGGGGATGTTGACTTCCCTCGTTTCCTCTTCCACCGTTTCAGGAAATCGATTTTTAAACTTCCGGTGGTTGACATCGGTTTCTGAATGGGTCTCCCAGTGCCTGCCACACATTTCGCATTCACCTCCCTCCACGTCCACAGCTGATCGTACGTACCGTGCGTGAGCGGGGTAGCCGCGTTTAAGATGCGTGGGCTGTGAACGCCCACGGGCGTTCTCCGCACGTGACACACCGATCGCGGAGTTGTTCATTGTTCGAGAATTGATGTGAAATCGCGTAGGTGTATAAGGCTGACGAGGTCGGAGTCAGAGATTAATGAATTTCTGTGGTAACGTTTCGGTCTGATTTATGGTCGACACGTACTACTGTCGCTTGCTTATGCCTGTCTCACTATTTGTAGGACTGTATCACTTGAAACAGCTTCTTTCAATTCCCACGGCTGTCTAAATGGAACTGGCAAATGTGCCACAACGCGAGAGGAATTATTCCCACCCCCGTCGACGTCTGGTCCAAAGGATGCCACCGAAAATCCCTGAAAAGCTTTGGTATTAATTAACGGAACCCAATTTTTGGTTCCCAATGGCTAACGAGCCCTTTTGTAACTATAATTCTACACCTGAAATCATCGAGCTGTTTCTTTGCAACCCCGCATTCGAAGCTACCAACAACATATTTCTCAACAAAATACAACATTTCCTCTCCGCGCCGTCACTAGGATATTTGACTTCCTGATTTCCCTGTTAAAATTCTGTCTGCGAGATCAGGAAGCGGAAATGATGTAAATTTCCTTCCACCTTCTGCCCATGAATGGAATTTGCATCTATTTGCTGCGTTAGGGGGTTGGGGAGCAGATGTACAGTTCGCTCGAATTTGAAAAATTGGAGGCACTGGTGTTAGAGTTTCTGGTGCACTTTTTGGCGAAGGTGGGAGTTCTTTGAGAATCGATGAATGGGGATTTTTGGACTTCCAGGTCGACCACCTGATTTTCTGGCATTCGTCATCACGCTTCTGATGATGCTGCTGATGGCAGCGGGCGTGAAGAAGTCCCTAGTGTTCAATAACGTACTGAACGCCATAAACCTCGCCGTGTGGGTGTTCGTGATGGCGGCTGGGATGTTCTACGTCGATGGGGACAACTGGTCGCAGCACAACGGCTTCACCCCCTATGGCTGGAGCGGGGTGAGTATTCCAAATTCACCTAAAAATTCCCAAATTTGACCTAGATATTGCAAACAAGACTTAGTCATTAAACAGAGAATTTCGAAGGGTGATTTTTAGTATTTTTCTTTTTCTCAACTTTTCTCAATTTGTTTCAATTTTTTAGACCCCTCCCAAAAAGAAAAGTAAATAGGGAATTTTTAAGGGTGATTTTTAGTATTTTCCTATTTCTTAATTTTTCTCAACTTTTTTGGGCTTCCTTCCAAAATGAAAATTAAATAGAGAGTTTCGAAGGGTGATTTTTAGTATTTTTCTTTTTCTCAACTTTTCTCAATTTGTTTCAATTTTTTAGACCCCCTCCCAGATAGAAAAGTAAATAGGGAATTTTTAAGGGTGATTTTTAGTATTTTCCTATTTCTTAATTTTTCCCAACTTTTTTGGGCTTCCTTCCAAAATGAAAATTAAATAGAGAGTTTTGAAGGGTTATATTTAGTATTTTCCTGTTTCTCAATTTTTAAAAAAGAAAATTTACTTGTTCACACTGGGTCATTCAAGGTCACCCAAGGTTACTCAAGGTGAAAGGAAGAGGGAAAATGATTCTATCAAAATTTCGATTGTCCCTTGGAGGTTCATAGAAAATTGTGCTTCCGTAGATGGAGTACCATTATAATCCCAGAAACTCACCCCCTCGGCCACTTCTCGCCCCAATTCCACCCCCTTCGATTCCCGTGACGCTTTGGATTCCTGCGGTACGTCAATTCGAATTCCCTTTCTCTCTCTTTGTCCACCTGATGCACACGGCTGCGGAAACCCATCTGGTGCAACAAGTTTGCCATTGTTCCGCGAGTCCCCAGCAAAAAGCCACGGGGCGTGTGGCCGGGAGGGGGGGTTGAAACGTAGGGGCTGAAGAAGGCAGCATTGTATTCTCGTGAAACGGACGTTTGTGTGGCTGCAGAATGTCTTTGGATTCTTTTTCGCGTGCCCTCCACCATTTTCCCTCTTAATTGTCGGCGGAAGCTTGTTTTGTCCCCCACAGGGGGTGAGTTGAAAACGCAGAGGGAAAAATATATGCAGACCTTTCTGTTTCGCCCTTTGAATTTATAATAATTTCGAATACTGACTCGGGCACTCCAGATTCCACCGTGAAAATTCCAAATTGAGTATGTAAATTGTTCGAAAGTGTGTCACAGAGGGTTGAGAAAAAATCAGACTGAATAATCGAAAATTTAGCATATTCAAGACAACGGAATTAACCTGAAACCAGGAAATTCCATCAATTATTTCCAATAGAAAGCTTCGGAGGGGTGACGAATAAGTTCCATTTTTATTATCCTCTGTTACGTAGCTCCCCGTAAAGGCAATCAACCCCCAGTAAACTTCTGCATCCCTCGAGACGAAAGTGTTGCATGTGTCAACCTTAGCCGACCTTACGAGGATGCGTGGGCTTCCGGAGGTGGCTTTTAAATATTCGGTGACCTTACCCTTTCGTGTGCCTCCGGTCCCAGTGTGACCACCCCCGCACCCTCGAAACTGTGTAACACAGAAGAGGTCAAAGTTCACCGATGGACGAGTGCTGCGCTCATATCGCGTTGTGGTTCCAACATATTCACCCCTTTGATGGTTCGTTGTGGACAGGGCGAGGGGATTGGGGGTTGGGGGATGAAATTCATTATAATTTTGGCTAATTAATAATAATTCATTGGTCACTATCCTCGAATTACAAATTTTGAGTACACTTTTCAATTTCAATTGTTGAAAACTGTTGAAAATTCACCCCTCAAGGGGGTTAACGAGCCAAAGATTTTTAAATTTAAATTATAGTTTATTCGATCGAGTTTCTATCGATGAGACTTTTAAATTGACTTGTACATGAGTCACGTATTAATTACAAGGTGTTTCATCCCCTGTAGGGGCGCAAAACAGGTGTCACTGAGCGAAGCTTTCAATTTTGAATACATTATCCTGGAAGTATGAAAATTCTCTTCTTAAGAGGCTCTTCGAACCCTCATCGTTCTTCATTACAGAGTCCACCCCCGAAACATCTCGAGTGCTGGCTCGAAAGACACTAGTGGCCAGGGGGTTGCAGGTACCCATTACAAGATAACGACCCCGATTCACGAGAGTTACCCATTAACCCCGAATAATAATCCCAGCAAATAACAATCTCTTAACGAACCACCCCCTTCAGTGAAATTATAAAGCATCAAGCTCGTATCAGGGGTCAAGTAACTGGTCCACAAGGGGTTGAAAGTGGTGGCAGCGCCGGTTCAAAGAGGAGACAAAGAAATTCAAGGCTCCCAACGCGATTGTCACCCCATTTCCACGAATCTAGGTTCCTCTAAGGGTAGTTTCCACCCTTTCACAATCCCACCCTAATTTTCCCCCAATAAAGCATCTTAAAAATCGCGTCACCACCTTCCCACAATATCCAAACAGTGTCCGGTTTCCTCATCAGAGTCACTTTTGAAGCTTACAACCCTTTCAATCAGCCCAGATATTTATTTAACGAGGCCCGCAGCGCGGAGAATTTTTTCGACACGTGTTCCACCCTCCAGCTCCATTTCCAGGGCGGCGGGGGTGGCTTAATCCGACGGAGTTGCGTAACGAATTTTTCAAAGGGGCTTTTGTCGTCTAAGTAGCTCGCTCGTGTTGATCCCACCCACCCTCCTGGATGAATAAGAAGCGATTCAGGGGGTTGCAGACGTTGCAGCAACCCCCTCCCTCCAGTCACCCTCTGGCGAGCGAATCCATTGTGCTGGCGTTGCGTGGGCGGAGCAGGGGCGTTCGTGAACCGCGGGGGCGAAATACTACAGGGTCACGCAGCAACCCCCAACGTGCGTCAGCTTTTTCCTTTCGAAATTACCTGCTTTGAGCCTGTTGAAGTTTAATCCCTGGTGCTTTCCTCGCCACTGACTCGTCTATTTAATTAAATCCGTGTTTTCGAGTCTTTACCCATCCACCCTCCTTTTGAAACAGGAATTTTAAGTATTTTTGTTGTCGCGTGTAGCAATTAGGGTGGATTACATGTCTTCGTCTGAGATATTCTGCGCCTCTACTACTAGCTGCAGCAGTTTTCCATGGATGCCTGACTTATTATAAGGCTGCTCCAGTAGTGTCTGAAATTTCAGCGATTTCTACTTGCAGGGTAATTAATTTAGGTCGCCTGAAATGCGAGCGGGGATGTTTTAAGTACTCCTTGTTCTATTTAGAGCCGTTCGGAGGCCATTTCAGTCTCCTTTCCCGCCCGGCGGAATTATTACAGAGCTGTTCTACTAGAGGAGCATTTTTAATTCACTTCCATTGATGTCAGGATTAATTTTCCTGTTTCCTGTTGGCGGAGATGTTATTTTAACTCCTACCAGCAATTCTTTGCTGCCGTTTCAAAGCCACTTTAATACCGCGCTCTTGGTGTTGGACTTATTTCAAAGGTGTTCCACTTGCATCCTCGTTGTTTTAACTTTTTCGAATTTTCTCAGGCGTCACTTTAGATTTCTGCCTCGCTTCTCAACGAGCTTCCAATTTCTTCTGCCTGTTTCTCTCTGCTCGCGATACTTTAGACCTATACTACTGATGTCTGACTTATCGCGGAGTTCTTCTCCTAACCACTGCATGTTTAATTCAGTTCTATCGACGTCAACGTTAATTTAATTCCTTTCTATTGACTCTGGAGCGTTTCGATTACTCCCTGGTAATTTTAGAACAGCTTGAAAGCCATTTTGGTGTCCCTCTCTTTGCGCTGCAGTTGTTGTAAAGCTGCACCACTTGCCCCTCATTTATTCAGATCTATTTTACTGGTTCTCGAGTTAGCCTCACTGTGTTGTAATTGCGTAGCATTTATTTTAACCTTCCTTCAGTGATGCAAATATTAATTGAACCCCATTTTAATATACGTTCATTGAAGTTTGATTTATTATACAGTTGCACTACTTGTACCCCCAATTTCCAGACCTTCTGACATCAAATGAGTTATTCTTAGCCCCTTTGATGAGTTTCTCTGCTACTTAAATGTTCCTCTATTGATGTTAAGTAGATTTCAAGTGTATTTAACAAATTACACTGACAGTTTCATTCTCCTTTGCCCCTGGTCTCCACGGAAATGAAAATTCTAACGTACCACAGTCCTGTCCGAGCAAGCTGTACATCAAGCTTCTTGAGCCTCGCGGAAGCAAGAGGCATCAGAGATTCATAACACCGTCGAAGGGCCATGAAAAATTAAATGGCGGAGCCCATTTATACCAGAGCGTGTTCCAGAAGCTTCTTTCCCCAACGAAAATCTAATTTCGCGATACCTCCACTCAGAATTCTTCTTCAAAAAGCTCTTCCATCGCTGTCAATTACTTCCACTGCCATTCATTCTATTTATACCTCCCACAGATATCCATTTATCTTAAATTCGAATTCAATTTTCATCAGAAAATGTTCTCCCAAAGAATTTCATCTTAATTGACCCATATCCCTTCTACTTATAAAGAAATAATTTTTTTTTTCAATGGAGTGAAGCATGGCGAGGGGCTTAGAGCGTCTGCTTGCCACCAAATTGTCCAGTGTTCGAATCCAGCTGGTTGGAAAATATTTTTCCATTTTCCAAAAAATTTTCCAGTCCACAGATCAAGTTTCCCTCCCCATCCAACTCCAATTTCCCATCATCCAGAAAATTCTCGACTATGGTGATTGGATAACTCCCCCTTCGAGGTTGAAGCTTGAATCAGGCGCCCTCTAATCGATGGATAATCCATTGTTCCAGGTGTTCACTGGTGCAGCGACGTGTTTCTACGCGTTCATCGGGTTCGACATCATAGCAACCACTGGTGAAGAGGCGACCAACCCCAAAAGGAGCATACCCTTGGCGATAGTCTCGTCGTTGATCATCATCCTCATCGCCTATGTGACCAGTAGCATGGTCCTCACGCTGATCGGTGAGTGTTTCATGATAAAAACTATCGATATTTGTAGCTGCAGTGAGACACAAAATCTCGACGAAGATTTCCTTACTGCGAACTTTGTGAATATTTCAATTTTCCGTTTGCGAGTCGTTGAATGGAAACTTGTAATCCCTTCGGGGAGACTTTGGTCCTTAGCAAGATGGAGGGAGATTAAGAATATTTTTTCTAAGTTTTTTTATCCCTCTTCGGAGAGTTTATAGGGAGTACTGATAGCAGAATGGGCGTGTTCCAATTCAGAATTGAAAAGTTATTCAATTTCCAATGGAGGGAAATTTGTATTAACTCGAAGTAGACGTGAGGAGTGATTGGTGACCGAAGTATCCAATTTTTCTCGCAATATCCATCACCTCAGATCTGAAATATTCCCCACCCATCCCTCCCCTCAATCGATTACCTCCCCAATGAAATATTCCAGCCCCCAAAGTACCAAACTTCCCAGCAGCCGCAACGCCAGCGAAACATTGATTTAAATTCGTCTCCCCAGTCCTGGAAGAGTGAAAACTGTCTCACAAATGGGCTTCGATAGTTGCGCAACTTCCATATCGAATCCGCAGCGGTTCTTCATCCTCGAGACACAAAAAATTCCCGCTTCTCCCCCGAGGACGCCCAGGAAACAATCCCCCAAAGTGTTCTCCGACGTCCACGTCAAAGACGCGCCCAAGAAACAAGCGTTACCGATCGTTATTATAGTAGCAGTCCCAAGTGGATGGGAGGCAACGTCGGCCAAGCAATTATTAACGGATAGCTGGTGACATTTCGATTGATTACTCGCTCGAGCAGTGGCGTGTGACGTCTGAAGAGCCCTTGGCCATCCTTGACCTCTGTTCACGCATCCCTGGCCACCCTTTCGCCACCATCGTGATCCTCTACCCTCGTCACGGACGCTCTGCACGGCTGGCTGTGCTTTTAAATACCGCCAAGGTGCTCCACCACCGATAGAAGGGGAGACACGAACCATTCTCCAACTCCCAGCGACCAGTGAAGCCTGAAACGTGCCTCCCGCTCCACTTTTGGGGTATCCGTGTGTATTTATTCAAGGGCTTCGAGGATTTCACCTCCGCCCGCGGATTTAGGGTCCTCGAAGTCAGGACTTGGTTGCTCGATACACTTTTCGCTCGCACCGTTCACTTTTCATTGAAGATTCCGACGCTGAAGAGTGGATTGCTCTGTTTTTCCAGTTCCATACGACAAGGTGGATCAGGATTCGGCATTGGTGGAGATGTTCGGCCATGTTGGGGCCTACAAGTGCAAGTACATCGTTGCTGTCGGTGCGCTGGCTGGATTGACGGTGTCCATGTTCGGCAGCATGTTCCCCATGCCCAGGATAGTCTACGCCATGGCTCAGGATGGGCTCATATTTCGGTACGATGATGGTGATTGATGTTGTTTCGAGGGGAGGGAAAGTGTCTCTGGGCAGAAGTGGGTTGGAGGAACTCTTCAGGGAAGTTGATTAGCTGGTAGTCTCTCTAGAAATGAAGCTGAGTAATGAGGAGTGCGAAGAGTTAGAAGCTTCCAAGTTCAGGGATCTCTTCAGAGATGAAGTTAACTAGTTGCTAGTCCCTTCAGAGATCATTACGATCGGCTGGAAGATCCTAACTTGAGTAGTTTCTTCAGAGATGAAGTTACCCAGTCTGGAGTCTCTTCAGAGCTGACTAAGCACAGTTAGAAGCCTTTGGAACTTTGTGTCGCCTTCAGAAATCATTTGAGTGTGATCGTTTAGGAGTCTGAGTCAAGTCTGGCCAGCAACGGGCACCCCAGCCCTAGCAACACTGACCTCCGGCGTGTGTGCTGCCATGGCTGCCCTGCTGATCCAGCTGGAAGTCCTGGTGGAGATGATGTCTATCGGTGAGTGCACTAATCAGAATTATTAATGTAGACTCCATGGAACTGAGGTATGAAAAACAACCATTAAAGCCCCAGGACACCACCTCAGCTATCCAACCACCCCAAAAGCACATACTCCAGCTATAAAAGCTAACTTGCCGACGATTTCTCTGTGAAACCCCAGGTACCCTGCTGGCCTACACCCTAGTGTCCACCTGCGTGCTGATCCTCCGCTATCAGCCTCACTCTACCAACCTAGTGGAGCTGTTACCTCAGAGTCTGAGGACACCCTGTCGATCACCCACAAAGGAAAACCAGGGCAACGGCCAAGTGACTTATGGGAAGGAGCTCAGACCTGATCAGCTCACCACTGCCCTCAACACTGTCCAGGCAACGCAGTCTGAAATCACCGCAGCCAACAATGGTCAACGAATCATGGTGAGATGTCCCCTCAACTTCCTTCAGCCAAGTTTTAGCAAGGCTGTCTAATTATCTAACTCTGTCTGTGCGAATTAATGTTGTTTGCTATAGGTGAGACGAGTAAGGAGGTGCAACAGCTCTTCGCCAGACTCAGACGACACTTACGGGGCAGAGGAAGACGAAGTGGGCCTGGGCAAGGACGACCAGTACCTAGTCAGTGATAGAACCGAGAATAAGTTCTACGGTAGCGTGCATGCAGCTGCAGCTGCATCCACTTGCGGTAGTACACACCAATATCCTGGAAACACGCCTATCATAGGGCCGCCGTTGAATTATCTTCAACGTAGACTGCAGGTGAGACGTTAGTTCCTGAATTTAAAGGGTTGGTCCCTGTATTATTGACTTATACTACTTGCTAGGCAAGTTTATATCCATCCTGGCATATGCTTATGGCTTTCGGTTACTTCAATAAATTTTCCTAGCGATATTTCAGCTTCTAGAGTTGACACTGCATTTTGGAATGACTTGGAGAGAAATCGAAAATTTGTGTTTTCGAAAATTTTGACAGTAGTTTTGGTCGGTGAAGTTTGGTAACTTTTTCTTTTGGAGAATCCTCCGATTTTTCTTTCACTTTTGAATTTTTTTTTGTTTGGATTTAACTAGGGTAGATACGAGTGTTTTTAGAGATCCAGAGTTTAATATGTTTAGTCTTTCTTTTAGATATTTCTCCATTGCGTTTTTACAGGAGTGTATTCGTAATTTTATGGTAATTTTGTGTTTCAGGCAGCGCAGTATCTTTGTCCAGCAATCTTCCCATGGGTGGACAGGGGTCCAGCGACGGAGGCGTCAGGACGCTATGTCATGAAGTTAGTCGGGGTGCTCTACCTCTTAATTCTGATCTTCGATTTGATCATCGTTTGTGGCATGGGTGAGCAGTCGTGAAACCTCTATGGGAATGTTAAAAATTCTACAGAAGTATTAAAACTCGTTGGTTGTAGGGAACATGGGAACGTTCACCACGACACTGATGTTCCTCTTCCTCTTCGCCATAATTGGGGTGTTACTTGCAATTAGTAGGAAGCCTCAAAACAGGTACCATTGATTTAACTGATTCATCGCGGCTCTCTGATTACAGAGCTACGACTGAAAGTGTTTTCTTTCTTTGTTCCATGGTGATACAGGAGCAGCATGATGTTCATGACACCAGGGCTGCCATTCGTGCCTGCGATTGCTGTCACCGTGAACATCTACCTCATCTTTAAGCTGAGCATCTTGACCCTCATCAGATTCACTGTCTGGATGATACTCGGTAAGAGGGTTTAGTTAATTAGTGGTTTTGTCTGTTCTACTTTCTCTGTGGGTTATTAAGCGAACTTTGCCGAAGCAAAATCCAAATTTTCCACTGATGTAGTCCTGAAATGTTGTAGCTGTGCAATCCTTGGGCCCTTTAATTGTCAAGTCTATGGATCCCATTTTCTTGAGGCCCCAAGCAGCTTAGTTTCTCAGATCTTTGGAGTCCAAGTTCTCTAGCGTTCGACCTTTCCATCAACCTCAACCCCCAAACCAGCCCACACGCTCAGCCCCAGCCCGCCCATGTTCCAGGTTTCATCATGTACTTCTACTACGGCATCAAGCACAGCAGCCTCGAGGAGGCGAGCGCGGCCGAGACCCACGAGGAGACCACAACGGCGGGGAACATCGAGCTGACTGTAACTGACCCCCAGAGGACGCAGTCGACCCACCACCACACCTCGCCCTACGCGTCCACCGACCGCAACATCTACGAGGGCCAGCAGCTGGACGCGTTCGGCCAGCCGGTGTTCGGCAGCACGAACTTCGGCGGCACACCGAGCCAGAGGCAAACCACGTCCGGTGGCCCGGCGCTGTTCGTCGAGCAGGACAACTTCCCCACTTGGGACGACTGAGCTCACCCCGAGGACACCCACACAAATATATATATATATATTTGAAGACATAAGATAAATTTACTGCGCAAGCCTGACCGGCATCGAACGTTCACCGGCGAAAAAGCGAACCTTTCGGAGCTCGCGGTGGGCCATGGGGCTCTGAATCCGGGTGGAGAGGGATGGTGCGATGGGGTGGGATACTTTGGGCCCTTTTAGGTCCCCTGGACCTGGTACCTTACAGAATTTCAGTTTCCCCTGGACGACGAAGGGTGTTTGTTTCACTATTGTCGATTTCCCTTGTTTTGCGGGGTGTCTGGTAGAGGTAAATGGCTGTTGATGAGGATTCCTCGAGTGGATCTTCTCCAAAGAGATTCTTTTCCTCAGCGAAAAGCTTCCTGGTATAGAGAGCGATCGTTTGGTGCACTTTTCGGGGGGATATCGACGGTGGAGTCTCTTAGAGCAGCCCCACTTTAAAGAGAACTGCTCCAAACGCAGGGCACAGTAGGAGTTCTCGCTTCCTGACACTTTGACAAGGTGTTTCCTGTTATTTTCTTCGTCAGACGTAGCTTGAAAGGTGTTCCTCTTCTTTCGCAAGAGGTGCCAAAGGAATTCCTCAGCGATTTCGTCTTCATAAGCTACCTCCACTTGCCTTCAGCAGCCCAGCGCCATCAGGGTTGCCCTGATTTGGCCACTTCTCCTAGGAATCACCCGATTCTCCCTCGTGGGGACATGAAGCACGTTCGAATTCCCCAGGAAACGGTGCACAGGATCGTCGACGATGGATCAGGACGCGCAGCTTCGTGACTCTGAGCTTCCCTGACCCGTTTCACCGTCAATTTCCAACAGATCCCGATCCATCGTCGGCGCGGGCGCTCCCCGAGCCATCTCGATCATCTAGCAGACCTATCGGATCCCTTGGTGTCCCCTGGGCCAGCGAAATGGCGGACCCGCAAGCCTCCGAGAGGAAGAGGGGGTTGGGGACTTGTTGACTACTGTTTGGGACGGACTGTAGCAAATAATTTTCGCGGCAATATTTATTATCCTAGTTGTATAAAGGAGGGAAGAGAGATGACAGAGGGGATTTAATCGTCGATCGACGAGGCAGAGCTGTCGTGGACTGGATGCACGCAACGGTGGTGGAGGCAGGTGGAAAGGGTGGGAGTAAGAAAGCGACCATTATCATTCCTAGCGTAAGGCGAAACTTGTGTTTTCCAAGAGAGCATTTTAACTGCTAAGAGATAAGTTTAAACGTATTGCTAGTCGACAGAGAAAGAGAGAGAGGGAGAGGGAGGAGGGGAGAGAGTGGGAGAATGAAAGTGTGTCTGTGTGTGTGTGTGTGTGAGAGAGAGAGAGAGTCTGCGAGTGACTGAGCATGAGAAAAGAGAAAAAATTCGTTCCTGAGTGGAGGAGTGCTTCAGAGAGAGAGCGTGTCTGTAGGAGAAATCCACCCGAAACGAGAAGAAAACTTTGAAAAACGGAAAAAAATGAAATTATACGATCTTGCCTAAATCTAGTCTTTCCCTGTAAGAAGGAAGCTTAGCGTAACGTATTGTAATCCTAAATCTAAGCTTAACTACTGTAAAACTTGCATACACGTCTTACCTCGACTAACACAACTTGAAGATGGACAGTGGGTGGGGGGGGGAGGGGGGAGTATCGTTCTTCGATTGGTCGTTTCGCGTGCACTTTCATAAGCACCTGTTTCTGCACTCTCTGCTTGGGCCGAAAGGGTTTTGTCGAGGGTAGAGTGGGGGTGTAAGGGGTGGAATAAAGTGGAGATCCTTGATGCCTCGAAAGTGTCCCCTCTTTGCACTGTTCTTCAAATATTACTGTATTTTTCTGATAATTCCTGGTTCGTGGAATGATCCACGGGATCTATGGATCACTACAGTCGGAGCAAGATAAAAAAGGTAACCTTCAGGGCCTTCAATAAAGACGTAGAGGGACTTGCAGTGGTGTGAAATCTCTATAACTGGCTATAGAGTGGGGATTTGGGGTTGTGGGCGTGGCTAAGGAGCTCGAGAGGCGTGGTCAAGGGCCTGGAAGGCGTGGTCAAGGGTTTGGAAGGCGTGGCTAAAGGGTTTTGTAGGCGTGGCCACTGATCGTGGCGGGGGAAGCCAGAGGGAACTAGCCTTGAACGATCTCCTGACTTGTTTGCGACTGTAGAGGCATAGAAAATCTCGTGGACCTCTCTAAACCTCTATTTTGAGAAACGGGAAGCTTTTGTTTCAAGAATTTTCAATATAGTTTTGAAAGGATCTCCAAGTGTCAAAGGGTCTCCACTTCTAAAACTCTGAGTCACGAGCCATCATCAAGAGATCTATAATTCCTCGACAGGAAAAGTTAGGGGGGAAACGAGAGTTCAAAAGAACAAAAAAAACTCAAAACTGGGATGTTCAAAGGAAAATTGAAGTGTGGTTGTTGAATCCTCAAAACCTCAACCAACGAAAGCAGAATGGCGGGCAGAAAGATTCGACCCCCCCTCCGAAGGAACGATTACCAGAGCAAAAGCGAAACGTAAAAAGAGAAAAAAAAGGAAAAAGACAAAAAAAATGGGGGCGCGACAGCTTACACGGGGGCAGCACAGTTTTCGTCTCTCCGTTTCTTCTATTCTCGGATCTACATATGGATCGGTGATCTTTTCACATATCAGTCTGCACCTTTTGCAGCGTTTGGCGAGCCGTGAGAATTTTTGAAGAGAAAAAAAAAATATAATAAAAACAACGCAACGCACGAAAGAGAGGGAGAGAGAGAGTGGGAGTGAATGGCGGCGAGAATGCTCGAGAATCGATCTAAATATTTATCTTTAAGTATTAAAGCGTCTGTTAAAATTTTCTAATATATATATATTATATATTATATACATATATGTATTATATATAACACGGAGGCGGGACACTTTCTATGCGCGACGATCGATGGATCACACCGCGATCGAGCCAGCTGTCTTAGGATTTCTTCTGTTCCTCATCCACAACCCCTGCAAACTCGCCACAGAATGGGGTGCCAGGGGTGAACAGGGGTGGTCCATGCAGTCGTCCCTTAATTAGCATCATTATTAACACGTTCCATGCCACGGTGGAAACTTTTAATAGAACCATAAACAGTGCTGAGGAACTTAAATTGCAATATTCAATTACAGAAACATTAATTGTGTAATATTCTTCATAATTTCAGCTCCTTTTTTGCTCCACTTTAATTTCATATATTGAATTAAAAAGCACCTTTTTCTGTAGGATAAAACTCTCACCACCGATAAATATCATGGGAACGTGTTAATAATTCACTAATTAATTTCATCATTTTGGAGATCCCTAGCTAGGTCACTGTGCAATAATTGTATAATTTAAAATGTTATGATTTTTTTAGCCACTGAGGTTGATATGGGAGAGTGTTCATTACAAAGAGGGTAATTTTTGGTCTCTCGAATACGATAAAGAAGGAAAAGTGTGTTTTTGAGTTTCTAGGGTGAAACTAGCTTAGATTTTGATAAGTTTGTTTCTCGGTAGAGAACCCCCCCGCCCTCCTCCATCACCCCTGCACCCTCCAACTACAATCGAGGGGTGTTCGCCGTCGACGAAAGAAAGCTTCGATTTTCAAATTTGGCTTCTGAAATGGCATGGGTGAACTTGAAGGAAATCGTGTTGGAAATGTATCCTGGTGCTTGTAACATTATCAGGGGGGATTGATAAAGGTGAGCCGAAATGTTTTGAGATTTTAAGAAGCCGATTTTTATTTGGAGCGACGTAAGGTGGATTCAATCCAGACCTAACAGGGCGCAGAAGTTAAAGAGTCTAGAACTAGCAACACTGACATCAACTATGAAGTCACTCCATCAAATACACTGTAATTAATCCAAGTTCCAATCTAATTTTCTAACCATTTGTAATTTATGTACAGTGGTGGTCAGAAGAAAGTTTGAGAGACGAGCAGCGAGGAAATATCGTGGATTAATATTGACCAGACGAAAGCATATCTGACAGTGCACATATCACAGAAAGGTCCCACAGAATTGGCAACAGAGCTCTAGCATTAAATTCTACACGTATACAGAGACATATCAATTTTAAAACCTCTCTTGACCACCACTACCAATTTATCGAAATAAGAATCGAGAGAAACGTAAAGAACTGGGAGTTGGTCACCGCTACTTGTTCAGGAGGATTAGCCACGTGATCCAGGATGATCAATGATCTATTCGTGGAGAGATCTATATAGGGTGGTCCACCAGAAGCCGAGCGGAAGGTTTCATCCACTGAAAAAAATCCCTGGACCCGACCTCGAGTGACCTAGAGGAATGTCTCTTCCCCTCGATCCTTAATTAAAGAAGTATCGATGCATCGAGCTCCACGGGAAATCGAAAGAGTTCCCCTCTCCAGATTTTCCTGAGCCACGAAGCCAATTGACCACGAAACATTCCATGAAACTTGACATTTAGAAACTTAGAGACAGGGACTTTGACGATCCCCTGCGCGTCTGATGATTTCTGGAACTAGATCACGATACTTCAACCCCTTGTGAGCGGTCTGTGCGGAAAACGCACATAGGCGTTAAGCGAGCATGCTTAAGGGATAGGAACGCGCCGTTTCCGCACGTGGTGTGTGTTAAGCAAAGGGTTGGAAGAGTTTTTTTAAAATCTTTCTTTTAGGATCTTTAGATACTCTTTTCTTTTGGCGAAGGAAGACTCGAGAGACTCTTTCGAAGGGGGATATATCGACAATGCGGGCACAGCGGAATCTCGACGCGACACTTCGCTCTTTGCTTTCTTTAGTTAGTCTTTCAAATTCTTAGATAGGAGGAAATGGCCTATTGCAATGCGTGGCTGCTGGATGAACCTCGAAAATTTCTCCGCGAACTAGGGGAAAGTGTAGGAAATTACTAGATAGAGCATAAAGTAACCAGAAACGAGATTACTTCAGATCTTACCAGTCTCGCGGCAAAGTTTCTTCAGTTATCCCACCGATTCCAAATTAGAGGGTCACGAATATTAGTTGAAGAGTGATAAAAAAATATTTGCGCCCCATTTTCGTGGGTTCATCCTGTGTCATGTTCGAGAAAACGTACTTCGAAGTCGCTGTAACTTGCTTCAGAGCGCTCAGTCGGTGTGAACGATCGTGGTCGTGTTCCCGGGTGCAATTTACAGCGAGAATTATCTTCCAATGAGAGTGGCGAGCAAGAGAACATGAAGAAAGAGGTAGCCGGTCCGCGGGCGAGAAACGTTTGCTTCTTTTTCTCGCTACCTTCGGTCGAAGGAACGTTCCCCTTCGTTCTTCGACTATTTTAAGTATCTTTCTCGAAACGGCGAGGATTCCATCGAGATCCCTTCTTCTTCGTCAATCTCTTCAGCATCTTCTCGACCCTGAAGAGGTTGTTCCCACGTCACATATGGGGATTACCAGCCTCTTAGATTTCAGATGAGAAATTTAGCAAAGGAAAATCAAGTTAGATTCAATTCGTGGGTCTCTTCAGCATCTCCTCGACCCTGAAGAGGTTGTTCCCACGTCACATATGAGGATTACCACCCTCTTTGATTTCAGATGAGAAATTTAGCAAAGAAAATCGAGTTAGACTCAATTCGTGGGTCTCTTCAGCATCTCCTCGACCCTGAAGAGGTTGTTCCCATGTCACATATGGGGATTACCAGCCCCTTAGATTTCAGATGAGAAATTTAGCAAAGAAAATCGAGTTAGACTCAATTCGTGGGTCTCTTCAGAATCTTCCAGACCCTGAAGAGGTTGGTTCCTTGATCCAGCAGGAATTCCTACTTCTGCGTGTCTGTCAAGGAAACCAAAAACTAAAATTCACGAAGAATGTTGAAATTGAATGAATTACTTCGTTTCTTCAGCATCTAAACTAAAGCTTGAAGAGTTGAGGAGTCTGGTCTTTTTATCCGAACCTTGAAGACTGGCTCGAAATGCTTTGAACCTTGAAGGGATCTCGTTGTATATCCACTCTGCAGTTTGAGGTTGATATAAAGATTATAAAGCTTCCAAAAGGAAGTGGAGGGTGTTGTAACTCGGTACAGGAACACGGGAGAAAGGGAGCGAAAGAGAGAGAATTGGGTGAGAATGAGAGGGATGCGAAAGAGAGAGAGAGAGAGAGAGCGAGAGAGAGTGCGCGGTGTAGAATTTTCTTTTTCCTTCTCTCGGGAAAATCGCGTGTTGGGAAGATATGTATATGCGCGCCAGGAGGGCAGAATTTTCCATGTAATATATATACCCTTACGTAACTACGTTGTTTAATATTGATAAGGATCAAAAATAAAAGTGATTATTTGGAAACCGAGCCACAAGTACCTTATTCGAACCCACAAAACACTCTTCAACTTAAGGGGGTAGACACGGGTAATGCAGCGCGCTGTATACCGACACAATCTGGCCCGAAACATGGGTTCGGGATTTTTCGTTTTTCGTCCTTATATGAGCAGATTTGGGGCTGGGCGAGGTCTCATTCGAAAGAGGAAGGTTCAATACGGAGCGCTCTGCTCATGGTTCAACGAGATTGTGTTGATATGTAATAATATCAGTGTCCAAAGTAAAGCAAAAGTCGACAAAATATACCCGCAGAATCCAAGCATTTTTAGGTCACTAAAAGAGTTTTGTGACTCAAACGGTGAGCAGAGCACTCCGCATTGAATCTTCTTCTTTCGAATGAGACCTCTCCCAGACCAAAATCTGCTCATATAAGAACGAAAAACGAAAAATCGTGACTACATTCCCAAATCAGAGTTCCGCCATATTGGCGATAATACAGAGCAAGTCACGTGACAAATTTAGTTGAGGTAGTAGATACGAGATGGCGCCTACTCGGGAGGACTGCCAACGTGGATTCATAGCAAAACTGAAGCGATAGCTGGATATACGAGCCACAATAAAAGCATGATGGAGTCAATGTATGCATTTTCAGACGATTGTAGGTTAGGTTATATTCATTTTAGGCATACATTGACATAGGAACTAAATTAAATTAAAAAATTAATTTAAATTTTTTTTATTTATTGTTACATTTTTCCAAGACTATTTTGTAACTATGTTGTAACGTTTCTCCCATGTTCAATAATAGACAAGTCAAGTTACTAAAAATATTTTTCAAGTTACTAATATATTATACATTTCCTATGTACTTTACTGATATGTTAGTAGAATTGTACAGCGTTGAGATGTATTTTACATGAAATAAAGGGGAATTGTCTTAAATTAGGAAGATAATTATATTCTTTATATGTTTTGCCTGAAATTAGTTGTATTTTCTATATTAGACAAATCTATTTGTTGTATTTTCTATAATAGACAAATCAGATTGCTAAAAATATTTTCTTCTGTTACAGATTAACCTTGGGAACATTTCTCGGTGGACAGGATTGAGGAACTTTAAGTGAGACAAATGATGGAAAGCTGATAGTGATTTTATACATAAAATGAAGTGAAATTATATATTTTATACTTAATAATAATACAATATTAATCAGCATTCATTTCTACATACTTATATTAATTTATTGTAACACTGTAAAAGCCTTTTCTGCAAATAAAGTGGGAAAAACTTGAAAAGAACTGTATTATTATTTAGAAATACCTTTTACATATTCCTATCCAAATTCCAAACCTCTGCAGCTTCGATTCGCAACTTTAAAGGTGACGCCTTTGAAACTGAAATTCAGAATACCTCTTTTCGCTTCATGTTCTCCTGATACCAGGGCCAAAATCTGGCAAAAATTTTCAGAACGCACAAAATTGGGCTTTGTAACAGGAGAACATGCCGTCGAAAGAGGTGGCACTAAGTAACGTCTTCGGAGAGAGAGTCGAGGATGCCTTCGAAGCTGAAATTCAGAATACCTCTTTTCGCTTCATGTTCTCCTGATACCTGGGCCAAAATCTGGCAAAAATTTTCAGAACGCACAAAATTGGGCTTTGTAACAGGAGAACATGCCGTCGAAAGAGGTGGCACTAAGTAACGTCTTCGGAGAGAGAGTCGAGGATGCCTTCGAAGCTGAAATTCAGAATACCTCTTTTCGCTTCATGTTCTCCTGATACCTGGGCCAAAATCTGGCAAAAATTTTCAGAACGCACAAAATTGGGCTTTGTAACAGGAGAACATGCCGTCGAAAGAGGTGGCACTAAGTAACGTCTTCGGAGAGAGAGTCGAGGATGCCTTCGAAGCTGAAATTCAGAATACCTCTGTTCGCTTCATGTTCTCCTGATACCTGGGCCAAAATCTGGCAAAAATTTTCAGAACGCACAAAATTGGGCTTTGTAACAGGAGAACATGATGTCGAAAGAGGTGGCACTAAGTAACGTCTTCGGAGAGAGAATCGAGGATGCCTTCGAAGCTGAAATTCAGAATACCTCTGTTCGCTTCATGTTCTCCTGATACCAGGGCCAAAATCTGGCAAAAATTTTCAGAACGCACAAAATTGGGCTTTGTAACAGGAGAACATGCCGTCGAAAGAGGTGGCACTAAGTAACGTCTTCGGAGAGAGAGTCGAGGATGCCTTCGAAGCTGAAATTCAGAATACCTCTTTTCGCTTCATGTTCTCCTGATACCTGGGCCAAAATCTGGCAAAAATTTTCAGAACGCACAAAATTGGGCTTCGTAACAGGAGAACATGCCGTCGAAAGAGGTGGCACTAAGTAACGTCTTCGGAGAGAGAGTCGAGGATGCCTTCGAAGCTGAAATTCAGAATACCTCCTTTCGCTTCATGTTCTCCTGATACCTGGGCCAAAATCTGGCAAAAATTTTCAGAACGCACAAAATTGGGCTTTGTAACAGGAGAACATGATGTCGAAAGAGGTGGCACTAAGTAACGTCTTCGGAGAGAGAGTCGAGGATGCCTTCGAAGCTGAAATTCAGAATACCTCCTTTCGCTTCATGTTCTCCTGATACCTGGGCCAAAATCTGGCAAAAATTTTCAGAACGCACAAAATTGGGCTTTGTAACAGGAGAACATGATGTCGAAAGAGGTGGCACTAAGTAACGTCTTCGGAGAGAGAGTCGAGGATGCCTTCGAAGCTGAAATTCAGAATACCTCCTTTCGCTTCATGTTCTCCTGATACCTGGGCCAAAATCTGGCAAAAATTTTCAGAACGCACAAAATTGGGCTTTGTAACAGGAGAACATGATGTCGAAAGAGGTGGCACTAAGTAACGTCTTCGGAGAGAGAATCGAGGATGCCTTCGAAGCTGAAATTCAGAATACCTCTGTTCGCTTCATGTTCTCCTGATACCTGGGCCAAAATCTGGCAAAAATTTTCAGAACGCACAAAATTGGGCTTTGTAACAGGAGAACATGATGTCGAAAGAGGTGGCACTAAGTAATGTCTCTGAAGAGAAGTAGAAGCCTTGAACGAATGTCGATAGAGTTTGAGAGTAGTGAATGGGATATTTAAAGTAGTGCTTTAATGCGAAGATTTTTAAAACCACTCTGCGTGGAAGGATCTTTTTAGGTGTTCTTTTTAGCATATCTTTTATATGTGATTTGGAATAGGAAGGAGTAAGTAGTGCTCGTTAAATAAAAAAACTCTTTTACCACTTAACTGCAATTTATTCAAATAAGTGAAATGCAATACAATGAAATGTTGCAAGTGTAACTGGTTTAGGTCTGGGTTAGGGGAGGGTTAGGGGTATCCGTTAGGGATTTCTCCACGAAAAAAAAAAAAAAAAAGGTCTAGGTGAGGGTTAGGGGTATCCGTTAGGGATTTCTCCACGTAAAAAAAAAAAAAGGTCTTGGTTGGGTCTGGGTTCGGCTGAAGCAGTATCTTGTGCAAATTTCATATCAATGAACCCAGTCGAAAATGCAGCCGGTTTAACGTCTTCTATGTAAAAATTCCTTACCTGTAATGCAGAAATATACACGATTAATAATCGCTCTAGTTACAGTATGTGAGATTAGTTATATCGCACTGGCACACTCTAAACTCTAAACATGTCACACATATACAAGCACGCACACACGCACAGCATTTCAACAGATTTCAGAGTAGGTCTGGGTAGGTAGTTGCTGAATTGGCCGCTTCTCGTGTCGCACCCAACGTTACCGACTGATTCTAAAATAAGATTACAGTGCTACGAGTGGTAGGAATTAATATTAAATCTTACCGGAAACATAAAATCTAAAACGACTAATTTCAATCAACATGTTGCACAATAAAATTATTCCCTTTACTAATATATTTTCATACGTGACAAAATGTTGTAACGTTTCTCCCATTTTCAATAATAGACAAGTCAAGTTACTAAAAATATTTTTCTTCTTACAGGTTTTAACTTCGGAATATTTCGACGGAATGATGGAAACCTTGATAGTAATCACAAGAAAATAGTGACTTTATATACCTTATACTTTATTGTAACACTGTAAAGGCCTTTTATGCAAATAAAATGAAAGAAACTTGAAACAAACTGTATTATTATTCAGAAATACCTTTTACATATTCCTATCCAAATTCCAAATATCTATGGTATTTCCTTAAGAATACCATAGATTTCCTTTGTCTAAACTAACAAATTTCATTTTCTGGGGACATTCCCTCATCTATTTTCCCTTTTCACTTAGAATTCCTTACTGCTAACGTAGAATATTGTAGCATAAGCACATTTCAAGTAATTGAAATGTACAATGAATTTTCTACGTTTACAGTACCAGCCGACTTTCCGTTTAAATTTTTATAAGTATAACGGAACAGCTGAGAATTTCTTTCCTTATTCAGAATAGAATACAGAAATAGCAAACAGCTCCCTCTCGCGTTCACCGGGTAATCGTCGATCTATCGGTATTACCATTTCTGTGCAGGAAAAAATGCTGTAATACCGACCTGCCGAATCGGCCAGGTCACGTGACGTGTCTACCCCCTTAAATAGGCTTCTTTTTATCTACAGTCACACACTAACAGAAAATATCCAAGGAATAATATCTTCAGCAATAAACAATTATTATCTAATCACCTAAATCGCCCACAATTATTGTTCAATTAACAAACACAATATTCCCAGGTCTCGTTCGCTGATTACCTGTGACAAGAGTAAGCATCACTACCCTTTCGGAGCAAGAAAGTTTAATTCAACTTTATAAAGCCTCAAATGCAGAAAATTTATTCTATATTTTCGAATTTATTTTTTCGGAATCAATCTCTCTTCGGTTCTATCATCAATACTGGGACACCCTGTACGAATAATACACCCTGCCTGTAAGACAACATATAACACCAGAGGTGGGCAAAAAATTATTTTAAATAAAAATTTGTGCTCGAAAAATTTTGCCCATCTCTGTATAGCACTCCTTATTCTAAAGGACATCTTCGACCTCATTCTAGAAATCACTACCTCTTCGTCCAACGAACACCTCCACCTCTTCCTGCGATCCTGTTACAAGAACGCCAATTCCAGCCCCGTTTCTGTCCGAAATGAGCGGGCGATACGTCTGTCCTTCTCCCACAGTCTACCCTCCTTTTCTCTCCGAACCTCCACTCCTTCCTACTATCCTACTACCAGGCGCAGAGAAGCAGCAGGCGTGCATCATGCGAAGAGGCGAGCGCGTACTCCTATCCTCCTCGCGCGGTTTACCCTCTCTGTCGGATACCTCCCCCAGTATTCTGTGGCTCTGCTACCTCGGCTGAATTTCCAGTAGAAATCCGTGGGCAAAGCAGACGCGGGAAACGAATATTTTAAATTCAAAGGATAGTTAATAACTAAATAAGCATTCATAAGGTGAGAGGTCGATGAGAATTGTTGGTAAAAATTGGTAAAAGTGTGGAATTTAATAGGTACCCATTATAGGAGATGTGAGAATTAGTGAGAGTTTGTTAATGAAGAACGGGAATGTTGGAATGTTTATAATTAATTATGTGAGTGTGGAATGTTTGTGTACGTTGGGGGTGGAGGATTGGTAAATGCATTAAATTGTTTGTAAAAGAGGATTTCTGGGGAGACTTGGTGCAGGGTTTTGGTAATTAGGGGATTCTTAATTGCTGGTGTCTTACATGTGGGTGAAAGGGGTGGAAAATGTTGGTAGAGGGCTGGTCTTGTGATTGTAATAATAGAATTGAGTGAATTGTTGCTGGATAATTAATAAACTAATGAGGAATATGAATGCGTGGACAGTGACGTTGCTTATAGTATCTACACTGAATAATTAATTAATAACTAATTGTCTATGAAGAATTTGTTTAAACCAGTTATTGGAGAATGTAGTCAGGAGCCTGTAGTTGTAAATTCAGCTTCGAAAGTTCACAAATTGTCTATGGAAAAATGATAAATTATTAAACAATGAGGACAGCTGATAACGACGTGGCTTAGGGTAGAAATAATAACGTTGTTAATAGTCCAGAGGATTACAACTCCAAAAGTGCATAAATTATTGCCAAGTAATTGTTAATTTATTGAAAAATCAGGGAGTATGAATTTCAATTTGTCCAGGTTACTAGCAAAATAATAATTATTACTTATTCTTTTGGTTCCAACCATGTTTTCATGTAACAAAGTGTTTACAAGTAACTTAAATAGGTGGCACACTTACATAGGTGAATCACCCTGTATACTTGTTCTTGTCTTGCAGTATAGACTTCTCTCTGTCTAACACCAGACGTGCATAACCAAAGTTAGTAGCAAAGAGATTGTCCGTCTCTTCTCCAGTATACCTTTCCCTGTCTACCACTTCCACCTCTTCCTGTGAGCCTGCTACCTCAGCTCCAAATGTAGTAGGCGTGCATAACCAAAGTTGGTGGCACTAAGCAAAGCCTTACCTTCTCTGCTTCCTGCGACCCTATTACAAATCTGAGATTTTCGCCGAGAATACTGAGCACTCCAGCTGCAATAATTGTTTCAGTTTTTTAGAGGATTTAGACTTTACAGATTACAGATGACTATATTATTCAGCAGTGGTTCTCAATAATTCATACAGAATATTTCGAGGTAATTAACTGTTTAGTTTTAGTGATTAAAAATTGTTTGTTTATAAATGCAAGTGTATTTGTTTTAACAAAAAAATGTCCAAATAAATAATTAACACGTTTGTTTATGTTTATTCTCAGAATATGCAGGTTCTGTTGCTAAAAAAATTCTACAAACTATTTCACAGAAATAATAATTATTTAAATAAATAAAAAATGTGAAAAATATCTTTTCTTCAGCTAGCTTGAAATTCTTCGCACTCTTCTTTTTGATTACACGTTCCCGCATATTTTCAATAAAAATAAATTCTTTATCTCACCTTCCTATTTTTCAGCAGCATTTTACAACCCCCCGAACGAAGAAAATGTCTGTGGAATCAAAACAGTTCCAGCGCGCGTGAATCTTTTCAATTCACTCTGCAATTCCATATGCAATAACGCGGGGCCTCGAAATGTCCCATAAAAATAGGAAAGTCGCTAACAACAATCGCCTCGCGGAACGGCCACTAAAAGAGAACCCTCGATTGAATGGTTCTCGCCACAAAGGCTCGTTTTCCCGTGCAATTTCCATTGCAAATAATTCGATGGCACTCTGCTTATCGAATCGTCTCGTGCAGTCTATTCAAATTTGATTTTTTGCCCACTCCCCCTGTCCACCTATTTCCTCTCGGCGCTGCACGACTCACGGTCGTGGCATTCCAAAAATCGCAGAGAACCGTGGCATACCGTGGTGAAAAAAAAAAAAACTGGAACAAGGGGACATCGAGGAAGAAATGGCGATGACAGACAAGTTTGCGCAACGTTCGAACGAAAGTTCCGCGATTAGAGAAGAGACATCGAAACGTCGAGCCTCGGGGCGTCGCGGAGCCGAAGCCTTGACATTTTCTTCGTTTCTTTCTGCGTTCCGTTCGACGTTCCACGAGCCTTTTCTCCGCATCAGGAAAGGACTGTTTACCTTCCTCGCTTCGCATTATACAACATAAACTGCGGGGGGAAACGAGTCACCTGCAATTCGATGGAAGGAAATGGGCCAAAGGGGTGCCTAAGAGGGGCCATTTTTTAGAGGTGCATCGTTTGCGGTTAAAATGAGATGGAAGTGGGGTAGAGGGTTGTAGTACGAAGAAATCGAGAAAGGGTAATAAAATATTTAAATTGAGCGAGGAATATGAAAGAGGGAAATGAATGGGGGTGAAATCGAGATTTGGTGTCGTTTCTCCGCCATTTTGTGGCAGGCTTCGGTGGATATGGAGCCTAGGTAAAGCTTGGTGAAAAGGGAAGAGTAGAAAGTGGAGAGAAATTGAATGTTTCACTGGGAAAAGTGAATTTGAGTTTGGAGACACTGCCTGTGCAGGTATCGAAGTCTCCAGATTCTTGGTGTGCAGGGTCCTTAAGAAACTGATTTCTCTGGTTCAAGCAGGTGATGGATTGGAGGAATTCGAGCATAGATATTTGCAGGAGACCCTGCTGCAACGAATTAGTGGGTTGTGGGACATTTTTAAATATTTTTTCTGTCATGAATTTTGGAGGAAAGACTCGAAATGAGTGTTGGATTTGAATAAGATAATGGGGGAGGAAAGCCAGTGTGGAAATGGAACTTATCCTATCTCTTATGGTAAAACACCATAAGCACTCTACTTTCCCCGGACATCCCCTCGAGAGCCTGCACTTCCTGAATCTTCATCGGGAGCTTTTTCTTTACTTCAACGGTTCCCACGGCTTGCGCAACTCCCTCCAAAAAATCTCCGCGCGTTCGGTTGGCGGCGAGGGGAGGGAAAGGAACGGGGGAATCACGCGAGGGCGAAGCGTGCACGGGGCCGTCCGCGTGGCGGAGGACGGAGATGATAAAAGCTCGCGGTGAAGAGGATACGAGGCGTAGTGCTTGCTGCGGGTGCGTGACAGAAGGAGCTCTGAAGATGACCTCGACGACGATCGTTCATCTGTGGGTCGCCTGCGGCCTCCTGGCGATCGCAGCCTGTGAGTAAATCCTGAATAATCCGTCGGTGATCGTTCCAGCGAGAAAGTGAAACGTATATAGGATAACTTTTGCGGCAGCGCCCACGCGGGACCTGGGTTTGTGACGGTTCGTGCGGAAATGGACATTGTGATCGATTCTCGGAAGGAATTGGGCCTTACGGGGCCTGTTGGGGCCGCTTCTGTGATTTTTAGGGGGACTCTTGGGGAAAGATGGTTTGGTGATTGCAGGAGGGTGACTTGGGTTTGTAGGGGAATTGGTGGTAGTTTCTGGGCCTTGTTGGGGCCCAAGGGATAGTGGATTCTGTGGGTGTAGGAGTGGTGCCGGTTTTATGAAGTTTCTTGGTCTAACGATGGAGGGGACATCGACTTGGGAATGGATGAATATGGATAACAATTTTTGGGCCCTCTAGGGGCCCATATGGAGTTGCGTTGAGTTTGGATAAAAATAGTTATCCCCTTCTGGGTCTCCAGACAGTCCTACTATTACCTTCGGCTGAACCTTCCGAGGGGTTGATGATTCCATCCGGAGGACCCAGTTTCTCCCCCTTTAAGGCCCCAACAGCTTTTCCTAGTCACTTATTTTGCTATATGTATATGAGTGCTCTATGTCATTCCGTGGTGATGCCACTCCATTTATAGTTAGAAGGTTCATTAACTACAATTTTATTGTGGTCATCTTCTGGAGCTCCTGAAGTGGTACTACTTCATCCCCTGAGTAATACAGAGAAATTCTTGCTTCTCCTGTGACATTTCTTAGACGAGGGTGTGTTGTAGTGGCTCTGGAAGTCTTGATGGTTGTTTGAGCATTAGCTGAGAGTGGCATAGGCTCCGCTGCAAATGAGTGACGTTTTCTTACCCCTCTGAGTTTCCAGACGCTACTATCGTCTGCACAGTCCGTGAACACACCTAGGGGACCCAGCAGACTGCTATCATTTAAGCAAGCAGGGCTTCATTTTCTGAACAGTGCCCGGCATCGATTATCTGTCTTCAACAGTCCTGATTGAGAAGAAGGGGAGGCTTAACGAATTCCATTTGTGTTTACGTCCGTGCAACTCGCTCCGCGCCACCTCTCCACAGTCTGTAAAATTATCCAATCGACGAAAATAGTCGGGATTCGTTAAAATTCGTCGCGCACCGCGTTAAAGCTGCGCCATTGAAATATTCAGCGCTATCAGCGTCTGATTGCATCAGTTTGTCACGTGTTCCGCGGCATCCGTTCTTCGGCAACTATCTCCCTTTGATGATCAATGAAAATTGTTATCCTTCATCGAGGCATCGTCTTACTGTTCGCATTAATAATGATTTAATCGCCGCTGTGATCGATCCTTGTCATTGTTGGAGTTTAAAAGGTTCTCTTCTGGAAGCAACTCTTCGGCATCTCTATCTCTGCGATCGTGGTTGAATATTCAAATGCCTAGGGGGTGGAAGGAAGCTCTGATGTTTTATTCGATGGAACTGGAGGCTCTTAATTACTCAAACTGGAGGGCTCCAACTCCTCAAAAACTGGGAATTCCTAATTCTTCAATTTCGAGTACTCCAATTTGTTAAAATTTGGAATCCCTAAGTCTTCAAACTGGGGTGCCCCAATTCCTCAAATTGGAGATACCTAATTCCTCAAAATGGAGCGCCCCAATTTGTTAAAATTTGGAATTCTTAATTCTTCAAATTGGAATGCCCCAATTCCTCAAACTGGGAATTCCTAATTTCCCAAATTCAAAGGCTCCAACTCCTCAAATTGGGAATCCCTAATTTTTCAAATCGAGGTGCTCCGATTCCTTAAATTTGGGTGCTTCGAATCCCCAACTTGGGAGTACCCAATTCCTCGAACTGAATCCCCTCGAATTCTCAAACTTCTGACGCTTCGTCCCTCCCTTTCCCATCCCCTATTTCCTGAATATCCCCCGGTTCAGAAAGACGAGCACGCTTCCAGTTATCTCCTCGTAACTCGGTGATTTTGTAAGGGATTACATAAACGCTAGGGCGCCCGAGGGGAACCGTGACTTCCGGTAAAACGAGTGAACGAGCAACCTGTTTTGCCGATCCACAATCTAGAATCCACCGTGGCCAGTGGTTTCTAAAGGGGGGGAGGGGGGTAGGGGGGCAAGGAGGGACGTGGCAGAGGATGCTAATGCCGAAGACGACGCGTTCGCGGAGGTCAAATCGCATCGCCGAACTTTCTCCAAGGTTTTCAGCGTGAGCGTGTGCACGTGAAGGACCCATGGACCGGTTTCGTCTTCAAGGTGTTGCATTATGCAACGGGCCCGCGTTTCCCAATTGCGAGGTACACCTGCGAGGCTCGTCGAGGCTGCGTTCCTAATTAGTCGGGCCTCTGTTAAGGGGTTATACCTAGTCAGGCGACAAAAGAGAGGCGAATATTTGTGAATTTTTTTTGAAGAAGCGGAAGCATATATTTTTACAAAACTTTTTGCGTTTCAAAGAGCAACATTTAAAGAACATTTGGTAATTTTTTCGTAGAAAAATATTTACGTTTATAATAAAATAACAAGCGACATCCAAGAAGCCTTTTTAAAAATTTGGTTTTGCGGTGAGCACGTCCATTTGGAACCAGATTATCTAAAATAAAAAAAACAAAAGAGATTTCGTTAGTATGTTAATGTATCCTCTGATTAACGGAGGGAATTTCCGAAAGATTAATTTAAAATAAAATGGCGGCCATTTAAAGTTGAAGTCCTGATTTTTACACGAAAATATAAGGATTTCAACTTTAAATAGCCGCCATTTTATTTTAAATTAATCTTTCGGAAATTCCCTCCGTTAATCAGAGGATACATTAATATACTAACGAAATCTCTTTTGTTTTTTGATTTTAGAAAATCTGGTTCCAAATGGCAGTGCTCACCGCAAAACCAAATTTTTAAAAAGGCTTCTTGGATGTCGTCTGTTATTTTATTATAAACCTAAATATTTTTCTACGAAAAAATTACCAAATGTTCTATAGATGTTGCTCTTTGAAACGCAAAAAGTTTTGTAAAAATATATGCTTCCGCTTCTTCTAAAAAAATTCACAAATATTCGCTTCTTTGCGGCCGCCTGACTAGGTACAACCCCTTAACAGACACTTTAAAGTGATGGCTGATGGAAGTAGGGAAATGGGAAGAAGTTGGGGGTGGTTTTTCAGGAAGGAAGAAAATTTCGAGGGAGGGAAATTGGAGAATTGGAAAATCGAGGAAAAGGAAAATTGGGGAAAGGGAATTCAAGCATAGAAAAATTGGGAAAAGGAAAATGATGAATAGGAAATTCAAATAGAGAAAAGGAAAATTGAGTAAGAGGAAAATTTGAGAACTAGAGAATGTAGGAAAATCAAATGACGCTTTCGCTTCACAAACAGATCGATCGAGGCTCGACCCAAAACGGAATTTCCAAGCTTGTCAACGAGCTCGCAGAGCTGGAAAAATCTCTGAACCAAATTCCCACCGAAAAGCAAAACCCCAAACGGAACAATCCTACCCAAAAGTCACTTAAAAAAAAACCGACCAAAAATCCCCTGAAAAAGTACAGTTCACTGCTCCCCAGTAACCGAACCGCCTCGCCTCCGGAGGCTGAAATAAATTATCGGATTTCGTAAGCGAATGTCGAAACGTCGTCATGAAATACCGAGACAGGTGTTCGCGTCGCATGTCCGCCACTCTCGTATTTAAAATTAAGATTCACTTAATAGCTTCATCTTCACATATTCCTCGGAACTCCAACGACCGTTTCGTAACGGTCTTGCCGTTTTACTAAGAACCTCCAGCCACCCAGACGTTATCTCCCTCGCCGATCAATGACAAATCGACGCCTCAACGAAACTGTTTCCTCTGGTGGTTTCAGCATTGAGTCAGTATCAACGGCACCCAGGCTCGGGGCAGAACAATCTTCTGGATCACGGTGGACCTAACAGGCAGCAGCCCTCAGGGTCCTGCCCGGAGAAGAACGGTCGGTTTCCAGTCCCCTCGCAGTGCGACGCTTATATAGAGTGCATCGATGGCGTCGCCGAGGAGAAGCTCTGCCCTGAAGGGCTTCTCTTTAATCCAGAGGCCAGATTCAATTATCCTTGTGGATACCCAATAGATGTCGACTGCGATGGCAGGCCTAATCGACGTCAGTATTATCGGATTATCATCTTCTCTTTCAGTTTTCATTGGTTCTACTTCGCTGCATTATGTTTGCAGGTTTTACGGGGGATGATTTGACGACGGGTTGCGCGGGGTTGGGGTCACCGATTTCGTTTAAATTCTGGGGATGGTTAGTGAACAGTGTGTGCGACGCTGTGTCCAAATTTGGAGGAGAAAGAATGAGTACTTTGGGAGATATTGGCGTTCAAAGTTTACATTTTTTTGACCCTCGATATATGCACTCGCAAGCGAGCAATAAACCGGGACTTGGTTGTAGCGGCTGCTTGAATGGATTTATATAGAAATTCTAGGTGCACGAGTACATTCTTTCTGTTTTTTTTGTTTTATTTTATAATTGATTGTTTAAATGGGACTTTTTTTAAATTGTAGATACGGATGTGGAATTTTGAGTTTGGCGGCGTCCCAAAATTTTTGGTAGTGCGCACTATATGCTCGACATATTATCACACGTCTTATGCAAGATTTAAGCAAATCTGTGGCCCCCAAATTTGCCAACCCCCTTAAAATTGAGAAGAATCAGTTTGAGATTTTCACTTAAATTGCGTTGATTAAAACTAAAGTGGGGGTGGTGAAATTTTGAATTTTACACGAAATACTAGATTCGGCTATTGGAGGGTAGAATAAAATTTGAAATTTCGAAAATAGTAGTGGAAACGAGACTGTGAAACTGAACCACCCTGAAATAAGTGAACCAATTAGTGCTAGCACAGTGAACTTTACAAATTACAATAATTAACCACCCCGTTCTACCCTACGAGCACCCCACCCCTTCGCAAAATTAATGTTCCATTTTAATTATCTAGAACCACCCCAGCCAACCAACGACTGCCCTCACCAGTACGGTTACTTCAAGGTCGGGGATACCCAACGCTGCGGCCAATTCATGAACTGCGCCGACGGCAGGGGTTACGTTTTCGATTGTCCCGAGGGGTTGGCCTTCAACCCTGAGAGTTACCGCTGCGACTGGCCAGATCAAGTTCCCGACTGCGACGCAGAGTGTAAGAGGATCCCAACCCCTCGTGCTTTATTTCCTTTAAATCAAACCAAAGCAGATTTGTCGAGTCTACTACGACTTTTCAAATTTTCGACGAACTTCCCTTCGCATTACAGAGAAAATACTCGAGTTTCAACTGCACCAAATTATTATTCTTTTAACGAGAATTATTACAGCTTAGGCTTTATAAACTCCCCCAGTAAAACTCGCTAAAATTAAACTCTCCCTCGAACGCTAACCCTTACCTCGTATAACAAGCAGAAGGGGTTGAAAGTTCAGCTTACATCGAATCACCCTTCTCCACATAAAAGTAGTTACAGTTCACGAGTTGCGAATTTTTTTTTTTCGGCCAACTTTTTAAACTCCAGTTGGATATTTTATATTTTGTTACTCGGGGTTTTGTTAATTGCAAAATTGAGGCAGATGTTGGAGGTAGGGTGCGGAGAATTTAATTAAGGATGAATTTTCAGGACTTCAACGAGGTTGTCGAGCAATTTTTGGTATTTCATTGCAGCGTTCCTCGGCTTCCGGTGCCCGGAAGACAACCAGAGGTCGCTCTTCGGCGGGATCCAATTCTATCGCAGCAACAACGACTGCCAGCACTACTACGTTTGCGTGAACGGCAGGCCGCGACTGCAAAACTGCGGCGAGGGGAACGCGTTCAACGAAATTATCAATTCCTGCGACGCCGCGGAAAACGTCACAGGGTGGTAAGAGGATTTTCCATGAGTTCCTTTTGAAGAGAACGAGCCGCAAGGGTGGCTCGGTTTCCGTTGCCTCGTCAGGCTTCAGCTACTTTCTGCAACAGAAAAAGTCAGAAAATATTCATGTTAGTTGGTGGTTCAATATAAGTCGTATGATTTTTTTAATGAGTAGCCATCATTTTTTTTTTAGAATTTTGTGTTACTTTTGGAAATATATTTTTGGAAGTTAATTTCGTAGATATTGATTACAGGATTCTTTTTTTGTATATTTTTTTGGAGGGGTGATTGATTGAGTATATTGAAAAATATAGTTTTTGGGGTGTTTTTGGGGAAGATATTTTTGGAAATTGATTTTGTAAATATTGATAATACATTTGTTTTCTTTTTATTCTTTCTTAAGGGGGAGGGTTGATTGAGCAGATTAAAAAATGTAGTTTTTGGAATTTTTTGAGGAAGATAGTTTTGGAAATTTATTTTATATAATAGGATTCTTTTTCTTTTCTTCCTTTTTTTTTTGATTCTTGGGGGAAAATTGAAGGAATATATTGAGAAATATAGTTTTTAGTATTTTTTCTTAACTTTTCTTGGTTGTTAATTCGATTTTTGGAATTTTCCAGCGAGCCACCGGAATCGTCGCTGTTGAACGAGCAAAGGAAGCGGTTTTAAGACAAGGCCCTTCCTCTGATCCTTAAAGTTCCAGTCACCTGCAGCGGAAGAGACACTATTTATCAGAAATCTTATTTTATCTACTTGCTCGAGAATAGACTCTCGAATTTCATCGAGTAGTTGACGAAATTCCCAAGACAAAGATGGATGAAAATGTAATTATTGTACAATTTGTTAAATCTCCTTTTACTACATATATTATAAAAAAAAATGGAAGAGAAGGAGAATATTCGACGCTGCCATTAATTAACGCTGTAAATATTTACTTATTAAGTCGATATTTGTTGAGAAAATTATTTAATACAAACCTGTATAATTTCATCAATTTTGCAAATAAAATTGTACGATAAATAATGAAAACATTTAAGACAAACAGAAAATGAAAAGACGATTGAAAGCTGCGAAAGGAGGGGTGCAGAATTTTGGATACTTTTTTTTATTATTATTATTACTTGCATTGTACACGTGATTTCGTATTAATTTTTTAGTTTTACATCAAACACACGCGAGCAGTATTTCATCCCTAACGCACAGAGAGCTCTGGAGGTACAATATTTCCCTCGAACACTTAGCTTTCCCGGTGGAAATGCTCTTAGGGTGCTAAAAAACGTTCACTTTCACGATAAAAACGGCGGCGAGCCCCGAATCAAGCTGACGCGAGAACCATTTTGAGCAGAATTCGGCTTCGAGGGTGTAATCCGTGGGAAAAACGCGAAAGTGGGGCTGCCAATTGAAAAATATTCAAAAATCTTTGTAAAACTCGAATCGATAGTGAAAAATACTATTGCGGAGGCGAAAATAGCCAAAGTGCACAGTTTCTCGTAGAAAATGCAGCGGTTGGTCTCAGCATTGTAATTTAATAATACTCACTGGTGGAAATCTGTTTGCGAAACGGAACTCCTACAAAGTGTAGAAAAATACCTGAATTTAAAAAAAAAAAAAAAATTAAAGCGCAAGACATGTTTAAAGCAAATAAATCGCCCCGTTTACTCGGTGACCTGGAAACTTGGACAAATTGCAGAATATTAAATCGATGCTGCATACTGATGCTGCAAATTAAAGAGCCATATTTAATGACTGCAAATCAGTGAATTTCACCTCCACAACAATGATATGTTTAATTCATTACATCCTTGAATAATCGTTTCGTTAAATAAACCGCCGCACGATGATAAGAATAATTTATAATACACAGGAGGAGGGAAAGGAAAACACGAAGAGGATAGTGGACGAGGAATATTTTACAGTTCTTAAGCTAAGAAACAAGCGACCCGCATTTTACAGAAAGTTCACTTACGAGATAAAATTGACGACAAAGTATTTGTGGGCCGTGCTCGACGAAAAATCACCCTCGCGCATTAACCGATAAATATTTTATCTTAAAACACTCGAACTGCCCATTTTCACCCTCATTGGACCCTCGTTCCGCGTCGAATATCGAGGAAAGGAAATGGTAAATAAAATAGTTCGATCATTACCATTTTAATTACCAACGTTTCCTCGATCAGCAGATTAGATAACTCACCATTATCCGCGAGTGTCTCCCGTCATCGCTCCAAAGTCCCAGGAATATTTCCTGCGCGTTGCATTGTCAACAGACTCGCGTGGAATCAAGCAAAGTGCAGCGACGATACCAATCAGAAATGCAGATGATAATTGAAGCGCCGGCGACGGAACGACTCCGGCGAATCGATAGCGACGGGAAGAATGCACGTGGAGGATTTTTCGTCGGCGCGCTTTGTACGGTGCAAGCTGCACTTTCCACTGCACTCGATACAATATCGACATCCACTCACGCATCTGCACCCACGCGCGCGGACAAGCGCGGACGACCGTGCGGAAGCATCCATCTGTTGGTAACTTACACGCGATTAAATTACTCGTAATAAAAGATAAACGATCCACGGCCCAGGCGAACCCGTTAATCCGGATCGATCGAAGCCAGATGTGTTTCAAACAGCGAGAACGTGATGCATCCGAGGCGAGAAACGAGCGAGTGCGTTTAAATTCTGGATGGTCTCAATCGGAAGGGTTAATTAGTAGGCGATCCGGATTATCGAGTTTCATTTCGCGTAGCTTAAAGGTCTGAAAATTTAGATACGGCGAGCCTGGTCGACACATACTGACTAGAGATGGAAATTTTGAGATCAAAACAGGAATCCGGATTAACGGGTTCGTCGTCTAGATGGCAGAATTCGTGGTCCGGATGATCGAGTTCGTGGCTGGGACCAACGAGACACGGTTCAGAGTAGTCTACACGCGATCCGGATTATCGAGTTCCGGGTAAATTACAGTCGAAGTAGAGGTAAGTCGACGCGTGCTGATCCGAGGTGGAAATTGTGAGATCAAAACGTGAATCCGGATTAACGGGTTCGTCGTCTAGATGGCAGAATTCGTGGTCCGGATGATCGAGTTCGTGGCTGGGACCAACAAGACACGATTCAGAGTAGTCTGCACGCGATCCGGATTATCGAGTTCCGGGTAAGTTACAGTCGAAGTAGAGGTAGGTAAATTAAAAGTCCCTCGTGGGAACCCTTTCGTCCGGAGCCACCCGAGACGTCTGTCCCGCGGTCCGGATTAACGGGTCCCGCTGCGGTTGCGAGCGTGTAAAAAAATAAATATCAGACGCGACTAGTCCGTTTCGAAGTTCTGCTAGCTTTCAGGTCACGAGGAGGACGCGCATTCCCATTCTCACGTAGCGCGTCGTATTTTGTTTTTCCAGCTCGGAAAACGATCGTTAACTCGGCGCATATCGGGCGAGAAATGTGCACCGAATCGCGGGGAAGATCGGCGCTCGGAATAATTCCGAGCGTCGCTCACGCTGGACCCTGGTGCAGATTGTGCAGCTCGTACGCAAGGTGACAGCACTCCGAGTCGCTCCAACGGTGATGGTCCCTCACCCTGTCGACGTTCGCCCCTGTGCACGGCGTGGCCTCCGAGACCTGGATAAAAAATGCACCAAGTCCTCTCGATATTAATAAAATGGCACAAAGTCGCTTAGGGCCGAAAGTTTCACAGAGACGCTATGGAAAATGAGGCGCAGCTCGCAAAGGAACAGTCTCGAAAATTCTGACTTCAATGAAGCTTCGTGCGAAGGTGGAATATATATATATTTTTTTTTCTCACTTTGAAGTAATTATTTGCAAGTTAGTAACGAGGAATGGCACGTCGGAGGGAAGGATT
The DNA here is from genome assembly GCF_050908995.1 of Andrena cerasifolii. Taxonomy (NCBI): domain Eukaryota; kingdom Metazoa; phylum Arthropoda; class Insecta; order Hymenoptera; family Andrenidae; genus Andrena; species Andrena cerasifolii. Next base: position 9,369,497 of record NC_135132.1, read on the forward strand.
TTTCTCCACGGTTCAGAGAATGTTTTACGATAAAACTTTTTTTTATATTTTATAGGGTGAACGAAGGGTGGGTGACGCTGCCAGGGTGAAGCGTGTATGCACTCACGTTGGAGCAGAAGGAAAGTAACGACTGATCCGTATATTTGCTGTAGAGGGGCGACGTGTGACTCGCCTGTTGACTCTGATTACCCGGAAGTGCACTCTGCCCGTTCCCGGTGATTTCCAGGTAGCCTCTGCTGCTCGCTAGACTACCTCCTCGCGTGCCAATATCTGAAAAATAACCACCCTCCACCTTTAATCGGAGCCTCCACGTGTCGACAATCGTTAGGACGCGCATATACCGGTTGAAATTCAGGAGGAACGGACGGAGAAATTGGATGAAGTCTCGCCAAAGGGGGTGCAGTTGAAATTATAAAGAAAATGGGGTGGTTAGAGTTTTCGTTTTTAAATCGAAAGATTTTTCGCAACACCTTTCTGAATCTCTCCAAAGAATATTTCACTGGTGGCAGAATTTTCACGGGGGTGGGATCAAGGGTGCACCATTTTCACCCCCTTTCTGCCGCAGGGGTTTGATTAATTGTAACGGTGGCTGAATAAAATTAAAGACACGCCACCCAGAAGTTTCATGAGAATTAATATCTCGCTGGAGGAAGTGTCCCTTTCACCCTCCACCATCCCTCTGACGAGGGTGGTCTGTAATACAGAAGACGAATGGGGTGTGATCGATCTTGGCCGAGAAATTCTGGAAAGTGTGGATGGAATCGCGGTGGATATTAGAAGGAAAGGAATGTTTTCGTTCCACTGGGTGCGGATTTACTTTAGGGGGTGGGAAATATCGAGGGGCGATTTGTCGACGAGAAACTCCACGAAGTGGTGGATCGCTTCGCTTCGGTTGTGTGCACGAGATGATTAGCACAAATGGAAGTTAAAAATGGATTATCTTGTGGCGGTTAATCGGGTGGTCGGGAAGTTAGGGAAGTAGATGTTTGAGGGGTTGGAGGGGTAAATATTTGATGGGAGAAAATGGGTGCAGAAAGTGGAACGTTGGTATGAAAGTTTGAAGGTTTCAAAATGAGAAACAGGGGGTTGGCATATTTGTTTGCCTCTACAGTTGTTAAAACTGAATGAAATTGAGGAGGAAATTTGTAATTCGTAAGGAGGGGTGGATTGATACTAATTCGTGGTAGAATAATTTAATAAAAATCAAGATAATAGCTTGTTCCACATTGTATTAGTGGAAAATAATTGAAAAGGGGTAAATCTACAATTTGTAATTAATTATAAATTACTAATATAGAACAGCTTCTTTAATTATTTATAACTTCTTCCATAGTTAATGCGATACAAACGATCTAAAATCGAACGTTACCCTTAAGAAACTCCAGAAAACAGTTCGCAGAATCAAAATTCCCCCAGGAATTTTTCGAAAAAGAAAAATTTCGATCCTCAAAATACTGTGAAACTCGATTGAATAATTTCAAACCAAAATGCCCAATAGACATAACAAAACACAAAAATACATGGAAACAAGTATGTGCCCACAGAAATGGCTACTTGAAGATGAAGCGAAGCAGGCGTACCGCTCGAAAGGAGGACAGTTAGTAGCTTAAGCGAGAGGCACACAGCAGAGGATTAGGATAGATTAGGACACCTTGTGTACTCGCCATCGAGTGGGTGGAGCGTCGAGCCTCCCTGCCATGGAAAAAGCAGAGCCAAGGGTCCCACCATCGTGGCCTCTTCGAATGTCTGCCAAGTTTAGACGCGTTGCAGCTGCAGGTGCTACCGGAGTGTGTCGACGGTCTAGAGATCCATCTTGTGTTGAAACGGGGCAGCTTCTGGCTTCGAATCGCTCTGGACACCTCGGTGCGAACTTCGCCGTTCAGGAAGCAGTACAAAACGGCTACGAAGAAGCCCTGGAAACAGGGGAAAGAGGAACCACGCGGTTATTCGTTGTGGTTGCGGTTGGTAGGAGAAAAAATTTGGGGTGGATGGTGGATTTCGGGGAGGTGGAGAATTTGGGGGTGTGTTGAGAAGAAATTAGGGGTGGGTGGTAGATTTTGGGGTGGTGAAGAAGTTGGGGAAAAATGGGGTGGATGGTGGATTTTGGGGAGGTGGAGGATTTGGGGGTGTGTTGAGAAGAAATTAGGGGTGGGTGGTAGATTTTGGGGTGGTGAAGAAGTAGGGAAAAATGGGGTGGATGGTAGATTTTGGGGAGGTGGAGGATTTGGGGGTGTGTTGAGAAGAAATTAGGGGTGGGTGGTAGATTTTGGGGTGGTGAAGAAGTAGGGAAAAATGGGGTGGATGGTAGATTTTGGGGAGGTGGAGGATTTGGGGGTGTGTTGAGAAGAAATTAGGGGTGGGTGGTAGATTTTGGGGTGGTGAAGAAGTTGGGGAAAAATGGGGTGGATGGTAGATTTTGGGGAGGTGGAGGATGTGAGGGTGTGTTGAGAAGAAATTAGGGGTGGTGGTAGATTTTGGGGTGGTGAAGAAGTTGGGAAAAATGGGGTGGATGGTAGATTTTGGGGAGGTGGAGGATTTGAGGGTGTGTTGGGCAGAAATGGGGTGGATAGCTAATTTTGAGAAGTTGAACTTGGGGCTGTATTACAGTACAAATTGGTTGGAAATGCAATTGAAGAAATGTGGAAATGAAATTGAGATGTTGAGAAGAAATTATGGGAATTTGAATCACACGAAATTCCTTTGGGAAGACATTTGAGAAGGGAGGGAACAGGAAAATGGGAGCTCTGGACTTAAAAAAATTAAATCGAAGAAAACTGAATAGTTAGGAAGAAGAAACTTCGATATTATAACTGAAGAAGTAGATCAGGGATCACAGAAAACGATATTGCAGCTGAAGAATACTAATATAATAATTGAAGACCATAAATAAAGAAAGTAAACAGTGAGAAGAAAGGCACTCAAAGACGAGCTTTGAAAAGCCCACAATATCAACCCTGAAAAGAACGAACTTTAAAACTAAATATCAAAGGAGGATGACAGCATAAGTTACCTGAAAAGATGCAAAGAATTGGTCGCAGAATAGCCACACAATCTCCACAGTCTCGTTCACCCCGATGCTATAAGACATCCCCAAGAAAACAGTGTAATGGACCCCAAAAAGTGGCACCAACACCAACGTACTCTTCGCCCATCTCCTGGAAAACGTGACATGTTTCTAATGGGTAATCTTCTTGCAGTGGTATCAGCACCAGTAGTTGCCCAGAGGGGACAGTTCCCAGGCGCCATTGGAAAGTGGGTTAAGTAACATTATTATCTAGAAGTTGTTGATCAAGAAGAAACTTACTTGTATCTCTGCGTCTCCTCTGAAACCGTCGACTTCAGCTTCAGCAAGAGCACCCTGACAATGTTGACGAACAGGACAAAGTTGATCTGTAAAATTCGAGGTCGGGGGATGCTGGTTTTACCGAGGAATTGTAAGTTATGTACTTCTTTGCTGTTGCTGAAGAAGCTGCAAAATTCTTTGAGGACTCGTAAAGGGGTTTTAACTGGAGAAATGTGTACATCTATCGAGGCACCTCTTCGCTAGCTTTTAAATGCTTTAAATGTTGAAGTTTGATATAGTTTGGCAGGCAGAACTATCGTCTCACCAGAATCGACAGCATCGTAGGCACTCGAATGAGAAGAAAGAGGTAGGAACTTTCGTGAGTGGTCCAGCAATACGTGTTCTCGAGTGTCACCCTCGCCACGATCCAGCAGGACACAAATATGGCTGGCAGGCCTGAGAACCAGTACCAATAGGGCTACGTAAAATGCTTGAGAAGAATAAGACTGAAGCAAAGGTTTCCCCAGATGATAGTGTGTGACTACCAGTGACTCCAAGTATTTAAATTAAAAGACCATTGAAAATATTCTGTTGCATATTGAAAATACTACATCACCAAATTTAATACTAATCGTCAAGATTACACTTGTTAAAATGGAATTTTTTGAGAAGCTAATTCTAAGTGATGAATGCCTCTTCATCTCAAGGAAGAGTGATTTCAGCACCGAGGCCATCTCGAGGGTGACTCACCCCATCCAAGGCACACGTAACCAGCGATACTAGAGCTGACGTCGGTGAACAGTGCCAGGAACACCAGGTTGTGTAAGTAGAGGCCCTCCATGAGGATCCAGAAGTAGTTGGCCAGTATGAAGTACTGCCACAGGCTGGTGAACGCTTTGCAGAGCCAGCTGCTCTCCTTTTCGTCCACCAGCCAGTAGGTGTTGCCGTTTCTGATCATCATGTCCGAGGCGAGGGCGATGCCAGAGACGAACAGAAAGTCCTTCATGAGGGCCATGAAAGCCCTGAGCATGAACGAGGCGAACAGATGCAAGTGGAGCATGTTCCTCGGGCACCTCAATTTCCTACGTCCAATTCGGGAGAAACTTGGAGTAGTGATCCGAGGTTTCGGCGATTAGACATCGGTGAATACTTTCGTCGTCGTTGAGTGGAGGGTGGAGTGATGGATGGACGGCTTTTTTGGAGGAAGGGATGTCCCATGGGGAGGTGTTCAGAAGCTTGGGTACTTGAGTATTCGAGTACTTTGGTGTTTGGGTATTTGAGTACTTGAGTATTTGAGGGATTCGGAATTTTGGGAGCTGAGGAATTTAGGGACTTGGGAACTTGAGTACTTGAATACTTGAGTACTTGGGTGCTTGAGTACCCGAATACTTCAGTACTTGAGTACTTGGGAGCTTGAGTATTTGAGTACTTTAGTACTTGAGTACTTGAGTACTTGAGTACTTGAGTACTTGAGTATTTGAGTATTTGAGTGCTTGAGTATTTGAGTACTTGGATATTTGAGAGATTCGGAATTTGGGATTTGAGGAATTTCGGGACTAGCGAATTTGGGGGCTTGGGGATTCGGTTGCTTGAGTACTTGGGTGCTTGAGTACTCGAATACTTGAGTACTTGAGTACTTGGGAGCTTGAGTACTTGAGTACTTGAGTACTTGAGTACTTGAGTGCTTGAGTATTTGAGAGATTCGGAATTTGGGACTAGCGAATTTGGGGGCTTGGGGATTCGGTTGCTTGAGTACTTGGTATCATAGGATCTGGGAATGCAAGAATTTGAGAGATACTAGGTACTTAGAAATATTGGCAATTGAGAATCGTGGTACTGGGTAATACGGAAATTTAGGGATATGTAAATTAAGCTAATACTTACTTGATCACAGCTAAAATGAAAAACGCGACGACCAACGTGAAAAAGGAAACGGTGTATCCAACTTTCGAAATTGTCTTCACTATGGGAAAGAATTTCTGTAATACAATTCGTTACAATTAGATTGCCCGCAAAGTAAAGGGCAATTCAGCGAACTCACAATTATTTTACAAACGAACAGAGGGGAACCGAACCCATAATTTCATCGATAAACTTTCGTCCTCGCTGTAAACAGGAGACAAGCTAATTACCCTGAAACCGTTCTGAATAATTTCGAAATATTCTCCTCGGTCGCAATATTATAAACTCTATAATATAACAATGTATCAGGGAACTTCAAGAACGGTTCTTGTAAATTATAAAATAAGTATTTCCAACGTCCACCTGTGGGCACGGAAGAAATCGATGGCGATTGAAACTTTCCGAAGGAAACAGCGAGGGAATAATGGAAACTGTCAGAGGAATGTTTAATCATTGCCAGCAGGCCTCTATTTTCTTTCTTAAAAACCTTTGACGTCATTGACATAATTCCCATCGATTTCCGCTAGCCGCAACAGTGCCAGCTTCCTTGGGGAGTTGCTACATTTCCCGTAATTTCCTTGCTGGCTAACAAGTTTCTCCCGATGAGCAACTTAAAATACTAAACTGACATCCGAGAATTAAACACGAGGCACTCTGGAAGCACCGATGCCTATTCAATTATACTTCGTGCTTCATCAATTATTATTTCTGGTGAATCTTCACTTTCATGATTTTATCTCCTGTTCGAATTAATAATTATGAATTTCCAAGTACATGAGTAGGTATTCAAGTATCCAGATATCCAAGTACTGAATTTTCAGAGTACCACATTTCTAAGTGTCCGAAGCTTTAATAGAATCCAAATATGTATTCAAGATTTCAGATACCTAATTTCCCAAATATTGGAGTATCCAAATAGCAAAACGCCCGGAGTCTCGAATTTTTAAAATCCTAAGTTTCCAAATTCATCGACTCGCAACTACTCAGTTCCTCGAATTCTCTAGTTCCCAATGCCCCAATTCTTCAACCTCCTAACTCCCCAATTTCCAAAACTCAAAAAATTTGAAATTCCCCAATTCTCAGATTCAAAATTTCCAGGTTCTCAAATATTTAAACTCCTAACACCTAAATTCTTGAGTCTTCGAGCCCTTAAATTCATCATCCCTTAGAATCCCACCACCCCTGAACCTTTATACCAGAATTATTTAGGATAGAGTCCAATCCTGCCTTTCCCCATCAAAATCATGAAATACAGGGACACTTAGGTGTCTACAGCCCTTTGCCCTCATTGGACGTCCTTTTAGCTGACAACCCCTGTCGAATTGGATCATTGGAGTGGGTATTTACCTTAATGAGGGTGTCGTTGTTCTCCTGGCTACCGGTCACCGTCACCAGAAGAGTAACTAATGGATCCTTGAAGCACTGGCTGTAGTTACTCCAGGCGCGGTTGGTGCCATTATTCCAAAACCACTGGCCATCCAGCATGCACTGTCTCGACGCGTTCGCCTGAACAAATGCAAGTTGCATGGTGCGAGTGGAATACAGATAAAGGAGAGGAACAACGTCCGGGCCCAGTGGAACGCGCGATTCAATAATTCTCTTAGAGCTGATTCGATGAGATGATGGTGGGTGAGATTTTGAAGGATAGGATCGCAGGTATTGTAGTCGTGGATTATGCCTGGGGATTAGATGGATCGTTTGATCAATTTGGAGGAATATGAGGAGAGGTGGATGATTGAGTTGAGTGTGGGGGCATTGAGGGAAGGAAACCACTGAAAATGGGAAAATGGGAAATGGGTAATGGGAAAAGGGAAATGGGAAATGGGAAATGGGAAATGGAAAAATGGGAAATGGGAAATGGGAAATGGTAAATGGGAAATGGGAAATTGGAAAATGCGAAATAGGAAAATGGGAAACGGGAAAGTGGAAATGGGAAATGGGAAATGGGAAATGGGAAATTACTAACTAGAAAAGAGGGAAATAGAAGAGAGAAATATATGGGAATATAGAAATTGGGAAGAGGGGAAACGAGGAAGAGCGGTAGTAGGAAAGTGGGAAAATGGGAAAATAAAGAAATGGGGAAGTGGCAAAAGGGAAAGTGGGGATGTAGGGAAACGGGGATATGGAGAAACAGGGAAATAGGAAATGAGATAAAGTAAATTGGGAAATTGGGAAATGGTGAATGAAGAAATGGGAAAAGGGAAAATGGTAAATGAAGAAATGGGAAAAGGAATACACAGAAATTACAGCATTTACTTTCAGAAAATCATAGGTGTTGAGGTAAAATCAAATATTTTGCCCCTCTCTGAGAAATGCAAGTGATGAATACACAGTTTTGATGGGGGTTTCATTTCGACAGTGGACTAGTAAAACTGAGAAGTAGAAGAAGAAAAAGGAGAAGAAGCAGGAGTAATATAAAATGTTGTATAATAAACAATTGATATGTGATCTCACTGTGGCAAATAAAGTAAAGGAAAGTCAGCAATGTCAGCATACAACTCTGAGAACTACAAGTCGATTTCAACAAGAGAAAAAGGAAATGATTTCCAATGATGTGGACCGAAGAAAAGAAGAAGCACATTACAATGGCATACAAATATGAAATAGTGCGAAGATGAGACAAAATGGAGGCTTCATACGACTTCAATCGTTACCTGGTCATCGAACCCAGCGATATAAGATGGACAGCGTAAAATGGCGAGATCTCCAGGTGCAGTTGATGGCCAGCATAATATTTCATCCCAAACTTCTGGACACCAGCCTGTTTCATAAAAATTTTTGCTCTTTACACACCAGGAATATTTTTTACATTCTCTTATAACACCTTTCTTCGCGTGGTCCTAAAATATTATTAATGTAATAATTTCACTCAAATTTTAGGAGCCAAACATGCTTTTTATGAGTAGCTGTATCGCTGTCGTTACACTCTTAACATTTTTCTTAAGTTCATAAATTTTGCGAATTCAATTATTAGTGGGTAATAGACACATTTTAAACAAATACAGATTTTTTCTTTTCTCAAGTGGATTGAATGATATTTTCAGTGTTTCCCTGGCATTTGTGGAAAATTTATTACAAAGTGCAGAGTTTTCTGCTCATTCTTCCTTTCATTAGTAAATGAAGTTTTGATTTATCCCCTTGGACGTTGAAGAACAAAAGAAATTTCCCGGCGAGAACGGTTCCCGCAATGAATGGATTAACGAGTCTGTCGACGTGACCATTCATGTTTCATCTGACAATTGTGATGTTTTATTTATCACGACAGGACTGCTGGCCCTTGATATTTCAAAATTTGAACGTTGACATAGTGTCCCTCGTTTTTCGCGCCGCCATGAAAGGAACGTGTGTACAAAAACAATCCAAACACCGAAACGTTTGAATCACAAGTTTCCGAATATCTTGAATTTTAACTCATCTGTCAAGTAGAAAAGAATTTTGAAAGAATTTTTAAGAAGTTTGAGTTTTGTGGTATTTAAGATCCTGCTAGAATATATAAAATTCATATCACTATTTCGCAAGTGTTGATAAGTTTCTAAGTCCTCCAAAACTCAAACACCTGAATTTGTAAGTCAGAGTTTCCTAAGTCCCCAAATTTCTAAATAAATGCTGACATTCCTAAGTTCACAAATTTCCAACACTTTCAAATTCTCAAGTCCCAAAATTCCAAAAAGCTCCCAAGTTCTCACGCAACCAAATTCACAAGCTCCCCCAAATTTCTAAGGCCACCAAATTCTTAAGTCCCAAAATTTATTATTCACCAAATTCTCATGCCCAAAAATTCCTAAGTCCCAAAATTCCAAAGCTCCCAAGTTCTCACGCAATCAAATTCACAAGCTCCCACAAATTTCTAAGGCCACCAAATTCTTAAGTCCCAAAATTTATTATTCGCCAAATTCTCATGCCCAAAAATTCCTAAGTCCCAAAATTCCAAAGCTCCCAAGTTCTCACGCAACCAAATTCAGAAGCTCCCACAAATTTCTAAGGCCACCAAATTCTTAAGTCCCAAAATTTATTATTCGCCAAATTCTCATGCCCAAAAATGCCTAAGTCCCAAAATTTCTAATTCCCCAAATTTCCAAGCCCCCACATTCCCAAAACACTGAGGTATCCAAATCCCAAAATATCGAAGTCCTCAAATGCCAAAATCTTCAACTCTTCCAAGTTGAAAACTCATTATAACTGCACAGTGCAAACCTCGCTAAAATTGTCGAAAAGTCGACTGCCAGGAGACGACTGGCAGTATGGAATTTTGATTTCGTAATTTTCGTCGTGGAGGACCGGAAGAAGGCCGCGCGTATCGGTAGGTCGACGATATCGGCGAACGCATTTCTATAAAACCACTTTTTTCCTGGCTGGAAAAAAGCCGACTGTGAGAAACGTGACTGTTGCCTCGTTCAATTCGCGGAAAGTTTCCCCGTGAAAAGCCATTTTCCAGCCAACGAAACGAAGATTTCATTGCGGATTTTTATCGCGCCCTACGGAAATTCCGCGGAGAACGATTCCTCGTAACTTTCTAACTATGTTAACGAAAAATTTTCCTTCCCAACAAGAAGCTCAAACATTTTTCTCGGAGACCAGAATCTTGCAAAATAAATGTTGAAGCTAAAGAAAAGTTACGAGATGACCTACCTCTCTGAAATAAATTTTCAAAATCTCAAGTGTTTGTGGGTCATTATCGAAATAATACAGAAAGCGAAAAAGGGAAATGGCAAATACGTTCGAGTACTCTGTTTTGACGGAGAAATGAATTTGTTCCTTATATTGTCGGAATAAACATTGGAAATCGTTCCCGTGGACCTGTGGGGCTTGTAATTTGCAATTTTCTTTAGATCGGGTTCGCTACTCGGCGATTCTAAAGTTAAATGGGGATTATGTAGAACTGTTCAGCAAGGAAATGCTCACCTGGGGAAAAAGAATCTCCTCTTTGTTAGCGAGGCATTTTAGATCACGTCCCTACTTTTCCTTTTCTTTTTAGAATTAATCACAGTGATACCAATCGTTTCTCTCCATATTATTTAACTGTTTAAACGTGGGCAACTTGTGCATACACAACGTCGATGGGGAACTGTAATTAACGAGGAAGAAAAATGCTTAAAGAATGAGGCGAATAATTATAATCGACGGGGTAGATGGAATCTCATTAAACGAGGCTAATTTCTAGCAGTCATCCACCCCATTATTCTTCAACGAAGGGGTGAAATGTGCTAGGCAATAGACGACCTTCGTGCAATCGATTTTTCATTATCCGTCTAGCATCGGGATGTGCCTGCTCTCACTCCATGCTTTATAAATCAATTACTACTGCGTCCTTTGTTCCCTTTTTCCACTTTATTAGCTATAACGGGTTTCCTCAAAGGTGGCCAAGAGTCGACGATTTCTCCATAAAGACTCCCTTCAAAAGACTCCTGGAACATTCTGAATCCATCTCTCGTTCCACTTGTTCAAATTCCAAAACTGAAAATTCTAAATTCCGAGTTCCAGATTTAAAATTTAAAATTTAAAATTCCAAATTCCAAATTCCAAATTCCAAATTCCAAATTCCAAATTCCAAATTCCAAATTTAAAATTTAAAATTCCAAATTCCAAATTTAAAATTTAAAATTCCAAATTTAAAATTTAAAATTCCAAATTTAAAATTTCAAATTCCAAATTTTAATTTTCAAATTCCAAATTTTGAGTTCCAAATCCCAAATTTCAAGTATCAAATACCATATTCTAAATTTAAAATATTCAAGGACTGAATTTTTTAAAATTCAACTTTGTCACAAAAGTCTCTCCCCCCCTCTTCAGGGTAATTTACTATAAAGTACTTTATTTCCACTTTTTTTCTGATTCGAGTGAAGCTGGGTCAGCTCTGTCCCAAAAGTAGCAAAAACCGCGACAGCTCCGGCACTTATCGGGGTCACCCCGTCGCGTTAATGTCAAATCTATGGTCCTGCATTTTCCGAGTTTGACGGCGGCCATGCCAAAGTTACAGGAATAGGAATCCATTAAGACTCGGCTGTGTGTGCAGCGGAAAATCACATTTAGGCATTTGCATGCTCATCAAGCGCGGCGGTTCACTTTTGCGTTTCTGCCACTTTCCGCGGCCTATCACATCTCGAGACAGCGCGCAGGCGGAATCTCCTGTCTGCCTGTCGTGTCCGTCGAACTAACGAGACCAAATTGCATTTTACACGACTTTCGCTTGAATAATATTCCATTACGCAATCGCCTAGTGGAAGTTTACTATTGGGAACGGTCTGGGAAGACCGACAGACGCTGCGAAAAATTTCACGGTTTTCCGTCGTGTATTTTGCCTGCCCATTTGTTAACACAGCCATGTTTCGTATGCAAGTCACGTTTTCCTGGTTTGAAAGCAGGGGGATTTTGATGGTTCCAACAAGCTTCTTCCTTTGGGCATTATGAGAGGAATTTATGGAGGCAGAAACCAGAACCCAGTGACAGAAACCAGATTTGGAAATATTAGAGGTGTTTCCCGTAGTGATGGTTAACCTAGGGATGTTGCAGGGGCTGATGGGAATTTCAATGTAATGAAAAATTGCAACTTGGGGAATTTATGGTCCGCGCGGTAGTAAGGGAGGATTTTACGTCGAAAAAACGAGAGGAAGTGAGAATTTTTTACAAAGTTTATAGATCGGGATTCGAACCTTGGCCTCTCTGGTGGAAATCAAGTACTCTATCCACTGGGCTATGGGAACACTCGTGTTTTAGTGTCTCATTTTGCTTATATTACGAGCAAGGCTGACTTCTTCACGTTGGAGAAAAATAGGGCAATGTATCGTTATAATAAAAATGTCACTGTGTTCCTGGAAGCTTCCTCTACAAAATGTGCATCCTGAATTGTGAATGAACTTCGAAAACATCCCAGAAAAAAATCAAACCTATCACCCGTACTCTACGAACTCCGAACACCAGTGTTGAAACTTTATTTTTTTTAAACGTTATCGAGAACACTACACCATTTGCAGAAATACACATTTGATAGGGGATAGTTCAAGGAACAGAGTGGTATTTTTTGTGATAAGATTGCGTAGGGCACAATTTCTACACTGTAGCAATGAAATAGCCAAAATACTCGATTGTAGAATCAATACTCCATTGGCTCAGGGTGTAACGCACGAGATTGCCACCAAAGTAGCCGGAGTTCAAATCCCATTAGGAGTCCATTCCCCAGGAATTTCCAATTTCTCTCGCTTTTTCTCCGCTAAACTTTCCCCAAATCCCCCCACAGTCTCAAACATTCCAAATCTCCGCCAATTTCCTTTTCAAACACTATAATTCCTTTCCGATTTTCCGGGGTGACGGCCACGGGAAACCCAAGCCCCCGTCGGCAAATGCGATACGAAATACCTTTGAACTTGCAATTCAATCCATCCCACCATCATCATCCTGTAAATTCCCCAGCATGTAAGGCAGCTTTGTGGTGGAATCATCAAAATCCCAACCCCGTTCGAAGCCGATGAAAGGGCGGTTTGGGGGGGAAGGAAGGTCGTGTGTGCGGTACCGTTCCACGGTCCACGTGATTAATAATTACACGATCGGTTCAGGCTCGTTTGATCGCTGCGAAACATGATATTATCGAATGGCAGGGTTCGAATGGTTACATGCGAATTCCACGAATTCGCGTAACAATAATGGAGAAATGATCCCCAGTGGTTTGCTTGTACAGCAAACATAGAATATATTCGAGGGGTGGTTTGCAGGTAAATTCACTGAAACTTGGCGAAAATCCCACCCTTAAATTCCAAAGTCAACGAGGACCCCCCAGAGTTGCATGAAATTAATTAAATCTGGCAATTAAAAGCAATGGGGAATGGTGTGTGTTATTGCGCGCTGGTGATACGGGGAAAATTTCTGCAAAAGTTGGGGAGAATTCATAGAATTCCCAGGGAAACGTCGTCGACGAACTCTGCACTACAATATCGAATGTCTCGTTGCGATAGTATTCTCTGCTCGCTAATTGGATGAAACAACGTGAATTAAAGCGGGGAACTTAAGTCCCCGGTGCAATATGCCGCGATTTAATCGGGACAAGATGGAGTCGGCGGCTTCTTTGAGCTGCGAACTCTGTTGAGGACCCGAGTGCTGATTAGTGATAATTAATAACAACTTTATTAATAATAAGCTCATCTCACCTCCGCCTAAGCGGCCTCGTTAGTGTCATATAACTAAGTCGTATAACTATAACTAAGTGTGGGTGAGTTTAATTGTAATCTAATCGCATATTTCTGTTTCCTACTTTTTTTATAATTGTGCTGCGATTGGAATTGAACAAATGATTATTTTTATGGTAGCTTGCTTCGTGAATTTCTACTCGATTTTGATGACAGAAGTGTTAAGTGAAATTAAAATGTAGTATTTTGATATTTAGTAAAACAGAATTCTTCTAGTGAAAATGTGAATGTTAATTTTCAAAGTATTGAGATTGAATAATAGTTTAAACGAATTTCTGCCACGTTCAGTCTTTATCATTTTTCTATCAACGCAGAGGCCTTTATAGTCCATTAAAACAATTTTCCAACGACAAAAGAGCCCACGCATTCAATTATCACAGGAGCCATAGAGTCTAATGGGGTGTGGTCCGTTCTAAGTGCTTGAAAATTCCATTTTCTGCTGGTTTTGTTTAAACTGGCCAAAATGTACTCACCAGACATGGAAATGTTCCCTTTGTGACAGTGATCCGCCTGCATCTTCAATGTACGGTTCTGGATGTCGGGGTTGCTGGGGTTGTTAAAGTCAATATCCTCCTGGAAAAATAAAAAATTATCCTCACTTCAGAAATAACTAAATAAATTACACAAAATCACTGGATGTACTTTGGTCCCTCAAAAATTTGTTAAAAATCACATTTTACCAGACTGTCCCTAGAAACGTGTGAAAAATAATGGGAAATATTTCAATTTCCCTAGATATTTTGTTACCCACAACTTAAAATGCGAAGTACTCCTCAATTTACAAAAAAAATCATATTATTGACCAGAAATTCATTTCTAAGGTGCTGTTTGATGTACCAAGATTTTAATACCCCCATCTTGAGGGGTGCTTCGACGTATCCAACGACTTTGCGTCCACATTAAAGTGAAACAGTACTTTTGGTGATGAAACGACGATGGGTCTTGTGAATCTCTAGGAAGCAGAATAAATTTGCTAACCGATGGCTGATCAGGTTCTACTTTGTAGATGGAAGGTTCTGGAGTTGATGCTCTATGGACAGTGAGCAATGTGGCCCTCGAAGATGGAGTCTGTTCTCGATAGGAATCGTAAAGATGAAAGAACAGTGTCTGGCTTTTTCTTCTGGGTCGATTCGATTTATTTGGGTCTCGTGGTTTAGGCTTCCGGCACTCTTGGCCTATTTTTCGACGGCTTTTGTTCTTAGGTCGGGCTGTTCGATGTCTGATATATTCTGACGTGTCTGTGGGTGACAGGGGATCCTCTCGAACGAGGTGGAAAGTATGCTTGCGGTGGCAGAGATTTGGTATTTTAGAATTCTTTAATTTCCAACTTAGTGTATTCTCAGGTTGTCGAGCTTTAAAACGTCTATATTCTTTAAGCCCCTACATTGACATGACCCCAGATTTGTAAGCCCTCAAATTCTCAAGATATAAATTCCTAAACCTTCCAAATTTCTAAACACCCCAAATTCTTATGATCTCAAATTTTCAAAGCTCCCAAGTTCTCAAATCCTCAAATTCTCAAGCCTCCACATTTTCATGGCCCCAGATTTGTAAGCCCTCAAATTCTGAAGATATAAATTCCTAAACCTTCCAAATTCCTAAACACCCCAAATTCTTATGATCTGAAATTTTCAAAGCTCCCAAGTTCCCAAATCCTCAAATTCTCAAGCCTCCACATTTCCATGGCCCCAAATTTGTAAGCTCTCAATTTCTCAAGTTATAAATTCCTAAACCTTCCAAATTTCTAAACACCCCAAATTCTTTTGATCTCAAATTTTCAAAGCTCCCAAGTTCCCAAATTCTCAAATTCTCAAGCTTCCACATTTCCATGGCCCCAAATTTGTAAGCTCTCAATTTCTCAAGTTATAAATTCCTAGACCTTCCAAATTCTTATGATCTCAAATTTTCAAAGCTCCCAAATTCTCAAGCCCCCCAGTTCCTAAACCCTCAAATTCCTAAGCCCATTTTTCAAAGCTCCAGATTCCCAACTCCCTCAAGTTCTCAATCAACCAAATATCAAAGCTCTCCAATTCCCAAGCCCCCAAATTCCCCAATCCCAAATTTAAAAATTCTAAATTCCTAAGTTCCCGAATTTAAAAATTCTAACTTCCTAATCCCCAAAATTTTAAAGCTCCAAATTCCCAATACCCCAATTTTCAAAGCCTCAAATTTCTAAATTCAAAAATGTCCACGCCCCAATTTTTTCCAGCAATAATTGATGGGAAAACGGAAGCTAACGCTGCGCTGTTACAGAATTCGCGTGTTTCGCATAACTTGCTGTCGGTTCCCGTGGATCCCCGCCGCTCTCCAACGATTTTGGTGGCAAAAGGCGGCACAAAGTGGAGCCCATCGCTACATCAGTGCAATTTACCGAGCAGTTCGTGATAACATACAACAGGGGGTATTTAATAGTTCGTGTATATGGCTCGCAGCAATTTCTGCGGGCACTGAAAATGAAATTCCACTGTGCATGGAATTATTAACCCTTTGAGTGGTAAGCAACTCCAGAGAATGTACGCGTCTCAGGAGAAAAGCGTTCACAGCACGACGGGAACAACTGATAGGCATTACTGCAGTGTGCACGTGTCACAGGAATAATATTTTGTTACAAGCTACGAAGCGAATGAAGTTTCCTTTCCGAAAGTGATAAACAAATGAATCTCAATATTTAACGTTTTCAAGAAATAATAGTATTAAATGAAAGGTAATATACAAATACGAGAGCATAGGTATCTACATGCGCGGCCACATCACTCAAAGGGTTGAAATTTTATTTTTTTTTATAAACATTACTCTGTACGATTTCTAAATAGTTATTGACAGATGGAATATTTTCAATATCCCGTATTAATGCACTGGAATGATCGATTGCATTACACTGAGAGCCGTCGAGAATCGATGGAGCACCGTGAAGAAGGTTTAAATTGAAATTGTCCGGTATTAATTGATGAACAAGTTGGAAAATTCGCGAGAATTCTGAGCGACGTGGCTGCAGGCGATGCGCTGTTGAAATTCTCGTGTAATAAATTCTTCGCGGTGGCAAATATTAATCAGATTCAATTAAAGAAAGCAGTTTTTCTATTAACTTAGCTTTACCATAGATTTTTACACAAATCTGCATAATTTTTTCCTAGAAGCAGAACTAGGTTCATAATTGACAATCTGAACGAAGCTTAAGGGGATGTTTCAAGGCGGCAAGGCATAATTACCTTCGCAGTACTCCACCCTAGTTTTAAGAGCAAAGGTATAAATTTTAATCGACCTCGGCTTTGTAAGCAATCAGAATCAACACTGCTATCTTTAGTGGCAATAAAAGTCGCTTCAAAGGAGGTGAGGTAAAATGAGATGTACCGCGTTACCAGAGGAAGTGATTAAAGGGAAGGGACCAAATACTATCACGAACACTGGTACAGTAGGGTTATTTATTAGCACATCTAAAGACCTTCCATTGTCATTAAGATCGACGTTGAATGTTTTCCAAAGGAAGGAAAACTTTAAAGGATTGCAGAGTTCCAAGCAAAATGCACGAGACAGTTCCTTAAGACACCATTTTGTCAAAAAAAAAAAAAAAACAGTCAAAACTACATCACAAATCATTTCAAATTGATGAAAACACTCTCTACTAACTTAGTACTCATTAATGTACTCAATTTCGTTCATTTTATTTACGTAGACTACTCTATGCAAGGCAGAACTGAAGATTGAAGCATCTAGGGACTCCCGTTTGTCCCTAGACACTAGATGTTCAGTGGAAACAGTTCTTTCTCTGTTTTTAACGATTGTAGCCATTTTTAACCCTCAATTTCTATTTTCAAACATTACCCCCTTCATTCATCTTACTCCCACACATTCGGGAATGAAATTTCACATCGATTTCCCAAGAATTTTTCCCAAATACCCCATTTTCAAGTAGGGCTGGGACTATTCGAATAATTTAATATTCGAATATTTTACAAGTGTTCGAATGCTATGAATAAACTTCGAGTATTTGAGTATTCGAATGTTATTATTCGAATATTTGAGTATTCGAATGTTATTATTCGAAAATTTGAGTATTCGAATGTTATTATTCGAATATTTAAGTATTCGAATACTATTCAAATATTTAAGTACTTAAATACTATTCAAATATTTAAGTATTCGAAAGCTATACATCAGTATTCGAATTATATTCGAATACTATACATCAGTATTTGAATTATATTCGAATACTATTCAAATATTTAAGTATTCGAATAAAATTCGAATACTATTTAGATATTTAAGTATTCGAATAATATTCGAATACTATTTAAATATTTAAGTATTCGAGTACTATACATCAGTATTCGAATAGTATTTGAGTACTCGGATATTCGAATTATACTCGCCAAACAATTGAGCAACCGAAGTACTCGAATATTCGAATACCGAAAAGTTCGACCAATATTCCCAGCCCTATTTTCAAGTAGATCATAGTAATCCAAAGTAATCGTCTACAATCTAAAACCAGCCCAGTGGATTAATCGTCCCTCCAGCCAAATGGTCCACGATTTTCCTTGGCGTCGATCGCGGAGCTCGCCGGAAGTGCGCCTCCATGATCTGTGTAATCGAGTTTCCCGACCCTTCCAACCCATGGGAAACGAAATTAGGAACAACGCCGCTGTTTCCTCGAGGCTCGGTGCCTATTCGACTAGCAGGAAGAACTTCCTGTGGGCAAGGTGTAATTCACTTCCGGTGCTCCTTCTTTCCCGCTACTCAGCGCCACCAAGGCACCGAATATCGAAGCTCCACATTGTTCTGACCCGATAAGGTTCCCCCTATAATCCCCCGACTTTTTCCAGCAACTGAGCTTCGTTTGCTAATCGAGTTCTAGTTTCGCCGGCACAATGCAATGACGGGAAATTGCGGGAAATGGCCGGAAAATGGCGGAAAGTACAGTAGGTCGAGTGCTGGGTACTGTCGTTATTTACTTTCTAGGGGAAATTGAGTAATCGGTCTCCTTAACTCCTCCCAAAAATGTCACCATTGCTTGGTACAGCTATACCACTTCGCATTGCTCTTTGCAAATCACTCTTTCTGCGTACAGTATACTATTTGGAAAATCTTATTCCTCTCTGTAGTAACTATATATAAACGCACAAATGCCTGGCAAAAAGTTTGAATAAAAAGGGAACGAATGCACCTTCTTTTTGTCCAATCTTTGGAACAAATGAGGGGTGACAATTTTAGCTTCCTTTGCTAAGAGAAAAGCGTCCGCAAGAAGAACGGTTCCGACTATCCCCAACGGAGTTCCCGACACCGCAACTCTCCCCTCGGACAGAGCGTGTTTACCGTCGCTCCATATTGAAACAAGTACCACTGGCGATTGACCAGAAAGGCCAATGGGTGTCTCCTATTTCCCTCCTCGCGTTCTTCCGCTTATTATCCAGCGCACAGTGGCCCAAACAATAATCGTGAAACGCAGGAGGGTCAGCAAACACTAGGGAAACCCCTCTTTGGCCTACAAATCGTTGTCCCTTCTTTAATAAATAACAGAACGTCCCAAGATTCACGGGAAGGTCCCAACGGATCCTTCGATTTCTCCCCCGATATAAAACAAAACATGCGAAGTCCTTTGGAGGGATGAAATAAACGTCACCAGGTGATTTCAGATCGAATTTCATCCCTTGGTAAGCAGAATGCATTTATTTTATAGAGGGGTATTAAAATCAAAGGTTTCGTGTATTTACCAGCGAGATTTAATTAAAAAATTCTCCGTTCAAATACGCAGTCGCCTGCGACCGTCCCTACGCGGAAGCTCGCTCGAATTACACGCGAAATTCGCATGCGCTTACGCTCAGCTGCAGTGCTGGGCGTTTGTTTTCACCCACATGATATCAATTTACAGTGAAACAAAGGAAAAGGTCACTCACGTATGCGTCCATTTTGTTGCTTTGTGACGTTGCTCGTAGTCGCCCTTGAAAGGTCCTCTGCCGGCCCTCTGGAACAGATAATGCCGGATGTATTCCACTAATACGAGACTGAATATTGTGTCAATGTTTCACAAAGTGAATTCTTCGATTTACCGCGGAGAAATTAGTAATTTCTACCTTCTCCCTTTTTGAGAGGTTGAAGGAATTGGAAGGGGGAAAGGGTGGCAAAGGGGGGTGGGGTAGAAAACACGGGGTAGCAGAATAGAGTAGAAAAGTTGAGGACTAATTTGTGGTCTAAATAAAAGCACTACTAAATTGGGAATAAGAAACGGGTAGGTAAAAAACAACAAGGGGGTGCACGGGGGTGAGGTTACCGATTGAGTTTAAATTTCGTATACAGTTAATCCACGACGTGTACAAGAATCTACCAAAAGCACGAGGCGCAGTAGCGAATAGTTTTTGAGAAAATAGGGCTCGAAGTTTCAGTTTTTCTGCACCCCCGATATATGCACTTGCACGTGAGCATTTAATGGCACTTCAGTTGAAGCTGGCAATTTAATCGCAATTTCTATGGTAACTTCAGTCCTCATATTTTTACTCGTTTTTCAAGATTTCTGCGATTAATTATTTAAATTGTTTTTCTTTTGCAATGTTTAGGGGAAGCACCAGTTTGAACTTACAATTAATTTCTTTGCGCCATTTTATTCAGTAATCGATGGAAATACTATTATTATCCATTTCCCTGCCACTTAATATCGGATTACGTCGATAGGTTCAATTAGCCGATAGATTCTCGATATACTGGAGCAACCCTCTCCCCTGCCAGTGTCTAAATTAGGATACTGGAGCCCTCGATAATTAAATGGGCCCTAATCAACAAAATCACGATTTCGGAAATTGACCACGTGATGGAAAGACACCACGCCCCTGTTTGTCGATTCATTAACCACCGTATTAGCTAGGGGTGGATCCACCCTTCTACGTTTGATTCATCCACTTTGTCACTGCCTTCGAATTATTCTCAGGCTATGGTCGCTTATTCCGGTTAATCAGTAACCAGAAACTGGCTTATTGGAGAAAGTTGTAAAAGTTCATTAGGGGTTGGTTGACGCAAACATATCGCGAAGATGATGCACCCTCGATTTTTCGTGTCTGAATTATGGTAAAACTACACCGAATGAGAGAATATAAATAAAACATTGGTGTAAGTTGTGTATTAGAATTCAATTCAGCGAGGAAAAAGAGACAGGATTTAAATGCGATTAAGGGTGGAATAAATTATTTAAGCGAAGAACACGGGAGAATTGTGCACGCAGAGAAATAAAAATGTGGCGTCCGTCGCTGTTATTTTTGTTTCAAAGCGTCACCGGCGGTGTTTGAACTTCCGGTCTATCGAGCCGCGATCGATTGACCCTTGATCGCGATTTAAATGATGCAACGTCGCTGCGAGAGTCTCGAGAGGTTCGTGTGCTCAGGAAAGAAAAATAACTGGTGTGCTGGGCGGGAAACATAAAACAATTTTAGCTTCAACCTTAAAGGAAAATTTAAGGTTATGTCATTTTTGGTCTAATAGATTTACCCTCTTCTTTTCAATCTATATACATTACATAACAATCTGCTTTAGCCTTTACATTTAAAAATTCAAATTTGTTAATAATTCTTCCAGGTTTCTCTTTCTTCTCGAGAAATGAAGAAAATAATACGAATTTTATCCTATAGAATTTGTGGCAAAATTTATAACACACAGTCCCCCGTCCAAAAGAGCATCAAAATTGTCGAATAAATTTTTCCCATATCATTCTTCGTTTCCGAGAAAATCGACTTCGAACGTTAGCGCAGCATGCGCGCGCAGGAGAGGCATAGAGAACCACTGCCGTCGCCCCGCCCACCGCGCGAATTCGAGCTCCACTTTCAGACTCGTGTTTCTCGAGAACAAAGGCACTTACGAAAAAACTTCATACCACATTTTCGACTCATTTTTCCACGACGAATCGCCCCATTATCATCGTTCCCACAAACCACCCTGTACATTTTAGGAAAACAATGGAAACCTCCAAAATGCAGCAAACAATGGTGCATTGAAGCTTATAAGAGACATTGCTCTCCAATTCACCCCCCTAAGGAATCCTCATCCAAAAAACAATTTCATATACCATTCAACCCTCTCTTGTCAGCCGCCAGTTCCGCGCACGACACAATCAGATACGAAAAACGAAAGGCAGGAAATGAGAATCCGCAGTGCCCTCCATCATTCAGTCGGACAGACCAGGGGGCAGATCTGCCCCTTGTTTCGTGTTCCAACCACGTTTCGGGGGGTGTTAGAGCGTTACAAGGGTGCAGTTATGCTTCCACGCGAGTGCATCGACGCAGCCCGTGACCTATTTCGTCGGGCAACACGCGACGAAAGCCCTGAAGTGTGCGGTCCCAGCGGCTTCTCGCAAATCCACTCGTCGCAAATCCATCGGATAAGGCGAGACTTATTCGTGATTCATTGTCGTTTACCGAGCTCTGTTATCACCGCGGCTTTACGGCCGTCCTGTACGCAGCCGTCCCTAGACCTCGACATTGC
Organism: Andrena cerasifolii; assembly: GCF_050908995.1. Lineage (NCBI taxonomy): Eukaryota > Metazoa > Arthropoda > Insecta > Hymenoptera > Andrenidae > Andrena > Andrena cerasifolii. Next base: position 9,391,322 of record NC_135132.1, read on the forward strand.
TTCATCTTGCCCTTTGCTCGCCACGTTTCAGTCCGACGCTCCGCCGCTGTATATGCGTGCCACCCACGCGAGGCGAAATATCATTTTCTGCGCGTTCCTCGGTATGCTTTTGTTGCCATTGGTCCCGATAAAAGTTGCTATGGAGATGGGGAAGCCACCGTTCGAAGGAAAATTTCACGAGAATGCGGGGATATGTTTTACCTGTCCAGGGGATTAATATAGAGGCATAGGCGTTGTTTGAAAACAGGTTATCTATCTTCGTTTTTTCTTTTTTTTTTTTGCGAGCTGGAATTCTGGATTACAAACTGCCTCGCAACCGCAATTCATCTTGTGCATCCAATAAAAATGTCCACACAGGAAGCTTCAGAACTGCCCCCCCCCCCCCCCACCCCTTGCAATAAATCGTACTCCAGCGAGCTTCGTTTCCATACTGAGATTATTTCTCGGAGGAAAAATAACATCGTCGCGACACGAAACAGGGTATACGATACCTCGCGCAAATTAAATAACGAAATATGCAACTTGAAAACAATAGAAGGAGGGTTGCAAACGAACTGATGGAGAGTTCTCAGGTTTCATTAATGCAATCTTATTCAGAATTATAAAATACACAAATTTCGAGGAGCAACTTTTTTTCAAACGACCCTTCGTTTCCGAGTTATCAGCGATCAAAGTGGTGTGCGCCCTGCTGGCAAACAGCAGGATGCGCGCGCATCCAACTTTGACCGCGAATAACGCCGAACCCGTGGCTTTTTCGAGGAAAAGTCACTTTTACAAAAAGTCTCGCCAGGACCTGAACTATCCATTGATAACCTTATCGCCACTTTGTCACCTTATCGTCAACCTACACCAGCGTACAACTGTTCCGCGATAACAGTAGAAGCTTTTAACTGTAGTTTCAGTTAAATCCCCGAAACAAACCAACCAGAACTCAAGTGTTTCTTCTCACGCATCACTCGCCACCCTTGTAGCACCCTTTACCCACCCCTTCTTCCACAACGACTCCGATAAAAACCCCTTTTGCTGGCTCAGCAGGAAACCTCGAAATATCTCTCGAACAACCCCCATTTCCCAAATAGAAGGCGCATTTGTCCCCCCCCCCCGTAAAGATGACGCAGAACGAAAGCGTTCCAGTTTTAAAGCCAAACGATCGTTTCAGGCGGAGGTAGCCTTAAAGTTGGCAACAGATCGCTGATATCCCCCACAGGTCATAGCTAATGTTGGTCGCGGTACATTTGCTGGAAACAACTCCCCTTTCGCCCACTGTTTCACCAGTCCACGTTTATTTCTGGCACCAAAGGGGGCTGCTCAAGCTTAATCCGCCCGCAATTACGCGTTCTTTTGAGCGAGCGACGGGAAAGGCAGCGCGGCCCGCCGACCGACAGCGTACGCGTCTCCAACTTTCGGCCTTTTCAACGAAGCTTTTTCATCGACTCCCGGAGGTAAGAATTATTCTTCAAAGGGTACTCGGTTGACGGCAAAGCTCGCTGAGAGGGGGGGGGGGGGGAAGGTGAGGAGAAATCGCGACGATTTGAACGCGCCCCATATCCCACACTTTCTGCTTCCCCACGCCATTTTCTTTCATCTTTCTGTTACTTGTTTCGTTGAAAACTGCGAGGCTTCGTGACTTAAGGGGGTATACCCGTTTGAACCCTCGGAAAATGTATACATTTTGTGGATTTTTTTACAAGTCAACGGTTTGATGCAGATTTCCCGTTTTTTAACTATGTTTACATAGTATTATGAACTACTTATAAAAAAAGTTTCAGTTAAAAAACTATTGTTTTTCGGAAGTTACGGATACATGTCCGAAAGTCTCTCGATTTTAGACGGCTAAACGGTGGCCCTAAAAACTCGCGCTACGTTCAACCAATTTACTTCCAATTTTGCATGCAGAATCATAATAAGATTCCGCATCGTCCAACGAAGGCTTTTTTTATTTCGATTCCCCGTTTATTATTTATAAAGGAAAAAGGTGGATTTTTCTCTTAGAAAAATTTAACTTTACCTTCGATCTCTCACCATTTCTTTATTTTTCAAAATTTTCAAAATCGCCTTCGTTGGACGATGTGGAATCTTATTACGATTCTGCATGCAAAATTTGAAGTAAATTGGTTGAACGTAGCGCGAGTTTTTAGGGCCACCGTTTAGCCGTCTAAAATCTAGAGACTTTCGGACATGTATCCGTAACTTCCGAAAAACAATAGTTTCTTAACTGAAACTTTTTTTATAAGTAGCTCATAATACTATGTAAACATAGTTAAAAAACGGGAAATCTGCATCAAACCGTCGACTTGTAAAAAAATCCACAAAATGTATACATTTTCCGAGGGTTCAAACGGGTATACCCCCTTAAAGGGAACACTTCGCTGTGGGATTTTTTTACTTGCTCGATCGAGGGTGAGATTGAAATTAATTTTGAAGAACAGAAGTCGAGGCTCCACGCGAAAAATACGAACGGCGTGGAGGTGCTTCGAAATTCATGCGCCTCGGGTGATATCCCGGTTCTATTTGTTCGGCCGAGGGTTACAACCGCTTTGCGCGAACGGGTGCATTATTATTTTCGCTGTTCTGTCGACGAGACGCGCGGTATCCCGTGCGAAATTAATCCGCGCCGCGGAGCTGCAATGTCCTCTGCGTTTCAGTGTATTATTTCGTTCTTCTAATTTCCCTTTCCTGCCGGATTCCCGAAACAGTCACTCGATTCTGACGAGAAGAATTTTTTGATAAATATACGTTCCAATTTCATAGCCGCTGTGAAAACAAGGATTATTCACGGGAGTGTTGAGACTTCGGTACGCTCGAGAAGCTGCCCCATTTCGCGCGTAATGATGCAGTTTTTTAGATACGAGAAGCAAACGTGGAAACAGCGCCAGAAACGAGGAACAAAGTCATAAAGACATGGAGTAATTCTTGCCAAAAGCGTGGGATAAATAACTACTAAACTTTTAATTTCGTCAGGGGCTAGTATCTAACGGAAGATGCAGGTAAAACTTGGAAAGAAATTCCAATGCTAAAAAGCATCCCCCTCTGCAGAGAAAGAAACGCGAAAAACTCGCCTTGAGCTAGTTCCCCTGTCAGGATAACAAGAACAAGTTCACGTCGTAAATTGGGTCATCGCTTCTGTCTGACTTACCTAATACCTCCCCCGTCAGTGAAAAGCAAAGAAACATGCATACCAGCGCTGAAAAGTCAACCCCCGTTTCACCCTTCTATGGTGCCCAGTTCGCCTGCACTTTTAATGTAATTCCAGAAAATAGGGAATAAAAATATTAGCAACTAGCGTCCGCCGTCTCGGCTTCGCCCGAGATATTAGCGTGATTGATTCGTGATTATTAGAATTAATTTCTTTTAAGGGAATTAAGTATTTTGAGGGAAGCTGAATGACTTCGTAACGTTTCGAAAAAGATAAGATTCTCTCCAAATCTGGGAGATTTATTTTCCCTCCAGCGGAGCACATACCAGGCGTTTCTTCGTTGCATGTTAATAACGCGTTTTTCAGAGATGCTACATAGCCTATGTCCATCTTAGAGTATGCAGAAATAACGTGTTAAAATTTCAGGAAGATCGGTTCAATAGGTCTTGAGTTTTGCGCGAACATAAAAATCGTCTCTCTGTTTATATAATAGTATAGATAAGTTTTTTTATATTTTCCTCAAAATTAAAAGAACCCTTAACGTAATGGGGGAACAGGTGGGTCAAAAACGACCCGAGGGATTTGATAGGGTTGAATTTCCAATAACTTCAGAAAACAACTTGAACGATTAAGCAAACCGATTAAATACGTCATCGTTCCGCTGACTTGATCGCGAAGCACTGATAAAATGAGCACGCGCAAACAGGAAGTGGTTCCAGCCCTAACAGGCGGTATGAAGCTGTTAATCAAGGATCGATCCACTCGATTCCCGTTCATCACGCAGCTTCCGCCATTAATCGCACTTCTGTCGTCCATTGTCGAGCCTGTTAATCCCTCTGTCGCTGGCCAACGAAGTAAATGAATATTAACAAACAACCTCCAACCGCCCTCGAATAAAGCGATCCATTAGTTCAATCCGCCTCTGTCATCCCATTGTTTGCCTCCACTTCCAATTAAATTAGCCTGACCGAAGGTCACGGTCTGGGGCAGCGAACATGTATCGGGGTTTCGGCAAAGGGGTGGCTTCTGGTGGGTAAGGGGTTGCAATTAGCAGGGGGAGCGATTAATATTGATTCCAGGTGGATTTCGTTGAACTGCTTGTTGGAAGCGGAAATGATTAGTAAATGTAGTAGAATCGAGGGTTTCAGCTTTGGGGGACAATGTGGGAGGGTCCAAGCGTGGAGGGCGGGTCGTTTGAGTGGATATGAAGAAGAAAGGGTGAAGGAATATGGACATTTAGATGTACCAAGCAATTGTGAGGGTTTTCAAGTTTTGTGGGAGGATTCCTGCTTTGATACTAGATCATTTGTGGGCGTGGCCGTCGAAGTAGGCTGGGCGTGGCCGTCGAAGTAGGCTGGGCCTGTTGCGTAAAGGGGCGGCTGGTCACGCCCACTTCGGCCCCTACTTCTTGGGAAAGTCACTGGAGAGTCACTCTGGTGTACCTCTATTTTGGGGCATATTTTAGTGATGTGCAAAGTGGGATGTTAGATCTAAGAAGCAACTATCAAATGGACTAGCATTTTGGTAACTATTGCCTCCTTCAGTTGATTTGTTGCACTAAATATACATATGTTGTTTGGGTTCCATACTTTGCTTCTGGATATTCTAGATATCGAGGTATCTGAATGCAAAACAGTCAAAGTTGCTACTGCTTCAGGCTGCCAAGGGCAGCACAAGCAATTCTGGCAGAATATTGTGGAAACGTCCATAGTCAGCACAGAGTGCCTTGTAGAAACAGCCTTGGGCGATTTGGAAGGCAATCAGCCACGTTTAAGAGGACCGAGGGTCAGACCCAGATAATTATCCATAACACCCTAAGATCCCCATTCTACTCTACCACCGAAAACGAAAAAATCTCCACCACTCCATCCTCCAATTCACCTCCCAATAGCAACATTCACGATCAGAAGCATTGAAAAAAAGAAACCAGGCCCAAGAGGCACACCAGGGTCAACGACCCCTGAGGAATCAAGAAAGGTTATATGATTGCCTCAACTTCCAGCAGTTAAGGGTAAGGAAGAACCTCGCCCATGTTCCAAACGAACGCGGAGAGGGCAACTTTTTAAGGTTCCGTAGAAGGAAGATGGCAGAAGATTGGATTCAGGATGGTTTCCCATATCCATTCCTCGGGAAGCACGAAAGTTGGTCGAAGTCCCTATTGCGCACACCATCCGGGAGATTCTGGACACGTGAGTCATCGTATTAAGGCGAGAACGCGCCTTTGTTGGCCCTCGAGGGTATTAATTAAGAGATGACACATCGCGGGGTAAACCAATTAATACTAACTGGATGGCGTGGCATCAACGCCTTCGCTTTCACCCTTATTGCTTAGGGTATCGATCCTCGACAACGTCTTTGTTGTCGCCTGTTAAAGTGTCCCGTTAAACAGCCTTTCGTTTACCTGGCTGGAACGATGGACAGGGAACACGTGGACCCGTAAATAGCGACGGGTTCGAGTGCACCTCGAGTGGCATTTGAACAAAATGGAACAATAATGAAGCTTTCTGTAGCTATTACTTCCAAAAAAAATTTGATAGGCGTGCCTGCAACAAGTGAAATAGGAGACTGAAGCCACGCCTCCATCTGTAAGTTTTCAGTGAGGATTTAATATAGTTTATGGACTTGGAAGTGGTTGCTTTAAGTCATGTGTTTAGATCTTGCAACTTTGAGAAGGTATTTACAAGTGAAAGGCAAGATTTGGGCGTTTTAACGCGAATGGGCGTGGCTAAGCGGTGCAGTGGGCGGAGCGTAGCGCTGCGGTGGGGGCAAGGGAGGGCCCTGGTGGGAGGAGCCTCCAGCGGTGACCCCGGAATCGCGCAGAAACTTTGCGAGCCTGTATCTCCGAAAGGAAACGGTTTTCGAGCATCATTTATTAAGACTTTCTTATCAGTTTTGAAGTGTAGAACACGCTCCCGTGCTTTCTAGCATTACTATTCAGTAAGTTTCCGTTTTCACAGAGCAGCTGTTGAATTTCTTATGGAAACCCGTCGACTCGCGTTAAAAACAACAAACTGAAGTTCGCAATTAAGAGGCGAGCTGCGTAAGAATGAAGTACAGCTTCGGGAAATTTTTACTAAGACGATGCTTCTTTTACCCCTAGCAGCGAAGGGTTGAAACGTCGACGTGTTTCAATTTATGTGAAAGCTTTTAGTGCTTCAGCCGTCTGCAAAATCGTGCCCGCTGAGTTACAGCCTGTTTTACAGTCGCAACACTCGCTGCAGCTGTATGGGGAACAAAACGGGGGATAAAATTCTGTTTAACGATTGGGGAACCGAAGCCGGGCTGCTCGGAACTGGCGAAACACCGCGAGAAGCATACGGGTCCCTTCTTTTATCCGGGGCCGATTCACGGAGAATTATGTTAATAAAAGGGATTTCCATTTATAGCGGCGGATGTACGCGAAAGAAGCGCGGATCGCGAGGCTTGATTCTCCAACCTCTTTCACCTACCTATTTACATCTAAGCGCGCTCGAGGCGGGAAAGGAGAGGCGTGCTTCATATTTAACTCGATGGAAAATTGATATACTCCATCGCGTTTTCTGGAAATGCTGTTCGAGCTGGCCCTCGTGTCTCATCTTTATTGGAGCACTCGCTTGGATTTATTGCTGCACAGCCATAAAGAGGGAGATTTGATAAAACTTTCGGCTCTCGATTTTTATTCGTCGTCCCCAAAATTCGGGGGCAATTAAATTGTAAATTTTGGTTCCAAGGCTGGCGGTCGTACAGAGTCGCGGTACGAAAATTCGTATTAAAATCGTAATTTCAATTTGATTTTCAAGCTGGAAAGCGCAAAACATGGTTTCCCATATTAAAAATGAAAAGCAGCGAAAAGGGTAAAAAAAATTATTTTATCTTTGAAGTACCTGTTAGCAATGGAATGGCAGAATAAATATGCAGGGGAATTGGAGCAACATCTCCTCTGCAAGGAAACTCATAATCCAAGCGAATATCCACCGTGTTTGTTAACATAATGCCAAATAACGATGTAAAATTTCTGTGACGTATCAGCGACGACACAAAGGCCCAATAATCTTCCTCTCGGTGTATAATTATACTAGAATGTGTACCGAACGGGGAAGATTCATTAGAAACAGACACGCAGAGGGGGGAAATTAGCGCAATTATTATTTACACGGTGTTTCCATTTAATTTCACGCCTTTGACGACCATTTCCTTTGACCGACGCGCCATTTTACACGAGCTCGGGAAGACTCCTCGGCGAACAGAGGATACGGGTCACCGTGGTGATATTTATGCAAGGAAAATATCGAAAATCCCCCAGACCCGCGGGAAATTCCAAGGGAAACGGTTTTACTCTGTTATTATTGCATAATATATCAGCCACGAGAATCGCATTCGCACAACGCCTCAAGAAATTTCAGACACACGGCCCGAGTGCCATTTAAAATTCAGCTAAACCCCCACAAAAGCTGCGCACACCTCTCACCCTAAAAAAGCAGCAAAAAGAACCACCCTCAAGAAATAAAACAAAATTGAGAAGAGAAACGTGTACACCACTAATGAAAATGGACAAACATTAAAAATCCCTTGCAATTTTGCCATTTGGCACTTTTGAAAATCCTCGACCCTAGCAGACACTTCTAGCAATCTACCAAAGAATTTATTATAACAGAATTTTGCGAATCAGTCGAGGAAATAATTCCAGAAAGAGGGTGACGGTGGAATGTTCGATTTCGCAAGTTTTTCATTAGGGAGTTGGAAGAATTCCGTCGGAAGCTTCGCCGGGGTGTTCCTGACAGGGTGGAATTTGAATAGTGTCTCTAGCCAGATTCGCCACGAAAAAGCCAAGAACTGTGCGAATGCCGAGGGATTGGAACGAGCCGCGCGCTGCAAGTGGAGGCTGTTCACGCGAAACGGGGGTGATAATAATTCAACGAAGCCGAGGGGACGCAGCAACGCGCAAAAACTTTGCGCAACGCAAGCTGTTGGCGGGCGCGATCGCCGTGAAGAAGTCAATGCGTCGTAATCGGGATAATGCGTCTGGCTATAGGCGACTCGTTCTACTGCGAGGGAGATTCGACCAGCACGCGCCCACAATGCGCCATTTCGGCTAATAAACCTTCGCCTAATAAACCATTGCCACCCTGCCACTATAGTAACTGATGAATACAGTGTGAATGTTAATTATTTTCAATCGTCAGTTGCCAAAAAGTGAACTTTGAAAAGTGGATGAAGTTTCTTCTGCTTTAAAGGTGAGGGAATAATTTGGAGGGCTCACTGAAAGGGAGTACAAAATTGGGGGTGTTTTGAGTGGACCTTGGGGTGCTAGAATTTCGAAAAATTTTGAAGATTAATTTTAGTGATTTTGATTGGTAACATGGGAAGAAGAATTTTTTTTTGGGAATTTTATGAACTGCCACTTTGCACAATTGATTGACCCAGAGTGGGTTCTCAGGTAATTGAACACCTTAAAAACACTAGGGGAATGCATAATACAGAGGCAACTCTCATTTTCTTGCCTGTTGTCTTTTCATTAAAGTTCTTCTTCCATGTGTCTGCCTACTGCTGTGCAGTTCTGTACACAAGTCTGAAGAAAAATAAAAAAATTGCAGGACAAAACAGGTGCACATATTCTTCAACCCTCTGCCTTGGTTCTCCACAGATTTCAACCCCCAACTACGAACTCTCCCAATAAAAAAAGGCTCCGAAATTGAAAGAAAGGAAAATTTCTAAAATTGATCTCAATCTTCTGTTTTCTTCCCTTCCGACCTAGTCCACCCCAAAATACCCAAGCAACCCTTTCTGTTATGTCAAACCGGGTGCCCACTGTTTAGAAATTAATTTTGCGATGTTGAAACGTACCAAAAGCTGGATTCATTAGTCCCCATTGAGCAAAGCGAGTGTCTTGGCGCAGAGATGGCTTTCCCTCGACACCGCGTCGAAGTTAATCCAAGCAATAAAACGAAAGCCAGTGTGAACGCGAGCTAACGCCTTCGAAATCACGTCCAGGTCGAGAACGGAGCGCGATGCAGATTATTTTCGCCATAACGGAGCTGTTAATTAGTAACTGTCGCCCGATGCGTTTCTTTTGATACCAGCTTCTTTGGCGAGCGGAGAGGGTAAGAAGGGGATTTAATGAAGGTGTTCGTCCGGGTGGAACAGAAGAAGGAAGGGGGCTTGTAAAAATCAGGGGGTTGGGTTCTTCTGAGGGATGAGTCGCTCGGAATATTCATTCGGAGAAGAGATAAATTCTTGGAGATCGCACGAAGTCTAATCTCTGTCTTCCCATCGCCTTTATGAAGGATTTCTGAATTAATGCCTATGGTTTCTCGCTTTCATCTCGAAGCTCGATATCCAGGGAAGAAATGGAGAGAGGAATTCTTCAAAAATTCTGCTTTTATCCTGCCAAAATGGAATTTAATGTCTGTTGTCTGCGACGAAATCGATGGTTTAGCGTTGGGAGGGTTGACAGATTTTTTGGGGCGTTTCTCCACTGGCTGTTGCGCAATTTTTGCAGCTGGGTTTCAAGCACGAGGTAGAAGGCACGCTAGGAAAAAATTGCAACGTGACAGCTTCTGTGGATTATATAATAAATGCATTTCTTCTTTTCTTCTTTTAGTAGCCTACACGTACTTTTGCTTAATGAGAAACCTTGGCTTCTTTCGGAGATAACAGGACTAATTACTCACAGAAATCAATATTCACCCCTTCGTAATATTCTCTGAAGTCCATATTTAAAAATTCCACCAGGATTTTCCACCCCTTCGTTCAGAATTTTGAAAATAATCCAACCCCAAAACACCCCGACCCTGAAACCATCGATTTCATTACCCCTTTCAGAAATTCACCAAATATAAATAATAATAAACACCATCGTCGAAAATACAAGCCCAAGAGTTCATTGTTTAGTTAAAAAAATTGTCTGGCCATTTTCGAAACGGTGTACAGTGGGAATAATTTTCTGAATGTTGCAAGTGGTATTTTGCCAACACAGCTGTGCGTTTAATTAGAGTGGCGTCGGACGTTATAAATAAGAAATGGCGCTATTAGTTAAAAATTACGCCACTAGTGTTCCAGATGAGTGATTAGACCTGGCCTCTAAGTTTATTTATAAAGTATCAGACACGCAGCACGCGATCCTAAGAGCCGGGCTATGATAGTATTTATCGCTCGATTCAAGAGGAGCGTTAAATTCGTTTCAGCCTCGGCGAATTTTCAGTTGGCGACGGTTAATAAACGGTTATACGGCCGCCGCACGCCCATACAGATTTGTTTCCCGACGTCTCGAATTTATTTACAACCAGCCAGATTCCGTGTTTCTCTTTCTTTTCACCTCGGCGTTTAGAGCCGTGGATCGCCTTGAGACATTTCGCGAATCCCTGTGTACGAGTTTCGAGGAAGAATTTTGTGATGTCTTCCTTGGTTTATGGGCGCCGGTAAATAGCTTGGGAAATTGGGGAATAATTTTGCAATATTTTCGGGCCGTGAAATTCGGTAATTTCTTAGGAGTTTGTTGTTCGGGAAATTGAGATCGGTGGGTGGAATGTTTATGGAATAAAATCCTTGGTTTAATGGTTTCGAAGTGATAAAATTGGAAAGATTGTTGTTTAGTGGTAAGGGGAGGGATTTTGTAGGGAAGAGGGAAAGGATTAGAGAAGTTTGGGAATGGCAATGATTTGGATCCAAATTGCTATTCCGGGAATCTGTAATTCAAGGTGGAAATTTTGGGAAAGATTTAATTTGCAAGTGGAGCAGTTGTGGAATTGTTAATTTTTAGTAGAATTTTGTAAAGAAATTTGATATATTTTTACTCGACTGCCTTATTTATAGGTACCAAAATTGAGGGAATTTTTTTATATGCACTGCGGAAGGTACTCCAAAGCTCAGGGTAGATTACAGTATTATTCAAATTTTAGAAAAGGTGGAGAACATTCCTCGTGTATCTTAGGAAGGGAAAGATGAGCTTCGAGGTGTTAGAAAAGGAGCAGAGTGTCTCCCAAATATCAGAAAAGGACTAGAATATTATCGAAATTTCGTGAAAACGGCAAAACATCCCCCAAAATATCAGAAAAGCACCAAAATATCTCCAAAATCTTAGGAACGGAGCAGATTGTATCCTAAAACATCGAGGAAGGACCAAAATATTCCCCAAAATGTCAAAGGAGAGCCAAAACGCCCCCCTGAATATCAGAAAATGATCAAAACATCCCCCAAAATATTAGAAAAGGACTAAAATATCCCCAAAATCTTAGAAACGGAGCAGATTATTTTCTAAAACATCGAGGAAGGACCAAAACATTCCCCAAAATGTCAAAGGAGAGCCAAAACGCCCCTCTGAATATCAGAAAGGGATCAAAACATCCCCGAAAATATCAGAAAAGGACTAAAATATCTCCAAAATCTTGGAAACGGAGCAAATTATTTCCTAAAACATCGAGGAAAGACCAAAACATTCCCCAAAATGTCAAAGGAGAGCCAAAACCCCCCCTGAATATCAGAAAGGGATCAAAACATCCCCCAAAATATTAGAAAAGGACTAAAATATCTCCAAAATCTTAGAAACGGAGCAGATTATTTCCTAAAACATCGAGGAAAGACCAAAACATTCTCCAAAATGTCAAAGGAGAACCAAAACCCCCCCTGAATATCAGAAAGGGATCAAAACATCCCCCAAAATATTAGAAAAGGACTAAAATATCTCCAAAATCTTAGAAACGGAGCAGATTATTTCCTAAAACATCGAGGAAAGACCAAAACATTCTCCAAAATGTCAAAGGAGAACCAAAACCCCCCCTGAATATCAGAAAGGGATCGAAGCATCCCCCAAAATATCAGAAAATTACCAAAATATCTCCAAAATCTTAGAAAATGAGTAGAACATTTCCTAAAACATCAAAGCAGGATCAAGCCGTCCCCCCAAAAATTAAAGAGGAACCTATCAAAGGTAAAAATATCAAGGTAGCCCCAAAACTCCAAATCCGAAGCAAAGCATCCCCGCAACATAATGAAAGGGCCAAAGCCTCCCGAAATAATCACAAGCACGCCACAGCCTCCCCCAAATCCCCAAATAATACCGAAGACATCCCTCCCGCCACAGAAACCACACATTTCAATCTCCACCCCTCACCCCTTCACCGCTCAAAGCAAGAGCGTGTCTCTCCACCGAATTGACGTCCCCAAAACGCCCACAATCTCGCCATCAACCATCAGAATGTATCATCAAATGGATCCGGGAAGGGCCGTCAAAGCGTGCACTCACCGTCTCCTCAGAGGATCCCCATGAAAAGCTGGCTCAACAGGTCTTCATCAGCCCAACTCCAGCCGTCAGAAGTCCCCCAGCGTCGCTGCGAACAGGTAGCCAAGAAAACCCTCAATTCCCTCGATACACCGCTATCCCAAAGCCTAGTCGCCGTCAAAGGGGACGCGAATTCCTCTGTGCAACACTTGAAAGACCGCCTCGACACTTGTTTACAGTCCTCCAAACGCGCGACCAAAGTGTCACTCACGAACCCCGAAGGCACAGCTTCCTGTTTCTGGCTTCAGACACTGTTTTCCCCGCTGGCAAACGCGGCGAGAAGTCTGGCAACTGTTGAGACCTCCGGACCAAAGCCACTTTACGGGGCCGAATTAGGGGAAGCTGGCGAAGCCAGTGGTCCAGCTGAGGATTAGTGCTCGACGATCATAGTCGTCTTCAGTACTTATAAGGTTGTTAGGTTCAGAGAGGTCTCTTGGATTTAGGATCCTCGATGACTGGGAGTGGTTGATGCCTATAGATTCCCTCGCCAGTTGGCAGGCGGTGTGCTCCGAGCTGCTTGCAAGACCCCGGGATGCACAGACTCGAATTTTGTGCAGCAGATATGAACACTTGCTCGCGCACTCTAGATACTAGTAGGTGATGATTAATGGCGCCTTGAGTTTGTTTACTTGCTCGAGCTCTCCGCACGCTTCCTTACGATCTGCCTGTCCATGGCTGGTCTTTGGCTCCCGCGTTCAGTGGCTTGATGTTTGGAGAACTGTTGCGGAGGCCTGACGTCACTGCACTGAGTCCATGGTTATCTTTGGTCGATGAATCGTCAGGGTCAATCAGGGTTAATCAGGGTCAGCGCGGGGACCATCTGGCTGAGGCTTGGAAGACACTCGTGCTTTCACTTTGGGCATGTGCTGTCCGAAGGAGTTTCCAAAAGCTCGTCAGTCTCTCGCTCTGCAGGAGCTTCCCAGTGAACCTTCCAGGTCTTCCATAAAGGGTTCAGAGAATATTTAAATATTCCTGACCACTTCGTCAAACATCGTCAAACCCTTTCAAACGTAATGGTCCTCAGCGGAGCTCCCAATCGCAGAGCACCTTTCCTCTGGTCCCAGCAATTGAAACCTCGTCAAACACTTCTCAGCGCCCTTCGAAGTCCCTCAGGGATCCACGGAACACCCTCGATCGGTGGTGACCGATGACACCTCGTGTGAACGTCGACACGTCCGACGCTGGGCGCCGTTTAAGCGCGACTGCCTTCCCCCCGTTGCTCTATATCGTCTGATCTCACGCATGTCCGATTCGCGCGGCTCCCTTGCCCCCCTGCAACCGCTGTCCGGCCTCCTCGTCGCACCTGAGGCGGCCGGCGCTCCGTTTCCCTCGCCAACTGTTGCTCCTCCGTTAGAGTACGGGCCAGGGGGAGGAACGGGGGTGCTGGTGAAAAATGGGGATGATCGGGGTTGCCAGTGCGACGCGGCAAGGGGAGAAGGACGTGACTAGGTGATCGGGGTGCGTTTCTTGCGGGGTCAGGGTAGGGGATGTTGGAGGAAGTTGAGTGGCTTGGTAGCTATGCTTTTTGGGGTGGGGGGAATTAATTAATTTTGGAGGCTCTAAAAAGGTGGGAGGCACAGTGGGTCACAGTATTCCAAGGTCTGTAAATATCTTAGACTCTGTATTCTGGGAAATAAATTAATTTTGGAGGATCTGAATACTGTTAGAGGAAAAGGGACATTTGGAAAATGGCACTGTTGACTTTAAAAAGGTGGGAGTGCAGTGACTCACACTATTCAAAGGTCTGTAAATATCTTAGACTCTGTATTCTGGGAAATAAATTAATTTTCGAGGCTCTGAATACTGTTAGAGGAAAAGGGACACTTGGAAAATGGCACTGTTGACTTTAAAAAGGTGGGAGTGCAGTGACTCACACTATTCAAAGGTCTGTAAATATCTTAGACTCTGTATTCTGGGAAATAAATTAATTTTCGAGGATCTGAATACTGTTAGAGGAAAAGGGACATTTGGAAAATGGCACTGTTGAGTTCAAAAAGGTGGGAGTACAGTGACTCACACTATTCAAAGGTCTGTAAAAATCTTAGACTCTGTATTCTGGGAAATAAATTAATTTTCGAGGAACTGAATACTGTTACAGGAAAAGGGACATTTGAAAAATGGCACTATGGAGTTTAACCCTTAACTGGTACACTGTTTTTGGCAAACGTGACTGGCATACTGGGATCGTGGCAGACCCCAAATAAAAAAGGGCACAGAAATTTGTAAAGTCGACACTAGAGCAACTTAAAGTTAAACTATTATTATAAAATTAATTAGAAATTCAGTTTACCAACTTGGACAACCGAAAATTGTACATCGAACTTTGGGTGCTTGGGGTCACGAGCGACCCCAGGATACCAGTTAAGGGTTAAAAAGATGGGGGTACAGTGGCTCGCGCTATTCAAAGGTCTGTAAATATCTTAGACTCTGTATTTTGGGGAAAAATTAATTTTGGAGGAAAAGGAACACTTGGAAAATGGCACTGTGGGCTTCAAAAAAATGGGACGCACAGTGGATTTTGCTGTTTAAAGGAATTCGAATAGTTCAACCTCTGTTTGCGCAGAAAATCATTTTCATTCTGAAAACAATACATGCCATTGCAACCCTTAGGATATTTGAAAGTTAATTCCGCGAGGCTTAGAGAATTGAGAGGCAGGGTGTGTTGGAGCACCGTTGGAAAAGCCAATTAAACCAAGTTTAACAGGCTTCCATTTTATGTTTTACGAAATAAATTACGTTTCAGAGCTCTTGATACTGCTGCAGCGCATCGAGGCGACAGGCAGAATATAGGGACGATTGAAAAAGCAACGAAACGGCTATTTTTCCCACGTAGAAACTCAGTTTTCCGCGAGGCATCGGCGCTGCAGAGTCTCCAGCTGCAAACGATCGACCTCTCCAGCACGCATCACGAGCAATGATAAACTCGAATGCCACCAATCAGCCGTTCTTTTATTCCATCATCCTTCTATCAACAAGCTCTACATAGCGCCGAAGCTACAACGGACACGCGCGAACATTTCACCTTGTTAAAAGGGACACGGCAACTTCGTGCAAACGCAGAAAGGAAAAAAGAAACATTCCCTCCGCATCGCGCAGATTTTTCACCTACACGTCTACGTTTCCCTCGACGAATATGCTCCGAAGAGAAAATTGCCTCGTCGAAATTAAGAAATCAAAAGCAACTGCTGGCTGAATATTTATTTATTTATTTATTTTCCCCTGAACAGGCAGCGTTGATTATAAAATTGATTATAAAATTCTGATTAGGTCTTAGGGCTCAGATTGTTTTGTTTGTTTTTATTTATTTTATTTTTATTTTATGTTATTTTATGTTTTTGGTATATTTATTTTATCTTTGTACTAAGTTGCTCTGTACTTTTTATCTCAAGGGTTCTCCCGTTAATTTAATAATAATAATAAAATTATTAAAAAATGACAACCGATGGAAAATAGTACATTCGTTGGGAAGTATTATTTTGGACGACTGCTAGCGGTGAAATGGGGGTGGTTGGTTCATCGATTACTGGTTGGATAAAATGTAAATGAGATGCAGAAATTTCTTCAGAATTTTCTCTCGAATTTCTGCATACATTCAGATATCTGATTTAATACTGGGAAGAAAGTATCGAGGAGGAGGTGTGGAGCTCGATAATGAGAGGATGAAAGAATTCATAAGGGAAATTTACTTTGAAACCGTCGAGGCACGAGAGTGGTGGAGCACGTGCAAGTATTCGGCGATCGATGATAACGATATTACGGAGGCCCAGTGATAACGTTGATAATAGGCTCGCACCTTTTCGATCGATTTCCATCGATAGCCCTGCCACTGGCGAAAATTCGAATGCTACGAAAAATTCGGGGGTAAGTCGGGCCATTCTTAAGCAAAACTAAATTAATATCTATGTCAAAACTTAATATCAAACTTAAAAAAAAATTAGCTTGAGGTTTATGTTGAGTGTGAGAAAAGTCGATATTTTTATAAAAAAAAAAAAATAGGCAATTCCAATATTTCTGTATTTCCGAAGTAATGTAAAAGTTGAAAGAATCTGCGATCTTCATTCAGAATTGCAAGATGTGGAACCTCCCGAGCTGGGAATGTCTCAAAGCATGATAAAGGAGAAAATACGGCTTAAATATTTTTAGAATTTAATTCTTTTTATGCAGTTTTCTCGGTAACACAATATTAAATAAGTACCTGCAATAATGTTGATAACAGTGCTCGTGATGATAATAATGACAGCAGCGATGATAGCGATGGCGATGATAATAATAAACAGATCTAATACCCCAGCGCTGATTTTTTCGAAAACTCCAATTTTTCGATGTTTGCGTTCGTAAATCACGCGCCGACGTATTTACTCGTCATCGCGGAGGGAGCAAGTGGCCGCAGGAATCCCGTGGAACCGATAAAAGAATCCACTCGCCCTGCAACCACGTTAAATGGAAGATCAAATAGACGGGATTCCAGTAATTTGCCTCATGCGTCAATGAATTTTTTATTCGCCACCGCAAATACGGAGGAGGCCGGCGGAGAAAAATGCTGCGACGCGGGTCAATCAGCTCCCTCGCGGTCCTTCGAATTGACGAAAGTAATTCTCGCCTCGCAAACGGCGCCCCAATATTTGCGCAGAAAATTGCCAACTTTTATTGCTGGACGTATAATCCTTTTAAAGCGTCTAAAATTAGCCCGGCCCCTTTTTTCGAACACTTCTTTTCTGGCAACCCCGAAACTTTCGTTAAACATCAATAATTTAAAAAAAAAAGCTGCAGGTATCAATTCACGAAAAAGTGGGGCTTCAATTTTCAGGCGAAAGCTCCTTCGTATTTCAAAACAAATTCCTGTTATCGTTTTTAAAATATTGTTTGCAAACCCTCGACCGATTTTTCAGTGCCATTCGAAAGTGACGTAAATGCTAGCAGAACATTTTTAAATACCTTCGGAAGCAAAGCAGAAAATCCTCAACAGAGCTCCACCTATTCTAAAAAGAATAATTCCGTTTGAATATATTTTTTTATAATATCTGTTCGTTGGTTTATTTTTTATAGAATCTCATCGGAAGTTCTCTTTAACAACTTTCGTTTCTGCAAGCTTTCCACGGACGGTCAAAGCGAAACGCCGTACATCGGAAAGCAATTACGTATTATCGGATTATCAGCGAGTCGTTATCGCTTGAACGAAGGAACGGCCGCGAAAGGAGTCGCGGTATCTGCTTTGAAAATTCTACACAAATACCTTTCTTTAAATGAGCCACTATCACCGTATACACACGCGAGGGGTGACGGCGGAACGGCGACCGTCGTAATTGAATTACGCGTATCGAAGCCTTCGATAAACGATTCGCATAATCACGGGACAATCGTTATCGTGGTCGTCGATTCTATCCTTAATCGGCCGGCTGATAATAATCGCTTTAATTGTACCTTTGCTGCGCAGTTCCTAGGTCCAATTGGTGAAACGCGATCGCCTGATAACGATTTTATGATCTGATTCGATTGTACATGATGTTCGACCCTAGTGTTTCAGTTCTTGTTCCTGTACAGGTGGCCAGTGGACCGATTTATCGTTGTGGGATCGCTGGATCGACGTAAGATCGGTAAATAATAACAATAACAGGAGGAGGTGATCGTGAAAAATTGGAGAGATCGGTATGTAGGGAGCTGGTTAAACGGAGTTGGGTAATTTAGGCATCTACTGTGCAGTTGTGGGGCGCCTGGCGCGCATGCGCCACAGGTAGGTGGAGAGTGGGGGGTGTCCGTGAACAAGTAGGGGGGTTTGTGAACAAGTATCGGGGTATTGCTACTGGGTGCTTCGTAACTAGTCTCACAAACAGCTTTGCTTCTTATTTCTTCTTTTTAATTCTTACAGGCTTCGTTATTGCTCTGCAATGAATAAATAAATATTTTTCTGTAAGTATTTGAAATTTTTATGCCGATGATTAGTTGTTTGGAGAAAGATAGAGGAGTTAAGAGAAGGAAATGGGTAACGAAGAAGCTCCACTTGTAGTAAACCCCGATACTAGATCACCACTCAAACCTCCAAACTAGTCGTCGCACAAGATTAACTGGTTTTACTTAAACAGGGATATCGGGGTAACAAAATTCATGTTTTTGAGATTGACAGTCGTTTGGCTGACTAACGACAGTGGGAATAATTCCCGAAAGACAACAGTGCAGCATTGAAATGGTATTTGATTCAAGGCCTGGGCAATTTCGATGTCTGTGCCGGCGAATTAAGAATGCCACGATGCGAATCAATGAATTAAACATGGAACGTGGCACCTTGCCCTCTTCCCCTCGCCGACAGGAAGCCATCGAATCGATTCACCAGACAATAATGGCGCTTCGGGAGAAATTCTAGCGTCTGCTTTCCATTTTACCATTCAAAGCCTTTGATGAACTGTAACGCACTCCTTCCTGCTGATTCTTTTACACGAAGCGACGCAGATTACCATTTTAATCTGAAGAAAGGTGTTTTATAAGAACACCAGACCGCAGGCTCGTTTCCAAACAAAAGACAAGCTAAATGGAATCGATGGACTGTGACAATGAGTGAGGATTATTCATGGACGAAGAACGCAGCCGGATTTATACGACAGGTGGCAATAAAAATTCACAGAATCGATGATATTTCGTTTATTTCCAACATACTAAAAAAATAACTACATACAACAACATTCCTCCGGGAGAACGTTCAAGTTTCAACTAGCTTCATGCTTCTGCCACGTGACAAGGTAAAGTCCAAAGTATCCAGAAAAATCCTGACATTTTTCATTTGAGGTGACAAGATATGGGACATGAAGAAGGTACTCTAATCCCCTCAGAACGTGACAAAAGAGTATTCAAAATATCCCAGTGATAAAACACCTTTAAACGTCTCCTTAACTAGGGGATGCAGAGAAAACCTTGAGATTACAAAGGTAAGTACCATCCAACTTGAAAAACTTTTGAAACTTGAAAAACTTCCATTTATCATCCTCTTCCGGACGCTTTATCTCGTTGCAAGAAGAGCGAAGGCCACCTTCGTGCCTCCCAAGCGTCACCACCCACAAAACGACCATCACCATTATGCAATCTTAATTTTTAATCCTCCACAATTTTTATTTTTAAAAGACACTCGAGGTCCACCGGTCCTCGGACATGGTGCCAACAATTTGTTTGCATCCGCCCATTCAGTTAGAAATCGATTTCCAAAGGGTAGTAGCAGCTTTCAGTTGAAACTTGAACACCCTCTCTTCACAGCAGTTTATTTTACAACGCAGCCATCCAGCTACCATTATCTCGACAACATCGCCGCCAAGGTTCACTGTAGATGCTAAACGACTTTCGAACCGGTAATTAAGTACAGCTGTAAATTCCCCCCGGGGGTTGGGGAAGTTCGACGAACCCTGGTTTTACATTTAAACGCTGCTCGAACGGCAAGACAATGGGAGCACGCGATCCTCATAACAATATGCCTTATACTCACTTCGCGGTGAATTAATTATTCAGAGGCTGATCCTGTTAATTTCTGACGATTTCCCTTGACAACGCAAATTACATCATTCGTGTTTTATAAAAGAAAATTTGAAAATCATGCCTGTGATGTGTTTTTGCTTAATGGTTGCAAAATTTGGATTTAGAATGGTATTAATAATTTTCAAAAAATCGGAGGCGACTCTAGGGGTGGTCCCCCACTACTAATGACACTGGGAGGAGCGGGGGAAGGGCCTGGGCGGAGACTTCGAGCAACCAATTTCTTTTGCACCGACTATAACCCAGAAAATACGAGAAAATATATTTTGGGGGGTTTCTTGATAGTCTAGTCTAGAAAATCTACTAAATTTATATTCATGTGAAACTAATTATTATTTACAGATAAAGTGTATCAAAATTTTGGTTCTAGAATGTGTCAATTTGAAAATTGTTGATCCACTAAACCTTCACTGGTTAGATTATTATTATTTGATTGAAAGAGTTCCTGAAAATTTTGTTTGAATTCAAGATTCATTCATTGTTTGTCTTTTAGGCTTTGGAATTTAGAGACCAAGGGTGATTTGCGTTATAAATCGTACGTAATTATTAACAAGCCCTAAGGCACCAACAAATCCGCGAAATCGCGAATTTCATTCTGTCCAATGAGGACGTTAAATATGTCCCTCATAGTGAGGTGATGAATGGTCTCGTTAACTCTGCCGGCTATGTAATCCTGAATGCCCGGAAGTACGTCTGGTTTAATAATGTCCAACACCTTTGGCGTGAGATCCTGAAAGACCTGGGAATAAACGGACGCAAAATCAATCACATTTCCCCCGTGAATTTCAATGGTCATCCACTCGAGATTCTCAACCACGCTTGCCTCTAATCAAGAGATATCTCTTTCAGCAACAAGCAACACAAACATGAGTAGTTATGGAGCTAGAAATAATATTTATCCACGATGTACTTCGAAACTCTCTTCAATGTAACGTGATTGAGAAAATTACGCGGAATTTTCGTTCCAAAATAATTAACAGAAAATTAGATACAGCTAAGACCAAAGAGTAGAAGTATTGAAGAAATGTTAATAATAATCCACCATCAATTGGGACGTACAACGTCTCGATAAGATACTTATATTGGTTATTAGTAATTACAATCAATTCTTTAAGGAAATATATTTAGTCACAGATATCTATCAAATATAAATAATAATAGGGATCAGAGTGTATCCTCCAGGTGTACCAAGCATTAGTGAAGTATGTAGACTTTAATAAATGAGTTGAAAAAATAACACCTGTAACACCTGTCACGCCCCCAATGTAGGAGGGGCTACAGGCTCCGCCCACTTTTCTATTCACGCGTGCGCATTGGAGGCCTCACTATTACTCAGTACATCTATCCAAGCATGACTCACCTTGCTCATTATTCTGCTGAGCTCATCGTCGCCCATGAAATTTTCCAGCCCTAAGTCTATCGTCCTCAACGAGAAGTCCAGATCGAAGGTCTTCAGGTACACGCCCCTGGAGAAGCCTAATACTGTGTGCACGTACAGCTCGAAGTCGTATATGTCCGCCTTAAAGGGGCCGTCTCCGTGCAAATCGAGCATATCACCCACCATCCCTGATATATTATAGTATCCACGGGCGTGCACGTGTGGAATAGTAATGTTCGCAGTGATCGTGGGCCCGACCAGCGACAATTTCGCCTTGTTGATGACGAAAGTCGACAGATTGTGCACCTCGAGGTTCTCGATCACGAGGGAAACGCTGTGAACCCGAATTTAAACGACCCTGAAGTCTGGGAAAATTAAAATGTCCTCACCCTGTATTTTGGAGTACGAAGTTTTGACAGTTCAAAGCAATTTTATCTGTTTCAGTAATAAAGATCTCTTCGGTAAGCCTGATCTCTCTATTTTTTAAGCGTAGTGGGCGGAGTTAAGTGGAAGATAACAGAGCGGGGGCGGTAGGCGGAGTAATGGGCGTGGTTAAGTGGTAAGGTGGGCGTGGCTAAGTGATAGGGAGGGCGTGGCCAAGTTCCGCGATCTTGAACCGCCGGTACCTTCTACCTAGAGTGTAATTTCCCAATTCTACCCGCTCTGATCCCACCCACATCAGGCTTCTCCTTCAAGAACTAAGGAATTTTCACCGTCACGTCTCTCAAATGAAACACAAAGACTCATGGAGCTCGCACTACTGTGAATCCACCGAAATAAAAGGGGAAATTCCACAAAGCCCTCGAAACTGTTAAAAAAAACAAATGGACAGTGAAAACAACCGCGGAAGCTCCACCAAATTAACTGTAACTCGGATCTCGTTTCCAATCAGCGACTCTCAATTAACAGAAACCACAGAAGCAACGTGACTGTTGACCAAATACTGCAGGGACTCACTTTCCTATCTCTGGATTGTCGATATCTATGTCGATCTCGTCCAGTTGGAAGGGCTCGAGTGGCGGGATCCCCAGTTCCGGTATCCCGTACCTCATGCGGCCACGGAACTTCTCCAGGACCCTCCTCAGCTTGAACTCAAGGCCCTTGGAGGCTGCGCTGTCGACTGCCCTTTCCTCGATTAGCCCTCAATTCGCCCAAAAACCGACCCTCCATTCATTCTACTTACTATAGCCAGTGGTCACCCTGGTGGCGTTGATCAATAGATCTCTCGGCTTCTCTACAGCGCTGGTGACTAGAAAAACAAGGGAAACGGTGGACGTTCACTTCGCCACGTTCGTGATTGGCTGCAGGGAGGCGGTGTTTTCAAACAGAGGCTAGTAGTGATGGGTTCAACACGCTTTTGACCGCTCTGCACCCAGAGCTACCCTCAGGGAGCCAACAGAAGTCTCCAGAGGATTACAGGATGAATTCTTTCACTCGGTTCATCCTCTGGATAGCCGAACTGTCTCAGAACTCACTGTGAGGTCTCAGTTGAACGCCCATCACTAACGAGGACGCTGGTGAACGGAGGGAACTTGACCAAGGGTTAGGAGAAGCGGGTTAATAAGCTGCTAGTGGGATGTATCGCTGTGAAATTAATTGGCGGTGGCTGTGGAGCATGGTGGTTGATCGAGGAGCCAACTTGGTGGTGGAAAATTGATCCAAGGCTCCACGTTTTGATCGCAACACTGGGAATACGATTCCAGGCTTCCAAAGTTCCTTTGCAAGTTGGATAAAAGTTCTCAGCAACTCTGCAGGCCTTCTATAATTCTCCCGACCCACCAGAACCCTCCACCGCGCAAAATACTTCAAAATTCCACAGACCTCGTTTGTCACAGTGGAAATATCGCCCCACTCCGATCACAAAGCATCAGTTTCATTAATTTCATCCCAGCAACTGATCCCCCCCCCGTCTTGGAAACTAACCCTGCAGCGTTCACGACCAGGTGGAACCATAATTCACTGTGCTTGGGGAATGATCAATTTCAACCACCAGGTCGAGGCACGGACACTCCTGACAGTCTGAAAACTGGGATGAGTGTCTCTGCCAGGGGGAAGGGGGACGGGGATCGTCTGTTACGGCTTTGCAACCCTCCGGAGACTGGCAATCGCCATTATTTCACTCCGCCAAGCCTATTAGGCCCTGACATCCGAGCTGGTCGTCGATTAGAAGCAAGTTGGTGCAAGTCTGAGAGATGTTTACAAGCACCCAGGTCTAAAAACTCGATTGCACGAAGGTGGCACCCAGTCCTCTTGCATCAGACACTATTGGTATTTGCTTTGCTCGGTGGAACCTAGCTTTGGCAATTTTCTTTTGACTAATACTCTCTACAAGTACTTGGATGCAGCAATAAAGACTGGATTTCACTGCTTCTACGTGGTCTAATTGGGACGCTAGTTGGGGTGGTGACTGTTCTAGGTACTGACGCTTGGAAGAGGGTTGCCCATGGTGAAATCAGTTTGAAGATCCCGGGTTTAAGGGGGGGGGGGGATTGGATCGAAGTATCACGTACTGTAATCCGATGCAGTGTCCGTCACGCGGTGTATCAGTTCTTTCTGTCGTTGCATGATTCCCGTCACTGCAACAAAGGTTCAAAGGCACTATTTCCACTGGAGCAGCGGCCAGGCCCGTTCCTCATGGAGGTGCGCGATCTAGCGATCGATTTAAGGGCGCTCGATCACTGAATCTTGACGAAGATCAGCTAATTTCGAGGGGGGATCGAAGCTTCCAGCGGAGGCACTTCGTCAAGTGTTTAATTCCGCGGATTAACACCGGCAATGGAGCGATTGGTGAGCGAAGGTCGAAGGAGGTGGAAGTGGAAGTGGAGCAAACGACTGATCGATTAGCATTGATCGTATATGCGTGATCTGGGGGCTGAATGGATAACACAGTGACATGGGGCGGTTCGTGGATCGATGACACGGGTAATTGAACTGTTGGATGATCTAGTAGTGACAGAAACGAACAAACGGAAGGTTCAAACAAATTTAATTGGGAGTTGGGTTTTTATGGATCGTACGGTCGTTTCTCAGCGGATTTTCTCTGGCGATTAGGTTGTCGAGAATCGCGAATTATTTAACTGTGGTCCTCTGTTGTTTACCATATAAATAGGAAGAGACGTCGTGGTTTGCTGCGGCAGCAGGATTGTCTCCGGAATTTGCATTCCAGATAACTCGTACCATGCACCGGACGCATTTGCATTCATTCAATGTGATTCTATTTATACGAGCACGCACCGAAATATACCTCGGTGAGCAGTGAACCACGAGCAAGCCGACCTGGACTGCCATTTCCATGTGTGCAAATTGTTTATTGAAAAGTGGTGTATTTAAACCACGCTCCGAGTTTATCTTGAGGTTTTGCGAAGTGAATTACTACATGAAAATGACGAATTTGTATATCGGTGTCATTTGGAAAATGACTTATATAATCTTTTGTAAAAAGTACTAATTTGCCTGAGGTGCCATTTTCAGGTATCAAGTTTAAATTACTTATTGGGAGTTTCTAATTTGATCTAGGTAGCATTTGTAATAATTAAAATCAGAAAGAGGGGCATAAAATGTAAAATTTTAAGGGCCAACTTGATTTGGAAGATTTCCAAAATATAACTAATTTAGAAGTCCCACGAAAAGGGAACGATTTGGTGCCATTTTCCCTCAAGCCTTAAAAAAAACATTCACCTCACATCGAGTGCCATTCCAAACCCTCTAATTTCAAAAATACAAAGACATAATTCGAAAAGATAAAACATCCAAAACAATCCAGAAATGACTAAAAAAAAAAACTGTAACCCATTTGTCTTCTCAAAATGGCCAACTTAATTCCAGCCCCATTTTCATTTAATGTTTAAAATAGGAGGCAAGAACATGGAAGATGAAATTAATCGCTCTCCCAGTGACAGGGAATCGCGAGCGTGACGCAGCGCAACGCGCGAACAACACGAATAAAGGAAGCGACGAATTAAAAACACGGAAAACGATTTCCACGGGCGACCACTGCGACCAGGATGGAGAAGCTTTTGAAAACGTGCGAATCGACCGACGACCACGCGCACAATGTTAAACGCGCGTTTAATTTATTTGCAAAGCGTAACGGCGCTGGCATAATGAGGCAATTCCTGTTATTATGCTCCGAAAGAGAGAAGGAGAAGACGCGGAGCACGTACGAGCAGAATGACGCTGAAAAATGCAAAAAAAAAAAAGAAGAATTTCTTTCTTCGCGATGGCTCGCATTCAAGTCACAATGTTCCTGCTTAGTGAATGGTCCGACTGATAACAATCTATGAATTTATTTGCAGCTGATTTTATTCTC
Source organism: Andrena cerasifolii (assembly GCF_050908995.1). Classification (NCBI taxonomy): domain Eukaryota; kingdom Metazoa; phylum Arthropoda; class Insecta; order Hymenoptera; family Andrenidae; genus Andrena; species Andrena cerasifolii. The sequence continues at coordinate 9,416,913 of NC_135132.1, forward strand.
AGAAGAGTGATAGCGTTGAAAAAGTTTGTTTGGAATTCTTTGTACTTCTTGCAGTGATCTAAGCGCTCTTTTTGCTTATAATGCAGTGATTTTTTACTAGACTTTAAGCTGAGCTGGCTACTCATGAGAGCAGGTCTGCTTTTTCCGACTGATAAAATTTACCGTGTGTCTGATTTAATTTTTTGCTGCCTTCTCCGTTGATGATGGATATTGATGTATGCAAGCTGACAAGTTCTTCCGAGATCAACGTTAGCAGATATCGCGTGAATCATAAGCGTGGATGAAGTAAATATTCCAGCAGGAAAACAGTGGCACTGATCTTGGCTTTGCCAGAGCAAGAGCTATCGGTGGGAGTACAAGTTAGTTTGCACTTTGCACCTTCCTCCTCTCAGCTAAATTTAAATATCATTCTGCACTTTCAACTTTAATCTTGAATCCCCTGCATAAACCGACACCTCTTCTATTCATTATACAGCCAACCTAAAGCAAGCAGACCACTTTTCTGAGGATTTGCCAGAGGTAGATGATTAAACAGACTACGCACATTTTTCTAGCGATCAATCTTTGATCAAAAGGAACCTCGCTCTTTGCTCCCACCAGCCTGATCCCTCAGGGCCTAGGCTCATCAATCAGTCAAGGGAGCCAAGGTGCAATGAATCTTCACTGTCTGTTCCACTCTCCCAAATAAATTCCAACGACAAGCTCCTATAAGTCAATCCAACACTGCTCCACGAAGCTAACTGTTTCCCCATTGTTTCTCTTTTTGTCAAGTTCGAATGCCTCCATTCATCAATCAGTCAGAGGTAATTGGAAGAAACCAAGTGTAACAAACTCGTTCAATTTCTTTCTTCCTATCACTCTGCTTCTACCCTATCAATTAGCTCTGCTGAATCCCCGGAAATATTCCCTCCTTCCTACAAAAGCTCAGCTACACCTCTTTCCCATGGATCAAGAATGCATCGTCCACAACCCAGCTTCAGTGAAAGTGATAAGAAACCAGAGGCGAAGATTCATAGGAAGCTGTTGAGCAAGCTGAGCTTCATAGACTTTGCTACCAATCGTTAGGAGAGGGCAATTCATTTACAAGTGAACACAGGGACACTAGCTAAGTTATCCAGACGCAAATCTACTCTTTCATCTCCACCTCACATGGATTCCTCAAGCCACAAATTACAGAAGGCAAGAAATCCCACAAATACTACTTAGACCCAACTCCCTTGAACTCATCATCCTCCGAACCCATCCACTCGCAGCAAACCACCCAGAACCACAGCCTCCAAGACGAAAAGGCCAAAGAAATCCCTTGAGCAGTCAACTGCATCCTCACAAATCCCTGCCCCAGCTGAGTCGCCCGGGGAGCCGGATGAACCCAAAGAGGAACCCATCGCGCCACACTGAAGAGCACCAGCGGGACTCACGGAAATTGGTAGCGGTGTTGGCGACGTTCCCTATACCACCCAGTATCACTGGCAAGGGTTCCTCTGGCTGCGCGGAGACCCCCTGAAGGGTCGCGCAGGCCGCCAGGAGCAGGACACCATGGAGCACGTGGAGCTGCATGACGGTCGGCCAGCGAAGGAGCCCTCAGCTACAACTCTGCAACTGGTGGATCGATGAGGATTGTCGCGTGAATCGCGGCGCGAGGGACCATTCGAACCGCTCGCGAGGGAGCAGGAAGGCCGACTGGCAAGATGAAAGAGGCAACTGGTAGCCGCCGACCGACGTGGGCATTTGTTGCGTTGGTTTGCGTGTGCCGACCTCGTGCACGTGCAACGGGCCGTCCAGCGAAAGCGAGCGCTACAAGGTGGCCCACGTGCGACGGCCTCGCGCCATCCTGATCGCTGGCTGGATCATGGATCGCGCAGGTGGAACAACGTCCGCAGCAGGAAGGCGAGTGGATGTTCGAAACGTCAACGGAGGGGGGCCTTAGCCGGTCTGCAGGTTGCGCAAGAGGTGCTGAAGACCTGGTGCACAGCCTGCGCACACTTAGTTGCTGCGTGTGTGTTTAGGCGGAATTTGGGGGCCAGAGGGGAGTTATTAGGTTGCAGAGCGGTAATGCAGTGATTGGGTTGTAATTATCGAGGATGGGGAGCGAGCGGATAATGGGCGTTCGCTGGAGCTTCGCGCAGGGAAAGCTGTGGAGGGTTTAGGCTTGCGGAGGGAGCTTGCGTTGGGTGGTCTGGGCCTTTGCTTGGGGTTGGGTTTTGGCAAGTGAGGGCAAGTGGAAGCTGATTTGGAGGGTATTAGTGCAAGTTGGAAACTGTGGTAGTTGGGGCAGATGGTCGAAGCAGAAGTGGACGGGGAAGTAGATTTGGGTTTACTTTTTAGGGTGGTAATACAAATACTACATCTTGTTTAGAGTGATACTAGGTCCTGAATCAATCCTGTGACCATTTTAGGGGATTAGGGGGTATTCTGGTCTGACGAGGCCTTTTCGTCGCGTTATTTTGGAATTTTTGTACAAAGAACCCATTAATTTAGCTGAAACGTTTAAGAACGTTTATACGTTTTTTAGTGAAAGTGATAGTTAATTGGCATATTTACCTAAGTTTAAGGGGTAATGCCACTGTAGAGGCCGGAAAGCCAGCCTGACTTTGAGAATTTTTTATGCGAGTATAGTGAATGGGATACAAAATTTGTTCCAAGGCCTTTATTGCACACACCTTGAAGTATGATCTCAATTTTTTTTAAATTATTTTAAAGCAAAATGGCGGCGCAACAGTTTAACAAAACATGCTTCTTCTGAAAAACAGTGTTCCGTGGCCGGAAAGATTTCTCCTTCAATTTTTTACCTAGAACAAAGAACCAATTTTTGTTTAGTTCTATATAAGATTATCTCGGGAAGTACACGAGGAAATTAGAAAATACTAATTTTTGCACGAATGGTGCGTGATTGAAGAAAACATGGAACTGCCATAACCTCGAAATTGTTGAAACGTTTTGTTCAGTCACGCACCATTCGTACAAAAATTAGTATTTTCTAATTTCCTCGTGTACTTCCCGAGATAATCTTATATAGAACTAAAAAAAAATTGGTTCGTTGTTCTAGGTCAAAAATTGAAGGAGACATCTTTCCAGCCGTGGAACACTGTTTTCGGAAGAAGCTTCTTTTGTTTCCCTGTGGCGTCGCCATTTTGTATTAAAGAAATGGAAAAATAATTTTGATCATACTTCAAGATACGTACAATAAAGGCCTCCGGGCAGACTTTGTATTCCATTCACTATACTCGCGTAAAAAATTCTCAAAATCAGGCTGCCTTTCCGGCCTCTACAGTAGCATTACCCCTTAAAGAGGAGTTCGTCGATGTTCCCGCTAAAATCTTGTTTTTAACCGCGAACCACAAAGAAGCACTACACTTCTTTTTATTCCTTTCAACGACTTCTACTGCGGTAGTATTAAGTAGCCAATTTTGCGAATTTGTTGAGAATACTTAAGCAAATTTATTCGCCAGTATGCACTTGATAATTATTAATTATATAATCCTGGATTTTTTATTGCGTACGAGTTGCAATTTCTCTTTGAATACTTTTTTTTACGAACACTCTTTCGGCTAAAAGAGTGCGTCCTTTGACTAGTGGTTTCGAGAGAGCTGCCACTAGCCATTGTGCTTCGAAATGGCGTTGACAGTGAACGGAGGGAATGCGTTGTTTGTTTAGCGTGGTTTTTACTGCATGATTCAATGGAACGCCGACGTTTCATCGAATATTGAGCCTCAGTCTTGCTGGAATAGCGTTGGTAAGCATTGGATATCGTTTTCCGCAGTACTTTATGACAATCGATTTTCACATTGATCCGTTTTATAACCAAGAAGAATATACGTGCAGATATTTATTCTAAAACCTAATCCTACTTATTCTAAAACTTTAATTATTTTTATGAGATTTGTCCCGTTTTTTATGGAAATTCTGCGGTTTTATTTTGTGATCACGTGACCGTGGGATATTGTAACGGTTCTCTTGGGAATTTGACTTCCGGTTTGAGGCATTGTCGCTTGGGAAGCACGTCGAAGCGTCGTTTCCGGTTCGGCCGCGGACAGCGGGAGACCGGCTTCTCGCAATTTTTAGTTTCTTTACGTTTAAAAGTAGAATTTTTAGTAAAATGTGGTAACGAATCGTTGGTGAAGTGTTCATCTACCTTAATCGCGATGGATGGAAGGGAATCTGGATGTTTTTCTGTCATTTTTTTGTATTCGAAGAGGAAGAGAATGTTGGTGGCGAAAGCTGGCTCGAGACGCCATTTTTCCCTTTCGTTTATAACGGTTCTGCTAGGATAAAGTGACCAGGTATTTTCTGTTTTATTGCGGGACAAGCAAGTAACCAAAAAAAGGGGTTAACAGATCCGTGAGGAGATCTTTTTCGTAGTTTATTAAAGCATTTACAATATATTTAAAAATACATAGTTGTGATTATACAGTGATACATTGAAACGAAATTCAAATTTTTTTTTTCACAACAAAAAGAGTAGAGGAAGCAGTAACTTTATGTCACTGCGAAATTGTAGAAGGTTACATATTCAATTCGGGACACTTTACGGGACACTTTTCAATGCGGGACAAAGGGCTCAAATGCGGGACTGCCCCGCACGATGCGAGACGTCTGCTCGCTTTATGCTAGGGCAAATACTATTACTGCCTGTCGATTGAATTTCGAAGAATTTTGCTGTTTTGTTGATCTGATAATTGCAATATTGCCGATTAAATTGCGGATTAATGAGCGACAGAACGTTATTACATTGTCATAATAGAATTTCAATGAAATCAAATATGCATAATGTGAAATATGAATTATTCACAGACAGGCGGTGCTGCACGTTATTATTGCTAAATTGCTATTACTTGTCGAATTATTAATTATTGTAACCTATTTGCATCACTTTGGCCCTTTTAATAGTAACGATAATTTGTTGTCGAACAGTTTTTCTCACTATTTATCGAATTGTTGAAATGTTATGGCGTAATTATTAACGACGAAATAATTGTTAATAATTATTGAAATTTTAATAACTCTTACCATAATGTCTTTCTGGTCGGTTTAAATATTATTATTGCATTGTTTTTTTCAGGCCCAATGTTCCTGCTCGCGATTGATCGACGATATTTCCCGATATTCTGCGGCAGATTAGCGAGCTGTGATTTCGACAATGATTTTGAGTGGCCAGGAAATTCACACTGATGGAGCATCGCGGCGATTGGTGAGTCCATTTCATTATTAATATATTGACGTTTTGGAATGGAAAATTTGATTGAAATATGTGTTATTTTTTCTTGTATATACAATGTGTTTGTTAGTTTATTTATTTTGTGTGGTGTATGTATACGAAATCATTTACTTTGAAGTTTATACTGTACAATGAAATATAACATAGAAAATATTTTGAAATATGAGGTATGAAGTATAAAATATAAAGCATTATGAAAAAGAAAGCTTTTTTCAAATACTAGCTTTACAACTGGGCATCACCTGAAATTTAGATTCAGATTTTATAAAAATAATAATTATTTATATTATTTATTTATATATTTTTTTTTTGGTGAAAATAGTCAGATTCATCTGGATTAGCCAGGCATAATGAGCTGGGACACATTTTGTGACCCCAGAGTTTACCATTCAAAAGTTTTTAGGCGACAGACAAACACTTTCTGCTTTATTTATTAAGATAAAGTATTCTGAAATAAAAAGTATTCAGAAGTTAAAGTTCTTGATGAAATATAAAGTAGAATGTTATTAATATTATTATGAAAGGAATAGAATAGAATAAAGTATTGTACTTTGCATAGAAGCTGCAAGAAATAGAAAAAAAAGAAAATAGATACTACGACAATTTTAAAAAGTAGTAAACAATTTTTTAGCAAATATAATAAGATTATTATGATTATACTGCAGATGTGTAGTTGCCAAATGATTTAGTATACACATATGTACAATGTTTACTGAAATTATGATGTGCGTAATTTACAAAAATCATTTCGCATGCAATTTGTGTATCATTCACATGTTTCCTGTGCTTTTAAATGCGTAATGAAAATATCACGATTGTTGCACTAGCGATAGCTCATGAATTATGAACGTTGTAGCATGTGCTAAACCAGCTAAACAGTGCAACGTATAAAATACATACTATGAAGTTTGGAAGTAGAAGTTTTGAAATTTGAGTAATTAAGTTTGAAGCATGATGCGCAAACTATTAAATATTTCGAGGTCTAAAGGGGCATGAAACATTGAGTAGAGTATTTTGCATTTTGTACAAAACGTACAATGTACAAAAAGCAAAATAAAATAAAATTCAAGGAACAGGTTCTCAAAATATAAAAGGTATGCAAAGTAGAAAAACTATAATGAACTTACACTTTAGTAAATATAAGAAGTAATATACTTACTGTAAATATAAATGCAAAATCATTCATTATGCATAAACATTTGCCATCAAAATGACAATTTCCAACTTCAAAGTAGAAAAATTACACCTCGTATAATTTGTTCATCTATTTACTGTGTCTGTCTAACATTTCATTTCAACTGCAATTTTATAATATAATGTTTCCGCATGTGTTTTAATATTTTTCTGTAAGATGAAGGGAGAACTGTAGAATTATGTAGAACATCTTTATTAATTTATTGCGAATGAACCGATGAATATAATTTTTTTAGTGTTACTGTGTAAATCTAATGTTTTGAATTTCCGTTTTTATTAATTATCAAGCAATCATTAGAGATTTGGAATTTTTTCTAGATTTCCAAAAATGAAACTCTGCAATTTTAATATCACAAGTATTAGCATATTTTCGTCAGAATCTCCTTTAGAAAATTCAACCTACATTTCTCTAATAGTGTAATAGATTCACCGAATTTTACACAAGGTCGAGGCTACGCGAATTTTACAACTGTAGCCTTAATCGTTCCTTGGAATTCCAGTTGCCTGTTTCCTCGATTTTTGATAGTGTAAACTCACCTCAACCCAGCTGTGCAGCAAATTATACAACAAAAAAAAGAAACGAAAGGCTGTGGGATATTACAGACGCCACTCATTTTCCTCTTTTCTACTGGACGAACTAGGAAGACGTGTTGACTTCCTGAACGCTGCATACATATTATCTACCCCGCGTCGCGTGTAGCCTAGAATCAATCTATGAGAATTTCCCGCGGAAAATGGGAGGAAATAAAGTCGAGAGACTCCACGAAAACTGAAACCGAAATCATTATTGAAATAAAATTCAATCTCGTGTCTCACTTTTCTTCAAGGAACAAAGAAGATTTAAGTAACATGCTCTTTATTCAATAAACACACAGTTATACTCGTCAGAAGAATTCCTTAAAACTATTTCCCAAGGAGGAGTGAATGTTAGCTTAAATTTAGAAATCCTATTTAGAATTCAGAACAGGAAAGGATGTACAATTATTCTGGTATTCGCCAAGTGTTCTTTCAACATGTTGCAAGGTGCCTGGCAAATTTCAATGCCCGGATAATTATACACACTTGATTCATTGAAACAGTTATCAGAGAGGGTAAGCTCGCATGTAACGTTGCAGAAAGGAGTTGCGTGATCCAGTGCACTTTGGGACCGAGCAAGTACAGGTCAGGGTAAGAGGTCAGAGATAGAGAGAGGATTCTGAATGATACAGTGGATCCAAAAATTCGTACAATACTCGTGGCTGGAACAGTTCACATAGAGATGTTTCCGCTGTTACGTGACTGTCGCGTGCGAGGACACCTACGTGACACTCATTTCTGCTGCTGGAGTCAGCATCTCGTGGATCTGCGCGATTTTATGAGGAAATATTCGCTCACGGAATCGCAGGAATTTTTGATGGAGCTGGTCTGTGACTGTGCAGTCACTGCAGCTAGTGGTTCCTCCAGATATGTAGACCACTTGCATCTCCCTGTTAAGTTCACTTCGAACTTTTTACCCCACAGTTACTCTTGTAGCCTTTGCATTGATTCACAAGATTCGTCCACAGAGGAATTTAATTTCCTTTTGATCTTCAACTTGGGGCTGTGCTCCACGAGTTAACTTGAGATTCTGGGTTCTTCTTCACCAGATTTTAGATTGTTATTTTATTTATCTCTCTACTTATTGTTGAGTCTACGTTTGGAATTCAACTTAAGTGTAGGGATGATGGTTCCTTGAGGACACTCGAGGTTGATTTGGAAGCTTGCAGCTTAGCAGTACAATAACTTATTGTCAACATACTCAAACTGACCTCACCTTCCAATCATTAATCCAGCATTTCAACCTACCAATTAATTTCAAACTGGAATCCCTTTAAAAATAAAATGTTAATGCAATACTAGATCAAACTCCTCAGGTCCTGCAAGGCTTCTGACCTTTGTCTCAAGTGAATTCGTAACACCAACGCCTTCTGATAACTGCTTCCATTCCTACAACTTAAACTACCTTACAAAAGGACCAAGATTCTTGGTACCCTACATTCTTTGGCAAATGACAGTCGCTTCATCCACTCCATGAATCGAAAATCAAGGTGTACCACAGTCCCAGCGCGTTTTGAATATAAAGATCCTGCTGAAAGCAACGTGACTGGCTCCGAAGTTGTCAGGAGTTCTCGCAGAGAACTCCACTATTGTGCGAACTGGGCTGCAGGAGGCTGGTGATATATAGGTTTCGGGTAGATCCAAGGACCAGCTGGCGCGTAGGATGGCTTCAGAGGTACAGGGTAGATGGTAATGGCTCCTGAAGGAACTGTAGTCGTGGCTGGCTTAGCGGTCATCGGTGTTGCGAATATCGCCAGAACGGCTAGCAGGATGGCAATGATCATCTTCGACGAAATCTGCAAGTAATTAGAACAGCTGATGTTTTAGGCAGCCTGGATTTAGGGGAAATGGGAACTTTGTGGAAGACTCTGGTACATTAGAAGGGAATTGGGCATGGGGGACTTGGAAGTTAGATCCTTTGGAACCTAAATAGGGGTTTGCTAGGTTTTAGACTCAAGCTTAATAGGTCTACACTGCGTTCCACATAAGAGCGTACCAACGCCCCTACCGATTTGCGACCGATCTGCGCAGCTCCAGTTTCCCTGCCGGTTTACTACCAATCAACAGTGTATCCCTGCGCGAAACGAGTACGCTCTAATCTGGAACGCAGTGTAGCTGCTTCGACTTAAGGGGGTAGGTTACCCTCGAAATTTTCAAAAATTGATTTTTAGGATTTTTGCATATTACGAAAAATTTTGCATATTTTTTAATCTCTTTTTTATTAAATGTTTATTATTCCTTGCTGCATCGAATTGTATTTTTCAGATTTCCAAAATATAAAGAAGACTTCTTAATTAAGAAGTATTAAGGTACCACTAGAGAGATCAGTACCGTAGGTTTCTGAAGCCAGTAGCCAACCTAAATCACTTCCAATCCCTTCTTCAATATCCCTCCACTTTCTCCACACCGCAATGACCTATATTCCCAATAACAATTCCTAATGACGCAATCTGCTCTATTACTTCATTGCAGCACAATAATAAGGAAGTGCTAAGTACTCGCAAACTGCATAGAATATGATTGAAAATATGCAATCATTTTACGAACAGTCTGCCAGCCAACTGTGTATTGTAAAAATTCACTGCTACTTTCTAAATATTGCTCTTCCTATTTTCCCAGGGAAAATGTAACTTTCCACTTCAGTGTGAACTGATCAAGGCTGTCTCACGATAGGAAAGAGCCGATCCCATCAGCTGTTAGTCTACGTTCCAAGTTATATTACCATGGTAGAGTTGTTTTCTCTGAGATGTTCGATATTTCTGTGGATTTGCCAACTTCTTCCGCTGCCGGTGTCTCGTGGGGAACAGGTCGCTGTTGCAAAAGGTTCGCTGACTTTTATACCCGACGGTTTTCAAGAGGTGGACACTTATTTGGGTCAGAGCCCGTATAATACGCAAAGAGGAATTCCCAGTTGTCGTTTGGCACACGACCCACACCGTCGGTTCCATTCATGTTTGCTCTTTCACTTATCGGCCCTGCTGGTTCAAAGGCAAATAACCTCGCAGGCTCATAGTTTCAGCCCGGCTTAATTGACTGTCTGGCCTAGTGAAATTGGTCTGATAAGATTTTGTTTTGATTAGCGACTGGTGTGAATCACAGCCAGCTAAATATTCTCGGTATCATTCTTGTGGCATTACTTAGAACTCTGCTGGATTAAATGCTCCCAGAGCTGGGCAAGTTTTGTTAGAAACTCTTTCTAAAAAGATACTATTTAAAGCACTGCTACTGAGAAATTCTCCAGGTCAGGCTGCAATTAACATTTAATCCTCTCCAAACTTAAATCCCAACTCTCTGATCCTTCGGATACTTTCAGCAGTATCTGATCGCAGTGGTCTGCGTCTCGCAGTAGAGCCAGAAGAATAGAATGCATTCCGTTTCGTCACTGTTGTCGCTCTCGGCTGGCTCTGTCGAAAATCCTAAACAGTAAACAATAATTCGCCGACGGTCCTTGACACGCTTGTGCCCCGCACGTGTTGAATAACAATCAGTTCGTCGAAAGTCGATACACACATAGCGAACATGATTCCACGTACCGCGTCCATAAACGTCAGGCATTTAAAAGCCACGAAATATGGACTTAGCCCTACTACAGATCGAATCGTGGGTAACCCGAGTGTCTTCAAACCAGATTAATGATCATTGAAACAGTTTAACTGTTTTGCCCTGAGTCACTGCTGTGCGTTAATGAGATGTGCATTTAAATGACTAATTACTATGGATCAGCGTGATTCATAAGCTGTTTTTGCTCTTAAATCTGGCTGTTTGACGCAGGAGTGCGCTTCGTAACAGAGATCACTGTTTTTCTTCTTGCTGTTACCAAGAAGATCCTGTCGTAGCAGGATAGTGAGGAGGATAATCAATGTAGAGGCTCAGTAGCTTGTGTATATTGTTTTATTCGACATGGCAAAGGCTGTCTTCAACAAAATTGAGCGATTCCAGGGCACTTAGGTGTCCCTGAATTATTCTAGATATGTACAATTCGTTTCCTTCTAAAATTCTTATACTACAGAATACCTAACTTATCTCATTAAAAAATAGCAGGCTACCCATGTGTTTCCGAACACAAAAGTCAAGGCAATTACTCTCCCCTTCAATCCCATCACTCCAAATCGCAGTAAGTTTGGAATGGTTCAATCGGGCTCGTAGAAACCAAGTTGACCTCTCATTGAAGTACTAAATTGGCAGCTTCATGTCCCGTTAAATTCAGCTGGCTTGCTGTGCTCTGAGATGGAAGACAGTGATGGGCAGTCAGTCTCGGTGTCCAGGTACTCCTGGCCGAGGTTTCCGTTGGCCCTCATGGTGAAGTGTATTATCCTGAAAGAAAGCGCTTCCATGAAACACCTGACCAGCATCCGCGCGAATTTAGCACTCGCGAGGCGTTAGGATTTCACCGTGGCTTTCACTGACATGATCAGAAGCAGCAGCGAGACCTGGGTGGAGAACGTCAGCCAGTAGATGGAACTCGGCGCTGTGTTTATCGTGGCGTTGTAAAGCTGGGAGTAGAGGATACCGCTGAACAGAGGCACTGCGTTGTCACAGATAGAGAGCAGAGCGAACATTTTTCCTGCAAGCAACCAGGCAACCTTCAGAATGTTCCAAGGGGAACATGCTTGAGTAGCCTCTTACCTCGTTCCTCCACGGGTACCAGTTTGGACGTCATTGACCTCAGGACTGGCGCCACTACGGGACCCAACGCAGCCACAGCAGCACCTGGCAATTTTTTACAGCATCTTCGATACATGTGGTGGTAAAAAGAAAGTTTTAGAAGTCTCTCTCTTCAAGTATGGTTTAATTACCAACGTAAAATAACTCTGATATCCTGGTCAGCGCGAAGATTACTCTCCCCGAGGCGTGTGCAATGGCACCGATGGCCACGATCAGCGTGTCCCTTATTCCCATTACTTTGCTCATCAATGGCACCCCAACTAGCATCGCTGGATAACAAACAGTTTCAGTTTAAGCGGGAGTCTGTTTTCTCTGGGTTATTGGCTTCCCAGAGAGAGCTGAGATGTTTGACCAGTGAAAGTATGAAGCAGGGATTTCTCCTTTCACTTGAATCGCAAGGAAAATATGAGACAGGGAAGTGGCTGTTTGGCCTGGGATCGGTGTCAGGTCAAGTTGCCATCGAGGTGGTCTTCTCAGGGTTTTAGGGACACTTTTCTTGCGCTCTCTGGGCCTTATGAGGGTCCCCAGTTGCTCCTAGATCTACTTAAAAATTATTTGGAGGTCCTTAGATGCAATCAAGGACGCGTCACCAGTTTTCAGTTTCTTAAAGCATTTCGGTGGCTCTGAGGTCTACTTGACGGATACTAAGTGGTCCCTGAGAGCACCTAGGACTTGTTTTTTGGGACATTTCCTCTAGTAGCATTTATTGTTGGCATTTCGATGGCCAATTAAGTCCCAACTTGGGGATAGGACTGTGGGCCAACCAAAAATGCTACTAGGGTCTTCAGTGTCTGAACAAACACTTGTTCTGAATTTTGTAGCTCAAGGAACTGACCTAGTACAAAGGTGGTCGACTGGAATGTTCTGAAGTTGCTGAACTTGGTTACGTCCCACTTGAATTTCAGCTGCGTGTACAAGTAGCTCATAGGCTTCTCGTCCCTTTGGAATGTGTAGAGCATCATGATTAACAGGAGCAGCCACAGGTGGAGCTTGCCGTGGTGTGGCCTTGACTTGGTCACCGTCTTCACGGTCGCTGTCACGTGCTTCTTATCGAAGAAGTCCTTTAATAAATTGGCGCCTGAAAGCGGCTGTTGCTGCGGCAGCGTCCTCCACTCGAGCCTTATCAGCGAGTAGAGGATCGCTAGGACCAGCAGGCTTGTGTTTATGATAAACATCGTCGTGTAGGATGAGCGGACCACGTTCGTGTAGAGATAAGAACCGAGTGCTATACCTGCAACCGGAAATTAGTGATTAGAAATCTCTAACAGGTCCTCCAAACAAGCTTGCCTAGTTTATCTGCGATCCGCTTTGTGGATCAGTGGGGCTTTTTGTGGCGATGGTGTTGGAATTGAGAGTTGGAAGGGCTGTTTATTGAATGGCAAGTCATTTCACTGATACCTCTGAAGATTTTTTAATTTAATGCTGTATTAATGGTAAAGGATTTTGGGAGAAGATAGAAGAATTTGAGATGAACGACTCTTTCGTAGTGGAGAACTTTTACTTGGAAGAATATTGAGCTTTTTACTTTTATGTAATGGAAGTTATGTTGGAACTTGCCTTTTCACTTTGAATAAGTAAAATTTGTACTCAGCTAGCAAAATAGAGGCGATATTATTTCCAGTCAAGAATTTAGAGTAAAGGAGCTACTGTGCCCTAAGAATTTGTATTATTTGCCACGCAATATCTACTCCTTACACCGACTGATCACAGAACCTTGCCTTCCATTCGTCTCTAATCCCATTTATTCAACAGAAAAGGAATCACTGATAACCACTGGAAGACCACTTCAATAAACACTGCCTTCACTCTACTCTTCCAGGCTCTTAAAAAATTATTGATAGATCCAAGGGAGGATGTACCAGTGGGCATAGTGCTGAGGTACACGACATCCAAGATGGTGATCCTCAGGGTCCTCTGCTGCACCGAGGATATATCTGATATGTATGCAAAGCAGCTTGCAAAGATGGCAACGTCACCGCCCAGCATCCCCATAGGCAGGCTCGCCGTGTACACAACCGTGTTCAGGTTCCACGTGTCCATCATGGAGTTGATCACGACCATGAAGGAGTAGATGAATTTGCCTACCAAACCCAGGACTAAAGGCACCTTTCGGCCACGCCTGTCGCTCCAGTTCCCAAAGAACAAGGCCAGGATAATAGGGACCACGTGCCCGGCTATATTGTTCCATTGATGGAATTCTGAGACAGTCACCTGAAATTTTACACTTCGTTGAAAGAGTAGAATTTTAGAATATTCAAATAACCTGGGGCGATCCCTTCTCCCCAATATAAGAGTTACATAATTAGAATATGGTAATGTAACAACATGCAAATAAATAAGTGCTAAAAATAACCGTGGCGGCTCACCAGAAAAACTTCGCGACCCACATTTGGGAATCACTGCCTAGTCTGACCTAATTTCATTTTTGGGGTTAGAGGTGGGCCAAATTTTTAAATAAAAAAAAAATATTTCAATAAAATTTCGAATAACGAATATAAGTTAAAATAATATTCGTCACTCGTTCGTTAACCCGAGTTAACTTTAAAAGACACCTAATTTTTTTTAACTTTTATTCGTTACTAGGAATTTTATTTAAACACAAAATTTGCCCATCTCTGGGTCAGAGGGACCCGGAGTTTCAGAGGACTTTCGAGACCTTGAATCTTCTTTTTAGAAAAGGGATCTGGGCCATTCGACTTGATCTTTTGGACTTGACCAGGGGATTATATTTAATCACAAGGTTTTTTTTTTTTAAAAAAAAATAAATGCAACTGGTATTCCCAATTTCGATGACTAAGCATGACTACATAGTCTTATCGTTATTCAAGTACCCAGGTGATTATCTAAAGCATATGAGCAAATACAGTAATGCTGTGACAAGTGTGCTCATTATTTACAGTTCTCGTTTCGTGATTTCCATGCATATCTCTTCCATTTTCCTCAAACACCTGATTTCTCAAAGTAGATCCGAATTTGGTTCACTTACAAGGAAAGATCCCGAATCCAAAAATTCCAAAAATTCTGAAACTTTGTGAATATGCAGGGGATTTCCTCCTGATTACAACGCAATTTTTGTTTGCTGCCCAAATTCACTCGAAGGGGGTGAAATTAGCCCCTGAAAATTCGGCTATTTCCCGATTTTCTGTTATAACTCGGGAACTGTAACAGATAGAAAAAAAGTTTCAAGATAAAAGTTACTTCTTTTAATTGGATCTATCATTTGGTGAAAAAATTATTTTACAGTTCACGAGTTATAACCCAAAATCGAAAAATAATCTGATTTTCAGGGGTCAATTACACCCCCTTAGAGTGGATTTGGGCGCAAACAAAAATTCCGTTGTAATCAGGAGGAAATCCCCTACATATTCACAAAGTTTCAGAATTTTTTGAATTTTCGGCTTCGGGATGTTCCCTTGTTACTTAATAAATACCTGAACAGCGGCTTTTATAGTCTCGTTGTCGTTCAACTTCGCGCAGACCTCCTCCGAGTAACCGTGGTCCACGCGGCAGGACTTGTAGACGAAGAAAGCCTGTTCCACCACCGCAGTGATCATGTACGCCATCATGTAGAGCCACATGGTGGGCTCCACTGATGTCTGTTGTATCCATTCGAAGTATTTCCTCCATATTCTAGATGCCCCAGACTTTTTCGGTGCCAGCTGAAAGATGAAGTGAATTCATTTTACACGGAAACAATTTCTAAAAAAAATAATTCACCATGTTCATTCAAATTTCTACCAAAAAAAGTGTTCAGAAAGTTCCTTTAAAAGAGCTCGAAAATTTTCTTCTTCTGTCAATATTGCTGTGAATAATTAAATTGATGATTAGACTCGCGTAAATTACGTATTTCGGTCAAAAAAATAACGATACTTGAGTTTTAGAAATTTTTAATTTTGGGAAGCTACGCTGCCTTTTAATTCGTTTGGTTGTGCTCGCCTTATTTTGGATCGTTTTCTCGCTTACGTATCAAAGGGCTTCCGTTAATAAAATATTATTATTAATTTATATGCTGCTGCATAGGATGTCTTGGCGTAGTTCAATGTTTATTCGCCTGTTGAATGGCTCGAGGCCAATACTTATGTTATTATGTGACCACCTTATCTAAATCTTACGTAAATATGACTGAGCATGCATCGAACGTTTCGTAACGTTTTCAAGATGGAAAAAAATGTTTCTCTGTATCGATGAAAGGGAACTGTTGGGTTTTTCGAATTTTTCATTTAATTATTATTTGTTACAGGTAATTCTAATTAATCTAGAGCGCTGCTATCTTACTTCGATTACCTCGTTATCCATGGTCGTCGGCAACTTTATAATAACGTTGAACAATGGAAAATGAACCAGCAGGCTTGCTTCGTTTCACGTGATCATCGTTGTTGTTGCACTGCAGCCACATAAACTGTTTATTGTCAGCTCCGCATTGGACTCCGCATTAAGCAGTTAGACCCGTTTGTAAGAATGGCGCGAAACGACCCCCTTTCCTGCAACAGCCAGCATTTTTCCTTCACTATCCATCTTCGGTGGAAAATTCTACCGCGCGTTTAAATCGAAGAAGCGGTGAAAATATTCTTACAAAACATTATCCTTCAATTGTAAAATTATTCCAAGCATTCTTCAATATTTAATACCTATTTGCAATTTTTTAGGCGAAAGGTATAGTGCGAAAAGTTCCCCGTGAATTTTCTCTAAAAACTCCCAAGCTTCCGTTTCTTGGGTTTGCTCAAATTAGAAAATGATTTACTCGTTTTGCATTTTAAGTGCCCCCTAGACCTCCCACAATATCGCAAACAATTTTATAATTCACGGAAATGTGTTCGAAGCTTGAAGCAGAAAGGGTGAAACTAAAAAGAGCGTTTCAAAAGCTGAAAATATTTAATCGCGGCATTTCAATCCATTCACGAATCGTTCTGACGCAATCGCGCCGCCGAGTGAGCGATTAGAGCGCATTCGAATTACGCCAACTGTTGCTGATTCCTCCGCTCACCAATATAAACAGCAACTATCACAAAATTCCTTCAAGCTTCTTAAATTTCATCCCTCCTCTGTCCCCTCCCCCACACAAAAATTCGCCAATAAATTCCCTCCGCTTGCGACTCCAGAATTATTCCCAGCTATCCCCAATTCAAATTACTCCGAATCATTTATTCAACGTCGCGCGTTCGATGCGGTCAAAGTGGTCCCCTCGGTTCACGAAGCAAATTACCCAATTAGCAAAGTGTATCGCACAATCTACCCATGTGTGGGTTCGATAGAAAGTTGTTCACCACAGAGCAAAACAGAACTGGGTGGTCACGCGTCTTTCGCTGCTCTGGTAGGAGAAGGAGGGAGTCTGGGCTCTCCCTGTCTCGTTCTCTTATCAGACTCGAGTTATGTCTCTCGTATCACGTTAAATAACAGTCCACTGACCTCTCGCATGTCTTCAGCCGGCGGCAGGTGGGATGACCCGATGGCAGGGCAACGGATCATCGATTGGAGATGCGACTATTTCACCGATCCCATGTCGCGTGGATGAAAAGGCAACGTGCGTTGTGGAGACTGTGTTTCGCTGGTCGAACCGGAGCACCACGTGTTCTGCCCACCTCCCCGAGCGTTCTCTTATCGACTGGCCCGCAGTCGGTCAGTGGTGCCAACGCTCCGAGCTAAAAGACAGCTACGAACAGATTAGGTGGAGGTGAGCACAGTGACATCTGACGGCGCGTGTCGCCGGGGTGTGGGAATCGAATCCCAGACGAAGTGGGGGATAGACCCTACAGCCAATGCAGCTTTCTGTGCCCCCCAGGGCTCGTGGGACACCTTTACCGTTTTAGGGCAAAGCGCGACGTCGCTGGGAAAGTCTCGAAGCGGATTGTAACGCCCACGCGCGGTGGGAATTAGAATCCAGCGAGGATAAAATTAGACCATTGGAAGCTCGAGATTTACAAAGGAAAGATCGCCTTGTGAAAGTGTCTCCGTCCAACGGAAGGGAAAGAAGAATCAAAACGTGAACGTGAATTTTGTTCGCTCGCAAAAATTGTATTGGGAAAGGGAGAGATACTTTAATTATGTAACCTGGAGTACCTCATCAAGGAATTGAAACTTGGAATATTTTAGTAAGGTGCTGAAGCGGAGAGGGTGTTAATTTTTTTTCGAATCTCATCAGCTCTAGCAGCGAGCTGAAATATTCCAAGTTCCAATTACACAATTCGACAAAATTTGACTTTTTTTGGGAGCATTAATAAAAGTGGTATGTCACGTGTTTTGTTTTCAATGCAGAAGCGAAATAGGCAGTTCGGCAAAACGAGCGGCAGTGGATCGCGGACAAATGGTTTGCGGATTCGTTTTCAGCGCACGAAAATTTATAAGAAACGGCTATTGAATGTTACAAGTCCAGATGGATGTCTAACTGCGTTACTCTTCTGTCTTAATACGATAGGGGAAGGTGGGGTAAAACGGAACGCTTAACTTTGGAGGGTGATAACTTAAAATCGGGAGGAGAAAAAGACACGAGACTTCAACAGCAGTCTTCAGTGGACCTTAGACCATAAGAAAATCAAAGTCATTGTTAAGAAAAATCTTTGGGAACGACGGGAAATGAAATTTACCGGAGGTATTGAAGTCTTCGCCTCGCTCAAATGGTGGGGTAAGACGGAACACCCACTCGAGGACCGTGTAAACGTACAAAATCTTTATTTTTATGATTTAGAATGTATTCGTTTATGTTAAAATCTATAAATATATGTTTTAGGTATAACTGTTGCAAATAAAATATAACAAAAATATATATTATACATATGAGAGAAAATATTTTATTAGATAACACGAAAATTACTGAAAATAATCAAATATGAATATAATATCGTAAAAGAAGGATAGATTAATACAGTTGGTTTATTATTTTATGAACAAAAATCACGTACAAAAGTATCATCTTCCTTTTCAGCGCTGGTGCAGGCCTCGTGGGCCCACCCTTTACATGCAGTCATTTAGTAAACATTTAATAGTTACACCTGAACGCGAGGTAAAGAATATTTTATATACGTCAAAATGTAGCGCAAGGACTACAGAATCCAACGATCTACTTGCCGTTATTAATCTTCCAAATCCAAGTACCGAAAAGTGGTCGAAAGTCCAACGCAATATCGAAACGTCGATGCCAGAAATTTTTCCAACTCTCTTAATGGAAAAATAACGCGTGCAGGAGTCTATGGTCAATCACAAAATGCTACGAGGACCCTTTGGTTCCATGTCACGCGATACCAACTCATTCGCAGCTCTTATCTAACAGAAACATTGGTGTTCCGTTTTACCCCACTTTCCCCTACTCGGATTCTGAGGCGGGGTAGAATTAATCGAACGACACTTGACAATTCCACGCGTCTTTATTTCACAGAGGTACGCATAAGGGAAGGAAGGATTTATTGAAACACTTCAAATTAAATTTTGAAGTATTCTTTCAAAGTGTTACAAATATTCTTCTATCTAATTAGAATATTTGACAGTAGCAGCTATCAGCTCGGTTCTCACCGATTACCAGGTCTCACCGCGAGGAGGTTGCTGCGTTTCGAGACCCGTAGAGAGATAGATGGAATCAAAGTTCCACCGATCTCCCTGTACATGAAGCCTACTGAACCAAAGAGATGGATGGAAACTAAGTTCCATCGATCCCTTCGGTTCAGATGGGCAATCTAGGGAACTGCCAAGCAGTCACTCGAATAAAAGAAATTCAGGAGAGAAGGAAAGACGAAGGGTAAGCATGAAAGGAGTATTGGACGGCGCAGTTCCTACCACCCTGCTGTCCGAGTCGAAAGGGAAAAGCATTGGCGCCTCCCAGACGATTCCTCCGCACCTTGCGACTCGTCAGGAGCACACACTTGACCTGACTCAAGCCGACTAACGGGGAGACTGGGTACCGGACAGGGAGACTTACGCAGGCAGTGCACCAAAAAGATGCACCCCCTTACGCCCGAAACTTTTCCCTTTCGACAAGAACACCAGGGGATGAAACCGATCCACCCATACCGATTCCATGCTCAGTCGCTTGCTTCCGGAAACGGAACCAGCGGCGACCTCCTCATCGGAGATGAGGAGCCAATGAAAAAGCAACGAAGCTAATGGTTTAGTGACTACTTCGCAATTTTACATTGGGCCTTAAATACTTCATGTTATACTAAATTAATCTAACACTGTTCACTAACACTTTTCACTATTTTCCCCGCGGAACGGTGAGCCTCAAATGCTGAAACAACAAATACGTTACATTAGTAATGGTGTAATAAGCTTGGGAGGAAATTAAGGAAAGACGTATTAGGCTGGAGCCGGTCGAAATGATTTGGAACGACAAGAATGCATACACGGGCATGCAAAACCAGCGTAGAGACACGTGAAGGTTGAGCACGAAATGCAAAATCCACCGATGAGGTGCGTGAGAGGGAACAAGTCACGCAAAACCATCGAAGAAATACATAAAATCGAATAAATGACGAAAACCCATCGAAGAAATGCATGAGATAGAAATAATCACGCAAATCCATCGGAGAAATACATAAAATCGAATAAATGACGCAAAACCATCGAAGAAATGCGTGAGATAGAAATAATCACGCAAATCCATCGAAGAAATACATAAAATCGAATAAATGATGCGAAACCATCGAAGAAATACATAAAATCGAATAAATGACGCAAAACCATCGAAGAAATACATAAAATCGAATAAATGACGAAAAACCATCGAAGAAATATATAAACTAGGACAACTCCTGAAAAGTCGTCGAAGAAATCAGTTGGAAGTGACCAAAACTGAATGTTGACCTTCGCAGAACAACAAAATTCGCAATGGTTTTCTACGAACCCCAAAAGCTGGTACCAGTTCAATCAGCTACCTCGGAGCAGGCGGCCGAGGGAGTGGGGGAAGGACCAGCCTTGAACGCCTGTCCAGGTGTCCAGCAAGTCCAGTTGGATTCGCCAGCGTTGTGTCCCCAGAGATCCAAGAGGCACAGAAGGTCCAGGGGGTTCCGAGGTGTCCGGGGTGTTCGGGGGGTCCGGGGTGTCCGGGGTGTCCAGGGTGTCCAGGTTCTCCAGGGTGTCCAGGTTGTCCGGGGTGTCCGGGGTGTCCAGGGGGTCCGGGGGGTCCGGGGGGTCCTGGTGGTCCGGGTGGTCCTGGAGCTCCCGCGTGCCCGGAGGTTCTGCTAGTCCGGAGAACCGACGACGACTGAAGATCTTGGGGTGCGTGTGGGACTTTTCACTTCGAGGAACAATAGCCTCGATCACAACAAGGTTGACGGTTCGTTTCAATTCCGAAAGCGAGTTAACAAAAATTGATATTTCCGCTAAAATATTCATTCCAGTGGCTATTTCTATGAAAAATCATGTTAACAACATTCACCCCAACTGCCCAGTATAAAAAATTATTAACTACGATCGATATAACTCAAGATATCACGCAATTAATAGCATTTGGCCTTGGACTTCGAAATGATTTTCTACGCCGAATGAATTTTATTCAATTTTCAGTGTCTAAATGTTCGCAAATGCTAATGCTTATTAGTATTAGATGGTATTAATTAGAATGTAGAAATATATTTTAGTTGGACTTCGTGTAAATGAGTTGCGAGCTGCTGGAACTGTTGGGACTTCGAAATTTGTCTATTATTTTATGTTGGGAATCGGGGTCTTGGGAGCAGAGGCTGGTGGAATTAAAAAATACACTCCCCACGTTGGTGTCTTTCGATAAAAATTTATTCCACGTTATTCCTGACAAATCACATTCGCGCGAATATACGTATATATTCTATGATACACTTGCCTGCGTTCAATACAGATTCCAAGACTCATTAGGCCATCGAGATTGCACGAGAAATATGGAAAATCATCCCCAGGTCGTTGGAGAAACCTGCCTTTTCCCTAAATTGACTTATCGACGCCGAATTTTCACGCAGAATTCCAAAATTCTTTCGCCATTCTAGGCCACTATTGCAATAATTCGTCTGCCCGAAAATTCTGCAGGATCTTCGTCTCCAATTTCTTGACAAATTTTTGCAATACTAACTCCACATGGCTCGAATTTGTTTAAACAATTATCCCTATAGAACTAACACATCGTTAGGCTTCGACACGGACTATACATTTCGCACGGTTACTTTAATATGACAGTGTTTATTAATTTCTTATACTTTGGGACGATTCGGATGTTTCTTTGAAAATATTTCACGGTGCTTCGATGACTTTTGCATAGGCAGTACATGCAAAAATATTTAAACTTGCAAATAGAGAATTATAGCCTTCAGAATTCTATTTTTTTTTATCAAAATTATAGTTTCATTATAATTGTGTTTATTTGTTAAGAAACTGTAAAGACGAAGTGAGTATCTAATAACGAAAATCGTGAAAAGTATGCGTCGATTTTATAATTCTGATGAAATTAACGAGTCTGGACTTTTGTTAACTTTTAGTTTGTTGATTATTTTGTGATCCATGGTCATCGAAGCACCCATGAATGATTCGTCCAAACGATGGCCCATTATTCGTTCGATTCACGTCGATTAACATCTATATATAATAGCTGGACCTGCCAGCAACATCAAAATAGTGTTTCGGTCACGAGAACATTTAATTACTTCGCCCTATTAGCGAAGACCGAGGTCGAATTGACTGAGTGACTAATTAAACTCTTTGGAAAGTTACATTTATCACAATACTATTCACATTTGACATTCGATTTGTTTAAAATTCTGTGGTCTGCAGCTGGATGAAATAAAATTCCAAACCACCCCATTCTCCGAGCAGCATGAATAAATAATTCACTGAATCCAATGAAATTTGCAATCCACATCAAACGAATGAAAATTTAACGCAATTACTATGCACCATCGATTTCGCATTTCATTGCAAATTAACAGTCCGTCCCTCTGAAATCTTCAAATGAAATCCACAAATATTCAGAATTCCTGGAATAATTTAAACGTAAAAAGATCGCAAAATTCAAGCTCTGTGCCATTGAAAATATTCCTTCAATTCCACGAGAAAGAAACTAATTAATCGAGAGAAAAAGTGTATCGTAGAATTTTCTTCGATATCACAGAGCTGAGAAGGCTTTCCTCCTTTCCTTTTTTTTTGTCCAATTAATGTTGCTTGGAATCGTTAGCTCAGCCAGCTGCAATAAAATTACGATGGTTTCGCGACGGAGCCGTTCGTTTCGTTATTGACTATCAGAAGATTCACCTTATCTGGCGCATAAATCTCGCGACTATGTACACACCGGCCAGCTGTTTGTTCTTTCAGATACCTTACACGTAAATATTTACACGTGTCCCCGCTGATGCGGGCTCGATGCATCGAATGGCGCTGCGGCGCTGAAATTTCCGTGTCTGTCCGTCGTATGCGATGCACGTACAGCTATAGATACGCACGGCACAGGGATACCTGCATAATTGCATATGCATCGTGTATGCATTTATGTATATACACATTGGTTTTATCGTACACGCGTCCAGGGGCCGCGGAGGTCTTTCGAGGGGCAGAAATTGATCGAAGGGAAAAATAATTCTGGAAACCCGACCTACAGACCGGTCAGAATAATTAAAAAAAGAAAAGAAAAACGTGGCAGGACGGAAAGGGAGGAAATGTGGTTAATTTGGGGAAATTTAATAAAAGTTGGATTTGCTAGGTTTAATGGAAGTTTTGGGTGATGGAATAATTCAGTGGAAGTTTGTGGAAACGTAGTACCACGTGGGGGACGTATTATTGCGTTGAGGGTAAATTTAAAATGAAGGGACATGAGAATAGTCAAATTTGGGAGGGTGGGAAGAAGGGGTTTGTTGTGGATGAAATTTGAATTGATCTGGGATTGAAACGAAATGCTTTTAGATATTGATTGGAGGATTTGTTAGATTGTGGGTGAAATATTGTTACTTTTTATATACATATGTGCAAATTAAATTGGTGATCTTATTCGAAATAAGATCAAAATCAAAATCGTGACTATTTTTTAATCTGAATCGTGGTTGTTAAAAGAGAACGTTTCACGCTTTAATTTCTGCTATAAGGAAGACCTCCACTACCAGCGAATTTTATTTTCTCGACATGTATATATATATAACTCTTTTTACTACCGTAGATTAAATTACACAGTGCACAAACGTTTTCTCGTCGAAGTATTGAAAGAATACAGATCAATGCCTCTACGTGATAAAAAATAATTCATTGGCGTTATCGCTTGAATAAGTTAGAAAAATGAAATGCAAAGTAGCGAGCTCGTCTTTCATTCGCCTCGTCGTTCTTTAGAATTATTGGTAGAAACTTGCCGTGGTCCCGTTTCATTTAATCAAAATAACTCCTTAAAATTAGGGAAAACAGGAAGAAATGAAGACTTCGTCGTCAGTTTCGTTGTATCTAGCTCCTTTCGTCGCGACCAAACCCTCGAAACCCATTTCTATTGACTAGATTCATTAAAGCGAGCAGCGACACAATTTTCATATCTCCTTTCAGTCATACCTCCACCGGGGACATTTCAGAATTTGCATTTAAATTTAAAAGCAGAGAACTCTCGTATTACTCCATTATTTCTGAACGATTCTCGCCTCATTTTCAATTATTAGACACTCAAAGTTCCTCGATATTAAAAATTACAGATAGAGTTTCTATTTCTCCTTTTAAATAAGGATTGTTTCGCTGTTCTGCTATTTCGAGAATTTTTTAAAGTCCTGCGATCAGATGAAAATGCACAAACTTAGACGCAGAGGGCTTAAGTACAAAGTTCTGGGTATGTGGTAGGGAATTTGAGCTTCTACGCTTCGTTATTCTCTGTTAGTTAGACTTACGACTACGATAATTGCTTGATGAGTCGGATATCGATCGAACCGTTTTCAGGGACGGCACACGATTATTGTTCTCCGAGAATTCATTTGAAAGAGAAAAGAGAACCTGCTCAGACGTTCCAAGTTCTTTGATTTTTCAACACCGATAGGCTTCGAAATCAAGTTGACACGTTGGTTACTTAATTTAAGCCAAAGTTCAGTTAATCTGAAGTTTCTTTGAGCGAAGGTATTCTCCTTTTGGAAAGTAACGAGGTTCAAGAGAGAACTGGACAGTCCAAGTTACGCGTATTCTTAGAAAATTTATATTATCATAGAACTACGCTGAACATGCGTTAAATTTATTTTGAAAGTTTGATGTCGCACAGATTTATATGGTTCAGTTGCAACTACCTCCAAAAATAGGTCGGCATCATCTCTATTATAAATATAATTCACTTAGGCGCCCATTATTCCACCTAACTTTGATCTTCGTTAATACGGAAAGATTCTCCAGTAAAATTCTTTAACTTCGCTTTAATTTTGATTGATTCTGACTATCAACTAATGATCAGAAAAGCCTGAATATATAGAACTTTCGAACTTCTCGAACACCAATTTGATTTTCATCGAAGGAGGCATTTTTCAAGTTTTCACACGAGAAACAACACCTTCTTCTTTCTCCTATGAATTATAATCCCTTAAACTCCAATTGACATCATCCAGAAGAGTCGAAACTCTCCTTTGCTCTCTCAAACATCCCCAAAAACACTTCTTCGTATTGATTCCTCAAACCCCACTCTGTTCTTCCAAACATGAAAGAATTAAAATCCTAGCCTCTCGAAAATTCCACGAAATGTAAAATTTTTCTTCACCTCCCTCCTAAATTTTCCATCTTGGTTCCTCAAAAATCCCCAGAAGATTCTTCACACAGCGACGTTACTAGTAGCCACAGGTCTGTCCACATTGCTGTTGTTATTAGAGTTCAGTTTCCCTTCGGCAATGCTGACTTGCTTCGAATTTCGAGGACCGTCCAGGAAATACGTCACCATGCTGCCCTTGCCTTTCACCTGGATGTTTCCGCGGCAGGTTAGCGGATACCCTTTCGCGGTGAGGATGTCGCAAACCTCCTGGGTGACCTGAATCCCGTCCAAGACGCCAGTCGACTCCATCCTCGAGGCCACGTTTACCGCGTTACCCCAAATATCGTACTGCGGCTTTCGGGCGCCTATCACCCCAGCGACGACCTACATTCGAACATGTAAAACAGAATTTTTTAACACTTTTCAGTGGCTTCGTGGTCTAAACGTTCCCCTCGTTTCTTGGGCAGTAGCAATAGTCTGCTTCCAATTCAGTTGGCTGCCCAAGGCCACTGCGGGTGGCTTGCCCCACCAGGACTCTAGTTTCCCCCTCTCTCGTGCTCAGTCACGCCCACTGCAGCGCTCAGTGGTCCCCCACCTCGCCGCCAGGCCACTCCCACTGCTTAGCCACGCCCCTACTCCCACTACCTGTGCGATTCACAGTGGGGGCAGTGGTTTTGGGCAGTCAGTTGAATTTAAGTCGACTATAAGCTTTTAATCAGCTGGAACGTGCATTTTTTACGCAGTCTGATATGAGAATAAATTAAGTTTTAATTAAAATAAAGGGTTGTCTTTGAATTTAATTTACTACACAGAAACTTTTTTAGATTCAGAATTGCAATGTATCTGCGGTGTCTAATACACTGAACTTTAGAATTTGTTTTGCTCGAAGTTTTATTGAATCCGTTTCCTCCAATGATTCTCTTCAAATTTGGAATTGAATTTGCCTCCGTGATGGGAGTACTTTATGCTGCCTGAAATGGTCGACAATCGTTTCCAGAACGGTGTAACAGCCAGGCACTAAATTGATCGACGTTACCGGTCCAATATTGATGCCCACACGCAACCGGAAGTTGTTAAAGCTGTGTTCATTAACGGACGCCAGCTGTTCGCGTATCCTCAGCGCGTAGTCAGCCATCGCGGTCACGTGTTTGTAATCTTTCATATCGCAGGTGCTCTTCGTCAGTCCTGAAAGAGGAAAATAGTAACAAACCGCGCGAAAGTGCCACAAACCGTCTCATTTTCCACATTGTTTCTTTATCTTCAAATTCACTTGAATCCCTCAACAATTCCGCCTCAATGAATTTTGAGAAACACTGAGACCTTCCTCCTATTGTTTAGAATCATTACAATCTTCCTCCAATTTACGTGTCAAATTTTTTACACCTCTTCAATGTTCAGAATATTAAAAGAAAAAATAGGGATGTTTTTCCAATTGCACCAGTTTAGAAATATTAATAAATAGAGGGGAAAGGGATACTTAGTAGAACGTGCAAATTTATTGCAGCAAGTGAGCGTGTTTGTTGGGACGCGCGAAAAGTCGACGGGAATTTTAAACAGCGCCCTCGTTGAATGTAAATCGCCAGACGGTTGGGAAACGGAGAGTTACAAATGCTCACCGGACGCAGCCATGTACGTTGCTCCCGTGCTCTTGATCTTCTCGATGTATTTGTACGGCTCCTCGGCGAGCAGCTCGTCGAAATCGGCGATGATCTCGTTCAGGAGCCTGAGACACTCGACGCCCTCGTTGTTCGCCTCGAGTTCCACGTAGAACTCGGAGAAGTTCGGTATCGAGGCGAACATTATGCAAACAAAGTCGCACTGCTCGTGATACAGCTCCTGCGAAACATTCATTCGAATAGTGGTGCGAATATCTCATGGTGGGATCGATCAGATGCTTCAGGACTCGGGAGGAACGTATTAGAACGTTGGAGGAGCTACAGTGTATATGTAGGAATAGAAGTGACTGAATTTATTATGTAAGTGATTAAAATACAAAAAAAAAATCAGTAAAGAAGACACATATAACCCACGTGTTGGCTCATTTGTCCACAGTGCTTACTGAATGCCTATCGGCGGTAACCGTATGCGACTAGTGACCGCATATATGGGTTCATCGTCCACAAATGCTAATTTCGCAAGTCACAAAGGAACATAAGGTTTTTTTCCCATTTTAATTGGTATAATTTGTAGACCTTTCAGTAATATTCTTGGAGAAATAGTTAGAAGGGAAGATGCTTTTATTAGTGAGTCGAGAGGAATATTTAAATTTTTACTTACGTCTGAATTCACACTGGACATAAAGTGAGCAGCTACATGTTCCGGAAGTATGTTCGCCAGTAGCTTCTGGTTGTAGGCCTTCAAGTGCTCCATTTCCTCCTTCTCCTCTGTAGCTTGGAGCTTCCACAAGAAGTCCAACCTGATTTATCGGCAAAGAAACTCGTTGAATCTTATCCTTAATCAAATGGAATTAAATCGTCGCGACGGGAGCTCCTTAATCGAAGTGCCCCTAGGGTTATTTCACCTGTAAGTCGCCTCCGTGTGCTGTGAGTGGGCGACAAGATAGGCCATGAAGAAAACCACCAGGACGCCAGCCAGCCACCTTCCAGTCAGTTCGACGTCTTTTTCGTGCAGGGCCTCATAAATACTAATTGCTAAGTAGCAAGCGACCACCAGGCTGAGTATCGCCACTTTGAACACCGATGTCAGGATCTGGTAGACCGCGCAGGTTATCATTACCAGCATCACCAGCACTGGGAACAGCTGCAATCAGAGGGTTAATTATTTCTTGCAGCGACTTGGACCCTTGATTGCTGGTACTTCAATCCCAATCTCATTTCCATTCGGAGATTGAAAGGTAGGAGAAGAGAGTATTGAATGTGGGTTCTGTGGGGAGCTGTAAGATAGATGATTGAACTATGGATCTGGAAGAATGGGCGTGTCGAATTTGGGGCCCAAAAATGGGCCTGTTTGAAATTTGGGGCAGATATTGCAGACTTAGATTCAAAAGGGAAGAGTAGTTTAAGTTTAGGCGTGAAAGTGAAGTGCGTTCAGTTGTAGGGCCCAAAAAGTGGGCCCATCTAAATTTTAACTACAGGTAGGTAAGTCTGTCGCAGTATTTGAACCCAAAAGAAGGTTTATCCTAATTTTAGATGAAATAGAAAGGTGTAATTTACTTCGGGCCCAAAAGTAGGGCCCCGTCTCATGTCTGGGGCCTGAAAAATACAGTCTATTGCAATATTAAACACCGAAAAATCTTAATTTCAAACCCCAAGGAAAGGGCCTGTTTTACCATAAGGCCCAATTTCACTTTCATGTCTCGATAAATCGATCTGTTTATCCATTCCTGTCAAAACAAGCAACAGTATCGATCGCCTTCATTCCTCTCGAGAACTATACCTCCACTTAAACTGACATTCAGGTGAAAACGGATTGTACTAGCTCGAGTTCGATTTAGAGAGTAATGGGTAGTCTCTTAGGGTAATCTTGAGAGGGTTTTAAGCTAATTTGATGAGGGAACATCCAATTTGGCTTAGTGCCTGGTATCCTACGAGATCCTGAATGCTCGCGTACCCTGCGTTAAGCTGAATAGGATCGATCATCTCGCTAGGAACTTACGTCAGCGAAGACGGTGTAATAGCAGACGTCAGGCGTGTCGATGCTCTGGAACGTCACGCTGGAATTCTCGGACCATTCCGTGAAGATGGTGCTGTTGCTGCACACGCGAGCCCCCTCCAACGTGAGCTGCAATGAGGAAAAAGAGGAACAGACGATGAGGGATTGCTTTGTCCTTTTCTTGACGCGTTCTGTCGTTCTCCGCGAAGAGGCCGGACGATCAATGGGGCCATTAATCAGGGAGAGCTCTCAGGATGCACGAATTTCATCGGTGCACTCTCGGGGATGATAGATAGCATTCATTCGGGGCCCCATTGATTCCCCGCAACGATGATTACGGGCGCCGTTGACGGAGTAATACGTCAATGGGAAAAGGTGTCGTGGAGTGACGTATCGGTATTATAGATTCTCATGGAAAAGCAATACTGTAAGGTGCAGTATTATAGATTAACGTAATAATACGTCGCACTTACCAGGGGGCTTAGGGCCGTGACGAAGGTGAGGAACACGACGCAGGTCGCCAGGGCATGTGCAACTCCTCGATTCTCGAACACGTGTACAGCGAAATCTCGAAGGTACTTGGGCACCCTCTGCAAAATGAATCCTGCTGGTACTTATTGCTTCCAAAAATCCAAAATTTTCTCGTAACTTTTCCCTGATTAATATCAGCTAGGATGCACCGATTTTTTTCGCTGGAAATTCTGATAGTATCGTTAGCATGCAGTATTCTGTCGTTGAGAGTAGAGATCAGGGATCGTTGGTTCCTTTGAACACGCTGTCCAGTGTATGATAAGTGAATCGGGATATCCCCGGTGACCTGGAATCCCGCCACGAATTCAAGGTTAAGAGGAAGTGGCAAGATTCCAAAGAGCCGGGCGATCGATTCAGCCGCGTCGGAAATTGCTCAAAATACATGCATCCGATGCACAAACTGCGTCAAGTCGATTCATCATCTGCGGATGAAGAGTGAAGAGATTCGAGGACTCACCTCATTTTTTTCTGCCAGTAGAATCCCATTGACCAAGGCGATCACCAGTATACTTACTGCCACGCACGTGTAGAAATATACGCTCCTGGAAAATCATCTTTCATTGCGTATCGTTTAAAGCAGAACGGCATTAATTGACGTCTGGAATTTGTGCAGTTCTCGTATGGGCACGATTTAAAAGAAATTTATGATTGCGTTACGGAAGAGCTAAACTTTCTGTGTGGATAGGATATTTCCAGCCAAATTGAGTTGTAGAGATACATAGTTTGGAGGGAAAAAAATTGAAAACAAATTGAAAAAAAAACACGATTTGGAAGATACAGTTTATTTGGAATGGTTCGTTTACCCGTATAAAGTGATTGCTATGGCAATCACGACCACCATGTACACGAAACCGGAGCAGACGAAATATGCCGACAGCATTCTGTCCCTCTCGCGAGAATACTGCAACAGAACATCGAAACACAATTGTAGAGACACGTGCAGTTTTTCGACTACCCATCCTCAAAAAAGACACTTGAAAGAATGTACTAAAAGTATAAAAGCAGGTCAGAATTTTATAACAGATTAACAAGTTCTTACAGTGTTCGCCAGATAACTCAACGTGAGAAGTATTAAACTGATTTAAAATTAGTCACCTTAAATTTTCGATTCAAATTATTTGCGTTTGCTGCTTTATATGGCGGAAAATCACAGTACCTTTTCCTCGACGTCGGGTCGTCGAAACGTTAGGATGAAAGGTGTACAATATTCCGCCCTCAGTTGATCTATGCTCCTGGCATCGATTGCCCTCTTAAGGTACTCGTTCACCTCGTCTTCAGGATCCTTCTTGGCCTCAGACGTATCCCCAAAGCCCAGTCTATCGTGAAATCAGTGATTGATGCAGTTTCTCGAAAATTTAAATTTAACGGGAAATCGATAATAGTTTCGGAGAACAACTCACTATTGAGAACGAATAATGCCTATCTTTCTCTTTCACCAAGAAACATCGGATTAATACCTACATTATTTTTCTTCGCATTCCATTTCATATAATTCCGATTATTCAAATTTACGTCAGTGGAACCTCCTTTGTGGACAATTACTACCAGCGGAGCCGATTATGTTATCAGAAGTGGACTCTTAAGGCGCTTAGAGATGAAAGTTACTCTCAGAGAAAACTAAATGAAATTCATGGAAATCTGGTGTAGTTTGTAAAGAAGGAGAGTCGAGTGGTTGCAATGGGATTAAGTACAGCATCTATTTCGAAATTATCAGTAAACTCAAAAGTCGAGTCATATTTCATTATAATTATTGAGCTTGTTGCGGGCATAATATAATCGGAAGGAAGTTAGTTAGGGACTCAAAGCATTCTCTGACGGGCCTGCCTCAGAAGTTTACTCTGCCACGCCTCTTTTGGGCGTGGCCAAGCCACGCCCACTTCAACTTTGCGTACCGCCCACTTCACCTTTGCGTACCGCCCACTTCACCTTTGCGTACCGCTCACTCCACCTTTGCGTACCGCTCAATTCACCTTTGCGTACCGCCCACTTCACCTTTGCATACCGCCCACTTCACCTTTGCGTACCGCCCACTTCACCTTTGTGTACCGCCCACTTCAACTTTGGGTACCACCCACTTGACCTCTTGGTCACTTTTTTCCACAGTACTCAGCATTCCATTCTCAATCTCTTAATAACTCCTAATCTATCTCCTCGTCCTGCCTACTTTAGTACCTCTAAGCCACGCCCACCATTCCCTTCGCCACGCCCCCTTCTATCATCTTACATAAACCCTTATATATCCTAAACAACTAAGAATAAAGTCCGCGCTCATATAACATTTTTTACTCGCAATTGCCTTCAGAATCCTCTCCCTCATAATTTACACCGCCCTCGGGATCATCTTAATTATCACCCTCCCTTGATATTTGCGAGTGGCTCAAACCCATCACTGGATTAAGTAGATAACAGTGTCAGTCGCTCACTTGGTTTGTTTCCCGTGTTGCGATCCATGCCCCATCATCCTCATTTCCTTGGACACGTTCCCGTTTGCCGGCAAGCCCTTCCTCAGCCCTGTGGAGGGCGTGCTGCCTTTAAACGTGTCCCCCGGGACGATTAGGTACGTCTGAATGTTGTGCTGCTTCAGGTACGCGTTCCTCTCTCCCCCGTGGCCCTCCTCCACCTCGTAGTAATCCCCCAGACAGTCCAGTGTCTCCTTCGTGATGTGCACCCGTCTACAGGGGGCAATAATCGCGCTGTGATCGCTGATCACGATATCAGCCAGTAATCGGACGTATAATTACACGAGCGTACGCTCCATTTCGTGGCAAATTGCGCTCGAGTTTATTCAAACGCCCCCGAGGGAATATTTATTTTTTATTAAAAGGAACACTTCAACTAGTTTCGATTCAGCGGAAATTAACGACCGTGGAACCGGTGGATTCCAAAGTTTTTTTTTTAATAAAACGCAACGTTTCTCGGTCGAGATAGCGAGTGGTCGTTTTTTGAAAATTTTCACTATAAAACGTCATCGTTTCACAGGAGTTTCCCCGTGTAAACCGGTCTGTTGGTACAAAGATAATAAAATCTTCTCGCTTCGAAGGGGAATTATTACTCCCAAGTAGCTCTCTCGGTATTTTCCAACGGGAATAATTTTATTTACCAATTTCACCTCCACATGAATTTTCCACTTATCACGCGATACCTGACGATCTTATATTTCCCCTCATTTTTTCACAAGAAAGAAAATAATGAAGAAACTTAACACAAAGATAACCACTTTGCATTCACACTTTCGCAGTCTCATTTCGTTTTTCCATCTTTTTTCAGAGCGCCACTTTCTTTCTTCGCTCACAAGTAAACGCCGCCAGTCCGAAAATCCCTGTTTTAATAAAATTTCGTGTGAATCCAACGCACATTGGAGTATACAAAGAGGCATTTTTTTTTACATTCAAAAAACGAAAATACGCTATGATTTTAAGGGCTGATTTCACCTCTTCACAGTGAATTTCCTTAAAAAAAGGAAAATTCCTCTTTGCATACTCCAATACGCTCTACATTAACGCGTTTTATTAAAATCAGAATTTTCGAGCTGTGAACGTTCCCGCGCCAGTTCGCGCGAGGAATTTCTTCCTTGAAAAAAGGAAAAAACTCACCCTGGTATTCCACCGCTTTCCATGTAATTCGCCAGGGTAACGTCGTTGCTCCAGACATCGAACTGCCATTTCCTCAGTCCCAGAACCCCGCAGTGGACCCTGCCAGTGTGGATCCCGACCCTCATGTTCACGTTCACGGCGCCCACCTCTCGATACAGGCTGGAAAATTGTGTATCGATCGGCCCGCGAAATCATTCTCGCGGGTACATTTTGATCTCCACCGTGGGACGTTATTACGGGGCAGTTGTTGGTTCAGTGAGCTGGCTTCGTTATGTCGGAAATTGCAATTAAAACTTCACACACCGAGGAAATTTAAAAACCAAGGCCACCCCTCCAATTTTTTCGTCCCCTTCCTCGCGAAAATTCGCGTAAAAAGTGCACTCTTCGATTAATTGCTAGGTCGTTCGAAATGTAATCATATCTCGTTCAAAATTGCTGGCAAATTTTTCTGTAATTTGGAAGTCTGCGAGGATTATAAAGTTTGGTTGGCGGAGGTTCCGGAGGCTCCCCCGAAGGTTTTTCTGTTTTTAATTAAGCCTGCAGAGTCTCGATAATCCGTGTTCCACTTGTTTTCTACCCCGTTAATCCATGCTCCATTTAAATCTGCGCCGACTAGCTTTTAAATCAGTGTGGATTTAACTACAACACACTTCCTTCCTACCTTTCTGCCCCGTTATCGTAAAAACTCTGTTCCCAAGTTTCTTTAACTCGAAGGGTATTAAAAACTTCTAATTAAACACAACAAGTTATTCTCCCATTACTCCCTGTTATGTAACCTCTCTTACAGCAACTTTTACCGCCACTACCCCCCGGTACTATTTAAATTAAAGTTCGAGGAAGGCTCCGATAACCTGTTGCGAATATTAAATTCCTTTTTCGCGTCCTGACGCTTCAGCGATCCCCATACTTGCAACACTAACGAGGAAATCCCACCAGCGTGATCCAGTGATGATCTTTGCCTCGATTAAGCGCCCGCGGTGGTCTGAACGACTCTAGGTGGAGAAATTATTGCCTTTTCATCGTTGCTTCCTCCGGGAAAGTGGACGGGGAGGGAGCGGAGTAGGGAACCGCCGAGGAGAGCGTCCTGAGAGCAGGAAACAAAGTAAACGAGTCAAAGTAAGCCAGCAACTCGCGGGGCGGCCGTTCTCGTTACGGTTCGAGGGGGAAACCCGGGGCGTCGTCAAAGGGATGATTTCCTTCGAGAGTAAAACGCCAGCGGAGAGGCAAGCAACACGAAAACTGTCGTGTTCTCCGCTGAGCGTTCTCTGGCCACGATCCACAACGAGATGAAGAATAAATTGCTTCGTGATCGTTGCCTTGGGGGTAAGAATTCTGGTCTATATTAATTTAGAACTCGAGAGCGTGTGTGTTTGATGTGTTTCTGTAAAAATACGCTTTTCCAGATTTTCGAGGCTCTTAAATGGAGCAGGGGCAGCAACGATCCTTCCCTGAGCGGTGTTCGTGTGTTCTTCGGCCGAGGTTGATTGGCTCGTGGAGGAGGAAATCCGTGGAAGTTTTGGTAATTGTGCGGGTTTGTAGGTTGACGTCTGAGGTTCGTAATTGGGATAGATTCGGTGGGCGGAGAGGGGTGGATCGAGGTCAGGTAGTTGATGGGGCTGGGGGTGTGTAATGGAAAATCGGTGTGACAAGAACTCACGTGATTGCGCTAATCATGTCCAAACCCATTTCCACGCAGCATCGCGCGTGGTCAGGCCTGGGCTCTGGGAGTCCAGAGACGCAATAATAGCAGTCCCCGAGCAATTTGATTCGGAGGCAATTGTGCTCGGCCGCTAGTGTGTCAAACCTGCGAAGAGGGAACAAAGGAGTCTCTAAACTAGGGTTCGAAAGAGTTCTGGAACCTTTCAATAGGTTCTGTTTGAAACATGGACGGTGAAACTTTTTTAAAAATGTTGTTCTCTCATTAGAAGTTCCCATGAGAACTGATAAACGAAAAGTTGGAATGGAACTTGTAGAATATAAAAATACAAATTTCCTTCTCCTACCAAAAACATAAGGGAGAACAGTAAAATTTGTTTTGTGCTTGAAATTAGTTGTCCCCTTGTAGTACACCCTCACTTACCACGCGAACAATTTGTTGAGCAGTCTGACGACCTCCTCCGCGGTGCACTGATCCGACAACGAGGTGAATCCGCAGATGTCCGCGAAGAGGATGCTGGAAAACAGTTTTCAAGCCTGTATTCTTCGAGGGCCTGGCTTGTAATTAAGTGGGCGTGTTAATTGGAATTCGTTAGCGCGCACCGTCGCGACATAACGAGCCCACGAGCAGCGGACGCGTGTTACTCTAACGCGTGATGGACGCGTACATCACCGTGACGTGCAACGTGGCTGGATATTCTCGTCCGGTGGCGGACAGGATACACAGTGACGTTCATAATTATTCGAATAACTCGATATCCACGCAGAAGTGAAACCGGAATCCCAGCGGGACGACGTTACCCCTTAACTCGTGCGGCGAGAACCTTGTTACCTAACTCTGGTGACGTGGGGTCTGACATACCCCCATTGTTCTTTCTGTCTGCATAGTAAAAGTTTGACTTCCCCGTTGGAACAATTTATTACAACCTATTCGGCAAGTGATATCAGTAAAATTTTATTCGTAGAGAATATAAAACGTCAGTAAATTTAAAAGAAACGTGCACGAGACTCCACCTCACCAGTTCAGAGTTAACCCTCTGTAATTTGAGTTCTTAGAACTGTGGCAAAGATTCAGTATTAAGTATTATGAATTTACAGGAACAGTTCAGTTTCATTTAAGAAATATGTTTCGTGAAATATAGTCTTCTGGAGGGATTGTTATTTGTGTGGAGAAATAATGTATGGATGAACGTTAGTTGGTGTCGAATTCTCTGGATCCTCCCCTCTTTGATCATTTTTGGAAAATCGGATGGCTACGAGGCGGAGGTGTCTCGTCACCTTTTGCCAGGCAATGCTCACCTGACGTTCTCGTGCCTTTGAATGTAAATTTTGTGAAACATGGTATCCTTTGGCTTGCCAGCGATGTCGGCTTTCATCTCCATGGCTACGTGCCTCGGCAACACGCTCAATAGAAGTCGTTCCTGAAAAAAATCAGAGGAAACTCTCTGTTACACGCCAGGGAGAGAGCACGGAATGCAATTTGCCCCGTGTATCGTTTGGGAATTCGTGGCCGCTGCTCGAGCATGCTCGAGACCACGTGATTTCGTGGCGCCAGGGTATAAGGATAATAATTGCCATCTGATATTTCCAGTGCTTCTTAATTATTTAGTCATTTCTGGGGCATGATGTGAGTTCTAACTGATCGCTTCTTTCTATCCCACCCTGATATTTAGTTAAAGCAGAGTGGAAATTGGGAAGCAGTTATGGAATTACTCAGTGCACAGTTTTGGTCCACTTTGGGGGGCTTGAATGTCGGAATTGAGTGTAGTTGTAATTCATGATTCTTCTTTCCAAGACAAGGCAACGTGTTGTTGAGGATTCAGGGCTTGTGTAACAGTCGTGGGACTGCAGTTATATCTTTTGCAGGCTGGAGTGTTTTGAGACGCTACTGAGAACTTGCTTGAATACCCCAGTCGCTTGTCGAGGTTTCAATTCGGCGAATCCAAGCCTGTAATTTAAGTTATGAGAGAGATACAGCTCCTTCAACAGCTGGATTTGTCAGTTTCAACAGACGCGTTTGTGGATTTACTTGTTGGATTCCGTGGGGTCTTTTGTTAGCCAATTAATTTCCCACAGAAAGCAGGATATTCGCGGTATGCCCGGTAAATCCCTAGTCCAAAGTGTGCAACCACAGGGGTTCGAACGTTTGAATAAGTAAAGGAACTTTCTGCCCGTGTCTCGAAGCCACAGTCTTCGAATTTGGAGCCCCTTCTCAAATTGTTCGCCGATTCTTCGTTGGAATTATTATTCCAGGAATCGTCAGGCTTATAAATATCGATGGGGCACCCTGGCGAATTTTACCACAGCGCCACATGGCGACCAGTGGGTCATTTCTGAGCGGAACGAGCGCACTGCGTGATCGCGGCTGGTTGTAACAACCTTTTTTTTATATTTTAAGGCCACCAGCGGACGGTGTTTGCATGAATTCTGCCTATACCGATCGAATTTATGCATCCTTTCTATACTTTTATTTCCCGTGGAGCACTGTGCCACAATATATTCAGGGAAGGGTCGTTCAGAAGTTTCCGGTACTCTCGCAACGAGGTCTATTGGACACGTAGGTGTACGTGTGTGATGTTTTCTGTGCTGCAGTGCAGTTGTAACGCTGTGAAACTGGGAGAGAGGAAACTTTAGATTGAAAGAAGTTCGAGGTTTGGTGTATTCAGATTGGTACACGATTTTTGGGACTCAGAGTGTAAATTATTCGGTACTTAGGTACTCGATATTGGGTACTCCGGTATTCGAGTACTCGGTATTTGAGTACTGGGTACTTGGGATTCGGTACTTGAGTACTCCTGTACTTGGGATTCGGTACTTGAGTACTCCGGTACTTGGGATTCGGTACTTGAGTACTCCGGTACTTGGGATTCGGTACTTGAGTACTCCGGTACTTGGGATTCGGTACTTGAGTACTCTGTATTCAATACTCCACTGCTAGGTATTCAATTTTCAATTACCCTATCCCCCAACCACTTCATTCACAGTACTCAAACACTCTATACTCAATTGCACTAAATGTATATACATTTATATTCTCAAACTATCGTCCACTTCTAGTTTTCCTCTGTTAATTGCGATCGACCCGATGGCCAATGGCTAAAACAAACCGACCCTCGAGTCCACAGCACAGTTCAGTCGCCGAAGCACGACAGCCAATTGACACTTCATTACAGTCTAGCATACCGTAGCACTACGTGGCTAGCCGCGCGTAACACCAAAGGGAAGCACTCTGTATTAACCCATCGCTAAGGATTCGAAATCACATCTCGCAGGTGTACCAACCTGTTGTCGCAGCCACTGTGATCGATTTGTTACGCGTCAAATTAGCTGCGCCAAAGGGCGCGCTGTAATTTCAGATTCTCCACGGTGCTCGGTAATATGAGAAACCCGACGGTGGTTGCTTGTCACGTACCTAGACCGGAGATCGGTATTGAATATTTAATGCGCACGTACCCGCAACGGGAGATACTGCCTCGCAGGGATTGCGGCTTAAAGGACATCGCGACGGTGGACCATGCGAGCCTGGAATTTTTCAATGAAATACTTGGAGGTCGTCGTGAATTTTCCTAAATTCATCTGCCAATTTCTTTCGCCATTCGCGCGCCGTATTTTCTACCTCAAAGAGAACGTGGAAAATTGAAATTCTCGTTGAAAATACAAGGCTGGGGTGAGCACAAGAGTCGTTTGATCCCCGTTATAAGTGAACTCTAATATTCTGATAGGAAGTGCACGAAGATCGCTTTCCTTCGTGCCGAGAGCGTATTTCTATTATTTTTCCATCGAGAACAAAGCGGGCCAGACCTAATATCCCCGTAAAGGAATTTGGTAGTTGAACGCGAGAAGTGACCAGCCGATCTGATTATTTCCGCCAGGCAACGTCACTGAAAGCCTTCCCCGTGCTTTAATTTCGTTCCCGCGGGAGTTCCGCGGCGAGGGAACGAAATTTAATTTCGTTAAGGAAAGCGTAACTCAGTTCCGTCCGCGAAAACAGGTGAAATTGATTTTCTAATTTACCAGTCCACCCCGGTTGTCTTCTTCAGCGGAGAAATGGGGGAGGAGCTCGCCTTTCGAATTATGCATTCCCAGAGATCCGTGTTTCGCAACTCGGCCCCGTCCGACCTGGCGTGCACTGCAATGGATGGGGGTAGCATTTCAACGGGACTTCGAAGCTTATCAGTTCCCCGAGGGCTTATCAGCCGCAGTAAGAGCAATGCATTGGACAGGTCCGCGTCTGCTGAGCGGGGAGCACAGAAGCTTTGCACGTGTCTTCGCGAGGGAGGCGACTCTGTTGAAATATTAATCCTGCAAACTTGCTCGCGTCTCGGCAAGGTTCTGTTACCGTGTGTCTCGGAGGCCGTACACAGCGGCACATTACAGCGACGGGTTCTTTCAGCTCCCGACAACGGAGACGTTAATCCGTGGAACGTCGCGGAATGCCCCCTTTGTAACGTGGGAGGTGATTAACACGTAGCACTACGTGATTCCTGAGACTGAGGAGAAATGGGAGGCGATATTTTAGGCGGGGTTTGACGCGGGATGGCGCGTGGAGCTTAGGGGAGTTTTGTTCGGAGGGAACGTGAGAATTTAGTCTGCGTGGTGTGTAGAGTTTGTAGATTGGAGGATGCGGAATGCTGGCTCTGAGCTCTTATAGGTATTTAAGTAGTAAGTACTTGAATTGAGGAGAGTGTAACAAGAAGGTATTGTACTATTAAATGATACTCAAATCACTGAGTTCGACAGAGGTACATTCCCGACCCTCTTTGTCCACAAAAACATCAGATTCCTTCACATAAAAAAAGAACGTAGCACTGCGTGTTACTACAAAGTCAGATGTCCTCCTTCACCAAGCTGTTCGACTCCACAAGTATCCTATTAAACTAGAAAAATGGCCAATTTCAAGCTTCTTGATTCCAACGCCTCCCCAAACGTTCCATCAAAACACCCCGCTGGCTTAAATTCTCCTCCCAGAACTCCTCGAGGGCGCATGCACGCGCGATTACTCCACGAGACGTGCCTGGGAAAGCGTGGCCGACGTTTTGTTCGCAGTTCGCGGCTTATCTGCGCGTCGCGATGCACACGCATCAGTTGGCCCATGTGCATCCACGGAGTTACCGTTGCACCGTGCCAGAACGTCATCCGTGTCTAAGTAAACCCGTTTCCTGTGAAACTACGCTCTCTAGGCATATCTCGAGGCACCTCTACATTCAACAAACGTCAGGATATCCCCGCTTCAGCGGGGCAAGATGATTCCGAACCTTTTCCTCGACCTCTCGAGTATCAGGAGGAAATCGCTGAAACGTGCAGGAATTTGTGTGCATTTGTAACGTAGTTTGTCACTGGGGGGGGGGAAGGTTGTAGTAACGGTGTAGGTCATGGATCTTCATTCGAGTGACGTTAGACGCTGAGGGGTGGCCACAGGGCAGTTTAGGGGTTGATGAACAAGCAAGCTTGGACAGTGGCCGATTGTTATCGAGGCAGGTCACGGATTCCCTATTAAACCGCACAATGGACCTGGTCACGCTGGAATTATAAGCGATGGCTGATAAGCCCACTATCTTTAATAGGCCCCCCGGGCGAGTTTCTAACAATTTAGCGAGGGCGCTAAAAATAAAGCGCGGGGGTTAACCACCTCGGAAATTGGACGTGGTTTTCTCCGTCTATTGAACTCCTTCCGTTTGTAATCCGTAGATTCTTATAGAATGAAGGGGGTGGATTATTATTTACAGACGGGCTTGGACTGAAAGTCCTACCATTTTAGGGTCCTAGAGATCTGAAGATCCACTGTTCCAGGGCTATCAAGTCCTAAAATTCCATGAGCTTGGAGAGCTAGTATTGTAGGATCTTGGGGACCTATTAGTATTTCAACATGGAGTATTCTAAAATCGCAGAGTTCTGCTACCCGAGGGTTTTGGGTTCTTACTATTAGGATCTTCTAACGTTCTACTACTCCAACTTCCGACGCCCTAGTATTTGAGTACCGCAGAGTACTGGTATTCGAGTACCTCAGAGTACTGGTATTTGAGTACCCCATAGTACTGGTATTCGAGTACCTGAGAGTACTGGTATTCGAGTACCGAAGAGTACTGGTATCCGAGTACCGAAGAGTACTGGTATTCGAGTACCGCATAGTACTGGCATTCGAGTACCGCAGAGTACTGGTATTCGAGTACCGCAGAGTACTGGTATTTGAGTACCCCATAGTTCGAGTACCCCAGTATTCAGATATGCTGCTATGCCACTATTCTGACATGACTTGTATTTGAGTACCGAATACTCTACTATCCCAGTATTCGAGTACTTCAATTCTCTCGTACCCTAGAATTCTTGAATTCACCAATTTCTTCAGCTTCTTCCTTTAAACTCTTCCAGCTTTAAACTCGACAACAGAGTTTTTCGACCCCTCCACGAAAACGCTCTTGCAATCAACTTGCAATTACACTAGTACATGAAAATTAAATCCATCGCGGTTCTAATTGCGCCAAAATTCCTCGTACCTTGACAATGTTTCACGACCGAGTTACCCTGTGCTTGGACCTTAATTAGCGAACTACATCAATTAACCGAATTCTGAGCAAAGTGAAAGCCCCACCAACTACAACGACGTCAATATCATTAAGCTACCCCTCCGACAGTCTCCATATATGGAAGCACTCGACTCCACCAAAATTCTTTCTTTTCCTGGAATGCAAATGTTCTGTTGCGTAGCAGCACACAATCGGGGCATGAATAAACGAATAAAATGTTCAACCCTGATCGACAATCATCTCGCGTGTAAATAATTCGTGCCCCAGTAGGAGAATGAATAACACTGTCCCACAAAATTTAACATTTCTTCGATGGCTGTTGAACGGTGTCATAACTCCGCTGAACATTCTTTTTCCTTTCGTCTTTTTCGAAACCCTCGTTGATACTGATACAGCGAAGCCTCCCCAGTTGGCTGTACAACTGGAGACCTGATATTCCTGGTGCACTTTTATGCTCGCTTCGTGACTAAGGAAGATAGGTCACCGTTTCCTGGGGAAACAACTAACTGTTCCCGGGAACGAGTTTACGGCGACGCTCGAGTGGTTTCCGCGTCGCTGCGGTTTTTATTGGGTCGGAGGCTAGCAGGACTGCTCCTCCAAGCCAGATGAAATTCCACAGGCACCCACGTACGTACCTGTTGCTGATTTTCCCGCTGTGTGGTTAGACGTGCCTCGACGCATTGTCTGGTCTCGAGGAAGGCCTGCCTTTGAGCCAGTTCTCGGGGATGATGGGTCAGCACGCCTGCCACGTTCGTCCCACCAACCACGACGATGGAACTCAGCAACTGGGACAGTGAAACCGACCACCAAATCAATTCCTACTGGACTCTCGAGTACAGAATAAAATAAGACATGCTAAAGGAATCGGAGATTATAGGTTTCCTGCGGTATTATTGAGCATGGGTATTGTATTCGTGGATGATAGCGGTGAAGCCTGCGAAAACTCTGAGTACAAGATGACTAAGGCAGGTTCAGCTGAGGATTAAGCACGAAGGATAACTTTGAGCCTAGATTAACAGAGTGGAAGAGAACTGGAGGCGAGGAACGGTTCGAGAGCAGTTCAGATAACAAAAGGGTTGTTAAGCCGAGGCTTTGTTCGCGAGGGCATTTGTCCCTTTTCGAATGTCGTCAGTCTAAAGAACATTCGG
This sequence comes from Andrena cerasifolii, assembly GCF_050908995.1. Taxonomy (NCBI): domain Eukaryota; kingdom Metazoa; phylum Arthropoda; class Insecta; order Hymenoptera; family Andrenidae; genus Andrena; species Andrena cerasifolii. The sequence goes on from NC_135132.1 coordinate 9,459,260, forward strand.
GATGAGTGATGGGTCTTGTAAGCAGTGATTAAAACGCAGTACTATCTTGTACAGAAGTTTGGCAGGTTGGAGGGAATATGAGATTGAGAGTTGGGGATGTTTGAATGAGTATGTGAGTTAGTTTGAGGTATCGAGGGTGAGTAAGTGATCCTTCGCTGATGCTATTTATTTTGTAGGTGAAGCTCCAGAACAGATATTCCCTTTTAAGAATCAGAGAATTTCGTGGTTCCTCTTTTTGGAGGCAAAACGTAGTATCACCTACTACACGATACATCGATCACACTATTTACCTGGAAAACAAGCTCCCACATCCATAACTCAACAAACACATGAAAATTCACAGCCTTTCCAAAATAAACAAAGAACTACGTTCGCCTTAAAAAAGGTCTGGGTGACATCAAACACCCCCAAGTACTCCCAAGATCAATTTCCTACCCCCAAGATTTCCCCAAACTTCTCAAGCATCAGCACTTGCCTGCCAAAAAGTCTGCAGCGCGGTCAAAGGGCCTGGTTTATTGAGTTTACGAAGTGGGCGGTGTCTCGATACACCAGTGTACTAATTGCAAAGCCCCGGTCTAATTAGACTGACGACGTGCACGGGCAAGACGGCCTCTTTGATCTACCTTCGTCTTCTCTGGAATCTACGCTGCCCACCGATTTCCATTTTGATACGAATAACGCAGCGAAGGTGGTCTTTGCTGGGAGAATTCATTAAAGCTATGGACGACACAGCTGGGGGATGTATGCAGACGAAATATTTGCATCGGTAAAGCTTCTCAGAGATTGAGTCGTACCATTGCTCTCGCTCTCTTGATTTTTCGAAACCCTTCGCGTTTATTGTGCCCGCAATTTCCAAAGTAGCTCCCCAATCGTCAAACTTGGGCCGAACGATCCGCGGTCAGGCGAATACATCCGCAACCACCTGTAGCATCGCTCGAATCCTTCCCTCGCCGACTACTTTCAAGGGATTTTCATTTTTTATCGGTGCACCACTCGACCGACACTTCCGAATACTCCAGGGCACGCTCCATATTTTTTACAGTTCAAGTGGCGCAAGGTTTTCAAGAATGCCATTTAAGGGGACGATAAACAAAACGTTTTGTACAGCCAGTTCCAATATTTGTATTCTTGTTATGGTTCTCTACAAGCTACCGCGTTTTCTCGTCAGATGAAAGAGAAATCGCTTGCGTTAGGCAATGTTTCACTGAATTTTTCCATTGGCTGCTGCGTGTAGATAATTATTAAAGAATTATTGAATTTCCGTGGCCACCGAGGGGATGTAATGCTTCTTCGCTGCGGTCCCCGTTTCTTCTTGGATACAGGGTTGAAGAAGATTAGCGAAGTAATCGCGCAGAATGCCCAGCCTTTGAATGTTTAATGCGCCAGCCTGGGTTTCGAGAATTATTCATGAATTCTGCGAGATTATCCATTGCATTATGCACACCCGGCCCTTACGTTTCGAGTCCATTTTCCCTCCACTCGTGGCCGAATTAGAATTCGACCTCGAATGGGACGTGTTAAATATTTGTGCTGCAGTGTCGGCGTTTCGGTAAGCTTGCAAAGGTACAAAACGGATCGTGTATGTTTGCGTGGTGGAGAGGAGAGACTCGATTTTCATTGCGAGCCAGAAGTGCCGTTTTTGGAAGGGCTAGAGTGAAATAAAATTTTTATGCTTCACCCTTGATCCTTCCTCTATAAAATGTGCACTTTGGTGAAGGGAAAGTTCTTCAGGAAGGGGGTGAAAAAAAATCAAATTTGAAAGTCTTTACTTTTTCCGAATAATTAAATTATATGTTTTATCGATAAACGAAATGATGTTATGTTGATAAAACAAGAGTAATTGTGTGTCATAAACGTTGCGCAATAAAGTAATAGTTCGAACATACGTCAGTTCCATTAATCAGTGGAAAATTGTTAGAGGAAGGAATTCCGTGAATTTTTAATCACGACTCGTATCAAATACCCATTTTCTGTTTAATTGCTTGGTCCATGTGAAATTAAAAATGATATTTAATCGCCGTGCTTCGAGAGCTTCGCCAGCGAGAAATTTAATTACATTACGCTCGTGCAAAAATAATTAACTATCGCATTGTTTTTATTTCGCCCTGAATATTATAAGTAATGACCCATGCACTCGTTAATTTCACCTAGTAATAAAAATGGAAGGATTTGCTTCTAAAAAATATTTTCTACTCCCCCGTTCGTTGTTTAATAAAATTGTAATTTGATAGGGGGAGATGGGGATCAATTACAATTCCCTCAGACAGACTTTTCTGATTCTTTTTCGTTTCATAGTGGGTCAGGGCGAAAGTAAACTAGACAAGTACAGCTACACGATTTCCTCTCTCGAGCTCCAGCTATCCCTTGCCTTTGCTGCTCGTTTTCCGATCATATTTCCGGTCATGTTCGACCGATAGAAGAAACTCCCACCTCCTCTTCAAACGTCAATTGAATTTTCCAGTTCAGCCAGCGCACGATATTTCGATTTTCCTCTTCTTCCCTGCGCGACATCTACGAGCCCCCTTCATTGCCCCCAGCAGCCTCAGATCCCCACTGTGGCCGTCCATTTCTTCAAATACCAACGAGATTTCCCACAGAATCTGCTCGACATCCTCGACAATTCCCCAAAACCACGTATCAAGAATCTTTCGCGAGTCTATCTGAAATTCTTTCCGCGCGGGGATATCAATTTCAAAGCAACTGAATTTTTTACGAGAACTTCGGTACAACCACGGATTACACGACCCGAGTAGACGTCAGAACGGATAATCGGGTTCCGAGGGGAGCCCCCAGGGATTCTCGAAACTGGAAGTCTGTCAGATGATGAATCTGCTGGATTTTCGAGGAACGAAATTCGAAGACAGAAAGCAGATCGTGGATGAATATCCGACAGTGATCCACGAAACTCGATTAAGTTTTACAGCAGCCTGTTCTCTCTATCGATACCTGCCTTTCATCGTCCCCTGTGCTTCCACGGAACGCACTAGCATTCATCTAATGTAAAATCGATGAATCGATCGTTTCAGAGAGACGTTCCTGTGTCAATTTTCCGTGGAACTTAATCTTCTCGGACTTTCTGCGCTTCGTTGGCAACTTTCAAGCTGACATTCGGTATTATTACTATGATTCTTTATTCATCGTGAGGTAGAAAAATTAAAAAATTTCTAGGTTGGTGATTGACGTGAAGTTAATTAATATTGTCAAAGGTTGGGAGGTTCGATTAAAAATGGCTCGGATAAATTGGTGTTTTATGATGGCTCAATTTACTGGGCGAGTATTTTGTGCCGCATCATGCCCAGCGACAGGCTCGAGAAACGATCAGCCGCCAATGGGGAAGATGCCGCAAAGATCGGCACAGAGGGCGCCACTAGCGCACGTACTGCGGGTTTGCATGGGTGGGCCTGTGTGAATGGTTTGGGCACGAATTTTTCATTTGTGGACTGTATGAAGTTGGTAGTTACATATTAATGTTTTATAACACACCGATGACGCGAAGTACCTTACCTGAAAGTTATTTCATTAATGAAATCTTCAGATGGCGCTGGTGGATGTTTCTGAGGGGCAGCAGGATCTGCTGTCTATGTACCGGCAGACCCTACTGCCCGATTTTGTTATCAGGTTATCATTATTTTGCGTTTTTAAATAATTCTTAGAGAAAATTCTTAGAGACAAATCGTGGTAGTTTTAGGGTACAATAGTAGCGAACACCTTTAAAAGTGCAAGAAAACTGAGTGTAGCTGTACTGAGCAGTATCGAGGTCTCTACTGCGCATGCGCAGACGGTAGAGGGGGAAGTGGGCGGAGCCTTCAACCCCCTCTACTTCTCCAACGACCACGCCCACTATTAGTAACTCCTTATTGTGAATTATTTAAGCACGTAGCATTATGTTTCCGTGATCACCTGTGCACGTAGTAGATAGGTAGAATTTTCTAACGATTTATCAAGTTTATTTTATATTCGATAAGTCTCCAGTGACTAATGGATGGTAGTGTAAATCCTCCGCGTGATAAAACTCTCGCTGAGACAAAGAAAACAGCTCGAGGAGCGTCGACCATGCGGGGGGAGGGGGCAGAGAGTCGATCGAGGCTTTCCCTGGATGAAGCTCGCGAATTTTCCCCGCGGTTACGAGCATGTTAACGGGGAAGATGGGAGAGAAAAAACTGTGGCCGCGTAATTTCGTCCCTCGATTCCCTCGGGGTCTCGACCCCACGTGAGTTACCCGCCGTCTGCAAAGAAACATATTCTGGGCTGTGGGTTGAATTGTACGCGGGATTCTGTAATCCCGTCCCTCTTCTCCCTTTCATTTCAACGAGGAATACATGAATGGTTAACTTGTCGGATGTTGGCGATGCTGACGTCACGTTCCCTGGGTTATCTTCGTACAAGCTTTCTCCCGGTTCTCTGTAATATCGCCTTGCCTGGTACGTACAACTCTTTCGAAAACATTCATCGATCAGTGGATGACGTAGTATTACGTGCTCAAAGGCTCAGCATTGATGCCTAGAGAAATATATAGTACGGTGAATTATTGAGCGCCAACGTTGGTAGGGATAATTATGTGATACTATTCACCTTGCAGTCTGCCAAGGATGCTTTAGAGTATGTAGATATGAATGTACTTGGATATCAATTCTTTCATGCTCTTGGAAATACAGAGCACTGTATTCAGAGCACTGAAACAGAGAGTACTGTACTCAAGTGTATTCAAACAGGGAGGGCTGTACTCAAGAGTACTCAAACAGTGGGTACTGTACTCAAAGGTATTCAAACAGGGAGTGCTGTACTCAAAAGTATTCATGGAGGGATTCCTGTACTCAAGAGTATTCAAAGAGGGAGTGCTGTACTCAAGAGTGTTCAAAGAGGGATTGCTGTACTCAAGAATATTGAAACAGGGAGTGCTGTACTCAGGGGTATTCAAAGGAGTGCTGTACTCAGGGGTATTCAAAGAGGGATTGCTGTACTCAAGAGTATTGAAACAGGGAGTGCTGTACTCAGGGGTATTCAAAGAGGGAGTGCTGTACTCAGGGGTATTCAAAGAGGGATTGCTGTACTCAAGAGTATTGAAACAGGGAGTGCTGTACTCAGGGGTATTCAAAGACGGAGTGCTGTACTCAGGGGTATTCAAAGAGGGATTGCTGTACTCAAGAGTATTGAATCAGGGAGTGCTGTACTCAGGGGTATTCAAAGGCGAAGTGCTGTACTCAGGGGTATTCAAAGAGGGAGTGCTGTATTCAAGAGTATTGAAACAGGGCATAGAATACTGAAACAGAGTGAGAGAGAGTACTATACCTGATCGTAAGCACAGTACACATTAAGTTCTTCGTATACATATACATCGATCGGTAAGAATAAAAGAAAGAATATCGTTTTCCATTGGAATTCCAGCAAGCCATTCACAGAAGCATCCACCGATTCCGCATGCAACAATAAATTTCACGTTTTTTCGTCTTCCACGTCGAGTTAGAGTAAATTCGCGAGTAATTCCCGTTCGGCGGCGCGGGAAATGGCTTTTTAATTCCGCCACCGAAGTCGTTTGCCCATCAAACAACGGGCTCCCGTGGACCCGCTAACGAGGAACAGATTGTATCCCGGCTCTAACAGGTTAAACACGAAGCGAGAACACGCGTAGCCACGTATCTTCTCCCATGCTGCAAAAATTTTATTGATGGAAACGCAGCCAGTGGTGCATATTTTCTCCAGACAAAGAGGTCCTATCTCTTTGTTCGAGGCACGCTCATTACACGCGAATTCGTTAAAACGAAAATCCAAATATGTACCCCATTTTTTCGTGGCTAAATTCCTGGATGAAGTTCTGAAAACTTTTTGGAGATCTGAATGCTGCAAAACCGTTGAAAACTAGATGGCATTTGCTGAATTTAAAAATATCCGTATTATCTGGGACACGAGATCAATTTATTTGCAATTTTTTGCGAATTCCTTGCGTTCCTTTGTTTTCTAAGACTGAAGTATCGTAATGTATCATAAATTTTGCATTTCTGATCACGGTGATGTTCGAGAACGTTTTTTTGCCAGTGTAACGACAGGATATCGGAGTGGTTGGATGAATATTAATGGTAACTCGTTTGCATGTGCGAAGCAATTTCATCAAAATGGTTTAACATAGGACGGAGCAAATAACGAGGGAGAAGTGGAACATCGGTAAAATTCGCCAACTCGAATTTTCCGGATTTTAATATTCATAAAATGGATAATATTCAATGCATGAACTGTAATCTCCGCAAAACGAGAACAACAGAGAAGCGAGTGTAATATGACAGCGATCATCGTTCGTTAAAAAACTCGCAATATCAAAAGCAAATAGAACAACGTGCCTTCCTCCAAGTTCCGATTTTAAAGAGTTTTGTGATCGCAAAAGCAAGAGCGAGAATAAAACGAAGCTCTGGGGTACTAATGAGAAAGTGGTTTAAAGATAACAGGGATTACCTGGCCACCAGTGTAATGAGAGATAACAAATTGCAAGGAAGATGGGCCATTAATCTCACTCCTCTAATTATAACACGTTCCCTGTGCAAGAAACACGACCGCTCCCTATAATCCCTTGCCGAAATTTGACGAGCACCCGTTTGCAAATTTCCATTAAATATGTAATTAAAAACTCATTAGCTCTTCGCTCATTTTGCATAAAATTCGAGTCGAACGGCGGACCAACATACCTGAGAATAGCATAGATTACTTTATCAGTGACATAGTTGAATTTTACTTTATTTTTCTTCGAGGGGGAGGATTCTTGAGCTCCCGCCCTCGAATCCCCAGCGTCCCCTGAACGCCTGTTAACCGCGCAATTTGGCAAATTGTTGCCAACTCCCTTTCCGGTTCCCACGCGGTTAAGTTGCTCGGTAAAGGGAAACGTTTTCGTGGTCAGACCACGATTTCGCGATGCATATTATGCTGCGACGCTTCGGGGATCGATACTCGGACTCGAAACACTCGGATCCGGTTGCTGGGCATTTTGATAAAGTTGAAGAAATGTGGCGAACGTGGTTTTACAATTCTGGTACAATTTCCTACTAAAACCTCGCAATTTTCACTCTGAGTGAATTCCGTATCTTCGGTTACTAAAATAAGCTGTACTAAATTAAATTCTGCCATTTATGCGGAACACATAAAACCACTGAAAATAATTTAAGCTCCTACATTCTAAAAAACATATTACCACGTGCTAAATCCTCAACTTACGTAGAAAAAAATCAGTATTCTGCTACAGTGACTTCTTATTTGTCAGAAGACTACAATTAAATCACTGCCGTGATGATTCAAACCGCGTATCACAATTCCAAAGGAAAACTGAAAATTTTATGACAGGAGAAACTCGACGTCACCTTAACGAAAATCCTAAGCCACCATCAGCCTCCACTATCACTATCAAAGCGAGAACGTAGTGGTGCGTCGAATGGAGGGCACACTTCCTCCCCGGCACAGTAATTTCCCTACCCCAGCCTGGGGAACGCGGGTTCATAACGAATTCCTTTTGAACAACCTGGTGTCCCCGTCACAGAACAGCGGGGTAGTTAACGTGCCCGTCGCTTTGGCAGCTTCTGTAAGCTCCAAGCAGCCGTCGAAATTGAACAGTCGCGGCTTAAAGGCTGCTGGACACCCGGTAGACGAGGCTGCACACGACGAATCTGCCTCTAATAGAGCTGGACGTCACATTCTGGCCGTAGCTGCTGATTGCATCGACCTGTTTCGCCTTCAGAATCCAGGGACCGCCCGAAAACTTTCCTCTCGCCTCCACTATCCACCAATTTCACGTCCCATGAACGCTTATGAGGGGCATTCTTTCGGCTACGTAGTGAGAAACGACGTGGCTCACAATCTGGCCCACTTCTTCCCTCACGTGCCCCTCAAAAAGCAACCTGCAAGTCCTTTCCACTCAAAAGGACGCTCCGATTTTTTTTCTGTCGAGTTTCAGTTGTTAAGTCAACTGTTGATGAAGTTCTGTGCGAAGTAGAGGAAGGGAATTCCTTGGTTGGATTTGTCGTGGAACTGATAAGTGCGAATCCGGCTTAAACCTTAAGGGTGCCGAAGAGGAACTGATATTTATGAATTTTTTTTGGAAGAACTGTTGTTAATATTCGACTAAACTCTTTTGGAATTTAAGGAGGCATCCTAAAATTTGCAGAATTTTTTTTTTAAATTAAATAATTTACGATGGGACTGAATTTTAATTTTAGTTTTTATTTATATTACTTTTTCATCGAAGTAAATTTGTCGAAGGAAAAAAAGGAATTTCTTATCGAACGCTATAACTTTTTGATTTGTTTCTTTTTTTCTTCATTAAATTGTGCTCAATCCCTGCGTAAATTATCTAACTTTAAAAAAATTCTTTTTTTTGTAATCCGCTGACTGTGACAGGTGCTACACTACCACCAACAGGAGTTGGAGAGGTTGACAGGATTCCACAATAATTAATAAGTAATAAATAAGAAGCATCGACATAAAAAAATATTTTCTGTGAGTTTAAAGGTGCCTCTTTATATCCCAAAAGATTTTAATCCAATATTAAAAATAGTTTTTTAAAAAAAAATTCGTAAATATCAGTTACTTTTGGGGCTGTTACTCGAGAATCCTCTCCACTTCGGCGCTCTGTATTTCATTGAATTTGTAACAATTTTAAGGTTGCCCAGTCTCAAAATGCGTGTTATATCCACAACAAAGTATCGTAAACCGTGCACATGGTATGAGTTTTTACTCGTCCTTCAATCCAACCCAACAGAAACCTTTCATTTTAGCCCTTGTATCCCCTTAAAGCCGCTTCTCCGATAAATTTCGAAATAGTATCACCGCGATTATCCTGCTTTTAACGGGATAAATTGTAAACAAACGGATGAAGGGCAAAAGGAAGTTGATGGATGAATCCAATAACAACAGGCTGTTTTCCATGTGATTTGAGCGGCCACTTTGCTGGCTCCGTGCTCTCCCATCATCGATCTGTTTCCTTATCTCTTATCGGATGGACGCATATGTCCTACGCAGCGTATCGGCTCCGTTGACGTCGTGGAAAGCCTCCACGTAAGCCTCTGCCATATTTCGCGCTAGACCGAGCTTCTTTCGTAATGAATTCTTCAATTCCTAAATTTTTAAACGACGTCGCGATCCGTCTAAAAATGTTACCAACCCTTCTATCCTTTCCCTCTCAGCCACGAAAATTGAAAAGAAATGGCAACAACAATTACTTCCTCAGAAAAGCGGAGATTTCTAAATTCAAAGTTGGAAATCGACTGGTCAGATTCAACCTGCACTGCAGTTCTATTCTCCAGAGTTTGTTATTCACCGGTGTTTTATTTTTGTGTGTAGTTTAAAATAGTTGCCCAGGGTTAGTCTCTTCTCCAGATCGTTTGAATAATTCATGGTGACACGTGGAGCGCGATCCGAAATTTTCATTGCGATTGCATCGCGTCCAGGGTCCCCCGGAAAATGGTGTTCCGCAAGTTCCTCCATTCGTCGAGGCAATGAAAGCGTGACGATATCGCTATTTGATACGGTTAAACCTTCCGGGACAAAGGTTCTGGATTAATCGAACGAAGCGCTATCCACGAACGCAGCTGGGGTAATGCAACACGCACTAATTAGACGTCAAATTCAATTTCGGTAATGTCTGACAAGCGGCCTCGGCCTTCGCATTTCACTGGGAGAAGTAATGTTCATTAGTATCCTATCGATACTTGTTTTAAACTCGACGTTCAACAATCCTTCAAAATCAGCTGTGTCTACTTGATAAATACCAAAAATTTCCATTTCCCAGCAGAGAAACAAAACCCATCACTCACGGCCACCGTTTACCTACATTGAACGAAAAGCAGCAGACCTTTCCAGTCGTTGCATATTCAATCATCCCCGGTACTTCACAGTTCCCCAACGATCCCACCTTCGGCTGCCCTCGAGCCCACACAGACCTCTTCGAATCTCTTCCAAACGCTTCGAACTTCCACAGTTATTCCACATTCAATTACCTCCACTTCAATATTCAGCTCATCCAATTCTTCCTTCTGCCTCGAATTGATTCACTCAAGATCCTTGTAGGGCTCGAATAATTTAATATTCGAATATTTCAGTATTCGAATACTTAAATATTCGAATAGTATTTGGATACTTGGATATTCGAATAGTATTTGGATACTTAGGTATTCGAATAGTATTTGGGTACTTAGGTATTCGAATAGTATTTGGATACTTGGATATTCGAGTAGTATTTGGATACTTGGATATTCGAGTAGTATTTGGATACTTGGATATTCGAATAGTATTTGGATACTTGGATATTCGAATAGTATTTGGATACTTGGATATTCGAATAGTATTTGGATACTTGGATATTCGAATAGTATTTGGATACTTGGATATTCGAATAGTATTTGGATACTTGGATATTCGAATAGTATTTGGATACTTGGATATTCGAATAGTATTTGGATACTTGGATATTCGAATAGTATTTGGATACTTGGATATTCGAATAGTATTTTAATACTTAGGTATTCGAATAGTATTTGGATACTTGGATATTCGAATAGTATTTGGATACTTGGATATTCGAATAGTATTTGGATACTTGGATATTCGAATTGTATTCGCCAAATAATTGAGCAACTGAAGTATTCGAATACCGAAAAATTCGACAAATTGACCCAGCCCTATCCTTGCGCCGCACCTGGGGCCCAGACCAGTAGACCTCGCTGGTCCCTCTGCAGCCCGAATAGTGGATCCGTATCGATCACACACATTTCGGTTAATAATCCATGTGATCGTTACGGCTGGCCGAGGCTCGCTTTGTACCTCGTTAGCGAGGCCCGTATCGCTGCTGCTCTCGCGCTCGTGTCCCTGGAAGACAGGGATGCAGCCACCAGCGAGTTTAATGATACGAAACTCCGCTGGTATCATCGGCCAACCTGGCGCGATTGTTTCACGTCGTAAATACGCTCTGCTGCCTGTCGATAATTAGAAACTCCCGACGCAGCTACGTAACAACGCGCGGTGATCGTGCAGGCTCCAAGTTCTCGCGATATGAACCGTGGCTGTGTATACTGATACCTTGTAGGGAACGGTGTCTACTTCCGTCGCGGCTTAAGTTTGCGTGAGTTCTGCGAGAACGCTGCTCAGACCCGGGTTTTGTTGCGGTGATGGGGGACACTTTGTTCTGGGGGTGGTTGACGAGGTGGCGGAGACACAGGTTGTTGAAAATTGCAGGTGGGTTTGGACTGGGAGAGTTGGTGGAGGGTACTGTGGCTTTTGTAGGGGTGAAAAATCGATTATGGGGTTGGGAATTTCAGGTGGGATGTTTTGAGATATAAGGGGAGGCTCCACCCTGAAGCTACTAACAGAAGACAAAGTTAGGGATTTTTTTGTTCGTATAAATAAAAATTTTCAAGCAAAATGAGGGTTGCTTTAAAACTATATAAAAAATCCAAGCCCTATATTTTTTAATATACGAACAAAAAATCCCTAACTTTGTCTTTTGTTAGTGGCTTTAGGGTGGATTCTCCATTAAGTGGAGGAGGGTATGAGGTTTATCGATTGAGGGATTATACCACTTTGGAATCCGAAAAAAAAAAACAGCTGGCTTTAAGAATTGTGTTAGGGAAAATGATAAAGAAAATTAAAAATCTGTAACAAAGCGTGTGTGGTTCTTGTTTCAAAAGGTAGTACATAAATTTTATAAATCTTTCTACCCACATATTTCCACGATCCTCAACCCGAAAACTCTCCATCTACTTCCATTCATGTAAGCCAAGCTGTATGCACATGTTTCGGGGTTCCTATCGCGCATCCTGTCCCTCATAGACCCAAAGGAGCCAGCCAGGGTGTGAATGCACTCTCGAGACTTCCTCACAAGCCCCTGAGCTCGCCTCGATCCACCTGTCTTGGCCTATTATTACCACAAACACCCACAATGCGTGTCTCGATACCATGTGGCGTGTGTTCTGCCGCGTATCTGGATCCAACGACCCATCGATCGCAGCGTTTCGGTTAATAATCGCGTCGTTACCGACGCTGATGCATACGCCGTTCAGCCCTCTCGCTGAAAACCTCATTGAAATTTCCCGACGAAGGCGATAACGCGGCAGAACTCTGGTATTCAAATTTCCAGAGCAAGCCTGGCCAGTATTCATCCCTCCCCGAACCCCTGATGGCGATGTTCACCACTGTTGCACGCGACTTTTCGCGACCAGCTTTTCCTCAACGAAATGGCCCCCTGGAACCCCTTAATAAGCCCCTATAACGCGCCTCCCTCTAACAACTATCGAGGCAAGAGGCTCGCACTGTAATCAACGAGGCTTTATAAAGCCTGCTCGGTTTTGGGTAACCCAAAACCGGCGAGAATTTTCCTATGGCCACTGGCACGCGTTCATTCGTCTCTGTATCTGTTAGACACACGGAGGAATTTTTTGTGGAAGTTAAATAAAGGCTTCCCGTGCCTTTGTGGAAGCTTTGGAATTTTTTAGGCAGCAATGGGGGACTTCTGTGTACAGACCGGAGCGAAAATGCTGGCAGATTTGGTGCCTGATTTTAATGGAAACGACCACTGTGATAAAGGGAAAGTATAGAGGGCTGAGGACATGGGAAAGCGATTTGGCAAATCGAACATGCACGCGAAAGCGCGATTTGTGATGGTGGGTAATGGCACTCACGTGTTCCATCATGGCTGGGTAGTGCGACGGGTAGAGGGCGAATGCACCGATCAGGTGTGCCAGGGAGAAAACGAAGCCGGCGATGCAGGCGTGTCGCAGCCTGATGGGGAGCAGCGCGTAGGCCATGTAGATGAAGAAGCAAACGGCCCAGGCTGCTGCTAGTGGTCCACCACTTCGGTGCTCCCTGGACCCCAGGGCTAGGTGGATGTTCAGAGCCACTTGAAGGGCTAGCAGGGTCACCAGGACGATCCCACTGACCCCTGCTAGCCAGATCTCGTTCATTCCTGGCCTCGATATGGCTGCTACCAAAGCTGAAAGTTGAGGGATGTTCGGGGATTAGGTTTAAAATTGCTTGGAAGTTGTGTGCGGATGTACTTCGATCCAACTTCATTCTTCCTGATGCAAGCAAACTCGCCAAACGCTACTACCTCTCTAGCTTCTCATCCGCGTACACATTATCCCCCTCGAAAGTGTAGGAAAATAAGGGAAAAAGAATTTGCAAAGGTCGGGGTTCGCGTAGTGGACGTTAAAAATGACCCCTCACCTTTGACGCCTGCAGTGTTATGTTTCTCTGGCTGCTATTTTAGCACGTTCGCGCATTTCGATATCGATGCAACTGCACTCTGCCCATGCGTTGGCAGGCAGGATGGTGCAATGTTTCGAGAGAATTCTTCAGTAATCGACCCGCGATTATTCCCCAAGGAAATTTCAACCGGCAGGTATAAAATAGGTCGTATCGTAAACTGTATGAGACACAATGTCCATCTGCTTTGAAGAGATGAGTGTAAGCTTCCGTCAACCGGCTATCCATTACTGTCCGACTTGGTCTCACGCGAGCATGGGCAACAAGATAACAGCCCATTTTTATCACACCCCTCCTTCGTCGTACAAACGCTTTGGACGCGCGTTCGCGAGGTGTGGGCGAATGGGCCAGGGCTTTTTGTCATTGTCAATAGGGGAAAGAGAGAGCAGGGGGGCTCTCGAACCTCGAGATTATTTCACCTCGGTGGCTCGAAATGATCTCAGCACACTCCTCGGATCAATTCACTGTGACATCCTATTTTTCCTTTTCATTTCGACGAGCTGTGATTCATGCGCTACTGGAGAATATTTTGTCGATGCTGAAGTTGAGATATTGGTGGAAGCTTGGGTGAAATAACTGTGTGAAGTGGAGCCTTTCAGCTGGATGTCTGACCGATCACTGACATCTACTACTACGAGGTTAAAAATGAGCCATTCACTTGTTCCGCTGACGATTTTGATCTGGATTTAATTTCTAGACGGTCGGTGGTGTTATTAGTGTTTTGGTTATGGATTTTCCGGTTACTGTGTTTTGAAAAATTGGGGGAAAATTGATTTTAATACGTACCAGCGTAGACAGCGATGCAGACGATTAGGGTAATAGCCAGGGATAGATTCTCAGGCCTTTCGAGCATAGCGACGAACTGCTGATTGTCATCCAAACTGAGTCTCAGGATCAAAAGAAGACCCAAAGCGAGCGCCAGGCCCGCTAACAGACCCAGCACGTGGGTCATGTTGCTCTGGTTCATTCGCAGAAAGTATCGCTGGTACAGCATTTCCACCTAAATGAGATGGAATCAAGGAATGATTATTGGAATGCTTGATGCCTGATTTTCCATTGCTTTTATTCTTCATGTACTACAACGTTAGTTTAACTTCCTCACAATTTCTCAGAAGTACACCAATACAGACACCTTTATAGTGTCCTACCACAGTGGTGGTCGAAAGAAAGTTTTGCACTCGCATTTATTCCAATCTGTGGGATATAAATTTCCAGATACAATTCTTTCTAGTAGATCTACCTAGTTTTATTGCCATTCAGAGGTTAAACTTTCTTTTGACCATTACAGTACAAGTACTCGGATGTTTCCAGTATTCGGATGCTTCGAGTACTCGGATGCTTCGAGTACTCGGATGTTTCGAGTACTCGGATGCTTCGAGTATTCGGATGCTTCGGAGTACTCGGATGCTTCGGAGTACTCGGATGCTTCGAGTACTCGGATGCTTCGAGTACTCGGATGTTCGGGTACTTTGGTGTATTCCTATATCTGTTACCGTTCTGATTAAACTTTCTTTAACCACTACTGCAAGTCTTCTCGTGACAGTGAAATCTAATAAATATTTCCCCTGCACCATTACCGAAAACATACTAATACGTTCATGTAGGTTTCAATGAGGACGCCTCGGGGAACACGCAAGGCAATTTCATCACGAGCAGGAATCGCTCATAACTCGTTTCCCACGGCAAAACACGTACTCGTTTCTCCTGGAATAGTTTAGAAGGCGAGGGCCGACGCCTCCGCGCGAAATCTAGTAAAATGTCAGCTGGAAATGCGTGGCAGAAGTGAGACATTATATCACTTTAAATGTTGCTTGAAGCGCCTAGCAAAGATGAAAGGGATTGCAGTTAATACAACGCTCGGATACACACGCTTAGACACGTTTCTGTGTGAAAAGTGATCTAGCGGGGGTGGGAGATGCAGGAGGTTGGCTCGTGCCACGGTCGAGCGAATAAATTAATTAAAATTAATTAGACACCTGGCCCCGCTTCCTTCTGCTCGTCGTTTCCCTTTGTTGAATCGTCGTGAAGATCTGTTGACGATTGCAGCTGGCATATTTGTCGAGTGATCGACAATAATTTTATTACGTTAAATTCAGTATAACTGTTGTGTTGGTTATTTATCTTCGTTTCGGGGTAGCATGAATGTGTTTTATATCATATTTCCCGGGATTTTTGGAATGGAGTCTGCTTCCTTTGATAGAATTATTTTTTGGAGCCTTTAAGTCTGCACTTTTGGTGATATGACGTAATACTAGGTTGCAGGATTACGTGGCTAAACGAAGACCAGCTCATACTTCTTCAATACTGAATGTAGTACCATAAAGTCCACACTTTTCATATACAAGTCTTCCAGTTTATACCTCTAACTCATATATCTTCCTCTGCTGCATAACGAAAGTAAAGCTCGACTCATGTTTCCACCGTTTTCCTCAAGCATCAATGTGTCGCTGTTAATTTGCACAATCCTCCCATTGAGTATTGGCAGTATTTTCTTCATAAATAAAATCTACGATCCACAGATGGCATTTGTAAATCGCAACAAATAGCAGTTGAAGAAATGCATTAAACGATTATCGTTTCAGACAGAAATACACGATAGTCATAATAGGTGCGGAGCTCCGTATCGTTGATCTTCGGACTCATACCGCGATTCGCGGTGAATCCCATAGCGGAAATCCCGTCTAAGCCAACGTGGCTCTGTTCCCACGCGTCGAGGGAAATCCAAGAATATTCTCCACCGCTTGTTCGAGCGGCGTTACGTAGATTGCGCCGTTGTAATCTTTTTTTTTTTTGACTGGCAGAGAGATTGCCGGCACCAGCCTTGGCGAGGAAAAACATATGGCAAAGAAAGTCTCTGGTTTCCTCGAGACCGTGTATCTTGTCAAAACGTTCAGTAACTGCGCCCTCCATCTCTTCTATCATCTATCATCCTCATGATTTCGTTCGTGCGACGCTTGTTGGGCAATCAGATCCTTCATCAGCCCATTTGTTTTTTTAGAAGACCTCAAGAATCATTTTCCATTTGAGAAAGTCCTCAAGAACCTTAGATTTTGGTCACGATTGATTTTTGTTAACCCTTTATGGTTCAAGGTCCTGGCTTCCCGACCGCCTAATTTTTTTTTGATGGATAATATGCTGCATTTAATGCACAAAAGCTTGGAAAATAATGTAGCATAGGTGTACTGAGCAATTAAGAGGTTTGGGGGCGGAGTCAAGGCGTAGAGGTGGGAACAATGCAGCCTGTGGGAGGCCCGTGGTTGCGTGCCACCCAGTAGTAATGTCTCCAGCTGTGGAGGGGGTCTGTGGCTCCGCCCACTGCTCCGCCCACTGCTCCGCCCACTTGGATCTGTGCATTTGGAACCTCCACATTCCTTACAAAACCATTTCGAAAGCAGTAATTCATTTACTCCCTTCATTTTTACTATGTCGAATGCAATGCCCTTTGAACCTTAATTAAAAATATCAGGATGCATGCTTCGGAGTGCAAATGGTGTAGTTTACGATAAAAAAATAAAAACTCAAGGAACTTAAAGACATTTAACAATTATTCCTGCATTATAATACGGGATCATTAAGGGAGAATGAATAAACGAGAACTAATAATTATCGAGCCCCTTAATTAATATATCTCCTGATTCACTCAATTCCTATGAATTCTTGAAGCTGTTTCAGAACGAAACTTTCTCAATTTCACTACCACGTTGCCACGTTTATAAAAAGTCCCGTGTTGCGTTGATCCCCCTTGCGTAAGGATTAATTTAGCAGCTGGAAAATCAAGCCTCGGGCTTGACAGTTCGATCCGAGCGAAGGTGCCATGGAACGCAGACGAGAAAGAAGTCGGTGTTTAAATATACTCCTCGACTAAGCTCGAATTAGTGCACCGTTATAATTAAAGGAGCCACGAAAACAGACGCTGACAGCCGTGAAATAAATCAGAATGGATGTCGTAACTGCCTCTGTAGCTTCCACATTTCTTCAGTTCTTTGTTCGACTTTTGACTGAGAGAATTATTAGTCCCTTTCGAAGAGCAGTGACGGGAAGAAAAATGGACATTCGCTTTTTAATTAAATATGGGACAAGGTCGAAACTACTGTCCTAACACGTGTATTTTTCGCTCTTGAAGTAATACTGATTTCTCTGGCGTCCAAAGTGAAAAATATCTTTTCAAAAATCGAGAATGCTGGTGGATTACTTTTTTCTTATTGCCCACTACTGATCGTGAACATTAATGTAGCGAAATAATAATCAGAAAAATATATATAATATAATATCTTTAGAGAGTTGTCGAAGAGAACTTCATAAAAGTTTAAATTTAGCCTTCATCTAAATTTAGATTTCCCAGCAGAAAAAATACCTCTCTCAGGGCTTGCCACTCATCCCCCATTGTGGAAGAGGATTTTCTACTTCGCGAATGCCTATTAATATTACATTTTAGATCTGTAAAAAGATATCCACCTATCATGGTCCCAACTCCACTATAAAATTCTATAAAACAACCCCATAGTGCTTCTTTAATGCTTCCCCACACCCGTAGCCCTCCTAAAGTACTATTTTATGTCACTTTTGTTGGTGAAGACACTTTATTGTCATTTCTCACGTGGAAAAGTGAAGTGATGATTTTTTTCATTAAATAAAGCATAATCAGTCTGCATCGTGTCACAGATTCGCACGGACGATGTGTTCGCTGCCGCAAATCCGTGGTCGAATCACTCGAGAAAAGATGAACGTCCAGAACTACAAGTTTCAAACTGTTCCCAACTGGTTTCCCGTAGTTCTGAATTTCCGCCCGGTTGCGAACTTGCCTCGCGATTTTCTGCTTTCCTATTTAGTCGACTGGGGCCAGGATTTCTCTGCACATGCACGCGAGGATGGTCGTTTAGGCAACTTTCCGTCGATCGTATGGGATTACTCGTGGCGAAACAGAAGGTCTCTAAATTTCCCTTTGAAGCTTTCCAACTTGTCCCGAAGTCTAATTTCTTTTCATCCTAAAAACTGGTGATTCTACCTGCTACGAATTTAAGTTAATAATTTTGCGTGGTGGCATCTGTTTCGAGAAAATTGCGTTTAAATATATTTTAGGTAAGTGTAGCGCTTCTTCCCTCGAAAAACATCCCTCAGGATAATCCACTCGAAAGTATTATTCACTTTGTTTCTGTTTTTCATTGGTTTTAAATCTACATATGATTTTCCAGAAAAGGGAGGGTTTAAGGGTTGTTGTATAAAGGGGCTGATCGGGTCTCGTTTCCACTCGTTTTACGTACCTGCAGGTCTTTGAAGCGGTGCGAGGCGCAGAGCGAGTTCAAAAACCGGCACAGAGCGCATTTCCTCGGTGGCTGGGTTATCGACGTGTTCACGGTGGTTTCCTGCGTTGTTTCCCTTCCGGTGGTGAGGCCGACCCCGACTTCCGAGCCCCTGTTCATCTGTGGACAGCCCCGAGGGTTCATCGATCAATCCTTGCCTTGTCCTTTACTCGGGTTTTTCGATTTCGGAGTGGGGTGGAAAAGGGGGGATGGAAGTTAACAGGTGGAATGCTCAGGTTCCAATAAAAGTTTTCTAGTTAAAAGCAATTCACTATTTCTTTTCATATGGATACGAGTCAACCATTGTCAGAGAACCAATCAGAAATTTGATAGGATAGTGATTTAAATTGGTCTGTATACTATCCAGATTGTATCTTCTGATTGATTCCTTTATGAGGAAATAAATAATAAAATCTTAATTGATGGGGAATTTATCAGTTACTTTCAGCATCACTAGAGTGTGTACATAACATAACCAACCCCTCCCCTCTGTCCGCCATAAAACCACCCTCCAAGTACTTCCCCAGAGCTCGTTACCCCAGGAAACCTACATCCTCGCCGCAACATTCCCGAGAACAGCGACCTAAAATTCCCCGAACCTAAGACACAAACAGAGAACCCTGTCCACGGATACTACTTGGTCTGGCAGACAATTGGCCCTTTCGCTAGGTCCTGTGGGGGCAGTCCAACCAAGCCACATTTCTTCGGCAGTCCGCCACTCTCTCCTAGACTAAGAGAAATTCGCGACTAACCAAGTGAAACACATCTGAAGTCGGGCTACCCTCCAGGAAGAGGGTGACGGGGGGATGAAAACGGGACAAAGTGGTTTCATCCCCTCCTGCTGCCCTCCCTCTGGCACGCATTCCACCCTGCGGTGACTCACCGTGATAATGGAGGGACGGGGTGCACCGGTGAAGTGCTCGATCACCTCCCAGTTGGATTTCTTCAGGGGGGTGTGCGGTGTGCGGGGGGTGTTGGGCGTATGCGGCTGCGAGGACGGCGTCGAGGACTTTGATCCTGGGGGATCGAGGAGCAGCTCGACACGGGGCTTGCCGCCGTCGTTGGAGCTCACGTGTTGCCTCAGGCTCGCCCACCTCCTGGTGCTCCTCACCGACCCGGTCACCGACCTAGCCGCCACCTCGCCCTGGAAATCAGACGTGCAGGATGAATTACGCGGGTGGAAGAAGCCTTCGGTGTCTTGATGAGCGCAAGGGGTTGGTGGGTGGCGGGTGGAACATGAAAACGGGGGTGGAAGGCTGGTGTGATTTATGAAGTAGGTAGGAAGAAGGTAGGGGGCTGCGTGGTGTTTGCGGCTGATGGGTAAATTTAGGATAGTGTATTGGGGTGGTTTGGAGAAGCCTTGGAGGTTCTTGGGAACATGGAAGTACTGGTACGTGGTGGATGTCCTGTACTAGTGCTTGGTGGATGTCAAGTACTAGTACTTGATGGATGTCGAGTACTAGTACTTGATGGATGTCGAGTACTAGTACTTGATGGATGTCGAGTACTAGTACTTGATGGATGTCGTGTACTAGTACTTGATGGATGTCGAGTACTAGTACTTGATGGATGTCGAGTACTAGTACTTGATGGATGTCGAGTACTAGTACTTGATGGATGTTGAGTACGGGTGTTTCCCTCAGATTACATTATTATTATTACTTCACGAAGGTAGGTTATAACTTATAAACTACGCGTTCTATTCTCTTAAATCATAAATTGTTCAATTCCTAAAGTTTCTTTGCCAATCTCCATTTCAGGGTGTTCAGTTTCCCTCCAAGTATTAAAGTACCCTTTACAGTGTGTTAATTTACTATTCGGCTATCAGATGACCCCAGAAGAGTGAAACAGTAATTGTAAATACCACTTTCCTTCCTCAAGACACTGAACTTAACACATCGAAGGAAAATCCTCCCAAAGACAGCAGATCTTAAAGAGATCGTCGTCGAAACTATCCCAGTGAAAGAAATTTCGCCCCTCCATTACAGAACAAGATTAATAAAGTGTCCTTGAACGATGGGGCGGGATAAGACACGGTGAAAGAGACAAAATTGAAAGGGTGTTGCAGACCTGCTTTCCACGTCTGATTAGGAAATAGAAATTTAAGACGACTCGAACGTTCTTTGCTTTTATCCAGGATCCTTTGAGAGCTTCCTGCAACATCATCCTGTGCGCAGGATCGTTCACATCGTCCTCAAGAATAATTCTTCCTTCTTAATCCACTTTATTCCATCCCTTCCTATTAATTTCCATAAGATTACTAATATTTCGTCCCAAATAAAAATGTACGTTTAAATCTCCTACATCCCATCTCAAATTAAATAATTCATTAATTAATTCGAGTACTTTCATTCTTTCCTTCGCCTACTCAGTAAAAACAGTGCGCAAGTTATTAAACTTTCCTTTAAATATTTTCTGAACTCTCCCTCTGGAGGCACACAGGAAATTCTTACCCAGGGAACAAAGGACCCTTCCCCATTCTTCTTGCTCCTCCCCAAGGCTACCCAACTCTTGAAATAAATGTGGCAGATGTAAAAATTTTATTATCCTCAGTTACCTCTCCCTTTACAAATAGAATATCCTTCGTTCTCCGTTTCCTCCGCTTTTATTCTTATTTCCTCTTCGAGAGGATCTCCGATCTCACTTCGAAGATCCGTTCTCTTGCATTATGTTGCCTTTTAGACCCTTCGCTTTCGGAACCAGTATGCATCTTGCATCGATCTTATTTTCTTCCTGGCTCGCGTGCTATTTGTCCAGCAAACTCTTTCCCGATGTTGATTTTTGCCTTCTTTGAGGATACCGAGCTGTTCTCGAATAATTTGAAAGTTTGATGCGCCATGGCTTGTTTGGAGAGACGAAAGGGAAGAGAATTCGTCGTTCTCTGAGTACTTCGAAGTCTCAGAATTCAGTTTTCGAACAAAAACTGTAACAGAGAAGTGGGATCGCGTACGTATTCTTTCAGCATTCTACTTTCTCGGATGGGAAAATGGGATTCTGAAACGGGAGTTTAAAAGTCGATTGTAGTTCATTTCAAATGGCAAAGCGTCCCCTAATTTTAGACAGACGCGTGTTTGTCCATGGAAAATTCATAAGTGTTTTTCATCCTCGGCTCCTCAACGTCCACGGTTTCTGTAAATACTTTTTGCGTTTGCCCTCTCCGGCGTTGGAGAATGTATTCAAGCTTAAAGCTTTGAAAGCTTGGATCCTGGATTTGTTTATTCCCGCTGTGCCTTCCTGCCCCAGAAAGAGAGGAGGAGAGTTTCGTCTAAGCCGCCGGCAGGAAACAATTTTCTTCAGGTAGCCTTCGTGGTGTTGTCACGATCGACAGGGAAATTGCTCCGTAATCATGCTGACACCCACCCTCATGCCTCAATATATCCTGGCAGCTTTACTCTTTATGTCACTTGAAATTCGTCTCATCCCCTTCGAATTCCAATAACTGCATAATCCCAATAATTCTCCCACTCTCAAGCTAAATAATAGCTTGCCAACTTCGCATGGCCAGAAAAGCTGAATGAAAGCCTGAACTCGGTGAAATGAAAAGAGAATTAAGAAACAATGACTTTAAATGGTGTCCCGAAGAACTGTTTTTTGAGACACTTAAAAAGACGTTTATTAAGGGCCTCCTGAATGAAATTCCGGTTAAAACAACACCTAGGGGAGCAAATTGGCAGAATTGCCATCGCTTTATCATCGTTGGGGGAAGTTCTCCATGCGATTAAAGTCTGGCGGGTCAGAGGGAGGTCTTCCAAGAATTTATCGCCTCCAAGGGGGGTAGTGTAGGCTCTGAAACTCTGCTTTAATTGCAGTTATTCGACTTAAAAATTGCTCTGGGAGCCTCTGAATTAGCTGTCGTAATTAATTATCCTTTAGGATGGAGTAGGTGCTCCTAGAGTTGGACTCCAAACGAAAATATCATACTTCTCTCAGAAGAAACTGGACCCCTACACAACGCACATACTGCCACGTGCCAGCCACCCTTACAGAAGCTCGCAAGATCCTCCTGAACTCAGCAGGAGACAAAGGAATCCTCCATCAATGCTGCCTCAGTATACCTCCAGCCTACCTCTCCCATTTCAAAGTTCCAGGAATACACTCGTATGGGAAGTCCGGGTTAACTTGTTAATAGTTCGCCCACGTCGGCGGCCACCGTTCAACCCCTGACCCTTGAACTCGACCCTGGGTGTCAGAGGAACTGATACCACCTCAATGAGTAAATAAATTGGCTTAAACTAGATGGAACAAAGCTCTCCCAGATTACAGAGCTTTGGACCGACGAGACTGGTCCTAATATCGATACATTTCAGAAATGCCTGACCGTCATCCCTTGCATTCACCCGTCTCACTTCCTACTATCTGTTACCGTACACCCTGTATAAGCGCGCTGTAGGAGTTCCTGTAAATCATTTTTTCAATTAAAACGAATGCTACGCCCCCGGAGTCGTGGTGCCAACAGTTGTTTCATTAAACGCCGCGCGGATTAATTCCGTCGGGCATTAACGCCTCGTTTAATTATTGCGATCCCGTCCGATGTTATACGAATCTGGTAAAACGAGTTGCGAACGGTCGGGTAACAACAACTAGTCGATGGTTTGTAAATACGTTCGTGGTACGTTGTTTAAGAAAAGGAAATGGACCTTAATAAGGGCAGATTTTTAGATCATAACAGGATCGGAATCTAATACAAAAAGCTTATTTTGAGGTGTGTCGATCATACTATCCCGCAAAATTGACTCTCCCATCTGGGTTAAGGGGTCTCCCTAGTTTGACGCGTTGAAAATAAGCGGCTTCTGTTGACTATACATTGAGTACTAACTATAAACTGAGTACCGACTATAAACTGAGTACCGACTATAAAATGAGTACCGACTATAAACTGAGTACCGACTATAAACTGAGTACCGACTATAAACTGAGTACCGACTATAAACTGAGTACCGACTATAAACTGAGTACCGACTATAAACTGAGTACCGACTATAAACTGAGTACCGACTATAAACTGAGTACCGACTATAAACTGAGTACCGACTATAAACTGAGTACCGACTATAAACTGAATACCGACTATAAACTGAGTACTACGTTCTTCATGCCCGACACCAATTGTGCCAAAAGTATCATAATGTACTACGTGTTCCCTCTCCATCAAACATTTCCAGCTTCCTTCCTTCCAGGTGACACATTTCATCTCGTAATTGAATTAATCCCAAAGCTAATTAAGTGGCTGTAAGTGACAGTTACATAACGATAATGAGAATTAATTATGGTATGTTAATTCGTTCGAAACCTCGCATCCCAAACCCCCTTATTATTCCAATATTATCATTATCCATATTCCAATCACAATCGCATTGATTTTTCCCGTTCGCGACGCTTTTCTGAATTCTTCTTCTGGCTTCGTTTAATTTTTCCTCTATTTATGACGAGCTGACACTCGTGATAAGAGGGGCGAATTTCAGAGCCCGCTAATAGACACCTTATCGTCCGTCGATGAAGCCGACTGAAATTCAGGGCGCTCGAAACACTCGTACCCGGTGAATTCTTCGCCGACGAGCTGGAATTGTATGCGGTCCGCGTGAAAGCCTGATAACGTATCATCGCCTGGCACAAATTTTCAGACAATCCTGCTATCTCCCCGAATACGCTTCTGCTTGACCGCCCTGGGGAAAAGTTGGTGACGCCTCTCCCTTTGAAATTTACTGTTACATCTAAAATTAACAGCCACCACTTGTCACCTCCACTTCCCCTCAAAATGCTCCCCTTTGTAAAACATAAATAATTCATTGTCAGCGTTTAATGAAATTTAAGAAATTTCCGTAAACCCCTGGAACGCTCCCCCTCCGATTTGGGAAACGTCGAGTCATGTTTTATTAATCCGCCGATTCGAGGTGTTCATTAATAATTCATTCCGTTTATTTTGTAAATTGATCCTGTCATCGCGAGTCCGTACCAGTGGTGTAATAATTATCGCTGAAGAGTATGCGCGATGTTCATATGGCAATGGAAGTGGAATTCGTAATAGGCCTGCTGTCGAATGATGCCAACCGTGATGCAGTATTGGGCTGCGATATTAATGGGGGCGGTGGAGGGTAATAAAATTGACATTATGGAAATTGTGAGGCTGGTTAAAATTCATAAAGTATAAGGGGTTTGCTGGATGTCTGTTGGGCAGTTGAAATTTTCTAGCCGGTCATGCGCCTGTTGTTTGTCAAATTGCTGAGTACAAAGTTGGTAAAGCGATTAACGTGGCGACCTCACTCGATGCCACTTAACAATTATGGCAACAATTTAGCCTGTCGGTGTGTAAATTGTAGCGCTAAGCGCTTCTCAAATACTATTGGGTAGTTGTGGTGACGAGAATCGATCGTTTGAAATTGGCTCACTGATAGAGAACGAGATAGCTAATTAACAATAACTCAACTTTGTTGTGCATCATGTACTCAGTAGACAGCAGAGGTTACTTTATTATCTAGTAGAGCTGTAATTATTCGAATATTTTCGAATACGAATATTCGTATATTCAAATATTCGAATACTCCTGATTATTCGAATACTCCTGATTATTCGAATACTCGAATACTCCTGATTATTTGAATTCTCTGGTATTTGAATTATTTAGTATTCGAATTCTCTGGTATTCGATTTCTCCGGTATTCGAATTCTCTGGTATTCGAATTCTCCGGTATTCGAATTCTCCGGTATTCGAATTCTCTGGTATTCGAATTTTCTGGTATTCGAATTTTCTGGTATTCGATTTCTCCGGTATTCGATTATTCGAATACTTACATTACTCAAATATTCCTTACAACCCTAATATCTATGATTTTAATGTAAATTAAAATTAAATGTAATACTACGTGTTACCTCAAAGTCTTTGAAACGTAGAAATATTCGAATTACAACTCACTAATGTGTTAACTAATCGACCCACACCCATTACACTACCTACACCCACACAAACATATTCCATTGCATCGAGACTAAATGATCAAATTCTAATGCTTCTAATGGAACCCACCTAACCCACAGGCACGCGTTTTCCCTGGAATCATTCACGACGCTTTGAGGTTTAATCGGCGTGTGGAATCGCGAATCTCATCGAGAAAGTGACCCCAAATTTCGCAACAGCGTTGCTGCGTAATCGACCAAAGCAAGCAGAAATAATTGCCGGTCCAATCGAGGCCTATTTCCCCAGTAGTTAAAACGCGACGTCAAAAATTTTGCCCCAAATACCATCCCACCATTGCGCGCTTATTTTTATCCACAGAGATGGAAACTGACAGACCCGTTCCAGTCTCTCGTGCAATTTCTCGCTCGATCAGCGAGAATGATTAATTAGTTAATTGTTGTCCGCGCGAATAACTTTCCACCCGCGGTTGTCGTTCGTTCCTTGCGAGCAACACGAAAAATCCATTACAGAAACGAGCTTGGAGACAAGCGAAGGGAAGGAGAATCCTTTGAGCTGAGAAAGTTCCTGCGCACCTTGGCGATCACACCTGAGGAACGGTGCCGAGTGGAATTAGCAGAGACCATTTAAGAAAATTGATTATGCATCTCTAAAGCGAATCTGGTTATTGAACTGTCGAAGGTTTCGGAAAATTGTCACGTTGTTTTCCCTCTGCTTTCCACCGTGCTGTGCTAGCTTTCCAATCAAACTTGCTGAATGTCACAGCTTCGCGTAACGAGAATTTAATAATTCACAGTCGCTGCGAACGAAGGTCCATTTTCAAAGCAGTTCGATTGCAGTGGGCGCAGATTGTTTCGGCGTGAATTTTGCAGGGTGTTTCGAGAGTGTTTCTGTGAACGTTTTTGGATTTTACATTTGCTTGGCGCTACTGGTGTGATGATTTAGCAGATCCGAAGGTAGTGGTGGATCAAACAGTTGTGAAGCCCCGCGGTGTTTTGTTGTTCAGTGGACGGGCCAGGGGTTTCAATTTTAATTTCGCCTAACGGGATTATCGCCCCTTCCACCTACTGTAATTCGTAGACGCGATGTAATAGCGTGTGACACTGCGTTTTACGGCGGCAGCAAACTCCTGAATAATGGATGAAGCTACGCGTGTTCTGCGCTTTTAAATAACGGACGAGAAGAAACGAAACGTTATATGCAGCGTGCGCTTGCAAGCAGGGATGTCTCATTTTTTACCTCTAGGAGAATAATTTGAGTAGGGTATTGGGTATTGAATAGTGTTCGAGTTACTCTGCTGAGTACTACGTTCGCTTATAGTACAATAGTGGCCACAGAAAATGCACCACCTTGGAAATATCTGTTTCTGGGTTGAACTTATACACGAACAGTGTTTACTCTTTACCTAAGTGCGAATTAGAGCTGTAATTATTCGAATACGTATAATTTAAATACGAATAAGAATAAAAGGAGTATTCGAATCTCAATTTCGAATTCTCTGGTATTCGAATACGTGGATTATTCGAATTCTCTGGTATTCGAATACTTGAATTATCCGAATTCTCTGGTATTCGAATACTTGAATTATTCGAGTACTTGGATTATTCGAATTCTTTGGTATTCGAATACTTGGATTATCCGAATTCTCTGGTATTCGAATACTTGGATTATTCGAATACTTGGATTATTCGAGTACTTGGATTATTCGAGTACTTGGATTATTCGAATACTTGGATTATTCGAATATTCGTTACAGCGCTAGTACGAATCCACGATGAGATTTTACATGAGATTTCTATCATGAGACAAATCTCAGCAACGATTAAATGTAAATAATGGAAATAATCACAAGAGATGAGATTTTTGAAACTATATCACGAAACTTGTCTCATGAGATTCTAATTTCACGAAACTATTGACCAAATAATCAAAAAATAATAAAATAATTGCCTCGTGAGATTAAAGTCTCAAGCGGGAGACACGATAATTCTTTTTCTCATCTAGGATTTGCACTGTATAATCACAGGATGATGTCGCTAGTGGAAAATTGGAGAATCACACTGGGGGGTGGCGTTACCTGGTGACTCCTCCGGCTGCCACGAAGGCTGAGCCTGTGGCTCCACTCGTGCTTCGGGAATTCCACACCGTATTTCTCCATGTCCGCCTCTCGTTCTTCCTGTCGCCGCTGGAAAAGCCCTTCGGGGCAATGGAACACCGGCTTGTCCTCTACTTCATGCTCCCCCTGTCAAGCAGAAAAATATTTTCAACCTCCTCGCTTCCACCTTCCATCCTCCGAAGCCTCTCTCTCCCCCTTCCCCTACTAAAGCACAAGCAAAATAACTCCACCCTCGCATTCAGCTCCTCGAAAGCTTTTCCCTGTACTTTAATTCACCCAGGGCCCCTGGAAAAACGAAGCAATTTATGGTTCAGCAAGACTCTGAACAATTAAATCCCCGTAACTGGAACGTACTTCTCCCCAATCCACTTTCCCCAAACTGGAAAATTAAAAGTAAATCGAAGGCGAAGTTTCGGCCAGTATTTCAAACCGTACAGACATCGTTTCTTAATCCTTTTAAAGGGACGAGGAGCCAGGGAGCTGTTTTATTGCACGTGTCAGGGCTAAGAATTCGTAATTCGTTTTAACTGAGGGTTAATTGAAAAGTGACCGGGAAACTACCCTCGCGAATGTTGATAAAGCGTAGGACGAGGGTGACACAAGACAGCCTGGAAGGCATCCAGGCCCCGGTGGAATTCCACGCTCCACTGTTTCGCGAGCGGAGCTGTCCGCGTGGGAAATAATCGCCAGCGACGTGCAGCACGCGGAGACGTATCGCGTTTTATCAGCATTTCCACGGTCGCTTTTCCATAATGACAGAAGGCTGCACTCCCACGTGCTACGCGCTGTAAACGAATCGGGCCAGTGGGTAACGAAAGAAGGATGCTCGAAACGGTATCCTCTCAACGATTCAATATATCGAGTCTATTTCAAACATTCCAGCAATTTGGCAATTTTTTTCTTCTCTCTTTGGTATGAAAAATTCGCTCTGCAGAGATATCGGGGGCATTCAGTGTCGATGGAATTAGAAGTTCTGACGAGCATTTTTTTTTTCAGATGGAACGTTATTTATCGCGAAAGTGGAATCGGTCCGGGGAAACGGTCGAGCGTCGATTATTCCCCCGTTTTTCCTCGATATAAATCCAACGGGTCACTTTTTTTTCTAACTTCTTTCTGGCTTTCGCAGGCGACGAAGGACAAATTGGAATCTTTAGATGGTCCTCGACGAAACTCTCGACGGCGACTCGCCTCCGCCACTCGATATCGAAAATCCTTTTTCTCTGGCTGTGCCACGGCTGATCGGGGAGAGGGATTCTCTGTCGTCCAGGAGTGTCCAGGGTCGTTCGTTGTTCCTCGAGGGGGTATCCCCATTTGAACGGTCAAGAAAATCGATATCCACTTGGGTCGGACTGTTCTCACTGATTTGTTTATGTTTCCTTCCACTGAAAGCGTGGCTATAATGCTGATACCATTTCGAGACTTATCGAAGGGGATGACAAAAGAAGGGGATGTCTCTCAGACGATAGCCACATTCGGTAGATCGCCAATTTCCTTGTGCTTTCTGAATTTTTATAAGTCTGCCGAGAAAGCCACAATGACTCGGTATTCTTAGCGAAGAAAATTCCTGGATACACGCTAAATATGAGCAAACATATGTGGAAAGTTACAAAGTGTTGCCTGTTACGGTTTTCCAGAAAAAAATTCCTAAATATCACATTAATATCAGACCGTCTGGGGGGATATCCCCTGAAAGTATTTTACCTCGAGGCTGCTTTCACTCCTCCCCAATTCCCGTTTCTTTTTCGCGCAGCACACTTGTACGTTTTTATTAGCAGTCACGTTGGGGAGAGAAGGGTGTAGTGAAGTTTTCCTTAATTTAAGTTCCTGGGGAGGAAACGACCCTAGTGGCCTGTTAGGGTTTCTGAATGTCTGTTGGCCGACCTCTGCGAGGATCTTTCCTCTCGCGGATATACGGCAGGGGCTGCTGTTGGGAGTAATTCTTGGCGGGTGTGCGGATGGAAATGTTTAGTAACGAGAGGAAAATGAATGGTGACGGAGAAGAATGATGAGGGGAATTGGAATCGATGGGGGGAAGTAAGGCGTAGGACGGAGTCGTTGGCTGTGTAGCATTGTGTTAAGGGAAAATAATGAGAAAGAGAGTGAGTGCAGAGGGGGAAATGGGGGCTAAGATGTTCCCTGTGTATCTATTTTTATTTTTCCAGCGAAGACTCGCCTTGGAAGACGCTGTATTGCATTCCCTTGGTGCGTTAACAGTTTGTCGTTCACAGGGTGCGCTCTGGGTATCCTGTTTCTTTTGTTAGAACCTATTTCTACGGATCGATGGTAGCGAAATTGATAAATCAGTCGTATTTGTAGCTTGTGGAAAGGCTGAGAATGGATTACCATCGTTCGGAGTCACAAGTCACAATCGAAGGGAAAAAGTAGTACTCTAAAGTATTCAAGGGTCAAAAGTATTTAAAATATTAGGTACTCAAGTATTTGAGTACTTAAATATTCAAGATTAAGTATTCAAGTACTTGAGTTTTCCACAGATTAAGTATTCAAGTACTTGAGTTTTCCACAGATTAAGTATTCAAGTACTTGAGTTTTCCACAGATTAAGTATTCAAGTACTTGAGTTTTCCACAGATTAAGTACTGGAGTATCCAAAAGATTAAGTACTACTCAAGTACTTGAGTACTTTGACCCACGAATACTGGTACTAGTTACATCTTATCTAAATCGAGCACCCTTTATCTTAATTTTTTATTGAATCTGATGCTCAGTGAATTTTTTTTAAACGAAGCACCCTTTTTCTTAATTTCTTATTGGATCTGATGCTCAGTGAATCGTGGGGGGTCTGTGACCGAGCGACGATAAGGAAACGTTCTTGAATGGCGTTCAGCTGGAATGAAACGGAGCCGCGTTAAAAATTGATGCCCGTCCCTACCTTGCATCGATCTTTATCGACAACGACACAGTACTCGAGTACACGAAGCCCAGTTTCACTCTCGTGAGCCATCCTCGTCTTCCCTATTCCATAATCCCCATATTGCTCTGCCTCTGATTTTCAACAACGCAATGGAAAATCAATCGTTCACCCTACATTTCTGAAAACGCGTTCACAATACTCTGACCTTTGTATTTGTACAAATACGAAATTGTGTATTTCAATTTTCAAGGCCGTTCTTATAAAAGAAAAAAAATTGGAAACAGAATTTTTGCATCTTCGATGAGATGTCATCCGAGCGATGATTCAGACTTGTAGAGAATGAGTTTCATTCGTTACACTGAATGGAAATAGATTAAGGAAGGGTAATGCCGCCTGAGGAGGAATCATACTGTGATCGTTTTAACGAATCGGACGGTGAGGAACAATCAATACTACCATTTACGAAGAATTATGCAAAACGAGGGGTGGTTGGGACATAATTGGAGCTTGAAGTCTATCGTTTGGCCCAATTAGGGGTAGTAAAGTAACGATAACGTTTCACGCAGGCCCTTGCTCGAATCTTCCAACCATTTCTCACAGCCAAAGTTCATGGAAAAATCATGCTCGAAATCTCCCCAAAAATATTCTGCTTGAGCACTCCACTAAGGCCCATCACACTAAAAATCCTCCAGCCAGTATTCAGAGCCAAAATTCATGATAGAATTCTGCTGAGAATCTCCTGAAAAATATTCTGCCTGAATACTTCAACAAACTCCATAATTCTAAAAAAAAAAAACATTTTAAAAAATCAGATGAAAAATGTTTCCATAAAAATGCACCCTTCAGTCGTTTTTCACAGTAAAAAAAATGGGTGGAGTCATTCATCAAGCCCCGCATAAAAATGTCCAAATTTTCTACCTGATCCTCCACCGCGCGCATAAAAAAAGAAATCCAATAACCACCGCGTGAAAAATCTCTCCCTTCAAGCATCCCCTGTGTAATCGCAGAATTTGGGAAAAGAGTTTTGCTAATCGTCCCAGAGAATCTATCGGGATCGACATTTCACAGTACACCGCCAAAGTTCGAATTTGTTGATGCAGCCACGCGTGAAATTGCCCCGGCAAATTTGCTTCTCCGTAGCCAAAGGGCGGATCGACCGTTGACGAGGATTTCCTCGGACGCGTCGCCTCATTTCCGGTGCACCCAGAGTGTTTCCGGAAGCGTGGGTCGGGGGGAAATGGTTTTTCGGTCGCGTCAGCTGTTTCTGAGCGTTTTTCCGTCCGGGGCGAGAGTATTACTGGCTTCGGGGCCTCTTGTCGCCTCCTCGGCGGAAACTTTCCACGGCTCCGTGGGAATTCCGCGAAGTTTCGATGAAAAATTCAGAGGAAACTTAGTGGTCGAGGAGTCAAGACGCGCTCCTTGCCTTCCGCCGCATAGCTTGGCACGATTCTTTTTTTTCACCCCCTGTTTGTTAGTGCTTTTGGAATTCTCGAGCTTTAATAACTCTTCAAAGTATTGATAACCGTACGAACCGAAAGGATCTTGAGGTGGGATATTTTCGAACACTTTTGAGCTTGTTGAGTTAAAGAACTGCAAGGATTTTTTTTTTTTTTTTTAAATAGAATTCGAGGCACGAGAGCAGACGGCTGTTGCCATTAGCAGGACTTAATTAGAAGAGGGGTATTAATGGATACTAGCCGTGCATAAATCGGTGGGCAACGAGTGTGTCCACACAATCGAGCAATCTGAAGCTCGTTCGTCCACCGTTCGCACACGATTATATAATAAAGAGGACAGGGACTGTCGCGGCACACGATGCATTCCCTATTACCTTGTCAGGGATCAATGAAAAAATTATAGAAAAGTGGTATAATTATCGCGGTCCGGTGGACTAATGCAAATCGCTGCATTCCTAATCCGGTTGGGTGAAATCGCGTTGGAGTCCAGGCGTCATTAATAGCCGCACGTATATGCACTCTGGAAACTATAATTCCCCCTGAATGACCCTCGGAAATTTCCAATATTTAGCAAACATTCCCAATAATCCACCCTGAAGTACTCGCGGAACTGAAACCGACCCATTCTCTTATTCCACCACAGTAAATTGCA
This sequence comes from Andrena cerasifolii, assembly GCF_050908995.1. NCBI lineage: Eukaryota > Metazoa > Arthropoda > Insecta > Hymenoptera > Andrenidae > Andrena > Andrena cerasifolii. The sequence goes on from NC_135132.1 coordinate 9,491,796, forward strand.
ATTTTGCAAAGATCAAATTTCTCGCAGATGTTCAGAAAATAATTGGAAAACTATATCATCCCATTTACCTAAAAAAAAGGAAGATTAATTGTGTTGTATTCTTTTTGTTCTATTTCAATTTCAACAATTATTGATCAGGGAAATGCCTTCTCCTTCGGGGGAAAATTTCGCCACCCTCAAATATCATGAACCACTAACCCCATGTGTTACGAAATTCAAAATTTACTGCCAAATTCAGGTAAACTCAAAATTTGCCATTAAGTTAATTATTTTCGTCCCAATTAACTACGTAAAGCTCTGCAGAGCTCCGAAAAAAAATTCTTCCACCCCTTTCGTTCGTTTCAAAATGCCACCCTAAATGTTAAAATCGTTTCCCGGTCGCGTACGAAGCACAAGTCGCGGATGACGGTCGTATTTCACGACGGACAGCTTCCTGTGGGCGCAGAAACACGTACCGCACACTTGTACCCCGTAGAATGCGCGCAATCAGCCGAAACGGCGGTCCTACATCCGGGGAGGTTCGATTTGTCAAGCAACAAACGGAACGTCATTCCGCCCGCAATTATCCTGACTCCTGTGGGCGCACCGCAGCCAGAGGAATTGCGGCTCACCCGATAATGGCGGGACGAAAATTTCGGTGCGACGGGTAGCGGTAATCGATAGAGTATAATGAAGTCCCCTTCGATAATCTTCCCGCCAAAAACCACCAATACACCACCCCTGTTCGAGGCGAGCGACGAGGGAGATTATTTGTACCGTAAACAGTAGATTTTGTAACTGATCCCTTTTTTTCCCTTGTGCAGTGATAATTTGATAATATTTATTAAGGAATTTTTAATATTACTTGGAATGGAATTTCGATGCTGGGTGCAGCTATTTTCGTTTGTAATGTAGGGGTGTTTGTTGGAAGCATATTTTTCTGGGGTTTTGAAAGGAGAATTTGTGGTTGGTTTGGAAGAGCTTTGAAAATTGCGATTTCAGCTCCCTCGGTCACTGATTTATGGAGGATTTTTAATCTCCGTTTTTGCTGCCGGTATGTAATCGATTTTTCGAGTGGAATTTTTTGCACCGAGGATTTTCGGTGGAAATGAATTTTGGAGTCGTGGGGAAATTCAGGCGAACTTTCTGCGACCTGAATTCAGCTTTTACGGTGGCAGATAGAGGATCTGCTGATTGTGTCACTGGAGACATAATGGTAGCCTCATTTTGTCGATATTTGTAGTTAGTGGGCGCAGTATTCTTCCAGAGAAAGAATCCAGCAGGGTGTTCTGTAGGCGATTTTTTTTTTTTTATGAATGAAAATTGTTTCTCTGCTGGAAAGGAATTGAAACGAGAAATCCTAGTAATTTCTCGCGAATAAGAGACAGAGTGCAGTGCAGTGTATTCTTATTTATATTATCTTATAAGGGTGGAAAGGATAATAGGAATGCCATTTCCTCTTTGACAATACGAAAGGAATATTGGTGGAATAAATAGACCAATTCTCTGAAGAAATAGGTGCTCTGCAGTGCCTGTTGTTGATTTCACAATTACGCAGAGAAATGTAAAATTCATGTAAACGCACGTGACCGCATTCGCGAGAATCTTTATTCGCACGCTTCGGCGATTTATTGCAAATAATTCATTACGTTCCTTGATGTACTGAATTTTTCATCTGTGCTCGCGGCGAATTTCCCCCACAAAAGGTTAAATAAAAATAACCAGTTATATTTACGAGAAGGACGTACACGGCAATTCTGCACTTTTAATCCTTCGCGTTCGATTGAATCGACTCGAAGCTGCAAAATATGGAATTTCACGTGATTGAAGTGGCCGCTTCTCTTCCCTCTATCGATCACGCCTCTATTTTGTCGAATAAACAATTTACTATTATTCAAGTATGAATTGTTGACTACGTTAACCACTTATACGCCAAATTTATTTGTTATTATTTAATTTCTCGAGGAACAATTGGTGGCTCTTATATGTATCGTGTATCGAAGTTGTCTAATAAAACGAATCCCGGATTATCCAGGGCGAACGTTAATCGAAGCATCGGGGGCCGAGGGCTCACTAAACCTGGATGAAAGAGAGCTTTCGTTGTTTCCCGTCGGTTTCGTAAACATCCGGGTAAAAGTAAACAGTGACAGAGCAATATATATTCCTGTCACGTGTCGAAACTGTGCAACTTCGAGTCCACTACAGTTGGTACAAAGTTAGGTGGCCTCCTAAAAGCATGGTTGAAAACCTGCCCATATCAGATGAATTCAGATTCCAGCTACGATATTACTTCTGCTCATCTCAGGATGATATTATAGACATGCACAATCCCCGTTTTGCCTCCGTTTCTATTGCTCCGTTTGCTATACACGCGTCTAAATCCGCCCACTTCTAGGCCCAACCCTCCGGCCCCTCCCACTTCTAGGCCCAACCCTCCGGCCCCTCCCACTTCTAGGCCCAACCCTCCGGCCCCTCCCACTTCTAGGCCCAACCCTCCGGCCCCTCCCACTTCTAGGCCCAACCCTCCGGCCCCTCCCACTTCTAGGCCCAACCTTCCGGCCCCTCCCACTTCTAGGCCCAACCCTCCGGCCCCTCCCACTTTTGAGCCCAACAATCATTTGTCCTGTACCACTTCTAGGCTCAACCCATCGTTCCCTCCCACTTCTAGGCCCAACCCTCCGCCCCTCCCACTTCTAGGCCCAGCCCTCCAGCCCCTCCCACTTCTGAGCCCAACGATAATTTGTCCTCTCCCACTTCTAGGCTCAACCCATCGCCTTCTCGCACTTATAGGCCCAACCCCTTCTCCCTCCCACTCCGGGACCTACTTCTTATATCCCCACCTCTTTCTAGGATCCACCCATCTGTCCGCTCTCCTTTCAACACTCTCCAACTGTGTCTCAATCCTCTGTTCCACTCCCATTTTCCCTCCCCATGTATCTTCCCCACCACCCCTTTTCTCTCAAACGGTACACCCACAAAATAGTAATCTAACAAAATTAATACAATCCTGCAAAGTTCAAACATTCATTATTAAAATATTTCTCCTCCATATTCCACTTCGAACCTCGTATTTCGCAGGCAATGAACACCTGGGCATTGACAATAATAGTAATCCGTCGATAGACATTGAATGGTGCCGGAATTGGAGAAGAAATCGATGGAAAAGCGAATCGCGACCAGCTGCGCGCACCAGGCCCCATGTGTTTATTTATTCGCGTTCACGTAACGCTTTCCTACGGCCAGAGTGCCAATTAAAATCGCTAACGACGATAAGTGCAGGTACCCTCATGGTCGTCTGATTAAAGGCCGCCTGTTCTACTGGCCGACAAGACAGACAGTCAGTGGCAGGAAGTGTTCGGCTTTTTAAACAGCGCCCATAGCCCAGCCATACCAAAATCACGTTAGCCTGATTCAACTCTGACAAACCAGCGTTTCTATCTCTCTGTTGTACCAGTTCTCCATTCAATTTTATTACGGACCAGTTAACCGCAGCTTTCGCCTGTTCATCCTGGCAAGTTTTTTAATCGAACTGCGAAATTCCCTTGGGTCTCTAAAATCGTTCGAATTAACTACTCCGCTACCTCCCCCATCATTAAAATTTTTAATTCGTAAAAAGTAACTTAACAATTTTTAATTCTAAAATGCATTCAGGCACCATTCTTTTCATATTACTTGCATTAATAAGACCCATTATGCAGCAGATATCCTTCCACGGTTTCCCAAAAATCTCGAGGCCCGAACAGACTGCTTCCACCGAAGATACATTACACCCCGTTCCCGTTGTCCTGGCTAAACAATTGCCGTGCCTCGTGACAACGGGCTGTCACATGAATGTTGTTTTATTCGCGATCCGCTGGATGCGAGAGCCATATCCAGCAATTTTCTCGCAATAAATGAGCGGCGAGCCGTCCTCGCGGACAGGTATTACAGTTTCCCCGGGTGAAGACTGCCTTCAAAGGCTGCCCGCGTACTGCTGATCCCAAAAGAATCCAAATGGGAAACGGGAAATACGGCGCGGCTGGAAGAATAACGCTGCCTACGATCGCTTTGATCGCGGAATGCCCGCGACGAATAAAAACCGAGGAGTAGAAAATGAAATTTCACCGCGAAACTACAGCCCCCATTTTTTATTGTCCTCGGTAAAACCGCGATTTCGCCACTCTTTCTCATGCGCCAATCTATTTTTTTCGTCGGATGTAACCACCGCGCTTTTTTAGCCGACTGCCCTATAAAGCGCAGGGAAAAATTGGGCCGTTGAATCGGAGGAGATAAAGCGACGCTCGGCCGCTTATCCGCTGAATAAGGGATGAAGGAACGTATCTGGATTTGGGATCGGGAGGGAGTTGCTTTTAAACGTGAACCGGGGGATATTTTCTATCCGGGGGGGATTGGGGAGGAGCTGGGAATCGTTTCTGGATGAGGGGTCGCGTAGAGTGTAGCACGTAGGACTACGTGAGTGGAGATATCTGTTTAATTTAGTAGAGGGTGGTGTTTGATCTTGGGGGAAGATTCTTCTAAGTGAGAAGTGATGATCTGTGGGCAAAAAGTAGCATCGCGAGGGGGAGTGAGTGTCTGAACACCGAAAGAACCCCCCGCAACTTATTCGGTTAGCGTTTGCACCTGCTGATCCTCATCCCTTAAACTTGACACTTGACATTTATGCTAATGACGCGAGCTGGAATCAGCCAGAGGTTTCGCTGTCGAGCTTAAATGCCATCAGCGCCTGGCTGGATCCAGGGATCATTGGAATACGCCAGGTTCGGGCTGAATTAGCGCTGAACAGATGAATCGCGTTGTTCCGAACAATGCCATAATTTAACAGTACCAGGTATGCGACTATACCGGTTCCCTCTGTCGAGTGGCTCTATTCATCCCAAAATCCCGAGTGCATATCATCATTTACCCTGCCTGGTGACTGTCTAACGACAAGAAAAACACTGACCTATGGAGGGGTCAAGTGACACTTGGCTGTCGTGTCGGGTGGTGGCTTGGTGACGTGGTTAATTGGTTTCATTTGGAACTCGCAGCTTTCATCGAGGATCACTGACTCTGGCGAGCAATTCTGAACGGTGAGGATTGAATGGAGGAGCCAGGTGCATGGGCTAAGGGGGTTGGTATAACGAGGTGTTGGGAGGTCTTTCTTCCGGGCCTCCTAGGTGCTCTTAATCGCAAATCAACGACCTGGGGTGGAGATTGAGATGTGTTACTTCACCGATCCAGTGTCGCGCTGAATGAAGTGGAGCAGTTGAGTCCCAGATACGCGCGGAAGTGGTTCGTGTCCCCAAAAGTTAGTGGAGTGTTCGCATTCAACTTTGATGAATGTTTGAACGCGTCGGGTTCTAATCAGTCCACTTGGTAGGGCCTCCTCTTTGCAGACTGCAAATCTGATGAATTATTAAATTGGGGATGAATAAACCTAATCTGCCATGTGCGGCTAAAGGTCTCAGGGTTAGGGGACTTGGCAGCTATTCAACTGGACCACCGTATTCTCTGTAGTTCGTATTTTCTGTAAATATACACAGTCCAAAAGTGGAGGTATGTGGAGCAAAGTGCCTGTCCCTGGTAAAGACCACTGTTAACTAGCTTAGAGGTCTGTCCCTTTAACGTATTCTTGCCATTCTGAAATTCGCACCAGAGGAATAAAAGGAGTCGCTTCAATAAAAGGAATCCACCCCTAAATTCGCGAACCCTTGGAGTAAACACATTACGTACTTCAGTTCTTGTTTCTCTTCAAGTCACGATGTATCCTTAATTAACAGTAGACATGGAGCATCCCCGGAGGCCCCAGGGACCAGGTGGAAGAAGTTCACCAACTTCTAAAAGCCAGGGTTAATTACGAGCCCGGCTAGGCATTAAAAACAACCCCAGCGAGCGTGATACTTGAGCCCTACGAGCTACCCTATCGATCAGGTGTACAAGACACAAGGAGTTTCGCAGAACATCCTGAGCAACTGATAAAGATTGAAGTTACCAGGCTCGTAAATGGGTGTAGAGCTACCTGGGGTAGTGGAGTATCTGTTGGACCTGATATCCTCAAGTATTGAAGACACTAATGACGTTGAAGTTTATAATCCCTCGAGTACAGCCATGAGACTTGGGGTACTGAGGCACTTGCTCAGATTTTAGAGGCAACCTAAGGAGGTAACGGGGAAGAAGATCGAGGGTGTTGCTGTTACATTGTAGCTGTGAAGGGTGCCTGTGTGACGTCCTGACTGTGAAGGCTGATGATTATGAATTGTTCTCCAAAGAGAGGGATACTTCTGCAGGGAAGTTGGATGCACACAGAGATCAGCTGGAGGATTCGGAGAATTTGGATAAGATGGATGTCTTTAGACCCCAAAATTCTCATGTAAATGCAATTCTATCACAATAGTGAATTCAGAATTATTATTTTCTATATTAAAGCAGGCTTTCATATTCACAAGAAAGTTGAAGATACCAGTAAACCAATTTCCACTGCAACGACCGCCAGCCTTTCCTCGTTGTTTCTCATCAATTTTGTCATTCCACGGGGGTCTGGAGTCCACCAGCTATCGGTCAATTAAGAAAATGGACACGGCGTTATTAAAAGGGCCCAATCAATCAGTTTCCAATAATAGAACCGCGGCACGCCGCTGCTAATGCGAGGCATTATAGTCGGAGACGCGTGTAACCGGGCTGCCAATTGCAGTGAAAAGCTGGCTGAAGCATCGATTTCGAATGACGTTCCCGATTCGTGTCGATTTGAAAGCGAATAACACCCGCGGCACGTATAAAAATGAAGGTAAAAATAGAGTTCCACGTTCCATTCGTGTTTAACGTAGTCTGACAGCCACTGCTCGTCCCTTTTGGGCCCATGGAATTTGGCCTCAAATGGGCCCAAATCAGTGGGACCTTAAAACTACTAAAGTTTTTTCATCTTTTCTTAGTTCTAAAATTTAACGAGAATGATCCCTCTAATTTTGTCGATTTCATATTTTGGGGCCCTGGAATTAGTCCCCAAATGGGCCCAAATCAGTGGGACCATGGAACCAGAATTTTGTTTCATGTATTCCTCTAAATTTTAAAGTTTAACGAAAGTAGCCACTTCAATTATGCTAAAATTCCCATCATACCTGAATTTATTAATTAATTTCCTGTTTTGGGCCTCTACGATTAGTCCCCAAAATGGGTACAAATCATTCTATTAAAATTTCAACAAATCTTAATATTGTCCAACACTTTGAATAGACCAATTTTAACAGCCTCTAAATTCATACAGTTATTAGAAAATTGAGCGAATCTTTCCAAGCTGTCCTATGTCTAGGAACTCAAATTCCATTGGCAACTAATTTTCAGGGAATTTTGATAATAGTTCGGAATAAAAATTATTTAAGCACCTTAGAGGTCTTCTGTACGCTGCCAAGCACGATTATCGAGTCGTCATACTAATAGGCGATAAAAGATCATCCTTACCTCACTCGACGCTCGATCTTGACACGTTTCTCATTCTCGTCGACGGGTGTCCCTCTTCAGACCCCCTTCGCGGGCATTCTTCCGCCACAGACGTCGCTGATCAATCTTCCTGGAGGGTTTGCATGGTCCCTGACTGTCATTTCCAGCAGCATCACTGATATTTTTTGCCTAATAACCTCGTCAGTCCTTCTTCCCTCTCCCTGCCTCGCAAAAACGGCAATACTCTATCCTCCACTTGCAAATTTCTTCGAATCTGGCTTAATCAAAATTGTCCTAGGTAGCTGTTTCCCTCCACTTGAGTCCTTGGTGGCGGTACCAATGATTCGTCATTAACAGTCGCATTCCTTCTGCGCAACTATTGGCCCGGAAATATGGTAATTGCTCAGTGTTGCCAGGAGAAAATTATGAAAGCACATTTTCGTAGCTTCCGCGACTAGGATTATTTTTTCCAGCAGAGAAATGTGCCTCGGTTAATAGTTCAGGATTCAGCGGAATAGTCAGTAAATAGTCGCACAATAGGGTATCAAAGACAAACCAGAGGGTCGTAAATCCTGTAGGTCGTATCGAAACTGTTCTCTATTTCCGCAGCTCCCATCAACGTGCCATTCTGGAGCACGCACACGTACGCGGGAATTGAAATGCAGTTTGGTTTCTCGGATGTGGAAGAGTTGAATGTGAACCGTTGACTGGCTAACGCCGGAACAAGGGGTCCAATTGCGCGACAAGTAGCCTCCCAATTAGGCCTGAGCGACCGACGAACCTCGTCTTCCGTTCGTTGCTCTTGCCCACCGCTCAGTCCCACCTCTTCGGGCACGATGTACCTGGCGTTGCTATCAATTCAACTCGCTTAACCCTCCTGCATTGGCTGTAGGCTGCCTAAGAAGTATCCGCTTCTACTACAGTGCCCCAGGATACTTGCGCCAGCATTGGGGATGGCGAATATTACCCCCTTCCGGGGGAAAGTCGATTAGGAAGAATTAGAAGAAGACTCTTGAGGGGATTACCAATAGATCCTTGTCTGATCCTTGAAAAGAAGCTGCCTTTTTCTTAGTGAGTTCTGAGAAAAACTAGTCCTTCACTTGGGAGGTCCTTCAGGACTCTCCATCAAATTTCTCAAGGCTCTGTCAGACGTGGTCTCAATTTTTCAACGACTTTGTCACAGTTGCCATCAACTTTCCAAAGACTCTGTCGGACTACTCCTTAATTTTTCCAAGGCTTTACCAGACTTGTCGAAGGCTTTATCAGACTTTTCCAGGGCTTTGTCAGACTTTTCTTCAATTTTCCAAGAACTTTATCAGACTTTTCTTCAATTTTCCAAGAGCTTTATCAGACTTTCCTTCAACTTTCCAAGGGCTTTGCGAGACTTTCCCTCAGTTTCCCAATGGCTGTGTGAGACTTTCCCTCAGTTTTCCGAGAGCTTTATCAGACATGCTTCCAACTTTCCAAGAGCTTTACCAGACATGCCTTCAACTTTCCAAGAGCTTTATGACACTTTCGCTAAATTTTCCAAGGTCTCTATCAGTCTTGCCCATAACTTTCCCCAAACTCTCCCAACCTTCTCCCACAGCTCTCCTTCGGCCCCGAAGAAGTTCCCAAACAACTCTTCCTCTCCTTCCCACCTCCACCCCCAAATCATGCACCCCGGAAGCTTAAACTATCTCCAGAAGATCGCTCTACTCCTCTCCCAGTAGGCAAACGCGTGCCCAGTTGCCGTCGAAGACCTTGCTGTCTCGTTTGGCAGTGGTTCCTCGTGGCGGGGATCTAGGATCGAGCACCGAACGCGGCTTTCCGGTGGACGAGGGGCGCGACGCGTCTCGGGCGAATGCCGCGCGCAGACTGACGAGAAACAGCGTTCCCTTGCTGCCTCCAGCACGCGTTCCGCGCGCAGGGCTCGCGTGCTCCCCCCAGGCGACAAACGCAACCGCCACCCCCCCCTCCCCCGACCGCGGGGATTAACCCTTAACTCGCTGGTCTTGGGTCTGTCGCGTGGAATTGAGATTGATTCGGCGCGGTTGACAGAGTGGCGAGAGATATGTTTCTTTGTCCTTGGACTGCGTGGGCGGGGGTAGTGTTTCCTGGGAGTCGCGGCGAGAGATTGTAAACGGCTGCAGGGGGAGGATTGATGGCCCTGGAGGAGGTAGCGCGAGGGGTAGGCTTTTATGGGGTGTACAAGAGCGAGGAAGTAATTGAAGTCTCGCAGTTATGGACCGTGAAGGATTGAAAGTCGTGTTTGATTGTGATTTGGGGGGGTGGGGTGTCGAGGGGTGCTGGAGGAGGGACCATTTTGTGTGGCGATGATCCAGGAACTACAAAACTTCGTTTGGGGGGTGTTTCTGTGGGAATTAAAGGATTGGTTTATGAGGTGTGAGTGGGTTCATTTGATCTGTTGGCATTTTAGTGGCATTCGCTTGGAGACCTTTCGCTGAAACCTGAAAGAACCGAGGACGAAAGAAGTCCGCGGAGAACGGTCAATTGAACTGTGTTGCTTTGCAGCGTCAAGCGAAGTTCAGAAGTTAATATTCAGTAATGAGCTGCAAAATAAAAGCGACGGCTTCGAGACAACGTGGAAACAGGAACCTGCAACTGGCGATTAAAGTCCACAGTGGTAAATAAACTAGAAAATGATAGTTTATACATAAAAGCGAAGCTCAGGCTTTAAGGGCGAAGTTAAGATAGGAAACACCAGCTTAAGCGTAGAGTTTACAGTTCTCGATGAAGTGGATTACGAAAGTTCCTACTTCCAAACGCATTTCACGTAGTAAAATTGCCCGGAGCTTGCCTGCAATACCGAAGTCTGAGCGCGTAAACTGAAGTACAATACGACGCCCGAAGTGTAGCAGTGGCGTGTAACTACTGAACCGAAGTCAAAACTGAAATCTTAACTTCAGAAACAGACTCCTACGTGCAGAGAAATTGATCGTCTCGCCACAAGCAAGACAAGAAAAAAAATCCCCAAAAATCCTTCAAAGAACTTTCAAATTATCCTGAGAAACCAAAGTCCAAAATATATATAAAAAAAATTCAGCACAATAGCTGGGAGTCCAATCCACGACCGAAAAATCCAAAAAGTGGCGCGAAGAATTATCAAAGTTCCTTTTAAAAGAACAAAACGCAGGGACTTCGCTGTAAGGCACCAGTAAAGGGGTTCAGCGTGAACTAGTATCGGGGTTTCGAGATTTCCAACGGAAACTCTCTATCCAGGGATTACAGACGCGTGTATCCAGGCACTGTTTACCTTGCCATCTGTCCTGCATCGATCCCGAATGTAATATCTCCGGTTAAAGAAGTGCACTGCTTTAGATTATCGTATTAACCCAGTTCTTATCGATTCCCCCTCAGGGTTTCGTTCGTCGCCTGCCGTACACAATTCCCTGTGTACAAGTGTGTTGCTCGTTGTGCTGCTGACTTTCTTCTCCTTTTGCCTCGCGAATTCAGAATTCAATAAACGGTCTATTTCTGATTCGAGCGCTTCAATCTCCTCGCAACTCTGTGAACTAGCAGCTTTGAAGTCTGATCGCAGCTTGCGAGCTTCTTGACTGACTTTAAGACGTCTCCCACACCGTAGCTTGTCCAACACGTGCTTACAGCTTCCTTTAGTGGAGTGTATAGATCTGTTAAGAATTACTGCTCATAGTTCTCCTTTCTTTGGGTCCTTTGGATGGATATTTGATAGATAATGAGGAAAGATCGGTACTGGTTAGCTGGGGATAGGTATACAAAGCGATAGTGAAGTCTCCAGTGCGCATGCGCGAGCAGAAGATGGGCAGTGGGCGGAGCCAGCGCCCCTCCACTTCACAGAGTGAAGCCTGCTCGTTCTCACGATTGGGTTTAAGCTCTAGCAGGCCCATTTTGGTGTCTTCTGATTGGACGAGGGATTTAGAGATCTATTGCTTCGTTTATTGTGATTCTAAAATTCTCAAAAAGTGTGGGGGTATATAGGGTCTCTGTGAGGGTTCTTCAGGATCCTAAGAGACCTTTGATGGTCTGGGCGAGTGGTTCTAACATCTGCTTAAACAAGGGCCACTTGGGATGAAGGATCAAACTTTGGGAAGGACTCTGGAGTTTCTGTTTATATTTGACCAAGCAAACACATGTTACAGTTTGCGTCCGTACAGACTTGCCTCACCAGATTCAGGGTCGACCTAAGCACCTCAGCTTCTAAAAGACCATCCAGTATCTAGGATTCTAATAACTTTCCACTTGCAATGTCAAGGAAAACTCTCCTGCATTTTTTCTTAAGCTAAGCGACCATGGTAGTGTCTTCAGGGTTTTGAGAGACCCAGAAATTTCAGCATTTGAAGGAAGCTTGATCACAATTCAGATAGCCCCATTGAAACGTACGCAGGGATTGTCCCTTCTCACGGGTTGTGCTTCCAAAGTTCGAGGATGCTTCTCCGCAATTGGCAAAGTTGGGGGGAGTTTACCCCTAGATCATTGACGAAAACTGCCTCAACTTCTACCAGTGAACCTGTTCTCTGGATCTTCGATGGAAATTGATGGGAGGGGTGGCAATTGTTTGGGGGTTTTGTTGTAATTTCATTTAAACTCGGGCAATTCGTTGAAATGTGACTTTGGGGTTGGTTTAAGCTTATCCGTCTGTAAACAATGGTGTTAGTTAATAGTATCGCTGGGAAAACTCATGTTTCTTGCTAGTATCGTGAGAAAATTTGGTGTTTGCTACTGGTACCGTTACTAATGCTCTGAGTAATGATAGTACTTAAGTACTGTTAGTACTGTTATCGCAGGAAATATTAGTACTCTATTAGTATCATAAACAGTATTGGTATTCCCTGCCAGAATCGTGGTAGTATTACTATTTGTCACTAGTATCATAAGCAATACCAATATTTATTAGTTCCACGTGTAAAACTAATCTTTGCTACTTATATTAATAATAATACTAATAACATTCACTAATACTATCATATTTACTAGTACTAGCTCATAATAGTAATAGTATCATCAATACTGGAGGTGTTAAATTTCAGTAGATTTCAAATCAAATTTGATTTTAATCGATTATACTAAAATTTAACTGGAGCTTTTAAATTTTAGTGAATTAATCTTGCCCCTATTATCCATTACTACATTTCGCAAATATTTCCTAATTAAAACACTAGTTACACTGTAAATAACTCCCATTAAAAAACTCCCATCAATACTATCAACTTAAAAAATTCCCGCCTAATTTAAATTTGCTAAACAAACTTTCCCCCCTCCCAGAAGCCTGCAATTTTACAGTGAAACATTCGTGGCACAGAAGCATCGTAGGAAGAACGATTTTCAAAAATATGAGCCAGCTAAAGGTGTTTTGTGTTCTGTCAGCGACGAATCTCCGCGAAATCGAAATTCCCAACAATTACCAGGCTAATCAAACTTCGATTGAAAATCCGCGGATACGAATTTTCAGCGGTTAATTGAATTCCTCCATTGATTCTGAATCTGCCATCGATTTCCCGTCTTTGCAATTGACTTGTGCGCGAAATAGAACCAAAGCAGCCCTGGGAAGGAGGGAATCGATACAGATTCAAACGCGACGATGAAATTAGTCAAGCAGTTGTTTCATTATTCATAACTATAGAAGTAATTCGACGAAGAGGCAAAGCGCTCCCCTTGTTTACGTGTGTCCGTAAAGCGGCCAATTCGGCGCGCTTGCGCGAGCCTCAGGGCCGTCTCCACGAAAAATCTGTGGCGCCTTACAAAGAACATTTTTTAAATACTTCTAAATAAGTAGGTTAGTGGTATAAATATTCTTTGTTATTTCAGTAAAAGGAGTGCCAATAAAAATAAAAATGCACTAAAAAGTAAAAAAAAATTCGCTCATTTAATCTACGATTCTCAATTTTATAAGTCAGCACCAGCTTTACACAGTGCAAATGACGAGGCGCCGACATATAAAAATTAGAGTCGTAGATTAAATAAGGGAAACAGTTATTTTTTACTTTTTAGCGCATTTTCAATAAAATCGTTTAACTTAACAAAATTTTTATGTACATTTTTATTTTCCAGTTTTTAGTGTTCATGGATTTACATTTCGCAGCTCAGACTTGTTCGCAAACATCTTTTATTTAATTTCAAATCGCGATGCGACTAGCGATCCGAGCGACTTATTTTCGTTTTTGTAAAGAACAGGAGTGGGTGGTTTCAAGTCTTTTGGATTTGTGGTTATAGGTTATATTTATTGATGCCTGGGTAATTTTGTCTCCCTCTTGGAGTTAATTTTGTTTTGAAATATTGTATTGTCACCCAAACTACGCACGCCTGCAAAGTTTCCTAGCAATTGGATTGGTGGAAGTGGGTTAAATTTGAGTTGCCAGATTTGAGTCGAACAGAGGATCGAAGCTGAATAAAAATCCTTTAAAAATGACAATATCCAACATAACCACAATACCATTAAAACACCCCAAGCGTTTCTAACAATCGTCTGAAATTTTAGGTGTCGCGTGCGCAGGAGGGTGGAACATTTTCCGCCGAAGGGGCGCCGGTGCCCGCGCAGTGTTGCCAACTCAGATTTTTGAAAATCCGTAGAGAAAAGTTCCACATTCCGCAGAATTCCGTAAATCCCCCTTTGAAAAATCCGTTGTTCTACGGATTTTCTTCAAAACTGTTAATTATTACATGTACGAAAGAAGCTAATTCCCTTGCTCATGGAAACCGTCCTTTCCCAAATCCTTCCTAGAAATCTTATATATCGACCCTCCCCTAACATCCTCAAAAAATTACACTTACTAATTCCACTTCAATACAAGAGTTTTTCCCAAAAACAATGTTTCCCCGAAAGTCGTTTTCCACAGACTTTCGTCCAGACGTAAATTCACGAAAAGGAATTAAAAAAGTCCACAAGCAAAGATCGTGAAATCAACTTTGCTAATTCCTATTGTACTCGTTCAAAATGCAGGGTAGTATAACTAGAAAATAATAGCTCGAATTCCAGCGATTAGATGTGATGAAAAAGCTCGTGTAGCGAAGTGGAATTTAACCCGCAGTAAATCGCCGGTTTGGATCGTAAAATCAGTGGCAACAGATGTCGCTACTAGTCGTTACGAAAAAGTGATTCTTTCGCTGATTACAGGTTACTAACTCATGAAACGGTAAAAAAACCGTAGATTTCATTTTACAATCCGTGGATCCGTAGACAAAGTAAAAAATCCGTAGATCTACGGAAAAATCCGTAAGGTTGGTACCACTGTGCCCGCGTCCCGCCCATGGAGCACGGCCCTGGGCGCCAGTCCGCGGAGCCCGCATCGAAGGCAGTAGTCGCTTCACGATGGGACGGAGTCGCGGTGCGTCTTGGATTTTCGCGATCCCCGAGGAAGACGAGTGCCCCGATATTCCGCGACTGTGAATCCTGGACCAGCGACAGCCAGCCGGGGAGAAAAACTTCGCGCCCCGGAGGTGCCCGCGGGCGGGGAACTGTGCTCGGGCTGACGCTGGGCGGAGTCAGGTTAGGTTTCGTGGGTAAGTCGCAGTACCGACGCACGGCGGGGGGTTCAATGACAACCCGACTCCTTTGTGGCTCTTCTCGTTTTTCCCTTTCATCTCAGCCCCCCACCGATCCTCTTGCCCCTATCGATCGACACAATTTTTCCACGAGGTCCCGCTTTCACCTGTGCGTGGAGATTCGGCAGTTCGCGCTGCGCGCGGCTCCCGTGCTTGCGTGCGTAATTAGCGGTAAGCAGGTGTAATTAAGCACCGCGGCTTCGGTCCGAGTGGTGGCTTTGAAACTGTAGTCGCGCGAGCTCGAGGGTTGTTATCCCTGTCACTCGAGGAGGCAAATGTTTACCCGCGGCAAAGAATGAATATGTTTGCTGGCGTTTGTGGTCGGTGTTTGCAGGCGTTTACAGTGGATTGCTTTTAAGGTCAGTGTCATTGATGATGGGAGGTTTTGGCGGTGGTTGTTTTCCTGGGGGTGATTCGGTCGAGGAATTTGGGAGCAGGATTCTTGTAGGGGTTGCTCTGCTGGGTTTTAAAGAGGCAAATTTTAGGTGGGAGAGCTTGGAATGAATGGTAATGAAATAAATTGTAGTTTGGGTTTCCATTTTGGACTAAGGGAATTGTTAGCTCAGGCCTTTGGAGATTATTTTTGCAGCCTTAACGTGGTGCTGTGAATATTTTGCTGAAGAGGCTGGGTAGTTGAATAAACATGGTTCTGCGATTGGGAAAATATGTACATAAACAATTACATTTATTTTATATGTAAACGAGTAAATTGGTTTCATAAATAAACAAGAGCCGCTGGTGTTTTTATAAATATGCTTGGCTATGCAAATATTTCAATTTACGGGAAAATAAATAAATAATTATTTACGTCCGCAGTGGGGCTGGGAATTTATTCTGAAATTTGTATAAGGTTGAGCAGAAATAATCTCATTTATCTGTGAGAAGAGATAAATTCATTTAATTATTGTAATATTCTGTTTTACTCAGAAGTGAGCGAAGCTTTCGGAAAATTGAGAAATAAACATCTGATTAGCTTAGAAAATTGATTCAAGTTCAATCACCTTTTTAACGGACTTCATAAAGAAAGTGGTTCTCAGTTCGAGGTGTTTGTATGTATGTTACAGGTATTATGTTTGTCCGCGAATTTCTCCGTAACTACTGGACCGATTTTGGTGAAACTTATTGCATTTAGTTTGGCTTCGATCCACTTAGGTCATGGAGAAAGAATGATCAAAATCGGTTCAGTAGGTTTGAAGTTATACCAAAATTAGAAGTCTGTTCATTATAATACATTGTATGCATTTATGCGCGGGCTGGCACAGGACCGAGTATCCGGCGTTCGAAAAACAGAGCGAGGCAAAATATTAACGCGTCGTCTTTCTCGTACCGTTTCTCGGTCGCTTTCAGTCCCTCTGATTTGCTCCCGCCATCGGTAAGGAGCGAAAATGATCGCTCGGAATCGTGTCGCCTCTGCGTTCTAACATTATATTATATTTATTATTATATTATAATATATATTATATATTATATTTATATTATAATATATATTATATATTACATAAATAAATATAAAAAAAAATTAAAAACCGACTATAAAAAAATAATAATAAAAATGCACTGAAAAGTAAAAAAAAACGCTAAAAAGTAAAAAATAATTTTATTTCTTATTTAATCTACGACTCTCAAATTTTTTATGTCGGCTCCTCATAGTTTGCACTGTGTAAATATGGCGCCGCCTTAAAAAAAATGAGAATCGTAGATTAAATAAGGAACAAAATTATTTTTTACTTTTCAATGCATTTTTATTATTATTACTTTAAAATTTTTTTTTTATTAATTAAAAAATTTGATTTTTGAAGAAACAGAGCGACAAATTTTTCTATCTTGAATTGTAATAATTGAAAGGCTTGAAAAAGACTTTAATTGTGAAAGTATATTTATCGCTCTGTTTCTTAAAACATAAAATCAATTTTTTATCAGTTGCAATTCTCTTCGAAATCGACTTCCACTCTGATGGAAGATATTGGCAAGTGTCCGGCCTTAAAAAGAGATTAAAAAGCGGAGAAGAAAAATTGCTGCGATAGTTTACCTGGCAGTTGGAAAGTTGTGTAAATTCTGATGAAACTGGCCGGAAGTTTCCCTCGGAAGCCACGCGAAAGTTCGCCGATCTTGCCTCAGCACAAAGATGCGCCAAGTTGTAATCCCTCGAGCACACTCGATGCTCCAAAGTGCCCCTTTTCCACGAGTTCCCTCGATGCCTAGGGTTTCCGCTCCCTTGGCCCAGCATTTGTTAATTCCACGCGGTTAGAGAATTGTAGCATCGCCCAAAATTTCACTGGGAATTGAATACTCGCGCAATTTCGAAGCAGCTCCGTTTCGCTGGCAAAGATGAATTAAAAAAATTATCCGCCAACATTTAGACCAGCTATTCATTATCCATAATACACAGGGCAATTATTTCTGTATATTTTTGAATAGAGATATATTTTACTTGGAAGCTACGTAAAGTAGAAAATTCCGGCTGCTCGTTTGCTCTCAGCACGGAATTCCACGAGGTTTCTGAAACGATGAGAAATTCCAGAAATGGGTTAAACTCCGGAAGAAAGCTCGGCCACCGGTGCTTTGCTTCACACTTTATTCTATTGTTCCTCGAGGCTCGAGTTGCGTTCTGTCTCGGGTCACTTGTGACGAGTAAAGTTGTCAGTAATTAGATTCTTTTGTTCTGCCTTTAAATCGTGGCTTTCCCCTTTTCTCTCGCTCTCCCTAAGCAGGCCGTTTGCAACGTTTCCCTGCAAACTGCATTCCTTTCCACGAAAAGGAACATAATTTTTAGAGAAAAGAATAGAAGGATGTGTTTAAAAAAATATAAGGTTCACTTGGATGTTAGAAATCCTCGAGATTGTGGCTTTTTAGTTTATTATAATGCATTCGAAGTAGCTGGGCATTTGTAATGAGATTTCTTTGCAAATTAATTCCTCCACTGGAGTACCTTAGGCAGTGTTCCATGAGAAATTTAGGAAACAGATCTGGAATTAGCACTAATAGATATTTTCCTCTGAAATAGGATTAGGAAGCCATGAATGTCCCACAAAAAATTTAGAAAACTCCTCTAACAATAAGGACAGAAATGTGATAGTCGAGATGATTTTCTAGGATGTTTTTGGTTGAATACTTTTACCTTCTATGTTATTAAAATTCGGAACTATGGTGTTACGATTTTTAATAATTTTTTACTTAAATTCGATCGAATTTTCTAAATATATATTCATTTTTAGGATTGCAGGATATATTTATATTAGATGTGATTATTTGCGTAAAATTGATACGAATGTGTTGATAGCTTATTCATATAAAATTGTTGCTGAGAGGTATATTTACTTTAATAAAGTTGGATTTATTAGGTTCTTATGTTTTAATAATTTCTCATGGCTTACTTACTTTATAGCAATTGTTCACAATCTAAAGAATTATTCAAACAGTAAAATTGCCAGAAGCCCGGAGATCGAATAAAGCAGTCAAAAGGTCCATTCTTCTGTGTTCACAGTAAGGATCGAGTAGAACTCCCCATCAATAGTCAGACCACGAGCAGCGAGTTATTTAAATACCATAGTCAAAGAGTTCACTTGATCCTGTTACACAGTTCCTCCGTCATGTAACACACCTACCATTCCATGTAGAAGGATATAATACCTAAAAAGTCAATCAATCCTCTGCAAAGCCAGCGCTTTTAAAAAGCTCTCACAGACAGCTTTTGAAAAATTGAGGACACATAAAATACCCAAGCCGATCCATATTAATTCTCCCATTCGAATGCCCTGGATTCTTTTAAAGAGTGATTATTATTCGAGATAGTATTTCAGGTGGAACGTAGATTTTACATTGGTCGCGTAAATAATTGATTTCCATCGAAGCTCCATATACTAGTGCTGTGACTATTTGTCGAATTTTTCAGTATTCGAATATTCGAATACTTCAGTTCCTCAGCTATTTGGCGTATATAATTCGAATATCCAAGTATCCAAATACTATTCGATTATTTCAGTATTCGAATATTTCTGTATTCGAATATTTCAGTATTCGAATATTTCTGTATTCGAATATTTCAGTATTCGAATATTTCTGTATTCGAATATTTCAGTATTCGAATATTTTAGTATACGAATATTTCAGTATTCAAATATTTCTGTATTCGAATATTTCAGTATTCGAATATTTCTGTATCGAATATTTCAGTATTCCAATATTTTAGTATACGAATATTTCAGTATTCAAATATTTCTGTATTCGAATATTTCAGTATTCGAATATTTCTGTAGGGGAGACCGGGGCTAAAAGTTCCGGGGGTAAGTTGTTCCGACGGCTCTATCTTCAAAATAAAAAGAGCGTTGTATTTTAAATTATTTTTTCCGTGTGAGTTGATCACGCCACTCTGTCCCCCACTTTAATAGCGTCCGCGACAGCGAATTGTGTGGTTGTAAGCAAGGACCTATTAGTCGCGTACCAGATAAGTAAAAATTTTTCTATCAATACTTTTTGGTCTATTTCAATTATTTAACGTAGATATTATAGATTGAATCGTTCTTATGGATCAAATGACATTTAAGAACATGGTGTAATAGTGTTTATCGTTTGAATACATGTATAAGCAGAATAATCTTTGAAATTGCTACATGCGTCGGTAGGGGCTAGTTGTTACCGTGACTTGGGGCACGTTGGTACCGTAAAAACTTGCCCCGCCGCATATAGGTCTGTGAAGATAGCACCCCCAAATTCGATTTTTTAAAAAAACTCAACGGCATTCGTTTGTCCTTCGTTTGCCCACGTTTGCCCATAAACATTTTTTTTTTGCCCACCCTACAAAAAAAGTTATGAATAAAATAAAAAAATTGTCTTCATCACCCACGATGAATGCATTTCAATTTTTTAAAAGAAGGATACGAATATACCCGACCTGGCCACGTTTGCCCACTCTCAGATTTCATTTGCCCACCCTCCAGAATTTAAATAAAAAATAAAAACCTCGAAAAGAAGGGTACAGGTGAAGCTATCGCGTTAAAGTTCGATTTTTCTAGAAAATATTATCAAAATCGTTCTTTCAACGATGCAGTCCGTTAGTTTAGATGTATAAGAGATTTGCCCATGCATTAATTTCGTATGCCCACCCTCCAGAATCGAATTATTAATAAAGATAGCCAAGAAGTGCGGTGCCCGTTGAAGCGATCGCGTTAAAGTTCGATTTTTCTGGAAAATAATATCAAAATCGTTCTTTCAACGATGCAGTCCGTTAGTTTAGATATAGAAGAGATTTGCCCATGCATTAATTTCGTATGCCCACCCTCCAGAATCGAATTATTAACAAAGATAGCCAAGAAGTGCGTCGTTGGAAATAATTCGAGAGTATCGCCAGACATCTGTTTACGTTTCGGCAGTGGCACTCGGCGCTGCGCCCCTTTAGTTAGGGTAGCAGCGCTGCGTGTCGTCATCGAACGTGTCGAAACGTAAACAGATGTCTGCGACACTCTCGAATTGTTTCCAACGACGCACGAAAGTCAGTCGGTCTACAGAGTTCGGGCGCAACTCTTGCGAGATCGTGCGTTCATTTACGGTTTGTGAAGTAACTGTGAGATTATATTATTTTCCGTTGTGCGATATCATTGCGGTAATTAGTGAAAGATGACTAGAAAACCACTCCGATATTATTCTGCACATGCTGCAGATGTGTGAAAAGTGTGAAGTATACGATGAGCGATACAAATTGAAGTGGATAACATGTCACCAAACACCTTTAACCTTTACGGTAAGAACAATCAATTTGATAATTCATTCGGAAAAAAAACGAACGGAAAGGTATTCGCTTCAACGGGTACCGCACTTCTTGGCTATCTTTATTAATAATTCGATTCTGGAGGGTGGGCATACGAAATTAATGCATGGGCAAATCTCTTCTACATCTAAACTAACGGACTGCATCGTTGAAAGAACGATTTCGATAATATTTTCCAGAAAAATCGAACTTTAACGCGATCGCTTTAACGGGTCCCGCACTTCTTGGCTATCTTCATTAATAATTCGATTCTGAAGGGTGGGCATACGAAATTAATGCATGGGCAAATCTCTTCTACATCTAAACTAACGAACTGGACCGTTGAAAGAACGATTTTGATAATATTTTCGAGAATAATCGAACTTTAACGCGATCGCTTCATCTATACCCATTTTTTCGCGGTTTTTATTTTTTATTTAAATTCTGGAGGGTGGGCAAATGAAATCTGAGAGTGAGCAAACGTGGTCAGGTCGGGTACATTCGTATCCTTCTATTAAAAAATTGAAATGCATTCATGATGGGTGATGAAGACAATTTTTTTATTTTGTTCATAACTCTTTTTTGGAGGGTGGTCAAACGAAAATTTTTGATGGGCAAACGTGGGCAAACGATGGACAAACGAATGCCGTTGAGTTTTTCCAAAAATTCGAATTTGGGGGTGCTATCTTCACAGACCTGCCGCAAATGTATAAATTGTTTCCGCTGTGCTTTAAAATGCGAACATATGAATGAAAGGCGGAAAGGGACACGACTTCGATCGAAGATATGCGTAAAGATAAATAAAAACTGTCGCTTTTCGTTTTCTTTTAAAGATAATACATTTTTGTCGGTCCGAACCTTCATAAATAACCATTATTAATAAAATGCTGCTTTATTTCATTAGAAAATGAAATATTTCATTAAAAGGCAACTCTTATATCATAGTAACAACTTACCCCAATGCGATAACAACTTGCCCCATATAGGGGTAAGAAGTTCCGCTTCGATCAGCCACAAATAAATTACTTTCTATGGGAAACCTATTACAATATATTAAACACAAGCTTAAAATCAGAAGATATAATAAATTTAACAAGAAATTAGTCAATAGTGAAGAGAATAACTACATTATTTTCCAGTCATTTTTTATGTTTTATCGAAATCGGAACTTTTAGCCCCGGCCTCCCCTATTCGAATATTTCAGTATTCGAATATTTCAGTATTCGAATATTTCAGTATTCGAATATTTCTGTATCGAATATTTCTGTATCGAATATTTCAGTATTCGAATATTTCAGTATTCGAATATTTCAGTATTCGAATATTTCAATATTCGAATATTTCAGTATTCGAATATTTCTGTATCGAATATTTCAGTATTCAAATATTTCTGTATTCGAATATTTCAGTATTCGAATATTTCTGTATTCAAATATTTCAGTATTCGAATATTTCAGTATTCGAATATTTCAGTATTCGAATATTTCAGTATTCGAATATTTCAGTATTCGAATATTTCTGTATCGAATATTTCTGTATCGAATATTTCAGTATTCGAATATTTCAGTATTCGAATATTTCAGTATTCGAATATTTCAGTATTCGAATATTTCAGTATACGAATATTTCCGTATTCGAATATTTCAGTATTCGAATACTATGCGACTATTTCAGTATTCGAGTACTATTCGAATATTTCAGTACTCGAATGCTATTCGAATATCTCAGTATTTGAATGCTATTCGAATACTATTCGAATATTTTAGTATTCGAATACTTGTAAAACATTCGAATAGTCCCAGCCCTACCGTATACCTATTCCAAGAACGTGCTGATATATTTTTATCTATTGCATCGAGTAAAATAACACGCATGGATTGGCCTGTTATCGCCCGCTATCGATATCGTTTCTCTCTGACAAATAGCTCCGCCGTTACCTCCGCCGTTGCGGAACAGAATTCGATTTTTCGATGTCCGTCTATTAGATGCTGAAAGGAAACCATTTTGCGCTTCATCTATTTTCTAGTAGTCCTCGAGACGCTTTTGTGTCACGTGCTGCGCGGCGCTCGAATTGGGAATTTCAACCACGATTTGCCGGGGAAGAAATGTGTGTCACATGTTGGACTTCTTAGTTCATTTACCTCTCGCACTTTGGGGGAATGTTTAGGGCTGGCTTTGTTAAAGGAAATTGAAACCCATGGACCACGTGAGGGTGTTTTATAAAGAATAAAAGCTCCCTAGGTCAGTAATGCCCCTTTAAATGAACTGAAGAAATAGTGTGCACAGCGCTGTGTTTGTTTCGCAGCGAACACTTTGTAATATTCATTCTCTATGCGCATATGAATAAAGCATCATCTGCGCTGGAATAAAATATGGAAGAGAGAGGAGAGATATTTGGCACGATAGAAGTACGCTCATTTATTTAAGGATGTATCGGACCTGTCTTCAAAATGCTACCATGTTGGTGCAAATTTGTGAGATTGTTCTTTTTAACTCTTCGTGGTCACACGGGGTGCACCGCACCCCAAGAGCAATTATCGAATTGATATGTCGCGCCTTTACGTCTTTCAAAGGGGATTTATCGCAAAAACACAAATAAAAAAAAATATATAAAAATCGGAGTTTCGCTTATTTTCAACTACAAATTTTATCATATCAAAATTTGCATTTCTAGAAGAAGACTATTAGACCATGACTGTATAAATATTACGAATGTACAATTATCACTGAAAAGTTAGAATATTCAAAAATTCGAAATTGGTAACTCAAAAAAATATGATGCTGGGGTACAGTGAACCCCGTGCGACCAATTTGTGATTATAAGAAGGGTGAATACGAAGGGTTAATCTTCCTGATGTAAGACGTAGACATTCAGGTATTTCAAATTTCATATACTTTGCAGGGCCTAGTTCCTGCATTCCACGCAGAGATAGAGCGACTTCAATAGCAGGAGATTTGTTTTTCCATCGCAGTGCCCTGCGAAACCATTCGCAAGAAATTCAACTGCACTCTCGCCTCCATGGGAACATTCCGACTTGAAAAAAAAGAGGCCTCCAACGTTGTGCACCCCGCAAATAAACGTTGCTAACATTCGCAAGGGGTAGGAGCACCGTTAAGTTTTACTGGGGAATGCTTTAATCGCCGCGGTCAAAAATGAGAATGGAAGAATTGGGGGCGAGGCGGATGGTCCCCGCTGTTTGCATTTGCACGGAGATTTCTGGTACGGACCGCGCACGAAACTCCCCCCGATACCGGCGCGCCGATAAGGGAGCAACGAGTTATCTAATCTCTCGGAGGGCAAAAAGTGTGCGCTGGCGAGCGTGTGCATGCAACGTGCTCGTTAATCCTGCCCGGGCAAGGATGCAGTAAGGAAAAAAGAAGGGGGATAAAAACGAATCCAACGGAATTGTATCGCGTGAGCCCTGCGGCCGCAAAAAGGTTTCATCGCGCTGCGCGATAAATTCTAATCCCCAGCCTGATGTATTCTTCAGCGCCAAAGGGCTATTCCTTAATATAATTGCGGGGCGTTAATATTGCCACGGAGGGTCTTCAACCTGATCCACGAATGTTCCTCTATATTTCCTCGTCCCCCGGAAAGTTACATATTAATTGCGCTGTCTCATTACAATTTAACGATGACAAGACTGCCGTTTAATGAGCCCCGATCCAAGGGGAGAAATCTGCTGGAGTGAATAATGCACTTCCTACCTTCCCGAAGTGCAATTCCTGCAGCCAGCTGAGCGAAATAGACTTCAGAGATTTTTTGCCTGTGCATTTCTCTGGAATTCAATTTACAACTGCCGCTGTTTAAAATTACAAGGCTAATCATCTGCTAATTCATCAGGTGCAAGCTCGAAGCCAATCCGTAATTCAATTGCCCTGAATCTTTGTTTCAGTAACGTGAAAGGGAAAGCCTGCGAGAATGGCGAGCCTGGCCGGCTGCGTCTCGACGATGGTGGACGACGAGGAACAGGAGGAGCTCCGCTGCACGGGAAGCGACGTCGAGGTCGAGGAGTACACCGACACCGAGGAGTCGCCATATGTCGCTTATCAAACCGCTGATAAGCTGTTCGACACCGACAGGGCGGCCTGGCAAAAATTCAGCTTCGTCGCCACTCTCCTGACCGCCGTCGTGTCCATTACCTTCCTGGTTATCACCTACCCCCTTTATCTCGAAAGCGTCAGCAGCGTTTCCAACGCTTACACAGGTACCCAGCGCGGCGAGCAACTGATAATGTTAATTGCAGCTGACCCGCGTAGGCATTTATTCCGCTTCGATACAGCGGCTCTTTATTATCCTGGCCCACGCTAAACAGCACAGTAGAGACAGTAATTTCTAATGTTGGTTTCCGTCCACCTACGCGGGCATTTATTTTAGATCATATGCACTGTTACGAGGGCGCAGAAGCTTCAGCTTTCACAGAACTGTTGTTACCTCCGCAGGGCTCCTTTTCACCGCGCTCAGCTCCACCTGCGCCCTGGGTATCATCTGCTTCATCGTCGGCAGGGTATCGCCGCCACCAGCTCTGATCCCTAACAGCATGCGGGTCAGGATACCCGGCTGCACTTTGCTGAAAATAAGCTCGGTTTACGCTCTCTCTGGCATCCTCGTTACCCTGTCGCTGGACCAGGACAGGGTGCTGTGCCACCTGCAGGACCCCATTAAAGGCATCGCTCTGGTGTTCTCTCTGGTCTACTACTTCTTCTTCTGTCGAAAGAGTAAGTTCCAGCGTGCAAATAAACAAGCTCTGAATCCTCCACGCGATTCCATTAAAATTCCACTTTGCCAGCAACTCCATTATCCTTAATTCAATCGCCCATAAAGCCCAGAAGTTTTCGCAGCACGGGGACGTAAAAAGTTCTCGCCAGGGTGTGACCCTTTCGCCTCGATCACTTCGAAGCTCAATCCCGGAGGCGCTACTGTCCTTCCGATCGAATAAAATATTAGAGTCCTTTGTGTGCCTGTAATCCCCAGCCGCTGGGAACCGGGGCAAGTGGATGTAATGCGGGGTGCTTGTTACAGTGATGAGCTTGCAGCGAATCTTCTCGAGCACCACGATTATAGTGGGCTTGTTCATAAGCGTCGACTACGGGCTCTGCGACGAGTTTCGATGCAGGGGAAGGGAGGTCTCCGCTCACGCCGCCTTAGCAAGGGGCACCTGGGGTGTGCGAGCTGTTTGGACGTTCGTGTATGTGGGCGCTCTGGCCGCGTTCGCTATGTTCTTCACGCTGCTCGAGGGCCACTACACCACAGAGGTGCGAGTCCAGTTATTAGTTCGAGAAGGAGCCAACTTTGTACGACACACTAGCGTGCAGTAGACTGGCCCTTATTTTCAGCCTATTTCTTTTGCTCTCACCCCCCAATGGTTCCATTTCATAAAAAAAATAGCCCCTGAATAAGATTATTGCAATCGGAGAACAGGAAAGGGTGCTAATCAGACCTTAAAGTTTAGAATTCATCAACGGTTTGATTTTGAAGAATTTCTCAAAAATGGTAAGCCCTATCGAAATTTTGTTTAAATAATATTAAAAGAGCATTCAATTTTCTACAATTAAAAAAAAAATTAAAGAAAAACACTTATTTTTCACTTTTCAGTGCATTTTTATTTTTTTTAAAGTCAGTTTTAATTTTTTATTTTTTTCCTTTTTTAGTCATTTAAGTTGCACAACTACATTTATTTTCAAAAAATGGGCAGGCCTACAAATGGAGCTGCTCGTTAAAAAAGAACCGTTTACCAGAAACGAAAGATTCCAATAATAATGAAACAGATTTCTTATTTTTGGTGTAACTTCAAACCTACTGAACCGATTTTGATCATTCTTTCTCCACGACCTAAGTTGATGGAAGCTGATCTGAATGCAATCAGTTTCACGAAAATCGGTCCAGTAGTTACGGAGAAATTCGCAGACAAACATAATACGTACACATCGAACTGGGAACCCCTTTCTTTTTGAAGTCGGTTAAAACGCACCGTTTTTTAGCGTCCTGAGCCAGGTTCCCCTCTTAAGTTCCTTCTGCTGGATCTATTTTCTACTATGTATATTTATATATATATATGAAAAATTCTCTTTCTGTTCCAGCAACAAAATACGTGCCAAATAATGGCCAATCAGCAGAACTCTTTCCTCTACACGGTGTCGCGTCTGGTGTCCTCCAGAGACATCCGTCGACGTGGCTCCGACGAGGAGGGTGGCAGGTTGCTCCACGTCACGGACCCAGACCCTACCATCAAGCCAAAACACATTCCGAAGCCTCCGATTTTGGAGACACTCTATTACATCCACGCCATTGCATTCTTCGCTATTCTAACCATGTGCTGGATCGATACATTGCCAGGAATAGGCAGGGTAAGTCGAAAAACTTAATAATGGTGGAATAAATTACGTACCTTCTAATTCATTCAAATAATTTAGCTCCAGAAGCATTAAGAGGTTACGAGGTCCACCTGTGAGGTCAGAAGAAACATGTATATTCGGGAATTTTTTGGGGGAAAACTTGCAGGCTTTTTTAATCAAACGTTTATGTATTCGAAAGTGTACATGTTAAACTACTTGTAGTGATTTTTGCGATGGAAAATATAAATAAATAAAAGAAATATGAGCGATCCTCCCGGCAGCGATTTTTTTCAGTAGTTTGCGGTGACCACTCTAATTTTTATTAGATATCGCATTGCAAAAAAAACTACAACAACTTTAAAATATATACTTTCGAATATACAAACGTTTATTTAAAAAAAGTCTTCAAGTTTAAAAAAACAAAAATCCCGAAAATACTTGAGTTTTCAGGCCTAACAGGTAGGGATAACCCCTTAATCTTCGAGCTCCACTGTATATCAAAGCTCAAATTTTGTATTTTAATTGAAGAGTCCTTGTAGAAAACACTCTAAGTGCCAAAAATCAAATTCTATATATTATTACCATTGGCGCGTAGAACATTTGCATTCTTGCAGTGTTTTCTACAAGAACTCTTGAATTATCGAATGTAGTAAAAGGAGTTTGATAATGGCGATTTTTCTGATTCCCAGGGTCTGTCCCCGGCAGAACTCTACAACACAGTGGCACAGGGGTTGACGTGCCACTTCAAGAACACTGAATCCTGCTCAAACGTCGCCCCGCATGGCTGGACCTTCCTGGCAGCGTACGTGATCTTCTCCATCTCCGTGCTGAGCTTCCTGTCCATGTGCGAAAGCGCCGTCTTCACTGTCGCGGCTGCAACCGTCTCTCTTCCCCTGTCCGGCATCTGGTGGAGCATTTACAAGATGAACGTGGGCGTTCACGGCGGTGGGTTTCCAACAATTCCATATTTTAAATGAAAGTTAGACTCTCGAGAAGTTAAACTTCCACCGGAGCTTCGCCGAGTCGAATGAAATTTTAATTGGCACGGAAAAGTCCGTTTTAATTAAGCTCCGAGTGTAATGGAAACGCGACGGCTTTAAAGTTGAAAGCTGTCAGGTAAATAAGCAAGACTAAAAGGAGAATTCGAACAGGTTCCATCGCGTGGTCGCCTGGTGTCACCGGGGAACTGATCTGCGCGCTGCTGGGCCTCCCTGTGGTTGTTCTGGGCCTGGGCTTGCTCGTCAGATCGCACTTCAGGGACAGCCAGCTCTGCTACCTGACCATGCAGCCACCTGAAGTACAGTGCGAGCCTTCCCAGAGATGAATTCCCCCACGAAAAACACCTCCGGGCCTCGAACAGGCACGCACTTCCCCTCCGAGCAACTTCAAGGTACTTGCGAATTGGGGTACCTCAATATGATTGATGAATCCATCTGATTAATTAACCCTGGAGCCCCGAAACCCTACAACCGTAGTCCCGGGAACTTCGTTCTAAAGTTGCGAAACAAGCAGAAGCTTCCAATATTTTATAGAAGCTCGAAGAAACTTCGAAAACATGAAGCCCCGGGGTTAATACGCAGCGGAAAGCCTGCTAGCAAGGTGCATTCAGAGGCGATCAAACCCGGCGGGGGAAATTGGTCCAATTAATTTCCATCGCGGCAGCTAGAATGGAGAAATCTCAAAGCAGAGTCGATCTCCCTCGATTAAACTGATTGGACCTAGTTCTCCGGTTGTTGCTGGACGAAGCCTCGCCTCTGAGCGCGCCGGAAAAACTTGGCGGAGTTTGTGATAAGGGGCGGGGGGTAGGCGATAATATTGATTATCCGGTGCACACAAAACAGAAGAATAAGAGCGGGTGGAGAAGGAAGGAGAGAGAGCGATCAATGTTTCCTATGTATTGCCAAGCGTGAACGTCCGTCTAGCCACACAACGTTATTGCCGATTTATATTTTATTTTGATAACGAGATATATTTCATATTTTCGAGAGCGTTGTAACTTGTGAGACAGAGAGAGAACGCGCGCGTGTGAGAGAGTTCGTATGTCTGGGAGGGAGAGAAAGCAGAGAAGAAAGAAAATACAAGAGAATATTTTATAAAAGCAACCAGCTGCGCGCTGGTCAAAAGATTAACGAGGAAACTAGAAATACAGGTGTGTCCTAGATTCCGCGCTTCTCCGCCGTGGCGAAGCTTGCCGCGGCAGAGCCGGGGAATACTGGACGCACCTCTGCAGAAATAGAGAAAGAGAATCGACGCAGTTCAGCCTCCGCATTCGCAGATCCCGTTCACAGAGCAATACTGTTGATATTTCATAATTTACAAAGCAGATAGGCGTAAAATTAATCCTCCAAAGTGTCCCCCGGCGTGTGGGGGCTTCTATTGTACAAAGCTTCCGGCATTCCGCGTGTCTCTGCCCCCGCGCGTGAATCAACTGCAATATATTCGCCAAAGAGAGAGTCCCTCAGTATTATGAGAAGCTAAGCATGGGTGCGTGTGTATGAGAGCACGATTCTCCATCGTAGTGCACGAACAGATTCAATCTAGTCAGCGTTACCTTTAGAGAGAGAGGAGCTCGTCTCGAACGGGCTCTGAAACGCGAGCCGCTTTTCTGCCTGTGCCAGAAAAAGAAGCGCGTTTCCAGACACTTTTTATACTTGTACACCTTCAGTTTTCACGATAGACAATCCTGTCGATGGTTTACTTAATTGTTCGCACAGCGTAAGTGTGTAAGGCATTTATTAGCGACTATATTCTACTATATTCCGGTAGAAAGTGTTTCCAAAGAACTTGTAGCTGACGGTTTCAATTTTAAAGAGTGGTTGGCAAATATTCCTTTGCGTCGTCTCCTAGTTGTAAGAGGTTTTAACCGGGAGCTTCGTTTTTAATCGCTCCGAAGTGGAAAGTGAAGCAAAACAAAAGAAACTGTTTTAAAAGGCTTCTTCAACCTTTATAGCGCCGGGATTTTTTCCATTGAAATTGTACATTTTGTTTACTTAAAATTCGTGCATATATAACATGTTCGGCAAAGTACTCAGATTTTTACGTGGCCGCGAACGATGTGGCATTTTTGATATCGTAAATCACATTTAGAGACATTAAAGTTCAAATTTTTAAATTTTCAATGACCACTAATAGTGATGATCCATCTGTAGCTTCATTTATAATGTTGTGTCAAAGAACAAGCCTCGGCTTCAATTTACTTCTTCGCAATTAATTCAGAAAGAAATGCTTCATCTTCGACAAAACCGGCTGCCTAGTACCCTGAAGTGAGTGTACTTGGGTAACAAAAGCCCTCATCGTGGCTTGATTACGTGTTTACAGGAGCCTTGGTTTTTCGTAAGGTCGTCCACTGTGTTTCGTAGACCAATTCTTCAGGGCCAATCGTTTCTCCAGCCCCACTTCCACTCCTCCTTCTCCCCAGACCGACACACAACGTCCCAAGAAAAGTCGAAGCTGTGGGGAAAGTAAACGCAAATCAAAAGTTCAAAAGTGGCTCGGACAGAGCGAAACGAACGTAATATGCAATTCGTGCCAAAAAGAAAAAACCGTCGAGCCTCCAAGAGCCGCTGCTCGACCGTAGAATTAAGTATTCAACTCTCGTATGTATTAATAACAGTAATTAAGTGTCGTTACCCATGTCGAAGCACGACAATGGTGGTAGTCGTTGGCAGCTAGGCGACCTCTCTAGCCCGATAAGAAAGAGGCCCGATTATTCGTTGTTGGAAGTACCGTCAATCATACATATATTCTATTCGAAAGGGAAAGCTATACGTCCACGACATTTTTTTACAAAAGGAAAAAGAGAAAGAAGCGTTCCAAAGTACTAACGTTAGCAGCTACAATAATGACGAGATACAATAACGAATGTACTAATTTACTACTGTTATCACACACTATAGTCGCAGCATTCAATCGTACTAAGTATTCGGAGAGATCACGTACCTTAGAAGAGTCTGAGTTTCTTCGAAGGCGCTGTTACTCAACACAAGGGAAACATGATTCTAAAGTTTTGTAAAAGGGAGACAGAGTTACGCTTAGAATTTTGGACACTGGAGGAGCGCAGGGAACTTGTGGTTCCACTGCTTACGTGGGGAGAGCAGAGTTAGTTTTCTTACGGAAAGAATCCTGGGAGAAATCCAGCGCCAAATTGGGCGGTGAAGGGAAAACGAGGAATGTCCGTTTTTCGTGATTTTTTTTATTTATAGCGTATTTTGTTGATGGCAACTGGGGCGACAGAAATAAAGTCCAATTTAAAGTTTTGGTATACTCGTTAAAAAGAGATAATGTCCACTTTGCACTGGGACAAAACACTTAATTTTCTCGATGAAGCTATTTTGTGACATTCTCTGTTCTTCCCTTTACCCTTCAAATATTTATTATTACTTATCTATATTCCACAGAATAAGTCGAAAATTTTACAACCTCAACTCGTGCGAATGTATCTCTGAATTTGTGCTGAGCTGCTCTCTCCGTTTAAGGAGCGACACCTTCGAGTTCCCAGATAACGTAATCCTAGAGCTCCCTGCGTTTGAACGCGTCGAATAATTCGTCTCGACTACTGTAACTCTGCGCGCAATAACTTGCTGTTTTTACCGAGTATCAAGTACCTATAGCTGGTGAACCCTTTCAGGCCAGCCCCTCGGATTGTTCCCCAAAATGTTGTTCAATTGCGCTTGTTGTTATTGCCGAGATGTTGAGGATATATTCCGGTGTACTGGTTGTTCAGCCGCTCACTTCTGATAGCGATTTATTTTTTTATCAGAGGACCATGGCCTCTGAGGGTTGACCGTTTAAGCAGAATCGGCCAGATAGGGGAGTAAATGGCGCTCGAGGCCTCGTTCGACCCGGGGATTTTGGCAGCGCTGGAGCCAGCGGGCTTTTATCTGGCTGATTGCCGGTTGAATATTTTTATATAAGGGGACCGTAGTGCGATCTCACCGTTTAAATAATTATGGAATAGCGCGACGCTAATGCGAAAGTAAACCGTGTATTTCGCATCTCTTTCAGATAGACGCTTTACAAAACTTACTAACAATTTACCAGCGATCAGCAGTGCCGTGCATTTACACTTGGGTGTCTTCCCCCGCGGGTAGAACCTTAGCCGTCACACAATCAATTGTAATTCATGCTCCCCGAATGCTGGAACAATTCTACAAGTCCCTGAAACTCTATGATTTCCTTCTAACTGCTCAGTCGTCTGATCTCGGTTCTGATTACCGGAGCTTAATTATTCCTTCGAGAAGCTGTAGCGAGTCTAATCCTTCTGGATAAGTTCGAAGGGTTCTTCTGGCATTCGGGACATTGGAGAACATTCCGAAAAGGGAATCCAGAATTTCGACGACAGAATGTGACGATCGTAATACACCTCTAATAACGAAACAGGCTACCAAAATTTGTAAATCGAAACTACCGGGCTCCGCTCTTTAACGAGGAGGAATTAGGGAAGCGGTACCTTCTAGCGGTATTCTGTAAATTAAGTTAGTTTCCTTCGCGGTGCCATTTTCGATGGACACTGGGTTAAGCTCTGTCATAATGTTCCACTTTGATCCACGTCGGTGTTAACCGGTCCCGTAGAACTATTGGCATACAAATCAGCTCAGCAGCTCAAAAGAAGTCGTCCAAGAGAGCAGAATACCTCGGAGGTCAGCAGAGATGATGAAAAAAACCTAGCGCATTGCCGTGTCGCCGGTATTTGGATTCATAATTACGCTCAAATATACTCACTGTACTCAATATTATGTACCAGGATTGTAAATGTGTTAATACATACATATATATACTTATATAAAAAAAAAAAACAGAGCAGTGCGACCCGAGAGCGGAACTCATCTTCTCCCTACTTGTCCTCCGTTTGGTAGGATAATGAGACTAATTAAATTGCCAGAGAGCAGCGAGCAGCTAACAAAGTTAATTACGCACGAAGCACTAGGAGATGTGGTCGCCTCTGGGCTCAAGTACATTCGAAGAGCCCTTCTGTCGAGCGTAGACTCTAATCCTTTATTTTCCGTCGGACTGAATGTGTCCAAATGCGACTGTATTCGTTGAATGTGAGAAGCGGAAGGAAATTAATAGAGGGATAGTAATGTTACGAAAGCACCATAACGTAAAACTATCTCTTATATTAAGAACTTAAAGTGCATCTACTATTACCTATTCTAGAAGTAAGAATAACAACGTAACATTCCTATTTGACTCATAGACACGCTACTGTTTGCTGTATAAGTACCATCATTCTATCGCTTCGCAGTACTCGAGCTAATCTCAATACAAACTGGGTTACTGTACAGAACTTATCAACCCAGTCCAGACAAGTCAGAGCTTGAGAACTTGCAACCTGGCTGTCTTATGGGTCCCGCCTATTCTCTCCGACAATTTCCTACCGCCGAAACTGTAGTCCTCGTACTGCACCTCGTGCACAATCTCGAAGCCCAGCTTCTCAGCTATCCGCTGGCTGTAATTCGAAGCGAACACCCCGAACACTATCTCCGGAAGCACGTTCTCGTTAGGCATCGCTTCCCCGATCGAGCTCCTCTTCACTGTGCCGTTCAGCAGCCCTCTACCGAACTCCACGCACTTGTCCACCATTTGGCAACCGATCCCGCGACCTTGGTACCGTGGATTCGTGCCCAGATAAAAGAGCTCCAACGCGCCGTTCGCGCTGTACTTCTCGAAGAGATCCACACTGGTTTCAATCTGTAAAAATATGGGGGCATGAAACTTCCAGCGAGCATTGAAATTGAACTGCGCAGGATGAATTTCTGGTGAAATATTCCAGCTCAATTTCTCCTCGAGTTTTTGGACAATTCTCGCGAAATTTGTGCGCAAAATCTTATCTAGAAATTTGTCAAATTTAGACTTTGCGATAACTGCTGCGTGGACTTGTTTGTCAACAATATATCTGTGTATACATATGTCTGATAGCTTTATCATCGGTAACGCAATGGAAAAAAACACAGCGCATCAAAATTCTTCACACATACACTGATTAATGAAGCATTAATATTCTTTGTAAGTACAAGTCGCTATATCCAACTGAGCTTCTGCTTACGACACTTCTCAATCTTAATGCAACAACTTTTTACTGCAATTAGAAGCGAGCCAGTCGGAGCCACTCAATTGGGAGGAAGCAATTCAGCCAATAACAGCACTCACGTCACCGAGAAACTTGACCAACTCCCTGCACGACCGCCGCTTCAGGTTCTCCTCTATGAAGCTGTCCAGCTGGTCCTCTTCGCCTTCCCTCGGCCGAGCCTTCAATCACACAGAGAAACGTTTCAACGGGCACTGTCGGAGAAAGTGGACTGTCCAGCTGCCTGAAACTGGAATAGAAAACCGAGGAAATGACTTGCGTGTATCTTGTTAAAGGCGACGGCAGCCAGTTGATCGGTTTCTTTGTCCACAGCGATGATCGTGGCGCCGTCTTTCATGATCTCTTTAAAGAGCAGCAGCATCTCTTCCGGCGCGCCCTTCTCCTCGAACATCCCCAGGCCCAGGGCCAGGCACTCTTGCTTCATGGTCTCAGCCTGCACCGCCAGAGCCTCCTGCACCTTGTCCCTGGTCAGCAGCTTGTACTCTAGCTCTTCAAGCTCAGGGGTATTTAGAGACATGGCCTTGGAATGGATAAACTGGAACTGTAGTTTCGGATGAAAGTGTATGTCATCTTCGCGTTGGAGTCTTCGTACCTTTTGTTCTAAGAAGCTTTTTGGAAGGCCAAGCGAAAGACGCGGTTGCTTCAGCGACTCCGGGATCAAGTGGACTCGAGTATAAGAAGCACGCGACGATCTTCGCGCGTGCTGACTCGGTGGCACAATGAAGCTAGATTCGAGACAGTTATTCCATGCAGCCCACGCTCTATTTGCTTGCTCTGTTGGTGCAGACAGTGGCTTGATAACTAGCCCCTTTAGTGCAATTAGTGCACAGTGGGAAAACGCTACTCTTATCTGCCTCGTCTGACCTAGAAACGCGATTAAGCTTCTCCTATCTCCTCGCTGGCAAACGCGATTAAGGAACTTTCAAAGGAGGGCAGAGTGGTAGGAAGGAAAGGAACAGCTTCAAAAATAGTCCGTTTATTCTTGCCTTTTGTATTGCTACGAAACTTATTAACGCTTCCGAGGAAGCACGAGTATATTCCAAGCTACAAAGAACGCGGTGTCTCCAACTCTTTCCGCAAACGTTCCAGACGTTTCCTTATCGCCTCTTCCAAACTCCGATTTCATTCACCCAAGCCGGCACAACTAACTTGATAACAGAGGCCTGCACGGCCTTGTACCAGTAGAAACTTCTATTACATTTCGGCACATAACGCGACATCTTGTGAGCAACTTTTCCTAAGTATACTTAAGGATTTTTTTTGCGAAGAAGTTAGAAATTCGACGCAAAGTGCCCCGCTAATTAAGTCAGTCTTTTGGCCACCAGAAGACAGTTCGGGTGCTCCTTCCCTATCCTCTCGCTGAAGGGCTTACCCCCGAAGTAGAACTCTTCGTAATTGACTCGGATCAGGTTCTCGAACCCACACTTCGCTGCGATCTTCTGCGAGTAGTTGGAGGTCATGATCGCGGAGACCAGGTTGGGCACAGCAGCCAGATTCTGTATCACGTCGTCGCCATTCATCGCGACTGGTGTCTTCACTGCTTTCCCTCTTTTCAACTCCTTCGCTAGCTCTATCGACGAGGTCACCAGCAGCTCCCCTATTCTGCGCTTCTGATTGTCAGGCAGGGTGGCCAAGAACATCACCTCGAACACGCAGTCTGTGTTGTAGTGCTTGAACAGGTTTATCCTGGAGTCCACGTTCACCATGAAGTCCACCAGAGCTTTCGACGACTTGTACTTGCAGTTCTCACTGAACACCTCGAAGGCACCCTTCTGCGCTGGGCTCTTCAACACCTGAACAATCGTAAGTCACTTTTCAGCTTGATTCGGGTCTAATTGTCTCACTCTCTTTCGTTTCTAGCTTAATTCGATGGATTGCCTCGCCTGAATTTTGTTGAAAGCCGCTCCAACGACCTCGCCGCTCTCCACGTCGATGGCCACGACGCTGACGCCGTCCTTAGCAGCGTCCAAGCACAGCTCCTCGAGCTCCGAAGAAGCACCCGCTTCCGAGGTCAAAGCTACACCTTTGCACACGCTCTCGTCGACGAAGAAGCTCTTCCTCATCACGTTCAGGGCACCTTCCAGGGTGTCCTCTGTCAGCGACTCGAACTCTATGGCCCCGTCCTCTGTGGAGCCCCAGGGCCGGTAAGATGGCATTCTCTTTCTGGTCCTGCAAACAGAATTATTCGATTCGTATCCCTTCGAAGCAGTCTTTTAGGTACGTAGACCGTCTTTGTCAATTTGTGCTTGGGTTCGTCAACATTCTCCCAGGCTCGCGAGCTTAGTAACTTAATAACTGTAGAATGTGTGTACAAATACGAATTAAAAAGTTGATGTTCTCAGGTGCCTGGATTGCTGCGTACCTCATTGTTGAAGAGGGATCCTCGGATGCTGGCGGATCACGTTATACTGACCATTATCAGCGAGCGAGCTCGGAGTATAACATCAAGCCAGCTCGCGCGATTAACTCGCACGTGTCGGTGCTATCAGCTGAGAGTAATCACTGTACAATTTGCCGAAGTAAGATACAAGAAATTGAGGAACATCGCGACCCTGGTCCCCGATCTATTTATTTTCATTCCGCATCTTTGTATCTTTATCTTGCTCCGGATTAAAACAGATTCACCATTTTCAGGTGGTTCCGCGTTGTCCGAGATTCGAGCGGAATTAAGGGAAACACGACTCTAAGCCTGCAGCTACCAAGGTTCCAATGGTATTTATCGTTTATTCGGTTTGGTTTCTCGCCTGTGTTACGAGGTGCTGAAGTAGCTTTGATTTACAGGAGGCTAAGGAAAAGGATACGGCTGCATTCTTCGGAGTCGAATGCTCCCT
Source organism: Andrena cerasifolii (assembly GCF_050908995.1). Taxonomy (NCBI): domain Eukaryota; kingdom Metazoa; phylum Arthropoda; class Insecta; order Hymenoptera; family Andrenidae; genus Andrena; species Andrena cerasifolii. The sequence continues at coordinate 9,528,706 of NC_135132.1, forward strand.
ATTGTGCTCGACCAACAATCGGCGATTAAGATAGCACGCACGCGGTTTGAATAAAGTGAGCGGTAAATAAGAAACACGATACGCGTGTGGTAAGCACGAGTCAGTCAGCGAGCCACGTGACTCTGCGCCCACAAGACCACGGCGGCGAGAGGGAACGTGGAAATGCAGCGCAGATAAATTTAGGTGTGTCACAACGGAGCGAGGAAGGTCGTCAGGTCCGTGACCGCTAATCGCATTCTAATGAGGCGCCTAGCTTCATTCAGCTTTGTGTCGTTAGCACTCGCTCACTGCGTCGTAAGTTTGAGGCCAATTTTAAATGAAGCCATTGAATTTATCAAAAACTCTCCGATTGATATACGAAGCTCCATTAAATTAACTGATTTTGATTAAAGACAGCGGTAGAGTTTGAAAGCGAAGTGGCCTTTCTCGAGGTTTCCAATTTTTGCTTCGAAGAGTGAAGGCTGGGTTTTAAAAGACGGGGGGTCTTCTTAAATGCAATCGAGCACACCACGTTTCGTATTATAGTCCAGTGAACAGGCCGAGTGAATTAGTCAGAATTGCCATCGTAGAAGCCAAAACCACAGTTGTAACTCCCACACAGTTTCTCAGCGGATCGCGCAAGTCTCCCAAGAGTTGATAGCACTGTCGCGTGGCCGCGGAATCGCGTTTTTTTTAGATCGATTACCGGGAACTGAGTCGTCGATAACGAAGCTAACGTATGCAGCGATAACATGTCGCAGCTGTCAAACCAGCAGACGACGGAGTCACTGTTCGCGCAGCGAAAGAAAAATCGAGGTTTGCTTGTTGATGGTTGAGAGCGTTACTTACAATCGTCTATGTTTTGCAGGGAACAATCGACTGGTTTCTTAGCTCCCCAAGGCACGACTAATGCCCGAGGAAGGATCAGATTGATCGCAACTTGACACGTTCTCGGTAGCTCCCTTTTATCTCGCTCTATCGCGAAACAGAACCCATTCGATCCTTGGAACTTCTAATATCGAGCCGCGGGTGCTTCCCAAAGTAATATCGATGGAGGAGGAGGTGCTATTATCGCAGTCTAACGGAATGCTAGATGACAAATGGTCCCTAGGAAGAATGACTGATCATTGGCTGGCGATTATAGCAACTGTCCAGTTTCTAGCTCTGTCAAGTTGCTCCGCGCAACACTAATAGGAGATACTGCATCGGGGGAACGCCCAATACTTCTACTATGACTCGGAGGTGATGCAATATACTCTAGGAGAGTGTTGGTACTTCCCTACAGTTCTGATGCATCACATTTGGAGGATTTTGATGCAAAATGATTCATTTCTTATAAAGTTAATCTCTCGTAGAGTTGAACTCTCACAGAGTTGAACTCTCGTAGGGTTGAACTCTCGCAGACTTGAACTCTCGTAAAGTTGAACTCTCGCAGACTTGAACTCTTGTAGAGTTGATCCTTCGTGGAGTTGAACTCTCACAGAGTTGAACTCTCATAGAGTTGAACTCGCACAGAGTTGAACTCGCACAGAGATGAACTCTCGTGGAGTTGAACTCTCGTGGTGTTGAACTCTCGTGGTGTTGAACTCTCGTGGTGTTGAACTCTCATAGAGTTGAATTCTCGTAGAGTTGAACTCTCGCGGAGTTGAACTTTCGCGGAGTTGAACTCTCATAGAGTTGAATTCTCGTAGAGTTGATCTCTTCCAGAGTTGAACTCTCAAAAGTTGATCTCTTCCAGAGTTGAACTCTCATAGAGTTGATCTCTCAGAGATTTCAACTCAGTCGATTTACACGTCTGTGTTACCATATAATACTATATAATAATTCAATAATGAGTAGTGCGAGAGAAGTAGACAAAACGAGACTTCAAAGTTAGTTTAAACTGTGTGTATTTTATACAAAAATATCCTTTCAATACCGAGCACTTTTCTCCCAAGTGGAACCACCTCAGTTCATCGCGTGTAACCGTGCTAAATTTGCAAGACCATGACAGAAACTATATTATGTGGAGGAGTGTCCGCAAAAATAGCTCGACCTTCGGTGTCTTTATATTTCAAGAGGTCCACATCCATGACACTTTTCAAGCCAAGTTTCTCTGCTGCCTTCTTAGAGTATACAGAAGTGTACACCCCAAATATGAACCCAACATCTTTAAGAGTATTCCTCACAAACGCTATTCCTTCATCCATCAATCTCGTTGACAGACCCATCCTGCGATAATTCCTGTCGACCGCGACTGCGTAGAACTCCGCAGCAGCTTTAGAATCAGGAAACCTTCCGTACAAGTCAGCTTCCTCGCTGATCTCCGACAAATAATCAAAGTACTGTTTCATTAATCTCGTCGTGGGCGGGTTCTTGCTAAACGCCGCGGAAACTCTGTCCGTGTTATCAAACTTTGTACTCTTGCTGACTATCATCAGGTTCGCCCCTATTATTCTCTTGGAGGAATTTTCTACAGCTATCAGGCAAGGCGAGAACGCGAATATCGCCCTTACCAACCTCTCGTGGTCTATCCTCATCGATTCCGCCTCCTCTTTACTCAGAGAGCTCTTACCTCGCAAGCTCTTTAGCATGGTTTCTTCCTTATCGAAGCTTTCGTGCAGGAACGATAGTATTTCAGCTAAGTGAGCTTCTTCTGCCCATAGAATGCGGTACGAATCCGTACACGATGCCATTTTTAAATTATCTTTTTATCTGACTAGCCCAGTTAGCAGTTCTGTGTGCAATAAGACAGAAATCTACTTTGCTGGCTCCTTTGATCTTTATGGTGCTTTAGATAAATGAGGCGTTACTTTAGATAAGATTAAATCACAGTTTGTTCTCTTGCAATTCATCTCGCGTCACGATTGGTTACTTTACATATTGACATGTGTATCTGTTCGTGCAGACTTCTTCTATCACAAGTTACATCACTGTGGCACGTTCGATAGACACCGTACTACTCTGCTGTATTCTAGGAGTCCAGCTGAAGTGCTGGGACCTGCGATTGGTCTATCTGCTAATCGTATACGGCGGCGGTGCGTTCATGGGTGGCTCGGTATCTTCATCTATTGAAGAGTGTGCTTAAATTAGAGTTTCAGCAATTTTTGTATACTAGTAATATTGATCTTATGCTGGTTCGGTGTCCGTGGAACCCAAAAGGGTTCTGCTCGCGAATCGTGCGAAGTTGATTGAACAAGACAATTTGTAACGAATAACTTTGAACGAACTAAAGATTATTGAACTGAACTGAATTTAATTATTGAATATTAACCAGAACTATTAAGAAATGAACAAAGATATTTAAAGATTGATCAAAGGTTGGGCTTTATTATAACACGTCTGTGCTTTTACAACGTCGATGATGAATTGCGAGGCGAAGAAACAGGCTTCTTCGTACGTTCGTTCCTCTTTTTAAAATTAATACATTGTTTTCGAGCGATAAGGAAGGAGGCGAAGACAAATTTCAAATGTAATAAACTTCGTCCTTAACTCTTTAAAGTTCGAACTTCGCGCTCCAAGAGCTTGCGCTAAACGCCGCTAGAGCGAGAATCGCAACACCGGCTCAACATGGCTGAAACCGTCGATTTTCCTTCCGTCTTTTGCTTCAACCCCCGCATCCATGGACCATCCTTGGAAAAACATTTCTCAGTGCTTTTCCAAAGGCTCACCAGGTGGCCACATAATTTCGCGGTCGACGATTCAAACCAGCCTTCGAATCTCGTCCAGCACCGATAGACCTCCAGCGTTTCCACTCAATATCCTCCCCCGTCAACATACAACTTACCATACCTCTCCATCATAAATCTCTGCCAACCCCCTTGATGCATACACGCAACTGATTCCGACCCGAAAAGCCGGGCGCGAAGCCGCTCTGTCGCGGCGACATGTTAGGGGTTAGTTTCGCAGCCGCGTTTACGAACACGCTCGTCTGGTTTCGCGGCAGTGCGCGCGGCTGCGCGTGCGCAGCTCCGCCGCGACAACAAAAAATAAGATGGCCGACCAGCGAAACAAATAGAGCGCCCGTTGTAAATAACAAACGTTGAGAAGCAGGTCCCGCGGACGAATCAGCCAGGGATAGCGGACGGTGGACCGGCGCCAGGCGCGTTCGCCCCCGGTGCCGACGGTTTGTGCCCCCGGTTGCCCGCGGAGGAGCGAGGGACCCGCGTGCCCGCGACACTCGGTCCCCCCCCCGTTGAATGCGTCACACGCGTGCACGAGTGAACGTGGAGCGCGGCCAGGGAGCGAGGAACGTGGACGAACGTCGCCAGGATGCAATTGCGGGAGCGGGGCTGCCACGCGCCACGTCTTCACCACAGGCTCGCCTAGCTCCTCATGCTAGTCTTGTCTTCCGAACTGCCTGGAGCACAGCATGAAGGAGATGCTCGGAGGGTGCTGCGTGTGTTCTGACGAGAGGGGCTGGACTGAGAACCCGCTGGTGTACTGCGATGGCCAGGGCTGCACCGTTGCTGTACACCAAGGTTCGTTCTTGCAATAGCATCGCGACGGCTCTGCGCGCCGCGCGCCAGAGCACTGCGAGGCACGGTAGTATATGCGAATCATTTTGCAGCTTGCTACGGCATCGTTACAGTACCGACGGGCCCTTGGTACTGCAGGAAGTGCGAGTCGCAGGAGCGGAGCGCCCGTGTGGTGAGTTCGGGGAGGGATCATCGGTGTGTAGATGTTTACGACGCCTGTTCGTCTTATTCTAGATGTTATGTTTAGTATCGTAATATCTACACGCCCCTGCGTCGCTCGTTAGAGCTGAGAACGCGGATGGTTCTCGGGGTGGATTCTTTATGAATGCGTTTTCTGCTCATGCTTGGCAGCGCTGCGAGCTGTGCCCGAGCCGGGATGGAGCGCTTAAGAGAACAGATCAGGCTGGATGGGCACACGTCGTTTGCGCTCTCTACATACCGGAGGTTCGATTCGGTAACGTGACAACAATGGAGCCGATTATTTTGCAGCTCATACCATCCGAGAGGTTCAGCAAAGTAAGGACGACGATGATCGTACGGTAGTCTCTTAAGTCGCGTATTCATCTCTGTGTTTGTCCCGAATGTGCATTCCGCGCGCACCGATTTTTTGCTCGTTCGGTGTTCGGCGCGTGTTCGGGCCGATCCGCTTGCTGGCGGTCCATTAAAGCGTGCATTCGGGTCCAAACAATACCATGAAATGGACGCCGGAAATTTCACTCAATCCCGAACGCGCGCTGAGCTCCGAACGAGCAAAAAATCGGTGCGCGCCGAATGCACAGGTGAATACGCGGCTTTAAGTAGGGCTGGAACTATTTGTCGAATTTTTCAACTTCAGTTGCTCAATTATTTGACGAATATAATCCGAATATCCAAGTATCCAAGTACTATTTGAATATTTAAGTATTCGAAGTTTCTTCGTAGCATTCGAATACTTGTAAAATATACGAATAGTTCCAGTTCGACTCTTAAGGCGTACAATGTTCTCGATAGATGCTTGAAATGTGTGGGAATATGACTGTTTTAGTCGTGTTATATCTGCGAGGAGCAGGGAAGAGGCAGCAGAGCAAACGTGGGAGCCTGCATGCAGTGCAACAAGACCGGCTGCAGGCAGCAATTTCATGTGACCTGCGCTCAGGCTCTTGGCTTGCTCTGCGAGGAGGCTGGCAACTATCTGGACAACGTTAAATACTGCGGATACTGCCAGCATCACTACTCGAAACTGGTTAGTCCTAAAGCCTGCCATTGAACCGACGCAAGTATCATTAATCCATCCCGAAGACTTGATTAACAATGCCTCCCCCCCTGTTCTTTCTACAGAAAAAGGGTGGTAACGTTAAAACTATACCACCCTACAAGCCAATACCTGCCGACAACGGCTCGTCAGACTCGTCTCCTGAAAAGGAAGCAGAGACCCCGATAAAGTCTTCGTCAAGCGGTAAACGAAAGAGTTCAAGTTCCAAATCCACTACCAATTCTAAAAACAAATCCAATACTAGTCCAAGCCTAGAGCTAAATGGCGTCGCTGACGACAAAAGCGGCAGCGGCCGTAACACACCCAAAGAGAACACCACCAATCCCAGTAAATTCACCACTTCCAACTTCGTAGAGACGATCGTCACCCAATCGGAGAGTGTGTTCGGGCACGACGGCAGCACGTCCACCGCCGCGGTGGCGACGATTAAATCGGGATCGGGCGCGAGCGCGGGCCACAAAAACAGTGGGCAAACGAAATCGAACTCGTCGACGTCCAGCAAGGCGTCTAGCCACAGTAAAAAGAGAAAGACGGGGGCACGGACGCCGACGGTGATAGGGAACGAGAACTCGAACCAGTCGGTCAGCTCTGAAGCCAGCGGCTCCGTGGTGGTGGCGGTCAGCTCCGTTGTGCAGCAAGCAGTTTCAAGCAACAACGTGCAGACCACCATAACGGAGGCCACTAGCTTGAGCACGACCACTGAGCCGGAGAAGTCGAAGAAGGTGAGAAGATTCTTATAGTTTCACGTGCTGCAACTTTCTCGATTCTCCATCTAGCCGCCCTTTTCAACTAGGGAATCGCCAGTAGCCCTGGAATAATTCTATGCACTCTTAGAGTCACGTCTCTGGTTCTCTGAGCTTTCAAGCGCGATGGTACTTAATTTTCTAAGTGGAGAATGATGATCAGTACTTTAATTCTCTAAGCGCGAAGTAACGATCGGTAATCGATGTTCCAGGCGCGAAGTTAGAGTGATCGTATATTTCTGTGTTTTAGTTGAAAGTTGAGAGCCCCATTCAGTCGTCTAGCACTCCGGTCACCACAGAGGTGACCACCACGCCTGTGATAATGGCGGTGACGCAGCCCCAGTCGTCGCTCGTCACACAATCGCCGACGACTACGTCCAACAGCATAGTGGTGTCTGTTCCTCTCACGGCAACCTCGCTGCCCGGCGCGGTGCAGAGTGTGGTGACGAGTGCTCCGACGCTGTACCAGCAACTGCAGCAGAGTATCATTACCACTGCAGCCACCGCAGAGCCGAGGACGAGCGCTATGCCGAGCTCCGAGAGGTTCGAGACGGAGGAAGGTCCTGCTAAAAGGTCTCGGTAAGCAGGACGATAAAAATATATATTGTATACTGTGCAAATTCTAGTTTAATAAAACGGGGCCATATATACGACGCGTAAAATCTAGTATTAAATAGGACTGGGAGTATTCGAATAATTTAATATTGGAATGCTACGAATAAACTTCGAAGATTTGAGTATTCGAATGCCACGAATAAACTTCGAATATTTGAGTATTCGAATGTTATTACTCGAATATTTAAGTATTCGAATACTATTCTGGTGTATTCGAATACTTAAATATTCGAATACTTAAATATTCAAATAGTATTCGAGTACTTAAATATTCGAATAGTATTCGAGTACTTAAATATTCGAATAGTATTCAAATACCGAAAAATTCGACAAATAGTCCCAGCCCTAGTATTAAACAGACGTTTCAAGTTCTTTTGATACGCTTGAAAGCTGGCGCGGTTGGCGCGCTCGATTTGAAATGCGCGCCGAGGCTGGAGACATCAAAATGGCCGACCGGTTGGATAAACAAGCCACTGTGCACCTAACCTCTTCGCGCGTACCGTAAAAATCGTTGGGATAGAAAAGTTTTGTAGTCTAGAGATTTGGCGTACTGTGATAAATGTTGCGTAGCAAAAATGCGATTGCGCTCGTTGAAAATAGTGGAGGGCATCGTTGCGATTGAAAAGTACTCGCAGTATCGGGGCAGGTGAACGGGAGAAGTTAATTCCGAGGAGTTTGAAAAAATCTTATTTTTCTACGGCGTAAATTTTAAGGAATCCTCAGCCCCGCGAAACTTCGCAGACGGTTGGGCCACTTGGCGTTCTCTCATTTCTCTAGCTTCAGGGACACTTTGAGGTTATGTTTGTTTTTTCTACCTCAAGGGGCCTCAAGGGCAACGAACGAAGAAAGGGAGTAACGTGACATTTTAAATGGCAATCAGCAACGGTCCGTTTACTTTGCATTCTCTATAGTTTCACGAAATCTCACATAACCTGTAACCATTATCATGGTTCCCTAATTAATTACATAAACTTCAGTAATCTCTTGTTGTTTGAAAATAAGAGAGAACCAAAGTGAGAATACACGCGTGAATATATGTTGTTGCTTTCTCAGCTCTCAGTCGTCAGATAAACAAGAGAAGTCCCGCAAGCCGAAACGTGGGTCGTCAAACAGTCAACCAGCACTGCCACAAGCTCAACCGCAAGTGCAATCACAGCCGCATCAGCAGCACCAACACCAGCAGCCGCAACAACCTCCGCCAACAGCCTCCTCCGTCGTAACATCAGTTTCCAGCAGCGCGGTAGTGACGACATCCAAACGAGGAGGGGGCAGAAATAACCACCAAACTCCCCCACCTGCTGTGACCGTGACGCCTGTACCATCTATTATCCAAGGCCCTACGTTAAACGCGGGTCACTTCAGTAGCATTAGCGTCAGCACCGTTAACACGATGGGCCCCACCGTCAAAGAGTCCCCGCCCAGCAGTCCCGGTTCCGAGAGTATGAGCAGTAGCGGGCCGGGCAGGCGGAAGAGGAAAAGTGCCAGCGCGGCTTCTACGACCCCTACACCCTCCGCGTCCAGCACTCCGACGCTTACGAACACTAAAGAGGAGAAAGACGTGAAGCTGTAAGAATCAGAACTAGAGTAACGCAATTTTCTGCCGGATATATGTTAATTCAACGTATCTAATAGGTTCCAGAACGGAGTTAGCGCGCCGCATATGCTAGGAAATCAATTGAACCCGACCTCGACAATGGCGCAGAAGATGTCCGACACCCTCTCGCAAGAATTGGAGGCGCATTCTATTTTCACGGAAGCGAGTAATTCTACAACGAACCTGGTCGGTCCGCAGCTGCACAGTCGAGTGATCGCGTCTGTATGTGTAACTAAAATGCTGCTTTTTGGGAATTGGAGACCAGCTGCTCGGAGTTTCCCCTGTTTTAATCATCGTCTATTGTTTTACAAGCAGATACGATCGAATCAAATAGGCGTGCCACCCACGTCGTTCTCGTCGGTGTTCAACGCTACCAGCAACGCGAACATCAATGCTAATACCAGCGCCAGTGCTGCTGCTAGCGCGGCTAACACTGGTGCGCTGGGAGGCGGCGCGATACCGCAGACGCTGGATCAACTTCTCGAGAGGCAGTGGGAGCAAGGGAGCCAGTTCCTGATGGAGCAGGCCCAGCACTTTGACAGTGAGTGTACGGCAAGGAAAAACATGCTTTCAGTCGCATGGGTTTGGGGAAATTAGGGATCTCTCTTCTGTCCTTCGGTCTGTTTGCATGAACTCGTTTCGTAGCGTGCGAAACATATTGCTTCCTGGCTCGTTAGGTTTGGTAACCGTTGTATTTGTTCGGAGATGAAGATTAATCGTGGAATCCTCTTTACAGTCGCTTCCCTGCTGTCGTGTCTTCACCAGTTAAGAGCGGAGAATCTTAGGTTAGAGGAACATGTAAATAGTCTTTTACAAAGGAGGGATCATTTGTTGGCTGTGAATGCTAGACTCGCTATTCCGCTGACTAGTCAGCCGAGTGCGCACCCAAGTAAGTGTCCTCTTTTATTCCAGTTTCGAATGGGGCTGGGACTATTTGTCGAATTTCTCGGTATTCGAATACTTCAGTTGCTCAATTATTTGGCAAATATAATTCGAATATCCAAGTATGCAAATACTATTTGAATATCCAAGTATCCAAATACTATTCGAATATTGAAGTATTCGATTACTTTTTGAATATTTAAGTATTGAAATACACCAGAATAGTATTCGAATACTCAAATAATCGAAGTGTATTCATAGCATTCGAATATTAAATTATTCGAATAGTCCCAAACCTAGTTTCGAATAGGGATTGCAAATTTACCGACTTTTTAATTACCGCGCTACTATTATATGCGCTACATTGTTTTCTCGCGATTTACCGGTATTGCAATCCCTAGTTTCGAAGCGAGTATGGTTCGATGTTACGTTATTGCCAAATTGCAGCAAACAACATCCACCCGTCTGTCAATCCGGCTCACCCCAACGTTCCACACCCAGACGTCCCTCCAGGAGCTGCGGCTCCAGTCCCAAGAGTGAACCGTGAGTCCAGGGTGAACAACACGTACATGCCGCACTCCAGTTCGAGTAATCATTCGACAACTTTGGAGAATGGTTTACCTCCGGACCCTTCTCCGCCAGCTGCAGCGTCTCTTTCTCAGTATCAGCATAGGACGTCTCTGGTTGCACCGCAGCCCAGTCCAACGATCAGGTAAAGTATCTGCCTTCCAAGTACAGTCGAACCTCGATAATTCGAATCTCAAGGGAAGGGATTTTTTTTTCGAATTATATAGGTGAAAATTCAAATTTAATTTGTCACCTATATGGTATCTCTCTGCCCTATTATCGAGGTTCGATTGTACCGACAACTATGTACCTGCAACGTTTAATCTCTGTTTCTATCTTCGCGAACAGACACAGCCCTGCTGGGAGCGCGTACCACCAAGGCCAGCCAAGTAACATAGTGTCTCCCGCGCCTGCCAGCAACGCAGGAGTGGTGAGGAACTCCTCTGTCACACCAGATCCTCTGCGTGGAGTACCAAGGTGAAATATCGATACGCTTTCCCTACATTTCTCTTTTTTACTGACTTAAAAAAGAAAGAGTTTGTCCGCGAATTTCTCCGTAACTACTGAACTGATTTTCGCGAAACAAGAATTAAAAAAAAATTAAAACCGACTTCAGAAAAATAAAAATGCACTAAAAAATGAGATGTTTTTTCCTTGTTTAATCTATGACTCTCAATTTTTAAGTCTGCGCCAGATTTACACAGTGCTTAAATTAAATAAGGAAAAAACTTATTTTTCACTTTTCAGTGCATTTTTATTTTTTTGAAGTCTGTTTTAATTTTTTCTCGATATCACTCTCTCCTATGGTTTTATACGCTGTTTAACCGCGCGATTAGATTTAGAGGGAGTTTGTCGCACTTTCAGGTCAGTGCCACAGTCATCGAGCAGTTACATGCCCTCGATGTACCAACCCACTATGTCCAGTCTCGCGAGCAACCAAGTAGGTAACGTTCACAACCTTCATTCACACGGACCCTCTCCACCCAGCCACGGGCCACCTGGGAAACCCAGCTGAAGATAGATGGACACAGCGTGCGCACAGAAGCGTGCTGCACCAGTTGATAGGCGTAGTAGTGATGATGGTTGATAGGTAACCGTGACGTGCTAGAACAGGGAATTCATCGCCTCATCTTCGACATTGAATCGTGCTCCTTCGCCAAATTCTCTGCCCCGCCACAATCCAATCAGTTTGCAACTTCGTAGCTTAATATTCTCGAGAATACAGAAATAAGAACTCCATTGTCAATTGAGATATTCACCGACCAGCTTCAGTCGCGCGGAAAACCGCGAACACAGTAGCACAAAGAGGCCGGGAGCACTTTTCAAATGAATTCCCCTTTTTGAATTCCTCCTTGGTCGCACGTCATGTTGGGCACGTCTGAGACAATCTCTCCATCGTCAACATCATGATGAAAAGAAACGCAGATGTACAAATCTTAGACTGTAAGTTAATCTTATCGCGACCGAATAGCAATAATATTACGAGTAGGTGTACATTTTAACGAGAGGTGATCAGGCGTGTGGAAGTCTGGTGGTACGACAAAGCGTCTCGCCCATCATTTTTTATTTACAGAGGCATCATTTCCAAGCGTCTCATGTTTCACGAGCTGTTCATTCGTTGGGGGTCCCTTCGAAGGGTTGCGTCTTTTCATAGATCGTAAAAGAATGGGTGGTCCTGTCCCGCAGCCAGACTATGTATATTCTAATCTTATACATAAAGCATACTACTTATATGTACAACACGAGCACTGCCTTCCACCATTAAAGGTCTCTGCGGGACAGGTCGACCCCGAAGCTCTCCAAGATCGTTTCTGCTTTAACTCCCAATTCACGGAGCTGGTTGGACGTCGAGGCGCGACCGGCTCAGAGTCTTAACATTTTAGAGTTGTGTCCTCAAGGATCGCAGGGCGGGAGAATGGCAACTGATTTCACGGGTGAATCTGGGAAACTGATTCCGAATTGTTTAACTGAGGAGAATCTGTTTTACAAGTCCATTTGTGGAAACTGCTACTCTTTATACGCCCTGTAGCATACAGTGGGTTCATCTTTCGTTGCTAGTACCTTGTCTTTCTCGATGGCACCACCCAACACACACACACTTTACTTGAAACCTTTGTCGATCGTTGTAACCGTATGCTAGACGCATAATCAAAAGAGCAGTTTGTTAGGCGAGTGCATGTTTGAGAGTTAAGGATAGGACATTCGCTCAAGAAACCTAGGGCTATTTGTACGACGAGAAGGGAGAACTAAAATTCGGGGCAACTGTATCAGAGATGTTGGTAATAAGCGACGTTTTAAGCGGGAGGATATTTGCAACGCGGAGAAATAAGTTTTACTCTTTTATCACTCTGTTCTTGTACTACCAATTGGGTAGAAGTTTCCGGAGGCCAGTGAATAGGAATTAAAGTAGCACTGGCCTGGGAGGGGACATCGGGAATCCGTCTTTCCGTCGAAGTAGAATCATGAAAAGTATTTTTAAAGTCAGCATGTGCGACAACGTTCCGAGCTAATCGTACGAATTAATTTTCAGTCTAATTTCACTGCCTTTCGACTAGTATTAGATTATTTAAATGGTACTAATGTCTCATTTCGTTGGAGGAGGAACGAAGCTGTTTTAGCCGTATTGTGTTCTTTATTTTAAACGCTCTTTCAAGGAAAGACGATTTGAGATGGGGCGCGCGAGCGATTGCATGGGAAACGTGAATTTCAGACGAAATTTTTTAAGCCGATCCGAGGAACTTCTAGGCGTACGTTGCGTATGATAGAGATAACTTGATAAGACGATAGTGGTAGATCACGAGGGCACCGAATCTTCAGGATTAGCTCGTCACCACTCAGGGAGAATCGATTTTTCTGTACAAAATTCTGTCGAGCCTTCTTCGTGTACGTCGATCGCGTAAAAATTCTGCGTTAATTATTGTACAGTTTTGGATACACAGGAATGGCACCTATTTTGTAAAAGAAATAGCTATTTTGTAGTTGTACTTGAGCACCCAAAAAGTAGCTAAATTTTCTGAATTATTTATCGAAGTTATTGAAATCCAGTGTCCCTCTAAATTGCACAGCGATCAATGCAGAATTGGAGGAACCTCCACGATCGACGGCTTCGTTGAATGTTCGAAAGGCTTTGCAAAAAAGGGAGAAAAAACGTAATTAGTGATCGTTAAAGACAACAGTGCGTTTATACCAATGAAGAGTATTTTATGCATTAATCAATCTAATATCTCTGTACGTTTAAGATTATATACAGTACGAGAAAGCGTTAGAGAGAAAGAAACAAGAACAAAGCGCGTAATGAATAAGCGAAGTAACAGAGAGCAGTACGATGATATTTTTACACAGCATATCGTGCCAAATTTTTGCAATCGAATCATTGAACCTCCTCGATTTCTTAAACGACTTGACTAACGGGGAAGAAAAGTGGTAGTTGCTCGACACATTATCGTTTCGGTGGATATCTTCATGCTGCGGTAAAGAAATTACACTGATTCTCGTTCTTGTGTTCGGTTCTTCTGTTCGTACAAATAAATTATTGTGTTCCTAATCCGCTCTGTGGATATTGACTCTTTCGAAGCTTGTCGCTTGAAAATTCATTTTAATTTGACCAAAGTTCTCTAATCGAAAGGAACATTGGGTTTATACGAAGTAGGGGCTGGGACTATTAAAATATTTTACAAGTATTCGAATGCTACGAATAAACTTCGAATATTTAAGTATTCGAATACTTAAATATTCGAATAGTATTTGGATACTTGGATATTCGAATAGTATTTGGATACTTGGATATTCGAATAGTATTTGGATACTTAGATATTCGAATAGTATTTGGATACTTGGATATTCGAATAGTATTTGGATACTTGGATATTCGAATAGTATTTGGATACTTGGATATTCGAATAGTATTTGGATACTTGGATATTCGAATTATATTCGCCAAATAATTGAGCAACTGTAGTATTCGTTTATTCGAATACCGAAAAATTCGATAAATAGTCCCAGCCCGAATACGAAGTGGACAAGAGAGTTTCAGCCGAAAACTATGTTCGAGAATTGTACGATTGCGCTATTAAACATTCATCGATACAGATAGAATGTGGAATTATATTTTTAAATTTAATCGAAGCGCTCTCTTGTAAACTTCTTATAAACCCAGTGGCTTCTGTTTATTAGAATTTTCTATTCGTAGCTTTATTGTAACTGTTAAATGTTTCGTACGTATGCATTTATGTACACAAAAGTGATGCGTTTAGCATAGACGTAGAAGGACTTGTATTAAGGGCGTAGCTCACGTTAAACATTAAACGAAGATGTTTGCTCCACGATCGATCTGGACGGAGCATCCATTCGTGCGATGACCATAATTCACTGACATGCATTGCGAACACACAAATGCAACAGCTTTCAATTAACGCGACAGCTTTACGCAGGTTCTACAACTGTTCGATTATAGCCGGAATTGGCGGAGAAGCGAAATCTTAGAGGGGGAGCAAAATTTTGTCCAAAGATCAACGTCCAAAGGCGGCAGCAATGCTTTGATTGGCCAAAATATTGGCACAGAACACGTACCGTAGCGTTTTTTGATACTCGAGTTTCGTCACTGTCGGAAAGTAAGCGTGTGCAAGTGACTCGGCGTGTTTCCACTTTTCTACGAGAAAGCGAGAGTCGGCCGATCCCTCCGCGAACGAGCAGAAACAAAAGCAACTCGCTGTAAGATAATTGTACAAGGAGATGGGGGTAGAAAATCGAGGGAAGGCGAGCGCACCTCTCTGGCCTCCCCCGCGGAATTTACTGTAAAAAGTTCGAACCCAGGTCCGCCTGGACGCTTCCGGGAGGGCCTGCGGCGTTCGCGGCGCTAGTTATCCATGTAAAAACGAACGAGGAGAGGGTGCGTCGCCGGAGCATGGGACACTCCAAAGGTGGCCGTCACCTCCGGTGGTCTTTTGTATATTTTCAAGTGAAACACGAGCAGCTAGAAATCCGGGGCTGCCCAAGCGCGCCACCTTTGGACTGTCCTAAACACGTATGTCTATGTTGTACCCGTAAAAGTAAGGTGAGAGAAGCATACCGAGCGAAATGCCATATGTGTTTCCACAGAGGGAAGATTTTCTAACGAGGAAAGGCTGATTGTTTCTTTTTTTTTTTTTTATTGCGCTAACGATTCAAGAGCGACCTCGCCCGCCCCTTCGTCGCACCCTGAGCTTCATTTGAGTCAGTGGTTCCTTAAATCTTTGGCTACGCTCTTCCCTGCTGAGTGTTTCCTAGCCCAGCGTCGAGCGAGTGTTTCCCTCTCGGTGCAGTCATCGTAGGCTTGATCAATTGTTGAATGAGCTTCCAAATTTTATTTAGACTGTCGCGAAGTCGTGCGTCCTGTTTTAGTAAATTATCTGTCGCGAAGAGCGTGGGCTATATTTATTACTTGTTTTATTCGTAGAGAGGAGTAAAAGCGTGTTAGTAATGTTGAAAGTATTTGCCGCGTGGAACCACTGACTCAAGTGCGAGCGAACAGCCACTAGACCAGGATCTCTGCCTCGATCGGATGCCTAGAAACTTTCATTTTTATATTTACACCTGACATGATTGTACACGGTCTCAGTGAGGGGCGAGAGGCGGGCGAGAGTCAACCCTGAACGAGGACGGTACTTCTGATGCAGCGCGATTTATGTTAAACGTGCACTTGCGTCTCTCCGAACTGCCTCTTCGCCTCTGTGTTCGAAGCTGATTCTCGGGGATCGCAGGGGTTAATAGCGCACGGCTGCCTCAGAAGCGTTGTCCTGGAGTCGTGCGGATCCAGATCCAGGGATGTAAATCACTGCGCGATACGATTTTGTAATGTAACTGTGCATACGGAAGCATGTAATAAAAGAAGACTAAACGACTGCGTCGCAGTTTGCATCGACCAACACGCTTCCTGCTTCGCAACTCTCCTGTATCCGCATGCTGTTGCTCCATCTTCGAATCAACTGCTTCCGATTGCATGCCGATTCAAAGGATTTCTAGAGAACGTCCGAAGCGAGTTACAGAATTGTTAAAGTGTTCAAATTTCTTTCGCGCGAAGCACAGTTGCTCCTGTTTAAAAAAATTGTCAGCGTGAACTGTTACAGCGTAATCCATGAAACTGTTCAGTGTCCAACAGAGTTAACGAACAGAGTTACTCTATACTAGTTCTGTTTCCAGCTGTATAATTCCTTCTGTGTTCAAGGGAACGCACTTCAACGCAGCTCGTTACAAATGTATGAATTCTGTATAAAATAATGCTGTAAGCAAGCGAGGCGAAGGATTGTTTCCTTTAATGAGATACTGGGGAGCATTCCTTGCACTTCCTTGTCTGCAGAAATGTGTGCTGCCTCTAAGACAGCAGACAAATCCCTGGCGTTTGCCTCAGTGCCGTCCAACGATCGTGGGAAGTCTCACCTGCGACCTCGTCTCTGGCGAATCAATATTACACGAGAGTGCACGAGTACGCGCTGTGTCTCATGGATAACGCTGAAAGCCACTGTCCTGTCCGAACGCAATTGCTACCGCTTGTTTATGGATTAGGCCTTCGATCTCTGAATTGATTTTTAATAGAAAATTCAGGATTACTGTATTCACTCTGCAAAGTGGCAGTAATATCTCTTCTACTAGTACTGGAAGTTTCAGGGATGCTACTGCCAGCAGTTGAGGAGAATTACCGTGGTACTTTGCAGGGGAATGCATATCAAATTTGTTCTTCTTTTCTGAGGAATTTTATTGCATTCTGTAGGTAGGGGAGACCGGGGCTAGTTGATACAGAGAATTAGATATATTACAGAGGAAGAACCAATGTATATTTTGGCATATTTGTTAATAAGTAATTAATTCAAGTAAAAATGAAAAAAAAATCGAAAACAGAACGTATCAACTAGCCCCGGTCTCCTCTACTATATTGAACAGAATCCCGATATTCAAGTTAGACTGAAAGGGTAGATTAGATTGTTAAGGGAGTACTCCAGTGTAGATTGTAAAAAAACCGATTTTTTTTCATTATCTCGTAGTTTGTGGAGTGACAAATATTTCTGCATAGCGACTTTTTGAAATTTGAAATATTAGTCTTGTAAGGGATTAATATTACAGAAGGAAAACAGCCTAATTTTTAGGGAGAATCGAACAGTTTTGCTAAAAGTGCTGTCATTCTGCAATTTCTTATTTTTAGAAGGCGTCCGTGGTTCCAACTATAATAAACAAAATTAACCTCAGTTCTTCCATTTCAGATGACTAGAACAGTTCCCACACCAACCCCCATTGGAGATTTTTTTGCAGAAGTTTGCACCACCGACTATATCTATGTATATATGCGATGAAAAACCTCAAAAAAATTCTGAGTGTTACTTCAAGCATACCTCAATATGCAGGCAAAACACCAGATAGTATAAACTTCTAGTTTTTGTTAAATAAATTCCCGAAGATGGCGTGGAAAAACGGGGAGTTACACTGGAGTACCCCCTTAAGAGAAAACTAATTTTGCAGGGAATGCAGAGTCAGTTATAGTGTAGCTAAAATTCACGCATGCATCTCTGCCCTTTTTAGATCCTCTCCTGGATAGATGAAGCCCCGATGTCGCATTACAGCTGAACAATGCTCCTTGTAAAGTATGAAGTAATAGGATTTCATCGAGACGCGCCTCCGATCTTCACGCTGGATTTCACCTTATCTGCATCTGTGTCCCATCTATCCACTCTCCTAGGAACGCCAGCGTCGACCCATTCTCAACACTCTTCAATTTTTAAACTCCTCTTGCAAGTGGGGCAATATCCTGATTTTTAATTGTGCGGGAATTCAGTGTAGCTGAATACATTTAATGCATTAACTAAATTGTTTTCAATTTTCGATTTTAGATAATCCACTTCCGAGTAATCGTGATCACCGCAAACGCTTCTTTCGAACAGGACATCTAGGAGATAGTAAATAACTATCATTAATAAATATTTTTTAACGCGAAAATTCAGAGTCGTAGGTAAATAGGTTTCTGAGAAAAAAATTTCCAAAAATCACACCCTTTTCGTCCTTTTTAATTACACTACGATTACTGTATATTTTACAGTAATTCTATTACGTTCTATATTCTGATGCGAGATACTTGAAACTCCCAATTGAATCTCAGCCAACTCAGAAAGCAAGCCTTCCTGCCCCACATCGAATTGCATTTCGAAGAAATTCACCGTGTAGGATCTGAGGTCAGTGATAAACTAAATTTCCTTGAACCTACTTTATCTGTAATCGTCCGCTAACGACAATCGAATCAAGTGTTACATTGTCTCCCTCGACAATCGTCCGGAGCATATTTGGGGGAGCTACAAGGATAAAAGTGATCCGACGGGGTCCACAGGGGTGGATGAGTTTCTCTGGAACTTCAGAAAACAGCACGCAGCTGCCCAGGTATTTGCGTGCCCCAATTTTCACCCCCGGCTGAGGGTCGGGGCTCAAGGGGGCAGAAGGGTGGATGGATGCTCTCTTTTGCACCCCCCAGAACGCAGCGCTGCGGTGTAATGGAACCCCCAACCTCTCCTGCCTTTGGGTGTAACACAATTAATTCGATTCTTGGGTCTCCAACTTCAAACTGTTGCGTTCAAGCTTCTGCTTCCATATAATTTGTAGAAATATTTGCTATCATTTCTATTAGGGACGAGACTATTTGTCGAATTCTTTGGCGAATATAATTCGAATATCCAAGTATCCAAATACTATTCGAATACCCAAGTATCCAAATACTATTCGAATATCCAAGTATTCAAATACTATTCGAATATCCAAGTATCCAAATACTATTCGAATACCCAAGTATCCAAATACTATTCGAATATCCAAGTATCTGAATACTATTCGAATATCCAAGTATCCGAATACTATTCGAATATCCAAGTATCCAAATACTATTCGAATATCCAACCATATGTCTTCTATCAGGAAACTGGACATCAAATTTCAAGAAACTGGCTACCCCCATCTCTCAATCGTCCGAACAGAAGATCCCACTGAATTTTTCAGTTATCCTACTCAATCAAACCGCTCCTCGTCTCGCCGTGAATGCAACGCCCGCCTCTATTACGACGCGAATGGAGAATTAATACTTTATTTGTGTGTCACTCCAGCTGCGTGGATCAACACAAGTGCGTCCCCTCGCGCGACGAGAGGGTGCTTTTAATGCTCCTCTGATACGCGAAAGGGGGCTCCCCGCGAGCGATTCTATGGTTTGCTAATTTTCACGGGATCACGGCACCGTGACGTTCGAGCCGATTAGGCTCCAAACTGGGGTACTGAACTTTCACGCCTCCCCTTAACCGCTGGACCTTTCGCCGGAGACCAAGCGAAGCTTCCTGCCGCTTCTATGAATTAAAAAATAATAATTTGTAAGATCGCGGGGCTTTGAACCACGTCGCTTCTCTTTCCAGGGACGCAGAGAGTAGTTAGGATGATAATCGAGGCATTGGGAGCAAAAACGGAGCAACCCACATTGAAAGAAAAATAATTTTTCCTATTTTATATGAGTCACTTAGTCCGTCTTTTTTGCTCTCAATTTCAGCGGCTACAAGATGCGAGAGGCCATTGGAGGAGTAATTAGGATATCGGAGCTGTTAATTAAGGAAGAATGAAGGCAAGTGGATAATGCTGGCCGAAGAATATCACCGTGGCACTCAATATTCAGTATTTATATCGGCACAAATGCTGGAAAAGGGATGACAACGCAAAGCGGTGGAGGATGATAAGAGCAGGTGTATGGACACACCTGCGCGGCTGATAAAGTTTGAGCCACTTTTGATGAAGCGATAAGAGTGCACCCTCATCAATAGACAATAATCTTATTTACTATTGTACTAGCAAAATACCCCGCGCTTCGCTTCGGGCCTAAGAGATATTAAGGACTCCACGAAAACACAGTTTACCCCGTTTCATCCCCTTAGGGGTTGATTAGGGCAAAATCCTGAAATTAATTTTTAGGGATTTGTGTGGGAAACCCTTGTATGTAAAAATTCAAATTGACATCTAATCGGGGTCTACTCGCCCATCAGAATCAATTGTCGCTAATTCGCAAGCCAGTCTTAGAAGAAACTAAGGTGTCTTCAAGACTCCTAACTCTGGTCCCAAATAATTTCAACGCGAGAGGAAGTGGGAAGGTGGAGCGAGAGTGGTCGATTCGTCCCAAGGGCCCCTAATTGTCCACAAATCGACTGCCACCCTCGATTTCCGAACCGTTAAGTACAAGCACCCCCGGGCAGCCAGGGGCGTTCCGCTAGCTCCGGCAAAGGGGCTCCAAACACAACGGGGTAGAATATGGATTCAATTACACCTCATTGTGCCACGGTGTCTATAAACAATGCTGTTTTCACAGCTGATAGCGGGCCACGTCCCTGCTGCGGGTCGACGATGTCGGAGGTCCACCTGGTGGAAGCTTCTCTCCTCTGAAGGGGATCAGCCGGACACTGAAAAAGCTACATGTGGGTTGTTTAATCACTGTGATTGGTAACAAGTGCTTGGAGCTTTAATAATTTCTTTTGAGCCCAGTTTAATTGCCATTTTTAATTGCAGGGTTTTTAATGGAGCACAGAACACTGAGAAGAGAATGAACTGAAGAACAGAAACTGGGAGAATGGAAAAGCATCGCGGAAGGCGACTTAATATTACAAGAATAAGCCCTTATAAATTTTATAATGCCAGTAGTCACAGAGTGCCATTGAAAGCGCATTAACTGTTTAAGGGTTGGATAGGAAATTAATGTAAAGTGGGTAGCAACTCGTTTCGACCTGAACGGTATTACGGCGAATGGCATTGCAATTTTCAAGGGAGCTTTGCAGAAAACAGAGGCCACCCTCATTGACGTAACGCGGAGCTCGGTGGAAGGCAGAGGAAAGGAAACTCCGGGTCATTCATGCTGGAAAATAACGAAGAGGGAACTGGAGGACCGTGCCGTGGGAAGATCCACAGCCGTCGACGCCATTGTTCCCGGGGCGTCGCGACGCCGCAATATCGACGTACCGCCCACGACGCTTCTTCTCCCTGCGCTACCCCCTATCGCGAACTGTGCGGCAGAATTTGGCGCAACCTCCACCCTCTGCCTTTTTGGAACCCTCCCGCCGCCATTTTGCGATTAAATTGTGATATTTAGAGTAGCTGGAAGCTTGTGAATTTTCTGGGGGATGATTTTCTCTGTAAATAAATCTGGAGGGGACTTAATGGTTGTTATGAGAATTCTAGGAAAATTTGGAGGCTTGAAAATCAGAAGAGAGCATTCTAAATTCATCACATAAGTACTTGTGTACATCTAAATTGCAAATTATGGAAATTTCAACCCGAGGATCATTATCGTGGTAAAAGAGAACGTGCAGAATTTCAAAGTCGATTTTCTCAAAAATGGAGCGCGATATCGAAAAAAGTTACTCTTTCTTTTCGACTTATGACAAGTAAGTGAGTCGAGTAAAAAGAATAAAAATTTTTGATATTGCGCTTCATTTTCGAGAAAATCGACTTTGAAGTTTACATAGAAACGAAAATCAACTTTACAGAGAAATAGGATGGGGAATTGAAGACAGTCGCAAGCTTGAAGAACCTACTTTATTTGGCTTCAGTGGCAACGATATTGACAATCATTCTGTTCCTCCCTGATCACGTACAAACGATATCTGCTTACATTACTTAATCATGTAACCGTGGCCTATATTTACAATTGTACCGTGCGTTTACGTGAATTCTGCCGGGCAACTCGTGCGCCACGCCGTCTAGTTTATTGCTGAAAGGACAAAGGGAAAGCCCCGGCAGAACCTTCGCAGCTTGTTCTCCTTTTATATAATTATAGAAATCGACTTTGAGCATTTCCCGAAGAGAAAACCAGAAGACAAGACGCATCAACTCAGTTTCAATTTAATATTCCACTCGGGTTCCTTTATGCAAAGCTAGAGGAAAGCTACCCCCTCGTCCAAAACACAATAATCAAATAGTATTAGCAACAATAAGACTAGACACGAAATAATCCGCACGCGTGCAGTTTGCGTTAATTGCACGCCGAATAATTAATTAAAATGCCCGCGATTCGGGCCGACAATTCGAAAGGAAAACAAGGTGTAAATCTTTGGTCGATGACTAGAGCTATCCGTTCTTAAACACTAAATAACAGAGCTGTGTCTCGTTAATCAAGTCCCGACTCGGGCTGGGACTATTCGAATAATTTAATATTCGAATGGTATTTGGATACTTGGATACTCGAATTATATTCGCCAAATAATTGAGCAACTAAAGTACTCGAGTACTCGAATACCCAAAAATTCGACAAATAGTCCCAGCCCTAGTCCCGAGCACTTCACTCGAACGTCGAGCTGTTCTTCGACGCCCGCGGGTCTTCTGGCGTCCAGACCTTGGCGTACATCGTCCCGTTGGGTGATATGTCTGTCTTCCTGGACCAGGAGAGGGAGTGGAATATGAAAGGGTTCCCTTCGCTGCCTGAAAGTTGAACGTCTCTAAATCAATTCGCTCTGAACGACCCTCTGAAAGCTCTCAATCACTCCGCATCTTGAACCCTGACTGTATCACTAACTTCAACCCTTGCTTGCAGGTCTACCGACTTCGAGCTGCCGCTTGAGAGCTCCCAGAGTCGTCTACAAAGGTCGAGGGAGGAAGGAGCCATTGCGATTGGTATTGGCCTCACCACGAACTATGACCTTCTTCGAGTCGTCCCGGCCCGAACACCTGGAGAGGCCACCGTTCCCTGTCAACGGGTCGTTGCCAGCGTCGGCTCTGACCAGCTCGTTTAGAAATTTGATGTACCCAATGGCCAGCTTCAACGTGTCCACTTTGGACAAACGCTTCTCGTAAGGGAGGGTTGGTATGTGGGCCCTGAGGCCCTCGAAGGCGTCGTTAATGTTCTGCATGCGCCTCCTCTCCCTCATGTTAGCAGCCTGCCTCTGCTGCACCGCCTGCCTTGGGCTCTTCCCTGACCCTCCGTTGCGTCTGCTGCCTTGACTTCTTCTGTGAACGAGCGTCGCTGGCTTAAGGGTGAATTTCAGTGACAATCTTACCCAAAAGCTAATCAATCTCCAATATATTAATAAAGCTTTTTCCTGTGATGAGAAGTTGATTCAGTTGAATTCGCTCTTACTTTTTATTTTATTTTGTCAATTCAATGAATATTTGATCTTTTATGATACACTTGTCATTTTCTTTCGTTTAAAAAAAAAACTATCGAATCAATTGTTTGGTATTTTTGTGACAATTTTGCTCAGTGTTTGATCTTTCTGCTCAGAAGATTTCAAACACTTGGGCCTATTATTTCACTTTTAATTTTGTAGCTGTATTTCTCGATATCGCTATTTTCCCATAAGTTAAATAATTTAAAAACTACCGAATCAATTTTTCTGAAATTGTGCAGAGGGTTTTATTATTGCATAAAGATGCATTCCTCAAATTTTCAAAGATTTTCGCTTATCTTTAATGTTACTGAAGTTCATCCTTAAGTAGAACGACGGTGCTTTGGGCAGACTCGGGCTTACTTGACTCGAGGAGGAGTTGAAGGTGGTAGCAGATAAAATTTACGTGCTCCTCTTGGCAATTGTCTAAGCTTTCAAAGCAAACCAGACGTCTAGCATCTTTGAGAATTTTTTTAAAACCCTTCTCAAAGCTTAATCCGCCGTGGGCACGCTGGCTCCTTTCTTAAACTTCCTTCCGAATCTGTATATTTCCTACTTAATCCTTTAAACATTTGACTCCGAGAACGATTGTATCTTAAAGTAGAGAGTATCCCATAATTTTTTCAAATTTTTTGAAAGTCAAATAAGTGCGCCCACGGCGGTTTAAATTGTGATAAACATTGCATTATTTACACATGGACTAAGAAATGCTTTCCACACAATTCAATAACTGAAATATACCTCTTCCCATGCATAAAACTATAAACAAATTAAAAGAATTAGTTTTCACCTTGAAATTCACGATTCCAACATTAGAATGCTATTTTTCATCGCATAATTAATCACCGGCGAAAATATTTGGACTTCGAAGCTTCAAGGAGTTGCGAATTTACAGAAAAAAGAATTTTTTCAAAATATTAAATTTGAAAAAATTTCCTTTGGCCACGGAGAAGCTCTATCTGGAGCACTGTGCGCTCCACGGATTCCTCGAGGATTCTAAATACTTGCGATTGCCACGGAATGGTTCCTCGAACTTTGACCAACACTCCTCTGACCCACAGACTTGTTCCAGGTCCCCTGAAGAAGAATACCAACGGGATACTCACTCTCTGGCGTGGTTCTCCTGGTCGCTGCTGTAAGCACTTTCATTGTCGCTGCTGTTCTCGTCGTACAAGTAAATCTCGCTGCCGCTGGTGCTCCCCGTGCTTCCAGGAGGATGAGAGGCCAACTGCGACGGGATGGAAGGAAGAGTGGCCGTCGTAGGCGCCCCGCAGTGCGGAGGCAAAGCCGGGATAGCCGGGTTCCCGAGGAAGCTGTGCGCCTCGTACATGTACTGGCGGTTCATCATGTCCAGCTCGATGTTGTCCATGGAATACATCTTGGGGCGCTGTCTCCTTAAAACTGTTCCTCAAGAGCCTTTGGTAAAAGCAGCAGCTAGCCTGCCTGCTGTGACTAGAATCGTTGACTAGCCGAGGTATGCGAGAGGACGAGACTCCTACATTGTCCTCGCGAAGTAGCCCAATTTTCTTCAGCAACTTTGAAGACTAGAAAGTGCTCTCTTGAAGAGAAGGTTTAGGCACTACTCTTCAGAGTTCGACTCACAAATTCCCAGGGAAACGAAGGACTGTCTTCGATTCTTCTTCCACTGCCAGGCTCCTCATTTAGCTCTTCTCTAACGGCTTCAGGGATTCCAAAGGACTCTCAGCGTTCCTAGATGAAGTTTGCAAAATTGAAGCTCGCTTTAGACTCCAATAGACTGCTTCTTCGAGGTGTATAAGCAGCGCTGAGTTGATTCAATTACACCGGGATCAGCAGACCGTTTTCATTGGAATTTCCTACGCACCCTCGATCACGTCCCGAGGATCTACTGATCCTATCAACGCCACGCGACCCCGACGCGTGCGAGGAAATGCTTCTAAACAGCGGCACGTGCCAGCAGGAGGCCAGGACACGTGTCCAGGTTTGTTAGAACGCTTATCAGCGTCCGCCCCAACGATCCTCGGCCAAGATCCTTTCGTTGGGCGTCCAGGAAGCCTTCAAGAAGAGCCGTCTTCATCCTCGACCCTGATCTCAAGCATGGAACACATCGATCCTTGTAAGGTATACTTCATTGCACTGTCACCGTCTTCCTAACACTCGCGCAGACCTCCGACAGTCATTATTTACAAATTAGCTTCTCTTCAAGGAAATGCTGGACCAAGAGTTCTCCACGGGTTTCAGAGAAAACGAGGAGCCATTTCCTCGATGAAGAACTGGGAGCTTCCTGGAGCAGTAGAACACCGAACGAACCAAGCACTCGCGCGGTTCAGGATCGGCTTCGGACACTGGAAGTTCAACTGCGAACAGAGCAATGGGGCACCGAGGATTGGCCCGCGTTCAGGAGACTCCGGACGAGCACTTTGCTTCAGGTGGTCTGTGCAGACTGAAAGGGAAGAGAGGGAGGAAGGTGGAAGCCATTCCAGGGGTTGAAGGCACGGCAACCCCATTCGTCTAGCTGCGCGCTGGCGGAGCCTGCCACCCCTGGTTGCCAGGGCGCCGGTTCCGCCTCTTCATCGATCTGATAAGCGACAAGGAGGCTCTCGTTGGCGGATAACCCGCGGAGAAGTTGGGGGATCATCGAATGAATTTGTAAATTCAGTGTCTACTTTGCTCGTTACTCCTTGGAAAAAAGGGGGCTGAATTGTTAACCCTTAGAGTTGTAGAATTTTTTTACAACACAGTGGTAGCTTATTCGAGCCTTCCACCTAGCAAATGTGCTACATATTGCATCCTACAAGTTCCCACAATGGCCCCAGTTAATTCGAGGCCTCCAACTATGTAACAAAGATATCGCAGCCTGCTCGGGCTGCAATTTCTTCCTACGCGCGACACGTAGTTCCGGCGAACATACTGCCGGCAGGCCACGCTATCGAACAATGTAATTTCGCGGCAGGTAATAACGTACCAGAAATCAGATCGAACCTGTTACGGAGCGCATAATTACACGTTACCGCGGTTGGGGCCAAATGTCGCCGAAGTGGTTGACCCTCGGCCGAACCCTTTCCCCTGTGGGTTTCCTGGCGCACGCGCGCGACACGTGCCCCTAATTTCTTTCTCCGTTACACCTTTGATTCATGGATGCTCTTTCTGCAGGGGCAACGCCGTGACTGGTGATTGTAGCGGCTCCGGGCTCCTGAAAGGAACACTCTTCTATTGGATCTGAAGAGGACAGTGGAAGATAGCCTGGGACTGGTGGAGCAAGACATTTATAATTCTTTCGACTGAGAAACTTATGTAGATTTAATACTAGCTTTTTTTTTTTAAATTTGATGGTGCTAAAAGTTCGTGGTGACATTCTTTGGCGAATGTTAGTGTGAATAGGGGACTTAACTGGTCTGAGGAAGGAGATAAAGTTTATGCAGTTCGAGATAGAAGCTCTGTACTTTAAGGGGGAATCACATTCTTTGGGCTAAAAACATAGCAGAATTTGGGATTTTTTTTTAAGAATCCAGCGATTCGATTCATCTGAAATTTGGACCATGTTTCGATGCGTCTTTGAAGAAGCTGCAGATTTTTTTTTATTAATTTTTAACCATCCATGACAAAAAATTACATTTTTGAGAAAATAACGACACTTGAAGTTTGAAATCACTTTTTCCACTTTCAACGCCTTTAAAAATTACAAATTTTCAATGTTTTTAAAATTTCACTGGTTTGTCCACGAGCTAGAAGTATATTCTTCAAAATAAAAAAACCTCCCCTTAAGTTTCTTTAAAGATCATAGAAATTGTAATGCAGGAGATTATATGCACTTATTAGTATGATGCTTCCTTAAATGAATCTTCGTCAAGATTATTTCCAAATTTAACGCAAAGCTACTGTTGCTTTCAGGGAGGAGAAGGCTTCGGGCTGTTCCCTTTGAAGCGCCGCCCCGGTATAAACTACAAACCATTATCGATTCCCCACAAAATTAACTAAACGCGCCGTCCAGCCCGGATAATTAACACAGAGGGAATTTAGAGGGTTCGTGACAGGGGGTGAATTATTCGCTCCATCTGGCGCGTTGTTCCAGAGGAAATCAAGGAAACGATTTGCCTGTTTCCCACGGACGCAATTCGGAAACCAGCTCGCAGCAACTGGCAAAACAGCAACGTCACCCCCGCACGTAAGAAACAATTTCGAATTTCATCGAGTGTGAAAATTAGTTTAAAAAAATCACGTACATCTTTTTTTATAGCGCAACGCGTGCAGGTGCAGGGTCCGGGGATGAAAAACCGCAGCCTGTCTGAATCTAATCCGAAAGGAAAATAGCAGATTGGGACAGGTCCATTGTGATCCTTGATCCTCGAGATCCAGAGATAACTGAAGGGGATCAGATTTAAACGGCAAATCCCTGGGGCACGTGCGCGCGATTCCACTCAAACCACGGGAGGAGTTAAACGGAAGAAAATAAAGATTCTATCGCTGCTCCTTTAGGCACTTACTTTTCTACTCTTTCGAAGTTAGAGACAATTTTTACTGAACATTGGGTCTGAATTAAGGTGGATTAAAGATTGAGGATGTCGAGCTCGATTAGATTAAACTGAACAGGAGCTAGACTGAGGAGTTCAAATTTTTAATTGTGAGTTCTTTAAATAAAATTGGAGCAACTCACGGCTTAGAAACTCTTCTTCTGGAATTTCATGGTACGGGGGATTGTTTCCTAGAGAAGAGGGTCGCGGATGCATTAAGAGCTGGAAGTGAATCGAGACCGGGCATAAATCGATTTCACACTCCCGCTGAGTATAAATTAATAGACACTTAGGGGGTTTAGCTACATTTTCGAGTGGGTACCAGGATGTTCCTGGGGCTGCACCGAGTACCAGGTGTTGGACATGGGTCCCTGGGTGCTAGGATGTGCCATGGAGAATCGGTTACACGTAGGGCGGGTGTCCCCTGTAAGGGGGATGATGCTCCGCGGTCGCTAGAGTCCAATCTTTTTTTATTTCGCCCTCGGCTGGCGGGCGCCGGGTCTAGCTTGACCCGCACTGTTTATGTTACTTCTCAGTAGTGCTACTTCTTCAAAAGGAGGAGATTTTTAGATCTTAACATTGAAGTTTAAGGGGTCATTCCGGTTAGACGGGTTGAAAAAATCGATTTTTCTTTTAAAAGAATTTTCGAAAGTATATATCCTCAAGAATGTACTGTTAAATTTTCATGGAAAAATTTCGATTATTTTAGCTTCTATAGAGGCATTTTTTCTTGCATTTTGCCCGCCATTTTGCTAATTTTTAAGATAAATCACTAAATATAGTCTGAGCGATAGCGACAGTCATACTGATTAAGAATCTGTTTGGATCTTTGGGTTCAGATGAGTCTAACAGCTGAAATCGCCTTCACGAGCGAGGCATGAATTTTTAAACATATCATCAATACCACTTTCAAAAGCATTTGAAAAACAATAATTTTATTACTTTTATATTTTTTATTTACTGGTAGAAATGTAGTTTAATAAATAGAAAAAAGTTTTATTCCATTACTATAATTATTTTCGTCGCAATAAACTCCAGAAAATCGCTGAATTTATCGGCGCGCTAACCGAAGTGACCCCTCAATATGATAATATTTTGACCTACCTAGTATATCAAACTACTCGTGTATTTTATCAATAGTGTTATTTCTTGAAAAAGAGGAGCACTTTGAATAACGAGGATATCTGAAATCCATTGCAAAGTGAAGCTACAAAAATTTGATCAGCACTAACCAATACACGAGCCTCTATAAAGCCAAACTGATCGACTCCATAAAACAAGAATCATGCGCCTAAGTACTGAAACAGAGAAACCCGGGGAAAATGGAGAATATTTCTAAACTGAGCAGCTTGACAATTCCAATTTAAAGATCTAAATTGCTTCCTACGCAATTCATTTCAAGTATCAGGGCACCTCAACTCAGACCTAACAGTTCCAATCACAAACTTACTATTAGAATTATACTTCTTCCGTAGTTCAACTTCTACCCCTGCCTTTTATTTGTTTTAGACAGAGCTCCCATCGCTGGCAAAGCAGCCATTACACAGCGCGGAGCTGTGCAACGCGACGGACACACCTTGCACAATGTTTATCTGGAAACATCCGGTGGCAACTGGACGATCCGAGGCGCAATCGAGCGAGCCGTTCGAATCGTGGGCTAATTTAACCATCAGCCTGTCCCGGCCGAATCGCTCAGCCACCTGTCTAATATCCACTCCTGCATCCGTTTCCGGCACGGGGGGGATGTCACCCCCTGCGGTGTCCTCGTGGCCTGGCCCTCTACCAAGGGGGGCGCGACCCCCTGAACGTTCCATGCTTCGCTGCGCCACCTTTGCACCCTCGATTCCCCGTGTCCACGGAAACGATTCGTTGGGGAACGTCCGGGCAGTGACGGATATTCTATCTAGGACTCGGTTCAAGAAACTCAATGAAGGAGCCAGCCAATTCAGGAGATCCTTCGAAGCAGCCTTCGGTAATTTAATTATCTAGCTGAAAGAAGAGGGGTGGTTTCTCTGGGCAGATAGTGGTGGTCGAAAGAAACTTTTGTGGAAGGGACCTTAAAGGGTAACGCCACGATGATGGGCCAAAATGGTAGGATAACTTTGGAGGTGATGTTAAAGAAGTTTCTTATGATATTTATAAAAAGAAATATATTTTTTGTTTCAGATTTTTTAACCCTCATCCGTTCCTCATTTCACCAGCTGAATCTGTTCCTCAGTGTCAAACTGGCACAGTGGTAAAAGATCGATGAAGTGAAAAGGTAAATAGTTATTTTTCGATATTTTTTTTATTCTAATCGATGAGTTAACATTTACAGCTCAGATTTTTCACAACTTTCGCATAAAATAAAACGATGCAGAGGACATACTGCTTGTTTGCAAGAATAACTAATAACAGGACAGTATAACTTATTGCGGGAAAACTGTGTGAAATGAAAAATAAGGGCGCAATATTCCGCGGGGGAATTTTTCACGCCAACGCCGTTGGATCTAGAACAAAAAGACGAGAAGTTTAGTAAACTACGCACTAAATATTAGAGAAGTGCACAAGATTTAGAGAAAATATTGATTTTTCAACGAACAGCGAATGTCCTTTTTATTGCTAGAAAATTCCAAATGATTACTTCAAAAATTATCCTACCATTTTTTGCCCATGTACGTTTATGTTTCTTCTGACTATTACTATATTCAGCAAGATACCAGATAAAAGTGGCTACACAAATGCGCATAATTTTGTATAGAAGTATTGGAATGGGATGGAAATTATCGACGTGGCTATTTTTGCTATATACGTTCTTATTCAATGATTGGAGTGATCAAGATATCTCTGCGGAACGGGGGAGAGGAAGGTATCTTCGCGTTGATCTGGAGGGATGAATGGAGCGTTTAATTCCTAGAGTTTTGCATACATGGGGCTGCAGCCATTGACAATCTCGGAATCTATAAATCCTCCTCCCCTGTCTTTGAATATTTATAATCTAATAAGGATTTTCTTTCGCTATTGTGCAAGCATTTTAACATCTGTGGCTTTACTACTAGATTACGAGATTGACTGCTAAATTCCCAGAAGTTTCTAATATTTATGGACTCTTATTTCAACAATACTTCCATCTTCTAAACTAAATCATCCCTTAAAAAACACTACATCCAAATTTTAAACCACCAACAGCCTGCAGAACCCCCCAAAGATTCATCTATTTCCCAGTTTTCAGCTAAGAAACAGTTAAAAAGCTTAGAAAGAACCGCCATACAGCTCAAAGAAACCATGCGCGATCATGGCGCGCTCCCAGTTCGAATTCAAGCAGAAACCGCGCGCTTCCACTTGAAATTCAAAAACATTAGCGCGAAGGTGGCGCCAGGGTAGCCTCGATCGACTTCGAGTTCTCGAACGATATCTGGGTGGCCCTCAGCTCGAGCCCCGGAGGCCGGCCAGTATTTTTGCTGAGCTGGGTTGTTGTTTACATCTCGGAGCCGCTCTTCGTCCCCAGCCCCGCGAGAGGAGAGGAGGGCGGCGAAGAAATTCTCGCGTATGAAATCCACGCTGGCCCCCGCGAACACTGGCACTACTGGCACCCATCAGTGACCAAACACCGTCTGGACTGCGCGGACCTAACCAGGGCGACGAGAATGAAGGTAACAGTGACCACGCTCAGCGACGACATCTTCGTCCTGGACGTGAGCGAGGAGCTCGAGCTGGAGAATTTCAAGGCGTTCTGCGAGATCGAGAGCGGCGTGCCCGCGCACGAGATCGTCATCGCGTTCAATGGCCTGCCGCTGATGGACGACAAGAAGTCCCTCAAGGACCACGGGATAAGGGACGGCGACGCGGTCATCCTCCAGCATATGCACCATAGCGGCACCGACTTGAGCGTCCACCCCAATAACGGAGGTCAGCTTCATTATTTAACCGTGGCAATCAACGCGGCCCCTGAGGTTAGCTCTTCGGCTTCCTTTTACGTCCCCCAAAACGTTCGAAACTGCTCGCTTCATCCTATCGCCCTGCGAGAGCCAGGCGCCAGTCGCTTACACGTTTCGCACAACCCTGGCTCAGTGCGAGCCAATCGACGGAGCGTAGACCGCTGCGTTCACCTTTGTACGCAGCGGGCTCGTTCGAGGTCGGTAATCGTAGAGTCGACGGGCTTAAAAGCTTTCCAAAAGACTCCGGTCAATCGCGGTCGATTTAATGATACTTCGCTTTGAGTTATTTAAGAGCGCGCTCCGTGTAGTAAAGAAGAGAATGTATTAAATTCCAAGATACCTCACTCTAGCTATTCCCATGTTGGACTTCAGTTCCATCAGAGTACCAGGGTCGTCCAACAGTCGCCAGCCAACTGCTTCGAACTCGAGCAATGCGGCGAGAATACAGAATCCAAGGAGCGAGGATAACCCAGCGATGATAAGAGACATGTTCTTGGCTAATCCAGATCAACTAGCGTTGCTCAAACAGAATAACCCTAGGCTAGCTGACGCCTTACTCTCCGGGAATCTCGGTGCGTCCTTAGAGACATAACTCTGCGAGTTTGGCTTGGAATTCCGAGGGTCTGCTTCAATTAAAAGCTTTCTGATTTACAGACAGATTCTCCACGGTGCTCAGAGAGCAAATAAAAGCCAGGGAAGAGCGCCAGGCTCAGAGATTAAGGATGATGAACGCGAATCCGTTCGACACGGAGGCGCAGAGGCTAATCGCGGAGGAGATCAGGCAGAAGAACATCGAGGCGAACATGGAGGCTGCTATGGAGTACAATCCGGAGACGTTCGGGACAGTTGTTATGTTGTATATTAATTGTAAAGTCAATGGATTCCCTGTTAAAGCATTTATCGATTCAGGTGAGCATATCTCGGTTCTCCCATTTGCATGGGTAATTAGCCGACGAAAGTTAACGGGACGTGCAGGACACTCGACGCCATTGGTGGATCAGAGACAAGATTATTTTTAAATATCTCTGTTCGGCTGCGTTTGGGTGGTGGGCGGCTATTTTTAAATTCCTGCATTTTGAAACTCATTCTTTGCAGTGCCATTCCTCATGGAGGGAGTGGTTTAATTTTAGACACCAGAATC
Source organism: Andrena cerasifolii (assembly GCF_050908995.1). Taxonomy (NCBI): domain Eukaryota; kingdom Metazoa; phylum Arthropoda; class Insecta; order Hymenoptera; family Andrenidae; genus Andrena; species Andrena cerasifolii. The sequence continues at coordinate 9,561,476 of NC_135132.1, forward strand.
TGCACTCTTCCATGTGGCATATTTTTAAATATCCGAATAGTCGTGACTCTTTTACGGTATTGTTGTAAATAATTAGGTGCGCAGACAACCATCATGTCCGCCGCCTGCGCCGAAAGGTGCCACATCATGCGACTGGTTGACACCAGGTGGGCCGGCGTGGCTAAGGGTGTCGGCGTTCAGCGCATCATTGGACGCATACACATGGTACAAATTCAGATTGGCAACGATCATTTGACGACCTCGTTCAGTGTACTCGAAGAGCAGCCTATGGACATGATGCTCGGCCTGGACATGTTGAAAAGACACCAGTGCTGCATAGACCTGAAGAAAAGTGTCCTGAAGATCGGCACTACTGGCACGGAGACATCATTTCTCGCGGAAGGTGAGCTCGAAGGAGCTTGAAGCAGGGGCGGATTTGGGATTTTCGGGAGAGGGGGGTGTAGGTTCGAGAAATAAACCAAGGACCTTTCCGATATTTCCCTGCTAAATGAAAAAATGTTTGTTTAGTATCAATTTATCATATTTTCCCGCATATTGCTGAGTTAAAATAATTATTTTGCAAATTAAAATAAGTATCCTTCCCTTGAGGGAGGGGTCGCCCACTCTAAATCCGCCACTGGCCTGAAGCTATTGGGATCTGACAAAAATCGATTTTTCGAAAATTTCTAGGTGGGCCTCCCCCTTAAGTGGTCCATTTTCTCTAAATTACCAAATATATTTGGCTTTGAAAAACAAATGAAACCGCGGATTTAAAACGTGGGGAAAAAGTTCCGACCCCCGTATCAATAAACAATGTAAATAAGTAGGAAACTTTAACTTTGTATAAACAAAAAAGAACAACGCACTTCAATGTAACGGCACAAGAACGGCCGGGGACTGATGTACTCTGCGAGCGCTTCTAATTTTCACCACCAGATGTCATGGTGACGGATGTCAGATCCCAATAGAACCCCTCTTCTGTTCACGATTCTACATCGCTGTCTGTCCGATTAGGTGACTTGCCAGAGTGCGCAAGGTTGAGCGGCAGCAACGATGAGGTGTTCGATGATAGAGAGCTCCAGAGAGCGCTAGAAGACAGTTCCAGAGACGCGAAGAAGCAATGCCAGCAGCATGGTGAGCACGCGGCAATTCAACCTATCGTTTCCCTTCGTAGTTTCCTTGAAAGCAAAACGTTCCTGCAGACACTAATACATCTCTCTCCGATCCAGGAAGTTCCTAAGACCGAAACAAGCCCCACCACTTCCCCGCGCCAGTGTTTTCAATAAACCGAGATTTAACCACTCCCTCATCAGCGTACCTGTGAACTCATTCGTTGCTTATAGAAGCGCGGGAAGAGAGTCTCTTATTTCTGTGCTTTTTAGACGGTCAAAGAAGCAATAATCCAAGCGGTACGTCGGTCTCGTCGAGCAGATCAGCGTCGATAGAGACGACCATCTTCCCCCACGATCCCTTCACGGAGGCGACGGTGAATGAGATCGAGTCCCTGGGCTTCACCAGGACGCAAGTTATCGCAGAACTGCGGCGATTTAACGGGGACAAGGCGCAAGCTACCGCCTCGCTGTTCGCCAAATCCCTGAAGTTCTAAAGCAATTGCAACGTGCGAGGAGGAGACGAAAGAATTTTTACAACTCTGCGCGGCAGAGTTAAGAGATCGCGACCTGGGCGAGCACCTTTCCGCTGGAATTAGATTTAAAACATACGAATTCGCATGCCCTAACGATTTATACAATATTCTCAAAGGCTGATATTGCAATCAGATTCCGAAGAAATTTAATATTGGCTGTTAAACTTTCCAATTCCGAAGCAATCGCACGCATAAAGCGCTCGCCCAGGTCCCGATCTGTTCTTTCAAGGAAGGGGAGGATTTGTACTTGATTTTTGGTAGCGATTTTTTTAATATCAATAACTGTACATTCGACGCACCAAACTGACCAATGACGCTCAGGCAGGCACGTTCGTTGCTCGGCGGCTCGATTCCATCGAGCATTCTCGCGGCGAACGTTGGACTTACAGTGGAGCAATGTATGCATCCGATGCATATCTTTCGTTCGGTTACGTACGCAGAATATATTAAATATAAACGACTGGTATCTAACTATAGCTATCGCAATACAGATAAGTTCAAGGGCGGAATATGGTGAATTAAAAGGTTCTAAGTTAAGCCGAGCAGCTTCTTTTCTGTGGGCGTAGAGCAGAAGTTCTATCACGATCGTTTCGCCCCTCCGGGGGGAGAGAGGAACGCTTCTTCCCTACAATTTTGTTCCGCGAACGCGATGGAACCAGTCGCGATGCCTCTGTAAAAAGTTAGTTCCTCCAGTAATTTATTGAACGGAAAAGAAACTGGTCGTGGACCAGCAGGCTTCGAGCTTCTCTATCCACTTTAAAAAAAAAACGGAAAAGAAGGCAGGGCGGATTCACTAGTGGGAGTTTCTTTTTATTATTCCTTTTTGTAGGTGACAGAATATTTGTACTGCTCCGAATACTTACGCTTACGGTGTACTTTATTTTTCTGTATTTTCTTTATTATACCAGATACATAAAAAAGGGCGACGGAGAAGGAATTGCGATGAACTGATTCACCCATGTCTTTTCACTTTGTCCGTAAATGGAAGGCTGTCCTTGGGCCCACTTTGGCTCGGCTAGTTTCCAATTCAGGAGTTCACTATTTGTTCAATTTATTCCTGATCAGGGCCAGTTTCCTTGCGCAAGCGGCAGTGGCGGATTTAAGAAAAAAGGCCCAGGTGTAGAACGTTCTGAGGGGCCCATTTTTCGAGAAAATGAAGAGTTACTTTACTAAAAGAGTTCAGTGTGATAATACAGAAAAGAATATAGTTTGGATAAAATCATAATTTTTTTTAAGGATGGGCCTTCTGGGTAGGGGCCCAGGTGGCATCTGCTCATCGGCCGCTCTGTTAAATCCGCCACTGGCGAGCGGACTCCTTGCAGGCGCTGACGATCTCGAGGACGATGAAGTAGCTCAGCCTCCCTGCGGTAGCTGCTCGTCAAGGCTTCATCGTCAGCTGAGGGTTAATCCATCCGATGAGTTCTTGCTTTTCTAGCTAAGACTACTGTTTTGCTGTTTTATACGATACTTTCTTTTCCAGCTGTGATTGTACGATATCTTACTATCACTGGTAAGAAACTGGTACCTTGACAAAGGCCCCGGGGGAGTGCAGTGAGCCAAAGTCATTGATAGACACCTGTGCTCTCGAAAAAATCAGAAAACTTGGACTGCTTGGAACAGGGGCGTAGCCAAATGTTGAGAAATAAAGAGAACCAGTTCGTCTGTTTCAAGCAACAAATATTCCTCGAGAGTTTAATTATAAATAGAGGACTGGACGATTGGCTAACAGTTTGTATTGGCTGCCAACGATGACCCTATAATTCATCGTTGACCCTGAGAATTGAATTGGGCACGAAGACAACTCGCTCCGTGTCGCTTTCCACGTACGCTGCTCTCTTCGCTTCATCTCTGCCGGGATCAGCATCCACTAGAGAAATACTGGACCTGACTCCCCTGGAAACAAAGGCGCCGAGTGATTCCTAGCGAGATTAAACGCGAGAGCGGAAAGTAAATCGCAAAAGTGTCGAAGAAACACCGCTTGCCTCTTCTCTGGTTCGTTCAGGTCAGCTGACACAGTGAGGTCCCTCGGTTTGGAGAAGTCGCATTCCAAGATAAAAGCTGCATCGCCCGGTGTAACGAGCTCGTCGTCGTGCTGAATGATTAGGATGTTTCTGTACTTATCACCCACCTGACAAGTAATCTTTCTTAAATTACTCCCCTTTCATGCAGCTGCCTCCAACGTTGTTAGCGATGCGTATGTACTTACATTTTCAGTTTCACATTGATCGAAGGGAACGCTCATAGTGAAGCTACCACCATGATTTAGATCGAGAAAGCACGGAGACTGTTTAGAATGGAAGCTACCTTGAGTGTATATCACTCCTGAAAAGTCTTCGGAGGTGCTCAGGTCCACTACCATCTTCTCAGCCCCGCAACGCAGGGCGACTTGGTCGTACCCCTCTGTGGAAGCTCCGATTTGCATGTCCAGCGACAGATCCTGCTCCCATACTTCCTCTGTGGCGGTATAGAACAGTTGTTCAATATTAAAATTGTTTTTTTTTTAATCGTTATGGAGGGAGAATGAATTTAGTATCAAACTCTGGGGAATGAATACTTTAAGTCAGAGTTTGTGAATGTGATTGGAGGCTCGCGGTGATTAATCAGAAAATAAATTCGAAAAGCATTGTTAGTATTAATACGAAATCATCAAAAGATGAGTTGAGTTATCGCGCAGCAGAGAGGCGCCGCTTTCTTTACCCGCTGAACGTTGTTTCAGCGTGAACACGAGGAACAGTAGGAAACATAGCGGAGATTGCATGACGCAGAACGCTGCCAGACGAACGTCCGTGAACTGACGGTGAATTCAAGTTCATTCATTGAGGAGTCCCTCCCATTACCTGTCCCTGGCTGGCTCCCACTTTGGCACCGAATCCCCGAGTGCTTTCACCGTAACGAATTCTCATTTCCCTCGTCATAGTCGGGACAGTAGAATTTACATAGAGACCGAGACGTGAAATGAAGTTCGAAGCAACTAAATATCAACTTTTCCTAATCCTAATTCTTCGGTAATAATAAACATATAATAGGAATAGATTGGAGCACTCAGGATTTAATCTTCGGGGATTTTTAATGCAAGTTCAATAACATTAGGTGATTATAAAAATTTATTTAAAGAATTTAAATCCACTTTTCTTTTTACAAGGCCCCTTCTTTGAGGGGTGCCAGGGCCCCTGGGTGCGTCACTGTAGTAAACTACAGCTACTTAAGAATTGTAGAGTTCCTCAATTTATATTATTCAGTTATCATGGCAACAATTTTCACCGAATTCAGCTCATATATCTCACAAAATCTCCCTTTTAGAATCTCGAATTCCAAGTTCGGTGAATGTTAATATAGTCCCTAGAACCGGTTGCATACTTCCAAGATAAGAGGTCATTGACCCCGAAGGCTACGCTTAACTCGTGAAATTAATAAATTACATTTTACTCTAAGTCGTATCCCCAAATTGCTCAAGTCCTAAGTTTCGTAAACTTGCTCCACTTTCATTGCATAACAAATCAACAATCTCCTCATTTCAAGGTTTATCAGCAGCGTCACGTTTATCTTTCGCGTGAACTAATTTGCATTATCAGCCGTTCGATGGCGCGATGATGCCAGAAATAGAATGCCTTCCGCGTCGATGGCGTTTCCTTCGATTTCCAAAAAGCTTGCGAAATTCACACCTGTGAAACTCACAAGCTTACATTAAAAATGTAATCATTAATTGGGCGAGATATAATACCGTTTATCGCGCTTTTGTAAGACATTCGGTGAAGCTTTGAGGCCCCGGCACCCAGGGACGTATACTCATTGAATCTCATAAGCTATCTCTCACAGTTCGTGATTTATAACACAAAATCGGAAAACAGCCGAAACTTCAGGGGTTAATTTCACCCCCTTCGAATGAATTTGGGCACGAAAAAAAATTCACGAAGATTCAGAATCTCTTGAATTTCCGGGTTCGGGATCTTCCCTCGCCAGGCCCGAGCCCCTTTTCTGAAAACGATCTCGCTCGCTTCGATGTTCGAAACACGTAAACAGACATTGTTACGACCTCGCTATATCTTTGCATATAGTGATAGGGTTTCGCGACTTTTAGGCACGCCACTGGCTCCAGTGAACGCACCATGTTCCTATTTAGCACAGTGATTGGCAAGTGGTCTTATCGGTCCTTCACGAACTCGATTATTCTTTGCGCAGGAACTCGTGAGAACTCCGTGCCGGCAACAGTTTCAACCAGTCCGCACTAAGCTCATCATGGCAACCACACGGGCCAGCCAAATCCTCTTCACCAGGACCCTGGGGCGAAAACCGCAACACTTTGCAGCCAATGTTAAATACTACTGTTGTGAGTATTTATTGGGTTGAACTTCCTTATGGGAGGTCAATCGATGGTTGCGAAGGGAATAGCTGGAGAGATAGCGTTCTTCGTACCTTTCCTAAGAGGAATTATATTCTTCCTAGTTGGAGTATCGCTGGCAATCCTTTTGTTTATGTGGTGCTGGAGGTAATTTCATGGGTAAAATATGCTGCAATTATGAAATTGTTGTCTGAACAGCTACTTAGAGAACTGAAATAATTTGTCTTAATACACGAGGCAAATTTTTCTTCGTTGGAGTAAGTGAAAGATAAAAAACTTGTTCGACTATTCAATGAATGCATTGCAAGCGGGAGACTGTGATCACAATTATAAGTGTTCAGTGCCCGCATGCAAAGTGTTAATTTTGAACAGTGATGAATAAAAGATGATGAATAAATTTTCATCCTGCACATTTTGCGATTAACCAGCAGTACTCGATGAACCGCCATTCAGTGTCCTCGTCTACGATCTATTGCTGATTAATAGGGTTTTGAAAATCGTTACGTAATTCCCACATAATCAGTGAAAATCATGGCCTTGAATCCAATCCGTGGGTATCTGAAAATTCAGCGTTCAAATTCGTGTATTTTCTTTCACACCCCATAGTGCAATTTTCTTTTTTTTTTAAAGGAGGACTTTGGGATAGTTATTAATTACAGAAATTTCCTTTGAACAGGTCAAGTTCCGAATTATGAGTTCATCAAAGTCGAGACTGTGGGTGAAAAGAAGAACGTAGGTCTGATCACTTTCAACAGACCGAAGGCGTTGAATGCCCTTTGCAATAAACTGATGACCGAGGTGACGGACGCAGTAGTCAGGTTCGACAGCAACGAGAGTGTCGGAGCTGTTGTGATTACTGGCAGTGAGAAAGCATTCGCAGCTGGTAAAACACCCTTTGAATCTTATTTAACGGGGGAGGCCTACCTAGAAATTTTCGAAAAATCGATTTTTATATTCTCTTGAAGTACAACATTTTGAAAATATTCCCTGAAAGTGTCAAGTTGATCCGACCAAAATTGACAAAGTTATACGCGTGTAAGTAGGTAGGTGTTCCTCGGTGTAGCGCTCAGACTCAAAACTTTAAGGGGGGCCACCCTTAAATTACGTAAGGGTAATTTTGGCGATTTCTTACCCCCTCCCTCCCCCAGTATAAGAATTCGTAAGATTTGATATTGCAACCCCCTTCTTACGTAATATTTTTTACATTTAATTTTTTCAGTTATTAAAATTCTTTTAAAGGTTTATATAATTTATTTAACGCGGTTTCGGAAAATTTATACTAAAACTACTTTTCTGGAACATTAATGATAGAATTTGTATTTATTGAAAATTAGATTAAAAAAATATTACGTAAGACCCTCTCCCCCTTGTAAGAAAACGTAAGAAATTCGCGACCCCCTCCTCCCCCCCCAAAGCCGTACGTAATTTAAGGACGACCCCTAAAGGCGTTTCTCTCGAAATCGTGTTTTCAAAGTCGGTGATACACATAACTCAAGGAGTTCAAAAAATGCTGAGTATTACTTCAAACATACCTTAATATGCAGGCAAAACGCCAGATAGTGTGAAGTTATAGTTTTTGTTAAATAAATTTCCGAAAATTGAAACACGGGCGAGTACCCCCTTAAATCCCTTCTCTAAGTCAAGCCTCGCTTACCGTTATCCTTCACAGGCGCTGATATCAAGGAAATGCAGGGCAATACCTATCCGCAGACAATGAAACAGAATTTCTTGACCAACTGGGATGGAGTGTCGAAAGTTACGAAGCCTGTAATCGCTGCTGTGAATGGCTACGCTGTGAGTAGCTGAATCTGAAACACTTCTGAGAATTTATTTAATTGAACTGTTCCCTTAACGCTTGACGCTCAGCTGGGTGGAGGCTGCGAGTTAGCGATGATGTGCGATATAATCTACGCTGGGGACAAAGCTAAGTTCGGGCAGCCAGAGGTTGCTATTGGAACGATACCTGGCGCGGGTGGCACTCAGAGGTTGACCAGAGCTGTTGGGAAAAGCAAGGCGATGGAACTTATACTAACAGGAAACCAGATCACCGCCCAGGAGGCAGAAAAGAGCGGTTGGTTTCTTTCGAAAGGAAAGGAGCTCTGTACGAGCTATTTTACATTCATGTTTGTAATCGTAGGGCTAGTCAGCAAAGTCGTCCCAGCAGACCAGCTGGTCGCAGAGGCAGTTAAACTGGGGGAGAAGATTGCCTCTCACTCGCAGCTGATCGTCGCCATGGCGAAGGAATCTGTTAACACTGGTAATTAAGATCTCCGCTCGTTCCTTTGTTCACTCTGTTTAACACTGGCTTCTTCTGTAGCTTACGAAACCACCTTGAAGGAAGGCCTGCATTTCGAGAAAAGGACATTCCATGCTACATTCGCCACGGTAAGGAATTCGCCGAAGATGTGATATCGAAGAAGCGGCATTTTTTAAGCTAAATTATGTGAAATCTTCAGGCTGACAGGAAAGAGGGAATGACTGCTTTCATTGAGAAGAGACCACCCAAGTTCACGAACAAATAAAAGGGAACCACTGTTGACTTCGTTGGAATATAATACTTGAAGCTATTTTTCTACGAGAATTTTTTACGTTCATATACACGCTATCTACAGTTGTTATCGCTCGGAAAGACACTTTAATAAACATCAGTTTTCGAGGAAAAGAGGAGAGGAGGTAACGTTCTAGCTGAACTTTTATTTAATCGCTACCTTTACATCGATATGATCTTCGGGTATGATACATTTACAGTTAATGTAGCATTGCAGTCGATACATCGGGTAAAATGATTATTGTTAATAGTACGGTGACCAAGTTTTATTGTTTAAAGCATAGTTGGCATCGCGAGAGGCATCTCGAGATGATGGGATGCCTTCGAACGATAGGAACAATGAAAGTTTCACACCAACATCAACCTTTACAATGCGCAACTTCTTCAAATGCTCGCGGCTTCTCTTTTCGGATAATAAATAGCTACTCGAAGTAGAAAAGTTGTTCCGCTCTCGGATCGAGAAAAATTTTGCAATAAGCCAAGAAAATAGTTGACGATTTATCTTTGTACGCGATTTAATTTGTTCTTATCAAAATACATGGTCTGAAACGCTTCGAGTGCAAAAAGGGCAGTATCAAATTTGCGCGTGGTCGCATGAGAACGTTGTCTTCTCATCGATCGCATGTAAAACTTGTTCGGTTGACTAGCTAACACTAATAATGTACAGGTATGATGAAAGAGCTGTGCGCACTTAATGTATCGTGTAAATTACATTCACCTGCTTCTCCTCGTTCTTAACGATTAAAGTTTAAAAAAAAAAATATATATATCAAACTATCTACTCTTACATTCTAGGTACTCCACGTGCTCCTTCCTTAATCGTTACTTAAGTACACACCAAAAGAGTTCCGTGTAACGTTGTGGGGCCGCAAAAATCTCCAAGAAATCTCCGCGTCGCCGTGAATCTCCGCCCGGAGAGGAATCCGCCGAGAGGAGGTGTTCAAAAAGAATTCGAAAAATATTGCCCTGATATGTGCGCGATGAACTTTTGATTATCAACGTACTCCCTGCTCTGTACGAAACATTATTCCGCCTTCGTTTTCGTTTACCATTGGACCCAGAAACTTCTTGGAATCGTAAAAAGAAATTCGGAAAGCGCGCTGGTGCGCGCGGGACAACTCGGTTTCCTGTTTCATGAATATCACAGTTGCAAGCTCTGCTCGAATAACGAGGGTTGGGGTACAGTTACAGAAATGGGGATAAGTATTCGAGGCGCGTTCACCGCCAACTGATTTACCGCTTGTTGCGGTTCTTCATGGTGAAACGCCTCCAGAAGTTGCCGCTCTTCTTCGACGGCGTCGCGGCTGGCGTGTCGTAGGGGTAACTGGATTCTTCGTCTGTGTCCTGCGCGCTGGGTGTCTCCCTCGTCGGGGAACCACCGTGTCCGGAATCCCTGTCACCGTCCACAGCGCTCTTCTCCAGACCTGCGACAAATTTACCATTGCTATCTTTGTGTAATCACCTAGCTCGTGATAATTGTGCGAAGAGACGTTTGCCTTCTATTCATTAACTGAGAAATATTTAGCTAAGGAAATTGCAATCCTGGGGTATATAGTGGTGTCAGCAGCACCACTGAGCGTTGAGCAACAGGTCAAGAGATTGGAGACATTAAGGCCTTGAGGTGCGAAGAAATAGGTGATGAATAGTGATGGGATCCGAAGCACTTTGATGCGCTTCGAATCTATATATATGAAGAAAACTTTGAACCACTTCGAATTTGATTCGAAGCTTAAAACTCTATCAAGACTCAAGACTTATCAAGACTTTCAAGAGTTTTAAGCTTCGAATCTGTCTTCGAACATGATTGAAGTGCTTCGGATCCCATCACTAGTGACGAAGAACACATTTGGTGGTTCTACGTTTGGTACTACATCTCAACTAGACGCTACAATTATCTGATGCAGTGTTTGAGACCTTCGACAGTATCAACGCAGTGTAATGTATTTCTTATGCTACCGTTATCACCACATACCAGCTGGTAGAGCTATAGCGTAGTCGAAGATATGTGTGATACTCGATTCCTGAATCCCCAGCACCGCATCATAATTAAGATGCTCCACATGCCCCTAATTGCGGCTTCGACTCCTCCCCTGTGTCTTAAAGACTTCATGCAGAAGTAAAGACTTTGCTGTAGCTCTACCACGAAGAGTGCCCTCGCTACAGTGCCCTCATATTTTTCAGAAGCCCCAGAAGGATGATCCAAAAGAGTCCTACCACCTCCAGCGCGCAGCATATCGAGGAAAGTGTTCTCCGCGTTTCCACGTGTGCGCCCCTGCTTCTGCGAGGGTGTGCCGAAGCTCAGGCTCTGGATATTGATTTCAGCTTTGAGCTGCTCCGGCGGTATGTCGTCCACGCGAAACTCGTTCGGGTCCTCGACGAACGCCTGCTGCAAGTCGCGCATGATCTTCTTGCGGATCGTCTTCTTCATGGACAGGTGTCTCTCCAGGTGTTTCACGTCGCTCTCCGTCAGGGTCTTGCTGTTGTCCCGGCGGCGCGACTTCTTCTTCTTGCTGTTCTTAGGGCTCTCCTCCTCGCCGGAAGTCGAGCCCACGGACACGGCGCTGTCGTGCCCCGGGGCCTTCTCGTCGGCCTGGATGCGGGTGTTCTCCCACTTGCTGCCGAACCCGAAGATGTCCCTCAAGTGGGGGATGTTTCGGTCGGACGTCTGCTGCCTCGCCATTGTTCCCGATTGACGTGGCTCGAGGACGCTTCGACACCAGCACGGCTATTGTTCTGAAAAATGTAATTCACGTTGAAGCATTCTGCTGCTTTATGAAGCTATTAGAATCGTTAGGGTGGGAAACCTTTGTATGTAAAAACCAAGTTGATATATAATCGGACCTAAGAGATATGAAAGAATCCGAGAAAATACGTTTTACCCCTTTTCATCCTTTTGGGGGCGGAACAATGTACCTTCCAAATTTCACTCAGTTGATTAAGTTACGAGTGTAATTTCAGAGGAGTATTTATTAAACCAAAATGATCAACTCTGTAAAATGAAAAGTAAAAAAGACTGATAAGTAATTACGTGCATAAGTACTGAAATTCAGAAATTTACCGTAAGTGGAGTGTGATCAGTTTGGCTTTCGAGAGGCTCAATTATCTGATTTTCTCATTTTACTAAATTGAATTGGAAGTCGGAATTCAAATTGCTTTACACTGAATTAATTCAACTTTCATGGGATCAATTACTGTAGCTTCGCAACCTGATATCAGAGAAAGGCAAAACTTTTATTTAAATAAAATTTCGAGTAACGAATAACAGTTAAAAAATTATTCGTTATGTACCGAATAAACTTAACTTGACTTAACGTATGAATGACGAATATTTTTTTTTAACTTTTCTTTGTTACTCGAAACTTTATTTACATAAAAATGTTTCTCATCTCTGCTGATAACTATAATAATAATAATCAACAAAATTGACACATTTCAGTTACATTTACAGTTAATTTGTAGCACGCTAGAATTGAAATACCCGCCAGAAAATTGGCGCGCAAACAGTCGCGTTTCAAATTAACGCGCCAATGGTCACACCCAATCAGGGTGAGGCATCGAATTTCAAAGCACCTTCCCGCCAATTCTCACGTGTCATTTTTCATACGTAGTAAACCTTACGAAGGTCTTCCTGCGAGCCTCCTTCCGTTCGAACGTGCCCACAGGTATTTCTACTTGCTACCTTATTGCAAGAACTTGTTTATATACGCATATTCGTATCCCGGCACGAATGTATCCTTAATTCTCTGACAGAAATTGATTCGCAGTTTCGCTTTAACCTTGACAGCGTCCAACACGTGGTGCCCCTTTACAATGCTAGCTGCGTTCAGCGGATTTTCCAGCAGCAACGTATGCAAATCAGTGAAAAGAATATTTGAAGTAGCAGCTGAGTATCTCGAAATATTCTTTAATGGGTAAGGATCTCATGAATTCAAATCTCTTCGCAAACAAACGCGTCAATTGTAATCATGGGCGGATTTAAGAAAAAATGCCCAGGTGGCAAACATTCTGAGGGGCCTATTTTGGGGGGAAAATGAAGAGGTAGTTTACTAAAAACTGGCTCAGTGGAGTAGTACGAAAAAAATTAGTGTTTGGATACCTATACTTAATCATAATTTTCTTTTTGGTAGCAATTGCTCATCAGCCACCACTGATTGTAATAGAGACCTGTACACGAAGATGTCAAAGGCTCCACCTTAAAATTTAATCAAATTTTGTTGAATATTGAGCTGCGTCTTTCATGTATTTCTGTATTTCGTATCGCATTCTACGAGGAGCAGTGGGGCATGCAGGATTTAATTTTGAGGGCAGCCAAGTTGACACAAAAAATATTCAATAAAATTCATTGGGCGATTATAAAAATTTATTAAAAGAATAAAATCCAGTTTCTTTTTTTTTACAAAGCTCTTTGGGAGATTTCAGGTCCCATTGGTCCCCCCTCTGGGTCCGCCACTGCTGAGTAGATTTCAAAACAATCTGCCTGCTGCACTTTGCTCAGTGGCGGATTTAACAGGGCGGCCTTAAAAAAAAAAGTTTATCCAAACACTACATTTCTTCTGTACTACTACACTGAGACCGTTTTTAGTAAACTACCTCCTCATTTTCCTGGAAAAACGGGTCCCTCCAGAACGTTTACCACCTGGGCCTTTTTACTTAAATCCGTCTCTGACTTTGCTCTTTGTGTACTTTGCGCTTCGCGTTTCATTCTGCTAATTCTTAGCGCACACAATAGAAAGATAACAATTATGGTAACGATTATTTTTCAAACCAGTCCGATGGCTGCGCCTCGACACACAATATTGATAACGCAGAAGTATCGAAAGCTCTGCGCAAATAGGAGCAAAGGGGAGGCACGTGTCGTTAGCGCGAGTAACCTGTTGCCGCTGATAATGAGATAGCATGTTCGCCCGTTGCGAGCGGTTTCCCAGGCGCCGTTAAATTGCACGGTCTCGTATCAGGGGCGTCCAGGCGGTTGACGGAGCTTTAACGCGCGGCGCACTTATTCCCGTTATAATGCATTCACTGTGCGCACGTTTCCTTTTCCAGCGAACGCACGGGGCTTTTAATCGTCGCCGGAGAGGAGGTCCGAAGCGGCTCGACCGGATTCGAGGACTCGTGAAAAAGAAAAATATTCATCCACGATGACCAGACCGTTAGATCGCGGCGCTCGAGTCGACGACACCGCGGGCCCGGTTAGCGATTTCTGCTCTCTGTTTTGCTCCTATCGACTAGCTCTCGTTGCTTTTGGTAGATGACACGCGTTGAGCAGCTCATTCTAGGGAGAGACTTGTCGACTTGGGCAGCTCTTTGCCACGTAGCAATTTTAAATTCATTTCAATGCGATCATATTGTTGTAAATATAACGAAGGAGCGACTGGAGCGAGGCCGGCAGTTGGTTATTGGAGCATTAATAAAAAGACAGCGGGTTTATTGTTCCCGGCGATAAAGCCATGGCAGTTACGCGATCTAGCGTGGGCCCCGTGGCCCGATCCGTCGATCGATAACGCGAAATCTCGCCCACGTTTCCCTCGGCGCACTTTCCATCTGCGTCGTGAGAAACCGCTTTATTTATACCCAGAAAGTTCTTTTTCCATTCGCGACCCACGAGGAGCGCGCGCGCACCAATGCATTCTAATATGCAAGCGTGGGCGCGCTGTGCCCCATCGACTGGTTGCCTTTGCCATTTGTTCATCCTGTCGTGGATCCTAGACGAATCCGAGGCACCGTGGAAGCGGGCGCGGAATTAATTTTATATTTCGGATAACCGATGCGGGAATTTCAATTTGATACGGACACTAGCATTAGATACTAGGGCTGGGACTATTTGTCGAATTTTTTAGTATTCGAATACTTCAGTTGCTCAGTTATTTGACGAATATAATTCGAATATCCAAGTATCCAAATACTTTTCGAATATTTAAGTATTCGAATATTTCAGTATTCGAATATTTAAGTATTCGAATAATTCAGTATTCGAATATTTCAGTATTCGAATAATTCAGTATTCGAATATTTCAGTATTCGAATACTATTCGAATAGTCCCAGCCCTATTATATACAGATCGCGCTGGTTTTGGGCCGCAAGTTCCAACAACACTCCCGAATGCAAATCAAGCGATTACGAAAGAGTTATTCGCGCGAGCTTTAAGTATTCATGATGTGTGCGCGCACGTGGCACCCGGGATACCGGTCCGAGCGTCGCGTGGACTGTTACATTCAACGTTAACACACATTTTCTACGTAGGATGAGATTTACCGGAAGCAAGACACTTTTTTCTTGGCAATAACGACAGAGAGTTCAGAACCGCCAGTAATTTTCATTAATTTAAATTAAATTCAAATTAACTTCCATTTTAATTGTTTACTTTAAAATTTTAAGCTGGAGGATCTAAATTTTAGTAAAGTTAGTTGAAATTACCTTCCATTTTAATTGATTACTATTTAATTAAACATCACCAGCTGTCTTTCGACCTATTTCTGAGGTCGCTCGGAAAATCTTAAATTCCACAGATCCTTGAACTTGCAGAAACTTCAAAAAACGTATGAAGTCTAGATTTATTATACATTTGCATAGTGGAAACGGCTGCGGCTTTATCTAACGTTCAATATCACTAGCTATCAAAGAGCCCCTCCACACTTTTGACGAAAATACAGAGACTGGAAGCTGCAACTAAGTTTGCATAGAAAAAAGTGATTTCAATAGCTTTTGCAACGGGCCAACAGTAAATCCCTGTCGCCTGCTGGCTAGCTGGTTGCCAGGCAGCAAGTTTTGCCCGGGTGAACCTCTCCTCTCGTTTCCTCTTTCGCTCTGTCGTGCTTCGCCGCCGATACAAACGCTATTTTACGCTTCTATCGACGTTTGATATCGGTCGAGCCGGCGCAGCGGTGCGCAAACTCTTTTTAATAGAGCCAAAACTAGTTTCCCGGCACGTGCGACCAGAAAACCGAGCAGGCTTCGCTTGCCCAACGAATGCAGTTTTACATAGCAATTCTGCTAGTTCCCAGTCGGCTAAGTTAGATTCCCTTATCTAAGAGACAGCAAGCGCTAATAACTCTTCAGCTTAGGAGTCACAAATTGTACAGCCAGCGACAAATTCGGCAAAGCGGAAGAAACAATTTCTGTGCGTACCGCCTCTTCGCGCCTAGTAATTGATAGTTAAATGCTAATAGACTTCATTTGTTCGAACTATGTGTTCCCATCACTCTTACTGCGTGCGTAATGTATTCACCATTGCCCAACAACTCGCCACGCTGAAAATATCCTCATTTTCAATTTCCTCGAAAGCAAGGAAAAGGTGCTCCACGTTGCATAAAGCCTCAGATCTGTGATACACGCATTGAGCAATCATTACGAAACGTTACAGTACGGACAAAGAAAATTTCTCCCTCGTAAATAATATTTTCATTATTTTTCCTCGCTGGGGCTCGCGACCTCTGCGCACGTTCGAGGCTCCGCGTTGCAAAATAAGCGACGATTCCGGTTCAGCCGACGCCGCTATTACGCGATTAATAAGCGTGATCGTAAATTATCCTGTGGCACGATACGTGGTTGCGCGCCACTGGCTTAATGGATGAGTCTAGCCGGTGTGCTGCAATCACGGCGAAAAATCTTTCCCTTTGAACGGATGGATCTGCCGCAATTTTGTCGTCAGCGCGTCGCTGTCCTTTCATTATGACGCTGGTCGATTCGCAAAAAGAATCAGCATGGAAACGCAGCTCCAGAGAGGAGATTGGCTGCTGGGTTCAACGAACCTTGCGTCACATCTTTTTCCTGCTGCTCTGCAACGAGATATTCACCTGGACTGTCTTCCCCTTTATTCTCCCCATAATTGGACACTGTTAGCACTTTTAACAGAGTTAACGTTGAGTAACTTTCTGCTTGGGATGTAGTTGAAGCGCAGTCCTCATTAGGTGGAATAAAATATTCAGAAATTGGTTCAGCGTAGTCGTATGATCTGGGTAATCGTTACTCTTTAACCGGTTCCTTCGGATACAGATTAGGACTGGGACTATTTATCGAATTTTTCGGTATTCGAATATTCGAATACTTCAATTGCTCAATTATTTGGTGAATATAATTCGAATATCCAAGTATCCAAGTACTATTCGAATATTTGAGTATTCGAATACATCAGAATAGTATTCGAGTATTCGAATATTTAAGTATTCGAATACACCAGTATATCGAATAGACCAGAATAGTATTCGAATACTTAAATATTCGAATACTGAAATATTCGAAGTTTATTCGTGGCATTCGAATACTTGTAAAATATTCGAATACTTAAATATTCGAATATAGTCCCAGCCCTAATACAGATAAACCTGTATCTTGCGCATGTTCTTCAGCGACCATTGCTGCCTCTAATCTCTGGACTTTTTCCAGGGTTCATCATGCGCTGTCTGCTTTTTAGGTCGCCAGCTACTTGGCACGTTTTTGTTGGCTCTTCGTTCATGGTATTGTTCAACGATGTTACACCATAGGTTGAAGTTTCTGTACTCTGCACTGTCTCTGTAAAATTGCTGAGGTTTGGACCCGTAACAGTGTGGAATTCTTCAGTGAAACTTCTGGATAGAACCTTTACTTCTCCTCATGAAATGCCTCATAAGGTGATGCGATGAAATTATGATTGCGTTTAATTCTGTGGCGAAGGAGTAGTGTCGTATGAAAAAATAACATAACTATTCTGTTTCTTCTGTCACTATAATAGGAGCAGAAAAAGGACAATCGTGAGCTTCGCCAGAGGTCCCTCAGCTATCGCTGCCCTTCTAGGATCAATCGACAAAGAGCTAGGTGCCCGATGATCGCACTTAATTCATCCAGCGATGCTGGAATGCAGTGCAAATGGAAACTGTCAATCGCAAGTTGTATATACACGGTCCCGCTTGTGGCAACAAAAGGGAGGACTTCAATGGAGTTTGAGGCGAATGGATAAGGCCCCTTTATTCCCAGGCAAGGGAGCCGAGAAGACAGGCAGACGCTGGCTATTAGCGTACGGAATAACGCTGCAATGTACCGTAAGCCGACGGTGGAGCCTTCACGCATGGCGGATCGAAGCGAACAGGACACGGAGAACAGGCACGATCGATTCGTAGCTCGTATGGTCGAAAGTTCCAGCGAGCTACCCGCATTAATATCTCCGTTATCGCACGCACCGAGGTTGCACCTTTCGCACAGCTAAATAAGAATAAGGAGAGTGTTCAAAGAAATCATCAGCGTTCACTGTTGCACTTTAACACTCTTGTGGCGAAAGTAACTTCATTCGGCTGCGATTCGATAGCGTAGTTTAATATGGAATTGAACGCGGGGCAGATTTCAAAATGTTTCTTTTATAATTACACGCGATGGAGCTGAGTAACGAATATTAAGTAAATAAGGGATTACGAAATCTTTGAGAGGGATCGGAGTATATTTCTTCCACGCCCGTTGCGTGTAAAAGTTGATGTACAATGTGCTTGTAAGAGGCGAGGTAGAAAAGGAAAATTGTAATAAAAATCAATTAGCCTGCTGAGATTGTGGGTAATTAAGCAATTAGTTTAGATGAAGCGATTAAGGAAGCTTGGGTAATTTGTAATTGAGACTCGTTACCTCTGAAATCTCTTGATCTCGGAATTCTAAACTTCAGACTGCTGCGGATTCTACAATCTCAACCTGAAGTTTGCATTCCAAAATCGAGGAATAGCAAACAGAACTCGTACTAGAACTTAAACGAAGTTTCTACAATGTTTTCAATTAAGCCGCAGAAAGAAGAACAGATCCGCGGAGA
This sequence comes from Andrena cerasifolii, assembly GCF_050908995.1. Taxonomy (NCBI): domain Eukaryota; kingdom Metazoa; phylum Arthropoda; class Insecta; order Hymenoptera; family Andrenidae; genus Andrena; species Andrena cerasifolii. The sequence continues at coordinate 9,579,751 of NC_135132.1, forward strand.
TTCTGCGATCAAGAACTTGAGGTAGCAACGAGCCAGACAAAGCGCGAGTCGGAACCTGGTTTCTGGAGTTGCGGCGGATAATCACACCTCGAAGGTCCAGTTCCATAGATCACGGAATGAATGTTCTTAATCCAGATGGATCACGTGTTCACTGCACTGTTCTTCATTCTCACAGGGATCTGTCGCGAAGCTGTTACGACGGAAGGGAGGACCGATCGCAGAGGAACGGAGTTGACCACGATGGAAACCGCTCGAGCTCGTGGCCGCGGCGCGACTAAACGCCGATCCAGGACTTTCACTTCGAGATCCGAGCAGCCCTCCGTCCCTTCTCGATCCGATTATCCGCAGCACGCCTACGCTCTCCACTCTGAATCACGATCGAATTGTTCTCGTGTCGAGTGGACAGGCTAAGCCACGACTGGAAACAGGGACACTGCTCACATTTTTCCAGTGGCAACCGAGCGGAGCTGTAAGGAGTTTGATTCGAAGGGCACTACTGAAGCTGAAGCACAGAGGACAGACCTAGGAAACGCGAGATCGCAGAAGGAGAGCACTGGTTTGCTTCTGGTTTCGAGTAGGGCTATTCGAATAATTTAATATTCGAATATTTTACAAGTATTCGAATACTACGAATAAACTAATATTCGAGTACTCGAATAGTATTTGGATACTTGGATATTCGAATAATTTAATATTCGAATATTTAAGTATTCGAGAACTATTCGAATATTTAAGTATTCGAGAACTATTCGAATATTTAAGTATTCGAGAACTATTCGAATATTTAAGTATTCGAATATCCAAGTATCCAAATACTATTCGAGTACTCGAATATTAGTTTATTCGTAGTATTCGAATACTTGTAAAATATTCGAATATTAAATTATTCGAATAACCCTAATAGTTCTCGAATACTTAAATATTCGAATAGTATTTGGATACTTGGATATTCGAATTATATTCGCCGAATAATTGAGCAACTGAAGTATTCGAATATTCGAATACCGAAAAATTCGACAAATAGTCCCAGCCCTAGTTTCGAGGAAGGAACATTTGAAACCTAAAGTTTCGAAGATGTGCAATTTGAAATTCTCCAACTCAGTGACTATTGTTCTTTGCAAGAACCTGTAGCGATCGTTCAAACGAAACGTCGAGTTTCTAGCGTTCTACTATCAGCCGCGCCAATCGCTGCGAACTTTGCGGAGGCGCATGCTCTTCCGCGCTGAATCAGGATCGGCCTGGTGCATATTTGAAAAACAAACGAAAGCGTTTACGTAAGCGATTCCTTTTCGTTTTCCACCGCTGTTCCTCGTTCAACGAACTGCGATAATAAACTTCGGGCGCTTGTAAACACGCGAGTTCATTCACTTCTACGTTCGCTCATCGTCGACGAATTCCTGCCGACTGAAGTGTCTGAATTGAGCTCCGCCAAAACCAATCAGAGTCGGAATTCTTAAAAGAGATCAGAGCAGAATTTGGTGGCCATAAAAGAATCCGGAGCGTAACACTCGGAAGCGAGAGCTCATCAGCAATCGGTCCCTGTTACAAAGCTTCTCCGGAGCGCAAGGGGCGATTATTTAACACTGGAGAGTGAATGAAAATTAATACCCAGGAAAGCAGCCGTGACGAGTTATATCGAGTCCCAGCTGTTCACCTCCGCCGGCATAATCCATTCGCTGACTTTCCTCGCTGTACAGTTACTCCAGGGTGAAAGGTGAACCCGCTCCCTTCCCCTTGGGACAGAGGCGGGAGGATCCGCGGCTGTACTCGTCAGAGCTGATTACAACACCGAGGCCCTGCTTCTTTCTGCCTGGCGTATGAATCCTTGAGGCAGATGATTCACAGGCCAGGAGGGTTCGACTCCTGTTCCTTGCAGATCCAGCAAAAATTGCTGCGAACCACTTGGAAAACCTAAGATCTCGCTCCGAGATTGTCTATTGGACTTTCACTTCGACCGATGAATATTCTGAGATGAAGAAAGGTAGGGTACGAACACTTTGCAACTCGAACAGCATGAACTGTTCTCTCCCAGCGTTAACTGTTGATTCCACTTGTCTGTTCAAGCTCCGAGGCTGGAGAAGAGTTATACTATCTGGCAGAGCGAAGCACGTGGCTGTGAACCCGTCCTAAGGTTACGACCTCACCTGGCCAGCGCGCAGAGCCTCCGCCCGAAGGGAACCGGTATTAAAGTCAATGAGAACTGGTTCGTGAAGAGAATATGATGTCACTTTCGTCTCGCGGCGGGCACAGGAGAAGATAGCGAGCAGGCACACGTTCAGGGAATGATAATCGCGATTAGACACGGACCTGGCAGGGCCTTCGGCGCTTCCCTTTGTCTTGGAGCTTGTTACATGCTCGTACCAGTTTCCTTGGCCTTATTCTGCCTGGTCACGAAAACACGTTTTCTGTTTGGGATAAGGAGAATGCTCGAGGCTCGGGGCATCCTTCGAGCAAGGTTCTTGCGGATATCTCTGCCCCTTTGTTTCTGGCAAACTTGATTCTCCTCGAGGAGCTTCAGAATTATGCTGGTATCAGAAATTAATCAAGGGCACTTGTGATCTCGAGTATTTGAAATACTACTCGCAGCAGGATTCAGTCTAAAATCTGAGGAGTTCGCCTGTTTCCCGGGATCACAAAGAGAATAAGTCGGTCGAACACGTGAGACAATGCCCCCCATCGTTTTGCTTGGAAGTTGCGAGGCGCTTAAGTGCACGCTACACCGAGCAGAAACTTCAGTCCACATTACATAAGAGAAAAGTCGGCCCTCGTCTTCTCCCGTTAAAGTTTAATCACTTCGCCGTGGGTGTCTAGACGAATCTAATTAAACCATGCTCCCCCGGTTTTTTGACACCCGCTTTGGCATCCACTCTTTCTATTCGGCCTAAGACTCGTTAGAAGACGCAGGGCTCGTCAAACACTTCTCTCCACCGGGATACTTTGAAATAGAATTTTAATATCACGAACTCTCCTCAGGTTCCCACAGAAATTCTTCAGTTTGAAATTTAAATTCAGCAGAGCCACAGGGGTGCAATAAAACTGAATCCTATTTTATGATGAAGTCAATTCGTTTGATAGCATCGCTCCATGCAACTTGTTAGCAATTTTGCAACGTGCCCATCGAAATTCAGCTTTCCAAGCTTGCAAAACCCGGAACTTGGAACCAGTTCGTCACAGTGGTTCGACGCTTATCGATGATCTTTTTATCTGACGCAGTACACCGTGGTAAGGCCCGGCTGCCAGCTCTAATTGCGATCGATGGTTTCACGAGTTGAAATCCATCATTTTTTGGCTAGAGTAGAGTGCTCGCGATTCTTTCTGCGTTAGATAACGCCGGTGTTATGAAGTCCTATCGAGAAAGCTGCCACCCACCGCAGAGGACGTGGAACGTAATAAAGGCTAACGGTGCCTGCAAATAACACAGTGATATATCAACAGAAGACGTATTTGGTCTATAATTTCGTGTCGTATCACGCTGAACTTTCTTTTCTTTGTGTTCTAGGCGTTCGCTGAACAATGTTGGGTGTATTCTCTTTCTTCGAGGGCCTTCTACTGTTGACGAACACCGCAGTAACTTCTCGAGGGGAGCAGCACTGTAATTTGGAATTCTTTTCTTCTGCGAATTGATTAGGAAGTGTTTTCTGCTTCGAGAAAACTTGCGAGCCTTTTCTATTAAGTTGCTTTTATTTCTCTTCTTCTATGCAGGGTGTAATATAACTTGAGCAAGAATCGAAAGTTTCAGATTGCACTTTATTTCTACGCTGGGATGTCACTTCCTCCCCATCATGATGTTGCTCAAGCTTCGCCAGGAAAAATGACTGAAAAACTGTGCTCAGGCACCAGCGAATGAAATTTTTTATGATGTAATGTCATTGCGAAACGATTCTCGCGAAGATAACTGCAAAATATATGTGTGGGAGAGGCTTCATTATATTTTTCAAACGCTCCGCCACAAGCGTTACTTTTGTTCCTGTTAATATCTAGAAGGAATATCAGGAAAACCTTCAACGAACGCTTGGTAAACTCTGACAAGCCGTGTTGTAAGCTTGATGAGTATCGAAGTGAAAGCAATTATGTGTTACTAAAAAAAAGGGGAAAGAAGAAGCCATCTATACAATTTAGAAGAAAGTCTGATTTACAATTTGATTTATGCTGGGGTTTGCAAAATAGATATTACATTTTATAACGGTCTCGAAGGGTTTCACAAGGAACTTTTAAATATTTTTTTTTAGGGATTTCTGTTGCCTTCGTTTTGCAATACATATTGGAATTTTCAATTCGTTCGTTGAGCATTGAATATACTTCTTCTTTCTTCGAACCCACGTTTCATGTTCCACTTGTTTGCAAATTCCTGTCGATAAGGATCCTCTTCCAGCAACAATTACACTAATAGTAAAAGTAACGCGTCCGCCTCGATTATTCGTGAAATAGGAAGCCCATAATGAAGCTGCGAAGAGAAACTCTTCATTCATGACACACGCTCATTTTTTAAAGCCGGCGATTTAATGCAGGCGTCCTCGATTTTACGCGAAAGAACAATCCTGTGAATACCAGTATGCATCTGCAATGATCTGTGTTCGTCTCGAAGGCAAAATATCATCAGGATAACGAGTCATCCTGCTGGTTTTTTTATACCTCTTTTCTTCTTTGACTCAGCTGTCCTTCCCACCCACTCATTTGCAACTCGGCTCATCTTTTCCTTGATCTTCGATGTCAACTATATCATTATCATATTTCAAATCTGAATGGTTCGGAGAAATATGAAAATATATTAGAAGCACAGATCAGCTGAGTGAGCAAAGCACTTTGTACGCACGAATTTCCTGCTAGAATGATCTGTAGGAGATTAAAACCTCAGAGAACTCGAATTGAACTTCTTCGGGTCTCCAAGGACTCTCTAAACTAGGGATGAGACTATTCGATTAATTTAATATTCGAATATTTGAGTATTAGAATATTTGAGTATTCGAATAATTTAATATTCGAATATTTGAGTATTCGAATATTTAAGTATTCGAATATTTGAGTATTCGAATATTTAAGTATTCGAATATTTGAGTATTCGAATATTTGAGTATTCGAATATTTAAGTATTCGAATACTATTCTGGTGTATTTGAGTACATCAGTAATTTAATACTTAAATATTCGAATAGTATTCGAATACGATATTCGAATTATATTCGCCAAATAATTGAGCAACTGAAGTATTCGAATACCGAAAAATTCGACAAATAGTCCCAGCCCTACTCAAAACTAAGTCGCAAGACTATTTTACTTGGGTATAGTTCATGTTAGTTGTTTGGGTCCGTAGAAGAAGAATCCATGTGCAGAAAGCAGAGGGCAGCCATCAGTTCGGACAGAAAGTGAGTGGATCTTCTTGGGCGTTAATTCCAGACTTGAGAAGAAGAAGAAGGAAGAAGAAGACTCGCGCTCTTGGAGGAAGTCGTTTGCGGTCGAATGGAGCGGACCTTGGGAAGAGAGGCCGCCTCCCCAGGCAGACAGTGCTGCAAACCACTGGAAGGAGTGTGTTACGTCGATGAGAAGTCCCCGTTTGTGTGATACCGTTCGACCACCAACCAAGCAAGGAGATTTGTCTTCAGGGAACTGGCCCTAACTCTCCTCTGGCCCAAGATTCATTCAGGAAACTATAGCTCCTTCATCTTTCTGCACTTTTAATGCTGCGATTCAAAGATTACACCTTAAATTAGACTGCAACGACTTTTTGTTAGCTCTTACGCTGTACAATATTATATTATTTCAGTGTTTTCACTGGTTCGCTGTGAATTCTCCTCCACTTTGTGAACTGCACGGTCCAATGAGCCATGAAATTACGTCACCATCCTGCGCCACCGTTTCAGAAGCATTGTTATAAATGGAGGCAAATATCATTAAGGGTGGAAAACAGAGTGTAACGATCCAGGATAAATGAAATGATACGGGCGAGGAATTTCAGAGCCAGTTTCTCGCTTGGATGGGATCGTTTCTCACGTTAACGAACTGCCACGACGTTCCACGTCGCTGAACCGCCGCGAATCCGTGATGAATTTATCGGATTCCCCTGGCGGTGCAGTTCGGTGCCCCATCTGTACCAGTAATAATCGATGGGACGTTGCGCAATCCGAAACAGGTCCAAGCACCGCTATCGTTTCACAATAAATGCACTCGCATCCTTCTGAGCTGCGCTCCTCGCACGCTTGCTCCAACAGCTGCGCAGCCTCGTTTAATTATACATTTAAATCTGAGGCAGTTCATAATAATCCTCAACTGCTAATGTTAATCTCGGTTAATTCTCTGCTGACCCTCGATTGATTTTTAGGTGTAGAAGATGAGTCATGCCGTGGGCAACAGTCAGCAGCGGCAGAGGATTTGTGGCGGCAGTGGCGAGGATGAACAATAATTCAGACCCTAAGTGAACGTCCATTTCGTTGACCTGCCGCGGGGTCCACGGCGAATTCGCGAGACACAGGCCGCCTTTCTTTCAGGCCTGGTTACAGCATCGGATTCAGAAAGCGAGCCAGAATGAGAGCGTATCAAGCCGAGCGGTTTTTGCGATCGCAGAACCGGAAGCACCGGATCGCTGGATGCAGAAAGACAGATCGGTCCACCGGTGGAGAGACTGACAGAGTCGCTTTAAATAATCAACACTCGCTAGACAGAATTCTGTAGGATTAATTGGAACTGCTGATCCAAAAGCAATTAGTACCGTTAGTGGACTATTCGCGATGGAAAGGTGGAGGAGGATTCGAGTTACCTTCGCTAAGTGAGTGAAATGACACTCCAGGGCACTATTTGAGATCGATTTGCCTGTGGGTAATGTGGATATTGACCCTGAGGCAATATCTTTCGCATAATTAACAGGGTAGAGTCGGTTTGAGCTTCATCGAAGAGGATTACCTGACTGGAGATCGAAGCAAATACAAATAATGGCGAATATAGTTATTTGAGGATTAATCGAGCGTCTAAAGTGAGGAAGAACATGGTTTATCATGGTTACTAAACATTCTCCACCTTCCTCCGCGAACGAGGTCTCTCGATTGTTCCGAGCAGAGCGTATCGATCCTCTGCTAGAACGGGTCAAGCCCCTTCGCGCGTGTCTGAGCGCGTCAGACAACGCGAATCCGTCTGTTTTTCTCTTTTATTCGCAGCCATCGGATACTGGATGCTGCGCGAAACCGTTATGCAACCTGCAGCGTGTAAGCGGTCTTTGCTCGCCTGGATTCCCGTTGCCCTGTCCCCGTGTCGTTCCCGGCATCCGGCTGTAGGAAATCGCTAGGCTCTCTGCTCAACTGGATGCCAAAATAACAAGCTTCCTCTCCTCGAAACTCGGAAGACGATTTTCCAATTTATCAGGTACTAAAAATGAATTTCCCAGCTCACTAGGCATTTCTTTCCACGCGATTAAGATGGTTTCACTTTTGCAGGAGGAAAGAAGTCCGCTGAATTTTAATCACCGTTTGTGCAAGACTTTTCACCGTGCGCTTAGCCTTCGAGTGTTTTTCGATACCTGTTTCCTCCACCCACGCGATCGAATGCCCGGCATACACTGTACAAAGCTCGGCAAACCTTGGCGAACGAGAGGCAGGGTTCAGTGATTTGTGGCTCTGTTAGGAACCGAGGTTTTTAAATCGCCGTTGGATCGGACCTCGTTTGCAGGCACCTTCTCCATTGTCGATTGTTAACGTATTTCGCTGCAAACGTTGCATTGCAGCGGGGTCACTTAATGCTAGAGAGTAGGCTGTTAAAGCCGCGCTCCCACGAGTCACTGGCGACGGCGTCATCGACCACCGTGATCAGCCTCTGCCTCCTCTCGCTCTCCTCTGTCTCCCTTCGAACCACTTTTTTCCTCGCTCTGTCCCCCCCTTCGGGCTTCCCCTTTCTTCTCCACTCTCTCCTGCTCTTGCTTCGACTCTCCTTTTCTTCTCTATTCAGCCTGTTCTCTTTCTCACAGCTCCTTGCATTGGTGTTTTATTACCCCAGCACGAATTCTCTTCGGCTGTAATTTGAAAGCGCTGTTATGTTAGGCACACTTTCCTTATTGATCAGCAAAATTCTTCCGCGGTAAGGAGCATCCTGTACATCTCTGCCTCCTTCCCCTTATTGTCAGCTTCATTGTCTACGTTCTTTCTTTTCCGGCCTGCATTTAAGTCTGGATCTTTCCTTCCCCCCGTCAAAGTCGCCTTTATTTCCTCTCTGTTTCGCCTCTTCCTTAGTCTATTTATAACTGACTCTTTCACACCCTCTCCTTTCATCCCGAAGCCCCTTTGTGCGTGGCGGAACCCTTTTCCTTTTAGAGGAGCGAGAGAGGGACGTGAAACGGGAGACCTGGGCTACTATTCACGATTGGAATCGAAGCTTAAAATTTTCCGAGAGGCACAAAGTTCTTCGACATCCAGTTCCCCAAGCCGCGTAATAAAATATACCTCGCAACTAATTTAAATTATCCGCAACGATCGTGGGAAGTAACTTTGTTACGCTGCAGCGTCTAAATCTGCCTATGCGAAGCTGCGATCTTGATCGAAGGGGACTCCGCGACGCGCGAGCGTTGCAGCCTGAAATTTGGGTCAGAAAGCAGTGCCCAGAGCGCATCCGCGCGCTGCACGTGTGCGGCAGGTACACACAGGCTCGTGTATCCTCCGAGAGGTGGCCAACAGGTCGTGTGGGCAGTAGTAAAGGTGAAGTCACACGGGGAACGGGTCGCCTGGACCAAGGTGATCCGGTGCGAAAGCGAGAGGCCCCGAGGAGCGAAAAGGCCAGCCGACGAGTCCCCAAAGAGCGGAGAGCAGGAGGGGAGGGACCAACGTAAACTGGCCAGCAGGATGATTAAGATCGGGTCGGGAACACGTCTTCTGTCGTACAAGGTGCTCGAAAACCGCTGGAGCTAATCCTGAGAGATACCCGCGTCTTAAAATCCATGGGCTACCGTGAAAACAGAGCGACGCTGATGGGATCTCCCCGATGATGCGCCAAGCAATGAAAGAGTTGTGGGCGCAGGCTTGAAAATTCCGCGGGGGAGGGCGGTTTTTGTGAAGCACGTCATCGTTTCCAGATGCTTTGGCGAGCATTTCTTGTGCTGCTAACGCGACAGGCGGCTGGTTCACCCTCCGTGGGCTTGTAAATTAATTCTGGTGACGACATTATCTGCAACCCCTCGTACCCCTTGGAGCAGAGGGCCGGCTGACTCATCCGCCGGCTTTCTGACAATTTCCTCTTTAACTCGGGTTTCGTTTAACTTGGGGAAGCCACTGAATCGGGAATCAGAGGGCACCTTTCCAAGCTACAGCTGCTAAGTGGAGTCAGTTGTTTGGGAAAGGAGCGCGAGGAAAATGGGACATTTGCAGTGGCGGATTTAAGAATAATGGGCCAGGTGGCAAATACACCGAGGGGCCCATTTTTTTCAGGCAAATGAAGAGTTAGTTTACAAAGAACGGGTAAGTGTAGTAGTACAAAAAAGAATATAGTGTTTGGATAAAATCATTGTTTGCTTTTTTTAAATAGGGCCCGGGGCCTTGTGAGCAGGGACCCGTTTTTAGGGAAAATGAAGAGGAATCCGAACAAAGGGTCTGTTTTTCATTGGAGAGTAAAGTGACCGGAAGTGAGGATTGATTTAAAAATGGGTATTATGTTAAGAGGAAGCGGAGACTTCATTCTTTGCCCAAGGGTGGAATTGAATGAATGAATTACGTGGAAGCCAGTGAATGCCATTTTATGGAATTCCAGATGCTCGCAGTGACGCAGTGAATCCACCACGTTAATTGGTCGAAAGCACGAGCAGGGAACAGAGGTGAAATCGCCAACGAGAGCTCCTCGGAGCGGAGTCGTTGCAGCACCGCGGAATCGATTCCTTGCTCGTTGAGCAATCGTTGGAACAGTCGTGCACGCCGTTCCGCATTGAATCGATTAAGGAGAGAAAAAATGCCCCCCATGGAATCCCTTTTTTAACGAGAGCGTCTGCCCGCATCGTTCAGGAATCAAGGAGTCGTTATCATCCTTCACTCGCCTGTCCTCGCTCCAACTGGCTCGCCCCTGACGAGACAAAGCGCCGGAGGTATCACTTCGAGAAGCAGCTTGAGAGATTATACTAGCTTCAACTTTGAACTTTGAAAGACAGCCGGTCTACTGGGGCGAGTTGCAATAATTGCAAGGCCGCTGAACCCAGTTTTCAGGAAGATTTCCTTTCCTGTTTCAGCGGATTACGTAAAGTCGATGATGGAGGAGTGGGTTAAATGGACCGGCAATTCAAGAAACAACGGCGAGGAGCACGGCAATTACAGCGGCCAAGTGGGAACGTATGTATGCAGAGGCAAGATAGCCGGCTATCCTGGAGAGGCAGCCAGTGGAACAAAGAGAAACTACCGGACACATAGGATACCTTGGGCAACCCGGCTATTTCGTAATTCGCCGACGCCACAAACTGTATCACGTGAGAGAGGTTTGATCCTCGATAGGCGTGCTGCTGAAAATGCAACAGGGAAACTTGGGTAACGGAGGAAAACATTTCTAACCGGCAAGGTGAAGGAGCAGAACACGGAGAGGCAAAAGGAGGCGACTGGTACGGGGGAAATAAATAGAAGGGGAGCCTTCGCGGAAAACAAAGGACTGGATCCAGCGATTCACTTATTCTATGAATCTGCAGCACTGGCGAGCAAGGCCTTCGGGAGAATTGCGAGCTCGTTCCTAATAATAAGAGAGTTCTCCTTCTTTCTTTTCAAGGAGAAAGACTTTTTATTGTAACTTCAGCATGTTCAAGGGGTCTCCCTACTTCGACGGCCTGAAAAGCAGCGCGATATTTGGGATTTTTTTTAAGAGAAACCTTCAAAGTTAACAAAAAAAACGCAACATTTTAAAATAGCTAATCAAGAGGGGAAAAATCCCTCCGTCATTCAGTAGATTTTTATATAAAAAATAAGCCCAGAGAAATGCAGAAAGTATTTTTATTATAAACGTACATATTTTTCTACGAAAAATTTACCAAATATTCTTTCAATGTTGCTCTTTTAACTGCAAAAAGTTCTGTAAAAATATCTGCTTCCGCTTTGCCAAAAAAAATTCACAAGCATTCGCCTCTTTTCGGCCTCCTGACTATGTATAACCCCTTAAGATAATCAGGATCTTGGAATTATTTTTAAGATTGCAAGACCAGCATCGCATTAGTGAAATCTTTCATATCGATCTCCTTAATCTGCTCGATATTAAATTTGCGAAATGCATCCGTAGTCGCCTGATGAGGCAAGGACACGTTTCCCCTCCTCGTTGAGCGAATTATTTTTAGACCTTGCTAAAGTGCAAAAGGAAGAGAACGTGGTACTTAAAGTGTCTGCCTACAAACAGACGACGATCCGACTCCCCAGTTTAATTCGATTTTCGCTCCGCTCGTTCTTGTATCCGTCTCGGTTTCAAGCCCGGCCTTTCATCAAGCGACTCCTTTATCCTTTCTTCCAGCCCCTGAACTATTTTCGTGGACTGAGACGCAGCGTCGCGGCGCCAGCCTCTCCCCCGTGCCTGGCGACGATGGAAAGCCGCGTAAACCTTGGCGTACGATCGCTCTGGATCGTTGTCTCCGCTTGTTTGGAAATAGAACATTAACTTGACCCTGAACGCTTCGCCGAGACGTCCAAGTAATTCTAAATCCAGCTATCTGTGCCAACTGCCTCTCAGGGCAAGTTTCCCAGCGCTGCTTTGGAAATAGTCCTGCGCATCAAAGAATAGTCAGTCGATGCAGAAATATCCTTGCCTACAGTCTGTACGACCTAATTTCAGGTACGCGGTGCTCGCAGAGGGGTAGTAGAGTCTGCGATGAGCGTAGCAAGATGCAGAGTGCCCATTCACTGTCTGCGAAGACTGAGAAGCTCACGGGGAATCGATCAGAGGTTCTTAGCGGTAGGTCAGTAAACAATAGGGGGCTTAATGTCGCCGCAATGATGGTGGTATTGATTAGAGTAGATGAAGGTGATGCGTGGTAATTGATTCTGCTTTGTAGGAAGATGAATTAGATCATCGACGTGTCCGTGACCCCAGCGAACCTGAAGAGAAAAGGTCTGATCGCATTATGAAAGGGTCATCAGTGAGGTACGCAGCCTGCGCTAAAAGTGGAGGCTGGACATCCATGGGGGTCCGGAAAGGTCGCTTGCGCTGAGCAGGGTTAATCAGTGAAATTGAAAGTTAATGTCAAGGGGGAGAGCTATTTTTATGTCGCCCGAGGCATTGTGCAGGATGTTTATAAAATGGAATATTCCTTCGGACTTCCTTCGAGTAAATTGGCCTTTAACAATAGGCCAGTCTGAGATCGACGGAGCGTGTGCACTCTTCCAGGTCAGAGGCCACGCTCGGTTGAACTTCAGGGCGGGAGAGCGGCATCTGTGTGTCGAGCAGTTCACACATGGTACCGCGAGGATGCAACGGCATTCACGAATGTGTATCATTCATCGGAGAGGTGGAAACCGTGTTCTTCAGCAGCGCATGGTGTGCTGAACCCACCAGTGACATTAAAAAGCAGAGGTGATGCTTCGATTATCTTGAGCAGCGTAGTAGATTTGTATCCATAACTCAGCGCAAAGCCTCGGCGTAACAGAATCTCCCTTTTACAGGTCCGATGTTCCCTCAGAAGTTAAACAGCAGCGTTGAGAGTGAAGGAAGCAGCCAAGCACACAGAGAGCCTCTAATTAATGTCAAAACCTCGAGGATTGGGCTGAGGCGTCCGCCACTATCTCCTCCTCCTCTGTATTAATTATCATCGCCATAAATTCCACGCGGGAGGAAGTTTCTCGCTTTGTCGGCCCAGCTTCATTAGAGCCCGCCGTCCCCTCCCTGAATTCCTGTTCCATTTCACACGAGCGACATCGAGAAAGGCGCATTAGGGTCGGCGGAAACGGATATTAGAAAACCCCGGGGCCGTTTTTCCGCGGCGTCGGCGACGACCTCATCGACGGCGACGTCAGCTACGGGCCCCCCGACCTCGATTCCCTCAAGGATAAGGTCTCCGAGAGTTCTCGATTACTTTCGCCATTCTAAGCGCGCTCGAATTTCTACGCGGGCGACAGCACTCGTTAGCGGGCTTGTTTTCCTTCATTCGACGCCCCATCGACGAGAGAGAAATTCGTGGGAATCGTTTCAGCATTAAACTCGGTTTCGCCGCTGGCTGGCACGCTCAAAGGCTGCGCTGCGCCTTCGGTGGATCACCAGCGGAAATTGTAACTAATTCCTGGGAGATTCTACTTCAGGCGCTTGATGTAGCATAATTGGGCCCTCGAGTGGTCTGAAGAGTAGATTTTGCGACCCACAGTTGGGAGAAACTTGGATACAATCGGTATCAGTTTTCTTTTACCCCAGGAATAGTCTTTTAGCCTGTCTTTCAGATTTCAGTGAAGCATCAGCCCCTCCTGGTTCTCGCCAGAGGAAAATTGTTGCTCCAGCATCGTGGGACCTCAGTTGCAAGCTGCACGGATAATTAGTTACTCGATGGGGACATGCAGGATCTGATCTAAGCTTGCACAATTCCAATTGATCCGTTGAACCTTGACACAGTACATGCGGTTTTACTTTCAAGGTGCAACAAGGTGCTGTATATTTAATAAGGCGAGGATCGTGCAGCGGGTTACTCCAACCGTTTGCTGATGTCATCTATTCAAGCATCCGCGTGATTGTCGCCAGAAAATAATGTAATCTGTGCGATTTCTTGTACTCGCATTCCACTTTATAATCCTCGCCATTCTGCTTTTAGGATTGCCTCGGAATCTGATTCAACACTTCGCCTAAAGTCAGTGCAACTCAAAGAAGAATAGACTTCTTGAACAGAAAATACAAGAAGCTTGAACTGTGTCCTCCTGCTTCTTATTGGGAAGGTTATTCACCCTAACTGCGTCCAGGAGTAAAGAAACTCACCTCCACCTAGTACCACAAATTTTTCACTCTGAATTGTTACACTTACGAACTTAACTCCTTCCAATTTCTCATTTTCTTAACGTTACTTTTAGAGAGAGGAACTCGCCACTGCGCTCGGGAGCATGCGATTCGTCGGACTTACCAGAACTGGTGTCTGTTTATGAAGCTCCCAATCCCTTTGGAGGACGTAGGATCACCTTCGTCGAGCTTTTTCACCGAGGCACCATTTGCAGAATTACGAACGAACGACGAGCAAGTCTCGCGAGCACAGATTCCACGGGAACAGGCGCGTGCAGAGGCTCGTTGGGAACTGAGGAGCGCGAGCAGAGAGAGGAGCACGTCAATGGAAGAAACGCCACCGTCGCACATTCGAGCGTCCTCCTGCACGTGCGCGTGCAACACGCACGCGTCTCCTGTGTAGGGCATCTGCCCTTCTCCCCTCGGCGGCGGCCCCTTTTCAGGGGGGAGGTAATATCAAATATCGATTCGCCCGAAGGGCGTGCGGGAAGCGTGAACATTTCTGCTCCCTGCGCAATATGAAATTCTGGAGAGTAATCGAAGAGTCAGCTGCGGGATCAATAATCACTTTTTATTAGAGAACAATGGCGAACACTCGGTACATGTAAAAGTATCGTTAAAGAGAATCGGGACAACTTAAAATCGAGGCTCGTACGGACGGAGGGGAAAGGACAAGATGCACAAGCACGATCACTTGGCGTTGAGGAAGTGCCATCACTTCCCAAGCCACACACCCGTTCACTCGATTACGTGGAGAGTCGTGTCGCGCGTGCCGAGGGTCCCAGAGAACCTGCCGGTCACCTGGTTTTAATCGTGGCTTTCTGTAGCTGGCGGATCGTCTGAAACCGAACAGGATTATCTCGTTAAAACTTTCGAAAGGCGGTCTATCCACGCCTCTGCTTCTTTCGCCGTCCGAAGGCCCCCTTGTCGCTCCCATTGTTTGCTACACGCTTGCACTTCCTACTGTCTGATACTCCCTTTCTTCCATCTCATTATGCTAGATTGCAGTCTTATGCAAACAGATATTTATTTCGAGCAACTTTTATGCCGGACTCTTTCAAAGGAAGCAGTAAAATCTTTATATTATTGATTAAATTCGTACTGAGAAGAACAGTGGCGGATTTAAGGAAAAAGGCCCAGGTGGCAAGCATGGAGGGGCCCATTTTTTCGGGAAAATGACGAGGTAGTTTACTAAAAGAGGATAAATGTACAGAAAAGTATAGAAAAAAAGTGCTTGGATAAAATCATAATTTATTTTTGAAGACAGGGCCCTATGGGGGGGCCTCTGAGCAGGGGCCCATTTTTCGGTAAACTACAGCGGTAGTTTACTGAAAGCGGGCTCAGTGTAATAATACAGAAAAAAAATATAGTTTGGATAAAATCAGATTCTTTTTTAAGGGTGGGGCCTTTCGAGCAGGGGCCCAGGTGGCAACTGCTCACAGGCCGCCCTGTTAAATCCGCCACTGGAGAAGAAGGAGCCTTATCCTTGTAGAAAACACTGTAAGTGCCAAAAATCAAATTCTATAGTATTACCAAAATCTTTCTTCGATTTTTGGCACTTATAGTGTTTTCTACAAGGGCTCTTCAATTTCAGATGAAAGGAAAGGGAGTATTTGGCGCGAAGTGTGAGAGGATTCTTAAGTTTCTTCAATAAGGATTTGGGACAATACCCTTTTTGCATCCTCCAGACTAGCAGGAATGTATTTTGCGTTCGTCGTTTGCGCCAGGCTGCTGTAGTCCCTGTAAAGGACGTATTGATCCTTCAGCCACTGCCTTATCATCGATATTCTCTCTTGCAGCCCAGCGACTTCGTCAGTGGGCTTCAAATCCGCTTCTCCCAGGCCTGTCCACGAGTGAAGCGGAACAGTTGGCAGGGAGGTATGAAACATATTAAGAATTTATTGAATAATTCATTGTTAACTGTGAAAGCTATAGCATCCGCTTCGAAGTAACTGAGAGTTATAATATTTTAGGCATACCAGGCTTCATAAAGGTTGCGATCTTTGGAAATTCGAGGGGTCTGAAGGGAGTGACTTTGGAATACAGGATCGAGTCCCCGGGTCCGAATTCTAATCGCGTACGCTCCAGCTCCAGCAAGTAATTATGGATGTCCTCGCGTTCCTGTTGCAGCCTCAGGGCGGCCGCGTGCTTTCGCAGGCGATGCGTCTGTCTGCACTCGAATCTCGACTGCTTCTCCTCCACTTTCCCCCGATGCGACGTTCTCCTCGCTTTCGACGACTTGCACACCCTCTTCCCCTTGTTCCTCTTCCTCGTCCTTTGATCTTGAGTGGGCTCCTTAAACTGCAAGGGTTGAGGAATGCTGTAGTATACCCCGACTACTATACTACATTACAATATTGCAGAAATATTAAAATTCATAATGCTAACATTTTCCAGAGAAGCAGATCTACTCTCATCTGCCTCTGGTTTTCCACGAGCCTCGCATTCAGTTGATGGCAGCTTCACCACAGTCCCACAAGCCCTGCACTGTCTACATTTATTCGAAGCTTCCCTCGGCGTGTGAATCCTATGCCTCCTGGCAATTGCGTCGATCGCATCTCTGTTCAATTTCCTCAGGGTACACGTGGCGTCGGATTTCCTAGGGACATCTCCCAGCAGAGTCTCGCTGGAGATGCTTTCCGGCTCCACTTTATCAAGCTCATTCTTCTGCGCCCCTTTTTCCACCTCCATGCACTCAGCTTTGCTTTCTTCGCTTCCCTTTCCTTCGGACATTTCCTTCTCCTGCTCCAGGCTTCTCCTGAAATCACTCAAATTTGATTTATTCTAGCCAGTTCATAGGATTTTCAAGCTCTGTTCCTCACATTATCATTGGAGAGCTCTCCTCGCCCTTATTTCCCTTCCATTTCGTTAATCTCTCCTGATCAGACGCCGCAGGGAACTCCTCTTTCTCTGGCATCTCTTCTGTATTCTCATTCGACGACATTCTGTGCCTCTTACTCCTTCTAGGCTGCTTCTTACCCAGCGCTGTTTGCTTCGACGGCTTCAGAAGGCTGATCGGCAGCGCCTCGTCGACGTCCTCAGTGCTCCTCACATATCTCGACAGCTCCTCGTCCAATCCCAAGTCGCACTCGCTGGTACTCTTCACTACTTTCGGTGCGACCAGCTCGATGATCTCTTTGTCCCTATAAAATTAAAAAACACGAACCTGTTTACAAGTAACACTGCTCTGCAACTATCTCATCTTTCCAATTCTGCCCTCTGCATCAGCATATCTACCTCTCATCAGGCTCGCTCTTCGGGACCACCGCCTCAGCCTGCTTGTGTGGCGTGATCATGATCTGCTTCACCCCAGATCTGATCGTATCCTGGGCTACCTTTCCCTCCGAGGCCTTCTTCAGCCGCTCCTCCGCGGAGCTAAAGGAGCCAATGGAGCTGGAAGCTTCCTCGAACGTGTCACTCTCGTACTGAACTCTCTGCACCTCCATAGAGGATCCCCTAGACTGACTTTTATCAGCCGGGGTGTCGACTACTTCCTCTATCGTCTTCTGCTCACTGTCCAATCCATGCGCGCTGCTCTCAGCTGTAGTTTCTCCGTGCACATCCAGCTTCAGCATCTCCGCGGACCTAGCCAGCTCCGAAACCACTTCAGAACCGCCTGAAGCCTCGGAGAGCATCGTCGCGACTGAGGATCCCTCGCTGCTCCTTAGGAGATCCCTGGAGTCCGGTGTTTCCAGTTTAACTCTGGCTTTGAAGCTAGAGCTCAGTTCCTTGATGGAGGGGTCTGGGTTTAAGGAAGACCTGGAGGACTCCTTTGACATAGTCCCTTCTTCCTCCAAGTCATCTGCATTGTCTTCTGCGATTGATGCTTTGCTGTGCATTCTAGGGGAACCCTCGGAGGACCTAAACCTGGGCTCGTCGTCGGTGCTGGGAGGATCATCTTTCGTCAGGAAACTTGGGATCCTCACTTGGATCTTAGGCTTCGGAGAGACCTGCAGGGATTATTTTGTAAGTCCTCGAACGAATTAGACTTAGAAGGAAAGATCCCAAACCCGGAAATTCAAAAATTTTTGAAACTTTGTGAATATGTAGAGAATTTCCTCCTGATTATAACGAAACTTTTGTTTGCTGCCCAAATTCACTCTAGGGGGTATAATTGACCCCTGAAATTCCGTTTTTTTTTCTGATTTTGTGTTAACTCGTAAACTGTAAAATATTTTTTTTACCAAATGATAGATCTAATTAAAAGAAGTAATTTTTGTCTTGAAATTTTGTATACCTTACATATTCACAGTTTCCGAATTTTTTGAATTTTCGGGTTCGCGGTGTTCCCTTGTAAGAATCTCCAAAGCTCTGGGAGCATCAGTGACAATTTTGCCATTTTTTGCAAAATTTCCGCAATGCAAAATTCTACGGCTACTTTAAAAAACTACAGCACTCCGAGACCTCCAACTGCTTCGAAAGCCTCGAGCAATACCGAAGGTGAATCAGAGCTTCAGAACCAAGGTAGGTCCATTTTGAAACTATCGCTACCTTAGATTTAGTTTGATCGTCCGCCTCTGCAACCTTCAAACCTTGATCTACTTCAGGTTTCCCGTGACTGGAGGCTCTGGAAGCTGGCCGATGGTCCTTCGACGAGCCATCGAGGGAACTTTCAGTGCTCACGTTACTCTGGCCCCGCTTGACCTCGTTACGCTTAATATTGTACTTCCTGTCCATCTCCTTCAGCCGCATCAGAGCGGCCGCCGCCTTGGAGCGGAACATTCCCCGGCGGTTTTTGCTGTTTTTTTCGGGCTCCTCCCTGTAAGAGAGTCCCTTCAAGTTTGAGGGAGCTCCGCTGGCTTCACTTGTAGATTTTCAGGCGGCTGGCGCCTCGACTGGGGCGAATTGCGCTGGCGGAAGGGAATCGTTGCCAAGGGAACAATTCGTACACAGTACAGCTCGCGCCTGTCTTGCAGGATTGATAACCGCTTATCAGCGCGGCCGAATTTTCTATGGAAGGCCGGAGGCTCGGCTTCTTGCTGCGGCAAACAAACCGCGCGATAGGGTTGCATTCCGTTGATTCGTAGATCTCTATGTTTGCCGTGCAATGAGAAATCAGTCGATTGTATTTTTGGTAGCGGAGATATTGAAGGGCAGGGGGAAGGTTGCGTAATTTTTGGGAAGTGAAAAGGTGTTCAGTGATAAGCACTCGGCGGAGAATTCTTATCTGTCTTTATTCGAATACTGCTTGAGATAATGTGCAAAGGGGAACTACTGCGCTTGTGCCACCTGAAAAAGCTTCGTTAGAGCCACGCTGCATGACAATTAGCCTCCGCTTATCAAATGATTCAGTGCTCGCAGCGATTACACAAGTGCGCGCGTAGAAGGACACGGAACTTCTGCGCCGAGACTTGTCGAATTGAAAAAGAGGAAGAAAAAAATTAGTTTCTTCGCCGCGCACGCGAAAGCATAAATTGAAACGTTACAGAAGGAAGTGGAATAAATCAATTTCCACTTATAAAAGCAGTATGCAATTTATTGAACAGAACTTAAACAGAATTCAAGAAATCTATTTCTAGTGATTCGAGGAATTACTATTCCTCAGCATTACAAAGTAACATGATCGGATTCTTCAAATTAAACTTGAATTATTCGCGCGCATTTTCCAATTCAAACTTTTACTGCGCATTTCCCCTTCGCTTTTCCATAAATAATTTTCCAACTTAATTCGTAGCTTGCTGTGAAATCGATCAGTCTTAGTGACGTGATTAAATTATTAGTCAACTCAAGTCGTTTGGACCAATTTTAAACAAAGTATACGGTTTTAAAGGGTGTCCACCTACTTTTCTCCCCCACTGTAAATTTCAGTACTACATAAAATTTATTTTTATTTTAATTCCCATTTATTTAATATTTATAATTAGATTATTAATTGAGTTAAATCGAACAGCTTTTGATACTAAAAGATCGATATAATGAGCAATGCGCAAGGCATACTTTTTTACTTAAGACGAAACAGCACAGTCTTTGTGAAAGAGATATGCCAAGTCGACAATATATCATTCCTACTTAGGGCGAATTCCACTTACGCCCAAATCGCCCGTGAGTTTCATTAGGGTAAGTTTCCTTATACGCGACTGGACGCATCGTCAAGAATTCAAAGTCGATTTTCTCGAAAATCAAGCACAATATCAAAAAATGTTATTCCTTCTTTTCGACTTATTTACATGTTATAAGTCGAAAAGAAAGAGCAACTTTTTTTCATATCGCGCTTCATTTTCGAGAAAATCGACTGAAATTCTTGACCTTGCGTCTAGTCAGGAAATCCTAGCTTAATGAAAACCACGGGCGATTTGGGCGTAAGTGTCATTCGCCCTAACCCTGCGTGCACGTGCAATTGCTGCCAACAAAATGCGTTACCCCATAAAAATCGCTAAAATAACTTTCTATCGTTTCAAATATCCCTCCAAAGCACGGTCCGCCAGGCAACAACCAATAGCAGCGCCCCACTCGATCGACAGCCAATGCCCTGCCGTATCGACGACAGATACACAAATGGTAAGGAGTGACGCGTAGGTATAGTGCGCGCGGCAAGTCCATAAGCTGCCACGGCGCGGCGCCTGGTTGGTCGAGCGTGGTCGCCGACGATTGGCCCTCGGACGCCAGCCAATCGCCGCCCTCCATCTGTCTGCCCCGGCAGCGGCTAACTCGCCAACCACGTCCGCGACTCGGGCATTATCGGCTAGTTCGTCTCAGAGTAAAGAGCATCGTCGAGCGGGCACTCGTCGTCCCGGCGTCTGAAAATGCGGTCCCTCTGCTCGTTCCTGCTTCTGCTGGCGGTCACCCTGGTCACCGCCGAGGTCTACTTCGAGGAAAAGTTCTCCGACGGTAAGAAACACCCCGGCAACCATTACCCGAAGCATCCCGTTTCGTCGCATACGAACCTCCATGTCCGCGGGGGTCTGGAAAAATCCGCAGACTCCCATCGCCTGATTTCCTATTAACGAACCACACCCACGAGTCTAGTCCCACTATTTCCCTTCAACAAACTCGCCTCTTAAAGACACGCTTCGCTAAAAATCTGGCGATGCGGCGGCGTACCGGAGGCGGCACGGTACGCTGCATGTTTCTTCTCCTTGGTAACCACACGCCCTTGCCGCTATCGTTCCGTGCACCGCGGCGTGCAGCCGGAGGCGCGCGAGGTCGGAGCTGACTGCTCGCGTACGCTAGCATAAAATTGTTTACGGTGCCATATGCCGAGCAGGCTGGCGTGGAATTCGACGTGGCGAGCGCACGTCTCGTGGCACCCAGCTCCGCCGACATGACGCGCGATCGATCGGTTGATCCGCTTGGAAATAAAGCTCCTCGCGTGGCAGCGTGAAGCCGATTTTCATGTGCACCGCACTTCCTGTCTCTCGGGAGTTCCTTCCAATCCCCCCTCCCTAACTTCGACGCGCGTAAATATAGATTATTTTAGCTGGAAGTGTAACTTCGAGGAAATAATATTGATTCGCCGCTGGAGCTCATTTTTTTTTATCCTCATACTTTTCTCCTTGCGCAGATTCCTGGGAAAAGAACTGGGTGTACTCCGAACACCCTGGGAAGGAGTTCGGCAAGTTCCTTCTGAGCCATGGAAAATTCTGGAACGATCCGGAGGAGGATAAAGGTAGAGACTCGCTTTAGCTTCTCCGTCGGTAAATCGCTCGTATTTGAATCTCTCGATCCTTTCGATAGGTATTCAGACATCCCAGGATGCGAGATTCTACGCGCTGAGCAGAAAATTCGCGCCGTTCAGCAACAAAGACAAGCCGCTTGTTATTCAGTTCAGCGTCAAGCACGAGCAGAACATCGACTGCGGCGGTGGCTACGTGAAGGTGTTCGACTGCTCGCTGGAGCAGAAGGACATGCACGGCGAAACTCCGTATGAAATCATGTTTGGTAAGAGCCTGTTCGTAAGCGTACAACAGCGCAGCCGAGCCTGGAGTTACTGGTTACACCCAATGGTGAATCGGTGCTAATGGTACTCGGAGAGTAAATTCTTGCTTATGCCCTGGATATAGTTCCCGTACATATTCCAGTTACCTGTGAAGATACATTAATTATATTCCGACCGATATCGTGAATTACGTAAGCGCTACAAAATTGCGAACTGTGCGAGCTTGCTACTCTCGCATTCTGCTTGGCACGAGGCCAACAAGCACAGTCCGCTTTCGTTCTGATGCACGAATGTGCGTGCTTGTGTAGGGCCCGATATTTGCGGACCTGGAACGAAGAAGGTTCACGTGATCTTCAGCTACAAGGGCAAGAACCTTCTGGTCAACAAGGACATCCGCTGCAAGGACGACATCTACACGCACTTGTACACTCTGGTCGTCAAACCCGACAACACGTACAAGGTAAGAAAATGGGACGATAGCGGTTGCGATTGTACCTCGAGCCTAGAGTCACTTGTTCTCATTGATTCGCCGTGGGGAACAGGTGCTAGAGAGTCTCGTAGAGGGAAGATTATCTTACTTGTTAGGCGTAGATAAGTTGCTGCTTATTTACAGAACAAGGAAAGAACGACATTGTATCACTGTAATTGCTGTAGTGTGATTTACTAAAGAAGGCGCCTGTGCGGCCCGTGTGCCGGCGCGCGCGGCTCAGGCGAGACCCAAGTAGGGTTGCTGAATTTTGCGAAAAGTATCGATTCAGGAAGAAATCGCTTTGTAAAGAATCGATCTTGAAGAAATCGATTCTACTTTTTGGTATCTTAAATTCATCGAAGACTAAGTAAGGGGTCGTCCTTAAATTACGTAAGGCTTTCGGGGGGGTCGCGAATTTCTTACAGAGGGGAGAGGGGAGTCAGGTAGCGTCTTACTTGTCCGCCATTCGTTACGCGTAATTCGAGCCTGGAGTAGCGGCAACATCGCAAGTTCTGGCCTTGGTCCCAAGGCGTCTTCTTTAGTAAATCAGACTATAAATTTGTTTTGATACTGAGCCTGAATTGGGATTAACTTTGAGGTTTTCTAAAGGTTCTCATCGATAATGAAGAGGTCGAGTCCGGCGACCTGGAAGCCGATTGGGACTTCTTGCCACCGAAGAAGATCAAGGATCCATCTCAGAGCAAACCGGAGGACTGGGACGATAAGCCCACCATCCCTGATCCTGACGACAAGAAACCAGACGACTGGGACAAGCCAGAGCACATTCCTGACCCCGAGGCCACTAAGCCCGATGACTGGGATGATGAGATGGACGGAGAATGGGAGGCTCCCATGATCGACAACCCGGAATACAAGGTTTGGATCGTGAGATTATATGAATCATGTGTCTTGGATGTGGTTTCCTTTAATGCAAATTGATTTTCTGCTTCAGGGCGAATGGAAACCTAAACAGATCGATAATCCCAACTACAAGGGACCCTGGATTCATCCCGAGATGGACAACCCAGCGTACACTCCTGACGAAGAATTATACAAGAGGGACGAGATCTGTGCCATTGGTTTCGATCTCTGGCAAGTGAAGTCTGGAACGATCTTCGACAGCGTGCTCATTACAGACGATCCCGAGGTCGCTCGCAAATTCGGCGAGGAAGTGTGGAAACCTACCTACGTAAGTGCATATTCTAGTCTCGGAAAGAATATATATTACCGATTTGCAGCAATATTAAGCTTCCTTATATTCTCCTTCGCAGAATCTATAATCTGCATATTAATTTAAAGTGGCTATCTATTCAAATGTACATGCAAACGAATATACTTTCGATGCATGAATTTCTTTTCAGCCCGAAAAGAAACCGTTTATTAAAACTGAATATATTAAAAATTGAACGATGCCAAAAGCATTGCCGAAGGTCACAGTGATAAAAAAAAAGCTGTAATTCCTCGTCATCGATCGAGTGGATTCTAGAACTATGTTTATCTGCTTTCAGGAGGGCGAGAAGAAGATGAAGGAGGCCCAGGACGAGGAGGAGAGAAAGCAGAGAGAAAAAGAGAGCAAAGAGAACGAGGACAACAAGGACGACGATGAGGACGAGGAC
Organism: Andrena cerasifolii; assembly: GCF_050908995.1. Classification (NCBI taxonomy): domain Eukaryota; kingdom Metazoa; phylum Arthropoda; class Insecta; order Hymenoptera; family Andrenidae; genus Andrena; species Andrena cerasifolii. Next base: position 9,603,607 of record NC_135132.1, read on the forward strand.
GCTGACGAAGAAGACAACAGTGTCCCAGATACTGAGGTAAGGATCCGTTGATTTAACGCCAAAACTATCTAAAAGAAACTTTGGAATTCCTCGCTACATGGAAACCTCTTTCTTCTTTCCAGGAGCACGACGAATTGTAAATAAAAAGGTGTCGCGTGATCGACACGAACACAGACTGTATTCCAGGAGCTGTGTGGCCGCGACACGCACCAAAATTTCCCAGCTCAGAAATTTTTACAAGTCACAACGGGGAGGAGGAACATTGCCAGGAAAGAAATGGAAAAATCAACGAGTGAAAGCAGAGAAAATCATTCCTGTCTATTGGAAACTTCGCAAACAGCACGAGTCCCAGAGTTTTCAATTATTTTAATCCAAGCACGGCCTTGTCTTCGCAGCCTAAACTTCTTTAATTCCTAGTCTTCGATTCTTCGTTCGTGGTCGGCGAGAAATTTCCCCGCGAGAAGCCCCATCGCACACAAACGAATGTCGAGTGTGATGCAGAAACGAATCAAAGTGGGTCTTGTGTTGTGCAGCTGCAATCGAAAAGAACATATTACATAGTATATATACATATATAATATATATGTATTATATAAATAGTCATCTTGCCCTTCTGTGTGTCCCCTCCATGGCACAGCTCCATAAAAAGACTCTAAGTTGTTCCGTTTTTGTTTGTCAAGTGTTTTTATATACAATTAAAAAGTAATTGAGATGTAATTTAACGATGCTATATTATAAAAAAAAAATATATATATATTATATATTATTTCAATTTCCGTACAGTGTACGCGTATTAAGGGAAAAACAAAACAACAGAAACGCTCGCTCCAGTTAAAAGAACACACGTGAGAGTGATTGGGATGTGTGCATACATGACTGAATGAATAAGTAAAGCTAAAAGTAATTGGTATGATTACGTATCGAAGGTAAATCAGTAACCGATGTAATAAATAAATAAGACTTTTCTAGACGTGCTCGGGGCCGTTTATTCTTCACATGCTACATTTTCTATGGATTCATTACGATACTCCTTTACCAAACTTCGCTACACGCATCTGGTAGAGTTTACAATCACTGTCGTCACAACCTTCATTAATCGGATATCACGGAATGTGCAATAATTTATTAGAAAGCGGGCCAGAGATCGTTTGAGCGAGTTAATCTCATTCGTTCTCCAAGATGAAGTCTGTAATACGCTGTTTTAGGATACGGTGGGTATCGTGTATAGCGTTTCGTGAGCTCCGAGTTGCTGCGTCAGCCAGTCGAGCCCCTGCGTGGAACCACCAGCGTTCGAGACTAAGGAGGAGCCTTGGATGTGCCATGCCCTTCCGCAGCACAGCTTTTGCAAGCACAGGATGTCGACGAGCTCTTCAACGCTGGCGCAGCCAGCGATATCCTGCGAGGATCATTGGTCAAAATATGCGAGAGCAAATGCAGTAATTATAATTTTGAAGAGAAACAATTGAAATCCAATGTGTAGTTTGCTACTCGGGGCGAATTCCACTTACGCCCAAATCTCGCCCACGGCCTTAGGATTTTTCCGTTTTTGTAATAAAATGAATATCATAAATTATATGTAAAAACCCGTATTTTCCGGTAATGGCTCATTCACAGATTTCTCTTGCATATTTCAAGAGATTTTCATACATTTTGGAATGTTAACCGCGGGCGTAAGTGGAATTCGCCCTCGGTGGCACGATTGGATGCTTCCTAACAAAGCTAAGGTAACTTCCCTCGAAGGAGCATTAATATTCTCACCTGTTTGTTAGCGTATATCAGAAACAGAGCGTCCTTGAGTTCCCTCTCGTTGACGATCTTCGACAATTCGTTCTGCGCCTCCTCGAAGCGAGACCTGTCGCTGGCGTCCACCACGAAGATAACAGCCTGCGTATTGTGGTAATAATGCTTCCAGAGCGGTCGAAACTTCTGCTGCCCGCCAACGTCCCACAGAGTAAACACTAGATTTTTATACTCCAAGCTTTCGACGTTGAACCCTATGGTGGGAATAGGTGGGCCTGACAGCGTCACGCCCCTTATCGCAGACAGAATGCTGGTCTTCCCAGCACCGTCCAGTCCCAGGATCACCACACGCATATCGATCTTCGTGCCAATGTGAACTCTGTTGTCCTGGGGGTAATAGAAACAGTATAAGGCACAGGATCATTCAAATACCGAGCCTTCTTAACTTTCGAAGGAACGAACCCTGCTGAATATGATGGGTATAGAAGACTCCGGCGTGAGAAAGTCAGGGCCCAGTTGGGCATAGTGTTGTTGCTGCTGATCCAGGGTAGTCAGAACCTCTTTAACTTTGATCGCGTTGCTCAGCAGCCTCCAGTCTTCGGAATCTAAGATGCTTTCGCACTGAATGCACACGTCAGCCACCTGGGACCTCGTGGTGGTCAGATCTTCTTGCTGCTGCCTGAGAGCGCACAGTCTTTCTCTAGTCTCAGTTTCTATGCAAGAGACGGCCGCACTCTCCTGCTCCGCCAGCAGGGCTCGCACCTCCTCGAAATGCTGGCGCACCCTCTGCCTCGCGTCTTCTATCGCCCATCCCTCTAATTCTCCTATTACCGTCTCTGTCGGCGTAACGATTGCACTGATTATTCTCCCTTGGTTCGATAATAAATTCGCATCCCATCGATGCGAACGAGCTGCTGGTAAATGGAAAATTAAATAATGTACCAATTCTGTGCGCCGTGTCCCTCATACTCTCCATAAACTGCGTCATCTTTTGCAGAGCAGTGACGATAGACTTTCTGACATTCTCCGTCTCGGCTTCCACCAAGGCGAGCTATAATAAGAGGTACGGATATACGACTGTTCGTTCACCGCGAATTCTGCTGCTCACCTTGTGAGTGCTGTGCCTGCCGTAGTCCTTGCATAGATAGCACATGAGCGCATTATCGCAGCCTTCCTGCGTGCAGGTAAATTCTGCTACGTGCGTCGCGTGCACCGGACACTTTGGCTTGTCCTTCGGCTTCTCCGACAAGGGCACACGTTTATGCTTGCTGAGGGTCTTCGAGGAGTGAATGGCACTGTCGCAGTTCTCGCATAAATGGGTGTTGCAGGTGGTGCAGTACAATACGGCGGTGTGCGCCTCGTCCTCGTCGCAGGACTGGTTCGAGTGAAGCCTCTCACGCTCCAGCACCAATGTCTTCTCGCTGTTGGACTGCTCCAGCCTCTCCAACAACTCGATCAAAGCGAAGTTCTTCTTCAAACTGTAGATGTTATTCTGACTAATGTCCGTCGGCTGTCTGTCAAACGGGCACAGTATAAACTGCTGGTCCGTTATGCAGGGCCTCAGTCGCAACAAGCACAAGTGGCACACTGTGTGGCCACAGTACAGCAGTCGTGGAACTTTAATTCCGTCGACAGTGAATACCTCCTCACAGACACGACATTCTAACACCTGGAAAATGGCATTTGAGTATGAAAATTGTCCTACGTGCTGTGAAACTATGGGAGGCTATAATTCGGGTGGAAACTATTCGTAGATCTATGTGTAATATTCTCTTGATTTGACGCATATCTTACGAGTAAACATTCACTTATAGCAAAATAATTTGTTTACCAAATGATAAATGTAATTAAAAGAAGTAACTTTCGTCTTGAAACTTTTTTTCTATCTCTTACAGTTCGCGAGTTATAACAGAAAATCGGAAAATAGTCGAATTTTCAGGGGTTAATTTCACCCCCTTCGAGTGAATTTGGGCAGCTAACAAAAATTGCGTTGTAATCAGGAGCTCCGTACCGGGCTCAAAAACCGTTTTTATTTATAAATTTGTAAAATTCGAAAAGCGCTTCACATATCCATAACGGGGATTCATCCTGCCCCCAATTTGTTTTACGTACAGGCACGCGTATTTAGCTGAAATTCAAAGCCAATATTCTCGGAAACGAAGCGCGATATTACCAAATTGTATTCTATATTTTCGTCTTATTTTGGCCTGTAGAATCACCCCCCTAGACTATTGACTATCAATTGAGTACGTATCCACCCTGTATAATAGGATGAATCGCATCCGCGAGTTTCTGGTTCAAATCTCCAAACTCATATCAGTTCTCTGCCATGCTTTACGCGGGCACGCACCCCCCGCGCTAATCTAGCTCCAACCAATACTAATATCCGGAAGAAGTTAGAAAGTGGAATGCGTTACGTCGGAATAAATCAACAAAAATACTAAAAAAATTTTATTAATATCTCGGAAACTAATAAATTCCCGAAGCAACAATTTTAGATTTCGAGTCCACACACCCTCCCCTCAAATCTCGTGTCGATTAGCCACTGGGGCCATTCGGAAATACAGCCAAAATTTCCTTAGGTAATTCTCTTAATAAAAAATCGATTTTTTGCAGATAACTCAAAAAGGAAAGGCCAGAGAATTTTTTAAATAGACGACTTCAAAGTTAAGGTGGGGGTGCAAATAACATCACTGTGAGATGAGTATATGTATGAGTCATGCATAGTTTGGCGATCTTCACATTGCCTGTACTACCGTGTTTGAATAAAATTGTAAGTGTTCTCGTCATGTTTGCTCATATTCACTTCGAAGTCATCTATTTAAAAAATTTTCTGGCCTTTCCTTTTTGAGTTATCTCCAAGTAAAAACGATTTTTTATTAAGTAGAATTACCTTAGGAAATTTCTTTACACAAAAAAGAATCATATTTGGATTCAGCAGCTCAAAAAACATACAGATGCCAGGTTTTAGCCAATTATTCTTAAATAAGAGGATTTTTCCGTTTTTCGCGTATGCCTCAGTAACACGAGTAAAATAGGTCCATTGCAAATATAATTTTCAGGGTTTCTTAGTTGCTGTACTTTCAAAAAACTCCATTCACTATAAGTGAATGTTTACTTGTCAGGCATAATCTGAACAGTGAATGTAATAGAAAAGGTTAAGAATTTGAAGCAACTGACTTCAGTAACAATTGCTTGTATGTAATGTGGAAGATTTCCAAGTGTCCTCCTTACATTTGTTCTTGCACTAGGTTTCAGAGATTGCTCGAAGTAATTGCTCAGGCGATCCACGTCTTCTGTCATGATAGCTCTGCAATGGAACTTATGTAAGACGTAGATATTAATGTAAATTGTATAGTCGCAGCCGGAGCTAAGTACATAAGAAATCTAATTGCGATTTAAAAAGTATGTACCTTTCGTGCTTTGAATTTTACGCAGTTCTCTTATCAGCTGCGACGTTCAAGAGCAGGGTATTGACATTAATTGACACTGATTGACACACGAATGGGCTGCTGTTGGATTCCACACGATTTTTTATAAATCAAACCGTCAGACGGCACGACGCTCGATAAAATTGAGGGGATTTTGCGCGGGGTTGTTGGCAGCGTTGCGATGAGCGGGTCTCCCGGGATCTATTCAACCGGGATAAGAATGAAAAGGTGCGTATTTTGCAAATAAATATAATATTGAGTAAGTTTGCTTTAAAGTAGTAAGAACTATCTAGTGTATTTAGTGTTCAAATAGCGATTATGTTACGAAAACTGGCTAATTAATTCGGGGCTTTCGTCTGTTAGCTATAGGTGAGCAATTCTTTGCTTTAGGAGCGTCACTTAGGGTGTGTTCCGTTTCGCGCATTGACTGCATAGACTGCAGGTAATGGTGATTGGTAGTTCATGCGGTGAGTGAATAGACTGCATAACCTAATTCGTAGAATTCCCTAGAATCCTCCAATTACTAGCGAGTAGCGCAGCATGCGTGCAGTGTTGCGCGATTTCGGGCGGTATTCTCAGTCGCTACTTATTCTTAGGGCGGTATTCTCGGTCGTTGCTTATTCTTAGGGCGGTATTCTCAGTCGTTACTTATTCTTAAGCAAATGCTTAAGCATTCATACTAACGCTTCATAGTTTCATGCTGGACGTGCAAAGATGAAATTGTTAATGGTACAATAGAAAACGAAAGTATTAAAAAGATTATGCTCTTTATGATATAACAATTAAAGTACAATTTTTATTTCAATAATATCACATACGTTATTTGCATACAACCCTTTCACTCGTTCCAGGAGCTTTCAGATCTAGCAGCGTATACACACGCACATTCTCGCAGAAGTCCCGTCTCTCTCTCTCTCGCGCATGTGCTGTACAAATCTTTAATCTTCATCTTCCGAACTTTCGTCAGATGTTACAATGTCGTCTAAGTTCATTATAAGCGTGTCCATACTCCCTTCCATTAGCCTATCGCTTATCCTATATTCCTCCTCAATTTTCTCCACCTGCGCGCAACAGTCTTTCCACTTCTCCTGAGTACACTCGTCGAAGCTGTTCATCTGGAAAACTTTCTTCTCGTCTGTACCATTAGACAAGCGTTTTATCTCTCTACCCATAATACCTTTAATGTCCTTCCAGATTAACTTTATAGGATTAAGGTCCGAATGATACGGCGGAATCCTCAACACAGTATGACCGTTCTTCTCAAGAATCTCGTCTAAAATGTACTGCGTCGGGTCCGGTATCGTTTTAATAATGTTCATAAGCTGCTCCTTCGTCATGTCCGGCGAGAAAGGCACTCGCTTCTGCCTCAGCCAGTCCTGCATGTCTTTCTTCAAGCCAACGCTGTCTCGCTTCTTATTTTTATCGAGGCAGTGATACGCCACGTTGTCCATGATCACCACCGAGCTCGGTGGTAAATTAGGAATCACCCGCTCTTGAATCCAGTTCTGGAAGTTGTTCAGATTCATGTTTCTGTCGCAATCGCCCGCCGTCGCGCACGACACGAAAGCGAGAAGAGTATTTTCTATAAAGCCTATATCTCCGCCGATGCAGGCGACGATCAGCCTCTTGCCCGTAGAAACTGACGAGGCCGCACCGACGTCCTCGCGCAATTGCAAACAGACTTTAGCATTGTGCAACGAGTGCGCGTGGGCCTCGTCTAAATAGATAACGTGGCGCCGACTCTGCTTGTGCTCCCCTATAGCCTGCAAGTACCTAAACCTAGACGCTACTATCTCCGGCTGCTCGATTAAGAACTTTCTGTTATATTTACAGGACTTCCACTTGAACCCGATCTCGGCGATCTTTATTCTGAGGGTGTTCGTGCTGCAATTCACGACGCCCTCTTCTTTCAGGCAGTGCAGCACCTTTCGCACGGTCGGCGACTCCTTTTTCTTAGTATAGAACTCATATATTTTCCTCCGCAGAATCCCCTCGTCGAACTCAATCTTATTGTGCCCGCCTCGTCTATTCTTGGGCTTTACGAAGGTCGGCGTGGGATTCCCAGCGGCCAACGACATCTTACCTTCCCTCACTATTCTTGCTACGCTTGACGGGGAGATACCTGTAGCTTGTGCGGTAGATTCCACAGAGTTGTAACATAAATTAAATATCCTCTTATTCTCTACCAAGTACTGGTGAACGTTATATATAATTTGCCTTGCCTGTGGTCCGAAAGCACGCTTTGCCTCAGCAGATTCAGGTGTGGACGACTTTCTACTGGTGGATGCCATTGGAGCTGTGTGATCTACAAGCTGATTACCAGCTTTACAGCGAACAACAATACACCGCAGTGATATAGTTCCCACATCGACACGTGCGTGTAGACACGCGGCCGAGGAGGACGGCTCTGGACCAAATACGATTTCCTGAATTACACATTTGACGAGGTGAAGGAACTCTCGTGTATATAAAATATAAACCCTCTGCCTGGCAGCAAGACGAAGCAAACGCTAGCAAACGCCATTTTTCCGCCAGCTTTCCCACGCGTCCCCTACACGTGGGAGAACTATTGTCCAACCGACGGATTGCGGACTCGCCTTAAAGCCTCGTTCAGATTAGTCGAGTAACTTGACTTCGAGTCGCTTGAATTCAAGTATACTGATTTCACGTTTGTGTTCAGTAATGTTAGCTATCTTCAAGTTACTTTCAAAACTACTCGAAGCAACGGGGCGAATTCCACTTACACCCAAATCGCCCGTGAATTTCATTATGGTAGGTTTCCTTATACGCGACTGCACGCATCATCAAGAATTTCGAAGTCGATTTTCTCGAAAATGAAGCGCAATATCAAAAAAATTTATTCCTTTTTCTCGACTTATTTACTTGTTATAAGTCGAAAAGAAAGAGTACGTGACAAACTGTTGTAACGTTTCTCCCATGTTCAATAATAGACAAGTCAAGTTACTAAAAATATTTTTCAAGTTACTAATATATTATACATTTCCTATGTACTTTACTGATATGTTAGTAGAATTGTACAGCGTTGAGATGTATTTTACATGAAATAAAGGGGAATTGTCTTAAATTAGGAAGATAATTATATTCTTTATATGTTTTGCCTGAAATTAGTTGTATTTTCTATATTAGACAAATCTATTTGTTGTATTTTCTATAATAGACAAATCAGATTGCTAAAAATATTTTCTTCTTGTTACAGATTAACCTTGGGAACATTTCTCGGTGGACAGGATTAAGGAACTTTAAGTGAGACAAATGATGGAAAGCTGATAGTGAATAAAATCACACATAAAATGAAGTGAAATTATATATTTTATAATTAATAATAATACAATATTAATCAGCATTCATTTCTACATACTTATATTAATTTATTGTAACACTGTAAAAGCCTTTTTTGCAAATAAAGTGGGAAAAACTTGAAAAGAACTGTATTATTATTTAGAAATACCTTTTACATATTCCTATCCAAATTCCAAACCTCTGCAGCTTCGATTCGCAACTTTAAAGGTGACGCCTTTGAAACTGAAATTCAGAATACCTCTTTTCGCTTCATGCTCTCCTGATACCTGGGCCAAAATCTGGCGAAAATTTTCAGAACGCACAAAATTGGGCTTTGTAACAGGAGAACATGATGTCGAAAGAGGTGGCACTAAGTAACGTCTTCGGAGAGAGAGTCGAGGATGCCTTCGAAGCTGAAATTCAGAATACCTCTTTTCGCTTCATGTTCTCCTGATACCTGGGCCAAAATCTGGCAAAAATTTTCAGAACGCACAAAATTGGGCTTCGTAACAGGAGAACATGCCGTCGAAAGAGGTGGCACTAAGTAACGTCTTCGGAGAGAGAGTCGAGGATGCCTTCGAAGCTGAAATTCAGAATACCTCCTTTCGCTTCATGTTCTCCTGATACCAGGGCCAAAATCTGGCAAAAATTTTCAGAACGCACAAAATTGGGCTTTGTAACAGGAGAACATGCCGTCGAAAGAGGTGGCACTAAGTAACGTCTTCGGAGAGAGAGTCGAGGATGCCTTCGAAGCTGAAATTCAGAATACCTCTTTTCGCTTCATGTTCTCCTGATACCTGGGCCAAAATCTGGCAAAAATTTTCAGAACGCACAAAATTGGGCTTCGTAACAGGAGAACATGCCGTCGAAAGAGGTGGCACTAAGTAACGTCTTCGGAGAGAGAGTCGAGGATGCCTTCGAAGCTGAAATTCAGAATACCTCCTTTCGCTTCATGTTCTCCTGATACCAGGGCCAAAATCTGGCAAAAATTTTCAGAACGCACAAAATTGGGCTTTGTAACAGGAGAACATGCCGTCGAAAGAGGTGGCACTAAGTAACGTCTTCGGAGAGAGAGTCGAGGATGCCTTCGAAGCTGAAATTCAGAATACCTCTTTTCGCTTCATGTTCTCCTGATACCTGGGCCAAAATCTGGCAAAAATTTTCAGAACGCACAAAATTGGGCTTCGTAACAGGAGAACATGCCGTCGAAAGAGGTGGCACTAAGTAACGTCTTCGGAGAGAGAGTCGAGGATGCCTTCGAAGCTGAAATTCAGAATACCTCCTTTCGCTTCATGTTCTCCTGATACCTGGGCCAAAATCTGGCAAAAATCTTCAGAACGCACAAAATTGGGCTTCGTAACAGGAGAACATGCCGTCGAAAGAGGTGGCACTAGGTAACGTCTTCGGAGAGAGAGTCGAGGATGCCTTCGAAGCTGAAATTCAGAATACCTCCTTTCGCTTCATGTTCTCCTGATACCAGGGTCAAAATCTGGCAAAAATTTTCAGAACGCACAAAATTGGGCTTCGTAACAGGAGAACATGCCGTCGAAAGAGGTGGCACTAAGTAACGTCTTCGGAGAGAGAGTCGAGGATGCCTTCGAAGCTGAAATTCAGAATACCTCTTTTCGCTTCATGTTCTCCTGATACCTGGGCCAAAATCTGGCAAAAATTTTCAGAACGCACAAAATTGGGCTTTGTAACAGGAGAACATGATGTCGAAAGAGGTGGCACTAAGTAACGTCTTCGGAGAGAGAGTCGAGGATGCCTTCGAAGCTGAAATTCAGAATACCTCTGTTCGCTTCATGTTCTCCTAATACCTGGGCCAAAATCTGGCAAAAATTTTCAGAACGCACAAAATTGGGCTTTGTAACAGGAGAACATGATGTCGAAAGAGGTGGCACTAAGTAACGTCTTCGGAGAGAGAGTCGAGGATGCCTTCGAAGCTGAAATTCAGAATACCTCTGTTCGCTTCATGTTCTCCTAATACCTGGGCCAAAATCTGGCGAAAATTTTCAGAACGCACAAAATTGGGCTTTGTAACAGGAGAACATGATGTCGAAAGAGGTGGCACTAAGTAACGTCTTCGGAGAGAGAGTCGAGGATGCCTTCGAAGCTGAAATTCAGAATACCTCTGTTCGCTTCATGTTCTCCTAATACCTGGGCCAAAATCTGGCGAAAATTTTCAGATATCTCTAAAATCAGGCTTCGTAACAGGATAACATGACGTGGTAAGAGGTAGCGCAAAGTAATGTCTCTGAAGAGAAGTAGAAGCCTTGAACGAATGTCGATAGAGTTTGAGAGTAGTGAATGGGATATTTAAAGTAGTGCTTTAATGCGAAGATTTTTAAAACCACTCTGCGTGAAAGGATCTTTTTAGGTGTTCTTTTTAGCATATCTTTTATATGTGATTTGGAATAGGAAGGAGTAAGTAGTGCTCGTTAAATAAAAAAACTCTTTTACCACTTAACTGCAATTTATTCAAATAAGTGAAATGCAATACAATGAAATGTTGCAAGTGTAACTGGGTTAGGTCTGGGTTAGGGGAGGGTTAGGGGTATCCGTTAGGGATTTCTCCATGAAAAAAAAAAAAAAAAAAAAAGGTCTAGGTGAGGGTTAGGGGTATCCGTTAGGGATTTCTCCACGTAAAAAAAAAAAAGGTCTGGGTTAGGTCTGGATTCGGCTGAAGCAGTATCTTGTGCAAATTTCATCAATGAACCCAGTCGAAAATGCAGCCGGTTTAACGTCTTCTATGTAAAAATTCCTTACCTGTAAAGCAGAAATATACACGATTAATAATCGCTCTAGTTACAGTATGTGAGATTAGTTTTATCGCATTGGCACACTCTAAACTCTAAACATGTCACACATATACAAGCACGCACACACGCACAGCATTTCAACAGATTTCAGAGTAGGTAGTTGCTGAATTGGCCGCTTCTCGTGTCGCACCCAACGTTACCGACTGATTCTAAAATAAGATTACAGTGCTACGAGTGGTAGGAATTAATATTAAATCTTACCGGAAACATAAAATCTAAAACGACTAATTTCAATCAACATGTTGCACAATAAAATTATTCCCTTTACTAATATATTTTCATACGTGACAAAATGTTGTAACGTTTCTCCCATTTTCAATAATAGACAAGTCAAGTTACTAAAAATATTTTTCTTCTTACAGGTTTTAACTTCGGAATATTTCGACGGAATGATGGAAACCTTGATAGTAATCACAAGAAAATAGTGACTTTATATACCTTATACTTTATTGTAACACTGTAAAGGCCTTTTATGCAAATATATTGAAAGAAACTTGAAACAAACTGTATTATTATTCAGAAATACCTTCTACATATTCCTATCCAAATTTCAAATATCTATGGTATTTCCTTAAGAATACCATAGATTTCCTTTGTTAATAAGTCGATATTGAAGAAAATTTTGCAACAGAAAAAATTTTGCATTCAGAAATTACAAGCTTCGAGTCTTTCAAAAGCATCACATTAACCGAGAACTGTTTAAAGGCCCATGAAAGGCGTAGCTCTTGTTTGCTACTTTAAGGCGATGCCTTCGAAGCTGAAATAGCCACTAAACATTTGTTGTCATATAGCATATATTTAGGTTATATTTTCTGTCACTTCGAGGAGCCGACCACATAATAATCACGCGTATCCAGTCTGCGCATTTTCACTAGCCCAATTCAACATTCAATACAATTTTGTATATATATAATGTTTGTTGATAACTGCTTTCTGCAGAGGACGTGTAATAAGTGTATTTCATGTTCTGTTTCGGTGCTTTGCTAATAAAAAAATGTCTAACCTAACAAATTTCATTTTCTGGGGACATTCCCTCATCTATTTTCCCTTTTCACTTAGAATTCCTTACTGCTAACGTAGAATATTGTAGCATAAGCACATTTCAAGTAATTAAAATGTACAATGAATTTTCTACGTTTACAGTACCAGCCGACTTTCCGTTTAAATTTTTATAAGTATAACGGAACAGCTGAGAATTTCTTTCCTTATTCAGAATAGAATACAGAAATAGCAAACAGCTCCCTCTCGCGTTCACCGGGTAATCGTCGATCTATCGGTATTACCATTTCTGTGCAGAAAAAAATGCTGTAATACCGACCTGCCGAATCGGCCAGGTCACGTGACGTGTCTACCCCCTTATGGCCGCGTCGAGCAGACGACCGATCGCCATTTTAGTCAGAAGCTCGCGGAGGTAATCAACGCGACGCAAGGTGCTTAAAGGCTGAAAAGAAGCTTCGAAGATGATTTCACGACACGTCAGGACTTTCGTGACCAGCGCTGTGAGAAGAAGCGGCCACGAACCAGACGGTTTCCCCGGTGCTGTACGTAAAAACCGACCACCAACTCTTATTGCGTAATTGCGCCGCGGAGTTTTTTCATCCGGATGCTCAGCTTCGAAACGTTTCTTTGGATCTACGTGCGGATCCTACAACAGGGATGATTTAAACTAAATTGCATCCAAGCGTTTAACATACAAGTAAAATAGTGGTTTCTGTGATCGGAATGTATTTCGCTTTTTCAGAACCTCCCCTTTAGCATCGACAACAGATTCAAGCTCACCGCAGTGTTTGTTGTGTTCTTCGGCAGCGGAATGGCCATACCGTTCCTCACCCTGCGCCATCAATTGTTGAAGTGAATCCACGTGAGTCTCGACCGCCTATTCGCGATCGCGATGTACCGACTTCGATTTCTTACACACTGTAATTGCGTTTCAGGTTACTGGCACGAATGTTAGTAAGTTACTGTACCGTCGTAAGGAGCACAGCGCGATGTACATATTTGTAATAAAAGGATATTAAGAACCATGTAATACCATCACTGTATCCCAATGCATATTATATTCATCCTACACCTTCGTTCGACTATTCATTATTCCCCTTACTCCCCGCGGAGTGCATACCAAGCAGCATTAACAGTTTCCGAACACCCACAATTAATTGTATAACGCTGCGTAAACAAGGTGACTAACAAGCGCCCACCCCTCGCAACCAATCAATCATCGATGCGGAATACTTCCGCTTCATCCAGATCGAAGAAACCTTCGGTCACCTAATGGAAGTAAAACAGCGAACGTAAATACTAATAAACGCATCATTTATTCACGTAATAGCCAAGCGTGATCCCAGGTCAATAATTATCCCCTCCACCCGCATGACATCTCATTATATCAGATATCTAATCGAGCCAGTTCGAGAATCGTGACGCGCTATCGGTGTCACGCGAGAGGCATGATCAGGCGTGATTCGCGTCCTCTCCCCTTTCAATTGACCGCGCGAAGGACGATCGATCGGTTTCCTTTTCCCATCGCAGGGCTCTCCAGTTCAGACACGTGAGGATCGGCCTTGAGGCGAACGGCCGCACGACTTCGTTGGAAGCCGATTTTCGCGGTGCTCGCGTGTCGTTTGCGCTCGTTGTCACGATGAATTGACGCTCGCTCCGCGGCCACTCCACAGGGGGCACGTGCTTGGTTATATCCTTCATGCTGCGCCGAGATCTAACCTCGCTCGTTTCACGCTACTCCGGGGCAGCTCGCCCGCACGCCTCGATGCAGTGAAACACCGCCGATCTCCAACTTCGTAATTCGTCGCATCTCAGGCTTCACCATGTACCGCAAGCTGGGCCTCGAGGTCGAGTACCTCACCGAGCAGCACCTCACCGCCTTCGAGAGCTACAAAGTAAGTGCCTCCCTCCCCCCGCGGCCCTCCGAGCTCGGAAGATCCTGCCGGGTTGCGCCCAGCTAGGCGCTCTCTTCTATGCGTATTGCTAGCGATGAGGATGAGTTGCGTTGCTGGAAGCATTGGAACTCGATAGGACATGCTTGCGCTGGGTTAGGTCTGGGTCGGGCGCGCGAGCGTAGCTGCGCTCGCAGCATGAAGATTCCACAGTGGAACGTGCTCGAGACTTGACGCTGTTACTCTGCGAGGAGTAGCGTAGTATCGTAGACTCTTTTCTCAACGATAGGCGTAAAATCCAAGCTGCAGTTGCGATGCGTCTTAAGCAGTTTGTAATTGCTGATTTTAAGTCGTAGGCTTTTGCCAGGGAAATGTATTACGAAAGTTTATCGTAACGTATTACCTTGCATTTGCATTGAATGGGTTTCGTGAAGTAATGCTTTTGCTGATATATTCTTGGAAAGTAATTGACTATGTAAATCGTTCCATAATTATCGCCTCGTAATTAACTTGTGTTATTTACTTTCAGTATAGCTCAGTGGACACGAGTCCCCTCAGCGTATACATAATGCACCCGTTTTGGAACAAAGTGGTTCAGGTAGAGTTTCTGTACAAACAGTTGATACTTTAATCGGTGGAGTCTCTTATGGGAGGTTGATATACTTTTTCAGTACTGTCCGAAGTGGGTAGCGCCGAACATGTTGACTTTCTCTGGATTCCTGTTTACGGTCCTTAACTTCACGATATTCACAAGCTACGATTACTATCTGTACGCGTCGAGCGATGATAAACCACAGTATCCTCCTATACCGAGATGGATCTTCGCCCTAGGGGCGTTCAATGTCTTCATGGCGTACACGCTTGGTAAGAAATGCTTCTCAGGAGAAATGAGAGACCCTGCTTTTAATGGTAATATTTTTGTCGCAGATGGCATAGATGGGAAACAAGCCAGGCGTACGCAGACGTCTGGGCCCTTGGGAGAATTATTTGACCACGGATTGGATAGCTGGACGACGATACTCATTACAGTTTGTATGTTCTCTGTGTTCGGCAGGACGGATCACAGCGTGTCCCCGCTGAGAATGTACTTCATACTGTGGAGCGTGTTCATCAATTTCTACTTAACGCATTGGGAGAAATACAACACCGGGGTGTTATTCCTTCCCTGGGGATATGATTTATCTATGGTGGTAAGCAATACCTCCCTAGAGGTGTTACTCCCGACTCTCTCGAGAATTCCGGACATTCTCGGGAATCCCGTATATTCTCGGGGAACCCGACCCGTCCCGACCTCGGGTTCCCGACATTTTCGGGTTCTCGCACACCTCTACACCTCCCCATTTTGTTTTATCGCTGTCGATAATTAATTATAATTCAAGCGACTGATAATCGTATTAAACTTTCAGGGTACTATCATAGTGTTCCTTATATCAAGCGTAGGGGGGCACAGAACTTGGAAGCTTGACTTGCCTGGTGAAATCTCCATCGGAGTGATGTTCGAAATAGTACTCTACGTCACTGCGATTTTGACCAGTCTACCTGTGGTTCTCTGGAACATATACAAGTCAGTACAGTCGAATCAACTCATTTCAAGTATCTGTTCGCTGGTCCCGATAACCCAAAGTCTACCTCCATTTTCAGATCGTACAGGGACAAGACTGGCAAAATGCGAACATTCCTAGACGCCATAAGACCTCTGCTACCTCTAGCAGTGCTCTTCGCAATCTCAACAATCTGGGTGGTCCATTCGCCTAGCAATATCGTAGAGAAAGATCCACGAATAGTCTTCTTGATTATTGGAACCATCTTCTCCAATATATGCGTAAGATGGATAAATCAGTCGATTGAATAAACTCAAGTATCCATCGAATATTAATATCTCCCTGAATTTCCAGTGTCGGCTGATTGTTTCGCAAATGAGTAATACCAGATGCGACCTTCTGTCTTGGATATTACTACCCGTAGGAGTCGCAGCGCTATTTTCCTTCATCTTGCCCAGCGTGGACCTGATGTGTGCCTACATGGTTGCCGTCGTGGCTTTACTAGCTCACATTCACTACGGCACGTGCGTGGTAAGATGCACATTCTCTTCTACGCTCCGATATCTACTTATTTATTCTCGCTAGAGGTGTGCGAGAACCCGAAAATGTCCAGGATTCTCGAGAGAGTCGGAACGACATTAGTCAGTCCTAATAATACAAATCCCGACACTTACGGGAATCCCGGACATTCTCGGGAATCTCGAAACCCTCAGGAACTCGTCCCGATTCCGAGAAAACTTCTCGTCCCGACCCGACGCGACATTTCCGGGTTCTCGCACACCTCCAACTCTCGCGCATCGCTTGCAATAATGAAAATTCTTACGCCAGGTCCGTCAGATGTGTCGCCACTTCCGAATCCACACATTCCGCATCAAGGATCGCACCGATTGACTACTTGCCGACGATACATGTTAAAAACGGAGGAAAAGCGAACAGGTCGGAGGTAGCTACGAACCAGTGATTACAGAGCAGACAAGGGGAAGAGCAGACTCGACGAATTACGCTGATCCGGAGCAGCCTCGCTGAAGAGTAGTATCAAATGGAGTATGTGGGGAACGGGACGGTGGGTAGAATCAGTTCGTTCAGGCATCCAATCATCGCCGGTCACATATCCGATTAAGAAACAGTACCTGTTCAGTGATCTTCGTTAGCCGCTCGCGGAGGCGCGCAGTTTTCATTTAAAAGCAACACGCGAAGTCCCGCGGCGTAGCTGTGATACACAGCCGCGGGATCGTTCTCAAGCTTCTGTCTTCAAGCGTTCATTTAAAGGCGTAATCGATCAAAGAGCACCCGTCGTCTTTTTTGTGTTCCGTTCGTAAACTCTGACTGTGTGTGCGCGGTGTAGGAAAAGAGATCTCTTTCGCTCTGCGTTTTTAACATGTATTGTCCGGATGCATAAAACACTTCGTAGATGGTGGAGTAACGTCGGTGTACACTTGTAATAAGATTATACATGTAAGAGAACATTATTTATTTTGTGTAAGGTTGCATGTGTATGTTGATTATCTTTTGCATTTAACTGGGCGAGACCTAGGAACGTCGATACTTTACGACTAACGGCGACAACGACGTCAAATTAACCGATTCTTCGACATCCGTAGCCAGTAAGGGAATTAAGTAGGCTCTTGAAATAAGGCGATCGCTATGCCCCTCACTAATTCTCGCTCTTGCCGCGGCGAATCAGACGGACGGCGTACGAAGTTGCGCAGTCTCTCTTATTCCAAGTGACAAGGCGATAGAGGCAAGTCGAGAAAACTCCTTGTCTCTGAGGAAGGAGACAAATCCGTAGATTAAAAGGTAGAATTGTCAATTCGAAGGGGAACTGTAGGAATCCGTGTTTCTATATTGACCAAAAGTTACCGTTTCGCGAACCGTTTCCATTGAAATTAAGCAGTTCGTCAAAATTCGAGTATCCAAGAATTCAAAAGCTGGTGTAAAACTGCTGGCTCTTCAACGTGGGTGAAAGAGCGCGCGAAGTCACAGTCAGAATTTCGTGGAGAAGCGGTTTTAATTTCGGGCGAAGGTTGTACAACGATCTTAACGAAGGATGATTATTTCGGGGCGTTGTGCGACCTTTCGTCGATCATCGCAGCACCTTATCAACTAAATGCTTTGCTCTGATAATTTCTCTCCGGGATCATTAGGGCTTAATCGAGCTTTTCGGTTGGGAACACGATCTTCATGACAATAGTAGAGAATGTACAATACGTAGATGGTAATTATTATTTAAATTATTTTTTTAATTCGCGCGGACTGAAATTGGCGGGCAGCGTAACGCGTCAGAAAGCATCGGGGTCAAATGTTAGCGAAATATATTTCTATACGCGGCGTCCTGTGCCTGCAGATTATATATTAGATAGTTATTAAAGTACCCCACGTTGGAAGAACAAAATTAGAATTTTCGCTCAAGGTTCACACTCGTTTATAGCAGCGTAGATTAAATCCAACGATTCGAGCCATACATTTCGCGTAGATCCGTAGTCTAAATCGAGTAATTTTCAATACCTTGCTAGTTCATTTCGCGTTATGAATGTTAGCGATCGTAACCACTGGAGTTCAATGCGTTACCTCTCGCAACGCAAGTCAATCGTTCGTTCCGAGCACTAGCTGGAACCGAATGTTCATAGGACTAAAAGAAGTCTTTTGTAAAATCTAGCACGTGTACATATTGTAGTCTTCGAAAGAAAAGGGACGTAGTTTGTGCATAGCGATCCTGAAACGCTAAATTTTTTAACAACCCGAATGTTTATGGCGTACTTGCGTAACTAGCAGCCGATAAGACCTATGTAATCCGTTCTAACTAAAACCCTACATAACTTTGCGCCGTAGCTATTTATATTTCAGTTCGATGTAAGTAAGCTTTCCTTTATCGATGGTAAATGTAATTGTGCTATTCCCCAAAAGTTTACTTCTGCCAAAGATATTAAAATGATTTTACGTAAATCGACGTCCGTTTCTCTCGGGATCTACGTATCTTTAACCCTTTCACTCCTAACGCCGGATATATCCGGCATCCACGCAACAACGCGCAGAGACGAACGCTGATTAACCTGTGTTTACATTAGTCCGGTCCAGTGACTCACTGCTTCATTTTCAATCAAACCACTCGCTTGATCTACTTCGGAATTACTTTTATTAGTTGTATATTTCGGAAATTGTAACGGCAGTTAGTTAATAGCTGAGAGTAATACTTAGACATACCGCAGACACCTTTACGCGACACGGAGTATAAAGCATGCAATCGCCCCATATGTTTACAAAAAAAAGATCCAGGAGTTGTGTTACAGCTTTCGCGAGTTAAGGTATTCCTCTTTTATCGTATTTCGCTCCTCGGGCAGTGGAAGAATTGGGCTGATACCGCGAGACTTACGGTCCTTCATTACCTTACTCTAAAATACCAGGAACACGCATGAGCTTCCCGCCAAGCGTGAAAGAGATACACGTGAATTAAGAATATAAGTCACCCAAAAGTTTTTGCAGATCTTGTAATTGTCAAAGAACACTGTGCACTTCTCGTGGGCGTAATTATTATCGTCCAGGCACTTCGAGGACAAGTTGTGTTCCTGGAACAGAAATGGCGAATTTTTCGGGTCTCTAAAACATATTTAAAACCAAAGCAATCGGAGGCGAACACCTAAAAACTTCTCCCGAGGGAAGATCGCGAACCTGGAAATTGAACAAATTCTGAAACTTTGTGAATATGTAGGGAATTTTCTCCCGATTATAACGCAATTTTTGTTTGCCGCCCGAATTAACTCGAAGAGGGTGAAATTAACCCCTGAGAATCCGGTTATTTTCCGATTTTGTTATAACTCGCGAACTGTAAATGATTTTTTTTACCAATTGATAGATCTGATTAAAATAAGTAACTTTTGTCTCGAAACTTTATTTCTATCTCTTACAATTCGCGAGTTATAACAGAAAATCGGAAAATAGCCGAATCTTCAGGGGTTAATTTCACCTCCTTCGAGTGAATCTGGGTAGCAAACAAAAATTGCGTTGTAATCAGGAGGAAATCCCTTACATATTCACAAAGTTTCAGAATTTTTTCCCTTGTTAGTGGTAGCTTTAACTTTTGAGGTTAGGTAATTTCACTTCCTCTAAAAGAAGAAATTAACAACCAAAATCAATTACTTATTAAATCAAAAATATAGCTCACTTAGTGAATATAATCAACATTCTAATGTTTCCCGCAATTAAGGAAAGAATGCTGACCTAACCTCAAAAGAATCAACCTATTTACCTTTAAACACGGATTGTATATTTCTTGATTTCGTGAATTCCTTTTGACCGATTCAATGTTCGCTGCCTGTCTGGCTATATGAGGGGGTACAGTAGTCATTATCTCTCGATGTTTCAGCCTAATTAAACAGCTGTCTAGCGGAAGAGCCGGCAAGGTATTGACTGGTGTGTTGATCGTAGAACTTGGAATTATAATTTCTTTCTTCCTCCTCGCGAATTAAATAGACGCCTTTATATAATAATTAAATTAAGTTTTATACATATTCTGTTCATCATGTATTTACACATCGTTACAAAAAGAACTCTGCAACGCGTACATTACAAATAAGTCTCCACAGTGATACTGGCCTTCGCGCGGCTCGTTTAAAAAATATTCGTCTACTCATGGAAGTATCTAAATATGGTCTCTGGTTAAACATTCACACGGTCCCGCGTCTTAAATAACATTCATTTAATCACGTCGCCCGTAATACGATTTCATATAACAATCGTAACGTTATAATATCTTTACATCCGTTCGAGAACACGCGGGCGGCCGCCGCTTTTCGTCTTCAGAAAATAGGCGGTAATTTTAAATCCACTTGCGGCGGCCGCCCGGCACATAAAAGTGTTGTACGGTATTTACAACGTCGACGGCACTCCGATAATAAACGTCGAGGGATGGGAAGATTCCGACTGCGCGAACTGAAGAGTTACGAAAGCGGATGCCCAACGACCTGTAACGCTTCTCCTATTTTAAATGCTTGTGAACTCCAATAACGCCTCCCTTCTAGAGAAACTAATTGGCTCCTGTGCACAGAAGAAACAATAGGATATCTCTGAATTTCTAAGGGTGGAAAAGAAAAGTTCAGAATTGTAATAGCTGCGGGTACAGTTCCGCTACACGAAAGGTTTCACCTGGAAGATAAAGTTCTCGGTCCATTAACTTGGAAGAAGCGTCGATCTAAGTATTATAAAGGAATAAGGTGTCCTCAGTTACCTGCCCCTCGCTGAACAATCATTTCCTCCGTTTGCAAAGTCACTTTACGTATTTTCAAAGTGCTGCTGCACCTTCTGCCACTTGGCGACCATGCTGGACACTTCTTTGTGCTTCTTACTGATACCAACTCTCGCCTGAAATCATACTGCGCGATAGCCTACGGCCCCTTCTTCTCCACTGCCGAAATAGTCCAGTAAAATTAGACGGAAATATGGCTAATCTACGGAATAATTCCCAGCAAGCTAAATTTCGGCATGGACCTTTATATATCGTCGTTTTAAACGATATGTCAAAGTCCCCATTAATCCGGCACCCGCTGAAACTTTTACAGAGTGTTGAACTTAAAAAAAACTGTTAGTTACCAGTTTTACGAAAAAATAGTTATTATCAAACTTGTATATTAGGAAATTCTCTACAAAAAAGTCCAACTATTTTTTTTCGTAGGAGTAACCATTTTCATGTAAATTTCTCTGTAAAATTCTCTGTAAAATTTTTAGCGGATGTCGAATCGGTGGGGACCCATCCAAAATGTAGCTTGCTGGGAATTATTTCGAAAGCAGATCCTAATTTCACTGGACTAAAAATGACATTACCTTTCTCCTTTTCTTCTCCTTCACGGTCATGTCGACAGGAGGAGGCTCTTGCTCCACCTCGACCTTCGGCTCCTCTGGCGGCAACGAAGGGGGCTCGATGATCGCTGGGTCCGGTCTCTGAGGGACCTTCTCAGGCCCACTGTTTTCTATGCGAGCTATGTCGCTGTAGAACGAGTCCAGGGCGGAGACCAGCGATTCCTTGGCCGTCTTGACGGGTGGCTTCTCGATCACCTTGTGATTCGTGTAAATAGGCGTGTAATCTGGTATCAGTTGGATCGCTGGCTGTACACTGTGCTTGTGTGGAAGTACTAAGGCCGCCGGCTGTTGGATACCACATAGAATCATTCCTAGAGGTGTCGGAATTAATAGGTCGAACAGTTGAGCTAATTAAATTCTTACAGCGTGCAAGTGCTGGTGATAAGCTGGATACTGAAGGTAATGTTCCTGAACAATGGCTGCTGGGTGACTCAGGATAGGCACCGTTGGGTCCCTCGCAGATGCGGTGTAAAGCGCACCGCCCTGTGGCTGCACCGCGCTGTATATTATTCTTTTCAGAGCAGTCGCAGGCAGTTCGTAAGGCGCCTCTGTTAAGTCTACGCCGGGTGGCAGAGGTTCTACGTTTGTTACGTTAGCGAGGGTCGGTTGAGGCGACAGCGAAGTTGAAGAATGAGGAGGTACGGAAGGATTCTCTATTTGGTTCACCTCTGCGATCACTGTCCCATCTTTAAAAGAAGATACGCTAAATGAAACCTACGAATTCTACTCGTCCAGTAAAAATTTCAAGTGAAAATATTCATTGGTTCTAGAGGTATGATGTACGCCGTGTCTGAAAATGGTGTTTCCAGATAAAACGGCTACAAAGTTAAGTATAACTTCTACAATTACTCGAATTTCTTCGTGAAATTCTGTTTAAAATATTCATAAAGGATAAGACTTTCAGAATCGGTAAGAAAAATCGACTTTTTGAAGCTGAAATAGTCCACTACCCCCTGAATAACAGACGCACCTTCTCCCAATCGTTGCCTCTTTTCTAGTTTATCGCTGCCTGTCTCTCGTTTCCTTTTATCCTTCTTCAAATCCTCCGCGTATATTCTTGGCGGCGGAGGTGGGCTTGGATTTGAAATCTGTGGCGGGGGTGGAGCTTCCACTTCAGTGTTCCTCGCAACCGTTGCATCCTCATTCATCTCGCCACCTTCTTGTGGTTTCTTTGGCTTCGATTTCAGTCCTTCTTCTTCTGCTGCTGCGAAGAGACACGAGAAATCTGTAATTACTTCTACCTAAATCAAAGGCTGAACCTCGATAAAGTGGTTTTGCTCCTCGAGGGCTAATGAAATCTGATTATACCTTGCGCAATCATTTCTTCTTGCTCCGTCGGTGGAGGCGTCGAGCAGATTTCCATTTCCTCTGCGCCACCAGCGATGCCGGTGTCCGGATAGGTCCATTGGGTTATTCCAGTCGCAGTGTTCTGGTAATAATATCGCTTATGCGACCTGGAAAAAATGCCCGCCAAGGAATGTAGTGCGCAGAGGGCTACGGTTGACTTACTTGCATGTTTTACATTGACAGACAAACTTTCGAGGGACGTTTCTCCGTGAAAGGAACGTCCTCCCGAGCTCTGAAGCGACTTATTAGCTAGAAAAACAAATCAGTTGATACTCCTACCTGCGACTCGGCGTGCCATTAACGACTCAGCCTGGCCCTTTTATTACAGAAAGGATTAAGTGTTACTTAGCGGTTACATAGAAGGCGCTCTCTTCCGCAACACGAGCATCGAGTTTACGTCGACAACACGTCTGCGATTACGCTACAGCGAAATTAAGCGAACTGATTATGCATGTCCCGAGGATGATTTTCGAAGATGCGACACGAAGCACTCGCATGGGGGGCGGAGCGTGACCGCTTCAACTACCACAATATCTCTCTTTGCACGCGATGCAAGTAAAACTTTGTATACGAGAGTGTTCGACAAGACAGGCGAGCGGTGTATGAGAAATAAAATATTTATATTAAAAGATAAGAGTGTAAAGCATGTCACGGTTCTCCAAATGATTGTTCGGTCAACAGGCGTGCAGAAGATTTATGCCGACGAGGGTGGGTCAAAGTACGCAGCTATTTGGATCGCAGGCTTCGTCCTGCACCCAAGTATAATTGAAGTTTCCATTGATATTCGATGGTTTCTTCCAGCAAGCTCTTCTCGCGCAATCTTCCTATCAATCTTCAGCAGCCTCTTTGAGCCGCCGCGTAGTGTCTTCAACACTTGCACGGTTCCAACTCCATTATTAAATAGAACGTGGGTCTGAACTCATTTCACTCGTGTCATCCATTGCGATTCTTGCTTCTCCGCTTCGTTCGCTGAAACAAGCTCGCGACCTTCGTCGCCTCACAGTTTCGCTCTTGAATTACTCAGGTGTGCTCAATAACAGTCGCGTATTCTTCGTGCTAAGTCATCAGACGCTGGCTTTATTCTTTGCCGGTTCTTCCAAGTCTTCTTCGTTCATTGCTTTAGCTGGCCTATCTTTACTGCTGCAGTGATTTATTTATAGTTTAAGAAAAACAACGCAGAACTTTTTCGCGTACACTTCTATGTACAAATGAAACCTGTATCTCGGTAAATGCAAGTTTACGGTAAAATACGACCAGACTCAATGATCCTATAAATTTTAGAAGCAAATCTCACTATAGCTTACTCTGAAATTGATAAAGTCAAGTTGATTAAGTACTTGAAGCTAGCGAGGTCGAACTTGGAAAAAGTAATCTGTTGCTTTTGAAAAGACAATTTAAAGCGATTAACCAAAGATCTTATACCGTTCGGAAACAGAGAATTGAAGGAATCTCTCTTTGAAATAGAAGTTTAAAATGTGAAAAGAGGCCTCGATTACCACTTATCGACACTTTTACATTGCTGTAATGGTACATGCAAAGATTACATGATCAAAGACTCATAGAATAGTGACGTGTATAACATACCACGATGTTCTGTATGGAACGATTCATGTTTATTTGTACGAAATAATACACAAATTTTAGATGGTATACTATACCTATCCCACTGACAAAGCCATCCTGGTGGTGTTGCTTCTTGTTCCAAGCGTTCCAGTTCGTGACTGGTGTCAGTCAACCACCTACGCAAGTAACTCTTTTCTAAGTAACCTCCTTCCCACGCGACACACAATGTCTGAAATCCACAAACAAGTGTTGCTAGCCAGTCAACCCACCGCTGTACTCCAGCCTCGTAAAATTCTCATCTACCTGTAACTGTATCAACATCATCTGAACAGGCGACACACTCGGCTTCCCCTCCGACAGGAACTTCAGCTTCTCGAGTATGATCTGCGACAGTAGATTCACTTCTCCCTCGTCCTCCTTCGATTCAGGCGTCTCCGAAGCCGTCTGCGTCTCTTCCTCGGTGTTCTCCGATTCTTCTTTCGCATTCCCGCTATTCTCCGCACCCTCTTTTTGTATCACAGCAGTCGCTTCCTCCTGGCACGATTCTCCATCGCGTTCAGCATTATCGCACGACTTCGCATCCTCTTGCGGAGCTTCGGGTTCTATTTTACTCGCCTCCGAATCGTCGCTCACCTTCGCCTTCGTAGATGGAACTGAAAAGAGGATCTTCGATGTAATAACATTAATCGACACGAAATATCAGCGTCCCTACCGTCAAACGCAATTCGTTTTTTCCTTTGGAAAAACTTGCTACGCCCGTGTAAATTGTCAAGGAATTTGTTAGTCCTTTGCCCGTCGTCTTCGGCCTTCGCTGCTGGCTCCTCTCCGCACTCTGCGCTTTCCGAGGTACCTTCGTTCTCCTGCTCGTTCTTTCTCTCTGCGTTAACGTCGGTATCGCTGCTATCTGTTACTCGGCTGTTATCGAGAGCGGGGTGCTTGCTCTGCATGGTTCTCAAGGGCACAATTTCTACGGTGTCTTCGGTTTGAGGAATTGGAAACAGAGCTTTCTTCTCCTGCTTCACTTCCAACTCCTCGTCAACATCCGAATCCTCGTCGTACCCAGGCACCAGAGACACACGGAAGTCCAAGTCACAATTAGGGATATGTTTGCTGTTGCTCTTCTTCGCTACGGCCACTTTGGGTTCCTTTACTGTTCGGTTATCACTGCCACCTTTGTCCCCGCATTCTTCAGACTCTGGTAAAGGTTGACTCTTTAAGTACTTCGCTTCTTTCTCCTCCGTCGACTTTGAATCCGAAACTTCTGGGTCCTCCACGGTGCTCTTGCTATCGCATTCCTCATCCAGATTCTGGGAAGTCGTTGGCAGCTGCGGTTGCATCGCTGGAGCCGAGGAAGGGAATGCCTCGACGCTCTTCGACTTTGCTACCGAACTCGTAGACGTCGCTTCGGTTACAGACACAGCTTCGCCCTTCGAATGATTCTCATCTGCGGTGTCAGAGTCACTCTCGTCGCTCCCATAGGACGTTATCATTTCTATTTTCCTACAAAACCGCGTTCATCTTCGTTAAAAATGGTACGATGCTTCCTGAAAGAAAAGTTAATGTTCTCAGTGGCGTACCCATCGTCGGAGTCATTGTCCATCGTGTCGGACGTGTTCGCTGTGTCCTGGTCAGCTTGGGGCTCCTGCTTCTTAGCCGTCTCGTTGCAAATGTACCTATTACGGTTTCGAGCCACCACTTCTCGCGGTATCATCCCTTCCGGGATGTTTTCTTGAGATTGCTGATCTGAAGGGATTATATATTTAAGGGGGTACTCTAAATTCGAAATGTTAGCAGAGATGCAGAGGCCCAAAGGTAGTGCCTCCCGTGCGGCACTAGAACAGTTCCCACACATTTTTTCCTAATAAATCCCTAAATCCCATATTCCACAGCCGAATTAATGCACAAACTCAATTTTTTTTTATAATTGTGATATGCGGCGTTTTTCTTACAACCAAGGAAATAATCTTCGGGAATGTAATTACATGCAACGGATGAGAAGTCCACCCAATGAGATTCTTGCGCCGAGTGCGGTTTGCCCGCGGAGCTTGTTTTAGCATTGTTCTTCAAATACTGCAGCTCCTCCGGCATCTCCCACGTTACTTCGTTGGTCTCGATGTGCCAGTAATAAGGATAGCCCGAGGATTCGTCTAAACATTCTCGCCACACTAAAAGAAAGACACGTCGGTAGAGATAAATTCTGAATTTTTAAGCGGACACTGTGATAAAATCTTACTCAGTCCTGGATGGTTTACATTCGCCGAAGTATTAGAATTTGCAGTTAAGGCGGAGTTGCTAGATTCGTTTGGGATTGGCTGCTTAGGAGCTATGAGTTGAATCTCCTGTAAATCGCATATATATTAAGGGGGAACCTGGTTTAGGACGCTGAACATATTGATTTTTTTTTATTTCTTTAATCGAAA
Source organism: Andrena cerasifolii (assembly GCF_050908995.1). NCBI lineage: Eukaryota > Metazoa > Arthropoda > Insecta > Hymenoptera > Andrenidae > Andrena > Andrena cerasifolii. The sequence goes on from NC_135132.1 coordinate 9,630,509, forward strand.
GTAATTCTCATGGACAATGTATTCCCAAAGTTACAGACAGAAATTCGAAGTAGCTTCATTAGAAAAAATTCAATGTTAAACGAATTATTTTCTAATAAAAAAAATGTTTTCTTCTTGTCTGAATATGCAGTAAAACACCCTTAAAGTTTTGAAAAGATTGGCTTTATATTTGTTGAGAAAATAATTCTTAAAAATCACCGTGTTTTCAGCGCCCTAAACTAGCTTCCCCCCTCAAACATTATCCACGAAAGATTTGATGTACGAAACATTGCCCGAGTAAATGGGAGTATGCGCATAAAAGTATCTTACCTTAAGGAAATTGTTGACCTGATCGTCTAGCTTACAAACGTCTTTCTTAGACTCCTCGGTATCGCTATCTGAATTGTAGTGGCAAAGTAAATTTGCCAAGGAGTTGGCTGGCACATTTTGTCCGGGGTAATCGCCACTCACTTGCCTGCGTTTATCTGGAAGTTATTAATACGTGATAAAATCCCGATATAAAGAGCTTCTGCCACTGCTAAAGCGTCCGTTACACGTCGGCGCAGATTTTCATAGTAATTGTGCAGATTATTACTTTGTCCGTGTTCCCCGTGAGCACCAGATTGCGACTGATTTAATTCTAAGACGGGTCTCCTTTGACGTCGCTTCATAATAAAACATAAGTTAAGTTGTGTGTGCTACAAACAATGGAGATATCTGAAAGAGAAAAACCAAGGTACACCCTCGCAATCGTGACTGTACGAATTTGTTAATTCAACGCAATAAATTTATATCTTATCCTTTGCGGACGCATAGGTATATTTTCGTACCAATAACGTATGAAACCCGTTCATAACCTCGAAATAGAGATTCAGATACTTGACCAGTTTCAATGTTCGAGATTCGATTAGGAACTGAAGAGTACAAGAATCATTCGACGACGTTTAGGAAGCATATGAGAAGAATGATGTTATCGTAGAAAACTCCCAAAAGTTTCGGACGTAAAAGAATCGAGGTTATGTTCTTCGCTGAAGAGATACGTCCGCCCTCGCGAGTCGCATCGATCACTATATACTGTCATATTAGTCGATCCATCTGCAGGTTATGTTCCGTCGACTTCGCTGCCCCCTGGCGAGTCGCTCGCGAACTTGTAAATCAAGATGGCTGACAATGGCGCGAAATATGAAATGATTTAGTTCGTGAAACTTTGATTTAGGTGCGTCTCATCTTCAAACTCCAATAACGAATGCAGAAAGTAAATAAAGTATCCACTGAAAGGAAGCAAAAGGCAGCTACTTATAACATATTTATTTATAATGTTTTAGTAATATACTCCTTACCGTAGACATATATTTATATCATATGGCAGCATAGTATTATGACACTGTATAATATAGGTGAGGTGACTGACACAACGATTCATAATTCACTTCTCTCGTAGAACGACACTGGCGTTCATATTTCCTTCGCTCGCTCTCATTCATGCGTACAGGCATACCGCGCAGCTCCAGGCTCTAGGGACTTTTTTCTTCACTAGATCGATCTCTGCCAGCTATACACCCTCGATCACCGCGACGATCGACGCTGGAGCTGGCAACCACGCGTACTCCACTTGCGAAATCGTCACTCGTTCCTCTAACTAATTCCTGACCCCCCTTTATTCGCCGCTGATTCGATTAATTAGCGCCCGCCTAAATGGCGCGTCGTGGCGTGCGCAGGCGCGCACGTACCGCTAATGCGAACCGGTCCGAAAGTCAATTGTGAACGATCGCGACCATGGTATCTACAATATGTATACGCAGTTCTTCTACTATGCTCGTAACATTGTCTCATACTTACTCGGCTAGTTAAAATATCAATATACATTATAATATACTCTATGTAACGATAATGCAACATCGTTAATTTATTATACTTTGCAACTTAGAAAAATAGTCATGGCTAGGCGTGGCCGCGTCCCGTGGGATCTCGTGACCGTTCTTTTGAATTCTCGCGGCGTTCCATGGCTGCCAATTCGATCCCCGATTATCTAGGGAATTTACTCTTTCAGTGCACTGGATCTGGTTAAATCACACGGCAGATGTTGATGCCTTGCATTCGAAAATGAATTTTAGTTCTCTGAAAGAATAATTCCCGTTGGTATTTTAATATTTATCGATGTAATAAGGATTAATCGATGTCCAGTGACTAAATGATAAATATTAAAATTCAATTTTGATTAAATTAGATCGGGATTGGTTTCGATCGTTAAATATACATACGCCCGAAGAAACTGTTAGAGAGGATCAGCTAATTGACTGGGCTCCATATCGTGTCTTCGTAATTCAGAAAATAATTTCTTGAGGTTATCTTCAATTCTGATTTACGAAGGATAATCGTTGAACTCTCTAATTTTTATGGACACTATTAATCCTCTAAAATATCTTCCACGGGCGATGTATTCGATCAGAGATTAAACATTCGACTTCCTGTCACGTTAATTTGTAAATACGCCTTGAAATAGGGTTTTTCTCTTCACGAATATATAGGGACTTTCATGTCTCACCGATCGCCATCTACAGACCCGCTAGATTCAAATGAAACGTCGAAGCCACCAGGTGAACAATTTAACAAGCTCATGAAGAGTATCGTTTGTTAATAAGTCAATTGTTTATTGTTACCTTTCAGCAAGTAAACGAACGTTTAGCAAGAGCACGCGATGCGGTCACGGCACAATAAAATCTATGAAAAACAATCAACGGAACAACGGTAGTACTACCTCTCTGAAAACTTTTCACGCTCTAGTATGCCTACTGTTGATTTTTATAATCGATCGACGACCGAGATCACCGCCAATCAATCCCCCTTCGATTAACGTGGACTTAACACCGACTAAATCGCCGCCTAAATCGGCGGCGTTAGAACCCTACACTTACGATTTCATATTCCCGCGAGATTTATCGATTCGCTATTAAATCATCGACCTCAACGCGTCGGCTGCCAACTAGCGATCGATCGTCGAACTGATGTCATAAAAACGACGTAGATCCATATTCCCCTAGTTTTCAACAAACATTCACGTGTTTCGAAACGAAATGTATATCTATTTTTCTATCGAAGATTGTTTCGTTGATTTCGGAACTACGCATTGGCAGCCCGCGCGTTGTCAAATGAAAGAGAAATGAAGTTCGCCTAGTAATTAACGAACCCTTCACGCTCGAACCATTTTTTCCCCCCCATTTACATCGTTATAGTAACCGTTTGCAACGACCCCAGAAATCCCTAGACTCTGTACATTCCTCCACGTCGTGAAATAGAAACGGAATTATCGTTGTGCACTGGTCGCTCGAGTGTTAAGGGTTCCGGTCAGCCTACTCGATAGATCCTTTTTACAGAAGAAAGAGAAAGCAAAAATAGGAGGAAAAAAGAAGACTCACGGCCAAGCACGCCGAGCGAACACGCGCCTTAAAGTATACGTATCATTATAATTATTATTATTAGCAATTCGAGCGCGCATCGTTATCATTATTATTTCTTTATATCATCGATATTATTATTAGTATTATCATTGTTACCATTATAATTATTATTTAGAACGACATAAAAAAAGTCAGTCCTCGAAAGCGGAAATGCTTTTCCTCCCGTCGTGCTTGGCCAACAATCGCATGTAAACTCACACTCGCGTGGGATCCACCAACGGAAATACGAAGAACAGAGACTCTCGCGTTTACAAATCATCCCCCCTCCTGCACATTTTATCGCCCCCCCCCAGCCACCCCGCGGGAATCGCTCGTTGCGATACGAACTTGAAAGCGAGGGAATAATACGAATACACTCTCGATTCTAGCTACAAGGAGTCCCCGTTAATTCATCTAACTGTTGTATTGCAGGAGATTTACCGTTCCACGTTTGCTGTTAAAATGCGACTACTCTTATCCGCGTTACTGTACTGTTTACACTTTCTTGGGATGCGTTCGGCTTTAGGGATCGCTAGTAACTTCTCCATCTACCATATCGGAAACGAACGTTAATTATCGTTAAAAGTAATCAGTCGGGGCATTAATTCTCGACGCTCGAATAACATTTCGTCAGTTTCAACGGAGGAGGAATTTAATTAGGTGATGTATAAGTGTCTAGTAACTTTTTAGCAGCGGGAGAAAGTTGGTACGACTGGAATAATTTGAACAGAAGAACCGCGGGGAATTCTAGTTTCTACGGGGCCGTTGATTCAGAGACTTCTCTAGTGGACACTGAATAGATCAGCGAGGAAGAATCAGTGATTAAAAAATTCGCTGGGTCAAGCGGGATTCTTGCGAGAAAGCCGAACACATTTACAATTGACACTGTCACACAGAAAAACACGCGATTTCGTCTACTTTGAACCGCGAGACGTCTCTAGTCTCTCAACATTCTTATTGATGCATTTTATAGTTGATTTCTCTGGTTCGCAGAAGCGGCAAATGGGCGTCTCTAGTTGTGAGCGCACCGCGACGCGCGCTTTACAAATCGTAATTATACCGACACGCTACTATATATATATATATATTCTTCAATATAATATAATATATATATATCTACTTGCTTGATATAGCGATCAACGATAGTTGTTTTTTCTTCCCCTTCATTTTTATATGTATAATTTATATATATATTTTTTTCTTGTATGTATATATATATATATAGTATCTCTCTCGTTCTTTTAGCCGTGTTACGCGCGTTACACTCGTACTTTGGATCGTTCAGTAGCTTCGATCCGACTGATCCTCGGAATTCGAATCGTCTCGTTACTTTATTAAACGTTTCGCTCCAAGTAGCGATTACTTTTTTCTTTTCTTTTTTTGTTGCGCAAATACTGATAGAACATACACACGTCCCGCTCACTACTGTCCCTCTGTCTCTCCCCTACCTCCCCCCGGTTTCATTTCGTCAACCCTTTGTTTTTCTAAAATTAATATTTATACCTTCTCGTTTCTCGTTAACTCTATTGTATTTATACTTTTAGCGTCTCGTTCACTGCCGTCTCCTCATTCTCACTAAATCTTCCACGCGCCGTTCCAGTCATCTCCTCGCACCTCGCTTTCTCGTCCTCACGCAAACGCGGCATAACGCACTCGCTTCTGTAAATATATTTATAGACTTAGAATTTTCAATTCTCTGGGCGATTTAATCGCCTGGCTTCTTCGAATCGTATTTCCTTTCGTTTCTCATCTCGCACAGACACACTGTGTACGCATTCTCTCCCCTAGCATGCTTTAGTCACTCTCTCATACGTTAAAAGTATCCATGAGGAGATCTGTTGCGGGTCAGGCTGCAATTTAACGTTAGTCAGCACTCGAGGAATGAACATTCAGTTGGAAAAGATTCTATGGATCAACGTACCATTAATTTAATGTTCGCTAGCAAAACGCTGCTCAAGATCTGTGTCGTCTCATCAAGTTCCAGCAGCAAGCGCAGTCGGGTGGTGTTATTAAGCTCAATTGTAAGGGCGATCTGCAGTAAGTCACACGCAACAGACCTCCGCAGCTATCGTGTATTATACAACAAGTGAATTGCGACTATTCATTCACACTGTCTCCGTTGAGAGTTTCACAGGCTCCTCTCTAAATAACTGTAAGCTTCGTCTTATCCTTCGGCATTCTCCTCTTCGCGTGACAGTGATCGACAATGATATTATACGTAGGGATCCAATGATCTAAGCACTTATATGTACACGTCTGTAGAAACTCCTATAAATCATCACGTCGAACGTTAAGAAAGTGTCGGTTAGCTCAGAAAGAAGCGAGACTCGCTGAAAAGTGAATTATATTAGTGGTACAAAAGTATTCTTCTTAGAAAATATAAGAAAGAAAACAGGTCGTTTATAATACTGCGAGATAAGAGATGTTGAACAAGATCGGTCCGACTATGAAAATAATTTGTCGATTAGGGCTGGGACTATTTGTCGAATTTTTCGATATTCGAATGTTCGAATAATTCAGTTGCTCAATTATTTGGCGAATATAATTCGAATATCCAAGTATCCAAATACTATTCGAATATTTAAGTATTCGAATTCTTAAATATTCGAATAGTATTCGAATTCTTAAATATTCGAATAGTATTCGAATTCTTAAATATTCGAATATTTAAGTATTCGAATTCTTAAATATTCGAATAGTATTCGAATTCTTAAATATTCGAATAGTATTCGAATACTTAAATATTCGAATAATAACATTCGAATACTCAAACATTCGAAGTTTATTCGTAGCATTCGAATACTTGTAAAATATTCGAATATTAAATTATTCGAATACTCCCAGCCCTATCGTCGATGAAATCTATAGACGAGGGATGCGCATATGGTATACGTTGCTCTATGAAAATACGAGGGTCAGAAGATGGATATGTTAAGAAACTGAACGACTCTACGAGATGTGTCGAATCCTTTTCCTTCGTTATCATAGAGCACTCTGGGAGATTGATCGCAGAACCTAGTGACGGTAAACTGTACAAGACCGAAGCACAAAATAATTGTCAATGGTATTTAATCTGGAGACAGTTAATTGAGGATACTAGTGCTACAAACATCGTCGTGTAATTATTTACATAACTCTACAGGTTTGTTTCCGGAGAAGTAGAAAGCGAAGTGCTCCTGATAATCGAAGAAAAGGAAAGAACCCTTCAAGATTTTAAAGATGCGTATCGTACAGTGCTTCCTAGATTCACTTTGGGGGGCTAGGTCGAAGCTACAACTAATCCTAAGAAGCGTGTTTCTCATTTTGTCTCGAAACGCGGCTCGTTTCCCTATCAAAGACTACAGGCCCTCTTTTTTTCTCTTCATTTTGAATCTCCTCTTCTCGCTCTTTATAAGATACACCGTTGAACCCTAAGAATTTCCTTCGTAGGCCCTCCTCTACGGAAACAAAAGGATGTCTTCTTTCTCTATGATATGTAGGACGATGAAAGCTTTAGGGTAAAACCTATGACCTAAGTATGCCCCTGCTCGATGAAGGATGGAGATGACCAAGCGCAGACACTATTCTGAGACTTTGTGGGCCCTGTTACAAGGATATTTAATCTACCGAGGCTTTGAGGGTTCGCTCATGGAAATATTCTTACAGAAACCTAAGAGAAGAGACTCTAATTTCTCTAAAAAAAAAGATCAAACGGACCACTCTTCCATTCATCGTCTCCCAACGAAGAGCCCAGTTCTTCTGAACCATCTCCGCAAGCCCCACTCGCAGAGCTCGACTTCAGAGTTTTCCAGTAGCGAAAGAAAGGGGCGAAGGATAAAAGTAATCGTCTTGAAACCTAGTCGACTAGAAACAAACTCTACCAGACACTGATTCCCAAATTGGGCCCACACCCTCCGATACTGCTTCGAGTCCATCCCTGCCAATTCTCCCCTTCGCTCCATATAGAATGACTTCTGATTGAGATATGTGTTCGCAGCGATTCTTGAAGACAGCGTCTCTACATATAATTCACATAATTACACAAGAAACTACGCCCTTCTGGAAAATACGTGTGCTGGGCTGCACCTGGCTCGGGGCCCCTCGCCTCGACAGTCTCCAAAACTGTACACCTTGCGTCAGAATACCAAGTCACTCCCCCTTGCCCCGAGGTGGGCAACCCCTGGTACATGTGTCCGTGTGTGTCTTGCCACTTCTCTTCGGTAACTGTGTGTCGCGCGTATCCGAAAACGTTGACGAACGAGACGCGTTCTACTTATGTACAGGCTTCGTCGATCTCTCGATCCAGCACCTCACCTTGCGGCGTTGCTTTCACCCCTCTCGCCTTCCCTCCTCTGCGCACAGAGAAGGCACGGAGTGTGGAGAAGAAAGCGCTTCGTGCCTCGAATCCCCCGAGATTTGGAGCTGAGAAAACGATAGAGGGACCTGTCCCTTTTCTTCGGGCTGCCCTCCTCGCTATCGTCCTCTTCTTCTTTGTATAGTACGTTACTGCTTTTTCTCTATTGGTATACATAGTCTGTCTCACCGTTTTGACAAATCAACTTCAGTTGCTAACCAGCTACTTATTATCTGCTGCTGCTTTGGGGTCGTTCAGCACCGAAAAGGGAGTATGAAGTTCGTCGTTTCTACGTTTACGTCGTGAACGGCGGCTCGAGGAATTCGATTTTCTTCGCCTGCTGCCTTTCCCATCCTGCTTGCTCTGCCTCCCTATGGAGCCATCGAAGATCGTCAGTGGGTCTCTGGAAGGACGAAGGAAGAACAACTTAAATCGTAGCCAAGCTGCTGGTGAATCGCCTCGAGGTTCCTCTTGCTTCCTCTCTTCCCGGTTTCTCCTCCTTTGGTTCCCCGTAGCGTGAAGAGATGAAGGAATGTACTTGAAGCGTTGCTGAAGCCTTCGATTAGAAGTGAATGAATTTTATCGCTCAGCTTGCGAGGCACTCTTCTTCTTACGTACAAGAGTGTTTTCCAATTCTCTTATTCCAGTAACTTAAATGGACTTCTGTCAGTGTTAGAAGCGACTGGAACGGTAAGTTGGTTTGTAATAATTCTAGAACTCAGAATTAAGGCTGGGACTATTCGAATATTTTACAAGTATTCGAATGCTACGAATAAACTTCGAATATTTCAGTATTCGAATACTTAACTATCCGAATAGTATTCGAATACTTAACTATCCGAATAGTATTCGAATACTTAAATATTCGAATTATATTCGCCAAATAATTGAGCAACTGAAGTATTCGAATATTCGAATACCGAAAAATTCGACAAATAGTCCCAGCCCTAATTCAGTTCAGGGTAGGTTCATGTTTTCTTCTTCTGAAATCAGGTGATCCGACTCAGAACTGAATCCGAATTGCTAATGAAAGAAGTTTCATCGGAGGACTATTAGATTCTCCCCAATGAGAATGAACCAGCCAACGGTGAAGTCTCTTCAGGATAATTTGACTCATGAACCTCGCGACGATTCTGGGACTTCTGAGGAACAGCTAGAAACTATACGACAAGAACTGTTTAAGTTTTAGTAGTAGAAACTCGATACTTGCACTTTTTTACCTTTTCTTTTTATAATAATTCTCTTCTTCAGGGCGCAGAAGAAATATCTACTACGCCGCTGGCTACTTTCTGCCTCTAAATCATAGAAAAATCATGGAAAAAATTCTTTATCTCTCTTTCACACATATTTTTTTGTCTTTTTTTTTTATAAACGTTTCAGTATGACAAACGTGGTCCATCGTATATACGTAGTTTCATATACGTTAGCGCTAGGATTCGACGATTAAAAAGACCTGCGTACGCGGGGAAATCAGAAACAACCCTGGTGCCGATGAATCATTGAAGAAATGTATGCTTCTGGCCTCAAAGTAATGCGAAGAGATGTTCAGAGCCATCGAAAATCCTCTTCTTCACTGCTCTTCTTTTCTTCGATGCCCATTTCCTGAATTTCTTCTTCCTCGCTGTCCTCTATTCCTTCGTCCAATTATTTCTGCCACTTCATTGGTCCAAGCTTCTTCATACTTCAACTTCTGTGTACTACCAGTGGCTCCTGAAAAATGAACACTTCCTTACACAAAGTTCTCACTTTCTTCGTTGCAAATAAAAATTTCTAATCCTTTCTTGCATCGTCTTTTTCTTCCTTTCTTTCTTTAGCAGAGAATTCGAGGGCTCTGCTCCAATGATTCGTGCACCAGCAGGACGAACACGCTCTTTTCTCTCCGGAGAGAAAGATGCACTCTCGAGCTCATCGGGCTCATCTCAGCCTATAAAATATCGCGGGGTCGTCGTAAACGAGAATAAAATGCGCCGCGTGGTAGAAAATACAAGCCGCTGGGTAAACACCTCCTTCCACGCAAAGCTTCGTCCTGAAGAAGTAGGTAGTCACGATGGTTGTTCGATGAAACGCGATTGCACAAGAGAGTCAGGTAATGCGAGCACAATAAAAAATTATATAGATTCTTATATCGTTATTACGCCCCTTGCTCCGGTTCTCCCCTTTCATCCCTCTACTCTACTTCGTTTGCCTCTTCCGTAGCCTTCTCTTCTCCCTTCTTCTCCTCCGTCTGCATTGCTCGTGAAACGAAAGCGAATCCAGCTGATGGTACGTGGCCCTCCGCACTTCTCTTTCCCAAAGTTTCGTTGTGAAGCGAGAAACTAAGAGGATTATCGTGTCTGAAGACACTCTTCGAACCTTTGTAAGTATTCTTCTTCGAGTTTCCTCAGTGGATAGCCCGAGAGATAGTTGCTGACTTTCATCGGGGATTACATTTTCCTTCCCTTTGGGAGAAACGAAGAAATAAAGACAGGAGGATGTCACGAAGGGTGAAATGAAGAAAATTGGGGCTCGGAGAGCCAGTTACAAAGAGAAGAAGTATCAAGCGGTTACAAAGGTTTCTGGGAAAGTTGAGAGCACGAACCGTAACTTTTCAGGCTCAGTTCCTTCGTTCAGTTTTTATCGGTCAAGGGGTTGCTTAAGAGCGATACAATGCCTTTCGTAGAATCTCCTTCTTGCGGGCTATGGCAAACAAACATTTCGTTAGATGAGAATTCTTCCTCGCAATCACTTAAATGATATCTTCGCATCGGTGCTAAAGCGACGGGAGTTTTTGCGAAGCAAAGTACTCTCGACAACTGGATTCAAAGCTGAACTTCTTTGGATAAACATTACAAGCTAGAATGACATCAGCAGTTCACTCTTTATCATTCGCAACTGATTGTCATGGTGTGAGGTTTTTTTTTGCATTAAGGACAACCCTTTGCTGTATTCCAAACTAGAGCTGGGACTATTTGTCGAATCTTTCGGTATTCGAATATTCGAATACTTCAGTTGCTCAATTATTTGGCGAATATAATTCGAATATCCAAGTATCCAAATACTATTCGAATATTTAAGTATTGGAATATAATATTTAAGTATTCGAATACAATATTTAAGTATTCGAATGCTATTCGAATACAATATTTAAGTATTCGAATACTGAAATATTCGAATAATAACATCTGAATACTTGTAAAATATTCGAATATTGAATTATTCGAATAGTCCCAGCCCTATTCCAAACTACGCCAATCCGAAGAGCAAAATTACTGAACAAGAACTACTCGCTGCCGACTTTAAACATTCCCATCGCTTTCGCACCGGTCCAAAGGATCTGAGAAGAAGCATCCCTCTTCAACGATCTTCAACGCTTTCAGCGTGTCTTCCCTTTTTACCAGGATACAATGTCCAATATTATCTACACGAGGGTACATACATTCTTTTAAGCGATTATTTTCCAAAGCGCTACACTTTTAACATCCTCCAATTACTCCGAAGATATTTTCTTCCCTTAACATTAAAGTCTCCGCGCTGAATGCATCCGAGAAACTTAAAGGGGATGCGAGGGAAGATTGATTCATCAGCCATAGCCCGGAAACCTGCGACAGACACGTATTGATCATTCGATTCAAGTCTCCGTTAATAATTATGTATACGTAGCGTAATATGTAGGTATAGATATATATAACAACAGTCAATCATACAAAATTGCGGCAGTGTGCTTTCACGTATAATATAATTAATGGTACCACGCTCTGGACACGTGATTTTATTGTTAATCGCTAAACTTAGGAACGTCGAGGAACGCCGGATGCCAGGACACTTGTTTCTTTTTTTCGTAGGAAAATATTAGCATCGAGGAAGGCTCTGGCAAACCTCGCTTATAGATAATTCAATCAGTCAACGAACGAAGGGTAACCCCTTCGAAAAGGAATAATTCAATTATCATCACTCGATTAATCTATCTCAACGATAGCTTTTACTGAAATACATTTTTCTTGTAATGTCCACCGTCGCGATACTGTTTTATACAGTACCTTTAACATTATTCTCCTGCAAAATTGTTTATTACAGTACTTCTTACCGTAACGTTATCTTTTGCCACAGTATACACATTTATTGCAACATTTCCAGGGAAATATTGTCCTCGACAATACTTCCAGCTGCAATACTTTATACTGCATAGATGCTGGTTCGTTATTTTGTAGAAATCTTACGGTAATTACTGAGGAAATTTCTTACAGCCGCTTTGTACTGTACCAAAGCAGCTATGCGTTGCCATTCTTTCGAGTGCAAAATACCACGAATGTAAAAAGTGGTAGTACGTATAATTAAACGAACAATGCTTCGACGTACAAAATACTGAAATGCTCGTCAAAACAGGTCAATGGAAGGACAATCGCACCGAGAAGTCAAGTAATTTCTATCCCACCCGTGGAGTTTTAGAAGGCGATTCAGTTATCAAAACTTTAGAGCTCTTTACTGCCTGATTTACACAAGTTACTGAAAGTTTCGTTTAAGACAAATACTTCATTACTCCTAATTTCAAAAATTCAATTTTCATATCCTGGGGACCAAACTTAAGGTTTCTGACTTATAATCAAGCCCTGCGAGGGCTGCAATTGAATCAGTTACTTAAACTCCAAGGGCAGGCTAGAGACAACCGAGTCTCTCCAAGGTGACGCGACGAGGATGGCAGTATCCGGCGTTCCATCGCGCGTGAACATCGAACGACAGTGAAACAGTCGGAGGGGGGTTTCATACGATTAGGGTGTGGCTACGCGAAATATGGTACACTGAGCTATACAATGATCCTCGATTCTCGGCCACTCGAAACGAACACCGCCCTCGATGGCATCCTCTACCGAAATGCCGCCAATGAAACTAACGCTGTGCGAAAAAAGAGAGCGCATTGATGTAAGCATACGCATACAGGTGTAAATACATCGCGGAAGTATTCGTATACTATAACAGCGGTGTCCAATAAGTCTTGGATGTGGGCGCAGAAGCCAGAGATGGGCAAAAAATTATTTTAAATAAAAATTTGTGCACGAAATTTTTAATATAATTTTCTTCCCATCTCTGGCAGAAGCTCTGTCCACTTTGGCCAACGAGACGCATTAAATTCTTGGTCCACACCTAAATTAGATAATTCTCCTCTGCTTTACATAAGGTATTATCTTTCGTGAGACAGAATTGATCGCAAATGAATTTTTTTTTAAATGGAATGGAGAGCGGTTGGTCAGTTTGGTCTTATAAAGTGTTACGCAGTGTATAACTATTTTCAAATAATGCTGATCGCTTAATGGAAACGTTACCCCTTCTATTTCTTAATGAAGGGTTTTGGTGAATCGTTTAGTTCGAGTGAATTTCAAGCTGTACGGACTCTATTGGACAACGCTGGCATATGGACAATGTATGATACGTACGCAGACTGCACTCTCTCACGAGGACACGAGCGAGTGAAAGCAATGGCAATGACAGTCAATCCTTTGAAGGGTCCTGAACAATCTCAACTAAGGCTGGGACTATTTGCCAAATTTTTCGGTATTCGAATACTTCAGTTGCTCAATTATTTGGCGAATATAATTCGAATATCCAAGTATCCAAATACTATTCGAATATTTAAGTATTCGAATAGCATTTGGATACTTGGATATTCGAAGTTTATTCGTAGCATTCGAATACTTGTAAAATATTCGAATAGTCTCAGCCCTACTCTCAACAGTGTAGTTTCATTAACAGTGTCTTTGATACAACTTCAGTTGACGATTGTTCTCACGTAAATAGCGGAACATGCCTTCCTTCTACGTAAGCTAAAATAAAACTTAGCAATTGAAAGTGATGCCTCTTCAAAGGGCTAACAGATATTCAGCGACTCTAACATCGCTGTTATTTACCTACGATGCACTTTTATACATTATTTATACGGAGTAACAGCTTCGTCCGATCTGAAGTATATCCGCAACTGCGAGCGACACGAAAAGATGATTTGTATAAAAAGTTGTGTGCTACCAAGAGAGCACCACACTCTCGAGACAGTTCGAAAACCTCCGTCTCCATCGCGCAGCCTCGGATGTGCTCCAAATTTTCTAAGGGATCACTTCTCCGTATCGCCCTGCGGTGACAGTGATATTTAAGATCAACGACGCGATTAACTCCTACCCTGCGAGTTGTCGGTGACTGTCAGCCAGCCGGAGTAACTTCCTATTCGTTAATTTTAGAAACAAGTGCTTCCAACTAAATCCGCTCTGCCCGAGGGACTCATTAGCAATATAGTAACCAAATATCTTGTCGACTACAGCGGAAGGCTAAAGGATCCCATCGAACACAGCGTATTTACTGGAGAGCACAAACAAGCGAAGGGGCTGGCTTGAACAACTTCCAGCAACTCGCTCTGCACTAGGGAATTCAATCCCGGGATCCCGGCTGCTTTTTGGATTCTAAAACTCCCGGGATTTGATATATCAAGTTATAACTTATCCCACGAATTTCGAGAATGTTTAAAAACGTAAATTACTTTATGAACAACTGAAAAATATAAAAATTGGAATCCAAAAAACAACCGGGATCCCGGGATTGAATTCCCTACCCTGCGCCCACGTTATCAACTAACAATAATAGTAATAATAGTCGAATGGTCGATCGTGTCCCCGTCGACGAGATCGTAGAACAAACGAACCATGATTGCGCCCTGCACACAGGGTCTCTCTCGGCTCGCCCTCCTAAAATGCTTCCCTCTTCACGTACACAATAATACTGGCTATGTTTAGTCGTTTACAAGTTACAATTAATTTTACTTGTAATTATTATCGTTTCTCGGTGAGTTCGACTCCCCCCTGCCCTCTGGTTTCATTCGATCCATCTCCTCCACGCTTCTTCCTCGCTATCCGTTCGTCGATTTTGCTATTGTCAACATGTACAAGTCTTGGAGTCTTGAAATTTATGTATATTATGTATAACTGTAGCATCTGCGTACACTTATACCGTGCTTCCTCCCTTCGCTCCGCCAGTTTCCCCTCGCTGCTCCCTCGATTCAGTTATCAGTCGTCTGTGCACGTATACGTGGACGCAGTGTACATCAGCAGTTCCTTTGTGTTCTGTATACGAGGGCTAGTTATCCTCTACAAGTAATAGTTTTTTATCAAAAGCACATGTATATTGTGACTAGCCTATTTGTGTATATATAATATGTATATATATATGTATGTATATATATATATAGTATATCGTATATAAACCGAACATTGTGTCTCTTTAATTTGTTTGCTTGTCCCTTGTGTGTCTCTTTTTTCTGTCACGCTTCCTCCCTCTGCGCACTGATTTTTCTTCGCTTCTTGTTGCCTTTCTATTCCCGCAGCTAGGATCTGCTTCCGGAGCACTTCGCGCGAGATCTCAGAGCCTCGACCAGCCGGGAAACAGCTTGGAACTCTGCTGAAAGATTGACCGAAGTGGTAGAGCCTGCTCGAGCTGAGGATGTGCACGACGAATCGCAGATCTTTGCCCCCAAAGTATCGAGGCAGCTTGGGGTTCGTCGGTTGTTTCGTGGATTTGTGCAGTTTGAGTCACTTTCGGGGGGGGATGATCCGAGACGTTCATTGCACGCTTCAAAGTGTCCTTTCGTCGCTTTCCTTTTGTTCCTCTTCCGGTTGATCGACTTCAGGCTTGTGAAAGAAGCTTAGTCAGTCTTAACATAGGATAGAAAAGAAGTTCAGGTCCTGGAAATTTCCTCCCGTGGTGTTTGTGCGTGAAGAGAAATTTTAACGCTCGTGGTAATCGAACCCTTCAGCTGCGGAGTCTTTAGCTCTCCGATCGAATGAAGATACAGTAAGTCTAGTAGTCGAATTTTGTGCAAGCAGTTGCAAACTAGGAACCAGTTTGTTCGCGTACATCGTTACAGTCTTTCGGAATTACAAAATTATAACGTTGTTCGCAGCCGAAGAGTGAAATTATCTGTTTAACGCAGCCGCGAGTCGCAAGCTCTCGCAGGATTGTTCTTTGGCGTGCCGCTTGGTGAGCACCTCTCGGGTGTACGATAGAAAAAGAATTCGTATGCAAAGCTCGTAAAAGACTTTCAGTCGTCAGATCGTCAATTTCAGCGCTGGATCTCGTTTCTTCGCGACGATTTTATAAACGAATATTCGCGGTGGTCCCATTTTACGCGCGCCGTTTCGTTTGGGAAACAATGATCGCTTTTATTGTGCGTCTGGCGACAGGATTCAGCCTTGATTCGTATAATTATACCTTCGCAGTTGTTCAACATATTAGTCTAGACGAATACGCGTGGAACTCGACGCGCTGACTGCCACAGAAACACGTATAAATATTTAAAAACACAACATCACAACGAAGAAGACTCTTTCCCTCTAACACAGTAACAGTGCAATAATATTTATCGAAGAAGAAATCATTGACTAGAAAATGTTAAACGCAGTACTGACTAGACTCGAGTCTTTGGCGCACCCTTAGAAAGTCGATTGCACATTCGCTCATTAAATGAAAGATCCTTTTACAATGCACGGCCTCGCTGCATTGGACTACCAAACCAAAGCAGTCAACGCGTTAACTCTCTGAGAAATCAAAGAAAGAAGATCGTCTCTTCTTCAGCTTTCATTAACACACCAGAAGGATCTCGAATAAAGTTCAAAGGAAGACTCTTAACACACTTGCTCACCGCATAGATATCGATTAAAATTTTTAAAAAGACTCAAGCTTCGCACTCTGCCTCTGTCAACAGATCAAGACGCGGTAAAATTCTGCTCGGTAAGCAATGCCCTAAGAACTTTCTCTCATTCTCCCTTTGCTGAATCAAACTCGCTTGCAGACAAAAGCCTTCCAACCAATCGACAGGCGCCTGTTTCAACCCAGGCTTCGAAGCTCTCCGCTTTCGCAATTTTCATTAACAACCCTCCGAGAATGACTTTCTTCACCAGCGTTGGGCAAAGCTTCATCGAACTGGCAACTCAAGATTGTGATCGCGGACCAGGAGCTGAGCTCGCTGACCGAGCTCACGGTCCGTTGCCCAACGCTGCTTTCAGTAATCTCTCAATCTAGTTTCTCCAGAGTGTTAATCAATTGGAAACGATCAAGCTGTTCAGGGTGCACATCCCACTATCGATCCGCGTGTTCAACAGGGCTTTAGTGTGTCTTGGGTACGTGCTGGTGCCGGTCGTCGTCGCTGGCTTCAGCGTCGCCTTCGACGCCTCTCTCGCCCTCCTCTGGCTGCGGTGTGTTCCCTTCCTCGGTGTCGACGCTGCTTGTCGGCGTGATCTGCTCTGTTGCAGGGCCAGTCGAGTCAGCCGTGGCCCCTTCGTTGCCCTTCTCGAGTCCCAGGCCGCCCAGGAGGCTCTTGTTAATCGGCTCCGGCGAGGCTTCCGACTCCTCACTGCTAGGTGAACCGGGAGACGAGACTATCACCTGTGCAGAAAGAGACGCCGCACCGCCAGCGTCGTTTCACGTTAACTGTGCACTCTTCCCAAGAGTATACGCGAGAGAACTTTAACCCTTTGCACTGTGGGGGAAGCAGCTGATTTTTTTTTTCTAAGAGTTAGGTCCTCCACTTAAGCCTAGACTGCCATGGCAGTACCCTTTTCGACTCGAATGGCTTGGAAGCTACTATTTTCAGGTGAAGCTGCGCCGTACAAAGGGTTAAACGATAGAAGAACATGGATCGGGGAGTGGTTACGATGGTTTGTGGTTGTGTGCGGGGTGGATGCAGTGTTTTGGCATGTAGATGTCCCTGGGCGATCCCTAAAGTAGAAAGAAAACACTCTTGCGGAGGGTCTTCTTAGGCCTTTAGTTTTGAAAAATGGATGAGTGGATGAATATGAGTCTGAGACGAAGCAATCGTATGTCCTTTGTACAGAATTTCAGATCAGCGACTTGTAACTCGTAGTAAAAGTATTTTGCTATTCCTAAAGATTCCTTGCGCTGTGGATATTCATTGAAAGTGCAGAGCAAGGAACGAACAACTTACATGCCCCGTTGTGTACTGTGTTTTATACACTATTTGTTGAAGGTTCGAGGTACTCTGGGTTACAGATGGCAAATGTGTACCTCAGAGCGTTAGAGGGTGAAGTTGAAATGTTTGCATGCTGGGTGTACTAATAAACTCTCTGACTATCGTCGAGAGCTAACTGGTTACTGAAAGTAACATTATTTTTATGGAGGATCCTTTCCTCCGCACTGCTCTCTAATTATGTCAGGATCTGTGTCGCGTGTGGTGAAATTATGCTGCGCGAATACCAGAGGCTCTATTTTTTCAACGATCAATTGAAAGACGGAGCCAGTACCAAGGTTTTGTCTTTACTCCATCTTTCACGAGCGATTCGATGAGATATGTACTTTATCTTTTTTACTTCTGCTGTCTAGTTTTCCAATGGGCTGCAAATATTTACACGTTCGCATGTTTGCGATGCAGAGTAGGGCTGGGAGTATTCGAATAATTTAATAATCGAATATTTTACAAGTATTCGAATGCTACGAATAAAATTCGAATGTTTGAGTATTCGAATGCTACGAATAAAATTCGAATGATTGAGTATTCGAATGCTACGAATAAAATTCGAATGTTTGAGTATTCGAATGTTATTATTCGAATACTATTCGAATACTATTCGAATACTATTCGAATATTTCAGAATTTGAATACTATTCTAATATTTCAGTATTCGAATACTTAACTATTCGAATAGTATTTGGATACTTGGATATTCGAATTATATTCGCCAAATTATTCAGCAACTGAGGTATTCGAATATTCGAATACCGAAAAATTCGACAAATAGTCCCAGCCCTAATACAGAGCCTTCGAGAGAGAAACTTCTGTCATCTCGAGTACTCGCAAGACCAATTAAATGTTCCTCGATGACTCTGTATCCTTTCAAAGCGTAACGTGTGATTGATATTATTCGAGAACACTCAGACTCTGTGCAAAAAGTGATAGAAAGTGACAGACGACTAAGTGTACAGTATCAGCTCTCTGATATATCTGACTCGGGCCATGCATGTGATAACGATAAACTAAAGGCTGATGGTAACGCGAATGAAAACGATAATAACGATAATACCTGTGCAAGAAGCGGCGTCTCTGTGCTGTCAGCGGTTTGGTAGAGCCGGCAATTTGCGCTTGCTCTGAAGAATACGTGCCCAAACGAAAAAAGATAAAGAAGACAACGTAAATCGTCACTATAATTGGAAGGACACGTCGAGAGAAAACGGTGGCGGCGCAAAACAATGGAAACCATAAGCGACCCATTGAAGCCCAAATACACCCAAAACAATGTACACAACTGACATCGAGACATGCACGAAGACGTTCTGGTGCGGTCGTATTTACACGGATTTGTCGCGGCGCTTGCAAATTGTCCACCATGCAGAACAAGCCCCCCCCCAAAGTTAGAAGAAAAATTGGGAAGCAGCAGTGCCGCTTAGAGTTTAAAAGAAGAAGCTTGCCGCATGCTGCGTGGAGAACAATTTGCAGCAGTAAGACTGAAGGATCCTCGAGGACCACGGTGATCTGAAACCGACGCGAGTTGAATGAATGTACTGAACGAGCGGATGAATGAGTGAGTAAAATGAATGGATGGACGTCTCACTGATTGGCGAACGGCCCCGTGATTATGGAAGCGCGTCAGGTTTGTTCTGCGAAGCGAAACAGAGGGGAAGAACAGAGTCTCGTTTACTTTGCCTACCATGCTGTTCACAACACGCTTCAGATAATGCATATATGGGACACGGACAAAGAAGCGGAGAGCGAGACACGAGGCAAATCGTCGAATCTCTTTAAGCGTTTCGCTCAAACCTCCTGGTCTTTCTTTCGCTGAACATTTCAAGATTTATGGTTCGTTCCGGGAACAAGGAATTGAAGACCAGGAAGCTTGTAACTTTCCACAAAGCTTCCACCTTCCTTTCGTCCACCCTCTGCACCAGTTTCAACCATATCACTTCAGAATGAAGATGAAAGTAGCCACTGCTACTGAAATGTGAGACACTGGTGACCAAGTATCGCCAGGAGACGTAGACTCTTGGAGATCAGCGTTCCTAGGTTCGTAATAACTCTGTAACAACTGAAGCGCTGCTCGCAAGGAGTTCGTAAGATCATTGAAGCCACGCGACAGAGGGGAGGGCGAAGAAAGGTGGAAGATAGAAACGAATGTCGCCGAGATAAGGGAAGTGTTTCTAAAGGGATACTGACCTGTCGAGGCTTGACCGGCGGTGGAGGACGAGTGGAGGGCGCGAGGGCTACGGGTGCCGTAGTTGGGGGCTGTTGATGAAGTGAGTGTTGCTGCTGCCAGGGCAGCCCTGTGCGTCCCAATGTTCCCTGCAGCTGTTGCTGCGCCTGCTGCTGTTGCTGCAGCTGATGCTGGCTGCTGTTGTGCTCGACTGCTGGCGTAACTCGAGGAAGCGCTGAAGCGACTGAAGAAATCTTCCGAACTGTCTGTGAAATGAGCGACTTATTATTCGGCTCTTACTCTTCGGGCTCGACTGTTTCATCTTCAGACTAACAGGGAGACGTTGTCAAATTGACGTCCCATTTTCTGGCGAGTTAATGTTTGCGGTGTTTTTCTTAGTAGGAGGGTGAAAACTGGAGTCAATGGATGGGATTATGGGAGAGATAGTCGATAGGGTTGGTCTCTATATAATAGTGGCGGACGAAAGAAAACGACGAAACTTGTCACTTAGCAAACTAATCCTTCCAGCTTCTCAAAAAAAAAAACTCAATTCGTTTGCACCAATTCTAAAAAAGTTTTGCGATTTTAAAAGGTGTAAACTTTCTATCGTCCGCCACTGTAGTCTACTTTTATTGAGACACCAATTTGATAATGTCTCCTTGTCAGTTTTAAAGATTGTTTTTTAGAATCACTGACTTGTAGTATTGAATTTGAGGAATTTTGGGGAAGAAGCATCGTTAGAAATGACGACATTACCTGACTTGACTGGCCATATCTCCAGGAGGTACTTCAGTACTGCTATGGGTTGCTGGAAGTCCAGAGATGGCCCAGTCTCCTCGGAGTGGAGCATCAGAACTGGCCCGAAACAGACTGCCAAGCTTGCTGGCGACATCTTGTTGCATTGCGACACCACCATTGCCAAGTGGTCCAGCAAGTATATCAGTGTACACTGTCATCAAACATAAATGATCAATTACGACCGATCAAAAAAATGATACAGCTTTTCAATCCGATTTAAATAAATTAAAAAAAATATATTCGTATAACTTAAATGTCGAATAAAAAGTCCTGAAAGTTCAAAAAAGATTCATTGCGTAGTTTGCTTTTAATAAATTTCCAAAGATGCCTTTACTTTTCGGACCATTACAGTGGTGTCCCCCCCTTAATTGCAGCGATATAGATCCCTGAGTACGATTCATTCAGAATAAAGGACCAATATTACCAACCCTGTTCACTTTTGGTAAGCAGTCGAGTATACTGAACATGAGTTTCGCGTTGCCCTGCGGATCATCTGGCAGACAGACAGCCAGTGCATCGACCATCATTTGGTAGAGGCACTTCGTGAAGAGTGGTTCTGGAAGTTCTCTTAGGTAGTCCTTCAGTACACCTGAAGAGTAATATTAGAGGCGTAAAGGAATGATTAGTTCGCGAGGCTGCATCCAGTGATCGAGAAGTTAATTAATTTACCAGTAATGACGTTGATGTCAGGGACATTGTCAGGCGACAGGTTCACTGAACGAGCGTTCCTCTCGAAGGCTTCCCTGAGTATCCTCTTTTTCGTTGCTGATCCACAAAGTCTATACAAACCTATCGCCCACGAACAAACCCATCAACATTATACAATGCTGAAAGCTTTACATGAAATGTAATACACAGTGGGTGGCCAAATTATACTCAAACAAAAAGGTTCGAGATTTTGTAAGTTTAAGCGATGGAATTTATCTCCTTTTGAATCAAGGAGTAAATTTTTTTCCATCCATTATGATACTGTTTTGTCAAGATTTAAGATTTTAATTTAAGATTTTTTTTTAATCGTATTAAATCCATTTTTAAATGATCCCAAAAATTGCCGAGAATGTTTTGAGTATAATAATTTGGCCACTCTCTGTAGAATATGCAACTTTCCCGCAAGAAAACCTTACCAATGATGTCGAGACCTCTTCTTTCGACTTCCTCGACGCAACGCCAGACAATTATGGGAACGTTTGGCACCCCCATCGCCAGGGCAGTAGAAACGCCTCCAGGAACTCCTCCAGTCTTGCTTTCGCGGCTCACCTGAAAGCACCGTATAATTGCCACCAATTCTACATCGAGTCTCTAAATCTTCGGCCATCTAACTCACCACTGTGTCCAGGTCGACTCCAAAGAGAGGTGCGACTCTGGTGGCCAGGGATATCACCGGGAGTCCTCTCCTCCTGAACGTTTGCTGAGCGTCGGTGTACCGCAGTCTTAGGTATATCGTGCCGCGCGGCTCGACCTTAACCGCCAGCTGGTGGACTGGCGACTCCTTGAGCAGAGTGGCCAGGTGCACGGAGCCTTTGTAACAGAGCTTGTGCCTGTATTGCGGGTCCCAGGAGTAGACGAGCAGGTCCAACTGCCGGTTGCCAACGAGGTCCAGCTCGAAGGTCTCGTCCCAGTCGAACATCAGGTCGCCAGTTCGCACCACTGTCCTCGCCTTGTGCACCCTGTCGCACTCCAGCACGCAGTACAGGTCTCTCAAGCCGCAGCTGGCTGCTTCAACGACCCAAAAGGAATATTCAACACAGGCGTCCAAAGCTTCGCCGCGGAGCGGTTAATTCTCGTTGAGAAAGGGCACATGCCTCAGAGATGGAGGAGCGAGGTGTGCAGTGGGGAGAATCTGTCTACAGGAGGTGCAGACTCCCGAACGTACCTAAATTAGGCTGACCTGATGGCGTGGAGGGCGTGGTGGCTGCTGACGAGGACGTCGTCGACCGCAGCCCACGTCCAGCCAGAAGGTGGACCCAGAGCAAACCACTGACCCCGCCTGCCAGGTCACCGCCGCTGGTCTCCCCGAGGGAACTCAGCAGGGAACTGGTCGAGCTTGGGGTCCCCACAGTCGGTGGCTTCTCTATCTTATATTTGAGGAACTCTGATGAAAAGAAGATGGTAAGATTAAGCAACCTTTCGAGTTTCTTATCCCGGTTTCTAAACAACTCTCAGGGTTGAATGCTTCTTCTAAAAGTTAGGCTACCAATTTTTACCTGCAGGATTAATATCTAGCAGTCTTTGATCCTGAGTTCTAGTAGGCGTGGGCGTGGGTATGCTCCTCGTCGACTCCAGGTCCAGCAGGTTTCTGATCCTCCTGACCGAAGTTCCTCTCTGCGTGGTCGAGCTGCTCAGAGACGGTTTCTGGCTAGTCAGGGACGTCCTGGCGTTCGAGGCGACCGAGGCGGGTCTTGGATTCGTCGCCCCACGGTGACACGTGGAGCTGATCGCCGTCGATGCTCTCAGGTTGGCTAGGTTCACCTGCTGTGCCGAGGCTGACCTCGTTGATAATCTGTCCAGCGTGCTGGAGAGCGGCCTGTACGCGCCGTAGCTGCCATATTCACCCTGTAAGAGGCGAAGGAAATCAATCTTCCATATACTCCTTCAGCCCTAATGAATGAAACGATCTTGGGCCTTCTTTCTTTGAAGAGAAGCTTAATTAAACAGAGGACCGCCAGCAAAGTGAAGTGAAGAAATGAGAAGAAGGTTTATTCCGCGATAAGTGCCCACTTACTTGATTCACAGCTGCATGAATGTTCTCCGCGCTGTAGGTGTAACGTGGCGGCCTGGTCGTGGTTGCTCTGATCTGCTCGTACAACGCGCTGGTGCTTGGCGTTCGACTCAACCAGGCTCGATATTCGTCTGACGTAAATATACTAGGCGACGACGGTATTCTTCCTGTGATTGGCACCAACAGAATGATACATTCAATGCTCTTCCATCAACAGACATTGCGGGAGTCAGGATTAATTCCTTACCTCTGTCACGTCTGATGGAAGGCAGTTCAGGCGCGGACAGTGCCCCATCGCTGTCCTCCTGGTCGATCAGTCCAGATGCTACCGTGCTAAGCCCAGATCTGAGACCAGGTTGCTGGGGCAACGTTCTGCCACTTCTGGGCAACGAGTTTGACCTTAAACCTATTAGAATAAAAGAACCTTTATTACACTTAGAGAAACCTGGTGTCCTCGAGCTAACATTTAAAGAAGTACTGGCACACGCGAATTCTTCAGACGCTAAGGTTCTCCAAGAGGCACCGTGGTAGCAACTAACCGGAGGAACTCTGGCCAATCTGCGACCTCGAGAGGGTCGCCATGTGTGCCACAGCGCTGCTCTGAGGTGGATTGTTCATGTTGTGGCTGTAGTAATAGTAGGCAGACTTCGGGGAACTGGAGCAGGTTGCTTCAGTGTCTGAAGCGTAATCCAAAGACGGTCGATGCCTCCTCGTCAGGGTACCGAACTGGCCCTGCCTCTGAACAGAGGCTGTATTGTCGCCTTGGGTGGCGTACCTTGTATTGTATCTCAACGCTGTCGTTCCTACATTGTTCAATAAAAAGCCTCCTGACACTGATAACGCTGCAGTAAGGGATAGTAATACCAATGACTCTGTAGCAAAGAATTCTACAAAGTTGCAGAGCTACCGAAACATCGTTTAATCTACATTTAATGCACAGTTCCATGAGAAATTCCAGCAGAAGGCGATGCTCGTTAAAGCAAGGGATTACTCCAAGTTTATCCCGGATTAATGGGCAAACCCCAGCCTCGCAGAACTGTTTGGTTTGCCAGAGCAGAATCAAAGGATGTACTCGATGGCAAAGCTGCAGACCTGATTTCAAGCTGGATCTGAGAAGTGTGTGTCGAGCAGGCGTGGTGATGCTTGTATAATCAACGCGTGGCAAATGCTGATCCGAGCCACTTCTCGGCATGATTCTTCCGCCGCCTGACTGCTGGCCGTACCCGTAATGCGAAGACTGAGTCTGACCGGATAGTCTGCCACCTACTGTTTGCATTCCGGCGCCAGTGGACATCCGGCGACCACCGTTCGAGGGCATTACTGGCCCCGTGTAGAATGGGTGTACCTGAATTCATTAATCCCCATCAGCGTCGGCTTGCTCCCTCAGATACAAGCTTCTTCGTTCCTTCGCATCACAGTCGAGGTCGTCATTAGCAGTTCAGTTTGATCAAACTGGAGCATCGATAGGGATTATATCTCCCTAGCTTTCCCACTGAGGGAAGCAAGAATCTCTGATGAAATCAGCCAGAAAATTCTAAGACGACTGTGATCGAAGGAACCTTTAATTTAAATACTGTGATACCACGATGGATGGATCCCTGCTGCGTGGATTGTTAGAAGCTGCTTCACGAGGCTCCATCGCTCTTGGGATCCATTCATCGGGCAGACTATGACGATCGCGGGTCGCCAGGGGGAGAGGCAATACTCAGAAAGAAAGAAATTGAAAGAACGAATGCATAGCAAAGCTTACAAGGCAACAAAAGTGTGGGGGTTCACATCACAAACAGCGACAGACATACGCCAGTTCGATTCCACGTGGACACTGACAACTATTTGCCGTTTTTCAGGGTTCTATAAAGTGGTCTAGGTGTCAGCAGGCTACTACTACTCCTCTGGTGTCTTTCATTAAACTTTGCTCCGATGGAATGACCAATCAGTTTATAATGCGAGTCTCGAGAAACCGTGCCAGGCCTCAGGATCCCCCCCGACGTAGTAAAGTCAGGGGGATCTTCGCGAAAAATGTACAAATACTTGTCGACTGTCCAGGTCTGGGCACTGTGCAGGGAGTTGCGGTCATACACAAGTCTAGATATCAAGAAAGAGTTTGTGGTTTCTTTACCTTTGTGAAATCCTGGTTAATATCAACGTAGCATTCATTCATAGAACCGATTAGTCATGTGAAACACGTGGTCGAAACACGAGCGAGCTGCCCTCCAAGCCATTTGGACCGCCCCACCAAAGATCCTCCGACCTTTGCCAGGCTCAACTCGGTTCAACGGGAGTCGCCATAGAGCGGCAAGGCGAGTTCCCCCCCGGTCGAAAAGGCTTGGAAGCTTCGGCGGCTCGCATCACACTGATCTCTATCAGGAGTGTCTCGAGATACAGCCACGAATTCACCACTTTCTTATTAAACGCGATGGCAATCGAAGACAGAGAAGGGCAAACAAGTGTCAACTTGGTGCAGACAGGTGTGTGAAAGGGTGCTCGATCCACAGCGTCTAGAACATCTATGTGTGACCTACTCCTGGCCGCAGGTGGAGATTTCAAGTCGAACTCGTCGAAGCTGCAGGCGCAGCGACGTCCAAAGAATCCCTGTACACTGCGGAGCTTTGTATTTTATAATCTCTCAGGAACTTCATCAACGTTCGAGCTCTCTCTCTCAATTATACCTTTGATTCTTCGCGGACTTTATCAGGCCTGGAATTCCTGCCCGAGCTTCAAGGGAGCAGAACTTCCCTCCGAAGTTTCGTGATTCTTATCAGAAATTAAATTTCTTCCGCTTTATTATCTTAGTTTCTCTTTAGCTACAACGCTGCCTGGATAATCCTTTTAATTATCTTGTAATTAAATCTCCACCCGCGTCAGAATCCTGGACGAGAATTGAGATATCACTCAGCACTTACTTTTTCAGCCAAGCTCTCCAAAGTTTTCGGGTACCCGCGCTCGTACGGCTGGAAGTGTTGCGTCGCGGATGGTTTCGGCTGGTGTGTGATAACCGGGGGCGGCGGTGGTTGGTAGGACCAGTGTCCCTCTGGTCTGGAATTGTAGTACAGGTCGCCGTTGCTGGACCCCAGATCCTGGCTAGACCCCAGACCTGTCAGGCCCAGTCTGGACCTGGATGGCAGCATCTCCCGGCCGTCGCCGCGTCTACGATTACCATCCCTATAATTCAAACAAGAGCTGTATCCCCTTCGACGGAAACTCGGTGCTCAGCGGGTGCAAACATTCAAGGAGAAGCAACTCAGCTTAGATCCTAATAAAAGTTGCAACTGATCATTCCAGAACAGTGCGCCGGAACAATTAAACTTTAACTGGTACCCAATCGAACAGTTCCCATTATAATTTCTTTGTCTCCGTAATTACTGCAAGCTGCTAAGAAGTTTTCTCCGGGAAGTTGTGCGAGTTCCACTACTCCTAATGATATTAATTTTCTTACGACACATTTCCCTTGCCAAGCTTCTCGGGTGGCTCTACATGCAAGTGATTTTCTTCTCCTATAATTTGCTACTGTTTCATTTCTTTGAACGCGTTTGAAGTACCTGACGTGGTTGCTCGTCGCATGGTCGCTCTCGTCCTCGTTCAACTCCCTCTTGATCACAACGACTGGAGGCGCCTTGTGCTCGGTCTGGCGACTGTGAGAGATTGGCTGGTGCTGGCCGTGCCTTGTCGCCAGGACGAGCCTCCTGGGTATCGACATGATGATCACCACGTCGTCCAGGCTCATGTGCGTCACGTCGACCAAATTCACCGCGAGGATCTCATCCCCGACCTAGTATAGACAAGGGTAACAATTTGTTTTAGTAATAAGATCCCTTGGACGGAGAGCAAAGACTCGGCAGCCCATAAAGCTGCGCGCTATCGCGTTACACTTGAAAAACGAGAAGTCGCTCGCAAGCTAATAGTTCAGCTCTCAGAGGGAGTGCTCCGTTAAATTCTGATCTGAAATCGTTTCCAGGCAATTAGCTCGACGCTGGACGAAGGGAAAAGCGGAGGAAAGAGTGGGTGGCTTCACCTTCAAGCAGCCGCTGTTGTAGACTGCGGTCTCCAGGGCTATCCTCGAGATAAAGACGCCGTCGTTCCTGTCGACGCCGTTTCCTTCCCGTATGTAGAGCCCCAGCGTCTGACCCGGCCTTTTGATTATCTCCACAAAGTGGATAGAGTGCTTCGGATCCTGGAACAACAGGGTGGAGGCGATACAGCAGATGTCCCCCAACGTTACGAACCGAGGGAATAAGAAAATACACTGGCTGGAATTGCTTCGTTGCTCGCTGGGGTAATTATTCTAGCCGGCCAGGGGAAGTATAACGCCCCGGGCATAATTCGAGGGCGCAAAGGTCGCGAAAATGCACGCGGAATTACCACCTACCTCCGCGGATTTCTGGCGGCCGGCAAGGAGTGTTTAGAGGGAATCACGCGAAACGGAGATCGACAACGTTTTTCTCGTTGAAGATGTGGTACCGATAGGAGGCTACTTGGCATATTGCTGCAGTGGGATGTGATTTAGGACTCGCAGGGGTTTCTGCAACATTGCCAATGCTTTACGGCGAAGGAAGCGGTAGATGGAGGCTGAGGAATAGGTTTTTCTTCGCTCTAAGCGCTGGGATTCCTCGTCGATGAGGGTCGAACTATCCGTTCGAGTGGGGAATACGCTTTCAACTGTGTTCAGATAGCTTCTATATCTCATTGGAATGCCATGAAACTGAAGCGCAGAGTTGAACAGTTGGTGGTTGACGACTTCGCGCTCTTCAGAATATAAACACGCTTCAGGAATGAAGACGCAGCTGAGAGTTAATGAGCTGAATTTCGGCTCGCTTGGAAGAGACCGAACAGTGTCGCACCTGCATCACAATGAACTTCTTCGCTGCGTCAGCCGCCTGCCTGCCCATTTGTCGTGGCTCGATGACCCGTACGACCATCTCACCCCTTCGTTCCACAGCTTCCAGGGCTGCTGCGGTGGAGGCGTCATGATCGTTCTCTACAGTCTCGATCTGCTTGAAGATCTCTGTGCTGATCCCGCTCACCTGCAACGACAGGTCCTTCCACTTCAACGAGCATAAAGCAAACTACCTTAGCGTACAACGTACGTGAAATTGTTCCAGTCGCTAGCTCTCTACTCTTTAATTATGTTATCGCGAAACAAAAGCAACTGCCAGTCGGCCGTGGATGTGTTTCATCGAATTTGTTACTGGAACAATTTCGCAAAGGGGAATGGGGTCCGATGCTTTTCTGTAACTCGATTCCTTTCTCCCCGATGCGTCTCTCTCTACCTACTTGAACCGTTCCAGTAATCAGATTTATTGATTGGCTTCTTGGAGGTCCAGCGAACCTCCAAGGATCAAGATATCTGTTACTTAAGGGGAGGTTCTGGTCTAGAGCCCAAAAAAATAGGTAATATTTAGGAATTAATTAAAGGAAAACTACTATATATAATTTAACGGGACTTGTTGCATTGTATTAAGGATCTCTTAGATTATAGAAATATATTTTTTGTTTTATAATTAATCATTGCAGACAGCCTTGGGGAGTCGTTAAAGCCAAGGCGTCAAAAAATTCATCCAAATCGGTGGGACCTCTATCTCCAAAAGTTATTATCCGATTCGACTGAAACCTTGTTTATTTTGAAGATTATTCTTTTGGCTAGGAGGGGAACTAAAAAAAATACAAAAATTACATTTGTTTTAAAAAATAACGACACTTCAAGTTTGAAATCACTTTTCCCTGTATTTTTCGTCCTTTCGTCGCCTTTGAAAATCATAAATTTTCAACTTTCTGTATTTTTTTTAGTTCCTCCCCTAGCCAACAGAATAATCTTCAAAATAAAAAAAGTTTCAGTCGAATTGGATAATAACATTTGAAGATACAAGTCCCACCGTTTTGAGAACACTGTCTCGGGAAAAACGCGTTTAAAGTTTTACGTGAGCGCCGAGTGGCCGGTTGTGACCCATGCATTTGCCGCGACTCAAATGCCTATAACTCCGGGAATTTTACGAATTTCAACAAATCCTTTTAAACACGTTTTCCAAAAAGGTTGAACATTCGAAAAATGAAATAAAAAAGAAATCGACATTTAGACCAGAACCTCCCCTTAAGGCATCGCGGTGCGACAAAGAGGAGAATGGTCAGCTACGGTTTCGGTAAGCTCTAAATCCTTGTACTATTACAACTGGAGATGCTTTTAAAAACCACAGACTGCCTGCATCGAGGTTTCTTAAGTCTGAGAAATTCCGGGGAATCGTTGGAAGGGAAATATCGTTGAGGGTACCTTCCTGAAGTCTCCTTGAATGACCATGGGGGGTGGCTCCTTGGGGCGCAGCTGGTTGGCAGGTACTTGCCGCCCAGGACTTGCGCTTATGTCTGTCACTTCCCCCCGGCCCTCCTGCAATCAGATTAACAATACTAATTAACATTAGCTCCATCACATTGCCTCTACAGTGCTTCTTCCATTAATGGGGCCTCTGTAGACTCCTGCGTCGTCTGCACCCCAGGAATCTTTCAAATGTAATCTTCCAAATTGGTACAAATTCGAGCAGCGCATTAGTTTCCTAAATATATAAAAGCTCCTTCCAGCTAGTGCAGCTTGGTCAACATTTTCACACAAAGAGATTCAAGCGCAAGT
Source organism: Andrena cerasifolii (assembly GCF_050908995.1). Taxonomy (NCBI): domain Eukaryota; kingdom Metazoa; phylum Arthropoda; class Insecta; order Hymenoptera; family Andrenidae; genus Andrena; species Andrena cerasifolii. The sequence continues at coordinate 9,660,543 of NC_135132.1, forward strand.
CCTCTTAGGCTGTTAGCAGAATCTCTGAATAGACGGAGCCACGTGTTTCCACTACGAACATGTGACTGAACAATTCCCTCCGATATATTTTTATTTCCTTTAAAACCGAGGCGCTCGAGAAATAATAATGAATCTAAAGTTTGCTCGGGCACGGAGGGTATTAGCTTTAAAAGCCGCCAACAAATCAGGCTAAGCGAGGGGAAATTTCTTTGCGGCGGCAGCACGCGAGATTCAATCAGCAGGCTGATTAAAGGCTCGTAAAAATTGCAAGCCCTTTCAACCTGATTCGCCTCCGTGAAATTGCGAGCTATCAGAGATGCACGCGCTCAGAGGATCCTCCCACCAAAAACAGACCGGAGCCTCTTTTGTCGGTTATTCAGGCCAGATAATAATCAGCAGTGCAAACAGTGGCTGCAACGTGCTGGCACTGTCGCTGTCTTTTTTCCCCTCCCCCTTTGCGACCGGGCGATCTGAAATTCACACAGTTAATTCAAGATTTTACATTTCATTTAACCGTCCGGTTGTCTCAGCTAGCCGCGGCTCTCTTTTAAAAACTCTGCGACCGCCTGAACTATATCGATTCCTTGATATTGCGACGAGCATTGCTCCACAAATAGGATTCGGAACGCAGAATCTGGCTGTATAATTAATCAACCCATTTCCATTATCGGATGCTTAATTCTGGAATTCACAAAGGTACCGGTCAAACGTCAGCCGGATGGTACTTTCCTGATTCGTGTTTCACTCTGGGTTACGCAAAGTTATTTTCATAGAGAATGGTCTTAAATACACCACCGGACTAGATCCGCGAAAGACAACCCGATGCTTCCACAAATACATTATTCAAATGATCCAGAGGGTCGCTTTTATCAAAGCAATGCCAGAGAGCACAGCGAGAGAAGACTTGGGAGCTTAAAATCCCGCACGAACAAGCCTCCGGACAATGGAACCAAGACACCGCGATAAAGAAACACGTAGAACCAGCAAAGCATCATCCATGTCCCTCTTGCTGAACAAGAGATAGAACCTCTTAGTCCCCCAAGAGGCCTGAATCCCTACAAACCAGCCGCTTCTAGGGTTTCGCCAGGTGTTCGTCCGAAAGACCCCAGTAAACTACATTCAGTCGTTCCCTCAAGCCTCGTCCTCAGCTTCAGCCTCAGCGCCGAGCAGAGTCCTCGTCACTTTCGAACACGTTCCTCGGCGCCAGCAGGCTACACCTGAAGCCTCAACCTTCGCAGACCACAGACATCCAGCCACTGCGCGCAGCTTCCAAGCAGGGAATCTCGGGGCAGAAAGTGGCAGTAACACTTTGAAGGAAACGCACCCCGTGGAAGCATGTGATGAGCACGAGCCACGCGGCGGAGCTGCACATTCGGTCGCAGATGGACAACAACGACATCCACACTTGCGCGGCCGATTTGCAGCCCCGTTTGTTCGCGGTGTCCTCGGTGATCCCGGCTGCGTTCAGCAGCTCCTCGCCCTTCGTGCAGCCCTCAGCGCCCCTCTCCCTGGCCGGCTCCTGCGTCCAGGCCAGTTCCTCCTTCCGGCTGTCTGCCTCTGTACGACCTGGTGCCGCGCGTTTCGTGCCGACCAGCGTATCCATGCGTCTCCAACGCGCCTACGTGGTCTTCCGTGGTGAACGCGGACGGATCGACGGCGGCAAGGAACTGGGCCACCCTTCCGCCTTCCGCCCCTCTCGGCTTCTATCCCGTTCAGGCCCGTGCTCCAAGGATCAACCCCCGCGCAGTGTGACGCGGGTGCACCACGCGAGAAGACGGCGTTCCTCCCAGCCACGCGACGTCAGGGCCCGAGGATTACTTCTCGCGGGATAGGAAGCAGCACGAGCCCACCCCTATTGCACCATCCTCGCCACATCCTCGCCTACCCCATGCTGGCTAATATGGCGGGAAGTAGCGATCAGGAGCGTACGAGGCCGCGCCTGCGTCCCCCGATCCCTACGACACCAGGGTGCCGAGTGTGGGTGAGTATCGACCCGGCGTGACGTCACACTCCCACCCACCCGACAGCCCCGGCCTGCCAGCCACTGCCCGTACTCTGTCCCTCCCGTTGACTCTCGGTTACGCTGACCCCTCCGCCTCTCCCTGCAGGCCTTTATCTTCGTCCTCTCTGGCCTGGCCAGGTCGGCTGTACGCTGCTGGTTCTCTGCTGTTTGGTCCCTCTTCCTTCTACCGCCCCTGCCTCTCGTTTTCGGTGTCCCTCGTCAGTGGTCGCGCTCCGGCGACAATACCAAGGCGTAAGGTGAATGTCCCAATTTCTGCTCATTTCGTATCTTTTTTTTTTTATTATTATTATAAGCGTCACGTTTGTACTGTAGTTGCAACAAAATAATTGTAAATTATTCGAACATTTACGCCAGTGCTGCGCGAGCTTGGGGGTAGGTAATCAAAGTGCAGCGTAAGCAACGAAATATTTTTAAAATCAGAGATTTTTTTAATGTATTTTACCTGGTTGTCGTAAGGGTCACTGTTGGTATTCCATAATTGGGCAGGGATTTTTTGCAGTAAAAGTTCTTATTTAATAACAAAAACAGATACCGTATTGCGCTCTGGATGTAGATTTTTTACTGGTTTTCATTATTTTAAGTAGAAAATAGGTGATTAGGTTTAGGGGCAAGTGAATCACCCTCGTGTCCGCATTTCTACTCACCAAAATTTTAGCAACAAAACCTCGCAATTCGATATATGCTGTAACCTCTATTTCTATTCGAAGGCATTTTATTATTTTTTTTTTTTTATCATTATTTTATGGTTCACTGTAAGATGTAACTTATTTTTACCTGAAAAGGCAAGATATTATGTGAGCAGAAATTGGTACAAATGGTGAGTAGAAATACGTAACTTAAAGCATTATATTTAATTACAAATTACTAGTGGTTAAACATCTTGAAATATCTTTCTTAAATAGTTTTCGACTGGTTGATTTATTACTAAAGAATTAATCAATTACTCTGCAAATTTTGATCAAAAACAAATTTTCTACGCCTCCTTTCTGACGAGTAACCTCTTAAGTGAGCAGAAATTGGGACGTTCACCTTACCCGGGGTGGCGGAGATGCGAAGAGTCCTGCGGTGTACGCGTTATGGAATCGAGCAATCTGATCCTCCTGCAGGAGGTAGCGGACTTCAAAGACACTCTTCTGCCTCGTCGATACCCCTAATCCTGCACCGTTAATGCACCTGTCCTCTTCAGCTTCGACCGGTTCCTCTTCATCATCCTAGGCGATCGGGTCTACTTCCCTCCTCGCGATGAATCTCGCCCTCTCTCCTGGACCCCACATTTGTCTCCCTGCGCAGCCCGAATGTCCTCCTGTCATCGATCTTCCCATTATTTTTACTTCGACCTATTTCACCCCCCAGCTCGAGGATATTCATCTGCCCCCCTCCCACAATTTTATTTCGCGACTCTCCTCTAATTGCATCCCCCCAGTGGGGCCCCTTCTCGACTCCTACACCCCCTCCGCGTGGCCAGGTGGTTCAAGAGTTGCTTGCCTCCACCACAGCCTGCTGCTCCTCCAGCTTCCACTCGATCCTACGTACTCCTCTTCTTGTGCCAGGGGTAAATGGTCCTCCTAGGCAGGCCCGGTGGTTGGACACACTGGTCTTCTTTGCAGCTGTCCAGCATGCTGATCCTGGACGACTGATGGGAGCTTGTGATCCTCCGCTGCTTTGCAGGTGCTGGGCCCCTGCTGCTGACCCAAAACGCTGATTAGGGGTGACGTTGCCTCGGGTAGCTCTTGTGACTCGCTCCTGGTGCAGGGTGGGCATCGATGATCAACTGATTGGTCAGTTCCAGTTGATGGGACTTTGGAAGTTGATGTAGGTCTGGGTTGGGCCCATCTCTCGTCACTCTTCTTTCTCTCAGAATTCTTCGCCTCCCAATCAACTTCTAGTTCCTTCCTCCATGTCTTCCCATCTTCACCCCCTAAATTCTGCCCACTCTCCTTCCTCCATTCCTCTAATTCCTCACCCCCACAAGCCCCTCCACAATTCTCCATCACCTTAACCGCCCTAATCCCGCGATTTCTCCTTTCCTAACCAATCCCAATTCCACTTATTTATCTCTTCCGCAGTGCCCCCATCCCTCCCCTTCTTCGTCTACTTCCCCAGGCTCAGCTAGGTGAAATTAATTAGTTTCAACCCCTCGTAAGGGGCACAAGGCCTAACAACAAAAGCAGACAGTCAGACTGCAATTTGATCCCCGGAAAATATGCAAACGACCAAGGACTCCTTGGTAACGCCTGTGACGAAGTTCCGGGCCCAGTTCCCGGCGCCCAGAGGCTGCAACCAGATCCCAAGCCAGCAAAGAGCGAGCGCAGGCAGTGTTTTATTCTTCAGGTGTATTTAGAGGCATGTGGGTTCTGTTTCTCTCATCTGTTCTCGGAGATTACGCCTCCCCGCAACCTGTAATCCCCTTCTGGCGTGCTGGCAAGACGGGGAACGCTAATTATTTTTTAATTACCCCCATTTTCTCGTGGATCCAAGATGGACCAACCTGAGGCGAGTGAGGTAATGAGATTGTCTGGGCGCAGAGGATATTGTTCCTGGTAAACGAGCTTAATTTAATCACTCTTTGCATATTGGTTGTCATTTTCCTCTTCAAATCTCTCGAACTCTGGAGAACAGGAGTTGCGTAAGACCACCCACGTCTACGAACTAGCTCCAGAATCGTGTGATCTATTTTCCAGCTGCTAAGGTTTTCTAGAAAAACACCAACATGAAACTTGGAGCCGAAAAGAAGAAGATTGGCCATTCCAAAGTGACAAACTTCTTCGCTCAGAAATTCAATCAATTCACCCCTGGGCAGATTTTTTTTTGATTCCCCGAAAATGCAAGCAGCGGGTCCATTATTTCCCTCCCGAATTAACCGAATTAATTTGAATGGAAGTCGCTTTTTCTGCTGGTAGTAGCGAGCGGTATTGGAGCGTGGCGTTTTCATTGAGTTTCGAACGGAATCACGGGGCGCATGTGTGATGACCTTTCGCGAAACGGGCGGATTTTACGTGTCCTGGACCGGTGCACGCGTTCTCGCCTCATGGACCCTCGTCTCGCGACGACTGACATCGCCCGAAGAGGTATAAAAATTATTTCCAAAGCTTCAACGGTGCACCGTGTGGCTTAGGGGTTGGAAGACGGAGGAGGGTGGCTCCTAACGCGGAGAAGTGTCCCGCTGGATCCGAGGCGGCCCGATTTACCGCGGTTCTGTTTCAATTTGGCACCGCTCCATTGGCCAGCCGTATACTTCCCGACGGAATCCATCCGCTGAGCAGAAAAAGACGCCGGGGCTCGATATGAGAAACGATTTGGGACACTGGAGCCGGCTCCTTTGAAACAAATGGCGCGTTCATGACTCGGGCAAGAAAACGGCACGAAAACTCCGAGGCCCTCAGAGCTGGGAACACCCAAACGGAGATTATTCCACAAATATTAGGTTGCTGCAAATCAAATGGCCCTTTTCTACAATTTAAACTTCTCGGCTTTGCAGCTTAGCTCTCGTTTGAAAAGTAGACGTCCCACGCGTGGTTTGGCGTATATAATTTCTGTTATATTGCGCGGTATAAATAATTAAAAACAGTTTTAATTGATCGTGGAAAATGAGGAAATTCGAATAATTTATTTGTACGAGTTGAAACTTGGTCACAGTGCGGCTGAGGCAACGCGGAATATGAATACTGCTTTTGGCAATGCTACTGCTAGTGATCGCACCACTAGGCGTTGGTGCGAAAAATTTGACGGTCTGCACAGTGGCTGGATGCAGATGAAGCCCCAAAACATATGCCGAAACCGAACCTTCATCCGAGAAAGATTTTGGTGTCTGTATGGTGGTCAGCAAGGGGTGCTGTGCATTTTTCATTTTTAAAACGGGGTGAAACCATAAATCCAGACAAATACTGTCAAGAAATTTATATCATGTATGAAAAACTGCGTATTCAACAGCCGGCACTGGTCTTCGTGATAATGCTCGACCACGCACTGCGAAACAAACCTTTAAAAAGTTAGCAGAATCGAAGTGCGAAGTTCTCCCTCACCCTCCTTGTTCTCCTGACCTTTCACCTAAAGACTACCATTTTTTTCAAGCACCTAGATATCGTTTTGATTGGAAACGTGTTTCGAGAAGAAATGGATGTAAAAACTGCATTCGCTGAATTTATTGCCTCTCGTACTCTGGATTTCTTTCAGAAGGGCAGTGGTGCACTTATTTCGCGTTGGGAGAAGTGTATTAAAGTCGATGGTGACTATTTTGATTGACGAAATACGTATTAGGTTAGTCAAATAAAAGTTTAAATTAAAAAATAAAGAACCTAATATCAACGCAATGACAAGCTTCAAAAAATGTAAGACTAAAATTCCCAAACCCCCGAAAATTAGTCGCGAGAAATATTCCGAAGCAAAAGCTGCTCCACGTAAAACACCGTCGAACCCTCCTGCCACGCTGAAAAACATCGATAATGCTCGAGCAAAAAAGAAGAGCGCAAAAATCTCTTAAACCGCTTTTAGGGGTGGGGGGGTTACATGATAATCGAAGAATCAAAATCGTACGGAGGGATACGGAGTCGAGAAAAAACGAGGACGAGTGGGAAGGAGCGGAGTAGTGGGGGGTTGGCTGAGGAGGGAGGGAGGGAGGGGAGAGGAGCTGGGCGGTGGAAACGTAAAGCTACGCTACTGCGCGTAGTAGCTCCGGAAGTATCAGTAGTAAAACCGTAGTAGTAAGTAGTAACGGCGTGTACGCAGGCGTACGCACGTTCACCGTCGTTCTGTGGAGGGGGAGGAGGGGGCGAAAAAATGCATCGCAGTGGGAGATTCGAGGACGAAAGGGAGCGAGAAGAAGGAGCGTTTGCGGTTCGCTAGAACGAGAGGCTGAAAGGCGCCGGAGGAGCGGCTGCGCGCGGAGGGGAGAGCGACTGGCGGGTGGGGGGAGCGACGGAGGAGGGGCGAAGGATGCGAAGAGCGACTGGGAGGGGGGTAGGGGAGAGGTTGTTAATGAGAAGGAAGAATAGGAAAACTGTAATGAGGAGAAATATGGAATATAGGGCAGAGAGGAGATGTGGGGCGCAGGATGTGGAAGAAAGTGACGGATCGCGGATTGTGAAAGAGGAAAATGGCGAGAGGGGCAGAGGTGGTTGGAGGTGGGAATTAGAAAGAGAAATTTGAGGGGCGAGGAAGTGGAAATTGGGGGTGAAGGTAAACGAGGGAGAAACTGATCGGGTCTTGGCTGCCGAAGAAAACTAGGGAGGCCCGGTAGAGCCGCGGCGCACAAAAGAAGAAATCGAGTGGGACTTGAAACAAAGGCGGGGGAGACAATGGGGTGGATCGAAATTCGAGTATGGTCGGAGGGAGGAGGAGGAGGAAATACAAGGGGTTTGAACGGAGCTGAAGAAATACAAATACCTAAACAAAAGAAGGGACAACAGAAACACCCCCGATCCAAGGAAAATGAGAATTCTCCAGCGTCCAAGAGAAGGCACGCCGACCCCTTTCGCCTCGGGAAGCCCGAGAAACATCCCACCCCCGAACCAAAAGAAGACACCAGGGACAATCAGGAGAAGAGAGCCAGGCGAGCCCAGCGAAGACGTTCAGGGGGAAAGAGAAAAATAAAGAAGGAACAGACAGGGTCACGGGGAAAAAAACTCGGGAGGGGAAGGAGGAGGGGGTGGGATCCTGCGATACGACGCCGGAGGGCAGCGCGCCTGCGTCTCGCGATCCTGAAGTGGCTCCGACTGAACTGAATTCACCCAGCCTTCGAGGGTGGCCTCTGTGTGTGTACGTGAACGTCTCCGCTCTCTTCCGTCCCGGGTGTTTGACCACATTTCCACGCTGGGTGCGCGCGCGCGCGCGCGCGACAGCGCGAGCGCCTACTCTCCCAGAGGTCGATGCACGCCGGTGTTGGACTCTCTATGTGTCTACCGTGGGGCACATAAGAGAAGTATGTGGCTCGTATGTACCGAGGTACGTACAATACGTGACATATATTGCGCTGGCTTTTTACCGAGTTAATACGGCCTCTGAGCGAGGCGTTGATTGCGACAAAGCTGCGTGTCCAATTTTTTCTCTCTCTCTTTCTTTTTTCATCTCAGATTTCAAGGGGTGGCGGGAGCCATTTCGGGGCTTCCTGGAGGAGCCGAAGGTCCCCGGCAGCTTGGAGGACCCGGGGAGCTTCGAACTGTCCGTGGAGACCAAATGGGATTAATGAAATTGCCGTCTGGATATTAAGAGACGGGGGGATTTCGCGGCGCAGCTAATATTGCCGTTTTCAAGGGGCAAGGTGCGCCCCGTGGATTCGAGTGGGTTTCGAGGGGAATGGATGCTTTTTTAGGACGAGCTGCGGTGGTTGAAGATTTGGAAGCTCGGTTTGTATTTTTGGCGGATTTTGGCTATGTAAATTTGGGCATATTCGCCGAAGCCAAGGGAGATCTGTTAAGGGTGGAGTTGCGAAAATGCACGGACGAGGTTCAGCGTTACAAAATGGATTAAAAGCGTGCGATGAAGATTCGTCGTGCGAGCCTTCGTTTTCGAGATAATCGAATTTGAAAATGACGCGCGCGAACCTGAATGGCGCCGCGAGCCGCGTCTTCGATTTCAATTTTCTCGGAAACGAAGGCTCGCGTGGTGAAACTTCTTTCCACATTTTCGATTCATTTTTTCGCGTAGAATCGATTCCCCGTATTTTTCTGAAGTTCGTGTCACCCAAGGAATTTTCTAATTGGATATTCGAAGTTCGAAAATAAAGGGACTAAAATTCTACAGGGGGTGGGATAGAAGGGAGTATTTTTATGAAACCCTGTAGCCAGGGGAATGATAAAATTCCTCAACTGTGAGGCAGATTTTTCAGTCTTCGACTGTCGTTTGTCTTTCCTGTAATAAGCGATTCATGTAACTTCCACAGTGCGGGGTGAGTGCAATAAAATTTGGGAAAACTGCTCTCTGTGGCCACTGCAAATAGACTGGTTTATTTGCCTTGTTCCTCTTCCGACCGACCACGCGCGAGCGTTCCTCCTCAACTGGGTCACTTTTATTGAATTTATAGAATCCTTTTGGGAATTTAATATCGACTGCGAGAGCCTCGCAACGGGAGAACAATTCTGTTTTGATACACGTATTCCCAAAAGTATCTTCAAGGAACTTCGGTTTCGCGAGCTGCGAACTATGTTGCCAGACATCCCCTACTTCACATTCCCCTGCCCCCTCGTTTTTTCAATGAACAAAACCTGCCATAAAAATGAGGAATTTCTTTGCCCGTTATTTAAATAACGAACAAGAACTCGTGCTTCCTAACAATTTGCGAAACTTCCTTTCTAATATAAAGAACAGCTTTTTCCACGCCAACTCCCACGAATCTGCTGTGTCTCATAATCCCCACAGCTCCCTCAAGTGCCCTAACTCCTGCAACTTTTTAATCCCATAATTTTTCATCCCCCTCGACCTTAAACATTGTAAATTCGCTCCCCCACCCGGCGAAACTGATTCCCCTCGACAAAACGAACGCGAAACGTAGAAAGAATTTTTTCCCCACGACCCCCCGTTTTCGAGAAAATCGACTCTAAAGTAAACAACCCCCGCGCTGCGCTGCGGCTTCAAACTCGATTTTCTCGAAAACGAAGCCTCGCGCGGAAATAACTCCCCCTGCGTTTTTAATTCATTTTTTAGCGCTCTACAACTTACACTGCTCAAAAAATCCAAAATTCGAATCCTACGCATTTCACATCCAAAAAAGTGTCCCTTTTTAATCCGTTTCCATCGTTTCGTTTTTAACACACCAGCATTAAATACAGCAATGAATAATAATATTTTACAAGTGAATCCCTTATAACTTGCTCCATCACCGCCCACCACAGAATATTTTCCCTACGCGGGGAATTAAAGTCACCGAACGTACCGAGTGCGCCGGCCTCTCTGTGTGTGTACTCCTCGAAAAGAGTCTCCAGAATGCGACTCCGATAAAAGGAACACTCGGGGCGGGCTTTGAGCAGGCCTGAAGAGGAACTTTCGACTCGGTCACTCGGAAGATATCGCTTCGGGAATCGGCTACGTTTCCCAAGGCTTTATCGGGAAGAGAAAGGAGCCGCTTATTGGGTAATCCTGCTCGTCCGTGCACGAGCTACGCCTATAATCTTATCCAAGAAAAATACAGGAATACCCTGCCTCTATATCTCTTCCACCTGGATTCCCCTCGCTAACGGGGAGTCCTCTAGAGGTCCCACCACTCGGCTGAGATTATTCCCGACGCGCCGTGATTCCGGCCAAAGAAAAATCGCCGGACAAACTGCAGGCGCATCAGTCGTTTAGAACTACTCGAAATTAGGGGGAAATTGATTTATGCGCGGCGGAGGGCCCGCCAAAGTTCAGCTCGTTTCGCCCCGTCGTTACTTCGTCGAGGGGACTTGAAGTTCGAGTGGACTCGTTTATCCGCGACCCGTTTCCCAAAATTCCCGCTCGCTAATCGTCCGCGGAGCTTCGGCCCCGGCGAATATTCGCCGCGCGCCCCGTGAACAACCCTTTGGGAATTAATTGTCTGGAAGCCGGTAGTTTTTGAACGCCAGTCGCGGAGGAGAGGCAAACGCGAGGTCGCAATAATAAATCTCCGCGAGGAAGGACCCACCCTTTGAAGGAGAATTGTTCGGTAGCCCGTATTTCTTTTTTTTTAAACCTGCAGAAATTGCAGAGGAACGCGGGACTCGAAGGCCGAGCGATTTTACATCCAAGGCAGCGCTCTGGAGCGATCCAAGGTGCGCCACTGCTGACGAGCCAGAGGACGTTTGCTGTTCAAATATCCCAGCGAATTCACCGCGACATAATAATATTTCCAGGCGAGCTTTTCGAGCACAAAGGTTGTTGCTCCGTCCCGCATAAAAATGCGCGCGGTGTCTGGCTCCAATAGGAGGCCCCCGACGTGCTCCAACTTTTCCAATAACTTGCGTGAAAGGATTGCCCAGGCGTCGTTCCGGAGGAACTCGTGTCGCTGGGAATCGACCACGGATTAACCATGGAATTTTCCTGGCCCAATTAGAGTTTTCGTGGCGCGCACGGTTCTTCCACCTCCCGCAGGACTCACTTCCAATGCTTTTCAGGCTGCTTTGATATTCCCTTTAACCATTCGCTCTGCGCAACCCTGCTCCGCTGGGTGCGCAGCACTGCTTCTCATGGATTTGGCCTGCGCCTACGGTTTTATATCAGCAACTATGGCTGCGTAGCCGTTCGATGCGTGAGAAGTTACTCCGGCCTTCCTTCGAGAAGAAGTCTCTTCTGCGTTGAGCTTGTTCGCTAGCTGGTGTATTGGTAGCCTTCGCTGACCTGTGGCGCACGATTCTGCTTCGTAGCCAAAGCTTCTGGTTAACGCTGACATTTTAATTGAAATGTGAAAGCAGCCAGTATATTCTGCGAAGAAGAAAATCCTAATAAGTCAGGGATATTCTGATAGAATTTCACCTCGCATTCTTGCAGTCTTTTAACAATTTTTTTAGGAGAACGCAGCAATATTTTTTCCCCCAATGAAATAAGGATGTAAAGCAGTAAATAAATGCTTAAAAGAATCACCTTCCACTGCCCCATTGATCGGATACCGGGAATAATGGGGATACATTGCAAGTTCATGAAATTGGGAGTAATTGAACGAAGCCAAGTAATTCAATCCGACAGACCATCTCGGTCAAAGGTTACAGAATGATGTCGAGGGATCGATCGCCGCTTCCCGAAGTAGATAACCGGCTAAATGTTCGCAGCCGTGCCTCCGCTAAATGTCAAGCCTGTGCAGGGCCCTTTGGAAAGTCTACGATGAAAGTGGAGAATGATAATCCAATCACTGTGCCAACTTCTACGCTCTGTTTTCATTAAAAAAAAAAGCCAGCTGTTCTCAGAAAAAAAGTAGACGCGGAAGCAACTTTCAGCGAAGGAAGTAAAGTGTGAGGCCTTTCGAACTCGATGAATATGGATCGTAATTGAGATTCTATTCGGCTGACCGAAAGTCTATCGGTAACTGTACAAAGGAAGCGAAGGAGCAGGGATTCTAGAATTTCCCAGAGTAGTTATCGCAAGGATATTTTCTCAGGCTGAGTTTTCTTGCGGAGCAACACAATCGTGGTATATTTTGGCTAATATTGCTGAGAAATCTATATACTGTTATATAAAGAGAGAGCCGATTTTTATGATCGCGCAAAACTCAAAACCTATTGAACCGATCTTCCTCAAATTTTAACACGTTTTGTGGATTTTTTTACAAGTCAACGGTTTGATGCAGATTTCCCGTTTTTTAACTATGTTTACATAGTAGTATGAACTACTTATAAAAAAAGTTTCAGTTAAAAAACTATTGTTTTTCGGAAGTTACGGATACATGTCCGAAAGTCTCTCGATTTTAGACGGCTAAACGGTGGCCCTAAAAACTCGCGCTACGTTCAACCAATTTACTTCAAATTTTCCACGCAGAATCATAATAAGATTCCGCATCGTCCAACGAAGGCGATTTTGAAAATTTTGAAAAATAAAGAAATGGTGAGAGATCGAAGGTAAAGTTAAATTTTTCTAAGAGAAAAATCCACCTTTTTCCTTTATAAATAATAAACGGGGAATCGAAATAAAAAAAGCCTTCGTTGGACGATGCGGAATCTTATTATGATTCTGCATGCAAAATTTGAAGTGAATTGGTTGAACGTAGCGCGAGTTTTTAGGGCCACCGTTTAGCCGTCTAAAATCGAGAGACTCTCGGACATGTATCCGTAACTTCCGAAAAACAATAGTTTTTTAACTGAAACTTTTTTTATAAGTAGTTCATAATACTATGTAAACATAGTTAAAAAACGGGAAATCTGCATCAAACCGTTGACTTGTAAAAAAATCCACAAAATGTATACATTTTCCGAGGGTTCAAACGGGTATACCCCCTTAAGATACATTGGTAAATCCTTTACTTATAAGAGTGAATGCTACCGGAAGGTTTTCATTGAATTATGATCCAGGAATTAACTAGGTATATTAACTTAGGAAAAGTTCAAATAGTAGCGATTGATAATATTTGCCATCCCTGCTCCGGCAGGTGATGCACAACAATTCACCCTAATGTCTGAAAATCATTATGCCAAGAATGTTATCTTCTCCAAATCATTACGAAGAAATCAAACTTTTTTTTCTTCAAAATACTTAACTTCCTTAAAAGATATTAATTCTAATAAACACGAATCAGTCACGCTAATATCTCGGTCGAAGCCGAGATGGGGGAGGCTAGTAAATAATACAGGGACAGCAGAGGACAATCTCTTGCAGGAATACACTCCTCGCTGCATAAAACTTTCTCCGCTCACAATTCCATGCACCGCAAAATTACCGTAACAGCTTAATGCCTATTTTTGCCAAAGTGCTTCCCCCATTTGAAGCCTGTACAACGTTGCAAGAAAAGCAGAGTTGCTCCCGGTGGGACAGAAGAACGAGAGTGATGTAAAGGAAGACAATTACAGTGATTGCCCGACACACGGAACAAATCACGTCAGCGCACGTGCAACTGAATTTATTCCCGGCTGATTCGTGGAGATAATGTAATTACGGGGGACGCCAAGCGCTCAAATTATCTCCAATGTATCGCACGTCGAATGGAACGTATGCGCTGCGGTTGGAACGATAATGTCCAATAATTCGGAGCGGCCTGACAGCTTTTCCAATGACGGCACCGCGGAGAAGTGCCGTGGGTGTCTTTCATCCAATCTAATGAATTCAGAATCAACATCCACGTCCCGGAGACTCGAGCAGCAATCTGCCCGATGGCAATTAGAGGCTGGCACTCCAAACACATCGAGCGAAGAAACGAGGGTGTGTTATGCCGGTAGGGGCGATGGATTGAATTTACAGGTAGGCAAACAGCAAAGTCAAAGGTGATTGTGCGCATCGCGAATGTCTGCGGGGCTTCAAAGCTGAAAAACCCCCACGGTCCTCACGGATTCGTCTTCCACTTATTTCTTCATTTCGCGCGAGCTCGATTGACCCATCGCTGGCTTTTCGCTATGCATATCAAAGATATCGGACATCATCGGTTCCTGTAGGATCAACACACACGTACAGGCTCACACACAGGCCAGCCAGCTTCAAATGAAGCGCTTGCAGAGCTCTCTTCAAAGCCGAATATCTGCCAGCCCATTTGCAATAAGCAAAAATCCATGCACTGTCCGCTGGGTGCTTCAGCTTGTAGTGTAACCCGCTGCTGCAGGATTATTTTTGTCGCAGACTTCCGCTGGCTGAATAGCTTCAGCGCTGCAAAGCTTCTGAGCCTAGCGGAGGAGTATTTTGATTCGGCGAAGGACCCTCAAGACTTCCGAGAGTATAATTTCACTTTTAATCATTCTCAGGGCTGTCGAATGGATCGCTTGGCTCCGTTAGGATCTCCAGATGCTGCTTTACACTTACGCAAGCATTTTGAGCTAGCGGAGTGGGTGGTTTAAGTCTGACATGGATTCTGAGTCTGTCGAGGGGTTGTTTTGGGTCTACGAAGACTTTCGAAGGACAAGTTTGGCTTTGTAGAGTGGCAGATTCTAAAGTCTGCCAACTGTTTCTTTCAGGTAGCTCTAATTCCCGTAAAAATACTTCAAAAAAGTAAAAAAATTACGCCAAGTACATGAAATCAAATAAATCACAAAAGAATAGAAGATAATGATAATTAGAATATAAAAAAGAGATGGTTTTTGTGATTTATTTGATTTGATAATACTCTTTTCAGTCCTCGACTTTTTCATGTACTTGGCGTAATTTTTTTTTACTTTTTTGAATTTTTTATGCGGATCTCACTTCTTTTTACAAATATGTATATATAATAGTATGTATTATATAATATATGTATAGTGCTTTGTGTACAGTACATGGTGCGCGAAGCAGCTTATGGCGCTGAAAGCAGCCTCTGGCGCTGAACGTATTTAACATTGATTGAACTGTATTAACAACCACAATTAACACCTTTCGAAGAAAAATATGTATGCATTTTTAGCATTTCGTGGCAAAGCTTGTTTTTCCACTCGTAAATCATCAACGGATACCCACGTTGTGCCCTTACCCCTTAAGTTTATAACAGTGATCCCCCATTTGAATTTTTTTTAGTAGTAGGTTTTTTTAGCACAGGCTTTTTCCGAACCAAGCATCATCGGAATCTGTAGTATCAAATATTTCTGTAAATCGCAAATGTATGTACAGGAAAATTACGTTTTATTAAATTATGATTACTAAAGCAGCATTTTTTAGTTGATATACAATTTGTAGGGCTGCATCCCTAAGTTGCCTAATACTTCAGCCTGGCTAGCGACAAGCCCTCAATAAATGATAATTTACTTCTCCCAGGGAGGATCCCCGATGGAATCCCAATCCAAAAGGGGTTTCAGGGAGCGAGTAGCCGGCGTGGGGTTTGTGAATCGATCGAGGCCGCCGTTGGGGGATTATTGTTTTCGAATAAAATTTTTCCACAAAATCGAGCGGAAAGGAGGGGCGAG
The DNA here is from genome assembly GCF_050908995.1 of Andrena cerasifolii. Classification (NCBI taxonomy): domain Eukaryota; kingdom Metazoa; phylum Arthropoda; class Insecta; order Hymenoptera; family Andrenidae; genus Andrena; species Andrena cerasifolii. Next base: position 9,676,014 of record NC_135132.1, read on the forward strand.
GGAGGACGCACTTGGCGCGTCGAGCGGGAAAATATCGGTGACAGCGATCGCCGAAACAATCCATGCGAGAAGAATGAGTCTCGAGTGTCCTCCCCCGATTCTATATAAAACCCTCGGCCTATAAATCTGCCCTATGAAAAAGAGATCCCGAACGGTCCATGATTAATTCCTCCACCACGATTTTAAATCATTTTATTGCGACAAGCTCGTCCGAATTCACTCTGCATGGCAGGGTGATCCGATCGAGGATCATCAAGCTTAATTAATCGTAATGCGCAAGAAAAATAAAATACCATAAAACGGACTAAAAATCGTACAAGAGAACTACTCTCCGGAGAGCTTCCAACCCTGGTCACCCCCGTGCTTCATGAATTTAGGAATCCACAACCACTGAATTAAACTTCCCTTCTTACAAAATAACTAGCTAAATTCCCTTGATATCCCATCCATGAATCATCCCCCAAACAGCAGAGGATCTCACCCCCGAAAGAGCCACCCACCGGAAAATCAGAAACCACCAAAAAGGGAGCTCGAAACCGAGCGATCAAGCGAAAGGGACAAAAGGGGGGGTGCGATGAAAGGGCTCCCCGAGTGGCCCTCGAGGCGATTAACCGTGGCCTTCCTGGAGTCAGCTTCGGAAAGAATCCGCGTCGAATGATTTTTAACGAGGCCGAATCCGCGCGCGGGGGGTGTGGTTGTCCTCGGCCTCAGCCAGTCGAGCATTGTCTCCACGATTGCTACCACCGATCCCAACCCCTTCACCTGCCCCCCTTTCAAGTCCACCGTGTGCCCCCAGGCTCGATGACGCTACCCTCCACCTTTTCACCCCCCGCGAATCTTTTCACGCGCTTTCGCGGCGATCCACGGCCACCAGGACCCTCCCCGGGGGGCAGGAAAGAAAGGAGGGTGAAAAAGGCACCGTAACGATCCGACTGCTCCAGTTCCGGTATGTGGAGCGTGCGAGAGGGATAATTGCGGCTCGCCTGAAAATCAAAGGGACTTCCGTTTCGTCCGACGTACCACCCCCTACTCGCGCACCCCCTCCACTAACCTGTGCCTCGTCGTTTTTCGCCATTTCTCGCCCCATTTTTCTCCGCTCGCTGTTCCTCGACTTGTTTCAAAGTTTTTGTACGTACTGTTGCATGTTTGGGGCTTTAGCCTTCTTTTGGTTTCGGGTCTACGACTGCCCCCTCCCCTCTGATCGTGCTTCGTCTTTTTATTGTTCTTAGGGGTAGTGGGTTTGGGGTTGGAGATAGCGCGGGGTTCGGGATTTTTGAGCTTCTACTTTTGGAGATTCGTAGTTTTGATTCTAGGCTGATTATTTAAATTTTGGTGGATCTTGGGAGGGGGGTGTTGTGGACGAAGGAGACGGCTTTGAATATTAATAATCCGCTGGTAGATTAGAGGAAATCCGTGCGTCGATGTTTGCGATGGGGAATTAAAAAGTGATCTGGGGAAAAGCCAGCGTTTTATTCCCAGCAATCAACTTCTCCCCTATTTTCGACTGAAATTAAATTGCAGAGGAATCGCAATGCGCTGGATACAGTTTTTCCAATCATTGAGATTGATCCACCGTGGATTGATGCGTCACGATTGCTCGACATTTTACCGAGGCTTCGATGATTAAAAACAAAAGGGCGGGAAGAAAAATATTTCACTATTCTCCCTGGCTCTTCTTGACTTTTCATCAGCCACCTCATTTCCCACCCTGTTTTCCCTGCTCCCTACCCCGAAGAAGAATTCTCAAAATATTCGTCCTCCCTAACTCAAAAGCTTCCATTACATAAAAACCTACCCTTCACTCCAGATAACTTGACTTTTCATCAGCCCCTTTCCTCAATTTTTCCCCTTCAAATATATATATTAAATTTTATTTAAATACAAATTTTGCCCATTACTGAATGCAAGGAATCATTTGACAAAAATTGGGTGCAGTGTACTGAATATGAAGGTTCGGCACACGTCGAATGCACAGATTAATTTTAAGTATTATACTTGCGATGTTTGTACAAATAAAATTTGAAAAGAATCTTGTATTGTACCAATTAAATGCCTTTTTATTACACTGTTAGTCATATAGACCTAAAAATCTACTAATTTAATAGTTCATCGGTACTGGATGACAATTTTTCGTTGCCTAGAAATTACAACTTTTTTACTTTTGCGAATTATCAATTCTTATTATTAAATTTCACAGAAATAATTTTCCCTCTCTTACTAAGTTCCATCTATGCTACAAACACGTTTTTGAATTTCAGATTTTTATCCACTCAACCCCAAGATATAACAAAAAAAAACTTAGAGCGGTCGGTGCTGCACGACTCTCCCCTATTGTATCACTTCCCTTTATCCTCGCAGCACCATTCCCCCATCTAAAAAAAAGACTCCACCCCGTCAGAGAAGCCACAAAAAAACTTGGTCATCATCCTAAGACGTAGGTGGACTTCCCCAGCTTTGACTTCATTATCCTCCCCTCCACAAACATCCCCGAAAATATAAGAAGGAACGCTGTATCCTACCTCTTATCCACAAGAATTCAGAACTCCCCCAACAGAAAAAAAGATTCCACCCCATCGGAGAAGCCACCGAAAAACTTGGTCATCGACCTGACTCTGCTGGATCATCCCCCAGGCTCAACCCGACCCTACCCCCTTTTCCAGCCTCTTTATCTCGCCCCCTCTGATTCACCCACCCCCTCGGCAGACGACAATTAGTCCTCGATTATGAAACCTCCCTCGGCAAGGTAACGGGTGACCCGGAAAGGAAGGGTGGCGGAAGGCCGCTTAAGGACGCGTCTCGCTCACCGCCCCATCCACCCCGGTTGCTTCCTCTCGACTAAGTACGTGTCTCGGGGCCTCTGTGTACCCGATCGACTGCCACCCCGTATGCATGTACTTTTCGTGTCGATGCTAAACCGATGAAGGGTCGTCGCCATCGCGCGACACACAGAGGGTGCGACTCCGTCCTCCGTTCTCGCCATTAAACATTCGCCATTCCAACCCTAATCATCATTAATACCCAGCGCCTCTTAATCCAAACAGCCACGCGGATATTTGTAAGATTCATGGAGGGGGAGGGTTGCTATTGGGCTCCGGGACAGTTGGTGGCTAAGAATCAATTCTTAGGAGGGGATTTTTTTTATTACCCACCCTCTCTCCTCTTCTGCTACTTTCGAGAGGGTTTGAAAGAGAGGCGGGGGGTGGCTGGAGGATAATTAGATATCGATTTCGCATTAGAGGCGCGCGTTAAGACGGACCGTCTATTCATTAACGTGTTAGGACGGAGGGTCTTCGTTCATTGGCCGATCTATTAAAATCAAAGGATGGTCGAGACCTTCTGCATATTACGCCTCTCCCTCGTACAGCCTAGCCCACTCTTTTCTCCCTATTATTCTGCCATTCAAAGGGGTCCCTATTGTCCCATTGCGAGTCCCATCCGTCCTGATGAACCCCGGAGACCCCCAGGAATATCTACAGCTCCGGTTTCTTCGCGGATTCCGATTGCGGTGGCTTTATAGTGTCCTGTGGTTGAGAATTTTCTGGGGTTTCGAAAAAGATGGAGGATTACCTTATTTCTCGTCTGAAATTCAGGAATTTTCTCTTCTTTCCTGTGCCGAGGAATCGTCTTCTCCCTTTCCGTGTTCCGCGAGGGATAAGCAAACAGAGGTTCCAGGAACGGGAGCACAAAGGTTTCCGTGTAATTCGCTGGCAAAGGGGAAGATTGCATAGCAGAGGGTGTACTTCTTTCGCGGAAAGGCAATCTAATATTTAAATCTTCGCGAAAGTGGGTGAACGGGTCGAATCGAACGTTCCCGGCAAAACGGTCTGCGAGAGGACTCGCGTAAAAATAGTAACGAGCGAACGCGGCAACGAAACTACCCTTTGCTCGATATTCCACGAAGGGAGGAAGGAAAGCAGGGAATTAATGATCTGTTACTGTGTTTCTTGAGCCGACCTCAGCAAAGGACATCGATAGAAGACGATTTTTCACGAATATTCCAGGGAAAAAAAACACGAAGACTTGAATATTTCGAGTGCAAATTGGGTGCGTTCGAATCCGCGTGAAAAACTGCAGAAAAAATGTAGAAAGAATTTTTCTCGCACGACGCGTGGTTTTCGAGATAATCGAATTTGAAATAGGCGGCTCGAGCGCCGCGCTGCAACTTCAAATTCGATTTTCTCGAAAACGAAGCTTCGGACGGAAAAACTTCTTTCCACGTCTTTTCTCCAGTTTATCGCGCCGCTTCGATTCCACTCGTTGGAAATTTCAAAAACTGAATTTTTAGGATTTCTGCGAATCGGTTCGACTGCGAAATTCAGAGTGTCTGCGGGGCGAAGATAGCGTTCAAAGGCCCTGCTGCACGGTGTATTGATTTTCCACGGAAACAATGCAAAATCCAGGCCGCAAAGGATTCATTTCGCGATTTCTTTCGGAGCACAGCTCGAGCCGCGGCCATCCTCGCGAAACATCCGGTGGCTCGCGTGCTCGATCAACTTCCGCCAGAGTTTTCGCGGAAGCATGCAAAATATCCTGGCGAGCCGTCGACACGCGTGATACGCGGAAGGAACGTAAACCCCTGCCCTCAAAGGTTCCTCTACACACCTGCACTTATGGAAATACGTCGAATCGGAAGTCACTTTTACGAGGCCTTCCCCTTTTTACACGGCCAGGTGCCACGGACCCCGCGAACCTTCCGTTTTCTTCTCCCTTTTCTCTTCCTTTGATAAAATGGAATTTAAAGTGTTCGCAATAATCGCCAATGCTTGATCATTCCCCAAAAAAAAAATATTAAAAAAGGGCTTCGAAGAACTCACTCTGAGGATCTGGAAATTTAATTCCAAGGAAACTTCAAGGAACGCACCCTGAAATTTTGCAAGGGTTTATAATCGAAAATTAGGGTAATAAATTAAATAAATTCGAGGGTTTAAAGTGTAAAGTAGCTTGAAATGTATGGAGGGATTTTTTCGAGATCCAATATTTCATAGCAAAATCGAATTTTTGTGATTAAAAATAGGGGGATGCAGAGGGATGGCGATGGGAAAAAGTTTGCCAGCTTCGCTGTCCGCGGGTGGAAAGTTGCGAACCGCGCGGGCTTACATTCCACCCCCTAAACGACATCGTTTATTATTTTAACGACGTCATTAGGGGAATTTAAATAAACTTGTCCACGGGCTGCCTCGTCCTCCCGACTAGACAGTTTTATTCGTCGCTCCTCGTCGACTCGTGCCCAGCACGTTCGCGCGTCCATTAGCGTCTTATTTTTCTGCGAAATATCGCGCGATGACGCTTGCTAATTCGCCGACTCGAGCTTTGTAAATGTTTGCCCCGAGACTGCAGAATTAGATATAAAATTACTTTGATAGTACACTGCATCGATAGCGTTGAAATCACCGGGGAATCTTTGGAAATCTGGCATTAATTTAGCGCCATTAATCTTCCAGAAATTTTCTAAAAACTCCACAGAGGAATGGATTCGTTTTTAAAAGACACACACTTTAAAAAAAATAAATTTGTTCTACGTCTGATAGTTCTCGAGATATTCCAGAAAATATGTTCTCCACCCCAACTCGAGGGGCTGTTTTCACCCCCTCGGCGTGCACGATTGCCGATAACAAGAATACGTGTCAAATATTTTTCACTGCTCTGCGAATCTACGGAGTCTTGTCAAAATCGGTGTGTGTGTGTGAGTTAATAAATATGGAAGTGTACTACAAATGATATTTATCATCTGGTACACTGGAATGTTGAAGAGAATTGAGCCGTTATTTTTTAAAGTGGTGTAAGTCCATTTGCAGCCAAAAATCGTTTATTTTCTTTAATATTTTTATTGATTATTATTGCATAATAAAACTTAACAAGTTTATAGTTTTAAAAATATTACCCGAGGTGATTAAAGTATGCGAATATTTTTAAGTCGATTCAAACGCAAACCCTTAAATATCTCGGTGTATGAATAAATGGACTTATACCACTTTCAAAAGCAACGGCCGAATTATTGGAAGTCTGGGAACGTAAATGCAGCAGTAGAAATGAGGTATACAAGAGGAATAGTACTATTTGGAGCTGTTAAACATTGCCTAGAAGAGCCCCGGCCATTCTGCATACGCAGAACATGATTCTGCGCCCTATTTATGGAAAAGTTGCAAACTTTTTTTCGTGGCACGTGAAACACGCCCGGCGTGGAGTGGAAGGCTCTCCCCCTTCGGAGTGTTAAAAGTGCTACAGTGGCACAAAGAGGAACACTCCCTTCAGCAAGTATCAAAAGCATCGCGACAGGGAGGTCTTTGCCAGGGTGAAGCTCAAAGGGGTGAATTTCAAGATTCCATGCGGTTAAATTTTGCAACGTTTTTCGTGGCCCCCGTTTTTCATTCCTCGACAAAGTGGTCCTCAAGTTCCCTACGTCAGTCCAGTTTCGGAAATAATGCTGCAACTTTAATTCTAACGTTTCCAAGAATGTTATGCCTGTCGAGTATCGTTCAAGTGCTACTATAAGTGTTCTATGTACTATTAGAGGCTCCCTTATTAGAGGGTGGCCAAATTATTACACTCGAAACATTTTCGTCAATTTTTGGGATCATTTTAAAATGCATTTAATACGATTTAAAAAAAAAAATTAAATTGGCAAGTAAAGATTCTGAAAGGAAACTTTCTTAGCTTTCCAAAATACGCGTGAAAATTTGTCTACGATCATGAGTTCGCGAGTTACAGGTGTTCAAAGTGAAAAGTACCCTTTTTGCTCATACGACAAAACCAAAAAGACGAAATTAAAGATAAATGTTTGATCTATAAGAGTCTCTTCGTTGGATTTACTGGAAAATTTTTTTTTGGCTCGTGCATACGTTCAAACTCGGCAAAAGTTTCTGAAACTTCCTTCCCTGCGCTTCAGCTTGACAAAACAGTATCACAATGGATGAAAAATGCGTCCTTGATTGAAAAACTAGAAACTTCAAGCGTTAAAATGAGTTTTTTAAATATTTTTTGCGACCACTTTCCGCAGAGGCGAACACCCACTGTGATACACAGCTGCGTAACTAATTCTCTACTCTGAACTTGCGAGGAATATTCAAAACTCCTGGCCCTGGCACCCCCAAAGAAGGGGCTTTGTAAGAAGAAAAGCAAACTGGATTTTAATGTCGAAATAAATTTTTATAATCACCTAAAGAATTTTATTGGATTTTCATTAAATAGACTTTTATCCCTTCAGCTCCCTCAAAATTATATCCGGAGTGCGCCACTGTTCAACTGTACCTAGTATTTTAGAATAGCTGACTGTATCCCCTAAATTTTAAATACGTTTAATAAAAAAAAATCGAACAGTACTAACTTCAACGCGAAGAAAGAAATATCACCGAAACCACCCCCAAAGCTTGGTCCAATGGTACCGCGCGCGTTCACATGATTTCCTAAAAGGAGCAAACTGCCATGGGCTGCCAGCGAAGTGGCAGAAATAAAAGCTCCTCCGCAGGACCATCAAGATAGCAGGGAAGCACTCTTATGGAAGGGCGGGTTAATGGAACTTAATCAGCGTCCGAGCTGGCCGCTTAATAAAGCGTAAACGTGGCAGATAATAACGCGAAATAATAGATCGCCAGATCCCTCCTCGCGGATGAAACATTTCCAGGCCGTAGCTCGGGGGCTGTTTTCGCGGGACAATATAAAAATGACGCGGGGGTGGCTGCTGCGTAAGTCCGACGACGGCGCCGTTTCTTTTCCGCCCTATCCCCATTGTCTTCTCGCCTCCGTTCAACGTGCGCACATGGCTCGCTCTCAAAAGGCGAGTTAGCGAGTCTGCGTGCTCGTCGAACGTCACAGTGCGTCGAAGACGATACCTTCGACTCTATTCGAGTCACTTCTAACGCGTGGGTACTCGCGAGGAGAATAAGCCTCCGATTGCATTGGACTTTAGCTATGTTTTAGAGGACCGAAAAATAACAAATACGTGTCTTTTTATTTTGGCCTGTTTGCATATTTAGGGGGTGAAAGCACCCCTCAAAGTTCACGAAAAAGGTACTTAGGGGGGTCATTCTACTTTGACCGACCGAAAAATGAATTTTTTCTCAGTAAATACAACGTATAGTGCAACAAATCTTTTTGGAATTTATTAAGCTAATCTTATATTATAAAAAAAAAATTTTAATTTGTTGCAAATGTTTTTTTAAACTGATATTTTTAAATTCACAATTGTTTATGTTGAAAAGAATTATTGCACATTTGTTTCCGAACCTTTTTTCTTTGCTTTTTCCATTTCCGGGTTTATTTTAGAATCCCCGGGTTGGAATGTGCGACATTCCGAGATTTATATGCTGATAAGGCGGCAACCCCGCCTGAAGTCTAGCTGGAACGTCTCTTCGCGGAAGTACAAAACTACAAAGTAATAATCCAGGGCGGAATGATGATTCTGACGGGAAATCGATGGGGGAGGAGCACGCGTTTATATCGTTGACCTGGTAGGATCGGCAGAATAGAAAATAATGGCAAGCTGCCGGATATTTGTGGGCGGGAGCGTGACAAATATATGTGATAAAAGCCGACTGTTCCGTTCCATATCTCGATATTGATTTATAACAGGCCGATACCGATATCGGAGCGGTGTTTTCGATTTCCATGTAACGCATTCACCGAAAATTCGATATTTCGCTCGGGATATCAGCGAGGATATTGAAACGAAAAATGTAAAAATGTGCATGGCTCCCACCCCCGTTGCATTTGCAAGTAAATTTGTAAATCTAAACGCTTTCTGAATGTACTCCACGTGCAAGTATTCTATGGAGTAGAAGGAGTAACAGAATCAGATTTATGGAAAATATCGGATGATTAAGGGAAGCGTGTCCTCGGCTTCAGCAAGTTTCGATAAAAATAAACTGCAGCTCCGCTAAATCAATTAAAATTCAATTTCTCATTACCAGACCGCTTCAACTTCTCAAGAATAAAAAGAAGGGGATGTGAAGAGCCGCGACCCAAGTTTGCATCATTACGCAGCAGAACCGAGTGTTCGTTAATCAGAGTCACCTACCCTCCAGATTTAAAATCAAATTATCATACGCCCCCGCGAGTAAGCCCCTTCGATACCACGGAAACGCATCGAGAAATATTTTTTTTTTAAAGCGCCCAGGGCGCTGTAATCTTTAAAAAGGCTTTTCAGGTTCAGCCAGGATTCGTTGTATGCCGATGCCGCTAGTAACCGAGCCGGGCACGCGACATTAACGCGATTAATCTGATTTCATGAACGCGTCCAGCTGTTCAGCAGACGCGGCGACGCAAATCGAATACAGCGAAGGTAATAGGAGAAATAAATTTCATTCTGGCTCGCTTTTTGTTCGCTGAGAGGTGCCATTAAATTCCGCCGCAAAGCTTGCTTTACGATTAAACAAGAATATCGCCCTTTCATTGAGAAAGGGAATTGAGCAGAGTGCAAAGAAATCCTTTAATTTCAAGAGGAGCTTCGCAGAGCCTTCGCTGGAGCTGTAGGCTTCGCGCTTCTCTGCAGCTGCAACTCGCGTGAATCCTGGAGAGAAAGGGCAGGGTACTCACTTTTCTGCGGCCGCAGCAGAGCATGGTTGCTGCGCTGCAGCTGCGGCGAGTCGTCGACAAGAGTTGAGGCTGATGACAGACGTAGCTGAGTCGTGCGCCCCCTTCTCGCTGCAGCTGCACCACGCGCACCTGCAGCTGCGCCTGCAGCTGCACCTGCTGCCGCTCCCGCTGCCCTTGACCGACACCGACTCGACCACCGTACTTGATGCGCACGTGTTTTCGCCACTGCATGAGTCCGGTGCGTCATGCCCTCTTCCTGGAACCAAGTCATCGGTCAGTAGAAGCGAGTGCTGCACCTGGCGCATTCGATACAGTCAAGTCAACTGTGGCACAGGGGCGAATTTCGAGTCAAATATTTTAATCTGAAAGAGTTCAGACACTTTTTAAATTAATTCTATATGATAATTTTTTATCATATGAGTTATTTGGAGGAAACGGTGTTTTTGGGAGCATCGAAAAAACAGAACCACGGGCGCCGGGAATCGAACCCGAGCCGCCCGCGTGCTGACCAGCAGCGTTAGCCACCACGGCTACGCCGACTCACCGTGGTCCCTTAGCCCGGGCCTCCTCTTATGTCACGGGGGTTCCTGATCCCACATATTGCTAATTTGTTAGATGAGAAAAGGGAATTTTTTTAAAAATTGTTTCAAGCCTCTATGTTTAAAATAGGGCCGTTACAAATATTCGAATACCCGTAGGCATCGAATTTCGCATTGTACCGAAAGCAATCTGAAGATGAAATATGTTTTCACACTAATTCTTTTCATACTGGCCTTCACAATTATTGTTTTTTCAAACGATAAATTTGACACTTTATTAATCGTTGGTAAAGTTAAAAATTATATTTCCTATTGGGTATAATCCGAAATTCGAAGACAGTCGTATTCGAAATTATTTAAATATTCACAGCTCTAGTTTAAACATCACCCGGTCAAAACAGCCAAAATAAAAAGCTGATCCTTTCCATTAAATTATGTTTAATATAAACAAATAAGTATATAGATCCGAACTATACAAATCCGCCCCTGGAGGTCCAGATTAACGGTAGAAGAATTAATTAAATTTTTTATAAAAACTAAAAGCTTTGAAACGACATAACTAAAGCAGGAGCAATTAACATTGAAATAACACCTCGTTGCTAAAAGGCTCCCAGGATGGCACCATGGGGCTAATGCACTTTGTTGGCAAAGTGTGCACCATAAGCACAAATTTTTGTTGAAGCTAAGGATCCCAGGAGTTACTTCCCTTCGAGAAAAGAGGACGAAACGATCGATACGCACCGCAGGGGAATCCACCACTTCGGAGTGTCTGTAGTACACGCTAAATGGCTTAACAATCTCCGATATCACTCCTCGCACTAAAGCCAGCTATCGCAAACTTTCAAAGTCACAATTTATTCTACAATTTATTTTAAATATAATCTTTACGTTCCTACTATTACATTAGGCACGTCGGAACTGGCAATGGATATTTAAATTGAATTTGTCACAGTATCCTGACTCGAGGAGGAATAAACCGATTCGAGAAACACAACACAGAGGGTCTGTGTTCCGTGACGGTCGAAAGGTGACTGTCCGAAATCAGGCGTCTTTTTCTATCGCCCTCTTGGGTCGTACACACTCAAGGTTACCATCCTAGAAGCCCCTCCTTCTTTCTCCCCTCGCTACGTGCTCCAACTTTTGTTTATGGGCGTAGTCTAAGCATTCCAGGAACTCTATTTACTATCGGGGCCTTCCGCATCAGCGAACTTAACGCGGTCCTTTTTTCGCCTTGTGTTCCAAAGCCCGAGAATTCGCCTGCCAATTCTGGCTCCCCCGACCTGCTGTGTTTTGTAACGCGGTCAACATTATTGTTTGCTTTATTTTAGTAAATCCTCTAATTAGTCTGAGCAATGCATCACTTATGATGTTATACAGTTTCAGAGTTAATGTTGGACTTTTTTCAGTGTTTGGGATTTAATTAAATGAAGGGAAATGCAGATATGGATTGTTAGTGGCAAGTTTAAGTATTTGAAGTTTAAGGGGAGTTTCGATGGGGCGAATTAATCTAAAATATGTATATTTATAAAATATCTAGATTTATAATCTAAAATATGAATTTCAACTTCTCTGGGACATAATTAAGAACCTACTCGATCTTATAAAGGAAGGTCTCCAAGCCGAAAATTCAAGGAATTATGAAACTTTGGGGATATGTATTACGCAATATTTTTGCTGCCTAAATTCACCCTATAGGGGTGAAATTGACCTCCAAAAATTCGGCTATTTTCGATTTTCAGTTTTTTACCAAATAACAGTCCTGAAAATTTTTCTTCTATTTCTTACAGTTCGCGAGTTGTAACAGAAAATAGCTGGATTTTCCGGGGGCCATTTCACTCCCTTAGAATAAATTTTAGAGACAAAAAAATTACGTAATACATACCTATGTATCCTCCACATATCTCTAAAGTTTCTAATATTTTTTTTATCCCCGGGTGGGAGATCTTGGTAGTGAAAATAAAAGGGCAATAATTATCCCGACGTTACTTTACGAAATACCACAGTTCCAGAGGAGATGTACGAAGCGACCCGATGCCTTTGCTTGGCAGTCGCCACGGCGACGTGTTAATTTATTAATGGCCCGTGGAAATCCATCTATCGGTTCCCAAATGATCGAGTCATTTTAATTTGGCACGTGACACGTACACCCAATGGCTCCGTTCTACATTTCGCCTCCTTTTCTCCATGTGCCCCTGATTCCGCATTTCGCTCCGCTCGCAGAAATAAACACGGTACAGGCGCATCGATTATCCGGCATCTCGATCCCACCCCTCCCGCGCAAATGAATTCTTAATATCCCAACTGGAGACGAGATCAAAATGAACTTCATTAATTAACGGGGGATCTCGATTTAAACCGCGCGACGACATTTGCGGCGCAGAGACTCTGCGGCCTCAGCTCTCGAAAGATGTGGCGAATTTAATTTGGTAATTTCTAGTCCAGCGATCGTGATCCGAATTTTTATAAAACAATGGCATTCGTTCGTCCAACAAAAACGTTCTTTTGTCCAGCCTTGGAAAAATCGCAGAAGTCGACACTTAATTTTCAAATTGGGGCCATTTTAAAAAATGTCGAAATTTCAATACGAATCTAAGATCTAAAATCGAATTAAGCCATTTTTCCTGTGGTATATTTTCAACCAAAATTTTTTTCATTTGTAGTTTAAGATATACTAAATATTCAGTAAATATTTCAGGATAAAAATCTTTCGTTAAGTTCATAAAAAAAATTTTTAAAATGGCCCTTCCACGTTTTCAAGACTCTCACCCTCTCCCTTTCTACAATCCCCAAAGCTATGTAAATCTTCAAAATTCTCAAGACAGAGAATCATACACTTTTCACCCCTCCAGTCCAACATCCCTGGCTACGAAATAAGTGTACTCCCAGGGGGGGGAGGAAGAAAGGGTTGAAAGTGGCGGAAAGAAAAGGCGACCAGGCCTAGAGCTCCCTTCTCTGTAACCGAATAATCGATCGCACGTGGTCTGTGCGCAATCACAGTTGACCTAGGGCCGCGAGAGTTATGCCAGGAATCTCATAAGCGACGTCCATCACCGCCGAATGTCTCGGTCTTCAATTCAATCGGGGTTACTATTCATACGACATTCTGTGTCAAGCTCGCTCGCGTTCGCTCGTTAAGAATCAATGAAATCCTCAACCGCGCGTGGCTGTCGCGCCACAACCTTGACCTCCCCTGACGGATCTTCCCCTAAAAAGGGGGTTCGCCCGTCGCGCACCCCAGACAATTTCTCGGATAATCTCCTTTCCCTCAGACTTCCTTCGGCAATTAATGCTCAGCGTGACCCAGTTCCGGGGACCCTCTCGGGCCATGCGAAAGTTTTGATAATTGGTAAAAATCTGCTGGTAATTTTCTTTCGGTTTGTCTTTCAGATAGCGTTGCAGCGCTGACGGCACAGTAGGGAGGATCTAGACTGCGAACTGGGGGACTTTAATTTGAAACAATTCAGGGGCCCAGTGGGAAATAGGAACATGGTGGCGTTTTATGATTTTAGAGGAAAGAAAGTTGAAGGGGAAATTGTTTTCGTAGAAAATATACTGCGCGAAATTGTAATTATTTTGGACAGTACTTGAATTAAGTAAATGGCAACTGTTATCAACTTTTAGGAGAAACATTATTTTCATAGGAAATGCGGCTCGAAATTGTAATTATTTTAAACGGTACTTGAATTAGATGATAAATGACAAATATTGTCAAATTTTAGAGGAAAAATTATTTTTATAAGAAATACATGGATATACTTTTTGAGTTGCTATGTTGAAGCTATAAAAAATCTAAAACAAATTAACAGAATTCTTCTGAATTTTTTATCTGTTGTATCAAAAAGAATGCCCCCCTAAGGGGTTATACCTATTTAGTCAGGAGGCCGAAAAGAGGCGATTTTTTAAAAAAAAGTGGAAGCATATATTTTCACAGAACTTTTTGCACTTAAAAGAGCAACATTTAAAGAACATTTGGTAATTTTTTTAGAGACCAATATTTACGTTTATAATAAAAATTCAACGACATCCAAGAAGCCTTTTTAACAACGATGAGCAAGATATTTGAAAAACTACTGCCCCAATCTTTCCGAAATTTTATAACAGCATATATCGAGATAGAAGGGTAAACTCCAGCAGGTATCCCCAAAGTTTCCTAATTTCTCGAATTTCCTGGCGGGGGTTCATCCCTTGTTAGTCTTTCGCATCCCTGAGCTGCTGCAGCTCGATGCAGCCTCGTAAACAACGTCGCAACACTTGCCGAGTAAACGACCAATCGGTCCCCGGCGGTGTTCCCTAAGAGGAGGCGCGGTGCAGGGATGAAGAAAAAAACGTGCAACGTAACGATAATGATGCACGTGCAACGACGAAAGGTAAACTGTCGCGTTTGCCCCTGGGAGCCCTATAGCTTCTACATAAATTCTCAAGAGCTCGGTGCTGGGGAAAATCTTTTTTGAAAAATCATTCAAATGATGCTCACTCATGCTTGAAAATTAGTAAACAAATATCAGCAGTAAAGATCCCTTTTACAGAGTCTTTTAACTAACAATGAGTTAGTCGAAAATCGTTCACGCCAGTCAAGTTGAATTTGCAGGCAAGTAAAATTGAAAGAGTCTCTACTTCGGGGATTTACAGTTAAACAAATTAATAACTGAAGTCAGCGGACTTGGCTGGTGTGAACGAGGCTTTAGAGTGGAATTGCATCAACGAGAGTCACGAGACACTATCATAATCGAGAAAGAGACATTGCATGCAGGTAATTCGTATTTCCAGAGTAATTTCGTGGTGAGGCAATTCTCTGGGCACACTCGAGAGCTCGGCGAATAAGACGGCCACAGAAAGAGGAGAATGAGAAAGAGAAGTGGAGGGAGCTCGATCGGGGTTACCTTCTAAAAATCATTTCTCGTGCGAAGGGCCGACGGGTCCCTGCTCGAGCAGACTCGGGTCACTTCTCTCATTCTGGTCCACGCAGCACCCTCTCCCGCCCTTCTGAAACAGATAAGATGGCAGCTGCTTAATCTTGGCGAGTAATGAACGATGCAAATGTTTGGGGCAGTGTCCAGTAGAATTTTATCCATTCCAGAAGCATTCAAAAGCACGGATTCGAAAAAATTCCGGCTGTTTAAATAACACAGTAAAAAGTAGCATTTTTTATTAATTACACAGTGCGTTCCTTATTAGGGATGTTATTCCGAAAAGGACCGGTGGCCGATCGAGATGAGCTGTGGACCTTAAATCTAAAATTGTAGCTTCGGGTATTTATTAGTTTCCGAAATATTAATAAAAAATTATTTTTAATTTTTTGGGGGTTTTTTGAAATCTTTTCTGGACGGTGGTGCGAGCCCCTGTACCTGGGACCTCTCCCGTCTCCCTATTTTTTATTTTTGAAATTTTTTAGCCACAACCGATACTAATATTTGGGACAAATTGGAAAGTGGAATGCGTTGTGGCGGCAAAGTCATAAGTGATTTAGAAAAATTGGTAAGGTGTAACTTTTGATGCACAATTACTCCTGTATCTTTTAAACGCATTAATTGCCGAAGCTAAAATTTTATATTTGGGGTCTTTCCAAACCCCTCGTAATACTCACTAACAAGGGAAGATCCCGAACCAGAAAATTCAAAAAATTCTGAAACTTCGCGAATATGTAGGGGATTTCCTTCTGGTTACAACGCAATTTTTGTTCGCTGCCCAAATTCACTCGAAGGGGGTGCAATTAGCCCCTGAAGATTCGGCTATTTTTCGATTTTGCGTTATAACTCGGGAACTGTAAGAGATAAAGAAAAAGTTAAGACAAAATTTACTTCTTTTAATTAGATTTACCATTTGGTAAAAAAATTATTTTACAGTTCACGAGTTATATCACAAAATCGGAAAATAACCAGATTTTCAGGGGTCAGTTACACCCCCTTAGAGTGAATTTAAGTGGAAAACAAAAATTCCGTTGTAATCAGGAGGAAATTCCCTGCATATTCACAAAGTTTCAGAATTTTTTTAAATTCCGGGTTCGGGATCTTCCCTTGTAAGTTTCATCTCGATCGGCCACCGGTCACTTTCGGAAGTACAGCCCTTATTAGAGAATACAGAATTTTGCCATTTTTCACCTCAACTTTCAGGCCCCTATTTCACCCCTTCAACGTGAATATCAGCGGATAAAAAAGGCACGTGTCGAATATTTCAAATTTCCACCAAAATCGCATCACAATCGGCGATTGTCACTTCGATACGGCCACTTTTCAGCAGTGTACAAGCTGACAAGTGTAAGAATGTTGGAGCACATCCCAGAAATTTAAGCGAATAAAATCTTCGCGATCCACAGAATAGTTCATTGAGAGCGCAGGATAAAAACTTGTCCGTATAAGCATGCACGCCAGATTAACAACTCCGGCACGCGAGATTAACAACTCCGGCTCACGCCAAGCGTGGCTCGACAGAGTTGTGCACGCCACTCAACGCTCCTCCCGCTAACCCCAAGCTGGCAAACGTTTTACGCAGGATAACGTGGCCCCAAACTGCGTGGCGAGCTAGTGTGGCGTCGTTAAATGAAAAAGGGGGCGCCGACTGCTGCGCAAGATCTTCAGCACGGCGGTCCACGCGGCGTGACTCACTTCTGCGAGTGGCTTGATTAATCTCGCCTTAGAAAAACAAGAAACCTACAAGTAGTCGATGAGCTTCTCAAAACAGCACTTTCTGAATAATTCTAGCAGCCTTCCTGCTATTTTTAAGGGATACTCTGCTTGAAATATATAACTTCAGGATCACCTGATCAAGCCACTTTATTTATTAGTGGGGCATACTATGGCGTGGAAGCTTTGGAGAGCCACGTGTGCTGCGAAGAATGATTAAAGCACTTGGCTAACGAGGGAAGTTTCATTGCAGAGCATTGGGATTTTTTTTAAACAAAGCAGGCTCGGGGAGGACCTCGGGCAATTTTTTGCTCGTCCCCATCTTCGGTTCTTCGGGGTGAAAACACCCCTTAAGGAAGAATCATATTTTTGGGGCTGAAAATACAGCAAAATTGCAGAATTTTTTTTTAAGAAACTAGCGATTCGATTCGTCTGAAATTTGGACCATGTTTTTATGCATCTTTGAAGAAGTTGCAGTTTTAATATTATTAATTTCTAATCATAAATATAGGAGTTAGGATTCAAAAAATAGGATTCCCCTCTTAATACCCACCGAGGTGTTTTTGGGATCTCAAAATTCTAACAATCCACATACACAGTCTAAAATAATTAGAGTACACTTGCTCAGACGTCTAGTAAGTACCTTGGAACCTCGAGTGAGGGACACCGATCAAAAAGATCAAAATATCGTAACCCAGAATAATTTCAACAATTAAAATTGATAAGAGTTTCATACGAAAGTGGGCCACTCGAAGGATCACTGGAACCCGGAGAAGAGAGCATTCCGTGACGAGAGAAGGAGCACAGTTTCCGTAATTCTCTTTTAATTCTTCGAGGATGATAATGGTCGCCGGCGAACGCAACACGCAGAAAGAATGAACGAGACGCATTCAACTGGTTCCTGAACTACGTTCCCAGATCCCCCGCTTTCCGTTTCACGTTCTATCGATCCCTGGAAGACACAGGGAGGGACTCGTGGCAATGAAGATGCACGCGAAGCGACACAGAGGGAAATACTAATCCCAGCCTCGTTGCCTCCTATTTGAAAACTCGAACTAGCCTGTTCGAAATCAGTGGAGATAGAAAGGTGGACACGCTGCCTGCTTGAACGGTGCCGTTACTCTCAAAGAAAGTTATAGAACGTGGAAAGTCAAGCTATTTACACGCCTCCGTGCTTCCCACCCTGCAGGGTGCCGTTATTCTAATTACGTACCTTCCCCTTGTACAGGGGTTGATAGCCACGCCATGAAACGAGCCCCGAAAGCTGCGACTAGGAGATGCACTGCTCAACATAGTCACTTGCTAACTATCCTAGATTTTGCCAACAGCTAGTTTAGATTGGGCACCCCATCGACTGACAAACCCCCTGGATTAAATGGGCCCAGTTATGCAGAAAGCTACCACCAACCCTCAATGATCTGAAACTGAGGAAATTTAGCTTGAAGATTCTCATTGTTAAAGGAAGGTAGATTTATTTCCATGGGGTGTTTTATTTCCTGTTGTTGGTTTAGAATGTTTTTTAATGAGTTACTTAGTAGTGAGTAGGGTAATTAATATAATTTTATACTCTCTGCAGCGGTTGCTTTTTAAACCTAAAATGGCACTATGGCCTCGTAGTTTTAATAATTTAGGGGCTCGGTGGAAAACTAGCACGTGATACATATGCATAAATTTTGTTCCTTAAGGATCCATAATTTTTTTCTCAAGAAGAATTATACATATTTTTGAGAACTTTTTATTTTACAGAAATCTACTATGAACGTTAAATTTTAAACTGTGATATTTTGAATAATATATGAAAACAACAAATACGAGTATTTTTAAGTAAAAAAATCATGAAACATTGGTCCTCTCAATTGTATAATGTAAGAGTTGTTCAATTTTTTGGAAAATAAAGATCGCGAAATTATGGGATCTATACTGTGTTTAACTAATTTTTGCCATTTACAGGGTTCATAATTTTCTGCATAACTAGGCCCAAATGGTGCCCTGAGTGCTTCGAGCAGTGTGCACATCACTGGAGCTTCTAATGCTCTATTTTTCATTCCAGATCGACTATATAATATCAAATAACACAGATACCACTGCCTCTAAATTCCCAAATACCCTACGAAAATATAGAACTGTTTGAATAGATGTTTCCCCAATCATTTCAGCTACTCAGAAATTCCCAAAGCCTCGTACACCCTACTGACTGATAATGACCCTTAATTAGACCATCCCCGAATTCCCCCTACGCAGGCCAAGTTACAGAGGACAGTACAGTCCGGGGATCGCAAATTTATCGACTTTTTCAATTAACGGTAATTCAATAAAGTTTTCAATCAAAACCGGTTTATCGGTAATTTTTTAAGGCACTGAAATTATAAGAGTAAACATTACAAAAAAATTTGAACTCTAATCGAACATTGTAATAAATATGTGCAAATAAAACTGTTCTGAACATTTCTTTGATGGCCTGATTCAGATTTTTAATTTTCTTTTGGATCAGAGCTGGTTTTTCGCGAGATACTTCGGTTTTCATCTGTATTAATAATTGAAGTTTCTTTCACTGATAACGTGGTAGATATCGACGGAATTAATGAACGCATATATGCGCTACATTGCTGTACATCATTTATTGGATTACCGGTAAAAAATTCAGGGCATTTCTCGCGATTTACAAGTCCAGCCCAAGTAAACTGTACTAATGCTGGCACTGCACTAATCATTGGCACTCCTGATTAAAAAGTCAAATATTAAGAAGTTCAAGCTTAGAAACTACTTTTTTTACAATTTCTTATTTTTCTTTCACTACACACTGCGAAGCTCAGTAGTTGAACCACACATTTTACATCTGGCAATGCCACATAGTGGGACAAAAAAGGGTGAGTTTTAGGCGTTTTCTTAAAATTTTGATAAGGGGTAGGCAAGTATATTTCCTCGCTTTATAACTAATTAATGGATTGAAATACAGATTTACTAAGTGTTACAGGTATTTAATAGTGAATGAAATAGTCTGTTTAAACACTTTAAACTTCGTTTTTTAACTACATACGTTTTTCTATACAACCTCAAATTTTAGGGCGCCAATGATTGTACTTTTACGCCTATTTTGTTTTTCATTGAATATTTTTAAAATTAAAGACTTAACAGGTACTCAAGATGTTTTCTTTCAATGAGAAATCCACAATCATTGATAAAAACTGAAAAATTAAGACCATGTAAAAACTTCACAAAAACAATATAGACATTCCAATTGCGATTTCGGCTTAGGGTGCCAATCATCGTGCAGTTTACCCTATTCCTATTCAATTGAACCCAGCGGAACTCAAAGCGAAGACTCCGCAGGGAGGAAGCTGCCCAGTGGTGAGCTAAGAATCTTCGAAAAGTGTCTAGAAACTGTAAAGGAAGCACATAGGGCGCGATATTCAGCCGGCACGGCATCCTAGCCAGGTTCTGGGATCGATAAGGGCCACGATTAAGGGCGAGAGTAACAGGAGCCACGCAGCAGCCGCCGAGCTCTCTCCCGATCACAGAGCAGCACCCACCAGACGAGTCTACCAAGCGACACCTATCAATGACCACCAAAACCGTGGCCCCCTACCCTTAAAAAAAAAACATGCTCCACATGCAGCCAAGAGCAACAACCCCGACTGGCCAGAAGGGAGGGGGAGGCGTTAGAAGGAAAGCAGGACACGAACACAGGAGCGGCGAGCAAAAGAAAAAAGCAGGTGAAAGAGGGGTAGGTAGGGAAGAAAGGGAGCACGAGCAACGGAGGCACGACTTTCGCGGTGGCGTGCCGAGAGAGTCGACGGTCCCCGGACCGGCCGGGGCGATCGATATACCCTTTTTCGAGGGTCGCTTTCGGCCGCCCTCCGGCACGCCACCCGACCGCGCGTGCAACCGAGAGACGCCGGTGTCTCCGGCTGCCAACCCTCGTCTGTCCACGTACCTGCGCGTCCCCGGAGCTGCCACGAAAAAAAATGCCCCCAGGATCCGTCCAGCCCTGCGACGGTACCCCTTCACGCCCTCCGCACCCTGGTTTTTCCAGCGGCGACGAAGGAAGCGGCGCGGATCTTCCGGTCGCAGCTTTCTCACCTCACCGTACAACGCCACGCGGGAATCAATACGCGCGCCTGCCTCAAGCTTTTCCCTCCCCCAGCCCCCTCGAACGCTTCTTCACCGCCCTTTCTCTGGATCCCGCGCTTCCTCTCTCTCTCTCTCTCTCTCTTTCAACCCCTATCCCTCCCCCTCTGTCTATGCACCCGCGATATAATGCGTGCACCAGCGCGCGGCCACAACTCTCTTCCCGTGCACCCCCTCTCGACGCAGCGGTAACCCTGCAGCAGGGGGAGAGGGACGACGACCGCCTCTGTACACGCCGGACGACACAGGGCGCACCAGGGCCTCCACGTTGGCCGTCTCCTTCCGCGAGAGGCTGCCGATAACCACCGCGGACCGAACCGTGCACGGAGAACCGAGGGGAGGACGCTCGGCGGACGACGGCGTGCTACGCACCGAGCCGCGTAACCACGACTACCTGCACCACCAGGGCGGACATGTTGGACGAGGGCTGCGCGCAGCCACGCGCGCGCGCGCAACCGGCGCTGGCCCCACTGCTCCGGGGAATCAATTTTTCTGCCGTGCCGGCGCCGATCTTCTGGCCACCCTGCACGGTTTTTTGGGGGTTGCTTTTTTGGGGAGGTTGTTTTTGGAGGGTTTGGAGAGGCTGCTGGGACATTCCATGCGCTCTTGCAAAAGTACTTGGCGTATTTTTTTTTACTTTTTTGAAGTTTCTTATGGAGATCGAATATATAGCATTTCATTTAAAAAACTGAAAGTCGCCCTCGTTTCGAGGAAAATGTTGCGAACAACAAAAATTGAGATACCGTATTATGTTGGATATAAAAAACAGTAAGAGGTTTCCTCCTTCAGTTTTTTTTCAGATACTTACCATTTTCGAGAATCCTGTATAAGAATATCAGGTGTAGCCGCTGCTGGGCGACGCAGCGTCAACTTTCGACAATTTTT
This sequence comes from Andrena cerasifolii, assembly GCF_050908995.1. Lineage (NCBI taxonomy): Eukaryota > Metazoa > Arthropoda > Insecta > Hymenoptera > Andrenidae > Andrena > Andrena cerasifolii. The sequence goes on from NC_135132.1 coordinate 9,697,717, forward strand.
ACGGCGCCAATTTTAAAATGTCCATATTTTTGAAAATTTGTCCATCAAGGGAAAGGATAGAACTGTATTCTCCTTTTTTTCAGATTTTTAAAATTGCGCTCGATTGTTAAACATCTGCATTTGTTTAACTCTTCGTTGACACTCTGGGTGTGGACCACCCATAAACTGATTTTGACGCTCTATACCTTCTACATGCAAAATAAATAGTTTTTCTCCAAAGCCGACGTACAAAGTATTTTTTCTCTCAAAGCATTATATCTCAACAGCAACTCTGTAGATTTGTAGCTTCTAATATTGAAATTTGTAAAAGTTACAATTTTTTAAAGATTCTCTTCCTTTTTTTTCGACATGTGGTAATTTAGATTTTTTTACAAAAACTGCGGTAAATTTTCAATCAAAAAGCTATTGAAATATATTCTAGAGAAATCTGTCCGAGTTCGCATGGAATGTCCCTGCTGTTTTTTTTAGTAGAGGGTTTGGGGCGGGTGGGTGAAGGGAATTTGGGGTTTTTTTTGCTTCGTGCTTTTCCGGGGGTGCAACAGGTTACGTGGGGAGTTTTTGGTTTGGCCGAGGTGAAGGGTAGCGGGGGGATGATTGTTGATGATGGATGGGTTGATTATGTGGGGGTAAGGGGTAATTGGGTGTGATGATTGTATGGTGAGGGGAATTTTGTAGAAGCAGACTTGTATGGAACTGACGACTCTATGGCGAAACATGCGACACCGCTGGAAAAGTAGTCGATCGGTTGTTTCACGAACAGGAGGTGATCAAATTTTGTATTTTACTAGCAAAATATATCCGCGCTTCGCTTCGGGCTTAAGAGACATTAAGGACTCCATGAAAACAAATTTCACTCCTTTTCACCACCCCCTTAGGGGTTGATTAGGGCAAAATCCTGAAATTGGTTTTTAGGAATTTGTGTGGGTAACCTTTGTAAGTAGAAACCAAGTTGATATCTAATGGGGCCTAAGAGATATTAAGGAATCCGAGGAAATACATTTTATCCCTTCTCACCCCTTTGGGGATGGAATTTCCCAAGATCCTTCCTTAATGGACGCCTACGTCATGAAAATAATGTACCTTTCAAATTTCACGTTTCTAAGTTAAACGGTTTGAGCATCAAGACTTCTTATATATATATAAACATTGATACATTAAATTTGCAATTTGCAAACATTGATACTTCACAAAGAAATAATAAGTAATCAGTGTAACTGAGTAATTTAGAGAAAACTATTTAACTAATCGACTTGCCCTTACACATACAACTAGATAATTCCAAACTATTTTCGATGGACTTCTAGTATTATAAAACAAATTAATTTTAATACTTCAATGTTGCCTAAATAGATTAAAAAATTTCCTGCAAAATCGTACTTCATTTCCTGAGCTCTACAATTTTGTCAATTTTCGCCTTTTCTGTTTCATAATTTCTCCAGAAAAAATTCCCCAAACTGTGTACTCTAGTCTAACTGCCCGTTTTTCAATGCCATCTTCAGGAATTTATTTAAAAAAAAACTATAAGTTTTTTTTTAAATAAACCCCCCCAATAGGTCCACATTGAAACTTTTTAAACAATTAAAATATCCGCAAAATACTGTGCGCATCCCTCAGAAACTTCCCCTAAAACGTCCCCTAACGCTAGCACCCCCCGGAACAAGTCTCTTTAAGTAATCCCAGAACAGAGGAGAGGAGGGAGCTCGGAATTTTTCTTTCTGCCGAAGCCACGATAACTCCTCGCGAAGTTACCATCGGGAATCGAAAACTAAAATATAGATTCGCCTTCGAAATTGATTCTATGCCACTGTCGGAGTCGCCCGCTTCTTCCATCCCCCTCTGGCCCCTTCTGCACGCTCTCAGGCTGTCGAACCCTCGCGCGCACGCAGACGTCGAAATTTTTCCTTTCACCCCCCGCCCTTAGACACCCCTCCCGACCACCCTCGCCCGCGACAGTGACAGAGCGTATGCAAGGAGGAGGCTACATCGGTTCCAAGTCGACGTCGACTTGTCTGAGTTTTATTAAATTTCTTGCTGGTCGGTAAATAGGCCCCCTCCACGCACGGAGCGATACTTATTACACCCCCATTTTGGGGACATTCTATTCGGGACTGGCGAGGAGATCGGGAACAATAAAGTGAATAAAAAAAATCGTGAGCATCTTTAATAAAATTGAAGGAACTGAAAATTTGTTGCTCTCCAAAATGGACGCAGAATATAGAATACCTATTTGAATTTTCATATTTGTTACTTTTGTTAGTAATAAAGGAATACCTGGCATTCAAAGTGCCCACGCACTCGGTCCACGAAATTATAGTCTTCTTTTAGAAAAATGAATGCGTTTCCCAAGGAAATATTGAAGTCGGACCACCCCGATCGAAGTTTTCGAATTCAATCGGCGGGGGTGTTCGACCCCGAATTACTTGGCCGATAAATCCCGGCAGGAGGGGCTCCTCTCTGCGGCGGGACCATTTCTCGACGGTCAGGGTCGACTATTATGGTTTTCCACGAAATCACGTACCGTGATCGCCGTATTTTACGAGCTGCCGCGAGCCACGGACTATTAGATCGATACACCGGCAGTCTGTGGCCATGGGGTGCTTCTGAGACACGCTGATTGCGGCCTCCGCGGCTAATTTTTTCGCCTCCCCCCACCCCTCTCTCACTCCCCTGGGCGAGAGATCGCAATCAGCTGGCAATTGTCGCGGAAACCGTCGCGGCAAGCAGCACAGGTCGGATTCTATGTTAACGAGCACCTCTGAACCAAGCCAGACTCCTCAAACTCACTTTCCCACCCCCGTGGCACCCCTCGAAACTTCGAAGAGACAGACGTAAAGTGGCGGAAACGATTCCTCGTTCAAAAATGAGCGAAAACCGCGCCATGAAGTTTTCCAATACGACCATTCGTTTTCGAGAAAAACGACTCCAAAGTTCGGGCGCAGTGCGGCCCCAGGGGGGCGGAGCCTCGGAGCGCCGTCTTCGAGGTCGATTTTCTCGAAAATGAAGCTTCGTATGGAAAAACCGTATTCTACAGTTTCGATGTGTTTTTTCATGGTGTATCCTATCCCGCTATGGTTTCCCTCGATTTATGCACCGTTTGAGCAGGGTGTCCAGAAATGCTAAGACGAAATCTGGTAGAAATCGTTAAGCTGAGACAAGGAAGGACAAGGATATTGATGCTGCCAGATGCGAAAGAACGTATTTCAAACAGAAACATTAATAACGAGACGGGAATCAGCAGGATCTCCCCAGAGGGCCAATAAAATTCCCCCAGTGAACGGCCTTTAAATTTATTCGGGTCCGAGCGGAGCCCGGTCGCCGTGACGAGCAATTAAACGCAAAAACGACAGAGGATTCCGTGCAGCGAGGGGGATGAACGGATCACCGAACAAGATCGATGAAAGTTACTTGTCTTTCAGGGCCAGTGTATCAGTTTCCCCTGAACGTGAAACAGGATCCAGCGGCTCAATCTAGGAGCTTCTTGCTCCGTCAACCCTTGAAATTGATAGCTGCTGCTACTCCTTGACCAACAAAAATTACCGGCACCGCCTTAAACTTCTCGAAAAGTGGCAGAAGAAGTTCAAAATAGAATCCACCGGTCCCTAGTGACTTTTTAAGGTCCCTTCCTCCCTCGAGCGATTCTTAGGCACTAGCTACGAAAGGAGCACCCTTTTTTACTAGGAAAAAAAGGTAATTCTCTACGTCCCATCAAGGAGATTCGTTCGAGCGTCTCGAGGGGTGGGCGAATTGGACGATCCGAGCTTAAGTCACCTCAGTCTTTCGATTCCCCGTTGTCATTCCCATCGAGCCTAAACGTCCTACTTCCGGTTCGACTACTCCTGCCCCGATCGATTGGAGGCCTCCTCCGTGTCAAAAACACTCTGACGGAAAAGAAGGAGCGGGTGGATCGTCTGCTCATGAATCTCTCCACTATCTCCCACCAATCCCACAGATTTTTCCGTCCTGCCCCGATTTGGGACAAACCTGGCCACAGGAGGGCCGCTGTGAAATTCATCGGTACAACGTTTAGCTGTGTCAAGTTGCGCAGAATTTTTCGATTCAACGCGGGGGTGTGCCTTTTTTTTAATTTCAGGATAATCCGGCTCGTTAACGCGGAATGGAACCGCGAGGACTTAATAACCGCCCCCCGTGTGTGCGCGTGTATGCGGCCCTGCCACTCGACCTGGAGTACGTCGCTGCGATTGGACGGCATTTGAATGAATGCCATCCGACATTCACACCTTTTTTCAGCCCCTTCCTTTCAACCCCGTCCACCCGTGAAACGCCTCCCATCTCAGCCCCCCCGCCACTGATGTACTCGAGGGGTTACGGTGGTGACACGCGAGCAGCGTGTGGGTTCGCGTCACGCACACGAAAGGGCAGGGCCGTGGCGAGGCGTTTTGGGCCCCGCGTTTTGTGAATGATTTTTTTTGGGAAATTCAATGTTTTTGGGTAGTAAGAGTACCTACCGTGGTTAGGAAAGTTAATGTAAAGGGTTTTTTGAATAAAATTTTTGGAATTTTTTGGATACGAAATTTTTTAACTTTTTGTGATAATGTCATTGTATTTGGATAGGTAGTGAGGACAAGTAGTGTTGTTGTATTGAACGTGAGTGTTTTTAAATTTTTACAGTTTTTTGAAAATATTTTTGGAAAAGCGATATGGGTATGTGGGTATTTGTTTATTCGCCCGAGCCTTCGTTTTTTAGATAATTAGGTCGAGAGTGTATAAAAACCGAGCAACTAGGGCACATTTTGGATTTTGGTTTTCTCGAAAATGGAGCGTGGTAGGGGAGAAATTTTTTCTATATTTTCGAGTTTATTTTGTACGAAGAATATGACTACTAAGGGGTTTTTAGGATGCATAAAGTGATCACGGCGGAAATGAAGCTTCAAATTTTGGTTGCCTTGTTTCAGAAAGTGATTCAATTCGATTTGGATAATTTTTAGTAAAATACGTCCCCCACCACCTTCAAGTTCACCGCAAATCGCTTCAGACATCTTTTCGACCGACAATCCCAGAATAATATGGAGTATTTATTACAATCCCAGAGGTTTCACCCTCGGAAGCTATTTCCACAAACTCCACCCCCTCGAGCCTCTCCCCAGGATAGATTTGCATCGTGGAAAATTAATCGTTCTTCACCTCGAAAAGTGTGTCAAACGTCTCCATCGATCGATTACATATTACGTCGTCGTACGTCCTGATGATTGGTTCCTATTATCGTCACACTGACAATTCCATTCCCGTACCAGGGGCTAACAAAAGGCACGTGGAGTATGTCGGTCGAAATTCGGGCCTTTATAGAATGACCGCAATGTACATAAATATTCGTCCTCGTGTATATTGAACGACCAATATCTGGGCGAAGCTTCGAGTAGTAAAAGTACTACTGGAATTTTAAGTACGCGTTTCTACTGAGGATCATTTAATTGCGGGGCTAGTGAGTCGATAGACGATGATTTTATAATGTCGCGGCGTTTTAAATTGGAAGCTTCGAAAAGAGAGACCTAATTAGTGAATACTTTGAAATTAGAGAGATCAAATTAATGGACAATGAAAGATTTAAAATTCTGAGGCTGAGGGTTTAAAATTTCAGAATTTTACAATTCGAGTTTTCAATGTCCAAAACTCAAGCAACTATCGAAAATCAACGTTCAAAATTCGAAAATTCGAAAATTCAAGGTTGGAGGTTCACAATTCCAAATCTGAGATTCTGAGATTCGATATTCCAAAATTTGAGATTCAAAGTCCCAGAATTACAGATCCCAACATTCAGAAGCCGAAAATTCGAAAATTTAAAAATTCAAGGGTGGAGGTTCACAATTCCAAATCTGAGATTCTGAGATTCGATATTCCAAAATTTGAGATTCAAAGTCCTAGAATTACAGATCCCAACATTCAGAAGCCGAAAATTCGAAAATTTAAAAATTCAAGGGTGGAGGTTCATAATTCCAAATTCGAGATTCTGAGATTCGATATTCCAAAATTTGAGATTCAAAGTCCCAGAATTACAGATCCCAACATTCAGAAGCCGAAAATTCGAAAATTTAAAAATTCAAGGGTGGAGGTTCATAAATCCAAATTCGAGATTCTGAGATTCGATATTCCAAAATTTGAGATTCAAAGTCCCAGAATTACAGATCCCAACATTCAGAAGCCGAAATTCGAAAATTTAAAAATTCAAGGGTGGAGGTTCATAATTCCAAATTCGAGATTCTGAGATTCGATATTCCAAAATTTGAGATTCAAAGTCCCAGAATTACAGATCCCAACATTCAGAAGCCGAAAATTCGAAAATTTAAAAATTCAAGGGTGGAGGTTCACAATTCCAAATCTGAGATTCTGAGATTCGATATTCCAAAATTTGAGATTCAAAGTCCCAGAATTACAGATCCCAACATTCAGAAGTCGAAAATTCGAAAATTTAAAAATTCAAGGGTGGAGGTTCACAATTCCAAATCTGAGATTCTGAGATTCGATATTCCAAAATTTGAGATTCAAAGTCCCAGAATTACAGATCCCAACATTCAGAAGCCGAAAATTCGAAAATTTAAAAATTCAAGGGTGGAGGTTCATAATTCCAAATTCGAGATTCTGAGATTCGATATTCCAAAATTTGAGATTCAAAGTCCCAGAATTACAGATCCCAACATTCAGAAGCCGAAAATTCGAAAATTTAAAAATTCAAGGGTGGAGGTTCATAAATCCAAATTCGAGATTCTGAGATTCGATATTCCAAAATTTGAGATTCAAAGTCCCAGAATTACAGATCCCAACATTCAGAAGCCGAAATTCGAAAATTTAAAAATTCAAGGGTGGAGGTTCATAATTCCAAATTCGAGATTCTGAGATTCGATATTCCAAAATTTGAGATTCAAAGTCCCAGAATTACAGATCCCAACATTCAGAAGCCGAAAATTCGAAAATTTAAAAATTCAAGGGTGGAGGTTCACAATTCCAAATCTGAGATTCTGAGATTCGATATTCCAAAATTTGAGATTCAAAGTCCCAGAATTACAGATCCCAACATTCAGAAGTCGAAAATTCGAAAATTTAAAAATTCAAGGGTGGAGGTTCACAATTCCAAATCTGAGATTCTGAGATTCGATATTCCAAAATTTGAGATTCAAAGTCCCAGAATTACAGATCCCAACATTCAGAAGCCGAAAATTCGAAAATTTAAAAATTCAAGGGTGGAGGTTCATAATTCCAAATTCGAGATTCTGAGATTCGATATTCCAAAATTTGAGATTCAAAGTCCCAGAATTACAGATCCCAACATTCAGAAGCCGAAAATTCGAAAATTTAAAAATTCAAGGGTGGAGGTTCACAATTCCAAATCTGAGATTCTGAGATTCGATATTCCAAAATTTGAGATTCAAAGTCCCAGAATTACAGATCCCAACATTCAGAAGTCGAAAATTCGAAAATTTAAAAATTCAAGGGTGGAGGTTCACAATTCCAAATCTGAGATTCTGAGATTCGATATTCCAAAATTTGAGATTCAAAGTCCCAGAATTACAGATCCCAACATTCAGAAGCCGAAAATTCGAAAATTTAAAAATTCAAGGGTGGAGGTTCATAATTCCAAATTCGAGATTCTGAGATTCGATATTCCAAAATTTGAGATTCAAAGTCCCAGAATTACAGATCCCAACATTCAGAAGCCGAAAATTCGAAAATTTAAAAATTCAAGGGTGGAGGTTCACAATTCCAAATCTGAGATTCTGAGATTCGATATTCCAAAATTTGAGATTCAAAGTCCCAGAATTACAGATCCCAACATTCAGAAGTCGAAAATTCGAAAATTTAAAAATTCAAGGGTGGAGGTTCACAATTCCAAATCTGGATTCTGAGATTCGATATTCCAAAATTTGAGATTCAAAGTCCCAGAATTACAGATCCCAACATTCAGAAGTCGAAAATTCGAAAATTTAAAAATTCAAGGGTGGAGGTTCACAATTCCAAATCTGAGATTCTGAGATTCGATATTCCAAAATTTGAGATTCAAAGTCCTAGAATTACAGATCCCAACATTCAGAAGCCGAAAATTCGAAAATTTAAAAATTCAAGGGTGGAGGTTCATAATTCCAAATTCGAGATTCTGAGATTCGATATTCCAAAATTTGAGATTAAAAGTCCCAGAATTACAGGTCCCAACATTCAGAAGCCGAAAATTCGAAAATTTAAAAATTCAAGGGTGGAGGTTCACAATTCCAAATCTGAGATTCTGAGATTCGATATTCCAAAATTTGAGATTCAAAGTCCCAGAATTACAGATCCCAACATTCAGAAGCCGAAAATTCGAAAATTTAAAAATTCAAGGGTGGAGGTTCACAATTCCAAATCTGAGATTCTGAGATTCGATATTCCAAAATTTGAGATTCAAAGTCCTAGAATTACAGATCCCAACATTCAGAAGCCGAAAATTCGAAAATTTAAAAATTCAAGGGTGGAGGTTCATAATTCCAAATTCGAGATTCTGAGATTCGATATTCCAAAATTTGAGATTCAAAGTCCCAGAATTACAGATCCCAACATTCAGAAGCCGAAAATTCGAAAATTTAAAAATTCAAGGGTGGAGGTTCATAAATCCAAATTCGAGATTCTGAGATTCGATATTCCAAAATTTGAGATTCAAAGTCCCAGAATTACAGATCCCAACATTCAGAAGCCGAAATTCGAAAATTTAAAAATTCAAGGGTGGAGGTTCATAATTCCAAATTCGAGATTCTGAGATTCGATATTCCAAAATTTGAGATTCAAAGTCCCAGAATTACAGATCCCAACATTCAGAAGCCGAAAATTCGAAAATTTAAAAATTCAAGGGTGGAGGTTCACAATTCCAAATCTGAGATTCTGAGATTCGATATTCCAAAATTATTCAAAGTCCCAGAATTACAGATCCCAACATTCAGAAGTCGAAAAATTCGAAAATTTAAAAATTCAAGGGTGGAGGTTCACAATTCCAAATCTGAGATTCTGAGATTCGATATTCCAAAATTTGAGATTCAAAGTCCCAGAATTACAGATCCCAACATTCAGAAGCCGAAAATTCGAAAATTTAAAAATTCAAGGGTGGAGGTTCATAATTCCAAATTCGAGATTCTGAGATTCGATATTCCAAAATTTGAGATTCAAAGTCCCAGAATTACAGATCCCAACATTCAGAAGCCGAAAATTCGAAAATTTAAAAATTCAAGGGTGGAGGTTCACAATTCCAAATTCGAGATTCTGAGATTCGATATTCCAAAATTTGAGATTCAAAGTCCCAGAATTACAGATCCCAACATTCAGAAGCCGAAAATTCGAAAATTTAAAAATTCAAGGGTGGAGGTTCACAATTCCAAATTCGAGATTCTGAGATTCGATATTCCAAAATTTGAGATTCAAAGTCCCAGAATTACAGATCCCAACATTCAGAAGCCGAAAATTCGAAAATTTAAAAATTCAAGGGTGGAGGTTCACAATTCCAAATCTGAGATTCTGAGATTCGATATTCCAAAATTTGAGATTCAAAGTCCCAGAATTACAGATCCCAACATTCAGAAGTCGAAAATTCGAAAATTTAAAAATTCAAGGGTGGAGGTTCACAATTCCAAATCTGAGATTCTGAGATTCGATATTCCAAAATTTGAGATTCAAAGTCCCAGAATTACAGATCCCAACATTCAGAAGCCGAAAATTCGAAAATTTAAAAATTCAAGGGTGGAGGTTCATAATTCCAAATTCGAGATTCTGAGATTCGATATTCCAAAATTTGAGATTCAAAGTCCCAGAATTACAGATCCCAACATTCAGAAGCCGAAAATTCGAAAATTTAAAAATTCAAGGGTGGAGGTTCACAATTCCAAATCTGAGATTCTGAGATTCGATATTCCAAAATTTGAGATTCAAAGTCCCAGAATTACAGATCCCAACATTCAGAAGTCGAAAATTCGAAAATTTAAAAATTCAAGGGTGGAGGTTCACAATTCCAAATCTGAGATTCTGAGATTCGATATTCCAAAATTTGAGATTCAAAGTCCCAGAATTACAGATCCCAACATTCAGAAGCCGAAAATTCGAAAATTTAAAAATTCAAGGGTGGAGGTTCATAATTCCAAATTCGAGATTCTGAGATTCGATATTCCAAAATTTGAGATTCAAAGTCCCAGAATTACAGATCCCAACATTCAGAAGCCGAAAATTCGAAAATTTAAAAATTCAAGGGTGGAGGTTCACAATTCCAAATCTGAGATTCTGAGATTCGATATTCCAAAATTTGAGATTCAAAGTCCCAGAATTACAGATCCCAACATTCAGAAGTCGAAAATTCGAAAATTTAAAAATTCAAGGGTGGAGGTTCACAATTCCAAATCTGAGATTCTGAGATTCGATATTCCAAAATTTGAGATTCAAAGTCCCAGAATTACAGATCCCAACATTCAGAAGTCGAAAATTCGAAAATTTAAAAATTCAAGGGTGGAGGTTCACAATTCCAAATCTGAGATTCTGAGATTCGATATTCCAAAATTTGAGATTCAAAGTCCAGAATTACAGATCCCAACATTCAGAAGCCGAAAATTCGAAAATTTAAAAATTCAAGGGTGGAGGTTCATAATTCCAAATTCGAGATTCTGAGATTCGATATTCCAAAATTTGAGATTAAAAGTCCCAGAATTACAGGTCCCAACATTCAGAAGCCGAAAATTCGAAAATTTAAAAATTCAAGGGTGGAGGTTCACAATTCCAAATCTGAGATTCTGAGATTCGATATTCCAAAATTTGAGATTCAAAGTCCCAGAATTACAGATCCCAACATTCAGAAGCCGAAAATTCGAAAATTTAAAAATTCAAGGGTGGAGGTTCACAATTCCAAATCTGAGATTCTGAGATTCGATATTCCAAAATTTGAGATTCAAAGTCCCAGAATTACAGATCCCAACATACAGAAGTCGAAAATTCGAAAATTAAAAATTCAAGGGTGGAGGTTCACAATTCCAAATCTGGATTCTGAGATTCGATATTCCAAAATTTGAGATTCAAAGTCCCAGAATTACAGATCCCAACATTCAGAAGTCGAAAATTCGAAAATTTAAAAATTCAAGGGTGGAGGTTCACAATTCCAAATATGAGATTCTGAGATTCGATATTCCAAAATTTGAGATTCAAAGTCCCAGAATTACAGATCCCAACATTCAGAAGCCGAAAATTCGAAAATTTAAAAATTCAAGGGTGGAGGTTCATAATTCCAAATTCGAGATTCTGAGATTCGATATTCCAAAATTTGAGATTCAAAGTCCCAGAATTACAGATCCCAACATTCAGAAGCCGAAAATTCGAAAATTTAAAAATTCAAGGGTGGAGGTTCACAATTCCAAATCTGAGATTCTGAGATTCGATATTCCAAAATTTGAGATTCAAAGTCCCAGAATTACAGATCCCAACATTCAGAAGTCGAAAATTCGAAAATTTAAAAATTCAAGGGTGGAGGTTCACAATTCCAAATCTGAGATTCTGAGATTCGATATTCCAAAATTTGAGATTCAAAGTCCCAGAATTACAGATCCCAACATTCAGAAGCCGAAAATTCGAAAATTTAAAAATTCAAGGGTGGAGGTTCACAATTCCAAATCTGAGATTCTGAGATTCGATATTCCAAAATTTGAGATTCAAAGTCCCAGAATTACAGATCCCAACATTCAGAAGCCGAAAATTCGAAAATTTAAAAATTCAAGGGTGGAGGTTCATAATTCCAAATTCGAGATTCTGAGATTCGATATTCCAAAATTTGAGATTCAAAGTCCCAGAATTACAGATCCCAACATTCAGAAGCCGAAAATTCGAAAATTTAAAAATTCAAGGGTGGAGGTTCACAATTCCAAATCTGAGATTCTGAGATTCGATATTCCAAAATTTGAGATTCAAAGTCCCAGAATTACAGATCCCAACATTCAGAAGTCGAAAATTCGAAAATTAAAAATTCAAGGGTGGAGGTTCACAATTCCAAATCTGGATTCTGAGATTCGATATTCCAAAATTTGAGATTCAAAGTCCCAGAATTACAGATCCCAACATTCAGAAGTCGAAAATTCGAAAATTTAAAAATTCAAGGGTGGAGGTTCACAATTCCAAATCTGAGATTCTGAGATTCGATATTCCAAAATTTGAGATTCAAAGTCCCAGAATTACAGATCCCAACATTCAGAAGCCGAAAATTCGAAAATTTAAAAATTCAAGGGTGGAGGTTCATAATTCCAAATTCGAGATTCTGAGATTCGATATTCCAAAATTTGAGATTCAAAGTCCCAGAATTACAGATCCCAACATTCAGAAGCCGAAAATTCGAAAATTTAAAAATTCAAGGGTGGAGGTTCACAATTCCAAATCTGAGATTCTGAGATTCGATATTCCAAAATTTGAGATTCAAAGTCCCAGAATTACAGATCCCAACATTCAGAAGTCGAAAATTCGAAAATTTAAAAATTCAAGGGTGGAGGTTCACAATTCCAAATCTGGATTCTGAGATTCGATATTCCAAAATTTGAGATTCAAAGTCCCAGAATTACAGATCCCAACATTCAGAAGTCGAAAATTCGAAAATTTAAAAATTCAAGGGTGGAGGTTCACAATTCCAAATCTGAGATTCTGAGATTCGATATTCCAAAATTTGAGATTCAAAGTCCCAGAATTACAGATCCCAACATTCAGAAGCCGAAAATTCGAAAATTTAAAAATTCAAGGGTGGAGGTTCATAATTCCAAATTCGAGATTCTGAGATTCGATATTCCAAAATTTGAGATTCAAAGTCCCAGAATTACAGATCCCAACATTCAGAAGCCGAAAATTCGAAAATTTAAAAATTCAAGGGTGGAGGTTCACAATTCCAAATCTGAGATTCTGAGATTCGATATTCCAAAATTTGAGATTCAAAGTCCCAGAATTACAGATCCCAACATTCAGAAGTCGAAAATTCGAAAATTTAAAAATTCAAGGGTGGAGGTTCACAATTCCAAATCTGAGATTCTGAGATTCGATATTCCAAAATTTGAGATTCAAAGTCCCAGAATTACAGATCCCAACATTCAGAAGCCGAAAATTCGAAAATTTAAAAATTCAAGGGTGGAGGTTCATAATTCCAAATTCGAGATTCTGAGATTCGATATTCCAAAATTTGAGATTCAAAGTCCCAGAATTACAGATCCCAACATTCAGAAGCCGAAAATTCGAAAATTTAAAAATTCAAGGGTGGAGGTTCACAATTCCAAATCTGAGATTCTGAGATTCGATATTCCAAAATTTGAGATTCAAAGTCCCAGAATTACAGATCCCAACATTCAGAAGCCGAAAATTCGAAAATTTAAAAATTCAAGGGTGGAGGTTCATAATTCCAAATTCGAGATTCTGAGATTCGATATTCCAAAATTTGAGATTCAAAGTCCCAGAATTACAGATCCCAACATTCAGAAGCCGAAAATTCGAAAATTTAAAAATTCAAGGGTGGAGGTTCACAATTCCAAATCTGAGATTCTGAGATTCGATATTCCAAAATTTGAGATTCAAAGTCCCAGAATTACAGATCCCAACATTCAGAAGTCGAAAATTCGAAAATTAAAAATTCAAGGGTGGAGGTTCACAATTCCAAATCTGGATTCTGAGATTCGATATTCCAAAATTTGAGATTCAAAGTCCCAGAATTACAGATCCCAACATTCAGAAGTCGAAAATTCGAAAATTTAAAAATTCAAGGGTGGAGGTTCACAATTCCAAATCTGAGATTCTGAGATTCGATATTCCAAAATTTGAGATTCAAAGTCCCAGAATTACAGATCCCAACATTCAGAAGCCGAAAATTCGAAAATTTAAAAATTCAAGGGTGGAGGTTCATAATTCCAAATTCGAGATTCTGAGATTCGATATTCCAAAATTTGAGATTCAAAGTCCCAGAATTACAGATCCCAACATTCAGAAGCCGAAAATTCGAAAATTTAAAAATTCAAGGGTGGAGGTTCACAATTCCAAATCTGAGATTCTGAGATTCGATATTCCAAAATTTGAGATTCAAAGTCCCAGAATTACAGATCCCAACATTCAGAAGTCGAAAATTCGAAAATTTAAAAATTCAAGGGTGGAGGTTCACAATTCCAAATCTGGATTCTGAGATTCGATATTCCAAAATTTGAGATTCAAAGTCCCAGAATTACAGATCCCAACATTCAGAAGTCGAAAATTCGAAAATTTAAAAATTCAAGGGTGGAGGTTCACAATTCCAAATCTGAGATTCTGAGATTCGATATTCCAAAATTTGAGATTCAAAGTCCCAGAATTACAGATCCCAACATTCAGAAGCCGAAAATTCGAAAATTTAAAAATTCAAGGGTGGAGGTTCATAATTCCAAATTCGAGATTCTGAGATTCGATATTCCAAAATTTGAGATTCAAAGTCCCAGAATTACAGATCCCAACATTCAGAAGCCGAAAATTCGAAAATTTAAAAATTCAAGGGTGGAGGTTCACAATTCCAAATCTGAGATTCTGAGATTCGATATTCCAAAATTTGAGATTCAAAGTCCCAGAATTACAGATCCCAACATTCAGAAGTCGAAAATTCGAAAATTTAAAAATTCAAGGGTGGAGGTTCACAATTCCAAATCTGAGATTCTGAGATTCGATATTCCAAAATTTGAGATTCAAAGTCCCAGAATTACAGATCCCAACATTCAGAAGTCGAAAATTCGAAAATTCGAAAATTTAAAAATTCAAGGGTGGAGGTTCACAATTCCAAATCTGAGATTCTGAGATTCGATATTCCAAAATTTGAGATTCAAAGTCCCAGAATTACAGATCCCAACATTCAGAAGCCGAAAATTCGAAAATTTAAAAATTCAAGGGTGGAGGTTCATAATTCCAAATTCGAGATTCTGAGATTCGATATTCCAAAATTTGAGATTCAAAGTCCCAGAATTACAGATCCCAACATTCAGAAGCCGAAAATTCGAAAATTTAAAAATTCAAGGGTGGAGGTTCACAATTCCAAATCTGAGATTCTGAGATTCGATATTCCAAAATTTGAGATTCAAAGTCCCAGAATTACAGATCCCAACATTCAGAAGTCGAAAATTCGAAAATTTAAAAATTCAAGGGTGGAGGTTCACAATTCCAAATCTGGATTCTGAGATTCGATATTCCAAAATTTGAGATTCAAAGTCCCAGAATTACAGATCCCAACATTCAGAAGTCGAAAATTCGAAAATTTAAAAATTCAAGGGTGGAGGTTCACAATTCCAAATCTGAGATTCTGAGATTCGATATTCCAAAATTTGAGATTCAAAGTCCCAGAATTACAGATCCCAACATTCAGAAGCCGAAAATTCGAAAATTTAAAAATTCAAGGGTGGAGGTTCATAATTCCAAATTCGAGATTCTGAGATTCGATATTCCAAAATTTGAGATTCAAAGTCCCAGAATTACAGATCCCAACATTCAGAAGCCGAAAATTCGAAAATTTAAAAATTCAAGGGTGGAGGTTCACAATTCCAAATCTGAGATTCTGAGATTCGATATTCCAAAATTTGAGATTCAAAGTCCCAGAATTACAGATCCCAACATTCAGAAGTCGAAAATTCGAAAATTTAAAAATTCAAGGGTGGAGGTTCACAATTCCAAATCTGAGATTCTGAGATTCGATATTCCAAAATTTGAGATTCAAAGTCCCAGAATTACAGATCCCAACATTCAGAAGCCGAAAATTCGAAAATTTAAAAATTCAAGGGTGGAGGTTCATAATTCCAAATTCGAGATTCTGAGATTCGATATTCCAAAATTTGAGATTCAAAGTCCCAGAATTACAGATCCCAACATTCAGAAGCCGAAAATTCGAAAATTTAAAAATTCAAGGGGGAGGTTCACAATTCCAAATCTGGATTCTGAGATTCGATATTCCAAAATTTGAGATTCAAAGTCCCAGAATTACAGATCCCAACATTCAGAAGTCGAAAATTCGAAAATTTAAAAATTCAAGGGTGGAGGTTCACAATTCCAAATCTGAGATTCTGAGATTCGATATTCCAAAATTTGAGATTCAAAGTCCCAGAATTACAGATCCCAACATTCAGAAGCCGAAAATTCGAAAATTTAAAAATTCAAGGGTGGAGGTTCATAATTCCAAATTCGAGATTCTGAGATTCGATATTCCAAAATTTGAGATTCAAAGTCCCAGAATTACAGATCCCAACATTCAGAAGCCGAAAATTCGAAAATTTAAAAATTCAAGGGTGGAGGTTCACAATTCCAAATCTGAGATTCTGAGATTCGATATTCCAAAATTTGAGATTCAAAGTCCTAGAATTACAGATCCCAACATTCAGAAGCCGAAAATTCGAAAATTTAAAAATTCAAGGGTGGAGGTTCATAATTCCAAATTCGAGATTCTGAGATTCGATATTCCAAAATTTGAGATTAAAAGTCCCAGAATTACAGGTCCCAACATTCAGAAGCCGAAAATTCGAAAATTTAAAAATTCAAGGGTGGAGGTTCACAATTCCAAATCTGAGATTCTGAGATTCGATATTCCAAAATTTGAGATTCAAAGTCCCAGAATTACAGATCCCAACATTCAGAAGCCGAAAATTCGAAAATTTAAAAATTCAAGGGTGGAGGTTCACAATTCCAAATCTGAGATTCTGAGATTCGATATTCCAAAATTTGAGATTCAAAGTCCCAGAATTACAGATCCCAACATTCAGAAGTCGAAAATTCGAAAATTTAAAAATTCAAGGGTGGAGGTTCACAATTCCAAATCTGAGATTCTGAGATTCGATATTCCAAAATTTGAGATTCAAAGTCCCAGAATTACAGATCCCAACATTCAGAAGCCGAAAATTCGAAAATTTAAAAATTCAAGGGTGGAGGTTCATAATTCCAAATTCGAGATTCTGAGATTCGATATTCCAAAATTTGAGATTCAAAGTCCCAGAATTACAGATCCCAACATTCAGAAGCCGAAAATTCGAAAATTTAAAAATTCAAGGGTGGAGGTTCACAATTCCAAATCTGAGATTCTGAGATTCGATATTCCAAAATTTGAGATTCAAAGTCCCAGAATTACAGATCCCAACATTCAGAAGCCGAAAATTCGAAAATTTAAAAATTCAAGGGTGGAGGTTCACAATTCCAAATCTGAGATTCTGAGATTCGATATTCCAAAATTTGAGATTCAAAGTCCCAGAATTACAGATCCCAACATTCAGAAGTCGAAAATTCGAAAATTTAAAAATTCAAGGGTGGAGGTTCACAATTCCAAATCTGAGATTCTGAGATTCGATATTCCAAAATTTGAGATTCAAAGTCCCAGAATTACAGATCCCAACATTCAGAAGCCGAAAATTCGAAAATTTAAAAATTCAAGGGTGGAGGTTCATAATTCCAAATTCGAGATTCTGAGATTCGATATTCCAAAATTTGAGATTCAAAGTCCCAGAATTACAGATCCCAACATTCAGAAGCCGAAAATTCGAAAATTTAAAAATTCAAGGGTGGAGGTTCACAATTCCAAATCTGAGATTCTGAGATTCGATATTCCAAAATTTGAGATTCAAAGTCCCAGAATTACAGATCCCAACATTCAGAAGTCGAAAATTCGAAAATTAAAAATTCAAGGGTGGAGGTTCACAATTCCAAATCTGGATTCTGAGATTCGATATTCCAAAATTTGAGATTCAAAGTCCCAGAATTACAGATCCCAACATTCAGAAGTCGAAAATTCGAAAATTTAAAAATTCAAGGGTGGAGGTTCACAATTCCAAATCTGAGATTCTGAGATTCGATATTCCAAAATTTGAGATTCAAAGTCCCAGAATTACAGATCCCAACATTCAGAAGCCGAAAATTCGAAAATTTAAAAATTCAAGGGTGGAGGTTCATAATTCCAAATTCGAGATTCTGAGATTCGATATTCCAAAATTTGAGATTCAAAGTCCCAGAATTACAGATCCCAACATTCAGAAGCCGAAAATTCGAAAATTTAAAAATTCAAGGGTGGAGGTTCACAATTCCAAATCTGAGATTCTGAGATTCGATATTCCAAAATTTGAGATTCAAAGTCCCAGAATTACAGATCCCAACATTCAGAAGTCGAAAATTCGAAATTTAAAAATTCAAGGGTGGAGGTTCACAATTCCAAATCTGAGATTCTGAGATTCGATATTCCAAAATTTGAGATTCAAAGTCCCAGAATTACAGATCCCAACATTCAGAAGCCGAAAATTCGAAAATTTAAAAATTCAAGGGTGGAGGTTCATAATTCCAAATTCGAGATTCTGAGATTCGATATTCCAAAATTTGAGATTCAAAGTCCCAGAATTACAGATCCCAACATTCAGAAGCCGAAAATTCGAAAATTTAAAAATTCAAGGGTGGAGGTTCACAATTCCAAATCTGAGATTCTGAGATTCGATATTCCAAAATTTGAGATTCAAAGTCCCAGAATTACAGATCCCAACATTCAGAAGCCGAAAATTCGAAAATTTAAAAATTCAAGGGTGGAGGTTCACAATTCCAAATCTGAGATTCTGAGATTCGATATTCCAAAATTTGAGATTCAAAGTCCCAGAATTACAGATCCCAACATTCAGAAGCCGAAAATTCGAAAATTTAAAAATTCAAGGGTGGAGGTTCATAATTCCAAATTCGAGATTCTGAGATTCGATATTCCAAAATTTGAGATTCAAAGTCCCAGAATTACAGATCCCAACATTCAGAAGCCGAAAATTCGAAAATTTAAAAATTCAAGGGTGGAGGTTCATAATTCCAAATTCGAGATTCTGAGATTCGATATTCCAAAATTTGAGATTCAAAGTCCCAGAATTACAGATCCCAACATTCAGAAGCCGAAAATTCGAAAATTTAAAAATTCAAGGGTGGAGGTTCACAATTCCAAATCTGAGATTCTGAGATTCGATATTCCAAAATTTGAGATTCAAAGTCCCAGAATTACAGATCCCAACATTCAGAAGTCGAAAATTCGAAAATTTAAAAATTCAAGGGTGGAGGTTCACAATTCCAAATCTGAGATTCTGAGATTCGATATTCCAAAATTTGAGATTCAAAGTCCCAGAATTACAGATCCCAACATTCAGAAGCCGAAAATTCGAAATTTAAAAATTCAAGGGTGGAGGTTCATAATTCCAAATTCGAGATTCTGAGATTCGATATTCCAAAATTTGAGATTCAAAGTCCCAGAATTACAGATCCCAACATTCAGAAGCCGAAAATTCGAAAATTTAAAAATTCAAGGGTGGAGGTTCATAATTCCAAATTCGAGATTCTGAGATTCGATATTCCAAAATTTGAGATTCAAAGTCCCAGAATTACAGATCCCAACATTCAGAAGCCGAAAATTCGAAAATTTAAAAATTCAAGGGTGGAGGTTCACAATTCCAAATCTGAGATTCTGAGATTCGATATTCCAAAATTTGAGATTCAAAGTCCCAGAATTACAGATCCCAACATTCAGAAGTCGAAAATTCGAAAATTTAAAAATTCAAGGGTGGAGGTTCACAATTCCAAATCTGAGATTCTGAGATTCGATATTCCAAAATTTGAGATTCAAAGTCCCAGAATTACAGATCCCAACATTCAGAAGCCGAAAATTCGAAAATTTAAAAATTCAAGGGTGGAGGTTCATAATTCCAAATTCGAGATTCTGAGATTCGATATTCCAAAATTTGAGATTCAAAGTCCCAGAATTACAGATCCCAACATTCAGAAGCCGAAAATTCGAAAATTTAAAAATTCAAGGGTGGAGGTTCACAATTCCAAATCTGAGATTCTGAGATTCGATATTCCAAAATTTGAGATTCAAAGTCCCAGAATTACAGATCCCAACATTCAGAAGTCGAAAATTCGAAAATTTAAAAATTCAAGGGTGGAGGTTCACAATTCCAAATCTGAGATTCTGAGATTCGATATTCCAAAATTTGAGATTCAAAGTCCCAGAATTACAGATCCCAACATTCAGAAGTCGAAAATTCGAAAATTTAAAAATTCAAGGGTGGAGGTTCACAATTCCAAATCTGAGATTCTGAGATTCGATATTCCAAAATTTGAGATTCAAAGTCCCAGAATTACAGATCCCAACATTCAGAAGCCGAAAATTCGAAAATTTAAAAATTCAAGGGTGGAGGTTCATAATTCCAAATTCGAGATTCTGAGATTCGATATTCCAAAATTTGAGATTCAAAGTCCCAGAATTACAGATCCCAACATTCAGAAGCCGAAAATTCGAAAATTTAAAAATTCAAGGGTGGAGGTTCATAATTCCAAATTCGAGATTCTGAGATTCGATATTCCAAAATTTGAGATTCAAAGTCCCAGAATTACAGATCCCAACATTCAGAAGTCGAAAATTCGAAAATTTAAAAATTCAAGGGTGGAGGTTCACAATTCCAAATCTGAGATTCTGAGATTCGATATTCCAAAATTTGAGATTCAAAGTCCCAGAATTACAGATCCCAACATTCAGAAGTCCGAAAATTCGAAAATTTAAAAATTCAAGGGTGGAGGTTCACAATTCCAAATCTGAGATTCTGAGATTCGATATTCCAAAATTTGAGATTCAAAGTCCCAGAATTACAGATCCCAACATTCAGAAGCCGAAAATTCGAAAATTTAAAAATTCAAGGGTGGAGGTTCATAATTCCAAATTCGAGATTCTGAGATTCGATATTCCAAAATTTGAGATTCAAAGTCCCAGAATTACAGATCCCAACATTCAGAAGCCGAAAATTCGAAAATTTAAAAATTCAAGGGTGGAGGTTCACAATTCCAAATCTGAGATTCTGAGATTCGATATTCCAAAATTTGAGATTCAAAGTCCCAGAATTACAGATCCCAACATTCAGAAGCCGAAAATTCGAAAATTTAAAAATTCAAGGGTGGAGGTTCACAATTCCAAATCTGAGATTCTGAGATTCGATATTCCAAAATTTGAGATTCAAAGTCCCAGAATTACAGATCCCAACATTCAGAAGTCGAAAATTCGAAAATTTAAAAATTCAAGGGTGGAGGTTCACAATTCCAAATCTGAGATTCTGAGATTCGATATTCCAAAATTTGAGATTCAAAGTCCCAGAATTACAGATCCCAACATTCAGAAGCCGAAAATTCGAAAATTTAAAAATTCAAGGGTGGAGGTTCATAATTCCAAATTCGAGATTCTGAGATTCGATATTCCAAAATTTGAGATTCAAAGTCCCAGAATTACAGATCCCAACATTCAGAAGCCGAAAATTCGAAAATTTAAAAATTCAAGGGTGGAGGTTCACAATTCCAAATCTGAGATTCTGAGATTCGATATTCCAAAATTTGAGATTCAAAGTCCCAGAATTACAGATCCCAACATTCAGAAGTCGAAAATTCGAAAATTTAAAAATTCAAGGGTGGAGGTTCACAATTCCAAATCTGGATTCTGAGATTCGATATTCCAAAATTTGAGATTCAAAGTCCCAGAATTACAGATCCCAACATTCAGAAGTCGAAAATTCGAAAATTTAAAAATTCAAGGGTGGAGGTTCACAATTCCAAATCTGAGATTCTGAGATTCGATATTCCAAAATTTGAGATTCAAAGTCCCAGAATTACAGATCCCAACATTCAGAAGCCGAAAATTCGAAAATTTAAAAATTCAAGGGTGGAGGTTCATAATTCCAAATTCGAGATTCTGAGATTCGATATTCCAAAATTTGAGATTCAAAGTCCCAGAATTACAGATCCCAACATTCAGAAGCCGAAAATTCGAAAATTTAAAAATTCAAGGGTGGAGGTTCACAATTCCAAATCTGAGATTCTGAGATTCGATATTCCAAAATTTGAGATTCAAAGTCCCAGAATTACAGATCCCAACATTCAGAAGTCGAAAATTCGAAAATTTAAAAATTCAAGGGTGGAGGTTCACAATTCCAAATCTGAGATTCTGAGATTCGATATTCCAAAATTTGAGATTCAAAGTCCCAGAATTACAGATCCCAACATTCAGAAGCCGAAAATTCGAAAATTTAAAAATTCAAGGGTGGAGGTTCATAATTCCAAATTCGAGATTCTGAGATTCGATATTCCAAAATTTGAGATTCAAAGTCCCAGAATTACAGATCCCAACATTCAGAAGCCGAAAATTCGAAAATTTAAAAATTCAAGGGTGGAGGTTCACAATTCCAAATCTGAGATTCTGAGATTCGATATTCCAAAATTTGAGATTCAAAGTCCCAGAATTACAGATCCCAACATTCAGAAGTCGAAAATTCGAAAATTTAAAAATTCAAGGGTGGAGGTTCACAATTCCAAATCTGAGATTCTGAGATTCGATATTCCAAAATTTGAGATTCAAAGTCCCAGAATTACAGATCCCAACATTCAGAAGCCGAAAATTCGAAAATTTAAAAATTCAAGGGTGGAGGTTCATAATTCCAAATTCGAGATTCTGAGATTCGATATTCCAAAATTTGAGATTCAAAGTCCCAGAATTACAGATCCCAACATTCAGAAGCCGAAAATTCGAAAATTTAAAAATTCAAGGGTGGAGGTTCATAATTCCAAATTCGAGATTCTGAGATTCGATATTCCAAAATTTGAGATTCAAAGTCCCAGAATTACAGATCCCAACATTCAGAAGCCGAAAATTCGAAAATTTAAAAATTCAAGGGTGGAGGTTCACAATTCCAAATCTGAGATTCTGAGATTCGATATTCCAAAATTTGAGATTCAAAGTCCCAGAATTACAGATCCCAACATTCAGAAGTCGAAAATTCGAAAATTTAAAAATTCAAGGGTGGAGGTTCACAATTCCAAATCTGAGATTCTGAGATTCGATATTCCAAAATTTGAGATTCAAAGTCCCAGAATTACAGATCCCAACATTCAGAAGCCGAAAATTCGAAAATTTAAAAATTCAAGGGTGGAGGTTCATAATTCCAAATTCGAGATTCTGAGATTCGATATTCCAAAATTTGAGATTCAAAGTCCCAGAATTACAGATCCCAACATTCAGAAGCCGAAAATTCGAAAATTTAAAAATTCAAGGGTGGAGGTTCACAATTCCAAATCTGAGATTCTGAGATTCGATATTCCAAAATTTGAGATTCAAAGTCCCAGAATTACAGATCCCAACATTCAGAAGCCGAAAATTCGAAAATTTAAAAATTCAAGGGTGGAGGTTCACAATTCCAAATCTGAGATTCTGAGATTCGATATTCCAAAATTTGAGATTCAAAGTCCCAGAATTACAGATCCCAACATTCAGAAGTCGAAAATTCGAAAATTTAAAAATTCAAGGGTGGAGGTTCACAATTCCAAATCTGAGATTCTGAGATTCGATATTCCAAAATTTGAGATTCAAAGTCCCAGAATTACAGATCCCAACATTCAGAAGCCGAAAATTCGAAAATTTAAAAATTCAAGGGTGGAGGTTCATAATTCCAAATTCGAGATTCTGAGATTCGATATTCCAAAATTTGAGATTCAAAGTCCCAGAATTACAGATCCCAACATTCAGAAGCCGAAAATTCGAAAATTTAAAAATTCAAGGGTGGAGGTTCACAATTCCAAATCTGAGATTCTGAGATTCGATATTCCAAAATTTGAGATTCAAAGTCCCAGAATTACAGATCCCAACATTCAGAAGTCGAAATTCGAAAATTTAAAATTCAAGGGTGGAGGTTCACAATTCCAAATCTGAGATTCTGAGATTCGATATTCCAAAATTTGAGATTCAAAGTCCCAGAATTACAGATCCCAACATTCAGAAGCCGAAAATTCGAAAATTTAAAAATTCAAGGGTGGAGGTTCATAATTCCAAATTCTGAGATTCTGAGATTCGATATTCCAAAATTTGAGATTCAAAGTCCCAGAATTACAGATCCCAACATTCAGAAGCCGAAAATTCGAAAATTTAAAAATTCAAGGGTGGAGGTTCACAATTCCAAATCTGAGATTCTGAGATTCGATATTCCAAAATTTGAGATTCAAAGTCCCAGAATTACAGATCCCAACATTCAGAAGCCGAAAATTCGAAAATTTAATTCAAGGGTGGAGGTTCACAATTCCAAATCTGAGATTCTGAGATTCGATATTCCAAAATTTGAGATTCAAAGTCCCAGAATTACAGATCCCAACATTCAGAAGTCGAAAATTCGAAAATTTAAAAATTCAAGGGTGGAGGTTCACAATTCCAAATCTGAGATTCTGAGATTCGATATTCCAAAAATTTGAGATTCAAAGTCCCAGAATTACAGATCCCAACATTCAGAAGCCGAAAATTCGAAAATTTAAAAATTCAAGGGTGGAGGTTCATAATTCCAAATTCGAGATTCTGAGATTCGATATTCCAAAATTTGAGATTCAAAGTCCAGAATTACAGATCCCAACATTCAGAAGCCGAAAATTCGAAAATTTAAAAATTCAAGGGTGGAGGTTCACAATTCCAAATCTGAGATTCTGAGATTCGATATTCCAAAATTTGAGATTCAAAGTCCCAGAATTACAGATCCCAACATTCAGAAGTCGAAAATTCGAAAATTTAAAAATTCAAGGGTGGAGGTTCACAATTCCAAATCTGAGATTCTGAGATTCGATATTCCAAAATTTGAGATTCAAAGTCCCAGAATTACAGATCCCAACATTCAGAAGCCGAAAATTCGAAAATTTAAAAATTCAAGGGTGGAGGTTCATAATTCCAAATCGAGATTCTGAGATTCGATATTCCAAAATTTGAGATTCAAAGTCCCAGAATTACAGATCCCAACATTCAGAAGCCGAAAATTCGAAAATTTAAAA